>NC_090440.1:27894751-32894751 GCF_031143425.1 Pleurodeles waltl
GTCCCTTCCATGACCTCTGTCTAAAAAAGGCGGCGGAGGTTCAGAGAAAGACCATTGGGCAGGGTGCTGTAGGTAGGGTGCCTGGTACTGTGGAGGTGGGCCATATTGGTTTGGCCAGCCCCATTGTTGGTTAAAGTACGGTGGGTAAAAGGGGAGGTGCAGATGGAAAGTTCCATCCTCCTCGACGTTGTCCACGTCGCCCACGGCGGTATCGTGTGTTTCCTGAAGAGTTACTATCACTGTCTGAGCTGATATTGCCCCCAGAGGAGGTATCGGAAGTGTTAGTGGAATTCTTCGCTACATAGTCAGGTTTGGTGTAGGGATATATCCTTTCTAAGGAAAAGCGATTTAGGTCTTTTTGAAATTTGGCTATTTTTTGCTGGGTTAAGTATTCTTTATATTCGTTCATGTTTTTGTTTACCTCCTCCAGTTTCTTTTTGAAGGAGAGGATACTCACACCTGACTTTAGGTTATTCTCACTGGTTTTTATCTGGACCAGTAAGGTTTCAGATAACCTAGTTGCTGTTTTTATAATTAAAATCAGCCAATCTCGTGTGCATTTCCATGCTATAAGCGACCAATCTTTACGAAACTCGAGGTCGTCTAGGAATATGCGAGGTTCATTGGTGACAAGAAGTCCGTTTGGAGCCGAGTTGCTACGGAGATATTCTGTAAGGACAGCCCCATGTAGTATAGTCTTAATTTGGGAGCGTTTTAATTCCACTAGGGTGTCCCAGTCCCCAAGTTGGGACAAACTCTTTGATAAGGCTGTGTCCCCGAGGAGTGAGGGGGCTGCGAGGATAGCTGATACTTCCTCATCATTAAAGGAGAGACCATCTGCCATTGTATGGCCTGGGGGGGGGGAAAGGAAGTGTAGGAGTGGGCCCGATAGGGGTGGTGGAGAGTCAGATCGAGGAGGAAAGAAGAAGGAACCGAAGCTCTAAGGGGCGCAGGCTAGAAAGGGTGCTAGCTGGGAATCAGCAAGCTAATACTCTCGCACTCGAGAGATCTATGTAAGCTAACTCTCGCAGCCAGGAGGCTGCTCTACTATCATATTACACAAGGGAGAGTAATTGGGAGCAAGGAGAGAACCAAACCGTACTCGACTCCCACAAGAACACAATCACAAAAAGGGAGTACGGGTTAGTTGTAATGTGGGTAGGTCATTAATGTACTAATTATAACGCTAGTCCACTCAAACAGTCCCTCCACAGTACCAGGCACCCTACCTACAGCACCCTGCCCAATGGTCTTTCTCTGAACCTCCGCCGCCTTTTTTAGACAGAGGTCATGGAAGGGACAGGGGGAGGAAAAAAGAGGTACAGTGGCGCCCAAAAGAGGATGCCTTGGAAAATCCACCACACAGGGATACCATCCCAGGGACAAGCAAGACAAAGTGAAACTGGGCCCTGAAAACACAGGCAACATCATTAATTTGAGTAACCGGAGTCTGAGCCAAACCGAAACCCAAGCACTGAACAAAGGTCTGAACTTCGTGCCTACTCCTAAGGTCGACCTATTCAGAACTAGAACAGAACTAGCGGGCTTGTTCCGTAAGATCCGCCTAAAAACCTTCTTCCTTGGGAAGGAATATGATACTCCCACACAAAACACGGGACTACGTCCTAAATCTACCTTCTGTCCCCTGGCAGGGCAAATGCCCCCTGAGGTACTGGCTTTTGAGAAATCAGTGTCCCTTAAAATCAAAGGTCTCACTGAAGCACCCAACAATACATTCCACAATATGAGCAAAGTCGAAATAGAGTCACTGAAGGGCCTCACAGCCGATCCCAACATCATTATAAAACCAGCAGATAAAGGCGGTGCTACAGTGATTCTTCCACAAAAAATGTATAGAGACGAGTGTGAGCGACTACTGGGGAATACCAGACACTACAAACGCCTGGCACGTGATCCTACCACTGATGCCCAAGAAGAAATCGCTTTCCTAGTATCTAAAGGGAAAGAGAACAACTGGATTACAGATCATGAGGCATCATTCCTGATACAGACGAATCCTTGGAAGTGATAAGCGATTTGTTGGAAATCCAGACGAGTGATTCCCAAACCCCTCCGGGTTTTATCCTGGATCTAGCACACCTCGCTCTCACCAGAAACTACTTTAAATTTGAGGATAATTTCTTTTTGCAGACACAGGGTACATCAATGGGCAGCACTTTCGCCCCTAGTCTAGCATGTCTATATGTTGACCACTTTGAAAGACAAATTGTCTTGAATGAGGAGAACCCCTACCGTGACCAGATCAAACTCTGGAAGCGATACATCGACGATGTACTGCTGATATGGACTGGGAGTAGGGAAGAAGCCCAGGCATTCGCTATTTGGCTCAACGGAGCAAACCCTTTCCTCACCTTCACAATGAACATAGGTGACAACAAGTTACCTTTCCTTGACTTACTCATTTATGAACATGATGGAGGGTTAGCCACAGAGGTGTATTACAAACCTACGGATTGTAACAATTTGTTACAATATCAGAGCTTCCACCCTCGAGCCTTAAGAGATAACCTCCCGGTCGGGCAGTTCCTGCGGCTAAGACGAAACTGTTCTTCAGTGATTGACTACCGCAAACATGCAGACAAACTAACTGCTAAGCTACACACCAAGGACTATCCCCCACACCTGGTGAGCAGGGCATTAAAAAGGGCACGCAATAATAATAGGGACCAACTGCTACAGCCCCACACACCGAAACCCAAATTGGACAAGATCGTTTGTGTGACCACATTCAATCCCTTATCTAATGAAATCCAAAAGATCATAAAAGACAATTGGAAAATTCTAACTTCAGGGGGTTTACCCTTTGAACCTCCACTACACGCGTATAAGAGAGCAAGTAATATACGCGACATGGTGGTCCACACCAGACCAAAGGAGAAACGACGTCCCACACAGACCACACTCTGGCAATTGGCCCCCCCTGCAGGTCATCACCCATGTGGCAACTGCAGTGTCTGTCCCTTTACCCAAAAATCCACCACCATAAACATCAACCTAAGAACCCCTTGGGTACAAAAATCATTCACTAACTGTAATAGTAAAAATGTAATTTACCTAATCAAATGCCCTTGTCAACTCCAGTATGTGGGGATGACCACGAGAAAAATCAGCATCAGAATCTGTGAGCACAGGAGCACGATCAGGTGCAAACGAGATGCTACTAAACTTACCAGTCATTTCTTACAAAAAAATCATTCCCCAGACGACATGTCATGGACAGTCCTGGAACAACTTTCCCCCTCGACCCCTAACATGTCCGAAAAACTTTTTAGGGCTGAGCAACGCTGGATTTGGAGGTTGTACACAGACACGATTGGATTAAACGATGAGATACCCTGGTTCTCGCTTCAACCCTAAAACCCCCCCACATTCTCTGCCCCTTGACTTTTCCTTCCTCCGGTCTTTTTCTTTCCCCCCTTGATCCGCTTTCGTTTCCTCCTTCCCTCTGGATCACATTCCGTCCTACTTAGTTTTCTCTTCTCTTCCTGACACGGGTGAACCTGGTTGGTTCCCTCCTGTGCATTCCCCTGCCCTCCTTCTTCCCCTCTTTTCCCCCCCCCTCTCTGTTTCCCCCCCCCTCCTACTTCCCCCCTTTTTTCCCCCTTTGTGTTCTTTCTTTCTCCTCTTCCACAACCCCACAAACCCCCCCCCTTTTTTTGTCTGGTGGTTCTCCTTCCCCCTTCTACATACCCCTCACATGTTTCCCCATGTTGAATATGTGCCGTCCCCCGTCCCCCTTCCCTCTTCGTGTTTTTTTTCCCCCCCCTGCCTTCCCCCTCCCCGTCCTGCCCCTTCTTTCCCCTTTTTTTTCCCTTTTTTTCCCTCTTTTCTCCTTCCCCTTCCCCCTTCCCTCCTTTCTCTTTTTTCCCTCCCCCCCCATCCTCCTCCTTTCCTCCTTCCTATCTCTGCTTTTCTTCCTTTTCCCCCCTCCCCAGTGTGCCTGTGCTGTGCCGCCGGGAAACTACGTTTCCCAGCGACACACACCCTTCGGCACACAGATAGTGCAGCCGGGAAACTACGTTTCCCGACGACACTTGCGGGGCTAGCCAGACACGGAGTACTGGCTGACGCGGCCCGCGCGCCTTCACCGGCGTTTCTCTGCACTTGGGCAGCGTCTCTTTTGGCGCTCCACCAAGCGCTTCCCCACAGTTCCTGTCCCACGGCATATCCATGGCCACAACGGGCCTCGCCGGGCAATGACCATATTTGTGGGGAGCACGTCATATTTCCGGCCCCGCCCACCCCGGGCCGCGACGGTGATCTACCTCAGCTGCTACCTGTCCTAATTAAGGTCACTATATCTACCCCTCATCTCCAGGCCATTGCATTCAAGCGGTCCTGAACGAGAGGTCGGTATAGGCGCACAGAGAGCGACCACCTTTGATGCAGTGAGTCAGACAGCGTTGGAGATACAGATAAGAAGTCTCTGTCTTCATTTTTGAACTCCTTTCTTCCCTTCTCTCCTTTTTCTATTTCTTTCTCCTTCCCCCTGATCTTCTGCCTTCCTTTTCTTTCTTTTTTCCATTCTCTTTACCTTGTTCTTCTTTTTTCTTTCCCTCCCTTCTCCCTCCCCTCTTTCTTCCCACCCCCAGCCCCCCTTTTTTATCCCCTTTTATCCCCTTTTTTGCCTTTTTTAACCTTTTTCTTATCCCTCTTCTCCTGTTTCTTCCCCTCTTTTTCTCAGTTCTTATTTTCTCCTTTTTCCTTTCATCTCTTCCCCTCTTCTTCTCCTCTGCATTCCCCTCACTACTTTCATGATTTCCCTTCTGCTCTTTCTCTTTCCCCTTGAACTCTAGAGTCTGACTATAAGGGGACGCTCCCTCTCCAGGATACCAGAGGCTAGTAGCCTCAAGTGTGAGGGTAAGAAATTGTCTTCCCTTACTTAGTGTACGCCGTGCATAACCTTGACACAACTGTATTTATATTTGCAACCAGCACCCCCGCAGCCTGTATGAATTATGTCACGTGTGGAGTGGTGTGTTGTGTTTTATCTTTCACATTGTTTTTGGTCTGTTTTTCATCCCATTTTCTTTAGGTCCTCCCCAGATATTCTCTTGGTTAAGGTAGGCCCTTCCTCTTTCACGTATTTGTGTAGCGGTCAAGTAGTAATTACTACAGGGATCCAATGCCCTGATGAATGCCCAGAGACTCTCCATAGCTCAACCATAAGGGCAGAAACATGTCGGCTACTCCTTTTAGTTAGGTGACCTTGTGAGTCATTGTTCTCGCACTGGTCCCCCATTCCTTTTAACCACACCGCAGAGGACCCCTATTAAAAGTTACCCGGGTACCTGAGTAGGTGTTTTTATTCCCCTAGTATAGCTGGATCCCTATTTTCCAGAATTAAGTCCAATTTACGCACTCCCTCCTGTTCTTTTAACAGTGAGGTTGAGTCCGCCCAGGTGGCACTGTCCTACCTGGGTGGGGCTAGGTGGTCATATGATGAAGCATGACACTACATAGTGTGTGAGACCACCTAGTCCGTAAAGGAAACTTTCCTTCCCCTACACCCCGCAGACCTCACACCACCACACAGCGTACATAATTTACACCTCTAGTCGAGGGTTTTTGAGTGGACTAGCGTCATAATTAGTACATTAATGACCTACCCACATTACAACTAACCCGTACTCCCTTTTTGTGATTGTGTTCTTGTGGGAGTCGAGTACGGTTTGGTTCTCTCCTTGCTCCCAATTACTCTCCCTTGTGTAATATGATAGTAGAGCAGCCTCCTGGCTGCGAGTGTTAGCTTACATAGATCTCTCGAGTGCGAGAGTATTAGCTTGCTGATTCCCAGCTAGCACCCTTTCTAGCCTGCGCCCCTTAGAGCTTCGGTTCCTTCTTCTTTTCTCCTCGATCTGACTCTCCACCACCCCTATCGGGCCCACTCCTACACTTCCTTTTCCCCCCCCCCAGGCCATACAATGGCAGATGGTCTCTCCTTTAATGATGAGGAAGTATCAGCTATCCTCGCAGCCCCCTCACTCCTCGGGGACACAGCCTTATCAAAGAGTTTGTCCCAACTTGGGGACTGGGACACCCTAGTGGAATTAAAACGCTCCCAAATTAAGACTATACTACATGGGGCTGTCCTTACAGAATATCTCCGTAGCAACTCGGCTCCAAACGGACTTCTTGTCACCAATGAACCTCGCATATTCCTAGACGACCTCGAGTTTCGTAAAGATTGGTCGCTTATAGCATGGAAATGCACACGAGATTGGCTGATTTTAATTATAAAAACAGCAACTAGGTTATCTGAAACCTTACTGGTCCAGATAAAAACCAGTGAGAATAACCTAAAGTCAGGTGTGAGTATCCTCTCCTTCAAAAAGAAACTGGAGGAGGTAAACAAAAACATGAACGAATATAAAGAATACTTAACCCAGCAAAAAATAGCCAAATTTCAAAAAGACCTAAATCGCTTTTCCTTAGAAAGGATATATCCCTACACCAAACCTGACTATGTAGCGAAGAATTCCACTAACACTTCCGATACCTCCTCTGGGGGCAATATCAGCTCAGACAGTGATAGTAACTCTTCAGGAAACACACGATACCGCCGTGGGCGACGTGGACAACGTCGAGGAGGATGGAACTTTCCATCTGCACCTCCCCTTTACCCACCGTACTTTAACCAACAATGGGGCTGGCCAAACCAATATGGCCCACCTCCACAGTACCAGGCACCCTACCTACAGCACCCTGCCCAATGGTCTTTCTCTGAACCTCCGCCGCCTTTTTTAGACAGAGGTCATGGAAGGGACAGGGGGAGGAAAAAAGAGGATGCCTTGGAAAATCCACTACACAGGGATACCATCCCAGGGACAAGCAAGACAAAGTGAAACTGGGCCCTGAAAACACAGGCAACATCATTAATTTGAGTAACCGGAGTCTGAGCCAAACCGAAACCCAAGCACTGAACAAAGGTCTGAACTTCGTGCCTACTCCTAAGGTCGACCTATTCAGAACTAGAACAGAACTAGCGGGCTTGTTCCGTAAGATCCGCCTAAAAACCTTCTTCCTTGGGAAGGAATATGATACTCCCACACAAAACACGGGACTACGTCCTAAATCTACCTTCAGTCCCCTGGCAGGGCAAATGCCCCCTGAGGTACTGGCTTTTGAGAAATCAGTGTCCCTTAAAATCAAAGGTCTCACTGAAGCACCCAACAATACATTCCACAATATGAGCAAAGTCGAAATAGAGTCACTGAAGGGCCTCACAGCCGATCCCAACATCATTATAAAACCAGCAGATAAAGGCGGTGCTACAGTGATTCTTCCACAAAAAATGTATAGAGACGAGTGTGAGCGACTACTGGGGAATACCAGACACTACAAACGCCTGGCACGTGATCCTACCACTGATGTCCAAGAAGAAATCGCTTTCCTAGTATCTAAAGGGAAAGAGAACAACTGGATTACAGATCATGAGGCATCATTCCTGATACAGACGAATCCTAAAATCCCGTACTTTTATATTTTACCAAAAGTACACAAAGAAAAGATTCCTCCTCCGGGACGACCCATAGTTTCCGGTCTAGGCTCAGTACTAGAGCCTCTGTCTAAATTTGTGGATGTCTTCCTACAACCGCTAGTCAAAAAAATACCAACCTATCTTAAAGACACCACCCATGTCCTCCTGTTACTGGATTCTATAGCCTTTGACAAAACTAAGGAGCTCCTGATTACCCTCGACGTGGAGTCATTACACACAAATATTCCGCAAGAGGCCACCTTGGAAGTGATAAGCGATTTGTTGGAAATCCAGACGAGTGATTCCCAAACCCCTCCGGGTTTTATCCTGGATCTAGCACACCTCGCTCTCACCAGAAACTACTTTAAATTTGAGGATAATTTCTTTTTGCAGACACAGGGTACATCAATGGGCAGCACTTTCGCCCCTAGTCTAGCATGTCTATATGTTGACCACTTTGAAAGACAAATTGTCTTGAATGAGGAGAACCCCTACCGTGACCAGATCAAACTCTGGAAGCGATACATCGACGATGTACTGCTGATATGGACTGGGAGTAGGGAAGAAGCCCAGGCATTCGCTATTTGGCTCAACGGAGCAAACCCTTTCCTCACCTTCACAATGAACATAGGTGACAACAAGTTACCTTTCCTTGACTTACTCATTTATGAACATGATGGAGGGTTAGCCACAGAGGTGTATTACAAACCTACGGATTGTAACAATTTGTTACAATATCAGAGCTTCCACCCTCGAGCCTTAAGAGATAACCTCCCGGTCGGGCAGTTCCTGCGGCTAAGACGAAACTGTTCTTCAGTGATTGACTACCGCAAACATGCAGACAAACTAACTGCTAAGCTACACACCAAGGACTATCCCCCACACCTGGTGAGCAGGGCATTAAAAAGGGCACGCAATAATAATAGGGACCAACTGCTACAGCCCCACACACCGAAACCCAAATTGGACAAGATCGTTTGTGTGACCACATTCAATCCCTTATCTAATGAAATCCAAAAGATCATAAAAGACAATTGGAAAATTCTAACTTCAGGGGGTTTACCCTTTGAACCTCCACTACACGCGTATAAGAGAGCAAGTAATATACGCGACATGGTGGTCCACACCAGACCAAAGGAGAAACGACGTCCCACACAGACCACACTCTGGCAATTGGCCCCCCCTGCAGGTCATCACCCATGTGGCAACTGCAGTGTCTGTCCCTTTACCCAAAAATCCACCACCATAAACATCAACCTAAGAACCCCTTGGGTACAAAAATCATTCACTAACTGTAATAGTAAAAATGTAATTTACCTAATCAAATGCCCTTGTCAACTTCAGTATGTGGGGATGACCACGAGAAAAATCAGCATCAGAATCTGTGAGCACAGGAGCACGATCAGGTGCAAACGAGATGCTACTAAACTTACCAGTCATTTCTTACAAAAAAATCATTCCCCAGACGACATGTCATGGACAGTCCTGGAACAACTTTCCCCCTCGACCCCTAACATGTCCGAAAAACTTTTTAGGGCTGAGCAACGCTGGATTTGGAGGTTGCACACAGACACGATTGGATTAAACGATGAGATACCCTGGTTCTCGCTTCAACCCTAAAACCCCCCCACATTCTCTGCCCCTTGACTTTTCCTTCCTCCGGTCTTTTTCTTTCCCCCCTTGATCCGCTTTCGTTTCCTCCTTCCCTCTGGATCACATTCCGTCCTACTTAGTTTTCTCTTCTCTTCCTGACACGGGTGAACCTGGTTGGTTCCCTCCTGTGCATTCCCCTGCCCTCCTTCTTCCCCTCTTTTTCCCCCCCCTCTCCGTTTCCCCCCCCCTCCTACTTCCCCCCTTTTTTCCCCCTTTGTGTTCTTTCTTTCTCCTCTTCCACAACCCCACAAACCCCCCCCCCCCTTTTTTTGTCTGGTGGTTCTCCTTCCCCCTTCTACATACCCCTCACATGTTTCCCCATGTTGAATATGTGCCGTCCCCCGTCCCCCTTCCCTCTTCGTGTTTTTTTCCCCCCCCTGCCTTCCCCCTCCCCGTCCTGCCCCTTCTTTCCCCTTTTTTTCCCTTTTTTTCCCTCTTTTCTCCCTTCCCCTTCCCCCTTCCCTCCTTTCTCTTTTTTCCCTCCCCCCCCATCCTCCTCCTTTCCTCCTTCCTATCTCTGCTTTTCTTCCTTTTCCCCCCTCCCCAGTGTGCCTGTGCTGTGCCGCCGGGAAACTACGTTTCCCAGCGACACACACCCTTCGGCACACAGATAGTGCAGCCGGGAAACTACGTTTCCCAGCGACACTTGCGGGGCTAGCCAGACACGGAGTACTGGCTGACGCGGCCCGCGCGCCTTCACCGGCGTTTCTCTGCACATGGGCAGCGTCTCTTTTGGCGCTCCACCAAGCGCTTCCCCACAGTTCCTGTCCCACGGCATATCCATGGCCACAACGGGCCTCGCCGGGCAATGACCATATTTGTGGGGAGCACGTCATATTTCCGGCCCCGCCCACCCCGGGCCGCGACGGTGATCTACCTCAGCTGCTACCTGTCCTAATTAAGGTCACTATATCTACCCCTCATCTCCAGGCCATTGCATTCAAGCGGTCCTGAACGAGAGGTCGGTATAGGCGCACAGAGAGCACCCACCTTTGATGCAGTGAGTCAGACAGCGTTGGAGATACAGATAAGAAGTCTCTGTCTTCATTTTTGAACTCCTTTCTTCCCTTCTCTCCTTTTTCTATTTCTTTCTCCTTCCCCCTGATCTTCTGCCTTCCTTTTCTTTCTTTTTTCCATTCTCTTTACCTTGTTCTTCTTTTTTCTTTCCCTCCCTTCTCCCTCCCCTCTTTCTTCCCCACCCCCAGCCCCCCTTTTTTATCCCCTTTTATCCCCTTTTTTGCCTTTTTTAACCTTTTTCTTATCCCTCTTCTCCTGTTTCTTCCCCTCTTTTTCTCAGTTCTTATTTTCTCCTTTTTCCTTTCATCTCTTCCCCTCTTCTTCTCCTCTGCATTCCCCTCACTACTTTCATGATTTCCCTTCTGCTCTTTCTCTTTCCCCTTGAACTCTAGAGTCTGACTATAAGGGGACGCTCCCTCTCCAGGATACCAGAGGCTAGTAGCCTCAAGTGTGAGGGTAAGAAATTGTCTTCCCTTACTTAGTGTACGCCGTGCATAACCTTGACACAACTGTATTTATATTTGCAACCAGCACCCCCGCAGCCTGTATGAATTATGTCACGTGTGGAGTGGTGTGTTGTGTTTTATCTTTCACATTGTTTTTGGTCTGTTTTTCATCCCATTTTCTTTAGGTCCTCCCCAGATATTCTCTTGGTTAAGGTAGGCCCTTCCTCTTTCACGTATTTGTGTAGCGGTCAAGTAGTAATTACTACAGGGATCCAATGCCCTGATGAATGCCCAGAGACTCTCCATAGCTCAACCATAAGGGCAGAAACATGTCGGCTACTCCTTTTAGTTAGGTGACCTTGTAAGTCATTGTTCTCGCACTGGTCCCCCATTCCTTTTAACCACACCGCACAGGACCCCTATTAAAAGTTACCCGGGTACCTGAGTAGGTGTTTTTATTCCCCTAGTATAGCTGGATCCCTATTTTCCAGAATTAAGTCCAATTTACGCACTCCCTCCTGTTCTTTTAACAGTGAGGTTGAGTTCGCCCAGGTGGCACTGTCCTACCTGGGTGGGGCTAGGTGGTCATATGATGAAGCATGACACTACATAGTGTGTGAGACCACCTAGTCCGTAAAGGAAACTTTCCTTCCCCTACACCCCGCAGACCTCACAACACCACACAGCGTACATAATTTACACCTCTAGTCGAGGTTTTTTGAGTGGACTAGCGTCATAATTAGTACATTAATGACCTACCCACATTACAACTAACCCGTACTCCCTTTTTGTGATTGTGTTCTTGTGGGAGTCGAGTACGGTTTGGTTCTCTCCTTGCTCCCAATTACTCTCCCTTGTGTAATATGATTTTCCAAAGTGCCTACCTGTAGATTTAGGCCTCTAGCTCAGCCGGCACATAGGGAAACCTACCAAACCTGTGCATTTCTGAAAACTAGAGACCTAGGGGAATCCAAGGAGGGGTGACTTGCGGGGCTCAGACCAGGTTCTGTTACCCAGAATCCTTTGCAAACCTCAAAAAGTGGCTAAAAAAACAAGTTTTCCTAACATTTCGGTGACAGAAAGTTCTGGAATCTGAGAGGATCCTCAAATTTCCTTCCACCCAGCGTTCCCCCAAGTCTCCCGATAAAAATGATACCTCACTTGTGTGGGTAGGCCTAGCGCCCGCGACAGGAAACGCCCCAAAGCGCAACGTTGACACATCCAACTTTTTTGAAGAAAACAGAAGTGTTTTTTGCGAAGTGCCTACCTGTAGATTTTGGCCTCTAGCTCAGCCGGCACCTAGGGAAACCTACCAAACCTGTGCATTTCTGAAAACTAGAGACCTAGGGGAATCCAAGGAGGGGTGACTTGCGGGGCTCGGATCAGGTTCTGTTACCCAGAATCCTTTGCAAACCTCAAAAAGTGGCTAAAAAAACAAGTTTTCCTCACATTTCGGTGACAGAAAGTTCTGGAATCTGAGAGGATCCTCAAATTTCCTACCACCCAGCGTTCCCCCAAGTCTCCCGATAAAAATGATACCTCACTTGTGTGGGTAGGCCTAGCGCCCGCGACAGGAAACGCCCCAAAGCGCAACGTTGACACATCCAACTTTTTTGAAGAAAACAGAGGTGTTTTTTGCGAAGTGCCTACCTGTAGATTTTGGCCTCTAGCTCAGCCGGCACCTAGGGAAACCCACCAAACCTGTGCATTTCTGAAAACTAGAGACCTAGGGGAATCCAAGGAGGGGTGACTTGCGGGGCTCGGACCAGGTTCTGTTACCCAGAATCCTTTGCAAACCTCAAAAAGTGGCTAAAAAAACAAGTTTTCCTCACATTTCGGTGACAGAAAGTTCTGGAATCTGAGAGGATCCTCAAATTTCCTACCACCCAGCGTTCCCCCAAGTCTCCCGATAAAAATGATACCTCACTTGTGTGGGTAGGCCTAGCGCCCGCGACAGGAAACGCCCCAAAGCGCAACGTTGACACATCCAAATTTTGTGAAGAAAACAGAGGTGTTTTTTGCGAAGTGCCTACCTGTAGATTTTGGCCTCTAGCTCAGCCGGCACCTAGGGAAACCTACCAAACCTGTGCATTTCTGAAAACTAGAGACCTAGGGGAATCCAAGGAGGGGTGACTTGCGGGGCTCGGACCAGGTTCTGTTACCCAGAATCCTTTGCAAACCTCAAAAAGTGGCTAAAAAAACAAGTTTTCCTCACATTTCGGTGACAGAAAGTTCTGGAATCTGAGAGGATCCTCAAATTTCCTTCCACCCAGCGTTCCCCCAAGTCTCCCGATAAAAATGATACCTCACTTGTGTGGGTAGGCCTAGCGCCCGCGACAGGAAACGCCCCAAAGCGCAACGTTGACACATCCAACTTTTTTGAAGAAAACAGAGGTGTTTTTTGCGAAGTGCCTACCTGTAGATTTTGGCCTCTAGCTCAGCCGGCACCTAGGGAAACCTACCAAACCTGTGCATTTCTGAAAACTAGAGACCTAGGGGAATCCAAGGAGGGGTGACTTGCGGGGCTCGGACCAGGTTCTGTTACCCAGAATCCTTTGCAAACCTCAAAAAGTGGCTAAAAAAACAAGTTTTCCTCACATTTCGGTGACAGAAAGTTCTGGAATCTGAGAGGATCCTCAAATTTCCTTCCACCCAGCGTTCCCCCAAGTCTCCCGATAAAAATGATACCTCACTTGTGTGGGTAGGCCTAGCGCCCGCGACAGGAAACGCCCCAAAGCGCAACGTTGACACATCCAACTTTTTTGAAGAAAACAGAGGTGTTTTTTGCGAAGTGCCTACCTGTAGATTTTGGCCTCTAGCTCAGCCGGCACCTAGGGAAACCTACCAAACCTGTGCATATCTGAAAACTAGAGACCTAGGGGAATCCAAGGAGGGTTGACTTGCGGGGCTCGGACCAGGTTCTGTTACCCAGAATCCTTTGCAAACCTCAAAAAGTGGCTAAAAAAACAAGTTTTCCTCACATTTCGGTGACAGAAAGTTCTGGAATCTGAGAGGATCCTCAAATTTCCTACCACCCAGCGTTCCCCCAAGTCTCCCGATAAAAATGATACCTCACTTGTGTGGGCAGGCCTAGCGCCCGCGACAGGAAACGCCCCAAAGCGCAACGTTGACACATCCAAATTTTTTGAAGAAAACAGAGGTGTTTTTTGCGAAGTGCCTACCTGTAGATTTTGGCCTCTAGCTCAGCCGGCACCTAGGGAAACCTACCAAACCTGTGCATTTCTGAAAACTAGAGACCTAGGGGAATCCAAGGAGGGGTGACTTGCGGGGCTCGGACCAGGTTCTGTTACCCAGAATCCTTTGCAAACCTCAAAAAGTGGCTAAAAAAACAAGTTTTCCTCACATTTCGGTGACAGAAAGTTCTGGAATCTGAGAGGATCCTCAAATTTCCTTCCACCCAGCGTTCCCCCAAGTCTCCCGATAAAAATGATACCTCACTTGTGTGGGTAGGCCTAGCGCCTGCGACAGGAAACGCCCCAAAGCGCAACGTGGACACATCCAAATTTTTGGAAGAAAACAGAGGTGTTTTTTGAGAAGTGCCTACCTGTAGATTTTGGCCTCTAGCTCAGCCGGCACCTAGGGAAACCTACCAAACCTGTGCATTTCTGAAAACTAGAGACCTAGGGGAATCCAAGGAGGGGTGACTTGCGGGGCTCGGACCAGGTTCTGTTACCCAGAATCCTTTGCAAACCTCAAAAAGTGGCTAAAAAAACAAGTTTTCCTCACATTTCGGTGACAGAAAGTTCTGGAATCTGAGAGGATCCTCAAATTTCCTTCCACCCAGCGTTCCCCCAAGTCTCCCGATAAAAATGATACCTCAGTTGTGTGGGTAGGCCTAGCGCCTGCGACAGGAAACGCCCCAAAGCACAACGTGGACACATCCAAATTTTTGGAAGAAAACAGAGGTGTTTTTTGAGAAGTGCCTACCTGTAGATTTTGGCCTCTAGCTCAGCCGGCACCTAGGGAAACCTACCAAACCTGTGCATTTCTGAGAACTAAAGACCTAGGGGAATCCAAGGAGGGGTGACTTGTGGGGCTCGGACCAGGTTCTGTTACCCAGAATCCTTTGCAAACCTCAAAAAGTGGCTAAAAAAACAAGTTTTCCTCACATTTCGGTGACAGAAAGTTCTGGAATCTGAGAGGATCCTCAAATTTCCTTCCACCCAGCGTTCCCCCAAGTCTCCCGATAACAATGATACCTCACTTGTGTGGGTAGGCCTAGCGCCTGCGACAGGAAACGCCCCAAAGCGCAACGTGGACACATCCAAATTTTTGGAAGAAAACAGAGGTGTTTTTTGAGAAGTGCCTACCTGTAGATTTTGGCCTCTAGCTCAGCCGGCACCTAGGGAAACCTACCAAACCTGTGCATTTCTGAAAACTAGAGACCTAGGGGAATCCAAGGAGGGGTGACTTGCGGGGCTCGGACCAGGTTCTGTTACCCAGAATCCTTTGCAAACCTCAAAAAGTGGCTAAAAAAACAAGTTTTCCTCACATTTCGGTGACAGAAAGTTCTGGAATCTGAGAGGAGCCACAAATTTCCTTCCACGCGGCGTTCCCCCAAGTCTCCCGATAAAAATGATACCTCACTTGTGTGGGTAGGCCTAGCGCCCACGACAGGAAATGCCCCAAAACAGAACGTGGACACATCACATTTTTTCATAGAAAACAGTGCCTACCTGTGGATTTTGGCCTCTAGCGCAGCCGGCACCTGAGGAAACCTAGCAAACCAGCACATTTTTTAAAACTAGAAACCCAGGGGAATCCAAGATGAGGTGACTTGTGGGGCTCGGACCAGGTTCTGTTACCCAGAATCCTTTACAAACCTCAAAATGTGGCTAAAATAACACGTTTTCCTCACATTTCGGTGACAGAAAGTTCTGGAATCTGAGAGGAGCCACAAATTTCCTTCCACCCAACGTTCCCCCAAGTCTCCCGATAAATATGATACCTCACTTGTGTGGTTAGGCCTGGTGCCTGCGACAGGAATAGATCACACAACGGTCAATGTTGGTCCTTACGTGAGGCAGCTGTTGACCCTGGGGTGATCCATTCCTGACACAGGCACTAGGTGTAGGCACTCACGTGGGGTAGTGTTTTTATCAGGACAGGTGAGGAGTCACTGGGTGGTAGGAATGTTGTGGATCCCAGCATATTCCTGTAGTTTGTGTGACAGAAATGCGAGAAAAATAGAGTTTTTTTTCAACATTTCAGCTTTGCAGGGTATTCTGGGTAAGAAAACTTTGGGGAATCCACACAAGTCACACCTCTGTGGACACCCCCGAATGTCTAGTTTCCAGAAATGTTTGGGTTTAGTGTGTTTCTCTATATGGCCGCCGAATCCAGGACCAAAAACACAGGTGCCTGCCTTACAAAACCAGTTTGTTTTGCCATAGACAATTTTGATGTCTCCACAATATGATTTGGGTGGTGGAATTTGGGGCTGAACTAAATTGGTGAGCTCCCAAGAGAGCACTCTCTCTCTGCTTGCCGCCGCATTCACCTGCTCTCTGGGTTGGCCTAACCCACTATTACCCAGTTGCACGAACAGCTTGCGAAGGGACAGCAGGACTGTCCTCATCACCTCCCTCATAATGTACTGGAAGAGGAGTTTTCGAATGGGACTCCTCTGACTGAAAAATCACTCCCAGAGTCTGCGCCATTATCCTATCCCTCAGATGCTGTCTCAGTATCTGATGTCTCAGTCTCTGATCCTATGTCAGAGCGGTCCTCTATAACCCGAGTGCAGGCAGCAGTCATCCATCAAGATGCCATCTCTGCTATTGGCTAAACTGTTGCTCTAAAACACTAGCCTACGTAGACAGTCACAAAATCGATGGTGTGTGTGAGATACGTGCAACAGTAGAGGCCACCTTACCTGCGCTTCTTCCCTCAATCAGCACGTACTTTCAAGACACTCAAAAAACACCTTGTCACATACCATTCGTCACAGTCTTTAGCACCTCCTGCGCCCAGTCCAACAATCATTATTGGTGCTCCCACTCCCTCCTCCTCGGATTCCCTCATTACCACCCAGCAAAATTGCCCTTCATCTCTCCATAGACTTTACTAATGTACTCAGCTATTTACATAAAATACAGATGTGCTCTTTGCAGTAGGCATATAAACCTTCTGCGCTTCTTTATGGCACTAAAACTGCCACTAGACAAGTCGGACCCTTTTCCCCCCAGGGAAACCACACACATATTGACAAAAGTGATATATATATGACAGCCAACCACCTGAAACTCAACTCAAGCAAAACCAAAATAATCCTCTTTGGCCCACACAAAAACACCTGGGACCCCCCATGGTGTCCCACCACGCTAGGCCCTGCACCCACCCCCGCCAACCACGCACACAACCTCAGCATCATCCTAGACTCCTCCCTCTCGATGACCCAACAAATCAACGCTCTTACCTCCTCATGCTTCAACAAACTCCGTATACTGAAAAACATTCAAATGGATCCCCACAGAGACCAGAAAAACTGTCACTCACGCACTCATCAGCAGCAGGCTTGATTACGGAAACGCCCTCTACGCCGGCACCACTCTAAAACTCAAGCGCAAACTACACGCATCCAGAACTCAGCAGCACGACTCATCCTCGACCTCCGCCGACACAAACACATCTCTCCACACCTCAAATCCCTCCACTGGCTCCCCATTGACAAAAGGATCACCTTCAAGATCCTCATCCTCGCACACAAATCACTCCACAACACAGGCCCTGCCTACCTCAACGAGAGTCACCTTCCACACCCCCACACGAAACGTCCGCTCAGCTGACCTCTCTCTCGCCTCTGTCCCCCGCATCAAACACACCACCACCGGGGGCAGATCCTTCTCCTACCTTGCACCCAAAACCTGGAACGCACTCACAACCCACCTTCGCAAGACCCAAAACCTACTTCTTTTCAGGAAGGGCCTCAAAACCTGGCTTTTTGAACAGTGAACCTCCCAGCCCCTTTCCCTCCCCCCGCCCCCCACCCCCCCCGGCACCTTGAGACACTCACAGGTGAGTAGCGCGCTTTATAAATCTCTTTGATACAGATCTACCTCTATATATATATATCTACATAGATATATCTATAGATATATCCATGTACCTAGATATATCTATCTACATAGATATATATAGATATATACATATTTTTTTTTTTGTTGTTGTATGGTTTCCTTGGGGGCCAAAATGGCCCCCAGGGAAACCCTACAACATCTAAAAAAAAAAATGCCCCCACAGGGGGTCAACCTGCCCACGGGCAACCCCCTGTCATTTCATTTTTTTTTTAATTATTTTTTTTTTGAGAAAAAAAAATCCCCTGGGGGGCGCGATCGCGCCCCCCCCAACCCCCCCCCCCAGGGGGCCCCTACCTTTTTAAAAAAAAAAAATTATGCCGGGGGGGGGGGCGGCCCGTTTTCCGGGGGGCCGCCCCCCAAAAGTGAAATCCCTGGTGTCTAGTGGGGTTTCCTGGCCCCCGATCGCAGCTGTGCTGCGATCGGGGGCCAGGAAACCGTTTCAGAAGGCCTCGTAAGAAAGGGGAGACTCTCCCCTTTCTTACGAGGCCTTCTGAAACTGTTTCTGGCCCCCGATCGCAGCTGTGCTGCGATCGGGGGCCAGAAACAGTTTCAGAAGGCCTCGTAAGAAAGGGGAGAGTCTCCCCTTTCTTACGAGGCCTTTTCAAAGTGTTTCCTGGCCCCCCCGATCGCAGCTGTGCTGCGATCGGGGGGGCCAGGAAACCTGAAAGTGTTTCCTGGCCCCCGATCGCAGCACAGCTGCGACCGGGGGCCAGGAAACACTTTCAGGAAGGCCTCGTAAGAAAGGGGAGACTCTCCCCTTTCTTACGAGGCCTTCCCGAACGTGTAAAAGGCCGTTTTCCCCATCAAAGCAGGAAGCGGCCGCAAGGCTGCTTCCTGCTTTGATGGGGAAAACACCTTTGCAACGTCAGCGCGCCTCGCGGCGCGCTGACGTCACAAAGGGGCGGGTGGGGGGCGGGGGAGACACGGTAGCTTCCGTGTCTCCCCAGGGAAGAAAAAAAATAAATAATAAATCCTCGGGTGCGACGCACCCGAGGATTTATTAATGCCCTTCCTGGTGTCGGCCACTTTATGAGGACAAATCACATTGAGAAGTAAAAACTTTGTTTAAGAGTAAAGCTACAGCTGGCGCAGTGTCAGCAGGAGGTGGAAACACACTTAGGCAGTGCTTAATTTGTGCTTGTTGTTTCCGGTGCTAAGCACCAGCAGTTATTTTTGAGGGCCGGTGCTTAGTGTTCTGCCTCAGGCATTTACTCTGAGTAAAAGACACATATGGGAAAGACGGAGGAAGAGAAAAACGAAAAAGCGTCACAAAGGGAGAAAGCAGAAAGCTGCAAGAGTGAGCTGAAGGGCAGGGAGTGGCTGTAAATGGATTGAAGAGGCCCGAGGTGGCTTTAGGTTTACGCTGCCTCAGTATTCCGTGTTCACACATTTAATTTCAGCAGCCGTGTGTTTAGGAGGAGGGCTTTGGGCACCAGCACGTTTTTATTTACAAATTAAGCACTGCACTTAGGTACACAAATGCATCTCCACTGCAGAGTACGAACGTTTAGTTTCATTGTCCATGTGCTGCAATGGGAAGCACTCTTTAGTTAGGTGGACACACACACATAATGGCCAAATGGACAGACTGTAATCTTCCTCTGGTCTGTTCTAAAATGTGAGTGGCACTTTCTTCAAGCAATGGCTGAAGGGGACTGATCCAGATAAACCAATGGCTGAAGAGGGCTGACCCAAGGCCCCACCTTCTGTATGTTTTGCGTATTGACACAATAAGTTCTGGAGGACTGCTAAAGCTTTCTGCAGCTAGACCTAATCAGACCTCTTTGTTTTGCCAATTCCTGCGTAGCCATGGAATATGCTCTCAAAAGCTTTCAAAAGCACAGAAGTATTTAGCATTTCAAAAAAATTCGAGTGACTTGCAAAAATTGAGGCTTGGATTTTTCTAGTTTCTATTCCCAAAATGTTAGCTCTGGATGCGGGGCAAGCGAATCTATTTATTTTGTAAGTGCTGTAAAACTAGCATGATGTCTTAGCGAGTTACAGGCTTGCTGTTGGCCGTATGTTTTGCGATCCCAAAATTTCAATACTAGTTGGGCCAACTCAGCCTTTCTTCTTTCAGGTGTCCATCAACTGAGTAGCCTTTGAATGGGAGATAATAGGGGATACTACTTACAGCGCTAAAAAATGGAAAAATATGTTTTTCAAGCACTACATCAAAACAAAGTTATTCTTATTAACTAAAGGCCCATTTTGTACAACACGTTTCTAGGACAATCCTACAGACGCATGTTGCTACAAAGTGATGTACATTTGACCTCGTTTAAAACTACAAGAGATTAAAGGGCAATCGCTTGGAATTAAAACACCAGTTTTCCTCATTTCAAATGCAAATGTATTTTGAATCCTCTAGTCTGGGCCCGCTCAGCATTGTGCTTGTCTGGGAAGACAGAAGCCTTTTGCACGAGAATGAATAATGTTTCTATTCCCTTTAGGGCCTTCTAATCCACATTCAGACACAAAGGTTGGTGACACCAGGAACACCCCAAGCCCCTGGTGGATACCTGAACCCAGGTAATATTTGTATCTCTTCTCATAGGTTTTCAAAGTTAATCCCCCATGAAGGAGGGCCGAGTAACCCAAAACGGCCTCATGGCTCTCACTGAGCACCTTCGTGAGCCATGGCCACCTCTGGTGAGGTGCCTAGAGGTCCCAGTGCCTCATTCACAGGTTTTTGCCGCAAGTCACTTTGCTGCATTGCCCTGCATCGAACAGAAAGGGCAGGAATGCGCCGTATTAATGAAAGACTGGGCATCCCTGTCCCTTCTGTCTGCGCCGACGTACGAATTGGTGTCTAACTCCAAAGCAGGCACCATGGTGCAAGGGTGTCTGCCTCGGTGGCATGATTGTTTTTGTGCAGGAAGGAGCACCTTCCTGCACAAAAACAATCCATGGAGGCGTTTTCCTCGTTCTATGTGTGCTGCAGATAGAAAGTGGAAACAGCTAGGAGGAATAAAGTTATTTGTCCTTGTTACGTCGTCCCTGGGGAGGTGCACATTTTTGACACATCCCAAGGTTTACATATCCTTGTAAATCTGAGAATGTGTCAAAACCCATGGGTGTTGCATGTGAAAACCCACCGCAACGCCCATAGAACACCTCCTTGGGGTAAAGTAAGGCAATGCAGCACTTTGCGCTGTCTTGCAGTACTCCGTGTCTATGAGGCCATTTAAAGCCGCGTAGGGTGACTGCGTCACCTCGTAGATATGTTTGAGAAGCCTGTGCCACCGGCGCGTCAGAAAAAGTGACGCTTCGGCTGTGCAGGCCTTCTGTAAATGAGGCCCCTAGTGTCTTCAGAGCTAGTGTTACACGGGTGTCTATTTGGTTACAGGAGACAACAAAAGAGGTGCCACTCTTTTCAAAAACTAGTTTTTCCAAGGACCAGATTCTCCACTTACGAGACCCGTTCTTATTGCACGTCTCAGAGCAGTTCTCAGAAGCCTGGAAATAGGGAAGTAATTTGTACATGAAATCTAGACTGTGCCCAAGTCAGATTATATTCCTCCTTAGGTGACAAACTGTGTGATCTACAACACCTCCCTGTCCTTCGCAGAAGAGTTAAGTTGTAGATGTTCTGCAATAGCAAATGTAAAGTTTTTATTCAGTACTGGTGGAACAGGAGCGACTTGTCTTTTCACTGGAGAACCATGTCTTCAGGAATACAAGGAAGTCAATATCTCAAACTAGCTGAATCCTGCTTCAGCAAGTCCATGTTACAAAACTCTTGCTAAGTAAATATAAAAACAAGTACTTCTTTTATTTCTATGACTCACTGGTAATGCTACTGATGGCTTATATCTATATTCATGGCCAAGCAGCATTCCCTTGAGGTAAGACCACCTTCTTGAAAGAACATCAGAAGACTTCATGAGACTGGATTTCAAGGATCTGCTCTCAAATGGAACTGTTCCTTCTTCACGGGAAGAACCTGAAGGATCAGACTGTCACCCATCGCATCAGAGACCAAGAGATTGATATGCGGAGTACCATAGGGATCGTCCCTCAGCCCCACCCTTTTCAATATATACTTGATACAGCTCGCCAACATCATCCAATCACAAGACATCACCGTCATCTCCTACAATGACACCCAACTCTTCCTCTCCCTGACGGGCAAGACAACCACCACCAAGATCAACTGCATGACCATGGTAGCAGACTGGATGTGAACTAACTGCTTGCAGCTCAGCACCAACAGAACTACTGGTCTTTGACAACAAGATCTCCTCAGGGAACTCCACCTGGTGGGCGTTGGAGCTGGACCAAAACCCACATCCAAAGACCATGCAAAAAATCTAGGGATCATCCTAGACGACAAGCTCAACATGCTAGCACAAGTCAAGGCAGTGTGCACCTGCTGCTTCCACATCCTATGGATGCTACGAACAATCTTCATGCTTAAGAACACCAGAAGGACCGTCACACAAGCACTCATCACCAGCAGGTTGGACTACGGCAATATTCTCATTGCTGCAATCTCCAAATAACTCCCACACAGACCTCAGACCATCCAGAACACCGCTGCAAGACTCATACTTGTCCTCACACCCCCACAACCAAATCACATTGCACCTCAAGATGCTTCACTGACTCCCTGTTCACACTTGCAGCCAATTCAGACTTCTCCAGCACACATACAAAATCCTACAAAACACAGGACCAGAATACCTGAACAGATACACACATATTCATCAACCCACGAGACCTACGCTCTGCCTCATTCTCACTTGCACTCATTCCCCACATCCGTAAAAGCAAACCTGGAGGTCACTCATTCTCCTACATCGCACTCAAGATATGGAACGACCTCCCTCAACACATCAGAGCCTCCTCCTCACTATTTGAGTTACACAAGAAGCTGAAGACCTGGTTCTTCCTATAGGTACCTTGGGCACCTCACACCTACACACCAGCCTAAGTGCCTGGATACCCTCTCAGGTGATTAGTATGTTATACAAATCAATATAACATAACAGGCAAAGGACCTATTTGTAAACACTTGGCTAACACGATGTTCCTTTGTACACTTTAGCCTTCAGTGCTGGGCATTTCTTTACCTTAGTGAGATATATGCTTTTTCATCAAGGCTTTCAGATGAATTTATAGTCATATACATTTTCAGCTATCTCATGCAGTTAAAAGGCTATATGCCCCACTGCTGTCTGCGAATTTACAATATGAAGAGGTTAAACAACACTAGCATGCATTGAGGAGGGGGAAGCTGTCTCTCAGGGCAGACATAGCAAGGATTACCCTGGCTGCTGTTGGCTAAGGACTGATTGCAGACAGAGGCAGTAACAGTGGTAATTGCTTCTCTCGCTCATGGATGTTCTTTTAACCTACTCTGTCAAGTGCCCTGTCTGCTGGCCAAGAGTTGTCATGGACCAAGGCTAAACTGGAATGAGTTTTGTTTAGTTTTCAGTAAAAGCTTATTGTTATAACAGATAAATGACCATCAAGAGGAATGACACTCCAGTAATGTCCGTGAGGCGATTGAGACTTGTCCCACTGAGACTGAGACATTGACACTAGCCCCACTGAGACTATAAGATTCACACTAGCCCCAGTGAGACTGAAACACTGAGTGTGGCCCCACCAAGACTGAGCTATTGAGACCACCCAAACTGAGACTGAAGCATTGAGACTGGACCCAATGAGACTGAGACATTGAAAGGGAGGCCACTGACACATAGGCATTTCAAGTGGTCCCACTGAGAGTGGAAAACTGAGGGTGGCCCCAATGAGACTAAGACACTTAGGGTGGCAAATCGCCAGTCTGTGAACAAAGTCTTTGATAAAAATTAAGAAAAAATCATACAACCAATCAGACATCTAGAATATCCCCCGGGTAGTTTCCATTCCGATGTGGCTATGTGCTTATATTGTCTGAGAAACAGTCGGGTGAGCACTGGAACTAGACCTCTGGGTTTTACAGCGGCAAACATTTTAATATTCCAGGTGACTGATTGGTTATATGAATTTTTCTTAAATGTGATCACAGTCTTTGTCAGCAGGGTGATATCATAAAATGTTTTGGTCCTGAGGAATGCCATACACCTAGACATAGGGTTGTAGACTGACAGAAACATATTGACCCAATTAGCACAGCTGGTTTGAAGTCAAATCACCTTGGTTCTTAATATACATCTTGGGGAGAATCAATAAAGAAAACTTTTCACTTCACCAAGAGGTATTTTTAATCTTCACATTGATCACATCACACCCTGCTACCCCCACCCACACTTTATAGTTCACATAGGATATAAAATTGAAAAGCTCCGCTCTGAGTGGGAGTTGTACTCCACACCCCGATCGGTTGGTGATGGGGGTGTGAGGAGAGACCCTATGATGAAGCATGCCACCATAATCAGTGCTAAAGTGCAAGTACTCCCTATATAAATTGTACTGTTGATTGGTTTATCCATGATTGGCATATTCAATTTAATGGTCAGTCCCTAGTTAAGTGAGCAAGAGGTGCCCATGGCCTGTAAATCAAATGCTACTTGTGGGCCTGGGGCATTGATTGTTCCACCTACATGAGCAGCCCTGTGAACATGTCTCAGACCTGCCACTGCAGTGCCTGTGTGCATTTTTAAACTGACAGTTCAACCTGGCAAGTGTGCCCACTTGCTAGGCCCAAACCTTCCCTTTTTATGCATGTAAGGTGCCCGTAAGAGAGGCCCTAGGTTGCCCCAAGGGCAGGGTGCATTGTATGTTAAAGGTGGGACATGTACTGATGTATTTCACATGTCCTAACAGTGAAATACTGCCAAATTCAGTTTTCACGGTTGCAAGGCCTATCTCTCCCATTGGTTAACATTGGGGGCTGCCTTTAAATAACTTTAGAGTGCAGGTTCCCTTTGAGAGCAGATAGAAATATGGAGTTTGGGGTCTCTGAACTCACAATTTTAAAATACATCTTTAAGGGAAGTTGGTTTTTATATTTTTAGTTTGAAAATGCCACTTTTAGAAAGTAGGCATTTTCTTGCTTAAACCATTCTGTGACTCTGCCTGTTTGTGGATTCCCAGTCTGGGTCAGTTTGACAGTTGGGCTGTTTATACCTCTCCTCTAGACAGTGACACAAAGGGAGCTGGTGTGTAGCCTGCAAATCCTGATGAGCCATCTGAGCTAGAGTGGAGGGAGGAGTGATCACTTACAACAGAAAGGACTGTTCCTGCCCTCACATAATGCAGTCTTCAATCCCCTATTGTGTGTCTGGGGCTTGACCTGGACAAGGAAGGATCTTGCAAACAACTGAGACTTTCCTTTTAAGTTTGCCAACGTCAAAGGCAGAAAGGTGTATAAGTATTGGACCCAAAACTCCAGACTTTCAGATTCTTTCTGATATCAAGAGGAACCACTGCCAAGGAGACGAGCTGAAGAGCTGGAGGAGGAGTACTGTCCCTTTGCTGTGTTGTTTTGCATGATTGGCCTGCAGTTGCTGCTTCTACCTTAAAAGAGGGCAAAGGGTGAACTTTGCTGTGTATCCTGCTTGAGAAAGTTCTCCAAGTGCTTGGAGTAGAGCTTGCCTCCTGTTGGAAGCCTCAGGGACACCAAAGACTTCAGTTTCCTTGACCTACAGCAGTGGGAACTGTGTGTTTTGTGCTGTTCAGGAAGAAAAACCATTGCAACGCCATCAACAATGCCGCTGGCTGTATCATGACCTTCCGACACCGCATGGAGTTGCACTGCCCCGCTTCAGACTGCAATACTGATCTCAATGACGCCGCCATCTGACGCCGTCACCGAGCTGCTGCTTTCACCGTGATCTGTTGGTCCCAAACTCCAGCCTCGCCTTGCTCACACCGCAGCCTGGGTATCCCCTGCGACAATGCTTCTGCTGACACCGGTGCCGCTGCCTGCACCGCTTATGAGGAGCATGAAGCACGGTCCCACCCGCACCGCAGCCCCGATCCACGGACGCCAGCACTATCGACTCCAGTGTTGTCAACAGGCATCCCTGTCTGCACTGCGACCTGTAGATGCTGCCCGGCTCCGTCCCGCGCCACACTGTCAACTTGGGCCTACCGACATCAGCACTTCAGCAACGATGACGCCGCTGCCTGCACCGTGACCTGGTGACACCGCACGTCACACCGCCCTGCTTCACACCGCAGCCCTGGTCTCACCGACTCCGCTGGACACTATCACTTAGCCACTACCTGCACCGCACAGCATGTCCCGCTTCGCACTGCAGCCCGATGCCATAGATGCCAGCGCTCCTGACTTCATCAGCCCAGAGTTCAATCCGCAACGCGTGTGACTTCAAGGGCCTAATGACTCCCGCAACGACTCCAGAACCAACACACAACGCCAGCCACGCCGCTCTTGAGAGATCACCGGGAGGATCACAACACCCTGAAAATCCAAAGGTACTGCTTGAGGGTCTTCCCGACACCATAGCTGGCCCGCGATGCCGCACCAGCCTAAATTGCCGGTTTTGTTGAACACAACACCGTGATAGCCCCAGTCGGAGCTATCAACTTCAAGAAACTGTATTTTTAAGTTAAATCTTGCAAAATTCATATCTTTATATGTCTGATTTTGATCATTTTGGTTTTGTTTTATGTAGATAAATATTGGCTATTTTTCTGGTGTGATGTCCTTTTGTGGTGTTTTCACTGTGTTACTGTGTGCTATGTGCAAATGCTTTACACATTGCTTCTGAGATAAGCCTGACTGCTCGTACCAAGCTACCAAGGGGCAGAGCGGGTACCTCCCGTATCCTGACTAGAGAGAGGGTTCCTACTTTGACAGGGTGCAAACCGACTGCCAACTAGAGACCCCTTTCTAACACTGGTGGCAGTGGTGGGATAGGACTTGCATTTGCACTTGACCCACAGTGATTAGTGCACACTACTACCATATCACAGACCACCACGTGCCACATACAAATCTTTTGTTTTTGAGTTTTTTTCTTTTTGACCTATTTTTGATCTTGAGTTCAAGTGAACACCAACAACATCATGTCTCAGTCAAGAGCATCATCAGTTGCTGTAGGAAGCTGGTCTGGTGTGGGGTGGGCACCTGAGGTTCTTACACCTTATACCAGGTCCAGATATCCCTTATTAGTGTAGTGTAGGCAGTGTCTAGAAGCCAGGCTGTCTAGAGGCAGCTGTGGATGAGCAGCCATGGCGTATCTAGAAGACATGCAAAGTTTATGCAATACCAGTGTAGTCTCAAAGCACTTACACACACTCAGTTGTAAAAAACTAAAGATACTTTATTTTTGGAACACAACACCAAAAATTACTTGAAGGGCAACCCTCCAATAGGAGGTGAGTAATACACTAAATAAATATCTTAGCAGTCAGAAATAGGCATAGAAAAGGCTAGAAAACAGTGCAAATAGTAATAACCAGTAGTGACCCTAGAGGGAGCACAAACCATATACTAAAAAAATAAAAATAGAATGTGAACAAGGTACCCCCACCTAGGTAAGTAAGATGTGTAGAGGGGATCTGTGAGTACTAGGAAACCACAGAGGTAAGTACCACAATACCCCCTCCCCCAGGGACCAGGCAAGCCGGAGTAAATCATTGGCTTTTCCCCAAACCACCCAAAAGGAGGAATATAAAGAAAAGAAGACACCTAGAGAAGACTGCAAGAAAACCAGCGGTGGATTCCTGAAGAAGGAAGACCTGTGAAGAGAGGGAACCAAGTCAAGAAGTCACAACAGAGTCCATTGGGGTCAGGAGCCCCTACCCACCACACTGAAGATGCAGGAGTTGGTCGACGGTGAAGAAGAACAGGTCAGCACTGCAGCCCAGAAGCTGGAGAAGAGTTCCTGAAGGATGCATAAGGTGTTCCATGCTAGAATGAAGATTGCAGATGGGTGTTGGTGCAGGAATTCAACCAATAAGCCTTGGCAAAGGAAAATTTGCATTTGGAGGAAAAGAGGTCCTGCCGGGGACCAGCAAGGCCCAGGAGGACTCAACCCAGGATGGGGGAGTCACAGGGGACCCTCAGCGTCACAGAGAGTCCACAAGAGCAGAGGCAGCACCCACAGAAGTTCCACAGGATGAGGACACAGAAGGTGAAAGAAGGAGCCCACGCAGCACTACAAAGGAGGATCCCATGCCGCAGGAGAACCACGCAGGAGGAGTGCTGGGGACCGGAGCCACACAATACCTAAAGATCCCTTGGAGGAGATGCAAGCAAGTCTTGGCAGCGGCGAGAGACGCAGTGCACGGGTGTACTGTCCTGCATGGGAAGGCAAGGGCCTACCTCCACCAAAATTGAACAGCTTGTAGAGAGGGCAGACGGGACCACTTCAGACCAGCATCCATAATGCAGGATCCACACAGCTCAGCAGGAGAGGGGATCCACACAGTCGGTCGTCACTTGCTGTAGGTGCCTGCGGTTGCAGGGGAGTGACTTCTTCACTCCAAGGGAGATTCCTTCTTCTTCTTGTGCAAGCTGAAGAGTTGCAGTCTTCTAAAGACGCACAGAGAGGGAACTGTTGCAAAGGTGGCAGGAACTCTGGTTACAATGTTGCAGAAGAGTCTTCCTCATGGATCTGCAGCTTGTCGATTCCTGGAGGGTCCAGTCGCAGTTCTTGAGGCCAGAATTCAAAGTGGAGGTTGCAGAGCAGTCCTGCTGGAATCTTTCAAGCCGAATCTGAGGACCCACCCAAGAGAGAGACCCTAAATAGCCCTGAAAGGGAAACTGGTCACCTAACCAGGTAAGCACCTATCAGGAGGGGGCTCTGATATCACCTGTCTGGCCTGGCCACTCAGATGCTCCCAGAGTACCCTGTCAACCTTGGAAACAAGATGGCAGAAACCAGGGACCCTCTGGAGGAGCTCTGAGCACCACCCATGGGGTGGTGATGGACAAGGGAGTGATCACTCCCCTTTCCATTGTCCACTTTCATGACAGAGCAGGTACTGGGTGGTCCATGAACTGGTGTGGACTGGTTTATGCATGGAGGGCACTAAATGTGCCCTTCAAAGCAAAACCAGTGTCTTGGGGAGGCTACCCGTCCTAAGCCAGCCACACCTATTTTCAAAGGGAAACGGTGTAACACCACTCTCCCAAAGGAAATCCTTTGTTCTTCCTTCTTGGGCTTGAGCAGATCAAGCAGTAGAAGGGCAGAAACCTGTCTGAGGGGTGGTGGCAGCTAGGGCTACCCGGAAAACCCTGGAAGACTGGTGGTAGCAACACTGGGGGTCCTCTAAGGAGCCCCCAGAGTGCATGGAATCATACAACCAATGCTTGCAAAAGTATTGGGGTATGATTCCAACATGTTTGATACCAAACATGCCTAGGTTTGGAGTTACCATTATGTAGCTGGACATAGCTAGTGACCTACGTCCAGTACACGCATAAAATAGCGTTCTCACACTCACGAAGTCCAGGAAAATGGAGCCGGAGTTCGTGGTGGCACCTCTGCTAGTGCAGCGGTGCCCTCACACACAGGTACTTGCACCCTGCTCTCTGGGCTAGGAGGGCCTGCCATAGAGGTGACTTGCAGTGACCTGGTGCAGTGACCTGGTAGTGAAAGGGTGCATCCACCCTTTTCACGCAGGCTGCAAAGCAGGCCTGCAGACCACTTTGCATGGGCTCCCTATGGGTGGCAAAAGAAATGATGCAGCCCATAGGGATCCCCTGGAACCCCAATGTCCTGGGTACCTATGTACCATACACTAGGGACTTATAATGGGTGACCAGCGTGCCAGTTTTGGATGAAATACTGGGTTACCAGTATGCAGTGACAACATTTAGAGGAGAGAGAGCATAAGCATGACACAGTCAAACACATCAGGCAGAAATTGGGGGCAACATGCCAACTTTCCTACAGTAACCATGCCACGAGAGGGTACTTTCCTTCTGTTGCATCCCAGGATTTATTTTTTGAGGAGTATGGGTTGGAAACCTACATTGTGAAGGAACTGAAGGCAGTTTGCAAAAACCTCAAAGTCCAAGTCAGAGGTCTCACCAAAAAGGAGGAGCTGCAAAAGACGCTGAGGGCTTGGGTAGCAGCCAGAACTGCCAGTGGGCAGTCTTTGGTTCCAATGGGGGTGTCTGTCGACCAAAATCCTGGAGATTATGTGCTGAGGGTGCAGGAGCTGCTAGAGGGGGAATATCCCCTGGGTCAGGCAGCAGTGGTGGTTTTAAGAGCCTGACTCTAACTGCAACTGCGCTGACCTGTTGTTCAGCGTCTGCTGCCCTCCCCAGCTCCTTTGGCAGCTGCTGCTGCTGATTCTGCCTCTTGCCTGGGATGAACTAGCTCGAGGCCCTCCTCCACCTGCAGGCTCGTCCCTGCACCTCATCCCTGGTGGTCTAGTGGCCATCACAAGTAAGTATTTTCCTTTTCTTTTCTTCTCTGTCACTCTTTCACTCTTGCATTTTCTGCCTTTTTTCTCTATCACCCCTCATTTTTCCCTAGTGCTTTTTCCTTTTTCCTCTCTTCCTCTGCCCCCCTACACCCGCGAAGCACCTTTCCTGCCCTCCCAACTCCCAGCTGACTGCTCCCCCTGCCCCCCTCCCCTTCTTAATGGCAGCCGCGCGCAGCTGGCACTTCATCGGCACGCCAAAGGCAACCCTGTCTGCTCCCATCCGCGCCCAGTGCCAGGAACCCTGGATCTCTGTTAAACCACTCCCTGGAATGCCTCCGTTATGATTCCGAGACCCTCCTCCGCCTCACCAGTGGATATCTGAACAACTGCTGCACCATCTCCTCCAAATAAACCCATGAACCTTTCACCTGCAGAAACTGCAACTTCAGCACCAACCTCAACAAACCAAAGGTGCACTCTGCACACAAATATACCAACAACCTCCACAACTCCATCAACTGCCTGCTCCTGAACATCCGCTCCCTTCACAAACACGCCACCTAACTATGGGGTCTGAAAGACACCACCCGACCAGACATCGACTTCCTCACTGAGACCTGGACCAACCCCATCTCGGGTCCAGACATCACCATCGTCATTACCGAGGGTTACAGCATCCTAAGGAGGGACCGGCCATCCCGCCCAGGTGGAGAACTCACCATCGTACACAAGTCCTCACTACGTGACCAGGCCCCCCAAGAAGATCACTGCACCACCATGGAACACCTTCACTTCCTGGTCCACTCCAACCACAACTCCTCCATCCGCGGCACCCTGGTGTACAGGTCACCCTGCCCCTGCCTAGCTTTTATAGATGATGCCGTAGACATCACTACCCCAAGGCCCTGGCATCAATCGACTACCTCCTCCTCAGCAACCTGAACTTCCACCTCTAGGACCGCACCAACCCAAACACCACCGGTTTACTCGACAACCTTGCCACCCTCTGCCTTAGACAGCTGGTCTCTGTACCCACACACATCACAGGACACACGCTGGACCCCATCTTCACCTCAAGCAACTGGATCACCATCAACACCATCTCCACCCCAGACTGGACTGACCACCGTTGCATAAACTTCACAATCACTGCACCCAGCAGCCGCACCCGCACCTCCAGGACTCCCCACAGGAAATGGAATTAAATCACCAACAAGCAACTCACCTCATCGCTTGCCAAATCCCTCCCTCCTACCTCTGAGGACACCGACACAGCAGCATGCAACCTCAACGCATGGATCACCGAATGCGCCAACACTCTGGCCGCTCTCTGGCTGACATCCGCCAAACTCGTACCTAAGAAGGCCAGCTGGTTTACCACCGAACTCCAAGAGTCAATGCGTACCCTCAGACGTTTAGAAAAAAAATGGATGAACAGCCAATCCAGCAAAGACCTCACCTTCTTCAGAGCCGCAACCGTCGCCCACCGATGAAAAATCAAGAATGCAAGGAAGGACGCACTCCAGGAGCGCATCAACTCCTCCACACATAACTTAAAGGAACTCGTCTTAGTCATCAACAAGTTCACAGATCCCCCCTCTGAAGCCACCTGCATCCCCCGTCACAGGACCTCTGTGACAAACTCGCCTCCTTTTTCCACCACAAGATCCAGAATATCTACGACAGCTTTCTGTCACCTGGCATTGGAAGCTGCAACCGACCCACCCCCCCAGAACCCGCCCAGACCATCCACGACTGGTCCGCGCTCACCACAGATGAAACAGTCATCATCTTGAACTGCACCCACTACGGAGCACCCTTGAACTCCTGCCCGCACCACATATATATCAAAGCCAGTGCATCCATCGCCCGAGCTTCATAACACTATCAACTGCTCCATCAGCACGGGCACCTTCCCTGAGGACTGGAAACATGCCAAAATATACCCTTTCTTGAAGAAACCTTCGGCCAACCCATCAGGACTAAAGAATATCCGGACCATCTCGCTGATACCCTACCCCGCCAAAGTACTAGAGAAAGCAATCAATGCACAACTACAAAATTTCATAAAGGCCAACTACTCCCTGGACAGCTACCAGTCCGGCTTCCGCAGCAATCACAGCACCAACACAGCACTCCTAGAAGCCACCGATGACATCCAGACCATGGCCACACCGCAGCACTCATACTCCTTGACCTCTCAGCAGCTTTCGACTCGGTCTCCCACAGCACTCTGTGCAGCAGACTCCACCACATAGGAATCCGCGGAAGAGACCTGGAATGGATCCACTCTCCGGGAGGGAGCAGAGGGTCAGACTCACGCCTTACACCTCCAGACCCACAGGAGTCAACTGCAGAGTCCCCCAAGGATCCTCAATGAGTCCAACACTGTTCAACATATACACGGTCCCTCTTGCTGCCATCGTCAGAAGCCACGGTATGAACACTGTGTCATATGCCGATGACACATAACTCATCATTTCCCTCACTGAAGACCCAGACACAGCCAAAAGGAACTTTCATGCAGGAATGGAAGCCGTCGCCACCTGGATGAGAGAAAGCTGCCTCAAGCTCAACTACGATAAGATGGAGCTCATCATCTTCGGAAACGCCACCTCATCTTTGGACGACTCATGGTGTCCCACATCCCTCAGTGCCCCCCTGTGCAAACCGAGCACGCACGCAACTTAGGAATCATTCCTCAACTCCTCCCTATCCATGACCCACCAGGTAAACTTTGTCACCTCCTCCTGCTGGCACACACGCTGCAAACTCCTGAAGATCTTTAGATGAATCCCAGCAGACTGTCGCAGAACAGTTGCCCACGCCTTAGTCTCATGCAATTTCGACTACGGCAATGCCCTCTACGCCAGCACCTCAACTAGGAACATCAAAAAACTTTAACTTATTCAAAACGCTGCTGCCAGACTCATTCTGGGCCTTCCTCGCTGAGAACACATCTCCCAACACCTGAGGACCCTCAATTGGCTACCGGTCGAGAAGCGAATCACCTTCAAGCTTCTCCGCCACACGTACAATGCCATACACAACGCAGGATCAGCCTACCTCAACCACTGCGTCTCCTTCCACACCCCCACCAGATCCCTCTGCTCTGCCCAGATGGCCTTGGCCACCATCCCTCGCATCCACAAAACCACCGCCGGAGGACAATCTTTTACCTACACTGCAGCGAAGAGCTGGAACAACCTACGCCTGCACCTCAGACAAAGTCTGTTGCTCACCATCTTCAGGAAGAACCTCAAGACGTGGCTCTTCGGATGAGGCCCCGCCTGTTCCCTCCCCCCAGCACCTTGAGACCTTCACAGGTGAGTAGCTGCGCTTTATAAACACTGATTGATTGATTGATTGACTCCAGAGGAGCTTGAGGACAGGAGAGAAACCAGGAGGCACAAGATTGAGTTTGAAAGGTTAAAAATGGAAGAGAATAAAATGTTTTTGGACCATGAGCTCAGAGTCAACTAGCTGGATGTGAGGAGCAGATCTAGCAATGATGGTGGCAGCAATACCTCAGTGCAGTCAGACAGAATTGTGTACATTCCTAAGAACGTAGGGAGAGTGTACAAGAAGGGAGATGACATACCAAGGTTGTTTCAGGGATATGAGGCATCCATCCACATGAATGGTGTAGGAAGTTGGCTCTGTACATACTATCTCAAAGTGAGAGATAGTGTGCACAGAGTCCAAGGGTTCCCCTTAGAGGTTGATAGTGGCAAAATTAGATAACACTAATGCTCTATTTTGTGGTAGTGTGGTCAAGCAGTAGGCGTATCAGAGGGTAGTGTTAAGCATTTGTAGTACACACACAGGCAAAAGTAGAACACACACTCAAAGACTTAACTCCAGGACAATAGGTTTTTTAGAGAAAAATATTATTTTCTTAAGTTATTTTAGAACCACAAGATTCAGAATTTAGGTAAGTACATAAAGTGTAAGGTACTTCACACAGGTAAGTATGGAACTTTGAATTAAAACAGTACTATACAGAGTTTTGGCAAAAATGGCAATAAGCTATTTAAAAAGTGGACACAGTGCAAAAATCAACAGTTCCTGGGGGAGGTAAATAATAGTTTTTCATGTAAGTAAAGCACTTACAAGTTCTTTCTCCTGGGCATAGGTAGCCCACCATTGGGGGTTCATGGCAACCCCAAACCCTCTGCACCAGCAACACAGGGACGGTCAGGTGCAGACGTCAAAGGAGGGCCCAAATAACATAGGTGCCTATGGAGAACAGGGGTGCTCTGGTTCCAGTCTGCTAGCAGGGAAGTACCTGCGTCCTCAGGGAGAAGACCTGTGGGGTTTTGTAGAGCACTGGGGGGGGGGGAGGAGACACACAGGCACACAAAATACACCCTCAGCGGCACAGGGGTGGCTGGGTGCAGTGTGCAAAGTAGGTGTCGAGTTTTGCCGGGGATCACTTTGGTGATGCAGGCAGGGCACAGGGGGGCTTCTCTGGCCAGTCACCGACTGGGCTAGGATGAGGGCCGCCTGCTGGTCACTTCTGCACTGGTAGGTGGTTCCTCTCAGTCCTGGGGGCTGTGGGTGCAGTGCTTGGTCCAGGCGTCGGGTTCCTTTGTTACGAGGCAGTCGCAGTCAGGGGGAGACTCTGGATCCTTTCTGCAGGCGTCACTGTGGGGGTGAGGGGAGGTCGACTCAGGGTGTCCACTTCGTTGGAGTCACCTGGGAGCCCTCCCTGCGGTGTTGGTTCTCCTGAACTCAAGCTGGGGGCATCGGGTGCAGAGTGTGAAGACTCACGCTTCCGGAGTGAGGCGAGAGTCTCTTTAAAGTTGGTTTCTTGTTGCTGTTTTTGGACAGAGCCGCTGTCCTCAGGAGGTTGTTGGTCCCTTGCAGGTCAGTCCTCTGAGTCCTCAGAGGTTGCTGGACCCGCTGGATGCGTCACTGTGCAGGTTCTTTTGAGTCTGGAGACAGGGCGGTTGGTGGCCTGTCTTTGAGCCAACCAAACAGTGACCACCCGTGTCAATTGACAATGTGAATCTCCAGAGATGGCCTGCTCCTTGCGTCAACTGCAGACTTCTCACAGCCCCTGCAAATGCTAAGATGCAGCTGAGGCTTCTTGTTAGACCTGACAGCCTTCAGGTGGGCTTCTTCCCAACTTTCTGTCTACCTTCTCCACTTTTCTGGCCTCGTTTTTGCTGGCTTTGGGACTCTAACCAGTGCTAAAGTGCTTGTGTTCTCTCCCGATAATCATGGTAACAGTGGTGGAACCCCAATTGGCATTTGATGTACTTATAAGTTCCTAGTAAAGAGCACTACATGAACCCAGGGCATGTAAATGAAATGCTACTTGAGTGCCTGCAGCACTGATTGTGCCACACATTTAAGTAGCCCTCTAACCATGTCTCAGACCTGCCATTGCAGAGACTATGGGGGGTCAATTTGACCCTAGCAGTCTTTTATCCGCCAGGGTAAATGTGGCGGTCAACAGAAGACCGGCAGCGGTATTAGGAGCCGGCTTTCCACCATTGTTTCTGCGGTGGTAGCACTGCCACAAAAACCATGGCGGAAAGGCTACCGGTAACAGGGAATTTCTTCTGTGTCACTGGTAGACAGCTCCCCCAGCAAGCATTAGAACCCACCCTTCAGCCACAGAGCCCCCTCCCCTCAACCTCCTCCCCACATATATGCACACAGACACCCACACGAACCACGCATACCCCCCTACACTTACATACAAGCATCCACTCACACACATACACGCATTCACAACAACATTCATACACACATTCAAGCATGCATCCATACACGCATTCACAACAACATTCATACACATATTCAAGCATGCATACTCACATCCATCCAAACATGCATACACACTTACATGCAGACACGCGCGCACTTCAACGTTCAGGAACACATACAACCACGCATATACACATTCATGCACACATGCAGACTCCACACACTCACACATGCACACACAACACCCCCCACCCCTGTCAGGCGATCACCTTACCTGCTCTGCGGAGAAGGACGTCCAGCAGGGAATGGGAAGGAGTGCTTCCACCGCCAGCAGGACACCGCCAGGCCGTATTATAGCCCATAATATGGCGGGTGGTGTCCTACTGGCGGGCCCGGTGGTGGAACCGCCAGAGCCCCTCTGCCCGCCAGCATGACTACTGCCGGATTTCTGCCCAAAGTGTGGCGTAAATCCAGCAGTACCCATAATGTGGTGGGCGGGTCTCCTGGTGGCCTCAGCTTTGGCAGTCTAAAGTTGTAATGAGGGCAGAGTTTACACTGCAATGTCAGCCTGGCAAAATAACCCTGGGCGGGATGGAAGGGAGGGGCTGACACACCTGAATAGGCAGTGTCCTGTTCCCATACAAAGGGCTGCATACCTCCCTGTAGTGAATCTGGAGCCAGGGCAGGAATTGAGGACCTCTGTGCACTTCAAAGAACCTTCCTTGAAGTATTCACCACTTCAAAGGCACAACTAGTTATTGGTACTGGACCTCTGACACCACCAACCCAGTACACGTCTGGACCTGTAGATACCCTACCAGGAAGAAGGACTGCTGTGCTATTATAAGGACTGCTACTCTGCTAAACTGCTGCTCTACAAGGAACTGCTGACCTGCTGTGCAGACCCGCTGCCTACCACCCTCTTGCCTGAGGAAGGAGAATAGGACCTGCAACCTCCTTCTTGAACCCAGGACCCCAGAGTGACTCCAAGGGCTAATGTGCTGGCCTCCTGATTTGGGCCTCAGAGATATAACAGGCTCCCCACAGCTCCTGGACCTATCTTCAACAAGCTCCTGACCCCACCAAGGACTGCTTTTCAGATCCTATGCCCTTGGAAGTGTTTTTAAAGCAACATTTGTCTTTCTGCGGCCCTGAACAGGCCAGTTTGCAACAGAACTCCGCCGCTCGCTCAAAAATCAGTGCAAGCTGCCACGAGTTTGTCTCTTCAAATTGCAAGTATCGCCACTCGCAACCACAAGGCTCCAGCCCACCCATCTGAGACACCCAGCCAACCCTCAGTGCCCGCGAACCACCACCAACAATGCTCTCCTTTCGCCCCGCGAACCTCTTCCTTGCAAACAGGACTTTTGGCCCAATTCTTGAGAAGGTAAAACTTCCGCTGGACTTATCTGGGACTGTATCCGGCATGTGCTCCATCACTGTTGGCCAGAACATTTGGATTTAACCTGGTCGAGCATGACCGGATATCCCTGGTAGATGCTTTTTTTAGAAGACATGATAATTGGCCACTAGGGAAAAAACAATAAACTACATTTATATATCAATAACAATGATTGCCTTTTTTCACTTTGGCTTTCATATGTATCATAATCCTGCTAAAAGGAGCAAGGAAGCCCAAAGAACAAAATAGACCGCATATCTAAAGTTTCACAATTACTACATTAACAACTAAAAGACACACTTATGGTCACATGATTATATACACCAATAAACAAATACTTAACAAACAAATAGATAAAAAGAAAGAAATCACATTAAATCTGATTGCCACTCTGTAGTTATAGTTAGTATTCCCAAAGATTGGAATTCCTCAGATATTACCTCCCTAATAACTATCCACCTTTGGACAAATCACCACAAAACTTCCCAGATCTATAGCATTTTTTACAATAGGAGATAATGTAAACTTTTGTGGTGAATCATTGAGGAGCCGAAAGATTAAAGGGGGTCTCAAAATGTGTTTTCCACCAATGCATTTTCCATGAACTATTGTATTTGACATAGCGTGAAAACAGCTGAATGGATTTACATGAACTTTGACAAGATTATACTTTATGGTGCAGAGATGATGCTTTTTGGGTACTGCAGTCTAGTGGGGTAAACCTGCTTTTTTTAAGTTGTAAAGCATTTAAACTTAGAGACATTTGTCACTGTGGTACTTTTGTGGAATTTCACTAAATTTTGTGAAACTACAGGGGTACATGGCTGTAAACGTATTTAAATATATATTAAAAAATATAAATACATTTCCTTATCTATTACCACTTTAATAAAGTGGTAATAGGTAGGGACCTCCTACTCACCTAAATCTAAGGCCCTAACACTGAATATAGCCAAAGTGTAGCAACACAAATATGGCTGCCTTTTTATTCTAAAAAAAACAGCCATTACCCCCTTATGTACCAGCTTGTCATCGCCATGTACCATGGTAAAGTTACTATGGTATATCATGGCCCAAAATATAACTAAGCCCTAGCTGTACTCTACGCAACACCACTATACGCCACTCCAGTCTATGTCACTCCACTGGGCACTACTCCACTATACGCAGTTCCACTCTACACCATTCTACCGTACACCACTCTACTCTATTCCACCCTGTGACCCTCCACTCTACAACACTCCACTGTTCGCTATTCCACTGTATGCCACTCCACTCTACACTACTTCATTCTATGCCTCTCCAGTGTATGGCACTCCACTCTACGCCACATCATTCTACGCTATTCAATTGGACCCCACTCCAATGTAAGCCACTCCACTGCATGCTCTACACTTTACCCATGCTCCACTGTACACTATTACACTAAACAGCACTCCACTGTACAACACTCCACTCTTCGCCTCTCCACTCCACACTAATACACTATACACAACTCCACTCTACGGTATTACACTGTATGCAACTCCACTCTATGCCTCTTCAGTGTACGGCACTCCATTGTTTGCCACTCGCTATACGCTACTCCACTATATGCTGTCCCATTCTACGCCATTACACTGCATGCAATTCCACTCTATGCTATTTCACTGTATGCCTCTCCACTGTGTTACTTCACACTATGCCACTCCACTGTAAACTATTACAGTCTACCCCATTCCAGTGTCTGCCACTCTAGTCTACACCACTTCACTGTACGCCACTGCACTGTACACTACTCCACTATACGATATATCAGTCTACGCCACTTTACGCTATTCCATTGTATGTCACTCCACTATACACTACTCCAGTGGAGAAGTGTGGCACAATGGTTAGAGCGGCAGACCCTGAAACAGAGATCTGGCTCAAGACCAGGGTTCAAGTCCCGTTTCAGCAGGTCTTGGGCTCAATTCCCTTGGACCAGATAATTCTCGCCTTGGTGCCTAATCTAATTAATGAGTGCAACTCTGGGTAATAGCTTGCTTAATCTCCACAACAGCACTTGGATGCCTGGCTTCACCCTGGGGGTGCCCAGGAGTGGGCACCTCACAGGGAAAAGCCAGGAGGAGTTCCATAGCAGTATGAGTGCAAAGTTTATGCTACCGCACTCTATGCTAATCCACTACACCCTACTCCACTTTGCAACACTCCACTGTACACCTCTACACTATTCCACTTTTGGACACCCGATTCTCTACACTCCACTGTATTATATTCCCCTGTATACTATTCCACTGTATGCTACTCCACTTTGCGGCCCACTCTAAGCCACTAAAGTGTACACATGCCACTCTATGCCCCTCCATTGTATAACATTCTCCTCAACTCCATATAACTCTGCTGTATAAAAGTCTATCACACTTCATGGCATTCTATGACATTCTACTCCACTCTATTCCTGTACACTCAACTGTCCAACTCTATACTCCACCCTTTCCCCATACACTCCTATGTACAACATTCTTATGGTATAGTTTAGTGTCTTATGTGTGTGTTAGGCACTAGATATGACATGGGGATGGCATAGCGGTGTTCCAGATTCCTCAATAAAGCTGGTAGAATGTCATGAGATCACACAGAGGAGTCTTTGGGACTGGGTGTCGCTTCCTGGGCTCTGTACATATATATGGCTTATTTATATTTATCTACAATATTTATATCACTTTGTAATAAAGAGCCATTTACAATCTTCTACGAGTTTTGGTGTGAACCCCTACCTCAACTCTATCCACTTTATGCCACTTTTCTATACGACACAGCGCTCCACTCCACAGTTTACGAGACCTCTATACAATTTATAATAATTTACTAACTACGCTATACCAGTACACTCCACTCCATGCCACTCTATTCTACAACACACCAATTCACTCTACTGTACTTTACTGCACACTGTGTTACACTGCTGCATTCAACTCTATTTCAATGTATAAGACTTTACCTCACTCTTTGCTACTCTACAACAATCCACTCTACACAGTTCCACTTTATGACATACTACTGTACTCTATACAACTTTACTCTACAACATTGTACTACACTGTATGCCACTCTCCCACACTTTGCTCCTGTCTATACCCCTTCAATCCACTGCACAACAATGTATAATACTTTACTGTATGTCACTGTACAACACTTTACAATACACTAGTCCACTATACCACATGGTACCCCACTTTACTCCACTCTCTTCTGACACAGTACTCCACTCTACTCCACTACTCCACCGTACCCCATTCCACTCTACGTCACTCAATGCTATTGTACTCTTTAACACTGTACTATACTGTACACCACTCCATTATACAACAATCAACTAGACTGTATGCCACTTTATTGTAGTCTACATCACTTTTCAATACTGTATGACATCCCACTATACTCTGCTGTACCACACAGTACTCCAATTTATGACACTTTACTTCATTGTATGCTACACCACTCTACTCTACTGCACTCCAGGCCACTATAGTTTACGACTCGCCATTCGACTCTGACACTTTACTCCACTCTACACTACGACACTCCAGTGTACTCCACTATACTCCAATTTACTACACTTTGTCCCACTCTAGGCCACTGTACTATACCCCACATTGTGACACTCTACTCCACTGTATACAACTCCATTCAACAACACTGTCCTACACTCTATGCCACTTCATGACAGTCCACTCCACTCAATGTTCATTCACTCTATGCCACTGTCCTGCACTGTATAACACTCGATGACACACCATTCAACTTTTCTTATGATACACCACTGTAGGAGGCTGGACTGGCTTGTAGTGAGTACCAAGGGGTACTTACACCTTGCACCAGGCCCAGTTATCCCTTATTAGTGTATAGGGTGTCTAGCAGCATAGGCTGATAGATAATGGTAGCTTAGCAAAGCAGCTTAGGCTGAACTAGGAAACAAGTGAAGCTCCTACAGTACCACCAGTGTCACTTGCACAATATCATAAGAAAACACAATACACAGATATACTAATAATAAAGGTACTTTATTTTTATGACAATATGCCAAAGTATCTCAGAGAGTACCCTCAGTATGAGGATAGCAAATATACACAAGATATATGTACACAATACCAAAATATGCAGTAATGGTATTAGAAAACAGTGCAAACAATGTATAGTTACAATAGGATGCAATGGGGACACATAGGGATAGGGGCAACACAAACCATATACTCCAAAAGTGGAATGCGAACCACGAATGGACCCCAAACCTATGTGACCTTGTAGAGGGTCGCTGGGACTATTAGAAAATAGTAAGGGTTAGAAAAATAGCCCACCCCAAGACCCTGAAAAGTGAGTGCAAAGTGCACTAAAGTTCCCCAAAGGACAAAGAAGTCGTGATAGGGGAATTCTGCAGGAAAGACACAAACCAGCAATGCAACAACAATGGATTTCCAGTCGAGGGTACCTGTGGAACAAGGGGACCAATTTCAAAAGTCACAAGCAAGTCGGAGATGGGCAGATGCCCAGGAAATGCCAGCTGTGGGTGCAAAGAAGCTGCTACTGGACAGTAGAAGCTGAGGATTCTGCAGGAACGACAAGGGCTAGAGACTTTCTCTTTGGAGGATGGATCCCCCACGCCGTGGAGAGTCGTGCAGAAGTGTTTTCCCGCCGAAAGACCGCCAACAAGCCTTGCTAGCTGCAAATCGTGCAGTTAGGGTTTTTGGATGCTGCTGTGGCCCAGGAGGGACCAGGATGTCGCCAATTGCGTCTGGGAACAGAGGGGGCATTGAGCAAGACAAGGAGCTCTCTCAGAAGCAGGCAGCACCCGCAGAAGTGCCGGAACAGGCACTACAAAGAGGAGTGAAATGGTGCTCACCTGAAGTCGCACAAAGGAGTCCCACGTCGCCAGAGGACAACTTAGGAAGTCGTGCAATGCAGGTTAGAGTGCTGTGGACCCAGGCTTGGCTGTGCACAAAGGATTTCCGCCGGAAGTGCACAGAGGCCAGAGTAGCTGCAAAAGTCGCGGTTCCCAGCAATGTAGTCTGGCGTGGGGAGGCAAGGACTTACCTCCACCAAACTTGGACTGAAGAGTCACTGGACTGTGGGAGTCACTTGGACAGAGTTGCTGGATTCAAGGGACCTCGCTCGTCATGCTGAGAGGAGACCCAGGGTACCGGTGATGCAGTTCTTTGGTGCCTGCGGTTGCAGGGCGACGATTCCGTCGGCCCACAGGAGATTTCTTCGGAGCTTCTAGTGCAGAGAGGAGGCAGACTACCTCCACAGCATGCACCACCAGGAAAACAGTCGAGAAGGCGGCAGGATCAGCGTTACAGAGTTGCAGTAGTCGTCTTTGCTACTTTGTTGCAGTTTTGCAGGCTTCCAGCGCAGTCAGCAGTCGATTCCTTGGCAGAAGGTGAAGAGAGAGATGCAGAGGAACTCGGATGAGCTCTTGCATTCGTTATCTAAGGAATCCCCAGAGACAGAGACCCTAAATAGCCAGAAAAGAGGGTTTGGCTACCTAGGAGAGAGGATAGGCTAGCAACACCTGAAGGAGCCTATCAGAAGGAGTCTCTGACGTCACCTGGTGGCACTGGCCACTCAGAGCAGTCCAGTGTGCCAGCAGCACCTCTGTTTCCAAGATGGCAGAGGTTTGGAGCACACTGGAGGAGCTCTGGGCACCTCCCAGGGGAGGTGCAGGTCAGGGGAGTGGTCACTCCCCTTTCCTTTGTCCAGTTTCGCGCCAGAGCAGGGCTAAGGGGTCCCTGAACTGGTGTAGACTGGCTTATGCAGAAATGGGCACCATGTGTGCCCATGAAAACATTTCCAGAAGCTGGGGGAGGCTACTCCTCCCCTGCCTTCACACCATTTTCCAAAGGGAGAGGGTGTAACACCCTCTCTCAGAGGAAGTCCTTTGTTCTGCCATCCTGGACCAAGCCTGGCTGGACCCCAGGAGGGCAGAAACCTGTCTGAGGGGTTGGCAGCAGCAGCAGCTGCAGTGAAACCCCAGGAAAGGCAGTTTGGCAGTACCAGGGTCTGTGCTACAGACCACTGGGATCATGGGATTGTGCCAACTATGCCAGGATGGCATAGAGGGGGCAATTCCATGATCATAGACATGTTACATGGCCATATTCGGAGTTACCATTGTGAAGCTACATATAGGTAGTGACTTATATGTAGTGCACGTGTGTAATGGTGTCCCCGCACTCACAAAGTCCGGGGAATTGGCCCTGAACAATGTGGGGGCACCTTGGCTAGTGCCAGGGTGCCCTCACACTAAGTACCTTTGCACCTAACCTTTTCCAAGTAAAGGTTAGACATATAGGTGACTTATAAGTTACTTAAGTGCAGTGTAAAATGGCTGTGAAATAACGTGGACGTTATTTCACTCAGGCTGCAGTGGCAGGCCTGTGTAAGAATTGTCAGAGCTCCCTATGGGTGGCAAAAGAAATGCTGCAGCCCATAGGGATCTCCTGGAACCCCAATACCCTGGGTACCTCAGTACCATATACTAGGGAATTATAAGGGTGTTCCAGTAAGCCAATGTAAATTGGTAAAATTGGTCACTAGCCTGTTAGTGACAATTTGAAAGAAATGAGAGAGCATAACCACTGAGGTTCTGGTTAGCAGAGCCTCAGTGAGACAGTTAGTCATAACACAGGTAACACTTTCAGGCACACTTATGAGCACTGGGGCCCTGGCTGGCAGGGTCCCAGTGACATATACAACTAAAACAACATATATACAGTGAAAAATGGGGGTAACATGCCAGGCAAGATGGTACTTTCCTACAACCACTCCACTATATGATATTGCACTCCACTCTACAATACTCTCCTCCACTGTACTCTGTGACACTCCACTTGGCAATACTCCACTCTATGCTATTCTACTTCACCCTACTCCACTCTAAAACATTCTACTCCACTTTATTACAGTCTATGATACCCTATTCTACTGTTCGACCTGCCACTCCACTGTACAACTCACTGCTCCAGTCTGCGATACTTGACTCCACTTTATAAGACACCATGCTATTACACTTTACTACACTGTACAATAAGCTACTCCACTCTACTCCACTCCACACAAATTCAAACTACAATACTTCAGTCTATGGTAATAGACTCCACAACACTCTCCACCACTGTACTGTATGACACTCCACATAACAACTCTCCACTACGAAACTGGACTCCAGGATTTAAAACACATTTTTATTATAAACTTTAAAAAAACTTTGAAATTCAATGAAAAAAACAAAGATTAAAGCTTAGTTATAGTTAGGAGAACTTATTTCCCTATACAAACCAAGTTTAAACTATACAAACATTTAACATTTTAAAGTTATAACTTTCATTTACAATTTACCCACCACCTTCAATTTTTATAAATAGTGTACCTCGCGTAAATAGCGTAAATATTTATACCTGGCACCCTTGCCATGCACTGCTAACTACCCCAGTAATTACATCACTCATGACATCTTCTTTGACATCATTGATAATATCACTGTAACATTTGAAGTAAATTTATTGATGAGAAAACTGTGCCTGGTGAGGGCACAAGTTATAGTTACCTTAAGGCACAAGTTATAGTTACTTGAAATAACTCTAACCATGACAGCTGAATTTCTATGGGATTTTGTGAGTGTAAAATCAGAACCTAACTATAATGTCGCTGTAACTTTTGTTTTTTTAGTGAAAAAAAAACATATATGTGTATATAAATATTGATAAAATTCATATATATAGATATCACTATATATATATAGAGAGAGAGAGAGAGAGAGAGAGAGATATATAGAGAGATAGATAGACAGATAGATAGATAGATAGATAGATAGATAGATAGATAGATAGATAGATAGATAGATATGTGCTTTGTCTTTTTGGTCACATTGCTTATGTTTTATTAGAATCTTAATATTTAGTATTTCTATATTTTCATTTTTGATATTTGCTTTTTATGATAACGTTTAAAAGTTGATATTTGTGTTTTTGTGTTTAATTTATAAGATGCCAATATTTGTGTACTCAATATTTCTAACAACATTTATGTATGTCAGGATTTATCATGTCACTTTTAAGTCATAGAAGTGAGAGTATGAATTTGACACATTCTGCAGATTGGAAATAGAAAGAATACATTTGTGGTAATGATTTGAAAGGACCAATTCAGAATGGAACGTAGAGTTTAATATTGTTTTGTTCAGGCAAAATAGCAATATAGCCAACAAATCCTGATACATGTATGTAAAGGTTTCTGCATAGAGCTACATGTCTATTACCAAATAGTCTAGACCCTAGTTATAACACATGACTGTAAATACTTATACTGTAGGGAAGTTGTGCCAAATGTGACTCTCATAATCCAGTTTGACTGCTGTAAAGAAGCATATGTCATAATAAATTGAACCTTTTGATTTGAATGATTTACTTTTGAGACCACAACCTGCAAAGAATAAAAGGTTTATAGCTACCATGATTTATTCTGCTATAACAGAGCAAAAGGCTCTGAGAGAGAAGCTTCTGAAAGACTTAGAGAAGCTAAGCCTCAAGCATTTCCTGTGAGCAAAAGAAACATATGGGAAAGAGAGTGGAAGAGAAAAACGAAAAAGCGTCACAAAGGGAGAAAACAGAAAACTGCAAGAGTGAGCTGAAGGGGCAGGGAGTGTCTGTAAATGGAGCGAAGAGACCCGAAATGGCTTCAGGATTACGCTGCCTCAGTATTCCTTGCTCGCACCTTTAATTGCAGCAGCTGCCTGTTTAAGAGGAGGGCTTTGGGCACCGGCACCTTTTAATTTACAAATTAAGCACTGTACTGGGCTAACACTGGGGCAGTACTGTGAGATATGACAATGCTGTTCCAGATCCTGGGTGCATAGAAGGAAAAGGCCGGTTGACTTGTTTTTTATTTTTGTACACTTCTTAGTGTGCAGTATGATGGTGTCCTGGCTGCTGAGAACCACCAGAGATGGTGAGCTTGTCTGCAGGATAAGTGGGGCTGCTAGTTGTGATTGCTTTGTAAATGATGCAACTGGTTTTGAAGACGGTTCGGGCTGGCAAGGACAGCCAATAGAGTTCCATCAGAATGGGGGATGATATGAACATATTTCTTCAGGCTTTAGATGAGATGCTGTGTCATGTAGGATGCCCCAAAGGGGTGCCAGTGTGGAGTCTGGGAGGCCATGGAGGGCAATACCACCATTTAGATGCAATAATACAAGACTGGAACAATAGTTCTGAAGTCACTTTCTGGATTGACTTACTTTAAAAAAGAGAGCTGGTACTAGGCCATCTTTATTTTTGGCAATGTGTTCCTTGTGGGAGAGTGTAGGAGGCTGGACTGGCTTGTAGTGAGTACCAAGGGGTACTTGCACCTTGCACCAGGCCCAGTTATCCCTTATTAGTGTATAGGGTGTCTAGCAGCTTAGGCTGATAGATAATGGTAGCTTAGCAGAGCAGCTTAGGCTGAACTAGGAGACGTGTGAAGCTACTACAGTACCACTTAGTGTCATATGCACAATATCATAAGAAAACACAATACACAGTTATACTAAAAATAAAGGTACTTTATTTTTATGACAATATGCCAAAGTATCTTAGAGTGTACCCTCAGTGAGAGGATAGGAAATATACACAAGATATATATACACAATAGCAAAAATATGCAGTATAGTCTTAGAAAACAGTGCAAACAATGTATAGTTACAATAGGATGCAATGGGGAAACATAGGGATAGGGGCAACACAAACCATATACTCCAAAAGTGGAATGCGAACCACGAATGGACCCCAAACCTATGTGACCTTGTAGAGGGTCGCTGGGACTATTAGAAAATAGTGAGAGTTAGAAAAATAACCCTCCCCAAGACCCTGAAAAGTGAGTGCAAAGTGCACTAAAGTTCCCCTAAGGACAAAGAAGTCGTGTTAGAGGAATAATGCAGGAAAGACACAAACCAGCAATGCAACACTGTGGATTTCCAATCTAGGGTACCTGTGGAACAAGGGGACCAAGTCCAAAAGTCACAAGCAAGTCGGAGATGGGCAGATGCCCAGGAAATGCCAGCTGCGGGTGCAAAGAAGCTTCTACTGGACAGAAGAAGCTGAGGTTTCTGCAGGAACGAAAAGGGCTAGAGACTTCCCCTTTGGTGGACGGATCCCTCTTGCCTTGGAGAGTCGTGCAGAAGTGTTTTCCCGCCAGAAGGACGCTAACAAGCCTTGCTAGCTGCAAATCGTGCATTTGGCATTTTTGGACGCTGCTGGGGCCCAGGAGGGACCAGGAGGTCGCAAATTGGACCTGAAGAGAGAGGGGACGTCGAGCAAAACAAAGAGCTCTCACTAAAGCAGGTAGCACCCGGAGAAGTGCCAGAAACAGGCACTACGAGGATGCGTGAAATGGTGCTCGCCGAAGTTGCACAAAGGAGTCCCACGTCGCCGGAGACCAACTTAGAAAGTCGTGCAATGCAGGTTAGAGTGCCGTGGACCCAGGCTTGGATGTGCACAAAGGATTTCCGCCGGAAGTGCACAGGGGCCGGAGTAGCTGCAAAGTCGCGGTTCCCAGCAATGCAGCCCAGCGAGGTGAGGCAAGGACTTACCTCCACCAAACTTGGACTGAAGAGTCACTGGACTGTGGGGGTCACTTGGACAGAGTCGTGGATTCGAGGGACCTCGCTCGTCGTGCTGAGAGGAGACCCAAGGGACCGGTAATGCAGCTTTTTGGTGCCTGCGGTTGCAGGGGGAAGATTCCGTCGACCCACGGGAGATTTCTTCGGAGCTTCTGGTGCAGAGAGGAGGCAGACTACCCCCACAGCATGCACAAGCAGGAAAACAGTCGAGAAGGCGGCAGGATCAGCGTTACAGAGTTGCAGTAGTCGTCTTTGCTACTATGTTGCAGGTTTGCAGGCTTCCAGCGCGGTCAGCAGTCGATTCCTTATCAGAAGGTGAAGAGAGAGATGCAGAGGAACTCGGATGAGCTCTTGCATTCGTTATCTGAAGTTTCCCCAGAGACAGAGACCCTAAATAGCCAGAAAAGAGGGTTTGGCTACCTAGGAGAGAGGATAGGCTAGCAACACCTGAAGGAGCCTATCACAAGGAGTCTCTGACGTCACCTGGTGGCACTGGCCACTAAGAGCAGTCCAGTGTGCCAGCAGCACCTCTGTTTCCAAGATGGCAGAGGTCTGGAGCACACTGGAGGAGCTCTGGACACCTCCCAGGGGAGGTGCAGGTCAGGGGAGTGGTCACTCCCCTTTCCTTTGTCCAGTTTCGCGCCAGAGCAGGGGCTAGGGGGTCCCTGAACCGGTGTAGACTGGCTTATGCAGAATTGGGCACATCTGTGCCCAACAAAGCATTTCCAGAGGCTGGGGGAGGCTACTCCTCCCCTGCCTTCACACCATTTTCCAAAGGGAGAGGGTGTCACACCATCTCTCAGAGGAAGTTCTTTGTTCTGCCATCCTGGGCCAGGCCTGGCTGGACCCCAGGAGGGCAGATGCCTGTCTGAGGGGTTGGCAGCAGCAGCAGCTGCAGTGAAACCCCAGGAAGGGCAGTTTGGCAGTACCAGGGTCTGTGCTACAGACCACTGGGATCATGGGATTGTGCCAACTATGCCAGGATGGCATAGAGGGGGCAATTCCATGATCATAGACATGTTACATGGCCATATTCGGAGTTACCATTGTGAAGCTACATATAGGTAGTGACCTATATGTAGTGCACGCGTGTAATGGTGTCCCCGCACTCACAACGTTCAGGGAATTGGCTCTGAACAATGTGGGGGCACCTTGGCTAGTGCCAGGGTGCCCTCACACTAAGTAACTTTGCACCTAACCTTTACCAGGTAAAGGTTGGACATATAGGTGACTTATAAGTTACTTAAGTGCAGTGTAAAATGGCTGTGAAATAACGTGGACGTTATTTCACTCAGGCTGCAGTGGCAGGCCTGTGTAAGAATCGTCAGAGCTCCCTATGGGTGGCAAAAGAAATGCTGCAGCCCATAGGGATCTCCTGGAACCCCAATACCCTGGGTACCTTAGTACCATATACTAGGGAATTATAAGGGTGTTCCAGTAAGCCAATGTGAATTGGTAAAATTGGTCACTAGCCTGTTACTGACAATTTAAAAGTAATGAGAGAGCATAACCACTGAGGTTCTGGTTAGCAGAGCCTCAGTGAGACAGTTAGGCACCACACAGGGAACACATACATGCACACCTATGAGCACTGGGGCCCTGTGTGACAGGGTCCCAGTGACACATACATATAGGCCACAACCTTATGAGCACTGGGGTCCTGACTAGCAGGGTCCCAGTGACACATAACAAACATACTGAAAACATAGTGTTTTCACTATGAGCACTGGGGCCTAGCCATCAGGATCCCAGTGAGACAGTGAAAACAGTGACAAACATCCTGACATACACTCACAAACAGGCCAAAATTGGGGGTAACAAGGCTAAAAAGAGGCTACTTTCTCACACAACCCCCCCCCAAACGAAGGACAATAAGGCTAACCTTGGCCAGTTGAGACTTTATTGTCTAAGTGGTGATAAGTAGAGAGTAGCTCTGCAATAGACTGGTTACTCCCTTTATCATCCACTATATGGTTACTTCCCTGTGGGGATGTAAACCACCCTGTTTGAAGTTTTTTAGCTAAGCAACAATGTGAAGATGTATTTTCAGAGTTTCTATCAGTAAGTTTTAGTTTAGAGCAGTGGGAATTATCCACTGAACCTATTTGTAGTGATGGAAATGCCAGACAGGGATGCTGTCTCAGAAAAGCCATAGCTGGGCAAAAACTTTGTCCATATGGCTGGAAGAGAGAACAGGGATGCTGTTTCTCTTGGGTTGGAGCAGGGCATGGATGCTGTCCTATCAGCTCCACACTAGGGCAGGGATGCTGTCCTAAGTGTTGTGAGGCAGTGCAGAGTTTCTGCACTAAAGTTTCTCTGGGAGGGTTGGAGGGATGCTCCATGTTAACTAAAATGGTGCTCTTTTTCTCACCAATGTTAGTTATCCCACATAGAGGTACTTCCACCTCAGGGAGTACAGTTTTGCCAACTGATGATTCCCTTGGAACAGGTGCCACCCCAGGAGAGGTTTCTCCCACCACAGGAATGGTATCCTGAATGGTAGGGTGGTTAGGGGATACTGTGATACCCTTTTTACCTGTTGATGGAGAGGGTTCCTGAGTTTTCAGGCCTTCTCTCCTTTGCTTTTTCATTTCAGTAGAAATGAGAGGTAACAATTCCTCAGGGATGCCCAGCATGGCTGCATGGGCATAAAACTCTACATCAGCCCAACCTGAGGCCTCTAGGTCATTACCTAAGAGACAGTCTACAGGTAAGCTAGGTGATACCACCACCTGCTTAGGGCCAGTAACTCCACCCCAACTAAACTGAATTATAGCTAAGGGAAGAAACTTAGTGGAGTTATGGACATCAATAATCTTATACTGTTGTCCAATGATGTGTTGATCAGGGTGCACTAGGTTTTCAGTCACCAAAGTGAAACTGGCACCTGTGTCCCTGTAGGCCAAGGCCTCAACACCATTTATTGAAACTGTCTGCCTGTACTTATCCATTGTAAGGGGACAAGCAGCCAGTGTGGCAAGGCCAATGCCACTAGGTGTGACAGAAACTGTCTTGGGACTGACTACCCCAGTTTCTACTATGGACCCAAAAGTGAACCCAACTACACCCTTAACTTGACTGTTGCCAGCAGTCCCACCACTAGTACCACTACTGCTAGGGGCACTAGAGCTTGATGTATTAGTGGTGGTAGGCTCAGGGGGTTTACCTGGACAGGACTTATCCCCTGGCCTATGGCCTCTGTTTTTACACACAAAGCACCAAGGCTTTTTAATGTGTGCAGGTTGAGAAGAAGAGGAAGAATTAGTTTTATCCCCACCCTCTGAAGAGTGTTTAAGATTTGAAGTGGGATCTTTGGTTTTACCCTTATCCCCATGCTTATCTTGAGATTTTTCACCATCTTTCTTCTTATTGCCATCTTTGTCACCCCCTGTATGAACTTTTCTGTTCACCCTTGTTCTGACCCATTTGTCTGCCTTCTTTCCCAATTCTTGGGGAGAGGTCAGATCAGAGTCTACCAGGTACTGGTGCAACAAATCAGACACACAATTATTAAGTATATGCTCTCTCAGGATTGTGTTATACAGGCTTTCATAATTAGTAACTTTACTGCCATGTAACCACCCCTCCAAGGCCTTCACTGAATGGTCAATGAAATCAACCCAGTCTTGTGAAGACTCCTTTTTGGTCTCTCTGAACTTCATCCTGTACTGTTCAGTGGTTAAGCCATAACCATCCAGGAGTGCATTCTTAAGAACTGTAAAATTATTGGCATCATTTTCTTTCACAGTAAGGAGCCTATCCCTACCTTTTCCACTAAATGATAGCCATAGGATAGCAGCCCACTGCCTTTGAGGGACATCCTGTACAACACAGGCCCTCTCAAGTGCAGCAAACCACTTGTTAATGTCATCCCCCTCCTTATAAGGGGGAACTATCTTGTGCAGATTCCTGGAATCATGCTCTTTTGCAGGATGACTATGGGGAATACTGCTGCTGCCACCATGGGTATCTAAACCCAACTTCTGTCTTTCCTTCTCTAATTCAAAAGACTGTCTATCCAAATCCAGCTGTTGCTTTTTAAGCTTCAGTCTGGTTTGTTCCACCCTCAACTTATTGAGTTCCCTCTCTAACATTCTGTCATCAGGGTTGGTGGGAGGGACATTCCTAGAAACAGAGCTATGATGGGAATGAACAGAAGGAGACCTGTCCCTTACAGAAGCCACCCTAACAGCTTGGTTAACAGAAACATTACTACCAGCATGGTGAGAATAAATGCTTTTGCTATGATGTGAGACAACACTATTTATATGGTGTGGCTCATCATCATTACCATCTATGCTAGATTGTCTAGTAATGGGCAGGCTAGGAAGTTTCTTTCCTGAATCTTTTCCTGGGGGAGTCCCTGAATCAGATTGAGAACTATTAGGTACTTTTTCAACAGATGAGGCACCTATGGCCTTATCCTGTTCTCTAAGCATGTTAAGTAACAGTTCCAAGGAAGGATTCTTCCCTACACTCAAACCTCTCTCTATACAGAGACTCCTTGCTCTTTTCCAGCTAAGGTTGTCATATGCAAGTTTGGACAGATCAACATTTTGGCCTGTGCCAGACATTTTTAGAGAGAGTTAAAGTGATAGAAAAAGAGAAAAAAGTTTTCAGAACTTTTTGGAAAGACAGAAAAAAAACTTTTTAAACTTTTAAGAACTTTTTAGAAAGTTAGAAGTACTTTTCAGCACTTAGAAAAGAGTGAAAAGAGGAAATGCAAAACTTTTTGGCTATGTGTATATACACTGACCTTGTTTTGTATATTTTTCTCTTATGAAAAGTACAATGACAAGAGTGGTAAGTAGTCTCAAGCACTTATCCCACCACTGCACAACCAATGTAGGAGGCTGGACTGGCTTGTAGTGAGTACCAAGGGGTACTTGCACCTTGCACCAGGCCCAGTTATCCCTTATTAGTGTATAGGGTGTCTAGCAGCTTAGGCTGATAGATAATGGTAGCTTAGCAGAGCAGCTTAGGCTGAACTAGGAGACGTGTGAAGCTACTACAGTACCACTTAGTGTCATATGCACAATATCATAAGAAAACACAATACACAGTTATACTAAAAATAAAGGTACTTTATTTTTATGACAATATGCCAAAGTATCTTAGAGTGTACCCTCAGTGAGAGGATAGGAAATATACACAAGATATATATACACAATAGCAAAAATATGCAGTATAGTCTTAGAAAACAGTGCAAACAATGTATAGTTACAATAGGATGCAATGGGGAAACATAGGGATAGGGGCAACACAAACCATATACTCCAAAAGTGGAATGCGAACCACAAATGGACCCCAAACCTATGTGACCTTGTAGAGGGTCGCTGGGACTATTAGAAAATAGTGAGAGTTAGAAAAATAACCCTCCCCAAGACCCTGAAAAGTGAGTGCAAAGTGCACTAAAGTTCCCCTAAGGACAAAGAAGTCGTGTTAGAGGAATAATGCAGGAAAGACACAAACCAGCAATGCAACACTGTGGATTTCCAATCTAGGGTACCTGTGGAACAAGGGGACCAAGTCCAAAAGTCACAAGCAAGTCGGAGATGGGCAGATGCCCAGGAAATGCCAGCTGCGGGTGCAAAGAAGCTTCTACTGGACAGAAGAAGCTGAGGTTTCTGCAGGAACAAAAAGGGCTAGAGACTTCCCCTTTGGTGGACGGATCCCTCTCGCCTTGGAGAGTCGTGCAGAAGTGTGTTACTGCCAGAAGGACGCCAACAAGCCTTGCTAGCTGCAAATCGTGCGTTTGGCGTTTTTGGACGCTGCTGGGGCCCAGGAGGGACCAGGAGGTCGCAAATTGGACCTGAAGAGAGAGGGGACGTCGAGCAAGACAAAGAGCCCTCACTAAAGCAGGTAGCACCCGGAGAAGTGCCAGAAACAGGCACTACAAGGATGCGTGAAACGGTGCTCGCCGAAGTTGCACAAAGGAGTCCCACGTCGCCGGAGACCAACTTAGAAAGTCGTGCAATGCAGGTTAGAGTGCCGTGGACCCAGGCTTGGCTGTGCACAAAGGATTTCCGCCGGAAGTGCACAGGGGCCGGAGTAGCTGCAAAGTCGCGGTTCCCAGCAATGCAGCCCAGCGAGGTGAGGCAAGGACTTACCTCCACCAAACTTGGACTGAAGAGTCACTGGACTGTGGGGGTCACTTGGACAGAGTCGCTGGATTCGAGGGACCTCGCTCGTCGTGCTGAGAGGAGACCCAAGGGACCGGTAATGCAGCTTTTTGGTGCCTGCGGTTGCAGGGGGAAGATTCCGTCGACCCACAGGAGATTTCTTCGGAGCTTCTGGTGCAGAGAGGAGGCAGACTACCCCCACAGCATGCACAAGCAGGAAAACAGTCGAGAAGGCGGCAGGATCAGCGTTACAGAGTTGCAGTAGTCGTCTTTGCTACTATGTTGCAGGTTTGCAGGCTTCCAGCGCGGTCAGCAGTCGATTCCTTATCAGAAGGTGAAGAGAGAGATGCAGAGGAACTCGGATGAGCTCTTGCATTCGTTATCTGAAGTTTCCCCAGAGACAGAGACCCTAAATAGCCAGAAAAGAGGGTTTGGCTACCTAGGAGAGAGGATAGGCTAGCAACACCTGAAGGAGCCTATCACAAGGAGTCTCTGACGTCACCTGGTGGCACTGGCCACTAAGAGCAGTCCAGTGTGCCAGTAGGACCTCTGTTTCCAAGATGGCAGAGGTCTGGAGCACACTGGAGGAGCTCTGGACACCTCCCAGGGGAGGTGCAGGTCAGGGGAGTGGTCACTCCCCTTTCCTTTGTCCAGTTTCGCGCCAGAGCAGGGGCTAAGGGGTCCCTGAACCGGTGTAGACTGGCTTATGCAGAATTGGGCACATCTGTGCCCAACAAAGCATTTCCAGAGGCTGGGGGAGGCTACTCCTCCCCTGCCTTCACACCATTTTCCAAAGGGAGAGGGTGTCACACCATCTCTCAGAGGAAGTTCTTTGTTCTGCCATCCTGGGCCAGGCCTGGCTGGACCCCAGGAGGGCAGATGCCTGTCTGAGGGGTTGGCAGCAGCAGCAGCTGCAGTGAAACCCCAGGAAGGGCAGTTTGGCAGTACCAGGGTCTGTGCTACAGACCACTGGGATCATGGGATTGTGCCAACTATGCCAGGATGGCATAGAGGGGGCAATTCCATGATCATAGACATGTTACATGGCCATATTCGGAGTTACCATTGTGAAGCTACATATAGGTAGTGACCTATATGTAGTGCACGCGTGTAATGGTGTCCCTGCACTCACAAAGTTCAGGGAATTGGCTCTGAACAATGTGGGGGCACCTTGGCTAGTGCCAGGGTGCCCTCACACTAAGTAACTTTGCACCTAACCTTTACCAGGTAAAGGTTGGACATATAGGTGACTTATAAGTTACTTAAGTGCAGTGGAAAATGGCTGTGAAATAACGTGGACGTTATTTCACTCAGGCTGCAGTGGCAGGCCTGTGTAAGAATCGTCAGAGCTCCCTATGGGTGGCAAAAGAAATGCTGCAGCCCATAGGGATCTCCTGGAACCCCAATACCCTGGGTACCTTAGTACCATATACTAGGGAATTATAAGGGTGTTCCAGTAAGCCAATGTGAATTGGTAAAATTGGTCACTAGCCTGTTAGTGACAATTTAAAAGTAATGAGAGAGCATAACCACTGAGGTTCTGGTTAGCAGAGCCTCAGTGAGACAGTTAGGCACCACACAGGGAACACATACATGCACACCTATGAGCACTGGGGCCCTGTGTGACAGGGTCCCAGTGACACATACATATAGGCCACAACCTTATGAGCACTGGGGTCCTGACTAGCAGGGTCCCAGTGGCACATAACAAACCTACTGAAAACATAGTGTTTTCACTATGAGCACTGGGGCCTAGCCATCAGGATCCCAGTGAGACAGTGAAAACAGTGACAAACATCCTGACATACACTCACAAACAGGCCAAAAGTGGGGGTAACAAGGCTAGAAAGAGGCTACTTTCTCACAGAGAGGTTGGGGGTCTAATGTGAATCCAAGTGATTTGGCATTCGGTGGAAGATGGGGTTTGAAGCTGTCATGGTTTATGCCATTGTGCTAGATTTGTACTGTATCTTGTTTGGTAGTCATGGCTATGAACAGAATTCCATCTTAGTTAGGTTGAGCTTCAGCTAGACTCTGGACTCCCAGGTCTGGACACTGTGTAAGCAGTATGTAAGACATTTGGGGACAGATGTATCAAGAATCCATTTTGCGATTGTCAAATAGCGATTTTTAAGAAATCGCTATTTCAGAGTCACAAAACTATGTATCATATTTGCGATTCGGTAATAGCAATTTCTTAAAAATCGCAAATGCTATTACCAAATCGCAAATAGCGATTCTGACCCCATTCGCATCTATGGGCCTGTAGGCCCATATTTGCGAATTTTTTGCATTTCCTAAATTGCGAATTCCTAACTGGAATTCGCAGTTTTGGAAATGCAAACCCAAGGGTGCTGGGGGCCTGAGGCTCCCTCTGCTGCACCCCCAAAAATTATTTTAGGACATGTAAGGCACACACATGCCAAAGGGGCATTTTGATACGTTACATATCAATTTAAAAAATGTATTTTTAATGCATTTTTTTAATTTGCACATGGTTGCCACCAAATTGTATTTAGTGGTAATTGCGATTCCTTAATGCCCAATTCGCATTAAGGAAAAGCTTGATACAAGTGCTTAAGAAATCGCAAAGAAGGATTCCTTATTTGCGATTTCTTATATAGAGAATCGTAATTTGTGATTCTTTAAACGGGGTTGCAATTTTAAGGAATCGCTATTGTAGCGATTCCTTAAAATTGCATAGCGAATGCCTTTCATACATACTGAAAGGCATTTTTGCATTTGCAAACGGCCGTTCGCACTGTTTGCGAATGCAAACAGCTTTGATACATCTGGCCCTTGATGCCTAAAACTTTCACTTACACTTATGTATCATCAGTATATTGGTGAATCTTTATGCTGTTATCTGTGAGTAGAGCACCAATTGCTCTATGTAAATGTTGTGGAACACAGGAGAAAATATGGAACCCTAGGGGCTCCACTTATGATAGGGATTCTTGTGACCTGGAGATGCATTTGTGAACAAACTGGTGTCCGTTGGAAAGGTAGGAGGAGAACCAGTGAAGGACATTGACACTGAATCACATTTGGGATTTGTGAACAAGTGAGGGATGATTGACTGTGCTGAATGATGCTGAGATGTCCAGCAAAGTCAGGAGGCAGCGGTCATCTTGCTCTGAGGGCATCATCTATGATGTGTAAGGTGGGGTCTCTGTGCTGCAGCGTGATCTGACACCAGAGTGGTGGGAGATGCTTAGCACTGATGTGATCTTGGAGTTGAACATAAATCGCTTTTTCATTACTCTTGCTTGATGGATGGTAGGTGAGTGATGAGCCGTTAGTTGGTGTGGTCGTAAAGGTCTAGGGAAGCAGGCTTGGTATTGTCAATGTCCTATTAAATCTTCTGTATTTTTTCACTGAGGAAGAGGTTAATGTCATTGCCATTTTCTCTAGAGTGAGGAACAGGTGGGTTCATCAGTGGGTTGATGCAGTGCCAGTGCTTGATTGTCTTAAGCAGCGTTCTGCTTCTGTTGGTGGCTTTAATGATGGCGATGGTATAGTACTTTGATTTAGCTGAGGTGATGAGCTGTCTCCATGTTGCATGGAGGGCATTTAGGGGCATATTGTAAGAAAAGTGGTGCTGTAGACAGTGCAGTGCCACTTTTCTGGCGCCCTTTGGCGCCTCCCTACTGCCACCATGTGTGTGCCATATTTAAAATACAGCACACCATGGCGCAGGGTAGGGGGCAATAGCGTTATTTTTTTTAATGCTATTGATGTACTCTGCAGGAATAGCGGCAAAGCTTGGCGCTATTCCTGCAGAATACATAGGGGCCCATTGTATTCAATGGCATGCCCCCTTTTAACGCCTGCACTGAGCAGGCCTGCTCTAAGCAGGCGTTAAAAGGCAAAAAAAATGATGCATGGAAATCTGTTCGATTTTCTTGCGCTATTTTTTTGGCCCCCCTAATGGGGAACGCCTCCTTTGCATACATTATGCCTGGCGCAGGTATTATGTAGGTCAAAGGATTTCAATGTGGCGCAATTCATGCATTGCGCCACTTTGTAAATGTGGCGCTGCATTTTTTGCCTTCTAACGCCACATTAGTGTAAAAAAATGATGCTAATGTGGTGTAAGCATGGCGCTAGGGGCTCTTAAATAGGTCCTTTAGTATCTAAAGCTCCTCTGGAGTTGTGTCTTTCTTCTATTTTCTTTCCTGCCTGCAGATGGATCGTTTACGGTCAGGAAGGTCTTTAGGATATCAGGGGCTGAAGCCTTCGGTACGAACCTGCATATTGTAATTGGGGTGTGGATGTTCAAATAGCTTTCCAAAAATTATTGAAGTTCTTTTGATGTGTGTTGGTGTTTCATGTGGAGTGGATGGAGCGAGAGATGAGTTCAAGCATTAGGTTGTCTATGGAGACATTGTTGAAGGATCTGAAGGTATGGTCTTCTCTTTTGTGTTGACCTAGGTTTGTTAGTAGTATCCTGCGCAGGGAGCTTGGGATAGGAAAGTGATAAGTCCAATCCAAAGCTATAGATGGTTTGCATTGGATTGTTGCCGATGTTGAGAAGATAAGATCAAGGATGTGGCCTTAAGATATGGTGTTTATGTGACATGCTGTACCACGTTAGTTGTACTGATATGGTTGAAGAGGGTGCCTCGTTTTTTTCCTTGAACCTGCAATGTCTGTGACATTGAAGTCACCCAGGAGAGTGGCGTGGGCATGTCAGATGGATGGGGTGGTGAGGAGATCTGAGATTTCATCTGTGAAGTCATTGTTTTGTCCAAGAGGCCTGTAGATGAGATAGAAGGGTGAGATCTGAGTTGCAGTGAAATGGCAACAGTACAACAGCAGCTCCACTGAGTTTAGTGTTACTTGCTTGCCCGGAGGACTTATGGATAAGAGCGGCCTCCTAGCTTCTTATGTGTGCGGTCTATGCAATGGATGGTGTAGCCTGTGGGAAGAAGTCTGTCTAGGCAATGCCTTTGTTTGTGTCTGCCCTTTACTGGAGAGGCTGAGGGCGAATGCCCTGAAGGGTTGATTGAATTTGAGAGAAGGCCGGAAGTGATACCACTTCCTGTGCAGATAGAGGATGTTAAATACAGTGATTTCACTTCCTGTGCAGAAGGATGATGGGAAATGAAGTCCTCTTGCTTGGATTCTTCTTTAAAAATAGAGTTATCTCAAGTAACTATAACTCATGCCCTAAGGTAACTATAACTCATGCCCTACAATGCACAGTTTTTTCATCAAACATTTTACTTCAAATATTACATTGATATTATGATTGATGTTATCAAAGATGTCATGAGTGCTGTAATTTGTGGGGTAATTAGCAGTGCAAGGCGAAGGCGCCAGTTATAGTTACCTTAAGGCACGAGTTATAGCTACTTGAGATAACTCTAACTATAACAGGTGAATTTCTACGGTTTCGTACATTTAAAATGTAAACCTAACTATAACGTTCCTGTAATCTTAGTTTTTTTCAAGTGAAGTTCTACTGTTTTTTTAATTCTATTTCCTAATTATAATGTCCCTGTAACCTTTGTTTTTTTTCAGAGAATTCCTAAGGTTTTCCAACGTAAAGTGATTTTCATTACTAAACATTAATCCAAACACTGCCGGGCACTGCCTTTGGCAGTGCACAGTGGCGTTTGGCCACAGGGCCTGGCTTGTGACCAGACCCTGCAGCCAGCCCCCCTAACCCTGCAGCCCCAATGCTACGCATGGCCTTTGGCCGTGCATGGCAGGAGTTGGCCGTGGTCTGTCTCTCTGGGTGTGAGAATAGGTGTGAGAGTAGGTGCATCAGTGTCTTAGTGGGTGTGTCAGTGTCTGTGTGGGTATGTGAGTAGGTGCATGAGGGTATCAGTGGGTCTGTGACTGGGTATGTCAGAGTCTGAGTGTGTCTGGGACTGGGTGTGTGAGTGTCTGAGTGGGTCTGTGAGTGGGTGCATGAGTGTCTGAGTGGGTTTGTGAGTGGGTGCGTAAGGGTCTGAATGGGTGTGTGAGTGAGAGAAAGAGATTGAAAAAGACAAATTGACAGAGAGTGAGAAAGAGAGAGAGAGAGAGAGAGAAAGAGAGAGAGAGAGAGAGATTTCTAGGCTTTGTTGAATGATATACTTAAAATGAGATGTTTCTGGACAAATTGAAAAGAAAACTGTATTTGTCAATTAAAAAGAGTGAAATGACCTTTCAGTATGAACCTTAAACTTTTATAGTTTAAAAGAAATTAAAGTCGTGAAATAACCACAGACACACGCGGACTAGAACCTTCAACCTTCAGTAGGATCTTAATCATTATGCCACAGGTGACTGTTTACTGTTTACTGTACTTATTGTATGAGGAGGCCATTGCAATGACTCTCTCTCTCTCTCGCTCTCTCTCTCTCTCTCTCTCTCGTTCTCTCTCTCTCTCTCTCTCTTCCAGGACTGCGGGATGAGACTCAAGCCCCTGCAGTCCGAGCTGGCTCCCGGTGTCCACGTGAGCCGCCATTGCTCTCACAAGCGAGGAACTTCTATAAATAGCAGCTCCCTGCTTGTGGGAGCAATGTTTTCATCTGTTTCTCTGCACGCATATTTGTGTGCAGGGAAACAGGAGAAAACTCCACTTTCTGACAGCGGAAGCTGTTTGACAGCTCTCGCTGTCAGAAGGCGGAATTTGTTTGCAAAGCAAAAGCAAACAGCTATGTCCTGGGGATGGGCACCCTGGGACATAGCAGGAGCCGGCCCTAGGTTGTGGTGGTCCCCTGGGCCATAACTGGCTCCTCGAGGGGGGCCACGTGGGCCCCCTAACTTTAATAGGCCCATAGAGGTGGCTTCGGGGGCCAAATAGTACCCCCTATGTTTTTTAAAATGTGTGCTGTGGGGAGGTGGGGGTCCCCTGGCTGCGGGGGGCTGCGCAGCCCCTCTGAGCTGTTTGTGTTTAGTGCTCCAGGGAGGTAGTATTTCCCGGGGCTGCAGGGGTGCCACACGCCCACATCATTTTTGTTTATAGCCCCAGGAAGATGGCTTTCCCTGGGACTACTGGGGAGCCATACAGCCCCTGCAAAAAATTTGTTTAACGACCTGGGGAGGTAAGGTGGCAGTCCCCGGGGCAGCAGTGGGCCGCATGCCCCGCTCATCAAATTAGTATAAATCCCTGGGGAGGGGCTGTGGGAGGGAACACGCAGCCTCCCGCAACCAATTAGTTTAAAGCCCCAGGGAGGTGGCGGACCCCGGAGTTGCGGTTGGCCGCGTGGTACCCCCCAACACCTATTTTTATTTTCCCCAGGGAGGGTGCGGTCCCTGGGCAGCGGGTGTGCTGACAAGCCCCCCTCATTAAACTGGGAATGCCCCCGGGTAGGCCAAGTCCAGGGAGCCCACACTTTAAAAAAAAAAATAATAATTGCCAGATCCGCTGCCAATCGCGGTGAAAATTCAAACAAAAAAATGCTTTTTAACTCTGGGGGGTCCCTCTGGGACCCCACCACCAGAGTTAAGGGGTCTGGGTGTCCCTCCCCTAGCCCCTTTTGTTTTTTTACATCTCTCTTTTTGGGACTCAGCTAAAGCCGAGTCACAATATGGCTGCAATCACTTCCTTGTTGAAGTGTTGGCAGCTAATCAGATCTCAGCACGAGGGTTCAAGGAGCCTTCTTATCCCCATATATATATATACACATTTGGATTTTCTTTAATTTCTTTAAAACTATTGAACGGATTTACACCAAATTCCAAAGACTAACAAGAGGACTTGGAGAAGGACGATTGCAAGACCAAGACCAGTCAAGTGGAATCCAGCAGTGAATTCTGGAAGAAGAGGACCTGCAAGAGAAGGGGACAGAGTCCAGTCCATACAGGAGTGTCCAGGTGGGGCAGGAGCTTCTACCCACCCTTCTGTGGATGAAGATCCGGGTCAATGAGGAAAGATGAAGATCAGCTGTGGAGCTCAGGAGCTGCAGGGAGGTCCTTGGAGCCATGCAGATGATGTCCCACGTCAGTCGCCAGGTCGCAGATGGTCAGTGGTCAGGATGATCACCAACAAGCCTTGGCAAATGCAAATCTGGGCAGAAGATGATTTGCAGTCAACAAGAAGACCAGCAAGATCCAAGGAACTCAGCCCTTGGAGGGGAGTCTGGTCTGACCCTCAGCAGTCAGAAGAGCCAGCAGAAGCAGTGCCAGCCCCCAAAGGCAACCCACTTGCATCAGGCAAAGGGGAGTCCCACATCGCTGGAGCAGCAGAGGAAAGACTGCCCTTGCAAAGATGAAGTGCTGGAGGCTGAGGCTACTTGGAGCCTGAAGATCCCTTGCAGCAGGTGTCAACAAGCCTTGGTTGCTGCAAGAGTCACAGTGCACAGGGGTACTGTCCTGCAAGGAGAGGCAAGTCCTCACCATCTCCCAAGATAGACAGAGGACAGAGAGGACCAAGAGGACCACTCAGGACCACCACCTGTGTTGGAGGATCCAAGCAATTCCTGTGGATAGTAGATCCCAGCAGCCCGACACATTGCCTTAGGTGTCTGTGGATACAGGGGAGACACTCCTTCGCTCCAAAGGAGATTCCTCCTTGCTTCCTTGGTGCAGCTGACATCTAGCTGACACCGTAGGATGCACAGCCATAGAAATGTTGCAATTACTGGATGGAGCAAAAGAAACAATGTCGCAAAGCGAGGTCGTCTCAGAAGTTGCAGGCTTGTCTGTTTCCTGTGAAGTCCAGCAGCGGTTCTGGTGGTCAGGAGCAGAAGAGGTCAATACAGAGGAGCCCTTTTGGAATCTTGCATGCCGAATCTGAGGACCCACCTGCAAGGAAGTCCCTAAATAGCCCTAACAGGGGGCTTGGTCACTCTGCAGGGTGACCACCTATCAGAAGGGGTCACTGACGTCAGTCACCTGTCCTGACCAACCAGATGCTCCCAGAGTCCTCTGCACATCGTGTTTCCAAGATGGCAGAATCAAGTGGCCACCTAGAGGATCTCTGACCGCCACCCCTGGGGTAGTGATGGTCAGGGGAGTGGTCACTCCCCTTTCTTTTATGTGGTTTTGCACCAGAGCAGGGACCGGGTGTCCCTGGACTGATGCAAACCAGATAATGTAAGGAGGGCAACAAACATGCCCTTCAAAGCAAGCCTGTGCCATGGGGAGGCTACCCCTCCCCAGCCATGTAACACCATAAGAGAGGGTGTTGCCTCCCTCTCCCATAGGAAATCCTTTGTTCTGCCTTCCCCTGCTTGAGCTGGTCAAGAAGCAGAAGGGCAGAAATCTGTATGAGGGGTCGCAGCAGTGTGAGCTGCTCGCAAACCCTGGAAGACTTGTAGGAGCAATATTGAGAGTCCTCTAAGGAGCCCCCAGAGTGCATGGAACCATGCCACCAATACTGGCATTACTATTGGGGTATGATACTGACATGTTTGATAACAAACATGCCTAGGGTTGGAGTTACCATTATGTAGCTGGACACAGGCAGCACATGGGTAAAATGGCTTTGTCGCACTTACGAAGTCCAGTGCAATGGAACTGGAGTTAGTAGGGGTGCCCTCACACACAGGAACCTGCACCCTGCCCTCTGGGCTAAAAGGTAACCTGATGCAGTGACCTGTAGTGAAAGGGTGCATACACCTTTTCATGCAGGCTGCAATGGCAGGCCTGCGGACATATTTTGCATGGGCTCCCATGGGTGGCATAATACATGCTGCAGCCCATGGGGACTCCTGGTGTACCAATTCCCTGGGTACCTAAGTACCATATACTAGGGACAGGGGTACACCGGTGTGCCAATTGTGGGGTGTAAAGGGTACCAAAGCAACCAAAGTTAGAGGAGAGAGCACAATCACTGGGGTCCTGGCTAGCAGGATCCCAGTGAAAACAGTCTAAGCACACTGATAAACAGACACACAGATATATATATATATATATATATATATATATATATATATTCACTTGTGTGTGTCCACCCACAGTGAATGTGGTTCAGAGGTAAGTGTCACAGGACTGATTGTTGCCCAGAACACACCATCTTCAAGTTATGTCACAGTTGGTTCATAGGTCACAGTACATCAGTTTAGGAGGCTCGTCTGGTTTTTAGTGGGTACCTTGGGTACTTACACCTTATACCAGGTCCAGTTATCCCTTATTAGTGAAATAATAGTGTTCTAGCAGCTTAGGCTGATAGAGGTAGCTATAGCAGAGCAGCCTAGGCTGAACTAGGAGACATGCAAAGCTCATGCAATACCACTTATAGTTACACAGTACTTATGCACAAGTAAAGACAATACTCAGTGTTACCAAAATAAAGGTAGTTTGTATTTGGTGATACAGTACCAAAAATATCTTAGGGGCAATACTCCTTCTGGAGGTAAGTATTATACACAATATATACACTAGACCCCAAACTTAGACAAGTAATTAGTCATAGGATAGTGCAAGCAATAGGAAATGCTATAGCATGCAATGGGAGAAAATAGGTCTAGGAGCAACACAAACCATATACTAAAAAAGTGGAATGCGAATCTTGAATTCCCCCGTAGACAAGTGTAGTGTGTACAGAATCGCTGGGAGAGTAAGACTACAGTAAAGGTAAGTAAATTACCCCACCCCAGAGCCCAGAAAAGCAGGAGTAAAGTACTGCAAGTTTCCTTAGGACACACTACACTTCATGATTGGGATTTTGCAGTAACCAACCAAGTCTGCAAACAACAACTGCTGGATTCCTGGACCTGAAGACCTGCAAAAGAAGGGGACCAAGTCCAGAAGTCAAAAGAAGTTCCTGGAAGGACAGGAGCCCATGCCAACTCAGAAGAGGATGTAAAAGTAGAGTCCCTGGTTAGTTTAAGACTGAAGGAATGCACCCTAGGAAAATGCCAGTGGGTTTCCCGCGACGTGAAGATGGATGCAGACGTGCTTTTGTGTTGGAAGTCACCAACAAGCCTTGGTTGCAACAAATATGCATTTTGCATCAAAATGGCGCTGGCTGGACCCAGGAGGGACCTTGGGACATCAAATCTGTGTGAGGAGGAAGAGGGGGCTCTCAGCACTTTAGAGAGCCCTCAGGATCCCAGACAGCACCCACGGGAGTCCCAGGACATGGGGACCAAGGAGGGTCAAAACGCGGATGGTACAGCACAAAAAAGGAAGGTCCCACGCCGCCGGAGAACGACTCAGCGAGTTGAGCATCACAGGATCGAGTGCTGGGGACCTGGGCCAGGCTGTCCATGAAGGAATTTTTCAAATAGTGCACAGAGGCCTCAGAAGGTGAAGAAGACACAGTACACAGGGGTACTGTTGCTATCAGGGAAGGCAAGGTCTTACCTCCTCCAAATTGCGTCAGCAGGACCTTAGGACAGTCTATGTCGATGGGGTCCAACCTCTGTGTCCTTAGGAGCAAGCTTGTCGTTGTGAATGGAGTCCAAGGGTACAGGTCATTGTCTTGGAAGGTGCCCGCGTGAGCAGGGGAGTTACTCCGTCACCCCACAGGAGATTTCTTCGGTCCTTCTGGTGCAGGGTGAAGACAGGGTGTCCCCAGAGCGTGCACCCCGTGGAAACTGTTGCAGTTGCTGGTTGGAGCTGAAGTTGCAGAGGAAAAGTATCCCTTGTGGATACTTTGTTGCTGTTACAGCGGTTCCTGGAGCAGGCTGCAGTTGATCCGAGGTCAGAGGATGAAGTAGTAGTTGCAGAGGATTCCTGAAGGAAACTTGCAAGCAGAGTCTAAGGAGAACCACAGGAGAGAGCCTAAATAGCCCTGAAAAGGGGATTGGCTACCTTATCAGGTAAGGACTTATCAGGAGAGGCCTCTGACATCACCTGCTGGCACTGGCCACTCAGAGCCCTCCAGACCTCCAGACCTTGCAATGCGAGATGGCTGAATTCTGGGACACACTGGAGGAGCTCTGGGCACTAACCCTAGGGTGGTGATGGACAGGAGAGCTGTCACTCCCCTTTCCTTTGTCCAGTTTCGCGCCAGAGCAGGGCACAAGGAGTCCCTGAACCAGTGTATACTGGCTTATGCAAGGAGGGCACCATCTGTGCCCTTCAAAGCATTTTCAGAGGCTGGGGGAGGATTCCCCTCCCCAGCCTGTAACACCTATTTCCAAAGGGATATGGTGTAACACCCTGCTCTCAGAGGAAATGCTTTGTTCTGCCTTTCTGTGACTGAGCTGCTCAGACCCCAGGAGGGCTGAACCCTGTCTGTGAGGTGGCAGCAGCTGTAGCTGCAGTGCAAGCCTCATAGAGCTGGTTTGGCAGTACTGGGCATCAATAGTTGAGCACCCAGGATGCATGGAATTGGCTCCCCAATACCAGATTTGGAATGAGGGGACAATTCCATGATCTTAGACATGTTACATGGCCATATTCAGAGTTACCATTGTGAAGCTGCATCTAGGTATTGACCTATATGTAGTGCACGCGTGTAATGGTGTCCCCGCACTCACAAAGTCTCGGGAAATGGCCCTGAACTATGTGGAGGCACCTTTGCTAGTGCAAGGGTGCCCTCACAATTAGTAACTTTGCACCTAACCTTCAGCAAGTGAAGGTTAGACATATAGGTGATTTATAAGTTTCTTAAATGCAGTGAAAATGGCTGTGAAATAACGTGTGCGTTATTTCACGCAGGCTGCATTGCCAGGCCTGTGTAAGGGTTTGTCTGAGCTCCCTATGGGTGGCAAAAGAAATGCTGCAGCCCATATGGATCTCCTGGAGCCCCAATGCCCTGGGTACCTAGGTACCATATACTAGGGACTTATAAGGGGGGTCCAGTGTGCCAATTGAAATTGGTAAATGGAGTCACTAGCCTACAGTGACAAATTTAAAAGCAGAAAGAGCATAAGCACTGAGGTTCTGTAGGAAAGTACCATCTAGCCTGCATGTTACCCCCATTTTTACTGTATGTATGTTTGTTTGTTTTTGCCTGTGTCACTGGGATCCTGCTAGCCAGGACCCCAGTGCTCATAAAGTGTGCCCTGTATGTGTTCCCTGTGTGGTGCGTAACTGTTTCACTGAGGCTCTGCTAACCAGAACCTCAGTGTTTATGCTTTCTGTGCTTTCAAAATTGTCACTGCAGGCTAGCAACTAATTTTACCAATTCTGATTGGCACACTGGAACACCCTTATAATTATAAGGTCAATACCTATATGTAGCGTCACAATGGTAACTCCGAACATGGCCATGTAACATGTCTAGGATCATGGAATTGTCCCCCCAATACCGTTCTGGTATTGGGGGGACAATTCCATGCATCCCCGGGGCTCTAACACAGAGACCGGGTACTGCCAAACTAACTTTCCGGGGTTTTCTCTGCAGCTACCGTCAGACAGCCCAGTCCCAGGAAGGCAGAACAAAGGATTTCCTCTGAGAGAGCGTGTTACACCCTCTCCCTTTGGAAATAGGTGTTAAGGGTCTGAGAGGAGTAGCCTCTCCTGGCCTCTGGACATGATTTGAAGGGCACAGATGGTGCCCTCCTTGCATAAGCTAGTCTACACCAGTTCAGGGATCCCCCCAGCCCTGCTCTGGTACAAAACTGGACAAAGGAAAGGGGAGTGACCACTCCCCTGACCAGGTCCTCCCAAGGGGAGGTGCCCAGAGCACATCCAGTGTGTTCCAGACCTCTGCCATCTTGGATGCAGAGGTGTGAGGGCACAATGGACACCTATGAGAGGCCAGTGACAGCCAGTGACGTCAGAGACCCCTCCTGATAGGTGCTTACCTTTCTCTGTAGCCAATCCTCCTCTGAGGGCTATTTAGGGTCTCTCCCTTGTGGGTAACTCACCAGATAACGAATGCAAGAGCTCACCAGAGTTCCTCTGCACTTCCCCCTTCGACTTCTGCCAAGGATCGACCGCTGGCTGCTCGAGGATGCCTGCAAAACCACAACAAAGTAGCAAGAAGACTACCAGCAACATTGTAGCGCCTCATCCTGCCAGCTTTCTCGACTGTTTCCTAGTGGTGCATGTTCTGAGGGCTGTCTGCCTTCACCCTGCACTGGAAGCCAAGAAGAAATCTCCCGTGGGTCGACGGAATCTTCCCCCTGCCAACGCAGGCACCAAACTTCTGCATCACCAGTATTCTGGGTCCCCTCTCATCCTGAGCGTGGTCCCTGGAACACAGGAGCTGGGTCCAAGTGTCCCCGACAGTCCAGTGGCCCTTCTGTCCACATTTGGTGGAGGTACGTCCTTGCCTCCCCACGCCAGACAGCAATCCTGTGTACTGTGTGAGCAGCAGCTGCTAGGGCTTCTGTGCACTTTTGCAAGACTTCCTTTGTTCACAACCTAGCCCAGGTCCCCAGCACTCCGTCCTGCATTGCCCAACTCGCTGAGTTGGACTCCGACTTCGTGGGACCCTCTTTTGTTGTGCTGAGTCGACCGTTGTGCTCAGATCTTCTGAACACCTGTCCAGGTGCTTCTGGGGGTGCTGCCTGCTTCTGCATGGGCTTTCTGTGTTGCTGAGTGCCCCCTCCGTCTCCTCCTCCAAGGGGCAACCTCCTGGTCCTTCCTGGGCCCTGGCATCACCCAAAACCTTCAACTGCAACTCTTGCAGCTAGCAAGGCCTGTTTGTGGTCTTTCTGCATGGAAACAACTCTGCATCCTCCAGCACGCTGTGGGACGTCTTCTGACCAAAGGAGAAGTTCCTGGCACCTTCCGCTGTTGCAGAATCTTTGGCTTCTTCCATCCGGAGGCAGCCCTTTTGCACCTTCATCCGGGGTTTAGTGGGCTCCTGCCTCCCCTGGACACTTGCGTGACTTTTGGACTTGGTCCCCTTCCTTTACAGGTCCCAAGGTCCAGGAATCCGTCTTCAGTGCTTTGCAGTCAGTTGTTGTCTTTGCAGAATCCCCTATCTCAACTTTACTGTCTTTCTGGGGTAGTAGGGTAACTTTACTCCTACTTTTCAGGGTCTTGGGGTGAGGTATCTTGGACACCCTTAGTGTTTTCTTACACTCCAAGCGACCCTCTACACACTACACTAGGCCTGGGGTCCATTTGGGGTTCACATTCCACTTTTGGAGTATATGGTTTGTGTTGGCCGTAGGCCTATTGTCTCCTATTGCATTCCATTGTGTTCTACAGTGTTTGCACTACTTTTATAACTGTTTAATTACCTGATTTTGGTTTGTGTGTATATTTTGTGTATATTGCTTACCTCCTAAGGAAGTATATCCTCTGAGATACTTTTGGCATATTGTCACTAAAATAAAGTACCTTTATTTTTAGTAACTCTGAGTATTGTGTTTTGTTATGATATAGTGCTAAGTGATATAAGTGGTATAGTAGGTGCTTTGCATGTCTCCTGGTTCAGTCTAAGCTGCTCTGCTATAGCTACCTCTATCAGCCTAAGCTGCTAGAACACCTATAATCTACTAATAAGGGATAATTGGACCTGGCACAAGGTGCAAGTACCACAAGGTACCCACTATAAGCCAGGCCAGCCTCCTACAGGTTCTGATTAGCAGAGCCTCAGTGACAAAGTCAAGCACCATACAGACACAGACATTAGGCCATAAACTATGAGCACTGGGGTCCTGACCAGTCAAAAACATACTGACATACAGGTAATAAATGGGGGTAACATGTCAAGGAAGATGTTACTTTCCTACAATCAGGCTCCCTGTTTCAAGTTGGTGATTTAGTATTGAGCCTGTTCTTGGTAAGAGGGTCTAGGCATTCTTAAACCGGACTGTAATTGCAGAAGATTAGAAAAAAATGCATTCTTTCCTTCCTTTTCACTTTCCCTTTGTCTTTTTTTTCTCTTTCTTTTGTCTAAAGCAACTGCTGTGCCTGCGTAAATTCCCTGGGTGAGATGGAGAAAGTGGCAGAGGCATTGGTAGTGGCCCTCTGCCTTCAAAAGCGATCTACAATGGCTCCAACCCACCAAAGAAGTGCTGGATGAAATAAACAGGCTGTTTTGAAATGCCTTTCTCCCACCTAGCAATTGTCAACTTAGAGGCCATGCGGAACATGTACCCCTATGCAGGATTGTAGACTTCAAGGAATAGAGTGATGAATTCAGATGAAGCATGGCAATTTAGCTGTAACAAAGAAGCAAAATAAGGTTTTGGGACATAAATAAACTGCTGGACTTTGAGTGGATTCTTTGGTTTTCCATGTATTAGGGAGTGTTACTCATACACAGGTAACCCATTAGGTCAGTTCTATTTATTTGTTTATTTGGAGCAGCCTACCCACCTCCTGAGTGACCATGCTCACGTCAGTGACATTATGTGCCAACCTCTTTCAAAATCTTTTGAATGTGTATGCACTGGGCCTCCCCAGACCTCATCCTCAGTGCTACACATGTTCTGAAAGTTGAGGGTCACCACTGCTAAACGCAGTAAAATAGTCATCATATACAGCCCTGCCAACTGTCACGTATCACTGATTAGATTAACACATTTAGCCTATTTCCGTGATTACACAGCTGTGGAAAGTCACAAGAAACCTTGCATTAATATTTATTCAAATTTTTTTCAAGCTAATAATATGGCAACTAGCCCAGGACCCACCTCCTGATAGTACTGGTGCTGCAGCAGAGCTGCAACACCCTTACATTCATTGGTGGCATAATTGTTCCTGAGACTAGTGGATCTGTTGACTTTGCCAAGTGTGGTGCTGGTTTGCAGACTCTAGTGTATTATGTATTTTTCAAGACATTAAAAGAAATCCACATTTTTAGATCTAGGTGCAAGAATAATTGTGAGCAGGGAAAGAGATTAAAGTATTGCTCCTACATGCAGGGCCCTGCATTTCCAGCAGCTCCCTGTGTGCAGGAGCAATGCCGGGCCCCACAGGAGGCGGAGAGTAAGCTGGGACTGCGAGGGCCTTAAGTCTCCCCCTGCGGTAACCAATATTTAAAAAAAAAAATATGGTGGCTTCTTCTTAGATAAATAGGGGGTGCAGGATTTATTATGGCACAATGCTCATTTCACAGAAATGAAACCTCAATGGGACGAACTTACATATGTAAACAAAGAGGTGCCCAAGTTGAAGCTTCACTTCTGTAAAGTACTAATCATCCTAATTTCTTGCCCATGGTCAAGGTAAAGCAAATGTTTATTCTCTGCAATTCCACCTTTAAATGTTATCTGTAAACCTTGATGGAGGTGTTTGCATCCTTGCTTTTTTTGAGCACAGTATCTCATGTAGTGACTGTGACGAGTGAGTTATTTCGTGTCATCTGCTCCTGAGAACAGAGACTGTGTTATCCCTTTTAAAAACGACAAGTATGTAAAATGGCCTAGAAGCCCCATCCTTTTGGCCCCACCCCATACATTAGCGGTCTGAAACGTCTTCCTACCTTTTTCCAGGAGGATGGACAGCTTACTGAAAGGAGCCCCTGAGTGCGTTTCTCGCCAATTTTGGAGATGTTCTTGATGCGCAAGAATATGATCACATCGCCACTAAACAAAGAAACACTGTGGGGCATATTTTACATCCCCTAGCGCCACCGGAGAATCACTTTTCATGACGCTACGGTGGCGCTATGCCCTGCGCTGTGTTTACGAGGTGGCGTTAAGCCACTTTTTGTGGCTTAACGCCATCTTGTAAATTTGGCCCATTCACACGCAGCACTTTGCATTGAAGAGGCGTGCAATGGGTGTTGCTGTGGGTGTGCCACATTGCATTTTGACGCTGCCCAAGATTTACAAGTTTTTGTAAACCTGAGGCGGCACCAAAATCTAACGCCACCTCAGGGGTGGTGTTAGCAGGGCGCAACTAGGAGAAATACTTTTATTTCTCCTCGTTTTTTGCTCTTCCTATGTGTGCTGCATTCTGCGCACACATAGAAAGAGCAAATCACCATTTCAGATTGTGTTGGTGTAGGAAAGTGTCACAAAAACAATCTCACCCTCAACGCAGCCATCCTTGCACCATGGCGCAAGGGTGGCTGCGTCGGCGCTCGGCTGCAAATTTAGCATCCGCACAGGGTATAACACAGCGGTGCGCCAAATTCTATTAAATACAGATCATCCCTGCATTGTGAAAATGATGGAGTGCGGCGCTGGCAATTTTGGCACAGCATTGTTTTCCGTAATTTTCTGTTAAATATGAGCCTTAATGAGTGGTGTGGGGTTGGGTGGCTATAGGGGGGTTGGCCGCAGGACCTTGCCTACGGTCTGCGGTCAGCCTCTGCAGCCAACTCCCACCATGAATGGCTGTGGATATAGGGTTTAGGCCCTGCTGGCACTCTGCCCAAGGCCATGCATTGCGGAGGGTTGGGTGGTATTGGGGTATGCCGCAGGGCCTGACCACAGGCCAGACCCTGCGGTCAATCCCTGTAGAAAAGTGCCCTTTTTCTTGGGATGGTTACCCCAATTTTTCTGCCTGTTGTCAGTGTGTTTGACTGTGTACACAGGGATCTTGCTAACCAGGACCCCAATGATCATGCTCTCTCCCTCCAAACCTGGTAACTGTACCTTATTCTTCCCACAATTGGTATACTGGTTCCCCGTCTCTTGCAACTGCCAAGGTTTGTTTGCATCTCCTCCAAGGGATCTTCAGGTGACGTGTAGCTCCAGTTCCCAGCATGCCTTCCTGCAACACTCAGCCCTCTGCGTGGTTCTCCTGCAGCATCAGTTCCCTTTCTGTAGTGCTGCGTGGGCTCCTTCTGCAACTTCTGTGTCCCCATCCTGTGGGATTCCTGTGGGTGCTCCCTCCACTACTGTGGGTCCTCTGCATCGCTGCGGTTGCCCAGTGACTCCCCTCCCCCCGGGGTGAGTTCTCCTGAGCCTTGCTGGTCCCTGGCAGCACCACTTTTCCACTAACCGCAATTTGCCTTTTCCACGGCTTGTTAGTAGAATTCCTGCACCAACACCCATCTGCAATCTTCACTCCAGCGTGGGACATCTTCTGCATCCATCAGGAACTCTTCTCCAGCTCCAGGACTACAGTACTGACCTGTTCTTTCTCACCGACGACTAACTCCTGCAAGTACAGCTGGGTAGGCAGTAGCTTCTACCCCTCCTGGAGTGACACTTTTGCACTTGCTCCCCTCTCTCCACAGGTCTTCTCCTTCAGGAATCCACTGCTGGTTTCTTGCAGTCTTCTCTGGGTGTCTTCTTTTCTTCTTTTCCTTCCCTTTGGGTGGTTTGGGGAAATTCCAATGATTTACTCCTGCGTTCCTGGTCAGTGGGGTACTGTATTACTTACCTCTGTGGTTTTCTAGTAACCCCAGCTCTCCTCTATCCATTCCCCTTACCTAGGTGGGGGTCGTGTTTTCACGTTCCATTTTTTTAGTATAGTTAGTTATAGGGGACAGACTGCAGGGCTTGGCCATAGGCCAGCCTCTGTGGTCAATCCTCGCCACACGCGGCCTTAGGCTGTGCGTGGCGCTGGGTTGGGTGATTATAGGGTTATAGGGTCTGCCTGCCTTCTTCTCTTTTCATCCTTTTCAGTTTTTTTGCCCTTTTCCATCTTTCACTCTTTTTCTGCTTTTCTGCTGTTTGCCCGCTTTCTCGTGCTTCCCCGCTCCCTGTCACTGCTGCCCCCGTGCCCCACCCATCGCAGCACTTCCCACCCTCTCGCCTCCCAGCTGACCAATCTCTCCCCCTCCCTCCCTTTCTTACGGGTGCCCGCTGCGCAGTGAGGGGAAACTTCACTGACGTCTTCTGGTCAGCATCTGTCACTCCCTCCTGCATGGCCACTGCTGCTGCTGTCTCCTGACACAGCCTGTCGGCTCTGTGTTCGAGGCCCACATCTAGCCGCAGGCACCACCCTGTGCTTCATCCCTGGTGACCATCTGTGTTTGTGTCAGGTCTGTCTGCCTTCTTCTCTTTTCATCCTTTTCCGTATTTTTGCCTTTTTCTGTCTTTCACTCTTTTTCTGCTTTTTTGCTGTTTGTGTGCTTTCTTGATCCCTGTTGCTGCTGCCCATCAGCCCCGCTTCTCACCCTCATAGCGCTTCCCACCCTCCCACCTCCCAGCTGATCAATCACTCCCCCCACCCTCCCTTTCTTAAGAGTGGCCACTGTGCGGTCGCGCCAATGGTGTGCCAAAGGCACACCAAAGGCAAGTCCATCTGTGCCCGTCCACACCTGGACCGTGCCCAGCGCCACAGACCCTGGATTTTGCACCATCCACCGATACGACGCTGGAACCTCCGTGCACTGAACCCTGGACGTCGGAGCACCTGCCACCATGCTCCCCCCAAAGACACCAATAGATCTTTCACCTGCCGCCACTGCCACCTTACCCTCTCTGCACGCCAAACACCAGACCTCCCAGCACCAGAACCACCTCCGGACCACCTCAAGTGCATCCTCCTCAACATCTGCTCCCTGCACAAGCACGCCATGGAAATTTGGGACCTTATAAACGCTATCCACCCGGACATTGCTTTCCTCACAGGGACATGGACTAACACAACATCTGGACTGGACATCGCCATCACCATCCCCAGTGACTACAAGCTGCTCTGCAAAGACCATCACTCCAGACCAGGAGGTGGAACAGCCATTGCCCACAAGACCACCCTTTGACTAACGATCAACACACAGGAATTCTTCCCCCTCATGGAGCGCCTCCACTTCCAAGTGCACACCACTCCGAAGACCACCACCGAATGCACCCTCATCTACAGACCATCCTGTCCACGCCAACGTTCAGTGACTCCATCATCAGAATCATGGCCCCCCACGCACTCGTCTCCAGCAACTACATACTCCCTGGCGACTTCACCTTCAACTTCAATGATCTCAGCGACCACAACACCTCGTCGCTATTCGAGAACCTAGACACAATAGGGCTCAAGCAACTGGTCACCTCATCATCGCACACCCCCGGACAGACTCTCAACCGCATTTCCCCCACCAACAGCAACTTTATCATTGATGATTCAAACCTGCTACACTGGATGGACTACCACTGCGTCCACTTCTCCATATCCACACCTGCAGTGCACACTTACACAACGCCCCCCACAAGTAAAGTAACCATACAATAAGGGAGCAACGCATCAGCACCCTCAGCAAGGCGCCACCCACCGACACAACAGATGCCAACACCTCAGCACGCAACCTCCACAAATGGATCATCAGCTGCGTCAACACCCTAGCTCCTCTCCGAACGACCACAAGGAAACACTCCTCCAAGAAAGCCAGCTTGTTCACCCTCGCACTCCAGGAATCCAAGCGCACCTGCAGGAGGCTGGTGAAGAAATGGAGGAACAGCAAATCCCCAGAAGAACTTGCAGCCTTCAAATCTACCACAAGATCTCACCATGGCCTTATCAGATCCACCAGGAAAACTCCCCTGCAGGACCGCATCAACACCACCACACACAACACTAAAGAACTCTTCAACATCATCGAAGAATTTTCCAAACCACAAGCCGAGTCCACTAACATCCCTCCATCTCAGGATCTCTTCTACAGACTAGCCACCTTTTACCATCGGAAAGTCAAAGACATTTACGACAGCTTCTGACCCCAAGACTCGCTGAACTCACCAACAACGGCCCTTCCAGGATCCACCGAACCCCCAGGACTCCTTCACTCCTGGATCCCCCTTGCAATGGACGAGACTCACTCCATCATGAGCAGCATCCACTCCGAAGCACCTACGACCCCCGCCTAAACTACATCTTCAGAAAGACCAACTCCTCGATCGTGCCCAAACTCTGCAAGCCCATCAACTGCTCCCCAGAGTCAGCAACCTTCCACGAGGACTGGAAGCACACCAAGATCCACCCACTTCGGAAGAAACAGATGACCCAATGGATCTCAAAGACTACCTCCCCATCTCGTTGCTGCTCGTCACAGCAAAGTTTGCTGAGAAAGCAATCAACATTCAGCTCCGCCAACACATCGAGGACAACAACACCTTGGACATCTCCCAATCAGGATTCAGAACTAACCACAGCACCGAAACCGCCCTGCTCGCTGCCACAGATGGCATCCTCCTCGACCGCGGCCAAACAGCAGCCCTCATCCTACTAGATCTTTCAGTCACTTTCTACACAGTATCCCACAGCACCCTATGCGCCAGACTCCACACAGCAGGCATGCGTGGCAAGGCCCTTCGATGGATACAGTCCTTCCTGACAGGCAGAACACAGGAGGTCAGGCTCCCGCCGCACCTGTAAGAACCTACAGATATCAGCTGTGCAGTGCCCCAAGGATCTTCGTTGAGCCCCAAGCTGTTCAACATCTACATGACCCCGCTCACCCCTATTGTCAGGAACTACGGTATGAATATCGTCTCCTATGCTGATGACACCCAGCTGATCATCTCCCTGACCGAGAACCCCTCAACAGCCAGGAGGAACTTCAGAAACAGGATGAAAGCAGTCTCCACCTGGATGAAGGAGAGCTGTCTTAAGCTGAACACCAACAGGACCGAGATTCTCATCCAGGGACCTTCCTCCTCAGCCTGGGATGACTCCTGGTGGCTCTCAATACTTGCCAGGTCCCCCACCCCCACAGACCACACACAAAACCTTGGTGTCATCCTTGACTCAGAGCTCACCATGACCAGACAAGTCAACTCCGTTGCATCTACCTGCTTCCAAACTCTCCGACTCCTATGAAGATTTTCAGATGGATACCAACCGACTGCTAAAAACGCATGACATATGCCCTAATCAGGAGCAGACAACACCCTCTATGCCAGAACCTCCAAGAAGAACCTAAGCAAGCTGCAATAAATTCAGAACGTCGCCACCCGCAGTCCTAAATATCCCCCGCCGAGAACACATCACAGGACACCTGAAAGTCCTCCACTGGCTTACCGTGAGAAGAGGATCAACTTCAAACTACTCATACATGCCTACAGAGCCCTCCACAACATCAGACCCAGCTACCTCAACCTACAAGCTGCTCTGCAAAGACCATCACTCCAGACCAGGAGGTGGAACAGCCATTGCCCACAAGACCACCCTTTGACTAACGATCAACACACAGGAATTCTTCCCCCTCATGGAGCGCCTCCACTTCCAAGTGCACACCACTCCGAAGACCACCACCGAATGCACCCTCATCTACAGACCATCCTGTCCACGCCAACGTTCAGTGACTCCATCATCAGAATCATGGCCCCCCACGCACTCGTCTCCAGCAACTACATACTCCCTGGCGACTTCACCTTCAACTTCAATGATCTCAGCGACCACAACACCTCGTCGCTATTCGAGAACCTAGACACAATAGGGCTCAAGCAACTGGTCACCTCATCATCGCACACCCCCGGACAGACTCTCAACCGCATTTCCCCCACCAACAGCAACTTTATCATTGATGATTCAAACCTGCTACACTGGATGGACTACCACTGCGTCCACTTCTCCATATCCACACCTGCAGTGCACACTTACACAACGCCCCCCACAAGTAAAGTAACCATACAATAAGGGAGCAACGCATCAGCACCCTCAGCAAGGCGCCACCCACCGACACAACAGATGCCAACACCTCAGCACGCAACCTCCACAAATGGATCATCAGCTGCGTCAACACCCTAGCTCCTCTCCGAACGACCACAAGGAAACACTCCTCCAAGAAAGCCAGCTTGTTCACCCTCGCACTCCAGGAATCCAAGCGCACCTGCAGGAGGCTGGTGAAGAAATGGAGGAACAGCAAATCCCCAGAAGAACTTGCAGCCTTCAAATCTACCACAAGATCTCACCATGGCCTTATCAGATCCACCAGGAAAACTCCCCTGCAGGACCGCATCAACACCACCACACACAACACTAAAGAACTCTTCAACATCATCGAAGAATTTTCCAAACCACAAGCCGAGTCCACTAACATCCCTCCATCTCAGGATCTCTTCTACAGACTAGCCACCTTTTACCATCGGAAAGTCAAAGACATTTACGACAGCTTCTGACCCCAAGACTCGCTGAACTCACCAACAACGGCCCTTCCAGGATCCACCGAACCCCCAGGACTCCTTCACTCCTGGATCCCCCTTGCAATGGACGAGACTCACTCCATCATGAGCAGCATCCACTCCGAAGCACCTACGACCCCCGCCTAAACTACATCTTCAGAAAGACCAACTCCTCGATCGTGCCCAAACTCTGCAAGCCCATCAACTGCTCCCCAGAGTCAGCAACCTTCCACGAGGACTGGAAGCACACCAAGATCCACCCACTTCGGAAGAAACAGATGACCCAATGGATCTCAAAGACTACCTCCCCATCTCGTTGCTGCTCGTCACAGCAAAGTTTGCTGAGAAAGCAATCAACATTCAGCTCCGCCAACACATCGAGGACAACAACACCTTGGACATCTCCCAATCAGGATTCAGAACTAACCACAGCACCGAAACCGCCCTGCTCGCTGCCACAGATGGCATCCTCCTCGACCGCGGCCAAACAGCAGCCCTCATCCTACTAGATCTTTCAGTCACTTTCTACACAGTATCCCACAGCACCCTATGCGCCAGACTCCACACAGCAGGCATGCGTGGCAAGGCCCTTCGATGGATACAGTCCTTCCTGACAGGCAGAACACAGGAGGTCAGGCTCCCGCCGCACCTGTAAGAACCTACAGATATCAGCTGTGCAGTGCCCCAAGGATCTTCGTTGAGCCCCAAGCTGTTCAACATCTACATGACCCCGCTCACCCCTATTGTCAGGAACTACGGTATGAATATCGTCTCCTATGCTGATGACACCCAGCTGATCATCTCCCTGACCGAGAACCCCTCAACAGCCAGGAGGAACTTCAGAAACAGGATGAAAGCAGTCTCCACCTGGATGAAGGAGAGCTGTCTTAAGCTGAACACCAACAGGACCGAGATTCTCATCCAGGGACCTTCCTCCTCAGCCTGGGATGACTCCTGGTGGCTCTCAATACTTGCCAGGTCCCCCACCCCCACAGACCACACACAAAACCTTGGTGTCATCCTTGACTCAGAGCTCACCATGACCAGACAAGTCAACTCCGTTGCATCTACCTGCTTCCAAACTCTCCGACTCCTATGAAGATTTTCAGATGGATACCAACCGACTGCTAAAAACGCATGACATATGCCCTAATCAGGAGCAGACAACACCCTCTATGCCAGAACCTCCAAGAAGAACCTAAGCAAGCTGCAATAAATTCAGAACGTCGCCACCCGCAGTCCTAAATATCCCCCGCCGAGAACACATCACAGGACACCTGAAAGTCCTCCACTGGCTTACTGTGAGAAGAGGATCAACTTCAAACTACTCATACATGCCTACAGAGCCCTCCACAACATCAGACCCAGCTACCTCAACCACCGCATCATCTGGTACTTCCCTTCCAGTCCTCTCCTCTCATTGGCAGTCGTTCGCCAACATACCATGCATAAAGAAGTCCTCGGATGGAGGAAGATCTTTCACCTACAGGGCAGCAAAAGGTTGGAACACCTTACCTCTTTACCTCAGACAGTCGCCATCTCTACCTCAATTCAGGAAGGACCTCAAGACCTGCTTCTTCGATTCAACCCTGAGGACATACTCCTCAGTGGTTTGAGACTCTATGGGTGAGTAGCATGCTCTGAAAAAAAAATTGATTGATTGATTGATAGGGGGTTGGTCACAGGGCCTGGCCAGGCCTTGCGGTAAATCCCCCCTGCATACGGTCAAACGCTGTGTGCAGTGGTGGTTAGACTAATGTAATTAAAATTACGTTAAAAAAAACTCACAGAAATTCATTGAAAAGAACAAAGGTTACTGGGACATTATAGTCTGTTAACAGAATTAAAAACAACATAGAAATTCACTGAAAAAAACAAAGGTTACAGGGGTGTTATAGTTAGGTTCTGAATTTACTCACACAAAACCACAGAAATTCAGCAGTTATATTTATGTTTACCTGAAGTAACTATAATGTCCCCCCAGAGAAAGCAGTATTGGAAGCTGTTCCCTGTGGGCAGGAGCAATGCCAGCTCCCGATGTATACGAGGAGCAGGTAGGGGCCACTAGGGTATTGGGGCTCCTACCGCAGCACCCAACAAGAGAATTGTGGGTGCCCTGGGTGGGCACCAGGGCAACCACTTTTCACAGTGCGGGCCCCAGGGGATGGGGTCTCCGTGCCTGAAATCGGCCCGGAAAGAGGGGGGGGGCACCTGCATCCCTCCCCCTTCAACATAACACCAGGCACTGGGGGATGGGGTCCCCGGGCTGATATAACCTGGGTAGGGGGACCCCAAGGGGATGGGCTCCCTGGGACTAAATTCGGCTCAGGGAGGGCGGCTGCATGCCCCCTCAACTTAATGCTTGGCCCCAGGGGATAGGTTCCTTGAGGCCAAAATTGTCCTACAGAACGGGGGCTGCTCTCCCCCAAACAATCACACCAGTCCATAGAGGGTGGAGGTCCCGGGTCTGAAAGCTGCCTGGGGAGAGGGGCCGTTTATCCCCCTCCCCCTAAACAATAACACATTGCGCCCTGGGTGATGGGGCCTGGGGCTTAAGTTGGCCCAGAGAGGGGGCCACATATGCTGCCTTCCCTTTATTTAAAACAGTGAGTCAGAAGAAATGGGGTCCCCAGGATTTAACAAGGCTTGGGGACGGGGGCCACACTGCCACCCTCCCTCCCAGGGCATAAAGAGGCCTCCCCTTTATTTTCAGAAATGGCTCTTATGGATGAGGTCCCACTCAGCCCTCTCCCCTTTAATTAAAAACAAACACAAGGAGGATGGGGTCCCCAAGGCCAGAACCTATGGCCAACCCTCCAGCCTAGGGTTGGGTGTCTGGGGGGTGCTGGTTGCAGAACCTGTAGGCTATTATCCACCACGCATGGCTTTAAGTATTACTTTATGCTAAAAAACGATTAAGTAACATTATAGCTAGGGTCAGTGATATGTCAGTGATAACATTAATGTTTTGAAGTTAAAAAAAACAATGGAAAATACCCAGTTATAGGGAGCAGTGCTAACTGTAGCTTGTGCCCCACCATTCGCTGCTTATGACCTCACATATTACATCACTCATGACATGTTCTATGACATCATTTATGACATCACTAATGACATCTCAAATGACATTGTTGATGAAAACACTGATGACATCACAGATGACATCATCGAACACATGTGTTAGTTTGAGTGATAGTTTACATAGTGGCATGTAATTACTACAGTACTTCTTTATCTAATTTTGTAGAGCCTTTGTCCAGCTAATGAGTGTGTTTACAAAACACATGTGCTCCTAATACATCAAGGCCAGCATAAATCTGGCCTATATTTATGCTGGCCAGTTCCAGTTCCAACGCCACATTAGTGTCATTTTATTTAAGCTAATGTGGTGTAGAAAGAGGAAAAATTCAGCTCCATTTTTACAAAATGGTGCAATGCTTGCATTGCGCCCACTTGTGACCGCTTGCACCATATTATGACTGCTCCAGGCATAATGTATGCAAGGGGGATGTTCCAGCACTAGGGGGGACGTAAAAATGTCGTAAAGGAATCTATGAGATTCCTTTGCGCCATTATTATAAGCATTTGTTAAAGCTTGCTACGTGGAGGTCAATAGACTCCTCACTCAGGGCAGCAGGGCTGACTGGGGCAGGGCCTGAGGTGCCTGGAGCGAAGGAGATGCCCACCCTCCTGGGTGAGCGGGCACGTGAAACACACTGAGGGGCTGCTGGAAGGGCAGTGCTGGTACGGGGGTGGCGGCTGTACCTGTAGTTGGGGTGGCCACCACCTCGGAGCTTCCATCTGAGGAGGTCTCACTGTCAGAACTGTCCCCTCCAGACTCAGCCGTGGTGCTCCCCTCGCCCTCTGTCCCACTGGTGCCCTCATCGTTGGTGGATTCGGCCTCATGGGCCATGTGGGGTGCAGCTTCCACCTTCGCCAGTGCTTCTGCTCCTCCGCCAGATGATGCTAATGCACATAAGGACAGGGTGACAAAACCCTTTGACATGTCTATTCACAGATATTTGTGCCCTACTCTGGCTCCTGGTGTATTGACTGCAGCACATTACAGGTCATATCTATGTATACATAACTGTACAGTCTAATTGCAATGTCTAGAGATTGTTAAACAAACACATCCTTTGACATACTCCATACTTGTTTTTTTTCAAAGGGTGTTTATTTCAGTGCTGAGAAGTAAATTGGGATGTACAATGGACTTGGGTGATGGTGGAGGAACGTCAAGGATAGAGGCCAGTCTATTGGTATCACAGGTGCATTGTCCAATGGGGCATAGGAAGGGGAGCAATAGCAGTTCAAGGCGGACAGGGTAACAGAGGGGACACAAGGGTGGAGGTCTTGGCAATGTTCTCTGGCTTCTGCCTGGATTGCAGAGACCGTTTGCGTGGTGGTTCTCCTTCTGCAGGAGATGGAGTGCTGGTGGCCTGTTGTTCCTGGGTGCGGCCTCCTGTCCACTAGCGTTGGCGGAAGTGGAGGGCTGTGCATCGGTGTGGCTAGTATCAGGGGCCCGTTGGTGTGCCACTGCCTCCCTCATGGTGTTGGCCATGTCTGCCAGCACCCCTGCAATGGTGACCAGGGTGGTGTTTATGTTCTTCAAGTCCTCCCTGATCCCCAGGTAATGTCCCTCCTGCAGCCACAGGGTCTCCTGCAACTTGGCCATTATCCGGCCCATCGTCTCCTGGGAATGGTGGTATGCTCCCAGGATCCATGCAAGTGCCTCGTGGAGTCAGTTCCCTGGGCCTGTCCTCCCCCCGTCGCACAGCAATCCTCCCAGCTTCCCTGTTGTCCTGTGCCTCTGTACCCTGAACTGTGTGCCCACTGCCACTGACCCCAGGTCCCTGATCGTCCTGTGTTTGTGGGGTGGCCAGGGATCCCTGTAGTGTTGGATACACTGCTGATTGACGTGTCCTGGGGACAGTGGTATGGGCCCGCTGGGTGGGTGCTGTGGTGGTGTTTCCTGAGGGGGAGGGTCGGTGGTGGTATGGGACTGTGGCTGGGTAACCAACTGTCCGGAGGTCCCTGATGGGCCGGGTTTGTCATCCTGATCCAGGCCTACAGAGCTGCTGTCATCACCGTGGGCCTCTTCTGGGGGGGGGACTGGATGTTGCTGGCACCTCCTCTCCGGTGACGTTGCGTGGGGGACCTTTAGGGATGTAAATGCAGTGTTATTGTTTCTGCATGTGACATCTTGTGCATGGGTATGCTGAAGCAGATATGCTAATTAGAAGATTATTAATGATGTTTATGTATTTAATCAATGAAAAGCTCACAGAGAATTTAATCGTAGTGAAAATAATGTGCATGTTTAAAAATTTCCCACGGGGCATGTCAGCCACTTATACGAGATTGTACTAATGTAACTGAAATTGTGTGAATTAATGAAAAAATATAAGAATAATGTAGTAATAGGTTATACATTTCAATATGACATATGTTTTATATTGATTTGTAGAGTTAACTTAGCTGTGAATAAGGCCTATCCTTTTTTCCAGGCCTCACAAGAAAGGCTGAATCACTAACGCACTGTAGAGAAGCAAACGTGACCCTGAACTACCCAATGTTAAAGTTGCTTAGCTAGAATTTTCTGCAATGTACTGGCGGACAGGAGATGATGAAGACAATTTGATACAATTTTGTGTAGAGTAGGCTAAATGTACTTTCCCAGGACTTGAGCAATGGAAGCACTGACTGGAGAGGAACATGCAACATTTTCGATACCTGAAGAGCCAGATGATGAGGACATCATATAGTGGACCAATTTGCGTCTTGTGAAAGGACTAATATTAAAATGTATAGATTTGGTAAACAAATATTATAGGTTAAAGTCATATCTGTTGACTGACTGACCAATTGGGAATTAAGGGGATGGACTGGGAGACCCTAATAAAAAGTCATGACAAGGGGCAAAGAATTCAGAATTTAGGAGATGCGAGGGGAGAATTGATGACGTCAGGAGACCCTGTTCGAGATTCTGTCATTGGGCTCATACTCTTGAGAGCCTGATGCATAGCTGATCTATTGATGACCTGAAGACAAAGACTGACTTTGTTGCTGATCCATTTTGTGGATAGGTAGCTATGAAAATGTGACTGCCTAACTTGTGCATTTTCTTCTACGTACCAACTGCGCTGTTTTATAGATTTTCACTTAGAAAGATGTTTTCCAAATTCATGTTTCCCTAAATTGTTTTGCATGAAGTCCCACATGCTAATGCTAATCTTGGTTAGGTAGAGTTCCTAGGGGAGACGTTGACATATAACAAATGACTGACAAACTCTCTGCTGAACTCTGCTATAGATGCTGTGGAAGATTGGCTTTGGTAAGAGTATTCAAGCATATGTTTCTTCAAGCTTTGATTAGATTACGCTATTGATGTTTCCTTAATAAACTAATACTGAGCTGATTGAATAAAGTTTGATCTAACTCGATGATTTAGTATTGTAACCAATAGGAAAATAAAATTGTTTCACTCTTTACCGAGTTGTTGTTATTCATGAATAGATAGTTTTAGATGTTTTAAATAAACAATTTAATGGTTGGTTATGTTGATTATTGATGCCAGTGGTCACTACATGATTAGGATATTCCATGCGATCCAAAAGGCTCATCGACCTATACGCGTCCCCTTATAAGTATACGTACTAAGGACCAGGAGCGCTAGCAGATTTTGGTAGCAGCTTGATGGTTAGTTTCCTTGGAAAACTACTTATGTGGTGATTTCTAGTTATGGTGATAGTTTAAGTCAGGGTTAGTTGTTCGTATTTGATGAGGTTTGAATTTTATGTTTCTGAAATGGCAATTGTAGCAAAGATGATGTCCCCTTAAGCCCAGAAATTACTTTCCCAGATCCTGGATCCCGCTAGTAAAGATGGGTATGTTCTCACCGTTCTTGTGATAGTGTGGAGGTGGTAGGATTGCGCTTGTACGGGCTTAAGCAAATCGCAGGGGAATTGTGATGTATGCGAGGTAAAGTAGGGCGTTTACGTACTCCAGTTGAGGTTTTAGTAGGAGCTTGCGTACTCTGTAGTATGAGAGTAGGGAAGTTGTCGAACTTCATATGTGTGTAGTGCTTTGTGTTAAAAAATTGTCCACGTGGTTGTTGGTGATGTAGGGACCCTGCATGGTCTAAGACTCCGGAGTATATTGTAGGAGCTTATATGTTGTAATCTGTCTGGTTTAGTAGGTTATTCGGGCGTGGTCAACAAGTCGGTGTGTGAGTTAAATGAGTAAGAGGAATTTTCGACTGAGATTTGGCGAGTCCTATGTGCACCAGGACAGACCCACTGATCAGTTGAGAGTGAAATTTGCGGGTCAAATTTTGCTTGCGAATGTGGGAGACTGAGAACGAGGAATAGCTATATGAGCGAAAGGGCCATTAGTGAAAATCCATAAGGTGTCTGAAGCGATTGTGTACCTTCCTGTAGTAAACCAGCTGATTTGTTTTTGGTTATTGGTTTTTGGTTAAGTGCTCGCAATATTTCGCGTTAGTCTTGTGTGAGTTGAAGTCTAGGAGGACAAGCCGCAAGACTTTGTCAGCAGCAGTGTGTGAGTGTGACATCAGAGTGTGCCGTTAATAAGAAGATTCGCAAGCGGATTGGCAGCCGTCCGTAAGAGGCAATTGGTTGAGTATACAAGTGAAAGGAATCTTGGGAGTAAAAGTCATTTAATTATTAAATCGAAATAAATACAATAGAGAAAATGAAGTTTTTCAAAGCGTTTAGAAGTGCCATGAAGGGTGATTCTTACATTAAGGGGTCAGTGGGGGAGCAAACCCCACCAGAGAATTCTCCGGCGTATATTGTAATGAAGGAGCGAGGTGTAGCACTGTGTCTTTGGTTGAAACAGTGGTGCAAGATGACAAAGAAATTGGGAGCTCTAACGTTTCCAGAACATGGAATGTTTAATTTGAGAATTTTGGACGAATTGCGAATGACATTATATGAGACAATGCCATTACAGAGGCTAGCACAGTTTGAGGCTTTAACGGTTTGGGAGCTGGTAGCCAGACAGCAAAAAGAATTTCAGAGGAGAATAAAGAAGATGGAAGAATCTTTGGCAGAAGTAAGGTGGGATTGGGAACAGAAAAGATGGAGAGCAGAGACATTACAGGGAATTAAATTATTTCCTGCAATTACAGAAGAAGGTGAGTCAGATACAGAAGACACTGCTAATGGTGATGAGAGTTCAGAGACAAAGATAAAGTAAAAGCCCTATGTAGAGGATGAAGATTCAGATGTTGAGGATCTTACTACACAGTTGTTGAGGGATCGACCTCCGCCATATGCGACGCATGTGGGGGTCCAATTACTAGTTCTGCCGCAACTGCTCCAGCACAAGCATCAGGGACAGTGGGACCAGTGCAGACAGACAGTGGACAGGTACAAGGGGTTGTACAGAGTACGCCTAGTGCAGGGTCTACTTCTGTGGTCCAAGCACAAATGCATCCACCATTCATACAGAGGGTTTATCCAGATGTACCAGTTCTTGAGACAATTTTGAGTTTAGTGTTGCCATCGGAGCAAGTGCTCCCGAGGCCAATGCTAATTCAGACTGAGCCGACTCAAATGTTATTGCCTCCGGCACAGCCACAGGGTTTGCTGAAGTTTACACCGATAACAGGGACACAGTCAGATATCACACCAGTGATGAATCAGGCTACGGGGGTAACTTTTCCACAAGGTACGAGTGTCAGAGCATCTCCAGATGCAATATCGCTACAGATTACTGTAGGTCCAGCGGTACCACTACTCGTGCAAAAGAAAGTGGGTGCAGGAGATCGGAGTGAAATGTCACAGAGCTTCATGAGGAAGGGAGTGAGTGATCATGTGCAGATGGTGTCATCTATGGGTCAGACCTTTAATGGATCTAGACCGTTAATGGATCTTAGTCCACTTGTAGCACTTTCAGATGCAGAATATGGCCCGAGTGCAAGTCAAAGTTTGAAACTTTTTACGCCGCAAACTCCAGGTGCAGCGATGCAACAGGTACTAGTGCCAAATGCAAGTAACATCTCATTACAGGGATTGACAGCTCAGCAACTGAGTGAATGGTTGGATAGTTTAAATAAACCTCCAAATACATCCAAAGGTGAAGAGCAGATAAATCGTGTAAGGTTAGCTACAGAAGTAACGGAGCTAGTTGAAGGAACGATGGGAGTGAACAGGTTAGAATCTTACACAGAAGATCTGAGATACTCGTGTCCAAGAACTACAAGGGAAATGAGTAAGATACATCAGAAATTGGCAGAGCTGGCAGAAAAACATGATATTGAGACTGAGAAAACAAAACATTTGAAACGAAGTTACAGGCTAGATTTCGAGGCAAAGTAATTTGAGCACATGAGGTCAGCACAAATGAAGGCTCATTTAAAAGAATTGTTGCAGAGTGCTCAAATCTGGGGAGCACTAGAGAAGTCAGAAGGTAGATGGGCAAAGAAGAAGGATAAGCGGAAACGAGATTCACAAGAAGGGTCTGAAGGTGTTCAGAAAAAAAAGGATCCAGTAATGTTACCAATGAGAGTAATTCCAGGAGGGCAGTTTGTTCATGTCCCATGGCACAGAAGTGATATATTGTCATTCACAAATGATTATCCGAAACTGAGGGAGAAACCGGTTGAGTGGTATCAGCAGACAGACAGGTTTGTGAAACTCTCTAAATGTCTGTAGGAAGATTTGAATAAATTGTTGGAAATAGTGGTTCCGGCTGATTTGTGGGTTGAATGCAAGAGGGCAGTGGATTGGCCGACAAGTGAACCGGAAAGGGATAGAGTTAGAGATGCACCATCACCTGAGGTGATGAAACATTACTACAAGCTGACTGAATTCCTGAAAACGAGAATTTCTCCTAAAAATATTGATTGGCAGAGAATTGACAGAACAGTGCAAGAAATTAAGGAGTCAATGCATACCTATTATGAGAGATTGCTGAAAGCATTTAAAGAGTACAGCGGCAAGGAAGCAATTGAGCCAAAAGACATGTTGCATTTTGTGTTCAGGTTCGTCGAAGGGTTTAGACCAGAAGTAGGACAGAGTCATTTGATTTGTTGGCAAGCGAAGCCGATTGATGAAGTGTTGCAGTATGCAAAATACTGTAGTGATGAGATTGAATTGAAACAGAAAAAGCTGAAGGAAATAGCAATGGTGATGCAAATAAAGGCAGCGCAGACAGGAGTGCAAGGAGCTTTAGTACAACTGATGCCGCAGCAGCAGAGAACTATTATGTTCCAGCCTCAGATGAGAGGTAGAGGTTGTGGAATTGACATGACGTGTGGTCCAAATTTGGGTACTGTGGTAGTCCAGAATAACATGCAGGGAATGAAAAAGATGTTACTATGTCATCTCTGGGGAAACGTGGGACACTGGAAGCGGGAGTGTCCGTTGATAGTGCAGGATGGTGTTGTTCAGCAAGGTGGTGATGTCAGTACATATCAAACTGTGAAAGTCCCTAAAATGAGAGGATTTAATACAAATGTTTAGAACTGAGTACAGAGTTTCCAACCCATGCAGCAGGTGCAAATGCCGCATGCACAACTGACATAGTTACAACCAATAAAGCAACAGGTTCCCATGGTACCTAGACAGCAAATGCAGATACCTCAAGCCCCAATGGAATAGCAACAGATGATGCTTACTCAGCAGGTCACGGGTCAGAGACAAGACAGAAGTAATGACACAGTACACCAATTCCCATTTTATAGTGAGGATGAAATAAACGAAGAATGGATGAGTGACAGTTCAGATGAAGGACCGTGTATGCTTGCAGCGTCCCTAAAAGTAGATCAGAGAGGACCTTTTGTGAAGGGAAAGGTGATGGGTTACAAGGTCTCATTTTTAGTGGACACAGGAGCTACAAGCTCTACAGCGAGAAGTGCAGAAGTTCCAAACTTACCTCTTTCAGGCAGAACAGTTCAAGTTGTGGGAGGGGAGAACAGACAGTTGACAAATCCAATCACAGATCCAGTGCAGGTTGAGATTGGTAACTTCCAGGGACTACACAGGTTTGTAGTCTGTGACTCAAGTCCAATATCCCTACTGGGAAGGGACTTACTGTGTAAGACAAAATGCTCCATTAGTTGTTCAAACACTGGGATATAGGTACAAACTAATATTGATGATGAAGAAGGACAGGTGTCTGAGACTATGGTTAACAACATTAATGAGGAATACCCACTGATCGAGTTTTTCCCAATGTTTATTGTGAACGAATTGCATGTGGATCAATACAAGAAAATGTGTGGGACCTGACAGGTGAAGAAGTGGGTTTGATTAAGGGAGTGGAACCAATTAAGATCACTTTGAAGCCAAACGTAGTACTCCCGCAGCTTCCACAGTATAACATGACACAGGATGTCCTAATGAAAGTGGTGCAAATGATTGGAGATTTTCTGCAACAGGGAGTTTTGAAAGAAGTGTTGAGCAGTCCATGTAATTCACCGATAATGGGCTTAAAGAAGCAGTGGGAAAGTGTGCATTGGACTTGGGAAAAGTGAACGACATGGTGGTCAAGTCCAGTAGTGCCAAATCCAGCAGCAATACTGTTTCAGATTTCTTGCGATGCAGAGTGGTTCACAGTGGTTGACTTGTCACAAGCTTTCTTTTCTGTGCCTGTTCATGAGGAGAGTCAGTTTCTTTTTAGTTTCAAATTCCTAGACAGAGTCTACAGCTGGTGCAGGCTTCCACAATGGCACACGAAGTCACCGTCACTGTATAATTAGATCCTGAAAAATAATCTGCAGTCATTGGAGTTACTGTACCAATCGACTCTGGTGCAGTACATTGATGATTTGGGACAAGGACAAGGGACGAGTGTAAGTACGACTCGATTGCCCTGCTGAATCATTTGGGAAAATTCAGACATAAGGTGTGACCTTTGAAACTGCGGTATTGTCAGAAATCAGTGAAATACCTGGGACACCAGATTGAAAAAGGGTCAAGGAGAATCTCCAGGGAGAGAATTACCATGATTTTGCAGAGAAATCCTCGACTTCACAAAGAGATGTCAGAATGTTCCTGGGAATGGTAGGATATTGTCGACAGTGGATTCCGAATTTTGCTGAGATTGTCAAACCATTACAGCAGTTGACACATAAGGAAGTTACAGATCCCATTACCCTAGATGATGCTCAAATGAAGCTCAGATGAAAGCGTTCACTGAATTGAGAGAAAGTTTGTGCAGAGCTCCAGCGTTGGGAATGCCTGATTACACAAAGCCATTCACATTGTTTTGTCATGAACGTGATGCTTGTTCTTTAGCTGTTTTGACACAGGTCCATGGAGGTGCTTATCGCCCGGTAGTCTATTTTTCCGCTACCTTGGACCCAGTCGCAGCAGCTTTACCAGGTTGTCTGCGTGCAGTAGCCGCAGTTGGTCAAAGTCTTTCTCAATGTGAGGGAGTAGTGATGGGATACCCTTTGACGGTGTTGAAATCTTACTGACAAGGACGAAAACGCTGTATTTGACTGGTGCAAGACTGACGAGGTATGAGACGAGCATATTGGGTGCCCCAAATGTAACATTGAAAAGATGTACAGGATTGAATCCAGCAACACTGCTTGCAAGTGATACTGTCAAAACTGAAAAGGAGGAAGACATCAAGCATGATTGTCTTGAGGTAACTGAACTGTGTATAAAACCGAGGCCTGATATTAGGGATACACAATTAGAAGAAAATGACCAAATTGTCTTTGTTGATGGTTCATGTCTCAGAGATGGTACAGGGACACTGAGAGCAGGATATGCAGTATGTACAATCACAGGCACATTAGAAGCTTCCTGGCTTCGAGGTGTATATTCTGCACAAGTGGCAGAATTGGTAGCTCTTACTAGGTCATGCCATGTTTCTGCGAGACTAAGAGTCTCAATCTATACTGACAGCCAATATGGATTTGGAATTGTTCATGATTTTGGTAAATTTTGGTCGCAAAGAGATTTCCTGACCTCTACTGGTACACCAGTGAGAAATGGCAGAAAAAAAGAGCTGTTGTACTCAATACAGTCACCTGAAGAAATTGCTGTGATAAAATGCAGTGCACATTAAAAGGCACAGGATCACATTTAATTGGGAAATGGATATGTGGATCAAGTCGTAAGGTTTTGCGCATTGAACTGTATATCGTTTAAAGATAGTTGGGAATTGATGTCTGAAGAAGATAGCACTTGCACAAGTTTTGCATTAAAAGTGATTGATACCTTGGAAGAATTGAAAACATTGTAAGATAATGCAGACAAAGAAGAGAAACGACATTGGGTTAAATTAAAATGTGTTCAAAGAGCTGATGAAATTTGGATTTCTGAGGAGAGTGAGATGGTCTTGCCCAATAGTTTATTGTCTCAGATGGCCTGTTACTACCATGGGTAGGCACATATTGGAAGGGATGCCATTGTTAGGGCAAGCAGCAGAGGCAGTATGTCATCGATGCATCGTTTGTCAGCATCTGAACGTGGGAAAAGGAACAGTGGTGAATTTGAGCCACATTTGAAGAGCAGGAGGTCCATTCAGGAGAATGCAATTGGATTTCATTGAAATGCCTGCGTGTGGAGGTCTGAAGTTTGTGTTGGTTATTGTGTGTGTCTTTAGTCATTGGATTGAAGCATACTCCACAAGAAGAAATGACAGTTTCATAGTAGCAAAGCTGTTGCTTAGGGAGTTAATACCACGTTTCGGATTCCCGATCTCTTTAAAATCAGATAGGGGAACACACTTCAATAATGAGGTGATTAAGCTCTTATGAGCAGCACTAAACATTGAGCAGAAGTTGCATTGTAGCTATCGCCCTGAAGCATCAGGACTAGTGGAACAAATGAATGGTACCTTGAAATCAAGAATTGCCAAGATGTGTGCCGCTACAAACCTGAAATGGACAGATGCGTTACCTTTGGTGTTGATGTCAATGAGAAACACACCTGACAGGAAGACAGGGCTGTCGCCCCATGAAATCCTCATGGGCAGAGCAATGAGACTGCCAGCAGTTCCAGCCAATGCACTTGTTAATATAACAGATGATATGGTGTTGGACTACTGCAAGGGTCTGGCTGATGTGGTTCACTCTTTTATTCAGCCGGTGCAGGCCACCACCCTGCCACCCATCCATAACCCAGGTCCCAATCTGAGAGCCGGAGACTGGGTCGTCATCAAAAAGCACATCCGAAAGACCTGTTTGGAACTGTGTTAGAAGGGCCCCTACCAGGTGGTGCTAACAACTACGACAGCTGTGAAGTGAGCAGGACTCCCAAACTGGATACACGCAAGCCATAAAAAGAGAGTGGTGTGCCCACCAGAGCAGGAAGAAGTGTTGTTGAGAGCACCAACAGCGAAACAGGTAGCCACACTTGAACCAGAACAGAAGCCAACTGAAGCTGAAATTGAAGCAGAGCTTGTGGAAGATGGGTCTATTAACCCTGTAAGAGACAAAAGTGAAGAGTTAGTGGAGGGTGTGCAAGAACCTATCTCAACTGACATAGCAGGCGAACCTAGCACAGCAGAGGTTCTCCCAGAAGCAGACAGTGATGAAAAGCAAACAGATCAAGTGCCAGACCAAGAGGGTGAAAGAGATGAGACAGATCAAAGTCAAGGTGATTTGACTCCTCCTGAGCCCGTTGCAGGTCCATCAAGAGAGAACACCATAGAGAAAGAAAAAGAGAAGAGTCCAATCTTGAGAAGAATTTTGACAGAAGGAACGAGAAAAGGAGATAATTGGCCTGAATGGCAGATTGGAAAGAAAAAGGAATTTGTCATAAACGAAACAATAGAAGAAGTGGATACTACGAGGAAGGAAGAACTGAGTGAAGGAGAATTAGGTGGTGAATGAAGGTTGAAAAGAAAGAGAATAGCAAGTCGAAGATACGCAGGTCCTGAATGGGCATATGCAGCTACCAATGAATGGCAACACAAGTTTATGTCTTTTTGTTTTGATAGAGAATTCTGAGTCAGTACTTTGATATAACCTGAAGGTGATCAAAGATCTGAATTGTTGAGCTGATCTGAGAAACTTAAGGAAGAGACTGTTTGAATAAAACCAAAAGAGGCATTGATAACCTGATTTGACAACGCGAAACCCGGATGTGACAAGCTGCTAATCGATTTTGACAAAAGGAAAGGAGTTCCTGGATGTGAAACTGAACTGTGAGAAATAATTTTTCCTTCATTTTTTTATGTTTGTACTGTATTTATCTAAGAGTTACTTATGCTTTCTGATTCTTTACAGATCATGGCTGAGCTAAATAACCAAGTTAGAAAAATTAGGTACTGTAGATATCTGAGTGTCGGAGTGGCAGTTATGTGTGGAATAATGTTTATAGTAATGATTGTGGGAAGGTCTATTCATGATTTAAAAAGGGCTTCTATTACTTCTGATTCTGAAACTACTACACTAACATCTTTAGATAGGTTTAAATTAGATGAGAAATACTTGCATGATTATACTAATGCTCAAGGAGAGCTTTCTTCTATTGTTTTCTATTGCTTGTTTAGTAAGTATGTTGAGACGATGGATGCGAGGAATTGTCTTGTGTGTACGCAAATTCCTTCAGTAGAGGAAGGAGTTACGTACCATAGTCTTCCTTTAACTTATGGCATAAGCTGTAGTTTGCTACTAACGAGGTTCTATAACCAAGAGTACATACAATATTTTTATTCGAACTATGATCTAGTGTTTTCATTTGTTCCTATTATTAGATATCTGAGTAAAATAGCTAAAGAGCATGATATAGTACTAATTAGAGGTTTCTTTGAACCAACATTAACTTTTGGAACTGCATACACATGCAAGAACAATCTAACATGCTTGCTTACACCTTTAGAAAAGAGCTTTATTGGGCATACTGATGATAGGAGAAAGGCATTGAAGGAGAAATTAGAGAAAGGATTAGAGAAAAGAACTTATAAGAATGATTATGCTTACACTGCTATTAAAACCAAGGGAAGTTAGCTCTAGATGCATTACATGTAGGGAAGCTTTGTATATATAGGCCAAAATCACGCACTGACACTTTATTTGTGGGAACGAGTGAATGTAGGCATGTGTGTTTGTTTCAGAGTAAATGGACTTTTATGCTGAATGGTCAGGACCCTGCGATTCCTGGGATTTATTATATTTGCGGACTAAGGCCCTTATTACAACCCTGGCGGTCGGTGATAAAGCGGCAGTAATACTGCCAACAGGCCGGTGGTAAAAAAAAATGGAATCATGACCACGGGGGAAACCGCCAACAGATACAGCCACTTTAACACTCTGACCGCCTCAGCGGTAGCAACAAACACTGTGGCGGTAACCGCCAACAGCCAGGCGGAAAACAATGTACCGCCCACGGCCACTGCATTATAACCCGCCCATCTGCCAGCTTTTCCGGGGCGGTACCAACGCCATCAAAAGCACGGTGGAAACAGAACACAGAAGGGAAACAACTCACCGGGATGCCATGGAGCACGAGCTGCAGGTGTTCCCCATTCTGGTGTATCTTCTCATACGCCAGAAACATGAACACCGGCGACGACGACCACGGTGAGTACTGCACCTAGCACACAGGGGAGGGGGGGAGGAAAAAGAGAGTGACACACACATGCAACACCCCACCCTCACCCCCAACACTATACACACAAATTCATGCAACAACATTACAAATACACCCCGTAACCCTCTGGAATAAGGCAAGGACAAAAGGAATGGAGTAAAATGAGTGTAATATTAGTAATTTTAAGAAATACATTCATAAAGAAAAAACAGTATGTACAATATATACAATATATTCAAAAGGAGGGACAATGCCCACTCAAAAATTGACCGTGGCCTACTGGGCCAAAACACATAGGCCAAGGCCACACTTGACTCCTGCCTCAATACAGAGAGAACACTGCAGGGGCATCAGGTCGAAAACACACAGGCACCTCAGGTGGACGGGGAACGAGGGGGCACCTCAGCCGGAAGATGATACAACGCCACTGCTCCTGGAGGGGGCTCCATGCCCACTGCTTGGTCCTGGGGAGTGCAAGGCCACAGTCTCTCAAGTGGGTGGCTGACCTTTGGGCTGGCAGACTTGGATGTGTGTGTCTGTATAGTGACTGATTTCTATGTGTGAGTCATAATACGGGTAGCAGTATACCACTGCAGTCTCAGTATGTTGGCGGCAGTCAGTATGGCGGTAAGCAGCACTTACTGACAATGTCATAATGAGGGCCAAAGTCTTTTAAGTACAATGGTGTTTTAATTCTTCTTTTCTTGCTCCGTTTGTTGGTCATCTGTACCTTGGCAACATCACAATCCTGTTTGAGTGTTTGTTCACCATCACACACTCTTTTTTTAGGGTCACAAAATATATTATTATGGTCAAACAATGTTTTACAAATCACCACTCTATATAAATTCCAAATCGGATGGTCTTCAGTTTTGATTGCATTAGTGAAAACTTTTACAACTCTCATAGGCTTTCACCACTTGCCGCCCTCACTTCTCAATCTAGGTTGTCTTATCTTGACCCAGTCACCTACATTGAGTTCTGTCTTCTTGACTGCAGGCCTCCTATCAAAGTACCTTTTACTAGCCTTTGTGATTTCTTTCACTTTAGGATTCCAACCCTCAGAAATTGTTTTTCCCCTGTTACTCAAGAATGCATTCACCCCAGATGGTTCCAATATTGTATTAAGTTGTCTTCACTGAAACAGAGCAAATGGAGTTTCTCGTGTGACTGAATGAGGCGAGAATCTATACACACCTATTCTACTTAACACTTCTTCCTTCCAAGACAAATGGTAACTCTTCACTAAGGAAATTGTTTCTTTCAATACTCGATTGAAACTCTCTACTATCCCATTAGTTTTGTGATGCTAGAGAGCACACTTTTTATGTTTAATACCACATCCCTCCAAGAATACCTCCATTTCTTTAGACACTAGTTGCACTCCATTGTTTGTTAAAACGTTTCAGGCATCCCTTCCTTTGAAATCAATTCCTTAAACAATTTGATGACTACCTTAGTTTCAATGCTCCTAGTAAAACATACCTCCGGCCACCTGGAATAAACATCCATTACTACAATAACGTAATCCTGAGAATTATCAAATAGGTCCCAAACTATCCTCTCTGTCTGAGTGTCCATTCCAGGCCACCAATACGAAGAACATAATCTTTATTTATTTTTAGAGATTCCCAAGTGACATTTATGTGCCTGTTCTAACAATTCTCCTCTTAACTTAGTAGGAGTAACTAGCCTAGTACCTCTGAATAATAAACCATTCTCCGTTGCTAGTTGATCCTTAACCCCCCAAAAATCTCTATATTCCAAACTACCCTGTTCTTTCTCTTTCCAACCCAACTGTAAAAGATTTACCAGTGTAATCAATACCTTATCTGCCTTGAGCTCACCCAGCCACCTCTGTTCTGAAATAATTTCAAAATTAATCTCACAGACATACTCACCCTCATCAGAATCCACATAATTTTTCTTGGAACAACTGTTGATGTCCGGCAGTAACCTAAACAAGATATCTGCTGGGATAATTTCTACCCCAGGGATATATTTCACCTCAAAATCATATTCTTGCTAACTGACAACCCATTTTGTGATTCTACTAGAAACAGCATCAATGCCCTTAGACTTGAAAATCTCACACAAATGATCTCTGCTTACTACAAACGGACTTCCCCACAAAATCTTTTTAAGCTTCTTGATGGCCCAGTGTACAGCCAAAGCTTCTCTTTCTATGACCGAGTATTGTGTTTCTGCGCCCTTCAAACTCATCGAAATGAACATGATGGTGTTCTCAGCTTTACAACCTCTGTGCTGAAGCACCACTCTCAGTCCTTTGAGACAAGCATCTGTGGTTAGAATTGAACACTTCATAGGGACAACATCTTTACGTTTGGGGCAAGTGAAAGTTTGGCTTTTAGTTCCTTAAATTCCCTCTCACACTCTGCGACCAAAACAAACTCAACATCTTTCCTCAAAAAATGCCTTATGCTTGAACTGACTTCTGCAAAGTTTTTGATAAATTTGTTATAGTACTCTGCCAATCCCAAAAATCTCATGAGCTCTTCCTTATTCGTGGGAGAAAACAGGTTTTGAACAATGTTCACTAATTCTGTTTTGGGCACCAACCCATCACCTGTCATCGTGTGATGCAGTTAATCAATGGTCTTGCTGCTAAAGTTGCATTTCTCTATTTTGACTGTGAGATTATATTCCTCTAGTTTATGAAGAAACATCCTTACTCTAAAAATGTGTTCACATTCATCCTTTCCATAAACAAGTATGTCATCTTGGGTGGATTGCCACGGTTTGCTAAAAGAAAATGGAGGTGCTGTAACATTTTGCATCATGAAATTGGCAGATAACAAGTTAAGAAATATAAGTCTCTATAAAAAAAAATGTTATATATTTATCATGTCTGTATAACCCCAAATCTATTTATATGTTAAATAAAACAAAAATTATATATATATATATATATATATATATATATATATATATATATATATTCCTTCAAACATTCTCCGCAAGGAAGAAATAAAGCGCCCAGCCAGTAATACAGCACAACGAGGCACTTTAATGCATGTTAAATCACGGGCAAAACGAAGATTATTCTGACGCGTTTCGGCTAACAGCACAGCCTTAATCATAGATACATCGCTCTGCATTTCAAAAATGACCCCGTGGTGTAGTTGACTCGCCTTTTATACTGTGGCCTTAAAGTCACATGTTCACTTTACTGCCAAGAGTGCACTTAATTACTTGCATCAGCGTAGTGGTAATTTTCTTAGTGAATTAAAAGTCAATATAATCCTTTCATACACGTTGCCAAAATTCATTTGCTGTATTAATTATATCATTTTCAAAAGCATATTTGCTATTTCAGTAATCTCTTTTTCTCAAAAGCACCCGGCAACAGATTTCTTCGTGTTCAACATTTAATGTCAATTTCATAAACACACTACAGCTGCTCATAGCTTTCCGGCCTCTTCATGCAATAAAATTGTCAATGGCCTACATTTCACCTTTGTGCACTTAAACGCTGCAAACCAGTGAAAAGGATCCAATCTCCTTCACTTCCCTGCTCCCGGTTCCACAATAACATGCCGTATTTCATTTCTTGTTCGGTGGGTATCCCCGTACCTTTATTTTCTTGTGGCTGTGGTCACGGCCAGTTCCGGCTCTTTCAAAATGAACATCATCCAAGTTTTCTCAGCTGAGAGCCATGTCAGAAATAGATTAAGGCTGTGCTGTCAGCAGAAACGCGTCAGAATAATCTTTGTTTTGCCCGTGATTTAACATGCATTAAAGTGCCTCGTTGCGCTGTATTACTGGCTGGGTGCTTTATTTCTTCCTTGGGGAGAATGTTTGAAGGATTATATAATGAAGGTTTCATAGCCTTCATAGCGCCTAACCGCCCTATTTCTGATCTGGCTCTCAGCGGAGAAAACATGGATGAATATATATATATGTACATATATATATGTGAATATAGATAGATTTTAAAAAAAATATATATATATATATCTTTTTTCAACAATTCGTTAAAATTTAGTGCATTGAAAAAAGAAATTAGGTATGCCTGCTACTGCAAAATGCAAACAAGCAAATGAGGGTGTGAAATACGAAATTTCCTAGCTATCGTGAAGGAAAGTTTCAATTCTATTAAGGACACGGAGGCGAGGATTATGCAGATCTTTCTTCACTTTTAATTAAACAGCAAGTTCAAAGTAAAACAAAACATGAACAAAAAAACTACAAGTTCCATGAGCCCGCCGCCATGGTAACGAGTATCCAATGAGGTGCACTCCTTCACGTTGGTATAAGTATCCCGAAATGCGTCACACTTCCTCGACTTCACTGCGGAAGGAATCCTGGCAGAGTCAATTGGTCGTAGTCTCGGAACCTACCAAAAAAGGTATAATTAGATGCAAATCCGATAAAACACAGATACCTACTGACTGCAATAAAGTCATGAACCTTAAAATACCTCTAAATAGAACGTGATCACATCTGAATCAAGTACTACATGATGTATTTAGAATATGATCAGAATGACAATAAACAAATGTACAAACTCAAGTATACTACCTTGTTACGCAGGTAGATGTAATCGGGAGGGGACATACCAGCGTAATGTATGTGGGTGGGATAATCCTCGCCTCCGTGTCCTTAATAGAATTGAAACTTTCCTTCACGATAGCTAGGAAATTTCGTATTCTATCACAGGACCGGAGGCGAGGATTATGCAAGTTTAAAGCTTACTCACCACAAGTGCGGCTGCTTCATGAATTGGTTTAAAGTAAAACTTCTTAAAAGTAGACTCTGAAGACCAATCAGCAGCATGCATGATGTCCTCCAATCTGCCCCCCACTTGTATGGCCTTGGAAGCCATAGCTCCCCGCGTAGAATGGGCGCCAAAAACTTGAACATCTACTCCTGCCTCAGAGAGAATCCATCGAATCCATCTGGCAACGGAAGGGGAAGAAACCGCCTTGAACGGTTTCTTTATAGAAATCAATAATTGCTTGACACCTGGAGGTCTACAAGAACTGGTTACTTCCTCATAGACTTTGAGACATTGAACCACACATAGCTTCGGGGAATCAGGAAAAGCGGGATAGGATACCGACCTGGTATTAGACTTTGTCCTCCTTGCAATAGTAAACGTGACTCCCTCTGGAGTAAAGATACGAGCGGAAATATCCAATGCTCTGACATCGGACACTCGCTTACAGGAAATGAGGCAGAGAAGCATGGCTAATTTGGCTGACAATTCTTTTAGTGACAAATATTGGTTGTCCCGCCAAGAGGACAAGAGATTAAGAACTAAGTTCACGTCCCAGAGTTCCGAATATCTGGGTTGCGGAGGTCTGGAGAGTCTAATACCCTTAAGAAGTTTACAAATCCAGGGATGCTCCCCGATCGGGAGATTGTTAAGGGGCGGGTGACCCGCCGAGATGGCCGAACGAAAAGAATTGATAGTGCGATACGCTAAGCCAGATTCCCCTAATTCTGCAAGGAAATTGATGATGTCGGTAATACTGGCCCCCATGGGATCGCAGTGTTTGCCCACACACCAACGAGACCATCTGTTCCATGCAGATCTATATCGTTTGCATGTACCCGGGCCCAGGCCTGTGCGATGAAGTTATTAGCCTCCTTCGAAAGTCGGTTGTCTTGCCAACGATGCCGGAAATCTTCCAAGCTATGAGGGAAAGATGACCTTGAAGGACCAGAGGGTGATAGGAACCCAACGGATCCAGGAGTATTGAGGGAAAATGCGGGAGGCGAAGAGGACACTCGCACGAGAGTTCCAACAGGGTCGGGAACCACGGCTGTGACCTCCACCAGGGGGTTATCAGAACCACCGTCGCCTCTTGGCGGCGAACCTGAGCCGCAACCCGCGGAATAAGTAGAAACGGGGGAAAAGCATAACCCTGAAGGGTACCCCAATGCTGGAGAAACGCATCTACTGCCGCCGCTCCCGGATCCGGCCGCCAGCTGAAGTATAGGGGAAGTTGAGCATTCCAACGAGACGCAAAGAGATCCACTGAACATGGACCCCAACGATCCATGATCGGCTGAAAAACCGAGCGATGTAGTCGCCAATCGCTGGGATCCTGGAGAAACCGAGAATTCCAGTCTGCCCCTACATTCTGGGTTCCCGGAAGATACTCTGCTGCGACTGAGATTTGGCGTTGAAGGCAAAAATGCCAAAAATTCTTCGCCAGTTCCGCTAGGGCTCTTGATCTTGTTCCCCCTAAGCGATTTATGTATTGTACCGCCGATACGTTGTCCATCCGAAGTAGAACAACACATGAGACTTTGTCTCTCGTGAGAGATTTGATCGCAAAAGATCCCGCCAGGAGTTCCAGGCAGTTGATATGCATGGTTAGTTCCTGCGGGGTCCAGCGTCCCCCGAACGATATGTCTCCGCAACTAGCCCCCCATCCCTGGCGACTGGCGTCTGATTCGATCACCAGATCCGGGGCTGCACCAAAAATGGCCCTGCCATTCCATGCCTCCATGTGGTCCAGCCACCAAAACAACTCCGTCCTTGCCTCTGGAGACAGGGAGATCAACTCGGAGTACGTGACCCTTCGGCGAAGGTGAAACGCTTTCAAGCGTTGCAGGGCCCTGTAGTGTAGGGGACCCGGAAAAATGGCCTGAATCGAAGAGGAAAGCAGGCCGATCACCCTGGCTAATTGACGTAGTGAAATGTGGTCTCGTCGAAGGACTTTCCTCAGTTCCTTCTTTATCTTGGAGATCTTCGGCGTCGGGAGACTGAGAGACGCCGATCGGGAATCCACTAGAAACCCTAGGAAGACTAACGATTGAGTCGGAGAAAGTTGCGACTTCTGTTGGTTGATCACGAAACCAAGGTCCTGGAAAAGCGCAATAGTTGTGTTCAGATTGAACATCAACTGAGACTTGGACTGGTCCATCAAAAGGAGGTCGTCCAGATAAATTATGAGGCGTATGCCTAGCAACCTCAGTTTTCCCACTATTGGTTTGAGAAGTTTTGTGAAGCACCAAGGTGCCGATGACAGGCCGAAGGGGAGTGTGGTGAATTCGAACATCTGGCCGTTCCATATGAATTGCAGGAATCTGCGATGGGGCGGAAAAATAGGGACTGTAAGGTATGCGTCTTTGAGATCCAGACGAACCATCCAGTCTCCTTGTAAGAGGAGGTCGCGGAGCATGTGAATACCCTCCATCTTGAAATGTCTGTAAACCACCCATTCGTTGAATGCCCGAAGGTTGATAACGGGACGAAACCCCTTGTCCTTCTTCTCCACCAAAAAGATGTTGCTCACGAAACCTGTGGGGTGAAGGGAAGTGAAGGAAATGGCTCCCTTGTGGAGAAGGGCCTGAACCTCTAACTCTATGAGCTCTGAGTTTTCTGCCGAGAATACGATGGGCGGAGGCAGTTTCTCCTGAAGTGGGGTACCCCAGAATTCTATCTGAAAACCTGAGACAGTTTGGAGAACCCATGCGTCGGAGGTAATGCGCCTCCAATTGTCCTTGAAAAACCTCAATCTCCCTCCAAAATTTTTTGGGGAAAAAGGGATAAGCCTCACCAGAGGGACCTCCAGGGGCGTTAGATGCTCCTCGCGTGTTTCTGGACCCTCTGCCTCTTCCCCTGCCTCTGTTGGGGAAGAAAGTTCCTTGTCTGCCGTCTCTCCAACCGTTGTTCCGGAAGGAACTGGGGCCTTGCTGGAAAGGACGGCCGGAAGAGCGACCCCTGCCTCGCCCGGCCCCGCCAAAAACCTTATTGGGGAAAATCTTTTTAATGGAAGATTGTGCTTTATCCAAAGCCGAAAACGTAGCCACAAACTTCCCCAATTCTTTGACAAAAGGGTCGCCAAATAAATTGCCTTGGGCAACAGCCCCTGCCTCCGAGTTAGATAGTTCCCCTAATTTGGGGTCGATTTTGATCAATAAAGACCTGCGTCTTTCTGCAGAGATGGCACAGTTCGCGTTGCCCAGGAGACAAACAGCTCTCTGAGCCCATCCTGCGATGATGTCCGTCTGTAGGGGAGTGTTTGCTTGCCTGGCACGCTCCGCCAATTGAATAATCTGTGTGAGGGGACCAAGGACATCAAGAAGTTTATCTTGACATGCTCGCCAGGAGCGGTCAATCCCTTTTTTGGGATCCTTGGTATACTTGGCAAAAAACGTACACATTTTAGGGTCAATATCAGGTGTAAAAGTGACCTTATCCGATAAAGACGGGCGTGGGCACTCCGCCCGTAGCCGGGCCCGCACCTCCTTGTCCAGAGGTTGCCTAATTTTGCTGGCGACATACTCAGCCACCTTGTGGTCTGGGCGCCACTCCGAAGAACGTGGATGGTAGATACCCTCCGGCTCAAACATATCGGAGTCAGAATCAGCGCGATCCGAAGGATCTGGTAGGGTAGCCCCAGGGCGCCAAGGGCGACCTGAATCGTCATCCAAAGATGATGAGTCCTCATCTGAACCTCCCATGAAGCCTTTGGGGGATTCCAAATCAGGGTTCCATAGGTGGTGAAGCTTGTCACCCATTACCCCGGGCAAACAGCCCTCCCGGGAGGGTAAGCGCGTATGCGCGCGCGCACTCTTGGGATGGGAAAAAAACTCGCCCTCCTCCAGGTGCCCCGCGTCGCGCTTGCGCAGTTTCCTGGGAGCCGAAAGGGTAGAGGAATCACCCTTCGCTCCCGTCACACCAAACATGCCCGTACCTCTGGACACCTGTTCAGTAAGTTTAGCTACACTATCCCTAAGAGGGGCTAAAGCGTGGGAAATAGCCTGTGAAAACAAAGTGTCCACCCCGGGGGGGAGGGTACGGTGAGAGGAACCCTCACCTGGGGACATGTTGGGAAAAGGTTCATTATCTTGAGAGGAGTGCATAATGAGGACTGGACAGAGTGCACACCCAACAAAAAATATAATATATAGGGTAAATCCCTACCCACTCTGTCACTGTAAGTGCAAGAAAAATAATATCTTCCCTAATGGGGTAAACCTTACCCAAATGGGTGTCACAGGTAGGGACAAAACTGTACCGAAGGTACAAACGTGTTATTGAGGGCAAAAACCCCCAATTTTGGAAAAAAAAGAAAACAAACGCGAGGCGCGAGCGCCGAGCGCTGAGAGCTACATGCTCCCCGAAAACAGCGTGCGCGCGCCCTCTAGTGGCCCCGACGTGTATTTAAACACGCCGAAGGGAAGGAAACGAAAAAACGCTCGAGCGGAACGTTCGTTCCGGCGAACGAAATAAGACAGATAATGCAATGTAGCAGAGACGCGCCAAAGCAACAAACAGAACCCCCGAACCAGAGGCAGAAAGGCACTTATCTGGCTCACAGCAGTGAAGAAAGAGGAAGTGTGACGCATTTCGGGATACTTATACCAACGTGAAGGAGTGCACCTCATTGGATACTCGTTACCATGGCGGCGGGCTCATGGAACTTGTAGTTTTTTTGTTCATGTTTTGTTTTACTTTGAACTTGCTGTTTAATTAAAAGTGAAGAAAGATCTGCATAATCCTCGCCTCCGGTCCTGTGATAGAATTTAAGGCGTGCCTGTCGCTACAAAATGTAAACAGGAAGATGAAGGTGTGCTTGTCATTGATTAAGAAATGAAAAGAAAAAAACAAGGTTCCCTCGATGTTCTTGTAGGAGGGTGGCACTCTATGTAATGTGCAAAACTAGGTACACTACGCAGGGGATCCAGGCAACCACACATTGGTTTCAAGAGGTAAAAATTAGACCACCCAATGCTCCAATTTTATGGTAGCTGGTCGAGCAGTTATGCTGATCCAGGAGATGTGCTAAGCATTTACTGCACTCACAGATCCAATCATGCACCACATACACTCAATGAATAACTCGAGATCAGAATTTATAAAAATACTTCATACTTTTATATAAATTTTAAGACCAAGATCTTTAAGATACGTTAAGTACTTTTTTGAGCTATGACTTTTTAAAGTTTTGGTAAAGTTAGTCTTTCTGTGCGCAATTACGCGCCATTGAAATCAATGCACAGTCACCCTTAAAAATGTATTAAAAATCGTACAGTTGAGTTACCAGTCTCTTCTTTTGCAGGATGGTCACAGCAGTCGGTGGCCACCTTGTGCCAGCTGGAGAGCCTCAGGTGGCTTCAGTTCCGGCGGGAGCAGTGTTGGAAAACTTCTTGACGCAGGCCCACCTGGAGGGGCCACTTGGGAAAGTGTCGTAGTTTGGACTCTTGCTCTGGGCAAGACTGCTGGTTTAAGGATGACAGTACTTATGTTTGTAGGCGACTATGCCTATCCTACAAGTCGCAGCTGTCGTCCCAACCCTTCTGGCTCACTAGCAGCTCCTCACCAAAAACCCGAACAGTAAAAGGTGGTTTGTGGCAGCCTTTACGCATGGACTCGAGAGTATGACATCTCAGGCAGTGTCGTGGTTAAATGGAGATTACCCCTTTCTCACAGATACATCATGTCTCATTCAAACACAGGCAATAACGAAGATGCAGTAAAGTATCAATGGTTTTTATTTAACACAAATGCAATCTGCGATAAGTTGCATGGGCTGCAATGATTAGGATAATGAACAGTGCAAGAAACAGAATTGTAAAGACAAGAGTCATTATTACAAAGACCCCCACCATCTTGCAATAACATGAAAAGACATAAGGTGTGTAATATGTCCTAATACCCTATCATGATAGGCCTAACCTCCTACCTAAAGGAGAGCTGGGTATGTTAAACCTAATCTGCCAATGCCATGTCCATGAGAGGAGCTCCCAACCCTCGTTACCTTGGAATGAAGTCTCTATCTCAGACTCCGCGGGGACACGAAGACTGGGTCAGCATCAAGACGACGTGCAGCATCGATATCAGCGATGGTAGCGATGCCCTCTGGTCGGAATCCCTCTGATTATCTGTCTAAAGTGTGATGTATTTATACAGATCCACTTGGACCCCTGACGTAGGTGTGTTCCCAAACAATAGATAACAGGCATGCTTGGGGCGGCAATTAATTTAAACAATTCACTCAAAAGCATGGAGAGGGAAAGTCCCTAAGTGTGAGCACCTACTGTTTGTTTGTCTTTGTCACTTGATCTTGACGCCTCAACGCGGTGGCACTGATAATGCAAATCATAACAAGTGGCCTAACTATAAACAAGGCAGCCATCTTAGAAGAATTAAATAATCAAATGGGGTAAGACAGAGCAAGCTAAGTAGGTTAAAAGTCACTAGATGACTGGAGCAGGAGTCTGCAAGCCAAAGGCTAAGCTAACTCATGTTATCCCATTAAAACAAACTAGGATTCACTACAAAATTAGCTGGTTTGCAGGTTTAAAGATGGTTCCTTGGGGTCCCCTTGGGGTGTAGAGGTCACAAGGAGTTGGGGACCCGTGGAGCACTGCTGGTTCCTCATTAGAGGGCGCAGGGCGGCCAGATGCAGGGCGAGTTGGAGATCCAGGAGCAGTGCACAATAGAGTCCTTTGGAGCTGGAGGTGAATCTCTTTGAGGACTGCTTCCAGGACAACGGGGGCACTCTGATTGGAGGTCCGGGGTGTTCCTGAAGTCCCTCGACTGGGGCTTCCGGGCTTCCTCCTGATCCTTTTTCAGCTCTGGGGGACCTGGTTTTCTGCTTGTCCAATGTCAGCTGACCAGTACCCAGGGTACTGGCGTAACTTGGCCACTATAGGGCGCAATGTGTTGTGGAATATCGACCATTCAGTGAAGTGACCCTCACCAGTTTGTTGGTTCTTGCTTGGTTGTTCAGTGGTGACTCCACTCAGAAGGGAGATCGGGGGTGATTCTTGAAGCCTGGAGGTCCCCTCGGTTTCTTGGGGTTGATCCAGTGTACAGCGCAGCAGTGATTTTCGAGTCCTGGGTGCAGCAGGCAAGGTCTGGCGCCTTTTCTTGTGCAGCAGGTCCAGGCTCTCTTGCTTTGGATCTTCTTTGGTGCTAGTCTTCTTTGTCTTTTCCAATCTGATTTCTTGGTCTAGGGGAGCCCACTGAATACTGAATTTAGTGGGCATTTTATGGGGAACCTGGTAGTGTCCAATGGGACACTTTCCCTTGGGTAGCTACGCCCACTACAGTGACCACTTCCTGTAGGAAGGGTCACTTCCCTAAACCTCATTGGCTATTTTCCTCCATTCCAACATGGAGGAAAATGAAATGGAGGGTCCACTTTGCATGGAAGCCCTTACGGGTGTTGCATGTTCAGTGAGGCCACTCCTCCTACCCTTTGTCTGGTTTCCCGCCTTTGCTCCAGCCAAAAGTGGGGGGTTGCAAAGGGGGAAGCCACCTGCTGCTAGCAGCAGGCCTGGGGGCTCAGGTTTCAAGGGCAGTAGCCCTTTGAAGCTCACCACCAGGGTGTTGCACATTCCTCAGGGCAGGGGTGTTAGCTCCTCCACCCAGGAAGGGCGTTGTTCCCAAACCAGAGAGCCTGGGCTCTCCCCCAAGGTTTGAGGATTGTCTGTCTGGAGGTGGCAGGCTGGATGGAACCAGTCAGCAACCATGCCAGTTAGGGTAGCTTTTGCATAAGGCACCTCTAAGGTGACCCCTGGGTATATTTAGGAATAAATCCGAACTGGTACCAGTTTGGATTTATCATTCTGAGTTGTCTGATACCAAACAACCCAGGGTTTAGAGTAGCCATTATGTAACTGGGAAACTCATGTTTGACCAGTGTCCAGTACTTGAAGGCCTGCCAGAGGGGTGGCTTACCCATAATATATGCAGTGTGGGGTGGATAGGGCACACAGGGGGTGTGCCATGTCGAGTTTGTCTTTTTAGTTTTGCCCCAGTACACTCAGTCTGCAATGGCAGTGCTGGGTGCAGGGCCCTTGAGGGTGGCACAATCAGTGCTGCTGCCCTCAGGCGTCTACTCTTAATATCTCTAGCCCTGGGTTCTGGGGTACCCACTTACAAGGGACTTATAGTGATATTTAAGAGTGTATCCAAGTGTGCCAAGCATCACAACAGATTTAGGGATAGAGCTCTGGCCCAGAGAACCTCGTTAGCAGGGGCCCTAGACTCTACTAACTTCTAGAACACATCAACATCTGGCAAAACGTGGGGGCTAACCATGCAAAAAGAGGCTTCCTCTCACAGTTCTGATGCACGTTTATATTGTTATGCAAGGATCACATACTAGTGTTTCAGAGCAGAAGCACATTCTCACACTCTCCAATACGTGCTGTAGCTAAGAAGAAATGTTGGTGACTTTTGTGTGAGAACGTGCTTCCATACGTGCTCGATGCAGATGAGAAATGCCGGTTCACTTGTGACGCGTACGCTCATTGATCGCAAGGGCATAAATGGCCGCCTGTCACCGTCTCGAAACAAGAAAGTGAAACAGGCTCAGAAGCTCAGGCGCAAATGCTGGCATTTCTACTCTCGGCAGAACAGAGAAGCCATGAAGACTTCCTGATGGCGTGCCCTCACGTGGAACGAGACAGTAAGTTGTGAGACGGTTCGTTGATCATGTGCCTTCACGCGGAATAGAAACATTTACAAACTGTGTGAGTCTTGCCGTTGAAAGTGCAGAAATATTTTCCCAAATAAAAAAATATATAAAAAATAGTACATACCAGCGCCATGCGCTTACGGCAAGGTAAAATCCAAGTATGAACCTTTGCTTAGTATTCCTTGTTGATGATGTTGGGATGTTCCAGCAATGTTTCTCCTTTTCTCGTGTGGTTTCTGCTCATTGCCAGTGTTATGTTTTGTTCCTCACACAAGTCCAAAGACTAGGATTGAGTTTGAAGATATTTATTCAAGTAAAATTAATGAAGTAATAAGAAGAATAAAACATCCCAGCAATCTGGCTCCCAGCCCGGTCAACTCTCCCTAGATTCTAAAATAGGCCTAGATCATGCCATGGTTACCTGGCTAGGCACCCATGTCCTAGATACACAGGATGGTTATAACACACTGGGTGGCCTTGGAGGATGGGGCCAGCGGGGCCTCTTAAGGCTTGGAGAGGAGGGCCATGCACCTTCTTCACTTTTTTTAGTGGCTGACCTCAGGGGATGTGGTCTCCAGAGCCTCTTAAAGCTAGGGGAGGGGACACACATGAAGCCATCATGCATTATTAGTGGTTGGCCCGAGAGGAAGTGGTCCCTGAGGCCAAATGTCCCTCAACAAAAAAAAAAAAAAATTGGCTATTGGGAATGGGGGACATGCGCCCCCTTCCCCTAAAACAATAGTTTTTTCCCCCAAGGGATCATGTCCCCAGTGCCTCTTAAGGCTCAGGACGGGCCATGTGCTCACTCTGCTATAGTTAATTTATGGTACCAGGGGACATGGTCCCCGTGGCTCGTTTGGATTTGGAGAAGGGGCAATGTGCCTCCCGCCTTCCTTTAATATAAATACGTTTGGCCCAGGACATGGGATCTCTGGGGCCTCTTAAGGCTCAAGGAGGAGGGTCACGCCCGCTTACCTAAAATTTGTGTATGGCTATGGGGGATGAGATCTCTGGGGCCCATTTAAGCTTGGGTGGGGGGCTGTGCACTCCCTCCCCTAATATAAATGTTTTTGGTCCTTGAGAGATGGAGTCTAGTAGCCAAAAGTGGCCTGGAAACAGGGGGTTGTGCCACCCCCTCCCTCAACAGGAAGCTAGATACCTGCAGGGGGAACTGACTGCCTGCAGCCAATGGCAAAAAGAACAGGTGATGGACAGAATGCTGGACAATGCAAACATTCACCCCCCAGTCACAAAGATTTGGGTTTAATCCAACGTTTTTTTGCCCACCATGCCACCCCAGTTTGGACCCAGCCCTATGCAAATCAGTCTTGACCCTGCTTCCAATGGGAACAGTCCAGCCCTAACTTCGAGGCCAGGTCTTCACTGGACCAGAAACAAGCATCCTAGAACTGGTTTCGGAGTATCGCCCCTCATCACCCAGGCTAGCTTGAATCCAGTGGAAGAGTGCGCAAGGGTCCCAGGTCTGGGCATACCCTTCCCACTTAGGGTGACAAAGGCAAAAATAATAGATCATGGATGGAATGCTGAACAATGTAAACATTCACCCTCGGTCACAAATATCTCGGTTTAATCCATAGTTTATTTGCCCACCACGTCTCCCCAGTTTGGACCCAGCCATATGCAAATCAGTCTTGACCCTTCTTCCAGTGGGAACAGACCATTCTGAACTGCCAGGCCAGGTCCTCCCTGGACTGGAAACAAGCATTCTAGGACCATTTTCGGAGTATCACCCCTTATCAGCCAAGCTAGCTTGAATCCAGTGGTACAGTGAGCACGGGGCCCACTTCTGGGCATATCCTTCCCACTTAGGGTGACAAAGGCAAAAATAACAGATGATGGACAGAATGCTGAATAATGCAAACATTCACCCCAGTCACAAAGATCTGGGTTCAATCCATTGTTTTGTTGCCCACCGCGCCACCCCAGTTTGGACACAGCCATATGCAAATCAGTCTTGACCCTGCTCCCAATGGGAACAGTCCAGCTGGAACTACCAGGCCAAGTCCTCCCTGGATCGGTAACAAGCTTCCTAGGAATGGTTTTGGAGTATTACCCTTCATCAGCCAGGCTGGCTTGAATCCAGTGGCGCAGTGAGCACGGGAGCAACGTCTGGGCATACTCTTCCCAGTTATGGTGACAAAGGCAAAAAGAACAGATGATGGACGGAATGCTGAACAATGCAAACATTCATCCCCAGTCACAAAGATCTGGGTTTAATCCATTGTTCCCCTGGGGAACAGGGTCAAGACCGATTTGCATTCGGTTGGGTCCAAATTGGGGCTGTGTGGTAGGCAAAGAAATGATGGATTAAACCCATCCTCCATGCCCCACCATGCACTGATTATGATCTCACATATTACATCACTCATGACATGTTCTATGAGATCATTATGTCATCACAGATAACATCTCAAATGGCATTATTGATATCACTGATGACATTATCCAAACTACTTTTGTACATATTACTCTGTAATGGAGAATGGCATTAGATATATGAAAGTACGTAGAAAACAGCTCACAATAATTGGGAGCATCATTAATGCCTTTACACATACAACTCCCTTAGGTGAAGCAAGTTTCTTTTATGTGCAACATTGACACTATACAATACACTTCATGAGTAACAAAGCTCATGGTGAATATCAGTAGCCCCTACTGCACACAGTGTACAATTTGTACACAACTGTTTGGAGAAAAACAACTTCCTTCAGACACTCAAGCATTGTTACACAAGTAATGCCCTTCTACAGACACCCGTTAGTATATATCAAATCCTTAACAGTAAGTAGCAAATCTCTCGAGAGAATTGAAGCAGAAATTAGTGGAAAACTAGGTACTCTAAATAGTGTGTACCCTATGCAGCGAGTTTACACTGTATCACACTATTTGCAGACAGCCAAACACTTATGAGTGTAGCGTCCTCCCCAGCCTCGGTACCTGCCATTGACTACACCACACAGGGAGCTTAACCCTTTCGCTGCCAGGCCTTTTCCCCTACTGTGCTGAGCCGTTTTTTGGGCTATTTGCGGCAGTTCGCGCTTAGGCCCTCATAACTTTTTGTCCACATAAGCTATCCACACCAAATTTACGGCCTTTTTTTTTCCCCAACATCCTATAGGTTCTAGGGGTACCCAGAGTTTGTGGGTTCCCCTGAAGAAGACCAAGGAATTAGCCAAAATACAGCAAAAAAATTATTTTTGTTAAAAAAAATTGGAAAAAAGGGATGCAGAAGAAGGCTTGGGTTCTTTCCCTGAAAATGGCATCAACAAAGGATTTGCGGTGCTAAAATCACCATCTTCCCAGCTTTCAGGAACAGGCAGACTTGAATCAGAAACCACATTTTTCAACACAATTTTTGCATTTTACTGGGACATACCCCATTTTTGCTATTTTTTTGTGCTTTCAGCCTCCTTCCAGTTAGTGACAGAAATGGGTGTGAAACCAATGCTGGATCCCAGACGGCTAAAAATTTTAGAAAAGTAGACACAATTCTGAATTCAGCAAGGGATCCCAGAAGGGTTTCCTACAGAAAATAACAGCTAAAATAAAAAAATATTGAAATTGAGGTGAAAAAACCCAGCAATTTTTCTCCACGTTTTACTCTGTAACTTTTTCCTACGATGTCAGATTTTTTAAAGCAATATACCGTTACATCTCCTGGACTCCTCTGGTTGTGGGGATATATAGGGCTTGTAGGTTCATCAAGAAAACTAGGTACCCAGAGCCAATAAATGAGCTGCACCTTGCAGTGGGTTTTCATTCTATACCGGGTATTCAGCAATTCATTTGCTGAAATATAAAGAGTGAAAAATAGGTATCAAGAAAACCTTTGTATTTCCAAAATGAGCACAAGATAAGGTGTTGAGAAGCAGTGGTTATTTGCACATCTCTGAATTCCGGGGTGCCCATACTAGCATGTGAATTACAGGGCATTTCTCAAATAGATGTCTTTTTTACACACTGTCTTACATTTGGAAGGGAGAAATGTAGAGAAAGACAAGGGGCAATAATACTTGTTTTGCTATTCTGTGTTCCCTCAAGTCTCCCGATAAAAATGGTACCTTACTTGCGTGGGTAGGCCTAATGCTCGCGACAGGAAATGCAACATGGACACATCACATTTTTACATTGAAATCTGGCATGTTTTTTGCAAAGTGCTTAGCTGTGGATTTTGGCCTCTAGCTCAGCCGGCACCTATGGAAACCTACTAAACCTGTGCATTTTTGAAAACTAGATACCTAGGGGAATCCAAGGAGGGGTGACTTGCGGGGCTCGGACCAGGTTCTGTTACCCAGAATCCTTTGCAAACCTCAAAATGTGGCCAAACAAACACTTTTTCCTCACATTTCGGTGACAGAAAGCTCTGGAATCTGAGAGGAGCCACAAATTTCCTTCCACCCAGCATTCTCCCAAGTCTCCCGATAAAAATGGTACCTCACTTGTGTGGGTAGGCCTACTGCCCAAGAAACAAAATGCCCCAAAACACTATCTGGACACATCAGAATGATCAAATACAAAACTACCTTTTTTGGGGAGGGTTGGGGACACCTGCGTTTTCGGTCCTGGGCTCAGCATCCATCTAGGGAAACTTAGCAAACCCAGACATTTCTGAAAACTACACACCCGAGGGAGTCCCGGGAGGTGTGACTTGCGTGGATCCCCCAATGGTTTCTTACCCAGAATCCATAGCAAACCTCACATTTAGTTAAAAAAATCACATTTTTCCTACATTTCTGTGTAGGATAACCGTACCAGGACGAATTTGCTATCACCCAACGTTCCCCTCAGTCTCCTGGTAAAAATGATACCTCACTTGTGTAGGTGGGCCAAGTACCTGGGACAGGGAAGAGCCAAAAACATGTCGAAATTGAGGGGTAACCAAAGCGGGTCCAAAAGGGCAGTTTGAAAAAAAACATTTGTAGGCTGACAAGTGCAGCAGAATTTTTATCGCTATAGATGAGACAATGCTGGGTGGTGGGAATTTTGTGGATTCCTGCAGATTCCGGAAGGTTCCATCACAAAAATGTGAGAAAAATGTGTGCTTTCCAGCAAAGTTGGAGGTTTGCAGGGCATTGTGGGTAAGAAAATGGTGCAGGTGCATGTAATGCACATCACGCTGGAATCACCCAGATGTTTAGTTTTCAGATGTGTCTAGGTCTTGTGGATTTTTCTACATGGCAGCGTCCCAAAGTCCATAAAATGCAGCCCTCACCATTCCAAGTGGGATGATTTTGAGAGTTAGCCAAGATCTCATGGCCCAAATGTAAAACCAAAACCCAAAATAATCAAATGTCCTCTTGCTTGACGTGGGATAAGATGTTTTAGTGTGCGGGGGGAGAGCTGAAAGACTGTTACCCCCTTCAGTAGGGATGGGGGCATAACCAGGCCCATACTGGTTGGTAGCCACCACCCCACTATTTGTATTCTTTTTTAATTCCCTGGCATCTAGTAGACTTTCTGTCCCCCGCCTCCAGGGTGCGGATCGAGGGCAATTGCCCCATCTGCCTGAAATTGACCTTAAAAAAAACTCCCTAGTGTCTAGTGGTTTCTGTCCCCCTTGGGGGCAGATCAGCCTATTTTTATTAGGCAGAAATGGCCTAAATATAATTTGCCCCCTAGGAAAGTGACCCTGGACTAAGGGGTTGCTCCCCATCACTAAAAAAATTTTTTTTTTAAAGATCCCTGGCGCCTAGAGGTTTCTGCCCCCCCGAGGGCAGATCGGCCTAATAACAATTGGCCGATCTGCCCCCAGGCCTTAAAAATAATTGCCCCCCTGTGGAGAGACCCTTGCCCAAGGGGTCACTCCCCTTATGCCAATTTCCTTTTTGCAAATGATCCCTGGTGTCTAGTGGGCATTTCAGCAGCCAGATCGCTTCACGATCCAGCTGCTGAAATGCTCTGAGACTTCAAAGGGAAGGAAATTCCTTTCCTTCCCTTTGATGCCTCTCAGGCCCCCATCACATGATCGGAAGAGAAATGCTCAGCTTCCAGCGCGATGGGAGGCAGCCTCTGATAAGCTCAGCGCGCATTCGTGCGCTGATGTCATCAGATGTCACTGGTGGGGGTTGAGGGGGGGGTCGGGGTGGAAGGGGAAGCGATTCCCCTTCCAGCCTTGCCATGGGGTGGGGTGGGGGGGGGAAGCCCACGGAGGGTGGCACTTCCTCCGAACTCCGGTGCCCAGGACGTAATGGTTATGTCGTCGGCACAGGAGCACTGTGCTGCGGGCATAACCATTATGTCCCTGGCACAGAACCGGTTAATATTACACCTCTTTATTGTTCTGCGTGTAACTGCTAACTCAACATGCTAAACCACGTTTTCATTGCATTCCGCTCTAACAGCTACGTCACACTTCTACGGATTCCGTTTGGATCCAAAAGGGTCCCGTCATAAAACTCGCAAGACACTACAATGAGAAATATAACACAGGTTATTAAACAGTATCTACTAAGAACAGTGTTCTTGCAACATCCCTCTCCAAAGAGAGACTACTCACTGAAGGTGGTAAAGGTCATACTACCCAAGCCCTTTATGATCTGCTGAAAATGTTACAGTTAAGTCAGCTTTGGTGGCTTCTCAAGCACATGAACATGGGTAAGTAACTGGTGCACACAGTCACCTCTCCTATATCAAAACTCTCATGCTGAGACGATTCCCTTAAACTACTAAAGGGTGCATGCAATACTTAGGGCCTTATTACGAGTTTGGCGGTCTGACCGCCAGACTGCCATGTTGGTGGTCTCCCATACCGCCCTATTATGAGTTAACCAGATCAAACTACTGACCGTCAACCAAAAATGCCAGACCGCAAGCGGCTTGGCAGTCGGGAAAAAGGCGGTCCGACCTCCCTCCCACCATCCACGTGACCAACCACAGAGCATATTACAAGCACACAGCCACCGTGACGGTGCTTCATCGATGGTCAGCCAATAGCGGTCTTAACCACAGCGGTTCGTGGTCTGCAAAGTAAGAGACAACTACACATAGGATGAATTTCAAAACAACACAGCTGCCACATATTGCCACACTGGACACACCTGCAAAGGACACTATAAAACACATCCCTTTACACACCATAATCTTTTGCATCTACACTGCAACACCCAGACGCCAGAGCACCTATATCTTGAGAGCACATAGATTAGATACCCCAATTTATTTCACCATCCCAGTGTACTCCTACCCAAAATACACCTGTTAAACCTGAAATTAAGTGTACTCACCTGGGGCATACCATTTGTATACTGTGTGAAGTACAGAGACTGACCTGACTGTAATTCCCAGGAGACACCTCTCCTCAAACTACTAACACCAGCCCAGTTTACCTAAAGCCAAATACACCTGTTTGCAAACTCCAGAAAGCAGTTTACTTATCTGGGGCATACCATCTGTCCAGTGTGTTAAGTACAGGGACTGGGCTGACTACAGCTCACAATAGCCCCTGTTTCCATAACTCCAACCACCAGATCAGTGCACTCCTGCCCAAATGTACCTCGTTGCCAACTCCAAAAAGCAGGTTACTCACCGGGAGGGATACCATCTGTCCAGTGTGTAAAGTGCAGGGACTGGTCTGACTACAGCTCTCAATAAGGCCTGTTTCTGTCACTCCAACCACCAGACCAGTGTACTCCTGCCGAAATACACCTGTTTGTTAAACCTCAAATGAAGTGCACTCACCTGGGGGGAATACCATCTGTCCAGTTTGTAAAGTACAGGAACTGGGCAGACATCACAATAGGCCCTGTTTCTGTGACTCCAACCACCAGACCAGTGTTCTCGTCTCCAAATACGGTAACCCACAAATGAAGTGTACTCACCCGGAAGAACTGCATTTGTCAAGTGAGGGAAGTGACATGAATGGGAAGGCCAGGAGGCACTGTTTCTAAAACTACAAAAACAAGCCCAGTGCTCACTTGCCAATATACCCCTGTTTGTGAAATCCCATTTGAAGTTCACTCACCTGGGAAGATAACATTTGTCAAGTATTTGGGAGTACAGGGAGTGACCTGACTGCAACTCCCAGCAGGCCCTGTAACTGTTACTCCAAACATCAGAACACTGGTTACTTGTCAAAATACACTTGCTTGCTAACTCTCAATTGCAATTTACTCTCCTGGGAGTGACCAAGATACAGATCCTGCTCAACTTAGAGATGTGTCTGCCTACCTAGCTCCATCTTGACATGCAAACCCAAGATGAAACTAGTGAGGACAGGAAGGACACCTTACCCAGTGCGCCACAAAATGAATAATGAGCCCCAAGGCCTCAAGATGCATTACCAGAATGGTATTGGCCGGAGACATATTCACACTGCACTCACCACGTGATCACTCTAATCACATATACAACAACCTCCTGCCTCTGCCTTCATCTCAATAAACTATGCCACAAAATGGCCAATGCCATATCCTGCACAGCCACTGTCTTGCCCGCACTGGTAGCAAGATGCCATTTCCAGGTCATCCTACAAACTCCAAATAAGCTACACATCACATCAGCTGCTTGGGCCAAAATGAATTCACAAACTTCACACATGTTAAGTCAAAACACCCATGTTATGGTCACTTGGCACAACTGAATCAACTGCAACTTAACTTTGAAGAAGGCCTTGGCTTACTGTAACACAACCCGCCACTGGGGACACAGAGGCCACAGAGGAGGGAACCACCCCTGGATGAAGCCCTCAATGAGGAGAGCACTCATAGACTGCTGGATGTGGAGGAAACCTCTGGCTCATCTGGGCAACCTACTCAGATGGCTACAGTGAGTCTCACTGTGCCCACATCAACACCTCCCAGCCTGGCTGCCTCAACATCTCAGGCAGCTATTCGCCCCCCACCCTAACCTGTGTACCAAGCACAGTGTCAACAATCTCATGCCCCCCAGTCCTGGATCCGTATTTACAGCACAACACAGACAATGAGGGTCAAGGAACAAGTGGGAGAGGGCAACCTGTTGCAAGGATACACGCCCCAGGAGGTGGTGTGCATGGGAGGGAAGCTGTGGGCCAGCGGGGTGAGGCCATTGAGGCTGCCATCAGACAGGACTCCATCAGCCACATCTTGGGGGGTCTATCAAGAGTCCCAAGGCCTGATGGGCCAGGTATTGATTGAACCCTAGGAAATGAAGCAGCTACAGAGAGACATTCACCAGGAAATGTGGGAGCAATGGGAGGCCCAGAAGACCAACACTGCATCCTTAACAGGGATGTTGAGGGACATCGACACCACCTTGGGCACGGCTATTCAGAATCACTCCACCCCTTCCTTTGGTGCAGTAAATCCAGGACCATCGACTTTGGTGCCAGCCACTGGAAGGGAGGCCCTGCCATGTCAATCACCAGACCCAGACACCCATGCCTCTGTCGCAGCAGATCCCCTCTCCCCCACAAGCGGGGACATCCACCAAAGAATCCAATCCAATTAGAATCCAACTAGAATCACTAATTGCTATGTAGAGATGTAAACTATGGGACCATATGATGAGGACACAAGCTACATGTGCAAGGAGGGATATTTCACAGTTACACAGTGTCCGGCTCAGGACCATGATCATTACATACCAACACATTAGCACAAGTGTCTAGTCACACAAATAAATGTAATTCCAGAGTGAAGCACATAGGATGTCCATATGTCTGGACTTCTACAAACGAGACTGTATAACTCATACTGAGTCATTGTACATATCCCAAGGTACACACCCCTCAGACCATGGAGGAAAGGGATTTGCCAGACTGAACCGTAGAATAGGCAGACAGGGAAGTGGATGGTGTCACCAGCCTGAGCCTTATCACATTACGCACCAAAGTTTTCCAACACCACATAAGCCAAGATACAGACAGATGGCAGTGTATCAGTCCCTGATCACAGGCCCATCATGATCCAGTTACTATGCATTTAGTGGTATGAAACACACATATGTCAGTGCTGTGACACACACATTGTGGCCTGCAATGATGAAACACATCGACAGCTACATATCGGCCATGCAAAAATTGTTTAGCCAATGTAAAGGAACAATGATCTGTTTGCAATCTATGACTAGAGTGTCATGCCCATATGATGACACGCATAATGCAAGTGGCCCATCCACAGCACATACAAGTCCAATGGCCACTTCTGACCTTCCACCAAGACACTGTGCAAGCAGTCTTGGCACAGCTTTCCTACACCCACACTCTGTGACCTACATTACCTGGAACAGCATGTCCACTGTGTCTGTTCTAACAGCATCACTAACCTACCAAGGTCACAACTCTGAAATGCCCACATGAGGATGTCATGGTGAAGGTACCTATACAAAGACAAAACAAGGAATATAGGTTTGAAATCATAACCATGACACAAATCACATTTCCAGCAACTTGGAAAACACTTACATTGTAGGGAAACAAACAATAACAAAGCAACATCCTCATGGGGGGAATGTGTCAAACGCAAATTAATCAAACTGCCTTTGGCTGGCCATTGCAGAGTGTCAGCTCCTTAGCTTTTTAGTATAAAACAAATTCCACACATTCTTTCAACTACAGTCCATTGTACAGTCCCAGTCATATCATCACAGGACATATTTACACTCATGAAAAGTAGCTGTTGATGAGATCTTCCCGCAAGACAGCTCTTTCCTCTTCACCACTGTCATCCTCACTTGGCATTTCAGGAGTCTCACCCAATGGCACCGCAGGCTTCCCCTCCTCTGGGATGTATGGGATGTTCCTTCGCAGGGTGAGGTTGTGGACAATGCAGCATGCCACAGTGATATTACACACTTTCTCGGGTGAGTATAGGGGGGCTCCATCTGGCCGATAAAAGGCATCAAAATTCAGCCTTCAGGAACCCAAAAGCCGGCTCCAGGACCTGCCTTGTTCTTCCATGGGCCTCACTGAAGAGGACTTCCCCTGGGGTAGTTGGATTCGTTAGTGGTGTCAACAACCAAGGATGGCTGGGATATACGGAGTCTCCTGCCAAGGAATAGGACATATTTGCATCAATGAGTCCCACACTTCATGAGTGTAGCACCTGACAGGAACACACAGAACCAGTACAGACGTGACTTACCAACCAACCAGGCCATCTCTGGTTGCAGTTGTGCAATCCGCTGGGGTATAGTGCTATTCTGCAAAATGAAGGAGTCATGGAGTGAACCCAGATAATGGGCACCCACATGTGAAATGTAGAAATCCACCAAACAGACTACTTGCACACTGATGAAATGGAAGTTATTTCTGTTCCTACAGACTTGTTCATTGGCATGCAGTGGCACCAAACCAACATGTGTGCCATCAATGGTTCCCACCACATGTGGTAGGGGTGCAAAAGCATAAAAGTCAGCCTTCACAATGGCTAAATCCTCACATCAGGGAAACTGAATATAGGTGTCAAGGTGTTTCAAAATTACAGAGAGGACATCTCTCAACACCAGACTGAACAAAGGCTGGGACATACCAGCTAACAGGGTGTGCGAGGATGGCAGATTTATGACGCTGAATAGCAATATCGTGGTTTCAAAGAACTGTCTTTTATTGGTTCTTGAAACAGTTTATACGATGAGTAATATGTACAAAGTTTATGGAATAGCAGTAGGTTGTAGAGTAGTCCTCGGGTTGACCTCTTGGCTCGTCCTCCTTCTTCCTTCCCAGGCCTCGCGGGGAGCATGGAAACAAGAAAATAAATAGATACGGTAAGTGGGGGGGGGGCTTGTTAAGGCTTAACTGTTCTTGTCTTTCCCTTTTCTCTCTCACTCTCTTTGTCCCTGTCTCCGCTGTCTTCTGACTGTCTTACTTCTTTTCGCCTGTGTTGTCTCTCTTCTGGTTCTCCTGCCAGACTTCCTTCCTGCCTGTTTCTTTGCGTCCTGCGCTTCTTGCTTATGTACTGTTTTCCGTCTTTCTTCTTCTTTTTCTCTCTCTCTCTTTCTCTCGTTTATTTGTTTAGTGTACTTAATCGTGAATCTCTTCCTGCGTACGCTCTATCTTCTTGGTATCGTATTTCCTATATTTCTCTTCCCTTTCTTTTCTGTATCTGAATGACTGCTATTGTTTTCTTGCCCCCGTCCCCTTTTCCCCACAGTGCTCACCATCAAAAGTGCCCGTTCACCCTCTCCCCTTCTCCCCTCTTTCCCCTCCTCTTCCCCGCTCCTCTCACCTCCCGCCTCCCTTCCCCGCTTTCGTCTCCGTACCTGGAGAGGCCACGCTTCTCCGGAAGCGTGGCGGCGTAGGAGCAGGCTCCCCGGGCCAGCTGTCTCCAAGTTTCCTCCGTGGTACTCCAGCTCCAGTCGGCTCCGTCTTCCGGCTGTCCTCCTCCTCGATGGTGGGTTCCTCGTCCTCTTGCTCCTCCTTTGTCACTCGTATATCCTCACTCCCGCTCGCCTCTCTCCTCGATATCTCTGACGCTCCGCTTTTAACCCGCAGTTGGTCCCGCGGTTGCCATAAGCGACCAATCAAATCGCCGGGGTCTACAGTATGCACCAGGTTGTGTGTGGCAGAGTCAGCACAAGTAAGGGAACTGTGTGGGTCGGAATGGAGCGACCCATCACAAACACTCCCCCTAGAGAGCGTCTGTAGACGACGCTCATCCGAAGGACATCTGGAGAGAAAGTCAACATTGGCCATGAGACGTCCCGGAGAATGAAACACCTGAAACGAAAAGGGTTGTAAGGAAAGAAACCACCTCAGGACTCTAGGATTGGTATCCTTATGACGAGACAGCCAAGTAAGTGGGGCATGATCAGTCAGGAGGGTGAAAGGACAGCCACTGAGATAATACCGAAGAGACTCAATGGCCCACTTAATGGCAAGACATTCCTTCTCAATAGTGGGATATGGAGGCTCACGGGGAAGAAGCTTCCTACTGATAAACAGAACAGGGTGAACCGACCCATCAGGTTGGGTTTGTGATAACACGGCCCCTAGACCAACATCAGAAGCGTCGGTTTGTAAGATAAAAGGACGACCAAAATCCGGGCAGCACAACACAGGGTCGGTAGCCAAAGCCTCCTTAAGCCTCAAAAAACTGTGCATACCTGCTTCTGGTAAGGAGGAGAATGTTTTAGGAGACCCATTCTTTAGCAGATTCGTAAGAGGCTCAGCTATGGTCGAAAACCCAGGAATAAACCGCCTGTAGTAACCGACGAGTCCAAGGAACGAGCGTATTTCTTTTTTTGACTTACGTACTGGAATCTGTTTTATGGCTGCAACTTTTTCAATTTGAGGGCGGAGTTTTCCTTGTCCTAAGACATACCCCAGGTATTTGATTGATGTACAGCCTAACATACATTTTTCAGGATTGGCAGTTAAGTGAGCTTCCCTCAATGTCTGTAGCACTGTTGATAAATGTTGGAGGTGGTCAGTCCATGAGTCGCTAAATATTACAATGTCATCTAAGTAGGCTGAGGCATAGGAGCGATGGGGCCTTAAAATCATATCCATTAGCCGTTGAAAGGTAGCAGGGGCTCCGTGTAGCCCAAAAGGGAGAACTGTAAACTGATACAACCCAGAGGGTGCTGAAAATGCGGTCTTTTCCCTGTCTGTTTCTTTTAAGGGGATCTGCCAATATCCTTTTGTGAGATCTAAAGTAGACATGAACTTGGCATGCCCTATTCTCTCCAACAGTTCGTCGATGCGAGGCATAGGGTAAGCGTCAAAGTAGGTGAGCTCATTCACCTTCCGATAATCTACACAGAAGCGCGTGGTTCCATCTGGCTTGGGTACTAACACTATAGGGGAACACCAGGGACTACTGGATGGTTCAATAATCCCGGATTGTAACATTTTAGTAACTTCCTGTTCGATTACAGCTTTCTTGGCTTCCGGAATCCTATAGGGTCTTTGTCTTACAACTGCCTCGCTCTTGGTTCTGATACTATGTTCGGTTAAATTAGTGTGGCCAGGTTGTTGGGAGAATATATCTGCATAGGTGGTAAGTATTCGAGAGAGAGAGGTTTGATAACTGTCAGCAAGAGAGGTATTGATCCGGGGTTTATCGTCTCCTTCATTGGGGAAAAAGGAAAGAGCGGGATAAGGAATGTCTTCTATCTGCTCTGTCACGATATGTTGGATTTTATGGCTATGCTCAGTCTCTTGCCATTTTTTTAACAAGTTTATATGATAGATTTGTTCTTTTTGGGGTCGATGGGGAAGAGCCAACCGGTATGTTGTTGGGTTGATTTGTTCTAACACTTCATATGGTCCTTGCCATCGGGCTAACAATTTATTCTCACAACTGGGGAGAAGGATTAGAGCCTTATCTCCAACATTAAGGGTACGAAACACACTTTTAGCATCATAATTCTTCTTTTGCCTGTCTTGGGCTTCTCTTAAATTCTCATGGGCTCTATCCCAAACAGCCTGTAGATTCTCTTTTAAGTCTTAAGTATAGGTCAGTAGATCCTTTATGTCCTCATCTCTTTCCTCCCATTGTTCTACCAACATCTCAAGGAGGGTTCGAGGAGGTCTACCAAATAACATCTCAAAAGGACTATGTCCAAGGGAAGTCTGGATATGTGTACGTATTGCATATAATACGAGTGGTAGTTTTTTTTCCCAGTCTCTTCCGTCCTCTGCTACGCTCTTCCTAAGTAACGACTTAATGGTCCGATTATATCGTTCCACAAGTCCATCAGTTTGGGGATGATAAACCGAGGTCCGGATTTGTTTTATCCCCAACGTGTCACTGACCTCTCTCATTAATCTAGACATGAAAGGAGTACCCTGATCAGTCAGAATTTCTTTAGGGAACCCGACCCTTGAAAAGAACTCGATCATAGCTTGGGCCACTACCTTTGTATGCATACTGGGAAGCGGGATTGCCTCGGGATACCTCGTGGCGTAGTCCACCAGGACTAATATATACTGTCTTCCTCTAGTAGATGGGGTGAGGGGACCAATAAGATCCATTCCTACACGAGAAAAAGGGGTTTCTATAATCGGGAGGGGTTGTAAAGGGGCAGGGGGTTACATTCCTGGATTATAGAATTGACATTTCTGACAGGTTTGACAATACCGTCGTATATCCCCATATACCCCAGGCCAATAGAAGCGCTGGAGGACCGCTGCCTCAGTCTTATCTCTTCCGAGATGCCCTTCCCCTGTCTCCCCATGGGCTAGTTGTAAGACCTGCTCTCGGTACCTCCCAGGGACTAATAATTGTCTCCGGTCCATATTTCCTGACTGGGGCAATCTATATAACAGTTCATTATGTATGTGAAATGTGGGTCCTACCCCTCCTTCCTCACGATTAAGGGCCTTTTCCCAGGCATTCTTTAAGGATGGATCCTCTCTCTGTGTTTGTCTAAAGTCCCCGGCAACGGTATATACCTTTCCGGTGCTTTTTGGTGAGTTCTTGTTCCCTGGGTTCTCCTCCCAATATTTCTGTCTCTGGACTCTTTTCTGTCTTTTGCTTACGTGGGGTTTGAGCGGGCGAGTCTCAGCTATTTCAATATCATAGGGTATTTCCTCCCACCATTTTCTCATCAGATGTTCTTCTCCGGCTTTGTGCAATAATTGTGGAAAGGCTACATAGTCGGTCCCAATAATAATATCTTCTTCAAGATGTGGCAACACCCCAACCCTGAGGGTTTCTTTTTCACCCCTCCACTGAAATCGAATGCTAGCTACCGGATAATATGACTGATCACCATAGACACATGCTATCAATACCTGGGTATGGGGTATGGTGTGCCTTGCTTCTACTAGGTTTTGTCTAATGACGCTCTGACTGCAGCCAGAGTCAATTAAAGCTACTTTCTCTTGTCCATTTAGACAAATGGGGAGCGTATAGGTAGGCCTAGCCTCCCCAGCCCAGAAAACCCTGCCTTTGGTGACGCCAATTTCCATGGGTTCTTCTATGTCTTTTTTTTGTGAACAAAAGCGGGCGATATGACCCCATTCAGAACAATTATAACATTGAGGTCCGCTAGACGTATAAGAGGCTGGAGGTGGATGGGGACTACGGATTCTCTCTGGCTCATGGGAACTTAGGGGTCGTGAAGGCGTTATTTTCCCTATATTGGGCCGTGCAGGAGATGGTCCAGGGTTCCGATAAGGGGTGGTTTTGAAATCTGGGCTCCTGTGGAAGGCACAGGCTAAGTCAATTGCCGTTTCGTTAGTTAATCCTGGGTGTTGCCGAACCCAATTTCTTGTGGTTGAGAGCAGTGCATCCAGGAATTGTTCTAATACAATCACATCGAACATTTCTTCCTGAGTCTTTTCGGTGGGCCTTAACCAACGTCCCGCCGCGTGTTGGACCCGGTAATATAAGGCACGCGGATTTTCTTGTAATCCCCATTTCATATGTCGGAATTTGCTCCGATAACTTTCGTGGTCTAGTCCTATCCTTTCTAGGACAGTCTTTTTGATCTCCTTGTAGGGGAGTGTGCCCATGGGATTGATGGCTTGATAAGTGGCCTGTAATTGTCCAGTCAATAATGGGGCTATATATTGGCCCCATTTGTCTTCGGGCCAGTTGGCTGTACTGGCCACCCTTTCAAAATTAAGAAAAAATGAATCCGGATCTTCCTGATCCTGGTATTTTTGTAGAACACTGCTCGGCACATTCGGATGTACTTTGGTATGTGCAATGGTCTCTGTTAATTTACTCATGGCAGTTTCATGGACCAGTTGATTGTTGGCCATAATTGTGGCCTGACTTTTAAGGGCCGTCTGTAACGCTTCTCTCTCCTCTTTGGCGTCTTTCATTTGCTGCACCCATATCAACTGTAGATGTCGTTGTCCTTCTGCGAGCTGAGCAATTACATCCGCCATGGTGGGTTTTTCTTCCATCTTCTTCTCCGTGTGTGTGGGGTTCAAAATCCCCCTTCTGACACCACTTGTGCGAGGATGGCAGATTTATGACGCTGAATAGCAATATCGTGGTTTCTAAGAACTGTCTTTTATTGGTTCTTGAAACAGTTTATACGATGAGTAATATGTACAAAGTTTATGGAATAGCAGTAGGTTGTAGAGTAGTCCTCGGGTTGACCTCTTGGCTCGTCCTCCTTCTTCCTTCCCAGGCCTCGCGGGGAGCATGGAAACAAGAAAATAAATAGATACGGTAAGTGGGGGGGGCTTGTTAAGGCTTAACTGTTCTTGTCTTTCCCTTTTCTCTCTCACTCTCTTTGTCCCTGTCTCCGCTGTCTTCTGACTGTCTTACTTCTTTTCGCCTGTGTTGTCTCTCTTCTGGTTCTCCTGCCAGACTTCCTTCCTGCCTGTTTCTTTGCGTCCTGCGCTTCTTGCTTATGTACTGTTTTCCGTCTTTCTTCTTCTTTTTCTCTCTCTCTCTTTCTCTCGTTTATTTGTTTAGTGTACTTAATCGTGAATCTCTTCCTGCGTACGCTCTATCTTCTTGGTATCGTATTTCCTATATTTCTCTTCCCTTTCTTTTCTGTATCTGAATGACTGCTATTGTTTTCTTGCCCCCGTCCCCTTTTCCCCACAGTGCTCACCATCAAAAGTGCCCGTTCACCCTCTCCCCTTCTCCCCTCTTTCCCCTCCTCTTCCCCGCTCCTCTCACCTCCCGCCTCCCTTCCCCGCTTTCGTCTCCGTACCTGGAGAGGCCACGCTTCTCCGGAAGCGTGGCGGCGTAGGAGCAGGCTCCCCGGGCCAGCTGTCTCCAAGTTTCCTCCGTGGTACTCCAGCTCCCGTCGGCTCCGTCTTCCGGCCGTCCTCCTCCTCGATGGTGGGTTCCTCGTCCTCTTGCTCCTCCTTTGTCACTCGTATATCCTCACTCCCGCTCGCCTCTCTCCTCGATATCTCTGACGCTCCGCTTTTAACCCGCAGTTGGTCCCGCGGTTGCCATAAGCGACCAATCAAATCGCCGGGGTCTACAGTATGCACCAGGTCGTGTGTGGCAGAGTCAGCACAAGTAAGGGAACTGTGTGGGTCGGAATGGAGCGACCCATCACACAGGGACACTATGGAGGTCATTCCGACCCTGGCGGTCATTGACCGCCACGGCCGGGGACCGCAGGAGCACCGCCAACAGGCTGGCGGTGCTCCCAAGGGCACTCTGACCGTGGCGGTGCAGCCGCGGTCAGAAACGGAAAACCGGGTCTCCCGCCGGTTTTCCGCTGCCCTGAGGAATCCTCCATGGCGGCGCCGCCATGGGGATTCCGACCCCCTCACCGCCATCCTGTTCCTGGCGGTCGTGACCGCCAGGAACAGGATGGCGGTGAGGGGTGTCCTGGGGCCAATGGCATGGCCACTGCAGGGGCCCCCGTAAGAGGGTCCCTAAAAGATTTTCAGTGCCTGCATTGCAGACACTGAAAATCGCGACGGGTGCTACTGCACCCGTCGCACCCTTCCCACTCCGCCGGCTCCATTCGGAGCCGGCTTCCTCGTGGGAAGGGGTTTCCCGCTGGGCTGGCGGGCGGCCTTCTGGCGGTCGCCCGCCAGCCCAGCGGGAAACACAGAATAACCGCGGCGGTCTTCTGACCGCGTAGCGGTATTCTGTTGGGGGAACTTTGGCGGGCGGCCTCCGCCGCCCGCCAAAGTTAGAATCACCCCCTATATGTTGGAAGGACCCTACGGCCAGGAAATGCAACACTTACATGACTTGTACAATGGGTGGTGTGCTGGTCATATAACTAACGGCTGGCATCAGATATGACTCTGGCTGATGACACAAGTCCACTGCTGTTTGCCTATCCAGGAGATACAACATTATGATGTGGCGATGCTCCATGGTTTGCAGGTCTGATAGTGGATAGTAGAGAGGCTGTTGATGCCTCCTCCCTCTCCCTGGGTACCTCTGTGTGACAAGACATGATTTGTAACATTAGTCAGTTTGTACACAGCAACATACATGATGCAAGCCAAATTTATCATATGACATAGCATTTCAGACTGCATTTGAGAAAGTAGCCTCTTTCTAGCCTTGTTACCCCCACTTTTGGCCTGTTTGTGAGTGTATGTAAGGGTGTTTTCACTGTCTCAATGGGATCCTGCTAGCCAGGGCCCAGTGCTCATAGTGAAAACCCTATGTTTTCAGTATGTTTGTTATGTGTCACTGGGACCCTGCTAGTCAGGACCCCAGTGCTCATAACTTTGTGACCTATAGGTATGTGTTCCCTGTGTGATGCCTAACTGTCTCACTGAGGCTCTGCTAATCAGAACCTCAGTGGTTATGCTCTCTCATTTCTTTCAAATTGTCACTAACAGGCTAGTGACCAATTTCACCAATTTACATTGGCATACTGGAACACCCTTATAATTCCCTAGTATATGGTACTGAGGTACCCAGGGTATTGGGGTTCCAGGAGATCCCGATGGGCTGCAGCATTTCTTTTGCCACCCATAGGGAGCTCTGACAATTCTTACACAGGCCTGCCACTGCAGCCTGAGTGAAATAACGTCCATGTTATTTCACAGCCATTTTACACTGCACTTAAGTAACTTATAAGTCACCTATATGTCTAACCTTTACCTGGTAAAGGTTGGGTGCTAAGTTACTTAGTGTGTGGGCACCCTGGCACTAGCCAAGGTGCCCCCACATTGTTCAGGGCCAATTCCCCGGACTTTGTGAGTGCGGGGACACCATTACACGCGTGCACTACATATAGGTCACTACCTATGTGTAGCTTCACAATGGTAACTCCGAATATGGTCATGTAACATGTCTATGATCATGGAATTGCCCCCTCTATGCCATCCTGGCATAGTTGGCACAATCCCATGATCCCAGTGGTCTGTAGCACAGACCCTGGTACTGCCAAACTGCCTTTCCCGGGGTTTCACTGCAGCTGCTGCTGCTGCCAACCCCTCAGACAGGCTTCTGCCCTCCTGGGGTCCAGCCAGGCCTGGCCCAGGATGGCAGAACAAAGGAGTTCCTCTGAGAGAGGGTGTTACACCCTCTCCCTTTGGAAAATGGTGTGAAGGCAGGGGAGGAGTAGCCTCCCCCAGCCTCTGGAAATGCTTTCATGGGCACACATGGTGCCCATTTCTGCATAAGCCAGTCTACACCGGTTCAGGGACCCCTTAGCCCTGCTCTGGCACGAAACTGGACAAAGGAAAGGGGAGTGACCACTCCCCTGACCTGTACCTCCCCTGGGAGGTGCCCAGAGCTCCTCCAGTGTGCTCCAGACCTCTGCCATCTTGGAAACAGAGGTGCTGCTGGCACACTGGACTGCTCTGAGTGGCCAGTGCCATCAGGTGACGTCAGAGACTCCTTCTGATAGGCTCCTTCAGGTGTTGCTAGCCTATCCTCTCTCCTAAGTAGCCAAACCCTCTTTTCTGGCTATTTAGGGTCTCTGTCTTTTGGGATTCCTTAGATAACGAATGCAAGAGCTCATCCGAGTTCCTCTGCTTCTCTCTCTTCACCTTCTGCCAAGGAATCGACTGCTGACCGCGCTGGAAGCCTGCAAAACTGCAACAAAGTAGCAAAGACGACTACTGCAACTCTGTAACGCTGACCCTGTCGCCTTCTCGACTGTTTTCCTGGTGGTGCATGCTGTGGGGGTAGTCTGCCTCCTCTCTGCACTAGAAGCTCCGAAGAAATCTCCCGTGGGTCGACGGAATCGTCCCCCTGCAACCGCAGGCACCAAAGAACTGCATCACCGGTACCCTGGGTCTCCTCTCAGCACGACGAGCGAGGTCCCTTGAATCCAGCAACTCTGTCCAAGTGACTCCCACAGTCCAGTGACTCTTCAGTCCAAGTTTGGTGGAGGTAAGTCCTTGCCTCCCCACGCCAGACTGCATTGCTGGGAACCGCGACTTTTGCAGCTACTCCGGCCTCCGTGCACTTCCGGCGGAAATCCTTTGTGCACAGTCCAGCCTGGGTCCACGGCACTCTAACCTGCATTGCACGACCTCCTAAGTTGTCCTCCGGCGACGTGGGACTCCTTTTTGCGACTTCGGGTGAGCACTGTTTCTCTCCACTTCGTAGTGCCTGTTCAGGCACTTCTGTGGGTGCTGCCTGCTTCTGAGAGGGCTCCTTGTCTTGCTCGACGCCCCCTCTGTCCCCAGACGCAATTGGCGACATCCTGGTCCCTCCTGGGCCACAGCAGCATCCAAAAACCCTAACCGCACGATTTGCAGCTAGCAAGGTTTGTTGGTGGTCTTTCTTCAGGAAAACACTTCTGCACGACTCTCCACGGCGTGGGGGATCCGTCCTCCAAAGGGGAAGTTCCTAGCCCTTGTCGTTCCTGCAGAATCTCCAGCTTCTACTGTCCAGTAGCAGCTTCTTTGCACCCACAGCTGGCATTTCCTGGGCATCTGCCCATCTCCGACTTGCTTGTGACTTTTGGACTTGGTCCCCTTGTTCCACAGGTACCCTCGACTGGAAATCCATTGTTGTTGCATTGCTGATTTGTGTCTTTCCTGCAGAATTCCCCTATCACGACTTCTATGTCCTTTGGGGAACTTTAGTGCACTTTGCACTCACTTTTCAGGGTCTTGGGGTGGGCTATTTTTCTAACCCTTACTATTTTCTAATAGTCCCAGCGACCCTCTACAAGGTCACATAGGTTTGGGGTCCATTCGTGGTTCACATTCCACTTTTGGAGTATATGGTTTGTGTTGCCCCTATCCCTATGTGTCCCCATTGCATCCTATTGTAACTATACATTGTTTGCACTGTTTTCTGATACTATACTGCATATTTTTGGTATTGTGTACATATATCTTGTGTATATTTGCTATCCTCATACTGAGAGTACACTCTGAGATACTTTGGCATATTGTCATAAAAATAAAGTACCTTTATTTTTAGTATATCTGTGTATTGTGTTTTCTTATGATATTGTGCATATGACACTAGTGGTACTGTAGGAGCTTCACTCGTCTCCTAGTTCAGCCTAAGCTGCTCTGCTAAACTACCATTATCTATCAGCCTATGCTGCTAGACACCCTATACACTAATAAGGGATAACTGGGCCTGGTGCAAGGTGTAAGTACCCCTTGGTACTCACTACAAGCCAGTCCAGCCTCCTACACTGCATAGTTATGGCACCCAGTACACTCCCCAGCTGGCATCTACACAAGAGTCACATGTGACCCACATGTTTTCACAAACATATCCACTACACGGTATTAGACCAGACTAGGATTTCGAGCAATACAACTGCCCCTCAAAATGTGACTGCCTCCCCCAAGTGCAAAAAAGACAGTTGGCGGGGGTGTACCTTACACTGCTGTTTAATTCCATCTGTGTCCTGCAACATGCTAAAATGTTGTTTGATGAGAAGGACCTAATTGACAATGCAACATAATGATGTATGTGAGCTTATGTCACATGTTTTTAGGGTGCAGATAGTCCAGTACAGCGTGTCATGCTGTCAAAATGTTGGCTGCCTGACCTACTCCACTGGACATTGGGAACCGCCTGTGACCGCCAGCGGAAGTCACCATGGCGGTAGGCGGTTACATCCATGGCGGAACCAGCCATAGGCTAACGTTGTTGCCAGTGGCGGTCGCAGGCCCATGACAGCATACGTGGTGGACGTGATTGCCATGTTTTGCAGACCCACTCACTTGACTCCTAACACTGCCAGGAAGATCTCCACTACCTAAGCTGCTGTGTACCGCCTCTGGGAGCAATCATGCCACATCCAGCAGGTGATAGGGCCCCTGCCTTGTCTCCAGAGGAGCTGGAGTGGCTCGTGGACGAGGTCCTACGCCTGTATGAACAGCTCTATGGTGCACCAGAGGAGCAGCTAAGTACCTTGTGCACAATGTTTCTGTGCTTCACCATCCTTTGCCCCCTCACTGGCTAGAATGTGGCCAGGTGTGCCAGGTTTACTATTTATGTGACTGCTGTTGCCGTCTGTGTGGCATCAATGGGATGGAAAGTGTTGAGTTATTGGTGGCCAGTGCCATATGTAAAGTTCATTCACATTGTGTTGTGAGGCTTTTTTGGGTTCCAAGATCCTCCTTGTGTTGGATGTAAATAACTAGGTGAGGAGAAATTATTGCCATCTACTGACATGTCTTTCCTCATGATTGTTGTAAATGTCAGACAACATGTATGTGCATGACAGTATAATCAGAGTATGTATGTTGTATGAGTTGGTTGTGAGTAATGTGAGCAATGTGTATGGTGCCACAGAGATTCACTAACACATCTGCTCTTGCTAAACTGTTGTTTGAAAGGCATCTCATGAGTCACTCTGCCCTTCAGGTTGCCACACACACAACATGCCAATTCGCCTTGGTCTACATGATGTACTGTAATGCTTGGAAGTGATTGGAATGGAGTGTCATGTAGGTTCTGTCTGCTTGGCCTGCAGATACCAGGGCCTGTCAAATGTGCCTCCCAGTATGGGTCATAGTGTAGGCTGGGGTAGGGTCACTGTGGCTATGCAACAGTGGCACTGTGCCCACTCCCTGTACCCCAGGAGATCCTGTCATGTAGCCAATATGAGGCTCTGTGGCAAATCCTGCCCAGAATGCCTCATTTCTGTGACTAGATTAGGAATAGGTCCAGAGATAAGTGTTTGATCTAAGCCATATGTGCACTTGGCATCATTGTCAATGTATGTCTTTCACTCATGATAGGTCCCTTACTCCCACAGCCCTGTTGTACTCTTCACACAGGGTATACTTGTCCTGTGCAGGCTTATTGCATGAATGACAGTCCCACAGTGCAGACAGTGTGTTGATCCCATGGAAGCCATGATATGTGACTCAGTAGCTTGGTCACATAGCAGAAACTGTACAACGCATGCCTGTGCTTGTTGAATGCCGTGTCTCTAGGAGGGACACAGCTATCCGAAGAACTGTGATGTGGTACAGGTACATACCACAGAACAACACCTGTGGAAGTGGCATGAGTCTGCATTTGTTATGGCACATGTCCACACATGGACAGGGAAGATACTTTGTGTACCCACCATGCCAGTCCCTTCACTGTTACCCATGTGTAATATTTGAGTTTGTACTCTGGCAGTTGGCTGAAGGGACTGCATGCAGAGTTAATCTCATAGAGTGTGATGTGCCTCACTACAGTCTATAATGTGAAGATGTCTAGCATACATGTGACAGAGCTTACATTGTTCTTTGTATGGAGCTTTAAGTCACTACTTTCCCTTGATAAGTGGAGCATGTCCATTGACATGATTTCTGTGCCATCACTGTTGCCAACATTCCTTGCGCCTACATGTCAGCATGTGTCCCTTTCTCTTTTGTAAAACATTTGTAAGCCTCTGTCTCATGCACGGTCTACCTTTGTTGATGGGATGATGTCGGTATTCCCTCATATATATGCGCATGGCAAACAGTGGGATAATACATCCACAATGGGGGTATATTTCATGTTGTGTCACAGACAGGAGGGTGTCACCAATGTTTGTTGTCTGACACATACCCTCACCCATCATAGCATGTCATTTGGCATGTGCAACTGCAGTGGCAATGGGGGACATGACAGGTAGGCCAAGAATTTAGAGTCAGAATGTGAATACCTCTGCCCTTGACGTGGTATCATGTGGAAAAGTGCATGTGTCATGGGTAAGATTTGTGCCCTGACTGTTAGCCAGCATGACGGAGTGACTAGCAGTTATGTTGGAATTGCGTGTGGTTGGATACAACAGACATCTGGGTCTGCAACCATAGTGGAGACAATGATGTAGCTTCCAACTGGGCAACATTTTGAGTGCCTTCAACAAGTGCTTGCAAATCTCCGGGCCTCTCCAACATCCAAGGGGGTAATGGTGTCTACTGATGCACTCAGAGTACGTAATTGTAAGGGGTGCCAGACATTAGCGGTGATTAGCCTGGGGCTTGCTGATTCATTGTGTTGTGGATTTTGGGGACATCTCTCCCTGACATATTGCACATGATGTCTACAGTGTCCATTTCCATGCCACATGGGTGGCCTATCTTAGCAACATTTATACTACCTCTCTGACCCTGCTGGGTCAAGGGCACCAGGTGGCTTACAAGCAGTGTGAATGTATATTTATGATCTGGCCCTAGAGACCACATGAGGGGTGGAGGAGTTGAGAAACCTGCAAACCTGGCTCTTGATGTTGATGTTGAGGCGGCTTGGTCTGATGAGGTTCATATTTTCTCAACGTAACATATAATAGTTGACATGCATGTGCAATTTAAAAAGAAAGGACGCCTAAAGCATGTGTTCCGCATGTATACACACACGCACACATATATATAAAAAATAGTCGACTGATGTGTGTAGGAGGCTGGCCTGACTTGTAGTGGGTACCAGAGGTACTTACACCTTGTGCCAGGTCCAGTTATCCCTTATTAGTGTAGAAGAGGTGTTTCTAGCAGCTTAGGCTGATAGAAGGTAGCTATGGCAAAGCAGCTTAGGCTGAACTAGGAGACATGTAAAGCTCCTATTATACCACTTATATCATATGCACAATATCATAAAAAAACACAATACACAGAGCTACTAAAAAATAAAGGTACTTTATTTTTATGACAATATGCCAAAAGTATCTCAGTGAGTACCCTCAGTAAGAAGGTAAGTACTATACACAAGTTATATGTACACAAACCAAAATTAGGTAAGTAAGAGCAAGAAAAGTAATGCAAACAGTGTAGAATTACAGTAGGTTGCAATAGGAGAACATAGTTATAGGGGCAACACAAACCATATACTCCAAAAGTGGAATGCGAACCACGAATGGACCCCAGACCTATGTGAGCTTGTAGAGGGTTGCTGGGACTGTAAGAAAACAGTGAGGGTTAGAAAAATACCCCAACCCAAGACCCTGAAAAGTAGGAGTAAAGTACACCTACTACCCCCAGAGAGCACAATAGTCGTGATAGGGGGATTCTGAAGGAAGAACAAACACCAGCAGTGCACTGACAATTGATTTCCGGACCTGAGGACCTGCAAGGTAAGGGGACCAAGTCCAATAGTCGCGACAGTGTCCAAGGGGGGCAGGAGCCCAGGAAACCCCGGATGAAGGTGCAAGGAAGCTGCCTCCAGTTAGAAGAAGCTTGGAGTTCTCCAACAAAGAAGAGGACTAGGGACTTCTCCTTTAGAAGATGGATGTCCCACGTCGCGATGAAGCTTGCAGAGGTGTCCCCACGCAGAAATACTGCAAACAAGCCTTGCTAGCTGCAAGGGTCGCGGTAGAGGTTTTTGGGTGCTGCTGAGGACAAGGAAGGACCAGGATGTCGCCACTTGGAGGAGGAGACAGAGGGGGTGCTCAGCAATTCAGAGAGCCCTCACAGAAGCACGCAGCACCCGTAGAAGTACCCCAACAGGCACTTAGAAGAAGAGTGAACCGGAGTCCATGCGAAGTTGCAAAAGGGGGTCCCACGACGTCGGAGGATAACCAAGAAGGCTGTGCACTGCAGGACGGAGTGCTGGGGACCCAGGCTAGGCTGTGCACAAAGGAAATCCTGGAAGAGTGCACAGAAGCCGGAGCAGCTGCAAATCATGCAGTACACAGCTTTGCAGTCTGGCGTGGGGAGGCAAGGACTTATCTCCACCAAACTTGGACTGAAGAGTTACTGGACTGTGGGAGTCACTTGGACAGAGTTGCTGTGTTCCAGGGACCACGCGTCAGGATGAGAGGGGACCCAGAGGACCGGTGATGCAGTCTTTTGGTGCCTGCATTAGCAGGGGGAAGATTCCGTCGACCCACGGGAGATTTCTTTGGAGCTTCTGGTGCAGGGTGAAGGCAGGCTACCCCGAGATCATGCACCACCAGGAAACAGTCGAGAAAGCCATCAGGATTAGGCGCTACAATGTTGCTGGTAGTCATCTTGCTACTTTGTTGCGGTTTTGCAGGCGTCCTGGAGCAGTCAGCGGTCGATCCTTGGTAGAAGGTGAAGAGGGAGATGCAGAGGACCTCTGCTGAGCTCTTGCATTCGTTATCTGAAGAATTCCCCAAAGCAGAGACCCTAAGTAGCCAGAAAAGGAGGTTTGGCTGCCAAGTTAGGAGGATTGGCTACCAAGAGAGGTAAGAGCCTATCAGAAGGAGCCTCTGACGTCACCTGCTGGCACTGGCCACTCAGAGCAGTCCAGTGTGTCCCCAACACCTCTGTTTCCAATATGGCAGAGGTCTGGGACACACTGGAGGTGTCCAGTTTCGCGCCAGAGCAGGGTTGGGGGATCCCTGAACCGGTGTAGACTGGCTTATGCAGAGATGGGCACCATCTGTGCCCATCAAAGCATTTCCAGAGGCTGGGGAGGCTACTCCTCCCCAGCCCTTCACACCTATTTCCAAAGGGAGAGGGTGTAACACCGTCTCTCAGAGGAAATCCTTTGTTCTGCCTTCCTGGGCCAGGGCTGCCTGGACCCCAGGAGGGCAGAAACCTGTCTGATGGGTTGGCAGCAGCAGCAGCTGCAGTGGAGACCCCGGAAAGGCAGTTTGGCAGTGCCCGGGTTCTGTGCTAGAGACCCGGGGGATCATGGCATTGTCCCCCCAATACCAGAATGGTATTGGGGGGACAATTCCATGATCTTAGACATGTTACATGGCCATGTTCGGAGTTACCATTGTGATGCTATACATAGGTAGTGATCTATGTATAGTGCACGCGTGTAATGGTGTCCCTGCACTCACAAAGTCCGGGGAATTTGCCCTGAATGATGTGGGGGCACTTTGGCTAGTGCCAGGGTGCCCACACACTAAGTAACTTCGCACCCAACCTTCACCAGGTGAAGGTTAGACATATAGGTGACTTATAAGTTACTTATGTGCAGTGGTAAATGGCTGTGAAATAACGTGGACGTTATTTCACGCAGGCTGCAGTGGCAGGCCTGTGTAAGAACTGTCAGAGCTCCCTATGGGTGGCAAAAGAAATGCTGCAGCCCATAGGGATCTCCTGGAACCCCAATACCCTGGGTACCTCAGTACCATATACAAGGGAATTATATGGGTGTACCAGTATGCCAATGAGAATTGGTAAATTTAGTCACTAGCCTATTAGTGACAAAGTTGGAAAGCAGAGAGAGCATGATCACTGAGGTTCTGGTTAGCAGAGCCTCAGTGAGACAGTTAGGCATCACACAGGGAACACATATAGGCCACAAACTTATGAGCCCTGGGGTCCTGGCTAGCAGGATCCCAGTTACACATAACAAACACACTGACAACATAGGGTTTTCACTATGAGCACTGGGCCCTGGCTAGCAGGATCCCAGTGAGACAGTGAAAACACCCTGACATATACTCACAAACAGGCCAAAAGTAGGGGTAACAAGGCTAGAAAGAGGCTACTTTCCTACAATGTGCTAATATAAATCGTGATGATGGTGGGCTACGGTAACATGTTTTCTACTTATTACATAGCATTGTATTAAAGAAAAATAGTGAAAGTGGTTTAAATTGTCTGCCTACTTCAAGTACAAACATATTTATCACCTTACTCAAGGTAACACCATAAGTGTATCATTTTTAAAACATGGAGATCTTCAAATATGGAGTTTCCTGAGCATAGGCCCCTCCTTTCAGGCGTAAATTTCCCTTTTGAGAGTGCTAAGTATGGTGCATGTTTGTCCCTTTTGAGCAAGATTACATTGTGATTCGAAGTGTGCATAAGGGTTAATAAAGGTATACGCATGTGGGGAGGCATGACACAAATGGCACTCTGCATGGTTGTATATGATTGGAGCAATTCCAAATATGAGGGCCCCATAAGTAAGGGAGGCCCTCGTAGTTTGGACATCTATACATAAGGAGGTTGGAAAATAAGGGAGTGCCATTAAAGGGTTTGTCACAAGCTTTTTGCACATGCATGAGTTAGGTAATGCACTTAGTGATGCATGAAAGTGAGGTGTATCTAAGGCAAACAGTGAATCAAAAGTATATTGATTATAAAGAAATAAAATGATATGGCTAAGACCTGTGATATGTGGACAGTGATGGTTTTAAAAAACGAGTTGAATGACGCCACAAATACAGAACATAAAAAACTGTGGCTAAACAGGCTTTGAGAGTTGGAAGTTTGTGAGATTGAGTACGAATGGAGTGATAGTAGCAGAGTGAGAAGGGGCAAAATGAGTTAATATTCTATCTTGTTGATTAATAGTAAAGAAATAAAGTGTAATTTATTTTGTACATGTAAATAAGTATTGTGCATAGTAATGTATGAAGTTTGATGTAATTTATACATGTAAATAGACAATATTGTAAGAATTAATCAAAAATAAAAATACTGATGAATAAGTAAATGATTATGTTGTTGAAATTATATGTGTAGTAATAGTAGGTTTACCATACTTGGACGAATGCCGTAATTTAAACATAGGCAAGCAGGATCTTTTGTTTGGTTTGACTTTAAGATCCCCCCAATCCTGTGCCTTTGATAAAATTCTTTGGGGGTGCCTCAGTTCAGTAATATATTTTTACTCTTGATTTTCCTGAAATTACTACAAACCTTTCCTGCAGAAAGCTCACATCTGCATGCTGCATCCCATACCTTGCAAAACACTTGCAAGGAGTAAGGGGGTGGGCAGCAACTTTCTTTTTCCTTGCAGCACCCGAAGGCAGTACAGTCCCTGAAGTGTAGGTGTGACAGGTTCAGAATGTGGGTGATTTTTTGGGCAGCCTGTATGTTTGTTGGGTCGGTGTGCCAAGTTTTACTATTTATTTCCCTGATATTACTACAAACCTTTCCTGCAGCAAGTATAAATGCATGCAGTCTCCTATACCTTGCAAAAAGTCTATTTGGCATGTCTTGACAAGTTCAATACTGCCCTGATTTGCAAATGTAGGGCACATTTTAACTGTCTGATTTGCTAATCGGGGTCACCTTTATTTTGGTCTTATTATCTGTCCCAGTTTGACCTGGTTTAGGGAAGGAGGATATATTTTTGTATGTCTGGCCTGAGTGTCTGACACCTTAGGACTACGTTGTCCATAGCTTTTTAGACTTCCATGAAAAAGCACTACCTGCTACGGCAGTCTAGTGGCCCCCCTGCCTGGCCCAGCCAAAGAACATGTCAGACACACTCATAGGAACTTTTGGTGTCAGTCTAGTCAGGTGAGTTGTGCAACTCTTTCTGCACTTAAGTCCACTCATCTCTGCAGCATGTGCATTAGCCTACCAGGCCGCCCTTCCAGTTTTAGTTATATTTTACTGACAACCTTTCATGTTTTTCTTCATTTCATTATATTTTCAGTAGTACTGCTCTCTAAAACTATTACAGTGTTGATCCATGAAGCTAAGCATATGGCTCCACAGGCCCTATGAGAGCTTCCGCATGGTATATCTTAATTGTGAAGAATGAAGGTGTTGCATGTGTTTTGTTCAGTAGGGTCACCGTTAAAAGATGCTGTAGGTTGGTTACCTTCCATTTCAAAACTTTGTGTTAGTTTTAAGATATTGTAGAACTAGGTTAAGGGGGGGTGGGGGGGGGTCAGGCTCTGACCAAAAGAAGAATTATGCAGATAACAGTGCTTTGATTCAAGCACAAAACAGGTTTTTTTTTTGCATTTTTAAAAAGGGAACAGAACTTAACTACAATGCTGAAATAAGTCTAGACATGTTTGAACATTGCCAACCTGAAAGAATAATTGGGAAAAAATCTGGGGGGGCGGAGTCGATGATTTATTTACCCCACTGGGGGGCGCGGCATTAAAAAGTTTGAAAAACATAGCTCTAAGGGTCACACATAGGTAGTTCAAGGTCACTTATTACTACAGTGAGCCAACAGAAATGTGATACATAAAGAAACTGAAAACGTGGCAGCACAGCACATTAGCCCTTTCGACCTCGCCAGATTGGCCGAAACACTGAACTCTTCCTCAAATCTACCACACAAACTACCTGACTGACTTAGCCATACTCTGACTGAAGCCTCCTTCCACCACCACGGAGCGTCACGCTCGTGACGTCAGAGCGTATGACGTTTTACGTCCTCATTGGCGGTACCGCGTGGAGAGCGCCAACGAGTGGGAGAAAGCAGCGAGTACGTACTCCTTTTTTTACCTCAGGCTTAACCGTTTGTCTCAGTTTTAAACAATTCCTTCCAGCCTTGTTGGCAGTCTGTACGGTATTTGACTTTCTCGCCGTACAGAAGGTGTTTGTTCTCGGCTAGCTCTCTGTGGACCGCCTTGTGACCATGACTCTTGGAAACGTGACAAACGAGTATTTCTGTGCACGGCTTTGTATTCCTTCAGCCGACTGCTTCCTGGTGTGCAGCCAGGGCAGTCCGCACTAAGGCTATTTTAGGCCCTCTGACGGATTAAAGTGAGGAGGAAGCAGCAGGCCCCTATTCCGCCAGCTCTCAGTGTTGCATTTCTAGGCCGCGAACGGATCACCGCGCCAGGCTCTCTGGCCCAATTACCCGCCGTTTAGCATACAAGCAGTCTATTCACAATTACCTCTCCTCCCCTGCAGGCCTTCTAAGGGTCAGAGGCGAGCCGTAGCCATTGTTGGCGAGGGTGCCGCAGCACCGCTTCAAAGCAAGGAGAGGCACGGCACCCTCTCGTGTGACAGTCATGGATACCTTGGAGTCTCACAACAGAAAGCGCATGCTGTTGTCTTGTAACAAAGCAAACGAGACGTGTCCCTTGTCTTCGTTGTATGGAAAGTCGCGTTTCACCTCTGGCTGTGTAAGCACCTGCAGGCTCTCCCAGTAACCTACATTCATCGGACTGGCCGTACTTTCAGGCATGAGGAAGTTAAGATCTCGCTATACACTTCCCAGCTGCTTCTCGTGTCGTTATGAATTGGGATATTCTTCAAAAGACTCTCACATTAGTGCTGGGCGGTGTGAGTAGTTTCGGGGCAGAACGCTTTCTGTCCACAACGCCACTGTCTTAGTCACGCCAAGATACCAGCTCTTCAGAGGTCCATTTCACGTTGAAAGAGGGCTAGCGTAAGACATTCCTGTACTAGTGGCTTACAGTACATGACACAACGGCCTTGGATCTCTTTACGTGGTACAAAATCGACATTTCCAATAGTCAACCTGATAATGTAGGGAGCCTAACAAATTCAAGAAGGAGGATCCTTTCAGAACTTTTTGAAAAAACTAGGCGTGCTATCGGTAATCTACACCTAATAGTCGTAGTCAATGTGTTTAACATTTGAAGACTGCTTTGTAAATTTTAGGTATTTAGTGAAACCAAAACAAATGTAGACCTTTGCAGTCATATTTGTTCAGAAATACAATCCCAGAACAGATCATAAAATGTGTGCCTGCTTCTGCAGTTCTTTATATTGAAATCATTTTATTTTCAACTTAAGTGGTGCAGGGTGGCTCAAGGAATTAACTAATGTCTGTGTGTGATTTACCTTTAGTATTGTGTTTAGCTATATAAAGCCAACTGTCCTTTAATGAGCCAACGAATACTGTTTCTTAATTATTTGCATAAAAATAGGTTGCAGCAGTAGTGCAAAGTATCCTGACCAAATATTTTATTATGCTGCCCTATATTCCAGGGTAATATCTAGAATGATGAGAACCTACACAGCAAGTCAGAATGCTGCTGAATATGTTTTGAGGCTGCCCAATATACCACGGTTCTGGTGACTATAGTATGTGCTGCAGTAGTGTACAATATGCCAGATTTTGTTCCAAATATGCCTGAATGACAAAAATAGTAACCAAATGCCCTGAAGCGGTGCTGCAAATGGTAGTGTCGTGGTCTGTACCACACGTGGCACCATATATGAACACAGTTGTGTACAGAATGGTAGAGGCAGTGCTCAATATGGCACAGATTCCTCTCTTTATTCTAGCTGGGGTTCTCACTGTACAAGGAATGTTGCTCAGTAGAGCATGATAACTGGCCAAATGACATCCTACTCAGAGGGACATTGATGGTGCTCAAAATGCTAGGAGTGCGCTGTGTGACATGTCATAGGGGACGTTCAGAATGCTAGGGCTTAACATATAACTGAAAAGTGTGTTAATGCGTTGTCAGGGGTTTTACATTTATTTTTTTATCAAGCCTTCTATTTTTATTTTTTAAATATTTTTGATTGAATTTTACAAAACAAGTCACTGTGCTACACACGTGTGTTAGTATTGACATGATGTTGGTGATATAATAAATCCTTTATATTCACACAACTTAAAACAACTTACACAAATTGTACACATCCAGGTCCAGGTGCTCCATCCAGTATTTTTAATTATTGCCTTTGCCGTTGAATGGTATATTTTGGTGTAGAGTGGCCCCACGTCATTCCCGGGGTTGACTCATTGATGTTGGTCAGGGGGGGGTGCCGATCTGCTGGGATGCTAGTGTCGAGTGTTTTTGTTGTGCAGGCGAGTAAGTTCTACATGGTGCTCGTGCGTTCAGTGGCTAGTATATTGTCGGTGGGTGTGGGGTGTTGTTGATGGAATTGGGTATGTCCGCTGCTGGGATGTTATGTCACAGCCAGCTGCATGCCGGTGACTGTCTGGGTGTTAGTGTTATTGCATAGCTCATGGTGGTTTCTCAGCATTTTTTGCCTCTAGCTTAGATTATAATGTCCTCCATACTTCGCAGCCTGCTTGTCGCAGTCCCTTGCGCGCTAATTTCTTTAGTACCTGGTACTCTGTGCAGGACCATCGCAGCATGAGGGTGTGCCAAGCTTTCAAATCAGGTGCGTTGGGCGCTTTCCAGTTCATGGCTATCAGTCTTTTGTACATTACATAAGCCAGGTCTGCAAACTTATGTAGCTGTTTGTGTTTTTTCCCCCTTGTCCTGAGTCCTAACAGGCAAGACTTGGGGTCCGTGCCCAGGTCGAGGCCCGTCGTTTCTGCTATTATTTTTACCACCCCAGCCCATTCTTTTTGTACCCGAGGACAATCCCAGACCATATGGTAGAATTGCGCCCCTGGGGCATTGCATCTAGGGCAGGCCGGGTCCGACCCAGGGAACATGCGTTTAATCCTAGCTGGTGCTAAATATGTTTGGTGTATGTAACTGAACTGAGTGTAGCGGAATCTGGGGTTTCTTGACACCTCGCAGGTGTGGTATAAGGCTTTTGACCATTCTTCCTGTGAGATCCGGACCGGCAAGATGGCGTTCCACCTCTCCCTAGCTTTTACCAAGTTGGATTCAAGGGGCTTACTCACGAGTTTGTATGAGTTCGAGACTGCTTTTGCTTGGGTGTCGCAGCTCAACATGTGGTGTAGTGTGGGGGAGTTCTCTGGCTCTAGTTCTCCAGCTGCCCATGTTTTTCTAATTGAGTGACATATGGCGTGGTAGGCCAAGAATTGTCCCGGGCTCACCGCTGTGAGGGCTTGCATGGATTCAAACGTCATTAATTTACCTTCCTCAAAGCAGTCTCCCACTGAATGTATGCCCGCCTCCGACCAGACTGCGGGCGAGTGTGACCCAGTCTCGGCCCAACCGGGAAGCTGATCCAGCGGGATGAGCGGCGAGTAAGGGAGTTCTTTTGAGTCTATTTGGATGTACCTCCTCCAACATGCGTGAGCCACTGCCATCAGTGGGTTTTCACTTACGCTTTTTGTTTTTTTTATTTGTCAGCCATGCGAGCAGGGGGGCCCCTTGGAGTCTGGTCGAAAGCCAGACGGATTCCGCCGACTCAAGCCTATGAATCCAGTTCAGTATCCACTGTAGCTGCGCGGCCGCATAGTCGAGTTCAAAATTAGGGGCGCCCAGTCCACCTGCGTCGACCGGGCGCTGCAGCGTGGAGAGTGCGATGCGCTTCCTGCCCTCTCCCCATATAAGCTGTAGTAAGATAGCATTCAAATTATTGAAGAAGCTCTTAGGCACAACGAGCTGCAGTGCAGCGAAGTAATATAGCAATCTAGGCAGTCTCAGCATGTTCGCTATGGCCACTTTGCCCAGTGGTGAAAGTGGTAGTTTATTCCAGAATCGCATTGACCCCTTCATGGAGGCCATAGCACTCCCCAGGTTACCATCCCTGAGGTCCTCTGTTTTATGATAGATGTGAACCCCTAGGTATTTAAATGTACCAAAGCACCATTTCAGGCATCCCACTGGGGCGTTTTCTTGTTTCGGCAGGGGCCAGCTGGTTAGTGGGAACACGCAGGATTTTCCCCAGTTTACCACTAGGCCCGAGATCCCTCCGTACTCAGACAGCAACGATATCACTGAGGGCAGCACCTCTCTTCCTTTCCGTACATATATTAAGGCGTCATCTGCATATAGTGATATAGCATGGTAGGTCCAGTTTCTAATTATCCCCCACCTTTCCTTCATTGCGCGTATTCGCGCTGCCAGTGGTTCCATTGCTATGGCAAACAGCAGGGGGGATAAGGGGCAGCCCTGCCGTGTACCCATGTTGATCGGAAAACTCCCTGATATAACCCCACCCGTCTTCACCCTGGCCTGTGGGTTGGTGTATAGTGTCTGTACCCAGTGTGTGAATTTGGGGCCAATGCCCATTTGCTGCATGGTGGTGAACAAGAAATCCCATTCTAGTGTGTCGAATGCCTTCTGGATGTCAAGTGAGATCACCATTTCCTCGTATGCGTACAGGAGAGTGTCACCCATCACGCTCAGCAGCCTCCGTATATTGAGGAAAGTGTTACGTTGTGTGATGAACCCGTTTTGGTCTTCGTGTATCAGGGTGTGCATGCAAGGGGCTAACCTGTTGGCCAATATTTTACCTAGTATTTTACAATCTAAGTTTAGCAGCGACAGTGTTCTGTAGGATTTAACATCAGTGGGGTCGCGTCCTTGTTTAGGAAGGACCACTATCATTGCCTCTCTCAGCGTTGGGGGTAAGGTCCCACTGGCCCACGCCTCCTCAAATACTTTCAGCAAGTGGGAGTTTAAACGTGTCGTAAAGGTAGAGTAGTATTCTAGTGGGAGGCCGCCTGCGCCTGGCGCTTTATTCCTAGGCAGTTGTGCTAGAGCTAAGTTTAGTTCCCCCAGTGTCAGGGGGGCCTCTAGCGTCTCCCTGTCTACTTGTGAGAGTTGCGCCAGGGGTGAGCCCGCCAGGAAGGACACAAGTTGTTGGGTGGTGCATGATGTGCGTTTGGTGTATAAGTTCGTGTAGTATTCCCTGAACGTGTCGTTTATTTCTTCCTGCCTGGTAGCCATTGTGTCTGCGCCTGTCTCTATAGCCCCGATAGGTGAGCGCTGCCGGTCTTCGGGTAGGAGCCACGCAAGTAGCCTACCCGATCTGTCTCCTTCCATTTGTAGTCGCATCAAGTGGTATTTATAGTCATGTCGGCGGAGTGTGGCGTCGGCCTCAGCGTATTCTGCGCGCGCGTCTTTTAGCGCCGTGTAGGGCGTTTCGTTGTGAGCTACTGCAATTTCTAACGCGCTCAGTTTCTTTTCCAGTTTGCTGACCTCTGCGTGTAGTGTGTGTCTCACCCCCCAAGTGGTTGAAATACAACGGCTGCGGACCACTACCTTATGTGCATCCCACTCTACTGCTCTTAGGTTTGTGGATCCAACATTTGTTTCCCAGTACTGTTTCAACTGGATCCCTAACCCTACTGTATACTCGTAACAAACTACACACCCCGCGGGTGCGTGAACAAACCTTTGTCCATGTGGATATCTGTGGGGGGAGCAATTTTACCGACCAGATGTTGCACGTTTATGGGGCTCACATCTTTTCCGCAGACCCGATTTGCAAACAACGTTGGGCGCTCCCGGGGTGGGTTGTTCCCTCCCCCCCTTGCTCTATTGCTGCCAGCAGTGCACCAAGTGGGAAGAAAAGCATTGTTCAAAAGATACATAGCGACATGAGTGGTAGCCTCCCACATTTAGTAGCGCACACGTTGTCCTGTGCTGTCCATCAGTTTTAGCAGTCAGTTCAAGCGGGGGGGGTGACTCAGCGGCTCACAGTCAAAGTGCGTCTGCGGTTCTGGGGGTAAACTCCGGACCCTTTAGCACGTCTGTTAGTGTAGAGTCTGAGCTGACCGAGTCCGACTCCGAGCCGTCCTTGGGGTGTGACCGGAGGGCCTCAAAGGAGTTCTGTGTTAGCAGGGGAGTTTCTTTCAGGACCTTAGCTCTTTCCTCTGCGGCCTGTTTCTCAGTGGGTTGTCCCCTGGTGCGTCTCTTAGTACATTTCCGCAGGGAGGATATTAGCCAGTCTTCGCCAGTGCCATCGCCCTCCTGGGGGTGAGCGAGCCCTTTGGCGTGGTTCCACGTCCAGGTATCCTCCGGGGAGGTAAACACGTGGGTGCGTTCGTCAGTTGACACTCTTAATTTAGCAGGGAACAGTAAGGCGTACTTGATGTCATGCTCGCATAGACGCTGTTTTATTTTGGCATAGGAGTTACATTGTTTTTGTACCTCTTGAGTAAAGTCTGGGTAGGCGCTAATGACTGAGTCCTCATATCTGAAGGGACCTTTGTTGTGGAACTGCTGCAGTATTGCATCGCGGTCTCTAAAATTTAGGAACCTGGCTATCAGCGATCTTGGCGGTTGGCCCAGAGCCGGGGGTCTTCCCGGGATTCTGTGCGCCCTTTCCTCAGAGAAGAACTTCGATTGGGCCCCATTTAGAACTTCTTTGATTAGCCAATGTTCCAGCAAGAGTTCCGAGTTTTGGTCCAGTGATTTTTCAGGGAATCCCAAGAAACATACATTGTTGCGACGGGATCTACCCTCCGCCTCTTCCGCTCTTTTCCACAATGCCTTCACCTCTGCGTCCAGGCGGAGAATTTGTTTTTGGTTGTCCGAGACCGTGGGAGTCAGTTCACTTAGCGCCTCTTCCGTTGACTTCACTCTCTCAGACAGTTTGCAATGGTCCACTCTGAGTAGGTTCAGATTTTGCGATACCGTATCTATTCTGTTTTCCAGTGAGGATTTAGTGTTCATGATTGCCTGTAGCACTTTTTCAAATTGTGAGGAGTGGGCCTGGGGTGTGCTTTCCAGCGACTGTAAGGTTGGTATTAGCTGTTGGTCGCCAGGTGTCGGTCCATGTGTACTTAGGTCTTACCTTTTCGCAGATTTGGATTTCCCGGCCATTTTGCTTAACTTCTGGGGGCCCTCTGAGTTGCTGCGCAGCACCACCGACCACGATCCGGGCGGCTGATTACGCTGATGGCGCACCCGCGCCTCGCCGTTTGTGTCTCCTCACCTCTCACATGGCCACTTGTGTTCTCCGGGCAGGCCAGGCAGTGGTAACGTGCCCCGATGACCAGCTGCCGCTGGGCACCCCGCAGTCCGAAAAACCGGCCCCCTTGGCACCCTCTATATGATGTTTTAGCCTCCGGTTGGTGAGGAGGAGGCGAGGGCGGGCAGGTTTCCCCAGATTCAGGACCCATAGACAAACGAAGAGAAAAGGGGGAGGTGTACCCTCACTACCCGCGCCGGTTCCCCCGCAGACGTCAGGCTCCTGGCGCTGGATGAGCCGAGGCCCGCCCCTCCCTCGATGCGGCCCCCCCCGCTGCCACGCACTCACTGCGCACCCTGTCCCTGTCCCTGCGGCCTGGTCCGCGGGACGCGCTCTCTACGGGGTCGGCCGCCGCGGCCTCCCCGGAGCTCCCGGACTCCCCGCGGCCGCTGTTCGGTCCGTGCCACCACGCCGCTCAGCCCCGGTCGAGGGCAGACCCAGCTCCCGCAGTCAGCAAATGTCTCCCCGGGAGCGCCCTGCAGATGACTTTGGCGAGCCCGGGACGGAGCGCTCAATTAAGCGTCCTTCTCGGCCGCCATTTTGGCTCCTCCCCTTATCAAGCCTTCTATATATACACATTGCACTATTTATAAGTAAAATACTGCCTACTCCTCAGTGGGTCTCAAAGCACTATGTATAATATTAATGTAAACTTTCAAAACATCAAACTGTTGTTATAATACAAAGGTTAACAGCCCTGCTTGGTGGGGTTCTTTTTTCCATGCTTTGATATATAGTTAATCGTAAGCCCAATGCAGGCCAATGTCTAACATTATTAAGACAATATTTTAACACTCCATGAGAAATAGAAAAAAAAACCTCTTGTTATTTTAGTACTTCAACACGTGGACATCTGAAGGTGCTTCTGGGCACTGGCTACATCAGGGTCCACCTCTCATTCCCCAGCAGTCAAACTGAGTAAAGGAGTGTATTTCACTGAAAATCAGTTTATAGTTTCTAGAACCTTTCTCTGCAAAAGGTTGAGAGAGTCCCTTTGTAGCATTCTTCATTCAAGAGACACGGGCAGTCTGAAAAGAGTCATTACACCCTCGTCCAGTTTCCTCTCACAGCCCTTACCAGATGTGAGAGCTTCTATCCATATAGACATTTGTGGTCTAGCCAGCTGAAAAAATACACCTATGGTGGTGTCCCCAATCCCATATGGCTATCCAAGGCCATAAGAAAGGTATTTCTGGGCATAATGTCCTGATTTTCCACTTGTTCTTTGTAATTCATTGCCTCTGTTCCAGCAGAGGTGAGAGTATTTAATGTTCAGTTTTATGTTTTTTAATATATACTTTCCTCAGTTTTAAGGCCTGTTATAGCAGCTTTTATTCACAGATAAAGGTCATACTGACTGCTGGGCGCTCGGCACTGCATTCCATAGCAAAATAATCTCTGGGTGGTGTTCTGTAATCTGTTCCGATCGCATATTTTTTGTGCTTTGATTAGGAGCACCTCTTCACATTTTTAAGTTTATTGACTTAGTTTGTTCAGCACTTGATGCAGCCTCACATCTTCTCCTTTCTCGTGAGAGTTGGTTCCCTTTGTTAGAAGCTGTCCTCTGTATCAAACAAGCTTCATTATAAATGCAACGGGTCTCGCATTTCTCCGAGTTAGAGCTATTAGCAGTTGAAAACTCCCAACCAGACTTTCTTGCCGCATTAAATGGAAAAAAGAGCGTGATGGTGCTGCTGCAGTTCACTCGTAGTGAAACGTAGCGGCAAAAGTGCAATTATCTACGTAACCAGCAAAAGTGCAATTAGCTATGTAACGGGGTCGATGTCCTGGAAAGTGCTCGACTTCTGCCAAGCAAGATTGCGCTGCGAAAAAAAGTTAAAAAGTAGTCCACACACCGGACGGAAAACAGCGAGCCTTGCATGTTTTCAGTACTTGGTTGCTGCGCTTGACAAGCGCTAACCACCAGAAAAGGCATGACATATGCACCCCTCCCACTAATGAAAGCAAGCAGATTTTAACAAGCAAGCCCACGAACCAACAAACGACACAGACGTGACATGGACGGGGCTCTGAGCCCTTTACTAACTAATAAAGCGTCTGGCATGCCACGCAGGCTCGACCATAGAAATGTATGTCAGAGAGGGGCTATGGAGAGATGAGGTGCACTGCTAGAGGTGGTAGCGAGGGAATTCGTGGAGAATGAGATCATGGGGTGGGGAGGAACACCAAAAAGAATGTTGCCCCAGGGGCCACCAGCTCTAAAGCCGGCCATGAGCGAGACGGAATGTTTAAGTACAAAACTGGCGTACATTCCCCTGCAAAACAGAGCTATGCAGGCCACCACATCAGAATCTTAGAAGGGTTTGTTGCAAAAAAAAAAAAAAAAAATTGGAAATGTAATGTTCACTTTCACTTGCACTGGAAAAGGATGTTTAAGAACAATAAAAAAATAAATATATATGAAAAGTCCCAGCTTAAATAGTACACTAATCAGCCCTTTTTGGGGATTATGTGGGTTTAATCTGCCGGGTGCATATGTAGGGAACACCAATGACGCCTGTTTTCATTCAATCTGGAATTGCTGTTCGGGAGTGGACTAAACAAAGGTGTTTTATGTTGGATCATAAGAATGCATCTGTACCCCGCCGTGACGCTAAATACATTCACTAGAGTCCACAGAAACCAAGACCATAGAAAGGTTAAATTCTGCACAGATGATTTTTTTCTCCTAGGTTAAAATGCTAATTCTGAATGTTCTTCCCGATAAATGTTGAAAGGTAAGCCTGGCAAAAATGTCTGCCCCTCAAATAAGAAAAGAAATGCTTTCTGAGGAAAGATATGCCAATGAAGCTTGGAAATTTCGCAGGAAATACCACTTCATAATGTACTTGTATCATGTGTCGGCAACTGATAACAAAGAAAAGAGTGAAAGAGAAATTGTTTTTACCATTTCTAGATATTGCGTATTATGTTTTTGCATGGAGAACGAAAGAAGATAAGGCAGTGGCGAAAGGTGGCTGCCCTTCAGTCTGTGGGAAGGAATGTAAACAAAAGGCGAGTTGTGAGCTGATGTGTAAAGGAAGCCGGTCCCAATGGCTCATAACGGATGGCAGCAGCAGAGCCAATGTATGTTGGAAAGAGCCTCCCGGTGTCAGCAATTTCAGTTTCAATTTATTACAATAATGCATTCAGGGTGCTTTGCTTGCCACACAGAGGAATAGACTGCAAAAAGCAGACAGAACGAAGCGCTCCTCAAAGAATTCACAACAGATGCTTCCGAAGTTTAAAAAAAAAAAAAAAAAAAAGTCATTTTATTTAAGAGAGGTTGCTGTAACAGGCATGAATGTTTAACAAAAGCCGAAGGGACAAAATGTACATCGTAACGCTGAATAATCTGAAAGCGGTTTCTGTAACCAAATGCGGCAAAGGCACAAAAGTTTAACACGGGATGAAAGCAAATTGGAGCTGGCATGCAACAAGGTTGTGCAGCGAGATTGTGCTAGAGACGAACAAACCCACCAAACAGGAACACATACTAAAACAAGCGAGATCGCGCTGCGAAAAAAAGACAAAAAGTAGTCCACAAACCGGACGGAAAATAGCGAGCCTCGCATGTTTTCAGTACTTGGTCGCTGCTCTCGAGGAGAGCTAACCACCAGAAAAGGTATGACATATGCATGCCTTCCACTAATCAAAGCAAGCAGATTTTAACTGGCAAGTCCACGAACCAATGAAAGACACTAACGTGACATGGGTGGGGCTCCGAGCCCTTTTCTAACTACTGAAGCGCATCACAAGTGAAACGCAAGCACATGCAACGTAGGCTCGACCCTAATGAGGGTTGCTCTTCTGTCTGCAGGTTCTTCCTTTGTGCCTGATATGGACACTATGCAGAGAATGATTAATATTACTTTTAGAGCCAGGGGTGCACCAGTTCCTCTTACAGTTCCAAGGTTGGATGTAGATATAATGTCCCTGGTGTCCCAGATGACAAATAGATCAGAGGACGTTTTGTTCAGGGATGTGAACTGGCTAAGACTTTGCAATCACCTCAGAGAAAACTCGGGCTTGGATCCCCTAGTGTAGGAATGTACCATCTTTCTTGGCATGTTTTCCCCAGTTTCTCCCTGTTTGTCAGTATGCTTTGCCTGTTTCACTGGGATCCTGCTAGCCAGGACTCCAGTGCTCATTGTTTGTGGCCTATGTGTGTGTTGTCAGTATGCTTAACTGTGTCACTGAAGTTCTGCTAACCAGAACACCAGTGCTTATGCTCTCTACTTACCAAATTTGTCACTATAGTTTACTGACTCCATATTCCAATTCTAATTGGTACACTGGACCCCCCGTTATAAGTCCCTAGGCACTCAGGGCATTGGGATTCCAGGAGAAACCTATGGACAGCAGCATTTCTTTAGACACCCATAAGGAGCTCATACAAACCTTTCTTCTGGACTGCAACTGCAGCCTGAGTGAACTAGTGCGCACACACTATTTCACAGGGATTTCACTGCACTTAAGTAACTTAAGTCACCTACATTTCTAACCTTCATTTACTTAAAGCTAGGTGCAAAGTTACTGTGTGTGAGGGCACCCTTGCACTAGCAAAGGTGGACCTGGACAACGTGGGGGCAATTCCCCAGACTTCGTGAGTGCGGGGATACCATTACACACATGCACTACATATGTCAATACATATATGTAGCTTCACAATGGTAACTCCGAATATGGCCATATGAGGTGTCTAAGATCATGGAATTGCCCCCCCCCCCCAGTCTAAATCTGGTACTTGGGGCCCAGTCCCATGCACCCTGGGGTCTCCACCATGGACCCCCAGTACTGCTAAACCAGCTCTCTGAGGTTTCCACTGCAGCCCCAGCTGCTGCCACCTCATAGACAGGTTTCTGCCATCCTGGGGACTGAGCAGCTCAATCCCAGGAAGGCAGAATAATGCATTTCTTTTGAGGGGAGGGTATTACACCCTCTGCCTTTCGAAATAGGTGTTACAGGCTTGGGAGGGGTAGCCTCCCAGAGCCTCTGGAAGTGCTTTGAAGGGCACAAACAGTGCCCTCCTTGCATAATCCAGTCTACACCGGTCCAGGGACCCCCAGTTCCTCCTCTGGTGAGAAACTGGACAATGGAAAGGGGAGTGACCACTCCCCTGTCCATCACCACCCCAGGGGTGGTGCCCAGAGCTGCTCCAGAGTGTCCCTGGCATTCGCCATCTTGGATCCCTAGGTGTGGGGACCCTCTGGAGGCCTGAGTGGTTAGTGCCAGCAGGTGACGTCAGTGACCCCTCCTGATAGGTGCATACCTGGGTAGGTAGAAAATTCCCCCTCTCAGAGCTATTTAGGGTCTCTCTTCTGGGTGTTTCCTTAGATTCAGCTTGCAAGACTCCTCCATTAAACTTCTGCATCCTCTGCTTCAGCTTCTGACTGTCGGATCAACTGTAGACTGCTCCAGGAACCGCTGTAATTGCAACGAAGTATCCAGGATGACTCCTTTGACCTGCAACTTAAGCTTCAGCCAGCATTTGCAACAGTTTCCAAGATGTGCATGATCTGAGGACTACCTGTCTTCACCCTACACCAGAACTGAAGGAATCTCCTGTGGAGTGACGGAGTCACTTCTCTGCTTCTGCAGGCACCCTTCTGCAACGACTACCAGTACTCTGGGACTCCTCTCCTGATGAGGAGTGCGCTCCCTGGAACACAGGTGGTGGACCGAAGTGATCCAGACTGTCCATAGATCCAGCTTTCCAAATTTGGTGGAGGTAAGAGCTTGCCTCCCTGTGGTGCGAGAGTACCCCTGTGCAATGCGTCTTCTCCAGCTCCTTGGGCTTCTGTGCACTTCTTACAAGAATCCGTCGTGCACAGCACAGTGTAGCCCAAGTCCCCAGCACTCCATCCTGTGATGCACAACTCGCTGAGATGTTCTCCGGGGGAGTGGGACCTTCCTTTGTAGGGCTTTGATGACCGCACTTTGCATCTTCTTTGTCCCCATGTTCTGGGACTCCTGTGGGTGCTGCCTGGTCTCTCTGAAGTGCTGAGAGCCCCCTCTGTGTCGTCAGTCCGAGTTGAGACCCCCAGGTCCCTCCTGGGTCCAGGCAGCTCCTTTTTGACGCAAGCCGCATACTTGCTTGAACCAAGGCTTGTTGGTGGAATACAGCGACACAAACAGCCTGCATCCAACAACTCTACGTGGGACATCACCTGCACCAAGCAGGAACCCGCAGCCATCTTCTTTGGTGCGCTTCTGTATTTTTCTTCTTACCAGAGAATCCACTTTTGCACCATCTTATAGGTTGGCAGGAGCTCCTGTCATTCCTGGACTCTTCTTCGACTTCTGAACTTGGTCTCCTCTCTCCACATGTCTTCAGGTCCAGGAATCCATCATTGGTTGCTTGCAGTTGTGTGTCCTGAGGAAACTTGCTGTACTTTACTCCTGCTTTCCTGGGCTCTGGGGTGGGACACTTTACTTACCTTTGGTGTTTTCCTACATTCCCAGCGCCCCAGCCTAGGGAGAAATTTGTGATTCGCATTCCATTATTTTAGTATTATGGTTTGTGTTGCCCCTAGGCCCATTTCAATCTATTTTATTTTCTACTTTTTGCACTATTCTATGATTGTTTACTTACCTGATTTTGGTTACTAGTGTATATATTGTGTATGATACTTATCTCCAGAAGGAGTATTGCCTCTAATAAATATTTTTGGCATTGTGGGACAGATGTACGAAATTTTGGGTTTGCGACTCGCAAATTCGGATGCAGGATGGTGTCCCTGACACCATCTGTGAATCGCAAGGGGGTCATTAATATTAATGAGGTGGGTCGATGCGCAGCACTCATAGGGATGGTGGCCTGCTGGAGACAGCAGACCACCATGTCGTTGACTGCTTTTAAATAAACCTTTTTTTTATTTTTTTTATTGCAGCCCGTTTTCCTTAAAAAAATTTAACGTTTTCCTGCAATACAAACGAAAAAATGAAACGTTTTTGTTTCATTTTTTCTGGGCCATTCACAAATGGGAAGGGGTCCCCATGTGACCCCTTCCCTTTTGCGAATGGGTTACCACCAGTGGTAACTGCGAATCGCAAATAGGAAGGGGAAATCCCACACACATTTTGTTCCAGACAGTATTTTTTTGAGAACTTTTCAGAAGAGACAGTCAAAGTAGATAATCTGATGTCCGGGTCAACAACCTGAAGGTACAGTTATCTCAGAAGATGCCTTGCCTGCAACTGCTTTTGACAAAAAGATTGAGAAAGATGGCAAAGAGGACTACTCACCATCAAATTCTGCTCCAAGAGCAAATGCATATACCACATATACCGTAAGTCCCTCCTTGTAGATTTCCCTTGCTGATCAGATGAATGAATAAGTGGATTTTTGTTCAATTCCAGTCCTTATGGAACACTAGCAGTACATTTTATTTTGGTGGTTTCTTTTGATAACATTTGTTCTCCGGCAGCGACTTCAAGGTCAGCCATCACAGCTCAAAGACACATCTGGATGTGTTCCTGGAGGGCTTCCCAAAAGGCAGTTCTGATTAAGTTTCCGTTCACATGTCCTAAAATCTTTGGCTAGGATCTAGACCTAGTCAAACAAACTGTTGAGAACAGAAAGAGGACTTCTCTCTTTTCCAAAAGTAAGGGCTTTGGTTGCAGGATAGTGTTTGGCTCAGGTGCAACAAGAAGAGGTAACCAGCAATTTAGAGACAAGAGGCCGTGGATGGGGCAGCACCCCTGTTGACAAATCACAATACCAGCAGTCTTCCCCAGCCCCCCTCCTCCACCATCCCCAAAGGCATAATTACGCCCCAGTGGACGGAAGGCTACTAAAATTCAAAGTTGTTTGAAAACCAGAGTGGAGGGCACTTTGGCCTTCAAAGTGGCTCAACATTTTTGTTGAATGCCTCCTCCACATTGTTCATTCTGTCTGCTCTTTAAACAGTAAATTTTCCAGAAAAACAAGAATAGGCCTGCCAATCTTCTGAGCCCCAATACCCTTCTTCATTCTCCCTGTGTATGTCTTCCCAGATGTGTCAGCAGATCTCAGAAGTTTGGAATTCTGTGGAACAATTTATTTGCCACAGAGTAGAATTCCCTTCTTCTGCCTTATGTACTTTAACCCTAAGTTAGAAAGCCTGGGCAAAAAATGCATTCTTGATTCCTTGTTTCACGGGCCTTCTGTATTGCTTCCTTCAATTCCAGTAAATCCTGAAGATGGTAAGGAAGATCCTCAGACTGAGCAGTAGTTTTCTTTATTGTACCAACGTGGTCAATGAGACCTTGGTTTTCAATCCTACTTCAGTTGTCTCTAAAACTGAATTGGTAGTTCCCTCTCTTCCCCCTCCTCTTTGTTTGCAGTGAGGCATTTAAATCTAGGGGTTTTGGTATTTGAAAGGTTAAGACTCCTTTCCGAAGATTGTTCCTTTGAGATGTTGTAAAGCATACAACAGTCTAGATGCCCTTTGACTTTCAAATCCTGTGATAGACACTGGAAGAATTTTAAATCTTGGTGTAGTTCAAATTGTCTTACCCTTTTTTTTGTGAACCAAGCACTATTTTGGATTTCTTAGGGACTTTTTTTTGCAAGGGTTGCCAGCGTCTACAATCTGAAGTCATTAACCCCTTCTGTGCCCAGGACGTAATGGTTACGTCCTGAGGCACAGTGCTTGTGTGCCCAGGACGTAACCATTACGTCCTGGGCACAGAGCCCAGAAGGAGCGCTAGTGCTCCCTCTGTGGGGTTCCCCCCCAACCCCGCAAGGCAGGGATGGAAGGGGAAGCACTTTCCCTTCCACCCCTGACACCCCCGTGACACAGCGCAAGCTAATTGTCACAAGGCCTCCTCCTATCACGCAAAAGCATTTCTCTTCTGATCACGTGGAGGAGGCTGAGAGACTTCAAAGGGAAAGAAAGTTATTTCCTTCCCTTTGAAGTCACTCTCAGCATTTTGGCAGCCGGATTGCTTGCGCCCACTAGACACCAGGGATGTTTAAAAAAAAAATGAAATTGGCATGAGGGGTCGCTCCCAGGGGGGCATTTTTTTTAAAGGCCTTTTCTGTCCCCCCTGGGGGGGGGGGGGGGCAGGAACCTCTAGGCACCAGGGAGTATTTTTTGTTTGTTTTGTTTTATATTTTTGAGGTGGGGAGCGACCCCTTAGGCAAGGGTCACTCCCATAGGGGGCAAATTATATTTAGGCAATTTCTGCCCCCAAGCCTATTTTTATGAGGCCAATCTGCCCCCAAGGGGGGACACAAACCACTAGACACCAGGGAGTTTTTATTTTTTTCCGCGAAATTCACGCAAGGGGAGGGCCATTTTTTTAAAAGGCCTTTTCTTCCCCCGGGGGGGGGGGGGGGGGGCAGAAACCTCTAGGCACCAGGGATCATTTTTTTTGTTTTTGTTTTGTTTTTGTATTTTTGAGGTGCGGAGCGACCCCTTAGGCAAGGGTCGCTCCCCTAGGGGGCAAATTATATTTAGTCCATTTCCGGCCTATTTTTATGAGGCCAATCTGCCCCCAAGGGGGTCAGAAACCACTAGACACCAGGGAGTTTTTTTTTTCTCGTGAATTTCATGCAAGGGAGCGACCCCTTGGGCAAGGGTCGTTCCCCTGGGGAGCAAATTTATTTTAGGCCATTTCTGCAGATCAGCCTATTTCTATTGCAGAAACCGCAAGGCACCGGGGATTTTTTGTTGTTGTTTTACAGATGGGGAGCGACCCCTTAGGCAAGGGTCGCTCCCCTGGAGGGGCAAATTGTATTTAGGCCAGGGGGCAGATCGGCCGATTTTAGGTCAATCTGCCCCCAAGGGGGACAGAAACAACTAGGCACCGGGGATCTTTTTTTTTTTTGCACCAATGTCACGCAATGGGAGCGACCCCGTAGGCAATGGTCGCTCCCCGGGGGGACACACAAATTTATTTTAGGCCATTTCTGCCCCCCCCTGGGGCCGGCTGGTCTAGAGGCCAAAATCCACAGGTAGGCACTTTGCAAAAAACACCTCTGTTTTCTGTGAAAAAATGTGATGTGTCCGCGTTGTGTTTTGGGCCATTTCCTTTTGTGGGCGCTAGGCCTACCCACACAAGTGAGGTACCATTTTTATCAGGAGACTTGGGGGAACACTGGGTGGAAGGAAATCTGTGGCTCCTCTCAGATTCCAGAACTTTCTGTCATCGAAATGAGAGGAAAAAGTGTTTTTTTGGTCAAAGTTTGAGGTTTGCAAAGGATTCTGGGTAACAGAACCTGGTCAGATCCCCACAAGTCAACCCATCTTGGATTCCCCTAGGCGTCTAGTTTTAAAAAATGCGCTGGTTTGCTAGGTTTCCCCAGGTGCCGACTGAGCTAGAGGCCAAAATCCACAGGTAGGCACTTTGCAAAAAACACCTCTGTTTTCTGTGAAAAAATGTGATGTGTCCAAGTTGTGTTTTGAGCCATTTCCTTTCATAGGCGCTAGGCCTACCCACACAAGTGAGGTACCATTTTTATTGGGAGACTTGGGGGAACACAGAATAGCAAAACAAGTGTTATTGCCCCTTGTCTCTCGAATTTTTTTTCCTTCCAAATGTAAGGCAGTGTGTAAAAGACATCTATTTGAAAAATGCCCTGTAATTCACATGCTAGTATGGGCACCCCGGGATTCAGAGATGTGCAAATAACCACTGCTTCTCAACACCTTATCTTGTGGCCATTTTGGAAATACAAAGGTTTTCTTGATACCTATTTTTCACTTTTTATATTTCAGCAAATGAATTGCTGTATACCCGGTATCGAATAAAACCTCATTGCAAGGTGCAGCTCATTTATTGGCTCTGGGTACCTAGAGTTCTTGATGAACCTACAAGCCCTATATATCCCCGCAACCAGAAGAGTCCAGCTGACGTAACGGTATATTGCTTTAGAAAATCTGACATCGCAGGAAAAAGTTACAGAGTAAAACGTGGAGAAAAATGGCTGGTTTTTTTACCTCAATTTCAATATGTTTTTATTTCAGCTGTTATTTTCTGTAGGAAACACTTGTAGGATCTACACAAATGCTGAGTTTAGAATTTTGTCTACTTTTCAGAAATGTTTAGCTTTCTGGGATCCAACATTGGTTTCTCACCCCATTTGGTCACTAACTGGAAGGAGGCTGAAAGCACAAAAAATAGTAAAAATGGGGTATGTTCCAGTAAAATGTCAAAATTGTATTGAAAAATTGGGTTTTACAATTCAAGTCTGCCTGTTCCTGAAAGCTGGGAAGATGGTGACCTTGTCACTGCAAAACCTTTGTTGGTGTCATTTTCAGGGAAAAAACCACGAGCTGCCTTCTGCAGCCCTTTTTCCCCATTTTTAAAAAACAAAACAACATTTTCACTGTATTTTGGCTAATTTCTTGGTCTCCTTCAGGGGAACCCACAAAGTCTGGGTACCTCTAGAATCCCTAGGATATTGGAAAAAAAGGACGCAAATTTGGCATGGATAGCTTATGTGAACAAAGTTATTTTTATTTATATATATATATATATATATATATATATATATATGAATGCACTTTCTTCCAAGTATTTCCCTTATTCTACTACTGTGTTGCCGCCATGCATGGCGTTCTCCACGGCCTGTGCTTCCTGGTGAGCCAGCCTTCATGGTTTCCACTTTCACCCATCTGTGGAGGGGACTATCCTTTTGCTCACCCATGCACCTGCACTTTGTCTCTACCTCGCACAGTGTCTTTTCAGTTGAGTGACACCCACGGGGAGATTGGAGCAACGGTTTCCTTGCGCTGTCAACTTTCTGAATTCCCCAATCCCGGGCCTGTGGTTGTGTGTTCGCATTGATAGTTCTTGATACCGGTGGCACGGCCGGCTCATGAATAATTGGCTTAGTAAGCCTGACTAATGCAAGGAATTGATGTGCCTACTTCTCCTCCTGCTTCCCTTTCTCCTTTCTCACTGCACGTTCCCCTGCTGGTTTTTCCCTGATTTTCTCTGGCCTGCCCAGGCTTTATAGTAATATTGTGCTGAGGACACTGCCCTAATTTTTGTAGCCACAGTCGGTGTGACAAGGTGCTGACCTCTAGACAATTCACAGTATTGGGGTCCATGCTTTCCGGATTGTTCCTGGTACACCCTCCTTTTATTCATCCCCTGCGTTTGGAGTGCATTGTTGTAATCAACTATGGATAAGTCAGGTTCTCAGGACCCTGGGGAGTCTTATATGGCGGAGGAATTCACATTGGGGAAGAAACTGGTTGAATCCTTGGACTCATCAGTCCAGCATTCTGTGAGCTCTGGCTGTCACTCTGCAACCCTTCCGCCATTAAGTCCTCTTCCCAATGACAGTGATGCCTAGAATGATCCTTCCATTCCCCAGGATGACATGCCCATCTGGCCAAGAGGTGTTGCCCTGATCTCTTGCAGGACTTGTCCCAGTCTGACCTCCTTTATTCTCACTGAGAGGACATTGTTCACCTCAGATCTAGTGATTGGATTCCGGTACGTGACGCTGCATCCTCATGCCCATCTTTACAAAGGGCTTGACAAGGACGTGCATGCAAGGCTCAGGACAAAATACCCCAGACGGACTTTAGATGACAAGATCTCTAATACTCCGGAGGTGGACAGTAGTATAAAAACCATCCTGAAGAAAATGTATGAAGACGCTTAAGAAGTGTATTACTATGGACTGGCAGTCTTGTTAGGATCACCTGCTAGATGTTTCTGGGCCACTAGCAAAGATCCTGGAGATGGTGGTGGACGCCATGGAGTCAAGGAGTCCTGTAGATCCTGAGGTCTTGGCTGGGTGGGCCCAGCATGCTATTTTCCAGTTGGAGAATGCAAACTGTGCCAGTTCTTCTGAGTGCAGGAAGTCCATGTTGATGTGCATATACCCTAAGCTTTTTGAGTTAGCTTCGGCAGAAGTAGGCCCCATGGCAAATTATCTCCTTTCCTGAGATCCCTTCTCCGAGGACCTGGGCAAATTTGTCATCACGTCTGCGGTCCAATTTCCCTTTAAGAAAGCCTTCCACTCTAACCATTTTTGCCAGCACCAAGTGATTTAGAGTCTGTTCTCTTGGCTGGGCATTCTGCAGAGGCTTCCAGCGTGGGTTTGACGACCCTCCTTGCAGGATTAAGAGGTAGCAACACCTTTTACCATGCCAGATCCCGCTTCTGGCATGACAGAGACGGTTCCCGTGGTGGAGAACAAGTTAGAACACAAATTTCAGTTACAATTGAGCCTAATAGTTCCTTGTCAGGTTCCTTTGGGGGTCAGAGCCATAATGTTTCTCAGAAATGAGCTTGAATTACTCAGGATGCCTCGGTTCTTCAAACAGCCCTTGTCTAACAGACAGAGATTTGTGGGAATCCCTCTCATCGGGTCATCCCCCTCATCCTCTGTCTTGTTATCTTCCAGAGCAAATGGTAATTGACGTGGAGATTTGGAGCTTGTTGGCCAAAGATGCCATCTCCCCAGCATGTCATTGTCCGAGAGGGTTTTGCAGCACTGCCTTTTTGGTTCCTGGGGCGAAGGGGTGGGAGAGAAGGGGGTGTCACATGTTAGTCCTCAGCCACAAAGACTTCAGTGGATGGGTTTGCTACTGCCACTTCAAAATGGATGGCATCCATTTACTTAGAGATCTGAGAAGGTGACTGAATTGTCTACCTTGATTTCAAGGGTGCCTAGCTCACAGTTACAGTCCTACTTCCCCTCCTTCGATACCTCCGGTTCCAATAGCAGAAATTCTGGTTTGACTCCTTTCGGTCTTTCTTCAGTCCCTTGGTGTTTCAGCAAGCTGGTGAAGCCCATAGTGGAATTCTTATGTGCCTGATGGCTGCATCTCATTACCTGAGCAAGCTTCTTCTCGTGGCTCAAGTGCAGGATATCCTCCTGGCCCATTTAGACATGACCATTTTGCTATTTCAGCAGTTGGGGGTTCCTTCTGAATGCGGTGAAGTCCTGGTTGATACCTCAGTCTGTAGAGTTCCTGATTTCCAGATAGATTCAGTGACAGCACAGTTATTGTTGCATGCTCACAAGACCAGGATCGTCAAGAGGGAACTGAGGTCCCTTATTTCCAAGGAGGTAGTTGCTCTGAGACAGGTGACTCAGACTGTGGGGTTACTCGACTCCTGCATTCAGACAATATTTCCAAGTCCTGTTCATTATCGGGCTCTACACCGGCTCAAAATTCACCACATTTGGAAGGACGTCTTATTCAGACCTGCTTCCTCTGACCCAGGACACCAGATTTGAGATGGAGTGGTGTTTGAGTCATATGGAGGCCTGGAATGGCTGGGTGATTTTCAGTTGTCAGCCAGATATGGTCATCAAGTCTGATACAATCAGGTGGGGATGGGAAGCCTGTTGAGGTTCAGTCTCCACAGGGTGCAGTTGGGCAGGGGGAGGGGGCGGTTCAGTGGTCAGAGGAGGAACTTCAAATATATATCAATTGTCTGCAACTCCTGGCGTGTTCATTTGCCATCAGGCCGCTTTCTCCTCAGCAATTTTGGGTTTCATCCTGTTGGTGGTTTGTTATATCAACAAGTTGGTGGGGGCACCAGATTTCGCATGATGGTGGAGATTGCAGAAGAGGTTTGGTATTTTTACCTGTATCGCAATAGCTCAGTGATTGCGGAAAATCTACTGGGTGAATCCAACACTATTGCAGACTGGATTTCTGAGATTCCTTTCAGTGATCGGAGAATACTTCCCTTCATCTTTCTGTGGCTTCAACAACTTTGGGGCCCATGTCTGATAGATTTGTTTGCGCCCTGCCTGAATGCTGAGATTCCTCACTTTTTTAGTTGGAGGCTGGACCCTCTGACCTTGACGACTAATGCCTTCCTCCAGGACTGTAGCCTGAGGTTAATGTATGCCTTTCCTCCATTTCTCATGATTCCTCAAGTGGCAGCTCCAGCGTGGCGTCAGAGTGATTCTGGGCTTGACCCTCTATGGGGAACGCACTCCTGGGATCCTACTCTGTTAGATCTGTCTTATGATCTCCCAGTGCAGCTCCTACTGCTGGACCCCTTAGCCATCCGAACCCTCCGGTTCTGCAGGATCTCTTCATCTCATGGTATGGCGTCTTTCCAGAGATGCTGGTGTCTGCCAGGGCTTTTGCAACGTGCTGAGAGATTGGTCTCCCAGTCCTGGTCCTCCAGTACACATAAATTATATAACTCAGCATGGTGTCGATGGGTCAGTTGGTGTGATGTACAGGGGTCTTGATCCTCAGGGGGCAGAGTATTCCAGGTAGTGAATTTCATCTCCTCTCTTGCGGTGGATGGTATGGTGTTTTTACTCTGCCATCTCTGCTGGACATGCTCCCTTGGACGGGAAACCAGTCGCTGAGCATGGTTATATGACGGAACACCGAATTTTAAACTACTACTAACCTTAACAACGAGGTCGGAACACCGACCTCGTCTTTACTACTAATGATTTTACCACGAATGCCTTTACAACGATATTTCGTTGTAAAGGCATTCCTGATAAAATCATTAGCAATAGGCACCATTCACCCTACATCCCTCACCCCACCCCCCCAACCCCACCCCAAAACCTAAAACCCCCTGACCCCCCACCCACTCCCCAAAACCAAAAACGCCCCACCCCCCCAACCCCACCCTAAAACCTAAAACCCCCTGACCCCCCACCCACTCCCCAAAACCAAAAACGCCCCACCCCCCCAACCCCACCCCAAAACCTAAAACCCCCTGACCCCCCCACCCACTCCCTAAAACCAAAAACGCCCCACCCCCCCAACCCCACCCTAAAACCTAAAACCCCCTGACCCCCCACCCACTCCCCAAAACCCAAAACGCCCCACCCCCCCAACCCCACCCTAAAACCCCCTGATCCCCCACCCACTCCCCAAAACCAAAAACGCCCCACCCCCCAACCCCACCCTAAAACCTAAAACCCCCGACCCCCACCCCCTCCCCAAAACCAAAAACCCCCCACTTACCTGAGTCGTCATCTGCGTCGTCCTCCTCAGCCGACTCCCTTGTTTGTACCTTAACCATGCATGTTCGTTGTTCAGGACATGCATGGTTAAGGCACAAAATAACGAAGTTGTGGTTAAAGAAAGCGTTGTTCCACTTTCGTTAACCAGGACTTCGTTATAAAAAATTCGGCATAAAGGATGTTTCCCGCTGAGCATCCCTTGGTATGTAGGGTTAAGAGGAGGGCGTTTGTCTTTTGAAGACCCTGCATCCCTGTCACTCATCTTCGGGATGTCGACGTGGTGTTTTGGTTCCATAGTGACTGCCCAGAGAATTCCTTGTTGTCCTGTAAACAGGTATTAGCCAAATGTACTATTCTTCTGTATCTCATCCTGTCAGAGGTTTTTAGAAGGCATAGCGTACAACATTGCACGCTTTGTAAATACTCTGGAAGGGGTTTCTTTTTAGCTTTCTGGGCGCACAGAAACATTTTCTAAATGTTTTTCATACCCCCATTCTCCCTGAAGTACCACAGTTATGTGCTGTTCAATGTCTGAAAGCTTATGAGCTGGCAAGCAGTTTGATCAGATGTGATCCTGCGGGGAAATTATTTATTGCTTTACAGAAGCCCTTCAGACCCATGGCCTCTGCCACTTTGGCATGGTGGGCTAAATGGTTATCAGCTGGGGTGGACGTGTCTGTGTTTAGGGTGCACTCAGTACGTGGTGCTGCGGCCTCTAAATCCTTTGTATTGGGGTCTCATTCAGAGGATATTATGAAAGCATATTATTAGTTCCATGATTTTACTTTCAAACATTTTTATTATAAACCGGTTGTTAAATGTTACATCTGTGGTGGTGGATCAGCATCAAGCAAGCATAGTTAGAGCCTCCAGTCCTGAAATAGAATAAAACATTTTCAAGCATTTGCGGCAAGAATTTTAAATTCTATTAAGCACACTGGGGCGAGGATTATCTCATCTGTTGAAGTGATTTATTTATCATGGTTTATGTGTTTGATGTTGTTCCTGCCCTATGTACTTAGTGGTGTATTTGGAGATTACTCCTTTCTTTTTCTTGACATGTTTGGACCAAAAGCATTTGAGCTTTTGTGGAGTCGATGTTCCGGGATCTGGTTCCTGATGGTGACATTCTTGTTGTTGGTCAAGGCTTTCTATAATAGCCACCTGGTGTTGGTTTAGTTAGAAGGATTGTTGGAGCCTTTACTGGTTGGACTCTTTGAGATGTTCATAGTTCTGTTAAGGTGTTGGGACTAGTTCTGCAAAGAAATATGACAAGTCCTTGTGGGTGGGCCACAATATAGGGGGTTGGTCCTATGAAAAATGTAGTTTTTTTGTGTTACTGATTCAGGAATGCTTGAAAATTTTTAATTATCCTGTTCCATCTTGGGCTCATCCTTTGGTGCTCAGATCCCCTTTGGGCTCTCCTTTTGAACCACTCCATTCTGTAGACCTTGCATTCTTGCCTACTGCGGTTATCTTTTTGGTAGCCATGTGTTCTGGCAGGCGGATTGCTGAAATCTGAGCTTTGCTGTCTCCCTCTCCATTCCCGAGATTGTTGCTGGATAGGGTGGTTTTAAGACCAGGTCCTTAACTGAAGTACCAGAACATTCTGCTCTCTATCCCCTAGGTGTACATACAACATTCTCATTCTCGCTCTGTTTCATGTGTATTACCTTCTTTAAATTATTTTAGATTGAAGTGTATATGGCAGTTGTCATCTCTTTGGCATTTAACACCTTCAAATATCTTTAGTCTTGGGTGGAATAGTAAATTCAACCCCGTTGGTGTCCAACATCTTATCCCAATATTGTTACATTGGCATGGAAATATTACATTTCACCCCTTTAGTGTCCAACACATCCCCCCCAACATGGTTAGACTGAAGTGTGAATAGTAAATGTCGCCCCTTTAGTGCCCAACAATTTTCGGTACTATGGTTAGAATGGATTGGGAATAGTAAACGTCTTCCTTTTTAGTGTCTAAACTGCTTCCCAAATATGGTGACTTTGGAGTTGGAATAATAAATGTCCCTCCTTCAGTGTCCAACACTTAACCCCAGTATGGACAGACTGATGTGGGGATAATAAATGTCACCCTTTTAGTGTCTAAACTAGGGGTCTCCAACCTTTTCTGCAGTGAGAGCTACTTGTGTTCAATGAAAATAATCCTGAGCGTACTAATATTATTACTTATGTATTACTGACCATATCTAACAATATTACATTAGTGACCACCCTATGGAAGTTTACCAGAGGTAAACACGTTGGTACATCAGGCAGGGTTTTCAGCACTAATGTGAAAAAGTATTTGCCAATTTACAATGCACTGTCACGGGTAAAGCATAAAAGCCATAGTTGCAGTGCTTCTGCACCGAAGTGATAATGTTAGTAATAAGTCTCCCCAATGCCACATGATTTATCAATCAATATCAAAATTATAAATATTTTGAAAATGTAACCAAATTTCTCCTAACATCAGCTTATGGGTTGTGGTTCCTGCGGGAGCAGCATTGGAAAGTCTCTTGGCACATGGCCACCTGGATTGGCCACTTGGAAAAGGAATTGGTTTGCAGATTTAAAGGTGGTGCATTGGGGTCCCCTTGGGCTGTTAAGGTCACAAGGGGTTGGGGACCCGGGGCACACAGCAGATCCCGCAATGCAGGGCAGTCTGGAGGTCTTGGATGCTGTACGCAAAGAGACCCTTTGGATCTCGAGGTAAGTCGTCTTCTTGGAGTCTTGCGGGAGGTCCAGGGTGTCACTGAAGTCTCTCGACTGGGGCCTCCTCCTAGTCCAGTTGCAGCTCTGGGGAGCTGTTTTTGATGATGTTCGACGTGCACTGGCCAGTATCTGGGGTATTGGCACAACTCTGCCACGGGATGGCGCTGTGCCACCAAGCTTGGCACACTTGCAGGTCTTGTCCTGGCTGTCCTTGGTGTGTCGTCGGGTCCGGCTGCAACTTCTGGTTGTGGAGCTATCATCCGGTTGGTGAGGTGTCCCTCACCGGTTTTCTGGTTCCTTTGGTTTCTTGAGTGGTGCTTCTACTCAGGAGGTAGATCTCTGGCTATTTGCGAAGCCTGAAGATCCTTGGGGCTCTTTTGATGTTGGTCCAGTGGTCAATGCCTCTGCGGCGGCGATTGTCGGGAGACTGGTGCAGCAAACAAGGTCTTGGAGCCTCTTCTGGTGCAGCAAGTCCTCTGTTCGCGCCTTGGTGGGTTCTTTGGTGCTGTCTTCTTTTCTTTCAGATGAATCTAATTTCTTGGTCTAGGGGAGCCCACTAAATACTGAATTTGTTGGGCATTGTAGGGGGAACCTGGTAGTGTCCAATGGGACACTTACCCTTGGGTGGCTACTACAGTGACAACTTCCTGTGGGAAGGGTCACTTCCCTAAACCTAATTGGCTATTTTCCTGCCATCCAACATGGAGGAAAATTAAATGGAGGGTCCACGTAGCCTGCAAGCCCGTAGGGGTGGTGCATGCTCAGTGAGACCACTCCTCCTACCCTTTGTGAGGTTTCCCGCCTTTGCTCCAACCAAAAATTGGAGTTTGCAAAGGGGGAAGTCATCTGCTGCTAGCAGCAGGCCAGGAGAGTAGAGTTTCAAGGGCAATAGCCCTTTAAAGCTCACCGCCAGAGTGTTGCACATTCCTGAGGGGGGTGTTAGCTCCTCCACCAAGGAACGGCATTGTTCTACAAACCGGTGAGGTATGGCTCTCCCCAGGTTTGAATGTTGGCTGTCTGGAAGTGGCAGGCTGGAACCAGTTCGCAACTATGCCACTTAGTTTAGCTTTTGCTGGGGACACCTCTAAGGTGATCCCTGGCTACATTTAGGTTTAAATCCATTACTGGTACCAGTTTGGATTTAATATTCTGAGTTGTTTGATATCAAACAACCCAGGGTACAGAGTGGCCATCATGTAACTGGGGAGCTTGTGTTTGACCAGTGTCCAGTACATGTCCTTAAAATGGCTGCTGTGTTCACACACTATGCCTCAGGTTTGGCAAGGATGCAATGGGGTCATATTGCTGATGTAAATATGCCCTCACATATAGTATGGTGCACCCTGGCTTAGGGCTGGAAGGCCTACCAGAGAGGTGACTTACCCATATATGCAGTGTAGGGTGGGCAGGGCACACAGGGAGTGTGCCATGTTGACTTTGTCTTTTTAGGTTTACCCCAGTACACTCAGCCTGCACTGGCAGTGCTGGGTGCATGGCCCTAGAGGGTGGCACAATCAGTGCTGCTGCCCTCCAGTGGCCTACTCATACAATCACATGCCCTGGGTACCGAGGTACCCATTTACTACGGTCTTACAGTGATATGTAAGAGTGTATCCAATTGTGCCAAGCATCACAACATATTTAGGGAAAGAGCTCTGGCACAGGGAACCCGGTTAGCAGGGGCCCTGGGCACTACATCTTCTAGGATACATCAGGCAAAAAGTGGGGGCTAACCATGCAAAAAATAGGCCTCCTCTCACAGAAACTTTCTTGCGGACAATGGGGAGGGTGTAAAAAAGGGGTTGGGGGGGGTTGAGGAAGTACTTACGTCTGTGCCTTGGAATGTTGTTGATGCTGGTGTGTGTGTGTGTGTCTGAAGTATGTTTGTGCTTTGTTGGTGTGGGAGTGTGGGCTTGGACAGGGTTGTGACAGGTATGGTGGGAGTGGTAAATGTGAGTGCTGGCTGTGTCTGTGGGTTAGGGTGGTGTCTGGGGGAATGGTGTGACTTGTGGCTGTGTCTGAGGGTGTTGGGGTGGTGTCTGGGGGTATGGTGTGAGTAGTATATGGTTTTATGGCTGTTAGGGTGGTGTCTGGTGGTATGGTGGATGTGGTGGTGGTTGTGAGTAGGGTGAGTGACTGAGTGCATGCGTGTTTGTCTGTTTTGTGGTGTTTGTGTTTATTGGCCTCCTTATGAATCTGGTGATCTTCAGACCACCAGGCTCCTGGTGGAGGGCAGACATTACGATCCACGCGGTTGAACCGCCGCTGCCACCAGGAACATGGTTCCTGACGGGATGATGGCGATCGGAGTCTTGGTCCGCCACATCGATGCTGAGTTCAGTGCCGCCATGCTGATCACGAGTCCACTTTCCGCCAGCCTTTCTTATGGTGGGGTGACCCTTGCACTGCCCACGACCATGTTGTGGGCTGTGCAGGAGCACCTCTGCCCTGCACCCTCGGAATGCACACTGTCTGCTACAGCAGACAGTGTGAATTCCAAGGATGCATGGAGCACCCTCTGTGGGTCGACATTGGCCTCTGCTACATGAGGATCCAAGGCCATCGCCACCGCACAGTTTCCGGTCAGATTTCTGACGTTTCCTCCGGTCAGACCAGTTTAAACCTTGTAATCGGCCCAGGGGGGAGACCATCAGCTTCACAGCGGTTTACACTCCATGTGCCTCGGGGGCCGGCGGTCGGCCCACCAACTTCGTAATGAGGCCTTGTGTATGGGAGTAGGGAAATTGGAGGAGGAAGGTGGTGGGGGGAGCTCTGTAGGGGGATGGGAGAGGAGGCCAGAGCCTGAAAACATAGCACTGTGAATGTCTTCCAGGTACGCAACCATCTGTTGAGGCTGGGTGCCCTGCACATGGATGACATTCAGAATGGCAGTCTGATGCACAGAGATGCTCGTCAGGAAGTCAATAGCCTCCAATGGCCGCACAGTCCTTCGGAATCCCTGCCCAGTGTAGGGCCCGGCCTACGCAGTACGCAATAGGGCCCCTTAAGGAGTTGTTCGTCCTCAGAACGCCCTCATCATAGAAAGCCTGTAATGTAGGGGCCTTGTCTCCATCCCAGGTAAAGGAGGCAGGGTGAAGAACTCTGGGGGGGGTGAAATCATGATTAATCACCAAGGGGGTGAGAGGGAAGGGGTAGGTGGAGAAGCTGCGCATGGTGCGTACTTTGTGCCAACATTGTAGTAGAAGAGATGTTATTGGGAGAAGTTGGGGACCTGGAGGGTCTTCTGAAAGTGGAAGCCACAGCAGGCCACCCAGGAGGACCAACGAGTGAGCCTGCTCGACCTGTATCCAAGGTTTATTGTCTGGATTATAGTTCAAATCAAAGGAGGGTTGTATTTGTGCTACGAGTGAGTAAGTAAATGTATCAGGAAACCCCAGGTATCCATCTGCTTTAGTGCAGCACATAGGTGCTCTGGGCACTCGTGGGGGCTTGACGCCTCAGACAAAGCAGAACATTTTAATGCACATATTTAACAGCGTTGATTTGGGAATGAAGAAAGGAAATGTCTGGAGGACATATAGGAGGCATTGCATAAAATTAATATTAAGGTAGTTGAGTCTGCCCAAACCTGAAATTTCCTCTTTGTCCCAATGATAGAGGGCCTTAAATAGGGCAGTTAATTATGGGGAAATGTTGTCCCGATGCAAGTCTGCTGTGGGTGAGGTGAGTTGCAACCTTAGATTGATAATATTGTATATAGCCCATTGAAACCCCGCTTGTGGAACAGGCTGTTCTAGGTCACTGCGCTGTCAGCTATTCCCACACCTCAAGATTTTGTAAAGTTCACTTTGAAGCCAGACATTTTGGAGAAAGAATCACGTTCCTCCGTTAACGCTGGTATGGAGGTAGAAGGATGGGTAAGGAAGCATAGGATATCATCAGTGAAAAGGGCCAATTTGTGTTCCCTGTTGCCCACTCTTATACCCTGAATGTCGGGGTTATCCTGGACTCTGGCCACTGAGGGTTCCATGGAAAGTGCAAAAATGGAGGAGGAGATGGGTCAACCCTGGCGTGTACCCTTTGTAAGGGCTATAGTAGTGGAGAGAGAGTCCAGTTGATCCTCCATTTCCCTGTAGGCTTGCAAAAGTTGGCCTGAATGTAGTTTACCAGTTTGGGGCCTACGTGGAGTTTGGCCAGGAGTTTGGAAATATGTGCCCAATCCACCCTATTAAACACCTTTTCTGCTTCTCGGGAAAGGAGGATTATGGGCGGATTGGTGCGTTCCGCCACTTCAATGAGTGCTACTGCTAAGCATGTTTTGTCATTAGCTTGACAGCTATAAATAAAGCCCGATTGTTGTGGGGTTATGATAGTGGGTAATATATGTTGGAGGTGCTTTACAGAGATGGACGTGAAAATTTTAACGTTACATTTGAGTGCAATTGGACGGTAAAAGGCACAGTTGGTGGGAGGCTTATGTGGCTTGAGAAGCAGTGTAATATGGGATTCCATCATCGTTTCTGTAACCAAGCCAGTGGTTAACAAATGATTGAAGACTCGGGCCGAAGGACCAGCCAGAATATGGACAAAGGCTTTATAAAAAAGTAGCTGGAAACCTGGTATTGGACTTAAGTTGGAGCAGTTCCTTACTATGGTCAGGAGGATTATAGCTGTCTAAGTATGTACCTTGCAGGTGTTTCCCTAAAATGTGTGTCTTGTGGAGGGCTGGGTAATAGTCATTGAAGATGAAGTGTTATGTCTGGTGTTGAAGGAGTGGGCTGCCTCGTCCCGAATTTTAAGCATGTGGTTACGTGTGGAGTGCAGGCATATCTTGTGAGCTAACATCCGCCAGCTTTGTCCCTCCACTTATAGTAGGTTTGGCCAATATAGAGAAATTTCTTGGCCCCCTGAAGGTCCCTCAAAGTCTGAACTGTCCCCTTTTTTTTTGGCATGTCTTCGCTTCAGAGAGGTTAGTCTCTAATTCCTGGCTATGTAATTTGGCTGTCTATTCAAACGCCGCAGTATGTGATATTAGTTCACCATGGAGGACTGCCTTGCCGCGTCCCATATTCATGGGAGCCACATCAGTGTTGTGGGCAGTCCAGGGGCCCCCCTGCAGCCCCCCAGCACTTGTTCGCCAGCCTTTTCATGGCAGTTCAACACCATGAAAAGGTTGGAAGAGAACATATTTGTAACCAGCATGGCGGTGCTGACTTCAGTGCCACCGTGGCTGATTACAACGACTGCCATCCTCCCATCGTGATCAAAGATCCTGGCGGAGACCGTGGTCTTTTGGCAGTCGGACTGCCAGGGTCTAATTTGGCAGTCGGACTGCCATGGCAGTCTGACCTCCACTGGGAGTATGGCGGTCTTTGTACTGCTAAACTCGTAATATGGCCCTATATCTTTCTGCCATAAAGTAATTAAGGGTGCCTGTTTTGCCTTCTAGGACATGGCAATGCGCCTTTGTGACAAAACCAGCACCAGATCTTGGAATCCCCTAAGTTGTTTCGTGGTTTTCGTCACGACCCCTCAGTGGAGAATCCATAGCATAGGATCACGCGTTAAGACTGGTTCTGTGATATCAGCAATACATGGAATAACTGTCTGCTAGAAATCCTCTGTTACGGGGAACAACTACACCATGTGCAGGAACTTTGCTTACCCCTGTTGGCATCTAGGGCTTAATGCCCTGACCTGGTTCCAGGATACATCCTGGCAATTCTGTCCAGGGAGAGATGTGTGGAGTATGTAACTGAACTGTAAGAATCAAAATCATGCATTTCGTGAAACAGTTCTGATTGATCCCAGACACCTCTGCCATACGGTCTCCTGTATAGTCATTGATAAGTTACTCTCCAACCAACCTTTGATATTCGAGGATCCTGATCCCTCTGTCTCAGCACTTAAGGCTCCTAAATAAGGGAAAAACTGCCTTCACTGGCCCAGTTAGTTTTAGCATCATCCCCAGGGGTTTAACCTGTTCACTGTCCATGTTCCAAATTGTCGCTGCCACCCCATGGATTGCAGAATATAAAGGAAACTGGCCTGGGTCTAATGTGCCTCCCACCGTCAGGTCTTCGAAGGTACGGAGCTTGCCCTCCCTCACTATGTCTCCCCATGTTTTTACAGTCCAACTATTTACCTTTATAAATACTCTTTAATCGTCTACATTGTGGAAGAGCCCAGAGGGGAATAGCAGGTGCGTATGGTACCATGCCTTCGCCGTATAAAATATATTTCTGCCAACGCAACGTCGCCACCTTCAGTAGAGCACCGCAGATTGCTTGAGGAGATGTGTGTCTAGAAGCCACTCCGAAAAAGGTGTGGTATGGACATCGGGGGGTTTTGGAGCCATCTGAGAGGCCTTTGCAATTGAGCAGCTGCATAGTAATACTCAAAATTTGGAGCGTCTAGACCCCCATTTTCTAAAGTGTTATACAGAGTGCTTATTTTGACTTTGTGCCTCTTGGTAGCCCACATTAATGATGCCAGTAACCGTTGCAGCTTTGAGAAGGACAACTTCTGTAATATTACACGCAATGTTGCAAAATAATACAAGAGTTGTGATAGAGTGAGCATTTTGGCAATGGATACTCGTCCTATCTGGGATAGAGGGAGTTGCGTCCAGAAGGGAAGGGACTATCAAATTGCTTTCAGAGCTTTACCCAAATTCTCCTTTATCAAGTCCTGTTCAACGTGACATATCTGGATTTCTAATTATTTAAATGTGTCAAATTTCCATTGAAGAAGGATATTCCCTTGTGGATGATGTATAGGATCCAGCGTCCTGATTAATGGGAATAGACAGGACTTTATCCAATTAATGTGGATCTCTTATACATGGCCAAAGGCATATCATTGTGTAATCAGCATACATTGATACTATATTGGGATGGGTTCCCATGTATAGCCCCATGAACCCTCTTTATGAATAACTTGCGAGCCAGTGGCTCCATAGCCAGTGCAAACAGTAAGGGCGTTGAAGGGCAACCCGCCTCGTGCCCTGTTCATTGGCAAAGCTAGTGTTTTTAACCTGGCCCATACGTACTCTGGCCACTAGCCCCTGGTAAAGGACACAATCCCATTTACAAAACTCTGGGCCTATGCCCAGTTTTGTCAATACTGCCTGCAGGTACCTCCATCTCAAGTGTCCGATGCCTTTTTGATGTCTAATGAGGCCACCCTATCATGTTGAGAAGTGTGATGAGCCCATTCCAGAATTCCGAATAACGGGCAAATGTTTAGGAGTGTATTCCTTCCAGGAATAAAGACATTCTGATCCGGATGAACAATAGTGTGAATCATGGGGGTGAGCCTGTCTGCCAGTATTTTACTTAATATTCTTTAATCAAGATTAAACAATGAAAGAGGACAATAGGAGGGGACCTCAAGTGGGTCCCTGTTGGGTTTCGACAGTACTGTAAACTGGGCATCTCACATGCTGTCTGGTAATCTACCTCGGGCCATGGCCTTATTGTACACCTCTAATAGTCACTGTGCAAGAAGAGACTGGTACGTGATATAGAATTCTATAGGTAGTCCGTTAGTACCAGGAACTTTACACTTAGCTATCTGTTTGAGAGCTGCCTTACCCTTCTCGAGTGTCAGAGGTTCATCCAGTTCCTGTCTGAGCAATGGTGTTATAGGTATCATAGGAGCTAAATATGTCATTCATTTCTGTAGTCACTTCTGCTTATTCCTGATAAAGATTTTTATATTAGGCTTTAAATTACCTGTTGATTGCTAATTCACTCTGGTGCCTGTTTGTGTATGAATCGCACATATGATACATGTGGGTGTTCTGAGCGTAGCAGCCAGGCCAGTAAACTACTGGCCTTGTCTCCTAGATCATGCTGCCACTTAGTGTATTTTTTGTAGTCAAATTTGGCCAGTCGAGATTTTCCCTGTGTACGTCATGGATTTCTTCCAACTTTCAGAGCAGTCTAGGGTCTCTTGCCCACTCTCGTTCGGCCTCCCTCTTATTACCTTTTTAGTGTTGATTACCTCCCTTTGGAGGGTACACTGTGTGCCATATCAAGCAGACTTACAGGTCCCCCTTACCACCACTTTGAAAGTGTCCCACTCTATCCCCCCATGTGTGGCTTTACCTTCATTTTCTGCAAAATATTTGTCAGTGTTTCCACCCACCTGTGGACGGTAAGCGGAACCTGTAAGAGCTAGTGGTTGTCGCCATGTGGGGCTCACCGGAAGAGGCTTGCCTCACTACAAGGTCACTAGCAATGGGCAATGATCCGACAGTGTTCTGGCTAGATACTCCACCCTTTTACAGGTAGACACTAGTGACCCATGGCCAAATATGAGATCTATTCTCATATGGAGTGCATGCATAGGAGAGTAACGTGAGTACTCTTCTAATCGGTGTAAGGTACGTCATATCTCACATACTTGAACGTTAAGCACCCTTTACAACGGGTATTAACATGGGATATCACTTGTGTGAGTGGAGAACAGGATCTATCTAACGTCAGGTCCGGGACGGAATTGAAGTCCTCACACCAGAACGAGGGAGAGTGGGGACTGTAGAAGGGCTCGTGTGAGGGAATTAAGAAACAATGGTTAACCTACATTCTGGGCATATAACACCCCTAGAATAAGGGGTTCCCCATCTAGTTTTCCTTCTCGAATATCTGGCCTCTCTGTCCACTAGGGTATTATCAATAGCAACCCCAGGGGCCCCCCACAGTAACACCCCTCGAGCATAGGTGATGCCTATCACTATGCCATGCCAGCACCTGCTTAACCTGGCAAGTTTGCAGTCAAATGGGCCTCCTGAAGGTGGGCAGGCTGGACATGGCTCCTTAAATAGGCACAACTTCTGTCATTTAGCATAGTTGCCCATACCCCTCACATTCCATGTGATTATAGCATATTCCATGGATGCCATGTATTACTTATAAGGAATATCTCCTGTGTTATCCAGATTATTTGGGAGGTGACTTGTGGTAACAGACATGCTGAGCAATACTTCAAGAAAATAAAAAAAATAAAAACAGAACATTATCAATAACCCCCAACAAGCCCCACGCTGAGGCTGCACTGTCAATCGACTACACCCTCCTATTGCCTGTAATGATTTAGCAACTTCCATAGAGTCTATCTGGTATGAGGGGTGTTTCAATCAGATATCAGTAAGGTCCAAAGTGCGACTCCCCTGATGCAATGTCATTGCCTTAAGGATGACTCCTTATAGTGTGTAGACTGTGAGCTTCTACAATGACCTCCTCCCTCTGACCCCACAGCGGGCAAGTAGCCATAGGAAGCTAACCTGAAACCAAGAGAACCCTCTGAGATTCAAGTTGATTGAAACAGGTCCACTGTCATAGATGTGATCTGTGGGCCATCACTCAATTCTCCCGGTAATATGTCTAGGGAGACGGCATCTATCTGAGTACCATTGTCATTATTAGGGCGTTACCCTCCTGACTGGAGAAAGAAGACTGTTCCACAGCGGCGATCACTTCTGCCCTGCCCGGTGCTGCTTGTGCTGTGGAGGGTTTACCACATCTTCTTCCTGTGTTCTTGTTGTGGCGACAGCGTAGCCTTCAAGTCTCCAATCTTCTGTTATCTTCTGTTGATGGCAATCATTGATCGTCTCTCAACTCCAACCATGCCCACACATTTGGGTGCTGCGTAGAATAGCGTCTTGGTTCCGGCAATAATCGCTGTTTCGCATGGAGTAGTAAAGCATATTTAATATCTTGGGTGTGGAGGCACTGTTTCACTTCTCGAAATGCATCTTGTTGTCTGCCCACATCCACAGTATAATCTATGACTGTTGTGACATTGCAATTATCAATCTGCCATGGGCCTTTGACGTGAGATAGCTGCAGTATATTGTCTCTGTCTCTGAAATCGAAGAGTCTCGCCACCACTGGCCTTAGTGCTGCTTCTTGGACTGGTGAGTGACCTTGTCCTCTGTGCGCCCTTTCCACAGAGAAAAACTTGGAGTTCCTTCCTTCCAATACACCTCCGTCAACCATTTCTCTAGAAACAAGTCCATGCTTGGGCATTCTGTCACCTCAGGTAGGCCCACCACCCTAATGTTATTTCTTTGGGACCTGCCTTCTGTGTGTCGGCTCTTGCCTGCAAGATCACCACCTCTTTACGCAATTTCTTGATCTGATGTTCAACAGTGGGGCACATTGAAGCAAGACCTTTTTCTGTTTCATGCACCCTGTCTTTCACTTTTTATGTTCTTCTATTAATAGTCCAACATCTATTATCAAGGAATCCCATTTATTTAGAGTCGTAGGCTAGTGGCGGCCGTCGGTAGCTCTGCAAATTTTCTTGAGTACTCCTGCAGTAGGAGCTCTGAGTCCGGTGGGGTGTGTACGCTAGCGCTGTTCACACCATTCCCAGTCTTTGCCTTCGACATCGTCACCAGATATAGGGATGGAAATATAATGTCGTCGTAGTAGTGAGGGAGCAATAGGATCACGTTAGAATGGTTATATGCATGTCCAAAGTAGGGGACCCACATGCATTACCATCTGTAGTATCTTCTGGCCCCCACTGCATCAATGAGCTGGTTTGCCAAAATCTATTGACAGTATGAGAGCTTCAGACAGAAGATGTATCATGATGGGATCATACGGTACAACCACTGTAAGAGGTAGGCAGTTGGGGGAGAGAAGGTACCTTCTGGTCTGAGAGTTCACTTCGCTTCTACAAGTACATTATGACTGACAGACCTTCTTTGCTAGTTTATTAATAATACAGTCACAGCTGTCCTCTCCACACCCCCAGTACAGTCTCAGTGTACCTCTATACTGCCTTGTTAGATCCCAACCCAATCCCATGATCTGAGCGAGGCCTACTTAACTAAGAAGAGGTGCTCTGCCGCTCACCTGGGTAGAGGTGTGACCTCGACTTTTTCAGAGTGCCCATGCTATCGAGTTGTTCTAGACTCGGTAAAGGCATGGATGGCTTTAAGCCCTCAGATTTGCGTACTGTTGGTTCCCGGGTTAAGGAATGCACAACTCTGGTTCCAGTCATTAGCACACAAGGCTCTGCTTCCATAGCGGGCCGCAACCCCTTCCCCTCACTTTTTTGGTAGAAAGGCCTTTCTGTTAGTTCATTTAAGTGGTTTGCTACCTCAGGGAGGTAGACTAGTGCTATCATTTTTATGCAAATCAGCTCTTTGCAGAATGTTCTACACTTTGTGAAGATTGTTGGTAGTGTCTCCAAATGCTTTGATTGAAAAGATAGTAACAGATTTGTATGGCTGTGTGGAAGTACATTTTTAAAATGGTTTGAATCTTGGCTTGCTGAAAGTCTGATTATTTTTTGTGGGTATTAGTTACTTGTGTTAAGTTCAATGTGGTTTGAGAGGTCCTAGCAAGTGTTCATTTGTTTATTTGGTAGTAGGGCATATATAAAAGGGATATTTGTATTTTGATATTCACCAGGTATGGTGTATATCTTATGGAATGGTTTGGGATACATTTTGAAGGTCCCATACATCACCCACAGTTGATACACTGTTAGTAAGTTGTTTGCTGGAGAAAATATTAGGATTTGTTTCTCATTATTTAGTTTCCATGTAAAAGTAAAAGGTGCTTCGTTATGTGTCATAGTTAAACGTTCAGGTATTTGTATGTCTTGGTATCTTTTAGGAGCAGGAGGAGTATCACTGGTGGCTTTTTTAGTTTGTGCAATTAAACAGTTTAAAGTGGGTATAAGTGGTTGTTGGCCTGTGATGTTCAGGGACTTTGTGCAGTATATCGTTCAGGATTTTGGATGTGGGCTTCTGGGAAGTTGTATTTTCCTGTCTTAAATCCTGCAATAACTCCCTTACTTCTATTTCTGTCACATTTGGGGTGTGGTTGTGCTCTTACATGAATTAAAACATAGGCGGTCATTACAACATTGGCGGTAAAAGCCGCTTACCGCCGTGCAGAAGACCGCCAAGACACCGCCGCGGAAATCCGCCACAGCTATTATGACCCACAGCTCGGAATCCACCAAAATTCAGACACCCACACAAGTGCGCCACACCAAAGGTCAGTGATAAACTGGCGAAAACAAAACCTCCACCGTCACGCCAACAGAAATACGCCCACAGCATCACGACCCACGAATCCACACAGCGGTCTTTCAGCCGCGGTATCACATTGGCGGTACACACCGCCGCGCTCAAAATACACACACATTTACAAAACACTACCACATTGGACAAATCGAAATACACACACCTGATACACATACACACACCACTCCCACACACCCATTACAATATAAAACACACACCCACATCACCCACAAACCCCTACGACCAGAATTACTGAGAGAAGGCCAGAGAGAGACACCACAAACAACTACCAAGCATCCACAGGCACACAATCCCATCACCCACAGAACTTCCACGCACCTCACACAACACACCACTAAATATCAATCCACTTATCACTACACACACCACCCCACACATCACCAACACCACCCCATGGCACGGCAAAGACACCCCAGGTTCTTTGAGGAGGAGCTCGGGTCATGGTGGAGGAAATCGTCCGGGTAGAGCCACAGATATTCGGATCACAGGTGCAGCACACCCACCCATAGCAAGGAAGATGGAGCTATGGCGCAGAATACTGGACAAGGTCAACGGAGTGGGACAGCACCCAAAAAATAGGGATGACATCAGGAAGAGGTGGTATGACCTACGGGGGAAGGTGCGTTCGGTGGTCTCAAGACACCACCTTGCGGTTCAGTGGACTGGCGGCGGACCCCCACCTCCTTCCCCACAACTAACAACATGGGAGGTGCAAGTCTTGGCGATTCTGCATCCTGAGGGCCTCGCAGGAGTAGATGGAGGAATGGACTCTGGTAAGTCAAATCTTACCTATTACATCCCCCACCCTACTTGCATGCTATCACATACCCCCACCCTCACCCTCACCCCATCACTCCAACTCCTCACAAATTTCCCAACATCACAAACCACGCACCCTAACACCAAGCCCTGCATGCAACAACAAAGCATGGACACCCATCACCAAAGCATGGCCACTACACATACCCATACACCCCCTAAACCACCATCACACAAGGTCCCACACAAGAATGCAAGCACTGGGGTACACGGTCACCCACCTATTGCACACCATAGCACACACAGATGTAATAAACATCCTTTTATACCCCTGCATGACCCCTACCCAACGTCACTGGACAGGAGGGTCCACACATGTTCACACCACCAACAAAAGAGGCCCACAGTGATGACAGCAGCTCTGTCCAACTGGATCTAGATGACCAGACCCAGCCCATCGGGGACCTCGGGACAGTCGGTTCCCCTCACAAAGTCACAGGCCACCACAGAGCTTCCACCCTCTGGACACACCAGCACAGCACCCACCCAGCGGGCCCATACCGCTGTCCCCAGGACACGTCAATCAGCAGCATGTCCACCACTACAGGGAACCCAGGCTAACCCACCACCCCAACAACAACAGGTACCTGGGGGCAGTGGTAGTGGGCACACGGTTCAGGGGACAGAGGCCCAGGGAAACAGGGGAACTGGGAGGGCTGCTGTGCGACAGGGGGAGGACAGGCCAAGGAAACCCATTCTCCACGAGGCCCTCTCCAACATCATGGGAGCCTACCACCACTCCCAGGAGACGATGGCAACGGTACTGACCAAGTTTCAGGAGACCCAGCGCCTGCAGGAGGAACAGTATTTGGGCTTCAGGGAGGAACTCAGATCAATCAATTCCACCCTGGGCACCATCGTAGGGGTGCTGTAGGAAGTACTCAACACCAGGAGGGACACTGTGGCACACCAAGGGGCCCCTGACACTAGCCTGGACGATGAACTGCCCACCACCTCCGCCGGTGCTAGTGGACATGACGCCCTGGCACAGGACCACCACACCAGCACCCCACCACCTGCAGAGGGAGAGCCACCCCGCAAATGGTCCCTGAGATCCAGGACAAAGACAGAGAATGATGCCAAGACCCCCGCCAAGAAATGAGACCACCCTGAATGTCATCCTTCTGTCCCACTTTGTCACCCTGTCCATCCTTAAACTGCCCTAGCTCCACTTTCCACATTTGGGCAATGCACCTGTGAGACTAATAGACTGGACTCTGCCGTGGACATTCCTCCACTTTCACCCCTCACCATTTTACAACCCCCTCCAATATTAAGCACTTAAATAAACACCCTTGAAGCGCAAAACAATCTGGAGTCAGTCTGTGATTTCGAAATAGTGTATTAGCAATTACAGAGTCAAAAGGCTCTTTCAAATGTAATGTCAACATACCTATGTCACACAGCTCTAGTCCATGAGGAAACACAACAGGTGTCACACAGTGGGACCCACATCTGTGAAATCGAAAGGGAAAGTGACAACTCAGTGACCATACACTGGGTGAAAACGACAGACCTCACTGGGGTCAGTAGCCATGACAGGTTGGGGTAACCAGAGTCACCAGCAAATGGCGTGGGACAACTGTTAGACACACACTAACCTGTAGGGATATCCCCAGACCCAGACAACCATTCCCACTGACTTGCTTCCAGGTGCTCACCTAGTAGCCACACACAGTGCCTCTGGAGTTGACCCATCACATAAGGGATGCTGCTGTTCCCCAGGATGTAAGCGTCATGCACTGAGCCAGGGAATTTGGCATTCACATGGGAGATGTACTGGTCTGCCAAACACACCATCTGCACATTCATGGAATGATAACTCTTCCGGTTTCTGTACACCTGTTCACTCCTGCGGGGGGTACCAAAGCCACATGTGTCCCATCAATGGCACCTATAATGTTGGGGATATGTCCCAGGGCATAGAAGTCACCTTTCACTGTAGGCAAATCCTCCACCTTAGGGAAAACGATGTAGCTCTGCATGTGTGTCAGCAGGGCAGACAACACTCTGGACAACACGTTGGAAAACATAGGCTGGGACATCCCTGATGCTATGGCCACTGTTGTTTGAAATGACCCACTTGCAAGGAAATGGAGTACTGACAGCACCTGCACTTGAGGAGGGATTCCTGTGGGATGGCTGATAGCTGACATCAGGTCTGGCTCCAGCTGGGCACACAGTTCCAGGATTGTGGCATGATCAAGCCTGTAGGTGATGATCACATGTCTTTACTCCATTGTCGACAGGTCCACCAGCGGTCTGTACACCGGAGGATGCCGCCATCTCCTCACATGTCCCAGCGGACGGTGTCTATGAAGGACAACCGCGAGCACAGAGTCAACCAACTCTGAGGTACATACCCACAGCTTACACAGAACATGAATCCTAATCCGAAATTTGGCCTGTATGAGTGTTGAGGCAAGGCCTAGGTATGTGTGACGCAGTTAAAAACTAAACCATGTGGGCCCCTGAAATGGCGGCTGCCTGACCAGTAAAGTGGGACAATGGGATGTGAAGTAACTGCGCTGGCGTTGTAAACTGTTGCGGTAGGCGGTCGAAGACCGCAGCACAATTCTGCATTGGTTAACATTGGTCCCTATGGGTCCCAGGAGCCAATGACGATGTACGCCGGAAGTGATGGTACGCACCGCCGCGGACGTGACCGCCATTTTCTATCTGTTCAATCACTCGATACCTGATCTTAGACAGGAGAGGACCTACACTGCAAGTGCTGCTATGATCTCGGTCTGGAAGAGACAATGGCTCGTGCGTCTGGGGAAAGGGCCCCTGCCTTCACATTGGAGGAGTTGGAGAAACTCGTGGATGGGGTCCTCCCCCAATACACGCTACTCTACGGTCCTCCAGACAAACAGGTAAGTACACTGGGAGCATGCTGTATGTGCTATGCTTGTGTGGAGTGGGGTGGATGAAAGATGGGGGGGAGGGGGAGATTGAGGTGTGCATGAAACGACGGTGAGTGCATGTGCCACATGGCAAGGGTAGGGATGGGGGCCAATGACTGTGACGGTGCAGTTGGTAATAACTTTTCCTTTCCCCCGGTACAATTCATGTAGGTCAGCGGCCACCAGAAAAAAGGATATTTGGCGTGCCATCGCCAAGGACGTCCAGATCCTGGGGGTCTACCCACTGCCGTAAGAGATGGGAGGACATTCGCCGTTGGAGCAAGAAGACGGCGGAGGCCCAGCTGGGGATGGCCTCCCAACGTGGGAGGGATGCCCGTCGCACCATGACCCCCCTGATGTTCAGGTTCGTGGCGGTGGTGTACCCGGAGTTGGATGGGCGCTTGAGGGCATCACAACAGCCACAAGGGGGTGAGTACACTCTCATTCTGCTGATTTTGCCCGCAGTGGAGGTGTCTGGGTGGGGGAGGTGGGCTGTGGGTTTCCCTAGGCCAGGGCGAGTGTGCTAGTTAGGTCCCCTTGTTCTGGCAGATCCTGTGGCACCCCACCCCACCTGTGTACAGTGCCAAGTACACCTAGTCAGGCCCCTGTGTCATCCATGTGTGCAGATGTCGGCCATAGCCTTGTAGGCCATGTCCCAGGGATTGAACAGTGGAGCCCAAGTGCGTGGCGTAGTGCAGGGGGCTTCTGTGTCTGTTGTGTCCGACAACGGTAGCGGTAATGCATGCACTCAACATGTCTTTCTTCTGTCGTCCCTTTCCCCCCCTTTTTGTGGTCTCCCTGTTCTTGTGTGCATTAGCATCATCAGGCGGAGGAGCAATGGCACCGGAGCAGGAGGGAGCTGCATCCCACATGGCACTGGAGGGCGAGACAACGGACTCTGAGTTCACCAGTGGGACGGAGGGCGAGGGGAGCTCCACGGCGGGGACAGGAGCTGACACCAGTGACACGGACTCGTCCTCTGATGGGAGCTTCCTTGTGGTGGCAGCAACATCTGTGCCCCCGCATCTACAGGTACAGCCGCCACCCCCCCTACCAGCACCGTCCTTCCAGCAGCCCCTCAGCCTTTGCCCCGCGCCCGCTCACCCAGGAGGGTGGGCATTACCTTCGCCCCAGTCACCTCAGGCCCTGCCCCAGTCACCCCTGTTGCCCTCAATGAGGAGGCCATTGACCTCCTCAGGTCCCTCACTGTTGGGCAGTCTACCATTTTGAATGCCATCCAGGGTGTAGAAAGGCAATTTGCAACAAACAAATGCATTCCTGGAGGGCATTCATTCTGGTCAGGCGGCCCTTCAGCGAGCTTTTCAGACTCTGGCCTCAGCACTAATGGCAGCCATTGTCCCTGTCTCTAGCCTCCCCCCTCCAACTTCCTCCACCCAGACCCAATCCCCTCTACCGGAACCTATCAAAAGCACACCTTCAAACCAGCATGCACACACCTCAACACACAAGGGAAGCTCAGGCAAACATAAGCACTACACATCCCACAGACACTCACGCAAGCATCACACACATGCAGACACACCAACATCCACTGCCTCCACTGTGTCCCCCTCCTCCTCGTCTCCCTCCTCCCTCCCAGTCTCGTCTCCACTCACACCTGCATGCACTACATCTACAGCCACTACTGCCATCACCAGCACACACACCACCACACCCGCTCACATGCAGTCACCACCCCCACTGCCATTCACACGTCCCCAGTGTCCTCTCCCAGTGTGTTTGACGCCACCTCCCAAGATACACAAATGCAGGCACACACGCACCCAACAGCAATCCACCTCACGACAGCCTCCAGCGCATGCACCTTCACCCAAAGTCACCAAACGAACACCTCCTACAGCCACAACCTCTTTCTCCACTCCCAAACCCCCTCCAGCTACCCGTCCCAGTGTTCCCAAGAAACCTTTCCTGTCCAACCTTGACCTCTTTCCCTCACCTCCCCCCCACCCCATCTGTCTCCTAGGGCCCGACTCTCCAGGTCCCAACCTAGCACCTCAGCCACAACATCTCTGGGACCAGTAGTGCCTGTAGTCACCGGAATCTGGAGTGCACCGGCCACCAGGGCAGCCAGTGTGGCACGGAGCCACAGCACGGACAGTCCCCCACCTGTCAAGCATCAAAAGTTGGCCAGTGCCCGGCGGGAGAGGGGGAAGACTCCAGCCACCAAAGCCGCTCCCAGGGGTACAGGTGGGAGTGTGGAGTCAGCTGCGACGCCTTCCAAGGTTGGGAAGGGCCACAAGAAAGTCAGCAAGTCTGGGAAGAGCAGTACGGCAGACAAGACCGCCATCATCCCCGCTGCCCAGGAGACCACCGCCACCCGCCCAGCTGCCCAGGAGGCCACCGCCAGCACCATCCACGCTGCCCAGGAGGCCACCGCCAGCACCATCCCCGCTGCCCAGGAGGCCACCCGCCCAGCTGGCCAGGAGGCCACCGCCAGCACTAGTCCTTCAGCCGAGGACATGACTGCCAGCACCAGCCCCGATGGGGTGTCGGTCATGTCCACCAGCCCCGCTGGGCCATGAAGGACCGCCAGCACCAGCCCTGCTGGGCCATGAAGGACCGCCAGCACCAGCCCCGCTGGGCCAGACATGACCGCCAGCACCAGCACCGCTGGGCCAGACATGACCGCCAGCACCAGCACCGCTGGGCCAGACATGACCGCTAGCACCAGCCCCGCTGGGCCAGACATGACCGCCAGCACCAGCCCCGCTGGGCCATGCAGAACCGCCAGCACCAGCCCCGCTGGGCCATGAAGAACCGCCAGCACCAGCCCCGCTGAGCCATGAAGGACCGCCGGCACCAGCCCCGCTGGGCCAGACAGGACCGCCAGCAGCTGAGTCACTGCAAAGGACCCCTCCGCCACAAGCACCGCTGAACAGGGCACAGCTGCCACAAGCACTGCCGCAACAAGCACCGCTGCCAATGACGCAGTTGTAACAAGCACCGCTGGCCCATGAGCGCTAAGGGCACTGACGCTACTGAGTCCGTCACGAGCAGGATCAACCACTCTGGGCACAAAGCCCCCTCCAGAACCAGTGGAGATTGACATCCACTACCTCTATCCTTGGCAGGATGAAGCACTCTGGGCACAAAGCGCCCTCCAGAACCAGTGGAGTATCACATCCACTACCTCAGTCCTTGACAGGATGAATCACTCTAGGCACAAAGCCCCCTCCAGAACCACTGGAGACTCTTATCCACTTGAGAGACTGTGGCTTTGCACTCCCCAGGATTGCACAGTGGGCAAACCACCCACTGCAGAGACTTGAAAGACTGTGGCTTTGCACTCCCCAGGATGGAACAGTGGGCAAACCACCCACTGTAGAGACTTGAGAGACTGTGGCTTTGCACTCCCCAGGAGCACAGTGGGCAAACCACCCACTGTAGAGACTTGAGAGACTGTGGCTTTGCACTCCCCAGGATTGCACAGTGGGCAAACCACCCACTGTAGAGACTTAGGAGACTGTGGCTTTGCACTCCCCAGGATGGAACAGTGGGCATGTGGCCCCCTCGTGGATTTGGCGTTGTGCACTGAACCGGCAGAGGTGCCCCCCCTTTCCCTTCCCCCTGAGGTGCCTGTTTTATTGCTATCTGATGCCCCTGCAGTGTTCTCTCCGTCATTTCGGGGATTGAGTGTGGGCCTCGCCCATACCGTGTGGGCCCAGTGTTCCATGGACTTCAATGGGGCACACCTGGACTACTATTCTTGGTGTATATTTTGTTTACAGTGTGTGTGTGTGTATATATATATATATTTTTGCGTACTGGATTTTAATATATTACAATGGTTACACTCATTTCCTTTTGTCCTTGCGTTCTTCCCAGGGGGGCTGGGGGGTGTAACTGTTGTGTATCATGCTGTATTAGTGTGTGTGTTGTCGTGGGTGAGGGTGGGGGTGTTGCGTGTGTGTGGCCCTGTTTTTTCCCTCCCCCCTCCCCTGTGTCGTAGGTGCAGTACTCACCGTGGTCTTCGCCGCCGGCGTTCGTGCTCCTGGTAGAGGAGCAAGAAGATAAGGGCTGGCAGGATGTGGAATTCGGGTTCCATGGCGTCCGGCTTCCTCGTGGGGTGTGTAGAGGTGAGCGTTTTCCCTTCGAAGGCCTGTTTCCGCCTTGTTTTTGTTTGCGGTCAATCCGCCCCGGAAAAGGTGGCGGATTGGTAGGTTGTGATACTGTGGGCACTACATTGTCTTCTGCCTGTCGGCGGTGACCGCCAAGCTGTTTGTTTGTACCGCCGTGGCGGTCAAGTGTTAAAGTGGCTGTCTTTGTTGGCGGTTTCCGCCACGGTCGTAATTCAATTTTTTTTTTCGCCAGCCTGTTGGCGGTTTTACTGCCGCTTTAACACCGACTGCCAGGGTAGTAATGACCACCATAATCTTTTGTAGTTGCCCTCCCATAGCATGCAATAGAATAATATTTGTTACCTTTCTAATTAATTTGGTTTGTTGGTGCACTTTTTTGGCTATAGGTGTAGCCTATGAAATTTAGTAACTGCTTTTCTTTCTGTGAAGTTATGTATTTTGCTGCCTCAGCCATTGTTTCCGAAGATAGTGTCCTCCGCCTGCTCCCTCACCCTCTGCATACTCCGCAAGATCTTCCGCTGGATCCCCGCCGACACTAGAAAAACCGTGACCCACGCCCTCGTCACGAGCCGCCTGGACTACGGCAACACCCTCTACGCCGGGACCACAGCCAAACTCCAAAATCGCCTGCAACGCATTCAAAACGCATCGGCACGCCTCATCCTCGACGTACCCCGCAACAGCCACATCTCCGCACACCTGAGACACCTGCATTGGCTCCCAGTCAGCAAAAGGATCACCTTTCGACTTCTCACCCACGCACACAAAGCCCTCCACAACAAGGGACCGGAATACCTCAACCGACGCCTCAGCTTCTACGTCCCCACCCGCCTCCTCCGTTCCTCTGGTCTCGCACTCGCTGCCGTCCCTCGCATCCGCCACTCCACAGCGGGTGGGAGATCTTTTTCCTTCCTGGCGGCCAAGACCTGGAACTCCCTCCCCACCAGCCTCAGGACCACCCAGGACCACCCCGCTTTCCGGAGACTCCTAAAAACCTGGCTATTCGAGCAGCAGTAACCCCCCCTTTCCCCTAGCACCTTGAGACCCGCATGGGTGAGTAGCGCTCTTTATAAATGTTAATGATTTGATTTGATTTGTAATAGCATAAATATAAACAATATTTTAAAGTTTGGATGTTTGCTATTTATATGTAAAATTATGCAACAACTTCTATTTTGTTTACTTGTATGAATGTTCTTTTGATATGTTTCACACAGTTTTGCAGCTTTCCCGTTGTGGGGTGTTCTACTGTGGAGGAGCAGGTGCTTTCCTTTTTGTTGGATGAAAGAAGCGTTTGGTTCACTTTAAATGTTCATTTCATGGTAGTTTCTAGGGGTTGAAGTTGTTAGCTTTATTTTTATTCGCTGTTGGGTGACTTTATAGTTTTATGTATACTTACTTTCTTATATTTTGCTAGATTGTGGTAGTCTTCTTTTTTTCTTATTTTCTTGGCAATTTATCTCCTTTTCAAGTCATAGGGCCTCTCGCAGTGGCGGTCGGACAGCAGCACTCCTGGCTGTCTGGTCCCCAGATTACGACCCTGGCAGTTGGACCACCAGGGTACCGCCGCCACAGACAGGAACATGGCTCCCGACGGGGTGGAGCGGTTAAAGTTGTGGTGAGCCATGGCAGTTCTGACTTCGGCACCAATGTGCTGATCAAGAGCCCCTTTCCACCCGTCATAAAAAGACTGTTGGAAAGGCAGTACTGAGGACCACAGAGGTTGGCCTGCACTACCCAGGGCCATGTCATTAGCAACACAAAAGAATGACGGATGGCGTGCTGAAACTTTTCAGACAGTCACAGATCTGGGTTTAATCCATCTTCTTTTGCTCATCATCCCACCCCTCGGATCCATCCATATGCAAATCAGTCTTGACCCTGTTCCCCATAGGAACAGTCCAGCCCGCACTGCCAGACTAGGTCCTCCATGGACCAGAAACATGCATCCTGGGACCAGTTACATGGTATTATCCTTTATCAGCAAGGCTAACTTGAGTCTAGTGGCACAGTGAGCACAGGACCCATGTCTGGGCATACCCTTCCCACTTAGGGCAGCTTTAGCAACATAAAAGGATAATGGACATAGTGCTGAAACAGTTCAAACACTCACCCCCAGTGACAGATCTGGGTTTAATCCATCATTATTTTGCTTACAATGCCACCCCAGCTTGGACCCAGCCATTTGCAAATCAGTCTTGAACCAAATGAGCCCAAACTGCCAGGCCAGGTCCTCCCTGGACAGGAAACAAGCATCCTAGGACCCTTTATCAGCCTGGCTAGCTTAAATCCAGTGAGCACAGGACCCACACGTGAGCATACCCTTCCTACTTAAGGTTACTTTAGCAACACAAAAGGATGATTGATGGAGTGCTGAACTTTTCAAACACTCACCCCCCCAGGTGCAGATCAGGGTTTAGTCCATCATTTTTTTTGCACACCATGCCGCCCCTGCTTGGACACAACCATAGGCAAATCAGTCTTGACCCTGTTTCTCATGGGAACTGTCCAGCCCAAACTGCCAGGCCAGGTCTTCTATGAAGCAAAAACAAGCAATCTGGGACCGGTTTCAGAGTATCACCCTTCATCAACTAGATTAGCTAGAGTCCAGTGGCACAGTGAGCACGGAACCTACATCTGAGCATACCCTTCCGGCAACTGTAGCAACACAAAAGGATAATGGACAGAGTGCTGAAACTTTTCAAACTCTCGCCCCCAGTCACAGATCTGGGCTTAATCCATTGTTCTTTTGCTCAACTTGCCACCCCAGCTTGGACCCAGCGATATACAAATCAGTCTTGACCCTGTTCCTGTTGGGACTGCTAAGCCGGGTCCTCCCTGGACTGTAAACAAGCATCTTGGGACTGGTTTAAGGGTATCACTCTTCATCAGCAAGGCTTGCTTGAATCCAGTGGCACAGTGAGCATGGGACCCACATCTGGGCATACCTTTCACACTTGTTTAGCAACACAAATGGATGATGGAGGGAGTGCCAAAACTTTTCTAGCGCTCACCCCTAGTCACAGATCTGAGTTTAATCCATAGTTCTTTTGCTCGCCATGCCACCCCAACTTGGACCCAACCCTATGCATATCATTCTTGACCCTGATCCCCATTGGAAAAGTCCAGCCTGAACCCCCATGCCAGGTCCTTCCTGGACCAGAAACAAGTATCCTGGGTCTGGTTTCACAGTATCACCCTTCATCAGCTGGACTAGCTTGTAACCAGCGGCACAGTGAGCCCAGTACCCACATCTGGGCATACCCTTCCCACTTAGGGCAACTTTAGCAACACAAAAGAATCATGGATGGAGTGCTGAAACATTTTTCAAACACAACCCCCCGGTGTCAGATCTGGATTTATTCCATCCTTCTTTTGCCGCACCAGCTTGGACCTAGCCATATACAAATCAGTCTTGACCCTGTTTCTCATGAGAACAGTCCAGCCTGAACTGCTGGACCAGGTCCTACCTGGACCAGAAACAAGCATCCTGGGTGGGGTAGCAGGGTATCACCCTTCATTAGTCATGCTAGCTTGAGTCGAGTTGCACCGTGAGCAAGTGACCCATGTCTGGGCTTACACTTCCCCACTTGAGGCACAGAAAAGGATGATGAACGAAGGTTGTACTCTACCCCAGTCACAGATCTGAGTTTAATCCTTTGTTCTTTTGCTCACCATGCCACCTCAGCTTGGACCGAACCATATGCAAATCAGTCTTGACCCTGTTCCCCATGGGAACAGTCCAGCCCGAATTTCCAGGCCAGGACCTCCCTGGACCGGAAACAAGCATCCTGGGACCGGTTTGAGGGTAGCACCCTTCCTTCATCAGCCAGGCTAGTTTGAATCCAGTGGCACAGGGAGGATCATATTGTGGGCAGTGCAGGGACCCCCTTGCCCAGCACCCTTGGAATGCGCACTGTCTGCTACAGCAGACCGTGCACATTCCAAGGGTGCTGGGACGCTCTCTGTGCGACGCCATGGAGAAGAGGCCAATGCCACAGCACTGTTTCAACTGGGCTGATCGGCGGAAACCTCCTAACCTGGAGGTTTCTGCTAGTCAGCCCAGTGGAAACATAGTAGTAGGGCCAGGGGAAGGCCACTAGCTCTGCAGTGGGTCTTCACCCCACGGGGCTGACGGGCCATCGGTCAGTCCACCAACCTCTTAATGAAGCACATAGTTTTCTCTTTTAGGTAGTATACGTAAAGAGTTGGAAGTTCAAGAGCTTTTTCATAATTATTTGTGGTTTTACGTTTATTTACAAGTATGTTTTAGTTTAAATATAAGCTTTACTTATTTGGTTAGGTAGTTGTTGCGATGTATATATTTCTTCTTTATGGTCTGGTGAGAGAATCTGGCAACATTTTCTACTTTTGCAGCATTTGTTTTTGTAGTATTGAGTTGTTTAAATTAGTGTGCCTCTTATATTGTTGACCAGTCTGCTGCCTTTCTGCCTGAAGGGAAGCCAGTTTGTCTTTGGTTTACCTTCCTGTTCAGTAAAAAATAGCACCAGCCTTCAAAACAGCTTAACTTTGAAGCAGACTAGTTGATGATCTATATGCTGTCTCGAAATGCTGAAGATTTTCTCTCTGTTAAAATACCCGTGTATTCATATGAGAAAGAGGCCTGAGATTTTTGATAAAAGGTTTGAAACGTGAGAAGTGATTTGCTTCTGTATATTCACCTTAATATACTGGGCTATTATGCTACTGAATACATATGAGCTATTAATCCGCTAACCTATATAAAAGCATCACGCTGTATAATGAATACAAGCCATGAAATAAGCAGAATAGTCATGCATTTATTAGCAAGAAAAAAATGAATGCTTGAGGTGCTGAAATGTAGATAACGCCCCCCCCCCCCACACACACCACCCCGACAGGCGACCTCACTTCCTACACCTATTTTGGCAAGGCCGCTCCATTATTGAGACAAGAGCTTGGTGTTGCAGAGACAGCAGAGAGTATGCCCAAGGGCCATATTACAGTGAACAATTGTTTTGTATCTCTGATTGTACAGTTGGGATGTATACCACACGTGGCCATCATTCAAGGTTAAGAAGCCTCTCAGAGAGGCGGACCTGTGCTGCTAGCTCCTGTGAAACTAAAGGTGATTGCAGGGGAGAGGATGTTGTTCTTCTATAAGCCCCAAGAGATACAAGGCTGGGTGCAATAGTACAAAGTGAGAAAAGATGGTCCCCTTGCTAATAAATAATACCACCAGAAATGCCAGGGATGTAGGAAACCCAGGAGAGAGACACACCCTTACATAGTCAGCAAAGCTCAAAAGTTGCTGTGGTGATGAAGGAGGTGCTCCGCTTTGGGTATTTTGTGGAGGGCGTCCTTGTGGTGTCCTATAGTACTACCAGCTCCAGATCAGATTCTGACCTTTCTTCCAAGATGACATGGAGCACCCAGATCTGAGCCTGAAAACTACTTATGATTTATGACTTTGCTGTTTTCTCAGATGGTGAGCTGCGTGGAGATACTCTTAACCTGTATGGTCCCTGAGTGCGGGGGTGAGGAAGGATGGCCGGGAGTGGGAGGGAAAATGTTGACAGCAGAGAATGTGTTGACAGCTGTGCTTTACCATTAGATCCCGCTCTCCTTTCCCCCCTCCCCCCACCACCACCACCACTCTGGTGTGAAGATAAATAGGGGCAGATTTATGGAAAGTGGCGCTTCAACAAGTGCAGCACTATTTTCTCTGCGCCCCTTAGCGCCCCCCTACCGCCACCATGTGTGCACCGTATTTAAAATACGGCGTACCGTGGCGCAGGGCAGGGGGCAATAGTGTAGTTTTTCACCACGCTATTGATGTACTCTGCAGGAGTAGCGCCAGAATATTGGCACTACTCCTGCAGAGTACATAGGGGCCCATTATAAATAATGGAAACCCCCCTTTAACGCCTGCTTTAATCAGGCGTTAAAAGTGGCGTACAAAATGATTTACTTGCGCCATTTTGTCATCCCCCGCTAATGGAGGAACGCCCTCTTTGCATACCCTATGCCTGGCGCAGGCATAAAGTAGCACAAAGGGTTACAAAGTGGCTCAGTGCATGCATTTCGTCACTTTATAAATATGGCGCTAGGATTTTGGCTCTCTTGGGCCACGTTAGAGTAAAAAATAAAAAGACGCTAATGCGCCGCAAGGTTTCGCTAGGGGCTTATAAATATGTCCCATAGTTTACACAGGGAGTAGCTGCCACTCTTTTGGGGTAATGGAAGCTAGGATCCATTTTGTGCGAGTCAATGAGTTTTTTTCAGAAAATATGCAGAGGATTAGAACGTGTTGAAACTTGTGCTGCGAGTGCCACTTCTAAGTAGTGTGGAAAGATGGTGACTGTAAGGCGTACATCATTCACGGGCTGGTTAACATTGTGGAATACTCATGGCTGTGGATAAATAAATACATAATTACATGGAAGGTTTGATGAATAGGGGAGGCTACCACGAAGGCTGAAGTATCCTCGTTCCTAAAGTGCAGATAAATTAAGTAGTGCTTCTGTAGGACATACACCTCCTAAAAAGGGTAAATGGAGAAACTACAGCATAGATGGAGGGAGTCACACCTTTGCAATGGGTGCCCCAATCTGGATACAGCATAGGGTCCTATTCATCTTTGCAATGGGTGCCCCAATCTGGATACGGCATAGGGTCCTATTTATCCATACCAACATCCACTGTGACAGAGATGGGAGGTATTCAATGGCCTAAGAAAGTTAGATGTGGAAACATAATGCTGGGCAGTATTTAGGTTTTAAATGTGGAGCAGACTTCCTTTTTCCTGCTCTAGATGGAAATGGTCCGAGTAGTGCTGAGAGAAGACTATAACTGTGTACTGGATATAGACCTGGAAAGAATGCATCCTCTTAATAGGTAAACCAGTGAATAATGCAGCTTGAGACAGGCATTTTGGTCAGCCGACTGGAAGAGCCAACTGCCGGTGTTTTCTTTATGCTCACCAGACCACGGCGTGTATGTTATCCTGAATCACGTGCTGTGCTCGATCTTGATCATGTTCTCATATTATATACAGTGTGCCTAGAAAAAGCCTGTGCTCTGTTACTGGCGCAGCTCTGAATCATCCTGACGTTCTTCTGCCTTTGCCTGTCTGCATGTCCCTGTGCTCCTCTTTCCTCTGTGCTTTCTCTTCCCACTGTAGCAGAGGTTGTTTTGTTTTTGGCTGAGGTTAAACCACTTCCATTGGAGTAGCCTTTGTCCTGCAAGATGCAGTATGCAGGGGTGTGGAATTTATTAAAATATCTTCTTGTCCAGGGGACAGGTTGCTTCTCAAATCTACTTGTCCTGTAAAAAGATCTACTTGTCCCTTTGGTGCCATGTAGTGTGGCGACAAATTATGGCAGCAATTAATAGCCTCTCTGATTATGCCAGGGCTACTACCATAGTAGGGCTTGAATAATTGGAGTTTCAATCCCTACTGTAGCAATTTCCTTATTTGGCCACCTTTCTGCAGATCTGCATACTGGGGCTGGAGGAAGCAGTAAGCAATAGTTCCAGGGCTGGAATACCTTTGAGTCTGCAAACCTACTAACCTGCATGTTTTAAAGATTTTTACCAGCTTCTCTCTAATATTTTCCCATAATAAGAAAGGTTGGACATTTACTCCTGACAATGGCAGAATTAGAACTTCTTCCAGGGTTGGGAAGAAAGTGGCTGGAGGGAAAATGAACTTGCAAATGCTCAATAGATTTTCACATGAGCACATCTACACATCGTATTTACCCACGCTAAAATACAGTTCATAAATATTTTATAGGGGTACGACATATACCATGGGTGCACTTTTGTGACTTTCTTTAAGAATTTGGGGCCACAAGTAGGTAGGTTCAGATTTGTGACCTGCAAATTGCGAGTCGCAAATCCGAATGTAGGATGGTGTCCTTGACACCTTCTGTGATTCGCAAGGGCTTCGCAAATGCCCACATCATGAATAATCATGAGGTGGGTCGCAATTTGCAACCCCCTCACGAATGGCGGCCTGCTGGAGACAGCAGACCACCATGTCTGTGACTGCTTTTCAATAAAGCAGTTTTTTTTTTTTTTTTTTGGTAATGCAGCCAGTTTTCCTTAAAGGAAAACGAGATGCATAACAAAAACGAAAAATGAAACGTTTTTGTTTCATTTTTTCAGAGAAGGCAGTGGTCCGCAGGACCACTGCCTTCTCTGAATTTTTTTTTACAGTGACATTCACAATGGTAAGGGGTCCCATGGGGATCCCTTCCCTTTTGCGAAAGTGTTAGCACCCATTTGAAATGGGTGCAAACTGCGATTGGTTTGCGCCCGCGTTCGCGGTCACAAAACAATCCTACATTGCACTGCGAGTTGCAATTAGGAAGGGAACACCCCTTACTAATTGCGAGTCGCAAACCCGTTTTGTGATTCGGTAACCAGGTTACTGAATCGCAAAACTGGGTTTGTGCATCGCAATGTGCTTTTTGCACGTCGCAAACAGCGAAAGTCGCTCTTTGCGACATGCAAAAAGCTACCTACATGTGGGTCTTGGTCCCTAATTAGGTCCGGTGTTAACAAAGACATTTTGTTTTTTATTAAACTTCTATTTCTCTCTCTTTCGGCTGGCTTTACTGTGAGTGATCGCATTCTGCTCTTCCACAAGGAGCATATTGCCACACAAAGTAGTTTTGTTCAGTGTTAGGAACTACAGTGGCAATCAGTGATGTAACGAAACTGGAGGGTGCCCCTTTGCAAAGAACATGGAGGAGCCTCCTCTCCAGACTCACTCAGGGCAGGTGCTGTGCTGACGGGGCCCCCTGGAGGGCGGCTGCGGGGCCTTTGTTATGCCGCTGGTGGCAACGTGTGCTTTAAGAGTTCAAAAACTTTTTGGGGGGGTTTTGCCAATGTTTGTTACAATGTTGAGGGCCTGGTAGCTCCCACAAAAATAAAGTGTTACAAAAGTCATGTCAAAACAAGACACGCATTGATGAAACTAAAAGACTTATAAAAGTATGTCAGATCAGTTGGCTTTGTCAGTGTTTGTTTATTTTCATGCTTCCCATAATCGTGTTGAAAATGGTTACACTGATTTTCCATTAGAAATATTTTTGGGAAATACTAGCATGCATCAACACATTTTACTAAATGACACTTCATTTGCATATAATCAGAGAGCATTCTGGGAGCATTATACTTAGCCTCTTAGCCTAAACTTTTCAAACATGTGTGTACACGTTTTTTTTTTTGTACTGGAACCAACGTCAGTAGTGAAGTGTGACCTTAAAACATTTATTTACAGCACGCACCCTAATAATGAAGGCTTTCAAATAATGAACCATAAATACAAGTTCGAACAGCATTATCTTTTGGAAACACATTACCTCAACTGCAGAGAGTTCAACTCTCTGTTAACAGGCAGCCAAAGTGTTTGTGCTGCAGGGGGTTGGGCCTACTTGTCCCAAGGACAAAGTAAACAAAAAAACTTGTTGCCCTTGACCCCAAACAAGATGCGTCGGGCGATAGGAATTCCACATCCCTGAGTATGAGAGGGTGAAATGTGCATAATTTGCTTTTGCCTATTAACGCAAAGTTTCAGAAAAATTGCACAAATGTAAGCATCATTATGTGAAATATGTCTTCTAGCCCTACTCCATCACCATTGCCAAACCTCTCCGATGGCCTATCAAGACTTTGGCGGTCCTTTACACCGACTGCAGAAGCTGCGGGGGCCTGAAGACCACCAGTGCTGTGGTCTTCTAACCACCGTGTTACGAGTACTGAAGGAATTCGGCCACAGTTTCGGGTGGAAATCCTTTAGCAGTCGTGCTGGCGGTTGGCGGCACAGACGCTTCCACTGCCACGCCAAAAGGACTCCGCTCGCCGTATTCCGAGCGACGGTGGAAGTGCTGGGTCCTGTTCCCTGGCAGATGACCTCCTCGCCCGACAAGGTAAGTCGATTGTCCGACAGGGGAGAAGGTGGGGGGTGTAGTGTGTGTATGCGGTCTGTGAATGCGTGTGTGATTGTAGAAATGAGTGTGTGTGGAATGTTTGTGTGAATGCGTGTCTGTTGGTGCAAGTGAATGAGTGCATGTATGCATGGTGGTGAATGCGGGGGCGTGTGTGTGTACGTGTATGCGAGGAAGGGTGGTGCTGTTTTGGAAGGGGAGGTGGGTGCTGTTTTGGAAGGGGGTGGGGAGGGGGAAGTTTTTATGGCAGAGGGGAGGGGGTGTTCTGGAAGGGGGTGGAAGGGGCTGCGGTTATGGAAGGTGGGGTGGGGGGGTATTGTAATTGCAGGGGTGGTTGGGGGAGTCGTCTGCCGGCGACTGAAAGGAAGGTCCTATTGCCGGCAGCTTTTCCATCAGGATTTTCGTGGAGGTGCTACTGCCACAGAAACCCTGGGGGAAAGCCGACTCATTATATCTCTGGCAGTCTTCAGTGGACAGCTGGCCTGGAGGTGATGACCTACCACCCTGGCGGTACCAGTGGAGATGTGGCGGTCTTCACTACTGGCCCGTAGGCGGTGAGACCGCCACCGCAGCCCTGGCGGTCATTGGACCGCCAAGATCGTAATGAGGGCCTATATGGCTGCCAAAGTGTTAGACTTGGCATCATTGGCATGGTCTCTCCTAACTTTTTGCCTCTAATTCCAAGGTTGTTTCTGTGTGCTGGACTCTGTTTTTGCTGTTTTGTTTGCTCTGGACACTTTACCACTGCTGACCAGTGCTAAAGTGTAAGTGTTTCCTGTATAAATTATATGTATACATTGGCTTATCCATGATTGGTATATCTGATTTACTAGTAGGTCCCTAGTGATGTGTACTAGAAGTGCCCAGGGCCTGTACATCAAATGCTATTAGTGGGCCTTCAGCAATGGTAGTGCCACCCACATTAGTAGTCCTGTAAACATGGCTCAGACCTGCCACTGCAGTGTCTGTGAGTGCAGTTTTAAACTGGCAATTCGACTTGGCAAGTGTACCCATTTGCCAGGCTTACACCTTCCCTTTTCATACATGTAAGGCACCCCTAGGTAGCCCCATGGGCAGGCTGGAGTATATGTTAACGGTGGGACATGTACTTATGTGTTTTACAGGTCCCGACAGTGAAATTCTGACAAATTCGTTTTTCACTGTTGCAAGGTCTCTCTCTCTCTCTCTCTCTCTCTCTCTCATAGGTTAACATGGGGGCTGCCTTTAAATATTATTTAAGCTCAGATTCCCTTTGGGAGCAGATAGACATGTGGAGTTTGGGGTCTCTGAAATCACCATTTAAAAATACATCTTTTAGTGAAGTTGGTTTTTAGAGTGTGTGTTTGAAAATGCCACTTTTAGAAAGTAGGCATTTTCTTGCTTAAACCACTCTGTGACTCAGTGACTCTGCTTGTTTGTGGATTCCCTGTCTGGGTCAGTTTGACATTTGGGCCCTTTACACCTCTCCTCTAGACAGTGACACAAAAGGAGCTGGGATGTAGCCTGCGTATCCTGATGGGCCATCTGGGCTGAGGGGAGGAATGGTCACTTACACCTGAAAGGGCTGTGCCTACCTTCACACTATGCAGTCTCCAACCCCTTGGGGCCTGGCCTGGGCAAAGCAGGATCTTGAAAACAACAGAGACTTCTCTTTCAAGTAGGCCTACTTCAAAGGCAGAAAGGGGTATAAGAAGAGCCCCCACAATCCCTAAAAATCAGATTACTTCTGGAACCAAGAGGAACCTCTGCCAAGGAGAAGAGCTGGAAGCTGGAGGAGGAGTACTGCACCTTTGCCTTTGACTGTGCTTTGCTGGGTTGGCCTGCAGTAGCTGCTTCTGCCTGCGAGAGGACAAAGACTGACTTTTGTGTGACTTCCCACTAGTGAAGAATCTCCAATGGCTTGAACTGAGCTTGCCTCCTGTTGAAGTCTTAGGGACATCAAATACGTGTCTCTGCCAGCACCTGGGCTTTCTACTGAGAGTCCTGCCTGCCAAGTGGTGCACTAACCTGTCTCTGGGCCCTGGAAAGGTGAAGCTGGTGGAAAAGGACAGAAATCCACATAAAGACCAACGTGCGTGGAAACGTTTGACACACCACCCGCCTTGCGGCTGATAAACGACGCGCCGCTGGCCTTGCGGCTAAAATTACCGTTCCACTGGCATCGCAACTGGGAGATCGACGCAACACAGCTGGAGAAACAATGCACAACACCCGCATCAGTTGCTAACGACGCAGCCCCCACACAGCGCGGTTCCTTGACACCCTGCGACCGGATCTCAATGCAACCACCGCTGGGTGCTGAAAATCAATGCAAAACCTGCCCGGAGATGAGGTGCCAGTCCGGATCGACGCATCGCTGTCTTGCGGGAGAGAAGAAATGACGCATGCCGAGCCGACCGGAGAAGGAAAGACGCTCGTTTTCGATTGCGAGTGAGAACTCAACGCATTGCTGGCCTTTTCCGATGCACGCTCACCTGTGTGGCTTTATTTTTGACAATAGCCAGGTACTTTTGTATGCTAACAACGTTCATTTTTATAACTCTGTGTTGTCATTTTGTAATGTTTTCACTGAGTTACTGTGTGTGTTGGTACAAATACTTTACACATTGCTTCTGAAGTTAAGCCTGCTTGCTCATGCCAAGCTACCAAGGGGGTGAGCGGGGGTTAACTGAGGGTGATTCTTCTTTACCCTGGCTAGAGTGAGGGTCCTTGCGTGAGGGTCCTTGCTTGAACAGAGGGTAACCTGACTGCCAACCAGAGACCCCATTTCTAACACAACAGAATGGGAGAGACATACATTTTTTTTTACTGTACGTCACAAGACAAACCTTCAAACCTTGGTGATGAGGGACAGTAAAATGCAAACCTTGGTCCCCCTTATGGGAGATGACTCCAGTGGCAAAGGGGAGCATTACTTTGTTTATGTGTTTTAATCCAGTTTTGGGATTTTCTTTTTGAAAATAAAAAAAACTGTTTGGTGTAATGGTGCGTCATACTGAGGCAGGCTTGTGCCAAACAGCGATATACATTGGCAAGAATCGTTGTGACAGCAGTTCCTGCAAATGCATTATAAATGACCCCCTGCTTGCCAATCATTTATAAATTTTGCTTCATGGGCAAAGAGCCTATGAATTAAAAAAAAAAAATAGTGAAAAAGATAAAGTAAGTGAGAGACAGAAAGCAAATAGAATCAGGTAACATTCACAACTCCCATACAGCTGCATTCCAGTTTTCACAAAACGAGTTTGAACAATTCTAAAAGAAACAATGGTTCATTGTGCAACATTAATCATTAGGTTATTACATCAGGCTTACAACGGTCAGGCAAGTGGCCTAAGAAGTCATTTATTCAGAGTCATACTCGATAGCCAGTTAAACAGAACATTGGCTGAGGGAAGGTCTTGTTGCAAGATAGCCTTCAGCTTCCTCCTAAACCTAAAATAGTTCTGCTGGTGTCTGAAGGTTTGAGTCACGTTTTTCCCTCATTTCCTACTGGTACCCTTCTTGTTGATAGAAACAGGGGTGAGTGATCATGTTATCGGCTCTTGCTGTTAGGTTGCAGGTTTGCTTGTAGCTGTGGCATAATTTAGTCAGGAATTTTGGTCCCGAGAGCAGTATGCTCTATGAATAATACAGTTACTGCTGTTCTAGGACAGTCAGTGTAAACCTGGAATGCAGGAGTTGCATGCTCTTTCTTTTCAACCCCAGGACCAGTTTTACTGCTCAGATGTTTTACCAGCTGCAGTGATTCATATGCATTCCTGATATGATACCTCTTGGACTTGGCCCTTTCTGCAGGGTCATCCCCAGACATTTTGCTTTCACTCTCCTGATTTGAGTCTGTTTTTATTGGCTTTCAGGACCCTGCACGCCTTACCTCTCCTAACGTGTGCTAAAGTGCTGGTGCTCTCTCCTTTAAAAATAGTGGAATTGTCTTAAACCCAAATGGTCTATTTAATTTGCTTGTAAGTCTGTAGTAAAATGGTACTACATATACTTCAGGCCTGTAAATTCAATGCTACTAGTGGACCCTCATCATTCATTGTGCCACCCACTTAAGTGGCCCTCTAAACCTGTGTTAGGCCTGGCATTCAGGCTGTCTGTGCAGTTGTAAACTGCCATTTCAACCTGACAAAATATACCGTTTGCCAGACCCGAAGCTTCCTATTTAAAATGTCAGCCTTAGGGTAGGCCATGAAGAGCCCAGAGGGCAGGGTGCAGAGTATTTAAAATGTAGGGCATGTACTTTTAAGGTTTACATGTTCCGATAGTGAAAAACTCCTAAAGTTGTTTTTCACTACTACAAGGCCTTCCTCTCCCGTAGAATAACATTGGATTACCTTATTACATTTAACTAGCAACAACTTCCAATTTAGAGCAGGTAGACTGGTCAAGTTTGGAGTCTAAAGAATTGTAATTGAAAGCCCTCTTTAACTCACATTACTAGTCACAATTCTGAAAATGAAATGTTTGGATAGTTGGCATTTTCTTGTCCTAATCATTTGGTGCCTGCAGCATGTTCCTGGGTCACATGACTATGTGTAGCTGGCAGTTAGTTGGCCTTTGTGTATTGCTCCCAGATGGTGAGACAATGGTAAGATAGGTTGTGTCAGGATCGGTCACTTTCAATTATCGAGGAGGGAGCTGTGACCTACCACACTTGCACATCTCAAAGGATCTTCCTGAGCACTCTTAGAAAGGGTTTGACACTTGTGTTTTGTGACCCCAGACAAGCTGGGGCCAGCACAGACAAAAAGAGGGTGCCTGACACAGCTAGAAGCTTCCTCTACTTCATAGTGGGCACTAGCTATAAATATTGTACAGCAGACATTCAACTCTTCTGTATACTTCTGGACCTTTGGACTCTTCCAAGAAGGACGATGTCTGTGGTGCTGAAAGGACTGCCACTGCCGGACTGCTGTCCTGCCTTGCTGACCTGCTCCCACCTTGCCTTGCCTTGCCAGCCCTAAATTCAGAACCCCAGAGTGACTCATTGGCTGGCCTCCTGATCAGAAGCCTCAGATGCAGAACAGGTTTCCAACAACCTTGAAATCAGCACCTGGACTATGCCATCTGTGAGCCCTGTCCTCCCAAGTGCTGTCACCCCTGTTCTTAACCTGTGGAAGTAGGCCTGAACGTGCCCTGTCAGCCCATCCGTGGATTCAACAGAACCGGTGCATTGCCTCTGCTGCCTGACACATTGGCACCGACACGTTCTCTCTGCTGCGCTGACTTTTCTGACGCAATGATTTCGCATCACAACCCATCGGAATTGCTGATGCACAATGCATCTCGATGCAAGGATATTCTCTCACCCAATGCAGCCCAACTGAACCCCCGTGGAGCATCGCCACCCAAGGACATGGCATTGCACTTAACTGCTGCGGAACGCATGTCTTCCCCTTGACCATGCATTGCCTCTCCTGTGTGATGCATCCTTGATGCAGGACTCTGCATCTCTTCACAACCAGGATTAAGGTACTGTGTTCAGTGGACCTTGGTCGGTTCCTGTGTCTAGCACACACTCCAACACGGTCAACCTGAACTGTGTCTTTGCCCCAGTCTGGCCTGACCAGGTGAACACAGTGAGCGCTTAGTGCTTTTTGGCACTATTTGCACTGAAATCTTTAAAATTGTATATCTCCGATTCTGTTAACTAGATTTTTGTCATTTCAGTTCTAATTTCTTTATTAAAATATACTCTGTTTCTGAATTTGTGTGGGATTTTCTTGTCTTTTCACTTGTCACTTCTTGTCTTTTCACTAGGGTTTGGAGTGCTGCATAAATACTTTACACATTGTTTCTATGTTAAGCCTTACTGTTCTATGCCTATATACCAGAGGATCAAGCACAGGATAAATGACCTCCTCTTAACCAATAACCCAGTTTCTTACTGTACCTATGTATGTGGCTTTATGATAATTGGGATATGACAGAACCGATGTTGATATTGTGCTTAAGACCAAACTTGCATGTGACTTTGCTTAGCATATCAAGACGAAGACGAACACTCTTCACAGCATTCACTAGGGCAGTGAATAACAGTGTTTGGTCAAAGATAATTTTTAGGTTCCTTACTGGGTTAAGGGGATTACGCAGTGTAAGGTAGCGTGGGTTCGTTTATCAACTAGTAATATTTCAGTTTTTGAGTCATTGAAGCAAGTGTTGCTTTCCTTTAACCAATCCATTAGATGGAAACGGAAGGTGGTAATGGCTAATCTGTTACCCCTATATGCTCCTAAATGGGTTGTGCTTTGTACATCTGCATAGGTTTGAAATTGAGTCTTGGCTTGGTTGATAACTTTGGCTAGAGGAACTAAGTATGCTTTAAAGAGCCAAGGCGACAGTAATGATTGCTCGGGGACCGTGCAAGGTATTCTGTGGGTAAACCAACCCTGTTTTATTTGATCTTGTTGATTCCAAAACAACTAATTGTTCACTGGCAGGAATAACTTTGTATTTTGCATGTACTTTTGAGGTGTCAGTGTAAAATTATAGGGTCAACGTTATTACAAGTCCACAAGAAATTTAATATTGTTAAAGTTTACAGGGTGCTTCTCATCAAAAGCTCTCAGTATCTCACTTACACCAATGACTGACTTTGTGTCACTAGTTTAACTTGTTTTCTCGTCACATTTTAAATATTCTTTGCTGTGTTATTGTAACTGGCATGTTACATTTCTTCCCTAGTGTCTTTGCCTCAATTGGTAGCTCGAGGTGTGTTGGTCTGGTGATTTGTTGGCATTGGACTTTTACAAGGAGTTATTCGCTCTTTTTTTATCTGGTCAGGTCCCACAATGTGGTGAATTGAAGATTTAGGGCCTGAATTAGAGTTTGGCGGACTGGTTACTCAGTCTAAAACGTGACGAATGTCCCATCCGCCATATTATGATCTCCATAGGCTATGATGAGATCATAGTATGGCGGACGGGATATCCGTCATGTTTGTGACAGAGTAACCCCCTCTGCCAAACTCTAATCAGGCCCTTAATTGTATCAGTCAAAACAAAGGGCCAGACCGATAATCCAGTCTTTAATCCAGCTACCTGGGAAAGGATTTGTGAGGGCTAATGAAGCTTTGATGTTCATTACTTTTTAGATAATTGCTACTGCTAATATTGCAGGGAAGGTTGATAATGCTGGTGTGTTGTTAGTTTGAGCTCTCAATTTGCTAAGTGTGTCTGGTGTTTGAGTTGCAAATAATTGCTTGATCAGTTCCTCGATTGGCAAAAAAGCAACATCATCAGGCGTTTGTGATTGGATGGTCTCTATCTTTTGCTTGGGTTGGTATTGTAATTTATCTGAAAACCTTCAATAATGGAGTTGTATAATTCCTTGCCTCTGTAAACCATTTGTTGTAGTATGCTTTTTTAAATGGATCACTGTGTTCTGGTATCACTTCCACTGTTTTGTTTTACCTTCGTTTGCCATTGACCCGTTCAGATTGCAGCCAATGGCATTCTAAATTGCATGTCTAGTCAACACTACTAGATCTGTGTTGAACCCTTTATTCACAGCTTTCAGATCCGATTTGAGGTTTCTATTTTACAGTAGAGCCACCACGTTAAGAGGTGTGTGGTGAGCGCTTCATGGAAACTGCTTTATGGGTAGCTTTGATGTGATGGATGTTCTTTGGTGTAAGGAGTATACTGGAAGATGCGGTAAAATGTTTTACTTGATATGTGTTCTTTAGGAGCCCTGCAAAGGTTGGTGTTCCTAAAACTATAGCATGATAAAAAGAGGGGCTTGATTTATCAAATCTGTTGGCACAGAGTTTCAAATTGTTTTTGCACCTAAGGATTGAGTTTGTCATGTGTTGACAATCGGCTTTTCCAGTTATTTTGAGTTTTAGATTCAGAGACCTACGGAATCACGAATGTTGGCAATCAATTTGTCTGTTTGGAGCGGTTTATTAACTGGCTTTTTTACGCTAAATAAATACATACATCGATTTGAGAAGTGCTTTTTTTGTACCAGTTTGGATACCTTTACCTATGATTGTGTGATTTAGTGTGTGTGGATTACAATATGTTGGTTCGACGGTTAGGAGATTAAAAGAGAGACGGGGGGAACATCTGAGAACTATAAAAAATGGGGATATGAGATACCAATAGTAACTTGTCTCAAAGAAACACATTGGATCAATTGACATCCCTATTGTGTTTATAGAAATTGAACAAGTTAATTAAACTGACAAGGAGACAATCTAGAACATAAACCTAGATCCAAAGAAAAGTTCTGGATTGATAAACTAAAAACAGTAACACAAGGGATTAAATACAGATTGGGAAATATGTAGGGATTAAATACAGATAGGGCGGTGCATTGTTTAGAATCTTGATTTCCAGCACCAGGTTGATATACTGAGGTTAAAACTGGAAAGTCTAATCTCATCTATGGACAAATTCTCTCTGATATGGTTTTAAAATTAAAATTCATCTTTAAATGAATATGGAGTTATGTATGTTCTATTAGTAATCCAAGAATATGTATTATTGCACCAATGTTGTATAACAGCTAATTATTTTAGGTAACGATACAAACTAGAACGTGAAAGGGAGATATGATCTTACCTGATGTATTCTTGCATAGAAGAGTTGAGTGTAGCACAATATAATCATGCTACGCATTGTGTTGTGATCAGTAAGGGTTATAATACCCGAGTGGGTACATAAAAATGTTCCCCTCTTGTGTCGGGTCTATTTTTTCAATGTTTTATTATTTTTATTTAATTTTTTCTCTAATAGAATTTGGGAATCGGAAACAGAATCAGAGAACTGGGCTCTCTTTTAACTTCCTTTATTTATCTGTTTTATTATTTGGCACAGTAAACTACTACAATTATAAATCAGTAGTGTGGAAAGTATAAGAAACCTTAGGTATCGTTTAGAAGAATATTTTTTTCTTCATCTCTTTTCCTTTTTCTTTAGAAATGTGGTTTTTCAAGATTGTGGTGCGTCATGTGGCAGGATGTTTGGCGGACTTCTTCAAATACTATAAATAGACCCAGCAAAATGGCGCTCAACGGTAATCAGACTTGCTGAAACTAAATAGCTGGTGAAAACACTTAGGATTTCATTTATATTTTGAAGGATGTTCCTCCAAATTTATAAGTAGATGCCATGCAGGTGGATAATTGTGCATTGGCAGGAACCCCTGTCAGAGCAGTTCCAGTCAACGCATATTGTTTGGTACAAGGCTGCGTCACCAAACAGTTTTCTTTTTTTAATTTTCAAAATGAAAATACCAAAACTGGATTTTCTCTTTGAAAGTAGAAAAATAATGCTTCCCTTGTCATTTGAGTCATCTCCCATGGCTGGGGGATGATTTACATGTTACTGTCCCTCAGCGCCAGGGTTTGGCTTGCAGTGATGGACAGTAAAAAAAAAAAAAAAGGCTTTATATCAACCCATCATGATAGGGTGGGCAGACAGTTATTTCTCCGACAGCCCTTATGCTGGCGGGACGTTTGAGAGGTTTGGCTATGACAGTGTTGGAGTAGTCACAGCTGTAGCCAATCCTAAGGTCTGCCTGCATACAAATTTGGCTGGTGGACCATTATGTTGTCAGTATGTATATTTTGCCTGTCAGTCCAGAAGAAAGTGGCAGCAGCATTGGCGCCGGCTCGTAATGTTGCCGCCCACAGGGTGCACCAGCTTCCTTGCAATGACAGTGAGCATTGCGAGGGTGCTGGGCAGGGGGAACCCTACACTGCCCATGCCTAGTGCAGGCCCCCCCCCTTTCGCCCCCTGCACACTTTTGAAAAGGCTGGCGGAGAACCAGGTTGTACTCAATAGGGCAGCGCTGACTTCACAACGCCCTGGTTGATTCTGACCTCTGCCACTGTCAGCCTGGTGTGATTGAAGATCCCGGCGGAGAAGGCAGTAGGTTGGCGGGGCTGCCTGCCAACCTCATAATGTGGCAGTCTGACTGCCACAACCGCGGCGGTACACAAACCACTGTGAGTGTGGTGGTCTCAGGATTGCCACACTCGTAAGCAGGCCCTAAGTAATCACTGTTTGACCTTACTGCGGCATAATAATCAAATAATAGAAAGAAGCACTTGGCTTCAGTGATCTCACAGTAGTCAATAGGGGCTTCAGGGGCATCAGGTAATATTGTTTATATAATTTAACTATTTGCTTCGGAGTTCCATACACCCCGAAGAACTGGCCTAACCTGTGAAATTTGGTGGGTTAGTGTCCCTAGTAAGTACGGAAGTGTCATTAAAATGTTCTGCAGAATGATGGGTCAGTGGGATGTTGTACTCGTGTGGTAGGTTAGACATGCACATTGGAGCCCCTCAGGAGCAACTTTACAAACAAATTTCCTTTTACACACTTGATACAATAAAATCCAGAAATACCATATTCTGATAGTTAACATATTGGTCCTGATTTAGATCTTGGCAGAATCGGTCCCGGCATCGGTCTTCCTTTGCAAAACCCGTCTGCAGCCTTGGTGGTCCACCCACTGTACTTAGATGCTGGGGGGAGGGGGGGTGGACCATAGATGATAGACTGCCCGAGTCCTGCCGACTCCGCCAGACATCTACACCAGCATCAACGGCACCATTGGCAAGAGCGGCTTGCAGCAGGACTGCAGTCACGATGTGCCTTCCCACCAGTGCAGCTATGACGGGGAGACCTTCACACCTGAGTTGGCGGATTGGAAGGGAAATGGGTTAAAGCCTATTTATTCCCATTTCTACTTCTGTTTTTGTCTGGAACGCAAGCGGGCAAGTTTTGTCGTTGCTGCTGCCACTTGAGGAAAATGACCCCATTGTCTTCTGAACTCAGAGGTGAGCAGTCATTATTACTTGTTAATGTTGCAATGTCGCTTAACATTAGCTCGGGACTCGTGTATTTACATACATGTCCTGTAAACATTTTTAATAAAACTTGTCTGATGCATATGTGCTTGCAGTAGATGTCAGTAAGATATTGTGACACGTGCAAACACCTGTTGTACACTTTTTTTTATTTTTTTTTATTTTGGGGAGTGTTATTATTCATTACCTAAATTAATACTTGTGCCTTATCCCACATTACCTCACTGTTGTCAGTAATGTCAATGTGTCTACTTTACAATGGGACGTCAGTGAGATGTTGTATTTCAAGTATAGGATGTCAGTCAGAACGTCTCTCACTGTTACATTACTTACAATCCATTAACACATACTTTGTGAAAGTTGCACTCAAGTATATCTATTCCTGTACCACTTTTCTCAGTGTATAAACCTTTGGCAATGTGTGACATGTGACAGTGAACAATGTTGTCTAGATACACTTTCTCCTGCCTGTAATGCCCTTCACCTATTTTCTGGCTATTGGCCAGTGGTAACCTTCTCCTTAGGAAGGGGCATCTGTTGGGCACATCTGGGGTACCTGAAGGCTTTTCACTGGGAGGGGTGGGAGTATGTGTGGTAGGTTTCAAGGCAAGGTAGCCTAAGAATTGGGTAGTTGGTGTAAGGGTAGGAGGAGTGTGAATTGATTGTCAGGTTGAGATAGAGGGAGCTGGATTGGGACATGTGGTTGTATTGTATGTGGGTTGAATGTCAGTAGTGTGTGCATGTTGTGTTTTGGGATGTATTACAGTGTATGTTTTTCCGAATGATAAATGTTGTTTAGTGGTGTAATGGCAAAGTTTTGTGGTGTGCATGGAGTGTGTTCTGTAATGTTATGCTGGTGGACACAGGTGAACACAGTACCTCAGGTGTGTGCTGCTGGCATCCATTCCATAGCCACAGGCATGGGACTCTGTTCAACACCTTCTGCGATGGATCCCTTCCATCAGGATGCTGCCTCCAGACCAACCCCAGTACGACTGTGAAACTGAAATATGTTCGTCAATAACCCGCCATCCTGACGGCTACGGAGTAATGTTAGCCAACATTAGAATCCACCACGCCGGTGGTTCAGCCACAATACACCTCAATACGGTGGTTGCAACTCTGTCAGATTAATGGAGTACTTGGAACCTCCACGGGACAGCTGTAGTCCTTCCAAGATCTAAATCGGGCCCTTAATCTAATTATGTCAGACCATATTGTTTGTAAGTCAAGAATATATTCCCATGAGGACTGCAGTAAAATATTCCTGTCATATTACTGTAAATTTGCACAGACCCACTTTTCATACATCTCCATTCAGAATTACAAAGAGAATAAAAGACGATAAGGGCTTGCAGCAGACTAAACATTTTTACAAACAAATCGATGTCACTTTAAATGTTTAACAATTAAATGGTTTATTGGTGTATTGACTGCTAGTGTCACAGAAAGCGAAGAGCTTCTGAAAAATTTAAATATCTCTTTTTAATTGTCTTAATTAGATGACACCCTCTAGCTTAGTGCAGCAAAGAAGGAATGTGATTCATCCCCATATTCGAAAGAATTTAGTTTTGAAGAGAAGGTGAAGCAGCCAGAGTACGAGGTGGTGTTTGGATCAACCAGTGTTCATTTTATGGCTTAGCAACCATTCCACTGTTAAATCACCATTGCATGTTTTCCTGCACATGAGTGGTAACACAATAGAATCACAGTATGCATTGTGATGTGGTCAGTAACTGTTTTTAATACCCAAATGGTTAAATAAGAATTTTCTCATCTTGTGTCGAGTCTATTTTGTCCATTATTTTTATATGTTTAATTTTTTTTAATTTGTTTATCTGATATACATTTGGAATTGCAAACAGAATCCGGTAATTGGGCTGTATCTATGAACTTCATGTATCTATTTTATTTATGGCACAGTAAACACTTGTAATGATAAATCAGCAGTGGGTAGAGAATGAGAAAACGTAGGTATCATTTTAGAAGAATAGTTTTTTCTTCAGCTCCTTTTCTTTATACATTTATTTTTTCGAGGTGAAGAACTTCCGATTTCGTGGCTCATCGCGTGGCAGGATGTTAGACTATAAATAAACTCAGAAAATGGCGCTGAATCCTAATCAGACTTGCATGAAACTAAATAGATGTTGAAGACACTTAGGGGGTCATTCCGACCCTGGCGGTCAAAGACCGCCAGGGCCGCGAATGACGGAAGCACCGCCAACAGGCTGGCGGTGCTTCTTTGCCCATTCTGACCGCGGCGGTAAAGCCACGGTCAGAAAACCGGGGCCGGCGGTTTCCCGCCGGTTTACCCCCGGCTGGGCGAATCCGCCATGGCGGCACTGCAAGCAGCGCCGCCATGGGGATTCTGACCCCCTTACAGCCAGCCTGTTTCTGGTGGTTGTCACCGCCAGGAAGAGGCTGGCGGTAACGGGTGTCTAGGGGCTCCTAGCAGACAGTGAAAAGCGCGACGGGTGCAACTGCACCCGTCGCACCCCCGCAACACCGCCGGCTCCATTCGGAGCCGGCTTCTGTGTTGCAGGGCTCCTTCCCGCTGGGCCGGCAGGCGCTACCTTGGGTAGCGCCTGCCGGCCCAGCGGGAAGGTCAGAATGGCACCAGCGGTCTTTTGACCGCGGTGCAGCCAAATGGCGGTTCCAGCCAGGCGGGTGGCAACCGCCGCCCGCCGGGGTCAGAATGACCCCCTTAGTCTCATTTATTTTTTGATGGATGGCTGATCCGCCAAATTTAGAAACAGGAGCCAAGCAGGCGATCATTTAAAATGCATTGGCACAAACCACTGTCACAACGGTTCCTGTCCATGCATATTGCTGTTTGGTACAAAGCTGCACCAGCATGACACAGCCCTGCACCAAACAGTTTTCTATTTTGATCTTCAAAAAGAAAATCCCAAAACGGGATTTTCTTCTTGAAAATAAAAACAGTAATGCTCCCCTCGCCATGGGATTCATCCTCCATGACTAGGGAACCATTATTTCCATGTTACTGCCCTTCACCACCAGTGTTTGGCTGGCAGTGATGGACAGTAAAAAAAAAAAAGAAAATGGCTGTGTGCCTACCCATTCTGATTAAGTGGGCGGACATATATCCATTTCTCTGACAGCCCTTTCACTGTTCATATTCCTGAGAAGTTTGGCTATGGCAGTGATGGAGTAGTCATAGCTGTAGCCAGTCATAAGGTCTGCCTACATATAAATTTGACAGGTGGACCGTTATGTAGCCGTTATGTATACTCTGTCTCCGACAGCCTAACAATTCAGATGCTGAGTGCTGTTCATGGAAACTATTTATTTGTCTATACCTAGATTAACATCAAGAATAAGTCCTCACTGTTTGATTTTACTGTGGCATAAAAATTGAATACCAGAAATAAAGCCCTTGGCTTCAGTGATCTCACAGTAGTCAAACTGCTTCAGGGGCATCAGGTAGTATTATTCACAAAATTTGACTATTTGCTTCTGAGTTCCATACACCCCACACAACTGGTCTAACAGGGGAAATCTGGTGGGTTAGGGTCCCTAGTACTGAAGTGTCAAAATTTTCTGCAGAATGGTGGGCTAGTGGGATGTGGTACTGGTGTGTTTAGGTTACAGACATACCACTTCAGAGCCCCACAGGAGCAACATTACAAACAAAATTAATTGTACACATTAGATACAATAAGATCTAGAAAGGCCATATTCTGCTAGTTAACATTTAGGGTCTAATTATGAGTCGGGTAGTTCCTAGACCGCCGGACTTGTGGTGGCAGTCCGTACCAACGCAGCATTGAGGATATGACTGTCAAATTACGAGTTTGGCGGTCAGACCACCTGCTCCGCCAGGATTAGTGATCCAGATGGGATGACCGTGGTCGTGGTTGTAATCAGCCACGGCGGCCATGTGGTCAGTGCCGCCGTTCTGATTACAACTTTGTTCTCTGCCAGCCTTTTAATGGCAGTCTGACCTCCATGAAAAGGCTGGCGGAGAACAAGTGCAGGGAGCCACAGGGGCCCCTGCTCTGCTAATGCCAACGGCCTTGGCAGTGCAGGGGACCCCCTACCCAGCATCCTTGAAATGCACACAGTGTGCTGTGCATACAGTGTACATTTCAAGGGTGCTGGTGCACCCTGCGCGGGGCAGCATTGCCGCTTTCTCGATTACGAGCCGGGAACAATGCTGCCTCACCTTTCCCACTGGGCTGACTAGCGGAAACCTTGGTTTCCGACTGTCAGCCCAGTGGGAAGTGGGGGAAGACCGCCAGCAGCGTGTCAGTGTTCTCGTCGGGAGTTTGGCAGACAGATGTTTCCATCTGCCAGACTCCTAATGATGCCTTAGTCAAATTATGTCTAACCATGTTGTTTGTAAGTCAAGAATGTATTCCCATTAGAACTGCAGGAAAACACTAACCTGCTGCAATATACATGTGAAATTGCACAGCCCCATTTTGATACATCTCCATTCAGATTTACAAGGAGAACAAGAAAAGATAAGGATTTGCAGGAGTCTAACCATTTTTACAAAGAAAGGTTTGTCACTTTAAAATGTTTAATATATAAATGATGTATTCGTGTATTCACTGCTAATGTCACAGAAAGGAAAGAGCCACTTAAAATTAAAGATGCTTTTTTTTTATTGTCTTAATTAGATGATGCCCTCTAGCTTAGTGCAGCCAAGAAGGGAAGTGATTCATCCCCATATCTGATTGCATTTGAATGCTTTTTGTTTTGAAGGGGTGGGGGAAGCAAGGGTAGAAGGTGGTGTTTAGGTGAAGCAGCATTCGTGGCAGACTGCTGTGGATTATGCAGGCTATTAGGGTATCCCAACCACGTTTTTGACCTTGTGGTTTGGTAAGTGAACATGCTATGGCAATACTGTTTATTTATTTTTGGGCTTTTGCAAACGGTGCTTTGCCTTTTGAGCTGGTTTGAGGTGACTCCTGGGAAGCTGTTTATTGATCAAACAGCCGTCCCTTTTATTTTATCAGAAAATGTAAGAGGTCAATGCATATTTTCAGATTGAAACAAGGATGTGACAGAGTTGGAGGGAAGCTTTAAAGGGTTTGGTCATCCATTCTAGTTTGGTGCAAATGTGGGCTTTAACCATGCATGCTGGCTCCAATTGTATTTTGTGATATATGCTTGGATGTTCTGAATCCTATGCCTGTAGGCCCAGTGTCAAGTTATGCCCGGTGTACTGTTGATACAGTTTTGAAATTAATACATTGTTGCTCTGGAAATCAATGGAGATTGAGCAGAACTGGTGTAATGTGGGGTATTCTTCCTGTTTCGATGACTGCCTAGAGTCCACATTTTGGAGCCTCTAAAGACTCTAGCATAATCAAACTTTATAATAGTGCAAGAGTTGTATGTCGAAATATCGAATACAAAATTCTCAACCTGCAACAGTGTAGACTGCAGGCTCGCAACTTGCATAGTATCATCAAGGTAATGGTTTAAAGATTAACTATTCTAATTTCACAACTACTTACCTTGACAGTACTGTGAAAGTCAATACCTTTCAGTCGATACTGTTGCAGATTTATGTTTACAATTTGTTATTGTTGTCACAAGTGGAAACAATCTCATCTTTTTAAGATGAGATCAACACATGTTGGAGTTGTGCCCTTTATTAATTAACCCCGCTCTTTAAATCCTAAGGAGAATACTCCGCATCCTGTTCTTAAGTCTGTACCTCACTGGCAACACCTTTGTGCACCTTTGGCTGCTGACAGGCCACGGTCTTCTTTAGGGCTGTGTGAATTTTTGTAAGTCCCAAAGAATGTGCATGGCAGTCGAACTAAAACATTATGATGATGTTGGCTTGAACGTTTTGTGATTCTCCTATCTTTTAATCAGGTGTTGGACTAGCCGTAACACAATTTGCTCAAAATAACCTTAAACATTTTTAAAGTGCCACTGGGGTACATATATGAGAATAGATATTGGATATCTTGGATATCATTCATTCATTGGGCATCTTCTTTAGGATGTAGAAAGGGGTGTACTAATAATGAGACATCGCACCAACAGTGGTTTAGCTTGCCTTAAAAAGACGATGAGGATGAAGATAAGCATAGCAGAATTTCATCAGACTGGGAATAGGGATACATTTCCTCTGGTGATGTTAACATAATTTAAAAAACAAATATATATCCATTGATGAAACAAAGTTAGTAGAAAGACTTCTTATGTCCCTCAAAAAAACAAGGTAATGGTTGCGTGTACTTTGTTTTTCTCAATAGGGTCTGATTGGTATGCTTGCTTCTTATGCTTAGGAGTTTAAAATACTGTTTCCTTTTTTATTAGGATAGGGGCTTACTTAATTAGAATCCACTGACAGGACCAAAGAGAATTATGTATAGATCTTCCATCAAAAAACATGTGTACATGGTAAATATTTTTGGTATATGTTGTTTAAGTTGTTAATTTTTTTAAGTGATTTGTATGTTAAGCAATCCATTATTTACCATCACAGCAACTTTCTGAGCCATCAAGAGAAAGAAGTCCACGAGGAGCCCAGTGTACTTAACCTTTCCGGCTAGAACCTCCAGGAACATGGCCCGATATCCTGGAGGATTAGCAGAAAACTGTTTTTTGCTAACCCTAATTAAGAGGAGAAGGTGAGTTTAGGTACAAAATGTTACATTTACCATCTTGATAAGTGGATGTAAACAGATGAAGTTACAGATCAAGGAATACATGTGACATTGGAGAACCCTGAGAGACCCACAGTACATTTCTGTGGGTTCAGATCCACTCTATATTTGAAACGTGGCATAAAAAGAGGTTTTCTAGAGATGAGCTTGACTCTGGTTGATGGCAGCTCCTTCTAAACGTTTTTAAGGTAAAGGCAGGCTGGAGTTAGGATGAAAAGTTACTTGATGGGAACTGGACAACAACTGTTGCCTTTGGCTTCAGGAATTCAGCAATAACTTTCTTCAGTTCTGTTGGTGAAGGGTGAATACCTTTTGGCACAAAAGAGGCTACACGCACTTGTTTGTTCAAGGCTGCCAGATGTGAGTATTTAATTCTACTCAGATGTTGACACTGTATGACACTGCATGAATAGCAGAGAGGCTTGCTCGTCTCTTTACAATTTCCTTTTATATTCAGGCTATCAATTACCTTAATAGACAATGGCTAACCTTTAGAGTAAGGATATATCCTAGGATGACCTAAGAAAGAAAAGCCTGGTGTCTTGAAAGCCTTCTTGTAAGGGCAGTCCTTAACCACTTGGATACCCCACAGGGAAAATCTTATAATTACTTCAGATATGCCATGCATTGAGTCGCGGATTTCACTTCAGAAAGTGTCCTCAGTTGTGCGAAGAAAGCAATCTCTTACTAGGGTGATCAGTTTTCGAGCAGTAACCATTAAAGTGATATTGAGAGACAGCTGTCAAAAATCCCGATGAGGAGCGTGTTTGCTGTTGATGGGACAGAGCATCAGATAGCGTCTCCGGGCCTTTGATGATGATGTTACACTGTATGACAAGAAAGGAGAGAATACAATGTGAGCATGCAATGTCTTACTGAAAATCAAAATTTACTTACAGGGATGTGCAGTTCGCTGCCTACAAAAAACTATAACTCAGGGATTTCATTTTTCAGATGAATTTGAATTCCCCTTCTTAATTCATCACAATTGGTTTACTTCATAATATTTCATTAGGTTGCCATTTATACGTAGTACTAGATGTCAGGCTCCTTTTTGGGCCACAGACGTACATGTTTGTGACCCTGAAAGGAGTTAAATGCTGCTAAGTTTTTTTCACAGTCTAATTTAAAAAACAAAATGGGTCTGGCTCTTTGCTGTGACACAGAACCACCTGAACAAAGGGTCAGGCACTGTTTGGATTTTTTTCTAAGACTGAAGTAAAATTCACACAGCACCTGGCTTTTTGGTGGGTTCTCTCATATGCAATGTTAGATTTGGATACCCTGTAGTACACATATGAGTACTTACATAAACTATTTAACAATTCATCTTTTTTGGAGTCTATGGCAGTAAGTAAAAACTTTGCCCTTCAAACCAATTGACTAACTCGACAACATTAAAAATAAATGACTTTGCATCACAATTACTCAGACATCTGATGACAGGCTATCTAAAGGATAATGCTTGCAAACTAGAAATGCACCTTTCATTTTAATTAATAAACAAGACTTTAGCTTCATCTCAAGTCAGTGTTTAAGATATTGGATAGCCCTGCACATTGGCATAGCATTGAGAAAAGCCAAAGGAAACAGCAGATTTAGAAAATGGACCTGAGGTTTGCAAATGTAAAGTAAGCACCTGGTAACTTTGAGAAAACTATAGTTGAGTTCAAATCCATCACTGTAAACATAAAACTGGTAAAATGCTAAACAGCGTTGTTAATTATGTCGACCTGTAGCCTACCCCTACTTATCTGACATCTGTTATCGGTTGGCACCCCAAGGCCAGCTCAGCAGTTTCAATTAAAGACATTACTTTACCTCAGAAACATCAGGCCTTAGTGACTCCAAGTACGAGAATGAATCTTTCTCTTCCCCTTTTTTCTTTTCTTTTCCCTTCGATTCCTTTTCCTTCCTTCCATTTTCTTTCCCTTCCTTTTCCTTTTTCTCCCTTTTACCTCCCTTTCGTTTCCTTAGTTTCCTTCCTTTTCTCGTCCTTTTTTCCTTTACTTTTCCTGTCCCTTTCCTTCCTTACCTTTCTTCTTCCTTCCTCTTCTCACCCTTTCTTTTTCTCCACTTCGTTCTTTCCTCTTTCTCTTTACTTTCTCACTTTCCTACATTCTGTCATTTTTGCTCCCCTCTTCTTTCCTTGCATCTCTTGTGTTACTTTTTTGCTTTCCTCTTAACTTTCTTTCCTTCTTTCTTTCCTCTCCTTGTCACCCTATTTTTGTCCTCTACATCTTGTAGGGACTCAACCTGCACTACCAGTACCAAGTCATTTATCCATTAAAAAACATTGACACTGTCATTTGGTGCCCATGTCAGAAGACTTAAATTTGATAAACAACACAGAAGATTAAGTCACACATCCTCCTGCAAATGAGATATAATAGATGCTATGTTCTGAATGCCCCATTTGACATTCATTTTAGATCAATGTATCGCCAAGCACAAGAAATATAATGGAAAGCGATTGAACAGGTCCAGCCAGACCCATGGGCAGGAATGTTGTGACATTACTGGGCCTCAAGGAATGTTGCTAGATCCATAGACTCAGTTTTGTAACTGATGGGCTGAATGAGTGAGTGGAATTATTGATTTTGGCATTAATGCAGTAATTGATGGACTAAACATCTCTAAACTATTGACCTTGGCATTGTTGCCAAATTCTTTGCAATGATCTTCTTTCACCAATCTACATTATGGTTTTTCATCTAAATATTTTACTGTCAACAGTTCTGTGTGCTGCCACGTATTGCTGAAATGTGTTTGTTCTTGTTAGTATTTATAGCTGCCATGCAGTTGTGGCTCACTTGTGGATTGGTGCCATTTTCAGAATATTGTTCCCTTGTACACAACTCACTATTCAGTCTGGTTTTATTCCCTTTGTTCATTATTAACAAAGGGCAAACTTTCTCTAGCAGTGTCAGTCGAGTCAAGGTCAATGCTATCACACCCTGACTGTGATCGCGTCGTTGTTTACCATGCAAACCCACGTCTTAGTCCAAGCCTCGCCTCCTCCTGTGTACTTTTTTGGCTTTCTCTTCTTTGGATGCTGGTTGTGGGTTGCACTTCCAGTGCAGGATGGCAATGGAACTTTCATGTTTATTGCTCCTAACCTCTGCTCGATACAAATTTTAAATTAATTCCTACGTTGTCTAATATTGTTCCTTAGTTCTAGCGTTGTTCTCTAGTCTTAAAGTGATACCCACACTTTTTAATTGGTAAGTGTTGGACCTGGCCCTTTTTGCAGTGTCATCCCCAATCTTTTTGCCTCCTTACTTCTATTTTTTCTGACCAGTTTTTGTGGCTTTAGGATGCTGGCACTTAACCACTGCTAACAAGTGCTAAAATGCATATGCTGTCTGTCTTCTTGTCTCCTGTGAAGGTATCCAAGTGCTGGCAGTGTCCAGTTGATTAGCCAATTAGCCAGGTCTTCTGGGACTTTCAGAACTCTGGCAGAGATGGGGCGGTCCAGAGATAAAATGGCAGCTCATTCCATGTCTTTGCTGCTAGGTAGAGGGAGCTACCGCTGCATCTGCTGTGTTGGATGTGGGGGGTGAAGGTTAGAGAAAGAGCAGAGTGGAGGTGTCTCATGCGTTGATGGAAGTTCAGTTGGTGGTTCAAGTAGGCGTGTCCACAGTTGTGTAGGGTTTTCTATGTGCGATTCAGGAGCTTTTCTGTACAGGGAGCCAGTGGAGTTCCCTGAGGTAAGAGATGATGTGGGTTCAAGTAGGAAGATCCAGGACAAGTCTGGCTGTGGCCTTCTGTATGTTCTCTAGTTGTTGGAAAAGGGGAGCAGTGATCCCTTCTTAGAGAGTTGGTGTAGTCAAGTTGGCTGGCAATGATGGCCTGGGCGATGATGCATCTTGAGCTTAAGGGTAGCCATTTGAATATAGTATGAAGCATGCAGAGGATGAAGAAGCAGGAGGAGAAGATAGGCCAGCGTGGTCAGTCGGGGTAGAAGTAGGTCTGAGTTCTGAGGGCCACCAGTCTGCTTCTCATGGGGAGCTTTTGTTTCCCAAGATCAGTACTTCTGTCTTGTCTGTGTTGAGATTCTGGCAGTTGTCCTTTATCCATTTGGCAATGTCTGTCATGCAGTTGTGGAAGTTGGTCTTGGTGTTAGTGGTGTCTTTGGAGAGGATGAGTTCTGTGTCTGCGTAGGATATGATATTGAGTCCTTGGTTTTTGACGATGCTTGCCAGAGTTGCCATGTAAGTGTTGAAGAGGCTGAGTCTGATCAAGGATCCTTGAGGTACTCCGCAGATGATTTAATTGGGTTTGGCAGTAAAGTGGGGGAAAGCAGACTTTTTGCTTCTTCTGGTGAGGAAAGAGGCGATCCATCTGAGAGCAGCTTCTTGGATTATGCACCCTTGTGTTGAATGTGTGATGGGAGACCGTATCGAAGGTTGCCAGAGGTCAAGGAGGATCAGAGCCGCATTCTCTCCTTGGTCGTGTAGGGCTCGGATGTTGTCAGATGCATTGAGGACTGTCCCAGTGCTGTGGTTTCTGTGCAATCCAGATTGGGAGGCGTTGCTTAGGAGGTTCTGTTCCAGATGTGAGGACAGTTGTTGGTTGATGGCTTTTTCAAAAACGTTGACAGGGAATGGGAGCAGGAAGATCAATGTAGTTGTTGAGTTTGCTGGGATCTACCCTTAGTTTGTTTAGTTGGACCTTGACTGCTACCTATTTCCAGTCCTCAGGGAAGGTGGCAATTGAGGTATTGAACAAGGTGGTGAATAAGTGGCTGATTCTGGCTTTGCCTAAGTTGAAGATGTGGTAAGGGCATGGGTCGGTTAGGGACCCTGAGTGGAACGAGTTGATGATGGAGGCGGTGTCCTGTAGGGCGAGCTGGCTCCTTTTGGGTAGTCGGATGTCTGTGGTGGTAACGGGGTCCTTGGCTTGCTTAAAGAAGTTGTGGCCTTGGGCTGGGACAGAGTCTCCCCACTGCAGTTCTCAGTGCGAAGATCTCTCCTGAGTGCAGATATTCCGCCCGAGTGTGGAGATTCCACACAAGAGTGGAGACTCCACACGTGTAACTTTGTGAATTGGGCTCTAGAGTGATACATTTGTAAAGAACAATACTGTTCAGCAGGTCTGTTTTGTGACACAAAGGGGTGCTTCTAGAAGCCTCAAGCTGTAAACGCATTAACAAATGCTACACAAGACTATATAAATCATTGTTTCCAATGGTTATTTTTTGTCAATAGTAGCAGGCATACATAGTCTTGTGTTTTCGAAACTCCTAAAAACGAATAGTTAACTACAGTTAAACATGTTCGTGCCACAAGACTGTGACTTGTCCATTGTTAACAAAATACATTCACAGATAATATTTTTATTATTACAGTGCCTTCATTAACACCTTTGCTGCCAGGCCTCCTACCCGTCCTGTCCCCCCCCCCCCGAAAGCTCAGGTGCCATGCCTTTTTTTGCATATTTGGGGCAGTTTGTGCTAAGGCCCTTGTAACCTTTTTTCGGCCTAAGATACCCATGCCAAATTTGCATCCTTTTTTTCCCCCCAACATTCTAGGGATTCTAGAGGTCGCCAGAGTTTCCCATGGAGAAGACTAAGAAATTTGCCAAAATGCAGCAAACGCATCGTTTAAAAAAAAAAAAAAAATTGGGGTAAAAAGAGCTGCATGAGAAGGATCCTGTTTCCCCCCCCTGAAAATGGCATCAACAAAGGGTTTGCAGTGCTAAAATCACCATCTTCCCAGCTTTCAGGAACAGGAATATTTGAATAGGAAAACCCCATATTTTTAACACAATTTGGGCATTTTACTGGGTCATACTAATTTTTTTTCCTACTTTTGGTGCTTTTAGCCTCCTTTCAGCTAGTGACAGAAATGGGTGTGAAACGCGGACAGCTATACATTTCTGAAAAGTAGATAAAATTCTGAATTCAGCAAGGGGTCATTTATGTGGATCCTACAAGGTTTTTCTACAGAAAATAACAGCTGAAATAGAAAAATATTGAAATTGAGGTGAAAAAAAATAGCCATTTCTCTCCACGTTTTACCCTGTAACTTTCCTGCAATGTCAGATTTTCAAACGCAGTATACCATTACGTCTGCCAGACTCTTCTGGTTGTGGGGATATATAGCGCTTGTAGGTTCATCAAGACCCCTAGGTACCCAGAGCCAATAAAGGACCCAAGTATCCCGATAAAAATGGTACCTCATTTGCTTGGGTAGGCCTAATACCCGCGACAGAACGCAACATGGACACATCACATTTTGACACTGAAATCAGACCTGTTTTTTGGAAAGTGCCTAGCTATGGATTTTAGCCTCTAGCTCAGCCGGCACTTTGGGAATCCTCGCAAACCTATACATTGTTTAAAACTAGACCCTTAGGGGAACCCAGGGTGGGGTAACTTGTGGTGCTCTCCCCAGGTTCTGCTACCCAGAATCCTTAGCAAACCTCAAAATTTGGCAAAAAAACCCCCACTTTCCTCACATCGGTGCTGCAAAGTTCTGGAACTGAGGGGAGCCACAAACTTACGTCTACCCAGCATGGCAAAAAAAAACTTTCCCCTTACATTTCAGTGATACAAAAGTTCTGGAATCTAAGAGGAGCCACACATTTCCTTCCACCCAGCGTTCCCGCAAGTCTCCCGATAAAAATGGTACCTCACTTGTGTGGGTAGGCCTACTGCCCGTGACAGGAAATGCCCCAAAACACAACGTGGACACATCACATTTACCCAAAGACAACTAACCTTTTTTTTTTTTGCAAAGTGTCTAGCTGTGGGTTTTGGCCTCTAGTTCAGCCAGCACCTAGGAAAACCTAGCAAATCTGGACATTTCTGAAAACTAGACAAGTAGGGGAACCCAGGAGGGGTTAACTTGTGGTGCTCTCACCAGGTCTGTCACCCAGAATCCTAAGCAACCCATAAAATTTGGCAAAAAAAACAACACTTTCCCCACATATTGGTGCTGCAAAGTTCTGGAACTGAGGGGAGCCACAAACTTACATCTACCCAGCGTTCCCCCAGGTCTCCCGATTAACAAAAAATGGTACCTCACTTGTGTGGGTAGGCCTAGTGCCCGCAACAGGAAATGCCCCAAAATACTATGTGGACACATCAAAATTATCAAATTTTGCTGGTGAAGCACCTGCGTTTTTGGTCCTGGGCTCATAGCCATCTAGGAAAACCTACCAAACCCAAACATTTCTGAGAACTGGACACCCGAGGGAGTCCAGGGAGGTGTGACTCGCAGGTATCCCCCAGTGTTTTCTTACCCAGAATCCTCCGCAAACCTCAAATTTAGCTAAAGCACATTTTTCCCACATTTCTGTGTGGAATCACTGCACTGGCACAACGTTTCCCTAATTCTTCCGGTAAAAATGATACCTCACTTGTGTATGTGGGCCAAGGGCCTGTGACAGGGAAGAGCCAAAGTTTTTAGGCTGACAGGTGGGACAAAAGTTTTATTGGTATAGATGCGACAATGCTGGGTGGTAGGAATTTTGTGGATTCCTGCAGATTCCAGAAGGTTCCATCACAAACATGTGGAAAAATGTGTGATTTCAAGCAAAGTTAGAGGTTTGCAGGGCATTGTGGGTAAGAAAATGATGTGGGGTGCATGTGAAGTACACCACCCTGGACTCGCCCAGATGTTTAGTTTTCAGATGTGTTTAGGTCTTGTAGGTTTTTCTACATGGCAGCGTCCCAAGATCCAAAAAGCGCAGTCCTCACCGTTCCAAGTGGGATGATTTTGAGAGTTAGACAAGCTCTTGTGGCCCAAATGTAAAATCAAAACCCAAAATAATCAAATGTCGTCTTGAATGGCCTAATAAGATTGCCCCCCAGGGGAGGGACCCTTGCTCAAGGGGTCACTCCCCTTCATTGTTTACAATTTTTTATTTTTTAACTCCCTGGCGTCCATCTCTCGGGACAGCAAACCTCAGAAACAGAGTTCCTAAGCGGAAGTCTAATAGACTCCCACGATTGGGTCCTTCACGACGAGGCCGTAGCAGACATCTTCCAATGGTGGGGTCAGCCTCAATTAGATCCATTTACAGATGACGTTAACACAAAATGCCCAGACTTCGCATCCAGGTTCTACCGTCCGGGGACGCAAGGGAATGCCCTGTTGATAGACTGGTCAGGGGTATTTCTCTACCCTTTTCCACTGATTCCCCTGATACCTGTGTAATCAACAAGTTTTACAGATCCAAAGCTAGGGTGATACTCATAGCCCCACAATGGCCTCAACAATACTGGTACACAGATCTCCTCTAGTTGTCAGAGCAACCGCACAAGAGGCTGCCGTGCAGACCGGATCTCCTACAGATTAGGGGGGAAAATTCTCCATCCCAACCTTCCCTCGCTGAGCTTGACAGCATGGCTCCTGAATTCTTGCAATATGGACAACTAGGGCTCTCGCAGGAATGTATGAATATTTCAAAGGAGTCTAAAAGACCGTCTATGTGATGCTCCTACGTGTTAAAGTGGAAAAGGTTCTACATGTGGTGCTGGCAGCACGATCACAATCCTATTTTGGCCCAGGAGGAGGTTATCTTGCCTTACCTGTTACATCTTGCGAGGACAGGACTGCAGTTCTCCTCTATTAAGGTTTATCTGCCATTATAGCTTATCGTAAATGGCCCCCTCAGAAATCCTTCTTTGCTATGCCAGTAGTTAAGGATTTCTTAGAGGGCTTGAAGAAAGTCTATCCACCAGTTCGGAAACCCTCACCTGCATGGGAATTGAATGTGGTCTTGTCTAGACTCATGGCCTCCCATTTCAAACCCCTCCACAAAGCTTCTTTACAACAACTTACATGGAAGACAGCTTTTCTGGTAGCCATTACCCCTGCTAGAAGGGTCAGCGAAATGAAGGCTCTATGTTCGAGGGAACCCTTCACAGTTTTCCACAATCACAGAGTGGTTCTGAGAACACATCCATTGTTCTTGCCTAAGGTGGTGTTGGACTTCCACATTAATCAGACGATATCTCTTCCAAAGTTTTTTTCCTAATCCTGTTACTCCGGCGGAGAAAGCCTTGCACTCCCTGGACCTTAAGAGGGTGCTCAAATTTTACCTTGATAAGACTAGGTCAATTAGACAATCTGATCGTCTGTTTATTAACTATGGACATATAAGGACAGGGGAAGCTGCTTCAAAACAAACTATTTCTAGATGGATAGTTTAATGTATTTTGACTACTTATCAATTGGCTATCAAACAATTATCAGCTAGCCATAAGGCTCACTCAAAGAGAGGGAAGGCGGCAACTGCATCCCTTCTTAAGAATGTACCCATCTCTGAGATTTGCAAAGCTGCCACATGGAGATCTGTACATACTTTTACCAGGCACTACTGTATAGATTCAGATGCCAGAACAGACACTCAAGTGGGTCAAGCTTCTCTAAGAAATTTATTTGCATAGCACATGGTTTTTTCCGGCACTTCTATCATTCCGTCCGCAGAGGTTTTGGGATGGGTTTGCTAATCTATTCAGTGTTTATGACTATTGATGAGGATCCCCTGGAAGAGAAGGATAACTTACTTACCTGTAAATCTAGTTCTCTTCCAGGGGTATCCTCATCAAAGTCATAAACAACCCACCCTTCTCCCCGGATACGATTTTTAGAAGTGCAGCGATACTCATGTGTCTATTCTATTGCTCATTATCACCAAAAAAAAGTACTGACCTAACTGTGAACCAACTGTCACCTCACTTTCATCCCTGAGGCATGGTGGGATACTGGAAGTGCTCAGGGTTTTTAAGGCACGGTGCCAATTTTTTTGGTTCTGCTGTGTTAACCTGCATGCAGCCTATTGGCTAATAATGCTCCTTTATTTTCAATGTAGTTTTTATTTTTTTAAATGGATTGCTTATTCTTTCTATGCCTTCTACTTTGACTATAGAAAGTTTTAACTTTAATTGAAGGTTTTAATTTATGTTTAAAAAAAAAAAACTCCAAATAATAAAGCATTTTCTGTTTCTCAACATAGACTGCATGGCTGTTTACACATGTATGTATTATATTTGTATTGAGATTCTCTACTACAATGTTATTTTTCATAGATATTTCATACACATGTGTGTTTGTATATTCTCTGGGGTCCCTCCCCCCCCCACCAATGGGCGGGAATATTCAGTGTTTGACTATTGATGAGGATACACCTGGAAGAGAACTAGGATTTACAGGTAAGTAACTTATCCATTTCCTTTGGGAGAGGGAGGCAACACTCTCTCCCTTTGGAAATAAGTGTTACATCACTTGGGAGTGCTAGCCTCCCCAAGCCGCTGGTATGCTTTGAATAGCACATTTGGTGCCCTCCTTGCATAAATCAGTTCAGGGATCTCCAGTCCCAGGTGTGGCACGAAACTGAACATTGGAAAAGGGAGCTACCACCCCCTTCTCCATCACCTCTCCAGTGGTGGTGCCCAGAGTTCCTCCAGGTGGCCACTTGTTTCTGCCATCTTGAATCCAAGATGGGCAGAGGCCTCTGGGAGCATCTGAGTTGCCAGGTTAGGTAGGTGACGTCACAGCCCGTCCTGATAAATGGCCACCTTGCTAGGTGATCAGTCCACCTTCCAGGGCTATTTAGGGTCTCCCTCTTGGGTGGGTCCTCAGATCTGACGTGCAAGACTCCAGCAGGACTCTTCTGCAACGTTTCATTCGACTTTTGGCCACTGGAATGGCAACTGGACTTCACATATAATAGTGTGTTTACTTACCTCCAGTTTGGGTTATTGCCTATATAGTATTTTAGTATTTGTTTCACTAAAATAAAGTACCTTTATTTTTGTAACAGTGGTTCTTTCATGTGTGTAAGTGCTGTCTGACTACAGTGGTATTGCATAGGCTTTGCATGTTTCTTAGATAAGTCTTGGCTGCTCATCCACAGCTACCTCTAGAGAGCCTGGCTTCCTAGACACCAACTACACCTCACTAACACCTGGTATAAGGTGATAATACCAAAAGATACTCTTTACACAACAGGCCATCTTCCTACACCCACTGTGCTATGCACATAAAATATTGTTCTTTGCATGATACACGTTCTTTGCAGAAGGCATATTAGCCACCTGTGCTACCTTAGATGAGTCAAAGCTGCCACTAGACAAAACTCCCCTCTCTCTCCAGCCGGTCCATCAATCACCAGTGTTACCTTGATGTTTTTATTTTTGCCTAAAAGCTGCTGGAGGTACAAGGAACTCTAAAGTACTTTTAAAACTGCTGCACAAAAGAAGTAATAAATATAAAGTGCACATGTTTTTGAGAGACGCCAGCTTGAGAAGTGCCTTCCTGCCTGCCCAGGCCTGCAGACCCCTGGGAATGTGTCACGGACACCTGGGGGCTGCAGACCACTGGTTGGGAACAGCTGTGCTAGAGTATAAATAACAGAATGCTAATTTTGCCTTCCAGTCTGCTATATAGTACACAGTTTGACTGTCCTAACACCGCTTGTTCAGGTACAATGCGTAGATGTTGATCTGTGTTTCTCTCGTAGGGGATTTGCATGATAGTCATAAGCGTAGAATATTCCCTGCCCGCCTGCGGAGACCCCAGAGCACTTTTTCCAATATAACTTCTTAAGTGTCCATGTTCGCCTTACTTCAGAAAGGCCTGCCAAGTCACTTAAGAATGTTCCTATGCAGCCTATAGGAAAGGCTACAGTGTTCAAACTTCTTCATCCAGCTTGTTTTTGAGATAAATGCATTTAAATGCCTGAACAAATGAATATTTTTCCAGAAAAATTCCTTCACAAACCTTTTTTATATTAGAAAACCCCTATGAAGGAGTGCAGAACAGTGTAGCCCCATAGGCTACCATTAGTAATGAAGAAAAAGGAGACTATGCCTTTAAGAACAGCCAGTCCTCCAGTATCCCATCATGCCTAGAGAGAGGCAGTTACCTCAGTTCTTTTTTCCGGCATCTGCTGACAGGACCCTGGATCATTGAACTCAACCTTTTTAGTTTTTTTCCTTTAAAAAGTCAGATAAAAGTTCAGAAAAAAAGGCGTCATTCGACGTCTTTTGTCTTTCTCTACTACATTTTGAAGTTTTCTGTCAGAAGTTTAAGGCTTTTTTCACCAAAATGCCTTCCTTGTTTGACAAGTGCCCTAAATGTGGCAGAAAAAAGGCTAAAACAGACCCTCATGATCTCTGTATTATTTGTCTACCCTCATCTCACATTCCTGCCTCCTGCAACATCTGCAAGACGTTCTCCAGGTGCACTTTACGTGACAGAGAGAGAATTCGCCTTCAAGCGAGAGCAGAGAGTAGACGCCAAGGAACCAGTGGGACCTCTGAGCGAGGGGAAGGTCAGTCTTCCACCAGGGCTCATACCTCAGCCTCCAGTGGTTGTGGGAGGTCTGAGAGACGCTCGTCAGGGCGAAGACTACATTGGTCCCGGTCACGTTGAGAGGAGGTACGGCGCCGACATGTTCGCCGTCGAAGTCCGGTTCAACGTCGTACAGAAGTTACTAGTCGGCGTCGAGGCATCACACGACGTCGAAGACCCCAAGACGCATGACGTTGAAGAGCAGGTCGACGTGGACATCATGACTCGTTGCCTCACACAGCGTTGACGTCGAGGACTCCATCAACGCCGAGGGGTCACAAGAGGCGGAGAATTCATTCCTCATCGGAGCGCTCTTCTTCAGCAGTGCTGCTGCCTTCCTCTCCTTCTTCTCGTCCGTCTCCGCCTCGGTCTCCTCCCCCAGAGCTTCCGGCAACGCCACCTCAGCCAACAGATCAGGAGGTGCCACAACCAACGCCACTCCCGGCACCTCAAGTTCCGGTTAGTATACCGCCTATACCGCGCTCTGCATCGCACCACCGTTCACGTCGTGGCCATGACTCTTTCAGATCAAGATCACACCGCCGATCGAGGCGCAGATCAAGTTCAAGGGAGCGTGACAGAGACTCTTGGTCCTCCACCAGAGACTATTCACCTACGTTGTCGGACTCTCCTCCTCCTTGGTCCTCACCGGTGGATGATATTAACACCTTCCATGAGGTTCTAATCCGAGGGGCGTCAAAACTAAGTGTTCGATGGCATGTGTAGCTGCAGATACACATGCTGTGCACAGTCCGCCATCTGGTGTTGGGCTCGGAGTGTTACAAGTTGTTTTTCTTCGAAGAAGTCTTTTCGAGTCACGAGACTGAGGGACTCCTCCAATTTCGAGTCCATTGCACATGGGCGTCGACTCCATCTTAGATTGTTTTTTTTCCGCCATTGGGTTTGGACGTGTTCCTTTTCGCTCCGTGTTTCGGGTCGGAAAGTTAGTTAGAATCTCGGAAAAAAACGTCGGTATTGTTTGCGTTCGGTATCGGGTTAGTTAGAACAAATCGACACCGAATTCTGAAGAGCTCCGGTGGCCCTTCGGGGTTTTTTCGATCCCCCGTCGGGGCCTGGTCGCCCCGGCCACGTGCGACTTCAAGGCTCATGGAACGGACCCCATTCCGCTTCTGCCCAAAATGCCATCACAAGCATCCGTATACGGATCACCATCTGGTCTGTAACTTGTGCTTGTCCCCCGAGCACAAGGAGGATACTTGTGAAGCCTGTCGAGCGTTTCGGTCGAGGAAGATGCTGAGAGACCGAAGAGCCAGGAGACTACAACTGGCGTCCACGCCGACAGGTCAAGATCGTTTCGAGGAGGAAGAAGAAGCTTTCTCCATCCGCGAGTCGGATTCTGAAGAACTCGACGCCGAAGAAACACACCAAACCGTGAGTAAGACGTCGAAAATCAAGACTCACGAGAAGTCCACAAAAGCCCAGGGGACGCCACTGCCAACAGGCCATGGCTTAACCCGAAAACTAGGTGACCGATCCAAGGCACCGAAAAAGGGCATGCTGGTGTCGAAGTCATCCGACTCCGGTCGAGATACCGCCACACAGCAACCTCGGAGCCTAGACAGCGGCTCCGAGAAACTTCGGCACAGAGACAGCGGCACCGAAGAATTTCGGCACCGAGACACCACGCCGAAAACAAAGAAGGTTTCTTCGGAGCCTAAAAAGACTTCCGAAAAGGTTTCGGTTCCGAAACAGCCAGCCTCGGAGCCGAAAACTAGTTCCTATACAGAGGAACAAGGATTAACCTCCCAATTACACAGATTTGGAGAGGAGCTTCAAGCTGTAGAGCCTGACTACACGCAAAGAAGGCTTCATATTCATGAGGACACAGGGAAGATAACCACTCTTCCCCCAATCAAAATAAAAAGGAAACTTGCCTTTCAACAAAAGGACAAGCAACCACAAGCAAAGGTGGCAAGGAAAACAACCCCACCACCGTCTCCACCACCATCAATACATGCATCACCAGCTCATACCACAATGAGTCAGGATGATCCCGATGCATGGGACCTCTACGATGCTCCAGTGTCTGACAATAGCCCAGAATCTTATCCTACAAAACCGTCACCACCTGAGGACAGTACATCCTATACACAGGTGGTCGCAAGGGCAGCCGAGTTTCACAATGTCTCCTTACATTCGGAACCAATTGAGGATGACTTTCTCTTTAACACGCTATCCTCCACCCATAGCCAGTATCAATGCCTTCCCATGCTCCCAGGAATGCTAAGACATTCAAAACAAATTTTTCAGGATCCAAGGCAGAGCCATAACTCCAAGGGTGGAGAAAAAATATAAGCCACCGCCCACAGATCCGATATATATTACAACACAACTAACACCAGACTCAGTAGTTGTGGGGGCAGCTCGTAAGAGAGCCAACTCTCATACCTCAGGCGACGCACCACCTCCAGACAAGGAGAGCCGCAAATTTGATGCTGCGGGAAAAAGGGTTGCAGCACAAGCAGCAAATCAGTGGCGTATTGCCAATTCACAAGCACTTTTGGCAAGATACGACAGGGCTCACTGGGATGAAATGCAACATTTCATCGAACACTTACCCAAGGAGTTCCAAAAAAGAGCACAACAGGTGGTGGAAGAGGGACAAAGTATTTCAAATAATCAGATACGGTCTTCCATGGATGCAGCAGATACAGCTGCAAGGACAATAAACACTGCAGTCACAATACGAAGGCACGCATGGCTGCGCACTTCTGGGTTCAAACCGGAAATCCAGCAGGCTGTGCTCAATATGCCGTTTAATGAACAGCAATTGTTTGGGCCGGAGGTAGACACTGCCATCGAAAAACTCAAAAAGGACACCGATACAGCCAAAGCCATGGGCGCACTCTACTCCCCGCAGAGCAGAGGCACATTTCGGAAAACACCTTTTAGGGGAGGGTTTCGAGGTCAACCCACAGAAACCACAACCTCACAAACAAGGCCTACCTACCAGGGTCAATATCAAAGGGGAGGTTTTCGGGGGCAATTTAGAGGGGGCCAATTCCCAAAAAATGGAGGAAAATTCCAAGGCCCCAAAACCCCTCAAAATAAGCAGTGACTCACAAGTCACACACCCCCATCACATAACACCTGTGGGGGGAAGACTGAGCCAATTTTACAAACTTTGGGAGGAAATAACAACAGACACTTGGGTCTTAGCAATTATCCAGCATGGTTATTGCATAGAATTTCGCCAATTCCCTCCAAACGTCCCACCGAAAACACACAATGGGGGTGATTCTGACCCCGGCGGTCTTAGACCGCCGGGGCCAGGGTCGGCGGGAGCACCGCCGACAGACCGGCGGTGCCCCGCAGGGCATTCTGACCGCGGCGCTTTGGCCGCGGTCAGTGCAGGAAAACCGGCATGCTGCGCCGCCTTGGGGATTCTGACACCCCCTACCGCCATCCTGTTCCTGGCGGTTCGCCCGCCAGGAACAGGATGGCGGTAGGGGGTGTCGCGGGGCCCCTGGGGGCCCCTGCAGTGCCCATGCCACTGGCATGGGCACTGCAGGGGCCCCCGTAAGAGGGCCCCTACAAGTATTTCACTGTCTGCTTGGCAGACAGTGAAATACGCGACGAGTGCAAATGCACCCGTCGCACCTTCCCACTCCGCCGGCTCGATTACGAGCCGGCATCCTCGTGGGAAGGTCGTTTTCCCCTGGGCTGGCGGGCGGCCTTTTGGCGCCCGCCAGCCCAGGGGAAAACTTGAAATACCCGCTGCGGTCTTTTGACCGCGGCGCGGTATTTTGGGAGCGGAATTCTGGCGGGCGGCCTCCGCCGCCCGCCAGAATCAGAATCACCCCCAATATGTCAAAACAACATATAGATCTTCTAGGACTAGAAGTTCAAGCATTGCTACAAAAGGACGCAATAGAATTAGTTCCAATTCAACAGAAAAACACAGGAGTTTACTCACTGTACTTTCTAATACCCAAAAAGGACAAAACTCTGAGACCAATACTAGATCTCAGAACACTAAATACCTACATCAAATCAGACCACTTTCACATGGTCACGTTACAAGACGTAATCCCACTGCTCAAACAGCAAGACTACATGACAACATTAGATCTAAAAGATGCGTATTTCCATATACCAATACATCCTTCACACAGGAAATACCTAAGGTTCGTATTCCAAGGAATACATTACCAATTCAAAGTGTTGCCATTCGGAATAACAACTGCGCCAAGAGTTTTTACAAAATGCCTGGCAGTAGTAGCTGCACATATCAGAAGGCAGCAAATACATGTGTTCCCGTACTTAGACGACTGGTTAATCAAAACCAACACGCTAAGACAATGTTCACAGCACACAAACTACGTCATACAGACACTTCACAGGCTAGGTTTCTCGATCAACTACGCGAAGTCACACCTTTTGCCGTGTCAAACACAGCAATACTTAGGAGCGACAATCAACACAGCAAAAGGGATTGCCACTCCAAGTCCACAAAGGGTTCAAACATTTCACAAGGTAATACAGGCCATGTATCCAACACAAAAGATACAAGTCAAAATGGTAATGAAACTCCTAGGCATGATGTCTTCATGCATAGCCATTGTCCCAAACGCAAGATTGCACATGCGGCCCTTACAACAGTGCCTAGCATCACAATGGTCACAAGCACAGGGTCAACTTCTAGATCTGGTGTTGATAGACCGCCAAACATACATCTCGCTTCTATGGTGGAACAGTACAAATTTAAACAGAGGGCGGCCTTTCCAAGACCCAGTGCCACAATACGTCATAACGACGGATGCTTCCATGACAGGGTGGGGAGCACACCTCAATCAACACAGCATCCAAGGACAATGGGACATACATCAGAGGCAGTTTCACATAAATCACTTGGAACTGTTAGCAGTATTTCTAGCGCTGAAAGCATTTCAACCCATAATAACCCAAAAATACATTCTTGTCAAAACAGACAACATGACAACAATGTATTATCTAAACAAACAAGGAGGGACACACTCGACACAGTTGTGCCTCCTAACACAAAAAATATGGCAATGAAGGCGCAGTTACCATCCACTTGAAGTGGATGGTAACCCAGGCGCAAACGGGAAGGGGTCCCCATGGGACCCCTTCCCCTTTGTGTCTGGCCATAAAAATATTTTTTCAATGGACCACTACCTGCCCTGAAAAATACCGAAACTAAAGGTTTCGGTTCTTTTTTCACTGTGCAGCTCGTTTTCCTTTAAGGAAAACGGGTTGCACTTTGAAAAAAAAAAATGCTTTATTTAAAAGCAGTCACGGACATGGCGGTCTGCTGTCTCCAGCAGGCCACCATCCCCGTGAGTGCCCAAACTCACAATGGGGTCGCAAATTGCGACCCACCTCATTAATATTAATGAGGTGGGTCTTTGCGACCCCATTGCGAGTAGCAGAAGGTGTCTGAGACACCTTTCTGCATCCCAAATTGCGACTTGCAATTTGCGAGTCGCAGGGACTCGCAAATTGCAAGTTGCAATTTGGGACTTTGCTACATCTGGCCCCAGATCTGTTAACACAACACAAACAACAGTTCCGACATCCAAATCCAGCATCGTTGAATCTAGCAATTTGGCTCCTGAAATCCTAGAATTCGGGCACTTAGACCTCACACAGGAATGTATGGAGGTCATAAAACAAGCTAGAAAACCTACCACTAGACACTGCTATGCAAATAAGTGGAAAAGATTTGTTTATTACTGCCATAATAATCAAATTCAACCTTTACACGCATCTGCAAAAGAAATAGTAGGATACTTACTACATTTGCAAAAATCTAACCTAGCTTTCTCTTCCATTAAAATACATCTTACGGCAATATCTGCTTATCTACAAATTACGCACTCAATTTCATTGTTTAGGATACCAGTCATAAAGGCGTTTATGGAAGGCCTAAAGAGAATTATACCACCAAGAACACCACCAGTTCCTTCATGGAACCTCAACATTGTCCTAACACGACTCATGGGTCCACCTTTTGAGCCCATGCACTCTTGTGAAATGCAATACTTAACGTGGAAAGTTGCATTTTTAATTGCCATCACATCTCTAAGAAGAGTGAGTGAGATTCAAGCATTTACCATTGAAGAACCATTTATTCAAATACACAAAAATAAAGTTGTTCTACGGACCAATCCTAAATTTTTACCAAAAGTAATCTCACCGTTCCACCTAAATCAAACGGTAGAATTACCACTGTTCTTCCCACAACCAGATTCGGTAGCCGAAAGAGCACTACATACATTAGACATCAAAAGAGCACTAATGTACTACATTTACAGAACAAAACTAATTTGAAAGACAAAACAATTATTTATCGCCTTTCAAAAACCTCATACAGGAAATCCAATTTCAAAACAAGGCATTGCTAGATGGATAGTTAAGTGCATTCAAACCTGCTATCTTAAAGCTAAAAGAGAACTGCCTATTACACCAAAGGCACACTCAACCAGAAAGAAAGGTGCTACCATGGCCTTTCTAGGAAATATTCCAATGAACGAAATATGTAAGGCAGCAACATGGTCTACGCCTCATACATTTACCAAGCACTACTGTGTAGATGTGCTAACTGCACAACAAGCAACAGTAGGTCAAGCTGTATTAAGAACATTATTTCAAACTACTTCAACTCCTACAGGCTGAACCACCGCTTTTGGGGAGATAACTGCTTACTAGTCTATGCACAGCATGTGTATCTGCAGCTACACATGCCATCGAACGGAAAATGTCACTTACCCAGTGTACATCTGTTCGTGGCATTAGTCACTGCAGATTCACATGCGCCCACCCGCCTCCCCGGGAGCCTGTAGCCGTTTAGAAGTAGATCTTAAACATTTGTACATTTGTAAATATATTACTTAAAACTTTATTATGTACATACGCACTCACTCCATTGCATGCACTATTACTAGCATACACAACTCCTACCTCACCCTCTGCGGGCAAAACAATCTAAGATGGAGTCGACGCCCATGCGCAATGGACTCGAAATGGGAGGAGTCCCTCGGTCTCGTGACTCGAAAAGACTTCTTCGAGGAAAAACAACTTGTAACACTCCGAGCCCAACACCAGATGGCGGACTGTGCACAGCATGTGAATCTGCAGCGACTAATGCCACGAACAGATGTACACTGGGTAAGTGACATTTTCCATACCGATGGCTGCTCCTACGCCATCGACATCGGTCATTTTTGAGACACTTCAACAGTGGTCAGCTGCCAGACCCTTGCTACCCCTACTGCCTGGCCTCCTGGAGCCCGCTATGGAGGTCTTCCTCACACCGGCAGTGACAAGACCTGCACCGTCCAGGCTGCAAAAGAAGTATCGTCCCCCGGAGCAAGATCCGCTCTTCTTGCGCTCTGATCCGCCACTGGACTCAGTTGTTATTTTGGCGGCACGCAAGGCTCATGCAACTTCTCCATCCTCCACCTCTCCTCCAGATAAGGAGAGTAGGTGACTGGACTCGACAGGTCGTAAAATCTGTGGTTCGGCGGCATCCACTATGAAAACGGTGAGCGCCACAGCCCTTTTGGGCAGGTACGATCGATCTTTGTGGGACTGCATCTTGCAGTTCGTAGAACATCTCCCAAAAGACCACAGAGAGGACTTTTTAGAAGTAGCTAAGGAGGGTGCTATGGTATCCAACCAAATAATAAGCGCGGCAGCGGATGCGTCGCTGCTTTCAGCTCATGCGTACTGCAACGGTGTGACGCTAAGGAGGCACTCCTGGCTGCGGCTCACGTCATTAAAACTGGATGCGCAGCAAAGGCTTTTAAATCTGCCATTTTCAGGATCCACGTTATTCTGATCGCACGCAGATGACGAAATGGCACGAATGAAAGCGGAGGTGGACACCTTAAAGGCAGTAGGATGTACAAGCCTAAAAAACAACACAGGTCCTTCCGTCCTTTTCATTGCCGCTACACCACGCAGAGGGTTCAAGCCCCTCAAAGGGCCACTACGAGGCCGCACCAGCAGTACCAGTGGCCCTACCAGCAGCAGCGTAAGGCACAGAAGGGACGATCAGCCCATCAGTCCACTCAGAGCACCTGACAGCCCACCACCTCAAAGCCCTTAGAATTTCCTCCCCCCAGCTGCGTTAACCACTCCGGTGGGGGGAAACATCACCAATTGCCTGGTAGAGTGGCAAAAGATTACAACAGACGCTTGGGTCTTAGACATTGTACAGAATTGATATTGTCTCAGATTTTCATCACCACCTCCGGCCATCCCGCCAAAGCAGACGACTGCACACCTCGATCTCCTAAAGGCGGAAGTTTCCATCCTCCTCGAAAAGAGAGCAGTGGAATCGGTTCCCCTCAGCCAACAGGGGAAGGATATCTACTCAAAATACTTTCTCATCCCAAAAAAGGACAAAAACGAATTCAGACCTATACTAGACCTCAAAACGGCCAACAAATGGATCCGAAAGGAGAAGTTCAGGATGCTGTCCTTACACCAGATATATCCTCAGATTCGGCAAGGAGACTGGCTTTGCTCAGTGGATCTACACGATGTGTATTTCCACATCCCCATTGCAAATAAACATAGGAAATTCCTGAGGTTTCTGGTAGGTCAAGATCACTTCCAGTACACGGTCCTGCCATTCGGTCTCAAGTCTGCTCCCAGGACCTTTTCCAAGTGCATGGCGGTGGTGGCAGCTCACCTCCGGAGGAAACTAATCTTCATATACCCGTATCTCGACGACTGGTTAATCAAAGAGTCCACTTATGCAGAAGCAAAACGGCATTTCCAGATGACCTGCGACCTTCTGTACCGGTTAGGTCTTCATATCAACTTTCAGAAGTCGACGATAGTACCTGTCCAGAGGCTACATTACTTTGGAGCTACCATAGAAACACTGCAGGCAAATGTGTGTACTTCGGAGGAACGACCCTTATCTATTCTCCGGAAGTGTCGAGATCTCCAATCAATGCGTCAAGAGTGCGGACAGTCTCCTCACTTCTCGGATCCATGGCGCCCTGCATTTACCTGACACGCAATGCTCGCCTCCACATGCGTCCACTTAGGAATGCCTGGAGGACCAGAGGAATCAGTGGTCGGGGAGCTGGGAAGATCGAATTTGCCTCTCCACTCATGCAATCAGATCTCTAACTTGGTGGTGCTCTCCAACCAACCTCCTGAAGGGGATGCCATTCCGGGCACAGCCTCCGACGCAACCTATTGTGACAGATGCCTCTCTCTTCGGATGGGGAGCTCATATGGATCACCTGCAAATACAAGGCCGATGGACACAGAAGGAATCGTTATACCACATCAATCTCCTAGAGCTACGAGCGGTACACCTAGCTCTCAAGGTGTTCCTACCCTCAATCACGGCAGACAACTTGCTGGTGCAGACGGACAATACCACCACTATGTTCTATCTGAACAAACAGGGGGGCACCAGGTCCAGAATCCTGTCTCAGGAATCCCAGACAATATGGCATTGGCTCCTAGCCAGAAAATTGAACATAGTGGCTACCCATCTGCCAGGGGTTCAGAACAGTCAAGCGGATGCCCTCAGCAGAGTTCTAGAGGAGAACCACGAGTGGGTGCTCAACGAAGACGTCACTCAAGACATTTTTCTTTTGTGGAGCACACCTTCTATCAACCTATTCGCCACAGAAGAAAACGGAAAATGCCCCGCCAGATTTTACCACCCACAGTCGCAGGGCAATGCTCTGTGGCTAGACTGGTCCAACAAATTTCTGTACGCCTTTCAACCGATTCCGCTGATCCCAGCAGTCCTCCTCAAACTGTCGATGACATCAGCCACAATGATCCTCATTGCACTGGAGTGGCCGAGACAGTGGTGGTTCCCGGATCTTCTTCAGAGATCGCTCCAGCCCCATCTCAGACTACCCTGCACGCCGGACCTCCTGACGAAGTTCGGCGGACAAATGATGCATCCCAATCTCTCATCTTTGAATTTGGCGGCATGGCTCCTGAGCTAGTCCAGTATGGTCATCTCAACCTGCCACAGGATTGTATGGACATTTTAAAGGAGGCGAAGAGGCCATCTACGCGTTCGGCGTACTTCTTTAAGTGGAAACGATTCTGCATTTGGTGTTCCTCTAAAGGGATAGATCCTACATCTTGCAAAGAAGATGTCATTCTGCCTTACTTGTTGCATCTAGCACGATCGGGCCTACAGCTTTCGTCCATTAAAGTGCATTTGGCAGCCTTAACTGCTTATAGAAAGAATCCTTCACAGACCTCTTTCTTCAGAATCCCAGTGATAAAAGATTTTCTAGAGGGGTTAAAGAAGGTCTTTTCTCCAATTAGACGCCCTTCGCCACCATGGGAACTTAATGTGGTCCTTTCACGTTTAATGAAGCACCTATTTGAACCCATACACAAGGCATCCCTCCAACACCTCACTTGGAAGACAGCCTTCCTAGTAGCGATCACTTCTACACGAAGGGCCAGCGAATTCCAGGCCCTATGTGCTCACGAACCTTACACAATATTTCATTCTTCCAAAGTAGTCTTACGGACACATCTGAAATTTCTACCTAAGGTCATATCCGACTTCCACATTAACCAGTCGATTGCCTTGCCCACGTTCTTTCCAAACCCTTCCACCGCAGCTGAGAGTGCTCTCCATTCCCTAGATGTTAAGAGAGTATTGAAATTTTATCTAGATAAGACCAATCCTGTACGGAGAACTACACAACTGTTTGTTAATTACGGACCTGTACGTACTGGCTTAGCCACCTCCAAGCAATCAGTAGCGAGATGGATAGTCTCTTGTATTTTATTGTGTTATCAACTAGCTAAGAGAACCTTACAGGGTAGGCCTAGAGCCCATTCCACCAGAGGAATAGCGGCTACCACTGCTCTATTGCGCAATGTTCCTTTAGCAGAAATTTGTAAAGCTGCGGCTTGGAAATCAGTTCACACATTTACTAAACATTAATGTTTAGATTCGGACGCTAGAGCAGATGCTCGAGTAGGCCAGGCTTCGCTTAGAAACCTTTTTGCTTGAGTACAAATGCATGGATTACTCTAACTGCTCCTCCGCTGGCTTGGGGATGGGCTTGGTATTCTATTCTACGCTTATGACTGTACATGGAAATCCCCTACGAGAGAAGGTATAGTTTCTTACCTGTAACTCCAGTTCTCTCATAGGGGTATTTCCGTGATAGTCATAAGCAACACTCCCTCCTCCCCGGGGGAGCAGTTAGATGTCTTGATTATGTTTATTCCGATTGTCAGCCAGTAACTACCTGCAAAAAGTACCCTCCCACCTCCCCGGGGAGCAGACAGATTGCTTAATTAGGTTATTCATTATTATCTGCTAAGAACTGTCTACAAAAAGAACTGAGGTAACTGCCTCTCTCTAGGCATGATGGGATACTGGAGGACTGGCTGTTCTTAAAGGCATAGTCTCCTTTTCTTCATTACTAATGGCAGCATATGGGGCTGCTCTGCACTCCTTCATAGGGGTTTTCTAATATAAAAAAGGTTTGTGAAGGAATTTGTTTGGAATAATATTCATTTGTTCAGGCATTTAAATGCATTTTCTAAAAAACAAGCTGGATGAAGAAGTTTGAACACTGTAGCCTTTCCTATAGGCTGCATAGGAACATTCTTAAGTGACTTGGCAGGCCTTTCTGAAGTAAGGCGAACATGGACACTTGAGAAGTTATATTGGAAGAGTGCTCCGGGGTCCCCGCAGGCGGGCGGGGAATATTCTACACTTATGACTATCATGGAAATACCCCTACGAGAGAACTGGAGTTACAGGTAAGAAAATATACCTTACATCTAGAACGTAGTCCCTTCGGGTTAGTTTAAAAGAAGCTAATATGATGCCCTGATGACTTGATTTTCATGAAGCCAGTTTTACAATGTTACCTATACCTACCAGTTCACTGTGTATAGAACTACCTGGTTATGTTACGTATATAATGTGGCTTTTGAGTAAGTTTACATTTTAGAGCAAGTCTATTACTTTAGGTACTCACAAACTCGGAGTGTAAACTTACTGCAGAAGTGTAAGTTACATGTCTCCAGCCCAAGAGTGAAGCAGTTGGCGTACTCTTACACTCCCTAAACCCTGCTCTGATCCTCACTGACCCAATCTCGATCCTCCTTGATCCCATTGCCTTTTTGAGTAAGTATGCCTCTTTTTCCAACCACTCATGTGTCCTTCCCACAATTACTGCTAAATCTATCCTTATGTGTGCAGACACTCCTCAGTTGAGGCAAAGAACTCTGCACTCGTAAGTATAAGTATTTCAGAGGTGCAAAATTTCTCACATAGTTTGTGAATTGCAATTTGTAGTACTAAAACATACTACAAAGTGCAGTTTGTGAATCTGGCCATCTGTTTCGGGGATCTTTGTCTTAGCCTCTGTTGAGGCACCTATTCAGAACATATATGCATTATAATTTAAAAATGACTTTCTAATGTGAAACCCACACATCCGGTCACGCCTATACCCTTTCCTTTTTATCATTTCCTAATTATTTCTTACTTTTCTTCATTACCCATGGTATTAATGTGTGGCACTGTCTACACCGTCTGTAATATTGATTGCTGTTATTAGTGGAATGCAGTTATGTTTTGTTTTTCATAATAAAGAATTGTTAGAAAAAACCAGGGTCGCTAATTGGCTAATAGGTGATTTATTGATCTATTGCCAAGGACCTTTTCTCCATTTTCACAATGCCCCATAGTTTTTATTACCAGCCCCTCTGAGTTAATCCCACCATAGTGCAAGCACCATTTGTTTACCTCTCCTAGAGAATAAAGGAAATGTCTCCATGTGACATTGTGCAACGAGATAGGTCTACTCAGCAGCAGAGAGGGGCAAAAATAACAAGTTACTTACCTTCAGTCATCAGTGGAGCACTTCCTCACACCAGCAACTTCCAAGCCGGCTCTTTTGAGGCTACAAAACAAAAGAAATATAGGTTCCAGAAAAAGATCCTCAGTCCCTAAGAGCCGACCCCCACCTCCTGACTCAGTAGTTAGCGTGGCTAAAAAAAATGTTTATGCCACGGCTCCTGCTTCGTATGTCCCTGTTGATAAGGAGAGCAGTAAATTGGATTTGGTTGGGCTCAAGGTGTGTAATACAGCTGCGACAACCATGAAAGCTGCTAGTGCCACTGCTCTCCTTGGTAGGTACGATAGAGAGCTCTGGGACTCTGTTCAACAATTTGCAGATGACTTCCCCAGGGATAGGAGAGGGGACTTTCTAGAAATAAGCAACAAAGGTCTCATGGTGTCCATCCAGATAATTAGTGCAGCAGCAGATTCCTCTTTGTTGGCGGCTCATAAATACTGTCATGAGTTTGTCTCGAGACATCAATCTTGGCTGTGACTCACTTCATTAAAATCTGAATCCCGACAACTGATCTTAAACCTTCTGTTCTCAGGTTCAAACTTATTCGGCAGTACGGATTAAGAAATGGCTCGCATGAAGGGAAAGATGGAAACACTAAAAGCTGTCAGTCTTGAAAGACCAACGATGTCCGTTCAGGCCTTAATAACGCTGTTTTTACTCTGAGGGTTCAAACCCTTCATTGGTACTAGGGTCGCCACCAAAGACAGCAGCAGCGAAGGCACTTTATAGGTCAACCATCCCAGCAATCCACCCAGGGAGGTACAACAACAACCGGGGCAAAACAATGAATTTCCCCTTCCCCCTCTTCCGTTACCCACTGCAGTGGGAGGAAGCATCTCAAGCTACCTGGCAGAGTGGCAAAAGATCACAAAATATTTGTGGGTGCTGAATGTTTTTCAGAATGCCTATTCTCTAAGATTTACCAGTCCTCCGTCCGTAATACCGAAAACAACCCACCATCGTTTGTCCATGTTTTGGAAAAGTCAACATCCTCCTTCAACAAAAATGCAGTGAAGATCGTGCCCCACAAACGAGGCACAGGAATCTACTCCAGATAGTTCCAGGTGAAGAAAAAATGCAAGAACGAATACAGACCATTTTGTACTTAAAATAGCCAACAAATGGATTTGGAGGGAAAAGTTTTGGATGTTGGCATTACATAAAATTTACCGTCAACTACGTCAGGGGGATTGGCTGTGCTTGATAGACCTCCAAGATATGTATTTTCATATCACCACTGTGAAGAAACACCACAAGTTCCTGGGGTTTGTAGTGGGTCAGGACCACTACCAGTACCAAGTTGTTAGACCTGACAGCCTTAGGGTGGTCACCCCTAACTTTTTTTTTTTACACTGTTTTTGCTGGTTTTAGGACTATGCGCACTTTACCGCTGCTAACCAGCGTTAAAGTGCATATGCTCTCTCCCGTAACACATGGTGACATTGGCTCATACCTAATTGGCTTATTTAATTTACTTGTAAGTCCCTAGTAAAGTGCACTACATGTGCCCAGGACTTGTATATTTAATGCTACTAGTGGGCCTGCAGCACTGGTTGTGACCCCCACATAAGTAGCCCCTTAACCATGTCTCAGGCCTGCCATTGCAAGGCCTGTGTGTACAGTTTCACTGCCAATTCGACTTGGCATTTAAAAGTACTTGACAAGCCTTAACCTCTCCTTTTCCTACAAATGTCATCCCTAAGGTAGGCCCTAGGTAACCCATAGGGCAGGATGCAGGGTAGGTAAAAGGCAGGACATGTACCTGTGTAGTTTATATGTCCTGGTAGTGTAAAATGTCTAAATTCGTTATACGCTGCTGTGAGGCCTGTTCCTTTCATATGCTAACATTAGGCTACCCTCATCTACTGTTTGAGTGGTAGATTCTGATCTGAAGGGAGTAACAAAGTCATATTTAGTATGGCCAGAATGGTAATATGAAATCCTGCTGGCTGGTGAAGTTGTATTTAATATTACTATTTTAGAAATGCCACTTGTAGAAAGTGAGCATTTCTATGGACTTAAATCCTTCTGTGCCTTACAATCCACGTCTGGCTGGGTTAGTTGACAGACCCCTTGTGCATTTCACTCAGACAACCCCAAACACGGGATGCTCTGTCACAGCTGCACACATCTGCATACTGAATGGGTCTTCCTGGGCTAGGAGCATGAAGGGCCTAACACTTACATATCAAAGGACAGTGGCTTGCCCTCACACAATGGACTGGCAAACTCCCTACTGGGACCCTGGCAGATAGGATGGAACTGAAAGGGGACCTTGTGCACTTCTAAGCCACTCTTTGAAGTCTCCCCCACTTCAAAGGCACATTTGGGTATTTAAACAGGGCCTCTGACCTACCGACTCAGACACTTCTGGACAAGATACCACTGGGGAAGAAAATCTGCACCAGAACCTGCAATCTGCCAAGAGAAGCTGCCTGGCTGCCCTAAGGACTCAACTGACTGCTTTGCTGGAAGGGACTGCTGCCTTGCTGTTGCCCTGCTGCCTTTCTGCCCTCTGGCTCTGCTGAGAAGTGCTCTCCAGGGGCTTGGATTGAGCTTGTTTCCTGAAGTCTCAAGGCAAGAAAGACTTCATCTCTGCAAAGAACTTCTTGTGCTGCGAAATTTTGACACACAGCCTGCATCGCAGTGAGAAAATCACCATATGCCGAACCGGAATGACACAGCCTGCCTCCCTGAGTGGAGATCAACACAACGGCAGTGTTGCGACCGGAACTTCGACACACGGCCTACTGGATCGACGCATAGCCGAGCCGTAACAACGCAGCCCAACTTCCTGTGAGAAGAATCGACGCAGCACCTGACGTGCAAGACATTTTCACGCATTGCCCACCGGATCTACGCAGCTCCTGTGGCTTCGTCCTGCACGCTCAGGATTTCTCTGCATTGCCCCGGGGCGTCTAAATACCCCACAACCCGAATAGGATCCAAGTCTGCATGCAGGAAATCGAAAGGTCCTGGCTGCTTGAAAAATATTGACGCATCGTCTGTGTGTGCCTTGAGAAACCGACGCACTCCTCCCTGTTTTCCACGCATTTCCTCCTCTCCAGTCCCTTGCGGATATTTTAGACGCAGACCAGGTACTCTGTACTTGCAAGATACACTTATTGCTTTTAAGAACTTAAGACTCTTTTTATCATTCTCCTGTGATTTTTCAATGTGTACTTATCCAATCTTGATCGTTTTTACCTTATTTTATCCAGATAAATATTCTATATTTTTCCAAACCTGTGTGGTGTATTTTTGTGGTGTTTATACTTTATTATTGCATGATATATTGCACAAATACTTTACACATTGCCTTCTAACTTAAGCCTGACTGCTCAGTGCCAAGCTACCAGAGGGTTGGCAGGGGATAGTTTTTATTGTGTGTGACTTACCCTGACTAGAAAGAAAGAGGGTCCTTTCTTGTACAGGGGGTAACCTGACTGCCAACCAAAGAACCCATTTCTAACATTGGTGATCAGCAGTGAGGATAAGACTTGTATTTGTGCAGTGAAATACAATAGCTACGTGTACACACAGTTGAAGGTCAACTTGATTTTCTTTCTTTTTTCTGCAGTTTCGTTTTTCTGCTTGACATTTTAACTTAATCCTCGCACAACAGGTATCTGGCTGGGTCTGAAGCAGGAGTTCGACCTAGCCAAGCTGGAGATATACACTGCCAGCCAGCTGAAAGGATTCTGCAAGGGGATGGGTGTACTACCCGGGGTGCCTTCAAGAAGGAGTACCAAAAGGTGCTGAGGGCCTGGGCAGAAGCCCACTCACAAGAGGATGTTGAGGTGGAGGAGCCAGAGATTTGCCTCTCAGAGCATTTGCCACCATCATGGGGGATGTTATCCTTGCAATTGTGCCCCCTGGTGAACCAGCAAGCAGTGTCTCTAGCTATGGCCTGACCGCAGAGGAAAGGAGGGAGGAGAGAGAATTTCAGTTTGCAAATGGCAAAGTTAAACATGGAGGCAGAGGAAAGGAAAGCCGAGAGAGAGGAGAGCTGAGGCTGCAGCTGAGAGAACTTTAGCTGAGAAGATTCTGCTGACTCATGAAGTGAGTCTCAAAGAGCTGGATATGAAGGCGAGACAGTCTGAGTCCAGCAGTGATAGTGGCAGCATACATACAGGACCTGCTGGGGAAAGGAAGGTTTGTATTCCCAAAAATGTGGTGCACAGTTATGTGGTGTGGGATGACATTGATAAGTGGTTGGCTGCTTATGAAGTTGCACTAGGGGCATGGTGTTTCTGAGGAGCAATGGGGGGTGGCCTTATGGTGGTATGTACCAGCTGTGGGCAGGGACACACTCCTTACGCTGGATACAAGAGATCAAAACATATACCACAAAGGCGGTCAGGGTTCCCACCAGGAGGGAAATTTTTTTAAGAATAAGGAGTTCTCAAAAGGCCCCCAAAACAATTCACAGGGGTGTGGTGATACCCAGTCCCAGCCTGAGTCTGAGAAGAGGCTAGGATTCTTTGACAAGAAGAGACGTTTATCCCCAAATGCTTATAGTGCTTCAAACATGGGCACTCTAAGGGTGATTCCCAGTGTCCCAAGAGGGCACCCTCCCCCCACTGGAGGGCAGACACCTGGTTTGGCCAGTGTAGCTCTTGAGGGGGAGACAGGCCCAGTTAGTTTTGGGGAGCAGATAGAGGTGCCCCTAGTATCCCTGGGAGATAAGCAAATGGTTTCAATAAGCCCACATGCCTGCCAACACTTCCAAGTATAGGCAGTGGGTCACCATTAATGGGCAAAGGGTGGAGGCTCTGCGTGACACAGGAGCCAGTATGACTACTGTCAAGGATCAGCTGGTGTCAGCAGAGCAGGTCATCCCTAATACATTCCACCCGGTCATAGTCGCTGACCATCGTGAGAGCCATCTACCGATAGGTCTGGTTCCCTTTGATTTGGGGGGGGGGAGCTCTTAAAGTAGCTGTGAGCCCTGCCATGCCTTTGCATTGTCTGTTAGGCAATGATCTTGAGCACACTACCTGGAAGGAGGTAGAGCTCAGATCCCACCTGGAGATGTTAGGTTTGCCTCAATGGGTCTGCATGACCACACGGTCCCTGGCTGCCCAGGAAGGGAGTCAAGGGCGTCTGGAGCCTGGGACAAGGGCCCTGATAGCTGCATAGAGAAAGGGGCGCGGGAAACCAGCCCCAGATATTCCCACGGTGGTTGATGCGGTCCCAGAAGAGAAGGCCCATGAGCCAACTGGGGAGGATATTGCCGCCCTGGGTAACCTGCCTGAGCTTGCTGGCTGGTAAGTGGAAGGTGGGCCAACCAGGGAGGAATTATGCAAAGCGTAGAAGTAGTGCCCCACTCTCGAGGGTCTGAGTCAACAGGCCTCAGCCCAAGCTGCAGGTGAAGCCTCTGGCGATCACCACATATATTGGGAGAATGACCTCCTTTACAGTGAGCCTAAGGTACCAGCCACTGGGGAAGCATGTGTGCTGGTGGTCCCCCAGTGTTACCGGGCCTTCCTACTGGGCCTGGCTCACAACATCCCCCTGGCAGGACATTTGGGGCAAGACCAGAACTTTGCCAGGCTTGTCACCCAGTTTTATTGGCCCCGAATGCGGGTAGCCTCAGATCTTTTCTGTAGGTCCTGCCCAACCAGCCAGGTTAGGAGGAAGACAAGGAAAAGGCTCAAGGCCCCCCTTATCCCACTCCCCATCGTTGGCACCCCCTTTGAATGAGTGGGCATCGATGACATTGGTCCCTTGGACCCCAAGACCGCCTTAGGCAACAGGTTTATCCTGGTTTTGGTGGACCATGCCACCTGCTAGCCAGAGGCAATCCCTCTATGGGCAGTGAATGTACCGGTAGTGACCACAGCTCTAATGGGGATATTTACCTGAGTGGGGTTCCCAAAGGAGGTTGTGTCTGACAGAGTCACAAACATCACATCAGCATACATGAAGTCCATGTGGGGTAGCCTACCCATTTACCACCCCTTACCATCCTCAAACCATTGAGCTTGTTGAAATGTTCAACAAAGACCCTGAAAGTCATGATCACTGGCCTGCCTGAGGCCATGAGACGTAAGAGGGACGTCCTCTTGCTATGCCTTCGCTTTGCTTATAGGGAGGTCCCCAGAAAGGAGTGGGTTCAGCCCCTTTGAACTTCTGTATGGATACCCTGTCAGGAGACCACTAAGCATAGTCAAGGAGGGGTGGGACAAAGCTCCCAAGAAACCTCCCCAGGATGTGGTGAATTACATGATGGCCCTCCGCAACCAGACGCAGCGTTTCTGGAAACAGGCCAAGGGCAACCTCGGGCCAGTCAAGAGGTGATGAAGGAATGGTATGACCAGAAGGCCACCCTGGTAGAATTCTCACCTGGAGACAAAGTATGGGTGATGGAGCCAGTGGAGCGGAGAGCTCTCCAGGACAGCTGGACTGGCCTATTCGAAGTCAAGGAGTGAAAGGGGGGGAGACCAGTTATCTAGTGGACCTCAAGACCTCCAGAAACCCCCTAGGGGTTCTCCACCACAATAGACTAAAGCCTTATTTTGAGAGGTCTGACATCAGTATGCTTCTTGTGACAGATGAGGGCATGGAAGAGGTGAGTGAGCCACTCCCCCGACCTCTCTGCTAAGGAAGGTGATGGGTCAGTAGAGTGTGTTAATCTCTGACTCCCTGACTCTAGATGAGAGGGGAGACTGCTACGAGTTGTTGGAGCAGTTCTCTTCCCTGTTTGCCCTCACTCCTGGACTCACACACTTGTGTGTCCACGATATTGACACAGGAGACAGTCCAGCTGTAAAGAATAGAATCTACAGGGTGTAGAGGTCCAGCATCAAGGATGAAGCGTCCGAGATGCTGGATCTTGTTGTCCTACAGAAGTCCAGAAGTCCCTGGTTAAGCCCAGTGGTGTTGGTTCCCAAGGCTGCTGCTCCTGGTGCTAACCAGAACTTAGGTTCTGCGTGGACTACCAGGGTCTCAAGTCTGTCACAAAGACAGATGCTCACCCCGTCCCCCTAGCTGATGAGCTCTGACAGGCTAGGTGCTGCCAAGTTCCTTAGTACCTTTGACCTCACATCAGAGTACTGGCAGATCACCTTGACTAAAGGGGCTCAATAGAAATCAGCTTTTTCTACTCCTGAGGGCCATTACCAGTTCAGAGTAATGCCCTTTGGTTTAAAATATGCCACCGCTACCTTCCAACGGTTGGTTAACGGGGTCCTAGCTGGCAAGGATGCCTTCTGTGCAGCCTACCTAGACGACATTGCTGTCTATAGTTCCAGCTGGGAGGAACACCTGCTCCACCTCAAGGAGGTGCTTCAGGCCTGGCAACAGGCAGGCCTGACCATCAAGGCCAGTAAGTGCCCGAATGGGCAGAGTTGTTTGGTGTACTTGGGGCACCTAGTAAATGGTGGCAAGGTACAGCGCCTCCAGACCAAGATTGAAACCATCAAGGCCTGGCAACCACCTAGAACTCAAACTGAGGGGTGGGTGTTTTTAGGCCTCTCCGGATATTACAGCAGATTCGTTAAGGGATATGGCATCATAGTAGCCCCCTTAACAGAACTGGCATCCAAGAAACTACCTAGGTTGGTGAATTGGACAGAGGCTTGTCGGAAAGCCTTTGACTCCTTGGCCCCCTTGCTCAAGAAACCTGACTACTCCAGAGAATTCATCGTGCAGACAGACGCTTCGAAGCATGCATAGGGGCGGACCTAGCACAGCTGAATGAGGAGGGCCTAGACCAAACAGTAGTCTTTATTAGCAGAATACTATTACCATGGGAACAGAGGTGGAGTACTATTGTGAGAGAAGCATTTGCTGTGGTCTGGGCACTGAAGAAGCTGAGACCATACCTGTTTGGGACTCACTTCCGGGTTCAGACAGACCACAGGCCTCTCAGATGGCTCATGGAGATGAGGGGTGAAAATCCTAAACTTTTGAGGTGGTCCATTTCACTACAAGGGATGGACTTTAAGGCGGAGCATTGCCCGGGGATTGACCACGCCAACGCCAAGTATCTCTCCAGATACTTCCGCCTTAGCGATGAGAGCTCCCAGGGGGTTGGGTAGCTCCCCTTACTTTCAGCTGAGGGGGGTACATGTTAGACCTGACAGACTTAGGTTGGTCATGCCTAACTTTTTGCCTGCCTCCCTCCACTTTTTGGACGCTGTTTTTCTGGTTTTAGGACTATGCGCACTTTACCACTGCTAACCAGTGCTAAAGTGCATATGCTCTCTCCCTTAACACGTGGTGACATTGGCTCATACCCAATTGGCTTATTTAATTTACTTATAAGTTCCTAAGACAGGGCACTACATGTGCCCAGGGCTTGTATATTAAATGCTGCTAATGGGCCTGCAGCACTGGTTGTGCCCCTACATAAGTAGCCCCTTAACCATGTCTCAGGCCTGCCATTGCAAGGCCTGTGTGTAAGGAAATGCCTCCTTCTCATGGTTACCCCCTGACGTTTTGCCTTTGCTGATGCTAAGTTATGATTTTAAAGTGCTGGGACCCTGCTAACCAGGCCCCAGCACCAGTGTTCTTTCCCTAAACTGTACTTTTGTCTCCACAATTGGCACAACCCTGGCACCCAGGTAAGTCCCTTGTATCTGGTATTGTAAAATACACCCAGAGGGCATCTTAGAGATGCCCCCTAAAAACCTACCCGACTTCCAGTGTAGGCTCACCAGTTTCTGCCAGCCTGCCACACACCAGAAGTGTTGCTGGCCACATGGGGAGAGTGCCTTTGTCACTCTGTGGCCAGGAACAAAGCCTGTACTGGGTGGAGGTGGTTCTCACCTCCCCCTGCAGGAACTGTAACACCTGGCGGTGAGCCTCAAAGGCTCACCCCTTTTGTTACAGCGCCCCAGGGCATCCCAGCTAGTGGAGATGCCCGCCCCTCCGGCCACTGCCCCCACTTTTGGATGCAAAGCTGGAGGAGATAATGAGAAAAACAAGGAGGAGTCACCCACCAGCCAGGACAGCCCCTAAGGTATAATGAGCTGAGGTGACCTCTTCCCTGAGAAATCCTCCATCCTGAGTTTGGAGGATTCCCCCAATAGGATTAGGGATGTGCCCCCCTCCCCACAGGGAGGAGGCACAAAGAGGGTGTAGCCACCCTCAAGGACAGTAGCCATTGGCTACTGCCCTCCCAGACCTTAACACACCCCTAAGCTCAGTATTTAGGGGCACCCCAGAACCTAGGAAACTAGATTCCTGCAACCTTAACAAGAAGGACTGCTGACCTGAAGCCCTGCAGAGAAGACGGAGACGACAACTGCTTTGGCCCCAGCCCTACCGGCCTGTCTCCCAACTTTGAAGAAAACTGCAACAGCGACGCATCCAACAGGGACCAGCGACCTCTGAAGCCTCAGAGGACTGCCCTGCACCCAAGGACCAAGAAACTCCTGTGAACAGCGGTTCTGTTAAAAAATCTGCAACTTCTTTGCAGCAAAGAAGCAACTTTAAAGACTTCACGTTTCCCGCCGGAATCATGAGACTTTCCACTCTGCACCCGACGCCCCCGCCTCGACCTGCAGAAAACCAACACCTCAGGGAGGACTCCCCGGCGACTGCGAGCCCATGAGTAGCCAGAGTTGACCCCCCTGAGCCCCCACTGCGACGCCTGCAGAGAGAATCCAGAGGCTCCCCCTGACCGCGACTGCCTGTAATAAGGGACCCGACGCCTGGAACCAACACTGCACCTGCAGCCCCCAGGACTTGAAGGAACCGAACTCCAGTACAGGAGCGACCCTCAGGCGACCCTCTGCCTAGCCCAGGTGGTGGCTGCCCCAAGGTGCCCCCCCCCGGGCCTGCCTGCATCGTTGAAGTGACCCCCAGGTCCCTACATTACTTCCCATCTAAAACCCGACGCCTGTTTGCACACTGCACCCGGCCGCCCCTGTGCCGCTGAGGGTGTACTTTCTGTGCCTTCTTGTCTCTCTCCCCCCCTTTCCGGTGCCCTACAAAACCCCCCTGGTCTGCCCCCCGAGGACGTGGGTACTTACCAGCTGGCAGACTGGAACCGGGGCACCCCTGTTCTCCATTGAAGCCTATGTGTTTTGGGCACCTCCTTGACCTCTGCACCTGACCGGCCCTGAGCTGCTGGTGTGGTAACTTTGGAGTTGCCTTGAACCCCCAACGGTGGGCTACCTTGGCCCCAACTTTGAGACTTGTAAGTGTTTTACTTACCGGTGAACTTAACATTTACTTACATCCCCCAGGAACTGTTGATCTTTGCACTGTGTCCACTTTAAAAATAGCTTATTGACATTTTTACTAAGACTGTACATGATATTGGATTCATTCAAAGTTCCTGAAGTATCTAAGTGAAGTGCCTTACATTTAAAGTGTTTAATGTAAATCTTGAACCTGTGGTTCTTAAAATAAACTAAGAAAACATATTTTTCAATATAAAAACCTATTGGCCTGGAGTAAGTCTTTGAATGTGTGTTCCTCATTTATTGCCTGTGTGTGTACAACAAATGCTTAACACTACCCTCTGTTAAGCCTACTGCTCGACCACACTACCACAAAATAGAGCATTAGAATTATCTACTTTTGCCACTATCTTATCTCTAAGGGTAACCCTTGGACTCTGTGCACACTATTTCTTACTTTGAAATAGTATATACAGAGCCATCTTCAGAGGATCAGCAGTGGGGTCTAAGACTTTGCATTTGCTGGACTACTCAGCCAATACCTGATCACACAACTAAATTCCAAAAATTGTCATTAGAAACTGATTTTTGGAATTTTAGCTATTTTTCTAAATTTTTAAAAGTCCTGCTAGGGCCTTGTGTAAGTCCCTGTTAGCATTTCTTTTAGAGTTTAAAAGTTTTTGTAAAAGTGTGGATTAAGTTCTAGAGATAGTTTTAGATTCTTAAAAAGTATCCCAACTTTTAGAGAAATAATGTCTAGTACAGATGAGATGGTGGTGGCACTCAACCTCACCCCTTACATGCATCTTAGGATGTCAGAGTTAAGGACTCTCTGTAAAATAAAACATATAAAAACTGGCTCAAACCCTACCAAAGTACAGCTCCAAGAGCTCTTGGCAGAGTTTGCTAAAAACATCCCCTCTAAAGACAACCTTACCGAGGGGGAAACAAGTGACCTGGAGGAGAATTTCCCCCCTCCTGTCCTAGTTAGGGAGCCCAGGGTTTCTCCACCCTGACTCCACAAGTAATAGTCAGAGATGCTGCTTCTCCCACAGGGGAGTCCAACAACTCTGGCAGCATTGAGGGCAGCCTCAATGAAGATGACCTCTTGTTAGCCAGGATGGCCAAAAGATTGGCTTTGGAGAGACAGCTCCTAGCCATAGAAAGGGAAAGACAAGAGATGGGTTTAGCTCCCATCAATGGTGGCAGCAACTTAAATAGAGTCAGAGAGAATACTGACATGCTAAACATCCCCAAAGGGATTGTAACAAAATATGAAGATGGTGATGACATTACCAAATGGTTCACAGCTTTTGAGGGGGTTATCCAACCAGTAAAGTAAACAGATCTCACGGGGTGCTCTCCTTTGGGAAATGTTCACTGGAAAGTGTAGGGATAGACTCCTCACACTCTCTGGAATAGATGCAGAATCCTATGACCTCATGAAGGCTACCCTGATTGAGGGCTTTGGATTCTCCACTGAGGAGTACAGGATTAGGTTCAGGGGGGCTCAAAAATCCTCGAGCCAGACCTTGGTTGATTTTGTTGACTTCTCAATCAAAACACTAGATGGTTGGATTAATGGCAGTGGTGTAAATGATTATGAAGGGCTGTATATTTTGTTTAGAAAGGAACACCTTTTAAGTAATTGTTTCAATGATAAACTGCATCAGCATCTGGTAGACCTAGGTCCAGTTTCTCCCCAAGAATTGGGAAAGAAGGCAGACCACTGGGTCAAGACAAGGGTGACCAAGACTTCCACAGGGGGTGACCAAAAGCAAGGGGTCACAAAGCCTCCCCAGGGGAAGAGTGTTGAGACATCCAGGGGAAAAAGTAAAGAGTCTTCTACAGGGCCCCAAAAACCTACTCAGGAGGGTGGGTCCAAAGCCTCTTCACAATCCTCATTTGGGTACAAGGGTAATAACTTTGATCCCAAAAAGACCTGGTGTCGCAGCTGTAGTCAGCATGGACACCAAATTGGAGACTAGGCCTGTCCCAAGAAAGGTTCCACTTCAACTACTACTCCAGTTACCACTGGAATAGCCAGTCTCCAGGTGGGATAAACAGTGTGCCCAGAGCAAATCAGGGTTCACACTGAAGCTACATTAGTCTCTGAGGGTGGGGTGGACTTAGCCACACTAGGTGGCTGGACGCCTAACATGCAAAAATACAGGCAGAAGCTCTTTATTAATGGGACTAGAGTAGATTCCCTGAGGGATACAGGTGCCAGTGTCACTATGGCGACAGACAAACTGGTTTACCCAGGACAATACCTGATTGGACAAACTTATCCAGTCACCAATGCTGACAATCAGACTAAAGTACATCCCATGGCTATGGTAACTTTGGAATGGGGAGGGGTCACTGGCCTGAAACAGGTGGTAGTCTCTTCTGCTATACCAGTTGAATGTCTGCTTGGAAATTATCTGGAGTCCTCGGCATGGGCTGAGGTAGAACTCAAAACCCATGCAGCCATGCTGGGTATCCCTGAACTGATGTGTGTCAAGACTAGGGCACAGTGCAAAGTTCAGGGTGAAAAAGAGGTGTTGGAGTCTGGAATAATGGCCCAACCCTCCAAGAGAAAAGAAAAGAAGACTGGGGAACCAGCTTCAGCACAGAAAAAGAACCTCTCTTCTCAGGAAGAAGTTTTATCCCCTGAGGGAACTGAGCCTATAGAGTTGGAACCTTATCAGGTTGAGCTTTTGGGCCCAGGGGGACCCACAAGAGAACAGCTGTGCAAGGGGTAAGAAACTTGTCCCTCTCTTGAAGGCTTTAGGCAGCAAGCTGCTGAGGAAACCAAAGGAAATATCAGTGGAACCCACAGGGTCTATTGGGAAGATGGACTCTTCTACACTGAGGCGAGAGTTCCCAAACCTGGTGCCACTAGGAGAGTTGTAGTGCCTCAGGAGTTTAGAGTGTTCATCCTGACCTTAGCCCATGATATTCCACTTGCTGGGCATTTGGGACAAACCAAGACTTGGGAGAGGGTAGTCAACCATTTCTATTGGCCCAACATGTCCCAGAAAGTAAATGAGTTTTGTGCTTCCTGTGCCACCTGTCAAGCCAGTGGTAAGACAGGTGGCCATCCAAAGGCCCCCCTCATTCCACTTCCAGTGGTGGGGTCCCCTTTGAAAGAGTGGGAGTGGACATAGTGGGTCCACTTGAACCTCCCACAACCTCAGGGGACCGGTATATCCTAGTAGTAGTGGATCATGCTACTAGGTACCCTGAAGCAATTCCCCTTAGGTCCACTAGTGCCCCTGCAGTAGCTAAAGCACTTATTGGTATCTTTACAAGAGTGGGATTTCCTAAGGAGGTGGTGTCTGACAGGGGTACCAACTTCATGTCAGCATACCTGAAACACATGTGGAATGAGTGTGGGGTGACTTAAAAAATTCACCACACCATACCATCCACAAACCAATGGTCTTGTGGAAAGATTTAACAATACATTGAAGGGCATGATCATGGGGCTCCCTGAAAAGCTCAAAAGGAGATGGGATGTTGTAAGGAAATGGCTCCCTGTTGCAGTTACCCCCCGGTGAAAGTGAGACTTTCCACTCTGCACCCGACGCCCCCGGCTCGACCTGCGGCAAACTAACTCTACAGGGAGGACTCCCCGGCGACTGCGAGCCCGTGAGTAGCCAGAGTTGACCCCCGTGAGCCCCACAGCGACACCTGCAGAGGGAATCCAGAGGCTCTCCCTGACCACGACTGCCTGCTTCAAGGAACCAGACGCCTGGAAAACACACTGCACCCGCAGCCCTCAGGACCTGAGGGAACCGAACTCCAGTGCAGGAGCGACCCCCAGTCGGCCCTCTTCCTAGCCCCCCCCGCTTGCCTGCATCGCTGAAGAGACCCCCCGGGTCTCCCCTTTGAATCCTATTGCAAACCCGACTCCTGTTTGCACTCTGCAACCGGCCGCCCCTGTGCCGCTAAGGGTGTACTTCCTGTGCCTGCTTGTGTCCCCCCCGGTGCCCTACAAAAACCCCCTGGTCTGCCCTCCGAAGCCGTGGGTACTTACCTGCTGGCAGACTGGAACCGGGGCACCCCTATTTCCATTGAAGCCTATGTGTTTTGGGCACCACTTTGACCTCTGCACCTGACCGGCCCTGAGCTGCTGGTGTGGTAACTTTGGGGTTGCCTTGAACCCCCAACGGTGGGCTACCTTGGACCCAACTTTGAACCCTGTAAGTGCTTTACTTACCTGTGAACCTAAAAAATACTTACCTCCCCCAGGAGCTGTTGATTTTTGCACTGTGTCCATTTTTAAAATAGCTTATTGCCATTTTTGCTAAAACTGTACAAGCTATTGTGATGATTTCAAGTTCCTATGATACCTGAGTGAAGTACCTTTCATTTAAAGTATTGATTGTAAATCTTGAACCTGTGGTTCTTAAAATAAACTAAGAAAATATATTTTCTATATAAAAACCTATTGGCCTGGAATTGTCTTTGAGTGTGTGTTCCTCTTTTATTGCCTGTGTGTGTACTACAAATGATTAACACTACCCTCTGATAAGCCTACTGCTCGACCACACTACCACAAAATAGAGCATTAGAATTATCTCCTTTTGCCACTATCTTACCTCTAAGGGGAACCCTTGGACTCTGTGCATACTATTTCTTACTTTGAAATAGTATATACAGAGCCAACTTCCTACACTGTGACTCCGCTCTCGCCCATTTCAATAAATCTCGCAGCCAACTCTGTGTGTTTGGGGTGGACAGCGCTTTCCACTGCATCGCCAATAGGCGCTTGAACAGCACAAATGCTAAGTCAATACATTTATGTACCTGTTGATTGTTCTTAGTCTTTTGGTGGATCCCTAGCAGGCAAGATTCTGGCGTGTGAGAGATTGGGAAGTCCAGTAATTCCGCGGTTAACGTAGTTAGTGTCATGCCAGGCCCGTAAAACTGGAGGACATTCTCATGTCATATGATAGAATGTGGTGTCAGAATCGCCGCATCTAGGGCATTCCCGGCTCTTTTGAGGAAACATACGCTGAAGCCGGTGAGGGGTTAGGTATGTTTGATGAAGATAATTGAATTGCGTGTGACGGAATCTAGGGTTGTCGCACCTTGCCTTGGCCCTCGTTTGGGCTACTGCTGGATTGCCAAGTAAGAGGATATATATACGGGATGTACCACAATGGTCACCTAAGTCTGATAGTAAGTCATGCAAGAGGGGGGAAGTCTGTGGTTCTTCGTCTCCGCATTGCCATGTGCGGTGCACCAGTTGCTGTAGTGCTCCATACGCAATGAACCCTCCTCGGTCCACTTCGGGTGTAGTCATGATTTCAGTGTAAGTCATGATGCAGCCTTCTGTATACATGTCTCCTATCGTTTGTATACTCTTAGCTGGCCATAGAGATCCCCGGGGTGGCCAGAAGCGGGAGCTTCGGCGAGAATGGAGGGTTCTGAGTTTTACCTAGTATGTATCGACCCCAGCACCAATGAGCCACATCCATCAAGATGTTTCTTTGTGTGTTGGGCCGCCGTGGTCCATCAGCCATTGCAATATATTGGTGTGGCCTAAATTAGAATGTATCACCTTAGTTTCAGCATTCGGGGGATCTCGGAGCCAACACCATGTCCAATGTATTTGTGCTGCTGTGTAGTATAACTCGTAGTTTGGCGTGCCGAGGCCTCCTTGTGCTAGCAGAAGGTATGTTTCTGAAAGGGCTACTCGCCTGCGTCCATGTCCCCAAATCAAGTCAGTTAGTAGGCTGTTTAGTGATGTAAAGAAGTTTCGGGGGATTATCAGTGGCAGAGCGGAGAAATAATATAACAATCTTGGGAGTATAAGCATCTTAGCGATTGCCACTCTCCCCATTGTTGACAACGGGAGTGAGCACCAGAATGGTAAGGAGCCCCTGGTGGCTGTCAGCATCCTTCCTAAGTTTCCTTCCCTGAGATCGGCTGCGGTGTGATAAATTTGTATGCCCAGGTATTTAAAGATGTTGTACGACCACAGCAACCCATGCGTTGAAGTGTCAGTTTGGTGATCCATGGGGATGTCAGTGGAAATAGGCAGGATTTTGACCAGTTAACATGTAAGCCTGATAAATCTCCAAACCCATTCAATAATCGTAATAGTCCTGGTAGTGAGGATGTGTAATTGTTGAGGTATACTAGGGCGTCATCCGCGTATAAAGAGACAATCTGGTGTCTATTGCCATCGGTTATCCCCCATTCCTGAGCCCTACCCCTCAGATGTGCCGCTAATGGTTCGATTGCCAGGGCAAATAATAGCGGTGATAGTGGACAACCTTGACTTGTACCTCTACCTATGGGAAACTGCTCCAATATTATCCCTCCTGTATTAACCCGGGCAGTGGGGTCGGAGTACTGTATGCTAATACACTGCATGAATACCTTCCCGAATTTCATGCGGCTCAATGTTTCCAGTAGGAAAGGCCAGCCCAAGGTGTCAAACGCCTTTTCTATGTCAAGGGATACCACTACTCGTCCACGTTCTGTGTCTGGGTTATCTGTCATGAGTCGTATGAGGCCTCTAATGTTGACAAAGGTACTGCGTCCTGGAATAAAACCCGATTGGTCTTCGTGGACCAGCATTGACATCAACAGGAGTAACTGGTTCGCAAGTATCTTCTCTAGGAGTTTACAATCCAGGTTTAGCAAGGATAAGGGACGGTATGATCGGACATCTAGGGGGGGTCGCGCCCCGCTTTACGGAGGACCACTATCACCGCCTCTCGTTGAGAATCCGGCAGTCGTCCCGTCGCTAGTGCCCTTTTGTAGCATTTCCACGTATGGCTTAATTAACTGTGATGTGAATTTATGCTAGTATTCAACTGGTAGGCCATCGCTGCCAGGTGCCGTGTTACGTGCTAGTTGACTTAGAGCCAGGAGGATCTCCTCAGACTCTATGGGTACATCTAATGCTTCCCTGTTAGAGGCAGTTAGACTAGGTAGAGAAAGTGTGTGGAAGAAATCTGCTAGTTGCGCTGTTGATGGGGCCGGTTGCGCTGCGTATAAGGTGCAGCAGTATTGCCTGAACGCATCATTTATTTTTGTCTGAGTGTTAATCACCGCCCCAGAGTACAGTTGTAGGGCTCCAATTGGGGTATGCTGTTATTCACCTTGTACCAGCCAGGCTAACAGCATGCCGGAACGATCCCCCTCTGAGTGTGCCCTGGCAATATAGTGCCGGAAGTCAAATTTGCGTAACAGAGAATCTACCTCAGTTCTGCGTATACGTAATGTATGTAAGGTCTTCGGGGTGATTGTACCCAATGCCACTGCTCGCTCAGCTTCACGAAGTTCAGTTTTTACCTGCAGCAGTTCACAGGACAATGTGCGCCGGGTTCCCCCAGTCGCCGTTAAACACAGGCCCCTGACCACCACTTTATGAGCATCCCATTCTACTGCTCGCAATGACGCAGTCTCACTCTTCAGTTCGAAATAGGTGGAGATATGTTTTGTCATTTCTTGAGGGAAAGAAGGGTCTAGGAGCAATTCTGGTTGAAGGCGCCAGGTGGGAATGCGTGTGCGTGTTCTGACCCATTGCATATTGGCTGTCAGCGGGCAGTGGTCCGATATGGTTTTGGCTAGATATGACGCCCCTGTGAAGTTATTGGTTAGGTCCACTGAACAGAGCAATAAGTCTTTGCGTGTGTGCAAGCGGTGAACCGTGGAGTAGAAAGAGTATTCCCTATCCAGGGGATGTTGGGTGAGCCAAATATCCCTCAGCTTACTGTCCTCATCCAGGTCTGCAGCACCTGAGTAGTTTTCTTGCTGGGGGCGCCCTCCAGTGGGGGGTGAGATCTATCTCTATCTATGTCCAGCATCACAGTTCCAATCGCCGCCCCAAATGCAGTGTATCGTGGGGTCTCGGAGTATTTGGGGGGTGATTGACAGTAGAAAATCTCCTTGCCTCGTGTTTGGGGCGTAAAGTCCTATTATTGTAAGTGGTTTACCGTCTAATGTCCCATCAAGTTTAATGTATCGGCCTTCTGTGCCAATCTTTTGGTGTTCTACCGTGTATGGGACTTCTGGTGCAATCCAGATAAGCACACCCCTTGCAAATTCTGATGTCATGGTACTGTATGAAGACCCTGGCCACTTCCGCCTGAGGTTATTTAGTTCTTCCTGTGTGAGGTGCGTTTCCTGGAGGATTGCTATGTGAGCTTTGTGCCGTTTAAGGTATGCATATATCTTGCAACGTTTGGAGATGTTGGCCATCCCCCTCACATTCCATGTTACTATATTATATGTGGCCATGTCCGTCTGTGCCAGAGAGTAGCTAGTACTGTGAGTATTAATAGTGTGCCCCTAGTGTGCTCCGGTATTACTGTGTATGTCTCCAACTCGTTGTTGAATTGTCCCCTTTGAATATCTTCTCCCCCCCCACCCGACCATGCAAACAAAGGTAAAATAAGAAAACAACTGGGAAAATAACAAAAACCTTTTGGGCGAAGCCCATAACGACACACATAAGCACAATAGGTGCTATAAAGAATAACGGACCATGAACAGTCCCTTTGGTGTCCCTTTGGGGTGTGGGGAGGCGTGAACATTGATATCAAAGGGTCCACGTGTTGCGGCCCATTCTGAATTAGTTTAATGCCCATCCCACCCCAGATGCCCCACAGTCCGCACCCTCAATAAGTGCAGAATGCGGCCCCCGGCACATTTTCAATCATAACTAGCATCACCAAAAGGCAAAAGGGGAGGGGATAACCATGCCAACAGAGGCATTTTCCTACAGTAATCGACCTGGCTCTTCTTCTCAAGCACTGAGTAAGGGCCACTCCTGTCCTGGAGTGCCTTGGGAGCCACAGTTTCCAGAACCCAGACTTTCTGCCCTGGTTGGAATTCAACCAACGCAGCCTTTTGGTCATACCAACTTGTGGGACACCCCCGCGCCGCACGGCCACCAGCTGCTGTGTGTGCCCCCTCGCCTTGCCCCTGCCTCGCTGCCTGCCTCGCTGCCGGCTGACGCCGCTGGCGTCGGTTTTGCTTGTTTTGTCTAGCATTTGTGCTTGTTTGAACTGCATTTTCCTCCCGTGTTAGCAGCTTTTGCCTGACTTTTGTGCCTGTATTTTTTTCTAATCAGTTTCTTCATTTTCCTCCCGTGTTACCAGCGTTTGTCTGACTTTTGTGCCTGTATTTTTTCCAGTCAGTTTCAGCCCTTTGCGTTCTCTTGCCTGTCTGCCCACCTCCCTCCCCGCTCCCCGCTTCCCGCCACCACCGCTGACCACGCCCCTTTTTCCTTTCTGTTCCCTCCCCGCTCCCGCCTCCCAGCTGCCCCGCCCACCCGCGCACTTGGCCTTATATGGCGACCGTGCAACGCAGGTGAGTGTGACCCACTTGTGGGACACCCCCCGCGCCGCACGGCCACCAGCTGCTGTGTGTGCCCCCTCGCCTTGCCCCTGCCTCGCTGCCTGCCTCGCTGCCGGCTGACGCCGCTGGCGTCGGTTTTGCTTGTTTTGTCTAGCATTTGTGCTTGTTTGAACTGCATTTTCCTCCCGTGTTAGCAGCTTTTGCCTGACTTTTGTGCCTGTATTTTTTTCTAATCAGTTTCTTCATTTTCCTCCCGTGTTACCAGCGTTTGTCTGACTTTTGTGCCTGTATTTTTTCTAGTCAGTTTCAGCCCTTTGCGTTCTCCTGCCTGTCTGCCCACCTCCCTCCCCGCTCCCCGCTTCCCGCCACCACCGCTGACCACGCCCCTTTTTCCTTTCTGTTCCCTCCCCGCTCCTGCCTCCCAGCTGCCCCGCCCACCCGCGCACTTCGCCTTATATGGCGACCGTGCGAACGCGCAGCGGTCACGCGCAGCGGGCGCGCCGAAGGCGCGCCAAAGGTAAGCCCGTCTGCGCCCGTCCGCGACCGGATCGCGTCCAGCGCCAGGACCCCTGGCCAAAGAAGATCCAGACCGACCCGCCTGACGTACTCCGCCGCCACCCTCATCGCTCTCAACACCGGCCGACTCCCAGACTGCCACCAAGCCACACCACGACGCACCCACGGACCCTTCAGCTGCCACGCCTGCAAGTTCTCCCGCACCCAGACCAGACGCACACCAGCACCCGCCAAGTCGAACACCAGCAGCACCCACCTCAAGTGCATCCTGCTCAACACCCGCTCCGTCCACAGACACGCCATCGAACTCTGGAACCTCCTAGACGCCACCGCCCCGGACGTTGCCTTCCTCACGGAGACCTGGATGAACGCCTCTTCAGCTCCCGACATCGCCATCGCTATCCCAGAGGGCTACAAGATCGTCCGGAGGGACCGAAACGCCAACCAGATGGGAGGAGGCATCGCCATCATCCACAGAAACACCATCCGGATCACGACCAGCACCGACATCACCCTGACCAGCGCCGAACACCTGCACTTCCAGATCCACACCAACCCGAACACCACCCTCAGAGGCACCCTGATCTACCGACCCCCTGGTCCACGCACGCAATTCAGCGAGGACATCGCCGACTTCGTCAGCCCGCATGCCCTCCCCTCCGCTGACTACATCCTCCTGGGAGACCTCAACTACCATCTGGAGAACAACAACGACCACAACACCAGCACCCTGCTCGACAACCTCGCCAACCTGGGACTCAAGCAACTGGTGTCCACCCCCACCCACCTCGCCGGACACACACTCGACGCCGTCTTCTCATCCAGCACAGACATCCTCTTCAGCCACGCCACAGAGCTTCAATGGACGGACCACAGCTGCGTCCACTTCACCTTCAAGAGAACGACGACCCACCAACACCAGCAACAAGCCGCCCACAGAAGCTGGAACAAGATCACAGCAGACCAGCTCGCCACCTCCCTGAGCCAGCACCCTCCTGCCAGCTCAGCGAACCCCAGCCAGGCCGCCGACAACCTCACGAAGTGGATCAGCAACTGCGCGGACGAGCTCGCCCCGCTGAGGACCCCGCCTAGCAGACCCGGCAGCAAGAAGGCCCCATGGTTCACCGACGAACTCAAGTGCTCCAAGAAGAACCTCCGAGCCCTCGAGAAAGTCTGGAAAAGGGAACCAACACCGGACAACAGGACCTCCTACAAACTTGCCACCCGGAAACACCACCAGCTGATCCGCGCCGCCAAGAAAACAGCATTCAAGGACCGGTTGGACAACAACGCACACAACAGCAAGGAACTCTTCAACATCGTGAATGAGCTCTCCAACCCCAGCGCAGGAAACAACGAAATCACCCCATCACAAGACCTCTGCAACTCCCTCGCTTCATACTTCCACAACAAGATCGCGGACATACACAACAGCTTCAACAACCAACCAACGCACACCATGACCGAACAACCACCCCCCACCACCACCCTCCACGCCTGGACCCCGATCAGCACCGAAGACACCATCCGCACGATGAACTCCATCCACTCCGGATCACCGACCGACCCCTGCCCTCACCACGTCTTCAACAAGGCCGACGCTGTCATCGCACCCCACCTGCGAGACATCATCAACACATCCTTCGACACCACCATCTTCCCCGAGAGCTGGAAACACGCCGAACTCAGCGCTCTACTCAAGAAACCAACAGCGGACCCCACCGACCTCAAGAATCACCGCCCCATCTCGCTTCTCCCGTTTCCAGCCAAAGTCATCGAGAAGACCGTCAACAAGCAGATGGCCGCCTTCCTCGAGACGAACGGATCCCTCGACCCCTCACAGTCCGGCTTCCGAGCCAACCACAGCACCGAGACCGCCCTCATCGCCGCCACCGATGACATCCGAGCCCTGATGGACAATGGAGAAACAGCGGCCCTCATCCTCCTAGACCTCTCCGCGGCATTCGACACGGTCTGCCACCGCACCCTAGTACGGCGCCTCAGCAACATCGGAATCAAGGACAAGGCGCTGGAATGGATCATCTCCTTCCTCGACGGAAGAACACAGAGAGTCCGCCTACCACCGTACAAGTCAGAGGCCTCCGAAGTCATCTGCGGCGTCCCACAAGGATCATCTCTGAGCCCCACCCTCTTCAACGTCTACATGAGCCCCCTCGCGGCCATCGTACGCAAACACAACCTCAGCATAATCTCCTACGCCGACGACACCCAGCTGATCCTCTCCCTGACCAACGACCCCGCCGCCGCCAGAGCCAACCTGCACGAAGGGATGAAAGAGGTAGCCGAGTGGATGACGACCAGCCGCCTGAAACTGAACTCGGACAAGACGGAGGTTCTCATCCTGGGCTCTTCACCCTCCGCCTGGGACGACTCCTGGTGGCCTCCCGCCCTGGGCACCGCACCCAAACCGACAGACCATGCACGCAACCTGGGCTTCATCCTGGACTCCTCCCTCTCCATGACCAGGCAGGTCAACAACGTCTCCTCGGCGTGCTTCAACATCCTACGCACACTTCGGAAGATCTTCTGGTGGATCCCCACCGAGACCAGGAGGACCGTCACCCAGGCCCTCGTCACCAGCCGACTGGACTACGGTAACGCCCTCTACGCCGGTACCACCGCCAAGCTCCAGAAGAGACTCCAGCGGATCCAGAACGCCTCAGCCAGACTCATCCTCGACATCCCACGATCCAGCCACATCTCCGGACATCTGAGAGACCTGCACTGGCTCCCCGTCAACAAGAGAATCACCTTCCGCCTCCTCACCCACGCACACAAAGCCCTACACGACCAAGGCCCAAGCTACCTCAACAGCCGAGTCAACTTCTACGCTCCCACGCGCCACCTCCGATCAGCCAACCACGCCCTCGCCGCCGTCCCCCGCATCCGAAGAGCGACTACAGGAGGAAGGTCCTTCTCCTACCTGGCCGCCAAGAACTGGAACTCCCTCCCGACCGACCTGCGCCTGACCCAAGACCACCTCTCCTTCAGGAAGAAGCTGAAGACCTGGCTATTCGAGCAGTAGCGGCACCCCCCCCCCAGCGCCTTGAGACCCTACGGGTATGTAGCGCGCTTTATAAGTGTCATTGATTGATTGATTGATACCACAGCTTCTGGAGTTGTTGGTTGGCCTCACGTTGTTTGGATGTCTTTTCCACGTACTCGGCCATCCTTGAACGGAGGCCAAGCACATAGTTCACCACATCTTGGTTAGGGTCATGGAGAGGTCTCTCCCAGCCTTCTTGTACAAGTGCTAGTGGTCCCCTTATAGGATGGCCAAACAGAAGCTCAAAGGGGGGAACCCTACTCCCTTCTGTGGCATCTCTCTGTAGGTGAAAAGCAAGCATGACAGGAGGACATCCAATCCCCTTATGACCTTTCAACAAGACCATTGGTTTGTGGATGATAAGGTGTGGTGAACCTATAAGTCACCCCACACTCATTCCACATGTGTTTGAGGTAAGCTGACATGAAGTTGGTACCTCTGTCATAAGCCGCCCCCTTAGGAAAGCCCACTCTGTTAAAGATACCAATTAGGGCCTTGGCTCCTGCAGGTGCAGTAGTTGACTTAAGGGGAATTGCTTCAGGGTACCTGGTAGCATGATCCACTACTACCAGTATGTATTGGTTCCCTGAGGCTGTGGGAGGTTCAAGTGGACCCACAATGTCCACACCAGTGCTTTCAAAGGGGACCCCTACAACTGGAAGTGGAATGAGGGGGCCCTTTGGATGGCCATCTGTCTTGCCATTTGCTTGACAGGTGACACAGGAGCTGCAAAACTCCCTTGCCTTCTGTGAAATGTTGGGCCAATAGAAATGGTTGACTAATCTCTCCCAAGTCTTGGTTTGTACCAAATGCCCAGCTAGGGGAATGTCATGGGCTAATGTGAGGATGAACTCCCTAAAGTCCAGAGGCACTACCACTCTCCTAGTGGCACCAGGTTTGGGATCCCTTGACTAAGTGTAAAGGAGTCCATCCTCCCAATAGACCCTGTGGGATCCACTGACACTTCCTTTTTCCTGCTCAGCAGCTTGCTGTCTCAGGCCTTCAAGAATGGGACAAGTCTTTTTTCCCTGGCACAGCTGTTCCCTTGAGGGTCCCCCTGGGCCCAAGAGCTCTACCTGGTAAGGCTCCATCTCCATGGACTCAGTTCCTTCAGGGAATAAGGAAGAGAGGTCCTCCTGTTTCTTGTGCTGAGAAGAAGCTGGTCCCCCAGTCTTCTTTCCTTTCCTCTTGGAAGGTTGGGCCATTATTCCAGACTCCAGCACTTATTTTTTCACCCTGTGCTCTGCATTGTGCTCTAGTCTTGACACACACCAGTTCAGGGATACCCAGCATGGCTGCATGGGTCTTGAGCTCCACCTCAGCCCATGCTGAGGACTCCAGATCATTCCCTAGCAGACACTCTACTGGAATTGCAGAGGAGACTACCACCTGTTTCACGCCAGTAACCCCTCCCCATTCTAAAGTCGCCATTGCCATGGGATGGACTTTAGTTTCACTGTCCGCATTGGTGACTGGATAGGTCTGTCCAGCCAGATACTGTCCTGGGGAAACCAGTTTGTCACCATTGTGACACTGACACCTGTATCCCTCAGGGCTTCTACCTTTGTTGCATTTATCAAGAGCTGCTGCCTCTATTTTTGCATTTTAGGTGGTCAGGCAGCTAGTGTGGCTATATCCACCCCACCCTCAGAGACTAAAGTATCTTCAGGGTGAACCCTGATTTGCTCTGGGCACACTGTTGATCCCACCTGGAGACTGGCTATTCCAGTGCTAACTGGAGTAGAAGTTGTGGGTCTTTTCTCTACCAGCGGATCCTCATCAATAGTTATAAGCAGTGAATAATCGTGCTCGCCTGCAGGGCACATATTAAGCTCAAACACCGCAGAATGCGCCGACTCCAATTCATTTTGGCCTCTCCTGAAGTGTTTTGGTTCCACTGGACCTTGTTCACGGTTAACCCTTTCCATGGAAGAGAAAGTTGTGTGCATTATTGGAAGGGCAGCCAGAGCCTTGCTCCAACTGCTGTGTTTTAGCCTTGGTGCATACCGGCACCGTGCTGGTGAATTTGATATGTATGTATATGTATATATGTATGTATGTGTGTGTGTGTGTGTGTGTGTGTGTGTGTGTGTGTATATATATATATATAAAAAATATATAAGAAAGGTCTAAAAGTTTCCAAATCACATTGAATATTCATTTTTAAATCAGTAGGTAATCAGTAGCTATTTACTGCTAAACACAGGAAAGAAAACACAGACCTGTTTTACAACCTTTATTTAAAAGTAAGATGAAAGGGAATAGGAGAAACGTTTGGCCAATAGGCTGCTACTTACAACATAAGAGAGAAAACTGGTACTGTGCCTTTCAGACCTTCCAGGACCCCATGCATCCCATTATGCCTCACAGGTGACAGGGCAGTTCTTTTTCCCGGTTCCTACTCTTTGGATATTGATTGATTGATGATTGATCGATATTGATTGATTGTTTCTTCAGGAAGAACCTCAAGACGTAGCTCTTCGGATGTGGCCCTCCCCCGCGATTTGAGACCCTCACAGGTAAGTAGCCGCGCTCTACAAATATTGATTGATAGGATCCTGGAGCACTGAGCTGTCTGTTTTTTTTACATTTTTGAAAGAAAAACTCTTTAAAGATCTATATAGCTGATGTACACACAGCTTTTTTCCTGACAGAAATAACATCTTTTTTTGGCAAACATGCCTTCTCTTTTTGTGAAGTGTGCCTCCTGTGGAAAAACAGAAGGCTCAGACTGACCCACACTTGGTCTGTATTGTATATCTCCCAGAGTCCCATCGACCAGATTTCTGTCTTCACTGTCAGAAGCTTTCCAAGCAGGCCCTGAAAGTCAGAGGAAAAAATCAGATTGCATAGACTCTGAGAGAGGAACTGCTGGATCGTCAAGAGGCCTAGGGGACCTCCTCTTATAAAAAGCCTTCACACAGAGAACGATCCAAGGAACGGCACCGCAGGCATAGTTCATGGTTGATGTTAAAAGGTATGGCGTCAAGAGCAGAGAAAATCCCACCTTGTCACACATTTCAAGGTTAAAAACCTCAAAAGACGTTGACTGACGTTGAGAACACCTGAAGTGGCATGCCAGGTACCAACTATGTCAAGTGATCTGTATATCATCAGCAGTGCATGCTGCAGCTACCACAGAGGAGAGACAGTCTCCTGCTTCACCCAGGCCTTCTGCTGTCTCTCCACTGAAAATGTCTCCACATCTGCAATCTCTACAGCAGAGACCCTTACCTCATTTCTCAGATTTAAAATACTTGCTGACATTCTCTCTATTTAGAGTTATATTGCATGCACTATCTCCAAAGAGACCACCATTTCCTATGTTTTCTCCAGAAACTCCTTTGGTTCTTCTGAAGAGGCACAATCCTTCGCAAAACTCTCCATGCAGGTCTAGGAGCCTGCTAACTCGAAGATTTAGATCCAAATCTGCATGGGAAGATTTACTTCATGATCTAGGAGGTCTCATATTTCCAGATCAGCACATGGTCAACTTAGGTTGCCTTCTTGGTCTACTGCCTCCCTGTCTTCAGCCAGACACTACTCACCTACACTAACTGAAACACCACCAGCATGAGTATCTCCCATAGACATTACCACCTTGAGGGAGGTCTTGATGAGAGGTGCATCAAAGCTGAGTATAGACATCTATACGCTTATGACCTCCTCTTCAGTCATATTAAAAACTCTCCACCTTAGAACAGTATCAAGACTTATACTACCCTATGTCCCATGTCTCTTGGAACCAGCGATAGACACTCCTGACTCCAGTTTCTCTGAGCGGTGCTCTCTCATGAATTTTTAAATAATATACAATTCCAGACCAAGACCCTCTGTTCCTGAGATTAGTAAGTTTTATTTTGCCTAAAAACAAATCATAAAGGCACGTCATAAAATAGAAACCGATAAAATTTCTACAAAATACTCAGTCAATCAAGCAAATTGGCAGCTATAAAATAAAGTGTAAATGTGGATAAGGCTTTAACATTTAACCCTCTGTTCCTGAGAATAGATCCTCTACCTGAGTCAGTGTTTAGAGCAGCCACCTGGAAGAAGTATTCAGTTGCAGCATCCTTATCAGTTCCTTCTGATAGACAGGAGGCAGGTGGACCCATTAAGATAGAAAATATATGGGACATCCACCTCCTATATGAAAGAAGCGAGTAAATCTGCAGTGCTAGGTAGATATGATAGATCCTTGTGGGATTCTTTAAACAAATTTGCTGAGAAACTCCCAAAGAAAAATAGCCAAGATTTTATAGAAATCATCAATGAAGGGGGGGATTTGTTTCTAGCAAAATAACTGCGGCCACTTCAGACCTTGCTGTGCATGGCTACTCCGATGGTATTTGTGCTAGACATTCCTCTTGGTTACGTCTTATAGGTTTGAAGCCGAAAGCCCAGTATAGAATCTTGAGCCTTCCTTTCAGAGGCAACTCGCATTTCGGAACCCACGCAGATGAGGAAATGTCTAAGATGACGGCGGAACTGGACTCTCTCAAAGCTGTGGGCCTGAAGAAAAGAATAGAATATTGCAAAAGATTCCCTTATGACAGATGTTATTATCAACAGAGAGTTCAAACCCTTCACTGAACTCAACACTAACAACAACCGGCACAATCTCATTACCATCCCAGATGACACTCTAGAGACAGAGGATATCAGCAGCCAATATCCTCCAGCAAGACACAGACAAACAATGAGTCAAGCTTCCCTCATCTTCGTTACCCATTCCAGTGGGGGAAAGTATTACAAGAATCCCAGACTAGTGGCATCTCATTATAAGATCTGAAATAGTGTTCAGAATGGGTACTTACTTCGGTTCAAATCCCCTCCTGCTGTTCCACCAACAAAGCAATGTTACCATCATCAAGAGCTGTTGCAAAAAGAAGTCAACATCTTGCTACAAAAAAAGAGGCTATAGAGGAGGTTCTGTAACATCAAAGGGGAATGAGGATCTACTCATGTTATTTCTTGGTAAATAAAAAAAGTCCCAAGACAAGAATTCAGACCTCAGAATACTATACAAATTCATATGCAAGGAGAAATGCAAGATTGTGACTCAAACAGATCTACCCACTTCTACACCAGGGGGATTGGATGTGTTCCATCGATCTTCAGGATGCGTACTACCACATCCCAATCATCACAAAACACAGGAAGTTTCTAAGCTTCAAAGTGGGAACGCATAACTACCAATTTAAAGTACTGCCCTTCTGTCCCAAGTCCGCCCCTCAAACCTTTTTAAAATGCCTGGCCTTGATTGCAGCAGTCGTAAGAAAAAAAGCAAATATTTGTCTACCCATACTTAAATGATTGGCTCATAAAGAATTCCTCCCACTCATGTGCAAGGGAACATCTTAAAATTTGTGTAGAGATGTTACATAATCTAGGTCTCCACATCAATTTCCAAAAGTCCACAGAACAGCCAACGCCAAGGCTTCACTAATTATGGGCAACACTGGACACACAAGCCGCAAAAGTGTATCCTTTGGAGAAAAGACTGTCCTTAATCACTCTAAAGTGTCACAATCTCCTGAGTAACTCTTATCCATTGGAGAGGCAGGTAGCTTTGTTGCTGGGCTCAATGGCCTCTTGCATTTGCATTTTCATTGTTCCTCACACAAGACTTCACATGGGACCTCACCAACAATGTATCTAGGATCAGAGGAACCAGTTTTCGGATCATTGCGAGGACAAACTACTCCTCTTGAAGGAGGAAATCCAGTCACAAATTTGTTGCAAGGAGTTCCTTTTCACCAGGACCTTCCAACCCAGACAATGATCACAGATGCTTCCTTATAAGGATGAGGGGCTCATATGGGTCTCCTTCAGATTCAAGGGGTGTGGTCGGACAAAGGAAAATACTATCACATCAGCATGTTACAATTGAGAGCGATCTGTCTGGCACTAAAATCCTTCCTTCCATCCATAGACAATATGACCACCATGTACTATCTAAACAGACCAGGAGGAACTGGCTCTCACCCTCTATCTCTGGAAGTTCAGGCCATCTGGAAATGACTGATAGCCAGGGACTTAACAATACAAGCCATACACCTGCCTGTAGCCCAGAACACTCACGTAGACTCACTCAGTTGACATTTCCACGAAAATCACGTCTGGATCCTACACAACATCGTACAAAACATCTTCTGAGAGTGGGTCCATCCACAAATAGATCTGTTCACTGACGCAAACCCCAAGAAACGCTGAGACTACTTGTTGAGGTTCTGTCTACCCTTTTGATAAGTTGATCAGGGGAATTTCTCTATGGGTTTCCTCCAACTCTGCTGATTCCCACAGTGATCAACAAGTTGTACAGGTACAATGCCAGAATGATCCTCATGGCGTCAGCATGGCCTCGCCTGTGATGATTCACGGACCTTCTCCATCTGTCAGAAAGGCCACACAGGAGGTTGCTGTGCAGAAGGGTCTTCAGTACAAGTTTGGACGGAGGATTGTACATCCCACCCAGTCCTTCCTGAACTTGACAGCATGGAGAATTCCTCCAATATGAACATCTAGGTCTGTCTGAGAAACGCATGAGTATTCTAGGATAATCCAAAAGATCTTCTACCAGAAAATCCTATGCTTTCAAGTGAGAGACGTTCTACCTGTGGTGTGTCCCAATAATTTCCACCCTATTTTAGGTCAAGAGAATTGGCTTCTACCTTACCTCATCTATTTAGCAAGGTCTGGTCTGCAATATTCTTCCATTATGGTACACCTTGCAGGTATTACAGCTTACAGAAAGTCACCCATACAGTTATTTATGCCAGTAGTTAAGGATTTCTTAGAAGGTCTGAAAAATGTATTTTCTCCAGTTAGGTCTCCCTCTCATTGGTTCTCCTTTAGAGCCAATACATAAAGCCTCTTTGCAACATCTTACATGGAAAGCTGCCTTTCTAGTAGCCATAACGTCAATGCGTATTGTCAGTGAGATTCAGTCTTTGTGTGCCAAAGAGCCATGTATGGTTTTTCAGTCTAACACAGTGGTCATGAGAACTCTTCCTAGATTTCCACATTAACCAAACTATCTCACTACCAATGTTCATACTGAATCCTAATATCCCAGCGGAAAGAGCATTGCATTCTTTGGATTTTAAAAAGAGTGTTAAAGTTTTATCTACATAAAACAAAGGAGATCAGAAAGTCAGATCACATGTTTGTAAACATTACTGTCTAGACTCCGAGTCAAGAGCAGATACCCAAGTGGGACAAGCTTCCTTACGAAATCTCTTTGGATAGTTATAACAACTGAAAATCTATTATTGCTGCTCTTGGCTTTGAGGGTTCCCCTGGAAGAGAAGTAGGATTACAGGAAAGCAACTTTTCCTTTTGAGTGAGTATCTACAATTCAGTAGTTGCAAACTGAACTTTTGCTGTTATTTATAATTTTATAATAAGTCCAGCACTAAACATAGGCACCCACTGGTACTCCAACACCCTCCCATAGAAAGTAATGGAGGTAGGGACTTGAAATAAAAACCCAATGGAAATTGGGACAGATATATAAATACATATAATTTAATTATATTATTTTATGTGTTTCTAATTATATTAATTATAATTAAAATAAAGATTAACTGTGTATGTATATTTTTTCACAATAATTTTCAGGTTCAGCAAAAGAAGGCAAAATTCGAGGAGAATATCATGCAAAAGGTGGTCATTTCCAACAAAGTGATTGTATGTTTCCACTAAAATAGAGATCGAATCTCTGGTGTGTTAACCAGACTTTACAGGTTTAAACTGAAGAACATCTATTTAAAACTGAGAAAGAATGTGCAGAGTATAAAAGCACTTTTCCCCTCCCCCATTTAGAGGTGGGGAAACCTCAGGGTTTCCACTAGTATAACGTTGCCTGCTCTACAAGTGGAAACCTTAAACCTTAAACCTTATACCTTATACCTTAAACCTTATAGTTTCACAAATCATTTATCAAAAATCTAAATCTTCTTTTTCATCCAAGTTTTTGATATTCTCAGATCTTTAATCTTGTTGAACAGTGAGCATAAAAAGCACTCTTCTACCAGCCAACAAACTCCTTGCCGACGCGTGTTTCGGTGGATCCCAACAAATCCTAATACTTTAAGCCACCTTCTTCAGGGCTGTACACAAACGTGCACCTGTAGGCTGGAATATTGTCTACAAGCAAATAAATATAATCCATTGGACTATATATTCCTTAAATATTATGTTTAACCAAATCCTGCTCATATTTTTTCAAACACAATTATGAATGCCACCAAGTGGTCAAAACTTGTTGGTATATATTCGATTGAAGACCAGAGAAGCATATTGGAATTAAAGATTTAAATAAAGTGAAGGACTATTTAAAGACTGTGAAGAACAAAATCTGTGGATGAAAAAGAAGATTTAGATTTTTAATAAATGATTTGCTAAACTATATTTCTTTATCTGATATATTGTGTATGTATTTATAAGTGTTATAAATTTGTGTAATATGAAGTAAATATTTGGAGTTTGTTGTAATCTGTTTTATCTGTGTTTGCATACTTATGTTTCGTCTTGAGTCCTGTCGGTGTCTTTTTAGTTTGTTTTGTTTTTCCATGTCCTATGTGAAGTTTATTTAGGTTTTGCTTATATTATTAATAAAATGTGTTAACATTTTGTGTTTGTGATTTGAAATGTTAGTTGTATTGAATTTTGAATGTTTAGATTTATTGCTTTTGAATCAGAGAGAGAAGAATTGTTCTTTTATATAGTTCCAGAGGCTCAACCTTAAGGTGAATTCTGTTTGTTCTGCCATAATTCAGGCCAGGCAACCTTCCAGTCACATTACTATCAGTAGCATTTCATGTACTCAGACGAAAAGTGATCAAGCACTGCAAGCTTTGTGCTTGTAAGTGAACTTACTAGTGGAGTAGTTCAGCTGGAAACCTTTGCTCTGCACAGATTTGTCAGTGATGAACTGGAATCTCATGGTGTTCCCCACGGAGTTAATGGTAGTGGATTGCTTGCTCCCACAGTACTTTCCGATGAGAGAGTTAGGCCTAGCATCATCCATGAGGAGCAGGTAGTCATAAACACAGTTTGTGGCAGCCTCCACAGAGAAATCGGCAATTGTCAAAGAGATCTAAAATTTGGAAGAAGCAAAAGGTAAATATTTGTTAGGTTGATGTCCTTCCATTGATGAGTACGTACACTTTTTTTTTTTTCTTTCTTTTTTTTTTTAAGTATTTGTGCTCCTTCAGAGATGGCACAAATCATAGAACTTAAATGATTGCCAGTATAAACGTTGCTTGTGCACACAAGTTTATTCAGAAGTCCATATCCTTGTGCTTTTCCACCTCAACATATATTACACTTTAAAGCTGTACAAGCAGACATGCCCAAAACCACATCAGTGCCTCTGAAGGCCACGTTCACGATTCAGCACTTTTGATGTTGAGTGCAAAAATAAAATCCAGCCATATCTCCAGCTTTCTTGGTTACGATTAGAAGTGCCCATCAACTTAACTCCGCTTACATAGCACACACACCTCCACACTCCAGACTGCCACCTTTGCTTAAGGATACACTACATAATACTGGAGGAATAAGACTGGTAAGAGTCAAATCTCCTGCTTAGCTCCCAGTCATTCAAACCAGATCACTGAAACAAATAAAATGAATTCTAAACTCCTCCTGTTTATCAACCCATCTGCTCTCTCTTCCATCTATAAATACAACCTCCTGTTAATTCCTCTCAGCTATGTTCAGTTGTACTTTACTGGTGTTACCATTGACTCCTTTTCTCTAGTCACTCCTATTGTAGTTGTTCTATGTAAAGCCCTGCACTGTTCCTTTTTTGGGTGGGGGAGGAGTCAGTAATACTTTAAATAAATTAATCAATATACTATAATGTGTATATGGTCCAATATTGAGGAGTCCTAGTGCCATCATAAACTATCAAACTGAAGGCCAAGTGGTTTGTATAGGTCACCAGAACCTCGAGATGGCAATATAAGCACCTGGTACCCGCTATGTATTTTTTATATTGTCTATTTTGGGGTAGTTCGTTTGACAAAGCAGTTTTCTCCTAAATGCAGCTAACAAGGGCACTAATTGGGATTAGAATATTTATGTTTTGGTAACTTTGCTTGAATAAATTGCTAATAAAACAAGTAACAGTAATGGTCACTGAATCTGGATGATCTTTGGTTGCACATAATTTTGCAAAATTCGCAGATTTCACCCAAAATTTTGTTTCTTTTTTAAGTGGATGAAATGTACACATATTCGTTGCATAATTTGCATTGTCTGCAATAGAATGTAGATAACACTGCTATTTTGTTTGGTCTTCCATGCTGCATTACCCTAATATGCTTGACAATGTATAAACTCTACAGAGATATCTCCCATATTTCACAGTCTTTGAAATACAAGTTTTATACCACTGCATTTAGTGCAACAAAGTACCATCTACGTATATCAAGTAAATGCGTAATATGGGTCAATATTGCCATCGAGAGATTTTGGTAACATTTATTAACAACGAGGTTAAAGGCTAATGATCCGATGTGGTGAAAAAAAATTAACAATTTTATGTATGTATATATATATCCACACTTTCTTCTCCGATCCCGAAGTAAGGCACTCCACAAGCATTAAAAAGTGTAACAAATTATTATAAACAGGAACGCGTTTTGGCGTCCCCGCCTTCCTATATATAAATGTATTACCTACTGGCGGTTGCCAGAAGGCAGTTACAGTTAGGACCTAGTTTCCCTAGTGTAGGAAAGTACCATCTTGCCTGGCATGTTACCCCCATATTTCACTGTATATATGTTGTTTTAGTCTATGTGTCACTGGGACCCTGCCAGGCAGGGCCCCAGTGCTCATAAGTATGTGCCCTGTATGTGTTCCCAGTGTGATGCCTAACTGCCTCACTGAGGCTCTGCTAACCAGAACCTAAGTGGTTATGCTCTCTGCTTTCCAAATTTGTCACTAACAGGCTAGTGACTAAATTTACCAATTCACATTGGCATACTGGTACACCCATATAATTCCCTTGTATATGGTACTGAGGTACCCAAGGTATTGGAGTTCCAGGAGATCCCTATGGGCTGCAGCATTTCTTTTGCCACCCATTGGGAGCTCTGACAATTCTTACATAGGCCTGCCAGTGCAGCCTGCATGAAGTAACGTCCACGTTATTTCACAGCCATTTACCACTGCACATAAGTAATTTATAAGTCACCTATATGTCTAACCTTCACCTGGTGAAGGTTGGGTGCAAAGTTACTTAGTGTGTGGGCACCCTGGCACTAGCCAAGGTGCCCCCACATCGTTCAGGGCAAATTCCCTGGACTTTGTGAGTGCGGTGACACCATTACACGCGTGCACTATACATAGGTATAGATACATACCTATGTATAGCGTCACAATGGTAACTCCGAACATGGCCATGTCACATGTCTAAGATCATGGAATTGTCCCCCCAATACCATTCTGGTATTGGGGGGACAATTCCATGCTCCCCCGGGTCTCTAGCACAGAACCCGGGTACTGCCAAACTGCCTTTCCGGGGTTTCCACTGCAGCTGCTGCCAACCCCTCAGACAGGCTTCTGCCCTCCTGGGGTCCTGGCAACCCTGGCCCAGGAAGGCAGAACAAAGGATTTCCTCCGAGAGAGGGTGTTACACCCTCTCCCTTTGGAAATAGGTGTGAAGGGCTGGGGAGGAGTAGCCTCCCCTAGCCTCTGGAAATGCTTTGATTGGCACAGATGGTGCCCATCTCTGCATAGGGCAGTCTACACCTGTTCAGGGATCCCCCAGTCCCGCTCTGGCGCGAAACTGGACAAAGAAGAGGGGAGTGACCACTCCCCTGACCAGTACCTCCCAGGGGAGGTGCCCAGAGCTGCTCCAATGTGTCCCAGACCCCTGCTATCTTGGAAACAGAGGTGTTAGGGGCACACTGGACTGCTCTGAGTGGCCAGTGCCAGCGGGTGAAGTCAGAGGCTCCTTCTGATAGGCTCTTAACTCTCTTGGTAGCCAATCCTCCTAACTTGGTAGCCAAACCTCCTTTTCTGGCTATTTAGGGTCTCTGCTTTGGGGAATTCTTCAGATAACGAATGCAAGAGCTCAACATAGTTCCTCTGCATCTCCCTCTTCACCTTCTACCAAGGATTGACCGCTGACTGCTCAAGGACGCCTGCAAAACTGCAACAAAGTAGCAAGACGACTACCAGCAACATTGTAGTGCCTAATCCTGCCGGCTTTCTCGACGGAATCTTCCCCCTGCTAACGCAGGCACCAAAAGACTGCAACACTGGTCCTGTGGGTCCCCTCTCATCCTGACGAGCGTGGTCCCTGGAACACAGCAACTCTGTCCAAGTGACTCCCACAGTCCAGTGACTCTTCAGTCCAAGTTTGGTGGAGGTAAGTCCTTGCTTCCCCACGCTAGACTGCAAAGCTGTGTACCGCATGATTTGCAGCTGCTCCGGCTCCTGTGCACTATTCCAGGATTTCCTTCGTGCACAGCCAAGCCTGGGTCCCCAGCACTTCGTCCTGCAGTGCACAACCTTCTTAGTTGTCCTCTGGCGTTGTGGGACTCCCTTTTGTGACTTCGCGTGGACTCCGGTTCACTTTTCTTCTAAGTGCCTGTTGGGGTACTTCTGCGGGTGCTGCTTGCTTCTGTAAGGGCTCTCTGAGTTGCTGAGCGCCCCCTCTGTCTCCTCCTCCAAAAGGTGACATCCTGGTCCTTCCTGGTCCTCAGCAGCACCCAAAAACCTCTACCACGACCCTTGCAGCTAGCAGGGCTTGTTTGTGGTCTTTCTGCGTGGGAACACCTCTGCAAGCTTCATCGCGACGTGGGACATCAGTCTTCCAAAGGAGAAGTCCCTAGTCCTCTTCTTTCTTGCAGAACTCCAAGCTTCTTCCAACCGGTGGCAGCTTCCTTGCACCTTCAGCTGTGGTTTCCTGGGCTCCTGCCCCCCTGGACACTGTTGCGACTATTGAACTTGGTCCCCTTGTCTTACAGGTACTCAGGTCTGGAAATCCATTGTCAGTGCACTGCTGGTGTTTGTTCTACCTGCAGAATCCCCCTATCACGACTTCTGTGCTCTCTTGGGGTAGTAGGTGTACTTTACTCCTATTTTTCAGGGTCTTGGGGTAGGGTATTTTTCTAAACCTCACTGTTTTCTTACAGTCCCAGCGACTCTCTACAAGCTCACATAGGTCTGGGGTCCATTTGTGGTTCGCATTCCACTTTTGGAGTATATGGTTTGTGTTGCCCCTATACCTATGTGTTTCTATTTCAACCTATTGTAATTCTACACTGTTTGCATTACTTTTCTTGCTCTTACTTACCTAATTTTGGTTTGTGTACATATAACTTGTGTATATAACTTAACTTCTTACTGAGGGTACTCACTGAGATACTTTTGGCATATTGTCATAAAAATAAAGTACCTTTATTTTTAGTAACTCTGTGTATTGTGTTTTCTTATGCTATTGTGCATATGATGTAAGTGGTGTAGTAGGAGCTTTGCATGTCTCCTAGTTCAGCCTAAGCTGCTTTGCCATAGCTACCTTCTATCAGCCTAAGCTGCTAGAAACACCTCTTCTACACTAATAAGGGATAACTGGACCTGGCACAAGGTGTAAGTACCTCTGGTACCCACTACAAGCCAGGCCAGCCTCCTACACAGAGGTAAAGCGTATTTTGTTTTGCCAATAACTTTGGCCCTGCTTGATGAACCTTCACAAAATTTTCAAAGCTAATATGACAGTTGGTTCATCAGATTTTAGATACGGCTACAGCCCAAAGTGTTGGACGAAATTACACCACATTTGACAGAAAGCTAGCTCTTGGTCCACAAAGCGTGCTTTTTCGGTTGATCCCAGGTAGCGCATGCTCTCTCTCTTAGAGACATGCTATATCCACCCTCTGGGCTTACAGCCAGCCCATTGCTTTCGATTTGTTTGATCCAATGTCCTTTAAAAATCATCCTTGCTTCCAATTGGGAATTTGTACCCACTTGCCCCTTCTTTTCGGTTTTTGTTCCTTCCCATGGAGCACTCACCCAGGACTTGCATCCTTCTACTTTTTAGAAATTTAGTTACTCCCCTGGAACTATTTTTGTAAATCATAAACAGCAGTTCACACAAGTGCTTGTGTTTCTCTTGACCGGTGACCCCCACTTCGAGAATCCCATGCTTCAAGTTTCAGCATAGGGCTGCATCAGGTAGCCGGCCCTTTTCTGTTTGTTTCACACTTGTTACATTTAGCTGATGATCAGTGTGGCTGCCGCACTTAGGCCCTCATTACGATTACTAAGGGATCCTACAAATGAAATAAAGGATTCAATTGTACAGGTGATAAATGAGGGACAACGGGCAGGTTTTTTGTCAGATTTGGAATATGAATATCTGAATAAAAAAGATCCCCGGGTTCCAACTATTTACACACTTCCTAAGATACATAAAAATGAAGAAAAACCTCCAGGTCGCCCGATTATTTCAGGGTGTGGATCTATACTTGAACCAGTCTGTAGATATATTGACTTTTTTCTTAAATCTCTAATACCAGGGACAGTAGCTCATGTTAGGAATTCAATGGATATGATTAAATTGATTGATGGTGTACGCTTTGATTGTATGAACCAAATCTTGGTGACAATGGATATTGTCTCTTTATATACCAATATTCCTCAAGGTCATACCTTACAGGTAATAAAAGACACTCTGGACATGAGGCCACAACCAGTGCAAGTACCAACGGATTTTATTGTGAAATTATTGGAGATAGCAATGATAAAAAACTTTTTCTTTTTCCAAGGAGATTATTATGTGCAAACCAAGGGTGTAGCAATGGGGGCAACCTTTGCACCAGATGTGGCAATTTTATATATGAATGATTTTGAGAGGCGATTCATCTTTGATTAAATGTTTCCATATTTTGCACATATAACCCTACGGAAACGATACATAGATGGTGTGTTGATGATCTGGACAGGAACTCAGAATGAATTGTTGGCTTTCCATGGATGGTTGATGTGTTCAAAAGACATACAATTCACTATACAATTTAATACTTTGGAGATCAATTTTTTAGATCTCACTATAAAGTTACAGGATGGTTGTCTATATACCACCTTATATAGGAAAGAGAGTGAGAGGATCTCCCTTTTGAAATATACGAGTCACCATCCTCGGAATCTGAGAGACAATTTACCATATGGCCAATTCCTTCGTCTTTGAAGGAATTCTTCTCGAAAGGATGATTACTTTTCAGAATCTGAAGATTTAGCTAATCGCTTACAGATGAGAGGTTATCTAAGAGGGCTGGTGAGAAAGGCTTGTAAAAGGGCTTGGTTCTGCCACTGTGAATTCCTTTTAGATCCAAAAGTACATACTGATGAGGCAAATGATAGTATGATATGTATTACTACTTTTTGTACTCGAAGTACGGAGATTAAGAAGATCATTAACTGTCATTGGAATTTAATTGCAGATGAACTTGAAATCAATGATTCCCCAATGTATGCTTTTAAAAGGGGCAAAAATATTAAAGATGGGGTTGTTAGGTCTTTTTTGCAAGAACCAGTTAGACCATCATTAACTACAATTATGAATTTATCAGAAATAGTGAGACATTTCAAATGTGGATCATGTAAAATGTGTGCACAATGTTTAGAGACAAAGATATTTAAGTATAAACATATATCAATGACATTGAAGGAACATACGAATTGCAATAGCAATAATGTTATTTATGTTATCCAATGTCCTTGTGGTTTATTATATGTTGGTCAAACGAAACAAAAAGTGAAAGTGCGTATTATGCAACATTGTAGTCGAATTCAATGTAAAAATAAAGGGGCTCCTTTGGTTGATCATTTTACCACATTGAATCATTCGGCTGAATCATTAAGATGGTTTGTTTTAGAAAAGGTGAAGATGAGTATACGGGGGGGGGGAACCTCTCTGATATTATGAATTTACCTGAATGTAAATGGATTCATCTTTTGAACTCGGCCTCTCATGGCTTAAATGAATATGAAGAGATAACAAGACAAACTGCTAGTTTGACAAATGGATGAGGAGGTGGAAATATGACACATGACTAGATTATCTTTGATTGGATTAGGAGATATAACCACTTTTTGACAATATGGATGTATGATATGGGTCCGTCTTTAATTGGGAGAGGTTCTCTATGGGATATTTTTGTCCCCACTCTTTGGTGTAGGGGCGTGATGGTATTGAACATAGATTTAGAGTAGAAAGGGTATAAGAGGTCTAAAGATACAATATATTGCCCTATTTAATCTTATTTCTACCTATTTTCAAATTTCTAACGATTAAGTAATAATTTACATTTGATGCCTTCTTTATCCATATGTTTCTTTTCCTGGATGTTTCCAACGGTCTAATTGGTGATTGTGTTAAGTGATTAGTTTAAGCAAATAAAGTATAGTTTAATTATTAAAATTAGCTATCTGTTTAAAATACATAGTCACAAGATGGAGAGACTGGGATGATTTTTGTGAATTTTATGTGTTAACGCGCTGTGATGCACGTAGATGGATATATTCTTCGGTTTTTGTCTAATATAAGATTGTTGTTTGGAGCGCACATGTGTAGATTTAAGACACTACACATAGTTTGCGCTTTCATGAACGTGCATGTGTGGTTTTGAAACACTTTGGGCCTGATTAAAACTTTGGAGGAGGTGTAAATCCGTGCCAAATGTGACGGATATACCCCCAGCCGGATTACAAGTTCCATAGAATATAATGGACTCGTAATACGGCTGGTGGTATATCCGTCACTTTACCGTCACTTTTGGGACGGATTAACACCTCCTCCAAAGTTGTAATCAGGCCCTTTATCACTTCCGCGTATGACGTGCTTCATGACGGAGATGCGGAAGTGATTGAAATATGGAGCCGACAGAGTCGGCGGTTTCTTAGTTGAAAAATTGGGCTTGCGAAGGAATCGGCTATTTGAAAGAAAAGTTGAGGTTTCCCTATATTGTTTTAGGAATATGAGACTGAGAGTGGAACTGACATGGGTGTAAATAGATTGAAGAGTATTTATTACTTTGTGGCAAGAGGAATTTTGATTGCTATAAGGAGTTTTGTAATTTTGGATATTAATATTTAATGATGAGTATTTATATATTTATATATTGTGAGATAAGTATTTATTTATATATTTATGTAAAACTAATAGTTATTGTAAAATATTTTTGTTCAAAGATGAAAGATTGGAAGAAAAGTGGTAGCCTTAAAAAAGCGAAAAATGATTGAGGAAAGGATTATGGACACCGTAAATATGGAAATGTGTGCTCTCTCTCTCTTTTGAATGGAGGTAAGGATGGTTTTTAGGTTTTATATGGTGGCAAGTGATGAAGGGTGTATGTGTTGATTTGGTTTTTCGTGTTTTATAGGATATTGAACTTTGGAAGGATTGTTTGGTGAAGAAGGAGATGAATATTTATGGTGGTTTTTGGTGAGTATGTTGAGAGTGAGGCATTACCTGGAGAATGATTTTGATTTAATTGGAGATTGATTTATATTATTGGATTATTTATAGACTCCCCTATCTATCAGTCCTGATGATGACCCTGATGGAGCATTGACTTGGCCCAGGAGCGTTAAGGGGTTGAAACTTCGACGATATTGCGCTTGCCTGGATTGGTTTGGATTTTTTGTGGAGAGAATTGAGAATGGGGGATGGGACTCCGAATTTTTGAAAATTCTTTCTGGAAAAAGTAATATGTTGATTTCATGTGGTGAAAAATTGAACCAACAGGCGTTTTGTCTTTTAAGCGGTTTTAAAAAAAGTTGTTTCTTGGAATGGTTTGATGGTTTTATTTCCCTTTTTTCTTACTATTGCACACAAGCACTTTATGTCTTTTACACTGGTCTTTTCTTTCCTTTTTTCTATGATAGAATGGGGGGCTTATGAACTGTATTAAATAAATTTATGTGATAAATTATGATTAAAAACATATTTTTGTAAAGATTTTGAAGGGTAATGGTTTGTATGTATATGTGAATTTTTTAGTGTCTAGGGGTGTTGTTTTTAAAATAACTCATTACGATCCTGGCGGACGGGGGAGAAGTGGCGATAATAAAAAAACGGAATTAGACCATGGTGGTTACCGCCATGGTCATCCTCCACTTCTCCACTCTGACCGCCAGGGCGGTGACAACTGCTGGGCTGGAGACTTCGGTCTCTAGCCCGGTGGCCGTCACCAGACCGCCGGCGGTATCATGACCTTGCATACCGCCATGGACTTCGTGTGGTTTGGAAGCGTCACGAAATCCATGGCGGTAGGCACTATCGGTGCCAGGGAATTCCTTCCCTGCCACTGATAGGGGTATCCCCAGCGCCCTCTCCCACCCCGAGTCCTCCCCCCATACCTGTGACCCCCCTACCATCCACAAAGGTGGTAGTACCCCACTCCCCACATCTCCCTACATCGACCTCCCCTTCATGCACACAGACACCACCACCACACATACCCGCACACATACTAACAAACATTTCAGCAGACAGTCATACACGCACACATACTGACATGCATGCACACATACTCACAGTCAAACATCCAGACATACACACATTTCCAAACACACAACACCCCACATGCATACACGCACTCACACACCCCCTCTACACACTCACACCCCCATGCACGCACACACCACACAACAACCTCCCACCCCCCTTCGCTAACGGACGATCACCTTCCCTGTTCCGGTAATCCTCTGGGAGAGAACGGGATCCATGGGGGCTGATCTGCCGCCAGCACCCCGTCACCAGAACACCGCCACACTGAATCATGGGACGTGATTCGGTGGGCAGTGTTCTGATGACGGGCGGTGGAGGTGGAGCAGCCTCCACTTCCCCGTCGACCGCCAGTATGGCTGCTGCGGCTCTCTGTCCGAAAAAGGACGAAGGGCTGCCAGCAGTCATAATGCGCTGCGCGGAAAATCGCCTGCACTGGCGGTCTTCAGCACGGCAGTACCTCGGCCACTGAGGTCAAAATGAGGGCCTTAATCTTTTAGCATGTGGCTGCTCTGGGAGACCACACCCCTTTCTATTTGTTGCACGCTTGTTACGTTTAGCTGATGATCAGTGCGGCCGCCGTGCTTCATCTTTCGGTATGGGCCACTTCGTAAGGCTGCACCTCTTTCTATTTGTTGCACGCTTATTATGTTTAGCTGATGATCAGCGCGGTCTCTGCGCTTCATCTTTCAGCATTAGGCAGCTTCAGGAGGCTACGCCTCTTTCTTTATTACTACATGGAATGGCGGCTGCACCCCTTTCTTTTAATGTGCACACTTGCTTGTTTCCTCTATTGACAGACTATTTCCACACATCATACGTTTACACATGCGCATCATCCTCATTAAAAGGGTTTGACAGCTTTCAGATTGTTAGCAGACCTCCCTAAAGTATCTACTGTGTGCCTGGAGTGCCACCATGATGGGAGCCTCTTGTAGCCGCTTTGAGTCGCAGTTTATCGTAGGAAGGCGGACATCTCTCAAGGCAGAGGATCTTTGTGCGTTTGATGCTGGTTTAATTAGCTGTGCATTTTTACGCAATAGACTGCACTTATTGAAGCCGCCTTAGCTCTAATTCTCGCAAATGAGAAATCTATTGCATTGTAAATGCTTGTTGTGATTTGGTGTAAATTTGTTCAGTAGTTATTGAAATTCTAAAGGAAAAAAAATAGATATCTAGGGACACGGCGGATCCAACAGGTCACTGCTGATATTTGATTGGCTGCGAACACTTCAACCAGGAAGTGTTGGCAGCCATATTGGGACTTGGAGGAGCTGGGTCCCAAGAAAGAAGGCAAAACAAATATTAAGGGGCAGGGTAAGAATATATTTGCAGTTAAAATGAAAAGATAAGAATACATTTCTACAGCAAGCTTCAAGGTTTCACTTTTTCCAAAGATCCTACGGCCCCTTTCTAGTTCCTTCGCAACGTCGACCGTTTAATTGGCCACACAATGGAGGCATGAATTGTGAGGTGGGATGAGGGCAGGCTTTTTCATGTCGGCTCCAAGGGCCCAAGAGTAACATTACACCATGTTCTATGAAAACATAATGCATAATCTAGGGATGGAAACACTGTGAAATCCAAGAGACTAAATGCGCAGAAGACGTACCCCCTGTTACAGCAGAATGAAAGCAGGCATGGTAGGCCTTGGGGGCAGTGGGAAGCAGAGAACACCGCAGACTGGGTGATGAAGAGGAGAGGGAGCTTTATTATAGTGGCTGGGCAAACCTGAGCTCTACTTAAAAACTATTTAACAAATGCTGACCGTGCGGAAGTGGAATAGACAGGTTTGAGAAGGACACACTTTGGTATTGAAAAGGAGACCCAGCACATCGAAGTGTCCATTGATATCCACAAAATGATCAAATTTCTTCAAAAATCACATAATTCAATAGAGTTCTTATGAAAACTTTTTATTCTTTATTTATCCACAATGACAATATCTAATCCATCATAGCCAACGCGTTTCGTCCAAACGGACTTCTTCAGGGCTCATAATTGCAGTATGTAACGCGTTCCACTGTAGAACGCCATCCGATCTCCTGACAATGGGGAACAAGGTCAAGACTGATTTGCATATGGCTGGGTCCAAACAGGAGTGGCATGGTCAGCAAAAGTAATTGATGGATTAAACCCAGATCTGTGACTGGGACCGATGTAGACTGGTTTATGCAAGGAGGGCCCCAAATGTGTCCTTCAAAGCATTACCCGTGGCTTGGGGAGGCTATCTCTCCAAAGCCTGTTTAGGAAGGTAGCCTCTTTCAAGCCTTGTTACCCCCACTTTTGGCCTGTTTGTGAGTATATGTCAGGGTGTTTTTACTGTCTCACTGGGATCCTGCTATCCAGGACCCCAGTGCTCATAGTGGAAACCCTATTTGTCAGTGTGTTTTATATGTCTCTGTAGGAAGTTGGCTCTGTATGTACTATTTGAAAGTAAGAAATAGCATGCACAGAGTCCAAGGGTTCCCCTTAGAGGTAAGATAGTGGCAAAAAGAGATCATTCTAATGCTCTATTTTGTGGTAGTGTGGTCGAGCAGTAGGCTTATCAGAGGGTAGTGTTAAGCATTTGTTGTACACACACAGGCAATAAATGAGGAACACACACTCGAAGACAATTCCAGGCCCATAGGTTTTTATATAGAAAAATATATTTTTTTAGTTTATTTTAAGAACCACAGGTTCAAGATTTACAAGTAATACTTCAAATGAAAAGTATTTCACCCAGGTATTCTAGGAACTTTGAATAATCACAATAGCATGTACAGTTTTGACAAAAATGGCAATAAGCTATTTTAAAAGTGGACACTGCAAAAATCAACAGTTCCTGGGGGAGGTAAGTAAATGTTAAGTTCACAGGTAAGTAAGACACTTATAGGGTTCAAAGTTGGGTCCAAGGTAGCCCACCGTTGGGGGTTCAAGGCAACCCCAAAGTTACCACACCAGCAGCTCAGTGCCGGTCAGGTGCAGAGGTCAAAGAGGTGCCCAAAACACATAGGCTTCAATGGAAACAGGGGTGCCCTGGTTCCATTCTGCCAGCAGGTAAGTACCCGCGTCCTCGGAGGGCAGACCAGGGGGGTTTTGTAGGGCACCGAGGGGGACACAAGCAGGCACAGAAAGTACACCCTCAGTGGCACAGGGGCGGCCGGGCGCAGGGTGCAAACAGGCGTTGGGTATTGTGTAGAAAGCAATGGGGAGGCCCGGGGGTCTCTTCAACGATGTAGGCAGGAACGGGGGGGCTCCTTGGGGTAGCCACCACCTGGGCTAGGTAGAGGGTCGCATGGGGGTCGCTCCTGCACTGGAGTTCGGTCCTTCAGGTCCTGGGGGCTGCAGGTGCAGTGTCTTAGAGATGCCCCCTGAAAACATACCCGACTTCCAGTGTGGGCTGACTAGTTTTTGCCAGCCTGCCACACACCAGACATGTTGTTGGCCACATGGGAAGAGTGCCTTTGCCACTCTGTGGCCAGGAACAAAGCCTGTACTGGGTGGAGGTGCTTCTCACCTCCCCCTGCAGGAACTGTAACACCTGGCGGTTAGCCTCAAAGGATCACCCCCTTTGTTACAGCGCCACAGGGCATCCCAGCTAGTGGAGATGCCCGCCCCTCTGGCCACTGCCCCCACTTTTGGCGGCAAGGCTGGAGGAGATAATTAGAAAAACAAGGAGGAGTCACGCCCAGTCAGGACAGCCCCTAAGGTGCCCTGAGCTGAGGTGACTCTTACTTTTAGAAATCCTCCATCTTGTGGATGGAGGATTCCCCCAATAGGATTAGGATGTGCCCCCCTCCCCACAGGGAGGAGGCACAAAGAGGGTGTAGTAACCCTCAAGGACAGCAGCCATTGCCTACTGCCCTCCCAGACCTAAACAAACCCCTAAATCCACTATTTAGTGGCCCCCAGAACCGAGAAAAATAGATTCCTGCAACCTAAGACGAAGGACTGCTGACCTGAAAGCTCTGCAGAAAAGACGGAGACACCAACTGCTTTGGCCCCAGCCCTACCGGCCTGTCTCCCCACTTCAAGAAAAACTGCAACAGCGACGCGTTCCCCAGGGTCCAGCGACCTCTGAAGCCTCAGAGGACTACCCTGCATCTAAAAGGACCAAGAACTCCAGAGGACAGCGGCTCTGCTCCAAAGAAGAAACAACTTTGCAACAAAAAAACAACTTTTAAAGGACTGCACGTTTCCCGCCGGAAGTGCGAGACTTTCCACTCTGCACCCGATGCCCCCGGCTCGACCTGCGGAGAAACAACACTACAGGGAGGACTCCCCTGCGACTGCGACCCTGTGAGTAGCCAGAGTTGACCCCCCCTGACCCCACCCAGCGACGCCTGCAGAGGGAATCCAGAGGCTCCCCCTGACCGCGACTGCCTGCTTTTAAGAACCCAACGCCTGTTAAAGACACTGCACCTGCAGCCCCCAGGAAGTGAAGGATCCGACCTCCAGTGCAGAAGCGACCCCCAGGTGGCCCTCTCCCTTGCCCAGGTGGTGGCTACCCCGAGGAGCCCCCCCCCCCCCCCCTTGCCTGCCTGCTTCGCTGAAGAGACCCCTGGGTCTCCGTTGAACTCCATTGCAAACCCGACGCCTGTTTGCACTCTGCACCCAGCCGCCCCCGTGCTGCTGAGGGTGTACTTTTTGTGCTGACTTGTGTGCCCCCCGGTGCCCTACAAAACCCCCCTGGTCTGCCCTCCAAAGACGCGGGTACCTACCTGCTGGCAGACCGGAACCGCAGCACCCCCTTCTCCATTGAAGCCTATGCGTTTTGGGCACCACTTTGACCTCTGCACCTGACTGGCCCTGAGCTGCTGGTGTGGTAACTTTGGGGTTGCCCTGAACCCCCAACGGTGGGCTACCTTGGACCCAACTTTGAAACCTGTAGGTGGTTTACTTACCTGCAAAATTAACAAATACTTACCTCCCCCAGGAACTGTTGAAAATTGCACTGTCTAGTTTTAAAATAGCTTATTGCCATTTTTGCCAAAACTGTACATGCTATTTTGCTGATTCAAAGTTCCTATGATACTTAAGTGAAGTACCTTTCATTTGAAGTATTGATTGCAAATCTTGAACCTGTGGTTCTTAAAATAAACTAAGAAAACATATTTTTCTATACAAAACCCTATTGGCCTGGAATTGTTTTTGAGTGTGTGTTCCTCATTTATTGCCTGTGTGTGTACAACAAATGCTTAACACTACCCTCTGATAAGCCTACTGCTCGACCACACTACCACAAAATAGAACATTAGAATTATCTCTTTCTGCCACTATCTTACCTCTAAGGGGAACCCTTGGACTCAGTGCATGCTATTTCTTACTTTGAAATAGTACATACAGAGCCAACTTCCTACACTTGCCAAATCCAATTCTTAACTTGGAAGGTAGCATTTCTAATAGCCATCACTTCACTACGAAGAGTTAGCGAAATACAGGTGTTCACTATTGAAGAACGCTTTATACAAGTACACAAACATAAAGTGGTTCTCCGCACAAATCAAAAATGTCTGCCTAATGTCATTTCACCATTTCATTTAAACCAAACTATGGAGCTCCCAGTCTTCTTTCCAGAGCCAGACTCGGTAGCAGAAAGAGCAATGCATACATTAGACATTAAAAGAGCATTAATGTACTATATAAACAGAACAAAAACATTTCGTAAAACTAAGCAGTTGTTTGTCGCTTTCCGAAAACCCCATGCTGGTAACCCTATATCCAAACAAGGTATAGCCAGATGGATACTTAAATGCATACAAGTTTGTTACCTAAAAGCTAAACGAGAGCTACTCATCACACCAAAGACACACTCCACTAGGAAGAAAGGGGCAACAATGGCCTTTCTAGGTAATATACCAATGACAGAGATTTGTAAGGCAGCCACTTGGACTACACCTCATACGTTTACTAAACACTACTGTGTAGATATGTTAGCAACACAACAACCCACAGTAGGACAGGCTGTACTAAGAACATTATTTCAAACAACTTCAACTCCTACAGGCTGACCACCGCTTTTAGGAGGATTACTGCTTTGTAGTCTATGCACAGCATCTGTATCTGCAGCTACACATGCCATCGAACGGAAAATGTCACTTACCCAGTGTACATCTGTTCGTGGCATGTTCCGCTGCAGATTCACATGCGCCCTCCCACCTCCCCGGGAGCCTGTAGCCGTTTAAGTTGCAATTAGAAATTATATATATGTAAATAAACATTCCTTTAGCACAAACTATGTACATAAATATCTATTCCATTGCATGGACATCTTTACTATTCTCATTCTACCACTCCTACCTCACCCTATGCGGGAAAACAATCTAACATGGTGTCGATGCCCATGCGCTATGGAGCCGAAAGGGAGGAGGCACTCGGTCCAGTGACTTGAAAAGACTTATTCGAAGAAAAACAATTGGTAACACTCCGAGCCGAACACTAGATGGCAGGAATAGTGCACGGCATGTGAATCTGCAGCGGAACATGCCACGAACAGATGTACACTGGGTAAGTGACATTTTCTATATATATATATATATATAGATATATATATATTTCTCTTCCAGGGGATCCTCATCAATAGTCATAAACATTGAATATTCCCGCCCTTGTGCGGGGACCCCGGAGCATATATAAAATACACACATATAAAGTATGAAATATGCACGAAAAATATATATATAGCATTTTTAGTAGACAAATTTTTCATACTCAACTCATATATACATGTGTAAAACAGCAATGCAGGTTATAATCATAAACAGGCTAAAATGCTTTATTTCAATGGAGTTTTTTTTGTTTTTTTTTTAAATCTTTACAAAATTACAATAAGGGAATAAGGGCCAGATGTAGCAAAGGTTTTGCGCGTCGCAAACGGCGAAAATCGCCGTTTGCGAGGCGCAAATGCCTATTTGCTATACAGAAATGCATATTGCGAGTCGGGACCGACTCGCAATATGCATTTCAGAATCGCAAATAGGAAGGGGTGTTCCCTTCCTATTTGCGATTCGGAGTGGCATGCAATACCATTTGCGACCGCATATGCGGTCGCAAATGGTATCGCAGTTACCATCCACTCGCAAATTGGAAGGGGTGCGCATGGAACGCCTTCCTCTTTGCGAATGGACCCAAAACAATTTTTTCAGGGCAGGTAGTGGTCCAAGGGACCACTACCTGCCCTGAAAAAATACAGAAACTAAAGGTTTCGTTTTTTTTTTTTTAAGTGCAGCTCGTTTTCCTTTAAGAAAAACGGGCTACACTTAAAAAAACAAAAAACTGCAGTCACGAACATGGAGGTCTGCTGACGACAGCAGGCCTCCATGTTTGCGAGTGCCTAGACTCGCTATGGGGCCGCAATTTGCGACCCACCTCATGAATATTAATGAGGTGGGTCATTGCGAACCCATAGCGAGTCGCAGACGGTGTCTGAGACACCGTTCTGCATTGGAAATTGCGACTTGCAATTTGCGAGTCGCTCCGACTCGCAAATTGCAAGTCGCAATTTCCAACTTTGCTACATCTGGCCCTAAATATCTACCAAAGCCCCAAAACTGGGCCTAGGGAAATAAGCAGCAGTAATCATTAGAGAAAAAGGAGAAAAAACTACATTGAAAAACAATGGAGCATTCTTAGCCAATAGGCTGCATGCAGGTTAACACAGGAGAACCATAAAAACTTTGGCACCGTGCCTTTTAAGAACCTGAGCAACTCCAGTATCCCACCAGGCCTCAGGGGTGAAGGAGAGGTGACAGTTGGTTCATAGTTAGGTCAGTTCTTTTTTCCGGCTTCTTCTGAGAGGATCCTGGAGGATTGAGCTCTCAGTTTTTCTGAGTTTTTCTCAGAAAAGTACTTTAGAACAGCGTTTTTTCCTACTTTACTCAACATCTAACATCATTGTCTGAGTTTGGAAGTTTTTTCCTGACAGAAAAATGCCTTCACTTTTTGTGAAATGCCCTTCCTGTGGGAAGAAGAAGGCCCAGTCAGATCCACACACTCTTTGTATTGTGTGCCTGGCTCAGAGTCACTGCCCTGACACTTGCAAACACTGCAAGAACATGTCAAAGAGGACTCTGAAGGACCGAGAAAAGATCAGGCTTCATGGGCTTCACGAGAGGCAGAAAACATCATCCTCTTTGCTTCCCAGGCAGCCAACAAGCCACTCTCAGGAGAGAATGGCTAGGTCGACGTCAGCAGGTAGGAAAGTACCCGACCTACGTCGAAGGATACGGCGTCGAGAGAACATGGCCATCGGAGGGGCATATCTCCGTCGACGGCAACCCGCCGATCGACGTCGAGCCACCACCGGCGCGCCCATTCGCCGCCGAAGGCCTCGCACCCCTCGACGTCAAGAGAGACGCCGTCGAAATCGCCACAGCGGCGAGAGCGAGAACATCTGCCGTCGGCCGGCCACCGCTCCACGTCGAGGCACACGACGGCGAGCAGGTCGAGGTCCAGAGATCGCCGTTCGACGTCAAGACACTCAACGTCGAGGCACTCAACGTCGAGGCAGGAACAACCGGCGGCGCTCCCTTCGACGTCATTACGGCTGTCGACTTCGACACAGGTTTTACCTGTCTTGCAGGGAGCAGAACATCGGCTTCCGCCAGCAGATAAGGCTGCTCCATCTCCTGTGGTCTCCATAAGGAGTGGTTCATCTCGTTCGAGAGCGGCATCGTCGGGGCATGTCTCACCCATCAATTTGTCACCAAGATGGTTGGAGAGCCTTAACAGACCAACGGTCTCCCCGGATTCGCAGTATTCACGGATGTACTCTCCTACTGCCTCTCTCCCGAGAACACCATCACCGACAGCGCGGGCAGGATGGGCTCATTCTGCTTCTCGCCAACCGACCACGAGGCCTGGGCGCTGTGTTACAGCGTCTCGCAGCAGGTCACGTTCCCAGCGACGATCTAGGTCACGATCAAGACACAGAAGATCGCCCTCTTGGTCATCGTCAGGGTCATCCGTCAGACGATACTCCCCCACCTTAACAGATTCTCCACCAGCTAGAGTTTCACCGGTGGATGACATCACTACTTTTAATGAGGTGCTTTTCAGGGGAGCACAGAAGTTAAATATAGAGGTTCCAGAACCATCAACCTCCTCAACAGTCATTTTTGAGACTCTACAGCATAGAGCAGTTTCGAAAAAGCTACTGCCGCTAGTGCCTGGTCTGTTGCAGCCAACCATGGACACCTTTTTGGCGCCAGCCACCCTCAAATCTGCTCCTGCTAGGATTTTGAAAAAATATAAAGCGCCTGAACAAGATCCTTTATTCCTAAGAACGGATCCGCCGCCGGACTCAGTCATATTGGCCGCAGCCCCGAAAAACTCACTCAGTGGCATCATCCTCCACGGTCCCGCCGGACAAAGAGAGCAGACATCTAGACTCTCTGGGGAGAAAAATGTGCGGCACGGCGACATCTATGATGAAAGTCTCCAGCGCGTCTGCACTCCTAGGCAGATATGACCGTTCTCTGTGGGACTCTCTCAACAGGTTCACAGAAACATTACCTAGAGAAGACAGACAGGACTTCCAAGAGATCCTTCAAGAGGGATGTCTGGTATCCAACCAAGTCATCAGCGCAGCGGCAGATGGGGCAGACTTAGCTGCACATGGGTACGCACATGGAATCTGTGCAAGAAGGTCTTCCTGGTTGAGGTTGACTGGTTTAAAACAGGAAGCACAACAGCGCATCCTAAATCTTCCATTCAACGGGAACTCGCTGTTTTGTACCCATACGGACGAAGAAATGGCGCGCATGAAAACTGAAGTGGACACCATGAGGGCAGTAGGCCTGGAAAGAAAGGAGGACTTCAGGCGGAGGTATAGGCCTTATGACAGGCGCCCTTTCCAGCAGAGGGTTCAAACCCCTCACTGGTCCCAGAGGCCACAGCAAAGGCAGGGACACCCTCTTTTTCAGGCTCGTAAGGCCACAAGGGAACGAGGGTCAAGTAGACCACAACAGTCCACACCCAAAGAGCCGGCCAAGCAATGAAAACTCGCTTCCCTCAATACTGTGCACCACTCCGGTGGGGGGGAAGTATCACAGATTTTCTTCACGAGTGGCGCTCTATCACAAAAGACAAATGGGTTCTCAACATTGTCGAAAATGGCTACTCTCTTCTTTTCCGGCATCCTCCACCACACTTGCCACCAACCAAATGCAATCCGTCTCACGTCAGTCTATTGCGCAAAGAGGCTCTCGCCCTTTTACGAAAGAAGGCAATAGAAAAAGTTCCACTTGCGCACAGAGGAAAGGGGGTTTACTCCCGTTATTTTATGGTGGCGAAAAAAGGCCGAGAGGGCGTTTTCAGACCGATTTTGGACTTACGGCTTCTGAACAAGTACATAAGAAAGCAAATGTTCAGGATGCTGGCTCTTCACCAGATTTTCCCTTAGCTACATCAGGGAGACTGGATGTGCTCCATCGACCTGCAGGATGCATACTTTCACATCCCGATAGTTCCCAAGCATCGGAAATTACTGCGCTTCCAGATAGCCTCGCAGCACTATCAGTTCAAAGTGCTACCATTCGGCCTGAAATCTGCCTCACGCGTCTTCTCGAAATGCGTGGCAGTGGTAGCGGCACATCTTCGAAAACAAAAAATCTTCATTTACCCATACCTAGACGACTGGCTACTGAAAGCCTCCTCTCCGGAGCAGGCGAGAACCCATCGGGACATTGTGCTCAAGGTTTTCGAGTCTCTAGGTCTTCAAGTCAACTACCAAAAGTCCACCTTGATTCCAACGCAGAACCTCCACTACCTGGGAGCAATACTAGACACAGAGCTCCAAAGAGTGTATCCTTCGGAGGAACGACAATTCTCAATAAAGAAAAAGTGTCAAGACCTGTTAAGATCCGACGCACCTACGGCCCGTCACGTGACATCTCTGCTGGGCTCCATGGCATCATGCATTTTCATTGTCCTGAATGGCAGGCTCCATATGAGGCCCCTCCAAGAGGCGTTGGAAAACAACTGGAACCAAAGGACAGGTCGCTGGGAGGACAGAGTGCGGTTACCGATAGCAGCACGTCAGTCATTGCAATGGTGGATGCACAAACCTCACCTATCAGTAGGGGCTACGTTTCACCAGGCAATTCCATCCGACACTCTGGTAACGGATGCGTCTCTTCAAGGATGGGGGGCTCATCTAGGTCCCCTTCAAGCTCAGGGCCTGTGGTCCGACAACGAAAGGAAGTTCCTAGCAGACACCTAGAGGACACCCACGATTGGGTCCTACACGGCGAAGTCGTCGAAAACGTCTTCGCTCAATGGGGTCGGCCTCAATTGGATCTCTTCGCAGACGAGGTAAACAAGAAATGCCCAGACTTCGCATCCAGGTTCTACCGTCCGGGATCTCGAGGGAATGCCCTGTTGATCGACTGGTCAGGGGTATTTCTCTACGCCTTTTCACCGATTCCCCTCATACCGGCAGTGATCAACAAACTTTACAGATCCAGCACCAGAATGATTCTCATAGCTCCACAATGGCCCCGTCAATTCTGGTACACAGATCTCCTCAACCTATCGGAACAACCTCACAGGAGGCTGCCGTGCAGACCGAATCTTCTGAGCAGGATGGAGGGCAGGGTCCTGCACCCCAACCTACCCTCTCTGAGCTTGACAGCATGGCTCCTGAATTCCTGCAGTATGTGCACCTAGGACTCTCGCAGGAGTGCATGAACATCTTGAAAGAGTCAAGACGACCTTCCACGCAGCGTTCTTACGCGTTTAGGTGGAAGAGATTCTACATATGGTGCTGTCAGCAAGGTCAGAATCCCATACGGGCTCAGGAGGACGTCATACTGTCTTACTTACTCCATCTGGCAAAGTCCGGTCTTCAGGTATCATCTATTAAGGTACATTTGTCTGCCATTACAGCCTATCGTAAGTCACCTTCTCAGGAATCCTTCTTTACGAAACCAGTAGTCAAGGATTTCTTGGAAGGTTTGAAAAAAGTTTTTCCGCCCATTCGGAAACCCTCCCCTCCATGGGAACTGAACATAGTGCTGTCAAAACTTATGGGCCCTCCTTTCGAACCTATACACAAAGCCTCTTTGCAACACCTTACGTGGAAGACGGCTTTTTTGGTAGCCATTACTTCCGCAAGGAGGGTCAGTGAAATTCAGGCTTTGTCCTCCAAAGAACCGTACACAGTCTTTCATGACAACAGAGTAGTTCAGCGAACTCACCCATCATTCCTACCGAAGGTGGTGTCGGAATTTCACATCAATCAGACTATTTCTCTACCAACTTTCTTCCCCAATCCGGAGACTCCGGCGGAGAAAGCGTTGCACTCCCTAGATCTGAAAAGAGTGCTGAAATTTTATTTGGATAAAACAAAATTGATTAGACATTCCAACCACTTGTTTATAAATTATGGTCATTTGAGAACAGGAGAGGCAGCATCTAAACGAACCATATCAAGATGGATAGTTTCTTGTATTGTTAATGCATACCAGTTGGCTAACAAACAACTACTTGCTAGACCTAAAGCGCATTCCACAAGAGGAAAAGCGGCTACTGCTGCCCTCCTTAATAATGTTCCAATATCTGAAATTTGTAAGGCTGCTACATGGAAGTCTGTACATACATTTACTAGACATTACTGTTTGGACTCAGATGCAAGAGCAGACGCCCAAGTTGGGCAAGCCTCTCTAAGAAATTTGTTTGCATGATACATATCTATTCCTGCACTTCTATTGGACAGTCCGCAGAGTCAAGGGATGGGCTTGCTAATCTATTCAATGTTTATGACTATTGATGAGGATCCCCTGGAAGAGAAGGATAAGTTACTTACCTGTAAATCCTAGTTCTCTTCCAGGGGTATCCTCATCAAAGTCATAAACAACCCACCCTCCTCCCCGGACGCACGTCTCCTAGAAGTGCAGGACAGACTATCTTTCGAATTGGCTACACAGATTGTCACCGTAAAAAAGTACTGACCTAACTGTGAACCAACTGTCACCTCTCCTTCACCCCTGAGGCATGGTGGGATACTGGAGGTGCTCAGGGTCTTAAAGGCACGGTGCCAAAGTTTTTATGGTTCTCCTGTGTTAACCTGCATGCAGCCTATTGGCTAAGAATGCTCCATTGTTTTTCAATGTAGTTTTTTCTCCTTTTTCTCTAATGATTACTGCTGCTTATTTCCCTAGGCCCAGTTTTGGGGCTTTGGTAGATATTTATTCCCTTATTGTAATTTTGTAAAGATTTAAAAAAAAAAAAAAACTTCATAGAAATAAAGCATTTTAGCCTGTTTATGATTATAGCCTGCATTGCTGTTTTACACATGTATATATGAGTTGAGTATGAAAAATTTGTCTACTAAAAATGCTATATATATTTTTTTCGTGCATATTTCATACTTTATATGTGTGTATTTTATATATGCTCCGGGGTCCCCGCACAAGGGCGGAAATATTCAATGTTTATGACTTTGATGAGGATACCCCTGGAAGAGAACTAGGATTTACAGGTAAGTAACTTATCCATATATATATATGTGTGTATGTATATTTATATAGATGTGTATAAATATGTATATATTTATGTAAATACGTATATGATGATGTTTTATATACATTTAGATATTAACATATTATGTTTACTGCTGATTATTCTGATTCAAGCATGTGAAGATATGAGAGATACACCAATAGTGAAGAAGAAAATAAGTTACTTACCTGTAACTGTGGTTCTCCAGTATTGGTATCTTTCATAGTCACATGCGACCAATCCTCCTCTCCATGGAGGCTCACCTCTTTCCTCCATCTTGTACGGCACTCGTGCTGTAAAATCTGAGGGACTGAGCCTCTGTGCTGAGGGTTCTAAGGGGTGGTCTCGCCTGATTGGCTGGGCTTTGGGTCTTTTCTAATGAAGCTAATAAGCTATGAAAGTGAATGTATTTTTACCATTGACTTCAATGAAGAAAAGTAAAAAAAGATTTTTAGTCTACTGCTTTCTATGTCCCGTGGGACTCCCACTTTGACGGCGGGGAATAATTCAAGCATGTGACTGTGTAAGATACCAATATTGGAGAACCACAGTTACAGGTAAGTAACTTATTTTCTTACCTTTTATCACTGGCAAAATCAGGTTTACGTCATGCTTCTATTTAAAGTGCATCTAGCAGCAGCCTTAAGGTACAGATGCCCATCTGGTTCACCATCATTATGGTCTAATAGAGTCATTAGACAGTTCCTCAAAGGCCTTTTCAGAGTTGTCCCTCTAATAAAGTCTCCTACTCCAGCTTGGCAACTTAACACAGTACGTGCACAACTAATGAAGAGTCGATTTGAACCTATACACAGGGTAGAGGTCAAGTTTCTAATGTGGAAAGTGGCGTTGTTAGCTCTACATCAGCCAGAAGGGTTAGTGAAATACAAGCTTTCATAATTAGAGAACCTTTCTTACAGTTTAAGGATGATAGTGTGATTCTTATAACTAATTCCAGATTAATTCCCAAAGTCCCTATGGATTTCTATCTTAATGAACCTATTGTAGTAAAGATCTTCTTCCCAGATCCACAGACAGCAACAGAGAAATCGCTGCATACACTGGATGTAAAGACATGCCTACAAGTTTATTTGCATCGCACCAAGCAGTTTAGAAAGACATACCAACTGTTAGTAGCATATTGCAATTATCAGAAAGGTGGTTCAGTTGTCCAAGGTGACCATAATAGCTCAGTGGATCTCAGGTGCTATCCATTTCTGCAATTCCAAGGCTGGAAGGCCTATGACAAATATAGTCAAAGCATACTATTTGCTAACGAAGTCACTACCTCAACCGCTTTATTTGCTGAAGTGTCTTTTGAAAGTGTATACCGCGCAGCTACATGGAAGAAAAGGCATACATTCATGCAATGTTATTGCCTGTAATCGTTGCAAAGCAATGATGCGGCTGAGGGACAAGCAGTATTATGACATGTTTCAGTAAGGTGAGCCTTGCTTCATTGTGTTTTTACCCACTGTCCACTACTGTGTTATGTTTATGATGATCATATAAATGCTGTAACTGCTATTGTTCCTAATTCAGGCATGTGAATCTGTGAAAGATCAAATACTGGAGAAGAAAATAAGTTACATACCTTTAACTACTGTTTTCCAGTTTTAGTCTTTCATAGATTCACATTTGACCCACCCTCCTACACATGGAGGCTCCCCTTATTATATAGGGAATTAGGTTCCACTAGTACTTGAAAATCTGAGGCAGGATGCCTCTGAGAGGTGTGTCTTGAGGTGTGTCTTAAAGGGTTCTGTCACCTGTTTGACTGGAGTTTAGTTCCATATAAAGGATGTGCGTAAGCTAATTAAATGAATGTAGCCATTATGGGCTTTGTGTACTTTATTGTAATGCTTTAGAAGGTACCATGGTACTCCCACTTTGACGTAGGTGAAAGAATCAGGTATGTAAATCTATTAAAGAAATTCATACTGGAAAACGGTAGTTACAGGTAAGTTACTTATTTTCTTGTGCAACACATATTAGGCTACAACAGTCTTGCACACAACTTCTGGGTAGTACACCAGCTACCATCTGTGTAGTCAAGAAATCTGAATTGTGATGTGAGGAGGCCTCAAGTGCGTTTAATACCAGTTTGTACTTATGTGTGCCCTGCTGTTCCTCCTCTGAGATATTATGTGTGGACGTACGTAGGGTGTGAGGAAAGGGGGTATAGGCGTACCTGTCACTTACCTAAAAAGAAGGGCCAGCTATTCTTATGGTACTAAACTATGTATGCCTACTTAAATGGAGTGTGGATGAGGGTCATGTGTGTATATTGTGTTGTAGTGATTCTTGGTCAGTAGTGAGATGGCAGCCCCTGATAAAAATGCAGGCTGAATGTGAGGTGTTTACTTACCAAAAAGCCACAAGTTACCGAAATTCCCAGCAAGTACACATCATGCAAGAGGTAACTCAGGCACTGAAGCAGTTGTCTGAGCTTCCAGAATAGGCAGCATGCACATCAGCGGAGTATGGAATTGCAGGCAGCCTGCACGTTGATGGGGTGCAGTAGTGTCTTGTGTACAAGATGTGTTGTGTGATGAGGTGACTGAAGTATCACGTGGGTGCAGTCACTCACCCAGCGCCCAAGTTAAGTGTTCAAAGGCATAGGATTCCTGTGCCACTGCTTTGTTTGCAGGAAATGACTGTGCCATTGCAATATAATGGTGTATTCTTCTATTGATACAACTTAGTACATGATGCAAGCACGAGGACTGGCTTGCCTTTGAGGTGCCAACATAATCAGAGGGGCCCTCTGGAAAGATCCTGGGGCTGTGAAATGGAGTGCAGACACTATTTTGACATAGGCTGGAATTGCCTGGCAGCACCCTTTAGGTGAATTCAGCTCTTGCTCCTAGTCAGCAACCATGTCCAGGATCACATCATGTGGTAAGCGGTATCTGGAAATAACAGTGTCCCTGAACATATCAAAAATGTTGATCCTTTGCCGATAATTCCTCTCTCCTCAAATAAATCATCTTTAAAAGAAAGGGCAAACCCACAAAACTGTACAGCGAAATAGGGAAGTCAAATTTTGGTTTGTGGGTTTCTTTTTTATCTGGTCAGTCTGGCTGTGATTGGTTGTTATTGTAATGGGTTCCTGACAGAAATTGGTGGTGGAATTGAGAGCAATCACTCCTTTCTGATGGATACAACTACCTGTGGATTCCTCACCTTATGAATTCGATCCTTGCGCCAGCATCCGACGGAAAGCGATTTTTTTTGTGTTACGCTGGTTGTCAGTAAATAAAAGATGCTTGGGGCCTTCCTAAACGTGACTCACAGTTAAAAATGTACAAGAACAGCACGGCCTGTTAACATATGACACAAAATATTTTTGAGGTTTTGCTCCATAATCAACCGCTTCTGATTCCGTCAGAGATATGGGATCATCAGGACTATAAATGGAGAAGCAAAATAGGTTCTTGTATGCGGCCTCGTATAGGTACAGCCGCGAGTGGTCATCTGTTTAGGTCACAATCTCGTTAATGGGAGCAGATGGTTGCAATCCGGTGGAGCAAGTTTTGGAATCATTGTGTTCTATACTTTTTCATAAAGTTACATTTTAAAACAAAATTGGAATAAAATATACTTAATATATGCATGTTATTGATCATATTTATTTTCCAGTTATTTTTTATTAAATTACATTTAGGTTCTTGATTTATGTAGAAATATTAGGTATTTGTGAAATACATTAATAAATACATTAAATTACAAATCATTATGTTTTAAAATATTTCCCAAAATACACTTCATTTGATATTATAAAGTGCTCATTATATTCTATGGGAGGGTGTTGCAGTACCATTGTTTGGCCATTTGTGGTGTTTGCCTTACTACTGGTTTTTGAGGAGATGTAACTTTGAAGTGCAGTTTGAAAATAGCAAGACACTTAGATGGACATTATGACATTGGCGGTGATTGTTAACGTGGTGGTAATACAGCCAACAGGCTGGGGGTAATTACCGCCAAATTATGACCATGGCGGTGAGAACTCCAATAGACAGCCAATGTACCACACCATCCGTCAGCGCATTATGACACACCACTCCGCCACGATTTCCGGGGCATTATGAATACCATCAAAAGCCTGGCGGAAACACATCACAGAAGACCAAGACTCACCAAGAGAGACACAGAGAAGCTCAATGCCACCATGGAAACGGAACTTCAAGTCTTCCCGATGGTCTTCTATGTCATTCTCCACCTGGAACACCAACACCAATCCGACGAAGACGACGACTGTGAGTACAGCTGCCTAGCATACAAGGGAGGGACGGACAAAAAGGAGAGTGACACACACGCACAACACACACCATCCACATAACCAGCTGCAGAGGAAAACCATTGGCACATGACACATGGCATAACAATACAAGGACTAGAGTTTGGAAGTACTGAAAATTTATTTGCAAGGCCAAAGCCACCATATGAACCAATTTTGAACAGATAGACATAAACAGTTGTCCAGAAAAGGCCAATGCCCAGTCCAAAGTACATAAGGCCCACATGGCCACAGGGCACAATCCAAGCCCCAACTTCATCCTGACTAACTACGCACACAACTGTGCAGGGGCATCATCACAGAAGTGGAGAGGTACCTAAGAGGCGTGCCTGGCACCTCAGCTGAAGTCGGGAATTTGCCCACTGGTTCTGGAGGGGGCACCATGCCCATTTCCCAATGCTGGTGAGTGCAAGGTCACAGTCACTGAGATGGGGAACTTGCCCACTGCTTCTGGAGGGGGCTGCATGCCCATTTCCCAATGCTGGTGAGTGCAAGGTCACAGTCACTGAGGTGGGGAACTTACTCACTGCTTCTGGAGGGGGCTCCATGCCCATTTCCCAATGCTGGGGAGTGCAAGGTCACAGTCCCTGAGGTGGGGAACTTGCCCAGTGATCCTGGAGGGGCCTCCATGCCAATATCCGAATGCTGGGGAATGCAAGGTCACAGTCACTGAGGTGGGGAACTTGCCCACTGTTTCTGGAGGTGGCTCCAGGCCCATTTTCCAATGCTGGGGAGTGCAAGGTCACAGTCAATGAGGTGGGGAACTTGCCCACTGATTCTGGAGGGGGCTCCATGCCCATTTCTCATGCTGGGGAGTGCAAGGTCACAGTCCCTGAGGTGGGAAACTTGCCCACTGATCCTGGAGGGGGCTCCATGCCCATTTCCCAATGCTGGGGAGTGCAAGGTCACAGTCACTGAGGTGTGGAAGTTGACGACTGACCCTAGAGGGGGCTCCTTCTACAGCAGTCCCTGGACGGTGGCCTACATGCCCTCTGCTGCAGGTAAAGGCTGCATGGTCTCTGCTGGGGGAGGTGTCAACTGGGCAGCCTCTATTGGAGGTAAGAGGGCTGCATTGTCTCTGCTGGGGGAGGTGCCACCTGGGCAGCCTCTGCTTAATGTGAGGGCTGCTGTGTCCCGGCTGGAGGTGAGGGGTTCTTGCCTGTCATTGGTGGTTGAGTGGGAACCTTTTCTTGCATTGGTGGTTGAGTGGGAACGTTTTCTTGCATTTGCGGTTGAGTGGGAACCTTACCCCTTCTGGCTGGTGGAGTGGGATCCTTCCCTTTCCTGGCTGGTGGACTGGGATCCTCCACTGTCTTGCCTCCATGACTAGGAGGTTCCTCTACTGTCCCCATGGACTGTTTGGCTGAGGTTCTGGGCTGGGTCGTTGGGACCCTGCTCTTACAGGCAGGATCGGGGGAGGGAGGGAATCGGTCAAGTTGGGTAAGGAAAAGCTCCTTGGGGACGGTGTGGTGGGAGGAGGGATGGGAGTGGAGGTTAAAGGGGTGGTTGTTGGAGGAGTACATCTGCTGGACTTTGGTGTATGGGCATTGTGCTGATGTGAGGTGGATGGCTGTTGGGTGTCTGAGTGCCTACATTTGTGTCCTTTAAGTGGGGGGGCAGACAGGGTGGGAGAGGACACGGGACGTGTGGATGGATGTTGTGGAGGTGTCTGCTAGTGATGTGTGTGTGCTGCTTGGTGTGGTAATTCTGGTGGTGCCTGTTGAACCAGTGCATGCAGATGTGAATTTGGATGTAACTGTGAGGGAGGGGGAGGCAGTGGATGTGGATGCAACTGTCTGTTGTTTGTGTGAGTGCTTGTGGACTGAAGTGTGGGGCCTGTGTTTGACTGTGCCACTCTTGTGTGATGTCTTGTGTGCATGCTCGTCTGTATGTGTGCTAGGATGGGTTGGGGTTCAGGAGACTGGGACTGGGAAGTAGTAGTTGGAGGGTGGACGGTAGGAACAGTGGCAATGGCTGCCATCAGAGAGGAGGCTAGAGCCTGAATCAATCTGTGTTGGGCCACCAATCCACTGTGGTTGTCCTCCAGGAATGCATTGCATTGCATTGCTGCATCTGTGATGCTAGCCTCTGGATGGCATTCACAATGTTTGACTGCCCTACAGAGTTGGATCTCAGGAGGTCAATAGCCTCTTTACTCTGGGCAGCAGGGCTCAATGGGGTAGGACCTGAGGTGCCTTGGGCAAAGGAGATGCCCACCCTCCTGGGTGAACGGGCACGGGCAACTCGCTGAGGGGCTACTGGGAGGTCGGTGCTGGTACGGGGTGGCGGCTGTACCTGCAGCTGGGGTGGTCAAAGAGGTGTCCGCCACCACCAGGGAGCTTCCATTGGAGGTATCAGAGTCAGTGTTGTCACCTCCTGTCTCTGCCGTGGTGCTCCCCTCGCCCTCCGTCGTCCCACTGGTTCGCTCGGCGTCGGTGGACTCTGCCTCTGGGGTCCTGGGGGATGCAGCTCCCTCTGGCACCGGTGCCACTGCTCCTCTGCCAGATGATGCTAATGCACACATGGACAGGAGCACAGAAGGAGGAAGGGGGGGAGGGAGAGAAAGGGAGCACTGGGTCAATTACAGCATCAATACCACAGTTGCCATACACAGCACCGTCACACACAGGGATCAAGATTGAGCACTTTGCATTGCACTGGCATTGATTTGGTTAGATGCCACAACAAGATGAGGGCCAAACACCGCCAACTGCACAGCTCCGGGGATCCACAAAGCCCTGACTGACATGGAATGCAAACGTGCTAGGTTACCTGCATTTGCCACACACCCATTATCCTTTAGCTAGATCACGTTGCAATGTCTGGCCTGGCATTTAGGGGCACCCACTAACTCACATTCCCCACCCGTATCCCATGCCACCTACCATTTATTATTGTAATGCCCACTGTACTCACCCCCTTGTGGCTGCTGTGATACCCTCCAGTGCCCTTCCAGCTCTGGGTAGTCCACTGCCAGTATGCAGGCCATCGGGGGGTCAGATTCCGACGGGCAACCCTTCCTCGTTGGGAGGCCATCCCCAGCTGAGCCTCTGCGGTCTTCCGTGCCCAGCATCTCAGGTCCACCCACCGTTTCCTGCAGTGGGTGCACTGCCTGCTTTAGACACCCAGGGTCTGCATGTCCTTAGCAATGGCACACCACAATCCCTTCTTTTGATGGGCTCTGACCTGCAGAGGTAATGCAGACAGGAGGACACCATTACACATACAATGCAGCCTGTCACACATATGGCCCACAAATCCTGTTTCCAAATCCATTAGCACACACATCGCCCGGCGTCCACCATGTACAGTACCTATACATCTCCCCCAAATGACATGATGCCTGCACACACATCTCCATGCAACCTTCCCACATGCATTGTGCCCAAGGTGTACTTACCTGTTGGTCTGGAGGCCCATACAGCAGACCATACTTGGGTAGGACCCCATCCGCCAAGTGTTCCAACTCCTCAAAAGTGAAGGCAGGGGCCTTTTCCCCAGACGGGCCATGGTAGGTTCCAGACACAGTTCACAGCAGCACACACAGTGTAGGTGTTCTCCTGTGGAAAGTCAGGAATCAAGTGAGGTTATAGACAAAATGGCGGTTACGTCTGCGGCGGTGTACACTGTCACTGCCGATGCCGAACACCATTGGCCACTGTACTCCCTAGAGACCCACATTAGCCACTGAGGAATTGCACGGCGGTGCAAGTCCGCCTTCTGCCACGACGCCCAATGTTGGCGGAGTTAGCTCACTTCCACCTGTCCCTAGGTACATGACAGGCGGTTACCATTTCATGGTGGTGGACTACAAACAGATCTTCCATAACTGCGTCACTGCCGAAAATTGCACATACATTGCCATTCCCACTGTCCCATCACATTAATGCTGTATGCACACTGAGCTGATGGTTCCATTATTCAAATTTTGACAGCCTACTCACTCTTGTGTCCCTTAGATACCTATCACTGCGGATGAATAGGAGGAGGAGACAAACCCCGTGTACAGACCTCTTGTGGACTTGGCTACACTGGAGGACAGGCACATTATATTCACCTATGGACTGGACAGGGCCACAATCACAGAGCTATGTTCACAATTGGAGCCTGACCTGATATCAGCTATCCGTCATCCCACTGGGATCCCCTCTGTTGTGCAGGTTCTATCTGTGCTCCATTTCCTGGCAAATGGTTCTTTCCAAGTGATAGTGGGCTTGGCAGCAGGAATGTCACAGCCAACGTTCTCAGTTGTGCTGGCAAGGGTATTGCCTGCCTTGCTGAAACATTTGCGGATACATTTCTTACCCCCAGGTGGAAGATTTGGCCACTGTGAAGGCCGGATTCTATGCAATGAGACATATTCCCAATATTATTGGAGCTATTGATGGTACACATATTGCGTGCCCTCCCCCCAACCCCCCCCGAACGAACAGGTGTTTAGGAATCAAAAGAGTTTTCACTCACTGAATGTGCAAATGGTGTGGCTGGGGGACCAGTACATTTCCCACGTCACTGCCAAGTATCCTGGGTCGGCGCATGACTCCTTCGTTCTGAGGAATGGCAGCATCCCAAATGTGATGGCCCAACTCCAGAGGCACAGTGTGTGGCTAATAGGTGCGCCAGAGTCCTCACCCACTGTATGTCAGTGTATGCCTTCAAGTGTTTTCCCTATAGGATTGTGTAAGACTAAATTATGTCCCTCACTATTTGCAGGTGACTCTGGCTACCCAAACCTATCTTTGCTCCTGACGCCTGTGAGGAATGCCAGGACAGGGGCTGAGAACCGCTATAATGATGCACATGGGCGAACCAGGAGAATAACCTGAAGGCCCGGTTCAGATGCCTACATCTGACAGGTGGATCCCTGTGCTACTCACCCAAGACGGTCTGCCAGATAGTAGTGGCATGCTGCATGTTTCACAACCCGGCCCTCAGACGACATGTGCCTTTTCTGCAGGAGGAGGGGACTGCAGATTCCCCTGTGGCAGCAGTGGACCCTGAGGACAGTGAGAATGAGGAGGATGAGGATGTGGACAACAGAACATCAGTTATACATCCGTACTTCCAATGACACACAGGTGAGACAGTGCAACTGACCATTATTGATGTTTCCTGTGTGGCTGTAGCATGACGGCATTCACGTCCTTTGCATCTCAACTTACTGTCACCTATGGCTTGTCCTTCTACAGATGTTGGTGATATGACAACAGTGTCCTGATGTGTTGACTGCAGACAGCTACAGGTCATTATTTATATGCTATCACAGTGTGCAGATCATTTGCACTATATCTGACTGTTCCCATAAATGCACATTTTCAACACATAAAACGGTGTCACTCATATTGTGTTCAAGGGTGTTTATTGTAGTGCAAATAATTGACTGAAAAGTGCAAGGGAATGGGGGTGATAGTAGAGGACAGTCCAGGGTATTGTTCCAGTCTGTAGCAGAGGTCCACTGTCCAAGGGGCCACAGGAAGAGGAGCAAAGGCAGTTCAAAGTCCACAAGATGACAGGGTGGGACACAAGGGGGACAATCAGGAGGGTCTCATTTCCTGGCAGTGGTCTTGGTCTTGGCAAGTGTCTCTGGCTTCTGTCTGGGTTGCAGGGAATGTTTGCGGGGTGGTTCACCTTCTGCAGGTGGAGGCGTGCTCGTGGCCTGTTGGTCCTGTGGCGGGGCCTCCTGCCCACTAGCTGCAGGGGAAGTGGAGGTCTGGTCAGTAGACGGGCTAGTGGTAGGGGCCCGCTGGTCCCTGTAGAGGTGGGAACACTGCTGATTGACATGTCCTGGGGACAGAGGTGTGGGGACGGTGGGTGCTGTGGTGGTGTTGGATACTGATGGGGGAGGCTCTGTGATTGACTGGGAGTGGGCTGGGGTGACCGACTGACCAGTGGTCCCTGATGGGCCAGGTAGTTCATCCAGATCCTGAAGTCCAGAGTTAGTGTCATCACTGGGGGCATCTTCTGTTGTGGGACCGGTTTGTCGTGGCACCTCCTCTCCGCTGAGATTGGCTGGGGCACTTGTGGGGATGTATGTGATGTATTATTCTTCATGTCTGTGACATATTGTACATCCCTAACTTCCCTTCTGTAGTTGCTGTTGCCATGACACCTTTGTTTGTGTATGGTGATGTATTGTGGGTTTGTTAGTTCTCCATGCTGTGCATGCTTTGGTGATGGGTGTCCATGCAGGGCTGGGAGGGATGTCCATGCATTGGTATAGCATGCAGGGCTTGGCAGTGTGATTAGTCAGTGTGTGGGATGGAGTGGAGTGAGGGTGAGGGTGTGAGATAGCATGCAGGTATGGGGGGGCGGCCGATAAGTAGTAAATGTTGACTCACCAGTGTGCGGTCCTCCGGCAACTCCTGTGAGTCTCTCAGGATGCAGTAATGCCAAGACTTGCTCCTCCCATGCTGTGAGCTGTGAAGAAGGAGGTGGGGGTCCACCGCCAGTCTGCCGTATGGCAAGGTGGTGCCTTGCTGCCACGGAACGTACCTTCTCCCATAGGTCATTCTATCTGTTCCTGATGTCGTCCCTCGAAGTGGATGTTGTCCCACGGCATTCACCCTGTCCAAGATTCTCTGCCATAGCTCCCTCTTCCTGGCAATGTATATTTGCTGTACCTGTGCTCCTACAGCTGCGGCTCTACCGTGACTATTTCCTCCACCATGACCCGCAACTCCTCATCTGTGAAACTGGGTTGCCTTTGTTGGGACATGGGTGTTGTGTACTGTGGTTGCGTGTTCGAAGTGGGGTGCGTGAAGGATGTATGGGTGTGTATGTCTAGTTGTCTCAGTGGTCTTGATGTCAGTCTGGTGGCAATAATTTGTATTCATAAAGGGTTGTGGGTTGGTGTTTTATAGTGCTGTGGGTGCATTGGTGTGTGTATGAGTGTCAGGTATGTGTATTTGGTATTGGCCAATGTTGTGTAGTTTAGTATTTGGGTGTCCATTCTGAGCGCGCCGGTGTGTACCGCCAATGGTTTACCGCCATTGAATGTCTGCTGTGGTGATTCGTGGGTCATGATGTGGTGGCCTTTGTTTTGTTGGCGTAACGGTATGGGTGTTTGTACTGCCACTTTAGCTCTGACCTTTGGGCTGCCGTATTTGTGTATGTGGCTGTATTCTGTCGGATTGGTGTGTGTGTGCCATAATATGCCGAACAGATATCCGCCACCGCGGCGGTATGTTGGCGGCCGTCATCGCGGCAGTAAGCGGGATTTACTGCCAATGTCATGATGAGGGCCTTAATCTTTTGTAGGTGGGTGATGCTCCCCTGAAGGCTTTCCATAACCATTCCTTACTCCTCCCTAATCTCCTCTTGCTAACACTGATGTTGTGGGCCGTGGACCGCTTAATGAACCCATTGAAACTGGCTCCATTATATATAGTAACTTCCAATTGAGGGCGGCAAATGCAAAAAAAAGGTAATGGAGGGAATGCTTGAGCTAATCTCAGCTACTGGCAATCGTTCGGGGTGCATCCCAATCCATTGTTTTTTCTCCTGCGATGTCACCCCAGTTTGGACACAGCCATATGCAAATCAGTCTTGATCCCGCTCCCCATGAGAGCAGTCCAGCCTGAAGTGCCAAGCCAGGCCCTCCCTGGATGGAACCAAGAATCTTGTAACCAGTTCGGGGTCACCCCTCATCAATCAAGCTACGTTGAATCCAGTGGAAATGAGCCAGGAACCCACGTCTGGCCATACCGGCGCACTTAGGGCAAACAATGCAAAAACAGCAAGGTGATGGATAGTATGCTTGAATTAATCTTAGCCTCTAGCAATTGCTCGGCCTCATCTCAATCGTTTTTTTTGCCCACTGTACCATCCCAGTGTGGCACAGTGGGCAAATCTGTCTTAACCCTGCTCCCGATGAGAACAGTCCAGCCCGAGCTGCCAGGCCAGGCTCTCCCTGGACCATAAACAAGCATCCTAGAACCGGTTTCTGGATATTACCCCTCATCAGCCAGGCTAGCTTGAATCCAGTGACAGTGAGCCTGGGATCCACATCTGAGCATACTTGGCACATGTAGGGGGACCAATGCAAAAACTACAAGATGGGTGGAATGCTTGAGTTAATCTCAGCCACTAGAAATCACTCTGGACTGCATCTAAATCTATTGTTTTTTGCCCACCATGCTACCCCAGTTTGGGCCCTGCCATATGCAAATCATTCTTGACCCTTCTTCCCATGAGAACAGTCCAGCCGGAACTGCCAGGCCATGTCCTCCGTCCAGGGAGGACCTGGCCTGGTAGTTAGGACTGGACTCTTCCCATGAGAAGCAGGGTCAAGGCTGATTTGCATATGGCTGGGTCCAAACTGGGATGGCATGGTGTGCAAAACAATTATGGATTGGGATGCAATTGCCAGTGCCTGAGATTAATTCAAGCATTCCACTTATCACTTTGTTGTTTTTGCCTTTACTCCCCATTGAACCATAATTCATGTTCTTGATAATTTATGGGGATCTCCTGAGTTTCATTGTATATAATTTGCACAAGGACATTATGGCGTGTATGTGGCAATGTTTCAAGTTGCAGCTCAACTGGTTCAAACACTACTGAATAGAATATTGCAAAAGGATAAACTGGACTGGCTGTAACAACCAGAATCAGTTCTCCCTGACAGGGCGCTGTCTCTGAAGAAGGAGCCTACTCGGTCATCAATATAGCCATCATCCAAGTCATGAGTTCACACACACTAACTGCAGTGTTATCAGTAAAGTGCCCCGTCTTTCTATGCATGCACCCACACCCATGTTTCTCCGATGAACATTAATGTATCTTGTTCCCTCACAAAGCCCGTTAGAGATCTTGCAACTCTTTATGTGCAATCACTACAACACTTGCAGTACACATCCTTAAGCAGGGTGTGTTAAGCTGCACACTTTTAATAAGCTGCCAACACTAGTTAGTGGTCCTCCACAAACACTTCTTGAAAATGATGGTAAATTGCAGTGCGGACCAATACTAGTAATCTGAGCAGAAATCCTCAAGCGGTGGTATTTCTAATGACTAGCCAACACCACTCCACTTTCCCCAAAACTGTAAAACTTCCTCAGAGCGGTGATGAAATGCACCAGGACAATTATATCAGATGTAATACTCTGTGCAAACTCACTACCAGCAGTGTCGTTTCACTTTGTTAGGGGCATTTGTGTGAGCCACTTGTGGTGCCGTTGTGACACTTTGTGATGCAACGGTGGTGCAAATGTTGTAATCATATCTATAAGGCAATGCAAAACCACTTTGTGTGGCTTTGAATGGCCTCATAGATGTGGAGTATGGCAAGGCAGCCCAAATTGCTGCGTTGTCTTTCTCCGCGCAAGGGAGGTGTTCCACCCTTGGATTCTGATGCTTCCCTAGATTTATAAGGACTTGTAAATCTAAGGATGTGCCAAAACCTTATGTCTCCCCAGGAGAGGCGTAACGAGGACAAATGTATTTTCTTCCTCCGCTGTTTTCGTCTTTCTGTGTGCTGCATTTTGCAGCACACATAAAGGAAAAAGCCTCACAGGATTGTTTTGTGCAGGAAGATGCCCCTTCCTGCACAAAAACAATCCTGCATACAACGCAGACACCCTTGCACCATTGTTCAAGGATACCTACGTTGGCACTAGGCAGCCCATTGTGCGCCAACGCAGGGGGAAAGGACAGGAATATGCCATACGTTATAGATATTGCACATTCCCCTCCTTTTCTTTTGACGCAAAGCAGCGCAGCGAGGTGACTTGCTGTTCTGCGCCAAAAGCCCATAAATGTGGGCCTCAGTGGCCAGCCAGACGCTCTCTCCTTTGCAAAATATATAGAACTTCCTGAAAGTGGAAAACATTTATTGCACCCACTGAATACAATATAGTGCCAGACGAAACATCTCAACAAAACAACCGACATTCCGACATGGAGGAATGTAGCTCAGTGAATGGATTTGCAGAAGTAAAACAGCATGAACCACAACTTTGTCGTTATCTGTGTAAAAAAATAAATCCATCAGGCCTATTTGGAGTATAGCTTATCAGTAGATGGTGTTACCTTGCGCAGTCATAAGAACCTGCCAACAAAGAGCAGGTTTCTGCTTTAAATTGTAGCACTTCTCCAAAGTGTAATTATTATATGTACTATTAGCACATGTAACGTACGGTAGATGGGACATACATCCACAAGCATGTTTCATTGCTTAACTGCTAAAAGCACCATCCACACACTTCAGCGCCTCCCTAAGGTGCTGTTGAAATGTCGCCATGATCAAATCTAGTACTACTAATGGTGCCCCCTCCTTTTTTCGCATTTACAAGCTGGCACCTTTATCGCCAAACCCCAGCTTACTTCACAAACTCCTATTTCCTCCCAAAGTGGTGCTGAACTGACGTGCGTGCAAAATGTGACCAATGAGGTGCGCAAAAATAAAATGTGTTTAAAATAACAGTGTAGGCCAATATTTCAGTGGAACACAAGAACCGCCAGTCTCGTTCTCCCTTCCTGCAGTCGGCCATAAAGCCATGAAGTAGCAGTAGTTTTGACCTTTTAAAGCTTAATGACTCAACCAGAGTGAGCTAAAGTGTCCGAACTTTATAGCTGGGCTAGGCGTACCCCAATACCAGGAATGTGTGGGTACGTGGAATATTCGACCTGCCCTACCTGTGAAGCCACGGTTCAAAGTTCATTTATGTACGTCCTCTGTAAGCCTGGAGGAGTGGGCACTAGAGGTTGTATTTGTGCTAAGGACTTGTGAAAGGCCTCAGACACCACTCGACAGCCACATGTGTGTGAGATATGAAATATTTTGCAACCATTAACAGTGGTCAACATTACTTCTCTCTTGTGCATGTGGCTTGTTTGACACCCTGCCCTTGTGTGTAATGCCTATTCAATGGATGACCTAATATTATCAATGCGCCCAAATCCGACTGTGATGCACTGGCAGTGGATGGCTTTCCATCCATCCCAGCATAGGTTCTGGTAGTTTAAATGCTAAAGGCTGCTGCTTCTACAGCTGGGAGTGATGTGGGTCCACTATTAGCAAAGAATTTAAAAAGAGTTATCTGCAGAGGCCTATTCTGCCTCAGTGTCTTGCGGCCAATGTTCAGTCACCATTCCCCCTCTCCTTTATGCATGCCCTCCTTACCTTGAACCCGGATGGGACCACGATGACCCAGGAGCAGTTGGTCGATGGAGGATAGGCTGAAGGGTAATTTGGAGATAATAAGGTTCCATTTGGTTTCGTCAACGTGCTCCCACACTGCGCTATAGAAGAGGAAATACAGCTGTAACCTGAAGATTTCAAGATATAAAACTGAAGTCTTTAGCACATGCATAATACATTCTGCTGGAAGCACAGACCAGGCAGCTAAAGTCAGCAGACTTAAGCCTGCTAAACACCGTCTGGCTTGTAAATGTAAGCAATTTCTGGACCATTCTCAGTGACTATTCTCTGGAATTTCTTCATCATCCACCCAAGACTATAAGAAAACGTCTTGATGTGGGAAATACTGAGGTTTTTTTGTAACTGATATTAGCGGTACATAAATACCCCCACGTAATTACAGATATAAGCAAATTGCATACATTTTGCCTGGCGCAGGCATAATGTGGCACAGTGCTTGCATTGCGCCACTTTGTAAATACGGAGCGCCGAAAATGCCTCCTTAACGCCACATTAGCGTAAAAAGAACTGAGCTAGTGTGGGTCAAGGAGGCGCAAGGGGCTTGTAAATATGCCCCTCTGCATCTTGTTTAGAGTTCAGTAGCTAGGTTACTCAGTGACGGATATCCCGTAGAGCCATTTGATATATTTCACCTGTAAGAAGGTGGACAGGATACAGACCTGACAACTCGTATGACACATAATATTAGCTATCACATCGTCTCCCGGTTAGGACCCAAAAACCACATAGTGGCTGGGAAAACGAGCTGAAAACCACTGTAAATAGTGGTTCGTTTTCTGAGGCTTTAATCTGCCAACGTCCATTAAAGGGGTGCAAAAAGATCCCATGACACCGGCACCTACCTCAGTAAGCTTTTTTTTTTTGAAGGAGGAGGTGGGGTGGAGGCAACAGTACCTCTTACGTACTTCTCAGCAGGGGGCCCGCCCCCTTCTCTCCCCCCCCCTTCTTGTCCACACCACCTGCTTACACAGTGAGCTTTTTGTTCAAGTTGGTAGGTCTGGGTGGTATCTGTCAGGTCTGTGACGGAGTAACCTGTCTGCCAAACTCTAAATCAAGCCCATAGTATGAACATGCATCTGAAGTATAAATCTTGTTTATTTTCTATGCTAACCTTGAGCACACATCACACAGAAGGAACTTTGATTAAGCAGCACACCGACTGAACATGCACCATGGGTGCCAAGCTTAAATTAATATATACATTGGATATACAGTATATATACTGAAATTGTCTATTTGATGTATTATGCTTACCTTGTGAACATGCAGTGGGTACATGTCCCTCCAACAACATGTACACTGGATACACTGCAGAGCTCTTAAATGGGCATTCTTGGTACGCAGCAAAATAAACGAATGTGCATTATGGATGCCTAACACAAATGTTTAGCAGGTGCACTTGGTACTGCTCATGTCATTGAACATAAATGCATGGTCTTCTCTGTCTTTAGAATATGGACACGGAACATCACTTGCTATGAGCAAGAAGGGACTCAGAAAAAAGTGCAGTCTGTAGTAGCAGAGATCATTGCATGTTTTGATTGCCAGTTAAAGTAGTAATTGAGTAATAACAGCATCATGGTTCTTCTATTTTTGAAGGGAATGTGTCTATTATTTCAGTCCCAGAAATATTGCTTATGTCTCATCGCTCAAGTTAAAAATGGAAATTTAGTGGTAAAAACAAAGTAGAACTGGTTCACCCCAGCTAGGAACCAAGGAAATGGAGATGAGGAGAGAAAGAAATTGTAGGAAGCTGGCCTGGTGTGTGGTGGTTACCTAAGGTACTACAAATTATACCAGGTCCAGATATCCCCTATTAGTGAAGGGTAGGCAGTGTCTAGAAGCCAGGCTCTCTAGAGGTAGCTGTGGATGAGCAGCCAAGGCTTATCTAGGAGACATGCAAAGCTCATGCAATACCACAGTAGTCACACAGCACTTACACACATGAAAGAAACAATCAGTGCTCCAAAAATAAAGGTACTTTATTTTTGGTCACACAATACCACAAATTGCTAGAAGGGCAACCCTCCAATAGGAGGTAAGTAAAACACTAATTATGTACACTAGTAAACCGCAATAGGCATAGAAAAGGTTAGAAAACAGTGCAAATGCAGTTAGACCCGTTTCCTCGAGGAGAACAGCACTCTGGACCCATCCCAATCTGGATTCCGCAGCAACCACAACACTGAAACCGCCCTCATCGCCACCACCGAAAATATCAGGACCATACTTGACAACTGCCGAGCCACAGCCCTCATCCTCCTGGACCTCTCAGCCGTGCTCGACACCGTCTGCCACCACACCCTACGCACACACAGGATGCAGGAATCCACAACAGAGCCCTGGACTGGATCACCTCCTTCCTCACTGGCAGAACTCAGAGAGTCCACCTCCCTCCATTACGCTCTGAAGCCACCAAAATCATCTGTGGACTGGGTGTAGAAGGTGAGTTGTCTGTTGAGGTAGGCTGGGCCGGTGTTGTGGAGCGCCTTGTGTGCATGGGTGAGGAGCTTGAAGGTTATCCTTTTGTTGACGTGGAGCCAGTGTAGGTCTCTCAGAAGGGGAGTGATGTGGCTGTGGCGGGGGGCATCGAGGATGAGGTGTTTTGTATGCGTTGCAGTCGTTTGAGGAGTTTGGCCGATGCTCCTGCGTAGAGGGCGTTTCCATAGTCAAGTTTGCTGCTGACGAGGGTTTGAGTGACTATTCTTCTTGTATCTGTGGGGATCCAGCTATAGATCTTGCAGAGCATGCGGAGGGTGTTGAAGCAGGATGAGGCGACGGCGCTGACTTGCTTGGTCATGGAAAGTGTTGAGTCGAGGATGACGCCCAGGTTGCGTGCGTGGTTGGTGGGTGTTGGGGCTGCTCCCAGAGCAGTCGGCCACCAAGAGCCATCCCAGGCTGAGGGGTTGGCGCCGAGGATGAGGACCTCCGTCTTATCTGAGTTCAACTTCAGTTTGCTGTTCCTCATCCATTTGGCGACGGCCTTCATTCCTTCGTGAAGGTTGGATTTGGTGGTGAGGGGGTCCTTGGTGAGGGAGAGTATCAGCTGGGTGTCATCAGCATATGAGACGATATTGAGGTTGTGAGATTGGACGATGTTAGCGAGCGGAGCCATGTAGATGTTAAAGAGGGTCGGGCTGAGGGACAAACCTTGGGGAACACCACAGATGATCTTGGAGGCTTTGGAGCAGAAAGGGGGGAGGCGGACGCTCTGGGTTGTGCTGGAGAGGAAGGAGGTGGTCCACTCCAGAGCTTTGTCCCGGATCCCAGCGTTGTGGAGGCGTGTGCGTAGGATGCGGTGGCAGACGGTGTCGAAGGCAGCCGAGAGGTCCAGGAGGATGAGGGACGCGGTTTCGCCGTTGTCAAGCAGGGCCCTGATGTCGTTGGTGGCAGCGATGAGGGCGGTTTCGGTACTGTGGTTGCTGCGGAACCCTGACTGGGATGGGTCCAGGATGTTGTTTTCTTCTCGATGACCTTGGCCGGGAATGGGAGCATGGAGATGGGGCGGAAGTTCTTGAGGTCTCTCCGGTCTGCCATGGGTTTCTTGAGTAGGGGTTTGATCTCGGCATGCTTCCAGCTCTCTGGGTAGGTTGCGGTCTCGAATGAGATGTTGATGACTTTGCGGAGGCGGGGTGCGATGGTGGTGCTTGCTTTCTTAAAGATTTGGTACCGGCATGGGTCTGACGGAGATCCAGAGTGGATGGTGCTCATGGTTTTGATGTGTCGTCTTCGTTCATGTTGGCCCAGACAAGCAGGGGGTCGTAGTTGAAGGTGGGTGGAGAGTCTGAGGAGTCGATAATTGGCAGGGTGGTCTGGCTGTTGAAGCTGTTGAACCTCACACACAGGTACTTGCACCCAGCCCTCTGGGCTAGGAGGGCCTGCCATAGGAATGACTTACAGTGACCTGGTGTATTGACCTATGGTGACAAATGGTGCATGCACCCTTTCACTTAGGCTACAATGGCAGGCCTGCAGAATACTTTGCATGGGCTCCCCATGGGTGGCATAATACATGCTGCAGCCCTTGGGGATGCCCTGGTACCCCAATGTCCTGGGTACCTGTGTACAGTATACTGGGGACTTAAATAGGGGCACCAGTATGCTAAATGTGGGGAGAAAAAGGTACAATTAAAAAGTTTTAAGGGCTAGAGCATACCCACTAAGGTCTTGGTTAGCAGGATCCCAGTGGACACAGCCAAACACACTGACAACAGGCAGAAAATGGGGATAACTATGCCAAGAAAGAGGGTATTTTCCTACAAAAAGGGAGGGTGAAACGAAGAAGGCAGAAGTAAGTTGATGTGAACAATAAGAATGATTGTGAAATGAACAACACACAGGAAAGGTGAAAGAACAAATCAAGGATGTTATGGCTTGAAGAGGCGAGAGAGAGAGAAAGTATGAGGAATGAAAAGAAAATGAGAGTGAAGAGAAAAAGGAGATAATGTGAAAAAGCACAGTATGCTAACAATGTGTATTGAAAAATGATCCATTTTACCATTGTTCTAAAACTGACACATTGCACCGCTTGCTCTGGATTGTATGGGGGACTGTAGGAAATTGGGTTACTGGTTGAAGGGGTGAAAACCTACTCAAGCAGCAATCATAATTCCAGTCAGGTTGAAGTCACAAGCAATCCCAAATTAATGAGAATTTAACCCTCTGGTAGCTTGGCACAAACGTAGTCAGGGTTAACTTAGAGGCAATGTGTAAAGTATTTTTGCAGCACTTCAAACAGTAATAAACTGGAAACCCAACACAAGGAATTTAGAAGAATAGAGTAAAATGTAATAAATTATTTGAGCCCAAATGACAAAAATCTAATTAGTAGAACTGGAGATATGCAATTGTAAAGATTTAGGTGAAAATAGTGCCTATAAGCACAAAGCATAATCTAGTTGTCTGGTCTGGCCATACCGGACCGCAACAAAGTCACAAATTCACGCCAACAGCCACCAAGTATAGGGACCATATTAGGCCCGCTGAACAAAGTACCTTAACTCAATGTTTTGGAGCACTGTGGGGTCTTGCATCGAGATGCAGTGTACAACAGCGGTTCTGAGGAGCTACGGGACTGCATTGCATGGTCCTGTGGCGAGGTGTGTCGCACAGTGGAGGTTCTAGTGGGCAGTGGGTGATGTGTCATACTGTGGCCTGCTTTGACCACAGCTGGGCTGGCAGAGCACCTTCAGGGCCACTTCCAAGGGTCCAGGCCTGGGGTGGCACCACTGGAGGGGGGCAAAACTGAGAGCAGGCAGAGTTTAGGTGTAGGAATCAATGAAGTTGGAGCTTTTTCTGTCCCTTGGGCTCTGATCAGGAGGCCAGTTAACTAGTCCTTGAAGTCACTGGTGGTCCTGGGTTCAAGATGCAGGTCCAGTTCTCCATCTGTCAGCAGGACAGAAGACTAGGAGTCCTACTTGCAGGGCAGCACAGCAGTCCTGAGTCTTCTACAGGTCCAGAGGTGTACTGAAAAGTTAGGTCTGGTGGTTCAATATTTATACTTGCTACCAGTTTTGAAGTAGAAGAGGGTTCTGGAGGTTTTCCCTCCCAGAGTTGTCTGGAATTTCTTGCCTCCCTGACCTGGCCCCCAGCTTCTCTGGGGGCACAAAAGACTATTGTCGAACCCTTTGTCGGTGAGCCTTTTGTTTGCAAATATGGTAGGTGTTAGCTCCTCCTCCTCATGAAGTTAGAGATGGTCCATCCTGCCAACACATATTCCCCCTTTATCTCACTGTCTAGGAGCAATACAGAAAGACCAACTGCCAGCTACACCTAGTCATGTGATAAAGGCTTCAGGCACCAAAAGGTTAGGACAAGAAAATTGCAGCTTTTTTAAAAGTGGCATTTTTAGAATTCTGACTTAAAAAACGACTTTACTATTAAAGAGGGTTTTAACTTAAAATTCTTTAAACACCAGAATTGATATTCCTACCTGCTCCCAATTAAAAGTTATCATGTATTCATTGTATTAAGGTAACCCAATATTATCCTATGGGAAATGTATGCCTTGCAGTTGTGAAAAAAAATTCTAAGAGTTTTTTACTGCCAGGACCTGTAAAAGATAAAAGTACATGTACAACTTTTAAATACATGCCACCCTACCCTATGGGCTTTTTAGGGCCTTCCTTAGGGGTGACATACATATTAAAAAGGAAGTTTAGGTCTGGCAAAACGTTTATTCTGCTAGGTCGAAATTGCAGTTCAAAACTGCACACACAGGCTGCAGTGGCAGGCCTCAGACATGATTGAAAGGCTACTTAAGTTGGTGCTGAAGGCCCACTAGTAGCATTTAATTTACATGCCCTGGGTACATTTATTAGTACTATAAAGGGACGCATAAGTAAATTAAGTCTGCCAGTTTTGTGTAAGCCAATGTTACCATGTTCTAGGGAGTGAGCACACACACTTAAGCAGTGGTCAGCGTTGGTAAACTGCACAGAGTCCTAAGTCCAACAAAAATGAGATAAGCAAATAAATGGAAAGCTGAGCAAAAAGTTTGAGGGGACAGGTCTGACATAGATTGTATGCAAATCTTCCCAGTTCGACCCTGTGTCTTTATGGCAATGATATATAACTGCAAGGGCAGTTACTGTAAGTTTGGTCAAAGGTCAAGGCCTGTAAACAATTCCAGTGGGAATGGCCGGGGCAGAAGATCTTGATAGCCTTTGGCAGGTTGCGCACAAGACCTGGCCATAGACCTGTCATTGCTGGCAATCTACAAACTGTACGCAGCAGCAAAATAGTAGATGACAGATGAATGAGGTGCATCATAAAACAAGCATTGGTAAAGGAAAGTGGTCTCGCCGTTGAGACTTATTGGCTTTGCTAACACATTTTAATGATGCTGTACAGCAGCCACCCTGCGCAATATGGCTAACTAAGGGGAAAAAATCCTACTGTGTTAATTTGTAGGCATGCGCGCTATGCATGGTGTGCCTCCAACATAACACAGACATGTTGTTTTTATTTGCCAGGCCAACTAGTATCAAAAAATAAAAATAAAAAAAACACTTTTTTAAATGGATGAGAGAAGCAGTGCTGGGATGTGGAAGACACAGTGGGGCAAAGCGGAAAGGGGGAAACAACATAGGCAGGGGACAGCCAAAGCAAAATTGTGGCAAAGTAGGTGGGGAGATGCAACACAGGCAGGGGTATGGAAGCAACACAGGTAGCCTGTGGAGGCTGAAGTAACACAGGGTGCCAGAAGCAACACTAAGGGTACAGGAGGGGAGAATTAACACAGAAAGGAAGCGAGCAAGAGGGAGAGAAATGTGGAGGGCGAGGGAGAAACTGGTGATAAAAAGAGAGGAACATGGAGCTGAGAGGGGGGAGAACCACACAGGCGAGAAAGCCTCACGGTCTGTGGAGCACACAAGGGTAAACACATCACAGAAGGGGCTTTGGGGGTACATGAGGGAGAAGGCAGCTCAAAGACAGCAAGAGAGAGCTGTAAAACACATGCACACTTGTGGAGTGCTTATACAAAAAGAAAAAAATGGCACTGGAAAAAGTGTGCAGTGTAAGGACACAGTAATGCATCCCTGCTCCATTGGTGGGACAAACTCAAGAAGAGGAAGGAAAGCTCTCACATGCTAACGAATAAGAAGCAAGCAAAGGAGAGTGCCAATCAAGCCAACCAATCATAAGTAAGGAGCAGCCTTTAGGCCATCTTTAAGCTAACTGTGTTTCACAGCAGACAGTGCACTCGCCGCCTTGAAACCTAAAAACATGGAAATTTACTGAAAAAAAAACAGTTTGTCAATTATAGTTCAGCCACTGCAAACCCAGAAATCCCCTGAAATTTGCCAGTTAGACCATAACTCACAGCGACCACTCAAGCTCACTATCCCACTTAATCAGTGGCACAGAAAAAAAAATCTGGCTACCTAGAACAAAACATGGCAGGTGATGCTAGTTACAGTACATTTCATACCAGAACTGGTGTATTTCTGGATGGCTGTGGTAACGTATGTAAGGAAATGCCTCCTTGGCATGGTTACCCCATGACTTTTTGCCTTTGCTGACGCCAAGTTATGATTTGAAAGTGTGCTGAGGCCTGCTAACCAGGCCCCAGCACCAGTGTTCTTTCCCTAAAACTGTACCTTTGTTTCCACAATTGGCACACCCTGGCACCCAGGTAAGTCCCTTGTAACTGGTACCCCTGGTACCAAGGGCCCTGATGCCAGGGGAGGTCTCTAAGGGCTGCAGCATGTCTTATGCCACCCTGGGGACTCCCCACTCAGCACAGACACACTGCTTGCCAGCTTGTGTGTGCTGGTGGGGAGAAAAAGACTAAGTCGACATGTCACTCCCCTCAGGGTGCCATACCAACCTCACACTGCCCATGGCATAGATAAGTCACCCCTCTAGCAGGCCTTACAGTCCTAAGGCAGGGTGCACTATACCATAGGTGAGGGCATAGGTGCATGAGCACTATGCCTCTAGAGTGTCTAAGCAAAACCTTAGACATTGTAAGTGCAGGGTAGCCATAAGAGTATATGGTCTGGGAGTCTGTCAAACACGAACTCCACAGCACCATAATGGCTACACTGAAAACTGAGAAGTTTGGTATCAAACTTCTCAGCACAATAAATGCACACTGATGCCAGTGTACATTTTATTGTGAAGTACACCCCAGAGGGCATCTTAGAGATGCCCCCTGAAAACATACCCGACTTCCAGTGTGGGCTCACTAGTTTTGCCAGCCTGCCACACACCAGACATGTTGCTGGCCACATGGGGAGAGTGCCTTTGTCACTCTGTGGCTAGTAAAAAAGCCTGTACTGGGTGGAGGTGCTTCTCACCTCCCCATGCAGGAACTATAACACCTGGCGGTGAGCCTCAAAGGCTCACCCCCTTTGTTACAGCGCCCCAGGGCATTCCAGCTAGTGGTGGAGATGCCCACCCCCTCCGGCCATGGCCCCACTTTTGGTGGCAAGGCCGGAGGAGATAATGAGAAAAACAAGGAGGAGTCACTGGCCAGTCAGGACAACACCTAAGGTGTCCTGAGCTGAGGTGACTCTGACTTTTAGAAATCCTCCATCTTGCAGATGGAGGATTCCCCCAATAGGATTAGGGATGTGCCCCCCTCCCCTCAGGGAGGAGGCACAGAGAGGATGTAGCCACCCTCAGGGCTAGTAGCCGTTGGCTACTAACCCCCCAGACCTAAACACACCCCTAAATTGAGTATTTAGGGGCCCCTAGAACCAAGCAAGATAGATTCCTGCAACCTGAAGACGAAGAAGGACTGCTGACCTGAAAGCCCTGCAGAGAAGACGGAGACACCAACTGCTTTGACCCCAGCCCTACCGGCCTGTCTCCCCACTTCAAGAAAAACTGCAACAGCGACGCGTTCCCCAGGGTCCAGCGACCTCTGAAGCCACAGAGGACTACCCTGCATCTAAAAGGACCAAGAACTCCTGAGGACAGCGGCTCTGCTCCATAGAAGAAACATGTTTGCAACAAAGAAACAAACTTTAAAGGACTGCACGTTTCCCGCCGGAAGCATGAGACTTTCCACTCTGCACCCGATGCCCCTGGCTCGACCTGCGGAGAAACAACACTACAGGGAGGACTCCCCGGCGACTGCGACCCTGTGAGTAGCCAGAGTTGACCCCCCTGATCCCCCCAGCGACGCCTGCAGAGGGAATCCAGAGGCTCCCCCTGACGGCGACTGCCTGCTTCTAAGAACCCGACGTCTGGTAAAGACACTGCACCCGCAGCCCCCAGGACCTGAAGGATCTGACCTCCAGTGCAGAAGCGACCCCCAGGTGGCCCTCTCCCTTGCCCAGGTGGTGGCTACCCCGAGGAGCCCCCTCCCCCTTGCCTGCCTGCTTCGTTGAAGAGACCCCTGGGTCTCCCATTGAACTCCATTGCAAACCTGACGCCTGTTTGCACTCTGCACCTGGCCGCCCCGTGCCGCTGAGGGTGTACTTTTTGTGCTGACTTGTGTCCCCCCCCCCCCGGTGCCCTGCAAACCCCCCTGGTCTGCCCTCCGAAGTCACGGGTACTTACCTGCTGGTAGACTGGAACCGGGGCACCCCCTTCTCCATTGAAGCCTATGTGTTTTGGGCACCACTTTGACCTCTGCACCTGACCGGCCCTGAGCTGCTGGTGTGGTATCTTTGGGGTTGCCCTGAACCCCCAACGGAGGGCTACCTTGGACCCAACTTTGAACCCTGTAGGTGGTTTACTTACCTGCATAACTAACAAATACTTACCTCCCCCAGGAACTGTTGAAATTTGCACTGTCTAGTTTTAAAATATCTGATTGCCTTTTGTGCCAAAACTGTACATGCTATGTTGCTCTGGTTCAAAGTTCCTATGATACCTAAGTGAAGTACCTTTCATTTGAAGTATTGATTGTAAATCTTGAACCTGTGGTTCTTAAAATAAACTAAGAAAATATATTTTTCTAAACAAAAACCTATTGGCCTGGAATTGTTTTTGAGTGTGTGTTCCTCATTTATTGCCTGTGTGTGTACAACAAATGCTTAACACTACCCTCTGATAAGCCTACTGCTCGACCACACTACCACAAAATAGAGCATTAGAATTATCTCTTTTTGCCACTATCTTACCTCTAAGGGGAACCCTTGGACTCCGTGCATGCTATTTCTTACTTTGAAATAGTACATACAGAGCCATCTTCCTACAACGTACATAATTGCAAGTGATTGTAAAGAAACACCAGAGTATTATCCAAATGAAGAGATAGGTGAGTCTTTGTGGCCAGATGGTACTTATGGTAGGATTCTAAAACTCCTATTTTACCAAACCGTGATCATTGTTCTCTTTTGCTCCTATTTGTTATAATTTTCATCTATTCATTATTGTCCACTTTGCCATTTATAGTATCTATAATTTACTCCAGTATTGGAACTTACATAGATTCACATGCTTGAATCATTCCCCATTGTCGAGATGGGAGCCCCCGGTGTAATGTAGAAACTATGCCCAATTGCATATTTAAGCCTTAAATGCATTAGGCCTCTAACTTGGAAACATATCACAGTCGTTTTGTAAAAAAAAAAAAAAGCACCAAACTCAAAAGGCAACCAATCAGCTCACACTACACTCTAGAACCTTCCTGTGAAGAGCTGTCTTCCCTCAGATTTTCCACCGCACATCGTGCTAAGGAGTCTCCTTTAAGCTCTGCTCAGTTTGTCTCTCAGAAATCCTTTCTGAGGAGATTTGGATTCTTTCTTCAAGGTGGGTCAACCTGGCTACCATGTCAGAGACACCTAGAAAAGGCTTTTTAGAGCCTGTGCTACCTGCATGAAGAAAAAGACTGCATGTTGATGACCAGCATAAGGACTGCATATACTGCCTCTATCATAGTCATAAAACTAGAGACTGCAAGGTATGTAGGAACTTTTCTACTAAGACATTAACGGACAGAGAAGGTTGCCTTCTACTTTGGCTACAAAAACTAAAATCCAGAGACAATCCAGTTTCTGATGAGGACAGTCCCTTTTCTTCTGTGTCTGTTGTAAAAACACCTGTGAAGAGACAAGCTGAAGCTTCCTCAGAGGAACCACCCAAAAAAGCTTTCAAAAAATCATCTGAGGTGTCCTCAAAAATATGTAGCCCATCAAAGAAGGTGAAATCAAAAGCTTCAGATTTGAGATAAAAAAGAAGCATGTCTCTGAGCCCTCAACGCCACCATTTAAGGTAAAACATACCTTCAGAAAGCCAGTCTCTGCACTGTCAACGGGATCATCATCAACGGTAACGCCATCAACGGCTCATGACTTAACGACGACATCCACCGTCGCCACACTGTCTATGTCAGTGGCAACGACTGACTCTTCGTCGACAGTCTGCTCATCCTCGTCGATGGCACACCCTATGTCATCACCGTTCCAGCAGTCTTCGTCAGTGAGACTCACCTCGTTGATGCTGCTACCGTTGACATTTCCATCGACTGAACACCTGTCATTGCTTCCACTGTTGACGATGACCTTGACGATGATGGCCTCGTCCATGACGCTTCTACCGTCAACAGCCTCGTCGACAGCACTTCAACCGTCGACAGCGCTTCAACCGTCGACGATGCCGTCGACATCTCAACCGTCAACGCTTTCACCGTCGACGACACTTGATCCGTCGGTGCTCTCGTCGACAACACCACTGTCGATAATAATTTTGACGACACCACAACCATCAGCGGCATCTTATCTCTTGTTAACGATGAAGATCACAGCAAAGGTACAGAGACCGTGTTCCTTACCTCTGTTCTCATTGACGGACCAGGCCGCGCTAAGGAAAGTCAAAAAGTACCATCTGACTCCCTCTGTAACATCTAGTAAGGTCTTGAGCCTTCTGCCTTCACATCTGTTAGATGAAAATGACTCAGAGGAAAATGGCCTTTAGCGGCCAGCAGTCCTTCCCAGTTACGGGTTAAGTGCCAGGAGTATTCAGATGATGATGGCTCATATTATGACCAACACTATTCTGAGCAGCAACAACCGGGGCTGGTAGGTCTTCCCCCCGGGTTGGTTTCGGACTTGCAGCAAATGTTGGGGGACTATAAGGAACGTTTTCCGCCAAGGCCTTCATCGGCGCATCAACCAATACTTCTGGCTATGCTACCTACTCCTCAGCAGTTCCAACAACCACAACATATAACTCCACCAAGACCACAACATACACCACTATCTACACTAATGCAGGGACAAGCCTCTTCTGATGAAGATGCTGAGGAAGGAGAAATTCAGACTGTCAATGACGAGTGGAATGATTATATTATACCGGCACCTGCATCTCCTGTGACACCTACTGTAGAGTCTCCTCCTGAAGATATCGGTGGCTTTCATAACCTGTTCGAACGAGCAGCCACTGGGTTTGATCTTCCAATGCCTGTGACTCAGCAGGATTGTTTCCTCTACGATTTTAAGGAGCCTCACAGAAAGACGGTCAGGGCTATCCCAATAATTGATCATGTTTGGAGCCAGGGCTTGAAGATAATGCAGAATCCTGCAACGGTCCCTGCAGTGCTGCCGAGGTTGGACAAAAAATATAAGTCCACAGATGATGCTCTTGCTTGCCTCTCAGGCCACCCGAAACCGGACTCTGTGATTTTACAAGCTGCCCAACGTCATTCCAGAAACCCTTCCACACCGTTGACAACACCGCCAGATAAAGAGGGAAGACACCTAAATAACATCTACAATTGTTTTTCCTCAATGTCTGCTATTGTGGTAAAGGCTGCCAGTTCTGTTGCTCTCCTTTTGAGATACGACCGGCAGCTCTGGTCAAACATGTCTCAGTGCTTAAAAGAACTCTTGGAGAGTTCCAAAACGGAAGCAAAAAAGGTACTCAAGGAAGAACAACGATCTTCAGCGGAAATCATTTATTGCACGCTTGATATCGCCGCCATTGGCTTTAGACTGCCTGCTGGGTCAGCTGTCTTGAGGCATCAGGATTGGCTCAAAGCCACTAATTTTGTAACGGAAGTTCAGACAAAAATGTTAGATCTTCCCTATGACGGTGAGGCACTCTTTGGGAAGCACGTCGATGATGCACTTCAGACTGTAAAGTCGGACATGGAGACAGAAAGATCATTAGGCACTCTGCAGTACAGGAAAGTGCCTTTTCGTGGGGCCAGGGGCAGAGGTCAACCATCCTTTTGTGGAGGATACCAGCACTATAGGTATCCATCCTATTCCACCACATTCCAGGCTTCTAGGCCACAATATCAACAGAGGCAGCCGCCTCCTGCGGCTTACACCAGGCCCTACCACAAGAACAAGACGGGGCGACAATCTAAGGAGTCTGCACGTAGACAATGACTGCCTCCAGCCAGTTCCTCCTCACTCCTCTCCTACAGTTTTCCATGGGATCTTAAAGCACCATGTCCAGCGTTGGCGGCAGATAACAAAGGACAAGTGGGTGCTGGATGTAATTCAAATTGGACACCTTTTGAAGTTCATTCAGATTCCTCCATTAATGCCTCCATCACAGACTCGACAAACACATCTTCGTCTCCTCAGCTTAGAAGTGGCAACCATGCTGAAAAAAGGGGCCACAGAGCTTGTTCCACATTCCCAGAGAGGGAAGGATTTCTTTCTCATTCCAAACAAATCTTGGTTATTGTAGGACGTTGGCTCTGTATATACTATCTCAAAGTAAGAGATAGTATGCACAGAGTCCAAGGGTTCCCCTTAGAGATAGGATAGTGGCAACATTAGATAACTCTAATGCTCTATTTTGTGGTATTGTGGTCGAGCAGTAGGCTTATCACAGGGTAGTGTTAAGCATTTGTTTTTACACACAGAGGCAATAAATGAGGAACACACACTCAAAGACTTAACTCCAGGGCAATAGTTTTTATATTGAAAAATATATTTTCTTAATTTATTTTAGAACCACAAGATTTGAAGTAAATACATAAAATGCAAGGTACTCCACACAGGTAAGTTAGGGACTTTGAATTAGAGCAGTAACATTCACAGTTTTAGTTATAATGGCAATAAACTATTTTAAAAGTGGACACAGTGCAAAAAGCAACAGTTCCTGGTGGAGGTAAATAATGGTTAGTTTTCAGGTAATTAAGGCACTTACAAGTTCAAGTTCCTGGACATAGGCAACCCACCGTTGGGGGTTCAAGGCAACCCCAAAGTCACTGCACCAGCAACACAGGGCCGATCAGGTGCAGAGGTCAAAGGAGGGCCCAAAACACATAGGCGCCTATGAAGAACCGGTTCCGGTCTGCCAACAGGTAAGTACCTGCGTCTTCGGAGGGCAGACCAGGGGGGTTTTGTAGAGCACTGGGGGGGACACAAGTAGGCACACAAAACACACCCTCAGTGGCAGAGGGGCGGCCTGGTGCAGTGTGCAAAGCAGGCGTCGGGTTTTGTATAGGAATCAATGTAGGGACCCAGGGGTCACTCTAGCAGGGCACAGGGGGGCTTCTCGGGAGAGCCACCGACTGGGCTAGGTAGCGGGCCGCCTGTGGGTCACTCCTGCACTGGAGTTCGGTTCCTTCTGGTCCTAGGGGCTGCGGGTGCAGTGCTTGGTCCAGGCATCGGGCTCCTTGTTACAGGCAGTCGTGGTCAGGGGGAGCCTCTGGATTCTCTCTGCATGCGTTGCTGTAATGGTCCAGGTGGGTTGTCTCTGGCTACTCACGAGGTTGCAGTCGCCTGGGAGTCCTCCCTGTAGTGTTGGTTCTCTGGAGCTCGAGCTGGGGGGCATCGGGTGCAGAGGGTGAAGTCTTGCGCTTCTGGCGGGTAGAGTGAGTTCTTTAAAAGTTGCAAAGTTGTTGCTGTTTTTGAACAGTGCCGTTGTTCACTGGAGTTTCTTTGGTCCTTTGGTTCACGGCAGTCCTCTGAGGCTTCGGAGGTCGCTGGTCCCTGTCGGATGTGTCGCTGTGCAGTTTTTCTTTGAGTCTGGAGACAGGCCGGTAGGACTGGGGCCAAAGCAGTTGTCATCTCCGTCGTCTCTGCAGGGCTTTCAGGTCAGCAGTCCTTCTTCTTGTTTCAGGTTGCAGGAATCTGATTTCCAGGGTTCTGGGTCGCCCCCAAATACTGAATTTAGGGGTGTGTTTAAGTCAGGAGGGCTGTAGCCAATGGCTACTGTCCTGGAGGGTGGCTACACACTCTGTGTGCCTCCTCCCTTAGGGGAGGAGGCACATCCCTAATCCTATTGGGGGAATCCTCCAAAACCAAGATGGAGGATTTCTAAAGGCAGGGGTCACCTCATCTCAGGACACCTTAGGGGTTGTCCTGACTGGTGGATGACTCCTCCTTGTTTTTCTCATTATCTCCTCTAGCCTTGCCGCCAAAAGTGGGGGCAATGGCCTGAGGGGTGGGCATCTCCACTAGTTGGGATGCCCTGGGGTGCTGTAACAAAAGGCATGAGCCTGTGAGGCTCACCGTCTGGTGTTACAGTTCCTGCAGGGGGAGGTGAGAAGCACCTCCACCCAGCACAGGCTTTGTTTCTGTCCCCAGAGAGCACAAAGGCTCTCATCCCAGGGGTGCAGAAACTTGTTTCAGTCAATCAATCAATCAAGAAATGTGTATAGCGCGCTACTCACCCGGAGGGGCTCAAGGCGCTGGGGGAGGGGGGACCGCTACTGCTCGAACAGCCAGGTCTTGAGTTGCTTCCTGAAGGAGAGGTGGTCTTGGGTCAGGCAGAGGTGGATGGGGAGGGAGTTCCAAGTCTTGGCTGCCAGGTAGGAAAAGGATCTTCCTCCCATGGTGGCTTTTCTAATGCGTGGCACGGCGGCGAGGGCGTGGCTGGTCGACCGTAGCTGGCGGGGGGGAGTGTAGAAGGTCAGGCGGTTGTTGAGGTACCTGGGGCCCAGGTCGTGGAGGGCCTTGTGTGCGTGGGTGAGGAGACGAAACCTGATTCTCTTGCTGACGGGGAGCCAGTGCAAGTCTCTCAGGTGTCCGGAGATGTGGCTGTGACGGGGGATGTTAAGGATGAGGCGTGCGGAGGCGTTCTGGATGCGTTGGAGTCTTTTCTGTAGTTTGGCCGTGGTTCCGGTGTAGAGGGTGTTACCGTAGTCCAGTCGGCTGGTGACGAGTGCCTGGGTGACCGTCTTCCTGGTTTTGGTGGGGATCCATCGGAAGATCTTTCGGAGCATGCGTAGGATGTTGAAGCATGATGATGAGACGGCGTTGACTTGTCTGGTCATCGAGAGGGGGGAGTCCAGGATGAAGCCCAGGTTGCGTGCGTGGTCCGTTGGTTTGGGTGCGCTACCCAGGGCAGGGGGCCACCAGGAGTCGTCCCAGGCAGAGGGTGATGATCCAAGGATGAGGACTTCCGTCTTGTCTGAGTTCAGTTTCAGGCGGCTGTTCATCATCCACTCGGCTACGTCTTTCATCCCTTCGTGCAGGTTGGTTCTGGCAGTGGCTGGGTCGTTGGTGAGGGAGAGGATCAGCTGGGTGTCGTCGGCGTAGGAGATGATGTTGAGGTTGTGTTGGCGTGCGATGGCTGCGAGGGGGCTCATGTAGACGTTGAAGAGGGTGGGGCTGAGTGATGATCCTTGTGGTACGCCGCAGCTGACTTCGGTGGCCTCGGATCTGAACGGGGGGAGGCGGACTCTCTGGGTTCTTCCGGCGAGGAACGAGATGATCCACTCTAGTGCCTTCTTTTGGATTCCGATGTTGCTGAGGCGCTGCACTAGGGTGCGGTGGCAGACAGTGTCGAACGCTGCAGAGAGATCAAGGAGGATGAGGGCCGCTGTCTCCCCGTTGTCGAGCAGGGCTCGGATGTCGTCGGTGGCTGCGATGAGGGCGGTCTCGGTGCTGTGGTTGGCTCGGAAGCCGGACTGCGAGTGGTCGAGGGATCCATTAGTCTCGAGGAAGGCGGCTAGCTGTCTGTTGACGGTCTTCTCGATGACTTTGGCAGGAAACGGGAGGAGCGAGATGGGGCGGTAGTTCTTGAGGTCGGTGGGGTCTGCTGATGGTTTCTTCAGGAGGGTGCTGAGTTCGGCATGTTTCCAGCTCTCCGGGAAGGTGGCGGTGTTGAAGGAGCAGTTGATGTCCCGGAGATGGGGTGCGATGACTGAGTCGGCTTTGTTGAAGACGTGGTGGGGGCATGGGTCGGTTGGAGAACCGAAATGGATGGTGTTCATCATCTGGATGGTGTCTTCGGTGCTGACCGGGCTCCAGGCGCGGAGGGTGGTGTTGGGGGGCGTCGGTTTGGTGGTTGGGTGTGTGTTCTGTGCGCCGAAGCTGTTGTGTATGTCGGCGATCTTGCGGTGAAAGAACGAGGCGAGTGAGTCGCAGAGGTCTTGTGAGGGAGTGATGTCGTTGTTTCCGGCGCTGGGGTTGGAGAGCTCTTTGACGATGCTGAAGAGTTCCTTGCTGTTGTGTGCGTTGTTGTCTAGTCGTTCTTTGAATGCTGTCTTCTTGGTGGTGTGGATCAGCTGGTGGTGTTTGCGGGAGGCGTGCTTGAGGGCGGTCATGTTGTCTGTGGTCGGGTTTTTTCGCCAGGCTTTCTCGAGGGTGCGGCAGTTCTTCTTGGAGTTCTTGAGGTCGTTGTTGAACCAGGAGGCTTTCTTGCTGTTGGGCCTGGTGGGATGGGTTTTCAGAGGTGCGAGGTTGTCAGCGCAGTTGGTGATCCACTGTGTGAGGTTGTTGGCTGCTTGGTTGGGGTCCGCTGAGCTGGCGGGAGGGTTCTGGCTCAGTGATGTGGAGAGCTGGTCGGTGGTGATCTTGTTCCAGCTCCTGCAGGGAGCCTGTTGTGGGTGGTGGTGAGTCGTGGTTCTTCTGAAGCTGAAGTGGACGCAACTGTGGTCTGTCCGGTGGAGTGGCTGAAGGAGATGTACTTGCTGGAGGAGAAGACTGGGTCAAGCGTGTGTCCGGCGTAGTGGGTGGGGGTGTTCACCAGTTGCTTGAGTCCGAGGTTGTCCAGCAGGGTGGTGGTGTTGTTGTTGTTGTTGTTGTTCTCCAGGTGGAAGTTGAGGTCCCCTAGGAGGATGTAGTCAGCGGAGGGGAGGGCGTGTGGGCTGATGAAGTCTGCGATGTCTTCGCTGAATTGTGTGCAGGGTCCTGGGGGTCTGTAGATGAGGGTGCCTCTGAGTGTGGTCTTGGGGTTGGTGTGTATCTGGAAGTGGAGATGTTCGGCGGCTGTGAGGGTGTCGTCGGAGTTGGTCGTGATGCGGATGGTGTTCTTGTGGACGATGGCGATGCCTCCTCCTGTCTGGTTGACGCGGTCCCTCCGGGTGATCTTGTATCCGTCCAGGATGGCGATGGCGATGTCGGGCGCTGAGGAGGCGTTCATCCAGGTTTCTGTGAGGAAGGCGACGTCTGGAGATGTGGTGTCGAGCAGGTTCCAGAGTTCCACGGCGTGTCTGTGGATAGAGCGGGTGTTGAGCAGGATGCACTTCGGGTGGTTGCTGCTGGTGCTTGGCTTGGCGGGTGCGGTCCGTGTCTGAAGGCAGGAGAACTTGCAGGATTGGCAGGTGAAGGGCCCGTGGGTGCATCTAGGGGTGGCTCTGCAGCAGCCGGGGATCCGGCCGGTGTTGATTGCGATGAGAGTGGCGGCGTTGTAGGTCTTGCGGGTGGGCTGGCCTCTGTGGGGGCCAGGGGGTCTGGCACTGGGCGCGGGCCAGGCGCGGACGGGCGCAGACGGGCTTGCGGCCTCCATATGAGTGGGAGAGGGAGGGAGGAGCAGCTGGGAGGTGGGAGCGGGGCAGCCAATGGGGTGCGAGGGGGGCGGAGCTACGGGATGCGGCAGCGGGAAACGGGCGGCGAGGGGGAGACGCGGTGCGCAGGGAAACAGAGATTTAGGACCACAAACTGGGGAGAAAAAGGTGAGGGGAGCAGTACAAGGCAGCAAAAGGACACAGGAATAAAGCAGCGGTCAGCGGTCTCACAGGAGCTGTGTGGCGGTGAGGGGAGCGACCTGCCTGGTAAACAGGGTCAGAGGTCGCTCTCTCTACCGCTGCGCAGCCTCCATATGTGTGGGAGAGGGAGGGAGGAGCAGCTGGGAGGTGGGAGCGGGGCGGAGCTACTGGATGCGGCGGCGGGAAACGGGCGGCGAGGGGGAGACGCGGTGCGCAGGGAAACAGATTTAGGACCACAAACTGGGCAGAAAAAGGTGAGGGGATCAGTACAAGGCAGCAAAAGGACACAGGAATAAAGCAGCGGTCAGCGGTCTCACAGGGGCTGCGTGGCAGTGAGGGGAGCGACCTGCCTGGTAAACAGGGTCAGAGGTCGCTCTCTCTACCGCTGCGCGGCCTCCATATGAGTGGGAGAGGGAGGGAGGAGCAGCTGGGAGGTGGGAGCGGGGCGGCCAATGGGGTGCGAGGGGGGCGGAGCTACGGGACGCGGCGGCGGGAAACGGGCGGCGAGGGGGAGACGCGGTGCGCAGGGAAACAGAGATTTAGGACCACAAACTGGGGAGAAAAAGGTGAGGGGAGCAGTACAAGGCAGCAAAAGGACACAGGAATAAAGCAGCGGTCAGCGGTCTCACAGGGGCTGCGTGGCGGTGAGGGGAGCGACCTGCCTGGTAAACAGGGTCAGAGGTCGCTCTCTCTGCCGCTGCGCGGCCTCCATATGAGTGGGAGAGGGAGGGAGGGCCAGCTGGGAGGTGGGAGCGGGGAGGCCAATGGGGTGCGAGGGGGGCGGAGCTACGGGACGCGGCGGCGGGAAACGGGCGGCGAGGGGGAGACGCGGTGCGCAGGGAAACAGAGATTTAGGACCACAAACTGGGCAGAAAAAGGTGAGGGGAGCAGTACAAGGCAGCAAAAGGACACAGGAATAAAGCAGCGGTCAGCGGTCTCACAGGGGCTGCGTGGCGGTGAGGGGAGCGACTGACCAGTCAGTCCTGCACTGAAGGATTGGGTAAATTACAGGTGGCATCTTCTAAGATGCTCTGTGTGTGCCTTTTGTAATAAATCCAACACTGGCATCAGTGTGGGTTTATTATTCCTGGAAGTTTGATACCAAACTTCCCACTATTCAGTGTAGCCATTGGAGTTTGTTTTGACAAACTCCCAGACCATAACCTTAATATGGCCACACTGTACTTACAATGTCTAAGAATAGACTTAGACAGTGTAGGGGCATAATGCTCATTCAGCTATGCCCTCACCTGTGGTATACACCCTGCCTTAGGGCTGTTAGGCCTGCTAGAGGGGTGACTTACCTATGCCACAGGCAGTATTTAGTGGGCATGGCATCCTGAGGGGTATGCCATGTCGACTTTGCCTTTTTCTCCCCATCAACATACACAATCTGCAATCGCACTGTGCATGTGTTAGATGAGGGGTCCCTTAGGGTGGCAGAACACATGCTGCAGCCCTTAGGGACCTTCCCTGGTCACAGAGCCCTTGGTACCACTGGTACCTTTTACAAGGGACTTATCTGTGTGCCAGGGGTGTGCCAATTGTGGAAACAATGGTAAATTTTTTGTGAAAGAACACTGGTGCTGGGGCCTGGTTAGCAGGGTCCCAGCACACTTTTCAGTCAAGTCATCATCAATATCAGGCAAAAAGTGGGGGGTAACTGCAACAGGGAGCCATTTTCCTACACTTATGGAGGCCAATCCTAGACTTGCGGTAGCTGAACAGGTACCTCAAGAAGCAAACATTTCGAATGGTCACCCTGCAGGATGTCCTCCAGCTTCTAACCAGAGCAGACTTTATAGCGTCTCTAGACCTTCAAGACTCATAATTCCATATTCTGATGGATACAACTACCTGTGGATTCCTCACCTAATGAATACTCCCATGGCGCCAGCATTCGACGGAAATCTTCTTACTAGTCTCTGCACGTCGACGAGGACGTCACTCTAGCCCACGCGACGCCGTCTGACGTCATACAGGCAATAAGAGGTCCTCGCCGACGTGCCGATGACAGTTCCCTTTTTTCCGTGCATTCGAAACGGTTATCTTCGAGGGAGCTACTGTTACCTTCGTGGTTACAGTGTATTGTCTGCTGCGTAGTCTTCTCTGCGGTAATAATGTCTCAGAGGAAGTCGGGTTTCAAGCCCTGTCGAGAGTGTGGGGGCAAGATGTCAGATCCTCACTCCGACTGTCTATGGTGTTTGAGCTCCGACCACGACGTCTCGACTTGCGATTCATGTCAACACATGAATCCGAAGGCCCTCAAAGAGCGTGAGGCCAAGTTATTCATGGCAAAGTCAAAGAAGAAGGAGAAACATCATAAGAAGTCTTCTTCGCCAAGGTCTCACCGGCGTCATCGAGACTCCCGGCGCCGTAGAGACTCACGACGTCATTCCATAGAAGAGCAGGAGTACCAGCGAGTCTTAGAGGAGGGGGAGATTGAGGACTCTGGAGACGGACTACATGGTCTGGATACAGCCAGTGGGCTGGACACTTCCCCTGAGTGGGACCTTTCATCTCCAGGGGAATATACGGAGGAGGCTGCTTCCTTTCATGCTGTGGTGAGGAAGGCAGCGAGCTTTTTGGACCTGCCTTTGCCGGTGGCAGAGGCGAAGCAGAATTTGCTGACAGAGGTATTGCATCCGGCCTCTGCTGCAGCTGAGCCTCTCTTGCCATTTAATGAGGCTTTGCTGGATCCGGTGTTGGAGGTGTGGAAGAAGCCGGTGTCTTCCTCGGCCGTTCATAGGGCTGTGGCCAGGAGGTATCGAGCTGCACCATCTGACCCTGGCTTTCTCTCTAGACACCCTACGCCGGAGAGCTTGGTGGTGCAAGCCTCCTGTTCCTCAAAGTCAGCGCCTGGTTCCTTTCCGACGGTGCCTGGAGACAGAGACTCCAAGAAATTGGATGCGCAGTCCAAGAAAATATTTTCGTCATGCAGTTTGGCGTTGAAGGCCACCAACGCAACGTGCATTCTGGGGAGGTACATCCATGCTCTGATGGATGATATTTCGTCTTCATTTACGGAGCTCCCCCAGGGTCTCTTGGATGTGGTCTCGGACGCCCAGGCTGCCGCGACCCAGATTATTCAGTCTGGGCTGGACACGACCGACTCGGTGGCCAGGGCGATGGGCACGGCTGTGGTGGCAAGAAGACAGGCCTGGCTCCGAAACTCAGGGTTTTCTGCGGATGTGCAGTCGACCCTGCTGGACCTCCCGTTTGATGGGGACAGACTGTTTGGAGCCAAGGCAGATTCGGCCTTGGAACGATTTAAGGAGAGCAGAGCCACAGCCAAATCGTTAGGACTGCAAGCTCCTTCTTCCTCTGCCTCTTCTAGATTTTTCAGGAGGTTTCTGGGATTTGGGCGTGGCTCTTCTTCCTCTTACTTTCGGGGGAGGTTCCAGCAACCCGCCTCTTCCCTCCCCTATAGGTCATTTAGAGGGAGGGGGAGGGGTGGAGCCCGTACCAGAGGAGCCTCTCAACAGCACTCTGCCTCTTCCTCGTCCTCTGGAGGGGTGCAGCAGGGGAAGCAGCCTTAGGCTTCCACCGTTTCCCACTCACTCCTCTCCTGTAGGGGGAAGATTACAGCATTTTCTCCACAAGTGGAAGTCTATCACAACGGACACTTGGGTTCTCGCATTGTGGGGAAAGGCTACGCCCTTCCCTTTCGGGAGTTCCCGCCCCTCATCCCGCCCCGCCCATCTTATTGTTCAGAAGAACACCTCCTGTTGCTAGAACAGGAGGTTCAAGTCCTCCTTTCAAAGGGCGCGGTAGAGTTGGTCCCAGAGCAGGAAAAGGGTCGAGGTTGTTACTCAAGATACTTCCTGATTCCCAAAAAGGATGGTCAGTTGAGACCAATCCTGGATCTGAGGATCTTGAATTGGTTCCTCAAACAGGAAAAGTTCAAGATGCTGACCCTAGCACAGGTGCTTTTGGCGTTGAACAAGGAAGATTGGATGGTGTCTGTCGACTTGCAGGATGCTTACTTTCATATCCCGATACTCAAGTCGCACAGGAAGTATCTCCGGTTTGTGGTAGGGTCGCAGCACTATCAGTTTGCGGTCCTCCCGTTTGGTCTTACTTCAGCACCTCGAGTCTTCACAAAGGTGATGTCAGTGGTTGCGGCGGTGCTCAGAAGGAAGGGGATAGCAGTATTCCCTTACTTGGACGACTGGTTGATCAAAGCCAAGTCCCCGGAGCTTGTGTCGCATCATCTGCAGTCAACAACCCAGTTGTTGTTCGACCTGGGCTTTTCGGTGAACGTGCCCAAATCTCACCTGGAGCCCTCTCAGCGCCTCCTGTTCATAGGGGCAGTACTGGATACAACATTGAGTCGAGCCTTTCCTCCGCCTCAGCGGATTCAAGATATTCAGGAATTGGTTCCAATGTTTCGAAATGGAGCGGTAGTTCCAGTCCTCAAGGTCCTTCGTCTGCTCGGTCTGTTCGCCTCCTGCATTCTGTTGGTCACGCATGCTCGCTGGCACATGAGGGCTCTTCAGTGGTGCCTCCGAAGGCAGTGGTCTCAACACAAGGGAGATTTAGAAGGTACTGTCAAGATCTCCAGAGATGCTGCTGTGGAATTGAAGTGGTGGATTGCGGGCAACAATCTTTCTCAGGGAAAGCCGTTCGCGCAGTCGCCACCAGTGGCCACGGTCATAACGGATGCTTCCACCCTAGGATGGGGAGCTCATCTGGGGGATCTGGAGATCAAAGGGCTTTGGTCTCCAGAGGAACAGGTGTTTCATATCAATCTGTTGGAGTTACGGGCTGTACGTCTGGCTCTCAAGGCCTTCCTCCCATCCCTTCGTGGCCCGTAGTACAGGTCCTGACGGACAATACTACCACGATGTGGTACATAAACAAACAGGGAGGAGTAGGGTCGTACCTTCTCTGCAGAGAAGCTCTTCGGCTATGGTCCTGGGCAAAGGACCATCAGATTTGCTTGGTGGCAAATCATCTGGCCGGGGTCTTGAATGTACGTGCGGATAGTCTCAGTCGCCAATTCTCGGCAGACCACGAGTGGCGTCTCCATCCAGATCAAGTCTGTTTAATCTTCCAGATGTGGGGGTTTCCTCGGATAGATCTATTTGCCACTCGGGAGAACGCGCATTGCCCGTTATTCTGCAGGCTCCAGTATCCGATGCAGGGAGCGTTGGGGGACGCGTTTCAGATAACCTGGTGCGACCAGTTGCTTTACGCGTTTCCCCCCATACCCTTGATTCCTCGAGTGTTGAGGAAAATTCGCCAAGACCGGGCCCAAGTCATCTTAATAGCTCCGGATTGGCCAAGGAGGGTATGGTACTCCGACCTTCTCCAACTCTCACTGTGCCCTCCGCTCTGTCTCCCTCTCAGGGCAGACCTCCTCTCGCAGTCGCAGGGGCAGGTTTTACACCCCAACCTCCAGAGTCTGCACCTACATGCTTGGAGATTGAACGGGGCAACCTGAGTTCCTTCTCTCTCCCGCCTGATGTAGTGGATGTTATCTTAGCGGCCAGGCGACACTCCACTAAATCTATCTACGCTAATAGGTGGTCTAAATTTGTTATGTGGTGTGGAGAGAGACAGATTGATCCCTTACATGCTCATCTGTCACATGTTTTGTCTTTTGCACTGTCTCTAGCGCAGAAAGGTTGTGCAGTGGCTACCATTAAGGGTTATTTGTCGGCCTTGTCAGCCTTCATTTGTCTTCCAGACCAACCATCGTTATTTAAATCCCCTATTGTTCTCAGATTCTTGAAAGGTCTTCTGAATCAATATCCTCCAAAACCATTCGTTATGCCTCAATGGGATTTGTCCTTGGTCCTGACTTTCCTTATGGGGTCCCCTTTTGAGCCTATGCATTCTTGCCCCTTAAGGTATTTGGTTATTAAAACAGTATTCCTGGTAGCTATAACATCTGCAAGGAGAGTGAGTGAGTTGCAGGCCTTATCGGTTAAACCCCCTTATATAACGTTTTATGGGGATAAGGTGGTGTTGAGGACCAAGGCTGCTTTCCTTCCGAAGGTTGTTTCACCCTTCCATTTGGCTCAGACAATCACTTTGTCCACGTTTTATCCTCCGCCTCATCCTTCAAAGGAGGAAGAAAGACTACATCGCCTGGACCCAAAAAGGGCGTTGAGCTTCTATATCGACAGAATGAAGGATATCAGGCTGGAGGATCAGCTGTTTGTCGGATACGTGGGCAAGAGGAGAGGAAAGGCAGTCCACAAGAGAACACTCTCCAGGTGGGTTGTTCTTTGCATTAAAATCTGTTACTCTTTGGCAAAGAAGGATCCGCCTGAGGGCATTAGAGCTCACTCCACCAGAGCTAAGTCGGCCTCTTCGGCCTTGGCTAGGGGTGTTCCTGTGGTCGACATCTGCAAGGCCGCAACTTGGTCGTCCCTTCACACTTTTGTGAAACATTACTGTTTGGACTCTGAGGTCAGAAGGGACGGTCATTTTGCACGGTCAGTGCTGCAGGATTTCTTGGTTTGACCATTTAGGCACCCACCGCCGGGCGTGGTACTGCTTTGGGACTCTATTCATTAGGTGAGGAATCCACAGGTAGTTGTATCCATCAGAAGAACGAGTTACTTACCTTCGGTAACGACTTTTCTGGTGGATACATTAGCTACCTGTGGATTCCTCACGGTCCCACCCGCCTCCCCGTTGCCTTTTTTGGTCTCTCCAAGCAATCCTTGAGTGTGCTCCTTTTGGTCTTCAAAGTTGCAATACATTTTGCATATATGATATTTGTATATATGTGTATATTTATATATAAATCTTTATATATTGTGTATATACATGATTCGTATGTATAAATATATTTATTTGTAAAAAAAAAAAAAAAAAAGGTTATATTAAATCTACAGCTATTTTATTGCAATGTTGTGTGATTTACAATATTAAGAGATGTTGCTTTGCTCTTTCATTACATTGGGTTATTATTATTCTCATGCACGTAAAAAATGTTGGTACTGTCATCGGCACGTCGGCGAGGACGTCTTATTGCCTGTATGACGTCAGACGGCGTCGCGTGGGCTAGAGTGACGTCCTCGTCGACGTGCAGAGACTAGTAAGAAGATTTCCGTCGAATGCTGGCGCCATGGGAGTATTCATTAGGTGAGGAATCCACAGGTAGCTAATGTACCACCAGAAAAGTCGTTACCGAAGGTAAGTAACTCGTTCTTCTCCAGCATTGGATCTTTCATAGATTCACATGCTTAAATCATCCCCGTCGTCGAGGTGGGAGCCTCACAGTAAACTTAAATACATAAAGCAGTAAGTCAGCAAAAGTAAAACCAGTAGGCCCCAGTAGGCCTCATAGGGTATTTTACAGTCTATCCACTTTGTTTTGTGAAAAAGACCCAAACTTCAGTATCAACCAATCAGGATTCAGCCCCTCCCAAACACTCCCAACAGAGGCTGAATTCCCTCAGATTTTCTACTGCACGTCGTGTGAAGGGAGTCTCCCTGAGCTCTGCTCAGTTTTTTCCTTATTTCTGACTGAAGATTGTTTTTCTCTCAGGAAACTAGCTCCACAGCTTTACCATGTCTGAAAAGACAAAGAAGGGTCTGTTCAGAGACTGTGACAATTGTGGGAAGAAGAGACTGCATGTTGATGACCCCCACAAGAAGTGTATCTACTGCCTCCATCCAGACCACAAGGTGAGAGACTGCAAAATCTGTCGCACCTTTAGTCAAAAAACCCTCAAGGACCGTGAGGGTAGACTTCTCTTATGGCTGCAAAAACAGAAAGCCATAGAACATCCTTCCTCAGATGACAGTGAAACATCATCACAAGCTTCTCGCCCTCAGAAAAGAACAGGTGAGAGAAGTAGAGGGTCCGATGAACCACCAAGGAAGGTCCCCAAAAAGACAAAACAAGTCTCTACTGAGGCAAAAAAGGATGTTTCCCACTCAGAGACATTGAAGCATTTGCCAAAAAAGATTCATTCAGAGCCTACTACGCCTTTGCATCAAAAAAGCACTTAAAAAAAGACATCCCTGTCTCTGTCACCTCAAAAAGAGCCAGAAAAAGTCTCTTTAGCGGAAAAACAACCGTCGACGACCACCCCGTCGACGTTCACAACACCGGTCTCGCCGATGATTATGACGTCGTCGCCGTTATCGTCGACGCCGATAATTACGGCAACATTTTTTAAGAAAGCTTCGTCGGCAACCACATTGTCGACAGCGGAGGCCTCCTGGGTTCACCAATAGACCAGGGCACTCCCATCTATGAAAAAGGGCCCGTCGAGGAAGGCCCCGTCGACGAAGGACCCGTCGACGAAGACACCGTCAATGACGGAACCGTTGACGAGAGAGTCATCGACGAGAGAACCATCGACGAGACACCCGTCGACAAGGGAACCGTCGTCGATCATATCGTCCACAGCACTGACAGTGTATAAAGCATCCACCTACCTGGATACTTCGCCGCACCATTCCTCATATCATCAGGACGACTCCACCAGGTTCTTACCCCTTTCACTTATTAACATGGGGGACAAGGCGTCTAAAATTCTGCCAATGCATACCTCACCAAGTAAAGTGTTGCCATACCCACCACAGCATCTTTTAGATGATGATGACGATGATGCATACTCTCAAAACGACGGAATGTTTGGGGCAGCTAGTAGCCCGTCCCAACTCAATGTCAAATGCCAAGAGTTTGATGAGGAAGAGGATCAGAATTACCAGCCTAGTTATGCCTCAACATCCTATCCACAGGCAGAACAACCATCGCCCCTCGCTATACCTAGAAGGTTTCCACCATCAACTCAGTCCACACCACCTAGACCTGAGAGCTACCAGACACCTCGTCAAACTCAGGCTACTAATCTTTTGGAAACACCACAGGCTAGCATACCGGTAACTAGCCAAACTCAGGAAGCCCACCCCTCGTCAGACGACGAAAGGGAAGAGGGTGAGCTAAGAGATTCGGCGGCTAGTGAATGGGATGATTATCTCGTCCCCACACCATCTCCATCGCCAGGAGGCCCGGTAGATTCTCCTCCAGAGGACATAGGAGGTTTCCATAATTTAATAGAGAGAGCGGCAAAACGTTTTGGCCTGGCAATTGTTTCTCATGAAACCGAATGTTTTTTGTACGACTTCAAAGAGCCATCTAAGAGATCGGTAAGAGCTATACCCATTGTAGATTTCTTATGGCAGGAGGGTTTGAAGGCAATGAAAAATCCGGCAACAGTGCCTTCATAAATCCCAAGACTGGAGAAAAAGTACAAGGCCCCAGATGATTCTCCGGCCTGTCTAGTCTCACAGCCAAAACCTGATTCTGTTATATCACAGGCGGCTCAGCGACGTTCCAAAAACCCCTCCGCACCTATAGCGTCTCCCCCAGACAAGGAAGGGAGGAGATTAGACAATATCGGCAAGAAATTCTCCTCTGTTGCAGCGGTCACAGTTAAGGCGGCCAACTCCCTCGCCATCCTGGGAAGGTACGATCGCCAGATGTGGGCAGACATGTCTGCCTTTTTAGATCTACTGCCAGAAGACGTCAAGGTGGAAGCAAAAAAGATCTTGCAGGAGGGAGAAAGGGTCTCCGCGGAGATTATAGACAGCGCAATAGACATTTCTCTCACCGGCTTCAGACAATTAGCTGGCGCAGCAGTCCTGCGCAGGCAAGGATGGCTTAAGGCTACTTCATTCAGACCGGAAGTCCAGAGTCGTGTTCTCGACATGCCTTTCGATGGAGAAAGTTTGTTTGGTAAACATGTCGATGACATGTTGCAGGCTATCAAAACGGATACCGATACGGCAAAATCCCTAGGTACCCTGCAATATAAAAAACAACCTTTTCGTGGAGCAAGAGGTAGAGGAAATTACTCCTTTCGAGGTGGATACCAACAATACAGATCCCAATATCAGTCTTCCTCCACAGGATCACGACATCAGTACCACCAGCAACAGCAGCATTATAGACTACCACCAGCCGCAGCTTACAAACATCCAGCTAGAGGAAGAGGAGCTGCCCGAGGAAGAGATACAGGCAGAAAACAATGACCCGCTGGCCATCTCAACGCTTCCCCACCCACCTACATCGAGGGTCGGAGGTCGCATCACTTCCTATTTTCCCCAATGGAAGGCTATAACATTGGACAGATGGGTACTCGATGTAGTGGCCAGAGGTCATACTCTGGAATTCACACAAACACCACCGATTGTTCCTCCCTCGGGCCCACCGCCTCCGAGGATAAACCAACTCCTCAAGGAAGTAAGAGTGATGCTGAGAAAAGGAGCGATAGAACCAGTCCCTTTATCTCAAAAGAACAGAGGATTCTACTCCCGTTTTTTCCTTGTAAAGAAACCCTCAGGAGACTGGCGCCCCATCCTGGACTTAAGAGCACTAAACAAGTTTCTAAAGAAACAGTCGTTCAGGATGGTAACACTGCAAGATGTCCTGCTTCTGTTAAATGCTGGAGATCGGATGGCATCCCTAGACCTCCAGGATGCTTATTTTCATATCCCCATATATCGCAGCCATCGCAAATTCCTAAGGTTCAGAGTGGGAAGTATGCACCTCCAATTCCGGGTTCTCCCATTCGGTCTCAAATCAGCCCCCAGAATCTTCACAAAGATGTTGGCTCCGGTGGCAGCACATCTCCGCCAGTCAGGTATCCAGGTCTTCCCTTACCTGGACGACTGGCTTATAAAAGCACCCTCAAAGTCGCAAGTAACAAGTCATATCTCCTATTGCCTTCAATTGTTACACAGCCTGGGGTTTGTAGTCAACTGCCAGAAATCGCAGCTCCACCCCAAACAGGTATTAGGTTTCTTAGGAGCAATACTAGACACAGTCCACAACAAAGCGTACCCATCTCACGAGAGGAAACAAAAGTTAACCTCCTTGGCAGACAGGCTCTCCAGAAAAAAGTTCGTTTCAGTCTGCATCTACAAATCATTGCTCGGGATGATATCATCACGCATTCCGCTAGTCCCAGATTGCAGACTCCATATGCGACCCCTGCAAGAGCAATTGGACATACAATGGACCCAGATCAACGGTTCCTTCGAAGACAAGATTCGCATAACGCCTCTAATGGAGAACACCAATTTATCAAACGGACTGTCATTCCTTCTTCAAACACCAGGTAAATAGTAACAACGGATGCCTCTCTCGAAGGATGGGGTGCACACTGCCAGGACCTGCAAATCAGCGGTACCTGGAATGCGAAAGAGGGTCAGCTCCACATCAATTACCTAGAACTCAAGGCAATACACTTAGCTCTAAAAGCTTTCTTGCCAAAAATACAAAATTCAACCGTCTTAATCAGGACAGACAACACAACCAGCATGTTTTATCTAAACAAGCAAGGAGGCACGAGATCCCTACAACTCTTGCAACTAGCAGAGCAAATCTGGACATGGGCCATCAAGCACAATATTTCACTCAAAGCGGAGCATGTGCCAGGACAAACCAATGTTCTAGCAGACACCCTGAGCAGGACAGTGATTCCTTATCACGAGTGGGAACTAGACCAAAAAACTCTCAACAGCCTTTTTCTATTGTGGGGCAAACCGAACCTAGACCTATTTGCCACTCTCGAGAACAAGAAATGCCAGTTCTACGCAAGTTGGCTTCCCCAAAAAGATTTGTGGGGGAATGCGTTTTCGATGAGATGGTCCGGAGTTTATGCCTACGCTTTTCCTCCGATCCCGCTCATCCCGAGAGTCATCAACAAATTGAAGTCAGAGGGGTGTCGCCTTCTGCTCATAGCTCCCAGATGGCCAAGGCAAGTCTGGTACACAGAGCTCCTCATGCTCTCCGAACGGCCACATCTACGACTCAGACAGAGTCCGACTCTTTTAACGATGCACCAGGGACAAGTCAGACACCCAGATCCATCGTCTCTTCATTTGTCGGCTTGGCTCCTGAATTCAATGAATACTTGAATCTCAACATTTCCCCCGAGTGTAGAGACATCTTGGCAAAAGCTAGAGCTGACACTACCAACAAAACCTATAAACTTAAATGGAAACGGTTTTGTATATGGTGTGCAGCAGAAGATATACATCCTTTATCCTCTCCTCCAGAACAGGTACTTCCATATCTCCTGCTCCTGGCAAAATCAGGACTTGCATATTCCTCCATTCAAGTACATCTGGCAGCAATCTCCAGATACCGCAGATCACCACACAGAGTCTCATTGTGTTCCACAAGAATTGTCAAGCAATTCATGAAGGGCCTTTTTCGGGTTTTCCCGCCAATTAGAAAACCTCCGCCTTTATGGTCCCTGAATGTTGTGTTGATGCAGCTCATGAAAGCTCCTTTTGAGCCGATCCACAAAGCTGATCTAAAATTAATTTCCTGGAAAACAGCGTTACTACTGCCTCTTACTTCAGCCAAAAGAGTCGGTGACATTCAAGCTTTCACTGTCAAACAGCCTTTCCTCCAATTCACAAACTCAGGTGTGATCCTGCGAACAAATCCTAAGTTCATCCCGAAAGTTCCCTCAACGTTTCACTTGAATGAACCAGTCATCCTAAAAACCTTTTTTCCAAATCCACAAACAGTAGCCGAAAAGACGCTACATTCCCTTGATATTAAAAGATGTTTAAAATTTTATCTACAGAAAACTCAAGCCATCCGCCAGTCTGACCAATTATTTATAGCATTTGGCGGAACAAGAAAGGGACACGCGGTGTCCAAACAGACTATAGCAAGATGGATTGGCCTGGCAATTCAATTCTGCCATTCAAAAGCAGGAAAACCGCTCCACACCAAGGTGAGAGCCCACTCTACAAGATCGGTAGCCACTTCAGCTGCACTCTTTGCAGGTGTACCACTACATACCATCTGTAAAGCAGCAACATGGTCCAGCCAACATACATTTACGAAGCATTACTGCCTCGAGGAAACTAACAACGTCGATACAGCAGTGGGCCAGGCAGTGCTGAGGCATCCATTTCGTTAAGGTGAGCCTCTTACACATCCCACCACCACACTCAAGGTAGATTCAATACTGGTTCTTACTCTAATTCATATATAATTTTATCTCACAGTGTGTCTTACTCTAATGATGTGCTTCAGATTATTTGCTTGTCATATTGTGTTAACATGTCCTAGACCTCAAAATAATGTCAAAACAGATTGTGTCAAAACTTTCTGCCACGCAGCTTTTCTATTGCTCTTCTATTGAGATGTCTGTGAATATGCATATATATATAGATGTATATATATAGATGTATATATATATATATATATATATATATATATATATATATAGATATGTATAGATATGTATATACATATATATAGTTATGTATATGTATGCATATATATAGATATATACGTGGAGGTATAAAGCTGAACTAATGTGACTCACATCACTTATAAAATTACGATAAAATTACAGTCAAGGTAATTCACTAATTAAGAAGACATTACTGCTCGTTATTCTGATTCAAGCATGTGAATCTATGAAAGATCCAATGCTGGAGAAGAAAATTAGTTACTTACCTGTAACTGCAGTTCTCCAGTATTGGTATCTTTCATAGATTCACATGCAACCCACCCTCCTCCCCTCAGAGGCTCCCCTATTATACAGATATTTAACTTCACACTCCTACTAGAAAATCTGAGGGAATTCAGCCTCTGTTGGGAGTGTTTGGGAGAGGCTGAATCCTGATTGGTTGATACTGAAGTTTGGGTCTTTTTCACAAAACAAAGTGGATAGACTGTAAAATACCCTATGAGGCCTACTGGGGCCTACTGGTTTTACTTTTACTGACTTACTGCTTTATGTATTTAAGTTTACCGTGAGGCTCCCACCTCGACGACGGGGATGATTCAAGCATGTGAATCTATGAAAGATACCAATACTGGAGAACTGCAGTTACAGGTAAGTAACTAATTTTCTTTCCATTCATCCGCTACACAGGAAGTACCTGTGGTTTGTGATCAACGGCAAACACTTCCAGCTTAAGGTTCTCCCCTACGTTCAGCACCACGAATCTTCACCAAATGTTTGGCCCCAGTTGCAGCCTACCTAAGAAGAAGGAAGCACCAAGTTTTTCCTCATCTAGAAGAGTTGCTGGTGAAAGCTCCAGATGTCCAGTCACCGCGAAAGTCAGTCAGCGCGACTCTGTGCCTTTTCAAAGACTTGGGCCTTACTCTAAACAAGGAAAAATCATTCCTTCAACCTTCGACTCGGTTTGCCTTCTTAGGGGCTATATTAGACATGCAGCAAGCCAAAGCCTATCCTACGCTGGACAGACAAAACAAGTTAATCTCCCTGGCGAAGCGATTCCAAAGAAAAAAGTGTCTTTCAGTTTGTCAGTACAAGTCCTTACTAGGGATGTTGACGTCGTGCATAAGCCTCATTCCGTACTGTCGGCTGCGCATGCGTCCAATTCAAGAGGAGCTGGACAAACAATGGACGCAGGCACAAGGATCCTTCAAGGACACGGTTGTCATAACACCACTCATAATCCATTCTCTGGATTGGTGAACAATCCCCGAAAACATCTCAAAAGGTCTCAACTTCTTGCCACAGATTCCTCCAATGATTGTAACGACGGACGCATCACTCAGCTGATGGGGTGCATGCCTGCAAGACCTTTGGAAAATGGCCCCCTTCTCACCATCATTGTTGCATCAACCTTCTTGAGCTGAGATCAGTGTATCATGCTTTGCAAGCCTTCCTTCCGAGGATTCGAGGGTCGACAGTGCTTGTCAGAACAGACAATACCACCACAATGCACTATCTCAACAAGCAAGGAGGAACGCGTTCCCACCTGCTATCTCGAGAAGCGCAGACCATTGGAGATGGTGCATTCGGCATTCAATGCACATAAGAAGCGGAGCATGTCCTAGGTCTGCAAAATACCATCGCAGATTCATTGAGCAGGTTGGCAACATCTGATGAGTGGGAACTAGACCAATGGACATTAGATGGAATATTCGACCAGTGGGGAAAACCGAATCTGGATCTGTTCGCATCTTCCCAGAATGCCAAATGCCAATATTACGCAAGTTGGCATCACCAACCGGGATCATGGGGGGATGCATTTTCGATCACATGTTCAGGACGCCTTTCCTCCGAACCCTTTACTTGCAAGGGTGATCAGGAAAATGAAGTCGGAACCCTGACTGAATAATCCTGATAGCTCCAGCGCGGTCGCTTTCCGCAGACCAATTCCGGAGCTGCTTACCATCAACCAGGGACAAGTAAGACACCCGGATCCCAAGTCTCTGAGTTTATCCGCACGCCTCCTGAATTCAACGAATTCGTCCGCTTAGACCTACCGGCTGATTGCAGAGAAGTGCCAGCTCAAGCATGGGCAGCTAGCACCATTAAATCATACCGCCTAAAGTGGAAGCGGTTTTGTTTGTGGTGCGAAGCCCAGAAGGTACACCCTCTCTTCTCTGCCCTGGAGGCAGTATTGCTGTATGTCTTACAGCTGGCACGTTCAGGTCTTGCTCTTTCATCAATTAGAGTCCATCTGGCAGCCATTTCCCGATACAGAAGAATACCAGGTAAACCATCCTTGAGTTCTCTGAGATTAGTAAAGCAATTCTTGAAAGGTTTCTTCAGATCCTTTCCTCCAGTGAAACCTCCACCTCCAGCATGGCAACTTAACATCATCCTTGGCCAGCTCATGAAGGAGCCCTTTGAGCCCATCCACAGGGTAGACATCAAGTACCTCACTTGGAAGGTGGCTCTCCTTCTCGCCCTTACTTCGGCACAAAGAGTTAGTGAAATTCAAGCTTTCACTACTCAGGAACCCTTTTTGCAGTTCAAAAATGATGGAGTCATTCTACGCACCAATCCCAAATTCATTCCTCGGGTGCCTTCAGAATTTCCTATGAATGAGCCAGTGGTGTTAAAATCTTTTTTCCCGAACCCTCAATCTACTGCAGAGAGGACCCTCCATTCACTTGATCTTAAGAGGTGCATAAAATTTTATTTGGACATGACATAAAGTAATTCCAGAAGTCCAATCAGTTGTTTAAAGCTTTCAGTGCCGCTAGGAATGAGCACCCTGTGACGAAGCAAACTATTTCCCGATGGATTAAAGACACAATTGTTTTCTGCCATGAGAAGGCAAGTAGACCGTTGCAGACAAGTGTAAGAGCACATTCTACCTGAGCCATGTCTGCGTCCTGTGCCCTGTTCGCAGGTGTGTCTATTCAGGACATTTGTCGTGCTGCAACATGGAGGTCAGTTCACACCTTCACACAGCACTGCTTCTTGCACACAGAGTCTCTTCTGGATGCAGCTGTTGGGCAAGCAGTCTTCAGAAACCTGTTCCAATGAAGGTGAGCTACATTTTTTCTTCCCTTCATCCGCTTATTGTGTGTTATCTCACATTTTCTTTAAAAGTAATTTCTTTCTGCTCCCCAGGCTGTAGACCGTAAGGAAAGTTTATGTGAATATTGTCATACTGGTTCACATTTAAGAGTGCTATGTTACTATAGACATGTCGAAAATGTGTTATTCACTACTTACTATTCTGATTCAAGCATGTGAATCTATGAGAGTTCCAATACTGGAGTAAGGAATAAGGGCCAGATGTAGCAAAGGGTTTTACCCATTCTGTGTCTATGGGAAAATGTGTTCGTACATATGGCCCTAAGTTACTTATCTGTAACTGTAGTTCTCCAGTATTGGACACTTTAATAGATTCACATGCAACCCACCCACCTCCCCTGAGGAGCCCTACAGGTAAGTAACTTATTCCTTCCTTTTTTACTGCCCCTTTTCATTTTTTCATTCTCTATTTCACTGCTTTACATAGTGCTTGCCAGTTGAACCTCTCTCTTGTTCCTTTGCCAATGCTTCCATTGTTGAACTTACTTTTCCCGCTCTTTAACTTGAAACTCCCGCTTTCTGTCTTGATCTGTGTGTCTCCGATTGCTGAGCTGTCTATTTTCTTCCAACACCCTACCTTAAGATACTTCTTCCTTCTCTCCTCCTTCATGTTTCATTCTCCCTTTAGATTTATTTAATTCTTTCCTCTCACCCACTATATTTTCTTTTCATTTTTTCTTTCTTCATTCTTTCCTTCCTTTCTTCTGTACTTCTTTCCTTCCTTTCTTCCGTACTTTTCTTTCTTTCGTTCTTCATTCTTTCCATCCTTTCGTTCTAAATTCTTTCCTTCCTTTCCTCCGTACATCTTCCCTTTCTTCAGTTTTTCCTTCCTTTTGTTCTTCATTCTTCCCCTCCTTTCATTCTTTATTCTTTCCTTACTTTCTTCTGTACTTCTCCCCTTTCTTTCTTCCTTTGGTTTTTCCTTCCTTTCTAACTTCACTTTTCTTTCTTTCTTCATTCTTTCCATGTTTCCTTTGCTTCTTCTTTTCTTTCTCCCTGCCTTCATTCACCCCTCCCGTGTTCTTTCCATCTTCATTCTTTCCATGTTTCTTTTCTTTCTTCCTACCTTCATTCACCCTTCCTGTGTTCTCCTTTCTTTCTCCGTTCCTTCATTCACCCTTCCTGTGCTCTTTCTTTCTTTCTCTTTTTTTTCTTTCTTTCTTTCTCTTTCTTTCTTTCTTTCTTTCTTTCTTTCTTTCTTTCTTTCTCTTTTTTTTCTTTCTTTCTCTTTCTTTCTTTCTTTCTTTCTTTCTTTCTTTCTTTCTTTCTTTCTTTCTTTCTTTCTTTCTTTCTTTCTTTCTTTCTTTCTTTCTCCTGTCTTATTACTCACTCTTATCCCCTGCTATCTGTATCACTCTCCTCTTTCCATGTCCCTTGATCCTGCAATCTTCCCTCGTATAATATATCTCTTATTTCCATGGGAATATTTTGACCTGTTACAAAACGTTATCGTCACTTTGGATGTAATATGCACTTTAGCAGCTCAAAGCTGTAATCACATACACCTGAATGTCGGCAAGTTATCTCTCAAAAGCAGAGGAAAAACACTTAATTGACTAGATTATCGTGGTCCAGATACCTGTAGTACTTATGAAAATGCATTTCAGTGATTGGTACCTGGGCTGTAGGATGCGCTGAAGGTGTTCTCCGATGCTGGCCCCGCACTGAAATACTCCAAAAGCATCAGATTTCCAGAAGCCACCAGCAGAGGGAGCTTCTGAACTCCGCATGTTTTCTCCAGCAAAACAGGGGACGTCTTGCTGGCTCCATTGTACACTTTAATATACCCCGAGCTGCAGCTTGGTGAGGTCTGGAGATTAAAGACATCGAACCTCAGGAAAACCTAGAAATCAGAGCAGGAGATGGGGCCATCCTTAACATAATATCTTTGATTATTACGATTATTCCACAGAAGCATTCGTCGAGTAGAGCACGGGTGTCGGTAAACGTCATACTTATGTCGGGGATCCCTCCTTGCAGTGCCAATGGTGTGTACCTGCTTCTGTGCATTCGGTGACAGTTAAAACGTGGCCGCTGCAAGGTGGGATAACCGCTGCACCGTCCAAGCAATTGTAGGGCATTTTGATGGAGTGTGTGGAAATGATCTACCTGCTCTATTCTCAGATTGACTATGTGATCGGCGAGGTGGATGGTAGTGTCTCTGAGCCAGATTGTTCCGAGAGAAACAGTCCGTAGGAGATACGTTTCTCAAGGGGTGTGCAGGGCACTGACGTCTTTCTGGAACCTGTTGCTGTGTCCCCAGACGAATGGTCTGCTTAGAGTTGTCTATCCAAGGTGAAAAGTACAGCCCACTAACCAATTTCAGCGATGGAGCAGTGCTAGACCCATTTCCGATACAGTGTCTACAAGTGGGTAGACAATCACTTATGGCTGCTAACAATGTGGGTGGTATTGGCACTGGCCATTCCCTCGATTAAACCCAGGATGTGTGCTCCCCCCATTCTGACAGTTTGCTAAGTGACATGGGGATAGGATTATAGTTAAGGAATCCTTGCAGCTCAAGCAAATTAACTTTTAGCAAGAGCCACTCGAGAACCACAGGCTCTGAAAAGCTCACTAATCATAATAGTGACCTCTACTTTGCTCTACACCAAGAATGCCTCCCTGTTTAGCAAAGGCACAGCCACAAGGAGTTGGTAGTCTGAGGAGAGTGCAATGCATAATAATGTGGGGATTCCGGGTATTATCCTAAACCTAGTAGTCTATGCTAATGTGAGGCTGGAGAGCCAGACAGTGCTGTCTGATTGTAGTTCTCATGTGAATGGTCTATGTTTTATGACACATAACGAGCGTCTAGAATGGTTGAGTGGATCTTATAACCAAGAATGTCACCCCCTTTCTCCCATGTGACAAAGCTGTCTGCACTTGCACACCTGTACATTCCCAATAAAGGACCTTGGTACACTGAGTCTGTGCCTATCCTTATTGAAGGTTATACATCCGTCTAAACAAAATGCTCTTCTCAGACCCACACTAAGGCCCTCATTACAACCCTGGCAAAGTGGCAGTTATACCGCCAACAGGCCGGCGGAAAAAAATGGAATTATGACCATGGCAGTTACCATCATGGTCATCCGCCACCTCTCCACTCTGACCGCTGGGCTGGAGACTTCGGTCTCCAGCCCGGCGGCCGTCACCAGACCACCAGTGGTATCAGGACCCTGCATACCGCTATGGATTTCGTGTGGTTTGGAACTGCCACAAAACCATGGCGGTAGGCCCTATCAGTGCCAGCGAATTCCTTCCCTGGCACTGATAGGAGTCTCGTCCCCGAGTCCTCCCCCCACACCTCTGACCCCCCTACCACCCCCTAAAGGTGGTAGTACCCCACATCGACACACACCCCCCTTCACGCACACAGACACCACCACCACACATACCCGCACAGATACTAACAAACATTCCAACAGAGACACACAGTCATACACGCACACATACAGACATACATGCACACAGATAAACATACAGACAGACACGCACACATTTCCAAACACACAACACCCCCCCGCATGCATACACACACTCACACACCCCCTCTACACACTCACACCCCCATGCACGCACACACCACACAACACCCCCCTCCCCTAACGGATGGTCACCTTACCTTTTCCGGTGATCCTCCGAGCAGGTACGGGATCCATGGGGGCTGCTCCACCGCCAGCACCCCATCACCAGAACACCACCACACCGAATCATGGGACGTGATTCGGTGGGCGGTGTTCTGATGACGTGGCGGTGAGGCAGCCTCCACTTCCTCGCCGACCGCCAGTATGGCTGCTGGCTGCTCTCCGTCCGAAAAAGGACAGAGGGCTGCCAGCAGTCATAATACGCTGCGTGGAAAACCGCCTGCACTGGCGGTCTTCAGCGCAGCGGTACCTCCGCGGTCTTTCCAAAAGACCGCCCAGGACGAAATGAGGGCCTATGTCCTAATCAGTCCAGTCCTGTTCAGTAACACAGATTCCACCATTGTCTACCTAATACACCATATCCTGGTGTGCTCAGTTTACATAGTGGGGCTGGGGCTACCAAGGGGATGTGCTTCATACCTGCTACAGGACTTACTTTATCAGCTGGGATCCTAATCAGGTAGACACAACTGGTAGCACTAGGGTAAGCTGAAGGAGTACTGGTAGAGTTCAGCCTTCCTGTTGGGCTGGAGAGCAGAAAGCCGCATACTCCTGCAGAGAACACAAGAGAATATTAATCAGTTAACACCTAGGGCCTGATTCACACAAAACCTAGTCGCAATCTGCAGTGGGGCTCCGGGCCTACTGATGAAGTAATAAAGATGCACTCCCTAATTTACAGCGGATCTGCCTAACAGTGAGTGCTAGCCCATGAGCAGTAGCGCTCAGCCACTTTGCTTGGATAGGATTTACCAGAGTGCTATTTATTCATTAACTCCCTTCGCTCACAGGGCTGGAGGGACCAGGGCAGATCACATAGTTGACGATGTTGCCAATGAGAGCCCAAAATACATTTAAAACAAGTTTAAGTAACAATTTCAAAGTTCTTTGAAAATGCTCATATTACGTTTAGAAACTTAAAAATATGGTTGAGCCTAATGTGTTTGGAACAACTTCCTAAACAAAGGTTTTGAAACATAGGTATTAAGTGAATTCTAAAAAGCTTGGACTGGCATGTTGATGAAGACACTGACTTGATGAACCTTATGATCTTCATCTGCTGCCAAATCCATTAGTTCTCTGCCAGAAAAAATATCCTCAGATGAACAGGGTAGACGTCTATCATACTCATGTTGAAGCACTCCATAAAACGATGCTCTGACAGATCTAGACCCACTTAGGCACTAACAACTATCCGTAGAAGGCGCTGTTCTTTTAGCTTAACATTGCTCCCAGGTAAAGAAAGGGTTCTACAATTTAGCAAAGAAATAAAAGTGATTGCAATGAATCTTGAAAACAACACAAATCGCCACAATTAGACGATAAAGGCGCCCCTGTTTTGCTGATATGATTCACAAGAGTCTGAACACCCTGTATAGAAGTTAATTTCTTTATCACGACCCAATCTTGACCACTGCTCACATGTAATACAAATTAGATATTACAATGCAATCTGATTTCTCTCTTAGGGGATCTAAATTGATAGTCCTAAGCATTGAATAGTTTCATCCACGTGCGGGAATCCCGGAGCACTTTTTCATAGAATATCTTCTTAAGTGTAGATGTTCATCTTTCTTCAGGAAGGCCTGTAGAAAACACTTAAGAAAGAATATATTATTCAGCCTATAAGAACAAGTTACAGTGGTGAAATTCTTCCGATTTTTCTTACAAAAGGGTCAAAATACCCACATATACATGTAAAATTAGTACTTTATAAAACAGCTTAAATCTTTTTCACAAACTCTTTTTGTAAAAATCGGAAGATGAAGGATGGCAGCACAGTGAATCCTTATTTGCTGCTAATACATTTTTAAAACAGCATCTGTGACTTAAAGGACTCAGAGACCACCAGTATATTCCATCATTCACAGCAGGTTGCAGTTGCCTCAGTTCTTTTTTCTAGCTCCTGGTGACAGAATATCGGAGCACTGAGCTTAACCTTTTTAGGTTTTTGTCTTCAAAATTCAACAGTGGAATTTTGTGACAACTAGTACATTCGAGGTTTTTCATCTCTCACCTTATATTTTCTGCCAGCAAATGGTGGTATTTTGTCAAATAAAATGCAATCTTTCTTTAAGAAGTGTCATGCCCGTGAGAGAAAGAAGGCCAAATGAAACCCTCACAACGTCTGCATTATTTGTATTCCAGCAAGCCATATTCCTGATAAATGTCAGCACTGCAGAAAGTTCTCGTGGCACTCCCGGAGGGAAAGGGGAAAGGGAAAAAAGTTGCTTCCAAGGTACTGAGGAAAGATGCAGACAGCAGGCAGAGTCTGAAGGTGGGACTTCCGAGCGAGGGGAGGGTCAGTCCTCTATTAGAGCTCGGCCATCTACTTTAGAAGGACGTGGAAGTTCAGAAAAGAGGGTTCCAGTTAAAAAACGACATTGTTGCCAGTCGACATCAAGAGGATCGACGTCGAGACAAGGTAGGGCACTTACTTGTTCGCCAACAAGGGTTGGGTCGGAGAAGATTGATTTCAAGACAAGGTAGGTCGATGTCAATGGCACATACGCCGTCGCACGCAGAGTGAAATTGATGTAGAGAAGTATGTTGACATCAAGGCGTAGAGACCAATTGACCCCAAGGATTGGATAGACGTCGAGGCGTTGAAGGAGGTCAATGTTGAGAAGCAGATCACCGTTGAGACTTCGAAGGAGGTCGATGTCGACAAGCATATCGACATTGAGGACACCACATCAGGAGAAGAAGAAAAGGAGACACATTTCTACCTCCCCAGACTTCAAATACTCAAGGGTGTACTCTCCTTCTTCACCAGCAGTATTCCTGGACTCTCGTACACCACCATTTCCTCCATGTCTGACTCCTTCACCACCACCATCACTTCCTGCACCACAGCCTTCAGCACTATTTGCACCAGCGCCGAGATCTCCAACTGTCGAATCTCCACTCTCAAGATGTAGATCTGTTCAAGAACGTGCCATTGTTCACACCATCACTAACACAACGGATCCAATCATTCGCCGTCTCGTCTCAGTGGTCATATTAGCGGACAGGAAACACAGTGCAACTACTACTGCTTCCTCTGTACCACTTAATAAAGAGAGTAAGAAGTTGGGCTTTCTAGGCTGAAAAATATGCATCAAAGCTGCAACCACCATGAAGGCGGCCACTGCAGTTGCCCTTGAGGCAGGTATGATAGAATATTGTGGGACTCAGAAATTTGCTGATGATCATCCAAGGGACAAACAGGGAGACTTCCTGGAGGTAGTCAAGGAGAGCTCAGTGGTCTCCAATCAAGTCATCTATCGCGCAGCTGATTCCTCCATGTTGGTGGCACACAAATATTGTCACAGTGTGGACTTACGTAGGCATTCTTGGCTCCATCTCTCGACTCTCAAACAGGAGTCTCAACAAAGGATCATTAATCTTCCATTCACAGGATCAATCCTATTTAGGAGCCACATTGATGACGAGGTGGCTCAGATGAAAACAGAGATGGAAACCCTTAAGGCAGTTGCCCTAGAAAGGTCCAAAGAACCAAAAAGGTCCTTCAATCCCTACCAGCTCCATTTTAACCCTTAGAGGGTTCAAACCCATCACTGGTATCAAGGTCGCCAGCAACCTCAACAGCAGCGAAGGCAGCCTAGAGGATAATCCACTCAATAGCCACCAGTCTCCAGGCCTTGAATCTTTCCTTCCCCCTATTCTGTTACCCATTCCGGTAGGGAGAAGCATTTCATGTTTTCTGCAGAATGGCAAAAAATCACAAAAGACACCTGGGTATTGAATATTGTTTGAAATGGGTATTGTCTCATATTCAGAAGTCCTCCACCGACCATACCACCAAAACCATCTGATCACCATTGCAAATGCTACTATCGGAAGTCAACTTCTTGCTGCAGAAGCACACGTTGGAGGCCATTCCTCGCAAACAACGGGGAACTGGCATGTGTTCCAGATACTTTCTGGTAAAGAAGAAAGGCAAGATCGAATTCAGACACATTCTTGACTTAAAATTGGCCAACAAATGATTTTTGGCAAGAAACATTTTGGATGCTGTTATTACATCAGACCTATCCCCAATTACACCAGGGAGATTGGCTCCGCTCCATAGACCTCCAAGATGAGTATTTTCATATACCAATCGCCAAGAAACATTGTAATTTCTTGAGGTTCGCCATGGGGCAGGATCATTATCAGTACCAAGTTCTTCCATTTGGCCTCCAGTCAGCACCCAGAAGTGCATGGCTGTAGTAGCTGCTCACCTCAGAAAAAATTGAATCTTTGTCTACCCCTACCTAGACGATTGGCTAATCAAGGCGTCCACTTCTCAAGAGGTCCAGCTTCATTACAACTGGACATGTGATGTCCTTCAACGGTTAGGGCTTCTTATCAACCACAATTCAATATCTACTCCTGTTCAGACTCTGCAGTTTTCCAGGGCTTCCACCAACACTAGTCAGGCAAGAGTGTGTCCTTTGGAGGAGAGGTTGTTATCGATCCATCTGAAATGTCACTCTCCCATTAAAGTCTCTCATCCCACAGTGAGGTCAGTGTTGTCTCTCCTTGGCTCAGTGGTCTCATGTATCTTCCCAAGTCTGAATGCCCGGCTGCACATGCTTCCTCTTTATGAATGTCTAGAGGATCAGTGGGAGCAGTTGACAGGCAGATAGGATGACAGGATCATCCTCTCCCCATACAAAAGTCTATGAAATGGTGGTGCTGTTCTGCCAGCCTGCTTCAAGGAATGCCACTTCATAAACAGAAACCATCTCAGACCATAGTGACAGATGCATTACTTCTAAGATGGGAATTTCACATGGATCATCTCCAAATTCCGGGCACATGGCCTCTCGAGAGATGACCTATTACATCAGCCTCCTTGAACTCCGGGCAGTTCATCTAGTGCTAAAAGCCTTTTGACCCTCATTCAAAACCCAGTCCCCGCTTGTTCAGATTGACAATATGGCCACCATGCACTACCACAACAAGTAGGGGGGGAACGAAGTCCAGATCATTATCCCATGAGGCCCAGACAATTCGGAAATGGTTGATAGTCCGAAAACTACGGATTACTGCAACTCACTTTCCAGGTGTGTAAAATGTTCAAGCAGGTGCCCTCAGCAGAGTTCGGCGAAAAAATCATGAATGGGTCTTTTACGACGATGTTGTGCAAAACATCTTCAGGCTGTGGGGCGCTCTGCTTATCCGCTGCCACAGAAAACAAAAACTGCGAAGGCTTCGCCTCAATATACTGCCAACAAGGGACACTTGGGAATGCCCTACGGATTGACTGGTCCACCTAATTTCTCTACACATTTCTGCTGGTTACCCTGATGCCATCAGTCCTCCTCGAACTGTCCCACTCGAGAACCAGAATGATTTTAATAGCCCTGGAGAGGGCACGTCAATGGTGGTTCACAAACCTTCTTCACTGGTCAGAGCGTCCACATCTCAAACTGCCATGGGTACCAGACCTGCTAATGAAATTTAGAAGCCATATGTTTCACGCCAATCTCTCTTCCTTAAAGTTAACAGCATGGCTCCTGAGTTAGTGGAGTATTGACACTTGAACTTGCCACAAGAATGCATGGACATCCTCAAGGAGGCTAAGCGGCTGTCAGCCCATTCACCATATGCCTTCAAGTAGAAGAGATTTTGCATTTGGCGTTGGAATGTGGACCCTACATCTTGCCAGGAAGATGTAATTCTTCCATACTTACTTCATTTGGGAAATAGGTCTGGCAGTTCTCTTCCTTAACAGTTCACTTGGCAGCCCTTACTGCCTACAGAAAATATCCTTCACAAGCCTCTCTTTTTCAAAATCCCCGTAATCAAGGATTTTCTAGAAGGGTTTCCTCCAATTAGGCATCCTACGCCTCCCTGGGAGCTCAACATAGTCCCTTCACAGCTCATGCAGGACCCATTCGAACCTATTGACAAGTCAACCCTGCGGCATCTCTCAGGGAAAACCGCTTTCCTCATAGCAAGCATGTTAGCTCGTAGGGTTAGCGAAATTCAAGCATTATGCTGTTCGAACCATACACAGTTTTTCACTTTAAAAAAGTAATCATGAGGACTCATCCGAAATACTCTCGAAGGTTATTTCAGATTTCCACGTCAACCAGACAATTTCATTACCAACCTTCATTCAACATCCTTCAAGCTTGCTGAAAGAACCCTCCATTTCCTGGATATAAGGAAGGTATTGAAGTTTTATCTAGATAAAACAAGTGACCTATGCAGATTGGACCAATTTTTTTTTAATCAATTATGGCCATGTCCGTATAGGTTTACTCACTTCCAAACAATCCATCTCTTGATGGATAGTCTCTTTCAGCCTGTTATGCTACCAAAAACCCAACAAGGCTTTATCAGCTAGACTTAAGGCTCATTCTACTTGGTGCAAAGCAGCTACTGCCGCTTTGATGAAAAATGTCCCTATAGCGGAGATTTGTAAAGCGGCTACATGGAGATCTGTTCACACCTTCAATAAACCCTATTGTTTGGAGTTGGATGCTTGAACAGATGCTCAAGTAGGACAAGCCTCTCAGAAATGTATTTGCTTCATTCAGTCCCTTCGTCATTCCTCTGTCTTGACCACCACTCTTGGTGGGGATGGGCTTGCTATTCTATTCAATGCTTATGACTATCAATGAAGATCCCCTAGGGGAGAAGGTATGGTTTAGTTCCCATAATCCCAGTTCTCTCTTAGAGGAATCACCACTGAAGTCATAAGGAAACCCTCCTGCCTCCACAGTGAGCATAACAGAGGAAACTACTGGACTTATCTATCATTTGCGCACACTCATCAAAAAGAACTGAGGCAACTGCCACCTGCTAGGCACAATGGGATATTGGTGGTCTCTGGGTCCTTAAAGGAACAGACGCTGTTTTAAATCTTACATGATAGCAGCCTATAGGGTTAAACTGTCTTGCCATTCTTCATCTTTCTACTTTTACAAAAAAGGTTTTGTGAAAAAGATTTGAGCTGTTTTATAAATGATTGTATATATATATATATATATAGCCGCCACTAAGTAGGTAGGTAGTTATAGTTAGGACCATGTTTCCATAGAAAAAGCTGTTTTTGACTTGTGCCGGTGATTCTTTTTGCGCACTGAAAGATTCGGAGTGATCCGTCAAGTGGGGGCTAAGAAAAAGGGGGATCTAAATAGTTGTGTTTCCCATTTTAATTACTATAAGACCTTTAGACACAACTACAGCCCGAACCACTGAATGGAATTACATCACATTTGGGAGAAACCTAGCTTTTGGCACACAGATTGTGCTTTAGCTTATAGGGTGTAAATCCGTTCAGTAGTTTTTGAGATATTAAAGACAATCCAAGTTTGTATATCTCTGGCCGCGATGATGAATAATGACAAGCTCGTGCAGGGAAATGCACAACTCTGATTGGCTGCCAACACTTCAAACCAGGAAGTGTTGGCGGCCATCTTGGGACTCGGATTTCGCAGAGTCCCACCAAGAAATGGGGAACCCCTCAGGGCTAAAAAGCATTTTCCCTGGGGCTTTCATGATATGTAACAGCTCCCACCAAGCAAAAGCAAACATAACTCCGTCTTCTGACAGTGGGAAATGACAAACAGGTCCTCCTGTCAGAAAGCAGAGTTTTCCTATGTCTTCCCTGCACGCCAATATGCGGGGAAGGTAAGACATATGAAAACATTGCTCTAGCAAACAGGGAGCTGCTATAACGTTGGATGAACGCATAGTAACAAAAAGTACTATATGTTTAAAAACAAGAACAGGGACATTATAGGTATGAAATAGAATTTAAAAACATAGAAATTCACTGAAAAAAAAACAAAGGTTACAGGGACGTTATAGTTAGGCTCACATTTGATACGTACAAAACCATTGAAATTCACTTGCATGAAGAACTTTTGGAAGACGTGCACAGAAGCCCAAGGAGCTGCAGAGGATGCGATGCACAGGGGTACTATCTGGCACAGGGAGGCAAGCTCTTACCTCCACCAAATTTGGACATCTGGACCTTTGGACAGTCAGGGTCTCTTTGGTCCACCACCTGTGTTCCAGGGATCACACTCTTCAACAGGAGAGGAGTCCCATAGTTCCGGTCGTCGTCACAGAGAGGTGCCTGCTGAAGCACGGAAGTGACTCCGTCACTCCTAAGGAGATTCCTTCGGTTCATCTGGTGCAGGGTGAAGAAGGGCAGTCCTTAGAGCGTGCACAACTTGGAAACTGTTGCAGTTGCTGGCTGGAGCTGAAGTTGCAGGTCAAAGGAGCTTTCCTGGATAGTTTGTAACACTTACAGCGGTTCTTGGAGCAGTCTGCGGTTGATCCAACAGTCAGAAGCTGAAGCAGAAAATGCAGAGGAGTCCTGGAGGAATCTTGCAAACTGAATCCAAGGAAACACCCAGAGGAGAGACCCTAAATAGCCCTGAGAGGGGGATTGGCTACCTACCTAGGTATGCACCTATCGGGGGGGGGTCTCTGACGTCACCTGCTGACACTGGCCACTCAGATGCTCCCAGAGGGCTATCGCCAGGGACATTCTGTAAGAACTCTGGGCACCACCCCTGGGGTGGTGATGGACAGGGTTCGTGCCAGAGCAGGGACTGGGGGGTTGCTGAACCGATGTTGACTGGATTATGCAAGGAGGGCACCGTTTGTGCCCTTCAAAGCATTTCCAGCTGGGAGGATACCCCTCCCATGCCTGTGACACCTATTTCCAATGGGAGAGGGTGTAACACCACTCTCCTAAAGAAATGCATTGTTCTGCCTTCCTGGGATTGAGCTGCTCAATCCCCAGGAGGGCAGAAACCTGTCTGTGAGGTGGCAGCAGCTGGGGCTGCAGTGGAAATCTCAAAGAGCTGGTTTGGCAGTACTCGGGGTCCATGGTGGAGTCCCAAGGGTGCATGGAATTGGCTCCCCAACACTGGATTTGGATTGGGGGTTCAATTGCACAATCTTAGACACCTCACATGGCCATATTCGGAGTTACCATTGTGAAGCTATATATATGTATTGACATATATGTAGTGCACACTTATAATGGTGTCCCCACACTCACAAAGTCTGGGGAATTGGCCCTGGACAACGTGGGGGCACCTTTGCTAGCCCTTACACACAGTAACTTTGCACTGAGCCTTCAGTAAAGGAAGGTTAGACATATAGGAGACTTATAAGATACCTGGTGCAGTGAAAAATGGCTGTGAAATAGTGTGTGCACTATTTCACTCAGGCTCAGTGGCAGTCCCGAAGAAAGGATTGTATGAGCTCCTTATGGGTGGCAAAAGAAATGCTGCAGCCCATAAGGATCTCCTGGAACCCCAATGCCCTGGATACCTAGGTACCATATATTAGGGACCAGTGTGCCAATCAGAATTGGAATATGGAGTCACTAAACTATAGTGACAAATTTGGTAAACAGAGAGAGCATAAGCACTGGAGGTCTGTTAGCAGAATTCCAGTGACACAGTCAAGCATACTGACAACACATATAGGCCACAAACTATGAGCACTGGGGTCCTGGCTAGCAGGATCCCAGTGAGACAGTAAAAACACACTAACAAACACTGACAGACAGGCCAAAAATGCGGGTAACCATGCTAAAAAGAGACTACATTCTCTCAATGATCTAAAATTTACAGTGGACAGAAATGGTCTCATGGAAGGACTCTTCATAGGTGGCTATTTACATATCTGTATTTCGGGTTCATTACTCTTCTGTGTTTATATGAAGCATTTGTCATATGCCAGGATTCCTTTGCTTGAATTAGAAATATGGGTGGACCAAATATATTTAATTCATTTTTACCAAACAGGTTGTAGGTCTAGTTGCAGCATAGTTAATAATATTGTTGTCTTGTCCTTCAAGGGTTTTCAAGCACTTTTAAGGCAGGAAGAAAGTGTATTTGTGTGCTATATGGATTAGGCTTCTGTATTCAGTGGTGGAGCTCTGCATTTTCTGGCGGCACCTGTGGTATTTCTGCATTTTACTAAGAGGCATTACTCCTCTTTTTTGAGACACCTGACCCAGGGAAAAGGTTGGTAATGAGTCTAGTTGTTCAAGACATGCTTAGAACAGTAGGGGGCTCAAGCAGTGATGTGTCATGGACTCCCCTGCTGTTCACGCTCTGCACTGCAGATGTAGGTTCTGCTGTTTTAAAATTAAGGTACTTTTTACTGAAAATAAGGCAGCAAAATATACACATTTTGCAATTTGCTGATGACTTGGACATCTTACATCGATCCAGTATGGTCACGCTGAGAACCCGAAATGAATTAGGTGAATGCAATTTAGCAAATAGATGAGTTGCCAACAACCCTAAAAAGAAGGTCATGGTTATTGTCAGGCATACAAATAAAACAAGTAGGATTTGGACCTGGGGTCCTCTATCCTGAATTACAACAATCTAGACATCTGGATGACTAGCATGGGTTACCAAGATATCATCTCTCTTCCATAAAGAACAGAGGTGCTGCAATTGCATTTGCTTTGTAGAGGCTAACGTAAAAGTTATATATTCCCTTGAATAAGCCATAATAAAGGTTACAAAGTCTAAGCTTATGCCTGCCTAACGTATGGCCAAGAGGCTTTTCCCTCAGGAGTTTCCTCAATCTTGGATCTGTTACAATGTAATGCCTTTAGAAAATGATTTTAATTACTAAAGAGTAGCTAGCTATACATCACAAAATTGCCTGTGTTGGGCTGACTAGACACGACTTAGCCAATAAAGCAGCTATTTTGATCTATTGCCATCTAACTAAAAATTCCAATCGAGGATCTCAAAAAGCTGCCTGAAGCCCATTATTTAGGCATAAAATGACCAAAACACTATGGGCCTCATTATAAGTTTGGCGGGCGGCCGAGGCCAAACTCTTCTCCTGAACCCCGCCGGCCCTATGAGGAGTTCACGGCAGGGCCTCCTAATGAAGATGGCTGCAATGTGGTAGTGCGGCGGGTGCAGCAACTCCCGTCGCGCATTCCACTGCCTGTAATTCGGGCAGTGGAATTTGCGACAGGGCTATGCATGGGGGTCCCTGCACTGCCCATGCCATGTGCATGTGCATGGGCAGTGCAGGGCCACACCGCCATGGACAGGTGGGCGGATGGGGACTCGTAATCCCCAGGAAGCAGCGCTGCCCTGGCGGATTACAACCACTGGGACCACCAGGCGGTAGCCTGGCGGTGACGGTGGTTGGACGCCACAGTCATAATATCCCGGCCAGACCGCCACTTTGGTGGTGGTCCCACCGTGACCCTAGCGGTCTGGTGACAGCCAGGGTCATACTTGAGGCCCTGTGTCTCCTGGTCCGCTTAGCTTCATTTGTCCATAGAGGACCATGAATTTGCTACATTATGGGCAGATTATCTTTTACAGCTCCTCTGGAATTTTAGTTGTTGCTCTCCAGATTGTGATTTTGCTGAATACAGACACATGAAACATATTGATCTGTTATTATGTACTACAGAGCAATACCATTTAAAGGAGTCACTGAATAATTCAAGCATGCAGAAAGTCATCTAGTTGTTTTTTTTGTTATTTCCTGTCAGAGAATCAGAACAGGCTAGAATATGCTGGAAAACAACTCCATTAAATGCACATTTATTCGTGCACAATGATTCAACTAATCCGAAGCAACAAATATATAATCATTCATGGTGCTTTAATGGAAATTAAAACAGAGCTGATATCCTTAGATGAAAATGTCAAAAAGGTTACTTACGGTCGGTAACATTGGTCTGGTAGAGACTACGGGCCTCATTACCGCCGCCCGCCAAGGTTGGACCGCAGAGCGGCCACCAATGCAGTCGCAATCCCGCCGGCCGCATTACGACATCCCCGCTGGGTCGGCAGGATGTCTACCGTAACATGGGAGCCGGCGGTGTTGCAGCCTTGCGACGGGTGCAGCTGCACCCGTCGCGCTTTTCACTGTCTGCTGTGCAGACAGTGAAAAGCAGGGTGGGGCTGTGCCTGGGGGCCCCTGCACTGCCCATGCCAAGTGCATGGTCAGTGCAGGGACCCCGCAACTCCCCTTCCCGCTAGCCTTTCCATGGTGGTCTCTACCGTCATGGACAGGCTGGCGGGAAGGGGAGTCGTAATCCCCTGGGCAGCGCTGTAATACGCCAGATTGTACCACTAGCCTCTTGGTGGTACAATCGCCAAAACAGCCCTGGCGGTCTTTGACCGCCAGGATTGTAATGAGGCCCTATATCTAGCTGCAGATTCCTTACCTTAAAGTTATCCCAGGCATCAGACTGGTTCCGGAAACTGCTTCGTGAGTGGTACCCCTACGCGGCAGTAGGTGGTGTTGTTTGGGTCCACGTGCATTGTCTGCCACGTCGGAAGTGATGTCCGCGGCAGCTCTCTATGCACCACCCAGGCGCGCTGAAGTCAGTTTCTTTTCACAACTTTCAACACCAGAAGCGTAGAGCTATGAAGAACACTAAACACTGGTGTGGATAGCTGCGGCCTTGAAAGGTATGCAGCCCTGTCCCTAGAAATCCCATCACAGAGCAGGGAGGATGGGTGGATTGGTAAGGAATCTGCAACTAGTTATCGTCTCTACCAGATAAGGCTTTACCAAAGGTAATTAACTTGTTCATCTGATAGAGACTTCTAGTTGCAGATTCCTTAGTTTAGAATAGATACCCAAGCACAACCATCCCCGAAGGTGGTCTGCAGACCGACTTCAGACAAGGAAGTCCTGTAGGACCAAAAGGGCAAAATGCCCATTACAACAGATCTGACTGTTCATGCAGTTTTGTTTGATAAACATGTGCAGGGAAGCCCACGTTGCTGCCTAGCAGATATCCACAGTTGGAACTCCAAGTGCTACCGCAGTTGTCGCTGTTGTTTCTAAACAACCTTATGCTAAGGGTGCTTAACAACCAGTGCCTTTTCACAGGATTCTAAATTGTGGATTCCTGGGATAGAGAGCAGACAGGTGCTGAGCAGGGAGGTATAGCAGGGGTTGTTGTCCTGTACTTAATTAAACACTTAGAACATACATGGATGGAGTCTTTGAATCCTAAAAATTGTGACGAGAATAGGATGAAAGGCAGCGCTGCAAGTTGATTTCAGAAGAATACATTGGAGAGGACATGATGAAGAAATACTACAAGAATCGCAGCATTGGCTCTGATGGAATGAGTGCACAAGCCCTCAGGGGGCTGCTTCTTGGCCAGTGCGTAGCAGATTTTAACGCAGAGCACAACCCATCTGGATATGGTCCTTTTCTGCACAGCACCGTCCTTTTTAGTTCTAACAGACCCCATAAAGAATTGATCATCCACCCAGAATTCCCTTGTGCATTCAAGGCAGAACGACAATGATTGTTTGGGCTCCAGACGATGGAGATGCTCCTCATCCTTTGAAGGGTGAGGGGGAGTGTAGAAAGTAGACAAGGAATGTAGGAGGCTGGCCTGGTGTGGTGGGTACCTAAGGTACCTACACCTTATACCAGGTCCAGTCATCCCTTAGTAGTGTAGTGTAGGCAATGTATAGAAGCCAGGCTCTCTAGAGGTAGCTGTAGATGAGCAGTCAAGACTTATCTAGCAGACATGCAAGGTTTATGCAATACTACTACAGTCACACAGCACTTACACACATGAAACAACCACAGAGTGTTACAAAAATGAAGGTACTTTATTATTATGGTAAAACAAATACTAAAATACTGTGTAGGCAATACTCCACTAGAAGGTTAGTAAACACACTATTATATACACATTAGAGGTGAGAGATTAGCTTAGAAATCAATAGCAAATAGTAAAACAATAGAAAAAAGTGAAGTCCCTAGGGGGGAGACCAAACCATATACTAAGTAAGTGGAATGTGAAAGGCAGTCCCCCACCCAAGGAAGTGGAATCTGTAGAGGGGAGTTGGAGGAACTAGGAACCCCAAAAGGTAAGTACCAGGGTGCCCCCCAGTGACCAGGAGAGAGGAGGTAAGTACCTGGTTTTTCCCCAACCCACAGGGGAACTTTGGAAAAGGACAGTGCAGGACGCAGACAAAACTGGAAGAAACCAAAGGTGGATCCTAACAGAGGAGGACCTGTAAAAGAAGGGGATCAAGTCCAGTTCAAGATGGATTCTCTGGTTGTGGCAGGAGCCACTACCCACTCTTCTGGAGATGCAGGACCAGGTTGATGGTGGAGACAAGGAGTCAGCTGTGCAGCACCGGCGCATGAGAAGAGTTCCAGAAGTGATGAAGGTGATGTCCCAGGTGACCCTCAGCCGTGAGGAGAGTCGAAAGACGAGGATGTAGCCCCCACAGGCAACTTGCAGGCAGCAAGCACAGAAGTCGCAGTGAGGCCCATTCAGCACACATGAAGAAGGATCCCACATCGCTGGAGCACCAGGCAAGAGACTGTGCTTTGCAGGGAAGAGTGCTGGAGCTGGGGCTACATGGAGCCTGAAGATCCCTTGGAAGAGGAGCCAACAAGCCTTGGTAGCTGCAGGAGTCTCAGTGCACACGGGTACTGTCCATCAAGGAGAGGCAAGGGCTCACCGTCTCCCAAGTTGGACAGCTGGTAGAGAGTACCGAGCACAGCCAAGAAAATGTTGCAGTTGCTAGAAGGAGCCGGAGAAACAATGTGGCAGAGCAGAGTAGTTGCTGGAGTTGCAGATTGTCGGTTCCTGGAGGGTCCAGTTGCAGTCCCGGTTGACATAAGATGAAGTAAACATTGCAGAGGAGTCCTGCTGGAATCTTGCACATTGTATCTGAAGAGCCACCCTGGAGAGAGACCCTAAATAGCCCAGGAAGGGGGATTGGTCAGTTAACACGGTGACCACCTATCAGGAGGGGGCTATGACATCACCTGGTTGACCTGGCCACTCAGATGCTCCTAGGGGCCTTTGCCCACCTTGGATTCAAGATGGCAGAATCAAGTGTCCACCTGGAGGAGCTCTGGGCACCACCCTTGGGGTGGTGATGGATAGGGGAGTAGTTACTCCCCTTTCCATTGTCCAGTTCTGCGCCAAAGCAGGGACCAGGGGTCTCAGGACTGGTACAAACCGGTTTATTCAAGGAGGGCACCAAATGTGCCATTCAAAGCATACAGGTGGCTTGGGGAGGCTACCCCACCCAAGCCATGTAACACCTATTTCCAAAGAGAGAGGGTGTTGCCTCCCTCTCCCAAAGAAACTCCTCTGTTCTGCCTTCCTCTGCTTGAGCTTGTCAAGCAGCAGAAGGGCAGAAACCTGTCTGTGGGGTGGCAGCAGCACGGGCTGCCCGGAAAACCCCAGAAGATTGGTAGGAGTTATGCTGGGGGTCCTCCAAGGAGCCCCCAGAGTGCATGGAATCATAAAACCAATACTGGCAACAGTATTGGGGTATTATTCCAACATGTTTGATACCAAACATACCCAGGTTCGGAGTTACCATTATGTAGCTGGACACAGAGGTACCTTCACCCTGCACTCACACACAGGTACCTTCACCCTGCACTCTAGGCTTGGAGGGCCTGCCATAGGGATGACTTACAATGACCTGGTGCAGTGACCTGTAGTGAAAGGGTGCCTGCACCTTTTCACTCAGGCTGCAATGGCAGGCCTTCATACACGTTGTACATGGGCTTCCAAGGGTGGCACAATACATGCTGCAGCAGGTGGGGAAACCCTGGTGCCCCAATGCCCTGGGTACCTAAGTACCATATGCTAGGGGCTTACATAGGGGCACCAGTATGCCAAGTGGGGGGTGTGCTAAGCCCTGAGCAACCAAATTGAGATGGAGAGAGCACAGACACTGAGGTCCTGATTAGCAGGACCCCAGTGAACACAGTCAAAACTCACTGACAGCAGGCAAAAAGTGGGGGCAACCATGCCAAAAAGAGGGTACTTTCCTACAGGCATCACTGCACACATTCATAAAACATTACTGCCTGGACACTCAGGTTCATCGTGATGGATACTTCACATCTTCGGTCCTGCAGGACTTGTTAGTTTAATCAAGTTTGCAAACCCACCGCTGGTGAGGTATTGCTTGGGTATCTATTTAAAGGTATGAAATCTGCAGCTAGAAGTCTCTATCAGATGATCAAGTTACTTACCTTCTGCAACACCTTATAAGGTAGAGATTCTATCAAGCCGTTGATGCCTGACCAATCCTCCCAACCTCCCTGCTGTGAGAACCATTTCGTGTGTAAGGGACACCCATTCAGAGCCGTAGTCTTTTCCACACCAGTGGTCAGTTTTCATTGTGACTCTGTGCTCCTGGCATGGATAACTGTGAAAGTAACTGAAGTCAGTGTGTCCTGTGGTGGCGCCTATATAAGTACAGCGCAAGTCACTTCTATTACAGATGAAACTGACACAGAGCCGAACAACGCCACCCACTGGTGCGCAGGGGTTCTGCTCGAAGATTTCTCACCATTGAAAGTGATTAGGTTTGATACATAGTTCGTAAAATTGCATGATGGAAATGTTTGGAATCAAAGCAAGGCAGTATAAATGCCAAATTGTTTGTTGGAGAATGACAGAGCAACAGGAATAGGGGAAAATCAAGAAGGTGGAAATACGGGTCAGTCACAGACAAGGAGATGTTTCGGATGTATCAAAACAGCTTATTTGATGTCAGATTCCCAACTACATGCCCCTTAGTATACTTTCCATATATTAATAGTGGTATATGTTTTGATATAGTAGTATATAGAATATAATAGTAGTGATAAATGTTTTGTTAAAAATAAGCTTACTTTTGTGGCATATTGTTTGGGTACAGAGGTCCAGAAATCTTTGGAAGATCTGTCCAAATTCAGTCAGGAAAATGCGAGTTGTTTCAATGAGTTTGAGATTGCTATAAAGAAACTTATCTTGCAGTACCTCTCACGAGTCAGTACTGTTCTGGAAATGTTTTATTTTGGAAGAAAGATGCATCTATTAAGGAGTACCTGACAGTGTTGAGGAGACGGATGTTTTTTTTTGTAAATTTGGAGCCCTGACTAAGTATCGTATTATGGATCTGTTCCTTTTTGCACTGTAAATCTGACAAAATTAGAGAAAAGCTATAGCTCATAGATTAGCCACCCTTAGCAGATGTTATTGCTTCTGTAAAGAATGCTGAACACATGGCAAGCTATGTTGAGGAGCTAAAAGATGATTTGAGTGTTTTGCTGATGACTGGTAGAAAAAGCAATGTACTGTTCAAGGGCAGTGTTTCTGCCGAAGAGTGTCCGTCTTTGAAGGCTGTTTGTAATAACTGTGGTAACTGGGATCATGTCATAAAGTGTTACAGGAATGGAGGGTGTACGAAATTGGATGTTTGGATGACAGGAACCACGGTGTCTGCCAGGGTGAACCACAAAAGTTACAAAAAGAAACCTGTGCCTAACCCTCTGGTAGCTTGCCACAAAAGCTGTCAGGTTTAACTTAGGAACAATGTGTAAAGTATTTATGCAGCTCACAAACAATAATAAAGTGAAAACACTACACAGAAAAAATCCCAAACCAATTTAGAAAAGTAAGTAAAGTACATTTTTATATATAAAGTGACACCAAAACAAGCAAAATCGAATCATTAGAACCAGCTAAATTGGTTTTTATAGTTTTTAGAGAAAATAGCACCAAGCAGCAGAAAATGACACTCATGGCAATATGGTTGCGCTGGACCAGGAGAAATGCAGAAATTCATACCAACCACAATAGAACATGGTGTAATAAAGACGATCCAGATGAATTACGAATTCCGGTTGTTTCTTTATTATAATAAAGAATATCCCATCCACATAGATTGCCACAGGAGCTCTGATCCCTCCAACTCCTTCCTCCATCAGTCTCCACAAGGAATGTAGAATCCCCTTACATTCTAACTCTCAAATGATGCACAGCATGCATTTCTCTCCAGATACCAAACACCTTCCCCACAATGAATATGATAAGTAACATAAAACTTTTTTTAAAAACTATAAATCCTATAATGGCAATAAACAAATGCTAAGATATCATAACAGAACACTACTGCATTAGAGGATAAACAAGAGAAGAATTAGAGATCTTTCTTCCTGTAAATCACGACACGATTGAGATTCCATATTCTTCCATCGCTAACTTTTACTGCATTTTTTTAACATCTTAGTGACCGCAGAAGGACACCAAACTTTACTTCCACTCTTACTAAATATTGTTTTTTTAATCAAAACCTCATCTCCTACCTTTACTTTGACAAAACATGTGCTTTTTCTTTTATCAAAATACTCTTTCCTTTTTTCCATGCGAACCATTTCACTGCTCCTGTCATACTCCTCATGAGACCAGGAGACTGCTTTGTTTTTGTCCCCAGACACCCATCCTGGAGCTATCATGGTATTACCTTTTCTACCCCTGAACATCTCAAATGGAACTGTTCCAGTGGTCGAATGCGGAGTAAATCGGAATGCCACTAGAATTGTTTTTAAACCTTCTTTCCAATTTCTTCCTGCAGCTACATCTAGTTGCACACATTCCTTTACACACTTGTTAAACCTTTCTACAGTTCCATTCCCTTCAGGATGGTACAATGAACATAACTTATGCTTGATCCTCAATGTCCTAAAATATTCCACCATTTCTTTGGAGACAAATTGCGGACCATTATCTGTCAAGATAGAGTTGGGGAATCCCTCTTGAGCGAAAATTTCTTCAAGCAGACCAATTATCCTCGTAGTTTCCACGCTGCTGACTACACCCATCTCAACCCACCTGGAGAATTGATCTACTAAGACCAAAATGTAACTGCTTCCCGCTCTTCCATGAACTGGTCCTACAATATCCATTACAACTACATCCCACGGTCTGCTTGATAAACTCCTGACACACATTGAAGGTACTCTCGTTTTATAAATCTTATCACTATTACAGCAATCAGGAAATTCTCTAATTACTCTCTCGATACTCAAGTCCATTCTTGGCCACCAATAGTTGAGGCGAATTCTAGATTTAGTTTTACTCATACCTTGGTGTCCCGTATGTCCCAGCTGAATAATTTTGTCAATCAAAACACTTGGAACTACCAACCTAGCTCCCCGAAACAATAACTTATCAGACACAGATAATTCATCCCTTACTTTCCAGAATCCTCTAAATGTTTCAGAATTCTTCAACTTAGAATCCCAAGAGTTTTTGAGAAAATGACAAACATGTTGTAACACAGGATCATCAGAAACTGCTTTCACCCACTCATCCCTTTCAATTATTCCTTCTGTGACACTACACACACTAAATTCGTCTTCCTGACCATTGTTCAAATTTTCCTCGGATTCAGAAGCAAGTCTAGATAAACAATCTGCTGTTTTGTTACAAGCGCCTGGCACATAAAACATTTTTAAATCAAAATCTTGAAGATTAACAACCCACCTACTGATCCTGCTCGAGATTTGGTCAAGCCCCTTTTTCATGAAGACTTCCACTAATGGCTTGTGGTCAGTGTAAACATGGAACTCCCTTCCCCACACAAAGTTCCTAAATTTATTGATAGCCCAAGATACTGCTAAGGCCTCTTTCTCAATAGTGGAGTAGTTTACCTCTGCTCCCTTTAATGTTCGTGAATTGTACACCACCAGTTTCAATTCCTGATCATTCCCCTTTTGTAACAGAACAGCTCCTAAGCCTTTGGTACTGGCATCTGTCATGATTACACACAATCTATTTAGTTCAAATGATTTCAAACTTCCCACCTTAGATAACTCATCCTTAATACTTCCAAATTCTCTTTCTCACACATCATCCCACGCAAACTCAACCCCTTTCCTAAGCAGTTTACGCATATTCTCTGTTTTGGAAGCTAAGTTGGGCAGGAATTTGGCATGAAATTCTACCATCCCTGAAAATTACAATAATTATTTTTTTCTGGGGAATGCAGGTTCAAGATATTTTTAACCAACTCTTGTTTTGGATACAACCCTGTTGGGGTGGTTTTATGACCCAGATATTAAATTTCCGCCTTTCCAAAGAAACACTTCTTTAACTTTAATGTGAGACCGTGATCCCTTAGGATGCTCAACACTCTCTTTACTCTCTCCACATGTTCCTTCTCTGTTTGGGCATACACCAAAATATTGTCCTGGAAATACTTAACTCCTGGTTCAGAGCCAAATAAATTGTGCATTAAACGCTGAAACACTGAGGCAGCTGACACTAGCCCAAAAGGCATTCTTACAAATCTAAAGGTACCAAAAAGTGTGATAAAGGTAGTGTAGTCCCTAGAATCGGCGTGCAACACAACCTGATGGTATGCTGAAGCTAAATCCAATGTACTAAAGTACTTTGCACCATGCAATAAAGATACCATCTCCGTTATGTTTGGTAAGGGAAACTGATCACTAATGACTGACTTGTTGAGATTTCTTAAGTCCATGCATAATCTGATCTCAAATCTGGCACCAAATCAACCTTCTTTTTTCCTTCATTAGCAGATATCTCACACACGCCCCTCAACATTTGCACAAAATATTTTTTAAGGTTATCTGGCGTGGGGCTATTAGGATCTAAAATGACCTTCAGTTCCTTCTGATGTGGCCAGCTTAAAACACTGTCACCCTTCACTGGTACATAGATTTTCCCAACTATGGTGTTAGATTTGAAGGTAATTTCCGATTCAAAATAGCCCCTCAGGTCTATGGTTTGTCCCCCATAACCCCCTGGAATCACATCAGGCTCTTTCAGTTTCACACTTTGACTTAAATACTTATCGAATGCATCATTGGGCAATAAAGTCAACTGTGCTCCCGAATCAAACAAAACTTCACTATCAATCCCACCAGTGGTTACAATGTATTTCGGATGTTTCTTCTTCTTTTCTTGTGTATCGACCGTCAATATGCAATCTTCCACTAGCTTCACTGAAGGAGAGTCTTTGTTTGATCTACAACACTTCGCAAAATGTCCGAGCTTGTTGCACAACTTGCAAATTGCATTGGCCGCTGGACACATTTTATAAGAGGCATAATGTCCTAGGTTCCTGCACCGGAAACACTTAGGGGGTCATTCCTACATTGGCGGGCGGGAACCGCCGAATGACCGCACCGCGGTCAAAAGACAGCGGCGGCCATTCTGGCTTTCCCGCTGGGCCGGCGGGCGACCGCCAGAAGGCCGCCCGCCGGCCCAGCGGGAAACCCCCTTCTACGAGGATGCCGGCTCCGAATGGAGCCGGCGGAGTCGAAGGGGTGCGACGGGTGCAGTGGCACCCGTCGCGATTTTCAGTGTCTGCTTAGCAGACACTGAAAATCTTAGTGGGGCCCTGTTAGGGGGCCCCTGCAGTGCCCATGCCAGTGGCATGGGCACTGCAGGGGCCCCCAGGGGCCCCACGACACCCGTTACCGCCATCCTGTTACAGGATGGCGGTAAGGGGGTCGGAATCCCCATGCAGCGCCGCCATGGAGAATTCCCTGGGCCAGGGGTATACCGGCGGGAAACCGCCGGTTGCCCTTTTCTGACCGCGGCTTTACCGCCGCGGTCAGAATGGCCAAGGAAGCACCACCAGCCTGTTGGCGGTGCTTCCGTCATTTTAGCCTTAGAATGACCCCCTTAGTATCTTTGAATTTAGATCTCTGAATTTGATTAAGCTTGCCATCGTCTTTTCCTCCTTCAGTGTCTTTGTAGTCACTGTGTTGCTCATTTTTCTGAATTATTTTATTGACTGCGGACACTTGCGCCTCTCCAATTCTTCCACACAAGCTAATGTGTGTTCCACACCCGTAGCTATCGTCACCACTTCCTTTAGAGAAGGATCATCTTTGCTCCAAAGTTCCTGCCTGACCTTGTCACTGGAGCATTTCAACATAAACTGATCCCTTATACGTTCCTCAAGTGTCATTCCGAACTTGCATGTAGCAGCCAGCTTCCTTAATGCCGTAACGTAATCCTCAATAGATTCACCCGGTTTCTGTTCTCTCATACCAAAGTGATAATGTTCAAGGATTGTGCTGATTTTCGGTAAGTATGCAAATCCAGCTTTTTCAAGCATAATTCAAATTTGGTTAAATCAGTCCCATCGTCATCTGGTTCTGGCAAGGTTTCAAAAACTTCTTGTCCCTCACTTCCCAAACAATGCATGAGAAGTGAAGTTTTCCTTTCATTGGATAAGTTTGAGCCACACACTCTTGTGTAATGGAGAAAAGATTTTTTCCATTAGGACCAGATAATAGGTGCTTCACCTGGGATCGTTAAGAAGGAGGAGGTGGTATATTCTGCATTGCTAAAAAAATTTCAAGTGCTTTTAATTAAAGAATTTTCCCATTACTCTTGAACCATTTTAATGTCTATCAACCTCCTTTTTTGATATAAGACGCCAAACAGGTGTTTTCTTCAGGGAGTTCTTCTTGTTTTTTTTTTTTTTTCTTACTCAGGCAGTTCCGGTGACAGACAGGCTACCAGCACAACTCCTGATCAGGTAGGGCCAAAATCGTGCGTTTATTTTAATAAATATTCACACACACGCAGAAATAAACATGAATGATACTCTTGCGTATGTTAGAAACATATGCGCGTGATGAGGAATGCACGCGCAAGGAAGTATATTCTTGTTAGGATACGCGCACCTCGAAAAAGAAAGCTGGCGTGCAGTACACAGTTACTAAGATACACGCGGCACAACGCACGTTGGCAACCAAGTTTAGTTTTAGTGCTGGCAGAATTATGCACGGGCACCTGAAAGTGTCTGCGTGTCTAATTTGAAAAATGCAAGTACTTAGTTGAGCCCTGGTTAGTAATTTCTCTTTTCTTAATAACGGATAACTGATTTGAAAAACGAGGAAAATAACACAGCGTTACAGTTGTTCAGATCAGTTCTTTTCTCGGAAAACGAGGAATATTACACAGCGTTTCAGTTGCTCATATCAGTTCTTTTCTTGAAGTCTAATTTAAATATACAGTAGACTCACCAGGAAGGCAGTTCCTTAGAAAATGTTCCTCAATGCAGCATTAATAGAACACACGACAGACTCACCACGTAAAACAGTCTCTTTTAGAAAGATCGGTTTGTAGATGCAAGTGCAGTTCAATTCAGCACCATCTCCTTCCCATTACTCAACATGGGTAATTTTGATATGTTGAGATATTCCAAAATGGTCCAGACCCTCGTCGCCAGTGTAATAAAGACGATCCAGATGAATTACGAATTCCAGTTCTTTCTTTAGTATAATAAAGAATATCCCATCCACATAGATTGCCACAGGAGCTCGGATCTCTCCAACTCCTTCCTCCACCAGTCTCCCACAGTCTCCACAAGGAATGTAGAATCCCCTTACATTCTAACTCTCAAATGATGCACAGCATGCATTTCTCTCCAGATACCACACATGGTCGGATACAGAGACAAGGTTAGTCCAGCTGAAGAGTTACCTTCTCAAGTCTGTTTGCGTTGAATGAGGCCACGAGAAAGACACTTTTGGTGTGAAGAGCAGGTTGAGTATGGTGAACCGTCATTGCTGTAACGGGAAGAACTGTCATTGCTAAAAGTTTGCTTTGGTTTATTGTCACTGATGGATGGCACAAAGAGCAGTTTCACATTAGCAGTCCACACAAGAGGTAGAGTTTTGGCACAAACGGGCCCCTTCACGTTCGGGAGGAGCTCAAGAATGTCCATCTTTTCCTTAAGGAGGAGCTCTCACTGATGTTAACCAAAGGTAAAGGTCTTTGGGAGCACCTCTTGGGGATCAGGCCTCACTGCAGCAGAGGCTAACACTAGGGTTTTGGCAGATTGAGGCAGGCCCAGTTGAATGTGGTCAACTGGGCAGTTGCAGGGAGGGTTCTGGAAGCTTGTTGGGTTCCTGTAGCTTGCATAGGTCAGCCAACTGACCTTTGGAGTCACTATGGTTTGTCTGGGATTAAGGCCAGAAGGTCCAAACTTCCTTTTCCAGACAGCAAGACAGGCCTTCATGCAGCAAAGTAGTCCTTTTGGCAGTAGGACAGTCCTTTTTCTGAATCATCCGCAGATCCTGGAGTGTTCCGAAGGTTCTATTTTTATACTTCCTGCCAACTCTTTTGTGGGGATAATCTGTGACCTTACCCCAAATCTGGTTATGGCCAGTTTTTCCCCTTCCCCTCAGTTTGGCTCCAAATGCGTAGGGTGGCAAAAGGATGGATAGGCTTGGTATCAGGTTCTTTTGTGTGTGTGCTGTGGGCAAGGTCCTTTGAAATGTAATTAGGACAGTGTACAGCTTCTTCCCACTAATCCTGCCAGGAAGACCCTCTCCCAGCTACAGCCCGGTTCTATTGTTCACTGTCTGGACCCAATACACATTCCTAATGGAGGAACCATTAACAAGCCTGTAAGAAAGTACCCTCTTTCTGGCATGGTTACCTCCACATTTTGTCATAAGATATTGGGTGCACTGTTCCAAGTAAAAGGACACACAAAACACCTCTCACAGTTATGCAATAATGCTGGAGCAGGGGAAGGGAGCTCCTCTTCTCATTATGGTCGGTAAGCATCTTTCTATTGTGCCATTTTCACTAAACACAGTGTTGCTATGTTTTTGCACTTCCAGCCACGTCACCACAATCTTTAGATTATGTTCACATAGTACCTGTAATTACCTGGTGCATATGTTCTTTTTGTCTTCACAGGTCCCTGTAGTTTTGTGCTAATATACACAGAACTGTAGTGAATACAATTTTACTCCTTTCTCTTTTTCTCATTTTTCCTTGTACATATGTTTTGAATGATTAGTGTATTCATACACCTGTTGGTCTGGAAAAAGTTTATTTTTGAGTCCTGATGAAGCGACAGTGGATCCTTTTGGGCAATTTTTAGGCACAAAACATGTTGAATTTTTAATGGTAAAAGTCATTGTGCTTTTTACCCGTTATAATGTACAGTGTGGGACCATTGTTTTCCCTTTCACTCTACCCTTGTTTTTAAACTTGACCAGGCCCTCGCTCATTGATTAAAAAAATAATTCTTCACACGGAGGAGGTGCCCAAGCCAATTTTAATCTATATCTCTCCAGCTTTTTCTCAGTAACCTCAGATTTGTTGTACTGAGATCTGCACGATCATTTATGGCTAGGTGGCCCTCTGTAGGGCCCCATCGAACATTGCAGTGCTAGTCTGATGCATGACCCAATGATGACACATAAGGCCCCTGCTCTAGCATTAGTGCATACCTGTGAGAGGTGTTTTGTGTGTCCTTTTACTTGGAACAGTGCACCCAATATCTTATGCCATATTGAGCTTTGGGAGAACGTACACTGGACCAGTTAATCTCCCTGTCCCCCCTTTTTTTGATGTACCTCCACTTTTTGCCTGTTGTCATTATGTTTTGACTGGGTTCACTGGGATCCTGCTAACCAGGACAACAGTGACTATGCTTTCTCCCTTTAAACTTGGTTGTTTGGACCACACACACACCCCACATTGGCATATTGGTGCCCCCATATAAGTCTGTATTATATGGTACCCAGGGCATTGGGGTGCCAGGGGTCCCCCATAGGCTGCAGCATGTATTATGCCACCCATGGGGAACCCATGTAAAGTGTATCTGCAGGCTTGTCATAGCAGCGTACGTGAAAGGGTGCATGCACCCCTTTCGCTACAGGTCACTGTAAGTCACCCCTGTGGTAGGCCCTTCTAGCCCAGAGGGCAGGATGCAGGTACCTGTGTGTAAGGGCACCCCTGCATGAGCAGAGGTGCGACCACGAACTCCAGCTTCATTTTCATGGACTTCATGAGTGCGGGGATGCCATTTTACCCGTGTACTGGAAATAGGTCACTACCTATTTGCAGCTACATAATGCTAACTCCGAACCTAGGCATGTTTGGTATCAAACATGTTAGAATCATACCTCAATACTGTTGCCAGTATTGGAATTAAGATTCCATGCACCCAGGGGCTCCTTAGAGGACCCAGGCATTGCTCCTTCCAGCTTTCTTGGGTTTTCTGAGCAGCCCAAGGTGCTTCCACCCCTCAGACAGTTTTCTGCCCTCCTGCTCCTTTTTCAGCTCAAGCCCAGGAAGGCATAACAAAGGATTTCCTCTGGGACCCTTCTTCTGTTGTGCTGTGTGGGCTCCTCTGCGACTCCTTGGTCCTCTTCCAGTGGGTCTCCTGTGGGGGCTGTCTTTTCTTCTGTGGACTCTCTGCCTTGCTGAGTGTCCCCTGAGGCTCCCCCCTGGGTTGAGTCCTCCTAGACCTTGCTGGCCCCGGCAGCTCCACTTTTCCTCTACCGCAACGCTTGCCTTTGCCAAGGCTTCTTAGTGTCTTTTCCATGCCAAAGACAGACTGCAGTCTTACAGTCGGTGCAGGATGTCAACTGCATCCTCCAAGAACTCTTCACCGACTCCAGGGCTGCATTGCTGACCGTCTTCGTCCTACTGTCGACCAACTCCTGCAACCACAGACGTTTGGGTAATTGCTTCTGCCACCACCGGACATTCCTGCGACTTCTGGACTTGGTCCCCTTCTTTTTCAGGTCTTCATCTTCAGGAATCCACTGCTGGTTTCCTGCAGTCTTGTCTTGTGTTGTTCTTCTTTTTAGTCATTTTGGTAGTTTGGGGAAAATTCAGTAACTTACTACTTTCTTCCTGGTCACTGGGGGGTCACTGTGGTACTTACTTTTTGGGGTTCCTACTTCCTCCAGCTCCTCTCTACAGATTCCACTTACCTAGGGGGGGGGTCCTGCATTTGCATTTAATTTGTTTCTTAGTATATAGTTTGGGCTCCCGCTAGGGTCACTATTGTCTATTTGCTATTACACTGTTTTCTACTGCTATTTATGCCTAATTCTGATGATTTGTGTACATATCTAGTGTGTTACTTACCTCCTGTTGGAGGGTTGCATATCTAGTACTTTTTGGTAATCGTGTCACTAAAATAAAGTACCTTTATTTTTGTAACACTGAGGCCCTCGTTCCGAGTGTGGCGGTCTTAAGACCGCCACACTCGCGATGGCGGTCAGACCACCACAGACAGGGCGGTCCAACCACCCTATTATGACCGTGGCAGATGGGCCATGCTCCAACCACCGGCACTGCCAGGTTGCCGTCTGTCGACAGCCTGATGGTCTTGACAGTCGCAATTCACAAGCGCTGCCCTGGGGGTTAGAAGTCCCGTTTCCGCCAGCCTTTGCATGGCGGTCTCACCGCCATGCAAAGGCTGGCGGAAAGGGGGCGTCGGGCCCCATGGGTGCCCCTGCACCGCCCATGCACTTGGCCCGAATTACGGGCTATGAAATGCGCAACATGTGCTCTCTCACCCGATGCACCACAATATTGCCACCGGCTTGGTTACGAGCGGGCTTATATAGTTTAAGGGAGCACTTATTGAACGAAAGATCTGTGTGGCTATCAATGGTGACACCGTCTCCTACCCCACCCTCTGCGACTGACTTCACGCTGCCGCCAACCGAGACAAAAACCAGGATTGGATCTGATCCTCTCTCACTGGAAGAACACATAGGCGCAGACTACCTCTGTTCACATCAGAACCTAAAGACACTTGCTTTGGAGTGCCCCAAGGATCTTCCCTCAGCTCAGCGCTTTTCAACATCTACATGGCCCCGCTTGCCAAGATCACCAAACAACACGTGCTAAACATAGTCTCCTACGGCGACGACACCCAACTGATCCTCTCCCTGTCCGAGGACTCTGCTCAAGCCAAGAGGAATTTCCACAGCGGGATGAGAGCAGTCACTGCCTAAATGGAGGCCAGCAGCCTTAAGCTCAACTCGAACATGATAGAAATCCTTATGACCAGCTCCACCCCTTCTGCCTGGATGGACTACTGGTGGCCCACTGCTTTGGGTAACACCCCCACATTGTCTTTGTGCGCAACCTGGCATCATCCTGGACTCTTCTCTGTCGATAACCCACCAAGTCAACGATGTCTCTTCGTCATGCTTCCACACCCCCTCCGACTCCTACGTAAGATTTTCGAATGGATTCCCCACAACACGAGGAAGACAGTCACCCACGCACTCATTACTTGCAAACTGGACTACGGCAACACACTCTATGCCGGTATCACCAAGAAACTTCAATCAAGACAACAAAGAATTCAGATTGCAGCAGCCAGACTCATCCTGGACATCCCCGACACAGCTGCATCTTCTCTTGCCTCAGAGACCTACACTGGCTCCCATTCAACAAGAGCATCACATACAAACTCCTGATCCACACCTACAAGGCACTGCACAACATAGGACCAGCATACCTCAACCACTGTGTCGCTTCTACATACCCACAGACATCTCCGCTCCTCCCAGCTTGCCCTTGCAGTCGTCCCCAAGATCTGGGAAAGCACAGCAGGAGGAAGATCCTTCTTCTACATAGCAGCCCGAACATGGAACGCACTACCTCTCAAGCTCAGGCAGACCACATCACTGAAGCAGTTCAGGAAGGACCTCAAGACCTAGCTCTTCGACTGAGCAGCACGCCCACATACAGCGCCTTGAGACGCTATGGGTGATTAGCCACACTCTACAAATCCTTGATTAATTGATTGATTGGATAGCCTCAATCAAAGAATCTGGGGTCTATATTAATCCCACCTCAGAGGCACAAATTTGCCTGCGTGAGAAACTGGGTTGTTGATTGAGATTTGTGTATTCCTCCTAGACAGCCACACACATTAGAGAGCTTAGGTGTGCCTGCATGGGCCATCACTGGCAGGATGGGTGGAAGGACCTGGGAACAGCCCTACTTACACTTAAATAGGCTGTGTCCTGTCTCCACACAAAGGGCTATATAACATCTGTAATTAGTCTGGAGCCGGGACAGGGGAGGCAGGGCATCTGTACATTTGAAAGGGAAGCCTCTAGAAGCTGTTCCCTCCACTTCAAAAGCAGATATGAGTATAGCCCTTCAGTACATTACTGAACCTGTGGATTCCCTGCCAGAAAGGTGGGCTGCTGAAAGGGCTGCGACTGTGTTGAACTGCTGCTCTGAAGGACTGCTGCCCTGCTGTATTGGCCTGCTGCTGTCTTCCCTGGGTAAGAAGGACTGGACCTGTATCTCTTGAACCAAGAACCACAGAGTGACCCCAAGGGCTAGTTGGTTGTCCTCCTGATCTGAAGCCTCAGGGACGCAACAGGCTTCCAAAAACATTTCCCCTACCATCTGAATGTACCCTGCCAAGTGGTGCCACCCTAGTCCAGGACCCTTGAAAGTGGGCTAAAGATGTTCTGCTAGCAGAACCAACAAATATCCTGTGCTGCGCGGCACAACCTCGAACAGAATCGAGACATCTGGTATGCTTTGAAGGACACATTTGGTGCCCTAATTGCATAAACCACTCAGCACCTATTCAGGGACCTCCAGTTCCTGATCTGGCCCAAAACTGGACAAAGGAAAGGGGAGTGACTCCTCTCCTGTCCATCACCACCACAGGGGTGGTGCTCAGAGGTGCTCCAGAGGGTCCCTGGGTTTTGCCTTCTTAGATTCAAGGTTGACAGGGAACTCTGGGAGCATCTGAGTGGCAAGTGCCAGCAAGTGACGTCAGAGGCCCCTCCTGATAGATCGCCACCCAGCTAGGTGACCCATACCCCTTTCAGGGTTATTTAGGGCCTCTCCTTTGGGTGGTTCCTCAGAATCAGATTGCAAAACTCCAGCAGGAATCCTCTGCACCCTCCACTTCGACTTCTGACTGAAGAAACTGCATCTGGACTCTTCAGGACCCTACAGACTGCAACAAAGAAGCAAGATGCCTTCTGCAACTGCAACATTTCCCCGGTTGTGCATTCTCTGAGGACAGTCCATCTTCAGCCTGCATCAGAAGAAAGAAGGAATCTTCCTTGGAGTGAAGGAGTCACTCCCCTGCTTCTGCAGGCACTAACTGCGACGACGACTGGCTGCCTGGATCCCTTCTCCTGCTGAGCTGCATGGATCCTGCATCATGCGTGGTCAAGTGAAATGGTCCCGATGGTCCTCTCTTCCAACTGTCCAACTTTGGTGGTGGTAAGACCTTGCCTCCCCATGCAAGACAGTACCCCCTTGCACCACGTCTTTTGCAACTGCCAAGGATAGTTGGCATCCTTCCTTCAAGATATTCATGTATTGTGCAGCTCCAGCCCTCTATCCTGCAACACACAGGTCCCTGAGTGGTTCTCCGGCGGCGTGGTAGCCTTTCTTATAGTGCTGTGTGGGCCTCTTCTGCAATTTTTGTGTCCCCGTGCAGTGGGACTCCTGTGTGCGCTGCCAAGTCTCCTGTGGGCCCTCTGTGTCGCTGAAGGCCCCTTCTGACTCCATGTGGTCCTTCCTGGTCCCCGGCAGCGCCATTTTCCCCTAACCGTGAGCTTTACGTGTGCCAAGGCGTGTCTGCAGACTCTGACGACGCAAACCCGACTGCAGTCCTCCATTTGTCTGCTTGGGTGCAGTACTGAATTTTCTTCTTCACCGGTGGTTCACCTTTTGCACTTTCATCCAAGTGGGTAGGGGCTCCTGTTCCTGTACTCTTCTGTGCTTCTTGGACTTGGTCCCCTTCTTCCACAGGTCTTCTTGTCCAGGAATCCACTGTTGGTGTCTTGCAGTCTATTCTGGGTTTTACAATATTCTTTTTTACTTCTCTGTGTGTGTTCTGGGAAACTTACTGTGATTTACTCCTGTTTTCCTGGTCGTTGGGGTGGGTTGTGGTACTTAACTTTGGGCTTTCCTAGTGCTCCCAACTCCCCTCTACACACTACACTTGCCTAGATGGGGGACCGACTTTCGCATTCCACTTTCTTAATATATGGTTTCTGCAATCCCTAGGCCCACTTCTAACCATTGTGATTTTCACTAATTGCACTGTTGTCTGTTTTCATGCCTATTTCTACATACTAGTGTATATCATTTGTGTATTACTTACCTCCTAAGGGAGTATAGTCTCTATGGTATTTGTGGTATTTGTGTCACAAAAATAAAGTATGTAACACTGAGAGTTTTCTTTTATGTGTGTAAGTACTAAATGTGATTACAGTGGTATTGCATGAGCTTTGCATGTCTCCTAGATACTGGTGTAAGGTGTAAATACCAGCCTCCTACACTGCTACCTTGGATTCAAGATGGCAGAATCATGTGGCCACCTGGAGGAGCTCTAGGCACCACCCCTGGGTTAGTTACTCCCCTTTCCATTGTCCAGTTTCACGCCAGAGCAGGAAGTGGGGGTCTCTAGACTAGTGCAAACCGGTTTATGAAAGAAAGACACCAAATGGACCCTTCAAAGCATACCAGTGGCTTAGGGAGGCTACCTCTCCCAAGCCTCGTAACACCTATTTCCAAAGGGAAAGGGTGTTGCCTCCCTCTCCCAAAGGAAATCCCATGTTCTGCTTTCCTCTACTTGACCTGGGCAAGCAGCAGGAGGGCAAAGACCTGTCTGTGAGGTGGCAGCAGCTTGGGCTACCCATAAAACCCCAGATGAATGGTAGGAGCAATGCTGGGGGTCCTCTATGGGCCTGGCAACATTATTGGGGTATGAGTCTCACATGTTTGATACGAAGCATACCGAGGTTCAGATTTACCATTTTGTAGTTGGACACAGGTGTCCAGTACACAGGTAAAATGGCTTACCAGCACTAACGAAGTCCAAAAAAATTGAGCCGGAGTCCGTAGGGGCTCATGCAGGGGTGCCCTCAAACACTGGTAACTGCACCCTGCCCTCTGGGTTCGGAGGGCCTGTCATAGGGGTGACTTACAATGACCTGGTGCAGTGACTTGTAGTGAAAGGGTGCGTGCACTTTTTCACATAGGCTGCAGACACATTTTGCATAGGCTTCCATGGGTGGCACAATACATGCTACAGCCCTTGGGGAACCCCTGGTGCCCCAATGCTCTGTGTTCCTAAGTACCATATACTAAGGGCTTACACGAGGACATCAGTATGCCAATTGTGGAGTATGCAATGTTGTAAGGCACCAAATTTGGAGGTAGAGAGCACAGTTACTCGAGTCTTGATTAGCAAGATCCCAGTGAACACAGTCAAAACACACTGACAGCAGGCAAAAAGTGGGGGAAACCATGCCAAAAAGATGGTACTTCCCTACAATCCTTTGTTGAATCCATTGTCACTCTTATTTCTCCAGTATTGGATCTTTCATAGATTCACATGCTTGAATCATTCCCCGTCCTTGAAGTGAGAGTCCGACGGTACAATAGTATAGCAGTATGTAGTAGTACCCTATCCCATAATGGCAATGCAGAGTCAATTCAATGACCTATCTCTATCCTTTTTAACAAAAGACCAAATTTGAAACTATAACCAATCAGGTGACAGCACCCTCTAGAACACTCCCAACAGAGGCAGTTTCCTTCGGATTTTCTACCGCACGTCGTGAAAGGGAGTCTCCCTGAGCTCTACTCAGTTTTCTTCTACTCAAAACCATCAGGCTGTATGATATTTCAAAGAAAGGGCTCTTCAGATTCTGCAGATCTTGTGAGAAGAAGAAATTGCATGTGGACGACCCACATAAGGAATGCCTCTACTGCCTTCATCTTAAGCACACTGTGAAGGATTGTAATATCTGTTGCACTTTTCCATCCAACACATTGCATGACAGAGAGATGAGGGTTTTTCTATGGCTCCCGAAGGTGAAACATACTTCTTCAGGTGAGGAGAGTGACACTTCCTGTTCTCCTCAGAAGAGGAGAAAAGAAAGGCGCAAAATACTTTCCATCTTCAGTCTCATAAAAAAAGAGAAAACACAACAATTTTCTTCAAAAAATATATGCTCAGCGCCTACCACTCCAATCACCATGTCTTCCAGCCAACCACATACCTCTTCAGAACCCTTGACGATGAGACCTAACATCCAGGTACCATAGATGACGCAGTTGTTGATGGCCACTACAGCGACGATCACCACTGTCTCATCGTAGCACCGTCGACGACACAGATGATGACAATCTCAACCATTAAAGCACTCACACTGTCCACTTCTATCTCCTCATTGGTGAAGATTCCTGGATCACCACCGTCAACGAGCCACCCATCGACACGCTCCCCATCATTTACGAGGCTCTAGTCGTTGATATCAACGTCGACAAGGGTCTTGTCATCATCACCACTGTCGACAAAGCTGCTGTCGATGCCACCACCGCCGATGGGACCATCATTAATGATTTCTTTGTTGTCGATAAACACCGTCAACTGCCATAAAAATTTCCATATCTTTTCTAAAGCCTCAGGACACTTCTCCTAGCAAGGTGTGTCCCCATATCCACCCAAGCATTTTCTGGATGTATTGCATATCCCAGAAGATGAAGGACCCTATGGAGACAAACATAAGCCGTCAGTAAAAGAAAATGGAATTTTGACCACGGCTGAAACTGCCAACACAGACAGCCACTTTAACACACCGACCGCCACGGCAGTAGCAATAAGCACTGCGGCGGTAACCGCCAACAGCCAGGCGGAAGACAAGGTTCCGCCCACTGTATTATGAGACACCAATCCTCTACCTTTTCCTGGGGGTACCAACGACAACAAAAGCACGGCAGAAACAGAACACAGAAGTCAAAGGACTCACTTCTGGACACTCAGGGAACAACCACGACGTCATGGAGCCCAAACTGCAGATCTTCCCCATGCTGGTCTACCTCCTCCTACACCAGGTGTAAGGAAATGCCTCCTTGGCATGGTTACCCCCTGACTTTTTGCCTCTGCTGATGCCAAGTTATGATTTGAAAGTGTGCTGAGGCCTGCTAACCAGGCCCCAGCACCAGTGTTCTTTCCCTAACCTGTACCTTTGTTTCCACAATTGGCACACCCTGGCATCCAGGTAAGTCCCTTGTAACTGGTACCCCTGGTACCAAGGGCCCTGATGCCAGGAAGGTCTCTAAGGGCTGCAGCATGTCTTATGCCATCCTGGAGACCCCTCACTCAGCACAGACACACTGCTTGCCAGCTTGTGTGTGCTGGTGGGGAGAAAATGACTAAGTCGACATGGCACTCCCCTCAGGGTGCCATGCCAACCTCACACTGCCTATAGGCATAGATAAGTCACCCCTCTAGCAGGCCTTACAGCCCTAAGGCGGGGGCACTATACCATAGGTGAGGGCATAAGTGCATGAGCACTATGCCCCTACAGTGTCTAAGCAAAACCTTAGACATTGTAAGTGCAGGGTGGCCATAAGAGTATATGGTCTGGGAGTCTGTCATGCACGAACTCCACAGCACCATAATGGCTACACTGAAAACTGTGAAGTTTGGTATCAAACTTCTCAGCACAATAAATGCACACTGATGCCAGTGTACATTTTATTGTGAAATACACCCCCGAGGGGGCATCTTAGAGATGCCCCCTGAAACCATACCCAACTTCCAGTGTGGGCTGACTAGTTTTAGCAGCCTGCCACACACCAGACATGTTGCTGGCCACATGGGGAGAGTGCCTTTGTCACTCTGTGGCTAGTAACAAAGACTGTACTGGGTGGAGGTGCTTCTCACCTCCCCCTGCAGGAACTGTAACACCTGGCAGTGAGCCTCAAAGGCTCACCCCCTTTGTTACAGCACCCCAGGGCACTCCAGCTAGTGGAGTTGCCCGCCCCCTCCGGCCACGGCCCCACTTATGGCGGCAAGGCCGGAGGAGATAATGAGAAAAACAAGGAGGAGTCACTGGCCAGTCAGGACAGCCCCTAAGGTGTCCTGAGCTGAGGTGACTCTGACTTTTAGAAATCCTCCATCTTGCAGATGGAGGATTCCCCCAATAGGATTAGGGATGTGCCCCCCTCCCCTCAGGGAGGAGGCACAAAGAGGGTGTAGCCACCCTCAGGGCTAGTAGCCATTGGCTACTAACCCCCCAGACCTAAACACACCCCTAAATCGAGTATTTAGGGGCTCCCAGAACCTAGGTAACTAGATTCCTGCAACCTAAGACGAAGAAGGACTGCTGACCTGAAAGCCCTGCAGAGAATACGGAGACACCAACTGCTTTGGCCCCAGCTATACCGGCCTGTCTCCCCACTTCAAGAAAAACTGCAACGCGACGCGTTCCACAGGGTCCAGCGACCTCTGAAGCCTCAGAGGACTACCCTGCATCTAAAAGGACCGAGAACTGTATTGTTTGTAAATCTTGAACCTGTGGTTCTTAAAATAAACTAAGAAAATATATATTTCTATATAAAAACCTATTGGCCTGGAATTGTCTTTGAGTGTGTGTTCCCCATTTATTGCCTGTGTGTGTACAACAAATGCTTAAGACTACCCTCTGATAAGCCTACTGCTCGACCACACTACCACAAAATAGAGCATTAGAATTATCTCTTTTTGCCACTATCTTACCTCTAATGGGAACCCTTGGACTCTGTGCATGCTATTTCTTACTTTGAAATAGTACATACAGAGCCAACTTCCTACACCAGGAATACCAACCCTGGCGACGACGACCGCAGTGAGTACTGCCGCCTAGCACACAGGGGAGGGGGGAGGGAAAAGAGAGTGACACACACATGCAACACCCCAACACCATACACACAAACACTTAGTGAAGGTTAGGTGCAAAGTTACTAAGTGTGAGGGTACCCTGGCACTAGCCAAGGTGCCCCCACATAGTTCAGGGCAATTTCCCCGGACTTTGTGAGTGCGGTGACACCATTACACGTGTGCACTACATATAGGTCAATACCTATATGTAGCTTCACAATGGTAACTCCGAATATGGCCATGTAACATGTCTACGATCATTGAATTGTCCCCCCATGCCAAATTTGGTATTGGGGTGCCAATCCCATGCATCCCCGGGGCTCCAACATGGACCCCGGGTACTGCCAAATCAGCTCTCTGGGGTTTTCACTGCAGCTACCGCTGCTGCCAACCCACAGACAGGCTTCTGCCCTCCTGGGGTCTGGGCAGCCCAGTCCCGGGAAGGCAGAACAAAGGATTTCCTCTGAGAGAGGGTGTTACACCTTCTCCCTTTGGAAATAGGTGTGAAGGGCTGGGGAGAAGTAGCCTCCCCCATCCTCTGGAAATGCTTTGAAGGGGACAGATGGTTCCCTCCTTGCAGTCTAAACCGGTTCAGGGATCCCCCAACCTCTGCTGTGGTGCGAAACAGGACAAAGGAAAGGGGAGTGACCACGTCCCTGTCCATCACCACCCCAGGGGTGGTGCCCAGAGCTCCTCCAGTGTGTCCCAGAACTCTTACAAGACAAAATAGTCAGTTTGTCTCATTAAATCAATAAGGTCGCCCATCCCCAGTGTCAGGATAGAGCTCAAAAAGGATCGCTTGTCAGAACAAGGAACTAAAATTTTCAGTGTCCTTAATGTAGGCAATTGCACCTACCTCTCTGACACGGGTCCCCGAGGAACACTAGGGGAGCCCATTAGGCATTGCAGCACCGGCCTGACGAGGAGCTTTCCCAATGGTGAAGCCAGTCATCCAGTGTGATGCATGAGGGTTCTCGCTCCTGAAGAATTTGGTTCGCTCCTGTTATTTTTTGTTGGAACAGTGTACTATTTTGTCTTATAATGGTTATATTGGGAGGCCGTACACTGGACCATTAATCTCCCGGTCCCTCCTCTATATTTGTCTGTCCCAGAACTCTGCCATCTTGAATGCAGAGGTGTGAGGGCACAATGGAGGCCTCTGAGTGGCCAGTTCCAGCAGGTGACATCAGAGACCCCTCCTGATAGGTGATTACCTGACTAGGTGGCCAATCCTCCTCTGAGGGCTGTTTAGGGTCTCTACTGTGGGCTTCTCTTCAGATAACGAATGCAAGAGCTCACCAGAGTTCCTCCGCATCTCCCTCTTCGACTTCTGCCAAGGATCGACCGCTGACTGCTCCAGGACGCCTGCAAAACCTCAACAAAGTAGCAAGAAGACTACCAGTGACATTGTAGCGCCTAATCCTGCCGTCTTTCTCAACTGTTTCCTGGTGGTACTGTCTGCCTTCACCATGCACTGGAAGCCAAGAAGAAATCTCCTGTGGGTCGACGGAATCTTCCCCCTGCTAACGCAGGCAGCAAACTTCTGCTTCACCAGTCCTCTGGGTCCCCTCTCATCGTGACAAGCGTGGTCCCTGGAACACAGGAGCTGGATCCAAGTGATCCCGGCAGTCCAGTGGTCCATCTGTCCAAATTTGGTGGAGGTAAGTCCTTGCCTCCCCACGCCAGACAGTAATCCTGTGTACTGCGTGAACTGCAGCTTCTAGGGCTTCTGTGCACTTTTGCAAGGAATCCTTCGTGTACAGCACGGCTCAGGTCCCCAGCACTCCGTTCTGCATTGCTCAACTCGCTGAGTTTACCACCGGTTTCGTGGGACCCTCCTTTGTAGTATTGAGATGCCCGCCGTGCTCACTTTTCTTGAACGCCTGTTCAAGTGCTTCTGCAGGTGCTGCCTGCTTCTGCGTGGGCTCTCTGTGTTGCTGAACGCCCCCGCTGTCCCCTCCTTCAAGGGGCGGCCTCCTGGTCCTTCCTGGACCTGGGCAGCACCCATTTTCTTCAACTGCGACCTTTGCAGTTAGCAAGGCTTGTTTATGGTTGTTCTGTGTGGAAACAACTTTGCATCCTCCAGCACGCCATGGGACATCTTCTGTTCAGTGGAGAAGTTCCTGGCATCTTTCGTTGTTGCAGAATCTTTAGCTTCTTCCACCTGGACTTGGTCGTCTTCCTTTGCAGGTCCTAAGGTCCAGGAATCCGTCTTCAGTGCTTTGCAGTCAGTTGTGGTCTTTGCAGAATCCCCTATCACAACTTTACTCCTACTTTTCAGGGTCTTGGGGTGGGTATCTTGGACACCCTTCGTGTTTTCTTACACTCCTAGCGACCCTCTACACACTACACTAGGCCCGGGGTCCCTAAGTGGTTCGCATTCCACTTTTAGTATATGGTTTGTGTTTCCCCTAGGCGTATTGCATCCTATTGTATTCTACAGTGTTTGCACTACTTTTCTAACTGTTTACTTACCTGATTTTGGTTTGTGTGTATATTTTGTGTATTTTACTTACCTCCTAAGGGAGTATATCCTCTGAGATATTTCTGACACATTGTCACCAAAATAAAGTACCTTTGATTCTTATGATATAGTGCTATATGAGATAAGTGGTATAGTAGGAGCTTTGCATGTCTCCTAGTTCAGCCTAAACTGCTCTGCTATAGCTACCTCTATCAGCCTAAGCTTCTAGAACACTACTAATCTACTAATACGGGATAAATGGACCTGGCACAAGGTGTAAGTACCATCAGGTACCCACTATAAGCCAGGCCAACCTCCTACATGGGGTATTGCTATAGGCTGGGGGGCTGGTGGAGGAGAGTCTAGGGTTGAGTCCAGTCTATTTGTATCACAGGTGCATTGTCCAAGGGGGCATAGGAAGTGGAGCAATGGCAGTTCAAGGTGGACAGGGTGATAGAATGGGACACAAAGGTGACAATCAGGAGAGTCTTATATCCTGGCAGGGGTCTTGGCAATGTTCTCTGGCTTGTGCCTGGATCACAGGGACCATTTACGGGGTGGTTGTCCTTCTGCAGGGGCTGGGGTGCTGGTGGCCTGATTTTCCTGTGGCGGGGCCTTCTGTCCACTAGCGTCAGCGGAGGTGAAGGACTGTTTATCAGGGGCCAATGTGTCAGGGGCCTGTTGGTGTGCCACTGCCTCCCTCATGGTGTTGGCCATGTCTGCCAGCACCCCTGAAAGGTGAGCAGGGTGGTGTGGATGTGCCTCAAGTCCTCCCTGATCCCCAGGTATTGTCCCTCCTGCAGCCGCTGGGTCTCCTGCAACTTGGCCAGTATCTTGTCCATCGTCTCCTGGGAATGGTAGTATGCTCCCAGGATGTTGGTGAGTACCTTGTGGAGAGTCTGTTCCCTGGGCCTCTCCTGCCCCTGTCACACAGCAGTCCTCCCAGCTTCTATGTTGTCCTGTGCCTCTGTCCCCTGAACTGTGTGCCCACTGCCACTGACCCCAGGTCCCCTGATCATCCTGTGTTTGTGGGGTGGCCTGTGGTCCCTGTAGTGGTGGACACACTGCTGATTGACGTGTCCCGGTGATAGAGGTATGGGCCCGCTGGGTGGGTGCTGTGGTGGTGTTTCCTGAGGGGGCGGCTCTGTGGTGGTGTGGTACTGTGCCTGGGTAACCGACTGTCTGGAGGTCCCTGATGGGCCAGGTGAGCAGAGTTGCTGTCATCACTGTGGGCCTCTTCTGTGGGGGGACTGGATGTTGCTGGCACCTCCTCTCCAGTGACGTTGGGTGTGGGACATGTGGGGATGTAAATGCAGTGTTATTGTTTCTGCGTGTGACATCTTGTGCATGGGTGTCTTGCCCTGTATGGTTTTGATTGCCCTGTCAGCTTTGCCTTGTGTGAGTAGTGATTTTGTGGGCTAGGTGACTGTCTCTACTGTACATGCTTTAGTGATGGTTGTCCATGCAGGGCTGTGAGTGATGTCCATGTATTGGTGGTGCATGCAGGGATTGTTATTGGGATGGGTGGGGTCTGATGGTGGTGTGTATGTGAGGTGGTGGGGTTATAGGGGTAGGGATGGGAGTATGTGATGGCATGCAGGCGGGGGGGGGTGATAGTAATGGAGATTTGACTTACCAGAGTCCAGTCCTCCTGCTACTCCTGCCAGGCCCTCAGGATGCATGATTGCCAAGACTATCTCCTCCCATGTTGTTAGTTGTGGGGGAGGAGGTGGGGGTACAGCTACCCCGTAGGTCGTTCCATTTCTTCCTGATGTCATCCCTTGTTCTTGGGTGCTGTCCCACGGCATTGACCCTGTCCATGATTCTCCGCCAAAGCTCCATCTTGTTAGCGATGGATGTCTGCTGCACCTGTGATCCGAATAGCTGTGGCTCTACCCAGATAATTTCCTCCACCATGACCCTTAGCTCCTCCTCTGAGAACCTGGGGTGTCTTTGTGGTACCATGGGTGTAGTGTGCGTGGTGTGTGTGAGGGTGTGTTGGGTGATGTACTGGGGTGTGTGCTGTGAGGTGCGTGGATGGTGTATGGGTGATGGTATTCTGTGGCTCGGGTTGTGTGGGTGCTCTTCCTGTATCTCTCTCTAGTGAAATTTTTTGTTAGTCGTAAAGGGATGTGGGTAATGTGTGTGTGTTTTACAGTGATGTGTGTATGAGTGTCAGGTGTGTGTTATTCAAATTGTCCAGTGTGGTGTTGTTTGTATGTGTGTGTGTATTTTGCGGTGATTCGTGGGTCATAATGCTGTGGGCGTAGTACTGTAGGCGTAGCGGTGTGGGTTTTGGTACCGCCAGTTTAACACTGACCTTTTGACTGGCGGACTTGTGTCTGTATAGTGACAGATTGCTATGTGTGGGTCATAATATGGGTAGTGGTATACTGCTGCGGTCATGGTATGTTGGCGGCGGTTGGCATGGCGGTAAGCGGGACTTACCGCCAATGTCATAACGAAGGCCATAGTCTTTCAGAGTTACAAGTGAAATATCAAGATGATGAAGATGAGGAGGAACAGGAATCTTACTGTGGACATTATTATGATCCGTATGACAAACACCAACATCCATACTATCATGGTCATCCAGAACCTCCAACTCCTCCAAATGGAGTGCAACTGACTATATCACTGGTGCAATACTAAACCCGAGGATATATATCTTTCAGAGCCTTAAGACCCTATGGGTGAGTAGCGCGCTTTAAAAATATTTTATTGACGATCTTCGGGCGATGCTGTAGGACTACCGCAAAAGGTTCCCAGACACTGCGCAGAAACTGCAAACAATTTCTCCCACACCATTACCTGTTCCATCCACTCCTAGACCTATGCCATTGCATGTGACACCAAGAATGATGCCAGCCTCTAATATCGCTCCACCGCAAGGGGAGGATCCATCACCTACCTGTGATGATGACAAGGAAGAGGGTGAGATTCATGACACTCATCCACCTCATGATGAGTAGAATGATTATGTGATCCTAACTCCGTCACCACCAGCACCCCACTCTTGCATTCCCCTAGTGACAAAACAGGGGTTTTCCACAGTTTAAATTTAAGGCCTGCAGCAGGTTTTGATCTACCTAACTCTGTGCAGCAATCTGATTGATTCTAGTATGTTTTTAAGGAGCAGGTGTGCAAATCTGTGATGACTATCCCAATTGTAGACCACATCTGGGAAGAGGCCATCAGGCTCATGAAAATTCCAACATCTGTGGTGGCTGTGGTGCCATCTATCAATAAGAAATACAAGGCCTCTAATGACACTCCCGCCTGCCTCAAAAGGCACCCAAAAGTGGAGTCTGTCATATCAGAGGCAGCACGATGCTGATCCAAAAATCCTACCACTCTTATTTCTGCTCCACAGAATAAGGATGGTAGACGATTAGATAACATCAGGAAATGGTGTTCTGCTATGTCTGCCATTTTGATTTGTGCGTTTAATTCCTTAGCCATCTTAGGCTGCTACGATCGACAAATGTGGTCAGAGATTGGAGCATTGATTGATTTGATACCTGAGCATCTTCAAAAACAATAAATTGTGCAATGGATATTGCTTCTAATGGCTTCAGACTGTTGGCGGGAGTTGCTGGCTTATGAAGTCAGGGCTGGCTGAAATCTACATCTTTCATACCAGAAGTTCGAACCAAAATTCTCGACATGGCATACGATGGGGAAACACTCTTCAGTACACACATTGACGGCGTCTTGCTCACCATCAAAAACGACACGGATAAGGCAAGGTCACTGGGCACACTGCAGTTCCAGAAAATTCCCTTTTGAGGAGCTTGTGTTAGGGATTTCTCTTCCTATAGAGGAACATACCATTGTTATCATCAATAACAACCCTACTGGTCACAGTTTAGACGTTCCTATCAGCAACAGCAGTACCGTCCTCCACCTCCGACTACAAGGCAGACAAGTAGGCGCAAGGAGCCCATCCAGTCTAGTGAGGTTGTTCGCAAACAATTATTTCAACCATGTACCAGCTACCATACTATTTTCTGGCCCTGTAGGTGCGAACATTTCAAACCATCTTCATCAGTGGAGGAAAATCATATCAGACAAGTGGGTATTGGCCCTAGTGACCTATGGTCATACCCTCAAGTTCGTGGAGGTCAAAGACCTCCAAACAGTCCTCCAAAGGGTTAGCACCCCCCCACCCCATCTTCACTTATTACAGAAGGAAGCCCTCATCATACTCACTAAGGGAACAATCAAGAGAGTACCCTTCAACCAAAGGAACACAGGTTTCTATTCTTGTTTTTTCCTCATCAAGAAGAAGTCAGGAGAACTGAGCCCCATTCTGGTTCTCAGACAGCTCAGCAATTTCCAAAGAAAACAAACATTCTGAATGGTCACTCTGTCAGACATCCTGCATGTCTTATACCATGGGGACTTCATGACCACTCTCGATTTGCAGGATGCATATTTCCACAATCCTTTTCACCTCAAATACCGCAAGTAACTTCACTTTACAGTACCTGGCACCCATTACAAGTTCAAAGTCCTACCATTCGACCTCAAATCCGTCCCAAGAATTTCCACCAAATGTCTGTCACCAGTAGCAGTTGCCCTCAGACAACAAGGTTACCGGGTGTTCCCCTACCTGGACGAATGGCTGTTAGAAGCGCAAACAGATATACAAGCTTCCAAAGCCACATTACATTATTCCGCAAGTTGGGATTAACACTGAACCTTCAGAAATCAACTCCTGTCCATAGCATTTCTCTAGAGAGGCAACAAAATCTAGTACAGTTGGCCCTGATTTTTTCAAGAAAAAAGGTCTGCTTCAGTGCGTCTGTATAAATCTTTGCTAGGAATAATGTAATCTGCAGTCAATCTCGTACCCCTAGCACACCTGAAGATGAGGCCTCTACAGGAAGAGTTACGCTCCAATGGATACAGACAGGGGTCTTTCGACGACTTGATCAGAATAACCCCAAGAATGGTCCAAACTCTGGACTGGTGGACTCATCTATCTCATATCTCCAAAAGTCTCTCTTTTCTGCCCCTAACTCCAGATTTCATCATATCAGCTGAGGCCTCTCTAGAAGGGTTGGAGTGGACATCTCCAGGATCTGCAAATCCAAAGAAAATGGGCTGCCTCCCAAAAGTTCATGCATATAAATAGCCTAGAGCTCAAAGCCATTTTCCTCACTCTTCAGACTTTCTTACCTCGCATACCAGGTTCTGTGGTGCTGGTACAGACAGACAACAAGGGCAGAACCTGATCTCTAGCTCTATCCCAGGAAGCAGAGGACTTATGAAGCTAGCTGACACTGCACAAAAAGCACCATCAAGGAGGAGCATGTTGCTGGAATGAGCAATATTCTGGTGGACACGCTCAGCAGAGCCCTGGAAGATTGTCACAAATGGGAAGTAGACCAAGACATACTGAATTTAATTTTTCACCTGTGGGGCAAAACAGAATTAGACTTCTTTCCACCAGTGACAACAGCAAATGCTGCTTCTACGTGGACACTACTAATAAGGAGCCAGGTTCTGCACCCGGATCCTCGCTCTCTACAATTATGTGCTTGGCTCCTAAATTCCATTAATTTCAGAATGTAACATTTCCCAGGAATGCAGACATTTTATCAAGCACAAGGGCAGAATCAACCAATAGATCCTACAAATTGAAGTTGAAATGAGTCTGCATTTGATGTCAGCAGAACAATTTACACCCATTAGAAGGAACAAATATTGCCTTACCTGCTGTTGCTAATCCATTCATGTCTAGTCTATGCATCTGTTAAAATACATCTGGCAGCAATTTCCAGGTATAGGTGTTCCTCTCAAGCCCCTACCCTGTGCTCCACAAGAAAAATCAAACAGTATATGAAAGAACTCTTCCGGGTTTTCCCTCCGGTACGTCCTCCTCCACCGGAATAGCAGCTTAATATTGTCCTCTCCCTTCTCATCAAACAGCCATTTGAACCGATTCATGAATCCGATCTGAAGTTACTTACTTGGAAAGTAGCCACCCTTCTTGCACTAACACCTGGTAGAAGGGTGAGTGAGATTCAGGCGTTCACAACCCAAAAGCCTTTTCTCCGGCTCACAAAGAACACTGTTATTTTACAAACTAACCCAAAATGTATTCCTAAAGTGCCCTCTCAGTTCTAACCTTAATGAACCAGTGATTTTATGAACATTTGTTCCAAATCCGACAACCCCGTCAGAACAGTCTCTGCACACACTAGATGTAGAAAGATGTGTTAAGTTCTACTTGCATTATACTAAACAGAAAATCACAGCAACTCTTTGTTGCATATGGACATGCTCAACAGGGCATGCCCGTTACTAAGGCAACTATTGGCCGATGGATCTCAGCAGCCATACAATCTTGCCATTCCAAAGTGGGCAATCGTATATCATCTAAAACAAAGGCACAGAACAATCTCCACATCAACCATCTTGTTCGCAGGCGTGTCTTTGGAGAAAATCTGCTGTGCTGCAATGTGGAAGAGCATGCACACGTTCACACAGCACTATTGCTTAGATTCAGCACACCAGTGATGCAGCAGTGGGACAAACAGTTCTACGATATCTGTCTTTTTTGAATCAATATAAAGTCTCTGATTACACATTAAGTATACCTACTGCATTTAGAAGTTTGTTAATTATTAGTATAATTATCATTCTCCTTCTTCTCATTATTTTTATAATGTTGGTTATTATTTCTGTTGTACTCATTATCTAAAAATCCACCATCCGCAAGAGTGATAGGACTGCACTTCCTAAAAGTTTAGATACTGCTTGCTAATCTGAATCAAGCATGTAAATCTATGAAAGATCCAATACTGGAGAAGAAAATAAGTTACGTACCTGTAACTACAGTTCTCCAGTATTGGTATCTTTCATAGATTCTCATGTGACCCACCCTCCTCCCCATCAGAGGTCCCCTTATGTATTGGGGTATTGACTTCCCACTTGTGGTCGAAAATCTGAGCAAAACTGACTCTGTTAGGAATGTTCAAGACGGTGCTGTCACCTGATTCATTATAGTTTCAAATGTGGTCCTTTTTTTAAAAAGGACATAGATAGGCTATTGAATTGACTCTGCATTGCTGTTATGGCCTATGGTACTACTACATACTGCTTTACTATGGTACCGTGGGACTCCCACTTAGACGACGGGGAATGATTCAAGCATGTGAATCTATCAAAGGTACCAATACTGGAAAACTGTAGTTACAGGTAAGTAACTTTTTTCTTTCTGCCTCATAATTGGCCAGTGGTTGGCGATGTCCCCTCTTAGTCTTTGGTTTGGAGCATGGACCAAATACTGATCAATTTACTTTGATTAGTATCCTTCCACAGTTCATCCACTGCTCACTTTTATTCATTTACTCTTCTCCTCCCACCCCATGTGCTTATTTCCTCCCACTCGCGCTCTCCTGTTGTTCATGCTGCTTCTTCCCTACTGTTAGACCTGAAAGCCTTAGGGTGGTCATCCCCCAACTTTTTCCCGCCTTCCTCCACTTTTCTGACACTGCTTTTACTGGTTTTAGGACTCTCTGCACTTTACCATTGCTAACTACTGCTAAAGTGCATATGCTGTCTCCCTTAAATATGGTAACAATGATTCACTCCCAGTTGGCATATGTGATTTACTTACAAGTACCTTGTAAAGTGCACTACCTGTGCCTAGGGCCTGTAAATTAAATGCTACCAGTGGACCTGCAGCACTGATTGTGACATCCACATAAGTAGCCCCTTAACCATGTCTAAGGCCTGCCATTGCAAGGCCTGTGTGTGCAGTTTCACTGCCACTTCAACTTGACAAAAGTACTTGCCAAGCCTTAAACTCCCCTTTTTCTACATATGTCACCCTAAGGTAGGGCATGCTCGTATGTGTTTTATATGTCCTGGTAGCGAAAAACTCCTAAATTCATTTTCCACTACTGTGAGGCCTGCTCCTTTCAAAGGCGAGCATTAGGACTGCCCTCATATACTTTTTGAGTGGTAGATTCTGATCTGAAAGGGCTAAACAGAGCATATGTATTTTGGCAATAATGGTAATGGTAAATCCTGCTTATTGGTGAGGCTGGATTTTATATTACTGTTTTGGAAATAACACTGAAATTGAACATTTCTCTGCACTTAAAACCATCTGTGTCTTACAGCCTGTCTCCAATCAACATCTGGTCTGTGCTGGTTGACAGCTGCCTTGAGCATTTCACACAGACAACCACAAACACACGTCACTCAGTCACACCTGCATTCATCTGCATATTGACTGGGTCTTCCTGCGCTGGAAGGCCTAACACTTACATTTCAAGGGCCAGTGGCCTGCTCTCACACAATGGACTGCTAAACCCCTTACTCAGACCTTGGCAGACAGGTCTGAACTGAAAGGGGAACTTGTGCACTTCAAAACCACTCCTTGAAGTCTCCCCCACTTCAAAGGCATTTTTGCGTATATAAACAGGGTCTCTTCCCCACCAAACCAGACTCTTCGGGACCTACACCTGCACCCTGTAAAGAGGAACTGCCTGGCTGCCCAAAGGACTCATCTGGACTGCTTTGCTGGGAAAGACTGCTGTCCTGCTGTTGCCCTGCTGGCCTATGACTTTGCTGAGAAGGACTCTGCCTTCCCCAAAAGTGCTCTCCAGGGGCTTGGATTGAGCTTGCCTCCTGTTTTCTGAAGTCTCAGAGCCAAAAAGACTATGGGGGTCATTTTGACCTCGTCGGTCTTTTTTGAAGACCACTGAGGGACCGCTGTGCGGAAGACCGCCATTGGTGGCGGTTTGCCGCTCGGCCTATTATGACCGTTGGCAGCTCTCCGTTCTTTTATGGACGGAGAGCCGCCAACAGCCATACTGGTGGGAGGCGGGGAAGTGGAGGTTGCTCCACCGCCACGCCAACAGAACACCGCCCAGCGAATCACGTCCTGTGATTCGCCATGGCGGTGTTCTGTTCACGGTGTGGTGTCAGCAGAGCTGCCCCCATGGCTCCTGTTCCCTCCCGGAGGATCGTCGGACCAGGTAAGTCGATCGTCCGTGAGGGGAGGAGGGTGGGGGGTGTTGTGTGGGTGCCTGGGGGTGTGCGTGTGTCTATGTAGAGGGGGTGTGTGAGTGCGTGTATGCCTGCGGGAGTGTTGTGTGCATGGGAATGAGTGTGTGTATGTCTGTGGGTATGTCTGTATGGATGTGTGCGTGTATGTTTGAATGTGGGTGTGCGTGTATGACTGTGTGTGTGGATGTAGGCATGTATGTCGGCGTGTGTGCGTGTAAGTATGTAGGTGGTGCCTGCGTGTGTGTCGTGTGGGTATGGGTGAAGTGGGGGGTCGGGGTGGGGATGGGGGCCCTGACACCTTTGGGGGGTGGCAGGGGTGGTGGGGGGGGGGTAGGGGAGGGAGTCGGGGTGGGGGTGGGGGAGACCCCTATCAGTGCCAAGGAAGGTACTCCCTGGCACTGATAGTGCTTACCGCCATGGATTTCATGGCGGTTCAAACCGCTGGAAATCCACGGCAGTAAGCCAGCTCCAAATACCGCCGGCGGTATAGTGACGGCCACCGGGCTGGAGACCCAGGTCTCCAGCCCGGCGGTCGTCTCCACCCTGGCGGGCGGAACGGAGAACCGGCGGATGACCAAGGCGGTAACCGCCATGGTCATAATTCCACAGAGTGAGACCTCCAGCCTTTTGGCGGTCTTACCGCCGGTTCTCTGCCTTCCGCCAGGGTTGTAATGACCCCCTATATCTCTTCAGGAAACTCCTTGTGCGTCAAAAATCGACGCACTACCTGCTAAAATCGACACAAAGCCTGCATTGCAACTGAGAAATTGTCACACAGTCAACCTGAACAACGCAGTCCCGACTTCCTGACTGGAAATTCGATGCAGCGCCTGACTTGCAACTGAAAATCGATGCATCACCTACCAAATAGATGCAATGTCTGTGCCTTCTTCCAGCGCATCAAAGATTTTCCCTGCATCGCCCCTGCAATGAGTAACCAAGACTGCACGCTGAAAGACGACACAAAGCCCTTGCAGCGTGGAAACGACGCATCGTCTGTGTCGCGCTGGAAAGGTTGATGCAACGCCCTATTTGTCTATGCATCTCCTCCTCTGCGGTCTCCGTGCGTCGTTATTTTTGATGCATTCTAGGTACTGTGTGTAACAAAGAGACCACTGTTTGATTCTAAAGATTAAGGGGGTTATTCTAACTTTGGAGGAGGTGTTAATCCGTCCCAAAAGTGACGGAAAAGTGACGGATTTACCACCAGCCGTATTACGAGTCCATTATATCCTATGGAACTCGTAATACGGCTGGTGGTATATCCGTCACTTTACCGTCACTTTTGGGACGGATTAACACTCCTCCAAAGTTAGAATAACCCCCTAAGCCTCTTGATATTTCAACTTGTGCTTATTGGATCTTTGTCGTTTTGACCTTATTTTATTCAGATAAATATTTTCTATTCTTCTAAACCTGTGTGGTGTATTTTTGTGATGTTTTCACTGTGTTACTGCCTGATTTATTGCACAAATACTTTACACATTGCCTTCTAAGTTAAGCCTGACTTCTCAGTGCCAATCTACCAGAGGATGGGCACAGGATAATTTGGATTGTGTGTGACTTACCCTGACTAGGATTGTGGTCCTACTTGGACAAGGTTGTACACCTGTGCCAACTAGAGACCCCATTTCTAACATCGACCATTCTTCCCTGTGATTGTATTTGTTGCCTCCCAACCAGCCATAAGAAAAAAAAGCGCAGTGACGCAGCCAGCACTGACCATGTCATAACACTTTTTTCAAACTTTAGCTTTAGCCATGCTGCACAATCATTCTGCTATACAACATGGCTAAAAGACATCGTCAAGGCCAATAGCTCTTGCATAGGTGACACCTAAAGGCTTTGCCAGTATGCCTTAATTTTAAAATGGAACTTTAAGCATTGCCTTTTACATCAATAGTTTTTGTGTGTGCAGAATAGTTTTAGTTATAAGCCAGGCAGTTAAACTCAGTCTCTTACAGTCCACTTAGGCCAGCAATGCCTTCTTTGTTCAGTGAACCTTAGGCTGTGAATTAGGCAATCAGACCTTTCCATGATGCTTCATTTACTTTCTGTGTCGCATTTCCACACACATACGAATAGTTGAAAGCTCACTGCCATTACTGTGGGTGGAAACTTGGACCCATATTTATACTTCAGTTGTGCTGAATTTGCGTCTTTTTTTTTTTTTTTTTACACAAATTTGGTGCAAACCTAACTCCATATTTATATTTTGATGTTAGACATGTCTAACGTCAAAATATAGGGGTTTGCACCATTTTTGGGGTGTGTGCACCTACCTTGCATCAATGGGATGCAAAGTAGGCGTTCACATCTAAAAAATTGTGCTATCCCCTTAGTCCCATATTTATCTCCCCTGTGCTAAAATGAAGCACGAGTGGGGGGAGGGGCTAAATAACAGTGCTAAGCTTTCGTTGCACCATTATTTAATGCTTGGATCATACCTGCGTTAGGGGACCTGTGGACCCATTTCTATGGTTAAACACCATGGAATGGGTCCACAGATGCCCTCCCCAAGCCCTAGGAACACCCCCACCAGAGGGACACTGGAGGATGGGAGACCCCATCCCAGGTAAGTTTTTTTTTTTTTTTTTTGCTATCGGGCCCTAACTTGGGGCCCCCTGCATGGCACAGGGTGCAGTGGTCATGCCCAGGGGACACTTGTCCTCTGTGGTGGTGGGCATGACTCCTGTCTTTCTTAAGACACGACTCATGTTTTTGGTGATTGTGCGCCAGGAAATGGCGCTAGTCTGGTTAGAAGCATTTTTTTGCATCTAACCAGGCTGGCATCATTTTCTGACGTGCAACCCCCTCTTTCCCTACCGCCACCCCCACCCAGCTAGCGTCTTCTTTGAAGACACTAGCCCAACTTTAGCGCTGGCTTGCGCCATTCAGTAAATACGCCGTCCAGCTGGCGTTGTCAAATGACGCAAGCCGGCGCTAATCTTTTTGCCGCAAAACTGTGTTAGCGCTGTTTTGCAGCAAAAACCAGAAATATGGGCCTTGGAGCTGTCGAACACAGCTGTATTGTACAGGATCATATTACGTTATGTGTATGTGGAAAGTGCACTGTCTCCTGCTAAGGTATCTAAGGTATCCTAGCGCTGCCCTCAACAGCTTTTCTCACCAGGTGACACGGAAGACTGATCTTATCAGGAAAGTGTTGTTTCCAGAAGAGCACCAACACCAGTCATTTGACATTTACAGCTGTGAGAGCTGCAAATAGGACAGCTTAATATTACTTTGAAATTCTCTTCCAGGGGATCCTCATCAATAGTCATAAACATTGAATATTCCCGCCCCCGTGCGGGGATCCCGGAGCATATGTAAAACCACACATGTATAAGTATGAAATATATATGAAAAAATAACATTTTCAGTAGATACTTTTCATACAAGAATCATGTATACATGTGCACAATAGCAATGCAGTCTATGTTGATAAACAGGCAAAAAATGCTTTATTTCTATGGAGTTTTTTAAATTGTTAAAAAAAAATTTATACATTAACACTCTCCATTATAATTAAAAAACTTTCTGAAGCCCAATTGGAAGGCACAGAAGATCCAAGCAACACCTTTGAAATGAGAAAAACTACATTGAAAATAACAAAGCATTATTAGCCAATAGGCTGCATGCAAGTCAATACAGCAGAACCACAAAATTTGGCACCGTGCCTTTAAGACCCAGAGCACCTCCAGTATCCCACCATGTCTCAGAGGTGAAGGTGAGGTGACAGTTGTTTCACAGTTAGGTCAGTTCTTTTTTCCGGCTTCTTCTGAGAGGATCCTGGAGCATTGAGCTCTCACTTTTTCTGAGTTTTTCACAGAAAAATATTCAAAAACCTTGTTTCTCTTCCAGGGGATCCTCATCAAAGTCATAAACATTGAATATTCCCTCCCTTGTGCGGGGACCCCGGAGCATATATAAAATATACACATATTATACATGTGTAACAAACAGTCATGCAGGCTATCATGTTAAAAACAGGCTAAAATGCTTTATTTCTATGAAGTTTTTTTTATTTTTTTATTTTTTTTATATTAAATACTACAATAGAGCATAAATATGTACCCAAGCTCCTAAAACTAGGCCTAGGGAAGTAAGCAGTAGCAAACTCTAGAGAAAAAATAGAAAAAACTGCATTGAAAAACAATGAAGCATTCTTAGCCAATAGGCTGCATGCAGGTTAACACAGGAGAACCATAAAAACTTTGGCACCGTGCCTTTAAGACCCTGAGCACCTCCAGTATCCCACCATGCCTCAGGGGTGAAGGAAAGGTGACAGTTGGTTCACAGTTAGGTCAGTTCTTTTTTCCGGCTTCTTCTGAGAGGATCCTGGAGCATTGAGCTCTCAGTTTTTCTGAGTTTTTCTCAGAAAAATTCTTTAAAAAAGCGTTTTTTCACTTTTCACTCGACAAATAACACCTTTGTCTGAGCTAGGCAGGTTTTTTCTGACAGAAAAATGCCTTCACTTTTTGTCAAATGCCCTGCTTGTGAGAAAAATTCTTTAAAAAAGCGTTTTTTCACTTTTCACTCGACAAATAACACCTTTGTCTGAGCTAGGCAGGTTTTTTCTGACAGAAAAATGCCTTCACTTTTTGTCAAATGCCCTGCTTGTGAGAAGAAGAAGGCCCAGTCAGATCCCCACTCTCTGTGCATAGTGTGCCTGCCTCAGAGTCACTGCCCTGACACTTGTAAGTACTGCAAGAACATGTCTAGGAGGACTCTGAAAGACAGAGAGAAGATCCGGCTACATGGGCTTCAGGAGAGGCAAAGAACATCGTCCTCATCACTTCCCAGACAGCCAGAAGGCCATTCTCAGGAGAGAATGGCCCGGTCGACGTCGACAGGTAGGAAAGTACCTGTTTATTCACCGTCGACGTCGTCGCTACCACCGTCTCACCGGCATAGATCGCCGTCGACGGCGACACGCCCGACGTCGAAGGGAACGGCGTCGGGGGAACATCAGAGCAGGGGCAGGTCTCCGTCGCCGGCAGCCCGCCGATCGATGTCGAGCCATCGCCGGCGTGCCCGGTCGCCGCCAAAGGCTGTGCGCCCCCGACGTCAGGACACACGACGTCGAAATCACCACGACGGCACGAGAGACATCCGCCGTCGACCTCCCATCGCTCCACGTCGAGGCACACGACGGCGAGCAGGTCGAGGTCCAAGGATCGCCGTTCGACGTCAAGGCACTCAACGTCGAGGCATGAGCAACCGGCTGGGTGCCCTTCGACTTCGAAACAGCCATCGACGTCGACACAGGTCGACACAGGTTTTACCTGTCCCACAGGGAGCCGAACATCGCCCCACGCCAGACAAGGCGCCATCTCCAGTGGTCTCCATACCGAGCGACTCTTCTCGGTCAAGAGCGGCATCATCTGGGCATGTCTCGCCCATCAACCTATCTCCGAGATGGCTGGAGAGCCTCAACAGACCAGCGGCCTCCCCAGATTCGCAATATTCGCGAATGTATTCACCTACTGCCTCCCTGCCAAGAACGCCATCACCGACAGCCAGGGCAGAACGGGCTCGTTCAGCTCCTCGCCAACCGACCGCGAGGCCTAGACGCTCGGCTACAGCGTCTCGCAGCAGGTCTCGCTCTCAATGAAGATCCAGGTCGCGGTCAAGAAGAAGATCACCCTCTTGGTCTTCATCAGGTTCATCTGTCGGGCGTTACTCACCCACCCTAACAGATTCACCACCTGCTAGAGTCTCACCGGTGGATGACATTACCACATTCAACGAGGTGTTGCTAAGAGGAGCGCAGAAACTCAAAATAGAGGTTCCAGAACCATCTACCTCCTCATCGGTCATCTTTGAGACTCTACAACAGAGATCAGCGTCAAAAAAGTTGCTGCCTCTAGTGCCTGGCTTGTTGCAGCCAACCATGGACACTTTTCTGGCCCCAGCCTCGCTTAAGTCTGCCCCGGCTAGAATTCTCAAAAAATACAAGGCTCCAGAACAAGACCCTTTATTCCTTAGAAAGGATCCGCCACCGGACTCGGTTATCATAGCTGCCGCCCGAAAGACCCACTCGGTGGCATCTTCATCCACGGTGCCCCCGGATAAAGAGAGCAGGCATCTAGACTCTCTAGGGAGAAAGATATGCGGGACAGCGGCTTCAGCAATGAAGGTCTCCAGTGCGTCTGCGCTCCTGGGCATTTATGATCGTTCTCTGTGGGACTCCCTCAGTAGATTTACAGAAAAATTGCCCAGAGAAGACAGACAAGATTTCCAGGAGATACTACAAGAAGGATGCCTGGTATCCAACCAGGTTATCAGCGCGGCAGCAGATGGGGCGGATTTGGCTGCTCATGGATACGCACATGGTATCTGTGCGAGGAGATCTTCCTGGCTGAGGCTCACTGGCTTGAAACAGGAAGCACAACAACGCATCCTGAATCTCCCATTTGCCGGGAACTCTCTATTCGGTGCCCATGCAGACGAAGAGATGGCCCGCATGAAGACCGAGGTGGATACCATGAAGGCGGTGGGCCTCGAAAGAAAGAAAGATTTCAGGCGGAGGTACAGGCCGTATGACAGGCGCCCTTTCCAGCAGAGGGTTCAAACCCCTCATTGGTCGCAAAGGTCACAGCAACGACAGGGACGCCCTCTTTTTCAACGGAGAAACACAAGGGAGCGAGGGTCAAGTAGACCTCAACAGTCCACTCCGAAAGCACCCACCAAGCAATGAAATCTCGCTTCCCTCGACACTGTACACCACTCCGGTGGGGGGAAGTATTACGGCTTATCTTCACAAGAGACAAATGGGTGCTCAATATTGTCGAACATGGCTATTCTCTTCTTTTCAAACAGCCTCCACCACGCTTGCCACCAACCAAAGACAATCCATCTCATCTCAGCTTGCTACGCAAGGAGGCTCTCGCCCTCCTAAAAAAGAATGCCATAGAAAAGGTTCCACCTGCACACAGAGGACAGGGGGTCTACTCCCGTTACTTTCTAGTGGCAAAGAAGGGTTGAGAGGGCGTTTTCAGGCCAATTCTGGACCTACGGCTGCTGAACAAATAGATAAGGAAGCAGAAGTTCAGAATGCTAGCGCTTCACCAGATTTTCCCTCAACTGCATCAGGGAGACTGGATGTGCTCCATCGACCTACAGGATGAGTACTTTCACATCCGGATAGCTCCCAAACATCGAAAATTCCTGCGCTTCCGAGTAGCGTTACAGCATTACCAGTTCAGAGTTCTACCCTTTGGCCTGAAATCTGCCCCAAGAGTTTTCTCGAAATGTATGGCAGTGGTGGCGGCACATCTCCGAAGACAAAGGATATACATATATCCATACCTAGACGACTGGCTACTAAAGGCTTCTTCTCCGGAGCAGGCGAGAAGCCATCGGGACATTGTACTAGGAGTTTGCGAAGCTCTAGGTCTTCAGGTCAATTACCAGAAGTCAACCTTGATTCCAACGCAGAATCTTCACTACCTAGGAGCTATCATAAACACAGAACTCCAAAAAGTGTATCCTTCGGAGGAACGACTATCCTCAATAGACAGGAAGTGCCAGGACCTGTTGAGAGCCAGCGCACCTACGGCACGTCAGGTGACATCACTGCTGGGCTCCATGGCATCGTGCATTTTTATTGTCCCAAATGCCAGACTCCACATGAGACCCCTCCAAGAGGCATTGGAGACCAACTGGAGCCAAAGAACAGGTCGCTGGGAGGACACGGTGCGGCTACCGGCGGTAGCACTTCAGTCATTGAGATGGTGGATGCACAGACCTCACCTGTCAGTGGGTGCTCCGTTTCACCAGGTGCTTCCATCCGACACCCTAGTAACGGATGCATCTCTTCAGGGATGGGGGGCTCATTTGGGTCCTTTTCAAGCGCAGGGTCTGTGGTCAGACAAGGAAAAGCAGTACCACATCAATCTGCTAGAACTCAGAGCGGTCCATCTGGCTCTCAAGTCTTTCATACCGCTAATTCAGGGGAAAACTCTCTTGATACAGACGGACAATACAACCACGATGTATTACTTGAACAAACAAGGGGGAACGAGGTCCCTACCCCTATCGCGAGAGTCCCAAGCGATATGGCATTGGCTCCTGGCCAGAGGAATGTCAAGTACAGCAGTTCACCTGCCAGGTCAGCAGAACGTGGAAGCAGACTTTCTAAGCAGACACCTGGAGGACGTTCACGATTGGGTCCTACACGGCGAAGTCGCAGAATACATCTTCGCGCAATGGGGTCGGCCTCAACTGGATCTCTTTGCAGACGAAGTAAACAAGAAATGCCCAGACTTCGCATCCAGGTTCTACCGTCCGGGATCTCGAGGGAATGCCCTGTTGATCGACTGGTCAGGGATATTTCTTTACGCTTTTCCGCCGATTCCCCTCATTCCGGCAGTGATCAGCAAACTTTACAGATCCAGGACCAGAATGATTCTTATAGCGCCACAATGGCCCCGACAATTCTGGTACACGGATCTCCTCAACCTGTCGGAAAAACCTCACAGGAGGCTGCCGTGCAGACCGGATCTTCTGAGCAGAATGAGGCATGGTGGGATACTGGAGGTGCTCAGGGTCTTAAAGGCACGGTGCCAAAGTTTTTATGGTTCTCCTGTGTTAACCTGCATGCAGCCTATTGGCTAAGAATGCTTCATTGTTTTTCAATGCAGTTTTTTCTATTTTTTCTCTAGAGTTTGCTACTGCTTACTTCCCTAAGCCTAGTTTTAGGAGCTTGGGTACATATTTATGCTCTATTGTAGTATTTAATATAAAAAAAACAACAACAACAAAAAAACTTCATAGAAATAAAGCATTTTAGCCTGTTTTTAACATGATAGCCTGCATGACTGTTTGTTACACATGTATAATATGTGTATATTTTATATATGCTCCGGGGTCCCCGCACAAGGGCGGGAATATTCAATGTTTATGACTTTGATGAGGATACCCCTGGAAGAGAACTAGGATTTACAGGTAAGTAACTTATCCTTTTTCTACCTTCACTCGACGTTTTTCACCTTCTTCTGAGTGAAGGGATTTTTTCCTGTCTGGAAAATGCCTTCTCTTTTTGTGAAGTTCTCTTCCTGTGGGAAGAAGAAGGCCCAGTCAGATCCACACTCTGTCTGTATTGTGTGTTTGCCTCAGAGCCACTGCCCTGACTCCTGCAGGCATTGTAAAAATATGTCTAAGAGGACTCTGAAGGACAGAGAAAAGATACGACTTCATGGGCTTCATGAGAGGCAGAAAACATCATCCTCTTCTCTTCCCAGACATTCTACAAGCCATTCTCATGAGCGACAGGCGAGATCGACGTTAGCCGGTAAGAAAATACCTGATTGTTCTCCGTCGATGTCATCGTTGCCGCCGTCGCATCATCGGTCTGTATCACCGTCAACGGCGACCCGAACGGCGTCGAAGGATACAATGTCGAAAGCTCATCTCCCTCATCGGGACAGATCTCTGTCGACGGCAACCCACCGATCGACGTCGAGCCAGCACCGGAGTGCTCATACGCCGTCGAAGACGTTACAACCCTCAACGGCAAGTAAGACGTCGTCGAGGACGCTGCATCGTGCGTAGCAGAGACTTCTGTCGTCAGCGGGCCATCACTCGACTGCGAAGCATACGACGTTGAGTCGTCCACATGGGAAGGACCATCTGTCGCCGTCGAGGCGCTCGACGTCGAGACCTGAGCAACCTATGACACATTCGGAGCCTCCTTCGACGTTGGTACACTGATCGACGTTGAGACAGCTGCCACCTGTCTCTCAAGGAAGAGAGCATCAGCAACTACCGCCCGACAAGAATCTCACTCCACCAAGTCCATTGGTCTCTATAAGGAGTGGATCATCCAGACGGTCAAGGGCCTCATCGCAAGGGCACATCTCGCCCATAAATCTATCGCCTAGATGGTTGGAGAGCCTTAACAAGGCACCGGCCTCTCCAGACTCTCAGTACTTACGCATGTACTCACCATCAGCGTCACTACCGAGGACACCATCGCCAACGGCGCATACAGAGCGGGCTCGCTCTACGTCTCGCCAGTCTATCCCTAGGCCTCGACACACTCCCACAAGATCTCGGAGCAGGTCACGCTCCCGGAGGAGGTCTAGGTCAAGGTCGCGCCATCAGCGAAGGACCCCGTTTTGGTCCACATCGTTGAGGTCTTCCATAAGAGGTTACTCCCCGACTCTGACAGACTCTCCACCAGCTAGAGTTTCCCCGTGGATGATATAACAACTTTCAATGAGGTGCTGCTCAGGGGTGCACAAAAGCTTAACATTGATGTTCCGGAACCTTCAAATTCCTCATCAGTGATCTTCGAAACCTTGCAGCACAGAACAGCTTCCAGGAAGTTGTTACCACTAGTGCCTGGTCTTCTCCAACCAACCATGGAGACTTTTCTGACTCCAGCAAGCCTCCGTTCAGCTCCTGCTAGGATCCTGAAAAAATACAAGGCCCCAGATCAGGATCCTTTATTTCTCAGGGCTGACCCTCCACCAGACCCAATCATTTTAGTCGCAGCCCGCAAGACGCATTCGGTGGCATCATCGTCAACTGTACTGCCAGACAAGGAGAGCAAACATCTGGACTCTCTGGGTAGGAAGATGTGTGGCACGTCGGCAGCGGTGATGAAGGTCTCCAGTGCCTCAGCACTCCTAGGCAGATATGATCGATCCCTCTGGGATTTGCTAAACAGGTTTGCGGAAAAGCTACCTAGGGAGGACAGGCAGGATTTCCAGGAGATCCTTCAAGAGGGGTGTTTGGTGGCCAATCAAATCATCAGCGCAGCGGCAGACGGCGTGGACTTGGCGGCCCATGGATACGCGCATGGGGTTTGCGCAAGAAGATCTTCCTGGCTGAGGCTCACAGGTTTAAAGCAAGAGGCGCAACATCGTATCATGAACCTCCTGTTTAACGGGAACTTGTTATTTGGTGCCCACACGGATGACGAGATGGCACGTATGAAGGCGGAGGTCGACATGATGAGGGCAGTAGGTCTAGAAAGACGGAAAGATTTCAGAAGGAGATATAGACCTTATGACAGGCACCCGTTCCAACAGAGTGTTCAAACCCCTCATTGGTCCCAGAGACCGCAACAGAAGCAAGGGTGTCCTCTTTTCCAGTCTCGCAAGGCCGCAAGAGATCGAGGATCAAGCAGACCTCAGCAGTCTACCCCCAAAACCCCCGCCAAGCAATAAGGGTTCACTTCCCTTAATTCTGTCCACCACTCCGGTTGGTGGAAGTATCACAGAGTTCGCTCACGAGTGCCACTGCATAACAAGAGACAAATGGGTGCTGAGCATTGTAGAGAATGGATACTCTCTTCTTTTCCGACACCCTCGACCTCATTTACCACCAAATGGATCAAAGCCTGCTCACATGGACTTACTACGCAAAGAAGTTCGCATCCTGTTAGAAAAAAGAGCCATAGAAAAGGTGCCAGCCACTCAAAGGGGAAAGGGAGTATAATCCTGATATTTTCTAGTAGCAAAAAAGGGTAGGGAAGGACTCTTCAGACCTATTCTAGACTTAAGGATGCTCAACAAATTCATCCGGAAGCAAAAATTCAGAATGCTGGCTCTTCATCAGATTTTCCCTCAGCTGCATCAAGAAGACTGGATGTGCTCCATAGATCTGCAGGATGCGTATTTTCATATTCTGATTGTGTCCAAGCATCGAAAATTCTTCGGTTTGTGATAGACTCTCAACACTATCAGTTCAGGGTGCTACCTTTCGGCCTCAAATCTGCCCCTTGCGCATTCTCCAAGTGTGTAGCAACGGTAGCTGCACATTTAAGGAAGCAGGAGATCTTCATTTATCCATACCTAGACGATTGGCTACTGAAAGCCTCCTCTCCGGAACAGGCGGAAAAACATCTAAACATGGTCCTCAGAACTTTTCGCTCTCTAGGTCTGCAAGTCAACTTCCAAAAGTCCACTCTCATCCCAACTCAAACCCTCCACTACCTGGGGGCAATACTGAATACAAAGCTAGAAAAAGTGTATCCTTCGGAGAAACGACTATCATCAATAATGAGGAAATGTGACAATCTTCTTGGTTCCCCTGTGCCTACGGTGACATCTCTGTTGGGCTCCATGGCCTCTTGCATTTTCATTGTCCCGAATGCCAGGCTGCATATGAGACCTCTTCAAGAGACTCTAGAAGAGAAGTGGAATCAGCACACAGGCCGTTGGGAGGACAGGATTCTTCTTCCTATCAGAGTATGGCTATCATTACAATGGTGGACGCGCAAACATCACCTGTCAATAGGGGTTCCGTTTCACCAACCAATTCCTTCCGACACTCTGGTGACGGATGCATCGCTGCAGGGCTGGGGGGCTCACCTGGGTTACCTTCAAGCTCAGGGCTTGTGGTCCAGCACGGAGACTTACCATATCAACCTGCTGGAGCTCAGAGCGGTTCACCTGGCTCTCAAATCCTGTGCACCGTCGATTCAGGGAAAGTCTCTGCTGGTACAGACGGACAATACAACGACAATGTATTATCTAAACAAACAAGGGGGTACGAGATCCCACCCCCTGTCTCAGGAGTCTCAAACCATTTGGCACTGGCTGATAGCGAGAGGAATGTCTCTTAGAGCGATCCACCTCCCAGGGCAACAAAACGTAGAGGCAGATTTCCTAAACAGGACCCTTGCGGATGCCTACGACTGGGTTCTTCACGACGAGGTCGTCGCAGACATCTTCATTCAGTGGGGTCAGCCTCAGTTAGATCTGTTTCCAGACGAAGTAAACAAAAAATGCCCAGACTTCGCGTCCAGGTACTACCGTCCAGGGACTCGAGGGAATGCCCTGTTGATAGACTGGTCAGGGATATTTCTCTACGCTTTTCCACCGATCCCCCTGATACCAGCGGTGATCAACAAACTCTACAGGTCCAACACCAGGATGATACTCATAGACCCGCAATGGCCTTGACAATTCTGGAACACAGATCTTCTCAAGTTGTCAGAGCAGCCGCACAAGAGGCTGCCGTGCAGACCGGATCTCCCTTGCAGGCTAGGAGGCAAGATTGTTCACCCCAACCTTCCCTCTCTGAGCGTGACGGCATGGCTTCTGAATTCCTGCAGTATGGGCATCTAGGGCTCTCGCAGGAATGTATGAACATTTTAAAGGAGTCCAGAAGGCCGTCCACGCGACGCACCTATGCGTTCAAGTGGAAGAGATTCTACATGTGGTGTCGACAGCAGGGTCATAATCCTATTATGGCTCAGGGGCAGGTCATATTGTCTTACCTGCTCCATCTGGCGAAATCAGGTCTGCAGTTCTCCTCTATTAAGGTACATTTATCTGCCATTACAGCTTATCGTAAGTCGCCTTCTCAGAAATCCTTCTTTACCATGCCAGTAGTCAAGGATTTCTTAGGTTTAAAGAAAGTTTTTCCACCCATTCGAAAACCTTCACCTCCATGGGAGCTGAACATAGTGTTATCTAAACTCATGGCCCCACCTTTCGAACCTATCCACAAAGCTTCTTTGCAACACCTTACGTGGAAGACAGCGTTTTTCGTAGCCATTACTTCGGCTAGGCGGGTCAGTGAGATTCAGGCTTTGTCCTCCAGGGAACCGTACACGGTTTTCCATGATAATAGAGTTGTTCTGAGAACTCATCCATCATTCTTGCCGAAGGTGGTGTTGAATTTTCACATTAATCAGACTATATTGCTCCCAACGTTTTTGCACTCCCTGGATCTTAAGAGAGTGCTAAAATTTTACCTGGATAAGACCAAATTGATTAGATGATCTGACCACCTAATTGTAAACTATGGACACATGAGGGCAGGTGATGCTGCCTCAAAGCGAACTATTTCTAGATGGATAGTCTCATGTATTGTAACTGCATATCAGTTGGCTAACAGTTATCGGCTAGGCCTAAGGCTCATTCAACAAGACGAAAAGCAGCTACTGCTGCCCTCCTTAACAATGTTCCGATCTCTGAGATCTGTAAGGCCGCTACATGGAGATCTGTACATACGTTTACTAGGCACTACTGTTTAGATTCAGATGCCAAAGCAGACGCACAATTTGGTAAAGCGTCTCTGAGAAATTTATTTGCATAGTGTATGGTTTTCCTTGCACTTCTATTAGACAGTCCGCAGAGATAAGGGATGGGCTTGCTAATCTATTCAATGTTTATGACTATTGATGAGGATCCCCTGGAAGAGAAGGATAAGTTACTTACCTGTAAATCCTAGTTCTCTTCCAGGGGTATCCTCATCAAAGTCATAAACAACCCACCCTCCTCCCCGGACTCGTGTCTTCTAGAAGTGCAGTAGAGACCATCTATCTAATCTATAGGGTTCTTTGTCACCGTAAAAAAGTACTGACCTAACTGTGAACCAACTGTCACCTCACCTTCACCCCTGAGGCATGGTGGGATACTGGAGGTGCTCAGGGTCTTAAAGGCACGGTGCCAAATTTTGTGGTTCTGCTGTATTGACTTGCATGCAGCCTATTGGCTAATAATGCTCTGTTATTTTCAATGTCGTTTTTCTCTTTTCAGAGGTGTTGCTTGTATTTTCTGTGCCTTCCAATTGGGCTTCAGAAGGTTTTTTTATTATAATGGAGAGTGTTAATGCATTAAAAAAAAAAAGAAACTCCATAGAAATAAAGCATTTTAGCCTGTTTATCAACATAGACTGCATTGCTATTGTGCACATGTATACATGATTCTTGTATGAAAATTATCTACTGAAAATGTTATTTTTTCATATATATTTCATACTTATACATGTGTGGTTTTACATATGCTCCGGGATCCCCGCACGGGGGCGGAATATTCAATGTTTATGACTTTGATGAGGATACCCCTGGAAGAGAACTAGGATTTACAGGTAAGTAATTTATCCTTATCCGCATTACATTATGGGTGGATTATACCAGTGTTTTGTTTTAAGGGATGGTTTGTTTTTAGGTATAAATGAAGTCATCTGTACCGCTAGATTCAATTTATTTGTGGCAATTGGCATATGATTAGAATGTGATTCCGTCTTTCCTCTCTCCACTAGTGTTGTGACCGACATACTGCAATAATGATAAATGTGTTATGTGTTTTATTAGCGCACCTGGATTTTCAAAAATTTCGCGGTGATTATGTTTTATATTTTTACATATATTCATAATTTATTTTCTCCTTCATAATGCAGATCTGTGCTGGGATACCTGACCATTATTAAGCACCTGTGAAGTTTGGAACCGGCATTGGTGTTATAATACCGCATAGACAGGTAATTATGCTCAGAGTTGATATTTTTAGCGAGAGCAACTACTTGCAAAGTAGGTTGTTTCCCTCAACACAGCTATACACGTATACCGGGATGGAAAGAATTGTATTTGACATTTAGGTTCCTTCACAAACAGCTGTAGAAATGTGTAATCAGTCAAATGTACCGTAACATTAAAATGATGCACAATAAAGCTGTGTAGGATTATTTCAAAGTTTATCGCTCATTGGAATGCTGATTTTCATTGGCACCTCTATGTTTACATGCTGTTAGATGCTGCTTGGAGATATTCAGCAAGCAAATTTTCAGTGCAGCAACTGAATAAGGAGAGAGGTGCAGTGACAGGCATCTGTAAATGTGGACGTTATGGGAAGAGAAACAGTAACTGAGGTAAAAGAGAGCAACATATTGAAGCATGGCAGTAATCTGATTGGAAACACCACAGTTTAAAATTACTATTTTGGATGATGCTTAACAACAGCAGTAGAGCATTATTTTGATGGATACAACTACCTGTGGATTCCTCACCTTATGAATTCGATCCTTGCGCCAGCATCCGACGGAAAGTCTTCTTCCTAGCTGTCTACGTCGACGAGGACGTCATAATGGCACGGCTCCGCGTGACTCCGTCTGACGTCAAAGTGCCAATAAGAGGTCCCCGTCGGCGTACTAGCGTCAGTTTTTCTTTTTTCCGTGCATTCGACTCCAATGTTTTTTTCTTCCTGGCCTGTTGGTTACTGTAGCGATCTCTTGAAGTTACAATGTCGCCTCCGAAGAAGTCCGGGTTTAAGCCGTGTAGAGAATGCGGGGTCGGATGTCAGTGACCGACCCCCATTCGGATTGTATTTGGTGTTTAAGCTCCGAGCATGATGTGGAAGGGTGTTCTTCGTGCCAGAGCATGAATCCGAAAGCTCTGAAGGAACGTGAAGCGAAGCTCTTCTTGGCCAAGGCAAAGAAGAAGGAACACAAGAAGGTTTCTTCCCATGCTTCTCCCAAGAAACATAAGAAGCGGCGTCATCATGACTCTCGGCGCTGTCATGACTCTCGACGCCGTTCGGAGCGGAGCCGATCGAGGAGTCGTTCGAGGTCGAGATCTCGTTCGTCACGGCGCCAGAAGACGTGGGAGATGAGTCCTACGGTCACGCCTCAGCCGGAGAGTCCGGGGTTGTCACCGGCGCCTTCAGTTTATGAGGTCACTCAAGGTAGTCCTCGCTTCTCACCGGCGCCGAGGGATCCTGATGTTCCCCAGACGTCTACACAGCAGTATCCGGCTTTCCCGACTCCAGGGACGGATCCGGCCGCATTTTTGAATGCGATTGTTGCTGTTTTTCAATCCATGGCCCCTGCTGGTGCACCGGCGGGTCCCAATGGGCCATTGGCATTCAATTTGGGCTCGCCGGCGTCGTACAGGGCTGCTCCATTCATGCCCTTCTGCCCTACAGAGCCTGGTGGTTCGGCACCGGGGTTTTCCCCTGGCAGGAGTCCTTCGCCTGGGACCGTGGATCCGTCGGCTTCTCGTCCGACTCCTTTTCCGCGCCATCCGGCGTCATTGGTGGCCTAAACCAGACCGGCGCCATCTCCTTCTGTACATTCGGTGTCGAGGAGGTCATCTGCCGACTTCGGGCCGGCGCCGGTTGAATCCGGGAGCCTTCCGGAACCGGTTCAAGGTCTGAGATCATCTGCGTCGATGGAGTCTTTGTCGACGCCGGCTCTGGTGATGCATTTAAGATCTCGAAGGAAGGCGTTGAGGCTTCGGGAGGAAGAGGAATACAGAAGGCTTGAGGAAGGTGAGATAGAGCCTTCTGATGATTTCCAGGGACTAGCCACTGCAAGTGGTTTGGATACTTCCCCGGAGTGGGACATTGCTTCTCCGGAGGAGTTTACTGAGGGGGCCTCCTCTTTCCATGCGGTGGTGAGGAAGGCAGCTGACTATCTGGATTTGCCTTTGTCCACGGCAGAAGTTAAGACTAACCTGCTCACAGAGGTTCTTCATCCTTCTTCCTCCAGTGCTGACCCTTTGTTGCCTTTTAATGAGGCTTTGACTGAGCCTATTATGGACTTGTGGAGAAAGCCGGTGACGTCTCCTGCGGTGAACAGGGCAGTGGCGAGAAGGCATAGGAGTGCCCCAGGAGATCCAGTTTTTCTATCTCGTCACTTGACTCCGGAGAGTTTGGTGGTTCAGGCGTCATGTTCTGCTAAATCTGCCCCTGGTACATTCCCTGGTGTTCCAACAGACAGAGAATCCAAGAGGATGGAGCAATCCTCGAAGAAAGTTTTCTCCTCTTGCAGCATGGCCCTGAAAGCTACCAATTCCACTTGTGTGCTAGGCAGATACATTAATGCCCTAATGGACTCTGCTAAGGAGATGGCAAAAGATCTGCCACAGGAAGTGCAAAAATCTTTTGGGGCCCTTTTCTTGGATGCGCAAGCTGCTGCACAGCAGATTATTCAATCTGGCCTGGATACTACAGATTCTATTGCCAGGGCCATGGGAACATCGGTGGCTACGAAAAGGCATGCCTGGCTAAGTTCTTCGGGCTTCTCGTCGGATGTACAATCCACTTTATTGGACCTTCCATTTGATGGGGAAAAGCTGTTTGGGGACAAGGCAGACTCTGCCCTTGAACGGTTTAAGGACTGTCGGGCTACAGCTAAGTCCCTGGGTTTGCAGACCCCTTCTGCTACATTGTACAGGCCTTTTCGTAGGTTTCGAGGGTTTGCTAGAGGTTCTGCCTTTCGTAGGTCTCAATCTTATGCCCAACAACCTGCCAACCCGCCCTATCGTGCCTTCAGAGAGCGAGGTAGGGGTAGGGTTAGAGGTCCAGCCCATCAGCTCTCTTCTTCTTCATCCTCCTCTGGTGGACAACAGCAGAAGCAGCCCTAGTTTTCCCCACTTTATCAGTCACACTTCTCCTGTAGGGGGAAGATTGAGTCTTTTTCTGCAGCAATGGAGGTCAATTACAACAGACTCGTGGGTGCTAGGAATTGTGGAAAAGGGCTATGCTCTCCCCTTTCAGGAGTTTCCTCCTCCCTTCCCTCCCCGCCCCTCCTTTTGTTCAGAAGAACATCTTCTGTTGTTGCAACAGGAGGTTGTAGTCATGTTGGCAAAGGGCGCTATAGAGTTGGTACCGTTGCAGGAAAGGGGTCAGGGGTGTTATTCAAGATATTTCCTGATTCCCAAAGTGGACGGTCGTCTAAGGCCGATCCTAGACTTGAGGATATTGAATTTGTTCCTCAAGCAGGAAAAATTCAAAATGCTGACCCTAGCGCAGGTTCTGTTGGCGTTGAACGAAGGAGACTGCACTGTGTCTGTCGACTTGCAGGACGCGTACTTTCATGTTCCCATAATCAAGTCGCACAGGAAGTATCGTTTTGTGGTCGGATCGCAACATTACCAGTTTGCGGTCCTCCCGTTTGGTTTGGTTTTGGACCAGGGGTGCTTTACTTCAGCACCCCTGGTCTTCACAAAGGTGATGGCAGTTGTTGCAGCACATCTCAGAAAGAGGGAGGTAGCGGTGTTTCCCTACCTGGACGATTGGTTGATCAAAGCCAAGTCTCCAGAGATTGTGTTGTCTCATCTGTGAATGACAACGCAGTTGTTTTTCGATCTGGGTTTTTCGGTGAACGTACCCAAATCTCGCCTGGAGCCCTCTCAACGCCTCCTGTTCATAGGGGCAGTATTGGACACAACAAGGTTTCGGGCCTACCCCCGCCTCAGCGGGTACGGGACATTCAGGCGCTGATTCCTTTGTTTCAAAGAGGAGCGGCAGTTCCAGTCCTCAAAGTCTTACTCCTGCTAGGTCTGTTTGCTTCTTGCATTCTGTTGGTCACTCATGCTCGCTGGCATATGTGGGCTCTTCAGTGGTGTCTCCGCAGACAGTGGTTCCAGCACAAGGGGGATCTCAGGGATTCAATAAAGATCTCCAGGGACGCTGTAGCGGATCTTCATTGGTGGACAGTGGACGGCAACCTTTCCCAAGGAAAACCGTTTTCACTACCACCTCCGGTGGCCACAGTGATATCGGATGCTTCCACTCTAGGGTGGGGAGCTCATCTGGGGGACCTGGAGATCAAGGGTCGTTGGTCTCCAGTGGAACAGATGTTCTCTTCCAGGGGATCCTCATCAATAGTCATAAACATTGAATATTCCCGCCCTTGTGCGGGGACCCCGGAGCATATATATAAAATACATACATATTATCATGTGTAAAACAGCAATGCAGGCTATAATCATAAATAGGCTAAAATGCTTTATTTCTATGAAGTTTTTTTTTTTTTTTTTTTTTTTATATTATAAAATCACAATAGATCATAAATATCTACCTAAGCCCCCAAAAACTGGACTTAGGGAAGTAAACAGCAGTAAATAGCAGAGAAAAATAGAAAAAACTACATTGAAAAACAATGAAGCATTCTTAGCCAATAGGCTGCATGCAGGTTAACACAGGAGAACCATAAAAACTTTGGCACCGTGCCTTTAAGACCCTGAGCACCTCCAGTATCCCACCATGCCTCAGGGGTGAAGGGAAGGTGACAGTTGGTTCACAGTTAGGTCAGTTCTTTTTTCCGGCTTCTTCTGAGAGGATCCTGGAGCATTGAGCTCTCAGTTTTTCTGAGTTTTTCTTCAGAAAAATCCTTAAAAATAGTGTTTTTCCTATTTACTCGACAGATAACATCTTTTGTCTGAGTTTGGAAGTCTTTTTTGACAGAAAATGCCATCTCTTTTTGTAAAATGTCCTTCTTGTGGGAAGAAGAAAGCCCAGTCAGACCCACACTCTCTGTGTATTGTCTGCCTGCCACAGAGTCACTGTCCTGACACCTGCAAGTATTGTAAGAACATGTCAAGGAGGACTCTCAAAGACAGAGAGAAGATCAGGCTACATGGGCTTCAGGAGAGGAAAAAGTCAACATCCTCTTCACTTCCCAGACCTACAGCAGAAGGAATGGCCCGATCGACGTCGACAGGTAGGATTGTGCCTGTTTGTTCTCCATCGACGTCATCGGCACCACCGTCTCACCGGCATAGATCGCCGTCGACGGCGACCAGACCGACGTCGAGGGACAAAACGTCGAAGCATGGACACAGGGGTACATCTCCGTCGACGGCAGGCCGCCGTTCGGCGTCGAGCCATCTCCGGCGCTCCCGTTCGCCGTTGAGAACGTCTCACCCCTTGGCGTCGAAGGACACGACACCAAAAGCACCTCGACGGCATGAACATCCGCCGTCGACCACTTGCCACTCAACGTCGAGACACACGACGGCGAGTAGGTCCAGGTCCCGCGATAGGCGATCGGCGTCAAGACACTCGACGGCAAGACCTCCGACGTCAAGACCTTCGACGTCGAGAACAGATCAGCCATCGCAACCTTCGACGTCGAGGATGCAATCGACGTCGACACAACCTTCAGCTGTGTCACAGGCAGTAGAGCCAGCGGACAAAGCTCCCTCACCGGTGGTCTCTATAAGGAGTGCATCATCCCATTCCAGAGCATCGGGGCATGTTTCTCCCATCACTCTATCACCCAGATGGTTAGAGAGCCTGAATAGACCGGCAGCATCCCCGGATTCACAATACTCTAGGATGTATTCTCCTACTGCCTCATTACCGAGAACGCCATCGCCTACAGCTAGAGCAGGACGGGCTCGTTCTGCTTCTCGTCAGCCGACCACAAGACCTGCACACTCTGCTACAGCCTCTCGGAGCAGGTCCCGTTCCCGAAGGAGAACCAGGTCACGAACACCACGCAGAAGATCACCTTCTTGGTCTTCTTCAGGATCGTCTGTTGGGCGCTACTCCCCCACACTCACAGATTCTCCACCTGCTAGGATTTCCCCGGTGGATGATATCACCACTTTTAATGAGGTTCTTCTAAGGGGAGCGCAGAAGCTAAATATTGAGGTACCGGAGCCGGCCACCTCATCCTCAGTTACCTTTGAGACCCTACAACACAGATCAGTCTCGAGAAAACTGCTGCCACTAGTACCGGGTTTGCTGCAACCGACTATGGACACTTTTCTGTCTCCAGCCACTCTCAAGTCTGCCCCGGCTAGGATTCAAAAGAAATACAAAGCTCCGGAACAAGATCCTTTATTCCTGCGGAAGGATCCGCCACCGGACTCTGTGATCTTAGCCGCAGCCAGAAAAACACACTCTGTGGCATCATCTTCCACAGTCCCCCCGGATAAGGAGAGCAGACACCTAGACTCTCTGGGGAGAAAGATGTGCGGTACGGCGGCATCTGCTATGAAGGTCTCCAGCGCCTCAGCACTTCTGGGCAGATATGACCGCTCTCTGTGGGACTCACTCCACAGATTTACAGAAAAGTTGCCCAGGGAAGATAGACAGGACTTCCAGGAAATCTTGCAGGAAGGGGGCCTAGTATCTAACCAGGTCATCAGCGCGGCGGCGGACGGGGCGGATTTGGCTGCGCATGGGTATGCGCACGGAATCTGCGCTAGGAGGTCTTCCTGGCTACGGCTCACGGGTCTGAAACAGGAAGCACAGCAGCGCATTTTGAACCTCCCATTCAGCGGGAGTTCGTTGTTCGGTACCCACGCGGATGAAGAGATGGCCCGAATGAAAACGGAAGTCGACACGATGAGGGCAGTGGGCCTGGAACGTAAAAAAGACTTCAGGCGGAGGTACAGGCCGTATGACAGACGACCATTCCAGCAGAGGGTTCAAACCCCTCACTGGTCTCAGAGGCCACAACAACGACAGGGACGTCCCCTGTTTCAGGCACGTAGACCCACAAGAGACAGAGGGTCAAGTAGACCTCAACAGTCTACAGCAAAGACACCATCAAAGCAATGAGGCATTGCTTCCCTCAGCACTGTGCACCACTCCGGTGGGGGGAAGTGTTACGCATCATCTTCGCGAGTGGCACTCAATCACAAAAGACAAATGGGTGCTCAATATTGTCGAACATGGCTATTCTCTCCTTTTCAAAAAACCTCCTCCACACTTGCCGCCAGCAAGGTGTTTTCCTTCTAATCTCAGCCTGCTACGCAAGGAAGTTCTCGCACTCCTACAAAAGAAAGCTGTAGAAAAGGTTCCTCCGGCACAAAAAGGAAAAGGGGTGTACTCCCGTTACTTTCTGGTGGCGAAAAAAGGTCAACAGGGCCTCTTCAGGCCAATTCTGGACTTACGGCTCCTGAACAAGTACATAAGAAAACAAAAGTTCAGGATGCTAGCCCTTCACCAGATTGTCCCGCAACTGCATCAGGGAGACTGGATGTGCTCCATCGACCTACAGGATGCATATTTTCACATCCCAATAGCAACCAAACATCGGAAATTTTTACGTTTCCAGATAGCGTCACAGCACTACCAATTCAGAGTCCTTCCATTCGGCCTGAAGTCTGCACCCCGAGTCTTTTCAAAATGTGTAGCAGTGGTAGCGGCACACCTTCGAAGACAAAAAATATTCGTCTACCCCTACCTGGACGACTGGCTAGTGAAGGCCTCATCTCCGGATCAGGCGAGAAAACATCGAGATATCGTTCTAAGAACTTTCGAGTCTCTAGGTCTTCAAATCAACCACGACAAGTCAACCTTGATTCCAACACAAAACCTCCACTACCTGGGAGCGATACTAAACACAGAGCTCCAAAGAGTGTATCCTTCGGAGGAACGACTTTTATCAATCCACAGGAAGTGTCAACAACTATTAACAGCCGATGCACCTACAGCTCGTCAGGTGACATCGCTTCTGGGCTCCATGGCTTCATGCATCTTCATTGTCCCGAATGCCAGGCTACGCATGAGGCCCCTTCAGGAGGCATTAGAGAACAATTGGAGCCAAAAGACTGGTCACTGGGAGGACAGAGTTCGACTACCAGCAGTGGCTTTTCAATCACTACAATGGTGGATGCACAGACCTCACCTGTCGATAGGTTCTCCGTTTCACCAGACAATTCCAGTCGACACTCTGGTAACGGATGCGTCTCTTCAGGGTTGGGGTGCTCATCTGGGTTCCTTCCAAGCTCAGGGTCTGTGGTCCGACAAGGAAAATAACTATTACATAAATCTACTGGAACTCAGAGCAGTCCATCTGGCTCTCAAATCTTTCTCTCCATTGGTTCAGGGGAAATCTATCCTAATTCAGACAGACAATACAACCACAATGTATTACCTGAACAAACAGGGGGGAACAAGATCACTACCTCTGTCTCGAGAATCCCAAACGATATGGCATTGGCTCCTGGCCAGGGGAATGTCTATCACAGCGGTACACCTGCCAGGTCAGCAAAACGTAGAGGCAGATTTCCTGAGCAGACATCTGGAAGACGCGCACGACTGGGTGCTACACGACGAAGTCGTCGAGGACATCTTCGGTCAATGGGGTCGACCTCAGTTGGATCTCTTTGCAGACGAAACAAACAAGAAATGCCCAGACTTCGCATCCAGGTTCTGCCGTCCGGGATCTCAAGGGAATGCCCTGTTGATCAACTGGTCAGGGACATTTCTCTACGCCTTTCCACCGATTCCCCTCATACCGGCAGTAATCAACAAATTTTACAACTCCAGAACCAGAATGATTCTGATAGCGCCACAATGGCCCCGCCAATTCTGGTACACGGACCTACTCAACTTATCGGAAAGACCTCACAGGAGGTTGCCGTGCAGACCGGATCTCCTGAGCAGAATGGAAGGCAGAATCCTACATCCCAACCTTCCCTCTCTGAGCTTGACAGCATGGCTCCTGAATTCCTACAGTATGGGCACCTAGGGCTCTCACAGGAGTGCATGAGCATCTTGAAAGAGTCAAAACGACCTTCCACGCGGCGTTCTTACGCTTTTAAGTGGAAGAGATTTTACATCTGGTGCTCTCAACAAGGTATAAATCCCATACGAGCTCAGGAGGACGTCATACTATCCTATTTACTTCATCTGGCGAAGTCTGGGCTGCAGGTATCTTCTATTAAGGTTCATTTGTCTGCAATTACAGCGTATCGTAAGTAGCCTTCTCAGGAATCCTTCTTTACGATACCTGTAGTCAAGGATTTTTTAGAAGGCTTGAAAAAGGTTTTTCCTCCCATTCGGAGACCTTCTCCTCCATGGGAACTGAATGTAGTCCTGTCAAAACTTATGGGCCCTCCTTTTGAACCTATCCACAAGGCCTCTTTACAGCACCTTACGTGGAAGACGGCTTTTTTGGTGGCCGTTACTTCAGCGAGGAGGGTCAGCGAAATTCAGGCTCTGTCTTGCAGAGAACCGTACACGGTTTTTCACGATAATAGAGTGGTTCTGCGAACTCACCCATCTTTCCTTCCGAAGGTGGTGTCAGAATTCCATATCAATCAGACTATATCTTTACCGACTTTCTTTCCCAAGCCGGAGACTCCGGCTGAGAAAGCATTGCACTCCTTAGACTTGAAAAGAGTGCTGAAATTCTATTTGGACAAAACAAAACCGATTAGACATTCTAACCATTTGTTTCTAAATTATGGTCATTTAAGAACAGGAGAGGCAGCGTCTAAACGAACGATATCAAGATGGATTGTGTCTTGTATTGTTAACTCTTACCAACTGGCTAATAAGAGATTACTGGCTAGGCCAAAAGCGCATTCCACAAGGGGAAAAGCGGCTACTGCTGCCCTCCTTAACAATGTACCAATTTCCGAGATTTGTAAGGCTGCTACATGGAAGTCTGTGCATACCTTTACTAAGCATTACTGTTTAGACTCGGATGCAAGAGCGGATGCCCAGGTGGGGCAGGCCTCTCTTAGAAATCTATTTGCATGAATATATATCTTTTCCTGCACTTCTTTCAGACAGTCCGCAGAGTTTAGGGATGGGCTTGCTAATCTATTCAATGTTTATGACTATTGATGAGGATCCCCTGGAAGAGAAGGATAAGTTACTTACCTGTAAATCCTAGTTCTCTTCCAGGGGTATCCTCATCAAAGTCATAAACAACCCACCCTCCTCCCCGGACTCAAGTCTCCTGGAAGTGCAGGACAGATTATCTTTCTGATCAGTTACACAGATTGTCACCGTAAAAAAGTACTGACCTAACTGTGAACCAACTGTCACCTTCCCTTCACCCCTGAGGCATGGTGGGATACTGGAGGTGCTCAGGGTCTTAAAGGCACGGTGCCAAAGTTTTTATGGTTCTCCTGTGTTAACCTGCATGCAGCCTATTGGCTAAGAATGCTTCATTGTTTTTCAATGTAGTTTTTTCTATTTTTCTCTGCTATTTACTGCTGTTTACTTCCCTAAGTCCAGTTTTTGGGGGCTTAGGTAGATATTTATGATCTATTGTGATTTTATAATATAAAAAAAAAAAAAAAAAAAAACTTCATAGAAATAAAGCATTTTAGCCTATTTATGATTATAGCCTGCATTGCTGTTTTACACATGATAATATGTATGTATTTTATATATATGCTCCGGGGTCCCCGCACAAGGGCGGGAATATTCAATGTTTATGACTTTGATGAGGATACCCCTGGAAGAGAACTAGGATTTACAGGTAAGTAACTTATCCTTGCATATCAATCTGTTGGAATTGCGGGCTGTACGTTTGGCGCTCAAGGCCTTCCTCCCTTCCCTTCGCGGTCAGTCAGTTCAGATCCTGACGGACAACACTACCGCAATGTGGTATATAAACAAGCAGGGAGGAGTGGGGTCGTATCTTCTTTGCCGAGAAGCCCTACAACTCTGGTCCTGGGCTCAGGACCATCAGATTTGCTTGACGGCAAATCATTTGGCCGGAGTGTTGAATGTACGTGCGGACGTTCTCAGTCGTCACTTCTCATTAGATCACGAGTGGCGTCTCCATCCGGATCTAGTCCTCCACATCTTCGAGATGTGGGTTACTCCTCAGGTGGATTTATTTGCCACTCGGGAGAAGGCGCATTGCCCGTTATTCGGCAGCCTCCAGTATCCGAAGCAAGGGGCGTTGGGGGACGCGTTTCAGATGTCCTGGAACGGCCAGTTGCTTTACGTGTTTCCCCCCATACCCTTGATTCCTTGGGTTTTGAGGAAGGTTCATCAAGACCGGGCCCAAGTCATATTGGTAGCACCGGACTGGCCGAGAAGGGTATGGTATACAGACCTACTTCAACTCTCTCAGGGCCCTCCGTTCCGTCTCCCGCTCAGGGCAGATCTCCTCTCTCAATTGCAGGGGCAGGTTCTACACCCCCACCTCCAGAGCCTGCACCTTCATGCCTGGAGATTGAACGGGGCAACCTGAGTTCTTTTTCTCTCCCACAGGATGTAGTGGATGTTATACTATCGTCCAGGCGACACTCCACTAAGTGTATTTATGCCGGAAGGTGGGCAAAATTTGTGTTGTGGTGTTGGGAGAACCAAAAAGATCCTTTAAAGGCCCATCTTTCAGATGTACTTTTGTTTGTTCTCAGTTTGGCGAAGAAAGGCTGTGCTATAGCTACAGTTAAGGGTTATTTGGCAGCCCTGTCGACGTTTCTTTGCCTTCCGGATTAGCCGTCTTTATTTAAGTCTCCCATTGTACATAGGTTCCTTAAGGGTTTGGTGAATAGCTTTCCTCCTACTCCTTTTCACATGCCTCAGTGGAACTTAAATCTTGTTTTAACATTCTTAATGGGTTCGCCTTTCGAGCCCATGCATTCATGTCCATTGAGATATTTAGCCTTCAAGACTGTTTTCTTGATCGCAATTACTTCTGCTAGGAGGATTGGGGAGCTTCAGGCGCTCTCCGTTAAGCCTCCTTTCACTGTGTTTTTCCCTGATAAAGTGGTTTTAAAAACCAGGGCTGCTTTTCTGCCGAAAGTTGTCACCCCTTTTCATTTAGGGCAGAATATCACTCTTCCTGCTTTTTACCCTCCTCCCCATCCGTCTAAAGAAGAAGAGAGACTCCATAGGTTGGACCCTAAGAGAGCCCTGAGTTTTTATCTCGAAAGAACTAAAGACTTTCGTTTGGATGAGCAGCTGTTTGTTGGGTATGCTGGTCAACAAAAGGGCAGAGCTGTACAGAAAAGGACACTCTCCAGGTGGGTCATCTTGTGTATAAAGATCTGTTACTCTTTGGCAAAAAAGGTCCCTCCTGAAGGTATCAGGGCCCACTCTACTAGGGCTAAATCCGCATCCTCGGCTTTGGCGAGGGGAGTTCCATTGATGGATATATGTAAAGCGGCAACTTGGGCGTCCCTCCATACTTTCGTGAAACATTACTGTTTAGACTCTGAGATGAGGAGGGACGGTCACTTTGCTCGATCGGTATTGCAAGATTTCTTAGTGTAATCAGGTGGGCACCCACCACCGAGTGCGGTACTGCTTGGGACTCTATTAATAAGGTGAGAAATCCACAGGTAGTTGTATCCATCAGAAGAACAAGTTACTTACCTTCGGTTACGCTTTTTCTGGTGGATACACTGACTACCTGTGGATTCCTCACGGTCCCTCCCGCCTCCCCGTTGCCTGCCTGGTTACACTCTTATCTTGCAGTATTTAGATTAATATTTATTCTTATATTTTTATATTTATATATATGAAAGCGCATATATATGTATATTTATATGTATATAGTGATATTGCTCTATTTATTTTGTATATTTATGTATTCCAGCTCTCAATAAGAATGGATTGGTTAAATGATCAAGGTTTTTGTGTGTGTATATCTTTCTATTTTATTTATCAATTTTCATGGTCGGTTTACTCCTATTTGCTTTAAAGGCACAAAAAAAGTGAGGTGAAACTGAAGCTAGTACGCCGACGGGGACCTCTTATTGGCACATTGACGTCAGACGGAGTCACGCGGAGCCGTGCCATTATGACGTCCTCGTCGACGTAGACAGCTAGGAAGAAGACTTTCCGTCGAATGCTGGCGCAAGGATCGAATTCATAAGGTGAGGAATCCACAGGTAGTCAGTGTATCCACCAGAAAAAGCGTTACTGAAGGTAAGTAACCTGTTCTTACTGACATCTATGGAACAAATAGGTACACCAGGTCATGATCCATTTTAAGATTTTGGCCCTGATTCTAAGCTTGGCGGGCGGCGGTAGCCGCCAGCCAAGCGGGAACCGCCAGAAGACCGTACTGCAGTCAAAAGACCGCGGCGGTCATTCTGGGTTTCCCACTGGGCTGGTGGGCGACCGCCGAAAGTCCGCCCGCCAGCCCAGCGGGAAACACCCTTCCCACGAGGACGCCGGCTCAGAATGGAGCCGGCGGAGTGGGAAGGTGCGACGGGTGCAGTTGCACCCGTCGCGAATTTCAGTGTCTGCAAAGCAGACACTGAAATTCTTTGTGGGGCCCTCTTACGGAGGCCCCTGCAGTGCCCATGCCATTGGCATGGGCACTGCAGGGGCCCCCAGGGGCCCCACGGCACCCCATACTGCCATCCTGTTCCCAGCGGGCGAACCGCCAGGAACAGGATGGCGGTATGCGGTGTCAGAATCCCCATGGCGGCGCAGCAAGCTGCGCCGCCATGGCGGATTCCCATGGGCAGCGGAAAGTCGGCGGTACACCGCCGGCTTTCCGCTTCTGGCCGCGGCTGTACCGCCGCGGTCAGAATGCCCGGCGGAGCACCGCCAACCTCCGCCATGGCGGTATTTACCGCCAGGGTCAGAATGACCCCCTTAGTCTTTGATTTTTTTAAAAATTACAATTCTGTAGCCGCCACATTTAGGAGGTGGCATGTTTAATTCTTTTTTTTTTTTTTTTAAATTTTTTGTCTTTTTATTTCTGCTTCTGTTGCTTGCAAAAAGAGGCAAACTTGCAAAAAAGGGTGAAAAAAACAAAAACCAATGCACAAGAAACATTGCTGCTTGCGAAGGTCAGAACTATTGGCTCTACCAATGCTTGTTTCTAAATTAGATTTTGAAGTGCACTCTACTACCAATGTCTCTTTTGAATGATTTCCCTTTCTGTGAGCAATCAGTTGGATAAAGAAGACTACAATTCACAGTGACAGCTAAGACACCAAGCCCTTACCACAATCATATAGTTTGTTGATTTTGACAATATCCAGGCTACTGAGTCCGTATCTCTGCCCGATGTCTTGTGTGGAGTCTGGTTTAGGGAGGATTGTTGGCTGTCCCGAGGTGTTCGTGAATGCGTACCTGGAGGAAGAGTAACAATGTCTCGTTACACTAAGATTTCAGTGGAAGGGAGCTGCATCAGTTGAAGCTAGGAAAAATATATCTTCTAACAACTTACCACACCAATGATGTGAGTTTCAGCTTTTTTTTTACACATGAAAGTAAGATTTATTGAATTACAGAAGGCAAACAATACATATGCAGTCTATGTGAAAAACAATATTACCTAATAGCACACCAGTAATTAACTACATCGTTTCCCACAATCAGATACAAAAATCCGGATTTTACCCAAGCAATTAAAACATAAAAAGTCAATTTCCGTCCACAGGCAAAGGAAAATAGATTGTAAGTACCAATAGGCCTGACTTTAAAGTGCTAACGCATGCGAACATAAGCATACAGAAGTGCATGTTTGTGCGTGCTTTTGTTCGTATGCGTTCGGAATTGAAATGCAGAAATGTTGGCAGTACTAATTCTTAACTTAACCGAGGGATGTGGAGGCAAAGCTCACCTATCCTTTTCAAGTGCATGTGAGTAAGTGCATTAGGCCCCTCCCGACAAGGATCATTCTTTACTTTTGTTTCCATGAGCCTGCTTTTAGAAATCAAATCATGCTCATATAATCACAGCTTCACTCTCTCTGTTTTCCTCTTGTAAGGGTAGAAGGTACATTGTATAGGGAAAAGTCCTAAACAGGTCGTCAGCAACGCAGGTGTTTTCCACACAAGCGTAACAACGCTTGCCTGAACAACGACTCTTTTTCTCTGCCTTAACCATGGATGTGCTAAACTACGCATATGCGTGGTTAAGCTAGAGAAGAAGGCCGAGAGCAGTTTAGTGGATCGGTAAAGGACGTGTGAGGGTTTGGGGGATAGTTTTTATGAGTGGGGGGATTTAGGGCTGTTATTTTTTTTATTTTTTTATTTTAGGGACAGGGTTGGGGAAGTTTATTTTTTAGGGCTTAGGTTGGGTGGGGGTTCGGGGTAAATTGTTTTTTAGGAGTGGGGGTGGGGTGGTTTATTTTTTAGGGGTGGGGAATGTTTAAGGAAGGGCTGGAGGAGGGAGGGAGGAGAGGAGGAAGGATTGGGAGAGAACGTGGTGAGGTAAATGGGGCAGGGTTTAGGGGTAGTCTTTAGCGGTGGGGGTGGATTTAGGGCTTAGGGTGGGTCGGGGGGTCAGGGTAGTTTATTTGTTAGGGGCACGAGAGGAGGGGGTCGGGATAGTTTATTTTTAGGGCTTAGGGTGGGTTGGGGAAGTTTACTTATTGGGGTGGGAGAAGGTGTTAGGGCTCATGGCAGGTGGGGGTGTCAGGGTAGTTTATTTTTTTGGAGCGGGGGTGGGAATCGTTTTTTTTTTAGGTCTTAAGGTGGTTGTGGGGGTCGGGGTAGATCAGTTATTAGGGGTGGGGGAAGGTTTTAGAGCTCAAGGCAGGTGGGGGAAGTCTGGGTAGTTTACTTATTTGGGGTGGTGGTAGTTTTGGGCCTCAGGGCAGGTGGGGTACCTTTTTAAGGTTAACGGGGAATTGTATAATACAACCACGAATGCCGTTTCCACATATGGCCTTACTAAGCATGCTTTTGCCGCGAAATTCATGGGAAAGGCATGCATGGAAACTACGACGTGGTCGTGGGTCCGACAGCGTTATTAAGGCCACTGCAGGGAGGTTTTAGGGGAAAGGAGCATATTTTTTTTTAAAAAAAGCAAATACTGTGCATTTAACAACACATTTTTCATGATAGAATTTTGTAAGTCATTGAATGGATGTATGGAGATATGAGACATGTCTGCATGGCTCAGTGAATGAATGACCAATAGTTGGATGGGTGAGAGTAAATTCATTAATTCCAGAATGCACAACATGAATTAAGATATTTAGCTACATGGAGCAAACAGTCTCAGTGCAGTGACAAAGGGTGAGTGCTCTTGTTTCATTGTAGCTTCTGTATTAAAATATCACCCTGCCCATACATTACCCCCACCAATCCTTGTGATGCATAGCCCAGATGTATTTAATACAGTACACTGATTAAGCATTGCAAAAAAAGAAATACCATTCATTACGCTTTGATCTAAAATGAGAAAGAGATTACCGTACAGTGGCTTAATTTCACATTGTGAAACCACAAAACCTTGCATATATCCCAGCTTCCACTTTCCCACATATTGTAATCATAGGCAAATGTGTTTTTTTCAAAGTGACTTATTTTCCTTCATCAAAAGATAAATACATTATAGATCAGGGTGCGTGCTGCACAGAAGCAAAAGACTATAATGTTACTCCATCTATAGAAAAGCCATAGACTAGCATTTCTTAACCTTTTGACTTCTTTGACACTTCATTGATTCACTACTGGAAGCTAGGGACCCCATCCTAAGCATCCTTTATGATTTGAACCTCAAAACTGTCTTCTGTACAACTTCAAGTGTGGCTTCAGATCACGCTGCAGCACAGTGATTGGTAATATACGCATTATAAACAATGCCCTCCTCATCACAGATGAAGATGACCCTTGCCTACTGATATTATGGACGTCTTTAACCTCTACATCGACCTGCTTGGTGCTCTGCTCAAAGATAACAGCATCAAGATTCACCAGTACGACCATAATACACAACTTCAGTTAACGTCTGCTCGGTTTCAGACATCCAACACTGTATGCACATCACCCAGACCTGGACGTCCAGCACCTACCTGAAGCTCAAGCCAACCATTACAGAATTCCTCTTACATGCAAAGAACAAGAATCAGTATAAACCTGACTCAATGACATGAACCTTGAGGGCTTCGAAACCCAAACCTTCACTAAATTCCAAGTCAATCAGATTCACCCTGGATACTAACCTCACCCTCAAAGAGCACATTTTCAGAACGCAAAGACAGTCTGGTACCAGCTCTCTCTTCTAAAAAAAATTGAAACAGTTTCTTCCTGAAAGCAACTTCAGAACTGCTGTTTAAGCCCTTGTGCTGTCACACGTAGATGGTGGTAACACCCTGCTTCGGGTTCTCCCAGACTGCACAGTGGTACATCCCTTGCAGGGCCTGAGCAAATATAAACAAATTACCCACATCTCGAGGAAATGTCATTAGTTTTTCTTGACAGTCCACAACATTTTAAAAAGCAGCTGCACCGTTTACAAAAAAAGCCCTCATGATCAGAACCCCCACTTATCTTGCAGACAAGCTTACCATCTCTGATGGTTCTCAGCACATTATAAGTCAGGACACCATTAGACTAAGACGTGTAAGAAAGAAAAAGCAAGGCCGAAAATCTTTTCTGTCTTCACCCAGGATCTGGAACAACAACCTTGTATCCATCAGGTCTTCCCCAGTTTTTCTTGACAGTCCACAACATTTTTAAAACCAGCTGCACCATTTAAAAAGCCATCCTGATCAGAACCCCCTCTTATCTCTCAGACAAGCTTACCATCTCTGGTGGTTCTCAGCACATTATAAGCCAGGACACCATTAGACTAAGACGTGTAAGAAAGAAAAAGCAAGGCAGAAAATCTTTTGCGTCTTCACCCAGGATCTGGAACAACAACCTGGTATCCATCAGGTCTTCCCCAGTGCTCTTCCAGTTCAGGAAAGAGTTGAAAACGCACCTCTTAGAAGAACTCTGTATCACAAAGAATTACCCTTCCACACCCCTGCTATCTATCTTATTACTTGTTGACTTTATGCTTGTCTTTGCCCCTGTACAGAAGTTTGCTACCGTGTGCTGTAGAAATATTATTTACATACGTACATATAATAAAACACAAAACAAGTGTACAACAAATAAATACAAACGATTTGGAATATTTTATATCATTAACTTTTCAAAGTTTAGTTTTATTTCTAAAAGACAAAGCGTGATGCTAGACTAGGATAATACTGTGTTTATTTTGCTTCTAATACATGTTCTCTTTTTTTGGGCACATACCAGTGCTACTTCAATACTATGTTCTGTTTTCTGTACGTGTGCTGCTCCCACAAATCAAGATAAGGGACAATAATATTTAGCTTCCAATTTCAAATTAATGATTCTTTACAGAATGCTTTAATATTTTCAGTTTTGCTTTTTACGTATATGTACTTAATTAATCTGCCCATATAATTTCTTTTTACAATCAGTCGTGGACTCCCTGAGTGGGTGATGAGGACCCCCAGGGTGTTTTTAGACCACAGGGGAAGAACCCTTAAACTAGATCACATATAAGGGACAAATGACAACTTGGTTCACTAATAGCGTGGTCGTCAGGGCAGGAGGGTTGGAGGCACGTGTGTTTCTAAGTTCATATTTGTAATATGTCACTTCTAAAAAAACTGTACTCAACGCAATAGTATAGTTTAATATGTAAACTAAAATGTGTTGTTGTGGTCGCATCATCAAGAAATAAGCAGTTTTGAATTTTGAAGAATATTTATCCCATATGTACTGGAGTTTCTGAGCCAAGCAGCTGCAGGCCCTTCGCCCTTCTTCCCTCTGAAGCACTAAGGCAGTTTTGCATCAAAAAGTTCTGCACTGGCTAGTGCCGTTTTTTTTTAACACTACCCGGGTGTCATATTTATACTATGACGCTGGGTGGGGCTAAGAATAGGTTAGAGTCATTTTTCCTGACGCTAACCATTGTGCCTTGTCGTAAAGCAAAATGACGTGTACTCAGGAAAAATGACTCTAATCCTGTTTAAGAAATGTAAACACGTTGCAAAACCAAAATGTGCCATTTTTACCCGCTATAGCGTCAAAAAGTGACGCTAACGGAGCAAACAGTGCAAAGGAGAGGCAAGATGGACCCACAAATCCAGGAGAGACCCCAGACAACCAGGAACCAGCCAGGAGGACAGTGACAAGACCCAGGGGCGAGACAAGAAAAAGAGAAAGTGATGTTTCACTGAATAGGAGCATGAAATACTGGTGAGAGAGGTGACGAAGCACCACCATCAACTCTTCATCACCTCTAAATTGCCAATTGGAAGGAGAGAGGCAATGGGGCAGCAGATAGTGGACAGGATTAACAGTGTGGCAGAGGTGAGGAGAACTGTCACTGAGTGCAAGAAATGCTGGCATGACTGCAAGCGGAGGACAAAGGAAAAAATGGCAAGGAACAGGAAGACAGCACTGGAGACTGGAGGTGGGAGTCCAGCACCACGAGGACCTGGATGAGATGGAAGAGATGGTTGCAGCGGTCATCCCAGAAGAAATCGTCACTGGTATCGCAGGCCAGGACAACACAGACTACCAAGAAACAACAATATGCAGGGTAAGTTGCATGAGGGGAAAATATACCAAAATGTCAAGTGCAAGAAGAGGGAGGCACATAGCTTCTACACAATGCATGTTAGCCCTGCAAATCAGGCAGTAGAAAGGGCAAAGAGGCAGGGCATGGGACCCCCTGTGCAGGGGCATCTAGGAGCAGAGCACAGCACAGCACAACACAACACCAACAACCTTTGCATGGAGGTACACCGCCATGCCAAGGCTGGTGGAAATGCTGAAGCAGACTAGGAGGGTGCCGCTGAAAGTAAAACTGGTCTGGTTTCACAGGACGGCTGGTATTGCCAGAATGTAAACTGCAGGAAACTGCCCAGTGCCAGGCCATTGGCCCAAGGTGCATTCCCCATTCCCAACAGTTGCCACTACTACCTGTGCTGTTGGTGCTGGTCATTTAGGAAATTGCAGTTAGGTGCCCATAGAACAGATACACTCGAATTGAGGGTTCAGTATGACTACGTGATCAATCCCCATCAATTCCTATCCAAGTGTAACTCCTGTCAACTGGTCATGTCCATAGACTCAATAACTATCAGGCACTGTCACATACATAATGTTGTACACAGCAGTAATGTTATACCCATGCTGTTCATCCCTGGGTTTACCCCTGTGCCTGTGTCACATTAGCTGCAATGCCACCATGCAGCATCTCAGGTATCATAGTGCAAAGACGACTGCATTGAGGCGGAGGACATATGTGTGTAGAACACACCTGCACAGTCACAAGAGGAAACAGAACTCTGCCAGGTCCGTCAGTGCAATGCAATGTAGCACACATATGCAAACATCAACATGAGGACCTACCAATGCTAACAAGTGCATTGTCTCCTGGAAATGCCATGCATGGGGCGGTGCTAGGTCTCAGCACCTCATAGGTGTATGTGAAACATGAAAGACTGGGACAGGGCCATATTGTCATGTGTGGTGCTGTGGCATCAGCACAGCAACACCCATTGCAAGGCCTCACCATGCAAATGGAAGCAGCATAGGGAGGGTTGATGAGGACCAAAGGGTGGCAAGCAACAAATTGGACAGAACCCACACCTAGAAGATGTGACGCAGACAATTGCGCAAACTGCCCTTCCCTATATGTGATATGCAGGTGGTGCTTAGGGCTGAGAGACTGCAAACATTAAGTACAGGAACAACGTATGGGGACCAAGATGACAATGTGGCACCAATAGGAAATCAGTGGCATCACATATCAGCTGTCACAACACAGACACACTAATTGTACAATATCTCATTGCAGAGGACGATGGCTCTCCTGTGGATCTGCCTGTCCTGGACTACCCTGATGACCTGGATGACCAGCTGACAACCATTAGCCAGGAAACCCTCCAAGATGTCCCGGGAACCCTCCAGACACCTCCTCCAGTCGCAAGGAGGATCATTGGTGTAGCAGCCATCCCAGAGGCCCCACCCACCACCTCAATAGTACAGCCTGCCAGCTCAAACACAGCTGAGGACTCTGATGACAGAGGGACCACCTTTGAGAGGACAGTATTGGGAGTCCAGTAGAAGCTGGCCAAGGATACAAAGTATGGCAGCCAGCCTTGAGGGTATGCGCATGTGCATCATAACGACCACTGAACAGCCAAACAAGGCACACAATCCCCGCTGCATGGAGTACATTGTTTGAGGGACCTAACCAGTGGCGCAAGAGAGTTGACATAACACCTGCCCTCCCAATTTTGCTGCTGCATACATGACAACAAGCAGGACTCCATGCACCGGGAACTGGCCTCCCTCAGGGCAGACATGGCTGCCGAACACAGGGATGTTGCTGCATACTCAATAATCATCATCTCCTCCTTGTTGCAGTGATGCCAATGTAGTTCCACAGATGGCAGCTGCCGGGAATTTGGTGTCCACTTCTCCAACCACTGAAGTGTGTGTGGGCCCCTCTACCCCACCACCACCACCATCAAGAGCAGAGGAGACAACACACACATCAGAGGATGAAAATGTGGAACAGATCATCTTCACCCGTAGGAGTACCCGGCAGCACCAGCGCATGCCACATGGGCAATGATTTCTCTTTGTCCTGTGCTTGACATCATGCTAGTGTTGCTACAGTTGGTGACATGCACTCTTCACCGACACACTTAACCTTTCCACTATGGACTGCAATTGTCTCTCACTACAACATTTGCAATTCATGTCCCTTATCCCTGGACTTGTGTTGTGTCACAATAGAATGTTTTTCACTAATGGGGTCACAGACCTGGACAATGTAAATATTGCACTACAGCACTTTGAACTAAACAGCACCTACACAACCACTTTGTCTCTGTGTAATATGGCACATCTACTTTGCTGTTGATTTGTGATGCGTGTAACATGTCTATAGTCACAGAATGTCAGTACAAGAGTGCAGAAATATTGTGGGCACATACCTACGCACAAGTTACCTACATGATGAACGTCAATGCTGGTCACATCCCCTACGAGCAAGTCACTGTGTATGTGACATTTGTTTAACACATGTATGCCTCACCCACTACATACAGCAGGAATGGCTGTGTAAGAGTGCTCAGGCAATAACGTCAGCTGGGAGTACCAGTGAAACACATTGGTGTGAATTAGTTATTCTCTTCCAGGGGATCCTCATCAATAGTCATAAACATTGAATATTCCCGCCCTTGTGCGGGGACCCCGGAGCATATATAAAATATATACACATTATACATGTGTAACAAACAGTCATGCAGGCTATCATGTTAAAAACAGGCTAAAATGCTTTATTTCTATGAAGTTTTTTTTTTTTTTTTTTTTTTTAAATACTACAATAGAGCATAAATAAGTACCCAAGCTCCTAAAACTAGGCTTGGGGAAGTAAGCAGTAGCAAACTCTAGTGAAAAAATAGAGAAAACTGCATTGAAAAACAATGAAGCATTCTTAGCCAATAGGCTGCATGTAGTTAACACAGGAGAACCATAAAAACTTTGGCACTGTGCCTTTAAGACCCTGAGCACCTCCAGTATCCCACCATGCCTCAGGGGTGAAGGAAAGGTGACAGTTGGTTCACAGTTAGGTCAGTTCTTTTTTCCGGCTCCTTCTGAGAGGATCCTGGAGCATTGAGCTCTCAGTTTTTCTGAGTTTTCCTCAGAAAAATTCTTTAAAAAAGCGTTTTTTCACTTTTCACTCGACAAGTAACATCTTTGTCTGAGCTAGGAAGGTTTTTTCTGACAGAAAAATGCCTTCTCTTTTTGTCAAATGCCCTGCTTGTGGGAAGAAGAAGGCCCAGTCAGATCCCCACTCTCTGTGCATAGTGTGCCTGCCTCAGAGTCACTGCCCTGACACTTGTAAGTACTGTAAGAACATGTCTAAGAGGACTCTGAAAGACAGAGAGAAGATCCGACTTCATGGGCTTCAGGAGAGGAAAAGAACATCGTCCTCCTCGCTCCCCAGGCATCCAGAAGGCCATTCTCAGGAGAGAATGGCCCGGTCGACGTCGACAGGTAGGAAAATACCTGTTTGTTCACCGTCGACGTCGTCGCTACCACCGTCCCACCAGCATAGATCGCCGTCGACGGCGACGCACCCGACGTCGAAGGGAACGGCGTCGAGGGAACATCAGAGTAGGGGCAGGTCTCCGTCGACGGCAGCCCGCCGATCGACGTCGAGCCGCCGCCGGCATGCCCGGTCGCCGCCAAAGGCTGTGCGCCCCCCGACGTCAGGACACACGACGTCGAGATCTCCACGACGGCACGGGAAACATCCGCCGTCAACCTCCCATCGCTCCACGTCGAGGCACACGACGGCGAGCAGGTCGAGGTCCAAGGAACGCCGTTCGACGTCAAGGCACTCAACGTCGAGGCAATCAACGTCGAGGCAGGACCAACCGACTGGGCGTCCTTCGACGTCGAAACAGCCATCGACGTCGACGCAGGTTTTACCTGTCCAACAGGGAGCAGAACATCGCCCCTCGCCAGACAAGGCTCAGTCTCCAGTGGTCTCCATACCGAGCGACTCTTCTCGGTCAAGAGCATCTCCTGGGCATGTCTCGCCCATCAACCTATCTCCGAGATGGCTGGAGAGCCTCAACAGACCAGCGGCCTCCCCAGATTCGCAATATTCGCGAATCTATTCACCCACTGCCTCCCCGCCAAGAACGCCATCGCCGACAGCCGGGGCAGAACGGGCTCGTTCAGCTCCTCGACAGCCGACCGCGAGGCCTAGGCGCTCGGCTACAGCGTCCCGCAGCAGATCTCGCTCTCAACGGAGATCCAGGTCGCGCTCAAGAAGATCACCCTCTTGGTCTTCATCAGGTTCTTCTGTCGGGCGTTACTCACCTACTCTTACAGATTCACCACCTGCTAGAGTCTCACCAGTGGATGACATAACCACTTTCAACGAGGTGTTGCTAAGAGGAGCACAGAAACTCAATATAGAGGTTCCAGAACCATCTACCTCCTCATCAATCATCTTTGAGACACTACAACAGAGATCAGCGTCGAAAAAGTTGCTGCCTCTAGTGCCTGGTTTGTTGCAGCCGACCATGGACACTTTTCTGGCCCCAGCCTCGCTTAAGTCTGCCCCGGCTCGGATTCTTAAAAAGTACAAGGCTCCAGAGCAAGACCCTTTATTCCTTAGGAAGGATCCGCCACCAGACTCAGTGATCATAGCTGCCGCCCGAAAGACCCACTCGGTGGCATCTTCATCCACGGTACCCCCGGATAAAGAGAGCAGGCATTTAGACTCTCTGGGAAGAAAGATGTGCGGGACAGCGGCTTCAGCAATGAAGGTCTCTAGTGCGTCTGCGCTCCTGGGCAGGTACGATCGTTCTCTGTGGGATTCCCTCAGTAGATTTACAGAAAAACTGCCCAGAGAAGACAGGCAAGATTTCCAAGAGATTCTACAGGAAGGATGCCTGGTATCTAACCAAGTTATCAGCGCGGCAGCGGATGGGGCGGATTTGGCGGCTCATGGGTACGCACATGGTATCTGTGCGAGGAGATCTTCCTGGCTGAGGCTCACTGGCTTGAAACAGGAGGCACAACAACGTATCCTGAATCTCCCATTTGCCGGGAATTCTCTATTCGGTGCCCATGCAGATGAAGAGATGGCCCGCATGAAGACCGAGGTGGATACCATGAAGGCGGTAGGCCTCGAAAGAAGGAAAGATTTCAGGCGGAGGTACAGACCGTACGATAGACGCCCTTTCCAACAGAGGGTTCAAACCCCTCATTGGTCGCAAAGGTCTCAGCAACGACAGGGACGCCCTCTGTTTCAGCGAAGAAACACAAGGGAGTGAGGGTCAAGTAGACCTCAACAGTCCACTCCAAAAGCACCCACTAAGCAATGAAGTCTCGCTTCCCTCGACACTGTACACCACTCCGGTGGGGGGAAGTATTATTGCTCATCTTCACGAGTGGCACTCTATCACAAGAGACAAATGGGTGCTCAATATTGTCGAACATGGCTATTCTCTCCTTTTCAAGCAGCCTCCACCACACTTGCCACCAACCAAACACAATCCGGCTCATCTCACCTTGCTACGCAAGGAGGCTCTCGCCCTCCTAAGAAAGAATGCCATAGAAAGGGTTCCACCTGCCCACAGAGGAAAGGGGGTCTACTCCCGTTACTTTCTAGTAGCAAAGAAGGGTCAAGAGGGTGTTTTCAGGCCAATCCTGGATCTAAGACTGCTGAACAAATACATAAGAAAGCAGAAGTTCAGAATGCTAGCGCTTCACCAAATTTTCCCTCAACTGCATCAGGGAGACTGGATGTGCTCCATCGACCTGCAGGATGCGTATTTCCACATCCCAATAGCTCCAAAGCATCGAAAATTCCTGCGCTTTCGAGTAGCGTTACAGCATTACCAGTTCAGGGTTCTACCCTTTGGCCTGAAATCTGCTCCAAGAGTTTTCTCGAAATGTATGGCAGTGGTGGCGGCGCATCTACGAAGACAAAGGATATACATATATCCATACCTAGACGACTGGCTACTAAAGGCTTCTTCTCCGGAGCAGGCGAGAAGCCATCGGGACATTGTACTAGGAGTTTGCGAAGCTCTAGGTCTTCAGGTCAATTACCAGAAGTCAACCTTGACTCCAACGCAGAGTCTTCACTACCTAGGAGCTATCATAAACACAGAACTACAAAAAGTGTATCCTTCGGAGGAACGACTGTCCTCAATAAACATGAAGTGCCAGGACCTGTTGAGAGCCAGCGCACCTACGGCACGTCAGGTGACATCACTACTGGGCTCCATGGCATCGTGCATCTTTATTGTCCCAAATGCCAGACTCCACATGAGACCCCTCCAAGAGGCATTGGAGGCCAATTGGAGCCAAAGAACAGGTCGCTGGGAAGACACAATGCGGCTACCGGAGGTAGCACTGCAGTCATTGAGATGGTGGATGCACAGACCTCACCTGTCAGTGGGCGCTCCGTTTCACCAGGTACTTCCATCCGACACTCTGGTAACGGATGCGTCTCTTCAGGGATGGGGGGCTCATCTGGGTCCTTTTCAAGCGCAGGGTCTGTGGTCAGACAAGGAGAAGCAGTACCACATCAATCTGCTAGAACTCAGAGCGGTCCATCTGGCTCTCAAGTCTTTCACACCGCTAATTCAGGGGAAAACTCTATTGATACAGACGGACAATACAACCACGATGTATTACTTGAACAAACAAGGGGGAACGAGATCCCTACCCCTTTCACGAGAGTCCCAAGCGATATGGCATTGGCTCCTGGCCAGAGGAATGTCAATCACAGCAGTTCACCTGCCAGGTCAGCAGAACGTAGAAGCAGACTTTCTAAGCAGACACCTGGAGGACGTTCACGATTGGGTCCTGCACGACGAAGTCGCAGAATACATCTTCGCGCAATGGGGTCGGCCTTCAACTGGACCTCTTCGCAGACGATGTAAACAGGAAATGCCCAGACTTCGCATCCAGGTTCTACCGTCCAGGATTTCGAGGGAATGCCCTGTTGATCGACTGGTCAGGGACATTTCTTTACGCTTTTCCTCCGATTCCCCTCATTCCGGCAGTGATCAGCAAACTTTACGGATCCAGGACCAGAATGATTCTTATAGCGCCACAATGGCCTCGACAATTCTGGTACACGGATCTCCTCAACCTGTCGGAAAAACCTCACAGGAGGCTGCCGTGCAGACCGGATCTTCTGAGCAGAATGGAGGGCAGGATTCTGCATCCCAACCTACCCTCTCTGAGCTTAACAGCATGGCTCCTGAATTCCTGCAGTATGGGCACCTAGGACTCTCGCAGGAGTGCATGAACATCTTGAAAGAGTCCAAACGGCCTTCCACGCGGCGTTCCTACGCTTTTAAGTGGAAGAGATTCTACATATGGTGCTGTCAGCAAGGCCATAATCCCATACGGGCGCAAGAGGACGTCATACTGTCCTATTTGCTTCACCTAGCGAAATCCGGTCTGCAGGTATCATCTATTAAGGTACATTTGTCTGCTATTACTGCCTATCGCAAGTCACCTTCTCAGGAATCCTTCTTTACGAAACCTGTAGTCAAGGATTTCTTAGAAGGTTTGAAGAAAGTTTTTCCGCCAATTCGGAGGCCTTCTCCTCCGTGGGAACTGAACATAGTCCTAGCAAAACTTATGGGCCCTCCTTTCGAGCCTATCCATAAGGCCTCCTTACAACACCTTACGTGGAAAACGGCTTTTCTGGTGGCCATTACTTCAGCGAGGAGGGTCAGTGAGATCCAGGCCTTGTCTGCAAAAGAACCGTACACGGTTTTTCATGACAATAGAGTAGTTCTGCGAACTCACCCATCTTTCCTTCCGAAGGTGGTGTCAGAATTCCATATTAATCAGACCATAACTTTACCGACGTTCTTTCCCAATCCGGAAACTCCGGTTGAGAAAGCATTGCACTCATTAGACTTGAAAAGAGTGCTGAAATTTTATCTGGACAAGACAAAATCGATTAGAAACTCTAACCGCTTGTTTGTGAACTATGGTCATTTAAGGACAGGAGAAGCAGCATCTAAGCGAACAATATCAAGATGGATAGTCTCTTGTATTGTTAATACTTACCAGCTAGCTAATAGACAATTGCTAGCGCGGCCTAGAGCGCATTCCACAAGGGGAAAAGCGGCTACAGCTGCTCTCCTTAACAATGTTCCTATATCTGAGATTTGTAAGGCTGCTACATGGAAGTCTGTCCATACTTTTACAAGACATTATTGTTTAGACTCAGATGCAAGAGCGGATGCCCAAGTGGGGCAGGCCTCTCTAAGGAATTTATTTGCGTAAGACATGTCTATTCCTGCACTTCTATCGGACAGTCCGCTGGGTTTAGGGATGGGCTTGCTAATCTATTCAATGTTTATGACTATTGATGAGGATCCCCTGGAAGAGAAGGATAAGTTACTTACCTGTAAATCCTAGTTCTCTTCCAGGGGTATCCTCATCAAAGTCATAAACAACCCACCCTCCTCCCCGGACACACGTCTACTGGAAGTGCAGGACAGACAGTATTTTGATTCAATTATACAAATTGTCACCGTAAAAAGAACTGACCTAACTGTGAACCAACTGTCACCTTTCCTTCACCCCTGAGGCATGGTGGGATACTGGAGGTGCTCAGGGTCTTAAAGGCACAGTGCCAAAGTTTTTATGGTTCTCCTGTGTTAACCTACATGCAGCCTATTGGCTAAGAATGCTTCATTGTTTTTCAATGCAGTTTTCTCTATTTTTTCACTAGAGTTTGCTACTGCTTACTTCCCCAAGCCTAGTTTTAGGAGCTTGGGTACTTATTTATGCTCTATTGTAGTATTTAAAAAAAAAAATAAAAAAAAAAACTTCATAGAAATAAAGCATTTTAGCCTGTTTTTAACATGATAGCCTGCATGACTGTTTGTTACACATGTATAATGTGTATATATTTTATATATGCTCCGGGGTCCCCGCACAAGGGCGGGAATATTCAATGTTTATGACTTTGATGAGGATACCCCTGGAAGAGAACTAGGATTTACAGGTAAGTAACTTATCCTACTTCACCCCATCTGAAATTGGCACTGCTCAGTTTAGCAGATTGACATGAACTTCAGGCTGCAGGCAGGCGTCCCACAGTGCCCAACATTCCAATACAGGACCCAAACAATAACAGCTTAACCCCTTAAGGGCCATGGGCGTAACGGTTACATCCATGGCTGTGCCTCTCGGGCGCCATGGACATAACCATTAAGTCCATTTACCGGCCCTCGGGGGAAGTGCTAGCGCTCCCCTCCCCATAGGGGCGCCCCATCAGGTCAGGGCTGAAAGGTGAATCACTTCCCCTTCCACCCCCGAACCCACAAGTGACGTCTGGAAGCATGCAGAAGAGAAATGTTCAGCATTTCTCTTCCGCTCGGGAGGAGGGGGCCAGCAGAGACATGAAAGGAAAGGCCTTTCCTTTCCTTTCATGTCTCTGCAAGCATTTATGCTGCCCGATCATGATTCAATCGGGCAGCAGAAATGCCCACTAGACACCAGGGAATTTCAGTTTTTTTTGGAAATGGACATGAGGGGAGCGGCCCCTTGGGCAAGAGCTGCTCCCGAGGGGGCTAAATTTTTTTAGCCCATTTCTGCCCCCCCCCAGGGGCAGATCGGCCTAATATATTTAGGCTGATATAGACACCAGGGCTAATTTTATTTTGTTTCTGTTATGTATGGGGAGCGACCCCTTAGGCAAGGGTCGCTCCCTGAGGAGCCAAATTGTTTTTAGGCCATTTCTGCCCCCTCTTGTGGGCAGATCGGCCTATTTTTTTAGGCCACTACCGCCACCCCAAATGAATGGGGCCAATGTTGTTCTGCCCACCAGTGAGCAGATGGGGCAATTAACCCCGATCCACACCTGGGGGTGGGCAGAAAGTCTATGCCATGGAATAAAAATTTTTTTTTCAAAATTGTGAGGTGATGGCTACCAACCAGTATGGGCCTGGTTATGCCTCCAACCCAACTGAAGGGGTAACAGTCTTTCAGCTCTCCCCCTGCACAGTAAAACATCTTATCCCACAGCAAGCAAGAGGACGTTTGATCACTTTGGGTTTTGGTTTTACATTTGGGCCATGAGAGCTTGGTAACTCTCAAAATCGTCCCACTTAGAATGGTGAGGGCTACACTTTTTTGACTTTGGGACACTGCCATGTAGAAAAATCCACAACATCTAGACACATCTGAAAACTAAACATCTGGTTGATTCCAGGGTGGTGTGCTTCACATATACCCGCACCATTTTCTTACCCACAGTGCCCTGCAAACCTCCAACTTTGCTGGAAATCACACATTTTTCCAAAATTTTTGCGATGGAACCTTCCGGAATCTGCAGGATTCCACAAAATTGCTACCACTCAACATTGTCTCATCTTTACCAATAAACATTCTGCTGCACTTGTCAGCCTAAAAATGCCCTTCTCTCGTAGGGGATTTCCATGTATAGTCATAAGCACTGAATAGTTCCACGCGCCTGCGGGGACCCCGGAGCACTGGTGTGAAGTATATTCTTAAGTGCAAATACCAACCCTTTGAAAAAAGGTTTGTCAAAAAACACTTAAGAATAACACTGTGCAGCCTATGTGAACAGCTACACAGGCCAAATTGTTGAAAAGAAAAAATCAATATTAGTGTAAATTCAAGTTCAAACACCTATTTATTCTAGAAATGTAATAACAAGTACATTCTCATACTTTATTTACATCTCTGATGAGAATAAAACAATGCAGGACAGTGTAGCCCATAGGCTGCCATTATACAGAATGTAAATAGAGCTGTGCCTTTAAGAAAGTGAAGTCTTCCTGTATCCCATCATGCACAGCAAAAGGCAGTTGCCTCAGTTCTTTTTTCCGGCTCCTTCTGACAGGACCCTGAAGCATTGAGCTCTACCTCACAAAGTTTTTTGTGACAGAAATTCATTTAAAATCTTTTGAATTTCAATTTCACTCGACGTTTTAACATTGAGTGATCATTTCCTACTATTTTCTGTTAAATTCTGACAGAATTTTGAGGTTTTTCTAGTTTAGGAATGCCTTCACTTTTTGACAAATGTCCTTCTTGTGGCAGAAAAAAGGCTAAAACAGATCCACATAGGGTCTGCATAACTTGTCTTCCATCCAGCCACAAACCGGAGTCGTGTGACATCTGTAAAACCTTCTCCAGAAGAAAAAAATGGCACAGGTCTCCGACGACGTCGAGACAGGGAACGGCGCCAACATGTTCGCCGTCGAGGAGTGGTTCGCCGGCGAAGAAAAGACATTGTTCGCCATCGACAACCATTTTGCCGCCAAGACGACGTGGACACCCGACGTCGAAAGGATCTGGGTCGCCGTCGACACGGCGAGGACGTTCCACGTCGAGGAGATCCGAGTCAGGCTCGCCGTCGACACGGCGAGGGCGATCGACGTCGAGAGAGAGTACTCGCCGTCGGAGACGTTCGCCGTCACCACAACGACGTCGAGGGTCGTCGTCGAGAGGTTCTCCACGGCGAGAGGAATCGACGTCCAGAGGCACTTGCCGTCACCGCGCTTCGACGTTGAGGAGTGTGTCGACGTCGAGACGACAATCAAAGAGGCCTAGAAGGGTTTATACAACGTCGGAATCCTCGGCCTCACTTATCCTGCTTCCAGCGTCTCCACAGATCTCGCCTCGGCAGTCGCCGTTGCCGCAGACACCGGTAACACCTACGGCTCCTCTTCCGGCTCCTCCTTCAGAGTCTGTTCCGAGGACTCCAACGCGATCTGTAAGGCGTTCTGGACATTCTTCTAGACGTTCATCTTCCTCTCGGCACCATCGTCATGAATCACGACAGAGATCTCAGCATTCACATCATAGACATTCTTCTTCGTCTACACAGGACTACTCTCCAACCCTATCGGACTCACCGTCCCCGAGAGTGTCCCCCATAGATGATGTGAATACATTCCAGGAGGTCTTAGTGCGAGGGGCAACCAAACTGAATATCCCGCTGGCGGTGCCGGCTCCATCGACGTCAGTAATCTTCGAGACCTTGCATCACAGGACATCTTCAAGACCTTTGCTTCCACTGGTTCTGGGTCTTATTGAGCCGGCAATGGAAATTTTTCTTACACCGGCTGCAACAAAGTCTGCTCCTTCCAGACTTATTAAAAAATACCGTCCACCAGAACAAGATCCTCTATTCTTGAGGTCGGACCCAGCACCGGACTCGGTGGTTATAGTGGCAGCAAAGAAATTGCATTCTACGTCACCGTCTTCCTCTTCACCTCCAGATAAAGAGAGCAGAAAGATCGATGCTGCAGGAAGAAAAGTATGCTCTACTGCGTCCATCACCATGAAAGCAGCCAGTGCCACTGATTTATTAGGGAGATATGATCGAGCCCTCTGGGACTCTGTACTGCAGTTTGCAGAGCATCTTCCTAAGGACAAAAGGGAAGATTTCCTGGAGGTCGTGGGCGAGGGAGCTATGGTTTCTAACCAAGTTATAAGTGCTGCGGCGGATTCTTCGATACTATCCGCACATAACTATGCTCACGGAATAGCGCTCAGGAGACATGCATGGCTGCGACTTACATCGCTTAAACCTGAAGCACAGCAGAGAATACAAAATTTACCTTTCCCAGGCTCCACTTTGTTCGGCTCTCATGCCGATGACGAGATGGCCAGAATGAAGTCTGAGCTGGATACCCTGAAAGCAGTAGGCATGGAATGACCGAAAGAACAGCGAAAGGTATTCCGCCCATATCAACGAAGACTGTTCACCCACAGGTATCAGACTCCACATTGGATGTCTTCACGCCCCCAGCAACAGCAACAGCAGCAGCATCATAGGGGTTTCTCCACACAACGAAGGTCGACAAGGGGTCGTTCAACACCTCAAACTCAGACAACTCGACAGGCTCCCGCTTCTAAGCCCTGAATCTTCGCTTCCCCCTCCTCCGTTATCCACTCCGGTAGGGGGAAGTATCTCAAATCATCTGGACGAGTGGCTACGCATCACAACAGACGCCTGGGTATTGAATATTGTGAGACATGGTTACGTTCTCAGATTCACCAGTCCTCCACCATCTGTTCCACCCAAAACAACCAGCCGACACCTCAAAGCTCTTCAGTTAGAAGTCACCATTCTATTACAAAAAAGAGCCATAGAACCCGTCCCGATCAGCCAGCAAGGGAAGGGTATTTATTCGAGGTATTTCCTTGTGCCCAAAAAAGACAAGCAAGAGTTTCGTCCCATTTTAGATCTAAGGACAGCAAACAAGTGGATTCGCAAAGAGAAATTCAGGATGCTATCCTTGCACCAAATTTACCCACATCTTCGTCAGGGCGACTGGCTCTGTGCAATAGACCTTTGCGACGCTTACTTTCATATTCCGGTGACCAAGAAACATCGAAAATTCCTAAGGTTCACCATCGGAAAACGTCATTACCAATTTGCGGTTCTGCCCTTCGGCCTCAAATCAGCGCCGAGGACTTTTTCCAAATGCATGGCGGTGGTAGCCGCCCACTTGAGGAAACATCGAATATTTGTCTACCCCTATCTAGACGATTGGCTCATAAAGGCCTCCAGTTATCTAGAGGCACAACAACATTTCAAATGGACTCTACAGCTGTTGCAGAAGCTCGGTCTTCAAGTAAATCTCCTGAAATCCACAGCAACACCTGTTCAGAGGTTGCATTACTTAGGGGCCATTATAGATACCAATCTAGGAAAGGTGTTTCCTTCGGAGGAACGACGATTATCGATTCTCCAAAAGTGCAAACAACTGCAAGAGACTCCATAGACCACTGCAAGAGTAATAGCTTCTCTACTGGGCTCGATGGCGTCTTGTATCCATCTCGTTCCCAATGCTCGCCTCCATATGAGACCATTACAGGAAAACCTGGAGGATCAATGGAGTCAACTAATGAACGAATGGGAGAGCAAAGTCCATCTTTTCTCCCCACGCCCTACAGTCCCTCAAGTGGTGGTGTCTACCCGACAATCTCTTGGTGGGGATTCCGTTCCAACATCAGCCTCCAGCTCAAACCATCGTAACAGATGCGTCACTGCTCGGATGGGGAGCGCACATGGAACATCTTCGAGTCCAAGGCAAGTGGTCACAGAAAGAGAGTCTCTATCATATCAACCTGCTGGAGCTTCGCGCAGTCCACCTTGCGCTCAAAGCTTTCCTTCCCTCTCTGAGAGCGGAAACTCTCCTTCTCCAGACGGACAACGTGGCCACTATGTACTACGTAAACAAACAAGGAGGCACCAGGTCCAGGATTTTATCCAGAGAGGCTCAGACAATCTGGCATTGGCTTCTAGCCAGGAACATGTCGCTAGTAGCAACTCACCTGCCTGGCATCCAGAATGTTCAAGCGGATGCTCTCAGCCGCGTAATGGACGTGAACCACGAGTGGGTTCTACACGACGACGTCGTTCATTCCATTTTCGCACTATGGGGTACCCCCTCTATAGACCTATTCGCAACCCCAGAAAACAAAAAATGCCAAAACTTCACCTCCAGATATTACCATCCAGGGACACTGGGGAATGCCCTGTGGATAAGCTGGTCAGGAGCATTTCTTTACGCCTTTCCACCGCTTCCCCTGATTCCGGCGGTCCTCCAGAAGTTATCCAATGCTCAGTCCAAAATGATCCTGATTGCTCTGGAATGGCCACGCCAATGGTGGTTCCCAGACCTTCTTCACCGGTCACTCAAACCACACATCAGGCTCCCTTATCGTCCGGACCTGCTCACGAAGTTCAGAGGGCAGATATCCCATCCCAACCTCTCATCGTTGAGTTTGGCAGCATGGCTCCTGAGCTAGTGCAATATGGACACTTGAACTTACCTCAGGATTGTATGGAAATCCTGAAAGAAGCAAAGCGCCCTTCCACACGATCCACTTATGCAAGCAAGTGGAAGAGATTCTGCGTGTGGTGTTTAGACAACAACATTGACCCGATATCCTGCGGAGAGGAGTCTATTCTGCCATACTTGCTAAGTTTGGCAAAATCGGGCTTACAATTGTCATCAATAAAGGTACATTTGGCGGCTCTAACAGCATACAGAAAGAGCCCCTCACAAACTTCCTTTTTTCGAATCCCAGTTATTAAGGACTTCCTGGAGGGTTTAAAAAAGGTTTTTCCTCCCATTAGAAGACCATCTCCTCCATGGGAACTGAATGTTGTCCTATCGCGTCTGATGTTACCTCCATTCGAGCCAATACATAAGGCATCACTTCAACATCTCACATGGAAAACTGCTTTTCTGGTGGCAATCACTTCAGCGCGTAGGGTCAGCGAAATCCAGGCCCTTTGCGCTCAAGAACCCTACACGGTTTTTCATTCTGCGAAAGTGGTAATGAGGGCTCATCCAAAACTTTTACCGAAAGTCGTCTCCGATTTTCATGTGAACCAAACCATATCATTACCAACTTTTTTTCAAAATCCAGCTACTCCTGCTGAGAGAACTTCGCACTCTCTGGATGTTAAGAGGGTTTTGAAATTTTACTTGGACAGGACAAAATGCTTACTTAAATCACAACAGCTTTTTGTTAACTATGGCCCAGTTAAAACAGGGTTGGGCACGTCTAAGCAATCATTATCCAGGTGGATTGTTTCATGTATAATGTTATATTATCAGTTAGCGAACAAGTCCCTCGGTGGTAGGCCAAAAGCCCACTCTACTAGAGGGAAGGCAGCTACTACAGCCTTGATGAGAAATATCCCTTTGGCAGAAATATGCAAGGCTGCCACTTGGAAGTCGGTCCATACCTTTACTCAGCATTACTGTCTTGATACAGACGCTAGGGCAGATGCGCAGGTTGGACAGGCCTTGCTTAAGAACTTATTTGCATAACTTTTGTGTTTTGGCAGTATTTTTTTATGTCTACTCCACCGTGGTTATGGGGATGGGCTTGCTAGTCTATTCAGTGCTTATGACTATACATGGAAATCCCCTACGAGAGAAGGAATGGTTTCTTACCTGTAACTCCAGTTCTCTCGTAGGGGTATTTCCATGATAGTCATAAGCAACCCTCCCTCCTCCCCGGTGGAGTTCACATAGAAAAGGTTGCCATAAATATTGTTGATGTTGGTACTCCAACAAAGGTTGTTCCAGCCTTCAAAAAGAACTGAGGCAACTGCCTTTTGCTGTGCATGATGGGATACAGGAAGACTTTACTTTCTTAAAGGCACAGCTCTATTTACATTCTGTATAATGGCAGCCTATGGGCTACACTGTCCTGCATTGTTTTATTCTCATCAGAGGTGTAAATAAAGTATGAGAATGTACTTGTTATTACATTTCTAGAATAAATAGGTGTTTGAACTTGAATTTACTCTAATATTGATTTTTTCTTTTCAACAATTTGGCCTGTGTAGCTGTTCACATAGGCTGCACAGTGTTATTCTTAAGTGTTTTTTGACAAACCTTTTTTCAAAGGGTTGGTATTTGCACTTAAGAATATACTTCACACCAGTGCTCCGGGGTCCCCGCAGGCGCGCGGAACTATTCAGTGCTTATGACTATCATGGAAATACCCCTACAAGAGAACTGGAGTTACAGGTAAGAAACCATTCCTTTTTGACCCACTTTGGTTCCCCCTCAATTTCGACATGTTTTTGGCTTTTCCCTGTCACAGGCAATTGGCCCACCTACACAAGTGAGGTATCATTTTTACTGGGAGACTGAGGGGAGCGTTGGGTTGTAGGATATTGTCCCGGTGTGGTGATCCCACACAGAAATGTGGGAATTTTTTTATTTTTTAGCTAAATTTGAGGTTTGCTGAGAAATCTGGGTAAGAAAACATTGGGGGATCCATGCAAGTCACACCTCCCTGGACTCCCTCGGGTGTCTATTTTTCAGAAATGTCTGGGTTTGGTAGGTTTCCCTAGATAGCTGCTGAGCCAGGACTAAAAACGCAGGTGTTCCCCTAGCCCCCCCCCCCAAAACAGGTAGTTTTGTATTCGATAATTTTGATGTGTCCAGATAGTGTTTTGGGGCATTTCCTTTCGCGAGCCACACAAGTGAGGTACCATTTTTATCAGGAGACTTGGGGGAACGCTGGGTGGAAGGAACTTTGTGGCTCCTCTCAGATTCCAGAACTTTCTGTCACCGACATGAGAGGAAAAAGTGTTTTTTTTGGCCAAATTTTGAGGTTTGCAAAGGATTCTGGGTAACAGAACCTGGTGAGAGCCCCACAAGCCACCCCATCTTGGATTCTCCTAGGTGTCTAGTTTTCAGAAATGTGCAGGTTTGCTAGGTTCCCTAGGTGCCGGCTGAGCTAGAGGCCAAAATCCACAGCTAGGCACTTTGCAAAAAACAGCTTTCTTTTGTTTGGGAAAATGTGATGTGTCCACGTTGTGTTTTAGGGCATTTTCTGTTGCGGGCCCTAGGCCTACCCACACAAGTGAGGTACCATTTGCATCGGGAGACTTGGGGGAATGCTGGATGGAAGGAAATTTGTGGCTCCTCTCTGATTCCAGAACTTTCTGTCACCGAAATGAGATTAAAAAGTATTTTGTTGTCCATAATTTGAGGTTTGCAAAGGATTCTGGGTAACAGAACCTGGTCAGAGCCCCACAAGTCACCCCATCTTGGATTTCCCTAGATGTCTAGTTTTAAAAAATGTGCAGGTTTGGTATGTTTCCCTAGGTGCCGGCTGAGCTAAAGCCCAAAATCTACAGCTAGGCACTTTGCAAAAAACATGTCAGATTTCAATGTAAAAATGTGATGTGTCCATGTTGTGTTTCCTGTCACGAGCATCAGTCCTACCCATGCAAGTGAGGTACCATTTTTACCGGGAGACTTGGGGGAACACAGAATAGCAAAACAAGTGTTATTGCCCCTTGTCTTTCTCTACATTTTTTCCTTCCAAATGCAAGGCAGTGTGTAAAAAAGGTGTCTATTTGAGAAATGCCCTGTAATTCACATACTAGTATGGGCACCCCAGAATTTAGAGATGTGCAAATAACCACTGCTTCTCATCATCTTATCTTGTGCCCATTTTGGAAATGCAAAGGTTTTCTTGATACCTATTTTTCACTTTTTATATGTCAGCAAATGAATTTGGTGTATTCCCAGTATAGAATGAAAACCCATTGCAAGGTGCAGCTCATTTATTGGCTCTGGGTACCTAGGGTTCTTGATGAACCTACAAGCCATATATATCCCCGCAACCAGAAGAGTCCAGCAGACGTAACGGTATATTGCTTTAAAAAATCTGACATCGCAGGAAAAAGGTTACAGAGTAAAACGTGGCAAAAAATTGCTGTTTTTTTCACCTCAATTTCAATATTTTTTTATTTCAGCTGTTATTTTCTGTAGGAAACACTTGTAGGATCCACACAAATTACCCCTTGCTGAATTCAGAATTGTGTCTACTTTTCAGAAACGTTTAGATTTCTGGAATTCAGCATTGGTTTCACACCCATTTCTGCCACTAACTGGAAGGAGGCTGAAAGCACAAAAAATATGAAAAATGGGGTATGTCCCAGTAAAATGCCAAAATTGTGTTGAAAAATTGGGTTTTCTGATTCAAGTCTGCCTGTTCCTGAATGCTGGCAAGATGGCAATTGTAGCACCGTAAACCGTTTGCTGATGCCATTTTCAGGGAATAAACCACAAGCCTTCTTCTGCAGCCTTTTTTCCCTTTTTTTTTTTTTTAAATGACATTTTCGCTGTATTTTGGCTAATTTCTTGGTCTCCTTCAGGTGAACCCACAAAGTCTGGGTACCTCTAGAATCCCTAGGATGTTGGGGGAAAAAACGCAAATTTGGCGTGGGTAGCTTATGTGGACAAAACGTTATGAGGGCCTAAGCGTGAACTGCCCCAAAGAGCCAAAAAAGGCTTGGCACCTAAGGGGGAAAAGGCCTGGCAGCGAAGTGGTTAAAAACCACACCTACCTGTCCAATACATGGGAACCATAGTCACCTTGAGTGGTGGGTACATTGGATGGCAGATGCATTGAGAAGTAGATGTGTTGTAGCTGCCAATGTGACAGCTCAGTTGGAAGTGGGAATAAACAAGTCAAGAGAGGGATCTGGATGAAGGACGTAATCCCCAGGCCAGCAGACAATTGGCACTGTGCACTCATGCGAAGACCCTGAGACCCAAGCATATGACACATGCAGTAAGGGAGTACTCAAACTTTTATTATATATGTAGAAAACTGAACTGAAAACTATGTTAAACACCTAACGTAACCTAATCTATCCTACCTATATATTACCCACAACTGGCCCTAACTACGCTGTGCTAAGCTTACGTACCACATTTAACAACACACTCTTAAACATTGACCCCCCCAAACCCCCTCCCCCCACTCGTCTTATATCACGCGTCACATGCAGGACAACATATACTAACCTAAACATATACTATCTAATCCTATACAAATATATATATTTTTTGTGTTTTTATTATATTAAAAAACAAAGGGGGTTATTCCAACTTTGGAGGAAGTGGTAATCCGTCCCAAAAGTGACGGTAAAGTGACGGATATACCACCAGCCGTATTACGAGTCCATTATATCCTATGGAACTCGTAATACGGCTGGTGGTAAATCCGTCAAATTTGGGACGGATTACCACCTCCTCCAAAGTTGGAATAACCCCCAAACATTTTTTACACAAATGCCCCAACATCACCCCCCACCCACCCACAAACTAACATGTAATAATATGAAAACCCACCCCCAAACCTACTTATCATATCTAAACAACTAACCTAATCTAACCTATCACTAACCCCCTTAAACCCACTACAAAACATGATAAGGAATGAGGAGGGAGGGAACTGAACTGGGGTTGAAGAGAGGCATCATTTCAGAGGTTGGCCCTCTTGAGTGTCCTCTTGATGGCCTTCAGTCTTTGTGTTGCGGTCCACCTCCTTCTTTAGGCTGTCCAGCTTCCTGAGGACCTGTTTCATGTCTCTCTGTAGGTCCTTTATTGCCAACATGTCCATTGCAGCAGGCGTGGTGGGCTGTGATGCCGATGTTGAGGGTGTTGCAGGTGGGGCAGATGTGACGGTGGCGGCTGTGGCCCCCTGTGTAGCTGTGCTGCTCGGTTCACTCTTTGTGGCCAAAGCGGGTCCCCCCCTTGCTGAATGGCAGCTATTCCCCAGTGGCTCGCTCCTTTTGATAGCGTTGTGCCATCTTGTGGTACCCAGACTCCACATCCAGTATGTGGCGATAGCGCAGTGCCATCTTCTGGAACGCCCTGAGTTCTGCACTGTCCATGTTGGCAGCTGTTAAATTGAGACAGGCAACCATCAGTGTCAGCATTGTGTGATGTATGTACAGATGATACTCTAACCCTCTGCTTCGATTTGCACATGCACTCCGAATCACATTCCAGATAATACAATATCCCTGATAAATGTAACGGCAGCGCTGCCTACCCATCATCTCATTGACACCAAAGCGATGCACAACAAGAGTTGGAACCAAATAAACTAATCTGTGCATTGATTTAGTGCAATGTGTCACAATGCAAAGGCAGCAACAACTTCACATGGGCCAGGCCCACTAATCTTCATCATCCGAGTCAACTTTAAAGCACACAACACCAGTAACTAGTAGATGTCATTGGGAGTAGGGTATGTAGTTGCTGATCATAAGGGGTCAGTGTTGATTGGGACACATGCAAGCCTGAATGAGATGACGGTCATCTACACTGTGACCATCACATCTACCTACATATATGTTGTTCCCCTACCCCTATGCCTTAGTGGGGATGGGCTTGCAATCCATCATCACAACTGTTGAGGTCAACCACAAAGGCATGTCCACTTATACATGGAGTTAGGGAGTGGACCACATGTGAGGAGGGCTGCTTCCTAGGAAGCAGGTATCCATAGGTCATTCACATCTACATTCATGTGTCCAGGTGTGGACACCCATCAACACCTGATCTGCCAACACAATTCCCTAAGCCCCCACATTGATGCAGCACATGGCTGACCTTAACCTGCATGCACGCCTATTACATACCACATAAGTGTCACGTAAGTGGAGTACAACTTTTGGGGCTACATGCTGGGGGACAGTTACCCACCCAGTCCTACATGTACATTACAATACAAGGATGCACCAATTTGTATGGAAAACTGGTGCATCACTGTGTTGTGAGAATGACGGCATGACCCAGTGCCAATATACTGACACTGGTGCACTTCCAAGTCACATGTGGGCCTACATGTGGCTGCTAATCACATTGTTCAGATGCTGCTGTCTGTTGCGCAGCACAAGGCTCCCAAGATATGGCTCTCTGCTTTTGAATGGGTAACCCTTGCCTGGGACACGATGTCACCATCCAGCCTTCTTTCATATCTTATCACGTGCCAGCTCATCATATCTAGCATTGAGTGCAACACACAAGAGTCACTCACTCAACAGCTGCAATCACTACATGGGACAGACATTATCACACTTACTGGATACATCTGGGTCCTGAAATCTTGCCTCTTCTGCAATGGTGTAGGGGCAGGTCCACCTGTAAGACATGGATGGAAATATATGTTCAATGTCATATCACTGTCACTACGAGTGGACAACATATCACAGTGTGTAACATTTTAGATGAGTGAGCTAGTGATCCTGCATGAAGACAGTACAACAGACATACCACTGCAAACTCACATTGACACTAACACTCTGGTGATTGAGAGCCACACATCTGCACATATCCACTGGGCCTAAGACTCATGTGGTGCTAAACCCTACAACAACCATATGTGGCCAATCCATTTAATTTGGTACTCCATGGCATGATTTGTATTTGGGTGAAAAATCCATGGCACTTCCCTGGTGCACTGCAATAGAAGTGAATCCGGTATTGTGGCTTGGGCATCAAGTCACACTGAGTAACTGTTTGATGGACATGGGGCTCAATTTTCAGTCTGCAATTATCATGCGTTCACTGGTCCATGACTGATGTTGGTAACAAATGCCCCATTGCCAGTGTCCCCTATGGCGGGTGTGCCCCCTTTGCCAACATATTGGCAGGGATCATGTGTGTGTGTGTGTGTGTAATGATGACAATGTAGTGCTAAACATGGATTACCCACTTTGCTGTCAGGATCCTGTGAAATATGGTATGCTGACAGTGTCTTGCCTTATCATCATTGACAGAATGCATGGGCACAGGTGTTGCCATGGCTCCTGAAATGTGTGAATAAGTAATAGAAGTACATGATGTAACAAACCTCTGACCTGCATTGTTAACATGTATAGACATGTGGACTCCATCTCAGTACTGGGACACTTACACTTCGTTCTGGTTGCATTCAACCTGACCACAAGCATTGCATGCAGCACGCCAACACATCTGTTACTGTCACTCAGGAGCATTCTACTGTACACATATGTCAATTGGATACTCACCAACAGGGCCACCGATCACCACACCCAGGTGGTCCAGCAGATCCTGCTCTCTGGCCACCAGGTCAGCCCAGTGATGCTTTTGCTGGTGCTCATTACGGCTGGTATGGTACACCCTCTTCAGGTGGTGGAGCACCTTGCCCCACCGCAGCCGCATCGCCTGCGTTTGATACCCCTGTATCACCCTGCCACCCATCTCGAGCATCATAGGTAGGAAGTGGCACACCAGCCACACGAAGCCCCCAAGCTCCTCCTCCCCATCCGTGTCAAGGTCGCCATTCCTGACCTGTCTCTCAACAACAATTTCAAACAGTAAATTGTGAAAAAATTAAAAGACAATAAAGGACACTTACAGCCCAAACTTAAGAACCTCAGGTAACCCAACTAATCTAATACCCAGACAGACACCCCACAGTACAAAAACAAAATGAAATACAGTAAACTACACAAAATCACAGACACTGGTACAAGTAACAATCAGATTTCACGACAGACACAACAAGAGAGACACCACAAGATACAAAATTCGCCTACAACACTGAGACACAGCCACACAGTCAACAAATGCACAGACTGTAAAGTGAAAGTGAAAGTACACCCACTGTGCCATCCTGTAAACAGGATTTCCTATTATATCACTTCCTGTCTCCTTGCGACACGTTTTCCATCATGCGTGTATTTTTTTGACGCATAAGATGTTTGCGTGACTATTTTCGACGCATTACCTACATGTACGGCAATATACAATGCATTACCTGTAGACTTTGATTTCACAGGATAGCCGCATGAGTGTAGTGCGAGGGTGGAATTCCTGCTAAGGGCCCATGTACCAGTAGTTTGCGTTTGCGGGTCTTTTTAACGCATTAGCGTCAACATTTTTTACTCTATCTGTGTTTGCGTGATTTTATTCTATTTACCATGGATGCACCCTGTATCAACATGCAAATAGGATGGTATGGGCTGCAGTGTGTAATATTGTGTATGGCCTCATGTGGTAGAGCATGCAACTTTGTGAGTTGCGTGTGTATGGTGTGTTACAACGATGTGTGTGTTTCTGAATGAACGGCATGCAATACTTTGGACGTCATGCATATGTATGAATGTGTGCCAAATGTGTATCCACATTTGATGTCAGTCAGTGATCTACAACAGTCATGGTATGTGTTTGTGAAATGTGTTGACTTGTGATGTGTGTAGTTGTTTGACTTAGAGGTCATTATATTTCAGACGACAAACACAACTCAGGCATTATTGATGATAGTTGATGAGTGCTATGTAGGATATGTTACCCCTCATATGTCACTAATTGTTGGTAATGAGTTCATGGTGACTTGTGTGTGGACTAATCTAACGTCTTAAATGTGTACATGTTTGGTACGTACTGTGTTTGAAACACTGTGCCTAAATTCCACCCATAAAATGTTTTGGACACGTTAGTTTGACTCATTACAATTAGCTATGTTACTTGTGTTGCTGTGGTGGACTGCTGCCCTAGCTGCATGTGTTCACATAATTTCAGATGTGCATTCCACAGAAGTGTCAAGTTCAAGTGTGTGGGCATGTGTACCCTGTGTCAGGATTGGGGTTCATGGCAGTGGCAGGACTGATTTCCAGGGATGGACTGCGCAGGGCAAGTGTTGTGAACATTGTTTGTCATACCTGAGACAATCATGCTATCCATTGTCACAAATGATGCCCCCCCTTGTCATACAAGCTCCTTGCAGACATTGCAAGTGTCGCACTTAGTAATGTCAAGGGTCTGTTCATACATTCCTGTTCTTCTGATATTTCACATCCACTGCCTCATGTATGTGGCCCTTGTTTACCTTATGATTGGAGATGTCATAGTTGTGTGTCATATGCTACGTTGAACATGTTGGCAACGTGAATGTGACTCATATGTTGTGGTCCATTGATTGTGTCCTTCATTTGTGACATTCAAGAGATGAGTCTTTTTCTTATGTGTGTGATGGTTGCTGTAAAATCATACCCAACACATGATGTTGCATCAGAAGTTGCCCGATTTCTATTTGTGACATGCTCCCTGAGGTAATTCCTAAGGTACATGTGATGGAGAATGAGGACACCAGAGCAGGACTGTGTGATCAAGTAAGGTGTTTATTTACATATCGAATCAAGGTGTGTAGAGTGACTATAAAGTGAAAAGGTTTTGTACGATTTGCTGTCTGCAGCGCATTCCTGCAGCTGTGTTCTGCTTTCCCCCCTCATCGTCCCTGCCACCATCCTCCTCCTCCTCAGGCAGTTCTTGGTCCGGCTCATAGAATGGGATGTTTATCCTCACACAAATGTTGTGCAGGATAGCACAGGTCAGTATAATTTTACACACAATGTGTGGGGCATATAGGAGGCTGCCTCCTGTGATGTCCTGGCACCTGAAGCGAGACTTCAGGATGCCAAAAGTCCTTTCCACAATGGTGCGTGTCCTCCAGTGTGCCTCATTATAGGCATTCTCCGCTGCTGTGCTTGGGTTGAGGAATGGGGTCATGCTCCATGGCTGGATCCCATAAGCCTGATCCACTGCAAAAAATTATAGGAGTGAGTATTTTGTTAGTGCTTGCAACAGGAATGTCATGTAGCATGGCAGTTGATATCTTGTGTTGTCTGTGACTCATGTGTTTGTGGCATGGTGTGAGTTCCTGGGCTTCTGTGAGGTCTTCTCAGCACTGGTTTGTTGGACATGACAACTTGTGTTTGGCTCATGGACCTGGGATCTATGATTTGGTTTCCTAACAGTTGGTCAGTATGTATGTACCGTGCGTTGTGTAGTGTCCCATATGTAACAGTGTGCTTTCACTGGAGGGGACATAATACATCCACACACACACAATGGGTTCAGCTGTGGTGGATACATGGTTGCACTACATTACCTGGACATCCCATCCATTTAAGCCCTTTGAATTGGGTAGGTGACAATGCACAACACATCTTCATAAGTTGTCAGTACTGAGCTGTTCAGTATTGACAGTGCACGATTGTCCCATGTATGACTTGTTTCTAGGCAAGCCTTTGTTGCTCTCTCTGCCAGTTGCTCATGTGCAACCGTGCACCTACACTGCCGACCGTGCTCCAGGCGAACTGCCTTGTGGAGGTGGATGTATCTGTGCAGGAAGAGCCATCTCCCTGGACATATGCTGTTTTGATGGACAATTGGCTCTTTCAGTGTGTGCAGCAGTGAGCAGTTTGCATTTGTGGTACATCACTATGTGTTCATAGCACAGTCCCCTTCCTTATAGCAACCTGCAAACGGCACCCCAGGAGTGGTTTTTTTTTATGTTGGCACTGCCACAGTATTTCCATTTCACCTACATCTGAGTCAGCATCATTATGCTATGTGTCTCATGGTGTTAGACCTGCTGCAACACGCATTGCACACCCCTTCCACGTAACATACTGCGTAGGAGGGTGGCCGAATTACTATGTTGCCTAAAGTAATTGTAAATAGTTCATCTTACACGTTGTACTTACAGTGCACGCCATGTCATCGTCACTGCGGGCTTTAACATTGGTCCTCTAGAGTGGCAGATAATGTTTGTGGCAGCCGTCAGTTGTCCAGAGCTGTGTATCCCATTTTGTCAGGTTGTCCAACAGAACTACCAGTGTCGCACCTCAGTGTCACCCTGCCCACGTGTCAATCTAGTGGTGTATGTCTTGTGTGTCCTACAGGGTTGTTGTGCTGTGTGTATATTGCTAGGTTTGTTGACTTACCGACAAGAAGGCCATTGCCATATTGTCCATCCTGGAAGTGCTCATTGATCCTGCTGTGCCAGAATATGAAGGAGTCATCAACACTCCCAGGATACTTGGCCAAGATGTTTGTGATCAATCCCTGGTGGTCAACTATGGCCTGCACATTGATAGAATGTGTGTGCTTTCTGTTCCTGAATAGGTGCTCTGTTGCTGCAGGTGGGACGATCCGGACATGGGTGCAGTCAATTGCACTGAGCACATGCGGGAAGCCATGGATTTGATAAAAAACCCTGTTTTATCTCCTTCTGCTGGGTGTTGGGGAAGCTGATGTGGCGGGTGTGAGGGAGATTATGGCATCTAACACCTTGGGCAGGAAAGCCGAGAATGGAGGGCTGTGATACCCCAGCGACCAGGGCACCCGTTGTCTGGAAGGAACCACTAGCCAACATATGCAGGACAGCCAGCCGTTTGGTCGCAGGTGGTATATTGTGTAGTGTCTGCAGGCTAGCTGTTAGTTGTGGCTCTATATGGCGCAGCAGCTGCTGTATGGCTTGCCAGTTGAGTCGATAGCTCCGAATGATGTCCTGTTCCCTGAGGCCATGGAGGGTTGTCCTGTTTCTGAAAAGTCTCTCCTGCCTTCTGCGTTGCCTTTGTGGGCCGCATTTGGGTGGTGGTGGCTGCCGCCGTTGGTCCGGTGCTTGGCGTTGTCTTGCAAGCTGCATCAGTAGCACTCCCATGTTGTCCTGTTGGTCTGTAATGTTGCTTGTGTGTGTTTTCTTTAAGCAGTGGTGTGTTTGCCTCATTCTAACACCTGCCCTGACCCAGGTGTTTAAATTTGACGCAAATTGGAGTTAGCGTCATTTTTTGGGTCGACCACCCACCCGTGCGTCATTTTTGCCCTGTTGGATAAATATGGCGCTAGGGTGTTTGAGACATTTTTTGGACGGGAACGCCTACCTTGCATCTCATTGACACAAGGTAGTTTCACGCATCCTTAAAATGACGTTAACTCCATATTTTTGACGCTAGACGGGTCTAGTGTCAAACTATAAATATGTAGTTAAGTTTGCGCTGGATTCGCGTAAAAATAAAATGACGCAAATCCGGCGCAAACAGAGTATAAATAGGCCCCTAAAGGTCAATGCTCAAGGCAAACCTGCAAGAGAGAGGAACCAACCAAATGCAAAAACAAATGGTAATGAAGCGAGTGCCTGGATACAGCTTAAAAGCATTTGTTTTACAATATTTGTTTTTATAGCGGCAAAACACTGCATGCAGGAAACACGGCTGGTCTAGCCTCAGCAACTAAACTAGCCCCTATCCGCATGAAACCGGCACCCATCTTCCAAGCCTGGAAAACGCCCGGTGCTCAGCCAGGCCAGTCTGGACTTGGTCATGTGTTGCCATATGGTTCACTGCAGTAGACATCTGTAGTGTTGCTGCAAGACATTTATTTAAAGAATCACCCTCCCTGGATTTTGGTCTTTGCTGTACAGGGCAGGTCACCTATTACCTGCAGAAGGTCTTAGGCGCTGGCAAACTAGTTAATATAAACATAAGCCCTGTAAACAAATGATCTTGCTTATTCATTGGAGGTCTCCCTTCGTCAAAATACACATAGCAGCATACTCCCCAAAACGTCAAATTTCCTTTGCTAGCACAACACAAACTAAAGACTGACTTTAGGAGAAACAGAAGATTCCCTTGCAGACCAGTTAACTGCAGGGCAGTTATAGCAAGGTCGGTAACATCGTGGGTTTATCCTAGCTTACATCTTTAAAATCAGTAGTAATGCTGATGCATTCCAGTGCAAGCATATCATATTTCCATTTGTTTTAAGCTTGGGTTGGCGTAACCATGGCATCATATGTTTGTGCTATGAGAATGTCTTTTGGAACAAGATCTGGGAAGGCAGGTGAAGATACATGAGGGGCATCATACACAGGTTGGAAATAAAGTAACTATACCCCCCTCCAAGGATATACTTTTCCAGTGGTCCCAACCGCATGGCTTAGCCTAAATTATTAACTAATGTCTTAAGTGAAGCACTTGTCAAACGTATCTAGGGGGCTATCACAGGAGTTCTCACATAATGCAAAATTTTCATTAGCCTAGTCAACTACTGCAATGCCATAAAGCTCTCAACAATGGTGGAGCCTGGTGGCGTTTAGGTGCAGACTGTGGTTAAAGAGACTCCCTTTCAGTAATGTCCAACTCTACTCTGGTGAGTGGTTCTTTCTCAATAGAAGTGTCCATAAGGAGAAAGCCCCCTCAGGAGAACAGACTGCAGGAAGAGATGTGCTTCTCATATATAAACAAACATTTGACTGTCCCTCAACAGTGGTTAGTTTTTTGCAAGGTATTTTGGTGGAGTGCTAAAAGCAGTAGATGTTTAGCACGTTAAGACATAGCTACATAATATTTTAACAAATAACATAAATATTTTTCATGCTGTCTCCGGTGAGGATGCATTTCAGAACATGTCAGAATATCGAGCTCAACAGTAGCGATTTACCAAAATATCGTTTTCAGAATATCCACTATCAAAATCTTAGAAACTCAATGAAAAACAAAAGAATAAAGTGGCGTTCTAGTTAGGTGACAATGACAGTCATAGTATTACATTTAAAACCCCCCAAAAAACACTGCAACTCACTATAGCGCAGCTAGCTATTTATACTATAATTTGTGCCCTTGCCATGCACTGTGTATGACCTCACATATTGTACCGCTCATGACTTGTTCAATGCAACCATTGATGACACACCTTTGAGATCATCCAGCCTATTGCTGTTCAAATTACTTTGTAAAACAGTACAGCATTTTTGATACAGAAGCGTTAAACGGTCCAGAAACGTGACGGCATAAATCATCCTTCTCTCGTAGGGGATTTCCATGATAGTCAAAAGCGTAGAATAATTCCCCGCCCGCCTGCGGGGACCCCGGAGCACTTTTTCCAATATCACTTCTTAAGTGTCCCTGTTCGCCTTACTTCAGAAAGGCCTGCCAAGACACTTAAGAATGTTCCCATGCAACCTATAGGAAGGGTTACAATGTTCAAGCTTCTTCATTCAGATTGTCCTTGAAGTAACAACATTAAAATGTTTGACAAATAAAAGCCATTTTTCAGACAAACTACTTCCAAAAACGTATTTTACTTCACAAAAAACCTCTAAGAAGGAGTGCAGAGCAGTGTAGCCTATAGGCTGCCATTAGTAATGAAGAAAAAGGATACTGTGCCTTTAAGAACAGCCAGCCTTCCAGTATCCCATCATGCTTAGAGAGAGGCTGTTGCCTCAGTTCTTTTCCCGGCACCTGCTGACAGTACCCTGGAGCACTGAACTCGACCTTTTTAGGTTTTTTCCTTCAAAAAGATAGAGAAACTCTCAGTAAAAAAAGGCTTCATTCGACGTCTTTTGTCTTTCTCTACTAGATTTTAAAGTTTTCTGACAGAAGTTTAAGGCTTTTTTTACTCAAAATGCCTTCCTTATTTGACAACTGCCCAAAAATGTGGCAGACAGAAGGCCAAAACAGACCCTCATGAGGTCTGTATTATTTGTCTGCCTTCGTCATACATTCCTGCCTCCTGGAACATCTGCAAAACATTCTCTAGGCGTACTTTACGTGACAGAGAGAAAATTCGCCTTAAAAAAACATCGGTCCCGGTCGACGTCGAGGAGGTCGACGTCGAGAGGAGGTACAGCGCCGACATGTTCGCCGTCGAAGTCCGGTTCGACGTCGTACAGAAGTCACCAGTCGACGTCAAGGCACCGTACGACGTTGAAGACCCCAAGGCGCACGACCTCGAGGAGCAGATCGGCATAGTCTGAGTCGACGTCGAGAGTTCGACGTGGACGTCATGGGTCGACACCCTGCACAGCGTCGACGTCGAGACGAAGAGGGCGGTCGACGTCATGGAGTCCATCGCCGTCGAGGAGCCACAAGAGGCGGAGAATTTATTCCTCATCAGAACGCTCTTCCTCAGTAGTGCTGCTCCCTTCGTCACCTTCTTCTTGCCCTTCTCCGCATAGATCTCCTCCTCTAGACCTACCGGCGACGTCGCCTCAGCCAACGGGCCAAGAGTTGCCACAACCAGCGCCGCTTCCGGCACCTCAAGTACCGGTTAATATACCGTCTAGGCCACGCTCTACATCGCGCCACCGTTCACGCCATGGCCATGACTCATACCGATCGAGATTGCACCGCAGATCTAGGCGCAGATCAAGTTCAAGGGAACATGAGAGGGAGTCTTGGTCTTCCACCAGAGACTACTCACCTACTTTGTCTTCACCGGTGGATGACATTAACACCTTCCATGAGGTAGTGGTCCGAGGTGCGTCGAAAACAAAATTTACCGATGGTCGCCCCTACATCTACATCTGTCATCTTCGAGACTCTGCAACAGCGTTCAGCTGCCAGACCATTGCTACCCATAGTGCCTGGCCTCATGGAGCCCTCTATGGAGGTTTTCCTAACTCCGGCAACGACAAGGTCTGCACCGTCCCGGCTGCAGAAGAAGTATCGCCCTCCGGAGCAAGATCCGGTCTTTTTGCGCTCCGATCCGCCACCGGACTCAGTGGTTATTTTTGCAGCTCGCAAGGCTCATGCCACTTCGCCATCTTCCACCTCTCTTCCAGATAAGGAGAGTAAGCGATTGGACTCGACAGGCCGTAAAGTCTGTGGCTCAGCTGCGTCATCGATGAAAACGGCAAGCGCTACAGCCCTTTTGGGCAGGTATGATAGATCTTTGTGGGACTCCATCTTGCAGTTCGCAGAACATCTCCCAAGAGATCACAGAGAGGACTTTCTAGAAATAGCTAAAGAAGGCGCTATGGTCTCCAACCAAATCATAAGTGTGGCAGCGGACGCGTCTCTGCTTTCAGCACACTCTTACTGCCATGGCGTGACGCTGAGAAGACATTCCTGGCTGCGGCTCACGTCATTGAAACAGGATGCGCAGCAAAGAATTTTGAATCTGCAATTCTCACGATCCACGTTATTTGGCTCACACGCAGATGACGAAATGGCAAGGATGAAAGCGGAGGTGGACACATTAAAGGCAGTAGGATTGGACAAACCTAAAGAGCAACGTAGGTCCTTCGGTCCTTTCCATCGCCGCTATACTGCGCAGAGGGTTCAAGCCCCTCAATGGCCTACGAGGCCTCACCAGCAGTACCAGCGGCCCTACCAGCACCAGTATAAGGCACAGAGGGGACGATCAGCCCATCAGTCCACTCAGAGCACCCGACAGCCTACCACCTCAAAGGGCTGAGAATTTCCTCCCCCCCAGCTTTGTTAACCACTCCGGTGGGGGGAAGCGTCACCAATTGCCTGGTAGAGTGGCAAAAAATTACAACAGACGCCTGGGTCTTAGACATTGTACAAAATGGATATTGTCTCAGATTTTCCACACCAGCTCCGGCTATCCCTCCAAAACCTTCTACTGCACACCTTGATCTCCTAAAGGTGGAAGTTTCCATACTCCTCAAAAAGAGAGCAGTGGAATCGGTTCCCCTCAGCCAACGGTGGAAGGAGATTTACTCAAAATACTTTCTCATCCCAAAAAAGGACAAGAATGAATTCAGGCCCGTTCTAGATCTAAAATTGGCCAACAAATGGATCCGAAAGAAAAAGTTCAGGATACTATCCTTACACCAGATATATCCTTAGACATTGCGTATTTCCACATCCCCATTGCGAAGAAACATCGGAAATTCCTGAGGTTTCTGGTAGGTCAAGATCACTTCCAATACACGGACCTACCATTCGGTCTCAAGTCTGCACCCAGAACCTTTTCCAAGTGCATGGCGGTGGTGGCAGCTCACCTCCGGAGAAAGCGAGTCTTCAAATACCCGTATCTCGACGAATGGTTAATCAAAGCGTCCACTTATGCAGAAGTGAAACGGCATTTCCAGATGACCTGCGACCTTCTGTACCAACTAGGTCTTCATATCAACTTTCAAAAGTCCATGACAGTGCCTGTCCAGAGGTTACATTACTTAGGAGCTACCATAGACACACTACAGGCAAAAGTGTGTCCTTCGGAGGAACAACGCTTATCTATTCTCCGGAAGTGTCGGGATCTCCGATCAATGCGTCACCCAACAGTGCGGACAGTCTCTTCACTTCTCGGATCCATGGCATCCTGCATCTATCTGACACCCAACGATCGCTTCCACATGCGTCCGCTTCAGGAATGCCTGGAGGACCAATGGAATCAGTTGTCGGGGAGCTGGGAAGATCGAATTCGCCTATCCACCCATGCAATCAGATCTCTGACTTGGTGATGCTCTCCAACCAATCTACTAAACGGGATGCCATTCCGGGCGCAGCCTCCAACGCAGACTATTGTGACAGACGCCTCTCTCCTCAGATGGGGAGCTTATATGGATCACCTTCAAATACAAGGTCGATGGACACAGAAGGAATCATTATACCACATCAATCTCCTAGAGCAGTGGTTCCCAACCTATGGTCCGGGGACCCCTGGGGGTCCGTGAGAGCCTAGAAAATTCAAAAATATTAACAAATATTGACAAATTAGGTTCCCAGCTTCCAGTAATGACTCAGGCGGGGGTCCCTGGATTCCCATGATGATTCAGTGGGGGTCCCTGGGTTCCATTAATATTAAAGTGGGGGTCTACAGAAATCAAAAGGTTGGGAGCCACTGTCCTAGAGCTACGGGCGGTACACCTAGCTCTCAATGCGTTTCTACCCAGCCGACAACTCACTATCACAGCCGACAACTTGCTGGTACAGACGGACAATACCACCACTATGTTCTATCTGAACAAACAGGGGGGCACCAGATCCAGAATCCTGTCTCAGGAATCCCAGACGATCTGGCACTGGCTCCTAGCCAGGAAATTGAACATAGTGGCAACCCATCTTCCAGGGGTTCAGAACATGCAAGCGGATGCCCTCAGCAGAGTTCTAGAAGAGAACCAAGAATGGGTGCTCAACGAAGACGTCACTCAAGACATTTTCCGTTTGTGGGGCACACCTTCTATCGACCTATTCGCCACAGAAGAAAACAGGAAATGCCGCGACTTCGCCGCCAGGTTTTACCACCCAGAATTGCTGGGCAATGCTCTGTGGATAGATTAGTCCAACAAATTTCTGTACGCCTCTCCACCGATTCCGCTGATCCCAGTAGTCCTCCTCAAACTGTCGATGACATCAGCCACAATGATCCTCATTGCACCAGAGTGGCCGAGACAGTGGTGGTTCCCGGATCTCCTTCAGAGATCACTCCAGCCCCATTTCAGGCTACCCTGCAGACCGGACCTCCTGACAAAGTTCAGCGGACAAATGAGGCATCCCAATCTCTCATCATTGAATTTGGCGGCATGGCTCCTGAGATAGTCCAGCATGGTCACCTAAACCTGCCACATGAGTGTATGGACATTTTAAAGGAGGCGAAGAGGCCGTCTACTCGTTCGGCGTACTCCTTCAAGTGGAAAAGATTCTGCATCTTGTTTTCCTCTAAAGGGATAGATCTTACATCTTGCAAAGAAGGTGTCATTCTCCCTTACTTGTTGCAGTTAGCACTGTCGGGCCTGCAGCTTTTCTTCCATAAGAGTCCATTTGGCAGCATTATCTGCTTATAGGAAGAATCCTTCGCAAACCTCTTTCTTCAGAATTCCAGTAATAAAAGATTTTTTGAGGGGTTAAAGAAGGTCTTTCCTCCAATTAGACGCCCTTCACTACCATGGGAACTTAATGTGGTCCTTTCACGTCTAATGCAACACCCATTTGAACCCATACACAAGGCATCCCTCCAACACCTCACTTGGAAGACGGCCTTTCTAGTAGCGATCACTTCAGGACGAAGGGTCAGCGAAATCCAGGCCCTATGTGCTCACAAGCCCTACACAATATTTCTTTCTTCCAAAGTAGTCCTACGGACACATCCAAAATTTCTACCTAAGGTCATATCCGACTTCCACATTAATCAGTCGATTTCCTCACCCACGTTCTTTCCAAACCCTTCCACCCCAGCTGAGAGGGCTATCCATTCTCTAGATGTTAAGAGAGTATTAAAATTTTATCTAGATAAGACCAATCCTTTACGGGGAACTCCACAACTGTTTGTTAGTTACGGATCTGTACGTACTGGCTTAGCCACCTCCAAGCAATCAATAGCGAGATGGATAGTCTTCTGTATTTTATTGTGTTATCAATTAGCTAAGAAATCCTTACAGGGTAAACCTAACGCCCATTCCACCAGAGGCAAAGCGGCTACCACTGCGCTATTACGGAATGTTCCATTAGCAGAAATTTGTAAAGCTGTGACTTGGAGATCGGTTCACACCTTTACTAGACATTATTGCCTAGATTCTGATGCTAGGGCAGATGCTCAAGTAGGCCAGGCTTCTCTTAGAAACCTTTTTGCTTGAGAACATATTCATAGATTACTCTATCTGCTCCCCCACAGGTTATGGGATGGGCTTGGTATTCTATTCTACGCTTATGACTATGCATGGAAATCCCCTACAAGAGAAGGTATAGTTTCTTACCTGTAACTCCAGTTCTCTCGTAGGGGTATTTCCATGATAGTCTAAGCAACCCTCCCACCTCCCCGGGGGAGCAGTTAGATGTCTTTATTATGTTTATCCCAGTTGTCAGCCAATACCTACCTGCAAAAAGAACTGAGGTAACAGCCTCTCTCTAAGCATGATGGGATACTGGAGGGCTGGCTGTTCTTGAAGGCACAGTATCCTTTTTCTTCATTACTAATGGCAGCCTATGGGCTACACTGCTCTGCACTTCTTCTTAGAGGTTTTTTGTGAAATAAAAGAAGTTTTTGGAAGTAGTTTGCCTGAAAAATGGCTTTTATTTGTCAAACATTTTAATGTTTTTACTTCAAGGACAATCTGATTGAAGAAGCTTGAACACTGTAGCCCTTCCTATAGGCTGCATGGGAACATTCTTAAGTGTCTTGGCAGGCCCTTCTGAAGTAAGGCGAACAGGGACACTTAAGAAGTGATATTGGAAAAAGTGCTCCAGGGTCCCCACAGGCGGGTGTGGAATTATTCTACGCTTATGACTATCCTGGAAATACCCCTACAAGAGAACTGGAGTTACAGGTAAGAAACTATACCTTCAGACACACCAAGCCCCTTTAGGTGAACCAAGCTGCTCGTATGCATAGCCTTCACCCTGTATCAAACACTATGAGGACAGCTGACCTCACATGAGTTGTCAGCCAATTTGATAGAGACTTCTAGTTGCAGATGCCTTACCTTAGAATTCCCCCAGGTGTCAGACTGGATCTGGAGATTTTTCTTTGAGCATTACCCTTGTGTGCCGTCAGGTGGTGTTGGTGGACTCTATGTCCGTCGTTGTTGTCACGGTTGCTGTGATGACTTTGCGGTCATATGTAGGCGCCACTTATAGGAAAGTGCCATCTTTCTAGCATAGTTACCCCCACTTTTTGCCTGATGTCAGTGTGTTTAGACTGTAGTTCACTGGGATCCTGCTAACCAGGACCCCAGTGTCTGTGTGCTCTCCTATAAATTTGGTTGCTGGTAAATTTTCTACACCCACAATTGGCATACTGGTGCACCTATGTAGGTCCCTAGTGTATGGTACCTAGGGCATTGGGACACCAGGGCCCTTCCATGGGCTGCAGCAGGTATTGTGCCACCCATGGAAGCCCATGCAAACTGTGTCTGGCGGCCTGCCATTGCAGCCTACGTGAAATGGTGCATGCACCCATTCACCACCGAACCTGGTCACTGCACTTAGACACTATAAGTCACCCCTCTGGTAGGCCCTTCAGCCAAAGGGCAGGATGCATACAGGGTGCCCCTACAGACCCCAGGCCAATTCTTGTACCCTGTAAATGTGGGGAAGCCAGCTTAAGTTATTTAATGGACACTGGTCAACAAGAGTGATCCAACTACATAATGGCTTCTCCGAAGCTAGGCATGTTTGGTATCAAACATGTTTGAATCATACAACTACACTGATTCCATTGTTAGTTGCATGATACAATGTACTCTCGGGGTTTCTTAGAGGATCCCCCAGTTCTGCCTGTGCAGTGTTACAGGGTCCTGGACATCCCCTGACACAGCCACATCACCTCTCACCTCAGAGACCTATACTGGCTCAAAGTTAATAGGTGCATCACATACAAACTCTTGATCCACACCTACAAGGCACTACACAACTTAGGACTGGCATACCTCAACCACAGCCTCACCTCCTTACGTACCCAACAGGCAGCTACGCTCTTCCCAGCGCGTCCTTGCAGCCGTTCCCAAGATCCATGAGGAAAATCCTTCTGCTACCTCGCAGCCCGGACATGGAACACACTACCTCTCAAACTCAGGCAGACCACTTCACTGAAAGCAGCTCAGGAAGGACCTCAAGACCTGTTTTTTTGATTGAGCAGCACGCCCACAAACAGCGCCTTCAGACCCTACGGGTGATTAGCCCAGTTTTAGAAATTACTGATTGAGTGATTGTCTAGCTGCCAGCTTGCGCTCCTGACCCCAGACACTGTTCTTCCCTCCTGCTGGTGAGCCTGGCTCAAGCCAGAGAGGAGAAACAAACAATTTCCTGCAAGGGAGAGGTGTGGCCACCTCCCACTGTGTATTAGGTGTCTAAGAGCTGGCTGGGGGTGGGGTGGCCTCTGAGCACCACCAGACTGCTTTTAAGGGCACATTTGGTGCTTTCCTTGCGTAATCCAGTTTGCACTAGCTCAGGAACCCCTGGTTCCCACTCTGGCATTAAACTACACAAAGGACAGGGGAGTGACCACCCCCCTGTCCAGCTCCTCTCCTAGGGAGGTGCACAGAGCTCTGCCAGATGACCACTTGATGAAGAGGCCCCTGGGAGCATCTGACTGGTTAGGCCAGGTAGATGACATCTCTGGCCCCCTCTGATAGGTGGGCTACTTCAGAGAGTGACCAACCCCTTTTTGGGTTGCTTAAGGGCTTCCCTGTGGGTGGGTCCTCAGATTCATTGAGCAAGACTCTCCAAGGAACTCTCTGCAAGACATCTTCTGCTCCTGGCCACTGGAACTGCTGCTGGTCTGCTTCGGAACAGAAACATGCCTGCTTCTGGTGGGAAGGCTCTCACTGCAACATTGTTTCTCAGGATCCTGCAAGAATTCTGCAACACAAAGCTGTGCATCCTCCAGAGTCAGAAGGACTCTGTTTTCACCTTAGCGTGAAGGAGTCACTCCCCACAACCGCAGGCCCCTCATGACAACGTCATCTAGCTGGTGGGGTCTGCTGTTCCACGAACTTCAAAAGGCTCTGCTTCACAGATGGTGAGCCTGTGGCTTCCGTGGGTCCTGTTTGTCTTCTGACAAATTTGGGAGACTGTTGGCTCCTGCTCCTGCCACTGGAGCCCCTGTGCACTGCAACTGTTGCACTTGACATGGCTTGTTGACTCTTCCCCCCAGGAGATCTTTAGGCCCTAAGAAGCCCATGCCCTGCAACTCCTGCAAGCTGGGATTTCTGTTTTGTTGTTCTGACGAGGCTTCCTTGTGACTCCCCGTGTCCATTGCCTGTGGGTCACTTGTGGGGACTCCATTGACTTCTGCTGACCTTCCTGTGTGTTAAGGGGCAGTCCTGACTCCCCTCCTGGGTAGAGTCTCCTGAACCTTGTTGTCCCCCAAAACTTTGCAAACACACCTTCAGCTTCTGCTTGCATTTGCCAGTGCTTGTTGGTGACCTGGCTGTTCACTGACCCTCCTGCAATCAGGCGACCGTTGAGGGACAGCTTGTAGGCGATTTCTGGGATCTTTTGCAGCTCCTGGACCCGGTTGTACGACGGAATGCCGACTGACAAAACAACGGGTGCCTAAACAACGAGGTCGGAACACCGACCTCGTTGTTACTACTAATGCCTTTACCACGAGTGCCTTAACAACGATATTTCGTTGTAAAGGCATTCCTGGTAAAGTCATTAGTAACAGGCACCCATTGATCCTGCATGCCTCACCCCACCCCCCCAACCCCACCCCAAAACCTAAAACCCCCGACCCCCCCACCCCCTCCCCAAAACATAAAACGCCCCACCCCCCCAACCCCACCCCAAAACCTAAAACCCCGGCCCCCCACCCCCTCCCCAAAACCAAAAACGCCCCACCCCCCCAACCCCACCCCAAAACCTAAAACCCCGACCCCCAACCCCCTCCCCAAAACCTAAAACGCCCCACCCCCCCAACCCCACCCCAAAACCTAAAACCCCGGCCCCCCACCCCCTCCCCAAAACCAAAAACTCCCCACCCCCCCAACCCCACCCCAAAACCTAAAACCCCGACCCCCAACCCCCTCCCCAAAACCTAAAACGCCCCACCCCCCCAACCCCACCCCAAAACCTAAAACCCCCGACCCCCCACCCCCGACCCAAAACCAAAAACGCCCCACCCCCCCCAACCCCACCCCAAAACCTAAAACCCGACCCCCAACCCCCTCCCCAAAACCAAAAAACGCCCCACCCCAAAACCTAAAACCCCCGACCCCCCACCCCCTCCCCAAAACCTAAAAACCCCACTTACCTGAGTCGTCGCCTCGTCATCTGCGTCGTCCTCCTCAGCCGACTCCCTTGTTTGTACCTTAACCATGCATGTTCGTTGTTCAGGACATGCGTGGTTAAGGCACAAAATAACGAAGTCGTGGTTAAAGAAAGCGTTGTTCCACTTTCGTTAACCAGGACTTCGTTATAAAAAAGTCATCATAAAGGATGTTTCCCCCTGGACCCCGCAGCTAGACCTCCTCTTCTATCGACTTGCAGGAATTTCACCTCCAGCAGGGTGGACATTGCCACCTGCACCACCTGGACACCTCCAAGGGAGCTGGGCTCTGCCCCCTTCCTTTGAAGGTCCTCCCTGTCTGGAATCTGTCCCTGGGTTCCACCGGCCTGATCCACGGGTCATGACAGCAGCTGGATAATCCAAGACTTTCACTGACTTCAGAGAGAGTCCCATCTCCCCTTTGCATCTGGGTCCCTGGTGGAGGTACTCCTGTCACTCTCCATCCTTCCTCTTGTCTGCTGGTACCTTGAGGTCCACTGTGAAGGGTCCTGAATTCCTTGAACTCCAACCACTACTCTCTGTATTAGCCTATTGGACAACTGGGTGTGTAACTACCTTGCCCCTGGTTGCCGGGGACACTTAGGCGGTCATTCTGACCGCCCGCCATGCGGTTACCGCCGAAAGACCGCAGCGGTCATTCCAACTTTCCCGCTGGGCCGGCGGGCGACCGCCAAAAGGCCGTCCGCCGGCCCAGCGGGAAAGCCCCTGCAACGAGGAAGCCGGCTCCGAATGGAGCCTGCGGAGTTGCAGGGGTGCGACGGGTGCAGTGGCACCCGTCGCGATTTTCACTGTCTGTAAAGCAGACAGTGAAAATCTTTGTGGGGCCCTGTTAGGGGGCCCCTGCACTGCCCATGCCAGTGGCATGGGCAGTGCAGGGGCCCCACGACACCCGTTCCCGCCATCCTGGTTCTGGCGGTGGACACCGCCAGAAACAGGCTGGCGGGAAGGGGGTCGGAATCCCCATGGCGGTGCTGCAAGCAGCGCCGCCATGGCGGATTCCCTGGGCCAGGGGAAAACCGGCGGGAAACCGCTGGTTCCCATTTACTGACCGCGGCTTTACCGCCACGGTCAGAATAGCCCAGGAAGCACCGCCAGCCTGTTGGCGGTGCTTCGACCGCCAGGGTCGGAATGACCCCCTTAATGTACTTAGTTAGCAGGTGGGGGCAGACAGAAACACCATAGGTGTACACCATAAACTGAGCCAGCCTCCTTTACCACTCTGGCATACTGATGTTGGTTCCTTTCTTTCCAATCCAGCAAACTCACAGATCGGATGTTTTGTCAAACTTTTTTGACCACCTGGTACGTCAACATGTCGTCTGATAAGACCGGATGTGTGACTCCTGTCACCGTGTGATGTCGGTGCCAGATCCGCAAGTCATGTGCTTGTGGTGCCTGGAGCGCAACCACAACCCGGAGACTTGCTCCATGTGCCGAGCCATGAATCTGAAGGCTTTGAGGGAGCTCAAGGAAGCCAGGTGCTTAGCTCTGTGTCACTCCCGGTCTCGCTCAAGAGGAAGGTCACAAAACCGCTCACAGAGCTATCATCGCTCGTCCTCGTCCCACTCCAAATTGTCTGAACATTCGGGTCACAAGAAGAAGTCGAAGAACAGACGTTCTTCGACTTCACTCGATCACTCGGATGATGCGACTCGGAGGAGCGTCGTTGTTCTAGACCTCCATCCTCGAAACATGCTTCTAGGTCGGCTCTGCAACTCCCCGAGTTTCTGGGACCTGGAGCCACCACTGCCCAACTCGGGGAGTTTTATGAAGCTATGCACCTCATCTTTGGGCAGTCTGACCCTCCTTGTGATGGTTTCGGGCCCAGTAGGGTCCGCCAGGGCCCCTGTGGGTTCCGTATTGGTGGCTCAAGCGGGCACCCCAGGATCCATTGCCGGATCCGAGTCAACGCCGGAAATGCCATTGCGGCTTTCTCCGGCACCGGTACAGAAGTCGGTGCTTTCAACCTCAGTCAGGCCCATGATCGACTTCGACCCCATACTGATTACTGACTCCGACCCAGGCCAGAATGATGTCACCCGACGCCGATACGGACTTCAACAGGGATTTCATTCCCCAGGTTGGATCCTGATCCTTATTCCTACGGGTACGGGTACGGTGAGAGTATTGAGGGGTCGCTGCACCCTTTGGAATACCAGTTAGATGACCCTCATGTAAACTGGGTTCAGGAGTTGGGTGAAGCCAGTGGTCTTGACACCACCCCTGGCACTGGCATGCTTTCTCCCCCACGACCTACTCACTAGGCAGATCGGTTGGTAGAGGACATCTGGCTTTTTGGGGGGAGTCCAGCAATTGCTTATGGACATGCCCTTCGATGGCACCTGTCTCTTCGGAGACAAAGCGGACCCAGCAGTCGAGCAGTTTAAGGAGTCCCAGGTTAGAGCTCAATCCCTTGGTCTTTGGGAGGATCTTCTGTCACAGCAGCAGGGTATGGTTCTCCACCCGAACCTGTCCAGTCTCCTCCTCCTTGCGTGGACATTGAGTTGCAGCAGTTGACCGCTTTTGACCTTCCACCCGAAGTCTGTAATGTTATCTTGACAGCCATACATCCCTCCACCAAAACGCTATACGCCTGTTATTGTAATACATTTGGGGCATGGTGTACCAACAAGTCTGTTGACCCCCTGCCTAGACTTCTGTGTGAGGTTCTTTTGTTTATACTCTCTCTTGCCCCTCAAGGGGTGTCATCTCTGCGTTTCACAGACTACGTGATCACTCCTCCTTGTTTAAATCTCCCATTATTGGGAGACTCCTCAAAGGCCTTACCCATATGTATTCGCCTACCCCGTTTTTAATGCCCCAGTTGGATTCAAACCTGGTACTCAATTTCCTCATGTGTGCTGCTTTTGAGCCCCTTCATAATTGTGGTTGAGACATAGGGGGTCATTCCGACCCTGGCGGTCCATGACCGCCATGGCGGAGGGCGGCGGAAGCACCGCCAACAGGCTGGCGGTGCTTCCTGGGCTATTCTGACCGCGGCGGTAAAGCCGCGGTCAGAAAAGGGGAACCGGCGGTTTCCCGCCGGTTTTCCCCTGGCCCAGGGAATCCGCCATGGCGGCGCTGCTTGCAGCACCGCCATGGGGATTCCGACCCCCTTCCCGCCAGCTTGTTTCTGGCGGTGCCCACCGCCAGAACCAGGATGGCGGGAACGGGTGCCGTGGGGCCCCTGCACTGCCCATGCCACTGGCATGGGCAGTGCAGGGGCCCCCTAACAGGGCCCCACAAAGATTTTCACTGTCTGCTTTGCAGACAGTGAAAATCGCGACGGGTGCCACTGCACCCGTCGCACCCCTGCAACTCCGCCGGCTCCATTCGGAGCCGGCTTCCTCGTTGCAGGGGCTTTCCCGCTGGGTCGGCGGACGGCCTTTTGGCGGTCGCCCGCCGGCCCAGCGGGAAAGTTGGAATGACCGCCGCGGTCATTCGGCGGTAACTGCATGGCAGGCGGCGACCGCCGCCCGCCGCGGTCAGAATGACCGCCATAGTCTAGTTGTAGATTCCGTACCGACCCACCCATCCTCCCCAGTCTGCAAACTGATTTCGAGGGGCAGGGATTTCTCCCTTTTTAGGGTCCTAGTTCTGTCGCACCAGGATCAGTGTTCGTTTTCTCCACACTTCTGGAGTGGAAAGCCGTGAAAAGAAGCTGACGTTAGCACATTGGGGTGGCGCCTATATACAACCGCAACATCATCACGGCGACCACAACACCAGTGACAGACACGGAGTCGACCAACTCCTCCTGATGTTGGTACTGCTTGAAGAAAAATCAGTGGATCCAGTCCGACACCTGGGATAATTCTAAGATAACGAATCTGCAACTAGAATATGTCCCTACCAGATAGTTTGTTACTGAAGGTAAGTAACTTGTTTGATACGGTAGGCTAGCTCTTGTTGGACACAGGCTTTGCCCGGTGAAGAACTCTTCATGAAGAACCCACTTCCACTAGACACCTGTAAGAAATGTGGTTGTTGGTTGACTGGGATGTGAGCCCTGGTCAATCAGCAACCACATCCTTGTCAGGGTGAGGCACCAGCCAACCCTAAATTAACCTGTTCTCAACTGTCTGGTATTTTGGCACAGAGCAGTCAGGCTTTATTGAGAGGCAAGTTTGTGCAAAACTTGAAACAGTAATAAAGTGAAAAACAAGACCAAAATGATAACATCCAATTAGTAGAACCGGATATAGGCAAGCTAAAATATTTTAGAGAAAATAGCGCCAAAAAGTGCAAAACGTCAACTGCAGATATCTGGTCATTCCGGACTAGGACATGGGCCCTCATTATGAACACGGCGGTAAACACTGTCGACCGCCGTGGCGACGACGAACAGAAGACCACCATTGGCGTTGAACAGAAACCCGCCATATAATGATGAAAAAAACAGAAACCAACAAAAATCTCCCTGCCACCAGTTACCGCCAGGACCTTGTCAGCGGAAATGCTGGACCTCCCACCCCACCTCCGCTGAGCACGCAAACTCCCCGCCCTCCAAATAATGAAGCACAAATCACTGCAGCGGTCAGTGGAAGCCGAATGACCACTGGCAGTACAGACTACCACGGGCGGCAAGTGGACCCAACAGCAAGAAATGCATACATTGCCAAGTTTGAAACCCACACACCTGACACACATCCACAACACTATAAAACACTCACAGACACATCCCACAATCCTTTGCAACGAAATTAGGCTAACTAATTCAGAGAACCCCAGAAGTAGACACTGAACGCCACAATACACAATACATACACCCAACAACACAAGAGCACCCTAACCTAGGTCCACACAAGACACCATTCACAACACACACCAAGGCACCCCCGAAACACCCACGCTTCACAGAAAGGGAGCTAAGGACCATGTTGGACGAGATCCTGAAGGTCGAGCCACAATTATTCGGGGCACAGGTCCAGCACACACCCATCGCCAGGAAGATGGAGCTATGGCAGACAGTAGTCAACAAGGTCAATGCAGTGGGACACCATCCAGGCACCAGGGACGACATCTGCAAGAGATGGAATGACCTGCGTGGGAAGGTCAGGTCCATGGCATCCATGCACCACATTGCAGTCCAGAAGACTGGGGAAGGACCTCCACCAACATCACCCGACTACACTGACTGGGAGGAAAAGGTACTGGCCATCCTGCACCCTGAGGGACTCACTGGAGGAATGGACTCCGGTAAGTCGTCTACATTTACCAGATATCAATCAATCAATCAATCAATCAATCACTTGTTAAGCCGTTAGGGTCTCAAGGCGCTGGGGGGGGGGTTGCTACTGCTCAAATAGCCAGGTCGCTTCCTGAAGGTCAGGAGGTCCTGGGTCAGGCGTAGGTTGACGGGGAGAAAATTCCAGGTTTTGGCATTGAGGTGAGAGAAGGATCTGCCACCGGCTGTGGTACGATGGATGTGGGGGACGGTGGCGAAGGGCGAGGTTTGCGGAGCTGGCGGGTGGGTGCGTGGAAGCTGAGACGCTCGTTGAGGTAGGCAGGGCCTGCGTCGTGGAGAGCTTTGTGGACGTGGATGAGTTTGAAGGTGATCCTTTTGATGACGGGGAACCAGTGTAGGTCTCTGAGGTGGCGTAGGATGTGAGGATGAGGCGTGCGGAGGCGTTCTGAATACATTGAAGTTTCCTCTGGAGCTTGGCTGTTGTTCCTGTGTAGAGTGCGTTGCCGTAGTCCAGTCTGCTGCTGACGAGTGCGTGGGTGACCGTTCTTCTGATTTCGATGGGGATCCATCTGAAGGTCTTGCAAAGCATGCAGAGGGTGTTGAGACGGCGTTGACTTGCTGGGTCTTGGTGAGCGATGAGTCTAGGATGAAACCAAGGTTGCATGCGTGGGTGGTGGGAGTTGGTGCAGTTTCTAGGGGGGCTGGAGTCGTCCCATGAGGAGCGGTTGGAGCCGAGGATGAGGATCTCAGTCTTGTCCGAGTTCAGTTTGAGGCGGCTCATCTCCATCCAGTTGGCGATGGCATGCAGTCCGTTGTGGAGATTGATCTTAGCAGTGGCGGGATCCTTGGTGAGTGAGAGGATCAGCTGGGTGTCGTCTGCGTAGGAGACAGTGTTGAGGCCGTGAGATCGGACGATGTTTGGGAGTGGCGCCATGTAGCTGTTAAAAAGGGTTGGGCTGAGAGAGGTTCCTTGGGGGACGCCGCAGATGGTCTTGGTGGCCTTGGACAGGAACGGAGGGAGGCGAACTATCTGAGTTCTATCAGAGAGGAAGGATGTGATCCAGTCCAGGGCCTTGTTGCGGATCTCGGCGTCATAGTGGCGTGCGCAGAGGGTGTGGTGACAGTCGGTGTCGAAGGCTGCCGAGAGGTCAAGGAGGATGAGGGCAGCAGTTTCACCTTTGTCGAGCATGATCCTCATCGGTTGCGGCAATGAGAGCGGTCTCGGTGCTGTGGTTCTTCCGGAAGCCGAATTGGGAGATGTCTAGCGTGCTGTTGTCCTCCAGGAAGCGGGTCAGTTGGCTGTTGTCTTTCTTCTCGGTGACCTTTACTGGGAAGGGAAGGAGGGAGATGGGCCAGTAGTTCTTGAGGTCCTCGGGTCTGCCTTGGGTTTTTTGAGCAGGGCGTTGACTTCAGCGTGTTTGCAGCTCTCCGGGAAGGTGGCGGTCTTGAAAGAGCTGTTGATGATAGCCCGGAGTTGGGGGGCAATGATTTGGATGAATTTGTTGAAGACATGGTGGGGGCAGGGGTCGGAGGGTGATCCGGAGTGGATGGTGCTCATGGTCTTGGTGGTATCCTCGTCATTGGTTTGGGTCCAGGTGCTCAAGAGGTTGGTGAGGCTGGGTGCGTTGGGGTTAGTAGTGGTCGCGGTGGTCGTGGGGATCGAGGAGGTGAAGCTGCCGTGCATGTCTGTGATCTTGTGGTAAAAAAAGGTGGTGAGGGTCGCTGGTGCTGGGTGGTGGGGCGCGGGCAAGGGTGGAGATCAGCTTGTCTTCCGAGATCTTGTTCCAGCTGCGGCGAGGGATCTGCTGCGGGTGGTGGTGAGCGGTGGGTTTCTGGAAGGTGAAGTGGACACAGCGGTGGCCGGTCCAGTGGAGTTCAATAGTATGGGTGAAGATGATGTGGCTGCTGGCGGAGAAGATGGGGTAGAGCGTGTGGCCGGCTGACTGGGTGCGCGTCATGACGAGTTGTTTGAGACCGAGGTAGGCTATCAGGGCGGAGGCGTTGTTGTCGTTGGTGTTCTCTAGGTGAAAATTCAAGTCACCGAGGAGCATGTAGTCCGTAGAGGCGATAGCGTCGCAGAACTGTGGTCGGGGCCTGGGAGTCTGTAGACAAGGGTTCCTCTGAGAGTGGTGTTTGCGTTGACGTGAATCTGGAAGCGTAAGTGCTCGGCGGCATCAATGGTGTCATTGGTGTTGGTTGAGATCCTGATGGTGCTCCTGTGGACTATGGCGATTCCTCCTCCCGGTTTGTTGGTACGGTCTCTGCGGGTAATCTTATAGCCTTCAGGGATGGCTATGGCGATGTTTGGTTCTGAGGAGGGGTTAATCCAGGTTTCGGTGAGGAAGGCAATGTCAGTGGAGGTTGAGGTGAGTAGGTTCCAGAGTTTGACGACATGCTTGTGGATTGAGCGGGTGTTGAGAAGGATGCAGCTGAGGTGGTTGTGTGTGGAGCTGCTGTGGTGCTTGGTGGCTTGGGTGCAGATGTAGCTGCACATCCGACAGGAGAAGGGTCCATGGGTGTGCCTCAGGGTGGCTTGGACGCAGGTGGTGGAACGGCCTGGGTTGAAGGCGTGGAGTTCGTTGACCCTGTAGGAGCATCTAGTGATGTGGGGGGACTGACGCTGGATGCGGTCCAGATGCGGACAGGCGCAGACGGGCTTGCCTCTAGTGCGCCTCTGGTGTGCCACCATTAAAAAGGGGAGGTGGGAGAGAGGAGCTGCTGGGAAGCGGGAGCTGAGGGCGAATGGGGCACGAGGGGGGGCGGGCCGCAGGAACGCAGTGGCGGGAACAAACGGCTCAGAAGAGCCGAAAACAGGGAGCACAAAGCAGATCAAGCGGAAAAAGGCAAAAAAAAAAAACACAGAAAAACACAGAAATGGCAAAATTCAAAAAGGATACGAGCAGAAACAAAAAACACACTCACATAACTTACGGACCCCACTAGACACCAGGGATGAGGCGCAGGTGGGTGCCTGCGGGTGGTGGAGGGCCTCGAACTTGCGGCAGCAGCGAGGGCGGGGTGGAAGGCACGGGCACAGACTGGAGGAGCTGCACGCATGAAGTGCGAGCCCAGACCCTAAAAGCAGGTCAGGGGTCACTCCGAGCACCGCTCAGCGGCCCCCATTAAGAAGGGGAGGTGGAAGGGAAGAGCAGCTGGGAGGCGGGAGCTGCATCACACCTGTAATGCATGCACCACCTCACCCCCTCCAACTACCACCAGGACCACAACCCCACCCAAGCCACAATCACTACATCCAGTCCCCCTGCAGGCCCACAAACCCGCTAACAGGCCCACATCCCTCCCCCTGTGCACAGCCACCCACCTCTGCAAGGAATCACAATGGCCTACAGCACCCACAATGCACCTCCACATCCTAAGCAACATGTAATGCTAACCTCCCGAAAGAATCCTGCATGGCCCCAAAGTGTGAAAACCTGCACAAAACTGCCCAGTCCTGTTCATCCCATTGATCGTGCAATTGTAACAGACATGTCCATTCCCCCCAACAGGCACCACCACCCATGCCACCCTGACGGATAGGACAAGGAGTGGCAGTGCCCCACAGGGAGACAGAGGCACCTTCCAGGACACTGGGGATGGAACCCTGGACATTGACAATTACCCTGGCCCCTCACACAGTCCTGGACTGTCACCATCCAGCAGCCCAACCCAGGATACCACTGACACCCCTACCACCCAGTCAACATCATCAGCCCAGGACAACCGTCCCCACACCTGTGTATCCAGGCCACAGACTGGTGGAACACATGGACAAAGGCCACAGTCACTCCCAGACCTGTGCAGAGGACACCGATACAGGGGGCTAGGCCCAGTGGGAGGGCATCAGTGGCCCCGCGGGGAGGCCGCAGGATGGATGCTGCAGCCCAGGACGTACTCTCTGAGGTCCTGGGAGCATATAACCATACACAGGACAGATTGTCCCAGATAGTATCCACCCTGGAGCAGAGTCAAAGGATGCAGCTAGCACACCACCAAGAGGCAGATGGAGCAGTGGAGACTACACAATGCCACAATGGCCAGCATAGCAGGTGCGCTGCTGCACCTTGTCCCAACACAGCCTGAGGCCCACACAGACCAGGAAGCCCCTACTACAGGGCCAGGCTACAGACCGGACAACAACAGCATCAGCAGCAACTGCACATGTTCCACCCCCTCAGGACACACAGAGGACATCCATCTCAACCCGTACAGGCCAACACCAGGCACCCAAATGGAACCTAAGGCAAGATATGGCACTGAAACACCTGCCAAGACCAAGGCCCCCTCAAAGAAGTGACACTGGCAAGAAGTGTCCTCCAAGTGTCCCACTGAATCAATGACCAAACCGTGTGAAAACTACAACAAACATCGATGGACCTACCACTACTGCCAACAAATGCTGCAACCATGTTGCCATATTGTACAACCACCAGTAGCCCACTCCCAACATTGTAATCTGCACGGTTTCTGCAACAAATAAAAAACCAGTTCACCTGTTACAATGTCCCCTGCATTATGTTGAAACAGAGTGAAGTATGGATGCAACTGTATTATAACTCATTTATTATTATCTGAGTAGCAGGAAATGCACCACATGCAATTACATGTTGTTGTGCCTACAGATGTGTTGAACTATTACACCATAATGTTACCTTTCCTATGCAGACCTGGTCAAAGTGGCACTGAGTATTGACCCAAGACCCCCTAGATGACAAAGCACACTGACAATATGCTGCACAGACAGCAATCTCATCCAGTTGTCCCACAGAGTTACTGGACGTAGAGTTGTATCAGTTGGGTCCTGGAATTCACACTTCCCATCCTAATCATCACCATCACTCTCATCCCCTCTCTGAGGAAGCTGGTCTGGTCATACAGCACTCTCCTCTTCCAAGAGGGGGATAGAATTTCTCACAGCCACGTTGTGCAGCATGCAACAGACCCCCACTATTCTACACACCTTTTTAGGCCCATAGGCCAGGGAACTACCAGAGATATGTAGGCAATGAAATCTAGCCTTCAGGAGACCTATTGTGCGCTCTGTCACCCTCCTAATACGTCCATGGCCCTCATTGTAATTCCTCTCTGCATATGTTCCAGGATTCCTCACTGGTGTCAGGAGCCAACGCAAGATGGGATAGCCAGAAACTCAAAGAAAATGGTGCAAAACAGGACTGTCATTGACAACCCTCAGAGGCAGACAGCTTGGCTGTCTGCTGTGTGGCAATAAGTGTCAGAAACAACTACCTATGATCCATCCTCTGTCCTCTTGTAGTTGTTCCATCTTGTGTGGCACACTACTGTTCCTTAGCACAGAGGTGTCATGGACTGATCCAGGGAACATGGCATTCACATGTGAGATGTACTGATCTGCAGTACACACCAATTGAATGTTTATAGAATGAAAGTTCTTCCTGTTTCTGTACACCTGTTCACTGACTCTTGGGGGGATGATAGCTATGTGGATGCCATCGATGGCACCTATCACATGGGGTATGTTGGCAAAGGCATAGAAGTCCGACTTGATGGCAGGGAGGTCAGCACTTTGGGGAAACCTCACATAGGACTGCAAGTGTCGTACAAATGCATTCAGGATTCTGGACAGTATAATGCTAAACATTGGCTGTGAAAAACCTGCACCCATGCCTACTGTCACTTGAAATGAGCCCGTGGCCAGGAAATGGAGTGCAGAGAGAACCTGCACTTCAGTAGGGATGGCATGCTGATTCTGATTAGCCGGTCTCAGTGCTGGATCCAGTAATGCACAAAGTACATCAATAGTAGCACGAGTAAGTCTGTAATTGATAATGATGTGACGCTCCAACATGGTCCGCAAGGCAACAAGTAGTCTGTACACCGATGGGGCCCTCCCTCGCCACAAGGGTCTGTACCTAGGAGGAGTTGAAAACACGTGTGAGGAACACACATACATCTGCACACATTGTTTCTCATTCCGCTCAGCTGGCATGATTGTTGACGACACAAATGCTTAGTGTGTGTGACATTACAGCAACATGATCACAATGATATATCAGAACTGGTCCGGTGAGGTAATGTATATTGTTTCATGCCTATGGGTGTTTAGGGGACAAAAGGGCTTGCGTTGTGCTGATGAGAGTTTTACAACTGCGTAGTTAAGGCCAAAATGTCTGTCCCCTGTAATCCAGAAGTGTTGTGGTGGAAGTGACCTCATACAGCTAGCGGTTGACGTAATAGCGTAAGGCGGTGTTTACCACTGTGCGCAAATTCATTGGTTACCATGGTTGTCAATGGGTATTCTTAGCGTATCATGATCACCACCGGCGGTGACGGTGACACCGCTGCGGTGCGTACGCAAACTCGTCACCCCAACTTTACTTGAATCCCTGATCTCGGGCATACAGGTACTCCACTGAGTGTACTGCTGTGTCCTGCCTCTGGTCATGGAAATAACACGTGTTGCAGGGGAAAGGGCCCCGGCCTTCACCAACGAGGAATTGGAGAAGCTCGTGGATGGGGTCCTGCCCCTGTACACCAAGCTCTACGGTCAGCCAGAGGTACAGGTGAATAGGAGGATTGGGGTGCATGGATGTGTGTAATGGTGGTTGTTGGCTGCATACATGTGTGCACTTGTGACACTGTATGGTCCAGGGTTCCTGACATGCTGCGTGTGTGTGCTGTTAGGCTGTTTGAAATGTCCATCCCATAGTGGACGTATAGCCAGCTGTATATGATTGACCATTGTCTGACCTCAGTGTTACTTTTTCTGTGTGTCCCTTACAGGTAAGCGCCCACCAGAAGATGGGACTTTGGCATGCCATCGCCAAGGAGGTGCAGACCCTGGGGGTCTACAACCGGCGGAGCACCTACGGCAGGAAGGGGTGGGAGGACCTGCGGCGCTGGTCGAGTAAGATCTGTGAGGCCCAGCTGGGGAAGTCCTCCCAACGAGGAAGGTTTGCCCATCGGGCACTGACCCCCACTTATGCAACGCATCCTGGCGGTGGCTTGCCCGGACCTGGATGGGCGCTTGAAGGCTGCTCAGCAGTCACAAGGGGGTGAGTACATATACCATATTTTGGCTCCTTGATGGATGTGTGTGTGTGTGTGTGTGTGTGTGTGTGTGTGTGTGTGTGTGTGCGTTCGTATTTATGCTTTCTAGTGGCAGGGACTCTGACTGATGTCCATCTACATAATGGCCCCCATGGGGAGTAAGGGTGTAAGGGTCAAGTCTGCAGTACGTCAGGTCCTTAAGTTCGTTGGGGAATGGCTGTAGAGCAGGGTTCTGGCTACTAGTCAGGGGCATAGTCATGTGTGTAGGGGTAGGTGCTGCCTGGTGGAATATTTTCAGGGTGGGTGTATGTGTGAACCAGCTCTGTACCTCCATTCAGCTATTTACAAGTGTCTCTCCTGTTTTGTCTCCCCATCCCTGTTCTCTTGTGTTGTCTGTGTACATCAGCATCATCTGGCGAGGGAGCTGAGGCACTGGCGAGTAGGAAGGCAGCGGCCCACGGATCCTCGGAGGCAGATGCCAAGGGGACCAGTGGGTTGGAGGGCGATGGGAGTACCACGGGGGAGACATCTACCACTGGAGGTAGTGACTCCGATACTTCTTCTGACGGGAGCTTCCTGGCTGTGGCGGACCCTAGTGGGCCCACCCCTACTGTGTCATCTTACTCCAGCCCCCCATACCATCACTGCCCTCCCAGTAGCTCCCCATCGAGTTGCCCGTGCCCGCTCACCCAGATGGGTGGGCGTCTCCTTCACCCCAGGCACCTCATCTCCCGCCCCAGTCAGCCCTGCTGCCCTCACGGAGGAGGCTATTGACCTCTGAGAACCATCTCTGTAGGGCAGACAACCACTGTCAATGCCATTCCAGGAGCTAGCATCAGAGGTGCAACAGACCAGTGCCTATCTGGATGGCATTCACGGTGCTGTGTCTGGCCTTCAGAGATCTTTTCAGGCTCTGGCCTCCTCTTTGACGGCAGCCATTGTCCCTGGTCATTCCGTCCCCCCTCCAACCACCTCTACCCCTTCCAGCACCCTACTCCCTTCACCCATCCAAAGCACTCATTCTGACACGCAGGCACACACCTCAACACTCAAGAAGCACACTTCAATACACACGCACCAAACCTCCCACCACAAGCATACACACAGCCAACATACACATGCACACACACACCAACATCTACTTCCCCCAGTGTGTCCACCTCTTCCGCCTCCCTGTCTGTCCCCTGTACATGCACATCCACAGGCACTGCACCCTCATTCAATGTTGCTGACCCTATTCCTGCAGTCACCACAATAGCACACATCTATTCATGCACCCCAGACACCACACCTGCACTCACTACAACGACTTTAGTTGACACATGCAGCACACTCACCAGACTTGCAGACACCCAGACAACATCCATTTACACTGGCAGCTTGTCTTGTCCCACTGTGTCCACCCCCTCCTCCCAAGATACTAATACGCACCAAAACACCCACCCATCACACATCCACAACACCTCAGCATGCTGTCTAGTCCCCTGCATCCACGTCACGCACAACTACACCTGTCAAGACCACTCCCTCTACCTCCACTCCCACGCCTTCCTCCAGGTCCACCCCAATTGCACCTAAAAAACTTTTCCTATCCTGTGTTGACCTATTTGAACCCACTGGCCCACCCCATCTCGTCCCTAAATGTGCTCACCTCCTTGCCCTGTCCACTCCTCCCATGTCACAGGCCCCCCCCCTGTCCGCCCTTCCCATTCCCGTGCTGGCCCAGGAAAATCTGCTGCACCCCAGGCCAAGTCTGCTCCACCAGCTGCTGTGACAAAAACTAACCCCCCTCCACCTTCCAAACGGAAATCTAAGCTCCCCCTCCCAGTCGTAAATCCCCACCTCCACCACTCCCTGCCCCTGTTCCCTGTTCCCTGTGGTGCCTGGATGCCCCATTGTTGCCCCTGTGAGGTGGAGTACCGTTGCACTGGTGGGAGTCAAGTTGAGGCCATTGTGGCCCATCGGACGTCTTTGACTATGGATTGGCCATTGGCCTTATATACACTTCTGTTGCTCAGTGAGCACAATAAAAGGTTAATGTGTGGCCTGTGTTGTTTGAGGCACACTCTGGATCCGTGGTCTCTCGTTTCATTGTTTGGGGGTGTTGGGCATATGTATGTACTTTGGGCAGGTTGGATTTGTGTCAGGTAAGTACATCTAGCTGTGGGGTGTATGGCTTGTGCTGCTGTGAAGGGTTGTGGGAGCGTTGCAGGGTGGGTGGGTATGTAACTGTGCCCTTTCGTTCCTTGTTTGGTAGGTTGCAGTTCTTACCTTCGGCGTCTTCGTCGGCGGTCTCAGTCGTGGAGATATATGGCAAGGAGCAGGGCTGGCATGATCTGCAAGTCTCTCTCCATGTCTGCTTCGGCATGTTGTATGAGCCTCCAGTGAGTGTTTCCTTATATTTGGTTTGTTTCCGCCAGGCTTTGCGTGGCGGTGGTTCTCTTCCCGGAACTGACGGCGGTCTAGTGCTTCATTATTTAATGGGCGTGTAGGGCCTTTCCGTCTGCCTGTGGGCAGGCTTTGCCGTCGTTGTCGGCACTCCTCTGCTGGTGGTGAGTGGTTTTCAGGACGCCTATGTTTCAGTTAGTTCATTATTTGCTTCGGACCGCACGTCGGTTGGCAGTTGTTACCGCTACCGCCGGCGGTGCAGTGTTTACCGCCGTGTTCATAATGACGGCCATAGTCACAAGTTCAGGCCGACCACGACAGAGCACGGGCTGGCCACAGAGACCCACTTAAGCCCATTGAAAAAAGTGCCTAAAATCCTGCTTTGCAGAGCTTTGCAAGTGTTAGCGGCTGCACGTGCTGGTTCGCTATGGCCAGGCCCCACCCAGGCAGAATCTTGCCACTCCCATGAGGGGTGGGTTATTACACACACTGTATAACCTGCGCTCACCCTTGGATAGCTTGACCCAGAGCAATCAGGTTTATCCCAGAGGCAATGTGTAAAGCAATGGCACAGCACTTCCCCACCACAACCACGCTGAGCGTCACAAATGAGACTTCATACACCATGTAGGTATTTAAAGATTGTTTCCAACATATTCATTGTCAATACAGTATGAGTGTCAAGGAAATCTAGACATAATTCACATTTAACAATAGTGTAGGAAACTACCCTCTTTCTTGGCATGGTTACCCTCAATTTCTTCCTCTTTTCAGTGTGTTTGACTGTGTTCACTGGGATCCTGCTAACTAGGACTCCAGTGATTATGCTCTCTCCCTTCTAACTTGGTTACTTGTACCATTTTCATCCCACATTTGGCATACTGGTGCCCCCATGTAAGTCCCTAGTATATGGTACACAGGTACCCAGGGCATTGGGGTGCCAGGGGATCTCCCTGGGCTGCAGCATGTATTACGCCACCCATAGGGAGCCCATGCAAAGTGCTCTGCAGGCCTGCCATTGCAGCCAGCGTGAAAAGGGTGCATGCACCCTTTTTCACCATAGGTCACTGCACCAGGTCACTATAAGTCACCCCTATGGAAGGCCCTCTTATTCCAGAGGGCACGTTGCAAGTACCTGTGAGTGTGGGCACCCCTGCACTAGCAGAGGTTCCCCACAAACTCAAGTGCCATTTTCCTGGACTTTGTGAGGGCAGGGACGCCATTTTACACGTGTACTGGACATAGGTCACTACCTGTGTCCAGCTGCATAATGGTAACTCCAAACCTAGGCATTTTTGGTATTAAACATGTCAGAATCATACCCAGATACGGATGCTAGTATTAGAAGTATGATTCCATGGCACTCTGAGGGCTCCTTAGAGGACCCCCAGCATTGCTCCTACCAGTCTTCCAGGGTTTTGCAGGCAGCCGAAGCTGCTGCCACCCCTCAGACAGGTTTCTGCCCTCCTGCTGCTTGATCGATCAAGCCCAGGAAGGCAGAACAAAGGATTTCCTTTGGTAGAGAGAGGTAATGCTTTCTCCCTTTGGAAATAGGGGTGACTGGCTTGGGAGGGGTAGCCTCCCAAAGCCACTGGTATGCTTTGAAGGGCACATTTGTACTCTCTGTGCATGAACCAGTCCACACCGGTTCAGGGACACACAGTCCCTGCTCTGGCATGAAACTGGACAATGGAAAAGGTAGTGACCACTCCCCTGTCCATCCCCTCCCCAGGGGTGCTGCCCAGATCCTCCAGAGGGTCTCTACTAGTGGCCTTTACTAGTCTCCCGTCCCCTAAAGGACAGGTAAAAAGCCTGGGCTTTATATTGGACTCCCGTCTTACGATGGAATCACAAGCTAAGAAAAGTTCCTCGGTTTGTTTTGGCCTTATCTGATCGCTTAGGAAGATACTCAATCTTCTTCCTGCCTTGTCCAGAAGGCATTGATTCTTTCCCGCCTGGACTACGGGAATTCCCTCTACCTCAGCTCCCCGGAATACGTGATAAGGAAGCTGCAGATTGTTCAGAACGCAGCAGCTAGGCTCCTTACGAACTGCCCTAGATATTTATCTGCCAAGCCGGCTCTTGTGGCTCTCCACTGGCTGCCGGTCAAACATTGCATACATTTTAAATCCATGTGCATCACTCACAGAGCCTTACATAACAAAGGACCTTTTTTTCTTAGGAAACACATTTCTATTCACGCCCCTCGAAGACACCTTAGATCTTCTTTAGCCCGGTAGATTCATATACCCCGCGTCCACAGATCATGGGGTGGAAACTCTTTCACTATCAAGGCTGCCCATCTTTGGAATGCCTTACCTCCTGAGCTTCGTCATGAACCTTCTGAATCTTTGTTTAGGAAGAAATTGAAAACCATCCTTTTTAGTCATTAGTGTCTCTTTTCATGTTTCCTGGATTTTTCTGTACCTTTAGCGCTGGGATGCCCTAGGGTAGCTACGCGCTCTATAAAAATGTATACACTAAACTAAACTAGGTTCTGCCATCTTGAATCCAAGGTTGGCAGGGACCTCTGGGAGCATCTGAGTGGCCAAGCCAGGCAGTTGACATTAGAGCACCCTCTTGATAGGTGGTCACCTAGCTAGGTGACCAATCCCCCTTTCAGGAGTATTTAGGGTCTCTCACTTGGGTGGGTCCTCAGATTTGACGTGCAAGACTCCAGCAGGGCTCCTCTGCAACATTTACTTTGACTTCTGGCTACTGGATCCACAATTGGACTTCACAGGAACCTACAATCTGCAGCTACAGCGACGACTCTGCTGTGCAACATTGTTTCTCCAACTCCTTCCAGTCACTGCAACATTTCTCCCGCTGTGCATCCTCTGAGGACAGCAAGTCTTCAGTGTGCACCAAGAAGCAAGAAGGAATCTCCCTTTGAGTGAAGGAGTCACTCCCCTGCATCCGCAGGCACATACTGCAACGACGACCGGCTGCGTGGATCTCCTCTCATCCTGAGCTGCGTGGATCCTGCATCCCGGGTGGTGGTCCAGAGTAGTCCTTTCTGCTAGCTGTCCAACTTTGGAGGTAAGCCCTTGCCTTCCCACGCAGGACAGAACCCCCGTGCACTGCGACTCTTGCAGCTGCCAAGGGTTGTTTGCATCTCCTCCAAGGGATTTTCAGGGAACATGTAGCTTTAGCCCCCAGCATTCCTTCCTGCGACACACAGCCCTCTGTGTGGTTTTCCTATGGCATGGGATCCCTTTCTGTAATGCTGCGTGGGCTCCTTCTACGACTTGTGTCCTTGTCCTGTGGGTGCTGCCTTTGCTTCTGTGGGCTCTTTCGGTCACTGAGGGCCTGTAGGAAAGTACCATCTTGCCTGGCATGTTACCCCCATTTTTACTAGTGTGTGTCAGTTTGTTTTTGCCTGTGTCATTGGGATGCTGCTAGCCAGGACCCCAGTGCTCATAGTTTGTGGCCTATATGTGTTCCCTGTGTGGTGCCTAACTGTGTCAATGAGGCTCTGCTAACCAGAACCTCAGTGCTAATGCTCTCTCTGTCTTTTAAATTGTCACTGCAGGCTAGTGACCATTTCACCAATTCTAATTGGCACACTGGAACACCCTTATAATTCCCTAGTATATGGTACCTAGGTACACAGGGTATTGGGGTTCCAGGAGATCCCTATGGGCTGCAGCATTTCTTTTGCCACCCATAGGGAGCTCAGACAAACCTTTACACAGGACTGCCATTGCAGCCTGAGTGAAATAACGTCCATGTTATTTCACAGCCATTTTACACTGCACTTAAGTAACTTATAAGTCACCTATATGTCTAACCCTCCCTTGGTGAAGGTTAGGTGCAAATTTATTAAGTGTGAGGGCACCCTGGCACTAGCCAATGTGCCCCCACATTGTTCAGGGCAAATTCCCCGGACTTTGTGAGTGCGGGGACACCATTACATGCGTACACTACATATAGGTCAATACCTATATGTAGCTTCACAGTAGTAACTCCGAATATGGCCATGTAACATGTCTAAGATCATGGAATTGTCCCACTATGCCAAATCTGGTATTGGGGTGCCAATATGAGGGTTTCCTCTCCCTTTGGAAATAGGTATTAAGGGTGTAAGGAAATGCCTCCTTGGCATGGTTACCCCCTGACTTTTTGCCTTTGCTGATGCCAAGTTATGATTTTAAAGTGTGCTGAGGCCTGCTAATCAGGCCCCAGCACCAGTGTTCTTTCCCTAACCTGTACTTTTGTTTCCACAATCGGCACACCCTGGCATCCAGGTAAGTCCCTTGTAACTGGTAGGTACCCCTGGTACCAAGGGCCCTGATGCCAGGGAAAGTCTCTAAGGGCTGCAGCATATCTTATGCCACCCTGGGGACCCCTCACTCAGCACAGACACACTGCTTGCCAGCTTGTGTGTGCTGGTGGGAATAAAATGACTAAGTCGACATGGCACTCCCACAGGGAGGACTCCCCGGCGACTACGAGACCGTGAGTAGCCAGAGTTGACACCTCTTTACCCCCACAGCGACGCCTGCAGAGGGAATCCCGAGGCTCCCCCTGACCGCGACTGCCTGCTTCAAAGACCCGACGCCTGGTAAAGACACTGCACCTGCAGCCCCCAGGACCTGAAGGATGCGACCTCCAGTGCAGGAGCGACCCCCAGGTGGCCCTCTCCCTTGCCCAGGTGGTGGCTACCCCGAGGAGCCTCCCTTGCCTGCCTGCATCGCTGAAGAGACCCCTTGGTCTCCCATTGAAACCTATTGCGAACCCGATGCTTGTTTGCACACTGCACACAACCGCCCCATGCCGCTGAGGGTGTACTTTCTGTGTGGACTTGTGTCCCCCCCGGTGCCCTACAAAACCCCCCTGGTCTGCCCTCCGAAGACGCGGGTACTTACCTGCTGGCAGACTGGAACCGGGGCACCCCCTTCTCCATTGAAGCCTATGCGTTTTGGGCACCACTTTGACCTCTGCACCTGACCGGCCCTGAGCTGCTGGTGTGGTAACTTTGGGGTTGCCCTGAAACCCCAACAGTGGGCTTCCTTGGACCCAACTTTGAACCCTGTAGGTGGTTTACTTACCTGCAAAAACTAACAAACACTTACCTCCCCAGGAACTGTTGAAAATTGCACTGTCTAGTTTTAAAATAGCTATATGTCATTTGTGTGAAAACTGTATATGCTATTTTGCTTATTCAAAGTTCCTAAAGTTCCTAAGTGAAGTACCTTTCATTTAAAGTATTACTTGTAAATCTTGAACCTGTGGTTCTTAAAATAAACTAAGAAAATATATTTTTCAATACAAAAACCTATTGGCCTGGAATTGTCTCTGAGTGTGTGTTCCTAATTTATTGCTTGTGTGTGTACAACAAATGCTTAACACTACCCTCTGATAAGCCTACTGCTCGACCACACTACCACAAAATAGAGCATTAGAATTATCTCTTTTTGCCACTATCTTACCGCTAAGGGGAACCCTTGGACTCTGTGCATGCTATTTCTTACTTTGAAATAGTACATGCAGAGCCAACTTCCTACATTGGTGGATCAGCGGTGGGGTACAAGACTTTGCATTTGCTGGACTACTCAGCCAATACCTGATCACACGACTAAATTCCAAAAATTGTCATTAGAAACTGATTTTTGAAATTTGACCTCTTTTTCGAAATTTTTAAAAGTCCTGCTAGGGCCTTGTGTTAGTCCCTGTTAGCATTTCTTTTAGAGTTTAAAAGTTTTGTAAAAGTTTGAATTAAGTTCTAGAGATAGTATTCCAACTTTTAGAAACATAGGGGGTCATTCTGACCCTGGCGGTCAACGACCACGGAAGCACCGCCAACAGGCTGGCGGTGCTTCCTGGCCAATTCTGACCGCGGCGGTAAAGCTGCGGTCAGAAAAGGGAAACCAGCGGTTTCCCGCCGGTTTTCCCCTGGCCAAAGGAATCCTCCATGGCGGCGCTGCAAGCAGCGCCGCCATGGGGATTCCGACCCCCTTCCCGCCAGCCTGTTCCTGGCGGTTTACACCGCCAGGAAGAGGCTGGCGGGAACGGGTGTCGTGGGGCCCCCTAACAGGGCCCCAGCAAGATTTTCAGTGTCTGCTTGGCAGACACTGAAAATCGCGACGGGTGCCACTGCACCCGTCGCACCCCAGCAACTCCGCCACCATTCGGAGCCGGCTTCATCGTTGCTGGGTCGCTGCCGGCCCAGCGGGAAAGTCAGAATGGCGGTCATTCTGACCGCGGCGGACGGCAGTCGCCGCCCGCCAAGCGGTTCCCGCCGAAAGACCGCACCACACCGCAGTCATAAGACCGCGGCGGCCATTCCGGCTTTCCCGCTGGGCCGGCGGGCGACCGCCAGAAGACCGCCGGCCGGCCCAGCGGGACAGCCCCTTCAACAATGAAGCCGGCTCGGAATGGAGCCTGCGGAGTTGAAGGGGTGCGACGGGTGCAGTGGCACCCGTCGCGATTTTCACTGTCTGCTAAGCAGACAGTGAAAATCTTTGTGGGGCCCTGTTAGGGGGCCCCTGCACTGCCCATCCCAGTGGCATGGGCAGTGCAGGGGCCCCCAGGGGCCCCACGGCACCCGTTCCCGCCATCCTGGTTCTGGCGGTGGACACCGCCAGAAACAGGCTGGCGGGAAGGCGGTCGGAATCCCCATGGCGGTGCTGCTTGCAGCGCTGCCATGGCAGGTTCCCTGGGCCAGCGGGAAACCGGCGGGAAACCGCCGGCTCCCCTTTTCCGACCGCGGCTTTACCGCCGCTGTCAGAATCGCCCAGGAAGCACCGCCAGCCTGCTGGCGGTGCTTCCGCCGCACCCCGCCATGGCGGTCATGGACCGCCAATGTCAGAATGACCCCCAGAATGACCGCTGCCGTCATTTGACCGCGGTGCGGTCTTCTGGCGGTCTCCGCCGCCGGGGTCGGAATGACCCCCATAATGTCTAATGCAGAAGAGAATGTGATGGAACTCGACATCACCACTTACCTGAATCTTAGGATGTCAGAGTTAAGGTGCAAAATAAAAAAGATTAAGGGGGTCATTCTGACCTTGGCGGCCCATGACCGCCATGGCGGAGTGCGGCGGAAGCACCGCCAACAGGCTGGCTGTGCTTCCTGGGCGATTCTGACCGCGGCGGTAAAGCCGGTAAAGCCGCGGTCAGAAAAGGGGAGCCGGCGGTTTCCCGCCGGTTTCCCGCTGGCCCAGGGAATCCGCCATGGCGGCGCTGCTTGCAGCACCGCCATGGGGATTCCGAGCGCCTTCCCGCCAGCCTGTTTGTGGCGGTGTCCACCGCCGGAACCAGGATGGCGGGAACGGCTGCCGTGGGGCCCCTGGGGGCCCCTGCTCTGCCCATGCCACTGGCATGGGCAGTGCAGGGGCCCCCTAACAGGGCCCCACAAAGATTTTCACTGTCTGCTGTGCAGACAGTGAAAATCGCGACGGGTGCCACTGCACCCCTCGCACCCCTTCAACTCCGCCGGCTCCATTCCGAGCCGGCTTCATTGTTGAAGGGGCTGTCCCGCTGGGCCGGCCGGCGGTCTTCTGGCGGTCGCCCGCCGGCCCAGCGGGAAAGCCGGAATGGCCGCTGCGGTCTTTTGACCGCCGAGCGGTCTTTCGGCGGGAACCATTTGGCGGGCGGCGACCGCCGCGGTCAGAATGACCACCTAAGACTGGTTCAATCCCTACCAAAATACAGCTCCAGGAGCTTTTGGCAGAGTTTGCCAAGAACAACCCCTCTGAGGATGACCTCCCAGAGGGAGAAGCTAGTGGTGTGGAGGAAGTTCCACCTCCAGTCCTAGTTAGGGAGAACAGGGTCCCTCAAACCCTGACTCCAAATGTGATAGTCAGAGATGCTGCTTCTCTCGCAGGAGGGTCCAGCACCTCTGAAATCACTGAGGATAGCCTCAGTGAAGATGACCTACTGTTAGCCAGGATGGTCAAAAGATTGGCTTTAGAGAGACAGCTCCTAGCTATAGAAAGGGAAAGACAAGAGATGGGCTTAGGTCCCATCAATGGTGGCAGCAACATAAATAGGGTCAGAGATTCTCCTGACATGTTGAAAATCCCTAAAGGGATTGTAACTAAATATGAAGATGGTGATGACATCACCAAATGGTTCACAGCTTTTGAGAGGGCTTGTGCAACCAGAAAAGTTAACAGATCTCACTGGGGTTCTCTCCTTTGGGAAATGTTCACTGGAAAGTGTAGGGATAGACTCCTCACACTCTCTGGAAAAGATGCAGAATCCTATGACCTCATGAAGGCTACCCTGATTGAGGAGTATAGATAGTATACACTGAGGAGTATAGAATTAGGTTCAGGGGGGCTCAAAAAACCTCAAGCCAGACCTGGGTTGATTTTGTTGACTACTCAGTGAAAACACTGGATGGTTGGATTCAAGGCAGTGGTGTAAATGATTATGATGGGCTGTACAATTTATTTGTGAAAGAACACCTGTTAAGTAATTGTTTCAAGGATAAACTGCATCAGCATCTGGTAGACCTAGGACCAATTTCTCCCCAAGAATTGGGAAAGAAGGCGGACCATTGGGTCAAGACTAGGGTGACCAAGACTTCCACAGGGGGTGACCAAAAGAAAGGGGTCACAAAGCCTCCCCAGGGGAAGAGTGTTGAGACACCCAAAGGTAAAAATAGTAAAGAGTCTTCTACAGGGCCCCAAAAACCTGCTCAGGAGGGAGGGCCCAGAGCCTCTTCACAATCCAATTTTGGGTACAAGGGTAAAAACTTTGATCCCAAAAAGGCCTGATGTCGTAGCTGTAATCAGCCAGGACACCAAACTGGAGATAAGGCCTGTCCCAAGAAAGGTTCCACTTCTAACTCTACTCCAGCTAACCCTGGAATGACCAGTCTCCAAGTGGGATCAACAATGTGCCCAGAGCAAATCAGGGTTCACACTGAAGCTACACTAGTCTCTGAGGGTGGGGGTGGATTTAGCCACACTGGCTGCCTGGCCCCCTAATATGCAAAAATACAGGCAGCAACTCTTAATTAATGGGCAAAGTGTAGAAGGCCTGAGGATTACAGGTGCCAGTGTCACCATGGTGACAGAGAAACTGGTTTCCCCTGGTCAATACCTGGCTGGACAAACTTATCCAGTCACCAACGCTGACAATCAGACTAAAGTACATCCCATGGCTATGGTAACTTTAGAGTGGGGAGGGGTCGATGGCCTGAAACAGGTGGTGGTCTCCCCAAATATCCCTGTAGACTGTTTGCTTGGAAATGACCTGGAGTCCTCTGCATGGGCTGAGGTAGAACTAAAGACCCATGCAGCCATGCTGGGTATCCCTGAACTGGTGTGTGTGTCAAGTCAAGGGCACATTGCAAGGCTCAGGGTGAAAAAGTGGTGTTGGAGCTTGGAAAAAGGGCCCAACCCTCCAAGAGAAAAGGAAAGAAGACTGGGGAACCAGCTTCAACACAACAAGAAAAAGAGAACCTCTCTTCTCAGGAAGAAGTTCTGCCCTCTGAGGGAACTGAGCCTCTGGAGTTAGAACCTTATCAGGTTGAGCTCCTAGGCCCAGGGGGGCCCTCAAGGGAACAGTTGTGTAAGGGGCAAGACACCTGTCCCTCTCTTGAAGGCCTTAGGCAGCAAGCTGCTGAAGAGTCCAATGGAAAAATAACAGGAATACATAGAGGCCCTCATTCTAACCCTGGCGGTGTAACACCGCCAGGGCAGAGGGCAGAGGAAGCACCGCCAACAGGCTGGCGGTGCTTCCAGGGCCATTCTGACCGCGGCGGTAACGCCGCGGTCATAAAAGGGGAACCAGCGGTTTCCCGCCGGTTTTCCCCTGGCCCAGGGAATCCCCATGGCGGCGCTGCAAGCAGCGCCGCCATGGGGATTCCGACCCCCTTACCGCCAGCCTGTTCCTGGCGGATAGGCTGGCGGTAACGGGTGTCGTGGGGCCCCCTAACAGGGCCCCACCATGATTTTCACTGTCTGCTGAGCAGACAGTGAAAATCGCGACGGGTGCCACTCCATTCGGAGCCGGCATCCTCTTTGCAGGGGCTTTTCCGCTGGGCCGGCGGGCGCTCTTTTGGAGAGCGCCCGCCGGCCCAGCGGAAATGTGAGAATGGCCGCCGCGGCCCGCCAAAGTCTGAATCAGGCCCAGAGTCTATTGGGAAGATGGACTCCTTTACACTGAGGCAAGAGATCCCAAACCTGGTGCCACTAGGAGAGTGATAGTGCCTCAGGAGTTTAGGGAGTTAATTCTAACCTTAGCTCATGATATTCCTCTTGCTGGGCATTTGGGACAGACCAAGACGTGGGAGAGACTAGTCAGCCACTTCTATTGGCCCAACATGTCCCAGAAGGTCAAGGAGTTTTGTGTCTCCTGTGCCACCTGTCAAGCCAGTGGTAAGACAGGTGGACACCTAAAGGCCCCCCTAATTCCACTTCCAGTGGTGGGAGTCCCCTTTGAAAGAGTGGGTGTGGACATAGTGGGTCCACTAGAACCTCCCACAACCTCAGGGAACCAATACATACCAGTAGTAGTGGATCATGCTACTAGATACCCTGAAGCAATCCCCCTTATGTCAACTACTGCCCCTGCAGTAGCCAAAGCACTCATTGGTATTTTTACCAGAGTGGGTTTTCCTAAGGAGGTGGTGTCTGACAGAGGTACCAACTTTATGTCAGCATACCTGAAACACATGTGGAATGAGTGTGGGGTGACTTACAAATTCACCACACCATACCATCCACAAACTAATGGTCTTGTTGAAAGATTTAACAAGACATTGAAGGGCATGATCATGGGGCTCCCTGAAAAACTCAGAAGGAGATGGGATGTCCTCTTGCCATGTCTGCTTTTCGCCTACAGAGAGGTGCCTCAGAAGGGAGTAGGGTTTTCCCCCTTTGAACTTATGTTTGGCCATCCTGTAAGGGGACCACTAACTCTTGTGAAAGAAGGCTGGGAGAGACCTCTTCATGAGCCTAAGCAAGACATAGTGGACTATGTACTAGGCCTACGTTCAAGGATGGCAGAGTATATGGAAAAGGCAAGTAAAAACCTTGAGGCCAGCCAACAGCTCCAGAAGTTTTGGTATGACAAAAAGGCTGCTACGGTTGAATTTCAGCCAGGGCAGAAAGTCTGGGTTCTGGAGCCTGTGGCTCCAAGGGCACTTCAGGACAGATGGAGTGGCCCTTACCCAGTGCTAGAAAAGAAGTCATGTCACCTACCTGGTAGACTTAGGCACTAGCAGGACCCCCAGAAGGGTGATCCATGTGAACCGCCTCAAGCTCTTCCATGACAGGGCAGATGTGAATCTGTTGATGGTGACAGATGAGGACCAGGAAGCTGAGAGTGAACCTCTCCCTGATCTCCTCTCCACATACCCTAAAGATGGTCAGTTGATGGAGTGATCTATTCAGACACCCTCTCTGGCCAACAGCAATCTGACTGTAGGAAGGTCCTGCAACAGTTTGGTGAGCTCTTTTCCCTAACCCCTGGTCAGACACACCTGTGTACCCATGATGTGCCTGTCAAAAACAAAATATTCAGACAGTCTGACCAAGTTAAGGAAAGCATCAAGGTGGAAGTCCACAAGATGCTGGAATTGGGAGTCATTGAGCACTCTGACAGCCCCTGGGCTAGCCCAGTGGTCCTAGTCCCCAAACCTCACACCAAAGATGGGAAGAGAGGGATGAGGTTTTGTGTGGACTACAGATGACTTAATTCTGTCACCAAGATAGATGCCCATCCCATTCCAAGGGCAGATGAATTGATTGACAAACTAGGTGCTGCCAAATACTTAAGTACCTTTGACTTGACAGCAGGGTACTGGCAAATCAAAATGGCACCAGGAGCAAAAGAAAAGACAGCATTCTCCACACCTGATGGGCATTATCAGTTTACTGTTATGCCCTTTGGTTTAAAGAATGCCCCTGCCACCTTCCAAAGGTTGGTGAATCAAGTCCTTGCTGGCTTGGAGTCCTTTAGTGCAGCTTATCTTGACGATATTGCTGTCTTTAGCTCCAGCTGGCAGGATCACCTGGTCCACCTGAAGAAGGTTTGGAAGGCTCTGCAAGCAGCAGGCCTCTCTACCAAGGCATCCAAATGCCAGATAGGGCAGGGAACTGTGGTTTACTTGGGTCACCTGGTAGATGGAGGCCAAGTTCAGCCACTCCAGCCTAAGATCCAGACTATTCTGGACTGGGCAGCTCCAAAAACCCAGACTCAAGTCAGGGCATTCCTTGGCTTGACTGGGTACTACAGGAGGTTTGTGAAGGGATATGGATCCATAGTGACAGCCCTCACAGAACTTACCTCCAAGAAAATGCCCAAGAAGGTAAACTGGACTGTAGAATGCCAACAGGCCTTTGACACCCTGAAACAAGCAATGTGCACAGCACCAGTTCTCAAAGCTCCAGATTACTCCAAGCAGTTCAGTGCAGACTGATGCCTCTGAACATGGGATAGGGGCAGTTTTGTCCCAAACAAATGATGATGGCCTTGACCAGCCTGTTTCTTTCATTAGCAGGAGGTTACTCCACAGGGAGCAGTGTTGGAGTGCCATTGAGAGGGAGGCCTGTGCTGTGGTTTGGTCCCTGAAGAAGCTGAGACCATACCTCTTTGGTACTCACTTTGTAGTTCAAACTGACCACAGACCTCTCAGATGGCTGATGCAAATGAAAGGTGAAAATCCAAAACTTTTGAGGTGGTCCATCTCCCTACAGGGAATGGACTTTATAGTGGAACACAGACCTGGGACTGCCCATGCCAATGCAGATGGCCTTTCCAGGTTCTTCCACTTAGAAAATGAAGACTCTCTTGGGAAAGGTTAGTCTCATCCTCTTTCGTTTGGGGGGGGGGGGGGGTTGTGTAAGGAAATGCCTCCTTGGCATGGTTACCCCCTGACTTTTTGCCTTTGCTGATGCCAAGTTATGATTTGAAAGTGTGCTGAGGCCTGCTTATCAGGCCCCAGCACCTGTGTTCTTTCCCTAACCTGTACTTTTGTTTCCACAATTGGCACACCCTGGCATCCAGGTAAGTCCCTTGTAACTGGTACCCCTGGTACCAAGGGCCCTGATGCCAGGGAAGGTCTCTAAGGGCTGCAGCATATCTTATGCCACCCTGGGGACCCCTCACTCAGCACAGACACACTGCTTGCCAGCTTGTGTGTGCTGGTGGGAATAAAATTACTAAGTTGACATGGCACTCCCGTCAGGGTGCCATGCCAACCCCACACTGCCCATGGCATGGATAAGTCACCCCTCTAGTAGGCCTTACAGCCCTAAGGCAGGGTGCACTATACCATAGGTAAGGGCATTAGTGTATGAGCACTATGCCCCTACAGTGTCTAAGCAAAACCTTAGACATTGTAAGTGCAGGGTAGCCATAAGAGTATATGGTCTGGGAGTCTGTCATGCACGAACTCCACAGCACCATAATGGCTACACTGAAAACTGTGAAGTTTGGTATCAAACTTCTCAGCACAATAAATTCACACTGATGCCAGTGTACATTTTATTGTAACATACTCCCCAGAGGGCACCTTAGAGGTGCCCCCTGAAACCTTAACCAACTACCCTTGTAGGCTGACTAGTTTTAGCAGCCTGCCACACTCCAGACATGTTGCTGGCCACATGGGGAGAGTGCCTTTGTCACTCTGTGGCTAGTAACAAAGCCTGTACTGGGTGGAGATGCTTATCACCTCCCCCTGCAGGAACTGTAACACCTGGCGGTGAGCCTCAAAGGCTCACCCCAGCTAGTGGAGTTGCCCGCCTCCTCTGGCCACGGCCCCACTTCTGGCGGCAAGGCCGGAGGAGATAATGAGAAAAACAAGGAGGAGTCACTGGCCAGTCAGGACAGCCCCTAAGGTGTCCTGAGCTGAGGTGACTCTGACTTTTAGAAATCCTCCATCTTGCAGATGGAGGATTCCCCCAATAGGGATAGGAATGTGCCCCACTCCCCTAGGGGAGGAGGCACAAAGAGGGTGTAGCCACCCTCATGGCTAGTAGCCATTGGCTACTAACCCCCCAGACCTAAACACACCCCTAAATCGAGTATTTAGGGGCTCCCAGAACCTAGGAAACTAGATTCCTGCAACCTAAGAAGAAGAGGACTGCTGAACTGAAAAACCTGCAGAGAAGACGGAGACACCAACTGCTTTGGCCCCAGCTCTACCGGCCTGTCTCCCCACTTCTAAAGACACTGCTCCAGCGACACGTTCCCAGGGTCCAGCAACCTCTGAAGCCTCAGAGGACTACCCTGCATCTAGAAGGACCAAGAACTCCAGAGGACAGCGGCTCTGTTCCCCAAAGACTGCAACTTTGCAACAAAGAAGCAACTTTGAAACAACACACGTTTCCCACAGGAAGCATGAGACTTTTCACTCTGCACCCGCCGACCCCCAGGCTCGACTTGTGGAGAACAAACACCACAGGGAGGACTCGCCGGCGACTACGAGACCGTGAGTAGCAAGAGTTGACCCCCCTGAGCCCCCACAGCGACCCCTGACCGAGACTGCCTGCTTCAAAGACCCGACGCCTGGTAAAGACACTGCACCCGCAGCCCCCAGGACCTGAAGGATCCAACCTCCAGTGCAGGAGCGACCCCCAGGTGGCCCTCTCCCTTGCCCAGGTGGTGGCTACCCCGAGGAGCCCCCCCCTTGCCTGCCTGCATCGCTGAAGAGACCCCTTGGTCTCCCATTGAAACCTATTGCGAACCCGACGCTTGTTTGCACACTGCACCCGGCCGCCCCCGTGCCGCTGAGGGTGTACTTTCTGTGTGGACTTGTGTCCCCCCCGGTGCCCTACAAAACCCCCCTGGGCTGCCCTCCGAAGACGCGGGTACTTACCTGCTGGCAGACTGGAACCGGGGCACCCCCTTCTCCATTGAAGCCTATGCGTTTTGGGCACCACTTTGACCTCTGCACCTGACCGGCCCTGAGGTGCTGGTGTGGTAACTTTGGGGTTGCCCTGAACCCCCAACGGTGGGCTACCTTGGACCCAACTTTGAACCCCGTAGGTGGTTTACTTACTTGCAAAAACTAACAAACACTTACCTCCCCAGGAACTGTTGACAATTTCACTGTCTAGTTTTAAAATAGCTATATGTCATTTGTGTGAAAACTGTATATGCTATTTTGCTAATTCAAAGTTCCTAAGTGAAGTACCTTTCATTTAAAGTATTACTTGTAAATCTTGAACCTGTGGTTCTTAAAATAAACTAAGAAAATATATTTTTCAATACAAAAACCTATTGGCCTGGAATTGTCTCCGAGTGTGTGTTCCTCATTTATTGCTTGTGTGTGAACAACAAATGCTTAACACTACCCTCTGATAAGCCTACTGCTCGACCACACTACCACAAAATAGAGCATTAGAATTATCTCTTTTTGCCACTATCTTACCGCTAAGGGGAACCCTTGGAATCTGTGCATGCTATTTCTTACTTTGAAATAGTACATGCAGAGCCAACTTCCTACAAAGGGCCTGAGAGGAGTAGCCTCTCCTGGCCTCTGGGAATGCTTTGAAAGGCACAGATGGTACCCTCCTTGTATAAACCAGTCTACACCGGTTCAGGGATCCCCCAGCCTCTGCTCTGGTGCGAAACTGGACAAAGGAAAGGGGAGTGACCACTTCCCTGTCCATCACCACCCCCAGGGCTGGTGCCCAGACCTCCTCCAGTGTGTCCCAAACCTCTGCCATCTTGAATGCAGAGGTGTGAAGGCACAATGGAGGCCTCTGAGTGGCTAGTGCCAGCAGATGACATCAGAGACCCCCTCCTGATAGTTTCTTACCTGGTTAGGTAGCCAATCCTCCTCTGAGGGCTATTTAGGGTCTCTTCTGTGGGTTTCTCTTCAGATAACGAAAGCAAGAGCTCACCAGAGTTCTTCTACATCTCTCTCTTCAACTTCTGCCAAGGATTGACTGCTGACTGCTGCAGGACGCCTGCAAAACCGCAACAAAGTAGCAAGATGACTACCAGAAACATTGTAGCCCCTAATCCTGCCGGCTTTCTCGACTGATTCCAGGTGGTGCATGCTCTAAGGGCTGTCTGACTTCACCCTGCACTGGAAGCCAAGAAGAAATCTCCTGTGGGTCGACGGAATCTTCCCCCTGCTAACGCAGGCACCAAACTTATGCATCACCGGTCCTCTTGGTCCCCTCTCATCTTGACGAGCGTGGTCCCTGGAGCACAGGAGCTGGATCCAAGTGACCCCGACATTCCAGAGGTCCTTCTGTCCAAATTTGGTGGAGGTAAGTCCTTGCCTCCCCACGCCAGACACTAATCCTGTGTACTGCATGAACTGCAGCTGCTAGGGCTTTTGTGCACTTTTGCAAGGAATCCTTCGTGCACAGCATAGCCCAGGTCCCCGGCACTCCGTCCTGCATTGCTCAACTTGCTGAGTTTACCACCGTCTTCGTGGGACCCTCTTTTGTAGTGTTGAGATGACCGTGGTGCTCAGATTTCTTGAACGCTTGTTCAAGTGTTTCTGCGGGTGCTGCCTGCTTCTGTGTGGGCTCTCTGTGCTGCTCAGCACCCCCTCTGTCTCCTCCTCCAAGGGGCGACCTCCTGGTCCTTCTTGGGCCCAGGCAGCACCCATTTTCTTCAACCGCGACTCTTGCAGATAGCAAGGCATGTTTGCACTCTGCATTCTCCAGCACGCCGTGGGACATCTTCTGTGCAGAGGAGAAGTTCCTGGCCCCTTCCGTTGTTGCAGAATCTTCAGCTTCTTCCACCCGGAGGCAGCCCTTTTGCTTCTTCATCCGGGGTTTAGTGGGCTCCTGCCCCCCCTGGACACTTGCGTGACTCTTGGATTTGGTCCCCTTCCTTTGCAGGTCCTCGGGTCCAGGAATCCGTCTTCAGTGCTTTGCAGTCAGTTGTTGTCCTTGCAGAATCCCCTATCACGACTTTACTGTGTTTCTGGGGTAGTAGGGTAACTTTACTCCTACTTTCTAGGGTCTTGGGGTGGGGTATCTTGGACACCCTTAGTGTTTTCTTCCACTCCCAGCGACCCTCTACACACTACACTAGACCTGTGGTCCATTCGTGGTTCGCATTCCACTTTTGGAGTAAATGGTCCGTGTTGCCCCCAGGCCTATTGCATCCTATTGTATTCTAGTGTTTGCACTACTTCTCTGTTTACTTACCTGATCTTGGTTTGTGTGTATATTTTGTGTGTTTTACTTACCTCATAAGGGAGTATATCCTCTGAGATATTTTTGGCACATAGTCACTAAAAAAAAAGTACCTTTATTTTTTGTAACTCTGAGTATTGTGATTCTTATGATATAGTGCTATATGTTATAAGTGGTATAGTAGGAGCTTTGCATGTCTCCTAGTTCAGCCTAAGCTGCTCTGCTATAGCTACCTCTATCAGCCTAAGCTACTAGAACACTACTAATCTACTAAGAAGGGATAACTGGACTTGGCACAAGGTGTAAGTACCATCAGGTACCTACTATAAGCCAGGGCAGCCTCCTACAGGGCCCCCTCTGACTCCCTCTCCTGGGTTGAGTCCTCCTGGGCCTTGCTGGTCCCCTGCAGCTCCACTTTCCCAATGACCGCAAATTTCCCTTTGCCAAGGCTTGTTGGTGGAATTGCTGTTCCAACACCCATCTGCAATCTTCATTCCAGCGTGTGACATCTTCTACATCCCTTAGGAACTCTTCTCCAGCTCCAGTGCTGCAGTGCTGACCTTGTTGTGTAGCCATTTTAGTTATAGGTCCATGCACATTATGTTAGCACACTAGGCCTGCCTCTCTGCACTTTAACCTAGATGTATTTTATTCAGCTTTGTTTATTATTTTAACAATAACCACTTCTGCGGTCTTGTTTTATTTCTCTCTATCTAGCTGTTTTTGCTTAGGCCTGCACTACGTTCTCAAACAAGACATTCTTGTTCACTTTGTGCTTCTTTCAAGGCTGCAGTAAGATAGATTACCGGTGAACGTGGTAAAAGTAGTTTCGTCTCTGGTATTCATAGAAAAACACACATCCTTACGTAGGGACAGTTTCTCAGAACATCAGCTGTTTTATTATAAAAACATGTCCCTGTCCCTTACAAGTTAGAGGGAGATTCCAGCCAGAGGACCACGACTGTATGCTGAACGCTTCACTACAGCTGCCTATGCAGACTTCTGGCCTTTGCTCAGGTATGGGGGATGATGTCTTCCAAGGGGAACCTGAAGGGCAAAATAAGGGCTTAACATGCTGTGCTCTATTATAGCCAAGGTAGGAATTAGTCTATTGACTTTAGTGACAATATGGTAGCGTTATTTCTATGCTTTAGTCTCCTTGTCACAATTTTAATTCTGTCAAGTTTTATCATCCTGGTTATTGCAGTACATGATTTGCCATCTAAGATGCAGTCGCTTCAATAAAACCTCATTGAAACAAATACTGCCTCTGTTTGTCATTGTGTATGTGAGACTAATGTAACTGAGAGAAACGAATGAGACTTGAGTGACAACGATTTCCCTGAGAAATCAACGATGTCATGCGCTCGGCTGCCCAATCATCCCTGCCCTTGGGTAGAGACGAGGCACTGCTAATTAGCCGGAGCAGAACCCAGATTAGGGCGACAGGTGTCACCTGTAGTGGGTTAAGACTCAGTCTCCCACACCGCAGGCGATTCTGCCGCTCAAAATCCAGTAGTATCATTAAAATAATTGAAGCCTACGCGACATGGCGCCACCAACGTTTGGTCAGGCTCTAATTTCCGGGTCCTCCTGAGTACCTCTGTCTCACTATATACAAAGACACCTCCGTACTGTATACGGAGACGTCCGTGGTATTGAGTATTTCCTGCTTGGCTAAGTAGGCAACACCTATCCAACGCTGGAGGTTGTTCAAGCTTGAACTCTAAAAGGGTATCCCCATTTGGTGTACTCATCTCTGAACAGATATACCATTTAATATGGTGAATCCACAACAAGTAGCAATTGCAGTCAATATGAGAAAACCCCTTACTTGATCATTTATTGGCACATGGCCTAACGGCCCGGAGGGTCCAGTCACATTTGTGGTTGATGCACCTGCAGCTTATAGAACAGAACTCTTCTATTCTTGGGTCACATTTCCAGCAGTTGATGGGAACACAAACACATTTCATCACTATACACTTGCAAACGCACCTGGACAATACAGAGCATATACATATTTAGAAATACCTCTTTCTTATCAAGAACATAATAATTGGCTTGATGGCACCCTACCCCACACAATTTTACCTTTTAGATTAGGTCATCTAAGTAATGATGGGCCTACCTGGCTTTTATTGGCCACTTATACACCTCACCATTCTGCAGCGAATCTAGTGGTAGCTGAAGTCCGTCGCTTATATACTGAGCTGACGGCAATATATAGACAATTAGTACAGTTTGTAATGCAAACATTAAATACAAACCCAGCACGTGCTGCTCCAGCGCAACCACATGCAGTGACGCCAGGCATTAACCCTGCAACTGTACATTCGATCATGGGTAAGGTACCCGCCAAACGAAAATAAATTCCTTTTTGGTTAGTTCAAAAAATAAATACACTGGAAGCAGTATTTCCCCATACGAGACCTCAGGATAAACACAGAATACTAACAATGTGCTTGCCATTTGAGTTGGTTCCCACAATAGATAAGTGCAATACATGGGGTACGGTATTTGCTGTGCTCTATACAGCCGCACACGGTACACCGACACTGGAAAATTTACCGGAAGTATTAAAACAAATTCAAGATGAATATGGGGCTGCCCTGGGCTTGGGGATGCAATTAATGGGCAATTTTGCCACAGTATCCTCAATTATTTTAAGTAACCTTAAGGAGGAAGCAGTGGCACTAGCAGTGTGTATGCGGCTCCGGGACGTTCCTCTACAGGATCAAGAACGTGAGCTGCCTAAGATTATCGTGGATACCTACTCTAGTATTGGTCGAGATAGTCTGGGGGCCAGACCAACAAAACCACAGTTTCAGGGTAAATCTAATAAAGATTTTACCAAGCAAGGTCCTGAGGGTAATAAGAAATGCTGGGATAAAACACAACAAAATCCTAAAAAAGAGAGGAGAGAATCTCTGTGAACGGAGACCCTGCACAATAGATACAATCTTAGAAACAGGGATAATATAAAAACGCCTGACAGATATCAATATACTGATACACACCAATCTCGTTCCTTTCAGGAATCATCGGAAAAACACAGTAAGAGAAGTGGGCGGTCAGAGCGAAGAACTGAGTACGTGAAACCGAGACAGGAATCACAACGCTTAACAGAGGTTTCTGTAAAAAAGGAAGAGAAACCTCCTGAACAAAAACCTGAATTTATAAAGAAAAAGGTGGCAGCAGTTGCAGTTTGACATGCCACTCAAGAAGAGGGTTCTCTTGAAGAACAAGTAGTGGGCACTAGCGCTACTATATAGCGTGGCAGAGGTCACAATAGTTCATCAGAATCTTCTAGAGCATCTGGAGGTGAAAGCAACTGATGACTTCCTACAAGTAGAAACTGCGGTCTCCACACCTGAGAGGGTGTACAAAGTAACCTACAATTAGAAGGAGACATTGAACGCACAATAGACGCAATCTTTTGGGATCGCATGGTCCACATATATGATATTTTATTGGCCGAACAAGATTGGCCACCTGACTTTGTCTGTACATGCCCATATGGGGAAGATGTTATCAAACCTTCTTTCTCTCGTAGGGGATTTCCATGTATAGTCATAAGCACTGAATAGTTCCGCGCGCCTGCGGGGACCCCGGAGCACTGATGTGAAGTATATTCTTAAGTGCAAATACCAGCCCTTTGAAAAAGGTCTGTCAAAAAACACTTAAGAATAACAATGTGCAGCCTATGTGAACAGCTACACAGGCCAAATTGTTAAAAAAAAAAACAGTTGTAGTGTACATTCACGTTTAAACATGTATTTATTCTATAAATGTAATAACAAATACATTCTCATATTCTATTTACACCTCATGAGAATAAAACAATGCAGGGCAGTGTAGCCCATAGGCTGCCATTATACAGAATGTAAATAGAGCTGTGCCTTTAAGAAAGTAAAGTCTTCCTGTTTCCCATCATGCACAGCAAAAGGCAGCTGCCTCAGTTCTTTTTTCCGGCTCCTTTCTGACAGGACCCTGAAGCATTGAGCTCTACCTCACAAAGCCTTTTTGTGACAGAAATTCATTAAAAATCTTTTGAATTTCAATTTCACTTGACGTTTTTAACATTGAGTGATCATTTCCTACTCTTTTCTGTTAAATTGTGACAGAATTTTGAGGTTTTTCTAGTTCAGAAATGCCTTCACTTTTTGACAAATGCCCTTCTTGTGGCAGAAAAAAGGCTAAAACAGATCCACATCGGGTCTGTATAATTTGCCTTCCATCCAGCCACAAACCGGAGTCGTGTGACATCTGTAAAACTTTCTCCAGAAGAACTCTTCGTGATAGGGAGAAAATCCGACTTCAGGCGAAAGAGGACAGGAGAAAAAGTGGTCATTCTACCACAGAGCGAGGAGAAGGTCAGTCTTCTACCAGGGCTCACCCTGTTTCCTCTATAACTCCGACCAGACCTGCTCAAAAACGACACAGGTCTCCGACAACGTCGAGGGCGTCGACGTCGAGACAAGGAACGGCGCCAACATGCTCGCCGTCGAGGAGTGGTTCACCGGCGAGGAAGAGACATTGTTCGCCGTCGACAGCCATTTCGCCGTCGAGATCTGGGTCGCCGTCAACACGGCGAGGACGATCCACGTCGAGGAGATCTGAGTCCGGCTCGCCGTCGACACGACGAGAGCGATCGACGTCGAGGGAGAGTGCTCGCCGTCGGAGGCGTTCGCCGTCACCACAGCGACGTCGAGGGTCGTCGTCGAGAGGTTCTCAACGGCGAGAGGAATCGCCGTCGAGAGGCACTCGCCGTCACCGCACTTCGACGTCGAGGAGTGTGTCGACGTCGAGACGACATTCAAAGAGTCCTAGAAGGGTTTATACCACATCAGAATCCTCGGCCTCACTCATCCTGCTTCCAGCGTGTCCACAACTCTCTCCTCGACAGTCGCTGTTGCCGCAGACACCAGTAACACCTACGGCTCCTCTTCCGGCTCCTCCTTCAGAGTCTGTTTTGAGGACTCCAACGCGATCTGTAAGACGTTCTGGACATTCCTCTAGACGTTCATCTTCCTCTCGGCACCATCGTCAGGAATCACGACAGAGATCTCAGCATTCACATCACAGACATTCTTCTTCGTCTACACGGGACTACTCTCCAACCCTATCGGACTCACCGTCCCCGAGAGTGTCCCCCATAGATGATGTGAATACTTTCCAGGAGGTCTTAGTACGAGGGGCGACCAAACTGAATATCCCGCTGGCGGTACCTGCCCCATCGACGTCAGTAATCTTCGAAACCTTACATCACAGGACATCTTCCAGACCTTTGCTTCCACTGGTTCCAGGTCTTATTGAACCGGCAATGGATATTTTTCTTACACCGGCCGCAACGAAGTCTGCTCCTTCCAGACTTATTAAGAAATATCGTCCACCAGAACAAGATCCTCTATTCTTGAGGTTGGACCCAGTACCGGATTCGGTGGTCATAGTAGCGGCAAAGAAATTGCATTCGACATCACCGTCTTCCTCTTCACCTCCAGATAAAGAGAGCAGAAAGATCGATGCTGCAGGACGAAAAGTATGTTCTACTGCAGCCATCACGATGAAAGCAGCCAGCGCTACTGCTTTATTAGGGAGATACGATCGGGCCCTCTGGGACTCTATACTGCAGTTTGCGGAACATCTTCCTAAGGACAAAAGAGAAGATTTCCTGGAGGTCGTGGGCGAGGGAGCCATGGTTTCTAACCAAGTAATAAGTGCTGCAGCTGATTCTTCGGTACTATCCGCACATAACTATGCTCACGGAATAGCGCTCCGAAGACATGCATGGTTGAGGCTTACATCTCTCAAACCAGAAGCACAGCAGAGAATACAAAATTTACCTTCCTCAGGCTCCACTTTGTTCAGTTCTCATGCCGATGATGAGATGGCCAGAATGAAGTCTGAGCTAGATACCCTGAAAGCGGTAGGCATGGAACGACCGAAAGAACAATGAAAGGTATTCCGCCCATATCAGTGAAGACTTTTCACCCACCGGTATCAGTCACCACACTGGATGTCTTCACGCCCCCAGCAACAGCAACAGCAGCAGCATCAAAGGGGCTTCTCCACACAACGAAGGGCGACAAGGGGTCGTTCAACACCTCAAACCCAGACAACTCGACAGGCTCCCGCGTCGAAGCCCTGAATCTTCGCTTCCCCCTCCTCCGTTATCCACTCCGGTAGGGGGAAGTATCTCAAATCATCTGGACGAGTGGCTACACATCACATCAGACGCCTGGGTATTGAATATTGTGAGACATGGTTACGCTCTCAGATTCACCAGTCCTCCACCATCTGTTCCACCCAAAACAGCCAGCCACCACCTCGAAGCTCTTCAGTTAGAAGTCACTATTCTATTACAAAAAAGAGCCATAGAACCCGTCCCGATCAGCCAGCAAGGGAAGGGTATTTATTCGAGGTATTTCCTTGTACCAAAAAAAGACAAGCAAGAGTTTCGTCCCATTTTAGATCTAAGGACAGCAAACAAGTGGATTCGCAAAGAGAAATTCAGGATGCTATCTGTGACCGGGTGTTCCCGGCAACCGCGGCTCGACATGACGTATTGGCCTGGTCCGATACGTCATGTCGAGCCGCGGTTGCCGGGAACAAAACACCCGGTCACACTATCCTTGCACCAAATTTACCCACATCTTCGTCAGGGCGACTGGCTCTGTGCAATAGACCTTTGCGACGCTTACTTTCATATTCCGGTGACCAAGAAACATCGAAAATTCCTAAGGTTCACCGTCGGAAAACGTCATTACCAATTTGCGGTTCTACCCTTCGGCCTCAAATCAGCGCCGAGAACTTTTTCCAAATGCATGGCGGTGGTAGCCGCCCACTTGAGGAAACACCGAATATTTGTCTACCCCTATCTAGACGATTGGCTCATAAAGGCCTCCAGTTATCTAGAGGCGCAACAACATTTCAAATGGACTCTACAGTTGTTGCAGAAGCTCGGTCTTCAAGTCAATCTCCTGAAATCCACAGCAACGCCTGTTCAGAGGTTGCATTACTTAGGGGCCATTATAGATACCAATCTAGGAAAGGTGTTTCCTTCGGAGGAACGACGATTATCGATTCTCCAAAAGTGCAAACAACTGCAGGAAACTCCTCAGACCACTGCAAGAGTAATAGCTTCTCTACTGGGCTCGATGGCGTCTTGTATCCATCTCGTTCCCAATGCTCGCCTCCATATGAGACCATTACAGGAAAACCTGGAGGATCAGTGGTGTCAACTGATGGACGATTGGGAGAACAAAGTCCTCCTTTCTCCCCACGCCCTACAGTCCCTCAAGTGGTGGTGTTTACCCAGCAATCTCTTGGTGGGGATTCCGTTCCAACAACAGCCTCCAGCTCAAACCATCGTAACAGATGCGTCACTGCTCGGATGGGGGGCGCACATGGAACATCTTCGAGTTCAAGGCAAGTGGTCACGGAGAGAGAGTCTCTATCATATCAACCTGCTGGAACTTCGCGCAGTCCACCTTGCGCTCAAAGCCTTCCTTCCCTCTCTGAGAGCGGAAACTCTCCTTCTCCAGACGGACAACGTGGCCACTATGTACTACGTGAACAAACAAGGAGGCACCAGGTCCAGGATTTTATCCAGAGAGGCTCAGACAATCTGGCATTGGCTTCTAGCCAGGAACCTGTCGCTAGTGGCGACTCACCTACCTGGCATCCAGAATGTTCAAGCGGATGCCCTCAGTCGCGTAATGGACGAGAACCACGAATGGGTGCTACACGACGACGTCGTTCGTTCCATTTTCGCACTATGGGGTACCCCCTCTATAGACCTATTCGCAACCCCAGAAAACAAAAAATGCCAAAACTTCGCCTCCAGATATTACCATCCAGGGACACTGGGGAATGCCCTGTGGATAAGCTGGTCAGGAGCATTTCTTTACGCCTTTCCACCGCTTCCCCTGATTCCGGTGGTCCTCCAGAAGTTATCCAATGCTCAGACCAAAATGATCCTAATTGCTCCGGAATGGCCACGCCAATGGTGGTTCCCAGACCGTCTTCACCGGTCACTCAAACCACACATCAGACTGCCTTATCGTCCGGACCTGCTCACGAAGTTCAGAGGGCAGATATCTCATCCCAACCTCTCATTGTTGAGTTTGGCAGCATGGCTCCTGAGCTAGTGTAATATGGACACTTGAACCTACCTCAGGACTGTATGGAAATTCTGAAAGAAGCAAAGCGCCCTTCCACAAGATCGGCTTATGCAAGCAAGTGGAAAAGATTCTGTGTGTGGTGTTTAGATAACAACATTGACCCGGTTTCCTGTGGAGAGGAATCTATCCTGCCATACTTGCTAAGTTTGGCAAAATTGGGCTTACAACTGTCATCAATAAAGGTTCACTTGGCGGCTGTAACGGCATACAGAAAGAGCCCTTCACAAACTTCCTTTTTTCGGATTCCAATTATTAAGGACTTCCTGGAAGGTTTAAAAAAGGTTTTTCCTCCCATTAGAAAGCCTTCTCCTCCATGGGAACTGAATGTTGTCCTATCACGCCTGATGCTGCCTCCATTCGAGCCAATACATAAGGCATCGCTTCAACATCTCACATGGAAAGCTGCTTTTCTGGTGGCAATCACTTCAGCGCGTAGGGTCAGCGAAATCCAGGCCCTTTGTGCTCAAGAACCCTACACGGTTTTTCATTCTGCGAAAGTGGTAATGAGAACTCATCCAAAATTTTTACCAAAAGTCGTCTCCGACTTTCATGTGAACCAAACAATTTCATTACCAACTTTCTTTCAAAATCCAACTACTCCCGCTGAGAGAACTCTGCACTCTCTGGATGTAAAGAGGGTTTTGAAATTTTACTTGGACAGGACAAAAAGCTTACGTAAATCACAACAGCTTTTTATTAACTATGGCCCAGTTAGAACAGGGTTGGGCACGTCTAAGCAATCTTTATCCAGGTGGATTGTTTCATGTATAATGTTATGTTATCAGTTAGCGAACAAATCTCTTGGGGGTAGGCCAAAAGCCCACTCTACTAGAGGGAAGGCAGCTACTGCAGCCTTGATGAGAAATGTCCCTTTGGCAGAAATATGCAAGGCTGCCACTTGGAAGTTGGTCCATACCTTTACTAAGCATTACTGCCTTGATACAGACGCTAGGGCAGATGCACAGGTTGGACAGGCCTTGCTTAAGAATTTATTTGCATGATTCATGTTTTTTGTCAGTATTCTTCTGTCTACTCCACTGCGGTTATGGGGATGGGCTTGCTACTCTATTCAGTGCTTATGACTATACATGGAAATCCCCTACGAGAGAAGGAATGGTTTCTTACCTGTAACTCCAGTTCTCTCGTAGGGGTATTTCCATGATAGTCATAAGCAACCCTCCCTCCTCCCCGGTGGAGTTGACATAGAACAAGTTGCCATGAATATTATCGATGTTGGTACTCCAACAAATGTTTTGTTCCTTCATGTCAGGTTACAAGCCTCCAAAAAGAACTGAGGCAGCTGCCTTTTGCTGTGCATGATGGGAAACAGGAATACTTTACTTTCTTAAAGGCACAGCTCTATTTACATTCTGTATAATGGCAGCCTATGGGCTACACTGCCCTGCATTGTTTTATTCTCATGAGAGGTGTAAATAGAATATGAGAATGTATTTGTTATTACATTTATAGAATAAATACATGTTTAAACGTGAATGTACACTACAACTGTTTTCTTTTAACAATTTGGCCTGTGTAGCTGTTCACATAGGCTGTACATTGTTATTCTTAAGTGTTTTTTGACAGACCTTTTTCAAAGGGCTGGTATTTGCACTTAAGAATATACTTCACATCAGTGCTCCGGGGTCCCCGCAGGCGCGCGGAACTATTCAGTGCTTATGACTATCATGGAAATACCCCTACGAGAGAACTGGAGTTACAGGTAAGAAACCATTCCTTCTCGCCCCTTGTTCCTGAGGAGCTCGCAGAATCCTACGCCATTGATTGGGCATTGGCGCAGAACCCGCGTTATAACGCAACCACATAGGATGGGACAACGATTCCCCCTACCATGTAATTCCGATTAAAAAACAACCCCAACCGCAACCCCAATATCCTATTAAACATGATGCTAAAGCAACCGTGAGGGAAATCCTCACACAATTGGAGTACCAGGGCGTAATCGAACCCTGTGTCTCCCCTATGAATAACCCTTTATTCCCGGTAGCTAAACCGGACCATTCATACAGATGTAGTCTTAGACTACAGACACCTAAACAGTCATAATACGCACATATGGCATACATAGCACAGCACTTATGAACAACATACTTAACAAGTTTCAGCACACTAGGTTCCCAGAAAAAATTCTGTTGTTTACCCCAGGGGTACAAGAACAGTCCGGGACTGTCCGCAGCTCGTGTCACTTCAATATTGCACGACATTGACCTTGAAGCATTGTCCTATGTAGATGATAACTATCTCACGGATGATGAATTACCGTACATTTAAGTTGGGTAGCCCGCATTGTTGTGGAATTTGCAGAATTTGGCTACAAATTCAATAAAAAATAAAATAAAATAGCCTTCCTTAGCATCCTGTTTCTGGGATATGAGCTATCAAGTGAAGGAAAGAGCCAAGCACCACAATTCTTGGAAAAATGCACACAATTACAACCTCCAAATACCATTAAAAAACTCCAATCTCTATTGGGTTTCCTAAATTTTGGCAGAACTTACATACCTGATTATGCGTCACGCATAAAACCATTATATGACTTAATACGTACTGACTTTTCAAGTAAATTTTGGACAGTCGAACACACACGCATTCTCAGAGACCTGTAGACAGACATGCTTGCAGCACAAGACTCACACAAGGCACAACAAAACACACTTGGTCATCAGAGTAATTGCTGGTGCCATTGGTTTCACCTCTGACTTTCAATGAGGGTGAGACAGTCCAGATTGCGTACAAATCGCATTTGTACTCAGCAGCTGGACAACGCTTTGCTCCCACTGAGAAAATTCTCACTGCTGTACAGATGGCTGTCATTAAAGAAAGACCTCTGGCCCAAGGCAAACACATTATTGTCGTTTCTCCAATTCCAGCCCTTGAGGCTGTTACCAAAACTAGCGTTCCTATTGCTAAAGCATTACATCCATGTTGGTTACAATGGGCAACAGTTTTGACAGCCACTGATGTAGACTACATTTTTGACCCAAAGTTTCAAACACAATAATTTTTGCAATATGAACTAGAATACCCAGTTCCAACAAACACACTGCCTATTGATCAGTATCAAAGAGTCATGTACACCGATGGCTCAGCGCAACACAGCAATTCTCCACTGCTTGCGCAGTCGTAAGTGGCTACTTGCAGGATAATACATTTTGTCCCCAGCATACATTCACTCAAACCCTAGGGGATTGCACAGCACAACTAACAGAGCTAAAGGCTCTGGTGATGGCACTGGAACATACGGATCCTGCACAACTAACACTTATAGTTTGTGATTCGTACTATTGTGTCCAGCCTTTCAATGAATACCTGCATTACCGGCTCCAAAATTGGTTCAGAGATTCTAAAGGCAACACCATTAAACACAGACTTCTGTGGGGGAAAGCAGCTGATATGAAGGAAACGCTACCAAATGTCCATGTTGTACATACACTTGGACACCAGCGCTTTGGAATACACGTTGCTGGGAATACATTGGCTGATGAAGCCGCAAAGTCAGCAGTGGCCACGACCACTGTTGCTGCAGTAACCCGCTTAGCTGCGAAACCAGATGAGGATATATGGGCTGCCATGAAAGCTACTGCTGAAGGTATGCCATATCCAAAAGCATTTGCTGCTAAATATTCCTACCGAATGGGAGGCTGCCTAAATGCTGAGATTAAGATACCAGGTGGAGGTGTTTTAGAAATTCCCAACAAAGACATAAGACCAGAGTTGATTAAAGAAGCGCATGAGGGGGCAGCATCTGCCCATGCTGGTGTGGCGTCTACAATATCATTGTTAGAAGCCCATTTTTGGTGGCCAGGTCTATACAAAGAGGCCACCTTCCTACAAAAAGCATTCACAATATTCAGCCCATCTGTGAGTAACATCAATGACAGTATGTACAAGCGAGAAAACAATACGTTCCCTCCCCACACCCTCATGCAGTGTGAAACATTGTCAAGTGTAGGAAGCTGGCCTGGTGTGTGGTGGATACCTATGGTGTTTGCACCTTGTAACAGGTCCAGGCAATCCCTATTAGTTAGTGAAACAGTGTCTAGAAAGCCAGGGCTCTCAAGTGGTAGCTGTGGAGATCAACCAAGACTTTTCCAGGAGGAGTGTAAACCACTTGCAATACCACAGTAGTCTCACATTAACTTATCTCACATGAAAGGAACCAAACAGTGTTGCAAGACTAAAGGTACCTTATCATTCTGCGGGGTGAACACCTATCAGAGGGGATCCCTGACGTCAGTTACCTGTCCTGACCAACCAGATGCTCGCAGGGGCCTCTGCACATCTTGCTTCCAAGATGACAGAATCGAGTGCCCATCTGGAGGAGCTCTCGACATCACCCCTGGGGGGGTGATGGGAAGGGGAGTAGTTACTCCCCTTTCCTTTGTGTGGTTTCGTGTCAGAGCAGGTAACGGGGGTCCCTGGACCGGTGCAAATCGGATTATGCAAGGAGGGCACAGGTAAAATGGCTCCCCGCAGTTACATAGTCCAGTGCATCGGAACTGGGGTTTGGAGGGGTACGTCTGCTCACGTAGGGGTGCCTTCACACATAGGAACCTGCACCCTGCCCTTTGGGCTGAAAGGGCCTACCATAGGGGTGACTTACAGTGACCTGGTGTAGTGACCTGTAGTGAAAGGGTGCATGCACATTTTCACGGAGGCTGCTATGGCAGACACAGTTTGCATGGGCTCCCATGGCTGCATAATATATACCCCGGTCCATGAGGGACCAGTGGTGTACCAGTGCCCTGGGTACCTAAGTACGAAATACTTGGGACTTACAGGGGTACACCAATATGCCAATTGTGGGGTGTAAAGGGTACCAAAGCAACCAAATTTAGAGGCGAGAACACAATCACTGTGATCCTGGTTAGCAGGATCCCAGTGTAAACAGTCTAAGCACACTGATAACAGGCAAAAAGTGGGGGTAACCTTGCCAAAAAGAGTGACTTTCCTAAAGTCAGCACAAGACCCTTACCATTAAATTCAGGGTGCACCCCGGTTCCCAGTGGTAGCAGCAATATGTAAATACAAGGGTTATACACTTCCACATAGCACCATGGTCTAGGGTGCACTAGTACTAGTAAATTGTAATTGCCAACCTCAGGATTTCCCTGGCAAATGAACGTGACCAGCAACACCCCAGTGCTGCCCTCGCATTCACCTGCACTCACTGCCACATATCCACTGTGCACTGCTGTGTGGTGCCACAGATATCAGTTGGCTAGTGCATGCATACACACACATATGCATACACCCCCTGGCACCCTCATGTGGTGTCCTGATATCCCATTAGTGGATGCCGTTGGCACCCCAGGTCCCCACACCACCCTCCCCCCAGCTTTGGCTGTTACATCCAATCTCAAACCATAGATTGCATCAATCATCCCCCCACCCCCCAATACTAGGCCACTCTCGCAGGATGCCAGGGACAAGATGGGAGGGGGAAAGGAAAGACAATAGCCAATCCGGCAACAATTAGCAAGAAGGTGGCTGGACTCCCAGTAGGTGGTTCACTCAGCGCTCTGCAACACAAAGGGAGAGAGTTACTGGAGGCAGCACCCATCCCCGCCAGACAGACAGCGTTACCAAATGTTTTTGCATCTCCGGAACAGAGGTGCATCGTTGGGGCAAGTTGACTTGAATCGCCCTCGACAATTCTGGTTGCACACAACGAGCTACAAGGTCCGCATCCCTTTACAAGGAGGTGCAATGTCCGGTGCACAAAGACTTGAGTTGCACCAGATGGTTACACTCCAATGTGAAAAGTGCTCAGTGCTGTACCTTCATGAAAATGAGGCACAACGTCAGGGCCCCAATGACCTGTGGTACCTCATCAGGGGGTAGCCCTAGTCTGGTGCGTGATCACTTGAACGGCACCAGACATACCCAGAAAGAACGTAATTCCTGCATCTCACTGGAATGAGGCACAACTCCTAGTGGTTGATGGCTTGAGTCGCATGAGACTCCCCGGTCACACACTTCAATGCCAGTTCAGTCACACCATACGAGGCAGTGTATAGCACAATTCCGGTTGCACCCCCTCCGACGAGGGGTGCAACCTATGAGCGGGGCACAGCACACAATGTGGGCGGAGCTGAGGAGCACACAAGAGAGATGCGATTCACTCTATGTACCTGATACCTCCTCAAAGAACAGCGAGCAGCCAACCTGCCCTTGGAGAGCACACTTCGGGTTACGAACAGCAGCAGGCAGTTGGCTCAGGCCAGCTTCAAAACAAGAAGCTGCAACATTACTTTATTCCTCGCATACACTCACACACTCTTCATTACACCATACTTTTCCATTAACCCCTCCCTAGTACCTCCCCACACATTACATACTTCTTGTTGAGAGTCTGCCCAAAACCACAAGGCTTCAAGTGTGCATAACGTCAATATGCCACAGTCAACTTGGTGGTATGAAAGCTGCATGTTTTCGAACGGGACTGACAGACAGTCAGCTGCTGCAAGGCAGTCTGCGAGCTTCTGGTAGGTCGTGATCCTCCTGTTGGAGACTCTGGAGCAGAAGCACTTGACTATGACTATCATTAGACTATCACTTCTCAAAAAACACACAATTTTCCATGATGCTTGTTTGCGGTCCAAGGAGGACCTGGCCTGGCAGTTCGGGCTGGACTGTTCCAATGGGGAACAGGGTCAAGTCTGATTTGCATGTGGCTTGGTCCAAACTGGGGTGGCATGGTGAGCAAAAGAACAATTAATTAAACCCAGATCTGTGACTGGGGGTGAGTGTTTGAAAAGTTTCAACACTCCGTCCATCATCCTTTTGTGTTGCTAAAGTTGCCCTAAGTGGGAAGGATATGCCTGACTTGGGTCCCTTGCTCACTGTGTCACTGGATTCAAGCTAGCCTGGCTGATGAAGGTAAATACCCTGAAACTGATCCCAGAATGCGTGTTTTCGTTCCAGGGAGGACTTGGCCCAGCAGTTTGGACTGGTCTGTTCCCATGGGGAACAGGGTCAGGACTGATCTGCATATGGCTGGGTTCATGGTGAGCAAAAGAACAATGGATTAAACCCAGATCTGTGACTGGGGATGAGTGTTTGAAAAGTTTCAACACTCCGTCCATCATCCTTTTGTGTTACCTATGTTTTTAGCACAAACAGTACTTTTAATAGATTTTTTTTAATGTTTAGTCAGGAAATCACTTTTGTACTGATGCATACTTCATTGTGTCTCAAAGATGGTGTAGGCATGTGTTCTTTTATGTTGAATCCAATAGAACATCATGGGGGTCATTACAACCCTGGCGGTCGGTGTTAAAGCGGTGGTAATACCGCAAAAAGGCCGGCGGAGAAAAAAAGGGAATCATGACCGTGGCGGAAACCGCCAACAAAGACAGCCACTTTAACACACCGCCCGCCACGACAGTACAGACAAGCAGCGCGGCGGTCACCGCCAACAGACAGGCGGAAGACAATGTACCGCCCATAGTATCACAACCCGCCAATCCGCCACCTTTTCCAGGGCGGATTCACCGTGGATAAAAACAGGGCGGAAACAGTTTCTGCAATGGGAAAACGCTCACCTGAACACATCCCACGAGGAAGGAGGACACCATGGAGCCGGAATTACAAATCCTACCGGCCCTTGTATTCCTACTCATCTACGAAGACCAACGCCGGCGAAGACAACAGTGAGTACTGCATCAACGACATAGGGGAAGGGGGAGGCAAAAGTCAGGGGGACACACACGCAACACCTCCACCCCCACCCCCACCCTCGCATATTACAACACACACACCAATGCATTTAGAAACATCACAGTAACAACCCACAACCCCCCCGAAGAATGCAAAGACAAAACAAAATCAGTTCAAACATTGTAATGTATCAATATACATGTCTCAAATATATACAGTTGTATTATAAAATCATTCAAAAGTATATACATTACGAGAAGTAGTGCAGATATGCACATATCAATGTCCGTGCACCACTAGTCCAAAAATGCAGGGGCCCACACAAGATACCTGTCCACAAACGGAGAGAACACTGCCGGTGCATCAGAGAGAAATACAACAGGCACCTCAGGGTGAAGGGAAGGGGGGCACCTCAGCCGGATGAGTGCAAAGCCAGATCCACGACGGGGCTCCATGCCCATTGATGTATCCTGGGGAGTGCAAAGCCACAGGTGGCCCAGCGGGAAAGCCCCTGCAACGAGGAAGCCGGCTCCGAATGGAGCCGGCGGAGTTGCAGGGGTGCGACGGGTGCAGTGGCACCCGTCGCGATTTTCACTGTCTGCTAAGCAGACAGTGAAAATCTGTATGGGGCCCTGTGAGGGGGCCCCTGCACTGCCCATGCCAGTGGCATGGGCAGTGCAGGGGCCCCCAGGGGCCCCACGACACCCGTTCCCGCCATCCTGGTTCTGGCGGTGAAGACCGCCAGACACAGGCTGGCGGGAAGGGGGTCGGAATCCCCGTGGCGGCGCTGCAAGCAGCGCCGCCATGGAGGATTCCCTGGGCCAGGGGAAAACCGGCGGGAAACCGCCGGTTCCCCTTTTCTGACCGCGGCGTCAGAATAGCCCAGGAAGCACCGCCAGCCTGTTGGCGGTGCTTCATGACCGCCAGGGTCGGAGTGACCCCCACAGTCTCTTAAGTCTCTACAGTGGGTGGGTTGCCCACTGGCCCATCCTGGGGAGTGCAAAGCCACAGTCTCTCAAGTCTCTACAGTGGGTGGGTTGCCCACTGGACCATCCTGGGGAGTGCAAAGCCACAGTCTCTCAAGTCTCTTCAGTGGGTGGGTTGCCCACCGGACCATCCTGGGGAGTGCAAAGCCACAGTCTCTCAAGTAGATAACAGCCTCCACTGGTTCTGGAGGGGGACTGGTGCCCAGAGTGCTTCATCCTGTGAAGGACAGACAGAGTGGATGGATCTCTCCACTGGTTCTGGAGGGGGAATGGTGCCCAGACTGGATTAGTCTCCCCGTGACAGTTCCTGTCCCAGCTGCACATGGGATAGCGATGCTTGATGTGGCGGTCTTTTCCTTCTTCAGCGGTGCATGCCCTGTTCAGCGGTGCTTGCCCTGTTCAGCGGTGCATGCCCTGTTCAGTGGTGCTTTGTCATGGCGGTCTCTGGACTGTTCAGTGGTGCTTTGCCATGGCGGTCTCTGGACTGTTCAGCGGTGCTTTGCCATGGCGGTCTCTGGAATGTTCAGCTGTGCTTTGCCATGGCGGTTCTGGACTGTTTAGCGGTGCTTTGCCATGGCGGTCTCTGGACTGTTTAGCGGTGCTTTGCCATGGCGGTCTCTGGACTGTTCAGCGGTGCTTTGCCATGGCAGTTCTGGACTGTTCAGCAGTGCTTTGCCATGGCAGTCTCTGGACTGTTCAGCGGTGCTTTGCCATGGCGGTCTCTGGACTGGGCATTGGTGTGTGGTATGACGTTCTCCGGACTGGGCACTGGTGTGTGGCATGACGTTCTCTGGACTGGGCATTGGTGTGTGGCATGACGGTCCCTAATTGCCCAGCGGGGCTGTGGCTGCTGGGGCCCTCCTGGGCAGTGACTCTGGCGGTGGTCTCCTGACCAGTGACGATACTTGGGCCCTCCTGGGCACTGACTCCGGCGGTGGTCTCCTGACCAGTGACGATACTTGGGCCCTCCTGGGCACTGACTCCGGCGGTGGCGCTGGTCTCCTGACCAGTGACGATACTTGGGCCCTCCTGGGCACTGACTCCGGCGGTGGTCTCCTGACCAGTGACGACGGTGCTGGCGGTGGCGTCCCGGGCGCCGGAAGGGTGCCGCCCTTCTCCGCCGTGATGCTCACACCAGGCTGTGCAGACTTCTTCTGGCCCTTCCCCACCTTTGGAGGAGTCACAGCTGACTCTGCAATCCCCCTGGGACCCCTGTGAGTTGTTTTTACTCCAGGAGTCTTCACACGGTCCCGTCGGCAACTTTCCAACTTCAGAGCCTTTACAGGGGGTGGACTGGCAGTGCCTTGGCTCCGTGTCACACTGCCTACCCTGGTGGCCGGTGCACTCTACACACCTTGAACACGCACCGCTGGTACTGGAGGCTTTTTGGCTGAGGCGCTACGACGGGACTGATGAATTGGAGGGGTGGGAGTTTGGGCAAAAATTTCAACTTTGCAGAGGGACAGTTTCTGACGAACACTGGGATGGGTAGCTGGAGGGGGTCTGGGAGTGGAGGAAGAGGAGGTGGTTGTAGGAGGTGTCACTTTAGGTATTTGGGGTGCAGGTGCAGGTACTGGAGGCTGTCGTGAGGTGGATGGATGTTGGGTGTGTGGGTGCCCGCGTTTGTGTACTTTGGGAGGGAGCGTCACAGACACACTGGGAGAGGACACAGGGGACGTGTAAATGGGAGTGGAGGTGGTGATTGCAGGTGAACAGGGTGTGGTGCTGGGTGTTCTGGTGCGAGTCCTGGTGCCTGTAGATGTTGTGCATGCAGGTGAGAGTGTAGACAACACTGGGAGGGAGGAGGGAGACGACGATGAGGAGGGGGAGGCAGTGGATGTTGCTGTGTCTGTATGTGTGTGATGCTTGTGTGAGTGCCTGTGGGATGTGTAGTGTCTATGTTTGCCTGAGCTACTTTTGTGTGTTGAGGTGTGTGCATGCTGGTCTTATGGTGTGCTTGGGATGGGCTGGGGTACAGGGGATTGGGTCTGGGTGGAGGAGGTTGGAGGGGGGAGGCTAGACACAGGGACAATGGCTGCCATCAGTGCTGAGGCCAGAGATTGCAGGGTTAGCTGAAGGACAGCCTGACCAGAATGAATGCCCTCCTGGAATGCATTACTGTGTTGCAACTCCCTTTCTACACCCTGGATGGCATTCACAGTGGTAAACTGCCCAACAGTGAGTGACCTGAGGAGGTCAATGGCCTCCTCACTGAGGGCAGCAGGGGTGACTGGGCAGGGCCTGAGGTGCCTGGGGCGAAGGTGATGCCCACCCTCCTGGGTGCGCGGGCACGGGGCGAACGCTGAGGGGCTGCTGTGAGGGCGGTGCTGGTAGGGGAGGTGGCAGCTGTACCTGTAGAAGTGGGGCGCACAGATGGTGCCGCCACCACAAGGGAGCTCCCATCGGCGGACGAGTCCGTGTCGCTGGTTGGTGATCCGGTGGCCGAAGTGAAGCTCCCCTCGCCCTCCGTCCCACTGGTGCATTCTGAGTCCGTGGTGTGGCCCTCCATGGCCATGTGGGATGTAGCTCCATCGTGCTCCGGTGCCACTGTACCTCCGCCTGATGATGCTGATACCCAAAAGAACAGGGAGAGCACAAAAAGGGGGGGGGAGGGGGGGAGACAGAAGAAAGACAGGTTGAGTGCATGGCATACCGCTACCGTTGGCGGACAATACAGACACAGCAGCCCCCTGCACTACGCCGTGCTCCTGGCCTCTACAGATGCAATTTCTGGGATCTGGTCTACATGGCCATGGTGGACATCTGCACACATGGATGCCACAGGGGCATGTATACCTGTACTTGGCACTCTACTGCGGTGGGGTAGAGTGCCACATGGCATGCATTACGGAGGGGCCTAGCCTACGTATTTCTGCCTGGCCTAGGTACACCCACAGCCCTCCTCCCTCAGCCAGCCCCTCCACTGCGCGCCAAATACCCAGAAGGAGGTTGTACTCACCCCCTTGTGTCTGCTGTGATGCCCTCAAGCGCCCATCCAACTCTGGGTAGGCCACCGCCAGGATCCGGAACATCAGGGGGGTCATGGTGCGACGGGCACCCCTCCCACGTTGGGAGGCCATCCCCAGCTGAGCCTCCGCCGTCTTCTTGCTCCAGCGGCGAATGTCCTCCCATCTTTTCCGGCAGTGGGTGCCCCATCTCTGGTGGACCCCCAGGGTCCGGACGTCCTTGGCGATGGCACGCCAAATGTCCTTCTTCTGGTGGGCGCTGAGCTACATGACATGCACAAGGGAAGATGAGAAGTCATTACCAACTGCACTGTCGATGTGAGTGTCCCCCCTCCCTACCCTAGCCATGTGGCGCATTCATTCACATGCATTAATGTTCCCTGAACTCTGCCCCCTTCCCTCTTACAACCAGCCCTCTCCACCCAGGCCTAGCCCATACAACGTGCTACCTGTGTACTAACCTGTTGGGCTGGAGGACCGTAGAGTAGCGTGTACTGGGGGAGGACCCCGTCTACTAGTTTCTCCAACTCCTGAGCAGTGAAGGCAGGGGCCCTTTCCCCAGACGCAGCAGCCATCGTTGCTTCCAGACCGAGGTCACAGCAGCACTTGCAGTGTAGGTCCTCTCCTGTCGAAGATCAGGTATCTAGTGATTGAATAGATAGAAAATGGCGGTGACGTCCGCGGCGGTGCGTATCATCACCGGCGGCGCACTTGTTCATTGGCTCCTGGGACCCATAGGGTCCAATGTTAACCAATGCAGCATTGCGCCGCAGTCTACGACCGCCTACCGCGACGGTGTGCAACGGCAACGCAGTTACCCCACAATCCCATTGTCCCAGTTTAGAGGTCAGGCAGCCGCCATTTCAGGGGCCCACATGGCTTCATTTACTTCTGCGTCACACATAGCTAGGCCTACACTCAACACACATACAGGAAGGGTTTTGTGTTTGGTGTCGTGTTCTGTGTAACTGTGGGTACATACCTGGAAAAAAGTTGACTCTGTGGTCGCTGTTGTCCTTCCTAGGCACCGTCATTTGGGACAATTGACAAGATGGCGGAATCCTCCGGTGTACCGACCGCTGGTGGACCTGTTGACAATGGAGGAGCGACATTTAATCGTCACCTACAGGTTTGACCGTGCCACTATCCATGAACTATGTACCCAGTTGGAGCCAGACCTGATGTCACCAATCCGCCATCCCACTGGAATCCCCCCTGACGTGCAGGTGCTGTCAGTGCTCCATTTCCTTGCAAGTGGCTCTTTTCAGACAACAGTGGCCATGGCATCAGGGATGTCCCAGCCTATGTATTCCAACGTGCTGTCCAGAGTGTTGTCTGCCCTGCTGAAACACGTAAGGAGATACATCATTTTCCCTGAGGTGGAAGATTTGGCTACAGTGAAAGGTGACTTCTATGCCCTTGGACATATCCCCAACATCATAGGTGCTATTGATGGGACCCATGTAGCTCTGGTCCCCCTCTACAGGAGTGAACAGGTGTACAGGAACCGGAAGAGTTATCATTCCATGAATGTACAGATGGTATGTTTGGCAGACCAGTACATCTCTCAGGTAAATGCTATGTTTCCTGGCTCAATGCATGACGCCTACATCCTGCGGAATAGCAGCATCCCTGATATGATGGGTCAACTCCAGAGGCACCGTGTGTGGCTATTAGGAGACTCTGGTTACCCCAACCTGTCCTGGCTATTGACCCCAGTGAGGAATCCCAGGACCAGGGCAGAGGAACGGTACAATGAGGCCCATGGGCGGACTAGGAGGGTGATCGAACGCACCTTCGTCCTCCTGAAGGCCAGGTTCAGGTGCCTCCATATGACAGGTGGTTCCCTATTCTACTCATCGAAGAAGGTGTGCCAGATCATCATCGCCTGCTCTATGCTTCACAATCTTGTATTGCGACGCAGGTGCCTTTTCTGCAGGAGGATGGTCCAGATGACGGTGTTGTGGCAGCTGTGGAGCCTGTGGACAGTGATGAGGAGGTAGCTGAGGAAGAAGACAACAACAGGGAGTCAGTCATACAGCAATATTTCCAGTGACACACAGGTGAGAACATTTTCATTTTTACCATTACATTCACTCTCACACGTCTTCCTCTATCCTGTGTGTAATTTCATAGGATTATTTGGTAACGGAGTTGTTCCTTTCCATTACGGTTTCACAGGTGTGCTTACCAACGTGTGTCATCTGCATGCATCCTTCAAGGACTTGTGATGTGTGACATAGGTATGTTGCCTTTACAACTAAAAATGCATTTTGACACTGTCATTGATAATACATTTTACCAAATCATAGACTGACTCAACATTGTTTTGTGGTTCAAGGGTGTTTATTTAAGTGCTCAAAAATGGAGGGGGGATGTAAAATAGTGAGGGGTGATGGTGGAGGAATGTCCATGGCAGAGTCCAGTCTATTAATCTCACAGGTGCACTGCCCATATGGGCATAGGAAGTGGAGCTGGGGCAGTTTAAGTATGGACAGGGTAACAAAGTGGGACAGTGGGAGGACAATCAGGGTGGTCTCATTTCCTGGCGGGGGTCTTGCCATCTTGCTCTGTCCTGTTCCTGGATCTCAGGGACCGCTTGCGTGGTGGTTGTCCGTCTGCAGGGGGTGGGGTGCTGGTGTGGTGGTCCTGTGGCGGGGCGTCCTGTCCACTAGCGCCGGCGGAGGTGGTGGGCAGTTCATCGTCCATGCTAGTGTCAGGGGCCCCTTGGAGTGCCACGGTGTCCCTCAAGGTCTGCTGCTTGTCCTTCAGCACACCTACGATGGTGCGCAAGGCGGAGCTGATGGTCCTGAGCTCCTCCCTGAACCCCAAATACTTGTCCTCCTGCAGGCGCTGGGTCTCCTGAAACTTGACCAGGACCGTCGCCATTGTCTCCCGGGAGTGGTGGTATGTTCCCATGATGGAGGAGAGGGCCTCGTGGAGAGGTGGTTCCCTTGGCCTGTCCGTCCCCTGGCGCACAGCAGCCCTCCCAGTTCCCCTGTGTTCCTGTGCCTCCGTCCCCTGGACCGTGTGCCCACTACCACTGCCCCCAGGTCCCTGTTGTTGTTGGGGTGGTGGGTTAACCTGGGTTCCCTGTAGTGGTGGACACACAGCTGATTGACCTGTCCTGGGTACAGAGGTTTGGGCCTGCTGGGTGGGTGCTGTGCTGGTGTTACCAGAGGGTGGAAGGTCAGTGTTGGGCTGTGCCTGTGCAAGGGGAACCGACTGTCCCGAGGCCCACGATGGTCCGGGCTGGTCATCAGGATCCAGTAGGGCAGAGCTGCTATCGTCACTGTGGGCCTCTTCTGTGGGTGGAGTGGAGTTGTCTGGACCCTCCGGTGTGGTGACGGTCCTTCGTGATCCTGCACGGGCATAAGAGCATGATTATTGCATGTGTGTGTGTCATGGTGTGCAATGGGTGGGTGTGCGTGTACCCCAGTGCAAGCATTCCTGTGTGGGGGCTTGTGTGATGATGGTTAGGGGTTGTTATGGGTATGTGCAGTGAGCATGCTTTAGTGATGGGTGTCCATGCTTAGTTGTGTCATGCAGGGCTTGGTGTTGGAATGTGTGGTTTGTGTTCTTAGTACATTAGTGAGGTGTTTGGGTGATAGGGGAGGGGGTGAGGGTGGGGGTGTGTGATAGCATGCAGGTAGGGTGGGGGATATGATAGTTAAGATTTGAGTTACCAGTGTCCATTCCTCCACCGACTCCTCCGAGGCCCTCTGGATGCATGATGGTCAAGACTTGCTCCTCCCATGTTGTTAGTTGTGGGGGTGGAGGTGGGGGTCCGCCGCCAGTCCGCTGCACCGCGATGTTGTGCCTGGAGACTGAACGCACCTTCCCCCGTAGGTCGTTCCACCTCTTCCTGATGTCCTCCCGATTTCTTGGATGCTGTCCCACAGCGTTGACCCTGTCCACGATTCTGCGCCATAGCTCCATCTTCCTGGCTATGGATGTGTGCTGCACCTTTGAGCCAAATAGCTGTGGCTCTACCCGTAGGATTTTCTCCACCATGACCCGGAGCTCCTCCTCGGAAAAGCGGGGGTGTTTTTGGCGTGACATGGGGTGGTGTGTGTGATGTGTGGGGTGGTGTCAGTGTTGATGTGTGTGGTGATGTGTAGTGGTGTGTGGTGTTTTGTGCGTGGATGTTGTGTGGGTGATGGTGTTTTGTGACTCTGTGTGGTGGGATTGTCTATTCTGTGCTGTCTCTCTGGCCTTCGTGACTATTTTTTGGTCGTAGGTGATGTGGGTGTGTGTTTTATATTGTGTTGGGTATGGTGTTTGTATGTGTATCAGGTGTGTGTATTTTGAATTGTCCAATGTGGCGGTGTTTTGGAGATGTGTGTGTATTTTGAGCGCAGCGGTGTGTACCGCCAATGGAATACCGCGGTTGAAAGACCGCTGTGTGGATTCGTGGGTCGTAATAGCCTGGGCGTGTTTCTGTTGCCGTGGAGGTGGAGGTTTTGTTTTCGCCAGTTTAACACTGACCTTTGGTGTGGCGGACATTTGTGGGTGTCTGTATTTCGGCGGATTCCGAGATGTGTGTCATAATAGCTGTGGCGAAATTCCGCTGCCGCGGCGGTGTATTGGCGGTCTTCTGCACTGCCGTAAGCGGCTTTTACCGCCAATGTTGTAATGACCCCCCCATATATGTTAACAATATTTACTACACAAATAACAGTTAATATAGGTTCCAGGGGATCCTCCTCAATAGTCCTAAACACTGAATATTCCCACCCACGTGCGGGGACCCCGGAGCATATATAAACACACATGTATATGCAAAAGTAATATTTGAGTAGAGAATTTTAATACATATATATTATATACATGTGTAAGCAATAATGCAGTTTATGTTTAGAAACAGGCTAAAAATGCTTTATTTTTTGTGAAGTTTTTGTTTAATTAAACTCTTCAATTAGAGTAACTGTGCTAACTAAAGAGATATAACTCTTCTATAAACCCCAGGCGAGAGAGTCATCCTAAAACCAATGAAGGAACAAGACAACGCTCAGCTGCGAGACCAGACTGCAACACTGAGCATCATCATTTAGAAGTCAATGGAATGGAACTCTCCCTCCCTGTGTCAACTTCAACTATTAGAAGGCATTCAACAGCGTAGACTGAGAGACTCATTGGAAACTCCAAACACATCTCTTCCCTCACCCAGTGTGTGTCCCAGTGCATTGTTCTGTAATCTAGTCCCAGAAGTGTGAAACATTTAGTAAGCAGTGAAGAGGAAGCATCACCACCCCTGACACTTTCTGTATTAGTAAGGTTAGAATTAATGCTTTTTGGTGGTCCATTTATGAATCTTACTATGAATCAATTAAGCACATTTGCAAAATATTTTTAAATATTTCACTTTTATAAAAAGTAAAACCAACTGCAACTACATTCTCTTTTTATGTACATTCCATTAATGCCAAAATAGATGGATTTATTGTTATTCAGTTAAAAAATTGTATACAATATTGAATGTGTATTCTGAGTGGGTGAGTAAGGATAAGTTACTTACCTGTAAATCCTAGTTCTCTTCCAGGGGTATCCTCATCAAAGTCATAAACACTGAATATTCCCGCCCCCGTGCGGGGACCCCAGATCATATATAAACACACGTGGATGTATCAAATGTATATGCAAAAGTAATATACGAGCAGAGAATTCTAATACATATATATTATATCCATGTGTAAGCAATAATGCAGTCTATGTTGAGAAACAGGCTAAAATGCTTTATTTTTTGTGAAGTTTTTCTTTAATTAAACTCTTCAATTAGAGGTAAAGCCTTTCTGCAATCAAAGAAGAAAGCATAGAAAGTATAAACAATTCATTGTAGAAAGAAAAAACTACATTGAAAATAAAGGAGCATTGTTAGAAATGGGGTCCTTGGTTGACAGTCAGGTTACCCCCTGTTCAAGCAAAGACCCTCACTCTAGTCAGGGTAAAAGAGAATCACCCTCAGCTAACCCCTGCTTACCCCCTTGGTAGCTTGGCAGAGCAGTAGGCTTAACCTCAGAGTGCTGGGCGTAAAGTATTTGTACCAACACGCACAGTAACTCAATGAAAACACTACAAAATGACACAACACAGGTTTAGAAAAATAGGAAATATTTATCTAAACAAAACAAGACCAAAACGACAAACATCCACCATACACAAGTCAAGTTATTAATTAAAAATCAAAAAGAGTCTTTAAGTAGTTTTAAAAACACACTAGCGCTGCTAGAGTGAAAATGTACCTGGTGTGCGTCAAAAATAACCCCGCGCGGGCGGGCGGGCGGGCATCGAAAATAACTCCGCACGGCGGTACTCGAGTCAAAAATCCAGCCGCACGATGAGTTGACGATCCAGCCGCGCAGGTTGTGATCTCCCAGCCTCCGTCAGCGATGCTGCGCGTCGTTTCTCCTGCTCCGTGCGTCGATTCTTCGGTCGCGTTTCCTGCGAGCGTCGTTTCTCAGCCGCGGAGCTGGCGGCGCGTCGTTTTTCAGCCGCCGATCGGATTCGCGTCGATCTTTTCCCCGCACGGCGCTCTGTGCGTGGATTTTCTTGTCTTCAGGCTGCCAGCTTCTCCTCTCAGGGTCCCAGGACTGGATGGGCACCACAGGGCAGAGTAGGAGTCTCTCCAGAGGCTCCAGGTGCTGGCAGAGAGAAGTCTTTGCTGTCCCTGAGACTTCAAACAACAGGAGGCAAGCTCTAGATCAAGTCCTTGGAGATTTCTTCTCAAGATGGAAGGCACACAAAGTCCAGTCTTTGCCCTCTTACTCTGGCAGAAGCAGCACTGCAGGAAAGCTCCACAAAGCACAGTCACAGGCAGGGCAGCACTTCCTCCTCAGCTAACAGCTCTTCTCCAGGCAGAGGTTCCTCTTGATTCCAGAAGTGTTTCTAAAGTCTGTAGATTTGGGTGCCCTTCTTATACCCATTTTAGTCTTTGAAGTCACCTTTCTTCAAAGGGGACTCACACCTACTTGTGAAATCCTGCCTTGCCCAGGCAAGGCCTCAGACACACACCAGGGGGTTGGAGCCGGCATTGTTAGAGGCAGGCACAGTCCTTTCAGATGAGAGTGACCACTCCACCCCTCCCTCCTAGCAGAGATGGCTAATCAGGAAATGCAGGTTACACCCCAGCTCCCTTTGTGTCACTGTCTGGTGTGAGGTGAAAAACAACCCAACTGTCAAACTGACCCAGACAGGGAATCCACAAACAAGGCAGAGTCACAGAATGGTTTAAGCAAGGAAATGCTCACTTTCTAAAAGTGGCATTTTCAAACGCACAATCTTAAAATCAACTTTACTAAAAGATGTATTTTTAAATTGTGAGCTCAGGGACCCCAAACTCCACATGTCCATCTACTCTCTAGGGGAATCTACGCTTTAATCATATTTAAAGGTAGCCCCCATATTATCCTATAAGAGAGACAGTCCTTGCAACATTGAAAAACGAATTTAGCAGTATTTCACTGTCAGGACATATAAACCACATTACTATATGTCCTACCTTATCCATACACTGCACCCTGCCCTTTGGGCTACCTAGGGCCTACCTTAGGGGTGCCTTACATGTAAGAAAAGGGAAGGTTTAGGCCTGGCAAGTGGGTACACTTGCCAAGTCGAATTTACAGTGTAAAAATACACACACAGACACTGCAGTGGCAGGTCTGAGACATGATTACAGAGCTACTTATGTGGGTGGCACAACCAGTGCTGCAGGCCCACTAGTAGCATTTGATTTACAGGCCCTGGGCACCTCTAGTGCACTTTACTATGGACTTAACAGTAAAACAAATATGCCAATCATGGAGAACCAATTACGTACACATTTTAAACAGGAGCACTTGCACTTTAGCACTGGTTAGCAGTGGTAAAGTGCCCAGAGTAACAATATCAATAAAATCAGAGTCCAGCACACATCAACAACCTGGGGAACAGAGGCAAAAAGTTAAGGGAGACCACGCCAAGGATGAAAAGTCTAACATGTGTCCCCCCCAGCTAAAAGTGGGGAGCAACTACCCAACCTCATGGGAGTTCTCATCACTAAGGCGGAAGAACCTGGACAGACCATCAGCATTGGCGTGCTCTGTACCAGGACGATGTTCCACCGTAAAGTCCATCCCCTGTAGGGAAATGGACCACCTCAACAGTTTTGGATTCTCACCCCTCATCTGCATTAACCATCTGAGGGGCCTGTGGTCGGTCTGAACTCGGAAGTGAGTCCCAAACAAGTAGGGTCTTAGCTTCTTCAGTGCCCAGACCACAGCAAACGCTTCGCGTTCTATGGCACTCCACCTACGTTCCCTGGGTAGTAACCTCCTGCTAATGAAGGCTACGGGTTGATCTAGGCCCTCTTCATTAAGCTGTGAGAGTACTGCTCCAATACCATGCTCTGAGGCGTCTGTTTGCACAACAAACTCCTTGGAGTAGTCAGGTGCCTGCAGCACAGGTGCTGTGCACATGGCAGCCTTCAGGGCATCAAAAGCGTTCTGGCAAGCCTCTGTCCAGATCACTTTCTTGGGTTGCTTCTTGGAAGTCAACTCAGTTAAGGGGGTAACAATGGTACCATATCCCTTAATAAACCTCCGGTAATATCCTGTGAGACCTAAAAAGGCTCTCACTTCAGTCTGGGTCTTGGGAGGCTCCCAAGCCAGAATCGTATCAATTTTAGGCTGTAGGGGTGCCACCTGGCCACTCCCCACCTGGTGTCCTAAGTACACCACAGAACCCTGCCCTATTTGGCACTTGCTCACCTTAATAGTGAGGCCTGCCTTCTGCAGGGCCTCTAACACTCTCCAGAGGTGTTGCAGGTGTTCCTCCCATGTGGAACTAAACACAGCAATGTCATCCAGGTAGGCGGCACTGAAATCATCCAGTCCTGCCAACACCTGGTTGACCAACCTCTGAAAGGTGGCAGGGGCGTTCTTCATCCCAAAGGGCATCACATTGAAGTGGAAGTGCCCATCTGGGGTAGAGAATGCTGACCTCTCCTTTGCCCCTCAGTTAAGGCAATCTGCCAGTACCCAGATGTTAAATCAAACGTACTGAGGTACTTGGCAGCTCCTAACCGATCAATGAGCTCATCAGCTCGGGGATGGGGTGTGCGTCAGTCTTGCTGACCGCATTGAGACCCCGGTAGTCCACACAGAACCTAAGTTCTGGAGTGGCACCAGGAGCAGCAGCCTTTGGGACCAAGACCACTGGGCTGGCCCAAGGACTGCTGGAGCGCTCAATAACCCCTAGGGTTAACATTTTGGAGACTTCCTCCTTAATGCAAGCCTTGACCCTGTCAGTCACCCTGTAAACCTTATGTTTAACAGGTGTACTGTCCCCAGTGTCCACATCATGTGTGCACAGGTGTGTGACTCCTGGGATCAGGGAAAACAGCGAGGCGAACTGTCCCAGCACGTGGCGACAGTCCCTCTGCTGTTCCTCAGTCAGGGAGGGGGAGAGGATCACTCCCTCCACAGACCCATCTTTCTCTCCTGCAGACAGGAGGTCAGGAAGAGGCTCACTCTCTTCCTCCACCCCGTCATCTGTCTCTAGGAGCATGGATAGCTCAGTTCGCTCAAAGTGTGGTTTGAGGCGGTTGACATGTAGGACCCTCAAAGGGTTCCTGGGGGATTGTAAGTCTACCAGATAGGTGACCTCGCTCTTTCTTTCCACCACCTCAAAAGGCCCAGTCCACTTATCTTGGAGAGCCCTAGGCTCCACTGGTGCCATGACCCACACTTTTTGTCCAGGCTGAAACTCAACCAGAGTGGCATTCTGGTCGTACCACCGTTTCATATCCTCCTGGCTTGCTTCCAGGTTCTCCTGAGCGAGACTCCTGAAGCGGGCAGTCTGGTTTCTTAGTGCCAGCATGTAGCTAAATACATCCTGGGGTGGTTTACTAGGAGCTTTCTCCAAAGCCTCCTTCACCAGACTGAGCGGTCCCCTCACAGGGGGGCCATAGATGAGCTCAAAGGGGCTAAAGCCAAGTCCCTTTTGAGGCACCTCCCTGTAAGCGAACAGAAGGCATGGCAAGAGGACGTCCCACTTACGCCTCAAGGGCTCTGACAGGCCCTGAATCATGCCTTTCAAGGTGCGGTTGAATCTCTCAACCAGACCATTACTTTGAGGGTGGTAAGGGGTGGTGAACTTGTAGGTTACCCCACACACCTTCCACAGAGACTTCATATAAGTGGATATGAAGTTTGTACCTCTATCAGATACCACCTCCTTGGGGAACCCCATGCGGGTAAAAACCCCCATCAAGGCACGTCCCACCACGGGGGCAGTGACCGTCCTTAGAGGAATGGCTTCTGGGTACCGCGTGGCATGGTCCACAAAGACCAGGATGAACCTGTTGCCCATGGCTGTCTTGGGATCCAGAGGCCCCACAATGTCAATTCCTACCCTTTCAAAGGGAGTACTGACTACAGGTAAAGGTTGGAGGGGAGCTTTGCATTTCCCCCCACTCTTGCCACTTGCCTGACAAGTCTGACAAGACCTACAATAAGCAGCTGACTGCTTGTGCATCAAGGGCCAGTAAAAGTGGGAGACAAGCCTCTTATAGGTCTTGTCCTGCCCTAGATGTCCTGCCAAAGGCACATCATGAGCCAAACCCAGTAGGAAGGCCCGGAAGCACTGGGGTACCACCAGCATACGAGCTGACCCAGGCTCAGGAACCTTAGGCTCACTATACAGGAGGCCATCCTCCCAGTAAATCAGGTGAGTACCTTGCGCCTCGCCAGCCGCCTGGGCTGCAGCCTGCTGCCGCAGCCCCTCAAGAGTAGGGCACTCCTTCTGCGCTGTGCAGAATGCTTCCCTGGTGGGTCCCCCTTCCGGCTGCCACTGTGACAGCTCAGGGACTTCCCCCAGTTCAGCCACCTGTTCCCCTGTAGGCTCCGGGGCATCACCCTCAGGCTCTGCCTCCTCCCGGACCGTGGGAACTTCTGGGGCCGGTTTCCCGCGCCCCCTGCCCTTCCTCTTCTTGGCGGTCCCCTGGGCCACTGTTTCAGGCTCCAGGGGCTCTTGACTACCCTGATTGGCTGCCATAGACCGGGTGGATACGCATACCCACCCAGGCAGACCCAACATCTCCAAGTGAGACCTGTGTTCCACCTCCTTCCAAGGGGAATCCTCCAGGTCGTTACCTAGCAAACAATCAACAGGCATGGTTGGACTCACAGCTACTTTCCAGGAACCTGAGACCCCCCCCCCCCCCCATTCAAAGGGAACCTGCGCCACTCTGCAGAGGCGCTCAGAGTTGTCTACCGCAACTACTTGGTGAAGTACCCGGGGATCAATCTGCTCTTCAGACACCAGGTGACTCCTCACTGTAGTCACACTGGCTCCTGTGTCTCTCAGAGCCTCTACCCTCTGTCCATTGATGGTCACCCATTGCCTGTACTTCTTAGTGTTATCAGGCACTAGGTTTCTCTGGACCATCTCACTGTCCCCTAGTGAGACAAGGGTCATTTCTGCTGGTTCCCACCCACCTCAAACCAACTCCTCCCCAAGCACTACACTGGCCAAACCCTGGGACGGTGCACCAGTGGGTGCCGGTGTACTTCTGGGGCATTTGGGGTCCCCCCTCACATGACCCACCTGGTCACATGCATAGCACTTACGTGGGGGACCACCTGCCACTGGCTTCCCTTTGGACAACCATGGCTTCTTTTCACTGGGGGGTTGGGAATCCTTACCCTGGGAATCAGTTTGGGGCCCTTTAGAGAACTCCCCCTGTTTGCCCTTACCCCCCCCTTTCTTCTGAGAGGGACCCTGCCCACCCTTGGCGTGGTCTCCCCCATACCTCTTTTGGACCCTGGTGCTCTCCCAGCGGTCCGCTTCCTGTGCAAGCTTCCTGGGGTCAGTCAGCTTGCTGTCAATGAGGTGCTGGCGCAGCTCTGGAAAACATAAACTGTACAAGTGCTCCCAAGCAATTAAATTGTAAAGCCCCTCATACGTGTTTACCTTACTGCCCTTCACCCAACCATCCAGTGACCTGCAAAAAGAATTAACACATTCCAACCATGTTTGGGATTCCTTTCTCTTGTAGGATCTAAACTTCTCCTTGTACTGCTCAGGGGTGAGACCATACCTGGTAAGTAAGGCCTCCTTCATGACAGGGTAGGTGAGATCCTGAGCATCCCGTAAGGCTGTCAGTGTGTCCCTCCCCTCTGCCTCCAAATGCTTCCACAGGGCTGCCCCCCAATGAGCTTCAGGGACCAGGTTCATGTGGAGAGCTGACTCATAACCCTTGAACCACAAGCAGATATCATCATCCCTCTTATAATCCCTCACAAGGTCTTTTGGGATGTGTACCCTTCTCTCAGGCTGCACTGTAGGATTGCTGCCACCATCTCTACTGGACTGACTCCTCTGATCTATCTCTTTTAAACTGAGCTCATGAGCCATGGCTAACTTCCTTTCCTCAATGGCCAGCTTTCTCTGTTCCACCTCTAGACTGAGCTTTTTCAACTCCAATTGATACTCCCTCTCTGCCTGTCTGTCCTGTAACTCTTCAGGTGTCAGACCCTTGGAGGATACACTGCTACTTGCCCTAGAGACTCCTTCCCTGGGAATAACAGGCCCCCCCAATATACCATTCTGTACTGATTGCTCTCTCTCCTCATCCTCATCCTCCTCATCCTCAGTGTGCTCTCCAGTGCTTCTGGTTGTCACCCAGGCCCTCAGCGCCTTTTCAGCTCATCCTTCTTGGAAGAGCTCTTAATGGGACAACCAACATTTTTACAAAACTGCTTTAGCTGAGCCTTGTTATAACTATCCAATTGCTTCAGGTCAAAAACAGCTTCAACTGGTGCATCTCCAAGTAGAGACATGATAAAAGGTTAAAAGAGTGCAAAGTTCCAAATGCAGAAAAGCAAGTTCTCAAATGAAGTTCCAGAAAAGTCAATCACCGGATCAGCGAAAAAAGAAACTGAATGCAGAGCAAAAACAGTCCAAATAGAAAAAAACAAAAATCACAAGACTAGTAGTATGTGGTCACGTAGTGGTCTGAGATCAAAACAGTAGTGTACACTTAATTACTGTATGTCAAGCACAAATACAAGTCCAAATCCCGACCGCTGATCACCAATGTTAGAAATGGGGTCCTTGGTTGACTGTCAGGTTACCCCCTGTTCAAGCAAAGACCCTCACTCTAGTCAGGGTAAAAGAGAATCACCCTCAGCTAACCCCTGCTTACCCCCTTGGTAGCTTGGCAGAGCAGTAGGCTTAACCTCAGAGTGCTAGGCGTAAAGTATTTGTACCAACACGCACAGTAACTCAATGAAAACACTACAAAATGACACAACACAGGTTTAGAAAAATAGGAAATATTTATCTAAACAAAACAAGACCAAAACGACAAAAATCCACCATACACAAGTCAAGTTATTAATTAAAAATCAAAAAGAGTCTTTAAGTAGTTTTAAAAACACACTAGCGCTGCTAGAGTGAAAATGTACCTGGTGTGCGTCAAAAATAACCCCGCGCGGGCGGGCGTGCGTCGAAAATAACTCCGCACGGCGGTACTCGAGTCAAAAATCCAGCCGCACGATGAGTTGACGATCCAGCCGCGCAGGTTGCTATCTCCCAGCTCCGTGCGTCGATTCTTCGGTCGCATTTCCTGCGAGCGTCGTTTCTCAGCCGCAGAGCTGGCGGCGCGTCGTTTTTCAGCCGCCGATCGGATTCGTGTCGATCTTTTCCCCGCACGGCGCTCTGTGCGTGGATTTTCTTGTCTTTAGGCTGCCAGCTTCTCCTCTCAGGGTCCCAGGACTGGATGGGCACCACAGGGCAGAGTAGGAGTCTCTCCAGAGGCTCCAGGTGCTGGCAGAGAGAAGTCTTTGCTGTCCCTGAGACTTCAAACAACAGGAGGCAAGCTCTAGATCAAGCCCTTGGAGATTTCTTCTCAAGATGGAAGGCACACAAAGTCCAGTCTTTGCCCTCTTACTCTGGCAGAAGCAGCACTGCAGGAAAGCTCCACAAAGCACAGTCACAGGCAGGGCAGCACTTCCTCCTCAGCTAACAGCTCTTCTCCAGGCAGAGGTTCCTCTTGATTCCAGAAGTGTTTCTAAAGTCTGTAGATTTGGGTGCCCTTCTTATACCCATTTTAGTCTTTGAAGTCACCTTTCTTCAAAGGGGACTCACACCTACTTGTGAAATCCTGCCTTGCCCAGGCAAGGCCTCAGACACACACCAGGGGGTTGGAGCCGGCATTGTTAGAGGCAGGCACAGTCCTTTCAGATGAGAGTGACCACTCCACCCCTCCCTCCTAGCAGAGATGGCTAATCAGGAAATGCAGGTTACACCCCAGCTCCCTTTGTGTCACTGTCTGGTGTGAGGTGAAAAACAACCCAACTGTCAAACTGACCCAGACAGGGAATCCACAAACAAGGCAGAGTCACAGAATGGTTTAAGCAAGAAAATGCTCACTTTCTAAAAGTGGCATTTTCAAACGCACAATCTTAAAATCAACTTTACTAAAAGATGTATTTTTAAATTGTGAGCTCAGGGACCCCAAACTCCACGCTTTAATCATATTTAAAGGTAGCCCCCATATTATCCTATGAGAGAGACAGTCCTTGCAACAGTGAAAAACGAATTTAGCAGTATTTCACTGTCAGGACATATAAACCACATTACTATGGGGGTCATTCCAATGTTGGCGGGCGGCGGAGGCCGCCCGCCAGAATTCCCCCCTCCGAAATACCGCGCCACGGTCAAAAGACCGCGGCGGGTATTACAAGTTTTCCCCTGGGCTGGCGGGCGGTTGCTGAAAAACCGCCCGCCAGCCCAGGGGAAAACGACCTTCCCACGAGGATGCCGGCTCGTAATCGAGCCGGCGGAGTGGGAAGGTGCGACGGGTGCAGTGGCACCCGCCGCGTATTTCAGTGTCTGCAAGGCAGACACTGAAATACTTTGCGGGGCCCTCTTACGGGGGCCCCTGCCGTGCCCATGCCACTGGCATGGGCACGGCAGGGGCCCCCAGGGGCCCCGCGACCCCCCCTACCGCCATCCTGTTCATGGCGGCTTTCCCGCCATGAACAGGATGGCGGTAGGGGGGGTCGGAATCCTCATGGCTGCGGAGCGCGCTCCGCAGCCATGGAGGATTCACACGAGCAGCGGAAAGTCGGCGGGAGACCGCTGACTTTCCGCTTCTGACCGCGGCTGAACCGCCGCGGTCAGAATGCTCGTTGGAGCACCGCCAGCCTGTTGGCGGTGCTCCCGTGGTCGGTGGCCCTGGCAGCCACCGGCCGCCAGGGTCAGAATGACCCTCTATATGTCCTACCTTATCCATACACTGCACCCTGCCCTTGGGGCTACCTAGGGCCTACCTTAGGGGTGCCTTACATGTAAGAAAAGGGAAGGTTTAGGCCTGGCAAGTGGGTACACTTGCCAAGTCGAATTTACAGTGTAAAAATACACACACAGACACTGCAGTGGCAGGTCTGAGACATGATTACAGAGCTACTTATGTGGGTGGCACAACCAGTGCTGCAGGCCCACTAGTAGCATTTGATTTACAGGCCCTGGGCACCTCTAGTGCACTTTACTAGGGACTTAACAGTAAAACAAATATGCCAATCATGGAGAACCAATTACGTACACATTTTAAACAGGAGCACTTGCACTTTAGCACTGGTTAGCAGTGGTAAAGTGCCCAGAGTAACAATATCAATAAAATCAGAGTCCAGCACACATCAACAACCTGGGGAACAGAGGCAAAAAGTTAAGGGAGACCACGCCAAGGATGAAAAGTCTAACAAGCATTATTAGCCAATAGGCTGCCTCCAAGTTAACATAATAGAATAAAAAAACTGGCACCGTGCCTTTAAGGCTCTGAGCACCTCCAGTATCCCACCGTGCCTCGGAGGTGAGAATGAGGTGACAGTTGGGTCACAGTTTGGTCAGTTCTTTTTTCTGGCTTGTTCTGTTAGGATCCTGGAGCATTGAGCTCTCATTTTTCTGAGTTTCTTTTTACCAGAAAAATCTTCTAAAAACACAGCTTTCTTTATTTTACTGAACGTCTTTTCTAATTTCCTGAGTAAAGTAAGATTTTTCTCTGAGGAAAATGCCTTCCCTTTTTGTAAAATGCCCTGCTTGTGGCAAAAAGAAGGCTCAGAGTGACCCACACTCGAGCCTGCATAATATGCTTGCCACAAAGCCACTGTCCTGAGACCTGCAAACACTGCCATAACCTGTCAAAAAGAACTTTGAAAGACAGAGAAAGAATTCATCTCCATGGCTTACATGAAAGGGAGAAAACGTCATCTTCATCTCTTCATAAGAAGATCTCCAGAGAAAAAGTTTCCTCTGACAAGCGGCAAGATAGATCCACCTCAGCAGGTAGGAAGATTCCTGTTTGTTCTCCATCAGCATCATCACTCCTGTCGTTGTCGCATCAACGTCGTCAGCCGACGTCAAGGAGCACACCTCCGTCAGCGGCGACACTTGCGACGTCAAGGGATATGACGTCGAAGAAACCACTACCTCCGAGGGATAGATCTCCTTCGGGGGCCACCCACCACTCGATGTCGAGCCAGCATAGGTGTGCTGATACTCTGTCAAGGGTGCACCCAGACCCTTCGATGACGAAACACTCAACGTCAAAGACAACCTCAAGACCAAGATCGAGGTCTCCGCTGACGGCGAAAAGCCGCCGTTCGACGTCGAGACACACTCCCCCGTTTCCCATCACTCGGCGTGGGGCATTCAACGTTGAGGCTCTCGACGTCTAGACTGTCACATTCGGTGTCAAGGTTTGAACGGTCTCCATCGACGACACTACATCGTCATTCAACGTCGAGACACTCCTCACCTCTTCCGGTAACGTCAAAACAAAGTTCTCACCATTCCAGCTCTCCTCAAAGTCGACCAACGACGGCAATAGGACAAACTTTGCCTGCTGAGACGGCGTTGCTGCCTCATGACCCGATCTTAACTATACCAAGTAGATCATCTATAGCATCCTCGAGAGCTTCATCACACGACAGCTCTCACCCATAAATCTTTCGCCAAGGTGATTAGAAAGCCTTAAAAAGACTCCGGCTCATCAATCTCTGGACTCCCAGTACTCTCGGTTGTATTCCCCCTTGGCATCTTTTCCAAGAACACCATCTCCAATGCCTCCAGCCAAGTAGAATCATCTACAGAACAACCCAATCCACGACAATGGTGCAGTCCTTCTCGGTCGCGCACAAGGAGTAGGTCACCACAGGCATCCAGACTAAGTTCAAGATACTGGGTCTCTAGATCCCGTCACCAGGGGCGCAGATCTCCTTGGTCCACAGCATCTACGTCCTTTATCAGAGACTATTCACCAACACTAACAAATACTAATCCAGCAAGAGTATCTCCAGTGGACGACATAAACACTTTTAATGAGGTGTTGGTTAGAGGAGCCCAAAAACTCAATATAGACCCTCCGGAACCTACAGCGTCATCGTCGGTGATTTCTGAAACACTGCACCATCACTCCTCTTCGAGACAGCTTTTACCGTTAGTTCGTGGGCTTTTGCAGCCAGCCATGGATACCTTCCTGACACCAACATGCCTGCGTGCATCTCCTGCTCGAATCCTAAAGAAATACAAGGCCCCAGACTAGGACCTTTTATTTCTTAGAGCTGATCCTCCACCGGATTCTGTCATTCTAGGTGCAGCCAGAAAGAGCCATTCAGTGGCATCCTCATCAACGATCCCTCCAGATAAGGAGAGCAAGCATCTGGACTTGTTGGGTAGAAAGATGTGCGGTACCTGTGCATCCTTTAAAAAGGTATCTGCATCCTTTATGAAGTGCCTCTGCACTTTTAGGAAGGCACGATCATTCTTTGTGGGACTCTTTAAACAGGTTTGTCGATAATCTGCCTAGGGAAGACAGATAGGATTTTCAAGAAATCCTACAGGAAGGAGGCCTAGTAGCTAATCAGGTGTGGCTGCTGATGGTTCGGACCTAGCGGCTCATCAATATGCACATGGCATATGTGAAAGAAGGTCATCTTGGCTTCGTCTCACAGGTTAAAGCCGGAGGTTCAACATCGCATCTTGAACCTCCCATTCACTGTAAAGTCTTTGTTTGGTACCTACACAGATAACGAAATGGCCAAAATGAAATCTGAATTGGACACATTGAAAGCCATAGGGCTACAGAAACGCAAGGAATACCGTAGAAAGTATGGGCCATATGATAGACGTCCATACCAGCAGAGAGTTCAAACCCCTCATTTGTCCAAAGGCAACAGCAAAGACAAGGATGACCGTTCTACCAGTCCCAAAAGACAACAAGGGAACGTGGCTCGAGCAGACAGATCAGTCTTCATCCAAAACATCTGGTAAATAATGAGGACTCGCTTCCCCTGATCCTGTCAACCACTCCAGTGGGGGGAAGTATTGCGAACTATGTAATCGAGTGGCACTCCATAACAAAGGATAAACGGGTGCTAAATATTGTCGAGAATGGGTATTCTCTACGTTTCAAGTCACCTGCTCCTCCAGTGCAACCAACAAAAACAGATTTTCATCACCAGCCTCTCCTGCAGAAAAAGGTTCTCATTCTACTACAAAAAAAGAGATATCGAAAAAGTTCCATCTTCGCAGAAAGGAGAAGGAGTGTACTCTCGCTATTTCCTAGTACAAATGAAAGGTCCAGACAGGGTTTTCAGACCTAGCTTGGATCTGAGACATCTAAACAAGTACATTTGAAAAGAAAAATTCTGAATGCTGGCCCTTCATCAAATTTTTCCTCAGCTCCATCAAGGGGACTGAATGTGTTCCATAGATCTACAGGATGCATATTTTCACATCCCAGTGACAGCAAAACACCGCAAATTCCTTCGCTTCGTAGTTGCATACAACCACTACCAATTCAAGGTACTACCATTCGGGCTAAAATCAGCCCCTCGAACATTTTCCAAATGTGTAGCAACAATAGCAGCACACTTGAGGAAGAAATAGATATTTATTTACCCATACCTCGACGATTGGTTACTGAAAGGCAGCACTTCCTTCCAAACCTTGCACCACCTCAAAATCGCTTTGAACACCTTCAAAACCCTAGGTCTACAGGTCAATCTACAAAAGTCCACACTAACCCAGAGGCTCCACTACTTAGGAGCGACGCTGCACACAAAACTAGAAAAAGTGTAGCCTTCGGAGGAGAGACTATTATCAATAGCACAGAAGTGTCACAGGATCCTTCACACTATACGACCTACAGTCAGACAAATAGCTTCACTACCTGGTTCCATGGCCTCCTGCATTTTCATTGTTCCGAATGCCAGATTACCCATGAGACCTCTTCAGGAGAACCTGGAAGATCAGTGGATCCAACTTACAGCCAAATGGGAAGACAGAATAATTCTCTCACCTGTGGCAAAAACCTCACTATAGTGGTGGACTCACCGACAACATCTGTTGGTAGGGGTCCCTTTTTATCAGAGCACTCCTACCGAGACGCTTGTAACGGATGCATCTCTGCAGGGTTGAGGATCTCACATGGGCTCTCTCCAAGCCCAAGGACTGTGGTCGGACAAAGAGCAGCAATACCACATCAATCTGCTGGAACTGAGGGTGGTTCGTCTAGCTCGCAAGTCTTTTTGCCCATCCATCAAGGGCAACTCCATGTTAGTCCAAACAGATAACACAACCACAATGTACTATTTGAACAAACAGGGGTAACTCGATCTCGCCCTCTATCTCAAGAGTTACAAGCCATCTGGCATTGGCTACTAGCGAGGAGGCTGTCAATCACAGTGGTTCACCTTCTGGGAGATCAGAACACAAAAGCAGATTCCCTCAGCCGAAATCTCTCAGACTCACATGACTGGGTGCTTCACGATGACATCGTAACAGACATTTTTCGACAATGGAGGTATCCTCAATTAGACCTGTTTGCAGAGGAAAACAACAAAAAATGACAAGACTTCACATCCAGGTTTCACCCACCAGGAACGAGGGGGAATGCCCTGTTGATAGATTGGTCAGAGACATTTCTCTACGCTTTTCCTCCCATTCCCCTAATTCCCACAGTGATCAACAAATTTTACAGGGCCAAAACCAGGATGATACTAATAGCCCCAGAATGGCCCGTCAATGGTGGTACACTTATCTCCTCCAGTTGTCAGGAAAGCCTCACAAGAGGCTGCCATGCAGACCGGATCTTCTCCACAGATTAGAGGGGAAAGTTCTGCATCCCAGCCTTCCTTCGCTGAGCTTGATGGCATGGCTCCTGAATTCCTGCAGTATGGCCATTTAGGCCTCTCACAGGAATGCATGAATATTCTAAAGGAGTCCAAAAGACCCTTGACACAGCGCTCTTATGCATTCAAATGGAAGAGATTCTGCATGTGGTGTGTCCAGAATGATCTCAATACTATCCTTGCTCAAGAGGAGGTTATTCTACCCTACCTCCTTCACCTTGCAAAGTCAGGACTGCAGTTTTCCTCACTTAAGGTACATTTGTCTGCCATTACTGCATATCGTAAATCACAGTCACAAAAGTCATTCTTTACTGTGCCAGCGGTTAAGGATTTTCTAAAGGGCTTGAAAAAAGTGTTTCCACCAGTTTGTACACCTTCATCTCCGTGGGAACTGAATGTGGTCTTGTCTAGACTTATGGGCTTTCCTTTGAGCCCATACACAAAGCTTCTTTGCAACACCTTTCATGGAAGACAGCTTTTCTTGTTGCAATTACTTCAGCTAGAAGGGTCAGTGAAATTCAGGCTCTTTGTTCAAAAGAACCCTATACAGTTTTTCATGATAACAGGGTCGTTTTACGGACCCATCCTGGATTCTTACCTAAGGTGGTTTCTGACTTCCATATTAATCAGACCATATCTCTTCTAACATTCTTTACCAACCCTTCTACACCAGCAGAGAGAACCTTGCACTCCCTGGACTTGAAGAGAGTGTTAAAATGTTATCTCGATAAGACTAAGGACATCAGAAAATCTGATCAATTATTCTTAAAATATGGCCACCTGAGAACAGGCAGGGCGGCCTCAAAACAGATGATTTCTAGGTGGATAGTCTCATGTATTCTGATTGCATACCAATTGGCTAAAAAACAAATGGCTGCCAGGCCTCAAGCTCATTCCATAAGAGGCAAGGCGGCAACAACAGTCCTTCTAAAAAATTTACCCATCTCCGAAATTTGCAAGTCTGCAACATGGAGATCGGTACATACTTTTACAAGGCATTACAGTCTAGATTTAGATGCTAAGACAGACACTCAAGTGGGTCAGGCTTCATTAAGAAATGTATTTAACTAAGACAAATAGACTGCTTGTGCTTCTACCTCTCCGTCCGCAGGGGTATGGGATTGGCTTGCTAATCTATTCAATATTTATGACTATTGATGAGGATCCCCTGGAATAGAAGGATACATTACTTACCTGTAAATCCTAGTTCTCTTCCAGGGGTATCCTCATCAAATTCATAAACAACCCACCCTCCTTCCCGGACGTAATTTTGGAGGTACAGCAGTACTCATTTGCCTAATCTATTTCTTCTTATCACCTTAAAAAAGTACTGACCAAACTGTGACCCAAATGTCACCTCACTCTCACCTCTGAGGCATGGTGGGATACTGGAGGTGCTCAGAGCCTTAAAGGCACGGTGCCAGCTTTTTGGTTCTGTTATGTTAACTTGGATACAGCCTATTGGCTAATAATGCTCCTTTATTTTCAGTGTAGTTTTTTCTTTCTACAATTAATTGTTTATACATTTTATGCTCTCTTCTGTGATTGCAGAAAGGCTTTACCTCTAATTGAAGAGTTTAATTAAAGAAAAACTTCACAAAAAATAAAGCATTTTAGCCTGTTTCTCAACATAGACTGCATTATTGTTTACACATGGATATCATATATATGTATTAAAATTATCTACTCTAATATTACTTTTGCATATACATTTGATACATATCCATGTGTGTTTATATATGCTCCGGGGTCCCCGCACGTGGGTGGGAATATTCAGTGTTTATGACTTTGATGAGGATACCCCTGGAAGAGAACTAGGATTTACAGGTAAGTAACTTATCCTTACTCACCCACTCAGAATACACATCTTATATTGTATGCAATTTATGAACTGAATAACAATAAATCCAACTATTTTGACATTAATGGCAGGTACATAAAAAGAGAATGTAGTTGCAGTTGGTTTTACTTTTTATAAAAGTGAAAATTTCCAAATTTTTTTGCAAATGTGCTTAATTGATTCATAGTAAGACTCATAAATTGACCACCAAAAAGCACTAATTCTATCCTTACTAATACAGAAAGTGTCAGGGGTGGTGATGCTTCCTCTTCACTGCTTACTAAATGTTTCACACTTCTGGGACTAGATTACAGAACAATGCACTGGGACACACACTGGGTAAGGGAAGAGTTGTGTTTGGAGTTTCCAATGGGTCTCTCAGTCTACGCTGTTGAATGCCTTCTAATAGTTGAAGTTGACACAGGGAGGGAGAGTTCCATTCCATTGACTTCTAAATGATGATGCTCAGTGTTGCAGTCTGGTCTCGCAGCTGAGCGCTGACTTGTTCCTTCATTGGTTTTAAGATGACTCTCTTGGCTGGGGTTTATAGAAGAGTTATCTCTCTTAAGTTAGCGCAGTTACTCAAGTCAACTTTTTTGGGGAGATATCCAGGCACCTTTTCCTCTTCCCAGATCCTTCCAATCATGGGATAGAACACATCTAGTGATGGTTCAATGTCTGCCTTCCGCGCCTCAACAGGAATGTTGTCAGGTCCTACTTTTTACCTTTTTTCAGATGTTTGATGGCTTGCTATACTTCTGCCTTCGTAGGCCTGGTGCAGTTGGTTGGCAGGTCCTTGTCAGCTGGTGGTATATCTGGTGGAGAATGCGGCATAGGCTAGTTCAGCATATTTTCAAAGTGCTCCACCCATCTTCGTTGCTATCCTTCATTGTCCATGATTGTCTTCCCAGCTTTGTCTTTAACAGGTCTTTTTGGCTTGCTGTATCTGCTGCTTTTTGGCTTGCTGTACCTGCTGGAGTGTGTATTTGTTATGTCATAGAGTTATTTCAGGTTTCCATGGCTTGCTGCTTCCTGGTCTTATGCGGCAAGACCACTGATAAATATTTGCTTGTCTAACTTAGTCTTCTTCTTGCTTCCTTGTTGGTTTTGATGCACTCGCCTTGAGCTTTCACTTTTTCTGCTCTTGTTTTGCTGGTGTTGCTGCAGATTTCTTTTCCTTTCTCTCTTAAATTTTGCAGAAAGTTTTGATGGCGAGCCACTCTTTATGCTGGTATTTCTTGGGACCCAGTATCTCCTGGCAGGTTGATGTTACTTTGATCTTCTCCTATTTACTTTCTACTAGGTTTCTGTCAGCCTCTATTACTTGCAAGAGTTGAAAGGAGGATGGTGTTAGATTACTGGCATTGCTTTGTCAGTTCCATCCATGCTTTCTTCAACTTTAGCTTTAGCCTGGGTGTGACAAGGTGATGGTCTGATGCTACGTCCGTTCCTCTCATCACTCTCACATCCATCCAGGGTCATCCAGAACTTCTTGGTAATGCAGACATGGTCGATCTGATTCTGTTGGTCTAGTGATACTCATGTTGCCTTGTGTATTCTTTTTTGTGAAAATATACTGCCACCTATCACCAGACTGTTCAGGGCACAGAAGTCTGCGAGCCCTTCACAATTCTCATTCATTTCGCCAAGGCCGTGGTTGCCTATAACTTTTTCATACCCAGTGTTGTCACTTCCTGTCTTGGAATTGAGGTTCCCCATCATCATGGTGATGTCTCTCTCGAGGCATTCTCCAAGATGGATTGGAGTTTGTTGTAAAATTGTAATTTTTTCTCTTCTTTGGTGTCATGTGTAGGTACATAGCATTGTATAACATTTAATTGATCCTCTTTTCTTTGTGCAAAAGGTTGCTGTGACGATTCTGGGGCTGTGGGCGTCCCATCTAATCAGAACTCTGTTGGATGCTGGCGTTAGCATCAGTTCTACTCCCTGAGTGTGTGGAGAGTGCTCTTCCTTGTGTTCAGAATACCACAACATTCCTCCTGGAGCAAGTCTTTTCTGTCCGGACTGTGTCCATGTGATCTTGCTGATGCCAAGCAGGGCAAGGTTGTATTTTTTTTATCTCTACCGCCACTTGGGCTGCCTTGCCTGTCTCATGCATGGTCCTCACGTTCCATGTCCGGATGGTGATGGTCTTGGTAGAAAGCAGGTGCATCAGCTTTGTGGATTCCACGAATCCGTGGCTTGAGACATACCTGCAGGAAAATGCTTTCTTGTTTCATCTTTTCGAGTATGTTCAAATTCAGGATTCAGGCTTTGAATTGAAAAAATGCAAAAAAGGAAAAGATGTTAACTAAAGAAAAAGAGGTAAGGAACAAGAGATAAAATGGTGCAAGGAATGGAAAGAAGGCGTACGGAAAGATACAGTAAGGTAAAGAAATGAGCGATTGTTGGATTCTTATAGTTGTGGGGAAGTTAGAACGTATAAGCTTGATGATGTAGGAATAGAATATTAGTATTTGAAGTGCTGGGTCATTTGCTGTTTGCCTGCCTCACTGCCAGTCATGTGAAGAAAAAAGAATACCTCAATGGGATTAAATCAACTGTTCACACTCAACACACAATATCAACCACTCCGTACCTCCAATGATCAATCTATATAAAGGAATTGAAAATAAAAAATTAAAAATAAAATTTAAATTTATTAATGAATCTAAACCAATGAAATCATAAAATAAAACCGCCCATACAAACCCAAACCAATGATAAAACCCTCACATATGAAAACCAGACATAAGGGAGACAAAACAGAAAGACATCCACTATAGTCTATTATATACAAGGTGTCCCAGTTTTGGTGTATATGGGCCTATTGATTTCTGTTCACAGTCTCTGTTCAACCTTAGGCCCGTTCCAATGGGTCCAGCAATCCAATTTGCGTTGACTCGTTTCCGTGGTTTTCCAAAGGTCCTTCCACCACCTTCTTCAGGACATTAAGATATACTCCCCACAGATGAATTTCAAATCTATTCAAACAAACAGACATATACCAATTCCCAATTTATAAACCCACCCTCTAAAATTTGAAACACCAGTATAGCTAAACCCTCCCGTCATCATCACAACCGATTATTAATATAAACCTCACGTTCCTTTTTAAAAAGTATCACAAAGAGGAATTCACTACACACATTCAATTTATCTGTGTATATTCTCAAGCAAAAGCATCCATACTCTTCTTCCATCATTAGCTACTCCACTCACCTGCATATACCATAGGTTAAGTAGATGCCTTTTAACCAAATGTTTATACACACAATCTTAGGTTTCACAGTAGTTCACCCAGCGGACAACTTCTCTATAGACAAAACAAAGCAAATTAGTGGGTCAATATAGTCCCATCTATTGCATGCTCTGGGTATTACATTGTGTCATATGTGTCTCAACCACCACATGCATAACCCATATTCTAACACCCATATTAAGTGTTGGATAAACAGATAGTGATAACCCTAATTTTGTGGTAATTAAAATTTCTTATGTATAATAACAGCTGTTATCCATTGGACTTACCACAGAGTCCATTTAACTTTCATACCAATTTGTTGAGTCACAAGGGGCCCTGTATTAATAAATGGGCTCCCAATCTTTCAGATCTGAGGGTAAAGTAACCTAGATACAAAACTGCCAGTCATGTACAAAGGGTGCATGAATAACAAATATATATTCTTGCCTTACCTGTGCCTCTAAGCATCTTTACATTTGCAGCAAGTTGACTGCCAGGGCTCACAGGTTACCTGCATAGGCTGTGGTTGTGGATTACCTTGCAGCCATCCTAAAGCAAGATGATGCCTAGGTGATCTGGTCTGCTACAAGGGTTTCCTATACCAGCGTTGTTGGTGTCTTCACAGTCTAGGCAAACTTCATAGCAGCTTCTGTGACTTGCCTGTTTCCTGCAGTCATCATGTGGTGGCGGTTAATGTTGTGATGTTTCTTCACATACACCCTACATGTACATAGTGTGGCAGTTTTAAATTTACACTGCACACAGAGAGTTAAGGGTGACAGATGTGACCTGATAACATAAGTCATGCAACAAAGCATAGTTCTTCTGCCTCCTTTCATCCCAGTCCTGGTCACTCTTTTATAGATTGGGAACAATGGAGGGAAGGTTTGGAGGCTACCTTGATGCTATTGATGGTGACGCTTTTTCTAACACAAAGAAATATGCGCTATTGAAATACTGTTTCGTTCTGGAAGGAAGGAATATATTGAAGCACTTACCTCGTCAGTCTGTAATGAAGGAAGGTGATGTGGAGTATGCATCTGCGCTTAAGATGTTAGATGCAAAATTTAAATGTCATAAAAAATGTGATTTTAGAAACACACAAATTTTGTAGAATGCATAGGTTACCTGATGAACTGGTAGAGAGCTTTATGGATGCATTAAGTACATTAACCTCTGGATGTGAGCATAAGGATTTTGAAGTTGAGTTAATTAGGGATGAAATAGTTGAACATACTAATAAGAAAAAGGTTAATGAAGTTCTACTTACAATTCCTAATCTAACTTTGAACAAGGCGGTAGATTTGGCCGCAGGCATTGAAGGCACTGCATGGTATATGGCTCAAATATCTCTCTCTCAAACATCTAAGGAAGTAGTTGCTGAGTTGGTAGCCAATGTGGTCAGTGTTGTCATTGGCAAGGTGATAATTCCAAATCCTCAGAGTCTAGTGATGAAAGTATCATTTTGTGTAAGTAATTATTAGTACAAGACATGGATAACATGTACCTTACAGATGAGGCCATGATTAGAGCCCTTATCGTCAAGAGAGTGTTGGAAGTGTCAATGTAATCAATGTAAGCATGATGGCTGATTCTGGATCACCATTTATGTTGATTGGAGTAAATGATTGGAAGAATTTTCAGAACAAAGAGGTGGAACTGAGAAAGTCAACAATTAGACCAGTGGCTTATGGTGGTAAACCAACAGACATTGTGGGGGAATTTGATACCACATTGAGTTTCAAAGGAAATTCTTCTTGTGCCACTGTCTATGTTGTCAAATAAGGATCACCCTAATTAGAGTAGTTAGAACATTGTAATGTAGAAATAATTTTGGATCCAAATAATCCTGAGTAAGTCCTTTTGAACAGAGACTTTATGGGTATTTGGGTGTTGCAAGTACCAAATTGAGAGGTGAGATTTCTTGAAGTGTTTAAAGGTAAGCTGGGGATGTTTAAGGAGTTCAGGCATAAAATACAACTCAAGAATGAAGTGAAACCAGTTGTATATAAAGTGAGGAGAGTTCTGTAGGTCGTTAGGCCAGCATTATGAAAGGAATTGGGCTCAATTATACCTTGTTCACATAATTTCTCCATCAAAAGATCAGGATGGTTGTCTCCTGTTGTGCTGGCACATAAACGAATAGCAGTTTGTGAATGTGTGTTGATCCTAAAGATCTTAATATGAGGATTTTAGGTGCTAGGCATCCCTTACAAAATATTACCTTGATGGTTTTGTTTATTAAGGTGGTGGGGGCTAAAATATTCTCTAATCTGGACATGGCATCCGCATAGCATCAGATTGTGTTGGATCAGAAGTCTTGTCACTTAACTTCCTTTATCACTCTGGATGTGGCTTTCCATATTAAAAGGATGCCATTTGATTTGGTCTTGGTGTCAGCTGTTTTTCAGCCCCAGATGGAAACGTTATTTAATGACGTGGAAGGGATTACATGTTTCCAAGGTTATTTGTTGTTATGTGCAGAGGGTAAGACCAGTCATGAGAGAAAGTTGGCTAACATTCTTACTGTTTTGGAAGAGAGGGGTACTACCCTTAAGGAAGAAAAATGCAAATTTGGAGTGGAAAGTGTGGATTACTTGGGGCATAGGTTATCTGCATGTGGAGTACAACCCAAAGTGAAGCTAGTAAATGTTATTGTTGATGCCCCTGTATCAGAAGGAAATGATAAATTGTGATCCTTCATAGGAGTGATTGAGTTCTAGTCTCAGTTCATTCCTACATGTACTGAAAGAACGCCGCCTTCTGGGGAAAAGTGAGAAACTTGTTTGGAATGACTAAGGTAGGTGTGAATTTGAGGATATCAAAAGTAGTTTGGTTAATCCCACTCTTCTCAAGCCTTTTGATGTGAATGATTCCAGCATAATGCTCATAGTGCTAGCCAGTATGTTTTAAGAGCAGTTCTGTTGCCAAAGGGAAATGGAAGAGAGGAGGCCGTAGCTTTTGCAAGCCTAAGTCTCAGGGATTCCAAATCATCCTACTTTGTTGTAGAGCCAGAGGCGTTGGTATGTTGGTGGGGCCTTAATTATTTCCACCAGTATTTATGGGGCTTGGAATTTGTTGCACGTGTTGATAACACACAAGACCTTTGGCCAGTCTTTTTTCCATAAAAGAGATGAAAAGATCCACATCTAGAATTGCAAAGTGGCAATACAGACTACATGGCTATTGTTATCTTGTGGAATATTTTCTTGGTCTTAACAATGTTATGGCTGACTGTCTTTTGAGATTGCAATTGGTGATTAATGATCATGAAAATGGAAAGTCCTTTAAGGATAATTAGGAGGTGGTAGTTACTGGGGTCGCAAGCATGGCTAAGGATGCAATTTCTGAATCCGAATGGTTGATAGTCTTGGAAAAGAAAATTGTGTTCTTAGTGTAGTGCAGGACATGTGAAGAAGGGTTGGAAAAGAAATAAAATGTTAGATGCTGTGTTGGATGCTTATAGGCATGTAGCTCTAGAGCTTTCTGTGGTCAGAGAGTTCTTTTGTATGTCTGATGTTGTGGTTGTTCTTGAATTCCTAATATTTACATTGTGGATTTAGCCCATGGGGGTCATGTCAGGATTTATGTGATTAAGAGAAAAGTCAGAGATATGTTTTGATGGCCTGGTATGGATAGAGTAGTGGAGCAGTTTGTGAGGCAATGCATGTATTGTGTGTCAAGTGACGAGACACAAGTGACTGTTCCGAGTTCAGGGTGTGCTGCTCCTGTTCAGGAAAAGGCATGGTCTAAAGTGGGTATGAATATAATTGGTTCTTTAGGTGTGGGCAGTGGTCAAATCTAATATGGCATGTTATAGTGGATTATTATTCTTGATGGCCCGAGGATGGTTTCGTTAATGATATTACATCCTCTGCTGTCAAAAGTTTGTTAAGGAATTTATTTTTGAGGTAAGATTGTGTCTGACAGTGGTCCACATTTTTTTTCTAATGAATTTGAGGAATTTCTTAAGCAATTTGAAACGCCTTAATTATATCATCCGAGGAGTGCCAGTCTTGTAGAATGCTGTATACAGTATCCTTTTTTAATGGTTTGAATTTGATGCAGAAGTAAAATATCTTTTGTGGGTAATACACATCATGCCAAATTCGGAAACAAAGGTATCTCCTTTTGTTTTATGAAAAGGAAGACTACCAAGATTGAAGATGAATAGAATCTGGCTGCAGAAGAGGATGCCATTAGAAGAAAGCATGAAGAATGCGAGTGAAAGAAGGGCCTCTCAGGAGCAGTGTGCCAAGATTGTATTGCCTTGTTTGAATGTGGAAGTAGGAGATTTAGTAAGGATCAAGAAACCCTTGGTTGGGAAGGAAAGGGGTTGTCGCTTTTCTAGTCCCAAGAGGGTGAAGAGAGTGGGAACATTCTGTGACGTTAGATGATTGAAAGTGTTGGAACAAGGACAGAGTAGCTGTTGTGTATAAAGAGAATTTGGGAAGCAAGTGTGAGGAAGATGGCCCAAGAAGAAAGGATTAACATAAGTGGATTCTACTAGAAGATCGTTCAGGGTAAGCTTGCTTCCTGTCAGGTTAAGGGATTATGAACAGGACTGTGTTGAAAATTAATATTCTCTCTTATATGTACAATGCTCATATAGGGTAAGCAATTGGCAAAAGTAATGGTAGGTGTAGATGTTACTGTGTAATATTTAATTTTGTGTAGGCCAAGTTATTGTAATCTATATATGCATAAGATGTAGTCGTTTACAGTATTACATCTTTAGATATGTCAGTAGATAGTTCTCGAAATAAAGAAGAAAAATGAAATATATAAATAAAAACTGTTTTGGATATTATTTGTAATTGTATAAGGGAAAGGATTAGGTCAGAGGTTTTCAAATTGGGGGGCAGGCCCCCTGGTGGGCCTAAAGTGACCCCAGAGGGCGGGGGTGCCAGGCCCTGGTCAATAGAAGCCTCATGCCTCATTTTTAGTAATGAAAAATGAGCTGGCAGCGGGCCACTTTGGAATGGGCCATCACTAACATCTTTTGTCGTGTATATCCTGATTGGGAGTATGTGTAAAAAGGGTAGCAGAGCTTAACTGTAATGTTTGAATATGTTTAAGCATATTTAAACGAAGCCAATTTAACAGAATGATTGTGAAACATTGAAGGGGGAGGGCGATTTTATTTATTTTTTTTAACATGGGAGGTGTGGCATTAAGCAGTTTGAAGCTGACTGATTAGGTCCTTATAGTTGTGTACATGATATGGGACAGTTAAAATGTATAAGCTTTATGATATAGGAATATACTGTTAGTATTTGAAGTGCAGGGTCAGTTGCTCCCTACATTGAGAGTTGCGAGCGGCCCAAGAGCATCCTGAACTGAAGACCCAGATAAGAGAAAGTGCTCACACTTGTTAGCAAATTTGAGCCCACTCTAATACTACAGATTTGTGAGCGTTTGGGTCGACAAGGCTTAATAAAAGATTTTGTGAAATGTGTCTGTAAATCTAAGTTGTCCATGAAGTGGTCAAATTAATTAACTAACTGATGTTGGGCATTCGGCGTACAAGCCATTAGAGCTGCTTCGTCTGTGTAAAGTAGTACTGGCAGAGGGACGCCCATAATCTTAGGTGTGTCTGGCGAGGTCGTAATTAAATGTGAACTGAGGCTGTTAATGGGGCCATGGGGCGAGTACACAGCCTTGGTGGCTTCCGCGCCCAGTGCTAAACTCATCCGACAATTCACCATTTTTGCCTCACCTGACACTGGCTTTTCTATTAGTGTGAAGAGGGCCTAATATATTTACAAGGGCCACACCTAAAACAAGTTCAATTAGGGTATGCCACAGTTTAAGACTAGTTGACGCAGTTGAATACCGTGAACAAGTCCATGAACGCTACGAAATGTGACGCCCATTTAGCGACGGTGTATTTTCCAGTTATTACGTTTAAATTCAAGCACTGTTCTGTTGTGCCTACACCGGCATGAAACTGTTTAGACAGGCATGCCGAATATTGTTATATGTAGGCCACTCCGGTATTCTGTTATAATGAACCCTCCCAAAGATCTTTGCAGGGATGTCAATCAACGACATAGGGTGATAACAATGGGGCTTTGCACGGTCCCCCTTCTTAAAGACTGGGATGAAAAGTGAACGTAGCCAAATACTGGGAACGGTAGTGTGGATCACGCTGTTAAGCACATTTGTCAGAAAAAGTGGCCCATAAATCCACTTTGCGTTTAATTAGATCTATTGACACGTCGTCGGGGCCAGGGGCTTTATCCCCCTTGGCTCTACTGGATAGCCAGGGTAACCTCTTGCAGAGACTGTATCAGGCATGGGCCAAGCCCCATATCCAACTAACAATGGGTCATGATAGCAATTTGGGGCAAGATAAATTTGCATAAGGTGCGCCACCCATGCCTCACTGTTTATGTGGCAATTTGTACAGGTTATTTTCTAATCAAAGGAGCGCAGATCGGATATGGCTCCCCAAAAGGTTTTACTATCCTTAGAACAGGCCGTAGTCATAAGATCAGTATAATTGTGTTTTCCCTATGCGTCGTGGCTGTTTTATATTGTTCTCGCATTGTAGCTACTAAAAAGCGGTCTCTTGAGTTCCCGGTCAAGACTTTACGCAGTAAGCGATTTAAAGAAGAGCATTCATGGTCAAACCATTGGGGAACCGGAGGCACTGTTCTATTGAGCTTACAAAGGGACTGCCTACTCTTAATGCATAAAGCCTCAAAGTAACTGGCTATGTCGCCTGGGTGAGGAGCCTCTGCCAAACGCCCCAAGATTAGTTTAAAAATTCCTGATATTACTTTCTCCAGAAAGAGAAGCGGGTCTGGTAATGTCTAGCGCAGTATAAGATTATTAATAGACGTTTTCGGGTTGGTGGGAATAGGTACACTTTTAAAAACCTTCCTAGATGGGACTGAAAGTTCTAAAAACAACTGGATTGTGATCCCCAAAACTGGTGTTAATAACTGTGCTACAGTTCACTAGGGGGACGAAAATGAAAGAAATCACCCAGTGACAGTTCCTACCGCTAAAGGTCAGAAAGTCCAGGTCATCAGCCCCCACCATCGTGTTATACAAATCAGCAGAAGCAGTAAATCTTGTCAGTTCCTTGCCGCTCAAGTCCCCACCCTCCCCCACCAACCTGAGCCCTACGTTCTTTAGCGCTTGGCAATTTAGCATTGAAGTTTCCAACCAGACACATATACAGTTGCTGGCCCTTATTGGTTGCTAGATCTACAAGAGAGGAAATTAATTCAAAAAGCCCTGGGAATTTTCGGTTAGGGTGTTGCAAAAATCATTATAGAAATGTATAAGATAAAGAGGTAAAGCCCCCTTGAATAAAAACATTTGGTAATCTTTCCCTGGCACATTTAAAGCTTCAGCAGAGGCGCCAAGAAGCAAACTAATCCATATAGTTGGGCCCCCTGATGCTCGCCCTGCGTGGGATGGATTGGCCGGTAAGCTGAAACAAAGAAAATCTTTAACGGCTATGGGGTTCACATCCCATGTCTCTTGCAATAGCAGTATGTCAAAATAGCTAATATTGGTTAACCAGTCAGGTGATGGTACCTTATTACGAAGCCCAGCAATGTTCCAACTCAAGATTCGTAAGGTAGAGTATTTGCATTTGTCCGCAATGAGAATGCTCTCCAGGTCTTCCAAAACACCTATACTAGGCTGATCAGAGAAGGGCTGTTTCTGAGCTGGTGGACTAACAGAGCGATGTGTTTGTTTACACCCTGGGCGAGTTAGAAAATCTTCCCCTGGCATAGCCCTTGGCTTTATCATGTCAGTCTATAGCGTTGCAATCTGATAAAGGGGCAAACCTGTTAGCACAGATCAAACCTTGAAAAGGGTGGGGCTGGTATGTAGATAAAACAGGTGGAACAAGTGGACAGGTTGCTTAAGTGAGTTTGGAGGCTTATAAAAGTAATCTAAGGGTAGTATGACAATATTAATACTTCTGAAAGAACTTGCTGCATTGGAGCTTAATAGGCTACTCACAATGCTGGGTCACCTAAAATGAACACTAATACAGTCTGCCGGAATATCCTTGGTAGAGGGGCCTAAGCAGCCTACCCTCCCGATCATTATGATCTCGTGCCCCGCTGCGATGTTAAAGCTTTTATTCACCCCCAGCTACTGCACAAACTTGTTCTGTACCTGTTCCTATGTCTCTGTTGGCTCACAGTTCAAAGGGGACATGCCAGCCATTACTAGGACATACTGGCAAGATTCCGATGGTAAGTTTAAAACTATACTGCTGGGCGCGCTGACTTTAGCTTGATCCTTCCCCTGAGTAGCAGATGCTTCATGTTGTTCAGCTGTTGCAGATTGTGTGGTGGACAGGTATCCAGACTCGTCTGGCCTCTAGGTTCTGATAAGATATCTGCAGTCTTCCCTCCAGATCTGGATCATGACGTATTCTGGGCTAAAAACCTAGCGGAATAGGAAGGGTCCATACTCTCTGTCGAAGGCTTGCCGGAGGGTGCACTGTTGTTTGGGTGGCCCACAGGTACAAGGGGACCAGCAGCGGTATTCCCGAGTGTGAGCAAGTTAGCTAAATGGCCTTCAGTCATTGCCAAACGCTCTTTTATGGGACCCAGATGTTTATCCAGAGCCTCTACCATCAGGTTGCATACATACTCAACTTGAGAATCCCCTAAGAGAGACGTGTTGCTTCCCCTCCCGTCAGTCACATAGTTGGTTTGAGCTTCCTTACACATGATACTTTTGCCAATCCTTCTACGTTTGAACACAGGTTCCAAGGGCGAGTTAAGGCAGGTGGTACTAGCGCAAGCAGACCAACTACAAAAATTTGAGCCCTTAGCTATATCACTATACATGGGTTGTGAGTTTTGCACATTAATCCGTACTTCCCCAGTGTGGCAAGATGTTTCTGAGGCTGGACTAGGTGACTCAATAGTACTCTGGTCAATGCACTCGGCTATAGTGTCCTCAGTGCTCCCATTCTTCAAAGAAAGCCTGCACTCCATTAGTGATATTTCATTACTTATGACCCCAATTGCCCTTTCAAGCATAGTGTCAATGCTGGTTGATCAGTGGGTTTGCATGGGGCGACCGTTCACCTTGCGTTTGCCCATGATTTATAAGCTGCCAGGTCCAAAGAAATCACCTGCATTGTAGGGGCGGCTCCTCCATTAGGGCGGAGTAGCATCACCCTCCACCAGCAGCACCTGCTGCAAACCTTTAACAACCAAACAATAATAAACTGTGGGGCATATTTATACTCCATTTGTGCCGAATTTGCCTCTTTTTTTAGACACAAATGTGGCGCAAAACTAACTCTATATTTATATAATGATGTTAGACCTGTCTAACGTCAAAATATTGGAGTTTGCACCATTTTTTAGATGCGTGAACCTACCTTGCGTCAGTGAGATGCAAGGTAGGCGTTCCCATCTAAAAAATGGTGCTTACCCCGCAGCCCCATATTTATCCCTGTGCTAAAATGACGCATGGGTGGGAGGAGGGGCTAAATAGTGGTGCAAAGGTTGCTTTGCACCATTATTGAACTCCTGGGTCAGACCAGGCGTTATGGGACCCATGGACCCATTGCCATGGTTAAACATAATGGAATGGGTCCACAGGTGCCCTCCTCAAGCCCCAGGAACATGCCCACCCACACCAGAGGGACACCGGAGGATGGGGGACCCCATCCCAGTTAAGTAGGGTAAGTATAGGTAAGTGTGTGTATATATATATATATATATATATATATATATATATATATATATATATATATATACATATATATATTTTTTTACATTAAATGCCATCGGGGGCCAAACTTGGGATCCCCTGTGCTGGCCATTGGGGTGGTGGCTTGCGCCATTCCATAAATATGGCACCCGGCTGGCGTTCAGGAATGGTGCACGCCGGTGCTAAACTTTTTGATGCTAGACTTTTTGATGCAAAACTGCGTTAGTGCAGTTTTGCATCAAAAAGTATAAATATGTCCCTCTGTTTATTATCGTTAGGTTGTTAAAAGGGCGGGCCGTGGGGTATGACGAGGGGAGTGCACATGTGTGTTAGGCTGGCCATCTCAGGCTGGCCAAACACACATGCACACAGGGCTGTCTCCAGCCCAGCAACACAGTTGCCGGGCTGGAGAGAGCCTGCACAGGCTCCCAGTCTGCCTGGGAGCACCCTAGCTGGGTGCTCCCAGCCAATCCCGATGCTGCTCTGAGCAGCGTCAGGATTGACACAGGGCAGGCTGGGAGCCTGTGCCTGCCTGCAGCGATGGGAGCAAGAGGAGCGGTGCGGGAGCGGAGCAGGTACGTTTTATTTTTATTTTAAATTAAATTTATTATTAGAAATACAATACCCTGGAAAAGGCAACCACTCTTAAGGAAGGCAAGATTAAGTAAAATATGTGAAATGTAAACAGGAACTAGGTTTCTGACATTAATCACCTTATCAGTTTTAACAGTGATTGATCAGATTTGATCAGTGTTTCTTCCTGTAAAGTTAAGCAAATTAATTTAGGGCCAATATGGAACCGTTTCAAAGCCAGTTTTTAATTATTGCCGGTCTGAGATCTGGTGGGACACACCAGACTAAAACCCTGTTGCTATGTGCTTATTCGAAGGGTTCACCGGCTGTAAGGTGTGCTCTACAATTTTGACTACTGCAATGCATTAGTTTATACATTTACCCCTTCATAACATTTCCAAAAAAGAGTGTTTTTCAAGTTCAAAAACAACAAGGTGATGACTGGAATGCTTTAATTGATCTCAGCCTCTGACAATCACTCGGGCCACATCCCAATCCATTGATTTTTTTGCCCACCATGCAACCTCTATTTGGATCTAGACATACGCAAATCAATCTTGACCCTGCAGTTCATGTGACCAGTCCACCCCAAACTGCCAGGCCAATCCCTCCCTGAACTGGCTAGTTTTGCCCTAGTTAGGGCTCTTCAGCCAGGTATAGCTTGGTTTCAGTGGCAGTGTGATCACGGACCCCTCCCTGTCCCTCTTTAGGCTCCAGGGACCCAATCCTCCGGGGCCTTTCTTTTTTAACAAGGTGAGAGGGACTCACAGCCCCTCTTCCTGAGCCAGTAGTGGCCCCCTGGTGGGTGCCCTGATACTCATCTGAGCCACTCACAAACATTATGTTGGGGGCCACAGGAGAAGCCTCTAGGCCCCCACTACCCCAGCTAGCTCCCCAGTCAGGAACAAACTGGGTGCTGGTGGGAGGCAGCACCATTTCTTTTCTCCTGCCCGAGCAGGAGCAGCATTTTTTACTGCACCTGCCAGGCGAAAGCAAAGTAAATTTTCCTGCTGGGAGAGTGCAAGTGTAGTATGTCCACACGTTCCTGGACAGGCTCCCTAAAACACTATAATGTAATGCGCCCCAGGGGATGGGGGAGGTTCCCAGGGTCAAAAAGTGGCTCAGAGAGGGGGGTCGCGCTCTCCATCTTCTTTTTTAAGATATTAGCCCTAGGGGATGGCTTCACCAGGGCCCGATGGTGGCCCCTGGAGGGGGCGCAAGCCACCATACCCATTATTAAGTAATCAGCCCTGAGGAATAGGAGTCCCAGGGCCCAAATTATGCACGGCGAGGGTGTTGCATGCCCCCCAACCTTTAGTGTGAATTTGGCCCCAGGAAGGGGAGTAGCTTGGTAGAGGGACTCCAATCACACCCCCTCTCTAAATATTATAAAGTAAAAAACCTCTGGGCCATAGATGGTGTTATTCTTTTTTTTTTATGCTGCAGGTGTTTTTTAGTTATATCTCCATGCATGTTAGTTTAATACACTAGGCCGCTGTGCGCCTTGACCTAGATATATTTCATTCAGCTTTGCATTGTGATTTTTACAATAACTAGTTTTATGGTCTTGTTTTAATTTCTTCAGTCTAATTGTTATGCTTAGTTTAGCGTTGTGTTCTCAAACAACACATTCTTGATCACTCCGTGCTTCAGTCAAGGCTACAGTCTGGTACATTGCCGGTAAACGTGGTAGAAGTTTAGTCTCCAACATTCGTAGAAAATACACATCCTTACGTAGGGACATTTTCTTAGAACATCAGCTGTGTTAATTATAAAAACACTTTCTAGTCCCATTACACATCAAGAGGGAGATTCCAGCAAGGGAACCACAACTGTATGCTGAATGCTTCGCAGCAGATGCTGACTCAGATTATAGGCCTTTGCTCAGGTATGAGGGTTGATGTCCTCCCAGGGGAACCTGAAAGGCAGGATTAGAGCTTTACATGCCGTGCTCAAAATATGATTTAGATAGGAAATAGTCCATCGATTCTAGTGGCAATATGAAAGAATTATTCTTATGCTTCACTCTCATCGTCACCATTTTAATATTGTTGTGTTGTGTCGTTCTGGTTATTGCAGCTCACGCTTTGCAATCCAAAATGCAGTTGTTTTATTAAACCAATCTTTAAAACATATACTGCTTTTATTGTCATTTATATATGAGACCGAATTGTGAATGAGAGAACCAGATGCAACCTGAGTGACCACGACTTCCCTGAGAAGTACAATATGTCATGCGCTCGGCTGCCCAATCATCTCTACCTTTCGGGAGAGATGAGACACTGCTAGTTAGCCGGAGCAAAGCCCGGATTTGGAGCGACAAGTGTCACCCACCGTGGATCAGACTCAGTCTCCCACACTGTGGACGATCTTGCTGCTCAAAATCCAGTAGTCTCATTAGAATAATGAGAGCCTACGCGACACTGGATTGCAGCTTTTAAAATCTTTTTTCTTTATATTGCCCCTGGGGAGTTTCTCTAACCCGCGCCCTACAAGGGGTAGGGATGCCTGGTATCTCTAATCTGCCCTCATATCTTTTTTTATTGATTACATTGAGGACAGACTAAGCTGTTGACTAAGCCCTTGAGTCCTGGAATGGCTGCCCGCAGATTTCTTTCTCATGTTTCAACGAGTCAATCAGAGCGCTCAGTCCTGCGAAAGCCTTACTCCCGTGGGGATGATTTGGCAGAACAGGAAAGAAGCCCTGTAGTCCAATCAGAAAACTCTATTTTTTTTATTGGATTCAAGGGACTCTCACAAGAATTCCTCGAACCCAACCGTCTATATATACAAATATTTTTCATCCATAATTTTACACTAAAACACACAAAAAGCATTCTCTCTAGACCAAGATCCAGCTTCCTGGCAAATTTGGTGTAGTTCTGTTCAGTAGTTTTTGCGGTAGCACTGTTAAAAAAAAGTCTATGGAAAATGCATGGGGATTTTGTGTTTTCAGACCCCCACGTTTGTGAGGACTCTTCAAACAGACCTAATGATAGTAGCAAACCAAAAAACCATCTTCCTATGGAAGCACAGACCTAACTATAACTACACACTGGCGTCTGCCAGTGGGTAATAATCCACTGGCGACTGCCAGTGGGTACTAAAGATATATATTGATATATTCACTGAATAAACCAAAGATTAAAGTGAAATTATAGTTAAGTGAAAATGTCAGTTAAAACTGAATGCTTTGAACGAACACAAAAACACTGAAATTCACCTCCTTTTGTGAACTGAAATAACTATTATAACTCATGGGCCTGTCGTGCACAGTGTTGTCATCAATAATATTATTTCAGATGCCATCAGTGATGTTATTAATGATGTCATAGAACATGCCATGAGTGATGTAATGTGTGAGGTCATCCTACCTGCACTTTTACAAGTGCACCACTAATACTTTTTGCAGAGTGTCTTATGACTTGACTGGAGTTAACCCATTAACAGCACACCCAAAGCCTAGAAGCACGCTTGACGCTCCGAAGAGACAACAAGCTAGCTACAGTCTACTCACCCCATTTGTATCCTGGTCCATACGTAAGCACACTTTCACTATGACCCATCTGACTCTAAAATCTTACATGAGAGACAAGGCAGGGACTCTTTTGTGGACTTGCAGTGGCCCATATGCAGGGCACACATAACCCCAACACACCCCAGACACAGTCTCATTTGCTACACACACAAAGAGCTGCCACATATGAGTTAGACTGGGCGTTGCTCCACTGAAGGATTCCAGTGTCAGAGGTGGCCCAGGAGAAGGCTTTATAAACTCTTTGACAATTTTCCAAGTCCTTCCAAGACAGTCTATGGAGAGCCACGTAACACACAACAAAACTGCAAGCTTTGCAATGGACTTCACTTGACACCACCTATATTCCTGATGCATCATTGAATTTTAGATGCTTACCACAGTCTATCATTAAAAAGCTAAACCAACTCTGTACTCTCCAGACATAATCCTGCTGAAGGCACTGAACTTCTCTGTATCACCTTTCTTGCTCTGACTCAGCTTCAGTTTAAATAATAAACTCAATCAACAATGTCCTGTTGCAGCTAGCATAACTTGTCCACCTGTTCACTGGTGTCCTGAGACTGATAGACTCATAGTGGTGTCCTGATCTGTTTTGTTTTATCCTTCCACTGTTGGACATGTTGACATACTTTTGGGGTTTTGTTTGGGAGGAATGTAGTGTCTTGAAGACAGGCCAAATCCACCACCTCTCTCAGAGGGCTCTCCCCATGCCTGCATCCACCCATCCACACGCAGGCATCACCACTCAGGTGACCATGCTAATAAAAATTAACTGTCCGTATGTGCCACCACTCCAGTTACTGATTGAATGAAGTTCCTTCGTCGTTTGTTTACTCTAGTGAGGACCTAGGACTCATTACATCACAAAAGGTGGGGTGGAGGGAGGGGCAGTCCGCACATAAGGCAGCAATGTCACCAGGTCCCTCATAATGAGGCACTATAAATCTGTGTATGGGGCGTTGGCTGTCCTGGTAGGGAGACCAACTGAAATACTCGGACGGTGGTATACATTTTTGGTGTAAACTAGACACAATATCTTAAAGTTTATTTGTTTATGAATTGGGAGTTAGTGCAGAGACACTAGTAATAGGGTAATATAGTCTCATCCATAGAGGCCCAGTGAGAGGCTGGAGTTTGGATGACCTGAAGTCTGTCGTGACGTTTTGGGAAGATCAAGAAAAGCTGCATTTAAATAACCAACTTGTGACGATATCAGACCTCATATAATGTTTTTAAATGAACAGACATTGTGAAGAGGAGAGACCCGGTATGCTCTCATTTGAAACATTTGTCCATTTAAAGTATTGCAATCATCACTATATAAGGGAATGAAAAGAAGTAGAGTAGTGTATGCATAGTGCTCAAGTGGGAAAAGCCAGCTTTAGTTAATGGTCCAATGACGTCAAATCTATGTGGAATCAAGCATAACTGCAAAGTTTTGACAAAGTCATTTAGAATGGGAGACTCTCCGTTTCTTTACCTGAAATGTTTCTGCTATTATAAGGTTTTATTTCTGAGCAGCAAGATCTCAATTTTATCTCTGATTAATTCCAGGCTATTATGGCCCCTCAAAATATCAATTGCTAACAAGCAGTGCTGTTGATTGTTGATCGTGGAAGAGTATTATTACATACAACCTGTGTGTCGCTGACTCCTTCCCCTTTGTGAATGGCATAGAAAATATTTTTTCAGAGCAGGCAGTGGTCCCACAGATCTCTGCCTGCTCTGAAAAATTGAAAAGAAAGCTTTCCATTTTTGTTTTTGAAATGCATCTCGTTATCCTTTAAGGAAAACAGGCTGCATTTGAAAAAAACAAAAACTGCTTTATTGTCTCCATCAGGCCACCATCCCTGTGAGGGCGGCCACTCCCAATGGGGTCACAAATTGCAACCTACCTCCTAAATATTAGTGAGGTAGGTCATTTGCGACCCCATTGGGAATCGCAAACAGTGTAAAGTGTTGTACATCTGGTTTTGCGAGTTGCAAATTGTGAGTCGCTAAGACTCGCAGTTTGCAAGTCGCAAAACCGGATCTTTGTACATGTGGCCCTGAGTCTTCCAATAGTTGTAGGTAGAGATTAAACAATAAAGGGTAGAAAGTGGAACCATGTCGGAAAGCACAAGGCGATGATGAGTAAATGGGGATGAAGCTAATGTAACCAGCTCAGTCCTGTTTCTCAGCAAGCCTTGCAGCCTGGCAGTGCTGTGGCTTGACACTAAGATCACTCATGCTAGCAGTTAAGATCATGATATCAAATGCCGCAGAAAGATCCAGGAGAACCAATTCCATAAAGATCCCTCATTGGAATGGCAGAGCATATCCCCCAGAGGAGACCCTACCACAGACTCTACTACTGGCGGGACAAACCCTTGCTGAGCAGAATGAAGTATACAATTGGTTTCAATATAATTCTTCAGCTCACTTGAGGATTTCAGATTTATAAGGCGATTAGGTAATAGGGAGGTATTTAAATAGAGTATTGGGATCTAATGTTGTCTTGTTCAGTAACGAAATTGTCAGAATTGAAGCTGTGGAGTAATATAGGTGTGACATATGCCAGTAAAGGATCAAGTTTACAGAACTCATTTTCTTGCAGAAGGACACTCATTGCCTAATATCGGTGGCTTTTAATGGCATGAGTAATCAAGCATTTGTTCTAAGTTTTTACACTGCACCATAATAACCCTTCCTCCTGGCTGTATCATCTATACATTGAGTAAATTGTTTCCTTTTGGCATGAAATAGGTGGGTATGGTAAAGGCCCTTGTCAAACGCTTACCTTCCATAGTGCATCACTGAGCTGTAGTCATATGCAAGGCCCAGGTTGTTCGTTTCTGGCTCCACTTTCACAAAGTTGCTTACATAGACTACCAAGGAGAAGACAAAATACAACTGATCAAGCTTTGCACCAGAAAACAGAAGCCAAAGGAGGTATAATTGGTGATTTAAGCATACATCCACAAAACCACAATCCAACAAAATCATCACAGCCCCCAATTGTGGTCAGTGGCCAAAATATTGGATCATGCTGTGGGAATGAACATCTGCCAACCCTCAAAACTCCCAAAACAGAGGAAACACCGAGCACTGTACCTTGTGGAATGTATTTCCAGATGATGTCCACATACTCATCTCTGTCACTCCTTGTTTGCTCGTGGACAAAACCAAGGACATGATTGAGTTCATGTTGGGTGATCCCTTTTGTGACACAACCACCTTTCAGTAGGGACAATTCTTGTGGACCTCCGACTCTTCCAAGATAAGACCAGCAGCTGGAAGAAACTTTTGATAGTGAGATGTTGCTAAGTTGGAGTGCTCAACATGAATTTTTCATTTTGTGCTTGGTGCTTTCATGAAATGTAAACAGTGTTGCTTGGAGTTCTCAAGATAATTTTTTTCCTTTCTCAGAACTGCAGTGCTGGATTTCCTCCCTAACTCTCCCTGTTGTAAAATATATCACTGCATGGTCACCTGCCTACACCTCTCAGTCGGCACTTTAGCACTATTCTTATTAAGTATTCTTTCAATAATGTGGCCTCATTAGTGTCATTCAGACGGAGGTGTTTCGAATACTTACTTGATGTTACTGAAAACGAGTCAAAAGTATTAACCACCTACTTTAGATATCAAAATATAACACCTTTGATGCCCAGTACAATTACTAAATTGAACTTTGTTCTTCTATTAATGGGGCAAGTATAGAAGTGTACAGTGTAAATGTGTCCTTCACGTCTACTGTAGTATATTTGATGGATCTCAAGCAGTAAGGTGAACCCAATTCCACCACACTGAGTGAACTTTGATAAGTTAATAAACCACCTCTGGCAAGCCTCCCTGAGCCCATCCCCACACATAAAGTTCCCATAGACATATTGTGGCACTGGGCTTCTAGATTGCAATATATATGTCCAAATAGGGTTGCTAAAAATCCTGGATGGTCCAAGCCACCAGGTGTTTGTCAGTTCTGTCTTGGTCAACAAAAAAGCAGTGTTTATTCATGTATTTGGAGCACATTAGTTAGCCGGCATTAGCCACACATTATTTAGCCTTACCTAAGCAAAGTCTCAGAGCACATGACTTAATATATAAAACTGAGAGAAAGGAACAGATGAACTGTCCTTCAATAGGAAACAGCCAGACATTAAAGGCTGCCTGACACTCTTACCAGACAGCATATATTTAGATCTTCTTTAGGTGATAAAACAGGAAGGTTTTGGGTAAGCCTCCTGAAATGTAGAATTAATGACCTTATTTGGAAAAAAGACTGAAGAGTGAGTTTATACCTTTACTAAGATTTCTTCCAGTGTAACTCTCCTGAAATATAGATTTGGTGATCTTAGTTGGCTTATTGCACAGCCAGTGATGATTTTCACTTCTAATGTAGTTATTCATGTAGACAATTTGTAAAGTGCTTAATATCAGTAACACAGCCTCCGAATAGTTCAGTTTAAAGAAGTCGTGTGTAGCATCCATAGTTTGGGTAAGCAAAGTTTCAGAATGTGCCTAAGTTTTGTCCCTTTAGCTCCCACTGACTGGCCCTCCCTCACTTGCTTTAGTGGTTTGAAAGCTCATTGATGGGTCAGATGTAGTGTGGCTAAGTGAAGGTTTCCCTTTGGAATATAGTGAAGTTCCAGCTTTAGTAGATCTCCAGGGTCATTTCTAAAAATCTGTCCATTGTAGTGTCATAACCTTAACATTTGATATTATCCACCAAAGAATATTAAAAATTATACGAAAGCAATTTATTAATTGAGGTGGATGGTAGTCCACAACAAGTAACAAAGTCACTAACTTGTTAAGTCTAGGGCAGAAGTACCCTCACCAGTGTCAGTCTGGGAGTCCTCTCCTGTCAGAGCATGTAGCACCTGGCTCTTTTGTCCTACCACTATGAATGGCATCCACCTCCTACCCCTTTAATCGTCTCCTGGGCCTTTGTACCCTCTGTTTAGGGAGAGAGCTTCCAAAACCAGTGTTTCTATGGAGGACATCACTCCTGGCTTTTTTCTCATCTCTGGGAACTTTCTGCCAATGATGCAATCTATGGCCAAGTTGGGCCAGACAATGACTCTTCTCTGTATAATTACCCCCCCCCCATTGATTCTAAAGATATCAAGGACACGGTGCCTATAGGCATTCCTGGTCCTGCAAACATGTCCTAGTCTATAATATTCAGGGGAAACTAGCCTTTCCTCCACTCACAGGTATACTGCTGAGCAGTGACAGGGATCCTATTCACTGCGACCCTCTGGAAGTGATTCAAACCACCCTCAGCTTATCTTCTGGGTTCACCTCCCACCAAAGGGATACTCTCCTCTGAGTAATCCTCAATCAAAGCCCCTGTGGAGTGCCAGCTAATATTAACCTTCCTCTTCGAGACTGCAGAATCTCCCTCTTAGTGTCCGGGCTGCTGGCAGCCAAAGCACATATCCCCCTCAAAGAGATTTGTCCCCTTGGGTTCCCACTTCCCTGCTTTTAGAAGTGGTTTGGGACTCTTAACCCACTGTCAGATATTAAGGCCCTAAGTATTTTTCTTTTTAAGACTATGTCCTTGCTTCCTTTCCCCTGGGTGGGCCTGTCTCCCGCCTGCCCCTCTTATGATAACTAATAGCATCTTATGGACACTCTAGTTTTCTACCACATATCATCTGCCCTTCCATGTTATCTCAGACCAGAAAGCTTTGAGTTCACTAGATGCTGGTGGAGCTCTGAAGAACAACTAATCAAGCTATATAGCCCATTAAAAGTATCCAGGGTATTGCCCTCCTCCCAGCCTTCCCATGCCTTCAATGAGATATCTACAAAATTGATCTAAGTTTGTTGTGACTCTGTGTGTGTGTCCCAGAACGTCTTCTGGTACTCTTCAGGTCTTGAGACCAAACTTTAGCACAAGTGCATCCTTCATGTGTGTGTGTTTGAGTCAACTCTCTTCTCCAGTATTGTATTTGTCATGGATTCACATGCTTGAATCATTCCCCGTCGTCAAAGTGGGAGTCCCACTGTAACTTAAAAAAGCATTATATATTTATCACTATCATAGGCTATAATGGCAATAAAAAGGTCAGTTTAATAGCCTATTCATGTCCTTTTTAAAAAAAGGATGAAACTTGAACCATAACTAATCAGGGGATAGCACCCTCTAGAACACTCCCAACAGAGGCTGAGCCCCCTCAGATTTTCTACTGCACGTCATGTGAAGGGAGTCTCCCTGAGCGTTGCTCAGTTCTTCAGCTTTTACTTCTTTTTGGATCATCCAAGATTATTTTTCCTGTTTCATTTCTCTAAACCTGGCTCTAATATGTCACAGTAGCAGAGAACAAGGTAAAAGACTACATAAATATGTCAAACCTTTTCCTCAAATACTCTCACTTTCTGAGAGATTAGGCTATTATTGGGACTACAGAATCTTAAATCTGTCACTAATATTGAGGACAGTGAGGATTCCTTCACCTCACAGGAGAGGTCTGAGGGAGGCTTTGCACCAGACTCCGCAGAAGGCGCGCAGAAGCCATAAAAAGACTTACTTAAGAATAACTTCGACAGATTGTTCAGGATCTACACCTACCTTCTTCCCCAATACCTTTAATACCAAAGATTCTCACCAAGAAGAAAGCAAAGCAGTGTTGTCTTGTCCTGATAGCCCCCAGGTGGCTAGGGCAGCATTGGTTGGCTGAGCTTCTCCTGCTATCAGAATACAACCACATTCACCTACCATCATTCTGTAAACTTTTAACAATAAACCAATGCCAGGCCCTTCATCCTGACCTGACTTCTCCCCTCTTATGCGCACAGCTTCTAAATTCCATCAGTTCAAAGATCTCAATATTCCTCAGGACTGCAGGTGTATAATCTCCAAGTCAAGGAGGAAGCCACGATAAAGACATGTAAACGTTAATGGAAATGTTTCTGCCTATGGCGCCAGAAAATCAAACCTAGTTCCTCTACTATCATAATCTGGCAAATAACTATCCTATCTCCTCTCACTAGCTCAGTCACAGTTGGTACATGTGTCCATTAATGTATGGCTTACAGCAATATCAAGATATAGATGTTTATCAAATTTCCTCTTTCAACTCTTGCGGAATCATTAACCGGTTTATAAAAGATTTATTCAGTGTTTTCCTACAGTAAGGGCTCCTTCCTCAGAGTGTCACCTGAAGATACTTCTATTTCAACTCATCAAGAGTTCATTCGAACCCATTCACAGAACACACCTCATATTTCTCACATGGAAGGTCGGCTTGGTACTAGCACTCACACCGAAAAGTAGGGTAGAGGAGATGCAGGCTTTCTCAACTCAAGAGCCTTCTTGCGTCTCACAAGCAATTTAGTACTTCCCTGAACCAATCCATAGATTTATTCCTATGGTTCCTTCAGAATTTGCCTCAATGAACCTATCATATTTCTGACCTTTCTCCCGAATTCAACATCACCAGCTGAGAGGTCTATTCATGCTCTAGGTATCAAGTGATATCTAAAATTTCCATTTGCATCGCAATAAACAACTCATGTAAACTGACCAACTTTTGGACTCAGAGAGTCACACTCGTAAGGGTGCTGTAGTCACAATGGCAACCATCGTTCAATGAATTTCAGCTGCAATCCCCTCACAGAGAAAATAGGGTGCATTCAACTGGGGCAGGTTCCACTTCAACTACTTTGTTTGCGTAAGTACCTCTGGAGAAAATATGTTGTGCTGCAACTTGGAAAAGTGTGCATATAATTCATGCAGCATTAATACCTTGAATCAGCACAGCTCAGTCATACAGCTGTTGGATAGGTTTTACTATACCACTTACTTCATTAATGGGAGCCTCTTTTGGTTCCATGTGTTTATGTATGCATGCAGATTTTAATGTATGATACGTATATAGAGGAATATATATATAAATGTTAAATATGACTGTTAGTTATATATTTTCTACCCACCATCTGCTATTTGTGCTAATACTATAAGATATACAAATACAGTAACTGCTTGCTATTCTGATTCAAGCATGCAAATCTATGAAAGATCTAATACTGAAGAAGAAAATAAGTTACTTACTTGTAGCTGTAGCTCTCCAGTATTGATATATTTCATAGATTCACATGCCACCCACCCTCCTCCCCAGAGAGGCTCCCCTTATAGTTCGGGATTATCTATTCCCACTTGTGCTTGAAAATCTGAGGGACTCAACCTCTGCTGGGAGTGTTCTAGAGGGTGCTGTCGCCTGATTGGTTATGGTTCAAGGTTGGTCCTTTTTAAAAAAATGACATCAATAGGCTATTAAACTGACCTTGTCATTGCCATTTTAGCTTATGATAATGATATATATACTGCTTTATTATTATTAAGTTACAGTGGGACTCCCACTTCGACGGGGAGTGATTCAAGGATGTGAATCTATGAAAGATATGAATACTGGAGAACTGCAGTTACAAGCAAGTAATTTATTTCCTTCCTCAAACTCCCACAATCATGCTCTCCGGTGCTGCTTGTCTACCCTGCACATTGTTAATGCTCTCCCATAGAAGGCGATACATTTGTCAATATCATTCTGGCCATAAAGCTACAAACCTCACGTCTGGGCAAGTGAGGGGCGTGTAACCGTCTCCACTCCCTCCATAGATAGCTCAAAACTGCTGCTGCCATTTTCATGACACTGGACAGGTCCTCATATGGCCTTATTCTCCTCTAAGACCAGCTTCTTTTCCTCTAGTACTAGCTTCTTCTCGAGAATTGTCACTTTGACTGAAGCTCACTTGCTGACTGCTTGTTGATGGACTCCATCTGTCGCATGGCCAGCTCAGAAGGCTTAAGCTGTTGTGCCTGCATCACTCCCGGCCTTGGATCATGAAATAAAGAGTTCATTTTGAGACAGGTTATTCCCTGTCACCTCTTTAAATTGGCTTTCCTTATTCCTCCTGTCTGAGGAGTAGGTAGCTATAGGACTTCTTGCCAACCATGAGGGCTTTGTGGAAATCCTCTTTCTTCAGCATTGAATCGTTCATAGATTCACATGCATGAATGATTCCCCGTCGTCAAGATGGGAGTCCCCGGTACCATAACAAGTAGTGTACATTATACTAATAGGCTAAAAAAGGAATTCAAAATTCAATTTAACAGCCTATCCATAGTCTTTGATAAGAAAAGAAGTAAAGCTATGCACTGACCAATCAGGCACCCTCTAGAACCCTTAACACAGAGGCTCCAGTTCCTCAGATTTTCTACCGCACGTCAAGTGATAGGAGTCTCCCTGAGCTCTGCTCAGTTTTTCTCTTCATATCAGCTAACCTCAACTGAATACTTCTCAGGTCAGCTTTAAATTTTAATTTATTACAGCCTGGGACACTCGGACTATGTCAAGATCTCCAAGAAAAGGCCTTTTTAAGCCATGTAACACCTATGACAAAATGAGAATTTACTCAGAAGACCTTCACAGAGAGTGTATTTATTGTCTCTATCCAGAACATAAGGTCGTGGACTGCAAAATCTGTAGAACTTTCTCACAGAAAACCCTAAAAGACAGAGAAGGAAGCCTACTCTTATGGTTACAGAAACGTAAATCAAAGGAGCATATATTCTCTGGGGAAGAGAGTGATGACTCTTCGCAAACTGAGAAATCCCACAAGAGAGAAAGAGCTTTGGAAGCAGAGCCTTTATAGCCCCACAGAAAACACTTTAAAAATCTCAAGGGAAAGAGATAGTGCCAAATAAGAAATCCTCCTCAAGAGTCTCTTCAACAGCGGCTACCAGAGAAAGGTCCGTCAAGAACCTTTCAAAATCACTTCCTTCTACAACAAAAATGATTTCTGAGAAAAAATAAAAAATTAAAAAAATTTCATTACTGTCAACGACAGTCTCTTTGACTGTATAGTCAATGACATCTACTACCATAACAATGACTTTCACAACGGCGGCATCACCTATGATAATGTCCTCATCTCCATTGTTGTCAGTGACCATTGTATCCTGCAAGATTACGACAAGGGCTTTGTCAACTAAAAAAAAGTAAAGTGCTAACGTCGACGAGCTCAGTGACTACAGCTACAGTGACATTCTTACCGTTGACGATACCACCGTCGACAAGGGTTATCACAAAGACATCTCCGTTGATGACACTACCATCCATGACATCATCGTCGACGAGACCACCGTCGACTACCTCATTGTCAACGAAACCAACGTTGACGACGCCATCGTCGACGATACTATTATCGTCACCGTTGACGAGGTTACCTATAACAACCACGCTGTCTTCAACTCCCTTGATACCTGTTGCTGGCCTGTCGCCTGCAGACCAGCTATTAATTCACCAAGTAAAATCACACCATTTCCACAGCATTATCTATTAGATGACGAATCGGAGGATGAAGGACCTTTTGGAGTATCGCACAGCCCCTCCGATTTGCACGTTTAGTACCAGGATGATGAACAAGATGATGACCGGTTCTATCTTTCCAACGTTTACATCACTGAGAATGTACAACATGGCTACCAGCCCAGCTCACCACATAATATTCAGGATCAAACAATCCAGATGCCACAGGACTTGATGTTTAACCTGCAAGCAATGCTGCAGGACTACTATAAACGCTTTCCCGAACCTGCACAATCTGCACCTCCACTGCAGCTTCAAACACCAGGGAGATCACCTGGGCAAATACCGCCTACTCATCCTACTATGCTATCTTTTTCAGGGATTTCGCTATCTACAATGTCATTAGGGGATCTTCCGCCAGATGACCAGCATACATCGCAGGATGAACAGGAGGAGGAAGGAGAAAAAAGAGATCAAGTCTCCATGTCTTCAGAGTGGGACAACTATGTCATACAACCACCATCACCAGCACAGCCACCTCCTGTGGACTCTCCACCAGATGACATTGGTGGCTTTCATAGCATAATGGAGCGTGCAGCGAAAAGGTTTCAGTTACCTCTAACTCTAAACAGACAAACTGTTTCCTGTATGATTTTAACCCAGAGCCAAGAGAGAAATCAGTGAAAGCAATTCCCGTAATAGATTTTATCTGGCAAGAAGGTATCCGTACTATGAAGAATCCAGCCACCATTTCTGCAGTTATGCCTAGACTGGATAAGAAATATAAAGTACCAGACAATGCGCCAGCTTCTTTAATCAGACATCTGAGGCCAGACTCTGTTATAAGTCAAGCTGCCCAGAGGCGTTCCAAAAATCCATTGGCACCCATCCCTCCTCGCCGCCTCAACTCTATTGGAAAATGATTTTCAAGTAAGGCAGGGCTTGCAGTTCGTGCAGCTAATTCTCTTGTGATTCTGGCAAGGTTCGATAGACAGATGTGGTCGGATATGTCACAATACATGGATCTCCTTCCAGAAGAATCTAGAGAGAAAACCAGAAAGATTCTCCTAGAAGGTCAGAAGGCTTCTGCCGATATAACAGACTGCGTAATTGACATCTCCACAACAGGTTTTGGGCAGCTGGCAGGAGCAGCTGTGCTCAGAAGACAAGCCTGGCTAAAAGCCACATCCTTTAGGAGCAAAATTTTGGATATGCCTCATGATGGCGAATCATTATTCGGGAAGCACATAGATGATACCTTACAGGCTATTAAAACTGATACCCATACAGCCGGGTCCTTGGGTACGTTACAATCGAAACTGCAACCCTTTCGAGGAGCCAGAGGCAGGCGTACCTTTTTCTTTCGGGTCGGTTTTCAGCCGTATAGGCAGAAATACCAGCCCTACCAAGGACAGTACTGTTCTCAATACTCTCAGCAGTATAGACAACCACCTACTGCAGCCTACAAGCAACTAACTAGGGGGAAACAACTCACCAGAGGTTGAGATTATTCAAGGAAACAATGCCCTAACACCAGTGCCGGCTACCCCACATTCTAAATTGCCTCACAGATTAGGAGGTCGAATCTTCCAATTTTTACACCAATGGGCTACTATAACAATGGACAGATGGGTACCAGATGTCATATCTCGAGGGCACATCGTCAAATTTATCAACAAACCAACAAATCTCTCGACCAAGGGTTCACCCCTCCACGTCTAAAACAGCTACGAAAAGAAATTTCCCTCACAATAGCAAAAGGAGCAATAGAAAGAGTTTCATATACTCAAAAGGGATTGGGATTTTATTCCCGTTTCTTTCTGATCAAGAAAAAATCAGGAGATTGATGTCCGATATTAGACCTTCGCAAACTGAACAAATATTTCATATCTCTTGGATGGTTACCTTACATGACATTTTGCACCTTCTGAGCCATGGCGACTATATGACATCTATCAACCTCAAAGATGCATATAATTCCACATACTGATTCATGCAAGTCATCGAAAATATTTACGATTCCAGATAGCCGGCGCACATTTCAGTTCAAGGTGCTCCCCTCTGGTTTAAAATCAGCCCCTTGAATATTTACAAAGATGCTAGCCCCAGTGGCAGCACATCTAAGGCAAAAAGGAGTTCAAGTATTCCCATACTTGGACGACTGGTAGATCAAAGCACCATCACAACAATCAAACACAGAGCACACAAACATGTGCCTCAAATTGTTCGACAAGTTGGGTCTCACTACAAACCTTCAAAAGACCTCCCTCATTCCAAAGACAGAGATAACCTTCCTAGGTGCAGTTATCAACACCAATACAGACAAGGCAACTGCCTTGTTGGACAGACAGATAAAAATGCAACAATTGGCCACAAACTGATCAAAAAAGAGTCAGTTTCAGTTGGAACATACAAATCATTTCTAAGAATGCTCTCTTCTTCCATCCCTTTAATCCCGAACTGCAGACTTAGCATGAGACCACTGCAAGAAGAGTTAGACAGGCAGTGGAAATAATCTCGGGGCTCCTTTGACGACATCATACAAATAACAGTTGCCACGAGATCCTCCATACAATGGTGGACGCAGAGGAACAACTTGGCAGAAGGTCTAACATTTCTGTCCCAAGTAACGGACTACGAAATAACAACAGATGCGTCTCTACAGGGCTGGGGCGCACACTTGCAGGACCTTTCCATCAGTGGAAAATGGGACAAGACAAGAAAAGGCACATCAACTATCTCGAGCTCAAAGCCATAGCTCTGGCGCTTCGTTCGTTCCTTACCAGAATATCAAAATCATTCATGCTCATCAGAACGGACAGCACCATGTCCATTCACTACTTAAACAAGTAGGGGGGAACGAGATCAGCAGCATTGTCGCATCAAGCACAAGAGATTTGGCAGTGGGCAATAAACAACAAGATATCCCTCAGAGCGGAACATTTACCAGGAGCATCAAATGTGCTGGCAGACAGACTGAGCAGAATACCTTCAACCTGCCACGAATGGGAACTCAACCATCAAATATTGCAGAACATATTCATCCGATGGGGCACGCCAAAGTTCGACCTCTTCGCCACTAGGAACAACCGCAAATGCCAGTAGGCAAGTTGGCGTCACCAAAAAGGTTCTTGGAGAGATGCATTTTCGATCAGATGGTCAAAGATATTTGCTTACTCTTTTCCCCCAATTCCTCTAATCTCTTGAATACTTCGCAAACTCAAGAGAGAACTATGCAGGATCATTCTCATAGCCCCCAAATGGCCCAGACAGTTCTGGTACACGGAACTTCTCCTGCTATCGGAAAGTCCACACATACAGTTAATGCCCAGTCATACATTGCTAACAATGAACAACTGCCAGATCCTACATCCCAATCCAAAGCATCTACACTTGATGGCTCCTGAACACCATGACATCCCATCTGATTGTTGAGAAATTCTAGCTGAGGCAAGAGCAGATTCCACAAATAGATCATATAAATTAAAATGGAAGCGTTTTTGTTATTGGTGCCAGCAGAACCACTTGCACCCCTTTTCTTCAAATCCGGAACAGATTTTACCATACATTTTACAGCTAGCAAAATCAGGACTCACACACTCATCCATAAGAGTTCATTTAGCAGCAACATCCTGATTTAGCACCGAACACCTTCTCTCTGGTCCTCACGAATTATCAAACAATTTATGAAAGGGCTTTTCAGAGATTTCCCCCCCCCCAGTAAAAACACCACCACCTAGGTGACATCTTAACATTGTCGTGACCCAGTTGATGAAAGCCCGTTTTGAGCCTATACATAAACAGAACTAAAATATCTTACAGGGAAAACTGTGCTGCTACTAGCGCTTGCATCTGCTAGAAGACTGAGTGAAATACAAGCCTTTAATGTAAAAGAACCCTTCATGCAGTTCTAAAAGGACTGTATTCTCCTTAGAATAAACCCTAAATACATACCAAAAATTCCATCAGATCCTCATCTAAACTAACCCATCATTTTAAGAACATTTTTCCCAAACCCACAGTCGCCTGCTGAACAAATACTTCATACTTTAGATGTTAAAAGGTGTATAAGATTCTATTTACAAGGGTAGTAAGGGTGAAAGATGCCGCACGTCCGTAGAGTAACTACCAGTGTAGTTGAAGAATGTCAATGAAGTTAGAAGCCTGTGCCAGATGGTCAGGTGGTCAGGTGCCTTACTACCCAGTAGGCAGAAATGTGTGTACCAAAGTACACAGTAACATCAAAAGCAATGTGACCACAGCACACAGAAATGTACAGTCCAATCACGTAATGAGGATATGTATCCCTGGTAGTATAGTCGAGGATGGAGAGAACAAAACGTGAAGATCCCAAGTTGGTAATGAACAGTGTCTTTAATCGTAGGCACAGTTTGCCACAGGATTATGCAGTCTTCGAGATACAGCCAACACGTGTTTCGTCACTCAGATGACTTCATCAAGGCTGCAAAACAGTAATCAATGCAAACTTGTATGTAATAGTACCCAAAGCTGAGTGAGGCCTGATGTGTGTCTATATTAGATTAGTACCCGTGTTTACTTAAAGAAAAGTGATTGAAAACATGCAAGTCCATGTGAGTAAAAAGAAGATGGGCATGGCAATAGGAAATGGTAAGTGGGAACCCTAGTTAGTCGTGTAAAAGAGAGAGAAAATGAGAGAGAAAAAAAAGAAAAGGAAAAAGACACCTCTCCGTGGACGCGTGATAAAGTGTAAAAGCTGAAAATCCATACTCTAAGTGTCACTTACGTGAAAAAAGTGTTCCATGGAGTCAAAATCGGGCCTACATAGAAGGTAAGGCAGAAAGTATTAAAGAGTGAGCACAGAAGGAGAAAAGATTGAACATAGAGAGAGTAGTCAAATAAGACTCATGGTAAAGACAAAGTAGAGCATGTAGAGAGAGCAACGGAAAAAGAGGAAAAGAAAGAAGAGAGGGTTTAATTTGAGTCATACCTGGGCCGTCCGGCCAAGGGAATGAAACTTGAAGGAAACCTATGATAAGGTAAGTGGGCCTTATGCAGTAGGTAGAAATCTGAAAAAAAAATGTATTGAACCAAAAAGAAATAAGTGACCAGCCATGACAAGTAAGAGTAACCAAGAAAAATCGTTAAACTGCAGGATAAGACATGCAAGTCTCAGTATGACATTACCTTGTGGTATAGAATGTATATAAGAGGTGATAACCTCACGGCAATGGGTGTAGAGGGTCCCAGTGGTGACGAGGTAAGGTTGAGAGAGGCCCTGATAAGCCTTAGGTCAAAGCCCCGCGTAGGTAAAAAGCTTGAATTAGGAAAGTGTACCATAATAGTTGAGGCGGTAAGCTTTGGGGTTTAAGAAAAATTAGCCATGAAGAATGAGAGGAAGGAAACCCAAAAATTATGAGGGCAACCTGTTTGTGTTAAGGTGGTACGCGTAAAGACGGGGAACAGTTAATAAGAATAAAGACCGAAGAGAGGAAGGCAGTCCCAAACTGAAACAACTGGCACAACTCAGTCAACCAATGTAAAATGAGTCTGCACTCCACTTAAAAGAATACATATGAGGGAAACCTCAGCATGTGTAAAAATCTTGTAAGTGAGTAACAGCGTGCAAGAGAAAAGTGAATCCAAAATGTACATAGGAAAGTTTACCATAGCAGATAAGGCGGTAAGCGTTGGGGTTAAGAAAAATTAGCTGCGAAAAGTAAGTGGAGGAAAACCCAGAATTTACGAGGCCAGCCTGTTTGGGTAAGGGCGTTAAGCGTAAAGACGGGGAATAGTTTCACGGAATAAGCACTGAAGAAAGGGAGGCAGTCCCAATCTGAACTCGCTGGCACAAGTCAGTAAACTGCTGTAAAGAGTGTCTAAACTCCACTTCAATGAGTATGTAAATGCGAACACTCGGCATGTTAAACGTCTCATGAGTAAGTATCAGCGTATCAGAATAAAGCGAGTCCAAAACGTACCTGCGTGCGGGGCCAGAGCACTGGAGCAGTTGATATAAATAGCGCGTCTATGGGTCCCGAGGCCCTGCGCTTGTTGTGTTAAGTAGACCGTCGAAAGAAAATATAGACGCAAGTGTGGTGGCCATCTTGGGATGGCAGACAGTGGAAAAGTAAGCGTGCTGGACGGGGGACAACTGAAGGGTGGGTGGGAGAAAAGTAAAAAGGAAAAATATTATAGAACAGGAATGGGAGTAGGATCGGTAAGAGGGTAAGTAAGATGATCAGAACGGGAGGATTGAGCACTGGTAAAGGAACGTTAGTAGACAGTTCCTAAGTAAGTGTAAAAGCACAATAGCCATCTTAAGATGGTATAGGTTGGAATGTGTGCAAGATCGAAGAGGGGACTGTTAAGGGTTGGGAGAGAGACAATAGCACAAGAAAGGGAACTGAGAACGGAATAGGTGAGAAAAGCAGAAACTATGATAGGGGAAAGTAGATAGTAATAGCACAGGAAAGGGAAGTAAGAACGGAATAGGAATAGGTGAGAAAAGCAGAAACTATGATAGGGGAAAGTAGATAGTAATAGGGACAGGTTGTGAACATAGTTGTACAGAGAAAACATGGATAATCAGAGGCCCATCAGGGAAAATATCCTGTTTGGTAGAAGCGTAAAAACAGCCATCATGGAAATATGGAGTGAGTAAAGTAAAGATGTAAAGGTGAGATAGACATGCTAGTGAATCAGAAAAATACCAACAAAAATATATTTCATATTTCAGTAGTATGAAAGGGGCAGTAATATGGTCCAAGAAAGTAGAAGGGTAAGTTGAAGCAACCCCTTGGATGCATGATATAGTGGGAGCTGTTGATGGACAAAAACATACAGTAAGATGTTAAACGTACATGAATGATGCATAGTCATAAAAAAACACAGTAGATTAGTGACTAGATAGATTGGATTGAGGAATGAACAGTAGGGATCCGGTCCAGACTAACGAATACATATACATAATTGGTAGTAATTGATTTTTAAGCACATACATGAACAAACTAAAGGATGATGCAATTAGAGAATATTGTAATAATCAAAGACCTCATGGTAATAGTATTGTTACAGTTATGTGAGGAAAAAATGTAATTCGCGATCGGTATTTAGTCCTTGTACTACTGCGTGAAGTTTTAGAATCCATTTAGCCTCACATTTACGAAGGTCTTTAGTTCTGTCACCCCATCTGGGTGAGCTAGATACCTGAGCAATCCCATGAAACCTAATGCTTAGAAGATCTTTCTCCCCATGTAGAGTGTTGAAATGTACAGCAAGGGGATAGGTTGTTTTGAAATTCCTGATGGCTCTCATGTGTTCCTGGATACGTTCTTTAAGTGGACGTATTGTACTTCCAACTTAAATCAAGCCACATACACAAATGACACAATAGACAGTATATCTGGTGTTGCAGTTCATGAAATCTTTGATGTGGTAAATAACCTTGGTGTTGTAGGTGAAGGATATGGTTTTGTTGAGGGCTAGTTGGCATGATATACAGCAGCCACATTTGAAAAAGCCTTTAGGTTTTTCTGGAATCCAAGATGGTGGATGTGTCGGTGGGTGAGGGGCAAGAAAGCTAGGGCACAGAATGTTTCTAAGGGTACATCCCCTACTGTGTGTGATGGTTGGTGACATGTTGATATAGTCTTTCAGACATGAGTCCAACAGCAACAAGTGCCAGTGTCTTTTGAGAATGCGAAGCCCCGTCTTGCTGGCAGGACTGTATTGGGTGATGAAGGAGACAGGCCGCTTTTTGGACCCATTGGTGCGAGGTTTTTTGGGGCCTCTAATGAGTAGAGAATGTTGATCTTTGGAGGATATGCGTCTGCTGGCCGCCGAGATGAGTTTGCCCGTGTATCCCCGCGCTCGGAAGCGGTGTGTCAGATTTTCAAGTTCCTGTTCAAAGATGCCAGTGTTAGTGCAGTTGCGTCAAACCCTAACCATTTCCCCGTAGGGAATGGCCCTAATTTGTATGAAGGGATGAGTGCTCTGCGCATGGAGAATAGAATTACAGGCCGTCGGTTTTCTGTACAGTCTGGAAGTGATCTTGTTGCCAGTAATGTACAGAAGTAGGTCTAAGAACTCAATTTGGGCACAGTCCACCTTGTGGGTGAATACTAGATTGAATTAATTCTTGTTTAAGTGGTGTATAAGTATGTTGAGTTCGGAAATGTTGCCAGTCCAGATCGCTAGAATATCATCAATATACCTCCCCAAGTACAGAATGTGTTGGGTGATGTGTGTTGGGCAGTTAGACCATAGGTGTGTCTTCTCAAATTGACCCATGTAAAGGTTTGCATATGAAGGAGAGAATTTGGCTCCCATTGCCACCCCCTGGTATTGACGATACCAGTTCCCATTGTGTAGGAATACGTTGTTTTCGAGTACTAGACGTGTGAAATCAAGAAGCATAAGGGTGTGTTTGTAAAGGGTGGCATCACGAACACTGAGAGTCGCCGAGAGCATCTCTAGACCCATCTCAAGAGGAATAGAAGAGTAAAGAGAGCTAACATCAAGACTGACAAACATGCATTCATCCGTCCACTCAATGTCTTCTAGTTGACATAACAAGTCCCTGGTGTCCTGAATGTATGATGGTAGGTTACGTACCATGGGTTGGAGGAAAGAATCGATGTATTCAGAGATATGCTCTGTTGGTGAGCCAATACCCGAAATGATGGGTCTCCCTGGTGGAAAACTCCCTGCTTTATGAACCTTAGGTAAAATGTAAATGTAAGGTGCCCGGGGTGCCACAACATATAGATACCTGTATTCCAAATCAGACAAAAGACAAAAGATTTTTCCAATATGTCAATTTGTTTTCAATCAAGATGGTGATGCCAGGGAGGGGGTTGGTCTGAATCAATGTGTAAGCCTGTGTGTCGTCAAGTTGCCTATTGATTTCCAATAAGTAGTCAGATCTGTTCATAACAACGACGTTGCCCCCTTTGTCAGCCCCTTTGATGACTAAGTCTGTGCACTTCGAAAGTCTCTGCAAGGCCAGAAGTTCTTTCTGGTTGAGATTATTGTTAAGTCTGTGTGTACGAGTCCTAGATTTGTCCTCAAGATGATATAAATCAGTACTGACCGCTTTGTAAAAGACATCAATGTAGTTGTGAGGAGGTAATGTTGGGACCAAAGTAGATTTAGGCTTGAGCCCGCTGTCAAGGTCTAGGTTGGGTGGAATGTCAAGCTGGACTAGTAATTCATCAAGACAGGGGGGAGATGAAAGGTGTTGTCAAGTGAGAAAACTGTGTGGATGTCCTGCAGGCCCTTGATGGATTAGTTGCAAGCCGGTGTCGGAATGTGGGCAATCCTGCTACTTGAAGTTTTGTTGTGAAAGAACTTTTTGAGTTTAAGATTGCGTATACATTTGAAAAGGTCTATGTGTATGGTGGTATAGTTAGGTTTGGAAGTAGGACAAAAGCCCAGACCTTTTTTCAAAACATTTATTTCATGAATTGACAAATCAAATCTGGATAGGTTGATGACCTGTACAGAGTCCTCTGTTACAGTTGATGAATCTTGGTGTGGGGGACTGATCAAGTCCTTTGAGTTTTCGAGGTGGAGCGAGTTGTCATGCCCTCCCTTATATTTGTTGTTGTGTTTCCTCCCCCCCCCTGCGGGTGGGTTTGTGTTTGTACCTGACCTCTTGAAATTCTGACGTACCCCCTTCCTGTATCGGCCTAGTTCCTCTAAAAAAGAACTCGATTGGTGGGGGGCATTTAAAAGAACTGTATTGCCAGAGGACCCTTCTATGGGTGTGTCCAAACAGTCACTGGGAAGGTTAGAAACATCAGATAAGCTGCCGGAAACTGATCCGGCAGGAGTATCGATCTTGGTTGGTTTACTGTTGGTGTCTTTGTTGACCTGATCAAAACTACGTGCAAAGGTGTATATCCTCCCACTGCTATAGTCGTTCTCATCTCTGATAAGTTTTCTCATTTTTTTGTCCTTCACATAGAATTGATACCCATTTAATATCTCTCTCATGATAGCATAGTTTTTGTCCGTTGCTTCAGTGAGGTTGAGACTTTTGATCTCCTCCTCAAGGGAAGCAATATCAAGTAGTCATTTATTGCGTTTTCTGTCCGCATGCTTGATGATTATATTGATCATGCTGAAAGAGGTGGAGGAAATGAGGTGTTCCCACTCCCCAAGCAGATTCAGGTCGAGATCTTCAAAAGAGGGAAATATTATGACTCGTAGTCCTCTAGGGATTTGTTTAAGTTCTAAATATCGTTTTAGAGTTGTAATATTCCCCCAGCGTGCTAACTCTTGTTTTTTTAGTCTCTCTAATTTAATGAATTTATGTCTCAGTCCTTCTTTGAGAGGTGTGGGGTTTGCTGTATGTAAAGATAAAGGTTTTTTTAGAGAAAAGTTCTGCAGCTAAGGTGTCCCGGTTGTCATCGAATGAGGCCATGCCTTAGTACCTAGAAGGAAATTGATCAAAACAACAAGGAATATTTCATTTAATGTCGATGTTACCAGAGTGCAGCTCACCACATTCAGACTAGGCAAGGCCAAAAGCAAAAAACAAGGGTAGTAAGGGTGAAAGATGCCTCACGTCCGTAGAGTAACTACCAGTGTAGTTGAAGAATGTCAATGAAGTTAGAAGCCAGTGCCAGGTGGTCAGGTGCCTTACAACCCAGTAGGCACAAATTTGTGTACCAAAGTACACAGTAACATCAAAAGCAATGTGACCACAGCACACAGAAATGTACAGTCAAATCACGTAATGAGGATATGTATTCCTGGTAGTATAGTCGAGGATGGAGAGAACAAAACGTGAAGATCCCAAGTTGGTAATGAACAGTGTCTTTAATCGTAGGCACAGTTTGCCACAGGATTATGCAGTCTTCGAGATACAGCCAACACGTGTTTTGTCACTCAGGTGACTTCATCAAGGCTGCAAAACAGTAATCAATGCAAACTTGTATGTAATAGTACCCATAGTTGAGTGAGGCCTGATGTGTGTCTATATTAGATTAGTACCCATGTTTACTTAAAGAAAAGTGATTGAAAACATGCAAGTCCATGTGAGTAAAAAGAAGATGGGCATGGCAATAGGAAATGGTAAGTGGGAACCCTAGTTAGTCGTGTAAAAGAGATAGAAAATGAGAGAGAAAAAGAAGAAAAGAAAAGGAAAAAGACACCTCGCCGTGGACCCGTGATGAAGTGTAAAAGTTGAAAATCCATACTCTAAGTGTCACACATGTGAAAAAAGTGTTCCATGGAGTCAAAGTCGGGCCTACATATAAGGTAAGGCACAAAGTATTTAAGAGTGAGCACAGAAGGAGAAAAGATTGAACATAGAGAGAGTAGTCAAATAAGACTCATGGTAAAGACAAAGTAGAGCATGTAGAGAGAGCAACGGAAAAAGAGGAAAAGAAAGAAGAGAGGGTTTAATTTGAGTCATACCTGGGCCGTCCGGCCAAGGGAATGAAACTTGAAGGAAACCTATGATAAGGTAAGTGGGCCATATGCAGTTGGTAGAAATCTGAAAAAAAAATGTATTGAACCAAAAAGAAATAAGTGGCCAACCATGACAAGTAAGAGTAATCAAGAAAAATCGTTAAACTGCAGGATAAGACATGCAAGTCACAGTATGACGTTAGCTTGTGGTATAGAATGTATATAAGAGGTGATAACCTCACGGCAATGGGTGTAGAGGGTCCTAGTGGTGACGAGGTAAGGTTGAGAGAGGCCCTGATAAGCCTTAGGTCAAAGCCCTGCGTAGGTAAAAAGCTTGAATTAGGAAAGTGTACTATAATAGTTGAGGCAGTAAGCTTTGGGGTTTAAGAAAAATTAGCCATGAATAATGACTGGAAGGAAACCCAAAAATTACGAGGGCAACCTGTTTGTGTTAAGGTGGTACGCGTAAAGACGGGAAACAGTTAATAAGAATAAAGACCGAAGAGAGGAAGGCAGTCCCAAACTGAAATAACTGGCACAAGTCAGTCAACCAATGTAAAACGAGTCTGCACTCCACTTAAAAGAATACATATGAGGGAAACCTCAGCATGTGTAAAAATCTTGTAAGTGAGTAACAGCGTGCAAAAGAAAAGTGAATCCAAAACCTACATAGGAAAGTTTACCATAGCAGAAAAATTTAAAATGCTCTCATCAAGACCTTCAGCCAATTAAAAATCAGAAATCAATGTTTGCAGTCAATTTAGTTCAGTGATTTTTTATTTCAGCTTTTAAAACTAAGATAGTACCACGAAGCACAAGCTCTGGTTACCACTGCTTTACACCAATGCAAGAAAGTGATTTATTAATTGGGGTGGATGGTAGTCCGTCATAGGTAACAAAGCCACTAACCTGTTAAGTGCAGAAAACTGAGTTCAATAATTTAAACCTGAACTCAACCCTCGGTGGGTATGGCATAAAGCAGACATGCCTAACCTAGAGAACATATGTAATCATTTAGACAGACCAAAATAGTAAAAAAGGGAGCAACACTCCATAATAAAAGTCCCACTCTATTGTTATGAACATAGAGAAAACTTTATGAAACAAGATGACACCAAAACTGCAAAAATCCAAAAATGGGTACAGGAGATATGAATTTTAAAGGATGTAAGAGAAAAATCACTAAGAAAAAGTAAAGTGCCAATCAGTATTCTCAGGAGACCGGGAACTAGACACAATTTCAGGCCAACCGCGATGGACCACGGATCAGATACGCCAAAAAGGTTTGTCCCAGTCAAATATTGTAGTCTAAAATGTCAAAAGTCAAAATCCTTCAGCATACCAAAGTTGCAGGCTATGTCTGAGGAAGTCCTCCTGAAGCCCAGAAAACCGTTGGATGAGGTCCTGCTGAAGCTGTTGGTGGGAAAAGCTAATTGTGGGGAAAGTTCAATTTGAATGAAGTCCACTCATTGGCTTGGTTCTTCTCGGACTTCAACTGGTTAAGATGTCCTTTTTGGTCTTGGTCTCTTTGTCAGAGCTCAAAATACTCCAGCGGGGCAAGGCTGCAGCCCGCAGTGTAGTTGGATAGGCTTGCGTGAAAGGTCCAGTCATAGGTTTTTCACAAGGTAAGATGGTTGGAGCGGAACTGACTTAACTTTCTTGCCCAGTGAGGTCATGCCTTGGGCGGGTTGACTTGGGTTGTTAGCCCTGGTGCAAGAGGTCTGGATGTCCAGAAATTTTCCAAGTTCTAATCCTTCAGAGAAATCAGAATATAAGTCTTTCTGGACACCACTAAGACTCAGGGGACCTCAGGGACAGCACTTAGAGGTCAGACCTCACACTGGCTGTAGGCCACCTGCAGGGTATAATGCTCTTCCTGTTGTAACTGCTGACTAGTCAATTCAGAAAACTGAAAAAAGCCTCTTGCAGCTTGTTCTGGCCCTCTAGCCACACAGGAAGCTAGTCAGCTAACCCTTGGAGTCCACTTCATTGTCTGAGGTACAAGTGGGAGCAGGTCCAGCCCTTCAGGTCTCCTCCCAGGTCTCAAACAGCAGGTACAGACCTTCTTCTGTTCTTCCATGATCTGGAATGTGTTCGGAGGAGCTGTGGGGTAGGTTTCACCCATCAATAGTTAGGGATCACTGCTGGACACTCCCTGACTAATGAGGACAAGGGGGGTTATTCCAACTTTGGAGGAGGTGGTAATCCGTCCCAAATGTGACGGATTTACCACCAGCCGTATTACGAGTTCCATAGGATATAATGGACTCGTAATACGGCTGGTGGTATATCCGTCACTTTACCGTCACTTTTGGGACGGATTACCACTTCCTCCAAAGTTGGAATAACCCCCAAAGTTCCCAGGGGCAACCATACACCATACCCACTTTTGCAGCATATACTGTTTGAGTAACTACAAACTGGCACAGAATGTACTTTTCCAGTGGGAATCCAAAATTGCACAGGCCTTCTGCCCTTGGAGAGATCTGTGTGCCAAGAAGGGGCATGTTTACATAAACAAGCAATCCCTTCCTTCTAAGCTACCCAGACTGGTTTTGCAGCCAACTACTTTTCCAATGAGCGGCCTACCCTGGGATTAAAGAACAAAGACTTCAACTTCATCAGCTCGCTCTCCCCTTACACTAAACACAGGCTTCACTGTTCAAGTTAATGGAACCTCTCCAGCTGTCCTTTCTGAGCTGATGTGAAAAACCTTCCCCCACCCAGCCCACCCTGTCAACAGACCTAAGCCATTGTCCTACTCGGGGTGCAGTTTTTGCACTTAATTAAGGTCAAGCAGTGGCAGGGCTAATATTGATTAACACCCAGGAGCTCCAGACAGGGGAAAAGTAACCTTACAAAAGTTATTCTGTCTAAATATGTAATAAAAATGTCAATTCACCATTAAATGCGATTTTAATAAATGTTAAATAGTGGCTGAACTATTTTCTAGCTTGTCCAAAACCTGAGATAGCAGAATTAATACTTTAATCTGTACTTTAGTTTTCCTCATAGGACAATCCGAACCTTTCACAGTGAAAATAGCTTTTGGTGGCCAGTCTCTACAGATACATGGTCACATTACATTTTTACATGTCCCACTTTTGAATACCATGCCCCCTACTTTGTGGGCTACAGGGCCTACATAATGGGATATGTTAATATTGAAAAAGAAGGTTTTTCCCCTTTCAAGAGAGTTATTCTGAAAGGTTGTAATACAGGGATTAAATTGCAAAAAATTGGGCTACATTTGTAATGTTTTCCTTGTTACAGTAGTGGGTAGCGCAATCAGTGCTGCAGTCCACAGATTCCATTTACCTTCCCATGACATGACTGTAGTTTCTACACCATATAATATGACCCTACAGGAGAGTTAATAAGCTGATTAGAGTTTAGCCAATTTACATATTTTAGGAGTCAGATCACATACACTGGGCACTGGACAGCAGTGTCCAAGTAAGCAGAGTCTAAAAACCAGTAATACAATTCAGCAACAAATGGGGAGGACCATACAAAAAGAGCATTTTCTCACACTAAGTTATGATTATCTTAAGCAGCGCAGAATCATTAGTTGATGAGCTAGGACTTTTGAAAGTAAGTTTCACTGAAAAGGCAGATCACTTTCTAAATATCTCTCCTGAACAACAAAACCTAACTGGGTGGCCAGATAAAATTAGAGCTCAAAAGTCATAAAGTATTCAGAAATCACAAACACACTTTTGATTGCTAGGATAATTTGATGCAAATATTTTATATGAAGAGTGCACATTTGTAACATGCAGACATTGGGGGGGGGGTAGGATTCAGGGATGAGAATTTAATAAGGATTTTTAGAAAGAATTCAGTTTTTGGCTGCCACATTTATGTAAAAGTGGGACTACTCATACAGTTGTGCAATACTGCAAGATTATTGCTTGATTCAAGTACACAGTGGCTTGTACTATTTAGAGTAGCTGTTCAGTGGTCCATTCTATTCCTGTGATCCAAGTTATGACAAGCTGGTAAGTAAATATTGAATCCTGTCCTCAACTCTCTGAGGTCAACAGATCACTTGTATGCAGGTATAACAAATCTTGATTTAATGTAGAGCGCTGAAGCTTTCACAGGCCACCTCCACTGCCCCATCTACAAGCTTCTCTGGGACTCCGCAGTGGATCATTAGTTGTTCCTATAAAGCAGAGTCCAGAGAACTGACTTATTAGCTCTGTGTGTGGAATAAGTTATCCAATACCCCTGACTATATAAAGGATAGGAAATGGATATAAAAGGCTGAAATTATTTTATGTTTCTGGAACATACCCATCTACAGACAGGATATTAACGTAATCTGTCTGCACAGAGCGCTGCACAAACCGAATGCATGTCAAGGTGGTGAACTCCTGAATGGCGGAAGCGATCACTGCTTGCTCATCCGCATCTGCACCAAAGACAAAAATATACAAATGTTCAATTAGACAGAAGGCTGTTTCCCTCTGTGCACCTAGGATCTGGAACAACATCCCCCTATCCATCAGCACTAGCTTACCCCTATTGCAATTCAGGAAAGGCAGTGAAGAAACGTCTCCTTAAAGAACACTACATCAACATGCAGTAACGGTCAACAAACTCTCTTTCAGATAACTTGTTGACTGTACGCTTGGCTGTAACCCTGAATAATGCTTCTTTCTCTTTAGCTAGGCTCACACTATGCAATTATCATATACATACACACATGCAGTCTGAAAGCGGCAAGAGAAGGCACACAATATTCACAGCATCATTGAAGCTATTGCTCATATAAAGAAAGAAAAGCAAGAATGGCCTCCATACTGAAAGCTGAGCTCAGGGTATAGGGCACGTTGACGGTCCCATCTGCAGACTTGGGCCAAAAGCACCTTTTGTCGTAGCAGCCCAAGGCACTGCGGGTGACCTTGACCGCAATGTCTCCCGAATCTATCGACTTTCGTGCTCCTGGGGAAAGAAAGGGAGGGAGGAAACATTTTACTCAAAGATTTGAATAGCACAAAAAAAGTGAGGTGTACTCAGTAAAAGTTCAATAGTAAAAGTAAAAAAAAAGCTTTGAGAATGCCTTACTTATTAACACAGATATGGTTTACCACACATATCTATCACTACCCCAACTCCCGTTAAAAAGAAGGCAGTAGAAGGTAAATAGTGCAAGAACGCACCCAGGGTCCTCTGGTGCACTTTGTGATCCTAATGAATCGAACTGCTTCAGAGTTACATAGATTATGACAATATTCATCGGAAACGGGGAAATCAGAGATTTGTATCTCCATTTATTTGACAGCCCGGTCTAAAATACAGCTGTGTGTAAACCAGTCTGCAGTTCTGCTTTCCAGAAGGGGTGTGGCCAATACCAGATCCTGTCCCTGTGCTTATTGACAACAGTTTGGTGTCGGCTCCCCATCTCCTCAACCTGAGCTGGCCCTACTGGAGTTCTGAAGCTTAGTGAGTGAATAGGCTAATCAGTGAGCAGCTAAGAAACACACAACACTGGCAGCTTCGAACGGCCAACACAGGAGTTAGTAATTAGTTTCCAAAGTTGTGGGGTCATCCCACGTGAAGGATAGTAAAGTAAGGAGAAAACTGTGATCTAGCAAGTTTCTTTGTTCAGATGAGGCTGTCACTGGCGGAGCTACTATATCAGGATCAAACAGAACCACATATGTAAATGCATTCAAATTGTTAAAATGTATATCCGCCAACATTGTTACACAGTAACAGCAGTTGCATACACATATCCTCTGGGGCAGTTCTAACTTCAAGAAGTTATTTCAGGATTTTCAGTGTATGCACTTTCTACAATGCCGGTAAATTTCAAAGTAGCATTTACTGTACAGAATGGTATAAAGTGCAGTGGCATCCATATCTTAATTCTAGGTAGTTTGTGGTGAGTGATACACTAGAGTTATTATATATTTCTTAACATTTCATTTGACATTTATTGTTTGAAGACAATAGACAAATTCGCCAAGTCCATGAATGATATCAGAAAAATACTATCTGCATATCAGTTTGTGCTTGGCACATAGATTACTCATTTATTTGAGAAGGTGGAGAAAGTTAAATATAAGCTGCATTTAAAATTTATCGTCCACCCTCCATATTCCTGAAAAAATAATTTAGCATTATGTTTTATAGTTACTTAAGGACTGTTTTAAACCCGGGAGCCTTAGTGGATGTCCTGCTTATTCACTTCTAGCAAAAGCTATCCTACCATATCAGCCATCAGATCCAGCCTGCAATCATTTACGTTTCTATTGCAATACTGAATTGCACTCCTGTTTTTGGCACCCACCTCCAACCCCTTCCCTCCTGCATGCACGCACACATACACCCCCACACACAAACACCTATGGGGCATATGCTCCTACTTGGGTTCTTCTAGTTGTTATTTGATGTGACACCTTATTCCTGAAGTAACTTCACCCACTACCATGCTTGGACCCAAGATTACCCTTTTTCTTCTTCACTAAGGGCCGGATTTAGAGTTTAGCCAAGGGGTTACGTCATCACAACGATGACAGATAACCCGTCGGCTAAAAGATAAATGAGATTTATATTTCAGCAGACGGGATATCCGTCACTGTTGTGATGGAGTAAACCTTACGCCAAACTGTAAATCAGGCCCTAAGTCTGGTAACACCTAAAGTGACTTGTGGCATAATTTAGTGTTGGGAGGGAGGAGACAGTCCTCTGATTTGAGAAAAAAGTGTTATATCCTCTGTGCTAACCACAGAAATCTTTCTGGTGAGTTTCTTCCTCCTTATTATGCATGTGGCCGTAGATTTACTCCAGCACCAGAGAATCCTCCAAGAAAGGATTTAACACTTCCTCTACAATTTAAAAAGTTTTAGTTTCTCACCCTATGTATGTATATCTGACTTTCTATCTGGTCCTATTAGGTGACCTCCTACAGCCTTCTGCTACCCCATACAATTCCCAGTCGAAGGCTTGGAAAAAATGTGTGCCTTCTACTTGTTTAGAAGCAACTAGTAGTTAATTGTCCGTGGAACTAATAATGATTTTGGTCAGTATATTTATTATATTGGGCTAAATCTTACTTCTGTACTGAGAAATGATGCTGTGTATCTTCCTAGAAGAATAAGCTCTCTAGCTCAGAAGCTTGTGCCATGCAACAGTCCTGTATACTGACCATTCATGAAACATCCCTTCATGGTTACCTTCATTGCACTTGGCTATGATGCTGAACACATCGGCACCTGATTTCTGATCTGTGGAGAAATAAAAAGATTCATAAGATGAGGGTTAAGGTCTGAAGGACCTAGCAGTGAGTTCCCCACACCCATGCAAATTTCTAGGTCCAAAGTAAACATCAATTATAATAGCTTTTCTCAATAACACTTTTTTCTACGTACCAATTTCCTAATGATAAAAAATACTGTTACCAAGTTTAATAAAACTCCTTCATCTACCATAGAAGGCTAATAGGCTGCGTTTTCCACGCAGGACTTTTAAGATGTTAGTGCTAGATGGTACAGAGATTTCTGATGACTGTGCATCAAAGCGCAAACGTATCTCACTTTAGCTCCCCCAGAAATTGTACGGGTTTTGTCAGTTTGTGTTGAGTTGTAGGTGAAAAAGTAGACATTTTCTACAGATGTGTGAAATTTTTAGTTCTTGCGCACACTTATGCAAAGATGTCAAACTTTGCATTCACGAAGTTTGTAATATTTGACATCTTTGCACAGTTCTGACTAGAAACAATGTACGCAAAATAACTTGTGAGGAAATTTGCCATGCAAAAAATGGTTCAGTGCAGCAAAGTTATCAAAATGTATCAATACAGCAAGTAGCATTATATTTTTTGTAATTCGCGTTCCACTAAATTAATAAATAATTTAACAATTCAATATGTTAATTTCTGAACAGCAGAAGCATAACTCACATCAAACTAGAATATTAATATCTGCATATTTGAAATGTGCGTGATAAAGTAAGATTCACGATAAAATTAATATAGTCACAGTATCTACACGTCAATAACGGACAAAATAGACGGAGAAGAAAAAAAGTATTTTTCCATTGTAATTCTTTTGCTAAGGTCATCATTGGGAATGCTCCTGATACCCTAATAGGGCAGGGTAGCAAGATTCACAGGCCTCATCGGGAAACACTGCAGGAAAAAATGTGGGAATTAGCGCAGAAACAAAGATTCCTGCAAGTTATTCTCTAATGTCTGATAATCGGGAGGAAATACTCCCGTGACGGGTTAGGGCTAGCATTGGGGCAAATGCTTTCTTAAACGGAATTTTGTTCTAAAAATGCTTTTTGCTGGGGTTCCTTCTGTAGAACCGCCTATTGTGCGATTTCTCCTCTTCTACTTAGATTTCTTCCAAAAACCTTTGCCGACTTTCTTAACCTCATGAAGCTTGTAGAATTGAAAAAAAAACCTTCACAAAGTTGTAATAGAAAATATTGTCCATTTCTTACACCACTAGTATTTTCTGTTCCGATATGGAGAGAAATTTAGGCCCAGATCTGTGGTGGCCTTGCGCCATTTCAAAGCCCATTAGCATAATTTTTTGATGCTAATGTAGGGTTGGAAGGGCAAAAACGCCGCACCATATTTACAAAGTGGTGCAATGCTTGCATTGTGCCACTTTGTAACCCTGTGCGCCAGATTATGCCTGTGCCGGACATAATGTATGCATGGGGGGCGTTCAGGCTCGGGGGGTGGGGGGGGGCGTAAAATGGGAGATTCCTTTGCGCCATTTTTATTGGCATTCTTAGTGCCTGCTAAGTGCAGGCATTAAAAAGAGGCTCCCATTGGTTACAATGGGCCTCTGGGTGCTTTGCAGGATTAGCATAATCATTTTTTATGCTAATCCTGCAAAGTGGCAAACTAGCATAACAAATTATGACATTAGTCCCCCTGACTACTGCCATGGTGCGCCATATATTAAATACGGCGCACACATGTTGGCATCAGGGGGGCGCTATGGGGTACAAGAAAATTGGAGCTGCACTAGGTGCAGCACCACTTTTCATTAATCTGCCCCTTAGAGTCATTTGTCAAGCAGGGCGCAAGAGATGGGCTAAAGGGGCTGCGGAAACAGAGAGGAATGTTGATTGTTAGGGGTGTTAAGTGAGAGAAATCACATTATTGTGTGAAATAATCAAAAAAAGTTTGAGTTTTTCCAGCCATAGAGAGGGATTCCTGGTAAAATCCGACAGACATCACACCATACCAAACTGAAAGCATCTGCACCGAAACATTCATCACAAAATACATTTATTGGGATGCGTAACAGCATTGTATCCCATATTTGAAAATACACTTAGGGGCAGATTTATGAAAAATGGCACTGCACCTACTGCAGCGCAACTCTTCTTGCACCCCCTAACGCCACCATGTGTGCACCGTATTTAATATATGGTGCACCATGGCAGTAGTCGGGGGACTAGCGTCATCATTTTTTAAGCTAGTCCGGTGGTTTGCAGTAGTAGCGTAAAAAATGATGACGCTAATCCTGCAAAAAACAAAGAGGCCCATTGTTACCAAAAGGAGCTTCTTTTTAACGCCTGCACTTAGCAGGCATTATTACAAAATGCCTATAAAAATGTTGCAAAGGAATCTCATAGATTCCTTTGCGCCATTATTATGACCCCCTAGTGCAGGAACGCCCCCCCTTACATACATTATGCCTGGTGCAGGCATAATGTGGGGCAAGGGGTTACAAAGTGGCGCAATGCAAGTATTGCACAACTTTGTAAATATGGTGCAGTGTTTTTGCCCTTCCAACGCCACATTAGTATAAAACAAATGACGCTAATGTGGTGTTAGAATGGCGCTAGGCCCCCATAAATCTGGGCCTTATAGTGAAGTCAGCACCTTGCACATAACTGGGTAGCTTTCCAGTCGATCCCAGTTATCTTCCAGGGGATCCTCATCAATAGTCATAAACATTGAATATTCCCGCCCTTGTGCGGGGACCCCGGAGCATATATAAAATATATACCTATAAAGTATGAAATATGCACAAAAAATATATATATAGCATTTTTAGTACACATATCTTTCATACTAAACTCATATATACATGTGTAAAACAGCAATGCAGGCTATAATCATAAACAAGCTAAAATGCTTTATTTCTATGAAGTTTTTTTTTTTTTTTATCATTATAAAATTACAATAGAGATAAATATCTACCCAAGCCCCCAAAACTGGGCTTAGGGAAATAAGCAGCAGCAATATCTAGAGAAAAAGAGAAAAAAACTGCATTGAAAAACAATGGAGCATTCTTAGCCAATAGGCTGCATGCAGGTTAACACAGGAGAACCATAAAAACTTTGGCACCGTGCCTTTAAGACCCTGAGCACCTCCAGTATCCCACCATGCCTCAGGGGTGAAGGAAAGGTGACAGTTGGTTCACAGTTAGGTCAGTTCTTTTTTCCGGCTTCTTCTGAGAGGATCCTGGAGCATTGAGCTCTCAGTTTTTTTCTGAGTTTTTCTCAGAAAAATACTTAAAAACAGCGTTTTTTCCTGTTTCACTCGACATCTAACATCTTTGTCTGAGTTTGGCAGTTTTTTCCTGACAGAAAAATGCCTTCCCTTTTTGTCAAATGCCCTTCTTGTAGGAAGAAGAAGGGCCAGTCAGATCCACACTCTCTCTGTATTGTGTGACTGCCTCAGAGTCACTGCCCTGACACTTGCAAACACTGCAAGAATATGTCAAAGAGGACTCTGAAGGACAGAGAAAAGATCAGACTTCATGGGCTTCACGAGAGGCAGAAGACATCATCCTCTTCGCTTCCCAGGCAGCCAACAGGCCACTCAGGAGAGAATGGCTAGGTTGACGTCAGCAGGTAGGAAAGTACCTGTTTGTTCCCCGTCGACGTCGACGCTGCCGCCATCTCACCGCCATAGGTCGACGGCGACACGCCCGACGTCGAAGGATACGGCGTCGAGGGAACATGGCCATCGCAGGGGCATATCTCCGTCGACGGCAGCCCGCCGATCGACGTCGAGCCATCACCGGCGTGCCCGTTCGCCACCGAAGACCTCAGGCCCCCCGACGTCAAGAGACACGACGTCGAAATCGCCACAGTGGCAAGAGCGACATCCGCCGTCGGCCACCCACCGCTCCACGTCGAGGCACACGACGGCGAGTAGGTCAAGGTCCAGAGATCGCCGTTCGACGTCGAGGCACTCAACGTCGAGACATTCAACGTCGAGGCAAGGACAACCGGCGTGCCCTTCGACGTCGTTACAGCCGTCGACGTCGACACAGGTTTTACCTGTCTCGCAGGGACTAGAACATCGTCCTCCAGCAGATAAGGCTGCGCCTTCTCCAGTGGTCTCCATACGGAGCGATTCATCTCGTTCGAGAGCGGCATCATCGGGGCATGTTTCACCCATCAACTTATCACCAAGATGGTTAGAGAGCCTTAATAGACCAGCGGCCTCCCCGGATTCACAGTACTCACGAATGTACTCTCCTACTGCCTCTCTCCCGAGAACACCATCACCGACAGCGCGGGCAGAACGAGCTCGTTCTGCTCCTCGCCAACTGACCACGAGGCCTGGGCGCTCTGTTACAGCGTCTCGCAGCAGGTCGCGTTCCCAACGGTGATCTAGGTCACGATCACGACACAAGATCAACCTCTTGGTCGTCGTCAGGATAATCTGTCGGACGTTACTCCCGCACCCTAACAGATTCTCCACCACCTAGGGTCTCACCGGTGGATGACATTACCACTTTTAATGAGGTGCTGTTAAGGGGAGCGCAGAAGTTAAATATAGAGGTTCCAGTGGACACCATGAGGGCAGTAGGCCTGGAAAGGAAGAAAGAATTCAGGCGGAGGTATAGGCCTTATGACAGGCGCCCTTTTCAGCAGAGGGTTCAAACCCCTCACTGGTCCCAGAGGCCTCAGCAAAGGCAGGGATGCCCTCTTTTTCAGGCTCGAAAGGCCACAAGGGAACGAGGGTCAAGTAGACCTCAGCAGTCCACACCGAAAGCGCCGGCCAAACAATGAGTTCTCGCTTCCCTCGACACTGTACACCACTCCGGTGGGGGGAAGTATCACAGGTTATCTTCACGAGTGGCACTCTATCACAAAAGACAAATGGGTGCTCAACATTGTCGAAAATGGCTACTCTTCTTTTCAGACAGCCTCCACCACACTTGCCACCAGCCAAATGCAATCCATCTCATCTCAGCCTGCTGCGCAAAGAGGCTCTCGCACTCTTACAAATGAAGGCAATAGAAAAGGTTCCACTTGCGCACAGAGGAAAGGGGGTTTACTCCCGTTATTTTCTGGTGGCGAAAAACGGCCGAGAGGGCGTTTTCAGACCAATTCTGGACTTACGGCTGCTGAACAAGTACATAAGAAAACAGAAGTTCAGGATGCTGGCTCTTCACCAGATTTTCCCTCAGCTACATCAGGGAGACTGGATGTGCTCCATCGACCTGCAGGATGCATATTTTCACATCCCAATAGCTCCCGAGCATCGGAAATTCTTGCGCTTCCAAATAGCCTCACAGCACTATCAGTTCAGAGTACTACCATTCGGCCTGAAATCTGCCCCGTGTCTTCTCGATATGTGTGGCAGTGGTAGCGGCACATCTTCGAAAACAAAAGATCTTCATCTACCCATACCTAGACGACTGGTTACTGAAAGCTTTCTCTCCGGATCAGGCGAGAAGCCATCGGGACATTGTGCTCAAGGTTTTCGAGTCTCTAGGCCTTCAAGTCAACTACCAAAAGTCCACCTTGGTTCCAAGACAGAACCTTCATTACCTGGGAGCTATACTAAACACAGAGCTCCAAAGAGTGTATCCTTCGGAGGAACGACTATTATCAATAAACAGGAAGTGTCAACACCTGTTAAAATCCGACGCACCTACGGCCCGTCAGGTGACATCGCTGCTGGGCTCCATGGCATCATGTATTTTCATTGTCCCAAATGCCAGGCTGCACATGAGGCCCCTCCAAGAGGCATTGGAGAACAACTGGAGCCAAAGGACAGGTCGCTGGGAGGACAGAGTGCGGCTACCGATAGCGGCACTTCAGTCATTGCAATGGTGGATGCACAGACCTCACCTGTCAGTAGGTGCTCCGTTTCACCAGGTAATTCCATCCGACATTCTGGTAACGGATGCGTCTCTTCAGGGATGGGGGGCTCATCTGGGTCCCCTTCAAGCTCAGGGCCGGTGGTCCGACAAGGAAAAGAAGTACCACATCAATCTGCTGGAACTCAGAGCGGTCCATCTGGCTCTCAAGTCTTTTGTTCCATCGATTCAGGGGAAATCTCTTCTAATACAAACGGACAATACAACCACAATGTATTATTTGAACAGACAGGGGGGGACGAGATCCCTACCCCTATCTCGAGAGTCCCAAACGATATGGCATTGGCTCCTGGCCAGAGGAATGTCACTTACAGCGGTTCACCTGCCAGGTCAACAAAACGTGGAAACAGATTTCCTGAGCAGACACCTAGAGGACACCCACGATTGGGTCCTACACGGCGAAGTCGTCGAAGACATCTTCGCTCAATGGGGTCGGCCTCAATTGGATCTCTTCGCAGACGAAGTAAACAAGAAATGCCCAGACTTCGCATCCAGGTTCTACCGCCCGGGATCTCGAGGGAATGCCCTGTTGATCGACTGGTCAGGGATATTTCTCTACACCTTTCCACTGATTCCCCTCATACCGGCAGTGATCAACAAACTTTACAGGTCCAGCACCAGAATGATTCTCATAGCGCCACAATGGCCCCGTCAATTCTGGTGCACAGATCTCCTCAACCTATCGGAAAAACCTCACAGGAGGCTGCCGTGCATATCGGATCTTCTGAGCAGGATGGAGGGCAGGGTTCTGCATCCCAACCTACCCTCTCTGAGCTTGACAGCAAGGCTCCTGAATTCCTGCAATATGGGCACCTAGGGATCTCGCAGGAGTGCATGAACATCTTGAAAGAGTCCAAACGACCTTCCACATGGCGTTCGTACGCTTTTAAGTGGAAGAGATTCTACATATGGTGCTGTCAACAAGGTCAGAATCCCATACGGGCTCAGGAGGATGTCATACTGTCTTACTTACTTCATCTGGCAAAGTCCGGTCTGCAGGTATCATCTATTAAGGTACATTTGTCTGCCATTACAGCCCATCGTAAGTCACCTTCTCAGGAATCCTTCTTTACGAAACCAGTAGTCAAGGATTTCTTAGAAGGTTTGAAAAAAATTTTTCCACCCATTCGGAGACCCTCTCCTCCATGGGAACTGAACATAGTATTGTCAAAACTTATGGGCCCTCCTTTCGAACCTATACACAAAGCCTCTTTGCAACACCTTACGTGGAAGACAGCTTTTTTGGTGGCCATTACTTCCGCGAGGAGGGTCAGTGAAATTCAGGCTTTGTCTTCCAAAGAACCGTACACAGTTTTTCACGACAATAGAGTGGTTCTGCGGACTCACCCATCTTTTCTACCGAAGGTGGTGTCAGAATTCCACATCAATCAGACTATCTCTTTACCGACTTTCTTTCCCAATCCGGAGACTCCGGCGGAGAAAGCATTGCACTCATTAGATTTGAAAAGAGTGCTGAAATTTTATTTGGATAAAACAAAATCGATTAGACATTCCAACCACTTGTTTGTAAATTATGGTCATTTGAGGACAGGAGAGGCAGCATCTAAACGAACGATATCAAGATGGATAGTTTCTTGTATTGTTAATGCTTACCAGTTGACTAACAAACAACTACTAGCTAGGCCTAAAGCGCATTTCACAAGGGGAAAAGAGGCTACTGCTGCCCTCCTTAACAAAGTTCCAATATCTGAGATTTGTAAGGCTGCTACATGGAAGTCTGTACATACATTTACTAGACATTACTGTTTGGACTCAGATGCAAGAGCAGATGCCCAAGTGGGGCAGGCCTCTCTGAGAAATGTATTTGCATGATACATGTATATATTCCTGCACTTCTATTAGACAGTCCGCAGAGTTTAGGGATGGGCTTGCTAATCTATTCAATGTTTATGACTATTGATGAGGATCCCCTGGAAGAGAAGGATAAGTTACTTACCTGTAAATCCTAGTTCTCTTCCAGGGATATCCTCATCAAAGTCATAAACAACCCACCCTCCTCCCCGGACGCACGTCTCCTAGAAGTGCAGGACAGACTGTTTTTCGAATCAGTTTCACAGATTGTCACCGTAAAAAAGTACTGACCTAACTGTGAACCAACTGTCACCTTTCCTTCACCCCTGAGGCATGGTGGGATACTGGAGGTGCTCAGGGTCTTAAAGGCACGGTGCCAAAGTTTTTATGATTCTCCTGTGTTAACCTGCATGCAGCCTATTGGCTAAGAATGCTCCATTGTTTTTCAATGCAGTTTTTTCTCTTTTTCTCTAGATATTGCTGCTGCTTATTTCCCTAAGCCCAGTTTTGGGGGCTTGGGTAGATATTTATCTCTATTTTAATTTTATAATGATTTAAAAAAAACTTCATAGAAATAAAGCATTTTAGCTTGTTTATGATTATAGCCTGCATTGCTGTTTTACACATGTATATATGAGTTTAGTATGAAAGATATGTCTACTAAAAATGCTATATATATATTTTTCGTGCATATTTCAGACTTTATAGGTATATATTTTATATATGCTCCGGGGTCCCCGCACAAGGGTGGGAATATTCAATGTTTATGACTTTGATGAGGATACCCCTGGAAGAGAACTAGGATTTACAGGTAAGTAACTTATGCTTTCCCGCTAATTATTGAGTTTCCTTTCCTATCTCCTTGTATGATCTCTTGCCCCCAGTTTATTGTTTTTCATTTTTTACATTGTTTTTGCAAGTGCATCACTTTTCCTAGTCTCTCTCTCCATCTTGGCCTCTTTATGCATTGCTATGCCGCTGAAATTTCTGCAGCTCAGTAGACGCTCCATGCATCTGCAGACTGTGGTTTTAAAATTCACAGCTCGCTCCTTTATGCAGGGTATGGGTGTTGGCCTTTTTTCTAGCGCAGCTCTCTGAATCAGGACTCCACAGTGCAAGTCTTGGCCGAGATGGCCAGCCAAACACACATGCGCTCTGAGGGGGAGTGCTGATCACTCCCCCCAGTGCACGTCACCCTCGTGGCCCCGCCCCCTTTTCCCAAAAAACTATCATAAACACAGTTTATGATCATTCTTTGGGAAAAGGTTTGCAGCGGCCACTGCAGGCGGGGCAGGTGGGGGGCTTGGGGTGAAGCTCCTCTGCCCCTGGCAACAGTCCTTTTCCTAATCAGTCATCACCCATAACTCAGGAGACAGTTACATAAACAGATATCTTGAAGTTTTTCTTCCATATGACCGAAAATTCCAAGATATCCACCCATTAATGCAGATTACATATGCAAGATGGACGGCCATCTTGAATTGTTTTTTTTCTAATAATGTAACAGAAAAAGCATTCCAAGCTGGCCACCTATGTGTATGCGTGCATGTTGAGGCACCACCATACATTTTTTTTTTTTTTTACTTTGCACAATACCAAAGCAAACGAGTTAGAAAAGCCCATAGCTGTGTCTGCTTGTTCCAAGCAAGACCAACAGGCATTGCTAATGATTCTTGAAAGTTTGACTTCATTTGCCTATTTACGTCTTTCGTAAAATTATACTGAAGATATTTTTAGCAGTCAAATTTGCCTATAAAATTGTATTTGCTTTATTCAAATTGATCAGAATGCTTGTAAAAGTACTTTGTATGACGCTATTAGACCTGACAGCCTTAGGGTGGTCATCCCCCAACTTTTTGCCTGCCTCCCTCCACTTTTCTGACACTGTTTTTGCTGGTTTTAGGACCAGTGCTAAAGTGCATATTTTCTCTCACTTAAACATGGTAACATTGGTTCATGCCCAATTAGCATATTTGATTTACTTGTAAGTCCCTAGTAAAGTGCACTACATGTGCCCAGGGCCTGTAGATTGAATGCTACTAACTAACTTGCCAAAACTTAAACTCCCCCTTTTCTACATGTGTCACCCCTAAAGTAGGCCATAGGTGACCCATAGGGCAGGGTTCTATGTAGGTTAAAGGCAGGACATGCACATGTGTATTTTATAAGTCCTAGTAGTGTAAAACTCCTAAATTTGTTTTCCACTACTGTGAGGCCTACTCCTGTCATAAGCTAGCATTAGGGCTACCCTCATATACTGTTTGAGTGGTAGATTCTGATCAGAAAGGGGTATACAGGTCATGATTAGTATGGCCAGAATGGTAATACAAAATCCTGCTTATTGGTGAAGTTCGATTTTATATTTATTTTAGAAATGCCACTTTCAGAAAGTGAGCATTTCTCTGCACTTAAAATCCATCTCTGCAGTACAGCCTGTCTCCAATCCACGTCTCGCTGGGCTGGTTGACAGCTCCCTTGTGCATTTCACCCAGACAACCACAAAAACAGGATACTCAGTCACACCTGCACTTATCTGCATACTGAATGGGTCATCCTGGGCTGGGAGGGTGGAGGACCTGACACATTTTAAAGGCTTATGGCCTGCCCTCACACAGTGGACTGCCTAACCCCCTACTGGAACCCTGGCATACAGACATGTACTGAGCGGGGATCTTGTGCACTTCAAAACCACTCTTTGAAGTCTTCCCCACTTCAAAGGCATCTTTGGGTGTATAAACTGGGTTTCTGACCCCACCACCTCAGACACTTCTGGACCTGAACCTGCAACCGTCAAGAGGAACTGCCTTGCTGCCCAAAGGACTCATCTGGACTGCTTTGATGTGAAGGACTACTGCCCTGCTGGTGCCCTGCTGCCCTCTGACTTTGCTGAGATGTGCTCTCCAAGGGCTTGGATTGAGCTTGCCTCCTGTTTCTGAAGTCTCAGGGCCAAAATAACTTCCCCTCTTCAAGGAAATTCCTTGTGCACCTTGTGCAGCCGGACATCCCGAGAGAAGATCGATGCAGCACTTGCGTTGCGACTGGAACTTTGACGCTGAGCCCGACCGGATCAATGCACCGCCTAGCCAGAACAACGCAGCCTGACTTCCTGAGTGAAGAATCAATGCAGCGCCTGCAGTGCGACAGAAAATGTGACGCATCGCCACCGGATTGACGCAACACCTGTGACTTCACCCCACACGACCAGGATTTTCCCCGTATCGTCCCTGGGTGTCAAATGATCCCCGCATAGCAGTGAGGAACCAAGACTGCATGCCGGAAATCAATGCAAAACCTTTTGCATCGTGGAAAGAAATGACGCATCGTCTGTGCCGCGTTCGAAAATCCAATACACACCTTATTTTTCCACGCATCGCCTCCTCTGCAGTCTTCGTGCGTGATAATTTTTATGCAAACCAGGTACTTTGTGCAAACAAGAGACAACTGTTGATTTATAAGATTTAAGACTTTTTAAACTAGCAAAAGTGATATCTCAACTTGTGCTTATTAAATCTTTATCGTTTTGACCTTAATTCACCCAGATAAATATCATATATTTTTCTAAACCTGTGTGGTGTATTTTTGTAGTGTTTTCACTGTGTTACTGTATGATGTATTGCAGACATACTTTACACATTGCCATCTAAGTTATGCCTGACTGCTCAGTGCCAAGCTATCAGAGTGTGGGCACAGGATAATTTGGATTGTGTGTGATTTACCCTGATTAGAATTGTGGTCCCTATTTGGATAAGGGTGTATACCTCTGCCAACTATAGACCCCATTTCTAACTGAAGCGAAGTGCTCCAATATTGCACTGGAAATAGTGAATTAAGATAAAGACAGATTAACGGAATTCGATTTTGGCTGAAGCAAAGATATGAGAAGACGCATCCAAAACATTGAAACAATAAAGTTGTTTTTTTACTAATAAAACATGAAAAGAGCATCTGTGTCCTAATGCAGCACTAGCCATTCTGCCAGAATGTTGCCAGGGCTAATGACTACTTGTTGTCCTTGTCCACTTCATTACATGAAATATTTTAACGAAGATGTCAAAAGTATTCCTGAAAGGTTGGAAGAGACCAGCTCATTTTCCCATGAGGGATTAGGTCGTGTAAAGTAGATATACTAGTAGGTAAAAATAAATAGAAGCTCTGCATTAGGCACTATATGGAAGTAGGATGTGCAAAATGACAAAGGCTCAGACTAGTCAAAAGAGCCCTAGGGGGCCGAATTTGTACAAAGTGTTCATTGTGCTAACCGTGTACTAATCGTTCACTATCCAATACCTTAGTGTTTTCTCATGTTTATACCCCTCATGGACACTGAAGGCCAGTAAAAGTCCATGTCATTTGGACAATACATGTCAATACAAATATTATTGATGCCAAATAAGAGACAGATGCTCTAATTGACAGTTAATAATACAAATGTACACTCACGTTGACATAAAGGCTCTAGTTATTAGGCATTACCAGAGAAGAATGCAGGGTTTTTCATGACATGATATATAGCTTGTTTAATTCCCAATAAATGTGTTTATGAATTGAGTAAACGTGATGTTACCATGCACTTCTACTCTGTTCTAGATCCACAATGAAACATGGCAATCATTATTGTATGATATGCATTCTGCTATGTACCTCAAAAGGATACAGTGCTCTTTTCTGAGTAAAGACCCATCATTCTTATCAGATCCGTGGGACTTTTGTTGGTCTGATGCCCATTTCTTGTGTGCGTGCTCCATCTGGAGTGCCGTGGTTTCTATCTTCAAAGTGCATTCCTGTTGTTGGGAAATGGTCTTTCTGAAGGGTCACTCCAAACGTTTTGCTTTCCTCCTCTTCTTTTTTTACCTCATTTTTGCTGGTTTTAGGACTCTGGACACTTTAACACTGCTAAACCAGTGCTAAAGTGCATGTGCTCTCTCTCTAAAAACATGGTAACATTGTCTCATACCCAATTGGCATATTTAATTTATTTGTAAGTCCCTCGTAAAGGGCACTACGTGTGCCCAGGGCTTGTAAACTAAATGCTACTAGTGGGCCTGCAGCCCTTATTGAGCCACCCACATAAGTAGCCCCTTAATCATGTCTCACGCCTGCCATTGCTAGGCCTTTGTGTGCAGTTTCACTGCCACTTCGACTTGACATTTGAAACTTCTTGCTAAGCCTTAAACCCCCCTTTTCTACATATAAGTCACCCCTAAGGAAGGCCATAGGTAGCCAATAGGGCAGGGTGCTATGTAAGTGTAAGGTAGAACATGTACTTATGTGTTTTACATGTTCTGGTAATGAAAAACGTACAAATTCATTTGTTTGCCACTATTGTGAGGCCTGCTCCTCTCATAGACCAGCATTAGAACTGTTCTCTTGCACTTTTTAGTGGTAGATTCTGATCTGAAGGAGTGGGCGTGTCATGTTTAGTATGGCCAGAATGGTAATAGAAAATCTGGATTACTGATGAAGTTGGATTTAATATTACTATTTTAGAAATTAAACTTTTAGAAAGTGGGCGTTTCTCTGCACTTACTGCCATCGGTGCCTTACAGCCTGTCTCCAATCCACATCTGGTCTGTGCTGGTTGATAGCTCCCCTTGTGCATTCCACCCAGACAGCCATAAACACGGGACATCTGCATACTGAATTGGTCTCCCTTGGTATGAAGGGTGGAGGGGCTCTCTCTTACACTTCAAAGGCCAGTGGCCTGCCATCACACAAAGGACTTATACCCCCCCCCTCCCCCCCCCCCCCCCGGCAGACAGGACAAGGCTGAAAGGGGAACTTGTGCAATTCTCTTTGATGTCTCCCCCACTTCGAAGGCAGATAAGACAAATGCCCCTGCACAAGAAGACTAGCGGCCATATCAGAAGAGGAACCACAGCTGCTACAGTGTGGCAATTGGACTATATCGGGCCGCTACCAAAGGAAGGAGGAAAAAGCTACGTATTGACCATGGTGGACACCTACTCTGGCCTTATGTTGGGTATGCCCTGTAAGTCTGCAGACCAAAAGTCCACTTTGCGAGGGCTAAACTACCTGATAAAACATTATCGGGTACCTAATGAAATCCAAACAGATAGGGGCACACACTTTTCAGGGAAAACAGTGCAGGATTGGGCGCAGGAACAGGGAATTCGGTGGATTTTTCACCTTAGTTATTATCCACAAGCTGCAGGCATGATTGAGAGATATAACGGATTGTTGAAAGAACAGCTAAAAAAGTTATCAGCCCATCAGACTCTAAAAGGATGGAGTAGTAATTTAGACAAAGCCTTGTTCGAATTGAACAATAGACCAGTTGGGCAGCAGACTCCTTTCATTCGAATGACAGGGCATGATAAAGAAATCACCCACACAATGATTGTCTGGAAAACAGACTCTTGAGTTCGATTACCTTTACAGGCTACTTCTGGCAGTATAGGACTGGACCTGTTTGCTCCAGAGGATGGAGAGATACTCGTAGGCAGGTGAAAACTGTTCCCTTAGGAATAGGAGTAAGAGTACCACCTGGAACATATGGTAGAATTGCCGGTCGATCCAGCCAAGCCATCAAGGGAGTGTCGGTGCTAGGGGGAGTCATAGACCCAGATTTTAGAGGAGAGGTTAAAGTAGTATTACTGAACCAAGGAGATGCTACTGTATCGTATCAAGCACATGACAGACTTGCTCAATTGATTTGTGAACAAGCGTATACCCCCCACATTGAAGAAAGATCTGCCCCCCCCGATAACACCCAGAGAGGTGAGGGAGGATTTGGAAGCACAGGAAGAAGAGTATTGGTGCATCATCCAGGGAAAAAGCCAGAGGCAGGAGAGATATTGAGTCAAGGGGTGGGGAGTACGTATATTGTACTATTAAAGAATTCTAATGTACCTGTATTTGTACCTGCAGTGAGACTTACCCCACGGTCGTAAATGATGACATCTGCATCGATGACATGGTTCCTGTTTGCGGTCATGATTATAACCGGAGAAAGTGTATGGGTCCCACCGAATATAGCAGAGAATGTTGTTACGGACCTTCATGTCACTTGTGCACCTCAAGCCGCTAATGTAACTGATGACCAGGGAAATGTTTCACTTTGCAACGTGAAGGTACCTAGAGGCAAGTGGATGACTGCCAAACCTGTGACCTGGAAGGTAACTGGACAGCAAATCCGACATGCCAACGGACTGAACGAGTTGCAGGGGATGCCAGCAACAGTACAGGCTTTGAATTATACGCTAAACATGATATGTCAATATTGTGATACCATTGTACCTTTTACACCAGTACAGACATATCCGTGTAGACCTTATGATTGTTCTAACCAACAAGACATTTTACCAGGACATATGGTGGTTGTTACAATGACCAATGGAACCAAAGGAGTTCGATACTTCAAACCGCCCGCCTTTATGTTTTATGTAGCCGAAAGACGCATGGTTAGCAATTTAGGCAACGTTTACATAGTTCGATATAGAATAGGATGTAAGCAAGCTTTGCATGCAAGCATAATTAACCATATTGTGTTACAGATAACTGTTGCCAAGGGGAATGTTTCTAAGTATGATCCATTAGGCACACCATGGACACTACAGTTATGGCCCTTGCCGAAGTTACGCATCAGAAGAGATCTAGGATCCTTGATAGCTGGGGCCACCGGAATTGGGGTAGGGGCCCTGAACGCTTTTGATATTGAAGCCATTAGGAATAAGTTATCTTCTACAGGAGATAGTACAGGGGAGGCCATAAAAGTAATTTTACAATGGGGGCCCACACACTCACAAGAAGTATGGAAGGTTCTGCGTGGGTTATATCGTGATTGACAATGGCATAATTTCACTTATGAACAATTTGGAAAAAGCTTTCAAAGCACACAAACAGTGTCTAAAGGCATTCAGTGCATACTATGGCAAAGCATTGTTAATCAACAGTATGTAGACTTCAAAGCGGAATGGGGGACAGCTTCAGGGTGAATATTGGAGACAACAATTGCATTTGCCTGAGGAAATATGGGTAAAGCCCATACAATTTCATTGTGAGGGAGAGATGTGTTATGCTCATTTTGATATAGCTAGAAGTGATCTTCCTCCTGAAATATGGTGCCCCTTTATATTGCTCCCTGTAGTAATAGGTGAAGAATGGTGGATACCTCACACTGACAAAAAGTGGATTGATCAAACACATCACACCGTAGATCCCACTAGATGTGCAGATTGGTCTAAGGGGTGGGTATGTACCCACACTGGACGGGTGCTAGATCCATGCCTTCACCCAATACCAGGAGAATGTGAATGGTTACCTTATCCTATTAATGGCACAGACTTATATCAGATAGGAACAGAGTATATGTTACGTTACTAATCATCCCTTACTTATTAACGGATTTGTACAGAGCAGGTAATGTGTATGTGCAATATAACCAGCATTATTGACATAAGTAAACACATCCTATACCGACCGACTAAGTTCACCACAACCACATTACAGACGCAAATGCAAGCACAGTTAGAATGGAACATCCCGCTTGTTGTGAAGCTACCTAGACTAGAGGCAATCAGGCGCTACGCACAAATCACATTTGCTAAATTCAACATGGCGGCTAAACACACCAAGGATACCGCCATACAGATGACCATAGACGCCAAACAGCTTAGGCACACTGCTTCACGCATCCAGCAAGTAACTGAGCACCATTGGTATGACATCTTCGTAGGTGGGCACCAGGAGCTACGAAGACGCTAAATATAGTGTTACATCCGCTAATTTGGTTATTGATTGTCTGTGTCATGCTAATGATTATACTATGTAGACTATATGTACGCACAAACCAGCTTTATACTAAGATGCAGGCGCTTAGAATAATGCTAACAAGTATTCGTAGCAATCTAGCTAGCGAAGTGTCAAAATAAATAATTCTTGTTTCGCATGCATCGCGCTCATCTAAGGGGTGGAGTGATCAGTATAGGGAAAGGTGCGGAAGACATTGTGACGCGAAGGGTTAATTAGCTTGAACAGTGTAGATGAGCGTGATGCCTGCTGAAGCCAGAGCAACGTGGAAAAAATTCACGATGTTCGCCTTCAAGCTTGTTTTTTTCCTTTGACATTCCGTAGATAAACGTATTCGCAGCTGCATGTGTGAGAAACAGGTTGTGTAGGAGATTCAGTCTCAACCTTGAGAACGAGACCACAGTAAAAGATGGAATGAAAACAATGGCCAGGGAATGCAAGGCAGCCAAGAGACACGTGCTGATAACATAGCTAGAAAATACTGGAAGGGGATAGAATCCAAGCTTCAGGTTACTTAAACACTGAAAGGCGGGTGAGTGAATTGAAGCTCGCAGATGGAGTTGTGAAAACTGTCATCTTCAGACCCAGAGCTGCCTCCCTGTTGTGCTGTTCAGAGACCGTGACGCTCGAGGGGGAGAGAGGTCCAAGCGGGCGGTAGAGGGCTTCCCAGCATTTCGTGGACTAAGTTAAGTTCCACCCAGGGATGAAAGGCCTTTGTTTCTCTGCTCTATTATTATGGTAGATTATTATACTTGCACTGTGTTTATAATCTGAAGTATTCAGCTTGTTTATATTTTGCTTTCTAAACATCGTAGTGTGAGCCTGCTACAGTAATTGAAACATACATTTTGGTATACAGTTAAGCAAAGCTAATCTGAAGAATTCAGCTCGTTTATATTTTGCTTACTGAACATCGTAGTGTGAGCCTGCTGCAGTAATTGAAACATGCATTTTGGTGTGCAGTAAATCAAAGCTTATCTGAAGTATTCAACTTGTTTATATTTTACTTCCTGCACATCATAGTGTAACACATTTTGGTATACAGTTATTCCAAGCTTATATCTGTCAATGAACTCTTTGATCATATGTATACATCAGTGGTTCCCAAACATTTTCGACCCACGGCTCCCTTGATCTATTGGCCACTGGCTGCGGCTCCCCATTATGTTACTTTTTGTTGGCGGGTGGGGGATGTAAGCCTGGCCTAGGGAGTACATCCATTTTTCTCCCTGAAAAGAATTGGGATGACGCCAATGAAGGTATTGTAATTCTATATATAACTGTAAAAAATAAAAATGTAACAGTTGTTTAATTACAGCATGCATAGGGTTTTTTAGTAAGGGGAAAATATTGGTTGACGGTAACCCTAGTAAAATGGGCAGGTCTCATTTTTATGTAGTTATAACATAACTGTTTAAATATTGTGAAATGTAGAATCCCTTTAGTTGTGTTTAACCACCAGAGGGCGCTCAAGGACAAAATTAAAAAAGAGCTGCTACAACTGAGTAGTTTTATTTTGTACGAACTGGCCCAAGGGCTATAAATAGCTCAGTGGTTCCCAAACTGTGTGCGGCGCCCCTGGCTAGTTTTGATGGCGCACCAGCGAGCTGCGGCGCACAGATTGGGAACCACTGGTATACATAGATGCTCTTTGTAGTGTACTTATATATAAATAGATGCTTTTCATTGCTATTCTTATTCTGTCAATGAACTCTTTGCTCATACGTATACATAGATGCTCTTTGTAGTGTACTTATATATAAATAGATGCTTTTCATTGCTATTCTTATTCCACTATTGTTAATGTGCTAAATGCCTACATTTACCTGAAATTCTAGTAAAGCTAAATTGTAATCATAATTGGCATGTGGTCCTTCATTGAGCGTCCTTATTGACTTATACCGAACAGGTGTCAACCGGTCACCTGGATAAGACACCGCAATAGCTCCAGTTGGAGCCATTCAGTTTCTAAGCACTGTGGGATTTAATATTTAAAAATTCATAACTTTGCTTGTGTACATTGGATTTTCATTGTTTTTACCTTATTTTAATCAGATAAATATTATCTACTTTTCTAAACCTGTGTGGTGTATTTTTGTGGTGTTTTCACCTTGTTATTGTATCAGTTCTCTTCCAGGGGATCCTCATCAATAGTCATAAACATTGAATATTCCCGCCCTTGTGCGGGGACCCCGGAGCATATATCAAATATACACATATTATACTTGTGTAATAAATAATCATGCAGACTATCATGTTAAAAAACAGGCTAAAAATGCTTTATTTCTATGAAGTTTTTTTTTTTTAATTTTTTTTTTTTATATTAAATACTACAATAGAGCATAAATATGTGCCCAAGCTCCTAAAACTAGGATTAGTGAAGTGAGCAGTAGCAAACTCTAGAGAAGAAATAGAAAAAACTGCATTGAAAAACACTGAAGCATTCTTAGCCAATAGGCTGCATGCAGGTTAACACAGGAGAACCATAAAAACTTTGGCACCGTGCCTTTCAGACCCTGAGCACCTCCAGTATCCCACCATGCCTCAGGGGTGAAGGAAAGGTGACAGTTGGTTCACAGTTAGGTCAGTTCTTTTTTCCGGCTTCTTCTGAGAGGATCCTGGCGCATTGAGCTCTCAGTTTTTCTGAGTTTTTTTTCTCAGAAAAATTATTTAAAAAAAGCGTTTTTCATTTTTCACTCGACAAATAACATCTTTGTCTGAGCTAGGAAGGTTTTTTTCTGACAGAAAAACGCCTTCTCTTTTTGTCAAATGCCCTGCTTGTGGGAAGAAGAAGGCCCAGTCAGATCCCCACTCTCTGTGCATAGTGTGCCTGCCTCAGAGTCACTGCCCTGACACTTGTAAGTACTGCAAGAACATGTCCAGGAGGACTCTGAAAGACAGAGAGAAGATCCGCCTTCATGGGCTTCAGGAGAGGAAAAGAACATCGTCCTCCTCACTTCCCAGACATCCAGAAGGCCATTCTCAGGAGAGAATGGCCCGGTCGACGTCGACAGGTAGGAAAGTACCTGTTTGTTCTCTTCCAGGGGATCCTCATCAATAGTCATAAACATTGAATATTCCCGCCCTTGTGCGGGGACCCCGGAGCATATATAAAATATATACACATTATACATGTGTAACAAACAGTCATGCAGGCTATCATGTTAAAAACAGGCTAAAATGCTTTATTTCTATGAAGTTTTTTTTTTTTTTTATTTTTTAAATACTACAATAGAGCATAAATAAGTACCCAAGCTCCTAAAACTAGGCTTGGGGAAGTAAGCAGTAGCAAACTCTAGTGAAAAAATAGAGAAAACCGCATTGAAAAACAATGAAGCATTCTTAGCCAATAGGCTGCATGTAGGTTAACACAGGAGAACCATAAAAACATTGGCACTGTGCCTTTAAGACCCTGAGCACCTCCAGTATCCCACCATGCCTCAGGGGTGAAGGAAAGGTGACAGTTGGTTCACAGTTAGGTCAGTTCTTTTTTCCGGCTTCTTCTGAGAGGATCCTGGAGCATTGAGCTCTCAGTTTTTCTGAGTTTTCCTCAGAAAAATTCTTTGAAAAGCGTTTTTTCACTTTTCACTCGACAAGTAACATCTTTGTCTGAGCTAGGAAGGTTTTTTCTGACAGAAAAATGCCTTCTCTTTTTGTCAAATGCCCTGCTTGTGGGAAGAAGAAGGCCCAGTCAGATCCCCACTCTCTGTGCATAGTGTGCCTGCCTCAGAGTCACTGCCCTGACACTTGTAAGTTCTGTAAGAACATGTCTAGGAGGACTCTGAAAGACAGAGAGAAGATCCGACTTCATGGGCTTCAGGAGAGGAAAAGAACAGCGTCCTCCTCACTCCCCAAGCATCCAGAAGGCCATTCTCAGGAGAGAATGGCCCGGTCGACGTCGACAGGTAGGAAAATACCTGTTTGTTCACCGTCGACGTCGTCGCTACCACCGTCCCACCGGCATAGATCGGCGGCCTCCCCAGATTCGCAATATTCGCGAATGTTTTCACCCACTGCCTCCCCGCCAAGAACGCCATCGCCGACAGCCGGGGCAGAACGGGCTCGTTCAGCTCCTCGACAGCCGACCGCGAGGCCTAGACGCTCGGCTTCAGCGTCCCGCAGCAGATCTCGCTCTCAACGGAGATCCAGGTCGCGCTCAAGAAGATCACCCTCTTGGTCTTCATCAGGTTCTTCTGTCGGGCGTTACTCACCTACTCTTACAGATTCACCACCTGCTAGAGTCTCACCAGTGGATGACATAACCACTTTCAACGAGGTGTTGCTAAGAGGAGCGCAGAAACTCAATATAGAGGTTCCAGAACCGTCTACCTCCTCATCAATCATCTTTGAGACGCTACAACAGAGATCAGCGTCGAAAAAGTTGCTGCCTCTAGTGCCTGGTTTGTTGCAGCCGACCATGGACACTTTTCTGGCCCCAGCCTCGCTTAAGTCTGCCCCGGCTCGGATTCTTAAAAAGTACAAGGCTCCAGAGCAAGACCCTTTATTCCTTAGGAAGGATCCGCCACCAGACTCAGTGATCATAGCTGCCGCCCGAAAGACCCACTCGGTGGCATCTTCATCCACGGTACCCCCGGATAAAGAGAGCAGGCATTTAGACTCTCTGGGAAGAAAGATGTGCGGGACAGCGGCTTCAGCAATGAAGGTCTCTAGTGCGTCTGCGCTCCTGGGCAGGTACGATCGTTCTCTGTGGGATTCCCTCAGTAGATTTACAGAAAAACTGCCCAGAGAAGACAGGCAAGATTTCCAAGAGATTCTACAGGAAGGATGCCTGGTATCTAACCAAGTTATCAGCGCGGCAGCGGATGGGGCGGATTTGGCGGCTCATGGGTACGCACATGGTATCTGTGCAAGGAGATCTTCCTGGCTGAGGCTCACTGGCTTGAAACAGGAGGCACAACAACGTATCCTGAATCTCCCATTTGCCGGGAATTCTCTATTCGGTGCCCATGCAGACGAAGAGATGGCCCGCATGAAGACCGAGGTGGATACCATGAAGGCGGTGGGCCTCAAAAGAAAGAAAGATTTCAGGCGGAGGTACAGGCCGTATGATAGGCGCCCTTTCCAGCAGAGGGTTCAAACCCCTCATTGGTCGCAAAGGTCTCAGCAACGACAGGGACGCCCTCTTTTTCAACGAAGAAACACAAGGGAGCGAGGGTCAAGCAGACCTCAACAGTCCACTCCAAAAGCACCCACTAAGCAATGAAGTCTCGCTTCCCTCGACACTGTACACCACTCCGGTGGGGGGAAGTATTACGGCTTATCTTCACGAGTGGCACTCTATCACAAGAGACAAATGGGTGCTCAATATTGTCGAACATGGCTATTCTCTTCTTTTCAAACAGCCTCCACCACGCTTGCCACCAACCAGAGACAATCCATCTCACCTCAGCTTGCTACGCAAGGAGGCTCTCGCCCTCCTGAGAAAGAACGCCATAGAAAAGGTTCCACCTGCACAAAGAGGACAGGGGGTCTACTCCCGTTACTTTCTAGTGGCAAAGAAGGGTCGAGAGGGTGTTTTCAGGCCAATTCTGGATCTGCGGCTGCTGAACAAATACATAAGGAAGCAGAGGTTCAGAATGCTAGCGCTTCACCAGATTTTCCCTCAACTGCATCAGGGAGACTGGATGTGCTCCATCGACCTGCAGGATGCGTACTTTCACATCCCAATAGCTCCAAAGCATCGGAAATTCCTGCGCTTCCGAGTAGCGTTACAGCATTACCAGTTCAGAGTTCTACCCTTTGGCCTGAAATCTGCCCCAAGAGTTTTCTCGAAATGTATGGCAGTGGTGGCGGCGCATCTCCGAAGACAAAGGATATACATATATCCATACCTAGACGACTGGCTACTAAAGGCTTCTTCTCCGGAGCAGGGGAGAAGCCATCGGGACATTGTACTAAGAGTTTGCGAAGCCCTAGGTCTTCAGGTCAATTACCAGAAGTCAACATTGACTCCAACGCAGAATCTTCACTACCTAGGAGCTATCATAAACACAGAAATACAAAAAGTGTATCCTTCGGAGGAACGACTATCCTCAATAAACAAGAAGTGCCAGGACTTGTTGAGAACCAGTGCACCTACGGCACGTCAGGTGACATCACTACTAGGCTCCATGGCATCGTGCATTTTTATTGTCCCAAATGCCAGACTCCACATGAGACCCCTCCAAGAGGCATTGGAGACCAACTGGAGCCAAAGAACAGGTCGCTGGGAGGACACGGTGCGGCTACCGGAGGTAGCACTTCAGTCATTGAGATGGTGGATGCACAGACCTCACCTGTCAGTGGGTGCTCCGTTTCACCAGGTGCTTCCATCCGACACCCTAGTAACGGATGCATCTCTTCAGGGATGGGGGGCTTATCTGGGTCCTTTTCAAGCGCAGGGTCTGTGGTCAGACAAGGAAAAGCAGTACCACATCAATCTGCTAGAACTCAGAGCGGTCCATCTCGCTCTCAAGTCTTTCATACCGCTAATTCAGGGGAAAACTCTCTTGATACAGACGGACAATACAACCACGATGTATTACTTGAACAAACAGGGGGGAACGAGGTCCCTACCCCTATCGCGAGAGTCCCAAGCGATATGGCATTGGCTCCTGGCCAGAGGAATGTCAATTACAGCAGTTCACCTGCCAGGTCAGCAGAACGTGGAAGCAGACTTTCTAAGCAGACACCTGGAGGACGTTCACGATTGGGTCCTGCACGGCTAAGTCGCAGAATACATCTTCGCGCAATGGGGTCGGCCCCAACTGGACCTCTTCGCAGACGAAGTAAACAAGAAATGCCCAGACTTCGCATCCAGGTTCTACCGTCCGGGATCTCGAGGGAATGCCCTGTTGATCGACTGGTCAGGGATATTTCTTTACGCTTTTCTGCCGATTCCCCTCATTCCGGCAGTGATCAGCAAACTTTACAGATCCAGGACCAGAATGATTCTTATAGCGCCGCAATGGCCCCGACAATTCTGGTACACGTATCTCCTCAACCTGTCGGAAGAACCTCACAGGAGGCTGCCGTGCAGACCGGATCTTCTGAGCAGAATGGAGGGCAGGATTCTACATCCCAACCTACCCTCTCTGAGCTTAACAGCATGGCTCCTGAATTCCTGCAGTATGGGCATCTAGGGCTCTCACAGGAGTGCATGAGCATCTTGAAAGAGTCCAAACGACCTTCCACGCGGCGTTCCTACGCTTTTAAGTGGAAGAGATTCTACATATGGTGCTGTCAGCAAGGTCATAATCCCATACAGGCGCAGGAGGATGTCATACTATCCTATTTGCTTCATCTAGGGAAGTCAGGTCTGCAGGTATCATCTATTAAGGTACATTTGTCTGCTATTACTGCCTATCGCAAATCGCCTTCTCAGGAATCCTTCTTTACAAAACCTGTAGTCAAGGATTTCTTAGAAGGTTTGAAGAAAGTTTTTCCGCCAATTCGGAGGCCTTCTCCTCCGTGGGAACTGAACATAGTCCTGGCAAAACTTATGGGCCCTCCTTTCGAGCCTATCCATAAGGCCTCTTTACAACACCTTACGTGGAAGGCGGCTTTTCTAGTGGCCATTACTTCAGCGAGGAGGGTCAGTGAAATCCAGGCCTTGTCGGCAAAAGAACCGTACACGGTTTTTCATGACAATAGAGTGGTTCTACGAACTCACCCATCTTTCCTTCCGAAGGTGGTGTCAGAATTCCATATTAATCAGACCATTACTTTTTTTTTTTTTTTTTTTAAATATATTTATTGGTTTTATTTTTCAAAATATGATACAAATTGTTCAATTTGCAACCACAGGATAAACCAAAACATTGACTAATTATCTACGTCGTGTAACAATTACACACCCCCCTAATATGCACTTCCCGGAATACTTCTAATCTTGCAGTATCATTTCTGGCTGTACCCTCCATGGGTTTATCCTACATTGTTTATTTTACATAGGCATCCGCTTGAGACCAGTGTGGACCTTGCTTTGCGTGTATGGGTTCCCTAAATGTCTAAGGGAGGCCTCAACTTGATTGGTGTATGCGGGTGGCTCCCCTGTTTTTCTGCTCCCCGCACATCGCTAAAACTGTGGTGACATAGATTTAGTGGGCGATTTATTATTAGACAGATGGGGGGAGATGATGTGCCCATTCTGTGGTGCCTGGGTATCCTATGAATTTTGTTTCCGAGATTGGGGGTTGCAAGGGAACTTGTGCTGTGTTTGTTGCGATTACGCGTGCCCCAATTCAAGGCGGCTTCTCATCGTTTTTGGCCTCCAACTTTGTCACCATATCCTCCCATGTAGAGTATCCTGTGTGTTGTCGCCCTTCGCGCACCATTCTTTTTAGTACCTGGTATTCAGTACGGGCCCAGCATATGATTAGAGAGTGCCAGGATTTCAGATCAGGAGCCTTAGAGGCTTTCCAATGCATTGCTATTAACCTTTTGTACATTAAAAAGGCCAGGTCTATGAATTTATGTAAATGTCTTTGTTTTTTTGGTCTCTTTCTAAGTCCCAGCAGACAGGACCCGGGGTCTGCAACCAGTACAAGTCCCGTTAGCCCAGATACCTCCTCTACCACCTGCGCCCAGGCCGTTTGTATATTCGGGCAATCCCATACCATATGATAGAAGGGTGCTGACGTTGATCTACACCTGGGGCATATTGATACTGCATCAGGGAACATGCGCTTTATTCTGGCTGGGGAAAGATATGTTTGATGCGTGTAGTTAAATTGGGTGTATCTAAATCTGGGATTCCTTGATACCCCTCTGATGTGGGATAGGGCCTTGGGCCAATCATCCAGTGGGATCGGAGTGGGGAGTACTGCATTCCATCTACCCCATGCTTTCCCCCGTCTGCGTATCTGGGGTCCTGTTGAGGGTTTTATACAGATTGGAAATTATTTTTGTTTGGTCACTATATTGTAGAAGCTGGTGGAGCACAGGGGAGATCTCTGGTTCCGAGGTGCCCATTCCCCATATTTTCCTAATTTCGTGACATACGGCATGATATGTCAGGAACTGCCCCGGATTTATCTCCGTGAGGGCCTGGAGAGCCTCGAACTTCATTAATTTACCGTCTTCATAGCAATCCCCTACAGTCAGTATTCCTGCTTCATTCCACAGCTTCACAGCTTGCATCCCAGCTGCCTTTCCCGCCAATAGGTAATTCAGCGGTACGTGTGGAGAGTATGGAAGCTTATCCGCTCTTTTTTGCACGTACCTGGCCCAGCAAGCATACGCGGCTGCAAGCAAGGGGTTGACCAATGCCACTCTAGCGGGTTTTGACGATAGCCAATTTAAAAGGGGGGTCCCGTTCCGCCGAGGCTCTAGGCTCATAGGTTCCGCTTGCTCTGGTCTGTGGATCCAATGTTGGACCCATTGAAGTTGTGCGGCTGCGTAGTATTTTTCAAAATTCGGAGTTCCTAGGCCACCGTTATCCAGCGGATGTTGTAATGTGGATAGCGCCACTCGCGCTCTACCACCTCCCCAGATGAGCTGCAGTAATGCTATGTTTAGATTGCTAAAGAAGCTTTTGGGGATGCTTATCGGCAGGGCCGCAAAGTAATATAGTAACCTAGGTAAAATCAACATATTAGCAATCGCCACCTTGCCGGGCGGCGAGAGGGGGAGCTTGTTCCAGAATTGCAAGGAGCCTTTTATGGAAGTTAGCGCCTTCCCCAGGTTGCCATCTCTTAAATCTTCCGTGGCATGGTATATGTTTATCCCTAGGTATTTAAATGTTGTAGGGCACCACTTAAGGTGTCCTACCTCTGGAGGATCATGGTTGTTGGGAGCCCTTTTTACCAGGGGAAAGACACACGACTTCTCCCAGTTTACCACAAGTCCAGACAGGCCTCCGAATTCAGCCAATAAGGATATTACGGGTGGAATAGCTGCACAGCCGTTCCTGATATATATCAAAGCGTCGTCAGCATATAGTGAGATCGTGTGGTGTAACCCATGTCTAATTATTCCCCATTTATGCTCCATGAGGCGAACTTTTGCCGCTAGCGGTTCCATTGCTATGGCAAACAATAGCGGGGATAAGGGACAACCCTGCCGTGTCCCCCTAGAAATCGGGAAATTATCAGAAATCACCCCACCTGACTTCACCCTCGCGCTCGGGCTAGAGTACAATGCCCGAACCCAGCGAATGTAATTTGGACCTATTCCCATGCGAGCCATCGTGGCCAGCAGGAAGTCCCACTCGAGCGTATCAAAGGCCTTTTCTATGTCTAATGAGAGCACCATTTCCTCCTGTGCATTCTTGGGGGTATCTCCTATTATACTCAGCAACCTACGAATATTTAGGAAGGTGTTACGCTTAGGGATGAAGCCGCTTTGATCTGCATGTATCAATAAGTGCATGAGGGGGGCTAACCTGTTGGCCAGTATTTTGCCTAATATTTTGCAGTCTGTGTTTAACAGCGATAGTGGTCTGTAAGATTTCACATCCGTGTGGTCACGACCCTGTTTAGGGAGTACCACTATCATAGCTTCCCTTTGAGATATGGGTAAGCTTTCTTTAGTCCACGCCTCCTGGAACACTTCTAGCAGATGAGATTTCAGGCTGGGTAAATAGGCTTTGTAATATTCCGAGGGGAGGCCATCCGCGCCGGGCGCTTTGTTCCTGGGCAGCTGTGCAAGGGCTAATTCTATTTCTGCTGCTGTTATAGGGGTTTCAATTCCATCTCTGTCTATTTGTGGTAGTTGGGGTAGGAAGGAGTCCGCCAGAAAGGCCTCTAGTTGTGTAGCTGTGCACGAATTACGTTTAGTGTATAAGTTAGAGTAGTAATTCCTAAACGTCTTGTTTATTTCTGCTTGTGTAGTAGCCATCTCTTGCGCGCCCACCCGGATGGCCCCTATTGGAGCCTGCTGTCTATCCTCGCGGAGTAGCCACGCTAGCATTCTGCTCGACCTATCTCCTTCCGTTTGCAACCTGGTTAAGTAATATTTATAGTCGAGGCAGCGGAGCCTGCTATCTGCCTCATTGTATTTTAAGCGCTTGTCTTTAAGGACAGTGCTGGCAATTTCCCCCTGTGCTACTGCTTTCTCCGCTATTCTCAGCTCCTTCTCAAGTTTGCTAATTTCCGTCTGTAAGGAGCGTCTCACTCCCCACGTAGTGGACATGCATACTCCGCGGACCACTACCTTGTGGGCATCCCATTCTATCGCCCTGGTTGTTGCAGACATAGCGTTTATTTCCCAATATTGGACTATAGATTTCCCCAGTGTTGCAGCGAATGCTTGATCTTGTAGAGCCTCCGCCTGGAATCTCCAAGTGGGGATTACCTGACGTGCCCTGCCCCAGTTCAGGGTTACCCGCAGAGGCGCATGGTCTGAGACTGTCTTTGCCAAGTATTCGGATTCGGTGGTCAGCGCCCCTATTTCGCAGGTGCCCCATACTATGTCAATTCTAGTGTGAGTGTTGTGTGGGACCGAGTAGAATGAATATTCTCTTTGCTCTGGATGGCCTAACCGCCAAACATCATATAGGCCCATAACGTTTGCCCATTCTTGTAGGGGGCTTGTAAGCTTCCTGCTGATTGATGCACTCCGGTGGGCGCTGTTTCTGTCTAATGCTGCTACTGGGGTACTATTAAAATCACCTCCCCAAATGGTTAGGGGCATGGGATGGGACAGCAGCGTTGGGGTGAGAGTGGTAAGAAAGCCTGTGATGTTACTGTTGGGGGCGTATACCCCGACCACCGCCAGTTGTCTGCCATCTAATCTGCCCTCCATTACTACGTACCTCCCTCCCTGGTCTATATTGTGTGTTGACATGAGGAATGGGACTCCCGCTGCTATCCAAATCAGCACCCCTCTCGCAAAGGACGAATATGTTGTGCCTATTAACTGCCCCCCCCATTTCACGAGCAGATCCCGTAAATCCCCCTCTAGCATATGTGTCTCTTGCAAAATAGCGATATGCACTCCCAGTCTCTTAAGTCGAGCATGCACTCTAGCCCGTTTGCTCGGCGTCCCAAGGCCCCTGACATTCCATGTTAAAATGATATACTGGTTCCCCATGTTGCTTCTAGAAGACATCTTGTAGGGCGCAGGGGGGTATGTTGCTGTATTGCGGGCCTGGGTTTAATATTGGCCCACCTGGTCACTGCCTTACTGCTGCTAATATTTAGATATAGCGAGTGCAGGTTCATCTTTTGTGCATAAAGTGATTCCGATCGCTGCATTTCTACTAAACTACTTATCCCCTCCCCCCTAATTGATCCCCCTATACTACTTACAACTACAGTGAAACTACAGAACTTAAAAATGTGTAACATAACTTTTATCCAGTTGGATTTGCATAGTGGGATTCTCATACCTTGCAGATGTGGCTCTTATAAAGGGCTCACATCATGCCGCAGACTGAGTCTGCCAATATCTACAGGCGCCCCCCCTTGGCATATTTCCGTTCCCTCTGGCCCCACTCACCCGCCACATGCCATCTATTCGTACCCCAGATCACTTAGCTTAGTATTTATATCAAAGATGTATATTGGCGGAAGCACTTTATCCCCACATCTCGGCTGTGTCGTGGAGTCTCCATAAATTTTCCAGTAGCTATCGCCATCCCTAGTATATACTCTGGACCTGAGCAGATGCTTTATAGTTCATCAGCAGATCTTGGGGTGACCTTCGGCCCTTCTAGTTCTCTTGTTACCGTGGATGCGGAACTGGCTGTGTCTGAGTCCGGTTCCAGCTCCACGAACCCGCCAGGAGTTATACTGCTGCTTTGCATGTGTAGCGGCGTCTCTTTAAGCACTTTTGCTCTTTCCTCTGCTGCTTGCCAGTCGTTGGGCTGACCTCTGGCACGCCGTTTGGATCGCTTCCCTGCAGTGGGTCTGCGTCGTTTCTCGTCCTCTTCTGCGTCTTCCCGGGAATGTGCAAGGCCCTTGGCATGGAGCCATGTCCAGGCATCCTCGGTGCTGGTGAATATATGGGTGCGGTCCTCCATCACTACCCTTAACTTGGCTGGGAAGAGTAGGGCATATTTTATGTTCTGTTCTCGCAGGCGTTGCTTAATTTTAACAAAAGAATTACTCTGATTTTGCACTTCTTGCGTGAAGTCTGGGTAGGCATTAATGTTCGAGTCTTCATACTTGAACGGGCCCTTATTGCGAAAGTGTTGCAGTATTGCGTCTCGGTAATTCAAGAACCTGGCAATCAATGGTCTGGGGGACTGGCCGGGAGCTGGAGGCCTGCCCGGGACTCTGTAAGCCCTTTCAATCGAGAAAAACTTGGATGGAGCCCCATTTAACACCTCCTTAATTAGCCACTGTTCTAGGGAAATTTCTGTTTCCGGTTGACGCATACTTTCCGGAAAGCCCAGAAATCTCACGTTGTTTCGGCGCGCCCTGCTCTCCATTTCCTCGGATCTTCTCCAGAGTATCTTCAGCTCTTCATCCATGCGCTGGATTTGTTTTTGGTTCCCTTGCGCTATTGGAGTTAGTTCCGCTATCTCAGCTTCAGTTGTTTTTACTTTTTCGGCTAGGTTACGGTGATCCACTCGTAGAAGATTCAAGTCTTGCGCCACTGCATCGATTCTGCCCTCCAGGGACGACTTAGTGTCCAGTATTGCCTGCAATACTTTCTCGAACTGGGCAGAATGCGCTAGAAGTGTGCTTTCCAGGGATTGTAGGGATGGGCCAGATTGTTGATCTGTGGGCGTTATCACTTGGGTGGTTCGATCTGGGTTCTTGGTTGACTTGACTCTACCGGCCATTTTGGCTGTTGTGCGATTGCCTCCCAATCTGCAGAGACTTCGCACTGGTGGGCTTGCAGTTAGGCCGCAAGGTAAAGGAACAGTTAGTCTTAGTTTGGCTTGTTATGGCCTGTGTGTTCAGTGACTAATACTGCAGTCATTGATGAATTCTTTGATCCAACTATACGTTCTAGTGGGGTTGTCCACCGAGCCCACTGAGGTGTGCAGAGGGTGCAATCGTTAGGGAAGAACACTTGTTTCTTCTTGTGCGGCGGCGGGGCTTGGTGCCAGAGGTTTCCCTCGGATAGAGGGGAGAAGTGCTGGACGGTCGGGCGAGGCGCCGTGGCACGGGAGAAATCACAGGTTGAGGCGCTCGCAAGGCGCCGCGGATATGCCCTGCGCCGCTAAAAGCATTTGTGGCAGGGACCCACCTCCAGGGAGTCCAGGGTAGGCCTCACATCCACAGTCCAGCCCAGCCATCCATTCTGCGTTTATTGAATTTGCTGTGCTCCCAGGAGCATGCGATCCGCTTCTGACTTGCCCAATTGCGAAGATGGAGCTGTGGGGTGGAGAGGTGGGGCGCTTGCCTTTCCCAAGGTTTACCTCCTCCGTGTAATTTTGGTGTTCCACTCCACATAGTCGCCCTCTACACCTCTTTCTTTAATTTTCTTTTCCTTTTTTTTTTTTTTAAGATTAAAATCTGTCTGCACCTGGAATCTCCGCTGCCCGCTGGGCCGCCGCCGCTACACGCCTGCTTTACCGGGCCTCTTTACTGACCCTCTGCTGTTTTCCCCAGTGCCGGTCGCCGAGATCCAAAATGGCGCCCCAGTCCTTCGAGTCAGTGGGCCGGGGCGCCTAGCAGGATAGACTGCCCGATTCACTGCTGGCCGCGTCTCTCCTTTTCTCCCCGCCGCGGGCTGGCGGGGAGGCAGGGGGCGGCCAGGGCCGGCGAGCGCGCGACCCGGGATGCAGCCGCAGCTCCCCTCGTTCCGCGCTGCTCCCGTCGTAGACCGGCAAGTCCCAGTCTCGCCTCATGCGTAGTCCGAGGAGCACTCGCGGAGTCCGACGGGTGCTCCGATCCTCCCCGGCCAAGTCGCCGCCCCGGCCGTCACTGCCAGGCCGCTGGGGGGGCGCCTAACAGGATGTCTCGGAGTGGCCGGAGACGGAGCGCTCAAATCAAGCGACCGTCCCGGCCGCCATCTTGGCTCCCCCTTATCAGACCATTACTTTACCGACGTTCTTTCCCAATCCGGAGACTCCGGCAGAGAAAGCATTGCACTCATTAGACTTGAAAAGAGTGCTAAAATTTTATCTGGACAAGACAAAGTCGATTAGACACTCTAACCGTTTGTTTGTAAACTATGGTCATTTAAGGACAGGAGAGGCAGCATCTAAACGTACAATATCAAGATGGATAGTTTCTTGCATTGTTAATACTTATCAGCTAGCCAATAGATAATTGCTAGCGCGGCCTAAAGCGCATTCCACAAGGGGTAAAGCGGCTACTGCTGCTCTCCTTAACAATGTTCCAATATCTGAGATTTGTAAGGCTGCTACATGGAAGTCTGTCCATACGTTTACAAGACATTATTGTTTAGACTCAGATGCAAGAGCGGATGCCCAAGTGGGGCAGGCCTCTCTAAGAAATCTATTTGCGTAATACCTATCTATTCCCGCACTTCTATCGGACAGTCCGCTGGGTTTAGGGATGGGCTTGCTAATCTATTAAATGTTTATGACTATTGATGAGGATCCCCTGGAAGAGAAGGATAAGTTACTTACCTGTAAATCCTAGTTCTCTTCCAGGGGTATCCTCATCAAAGTCATAAACAACCCACCCTCCTCCCCGGACGCACGTCTCCTAGAAGTGCAGGACAGACTGTGTTTTGAATCAGTTATGAAAATTGTCACCGTAAAAAGAACTGACCTAACTGTGAACCAACTGTCACCTTTCCTTCACCCCTGAGGCATGGTGGGATACTGGAGGTGCTCAGGGTCTTAAAGGCACGGTGCCAAAGTTTTTATGGTTCTCCTGTGTTAACCTGCATGCAGCCTATTGGCTAAGAATGCTTCAGTGTTTTTCAATGCAGTTTTTTCTATTTCTTCTCTAGAGTTTGCTACTGCTCACTTCACTAATCCTAGTTTTAGGAGCTTGGGCACATATTTATGCTCTATTGTTGTATTTAATATAAAAAATAAAATAAAAAAAACTTCATAGAAATAAAGCATTTTTAGCCTGTTTTTTAACATGATAGTCTGCATGATTATTTATTACACATGTATAATATGTGTATATTTGATATATGCTCCGGGGTCCCCGCACAAGGGCGGGAATATTCAATGTTTTTGACTTTGATGAGGATACCCCTGGAAGAGAACTAGGATTTACAGGTAAGTAACTTATCCTTATTGGACTTATATTTTACACACTGCCTTCTAAGTTAAGCCTGCCTGCTCTTTGCCAAGCTACCGGAGGATGAGCACAGGATAATTTGGGTTGTGTTGTGACATACCCTGACTAGGATTGTGGTCACTACTTGGACAAGTGTGTGCATCTCTGCCAACTAGAGACCCAATTTCTAACACCTGTGGTGTCCATTGGTGGCACTGTTGTGAGCACTGATGTATGGTTCTTGTGAAGTACCAATCTGGCTACGCCCACACTATATAAATACCTTTAGTAAATAAATAACTGATGGGAGATGAGCTGTCTCGCTCTGTCATAATTTCCTTATGGATGTGAAGGCCGTCCTAATCCACTGCAAGTGACGAGCTGCGGTAGCCTGCACAGTCAGGTTCTATGCTTTGCTCCTAGGTCTTTGAGAGGCCACTCCCAGCATTTAGTGCATGCAATAAATTTGAGCTGCTATGCTCTACAGCAGTTGCAATTTTTTAAAGGTAGTGAAGTATTATAGGCATTGCTATTATAATTTATTGTTAACCCTTTGATGGCCCAGTTGCATCAATTATTTCTAATTATTGGAACTGTGATATTCTTCTAAACCATTTTCGGTACTTCATACATTAGGACTCGGGGTGTGGCCAATATGGTTGCTGCACCAGGAGCGGATAAGGAAACTTCTCCCGCAGGCTTCTGTGTGAACATGGTCGGCGCCCGGAGTGGACGATCAGGAGGAAGGGACTCGACCTGCGTCTGCCTCCGGAGGATTGCAGGTGGTGGCGTGGGCCTGCCTGTTTTGGGGTAGCTGGAACTGCCTGCTTCCACTCACATCACCTTCACCAGAGGCCGTAGAGCCATTAAACGGCTCTACATGACTTCCGCACCTACCTGCCACTAAAGGACGTGAGCCAGTCCGCTGCCTTGCTTTGCGGAGAGCCTGGATTGCTTGGATGCTGGCAAGTGCTCACGGGGCTGCCGAGCAGGAGACGGAGCACTGAGATATAAACTAGCCTGCCATTTCAGATCACACCAGCAAAGAAACAGAGGGCCTCTGCTGCTACATATGGGCCTTAGATCTCAGCAGGCCCCCTATTATGAGTGATACCACCAGGGGCAGGCAACGTCTGGTTTTGTAAAAGGGCCTGATTAATAATTGTCACACCTCAAAACCGGATTGGGCCAACAAGTCATCTGGTATTACATGAAACACCCCTGGGGTGTGTGATTCTACCAGCCCCTCACACGTTCATGTTGCTCTCAGCACAGGCCTGCTGTTTGACACAAGACTATTGAGTGGGACCTTGTGGCGGCAGCAAGTCACTGCATGCTGCTCTTCAAGAGTCCATCTGGGAGGCTTCCATCCATGCTCATGCCTGTCTGGCCCTAGGGGGTGTACACGAAGATAAATCATCCGTTGAGTACCTGCAGTAACAAGGAGTTTGAGCTGCTTTAAGTGGAAGATCGGTGGTGCACTGAAGCAGACTGAATCATGCATGCAGAGCTCCCTGGACTGCAGCACCACCTTCACACGCCATCTGAACCCAACCTCCAGATAAGCAGAATGTGGGGCACCCATGAGATACCTGCTCTGTGACAGTGACTGCTAGGACAGTGGCTTGCTGGAAACACCCCCTTCTCACAGCTTATACTGCACGGCACCACTCCACATCCTGAGGGGAGACTAGTGAAGCCTAAAATCTCCAACCCTTCCCTGAGCACATGGGACCAATGCCCTTACCGGTGACTGTGGATCGCACCTCAAGGGCTCTCCAGCAACTGGAGACCATTCTACATGCGCACTCTACCCAGTTTGAACGAGTTCTGCAGGCAATCATGAATACCAAAACACCCCTAGAAACTAAAATTTACATGGTCACCCAGGATGTGAACCTCCTTCATGCTGATCATCGTAAAAAACAGATAGGGTGGAAGAAACCGCGCTGTCCCTAGGCGCTCTGAGACCTACCATCCAAGAACTGCAGGAACAAATGAAGCAAGTGAGCATAGAGGTGGCAATGCTGCACTGAAGAGAAGAGGATGCAGAAGGGAGGTACAGAAGAGAAAAAAATGTCCGCTTCCTGTGATTTCCAGATCATGCAGTGGACCCAGCCATGGAAATATTCATTAAGAAATGGCTAATGGACAATATACTGGCTGACATTGTGCCGAAATTCTTTTCAATTGAAAGGACGCCCAGGCTATTGTGTAGCTCACCTCCACCGGGTGCTGCACCAAGACCAATTATCGCCCACTTACTAAACTACTGGGACTGTGACCTGATTCTCCAGTGTTTTGGAGCCCGGGGGCCCTGGAAATCTGAAAATATAGCCATCACTGCAAATCCTGATTTTACAACAGTGATGCAACAGCTGAGATGTTCATATACTAAAGTTAAACAATGCCTGTGCGACCTGAATGTTAAATATGCACTGGGCAGCTCAGGGTTGTTAAAGGTTAGAACACACACATGTTGACATCCCCGGACGATGTCTTGTTGTGGCTGCATGCCAAAAGACTAGCTCAACCTCTACCAGAAGGGAAGTCAGAAGGTGACTGGCTAACTCCTCGCCCTGTCAACCACGGTGCACTCTACCCAAGGCGGTGGTGGAGGTACGGGCCGAGGCGATAAGAGAAGCCACCCAATACCTCACAAACTCCTTCACGACACTCAGGGAAGAGCGTCTCTCGGATTCAGCCTCAGATTCAGGGAGCTCCCACTCCTCATCCGCAGACACCATCAAAGGTCCAGTGATCACTCCACGCACGGCTGACGACCTCTGAGGAAGATACACAAATCTCCTTAGTACCTTGGTTAATAAGTCGACCCATGCACTCTGAGGGATAGTCTGCGGCACAACTTCCAGTGTAGGGACCAGTTTGCAATGAATGCAAAGTACTTATTATATGACTCTGTGCACCCCGCAACAATATTCCATTGCACCACACCAAGATATCTGGTGCTATCGCCAGATACATGAGTAACCGGTCACTAGGAGATACTCCTCGAGCAGAGTGATGCAGCTTTCCAACAAAAGAACTGGATGGGGTAGTATTAATTCCAGGCTGATGCAGTGAGACAGCCTCAGTTCCTGTACCCCATGAAGAGCCTTCCAGATGGACAGGTTCAACCCTTTGTATGTTTTTAGATACACACATTATTGTTTAAAGGGGACTTGCAAGTGGTCCGAGTGCTGCCTGGGCAGGGGGGTTTGGTGGGGGGGGTTATTTCAGAATGTTCAGTACATTGTTATATATTTGTTTGGCTGGGTCAGGGCAGGGTATAAGGGGGGAGTGGAACTATGTAACATTGCAAAAAGGTTTGTGAAAGATTTTTCTGCAAAATGTAATTAATATCTACGTTACAGTACCCTTTTTTCAACCAAGTAGGATGAAGAATTTGGTCTTTGTAGCCTCTCCTTTAGGCTGCATATTGACATTCTTAAGTGACTTTGCAGGCCGTCCTGAAGAAAGGCGAACATCTACACTTAAGAAGACAATTTCAGAACAGTGCTCCGGGGACCCCCAAGCGGGCAGAACCATACAGCGCTTATGACTATCATGGAAATACCCCTGCAAGAGAACTGGAGTTACAGGGAAGAAACTATTCCTTCTGCTTGCATCATCTGTAATGAGCACACACTCAGATACAACAGCCCTACACATAGAGCGTTCGAGGTATGGCAACCCCCACCAAACAACATAGAATCCATGCCTTCCTCTGGCGCCAACATGCGTACTTTGCCATACTACAGGAAACCCACTTAATGTCGACAGAACTCCGGAATCTCAAATCTAAATGGCATGGACAGGGCTATGGCACAACAACCTCCTGGGGAGTGCTCATATGAGTAGCGCCAAGGATCCCATACATAGTGGAGAGCTATAATGTGGACCCAGGGGCAGGTATGTAGTGCTGGAGGGTCAGTTAGATGCTGCACCCTTATCATTGGTGGGAATTTATGCTCCTAACTGCAACCTCAGTAGATTTATAGACAGTCTGACATCGGCTCTTTTTTTGTGACCCAACACCCCCATTTGTGTGGGAAAGAGATTTCAATTGCATTGTGGATATTGGCTTTGACCTGTCTTACCCAGCATTGCCCGGGGCAGCAAGTGGAAGGGTGTCCCAGGGTTTTAGTGCATGGCTCATGAACAGGGGACTTACCAGTATGTGGCGAATCAGTCACCCATTGGAGTGGGAAAACTCATTTAACTCCCCAGTCCACAACTTCCACACCAGGATCGAATTGATTCTGGGTACAGCGTACCTGGGGCGAATGGTGGTGTGGCCAGAGTATTTGGCTGGCACCTTGTCCAATCACTGCCCTTTTCAAGGGGAACTACAATGGGGTAGACCACACCATTGCAACCGCACATGGTGATTGCAGACTAAAGCACTGTCTGATCCCGCATTTTGGGAGGACCTTTTAACACGTATTGGGCAATACTTCGAGTAAAACCGAGGCACAACCTCCCTCAGTGCCACGGAAAGGGATGCCATAAGGTGGTGGTACGAAGTCTTTGCCTGTCCGCCACCTATGGTGTGCGACATTTATTGTACAAAGAACTGGGAACACTGGAGTCAGAACTCCGTCATCTAGAGAAGGAAGTTGTAGCCGGAACCACCATTCCCACTCACCTCCGAGAACTTAGAAGCAAACACAGGGAGATGGAGAGATCCCTTAGCAGGCATGACTGCAAACATTATTTGACCAGGCTACACACTGAAGGTGATTGTTCTGGCAGACTGCGGGCCTGGCTTGTCCGGGATAAGCAACAAAGTACCCCGATTGGAGCCATAATGCTCAGCGATGGCATCTTGGCACAAGCAGCCATCAATGATGCCTTTGCACCTTTATAGCAAATTATATGCTGCAATCCAAGACCCTGCCGAAGGAAAGACGGAGGCCTTCATGGAAGATCTTCCTTTGTCACGATTGTCGCTGCTCCAGCAGGCCGAACTTGAGGAACCCCTCAGGCTCGTGGAGGTTGAAAAAGCAATTGCCCAAGTAGCCAGGAATAAGACGCCTGGAGTAGATGTCCTGCCAGTAGAGTATTATGCCACCTTCATTACACACTTAACCCAGCCCCTTCTAGATATATAGAATGAAGCTCAATCCAGAGGGCAAGTCTTGGGCTCCCAGCTGATAGTGGTCCTGCCCAAACCGGGCGAGACCTGCTGCAATTGTGCTCCTATAGGACACTATCTCTCCTTAACCTTGACTGCAAAGAGCTGGGCAAGGTACTCACTAATAGGCCCTTCCCTCTGATAGGGTCACTAATCCATGAAGATCAATCTGTATTCATTCTGGGACTCTGAACCTTCCCTCCTGCAGATCCTCCATGATACACCGGGACCTATGATAAGGTGGCAGTCTCACTAGATAGTGAGAAAGCATTCAGTACTCCTAGTTGGGACTTCATACTCGCGCCCCTATACCACATGGGTTTTGGCTTGGGATTTATGCTGTGGATCAGCACCTTATACTTGAACCCGCTGGCCAGAGTCAAGATGGGCTGTGTGATATCCAATGCCTTTCCAATAGGTAGGCGCACCAGACAGGGGTGTCCACTCTCCAGTGCTGTTTGCGATTGTTATGGAACCGCGTGCATGTCGCGTGCATGTCGATTGCGTCTGCAGCCCTCTGCTGGGGGATTCACAAACTCAACACTTATATTGTGTCTCTTTACGCTGATGACGCGTTGATATTTCTGCATAAAGGAAGTACCAACTTACCAGAAGTTATGGCCCTATTGGCTACCCTTGGGAGTATATTTGGCCTTCAAGTGAACTGGTAGAAGTCCTGCTTGTTCACCCTTGAACAGAGGTCAGTTCATCTTAGAACTGAGCTCCCGAACTGTTGCTTAAGTTGGTGCCATAGCTCCTTTAAATACCTGGTGATACATATATGTCATACTAATGCTGACCTTAAAGAAGGCAACTGGTGCGGTGCTTTACGCTCCATACGAGGATCGATTCCTTTATGGACCTCCTTACTGTTATCACCGCTGGGGAGTGTGGCAATAGCCAACATGCTGACTCTCTCCCGATTGCTATATTATTTTGCAGCCTTACTGATTGTGCTGCCTATGCTCTTCTTTCATGAATTGAATGGACTGCTTTTAGAATTGCTTTGGGAAAGATTGGCGCTGAGTAGCCCTAACAGTGGCATAACAACTGCTTATAGAAGGGGGATGGCGCACGCCAAATTTTGAGTTCTGCTGTGCAGCTGCTCAACTAGAGTGGCCTCTGCGCTGGCTTGGAAAACTCCCCAGTGCAGAAAAGACATCCATATGCCCAAGGATTCAACAGCAATCTACACTTGGCTGACGGATCGTACATGACCTCCGTTAAAGGATATAACCTGATGATTATGTCCGAGTGTGCTGGCGGCGATTCCTTCATGGTAGATCCACATCCCTCTTGTATTCTCCCTTGATACTGGTGGCCCAGATGCCAGCAGGTTCTATTCTGATTGAGCACCATGATAGGACCCCATGGACTGCAGCTAAACTGGAGAAGGCGGGAGACTTTTTCAAAGGTGAGTCCTTTATGACATATGATGATATCATGGACACTCACTCGATGTGGCCAAGGCACTTTCTGATGTACCGTGCCACACGTTGGATAGTGCTTGACACCTGGGGAGCTGTTGACGCAGAACTACCAACATCTGACACTCTTCATGCTTGGGGTTAGCCTGAGAGTGCTATTTATCTGCTTTATGAAACCTTGCATGCAGTCTCCTCTATGGGCATGGTGACTGCACTTGGCCACTGGAATGCACTACGGCCACACCCACTGGTCCCAAAGAAGTGGTCGAATGCCCTTTAACAAGTGAAAGATGTATCTTGTAACCCTAGATTTTGATTTACCCAATTAAATTATCTCAATTGAGCATACTTATCCCCTCAGTGCATGAAGCGCATGTTCCCCTCAACAGCCCCGGAATATCTATGATGTGGACAACTGGAAGCAGGGTTGCATGGTGTGGGAGTGCCTACCCCTTCAACGCATCTGGCATGAGATAACAGCCTCAGCATCAGAATTGACCAGATACCCACTATCCCCCAGTCCTGAATCGTGCCTTCTAGGATTGCACACTAATGCCAAGGAAGATAAAAACTTTAATAGATTTATTGATCTAGCGTTTGTGTTTTTCAAGAGACATATAGCCATGCAATGGAAAGCGCCCATGACACCAGACATCTCTAAATGGATCCAGATGTTGTTACAGTGGATGCGAGCGGCAGCAAGTGTGCTGCGTTCTCTGAGAGACAGAGGGCTAGCCCGCAAACAATGGGGCATGTTTGTAATAAATATTGAAGCCAAAAATTACAACTGGCCACCCTGAAAGACCAAACAAACACATACCTCTTATATGCTGTCAATAACCTTTGACAACTGGGCTGACAAATAGGGTACACGAAGCTTCAAACAACTGTGGGCCCACAAATCTGGATATCCAAGACTCACACGGGAAATACTGCTAAACAACTGCTTTCACACTACTTTCGTCATGTGTACTCCTGTGGCAGAGGGGAGCTGTCCCCACCATCTCACCCATTCACCATATTTATTTAAATATATATTGTGAGTTCACCTAACTATACCCTCACCCTTTTAACATGGGAATCTAACATATAAATATATATATAAAACTGTCACAATGTCTGCTTTCTCTGGATTGAATATGTTTCTCTTCCAGGGGATCCTCATCAATAGTCATAAACATTGAATATTCCCGCCCTCGTGCGGGGACCCCAGAGCACATATAAAATACACATATATAAAGTATGAAATATGCACGAAAAATATATATAGCATTTTTAGTAGTCAAATTTCATAACAAACTCATATATACGTGTGTAAAACAGCCAATGCAGGCTATAATCATAAACAGGCTAAAATGCTTTATTTCTATGGATTTTTTTTTTTTGTAAACAGTCCTTTTCAAGATTACAATAAGAGAAAAAATATTTTCCAAAGCCCCCTAACTGGGCATAGGGAAATAAGCAGTAGTAACATCAGAGAAAAAGAAGAAAAAACTACATTGAAAACAATGGAGCATTCTTAGCCAATAGGCTGCATGCAGGTTAACACAGGAGAACCATAAAAAACCTGGCACCATGCCTTTAAGACCCTGAGCACCTCCAGTATCCCACCATGCCTCAGGGTTGAAGGAGAGGTGACAGTTGGTTCACAGTTAGGTCAGTTCTTTTTTCCGGCTTCTTCTGAGAGTATCCTGGAGCATTGAGCTCTCAGTTTTTCTGAGTTTTTCTCAGAAAAATACTTCAAAACAGCGTTTTTTCTGCTTTTACTCGACATCTAACACCTTTGTCTGAGTGTAGAAGTTTTTTCCTGACTGAAAAATGCCTTCTCTTTTTGTGAAGTGCCCTTCCTGTGGGAAGAAGAAGGCCCAGTCAGATCCACACACTCTCTGCATTGTGTGCTTGCCTCAGAGTCACTGCCCTGACACTTGCAGACACTGCAAGAACATGTCAAAGAGAACTCTGAAGGACAGGGAGAAGATCAGGCTTCATGGTCTTCATGAGAGGCAGAAAACATCGTCCTCTTCGCTTCCCAGGCAGCCAACAAGACATTCTCAGGAGAGACAGGCTTGATCGACGTCAGCAGGTAGGAAGATACCTGTCTGTTCCCCGTCGACGTCATAGATCGCCATCAACGGCGACCCGACCGACGTCGAAGGATACGATGTCGAGAGAACACGGCCACCGCAGGGGTAGATCTCCGTCGAAGGCAACCCACTGATCGATGTCGAGCCATCACCGGCGTGCCCATTCGCCGGCGAAGGCCTCGCACCCTTCGACGTCAAGGAAGACGACGTCGAAATCGCCTCAACGGTGAGAACGAGGACATCCGCCGTCGGCGGCCCACCTCTCGACGGCGAGGCACACTACGTCGTGCAGGTCGCGGTCAAGGGGTCGCCGGTCACCGTCGAGGCACTCGACTTCGAGACCGGAGCAACCTACGGCACCCCCTTCGACGTCGTTGCAGCTGTCGACGTCAACACAGGTTTTACTTGTCTTGCAGGGAGCTGCACATCGGCTTCCTCCGGCGGATAAGACCACTCCAACATCTCCATTGGTCTCCATAAGAAGTGGGTCATCTCGGTCGAGAGCTGCATTGTCTGGGCATATCTCTCCCATCAACTTGTCACCAATTTGGTTGGAGAGCCTTAATAGAACGGCTGCCTCCCCAGACTCGCAGTATTCAAGGATATACTCTCCTTCGGCCATCGCCAACAGCGCGGGCAGGACGGGCTTGTTCTGCTTCTCACCAGTCGACCACGAGGCCTCGGCGCTCTGCTACAGCATCGCAGAGCAGGTCACGCTCCCAGAGACGATCTAGGTCACGGTCACGCCATCGCAGAAGGTCTCCCTCTTGGTCATCGTCGGGGTCCTCTGTCAGACAGTACTACCCGACCTAAACGGATTCTCCACCAGCTCGAGTTTCCCCGGTGGACGATATCACAACCTTTAACGAGGTGCTTCTCAGGGAAGCACAAAAACTAAATATAGAGGTTCCGGAACCTTCAACCTCCTCATCCGTCATCTTTGAAACCCTACAACATAGAGCGGTTTCAAAAAAGTTGCTGCTGCTAGTGCCTGGTCTGTTACAACCAACCATGGACACCTTTTTAGCACCAGCTACCCTCAGATCAGCTCCTGCTAGGATCTTGAAGAAATATAAAGCACCTGGACAAGATCCTTTGTTTCTCAGGACGGATCTGCCGCCGGACTCAGTCATATTGGCCGCAGCCTGAAAAACACACTCAGTGGCATCATCCTCCACGGTTCCACCTGACAAGGAGAGTAGACACCTAGACTCTCTGGGGAGGAAAATGTGTGGCACGGCGGCTTCCATGATGAAGGTCTCTAGCGCTTCTGCACTCCTAGGCAGATATGACCGTTCACTCTGGGACTCACTGACCAGGTTTGCAGACAAATTGCCTAGGGAGGACAGGCAGGCTTTCCAGGAGATCCTTCAGGAGGGATGTCTGGTCTCCAATCAGATCATCAGCGCTGCAGCAGATGGGGCAGACTTAGCTGCACATGGTTACGCGCATGGGGTTTGTGCGAGGAGGTCTCCCTGGTTGAGACTGACAGGATTAAAGCAGGAAGCTCAGCAGCGTATCCTAAATCTTCCGTTCAACGGGAACTCGCTCTTTGGTACCCATACAGACGAGGAGATGGCGCGTATGAAGACGGAAGTGGATACCATGAGAGCAGTGGGCCTGGAGAGAAAAAAGGACTTCAGGCGAAGGTATAGACCTTACGACAGGTGCCCTTTTCAGCAGAGGGTTCAAACCCCTCATTGGTCCCAGAGGCCACAGCAGAGGCAAGGACGCCCACTTTTCCAATCTCGTAAGGCCACGAGAGACCGAGGGTTAAGCAGACCACAGCAGTCCACACCCAGAACTCCAGCAAAACAGTGAGGACTCGCTTCCCTTAGCACTGTGCACCACTCCGGTGGGGGGAAGTATCACAGCGTTCATTCACGAGTGGTGTGCTTTAACAAAAGACAAATGGGTGCTCAACATTGTCGAGAATGGGTACTCTCTTCTTTTCCGACAACCTCCTCCTCACTTGCCGCCAACCAAATGCAATCCGGCTCACATGAGCCTATTACGCAAAGAGGCTCACTCCCTTTTACGGAAAAAAGCAATAGAAAAAGTTCCAGTTGCACACAGAGGGAAGGGGGTATACCCCGTTACTTTCTGGTAGCAAAAAAAGGTTGAGAGGGAGTTTTCAGACCGATTCTGGACTTAAGACTACTGAACAAGTACATAAAAAAGCAAAAGTTCAGGATGCTGGCTCTCCACCAGATTTTCCCTCAGCTACATCGAGGAGACTGGATGTGCTCCATCGACCTGCAAGACGCGTATTTTCATATCCCGATCATTCCCAAGCATCGGAAATTCCTACGCTTCCGGATAGCCTCCCAGCACTATCAGTTCAAGGTGCTGCCATTTGGCCTGAAATCTGCCCCTCGCGTTTTCTCAAAATGTGTAGCAACGGTAGCGGCGCATCTAAGGAAACAAAAAATCTTCATTTATCCATACCTAGACGACTGGCTACTGAAAGCCTCCTCTCCTGAGCAGGCGAGAAGCCATCGGGACATTGTGCTCAGTGTTTTCAGGTCTCTGGGTCTACAAGTCAACTACCAGAAGTCCACCTTGACTCCAACGCAAAATCTACATTACCTAGGAGCAATACTGGATACAGAGCTCGAAAGAGTGTATCCTTCGGAGGAATGACTGTTATCAATAAAGAGAAAGTGTCAAGACCTGCTGAAGTCCGACGAACCCACGGCCCGTCAGGTGACATCTCTACTGGGCTCCATGGCCTCGTGCATTTTCAGTGTCCCGAATGCCAGGCTACATATGAGGCCTCTCCAAGAGGTGCCTGGAACCAGAGCACAGGCCGCTGGGAGGACAGAGTGCGACTTCCGATAGGAGCACGACAATCGTTGCAATGGTGGATGCACAGACCTCACCTGTCAGTAGGAGCTCCGTTTCACCAGGTAATCCCATCCGACACTCTGGTAACGGACGCGTCTCTTCAGGGATGGGGAGCTCATCTTGGTTCCCTTCAAGCTCAGGGCCTGTGGTCCGACAACAAAAGGGAGTATCACATCAACCTGCTGGAGCTCAGAGCAGTCCATCTGGCTCTCAAGTCTTTTGCTCCATCGATTCAGGGGAAATCTCTCCTAGTACAAACGGACAATACGACCACAATGTATTATTTGAACAGACAAGGAGGAACGAGATCCCTGCCCCTATCGCAGGAGTCTCAGACCATCTGGCATTGGCTACTAGCGAGGGGAATGTTGCTTACAGCAGTTCACCTACCAGGTCAACAAAATGTGGAGGCGGACTTCCTGAGCAGAGATCTTGAAGACGCCCACGATTGGGTCCTTCACGACGAGGTCATAGAAGACATCTTCGCTCATTGGGGTCGGCCTCAATTGGATCTCCGTCGCAGACGAGGTAAACAGGAAATGCCCAGACTTCGCGTCCAGGTTCTACCGTCCGGGATCTCGAGGGAATGCCCTGTTGATCGACTGGTCAGGGAAATTTCTCTACGCTTTTCCACCGATCCCCCTCATACCTGCGGTGATCAACAAACTCTACAGATCCAGCACCAGAATGATTCTCATAGCTCCGCAATGGCCTCGTCAGTTCTGGTACACAGATCTCCTCAACCTATCGGAGCAACCTCACAGGAGGCTGCCGTGCAGACCGGATCTCCTTTGCAGGTTGGGAGGAAGGATACTTCACCCCAACCTTCCCTCTCTGAGCTTGACGGCATGGCTCCTGAATTCCTGCAGTATGGGCACCTAGGGCTCTCGCAGGAGTGCATGAACATCTTGAAGGAGTCCAGGCGACCTTCCACGCGGCGTTCTTACGCGTTCAAGTGGAAGAGGTTCTACATATTGTGTCGTCAGCAAGGTCAGAATCCTATACTGGCTCAGGAGGAGGTCATACTGTCTTACCTACTCCATTTGGCAAAATCGGGTCTGCAAGTGTCATCTATTAAGGTACACTTATCTGCCATTACAGCCTATCGTAAGTCACCTTCTCAGGAATCCTTTTTTTACAAGACCAGTAGTTAAGGATTTCTTAGAAGGTTTGAAAAAAGTTTTTCCACCCATTCAGAAACCCTCCCCTCCATGGGAGCTGAACATAGTGCTATCGAAACTTATGGGCCCTCCTTTCGAACCTATACACAAAGCTTCTTTGCAACACCTTATGTGGAAGATGGCTTTTTTGGTAGCCATTACTTCCGCAAGGAGGGTCAGTGAAATTCAGGCTTTGTCCTCCAAAGAACCGTACACAGTCTTCCAAGAGAATAGAGTGGTTCTACGAACTCACCCATCATTCTTACCGAAGGTGGTGTCAGAATTTCACATCAATCAGACTATTTCTCTACCAACTTTTTTCCCCAATCCGGAGAATCCGGCAGAGAAGGCTTTGCACTCCCTAGATTTGAAAAGAGTGCTTAAATTTTACTTGGATAAAACCAAGCTAATTAGACATTCCAACCACTTATTTGTAAATTATGGTCATTTGAGAACAGGAGAGGCAGCCTCAAAACGAAACATATCTAGATGGATAGTTTCATGTATTGTTAATGCATATCAATTGGCTAACAAACAATTACTTGCTAGACCTAAGGCACATTCGACAAGAGGAAAGGCGGCTACGGCTGCTCTCCTTAATAATGTTCCAATCTCTGAAATTTGTAAGGCTGCTACATGGAAGTCTGTACATACATTTACTAGACATTACTGTTTGGACTCAGATGCCAGAGCAGACGCCCAAGTTGGGCAAGCATCTCTGAGAAATGTGTTTGCATGATACATATCTATTACTCCACTTCTATTAGACAGTCTGCAGAGTTAAGGGATGGGCTTGCTAATCTATTCAATGTTTATGACTATTGATGAGGATCCCCTGGAAGAGAAGGATAAGTTACTTACCTGTAAATCCTAGATCTCTTCCGGGGGTATCCTCATCAAAGTCATAAACAACCCACCCTCCTCCCCGGACGTACGTCTCCTTGAAGTGTAGAACAGACTGTCTTTCGAATCTGCTACACAGCTTGTCACCGTAAAAAAAGTACTGACCTAACTGTGAACCAACTGTCACCTCTCCTTCACCCCTGAGGCATGGTGGGATACTGGAGGTGCTCAGGGTCTTAAAGGCACGGTGCCAGGTTTTTTATGGTTCTCCTGTGTTAACCTGCATGCAGCCTATTGGCTAAGAATGCTCCATTGTTTTCAATGTAGTTTTTTCTTCTTTTTCTCTGATGTTACTACTGCTTATTTCCCTAGGCCCAGTTAGGGGGCTTTGGAAAATATTTTTTCTCTTATTGTAATCTTGAAAAGGACTGTTTAAAAAATAAAAATAAAAAAATAACTCCATAGAAATAAAGCATTTTAGTCTGTTTATGATTATAGTCTGCATTGGCTGTTTTACACACGTATATATGCGTTTGGTATGAAAATTTGACTACTAAAAATGCTATATATATTTTTCGTGCATATTTCATACTTTATATATGTGTATTTTATATGTGCTCCGGGGTCCCCGCACGAGGGCGGGAATATTCAATGTTTATGACTTTGATGAGGATACCCCTGGAAGAGAACTAGGATTTACAGGTAAGTAACTTATCCATACTGCACATGCAAATGTATATATGTATTTATCTTGTTTCTGGGTCCTCAGGTGATGTGTGATTTCTCCCCACCCTTTCCCTGCTTCAACAAGTCTTCGCCTGAGTTATCGTTATTGCTGTTTATGTAAACAATAAAAAGATTTAAAAAAAGTTCTAGATGGACTTACGTAACTTACTTGCATTCTAGCTTGAAGAACTATTGACTTTTTAACGTGACTGATTTTAATGTTGACCTAGACATCTTTTAGCTTGTGTAAGTTGTAGGGCATTTATTTTCATACATATTGATTTTGCCTGCTCTTCTTCACACTCATCACTCTAGTTTTCTTTATCTGTGAATTAAGGCCATTTGGGTTGTTTTATTCTCTCGAGCCTTGCGAATGCCAACAAGCAGTTGGGGCGCCACGTATAGAGGAGGTCCTGTAGCATTGCTGGCTTTGCCGCGGTCCAGGGTTATGACTGTTGGTACTTACATAAAGAAGGGCATTGTGCTTCTGCCCGCCAGGAGCCGTATTCTAGAAATTGCCTTTGGGGGTGCAACGGCCTTGTTTGCCCACTTTGTGCACACCCAGGGCACTTTAGCACTGTTACAGAAGGGGCTGCAGATGCTTTTGGGACCCTTGTGTAATATAGATCGCACTAGAGCACATGTAGTGCCAGTGCTCTCTCAAGGGGGCATTACCTCATTTGGATGGGGGAAGGGCATACTGTCAGCGCACCCCCTGATGTCAGCCCTGTGGAGGGATGCAAGTGGATCTTATGGACCCCCGAGACATTCCCTTCCAGGCGGGTGCAGTCACTCACTGCACCCGCCTGCTGGGGGATCTATAATCCTTAAAAGTTCAGTCGGGGTGCATAGTGAAACATGGAGCAGCTTTGAAGCTGTGGCCTTTATTTCACTTGAATGTGCTGCTCTTCGGGCAGCACAAGCTCACGGCTACCTTGAGGGCCGTGCATTCTTCATAATAGGACACACTCTCCTAGTTTGCTCACGGCCCACCTTTAAGTTGTGCTGTGGTCCAAGCAGGAAAAGTGTGCCCTATCCATCATCGAGACACATGGACTGGCCTACAGAAAGTACCCCCGCGGGCGCAACGCGGATGTGCGCCTTGGGCAGACATCCCCTTGCAGGTGGTTGCAGTCACTCACTGCACTACCTGCAAAGAGATCTCTAATCCTTCTTTAAGGTGCTGGCGGGTTGCCGTCTGTAAAGTGAAACATGAAGCTACTTTGAAGCAGCTGCTCCGTATTTCACTTGAATGTGCTGCCCCCAGCGCAGCACAAGTTTGCAGCTGCCCTGAGGGCAGCACATTCACTGTCATAAGGTGAATTTTCTTTTGCTCACGGTGCACCTGTTTTAAGGAGCGCCATGGCGCAATCGGGAAAAGTGCATCTTATGCGTAATAAGGGCCCAGGAGCTCCCAAAGTGCCCCAAAGGAAAGCCCATCTGTGCCCATCTGCATCTGGACCGATCTCAGGGCCTTGAACCCTGGTTGGTCAGCCTCTAAATTCAGTACTAGAAACCTTATGGAGATCCAAGTTGACCTCCTTAGTTACCTGCAGCATCCTTGCCTAGAGCATATTTTTGAAGACATTCCAGAATTAAAATGCACTTCAGACTACTCCGCTGGTGCCCGTATGTATGATATACCCGTATACTAGTAAACTACACAGGAACACTAGTGCTGAGGCCAGACATTTAAATTGTGCACTTTTAAAGGTTGGATTTATGCCGTTTAACAAACTAATTAACACATACAATCTTGTTTGTGTTTTCATTACCGAGACCTGGCTAAATTCTGACTTGTCCTCTGAAATCCAGAGGTGTAATAGAGCTCCTATGGTGCAGGGGGGACCTAAACTCTTTCTTAGGGGCCCCATTTACCCAAAGCCAATGAGTTTGTGAGATGTGAGAGACTCAAGGGCCCCTCTTCACATTCTGGAGGAGGGGCATATGATTTTGTGTTATGCTACTGCTGAAATATTTTAGGCACCTCCAGTGGCTATCGCATTAAGCACTTGGACAGACCACACAAACAAGATGGGGGCCTTACATGTATTTTCACAGGCACTTTGGAAGTCTCTGTATATCTAATTATCCAGTTACAGAAGCAAAATTGCTGCCATTAATCGTCCACGTTTCAGCTCATTCCCCACTGAAATATATACTCATATAGAACTCCGAGTTCGGCATATGAATTTATTAGCTTGGAATCTAGTGCCGTATGTCCCTTAAATGCTAGTTATTTGTACCTTCCAAAGGGTTTTAACCTTCATTTGGACAACAAGAAGAATGCTGCTCATTTCCCACACTACTGCGAAGTACTTATTTAGGAAACTTCCACCCTGGATCCACCCATGTGGCAGGACAACCTCACTAACTAGTCAGTGAAGTGCTCTGCCACCGCGTAGCTCCACCAGCAAGTGAAGCCCCTCTGACTTGAACTCTGACTTTGGTCAGAAGTTCGAGGCCCTCCTCCACCCACAGGCTTCTGCCTGCACCTCATCCCTGGTGTCTAGTAGGAGAGCTCTGCTCTTCTACTGGGCTGCCCTCTGCCTCTTTTCTCTTTTCTCCTTGTTTTCCTTTTAGTGTGCTGTTTTTGTGCCTCTCGCTTTCTGCGCTTTCCTCTATCTTTTCCTTGTTTTTCTCGTCACTCCTCTCATTCTCGCTTCTCTCTCCTCTCTCTCACTCTCCCCGCTGCGGCTGCCCACATGGCCCCCTCAGCCCCGCCCCCTCCTCTTTTTCATTCTCCCCGCTGCTGCTGCCCCCGCACTCCCTTTTTTGCACCGTTTCTGGATCCCGCCTCCCAGCTGTCCTCTCCTCCCACCTCCCTACTTAATGGCGGCTGTGCCGCTGGTGCACCTAATGCAAGCCCATCTGCGCCCACCCACGACCCTACCACGACCAGCGCCAGGACCCCTGCCTCTGCTACACGCCAGCAGCACTCATCGTACTCAACCCAGGACGCAACAACAACTGTAAGCAGGCATCACCAGCAGACACCCTCGGACCTTTCAGCTGCCGCCAACCCACACCTCCACCAAGACCTGAGGCCCAGTACAACCCACTCTCAACAAAAACACTGACTCCGAAAACTCTGAAGTGCATCATCCTAAACATCCGCTCCCTTCACAAACATGCCACCGAAATCTGGGACCTCCTTGACAGCACCAACCCGGACGTCGCTTTCCTCACCAAGACCTGGACCAACACCACCTCAGGCCGGGACATTGCCATTGCCATTCCCCAAGGATACACGATCACCCGGAAGGACCGCCCCAGCCGCCCCGGGGGGTTTATCACCATCACCCACAAGTCCAACATCCGGCAGAGCACACACTCCAAAGACCCCACTAGTCTGATGGAACACCTCCATTTCGAACTAAAGACCAGCCCAACATCCACCATCAGAGGAACCCTCATCTACTGCCCACACCACGCACCCTTCTCTCGAATCCATCACGGACTGCATCACCGCACAAGCCATCGCAGCCACCAACTACGCCCTGCTAGGAGACCTGAACTTCCACCTTGACAACCCACAAGACCCCAACACCACATCCCTCCTAGACAACCTCCACAGCCTAGGGCTCTGACAGATCGTGACAGAACCAACACACTCAGCAGGACACATCCTTGACCCCATTTTCACAATAGGAACATCAATCAATCAATCAATCAATCAAGGATTTATAGAGCGCACTAATCACCCGTTAGGGTCTCAAGGTGCTGGGGGGGAGCTACTGGTCGTAGAGCCATGTCTTGAGGCGTTTCCTGAATGTCAAGAGGTCTTGGGTCTGGCGAAGGTGGAGCAGTAGGGAGTTCCAGGTCTTGGTGGCTAGGTGAGAGAAGGATCTTCCTCCGGCGGTGGTGTGGCGGATGCGGGGAGTGGAGGCGAGAGCGAGGCTGATGCTGGCGGAGCGAAGATTGCGGGTTGGGGTGTGGAAGGTGAGTCTGTCGTTGAGGTAGGCTGGGCCTGTGTTGTGGAGGGCCTTGTGTGCGTGGATGAGGAGTTTGAAGGTGATCCTCTTTGATACTGGTAGCCAGTGAAGGTCTCTGAGGTGGGGGGAAATGTGGTCACGGCGTGGGATGTCCAGAATAAGGCGGGCGGATGCTTTCTGGATTCTTTGCAGTTTTGTTAGGAGTTTGGTTTTTATTCCTGCATATAGGGCGTTTCCGTAGTCCAATCGACTGCTGACCAGGGCATGGGTGGCAGTTTTCCTGGTTTCGAAGGGAATCCACTTGAAGATTTTGCGGAGCATGCAGAGAGTGTTGTAGCAGGAAGAGGAGATGGTGTTGACCTGCTGAGTCATGCTGAGTGTGGAGTCCAAGATGAAGCCTAGGTTGCGTGCGTGGGTGGTGGGTGAGGGCGGGGTTCCTAGGAAGGTGGGCCACCAGGAGTCATTCCAAGTTGAGGGGTTGGTGCCAAAGATGAGGATTTCTGTCTTGTCTGTGTTTAGCTTGAGGTGGCTTGATTCCATCCAGCTGGCGATGGCGTGAAGTCCGTTGTGGAGGTTGTTCTTTGCAGTTGTAGGGCCTTTCGTGAGGGAGAGGATGAGCTGAGTGTCGTCTGCGTAGGAAACCATGTTGATGTGGTGGGTTTGTGCGATGCTGGCGAGGGGGGCCATGTAAATGTTGAAGAGCGTGGGGCTGAGCGAAGATCCTTGGGGAACGCCACAGATGATTCTGGAAGCTTCTGACAGGAACGGTGGGAGGTGGAGTCTCTGGGTTCTGCCTGAGAGAAATGACGAGATCCAGTCGAGTGCCTTCTCGCGGATTCCAGCATTGTGTAGGCGTGTGCGGAGAGTGTGATGACATACCGTGTCGAAAGCTGCGGCGAGGTCCAGGAGGATGAGTGCTGCTGTTTCTCCTTCGTCGAGCATGGTCCTAATGTCGTCTGTGGCAGCAAAGAGTGCAGTCTTAGTGCTGTGGTTTCTGCGGAATCCGGATTGGGAGGTGTCAAGTACCTTGCTGTCTTCCAGGAACCGGGATAGCTGGCTGTTTACAATTTTTTTGATGACCTTGGCTGGGAAGGGGAGGAGGGAGATCGGCCAGTAGTTCTTGGGGTCATCTGGGTCTGCCTTTGGTTTCTTTAGCAGGGCGTTGATTTCTGCGTGCTTCCATCTTTCTGGGAAGGTGGCTGACTCGAAGAAGCAGTTGATGGTTTTGCAGAGGTGGGGGGCAATGATGATGTTTGCCTTATTGAAGATATGGTGTGGGCAGGGGTCCGATGGTGATCCGGAGTGAATGTAGGCCATGGTGGTGGCGGTGTCCTCTATGTTGACGGGGGTCCAGGTGTGGATGAGGCGGGTGTTGCTTGGAGTGTTGGGTTCTTGGGTATTTGTAGTCAGCTGGTGGGTCTGGGGTTTGAAGTTATTGTGGATTTCTTCTATCTTTCGACGGAAGTGGGTTGCCAGTGAGTTGCAGAACTCCTGTGATGGCAGGGGTTCGTTGGAGCAGGTCCTGGGGGTGGAGCGCTCATTGACAATGCCGAAGAGCTCTTTACTGTTGTTAGCGTTGGCGTTGATGCAGTTTTTGAAGTGGGTCATTTTGGTGGTGCGGATCAGTTGGTGATGTTTGCGTAGGGCATCCTTGAAAGCAATGTGGTTGGAGTTGGTAGGGTCAAGGTGCCAGGTTTTTTCCATTCTGCGACATAGCCGTTTGGATTCCTGTAGTTCTGGGGTGAACCAGCTGGCCTTGATTCTGTGGGAGGTGTTTGGGGGGGTTTGAGCGGTGCGAGGGTGTTGGCGCAATCTTCTATCCAGCAATGCCGGTTGGTGGTGGCTATGTTGGGATCTGGGGTCCCAGGGGGTGGGGCCCGGGCGAGAGTGGAGATCAGTTGTTCCGTTGATATTTTGCTCCAGTGGCGGTGGGGGGGTTGTTTGCGGTGGTGGTGAGTGACTGGTTTTTGGTAGGAGAAGTGGATGCAGCGGTGGTCTGTCCAACTGAGTTCGGTGGTGTGGCTGAAAGAGACGTGGTTGCTGGCTGAGAAGATGGGGTCGAGTGTGTGGCCTGCGGAGTGGGTGGGTGTAGTGACGAGTTGCTTGAGGCCGAAGTTGGCGAGGTTGTCGATTAGGTGGGTGGTGTTGATATCGTTATTTTCTAGGTGGACGTTTAGGTCACCAAGGAGGATGTAGTCTGTTGAGGCGAGGGCTTGGGAGCTGATGGCGTCGGCGATGTCGTCACAGAACTGTGGTCTGGGTCCAGGGGGTCTGTAGACCAGTGTTCCTCTGAGTGTGTTGTTGGCATTGATGTGGATTTTGAAGTGGAGGTGCTCGGCGGAGTTGATGGTGTTGTGGGAGTTGGTGGAGACTCTTCTGGTGTTTTTGTGGACTAAGGCGATTCCTCCTCCTGGTCTGTTGATTCGGTCTCTTCTGGTGATCTTGTAGTTTTCTGGTATGGCTATGGCTATGTCTGGTTCTGAGGCCGAATTCATCCAGGTTTCGGTGAGGAATGCGACGTCGGGCGAGTATGTGGTCAGGAGGTCCCAGAGTTCATTTGCATGTTTGTGGACGGAGCGGGTGTTAAGTAGGATGCATCTTAGGCGGTTGTCTGTTTTGATTTGGAGTTTGGAGGTTAGGTTGCAGGTCAAATTGCAGGCTTTGCAGGAGAACGGTCCTTTGGTGCCCCTCAGTGTGGACTGGAAGCAGATAGGGGAGCGTTGTGGATTAAGGGCGTGGAGTTCGTTGGCAGTGTAAAGGTATTTGGTGGCGCGGGAGGCGTGTTGGTCAGGGGGTCTGGCGCTGGAGGTGGTCTTGGCGCGGACGGGCGCAGACAGGCTTGCCTTTGGTGCGCCTTCGGTGCGCCAGCAGCGCGTCCGCACTGCGGCCGGCATAAGAGGGGAGGTGGGAGGGATTGGCAGCCGGGAGGAGGGAGGGAAACCGCCAATGGGGTTGCGGGGATGGGGGCAGCAGGAGTCAGGAGCGGGAAGAGCTCCAAGGAGGAGTGAGGGGGGTGGGGCCTTCCGGGAGAGGAGAAGCCAAGAAGCCTAAACAAGCCCAGACAAGCCCAAACAAGCCCAAAACAATGGCAGCACTTACCGGAGCAGTGGTGAGGAGGAAGCGACCTGCCTGCAAGGATGCAGGGTCAGAGGTCGCTTCTAACCTCGTGCTGCGGCCGGCATAAGAGGGGAGGTGGGAGGGAGTGGCAGCTGGGAGGAGGGAGGGAAACCTCCAATGGGAGTGCGGGGGACGGGGCAGCAGGAGTCAGGAGCGGGAAGTGCTCCGAGGAGGAGGGAGGGGGGTGGGGCCTTCCGGGAGAGGAGAAGCCAAGAAGCCTAAACAAGCCCAGACAAGCCCAAACAAGCCCAAAACAATGGCAGCACTTACCGGAGCAGTGGTGAGGAGGAAGCGACCTGCCTGCAAGGATGCAATCACCTTCAGCCACACCTCTGAACTTCCATGGACAGACAACAGTTGAATCCATTTCACCTTCAACACACCTTCCGTCCTCAGACCTCGGCACCAACCATCTCACAGAGATTGGGCAAGAGTCACCGGCGACCAGCTCATCAACACCCTTGCTAACTCCACCACCTCCTTCGTACACAACGACAACCAAAACACCGCAGCACACACTTTGCGCCACCAACATAGCCTCCCTCAATAAAAGCAACAGCACCCACGCCAAGAAAGCGAGCTGGTTTACCAAAGAACTCAAGGAATCCAGACGTACCTGTCGTCGACTCGAGAAAATCTATAGAAACATAAAAATCACAGAAGCCCAAAACAACTTCAGAACAGCCACCACCACACACCACCAAATCATCAGAAGCACCAAAAGAAAAGCAATACAAGACAGAATCTCCTCACACGTACACAACAGCATGGAACTTTTCAGCATCATCAAGGAGTTCGCCAAACCCAATAGTGAAACAACAGACAATCCACCCTCACAAAACCTCTGCGACAGACTCAACACCTACTTCCACCACAAAGACAAGACCATCTATGACAGCTTCAGCGAGGACAGCTCATGCGCAGAAACCCCTCCACCGGAACCCGAAACCAACAAACCAACAGTCACTAACTGGATCCCCCCCCCCACCACCAAAGCCACTCTGTAGACGATGAAGTCCATACACTCCGGGGCCCTCACAGACCTTTGGCCCCACCACATCTTCAACAGAGCAGCTGACATAATCGCCACCAAGCTCCGCCTCACCTTCAACCACTCCCTAGCTGACGCCTCCCTCCCCGACGACTGGAAAAACGCCGAGATCAACCCCCTCCTCAAGAAATCCTCGGCAGACCCCATCGACCTCAAAAATATCAGGCCCATCTCACTGCTCTCATTCCCAGTGAAAGTCATAGAGAATGCCACCAACAGCCAACTGGCCACTTTCATTAAAGTCTACAACATCTTTGACGCCTCCCAATCCGGATTCAGAAAAAAACATAGCACCGAAACAGCCCTGCTGGCCGCAACCGACGACATCCGCTCCCTGCTGGACAAGAGAGAGACGGCGGCACTCATCCTGCAAGACCTATAGGCGGCCTGCGACACAGTCTGCCACCACACCCTGATACACAAACTTCATGAAGCCGGCATCAGAGACAAGGCCCTTGACTGGATCCACTCCTTCATCTCCGGCAGAACCCAACGAGTGAGACTCGCTGCCTTCATCTCGGAGACCACACCCACCACCTGTGGAGCTATGGAATCAACATCGTCTGCTACGCCGACAACACCCAACTCATCCTCTCCCTATCCAACTAACCCAACACAGCCAGACACAAGTTTTACAATGGCATGGGAGTAGGAGGCTGGCCTGGCTTGTAGTGGGCACCAGAGGTACTTACACCTTGTGCCAGGTCCAGTTATCTCTTATTAGTGTAGAAGAGGTGTTTCTAGCAGCTTAGGCTGATAGAAGGTAGCTATGGCAAAGCAGCTTATGCTGAACTAGGACACATGTAAAGCTCCTACTATACCACTGGTGTCATATGCACAATATCACAAGAAAACACAATACACAGAAGAGCTAAAAACAAAAGGTACTTGATTTTTATGACAATATGCCAAAAGTATCTCAGTGAGTACCCTCAGTATGAGGATGTTATATACACAACATATATGTACACAAACCAAAATTATGCAGATAATAGCAAAAGGAAGTAATGCAAGCACTTTAAAGTTACAGTAGATTGCAATAGGAGCACATAGGTATAGGGGCAACACAAACCATTTACTCCAAAAGTGGAATGTGAACCACGAATGGACCCCAAACCTATGTGAGCTTGTAGAGGGTCGCTGGGACTGTAAGAAAACAGTGAGGGTTAGAAAAATAGCCCACCCCAAGACCCTGAAAGGTAGGTGTAAAGTGCACCTACTACCCCCAGAGAGCACAGAAGTTGTGATAGGTGGATTCTGCAGGAAGAACAAACACCAGCAATGCAACAACAGTGGATTTCCGGACCTGAGTACCTGTAAGACAAGGGGACCAAGTCCAAGAGTCGCGACAGTGTCGAGAGTGGGCAGGAGCCCAGGAAATGCCAGCTGAGGGTGCAAGGAAGCTGCCACCTGTTGGAAGAAGCTTGGTGTTCTGCAAGAACGAAGAGGACTAGGAACTTCCCCTTTGGAGGATGGATGTCCCACGTTGTGAAGAAGCTTGCAGAGGTGTTCCCACGCAGAAATACCGCAAACAAGCCTTGCTAGCTGCAAGGGTCGCGGTTAGGGTTTTTGGATGCTGCTGTGGCCCAGGAGGGACCAGGATGTCACCACTTGGATGAGGAGACAGAGGGGGCGCCCAGCAAGTCAGGGAGCCCTCACAGAAGCAGGCAGCACCCGCAGAAGTACCCGAACAGGCACTTAGAAGAAAAGTGAACCGGGGTCCACCCGAAGTCACAAAAGGGAGTCCCACGACGCCGGAGGACAACTCAGAAGGTTGTGCACTGCAGGTTAGAGTGTCGGGGACCCAGCCTCGGCTGTGCATGAAGGAAAGAGTGCACAGGAGCCGGAGCAGCTGCAAATCACGCAGTACCCAGCAATGCAGTCTAGCGTGGGGAGGCAAGGACTTACGTCCACCAAACTTGGACTGAAGAGTCACTGGACTGTGGGAGTCACTTGGACAGAGTTGCTGAGTTCCAGGGACCACGCTTGTTGTGGTGAGAGGGGACCCAGAGGACCGGTGAAGCAGTCTTTTGTTGACTGCGGTTGCAGGGGGAAGATTGAGTCGACCCACGGGAGATTTCTTCAGAGCTCCTGGTGCAGAAAGGAGGCAGGCTACCCCCAGAGCATGCACCACCTGGAAACAGTCGAGAAAGCCGGCACGATGAAGCGATAAGAGGTTACTAGTAGTCGTCTTGCTACTTTGTTGCGGTTTTGCAGGCGTCCAGAGCAGTCAGCGGTCGATCCTTTGGCAGAAGGTGAAGAGGGAGATGCAGAGGAACTCTGGTGAGCTCTTGCATTCGTTATCTGGTGAGATCCCCAAAGCAGAGACCCTAAATAGCCAGAAAAGGAGGTTTGGCTACCTAGGAAGGAGGATTGGCTACCAAGAGAGGTAAGAGCCTATCAGAAGGAGCCTCTGACGTCACCTGCTGGGACTGGCCACTCAGAGCAGTCCAGTGTGCCACAAACACCTTTGTTTCCAAGATGGCAGAGGCCTGGGACACACTGGTGGAGCTCTGGGCACCTCCCCTGGGAGGTACAGGTCAGGGGAGGCGTCACTCACCTTTCCTTTGTCCAGTTTCGCGCCAGAGCAGGGCTGGGGAATCCCTGAACTGGTGTAGACTGGCTTATGCAGAGATGGGCACCATCTGTGCCTATCAAAGCATTTCCAGAGGCTGGGGGAGGCTACTCCTCCCCAGCCTTCACACCTATTTCCAAAGGGAGAGGGTGTTACACCCTCTCTCAGAGGAGGTCCTTTGTTCTGCCTTCCTGGGCCAGGGCTGCCTGGACCCCAGGAGGGCAGAAACCTGTCTGAGGGGTTGGCAGCAGCAGCAGCTGCAGTGGAGACCCCAGTAAGGCAGTTTGGCAGTACCCGGGTTCTGTGCTAGAGACCCAGGGGATCATGGAATTGTCTCCCCAATGCCAGAATGGCATTGGGGTGACAATTCCATGATCTTAGACATGTTACATGGCCATGTTCGGAGTTACCATTGTGACCCTGTACATAGGTAGTGACCCACGTACAGTGCACGCGTGTAATGGTGTCCCCACACTCACAAAGTCCGGGGAATTTGCCCTGAACGATGTAGGGGCACCTTGGCTAGTGCCAGGGTGCCCTCACACTAAGTAACTTTGCGCCCAACCTTCACCAGGTGAAGGTTAGACATATAGGTGACTTCTAAGTTACTTAAGTGCAGTGGCAAATGGCTGTGAAATAACGTGGACGTTATTTCACTCAGGCTGCACTGGCAGGCCTGTGTAAGCATTGTCAGAGCTCCCTATGGGTGGCAAAAGAAATGCTGCAGCCCATAGGGATCTCCTGGAACCCCAATACCCTGGGTACCTCAGTACCATATACTAGGGAATTATATGGGTGTACCAGTATGCCAATGAGAATTGGTAAATTTAGTCACTAGCCTGTTAGTGACAAATTTAGAAAGCAGAGAGAGCATAACCACTGAGGTTCTGGTTAGCAGAGCCTCAGTGAGACAGTTAGGCATCACACAGATAACACATACAGGGCACATACTTACTAGCACTGGCAGGGTCCCAGTGACACATAGACTAAAACAACATATATACAGTGGAATATGGGGGTAACATGCCAGGCAAGATGGTACTTTCCTACACAACCCCCCCAAACGAAGGACAATAAGACTAGCCATGACCTGATGAGTCTTCATTGTCTAAGTGGAAATATCTGGAGAGTCCATCTGCATTGGAGTGGGTACTCCCAGGTCTATGTTCCACACTATAGTCCATTCCCTGTAGAGATATGGAACACCTCAACAATTTAGGGTTTTCACCTTTTATTTGATTTAGCCAAAGTAGAGGTTTGTGGTCTGTCTGAACAATAAAGTGAGTGCCAAAGAGGTATGGCCTCAACTTTTTCAGTGCCCAGACCACAGCAAAGGCCTCCCTCTCAATGGCAGACCAACGCTTTTCTCTAGGGGTCAGCCTTCTGCTGATAAAAGCAACTGGTTGATCCTGGCCCTCAGAATTCAGTTGTGATAAGACTGCCCCTACCCCTAATTCAGATGCATCAGTTTGAACAATTAATTTCTTGGAGTAGCATGGGCTTTTTAGGACAGGTGCAGTGCACATGGCCTGTTTGAGCTCCTCAAAAGATTTCTGACAGCTAGCTGTCCACAATACCTTTTTAGGCATCTTTTTACTGGTGAGATCATTAAGTGGGGCTGCTATGGAGCCATAGTTTTTAATGAATCTCCTAGGAAGGCTCTCAACTGGGTCTGTGTTGTATGGGGAACCCAATCCATGATTGTTTGGATTTTCCCCTGAAGTGGTGCAATCTGTTCTCCACCTACCAGGTGTCCCAGATAAACCACCTTTCCCTGCCCTATCTGGCAATTTGAGGACTTGATAGTGAGGCCTGCCTTTTGCAGGGCCTCCAAAACTTTCCAAAGGTGGACCAGGTGCTCATCCCAGGTGGAGCTAAAGACAGCTATATCATCTAGATATGCTGCACTAAAAGCCTCCAACCCTTGCAGGACTGTGTTCACCAACCTCTGAAAAGTGGCAGGTGCATTCATCAAACCAAAGGACATCACTGTAAATGGGTAGTGCCCTCCTATAGTTGAAAATGCAGTTTTAGGTTTAGCATCCTCAGCCAATTTGATCTGCCAATACCCTGCAGTCAAATCAAAGGTGCTTAGATACTTGGCAGATGACAGTGTATCTGTGAGCTCATCTGCCCTGGGTATAGTGTGAGCATCAGTTTCTGTTACCTGGTTGAGACCTCTGTAATCAACACAAAACCTCACCTCCCTTTTTCCATCTTTTGAGTGAGGCTTTGGTACAAGCACCACAGGACTCGCCCATGGGCTTTCAGAAGGTTCAACCACTCATAGATCAAGCTTTTTCTGAACTTCTTGCTTTATTCAGTCCCTGACATGGTAAGGCTGCCTATAGATTTTACTTTTGACAGGCATGCTGTCTCCTGTATCAATTGTGTGTTCACACCAAGATGTGGTGCCTGGCACAGTTGAAAAGAGTTCAGAAAACTGTCCAAGGAGATTTATGCAGTTGTCTTTCTGTTCTGTATTAAGACAGTCTGCCAAAACTACTCCCTCCACTAGAGCATCCTCTTCAGTGGAGGAGAAGAGATCAGGGAGAGGGTCACTCTCTTCTTCCTGTCCTTCATCTGTTGCAATGATAGTAGGGCTTTAGGCTGTTGTCATGAATCACCATAAGGGGACTCCTGGCAGTGCCCAGGTTAACCAAGTAGGTGACCTCGCCCTTCTTTTCAACATTTAGATGGGGTACACTCCATTTGTCCTGGAGTGCTCTTGGGGCCACAGGCTCCAATACCCACACCTTCTGTCCTGGTTGGTACTGAATCAGAACAGCCTTCTGGTCATGCCATTGCTTTTGGAGCTCTTGGCTGGCCTGAAGGTTTTTACTGGCCTTTTTCATGTACTCAGCCATTCTGGATCTTATGCCAAGTACATAGTCCACTATGTCTTGTTTGGGAGCTTTTAAAGGTTGTTCCCAACCCTCCTTCACAAGTGTTAGTGGACCTCTTACAGGGTGCCCAAAAAGGAGTTCAAAGGGGCTAAAGCCCACCGCTTTCTGGGGTACCTCCCTGTAAGCAAAAAGGAAGTAAGGTAACAGGACATCCCATCTCCTCCTGAGTTTTTCAGGGAGTCCCATTATCATTCCTTTGAGAGTTTTATTAAACCTCTCTACCATTCCATTAGTCTGTGGATGATAAGTGTGGTAAATTTGTAGGTTACACCACATTCCTTCCATATAGCCTTCAAGTATGCAGACATAAAGTTGCTGCCCCTGTCTGATACAACCTCTTTTGGGAAACCCACCCTGGAAAAGATTCCCAGGAGGGCTTTTGCCACTGCAGGTGCTGTAGTGGTCCTTAGAGGAATTGCTTCAGGATATCTTGTGGCATGGTCCACAACCACCAAGATAAACCTATTGCCTGAAGCAGTAGGAGGGTCAAGGGGGGCAACTATGTCAACCCCTACACTTTCAAAGGGGACCCCAACCACAGGTAATGGAATAAGGGGAGCCTTTGGTGTGCCACCAGTCTTGCCACTGGCTTGGCAGGTCACACAAGACTTACAGAAATCTTTTGTGTCCTCTGACATCCTAGGCCAGTGAAACTGGGGTTCAAGACTTTCCCATGTTTTGATCTGGCCCAAATGCCCAGCCAAAGGAATGTCATGTGCCAGAGTTAGGAGGAACTCTCTGTACTGCAGGGGAATGACCAATCTGCAGGCTTCTCCAGGTTTTGGGTCCCTTGCCTCTGTGTACAAGAGGTTGTCCTCCCAGTAAACTCTATGTGAGTCACTGACATCCCCATTTTGCTGCTTGACAGCTTGCTGTCTGAGACCCTCTAATGTGGGACAGGATTGCTGTGCCACACTCAGCTCTTCCCTGGCAGGCCCCCCTCCACCCAAAAGCTCAGCAGTGTCTGCTGCCAGCTCATCTGGTGAAGGTTCTGCACAGGGAGGAAATTCTTCTTCCTCAGAAGGAGAATCATCTGTAGAGGGAGGGATAGTGGGTAGGGATTTACCCTTGCTACCCCTAGCTTTAGGGAGCACTTGGTCCATTGTTCCAGGATCCGAGTTACCCTGTCCTTTTTGCTTTTTGGCCTGAGCCCTTGTCAAAGCAAAAATATGCCCAGGAATGCCCAGCATTGCTGCATGAGCCTCCAACTCCACTTCTCAACTCAACTTTCTTTGGACCAGTAACCCCCCCAGTTGAGATTCACAACAGCCATGGGGTGGCTAAGAGTGTTGTTATGAGCGTCTGTCACTTGGTACTGGTGACCAAGTAGGTGTCGTTCAGCTTCTCTATCACTATGGTAACACTGGCACCTGTGTCCCTGTAGGCCTGAACCTCAACACCATTTATTAGGGGAAGTTGCTTGTACTTATCCATATTAAGGGGACAAGCAACCAAGGTGGCCAAATCAATGTCACCTTCAGAGACTAACACAGCCTCTGTGGTCTCCCTAACAAGACCAACCCCAACCAAATTACCAAAAGTGAGCCCAGCTACTCCCTTGGAGTGGCTATTAGTAGGTTTGCCCTCACCAACACTGCTATTACTAGGGGCACTAGAGTTTGCAGTAGGGGTTGTGGTAGTGGGAGGTTTGGTGTTTTTCTTTGGACAACTGGCATCAGTTGTCCAATGGCCTTTGACTTTACACAAATAACACCAGGGCTTTTTAACTTAATTTGAAGAGGAGTTGGACCCACCACCCCCACCAGAGGATTTTTGTGGGCCTGATGAAGACTCAGTTTTAGTTTTGTCCCCACCCTTGTCAGAAGACTTACCATCCTTCTTCTTGCCATCCTTGTCACCCCCTGTATGAACTTTTCTGTTCACTCTTGTTCTGACCCATTTGTCTGCCTTCTTTCCCAATTCTTGGGGAGAGGTCAGATCTGAGTCCACTAGATATTGGTGTAACAAGTCAGACACACAGTTATTCAGAATATGCTCTCTCAGAATAAGATTATACAGGCTTTCATAGTCAGAAACTTTACTGCCATGTAACCACCCCTCCAAGGCCTTCACTGAACAGTCAACAAAGTCTATCCAGTCTTGTTAGGACTCTTTTCTGGTGTATCTGAACTTAATCCTGTATTGTTCAGTGGTTAAGCCAGATCCATCCAAGAGTGCATCTTCAAAACTGTAAAATTGTTAGCATCACTTTCTCTAACAGTAAGGCGCCTATCCCTACCCTTTCCATTGAAAGATAGCCACAATATAGCAGCCCACTGCCGCCTTTGAGGGACCCCCTGTACCATACAGGCCCTCTCAAGTGCAGCAAACCACTTGTTGATGTCATCCCCCTCCTTGTAAGGGGGAACTATCTTGTGCAGATTCCTGTAATCATGCTCTCTAACAGGATTACTATCAGGAATACTGCTGCTGCCACCATGGGGTCCTAACCCCAATATCTGTCTCTCCTTCTCCAGTTCTAGGGAATCCCTGTCTAGAGCCAGTTGTTGCTGTTTAAGCTTCAGTCTGGTCTCTTCCACTCTCAACTTTTTGAGTTCCCTTTCTAACATGTTGTCTTCAGGGTGGGTGGGTTGGGAATGCTTGGACCCTGAGGATAAATTGGAAACAACAGAGGGAGATCTGTCCCTAACAGCTTGGACTCTAACAACCTGGCCTCCAGGAATAAAAACATCCTTTCTATGATGGGAGCTCCTATTACTACCAGCATTGCTATGTGGTCTGCTGAGGGGAAGATTTGGAATAGAACCCTCCCCACCTCCCTCAAGGTGTTCCCCTGAGTCAGAATGGGAGCTATCTATTAACTTCTCATTTGAAGTGCCTGCTAGGGACTTATCATTCACAATGAGCATGTTATACAGAAACTCTCTTGTAGGGTTCTTTCCTATCACTAAACCTCTATCTAAGCAGAGACTCCTTAAGCTCTTGAACTTTAAATTGTCATAGGTAGTATTGACCATTTTAAGAGCAGACTCAACAGCAGACATGATAAAAGAAGGTGTAGAGACAGTGAGAAGGAAGAAAAAGTTCCAGGACTTTTTAAAGAACAGAGAAATAAAACCTTTTCAAACTTTTTAGAAGTTTTAGAGTACTTTTCAGTAATTAGTAGAAAGTGTCAGAGGAGAAAAGCAAAACTTTTTTGGTTAAGTGTACATACACTGAACTTGTTTTGTATATTATTCTCTTACGAAAAGTACACAATGACAAAGTAGTAAGTAGTTACAAGTACTTATCCCACCGCTGCACAAGCAATGTAGGAGGCTGGCCTGGCTTGTAGTGGGCACCAGAGGTACTTACACCTTGTGCCAGGTCCAGTTATCCCTTATTAGTGTAGAAGAGGTGTTTCTAGCAGCTTAGGCTGATAGAAGGTAGCTATGGCAAATCAGCTTAGGCTGAACTAGGAGACATGTAAAGCTCCTACTATACCACTGGTGTCATATGCACAATATCACAAGAAAACACAATACACAGAAGTACTAAAAATAAAGGTACTTTATTTTTATGACAATATGCCAAAAGTATCTCAGTGAGTACCCTCAGTATGAGGATAAGTTATATACACAAGATATATGTACACAAACCAAAATTATGCAGATAATAGCAAAAGGAAGTAATGCAAGCAATGTAAAGTTACAGTAGATTGCAATAGGAGCACATAGGTATAGGGGCAACACAAACCATATACTCCAAAAGTGGAATGCGAACCACGAATGGACCCCAAACCTATGTGAGCTTGCAGAGGGTCGATGGGACTGTAAGAAAACAGTGAGGGTTAGAAAAATAGCCCACCCCAAGACCCTGAAAGGTAGGTGTAAAGTGCACCTACTACCCAGTGAGAGCACAGAAGTCGTGATAGGGGGATTCTGCAGGAAGAACAAACACCAGCAATGCAACAACAGTGGATTTCCGGACCTGAGTACCTGTAAGACAAGGGGACCAAGTCCAAGAGTCGCGACAGTTTCGAGAGTGGGCAGGAGCCCAGGAAATGCCAGCTGAGGGTGCAAGGAAGCTGCCACCTGTTGGAAGAAGCTTGGTGTTCTGCAAGAACGAAGAGGACTAGGAAATTCCCCTTTGGAGGATGGATGTCCCACGTCGTGAAGAAGCTTGCAGAGGTGTTCCCACGCAGGAAAGACCGCAGACAAGCCTTGCTAGCTGCAAGGGTCGCGGTTAGGGTTTTTGGATGCTGCTGTGGCCCAGGAGGGACCAGGATGTCGCCACTTGGATGAGGAGACAGAGGGGGTGCCCAGCAAGTCAGGGAGCCCTCACAGAAGCAGGCAGCACCCGCAGAAGTACCCGAACAGGCACTTAGAAGAAAAGTGAACCGGGGTCCACCCGAAGTCACAAAAGGGAGTCCCACGATGCCGGAGGACAACTCAGAAGGTTGTGCACTGCAGGTTAGAGTGTCGGGCACCCAGGCCTGGCTGTGCACGAAGGACATCCTAGAAGAGTGCACAGGAGCCGGAGCAGCTGCAAATCACGTGGTACCCAGCAATGCAGTCTAGCGTGGGGAGGCAAGGATTACCTCCACCAAACTTGGACAGAGTCCCAGTGACACATAGACTAAAACAACATATATACAGTGAAATAATGGGGGTAACATGCCAGGCAAGATGGTACTTTCCTACAATGGGGAGCAGTAGCCAACTGGAGGAAAAAAGCTGCCTCCAACTCAGTGCAAACAAGACAGAAGTTCTCATCATGGGCCCTCAACCCGACGCATGAAACAACTCATGGTGGCCACCCACCCTTGGAAACCCGCCCACCCCTACGAACCAAGCCTGAAACCTCAGGATCATCCTGGACGCCAAACTCAACATGGACCACCATATCAGCTCAGTCGCATTCACCTGCTCCACACCTTCCGCCTCCTACGCAAGACCTTCAAATGGATCCCCCTGGAACACAGAAAGACCGTCACACACGCCCTTATCACCAGCAGACTGGACTACAGCAACGTGCTCTACGCCGGGATCAACAAGAAGCTCACCTGCCGACTACAGAACATCCAGAACGTCGCCTCCAGACTGGCCCTCGGCCTGCCCTGACCCTGCCACAACTTTCAGCACCTGCGAACACTTCACTGGCTTCCAATAGAAAAAGAATTGCCTTCAAGATCCTCATCCACGCCCACAAAGCCCTCCATGGCAGCGGATCAGCCTACCTGAATAGCCGACTAAACTTCCACATAGCCCACAGGGCCTTCCGATCAGGCCAGCTCTCCCTCGCCGAAGTACCCCGCATTAGGAAATCAAGAATAGGGGGACGCTCTGTCTCCCACATCGCAGCCATGGCCTGGAAAACCCTCCCACTTCACCCCAGACAAACTACCTCCCTCCTCAACTTCACGAAGGAGCTGAAGACATGGCTTTTTGGAGAACCACATCACTGATGGTAGCTACGCAACCTCCCCACTCCCCCAGCACCTTGAGACCCTTACGGGTGAGTAGCTGCGCTATCTAAGCAATACCTGATTGATTGATACCTTGGATGTCATTGTTAGTTCTCCATCTTTTTTCTCTACCTTCGAAATTCTTCTGTTGACTTGGACTAACAAGTATTCAATCTGTTTCAAGATACACATGCCTCACATTTCTTGTCATGTTTGCCCTCCCATGCATTCTTTCATGGCTACACTGTGTAAATATATACATTCAGAGGAATGTCAAAGGGACACTGGTCATCTTAGGTCCTTCCCTGATGGAAAATGATGCCTGTACCAACTCAAGATTATTTGAATAACAGATTTTGTCATCTCTAGATCAAGTGATTCTGATTAAACAATGTTAATATAAATGCTTTAAGCCCTCAGACCCATGGTTCTCAGAGGAAATTAAGGCCTTGAAAAAAGAATGTAGAAAGCTGGAAAGGAAATGGCAGAAGCACTATAAACCGCACAATAAATCTAAGTATACAACTTTTTTGTACATTTACTATACCACCATCAAAAAAGCCAAGCACTTTCTGAAGCAGATCAAATATTTCTTTTAGGTAAGATTTCAAATTCTAACTGAGCACATCCTATCTAGCGGGAGATAGTAACATGCTTCTTTTGTCACAAACCCTCCGTGACAACCTATCAGACTTCTTTCAAAGTAAGGTCAGTGATCTCGTGAAAACAATTACCACCACCAGCCTGCCCTCCTGCTCTAAATACAACAATGTCTTTAGCCCCTCATTATAGTTTGCTTTTACCCCTCTAGGAAGTTGGCTCTGTATGTACTATTTCAAAGTAAGAAATAGCATGCACAGAGTCCAAGGGTTCCCCTTAGAGGTAAGATAGTGGCAAAAAGAGATAATTCTAATGCTCTATTTTGTGGTAGTGTGGTCGAGCAGTAGGCTTATCAGAGGGCATTTGTTGTACACCCACAGGCAATAAATGAGGAACACACACTCAAAGACAATTCCAAGCCAATAGGTTTTTATATAGAAAAATATATTTTCTTAGTTTATTTTAAGAACCACAGGTTAAAGATTTACAAACAATACTTTAAATGAAAGGTACTTCACTCAGATATCATAGGAACTTTGAATCACCAAAATAGCATGTACAGTTTTGGCAAAAATTGCAATGAGCTATTTAAAACTAGACAGTGCAAATTTCAACAGTTCCTGGGGGAGGTAAGTATTTGTTAGTTTCACAGGTAAGTAAAGCACTTACAGGGTTCAATGTTAGGTCCAAGGTAGCCTACCGTTGGGGGTTCAGGGCAACCCCAAAGTTACCACACCAGCAGCTCAGGGCCGGTCAGGTGCAGAGGTCAAAGTGGTGCCCAAAACGCATAGGCTTCAATGGAGAAGGGGGTGCCCCGGTTCCAGTCTGCCAGCAGGTAAGTACCCGCGTCTTCGGAGGGCAGACCAGGGGGGTTTTATAGGGCACCGGGGGGGACACAAGTCAGCACAAAAACTACACCCTCAGCAGCACGGGGGCGGCCGGGTGCAAAGTGCAAACAGGCATCGGGTTTGCAATAGAGTTCAATGGGAGACCCAGGGGTCTCTTTAGCGAAGCAGGCAGGCAAGGGGGGGGGGGCTCCTCGGGGTAGCCACCACCTGGGCAAGGGAGAGGGCCACCTGGGGGTCGCTCCTGCACTGGAGGTCAAATCCTTCAGGTCCTGGGGGCTGCGGGTGCAGTGTCTTTACTAGGCGTCGGGTTCTTGGAAGCAGGCAGTCGTGGTCAGGGAGAGCCTCTGGATTCCCTCTGCAGGCGTCGCTGGAAGGGCTCAGGGGGGTCAACTGTGGCTACTCACAGGGCCGTAGTCGCCGGGGAGTCCTCCCTGTAGTGTTGGTTCTCCGCAGGTGGAGCCGGGGGCATCGTGTGCAGAGTGGAAAGTCTCACGCTTCCGGCGGGAAACGTGCAGTCCTTTAAAAGTTGTTTCTTTGTTGCAAAGTTGTAGCTTCTTTGGAACAAGAGCCGCTGTCCTCGGGAGTTCTTGGTCCTTTTAGATGCAGGGTAGTCCTCTGAGGCTTCAGAGGTCGCTGGACCCTAGGGGACGCGTCGCTGTTGCAGTTTTTCTTGAAGTGGGGAGACAGGCCGGTAGGGCTGGGGCCAAAGCGGTTGGTGTCTCCGTCTTCTCTGCAGGGCTTTCCGGTCAGCAGTCCTTTTTCGTCTTCAGGTTGCAGGAATCAATCTTGCTTGGTTCTGGGGGCTCCTAAATACTCAATTTAGGTGTGTGTTTTGGTCTGGGGGGTTAGTAGGCCATGGCTACTAGCCCTGAGGGTGGCTACACCGTCTTTGTGCCTCCTCCCTGAGGGGAGGGGGCACATCCCTAATCCTATTGGGGGAATCCTCCATCTGCAAGATGGAGGATTTCTAAAAGTCAGAGTCACCTCAGCTCAGGACACCTTAGGACTTCCCCTGACTGGCCAGTGACTCCTCCTTGTTTTTCTCATTATCTCCTCCGGCCTTGCCGCCATAAGTGGGGTCGTGGCCGGAGGGGGCGGGCATCTCCACTAGCTGGAGTGCCCTGGGGCGCTGTAACAAAGGGGGTGAACCTTTGAGGCTCACCGCCAGGTGTTACAGTTCCTGCAGGGGGAGGTGAGAAGCACCTCCACCCAGTATAGGCTTTGTTACTAGCCACAGAGTGACAAAGGCACTCTCCCCATGTGGCCAGCAACATGTCTGGTGTGTGGCAGGCTGGCAAAACTAGTCAGCCCACACTGGAAGTCGGGTATGTTTTTCAAGGGGCATCTCTAAGATGCCCTCTGGGGTGTATTTCACAATAAAATGTACACTGGCATCAGTGTGCATTTATTGTGCTGAGAAGATTGATACTAAACTTCCCAGTTTTCAGTGTAGCCATTATGGTGCTGTGGAGTTCATGTATGACAGACTCCCAGACCATATACTCTTATGGCTACCCTGCACTTACAATGTCTACGGTTTTGCTTAGGCACTGTAGGGGCATAGTGCTCATGCACCTATGCCCTCACCTATGGTATAGTGCACTCTGCCTTAGGGCTGTAAGGCTTGCTAGAGGGGTGACTTACCTATGCCATAGGCAGTGTGAGGTTGGCATGGCACCCTGAGGGGCGTGCCATGTCGACTTAGTCATTTTCTCCCCACCAGCACACACAAGCTGGCAAGCAGTGTGTCTGTGCTGAGTGAGGGGTCCCCAGGGTGGCATAAGACATGCTGCAGCCCTTAGAGACCTTCCCTGGCATCAGGGCCCTTGGTACCAGGGGTACCAGTTACAAGGGACTTACCTAGATGCCAGGGTGTGCCAATTGTGGAAACAAAGGTACAGGTTTAGGGAAAGAACACTGGTGCTGGGGCCTGGTTAGCAGGCCTCAGCACACTTTCAAATCATAACTTGACATCAGCAAAGGCAAAAGGTCAGGGGGTAACCATGCCAAGGGGGCATTTCCTTACACAAATCCCCCCCCCCTTCCCCAAACGAAAGAGGATGAGACTAACCTTTCCCAAGAGAGTCTTCATTTTCTAAGTGGAAGAACCTAGAAAGGCCATCTGCATTGGCATGGGCAGTCCCAGGTCTGTGTTCCATTATAAAGTCCATTCCCTGTAGGGAGATGGACCACCTCAACAGTTTTGAATTTTCACCTTTCATTTGCATTAGCCATCTGAGAGGTCTGTGGTCAGTTTGAACTACAAAGTGAGTACCAAAAGAGGTATGGTCTCAGCTTCTTCAGGGACCAAACCACAGCAAAGGCCTCCCTCTCAATGGCACTCCAACGCTGCTCCCTGGGGAGTAACCTCCTGCTAATGAAAGCAACAGGCTGGTCAAGGCCATCATCATTTGTTTGGGACAAAACTGCCCCTATCCCATGTTCAGAGGAATCAGTCTGCACAATTAACTGCTTGGAGTAATCTGGAGCTTTTAGAACTGGTGCTGTGCACATAGCTTGTTTCAGGGTGTTTAAGGCCTGTTGGCATTCTACAGTCCAGTTTACCTTCTTGGGCATTTTCTTGGAGGTAAGTTCTGTGAGGGGTGTCACTATTGATCCATATCCCTTCACAAATCTCCTGTAGTACCCAGTCAAGCCAAGGATTGCCCTGACTTGAGTCTGGGTTTTTGGAGCTGCCCAGTCTAGAATAGTCTGGATCTTGGGCTGGAGTGGCTGAACTTGGCCTCCACCTACAAGGTGTCCCAAGTAAACCACAGTTCCCTGCCCTATCTGACATTTGGATGCCTTGATAGAGAGGCCTGCTGCTTGCAGGGCCTTCGAAACTTTCTTCAGGTGGACCAGGTGATCCTGCCAGTTGGAGCTAAAGACAGCAATATCGTCAAGATAAGCTGCACTAAAAGACTCCAAGCCAGCAAGGTCTTGATTCACCAACCTTTGGAAGGTGGCAGGGGCATTCTTTAAACCAAAGGGCATAACAGTAAACTGATAGTGCCCATCAGGTGTGGCGAATGCTGTCTTTTCTTTTGCTCCTGGTGCCATTTTGATTTGCCAGTACCCTGCTGTCAAGTCAAATGTACTTAAGTATCTGGCAGCACCTAGTTTGTCAATCAATTCATCTGCCCTTGGAATGGGATGGGCATCTGTCTTGGTGACAGAATTAAGTCCTCTGTAGTCCACACAAAACCTCATCTCTCTCTTTCCATCTTTGGTGTGAGGTTCGGGGACTAAGACCACTGGGCTAGCCCAAGAGTGCTCAATGACTCCCAATTCCAGCATCTTGTGGACTTCCACTTTGATGCTTTCCTTAACTTGGTCAGACTGTCTGAAAATGTTGTTCTTGACAGGCATGCTGTCTCCTGTGTCCACATCATGGGTACACAGGTGTGTCTGACCAGGGGTTAGGGAAAAGAGCTCAGCAAACTGTTGTAAGACTTTCCTACAGTCAGATTGCTGTTGGGCAGAGAGGGTGTCTGAATAGATCACTCCATCAACTGAGCCATCTTTTGGGTCTGGGGAGAGGAGATCAGGGAGAGGTTCACTCTCAGCTTTCTGGTCCTCATCTGTTACTATCAATAGATTCACATCTGCCCTGTCATGAAAGAGTTTGAGGCGGTTCACATGGATCACCCTTTTGGGGGTCCTGCTAGTGCCTAGGTCTACCTGGTAGGTGACCTGACTCTTTCTCTCTATCACTGGGTAAGGGCCACTCCATCTGTCCTGAAGTGCCCTTGGAGCCACAGGCTCCAGAACCCAGACTTTCTGCCCTGGCTGAAACTCAACCATAGCAGCCTTTTGGTCATACCACATCTTCTGGAGTTGTTGGCTGGCCTCAAGGTTTTTACTTGCCTTTTCCATGTACTCTGCCATCCTGGAACGTAGGCCTAGTACATAGTCCACTATATCTTGTTTAGGCTCATGAAGAGGTCTCTCCCAGCCTTCTTTTACAAGAGCAAGTGGTCCCCTGACAGGATGGCCAAACAGAAGTTCAAAGGGGGAAAACCCTACTCCCTTCTGAGGCACCTCTCTGTAGGCGAAAAACAGATATGGCAAGAGGACATCCCATCTCCTTTTGAGCTTTTCAGGGAGCCCCATGATCATGCCTTTCAATGTCTTGTTAAATCTTTCTACAAGGCCATTGGTTTGTGGATGGTATGGTGTGGTGAATTTGTAAGTCACCCCACACTCATTCCACATATGTTTCAGGTATGCTGACATGAAGTTGGTACTCCTGTCAGACACCACCTCCTTAGGAAATACCACTCTGGTAAAGATACCAATGAGTGCTTTAGCCACTGCAGGGGCAGTAGTGGACCTAAAGGGAATTGCTTCAGGGTACCTAGTAGCATGATCCACTACCACTAGGATATACTCCCTGAGGCTGTGGGAGGTTCAGGTGGACCCACTATGTCCACACCCACTCTTTCAAAGGGGACCCCCACCTCTGGAAGTGGAATGAGGGGGGGCCTTTGGGTGTCCACCTGTCTTACCACTGGCTTGACTGGTGGCACAGGAAACACAAAACTCCTTTACTTTCTGGGACATGTTGGGCCAATAGAAATGGTTAACTAACCTTTCCCAAGTCTTGGTTTGTCCCAAATGCCCAGCAAGTGGAATATCATGAGCTAAGGTTAGAATGAACTCCCTAAACTCCTGTGGCACTACCACTCTCCTAGTGGCACCAGATTTGGGATCTCTTGCCTCAGTGTAGAGGAGTCCATCGTCCCAATAGACTCTATGTGTTCCAATGATCTTTCCTTTGGTCTCTTCAGCAGCTTGCTGCCTAAGGTCTTCAAGAGAGGGACAGGTTTCTTGCCCCTTACACAACTGTTCCCTTGTGGGTCCCCCTGGGCCTAAGAGTTCAACCTGATAAGGTTCCCACTCCATGGGCTCAGTTCCCTCAGAGGGCAGAACCTCTTCCTGGGAAGAGAGGTTCTCTTTCTCTTGTTGTGTGGAAGCTGGGTCCCCAGTCTTCATTCATTTTCTCTTGTAGGGCTGGGCCCTTTTCCCATGCTCCAACACCACTTTTTCACCCTGAGCCTTGCACTGTGCCCTTGTCTTGACACACACCAGTTCAGGGATACCCAGCATGGCTGCATGGGTTTTGATTTCTACCACAGCCCATGCTGTGGACTCCAGGTCATTTCCAAGCAAACAGTTTACACGGATATTTGAGGAGACCACCATCTGTTTCAGGCCATTGACCCCTCCCCACTCTAAAGTTACCATAGCCATGGGATGTACTTTAGTCTGATTGTCTGCGTTGGTGACTGGATAAGTTTGTCCAGCCAGGTATTGACCAGGGGAAACCAGTTTCTCTGTCACCATGGTGACACTGGCACCTGTATCCCTCAGGCCTTCTACACTAGTCCCATTAATCAAGAGTTGCTGCCTGTATTTTTGCATATTAGGGGGCCAGGCCCACCCTCAGAGACTAATGTAGCTTCAGTGTGGACCCTGATTTGCTCTGGGCACACTGTTGATCCCACCTGGAGACGGGCTATTCCTGTGTTAGCTGGAGTAGAGTTTGAAGTGGAACCTTTCTTGGGACAGGCCTTGTCTCCAGTTTGGTGTCCCTGCTGATTACAGCTACGACACCAGGCCTTCTTGGGATCAAAGTTTTTACCCTTGTACCCAAAATTGGATTGTGAAGAGGCTTTGGACCCTCCCTCCTGAGTAGGTTTTTGGGGCCCTGTAGAAGACTCTTTACTTTTTCCCTTGGATGTCTCAACACTCTTCCCCTGGGGAGTCTTTGTGAACCCTTTCTTTTGGTCACCCCCTGTGGAAGTCTTGGTCACTCTGGTCTTGACCCAATGGTCTGCCTTCTTTCCCAATTCTTGGGGAGATATTGGTCCTAGGTCTACCAGATGCTGATGCAGTTTATCCTTGAAACAATTACTTAACAGGTGTTCTTTCACAAATAAATTGTACAGCCCATCATAATCATTTACACCACTGCCATGAATCCAACCATCCAGTGTTTTGACTGAGAAGTCAACAAAATCAACCCAGGTCTGGCTCGAGGATTTTTTAGCCCCCCTGAACCTAATCCTGTACTCCTCAGTTGAGAATCCAAAGCCCTCAATCAGGGTAGCCTTCATGAGGTCATAGGATTCTGCATCTTTTCCAGAGAGTGTGAGGAGTCTATCCCTACACTTTCCAGTGAACATTTCCCAAAGGAGAGCACCCCAGTGAGATCTGTTTATTTTTCTGGTTGCACAAGCCCTCTCAAAAGCTGTGAACCATTTGGTGATGTCATCACCATCTTCATATTTAATTACAATCCCTTTAGGGATTTTCAACATGTCAGGAGAATCTCTGACCCTATTTATATTGCTGCCACCATTGATGGGACCTAAGCCCATCTCTTGTCTTCCCCTTTCTTTGGCTAGGATCTGTCTTTCCAAAGCCAATCTTTTGGCCAACCTGGCTAGCAGGAGGTCATCTTCATTGAGGCTGCCCTGAATGCTTGCAGAGCTGTTGGACTCTCCTGTGAGAGAAGCAACATCTCTGACTATCACTTCTGGAGTCAGGGTTGGAGAAACCCTTGGCTCCCTAACTAGGAGACGGGGTGGGAAATTTCCCTCCTCATCACTAGCTTCCCCCTCTGTGAAGATATCATCAGAGGGGTTGTTTTTAGCAAACTCTGCCAAAAGCTCCTGGAGCTGTACTTTGGTAGGGTTTGAACCAATCTTTATCTTTTTGATTTTGCAGAGAGACCTTAACTCTGACATCCTAAGATGCAGGTAAGGGGTGAGGTTGAGTTCCATCACTATCTCTTCTGCAGCAGACATTATGGGCCTCATTCTGACTTTGGCGGGCGGCGGAGGCCACCCGCCAAAGTACCGCCGTCAGAATACCGCTGCGCGATCAAAAGACCGCCCCGGTAATTCTGAGTTTCCCGCTGGGCTGGCGGGCGACCGCCAGAAGGCCGCCCGCCAGCCCAGCGGGAAACCCCCTTCCACGAGGATGCCGGCTCCGAATGGAGCCGGCGGAGTGGAACGGGTGCGACGGGTGCAGTTGCACCCGTCGCGATTTTCAGTGTCTGCTATGCAGACACTGAAAATCTTGGTGGGGCCCTGTTAGGGGGCCCCTGCAGTGCCCATGCCATTGGCATGGGCACTGCAGGGGCCCCCATGGGCCCCACAACACCCGTTACCGCCAACCAGGTTCTGGCGGTCAAAACCGCCAGAACCAGGCTGGCGGTAGGGGGGTCGGAATCCCCATGGCGGCGCTGCCTGCAGTGCCGCCATGGAGGATTCCTCAGGCCAGGGGAAAACCGGTGGCAAACCGCCGGTTTCCCTTTTCTGACCGCGGCTTTACCGCCGCGGTCAGAATAGGCCTGGATGCACCGCCAGCCTGTTGGCGGTGATTCCGCGGTCCACGGCCCTGGCGGTCCATGATCACCAGGGTCGTAATGACCCCCTATGTTTCTAAAAGTTGGAATACTTTTTAAGAATCTAAAACTATCTCTAGAACTTAATTCAAACTTTTACAAAACTTTTAAACTCTAAAAGAAATGCTAACAGTGACTAACACAAGGCCCTAGCAGGACTTGTAAAAATTTAGAAAAATAGCTCAAATTTCAAAAATCAGTTTCTAATGACAATTTTTAGATTTTAGTCGTGTGATCAGGTATTGGCTGAGTAGTCCAGCAAATGCAAAGTCTTGTACCCCACCGCTGATCCACCAATGTAGGAAGTTGGCTCTGTATGTACTATTTCAAAGTAAGAAATAGCATGCACAGAGTCCAAGGGTTCCCCTTAGAGGTAAGATAGTGGCAAAAAGAGATAATTCTAATGCTCTATTTTGTGGTAGTATGGTCGAGCAGTAGGCTTATCAGAGGGTAGTGTTAAGCATTTGTTGTACACCCACAGGCAATAAATGAGGAACACACACTCAAAGACAATTCCACGCCAATAGGTTTTTATATAGAAAAATATATTTTCTTTATTTTAAGAACCACAGGTTCAAGATTTACAATCAATACTTTACATGAAAGGTATTTCACTCAGGTATCATAGGAACTTTGAATCAGCAAAATAGCATGTACAGTTTTGGAAAAAATGGCAGTAAGCTATTTTAAAACTAGACACTGCAAATTTCAACAGTTCCTGGGGGAGGTAAGTATTTGTTAGTTTCACAGGTAAGTAAAGCACTTACAAGGTTCAAAGTTGGGTCCAAGGTAGGCCACCGTTGGGGTTTCAGGGCAACCCCAAAGTTACCACACCAGCAGCTCAGGGCCGGTCAGGTGCAGAGGTCAAAGTGGTGCCCAAATCACATAGGCTTCAATGGAGAAGGGGGTACCCGCGACTTCGGAGGGCAGAACAGGGGGGTTTTGTAGAGCACCGGGGGGCACACAAGTCAGCACAAAAAGTACACCCTCAGCGGCACGGGGGCGGCCGGGTGCAGAGTGCAAACAGGCGTCAGGTTTGCAATAGAGTTCAATGGGAGACCCAGGGGTCTCTTCAGCGAAGCAGGCAGGCAAGGGGGGGGCTCCTCGGGGTAGCCACCACCTGGGCAAGGGAGAGGGCCACCTGGGGGTTGCTCCTGCACTGGAGGTCGGATCCTTCAGGTCCTGGGGGCTGCGGGTGCAGCGTCTTTACCAGGCGTCGGGTTCTTGGAAGCAGGCAGTAGCGGTCAGGGGGAGTCTCTGGATTCCCTCTGCAGGCGTCGCTGGGGGGGGCTCAGGGGGGTCAACACTGGCTACTCACAGGGTCGTAGTCGCCAGGGAGTCCTCCCTGTAGTGTTGGTTCTCCGCAGGTGGAGCCGGGGGCATCGGGTGCAGAGTGGAAAGTCTCACGCTTCCGGCGGGAAACGTGCAGTCCTTTAAAAGTTGTTTCTTTGTTGCAAAGTTGTAGCTTCTTTGGAACAGAGCCACTGTCCTCTGGAGTTCTTGGTCCTTTTAGATGCAGGGTAGTCCTCTGAGGCTTCAGAGGTCACTGGACCCTGGGGGACGCGTCGCTGTTGCAGTTTTTCTTGAAGTGGGGAGACAGGCCGGTAGGGCTGGGGCCAAAGCAGTTGGTATCTCCGTCTTCTCGGCAGGGCTTTCAGGTCAGCAGTCCTTCTTCGTCTTCAGGTTGCAGGAATCTATCTTGCTTGGTTCTGGGTGCCCCTAAATACTCAATTTAGGGGTGTGTTTAGGTCTGGGGGGTTAGTAGCCAATGGCTACTAGCCCTGAGGGTGGCTACACCCTCTTTGTGCCTCCTCTCTGAGGGGAGGGGGCACATCCCTAATCCTATTGGGGGAATCCTCCATCTGCAAGGATTTCTAAAAGTCAGAGTCACCTCAGCTCAGGACACCTTAGGGATTGCCCTGAATGGCCAGTGACTCCTCCTTGTTTTTCTCATTATCTCCTCCGGCCTTGCCGCCATAAGTGGGGTCGTGGCCGGAGGGGGCGGGCATCTCCACTAGCTGGAGTGCCCTGGGGCGCTGTAACAAAGGGGGTGAACCTTTGAGGCTCACCGCCAGGTGTTACAGTTCCTGCAGGGGGAGGTGAGAAGCACCTCCACCCAGTATAGGCTTTGTTACTAGCCAGAGTGACAAAGGCACTCTCCCCATGTGGCCAGCAACAGGTCTGGTGTGTGGCAGGCTGGCAAAACTAGTCAGCCCACACTGGAAGTCGGGTATGTTTTTCAAGGGGCATCTCTAAGATGCCCTCTGGGGTGTATTTCACAATAAAATGTACACTGGCATCAGTGTGCATTTATTGTGCTGAGAAGATTGATACTAAACTTCCCAGTTTTCAGTATAGCCATTATGGTGCTGTGGAGTTCATGTATGACAGACTCCCAGACCATATACTCTTATGGCTACCCTGCACTTACAATGTCTAAGGTTTTGCTTAGGCACTGTAGGGGCATAGTGCTCATGCACCTATACCCTCACCTATGGTATAGTGCACTCTGCCTTAGGGCTGTAAGGCTTGCTAGAGGGGTGACTTACCTATGCCATAGGCAGTGTGAGGTTGGCATGGCACCCTGAGGGGCGTGCCATGTCGACTTAGTCATTTTCTCCTCACCAGCACACACAAGCTGGCAAGCAGTGTGTCTGTGCTGAGTGAGGGGTCCCCAGGGTGGCATAAGACATGCTGCAGCCCTTAGAGACCTTCCCTGGCATCAGGGCCCTTGGTACCAGGGGTACCAGTTACAAGGGACTTACCTGGATGCCAGGGTGTGCAAATTGTGGAAACAAAGGTACAGGTTTAGGGAAAGGACACTGGTGCTGGGGCATGGTTAGCAGGCCTCGACACACTTTCAAATCATAACTTGGCATCAGCAAAGGCAAAAAGTCAGGGGATAACCATGCCAAGGAGGCATTTCCTTACAACCCTTATCTCTTCTTTTTCGCCTACAGATTACTTCTCAGCACCCCAGCTCAGACAAGTGATCTCTGCAGTGCTGCCATATTTTACCAACACCGGCAGCTCCATCCGCATTCCCGGACTGGTGCCAGCTGAATGGAAAGGTAGCATAGTTTCTCCCCTGTTAGTCTTTTCATTCTTGGCGTGGTCTCCCTTAACTTTTTGCCTCTGTTTCCCAGGTTGTTGATGTGTGCTGGACTCTGTTTTTGCTGTTTTTGATACTCTGGACACTTTACCACTGCTAACCAGTGGTAAAGTGCTTCTCTTCCAGGGGATCCTCATCAATAGTCATAAACATTGAATATTACCGCCCTTGTGCGGGGACCCCAGAGCATATATAAAATACACACATATAAAGTATGAAATATGCACAAAAAATATATATACATAGCATTTTTAGTAGTCATATTTTTCATACTAAACTCATATATACATGTGTAAAACAGCAATGCAGGCTATAATCATAAACAGGCTAAAATGCTTTATTTCTATGAAGTTTTTTTTATTTTTATTTTTTTAATCATTATAAAATTACAATAGAGAATAAATATCTACCCAAGCCCCCAAAACTGGGCTTAGGGAAATAAGCAGTAGTAATCACTAGAGAAAAAACTACATTGAAAAACAATGGAGCATTCTTAGCCAATAGGCTGCATGCAGGTTAACACAGGAGAACCATAAAAACTTTGGCACCGTGCCTTTAAGACCCTGAGCACCTCCAGTATCCCACCATGCCTCAGGGGTGAAGGAAAGGTGACAGTTGGTTCACAGTTAAGTCAGTTCTTTTTTCCGGCTTCTTCTGAGAGAATCCTGGCGCATTGAGCTCTCAGTTTTTCTGAGTTTTTCTCAGAAAAATACTTTAAAACAGCGTTTTTTCCTGTTTTACTCGACATCTAACATCATTGTCTGAGTTTGGCAGTTTTTTCCTGACAGAAAAATGCCTTCCCTTTTTGTCAAATGCCCTTGTGGGAAGAAGAAGCCCAGTCAGATCCACACACTCTTTATATTGTGTGCCTGCCTCAGAGTCACTGCCCTGACACTTGCAAACACTGCAAGAACATGTCAAAGAGGACTCTGAAGGACAGAGAAAAGATCAGGCTTCATGGGCTTCACGAGAGGCAGAAAACATCATCCTCTTCGCTTCCCAGGCAGCCAACAGGCCACTCTCAGGAGAGAATGGCTAGGTCGACGTCAGCAGGTAGGAAAGTACCTGTTTGTTCCCCGTCGACGTCGTCGCTGCCACCATCTCACCGCCATAGATCGCCGTCGACGGCGACCCGCCCGACGTCGAAGGATACGGAGTCGAGGGAACATGGCCATCGCAGGGGCATATCTCCGTCGATGGCAGCTCACCGATCGACGTCGAGCCATCACCTGCGTGCCCGTTCACTGCCGAAGACCTCACGCCCCCGACGTCAAGAGACACGACGTCGAAATCGCCACGGCGGCAAGAGCAACATCCGCCGTCGGCCGCCCACCGCTCCACGTCGAGGCACACAACGGCGAGCAGGTCGAGGTCCAGAGATCGCCGTTCGACATCAAGACACTCTTCGTCGAGGCATTCAACGTCGAGGCACTCAATGTCGAGACAAGAACAACCGGCTGTGCGCCCTTCGACGTCGGCACAGCCGTCGACGTCGACACAGGTTTTACCTGTCTCGCAGGGAGTAGAACATCGCCTTCCTCCAGCAGATAAGGCCGCTCCATCTCCAGTGGTCTCCATACGGAGCGATTCATCTCATTCGAGAGCGGCATCATCGGGGCATGTTTCACCCATCAACTTGTCACCAAGATGGTTGGAGAGCCTTAATAGACCAGCGGCCTCCCCGGATTCGCAGTATTCACGAATGTACTCTCCTACTGCCTCTCTCCCGAGAACACCATCACCGACAGCGCGGGCAGGACGGGCTCGCTCTGCTCCTCGCCAACCGACCACGAGGCCTGGGCGCTCTGTTACAGCGTCTCGCAGCAGTTCACGTTCCCAACGACGATCTAGGTCACGATCACGACACAGAAGATCGCCCTCTTGGTCGTCGTCAGGATCATCCGTCGGACGTTACTCCCCCACCTTAACAGATTCTCCACCAGCTAGGGTCTCACCGGTGGATGACATCACCACTTTTAATGAGGTACTTTTAAGGGGAGCGCAGAAGTTAAATATAGAGGTTCCAGAACCATCTACCTCCTCGTCAGTCATTTTTGAGACTCTGCAACATAGAACTGTTTGGAAAAAGCTACTGCTGCTAGTGCCTGGTCTGCTGCAGCCAACCATGGACACTTTTTTGGCGCCAGCCACCCTCAAATCTGCTCCGGCTAGGATTTTGAAAAAATATAAAGCGCCTGAACAGGACCCTTTATTCCTAAGAACGGATCCGCCACCGGACTCAGTAATATTGGCCGCAGCCCGAAAAACCCACTCGGTGGCATCATCCTCCACGGTCCCACCGGACAAAGAGAGCAGGCATCTAGACTCTCTGGGGAGAAAAAAGTGCGGCACGGCGGCATCTATAATGAAGGTCTCCAGCGCTTCTGCACTCATGGGCAGGTATGACCGTTCTCTGTGGGACTCCCTCAACAGGTTCACAGAAAAGTTGCCCAGGGAAGACAGACAGGACTTCCAAGAGATCCTGCAAGAGGGATGTCTGGTATCCAACCAAGTCATCAGCGCAGCGGCAGATGGGGCAGACTTAGCTGCACATGGGTACGCACATGGAATCTGTGCAAGAAGGTCTTCCTGGCTGAGACTGACTGGTTTATAACAGGAAGCACAACAGCGCATCCTAATTCTCCCATTCAACGGGAACTCGCTGTTTGGTACCCATACGGATGAAGAAATGGCACGCATGAAGACCGAAGTGGACACCATGAGGGCAGTAGGCCTGGAAAGGAAGAAGGACTTCAGGCGGAGGTATAGGCCTTATGACAGGCGCCCTTTCCAGCAGAGGGTTCAAACCCCTCACTGGTCCCAGAGGCCACAGCAAAGGCAGGGACGCCCTCTTTTTCAGGCTCGTAAGGCCACAAGAGAACGAGGGTCAAGTAGACCTCAACAGCCCACACCGAAAGCGCCGGCCAAACAATGAGATCTCGCTTCCCTCGACACTGTACACCACTCCGGTGGGGGGAAGAATCACAGATTATCTTCACGAGTGGCACTCTATCACAAAAGACAAATGGGTGCTCAACATTGTCGAAAATGGCTACTCTCTTCTTTTCAGACAACCTCCACCGCACTTGCCACCAGCCAAATGCAATCCATCTCATCTCAGCCTGCTGCGCAAAGAGGCTCTCGCCCTCTTACGAAAGAAGGCAATAGAAAAGGTTCCACTTGCGCACAGAGGAAAGGGGGTTTACTCCCGTTATTTTCTGGTGGCGAAAAAAGGCCGAGAGGGCATTTTCAGACCAATTCTGGACTTACGGCTGCTGAACAAGTACATAAGAAAACAGAAGTTCAGGATGCTGGCTCTTCACCAGATTTTCCCTCAACTACATCAGGGAGACTGGATGTGCTCCATCGACCTGCAGGATGCATATTTTCACATCCCGATAGCTCCCAAGCATCGGAAATTCTTGCGCTTCCTGATAGCCTCACAGCACTATCAGTTCAGAGTGCTACCATTCGGCCTGAAATCTGCCCCCCGCGTCTTCTCGAAATGTGTGGCAGTGGTAGCGGCACATCTTCGAAAACAAAAGATCTTCATCTACCCATACCTAGACGACTGGTTACTGAAAGCTTCCTCTCCGGATCAGGCGAGAAGCCATCGGGACATTGTGCTCAAGGTTTTCAAGTCTCTAGGTCTTCAAGTCAACTACCAAAAGTCCACCTTGATTCCAACACAGAACCTCCACTACCTGGGTGCTATACTAAACACAGAGCTCCAAAGAGTGTATCCTTCGGAGGAACGACTATTATCAATAAAGAGGAAGTGTCAAGACCTGTTAAAATCCGACGCACCTACGGCCCGTCAGGTGACATCTCTGCTGGGCTCCATGGCATCATCCATTTTCATTGTCCCAAATGCCAGGCTGCACATGAGGCCCCTCCAAGAGGCGTTGGAGAACAACTGGAGCCAAAGGACAGGTCGCTGGGAGGACAGAGTGCGGCTACCGATAGCGGCACGTCAGTCATTGCAATGGTGGATGCACAGACCTCACCTGTCAGTAGGTGCTCCGTTTCACCAGGTAATTCCATCCGACATTCTGGTAACAGATGCGTCTCTTCAGGGATGGGGGGCTCATCTGGGTCCCCTTCAAGCTCAGGGCCTGTGGTCCGACAAGGAAAAGAAGTACCACATCAATCTGCTGGAGCTCAGAGCGGTCCATATGGCTCTCAAGTCTTTTGCTCCATCAATTCAGGGGAAATCTCTCCTAATACAAACGGACAATAAAACCACAATGTATTATTTGAACAGACAGGGGGGAACGAGATCCCTGCCCCTATCTCGAGAGTCCTAAACGATATGGCATTGGCTCCTGGCCAGAGGAATGTGACTTACAGCGGTTCACCTGCCAGGTCAACAAAACGTGGAAGCAGATTTCCTGAGCAGACACCTAGAGGACGCCCACGATTGGGTCCTACACAGCGAAGTCGTCGAAGACATCTTCGCTCTATGGGGTCGGCCTCAATTGGATCTCTTCGCAGACGAAGTAAACAAGAAATGCCCAGACTTCGCATCCAGGTTCTACCGTCCGGGATCTCGAGGGAATGCCCTGTTGATCGACTGGTCAGGGATATTTCTCTACGCCTTTCCACCGATTCCCCTCATACCGGTAGTGATCAACAAACTTTACAGATCCAGCACCAGAATGATTCTCATAGCGCCGCAATGGCCCCGTCAATTCTGGTACACAGATCTCCTCAACCTATCGGAACAACCTCACAGGAGGCTGCCGTGCAGACCGGATCTTCTGAGCAGGATGGAGGGCAGGGTTCTGCATCCCAACCTACCCTCTCTGAGCTTGACAGCATGGCTCCTGAATTCCTGCAGTTTGGGCACCTAGGGCTCTCGCAGGAGTGCATGAACATCTTGAAAGAGTCCAGACGACCTTCCATGCGGCGTTCTTACACGTTTAAGTGGAAGAGGTTCTACATATGGTGCTGTCAACAAGGTCAGAATCCCATACGGGCTCAGGAGGATGTCATATTGTCTTACTTACTTCATCTGGCAAAGTCCGGTCTGCAGGTATCATCTATTAAGGTACATTTGTCTGCCATTACAGCCTATCGTAAGTCACCTTCTCAGGAATCCTTCTTTACGAAACCAGTAGTCAAGGATTTCTTAGAAGGTTTGAAAAAAGTTTTTCCGCCCATTCAGAGACCCTCTCCTCCATGGGAACTGAACATAGTATTGTCAAAACTTATGGGCCCTCCTTTCGAACCTATACACAAAGCCTCTTTGCAACACCTTACGTGGAAGACGGCTTTTTTGGTGGCCATTACTTCCGCGAGGAGGGTCAGTGAAATTCAGGCTTTGTCTTCCAAAGAACCGTACACAATTTTTCACGACAATAGAGTGGTTCTGCGAACTCACCCATCATTCCTACCGAAGGTGGTGTCAGAATTCCACATCAATCAGACTATCTCTTTACCAACTTTCTTCCCCATTCTGGAGACTCCAGCGGAGAAAGCGTTGCACTCCCTAGATTTGAAAAGAGTGCTGAAATTGTATTTGGATAAAACAAAATTGATTAGACATTCCAATCACTTGTTTGTAAATTATGGTCATTTGAGGACAGGAGAGGCAGCATCTAAACGAACAATATCAAGATGGATAGTTTCTTGTATTGTTAATGCTTACCAGTTGGCTAACAAACAACTACTAGCTAGACCGAAAGCACATTCCACAAGGGGAAAAGCGGCTACTGCTGCCCTCCTTAACAATGTTCCAATATCTGAGATTTGTAAGGCTGCTACATGGAAGTCTGTACATACATTTACTAGACATTACTGTTTGGACTCAGATGCAAGAGCAGATGCCCAAGTGGGGCAGGCCTCTCTGAGAAATTTATTTGCATGATACATATCTATTCCTGCACTTCTATTAGACAGTCCGCAGAGTTTAGGGATGGGCTTGCTAATCTATTCAATGTTTATGACTATTGATGAGGATCCCCTGGAAGAGAAGGATAAGTTACTTACCTGTAAATCCTAGTTCTCTTCCAGGGGTATCCTCATCAAAGTCATGAACAACCCACCCTCCTCCCCGGACGCACGTCTCCTAGAAGTGCAGGACAGACTGTCTTTCGAATCAGTTACACAGATTGTCACCGTAAAAAAGTACTGACCTAACTGTGAACCAACTGTCACCTTTCCTTCACCCCTGAGGCATGGTGGGATACTGGAGGTGCTCAGGGTCTTAAAGGCACGGTGCCAAAGTTTTTATGGTTCTCCTGTGTTAACCTGCATGCAGCCTATTGGCTAAGAATGCTCCATTGTTTTTCAATGTAGTTTTTTCTCTAGTGATTACTACTGCTTATTTCCCTAAGCCCAGTTTTGGGGGCTTGGGTAGATATTTATTCTCTATTGTAATTTTATAATGATTAAAAAAATAAATAAAAAAAAAGAACTTCATAGAAATAAAGCATTTTAGCCTGTTTATGATTATAGCCTGCATTGCTGTTTTACACATGTATATATGAGTTTAGTATGAAAGATATGTGTACTAAAAATGCTATATATATTTTTTTCGTGCATATTTCATACTTTATATGTGTGTATTTTATATATGCTCCGGGGTCCCCGCACAAGGGCGGGAATATTCAATGTTTATGACTTTGATGAGGATACCCCTGGAAGAGAACTAGGATTTACAGGTAAGTAACTTATCCAAGTGCTCCTTTACAAAATGTGTATGTAATTGGTTCATCCATGATTGGCATATTTGATTTACTTCTAAGTCCCTAGTAGAATGCACTAGAGGTGCCCATGGCCTGTAAGTTAAATGCTACTAGTGGGCCTGCAGCACTAGTTGTGCCACCCACATTAGTAGCTCTGTAATCATGTCTCAGACCTGCCACTGCAGTGTCTGTATGTGCAGTTTTAACTGTAAATTCGACTTGGCAAGTGTACCCACTTGCCAGTCCTAAACCTTCCATTTTCTTTCTTATAAGACACCCTAAGGTACGCCCTAGGTAGCCCCAAGGGCAGGATGCAGTGTATGGTTAAGGTAGGACATATAGGGCCAGATGTATCAAGAATGCATTTTGGGAATCAGAAAAAGCTATTTTTAAGAAATCGCTATTTCTGAGTCGCAAAATGCAATGTATCAAATTTGCGATTGGGTAATAGTGATTTCGTAAAAATCACAAATGCTATTACCGAATTGCAAATTGCGATACAGCCCCCATTCGCATCTATGGGCCTGTGGGCCCATATTTGCGAATATTTTGCATGTCCCAAATTGCGAATTCCTAGCTGGAATTCGCAATTTTGGGAAATGCAAAGTCCAGGGTGCTGGGGGCCTAAAGCCCCCTCTGCTGCACCCCAAAACATTTTTTTACAACATGTAAGGTGCACACATGCCAAAAGGGCATGTGTGCTTTACATGTAAATTTTAAAAATGCATTTTAAATGCATTTTCAAAATTTGCACATGGTTACCACCAAGTTCAACTTGGTGGTAATAACGATTCCTTAATGCCCAATTCGCATTAAGGAATTGCTTCATACATGTGCTTTAGAAATCGCAAATAAGGATTCCTTATTAGCGATTTCTTATTTAGAGAGTCGCAATTTGCGACTACCTAAACAGGGTCGCAGTTTTAAGGAATCGCTATTTTAGCAATTCCTTAAAATTGCATTCAGAATGCTTTTGATACATTCTGAAAGGGCTTTTTGCATTCGCAAATGGGCATTCGCCCCGTGTGCGAATGCAAAAAGCTTTGATACATCTGGCCCACAGTAATGTGTTTTATATGTCCTGACAGTGAAATATTGCTACATTTATTTTTCACTGTTGCAAAGCCTGTCCCTCTCATAACATGGGGGCTACCTTTAAATCTGATTAAAGTGTAGATTCCCTGTGGGAGCGGATAGACATTTGGAGTTTGGGGTCTCTGAGCTCACAATTTAAAAATACATCTTTTAGCAAAGTTGATTTTAAGATTGTGTGTTTGAAAATGCCACTTTTAGAAAGTGAGCATTTTCTTGCTTATACCATTTCTGTGACTCTGCCTATTTGTGGATTCCCTGTCTGGGTCAGTTTTACAGTTGGGCTGGTTGCACCTCTCACTAGACAGTGACACAAAGGGAAGTAGGGTGTAGTCTGCATTTCCTGATGAACCATCTGTGCTAGGAGGGAGGTGAGGAGTGGTCACTCACACCTGAAAGGGCTGTGCCTGCCCTCACACAATGCAGTCTCCAACCCCCTGGTGAGTGTTTGGGGCCTGGCCTGGGCAAGGCAGGATTTCCCAATCAAGAGAGACTTTGCTTTGAAGTAGGCCTACTTCAAAGGGGAAAATGGGTATAAGAAGGGCACCCAAAACCACAGACTTTATAACACTTCTGGAAACCAAGAGGAACCTCTTCCTGGAGAAGAGCTGAGGAAGAAGGGCTGCCTGTGACTGTACTTTGTGGAGCTATCCTGCAGTTGCTGCTTCTGCCTGTGCTAGAGGACAAAGACTGGACTTTGTGTTGCCTTCCTTCTTGTGAAGATCTCGAAGGGCTTGATTTAGAGCGTGCCGCCAGTTGTTTGAAGTCTCAGGGGCAGCAAAGACTTCTCCCTGCCAGCACCTGGAGTCTCTGGAGAGACGCCTACTCTGCCAAGTGGTGCCCATCCAGGTCCTGAGACCCTGAAAGGAGAAGCTGGCAGCCCAAGAGTGAGAAATCCACGCACAGATCGCTGTGCGGGGAAAAAATCGACACGACTCCAATTTGCAGCTGAAAAATCGACGCGCTGCCGGCTTCGCAGCTGAGAATCGACGCTCGCCTGCAACGCGACCCGAAGGTCCACGCCCGGGGCTGGAGAAACGACGCACAGCATCACTGACGGAGGCTGGTGAGATTGCAAACCTCGTTGCGTGGTTTTCAGATCATCTTGCAGCTGGATTTCTGACGTAAACACCGCTGGGCGTGTAAAAACGACGCAAAGCCTGTCTGGACCCGAGAATGCTGACCGGATCGACGCATTGCTTTCCTGCGGAGAGAAGAAACGACGCACGCCAAACCAACAAAAGGAGAAACTACACAAGGTCTCGCTCGTGAGTGAAATCGACGCATCGCAATCCCCTTTTTGATGCACCCAATAAGATCGTCCGCGCGGGGTTATTTTTGACGCACCCAAGGTACATTTTCACGCTAACAGCATTAGCGTTGTGTTTAAAATTAGATGAAGACTCTTTTTGGTTTTAAAGTGATAACTTAACTTGTGTATTGTGGATTTTTGTCGGTTTGGTCTTGTTTTGTTTAGATTAATATTTTCTATTTTTCTAAATCTGTGTTGTGTCATTTTGTAGTGTTTTCATTAAGCTACTGTGTGTGTTAGTACAAATACTTTACACTCTGAAGTTAAGCCTACTCCTTGTGCCAAGCTACCAAGGGGGTAAGCAGAGGTTAGCTGAGGGTGATTCTCTTTTACCCTTACTAGAGTGAGGGTCCTTGCTTGGACAGGTGATAACCTGAATGAAAACCAAATACCCCATTTCTAACACCCCCCGCTTAAACATCTACCCTGGACCCAAAGATCCTACGAAACATTTTCCCTGTCTTTTCTCCACTTGATGGCGAATATGATAAAAATAATTGTTCAATCACAGCTGATGCATCAGCTATGGTCACATAGGCTGCTTTACCAGGTGCAATCTGGCGTACGCAGAGGACTCCCTGTCAAACTTATTGAAGATATTAGGTCAACCTTGGATGAGAACGAAGTGGCAGCACTGATACTATTAGACCTGTCGGCTGCCTTCAAAACTATCTCCCACTCTATCTTACTCCACAGACATGTGACAGCTTTTGTATCTGGCACGGTTCTCATCCTTTCTTCAAGATAACACACAAACTGGGGCATCGGGAAATTTTAGATCTTCTCTCAAACCCCTCAAACCTATTTTGACTGGAATGCTGCAAGACTGAGGCCCTCATTACAAGGCGTGTGGTCTTCAGACCGACAGCCTCGCAGTTGCAGTCAGAATGCCGGCACCACCTCGTTTACACCAGCCTGGCGGTGCCGGCGGTCTCAATCGCCAGGGCAGCACTGCAAGCAGCGCTGCCACGGGGATTACGACCCCTCTCTTTGCCAGCATTAACATGCCGGTTGCACCGCCATGTAAATGTTGGCCGGGACGGAGTGCCTGGGGCCCCCCCGACCAGACCCTTCACGCAAATCACTGTCTGCTTTGTCTGATTTGCTTGACGGGTGCTAGTGCACCCGATGCACAACAGCATTGTTTCCGGCCATGTTGCGAGCCGGCTTCAATGTTGTGCATTTCCCGGTGGGCCAGTAGGCGGAAACTGTGTTTCCACCAGGTGACCCAGCGGGAAACTCATAATAGGGCCAGCGGGAAGGAGACCGGACTGGGGGTCTCCTGAACGCGGGAATTTGGCGGGTGGCCTTTTTCGCCTGCCAAACTCGGATTGAGGCCCTCAATCCTAAACCCAATTCTTTTTAACCTGTATATGGCCCCTTTCGGCTGCCTGATTGAGTTGTTCAGGTTTCCCTTTCCTAAGTTGTGCTGATGATACTCAGCTCAATCAATCATTCAATCACTGCATTTGTAAAGCGCGCTACATACCTGCGAGGGTGCTACTGGTCGAAGAGCCAGGTCTTGAGGAGTCTTCTGAAGGCCAGAAGGTCCTGGGTCTGTCGTAGGATGGTGGGGAGAGTGTTCCAGGTCTTGGCGGCGAGGTAGGAGAAGGATCTGCCGCCGGCGGTGGTTTTTCAGATGCGGGGTACTGTGGCGAGGTTGGCTGAGCGGAGGCTTTGGGTGGGGGTGTGGAAGCTGAGTCGGTTGTTGAGGTAGGTGGGTCCGGTGTTGTGCAGTGCTTTGTGTGCGTGGATCAGGAGCTTTAAGGTGATCCTTTTGTTGACGGGGAGCCAGTGCAGGCCTCTCAGGTGGAGTGTGATGTGGCTGCGGCGGGGGACATCGAGGATGAGTCGGGCCAGGGCTAGATAACAGCACTGCAAAAACAACGGAATTTGAGATGCTGTCTGCAGAAAGTCTTCAGATGGAAAACACCAAGGGCCAGATGTAGCAAATAAAAAATTTGCGAGTTGCAAAGTGCGAGTCCATGCGACTCGCAATTTGCAACTCGCAAATTGGTATGCAGTACGGTGTCTCAGACACCAACTGCGACTCGCTATGGGGTCGCAATGACCCACCTCATCAATATTCATGAGGTGGGTCGCAAATTGCGGCCCCATAGCGAGTATAGGCACTCGCAAACATGGAGGCCTGCTGTCGTCAGCAGACCTCCATGTTCGTGACTGCTTTCAATAAAGCAGTTTTTTTTTTTAAGTGTAGCCCGTTTTCCTTAAACAGCTGCACTTTAAAAAAAAAAACGAAACCTTTAGTTTCGGGTTTTTTTCAGGGCAGGTAGTGGTCCCTTGGACCACTACCTACCCTGAAAAAATTGTTTTGGGTCCATTCACAAAGTGGAAGGGGTCCCATGGGGACCCCTTCCAATTTGCGAGTGGGTTACCATCCACTTGTAGTGGATGGTAACTGCGACACCTACGCGGTCGCAAATGGTATTGCATACCACTCAGAATCGCAAATAGGAAGGGAACACCCCTTCCTATTTGCGATTCTGAAATGCATATTGCGAGTCGGTCCCGACTCGCAATATGCATTTCTGCATAGCAAAGAGGCATTTGCGCCTCGGAAACGGCGATTTTCGCCGTTTGCGAGGCGCAAATCCTTTGCTACATCTGGCCCCAAATCTCTTATTCTTAACTACGCTTGCAGGATGATCTGTCCAGATTTAGATGTCTTTTGCAGACTTTTCTTTCTACTAGCTTGGTTTTTAGCTCTCCTGTGGTGTTGCTACCATGGTCTGAATTTTTTTCCTTGTTAGTGCCAGGACACCTCTTTTCCGCAGTGGTGTTTTTTCCTCTTCTTATAAATTCTAAATTAATGTATTCATTAATGTATTCATTACTTTGTTAGCATGTTTAATAGTTATTTAATTTGATCCTAATTTGGTCAGCTATTATTTTAAGTGACTGTACAGTGCTGTACAGGCTCTCCCCTAAAAATAACCTCTAAGCAATGCACTATTCAGACTAAATTAACACAATTTACATTTACAAATGCAAAAGGTTTGGTTTTGCTCATTTCTTTCTAGAAAACTCGGGCACTGGCAAAGACTTATCCGGTCTGTGTTTTCAAAAGAGGTTTGCAGAATGTATATTTCATTTTCCCCATGTGATTACTATCAAAGTGTCTGTCAGACATTTACTACTGTTGAAGCAGCATCTCGCTGTTTGGTTTAAACGTGAAGTGCACATAAGAATGTCATAGGAGTACTGTGTTGTTATAGTCCTATCTCTTAAAGTACTTTTATTCTATTCTTACAGTCATAGTGACTAACAAAATAAAATCCTACTTCTGTGTACGGTGAAAGTCGCATTTTTTCAATTTCTGAAATCAGGTAGCCCTAGATTCAGATCCTCCTCTGCAATGTCAGTCCTGCCAACTCCTCACCTGCTCTCCCCCACCATTGCACCCCTCTCTGGCTTCCCTTTAAATAATATAGTTTAATGTGAACTTACTTGGAAGGCTCAACAGCTGCTATGTACTGCTGTGCCTCTGTGGATCCCGAAGGTGCTTTTGTAAACATCTATTGCCCCCCCACCCCTAACCCACCTCTCGTTGCTTACCCTCTCACTACCCCCCAACTGCTCCCTAGCTTACTTCTCCATTGCTTCCTGACCCTCGCAATTCTTTAAAAAACATTTTGTTTTCCTGTTTCTGGATTGCGAACTTCCTGCCAATAGTTGCTGCTCCGCATTCCAAAAAAGTGCTTTTCACTAAAACCTGAATGTTTTTTTTTAAAATTTACCAATCCAAGGGGAATATTTATGAAACGTGGAGCTGCACCTAGGGCCCAACTTTCTTGCAACCCCCTAACGTCACCATGTGGGTGCCATACATAATCTAATGTCTCACTTAAAAATCCTCCTAGAGGAATTATTTACCTATAGTATGTGTACATATTAGCCAATCTTCAATTAATGAATAAGACAACTCTGTACTGTTGAAATCCAATATCTTACTCAATAGGATTCAGGAAGTTCAAAAAAATGTACAACAATTCCAACGAATGTCCATTTCATAAAAAACAACACAGTATATAACCCCTCTAGATCATAAGATTGAATGCCAACTGCAGATCCAGGAAGGTGTTATAACCCTCCTCATGACACAGTTCTGCACAATAACTGCCTGGTTTTAGTCCCAGTTCAAGGAATATCATGGACTTTCAATTCAGCTTGTCAAATGAGAAGGTAATGTCGACGTTTCGGCCTGTAGTGGCAGTCAGAGATCTGTCAGTATTTAATATAAGGTGCACCATGGCGGTAGTTAGTGAACTAGCATCAGAATTTTTTAAGATAGTTCGCCGCTTCGCAGGATTCGCATCAGAAATGTTGACACTAATCCTGCAAAGCACCCATAGGCCCATTGTAACCAATGGGAGCCCCTTTTTAGCACCTGCTCAGAGCAGGCATTAAAAGTGCAGAAAAAAATGACACAAAGAAATCTCTTAGGATACATCATCAGTAAATCATGTTCCTACAAATGACATGGCTGTCAAAAGTGGGCTCGTCATTGTGCCTTTTTTTGTTTTTTAGACTTTTTGGCCGGTATTGAACATAATTGGCAAAAAGCATTTTGTTTTTTGCCAGTGCTGCCTAACACTAGCAAATTTATTAGCAAAGCCAATTGTCCGCTAAGATAAAATCTATTGGTTTTGCCAAAGCTTGTTTAATTTGTTTCACCCAATGCTTACAAATGCTGTCAGATGGCATTAGATAGTTCCCCCATACAATGCAGGGGAAGGTTTTATTCCCCTACATAGTCATGGTACTTTGTTTTGTATGACACTATGCTGTATTGTCTTTTCTACAACCTCTTCTTAAGGTTACACCTAAATTCAGTACTTTGCCATGCAACTGAAACCTGTAATTGCATGAGTAGTCTAGGCATAGAGTTCAGTAGCTCTCAGCTTGGAGTCCAACATTATAGGAGTATAACAGTCATGAGGGGAGAGATCAGGGAAGAAAAATGAAGTGCAGGAAGAATAATAAAAGTACAATCCATTTTAACATCCAGCAAGGTGTTTGTTTCTATCTGATTTCATTATCAAGTTCACCCTATAATAGCCTATCAGAGGCTGAACTACTTTTTCTGTGAAAAATAAAATGTATTGAAGTACCAGCTTCAAAATGCAGCCTTATAGGCTTTAATTGTGAAGAGAGTAAAAGGATGCTCCCCTTTTAAGATTCCATTAGGGTTCTCTAACCACAGTGCACTGGCAGTTTAAGTCAGTTCTTTTTTTATGGTACTATATGCCTTGACTTTGCAAGCTGTTGTTTGCTTTTTTTTAGTGTCCAACAGTCATAGCTGGAGAGGAGTGTGGGTTGTTTAGGGCTGGTTGTTTATGACTTCAATAAAGATACCTATGATGAAGACCCGAAGACCCATCTTCTGCATTGTAGGATCTTCATTGATAGTCATAAGCACTAGAATGGAATAGCAAGCTTATCAACGCATTGAAACACAGCAGTTGTCCAGCAGGAAGAGAATATAGATGTCTCAAATTATTTCATAAAGCAGAGTGCAAAATTAATCAATTAAAGGATTGGAACATTCTGTTTAAAGAGATGTATTTGTGTTTCTTGACCCATTTGTGTGTCAGCTTGTGCATCAGACTTTAAGCAATAAAGTTTAGTAAATGTATAAATTGACTTATAAGTAGCTGATTTACATAGCTGCTGTGGGTATATCTCTAAGCCAAGTTTAGTAGCTGCTTTTCCTCTAGTTGAGTGTGCTCTAGCCTTACCTGGTAAAGGTTTGTTTGCTAACCGATAGTGTGAACGCTGAGTGTATTACTAATGATTTTTATATATTATGGGTTAAGAATTTGCATAGAATTAGGCTGATAGAGAAAATAATGTGCAACTTGGAAAATGTGCCCACTTTAGTGGCCGTCATAAAATATGTAATGCTTTTAGAGAATGCATATTAATTATTATTCAAAGTGCGTGTGTAGAGAAGATTTCAATAGTATGTTACATTAATGATTTCATGTTATATTTTTGCTTATTAATCGCAGGCCTTCAGTTAGCGATGTTTGGGCCTACTCGGCACAACCTCATATTAAGCTGCAATGTCTGAATAAAATTAGTGGGAATGTATGTCCAGTGAAATACTGATTTATTGTTCACACTGTTTTGGGCAAACGTTTAGCAGATGTCTTTAACTTTCTTATGAGAATGGCTTGCTAGAATGTGTTGTCCTAGACGTTACAACTTTTAATGCAAGAGACCGCGATGTCCCCTGGAACCAACAATGGATGCACTGACTGGAGTACGGATTGCCAGAGGAAAGTTACCTGACGAGTCTGACGATGGGAACAGGAGAAGAGGAGCCAATCATCGACGTGTGAAAGACAGTTTTGTTATATCTTAGATTTGGGGTTTAATTTCTATTGAATTAACTGTAAAAGTTCGGTTTTCTGACCAATATCACCATGGGAAGTTCTTTAGAAATTCTAACTTAGCCCAGCTGCACCGAGGACAGGCGGCACTTTTCTATTTTGATTTTCCCAGTGGAGGTTCTGTTTGAAGAGCTTAACAGTTCTTGATGACTTTTATTTCTAACTTTGACTTTGAAGCTTAATTGTTGATGGTTGATGCTGATCCGTTAGAGATTGCTTCTTAAATGGTTCAGTTTGCTTAGAGTCCCCTGTGGTTGAACCATCCCCTTTCATTGTCCTTTTTGCTGAAGATGACCAGACGGATGTCCAACTGAGGAAGAAAATACCTAGAAAATGTTAAAAAATTGTAATTAACAAAGAGTTGATGCATTCATATGCTGAATTTAGATGACTTGTATATCCGTTGCACAGTTGTTTCTGTTGTTAATTTGTACTGTGATTCTTGAATGTTTAACAGTGAATGCTTTAGCTAAATTGAGATTTTTTAGAAGATTTGGTCAACCAGTGTTATTCATGTATGTTTATCATTTGATTTTTAGACTAATTTATGTGATATTAGCATTGTTAATATAGGGAAATAAACTTTCTAACTTTTACATAAAGGTGTGGTTATTCGTGGCCATATAGGTCATAGTGTGTAAAGTGTATTGATTCCAAAAGTATTTGATAACGTTTATTGATTATGATGTTGTGTTTGCATTGAATTTATGACTTATGGTGGAATTTAAGCGTAGTCAAAAGGTCAGTCGAACCTCTAACGCGTCCCCTTATAAATTGATCCGTAAAAGACAATATAAGGACTGACACGCTAACAGAAATGGTAGCAGAGTAGGATGGTTCATCTCCTTAAGAGGCCATCATATGGTCCTTTTTTCCCCTTAGAAGTGATAAAAGAGTTGGATGGTTTGTCTCCTTAAGTTATCAATATAATTCACATATTTGGTAAGTTGGTAAAGGTTAAGATTTCCAGATTCGATGATACAAAGTGAAAAGATTATGGCCCTCATTACAGCCCAGGCGGTCGGTGATAAAGCGGCGGTAATACCACCACAAGCCGGCGGTACAAAAAATTGAATTATGACCATGGCTGAAATCGCCAACACATACAGCCACTTCAACACTCCGACCGCCACGGCGCTAGCAACAAACACTGCGGTGGTAACTGCAACAGCCAGGCGGAAGACAATGTACCGCCCACTGTATTATGACACACCAATCCGGCACCTTTTCCGGGGCAGTACCAACGCCATCAGAAGCACGGCGGAAACAGTACACAGAAGGGAAACGACTCACCTCTTAACACTCAAGGAAGAACCACAACGCCATGGAGCCTAAACTGCAGATCTTCCCCATGCTGGTATACCTCCTCCTACACCAGAAACACGAACACCGGCGAAGACGACCACAATGAGTACCGCACCTAGCACACAAGGGAGGGGGGGAGAGAGTGACACACACACCCAACACGCAACACCTCCACCCCCAACACCATACACACAAACAGATGCAACAACATGACATATCCACCCTGTAATCCCCAGGAATAATGCAAGGACAGAAGGAATTGGTTAAATTGAGTGTAATATTACAAATTTAGATAAATATGTCCTATAAGCATTAGACAGTATGTACAATATATACAAATGGAGGGACAATGCCCACTCCAAAATGTCCATGGCCCACAGGGCCATAATATATAGGCCAAGGCCACACTTGACTCCTGCCTCAATACGGAGAGAACACTGCAGGGGCATCAGGTTGAAAACACACAGGTACCTTATGGGGACAGGGAATGGGGGGGCACCCCATCCGGAAGATGGTACAATGCCACTGCACCTGGAGGGGGCTACATGCCCTCTGCAATGTCCTGGGGAGTGCAAAGCCACAGTCTCTCAAGTGGGTGGTTTGCCCACTGCTTGGTCCTGGGGAGTGCAAGGCCACAGTCTGTCAAGTGGGTGGTTTGCCCACTGCTTGGTCCTGGGGAGTGCAAAGCCACAGTCTCTCTAGTGGATGCCTTCTTCCAATGGTTCTGGAGGGGGCCTTGTGCCCAGTGTGCTTCATCCTGGCAAGGATTGGGTGAGTGGATGCCTTCTTCCACTGGCTCTGGAAGGGGCCTTGTGCTCAGTGTGCTTCATCCTGGCAAGGAGGGGGTGAGTGGATGCCTTCTTCCACTGGTTCTGGAGGGGGCCTTGTGCCGAGTGTGCTTCATCCTGGCAAGGAGGGGGTGGGTTCTGGAGGGGCCCTTGTGCCCAGTGGGCTTCATCCTGGCAAGGAGGGGGTGAGTGGATGCCTTCTTCCACTGGTTCTGGAGGTGGCCTTGTGCCCTGTGATGCTGATCCTGGATGGTGCAAGGTCACAGTCTCTCACCTGGGTGTCGCACCTACAGGTGTTGCAGGGGCCAGGACGCACTACAGCCCATGTAGTCAAGACTACACACTGCTCGCCGGTGGTGACGGCTGCTCAGTGGATGGCAGTTGCGGGGCTGGCGGTGGTGTTGTCAGTGGTGGGAGGAGGCTCCAGTCCTTCCCCTGCAGCCTCGGACCGCTGCCCACTGGGGCTGCTGCTACTGGCAGTGGTGCTGGCGGCGGTGCAGGTGACGGTGCTGTCAGTGGTGGGGGGAGGATCCAGGCTTTCCCCTGCAGTCTCGGACGGCTGATGTGCCATGGCTGGTGTTGTTTGCCCAGATGCTGCTCCAGCCCCAGGCACCAGATCCATCCTGCCTGCTGTGTCAGTTCCTTTAACATTGGCCTTGGCAGCTGCTGTCCCCTTCCTGTCCTTGGCAGATGGTGGTGCCTCCTTGCTTCTGCCAGCTGGTGTTTCCTTCCTGCCCTTGCTGGCTAGTGTTCCCTCCTTCCCCTTGCTGGCTGGTGGTGCCTCCTTCCCCTTGTTGGCTGGTGGTGCCTCCTTCCCCTTGTTGGCTGGTGGTGCCTCCTTTTGCTTTGCTGGCTGGTGTCCCCTTCTTGCCCTTGCTAACTGGCGGCCCCTTCTTGCCCTTGGCAGGTGGTGCAGGCACACTGGATGTGCTGACGGGTGCCTCCTTGGAGCCTCTCACACCTTCAGTAGCTGCAGAAACTACAGTGGCTGTGGACTGGGTGGCTGAGGTGCTGGGCTGGGTTCTGGACACCCTGGCCCGAAGTGAAGGACGGGGGGGAGGGGAGGAGCAGGGAATAGGCCAAGGGTGGTGAGGAGAAGCCTTTTAGGGACACTGGGGCTGGAAGAGGGTGAAGGTTTGGGAGTGGAGGAAGAGGGAGTGGTTGTAGGAGGTGTCTGTCTGCTGTGTTTGGGTGCAGGTGCATGGGCTGGATGCTGTTCTGAGGTGGATGGCTATTGGGTGTCTGAGTGCTTGCGTTTGTATACTTTGGGAGGAGGGGGCACAGACACAGTGGGAGAGGACACAGGGGATGTGTGCATGGATGTGGGGGTGGTGACTACCAGTGAGGGGCGTGTTGTGATAGGTGTGCTGTTGATGGAGGTAGTGGATGAGGATGTAGAGCATGCAGGTGTGAGTGGAGACGCAACAGGGAAGGAGGTGGACCACGAGGAGGAGGGGTATATGGTGGAGGCAGTGGATGTTGGTGTTTCTGCATCTGGATGGTGCTTGTGGGAGTGCCTTTGGGATGAAGTGTGGTGCTTGTGTTCGCCTGAGCCACTTCTGTGTTGTGATTTGGGTGCATGCAGGTCTGAAGGTATGCTTGGGATAGGCTGGAGTTGAGGGGATTAGGACTGGGTAGAGGAAGTTGGAGGGGGGAGGCTAGAGACAAGGACAATGGCTGCCATCAGTGAGTTTTCCAGAGCCTGGCGGCTGTACCTGTAGTTGGGGTGGGCACAGAGGCGTCTGCCACCGCCAGGGAGCTTCCATCGGAGGAGGTGTCGCTGTCGGTACTGTACCCTCCTGTCTCGGTCGTGGTGCTCCCCTCACCCTCCGTCCCACTGGTGCCCTCAGCGTCGGTGGATTCGTCCTCCAGGCCCATGTGGGATGCAGCTTCCTCCGTCGCCGGTGCCTCTGCTCCTCCGCTAGATGATGCTAATGCACACAAGGACAAAACAAAAAGGGGGGGGGAGAGACAGAGGATGCCCTTGGTCAATGCCAGTAACAACACTACCGTTGGCGTACACAACTCACAGGGAACAGCCCTATGCACTAGACCATGCACTACCAGTTAAAATGCTAGCTGCACACCTTAAACCCACAGGACCCTGCCCAGTAGTAGATGCCCACTAGCATTATTGGGGTTGGAGTGCATCTGAGCTTCCCCATCATGGAACATACTCTGCCATGTTCGCCCCGGCCTAGGGGAACTCACAGACCCACAACCCCCACCCAGGTAACACCTTAACGCGCGCAAATTCAGGATTCTGAATCTGTACTCACCCCTTTGTGGCTGCTGTGATGCCTTCAAGCGCCCATCCAACTCCAGATAGGCCACCGCCAGGATGCGGCACATCAGGGGGGTCAGAGTACGACAGGCACCCCTTCCTCGTTGGGAGGCCAGCCCCAGCTGGGCCTCTGCCGTCTTCCTTGCCCAGCGGCGCAGGTCCTCCCACCGTTTGCGACAGTGGGTGCTCCGCCTGTCAAAGACCTCCATGGTCCGCACCTCCTTGGCGATGGCACGCCAAATACCCTTTTTCTGATGGGCGCTGACCTGCAGGAAAAAGATACATAAGAAAAGGTATTATTCATACCGTCCGGACTGTTATACTTATGGACCACTATATCCCTCCCATCCCCTTACCCACATACATTGCCCACCGAACATGCAGCACTCTACACAGGACCCCTTAGCCCGCCCCCCCCCCACACGAGGCTTACACACACAGCACTCCATACATTCATGCCCCACGCATTGTGCTCACAGTGTACTCACCTGTTGGTCTGGAGGCCCATAAAGCAATCGGTACTGGGGTAGGACCCCATCCACCAGTTTCTCAAACTCCTCCGAAGTGAAGGCAGGGGCCCTTTCCCCAGACACTCGAGCCATGGTCGCTTCCAGACACAAGTCACAGCAGCACTTGCAGTGTAGGTCCTCTCCTGTTGAAGGTCAGGTAGCAAGTGAGTGAACAGATAGAAAATGGTGGTCATGTCTGAGGCGGTGTGTACCGTCACCGCCGGCGTACATCATCATTGGCTACTGTAACCCGTAGGCCCCAATGATAACCAATGATGGTCCTCGAACCCGCCTCCCGCAACGGCGCACAACGTCAGCAGAATTACCTCATTTCCACTTGTCCCTCCTCAAAGGTCAGGAGGCTGCCATTTCACGGAAGCACAGGCCATGACACCTAACTGCGTCACAGCAGACATAGGCACATCAACGGTCCCACATGTTCACATTAAGTTTCTGTAAAAAAAGCAAGGCTTATTAATCTGAGTATATGTTTTATTATGACCATTTGCTCACCGTTTTTCACCCTAGAGTTCAAGCGCTGAGGATGAATAGGAGATGGAGACATACCGCCATGTACACACCCCTGGTGGACCTGGCGACAATGGAAGACAGGCACATTATCCTAACCTACAGACTTGATAGGGCCACAATCCAAGAGCTGTGTGCCCAATTGGAGCCAGACCTGATTTCAGCTATCTGCCACCCCACAGGTATCCACCCTCTAGTGCAGGTCCTGTCAGTGCTCCATTTCTTGGCAAGTGGTTCCTTCCAAGCGACAGTGGCCATGGCATCAGGGATGTCACAGCCTGTGTTCTCAAACATGCTGACCAGAGTGTTGTCTGCCCTGATGAAACACATGCGCAGCTACATCGTATTCCCCCAGGTGGAGGATTTGGCCACAGTGAAAGCTGTCGTCTATGCAATTGGACATATCCCCACCATCATTGGTGCTATTGATGGTACACATATTGCCTTTGTCCCACCCCGGAGAAATGAACAGATGTTCAGAAATCGAAAGAGCTTTCACTTGATGAATGTGCAGATAGTGTGCCTGGCGTACCAGTACATCTCCCATGTCAATGCAAAGTATCCTGGCTCTGTGCATGATGCCTTTATCCTGAGGAATAGCAGCATCCCATATGTGATGGCTTAACTCCAGAGGCACAGGGTGAGTCCATGGTCCCCACCCAGTATCTGTTGGTACATTGGTGTGGGGTTGGCTCTAAGGGTGAGTGTCTGGCTAACAGGTATCCCTCAATATTTACAGTTGACTCTGGTTACCCCAACCTCTCATGGCTACTGACCCCAGTGAGGAATGCCAGGACAAGGGCAGAGGAACGTTACAATGAGGCCCATGGGTGAACAAGGAGGATCATTGAGCGCACCTTTGGCCTCCTGAAGGCCAGATTCCGGTGCCTCCATCTGACAGGTGGATCCCTGTGCTACTCACCTAAGAAGGTGTGCCAGATCATCGTTGCATGTTGCACAACCTGGCCTTGAGACGCCAGGTGCCTTTTCTGCAGGAGGATGATGCTGGAGATAGTCATGTGGCAGTGGTGGAGCCTGTGGACGGTGACGAAGAGGAGGCAGAGGAAGAGGATGTGGACAACAGAACACTATAATTCAACAGTACTTCCAGTGCCAAACAGGTAAGACACTGTAACTTCACCTTCCATTGCGGTCCAGTCCAGTCTATTGGTATCACAAATGCATATTCCAAGGGGGCATAGGGAGTGGGGAAATGGCAGTTCAAGGTGGACAGGGTGACATAGTGGGACACAATGGTGACATTCAGGGGGGTCTTATTTCCTGACGGGGTCTTGGCAATGTTCTCTGGCTTCTGCCTGGATCGCAGGGACCTTTTGTGTGGTGGTTCTCTTTCTGCAGGGGGAGGGGTGCTGGTGGCCTGTTGTTCCTGTGGCGGGGCCTCCTGCCCACTAGCGTCGGCGGAGGTGGAGGGCTGTTCATCGGTGTAACTAGTGGTAGGGGCCCGGTGGTGTGCCACTGCCTCCCTCATGGTGTTGGACGTGTCTGCCAGCACCCCTGCAATTGTGACCAGGGTGGTGTGGATGTCCCTCAGGTCCTCCCTGATCCCCAGGTACTGTCCCTCCTGCAGGCTGCTGGGTCTCCAGCAACTTCGCCAGTATCTGGCCCATGGTCTCCTTGGAATGGTGGTATGCTCCCAGGAGGTTGGTGAGTGCCTCGTGGAGAGTCGGTTCCCTTGGCCAGTCCTCCCCCTGTCGCACAGCAGTCCTTCCAGCTTCCCTGTTGTCCTGTGCCTCTGTCCCCTGAACCGTGTGCCCACTGCCACTGACCCCAGGTCCCTGCTCGTCCTGTGTTTGTGGGGTGGCCTGGGGTCCCTGTAGTGGTGGTCACACTGCTAATTGACGTGTCCTGGGGAAAGAGGTGTGGGCCCGCTGGGAGGGTGCTGTTGTGGTGTTTCCTGAGGAAGGAGGCTCAGTGGTGGTTTGGGATGGTGGCTGGGTCACGACTGTCCAGAGTTCCCTGATGGGCCAGGTTGGTCATCCTTATCCAGGCGTGCAGAGGTGTTGTCATCACTGTGGGTGTCTTCTGTGGGGGGACTGGATGTTGCTGGCACCTCCTCTCCGGTGACATTGTGTGGGGGTCCTGTGGGGATGTAAATGCAGGGTTAGTGTATCTGCATGTGCCATCTTGTGCATGTGTGTTTTGCCCTGTATGGTTGTGATTGCCCTGGCAGCTTTGGCTTGTGTGAGTTGTGATTTGGTTGGCTAAGTGATTGTCACTAGTGTGCATGCTGTAGTGTTGGGTGTCAATGCAGGTCTGTGATGGGGGTCCATGCATTAGTGTTGCATGCAGGGATTGGTATTGGGATGGGTGGGTTGTGATGGTGGGGTATATGTGAGGGGGTGGAGTGATAGGGTGAGGGTAGAAGTTTGTGATGGCATGCAGGTGGGGGGGGGGGTGAAAGTAGTAAAGATCTGACTTACCAGAGTCCATTCCTCCTGCTACTCCTGCCAGGCCCTCAGGATGCATGATTGCCAAGACTTGCTCCTCCCATGTTGGTAGTTGTGGGGAGGAGGTGGGGGTCCACCGCCAGTCCTCTATACAGCTATCTGATGCCTTGCTACCACGGGACAGACCTTCCCCCGTATGTCGTTCCATCTCTTCCTGATGTCATCCCTTATTCTGGGGTGCTGTCCCACGGCATTGACCCTGTCCACGACTCTCCGCCATAGCTCCATCTTCCTAGCAAGGGACGTCTGCTGCACCTGTGATCCGAATAGCTGTGGCTCTACCCTGATGATTTCCTCCACCATGACCCTTAGCTCCTCCTCAGAGAACCTGGGGTGTCTTTGTGGTACCATGGGTGTAGTGTGTGTGAGGGTGTGTGGGGTGATGAGTTGGGGTGTGTGCTGTGAGGTACGTGGATGGCGAATGGGTGATGGTGTTCTGTGGCTCTGGTTCTGTGGGTGCTCTTGGTGTCTCTCTCTCTCGGTTGTCAATTTAATTTTGTCGTAAAGGGCTGTGGGTAGTATGGGTGTGTGTTTTATAGTGGTGTGGGTGTGTGGGTGTGGTGTGTGTATGAGTGTCAGGTGTGTGTAGTTTGAATTGTCCAATGTGGTGGTGTTTTGTTAGGTTGTGTGTATTTTGAGCGCAGCGGTATGTACCGCCAATGGTTTACTGTGGTTAAATGTCCGCCGCAGTGATTCGTGGGTCATAATGCTGTGGGCGTATTTCTGTTGGCGTAACGTTGTGGGTTTTGGTGCCACCAGTTTATCACTGACCTTTGGGCTGGCGGACTTATGTGTGTGGCTGAATTGTGGCGGATTTCTATGTGTGTTTCATAATACCCGTAGCGGTATACCGCCGCAGTCACAGTATGTTGGCGGCAGTCAGCATGGCGGTAAGCGGCACTTATCGCCAATGCCATAATGAGGGCCTATGTCTCCCTAAATGCATACCATGACTTTCCCAAAACCTTGGTACTTGCCAATGCCTGTTTTCGGGAAGTTTTCGGCATTCAAGTGACAGTCTGAATGAAATAGGTTTTGGCTTGCACAGCTTAAGCAAATTGCAGGTAAATTGTGATGTTTGTGAGTGGTTAGGGAGTCTGCGTACTCCAGCTGAAGTTGTTTAAGGAGTTTGCATACTCCAAAGTATGAGAGCAGGGAAGTCATCAAACTTCACATGTGTAGCACTTTGTGCTCAAAAACTGTCCACGTGGTTGTTGGTATATGGACCCTGCACGGTCTAAGACTCTGGAATATTGAACAAGTGTATGAGACACATGGTTTATGTTGTAATTTGTCTATTTAATAGGTCAGTCGAGCGTGGTTGACAAACTCAAGAGTGCGTATTAAAGAGAACGGAGAATTGGTGAGTCCTACGTGCACCAGGAGGATCCAATGATCAGTTGAGGGTACAATTTGCTAGTCAAATTTTGCTTGCGAGTCAGAGAAACTGAGATAGAAGGAGTATCTGTCAGAGCGAAATACCGCAGTGAAAAATCAGTAAGGTTTCTGAAGCGATTGTGTTACCTACCTGTTGTAAACAACAACTTTTTGTATTGATTCATATGCAGCACATGACAAAGGTTCAAACACTAGAGTAGGCCCTACTGCTCCGATACCAATTGAATCTACACAAGGACAGATACAGGTGAGCCGTAGTGTTCCAAACACTTCTACAAGCCTATGCCGCAAATTGACGTACCAAGAATGTACCCAGATGTGCCTATTGTAGATATTGTAACAAACTTGATAGTGCCAACAGGACAGGTTTATCAGAAGCCGACTTTGATCCAGATAGAGTCCACACTGAATTTGATTTCCCCAATGCAAGCACAGACAATCCAGAGATACACCCCCATAGCAGGATCTCAGACAGAGATGTCTGCATTGATAAGTCAGAATACATGAGTAATGGACCCATGAGATCCACATGCCCGATCAAGTCCAGATGCAGTGTCAGTACCGGTTAACATAGGTCCAGTCATACCATTGTTTGCCCAGCAGAAAACCTTGAATCCAAGTGTAGAAAGGGAGAGATTTACTGAAAATCCCAGAATGATGACACCCATAAGACCTTCATTTGATGGAAAAGGTCATATAATCAATGTTGGTTCTTTTAGAACTCCTCCAACTAATCAGGGGAGATTCTATGTGGGTTTCAATCCAAGCATGATGACACCAGAGACCCTGAGCTTAACGTTGCAGCAAATGCCAGGTATAAGCAATAACAACATTTCATTACAAGGTTTAACAGGCCAGCAGTTAACTGAATGGTTAGGGAAGCTGAGTAGCACCCAAGGTGATTCCAGTGGAGGAAGTACTCTGAATCTTACCAGGCTTAGACTGGAAGCAGAAGAGTTGATTGAAGAAACAATGGGGTTAGACAGCATTGACTCATACAGAGAAGATGAGTTGTGCTACCTGTGTAAATTGATTACGCACAAAGGAGGAATAGTATAACAGAAACTAGCAGATCTGGCAGAGAAGTATGACTTAGAAATTGAGAAAACAAAGCACTTAAGAGGAGTTACAGGTTAGAGTTTGACTCAACAGACTTTGAGAACATGAGAATATCCGGAATGAAAATTCACATTAGAGAACTAATTCAGAACATTCAAACATGGGGAGAATTAGATAAGTGGGAAGGCAGATGGGTGAAGACAAGAAGAAAAGTGAGTCTCGGAATCTTACTGCTAATGTGCAGCAAGTTGAAGACAAAATATTACCGATGAAAGAAATTCCAGGAGGGAATTTTGTCCATGACCCTTGGAGCAGAAGTGACATTCTGTCATTTACAAATGATTATCCCAGGTTGTGAGAGAAGCCAGTGGAATGGTACCAGCAAACAGATAGGTTTGTGAAACTCACAAAATGTCTGTGGGATGATTTGAACACCGTTAGAAATAGTAGTTCCAGAAGACTTATGGGTTGAATGCAAGAGAGGCGTAGATTGGCCGACAAGAGACCTCAGAGAGATCCAGCAACAGATGCACCATCTCCTGACGTAATGAAACATTACTATAAGGTGACTGAACTTTTGAGAACAAGAATTTCAACCAAGAATATCGACTGGCAGAGTATAGACAGGACAGCTCAGGAAGGGAAAGAGTTAATACATGCGCACTATGAGAGATTGTTACAGTTGGACCGAGACAATAGAGCTGAAAGACATGATTCATTTTGTGTTCAGAATAGTTGAAGGATTGAGACCTGAAATTAGCCATATGATTATATCATTTGATTTGGTGGCAAGCGAAGCCGATTGTTGAAGTATTGCAATATACAAAATACTGTAGTGACGAGATTGAGTTGAAGCAGAGAAAATTGAAAGAAAAGGCAATGGTAATGCAGAAAAAAAGAGGCACAATCAGGAATGCAGGGAAGTTTTCCTCAGCAGCAGTAGCAAGGAAACATGTGGTTGCAGAACGAGGCGAAAGATAGAAGTTGTTGTCGAAGTGGAAATATGAACCCTGGTCTTGATCTGAGGTCAGTTGTTCAGAATGATGTGCAAGGAATGAAGCGATTGTTACCATGTCATGCTTGCTGAGGCCTCGGACATTGGAAATGGGAGTGTCCGATGTTAGGTTAGGAAGGTGTTCTTCAGCAGAAGGATGAAATCAATTCTTTCCCAAATATGAGAGGACCAAGCATGAGAGGTCAAAATCCAAATTTCCAAAATAATGTGATCTGATGCAAAGTTTTCAGCCCAAGCAACAAGTGCAAATACCGCATTTGCAGATGCCCCAGTTGCAGCAAATGCAACCTCAAGTGCAAATGGTACCTAGGCAACAAATTCAAATACCTCAAGCACCATTGGACCAGCAGCAAGTGATGCTTCCTCAGCAGGTCACAGGTCAAAGATTTAACCAGAGTAATAACATAATACACCAATACCCTCTACACAGTGAGGATGAAGCGAATGATGATTGGGTGTTAGCAGCTTCATCAGAAGTAGATCAGAAATGTCCATATGTTAAGGGAAAAGTGATGGGTCACAAGGTCTAATTTTTTAGTTGACTCAGGAGCTACACGCTATACAGTGAGAGCTGCAGAAGTTCCAAACTTACCACTTTCAGGGAAAACAGTGCAGATTGTTGGAGTTGCCAATCAGTATTTGACCAATCCAATCATAGAACCGGTGCAGGTTAAAAATTCACAATTGGCAATTTTAAAGAATTACAAAAATTCGTAGTTTGTGACTGAAGTCCAGTATCCTTACTAAGGGGAGACTTGCTATGCAAAACGAGATGTTCGATTACTTGCTCGAACTATGGAATTGCCATTCAGACTAACAGTGATGATGAAGATGACTTGCCTGCTGAATAGTGAAGGAGGAGTAACCATTGATCAGTTTCTTTCCAGTCTTTACAATACGAGATCTTCCTTCTGACTTACAGGGAACAGTTAAAGTGAAAGTGTGGGATTTTGCAGGAAAAGAGATTGGTCTAATCAAAGGAGTTGAGCCAGTTAAGGTCCCATTCAAGCCAAATGCAATTTTCCCCAGATACCTCAATACCACATGACACAGGACAAAATTGAGGGGATTGCTCCCATAATTGCAGAATTAGTAACCCAAGGTGTTTAAAAAGAAGTGCTGAGCAGCCCATGTAACTCACCAATAATGGGATTGCGAAAGCCATGTTGGAAATTTTGGATTGTTCAGGATTTGAGGAAAGTAAATGATATTGTGATTAAATGTTGTCCAATTGTGCCAAATCCAGCAGTAATATTGTTTCAGATCCCATGCGATCCTGAATGGTTCACAGTAGTGGACCTGTCGCAAGCATTCTTTTTTGTACCTCTTCATAAGGATTGTCAATTTATTTTCTGTTTTAGAATTTTGGATCAAGTCTACTGTTGGTGCAGAATTCCTCAAGGGTTTTTAGAATCACCATCCATTTTCAACCAGATCCTGAAAAGGAACCTGGAGTCATTAGAAATGCCTTTCCGATCAATGTTAGTCCAGTACATTGATGATTTATTGGTTGCGTCAAAGACAAGAGAAGGATGCAAGTATGATACTATTGCCTTATTAAATCACTTAGGGGAAAATGGACATATAGGCCCTCATTATAACTTTGGCAGTAAAACCCGCCTACTGTCGTGGCGACGGCCGCCAAAAGACCGTCGCCACGGCTACCAGCCATCCGCAATATTATTACCACAGCCGGATTTCCACCACAAGAAGGGCGGAAATCCAGCTGTGGTCATGACGGTAAGGTGGCGCTGCTACCACCAGCAGCGCCACGGCAGTAGACCGCCGCTTCCAGACGTATTAGGACCAATAATACAGCCTGGCGGTGTTCTGCTGGTGGGCGCTGCTGGCAGTAGCAGTGCCCCATCCCATCTCCTGCCAGAGAACCCCCTGGATCCAGGTAAGTCGGGTCTCCGACAGGGGAGTGGGGTGGGGGTGTTGTGTGTGTGTGTGAATGTATGTGTGTGCGTGTATGCGGGTGTGTGTTGAGTATTGAATGCGTGTGTGCATGTACGGACGTGTGAGTGCGTGTATGTTGTGAAATGTGAATGCGTGTATGTTTGGAAGTGTGTGCGGATGTGTGTGTGATTGGATGTATGCAAGCTTGTAAGCATGTGGGAATGGGGGTGTAAGAGTGTGTGTGTGAAGGGGGGCGTGAATGTAGGCAGGGGTGGGTGGTAACTGGAGAGGAAGGGGGGAGACCCCGGTCAGTGACAGGGAAGGAATTCCCTGTCACTGAAGGTCACATAGAGGTTTCCTGACCTCTTCGGGTTCACCAGTTAGAAATGGTGAAAGAATCCATGATTTGTTGCAAGCCTTACAAATGCATGAAAAGATTGCTGTGGTAAAATGCAGTGCACACCTGAAATCACAAGATTTCAATGGGAAATGGATATGCGGATAAAGTCGCAAGGTTTTGCGCATTGAACTGTATATCGTTCAAAGATAAATGTGAATTGTTACCTGAGGAAGAAAATTATACCAGTTATGCTTTGTATGTAATTGACCCTTGGGAAGAACTGAAAGCGCTTCAGGATAATGTTGACAGGGAGGAAAAGAAAAATTGTTCAAAGTTAAAATGTGTTCGGCGAGAGGACAACGTATGGGTGTCTGGCAAGGGACCAGTGGTTTTACCGAACAATTTGTTGACTCAAATGGCCAGATTTTACCATGGTCAAGCACATGTTGGAAGGGATGCCATGATCCGTACGTTTAAGCAATTTTGGTTCAATCCAAAGTTTAGACAGTTTGCCGAAGCAATTTGCCATTTTTGCGTCATCTGTCAGCAGATGAATGTGGGTAAAGGGACTGTAATCAAAATGAGCCATATCATAAGAGCTGGAGGACCATTTAGCAGGATGCAGATGGATTTCACTGAGATGCCTGTGTGTGGAGGATTGAGATATGTGTTGGTGATTGTTTGTATCTTTAGTCATTGGATTGAAGCTTACCCCACATGAAGAAATGACAGCTTCACAGTAGCAAGGTTACTACTTAGAGAACTGATACCTCATTTTGGTTGTCTGGTCTCTTTTGAATCAGATAGGGGAAGTCACTTCAGCAATGAGGTAATTAAACTTCTATGTTCAACTTTAAACATTAAGCAAAAGTTGCATTGTAGCTACCGCCCTGAAGCCTCAGGACTTGTTGAGCAACTGGATTATACTGTGAAGTCAAGAATTGCGAAAATGTGTATGTCCACAAATCTGAAATGGCCAGACGCACTACTGTTAGTTCTGATGAGTATGAGAAACACACCCAACAGGTAAACTGGACTGTTGCTGCATGAAATCCTCATGGGCAGAGCAATGAGATTTCCAGCCGTTCTTGCCAATGCTCTTGTGAACATAACAGATGATATGGTGTTGGATTACTACTGATGGCTGATGTGGTTCACTCTTTCTCTCATCAGGTGGAAGCCACCACATTGTAACCGTCTCGAGATCAAAGCCACAACCTGAGAGTGGGAGATTGGGTTGTGACCAGAAAACAAGTGTGTAAGACATGCTTGGATCCTCGGTGGAAAGGCCCATACCAAGTAGTACTGGTTACTACTACAGCTGTGAAGTACACTGGAGTTCTGATTTGGATCCATGCCAGCCATTCTCAGAAAGTACCCTTTCCTTTGGACAAGGAAGGAAAGCTACTGAGACTACCACCCACTTCCGGATCAACTCCAGAATCGGCGAAGAGAGCAGGAGAATCAGTGACTGAATCTGAACAAACTGAAAGCGGTTCAAACACCCCTGTGAGAGACAAAGTGGAAGACATACAGGAGAGTAACAGTGAACCAACCGCAACTGAGGTAGCAGGAGAGTCTAATCAGAGGAGAGCTCTCCCAGAAGCAGATGGTCTTGAAAGACAAACAGAGCAAGCAACAGACCCCTGAGAGGGAAGGAGTTGAGGCAGATCAAAGCCAAAACGATCTGACTTCTACTGAACCAGTCGCAGGTACATCAAGAGAAAATCCTGCAGGACAGAGAGAATTTACAAGTCCAACACTGAAAAGAGCATTAACAAAGGGTCCACTGCAAGGAGATAAGTGGCCGAAATCACAAGCCAAGAGGAAAGAAGCAATTACAGTGACAACAATTGAAGAAGAAATAGACACAACAAGAAAAGAAGATTTGAGTGATGGAGAGTTAAATGGAGATGGAAGATTGAAAAGAAAGCGAATTGTAAATCAGAGATATGCAGGTCCTGAATGGGTGTAAGCAACGACAAGTGAATGGCAAAGGGAATTTTTGTCTTTTTGTTTTGACCACGAAATCCAAGTCAATATTTTGGCATGTGACGAAAATCAATGCCCTGAACTTTGCAAAATCATGAAACTAAGAAAAGAAAAAGAAGAAAATTGAAAGTTACCGGAAGAGACTTTTGAAATAATCTGATTTGACAAGCTGCTAAACCGATTTTGATCAATTGGTGATCTTGACAAGCTACCTATTTTTGACGAAAGGGTCCTGGAAGAAAGACTGAGACCTGTAAATAACTGTTAAAGAAGATTGGAGATTTAGTTTTTGTTTTTGCTGCATAGCTATAATTTTTTCTTCTACTTTCTGATTCTTTACAGATCATGAATAACCACAACCAGCAGGCTAGGAACAATAGATGCTGTAAATACATGGGTATTGGTTTGGTGATTGTATTCATGATAGGGTGTTTGGTATTGGTTGTGAATATGACATTTCTTGACAAGATTGTGGCCAACCATACCTCTGCTTTAGAGACAACTACTACACTTACAGAATTAGACAGGTTTAGAATAGATGAGAAATACTTCCACGAAAACAGCAACCAAGGAGATCTTTCTTCTTATGTTTTCTGTCGCCTATTGTGTAAGAATGTTGAGACAATGAATGCGAGAGAATGTTATGTGTACACACAGATTCCTTCATCAGTGAAAGAAGGAATTACTTACCATAGTTTGCCTCTTACTTATGGAATAAGTTGTAGTTTTACTACTAACGAGATTTTATAACCAGGAATACATTCAGTATTTTGACTCAAATCATGACTTAGGCCCTCATTACAACATTGGTGGTAAATGCCGCCTACCGCCGAGCCGATGGGCGCCAACATACCGTGACCGTGGTGGTATACCGCTACGGGTATTATGACCCACACAGAGAAATCCGCCACAGTACAAACACCCACATAAGTCCACCAGACCAAAGGTCAGTGATAATCTGGCGGTACCAAAACCCACATGCCATCAGGAATACGCCCACAGTATCAGGACCCACTAATCACCGCAGCTGTCTTACAACCGCGGTAAACCATTGGCGGTACACACCGCTGCGCTCATAATACACATATACTTACAAAACTACACCACATTGGACAATTCAAACTACACACACCTGACACACATACACACACCACACCCACACTCCCACACCACTATAAAACACACACCCACAGCACCCACAACCCTTTCAACGTAAATAAAGATAGCCAACAGAGAGAGAGACAAGCCAGGAGCACCCACACAATCTGAGCCACAGAACACCATCACCCATACACCATCCACACACCTCACAGCACACACCACAACACATCACCCCACACACCCTCACACATACCACTCATACCACATTCATGGCACCCCAAAGACAGCCAAGGTTTTCAGAGGAGGAGGTAAGGGTCATGGTGGAGGAAATCATCCGGGTAGAGCCACAGCTATTTGGATCACAGGTGCAGCAGGCGTCTATTGCAAGGAAGATGGAGCTATGGCGGAGAGTCGTCGACGGGGTCAACGCCGTGGGACAGCACCCCAGAAGAAGGGATAACATCAGGAAGAGGTGGAACGACCTACGGGGGAAGATGTGTTCTGTGGTTGCAAGACACCAGGTAGCCGTACAGAGGACTGGCGGTGGACCCACACCTCCTCCCCCACCACTAACAACATGGGAGGAGCAAGTCTTGGCAATCATGCATCCTGAGGGCCTCGCAGGAGTAGCAGGAGGACTGGACTCTGGTAAGTCAAATCTTTACTACTATATCCCACATCCTATCTGCATGCCATCACAAACTCCTACCACTACTCTCAACCCCATCACTCCAACACCTCACATATACCCCACTATCACAACCCACCCATCACAATACCAAGCTCTGCATGCAGCACCTATGCATGGACACCCATCACAGACCTGCATGGACACCCATCACTAAAGCATGCCCATTAGAGAGAATCACCTAGCACACAAAATCACCATGCACACAAGGGAAAGCTGACAGGGCAATCACAACCATACAGGGAAACACACCCATGCACAAGATAGCACACGCAGATACAATAACACTGCATTTACATCCCCACAGGACCCCCACTCAACGTCACCGAAGAGGAGGTGCCACCTACATCCAGTCCCCCCCCCCCCCCAGAAGAGGCCCACAGTGATGACAGCAGCTCTGCACGCCTGGATCACGATGATCAACCTGGCCCATCAGGGACCTTTGGACTGTTAGTTATCCTGCCACAGTCCCAAACCACCACAGAGCCTCCCCCCTCAGGAAACACCACCACAGCACCCACCCAGCGGGCCCATCCCTCTGTCCCCAGGACACGTCAATCAGCAGTGTGTCCACCACTACAGGGACCCCAGGCAACCCCACAAACCCAAGACAATCAGGGACCGGGGGTCAGTGGCAGTGGGCACACGGTTCAGGGGACAGAGGCAAAGAACAACAGGGAAGCTGGGTGGACTGCTGTGCGACAGGGGGAGGACAGGCCCAGGGAACCTACTCTCCATGAGGCACTTGCAGGGATCCTGGGAGCATACCACCTTTCCCAGGAGACCTTGGGCCAGATACTGGCCAAGTTGCAGGAGACCCAGTGGCTGCAGGAGGGACAGTACCTGGGGATCAGGGAGGACTTCAAACACATCCACACCATCCTGGTCAACATTGCAGGGGTGCTGGCTGACATGGCCAACACCATGAGGGAGGCAGTGGCACACCAACGGGCCCCTGACACTAGCCACACCAAAGAACAGCCCTCCACGTCTGCCGGTGCTAGTGGACAGGAGGTCCCGCCACAGGACCAACAGGCCACCAGCACCCCACCCCCTGCAGAAGGAGAACCATCCCACAAATGGTCCCTGCGATCCAGGCAGAAGCCAGAGAACATTGCCAAGACCCCCGCCAGGAAATAAGACTCTCCTGATTGTTACCCTTGTGTCCCACTCTGTTACCCTGTCCACCTGGAACTGCCATTGCTCCCCTTCCTATGCCCCATTGGACAATGCACTGGTGATACAAAGAAACTGGACTTTCCTCCACCATCAACCAAGCCCAATACACATCCCCCTCAACCTCTTAGCACCTAAATAAACACCCTTGGAACAAATACAAGTCTGGAGTCTGTCAATTGATTGAAAAATGTATTAGTTCAACAATCTGTAAACATTGCAATTCATATGTACAGATATATATACATTGGTATGACCTGTAGTGGGCAGCCGTAAACACACCAGGGGCCAGAGTGGAGAACAGAGATCTGAATATAGAGATGCCAAAGGGTACAGTAAGTGGCCATAGGCATAGGGAAATCATGCTGCCATGTCCAATGTCCAACACATAACTGCAATCTAAAGTGAAGTTACAGTGTCTTACCTGTGTGTCACTCGAAGTACTGAACGTCTGTTGTCCACATCTTCATCCTCTGCCTCCTCTTCCTCACTGTCCACAGGATACACCACTGCCACAAGACCATCGCCAGGCTCATCCCCCTGCAGAAAAGGCACCTGGCGTCTCAAGGCCAGGTTGTGCAACATGCAACGATGATCTGGCACACCTTCTTGGGTGAGTTGTACAGGGATCCACAAGTCAGATGGAGGCACCTGAACCTGGCCTTCAGGAGGCTGAAGGTTCTTTCAATTATCCTCCTTGTTCCCCCATGTGCCTCATTGTAACATTCCTCTGCCCTTGTCCTGGCATTCCTCATTGGGGTCAGTTGCCATGAGAGGTTGGGGTAACCAGAGTCACCTGCAAATATCGAGGGATACCTGTTAGCCACACACTCACCCTTAGGGACAACCCCATACCCATACACCAGTATATATTGTGTGGGGACCTTGGGCGCACCAATTAGCCACACCGGTGCCTCTGGAGTTGATCCATCACATATGGGATGCTGCTATTACTCAAGATAAAGGCATCATGCACAGAGCCAGGATACTTAGCATTTACATGGGAGATGTACTGGTCCGTCAAACACACCATCTGCACATTCAGAGAGTGATAGCTTTTTCTATTCCTGAATACTTGTTCATTTCTATGGGGGTGTGTGCAAATGCTACATGGGTACCATCAATGGCACCAATGATGTTGGGGATATGTCCCAGGGCATAAAAGTCAGCCTTTGCTATGGCCAAATCCTCCACCTGGGGGAATACGATGTGGCTGTGCATGTGTTTCAGCAGGCCAGACAACACTCTGGTCAACACGTTGGAGAACATTGGCTGAGACATCCCTGATGCCATGGCAACTGTTGTTTGGAAGGAACCACTTGCCAGGAAATGGACCACTGATAGGACCTGCACTAGAGGGGGGATACCTGTGGGGTGGCGGATAGCTGAAATCATGTCTGGCTCCAATTGGGCACGCAGTTCTTGGATTGTGGCCCAATCAAGTCTGTAGGTGAGGGTAATGTGTCTGTCCTCCATTGTCGCTAGGTCCACCAGAGGTTTGTACACTGGGGGATGTCTACATCTCATATTCATCCTCAGCGGTTGAAGTCTAGGGAGGAAAAAGGTGAGCAGAGGGTCATATTCACACATCTATTGAAATAATGATGCATATCTTCATTTACAGAACCAGTATGTGAATCCGAGAGTCAGTTGATGTGCCAATGTCTGCTGTGACGCAGATAGGTGCCATGGCCTGTGCCCCCCTGGAATGGCAGCTGCCTGACCTGTGAGGAGGGACAAGTGGAAATGAGGTAATTCCGCTGGCATTGTGCGTCGTTGCGGTCGACGAATGCAGCGCAACCTCGCATTGGTAAACATTAGGCCCTATGGGTTCCAGGAGCCAATGGCAATGTACGCCGGCGGTGACGGTACACATCGCCGCAGACGTGACCGCCATTTTCTATCTGTTCACCTACTTGCTACCTGACCTTCAACAGAAGAGGACCTACACTGCAAGTGCTGCTGTGACCTGTGTCTGGAAGTGACAATGGCTCATGTGTCTGGGAAAAGGGCCCCTGCTTTCACTTTGGAGGAGTTGGAGAGACTGGTGGATGGGGTCTTACCCCAGTACACTTTACTCTATGGTCAGGTGAGTACACTGTGAGCATGATGAGTGGGTCATGAATGTATGGAGTGCTGTGTGTGTAAGCCTCATGTGGGGGGGGCTAAGGGGTCCTGGGCAGAGTGCTGCATGTATGGTGGTCAATGTATGTGTGTAAGGGGATGGAAGGGATATGGTGGGCCATGAGTATGACAGTCCGGATGGTATGACTAATCCCTTTTCTGCTGTATTTTTCCAGCAGGTCAGCGCCCATCAGAAAAAGGGTATTTGGCGTGCCATCACCAAGGAGGTGCAGACCCTGGGGGTCTTTGACAGGCGGAGCACCCACTGCCACAAACGGTGGGAGGATCTGCGCTGCTGGGCAAGGAAGACGGCAGAGGCCCAGCTGGGGCTGGCCTCCCAACGAGGAAGGGGTGCCCGTCATACTCTGACCCCCCTGATGTTCCGCATCCTGGCAGTGGCCTATCCGGAGTTGGATGGGCGCTTGAGGGAATCACAGCAGCCATAAGGGGGTGAGTACAGATTCAGATTCATTACTTTGCACGCGTTAAGGTTGTACCTGGGTGGGGGATGTGAGTGCCCCAGGGCCAGGGTTAACGGGCAGGGTTAGGTCCCTTTTTGGGCAGGATCTGAAGCACTCCAACCCCAATGGTGTTAGTGGGCATCTCCTACTGGTCAGGGCCCTGTTTGTTTCAGGTGTGCAGCTGATGGCGTTATGGTATGTACCCCATGGGCTGGTGACTATCTTTGTAACTGGTAGTGCATGGCCTAGTGCATAGGGCTGCTCACTGTATTTTGTGTACGCCAATGGTATTGTTGTTGCTGGCACTGACCAAGTGTATCCTGTGTCACTCCCCCCCTTTTTGTTTTGTCACCCTGTCCTTGTGTGCATTAGCATCATCTGGCAGAAGAGCAGAGGCACCGGCGACGGAGGGAGCTGCATCCCACATGGGCCTGGAGGCCGAATCCACTGAGGCTGAGGGCCCCAGTGGGACGGAGGGCGAGGGGGGCACCACGATGGAGACAGGAGGGGACACTACAGACAGCAACTCCTCCTCCGATGGAAGCTCCCTGGCGGTGGCGGACACCTCTGTGCCCACCCCAACAGCAGGTTCAGCCGCCACCCCCGTACCAGCACCGCCCTCCCAGCAGCCCCTCAGCGTGTTTTCCGTGCCCGCAGGAGGGTGGGCATCTGCTTTGTCCCAGGCACCTAAGGCCCTGCCCCAGTCAGCCCTGCTGCCCTCAGTGAGGAGGCTATTGACCTCCTGAGATCCCTCACTGTTGGGCAGTAAACCATACTGAATGCCATCCAGGGTGTCGAGAGGCATTTGCAACAAACAAATGCATACCTGGAGGGCATTCACTCTGGCGTGGTGGCCCAACAGAGAGCATTTCAGGCTCTGGCCTCCGCACTGATGGCAGCCATTGTTCCTGTATCCAGCCTCCCCCTCCAATTTCCTCTACCCAGTCCCAATCCCCTCAACCCCAGCCTATCCCAAGCACACCTTAAGACCAGAATTCACCCAAATCAACACACAGAAGTGGCTCAGGCAAACACAAGCACCACACTTCATCTCACAGGCACCCACAGAAGCACCATCCCCATGTAGACACACCAACATCCACTGCCTCCACTGTGTCCCCCTCCTCCTCATCGTCCACCTCCCTTCCAGTTGCATCTCCACTCACACCTGCATGCACTCCATCCTCATCCACTACCTCCATCACCAGCACATCCATCACTACACACCCCTCACTCGCAGTCACCACCCCCACATCCATGCACACGTCCCCTGTGTTCTCTCCCACTGTGTCTGTGACCCCTCCTCCCAAAGTACATAAACGCAAGCACACACCCACCCAACAGCCATCTAACTCCCATCAGCATCCAGCTCATGCACCTGCACCCAAACACAGCAGACTGACACCTCCTACAACCACTCCCTCTTCCTCCACTCCCAAACCTTCACCCTCTTCCCGCCCAAATGTCCCTAAGAAGCTCTTCCTAGCAAACATTGACCTCTTCCCTAACCCCCCCCCCCCCACATCCTTCACCTCGGGACAGGGTGACCAAAACCCAGCACAGCACCTCAGCCACCAAATCCACGTCCGCTTTGGTGTCTGCAGCTGTCAGAGGCTCAAAGGGGGCACCCGTCCGCCCAGCCAGTGTGCCACCAACCCCTGCCAAGGGCAAGAACATTCCACCACCTGGCAAGGTGAAGAAGGGGACAGCATCCAGCAAGGGGAAGGAGCCACAACCACCCAGCAAGCCCACCTCAAAGACTCCAGCTGCCAGACCCAAGGTGACACCACCATCTGCCAAGGGCAGGAAGGGGCACAAAACACCAGGCAAGCCACGTCATCCGTCCAGGTCTGCAGGTGAAGGCCTAGCGGCTACCAGCACAACCGCCAGAACCGCCACCTGCAACGCAGCCAGCACCGCCACCTTCACTGCCTCAAGCACCGCCACAAGCACCACTACTGTCAGCAGCAACAGCCCCAGTGGGCAGCCGTCGAGGCTGCAGGAGAAGGGCTGGAGCCTCCCCCCACCACTGGCAGCACCGCGGCCAGCACATCCACCTGCACCGCTTCAAGCACTGCCGCAAGCACCACCACCTACACCGCTGACAGTAGCACCACTGCCAGCAGCCCCAGTGGGCAGCTGTCTGAGGCTGCAGGAGAAGGGCTGGAGCCTCCCCCTCACCACTGGCAGCACGAGCACCGGCACTACCAACACTGTGCCGCCGTAGCTGCCGGCAGATGGACTGTAGCCCTCCCTCCATGGACTATCATGCATCCTGGTCACTGAAAATCTCGTGGCTCTGACACCCAGGTGAGGTACTGTGGCCTGGCACCCCGATGAGCTGCATCACTGGGCACCAAGCCCCCTCCAGAACCAGTGGAGAAAGGCATCCACTCACCCTATCTTTGGCAGGGTGAAGCACACTGGGCACAGAGCCCCCTCCAGAACCAGTTGAGAAAGGCATCCACTCACCCTATCCTTGGCAGGATGAAGCACACTAAGCACAAAGCCCCCTCCAGAGCCAGTGGAGAAAGGCATCCATTCACCCTATCCTTGGCAGGATGAAGCACACTGGGAAACAAGCCCCCTCCAGAACCAGTGGAGAAAGGCATCCACTCATGCTATCCTTGGCAGGAGGAAGCATACTGGGCACAAAGCCCCCTCCTGAACCAGTGGAACTTGTCACCCACTTGAGAGACTGTGGCTTTCCACTCACCAGGACCAAGCAGTGGGCAAACCACCCACTTGAGACACTTGAGAGACTGTGGCTTTGCACTCCCCAGGACCAAGCATTGGGCACACCACCCACTTGAGAGACTTGAGAGACTGTGGCTTTGCACTCCCCAGGACCAAGCAGTGGGCATATCACCCACTTGAGAGACTTGAGAGTCTGTGGCTTTGCACTCCCCAGGACCAAACAGTGGGCATGGAGCCCCGTCCAGGAGCAGTGGCATAGTACCATCTTCCGGCTGAGGTGCCACCCCTTCCCTTTCCCCTTCACCCTGAGGTACCTGTTTTTTCCACCTGATGCCCCTGCAGTGTTCTCTCTGTTTTGAGGCAGGAGTCAAGTGTGGGCTTGGCCTATGTGTTATGGCCCAATGGGCCATGGACTATTTTTGTGTGGACATTGTCCCTCATATTGTGTATATTGTATATATTGTACATACTGTTTATTTATTTATGAATGTATTTCTCTACATATCTAATATTACACTAATTTGACTCCATTCCTTTTGTTCTTGTGTTATTCCTGAGGGTTACAGGGTGTATATGTAATGTTGTTGCATGTGTTTGTGTGTATGGTGTTGGGGGTGAGGGTGGGGGTGTTGTGTGTTGCGTGTGTGTGTCACTCTCCTTTTCCTCCCCCACTCCCCTATGTGCTAGGCGCAGTACTCACCGTGGTCATCGTCGCCGGCGTTGGTACTCCTGGTATATGAGAAGATACCCCAGCATGGGTAACACCTGTAGTTCGGGCTCCATGGTGTCCTGGTTCTTCCTTGAGTGTCGAGAGGTGAGTGGTTTCCCTTCAAAGTACTGTTTCTGTTGGTACCGCCCCGGAAAAGCTGGCGGATGGGCAGGTTGTAATGGGGTGGGCGGTACATTGTCTTCCTCCTGGCTGTTGGCGGTTACTGTTGCGGTGTTTGTTGCTACCACAGTGGCGGTCAGAGTGTTAAAGTGGCTGTATGTGTTGGCGGTTTCGGCCATGGTCATGATTCCATTTTTGTTACCGCTGGCCTGTTGGTGGTATTACCGCCACTTTAACACAGACTGCCAGGGTTGTCATGAGGGCCTTAGTGTTCTCGTTTGTTCCTATAATTAAGTATCTGAGTAGAGTAGCTAAGGAAAATAAAATAGAGTTAATGAGAGGGTTCTTTGAACCTATATTGACATTTGGCACAGCTTACGCTCACAGGAACAACCTCACATGCTTGCTCACACCTATAGAACATAGTTTCTTAGATAGACTGATGACAAGAGAAAGGCATTAAAGGAAAGGTCAGAGAAGGGCTTAGAGAAAAGGACATTTAGAAGTGATCATGCATTTAGCGAACTAAAGACACAAGGGAAATTAGCTTTAGATGTACAACGCGTAGGGAAACTTTGTGTATATAGGCCTAAATCTAGAACTGATACACTGTTTGTGGGAACAAGTGAATGTAGACATGTGTTTTTGTTTCATTGTAAATGGACTTTCATGTTAAATGGACAAGACCCAGCAATTCCAGGAGTTTATTACATCTGTGGACCAAATGCGTATTACCGTCTTCCAAGAGGATGGTGTGGCACATGTTACTTGGGAATAGTTTTCCCAAAGATTTTTCAGCTTGAGAACTTGAATAAAGTACCTAAAATGACTGAATTACGTCATGATAGATAAAAGCGAGAATCTTACTCTGGCATAGTTGGAGACATAGGGGGTCATTCTGACCCTGGCGGTTGGCGGTGAAGCGGCGGTAAGACTGCCAACAGGCTGGCGGTCTTTTTTCATGTATTCTGACCATGGCGGTTACCGCCATGGTCAGCCGCCGCTTCACCGTTCCGACCGCCACGGCGGTCGTCACATACCGCCGGCGGTATTCCAACCCGTCTGACCCCGGCTTACCACCATGGATTTCATGCGGTTGGGGACCGCCATGCAATCCATGGCGGTAAGCACTATCAGTGCCAGGGAATACCTTCCCTGGCACTGATAGGGGTCTCCCCCACCCCAACCCCGACCCCGACTCCCTCCCCTACCCCCCCCCCCACCACCCCTGCCACCCCCAAAAGGTTGCAGGACCCCCGTCCCCAACATATACACACACATACACACATACAGGCACGCATCCATGCACATACACACACACCCCCGCATTCATGCACGCATCCATGCACATACACACACCCCCGCATTCATGCACGCATCCATGCACATACACCCCCCCCGCATTCATGCACGCATCCATGCACATACACACACCCCCCGCATTCATGCACGCATCCATGCACATACACACACCCCCGCATTCATGCACGCATCCATGCACATACACACCCCCCCGCATTCATGCACGCATTCACACGCCCCCTCAATATACACATACGCACACCCCCATGCACGCACACAACTCACAACACCCCCCCACCCCCCTTCCCTAGCGGACGATCACCTTACCTGTTTCTGGTGATCCTCCAGGAGGGAACGGGCAGCTCCGCCGACAAGACACACCAACAGAACACCGCCACAGCGAATCACAGGTCGTGATTCGCTGGGCGGTGTTCTGTTGGCGTGGCGGTGGAGGTGGAGCTACCTCCACTTCCCCGCCTGCCGCCAGTATGGCTGTTGGCGGCTCTTCGTCCGGAAACGGGCGGAGCGCTGCCAACAGTCAGAATGGCCCATGCGGAAGACCGCCAGCACTGGCGGTCTTCCGTACGGCGGTCCCTCGGCGGTCTATTGAAAAGACCGCCGAGGTCAGAATGACCCCCATAATTGGAGCAATGATTCCTTCAGTGGGAGTTATTCTGAATTCAGTGAAAATTCAAAAGTTACCTACTATTGTGGATAGCATGCTGACTACATTTTCAAGGGCCATGATCCTAATGGATACAGAAATGGCTGCAGTAAGATCTATGACTCTTCAGAACCGCCTTGTGTTAGACATCCTTTAAGCAAAGGGGGGCGGAGTTTGTAAAATGCTGAACTCGCAACATTGTTTCACATTCATACCTAACAACAGTGAAGAAATTAGAGGCCTTATTAACAATCTGACTAATGATAGTGCTGATTTGAAAGAGTTGAAAGAACCTGGAGTTTGGGAAAAGGTTGCAAAGGTTTTGCTTCTGTGGGAAATTGCCTGGGCAACCTAGGAAAGGGATAACTTTGAAAATAATACAGATAATATTGATTATTGTGATTTGTATAGTTGGAACATGGGGAATTTATAAAGTGTATCATGTGATTAAAGTGAAGAAATTGAAAAATGATCAGAGGAGGGAAGAAATTAAAATGGAAAAGCTCTTTAGGGAAAATTCAAAAGGGAATAGGTGAAATAAAAGGTACAGGGAAAGCAAATTTTAGATGAACAAAATTTGTATGGAATGATGTAAAGTGTGATGACATATATTTGGTCATCAGAGGAGGGATTGTGAACGCTGAACTTATTACCAATGATTTTTATATATTATGGGTTAAGAATTTGCATAGAATTAGACCAATAGAGAAAATAACATGGAACTTGGAAAATGTGCCATCTTAAGTGCCCATCATGAAATACGTAATGCCTTTAGAGCATGCATATTAATTAGTATTCAAAGTGCAGGTGTAGAGAAGATTTCAATAGTATGTTACATTAATGATTTCATGTTATGTATTTGCTTATTAATCGTAGGCCTTCAGTTAGCGACGTTTGGACCTACTCTGCACAACCTCATATCAAGCTGCAATGTCTGAATAAAATAAAAAAGAGAAATACTGATTTATTGTTCACTCTGTGTTGACCAAACGTTTAGCAGATGTCTTTAACTTTCTCATGAGAACTGCGTTCTAGAATGTCTTGTCCTAGAAGTTGCAATTTTGTAGAGTTTGATGCGTGAGACAACAATATTCCCAGGAACCAACAATAGATGCACTGACTGGAGTACGGATTGCCACAGGAAAGTTACCTGACGAGTCTGACGATGGGAAAAGGAGAAGAAGAGCCCATCATTGACGTGTGAAAAACAGTTTAGTTATATCTTAGATTTGGAGTTTAATTTCTGTTGGATTAACTGTAAACATATGATTTTCTGACCAATAGCAACATTGGATGTTCTTTAGGAAACTTTAACTTAGCTCATCTGCACAAAGGCGAGGCAGTGCTTTTCTAATCTGATTTTCCCCTTGGAGGTTCTATTTGAAGAGCTGAACAGTTCTTGATAACTTTTATTTATAACTTTGACTTTGAAGCTTAATTGTTGATGGTTGATGCTGATCCTTTAGAGATTGCTTCTTAAATGGTTCAGATTGCTTAGAGTCCCCTGTGTCTCAGCCATCCCCTTTCATTGTCCTTTTTGCTAAAGCTGACCAGACGGATGTCCAACTGATGGAGGAAATTGCAGCTTGCTGATCCATGGAGAGGTATAACAAACTGTTATCGTCTTGGTTGTAGATTTTGTATTTTGTTTCTAGGTACCAACCGCTACTTGATAGAGCCATAGTTAGGTGTTTTCCAAATTAACTTTGACTAAATTGTTTTGCATGAAGTCCAAACATGTTATTCTAATCAAAAGGTTATTTAGGAGACCTAGAAAATGTTAACAAATTGCAATTAACAAAGAGTTGATGTCATTCATATGCTGAATCTAGATGTCTGTTATTTCCGTTGCACAGTTGTTTCTGTTGTTAATTTGTACTTTGATTCTTGAATGTTTAACAGTGAATGCTTTAGCTAAATTGAGATGCCTTAGAAGGTTTGGTCAACCAATGTTATTCATGTATGTTTACCATTTGATTTAGAGACTAATTTATGTGATATTAGCATTGTTAATATAGGGAAATAAGCTTTCTAACTTTCACATAAAGGTGTGTTTATTGGTGGCCAAATGGGTCATGGTGTGTAAAGGTTATTGATTCAAAAAGTATTTGATAACATTTATTGATTATTATGTATTTGCATTGAATTTATGACTAATGGTGGAATCACTCTATGCGTAGTCAAAAGGTCAGTTGAACCTCTACTGCGTCCCCATATAAATTAAACTGTAAAAGACCAAATAAGGACTGATGCGCTAACAATAGTATAGTGTGATACCAGAAATTATCCACCTGGCTTTAGATTGCTTACATGTGGCCATACCCTGTGTTATTGGTCCATAATTAATACATAGCAGAAATGTTTTTCTCAAATCTTTTGTTTTATCTAGGTAGAAATTTAAAACCCTTCTAACGCCTAAGCAGTGTGGGCCTTGCTTGTGACTTGGGGAATAGGGAAGACAGGCAGAAGAGTAATTGTCTGATTAATATGAAAATCTGAAACCACTTTAGGGCAAAATGAGGGATGCCTTGTCATTACTACCCTGTTGGAGTGAAAAACAGTGTATGGTTTCACTACAGAAAATTCTTGCAATTTGCTTACTGTTCTAGCTGAACTAATAGCTATCAGGACTGTATTTTCCATCACAAATACTGCAATGTAGATTAGTGTATAAGTTCGAAATGTGAACCCAATAATTTGTAAAGTAGAGTATTAAACTCTTAAGGTGGAGAAGGAGGTTTAAATAGGTAGAAAAACTTATTTAAGGCCTTTTAACAAATCTTTGATGACTAGTATATTGAAAAAACATTCTTGTTTTGGAGATGTGCTGTATGTCTTGATGGCTGTTAGATGAACTTTTTTTATGAAAACTGAACCTAAGATGGAGCCAAGTGTAGTAAATAAGGGAGAATCACATCTTCCAATGAGTGGATTATGTTTTACTGATGACACCAGAATACAGAATCTTTTCCACTTAAAAGCATAGCATGCCCTTGTTGTAGGAGATGTCCTTGTTGTAGGACGTTTTGCATACTTCAATATTCCATACAGGCCGGTGACAGATTCAGGTGGCCATATTGTCTGACCCGAGGAGCCATTCAACCATTCGACCCTGGAGTCTCGTCCAAAGGTCTGGTTTGCAGTGCAGTCTCTTGTATGGTTTTGTTACAAGTTTGGGTACAACCACTACCTTGGCTAATCTGGAGCTATCCGTATCATCCTCAAAGTTCCATTATCACTGTTAATACTAATAGGATCGGTGAAGAAGCATAGAGTAACGGCCTCTACCGTTTTGATCAAAAGGGCATTCCCTAGGGATCCCTGTTTTGGAAGTCTTTACATTTTTTTGTTTTCTTTTGTTGCAGACAGATCTAGCGAAGGAGCTCTACGTTCTTGAAAACTATCCTTTAGAACCAAGTTCCTGGAAAGTGAATTGCTGACAGGTTTAGATTGTTGGACAGAGCTAAATTCCATTATTGCCTGAGCTTGCAACGACAGTGGTCTTGACCAGGTTCCATCTTGCTTGTATATGTTTTAAATGATGGTAGTGTTGTCGGTCTGTATGTAAATGGTCAGAGATACCTTTAGAGATAGGAAGAAGGCTTTGAGGAGAGCTAGTTTTATAGCTCTGAGCGCTAGGTAATGTATCTGATAAGCTTTTCTCTTTTTGACCATTTTTAAAAAATATGTTTTTATTCATATTTTCATATTGAGTGGAACCCCGGGTGCGGGGTGGTTATGTGGTGTGAGGCGATGATAGTTCCTCCACATTCATCAAACCTGATAAACCTTTTGTGGCCAACGCCTAGCTTTGTTTATGACTTTCTCTTTCAGGGGATCCTCATCAATAGTCATAAACATTGAATATTCCCACCCTCGTGCGGGGATCCCAGAGCATATATAAAAAACCCACATGTATAAGTATGAAATAAACACGAAACATATAGCATTTTTTAGTACACAATTTTCATACCAAATTCATTTATACATGTGCACAACAGCAATGCAGACTATATTGATAAACAGGCTAAAATGCTTTATTTCTATGGATTTTTTTTTTTTAAACACTCCCTTTTATAAATACAAGAAGAACTTTCCAAAGCCCCATAGCTGGACCCAGGAAAAGAAGCAGTAGCAACACATGTAAAAAAAGAGAAAAAACTACATTGAAAACAATGGAGCATTATTAGCCAATAGGCTGCATGCAGGTTAATACAGCAGAACCACAAAATTTGGCACTGTGCCTTTAAGACCCAGAGCACCTCCAGTATCCCACCAGGCCTCAGGGGTGAAGAAGAGGTGGCAGTTGGTTCACAGTTAGGTCAGTACTTTTTTACGGTGACAACACCTCCAACAGATTAGAGAGACTTGCGTCCGGGGAGGAGGGTGGGTTGTTTATGACTTTGATGATGAGGATTCCTCTGGAAGAGAACTAGTATCTACAGGTAAGTAACTTATCCTTCTCTTCCAGGGGATCCTCATCAATAGTTAAAAACATTGAAAAGATTAGCAAGCCCATCCCTTATCTCTGCGGACTGTCTAACAGAAGTGCAGGAAAAAGACATACACTATGCAAACAAATTTCTCAGAGACGCTTGCCCAACCTGAGCGTCTGCTCTGGCATTAGAGTCCAAACAGTAATGCCTAGTAAATGTATGTACAGATTTCCATGTAGCAGCCTTACAGATTTTAGAAATTGGAACATTATTAAGGAGGGCAGCAGTAGCCGCCTTTCCTCTTGTCGAATGAGCCTTAGGCCTAGCCAATAACTGTTTGTTAGCCAATTGATATGCAGCAAAGCGCCTCAAGACCAAGTTCAAATAGGGCCAGTGGATGGGGTTTAATGCTATCTCCACATCCAAGGAAACAGTGGGGAAAGGTAACTCAACCATGCACAGAGTCGAGCCAATTGAACAGCCTCCATAAGTTCAGGTGGGTAGTTTTGGTCCTGGTGAATGAACAAAATAACAGCACTGAGTCTGCAGACCAGCATAGCCACCAGCAGCCTAGTTTTGACTCTAAGAAGCAAGATCGGACAGTAAGGCCCACACTTTGTCCTGGGCTTACTGTCTTTATATATATACTGTGATAATTACATGTCAAAGGTCAGGAGGTAGTCATCCTACATGTGTTGAGTCTTCAACCATTTGCAATAGGTGTGGACCCACCAGCCCAGCCATTCTATTAAACATTTCCATGGGTAGCCCATTGGGCCCTGGGACCTTGCCGCACTGCATTGCCGTGAGCACCCCAGACATCGGCCTCTAACATCGTCACATCCTCCTGCAGCAGGGCTGGGAGATGTAACACAGCCAGGAATCATTCCAGCTCCTGGTCAGACGCCTATGAGTGTGCGTGTACAATCCATGTTAGTGACCAGCAAGTTCTTGGGTAATGTCCCTGCTGGCGGATACCGTCTCCCACCAACTGGGGTAATGATTTCCCTCACCCATTTTGCCTCTTCCTCTTTATGACTCAGCCAGGCCAGAAGGCGGGCGACTTTATCCCCATCATCATAAAGCTTCCTCTGGATTTCCAGGCAGTAGCCACGAGCTGACGTCTCCGCCACACTGGGATATTCCTGCCTAGCATCATTCAGCTGCCAGAGGGCTGGCATGTCAGCCAATGCAGTAGCCCTATGTTCGAGGTCCAACATATGGCCCTCAAGACTGAACATTTTATCTCTTGGGGCACGCTTCTTGCATTGTATTTTGTCACGTAGGTCAGTTTTAGATGCTTCCCAGAGGATGGCAAAGGAGGCGACCGAGTCCTTGTTTCCTTAAAGTAAGTCTCAGAATCTAATCTGAGTTGCCTGATGGTCTCTGTAGCACCCAGGCGTTAAATCTGCAGAGCTCAATCCCATGCCAACCCTTTTTGCCCAGAATAACCAGCAGTGGCGAGTGGTTCGAGATACCTCTGGTGAGATACTCAGCCCCTCTCATAGCTGGATGCTCAGCGATAGATGCAGACATGTAGTCCACCCTAGAGAAAGTCCCCCTAGCCTTGGAATAGAAGGAGAACGCCCTCAGTGTAAGGTGGCAAAGTCTCCACAAATCAACAAGTCCCACAGCCCTAACACACTGACAGTGGGATATGTTGGGGATCCGTGTCTAACATCGCCTGTTACTTGTCTAAGTTGCAGTCACCACCCAATATTGGCAACGTATCACCCACCTCTGAGAGTATAGGGCCCATTTTGTCTAGGGTATCCCGTTGTAGTCATGCAGGTGCATAGACATTAATAAGAGTATTCCCCTGCTTGCTTGTTGTTCCCTGGATCCCAAAGACAGTCCCAGCCATGCCCGCCCATGTCCTGGTGATCTTAAAAGGTCAGGGCTGTCCCTGAGTCTACTTCCTGCGAGTACCTATAGATTGTCATCTCCACCACCAGCTTCACCCTTGCTGGTTCCGCCTTTTGCTTCGTGGTGTTTCTCAACATTCTGTCCTTCTGACAGGAAATCCACTTGCGCCTTCTGGGCCCCTCCAATTTCTACTCATTCAACTCAGTTTGAGGACCGCCATCCCGCTTCAGATTCTGCCAGAGCACCTCCGGTGTGATAAAATAGAGAGTGGCGTTGTCTTTTTCCACGCAAAACTTCCAGGGAAAGAGAACAGCGCAGCAGAGGCCCATCTGTTGGATTTTCACCTTAACCTGGAGGAAATACTTCCTCTTTCTCTAGACCAGGATTGTAAAGTCTGGGAACAGATTTAATTTGTGGCCGTCCACTGCCAATGGGCCTTACTCCCTGGCAGTCCAGAGAATGCGGTCCCTGTCTCTGTAATTTAAGAGCCACACAACAAGGAGCAGAGGTGGAGCCCCCTGGGCTGATCTGGGACCCGATGGACCCTCTCCACCGTGAAGATGTCTGTGGGCTTACATTTGTAGATGTGCCGAATGAGTTATTGCTCCATGTACATCTCCGTACTGTGGGCCCGCCGCACAATCCAGCAGGCCTATGACGTGGATACTACTTCTCTGGGAACGGCCTTCTGCATCACCCACTTGGTCTCGTAAGTGGCTCACCACCTCCATCAGGTCCTGGGACTGGACCTGCATGTTCTAGATGTCTGGATCCTTGCACTACATCGTTGCCTCTGTCGCCACTTTTATATGGGCCATCCCATATAAAAGACCCATATCCGCTGCCACCCCGTCAATCTTGGCTTCAAGAATCCCTTTCAGCTCAGAGATTGCACGTAGAATTTTGCCAAACTTCTTTGGTTGGCCACAAGGAACTGCCTCTAGCAACTGGAGGGTGGGCTCTTCAGGGGATCCGCAGACTGTGGGGGGGTGCCTGGTCCCAGCAGGTGACGTAGGTCTTCCAGCTCTTGGTTTTTCCATGGTGAAGGCCTGGCAGAGACGGGGTACTCTCTATGGTATGCCGCTCCCCCACTGTATAAAGTCGTCCAGGTGCTGGCCGGGCCAGCCACAGTGATCTGTCTCACCACTGGGGAAAGTCCTGCAAAGACCTGGGGACCAACTACCCAGAGCAGTGGCAGCAGGAGAGGAGTCCAGTGCGGAGGGGGAGCCCAGGTCGTGGGGCAGCTTCCCCCCAGGCACAGCATCAGCGGGCCAGAAGTATAAGCCTGCAGCTCCCCAACGGTCAATCCAGGGCTCTGGGTCTCGACCTGACCATGGCCTTCTGCCCTTCCTCCAGGGCCTGAGGTGGGGTGTTGTTGCAGGGAACAGGGCAGAGAAAGTACCTCAACTGTCCACTAGCTTCTGGCAGTGTCTCCAAGCCGGGCTCAGCCCGCGTCACAGGTCGCAGTTGTGATGAGGGCAGGCGGCAGCCTTTCACAGTGCACCTCTCACCACAAGGGCCCTCTATTATTAGTAGTCTCTCAGGGTGGGCAGAGCACTGGGACCCCAATCCCTACCTACGGTCCATGCACCTGGGCAGACCACCCTGCAGCACTGCAATTGTATGGGCTGCCATGTTGCAGCCTCCTCTGGCACTCCCAGGCTGCAGTCGCATTCTCTGGTCCCGAATGGCCATCATGGTCTGCAAAGCCCCCTCCGGTCAGGAAGCACTGCTACATGCTCCCAGGCTGACATCAGGGGGCCCGATGTCACAAGATTACTGGATATTTGGTGCCATCCCATGGGGGCTCAGGCAAGCACATTTGGCTGCATCGTGGTCAAAGCCACCCCCCTCTTTTTGGCCATTGTCTCTGAATTGTTAAATCTTTGCAGATGAACACCCCAATATGAATAAGGGAAGCCTCTGTTATTACTACTTGTGACAGGAGAGGTTTCTGAAATAGGGTTTTTACCAACAAATTCTGCCTTTTGCACCACCATGTGAGGGATTCCCTTACTGTTAAGGTCAGAGTTAATCTGTCTTCCGAACAGTTTTCTCTTTCAGAACATTGGTCCTCTAAGCATTGCTGGAGAGGTGTCATACACAACCTCCATTGGACACAATGTTTATACAAGAAGCAATATATCCCAGAAGTGAGGCTGTCTTTTGTGCGGTCGTATGAGGAGTTGACCTGAGGACATGGCATTTATACTGGATAGAAGAAACTCTCTCTTCCGAAGGAAACACTCTTGCTTTTATGGTATCTAAAGTCACCTCTAGATAAGATAGGTAGATATCGATTTTTGGTTGGTGATTTGCTCTTTTTTACCTTCTGTGGTCTGTGAGCCTTCAGTAACCTATCGTCTAAGGAAGGATATGTGAATATTCTTTTTCGTAGGTGAGCCACTACCACAGCCAGGCATTCTGAAAGCCTGTGTGGTGCTGATTTGAGACTGAACTGAAGTAATGTGTGTTGATGATGTGTGTCTCCTACTAGTAGCCAAAGAAATTTCCTGTTTCGGGGGGTCTATAGGCATCTGGAGAAATGCATCTTCTGGGACCGTTGCTCACGTATATTCTTTTTTTCCTCTGGTGCAGGTAAATTTGTGAAGAGCCAAATCAGAAATTGTTCCTTTTTTATTAAATTGTTTTTTTTATCAGATCTGCTATGGGCCTGTATTCTCTTTGTGTCCCCTTTTTCATTATGAGAAGACATCTGAAGTATACCCCTCAACAGTTTTAGTCTGATGGAATGTTTTCCAGAAATTGGGTCTCTAGTTGGCAGAGATATGCACCCTGTCCAGGTAGGGACCACAATCCTAGTCAGGGTAAGTCACAACACAACCTAAATTATCCTGTGCTCACATTCTGGTAGCTTGGCACAGAACAGGCAGACTTATCTTAGAAGGCAATGTGTAAAGTATTTGTGCAGTAACTCATTCAGTAACACGGTGAAAACACCACAAAAGTTACTCCACGCCGTGGAAAATAGATAAGATTTATCTGAATAAAATAAGACCAAAACGACAAAAATCCAATGTGCACAAGTCAAGATATCACTTTTTAAAGGTGGAAATGAGTCTCAATCCTTAAGAATTAGTGGTTGTATTCTTTTAACTCACAATACCTTGAATGCATAAAAAATAACGAAGCAGAGGGACTGCCGAGGAGGAGATGCGTTGAAAAGTAAAGCAATGCATTGATTTTTCCAGCGCAGCAAAGGTGATGAGTTGTTTCTTGGTTCCTCACTGCGATGTGGGGATATTTTGACATCCAGGGACGATGCATGTAAAACCCAGAACATGTTGAGCAGAGGCATCAGGTGCTGCATCGATCCAGCAGGCAATGTAGTGATTTTTTAGCCCCAAGTCAGGCACTGTTTCGATCTGGCAGGCGTTTAGTCGAATTGTGCAAGCGTTACGTCGATTTTCCAACACACAGGATTTTCTCTCCTTTGGTGAAGTCTTTGATAGCCCTGATACCTCAGAACAGGAGTCAATCTCAATCCAACCCCTTGGAGAGCACTTGAGGAGGAAGGCAGAGACCCTCCAGAAGAGTCAGGGGTCAGCATGCAGCAGGGCAAAAAGCAGGCCAGCAGTCTTTCCAGCAAAGCAGTCCAGATGAGTCCTTTGGGCAAGTAGGCAGTTCCTCTGACATAGTCCAGGTGTAGGTCCAGAACTTTCTGATTTGGTGGGGTCACAGAACCAGCATATTTACCAAAAATTGCCTTTGAAGTGGAGGAAACTTCAGAGAGTGGTTTTGATGTGCACAAGTTCCCCTTCCAACCCAGCCCTTTCTGTCAGGAGCCTTTTGGGGGGTTATCAGTCCTTTGTGTGAGGGCGGGCCACTGACGTCTGAAGAGTAGGTGAGAGCCCCTCCACCAATCCCGCCCAAAGAAACCCATCTGTATGCAGATAAATGCAGATGCAGCTGAGTGTCCTGTGTTTATGTCTGTCTGGGTGGAATACACAAGGGGAGCTGTCAACCAGCACAGACCAGACGTGGATTGGAGACAGGCTGTAAGGCACAGATGGCGGTGAAGGCAGAGAAATGCCTACTTTCTTAAAATGGTAATGTAAAAATCCAACTTCACCAGTAAGTAGGATTTCCCAACACCATACCAAATATGACATGGCTACTCCCCTTAGATCAGAAATTACCACTTAAAAGCATGTAAGGGAATTTCTAATGCTAGCCTATGAGAGGAGCAGGCTTCACAGTAGTGAAAAACGACTTTGGGAGTTTATCACTGCCAGGAAATGTAAAACCTATAAGTACATGTCCTGCCTTTTACTTACATAACACACTGCCCTATGGGTTACCTAGGGCCTACCTTAGGGGTAACGTGTAGGAAAAGAGCTTGGCAAGTACTTTTAAATGCCAAGTCGAAGAAGCATTGAAACTTCACACACAGGCCTGAGACGTGGTTAAGGGGCTACTGATGTGGGTGGCACAATCAGTGCTGCAGGCCCACTAATAACATTTAATTTACAGGTCCTGGGAACATCTAGTGCACTATACTCAGGACTTATAGGTAAATTAAATATGCCAATTGGACATGAGCCAATGTTGCCATATTTTAGGGCGAGAGCACCGGCACTTTAGCACTGGTTAGCAGTGGTAAACTGCCAAGGGTCCTAAAGCCAACAACAATGAGGTCAGAAAAAGAGGAGGAGGAAGGCAAAATGTTTGGGGTGACCCTTCAGATAGACCCATTCTCCAGCACTCCTTACAAGATGGAAGTTTATTTCCTGAGTACAGATCGCTGGTGTTTTGCAGTTGGTTTTGGTGGGATTGGTGAAAGTATGGATTTAAAATGTAGACAATATCCACCATCTATAATATTTAGAACCTACTTGTATTTTAAGATTAGGGTCCACTCGGCCATATGGGAGGATACCGCTTCCCCCACAGGAGTGGGTTACAGAGGAGAGGGTATTAAGTTGTCACTGCATTGTACCAGAATATTGTCTTCCTCAAGAAGACGTGCATTTTGGAAGAGTTGCCATTGGTTTTGATAAACCAAGTTTAATGATGTTGATTAAATGAACAATGATGGGCTTGAACGATACATTATTAGTATCTACAATCACTTAGGGGGTCATTCCGACCCTGGCGGTAAAACCCGCCAGGGCCGTGAACGACGGAAAGCACCGCCAACAGGCTGGTGGTGCTTTCCTCCCCATTCTGACCGCGGCGGTAAAGCCGCGGTCAGAAAAGGGGATCCGGCGGTTTCCCGCCGGATTTCCCCTGGCTGGGCTGAACCTCCATGGCGGTGCTGACCCCCTTCCCGCCAGCCTGTTTCTGGTGGTTTTTACCGCCAGGAACAGGATGGCGGGAACGGGTGTCATGGGGCCCCTGGGGGCCCCTGCACTACCCATGCCACTGGCATGGGCAGTGCAGGGGCCCCCTAACAGGGCCCCAGCATGATTTTTATGCAGACAGTGAAAATCGCGACGGGTGCAACTGCACCCGTCGCACCCCTGCAACACCGCCGGCTCCATTCGGAGCCGGCTTCTATGTTGCAGGGCCTTTCCCGCTGGGCCGGCGGGTGCTTCCTTGGCGGGCGCCCGCCGACCCAGCGGGAAAGTCAGAATGGCCTCCGCGGTCTTTTGACCGCGGAGCGGCCAAGTGGCGGCGCCCGCCGCCCTCCGGGGTCGGAATGACCCCCTTAATCTGTATTGTGGTGGTACAAATTGGTTCCGTTCTTCTGACCAACTGCTTTCAATGTCTGCCTCATTTTTCAACTTTGGCATTTCCTCCCCTGTATGCTGGCCGAACAGAGATCTACCAAGACAAAAGGAAAGTTCTTGATTTCTAATTGGGCTTCTGGTTTTAGAATAATTATACTAAGACATGAGACGCTTCTTATGGATATGCCATGGCATGTAGAGTTGCTGCCAATTCTGCCAATTCTGTCAGATCTACAGCAGCACCCATAATTTAATTGCCTGCCAACTCATATTGTAGTATCTCAAGGTAACCTTGCTGATAATGTTTTGGAAGATCTTCAATGAAGGACCACATCACTTCACATACTTCACATTGATAATGACCAAGAAGGGCAATGGTGCTTGCATTTTACAGATGTGAGGCTGCCATTCACATACCTTTCTACCAACAGCGTATATATATGTGCTTACTTACTCATTCTGGAGGAGCTATTGTTTCTGGAACTGATGCATCCCTTTTTTTCTCTCTGAGGTTAAAATAACTGAGTCTGGTTTCAGTTCTGACCTCAAAAAGTCAGGATCATTCTGCTGTGGTTTATATTTTTAAAGCAATCTTAGGGGCATATTTATACTCCATTTTCTCCAAATCTGCATCATTTGTTTATGCAAATTCGGCACAACATGAACTCCATATTTATATTTTGACACTAGACACGTCTAAAGTCAAAATATTGGAGTTTGCACCATTTTTTAGATGCATGAACCTACCTTGCGTCAATGAGATGCAAGGTATACGTTCCCATCTAAAAAGTGGTGCTAACCCCATAGCCCCATATTTATCCCCTGTGTTAAAATGACACACGGGTGGGAGGAGGGGCTAAGTAATGGTGCAAAGCTTGCTTTGCACCATTATTTAACACCTGTGTCAGACCAGGCGTTATGGGCCCTTTGGACCAAAATCTAATGGTCAAACACCATGGAATGGGTCTACAGGTGCCCTCCTCAAGCCCCAGGAACACCCTCAACCAGAGGATGGGGGACCCCATCCCAGGTAAGTAGGGTAAATATAGGTAAGTACTTTTTTTAATTTGAAGTGCCATCGGGGGCCTAACTTGGAGCCCCCTGCATGGCACAGGGCGTAGTAGCCCCTGTGCTGGCCATTGGGGTGGTGGGCATGACTCCTGTCTTTTCTAAGGCAGGAGTCATGTGGTATGGATGGTTTAATGTCAGAAAATGGCGCTAAGCTGGTTAGAGGCATTTTGTTTGTTTTTAACCAGCCACCCGGCTAATGTAATTTTTTTTACGCTAGCCCCACCTTTGCGCCGGATTGCACCATTCCATAAATTTGGAGCCCGGCTGGCGTCATGGAATGGCGCAAGCCGGCGCTATACTTTTTGATGTAAAACTGTGCAAACGCAGTTTTGCATCAAAAAGGATAAATATGGACCTTGGTGCTCCTACTTTAACTGTGGCAGGTTCACCGACATATTGAAAAAGATTAATCTTCATTTTCATATGTTTTAAGTTAGCATAGGTAGGCTGGAAAACTAATTTACCGGACCTCATTGATAGCTAAAGAAACAAGGCTTTTTAAACGTATGCGATTTTCTTTTCTTCGTAAAATAGAAAAAATGGTGCTCTATTCCATTGTGTTTATTCGTATAGTATCAACTAGTGTGCTTTGGAGGAAACCTGCCTGCAGGCTGAAAACATGTAATGCTTCAGTGCTCAGGGTTGATATACAAGTGCTTGTTGAACAGTTAATGTTTAGTAGTGCAAAGTAATTTCCCCGTGTATGTAGGTTAGAGTTTGTCATTGAGTATTCATTTTGGAAGGATTTCTAGAGTAAGCTTGTTTTACGTAAAGTACTTTCTGCAATGTTGATTGGTTATCATCATCTAACTTTATTAGTACGGCCCATGGTGTCACTTCACACCATTTGAAGAGGGTAGTTTCCTACTCTTCAAAGCCTTTATAACTTATGTTATCTTCTTACTGACATTGTAATTAGATCCTTTAGAGACTGCTTTCCTTATTCTTATTGAGTAGTCCCTAAGATAGATTTAAATTTGACTTTATAAAGACATGGATAAAAGGGGGTTAAGTGTCTAACAGAAAGTGAGGCTGCAGGGGAAGGTGTTGTGAAGGAGAGAATGGGAATGCACTTCCTAGTGTTGCCTATAACCCTAAAAATTTGAAGCAGAATTTCAGCTGCTGGGAGCCACTAGAGAAGTGTAGATCTAGAAGCATCAGGTAGTGCCATGAGAGGTTTTTTTTTTGCTCCATTTGTAGGTTACCAGGGTGAGCTTAAATTATTATTTCAGCAGTTTAATTCCATTGCGTGACTGCTGTGATGAGATGGCAGTAACAAGGTACATTGGCTGGAGTACAAGGTATGCCTAAAAAAGCATTTGGCGTGATTAAGGAAGCAAGGGACAAATGCCTCAGTGCTATTAACTAATACAGTGCTGTGTTGTCTTAATAGGGCAGCAGGTGCTGGATGGTCATGGCCAACTCGCATTTGCATAACAGCAGTGCTTAATTTGTAAAAAAAAAAAAAAAAGTGCTGGCTAAGGGCCAACTGGTGCTATCAACGGTCAGGGGGTAGAATACCAAGGCTGCATAGTGTTGATTGAACCTCATACTTCTTTAATCCCCCACCTGACACCGTCTTTTTATCTCAATCTTGTAGGTTATTTTTCATCCTTGCTTTCTCCATTTCTCAGGGCCTGATTCACAAAGGTAAACTTGTACATTTATTCAAGTTTACCATTGCTTGCAATTCACAAAGGTATATAAAGAAACAACAGTCACAATTTTAGTAACTTTTGATCTCTTGGAGCTGGTAATAACCATTTGGTTATAATCTGCAAATAATACAGCAAATGATGGATTATGTGGCAGATGCTTCAAATCCATAACTATGTAGAACATACTGCAGTCACATAACTCCAGTGGGCCCGGTTAAGGTCGTCTCACACTATGCATGCATTAGAGGGATATTTGCTGTCAGCGGTATGAAATGTGCAGGGGTGACTGGAGTCAGCAAACCCATGACAAAAGCAACATCCCCCAACGAGTTGCAAGAGGCCAGTTTGGCAAGGTAAAGATGTCCTGATGGGGGTAACAAGAGAAGTATCTGTAGGTTCAAGCCAGAGAGAGGGTGTATTCTGTTTAGGCACACTGTAAACTTTGGGGGAGTTGTATGAACAGTCAGTGATATAACACAGCATAAAACCTTGTTTTAATACGTGCGAGCCAGAGGAAAGCCAGTTTGGTTCATACATTTGGCAGCACTGCAAAGAGCAGATCCCACGTGTAAAGTATCTAAGCAGTATCTTGTGCACCTTGGACCATTTCTATCTGACAAAAGCCAACAATCAGCCCCTGGAGTGAGCAGGCCTATTTGTTTATCAGCCTATTCACTTTGCTAACAGATAACGAATACAATATCTGGAAACAGCTAGAAAGGTGCTGGGGTCTGGAGGGATCATTGCCTCTTGGGAGTATAGGTCACCACCGCCAAATCTTAGAAATGAAAATAACTAAACTTTTATTTTTTAGTAGCATGTTTTCTTTAAGAAATGTGCTCTGCAATAAAAGGAAAGAATACTTTGTTTAAATGTAATCAGAGACACGGAGGCCTTCTCACCCCAAAAGGCCACCATCCCTGTAATGCCATCCATTTGTAGTGAGTCACAATTTCCAACGGACCTCCTGAATATTGATGAGGTAGGTTGAATTGATACCCACTGCAATTCAGAATTTTGTGAACAAGACCTATCAGTACATAGGTTGATTTGTAAAATTCTTTTTCATTTGTAAGGAGTCAGTGCATTATTTATGACCACTTTTTGCAACTTTTAACTTTGTACATCTGGTCCCAGGTTCGAATGATGTATTTAAAGTATCTAATTTGAAATAGAACAGATGGATTAGGGAACTCATATATGACACTGGTGTACCATAGGAGGTCTTCCTCGTAAACCTTATAAAACTACTTAAATCTCTGATCTTTAAATTCAAACATAGACAGGATATCCAAATTTAAAAAGTTCTTATTCCTAGAAATGGACTTTTGACAATGAAAAGAAAGCAAGACTTAAAAAAGAGGATTCTCCTTGAGAAACCTTTTGGCTGTTTATAAATACAGATGTTTATGAACTATAAAAAGGATTATAACTAAAGAATTGTACAAACCTTGCAAAGCACTCCCAACCCCTCCCACATCCCAAGCCAAACATACCAAAACAAGATGTACTTACCAGACACAAGGCAACAAAGTCCTGCACCAAAGTACACACATGTGCACACCACATCCCCACAGTGAAACTCTGAACAACGTCACTATAGTGTGCCAACAGCACTACTAGGCACTGAAATTGAATTTACAGCAAAATAAGTCATGTCCAAATAAGGCCATTTGCCAGTCCATTGGAAATACCCTGAAGGGTCGACATAGGCTGAATTTGACTCCCACATGTGCAAAGGGTACTCCACTCGAAAGGGACATCAATGGGGCAGCCAGGCACCTCAGGGGCAGGGGGTGGCGGAGGTGTGGACTTACGTCTGGGGGGGAGGGGGGCTTGGGCTTAAGTTTTGGAGGTGGAGGGGGTTTGGGCTTGCCCTTGGAAGGGGTGGGGAGTGGGCTTGTACTGGGGAGTGGCAGAGGGACCTGGGGCAACATGGGGCCTCTTCCTCCCTGGGGAAGGGGCACAGGAATGGGAAGGGTGGACTGGGGCAGATTTGGACGAGGAAGGAGTGGACTGGGCAAGGACATGGGCACTTTTAGGGACAAGACTGGGTGGGCCAGTGGGTTCAAACAGGTCAACACGGGAGAGGAAAAGCTTCTGAGGTGCAGTTGGAGGGGATTTGGAGGCAGGTCTTGGAGTGGAGGTTGAGGGAGTGCTCGTACTAGGTGTAGGTGTGCCGGACGTGGATGCAGGTGCCTGTAAAGTATGCTTGTGTGTGGTGTGGATGTGTGTGAACGGGCACCCCTTCCTCACTGGGAGGCCTTCCCCAGCTGGGCCTCTCCGGTCTTCCTGACCCAGTGCCTCAGGTCCTCCCACCGCTTCCTGCAGTGGGTGCTCTGCCGTTTGTAGATCCCTAGGGTCCGCACTTCCTTGGCGATGGCTTGCCACAGGCCTTTCTTTTGATGGGCGCTGACCTGCATGGGACACAGAGCAAATAAACAGGTGTCAGTATGTGTGCACTGAATACAAATGCCATGTCATTCCATATGGAATGGCCATTGTTGACATGCATGTTTTCAACTCACAGGCAGAACGTGCCGGACAAACTACGGCTGGGCAGTCACACATCAAACCCACATGTACACAGGCATTGGCCACACTCACACACATCTAAGGATGACAGATGCCAACTCACCTGCTCCTCTGGTCGCCATACAACTTTGCATACAGGGGTAGGACCACATCCACCAGCTTCTCAAGCTCCTCCGCGGTGAAGGCCGGAGCCCATTCCCCTGAAACCCGTGCCATCTCAGGGACCAGAGTCAGAACACAGCAACACATGCAGTGGAGTACTACCCTTCCCGGGAATCAGGAGTCAAGTGTCAAGGGTGTGACAAAATGGCGTTGGTAGCGCGGCGGTGTGCTCCGTCACCGCCGGCAGCAATCATGATTGGCCGAGGTTCCCCATTGACAACCATGTAATACAATGATCAGGTGCACGGCGGTGAACACCGCCTTCGGCCATGACGAATAATGCCAGCGGAATTAAGTCACTTCCACTCTATCATACCTGGATGGCAGGAGGCTGCAATTTTACTACCACCACGTCTCAATAGCCTAGCCAGGGCCTCATCCGGGACCCCAGTCTCTCTCCCCTTTGTCGCTTGCTGACATCATTCTATAATCCTCACATGTACCCATCTTTGGAAGTGTGTCCACACTGTGATGCCATTATGACAGAGTTAACTCGGCACACATTTGCCTGATGGTGTAGCTCATTCTTCCTGTTTGTGTGTGTTACCAACGTGTTGCATTTTGGAAACAAAAGTGACAACCTGGGATGCAAGTGTAAGTTGACACTCAGAATGTGTTCTTTCCAACCCCATAGGTACAGACCCATGTGGCGAGGGAGGGCCCCATCTGTATACAGACCCCGGGTAGATCTGGAAACTTTGGAGGAACGTTACATCATTATCACCTACAGACTCAATAGAGCTACAATCCATGACCTCTGTGCATTAATGGATCCTGTTCTGAAACTGGCAAATCGAAATCCGCATGCCATCCCTACAACTGTGCAAGTGCTATCTGTGCTCCATTTTTTGGCTACGGGCTCATTTTAAGTGATAGTGGGCATGGCTGCAGGGGTCTCACAGCCAATGTTTAGACAAATCCTGTCCAGATTCCTGGATGCCTACGTTCAACACTTGCAAACATATGTCTAGTTTCCCCAACTCCCCGGCATCAAATCTGGATTTTATGCCTTTGCCAATATCCCCCATGTGATAGGTGCCGTTGGTGGAACCCACATAGCTCTCATACCCCCAAGAGTAAATGAACAGGTGTATAGGAATCGTAAGAACTATCACTCCATGAATGTACAATTGGTGTGTACTGCTCATCAGTACATATCACATCAATGCCAGGTTCCCAGGCTCAGTCCATGATTCATTTGTCCTGAGAAACAGCAGTGTGCCGCACATGATGGAATAACAACAAGGGGAGAGAATTTGGCTCATAGGTGAGTGTGTATGACACTGGTTAGTACATTGCTGACACCCAGGCTGTATGCATGTAAAGGCAGTTTGTTCAAGTCTTCTTTTGACCACTTTTGCAGGTGATTCTGGCTACCCCAACTTGTAATGGCTTCTGACACCAGTAAAGAATCCCAGGACAGATGCAGAGAGTAATTATAATGAGGCCCATGGGCGTACTATGAGGGTGGTTGAGCGCACAATAGGTCTCATGAAGGCTAGATTTCATTGCCTCCATCTCTCAGGGGGATCCCTGTGCTATGTCCCTGACAAAGTGTGTAAGATAGTGGTGGCCTGCTGCATGCTGCACAACTTGGCTGTGAGTAAAGCTCTATCCCCCTTCTGGAAGAGGAGGGTGCTGTCCAACCAGCCCTGCAACCTCAGAAAGGGGATGAGAGTGATGGTGAGGAAAAAGAGGGGGAAGATCTCAACTCCAGGACCCAGCTAATCTGCCTTTACTTCCAGTGACTCTAAGGTACTGTTCAAAGATGCTGATGTCTTCACTGCATACTTACAATCTGGCTCATGTAATAAGTACTGTGGTGTCTTTTGTCGGTGACAATGCTAAATGATGACTGAAGTGGCATGTGCCAGGGAACCCGAAAGTAGGTACAGTGTGACATACTTCAGACACCACACTCCCCTCCTGCAATAAAGGTGTGATTATGATATTAACTGGCTAGTACATACACACTCACAATTCATATCTCATATTGACGAGGGACATACATTTGGGTGCATAAGTGTATATATCAAATGGCAAAATATACATGTGTTGGGACAGTGAAAGAGAGTGGGTCCATGGTGCAAATACATGCTCAGATACATATGCTCAGCTGTTAGTAGCACTGTGTTTTGGTCCATGTGTCCTTTGGAAGATGGTGTGATGGCAGTGGCATGTCAACAAGGTAGCTCAGTGGCACACACAGGAGACAGTTCAGGGCAGAGTCTCTTCCTGGCGCTGGGCTTGGCCTTGGCTGGTGCTTCAGTGGTATATCTGGGTCTGAGGGCATGTTTGCAAAGGTGCAGCTGGGCTGCAGGGGTAGGGGTGCTGGTTTCCTGTATGTCCTTTGACAGTGTCACCAGTCCAGTAGCTCCTGCAGATGTAGATGGCAGGGCAGTGCTCTGGCTAGTGGTCAGGGCTTGCAGGTAGGTGGAGGGCTCAGGCTGGCTGTGGTACTGGTGCAGCAGCACCCCTCCCTGCAATGGCCATGGTGACATTGAGCTGTTTCCATTGCTCCATGGCCTCCTGGTGGTGTGCTATCTGCAGCCCCTGATTCTGCTCCAGGGTGGCCAGGATCTGGCCCATCCTGTCCTGGGTATGGTGGTATGCTCCCAGGAGCTCAGATATCACCTCCTGGGCTGCAGCATTCCTCCTTTGGCCACCCCACTGGGCTGCTGATGCCCTCCCACTGGCCCTAGCCCTCTGTGCCTGTGCCCCCTGCACAGGTCTGGCAGTCCCACTTCCAGTTGGCCCTTCATCATCCTGCCTGTTGGTGGGAGGAGACTCTGGCCTCTGTATATGTGGTCCGCAAGTCCGTGGCCGGGAGACACTGGTGTGGGGTCTTTTGGCCAGAGCTGATGATGGTGGCTGGGTGGTAGGGGTGTCAGTGGTGTCCTGGGTGGGGCTCCTGGAGGTTGACAGTCCAGGACTGTGTGATGCGCCAGGGAGTTCCTCTATTTCCAGACATCCCTCTGCAATCTCCTGAGTGGGGCCTCTGTCTTCAGGTGGAGGGCTGGCACTCGTTGACTTCTCCTTCTGGGTGCCATGGGTGGTGGTGCCTGTTGTGGGGGAATAGACAGGTGGGTGTCAGGTACTTTATCGGCATTTGCTGCACTGCTCTGCCCTATTTGATGGTTATATTCCCCTGTTGTGGCATGCAAAGTCCCTTTGTGTACATTTAGTTGCATTTTATGGGGGGGGAGGAGGTGCATTGTAGGTGCTGTAGTGCAACTGGTTTCCATGCAGGGGTAGGTGACTGTGCACAGGGTACTGGATGGAGAGCTGTTTGTGGGATTGTGGTCATGCAGGGAACTAGGATGTGGGTGTTGTGGACTGGGTAAAGGATGAGGTCCTGGTGGTAGTGAGGGGATGGGGTGATACATGCATTACAGGTGTGGTGACTGTTAAGGTATTATAGTTGACTTACCCGAGTCCAGTCCTCCAGTGAGTCCGTTGAAGCCCTCCGGGTGCAGGATAGCCAAGACCTTCTCCTCTCAGTCGGTGTATTCGGGGGGAGTAGGTGGGGGACCACCACCTGTCTTCTGTACGGCGATATTGTGCCTGGATGCTATTGACCGAACCTTCCCGCGCAGGTCGTTCCATCTCTTCCAGATGTCGTCCCTTGTGCGTGGATGGTTTCCCACTGTGTTGATCTTGTTGACTATCCGCTGCCATAACTCCATCTTCCTGGCCACGGGTGTCTGCTGAACCTGTGCCCCGAATAGTTGAGGCTCGACCCTGAGTATTTCGTCCACCATGGTCCTTAGCTCCCTGTCTGTGAAGCAGGGGTGCTTAGGGGGTGCCATGGTGTGTTTTGTGGGTGATGTGTTGTGGGTGTATTGGTGAGGGTGCTGTTGTGTGGTTGTGTGTGTGGCTTATGATGGTGTTTGGGGTGTGTATGTGTTTTGGTGGTGTATTTGTGTGTGTGACTTGTGTGATGTTGGGTTCAGTTCAGTGTATGCGTGTTGTGTTGTCAATTTCAGTCGTGCTATTGGCGATGCAAAGGATTGTGGGCTGTGTATGTGAGTGTTTTATAGTGTTGTGGATGTATGTAAGGTGTGTGGGTTTCAGACTTGCCAATGCGTGCATTTGTTGTTGGTGGGTACCATTGCTGGCAGTGGTAGTCCGTACCGCCAATTGTCGTTTGGCATTCACTATCCGCCACGCTGATCTGTGCATCATTATTTGGTGGACGGAGAGTTTGTCTGCATAGAGGTGGTGGAATGTAGTGTACTGCCTTTCCGCCGTCGTATGCCCTGGCTGTGGGTGAAGGTTGCAGGATTTTTGGTGGTTTAACTTTTTGGCATCATTATTTGGCGTGTGCAGTCCACCGCCACTGGCGGTCTTCTGTTCACCGTCTCTACGGCAGTCGGCTGTGCTTACTGCTGAGTTCATAATGAGGGACAAAGTCTGGCCTGGCAATCTTTGTAGATCTGACTTTATGTCATTACCTATGGTTTCTAGTGTTGAAATGTCCAAATACCACTCTTGGAATGCTTCCCTGCACTACATAAAGGGCAACTTTCCAGGGCAAAGTATTGGGCTGGAAAGTAAACCATATCAAGACCGACTGGTTTACTTTTCATGACATTTCTGCAGCACGTCTTGAAAAACCTTTCCCATTCATTATTTATCAATTCCTTAGACTCATTGTGCTCCAAGTACACCATTTAACCAAATTTGTATAAATACTTTCTAAAATGAAACTGGTACCCCACTCTTGTGATTCACATTTGTTTGCATGGTGCAATCGCTTCTACTGACTAAAAGCAAAAGATAGAAATAGTTTTATGATTTCAGCAGTGGATCAGTCATCCAATAAAGAGCAGAGATAGACAAGAAAAATATCTAATCATGAGCAAGTGGTTGACCTGAAGTTGTTTATGTGTAGTAGTGTCTGCCACAAGCAACTGATGCTGATTGTAGCAAGTCTACAAAAAAGGCTAAACTGAATTGTGATGATATAACCAGTAACGATTCCACTATAGAATGTCTGGCCTCAAGTAAAATACTGGAAATAGTATTAATAAGGTAATTACTACTTCAGGTGGATAATCGCATTATAGGCTGTGTAGATTCTGTCCAGAAACAAAGGAAAGAAATAGGCCTATTTGACAGTACTGATAGTATCTGTCAAATGATGTACACAGGTCAGCAATCATCCCACTTCTCCTTTGTCTGACCTCTGCCTTTGATTCAGTTGGGTTCCCATCCTGCACCAGGGACACTCCATCCTAGAAGGAGTCAATAAATACCCTCTGTTCATGTTTAAAACCCTTTGGTCAGTATGTTCTTCAGCTGTTAAATTGGGCATGTTCAAAAAAAAAAAAAAAAAAGATGACAATGTTACAATCAATCTACCTACCGCCTTGCTTTTTTATATGCTCTCAAAGAGCACACATAGGTGGGGTTTATCAAATCTCTTGTATGCTGATGACACCCTTGTGGAAGTAAGCCCAAATGGTTCCCCTACTCAGTATGACAAGTCATACCACTGTTTAAAAGAGGTGGAAGAAAGATTGGTTGACACCTGATTAAAGGTCAGTGGAAGTACTTTTGAAGTAATATTTATAAGGATTAGAGTCTGGGTTATGAATAAGAAGCTACAAGAAACCCTCCACGTTCTTTTGTCTAAGATAGCTTGTTGGTTAAAAAAAAAGCATTGAGGTCATAATTTATTATTTGCTCTGTATGATGGAACGAGTCAGTTACTTTACTAAAAACATTTGTTACTTTCCATACAGATGGAAAATGCTATGCTTAATCTCCCCAGGTCTCATGGTTTTTGCTATATTAATCTCCAGATTAGACTGTGGGATAGTGAAGAAACTGTAAAAACAAATGTTGGGACAGAAAAGTCCTCTGCATGGTGATGGAAGTGCGTGCACCCCTGCCATGTGCACCAACTGTAATTATGTCTCGATCCCTCATGCTGATTTTTGTTGTCATTGTTGAACACAGATCTTGCATGTGCGTCATGACATAGGGCTGTCTCTTGAATTGCAGTCTTTTTGAACCAGGAGGGGCACCCAAAGTGAAAACCCTCATAGTGGTGAAAGGCTACTGCCTTTGCCAGACGTTAAGCAGTACTAGTGTGTGGTGATCAGTTGGAGTGAACTCGTCCTTTTTAGGTTTGGTGCGCAAGCACTTTTCAACCTGTTGTAAGTATTCAGTGGGCTTTTAACCACGCCCACCTCACGCCCATCACTTTAATTTGTTCGTGGGCTTGATTTTCAAAAATCCCTTCATGACATTGGTAAATGCTTTACGTTTATCCCGCCTTGATGCGGTTTTGTTACCACCTTGCAGACTGACCCTTCTACATGGATTATTGCATGGTTGCCCATATTGTTTACTGTTGACAAACTACTTTTTTCTTCTGTGTCTCTCCTTCGTGCTCATGGCAGCCATGGCGCTTTGAATTGACTTGCACTGCCGTCCCCCAGCACCCTCTGCCCGCCCCGGGGTTTCCTGTTCGTGTCTGCCCATCCCTACCACCCCTTTCCTGTCCTTGCTTGTTGTTTTCAGGAATAATCCCTTGAATTATTTGAAGCCAGTTTTCTCACATTTTTATAGGTTTACTGAAAGGTTCAGCCAACAACAATGGTTCTAAAAGCAAAGTTTGCTGTAGGACAGTTAATTCTTTTATCTTTTTATTTCTATCTTATATTTTCCATCAACTCTTTTGAGTTACTTCATATAGTTTATTGTCTGCTTCCACCTTTCAAGGCCATAATTTGGAGAGGAAAAACACATCTTGTCCACTAGTGTTAGCATTCTTAAATACATTTGTTTGTGTGTTTATACAACTGTGTGTGTGCCTATACCTGTCTGTCAGTGCGTGTCTGTGGGTGTGCGTCTGTGTATGCGTGCATGTGCATGTCTGCATAACATACGTTTATTAATAGGGTATGTATGTGTGTATGTAGAATGTAAGTATGTGTGGGTATTAAGTATGACAATGATGTACAGTCTCGTGTTTTACTCCCCATTGACTGGGGCGACTAAGGGGCTGCTCGGTTCTAAAGGAATTAGGCACGCGCACATACACAGGAGCATACAGAGAAGCCCGCACACGCAGAGCACGTGCGCGCACACACACACAAAAACTGACGACACAGGTACACACTTAAAAAAATACACACAAATGCAGAAAGAAACGTTGAAGGTACATGTTGTGTTTGTCACTAGTGGAGGGAGGTTGAGTGAGCTTCCCCCAGAGCGTAATTCGTGAATGATATAACCGGTGACGTTAACTAGTGTTAATAAAAAGGCCAGGGGAGCTTCCCTCATGGCCATCAACCAGCGGGGTGTCTTGTGTGTCACTTGTATTATTGTAACGCCTAAGTGAGTAGTATTGGGCCTAGTTGATACTCCAATGTGTCATAAAACTTAACACTCAGGCACCTACAGGCTGAACACACAGAAGGCACACGTACAAACACTGGCACCTACAGACACGCACCGAGAATCACAGAAAATGACGCTTAGACATTGTAATAGGAAAAGCGCTGGTTTTGCAAGTTTTAAACAAATCTAAAGACTACCCATGGGATTAAACTGCAGATGTAGGGACATTGAGAAAGCATGTGGATTGACTAATGCATGAGTGAATGGGTGCATTTGGTGTGCTGATGGATGGATGTACAGATGGATGATGACTCCATGAGGTTCAAACTATTTGAACACCCTTGTTTTCTGTGCAATAGTTTAGGTTTTTCTGTCAGGGCTTCTTCCACTGACTTCGTCTGAGTCTGTCGCCGAATTGCTGGGTAATGTAGCTTGCTAGCTCTGTATGTTCTTTCCACGCTGTTTGTCGTAGAAAGCATTCATCTGTGCTCCTATCAGCCACACGTAAGCTTCCAGGTACGTTAGAAGACAATGGGCATGGGAGCTGCAATTCAGCAACATGTAGACGTTTTTAAAGAACTGAAATGCGTTGGTAAGACAGAAATTATCATGTGTGTTTTTAGGCCAGACACTAGTCGCTGCGCATCCGGACTAGGGGCCATATGTACGAACACTTTTTCCCATAGACACAGAATGGGTAAAAACCTTTGCTACATCTGGCCCTAAATGTGCCAACTTCCTCTCTGTATTAACCCCTACTAATCCAGTCAAAGAGTGAGGGGTGGGGGGTTGGGTGAAAGGGCTGAAGAGACGAAACCCTGCCTTCGCTCAATTCAGTAGGAATGTCATTGCTTTTGTGTATTTCTGGGTAGCTGCTATTCTTTACAACTTTTTTTACACAATAATATTAACAGCGTTGAAACATCTAGTTCTCGGTTGCCTTGAGCCTCAGTATCACCATGAATCTATTTTTTCTGAAGGCCGCTTAAGGTGACATTCAGACTACATCTTCCAGAATGCACGGTGTTAAGTGAAAGCCTGGGGCTAGAAACGTGGTTTAACGTTGACACGTATTTAGTACCAAATCTACCAAACTGTGCTAATCGGGGAACTATTTTTGTTACGTTATTTAAATTATACTTACTATTGAAATTTGTGTGAGGACTACATGTTACAGGGTTGATGCCATGCCTTGCAGACTCAGGCTTTGAGAGACCGAAAAAGTGTGTGATTGTGCTAGGTAGTAGTAACACATTGGATTTACTATGCAAGAAATATGGTAAAAGTGTTGTGTGAAACATTTTATCAGCAATGCTTTTTTTAACTCGTGCTAATTTAGTTACCCTCAGAGGTGCCAAAGTGAGGATTTTGACCTTTAAGGTGGTCTGATTACATACAGATACCCACCACATACACCCAACCTGCTGAACTATCTCACATACGTTACGATGATATTGAAAACCTACTTTAACTGTAGAAAGGTAATGTGTACAACATGTATGTACCCCTCCCTCGCGTTGTACATAATAATGATATTGCAAGGCCCAGAGAAGTTCTGTGACCACTTACTTAAGAGGCCACAAGTAAATACCCTTTAAATATGCATGCAGGAGTATTTTATCCCACATAAGTGGCTTTCCCCATCCATCTAAAGAGCTGTCAAGGTGTCCCATATCATTATTAAGTAGCTTATTCAGTCCTCCTTTTCTTTGTATCCGAGTCAAGTAATTTTTCTATTTTACATAACAAGGATTGCAAGTCCCAGAATGCAGAATGTGGTGAATGAAATATCAAGGACCACATGCATTACGCAAACCTAGCCTTAGTGCATCCTTCACATGATAGTGTTGCCCTCAAGTCAGTCCAATTTGACTAAGAAGCTGAGGTGGAGAATTCAAATGGGCTCTCTCAGTATATTGTTTACTTTTTGCCTGTGACAACAGCACATGAGCTGTCGGCGAAATCTTTTGTAAACAAAAAAATCCTAACACAAGCTTAGGTTCTGCCCATTACTTACCACTGGTTGCCATCAACATTACTCTTGTTCCCTTGCTTCTTATTGGTCAGCGCCTCCTGCTTCCTCCAGGCATTTCCAGTGTTTGTCCCTGCTTTGGAGCATGGACCAAATACAGCTTCCTGTCTGCAGTCAGTATCTGCTCCTGCAGGTTGTTTTTTTAACATGCACTCTTGAGAGTGAATATCCCTGCATTCCATCCACCCTCCCTCACCACCATCTGGACTCTTGCCTTACCCTCACCCCTCCTTCATGTTGCTAGCCCCTGCTGTTCATTGTGTTGCTGCTCCCTCCTCCTCTGCACCTCCTCGTGTTGCTTGCCCCTTCCTCCCGCTGCTTGCCCTACTCCTCCTGTCCATTGGATTACTGCTTCCTCCCTGCACCTCCCTCCTGTTGCTTGAAGCCCCCTGGCCCCCTCCCACTGTCTGTGTTGTTGCTGTTCCCCCCTCCACACTTCCCTCATGTTGCTTGGCCCCCCTCTTTGTTTTAGATATGTTGCACAGCAGTGCAGGTTGCTGTGCCACATAGCTTAAAGACAAAAAAGCACTACAAAAAGGTCAACGCTGGCTCTGTCATAGTGCTTTTTAGGTCGAACCTAGGAAGCACGCATGTGCTGTCTCTTGATATGTTGCAATCTACTTCTGTGGGCTTTCACCACACTAATCACTTTCATTCGCTCCTTGGCCTAACTTCCAAAATTCCTTTGGTTTCATTGGTAAATGCTTTACGTTTGTCCCGCCATTTGGCTGTTTTGCTCTCGCCCTGGAGACTGACCCTGTTACTTGTATTATTGCACAATCTGCCATATACGTTAGTATCAATGCACTACTTTTTTCATTTTCCTCAACTTGTTTTTGTTAGTTTTTTGCTCGTGTTCTACTCCATGTCTCTGACTGCCGGTCCGCGCCCTACTTTTCATTCACCCGTTGTCTATGTTGCCTTTAGCCCTTCTTCTCCACCTCATGCTAACCGTGTTGTAAATTCTCCGCTCCCGCCACCTCCCATTGTTTATCTTGTTTTTTCTGTTCCTTCTTCCTTCGCAAGAGCATCTCGCGCAGGAGGGGCTTGGCCGGTCTCTTGAAGAGTCAGAGGAAGAAAAGTTGCACTTGCTAGTCACTCTGTACCCGTGGATTTTGTTCATCCTGTTTGCTTTAGAACAGAGGTCTTCAAAGTGTGGGGCGCGCTCCCCAGGGGGGCGTGGCATCTGGTTAGGGGGGGCGCGTACTCCACCTCACCTGTTCAGCTCCCATTATTGCTTTCGATGTAGAAAGCACATTTTCTTCTGTTTCTTCAGTTGTTTTGAAAACTGGCTCTCTGATTGGTGTAAAAATGCACAGCAGCCAATCAGCTTGCAGCACCATCAGCAATGACATCAGCACTGACGTTTCACCAATGAAATGGACAGCCAGCAGCACAGGTGCAGGAAGTGCCGGGAATTTTGGTGCATAAAGCTTGCAAATTGGCTGCTAGAACAGTGCTTCTTCACTGCTGCACTTCGCTTCCTGTTTCACCTCACGTCTCTTCCTGGTTGCTGCCTTCACCTTTGAGGATACTTTGATTTATCTTTAGCGTCGCCCCTTCTGGTTTTCACTGTCTGGCTGCGAGGGAGTTTCCATCGGCTGGATTCTACACAGGCAGGTAAGCGTTAACAGCTTTTTAAAAGGCTTTGAACATTTTTCCCCCTGCTATTGTAGAGAAGAGGATGTTACATTTTGGTCCAGGGCTGCTGATTTTCGTTTTTGTGGCCCCAGCTCTCGTTTTTTTTTTATATTTATTGTTCTGCCTCACACATGCTCTAATCTAAATTGCAAATCGGAGCAGGGCTTAGCCTGGCAATGTGTGCCAGTAAAACCTGCAAATCCTTGGATCCTGGAGACTGGTTTATGTTTGTCTGTAAATGCGATATAATAGCTGCCAAGTTTTATTTTGCTTATATGAGGCATGTCCATGTTCTGGTGAACTTGTGTGCAGCTTTTCCATATTTCATGTAATGATTAAGAAACTGCCTTACAGCACCTGCTGCATGCCTTAATTACGTTTGCAATGTCACTAGCTTAATTCCCTTTTCTATCAGGGCTTGTGGTGCCATCATAAACAAAATACAACAACAACGCACACTCAATGTAAGGTCAGTGTTTATTTTATAATTAAGGCTCCCAGTTTTCTGTTTTTACTGATTTTTAAAGATAAATACAGACAGAAAACAATGTTTTCTGTATGTGCTTATTTTTAAAAGTGGAAAAATATTGAACATTGAGCTCCTTGTGAGCAACTCTCCATGCTGTCTTTCATGAATTACAATTATGTCTTTTAAATTAGCAAAAATGCGAAAGGTATCAAAGTATAAATGAATGTTCATCAGTTAATTAAATGTGGAAATATAACATTTTGTGACATCATTTATTAAAAAAACACAAAATGAATATGGATAAATACTAATAAGAGGGCCGAAAAATAAATATGGATAAATACAGATGGAAATGTTAAATAAATATATACCATAAAACCGGGACCGTATTTATAATAGGAAAAGTCATGAACGGAGATGAAGCGCATAAGGGTTAATGTTAAAATGGCTTTAGAACCATTTTCCTCTTCAACATGACGTACATGTTATTAAAGGCACCCTCCTGTCCTACACCAGCAAGTGTCCCACGCATGTTGGGTTAGCTGTTGTCATAATAGGTGTACGCTAATGGATGGTTTATAGTTTTCTTAAATTGAGCCCATCAAAAACAGAATTTCTGATCACAAAAACATGGCTAATGGAACATGGCATACTGGTCCGCAGGGATGGGGTATCTCCCTCCTTCTGTTAAAGCTGTTATTCACCTTGGATTGGACTTTTCAGTGGGATGCAGATGTCCGAGGTAGCCAATTCTTGTGCAGATACCTCATCTATATTGCATCAGAACTCCACACCCCTATAGTTGCAGCGTTAGTGCAGCCACATTTGGACTTTGGAAACGCCAAGTGCTTTTTGGCCCTGGCTTTCCCACAGCAATATGGCATAGGCCCACAAGTAAAAGCCAGGGCCCAATGCAAATTATATAGAACTCTTGTTTCTATCAGAGATGGGTCCATGCTTACACAAGAAAAAAATCATCTGGGCATTTGTGTTCTGAATATGTTGGGAATCTAGCCAGAAGATTGATGCCAGTAATCACAAAGTTGGCAGCAGTGAGTGTAAGAATTGACAAACACATTGAATATTGCACCCACATGCTGGATTGTTGAAAAAAGGAAGGCATGTGTGAGCTGTGCAAAAATGATAAAAGTAGTTCTTTGGCACCACTGACACATGGACCAAGACTGGGACCTCTGGAGTTAACACTAAAAGGTAGTGAAAAGTTTTCACTGTGCCTGTCACTGGGTCATAAAGTTGTTCAGAATACATGTTCATACCACTGTTGGCCTCTGCAGAGCGCAAATTTCAGTAGTCACATTTTCCAGTTTTAATTGTGATTCCATGCAAAAGTGTGTGAAGGAAATAGACTGCTGTTGAAATATTGACAAAGTAAAGCAAATTCTGTGCTTAAAGGAGTGTGTGTGGAGGATAATGAAGTGAAGGAGCTGCTAGGAATTATATGAAGGATCACACTTGAAATAATGGAAGGCTATTCTGGCCCTGCCAGAATTCAAAGTCTTAACTTTATTTCATAGAAATCTTATCTTATCGGCACTCAGGACTTCATATTACTTACATATCACTGCATAATTGTATTGGCCTTTCGGACCAGGCAGCAGCAAATGTGTAGGCATGTCATTCACTCCCTTACCCATCACTATCATTGTGGTCTCCATGGGAGCTGTAATGGTGCCTCACACGGGAACATGCCAGTAACATTTCTTAAACTTTCTCTCATTGTTGCAAGGGAAAAAGCCACTTGATCACTAGACAGGGGACTGCTGTTCGAACAGCAGGATCATCAGGAGTGGAATCCAATCTGCCCAAGGAAGGTATTGCAATAAGAAGGTATAGATGTTTTTTGAGTGATGGCTGAAGGGGCAGTGCTGAAGTATTACCTCACTAAATTTTGAAAAAGTAACTTGCAGAGCCTCATTGGCGGTATGTGCGTAAATATACTGCAGCAGTTTTGGGAGGACCCACCGCAAGCTGGAATCAGCTGGAATCAGCTGGAATTAATGTTTATCCATACACCATGGAACTATTCTTTTATCCATATTTTATTTTACATAGAAGAAAATATTTTTGTAGAGACTTTAAAAACCTATTCTACTTGCTGTAAAATTGCAGTCATGTGCTGTTCATTAACATGCAGCTTTGGCATTTTGTGTCTTAGGTAAAGCACACATCAGACATGGATTGTTTTCTGCTGCCAAAAGACAGTAGGGCTCCCAAGCAAAAGGCCGAAACAGGAACAGATGGAGAAAGAAAAACTGTGAAATTAAGGAAGTATGATGCCTCCTATTTGGACTTTGGTTTCACCTGCATTGTTGTTAGTGGAGAAAATAGGCCACGGTGTGTGGTTTGTGGTATGACCTTAGCTAATGACAGCTTTAAACCAACAAAACTGAGGCGTCATTTGGAAACACAGCATGGGTCTATAGTAGCAAAGAGTAGCGAGTTTTATGCAAGGAAGTTGCAAGACATGACTCAACAGAAGGAAACCATGAAAAATGTGGCCTCCACCACAGCAAATGCATTGAAAGCATCTTACCAAATGGCATACCATATTGCCAAAAACAAAAAGCCTTTACAGATGGAGAAAGAGTGATTCTCCCAGCAATTCTTGACGTGGGTACAAAAATGATTGGTGAAAAAGCAGCAGAGAAGTTCAAAATAATACCTATCTCAGACACAACAGTTTGCCCCTGCATCTCACACGTCAGAAGATATCCATGGACTAATAGCTCGGATGAAATCGAGTTGGTTTGCTTTGCAGTTGGATGAAGCAACTGACTTGTCAAAGGCAACACATTTAATTGCTTATGTCCGATACTGTTATGAGACAGTAATATTGGAAGACTTTTTATTCCGCAAGCCAATCAAGGGACGAGCAACAGCATCTGACTTATTTGACATTATCAATGACTTCCTGGGTCTTCATGGCTTAAAATGGGAAAACTGTGTCGGAATCTGCACAGATGGTGCTCCTTCCATGTGTGGTGCAAGAGCTGGCCTAAAAGCTAAAGTGTTGACAGCGGCTCCACATATTCTGTGGACCCACTGTATGATACACCGGAAGCCCTTGCTGTCTGAAACATGGATGGTGAACTTCAGGATGTATTGAATTCTGCTGTTAAAATAGTTCATTTCATAAAGACCCACCCAACAAGATCTGCAATTTTATGTGCAGAAATAGGAGCTGAACATGATCGCTTGCTGCTTCACACAGAAGTCCGATGGCTATCCTGTGGAAAAGTGCTGAATCGCATTTTTGAATTAAGGAATGATGTACGGCAATTTCTTCTGGATTTGGACCCCTGCAAAGCAGAACAATTATGTAGTCCCCACTGGCTTGTGCATTAAATTCCCTGAATCAATCTTTGCAAGGAGCTGAAATCACTTCTTTTACCATGAATAAAAAATATCTGTTTTCAAGAAGAAGCTGGAATTATGGAGGAGACTAATTGAATTTGGCCAGTTTGAGCCATTTCCATGTTTAGCCGATGCTCTTGAGGAAACAGAATATAACCTTCAAAATGTTGCAGAGTTAATAAATCACCTGACATCACTCAGCGACAGTTTTCACAAGTATTTTCCTGAGGAAAGCAATCATATTAATGACTGGGTCTTTCAACCATTTCTGGCAGATGGGGGTATCCTTCTCCCAGTTCGCATGCAGGAAGAACTAATTGATCTCCAGAGTGATCACACACTGCAGATGCAATTTAGCAAACTCTCCTTGGGGGAATTTTGGCTGAAAATGCCTGCAGAACATTCAGCTTTGAGGGAAAGTGCTATCAAAACTCTCTTGCCTTTCAGCACATCATATTTATGCGAGATTGGGTTCTCAGCACTTGCGGTATTGAAGACTAAGTATCGCTCAAGACTGGAAGTGGGCACAACCTCAGGCTGCCAGTAGCAAAAATTCATCCACAAATTGACCGTCTCTGTGGTGAAAAACAGGCACACCTGTCACATTAGTTTTAAAAGTATTATGTCAAATTCTGTGTCTTAGTGAAAAGTGAAGCCACATTGTAAATTGTTCTGTGCAAACATTTTCCTGGAGGCTTTTCATTTGAACTGTGTATCTGTCACCTAGCCACTGGTGCTCCTAAACCTTCAGATTACTAGACGCTCTGAATTTGTATAATAATGTTTCCCATATATGATCTGGACTCTGCGGGTGGGGGTTGCCGTCGATGATGCAAAGTAACAGCTTCCAGAAATTTGTGTCAGGTGGTGGGGGGGCTAAATTCCTAAAAATGTTTAGAAGGGGGGCTCAGTATAAAAAAGTTTGAAGACCTCTGGTTTAGAAGATGCCACTGGCTCAGCTTGCAGAACCTTGGCAGAAGATGGACATAGAGAACCTGAAAGGCAGTGAGGTGAGCCTTGACGTCACGTACAAAGACAGACATCAGGCACTGCAGTGGGGCTTTATTGGGAGCGGGACAATTGCTGTGTGGCACTTTTCTTCCGATGCACAACTTTCTCAATGTGTCTGCTTTTTTAATTTAAATGATTGCATTTTGTAACACATTGAAGTGTGCCTTAGTGGCAGTCTCCTGTGCTGCCTCACACTGCCAAGTCTTCACTAGTATAAGGGTGCGGCAGCATGTGAACTGTCCGTTTTTGACTTGCTGATCTCATCACTGAAAGGGAAACAATCCTGGCATCATAAATGACCAAAGTTCCCCATAAGCGTATCCTTTCGCATAAGCTTGTCACTTGGAGAACATATGTGTTTAGGATGTCTCTGCTGTAAGACAAAGTTGAAGCTCACATGTTTAACACTGAATGCCCGTCACAAGTACCCTTAAAGTCAAGATCGCTACAATAAACAATGAGCTATTTTTGTGTGTCAGCGTTTTAAAGTTTGTAAGAGAAAAACATTTTAAGTAGTATACGTGTTCTCTTATGTTGCACGTTACACAACTTAATTTGCCCTCTTGAGCAATAGTCAGCCAGCAACTCTGATGGTGGGGCGGTGAAAGTGGTCTTCTATTCTAATTAGCATGGGAGATTTAAATTAGAATGATAAATGACAATATTTTATTTTTTTGCTGCAGATAGAGGAAGAAGGTAAATGGAAGTGCTTTAGTTGTATGCAGGGCCACTGGAATTATGCGAAGGAGAGGACCAAATTATGCGGCAGGGTTGACCAATTTGTGCATGTGCTAGGCGTATGCATACCTGTGAAAGGCACAAAACATAAAAGATTTTAGGAGACCCAGGGGTGACTGGACGACCATGCGGAAAGGAGGTAGAGGAATTTTCCTACAAAGATTTGTGTATGTCTGCATTCCTGTAAACTGTGTTGGACACAGTTGAGCAAGGGAGAGCCAAGAGTACATTTCCAAGGGTGCTCCTTGACTCAGTGAGAGATCACAGGGAAAGGGGTCTGGGCACATCTCATAAAGTGTAGGGCCGAGGTCCTGGAGTAACCTTACGGTACACATATAACTATGGCTGACATCCAGGTGTAATCCTCTAGTCACTCCCTTGGCCTATCTTGGAGGGCAATCCTGCTGTGATAGACTGCTTTCAGAAGGAAAGGAGAACAAAGGAAAGGGCATAAAAAAAGGAAGCAGACCCCCAAATAAACCTCAAAATAAATGTCAAAGGCTCATCAGACTCTAAATCACACTTAGGCGGTCATTCTGACCGCGGCGGGCGACGGTCGCCGCCCGCCATGCGGTCACCGCCAAATGGCCGCTCCGCGGTCAGAAGACCGCGGATGCCATTCTGGCTTTCCCGCTGGGCCGGCGGGCGACCACCAAATGGGCGCCCGCCGGCCCAGCGGGAAAGCCCCTGCAACATAGAAGCCGGCTCCGAATGGATCCGGCGGTGTTGCAGGGGTGCGACGGGTGCAGTAGCACCCGTCGCGATTTTCACTGTCTGCTAAGCAGACAGTGAAAATCATGGTGGGCCCCTGTTAGGGGGCCCCTGAACTGCCCATGCCACTGGCATGGGCAGTGCAGGGGCCCCCAGGGGCCCCATGACACCCGTTCCCCGCCATCCTGTTCCTGGCGGTGAAAGCCGCCAGAAACAGGATGGCGGGAAGGGGGTCGGAATCCCCATGGCGGCGCTGCAAGCAGCGCCGCCATGGAGGATTCCCTGGCCCAGGGGAAAACCGGCGGGAAACCGCTGGATCCCCTTTTCTGACCGCGTCTTTACCGCCGCGGTCAGAATGGCCCTGGAAGCACCGCCAGCCTGTTGGCGGTGCTTCCGTGGTCCCCGGCCCTGGCGGTCATGGACCGCCAGGGTCGGAATGTCCCCCTTAATGTCTGGAAAGGTACTATAAGGGGAGCTTGAGACCCCCAAAATTATCAGCTATCAAGCAGCCAGTGTGGTTGTGCCAGGAGAGGCTCTGCAAGACTTCTGCCTGTGACCGGACTGGGGGGGGGGGCAAGGCCTGTGAGACTCCCAGCTGAGTGAGGGCACATCACTCAGGTAATCCAAGACCACCTGCACTGGAGCACCAGTGCCTGACTGTTGCCAAGAACAAAGTGCCTGTGAGAAAGAGGAGAGCATTGGAGGAAGCAAGATCCAGTGGGGAATCCTGTCGAGTGGACTCCCTTAGTACTCCCTTAGTGAGGTGTGAGGTTATGGCTGCTGCACCAATTGGGTTGTTGCCCATGTGCATGGAATAGTTGGCGAGCCTAGTATGCCAGAGGCAGGCTTCCAAGAAGAGAGCCCTGATCATGGCTGTGTAGCTTGGGTCATCATTCCCCCTGTGAAGTAAGACCCTGTATGCCAGGAGGGACAGTCATAAAGAAAGCTGTGATCATCACTGTGTTGAACGGGTTATCACCCATATGGATTGACAGACCTGCAACTTTGTATGCTAGGAGGAGCCACTGTGGATGAATTGCCGCGTTGAGTGGACTGTAGCCAGTATATGGTGGTGACCCGGCAAACTTCTATGCCAGGAGGGGCTGTTGTGAAAGAATCTTCTGGGTTGATTGGAACCCATGTGCAGTGGAGTGATGATGACCCCATGTACCAGAGTGGGTCAAGCAAGTGGTGTGATCTGGTCAGGATTGTCACTGAAGGAGGAAGGCCGCCGTGGCGGGGCGCAGGTTATAGTTACCTAAGGGTCTGAGTTATAGTTACTTAAAATAAATGTAACTGCTGAATTTCTAAGGTTTTGTGCGAGTACAATCAGAACCTAACTATAATGTCCCTAAAACCTTTGTTTTTTTCAGTGAATTTCTATGTTTTAAAAAAATATATATTTCCTATGGATAACATCCCTGTAACTTAGTGAGATGTCAATCGGTGGCCAAGAAAAAGGGGGTCCCGAAACACAAATCTCCATGCATTTTCCATAGACTTCTTTAGCCAGGGCTACATCAAACACTGCTGAACATAATTTGCAGCAAATTTGGCAGAAAGCTAGATATTGGTCTGCAGATTGTGCTTTTTGTGATTTGGTGTAAACCTGTTCAGTAGTTTTTGAGAAATTAGGTTCAAATATATCTGGACGTTTGGGTCTGTGAGAGGCTGAAGTGATTTGTGGGAGCACCAGTTAAAAAAATAGAGCATTTTTATTGGCCCTGGGAGCTTTATTTCTATTGTGCCAATTTGCTCCCGCAGGAGTCAGACTACCTTGGGAGTGAGTGCTCTGATTGGCTGCCAGCAAGATCAGAAAAATGTTGCTGTCAGCCATTACAGGACTCTGGGACTTAGGCCCATATTTATGCTTTTTGCTGCAAAACTGCGCTAACACAGTTTTGTGGCAAAACGTTTAGCGCCGGCTTGCGTCATTTAACAACGTCAGACGGGCGCCATATTTATTGAATGGCGCAAGCCAGTGCTAACCTTGAGCTAGAAGAAGACGCTAGCCGGGTGGGGATGGCGTGAGGAAAGGAGGCGGTTGTGCGTCAGAAAACGACGCTAGCCTGGTTAGAGGCCAAAAAATGCCTCTAACCAGACTAGTGCAATTTCCTGGCGCTCAACCACCAAAAACATGACTCTTGTCTTAGGAAAGACAGGAGTCATGCCCACCACCCCAGTGGCCAGCACAAGGGTCAAGTGTCCCCTGGGCATGGCCATTGCACCCTGTGCCATACAGGGGGCCCCAAGTTAGGGCCCCTGATGGTAAGAAAACAAATAAAAAAATACTTACCTGTACTTACCTGGGATGGGGTCCCTCATCCTCCGGTCCTCTGGTGGGGGTGTTCCTGGGGCTTGGGGAGGGCGCCGGTGAACCCATTCCATGGTGTTTAACCATGGAAATGGGTCCACAGGTCCCCTAACGCCTGGTCTGACTCAGGCTTTAAATAATGCTTTGCACCATTATTTAGCTCCTCCTCCCACCTGTGCGTCATTTTACCACAGGGGATAAAAATTGGGCTATGGGGATAGCACCATTTGTTAGATGAGAACACCTACCTTGCATCTCATTGACGTAAGGTAGATGCATGCATCAAAAAATGGTGCAAACTCCTATATTCTGACGTTAGAAGTGTATAATGTCAAAATATAAATATGGAGTTAGGTCTGCGTGGAATTTGCATTAAAAAAAAAATATGCAAATTAGACAACCTGAGGTATAAATATGGGCCTTAGTCCCCTGTCCTGACGTTTGGGAAAAAAAACACATATGCCCCAGGTGGAAAACTGGGAGGACCACCACTGGACCTAACATAGAAGAAAAGGGCAATTTTTGCTGCTGTCTCACAGGGTTCTCGCGGAATCATATATTTTTTTTAATCCGCCAAACGAGAGCAAACACAAAGGGACTGATTTAGATTTCGACCAACAGATTACTCCGTCACAGCGGTGGAGGATATCTCAGCCGCTGAAATATAAATCTGACGGGGATAATGTATGTATGTATAGTGTATTTGGTAAAACGCATTTCGACTGGAGGTATCAAAGCGCTAAGAAGGCAAAACAAGGATTCTACTGCCGCTCTTAATTAAGACTGGAATAGCCAAGTTTTGACTTGTTTGCGAAAAGGCAAAAGAAATGGAGTATTTCTAATTTTAAGGGGGAGGGAATTCCATAGTTTGGCAGCTGCTGCTGAGAAAGCTCTGTCCCCCCATTTCACTTTCTTAGTCCTAGGAGCGTAGGCTAACCTAAGATCGGCTGATCTGAGGGTCCGCCCAGACGTGTACCATTTAATAGATGGAAGATGTGAGTATGGACCATGTAAATAAAGGGCCTAATGAGCCAAGCACAATGTTTTGAAGGTAATGCACTTCCTAATCGGTAGCCGATGGAGTTCATTCAAACTCTCTTTGGCGGATGCAAACTTGTCTAAACCCAGTACCAGAGGCGCACTTTGATTCTGAATAAGTTGTAACTTATTTAGTGATGCTTGATTGATGTTAAGATACAGAGCATTACGGTAGTCCACCCTAGATCCAATCAGGGCTAGAACTACTGTTATTCTAAGGTCCTGTGGTATGAAAGGGAGGATTTTCTTGAGCATCTTAATAATCCAAATGCATGAATTGGTGATTTTATTAACCTGGGTATCGAAGGTTAAGGCAGAATCACAGACAATTCCAAGATATTTAACTGCGGCCGAGGGGACTGGTAATGTCCCACATGACTCAGGCCACCAGTTTGAATCCCAAATAGATTAATTGGCCCCAAAGATAATGACCTCAAATTTGTCCCCATTTATCTTAAGCCAGTTTTGGTCCACCCTGTTTTTTACTTCTATCATACAGGACTGAAATTGTTTAGCTATGTCCCGAGACTTGTCTTGAAAGGAATCAATCTTTTGTGTGTCATCTACATAGGAGGACACCTGAAATCCAAAAGAGCGCACCATGTCCGCCAGAGGTGCGACATACAAATTAAACAAAGACGGGCTTAGAGGGGATCCTTGTAGAACTCCACATGGAAGCTGAAATGGAGCCGAAGTATAATCACCGCATTTTACTAATAGTGATCTATCCTGGAAGAAAGATGTAAGTAAATTTAAGGCTGGTCCTCTCAGTCCAACCTGGGAGAGACGATCAGTTAATCTAAGGGGCGAGATGTTATCAAAAGCAGCCGACAGATCCAGCAGGATTAGGATTGCGCCCCCACCTGCATCCGCCTGTTTTCTGATTGAGTCAGTAGTTGCCAGCAGTGCAGTTTCCGTACTATGATGTTTTCGGAACCCATGTTGGGATCTGTCTAGGCAGTCGTGAGTTGTCAAGTAAGAAGTAAGCTCTTGATTTAAGTGTTTCTCTAATATTTTTGCTACTGTGGGTAAAAGAGCGATTGGGCGCAGATTCTTAAGGTCTTTTGGGTCACCCCCCGGATTTTCTTTTTATGGGACCAATTACCATTTCTTTCCATTCCAATGGATACCCACCCCGTTCAAGAACTTCTGCATACATCTTCTCCAACGGTCCTAATACCGAGTCACAGACCTGCTGTAGCACCCTAGGGGGCTAGGGTCGGCAGGGGACCCTGAGTGAGTCCTAAATAGGAGGACTTTAATTTCTTCAGAAGTTAATGGTGCAAAATGCTCCAGTGCGGGAATCTCCCTCTGCTCTGGGCAGAGGCAGGAGTCATGGTCGTTCATAGGTAATTGAGAGTCCTGAAAACCAGAATGGATTTTGGTGATCTTGTCGTTGAAGAAACTAGCTATCCTATCACAGAAAGAGTGCGAGTTGTCTAGTCCTTGAGGTACCGAGGGAGTAGAGAGGGTCTTAACTGTTTTAAACAGTTCTTGGGGGTAATTTGCTGCATTTAATATTTTCTGAGAAAAATAAACGGTCTTAGCCTGTCTAACGGCTGATTTGTATTGATTTTTTCTTTCCCTCAGTTTAATGCTTTCCGACAGGCTAGGATAGAGTTTCCATTTCCTTTCCTGTCCTCTGCAGTCCCTTTGGAGAGTCTTCAATTCAGGAGAGAACCAAGGGACAGATGCTCTTGTCCCCTCTGTGAGATAAACTGCCTTCAAAGGAGCCACAGAGTTCAATAAAATCAGCAACTTGGGAGCCAGTTCTTTCCAAAGGCCCTCTATGAGTAGCCTCTAGGATGGCAGAGAGATCTTCACTCTTTATCTGATCCCATTTCCTATAAGTCATGATATGAGGGTGAAAAGATTTATTTTGGCCCTTCTGAATTATCTCAAACGAGATAAAACTGTGATCAGTCCAATCTAGTTGATTACATTCCCCTATGAGGAGAGTGTTAGTTGTAGTGAAGATGCCATCCAGAGTATGCCCGGCTAAATGAGTAGGAGGACTGACCATCTGAGACCATCCTAAACATGACATTAAGGTGGTCATTCTGACCCTGGCGGTCTTTGACCGCCAGGGCGGAGGACTGCGGGAGCACCGCCGACAGGCCGGCGGTGCTCCAATGGGGATTCCGACCGCGGCGGTAAAGCCGCGGTCGGACCGGCACCACTGGCGGGCTCCCGCCAGTGTACCGCCGCCCCATTGAATCCTCCACGGCGGCGCAGCTTGCTGCACCGCCGCGGGGATTCCGACCCCCCCTACCGCCATCCAGATCCCGGCGGTCAGACCGCCGGGATCCGGATGGCGGTAGGGGGGGTCGCGGGGCCCCTGCAGTGCCCATGCCACTGGCATGGGCATTGCAGGGGCCCCCGTAAGAGGGCCCCTACATGTATTTCACTGTCTGCTGCGCAGACAGTGAAATACGCGACGGGTGCAACTGCACCCGTCGCACAGCTTCCACTCCGCCGGCTCGATTCCGAGCCGGCTTCATCGTGGAAGCCTCTTTCCCGCTGGGCTGGCGGGCGGTCTGAAGGCGACCGCCCGCCAGCCCAGCGGGAAAGTCAGAATGACCGCCGCGGTCTTTCGACCGCGGAACGGTAATCTGACGGCGGGACTATGAGGGCCTAAGTCTAAAAGAGTGGAGATATTTTTATCCTCGCTATCTTCCAAGTGGAAGTTGAGGTCACCAAGAATTATACTCTGATCCAACAAGGTTAGGGATTCAATCATTTGGGCCCAGGTCTCCAGGAACAGCTTCTTAGGTCCAGGAGGGCGGTATAACAATATCCCTTCTAATTTTGGTAATTTTCCAGCTTTAATCTTAAAATGTGTGCCTTTGCAGACATCAAGGTTATCTAATAATGGAACAAGGCTACAGTTCAGCAGATTTTTGAAAACGATTGCCACCCCTCCACCACTTTTATTCTGTTTGTTCATTCTTGCGACACCATATCCCATGGGTAGAGCAGATGCAAAGTCAGGGTCTGAGTCCGCTTTTGCCCAAGACTCTGTTAAAAATAAACAATCCAAGATTCTATCTAAAAAAGTTCCTTAATTTCCAGGCTATGTTTAGTGAGTGACCGAGCGTTAATCAAACCACATTTAATGAGGCCATCTGTACTAATGCTAGCATACTGCAATGGATTCTGTGACCCAGTCCCATGGGGATGTGTCACCCTGGCATTATAGTGTGCACAATCAGGAGTCCAAGTGCAGGCTTGACATTTCCAACTTGCCCTCAGGAGGAGAGGAAGAAGAGTCATCTCTTTTTTCCCTCTACAGGAATTAGCCCTGAGGTTCAGAAGTTGTGGACCGGTATAGTATCTCAATTGCCTGGGACCGGCAGAGTTCCTGGTCCCGGGCGGGCGCAGACAGGCTTTGTCCCCCAGCTATAAAGGACTAAAGTGCCCATGTGATGTAAAAAGGGGCGTGGCGTCAGGTGCAAGGAAAAGCTGGTCTGCCGTCCCAGAGCAGTAAGTTTAACAAATAAAAATGTCACCGCCCGGGGCTCTGACAGGCCCCTTCTAAGCAGTGAATAAAATCAGTGCAGTATCGGCAGTCACAACACACACAGTTGGAAGTTTACACAACGTGACAAAAGCAATTAATTTAAAATCGAAATACTTAAAAACAGATGTCTGGTTAGGCGGTGTAGCGCAGAGGTCAAATTTCACCTTCTGCGCATCCGCGTCATCCCCGGGCTATAAAGTGCTTAAGTGCCCATGTGATGTAAAAAGGGGCGTGGCACTAGGTGCAAGGAAAAGCTGGTCTGCCGCCCCAGAGCAGTAAGTTTAACAAATAAAAATGTCACCCCGGGCTCTGACAGGCCCCTTTTAAGCAATGAATAAAATCAGTGCAGTATCGGCAGTCAAAACACACACTGTTCAAAGTTTACACAATGTGACAAGTGCAATTAATTTAAAATCTAAATACTTAAAAACAGATGTCTGGTAAGGCGGTGTAGCGCAGAGGTCAAATTTCACCCTCCTATAATGGGATTTATATTTCGGTGGACGGGATATCCATCACTGATGTGATGGAGTAATCAGTCCGCCGAGTTCTATATGTGGCCCAGAGTCTGCTTCCAGTGGGTGAGGGCTTTAAAAATGCTCCCGCAGCAGGGAGCAGACTTTTGATCTGTTTGCCTGCTTGCACTGATGTAGGTAGTCAAACAGATCAACACATGGCTCCCACCCAAAGGCAGCAGCATAAGTTGCTGCTTTCTCTTGGTAGTTGCAATGCTGGCTCCCACAGCATGCTGGGAGCAAGCTGTGTAGGAAAGTACCCTCTTTTTGCCATGGTTACCCCCATTTTCTGTCTGATGTCAGTGTGCTTGACTGTTTTTCACTGGGATGCTGCTAACCAGGACCCCAGTGATTATGCTCTCACTCCCCTAAATTTTGCCACTGCATACCTATAACCCAGTATTTCACCCACAATTGGCATACTGGTGCCCCCTTATAAGTTCCTAATATATGGAACCTAGGTACCCAGGGCATTGGGTTCCAGGAGATCCCTATGGGCTTCAGCATTTCTTCTGCCTCCTTAGGGAGCCCATGCAAAGGCTTCTATAGGACTGCCATTGCAGCCTGTGTGAAAAGGTGCATTAACCCTTTCACTGCCGTTTACTCTGCACCAGGTCACTTATAAGTCACCCCATAGCAGGCCCTCTAGCCCAGAGGACAGGGTGCAAAGTACCTGTGTGTGAGATTCCCACACGAACTCCAGGGCCATTTTCCTGGACTTCGTGAGTGCAGGGACGGCATTTTATGCATGTAGTGGACATAGGTTAATACCTATGTCCAGCTACATAACGGTAACTCCGGACATAGGCATAGTTGGTATCAAACATGTTGGAATCATACCCCAAGGCTTTTGCAAGCATTGGTTGTATGATTCCATGCACTCTGGGGGCTCCTTTGATGCCCCCCCCCCCATTATTGCCATTCCAGTCTTCTTTGCTTTTCCAGGCTGCCCAAGCTTATGCCACCACACAGATAGGTTTCTACCCTCCTGTTGCTTGAGCAGCTCAAGCCCAGGAAGGCAGAACAAAGGATTTCCTTTGGGAGAGTGGTGTTACACCAGTTCCCTTTGGAAATAGGTGTTACAGGCTTGGGAGGGGTAGCCTCTCCAAGTCACTGGAAATGCTTTGAAGAGCACATTTGGTGCCCTCCTTGCATAATCCATTCTACACCGGTTCAGGGACCCTCAGCTCCTACTCTGGTGCAAAACAGGACCAAGGAAAGGGGAGTGACCAATCCCCTGTCCATCACCACCCCAGGGGTGGTGCTCAGAGCTCCTCCAGAGGCTCCCTAGGTTTTGCCATCTTGGACTACAAGTTGGCAGGGAACTCTGGGAGGATCTGAGTGGCCAGTGCAGGCAGGTCCTGTCAGAGCTCCCTCCAGATAGGTGGTCACCCAGCTAGGTGACCAACCCCCTTTCAGGGCTATTTAGGGTCTCTCTCTTGGGTGGTTTCTCAGATTCGGTTTGCAAGACTCCAGCAGAATTCCTCTGCAACCTCCACTTCGACTTCTGACCTAAGAAACTGCAACTGGACACTATAGGACCTGACAAGCTGCAACAAAGAAGCAAGACGCCTCCTGCAACATGGCTCCTTCCAGCAACTGCAACATTTTTCCAGTCGTGCATCCTCAGAGGACAGCCCGTCTTCAGCCTGCACCAGAAAGAATAAGGAATTTCCCTTGGGGTGAAGTAGTCACTCCCCTGCATCTACAGGCACCAACTGCAACGACGACCGGCTGCATGGATCTCCTCTCCTGCTGAGCTGCGTGCATCCTGCAACACAGGAGGTGGACGGAAGTGGTACCGATGTTCCTCTCTTCCGGGTGTCCAACTTGGATGGAGGTAAGCCCTTCCTAGCCCAAGCAGGACAGTACCCCCGTGCACCGCATCATTTGCAGCTGCCAAGGCTTGTTGGCATCTTTCCCAGAGGATCATCAGGCATCTTGAAGCTCCAGCCCCCAGCACTCCATCCTGCGACGCACAGCTCCCTGAGTGGTTCTCCGGCGGCGTGGAATCCCTTTTCACAGTGCTGCGTGGGCTCATTCTTCTAATTTTGTGTCCTCGTCCTGTGGGACTCCTGTGGGTGCTGCCTGTGCTTCTGTGGGCTCTCTGTGTTGCTGAGGCCCCCCTCTAGCTCCCCCTCCTGGGTAAAGTCCACCTGGTCCTTCCTCGTCCCGGGCAGCTCCACTTTCCGCTAACCGCGCGTTTTGCGTGTGCCAAGGCTTGTTGGTAGAATCCGAAGATGCAAACCCGACTGCAATCCTCCTTCCAGCGTGGGACATCACCTGCATCCTCAAAGAGCTCAACTTTGTCTTTTTGGGTGCAGTGCTAAATCTCCTTCATCACCGTCAACTCGTCTCTGGCACATTCAGTCTGGTGGGTAGGGGGTCCTCCTATTCCTGGACTCTGCTGTGCTTGTTGGACTTGGTCCTGTTCTTCCACAGGTCCTCTTGTCCAGGAATCCACTGTTGATGTCTTGCAGTCTCTTCTGGGCTTTACATTATTCTACTTTTCTTCCACGTTGGTGTTCTGGGGAATTTACAGTGATTTACTCCTGCTTTCCTGGGCTCTGGGGTGGGTTCTGCTACATACCTTTGGGGTTTTCTAATACTCCCAGCGCCCCTCTACACACTACACCTGCCTAGGTGGGAGACCGACTTTCCCATTCCACTTTCTTAGTATATGGTTTGTGCACCCCTAGGGCTATTTCTCTCAACTGTGATTTCCACAAATTGCACAGTTTTCTAACTGTTTTTATGCCTATTTCTGCATTCTGGTGTGTATATAACTTGTGTATTACTCACCTCCTAAGAGAGTAGAGCCTCTATGGTATTTTTGGTATTTCTGTCACCAAAATAAAGTACCTTTAGTTTTGTAACACTGAGGGGCAGATTTATGGAAAGTGGCTCTGCACCGAGTGCAGCGCCACTTTACCTGCACCCCTTAGCACCTCCCTACCTCCACCATGTGTGCCTCGTATTTAAAATACGTTGCACCATAGCGCAGGGTAGGAGGAATAGCTTAATTTCTCATGACGCTACTGACGTACTCTGCAGGAGTAGCGTCAAAGTATTGGTGCTACTCCTGCAGAGTACATAGGGCCCCATTCTAAAGAATGGAAGCCCCCTCATAGATTCCGTTTTTCCGGCTCCCCTAACAGGGGAACGTCCTCTTTGTATACATTATCCCTGGCACAGGCATAATGTTGCACAAAGAGTTACAGAGTGGCGGAATGCATGCATTTTGCGACTGTAAATATGGCACAGGAATTTCAGCCTCGTTTGGTCACATTAACGTTAAAAAAAATGACGTTAATGTTGGCGCAAGGTGGCGCTAGGGCATTATAAATATGCCCCTGAGTGTTTTCTTTCATGTGTGTAAGTACTGTGTGTGACTGCAGTGATATTGCTTGAGCTTTGCATGTCTTCTAGATAAGCCTTGGCTGCTCATCCACAACTGCTTCTAGAGAGCCTGGCTTCTAGCCACTGCTTACACTACACGAATAAGGCATACCTGGTATAAGGTGTAAGTGCCTTGTGTACCCACCACACACCAGGCCAGCCTCCTACAGCATGGATACTTCAGAACACAAAAAGCATTAAAGATGCCTACAGTAGGGATTTAGAGGCTGTAGGGCCTCAAGCCTGAGCTGGCCTTCTAGCAATACATGTTTTATACATAAGGGAACCACCTGAGTCACTGTATCAAAACATTTATAACTTCTGTCCATTCAGTAATTTCTGTGTTCCCAGCCCGCTCCTAAGCACACATAAAATTGTGGCAGGATGTCCTCACACACACCAGGTATGATGCTTCATCACAGGACATCCCCTCGCTCTTCAACAACTTAGTCTAATGAAGAGCGGGCCTACGCCCTGTATTCAGGGAGTCACTTTTCAATGAAAATTTAAGGATTCTCAAGACAAACCATGAAGAACCTATGTGGTAACCTGATCAGTATTTATAATATATAGGATACCACTTAGTATTACAAACTCAGCGTGGGAAGTAGGGGAACTAGTACACCGCTATACCATCCACATGTTTCTGCCTAGGAGCACAACACAGCACATGGCATTCATCAGTATGAACATTGGACCCTTCTGTATATGCCACTATGTAGGTGAACTAGCCAATTGTTGTCACTCTGAGTTTCCAGGCTCACTAGGTGCTTGCAAGACAGTATTGACAAATATGTATAACCATCCGAGCTTTCATAAGCTGTTAATTAAGGACCAGGCTGTAGGAAAGTGCCATCCTTCTAGCATAGTTATCCCCACTTTTAGCTTGATGTCAGTATGTTTCGACTGCAGTTCACTGGAATCCTGCTAACCAGAACCCCAGTGACTGTGCTCTTGCCTCTCAATTTGGTTGCTGGTAAACTTTCTACAAAATAAAATGATGGATGGAGTGTTGAAACTTTTCAAACACTCATCCCCAGTCACAGATCTGGGTTTAATCCATCATTATTTTGTACGCCACCTCATCCCAGTTTGAACCCAGCCACATGCAAATCAGTTTTGACCATGTTCTTCATGTGAACAGTCCTGCCTGAATTGCCAGGCCAGGTTCTCCCTGAACAGGAATCAAGCATCTTGGGACCAGTTTCAGAGCATCACCCTTCATCAGCCAGACTAGCTTCAATCCAGTGGCAGAGCAAGCAAGGGACCAACGTCGGGCATACCCTAGTCACTTAGGGCGCACAAGGCAACACCACAAAATAAAATGATGGATGGAGTGTTGAAACTTTCCACACTCACCCCCAGTCACAGAGCTGGGTTTAATCCACTGTTATTTTGCTGGCCAGTCCCCCCAGTTTGGACCCAGCCACATACAAATCAGTCTTGAGCCCGAACTGCCAGGTCAGATCCTCCCTGGGCAGGAAAAAAGGGGAGCCGGCGGTTTCCCACCAGTTTCTCGCTGGCCCAGGGAACCCGCCATGGCGGCACTGCTTGCAGCACCGCCATGGGGATTCCAACCCCCTTACCGCCAGCCTGTGTCTGGTGGTGTCCACCGCCGGAACCAGGATGGCTGGAACGGGTGCCATGGGGCCCCTGGGGGCTCCTGCACTGCCCATGCCACTGGCATGGGCAGTGCAGGGGCCCCCTAACAGGGCCCCACAAGCAGACAGTGAAAAATCGCGACGGGTGCCACTGCACCCGTCGCACCCCTTCAACTCCGCCGGCTCCATTCCGAGCCGACTTCATTGTTGAAGGGGCTTTCCCGCCGGGCCGGCCGGCGGTCTTCTGGCGGTCGCCCGCCGGCCCAGCGGGAAAGCCGGAATGACCGCCGCGGTCTTTTGACCGCGGTGCGGTCTTTCGTCGGGAACCGCTTGGCGGGCGGCGACCGCCGCGGTCAGAATGACCGCCTATGTCACCCCTCTGGTAGGCCCTACACCCCAAGGCAGGGTGTACGTCTATATTTGAGAGTACCCCTGCATGAACAGGGTGCCCCTACAGACTCCAGGCCAATTCCTTACAGAGGTAAGTGTGGGGAAGCGAACCTAAAGTGGTCAACATGAGTGGTCCAACTACATAATGACTTCTCTGAACCTAGGCATGTTTGGTGGCAAACATGTTGAAATCATGCAGCTGCACCGATTCCAGTGTCAGTAGCATGGTACCATGTGCTCTGGGGGTTCCTTACAGGAACCCCCAGGTCTGCCTGTCCAGCCTTACAGGGTCTAGCTGCCAGTCTGCACTGCTTCTTATCCTGGGCACTGTTCTGCCCTGCTGCTGGTGAGCCTTGCTCTGGCCGGAGAGGCTGAAGATAGAATTTCCTGCAAAGGAGAGGTGTGACCACCTCCCCCTGTGTATTATGTGAATAAGGACTGGGGTAGAGTGGCTTCTAAACACCACCAAACTGCTTTGAAGGGCACATTTGGTGACCTCCTTGCATAATTCAGTTTGCACCAGTTCAGGAACCCCCGGTTTCCACTCTGGAGCAAAACTATACAAAGGACAAGGAAGCTCCTCCCCTATGGAGGTGCACAGACTCTGCCAGATGGCCACTTGATTCTGACATCTTGGAAACAAGATGGGCAGAGGCCCCTGGGAGCATCTGACTGGTTAGACCAGGTAGATGCCATACCCTCTGAAAGGTGGGTCACTTCAGAGAGGGACCAACTCCCTGTTAGGGTTACTTAAGGGCTCCCTCGCGGGTGGATCCTCAGATTCATCGAGCAAGACTCTCCAAGGAACTCTCTGCAAGACATATTCAGCTCCTGCCCTCTGGAACCACTTCTGGTCTGCTTTGGAACCGAAACTCGTCCTGGTGGGAAGGCTCCAATTGCAACATTGTTTCACCGTATCGTGCAAAAATTCTGCAACATCCAAGTCTGTGCATCCTCCATGGTCACAAGGACTCTGCTTGCTCCTGGAAGTACGAAGGAATTCCCCTTCTAGTGAAGGAGTCACGTACCTGCAACCCCAGGCACCTCAAGACAATGTTGCCGGCTGGTGAGGTCTGCTGTTCCATGAACATCGAAATGCTGTGCTTCACAGGTGGTGAATCTATGGCTTCCTCTGGGTCCTGCTTGTTTCCTGACCATCTTGGGAGACTGTGGGCCCCTACTCCTGCCACTGGACTGGAACCCCTGTGCACTGCGACTGTTGCACTTGCCAAGGCTTGTTGACTCTTCTTCTGGGAGATCTTCAGATGCCAAGAAACCCTAGCCTCTAGCACTCTTTAACTCAAAGATCAGCTCCTGTCCTGCAACTCCTACGATGTGGGACCTCAGCAAGTGAAGGTTAGACATATAGGTGACTTATAAGTTACTTAAGTGCTGTGAAAACAGCTGTGAAATAATGTGTGCGTTATTTCACTCAGGCTGCAATGGCAGTCCTGTGTAAAGGGTTTGTCTGAGCTCCCTATGGGTGGCAAAAGAAATGCTGCAGCCCATAAGGATCTCCTGGAACCCAATGCCCTGGATACTTAGGTACCATATACTAGGGACTTATAAGGGGGGTCAAGTATGCCAATTGAAATTCGTAAATGTAGTCACTATCCTATAGTGACAAATTTAAAGGCAGAGAGAGAGCATGAGCACTGAGGTTCCAGATTAGCAGAGCCTCAGTGACACAGTTAGGCGGTACACAGGCATATTCATTTAGGCCACAAACTATGAGCACTGGGGTCCTGGCTAGCAGGATCCCAGTGAGACAGGCAAAAACATACTGACATACATGTAACATTGGGGGGTAACATGCCAAGAAAGATGGTACTTTCCTACAAGGAGGCAAGTTCTAAATCAAGCCCTTGGAGATTTCTTCTCAAGATGGAAGGCACACAAAGTCCAGTCTTTGCCCTCTTACTCTGGCAGAAGCAGCAACTGTAGGATAGCTCCACAAAGCACAGTCACAGGCAGGGCAGCTCTTATTCCTCAGCTCTTCAGCTCTTCTCCAGGCAGAGGTTCCTCTTGTTTCCAGAAGTGTTTCTAAAGTCTGTTGTTTTGGGTGCCCTTCTTATACCTCATTTCCCCTTTGAAGTAGGCCTACTTCAAAGCAAGGTCTCTCTTGAATGGGAAATCCTGCCTTGCCCAGGCCAGGCCCCAGACACTAACCAGGGGGTTGGAGACTGCATTGTGTGAGGACAGGCACAGCCCTTTCAGGTTTAAGTGACCACTCCTCCCCTACCTCCTAGCACAGATGGCTCATCAGGAAAATGCAGACTACACCCCAGCTCCCTTTGTGTCACTGTCCAGTGTGAGGTGCAACAGCCCAACTGTCAAACTGACCCAGACAGGGAATCCACAAACAGGCAGAGTCACAGAAATGGTATAAGCAATAAAATGCTGACTTTCTAAAAGTGGCATTTTCAAATACACAATCTTAAAATCAACTTTACAAAAAGATGTATTTTTGAGTTGTGAGCTCGGAGACCCCAAACTCCACATGTCCATCCACTCTCAAAGGGAATCTACACATTAAGCAGATTTAAGGGTAGCCCCCATGTTAACCTGTGATTGGGACAGGCCTTGCAACTGTGAAAAACAAATTTAGCAATATTTCACTGTCAGGACATATAAAACGCATTACTTTATGTCCTACCTTAACCATACACTGCACCCTGCCCTTGGGGCTACTTAGGGCCTACTTTAGGGGTGTCCTATATGTAAGAAAAGGGAAGGTTTAGGCCTGGCAAGTGGGTACACTTGCCAAGTCGAATTTACAGTTAAAACTGCACACACAGACACTGCAATGGCAGGTCTGAGACATGATTACAGAGCTACTTATGTGGGTGGCACAACCAGTGCTGCAGGCCCACTAGTAGCATTTGATTTACAGGCCCTGCACCTCTAGTGCACTTTACAAGGGACTTACTGGTAGATCAAATATGCCAATCATGGATAAACAAATTACCTACAATTTACACAGAGAGCATATGCACTTTAGCACTGGTTAGCAGTGGTAAAGTGCTCAGAGTTCAAAAGCCAACAGCAACAGGTCAGACAAAATAGGAGGCAAAAAGATTGGGGATGACCCTGCATAAGCAAAAAAAAGTCCAACAAAGACAATGTACACTTCAGTATGTATCAAAATTAGTGCAAATAGCGCAATGCTCAGACAGTGAACAATCATGTATACAACAACATAGAACAAGACAGTGAACAGATTCTAAGGCTGTATATGATTTCATACCAAGCAAACATAAGCGGAGATCTTGTCTGTCCGTATATGGTATCTTCGGCAAACTATTATATATTTAAAAGCAACTTGGGGAGGGGGATGTTGCGATGATTCGACCTGTAATTCGGTTTTGGGTCTCCTCAGGACAAATGTTGCCTGACTAAAGTTCCCTAGAGACTGTGGAATCTTGGGAAATTCAATAAGGCTTCCTCTAAGCAATACATGCAAGAATAATTCAAGACAGAATCTTTGCTGTATATCAGGCTGCACAGTTAGTCGTACAGTTCCAGTGGGGTAAATACATTATACAGATGTACACCTTTGTATTATATTTGTATTGTGTTGAGAAAGTAGTCACACCTACACACACAGGAGTACTCCTAGACAAAGCCAACAATTCAAAATGGGCCTCTCCATTCCTTCGACAGTCCCATGGAGGTAAATTGATTACTCTGGAAAAACGCATCTTTACATTATGTCACACCACCAACATGATTGCCGATCATGAGATGGCGTGACACAATGCAGAGGTGTAATACATTGTGGCTGTCTGCAGATTCCAGGACTTTTCATCACAGAAATGTGAGGAAAATTTGTTTTTTAGAGAGGGTTTGAGGTTTACAAGGAACTCTGGGTAAAAAAACCTGGTTAGAGCCATGGAAGTCACCGCACCCTGGATTCCCCCATGTGTGTAGTTTTCAAAAATGTATAAGTTTGCTAGGTATCCCTATGTGCTGGCTGAGCTAGGGCCCAAAATGCACTGCTACCCACCCTTGCAAAAAAGGTCAGTTTTGAGTGGAAAAATGTGATGTATCCATGTTTTGTTTTGTGCCAATTCCTACCACAGGCCCTAGGCCTATCCAAACAAGTGTGGTAGCATAGAATTGTAGATCATTTGTTTTTACCATTTGACTTTCGTTGAATTTGTGCCTTTCAAATGTAAGGCAGTGTATAACAACGAAGACATTCTGAAAAAAAACAACTCAATAATACACTAGTACGAGTACCCACATATTCAGAGATGTATCAATAGCCACTGCTTATAAAATCCATATCTTGTGCCCATTTCAGAAAAATATAGGATTCCTTGATGCCTATTTCTTACTCAATATATTTCACCATATGAATTGGTCTATACTCTGCATACAATGAAAAACCATTGTACGGTGTAGCTTTGTCGTTGACTCTCTGTACTTTGGGAAAACCTACCATCCCTATATATGCCAGCAACTAGAAGGGTTTAGCAGGTGCAATGGTATATTGTTTTTGTAAATCAACTAGGGTAACAAAAAGTTACAATGTCACAAATGTCTGTTTTTTCCTACTCATTGTCAATATTTGTTTATTTCACCAGTTATTTTCCTTGGGGAAAACCTTGAATGATCTACACATATGACCGCTTGCAGATTTCATCATTTCATCTACTTTTCAAAACTCTTTAGCTTTACTGAATCACTCTGATCTCTACCACAAGCTAAAAGTAAGTTGAGATCAGAAAAATAGGAAAAATGGACTACCTCTTTTAAAAATGCCAAAACTGTGGTACAAAATTAGATTTTTTGAGTCACCTCTGCAGGTTCCTAAAAGCTGAGAAGATGGTGACTTTAGCAGAGTAACTCTTCGTTGATGCCATATTTAGGTAAAGAACCAGACACTTTTATGTGGAGCACTTTTTTCCTATTTTTTGTTACAAAAACCTCAAAACTGTGCTATATTTTGCCTAGTTTCTCAGTCTCCTCCTGGGAAATCCACAAAACTTGGGTATCTTTAGAATCCCAAGGATATGGGAAAACATGATGTAAACTTGCTTAAAAAAACAAGGTCTGAAGTTGATAAGGATTACACTACCTGTAGCCTTCATACTGTGCTGAAAACCTTATGAATAGCCCACCTTCTGAAGCAAAAGAAGCACAAGTACATAGGTTAGTACTTAGTGCACACAGTCTTCTATTTTATGTAGAAATTGTCATGTTGTGACGATTCTGTCTAATAACGCAAGGCTGATTACATCACTTATTATGCATATTTAAACATGTGCGGAACATGCTGAACAGAAGTCATCAGCTGTCACCTGCACACAGAGTTGCTCCTCAGTGCAGAGATTTATAACGTTCACTATGATGCATTAGGAGTGTTTTGTAAAGACTTGCACCCATTAGCTGGACACAGGCTTTTGGAAAATACCCTCTGTGTGGCATAGTTACCCCTACGTTTTGCCTGCTGTCAGTGTGCTTTGACTGCTTTCACTGGGAACCTACTAACCAGGACCCCACTGATTGCACTCTCTCCCTCTAAATTTGGTTGCTTAGGACTTTCACACCCCACAATAGGCATACTGGTGCCCCCATATAATTCCCTAGTATATGGTACTTAGGTTCCCAGGGCATTGGGGCACCAGAGGTTCCCCATGGGCTCAGCATGTATTGTGCCACCCATGGGGCCCATGCAAAATGTGTCTGCAGGCCTTCCATTGCAGCCTGCGTGAAAAGGTGCGTGCATCCTTTCACTACAGGTCACTGCACCAGGGCACTGTAAGTCATCCCTATGGTAGGCCCTCCTAGCCCTGAGGGCAGGGTGCAGGTACCTGTGTGTGAGGCACCCCTGCATGAGGAGAGGTGCCCCTACGAACTCCAGCTCCATTACACTGGACTTCGTAACTGCGGGGAAGCCATTTTACCTGTATACCGGACACATGTCCATCTACATAATGGTAACTCCGAACCTAGGAATGCTTAGTATCAAACATGTCATAATCATACCCCAAATTGTAATGCTAGTATTGGTGGCATTATTCCATGCACTCTGGGGACCCCTTAGAGGACCTCCGAGTATTGCTCCTACCAGTCTTCCAGGGTTTTGCAAGCAGCCCACGCTGCTGCAGCCCCTCAGACAGGTTTCTGCCCTCCTGCTGCTTGACCAGCTCAAGCAGAGGAAGGCAGAACAAAGGATTTCCTGTGGAGAGGGAATTCAGCACCCTCTCCGTTGGAAATAGGTGTTACAAGGCTGGGGAGGGGTAGCCTCCCCATGTCGCCGGCTAGCTTTGAAGGGCACATTAGGTGCCCTCCTTGCATAATCCGGTTTGCACCAGTCCAGGGACCTCCGCTCCCTGCCCTGGCACAAAACCACACATAGGAAAGGCGAGTAAACACTTCCCTGTCCATCACTAACAGACAGGTGGTGCCCAGAGCTCCTACTCGTGGTCACTTGTTTCTGCCATCTAGAAAACAAGATGGGCAGAGGCCCCTGAGGGCATCTGGTTGGTCAGGTCAGGTGACTTACGTCAGTGACCCCCCTCTAATAGGTGGTCACCCTGCAGAGTGACCAAGCCACCTGTTAGGGTGATCCGCAGGACCCTAAGGCAACGATGTCTGTCTGCTGGGATCTGCTCTCCACAGGAACTGCATGACTCCTCTAACACATGTGGTAGTTCTGAGTGGTCCTCTTCGTCCCCTCTGCCTTCTGTCCAACTTGGGAGACTGGGAGCCCTTGCCTCTCCTTGCAGGCAGAATCTCTGTGTACCGCGACTCTTGCAGCAACTAAGGCTTGGTGACTCCTGCTCCAAGGGATCTTCAGGCTCCAAGTAGCCCCGGCCTCCAGCACTTCACCCTTGCCAGGACAGTCTCTCCTCTGCTGTTCCAGTGACGTGGGACAACTCTTCAGGTGGGCTGACTCGGCCTCTCTGCACTCTACTGGGCCTGCTGCCAATGGGTTGCCTGTGGGGGCTACGACTGCTTCTGCTGGCTGTCCCGACTGCTGAGGGTCAGTCTGGACTCCCCTCCAGGGGTTGAGTCCCCTGGACCTTACTGGTCATCTTCTCCGCAAACCCCCTTCTTTCCAGATTTTCATTTGCCAAGGCTTGTTGGTACACCTTCTGGCTAAGCAGCATGGGACATCATTTGCATGACTTCAGGGACCTCCCTGCAGCTTCTGAGCTCCTCAGGTGATCTTCATCTTCCATCGTCGACCCGGATCTTCACCCACAGAAGGGTGGGCAGTGGCTCCTGGCCCACCTGGACACTCCTGAATGGACTGGACTCTGTCCCCTTCTTTTGCAGGTCCTCTTTTTCCGAAATCTACTGTTGAGTTCCACTGTACTGATGCTGTTCTTGCTAAGTTTCTTTTCCAAGTCCTCCTGTTAGTCTTTGGGAAAACCAGGTAACTTACCTCTGTTCTCAATTCGCTGGGGGTCATCTCGGTACTCAACTTTGGGGGTCCCAAGTTCTACCAGCACCCTCCTATATCCTTGGGTGGGGGACATAACTGCATTTCACTATTTTAGTATATGGTTTTGCTCCCCTATAGGGCCCTAGCTATTTTCTGCTATTTCTTACCAGAGCTTGTTGTTTTTCTATACTATTTCCTAATACTTACCATGTATATATAGTGTATACTTATCTCCAGTTGAGGGACTGCCTATAAGTAATCTTGTTCAGTGTTACTGTAATAAAACACCTTTATTTTATTTTTTTGCAACACTGTGTGGTTTATTTCATGTGAAATAGGTTACTGTGTGAGTACTATGGCATTACAAGTGCTTTACACTCCTCCTAGATAAGTATTGGCTGCTCACCACAGCTACCACTAGAGAGCCCTGGCTTCCTGGACACTGTTTCACTAACTAATAGGGATTGCCTGGACCTGGTATAAGATGCAAACACCATAGATGTCCACCACACACCAGACCCGCTTCCTACTAACAGCATACCATAGATTTACAATACATACTTGTATGGAAGTCAACATACATAGTATGAATTGTCAAAGTTGTTTTACAGTGCAAGATACCATCTTCTTTCACAGTTCAACGAGGACCGTGGTGAGGGAAAAGAAAACTGTATATAGAACTAAAACTAGAACTTACATTAAGCTGGCTGGTAGAAGTGTGTCGGAATCAGCATTTCTACAGGTGTTAATGGTGGGGTGAAGGTTGTACACCGACAGGTGACAGTGGCCTTTTAAAGAGTTTGAGATTGAAAAAATGTGAGGGAGGAAGAGAAGGATACCGTTTGAGGGCCCATCCTAGTCCAGCATGAGGTAAGTACATTTGCGGTGCAGACACCTGAAATGTGTGTGAAAGAGATGGAGAATGGCAGGTGTCTTGTTCAGGGTGGACTCTCGTCTGTTTGGCCTCTACCTCCCTTAAGAGCCCAGTGTGGTGGTATTGCAAGAGGACCTGAGCACTTAGCAATAGTGTCAAGTTCTGTATGTGTTCCCCGTTGGGGATTTATAGGGACCTCCAGGCCATTGTAATATGATGCTTCGCTACTGCTAACGTGAGGTCGCGAAACGTATGCATGTATTTTTCTTTTTCTGGTGCTCTTCACAAGTCCCAATAGGTAATGTGTGGGGTCTACTGTTATCTGTCTGCCAACTATCTCCGATAAACACTTTGTTACCTTGGGCCAGTATCCCGTAATCTGTGGGCAGAGCCACACCACTGTGTATGCCGTGCATTATTAGAGTTTGGGGGACCCGGGAAGTTTCCGGCATTGGCATCTATGGTGGGGCACAGAAGGAAGCTGTCAGGTCGGAGCCCTGCCATAGTCATTTAATCCTCAAAGGAGCTCAGTAGTCTGTCCGTAAATAATTCCCCCCATTTATGGAGCCATCCTCTATCCAGGGTTGAAAACTGTGAAGAGTGCGCAGGTCTCTGCATCCCAGCACCCTCCATATGGGAAGGTCAGGGGCATAAAAGACCTGTTCTGTTGTTCCAATCACACCCCTCTTAAAGCAAAATTCGGCCTCCTAGAGGGGGCGTTCCGCCCTTATTATGGGTAACACCTGCTTTACGTCCAGCACCCACTCAACATATAGAACCCGTTGAGGTGAGACCGAACCAGTTCCTCAATTTCTGCAGGCTGCTGCCGCCTCCCTACAACCGCGTACGCCGTTGTATCTGTGCTGCAATGTATCAATAATAATTCAGGGCTCCATGTCCCCCTGCATCCAGTGGAGCATATAGTTTAGAGGACGGCACCCTACATCTTCCCGATCCCCATATTAGCGCAATCAGTAAAGACCGGAGATTGTTAAATAAATGTCCACCATCCGAACCATAAGCGTCGAAAGAAGTACAGCAGACGAGGCACCATTAACATTGTGAAGCTCACGGTGTGTCCCATTGGTGATAGAGAGAGGCTGCACCAGAAGGGAAGTGAGTTCCTAGCCACCGTCAAAGCCTGTCCCTTCATCATCATGATGTGCTGAATGTGGACCTTTAGCAGACTAACTCAGGGGCATATTTATACTCTGTTTGCGCCGGATTTGCGTCGTTTTTTTTTACGCAAATTCGACGCAAAACTAACCCCATATTTATACTCTGGCGTTAGACGCGTCTAGCGCCAAAGTCCATGGAGTTTGCATCACTTTTTAGCGTGGACACCTACTTTGCGTTAATGATATGCAAGGTAGGCGTTCCCGTCTAAAAAATTGACTCCGAGGCATGTGCGCCGTATTTACACTCCCGGGCAAAATTCACGCCCGGGAGTGGGTGGGTCTAAAAAAATGACGTCCAGCCGCTTTTGCGCCGTTTTTTATTGCCTGGTCAGGGCAGGCGTTAAGGGACCTGTGGGCTCGGAAGGAGCCCAGAGTTGCCCTCCCATGCCCCCAGGGACACCCCCTGCCACCCTTGCCCACCCCAGGAGGACACCCAAGGATGGAGGGACCCATCCCAGGGACATTAAGGTAAGTTCAGGTAAGTATTATTATTTTTATTTTTTTGTGGCATAGGGGGGCCTGATTTGTGCCCCCCTACATGCCACTATGCCCAATGACCATGCCCAGGGGACATAAGTCCCCTGGGCATGGCCACTGGGCAAGGGGGCATGACTCCTGTCTTTGCTAAGACAGGAGTCCTTTCAATGGGGGTTGGGAGTTGATAAAAATGGCGCAAATCGGGTTGAGGCGATAATTTTGCCTCAGCCTGACTTGCCCCATTTTTCGGTGCCCAAGCTCCATATTCCCCTACGTCGGCGCTGCCTGGTGTACGTCATTTTTTTTCACGGACACCAGGCAGCGCCGCCGGCTAACGCCGGCTAACGTCATTGTATAAACACGGCGCCCGCATGGCGCTTCAGAATGGCGTTATCCGGCGTTAACTTTTTCGACGCACAACTGCGTTGGCGCAGTTGTGCGTCGAAAAGTATAAATATGGCCCTTAGCATTTTAAAAATGAAGTCCGATTTGGGAGTTCACAACACTTTAAATTCCAGGGCAGATGAACTCAGCCTTTGCCATTTAGAGAATCACAAATGTCACTTGCATCCAGTGGTTGCGCAACGTCTCCTCCGCAAATGGGGAGAACCTTGGTTCAATCTTTTCGCCACCACCTATAACATAAAATGTCAGCACTTATGTGTGCTGGGGTTTCCAAGGTGCTTCTCTCTCTGAGACGAGATTGGGAATGACTGGGCCCAAGTCATCCAAATAATACCAGATTGGGTCTGTACAGCGTAGAATTGAGAAATCCTGGATATGAGCATCTGTCCTCCGATTAGACTGCCAGCTCAGGAGGGTCTTCTGTTGCAGCAGGAAAGGGTTTTGCACCTGTACCTGCACAGTCCTCGCATCCATGCTTGAAGATTGAGCAGTGACAGCAGATAGCAGTAGACAACTTTAGATCTCCCTCCTGATGTTGTATATCAACCAGACGACCCTCGACAAAATCAGTATAAGCCTGCCATTTGGACAAGTTTATGGCTTGATGCAGTACTCAACAAACTGATCCACTTCAAGCTAGGTTATCCAAAGTATTACTTTTTGTGTTGTCCTCTAGGCCAGCAAAGACTTGCTTTGGGCACAGTCAAAGCTACCTTTTGACTTTTTCTGCTTTTTTGCGGTTGCCGGATAAGCATTCATTGTTTAAATCACCCATTGCAATGCCTTTTTTTTTGGAGTTTTAAGGATTTGCAACAATTATTTCCAGCTTCTCATTTTATTATGCCTCAGTGGAACCTCAAATTGTTCCTCACTTCCCTGATGTGAACTCCTTTTATACCACTGCACAGCTGCCCATTACAGCTTGCACCTTTAAGACAATGTTACTCATAGCCATAACCGTGATTATCCAGTTTTGGCTCTTTAATAGATTCACATGTTTGAATCATTCTCTGTCATCAAAGTGGGAGCCCCACGGTACCACAATAAAGCAGTATGTAAGAGGTAAAATAGGCTATAATGACATTAGGCCATCAGTTTATTAGCCTATTAATGTCCTTTTTAAAAAAGGACCAAACCTGAACTATGACCAATCAGGTGCCAGCACCCTCTACAATACTTCCAAGAGCGGCTGCTTCCCTCAGATTTTCTACCGCACGTTGTGTGAAAGGAATCTCTCTGAACTTTGCTTAGTTTTTTCCTTGAAAAGCCAGTTCTTCAGCATCTACATTGTCTGAGTCTTCCAAGAAAGGTGTCTTTCGCTTCTGCAAGTTTTGTTATGGGAAGAAGAGGATGCCTGTGGATGACCCAGATAGAGACTGCCTATATTGCCTTTATGCACAACATCAGGTGAAGGAGTATAAAATCTGCTGTACCTTCTCCTCAAAAAACATTGAGAGACAGAGAAAGAAGCACTGTTGACAGCAGCACCGTCGATGACAACACTTTTGCCTGCAACAACATACTTCACTTCTACCACATCGGCGGCGACGTATACTACTATTAAGATCACCAAAATATCAAAGACTTCCTTGCATCCTGAAGTGACTTCTCCAAGCATAGTTTCAGCTTTGCATTCAAGCCATATGTTAAATTGGGAGGAGTCTGACGATGAGCGGCCTTTTGGGGACACTCACAGTCCCTAATAACTCCATGTGAAATATCAAGATGCGGAAGAAGACGAAGACGACCAACTAGGCTATGAGTCTTATTTCACCCCACATGGGAAACACTGTGAACATTATGAATATCCCCAACCTAGACGAGATGTGGTACAGATGCCCACATTACTGATTCAGGATTTGCAGACCATGCTTCAACATTATAGAAGGAGGTTTACAAACTCTAGTCAGGAACAACAGTCAGCACAACCCCAGGCTGTTTCTCCTTCTACACTGAAAATCATCCCTCCTCCACAGACACCTAGATTTACAATAGCCTCAACCATTGCAGCACCTCCTAGGAAAGATGATAGTTCTTCAGAAGACAGGGAAGAGGGAGAAATCTTGCTCCACAACAGCCACAGGACGAATGGCACGATTACCTGGTCCCTTCTTCATCTCCTCTGCCTCCTCACGCCTCAGGTCTCCACCTGATGAAATTGGGGGTTTCCACTACCTAATGGACCGAGCTGTGGCGAGTTTCCATCTGCCAACTTCCGTTATGCAGTCGGGTTGTTTTCTCCATTACTTTAAACAGGCAAACATGTTTGTATGAGACATTCCCATCATAGAATACATCTGGAATGAGGGACTTAAAATTATGAAAAATCGAACTACGATCCCTACAGTCTCACCTCGCCTGGATAAGAAATATATGGCCACAGAGGATTCCCCTGATTGTCTTATTAGCCATCCCAAACCTTATTCTGTCGTCCCCAGGCAGTTCAAAGATGTTCCAAAAATCCTTCACCAGATATGGAAGGCAGATGTCTTGATAATGTGGGGAAGAGGTTATCCCTTATGTCTGCCATTACCATCCGTGCAGCCAACACACTAGCAATCCTAGGGTGCCATGATTTCCAGATGTGGTCAGATGTCAGGAGCTTGCTCAATCTCATTCCTGAGGACAAAAGATCTGAGACGAAGAAGTTACTGCAAGAGGGTGAGTGTACTTCTGCAGAGATTATCAATTGTACTCTTGACATTGCTTCCACAGGTTTCTGCCAATTAGCCGGAGCAGCAGTGTTACGGCTCCAAGGATGGCTAAAGGCCACATCCTTTCGACCGGCGGTCCAATCAAAAATCTTGGGCATGGCCTACGATGGCAAAACCTTATTTGAGAAGCTCATTGACAACGCCTTATTGGCAATAAAAATGGACAGCGCCAGGTCTCTCAGCACATTGTAATAAAAAAATGTGCCTTTCAAGGTGCTAGAAGGAGTGTTTTTTCCTCTTACAGAGATGACTACCAGCGACTTCAACAATTTCCAACCCAGTCCCAATACAGGCCCTCCTACCATCAGGCCTATTGCCAGGCTCCCATAGTGGCCTACAACAAACAAGGTGCACATTGGAGCCCTCCACAGGGTTGTGAAACAATAACCTGGACCAGGTACCAGCTACATCCACTCCTTCCACCCAGGTGGGCGTGAACACCTCCAGTTACCTCCATCAATGGAAGGAGACAACATCATACAAATGGGTGTTGGACCTAGTAAACTACAGTCATACACTGTAGATTGTGCAGAGACCACCAAACCATCCTCTGAAAGGAGCGCACCCATCCCCTCTTCACTTACTGAGGAAAGAGGCATTTCTTATGTTTTCCAAGGGCGCGATAGAGAAGGTTACCCCTCAATAACGCAGATTAGGATTTTACTCCTATTTTTTCCTTGTGAGAAAGAGGACAGGGGAATGGAGGCCCATATAAGACCTCAGAAAACTGAACACATTTCTGCGCCAGCAGTCTTTCCACATGATTACTTTGTCAGACATCCTTCATCTTCTGGACAGCGGACATTACATGACATCATTGGATTTACAAGGTACTTCCACATTCCTATTCATCCCAAGCATCTCAAATACCTGAGCTTTACCGTAGCCAGTACCCATTATCAGTTCCCAGTTCTTCCTTTCAGACTGAAGGCAGCCCCCCAAATTTTCACAACATTTCTTGCTCCAGTGGCGGCTACACTTCCCAAACAAGGTCATCAGGTATTTCCCTACCTAGACCATCATCACAATGAGCATCCCATGCAACCAGGGGCTACCTTTGACTATTTTCGCAGACTAGGCCTCACTGTAAACTACTAAAAATCTTCCACCATGCCAACTCAGAGGATATCCTTCTTGGGTGCCACCTTTGACACAATAGAGAACAAAACCTACTTGTCAGAAGACAGACAGCTAAGACTATCCAGTCGGGCTTTACAAATCTCCAAAAGTAAGACTGTTTCTGTAAGACTATTCGAGTGACTCCTGGGGATGATCTCCTCTGCAATAAACCTAGTGCAGCTAGCACGACTGAAGATGAAACCGTTACAAGAGGAGCTACAGAAGTAATGGGTCCAGTCTCAAGGCTCCTTCAAAGACTTGATCAGCATTACCTCAAGGATGGTGGAAATGCTAGCATGGTGGTCTCATATAGATCATATCTCTCAAGGCCTGACGTTCCTGACTCCAGTTCCAGAGTTCTTCATTACGACTGATGCTTCCCGAGAGGGTTGGGACTGCCAATTACAGAACCTGCAGATCCAAGGGGAAATGGTCCAGGAATCAAAAACTAGTGCCCATCAATCGCCTGGAACTAAAAGCGATATTCCTCTTGCTACAAGCTTTTCTGCCACAAATAACAGGCTCCTCCGTGCTGGTCCGTACAGACGTGACCATCAAATATTACATCAACAAGCAGGGAGAAAGCCAGTCTCTATCTCTTCCTCAAGAAGCCAAGCTCTTTGGGATTGGCTCACAATTCACAAAATTTCTCTACGAGTCGAACAAGTGTTGGAAGTGAACAACAAATTAGCAGGCATTCTCAGCAGAACAGAGAACAGTTGCCACGAGTGGGAACTGGATCAATTAAAAGTAGACAAGATTTCCTCACTCTGGGGCAAGCCAGCATTGGCTCTTTTAGCAACAGACAAGAATACTAAATTCCAATTCTAAGCCAGTCAATATCTTCTACTAGGGTTGTGAGGGAATGCCGTTTCGATGCAATGGTCCGGGATTTATGCATACGCTTTTCTCCGATTCACATTACTTCCCAGGATCCTCAGGAAGATGAAACTGGAGCTCTGTCAGCTCTAACTGATAGCCCCCAAGTGGCCCAGACAACACTAGTTTACGGAGCTAGTTCTCTTGTCAGTGACCAAGCCCATCTGTCTTCCAATGAAGTGAATGCTTCTAATGAGGAACCAGAGCCAAGTCCTACACTCGGAGCCAGCCTCTCTCCAGTTGCACACATGGCTCCTGAGTTCTATGAGTTATGTGAGTTCTGAGACTTAGGGGGTCATTATGAACATGGCGGTCCAGACCGCCATGCCGGCGGTGGCAGAAATCACCACTACTGGCATGGCGGTCTCGACCGCCATTTTATGAACAAAGGAAGCCCACCACAGGCGGCCCTCCGCCACTGCCAGGGTACCGCCAACAGGCAGCCTGACGATGGCAGATTTCTTTATCCGACAGGGCAGGCTGCAAGCAGTGCTGCACTCCGGATAAAGAACCTGTGTTCCTCCAGCCTTTCCCTGGTGGTTTCCCCCGCCAGGGAAAGGCTGGCAGAAGGGGTGCTCTCCGGCCCTCCTGGGGGCCCCTACACTGTCCATGCACTTGGCATGGGCAGTGCAGGGGCCCCCGTGCACAGCCCCATCGCGCATGTCACTGCCTGATATGCGCGACGGTGATGCTGCACCAGCCGCACTGCAGCATTGACGACGGCTCCATGTAGAGCTGTCAGCAATGTCCTGACACAGCATTGCGCTGGGCCGGCTGGCGGAAACACTGTTTCTCCCTGCCGGCCCAGTGGAATGTTTATTATAGGGCCAGCGGGGTCTTCTACGGGCTGGCGGTCTGTGTCTAGACTGCCAGCATGAACACGGCAGGGAATCCCGCCGTGTTCATAATGACCCCCTTATTCATTATTCAGGAATGCAGAGTCATAATATCCAGAGCATGAGCTGAGAGTACAAACAAGATTTACAGGCTAAAGTGGAAATCAGAATAACTTGCACCTGTTTAAAGCCTCTCCCAAGCAGATCATACCTTATCTTCTTTCTCTAACCAAGTCAGGTCTTGTTCATGCATCAATTAAAGTTCACCCTGCCGCAATTTCAAGGTACAGACGTCCCATACAAACTACATCTCTCTGCTGCGCAAGCCTCATTAAACAATTCACGAAAAGCCTGTTCAAAACTTTCCCTCCGGTGAAAGCACCTTCCCAGGAATATCATCTCAAACTGGTCCTCTCACAATTAATGAAATCCCCTTTCAAACCAATTCATAGGGCTTAAATGAACTTCCTCACGTGGAAGGTCGCTATACTACTCGCTCTCATCCACCAGAAGAGTCAGGGAAGTACAGGCCTTCACAATCCTAGAGCCCTTACTACACTTCACAGACAAATTTGTCCTTCCTAGAACAAATCAGAGGTTCATTCTGAAGGCTCCTTCCCAATTTCACCTCAATCAACCTATCATACTTCAGAATTTTTTTTCTAATCCTGCCACACTTTAGACATCAAACCGTGTCTCATGTTATACCTCCACCATACTAAACAGATTCGCAAAACGGATCAACTTCTAGTCTCCTATAGTCAAGGACGTCAGGGGCCTCAGTGACAAATGCCACAACAGCACAGTAGATCTCAGCAACAATTCAGTTTTGCCATTCTAGGGCTAACAAGCCTTTGACGAGAAAAGCTAAGGCACATTCCACAACAGCAGTATTCACTTGAGCTGCTCTTTTCGCAGGCATCCCACTGGAGAAGGAATGCTGAGCTGCCACATGGAAAAGCACCCACTCGTTCACACAGCAGTACTGCCTAGAGTCAACACAACGCATTGACTCGGGCGTGGAACAAGCTGTTAAGTCATCTATTCCAATAAGGCGAGCCTCTTTAAATAGTGGTGTTTATTCGTTTATTAATTTTTATGCTTTTTTCTGTCAACTGTATATTAACACTTTCTTGTGCTGTTGGTGTTTATTGATCGAATGGTTCAGACATGAATGCTTACATTTTCAAATGCATGTCTAGATACATAAAAATAGTTATGTTGTACTGGCTATTATGAAAATGTTTTGCTTTTATCCACCATCCTCTAAGTATACTTCAGTTGTCTTGAATACTGCTTGCTATTCTGATTCAAGCATGTGAGTCTATGAAGGATCCAATACTGGATAAGAAAATTAGTTACTTATCTGTAACTGCAGTTATCCAGTATTGGCATCTTTCATAGATTAACATGCAACCCCACTCCTCACCTGAGAGGCTCCCCATGTAATTAGGGAAGTGGTTTCCTTTGTGCTTGAGAATGTGAGAGAAACAGCCTATCTTGGGAGTATTCTAGAAGGTGCTGCCACCTGATTGGTCATAGTTCAGGTTTGGTCCATTTAAAAAAAGGATATGGATGGGCTATTAAACTGAAGGCCTACTGCTATTATAGCCTAATATAGCTCTTAAATACTGCTTTATTATGGTACCATGGGGCTTTGACAATGGGGTTTGATTCAAGCATGTGGATCTGTGGAAGATACCAATACCAGATAACTGTAGTTACAGGTAAGTAACTCATTTTCTTCGGTGGGTAATTGAGCTGCAAGCCTTTTCCGGCAGCCTGCCATACACTGTTCTTTTCCCAGATAAGCTGGTCCTAAGAAGCGGATCATCTCTCTTGAAAGTGATGACTTTTTTTCACTTCAGGCAAAACATTACCCTGCCGGCGTTCTTTGTTCCACTGCACCCCTCTAGGGAGTAGGACATAACGACTGAATCTTCAAATGTCTCCGCTTATATGTCAACTTACCAGGGGACATTGTATAGACAATTTGCTCTTTGTGAGATTTACCTCGCAAAGAAAGTCAAGGCAGTGGAGTAGAGGGCAGCTCTCAGTGGCTTGTGCTCTGCATTAAATTCTGCTACGCATTAGCCAAGAAGCAGCCCCAGGAAGGTTTGCAGGCTCATTCCACTAGAGCCCACACTGCTACCACTGGGTTGGTATGTGGAATGCCTACTCTGGACATTTGCCAGACTTCTACGTGGGTGTTATACCTTACGTTTACGAAGCACCCATGTCTGGACAGACAGTTTAATCAAGATGGACATTTTGTCCACTCAGTTTATCAGGACATTCTAGTTTGAGCCAGTTCACACACCCACCACATTGGAGGTACTGATTTGGTATCTACTGAGATGGTGAGGAATCTGCAGTTAGAAGGAACTATCAGAAGAACAAGTTACTTACCTTCGGTAATGCTGTTTCTGGTAGATATTGTATGTAACTGCAGACTCCTCCCTGACACTCCCACCCTACCCATTCTGTGACCTCGACTCTTTTTCCATCTGAAAGTGTTTCAGAGATCTGCACACTGGTCCGAACCAATTTGCAGTTGGGCACTGCATGTGGGTGCATCAACAGCTGAGAAAGCATCGGACTTCACCGAGCGAGTGACACCTATATTCAGTTCTGAGGGTCACTTCTTGATTAGAACAAGGGGATTGGAAGTTAGCATAAGAGATGATACACACATGTATACAAAACTAATGATGCTATGGGAAGGAAAGACTGGGGTGTGAGTGATTGTGCGTGTGTGTGTTTGTGTGTGTGTGTGTGTGTGTGTGTGTGTGTGTGTGTGTGTGTGTGCAAACAAGAATATTCCTGTATATGTTTAAGAGAGGGTTTGTGAGCATGTTTGCCCCCCTCCACATGTAGCGAGCTGCAGCAGTGGCCAGTGAGACTTGCATGCCATCCAGCAGCCACAATAGTGGGGCCATTTGTGGTTCAATGGAGGATACTTGTGGTATAATGATAGTGTTTCTTTATATCTTTGGGAATCCAAGGTTTAATGGTGTCCTCTCCAGCATAAAGCTTGGCTTGGCATAAAGGTGAATATTTGTGTCATTTTGTGGGCATCCATGGCAACTTTGTGTTCTTTCATTATAACCACAGCCAATACATAACAGTGTTATGTCTTGCCATATCACACAGAGTTGCCCACCCCTGGCATATTGTTGGTAATTTGTGTCATACTGTGGATATCCATGAGCTTTTGGTGCCTACCCATGATATAATGCAGGGCATAGATAATGGTGGTATTTCTTGGCATATTCTGTGCATCTATCACGTTACACAATGGTGCCTGCCTCTGGCAGAATTATACTACTAGTATAATAGTGGCATTTATTGGTATGTTGGGGGCATAAATGGTATGAGTGTGTTCAGTCTTGAAAATATGCTTACCATAGCTTATTGGTACACACTATTGGCATATTGCTATGATCAATGGCATGATGGTGGTGGAAGTACTTGTCATATAATAGTTAGACTTTTTGTGCGTACATACTAATGTTTCTACTCAAAAAATAATGTTCAACTTGTAATTACTAAAAACAAAAATGCTGATATTTGAGGGCAGAATCGCTTTTTATCATAAAAATTGCATTCTTCTATTTAGCCATCTCACTGACATATAAAAAGTAATAGATGCAAATCAGACTTTTTCATGGCATGGGACTAGCTCAACCCCAACAGCAGGCATGTTCCCTTCTCCACAGCAGTACAAGCAATCACAGGCTGGTGTCAGCCATGCTGGGCTGATTATATTTGTATTTCATAAAAATACAACCTGAAGAAAAGGGTTGTGACTTATCATGTCATCAAAGCTGTGTTGAAGTTTTTCTTTATCCAAAATGACTTTCACCAGGATGAAGAAATCAGGTGAATGACCCTTCTTTGTGAGTACGTTTCTCTCTACGCTTGCCACTTCATTTTTTTTTTTTTATCTCTTGAATGGGGGGGGGGGTGGTTTCATTCTCTCAAGCACCTGCATTTTTGTGAAAGCTATAGTTCCTTATTATGATGTTTCTCTAAAATTGAGTTTTGTCAGCCTTTTTTCATCAGACTGGCTTTCTCCATTTTAGGAATTTGTTATAATGATGGAATACTATTGGACCATGCCTGTGTTTGAACATGTGAGTTTACTTTCCAAAATGAAACATTTGTAGTTGATAGGAAAGCTGAAGTATGAGGACAAAGTAATTGCTATTTATATTGTGTTGTAATATTTATTTCTGATGTTTGCTCCTTGGTGCCTAAGGGCAGTATACTATGGCCCTCATTATGAACTAGGCGGTAATGACTGCACCGCCAGCGGTGACAGTAATTACCGCCAACGCCATGGCGGTGCAGACCGCCAAATAAAGATGACAGCAGTGAACAGGCTGCACGCAGCCTGTCCACTGCCACCCACCACCAGGCCTGAATCGACCGTCGGGCCGGAGGTAGCCACCTTCGACCCGGCGGTAGAGCATAGACCGCCGGTGGGATGATGATCCCATTTCCACCAGGGATTTCCTGGCAGGATACCCCGCCAGGTAATCCCTGGCGGAAAGCATACAGGTGACAGGTATTTTCATTCCTGTCACCAGTATGTGACATGCCAGCCCCCTCCACTGCCACAACCCCCACCTACCCCACCAAGCCCCTAGAACCGCCCCCAGCCTCCGAACCCCAGAAATCGACCCCCCATCCCTTCAATCTCCCTGTACGCCCTCCCCAACCCCCCTCACCATCCCCCACGCCACCCACCGCCATATAGGTCCCCCAAACCCCCACATACACCTGCACCCATATTCCAACATATACACACACACATTCATACACGCAGACACACATCCCCCTTCACAAACACACACGCACATCCCCATGCACACACCTACACCCTCACCTACACCCTCTTCCCCCCTTCCCTCTTGGGCAGCACTTACCTGTTCCGTGGTACTGCTCCAAGAGGGAAAGGGCTCCTAGGATGCTGCTCCGCCGGCATCGCCGCGTCTCCAAACACCGCCACGCCTATGACTGCATCATTATAGGCATGACGGTGTCTGGACTGACGTGGCGGTGAGGGTGGAGCAATATCCACCCTCGCCACCGACTGCCAGCATGGCGCATGGCGGCCCTCACCGCTATCAATGGGGGTGAGGCTCCAGGCGTCACAATATGGTAGGATGCCTACCGCTGCCACTGGCGGTCTTCCGTCGACCGCCAGCATGGTCGGCGGTGGGCTATCCCGCCATGTTCATAATGAGGGCCTATGTCAATTTGTCGACTGGTAAAGGCATTTTGGGCCTGATTCTGACCCCGGCGGTTCCTTACCGCCGGGGCCAGGGTCGGCGGGAGCACCGCCAACAGGCTGGCGGTGCCCCGCAGGGCATTCTGACCGCAGCGGTTTTGCCGCGGTCAGATGCGGAAAACCGGCGGTCTCCCGCCGGTTTTCCGCTGCCCTTGAGAATCCTCCATGGCGGCGCAGCTCGCTGCGCCGCCATGGGGATTCTGACAGCCCATACCGCCATCCTGTTCCTGGCGGTTCTCCCGCCAGGAACAGGATGGCGGTATGGGTTGTCGTGGGGCCCCTGGGGGCCCCACTTTGTATTTCAGTGTCTGCTTTGCAGACACTGAAATACGCGACGGGTGCCACTGCACCCGTCGCACCTTCCCACTCTGCCTCCTCGTGGGAAGGCTCTTTTGCACTGGGCTGGCGGGCGGCCTTTTGGCAGCCGCCCGCCAGCCCAGTGCAAAAGCCCGAATCACCGCAGCGGTCTTATGACCGCGGAGCGGTGTTCTGAAGGGGGGAACTCTGGTGGGCGGCCTCCGCCGCCCGTCAGGGTTAGAATCACCCCCTTTATCATCAGTATTAATTGTTTTATGATGGTAAAACTTGTTGTCTGACGTGTGAGTCTCTAAGATTGGAAATGGCAACTCTTCTGTATGAGCCTTTAAAGTGGGTCATCCTCTGCTGCTTATGGCCTATGTAATATCTAATATATGTTTTTACCCGGTCCCTTGCAAATAGATTGTCATAAAGTATGACTGACCTATGGACTCAGAGAGGCTGTGGTTGAATATTTTGATCTGAATCCCTCCCCAGTTTCGTCTGCCCTTTCTCAATGGGAGGCATTCAAAGCCCTGATCAGAAGGGTATCCATGTTCTATATTAGAGGTCTGGAAAAAGAATGTGGTAGGGAAATTGCAGACCTTGAGCGCAACCTTGGGAGATGAATGGACAGTGGCTTCAATGGCACACCGTACCCTGACAATCTCCATAAAAGTCAGACTCATTCAACTCAAATTTCTCCATCAAGCCTAATATTATCCTACAAGGTTATAGAAACTGTGGGGGCATCAAGCCCTGCATGTACATTGTGTGGCCATAGTGATGGGACATTCTTTCACGTTCTTCAGCACCCTGCGGGAAATTCCTGAACAGAGTATTCCATTGGCTCCTATACTTGCCTGGCTGGGCATTATGGAAGAATTGGGGGAGACTGTGCAGCTCGTTCCTTGCTGGGTGTAGGCCTCCTAATATCTAAAAGGGACACTGCATGTACGTGGAGATGCAAGGGAGCCCCAACAATGGCAGAATGGCTCAGGGGTATGGAGCAATGTTTCGTAGAGGAGTAGACTGTGTGTGGAGCATGAGGATGCAGCAAACACCATCAGTAGATTTCGGGGGCCATTGAGAGCTGCCTCTTTTGTACAAGCGGCAGAGTTAATGGACAGTTCGCCCTAACTCATTTTATTTGGATTTGATGGCCTGATCTTTTATGCACTGAGGAAAGAACTACTGGTTTTTAATATGGGTAGTTGTACAAGGCGAGGAAAGCAATGTTGTATCGTAGTGCAAATTGATTGCTGTTTTGTTCTCTTGTTTTCTTTCATGGAGAAATAAACAAAAACGTCTATAAAAAAAACTGACAGATAGTATACTTGCAAGACATAGGACAGAATAATAGACGGAAGGAAGATGCAAAAGACACTGCACTCACACCTATACAGTTTAGACATTTTTCAAATTTTTAACTTCCATAAGGGGGACAGGATGACATTTTCCCCCACTTGAAGTTCCATGAGGTTAGAACACAAAAGTGACTTTGTCCCCCTGAACTTCAAAATGAAAAATGTAACTTTGTTAAACTACTCACTGTGTTTCATTCATTATCTGTTAAGCATGTTCAATGTACACTGCTGATATACGAGGACAGTTTCAATAAAATTGGAGTTTAAAGGAGTCAGAGAAGCTTATGTTTTCCTGAGCCGACTCTACAAACGTGGCGGGACTTCCATCATTAGTCGTATTCAGCGGCAGTAGAGCCCTGTTCCGTCAACAGACCAACCCTGAGCTTGGCTTCAGGGAACATCAGTGACAACAATTGATTGATAACAGAACTGCGCTTAGGATGCAGTTAGATCACACCGGAGGGAAAGCATAGCGGGCTTATGATTAAAGACTGAAGAGCTGAAAACTGAACCCATGCAGTTTAGAAACTACAGTCCTGATGACACCATGAATAAACAACACAAACAGTGGGCTAAATAGCAAACTGCTTGTTTCATTTTCAATGCATCCATCATTGCAAACTTCTTTCTTTATTGACTTAATTCTAGTCAATTAGGATTCAAGTTACGCAGACTGAGATATTTAGACATATAGGAGATGTGGGCCCTAACCTTAGATGCCTATGTTGGATGACAGTTGTTTTTGGGCTTCCAGCAGCAAAACATAAGAATTATTCAATAGCAACAATAAGAGATAACAATAGGATAGAAGCAGCAAAAAAACTGTTTGACTTACATGTCTTTGAACCGGAGTCTGGTAATATAATGTAAAAACTGGGGACTGATTGCATTGCGACTAAAAAACAATTATGGGAAAAATTAGAGAAAGCCTCATGAAAAGAACTGTAGAAGTTGTGGGAAGCCATGTTTTTGCAAAAATATGTTGACTGTGGTACAATTCCCGGGGTCTCAGAATCTTAACAGTACCAACTAATGAAGCCCCAGACACTGAGATGCTGCAAGAAGGGTCCACTTATTCTCATGAATGTTCATTGACTATGCTGCACATTCGTATTAAATATGGATGGAAAGACCAAGAGAAATTACTTGCAAAGATTGATCAGATAACAAGTAAATTACTGAGAATCATGGCTCAAAAAGAATTCGATGAAGGTCTGGAGAAAATTAATACAAAGATTTATAAATTGGAAGAGGAGATTAAAATTAAGAAACAAAACAAAGGAAATTCTGCAAAGATTACAAAAATCAATGTGTTCTGAGTTTTGAAAAGAATGTACTCAGCAAAGGAAAAACAATGGTAAGGGTGACGAATCTCCAACAGGAGGCAGGTACGAGCACAGGAGTTGAGATTATGGAGAGATAAGATGATGCAGGAGGAGGAACCAGTTGCTGTAATGTTTAAGGAGATGTACCTAGCCGAGGGTCACAGACAATTAGCCAATAGTAACTGCTATATTCATTTTCTATAAGCTGATATTGACAAAACCAAACACACTTACTGGGAGAAACTGTTAGATTGGAGGGAACAGGGTCTGTTGGAGTGGAAGGAGTATCTGTTTTTACTCAACAAACATTCCAAAATCCCCATCCTGTATCTCCTGCCTAAAATACACGATCTGTACTCCAAGATCTAGCTTCCTGCCATATTTGGTGTTAATCCGTTCAGCAGTTCGGGCTGTAGTCGTGTCTAAAGACCCTATGGGAAAATGCATGGTGAAAATGCATTTTGGGCCCCTCCCCCTTTTTTTTGGCCCACACTGAATCACCCTGAAACTTTTACGACAGCAGCTGAACCGACAATTGTATTCGTTTTGAAAATTTCGTGAAGATTCATCAAATAGGGCCAAAGTTATTGCCCCCCAAAAAATGCTTTTTCTATGGAAACTAGGTCCTAACTATTGGCGACTGGATCACAGAGGACAGGAAGAATGGAGTAGGTACATGGACTCGGATAACAGAGGGCAGGAGAAAGATGGGCAGGGGCACCAAACTGACTTTACAGGGCAAGAGTCAGGGGTTGCAGCAGCACAATACACCATACAGGGCAAGCAGGACAGCAGTGCCGCACAACAGGCCATGGAAAGCAATAGGGAGGGGATAGGGCTATGTACATAGACAACAGAGAGCAGAGGGGAAGGAGGCAAGGGGGGCAAGCTGACCATACCGGATAGACAAGAGGGAAAGTTGCTGCATAGCAGACCATGAAGGTTCAGAGGAAGGGTGCAGGGGCACAACAAAGGACCAGACAAGGTAGAAGGGAAGGGATAGAGGCTTGCACATGGAAAACAGAGGGCAGGGGGGAAAGCGGGCAGAGCAGGAGCAGCAGGTTTACCATGGAGAGGTGGCAGGATGGTCACTGGAAGCACAACACACCATGGAGAGCAGAAGTGGAAGGTAAGTTGTGAGGGACTCAGGAGCAGCAAGCTGACCACACAGGGGAGGTGGGAGAGGTTGTGGCAGCACAGAAGACTATGCATGGCAAGGGGGAGTGTTAATGGCAGCACAACAGCCATGATGGGCGAGAGGAAGGGGGCAGGAGCATGCGCAATGTACCATGGAGGACAGAAGGGATGGGACGGCAGTGGTCCCTGGGACCAATATTGTCCATGGGGGCTGGGTCCGCGTTCACCCCCTTCCCCAACTTATTGATGTAAAATTGCCCCAGGACCTGGCTAACTTTCAGAGACTACTGAACGGATTTACACAACATTACAAAAAGCACACTTTCTGGACCAGGATCTAGCTTTCTGCCAAATTTGGTGTAATTCCATCCAACGGTTTGGGCTGTAGTCATGTCTAAGAATCACTATGGGAAATAGCATGAGGAAAAAGTGTTTTGGGACCCCCCTTTTTTTCGACATCAGTGATGACGTCATGCACAGAAGCACTCACCCCTATACAACCTCTCATACACACACTCACGCGCCCACACAACCACTCACATACTCTTTCACAGATAAATACAAGTACTCACACTACCACACAGACACTTACTCTACAGTACAGCCACTCACACACCAACTCACTTAACCAATCACTCAAACAGCCACTCATCCATACAGCCACTTGCACAGCCAGTCATTAACTCATACAGCCATTCACTCACCATACCGTCACTTAGACACCCACTAAGAAATATCAATTTGGAACAGTGATTTTGGCCATTGAGAATCTTTATATGGAATTCCACCTAACACGTAAACATTCCACTACTATCAGTGTACATCAGCCACCACTGTTTAAGACTGGATTCTTTGAAAATCTCCTGCTCCATTTTGAAAGTTCACTAGCCCTATTGCCTTTGACCACTCTTGAAAAGTTTTATCTCTCATCGCTCCACTCCCCACACAAATATCTACCTCCACCACAGTTTCCCAGCACAAATACAAATCACACTGCAGTCCTTGTCTGATCCACACAAAGAGATACACTAAAATCGATACCAGAGATGTGGAATTCCTATTGCCCGACACCCAGCACATAGAGTTTGTGGTCAAGGGCAGAAAATTGTCATGTTTATTTTGTCCTTGGGATAAGTACGCCCAACCCCATGCAACACAAACCCTTTTGCTGCTAGTTTACAGAGAAGGGAACTGTCTGCAGTTGAGGTAATAAGCTTTTCTGATGTTAATGGTTTTGGAACTTGTATTTATGGTTCAGTAATGAAAAGCTTTCATTATTAGGGTGAGCACTGTAAATAAACGTTTCAAAGTCACACTGCACTATTGACAGTGGTTCTAGTAAAGAAAAAAAAGTGTACACACTTTGACAAGTTTAATAATATGAGGCTAAGTATAATGGTCCCAGAATGCTCTCTGATTAGCTGCACACATTTGCAGAAGCTTGTAAGCAAGACTGATGATTCTTTGCTTTAAAAAATAAATTCAGAAAAAATGGAAGTAGGTAAACAAAAAGTTTAGCTACTATGAAATGTATTTCTTTGAAGCGTAATTTATTAAAATGTGTTGATGCATGCCAGTATTTCCCAAAAATATTCCTAATGGAAAATCAGTGTAACCATTTTCAACAAGATTATGGGAAGGATGAAAATAAACAAGCACTGGCAAAGCCAACCAATCAGACATTCTTGTTAGTCTTTTGGTTTCATCAATGCGTGTCTTGTTTTGACATAGCTTTTATAACAATTTATTTTTGTGAGAGCTGCCAGGCCCTCACCATTGTAACAAACACTTGCAAAATGAAAAACAAGTTTTTGGTCTCAAAAAACACACATTGCCACCAGTGGAGTAACAAAGGCCCTGCAGCCCCGCTCCAGGGGGCCCCCTCAGCACAGCACCTACCCTGAGTGAGTCTGGAGGGGAGCCTCCATGTTCTTTGCAGGGGGGCCCTCCCCAGTTTCGTTACACCACTGATTGCCACAGTAATTCCTGGCACTAAACAAAAAATACTTTGTGTGCCAACATGCTCCTCACAGTAAAGCCAGTAGAGAGAAAAATAGAAGTTTAATAAAAACAAAATGTCTTTGTTAATGCCAGACCGAATTAGGGACCAGGGGCCAGATGTAGGAAAATTGCAAATTGCGACTTGCAATTTGCGAGTCCTTCCGACTCGCAAATTGCAAGTCGCAATTTGCAATGCAGAACGGTGTCTCAGACACTGTCTGCGAGTCGGTATGGGGTCGCAGAGACCCACCTCATTAATATTAATGAGGTGGGTCGCAAATTGCAGCCCCCTACCGACTATAGGCACTCGCAAACATGGAGGCCTGCTGTAGTCAGCAGACCTCCATGTTCGTGACTGCTTTTAAATAAAGCAGTTTTTTTTTTTTTAAGTGTAGCCCGTTTTCCTTAAAGGAAAACGAGCTGCACTTAAAAAAAAAAACGAATCCTTTAGTTTCGGTATTTTTTCAGGGCAGGTAGTGGTCCCTTGGACCACTACCTGCCCTGAAAAAATAGTTTTGGGTCCATTCACAAAGGGGAAGGGGTCCTATGGGGACTCCTTCCAATTTGCGAGTGGGTTACCATCCACTTCAAGTGGATGGTAACTGCGACACCATTTGCGACCGCATATGCGGTCGCAAATGGTATTGCATACCACTACGAATCGCAAATAGGAAGAGAACACCCCTTCCTATTTGCGATTCTGAAATGCATTTTGCGAGTCGGTCCCGACTTGCAAAATGCATTTCTGCATTGGAATCACGCATTTGCGAGTCGCAAACGGCAGATTTTGCCGTTTGCGACTCGCAAAGTGTTTCCTGCATCTGGCCCTACATTCTTAAAGAAAGTCACAAAATGCACCCAGGGTATATGTCTTTGAATTAGTGGCTTTCATGAATTCACAAGAACTTACAGAAGTAGACCAGGAAATCATACTCCTAGAAGATATTTGTTAACTGTATTTTTGCACGAGCAAATATGCATGTGTAGATTTGCTCATGTGAAAATCTATTAAGCGTTTACAAGTTCACTTTGCCTCCACAACTTTTTTCCCGACCCTGGAAGAACTTCTACTTCTGCCATTATCAGCAGTAAAATTTCCAACCTTTCTCATTATGGAAAAAAGATTAGAGATGAGCTGGTGAAAATCCTTAAAACATGCAAGTTAGTAGGTTTGCAGAATCAAAGGCATTCCAGCCCTGGTGCTTTTGCTTACTGCATCCTCAGCCACAGTATGTAGTTCTGTGGAAGGGTGGCAAAATGAGGAAATTACTATAGGAGGGATTCAAATTGCAAGTATTCAAGCTGTACTATAGTGGTAGTCCTAGATAATCAGAATGACTATTATCAGAGCTCTTACATAATGAGATTGCTGCCATAATTTGTCACCGCACTACATTGCACCAAAGGGACAAGTAGATTTTTTTACAGGACAAGCAGATTTAAGGAGAAACCTATCCCATGGACAAGTAGATATTTTACTAAATTCCCCACCCCTGCCATACAGCTCAATCTGGTTGACTGAGGTGGTAGATAGAGGCAAGAGGCTTACCCTACTTAAACAAAAGAAGATGACATTTGGACCTCAACCAACCTGATGAAGAAAACCTGGCTACACCTAGGAAGGCATCTTAACTATAAGGCAGTGGTCAGCATACAATGTGGAAGGCAGACGGAGGGCTGATTGAGAGTTTTCCAGAGGGGTTAGTTGCTCTGTTACAATGGTGACGGATATCCCGTCCGCCAAAATATAAATCTTATAGGGTATAATGGGATTTCGATTTCGGCGGACGGGATATCCGTCACCATTGAGACGGAATAACCCCACCACCAAACTCTAAATCAGGACCCATTTTACAATAGCAGCTACAAAAATCAGACATAGAATCAAACCTTCTTGTACAGAGAGGTACTTACCGCATCGCACATTGTTTCCTACTGATGTCTGTAAAGGAAAAAGAAACATCGTATGACCAATAGCAAAGTGAAATAGACAAGCAACTATCTTCTAACTGCAAGAAAAATAGCATTTTATAAACAATAGCAAAATAAAAAAGGCAAGCTATTATCTCTCAACTGCAAGTAAATGAAGTTTTGTGTCATCATTAAGCATACATCAGTATTGCAATGCCTCAAATCCTCTACACCAGTGGTCTTCAAACGTTTTATTGTTACGCTCCCCCAAGGGAAAATAAATAACATTGGGGCCCCCCTCCAAATTTTTCCTAATTATTCTATTAAATTTGCAATGTTTAAAGAGGTATAGACGTGTTTAAACATTGCATTTATGTTCTGATACGGTTTTGAAAATGCAATCAAATAAATGATTTCAAACATACTGTTCTGGTCAGGCAGGTCTTACTAACGTGTAAAAGTATTAGCATTTTCCCGGACTTCGTGAGTGCGGGGACGCCATAATAAATGTGCACTACATATAGGTCAGTACATATATGTAGCTTCACAATGGTAACCCTGAATATGGCCATGTGAGGTGTCTAACAACTGGGGATTCCAGTGTTGGCTGCACAATCCCATGTACCCTGGGGGCTCCACCGTGGCGCCCCAGTACTGCCATACCAGCCTTCTGAGGTTTCCACTGCAGCCCCAGCTGCTGTTACCTCACAGACAGGCTTCTGTCCTCCTGGGACTTGGGCAGCCCAAACCCAGGAAGGCATAACAAAGCATTTCCTTTGGGACAGGGGTGTTACTCCAGTATTTGAACTTTCATAGATTCACATGCTTGAATCATTCCCCGTCGTCGAGATGGGAGGCCCCGGTACATTTAACTAAGTAGTGTTGACATATATATAACCTAAGGGCCCTAGGCCTCTTAATTTAACAGTCTTTCAGAGTCATTTTAAGAAAAAGGACCAAACTTGAGCATCCACCAATCAGAAGACCCCACCCTCTAGAACCCTCCCAAGAGTAACTCCAGTACCTCAGATTTTCTACCGCACGTCGTGCTAGGGAGTCTCCTTAGAGCTCTGCTCTTTCTTCATACTTTTAGATTATCTTTAAGCTGATTTTCATCTGCTAAAATTGTTTTGACTGATTGTGGGTAAGGCCTACAGCATGTCTGACAAGGAAAAGAAGGGTTTATTCAGAGCCTGCAAGACCTGTGGCAAAAAGAAACTACACTCTGAAGACCCTCATCAGGACTGCATTTACTGCCTCTATCCAGACCACTCAGCTAAGGACTGTAAGGTTTGTCTTACCTTTACTTCTAAGACTATGAAAGATAGAGAAGGCAGATTGTTGTTATGGGTGCAAAAACTTAAGTCCAGAGATAATCCAGTTTCTGAGTCAGATAGTGATGACTCCTCAACATCGTCTAAAAAGTCATCAAAAAGGGCTAGATCACATTCAAGATCTTCTTCAGAGCAATCAAGAAAAGCCCAAAAAAAGACCACCTCAGGGTCTTACAAGGGCCACCGCCCCTCCACTTCACCTCATAGATTCTTCAAAAAAGGGGAAAGAGGTCATGCCAGCAGCTCTGAAAGGCACAAAAAGTCATCTTCTGTACCTCCATCTTTGTCTGCTGCACCTTTCAAAAGGCCATCTTCTGCTCCTGGAGCAAAGACTGTACCGTCGACGACATTCTCATCGTCGACAATGACGTTGGTGAGTGTCTTTTCACTTTTGAAGACGACTTCCACCTTTTCAGCGCCGACGGCAGTTCTGACGACGAGTATCCCACCGTCGATGAGGAGGATCTACACGTCATCATCATCAATGACAGTGACAATGGTGTCCGCATTGCCATCGTCATCGTCGACAACCTCGTCGACGGTAGACTCTTCAGTAAGGCTGTCGACGATTAAGATATCTATGTGTTCGTCGTCAACGAGTCCACCGTTGAAGGCTATATATGCGCCGTCGACGACACCGTCAATGAGGGAAAAACAGCACAGAAGCCAGGAAAAACTTACCCCAAAGCATACTTCACCTAGTAAGGTAACTCCTCTTATGCCAGTACACCTGCTGGAGGGGGATGAAGAATCAGACAAAGAGCGACTATTTGGAACAGCACATAGACCCTCACAGTTAAATGTGAAATATCAAGAGGACGATGATGAGCATGGCGAGACCTATGACCCGCAGTACTATGTAGGGGATCAAGCTGACCAGGAAGAGGCATACATACCAAGCTCTTTGCTATCTGATCTCAGAGCAATGCTGGCTGATTACAGTAAGCGTTTTCCACCTCAGGAACAGAGACAACAATAACCTCCTTTGTTGCCCGTTTCAAGGGTTACCACTCCACGTCAGAGGCCAACCTCTTTGCCACTAGCGAAAGTTGCCACGCAGGATATGACCATACCACAGGACACTGATGTTTCGGAAGGTGATCAAGAAGAAGGAGAACTCCTTTACACTCAGTCGGAGTGGGATATTTTATTCCTGCTCCTCCTTCTCCGCCGAAGGTGGATTTCCCTCCAGATGACATTGGGGGTTCCATAATCTCCTGGAGAGAGCGGCTAAACGGTTTGCTCTGCCAATGCTGTCTAAGCAAACAGATTGCTTCTTATATGATTTTAAAGAGCCGTTCCAGAAATCTGTATGTTCCATACCATTAGTCAACTTCTTATGGGAAGAGTGGTTGAAACTCATGCACAACCCTGCTCCGGTCACGGCGGTGCTTCCCCGACTAGACAAAAAGTACAAAGCACTGGAGGATGCCCCAGCATGTCTATCTGGTCACCCTCATCCAAATTCAGTGGTTGCTCAGGCGGCACATAGAAGGTCCAAAAATCCCTCTGCTCCAATTTCCGCACCTCCGGACAAAGAGGGTAGACGGTTGGAAAGAGGTTCTCGTCAATGGCTAGCCTTGTTATAAGAGTGGCTAACTCCCTGGCAGTGTTAGCCTGATATGACAGACAACTATGGGCAGACATCGCCCCACATATTGACCATTTGCCGGAGGATGTTAAGTTGGAGGTGAAGAAGACGTTACATGAGGGAGAGCGTACATCTGCTGAACTGATAGCCACGACTGTGTTTTGTCAGCTTGCAGATGCGGCTGTCCTTCGGAGGCAAGGCTGGTTAAATGCTACATCCTTCCATCCTGAGGTCCAGAATAAAGGTTTAGATATTCCTTTCGATGGCCAGGCATTGTTTGGAAAACATATTGATGAGGCTGTGCAATCTATTAAATCCGACACTGATACGGCAAAATCGTTGTGAACTCTCCAGTTTCGGAAACCTTCCTTTCGAGCCACGAAAGGACGTGGAATGCCTTCATATAGGGGAGGCTACCAGCAATACAGATGTTCGACGTATCCTTCCTCCTCTCAGCAGTTCTTTCAATACTACACACAAAGGCAACCGCCACAGGTGGCTTACGGCAGATCTGGCTGTAGAGGACGCTCAACTCGCCCTGCTAAAGACTCAGCTCGTAGAGCCTGATACACCCAAGGCTCCGGCTGCATCGGACCCTCCTCCTCTGGTTCTAGGCGGAAAGATATTCCTGATTTTCAAACAATGGCAAGTCATAACATCGGACAAGTGGGTCAGTGAAACAGGGCCACACTTTAGAGTTTGTCCAAATGCCTCCTCCCAATCCTCTTCGCAGAACATCATCAAAATATCTAGACCAACTCAAAAGGGAGATCAACAAAATGCTCCTCAAAGGAGCTATTGAGAGAGTACCTCCATCACAGCGAAAAAGGTTTTTTTATTCCAGGTTCTTTCTCATTGGCAAAAAGTGGAAGGACAGGGGACCGATCCTCGACCTCAGAGAATTAAATGCCTACTTCGAAAAACAGACCTTCCGTATGATAAGCCTACAGGATGTCCTTCTGCGATTGAACCAGGGAGATTTTATGTTCACACTAGACCTAAAGGACACATATTTCCACATCCCCATTCACCCAACTCACAGACAATACCTGAGATTCATGGTAGCCAGGAGCCATTTTCAATTTCGTGTTCTCCCTTTTGGCCTAAAGTCAGCTCCCAGGATATTTACCAAGTGCCTAGCACCGATTGCAGCCTTTCTCAGGAGAAGAAGACATCAGGTATTCCCATATCTAGACGTTTGGCTGATAAAGCAAACACCTATGCAGGAGCGTGCAGGTCAACAAGAAAGTGTGTTTCCTTACTCAACAGCTTAGGCCTGACCCTCAACTGGGAGAAGTCCAAACCCCTACCATCACGCACAATCACCTTTCTAGGAGCAAAACTGGACACTCAATCCACCATGGCATGTCCCACTGTGGAGAGACAACAAAAGATGTTAGCTCTAGCAAAGTCGATTCAGAGAAGGAACTACATTTCAGTTCTTCTCTTCAAATCTTTACTGGGCATGATGTCATCCTGCATACCTCTAGTTCCTCTCTGCAGGCTCAATATGTGGCCCCTGCAAGAGCAGCTCAATCTACAATGACTCCAGATTTCAGGAAGCTTTGAAGATCAGATAAACATAACCCCAGCAATAGTCAAAGTTCTGGTATGGTGGTCTCAGAAACATCATCTGTCGGCCTATCGTTTCTCCATCGTCCAGCACCGTGGACTATCACCACAGACACCTCCCTGGAAGGTTGGGGAGCTGTTTTGCAAGACCTACGAGTAAGCGGGAAGTGGCCACTAGAGTTGAGGATAATGCACATCAATCTGCTGGAGCTCAAAGCAGTTTATCTGGCTTTAGAGGCTTTTCTCCCAAAGATTGCCGGATCAGAGGTGGTAATAAGAACAGTCAACACCACTAAGATGCATTACCTCAACAAACAGGGAGGCACAAGATCTCTTACCCTCACCAGAGAAGCGCAAAGAATATGGAACTGGGTGCACCTTCCAGGTATACAGAACAAGATGGCAGATTCGCTCATCAGGCAAAAATTGAGCTGTCACGAATGGGAACTAGACCAGTCCACAGTCGATCACATCTTTTCCCAGTGGGGAATGCCCAAATTCGACCTATTCGCCTGCGGATTGAATGCCAAATGCCAATACCTCGCAAGCTGGCATCACCAAAAGGGATCATGGGGGAATGCGTTTTCCATAGCTTGGTCAGGAATCTTTCCATACGCTTTTCCTCCAATACCATTGATCCCGAGAGTCCTGACAAAGATGAAGAGAGAACCCTGCACTCTAATATTAATAGCTCCGTACTGCCCTCGCCAACATTGGTTTGTAGAGCTACTTCTTCTGTCAGTGAAGCCTCACATCCCGCTGAAACCATCTCCGCACTTGCTGACAATGAACAGAGGGCAGATATTGCATCCGTATCCTCAGTGGATGTGATTATCAGCATGTGATTATCAGCATGGCTCCTGAGCACCGGGAATTTGCACATTTAAATATTCCACAGGAGTACAGAGACATTCTGTCCAAGGCCAGAGTAGCTAGCACCAATAAGGCTTACTCTTGTAAATGGAAAAGGTTTTGTTTGTGGTGTCACCAACAGCAAATTGATCCTCTTTCCTCATCGCCGGAGCAAATATTGCCTTATTTACTGCATTTAGCGCAATCAGGACTTTCACACTCCTCTATAAAGGTGCAAGTGGCAGCGATTGCATCGTACAGGCGTTCAGACTCTTCACCATCGTTATATTCCTCTAGATTGATGAAACAATTTCTGAAAGGACTTCTCAGAGTCTTTCCTCCATTCAGACCTCCTCCTCCCTCGTGGAATCAGAATATTGTTCTTGAGCAACTAATGAAGCACCCGTTTGAGCCGATTCATTGAGCTTCTCTGAAATTTCTCTCCTGGAAAGTTGCCTTACTTGTGGCCCTCACATCAGCCAGATGAGTCAGTGAGATACGGGCTCTTTCCATACAAGAGCCGTTTTTACAGATCAAACAGGACAGACTAATCTTGCGCACTAACCCGCATTTTAGCCCAATGGTCCCTTCGGATTTTCATCTGAATGAGCCCTTAGTTTTCAAAACATTTTTTCCAGATCTGTCAACTCCTGCGGAGAGAGTTTTGCACTCTTCAGACATTAAAAGATGTGTTAAATTCTATTTGGACAGGACGAAATCTTTTTGCAGGTCCAATCAGCTGTTTGTGGCTTACAGTGCACCCAGGCGAGGTCAACCGCTCTCCAAACAAAGCATAGCTAGATGGATCTCCTCAGCAATTCAATTCTGCCATCAGGCAGCGGGCAAGCCACTGAATTCATCTGTCCATGCACATTCTATGCGGCAGTTTCTTCCTCAGCAGTGCTGTTTGCTGGGGTACCGCTGCAAGACATTTGTAGATCAGCGACGTGGAAAAGCTGCCATACGTTTACAAGACATTACTGCTTGGAAGCACTATCTCAAGGAGAGGTAGCGGTGGGTCAAGCAGTCCTCAGGAACCTCTTCCAGTGAAGGTGAGCCACCTCTTTCATCCCATCATCCTGATGTCAGGTATTCACATTGTTTATGACTAATAGTTTTGGATTCAGATCCAATGCTTATGGTGATTTGATAAAAAAAAAAGAGGGGGGAACAGACAGAATTTGATTTGAAATTTTGCTGTATATTAACATGTTTTCTGTGTGAAAGTTCCAATACTGGAGTAAGAAAATTAGTTACTTGCCTGTAACTTTAGTTCTCCAGTATTGGAATATTTCATAGATTCACATGCGACCCACCTGCCTCCCCGGAGAAGCTCACCTTCACCTCTCTTTCTTTTGTCATGTTATACGCACTTGTGCTCTGAAAATCTGAGGTACCGGAGCTTCTCTCAGGAGGGTTCTAGAGGGTGGTGTCTTCTGATTGGTGGATGCTCAAGTTTGGTCCTTTTTCCTAAAATAACTCTGATAGACTGTTAAATTAAGAGGTCTAGGGCCCTCAGGTTATATCTATGTCAACACTACTTAGTTAAATGTACCGGGGGCTCCCATCTCGATGACGGGGAATGATTCAAGCATGTGAATCTATGAAAGATTCCAATACTGGAGAACTAAAGTTACAGGTAAGTAACTAATTTTTTTACCCCCTCTCCCTTTGGAAATAGGTGTTACAGGCATGTGAGGGGTTTCCTCCCAGAGCCTCTGGAAGGGCTTTGAATAATCCAGTCTACACCGGTTCAGGGACCACCAGTCCCTTCTCCCCTGTCCATCACCATCCCAGGGGTGATGCCCAGAGCTCCTCCAGAGTGTCCCTGGGTTTTACCATCTTGGATTCCAAGGCGATTGGATACTCTGGGAACATCTGAGTGGCCAGTGCCGTACCTGGTAAGGTGACCAATCCCCCTCTGAGGGCTATTTAGGGGCTCTCCTGCGGGTGTTTCCGTAGATTCAGATTGCAAGACTCCAGCAGGCCTCCTCTGCATCCTTTGCTTCACCTTCTACTATTGGATCAACCGCAGAACGTCTCCAGGAACTCTACAACTTGCAACAAAGTGTCGACAACGACTACTGCAACTCTGTAACTTCAGCTCCTGCCTGCAACTGCAACAGTTTCCAGGTCGTGCACGCTTTGAGGACTGCCTGTCTTCATCTTGCACCAGAAGGACTGAAGGAATCTCCAGTGGAGTGACCGAGTCACTTCCCTGCTTCAGCAGGCACCTCTCTGCAGCGACGACCAGTAGTCTGGGTCCCCTCTCCTGATGACAAGCGTGGATCCTGGAACACATGTGGTAGAATAAAGTGGCCCTGACTGTCCAAAGGTACAACTGTCCAAAATTGGTGGAGGTAAGAGCTTGCCTCCCTGAACCAGACAGTATCCCTGTGCACCGCATGTTTTGCAGCTTCTAGGGCTTTTGTGCGCTTCTCCAAGAATTCCTTCGTGCACAGCCTAGCCCAGCACTCTACCCTGCAACGCTCAGCTCCCTGAGTTGTTCTCCGGCAGCATGGGATCCCTTTGTGTAGTGCTGCGATGACTGTCATTTGCAACTCCTTTGTCCCCGTGTCCTGGGACTCCTCTCAGGGCTCTCTGGCATGCTGAGAGCCCCCTCTGCCTCCTCATCCTGAGTTGAGACCCCCAGGTCCCTCCTGGGTCCATGTAGCACCTTTTCCCACCAAACGCGCCTCTTGCGTGAGCCAAAGCTTGTTGGCGGGATCCAATGACAAAAACCAGCCTGCATTCATCTGCTCGATGTGGGACATCTCCTGCACCAAGCAGGAACCCGCAGCTGTCTTCTTTGGTGCATTTATGACTTTTTCTTCCAACCAGAGGTTTCACTTTTGCACCTTCATCCGGGTTAGCAGAGGCTTCTGTTCTTCCTGTTCCAAGTCAACTATTCTTTGACTTGGTCTCCTCTCTTCGCAGGTCTTCAGGTCCAGGAATCCATTGTTGGTGTCTTGCAGTCTTGCTTGGTTTTTGCATTATTCTTTATCACGACTTCTAGTGTGTTTTTGGGAAACTTGCTGTACTTTACTCCTGCTTTCCTCGGCTCTGGGTGGGGTACTTTACTTACTTTTGGTGTTTTCTTACACTCCCAGCGCCCCTCTACACACTACTCTTGCCTAGGTGGGAAACCGACATTCACATTCCACTATTTTAGTATATGGTTTGTGTTCCCCCTAGGCCCATTGTAACCTATGGTGATTTTTAGTTTGCACTATTTTATGACTGTTTACTTACCTGATTTTGGTTATTAGTGTATATTTTGTGTATAACACTTACCTCCTAAAGGAGCATAGCCTCTAAGATATACTTGGCATTGTGTCACTAAAATAAAGTGCCTTTATTTTTTATAACTTTCAGTATTGTCTTTCATGTGTATGAGTACTGTGTGACTAGAGTGGTATTGCAAGAGCTTTGCATGTCTCCTACTTCAGCCTTGGCTGCTCTGCCTAGAGCTACCTCTAGACAGCCTGGCTTCTAGACACTGACTACATTTCACTAATAAGGGATAACTGGACGTGGTATAAGGTGCAGGTACCTGTGGTACCCACTACAAACCAGGCCAGCCTCCTACAGGATATAAATGACAAAACATGGTATTGATGGCCCATTACAGAGCGGTTTACTGCTGCTCACTTTTTTCAGGTCACAACAAAGCCCGGTTAGTAGCATAATGCCTCTTTTGGTCAGAGCCTGGCCCCACCACTGGAATCACTTGAGGCCCTCCTAGGGGGGTCTGCCCCCACCCCCCCCCCCCAGTTTTAAGGCCCCTGCTCTAGACTGATTTGCTAATTTTTCTTTCTAGTCTTAATCAGTTTCTTAATCCTGGAAGCACGATTTTGATTTAAAAAGAGTTTGAGCCTGGCTTAAAATAGATGTAATACTATTTTTGTCGTAAAACAGCCTTAACAGTGTCTTAAGTCAGGGAAAAACTTAAGTAAACAATGTTTTATTTTCAGGATGTTTGACATAATATTGCACCCTGCAAAAGATCATCTCCTGCCTTTTCCTTTTCCCTTTCACAACCTTGCTTCCTCTCATGCCTCCTTTGCTCTTTCCTTCTTTTCCCTCCATCAGTCTGTTTTCTTGCTTTCATTTTCTTCTTTACTACCTTTTTCCACTTTTCTCACTACCTACTCCTTTATTTCTTCCATTCAGCCCTTCCTTATTTCTTCGACATCCTTTTTGGAAGGATTCCCTAACCCGTGTGCTCCCTGTTTTACATTATTGCTTATTTTTTCATGTTTTCATTTATTTATTGAGCTGCAAGAGACATATGACTACCAATTTAAGAGCCACTGCTGTACAATGCAAAACAGAATGTTAATTGATAGTCAAGAGAGATGCTGTTTGTATTTATTTGCGTTGAGTATAATATGAAAGGATTGGCCCATGGAATGTAATAATGAGATTATGTCCAGTTTCCACTATTAAGAAGGAATTATCAGCATTGTGTGCAAGAGTTGCTTGCTTCAGAAAGAGAGAAATTTTGGGAACGGCGGTGTCAAAAATTGGGTGTATGATTGTCGGGTGGTAAGTAGAGGGAGTGAAGGCAACCACAGTCCTTGTCAGGGTGAACCACAAAAGTCACTAAATTACCTTGTGCTTAACCCTTGGGTAGCTTGGCGAAAAACAGGCTTAACTTAGAGGCAATGAATAAAGTATTTAGGCAGCAGACAAACAGTAATAAAGTGAAAACAAAACACAAGTAATATCCCAAACCAATATAGGAAAATCAAATATATTTTAATAAATAAAATTATACTAGGACGATGAAAATCTAATTAGTAGAACTAGAGATATGCAATTTCAAAATTTTAGTTAAGTATAGCGCCTAAAAGCACAAACAGCCACTCACAGTCAGTTGGTCATGCTAAACCAGAGGAAAGTTACATGTTCAGGCGAACCGCAGTGGAGTGTGGGCCAGATACAAGGACCAGGTTTGTCCAGCTTAAAAAGATACCTTCTCAAAGTCTGGCGCTAAGAGTCCAGAACTTCAGGATTTCCCAGAAAGAGCTCATCTAATAGCAGCCAAGGGCCCAGGATCTGGGGAGGTACCCTTTGGGGATCAGGAAATCCCTCCAGCGGAGACCAGTAGGGATCAGGCATGTCCAATTGCAGGTCTAGACAGGGTTAGTTGCAGCAGGTCATCATGAAAATCATTCCTCTGTAATCTCGCCAGGCCCAAGAGTGTATTGAGTTGTATATACTTACCTGGAGTAAATTCATATAGCCCAATGCCCAGGGCATATTGTTTGGGGTCAAGGACAACAAGTTTCCATTTTTATTTTGGGGGTCATTATGAACATGGCGGTCCAGACCGCCATGCCGGTGCTGACGGAAATGACCACCACCGGCATGGCGGTCTGGACCGCCATATAATGTTCACTCAGAGCCTGCCACAGACGGAACTCCGCCACTGCCAGGCTACCGCAGCCAAGCAGCCTGACGATGGTGGAGTTTCTTATCCGACAGGGCAGCGCTAAATAACCTGTGTCCATCAGCCTTTCCCTGGGCATGGGCAGTGCAGGGGCCCCCGTGCACAGCCCTGTCGTGCATGTCGCTGCCCGATTTACGGGCAGTGATATGCGCGACGGGTGCTACTGCACCCGCCGCACTGCGACATTGACGACGGCCCCAGCATTCCACAGGACCGGCTGGCAGAAACACAGTTTCTGCCCGCCGGCCCTGTGGAATGTTCTTTATTGGGCCAGTGGGGTCCTCAACAGACTGGCAGTCTGTGTTTAGACCGCGAGCATGAACACGGCGGGAAATCCCACCATGTTCATAATGAGGGCCTTTGTCTTTGGGACCAGTAGGCCCAACACCCTGCACCACAAACCCTTTGGCTTCGAGTTTACGTACCACATTATGGAGCAGGGAAGGAAACTGCCTGCAGTTGATGTAATATGTATATCAAAATATCAAAGCTGACCAAACTTGTTTTTATGGTCCATCAATGAAAAACCTTTATTATTAGGAGGAGCGGTCTAAATAAATGTTGTAAGCTACTACTACTGAGAGTAGTCCCAGTTAAAAAAAATGTGTATACATGTTTGCAAAGTTTAACATTATGAGGCTACATATAGTGCTCCCAGAGAGCTCTGTGATTAGACGCAAATATTTGCAGAAGCTTGAAAGCAAGATTGCTTTCAAAATTAAATGTTCACAAAAAACTGCAACTAGGAGAAAAATATTTGGAGAAATTACTGTGAAATTTTAGGTGCCATTTCTTTGAAGCATCATTTAGTAAAATGTGTTGATACATGCTAGCATTTCCAAAGTATTTTTCATAAGGGAAAAGCAGTGTGAGCAGTTTCAAGATGATTTTGGAAACATGAAAATACACAAGCAATGGCAAAGCCAATAGGTCTGACATTGGTATTCAGTCTTTTGGGTTTGTTAATGCATATCTTATTTTGACATGGTTTTTATAAAACTTTATTGTTATGGGAGCTGCTGGGCCCTCACCTTTGTAACAAACAATGGCATAAAACTAAAATAATTTTGGTCTCAAAATCAGACTTTGTCACAGTAGTTCCTGGCACTGAACAAAACTACTTTGTGTGCCAATATGCTCCTTGTGAAAAAGCAGATTGCTATTGCTAACAGTGAAGGCAGCCGACAGATTAATAGATAGGGAGATAGAATTTTAATAAGAACAAAAAAGTATTGGTTAATGCCAGACCTAATTAAGGGCCAACTTCTTGAAGAAAGTCACAGCAGTGTACCCAGGGCAGACGTCTTTGCATTAGTGCAGATATACATATTTCATGAATTCACAAGGACTTACAAAAGTAGACTAGGAAACTGTAGTCGCAGAAAATATTTGTGAACTGTATTTTAGCACAAGCAAATATGCTTGTGTAGATTTGTCATACGAAAATCTGTTGGGCGTTTACAAGTTCACTTTCCCTCTATCCTCTTTTTTTCCTTTCTCTGGAAGAAGTTTTACTTCTGCCCTTGTCAGAAGTAAATTTCCAATTTTTCTCATTATGGGAAATGATTAGCGAAGAGCTGGTAAAGCCCTTAAAACATGCAGATTAACAGGTTTGCACAGACACAAAAGGGCATTCCAACCTGAAACTATTGCTTACCGCTACCTCCAGCCCCAGTAAGTAGAACTGCGGAAAGTTGGCAAGAAAAGGAAATCGCTAATATTCAAGTCCTACTAGAGTATTAGTCCAGCATAATCATAGAGGCTATTATTAGAGCTCTTATATAATGAGATTGCTGCCATAATGTGTTGTTGCACTACAAGATACCAAAGGGACTAGTAGATTTTTTTACAGGACAAGTAGATTTATGAAGCAGCTTGTCACATGGACAAGTAGATATTTTATTAAAATCCACACTCCTGCATCCTTTGAAGTGGGGGAAATGTCTAAGACTACCCCCCAAATATGGTTCTGGAGCATTCTTCTCTTCCCCTGCCAAGGCTCAATGAAGTCTAGACTCACAAAAGAGTTGTGTTAGGTTTCTTTGTGTGTGCTTGAGGCAGGCCCTTTGAAATGTAAGTAGGGCAAGAAAGAGCTCCATCCCCCAACCATCCTGACCACACCTAGTTCCCTATTGTTCACTGTGTGGGCCCAATACGCATTCTTAATGTGGGAGCCATTACCAGGCCCTGGCTGGAAAGGCATTAGAAGCTTTTTGGGCAGGAAAATGCAAACCTTCTATAAGTGGCATTTTTAAAATTAAAATCTAAAATCCAACTTTACCATTAAACAGGATTTAAAATTACAAATCATTTGATTCCAAACTCGATATTTCTAACTGTTCCCAATCTAAAGTACAAAATAAGAAAATAGACAAGCAGGAATATTATTTAAACCAAAAATCCCCTCAAAACACCCTTAGATGAGTTTTAGGGACACAAGAACTAATTTGCGTAAAAGCTCATTATTAATTCAATATTATTTTAAATTAGCAGAATCAGCAATCATAAACCTTGTACCCAATTGTGCATTTGTTTTTCCTCAAAAATACTCAGAATGTGAGTTCACTTATCAATTATCAAATCATCAATCTACAAAAAACATCTGAACATCTATAACAAATATATCTATGTATAAAAGCCTTCCATAGCCTATCAAGCCAATATTTTTAGGGCCAATGTGTCCAAAAGTAGTTATACGTACGATTTAAAAACTATAATTCACAATTCAGGTCGCCATAAAAAAGACACATATCCCTCTTTTTTAGTGTCAACTTATTTAACACATGGGCATCTGCTCCTATCAATAAATCTTTAAAATTTACTCAGTTAGGGTGTTTGTTGGGGACTTTTGGTTTAACTTAATAATTCCTGTTTTCTTTTGTGGTTCTTGCCCCAGAGATGCAGTGATTATGGGGCTCCTCTGAAAATGTTTGATTTTCCCAATCAAAAGTAAGCACTTATTAAATGTTATAAGCTAACCCAATAATACCCAATGGGAGAGATAGGCCTTACAGTAGTGAAAAACTAATTTCAAAGTTTCACACCACCAGGACACGTAAATTTAAAAACGTATGTCCTACTTTGTAAATACAATGCAGCCCGTCTGATGTGCTGTTTAGGGCCTATCATAGGGGTGACTTATATGTATTAAAAAAGAGGGCTTAGGCCTGGCAAAAGGTTTATTTTGCCAGGTCGAAATGACAGTTTAAAAACGCACTACTGGCTGCAATGGCAGGCCTGATGCATGTTTTAAAGGGCTACTTTAGTGTGTGGCACAATAAATGCTGCAGGCCCACTAGTAGCATTTAACTTACAGGCCCTGGGTACATGTGGTACCATATACTAGGGATTATAAGTAAATTAAAAGTGCCATTCAGGTGTAAGCCAGTTTTACCATGTTTAGGAAGAGCCCATGAGCACTTTAGCACTAGTTAGCAGGGGTAAAGTGCTCAAAGTCCTAATGCCAACAAAAATTAATTTCATAAAACAGGAGGGATTAAAGGAAAAGGTTTGGGGTGACTCACAGGGAGGGCTATGTCCATGAAGAGTTATCTGCCAACTACAAGTCATGAGATCAATATTGCTGGACTTGACTAATCATAGTAATATGTGAATAGGGGACTACACATACCAGCATTCCTATGGCTATTTGAGTTACAGAAATTAGGTTGCAGGCAACAATGAATCTTTCTGCTGAAAAAACACCCTGGATAGAGGAGAAACATTGAAAACTGTATACCATGCCAAGCAGACTCACAGTATCAAGCTCAGTTAACTAATAGTGCTGTAAAATTGACTTATCAGTTATACTGCTATTGAATACCAGCACTTTAATCTGAAGAGAACAAAGGAAAAACAGCAGAACTCATTTGCTTTTCACTTATAGTGGATGTACAATACACCAAATAGAAGCTTCACAAAGTCTTTTCCAAAGAAACACGTTTATTGGATTTATCAAAAGGCAGTTCTAAAACATATTAAAAACTGGATAAGCACAATATTACTGAATAAATAAACCATTCAGGGTCAAATCATAATGCATTAGGCCACATAATCTTATCATCTGAGGTCTAATGACTAAATGGTAGACCCGGACAATCTAGTAATGTATATGGCACAATTTCCTCAGACAAAAGTATTGCAAATTTGAAAAAATTCTTAGCTGCAGGGCGATAGTCAGGAGTTTGTTTTTGGGGGTATGGTCCCAAGCATTGCTAACATGACGTGAAGTTTCATCATCATGGGTGAGGTTCTATTTTCTTACAAAACAAAATTGAAAAATATTGCAACTGTAGAGAATTAACCTGATAGAGACTTCAAGCTGCAGATTCCTTACCTTGGAATATTCCCCAGGCATCATACTGGATCTAGAATTTTTTTAAGCAATCCCCTTGCACACCAGTAGGTTGGGCTGTTCAACTCCGTGTGGTGTCATCCCCTCTAAAAGTAGCTTGTGCTGTGTCAATATCGGTGCCACCCCAGGGTGCTGACCAAAGTTCCTTCTTTTCCATGCTATCAGTGTGGATCCAGACGACCTCCCCTCAGTCATTTTTTGACTGGCTTTTTTTTTTTTTTTTTTACATTTTGCCTAAGTCGACTTGGGTGCCTTTTTTTCACATATTTTTTCAGATATGTCCCCAAAGGAACCTACAAGGGTCCAAGCCTTGTGGTGCCTGTCACAGATAGATGTCTGTGACAGACACCCACTTGGTGTTTCTGTGGTGACTGGTGCTGGACCAGGACTCTTTGGCATGCAAGAAGTGCGAGACCATGATCCCAAGGCCATCCATGAGTAGGCCATGAAGCTTCTGGCTTCTTGTCATGCAACTCTATGCCTGCTTTGGGTCCTGTTAGTAAGGGAGGTCTTGGTACTGCTCCCGGAGTGGCTTGCATTGATCTTTTTCTCAATTCCACACTTCTTCAGGTAAGTCCCACAAGTAGAAGTACAAGAAGTCTAAGCAGTCTTTGACTTCTCCATGTCGCTCCCATTCTTCTGACGACACCATGGAATGACACCACTGATCCAGGCCCGTTCCCAAGCTGTTGTTGTGGAAATGTAGACGGACACTGGTTCTGCTCCGCACTTCCCCGGGATTCCTGCAGCCGGAGCGAACCCCACTAACTACAAAAAATGTTTGAGGCCATGAGCCTCTCTGGAGTGCCCTCTGGCCATATGGGTTTGTAAGGGTCTCTTACTGGGGCTTCACCGGCCCATCCACCCTCGGCACCAGTCAGGCCCTCAGGATCAGTTGGTGAATCTGATCCACCCTGGCCGAGACTTCACAACCTCCTCCAGGGGTCATTCCAGTGATACTTGTCCCGTCGCAGAGGAGTCCATCATGATTTCCAACTTCAATATAGAGCTGGACCGGCATCGCTCAATGAGGGCTCCAACATCAACCAGTTCCACACAGCCTGAATTAGAAATAGAGTCCTGTTTTCCTGGAGGGCACTCTGAGGAACACGGATGGAGGGGATCTGAGGCTACCTGTAGCTACTCTGACCCCCTAGCAGAGTCTATGACCGATGACACCTGAATATGAGGACATGGCTGACTCCAGTGGTCTGGACACCTCACCAGACACTGGCTTCCTCTCACTTACCAGAGTGGCTAAAGAGGAGCTTCTTTTGTGATGATGGTCCGGAGGGCGGCTGAGGTTCTGGACCTGCAGCTGCGCATTGTTGCGTGAAGACCAATGTCTTAATAGAGGTGCTTCAGCCAGGTGTATCCTCATCAGAACCCTTCCTGTTCTTTAATGAAGCCCACACAGATGGCCTGCTAGGGGACCGGGCCAAGGCCCTGTAGAGGCACTCCTGTGCACAAGACTATACCCCGCCCCTGTCGCCCTCTCCCAGGGATGCAGCCGTCCACGCCCTGCACCCCATCTCTGAGAGCATGGTGGCCCAGGCCTCAACCTCCCGGATACATTCTGACTAGTTCCCTACAACACCACCACATAGGAAATCCAAGAGGCTGGATTCCTTTGGCAAGATAATTTTCTCCTCTACCAGCCTAGCACTGTGGTCTGTGAACACCACATGGTCACTGGGCCATTATTTACACACTGTGTGGGACGCGGTTGTGCAAGTGCTGCCTGTACTGCCTGTGGTCCCGGAGGAGGCTGAGACATACTTTCACAAACATTTGCTGATGGATAGATGCAGCAAAGTTCACCATCAGTTGCGAATTGGATGTGACTGACTCTCTAGGCAGAGCCAATGCTTCTACGGTGGTGCTTCGAGGTCACACCTGGCTGATGACAACTGGCTTTTCGGGGAATGTCCAAGCATCCTTATTGACATGTTCTTCAATGGAAATCGCCGTTCAGCTGCAAGTCAGATTCCACTTTAGAACAAAATAAGTATAGCAGAGCCACTGCTAGGTCATTGGAGCTTACCATGGCTCCAGCATAGCCACAATTCTCCTTCTGTGGTTGCCAGGGGCTATCATCCGCGTCTCTTTTGCTCTAGGCACAACAGCCAGCAGGCATTACATTCTTTTTGTGGCCATCGATGCAGCTTTCACAGACCTCGTGGGAACCAGAGCCAGAGGTTGACCCAGTCCATCCACCCCAGCAACTGCAACTCAAAAGCTTCTCTAGTTTGCCCTTATACCACCATGGGCACCTGGTTGATGGCAAGATCCAGCACCACCTACCCCAATGAGAAGAAAATAACCTCCAACAAGAGGGTGCTTTACAACGTCCAATGCCCTACCATCCCAACATTCCCTGCCAACCTTGCCACTGTACAGTGATCGGTGGACCGAGACCCACCTTTCGCTATTGCAATAGAAAGTACTGGCTCTTCTGACCAAAGGAGCAATAAAAGGGTGGCGACATTAGAAGTAAGTTGTGGTTGCTATTCCCATTACTTTCTGGTGTCAAAAAAGGATGCCGGCCTCGTTTAGATCTATGCCCGCTCAACTATTTCCTGAAAAGGAAAAATTTCAGGATGCTCACTTTGGCTCAGGTTCTGTCTTCCCTCGACCATGGAGACTGCATGATAGAGCTGGACTTGCAGGGTGTCTACTTCCATGTCCTCGCCCTGCTTGCTCACAGGCACTGATGGCCCACAGGCGCTGTCTGCAAAGAGTTGTGCTCCCCTTTGGCTTTACCACCACCCTTCATAAAAATGCTGGTGGTGATTGTAGCTCATCTGCAGAGGTCAGCTGTCTCAGTCTTCCCCTACCTCAGGCGCTGTCTGTTGAAGGCAGGATCATGATTGTAGCTAATCTGCAGAGGTCAGCTGTCTCAGACTTCCCCTACCTCAGGTACTGTCTGTTGAAGGCAGGGTCACCCCAGGCAGTTGTCTCCCACTTCCAGACTACGGCAGACCTTCTGCATTTGCTCAGGTTCACTATCAAAGTGCTAAAGTCATGCCTGACTCCATGTCAGATGCTCCCTCTCATCTGAGCTGTTCTGAATACAGTTCATGTTTGGGCTTATCCTCCAGAACAACAAGACTAGGATATTTGGGCTATGATTCCGATGTTTCCGCCTATAACTTGGAATGTGGTGAGACTGACTCTGAGACTGCTGGGTGTAATGGCTTCCTGCATCTTGCTGGTAAAACATGCCTGCTGGCGTATGTGGGCTCTGCAGTGGATTCTGAAGTCCCAGTGGGCACAGTATCAAGGGAATCTCTCCGAACTGGTCCATATATCAGGACGAACTTCAAAAATCTCAGTGGTGGCTCATGGACTGCAACTGGGTCCAGAGGACACAGTTCAGATGGATGCACCACTACTGGGCAGGGGTGCCACCTGGGAGAGGTGGAGGACTCTCATCTCCAGCAGAGTTTCAGCTCCACATCAGCCTACTGGAACTGAGAGGGATTTACCTGGCAAGTGAAAGTCGTTCTTCCTCCCATCAGGAGTTCACAGACAGCACCACTGCCATATGCCTTTGCAACAAGCATGGCTGAGTGGAGTAGTGGACTCTGTGTCAAAAGGCCGTGCATCTCTGGATACGGCTTTCAAATCAGGACATATTCCTGGTAGTTCAACATCTGACAGGTTTGCTGAAAGCCAGAGTAGACAAACTCAGCCATCAACGACTCACATAACATGAATGGAGTCTTCATCTGGAGGTGGGGCAAGTTCTCTCCAGAGATTGAGGAGAACCTTGGTTCGATCTATTTGCCACCACCGAGAGCACACATTGTCAGCACTTCTGCGCAGTGGGGTTTCCAAGGCGGCTGTCAATCAGAGGCACATTTCATCATGAGTGTAGTTTAGAACTCTTGCATGCCTATTTGTCTATGCCATTCCAGTTCAGAATTCTTAGGAAGGTCATGGATAGCCGGGCCCAAGTCCTGAGCACATGCATCTGTCCTCAAATCAGGCTGCCCCACTGGGAGGACCTCCTGTTGCAGCAACAGAGCAGGGTCACGTAGTTGAACCTGCACAAGCTCCACCTACATGTGTGGCGATTGAGCGGTGACAATTGAGGGTATTTGTTCTCCCTTCTTAAATGTGTCATGTAATCTTGGCATCCAGGCAACCCTCCATGAAAATGATTTATGTCTGCCAATGGGACAAATTTGTGGCTTGGTGTGCTACTAAATTCAGCATAAAACATAAAGAGAAAATAAAATAAAGCTGTAGTCAACACCAGCTCAACAAGAGCAGAAAAAGTGAAAGCTCACGGCAAATACCCCAATACCAACAAGTAAGCAAAGAGAAGCTTAAGAGCAGGCAAGCAAATATGTATCAATGGTCTTGCCGCTAAAGCCCAGGAAGCAGCAAACCATGGAATCTTGAAAGAGCTCTAAAACATAACAAAGAAACTCTCTGCCAGATACAGCAAGCCAGAAAAACCTGTCAAAGACAAAGCATGGAAGACAGTCATGGATAACGAAGGCCAACAACGAAAATGGATGCAGCACATTAAAGAATATCTGAATTAGCCGCTGCTGCAGTCTCCACCAGATATGCAATCAGCTGACAAGGTCTTGCAGATCAGCTGTAGCAGACCAGCCAAGGTAGGTAGCAAAGGTAAGGAATCTGCAGCTTAGAAGTCCTATCAGATGATCAAGTTACTTACCTTTGGTAATGCCTTATCTGGTAGAGACTCTATCTAGCCACAGGTTCCTTACACACTCTCCCATCGTCCCCGTTCTGCAAACCTTATTTGGCAGCCAACTAGGAGAGGTGGAGGTCAGAGGCATCTGGTCTCTGGAGGAGTCCAGACTCCACATCAACCTCTTGGAGCTCCGGGCGATCAGACTACCATTGAAAAAATGTTTTCCTTCTTTCAAAAGGAAGGTAGTGCAGGTGTTTACGGGCAACACCACCAACATTAGATATTGCAACAAGGAGGGCAGGACAGGGTCCTGAACCCTTTTTCAAGAGACCTTGTGGTTCTGGATGTGGCTGGAACAACAGGGTATTTCCCTGGTGGTTCAACATCTGCAGGCTCTCTAAACACCACAGTGGATGAATTCAGTCGACAATGCTTGGTCAATAATAAATGGCGTATCCATTCTGAGGTGGCACAAAGTCTCTTTCAGCAATGGGGAGAGCCTTGGTTAGATATGTTCGCCTTCTCAGAGAAGCGCAATGTCATCAGTATTGTATGTTGGAGTTTCCAAGGCGGAAATCGCATGGTGACACTTTTCGTCTTGAGTGGAACTTGGGTCTCCTGTACGCCTTTCCACTCATATCACTTCTGCCCAGAGTTCTCGAGAACGACCAGGCCCAAGTAATTCTTGTGGCTCCGGACTGTGCACAAAGAGTATGGTATTTTGAGATACTAAGCATGGCCATTGATCCTCCGATCAGACTGCCCCTTTGGGAGTATCTTCTGTCGCAGCAGCAGGGGAGGGTTCTCCACGTGAACCTGTCCAGTCTCCACCTTCTTGCATTGAGATTGAGTGGCGGCAGTTGACAGCTTTTGACCTTTCCCCAAAAGTCTGTATTGTAATCTTGGCAGACAGGTGTCCCTCCACCCAAATGGTATACGCCTATCATTGGAAGAAATTTGGGGCATGGTGCATACAAGTCTTTTGAGCCCCTTTCTGCTCCTCTCTCCAAGTTTTTGTTGTTTATCCTTTCTCTGGCCCAGAAGGGCTTTCGTATGGGCAGTCTGAAAGGTTATCTGTCGGCTATTTCTGCTTTTTATGCGGTTGCCTGATCAACCTGCCTTGTTTAACCCCTTCGCTGCCAGGCCTTTTCCCCCTCCTGTGCCAGGCCTTTTTTTGGCTATTTGGGGCAGTTCGCGCTTAGGCCCTCATAACTTTTTGTCCACATAAGCTAGCCAAGCCAAATTTGCTTCCTTTTTTCCAACATCCTAGGGATTCAAGAGGTACCCAGACTTTGTGGGTTCCCCTGAAGGAGGCCAAGAAATTAGCCAAAATACAGTGAATATTTCCTTTTTATTTTTAAAATGGGAAAAAGTAGCTGCAGAAGAAGGCTTATGGTTTTTTCCCTAAAAATGGCATCAACAAAGGGTTTGCGGTGCTAAAGTCACCAGCTTCCCAGCTTTCAGGAACAGGCAGACTTGAATCAGAAAACCCAACTTTTCAACACAAATTTGGCATTATACTGGGAGATACCCCATTTTTACGATTTTTTGTGCTTTCAGCCTCCTTCCAGTCAGTGACAGAAAAAGTTCTGGAATCTGAGAGGCACCACAAATTTCCTTCCACACAGCGTTCCCCCAAGTCTTCAGATAAAAATGATACCTCACTTGTGTGGGTAGGCCTAGCGCCCGTGACAGGAAATGCCCCAAAACACAACGAGGACACATCACATTTTTTGAAAGAAAACAGAGGTGTTTTTTGCAAAATGCCTACCTGTAGATTTTGTCCTCTAGCTCAGCCGGCACCTAGGGAAACCTATCAAACCTGTGCATTTTTTAAAACTAGAGACCTAGAGGAATCCAAGATGGGGTGACTTGTGGGGCTCTGACCAGGTTCTGTTACCCAGAATCCTTTGCAAACCTCAAAATTTGGCTAACAAAACACGTTTTCCTCACATTTTGGTGACAGAAAGTTCTGGAATCGGAGGGGAGCCACAAATTTCCTTCCACCCAGCGTTACCCCAAGTCTCCCGATAAAAATGATACCTCACTTGTGTGGGTAGGCCTAGCGCCTGTGACAGGAAATGCCCCAAAACACAACGTGGACACGTCACATTTTTTGACCGAAAACAGAGGTGTTTTTAGCTCAGCCAGCCCCAGGGGGGCAGAAATGGCCTAAAATATATTTGCCCCCCCCAAGCCGTCCCCTTGCGTGACATTGGCGCAAAAAAAATAATCCCCAGTGCCAAGTGGTTTCTGCCCCCTTTGGGGGCAGATTGACCTTAAATCGGCCGATCTGCCCCCCAGGGGGGGCAGAAATGGTCTAAATACAATTTGCCCCCCAGGGGAGCGACCCTTGCCTAATGGGTCGCTCCCCATCTCTAAAAAAACAAACAAACAAAAAAAAAAAAATTGCCCTGGCATCTAGAGGTTTCTGCCCCCCCCTGGGGACAGATCGGCCTAATAATAGCAAAGCATTTCTCTTCCGATCGCGATGGGAGGAGGCCCTGTGACAAATCAGCGCGCGATCGCTCGCTGATGTCACAGGGGTGGGTGGGGGGGGGGGGTCGGGGGTGGAAGGGGAAGGGCTTCCCCTTCCATCCCTGCCTTGGGGTGGTGGGTGGGGTGCACATGGGGGAGCGCTAGAACTCCCCCCAGTTCCCAGGAACCGGTGCCTTGGAGGAGGTGACCTCGTCCAAGGCACCCTAGGGGTTAAGTCTCCAATTGTAAATAGATTCCTTAAAGGCCTTACTCATATGGTTCCTCCATTTCCATTCATTATACCCCAATTTAATTTGAATTTGGTTCTGACATTCCTGAAGCGTGCTCCTTTTGAGCCTCTCAACAACTGTGCTTTCAGGCTTTTTACCTTGAAAACAGACTTTCTTGTGGCCATTACCTCTGCCTGCAGGGTGAGTGACCTGCAGGCATTTTCATTTAAGTGGCCCTACCATTCCATCTATGCTGGCAAAGTGGTGCTTCGCACTAGGGCCTCCTTTTTGCCAAAAGTGGTTACACCCTTCCATGTAGGCCAGTCCATTCACTTGCCTACGCTTTATTCACTCCCATGTCCTACTAAGGAAGAGGAGAGCCTCCATCGCCTGGACCCAGAAAGAGTGTTGGCCTCCTATCTTGATCGTACCAAAGAATTCTGGGTGGATGATCAACTCTGTTGGTTATTAGGGTGCGACGAAAGGTCGGGCAGTGCAGAAGAGAACCATCCCCAGATAGGTAATTCTCTGCATCAAAATGTGCTATGCACTGGCTAAGAAGCAACCTCCTGAAGGTTTGTGTGCATATTCTACCAGAGCTAAAGTCACGACCACTGGGTTAGCACGCAGAGTTCCAGTCCTTGACATCTGTCAGGCGGCAACATGGGCATCTCTGCACACCTTTACCTAACACTACTGCCTGGACAGTCAGGTCCATATAGACAGGCATTTTGCCCGTTCAGTCCTGCAGGACTTTCTTGTTACGACTCTGTCGTCCCATTTCTAGGGGGCGCTGTAAGAGGACTCTTGGTAGCCTGGGAATCACCTTGAACACTTATCTAGAGTCCCTTGCTGACTTCTGTTTGTTTCTCTTTTCGCCAAGGTATACTTGAGTAGTACTACATTTGCTTCTTGGGACTGCATATCCCATAATGCACAGTCTGGTAGTCAGGAAAGCCTGGATTCTGTTTCCCATTGTTTTCTATGGGAGAAGTCCAGTTGCTCATTTTCACTGGATCCTCTCCTCCAGGACTTGCAAGTGTCTGATACTACACACACACCTGAGACCACTCCTGTGCAGCCCAGCTTGGAACTGCTTATAAGCAGCCATTTCCTCAAGATCCCCGCTGTGCATTGGAGTTTGAGTCCTTTGTGTTACAGACCCCTTATCGGATGGTGTTCCAGTTTTGTTCCTGTTCTGTTCCAGCTTGATCCTGTTTTCTGATTCTCTGCCCTGCTCCTGATTGTTCCAGCCAGAGTCTGCTCCCTACCTCTTAGCCTTGTACCTGTTTGTTTCTTCCAGAGCCTGCTCCCTGTTTCTCTGTCCTGCTCCTGCCTTGTTTCAGCCAGAACCTGCTCTCTGTTTCCCAGTCCTGTTTTCTGCTTATTCCTACACCCTGTATTTCAGCCCTGTCCTTGCCTGTTCCAGCCAGAGCCTGCTCTCAGTTTCCCAGCCCTATCTCTGTTTGTTCCAGCCAGACGTTTGCGCCCTGTTTTCATGTCCTAGTCCTGCTTTTGCTTTAGCCTGAGCCTGTTCCCAGTTCTTGCCTCTGCCTCTTAGTTTGTTCCCTTCTGTTTCTTCTTGGTTATTTGTGTCTGGTAAGTGTTCTATCAGTCTTCACCAGTGTATAAGTGTCCTCCTTTGTACTGGGGTTGGCTCCTGGCTTCCAGGAGGCAATTCCAGCCCCCATCCTTGTCTAGTGTTGTACGTTGTCTTTCGTGCCTAACAGTGACAGTGTGCTATTGCTGTTTTCTCAGGAATCGTCACTGTGTTTCCAGCTGGACCCACAAGAGCCTGTCTTGTGTATGTAAGTACAATCCTTGTTTGTGCTCTAGGGTCCAGAGACAGAATCACTTCTGTTGCCTCCTTTCTATGGGGATGGCAGGGTGAATATCTGTAAGAGCAAACTGCACAGAGGCATTGACATTCCCTGTCACTGTGGGAGGTTCTGCGCCTTACTCTGTGTACAACCCCAGCGTGTTTGTCCATTAGTAATCTGTTTCCTGGTTGTTCACACAAGGGTTGCTCTGCTTTTACTTTCCTGTTTTCTGTGCCTGTCCATAGCTGTCCTTTCCGTGTATGCCTTTAGCTGCTCTTCTGCCCCAGTACACCTCCTCTTTAGGATATTCGGTGACCTCAAGGGGTGTCCCAATCAGAGTCCTGATCAGATCCGCCCGAAACTGTGACATTTCTAGTATGATCTTAGTTTACAGACCCATCTCCGGGGATGGTATTGTTTTGATATCTATTCTAAGGTAAGAAATCTGCAAGTAGATGTCCCTATCAGATGGACAAGTTACTTACCTTTGGTAACGCCTTATCTGGTAGAGACAATATCTAGTTGCAGATTCCTTACCTACCCACCCATCCCACCTGCTCTGAAAAGAAACGTCAGTGCACCGGGGAGGCGCCTATATAGGACATGTGACTTCACATTCGGCGTGGATAATGCCAACGACGACACAGAGCCAATCGACACCACCTAACGGTGGGTGCGCAGGGGTAATGCTCGAGATAAATCTCCGGATCCAGACTGACGCCTGGGGAAATTCCAAGATAAGGAACCTGCAACCAGGTATTGTCACTAACAGATAAGGCGTTATCGAAGGTAAGTAACTTGTCCTTCTAAGTGACAGATTTGCATTAATTAAGCACAGTTTTCCTAAAATTTCACATATTTACACAAAATTAAATTACGCTAACTTTACACACTCCTAGCGCGATATTATTTCCCCAAAATTGAAATTCATAATTGATGTAATGTTAATTGCACTGACTGTGTGAATAAATGTGGTGACTGTGAGAGTTTCTTACATAAATGATGTGGTTTTTCATGGACTATTTGCTTCACTTTACAATTCAACAATTGTCAATGGCTGATTGTTGTCAAATCCACATGACTAATAGATGTCCTCCTTAATTGTGAACTGTGATAAAACTTCTAAATAATATAAACTGAAACATAGCAATATGTAACATAGCTTCATCATGGTATAGTACCAGTAGGATTATTATCTGCATTGTGCGGCACCCTTCTGGGTAGCATTCCGTAAAAAAACATTAACATAAACAGCTTAGAAAAATATAGAAATGTGTCTGGAAAAGAGAAGGTGGTGTACACATAGTCTAATGGATTGCAGGGAGAGTGAGAACAATGCCACATTGCAGTGAATGACAGTTAAAAGCAGGACTACTGCTGAGGAAGATTCAATTAAATGTTGGAGTAAAAGATAAAAAAAGTGAGTTGAAGGAGAGCTATGGAAGTGCTAAATTGAAACAAGCTGGGGCTGATAACAGATGGAGCCATGGAAAATCAGGAGTATATTGCATATCGTTCTGTCAAAGACAATAAGCTGCATAGGAGCTGTACAGCTGATAAGCTTTCTCATCTGGAGCATTGTGTCCTAGCTCATTTTATAAAAAAACAGCCTTTCGGAAATGTTTGACCCATTTATACAGTACGCGACTGACCTCAAAATGACTGACATAGAACTGGTGTGCACTTGCAGCTAACAAGATACAGAATACCTCATTCAATACATGTGTCTATGTTATTCACTTAATTTTGGTAAGGGCAGCTGGTACTTGGCACAGATTTTGTTTGTACTGTGGTGGTTTTGCACACTCTATTACCACCAACATCAAACAGACCTTGTTACTGAATGATGCTATTTTAAAAAGATATTTTTGTTGTAATAAAGGAAACAACAAACCAGTTGGAGTTGCAAGGGCCAACCACAGTACTTATAACAGAAGTGTGGTACACTACTTCCATAAGATAAATAGCTTTCAGTATAAATAAAAGGTTGCATATACATATTATCACCCCACAACCTGGTCTCTTAGATAGGATCATCTGAGAAATCCTGGGTAAAGAAAGATGCGTTATTTGTGCCATATAAATATATTTAACAACCTTATGTCTAACAATAGTAGTATATGACTGCCTATGGTCTTCCATTGCTGAGTTTTCGATGAAGCCCATTCTCCATAAAGTGACCAGTATGGTGTCCAACATATTCATAAACAATAAAGAATGCAATCCAATGCTACAGTCATAGTATAGTAGAACCTTTCACATGGAGTCCCTCCTACCAACCCTAGGGATAAGTCTCAACATACAGCGCAACAACAAGCAATCTAGATCGGTTTGAGTCGTATCCGGCATCTTCTTGAATACTCAATCAATTTCCACTATTCAGACAGCCCCAAATTAAATAAAGAAACAAACCTGCAATTTTCGTGTCTTGTTATTGGGCAGAAATGTATCATAGTTTCACTGATATATATCTGGTGCAGGATTTTATACTGAATGAATTTGTGTAGCTAAGTTGAATCAATCAGTGCTTGATCCCTGCTCCAAAACGAGGAACAGAAATGATGCCAGACCTGCTTTAATGCATTACGAGGCTGTAAAGAAGAGTGCCAAGCAAACCATGAAGTGGTGAGTGACAGACGGGCTCCAACCCCTTAACTGTACATAATAGAGTCTCGTAAGTGAGACAAATGTGCAACCGAATGCACTCAGAGGCTTGGCCCTGAAAAGGAGCACATAAACAAATGCTCACAGCCATATACAGCCGCAAGACACATTTCTGCTTTCTCTCCGCTCCCGCAAAGCACCTACACTGGTAGTGCAGCACATATTTCTGTGCTAGTGGTAAAGCACTGCACCGGATATGGGAAATGAATAGCCAAAATTGGGACATACGCATTTGACTACAAGGAACTCTGACGGCACTACATTTCTCCCAGTGACAGGCTCAAGAGCCAACCAACTAGAAAGGCTTCAAACCCAGAGACGTTTTAAGGCTTGTACAATTGCCCAGGACTCCCACCTTATAAGTGGCCCCCTGAGAAAGGGAACTTTCTCTCTAGTTCAAGGGCACCAGTTATAGTTACCTTAGGGCATAAGTTATAGTTACTTGAGATAACTCTAACTATAACAGGTGAATTTCTATGGTTTATACGTTAGAAATGTGAGCCTACCTGTAACTTTTGTTTTTTTAACAAAATTTCTATGTTTTTTATGTAAAATAATGTTCCTTAGTATACATTAATCTAAACACAGCTGAGCACAGAATTTGGGCGTGTGTGGCGGCCAACCCCCATGCTGCGAACAGCCTTTGGCCATGCACTGAATGAGTTGACTGCAGGGCCGCATGTCCCCCCGGCTATTATGGCCCTGGGGACCCCATCATCCGGGGCCTGGCCTTCTAAATTTTTTGGGTGGGGGTAGGAGGGCCACGTGGCCACCACCCCCCTCCAGCGTAAATATATATATATATTTTTGTGGAGGGGGGCCGCGTGGCCCCACTCCCTTTGCAAGGCCACCAGGGCCTGGCCCAAACATTTTTTTTTTTTTGGGGAAGGGCCCCCTCCCCTGCCCAATCTCGGCCTCAGGGACCCCATCCCCCCTTTGGGACCATCCTTTTTCTTGACTCTCCGCTTAACAGATCACCCTGAATCTTTCAAGACATTACCTGAACTTAGCAAAGTATAAGTTTTGAACAATTTGTGAAGATTCAGCAAGCGGCGCCAAAGGTTTTAGGAAAAACAAAAAAACACTCTTTTAACTGAAACTAGGTCCTAACTATAACTACTTACTGGCGACCGCCAGTAGGTAAGGGACGTTATAGTTAGGAAATAAATTTTTTTTAAAACATAGAAATTCACTTAAAAACACAAAGATTACAGTGATGTTATAGTTAGTTATCTAGTATTGGAGCTGTCATAGAGTCACAAGCTTGAATCATCCTCGTCGTCGAAGTGGGAATCCTACACTACCTTAAAAAAAGCAGTAAGTCAGAATAATCATAGGCTATAATGCTAGTAAAGTTAAACATATAGCCTATCCATGTCCTTTTGAAAATGGTGTATGACCAGTCAAATGCCAGCACCCTCTAGAACACTCCCCAGAGAGGCTCTTTCCCTCAGATTTTCTACCGCACGTCTGCTCAGTTTCTTCCTGTGAAAACCAACTTCTACTTCAGAATATGTCAGATACTTCAAAATAGGCCTTTTTTGCCCTTGTAAGACCTGGGGCAAGAAAAGGCTCCATGTGGATGATCCACATAAGGACTGCTTGTACTGCCTGTATCCAAAGCATCAGGTGAAGGACTGCAAGATTTGTCACACCTTCTCTTCTAAAACTCTGAGGGACGGGGAAAGGGACTTTTAATCTGGTCTCAGGCAAAATCATGTACTTCAGCTGAGGAGAGTGACGTGGACCCAAAGCTCCAAAAAGGTCTAGATCATCTGACCATGGGTGGTCCAAGGAGAGCAGGAAACATTACAAATCGCATCATGAGGACCCTTCTAAAGCCTTAACAGGGTCAGCCTCCTCCCAGCCTTCATCTTCACATTGCAAAATGGAGACTCGTCAACGTTCTTTTTCTTCAGAGCCGTTGACATCCAGAAAGACACCACTTAAATTTAAGTCAACAACGACACTACCGTCAAGGATCATATCGACTATGAAAGCTACCGTTGCCTCTGTCTCATCGACGAGGCCATCATCAATACTGACATTGTCAACAACGGTTTTAAAAACACCAATTTCGTTGGTGAGTGAGATGGTGGCCTTGGCCGCAGTCAAAAAGAAACTTCCATTGCAAATTCGTCGACAAAGTCTCTTGCACCGTCGACGATCCACTCAACGACGAAGACATCGCCAGAGAGAACCTTTTCAGCAAAGACATCCTCAGCGAGGACGTCAGTGACAGTAACAACATCATCGACGGCGAAGACACCATCTACGACAACACCGTTGACGACACTGTCAATGGTAGCCCTGCCGACAAGACCATTATCATCGACACTATTAACCACAATACCATTGTTAACAACACCACCGTCGACTATGGCACTAGCATTATTCACCCCAAGGAATACGGTGCCACAATGCACTGTGGTTTTCATCTCTACTAGTTCTCCTGAACTTCATACGACAGTCAGGATTTCTACACTTTCCAGGCCTACCTTGCATCCTGAAGATACATCCCCTAGCAAGGTATCAACATTATTACCTAGTCATCTGCTGGACTGGGAAGAGAACGAGGGTCCATTTGGTGATGAGCATAGTCCATCACAATTACACGTCAAATATCAGGATGATGACGAAGAATACAAACAGCAGGAATATGAGCCCTATTATGCACATTATAGGTATCATTATGAACCAATGCAACATCAGCAGTCACCTTATACAGTACAAATGCCTGCTTCCTTAATTCAAGACCTGCAGTCCATGCTCCAGGACTATAAGAGAGGGTTTCCGGATTCAACTCTGGATCAGCTAGAACAACAACTGCAACTGCCTTCTCCGGCTACACCAAGAACCATGCCTCCACCTCCGGCAACACCTAGGTTCACACCTAATTTGACTATAGCCGCTCCTCCCAGTGAAGACATTACGTCCTCAGATGACAAAGGGGAAGAAGGAGAGATCATCACTCTTCCCTAGTGATGAATGGGATGATTACTTAGCTCCTACGCCATCACCACCACCTCCTCATCCATCGGATTCTCCTTTTGAGGATTTAGGAGGATTTCATATTTTGATGGACAGGGCGCTCACACGCTTCCACTTACCAGCATCAGTCTCCCATTCGGAATTTTTTCTCCTTGATTTTAAGGAACAAGCAAGAAAATCGGTGAGAGCGATTCCCATAATAGATTACATCTGGAGCCAAAGTTTAAAAATAATGAATAACCTTGCCACAGTCCCACCAGTGCCACGTAAACTGGAAAAGAAATTAAGGCTACGGGCGAGTCTCTAGCCTGTTTAATAGGGCACCCAAAGCTAGACTCTGTTGTGTCTCAAGCTACCCTAAGGCGTTCAAAAAATCCATCTGCTCCGATTTCAACTCCCCCAGACAAAGAGGGCAGGCGTTTAGATAATGTAGTGAAGAGATTTTGATAGATATCAGCCATTACCGTACGTGCTCCCAACACCTTGGCTATCGTAGGACGCTACTACCATCAGATGTGGTCTGACCTGAGTGCTTTCATCAACCTCATCCCAGAAGATAAGCAACCTGAGGCACGTAAAATATTGCAAGAGGGTGAGCGCATATATGCAGAGGTTATTGATTGTGCACTGGATATAGCCTCCACAGGTTTTCAGTAGCCAGTGGGAGCAGCAGTCTTGAGCAGCCAAGGTTGTTTAAAGGCAGCCTCATTTAGACCTGAGGTTCAATCAAGAATTCTTGACATGACCTATGATGGCGAAACCCTGTTTGGTAAGCACATAGATGATGCTTTACTAGCCATCAAAATGCACACCGATTCTGCCCGCTCTCCGGGTACCCTGCAGTATAAGAGGCAACATTTTTGTGGAGTCAGAGGTAGGGGTTTCTCCTCTTTTATCACCAGTCTTACTGGCAACCACCTATGGAGGCCTACGCCAAGTAAGGCAGCAGAAAGAAACAGCCCCCCCCCAAAAAAAATTGGGAGGCGAACCGTAAACAATGATTCTCATTGGGTGCCTTCTACAGTTCATTTCTCCCCACAAACCAAGCAAGTGGGCGCAAATATTTCAATTTACCAACAAAATTGGGAACAGATAACATCGGACAAGGGGGTGTTGTTTATAGTGACTTTTGGTCATACACTAGAATTTGTGTGGCAACCACCAAACCACCCTCCAGTGAAAACGCACTCACCTCATCTTCACTTACTAAAGCAAGAAGTATCTCAAATGCTTTCCAAGGGTGTGATAGAAAAGGTTCCCATTCATCAGAGAGGTCTAGGTTCTTACTCTTGATTCCTCCTAGTGAGAAAGAAGTCAGGAAAATGGAGACTGATTCTAGATCGCAGGCAATTAAACAAATTCCTGCCCAAACAATCCTTCGGAATGATAACCCTGTCAGATGTCCTCCATCTTCTCAAATCTGGAGATTACATGACATCATTGTATCTCCAAGATGCCTATTTCCACGTCCCCATACATCCCAGGCATTACAAATACCTTTGTTTACCGTAGCCGGTACCCATAATCAATTCAAAATTCTCCCTTTCGGGTAGAAGTCAGCACCAAGGATTCTCACGAAATGTCTTGCACCAGTTGCTTCTACTCTGAGCAACCAAGGTTTTCAAATTTTCCTGCACTTAGACGACTGGTTACTAAAGGCATCAACTCTGCAACAGGCCTCCAATGCCACCAATGCCTGCCTAGCTTTATTTCACACTCTCGGCCTGACAGTAAATCACCAGAAGTCATCCACTATCCCAATGCGAAATTTTTTCTTTTTGAGTGCGAAACTCGACACAGACAGAAACAAGTCTTATCTTTCAATAGAAAGAGAACAGAAACACTCCAACCTGGCTCTCGGAATTTTGAAATGAAAGTTTGTTTCTGTGAGAACATTCAAGTCGCTTTTAGAAATTATTTCCTCTTCAATAAACCTGGTACATCTAGCAAGACTAAAGAGGAGACCACTACAAGAGGAACTGCAACTTCACTGGATCTAGTCTCAAGGGTCCTTCGGGGATCAAAGTCACACCAAGGATGGTAGAAACCCTACAGTGGTGGTCTCAAACCAGGCACATCTCTCAGGGGTTAACTTTCCTAACTCCAATCTCAGATTTCATCATCACAACGAACGCCTCTCTAGAATGCTGGGGCGGTCACCTGCAAGAAATGTTCATTCAAGGGAAATGGTCTGATTCTCAAAAGAAGATGCATATAAATCTTTTGGAGTTGAAAGCAATCGCCTTTACGCTCAAAGCTTTCCTTCCTCAAATTTCAGGCTCTTCAGTGTTGATCCACACGGACAACACAACAAACGTATTATGTCAACAAACAGGGAGGAACACGATCTCTCTCCCTCTCACAAGAAGCTCAAGCTCTCTGAGACTGACTCACTCTTCCCAGAATATCTTTGAGAGCAGAACACAAACCGGTTATCAACAACGTCCTTGCAGACTCACTCAGCAGGACAGACAACAGTTGCCACGAAAAGGAACTTGATCAGAAGGAAGTGGACAAGATCTTTCGAAGCTGGGAACGACTGGATCTTTTTGCCACCAACGAGAATGCCAAATGCCATTTTACGCCAGTCGGTTTCCACTCCTGGGGTCGTGGGGAATGCGATGGTCCGGGATCTTTGCATACGCTTTTCCCCCGTTGATCCCCAGACGTCTTAAAAAGATGAAGACGGAGGGTTGACCAGTCCCATACGACTTCCCAGCAAATGGAACCTACTAACAAAGAACAAGGGCAGATGCTTCATCCGGAACTAGCCTCTCTCCAATTGCATGCATTTCTCCTGAGTTCTATGAATTCTGGAACATGAACATTGATCAGGAATGTAGAGTAATTCTTTCAAGAGCACGGGCTGAGAGTACAAACAAGACTTACCGACTCTAGTGGCAAAGATTCTGTGTTTGGTGCCAACAAAATAATGTGCACCCGTTAGAGGCTTTACCGGAGCAAATTATATCATACCTCCTTGCCCTCTCCAAGACCGGGCTCATACATGCCTCAGTTAAGGTTCACCTCGCAGCACTATCTTCATATAGACGTTCTGCAAATGTACCTTCACTATGTTCATCCAGACTCATAAAACAGGTTACCAAGGGACTGTTTTGCACTTTTTCTCCTGTGCGACCACCTTCTCCTCAGTGGAATCTCAATATTGTCCTTTTTCAGTTAATGAAAGCACTGTTCGAGCCCATACACAGAGCTGGACTGAAGTTCCTCACATGGAAAGTCGCAACTCTCCTTGCACTTACCTCCACTAGGAGAGTGAGTGACATACAGGCATTTATCCCCAAAGAGCCTTTTCTAACCTTCACAAATGACTTTGTTCTGCTCAGTACGAACCCAAGAAAAATTCCCAAGGTTCCTTCATCTTTACACTTAAACGAAACGGTTATAATTAAAAAAAAATTCAAAAGCCATCTACCGCAGCCAAAAAAACTCTCCACACACTGGATGTCAAACGATGTTTTTTCAATTCAACCTACAGCGTAACAAACACTTACGGAAGACAGGCCAGCTACTAGTTTCTTACTGTCAAGGTCATCAGGGTACAGGAATCACTAAGGCAACAATAGCCTGATGCATTTTATCCACCATTCAGTTTTGTCATCCGAAGGCTGGCAAACCTTTAACCAACCGACCTAAAGTGCAATCTACAACAGCAATCTCAACCTTGGCTGCCCTGTTTGCTGGCATCTCCTTAGACAAGATATGCCAAGCTGCAACGTGGAAGACTACTCATTCTTTCGCTCAGCATTATTGTTTGGAATCAGCACAACGCATTGATTCAGTTGTGGGGCAGGCTGTTCTGCATCATCTATTTCATTAAGGTGAGCATCATTAAAAAATATAACTTACTTTGCCTTTCTTGGGAAAATGATTTTTCATGCATATGTGTTTAATTTGCTTTACAGTTGTTTCTAATCACTGTGAAATTATTATTTGAATATTACTTATACACAATTTTTGTATTGTTAAGATTGTTTATATAACTGATATGCTTACACCCACTATCCACTATGGGCATGACAGCTATTTTGAGTACTGCTGGCTAGTCAGATTCAAGCATGTGAATCTATGAAAGATCCAATACTGGATAAGGAAACCTGTAGCGTACCTGCAATTACAGTTGTCCAGTATTGGTATCTTTTATAGATTCACATGCGACCCACTTTCCTCCCTTATGAGGCTCACTTTCCTTTTCAGGGCAAACTCTTTACTCTATTGCTTGAAAATCTGAGGGAACAAGCCTCTCTGGGGGTGTTCTAGAGGGTGCTGCTATTTGATTGGTCATAGACCAAGTTTGGTTCTTTTTTCAAAAGAACATGGATACGCTATATGTTTAACTTTACTAGCATTATAGCCTATGATTAGTCTGACTTATTGCTTTTTATAAGTTACCCTGAGACTCCAACTTTGACGACGGGGATAATTCAAGCATGTGAATCTATGAAAGATGCCAATACTGGATAACTGTAGTTGCGGGTAAGTAACTTGTTTTCTTTCTTAATTTACTTGCACAAAACCATAGAAATTCAATCGTTATAGTTATGGTTATCTTAAGTAACTAGAGCTTGCTCCCTTAAGGTAACTCTAAGTCTCACCTTTGCCATGCACAGTTTTCTCAGTAGTAATGTTACTGCACGTTACAGTGATATTATCAATGATGTTATATAAAGATGTCATGAGTGCTATAATATCTGAGGTAATTATCAGTGCATGACAAAGGCGCAAGTTGTAGCTACTTTATGCGGCGAGTTATAGTTACTTGAGAGAACCATAACTATAAGTGCTGAATTTCTGTGGTTTTGTGGTGTAAATTCAGAATCTAACTATAACATTCCTGTAGTCCTTGGTTTTTAAGTGAATGTCGAAGAAGAAGAAGAAGAAGAAGAAGAAGTAGGGGGGTGCATGGGACACCCTTCTAGGGACACCCTCCTAGGACCACTACTTCCCTGGGGCAACTCCTCTGGTATGAAATTAGGAAACTTGAGAAAACTGCACACTCTCAAGGTCTTTCACACACCCTCAAAGGACTCTCAGGTATTCTCCAAATATAACGAGGCACACAAATCACACCATGGTCACACTCCTGTTTCACAAAGATGTCCTTACAACTTTCAGAAAGCCCTCACAGTGCCAACAGACAAGTTTGCAATAAAATAAAATATCTTCTAATTGCATTGTGATACGCTATGATAGCAGTTTACACTCAGAGCACCCGCCAAACACGAACATACATACAATTAGTCACACAACAACCCAGGTATCCACACAGTGTACCATGGATATTTATCTAAAAAACCTAACCCACAATCACCCAAATATCCACACTGCTCTCCTCAGATACTCAAAAACAACCCTATCTGTGACCATAACCAGGGTAACTGGAATTATGCAGTCACCGCCGCAGACCTCCGAGCCCTGGATCCCAGGCGCATCAACAACATCTGCTGCAGCACATCTCCTGCACCACCAAAGGACAGTTCTCCTGCCTGAACTGACAATTCACCTGCAACACTGAAGCAACCAACGAAGCCAGATACACAGCAAACATGACTTTACCCACTCCTACCACGCTGACCAAGACCGCCCCTGCAGAACCCCAGTATATTCTACTCAAAGCAGGTCACTCAGGAAACACGCCAAGCACCGAGATCTGGAAAACATTCTCATTCCTCAGCCAGTATGTCATATTCCTCACAGAGACCTGGCTGAACACCGTCTTCGCACCAGACATTATCATCGACCCCCTAAAGGATAACAAAATAACACAGTGGGACTTAACCAACAAACCCAGAGGAAGAATTACCACCATCCGCTGCACGACCACATCGGATGACCTGATCCCACTAATAGTGCGCCTCAACTTCCAACTTTACACATACAGAAAAGGCATCATCAGGGGCACCGTTGCCCACAGACCACCAGGACCACATGCCAGCTTCTGTAAAGCCATCCCGGACGTCATTGCCTCAATTGCCATCGACTTCAAGCACCACATTTTCCTAGGGGATCTTAACTTCTACCTCAACAACCCCAGTGACACCAGCACAGCAGACTTCCTGTAAAGCATGAGCAACATCGGTCTCAAGCACCTGGTCGCCGCCCCAACCCACATCGCAGGACAGATGCTCGACTCCAGCTTCACATCCAGCGATAGAGTCAAGTTCAACCATGTCTCACAGCTCACCTGGACCGATTGCTACAGGGTCCATTTCACCATCTCAAGATCCATCAAAACTAGCACCATGCCCCCTAGCTCCACGTGGAAAAACTGGAAGAAGATATCGGAAGACAGGTGGAATGATGCACTCCACTCCCACCTACCAGTCACAACATCCGACGCGGAACGGGCTGCAAAGAACTTCTCCCAGTTGATCATGGAAAAGGCTGACACAATTACCCCTGCCAAACCAGCCATATCCAGAGGACCTTCCAGAATAGCCAGCTGATTCACAGCAGAGCTCAAATCCATAAAAAGCAACTGCAAGCAACGAAAGGTAGTGGTCCTCCAGCAAAGAGACAGGAGACCACTTCATCTTCAGCACAGCACTCAACAAGTACCACAGCATCATGAACTAAACAAAAAAGAACACTGTATCAGACCGCTTAGAAGCCAGCTCCAACCACAGTAAGGAACTCTTCGCCATCATGAATGAGTTTACCAACCCCGCAGCCGCAGAGAAAATCACCCCATCCCACGAGATGTGCGATATCTTGGCGTACTTCTTCCACAATAAGATCTCAGTTATCTACAACAGCTTAAAACCCCAACCTCCCACAGGCAACATCATCAACCAGCTCACACCCAAACCCCAAACACCTGCTCACTCACTGGGACCCTCACACAAGGGTCCATCATGAACCTCCATCATGAATCTCCATCATGAACTCCATGCTCTCGGGAGCACCCACGGACCCCTAACACCTCAATCACCACGGCCTCCTTCCCTGAGATCTGGAAGCACAATGAAGTGAGGCCGCTCATGAAGAAACCATCCGCCAACCCAGCAGAACCAAATAACTATTTGCTTTCTTTCACAGCAAAGGTTCTTGAGAAAGCAGTCGACCAGCAGTTAAACAAAAACACATAGAACATAACCACCTCCTTCACCACTACCAATCCGTATTCTGAGCCAATCATGGCACCAATAAGCTCTGATTGCAGCTACAATGACATCTGGGCCATCCTGGACCACGGCCAAACAGCAGTCCTTATCCTCCAAGACCTATCCGCTGCCTTCCACACCATCTCCTATTACATCTCAATCAACAGACTCCACCAAATCGAAATCCAGGGAAATGCCCTCAAATGGATCACCTCATACCTCACCGGAAGAACCCAGAGAATCCGTCTCCCATCTTTCACATCAGAGCCTAAAAAGATTGTCTGCGGTGTCCCCCAAGAATCGTCCCTCAGCCCCAACCTTTTAACCCTTACATGACCTCCCTGGCAGACATCATCAGACTGCACGGAATCAACGTTATCTCCTACGCCAATGAGACCCAGCTCATTCTCTTGCGGTCCAACGACCCTTCCACCAACAGAGCCAACTTCCACAGATGTATCATGAACATCACTGACTGGATGAAGAACAACTGTCTAAAGCTCAACAGGGACAAGACAGAAGTCCTCATCTTTAGAAACAGCTCCTCGCCATGGTACGACACCTGGTGGCCAGCCGAACTCGGCCCATCCTGACAAACCACACTTGCAACTTTGGCATCATCTTGGACAGCAAGCTGTCTGTAAAGAAACAAGTAAACTCATCCGCCTGCTTCCACACCCTACACATGCTCCGCAAGATCCTTAGGTGGTTCCCAGTTAACACCAGAAGGACCGTCTAGCGGGCCCTCATCACCAGCAGGTTGGACTAAGGGAACACTCTACCAAACCAAATCCTGACCCAGTCCTGACCAATAACCAAACACATCCTGAAGAGACTACAGATAATACAAAACTCAGCAGCAAGACCCATCCTCGACCTCCCCAGGTGTACCCACATCACACCCCACCTCAAGAAACTACGCCGCCTCCCAATCCAGAAGCAATGCCAGTTCAATATGCTCACCCACACATACGAAGCACTGCTCAAAGAAGGACGAGCATACATCAGCAAATGCTTGACCTTCCTCCAACCAACCAGACACCTACGATCTGGCTCCCTCTTCCTCGCAGATACCTTCCCAGATCTGCTGAAGCAAGAGCGGAGCACGCTCCTTCTAACAATGAGCGGGCAAAGGTTGGAATGACCTTCCCCTGCACCTCAGGACTGCCTCATTACTCCAACAAATGAGGAAGACCTGTCTATTCAAATGAGCAGTTCATCTCAAAGCAGCTAACAACTCTAGCACCTAGAGACCCTCACAGATGATTTGGCACGCTTTACAAAGCGCCTGATTAATTGATTGATTGGTGTGGCGTAAAGTGGAGAGGCAAAGAGTGGAGGGGCATTGGCTGGAGTGGTGTATAGTGGAGTGATGCAGTGGAGTGGCTTAGTGTGTAATGGTGTACAGTGAGTGGCCTAGTGTGAAGTGTTGTAATTCAAACAGACGGACAGTCAAAGTGTGTAAACAGATGTAGATGTAATGTAGCAGGAATATAGATTATGAGGCCTAAATAGTCATTTTTGGTAGTACGTGTAAATAGTTTTAGTAGTGTTAAAATTATAAGTGTTAAACTACTTAGTTATATATTTTTCAGCATTAAACCACAATGACATTGCAGTCTACTGTGGTACGTACCAACGACAAGGCAGTATCTAATTGGCTAACGGCTTTCTTTACAAAACGTAAACATTTTTTCAGCACACTTTCATTGTGTTGTGGGTTTGGGCCTTAGATATCAGTTGTTAGTAGTTTTTATTATTGTGCACTACCATGGCCACTTTCATAATGTAGTAATTGGTAAAGAAACATATTTAGATTTTTCTTTATATTTTTACAGCATTTTACAGAGAACCACGCTTTTTAAAACAATTTTTTTTAAGTAGAGGGGTAAATTGTGGGTATTACCACTGTATTGTGTAGACCTTTTTGTAAAAAAGTTATATGTAACTGATTCACTGTAGTACACTATGGGGGTCATTCCTACATTGGCGGGCGGCGGTCGCCGCCCGCCAAGCGGGAACCGCCGAATGACCGCACCGCGGTCAAAAGACCGCGGCGGCCATTCTGGCTTTCCCGCTGGGCCGGCGGGCGACCGCCAGAAGGCCGCCCGCCGGCCCAGCGGGAAACCCCCTTCTACGAGGATGCCGGCTCCGAATGGAGCCGGCGGAGTCGAAGGGGTGCGACGGGTGCAGTGGCACCCGTCGTGATTTTCAGTGTCTGCTTTGCAGACACTGAAAATCTTAGTGGGGCCCTGTTAGGGGGCCCCACGACACCCGTTACCGCCATCCTGTTCCTGGCGGTGAAAAACGCCAGGAACAGGATGGCGGTAAGGGGGTCGGAATCCCCATGGCGGGCCAGGGGTAAACCGCCGGGAAACCGCCGGTTGCCCTTTTCTGACCGCGGCTTTACCGCCGTGGTCAGAATGGCCAAGGAAGCACAATAAATAAATAAATAATTTTCTCTCGTAGGGGATTTCCATGTATAGTCATAAGCACTGAATAGTTCCGCGCGCCTGCGGGGACCCCGGAGCACTGATGTGAAGTATATTCTTAAGTGCAAATACCAGCCCTTTGAAAAAAAGGTCTGTCAAAAAACACTTAAGAATAACAATGTGCAGCCTATGTGAACAGCTACACAGGCCAAATTGTTAAAAAGAAAAACAGTTGTAGTGTAAATTCACGTTTAAACATCTATTTATTCTAGAAATGTAATAACAAATACATTCTCATATTCTATTTACACCTCTCATGAGAATAAAACAATGCAGGGCAGTGTAGCCCATAGGCTGCCATTATACAGAATTTAAATAGAGCTGTGCCTTTAAGAAAGTAAAGTCTTCCTGTTTCCCATCATGCACAGCAAAAGGCAGTTGCCTCAGTTCTTTTTTCCGGCTCCTTTCTGACAGGACCCTGAAGCATTGAGCTCTACCTCACAAAGCCTTTTTGTGACAGATATTCATTCAAAATCTTTTGAATTTCAATTTCACTCGACGTTTTTAATATTGAGTGATAATTTCCTACTCTTTTCTGTTAAATTCTGACAGAATTTTGAGGTTTTTCTAGTTTAGAAATGCCTTCACTTTTTTATAAATGCCCTTCTTGTGGCAGAAAAAAGGCTAAAACAGATCCACATCGGGTCTGTATAATTTGCCTTCCATCCAGCCACAAACCGGAGTCGTGTGACATCTGTAAAACTTTCTCCAGAAGAACTCTTCATGATAGGGAGAAAATTCGACTTCAGGCGAGAGAGGACAGGAGAAAAAGTGGTCATTCTACCACAGAGCGAGGAGAAGGTCAGTCTTCTACCAGGGCTCACCCTGTTTCCTCTATAACTCCTACCAGACCTGCTCAAAAACGGCACAGGTCTGCGTCGACGTCGAGACAGGGAACGGCGCCAACATGCTCGCAGTCGAGGAGTGGTTGACCGGCGAGGAAGAAGCATCGTTCGCCGTCGACAGCCATTTCGTCGTCGAGACGGCGTGGACGCTCGCCGTCGAGAGGATCTGGGTCGCCGTCGACACGGCGAGGACGATCCACGTCGAGGAGATCTGAGTCCGGCTCGCCGTCGACACGGTGAGGGCGATCGACGTCAAGGGAGAGTGCTCGCCGTCGGAGACGTTCGCCATCACCACAGCGACGTCGAGGGTCGTCGTCGAGAGGTTCTCAACGGCGAGAGGAATCGACGTCAAGAGGCACTCGCCGTCACCGCACTTCGACGTCGAGGAGTGTGTCGACGTCGAGGCGACAATCAAAGAGACCTAGAAGGGTTTATACCACGTCAGAATCCTCGGCCTCACTCATCCTGCTTCCAGCGTCTCCACAGCTCTCTCCTCAACAGTCGCCGTTGCCGCAGACACCAGTAACACCTATGGCTCCTCTTCCGGCTCCTCCTTCAGAGTCTGTTCTGAGGACTCCAATGCGATCCGTAAGGCATTCTGGACATTCCTCTAGACGTTCATCTTCCTCTCTGCACCATCGTCATGAGTCACGGCAGAGATCTCAGCATTCACATCATAGACATTCTTCTTTGTCTACACGGGACTACTCTCCAACCCTATCGGACTCACCGTCCCCGAGAGTGTCCCCCATAGATGATGTGAATACATTCCAGGAGGTCTTAGTGCGAGGGGCGACCAAACTGAATATCCCGTTGGCGGTACCTGCCCCATCGACATCAGTAATCTTCGAGACCTTGCATCAGAGGACATCTTCGAGACCTTTGCTTCCACTGGTTCCGGGTCTTATTGAACCGGCAATGGATATTTTCCTTACACCGGCCGCAACGAAGTCTGCTCCTTCCAGACTTATTAAGAAGTATCGTCCACCAGAACAAGATCCTCTATTTTTGAGGTCGGACCCAGTACCGGACTCGGTGGTTATAGTAGCGGCAAAGAAATTGCACTCTACATCACTGTCTTCCTCCTCACCTCCAGATAAAGAGAGCAGAAAGATCGATGCTGCAGGCCGAAAAGTATGCTCTACTGCAGCCATCACAATGAAAGCAGCCAGCGCCACTGCTTTATTAGGGATATACGATCGGGCCCTCTGGGACTCTATACTGCAGTTTGCGGAGCATCTTCCTAAGGACAAAAGGGAAGATTTCCTGGAGGTCGTGGGTGAGGGAGCCATGGTTTCTAACCAGGTAATAAGTGCTGCAGCTGATTCTTCTGTACTATCCACACATAACTATGTTCACGGAATAGCGCTAAGAAGACATGCATGGTTGCGACTAACATCTCTCAAACCAGAAGCACAGCAGAGAATACAAAATTTACCTTTCTCAGGCTCCACTTTGTTCGGCTCTCATGCCGATGACGAGATGGCCAGGATGAAGTCTGAGCTAGATACCCTAAAAGCGGTAGGCATGGAACGCCCGAAAGAACAACGAAAGGTATTCCGTCCATGTCAGCGAAGACTTTTCACCCACAGGTATCAGGCACCACACTGGATGTCTTCACGCCCCCAGCAGCAGCAGCAGCATCAAAGGGGCTTCTCCACACAACGAAGGTCAACAAGGGGTCGTTCAACACCTCAAACTCAGACAACTCGACAGGCTCCCACGTCTAAGCCCTGAATCTTCGCTTCCCCCTCCTCCGTTATCCACTCCGGTAGGGGGAAGTATCTCAAATCATCTGGACGAGTGGCTACACATCACATCAGACGCCTGGGTATTGAATATTGTTCACCAGTCCTCCACCATCTGTTCCACCCAAACCAGCCAGCCACCACCTCGAAGCTCTTCAGTTAGAAGTCACTATTCTATTACAAAAAAGAGCCATAGAACCCGTCCCGATCAGCCAGCAAGGGAAAGGGATTTATTCGAGGTATTTCCTTGTGCCGAAAAAAGACAAGCAAGAGTTTCGTCCCATTTTAGATCTAAGGACAGCAAACAATTGGACTTGCAAAGAGAAATTCAGGATGCTATCCTTGCACAAAATTTACCCACATCTTCGTCAGGGGGACTGGCTCTGTGCGATAGACCTTTGCGACGCTTACTTTCATATTCAGGTGACCAAGAAACATCGAAAATTCCTAAGGTTCACCGTCGGAAAACGTCATTACCAATTTGCGGTTCTACCCTTCGGCCTCAAATCAGCGCCGAGAACTTTTTCCAAATGCATGGCGGTGGTAGCCGCCCACTTGAGGAAACATCGAATATTTGTCTACCCCTATCTAGACGATTGGCTCATAAAGGCCTCCAGTTATCTAGAGGCGCAACAACATTTCAAATGGGCTCTACAGCTGTTACAGAATCTCGGTCTTCAAGTCAATCTCCTGAAGTCCACAGCAACGCCATTACTTAGGGGCCATTATAGATACCAATCTAGGAAAGGTGTTTCCTTCGGAGGAACGACGATTATCGATTCTCCAAAAGTGCAAACAACTACAGGAAAATCCACAGACCACTGCAAGAGTAATAGCTTCTCTACTGGGCTCGATGGCGTCTTATATCCATCTCGTTCCCAATGCTCGCCTCCATATGAGACCATTACAGGAAAACCTGGAGGATCAATGGTGTCAACTGATGGACGATTGGGAGAGCAAAGTCCTCATTTCTCCCCATGCCCTACAGTCCCTCAAGTGGTGGGGTTTACCCAACAATCTCTTGGTGGGGATTCCGTTCCAACAACAGCCTCCAGCTCAAACCATCGTAACAGATGCATCACTGCTCGGATGGGGAGCGCACATGGAACATCTTCGAGTCCAAGGCAAGTGGTCACGGAGAGAGAGTCTCTATCATATCAACCTGCTGGAGCTTCGCGTAGTCCACCTTGCGCTCAAAGCCTTCCTTCCCTCTCTGAGAGCGGAAACTCTCCTTCTCCAGACGGACAACGTGGCCACTATGTACTACGTAAACAAACAAGGAGGCACCAGGTCCAGGATTTTATCCAGAGAGGCTCAGACAATCTGGCATTGGCTTCTAGCCAGGAACCTGTCGCTAGTGGCAACTCACCTGCCTGGCATCCAGAATGTTCAAGCGGATGCCCTCAGTCGCATAATGGACGAGAACCACGAATGGGTGCTACACGACGACGTCGTTCATTCCATTTTCGCACTATGGGGTACCCCCTCTATAGACCTATTCGCAACCCCATAAAACAAAAAATGCCAAAACTTCGCCTCCAGATATTACCATCCAGGGACACTGGGGAATGCCCTGTGGATAAGCTGGTCAGGAGCATTTCTTTACGCCTTTCCACCGCTTCCCCTGATTCCGGCGGTCCTCCAGAAGTTATCCAATGCTCAGTCCAAAATGATCCTAATTGCTCTGGAATGGCCACGCCAATGGTGGTTCCCAGACCTTCTTCACCGGTCACTCAAACCACACATCAGGCTGCCTTATCGTCCGGACCTGCTCACGAAGTTCAGAGGGCAGATATCTCATCCCAACCTCTCATCGTTGAGTTTGGCAGCATGGCTCCTGAGCTAGTGCAATATGGACACTTGAACCTACCTCAGGACTGTATGGAAATCCTGAAAGAAGCAAAGCGCCCTTCCACACGATCGGCTTATGCAAGCAAGTGGAAGAGATTCTGTGTGTGGTGTTTAGACAACAACATTGACCCGGTATCCTGTGGAGAGGAATCTATCCTGCCATACTTGCTAAGGTTGGCAAAATCGGGCTTACAACTGTCATCAATAAAGGTACACTTGGCGGCTGTAACGGCATACAGAAAGAGCCCTTCACAAACTTCCTTTTTCGGATTCCAATTATTAAGGACTTCCTGGAAGGTTTAAAAAAGGTCTTTCCTCCCATTAGAAAGCCATCTCCTCCATGGGAACTGAATGTTGTCCTATCGCGTCTGATGCTACCTCCATTCGAGCCAATACATAAGGCATCACTTCAACATCTCACATGGAAAACTGCTTTTCTGTTGGCAATCACTTCAGCACGTAGGGTTCGCAAAATCCAGGCCCTTTGCGCTCAAGAGCCCTACACGGTTTTTCATTCTGCGAAAGTGGTAATGAGGACTCATCCAAAATTTTTACCAAAAGTCGTCTTCGACTTTCATGTGAACCAAACCATTTCATTACCAACTTTCTTTCAAAATCCAACTACTCCTGCTGAGAGAACTCTGCACTCTCTGGATGTAAAGAGGGTTTTGAAATTTTACTTGGACAGGACAAAATGCTTACGTAAATCACAACAGCTCTTTGTTAACTATGGCCCAGTTAGAACAGGGTTGGGCACGTCTAAGCAATCTTTATCCAGGTGGATTGTTTCATGTATAATGTTATGTTGTCAGTTAGCGAACAAACGAATCCCTTGGTGGTAGGCCAAAAGCCCACTCTTCTAGAGGGAAGGCAGCTACTGCAGCCTTGATGAGAAATGTCCCTTTGGCAGAAATATGCAAGGCTGCCACTTGGAAGTCGGTCCATACCTTTACTCAGCATTACTGCCTTGATACAGACGCTAGGGCTGATGCGCAGGTTGGACAGGCCTTGCTTAAGAATTTATTTGCATGACTCATGTTTTTTGTCAGTATTCTTCTGTCTACTCCACCGCGGTTATGGGGATGGGCTTGCCACTCTATTCAGTGCTTATGACTATACATGGAAATCCCCTACGAGAGAAGGAATGGTTTCTTACCTGTAACTCCAGTTCTCTCGTAGGGGTATTTCCATGATATATAACAAATCTAGAGGTACACTGTTCCAGAAAGAGAGAAGTGCGGGAACCTTTATCTATAGGAGTAGGAGCCCTCAAGCATCACATTTGAATGCATGGTATCATCATCGGGAAACACTCCTCGTTAGGCCGGTGTTGCAATGCCTAACGGGCTCCCCGAGGGGAGCTCTTAACCGTATTGCAGATGTAATTAGGTTGAAGTACTCACGCAATAATGGAGAGAGAAAAATGATAAAATTGGTTATCCATCTAATTATTATAATCATAAATTTTAATCAGTTGTGATAAGATGGAGACCAAGGTTAAAAACAAAGGGAGAGGTGAAAGGTGAGTGGTAATGCTCACGTCCTCTCAGCATTTAAACAAGAGGAACTAACAAGTTGTTGTCCTACTTGATAGAAGGTCTACATGTTTCGCGTCTATTGGCCCAACAGGGTCCGCCGACGCTTCATCAGGACCAAGGATAACAAAAACTTCTCCAACAAAAATTAAAATAAATTACCCTACTCGGGAAAAAGGATAGTCAAACAGTCACTTACTTTAGTGCGTCTGTTATATCAAAAGGTCGCCCTACAAATGAAATTGATCATAGAAAATACAAAAATAAATGCAAATTGTATAATACAACCGACACAGTGAACAAAGTGATACAGTGCACCACTCGTGGGAAAATTTTTAAAAAAGTTTTGTAGCTTACCATCCCCGGTTATAGGAGAGAGCTCCTTGGGATCGCTAGTCAGAAGCTGGAACTGACGTTCTGAGTATTGGTAGTCATAAACAATGAGAGTTATAGCAAAATAGCTAGACATGAATTCAATGAACGGCTAAATAAGGGGTTCAACTCTAAAACATTAAATGAATCCATCAAAAACCAAAAAGAGTTCATCATTCAGCTGACATTTTCTGTTACATTAGCTATTATAAGGGACACCCCCTCAAAAAACAGCACTCGATATGAGTAACAGAGTGTGCGAGGGGTTCCCCTTAATTCAGAATCATTGGGAAACAAATGTGAATTTCAAGGTAATAATGGATTTTTAGTCGGCAATAGTCAATAAGGAAGCAGAATTCCTAGACACGAAAGATCCTAGAACCCCATACTTCTACTGTCTACCTAAAATTCATAAGGGAGTTCTTCCTCCTCCGGGTCGTCCGATAGTGTCAGGGATAGGTTCCGTCCTTGAACCCCTATCAATCTTTTGCGACCATTTCTTGCAGCCTCTGGTAAAACACTCTTCCACCTATCTACAGGACACCAAGGATGTTCTTAATCTGATAGATTCCATTAATCGCTCTGGCAACATACAAGGTATAATTACCTTGGACGTGGAAGCATTATACACAAATATCCCTCAAGAGACTACCTTACAGGTGGTGGAATCAGCTCTTCTGAATGATTCCACACCCACAACTACACCCATATCTTTCATTATGCAATTCGCTACATTAGCCTATTTGCGTATGTTCGACTTTGAAAAGAAATACATTTTGCCTCACTCTAACCCTTTTCACAATGAAATCAAACTATGGAAACGCTATATAGACGATATCTTGGTCATATGGCAAGGATCCCTAGCTACAGTAGACCAATTTACTACGTGGGTAAATTCTTTAGATCCCTTCTTGAAATTCACATCCACTGCATCATCAACCAATCTACCCTTTTTGGACTTGATGATTTCAATTGACGAGAATGGCCTATTAGTGACCAGTACGTACCAAAAACCCACTGATCGGAATAGCTTGTTACTGTACGAAAGCCACCATCCGAAGGCTCTTAGAGATAACCTATCTGTGGGCCAGTTTCTACGCCTAAGAAGAAACTGCAGCACCCTTCTAGACTTCAACCAACAAGCTAGTGCTCTACAAGCAAAACTCTGTGAACGTCACTATCCATCTAAAATTGTTAATCTAGCTCGTAAACGAGCTAAAAATAATCAGAGAGAATGGCTATTGTCTACAAAAGAAAAAAACCCTCAGTCTCGGATTACATGTGTTTCCACCTTTACCCCGCTATCCAACGATATAAAAAAGTTGATCAATAAACGATGGTCGATATTGGAGAGCGGTGGAATCAGCATATCAAAACCACTTTTCGCCTTCAAGCGCACTTCGAACATCAAAGATTTAGTGATACATACACGCCCCCGAAACATACATGAAAATCATACACAAAGAACATTGTGGGATCTCCCCCCAATTGAAGGACATTACCCTTGTGGGAACTGTAATGTGTGTATACTAACCAGACGAGTAAAATTGTTGGACCTGGACCCTATAGGGATCTGGCATTTAAAGAAACATACAAACTGCAACTCCAAGAACTGTATCTACATGATCACATGTCCTTGTGGACTACGTTACGTAGGGATGACAACACGGCCAGTAAAAATCAGAATTAACGAACACAGGAGCAATATCAGATGCCGTAGGCTGACTACGAAACTATCAACACATTTTATAGACGCCCCCCATACTCCAGATGAACTTTGGTGGGTGATATTGGAAGCACCCACAGTCAGATCTAGTGACGCAAAATTCCTTTTCAGACTGGAACAACGTTGGATTTTCAAATTAGGGACATCTGTACGGGGATTGAATGATGATATTCCTTGGACTTTACTCTCACTGTAATCTACAGTGTTAGTAATTAGTTATGAGCTATTTTGATTCTCAACATATCAATTGGGATTTGCCGATATTTTGTCAGGCCCATTAGCATTCGTTCTAATTTTGACCTTTGATTATTACTTCAGTCATTTCAATAAATTTACTGAAGTCGTGTGGTTTTTAAAAAACTTTCACTTCATTCACGCTGAATACAAGAATTCTATTATAGACTTTTATTCCTTCTGACTCGGACTACTCAATTCCCTTTCAATAGTGAAACTTAGTCCGCTTTTTGTGTTTGCTCTATCAACATCCACTAGTCCTTCCTCTCTGTTCTTTACCTGCCGTAGACGCGTGCCGCCCGGCAACGCTAGATAAACGCTGCCTGAACGGGACCCGCTGTTTTTCGGGACGCGGTCGGCAGGGTAGGTTGAAATGACCTACGAACGGCGCACTATTGTGAGTAGGCTCCATGTTGAGCATTATCCTTCTTCCTTTTTTCAAAACAGTATGTGTCGATTCCGTTTTTCATTACGAGAGGTCATTACACTTTTCGTTATATAGCGGTAACAGTCGATCATGACTGCACACATTTTGTATTGACTTTACATGGATTCTGAAAGAGAAAGTGTTCCCATACCGAACTTCCTAATGCTCATTGAGTAGAGTGTGCTAGACGCCTAGAGGTATTGACTATTGCTGACTAAAAATCCATTATTACCTTGAAATTCACATTTGTTTCCCAATGATTCTGAATTAAGGGGAACCCCTCGCACACTCTGTTACTCATATCGAGTGCTGTTTTTTGAGGGAGTGTCCCTTATAATAGCTAATGTAACAGAAAATGTCAGCTGAATGATGAACTCTTTTTGGTTTTTGATGGATTCATTTAATGTTTTAGAGTTGAACCCCTTATTTAGCCGTTCATTGAATTCATGTCTAGCTATTTTGCTATAACTCTCATTGTTTATGACTACCAATACTCAGAACGTCAGTTCCAGCTTCTGACTAGCGATCCCAAGGAGCTCTCTCCTATAACCGGGATGGTAAGCTACAAAACTTTTTAAAAATTTTCCCACGAGTGGTGCACTGTATCACTTTGTTCACTGTGTCGGTTGTATTATACAATTTGCATTTATTTTTGTATTTTCTATGATCAATTTCATTTGTAGGGCGACCTTTTGATATAACAGACGCACTAAAGTAAGTGACTGTTTGACTATCCTTTTTCCCGAGTAGGGTAATTTATTTTAATTTTTGTTGGAGAAGTTTTTGTTATCCTTGGTCCTGATGAAGCGTCGGCGGACCCTGTTGGGCCAATAGACGCGAAACATGTAGACCTTCTATCAAGTAGGACAACAACTTGTTAGTTCCTCTTGTTTAAATGCTGAGAGGACGTGAGCATTACCACTCACCTTTCACCTCTCCCTTTGTTTTTAACCTTGGTCTCCATCTTATCACAACTGATTAAAATTTATGATTATAATAATTAGATGGATAACCAATTTTATCATTTTTCTCTCTCCATTATTGCGTGAGTACTTCAACCTAATTACATCTGCAATACGGTTAAGAGCTCCCCTCGGGGAGCCCGTTAGGCATTGCAACACCGGCCTAACGAGGAGTGTTTCCCGATGATGATACCATGCATTCAAATGTGATGCTTGAGGGCTCCTACTCCTATAGATAAAGGTTCCCGCACTTCTCTCTTTCTGGAACAGTGTACCTCTAGATTTGTTATATGTCATTTGGGAGACTGTACACTGGACCACTAATCTCCCGGTCCCTCTTCTTGTGATTTCCGTATTTCCATGATAGTCATAAGCAACCCTCCCTCCTCCCCGGTGGAGTTGACATAGAACAGGTTGCCATAAATATTATCGATGTTGGTACTCCAACAAATGTTTTGTTCCTTCATGTCAGGTTACAAGCCTTCAAAAAGAACTGAGGCAACTGCCTTTTGCTGGGAAACAGGAAGACTTTACTTTCTTAAAGGCACAGCTCTATTTACATTCTGTATAATGGCAGCCTATGGGCTACACTGCCCTGCATTGTTTTATTCTCATGAGAGGTGTAAATAGAATATGAGAATGTATTTGTTATTACATTTCTAGAATAAATAGATGTTTAAACGTGAATTTACACTACAACTGTTTTTCTTTTTAACAATTTGGCCTGTGTAGCTGTTCACATAGGCTGCACATTGTTATTCTTAAGTGTTTTTTGACAGACCTTTTTTTCAAATGGCTGGTATTTGCACTTAAGAATATACTTCACATCAGTGCTCCGGGGTCCCCGCAGGTGCGCGGAACTATTCAGTGCTTATGACTATCATGGAAATACCCCTACGAGAGAACTGGAGTTACAGGTAAGAAACCATTCCTTCCCTACCTATAACCACTTTAATAAAGTGGTGATACTTGGGGGAAATCATAAAATACTTATATTTAAGGCGATAACCCAGAACACTGCTAAGTGAACTTAAAACAAGATTGCTGCCTTTAACGTTTGAGAAGCGGTCATAAGCCAGTCACGTAATGCCTTGTCATCAATATTACTTTAGTACTTTCGCAAAATACCGTAAAAGTACATGAAATTACTGCAACTACAGATACCACTAAGTTAAAATGCCTCATAAGTGTAAAACTTACCAACACTACCCCAAGGTATCATCTACACACCATAATTTATATAAATCGAACATTTCATTCATATCCGTTCAGCCATTTTTGCGCTACACATGAATGCAAAGTCTATGGAAAATGCACTGATGCCTAAATGTGTTTTAGGACCTCTTCTTTTTTCCTTGCACCACTTGACGAATCTCCACAAAACTTTGCATCATCTGCAAATGTAGAAAAAGGAATAGGACAGCAAAGTTTTGTGGAGATTCATCAAACAGACGCAAAGTTATTAGCGAGCAAAAATCTGAGGAATTCCTTTCTCATGGAATCCTAACTATAACTACAGAGTGGCTACCAACAGTCTGTAAAATACATCTGTATGTGTGTGTCGCCAGTAGGAAGTCATAGTTAACACCATGTTTCCATAGAAAAAGCATGTTTTTTTTACTTGCCTACATCAGTGGCACTGTTCAACAAATCTTCACAAAATTTCCCAAAATGTGTGCCGGTGATTCTTGTTGTGCATGGAATGTTTTGGGTGATCTGTCAAGTGGGGGTCAAGAAAAAGAGGTGGGGGGGGTCAAAGAAGCTGTCTTTTCCATGTTAATTCCCATAGGACCTTTAGACACGACTACAGCCCGAACTGCTGGAGAGAATTACACCAAATTTGGCAGAAAGCTAGCTTTCCATAGGCAGATTGTGCGTTTGTTTATTTGCTGTAAAATTGTTCTGGAGATATTGAAGGGAAAATAAATTTGGATATCTAGGAACGCAGATCCTTTGTGATGTATTCACGAATAATGACGAGATCGTGCACAAAAATCCACAGCTCTGATTTGCTGCTAATACTTTAAACCAGGAAATGTTGGCATCTACCTTGGTACTCGACTTCACGTTCTAGTTATTATAGTCATATTTAGGGCAAAGTTTCCATATAAAAAACGTTTTTTGACTTGCCTATATCTTTGGCACCGTTTGAAGAATCTTCACAAAATTTTCCAAGTAAGTGTGCCCGACACTCTTGTTGTATATGGGAAGTTTCGGGGTGAAAGTGCATTTCCCATTTTAATTCCAGTAAAGATTTTAGACACTACTACAGCCCGAACTGCTAGACGGAATTACACCAAAACTGGCAGAAATTAGCTCTTGGTTCAGAAAGAGTGTTTTTTGTTATCTGGTGTAAATCCATGCAGTAGTTTTTGAAATATTAAAAGGAAATCAAATTTATATATCTGGAGTTGCAAAGGCTTTACGAACACGCCTAATCTCATGCGGAGATCTGATTGGCTGCCAACACTTCAACTAGGAAGTGTTGGCAGCCATGAGTCTCAAAAAGAAACATAAAAAAGAAAAGGAGGCTGGGTATGTTTTTCTTAAAGCCTTGGTACAGGGGTACCCCTTGGACCCCCCCAGCTTAAAAGTATTTTTTTTTTTAAATCATGGAAAAAATCTCTGCAGATCCACAAATTTTGCTGTGGGCCAGATCCAGACGGCATTGCAGGCAAAGTGGAAGTGGGCGCATGCGGCTCCCCTTCTAGGGCTTATAGAAGCCCCAGGGACCACCACCTCCTTGGGGCTATGTGCTAAAAAAACGTGGTGGGGGGTGTATGACCCCTCCTCCCCCTCTACGCCCCAGGGACCACTACCTCCCCAGGGCTTATTTATTATTAATATGATGGGGGTGGCGGCGTGGCTCCCCTGGGCCCTGGGGACCGCCACCTCCCAATGGCAAAATCATTTTAAAATAAAAGGGGGGGGTCCTGCGGACACCACCCCGGTCCCCATGGACTGCCACCTCCCGGGGGCTGTTTTGATAGAGGCAACATAGAAAAATAAATAATAGGGGGATCCTATGGACCACGAGGTGACCTACACCTCCCCGGCGTTACAAATCGATATAAAAGAGGGGGGGAAATTTAAAAGAATAAGGGGGGCCACGCTAACCCCTTGTGAAACCATGCATGTCACAGAGGACAGCCATCCCCTACGGCCAGCTCCCGCTACCTCCTAGGTGCCAACCCTCAGGAGGTAGCTGCTTGCTTTTGCTTAGAGGTAGCTGACAGCTCCCATCACGCAAAAGCAAAAATACCTCCACTTGCTTGTTTGCTGAAAGCGGAGTTATCTCTTTCCCTGCATGTAAACATGCGTGCAGGGAAAGCAATGAAAACATTGCTCCTGCAAGCAGGGAGTTGCTATTTAAAGCAGCTCCCTGCTTGCAGGAGCAATGCCGGCTCCCTACGGAGACAGGAGCCGGCTGGGACCCACGGTCCCCATGTCATTTTCTCTGCAGATCCAGCTTGTAAAGTTACCTGATGGAGAAGTTCTAGGAAGAATCGCATTGGGAAACTTACAGACACACAAGGCCACTGAAGACATTTCCTTGACCTCCTTTACACAGCTGTAGTATAGGAGATGCACTATACATTTACCCAAACAGGTAGCACTTACGAATTAGCCAGTACAAAGTATTCCAATTAGGTAGACATTTTGCACAAAACGGTGTCTCTTATTGGATAAAGCGGGATGGCAGGATTCATTCTGGCACTATGCTCATTTCACAGAAATGAAACTTCAGCAGGAAGCACTTAAAGAGATAAACAAAGAAGGTGCCCAAGCTTAACACCCACTTCTGTAAAGTACTAATCATCCTAATTTCTTGCATATGTTCAAGGCACAGCATATTGAAAAGTTATCTGTAAACTTTCATGGCGGTTGCGTCCTTGCTTTTTTGTGAGTGCAGTATATGAAGTAGTGAGTGTGACAAGTGGGTGCTTTCTTGTCAACTGCTGCTGAGAGCTGCGGGGTTAGGTCGTTGCCAGACCCTGCACCCAAACCCGCTGTACCCAGCCTCAGGCTGAGCATGGCACAGGGCAGGGTGGTTATAGAGACAAACTCCTGCTAAGTCCTGCCAAAGGCTGTGCTTGGTGCAGGGTTGGGTGGTTATAGGGGGTTGGTTGCAGGGCCTGGCCGCAGGCCAAGTCCTGTGGCCAACCCTCGCTATGCACAGCCGAAGGCCTTGCGTGGCACAGAGTTGGGTGTTTATAGGGGGTTGGCTGCAGGCCCTGCAACAAACCCCCGCCGTGCACGGCTAAAGGCCATGCATGGCATGGGGTTTTGGATGGTTATAGCGAGTTGGCTGCAGGGCCTGGCCGCAGGTCGTGCATGGTGGTGGTTGAATTAAAGTGTAATTAAAATTACTTTTTGGTTTAGAAAAAAAACGGAGAAATTGACTGAAGAAACCAAAGGTTACAGGGGCGCTATAGTCAGGAAATATGTTTAAAAATATCATAGATATTGACTTAAAAAACACAAAGGTTACAGGGATGTTTTAGTTAGGCTCACATTTTAGACATACAAAACAATAGAAATTCAGCTGTTAGAGTTATTTCAAGAAACTCTAACTCGTGCCTTAAGGTAACTATAACTCGCGCCTGCGCCATGCACTGCTAATTACCCTGCATATTTCAACACTCATGACATCTTTCGTAACATCAATGATAATATCAATGTAATATTTGCAGTAACATTTCTGAGGAAAAAACTGTGCATGGCGGGGGCACAAGTTATAGTTACCTTAGGGTATGAGTTATAGTTACTGCTGAACTTCTATGGTTCTGTTCATTTAAAATGTGAGCCTAACTATAACGTCCATGTAACCTTTGTTTTTTTTAAGTGAAATTCTATGTTTTTTCTATTACATTTTCTAACTATAACGTCCCTGTAACCTTTGTTTTTTTTAGTGAAAAAAAATAATAAATATAAACAAAAGTCTCTTCCACCTTAGCTCTTTCCTGGAAAGTTTCTGGGGTATCCGCCAAGAGGGGGCTGAGAAAAGGGGAACAGTCCAAAAACCACTGAACGAATCTACAACAAATGTGGCAGAAAGCTAGATCTCGGCCCAGAAAGCATTCTTTTTGTGATTTGCTGTAAATCCATTCAGTAGTTTCTGAATGATTAATGCTAAAGAACGTTGTACATTTCACGCTGTTGAGGGTCAGTGAACCCAACAGATCTCATGCTGAGGTCTCATTGGCTGCCATCAGATCAACAAGGATGTGGCTGCAGCCATCTTCGGACTCGGGATTCAGTCCTTATCCCTAAAAATAGGTTACAAGAAGACATAAGCAGCCATCTTAGGACTCAGGATTCAGTCCTGAGTCCTAAAAAAAGGTTACAAGAAGATATAAGTAGGTAGGGTATGGATAGCCTATCCTCCAGAGCATAGTGGTGGGATTCCCGTGTCCCATGCTACTGTTAATACCCCTGTGGGGTGGGCCAGGGCCTGGTGGGGGGGGGGGGACATTACTTTTGGGGAGGGGGCATGTGGCCCCTTCTCTAAGCCTTGAAAAGGACCCAGGGACTCTCCTCCTCCAGGGGTGAATCATATTAATAAGGGGAGGGGTTTTAGGAAGCTGGCTTGCTGTATGGTGGGTACCTATGGTACTTGCACCTTATACCAGGTCCAGGTATTCCTGATTAGTGTAGTGTAGGCAGTGTCTAGAAGCCAGGCTCCCTAGAGGTAGCAGTGAATGAGCAGCCAAGGCTTATCTAGGAGACATGCAAAGCTCATGCAATACCACTGTAGTCACACAACACTTACACACATAAAAGAAAACACTCACTGCAAGAAACCATCATTGAATTCCTGAAGAGAAAGACCTGAAAAAGAAGGGGGCCAAGTCCAGAACTCTGAGAAGTGTCCGGTGGTGGCAGGAATCGCTACCTACCCATCTGTGGTTTCAGAAGTTGGTCGACAGTAGGACAAAGACGGTCAGCAATGCAAGCCTGGAGTTGGTGAAGAGTTCCTGGAGGATGCAGTTGACGTCCTACGCCAGATGGTGATTGCAGTCTGTCTGTGGCGTGGAAAAACCACCAACAAGCCTCGGCAAAGGCAAGAGTCGCAGTTGACAAAAAGTGGAGCTGCCAGGGATCAGCAAGATCCCGGAGGACTCAACCCATGGGATTGAGTCCAAAGGGACCCTCAGCAATGCAGAGAGTCCACAGAAGAAAAGGCAGCCCCCACAGAGGACCCACTGGAAGAGGACCCAGGAGTTGCAGAGGAGCCCACGCAGCACAACTGAAGAAGGGTCCTGCACTGCAGGAAAATCATGCAGAGGGCTGTGCATTGCAGGGAAGAGTGCTGGAGGCTGGGGTTACACAGAGCCTGAAGATCCCTTGGAGGAGATGCCAACAAGCCTTAGTAGCTGCAAGAGACGCAGTGCAGGGGGTTATTGTCCTGCGTGGGAAGGCAAGGGCTTACCTTCACCAAAGTGGGACAGCTGTTAGAGAGGACCAAGGGGACCACTGCAGACCACCAACTGTGATGCAGACTCCACGCAGCTCAGGATGAGAGGATGGAGCCAGTGAGCACCAACAAAACCTCAAAACAAGCTAGCTGGCACACCCCAGAGCTCAGAAACAAAAAGTGCAGCTGCTACCAGCTCGAGAAATGATGGCAATCCACCGGGAACCCTTCTGAAAGAGCCATTCGCAAGGCAGCTCTCAGTGACTACCACCGGCAAATCAAGGAAGCCAAGAGAGCAGCCCTCACAGCCCTGTCGATATAGCAGCCAACCACAGGAAAAAACTATTCAAAATAGTCATGGAATAGTCTAATCCGTCAGCCACAGAAAACTCTGCGACACTGTCTCAACAAACACTATTTTCACAGCTAGGATACCACTATATACAACAACTTCAACCCCCCCAACTCACAGTTCTCAACATCAACAGCCTTGATCAGCTAGTGCACACCAGCTGGATGATTACTGCATGGACACCGCTCACCACACAAACCATCACGGCCATCATGTTGTCCATCCACTGTGGAGCACCCACTGTCTTATGCCCCACCACTCTTTCGGCCTCAAGTCAGCACGGAACTCACCAGCATGCTCAACACATCTATCACCATGGCAGTCTTCCTGGGCAGATGGAAACACGCACATATAAGACCCCTTGTAAAGAAACCCTCAGCCGATTCCAGCAAACTCAAAAATGATCAACCAATTCCTCTAGGTGCCTGTGAGTTCTGGTTGTGTGACGGTGTTATTGACAGGCGCAATTGTGAGCTCTGGAGTTGGTTATAAGGTGTTCAAACTACATGTTCATCTAATGCTTGGCCTCTCTGCAGAGTGTACAGAGGTATGGTGACGTGCCAGTTGTAATTACTATTCTGTGGAAAAGTGGGTGAGTGAGATATAAATAGCTATTGCAATATGAACATATCTGGTGAGGAGAGTGTCAGAAGGTGAGGAAAAAGGAGATGGTGGAGAGGAAGTGACATAAGAAGTTAGATGCAGATGAACAGCGTGAAAAGATAGTGATGAAGATGGTGGAGATGAAGTGTGAGACGTGCACACAGGATTTTAGAACGAGAGATGTGGGGGAGGAAAAGGATGTGGCTCACAGTGAGAGATATTGCAGAGGATGAGTGATGTGAGGGGGAAAACAGGAGTGTTGGGGAAATCAAAAGACCACTGCTGCCCCCACCCACACACACAGATCTTTGTTATATTTAATTCACATTCCTATATTTTCAAAATTAAAAATTTTCAGTTATAATTCACAATATTATTATTGTTACTCCGCTACCTGATACCGATTAAAGATTAGAGTTGACAAGCACTGGCAAAGTCAATGGGTCTGGTTTGTTTCACATTTGTGGTGTTTAATGTCTGTATACAATTACAAAAATCTTAGAGAGAAGCACCGGAATACCGGTAAGGTGGCATGCTATTTCGAGCACGAACAACTAGTTCACATGCTTTAGGTCCTGCCCTTTATTACCCAAGCCATGCCGCCTGGAAAGGATTCACAGCTGTGCTTCTGTGAACATGACTTTTAGGACCGCACTCTGGAGCACGCTTAGAGCCATATTACAGCCTTCTGATTGTGGTGGCACTCTCTCTTTGAGTTGAGACTACCCTTTTTTAAGAATTTCCACAATATCAGCACTTTCTTAGCAGTTATGAACTTATACTATCACATTCCTTTGCTTGTATCACTCTAACCTCTGGACCTACAACATCTATCTTTCTGAACCCACTGTATCGCACCCTCTCCTTTCCCACAATACCCTCTCACCATGGTATCACATTTACCTTTTAACATTGGCAGTGCTTTAAATGGGCTGATACTGTCAGCTACTGAGCACCTGTGGATTTTCCTTTTGATTGAACTATCTGCATTTCTCAGCAGAGTTGTAATACTTAGTACTTCTCAGTAACAAACAGGCACCGTGGCCAGTACTGACCTTTAGCTTACAAACCTCTGCTTTGTGCCAGTGCTTTTACCCTTTTATTTTACTGCAGTCCTCTAATTTGTAAGCTTAATATGTTATTCAGAGCAAGGTAAAAGGACCTCTTTACATAACCCAGTCCTCACCTGCCCCCAAATCTGGACAAGGAAACAATTTGCCCATTTCATTAGTGCCCTTTAAGAGTGTCCTTTGAGATACTGTGGCTTTTTAGCAACTTGAAATTAAAATTTTCTTTAAAATGCATCATTGAGATCCATCTTGTTCTAATCCTCCTTGAAGCCTACTTGAGGAAAGAAGGCTCACTCACTGCAGTCTAGGTTTGGACATTGTGCATGCAGGCAGTGGACGGTGCCAGTGGTGGAAGTGGAAGCCGACAGCTCCAGTGGGTGAAAAAGATGGAGCCAGTGGAAGAGGTGGCTGGCAGCCCCCTAACACAAATGTGAGTACCTGCAATCATTTTTTTTCTTATCCATATTAAGCACTGGAGCACACTATAACATGCACTTTACCAATCTCGCATTCACTAGCTTGGCCTTTAGGTGAAATCACCACAGCGCTCCAAGGTCACACTTCTAAGGCTCTATACAAATGGTAGATAAAGTACAATAGGATAGGAAAGTCAAATGTAAAAGAAGTGGCTACCATACCATAAAACAAAGCAACATAGAATAGCATAACATAGCATACAACTATCTCTGCTTTTTTAAACAGAAAACAGATCCAAACACAACAGAACTCAGAAATATAGGTTGGCAGTGCGCAAAGAATCAGACATTAATTCCTGTTATTTTAAACGAGGACAAACAACTGGTGGACATGCATGGAATGATTTCCTTGAGAGCACAAGGCTAATCGCAGTTCCCAGCACTAATCAGTAACCATCACTAGCCTTAGTTTACCTTACCCCTCTCCAGGGGTAGTAAGCGCCATATAAATCCAATGACAGTGCTTAGACTGAAAGTCTGTCGCTGGCTCACCTGCACCGGTGCGCTCAGTGCCGCACACACCAAACATCCTAGGCAGACTATGGCTGACGCGGGCCCCATCCTCTGGCTCCTGTATCACCCTCGAAGGTAGTGCGCTTGTCTTCCTCCTTGTTATTCACCTCCGCGTCCTGTCTGCAGAGGCCCTTCATATACCTGGAAGGGCGTGGCGCCTGCACGCAGGGCCAGGGCGTGTTCGTGCTTCTAGGGACCGAGCCTGTGGCTCCCAGAAGTGAGACAAAGCAGGCTTCTGAGGTGAAAAGCAAAGCGTCCTGAAGGCCCGCGCTCATCATAAAGGGCCTGTTCGAAATTGAACAATATGCCTCTGCTAGCCCGAGGCGTGTGGGCTGTCCACGGTGTCTCACACAGTGCAGGCGACGCAGCACGTCGCAGCTTACACCTCTCAAACATGGTAACATCTCGAAAAAAACAAACTGAGTTCCATTAAAGTGGAAGCAAGTAACACAAGGCCTTTTGTGGCTTTAAAATCGGGGGGAGACTCCGACCTAAATCTGGTGTGTTGGCATTTATGAGCAGTGGTGGTGACAAAGAGATGGCGTCTGAGTCACACACTGGAACAGCTCACCCTGAGCTCTGTGTGCAGCGCAAGACTTGGGGCGGGAAGAGGCCTCACAAAAGTATCACGTACTGAACGGGACTAGAATTTCCACATGAAGTCCAGAACATCATTTCCTCATTGCATTCTCTTTCTAGGGACTGAACTAGCAGCATTATGCAATAATTTTGCCACGTTTGCAGATGTTAACACTGTCTGGTCACAGGTTTTCCTCCATATGTACCGTTTTAACATCCAAATACAGCAAGAAGTAACAGGCTCTGTGTCGCTGTGTAAGAAGTACCTTTCAAACCGATTATGCTAGAAACTACATTTTGTTGAAGTCTGCAGATTATGCAGCAGATGATGGATTAAATGGCATATGCAGCAATTCAATGATGTACAAAACGTGGCTACAAAATCACGTAGCTCCAATGGGCCTGAGAGTGATTTATCAGTCTTTAGCTGCACAGGTTCAGGTCCCCCTTCATTTGTGAATCACACAAGCTTGAAACATAATTTGGAATCTGGATGGTTGCCACTCAGGTAGCCACAACAATTCTAACAACAGAATTCTTTCTATTTGGAACGAAGAAGAAGCGCTTTACAATTTCGCCCAAAATGATTTTGTCATGTAATTAAAACAAGCTTTGGTAAAGCCTGTAGATCTCGCTTTTGGCACCTATTTTATTTGCCAGTGGCTTTTAGCCATGGTGCATAGCATCCCCGATGCCACGCACACAAAACGTGGCAGCTGTTTTTTTTCTCTTTAGTAACAGATCTGAGTTGTTTCGGTAAATAAAACGTCTTTTTTTTTATAGAGGGCGGGCTGAAGTGACGGGCAGAGCAGAAGCGACGGCGGGATTGTGTGTTGGGGGGCAGAAGCAACAGGGAAAGGCACGGGTGAAAGGCAGAAACAACTGGGAGCTGGAGGTAAAGCAACAACTACACGGGATGAGACTTGGGGAGGGGCAACGCAAGGCATGGATGAGGCAAGCAACACGGAGGTCGTGGGTGGGGGAATGGACACAGCAAATTGGAGCTCTGTGGGGTGAGCAAATGGGTGAAATGGAGCAGCATAGAACTGGTGGAGAGAAGCACACAGGCGAGAAAGCAAAGCTGGGGAATAGAGGGTAAGATCATGGGTAAGAAAGAGGAGCATGGCAGCGAGAGGGAGAGAAGTACAAGAGGGAGTCAGCTGAGAAACACATGCATCTTACAGAACGCTTAAACAAAAAGAAACAATTGACAAGTGAGCAGTGGAAGGACAAAAGTAACATGTCCATGGTCCAGGGGAGAGACAAACACAAGCAGAGGAAGGCAAGCCCATACATAGTAAAGAATAAGAAGCAGGCAAACGAAAGTGACAATAAAGCCAACAATACACCTCGCAATAGGCAGCATATACGCTTTCCAGTAGCCGAGACTTAAAAAATTGGGTTAATGTACATGAAATTCGACCTCCAAGCCCAGAAGGCAGAGATAAACTGAGCCCCTAGGCCTAATCTTATACGTCTTTTGTCCATAGAGCCTTACAAGAGCACCAACCTTGTGCTAGGAACCGTTGGCATTGCCACAGTAGATTCATTTAATTGTCATTACACTGGACTGCCGGCAGGCTAATCTGCAGAATACAGTTTGAAGGTTTTAACAGGGTTATGGAGCCAAGATCACATCTAGCAGCCAGGGAGAGACGGCTAGTTTTCAGGGATGTTCAGATGTTAAAACAGGTTAGGATGGTGTACCGTAATGAGCCTTAACTGTCACTTTAAGTTCTGTGTGTTCGGATAAAACACTGAATGGTTTTCCCAGACCTGTGTTGAAGACAAGGATTGTGAGACACTTACGTGGCTAGTCTGAAATCACACCTTTTTCTTCATTTATAGCAGGACCAGCGCCAAGAGACCGTCTCTGAGTTAGTGTGCCGGTATGAATGGCATCATTTATTCATTACATAATTCTGAAGCGATACAAATGCAGCTGAGCAGCATGTCCTTCACAAACCAGTAATGCATACTGTACAGTGAGCTAGAATTAAAGAGCAGTGTCAGTTTTCACTGGTGCAATAACCTTTCACCAGCCGAGAAAATACTTCTCCCTATCGCATAATCACTAGCTTTCAAAAGGTCATAAAGTCACAGTAAGGAATGGTTTCTTACCTGTAACTCCAGTTCTCTCGTAGGGGTATTTCCATGATAGTCATAAGCACTGAATAGTTCCGCGCACCTGCGGGGACCCCGGAGCACTGATGTGAAGTATACTCTTAAGTGTATATACCAGCCCTTTGGAAAGGGTCTGTCAAAAACCACTTAAGAATAACACTGTGCAGCCTATGTGAACAGCTACACAGGCCAAATTGTTGAAAAGAAAATAGCTGTAGTGTAAATTCACGTTCAAACACACATTTATTCTAGAAATGTAATAAAAAATACATTCTCATACTTTATTTACACCTCTCATGAGAATAAAACAATGCAGGGCAGTGTAGCCCATAGGCTGCCATTATACAGAATGTAAATAGAGCTGTGCCTTTAAGAAAGTAAAGTCTTCCTGTATCCCATCATGCACAGCAACAGGCAGTTGATTCAGTTGTTTTTGAAGGCTTGTAATCTGACATGAAGGAACAAAACATTAGTTGGAGTACCAACATTAATATTATTATGGCAACTTTTCCTATATCAACTCCACCGGGGAGGAGGGAGGGTTGCTTATGATTATCATGGAAATACCCCTACGAGAGAACTGGAGTTACAGGTAAGAAACCATTCCTTCTCTCGTAGGGGATTTCCATGTATAGTCATAAGCACTGAATAGACTAGCAAGCCCATCCCCATAACCGCGGCGGAGTAGACAGAATAATACTGAAGAAAACCTAAATCATGCAAATAAATTCTTAAGCGAGGCCTGTCCAACCTGCGCATCTGCCCTAGCATCTGTATCAAGGCAGTAATGCTGTGTAAAGGTATGGACCGATTTCCAAGTGGCTGCCTTGCATATCTCTGTCAAAGGGATATTTCTCATTAAGGCCGCAGTAGCTGCCTTCCCTCTAGTAGAATGGGCTTTTGGCCTGCCACCAAGAGATTTATTCGCTAACTGATAACACAACAGTATACATGAAACAATCCATCTGGATAATGATTGCTTAGACGTGCCCAACCCTGTTCTAACTGGGCCATAGTTAACAAAGAGCTGCTGTGATTTACGCAAGCATTTTGTCCTGTCCAAGTAAAATTTCAAAACCCTCTTTACATCCAGAGAATGTAGGGTTCTCTCGGCAGGGGTAGTCGGATTTTGAAAGAAAGTTGGTAATGAAATGGTCTGGTTCACATGGAAGTCGGAAGCGACTTTTGGTAAAAATTTTGATGCGTCCTCATCACTACGTTCGCAGAATGAAAGACCGTGTAGGGTTCCTGGGCGCAAAGGGCCTGGATTTCACTGTCCCTACGCGCTGATGTGATTGCAACCAGAAAAGCAGTTTTCCACGTGAGATTTTGAAGTGATGCTTTATGTATTGGCTCGAACGGAGGTAGCATCAGACGCGAGAGGACAACATTCAGTTCCCATGGAGGAGATGGTCTCCTAATGGGAGGGAAGACCTTTTTTAAGCCCTCCAGGAAGTCCCTGATAATTGGGATTCTAAAAAAGGAGGGTTGAGAGGGGCTCTTTCTATATGCCGTTAGAGCTGCTAAGTGCACTTTTATTGATGTCAATTGTAAACCCGATTTTGCCAAACTTAGCAAGTATGGCAGGATAGTTTCCTCTCCGCAGGATATCGGGTCAACGTAGTTGTCCAAACACCACACACAGAATCTTTTCCACTTGCATGCATACGCCGATCGTGTGGAAGGGCGCTTTGCCTCCCTTAGGATTTCCATACAGTCCTGAGGTAGGTTCAAGTGTCCATATTGCACTAACTCAGGAGCCATGCTGCCAAACTCAACGATGAGAGGTTGGGATGAGATATCTGCCCTCGGAACTTCGTGAGAAGGTCCGGACGATGAGGCAGTCTGATGTGTGGCTTGAGTGACAGGTGAAGAAGGTCTGGAAACCACCATTGGCGTGGCCATTCTGGAGCAATCAGAATCATCTTGGACTGAGCATTGGATAGCTTCTAGAGGACTGCCGGTATCAGGGGAAGTGGTGGAAAGGCGTAAAGAAATGCTCCTGACCAGCTTATCCACATTGTATTCCCCAGCGTCCCTGGATGGTAATATCTTGAGGCGAAGTTTTGGCAATTTTTGTTTTCTGAGGTTGCGAATAGGTCTATATAGGGGGTACCCCACAGTGCGAAAATGGAACGAATGACGTCGTCGTGTAATACCCATTCGTGGTTCTCGTCCATTACGCGGCTGAGAGCATCCGCCTGAGCATTCTGCCTGCCCGGCAGGTGAGTTGCCACTAACAACAGGTTCCTGGCTAGAAGCCAATGCCAGATTGTCTGAGCCTCTCTGGATAATATCCTGGACCTGGTGCCTCCTTGTTTGTTTACGTAATACATGGTGGCCACGTTGTCCGTCTGGAGGAGGAGAGTTTCCGTTTTCAGAGAAGGTAGGAAGGCCTTGAGGGCAAGATGGACTGCGCGAAGCTCCAGCATGTTGATATGATACAGACTCTCTCTCTGTGACCACTTGCCTTGGACTCGAAGATGATCCATGTGCGCTCCCCATCCGAGCAGCGATGCGTCTGTTACGATGGTTTGAGTTGGAGGCTGTTGTTGGAAAGGAATCCCCACCAAGAGATTGTTGAGTGAACACCACCACTTGAGGGATTGTAGGGCGTGGGGGGAAAGAAGGACTCTGCTCTCCCAATAGTCCATCAGTTGGCACCATTGATCCTCCAAGCACTCCTGTAAGGGTCTCATATGGAGGCGAGCATTGGGAACGAGGTGGATACAAGACGCCATCGAGCCCAGTAGAGAGGATATTACGCTTGCAGTGGTCTGTGGTGTTCTCTCTAGTTGTTTGCATTTTTGGAGAATCGATAATCGTCGTTCCTCCGAAGGAAACACCTTTCCTTGATTGGTATCTATAATGGCCCCTAAGTAATGCAGCCTCTGAACAGGCGTTGCTGTGGACTTGAGAAGATTGACTTGAAGACCGAGGTTCTGGAGCAGCTGTTGAGCCCAGTTGAAATGTTGTTGAGCCTCTAGATAGGTGGAGGCCTTTATGAGCCAATCGTCTAGATAGGGGTAGACAAATATTCAATGCTTCCTCAAATGGGCGGCTACCACCTCCATGCATTTGGAAAAGGTTCTCGGTGCGGATTTGAGGCCGAAGGGTAGAACCGCAAATTGGTAATGACTTTTGCCGACGGTGAACCTTAGGAATTTTCGATGTTTCTCGCTCACTGGAATGTGAAAATAAGCGTTGCGAAGGTCTATCGCGCAGAGCCAGTCGCCCTGACGAAGTTGCGGGTAAATTTGGTGCAAGGATAGCATCCTGAATTTCTCTCTGTGAATCCACTTGTTTGCTGTTCTTAGGTCTAGAATGGGACGAAACTCTTGTTTGTCCTTCTTTGGCACTAGAAAATACCTCGAATAAATCGAGGAGACAGCTGAGGCGAAGCTGGAAGTAGAATGAGTGAGGCCGAGGATTCTGAAGTGGTATAAACCCTTCTAGGCCTCTTTGACTGTCGCCTCGACGTCGACACACTCCTCGACGTCGAAGTACGGTGACGGCGGGTGCCTCTTGGCGTTGATTCCCCTCGATGCTGAGATCCTCTCGACGACGACCTTCCTCGACGTCGATGTGATGACGGGGACCGTCTTCGACGGCGAGCACTCTCCCTCGACGCCGATCGTCCTAGTCGCGTCGATGGCGACCCGGACCAAGATCTTTTCGACGGCGAGCGTCCACGCCGTCTCGACGGCGAAATGGCTGTCGACGTCGAGCGATGCCTCTTTATCGACGGTGAGCCGGTTCTCGACGGCGAGCATGTTGGCGCCGTTCCTGGCCTCTACGTCGATGCCCTCGACGTCGTCGGAGACCTATGCCGTTTATGAGCAGGTCTGGCAGAAGTTGCAGAGGAAACAGGGTTAGCCCTGGTAGAAGACTGACCTTCTCCTCGCTCTGTGATAGATTGACCACTTCTTCTCCTTTCCTCTCTTGCCTGAAGTCGAATTTTCTCCCTATCACGAAGAGTTCTTCTGGAGAAAGTTCTACAGATGTCACAGGAGTCAGGTTTGTGGCTGGATGGAAGGCAAATTATACAGACCTGGTGTGGGTCTGTTTTAGCCTTTTTTCTGCCACAAGAAGGACATTTATCAAAAAGTGAAGGCATTCTAAAATAGAAAAACCTTAAATTTCTGTCAGAATTTGACAGAAAAGGTTATCAAATGTTCACTCAATATTAAAATCGTCGAGTGAAATTGAAATTCAAAAGGTTTTAATTGAATTTTCTGTCAAAAAAGCTTTGTGAGGTAGAGCTCAATGCTTCAGGGTCCTGTCAGAAGGAGCCGGAAAAAAGAACTGAAGCAACTGCCTGTTGCTGTGCATGATGGGATACAGGAAGACTTTACTTTCTTAAAGTCAAAGCTCTATTTACATTCTGTATAATGGCAGCCCATGGGCTACACTGCTCTGCATTGTTTTATTCTCATGAGAGGTGTAAATAAAGTATGAGAATGTATTTTTTATTACATTTCTAGAATAAATGTGTGTTTGAACGTGAATTTACACTACAGCTGTTTTCTTTTCAACAATTTGGCCTGTGTAGCTGTTCACATAGGCTGCACAGTGTTATTCTTAAGTGTTTTTTGACAGACCCTTTCCAAAGGGCTGGTATCTGCACTTAACAATATACTTCACATCAGTGCTCCGGGGTCCCCGCAGGCGCGCAGAACTATTCAGTGCTTATGACTATACATGGAAATCCCCTACGAGAGAAAGATCCTATCCTCATGTGTATGGCAGATGCCCAACTCCAGTTGTTTTTCCTTCAGCCCATAAAAGAAATGGAGATGCCAGGAAACGACCTCGGATATAAAAATGAAGACCACATGTTTGTGGTTAATAAGTGATGTGAGTAACAAGTGTTGATATGCCGACGTTTTCCAATGCATTTTAGCAGCATGGAGCACTCTTAATAAGATGAGAGCATTCTGGCCGAGATGGTCAAGTGGTGCCAACTGACAAGTGCCCTCCTGTCTGAATCTCTAACCTGTGCAGTGCACACCTGTTCCAAACTATCAGAAAAGTTATTGGCCCTAGACTCAACAAGAACCAGCAGTGTACAACAGTGGCCGAGCCAGGTGGGAGCAGGTTGTTTCCCAACGTCTGGGTGAAGGTAGAGAAGGTCTCTTAGACTTCTTTTTTCAGGCAGAATGGACTTTTAGGGGCTCATCTCATTTAGGCAGAGCCATGCCTCCTGGGAATGGTGAAGACCAGGCCTTCTCTGACTCCCTCTGCAGCCACCCGCGTGCTACCGTGTCACTAGTGTCCTCAGGCAGCGAGTGATTCTCTTACAAGCCGCCCACGCCTGGGCGCGATATCATGTTAATATTCTTCACTTCCACATTGGTTTCATGAATGGTACATGATTATTGATCCATGGCGGAGAGTCCAATCATTTTTCCAAACTGTTAGACCTGGCATCCTTGGGATAGTACCCCTAACCTTTGGCTTTATACTTCTGTTTTTTTTTTGCTGACTTTATTTTTGCTGCCTTTAGGACTTTACACACTTCACCACTGCTAACCAGTGCTAAAGTGCTTGTGCTCTTTATCTAAAACATAGTAGAATTGCCTTGTACCCAATAGGCATATTTAATTTATTTATAAGTCTCTAGTAGAGTTTACTACATGTGCCCCGGGCCTACACCACTGAGTGTGCCACCCGATTAAGTAGCCCTTTAAACATGTCTCAGACCTGCTATTCCAGAGCCCATGTGTACAGTTTAAGCTGCAGAGTAAACCTTTTCCCAGGCCTAAGCATTCCTTTTTAATACACATGTCACCCCCTAAGGTAGACCCTAGACAGCCCTAGGGACAGAGTGCAGTGTAATTAAAAAGTTGGACATGTACCTTTAAGTTTTACATGTTCTAGTAGTGGAAAACTCTTAAATTCGGGTTTCACTACTGCAAGGCCTATTTCTCCCATAGCATAACATTGAAGTTGCCTTATTACATTTTATAACTGTAATGTCCAAAAGGGAAGATATAACTGGTTCATGTGTGGTGTCTCTAGAATCCTGATTTAAAATCCTAACTGATGGTGAAGTTGAATTTTACATTTCAATTCTGAAAATGTCACTTTTAGAAAGTTGTCATTTTCTTACCTTAGCCATTTGGTGCCGTCACCCTGTGTCTGGTCATATGAGTGGGTGTAGTTGGCAGTCGGGCTTTGTGTATCCCTTCTAGATAGCCACACATAGTGGGAGCTTAGGTGAGACTGGATGGGTAATTACTGTCAAGATGGGAGAGAGAAGCTGGGCACAGCCAACCTACACTTGAATAGGTTGCGTCCTGCAAAGGACTGCATGCCCCCTGCAGTTAGTCTGGAGCCAAGCAGGGAAGACAGGGCATCTGTGCATTTCAAAGGCATGCCTCTAGAAGCTTCTCCCCACTTCAAAGTCACAACTGTGTATAAAAGAAGTACATTAGATACAACCACTGAAGTACACTTTTGGACCTGTGAGTACTCTGCCAAGAAGAAGGGCTACTGTTGTGCTTCAAGGCCTGCCACTCTGCTGGACTGCTGCTCGAAAGGAACTGCTGTCCTCCTGTGCTGACTTGCTGCCCTCTTGCCTGGGGAGGAACTGGACCTGCAACTCATCTTGAACCCAGGACCCTGGAGTGGCTCAAAGAGCTAGACTGTTGATCTGAGCCTCAGAGATATAAAAGGCACCACAGGAGCTCCTGGACCCATCTTCAGTGATTTCCTGATCCCCTAGTGGTGCCTCTCAGGTCATGGACCCTTGATGTGGTTCGAGCTATTGAAATCAAACTTTTGGGCTCTTCTCGACTGCAAACAAACTTGTTTGGACCGGAACCTTGCTGCTTACACCATAAATCAGCACAAGCCGCTGCTAGGCCATCTGTTCACACAGCAGCATTGTCAGCTTGTGGGAGACCACCAACACAAAGCTCTAGCCCACGTGCCCGCAACATCCGGCCTCATCTGTAACATGTAGACCACTGCCGGTGATGCTCTCCTTGCTCCCGGCGACTCCCGCCAACACGAACGGGACTTTTGTCCCAAAACTTGAGACGGTAAAACTTCAGCAGGGCTAATCTGAGACTGTATTCGACCCACGCTCCATCGCACGTCACCTGAACTTTTGACTTTGACCTAACCCGACATGACCAGATATACCCAGTAGACGCTTTATGTTTTTAGTGTAGGAGGCTGGCCTGGTTTGTAGTGGGTACCTTGGGTACTTGCACCTCATACCAGTTCCAGTTATCTCTTATTTATGAAGTAGTAGTGTTCTAGCAATAGAGGTAGGTATAGCAGAGCAGCTTAGGCTGAACTAGGAGACATGCAAAGCTCATGCAATATCACTTATAGTTACACAGCACTGATACACAAGTAAAGACAATACTCAGTGTTACCAAAAATAAAGGTATTTATTTGGGTGACACGGTACCAAAAATATCTTAGAAACAATACTCCTTCTGGAGATAAGTATTATACACAATATATACACTAGACACCAAAATTAGACAAGTAAATAGTCATAGAACAATGCAAATAGTAAGAAATGCTATAGAATGCAATGGGAGAAAATAGGTCTAGGGGCAACACAAACCATATACTAAGAAAGTGGAATGTGAATCATGAATTCCCCCCCTAGACAAGTGTAGTGTGTGCAGAATCGCTGTGAGAGTAAGAATACAGTAAAGGTAAGTAAATTACCCCACCCCAGAGCCCAGAAAAGCAGGAGCAAAGTACTGCAAGTTTCCTTAGGACACACTACACCTCGTTTTGGGGATTTTGCAGCAGCCAACCAAGTCTGCAAAGAACAACTGCTGGATTATTGGACCTGAAGACCTGCAAAGAAAGGGGACCAAGTCCAAAAGTCGAAAAAAGTTCCAGGAAGGACAGGAGCCGCTGCAAACCCAGAAGAGGGTGCAAAAGAAGAGTCCCCGGGTAGTCAAAGACTGCAGGAATGCACCCTAGGAAGATGCCAGCGGGTTCCTGCATGATGCAAAAGATGTCCCACGGCGTGAAGATTGTTGCAGATGAGATTTTGGGGGTGATTCTAAGTCTGGCGGGCGGCGGAGGCCGCCCGCCAGACTTCCCCCTCCAAAATACCGCTCCGCGGTCGGAAGACCGCTGAAGGTATTCTGGGTTTTGCACTGGGCTGGCGGGCGACCGCCAAAAGGCCGCCCGCCAGCCCAGTGCAAAACTACCTTCCCACGAGGACGCCGGCTCCGAATGGAGCCGGCGGAGTGGGAAGGTGCGACGGGTGCAGTGGCACCCGTCGCGAATTTCACTGTCTGCAATGCAGACAGTGAAATTCTTTGTGGGGCCCTCTTACGGGGGCCCCACGACAACCCATACCGCCATCCTGTTTCTGGAGGGCGAACCGCCAGGAACAGGATGGCGGTATGGGCTGTCAGAATCCCCATGGCGGCGCAGCGAGCTACGCCGCCATGGAGGATTCAAATGGGCAGCGGAAAACCGGCGGGAGACCGCCGGTTTTCCACTTCTGACCGCGGTCAAACCGCCGCGGTCAGAATGCCCAGCGGGGCACCGCCAGCCTGTTGGCGGTGCCCCCGTCATTTTAGCCCTGGCGGTCTTGGACCGCCAGGGTTAGAATGACCCCCTTTGTGTTGGAAGTCACCAACAAGCCTTGGCTACGACAAAAATGCATTTTGCATCAAAATGGCACTGGATGGACCCAGATAGGACCTGGGGGCCTCAACTCTGTGTGAGGAGGAAGAGGGAGCTCTCAGCACTTTAGAGAGCCCTCAGGATACCAGCCAGGACCCCCAGGAGTCACAGGATCCGAATTCAAAGGAGGTGCAAAACGCGGTTGATGCAGCACAACAAAAGAAGGTCCCACGCTGCCGGAGAACAACTCAGCGAGTTGTGCGTCACAGGATGGAGTGCTGGAGACCTGGGCCAGGCTGTGCATGAAGGAATTTTGCAAAGAGTGCACAGAGGCCTCAGGAGGCGAAGAAAACGCAGTACAGAGGGGTACCGTCGCTGTTGGGGAAGGCAAGGTCTTACCTCTTTCAAATTGCGTCAGCAGGACCGCAGGACAGTCTATGTTGATGATGTCCACCCTCTGTGTCCTTAGGAGCACGCGCCATCGCTGTGAGAAAAGTCCCAGGGTACCGGTCGTCATCTTGGAAGGTGCCTGCTTGGGCAGGGGAGTGACTCTGTCAGTCCACGGGAGATTTCTTCGGCCCTTCTGGTGCAAGATGAAGACAGGGAGTCCCCAGAGCGTGCACACTGTGGAAGTTGCAGTTGCTGACTTGGAGCTGAGGTTGCTGAAGAAAAGTGTCTCTTGTAGACACTTTGTTGCAGTAACAGCGTTTCTTGCAGCAGGCTGTGGTTGATCCTAGGTCAGAAGAGTCTGAAGTTGTTGCAGAGGATTCCTGAAGGAAACTTGCAAGCAGAATCTGAAGAGAACCCACAGGAGAGACCCTAAATAGCCCGGAGAGGGGGATTGGCTACCTTATCAGGTATGGACCTATCAGGAGGGGTCTCTGACGTCACCTGCTGGCCCTGGCTACTCAAAGGCCTCCAGAGTGCCCCCACACTTTGCAAAGCAAGATGGCTGAAGTCTGGGACACGCTGGAGGAGCTCTGGGCACCACCCCTGGGGTGGTGATGGACAGGGGAGTGGTCACTCCCCTTTCCTTTGTCCAGTTTCGCACCAGAGATGGGGAGAAGGAGTCCCTGAACCGGTGTAGGCTGGCTTATGCAAGGACGGCACCATCAAAGCATTTCCAGAGGCTGGGGGGGCTACCCCTCCCCAGCCTGTAACACCTGTTTCCAAAGGGAGAGGGTGTAACACCCTGCTCTCAGAGGAATGCTTTGTTCTGCCTTCCTGGGACTGGGCTGCCCAGACCCTAGGAGGGCAGAACCCTGTCTGTGAGGTGGCATCAGCTGCAGTGCAAGCCTCAGAGAGCTGGTTTGGCAGTATTGGGGGTCCACGGTGGAGCCCCCAGGATGCATGGAATTGGCTCCCCAATAACAGATTTGGAATGGGGGGACAATTCCATGATCTTAGACATGTTACATGGCCATATTCGGAATTACCATTGTGAATCTACATAGAGGTATTGCCCTATATGTAGTGCACACGTGTAATGGTGTCCCTACACTCACAAAGTCCGAGGAAATGGCCTTGAACTATGTGGGGCACCTTTGCTAGTGCAAGGGTGCCCTCACACTTAGTAACTTTGCACCTAACCTTCAGCAAGTGAAAGTTAGACACATAGGTGACTTATAAGTTACTTAAGTGCAGTGAAAATGGCTGTGAAATAACGTGTGCGTTATTTCACACAGGCTGCAATGGAAGGCCTGTGCAAGGGGTTGTCTGAGCTCCCTATAGGTGACAAAAGAAATGCTGCAGCCCATATGGATCTCCTGGAACCCCAATGCCCTGGGTACCTAGGTACCATATAGTAGGGACTTATAAGGGGGGTCCAGTATGCCAATTGAAATTGGTAAATGAAGTCAATGGCCTACAATGACAAATTTAAAAGCAGAGAGAGCATAAGCTCTGAGGTTCTGGTTAGCAGAGCCTCAGTGACACAGTTAGGCACTACACAGGCATACACAGTAGGCCATAAATAATGAGCACTGGGGTCCTGACCAGCATGATCCTAGTGAGACAGGCAAAAACATACTGACCTACATTGTGAAAAATGGGGGTAACAGGCCAAGGAAGATGGTACTTTCCTACATTTAGGCTCTATTTAAATAACCTGGAGTGGGATCTGTTTGTGTGGTGTTTCCACTGGTTTACTATTTGAAGTGTTGCACAAATACTTTGCCTGTACGTTAAGCCCGTCTCTTCTGTGCCAAGTTGTCAGGGGGTTGAGCGCAGGTTAATATGGGGTTTGCTTGTGCCTTACCCTGACAAGGATTGTAGTTGCTGCTTGACCAGGGCTCACACCCCAGTCAAACTGTAACCTAGTTTCTAACATTGGTGTTCAGCGGTGAGGATAGAACTTGTGTTTGTGCAGTGCTATACAGTGATTTGGTGTACACTACTATCCCATATCTAAGACCAGTTTGAGTTTTAAATTGTCCCTGATTGGCCTTTTTGTTCTGAATTCATTCCTAGTCTATCTGGCTGATTGTGTTTGTGACTTCTCCTGAAAAGATGGAGTTTGAGCATGTAAACGCGGAGAGCTACACTGTTGCTCAGCTCAAGCAGTTTTGTCAGGAGAGGGGGTTGCCTGCTAAAAGGAGCAACAAGAAGGTTGAGCTCCAAGAGGCCTTGAGAGCTTCGGCAGAGGCCTACCAGCAACCGTTTACATCAGAAGACCAAAAGGATCAGAAAGGATCAGAGCGGGACCCACAGGACGGTCTTGAATGTAAGCTGTTGAGGATGGGTGGGGTAACCTACTTGCAAGATTGGACATCACTTTCTGTACAGGGAGCAGCAGTGTGTCTTCTAGGGACCCAGCATTAGAGGAATAGGAGGACAAGAGGCAGCAAAGGAGGCTCAAGCTAGACCTGGCCAGATTAGCTGGAGAAGGAGGCAAAGAAACTGGCCATAGAGGAGAGAATTAATTTGAAAGTTTGGCTCATGAGAGGAGCCTTAAGGAGTTGGACATCAAGGCTAGACAGGCTGAGTCCAGCAGTGATGGTGGCAGCATTTCTTCAGTGCCCTTTGGAGATAAGAGGGTCCATATTCCATATCCCCAAAGGTCTGGTGCCTGACTTTGTTGTGCAGGAGCGATATTGACAAGTGATTCACGTCTTATGAGATTGCCTTACAGATGCCAAGATCCCCAAGGAGAACTGGGGGCTAGTCCATGGAGGCATATCCCTAGCGAGGGGAGGGACACCCTACAAGCTCCCTAGAGAAGAAGGGCAGAAAGGTGTATGCCTCGAAGAAGGGAGCCCTTGTCAGGAAATATGGCTTCACCCTGGAGAAATACAGGCAGGAGTTCAGGGGCAGAAGCTAGCCTGGCAGACTTGGGTGGATTGTTCGGATTCCTTTTGCTAGGCACTGGATGTTTGGGGGTAGGCAGTGAAGTAAAGGATTATCAGGGGCTGTACAATTTGATTGCAAAGGAGCACATGTTCAGTATTTGTTTTCCAGACCTGTGCCAACACTTGATTGATAGAACGCTCACTGACGCCAGGGAGCTTGCTAAGGAGGCAGACTGTTGAATCAATCAATCAATCAAGAATTTATATAGTGCAGCAAATTACCTGTGAGAGTCTCAAGGCAGGGGTGTGGAATTTATTAAAATATCTACTTGTCCAGGGGACAGGTTGCTTCTCAAATCTACTTGTCCTGTAAAAAAATCTACTTGTCCCTTTGGTGCCATGTAGTGTGGCGACAAATTATGGCAGCAATCTCATTATGTAAGAGCTCTGATAATAGCCTCTCTGATTATGCTAGGTCTACTACCATAGTAGGGCTTGAATACTTGCAGTTTCAATCCCTACCGTAGCAATTTCCATATTTTGCCACCTTTCTGCAGATCTGCATACTGGGGCTGGAGGAAGCAGTAAGTAATAGTTCCAGGGCTGGAATGCCTTTGAGTCTGCAAACCTACTAACCTGCATGTTTTAAAGATTTTCACCAGCTTCTCTCTAATATTTTCCCATAATAAGAAAGGTTGGACATTTACTTCTGACAATGGCAGAATTAGAACTTCTTCCAGGGTTGGGAAGAAAGTGGCTGGAGGGAAAATGAACTTGCAAATGCTCAACAGATTTTCACATGAGCAAATCTACACATGCGTATTTACCCATGCTAAAATACAGTTCACAAATATTTGATAGGGGTACGACATATACCATGGGTGCACTTTTGTGACTTTCTTTAAGAATTTGGGGCCACATGTAGGTAGGTTCAGATTTGCGACCCACAAATTGCGAGTCAGAGCGACTCGCAATTTGCGAGTTGCAAATCTGAATGTAGGATGGTGTCCCTGACACCATCTGTGATTCGCGAGGGTTTCGCAAATGCCTACCTAATGAATAAATAAGAGGTGGGTCGCAATTTGCGACCCCCTTGCGAATGGCGGCCCTCACAGGGATGGTGGCCTGCTGGAGACAGCAGACCACCATGTCTGTGTCTGCTTTTCAATAAAGCAGTTTTTTTTTTTTTTTTTTTGTAATGCAGCCCGTTTTCCTTAAAGGAAAACGAGATGCATTACAAAAACGAAAAATGAAACGTTTTCGTTTCATTTTTTCAGAGCAGGCAGTAGTCCGCAGGACCACTGCCTGCTCTGAAAAAATGTTTACAGTGACATTCACAATGGGCAAGGGGTCCCATCGGGACCCCTTCCCTTTTGCGAAAGTGTTATCACCCATTTGAAATGGGTGCAAACTGCGATTGGTTTGCGCCCACGTTCGCGGTTACAAAACAATCCTACATTGCACTGCGAGTCGCAATTAGGAAGGGAACACCCCTTCCTAATTGTGAGTCGCAAACCCGTTTTGCGATTTGGTAACCAGGTACCTGAATCGCAAAACTGGGTTTGTGCATCGCAATGTGCTTTTTGCACGTCGCAAACAGCGAAAGTCGCTGTTTGCGACATGCAAAAAGCTACCTACATGTGGGTCTTGGTCCATAATTAGGTATGGTGTTAACAAAGACATTTTGTTTTTATTAAACTTCTATTTCTCTCTCTTTCGGCTGGCTTTACTATGTGTGATAGCATTCTGCTCTTCCACAAGGAGCATATTGGCACACAAAGTAGTTTTGTTCAGTGTCAGGTACTACAGTGGCAATCAGTGACGTAACGAAACTGGAGGGTGCCCCTTTGCAAAGAACATGGAGGAGTCCCCTCTCCAGACTCACTCAGGGCAGGTGCTGTGCTGAAGGGGCCCCCTGGAGGGCGGTTGCGGGGCCATTGTTATGCCACTGGTGGCAACGTGTGCTTTTAGATTTCCAAAACATTTTTTTTTTTTGTTTGCCAGTGTTTGTTACAATGTTGAGGGCCTGGTAGCTCCCACAACAATAAAGTGTTACAAAAGCCATGTCAAAACAAGACACGCATTGATGAAACTAAAAGACTTATAAAAATATGTCAGATCAGTTAGCTGTGTCAGTGTTTGTTTATTTTCATGCTTCCCATAATCGTGTTGAAAATGGTTACACTGATTTTCTATTAGAAATATTTTTGGGAAATACTAGCATGCACCAACACATTTGACTAAATGACACTTCATTTGCATCTAATCAGAGAGCATTCTGGGAGCATTATACTTAGCCTCATGGCCTAAACATTTCAAACATGTGTATACACGTTTTATTTTTTTTTGTACTGGAACCAACGTCAGTAGTGAAGTGTGACCTTAAAACATGTATTTACAGCACTCACCCTAATAATGAAGGCTTTCAAATAATGAACCATAAATACAAGTTCGAACAGCATTATCTTTTGGAAACACATTACCTCAACTGCAGAGAGTTCCACTCTCTGTAAACAGGCAGCTAAAGGGTTTGTGCTGCAGAGGGTTGGGCCTACTTGTCCCAAGGACAAAGTAAACATAAAAACTTGTTGCCCTTGACCCCAAACAAGATGTCCCGGGTGTCGGGCGATAGGAATTCCACATCCCTGCTCAAGGTGCTGAAAAAGTGAGGAGAAGACAGTAGCAAAAGTGATGCAGCAGCATGGGAAAGCAAAAGTGATGCAGCAGCATGGGAAAGCTGGGCCTTGTACCTGCTCAGTGGGGTCACGCTGCGGACTCCATTAAGTAGGTCCTTAGAGGAGGAAAGGGCGCTCAGAGGGGGTGAGCTGTGTTAGGCGGGAGATGGGAAATGATGGGCAGCATGTGGGAGCAGCAACGCAAGGAAGAAGCAGTGAAAACGAGAGAAAAGGAAAAAGCATTGAAAATGAGGGAAAAGCAAGGAAAAAGCACACAAAAACAGGTACAGATCAAAGAGAAGGCACACAAAAAGTGGAAGAGAAAGCAAGGAGAAGGCACACAAAAAATGAGGACAAAGCAGGGAGAAAGCAGTGAAAATGAGGGAAAAGCAAGGAGAAGGCAAAACATGGAGTAAAAGCAAGGAGAAAATAGTGTGAACAAGGGAAAAGCAAGGAGAAGGCACTCATGGCGGAAAAGGTAATAAGAAAACAGGGACACAAACGATGCAGCCGCACAGGGAGAGCTGGGACTGCAACCTGCTCAATCCGGTCATGCTGATGCCTCCATTAAATAGGTTCTGGGAGAAGAAAGGGGCACTGGAAGGTGGTGGGCGAGGCTAGGAGGGAAATAACATGTGGCCTGTAGGAGCTGCAATGAGGGAACAGTAAGGAGATTGCAGTGAAAATGAGGGAAAATCAAGGAGAAGGCACACAAAATCGGGAATAACAAGGAGAAGGCGCACACAAAAATGTGGGGAAAAGCAAGGAAAAAGCAGTGAAAACAAGGGTAAAACAAGTAGAGGACACTCAAAAATACAGAGCATGAAGCAAGGGTGAAAACAGGCGCAAGAGTGATACAGCAGCATGGGGAGAGCTATGCCTGGGTCAGTACAAAGGTCCACAAGAAGGTATCTAGGGAATCACCACAAGGGTGGGCAGTGTCCCCATCAGAAGGAGTAGGGGCAAACCTTAAAACAAGGAGTTCTCAAAAGGGCCCCAAACTAGTTCCATGGATCAGGACTCCCACCCTGCAATTGAGAAAAAGAAAAAAAGAACAGATGGGTCCCTGGCAATAATTCTTCAGGGAAGGCACCCCCCAAACTGCTATGACTGCCAAGGATACTTCAAGAAGTATGCCAAGAAGTATGCTAAGTCCCACCCCCCCCCCCCCCCCCCCCCCCCACTGGTGGGCAGTCACTGGGGCTGGCTAGTGTAGTGCTTGGGGAGGAGAATGTCCCAGATCATATGGAGGACAGATTAGAGGTTACCCTAGTGTTCCTGGGTGGCAGAGATGGTGCAGAGAACTCACATGCCTAGTAATACAGGGTAGTGCAAAGGGTGTACACTCTGAGAGACACTGGAGCCAGTATGACAACCTTCAGATATAATCTGGTGCCTCAGAATTGATAAAACCTAAAGCATTCCACTAAGTTGTTGTAGTTGACAACCATCCAGTTGCTCTGGTTCCCTCTGAGTGGGGGAGAGATATCAGGTTCCTTAAAGGTAGCTGTGAATCTGTCCATGCCTGTGGATTGTGTGCTTGACAGTGACCTAGAGCACACCATCCAGAAAGAAGTGGATTTCAGGTTCCACATGGAGATGTTGCATGAATGAGTGTGCCTGACCAAACGGTCCATGACAGCCCGAGAGGGTAGACAAGAAGATCTGCGGCCTGGAAAAATGGCCCAGGTGCCTGCAGAAGGAGGAAGGGCAACCTGTTCCTGAAACTCCCACAGTCCATTAGGAGGATGCTGCCTCCCGGGGGCACCTACCTGAGCTGTCCAACTGGCAGCAGGAAGGGTGTACCACCAGGGTGGGGTTCTGCAGGGTCAGATGAAATGCCCTACTCTAGTGAGCCTGCAGCAGTAGGCTGCGGCTCAGGCAGCTGACAAACCCTCCTGGTGATCATCCCATTTATTGGTAGAATGGTCTCCTCTCTAGTGAGCCTCAGGTTCCTGAACCTGGTGCAACATGTGTATTGGTGATCCCCCCAGGGCACCAGGACCTTCCTACTACAGCTGGTTCATGAGGTACCCTTGGCAGGTCATTTGGAGCAGAACAAGACCTTTGATAGGCTTGTCATCCACTTTTACTGGCCTCAAATGAGGAAGGTTTCATATGTATTCTGCAAGTCCTATCTTACCTGCCAGGCCAGTGGCAAGTCAGGAAGGAAGAGCAAGGCTCCCCTACAGCCTTTTGCTGTCATTGACACCTCATTTGAAAGGGTGGGCATCACCATTATTAGGCCTCTGGACCCCAAGACAGTCACAGGAAACAGGTTCTGGTCTTGGTGAACCATGCAACCTGGTATCAGGAGGTTATCCCTTTGAGAATGGTGACTGCGCCATCAGAGGCCAGGGCACAGACAGGTAACTTTATTTGTGTGGGCATCTCTAGAAGGTTGTGACTTCTGGTCAGGGTGCATGAGGGACATTTTGAAGGAGTGTGGGGTAACCTACAGGTTCTTCACTTCTTATTATCCTCAAACTAATGGGATTGTTGAAAGGTTCAACGGACCCTAAAAGGCAAGCATTCCTTTTGTGTGCCTAAGGAGGGTTACCACAGAAGGATGTTTGCTTCAGCCCCTTTGAACTTTTGTTCAGACTCCATGTAAGAGAACCTCTCAGTCTGGTGAAGGAGGGCTGGAAGAAAGCTCCCAGGAAGGATCCCCAGATTGTGGTTAGCTATATCCTGGCCGTCAGTAACTAGATGAAGCATTTCTGGAATCAAGTGCAGGAAAATCTTGAAGCCAACCAGGAAGACATGAAACTGCAGTATGACCAGAATGCCACCCTGGTCGAATTTCAGTCTGGCCAAACATTTTGGGTTATGGAGCCCAGAGCCCTTCAAGTCTGGGCCTTATGAAGTAAAGGACCGCAAAAGTGATGTCACCTACTTGGTTGGCCGCAAGACTTCCAGGAACTCTTTAAGGGTCCTAAATGTCAATTGCCTAAAATCCCATGTTAAGAGTTCTGAGTTGACCATGCTCCTATACAAACACGATGGGGTGGAGGAAGAGAGTAAACCTGTCCCCAACCTCCTTTCTTCCAAGGAGCAGGATGGGTCAGTGGAGGGTGCCAGTCTCTCCCCTAATTGAACCCAGAACAACAGAGAGACTGTCTCCTGTTGCTGGGGCAGCTTACCCCTTTATTCTCTCTTACCCCAGGAGTCAAAACATGGTGTACTCGTGATATGGATGCTGGGGACAGCATGCATGTGAAGCGTAAGATCTACAGGTTGCCTGATAAAATGAGAGCCAGTTTTAAGGAGTTAGGGGTTATTGGGCCCTCCAATGGTCCTTGGTTCAGCCCAGTGCTGTTGGTCCCCAAAGATGCCCTTACAGGTGTCACTTCTGAACTTAGGTTCTTTGTGGACTACCGTGGACTGAGTGCAGTCACCAAGACTCATGCACACCCATCCTCAAAGCTTATAAGCTCATAGATCGGCTAGGAGCTGCCAAAGTCCTCATCTCTTTCGATTTAACATCTGGGTACTGGCAGACTGCCTTGACCTAGGTGACTTAAAAGAGGTCTGTGTTCTCTAACCCAGAAAGGAAACTTAAAGTTCCTGGCTATGCCCTTTGGGTTGAAGATCGTACCTGTCACCTTTGAGTGGTTTGTTAGCCAGGTCCTGGCTGAATTGGAGAACTTCAGTGCCGCCTCACTTGATGAGACTGCAGTCTTCAGTTCTAGCTAGGAGTGCCACCTCAGGGAAATGCTTCTGGAAAGGCAAGGGGTCAGGCCTTCCCATTGAGGCCAGAATGAGAAAGATAGTAAGGTGAGAGAGAGATGAGTTACAGTACAGTGAAAGAGAGAGAAAGAGAATCAGGGTAAATGATAGAGACAGATAGCAAGTGCCAAAGAAGATGGAGTACGATAAATGAGAGTTAGAAGGTTTTCAAGATATACAAAAGGTGGGAAGCATGTGTGAATAGAAAGGAGTAGGAATGATAAAGTTAAGTAGAGTTAAGGAGAGAGTATAGTGTGTGCACTAAGCACAAGGGCAGGGACAGTTTTTTGGGGATAAAAAACCAGGTGGGTGTCTATTGTCATGCCAGCACGAGATGTAATGTTGCCCCTACAGGTAGACGTAGCATCATTGATAGAAGTGGTATAGAAATTTGTCCCTTCACCTAGTTTGGCAGCACTTCTTCAACTAGCCCGAGGCAGTGCACAGCTACTGTTACCCTAACAAAACAGATAGTGATTGTTGTCATACAGTAGGGCAGAAACATTTACTTGCAGCCTAGGTAAATTTCACAAACACTCTCTTACCATGGAGGCCACTGATTAGGCATCCCGTGTTGTTAGCTGTGTCACCATTCTCCACTTTCGTGTGCAGAGCAGCGTGATTCCTATCCTTATTACTATTATACAAAAACTAAGGTTGTTGCATGAAATACCTTGGCTGTACCTCTTCGATTGAGCTGCCCTCACAGCCTCTGTGCAGGTTACCTGTACCCATTCACTTTGGTGTTTGTCCACTCTAACCAGTCTTTTTTGGTGGCACCAGTACCAATCATGGCTGGTCGGAAGAGGATAACAGCATTTGTCAAGATGGGTAGGCACAACAGCTTGCCTGACATGGCTTTACAGGAGTATGAATAGCTGCAGAACTCACAGGGAAGCTTATACTGATGCCTGCTGTAGGAAAATGCCTCTCATGGCATGGTTATCCCCTAACGTTTTGCCTTTTGTTGATGCTAGTTTTGATTGAAAGTGTGCTGGGACCCTGCTAACCAGGCCCCAGCACCAGTGTTCTTTCTCTAAACTGTACCTTTGTCTCCACAATTGGCACAGCCCTGGCACAAAGATAAGTCCCTTATAACTGGTACCCCTGGTACCAAGGGCTGTGTGGCCAGGGAAGGTCTCTAAGGGCTGCAGCATGTATTATGCCACCCTGGGGACCCCTCACTCAGCACATGCACACTGCCTCACAGCTTGTGTGTGCTGGTGGGGAGAAAATGATTAAGTCGGCGTGGCACTCCCCTCAGAATGCCATGCCCACAATCCACTGCCTGTGGCATAGGTAAGTCACCCCTCTCGCAGGCCTTACAGCTCTAAGGCAGGGTGCACTATACCACAGGTGAGGGCATAGTTGCATGAGCACTATGCCCCTACAGTGTCTAAGCCAAATCTTAGACATTGCAAGTGCAGGGTAGCCATAAAGAGTACATGGTCTGGGAGTCTGTCAAATACGAACTCCACAGTTCCATAATGGCTACACTGAATACTGGGAAGTTTGGTATCAAACTTCTCAGTACAATAAACCCACACCTCCCCCCTGCAGGAACTGTAACACCTCAAAGGCTCAAGCCTGGTGTTACAGCACCCCCGGGCACTCTAGCTAGTGGAGATGCCCGCCCCTCTGGACACAGCCCCCACTTTTGGTGTCAAGTCCGGAGGAGGTAATGAGAAAAACGAGGAGGAGTCACCTACCAGTCAGGACAAACCCTAAGGTGACCTGAGCTGAGGTGATCCCTGCCTTAAGAAATCCTCCATCTTGTTGTGGAGCATTCCCCCCAATAGGATTAGGGATGTGCCCCCCTCCCCACAGGGAGGAGGCACAAAGAGGGTGTAGCACCCCTCCAGAACAGTAGACATTGGCTACTGCCCCCCAGACCTAAACACACCCCTAAATTGAGTTTTAGGGACGACCCTGAACCCAGGAAATCAGATTCCTGCAACCTGAAGAAAGAAGAAGGACTGTTGACCTGAAAGCCCCGCAGAGACGACGGAGACGACAACTGACTTGGCCCCAGCCCTACCGGCCTGTCTCCTGACTCAGAGAACCTGCACAGCGACGCATCCAGCGGGACCAGCAACCTCTGAGGACTCAGAGGACTGACCTCCCTAGGACCGTGGCTCTGTCCAAAACTACAACAAAGAAACCATCTTTAAAGAAGTCTCTAGCCTCAGTCCGGAAGCGTGAGTCTTCACACTCTGCACCCGACGCCCACGGCTCGTGCTCAGAGGAACTAACACCGCAGTGAGGACTCCCAGGTGACTCCAACGACGTGGACACCCTGAGTCGACCTCCCTGCACCCCACTGCTACGCCTGCAAAGAGGATCCAGAGGCTCCCCCTGACCGCAACTGCCTGGTAACAAAAGAACCCGACGCCTGGACAAAGCACTGCACCCGCAGCCCCCAGGACCAAGAGGAAACAACTACCGGTGCAGGAGTGACCAGCAGACAGCCCTCATTCTAGCCCAGTCAGTGGCTGGCCCGAGAAGCCCCCCTGTGCCCTGCCTGCATCGCCAGAGTGATCCCCGGGTCCCTCCATTGCTTTCAACGCAACTCGTGAAATCTACTTTGCACACTGCACCCAACTGCCCCTGTGCCGCTGAGGGTGTATTTTGTGTGCCTGTTTGTGACCCCTCCAGTGCTCTACAAAACCCCCCTAGTCTGCTCCCCGAGGACGCAGGTACTTACCTGCTAGCAGACTGGAACCGGAGCACCCCTGTTCTCCATAGACGCCTATGTTATTTGGGCCCTACTTTGACCTCTGCACCTGACCGGCCTTGTGTTGCTGGTGCAGGGTGTTTGGTGTAGACTTGAACCCCCAACGGTGGGCTGTCTATGCCTAGGAGACTGAATTTTTAATTGCTTTACTTACCTGAAAAACTAACCAATACTTACCTCCCCCAGGAACTGTTGATTTTTGCAGTGTCCTCTTTTAAAATAGCTTATTGCCATTTTTGCCAAAACTGTGTACATTAATGTTTTAATTCAAAGTTCCATACTTACCTGTGTGAAGTACCCTACAATTTATGTACTTACCTAAATTCTGAATCTTGCGGTTCTAAAAAAAATCAAGAAAAAAATATTTTTCTATATAAAAACCTATTGGCCTGGAGTTAAGTCTTTGGGTGTGTGTTCTCATTTATTGCCTGTGTGTGTACAACAAATTCTTAACACTACCCTCTGATAAGCCTAATGCTCGACCACACTACCACAAAATAGAGCATTAGTATTATCTAATTTTGCCACTATCAACCTCTAAGGGGAACCCTTAGACTCTGTGCACACTATCTCTCACTTTGAGATAGTATATACAGAGCCAACTTCCTACATCTGTACCCCTCATTTGTATAGAAAGGGATCTTGCACTGCTTCTGCTTGATATGTAACTGTTCTGTGAGGGAAAAAAGCTTACAATTCTGCATGTGCCATGGAATCTTACTCCGTTGCTGCTGCCACCTGTAAAATTTGTGTTTTATTACAGAAGCTTGTCTGTCCTGTATCAGCCTTGCCGGTTTGGGAAGCTTAGTAAAAATCATAATCATTGTATGAAAGCTGAGATAAATAGTATTTTTAATTCTGATGTTCACACATGATGCAAGCAGAATTGTGCACCTACTTAGAATATAGCATATATTTGTTTTACATGCCACAGAAGCAATACCAGCATACAACATAGCAAGGCTAGTTTGTAAAATATAAAACGCTACTTCCAAGTGACCTTGTCTGCTAGTCCTAAATTTTAGCCAACAGCTAAACGCATGTAGAGAGTTTGAGCCCCTGCTTCCAGTGTTAACAAACATATGCTCCACAATGCAATATGCTGGTGACTGAAAAGCCGGGGTTGGCTCAAGGTGTGACACATGCCAATGACCTACTTTGCAGGTATGTAAAAAGTAAAAAAAAAATTATAGATCAAGTGTCAGTCTGTGATTTTTGGCGGAGGCAATGAAAGTTTAGTCTGTGCAGTGGGAAGCGCAAAAATTGCATTTTATGTGCAGATGCCAGAACACGATGTCACACTGTTGTTGTCTTTTTCATAAATGCCGGTATGTAAGAGGAATCTTATATTATCAAGATCAAAGCTTTGAATGATAATCAAGTTTTAATTATATGTTTGCTAGACGAGTTTAACAAAATTATGTAAACAGTGGGCCTGATTTAGAACTCGGCTGAAGGGTTACTCCGTCACAACAGTGATGGATATCCTGTCCACTGAAATCTAAATTCCATAGGACATATTGGGATTTAGATTTCAGCAGATACGATATCTGTCACCATTGTGACAGAGGAACTCGTCCGCCAAGTTCTAAATCAGGCCCGTTGTCTCTTGGACTCCTAGAAATAATCCTCCTCACCAGTGGCGATCCGTAATTTGATGGGGGAGAGGCACACATGCACACACATACATAATCACACTCACCCATCTACATGCGCACTCACTCACACCCATACACTCACAAGCACGCATACGTCCACCATTCACAAGCACATAATGTAGGAGGCTGGCCCAGTGTGTGGTGGACACCTATAGTGTTACACCTTATACTGGGTCCAGGCAACCCTTATTAGAAAGTGTTACAGTGTCTACATAGCCAGGGCCCTCTAGTGGTAGCTGTGGTTCTCTTCCAGGGGATCCTCATCAATAGTCATAAACATTGAATATTCCCGGCCTTGTGCGGGGACCCCGGAGCATATATAAAATACACACATATAAAGTATGAAATATGCACGGAAAAAAAAATATATATAGCATTTTTAGTAGACAAATGTTCATACTAAACTCATATATACATGTGTAAAACAGCAATGCAGACTGTAATCATAAACAGGCTAAAATGCTTTATTTCTATGGAGTTTTTTCTTTTTTTTTTAAATAGTCCTTTTCAAAATTACAATAAGAGAAATAATATTTACCAAAGCCCCATAACTGGGCCTAGGGAAATAAGCAGTAGTAACATCAGAGAAAAAACAAAAAAAACTACATTGAAAAACAATGGAGCATTCTTAGCCAATAGGCTGCATGCAGGTTAACACAGGAGAACCATAAAAATTCTGGCACCGTGCCTTTAAGACCCTGAGCACCTCCAGTATCCCACCATGCCTCAGGGGTGAAGGAGAGGTGACAGTTGGTTCACAGTTAGGTCAGTTCTTTTTTCGGCTTCTTCTGAGAGGATCCTGGAGCATTGAGCTCTCAGTTTTTCTGAGTTTTTCTCAGAAAAATACTTCAGAACAGTGTTTTTTCCACCTTTACTCGACATCTAACATCTTTGTCTGAGTCTGGAAGTTTTTTCCTGACTGAAAAATGCCTTCCCTTTTTGTGAAGTGCCCTTCCTGTGGGAAGAAGAAGGCCCAGTCAGATCCACACACTCTCTGCATTGTGTGCTTGCCTCAGAGTCACTGCCCTGACACTTGCAAACACTGCAAGAACATGTCAAAAAGAACTCTGAAGGACAGGGAGAAGATCAGGCTTCATGGTCTTCATGAGAGGCAGAAAACATCATCCTCTTCGCTTCCCAGGCAGCCAACAAGCCATTCTCAGGAGAGACAGGCTAGATTGACGTCAGCAGGTAGGAAGATACCTGTTTGTTCCCCGTCGATGTCGAAGGATATGGTGTCGAGAGAACATGGCCACCGCAGGGGCAGATCTCCGTCGACGGCAACCCACTGATCGACGTTGAGCCATCACCGGCGTGCCCATTCGCCGGCGCAGGCCTCGCACCCCTCGACGTCAAGGAAGGCGACGTCGAAATCGCCTCAGCGGCGTGAAAGAGGACATCCGCCGTCGGCGGTCCACCACTCGACGGCGAGACACACAACGGCGAGCAGGTCGCGGTCAAGGGATTGCCGGTCAGCGTCGAGGCACTCGACGTCGAGGCCAGGGCAACCTGCGGCACTCCCTTCAACGTCGTTACAGCTGTCGACACAGGTTTTACCTGTCTTACAGGGAGCAGAGCATCGACTTCCGCCGGCAGATAAGACCACTCCAACATCTCCGGTGGTCTCCATAAGAAGTGGTTCATCTCGGTCGAGAGCTGCATCGTCTGGGCATGTCTCGCCCATCAACTTGTCACCGAGGTGGTTGGAGAGCCTTAATAGACCGACTGCCTCCCCAGACTCGCAGTATTCGAGGATGTACTCTCCTTCTGCCTCTCTCCCGAGAACACCATCGCCAACAGCGCGGGCAGGACGGGCTCGTTCTGCTTCTCACCAGTCGACCACGAGGCCTGGGCGCTCTGCTACAGCATCTCGGAGCAGGTCACTCTCCCAGAGACGATCTAGGTCACGGTCACGCCATCACAGAAGGTCTCCATCTTGGTCATCGTCGGGGTCCCCTGTCAGACAATACTCCCCCACCTTAACGGATTCTCCACCAGCTAGGGTTTCCCCGGTGGACGTCATCACTACCTTTAACGAGGTGCTTCTCAGGGGAGCACAAAAACTAAACATAGAGGTTCCAGAACCTTCAACCTCCTCATCCGTCATCTTTGAAACCCTGCAACATAGGGCGGTTTCAAAAAAGCTGCTGCCGCTAGTGCCTGGTCTGTTACAACCAACCATGGACACCTTTTTAGCACTAGCCACCCTCAGATCAGCTCCTGCTAGGATCTTGAAGAAATATAAAGCGCCTGAACAAGATCCTTTGTTTCTCAGGACGGATCCGCCGCCGGACTCAGTCATATTGGCCGCAGCCTGAAAAACGCACTCAGTAGCATCATCCTCCACGGTTCCACCGGACAAGGAGAGCAGACATCTAGACTCTCTGGGGAGGAAAATGTGTGGCACGGCGGCTTCCATGATGAAGGTCTCCAGCGCTTCTGCACTCCTAGGCAGATATGACCGTTCACATTGGGACTCTCTGAACAGGTTCGCAGACAAATTGCCTAGGGAGGACAGGCAGGATTTCCAGGAGATCCTTCAGTAGGGATGTCTGGTCTCCAATCAGGTCATCAGCGCAGCAGCAGATGGGGCAGACTTAGCTGCACATGGGGTTTGTGCAAGAAGGTCTTCCTGGTTGAGACTGACAGGATTGAAGCAGGAAGCGCAACAGCGTATCCTAAATCTTCCGTTCAACGGGAACTCGCTATTTGGTACCCATACAGACAAAGAGATGGCGCACATGAAGACGGAAGTGGATACCATGAGAGCAGTAGGCCTGGAGAGAAAAAAGGACTTCAGGCGAAGGTATAGGCCTTACGACAGGCGCCCTTTTCAGCAGAGGGTTTAAAACCCTCATTGGTCCCAGAGGCCACAGCAGAGGCAAGGACGCCCACTTTTTCAATCTCGTAAGGCCACGAGGGACCGAGGGTCAAGTAGACCACAGCAGTCCACACCCAAAACTCCAGCAAAACAATGAGGACTCGCTTCCCTTAACACTGTGCACCACTCCGGTGGGGGGAAGTATCACAGAGTTCATTCACGAGTGGCGTGGTATAACAAAAGACAAATGGGTGCTCAACATTGTCGAGAATGGGTACTCTCTTCTTTTCCGACAACCTCCTCCTCACTTGCCACCAACCAAATGCAATCCGTCTCACATCAGCCTATTGCGCAAAGAGGCTCACGCCCTTTTACGGAAAAAAGCAATAGAAAAAGTTCCAGTCGCGCACAGAGGGAAGGGGGTATACTCCCGTTATTTTCTGGTAGCGAAAAAAGGCCGAGAAGGAGTTTTCAGACCGATTCTGGACTTACGACTACTGAACAAGTACATAAAAAAGCAAAAGTTCAGGATGCTGGCCCTTAACCAGATTTTACCTCAGCTACATCGGGGAGACTGGATGTGCTCCATCGACCTGCAGGATGCGTATTTTCACATCCCGATCATTTCCAAGCATCGGTAATTCCTACGCTTCCGGATAGCCTCACAGCACTATCAGTTCAAGGTGCTACCATTCGGCCTGAAATCTGCCCCTCGCGTTTTCTCAAAATGCGTAGCAGTGGTAGCGTCACATCTAAGGAAGCAAAAAATCTTCATTTACCCATACCTAGACGGCTGGCTACTGAAAGCCTCCTCTCCGGAACAGGCGAGAAGCCATCGGGACATTCTGCTCAGTGTTTTCAGGTCTCTAGGTCTACAAGTCAACTACCAAAAGTCTACCTTGATTCCATCGCAAAATCTCCAATACCTGGGAGCAATTCTGGATACAGAGCTCGAAAGAGTGTATCCTTGGGAGGAACGACTATTATCAATAAAGAGAAAGTGTCAAGACCAGCTGAAGTCCGACGCACCTACGGCCCGTCAGGTGACATCTCTACTGGGCTCCATGGCCTCGTGCATTTTCATTGTCCCGAATGCCAGGCTACATATGAGGCCTCTTCAAGAGGTGCTGGAAAACAACTGGGAACAGAGCATGGGCCGCTGGGAGGACAGAGTGCGACTTCCGATAGGAGCACGACAGTCGTTGCAATGGTGTATGCACAGACCTCACCTGTCAGTAGGAGTTCCGTTTCACCAGGTAATCCCATCCGACACTCTGGTAAGGGATGCGTCTCTTCAGGGATGGGGAGCTCATCTAAGTTCCCTTCAAGCTCAGGGCCTGTGGTCCGACAACGAAACAGAGTACCACATCAACCTGCTGGAGCTCAGAGCAGTCCATCTGGCTCTCAAGTCTTTTGCTCCATCGATTCAGGGGAAATCTCTCCTAGTACAAACGGACAATACGACCACAATGTATTATTTGAACAGACAAGGGGGAACGAGATCCCTGCCCCTATCTCGTGAGTCTCAGACAATCTGGCATTGGCTCCTAGCGAGAGGAATGTTGCTTACAGCGATTCACCTACCAGGTCAACAAAATGTGGAGGCGGACTTCCTGAGCAGACACCTTGAGGACGCCCACGATTGGGTCCTGCACGACGAAGTCGTCGAAGACATCTTCGCTCAATGGGGTCGGCCTCAATTGGATCTCTTCGCAGACGAAGTAAACAGGAAATGCCCAGACTTCGCATCCAGGTTCTACCGTCCGGGATCTCGAGGGAATGCCCTGTTGATCGACTGGTCAGGGATATTTCTCTACGCTTTTCCACCGATCCCCCTCATACCTGCAGTGATCAACAAACTTTACAGATCTAGCACCAGGATGATTCTCATAGCTCCGCAATGGCCTCGTCAGTTCTGGTACACAGATCTCCTCAACCTATCGGAACAACCTCACAGGAGGCTGCCGTGCAGACCGGATCTCCTTTGCAGGCTGGGGGGAAGGATACTTCACCCAAACTACCCTCTCTGAGCTTGACGGCATGGCTCCTGAATTCCTGCAGTATGGGCACCTAGGGCTCTCGCAGGAGTGCATGAACATCTTGAAGGAGTCCAGACGACCTTCCACGCGGCGTTCTTACGCGTTCAAGTGGAAGAGGTTCTACATATGGTGTCGTCAGCAAGGTCAGAATCCTATACTGGCTCAGGAGGAGGTCATATTGTCTTACCTACTCCATTTGGCAAAATCGGGTCTGCAGGTATCATCTATTAAGGTACATTTATCTGCCATTACAGCCTAACGTAAGTCACTTTCTCAGGAATCCTTTTTTACGAGACCAGTAGTCAAGGATTTCTTAGAAGGTTTGAAAAAAGTTTTTCCACCCATTCGGAAACCCTCCCCTCCATGGGAGCTGAACATAGTGCTATCAAAACTTATGGGCCCTCCTTTCGAACCTATACACAAAGCCTCTTTGCAACACCTTAGGTGGAAGACGGCTTTTTTTATAACCATTACTTCCGCAAGGAGGGTCAGTGAGATTCAGGCTTTGTCCTCCAAAGAACCGTACACAGTCTTCCACGAGAATAGAGTGGTTCTACGAACTCACCCATCATTCCTACCGAAGGTGGTGTCAGAATTTCACATCAATCAGACTATTTCTCTACCAACTTTTTTCCCCAATCCGGAGACTCCGGCGGAGAAAGCTTTGCACTCCCTAGATTTGAAAAGAGTGCTAAAATTTTACTTGGATAAAACCAAGCTAATTAGACATTCCAACCACTTGTTTATAAATTATGGTCATTTGAGAACCGGAGAGGCAGCGTCAAAACGAACCATATCTAGATGGATAGTTTCTTGTATTGTTAATGCATATCAATTGGCTAACAAACAACTACTTGCTAGACCTAAGGCGCATTCGACAAGAGGAAAGGCGGCTACTGCTGCCCTCCTTAATAATGTTCCAATCTCTGAACTTTGTAAGGCTGCTACATGGAAGTCTGTACATACATTTACTAGGCATTACTGTTTGGACTCAGATGCAAGAGCAGACGCCCAAGTTGGGCAAGCTTCTCTGAGAAATTTATTTGCATGATACATATCTATTCCTGCACTTCTATTGGACAGTCCGTAGTCAAGGGATGGGCTTGCTAATCTATTCAATGTTTATGACTATTGATGAGAATCCCCTGGAAGAGAAGGATAAGTTACTTACCTGTAAATCCTAGTTCTCTTCCAGGGGTATCCTCATCAAAGTCAACCCACCCTCCTCCCTGGACGCAAGTCTCCTAGAAGTGCAGGACAGACTATCTTTCGAATCTGCTACACAGCTTGTCACCGTAAAAAAGTACTGACCTAACTGTGAACCAACTGTCACCTCTCCTTCACCCCTGAGGCATCGTGGGATATTGGAGGTGCTCAGGGTCTTAAAGGCACGGTGCCAGAATTTTTATGGTTCTCCTGTGTTAACCTGCATGCAGCCTATTGGCTAAGAATGCTTCATTGTTTTTCAATGGAGTTTTTTCTCTGATGTTACTACTGCTTATTTCCCTAGGCCCAGTTATGGGGCTTTGGTAAATATTATTTCTCTTATTGTAATTTTGAAAAGAACTATTTAAAAAAAAAAAGAAAAAAACTCCATAGAAATAAAGCATTTTAGCCTGTTTATGATTACAGTCTGCATTGCTGTTTTACACATGTATATATGAGTTTAGTATGAAAATTTGTCTACTAAAAATGCTATATATATTTTTTTTTCCGTGCATATTTCATACTTTATATGTGTGTATTTTATATATGCTCCGGGGTCCCCGCACAAGGGCGGGAATATTCAATGTTTATGACTATTGATGAGGATACCCCTGGAAGAGAACTAGGATTTACAGGTAAGTAACTTATCTTGAGCAGCCAAGACTTAACTAGGAGTGTGAAGCACTTGCAATACCACAGTAGTCACACAGTAACTTATCACACATGGAAGGAACCACACAGAGTTGCAAAAATAAAGGTACTTTATCACAGGAACACCTAACTAGACTAGGCAAACCCTCTTCTAGAGGTAAGTACACACAAAGGGGGTCATTCTGACCCTGGCGGTCATGGACCGCCAGGGCCGGGGACCGCGGATGCACCGCCAACAGGCTGGCGGTGCATCCAGGCCTATTCTGACCGCGGCTTTAAGCCGCGGTTTCCCGCCGGTTTTCCCCTGGCCTGAGGAATCCTCCATGGCGGCGCTGCAGGCAGCGCCGCCATGGGGATTCCGACCCCCTTACCGCCAGCCTGGTTCTGGCGGTTCTGACCGCCAGAACCTGGTTGGCGGTAACGGGTGTCGTGGGGCCCCCTAACAGGGCCCCACCAAGATTTTCAGTGTCTGCATAGCAGACACTGAAAATCTGGACGGGTGCAACTGCACCCGTCGCACACTTTCCACTCCGCCGGCTCCATTCGGAGCCGGCATCCTCATGGAAGGGGGTTTCCCACTGGGCTGGCGGGCGGCCTTCTGGCGGTCGCCCGCCAGCCCAGCGGGAAACTCAGAATTACCGTGGCGGTCTTTTGACCGCGCAGTCGTATTCTGACGGTGGTACTTTGGCGGGCGGCAGAATGAGGCCCAAAATGTACACAGGTAAGTATTAGGAAATAGCACAAAATTGCATGGGCCCTAGAGGGGGGCTGAACCATATACTAAAAAATGGAATGCGAAAATGGGTCCCTCACCAGATGATATGGAGTAGTTAGCCAAGGGCTGGGAGAGAGTGGAACCCCAAGAGGTGAGTATCTAGAAGACCCCCAGTGACCAGGAGAGCATAGGTAAGTTACCTGATCATCTCATAGGCTAATGTGGGGACTCATAAATGAAATATTGCAGGAACAGGACTAGGCTGGTGGAGCCCAATGGTGGATTCTGGATGAGGAGGACCTAGAAAAGAAATGGATAGAGTCCAGTCCGCGGAGGCGTGGCCAGGTGTAGCAGGAGGCAATGCTAACCCTTCTATGGGGGAAGATCCGTGTCTACAGTAGTGGATGAAGTCCAGCTGTGAAGTCCACGAGCTGCAGAGGAGTCCCTGAAGTTGTTTAGGAGCTGTCCCTCGACGGCCACCAGATTGCAGACGGGTTAGGGGTCATGAGGACCACCAACAAGCAAATTCAGCTGGAGCTGGTTGAGATTTGCAGAGCTGAAGAGGACCCTGGAAGACTGGTAGGAGCAATACTGCTGGGGTCCTCTAAGGGTCCCCCAGGGAGCATGGAATCATGCCACCAATACTGCCATCAGTATTGGGGTATGATTTCGACATGTTTGATACCCAACATGCCTAGGTTCTGAGTTACCAGTATGTAGCGGGACCATAGGTAGTGACCTATGGCCAATAAATAGTTAAAATGGCTTTCCCGCACTTATGAAGTCCAGGGAATTGGAACTGGAGTTCATAAGGGCACCTCTGCTCCTGCAGAGGTGCCCACACACACAGAGACCTGTACCCTGCCCTTATGGCTGGAATGGCCTAACATAGGGGTGACTTACAGTGACTTGGTGTAGGACCAGCAGTGAAAGGGCGCATGCACCTTTTCACACAGGCTGCAAATGGCAGGCCTGCATACACAGGTTACATGGGCTCCCATGGGTGGCATAATACATGCCTCAGCCCATGGGGGACCCCTGGTGTACCAGTGCCCTGGGTACCTAAGTATCATATACTAGGAGCTTACAGGAGAACACTAGTATGCCAATTGTGGGGTGTAAAGGGTACCAAGACAACCACATTTAGAGGAGATAGCACAATCACTAGGTCGTGGTTAGCAGGATCACAGTGAAAACAGTCTAAGCACACTGACAACAGGCAAAAAGTTGAGGTGATCATGCCAGAAAGAGGACCTTTCTTACACATACAAAGCCACAGATCCATTCACAGCACCTACGCAATAATTCACACACAAGCACACATCAGATATTAACCTCTTAGCTGCTGGGCCTTTTCCCCCCCAGTGCTGAGCCCTTTTTTGGCTATTTGGGCTAGTTCGCGCTTAGGGCTTCATAACTTTTTGTCCACATAAGCTAACCACGCCAAATTTGCGTCCTTTTTTTCCAACATCCTAGGGATTCTAATGGTACCCAGAGTTGGTGGTTTCCCCTGGAGGAGACCAAGAAAATAGCCAAAATACAGTGAAAATTTTGTTTTTTCCAAAAAAATGGGAAAAAAGGGCTGCCGAAGAAGGCTTGTGGTTTTTTCCCTGAAAATGCCATCAACCAAGGGTTTCTGGTGCTGAAATCACTATCTTCCCACCTTTCAGGAACGGGCAGACTTGAATCAGAAAACCGAATTTTTCAACACAAATTTGGCATTTTACTGGGACATACCCCATTTCTACTATATTTGGTGCTTTCAGCCTCCTTCCAGTTAGTGACAGGAATGGGTGTGAAACCAATGCTGGATCCCGGAATGCTAAACATTTCTGAAAACTAGACAAAATTCTGAATTCAGCAAGGGGTCATTTGTGTAGATCCTACAAGGTTTTCCTACAGAAAATAACAGCTGAAATAAAAAAATATTGAAATTGAGCTGAAAACAACAGCCATTTTTCTTTATGTTTTACTCTGTAACTTTTTCCTGCGATGTCAGATTTCTGAAAGCAATATACCGTTTTGTCTGCTGGACTCTTCTGGTTGCGGGGATATAAAGGGCTTGTAGGTTCATCAAGAACCCTAGGTACCCAGAGCCAATAAATAAGCTGCACCCTGCAGTTGGTTTTCATTCTATACTGGGTATACAGCAATTCATTTGCTGAAATATGAAGAGTGAAAAAGAGGTATCAAGAAAACCTTTGCATTTCCAAAATGGGATCAAGATAAGGTTTTGAGGAGCAGTGGTTATTTGCACATCGCTGAATTCCGAGGTGCCCATACTAGCATGTGAATTGCAGGGCATTTCTCAAATAGACGTCTTTTTTACACACTCTCTTATATTTGGAAGGAAAAAATGTAGAGAAAGATAAGGGGCAATAACACTTGTTTTGCTATTCTGTGTTCCCCCAAGTCTCCCGATAAAAATGATACCTCACTTGTGTGGGTAGGCCTAGTGCCCGCGACAGGAAATGCCCCAAAACACAACATGGACACATCCTATTTTTTTTATAGAAAACACAGCTGTTTTTTCCAAAGTGCCTACCTGTAGATTTTGGCCTCTAGCTCAGCCGGCACATAGGGAAACCTACCAAACCTGTGCATTTCTGAAAACTAGAGACCTAGGGGAATCCAAGGAGGGGTGACTTGCGGGGCTCGGACCAGGTTCTGTTACCCAGAATCCTTTGCAAACCTCAAAAAGTGGCTAAAAAAACAAGTTTTCCTCACATTTCGGTGACAGAAAGTTCTGGAATCTGAGAGGAGCCACAAATTTCCTTCCACCCGGCGTTCCCCCAAGTCTCCCGATAAAAATGATACCTCACTTGTGTGGGTAGGCCTAGCGCCCGCGACAGGAAACGCCCCAAAGCGCAACGTGGACACATCAAAATTTTTGGAAGAAAACAGAGGTGTTTTTTGAGAAGTGCCTACCTGTAGATTATGGCCTCTAGCTCAGCCGGCACATAGGGAAACCTACCAAACCTGTACATTTTTGAAAACTAGAGACCTAGGGGAATCCAAGATGGGGTGACTCGCGGGGCTCTGACCAGGTTCTGTTACCCAGAATCCTTTGCAAACCTCAAAAAGTGGCTAAAAAAACAAGTTTTCCTCACATTTCGATGACAGAAAGTTCTGGAATCTGAGAGGAGCCTCAAATTTCCTTCCACCCAGCGTCCCCCCAAGTCTCCCGATAAAAATGATACCTCACTTGTGTGGGTAGGCCTAGCGCCCGCGACAGGAAATGCCCCAAAACACAACGTGGACACATCACAGAAAACAGAGCTGTTTTTTGCAAAGTGCCTACATGTAGATTTTGGCCTCTAGCTCAGCCGGCACCTAGGGAAACCTACCAAACCTGTACATTTTTGAAAACTAGAGACCTAGGGGAATCCAAGATGGGGTGACTCGCGGGGCTCTGACCAGGTTCTGTTACCCAGAATCCTTTGCAAACCTCAAAAAGTGGCTAAAAAAACAAGTTTTCCTCACATTTCGGTGACAGAAAGTTCTGGAATCTGAGAGGAGCCTCATATTTCCTTCCACCCAGCGTCCCCCCAAGTCTCCCGATAAAAATGATACCTCACTTGTGTGGGTAGGCCTACCGCCCGCGACAGGAAATGCCCCAAAACACAACGTGGACACATCACAGAAAACAGAGCTGTTTTTTGCAAAGTGCCTACCTGTAGATTTTGGCCTCTAGCTCAGCCGGCACCTAGGGAAACCTACCAAACCTGTACATTTTTGAAAACTAGAGACCTAGGGGAATCCAAGATGGGGTGACTCGCGGGGCTCTGACCAGGTTCTGTTACCCAGAATCCTTTGCAAACCTCAAAAAGTGGCTAAAAAAACAAGTTTTCCTCACATTTCGGTGACAGAAAGTTCTGGAATCTGAGAGGAGCCTCAAATTTCCTTCCACCCAGCGTCCCCCCAAGTCTTCCGATAAAAATGATACCTCACTTGTGTGGGTAGGCCTAGCGCCCGCGACAGGAAATGCCCCAAAACACAACGTGGACACATCACAGAAAACAGAGCTGTTTTTTGCAAAGTGCCTACCTGTAGATTTTGGCCTCTAGCTCAGCCGGCACCTAGGGAAACCTACCAAACCTGTAAATTTTTGAAAACTAGAGACCTAGGGGAATCCAAGATGGGGTGACTCGCGGGGCTCTGACCAGGTTCTGTTACCCAGAATCCTTTGCAAACCTCAAAAAGTGGCTAAAAAAACAAGTTTTCCTCACATTTCGGTGACAGAAAGTTCTGGAATCTGAGAGGAGCCTTAAATTTCCTTCCACCCAGCGTCCCCCCAAGTCTCCCGATAAAAATGATACCTCACTTGTGTGGGTAGGCCTAGCGCCCGCGACAGGAAATGCCCCAAAACACAACGTGGACACATCACAGAAAACAGAGCTGTTTTTTGCAAAGTGCCTACATGTAGATTTTGGCCTCTAGCTCAGCCGGCACCTAGGGAAACCTACCAAACCTGTACATTTTTGAAAACTAGAGACCTAGGGGAATCCAAGATGGGGTGACTCGCGGGGCTCTGACCAGGTTCTGTTACCCAGAATCCTTTGCAAACCTCAAAAAGTGGCTAAAAAAACAAGTTTTCCTCACATTTCGGTGACAGAAAGTTCTGGAATCTGAGAGGAGCCTCAAATTTCCTTCCACCCAGCGTCCCCCCAAGTCTCCCGATAAAAATGATACCTCACTTGTGTGGGTAGGCCTAGCGCCCGCGACAGGAAATGCCCCAAAACACAACGTGGACACATCACAGAAAACAGAGCTGTTTTTTGCAAAGTGCCTACCTGTAGATTTTGGCCTCTAGCTCAGCCGGCACCTAGGGAAACCTACCAAACCTGTACATTTTTGAAAACTAGAGACCTAGGGGAATCCAAGATGGGGTGACTCGCGGGGCTCTGACCAGGTTCTGTTACCCAGAATCCTTTGCAAACCTCAAAAAGTGGCTAAAAAAACAAGTTTTCCTCACATTTCGGTGACAGAAAGTTCTGGAATCTGAGAGGAGCCTCAAATTTCCTACCACCCAGCGTCCCCCCAAGTCTCCCGATAAAAATGATACCTCACTTGTGTGGGTAGGCCTAGCGCCCGCGACAGGAAATGCCCCAAAACACAACGTGGACACATCACAGAAAACAGAGCTGTTTTTTGCAAAGTGCCTACCTGTAGATTTTGGCCTCTAGCTCAGCCGGCACCTAGGGAAACCTACCAAACCTGTACATTTTTGAAAACTAGAGACCTAGGGGAATCCAAGATGGGGTGACTCGCGGGGCTCTGACCAGGTTCTGTTACCCAGAATCCTTTGCAAACCTCAAAAAGTGGCTAAAAAAACAAGTTTTCCTCACATTTCGATGACAGAAAGTTCTGGAATCTGAGAGGAGCCTCAAATTTCCTTCCACCCAGCGTCCCCCCAAGTCTCCCGATAAAAATGATACCTCACTTGTGTGGGTAGGCCTAGCGCCCGCGACAGGAAATGCCCCAAAACACAACGTGGACACATCACAGAAAACAGAGCTGTTTTTTGCAAAGTGCCTACCTGTAGATTTTGGCCTCTAGCTCAGCCGGCACCTAGGGAAACCTACCAAACCTGTAAATTTTTGAAAACTAGAGACCTAGGGGAATCCAAGATGGGGTGACTCGCGGGGCTCTGACCAGGTTCTGTTACCCAGAATCCTTTGCAAACCTCAAAAAGTGGCTAAAAAAACAAGTTTTCCTCACATTTCGATGACAGAAAGTTCTGGAATCTGAGAGGAGCCTCAAATTTCCTTCCACCCAGCGTCCCCCCAAGTCTCCCGATAAAAACGATACCTCACTTGTGTGGGTAGGCCTAGCGCCCGCGACAGGAATGGATCACACAAGGGTCAATGGTAGTCCTTGCTTGAGGTCTACTGTTAACCCTGGAGTGATTCATTCCTGAAGCAGGCACTAGGCGCAGGCACACAAGCGGGGTTGTGTTTTTATCAGGACAAGTTGGGAAACACTGGGTGGTAGGAATTTTGAGGATCCCTGCAGATCCCTGGACTTCTGCTCATTGGAATGCAAGGAAAATGTGTTTTTTAAGCACATAATGTAATTTCAAGGGGATTCTGGGTGAAGGAAAACTGGTGAAAGCCATGCAAGTCCTGCACCCTTGGTCTCCCCTGGTACTAGTTTGTTAAAGTTAACCCACCACTCACACTGGTTGGTTTTAGCACCTCCAGAAATTATGGTTTTAAAGCATGATTACTTATCAAAGTATCTGAATGTTGAAACCAAGCCTTCTGAAGGTGGGCCATAAAGCCGCGTCCAGGCACCAACCTCTTTATGGTCCATTCACACGCCATTCACGCACAACAAACAACCCTTTCATATCGCCAGCCACGGGCCCAATCCAATCAATCACTCCACTCACATTAACTTACCGCTGCCAGACAAGGGCCCATCACATTCACACGCCACAGAACGGATTAAGTTTGACTACATTTTACCACCTGTCAAGTAACTGCCTCCTTCTTCCTTAACATTACCAAATGCATGCATAACAAACCTTTACTAATGACTCCTGTGACAGCCACCTGAGGCTCAGGAAGACATGTTTTTCATGCGCCTTTAGCGCACTCTCTGTGCTAAATCCAACTCCTTCCAGTTTGTGGATGCAAGTTGGGGGTGTCCGAGTATGCCGTACAAAGCGATTCCTCGAACTGAGTGAGCATATCTACCTTTGAAACTAAGGGAGACATGCTGGGGATTTCTCATGCTGTTACCTAAAGAGAAGGTCATAGGCTACCTGCCTCCTTCTTCCTTAACATTACCAAATGCATGCGTAACAAACCTTTACTAATGACTCCTGTGACAGCCACCTGAGGCTCAGGAAGACATGTTTTTCATGCGCCTTTAGCGCAATCTCTGTGCTAAATCTAACTCCTTCCAGTTTGTGGATGCAAGTTGGGGGTGTCCGAGTATGCCGTACAAAGCGATTCCTCGAACTGAGTGAGCATATCTACCTTTGAAACTAAGGGAGACATGCTGGGGATTTCTCATGATGTTCCCTAAAGAGAAGGTCATAGGCTATGGAAAAGGGTAGTGTTTGGTACATAGGGGAGTCCATGAGAACGTAGCATATGTCCCAGCCAACATTATGTGCAGTGATGTGACTATAATGCACTTATACAGCAAACTGAACATCTACTAAGTTCTGATGGAGGATGAACATGAAAAGCAGGTCAAACACTGACCTATACAAGTCATTCTCCTTTAGTGCTGGGATGGCACCAATGGGTTTGAATCCATAGGTGTAGATGATGTACATCTGTACTACCTTTACTATCTGCCTTCTACCTGTGCAATAACCCTGTGAAGGCACTCCTACCATAAGCTTTCCTTACCCATCCATGTCTCTGTTCTCATCAGAGTCCTGGCTAATCCTGTATAATAGCCAAGTGAACCTATACTAGTTTGTGGAAGCAAGTTGGGGGCTTCCAAGTATGCCCTACAAAGTGATTTCTCGAACTGAGAGAGCATATCTACCGTTGAAAGTAAGGAAGACATGCAGGTGAAGAAAGGGTACTCCGTGGCAATGTGGCATATGTTCTGTCTACTAGTATATGCAGTAGGGGGAAGAAAATGCATGTTAATTGAACAGAACACCGACCACGCCAAAAGGAAGTCCATGATGAAGTAAAATTCTGTGGCTCCTTGCCTAACGAAGCAGTGGCCCATGTACGTTCGGTATCCATGCACTGCCACTGAAAGGATTACCCAACAGCAGCTCAACCTCAGTCGATTTCCCAGAACTTTGCTTTAGTATGATACAACGTAAAGCAAGTAGGGATACAGAGGCCTGGTTGTGATGGACACTGGGGACAGTAATACCGACTCTCCTGCCGCTTTCCATGCTTTGAGCACACTTTACAGCGACGACATGGGCGATCCTTTTTGGGTGTTTTAGGTATGCGATCAGCAAAGTGTCGCTCCTGCAGCCTTGCCACATCCTCCAGAACATATGAGGTGGAGGCTGCTGCTTCTTCAGTAACAGCAGTGAGGCTTTCAATTACAGACAACTGGAAGTCAAGGAAAGTCATGAGTCTTCCTGTTGTTGTCTGACGGTAAACAACATACGCATTATATGTTGCCATCTGAATCAGGTGGGTAAACAGTTTCTTGTACCAAGTGCGAGTTTTACGACACGCATTGTATGGTTGAAGAACCTGGTCGTTCTTGTCCACTCCACCCATGTACTTATTGTAATCAAGTATACAGATGGGCTTGTGGACTTCGGCCATCTGACCCCAAACCGTGATGGGAGAAGTGCTCTCATCATGAATTGTAGTGAGCACGTATACATCACGTCTATCTAGGAACTTGACTGCGAGCAGTTCGTTAGAACGCAATGCAGTACTCTGTGATTTCTGGAGCTTCTTGCAAACAAGCTCCCGCGGGAATCCTTTGCGGTTACAACGAACTGTACCGCAGGCCACAGTGCCAGCTTTGTAGAGCTCACTGAACAGCTCTACTCCTGTATAGAAATTGTCCACATAAAGGTTATAACCTTTGTGAAGAAGTGGATGGACAAGTTCCCATACAATCTTACCTGTGACCCCTAACGTGGGAGGGCAACCTACAGGGTTTAGGGTAGAATCCTTCCCTGTATACACTCTCAGGCTGTACACATAGCCAGTAGAGCTCTCACACAGCATGTACAGCTTTATGCCATTGCGAGCTCTTTTGCTCGCAATGTACTGTCTGAAAAGCAGCCGTCCTTTGTACAGGATCAAGGACTCATCGACTGCTATATTCTTTCCAGGAGTATAGATCTCTGGAAACCTGGCAGACAAATGTTCCACGACAGGCCGAATTTTGAACAACCTGTCATGATCTGGATGGTCCCGGGGCAATGCAGCAGAATTGTCATTGAAATGCAGCATGCGCTGCAGTAGCAAAAAACGATCTCTGCTCATGTATGGTGCGAAGATGGGAGTTACCCAAACCGTGCGAGTCGTCCAGTAGGACTGCAAGGTGGGTTTCTGTACTAACCCCATTTTGAGGGTAAGGCCCAAAAATATCTTCAACTCCGCCAGCGAAGTGGGAGTCCACTGGCGTACCCTAGAACGGGGCCCTAGAGTGCCTCCGCGCTCCCTCAGAAATTGGTCTGCACGCAAATTTGTTTGCTGCACAACTTTCTGAAGAAAGTCAACATCCAAAAACAGATAGATGTAGTCGACTGGCAAAAAGTTAGCTGTATCGACTTTACATCCAGCGTCACCAGTAAAAGGTGGAATTTGGGGCTGAACCAAACAGGGGGGCTGCCAAGAGAGCACTCGTTCTGTGCTTGCGGCAGCAAGCACGTGCTCTCTGGGTTCGGCTAACCCAATGTGGTCCCGCTGCCCAGAATGTGCTTGCGAAGGGACAGCACGGATGTCGTCATTGTCTCCTTCAGACTCACTGGAAGAGGTGTCGTCAGATGGGACTCCGCCGACTGAAAAATCACTCCCAGAATCTGCCCCATTGTCCTCTCCCTCAGATGCTGTCTCAGTGTCTGCTGTCTCAGTCTCTGAGCCTACATCAGAACTGTCCTCCATAACCCGAGCTAGGGCTTGATCAGCAGTCATCCAACGAGACGCCATCTCTGCAACTGGCTAAACTGTCCCTCTAAATTACTATCCTACGTAGAAGGCAGATAGTCACAAAATTGCTTGTTGGTATGTTTGTTGTGTACAACAGGAAATGTCGTCACCTTACCTTCGCTTCTTCTCCAATTCTGCAGATTCTCTGAAAACACTGAAAAAAACAAAAAAAGAATGTATTACTTCACCTTACCACACACCCTGTGCAACAGTCATTTTTGGTGCTCTGCCTCCCATTACCTCCTCTTCTAATTCCCTCAGTACTATCCAGCAAAACTGCCACTACAGAAAAGACATGCATGCATGCATATTGTGTGTATATATATATATATATATATATATATATATATATATATATATAATAATATATATATATTTATATGTTTAGAAACAAAGTGGTTGAAGGGTTGCTGGGCGGCACACTTCACTGCCGGTGCCCAGTGACAGGGAAGACCAATCTAGAAATTATCTAATGCCGAAAAATTTCACCGCACTCCATGAAGTACAAATAAACGTGTATTTTATTGCAGTCAATAACCACCAACGTGTTTCAACTCACCAAGGAGTCTTGATCACGGTCCTCGTGGAGTGCGGTGAAATTGTTCACCATTATAAAACAACACACACAAGAATAACAAGCATTTACAATGCAATGGGTCTCGCATCTGCTCGAGTTAGAGCTATTAGCGTTATAAACTCCTAACCCAACTTTTCTTGCCACATAAATTGATAATTTAAAGTTAAACTCTTTCACATAAGAGAGCCGAATCACAGCGCCATGGCCACCATGAGCATCATGTGAAGAGTTACACAAAAGGAAAAGAAGTTCGCTCGCAGTTAAACGTAACAGCAAAAGTGCAATTAGCCATGTACCAGGGGCGATGGCCAAGGCGGTAGCAAAACCTCCCCAAGGAGGGACAAAGGTAAATCATTTTCCAATGCCATCAAAGGAGTGGTAGTGATGGGCGTGAGGTGGGCGTTGTTAGAAGCCCAGATACACACCAACAAGTCAGAAAAGCAGCACATGGACGCTGCAATGCTTGTCCTGAAAAAAATATATATATCTATCTATATATATATATATATATATATATATATATATATCTATATAGATATATATATCTATATATCTATATAGATATATATATCTATATAGATATATATATGTGTATACATATATACACATATATATGAGACTCATGTCACAAATCTTTTTCTTTTTATACATGTGTGCTTGCCCTCGGCAAAGCACACATGTATAAAAAAAAAAATGGCCCCATTGATGGTCACCCTAAGGGCTGACCACCAACAATTTGTTTTTTTTTGTTTTTTTTTACCCTGGGGGGGCGATCGGCCTCCCCAGGCAAAACTACGATTTTTTTTTTTCCCCTGGGGTCGGCCCGTGTTCCAAGGGCCGACCCCGCCATTTTTTTTTTCTTTTTTTTATTTCTTTTTTTTGTGGGGGGCGCGATCGCCCCCCAAAACAGTATAAATAATTAAAATATTGCCGGGGGGGGGGTGGCCCTTTTACGAGGGGGCCGACCCCCCCAAAGAAGATCCCTGGTGCCTAGTGGCGTTTCCTGGCCGTGGATCGCAGCCGCGCTGCGATCCACGGCCAGGAAACGGTGCCAGGGAGGCATCGATGGAAAGGGGAGAGCCTCCCCTTTCCATCGATGCCTCCCTGGCATCTGGGGAGGCCGTTTTGGCCTTTTTTTCCCCACCGGAGAAGGAAAGAACGCTTACCTCCATCTCTCCTTCTCCGGTGGGGAAAAAATGTGACGTCAGCGCGCCTCGCGGCGCGCTGACGTCATAAGGGGGCGGGAGGGGGGTGGGATGGAGACGCGGAAGCTCTTCCGCGTCTCCTACGGTGAAAAAAAATAAAAATAAAATCCTCCGGTGCATTGCACCGGAGGATTTTTAACCCCCTCCCTGGTGTCGGCCACTGGTCGTGACCCGCACCAGGGAGGGAGTGTGGGCGTCGGCCAGTGGCCGACGCCCGCATTTAACGGGTTAAAAGAAAAAAAAAAATATTTACCTGGCCACAGCTATGATCTCAGGTGGCAGGAGGGCAGCCGCCGAGGTAACAGAAGGATTGGGCCCTCCCACCTCCTCTCATTGTCTGACCTTGTTATGGGCCGAAAAAGCAGCAATCAGAGCCAGGCTTTAGCAATGTCTTTGATTGATTATGTGTGCAGAAATCAATCCAAATGGCCTTTAAAACAATCCTCTGGTTTACTCAAACCTGTGTGTGTACTTTTACAAGGACTAGCAGCAATGGCCACTCCTCCAGACTTCCCTTCACACCAACAAAAAAAGTGCCTCAATGTATGCCCGCTGTCACTACTAAGTCTCACAACCACCTAAGTCTGTCTGCACATTTTACAACATCTCCCTAAAGGACACCGAACACACAAACTTCACCACATCCAGCAATGTCTAGTCTGTTTATTTCACAGATGAAGGGACTTTTGTCTACTGCCCCTCGACCACATGCCACCGCCTCCTGTTGTAGCTCCTCCTGCTGTACCATGCTGACCGGAAACTCATCATGGACAGATGAGAGATTACAGAGCCTGATGAGCACCCTTCACATGTACAACACAATTACACTGCATATTTAGTATAGTCCTTGATCACTTACATCTACAACCGTGTTTTTTGCAAAACCCATAGTTTATGCAATGCATCCCCCATCAATCAATCAATCAATATTTGTAGAGCGCAGCACTGTCAGCCCTGGGGCTATCTGGGCGCTGGAGTGCGAGGTCTCAGTCGAAAAGCCAGGTCTTGAGTTTCTTTCTGAAGTCCATAAGGCAGGGTGCTGTTCGAAGGAGGAGGGACAGGTCATTCCAGATCTTGGAAATGATGTAGAAGAAGTTACCACCCCTGCAGCTGTGACACATGCGGGATGTGTGTGCAAGCGCTAGGGAGGTGGAGTGCAGGTGTCTGGTAGGTTGATGCAAATTCAGTTGGTGGTTGATGTAAGCTCCTCCTTCATCGTGTAAGGTTTTGTAGGCATGAGTGAGTGTCTTGAACTGGCATCTTTTCTGGATGGGGAGCCAGTGGAGGTTTCTGAGGTGGGGGGTGATGTGGGTCTGTTTAGGGAGAACTAGGATGAGTCTGGCTGCAGAATTCTGAATGGGCTGAAGTCTTTTAAAGAGTTTGATGGAGATGCCGGAGTAGAGTGCGTTGCCATAGTTTAGGTGACTGGTGACAAGGGCCAGGGTGACGGTCTGTCTGGTGTTGACTGCAATCCAGCGCAAGATTCTACACAGCATGAGGAGGTTGTGGAAGCAGGATGAGGCGACTCTGTTGATTTTTTCCTTCATGGTAAGTTCGTTGTCGGGGAAGATGCTGAGGTTGCGGTCATGGTTGGTTGGAGCTGGGTGGGTTTCAAAATCGAATAGCCACCAGCTGTTGTCCCATTTTGATGTCCTTCTCCGAAAGATCAGTAGTTCTGTTTTTTTTGGAGTTGAGTTTGAGGCAATTAGCTGTCATCCAATTGCTGAGACTGGTCATAGTGCTGTAGAAGTTTGTTCTGTTGGTGGTGGGGTCTTTGGTGAGTGAAAGGATGAGTTGTGTGTCGTCTGCGTAGGATATGATGTTGAAACTGTGGGATCTGACGATGTCCGCAAGGGGGTCATGGAAGTGTTAAACAAGGTGGGGCTGACAGATGATCCTCGGGGTACGTCGCAGATGATGTTCTTGGGTTCAGAAGTGAAGGGAGGCAGCCCGATGCTCTGCGTGTGCCCCGGAAGTAAGTATGTGATCCATTTTAGGGTGTTTCCCTGTGTGCCAATGTAGAGTCTGTTGAAGAGGTTGTAGTGGGATACGGTGTTGAATGCTGCTGAGAGGTCAAGGAGGATCAGGGCTGCAGTCTCCCCGTGGTCGAGGAGGGTTCTGATGTTGTGGCTGCCATCAGTGCATTCTCTTTGCTGTTGGGGAGACGTCAAGCAAGTTGTTTTTTCCAGGTATTCAGTGAGCTGTTGGTTGATGGCCTTCTTGAGTTCTTTTGCAGGGTGAAGGAGCAGAGTTTGGTCGATAGTTTTTGAGTTTGCTGTGACTGGATTAGGGTTTATTTAGGAGTGATCTGATCTCTGCATGTTTCCATCTGTCCAGGAAGGCTGCTGTGGCGATGTAGGTGTTGAGGATGCTGGTGATTTCTGTTAATTTGGTTGGGTCTGAGGTTGAAGAAATGGTGGGAGTAAGGGTTGGTGGGTGCTACAGAGTGGATGGGCAACATTATGGCCGTGTTGGTCAGTGAATCGTTCGGCTGATGTGTGTTGGTTGGCTGAGGCTATTGTGATTGAGATCTGTGGGTGGGGGTCGAAGTTGTAGATGGTGGTAATCTTGCTGTGGAAATGGTCTGAGAGGTGTCCCAGAGTTCCTGGTAAGGGTGGATTGTGTTCCATGTGGCTGCTGGGTTGGAGTATTCCTTGACTATTTTGAATAGTTCTTCCGTATTGTTGACTGCTGTTTCGATCCAGACTTACTGGTGCTCAAGAAAGACAGAGGCCTTCAGACTATATTAGACCTGCACTCTCTCTTGGCTTCCTAGATGCACAGGTGGTAGTTGCTGAGTGCTGCTTTGTAGGCGGCTCTGTCAGAGGGGCTCCTGGTGGAGAGCCATATTTTCTGTAGGTGGTAGCAGTTGAGTTTGGTGGTTTTGAACTTTGGGGTGTACCAGCTGGCTTGTCTTGCATTTTTGTTGGGTCTTGCCGGCTTCATTTGGGGGTTCTGGATAGCCTGTTCAAAGTCTGATGAAGCTTCAGCTTGGGTGGTGCTGATGGTCTTGAGTTCACTGTGTCTTTGTTTCCTTGCCCCAACTGTGGTGGGAGGAGCTGTGGTGCTTGGTGATGGTATGCTGTGCGCTGGAGATGGACAATTGAACAATGGTGTGGTTTGGCCAATTGAGTACTGTGACATGGCTGATTTTGACTCTGACGCTGGAGGTGAAGATGGGGTCGAGTGTGTGTCCAGCTTTGTTTATGGGGTCAATGACAAGTTTGGTGAGGCCGATGTTTACGTTTTCCAGGAGAGTGGTGGAAGTTGCATTTTTGGGGTCAGTGATGTGGGAATTGAGGTTGCCAAGTATTGTCACGTAGGCTCTCATTATTCTAATGAGACTACTGGATTTTGAGCTGCAAGATCGTTCACAGTGTGGGGGACTAAGTCTGACCCACGGCGGATGACACTTGTCACTCTAAATCCGGGTTTTTCTCCGGCTAACTAGCAGTGCCTCAGCACTCCCTAATGGTAGAGACAAGTGGGCAGCCGAGCGCATGACATCTTAGTAATTCTCAGGGAAATTGAGGTCACTCAGGTCACAACCGGTTCTCTCATACACAGTACGGTCTCATATATAAATGACAAAGGCAGTTTAAGTTTTAAAGATTGGTTTAATAAAACGACTGCATTTTGGATAGCAAAGCGTGAGCTGTAATAACCAGAACTATACAACACAGTAAAATTAAAATAGTAACTATGAGAGTGAAGCACACAAGAATAAGGCGATCATACTGCTGCTAGATTATTTTCTCTCTAAGTTATATTTCGAGCACAGCATGTTAAGCTCTAAGCCTGCCTTTCAGGTTCCCCCGGGAGGACATCAACCCTCATACCTGAGCAAAGGCCTGTAATCTGCATCAGCATCTGCAACAGGGCATTCAGCATCTAGTTGTCGGTCCCTGGCTGGAATCTCCCTCTTGACGTATACTAGGACTAGGAAGTGTTTTTATAACTAATATGCAGATGTTCTAAGAAAATGTCCCTACGTAAGGATGTGTATTTTCTACGAATACTGGAGCCTAAACTACTACCACGTTTACCGGCAATGTACCAGACTGTAGCCTTGACTGAAGCACAGGGCGATCAAGAATGCATTATTTGAGAACACAGTGCTGAACTAAGCTAAACAGTGTGATAGAAGAAATTAAAACAAGACCATAAAACTGGTTATTGTAAAATAACAGGGCGAAGCTGAATAAAATGTATCTAGGGCAAAGTGCACAGCGGCCTAGTGTGTTAAACTAATGTGCATGAGGCTATATTAAAAGTGGCTACACTACACCCTCCCCTTGTCGGTAGAAAGTGGTTTAAGCCTAAGCTAAAATGCCCTAAACTAAAACATATTTAAAACACTACTCAATTTTAACAAGTCAAGAATGACACACAAGCATACTATTGGGCAATTTTAAAAATGAGCATGCGGCCAAAGCCGAATTCAAAGGAAAATGTCAATTTAGGATAGTTCTAAATCAAACATCAGTCATGGAAAGCAGGAGATTTTCCACTTCAGCAGATGACAAAACCGGTAAATCCATGCCAAAAAACGACCAAGAAGCAGGTGTGTTCCATAGCCCCAGTTTCAACCAAAGCGGCATCCCGTGCAGTGCCTGTGAACGAGTGAATGGTAACTTCCTCCAGAAAGGGTAGCTCGTAATTAGCTTATCTGAGCAAACGCAGCCGCAGCGCGCCTGTCTGATAATGAACCCTCAAGGAGAACATTAACAGATCAGCATCAATCACTGAGGGGCGTTGCTGTGAGAGACAAACTTCGAGTGCATGTTCAAAAGAGCACCAACGGCACCGAAACACGGGCTGCACACAATCCAAAATCAGTCTGAATGACAGAGACCAGTCACACCCCAAATGTTCCAGGAGTGTTGCTCCAAAGTGCTGCATCATGCGTTCACGACACAGCTGCGCTGATGGGAGCGCCTTCATTTGTCCTTGTTGCGGCGGGACAGCCATTGCGGAAAAACAACAGCAACAGCAAAATGCCGGCTAATAAAGCCAAAGTTATCGGAAATCCCCCCAAAATGCTTCCAAAAATTGAATGAATAGCCGAAGGTATTAAACCGAATATAGAGGTAAAGGTGTGAACAAAACCAATACCAGCAGCTTTGAAAAAATGTGCCAATCCAGCTGTGCTGGATGCATTAAATATACGTCTCACAAGTTCACCAAAGTGTCTCAGAAAGTTCGTATTTAACAGGGACTATATTTCTGCCGATGACCTGGCCACCTGAAGTGCGTAGGTCTTGCGTGCAGATATAAGGGCCACATGCTTCTGAAACAATAAAGCCTTCAGTCTACTTAACTTGTCAAAATTCACCTTGGAAGTAGCGATGTGAGGCCAGATATCAGCTACCTCCCTGAATTTAGTGGGGGGAAACAATATGTTCCCACAGCATGTAACGACCTTAGAGATCGAAACAACGTAAACTATTCCGGCCCACATGCCACAACAGTCTTCACTATTGAGGAGGACGTAGCTGCCCTTTTAAAGCACCTGGAACATGCGTTTAATCAAGGGGACTGGAACTCCCTTCAGATAGCAAGCCAAGTTCGCAACAGAGGCATTATACGCCCCATGCAAGGACAGCTGCTTACAAATCATTGAATGGCTGACTGAAGTCTTGCATTGACTACCGCTAAGAAAGACCTCTTTCATGCCATTGAGGCATTTGTACGAGAAGGGAAGCTCCAACACCTCATGAATGTAACTATCTTCCAACTTTTCATATCTGCCTACCGGAACATGTTTCAAACAAGAAGTGAATTGTAATGTAGAAATAGACAGATTATTAACCCTGTGTATCAACCACTCTGCTGAAGGAATCTCGGCCACGGTAAAAGGCATTCTCTCGTAGGGGATTTCCATGTATAGTCATAAGCACTGAATAGTTCTGCGCGCCTGCGGGGACCCCGGAGCACTGGTGTGAAGTATATTCTTAAGTGCAAATACCAACCCTTTGAAAAAAGGTTTGTCAAAAAACACTTAAGAATAACACTGTGCAGCCTATGTGAACAGCTACACAGGCCAAATTGTTGAAAAGAAACATCAATATTAGTGTAAATTCAAGTTCAAACACCTATTTATTCTAGAAATGTAATAACAAGTACATTCTCATACTTTATTTACACCTCTGATGAGAATAAAACAATGCAGGGCAGTGTAGCCCATAGGCTGCCATTATACAGAATGTAAATAGAACTGTGCCTTTAAGAAAGTAAAGTCTTCCTGTATCCCATCATGCACAGCAAAAGGCAGTTGCCTCAGTTCTTTTTTCCGGCTCCTTCTGACAGGACCCTGAAGCATTGAGCTCTACCTCACAAAGTTTTTTGTGACAGAAAATTCATTTAAAATCTTTTGAATTTCAATTTCACTCGACGTTTTTAACATTGAGTGATCATTTCCTACTAGTTTCTGTTAAATTCTGACAGAATTTTGAGGTTTTTCTAGTTTAGAAATGCCTTCACTTTTTGACAAATGTCCTTCTTGTGGCAGAAAAAAGGCTAAAACAGATCCACATAGGGTCTGCATAATTTGTCTTCCATCCAGCCACAAACCGGAGTCGTGTGACATCTGTAAAACCTTCTCCAGAAGAACTCTTCGTGATAGGGAGAAAATCCGACTTCAGGCGAGAGAGGACAGGAGAAAAAGTGGCCATTCCACCACAGAGCGAGGAGAAGGTCAGGCTTCTACCAGGGCTCAACCTGTTTCCTCTATAACTCCTACCAGACCTGCTGAAAAACAGCACAGGTCTCCGACTACGTCGAGGGCGTCGACGTCGAGACAGGGAACGGCGCCAACATGTTCGCCGTCGAGGAGTGGTTCGCCGGCGAGGAAAAGACATTGTTCGCCGTCGACAACCATTTCACCGTCGAGACGACGTGGACACCCAACGTCGAAAGGATCTGGGTCGCCGTCGACGCGGCGAGGACGTTCCACGTCGAGGAGATCCGAGTCAGGCTCGCCGTCGACACGGCGAGGGCGATCGACGTCGAGAGAGAGTACTCGCCGTCGGAGACGTTCACCGTCACCACAACGACGTCAAGGGTCATCGTCGAGAGGTTCTCCACGGCGAGAGGAATCGACGTCCAGAGGCACTCGCCGTCACCGCGCTTCGACGTCGAGGAGTGTGTCGACGTCGAGACGACAATCAAAGAGGCCTAGAAGGGTTTATACAACGTCGGAATCCTCTGCCTCACTTATCCTGCTTCAAGCGTCTCCACAGCTCTCGCCTCGGCAGTCGCAGTTGCCGCAGAAACCGGTAACACCTGCGGCTCCTCTTCCGGCTCCTCCTTCAGAGTCTGTTCCGAGGACTCCAACGCAATCTGTAAGGCGTTCTGGACATTCTTCTAGACGTTCATCTTCCTCTCGGCACCATCGTCATGAATCACGACAGAGATCTCAGCATTCACATCATAGACATTCTTCTTCGTCTACACGGGACTACTCTCCAACCCTATCGGACTCACCGTCCCCGAGAGTGTCCCCCATAGATGATGTGAATACATTCCAGGAGGTCTTAGTGCGAGGGGCAACCAAACTGAATATCCCGCTGGCGGTGCCGGCTCCATCGACGTCAGTAATCTTCGAGACCTTGCATCACAGGACATCTTCAAGACCTTTGGTTCCACTGGTTCCGGGTCTTATTGAGTCGGCAATGGACATTTTTCTTACACCGGCTGCAACAAAGTCTGCTCCTTCCAGACTTATTAAAAAATACCGTCCACCAGAACAAGATCCTCTATTCTTGAGGTCGGACCCAGTACCGGACTCGGTGGTTATAGTGGCAGCAAAGAAATTGCATTCTACGTCACCGTATTCCTCTTCACCTCCAGATAAAGAGAGCAGAAAGATCGATGCTGCAGGAAGAAAAGTATGCTCTACTGCATCCATCACCATGAAAGCAGCCAGTGCCACTGCTTTATTAAGGAGATATGATCGAGCCCTCTAGGACTCTGTACTGCAGTTTGCGGAGCATCTTCCTAAGGACAAAAGGGAAGATTTCCTGGAGGTCGTGGGCGAGGGAGCTATGGTTTCTAACCAAGTTATAAGTGCTGCGGCGGATTCTTCGATACTATCCGCACATAACTATGCTCACGGAATAGCGCTCAGGAGACATGCATGGCTGCGACTTACATCGCTTAAACCTGAAGCACAGCAGAGAATACAAAATTTACCTTTCTCAGGCTCCACTTTTTTCGGCTCTCATGCCGATGACGAGATGGCCAGAATGAAGTCTGAGCTGGATACCCTGAAAGCAGTAGGCATGGAACGACCGAAAGAACAGCGAAAGGTATTCCGCCCATATCATCGAAGACTGTTCACCCACAGGTATCAGACTCCACATTGGATGTCTTCACGCCCCCAGCAACAGCAACAGCAGCAGCATCATAGGGGTTTCTCCACACAACGAAGGTCGGCAAGGGGTCGTTCAACACCTCAAACTCAGACAACGCGACAGGCTCCCGCGTCTAAGCCCTGAATCTTTGCTTCCCCCTCCTTCGTTATCCACTCCGGTAGGGGGAAGTATCTCAAATCATCTGGATGAGTGACTACGCATCACAACAGACGCCTGGGTATTGAATATTATGAGACATGGTTACGTTCTCAGATTCACCAGTCCTCCACCATCTGTCCCACCCAAAACAACCAGCCGACACCTTGAAGCTCTTAAGTTAGAAGTCACCATTCTATTACAAAAAAGAGCCATAGAACCCGTCCCGATCAGCCAGCAAGGGAAGGGGATTTATTCGAGGTATTTCCTTGTGCCCAAAAAAGACAAGCAAGAGTTTCGTCCCATTTTAGATCTAAGGACAGCAAACAAGTGGATTCGCAAAGAGAAATTCAGGATGCTATCCTTGCACCAAATTTACCCACATCTTCGTCAGGGCGACTGGCTCTGTGCAATAGACCTTTGCGACGCTTACTTTCATATTCCGGTGACCAAGAAACATCGAAAATTCCTAAGGTTCACTGTCGGAAAACGTCATTACCAATTTGCGGTTCTGCCCTTCGGCCTCAAATGAGCGCCGAGGACTTTTTCCAAATGCATGGCGGTGGTAGCCGCCCACTTGAGGAAACATCGAATATTTGTCTACCCCTATCTAGACGATTGGCTCATAAAGGCCTCCAGTTATCTAGAGGCACAACAACATTTCAAATGGACTCTACAGCTGTTGCAGAAGCTCGGTCTTCAAGTAAATCTCCTGAAATCCACAGCAACACCTGTTCAGAGGTTGCATTACTTAGGGGCCATTATAGATACCAATCTAGGAAAGGTGTTTCCTTCGGAGGAACGACAATTATCGATTCTCCAAAAGTGCAAACAACTGCAAGAGACTCCACAGACCACTGCAAGAGTAATAGCTTCTCTACTGGGCTCGATGGCGTCTTGTATCCATCTCATTCCCAATGCTCGCCTCCATATGAGACCATTACAGGAAAACCTGGAGGATCAATGGAGTCAACTAATGAACGAATGGGAGAGCAAAGTCCTCCTTTCTCCCCACGCCCTACAGTCCCTCAAGTGGTGGTGTCTAACCGACAATCTCTTGGTGGGGATTCCGTTCCAACATCAGCCTCCAGCTCAAACCATCGTAACAGATGCGTCACTGCTCGGATGGGGAGCGCACATGGAACATCTTTGAGTCCAAGGCAAGTGGTCACAGAAAGAGAGTCTCTATCATATCAACCTGCTGGAGCTTTGCGCAGTCCACCTTGCGCTCAAAGCTTTCCTTCCCTCTCTGAGAGCGGAAACTCTCCTTCTCCAGACGGACAACGTGGACACTATGTACTACGTAAACAAACAAGGAGGCACCAGGTCCAGGATTTTATCCAGAGAGGCTCAGACAATCTGGCATTGGCTTCTAGCCAGGAACATGTCGCTAGTAGCAACTCACCTGCCTGGCATCCAGAATGTTCAATCGGATGCTCTCAGCCGCGTAATGGACGAGAACCACGAGTGGGTTCTACACGACGACGTCGTTCATTCCATTTTCGCACTATGGGGTACCCCCTCTATAGACCTATTCGCAACCCCAGAAAACAAAAAATGCCAAAACTTCGCCTCCAGATATTACCATCCAGGGACACTGGGGAATGCCCTGTGGATAAGCTGGTCAGGAGCATTTCTTTAAGCCTTTCCACCGCTTCCCCTGATTCCGGCGGTCCTCCAGAAGTTATCCAATGCTCAGTCCAAAATGATCCTGATTGGTCCGGAATGGCCACGCCAATGGTGGTTCCCAGACCTTCTTCACCGGTCACTCAAACCACACATCAGGCTCCCTTATTGTCCGGACCTGCTCACGAAGTTCAGAGGGCAGATATCCCATCCCAACTTCTCATCGTTGAGTTTGGCAGCATGGCTCCTGAGCTAGTGCAATATGGACACTTGAACTTACCTCAGGATTGTATGGAAATCCTGAAAGAAGCAAAGCGCCCTTCCACACGATCCACTTATGCAAGCAAGTGGAAGAGATTCTGCGTGTGGTGTTTAGACAACAACATTGACCCGATATCCTGCGGAGAGGAGTCTATTCTGCCATACTTGCTAAGTTTGGCAAAATTGGGCTTACAATTGTCATCAATAAAGGTACATTTGGTGGCTCTAACAGCATACAGAAAGAGCCCCTCACAAACTTCCTTTTTTCAAATCCCAGTTATTAAGGACTTCCTGGAGGGTTTAAAAAAGGTTTTTCCTCCCATTAGAAGACCATCTCCTCCATGGGAACTGAATGTTGTCCTATCGCGTCTGATGCTACCTCCATTCGAGCCAATACATAAGGCATCCCTTCAGCATCTCACATGGAAAACTGCTTTTCTGGTGGCAATCACTTCAGCGCGTAGGGTCAGCGAAATCCAGGCCCTTTGCGCTCAAGAACCCTACACGGTTTTTCATTCTGCGAAAGTGGTAATGAGGACTCATCCCAAATTTTTACCGAAAGACGTCTCCGATTTTCATGTGAACCAAACCATTTCATTAGCAACTTTTTTTCAAAATCCAGCTACTCCTGCTGAGAGAACTCTGCACTCTCTGGATGTAAAGAGGGTTTTGAAATTTTACTTGGACAGGACAAAATGCTTACGTAAATCACAACAGCTTTTTGTTAACTATGGCCCAGTTAGAACAGGGTTGGGCACGTCTAAGCAATCATTATCCAGGTGGATTGTTTCATGTATAATGTTATGTTATCAGTTAGCGAACAAGTCCCTCAGTGGTAGGCCAAAAGCCCACTCTACTAGAGGAAAGGCAGCTACTACAGCCTTGATGAGAAATATCCCTTTGGCAGAAATATGCAAGGCTGCCACTTGGAAGTCGGTCCATACCTTTACTCAGCATTACTGCCTTGATACAGACGCTAGGGCAGATGCGCAGGTTGGACAGGCCTTGCTTAAGAACTTATTTGCATAACTTTTGTGTTTTGGCAGTATTTTTTCTGTCTACTCCACCGCGGTTATGGGGATGGGCTTGCTAGTCTATTCAGTGCTTATGACTATACATGGAAATCCCCTACGAGAGAATTTACCTGTAACTCCAGTTCTCTCGTAGGGGTATTTCCATGATAGTCATAAGCAACCCTCCCTCCTCCCCGGTGGAGTTCACATAGAAAAGGTTGCCATAAATATTGTTGATGTTGGTACTCCAACAAAGGTTGTTCCAGGTTAAAAGCCTTCAAAAAGAACTGAGGTAACTGCCTTTTGCTGTGCATGATGGGATACAGGAAGACTTTACTTTCTTAAAGGCACAGTTCTATTTACATTCTGTATAATGGCAGCCTATGGGCTACACAGCCCTGCATTGTTTTATTCTCATCAGAGGTGTAAATAAAGTATGAGAATGTACTTGTTATTACATTTCTAGAATAAATAGGTGTTTGAACTTGAATTTACACTAATATTGATTTTTTTCTTTTCAACAATGTGGCCTGTGTAGCTGTTCACATAGGCTGCACAGTGTTATTCTTAAGTGTTTTTTGACAAACCTTTTTTCAAAGGGTTGGTATTTGCACTTAAGAATATACTTCACACCAGTGCTCCGGGTCCCCGCAGGCGCGCGGAACTATTCAGTGCTTATGACTATCATGGAAATACCCCTACGAGAGAACTGCAGTTACAGGTAAGAAACCATTCCATCTTTCTATCTTTTCAATGTTAAGCATGACATAAGTCGCATCCTTTTGAGCCATTAGTTGTTGTTGTCGCGTCAAATTAAAGGAAAAAAATATTTCCCTGGCACTGATGTGCTGCCACGGAACGCGACCCGCCTTCAGTGTCTGGAGTGTCCAACCCAACTGCATAATGGACCTGGTCTGACTCTGTCCATGATATAAAGAAGACATATCAGATCGTATAATGTCTATAGCAGAAGATACAATGTTGTTAATTGTATGTATCCTGTTGGACAAGGTGTGAATCCCATTATCCACAACAGCTAATGCCTTTTTCAGATTTTTCTGATATATCTGCCTTAACCGGGCTGCAGCCTCTTGTTGGGAAAGTTTCCATATTTAATTGTATACCTCAGACAAGAAACACTTCCTACGTGGTATCTTTGGGCATGACAAAAAATCTTGTAAGTCAGTGTTGTTAGACAGGAGACTGAGATGTGTCTTAACCGCATCTAGTGAGGATGACTTTAGCCACTGTTGGCCCAATTTACCTACATTATATGTTGTAATTATTTCAGCATGTTCTGGTGATATATAGCAAGGGTCTGACCTACTCGTTTGGAGCCCCCCTGAGGAGGTGACAAAACGTTGATGACACCCGTTGGTATCTAATGGCCACAATAACCACCCGCCTGGACGCGTCAATGAAGCATTAAACATACCATTCTGGACCCACTCATTAAGCTCATTAAATGTTGCAATCGTGTACTTTTGCCAGTTATTACATTTTGCAGGGGCAGGAATACTGGGCATTCTTAATTCTCTAATTGTTGCTAAGCCTAAACAACTTGTCTGTTGTACTGTTCCATTTAAAAAGATCATTTGAACGGGGATGAGACATGCTCTAAACAATGTTTCTCTACCCTTGGTCTGACAATTTTTTGTTCTCCAAACACTTTTCAAATGACCAATATTCATAACCTTCAATTGATAACCAGGAATAAAATACGCAAACTTTTCAAAATATGTTTTTGAACTCCCTTGTGGGGGAGTTGGGCAATGTTCCCATTGTGTATAATCAAATATCGTTTTTGGACTGCTCGCTTTATGTATGAAGTGGTGCCCATAATAATTATAGCAAAACATGTCACCATAATTTTCTTTAAACTGGTAAAGATCTTCATTTTCATAGACAGTATAATGTTGCAATTCTGTCATCATTGAATCAACTGTTTTCACATCCCAATCATCAGATACAATGCCTGGTAAAACTATTTTGTTCATGGATAACTTTAGTGCATAAGGTATTTGAATGATTTCAGTGGGACCATATATATCAAACATTACTTTGTCCCACACAATTCCATCAGGAATTGGTACTGCAGAAATGTTCACAGAAGACAAGTCTCTTCGAATCTTATGTGATGAAAAGTGTGGTTTCAAAACCTCCTCCACCTGTTCAACCGCTGATCTCTCGGGAAGAAAATGACCATGTATTAGCAAGAAAAAGAGGTAACGACAAAACCAATCCAAAGCAGGAAGGGTAGGACAGTCAGGGAAAGCCATACATAGTTCCATGGAACAAGGAAGTATGTTTCTTTAGGCCAATGTATCAGCTTACGTGCACCTGACAGGTCAGCAGTCGAAGAGGCAAACGAGTCTGATAGACTGTCGTTGTAGTAGGCAAAGTAACCAGAGGCAGTTCATGCAAAAGGCGTTGTCGTAGTCAGTGGAGAAGTTGGTGTTTCCTGTGGTGGTACACAGTAGACAGCACCATCCGTCTGGCTTGTAGTCATAGTGACTTGATCAAATATTTCTAAGTTGCTTGTTGTTAGTGGAACTAATGCAAGATTGTCATCATCCACCCTTCCCAAGCTCGGAGAGGCATCAGTGTTGGTATAAACAACTTGAAGCAGAACTTCTTCTCCAATAGTGAGAGGGATTCGGGAACTACTGGACGTTCCTCTTGGTCGGCTGTGTAGAATCGGCCACATGTTGTAGCTTGACATTGTCAATGGAAACAAAGCGATTTTCTTTGGCACCTGGTAACGGTGGTAGAATAGCAGTTCTGGTACCGTGTAACCCCAACACAGGGACTGGTGCTCGATAAGAAGGGCCAAATTCTTTTTTTACTGTGACCTTTTCACGCACAAGATCCCCAACTCTGGAAATCCAGCCAGTAGGTGTTACTGGCACATCCTTAATTCCTGTGGAGGCAGCACTTTTAGAAGATTTATCTTCATGGAACTGCTGTAATTCCTGTAAAACAGTGACACGGTCATTTATGTCAAAAGGTGTTTCAGCTACCTCCCCACCAGGACCATCAAGATCCGGAACAAACATTTGTGTTCCGAACAGGCACTCCTATGAAGTACGACCCCCCCAGGACCTTCTAGGCAGGTTATTTAGTGCTCTCTGAACTCCATACAGGTGGGTTAGCCAACTACGTCCCATACCTATGACTCTGGCCGTTAAGGATTGCTTTAAATCGTGGTTTAATCGCTCCACAACAGAATTTCCCTTGGGATGAAATGGAGACGAGTTCTGGAGCTGGACCTCCAACGAAGACATTGTGTCCCTGAATGCCCTTGAGACAAAAGCAGGACCCTGGTCTGAATGGAATGCCGCAACTGCATATGTACAGTCAAAGACTTGCAAATCTTTAATAACAGTCTGAGCCTCAGCCGAGCGTTTTGGCCACACCCACACAAATCTGAAGCAAGAATCAACAGCGACTAATATATATTTGTATGCACTATCAGGTGTTAATGGACCGCAATGATGGTCTATTTGATATTAAGAGGGGTGTCTGCGGCGGGTGCTTAGCCTTGGAAACTTTAATTTGTTGACAGATGTCACAACAAAGGACATACTGCTTAGTCTCTTTATAGAGACCAGGCCACCAATAACGGGCCTGAAATAGTGATATTGTAGTCGCCACGCCAGCGTGTGCGGATGCCACCCCTTCATGCGCTGCTTTAATCAATTGTGGTCTTATATCTTTATTGGGGATATCGCGTACGTCTACGCCTGAAATTTTAACTTCAGCGTTTAGCATACTTCCCATCAAGTATTGACATTTATTAGGAAATCCTTTAGGATAAGGCGTACCATCAAACGCAGCTTTTATGGCAGCCATAATGTCTGTGTCTGGTTTGGAACTCGAACGAGTCACTGCAGCTACAGTGGCAACTGCCACTGCCCACTTTGCGGCTTCATCAGCCAAAGTATTTCCAGCAACGGGTATTCCAACGCGCTGGTGTCCAAGTGTATGCACAACATGGACTTTTGAGTAGCGTCTCTTTCAGGTCTGCTACCTTCCCCCACAGAAGTCTGTGTTTTATGGTGTTGCCTTTTGAGTCTCAGTAATGCAGGTATTCATTAAAAGACTGGACCCAATAATATGAATCACAAACAATCAGTGTAAACTGTGTCGGATCCGTATGTTCTAGTGCCATCAGTAGAGCTTTTAGCTCAGCCTATTGTGCTATACAATCCCCTAAGGTCTGTGTATAGGTATGTTGGGGACAGAATTTCTCCCCCTCCATATAGCCGCTCACGACCGCACATGCAGAAGAATATTGATGTTTAGTTCCAATCGATGGTTGCGCAGAGCCATTGGTGTACATGACTACATGATATTGATCAATAGGCAATGTGTCAGGGGGAACTGGATATTCTACTTCATATTGTAGGAATTCCTGAGTTTGTAACTTTGGGTCGAAAATATAGTCTACATCAGTGGCTGTTAAAGACGTAGCCCATTGTATCCATCGTGGATGAAGTGCTTTCGTGTTCAGGATGCTAGCTTTTGTAACGGCATCTAGGGCCGGAATAGGAGAAACAACAGTAATGCGTTTTCCTTGGGCAAGAGGTCTTTCTTTAATAACAGCCATCTGCACAGCAGTGAGAATTTTCTCTGTGGGTGCAAAGCGTTGTTCAGCAGCTGAATACAGGTGTGATTTGTATGAAATCGGGACTGTCTCACCTTCATTAAATGTGACATAAGTAAAACCGATGGCCCCAGCTATTACCCTGATGACCAAATGTGTCTAATTGTCCCGTGTGTGTAAATATTTTGCTGCTAGCATATCTGCCTGTAACTCGTGAAGAGTATGTGTATGTTCCATTGTCCAGAATTTACTTGAAAAATCAGGACGTATTAACTCATATAAGGGTTTTATGTGTAGCATAAACAGGAATGCATGTTCTGCCAAAATTTTGAAAGCCCAACAATGATTGTAGTTTTTTAATTGTATTTGGTGGTTGCAGTTGTGCAAATTTTTCTAAAAATTGTGGCGCTAGGCTCTTGCCTTCATTCGACAGCTCATATCCCAGGAACAGGACACTGAGGAAGGCAATTTTTGACTTTTTAAAGTTAAATTTGTAGCCTAGTTCGGCAAACCCTACAACAATGCGGGCTAGCCATCTTAAATGTTGTAGTAACTCGTCATCTATGAGATATATATCGTCCACATATGACAAAGCTTCAGGGTCTATTGCATGTAAAATAGCAGTCACACGAGCTGCAAACAGTCCTGGGCTGTTCTTATACCCCTGAGGCAAACGACAGAATATTTTTCTGAGAGCCTAATGCGCTAAAGCTTGTTAAGTTTCTGCTTTCAGGTGCTATATTCTGGCAGAAGAACCCATTCGAGATATCTAAAGTTGTTTTATATCTTTTCCGCACAGTGTTGCTCATTAGTGCAGTGCTATGTGAGTTCTGTATAGCATATGTACGTGTATGTCCATTTAAATGTCTGTAGTCTAAGACTATTCTGTATGAATGGTCCGGCTTAGCTACAGGAAATAAGGGGTTATTCATCGGTGAGACACAGGGTTCAAGCACACTCTGGTATTCTAATTGCGTAAGTATTTCTCTCACCGGTGCCCTTGCTTCATGTTTGATTGGATACTGCGGTTGTGGCTGAAGTTCACTTTTAATGGGAATGACATGGTATGGAGAATCCCTATCCCACCCTACGTGATTTCTATATAACGCTGGTGCTTGTGCTAGAGCCCATTCTGTAGAATAGGAATCAGCGAGTTCTTCTGGAACAAGGGGCGAGAAGGAAGGTTTAATAACCTCCTCTCCATATGGGAAGGTGGGGACAAAATCAGACGGCCAATCTTGTTCTGCCAACAAAATGTCATATATTTATACTACACGGTCCCAGAAGATCGCATGTATGCACCGTTCAATGTCTCCTTCCAATTGTAAAGTTACTCTATACACCCTATTGGGTTCAGAGACACACATGTCGGCTGTTTCTACTTGTATAAAGTCATCAGTTGCTTTCACCTCCAGATGCTCTAGAAGATTCAGGCAAACTATTGTGACTTCTGCCACGCTGTCTAGCAGTGCTAGAGCCCACTTCTTGTTCTTCAAGAGAACCCTCTTCCTGAGTGGCATGTCTAACTGAGACAGCTGCCACCTTTTTCTTATAAAAATGTTGTTTTTGTTGTACTGGTTTCTCTTCCTTCTTAATAGAAACCTCCGAAGTGCGTTGTGATTCCTGTCTCCGTTTCACGTACTCTGTTCTCCGCTCTGATTGCCCACCTCTCTCATTTCTCTTTTCCAATGAGTCCTGAAAGGAACGAGATTGGCGTGTATCAGTAGATTGATATCTATCAGGCGTTTTTATATTCTCTCTATTTCTGAGATTATACCTATTCTGTGGGATCTCCGTGCGTAGAGATTCTCCCCTTTCTTTTTTAGGCGTTTGTTGTTTTTATCTCCCAGCGTTTCTTATTACCCTCAGGTTGTTGTTTAGCATTGTCTCTATTAATTTTACACTGAAATCGAGGTTCTCTTCTAGGGGATCCTCATCAATAGTCATAAACATTGAATATTCCCGCCCTCGTGCGGGGACCCCGGAGCATACATAAAATACACACGTGTATAAGTATGAAAATATACACGAAAAATATATAGCATTTTTAGTAGACAATTTTCATACCAAACCCATATATACATATGTACAACAGCAGTGCAGACTATAATGATTAACAGGCTAAAATGCTTTATTTCTATGGATTTTTTTTTTTTTTTTTAAAACACTCCCTTTCAAATTTACAAGAAGAAAAGACTTTCCAAAGCCCCATAGCTGGGCCCAGGGAAAGAAGCAGTAGCAACACCAGTGAAAAAATAGAAAAAACTACATTGAAAACAATGGAGCATTATTAGCCAATAGGCTGCATGCAGGTTAATACAGCAGAATCACAAAATTTGGCACCGTGCCTTTAAGACCCTGAGCACCTCCAGTATCTCACCATGCCTCAGGGGTGAAGGAGAGGTGACAGTTGGTTCACAGTTAGGTCAGTTCTTTTTTCCGGCTTCTTCTGAGAGGATCCTGGAGCATTGAGCTCTCCATTTTTCTGAGTTTTTCACAGAAAAATATTTAAAAACAGCATTTATTCTACCTTCACTCGACGTTTTACACCTTTGTCTGAGTCAAGGGACTTTTTCCTGACTGGAAAATGCCTTCTCTTTTTGTGAAGTGCCCTTCCTGTGGGAAGAAGAAGGCCCAGTCTGATCCACACTCTCTCTGTACAGTGTGTTTACCTCAGAATCACTGCCCTGACACCTGCAGACACTGCAAGAACATGTCAAAAAGGACTCTGAAAGACAGAGAGAAAATCAGGCTTCATGGTCTTCATGAGAGGCAAAAGACATCATCCTCTTCACTTCCCAGGCAGCCAACAGGCCATTCTCAGGAAAGACAGGCTAGATCAACGTCAGCTGGTAGGAAGGTGACTGTCTGTTCCCTGTCAACTTCATCGCTGCCACAGTCGCATCATCACAGATCGCCGTCAACGGCGACCCGACTGACGTCGATGGATACGACGTCGAAGGTACATAGCCATCATAAGGGCAGATCTCTGTCGACGGCAACCCACCGATCGACGTCGAGCCAGCACTGCCGTGCTCATTCGACGTCAAAGGCCTCACATCCCTCGACGGCACGGAAGACGACGTCGAGATCGCCTCAACGGCGAGAGCAGAGACTTCCGTCGTCAGCGGCCCATCACTCGACGGCGAGGCACACGACGTCGAGCAGGTCGCGTTCAAGGGACCACTGATCACAGTCGAGGCACTCAACGTCGAGACCTGAGCAGCCCACGGTACTCCCTTCGACGTCGGTACATCTGTGGACGTCAATACAGGTGCCGCCTATCTTGCAAGGAGAAGAGCGTCGGTTACCACCGGCTGATAAGAACATCACTCCAACAAGTCCAGTGGTCTCCATAAGGAGTGGATCGTCGAGGCAGTCAAGAGCAGCATCGTCTGGGCACATCTCGCCCATAAACCTATCGCCAACGTGGTTGGAGAGTCTTAATAAAACACCTGCTTCTCCAGACTCTCAATACTCTCGAATGTACTCACTGTCGGCTTCTCTCCCGAGGACACCATCGCCGACAGCGCATACAGAACGGCCTCGTTCTGCGTCTCGCCAGTCTGCCACTAGACCTCGGCGCCCTACAACAAGATCTAGGAGCAGGTCACGCTCCCAGAGAAGATCAAGATCAAGATCGCGCCGCCACAGGAGGTCTCCTTCTTGGTCCACATCGTCGGGGTCTTCAGTAAGAGGGTACTCCCCAACTCTAACGGATTCTCCACCAGCTAGAGCTTCCCCGGTGGACGACATCACACCTTTCAACGAGGTGCTTCTCAGGGGGGCACAAAAGCTGAATATTGAGGTCCCAGAGCCTTCAACCTCCTCGTCGGTAATCTTTGAAACCTTGCAACAGAGGGCGGTTTCAAAGAAATTGTTACCGCTGGTGCCTGGTCTTCTACAACCAACCATGGAGACTTTTTTAGCACCAGCAAACCTCTGGTCAGTTCCCGCTAGGATCTTAAAGAAATACAAGGCATCTGATCAAGATCCTTTGTTTCTCAGGGCTGATCCACCACCAGACTCAGTCATATTGGCCGCAGCCCGTAAGACACATTCAGTGGCGTCATCCTCTACGGTTCCACCGGACAAGGAGAGTAGACACCTGGACTTTCTGGGGAGGAAGATGTGTGGCACAGCGGAGTCAATGATGAAGGTCTCCAGCGCCTCCGCACTCCTAGGTAGATACGATCGCTCACTCTGGGACTCACTGAGCAGGTTTGCAGAAAAGCTGCCTAGAGAGGACAGACAGGGTTTTCAGGAGATCCTTCAGGAGGGAAGTCTGGTGTCCAATCAGATCATTAGTGCGGCAGCAGATGGTGCAGACTTGGCAGCACATGGTTACGCGCATGGGGTCTGTGCAAGAAGATCTTCCTGGCTAAGATTAAAACAGGAAGCGCAGCAGCGTATCTTGAATCTTCCGTTTAACGGAAACTCGCTATTAGGGACCCACACAGATGAGGAGATGGTGCGTATGAAGGCGAAGGTGGACACCATGAGGGCAGTGGGCCTCGAGAGGAGGAAAGACTTCAGGTGAAGGTACAGGCCTTACAACATGCGCCCGTTCCAACAGAGGGTTCAAACCCCTCATTGGTCTCAGAGACCACAACAGAAACAAGGGCGTCCCATCTTCCAGTCTCTTAAAGCCACAAGAGACCGAGGTTCGAGTAGACCTCAGCAGTATACCCCCAAAACCCCCGCAAAACAATGAGGATTTGCTTCCCTTAACACCGTACACCACTCCAGTTGGGGGAAGTATCACAGCGTTCATTCACGAGTGGAATGGCATAACAAAAGTCGAATGGGTGCTGAACATTGTAGAGAGTGGATACTCTCTTCTTTTCCGCCAACCTCCTCCTCACTTGCCACCAACCAAATCCAGTCCTGCTCACATGAGCTTATTACGCAAAGAGGTTTGTGCCCTGTTACAGAAAAAAGCAATAGAAAAGGTTCCAGTCGCACAAAGAGGAAAGGGGGTGTACTCCCGCTATTTTATTACACTCTGGTAACGGATGCGTCGCTTAAGGGCTGGGGAGCTCATCTGGGTTCCTTTCAAGCTCAGGGCCTGTGGTCCAACAAAGAAAGGGAGTACCATATCAACCTGCTGGAGCTCAGAGTGGTTCATCCGGCTCTCAATCATTTGCTCCATCGATTCAGGGAAAATCTCTCCTGGTACAAACGGACAACACAACGACAATGTATTATCTGCACAAGCAAGGAGTGACGAGATCCCTTCCCCTGTCTCGGGAATCTCAGGCCATTTGGCATTGGCTCATAGCAAGGAGAATGTCTCTGAGAGCAATTCACCTCCCAGGACGGCAAAACGTGGAGGCGGACTTCCTAAGCAGAACCCTCGAGGACACCCACGATTGGGTTCTTCACGACAAAGTTGTTTCCTGAAACAGAGTTGGGGAGGCTAAGCTGAGAGCAAAAATGCTCCACAAATGAAAAGGGAAGCTTTGTCTAACACAAGCCGGGAGGGAACTAAAAAAAAGTCCCCCAAAGAACAGATAAACAAGACAAAGCATAACTATACAGTAGTTGGTCCCTGCTCCCAAAGAGAAAAAGGAGGACCAAATAGCCATTACTGACCACTAGCAAGCAAGGATTTTTAATTGACACTGAAACTAACAAATCAAATTGTTTGAAGCCCATAAGAAGTATAAGTATACTAAAGTATACAACAGGCCGTACACGTACGCTTGACCTAATGCGCAAAGGAGACTAAAGGCAAATTAGAGGGCAATAAGAGCAGTAATGAGCAGAAGAGACAAAAGGCAAATCAGGGGGCGATAAGAGCAAAACGAGAATAAAAAAGGCAAAACAGAACAGAGGGCAATAAGAGCAAAGATGAGCAGAAGAGACAATAAGGGGGCAGCAAGAGACGGGCAGCAAGAGAGTAGTGTGTGGAGAGTGGACTGTAGGCAGACTGGTAAGGAGACCTGTTGCAGGGGCCGCTGGCACAAGAAGCTGTTCCTCCCATGACTGTTACTGGTATGCTCATGTCTCATTCCTACATTGTCCACAATAAAAATACATCTTTGTCATTACGACCACTGGTGTCACCGATTCTCCGGAATGCAATCAAAAAAGTGTGTCTCAAGATGTGCACAAAGTGTAATTTACAACATTAAAAACCAGTATTGCACTATTTTCAATCTCTTGAGTGCTACCACTGTCCAGATGTTATGACACAGACAGCAGATGTTTGGTCACTGTCACGGTCAGTGTGACACGCCACCAGCCATATTTAGCTAAACAACCAAAGGAAATTGCCTCATTGTATCAGTATCTGTCAGGCAGAACAACTCATGGTAAAGCCATATTATATCTATACTCCAAAAAAAGGGGGTGAGGGGAAAAATGTCCTTGTCCGCCCTCCCAAATAACGAAATCACTATCACACTGAGGACAAGGAAATTTGTAAATGCCTGCAAGGTGAGATCTCTACCTATATATCAGGCACCACTAGGGTGTTAAAATTTGCCCTCACCCACTAATAGTGGCTTGCTTCATCATCAGGCGTTGCTTCCACATCCTTGCGAAGGCCCATGTCAATATCATCTTTACATCATCACGTTCTACAAACACCCATATGTCATCACATTTGTCGAAAGAACCACTTACCACACAGGTGCCACATAAAGAAGGACATAATGCTTCGTTCAGCTGACACATGTCTGTCACTCACAAATGCTGGGCAGGATTTGGCAGTAAACATCAACTATGTGGGCCCTTGTATTCAAAACAATATCAGAAAAGTCAGATGAAAAAGCTCGTTTTCTGCCTTCTAACTTTCATACTTCTCTTTTCTTTCTGTTGGTATGACTTTGTGCACCCCTCACCATACCACAACTCTGTTCACCTACTAAAGACATTTTCTGCCTTGGGGATTGAGTCTAAGGATGACACTGTATCCACAAGTGAAGGCCATACTACTGTCCGGGGAAAACTTTCCTGCTCCTGCAGGCTACCAGCTTGGCTGTACACACCATTTCAGAGGACAAGGAGTGTGTTGCCTAATGGAGGATGTTCCACTCACCACTACAAAATTGCCAGTCACCCGTCTTTCTCATCAAGTTATTCTCCAGACTGCAAGCATGCAGATGCATGCACCAAGGCCAAATAATCTTTGCCCATTATGGTGTGCTGTCATGCTTAGATGTGTTCTAGTGTTTTATTATTATATATTGCCATAAGCACCAGGGCTTAATACAGGTTTCCTAGAGCTAACACAATTTTGCTTCACTAGTGTGTTTTACTGGAGCAGAATTTCACAGAATAAAGGCCCTCATTACAACCCTGGTGGTAAATCCCGCTTACCGCCGTGCAGAAGACTGCCAACATACGGCTGCGGCCGTGGAATTCCGCTACAGGCATTACGACCCACAGCCCGGAATCCGCCATACTACAGACACCCACACAAGTCTGCTACAACAGAGGTCAGTGATAAACTGGCGATAACAAAACCGACACCGTCACGCCAACAGGAAAATGCCCACACTATCACGACCCATGAATCAACGCGGCGGTCTTTCAACCGCGGTAATCCATTGGCTTTACACACCGCTGCGCTCAAAATACACACACTAACAAAACACAACCACATTGGACAATTCGAAATACACACACCTGATACACATACACACACCAACCCACACATCCAATCCAATATAAAGCACACACCCACATCACCCACAAACCCTTACTACCAAAATTTTGAAAGCAGGCCACAGAGAGACACTACCAAAAACAACACCAGCATCCACAGACACACAACACCATCACTTACACAACATCCACGCACCTCAAACAACACACACCAACACACACCCTCACACATCACAACAGACACCACCTCACACATCACCCACTCCACATCATGGCACCCAATGACACCCCAGGTTCTCTGAGGAAGAGCTCAGGGTCATGGTGGAGGAAATCGTCCGGGTAGAGCAACAGCTATTCGGATCACAGGTACAGCAGACCTCCATTGCAAGGAAGATGGAGCTATTGCGCAGAATCGTCGACAGGGTCAACGCAGTGGGACAGCATCCAAGAACACGGGATGACATCAGAAAGAGATGGACAACCTACGGCGGAAGGTGCATTCCGTGGTCTCCACACACCAGATTGCTGTACAGAGGACTGGCGGTGGACCCCCACCTCCTCCCCCACAACTAACAACATGGGAGGAGCAAGTCTTGGCTATACTGCATCCTGAGTGCCTCGCAGGAGTAGCAGGAGGACTGGACTCTGGTAAGGCAAATGTTTACTACTATTTCCCCCCCACCCTACCTGCATCCCATCACATACTCCCACCCCTACCCTCACACCCATTACCCCAACAACCCACAGATACCCCACCAACACAACCCACACATCCCAAAAACAAGCCCTGCATGTAACACCAATGCATGGACACCCATCACTCAAGCATGTCCACTACAGACACTCACTCATGCCCCAAAATCACCAATCATACAAGGACCAAGCCAATAATGGAAGCACTGGAGTATAGGGTCAACCACCTATTGTACACGATGGCACACACAGATACAATAATTATGCATTTACACCCCAACAGGACCCCTACCCAATGCCACCGGACAGGAGGTGCCAGACATATCCAGTCCCCCCACAGAAGAGGCCCACAGTGATGACAGCAGCTCTTCACAACTGGATCAAGATGACCAGCCCGGCCCATCTGGGACCTCGGGACAGTCAGTTGCCCTGACACTGTCACAAGCCACCACAGAGCCTCCCCCCTCAGGAAACCCCAGCACAGCACCCACCCAGCGGGCCCATCCCTCTGTCCCCAGGACACGTCAATCAGCAGTGTGTCCACCACTACAGGGAACCCAGGCAAACCCACCAACCCAAGAAAATCAGGGACCTGGGGGCAGTGGCACTGGGCACACAGTTCAGGGGCTAGAGGCACAGGATCACAGGGAAACTGGGAGGACTGCTGTGCGACAGGGGGAGGATAGGCCCAGGGAACCCACTCTCCACGAGGCACTCTCCAACATCATGGGAGCTTACCATCATTCCCAGGAGACAATGGCAACGGTACTGGCCAAGTTTCAGGAGACGCAGCGGCTGCAGGAGGAACACTACCTTGGGATCAGGGAGGACTTGAAGTCCATTAACACCACCCTGGTCACCATTGCAGGGGTGCTGGCAGACCTCGCCAACACCAGGAGGGACACAGTGGCCCAACAAGGGGCCCCTGACACTAGCCTGGACGATGAACAGCCCTCCACCTCCGCCGGCGCTAGTGGACAGGAGGCACCGCCACAGGAACAATAGGACACCAGCCCAGCACCCCACCCTCTGTAGATGGAGAACCACCCCGCAAACGGTCCCTGAGATCCAGGAACAAGACAGAGAACATTGCCAAGACCCCCGCCAGGAAATGAGACCCCCCTAAATGTCACCCTTCTGTCCCACTATGTCATCCTGTCCATCCTTAAACATCCATTGCTCCACTTCCTATGCCCCTTTGGACAATGCACCTGTGAACCAAATAGACTGGACCCTGCCATGGACATTCCTCCACCATCACCCCAGCCCATTTTACAACCCCCTCCACTTATTTGTACAGGAATAAACACACTTCAATCCCAAAACAATCTGTAGTCAGTCTGTGCTTTCACAAATGTGTAATTCCAATAACTATGGAATATAGCAATGTTAATTTACTTGTTCACATACCAATGTAACACAGCTGTAAGCCAGCAGTAAACATAGCTGAGGGCACAAAGTGGGACCCAAATCTGTGAAATGGAAAGTCAAAGTGACAAGTCAGGGTCCATACACTAAATGAAAAGGACACACTTATGCTAGTTCCAACAATAGAATGAGATGTGGGAAGCAGTGGCATCTTCTTACCTGTGTCTCACTGGAAGTATTGCCTGATGATGTTGTTTCAGTTGTCGAAATCCTTTTCTTCTCCCTCCTCTTCTTCACTGTCCACAGGCTCCACAGCTGCCACAAGACCACCATCTGGCCCATCTTCCTGCAGAAAAGGCTTGTGGCATCGCAAAGCCAGATTGTGCAGCATATAGCAGGCCACGATTATCTGGCACACCTTCTTCTGTGAGTAGTAGAGGGATCCACCTGTCAGATGGAGGCACCGGAATCTGGCCTTCAGGAGGCCGAAGGTGCGTTCGATCACCCTCCTAGTTTGCCCATGTGCCTCATTGTAGCATTCCTCTGCCCTTGTCCTGGGATTCCTCACTGGGGTCAGTAGCCATGACAGGTTGGGGTAACCAGAGTCACCTGCAAATGTCGAGGGACAACTGTTAGACACACACTAACCCTTAGGGACAACTCCATACCCAGACACCTATGTCAACTGTATTGGGACCTTGACCTCACCTATTAGCCACACATGGTGCCTCTGGAGTTGGCCCATCACATAAGGGATGCTGCTATTCCTCAAAATGTAAGCGTCATGCACAGAGCCAGGATACTTGGCATTGACATGGGAGATGTACTGGTCTGCCAAACACACAATCTGCACATTCATTGAATGGTAGCTCTTCCGGTTTCTGTACACCTGTTCATTTCTGCGGAGGGGGGAACAAATGCCACATGTGTCCCATCAATGGCACCACTGATGTTGGGGATATGTCCCAGGGCATAGAAGTCACCTTTCACTATGGGCAAATCCTCCACCTGAGGGAAAACGATGTAGCTGCGCATGTGTTTCAGCAGGGCAGATAACACTCTGGACCACACGTTAGAGAACATTGGCTGGGACAACCCTGATGCCATGGCCACTGTTGTTTGAAAAGACCCACTGGCCAGGAAATGGAGTACAGACAGGACCTGCACTAGAGGGGGGATTCCTGTGGGATGGCGGATAGCTGACATCAGGTCCGGCTCCAACTGGGCACACAGTTCCTGGATTGTTGCATGATCAAGTCTGTAAGTGATAATTATGTGTCTCTCTTCCATTGTCGACAGGTCTACCAGGGGTCTGTACACCGGAGGATGCCGCCATCTCATCACCTGCCCCAGCAGACGTGCCCTATGGAGAACAGCGAGCAGAGAGTCATCCAACACTGAGGTATCACAATGTTTTATTTTCAGAAACATAATTAATCCGCAATGTGCCGTTATTTGCCTATATTCCTGGCCTAGATAGGTGTGACGCTGTTTACATCCATCCCATGTGGTCTCCTGAAATGGGCTGCCTGACCTGTAAGGTGGGACAAGGGGATATGAGGTAACTGCGCTGGCGTTGTACACCGGTGCGGTGGGCAGTCGAAGACCACGGCGCAATTCAGCATTGGTTAACATTGGGCCATATGGGTCCCAGGAGCCAATAACGATGTACGTCGGCGGTGACGGTACGCACCGCTGCGGACGTGACCGCCATTTTCTGTCTGTTCACTCACTTGATACCTGACCTTCAACAGGAGAGGACCTACACTGCAAGTGCTGCTGTGACCTCAGTCTGGAAGCGACAATGGCTCATGTGTCTGGGGAAAGGGCCCCTGCTTTCACTTCTGAGGAGTTGGAGAAACTAGTGGATGGGGTCCTCCCTCAGTACACGCAACTGTACGGTCCTCCAGACAAATAGGTGAGTACACTGTGAGCATGCTGCATGGGCAATGCCTGTTTTGAGTGGTGTGGATGGAAGATACATGGGGGGGCTGAGGCCTTCATGTGCGGATGGGGAGTGTATGTGCGTCAGGGCAAGGGTGGGAACTGGGGGGCAATGAGCATGACGGTCCGGACGGGTAAGTAATTTCCTTTTCCCCCTGTACCATTCCTCTAGGTCAGCACCCACCAGAAGAAGGACATTTGGCGTGCCATCGCCAAGGACGTCCGGACCCTGGGGGTCTACCACAGACGGAGCACCCACTGCCATAAAAGATGGGAGGACCTGCGCCACTGGAGCAGGAAGACGGGGGAAGCCCAGCTAGGGATGGCCTCCCAACGTGGGAGAGGTGCCCGTCGCACCATGACCCCCCTGATGTTCCGGATCCTGGCAGTGGCATATCCAGAGTTGGATGGGCGCTTGAGGGCATCACAGCAGCCACAAGGGGGTGAGTACACTCTCATTCAGCTGACTCTGCAAGCATTACGAGGTGTCTGGGTAGGGAAGGTGGGCAGTGGGTTTCCCTAGGCCAGGGCGAACTTGATGAAAATGTAGTAGCCGAACAAGATCCAATCTTGAATTTAATTCAATTGGGAATTGAAATTGATTAAAGATGTCCAAGTAATTTCAAACCTAAATCGACTTTCTCAACACCAGTGAACTGTGATGCAATTAATGTTTTTGAGAAGGGTGTAATTGGACTTTTGAAATCTTTAAGGCACGTTAGAAGGTCGAAATATGACAATTTACAAAATAAACACCGAAAAGCAATTGAGTCTTTACAGATTGACGATAGTATAATAATAAAAAAGTCTGATAGAAAAGGAAATGTTGTAATCTTATCCAGAGAGAATTACTTAAAGGAAGGGTTAAGGCAACTGCAAGATAAAGAAAGCTATTCAGTTGTTGATAGGAATGAAATGTTAATAGCAAAGAAAAAAGTGTTTGACAAATTAGATGAATGGAAAGAATTAGGACTAATTGAATGGGAGGAATATCAGTTTTTGAAGGTAGAATTCTCTAAAACAGCAGCAATTTATTTCCTACCTAAGTTACATAAGAACGCTAAGGAGCCACCTGGGAGACCTATTGTGTCTTCTAAAGGGAGCATGTTGGAAAATGTCTCCAAATATGTAGATTATTTTTTGCGTCCTTTTGTGGAAGCCTTACCCTCATACATTAAAGGCACTAGAGATTTTTTATGGATAATTAATGGAATAGGATGGGAGGAGGATTACCTTCTACTAAGTTTGGACGTTAATAGTCTTTATACATGTATACTACATGAGAAGGGTATTGAGGCAGTGAGATTTTTCTTGAGGGCGAGGTCATTATCGTATCTTTTACATACTGAAAGGTTATTAGATATGGTGCAGATGTGTCTGACTTATAATTTTTTCATTTTTAATAACACATTATACTGTCAACGTCGGGGGACTGCGATAGGGACCTGTTCCCTCTCAGCTATGCAGATTTGTACATGGGTTGGTGGGAGGAACAGGTTGTCTGGAACATCACAGGTTTTGAAGACTGAGCAGTCCTGTGGGTGTGGTATATTGTTGACACTTTTTGTATTTTGAAAGGTAATAAGGAATCCACTAAGAATTTTGTTGAAGAACTGAATGATAACCAATTGAATTTGAAGTTCAGCTGTACAATGAATTTATTTGAGTTGGAATTTTTAGATGTGAAAATTAAGGTAGTCAATAAAGGATTGGAATGTGAATTATATAGGAAAGATACAGCAGGTAACAGTCTACTTCATGCCATGAGTAGTCACCCCCAAAATCTGATTCACAGTATCCCTTATGGAGAGCTCTTACGGGCTAGAAGTAATTGTAGTTTGGATGCCACATTTGAGAATGAATTTAAAGTTATAACGAGAAGATTCAGTGAAAGAGGTTACTCGCAGGCTGTAACTGAAAAAGCCGTGAGGAGGGTAAGACAGATCAGAAGGGATGATCTTCTGGTCGATAAGATGGATGATAATAAAAACAAAAGTACAAAGATAAGATTCATTACTTCATATCATGATAGAATAAAGGAAATTAAGAAAGCTTTTTCAAAATTTTGACCATCTCTTAAAACAGATGAGAACATAGGCAAATTATTAGATGAGTACCCGGCTTTCACTTTTAAGAGAAGTCGGTCCTTGAAAGATATGCTGAGTCACAGTTTAATATCTAGTACTGAAAAGGTGAAACCTATTCAACGGTTTTTCACTTGTGGTAAATGTAAAGCTTGTAACTGCAAAGAGGTAAATTTTCCGGGGACAAAAAAAAAACCTTTATAATAAGGAAACATCTATCTTGCTCTTCGGATTACTGTGTTTATGCTTTAAAATGCCCATGCAATAAATGTTTCATTGGTAGCACAATACACATGGCTAAAAGGCGAATTTTGGAAACATATGAGAGCAATTTAGGAATGAAGATAAATCATACCCAGTGGCGAGACATTTTAAGAAACATCATGATAAAAATGTAAATAAATTAAAATTTATGGTCCTGGACAGGGTCAAAATGAACGTGAGAGGAGGTAATAGGACGTTAGACTTAAGAAAATTAGAGTCACGGTTGATTATAAGATGTAATACAATGGAGCCAGGGGGAATAAATAAGGATGAGGAATTATTCCTAAACTAATTACAAAAGTCGTGAAACATATATTAGGAATGTGTTATAAACCTTTATAGAATTTGTTTAGGTTTTTGTTGTTGAAATGTTTCTTTTTTCATTTCTATTGCTGATAGGAGGCATGACTGCCTAAATAAGAAGCAAAGGAGCTATTATATCTGTAAGAAATCCAGGACTACTTAAAGATGTAAATATAAGAAGAAGAGCCGTAGATATTGTGTGTGAGTATAAGTGTATAAAATACATAATGTAGAAATAAATATACAATAATAAATGATAATGTTTTGATAGAGGGGATTTAATAAATGCATTGGTTTGATAATAACAAATAAGTCTGTATAAATCAGTTTTGGGTGTATTGAAAGAAAATAATGTTTTTGCCCTTATGCAGTATAGTAATTTTTAGATGTAGTAATACATTTTAAGATGGCCACCAATATTTTGAAACGAAAGTAGTCCGTTCTTTATGTTTATGTTTATGGTTTTAGTTATAATGGAAATGGGAGAAGGGCTCAGAATATCTCTGTGAACAAGGGAGCTGAGTCTCCTGAAACGCGTTGGAGTGCATTTTTGCCATTTTGTTTGTCTGCCTGATTAAAAAACCTTGGACTGAAGCAAGTAAGTGACTGGGATGTTGTCTTCTTTGTTGAAGAAGCAATTCTGGTGATTTGATATAATATATATATATATATATATGTATATATATTATTACGCCTATATGCCGCTAGGTAGTTATAGTTAGGACCATGTTTCCACAGAAAAAGTGTTTTTTGACTTGACATATCTTTGGCACCGTTTGAGGAAACTTCAAGATTTTATTTTTTTAAGTGTTGCGGTTATTCTTGTTCCACACCAAACATTTTGGGGTGATGTGTGAAGTGTGCCGAGGAAAAGGGGGGTGAAAAAAGTTGTGTTTCCCTTGTTAATTCCCATGACATTTAGACCCATCTACAGCCCGAACCACTGGATGGAATTACACTAAATTTGGCAGAGAGCTAGCTTTCGGTACACAGATATTTTGCATATTTGGAGTAAATCTATCCAGTAGTTGTAGAGATATTTAAGGAAATCTGGCTGCGAATAATGACGAGCTGGTGCAGGGAAATGCACAGCTTTGATTGGCTGCCAACACTTCAAATCAGGAAGTGTTGGCAGCCATTTTGGGACTGAGCCTTGGCTGAGTCCCACTAAAAAATGTAAACAAAAAAAAAAGGAAAAAGAGCCAGGGTAGAGACACCCTGACCCCTTAGCTCTGTTGGTGGGGTCCTAAAGGGACTCCCTCAGGGCCCTCCCCCCTGTAGCCCCAGGAACCGTTAGCTCCTCGGGCGACAATCAACATTAATGTGGGGGCCGCCCCACATTAACCCAAACTGATTTATGCAGCCCCTGGAACCACCACCTCCCCCGGGCTTTAAACAACTAGTATGCGGAGGGGCTCCAGATTCCCCCCCACCCCACTGCAGCCCCAGGGACTACCACCTCCCCGGGACTGTTTTTATATTGTGTGCGGAGGAGGGGCTGGGCAGCCCCCCACAGCCTTAGGGACCACCACCTTCCTGGGGAAATATAAAAAAATGTAAAGGGGATCCGTTTTGGACCGTCAAACCCCAGGGATCACCACCTCCTCAGGCCCTATGTTGGAGAGGGGCCATGCAGCCTCCCCTGAGGAGCCACGGAGGGCCCTGTGAACTGCCATCCCCCAAGGCCGGCTCCTGCTATGTCCCTGGATCCCACCCCCCGGACATAGCTGCATGTTGTTGTTTGGCTCCAGCTTTGACAGCTGCAGCCAAGTCACAGAAAACACTCTGGTTTCTGACAGCGGGACCTGTCAAACAGGCCCTGCTGTCAGAAAGCAGAGTTTGCATCTTTGTTTCCTGCTCTCAGGTGCGTGTGCAGGGAGCAGAGTTGAAAGCTTTGCTTCAGCAACCAGGAAGCTGCTTCATAAAGCACCTCCTTGGTTGCTGGAGCAATGGGATCACGGGAGAGGCCTTGAGGCTCTCCCCGCGGTTCCAAATACCCCGTAAAGAGACGATAATTAGTTAAATAAAAAGATTTGTCAGGGACTGTTAATTACCCCACAAATTACAGCACTCATGACATCTTTGATAACATCATTGATGAAGTCATTGTAACATCTGCAGTAAAATAATTGATCACATACCTGTGCATGGCGGGGGCGCAAGTTATAGTTACCTTAGGGCACAAGTTATAGTTACTCTAGATAGCTCTGAATATAACAGGTGAATTTCTATGGTTTTGTACGAGTAAATTCTGAACCTAACTATAACGTCTCTGTAACCTTTGTTTTTTTCTGTGATAAAAAAAAAAAATATATATATATATACAGGGAGTGCAGAATTATTAGGCAAATGAGTATTTTGACCACATCATCCTCTTTATGCATGTTGTCTTACTCCAAGCTGTATAGGCTCGAAAGCCTACTACCAATTAAGCATATTAGGTGATGTGCATCTCTGTAATGAGAAGGGGTGTGGTCTAATGACATCAACACCCTATATCAGGTGTGCATAATTATTAGGCAACTTCCTTTCCTTTGGCAAAATGGGTCAAAAGAAGGACTTGACAGGCTCAGAAAAGTCAAAAATAGTGAGATATCTTGCAGAGGGATGCAGCACTCTTAAAATTGCAAAGCTTCTGAAGCGTGATCATCGAACAATCAAGCGTTTCATTCAAAATAGTCAACAGGGTCGCAAGAAGCGTGTGGAAAAACCAAGGCGCAAAATAACTGCCCATGAACTGAGAAAAGTCAAGCGTGCAGCTGCCACGATGCCACTTGCCACCAGTTTGGCCATATTTCAGAGCTGCAACATCACTGGAGTGCCCAAAAGCACAAGGTGTGCAATACTCAGAGACATGGCCAAGGTAAGAAAGGCTGAAAGACGACCACCACTGAACAAGACACACAAGCTGAAACGTCAAGACTGGGCCAAGAAATATCTCAAGACTGATTTTTCTAAGGTTTTATGGACTGATGAAATGAGAGTGAGTCTTGATGGGCCAGATGGATGGGCCCGTGGCTGGATTGGTAAAGGGCAGAGAGCTCCAGTCCGACTCAGACGCCAGCAAGGTGGAGGTGGAGTACTGGTTTGGGCTGGTATCATCAAAGATGAGCTTGTGGGGCCTTTTCGGGTTGAGGATGGAGTCAAGCTCAACTCCCAGTCCTACTGCCAGTTCCTGGAAGACACCTTCTTCAAGCAGTGGTACAGGAAGAAGTCTGCATCCTTCAAGAAAAACATGATTTTCATGCAGGACAATGCTCCATCACACGCGTCCAAGTACTCCACAGCGTGGCTGGCAAGAAAGGGTATAAAAGAAGGAAATCTAATGACATGGCCTCCTTGTTCACCTGATCTGAACCCTATTGAGAACCTGTGGTCCATCATCAAATGTGAGATTTACAAGGAGGGAAAACAGTACACCTCTCTCAACAGTGTCTGGGAGGCTGTGGTTGCTGCTGCCCGCAATGTTGATGGTGAACAGATCAAAACACTGACAGAATCCATGGATGGCAGGCTTTTGAGTGTCCTTGCAAAGAAAGGTAGCTATATTGGTCACTGATTTGTTTTTGTTTTGTTTTTGAATGTCAGAAATGTATATTTGTGAATGTTGAGATGTTATATTGGTTTCACTGGTAATAATAAATAATTGAAATGGGTATATATTTTTTTTTGTTAAGTTGCCTAATAATTATGCACAGTAATAGTCACCTGCACACACAGATATCCCCCTAACATAGCTAAAACTAAAAACAAACTAAAAACTACTTCCAAAAATATTCAGCTTTGATATTAATGAGTTTTTAGGGTTCATTGAGAACATGGTTGTTGTTCAATAATAAAATTAATCCTCAAAAATACAACTTGCCTAATAATTCTGCACTCCCTGTATACTCACTGAAAAACCAAAGGTTAGAGGGGCGTTATAGTTAGGCTCATGTTATATAGTTAGGTTCAGATTTGACTTGCACTCGCAATGCACAGGTTTCTCATCAATATTTTTATTATGGGGTGCTCATAGAGGATTGTAAGGGGTTACCTGGGAATGGGCGGCAGGGCTAGATCTGGGTGAGTAGGAATCTTCATGGTGGTTTCCTGAGACCTGTTAGTGTTAGATATGTGTGATTTTAATAGGGTTCCCATTCACATGATTTGGTCTTCCATCCAGACACAACTTCACCTCGGCAAACTATCACTTCTGACCAAGGTATATTCAGTGAATGTATTTGTTTCTAATGCATTGTACTGAGCAACGGTTTAATAAAACAAATTAAAAAAATATATATTATGTTGGAGTTATAATATAAATAATGTCATAGAAAATGTCTTTGCTGATGTAATATGTGGGGTAAGTACCAGTGTTTGGCGAGGGCACGAGTTATAGTTACCTTACAGCACGAATTATAGTGTCTTGGGATAAGTATATCTATAACCATTGAATTTCTCTGGTTTTGTGCGTTTGAAATCTGACCCTAACTATAAAGTCCCTCTAATCTTTGTTTTTTAGTGAATTTCTAAGGATTTTATAATTCTATTTCCTAACTATAACGTCCCAGCAACCTTTTTTTTAGTGAACTTCTAGAGTTTTTAAAAAAAAAGTAAAGTAATATTAAATTACCTTATGTTAATCCACCCTCACTGCACATGGCCTGGCCAGAGGTCAGACCCTGTGACCAACCCCCTGTAGGCACCCTGCGCCATGCACAGGCTTTGGCTGTACGCAGTGGGGGATGGCTTCAGGCCTACTGCCAGGTCCAGGTTCTTCGGCCAACCCCCCGTTGGCTCCCAACCCTGCGCAGGCCTTCGCATTACTAAACATGGAGAGGGCTAAGTTTGTCCTTAGGGACTCTATCCCCTGGGATAATTTGTAAAAGGGGAGGAGGGCCGCCTGGCCACCCCTCCCTGGGCCGAATTTGGCCCAGGGGACCAGACAGTTTGTGAAAGGGGAAGAGGGTCCTATGTCCCCCTTCCCTCCCTCGGCCAATTTTATTCTCAGGGACCCCATCCCCCGGGGCTCGACCAAATCATGAAATGAAAGGAAAGGACACCCCATTCTCTTTGGCCCAGCCAATGCAAAATAGAGAAAGGATGGGGGCCACAAGGCGTCTCTCCTTTGACTGATTTTTTCATGGGGACCCCATACCTCGGGGCACAGCCAATTATTGGAAGGGGAGGGTGCTGCTTGTCCCCCCACTCCCAGGGACAATTTTGGCCTTGTTGACCCCATCCCCTGGGGCCAGGACAATTAATTCAAGGGTGGAGCGGGCATGGACCCCGTCCCTGGACGAGTTTTGGCCCAGGCACCCCATCCCCCAGGGTCTAGCCAATTTAAAAAAGAAACAGAAGGGGGGCTCTTGGGCAGGTTAGGCCCCAGGCACCCCTTGCTCCAGGGCCTGGCCACTTCTTCCTGGATGCACTGGCCCCACCCAGGGCACCTAGTGTGCACTTTTGTGAACTGTGGAGGTGCCGGGGGGCTCAATGCTCCTGCAGTTCCATTGTTCCCACACACCGGGAGAAGCAAGAAATGCTGCTCCCTGCATGCAGAAGCAATCCTTTCATTTGTTTTCCTGCCTACTTGACAGCGGGCAGGAAAACTGATGAAAAGTCTGCTCTCAACGAGTGAAAGCAGTTTACCTCAGGACATAGGAAGCCGGCCCCAGGTGGTGGCGTTCCCCAGGGCAATTAATATCTCCAGGAGGGGGTGTGTGCCCCGCCAGGTTTGGTTTTTAGTGCCAGCCCCAAGGAGGGGGAGGAGAGGCAATGCTGCCCCCTCCCCTTTACATGATAATCGTGACCCTGGGGAGGTGGTGGTCTCTGGGGTCCTAATTGACAAAGGAGGGGTGTCCCTGCGGCCTTCCTCCAATTGCTTGATCAAGCCCCGGGGAGGTGGGGGTACCCAGGGTCAAGATCAGTCATGGGGAGAGGAGGGCGAATGTGCCCCCCTCCTTAAAATACAAACTTTTAAATGCCACCGGTACCTGGCCCACCTGGGGGCTAAACTTTAAACAAGCATAGGAGACTGTGCATGTCCCACAAAACACTCCCCCAGGATCCGTGGATCCTCTGTGGTTTCACAGAAATTTCTTATTTTTAAAAATGCTTTTTTGCCCTGGTGGTACCCCGGGGGACCCTTCTACCCTCCCACTTCTCTTTTGGAACTTTTGTTTGGGACTCTAGGTCCCAAAATGTCTGTCAACACTTCCTGGTTGAAATGCTGGCAGCCAATCAGATCATAGCATTTGGTCTCTTTGATCTGCGGAGGTTCTCCTTCCCCAGATATACAAATTATTTTTTCTTACTCAAATACTACTGTATGGATTTACACCAAATCACAAAAAGGGTTATTTCTAGTCTAAGAGCTAGCTTTCTGCTAAATGTGGTGTAATTCAGTCCAGTTTTTTGGGCTGTAGTTGAGTCTAAATTCCCTATGGGAAAATGCATGGGGAAAATGCGTTTTGGAACCCCCTCTTTTTCTCAGTCTCTGCTTGATGAATCACCCTGAAACTTTCAAGACAGCAGCTGAATTGAGTGGTGTACTTGTTTTTAAACTTATGGAAAACATAACTTTGCTGAACTTCTTTTTGTTTGCAATATGACTATGTGCTTTTTTACCCTTGCTAACCAGTGTTTAAAGTGCTTCTTCTCTCTCTTTAAAACATGGTAACATAATCTTTAATATATTAGTCAGCATGGAAGGTTTTGTTGCTAGTTGGGTGGAGTATGCAGGCAATACAGTAATTCCTTTGGTCTGAAAGCTTTACATGTGGATTTTAATTCCACAGAACTCCTCTACAATTGTCAACCTCTCAAATGTGTTAAAAAGTTACTCAAAATGTAGATCAATTGTCTCAATATCAACAAGCCCATATTTATAGGGTTTTTCTACTTTCTGGCCACAGTGTATAATCAAATGCCTGAAATCCTTGAACTGGCATGTAATTAAAATTATCCAACCGCTCATCAAAGTACTTAAACCCATTGTCAATAAGCTCATTCTCACTTTGGTTTGTTGCTGATGGTGGCCATTTTCCCAGCCATCAGTAGAAATGTTTCCAAACTTATTTTATTTGGGGTGGTACGTTTTTTTAAACTGCTACACATATTCACACAGCTCACTCTTTAGGCCTGCTAGGGTCAAGGCATACCTCTCTACATGAGGTGGAATATGTAATAAAAACAGTCCATTAGACTGAATTCTGGAAGCTAGGCCACTGGCTTGGGAACATCTCTCAGACTATAAAGGTTTTTTTTTTTTCTAAATGTAAAGCTAGGTACAATTGAGAGGTACTTTTTTGCCTTAGCGGCAGAATCATCACTGTGGTAAATTGGCACTTTGATACAGTATCCCTCACTTTTTGCCTGGTTTCTGAATTCAACTTGGACTGGAGTGCACTGGGATCCTTCTAACCAAGTTCCCAGTGCTGTCGTAGTTTGACTCTTGCTCTAGGCAAGACTGACGTATTAAAGATGACAGTACTTATGTTTGTAGGCGACTATGCCAATACTACAACAAATTGCAACTGTCGTCCCAACCCTTCCAACTCACAAGCAGCACCTCACCAAAAACCCAAACAATAAAAGGTGATTTGTGGCAGCCTTTACGCATGGACTCAGAGTGTGACATCTCAGGAAGTGTCGTGGTTAAACTGAGATTACCCCTTTCTCACAAGAACACCATGTCTCAATCAAACACAGGCAATGAAGAAGATGCAGTAAAGTTTCAATAGGTTTTATTTGGCAAAAGTGCAATCTGCAATAAGTTTCATGGGGCTGCAATGATTAGGATAATGAACAGTGCAAGAAACAGAATCGTAAAGATAGAAGTCATTAATAAAAAGACCCCCATATCGTGCAATAATATGTAATGACATAAAGTATGAGATATGTTCTAATACCCTAGCATAACGAGCCTAACTTCTAACCTAAAAGAGAGATAGGTATGTTAAACCTAATCTGCCAATGCCATGTCCATGAGAAGAGCCCCCCAACCCTCATTACCTTGGAATGAGGTCTCTAGCTCATACTCCGTAGGGACACGAAGACTGGGTTAGCGTCGAGGCGATGTAGCATCGATAGCAGCGATGTCATCTGATCGGAATCCTTCTATCTGTCTAAGTGAGTAGTATTTATACAGATCTGCTTGGACCCCTGACGTAGGTCTGTTCCCAAACAATAGATAACAAGACATGCTCTGGGCAGTAAACAATTCCCTTGAAAGCGTGAAGAGGGAAAGTGCCTAATGTAAACACCTACAGTTTGTTTATCTTTGTTGCTTGATATTGACGCCCTAGCGCGGTGGCACTGATAACGCAAACTAAAACAGGGCCTAACTAAAAACAAGGCAGCCATCTTAAAAGATTTAATTAAATAAATGTGCTAAAACAGAGCAGGCTAAGTAGGGTAAAAGTCACTAGGTGACAGGGGCACGAGTCTGCAAGCCAAAGGCTAAGCTAATTCCTGTATCCCATTAAAACAAACTAGGATTCACTACACCCTCCCAATTGCCGGAACAGGTATGACGCCATAACTTGACACCACCTAAGGTGAATGAATCCAAATGCTAAAAATGCTCTGGGGTAAAAAAAGCTAAAAACATAAATACTAGATAAAAAAAACACATTTAAAAACATGTTAAAAATCAATAGTTAAAAACATACAATGAGATATAGGCCCTCATCACAACCCTGGCGGTCGGTGTTAAAGCGGCAGTAATACCGCCAACAGGCCGGCGGAAAAAAAAATGGAATCACGACCATGGCGAAAACCGCCAACATAGACAGCCACTTTAACACTCCGACTGCCAAGGCGGTACAAACAAACAACTTGGCGGTCACCGCCAACAGACAGGCGGAAGACAATGTACCGCCCACACTATTATGAGAGGCCAATCCGCCACCTTTTCCGGGGCGGAACCAACGCAAACAAAAACACAGCGGAAACAGGACTTGGAAGGGAAAACACTCACCTCTCCACACCCCACGAGGAACCAGGACGCCATGGAGCCAGAACTCCAAATACTCCCTGCAATGGTATTCCTGCTCCTCTATCAGGAGCAACAAAGACGGCGGCGGCGACCACGGTGAGTACTGCACCTACAACATAGGGAAGGGGAGTGGGAAAAGAGAGTGACACACAAACGCAACACCCCCACCCTCACCCACTACAACATACACACAAATACATGCTGCAACATTACATTTACACCCCCCACCCCCTTCAAGGACAAAAGGAAATTAGTTGAACGATTGTAATCATGAAAAAAACAGTAGTCAAAACTCTAAATACAGTATATACAATTATGTACACCAACTACACAAGTCCGGATAGTGCACCAATTATTGTCCGTGGACCACTGGGCCCAAAATGCATGGGCAAGGCCCACAACCGATACCAGACTTCAAACGGAGAGAACACTGCAGAGGCATCAGATCGAAAAGAAAGAGGCACCTCAGTTGGAGAGAAGGGGGGGCACCTCAGCCGGATGAGTGCACGACGCCACTGCTGCACGAGGGGCTCCATGCCCATTGATGTATCCTGGGGAGTGCAAAGCCACAGTCTCTCAAGTCTCTCCAGTGGGTGGTTTGCCCACTGCTTTATCCTGGGGAGTGCAAAGCCACAGTCTCTCCAGTGGGTGGGTTGCCCACTGCTTTATCCTGGGTAGTACAAAGCCAGTCTCTCAAGTCTCCCCAGTGGGTGGTTTGCCCACTGCTGTATCCTGGGGAGTGCAAAGCCACCGTCTCTCAAGTCTCTCCAGTGGGTGGTTTGCCCACTGCTTTATCCTGGGGAGTGCAAAGCTGCAGTCTCTCCAGAGGGTGGTTTGCTCACTGCTGTATCCTGGGGAGTGCAAAGCCACAGTCTCTCAGGTGGATGCCTTTCTCCACTGGTTCTGGACGGGGCTTTGTGCCCAGAGTGCTTCATCCTGCCAAGGACAGAGGTAGTGGATGCCTTTCTCCACTGGTTCTGGAGGGGGCTTTGTGCCCAGAGTGCTTCATCCTTCCAAGGACTGAGGTGGTAGATGTGATACTCCACTGGTTCTGGAGGGGGCTTTGTGCCCAGAGTGCTTCATCCTGCCAAGCACAGAGGTAGTGGATGTGATATTCCACTGGTTCTGGAGGGGGCTTTGTGTCCAGAGTGCTTCATCCTGCCAAGGACAGAGGTAGTGGATGCCTTTCTCCACTGGTTCTGGAGGGGGCTTTGTGCCCAGAGTGCTTCATCCTGCCAAGGACTGAGGTGGTAGATGTGATACTCCACTGGTTCTGGAGGGGGCTTTGTGCCCAGAGTGCTTCATCCTGCCAAGCACAGAGGTAGTGGATGTGATACTCCACTGGTTCTGGAGGGGGCTTTGTGCCCAGGGTGCTTCATCGTGCCAAGGACAGAGGTAGTGGATGCCTTTCTCCACTGGTTCTGGAGGGGGCTTTGTGCCCAGAGTGCTTCATCCTGCCAAGGACAGAGGTAGTGGATGCCTTTCTCCACTGGTTCTGGAGGGGGCTTTGTGCCCAGAGTGCTTCATCCTGCCAAGGACTGAGGTGGTAGATGTGATACTCCACTGGTTCTGGAGGGGGCTTTGTGCCCAGAATGCTTCATCCTGCTAAGCACAGAGGTAGTGGATGTGATACTCCACTGGTTCTGGAGGGGGCTTTGTGCCCAGGGTGCTTCATCGTGCCAAGGACAGAGGTAGTGGATGCCTTTCTCCACTGGTTCTGGAGGGGGCTTTGTGCCCAGAGTGCTTCATCCTGCCAAGGACAGAGGTAGTGGATGTGATACTCCACTGGGGAACAGGATCAAGACTGATTTGCATATGGCTGGGTATAAACTGGAATGGCATGGGCAGCAAAAAAACGATGGATTTAGTTCCAGATCTCTGTACTGGGGGTGAATGTTTGACATTGTTCAGCATTCCGTCCATCATTTGTTTTTGCACTGGGGATGGCAGCCATGTCTGCGGTGGTGCCACTGGCTCAGGATGTCACAGGGCCACTGGCGGTGCTTGCGGCGGTGTCAGTAGCAGCGGTGCTGGCGGCGGGCTCTGTGGCATTGGTGCTGGCGGTGGACTCTGGCAGCCGTGCTGACGGCGGACTCTGTGGCAGCCGTGCTGGTGGTGGACTCTGACAGTGGTGCTGGCGACGGCCTCTGTGACATCGGTGCTGGCGGCGGACTCTGTGGCAGTGGTGCTTGCGGTGGACTCTGTGGCATTGGTGCTGGTGGCGGACTCTGTGGCACCGGTGCTTGCGGCGGACTCTATGGCATCGGTGCTGGCGGTGGACTCTGTGGCAGCGGTGCTGCTGGCAGACTCTGTGGCAGCGGTGCTGTTGGCGGTGCTGGTGGTGGGCTCAGTGACTGCGGTGCTGGTGGCAGGCTCAGTGACTGCGGTGCTGGTGGTAGTGCATGTGGCGGTGCAGGTCGCGGTCTTCTCCGCCGTACCGGTTGGCACTGACGTGGACAGAAGGTGTGACAATGGTCCCATAGTCGGTGCCACCATGCCCTCTCCTGACCTGCCCTTCATTTTCTGGCCCTTCCCCACCTTGGATGGTGGCGCAGCTATCTTGCCACCATCCCCTTTTGTTTTCCCTGAGCCCTTGGTGGCAGGTGTTTTTGCCTTCTCCCTCTGAGATGTGGGCAACTTTTTAACTTTCGCAGGTGGCGGAATGTCCTTGCCCTCACTACGTGGCACACTGGCTGCCCTGATGCTTGGCGCACTCCAAAAGCCCGCTGAGGTGGATGGCTGTTGGGTGGGTGTGTGCCTGCGTTTGTGTACTTTGGGAAGTGGGTTCACAGACACACTGGTAGAGGACACAGGGGATGTCTAAATGGTAGTGGGGGTGGTGAGTGCACGTGAGCGGTGTGTGCTGATGTCCATGCTGGTGATGGAGGTAGTGGCTGAGGATGTAGTGCATGCAGGTGTGAGTGGAGACGAGACTGGGATGGAGGAGGACGATGTGGAGGAGGGGGACACAGTGGAGGCAGTGGATGTTGGTATGTATGCATGGGAATGATGCTTGTGTGAGTGCCTGTGGGATGTGCGGTGCTTATGTTTGTCTGATCCACCCTTGTGTGATGAGGTGTGTGCATGCTGGTCTGATGGTGTGCTTGGGATAGATCTGAGGTACAGGGGATTGGATCTGGGTGGAGGAAGTTGGAGGTGGGAGGCTGGACACAGGGACAATGGCTGCCATGAGTGCTGAAGCCAGAGCCTGAAATGCTCTCTGTTGGGCTGCCTGGCCAGAATGAATGCCCTCCAGGTATACATTTGTTTGTTGCAAATGCCTCTCAACACCCTGGATGGCATTCAGAATGGGAGATTGCCCAACAGTGAGGGATCTCAGGAGGTCAATAGCCTCCTCACTAAGGGCAGCAGGGCTGACTGGGCGAGGGCCTGAGGTGCCTGGGGCGAAGGAGATGCCCACCCTCCTGGGTGAGCAGCCACGGGACACACACTGAGGGGCTGCTGGGAGGGCGGTGCTGGTAGGGGGGGTGGCAGCTGTACCTGTTGATGCGGGGGCACAGAGGGGCCTGCCACTGCAAGGGAGCTCCCATCAGAGGAGGAGTCGCTGTTGCTGAAGTCACTTCTTGTCCCCGCCGTGGAGCTCCTCTCGCCCTCCATCCCACTGGTGGCTTCAGACTCCGTTGTCCACACAGTGGCATCTTGCTTTGGAGGATTTCCCCGAATAGGATTAGGGATGTGCCCCACCTCCCCACAGGGAGGAGGCACAAGGAGGGTGTAGCCACCCTCAGGGACAGTAGCCATTGGCTACTGCCCTCCAGCCCTAAACACCCCCCTAAATTGAGTATTTAGGGGCGACCCTGAACCCAGGAAAACAGATTTCCTGACGACCTAAAGAAGAAGGACTGCTGACCTGAAAGCCCTGCAGAGACGACGGAGACAACAACTTACTTGCCCCCAGCCCTACTAGCCTGTCTCCAGACTCAAAGAACTTGCAACAGCGACGCATCCAGCGGGACCTGCAACCTCTGCCGACTCAGAGGACTGCCCTGCAACCCAAATGACCAAGAAACTTCAGTGGACAGCGGCTCTGTCTCATCTACAAAGAAGAAACCATCTTTAAAGGGACTCCAGACTCACTCTGGAAGCGTGAGTCCCCAACACTCTGCACCCCACGTCCCCGGCTCGTGTCCAGAGAAACCAACACTGCAGCGAGAACCCCCAGGTGACTCCCACGACGTGGACACCCTGAGACGACCTCCCTGCACACCCACGGCGACACCTGCAGAGAGAATCCAGAGGCTCCCCCTGACTGCGACTACCCGGTAACAAAGAACCCGACGTCTGGAAGAAACACTGCATCTGCAGCATCCAGGCCTGAGAGAAACCAACTACAGGTGCAGGAGTGACCAGCAGGCAGCCCTCATCATTGCCCAGTCGGTGGCTGACCCGAGAAGCCCCCCCAGTGCCCTGCCTGCATCGCCAGAGTGACCCCCGAGTCCCTCCATTGATTTCAATACTAAACCCAACACCTACTTTGCACACTGCACCCGGTCACCCCTGTGCCGCTGAGGGTGTATTTTGTCTGCCTGTTTGTGACCTCCCCAGTGCTCTACAAAACACCACTGGTCTGCTCCCTGAGGACGCAGCTACTTACCTGCTAGCAAACTGGGACCGGAGCAGCCCTAGTCTCCATAGGCGCCCATGTTATTTGGGCCCTACTTTGACCTCTGCACCTGACCGGCCCTGTGTTGCTGGTGCTGGGTGTTTGGGGTTGACTTGAACCCCCAGCAGTGGGCTACCTATGCCCCGGACACTAAACAATTAAGGCGGTCATTACAACATTGGCGGTAAAAGCCGCTTACAACCGTGCAGAAGACCGCCAACACACCGCCGCGGCCGCGGAAATCCACCACAGCTATTATGACCCACAGCACGGAATCCGCCAAAATTCAGACACTCACACAAGTCCGCCACACCAAAGGTCAGTGATAAACTGGCAAAAACAAAACCTCCACCATCACGCCAACAGAAATACGCCCACACTATCACAACCCACGAATCCACGCGGCGGTCTTTCAACCGCGGTATTCCTTTGGCAGTACACACCACCGCGCTCAAAATACACACACACATACAAAACACAGCCACATTGGACAAATAGAAATACACACATCTGATACACATACACACACCTCTCCCACACACCTAAAACAATATAAAACACACCCACATCACCCACAAACCCCTACGACCACAATTACGAGAGAAGGCCAGAGAGAGACACCACCATCAACAATACTAGCATCCACAGGCACACGACACAATCACCCACATAACTTCTACGCACCTCACACTACACACCACTACATATCAGCACACTTATCACCCCACACACCACCTACACCACCCCATGGCACGGCAACGACACCCCAGGTTCTCGGAGGAGGAGCTCAGGGTCATGGTGGAGGAAATCGTCTGGGTAGACCCACAGTTATTCTTATCACAGGTGCAGCACACCTCAATTGCAAGGAAGATTGAGCTATGGCGAAGAATAGTGGACAGGGTCAACACAGTGAGACAGCACCCAAGAAATTGGGAGGACATCAGGAAGAGGTGGAACGACCTACGGGGGAAGGTGCATTCCGTGGTCTCAAGACACCACCTTGCGGTTCAGCGGACTGGCGGCGGACCCCCACCTCCTCCCCCACAACTAACAACATGGGAGGAGCAGGTCTTGGCGATTCTGCATCCTGAGGGCCTCGCAGGAGTAGGTGGAGGAATGGACTCTGGTAAGTTACATCTTAACTATTACATACCCTACCCTACCTGCATGCCAGCACATACCCCCACCCTCACCCCCATCTCTCCAACTCCTCACAAATGTCCCAATATCACAAACCACACAGCCTAACACCAAGCCCTGCATGCAACAACAAAGCATGGACCCCCATCACTAAAGCATGGCCACTGCACATACCCATACACCCCCCTAAACCATTATCACACAAGGTCCCACACAGGAATGCAAGCACTGGGGTACACGGTCACCCACCCATTGCACACCATGGCACACACAGATGTAATAAACATCCTTTTATACCCCTGCAGGACCCCTACCCAACGTCACCGGACAGGAGGGTCCACACATGTCCACACCACCAACAGAAGAGGCCCACAGTGATGACAGCACCTCTGTCCAACTGGATCTAGATGACCAGCCCGGCCCATCGGGGACCTCGGGACAGTCGGTTACCCTCAGCCACTCACAGGCCACCACAGAGCTTCCCCCCTCTGGAAACACCAGCACAGCACCCACCCAGCGGGCCCATACCTCCGTCCCAGGACACGTCAATTAGCAGTGTGTCCACCACTACAGGGAACCCAGGCTAACCCACCACCCCAACAACAACAGGGACCTGGGGGCAGTGGTAGTGGGCACACGGTCCAGGGGACGGAGGCCCAGAAACACAGGGGAACTGGGAGGGCTGCTGTGCGACAGGGGGTGGACAGGCCCAGGGAACCCACTCTCAACGAGGCCCTCTCCAACATCATAGGAGCCTGCCACCACTCCCAGGAGACGATGGCAACGGTACTGGCCAAGTTTCAGGAGACCCAGTGCCTGCAGGAGGAACAGTATTTGGGCTTCAGGGAGGAACTAGAGCCATCAATTCCACCCTGGGCACCATCGTAGGGGTGCTGAAGGAGGTACTCAACACCAGGAGGGACACTGTGGCACTACAAGGGGCCCCTGACACTAGCCTGGACGATGAACTGCCCACCACCTGCGCCGGCGCTAGTTGACAGGAGGCACCACCACAGGACCACCACACCAGCACCCCACCCCCTACAGAGGGAGAAACACCTCGCAAACGGTCCCTGAGATCCAGGACAAAGACAGAGAACGATCCCAAGACCGCCGCCAAGAAATGAGACCACCCTGAATGTCATCCTTCTGTCCCACTTTGTCACCCTGTCCATCCTTAAACTGCCCCAGCTCCACTTCCTATGCCCATTTGGGCAATGCACCTGTGAGACTAATAGACTGGACTCTGCCATGGACATTCCTCCGCCATCACCCCTCACCATTTTGCTACCCCCTCCAATATTGAGCACTAAAATAAACACCCTTAAAGCACAAAACAATCTGGAGTCAGCATACCTATGTCACACTGCTCGAGTCCATGAGGAATCAAAGCAGATGTCACACATTGGGACCCACATTTGTGAAATCGTAAGGGAAAGTGACAACTCAGTGACCATACACTGGGTGAAAACGACAGACAGTAGAGAGGTAGTAGTGTTTAAGTACATGTAGTAGGCAGGTTTGTATTCTTACTTGTGTTTCACTGGAAATATTGCTGGATCACTGAGTCCCTGTTGTCCATGTCTTCTCCTTCTGCTTCCTCATCTTCACTGTCCACAGGCTCCACAGCTGCAACAACACCGCCATCTGGACCATCCTCCTGCAGAAAAGGCACCTGTCGTCGCAAAGCCAAGTTGTGAAGCATACAGCAGGCCACGATGATCTGGCACACCTTCTTTGGTGAGTAGAATAGGGATCCACCTGTCATATGGAGGCACCTGAACCTGGCCTTCAGAAGGCCGAAGGTCCGTTCGAACACCCTCCTAGTTCGCCCATGGGCCTCATTGTAGCGTTCCTCTGCCCTTGTCCTGGGATTCCTCACTGGGGTCAGTAGCCATGACAGGTTGGGGTAACCAGAGTCACCTGCAAATGGCGAGGGACAACTGTTAGACACACACTAACCTGTAGGAATATACCCAGACCCAGACAACCATTCCCACTGTCTTGCTTCCAGGTGCTCACCTAATAGCCACACACAGTGCCTCTGGAGTTGACCCATCACATAAGGTATGCTGCTATTACGCAGGATGTAGGCGTCATGCACTGAGCCAGGGAACTTGGCATTCACATGGGAGATGTACTGGTCGGCCAAACATACCATCTGTACATTCATGGAATGATAACTCTTCCGGTTTCTGTACACCTGTTCACTCCTGTGGGGGGGGGGCAAAGCCGCATGTGTCCCATCAGTGGCACCTATGATGTTGGGGATATGCCCCAGGGCATAGAAATCACCTTTCACTGTAGGCAAGCCCCGCCCCCGAGGGAAAATGATGTAGCTCTGCATGTGTTTCACCAGGGCAGACAACACTCTGGACAACACGTTGGAAAACATAGGCTGGAACATCCCTGATGCTATGGCCACTGATGTTTGAAATGACCCACTTGCAAGGAAATGGAGCACTGACAGCACCTGCACTTGAGGGGGGATTCCTGTGGGATGGCGGATAGCTGACATCAGGTCTGGCTCCAGCTGGGTACACAGTTCCTGGATTGTGGCACAGTCAAGCCTGTAGGTGATGATCACATGTCTTTCCTCCATTGTCGACAGGTCCACCAACGGTCGGTACACCGGAGGATGACGCCATCTCCTCACATGTCCCAGCGGACGGTGCCTATGAAGGACAACAGCGAGCACAGAGTCAAACAACTCAGAGGTACGTACCCACAGCTTACACAGAACACGATTCCTAATCCAAAAAGTGGCCTGTATGTGTGTTAAGTCTAGGCCTAGGTATGTGTGACGCAGTTACAAATGAAGCCATGTGGGCCCCTGAAATAGCGGCTGCCTGACCTGTAAAGTGGGACAATTGGATGTGAGGTAACTGCACTGGCGTTGCACACCGTCGCGGTAGGCGGTAGAAGACCTCGGCGCAATGCTGCATTGGTTAACATTGGACCCTATGGGTCCCAGGAGCCAATGATGATGTACGTCGGCCTGTGACGATACGCACCGCCGCGGACGTGACCGCCATTTTCTATCTGTTCAATCACTCGATACCTGATCTTCGACAGGAGAGGACCTACACTGCAAGTGCTGCTCTGACCTCGGTCTGGAAGAGACAATGGCTCGAGTGTCTGGGGAAAGGGCCCCTGCCTTCACATCGGAGGAGTTGGAGAAACTTGTGGATGGGGTCCTCCCCCAGTACACGCTACTCTATGGTCCTCCAGACAAACAGGTAAGTACACTAGGAGCATGCTGTATGGGCTATGCCTGTGTGGAGAGGGGTGGATGTAAGAAGGAAGGGGGGAGAGTGCGGCGTGCATGAAACGATGGTGAGTGCATGTGCCACATGCCAAGGGTAGGGATGGGGGCCAATGACTGTGACGGTTCAATTGGTAATAAGTTTCTCTTCCCCCTGTACAAATCATGTAGGTCAGCGCCCACCAGAAAAAATATATTTGGCGTGCCAACGCCAAGGATGTCTGGACCCTGAGGGTCTACCACAGACGGAGCACCCAATACCGGAAAAGATGGGAGGACATTCGCCGCTGGAGCAAGAAGGCGGCGGAGGCTCAGCTGGGGATGGCCTCCCAACGTGGGAGGGGTGCCCGTCGCACCATGACCCCCCTGATGTTTAGGATCCTAGCGGTGGCGTACCCGGAGTTGGATGGGCGCTTGAGGGCATCACAGCAGCCACAAGCGGGTGAGTACACTCTCATCCTACTGATTTTGCGCGCAGTGGAGGGGTCTGGGTGGGGGAGGTGGGCTGTGGGTTTCCCTAGGCCAGGGCGAGTTTAGTAGGCAAGGTCCCTCCATAAGGCAGGCCATGTGGCACCCCACCCCACCTCTGTAGAGTGCCAAGTACACCTAGTCATGCCCCTGTGTCATCCATGTGTGCAGATGTAGTCCATTGCCTAGTAGGCCATTTCCCAGGAATTGAAGCCCAAGAGTGCGGCGTAGTGCAGGGGGCTTCTGTGTCTGTCGTGTCCGCCAACGGTAGCGGTAATGCATGCACCCAACATGTCTTTCTTCTGTCGTTCCCCCCTCTCCCCCCTCCTTTTTGTGGTCTCCCTGTTCTTGTGTGCATTAGCATCATCAGGCGGAGGAGCAGTGGCACCGGAGCAGGAGGGAGCTGCATCCCACATGGCCCTGGAGGGCGAAACTACAGACTCGGAGTTCACCAGTGGGACGGGAGCTGACACCAGCGACATGGACTCGTCCTCTGATGGGAGATCCCTTGTGGTGGTGGCAACATCTGTGCCCCCCGCATCTACAGGTACAGCCGCCACCCCCCCTACCAGCACCGCCCTCCCAGCAGCACCTCAGCCTTTGACCTGTGCCCTCTCACCCAGGAGGGTGGGCATCACCTTCGCCCCAGGCACCTTAGGCCCTGCCCCAGTCTCCCCTGCTGCCCTCAGTGAGGAGGCCATTGACCTCCTCAGGTCCCTCACTGTTGGGCAGTCTACCATTTTGAATGCCATCCAGGGAGTAGAAAGGCAGTTGCAACAAACTAATGCATTCCTGGCGGGCATTTATTCTGGTCAGGAGGCCCTTCAGCAAGCTTTTCAGACTCTGGCCTCAGCACTGATGGCAGCCATTGTCCCTGTATCTAGCCTCCCCCCTCCAACTTCCTCCACCCAGACCCAATCCCCTGTACCCCAGCCTATCCCAAGCACACCTTCAGACCAGCATGCACACACGTCAACACACAAGGGAAGCTCTGGCAAACATAAGCAGCACACATCCCACAGGCACTCACGCAAGCATCACACACATGCAGACACACCAACATTCACTGCCTCCACTGTGTTCCCCTCCTCCTCGTCTCCCTCCTCCCTCCCTGTCTCGTCCCTGTCTCGTCTCCACTCACACCTGCATGCACTACATCTACAGCCACTACTGCCATCACCAGCACACCAACCACCACACCCCGCTCACGTGCAGTCACCACCCCCACTACCATTCACACGTCCCGTGTCCTCTCCCAGTGTGTCTGTGACGCCAACTCCCAAGATACACAAACGCAGGCACACACCCACCCAACAGCCATCCACCTCACGACAGCCTCCAGCGCATGCACCTTCACCCAAAGTCACCAAACGAACACCTCCTACAACCACAAGCTCTTCCTCCACTCCCAAACCCCCTTCAGCTACCCGTCCCAGTGTCTCCCAAAAACTTTTCCTGTACAACCTTGACTTCTTTCCCACACCTCCCCCACTCCGTCCGTCTCCTAGGTCCCGAACCTAGCCACAACATCTCCGAGACCACCGGAGTCACCGGAATCTGGAGTGCACCGGCCACCAGGGAAGCCAGTGTGGTACGGAGCCACAGCACAGACAGTCCCCCACCTGTGAAGCATCGGAAGTTGGCCAGTGCCCGGTGGCAGAGGGGGAAGACTCCAGCCACCAAAGCCGCTCCCAGGGGTCCCGGTGGGAGTGTGGAGTCAGCTGCAACTCCTTCCAAGGTGGGGAAGGGCCACAAGAAAGCAGGAAAGTCTGGGAAGAGCAGCACGGTGGAGGAGACCGCCATTATCCCCGCTGCCCAGGAGGCCACAGCCATCATCCCCGCTGCCCAGGAGGCCACAGCCATCATCCCCGCTGGGCCAGAGAGGACCGCCAGCACAAGCCCCGCTGGGCTAGAGAGGACTGCCAGCACAAGCCCCGCTGGGCTAGAGAGGACCGCCAGCACAAGCCCCGCTGGGCTAGAGAGGCCCGCCAGCAGCTGAGTCACTGCAAAGGAGCCCGCCGCTCCAGGCACAGCTGAACAGGGCACCGCCGTCTCAAGCACCGCTGAACAGGGCACCGCCGTCTCAAGCACCGCTGAACAGGGCACCGCTGCTCCAAGCACCGCTGAACAGGGCACCGCCGTCTCAAGCACCGCTGAACAGGGCACCGCCGTCTCAAGCACTGCTGAACAGGGCACCGCCGTCTCAAGCACCGCTGAACAGGGCACCGCCGTCTCAAGCACCGCTGGCCCATGAGCGTCAAGGGCACTGTTGCTACTGAGTCCGTCACGGGCAGAATGAAGCACTCTGGGCACAAAGACCCCTCCAGAACCAGTGGAGACATACATCCACTACCTCTGTCCTTAGCAGGATGAAGCACTCTGGGCACAATGCCCACTCCAGAACCAGTGGAGAGATACATCCACTACCTCTGTCCTTAGCAGGATGAAGCACTCTGGGCACAATGCCCCCTCCAGAACCAGTGGAGAGATACATCCACTACCTCTGTCCTTAGCAGGATGAAGCACTCTGAGCACAATGCCCCCTCCAGAACCAGTGGAGAGATACATCCACTACCTCTGTCCTTAGCAGGATGAAGCACTCTGGGCACAATGGCTCCTCCAGAACCAGTGGAGACTGTTAACCACTTGAGAGACTGTGGCTTTGCACTCCCCAGGATATGGCAGTGGGCAACCCACCCACTGTAGAGACTTGAGAGACTGTGGCTTTGCACTCCCCAGGATATGGCAGTGGTCAACCCACCCACTGTAGAGACTTGAGAGACTGTGGCTTTGCACTCCCCAGGATATGGCAGTGGGCAACACACCCACTGTAGAGACTTGAGAGACTGTGGCTTTGCACTACCCAGGATTGAACAGTGGGCATGTGGCCCTCTCGTGGATTTGGCTTCGTGCACTCAACCGGCTGAGGTGCCCCCCCTTTCCCTCTCCCTGAGGTGCCTGTTTTCTTGCTCTCTGATGACCCTGCAGTGTTCTCTCCGTCATGGTCGGGGATCTTGTGTGGGCCTCGCACATACCGTGTGGACCCAGTGTTCCACAGACTTAATTGGAGCACTACCTGGACTACTATGCTTGGCGTATATTTTGTTAATGATGTATATATATATTTTTGCATGCTTGATTTTAATATATTTCTATGGTTACACTCATTTCCTTTTGTCTTTGCATTCTTCCAGGGGGATTTGGGGGGTGTAACTATCATGTATAAATATGTATTAGTGTGTGTGTTGTAGTGGGTGAGGGTGGGGGTGGTGGTGTTGCGAGTGTGTGTCCCTGTTTTTTCCCTCCCCCCTCCCCTGTGTCGTAGGTGCAGTACTCACTGTGGTCTTCGCCGCCGGCGTTCGTGCTCCTGGTAGAGGAGCAGGAAGACTATCGCAGGGAGAATTTCGATTTCTGGCTTCATGGTGTCCTAGTTCCTCGTGGGGTGTGTAGAGGTGAGCGTTTTCCCTTCGGAATCCTGTTTCCGCCGTGTTTTTATCCGTGGTGAATCCGCCCCAGAAAATGTGGCGGATTGGCCTGTTGTGATACTATGGGCGGTACTTTGTCCTCCACCTGTCTGTTGGCGGTGTCCGCCGCGCTGTTTGTTTATACCGCCGTGGCGGTCGGAGTGTTAAAGTGGCTGTCTTTGTTGGCGGTTTCCTCCACGGTCGTAATTGCAAATTTTTTACCACCGGCCTGTTGGCGGTCTTACCGCCGCTTTAGCACCGACCGCCAGGGTTGTAATGACCACCTAAGGGCTTTACTTACCTGCTAATCTAACTTGTACTTACCTCCCCCAGGAACAATTGATTTTTGCAGTGTCCACTTTTGAAATAGCTTATTGACATTTTTGCCAAAATTGTGTACTTTACTGTTTTACTTCACAGTTCCATACCTACCTATGCCAAGTACCTTACAACGTATGTATTTACTTGAATTCTGAACGTTGTGGTTCTAAAATAAATTCATAAAATAATATTTTTCTATATAAAAACCTATTGGTCTGGAGTTAAGTCTTTGAGTGTGTGTTCTCATTTATTGCCTGTGTGTGTACAACAAATGCTTAACACTACCCTCTGATAAGCCTACTGCTCGACCACACTACCACAAATAGAGCATTAGTATTATCTATTATTGCCACTATTTACCTCTAAGGGGAACTCTTGGACTCTGTGCACACTATCTCTCACTTTGAGATAGTACATACAGAACCAACTTCCTACAATGGGGTACTAAGTGTAAGACCCTGAGGGCATCAGCACTGATGTTGCCAACCTCTAGGACTATGCTTCCAGATGCACCCAGCACTACCTTAGCAGGCTGAGTGTTATGGTGCAAACCTAACACAAACTCGACTTGGCACACTACCTGTGTGCCCTGTCCACCGTACACTGCATTTACTATGGGTAAGACACCCCTTTAGCAGGCGTTACAGCCCTAAGGTAGGGTGCTCCATATTATAAGTTAGGGCATAGCTGCATGGGCAATATGCCCCCACTGTGTCCCTGTCAAACCTGGGACATAGTGAGTGAACAGAGCAAGCCATTTTCATATATGTTTTGGACACTGGTCAACACGAGTTTCCCAGCTACATAATTGCTACTTTGAACTCTGGGTTGTTTGGAATGATAGATCCAAACTGGTACCAGTACTGGATTTATTATAAAATGTACCCTTAGAGGTGCCACCTACAAAAGCTAACTATCCTGGCATTATTGCTGACTCGTTCCAGCCAGCCTGCCACATCCAGGCAGCCAAGAACCCGACGGCACGAGAACAGAAGACCTGCTGCACCAGAATAGGCTCCAAGACCCCTGCTTGCTGCACCAGAGTCTCGATAATCACTGCTGCGGAGGATGTGACCACTGAACTGACCTCAAAAGGACCCAGAGGACCTCCAGGCTTCGCAAATAGCCCAAGATCTTCCTCCTGAGTGGAGGCATCACTCAAGAAGCAAAAGAAACCTGCAAAGAACCAGAAAACCGGTGAGTGTCACTTCACTGACCAGCCAATATCCCCGCAACCAGAAGTCACAGCCGAACGCTAGGACACACTGGCAAAAGCCCAGACGAGACTTACAAGGTTGAAACTTTGGTGGCACTCTGCCCTCCTGTGGGCGAGTTGTGCGAATACTGAAGGTACTGGTCAATGCACATCTAAAAACAGCTCTCCCAGAGCTGCAACTGGACCTGGAGGAAGTTACAGTTGAGGGACTTCAGGAACACCGCGGACCTCCCGCCAGATCTCCCGCATCATCCTGCAAGGCCCCCGGAAGAAGACTTAGCTCCAGCTCCAAAGGGCTGCAGTGCGCACAGCCTCCACGACCTCTAACTCGCCTTGCATCCGCCCGCCGTTAGCCCTGCATCGCGGAACCAGCTGTGTGCCACGGGTTCCGGAGTCCTTGCGCCCTCGACAGCCCAAGGGGACCCTAAGGCACCACCTTTAAACATGCAAACCACCCCATTTTCCAGGTGGCCCCTCCAAGTGGCCCTGTGCCAAGAGGTGTTTTCAGCACTGCGCCCGCCGGAACCGGGAGCCGCCCGCGACTCTCCAGAGGGCACTGGGTGCCCACTATCCACATTGACCATCCTGCAAAAGAAGAGCCTGGTAACTCACTTGTGGGATTTTATATTCATTTTTATAGGTGGCCTTACATTGATTCCTATGGTGCAAAATTATGCACAGAAAGACTAACTTTATTTTAACTTTGAAAAATCATAACTCAGAAAGTAGTTAACGTATCTTAAACCATCTTGGTCTTGAAAATTATATAAAAATCTGAAGTATGTTTATAAATTCTGGTCTCAAGTTATTCATTGAGTGTGTGTGGTGCATGATTGATACTGTGAGAACAACAAATGTGTAGCACATCTCCTGGATTAGCCTAACTGCCTGACCAGCTACCTCAAAAATTAGAGCAATAGGTGATCTGATTTTTGCTTCTGGAAACCAACATGTGGTTGCCTGGACCCCCTACACAGCGTACCTAGTTTTGTACACTACATAGAGGGCCAACCTCCTACAATCATTCCCAGCTGCCACCTGTCCCAGGTGTAGAACCACTGTCTGCGGGTTTTGTTGCATGCCTGCGAAAGCCCTGGTTTTGCTGGATACCCATCAAACCTGTTTAATATCAGTGAAATGTGCAAAATGTATATCAATTATTCTTAAAAGTTCTTTGGCACCTCTTCCCCTCTTAGGACTTTACCACTAAAATCAGAAAATACATTTCAAAGTTTGTTCCAACTGGCAAATAAAAGAATTGGATTTTACAGTATCTAGAATCCTAAGCTGAAACTTGTGAGCTACAAAGTGGAACAGCAGAAGAAAAGGAATAGCTTTCTTTTGGAGTGCAGCAACCTCTCCCTTAATTTCCTATCATAACTGCAGCACCATTGAAATTGACAGCTATTAGTGATGGGCCTGGATGTTCTGTAGACCTCATACCTACCAAATCCAAAGGTAAGCTTTTGACTCCTTTAACTATACCATCCAGAACACTTTGAGCTTGTGCATGTTTGAGTGGAACAAGAGTGTACGTTTTTCTGCCGGTGACTACTCTCACCAGCACAGTTTCCTCTTCAATGATGGCACTATCTCTGTTTCTGTCAGCAATAATACAGATGAAGCGAGTATTTGAAACTATTTTTGATGTCCTGTCAAAGCATATCTGCCTCACATCTTATGAACTCAGGCTTTTTCACAGTTTATTTTGTTGTAATTACTCAAAAACTACTGAACAGATTTACACCAAATCACAAAAAGGGCTCTTTCTGGACCAAGAGCTACCTTTCCGCTAAATTTGCTGTAAATCTGTCCAGTGGTTCGGGCTGTAGTCGTGTCTTAATTATCTATAGGAAAATACATGGGGAAAATGCGTTTTGGAGCCTCCTCTTTTTCTCTGTACCCGATTGATGAATCACCCCAAAACTTTCAAGACAGCAGCTGGAGTGAGTGGTGTACTAGTCTTGAAAGTTTTGTGAAGATTTGTGAAACAACTCTTTTTGAACTCGTTTTTGTTGGCATTAGGACTATGTGCATTTTACCCTTGTTAACCAGTGTTTAAAGTGCTTGTGCTCTCCCTTTAAAATATGTTAACATTGGCCTACGCCTAACTGGCACATTTAGTTTCCTTGTGGATCCCTACTAAATGCTACTATCTGTACCCAGAGATCTTCGCCTATTTCCACACCTGCTTTCTTAGAAGCCCTACATAGAGTTTCCATGTCTGAGAATGGCCCTTGTTTTGCAATTAGGTAAGCATTGTTAAACAAGATTGTCAGTTTCTTCCTTTCTTTCTCCTTCAGTTTATACAGTACTTGCATGATGAGGGACTGCTCCATAGAAATATGAGGGACTGCTCTATAGAGATACTGGAATTTGAGGTACTCACTGTAAGAGTCTGACCCTGCAAGACCGTTTGTTTCATTTCCTGGTGATGCCATGAAACGCATGTCATACGTGCCTTACTAGTTTCATGAGCTCTGATTGGTTCAATGGGCAACTGGACATATCCACTTAAAAAATGCATTTATACCTGAACCTGAATAGCTGACAGTTGGATATTTTTGGCAAATAGTAGAGTCAGCTCCATACCTGTTGTACTTGGTTGTATTAGAATTATATAGGTCAAGGCCCAACCTCAGTTGGTTCTTTTTGGTTTCCTTCTCCTGGGTTTTCTTTATCAATGTCTTTACTTTTTTTTAATCCAAAGTTGAATAGACTTTGCTGAGACATCATTGCCAGTCATCAGGACAGAGTGATCAAGTCTGAGTCTATACTTGATTAAGATTTAAACTCACAGTCCAGAAATGTTGAACTATTTATGGCAGCAAGCTTTTTACGTAGACGACTAAACTAAATCTTAATGCAGTTGTGAACGCATTGAAGTCTGATGCTACACTGGCTGCATTCTAAACCTAGAATCTAAGAAAAGATTTACATTAAGAACAAGGATCTGAGCTTTGGAAAGGTACAGGCTTACATAAAGGTGATTAAAATCTAACATACCATAAAAGCAATCAAAAACATTAGAAAGTATGTGTAATTGACTGCTTAAGGAAGATGAATGAGATAAACAAAGGAAATAACCAGAAAGATAGAATGAAAGAAAAAAGGAAATAAGGCAAAAAGAAAGGAAAGAAAAAAGATAAAGAATGAAAGAAGGCAAATAAGAAAGAAAAGAAAGAGGCAAAAAAGGAAAAGGTAAAAAAAGAAAGGAATGAATGAAGGAAGCCAAAAGGAAGGAAAGGAGATGGATGGATGGAAAGAGAGTACTTAGTATAAAAAAAATTGTATACTAAAAACCAAACTACATCCTACCTATATGAAGACAAAAGTACTGCAAATTAAACACCATAACCTTTTTTGGGGGGGGCAAAGTTTAGCAAAGAACCATTAGTGAAACAGAGTCCAGGAATGCTACAAAACATTCCACTTTAAAGTGAATTTACAGCAGTGTTTTATGGAGATAGGAACTGATAAAGCTGAAATGCGTCATGTGCTCACTTATGTGTCCTACAATCACATTAAGCAACACTGGTACTAAAGGGAACTCCTTGTGGCTCCTGAAAGATTAAAATGCAGCTACTCAAAGTGATTTTAACCAGAGGCTTAAGTATGCTGACTCACTGCCCCATGCTGTATGCTTGTAGTGAGTGGAAGCAAAACACAACAACATACCAATGGATAAAAAGGGGTGGCCGAAAGTTCCTTTAAGTATAAGTACATTATTATACATATAATTTTAGTAAAATCAAAAGGTCTTAGGTACAGCCAGACCTAAAAAGCAGTGATGATGCCACCACATGTCATTCTTTACATGTGTGTACATTTGTAAGAACGCATATAAGCAAAATTACTCCAGTGCCTTTTTAAAAACAAAAAAGACTTTGGGAAGATGCTGTGTAGCATCATGAAAATAAGAGAACAAAACAAAGAGGCATGGGGATGGGACCATTTCCTAGGGCCACACATGTATGAGGATGTATGCGTCACCATAAAATGCATGCCTCTAAGGAGTGAGTGGGCACATTTTTTAAAACATATTTATTTACTGATCAAAAATGGACTCCGTTTGGCTAGTCTACAGACAGATAGAAGTCTGTTTCCTGCCCTGCCAAGGACCTAGAATCTCATTTGAACAGCTGTGGGGGCTGTGAGTGGCATAAACTAAACAAATGTAGAGGAAAGAGTGTGCACAATTCATCATCCTGCAAACATGCACAATTCCAAACAGGTGTCAAGCTCTGACAGGGGTATAAATCTGCCAATGGCACACCAGCCAGTTTGTGAAATTACCCAACCCTAATCTTCTGTCTCAGCAAAAAGGTCTGCTTTCATATACGCTGACAGGCCACCCTGTAGCCCACAGGCAAGTCTTGCCATTTCACCACAAGGTATGAAGTGCTCCTGGGTCTTGCCCACATTGGACGTCGTGTCGGATGTTAGAGACTCAGCCGCAGCTTGGGAGGGGGTCAACCAAGAGCAAGCACATCTTCAGGTACATCAAAGACAATAGATTACATCCCACAGGCCTTTTGCTCTCCTGTCAACTTACAGAGCTGCTGGCCTTGGGACAGCTTCTAGAAAGGGTGGCGCTGATGACATTCCTGTGGCTAAGGAGATTTCGCATCACTCCAGCCACAGGAACACCAGCGCTGCTTGTAGTCTGCACACAACACTTCATACAATCTGCTCTTCACCTGCAGGTGTTCTATAACGCCCTCCTCTACTCCTGCTGTGTCTTGCCCAAGCCCATCCTCCATTTCAGAGAGGCCCTGGACTTTTGCCCCAGCCCTCCCTCCTTGTCCCCAACACCTTGGCAAGAACAGCCATTTGCAGGCCCACCCCCATTAGGGAAGTATGGGTGTTGCCCTGGTCTGCTGACCCCACCATTTCAGGGAGGCATGGACTCTGGCCCTCATCTTTCTGAGGAGCAGGAGTTTTTAACTCAGCCTGATTTCAGGGAGGTCTGGCCCCTGGCCTCACCTCCTTGGAGCATTTGCCCCAGACTCACTTTAGAGACTGGGCTCTGGGCCTCACCACAAAGGGAGGCCTGGGCACAGGTGGAAAAGCAGGAAAGGGGTTTCAGATGTTCCTCGAAGCCCATAAAAGCTGCCTGGTGCAAAAGGTGATTTGAATCCATCAGCCAATGGTAATGGTGCCAACCTTTTGATTCTATGGCAGTGCTTATTTTTTTTATGTAAGCCTCACAGTGGCCGCAAACTACCTCATGCTAAGACACTGATGTTTCACTCAATCTCTGGCTAGAGCCCAGTGATGGGGTTCTAGACAATCAGAAGCCTCCAAAAGTTATCTTTCTTCCATCATTTTCGATTGGCTGTGACCGCTAGAGTGCCCACAGCTGGAATAATATATATGTTATTTAATGTCTGCTTGTCTGTCAGACATTTAGTCCCTCATTATGAACTCAACGGGAAATTGCACCGAGTTCTGAACAGACTGTCTAAACACATACTGCCAGTCCATCGAGGACCCCGCTGGCTCAATAAACAATATTCCGCTAGGCCGGCGGAATGCTGGGCCTGAACATTGCTGACGGCACCACATGGAGCAGTCAGCAATGTAGCAGTGCATAAATCGGGCAGCGACATGTGCGACGGGGCTGTGCACAGGGGCCCCTGCCCATGCCAAGCGGATGGGCAGTGCAGGGGCACCCATTCCACCAGCCTCTCCCTGGCGGGCTAAACCGCCAGGGAAAGGCAGGGGGAAAACAGATTTATTATCCCTCGGGCAGCACTGCCCACTGCTGCCTGGCGGCGGTAGCCTGGCAGTGGCGGAGTTCCGCCTGTGGCGGTCTCCCAATGAACATTATATGGCAGTCCCTACCTCCATGCCAGTGGCAGTAATTACAGTCACCGTCGGCATGGCAGTCTGGACCGCCGTGTTTATAATGACCACCTTAATCTTTTTGCTCACCATAAAAAACAACATGTTTCAGGTATTGGGAGATACAATTCCCCTGCCCCTGTAGTCATGATTCCCTAAAGGTACCTACCTGGTCCAGGATCCTTACCTGGCATCAGTGAGAACTACTTTTGAAGAAAAGGTGAAAATCCTGAAATTGGGCTCCTTGTGACTACGAATTGACCTCTTTGCACCAAGATTCTGCTGCCTGCGATGACCACCAATGCAAAGCTCCAGCAGGACCTGTCCTTTACACCGTCTGCAGCCATTTGCAATACTGGCAGTACAAGACCTGCACTTTGCTTAAACAGCAAGCGTCCACAACAATCAATCAACATAAAGCTCCAGCATCGACCCGATCTTTGCACTACAGCAACTACCGTCTGCGGTGTTCAACCTGTTCTTCGCACTGATGGCCCCCTTGTCACGGCCTGTTCCAATGCAAACTGAACTCTTCGGGCAGGAAGTGAGAAGGTAACTCTTCAGCAGGATTAGCATGGTCCCCGTATCTGACCCGTGCTCCAACACGGTCAGCTTGTGACTTTTCCTCACTCTAGCTCGACCAGATAATCAGAAGTGGTGCTTTCTGCTTCTTAGTGCTATTTTCACTTAAAAAATTTAAATTCAATATCTCTGGTTCTATTTATTGGATATTTGTCGTTGTGGTATCAATTTATTTATTAAAATTAGCTTTATTTTTCCAAATTGATTTTTGGTTTTTCTTGTGGTGTGTTTTCACTTTGTTATTGTTTGTGTACTGCATAAATACTTCAGACATGGCCCTTAAGTTAATCCTGACTGTTTTTGTGCCAAGCGACAAGAGGCTTAAGCACTGGTTAATTTTGTGACTTTTGTGGTTTGCCCTGAAAAGAATTGTGGTTATTTGTTTGGGGCTTCCATCCCTCTCAGCTAGTAACCCAATTTCATACAGTACTCAGTCAGGACCATGCACGCAACCTTCACCTTAGAGTTGTGTGCTTTTTATTTTTTAACAGTCATTGAGCATACAGTAGTAATAGCTTCACTGCATTTCTCAGGTGCCTTACATGTGTCATTCCTTTAGTGCAGTGTGCATGCACACTTCAGAGTCAGGGAGCTTCTTTCTTGAGCAAAACCATGCCAAGCAATAGGGCCTAATCCTGATTGTCTACGAACTTCAAGAACAGGACGTTTCTTTGTATCTAAGTAATTACACCAGTATCAAGTACAGTGTGTCTGCAAACCTCATTGAGCTTTTCTCTCACTAGTGCTAGACGTAAATTCAGTTTGTCTACAATCAGTTACTGTCTGGCAACCTCTCTGTTGCTAATAAACCCCAGCAATTCCTAATGCAATGTGTCCACAGAACTCAGCGGCAGTCAGCTTCTCTGTCTCTAGTAAAGAATCCTCTGGACCAGAAGTTTCTAACAGAGAAACCATAACCAGCTCTACAGCCTAATGCAGAGTGTCGGCACGTCAGAGAATGGGAGCTACTCTCATTGCCTCGTCCTCTTTTCTACTGCCCAGTACATACTGTATGTATTTGTCAGTAGAATCCTCACTTCCATTACTACTATCTATCAATTTTATCAAAAAAGAAAAACAAATAAAATAACATCACCCCTTTTGCTTCTGCAAGGCAATGGGAATACCAGGTTTCCTGTTCTTTTTTTGTGGACACTCCTATGAGCACAGTCTTCGTAATGAGATGGTCTGTGCTTATTTGGGTGGTTGTGATTGGGTCTGACATCCTTATTATATTTTTTTAGATTTTTTCTTAAAGCGTAACAGGGTCACATTGCTCTGAATAGTTAGAGAGCACAAGTGGTGCCTCTTTCTTTCTTCTTAAATAAAATGTTTGTGACCATCTTAGTTTGTTTCTAATTAATCAGCATTTGTAAAGCGCAGCACTATCACCCCCTAGGGGTATCTGGGTGCTGAGGGTGCCAAGTCTCAGTTGAACAGCCAGATTTTGAGTTTCTTTCTGAAGTCTGGCAGGGAGAGTATGTTCGAAGTTCGAAGTTGGGAGTGGGGGGGGGGGGGGGGGGGGGCATGTCATTCCCGGTCTTAGCTGCGATGTAGGAGAAGAAGCGGCATGGCTACGATGAATGCAGGGGGTGCACGAGTGCAAGAGAGGAGGAATGCAGGTGTCTTAAGGGTCCATGGTTGATGTAGGACAGTCCTTGATTGTGTAGAGTTTTGTAGGCCTGCGTGAGGATCTTGAATTTGCATCTCTTTGGATGGGAAGGCAATAGAGGTTTCTGAGGTGGGGTGATGTAGGTCCATTTGGGGAGGTTCAGGATGAGTCCGGATGCCGCATTTTGTATGGTTTGGAGTCTTTTGAGGAGCTGGGAGGAGATGTCTGCATAGAGAGTGTTGCCCTAGTCGAGGTGGCTGATAACGAGGGCCTGGGTGACGTTTTTTCTGGTCGACTAGGATCCATCTGAAGATTCTTCTGAGCATATGAAAGATGTGGAAGCTGGAGGTGACAACTGCTTTAACTTGTTGTTTCATGGTCAGTTTGTTGTCGAGGATGATGCCTAGGTTACATGCCTGGCAAAAACAAAATAAAATGATGGACAGCATGTTCAAACATTTCAAGCACTCACCCCCAGTCACAGATCTGGGTTTAGTCCATTGTAACTTTGCTCACCACATCACCTCAGTTTGGACCCAGCCATATGCTAATCATTCTTGACCCTGCTCCCCATGGGAACAGTCTAGTTCGAACTGTCAAGCCAGGTCTTGGTTTAATCCATTGTTAGCAGGAACAAAACTGATTTGCATAAGGCTGGTTCCAAAATGGGGTGGCATGGTGAGCGATAGAATGATGGATTGAACCCAGATCTGTGATTGGGTGTGAGTGAATGAAAAGTTTCAGGACTCCATCCATCATCCTTTTATATTGCTAAAGTCACTGCAAGTTGGCCAGGGTATGCCCATACTTGGGTCCCTTGCTCACAATGCCACTGGATTCAAGCAGGCCTGGCTAATGAGGGGTATTACCCCGAATGTGGTCCCCAGATGCTTGTTTCCGGTCCATGGAGGACCCCTGGTAGTTCAGGCTGGACAGTTCTCATGGGGAGCAGGGTCAAGACTGATTTGAATATGGATGGGTCCAAATTGGGGTAGCATGGTGAGCAAAAGAACAATTGGTTTGACCCAGATCTGTGACTGGTGGTGAGTGCTTGAAAAGTTTCAGTACTCCATCCATCATCCCTCTGTGTTACTAAAGTTGCTGTAAGTTGGCCAGGATATGCCCAGGCGTGGGTCCCTTGCTCACTGTGCTACTGGATGCAGGCTAGCCTGGCGGATGAGGGGTGATACCTCGAAACCAGGCCCAGGATGCTTGTTTCTGGACCATGGAGGACCTGGAATGGCAGTTACGGCTAGACTTTTCCCATGGGGAGCACGGTCAAGATTCATTTGTACATGGATGAGTCCAAACTGGGGTGGCATGGTGAGCAAAAGAACAATGGATTTAACCCGGTTCTGGGCTGGGGGGAGTGCTTGTAGAGTTTCAGCACTCCGTCCATCATCCCTCTGTGTTACTAAAGTCGCCGTAAATTGGCCAGGATATGCCCAGGCGTTGGTCCCTTGCTCACTGTGCTACTGGCTTCGAGCTAGCCTTGCTAATCTGGTCCCAGGATGCCCGTTTCAGGTCTAGGGAGGACCTGGACTGCAAGTTCGGGCCAGACTATTCCTTGGGAAGCAGGGTCAAGACTGGTTTACAAATGGCTGGGTCCAAATGGGGGTGGCATGGTGAGCAAACGTACGATGGATTTAATCCGGATCTGTGACTGGGGGTGAGTGCTTGAAATGTTTCAGCGCTGTGTCCATCATCCTTTCATGTTGCTAAAGTTCTTGTAAGTTTGCCAGGGCATGCCCAGATGTGGGTCCCTTGCTCACTGTGCCACTGGATTCAAGCTAGCCTGGCTGATGAGGGGTGATACCCTGAAACCGGTCTCAGGATGCTTGTTTCCGGTTCAGGCAGTTTGGCCGAGACTGATTCCATGGGGAATGACTGATTTGGGTCAGGGTCAAGACTGATTTGTTTATTGCTGGGTCCAAACTGGGGTAGCACAGTGAGCAAAAGAATGATGGATTCAACCCAAATCTGTGACTGATGGTGAGTGCTTGAAAAGTTTCAGCACAACCTTCCATTATCCTTTCATGTTACTTAGGTTGTGTGCATGGTCTGAGAGTATGGGTGTTGGTCCCAGTTCTACTGGCCGCTAGCTGTGGTCCCACGCTGAGGTACTCTTCCCGAAGATCAGTTCTTCTGTCTTGTCGGAGGTGAGGTTGAGGCAGTTGTCTCTCATCCAGTTTGCTATGTTGGTCACGGCATCATGGAAGCTGGTTTTGGTGTTGGGGGGGTCCTCGGTGAGCGATAGGCTTAGTTGTGTCATCGCGTAAGAGATTATGTTGAGTCGGTGAGATCTGATGACATCTGCAAGGGGAGTCATGTAGGGGTTGAATAGGGTGGGGCTGAGAGAAGATCCTTGTGGTAGGCCGCATATGATGTCGTTGGGTTCGGAGGTGAAGGGGGGTAGCCCCTCTGTGTGTGATCTATAAGGAAAGAGGAAATCCACTTCAGGGCATTTTGTGTATGCTGATGTTGTAGAGTCTGTCGATGAGGGTGTGGTGGGAGATGGAGTTGAACGCAGCAGAGTGGTTGAGGCGGATCAGGTCCACAGTTTCTCCACTGTCAAGGGGAGATCTGTTGTAGTCTGTGGCAGTGATCAATGTGGTCTCAGTGTTGTGGTTGGCATGTAAACGTGATTGTGAGGCGCTAAGTAAATGGTTTTGTTCCAGGTGTTCAGTCAGTTTTGGTTGATGGCTTTCTGGAGTACTTTGGCTGGGTAAGGGAGCAGGGAAATTGGTAGATTCTTTTTTAAATCACTGGAGTTGGCTGATGGTTTCTGTAGGGGTCTGACCTCTGCATGTTTCGATGTGTCCAGGAAGGCTGCTATGGAGATGGAGGTGGGGTTCCTGCTGATGAGTTCGGTGCTGATTTGGATGGTTCTGAGTTTGAAGTGTTGGTGGGGCAGGAGTCAGTGGGCAAGCCAGAGTGGATAGAAGACATGGTGGTTGTGTTGAAACATAACACTAGGTCGGCTTTTTCCTTGATTTCTTGAAATTATGTGTATTTTTGCGTCTTAGTTTTTGCTGGGTTCTGCCTTGTAGTCCACACTAAGTGGGCTGCAGCGGCAGTAAAATGTTTTTGTCATTGTCTGAGTGAGACGAGCTCGCACTTGACTGTCTCCGTTTTCCTTAATGGAGACTGCTCGAGTGTCCTGGCTGCATCAGCTCACGCTTTTGTCACTGGGGAGAGGATTTATGACTTTTTATTTACCTCTTTCATTTAGGCAGTGCAGAGGGCCCCAGGCAGGGTGGGTCTGCTTTTTGGAGTGAAAGGGAAAATGATACTTAGGACGATGTTGGTTCACTTCAGACCCTGGTTTCTTGTTGCATCGGCACAAGAGCTTACACAGTTACACTGTATTTTATGACAATGTAAGTATATTTAAACAGTGTGTTCGAAGTTTATATTTCTTTTGCTTACCTGCTCTTGCTGCTGCTGTGATGTTTTTCAATGACAAACTGGATATTTTGTCCCTTCTTTGTTTTGTAAAGGAAGGTGACTGATTCGGCAAAAAAGAAGAGCTACTTGTTGAGTATCTTTATCTTTTCCCTTTTTTAAATACATTTTTCTTTTTCTTTTTATCAGAAACTGATTGCTGTGCTTACTTAAGTTTATATGTGTTTAGTAAGTACTGTTTGACATGGATGTCAGTGTGAGCCTATACTAATCAATAATCTTTTCATGGGGTATTAATACTGCCTCCCCTTTTCTGTTCGGTGGAGTGTTGATTCTCATGATGGGAAAACACAGTGAGAAGTGTAGACACGTGTTCCTTTCTCCCTCAAAGGATCGAGGTTCCAGCCAAGAACCTGTTCAAGAAAGACTCTTTTGGGGGAACCTATATTCTTCCCAACAAGCAACTCCAGTGGATGATTAAGTCCATTTTTGATGCTTCCAACAGAAAACAGGAGAAGATAGTCTGTCTCCTGCTAGAAGTGACTCCTTGTATTTGTTCTGTTCATCTCTTCTCTTCAGTCTCTTCCTCTTGCTCTTCACCCAGATATGACACTGATGATGAATCTGGCACCTGCAAGGAAAATACATTCAAAATGATGAGTTGGAGGGATGGGTTTCTTACATCCCCTCTACTTTGGGTTTCTTATACGCCCTCTAACCTGGGTTTCTTATATACCCTCTAATTTACATCTTTCTGTGAATGATATCAGCCTTCTACAGGCAGTGGCTGTTTCCAGGAGCTTGACAAGCCAGTTTCCCAGAGTTCCAGTGAATTCTGTGGTACAAGGTCTCCTAAAGAGAGAGTGGAAGGATCCAGCGAAGAATCCTGTCCCCAGATATATGAGAAGACTTTATCCTTCATCTACAAGATACTCAGAACTTCTTCAAAAACTCTCTATTGACCCTTTACTCGCTCCCCTTAATAGGGCAATCAGTCAAACGTTTGTCTGATGAGGTGGTGATTCCAAACCCAGATGATAGGAGGATTGAGTACTCATTACCACCAGCTTATTCTGGCCTGAATATACCCTGTTTATACTTCACAGTCCCTTGTAAAGGATTTTCAATATCCGGTCACTGCTATCCAGTAGGTAGAAGGTATTGCTCATATGCAGGCACCTATGGAGGCACCGATACAATTCCTCTCAAACACTACCTTCGACAGTCTAAAGTCATCGGCCATGACTGCATGTGGGATGGTGACTGCTAGAAGAAAATTGTATTTGAGATAATGAGAAACTGACTATTCTCAAAAGATATGGCTGTTGAAGGTGCCTTTTTCAGGTAACAAGCTGTTTGGATAGGAATTAGAAATCGTGATTCACAAGTCTTTCAAAAAGTATTTTGATAGTTGAAAGCACAGCTCTCATGTTTTTTTCTAACAGTAGAAAGTCCTGTATTCATCCTCAGGTGAAGATATTTGGCCCCTTATTTAACAAGAGTCGATTCCAACCCAAGGCTTCGGTTGGGGGTGGGAGTGTGGGGTGGCGTTGGCTTGAGGAGGGTAATTTAGAACATTCTGAGGGTCCAAAAAAATCAGTGCTCCTAACTATGCCAATGGCAGTCAGATGGAGGCAGTTATTGGTGGGAGACTGACTCTCTTTTTCTAACATTTGGCAGAATCTAGCCTAGGACAATTGGGTTCTCCTTGTGGTTTCCCTTGGTTACTCCCTATAATTTCAGTCTCTTCCTCTGGATAATTGTTTTTTGATAACTTGGATCACCTAGGCTCCTGGCATTATTTCAGAGCAAGGTTAGGATTGGTACTCTCCTGTCTTTCCGGTAAAGAAGTTTTCAGGGGACTGTCGCCTTATCATAGGATCTAAATATTTCCTAAAGACAATTCATTTCAAGATGAACTCCCTTTAACGTCATTCCAATGATTCATCTGGGAGAGTACCAAGCGTCCATGGATTTAAAGGATGCTTACCTAAACATTCTCTTTGCCTCAGAACATCTGAAGGTTAACAGTGAGCAACAGTCATTGGCAGTTTTTGGTCCTCCCACTTGGATAGAAAGCTTCTCCAGAGGTGTACACCAAGACTTTGGAACGAGTAGCTGCCATTCTTGACAAGATAGATTTTCAGGTTCTCCCTTATCTAGACAGTCTTCTCATGATTTCCATTCTGCAGTGAATTTAACATCAGACTTTTCAAAGGTAGTACAGACCCTGAAAATGTTTGGATTCTCCATCATGCTCAATAAATAAAAACTAGAACATTCTCAGAATCTAGCGTATATTGAGCCTAGTTCCAGACAGATGTGGGTCCTGTTTGGCTTCCAGAAGAGAGAAGACTAAAATTGGTTTAAACTTTTTCAGCTGTCTCAGTATTAGCCAAGCATCAGCAAAGAAACTCCTATGAGTACAGGGAGACATGACAAATGTTTCTTAGTGTTCACAGTTCCTTTAGGGGCTCTCTACTGGATACGCGGTCAGTCATTACACTGAAATATACTTTGTTATTTCTTTCTTCAGGGCACTCTCTCTGTTTGTGGTTCTTTGGGTTAGGCATTTTTAGTGCCTCAGGTATTTCAGATTCTTCTGCACTGGCTTCCAACATTAAACAAGTCTGAGTTCCTTATTCTAGTAACTCAGCCCCTCTGACGTCAACTTCAATGGCAGTTGGTTCCTGCAAAGTTTCTCTTTGCCTACATCAACCATTGGTGTTAAAAATTTATGCCAGCAGCACTGGCTGTGGAGGTGTTTTGGGTTCAGAGTCAGGTCAAGGCGCCTGGAAGATTTTCGAGAAGAACCATTCTTCCAACTGGAGAGAAGTTTGGGTGGCTCTGGAGAGGTTTCAGTTCAAGATCCTTCAGAATAATGTGGTTGTGAGAAGAGACAATGCAGTAACCATATCATATTTTACAGAGCTTGGAATAGGCTCTAGCTTCCTGATTCTGCAGGTACAAAAGATTATGGCCCTCATTATGACATTGGCAGTAAATTCCACTTACTGCCATGCTGACTGCTGCCAACATACTACCGCCACGGCGGATATCCGTTAACCATATTGTGACACACACACAGCAATCGGTCACTATTCAGCCACACACACAAATCCGCCAGCCCACAGGTCAGTGATAAACTGGCAGTATCAAAACCCACACCGTTAAGCCAACAGAACTACGCCCACAACATGATTGGCGGTACATACTGCCGCACTCAAAACACACACACACACATACAAAACAACACCACATTGGACAATTCAAACTACACACACCTGACACCCATACACACACCACACCCACACACCCACACCACTATAAGACGCACACCCACACTACCCACAACCCCTTATGACTACAAATAATTGCCAACAGAGAGAGACAGCAAGAGCACTCACACAACCAGAGCCACACACCACCATCACCTATACACCACTCACACGTCTTACATCACACACCCCAACACATCACCCTACACACCCTCACCCACACCACTCACACTACACCCATAGCACCACAACAACACCCCAGATTCTCTGAGGAGGAGCTAAGGGTCATGGTGGAGGAAATCATCTGGGTAGAGCCAAAGCTAGTTGGATCACAGGTGCAGCAGATATCCATTGCTAGGAAGATGGAGCTATGGCAGAGGATCGTGGACAGGGTCAACGCTATGGGACAGCACCCCAGAACAAGGGATGACATCAGGAAGAGGTAGAACGACTTACGGGGGAAGATGCGTTCCATAGCAGCAAGACACCATCTCGCTGTACAGGGGACTGGCGGTGGACTCCCACCTCCTCCCCCACAACTAACAACCTGGGAGGAGCAAGTCTTGGCAATCATGCATCCTGAGGGCCAGGCAGGAGTAGCAGGAGGACTAGACTCTGGTAAGTCAACTCTCTATTACTATCACCCCCCTACCTGCATGCCATCACATACCCCTACCCTCACTCCCATCACTCCACCACTTCCCACACACACCACCATCACAACTCCCTCATCCCAATGCCAAGACCTCCATGTTCTACCAATGCATGGACACCCCTCACAGACCTGCATGGACACCTATCACCACAGAATGCACACTAGAGAGAATCACCTAGCCCACCAAATAACAACTCACACAAGGCAAAGCTGCCAGAGCAATAACAACCATAGAGGGCAACCCACCCATGCACAATATGTCACACGCAGAAACAATAACACTGCATTTACATCCCCACAGGTATCCCAGCCAATGTCACCGGAGAAGAGGTGCCAGCAACATCCAGTCTCCCCACAGAAGAGGCCCACAGTGATCACATCAGCTGTGGTTGCCTGGATCTGGATGACCAACATGGCCCATCAGGAACTTCCTGACAGTTGGTTACCCAGCCACAGTCTCACACCACCACAGAGCCTCTCCCTCAGGAAACACCACCACAGCACCCTCCAAGCAGGCCCATACCTCTGACCCCAGGACACGTCAATCAGCAGTGTGTCCACCACTACAGGGACCCCAGGCCACCCCACAAACCCAGGACAATTAGGGACCTGGGGTCAGTGGCAGCGGGCACACATTTCAGGGGACAGAGGCACAGGACTACAGGGAAGCTGGGAGGACTGCTGTGTGACAGGGGTAGGACAAGCCCAGGGAACCGACCCTCCAGGAGGCTCTCACCGCAATCCTGGGAGCATTCCAACATTCCCAGGATACGTTGGGCCAGATCCTGGACAAGATGCAGGAGAACATGCAACTGCAGGAGGGACAGTACCTGGGGATCAGGGAGGACTTGAAGTCCATTAACATCACTCTGGTCTCCATTGCAGGGGTGATGGCAGACATGGCCAACAGTATGAGGGAGGCAGTGGCACAACAGCGTGCCCCTGGCACTAGCCAGACTACTGAACAGCCCTCCACCTCTGCTGCCGCTACTGGACAGGAGGCCCCACCACAGGACCAACAGGCCACCAGCACCTCTCCCCCTCCAGAAGGAGAACCACCCCGCAAACATTCCCTGTGATCCAGGCAGAAGCCAGAGACTATTGCCAAGACCCCCGCCAGGAAATAAGACTCTCCCGATTGTCACCCTTGTGTCCCACTTTGTCACCCTGTCCACCTTGAACTACCACTGCTCCCCTTCCTATGTCCCCTTGGACAATGCACCTGTGCTACAAATAGACTGGACTCTAACCTGGACTTTCCTCCATCATCACCCCAGCCCATTGTACTTCCCCCTTGTCGTCAGAGCACTGCAATAAACACACTTTGAAAAAATAAAAGTATGGAGTATGTCAAATGATTTCAAAATGTATTTGTTTAACAAGGTTTAAGCTTTGCAGTTCAACTGTACAGTAATGCTTACATAGGAAAGACCTGTAGTTGGCTACACAAGGAGCAATAGTGGAGCACCAGCATCTGCAAAAAGAGATGCCAATGGGTACAGTGACCGGGCATAGAAGTAGGAATTCACAGCCTGCCAGTGACAATGTCACACATCAAACTGTCAATGAAATGTGAAATAACACTGTCTTACCTGTTTGTCATTGGAAGTATTGACGAATGACTGCACTTCTGTTGTCCTCATACTCATACTCATCTTCACTGTCCACAAGGTCCACTGCTGCCACACGGCCATCTCCAGCCTCCTCCTCCTGCAGAAAAGGCACATGGCGTCGCAAGACAAGGTTGTGCAACATACAGCATGCCACGATGATCTGGCAGACCTTCTTGGGTGAGTAGCACAGGGATCCATCTGTAAGATTGAGGCAACGAAACCTGACCTTCAGGAGGCCGAAGGTCCTTTCTATTATTATTCTTGTTCGCCCATGTGCCTCATTGTAACGTTCCTCTACACTTGTCCTGGGATTCCTCACAGGGGTCAGTAGCTATGAGAGGTTGGGGTAAACAGAGTCACCTGCAAATATCGAGGGACAACTGTTAGCTACACACTAACCCATATGGCCCACACCATACCCATACACCAACATCCACTGGGTGGGAAGCAGGGCTCACCTATTAGCCACACCCTGTGCCGCTGGAGTTGGGCCATCACATTTGGTATACTGCTATTCCTCAGGATAAAAGCATTATGCACTGAGCCTGGATACTTAGCATTGACATGTGAGATGTACTGGTGCGCCAAACACACCATCTGCACATTCATCGAGTGATAACTTTTACGGCTTCTGAAGTCTTGTTCATTTTGCCGGGCGGGGGGACAAATGCAATATGTGTCCCGTCAATCGCACCTATGATGTTGGGGATATGTCCCATTGCATAGAAGTCAGCCTTCACTGTGGCCAAATCCTCCACCTTGGGGAAAACGATGTAGCTGCACATGTATTTAATCAGGGCAGACAACACAATAGTCAGCATGTTTGAGAACATAGGCTGTGACATTCCTGCTGCCAAGCCCACTGTCACTTGAAAGAACGAGTTGCCAAGAAATGGAGCACAGATAGGTCTTGCACAAGAGGGGGGATCCCAGTGGGGTGATGGATAGCAGATATTAGGTCAGGCTCCAATTCGGCACACAGCTCTGTGATTGTGGCCCTGTCCAGTCTATAGGTGAGGATATTGTGCCTGTCCTCCATTGTTGCCAAGTCCACCAGGGGTCTGTAGACGGGGGGATGTCTCCATCTCCTATTCATCCGTAGTGGTTGCATTCTATGGGGTAAAAGAGTGAGCAGCTGATCATTATCTGTACATTGTAACCACTACAGTTCAATGCATATTGTGATTGTTACAATATTTTGTTGCCATATGTCAGAATGTGAAATTGTGAACTGCCCCCCCCCCAAAAAAATGGCGTCCGCCTGTCCAGTATGGAGAGACAGGTGAAAATTAGGTAATTCCGCGGACGTTGTGTGTTGTTGCGGGAGGTGTTTGAGAACCGCTGTGCAAGTCCTCATTGGGCCCTATTGGGGTACAGTGGCCAATGGTGATGTACGCCGGCGTTGACGGTTCGGACCGCCATGGACGTGACTGGCATTTTCTATCTGTTGACTCACTTGCTACCTGACCTTCAACAGTAGAGGAGCTACAATGCATGTGCTGCTGTGATCTGTGTCTGGAACCTATCATGGCGCTTGTGACTGGGGAAAGGGCCCCTGCCTTCACCTTGGCGGAGTTGGAGCCACTGGTGGATGGGGCCCTACCCCAGTACCGACTGCTGTATGGGCCTCCAGACCAACAGGTGAGTACACTGTGAGTACGATGCATGGGGCATGAATACATGGAGTGTTGTGTGTGAAGGCCTTGTGTAGGAGGGGTTGGTGGATGGGCCCTGGGCAGCGTGCAGCACGTATGCTGGGCCATGTCTGTGCTAATGGGGATGGGAAGGAGGATGGTGGGCCATGAGTGTAACAGGCAGGACAGTCAGACTAATACCTTTCTCTGTGTGTATTTCTCTGCAGGTCAGCGCCCATCAAAAGAAGGGTATATGGCATGCCATCGCCAAGGACATGCAGACCCTGGGGGGCTATGGCAGGCGGAGCACCCACTGTCGGAAACGGTGGGAGGACCTGAGACACTGGGCACGGAAGACGGCGGAGGCCCAGCTGGGGATGGCCTACCAATGAGAAAGGGGTGCCTGTCGAACCCTGACACCCCTGATGGCCCGCATACTGACGGTGGCTTAACCGGAGCTAGATGGGTGCTTGGGGGCATCACAGCAGCAACAAGGGGGTGACTACAGTGCCCTTCATTACTACTTACGCCTGGTGGGGTGGTATCTGGATGGGGGATGTGGGCCTGTGGGTGCCCCTAGGCCAGGCCTGACATTGCGGAATAGGTCCCATGTTGGGCATGGTTCTGATGTGAAATTCCTCCAACCTAGCTAGTAGACATCCACTACTGGGCAAGTAGTGTGTGGGTCTCAAGTATGCTGCAGTTGGCGGTATGTGTCCCTACCCATGGCCTGGTGACTAGCATTGTAACTGGTAGTGCATTGCCTAGTGCAGAGGGCTGTTCCCTGTGTGTGAGTGGGTTGTGTATACCAACGGTGGTTTTGGTGCCGCCATTGACCAAGTGTATCCTTTGTCTCTTCCCCCTCATTTTTGTTTTGTCATCCTGTCCTTATGTGCATTAGCATCATCTGGCGGAGGAGCAGAGGCACCGGCGACAGAGGGAGCTTCATCCCACAGGACCCAGGAGGCCGAATCCATTGACGGTGAGGGCACCAGTGGGACGGAGGGCGAGGCGAGCACCAAGGCGGAGACTGGAGGGGACAGTTCAGACACTGATACCTCCTCCGATGGAAGCTCACTGGTGGTGGCCGACACCTCTGTGCCCACCTCAGCTACAGGTAAAGTCGCCACCCCATACCAGCACCGCCCTCCCAGCAGCCCCTCAGCGAGTTTCCCGTGCCCGCTCGTCCAGGAGTGTGGGCATCTCCTTTGCCCTAGCACCTCAGGCCCTGCCCCAGTTAGCCCTGCTGCCCTGAGTGAGGAGTCTATTGACCTCCTGCGAACCATCTCTGTTGGGCAGTCAATCATTTGGAATGCCATCCAGGGGCTGGCAGCCTACATGCAACAGTCTAATGCATTTCTGGAGGGCATTCAAACTGGCTTGGCGGCCCAACAGAGATCAATCCAAGCTCTGGCCTCCTCTCTGATGGCAGCCATTGTCCCTGTTTCCGCCCTCCAACTTCCTCCACCCATTCCCATTCCCCTCAACCCCAACCTATCCCAAGCACAAAGGCAGACGAGCAGGCACCCAGGACAACACACAAGAGTGGACATGGCAAACACAAGCACCACACATCATCTCACAGCCACTTACACAAACACCATCCAGATGCAGGCATACCAACATCCACTGCCTCCACTGTGGCCCCCTCCTCCTCGTCCTCCACCTCCCTCCCAGATGTGTCTCCACTCACACCTGCATGCACTACAACCTCATCCACTACCACCATCACAAGCACACCTATCAGAACACACCCCTCACTGCCAGTCACCAGCCCCACATCCATGGACACGTCCCCTGTGTCGTCACCCACTGTGTCTGTGCCCCCTTCTCCCAAAGTACACAAACTCAAGCACTCAGACACCAAACAGCCATCCACCTCACAACAGCATCGAGCCCATGCACCTGCACCCAAACACAGCAGAATGACTCCTCCTACAACCACTCCCTCTTTCTACACTCCCAAGCCATCTCCTTCTTCCCGCCCCAATTTCCCTAAGAAGCTTTTCTTCTCTCGTAGGGGATTTCCATGTATAGTCATAAGCACTGAATAGTTCTGCGCGCCTGCGGGGACCCCGGAGCACTGATGTGAAGTATATTCTTAAGTGCAAATACTAGCCCTTTGAAAAAGGTCTGTCAAAAAACCACTTAAGAATAACACTGTGCAGCCTATGTGAACAGCTACACAGGCCAAATTGTTGAAAAGAAAACAGCTGTAGTGTAAATTCACGTTCAAATACCTATTTATTTTAGAAATGTAATTGTAAATACATTCTCATACTTTATTTACACCTCTCATGAGAATAAAACAATGCAGGGCAGTATAGCCCATAGACTGCCATTATACAGAATGTAAATAGAGCTGTGCCTTTAAGAAAGTAAAGTCTTCCTGTATCCCATCATGCACAGCAAAAGGCAGTTGCCTCAGTTCTTTTTTCCGGCTCCTTCTGACAGGACCCTGAAGCATTGAGCTCTACCTCACAAAGCCTTTTTTTGACAGAAATTCAATTAAAACCTTTTGAATTTCAATTTCACTCGACGTTTTTAATATTGAGTGAACATTTGCTAATCTTTTCTGTCAAATTCTGACAGAAATTTAAGGTTTTTCTATTTTAGAAATGCCTTCACTTTTTGACAAATGTCCTTCTTGTGGCAGAAAAAAGGCTAAAACAGACCCACACCGGGTCTGTATAATTTGCCTTCCATCCAGCCACAAACCTGACTCCTGTGACATCTGTAGAACTTTCTCCAGAAGGACTCTTCGTGATAGGGAGAAAATTCGACTTCAGGCAAGAGAGGACAGGAGAAGAAGTGGTCAATCTGCCACAGAGCTAGGAGAAGGTCAGTCTTCTACCAGGGCTCACCCTGTTTCCTCTGCAACTTCTGCCAGACCTTCTCAGAAACGGCATAGGTCTCCGAAGTCGAGACCAGTAACGGCGCCAACATGCTCGCCGTCGAGGACCGGTTGACCGGTGAGAACGAAACATCGTTCGACGTCGGCAGCCGTTTCGCCGTCGAGACGGCGTGGACGCTCGCCGTTGAGAGGGTCTGGGTCGGCGTCGACGCGACGAGGGCGGTCGGCGTCGAGAAGATCTGGGTCCGGGTCGGCGAGGGCGATCGGCGTCGAGAGAGAGTGCTCGCCGTTGGAGACGGTCGCCGTCATCACATCGACATCGAGGGAGGTCGGCGTCGAGAGGATCTCAGCGACGAGGGGAATCGACGTCAAGAGGCACCCGCCGTCACCGTACTTCGACGTTCGAGGAGTGTGTCGACGTCGAGGCGGCAGTCAAAGAGACTTATAAGGGTTTATACCACTTCAGAATCCTCGGCCTCACTTATCCTACTTCCAGCTTCGCCGCAGCTCTCTCCTCAACAGCCGCCGTTGCCGCAGACACCAGTAACACTGTAATGGTCTCATTTTCCATTATTCCTTGGGACATGTTTCCTTTGGAATATGGAATGTGATGAGGTAATGTTGAGGTCAAGGATGGAATGTGGGAGACGGTGGGAGTACGGAGAGAAGGGAGGTTGGATTGTGACTAAGCTGAAGGTGTCGTGATTCCTAATCTTTTATGGAAAGAAATAAACGTACAAGATGAAAAAGGAATTATAATGAAGTGATTATTACATTGGCGACGAGGGACTGCAGTGTGCAGGCGACCTGTGCAGGAGACAGGTCAGGGAAGACACCTTCACTCCTGGATTTATTGATTAAACGGAAAACCAAAGATAACAGTTATGTAGGAATCTGTAACAAACTGAACTTCAACTAATAGTAATAATTTATTACATTTTAAAAGCTATTAATTGAAAATGTTAAGGAGTATTTACGGCGAAAACCTGAGCGTTTTAAAGTGCGTGGAACCTTGAACATTTTAAACTCAACAGTATTTCATCGCGTGCACCTCTCGTGCCAGGTTTTCTGTGAGTGAAGCATCGCGTGTCTACGCTCGAGTCGAGTGCATTCAGCGCGTTCAATTACATTATTACATCGTTCAACTAAGTCCGTGTTATGAACGAATAAACAATTCTAAAGAAACTTTCCGGAGCTGCAAATGTGAATGCAATTAAAGCGATCCCTTTTGAAACCAGACACAGATAGTGAGGTGTCGCGTGTCTACGCTCGAATCGAGTGAATTCAGCGCGTTTAACTAAGCGCGTGTTATGAACAAGTGAATAAATCGATTTTAAATAAATACCTTATAAAGAAACCTTCCGAAACTCCCAATGGGTACACAATTAAAGTAATCTTTCCAAAACCGGATGCAAACAGATTGTAGACACTGAAGAAGGACTATATTTTGCAATATAAGAAACTAACAAAGGACTGGATGATAAGGAATAATGAAGAAGGTTACAATTTTAAGTTGTGGTGAAACATAAGAAAAAGAAAAGAAGTAAACATAAAGACGTGTAAATAAGTAATTATAGTAATATATACTACAGCATAAATTAAATATAAGTTTAAAAAAAAAAAAAAAAAAAAAAAAAAGAATACATAAATAAAATATATATATATTTATTATATATAATAATAGTAGAGAAATGGGAGACCAAGGGATATCTGCACCACCACCGTTTCTGGCAACTCCTGGAGACCCGCCTATTCCCTGGAAGCAGTGGAAGAAGATTTTTAATACTTATATGTTAGCCATAGGTAGTGACCGATATGCTCCCCCAAGGCGACAAGCTATCTTGTTACATCATCTTGGGATTGAGGGCAGAAGAATATATGAAAATTTACCAGAAGTATCTCTGGGAATGGGAGATGGACAACCTACTAATATCTTTGACATGTCTGTACAAATGCTCGATGAACAATTCACACCAAAAACTAATCTTGTATTGCAACGCCATAAATTCTTTTCAAGGGTACAATGGAAGGATGAAGATATTGCATCGTATGTAGCAAGTTTGAGAGGTCTAGCATTGTCTTGCGAGTTTCATCAATTATTAGATTCTCTAATACGAGACCAGATAGTGAGGTGTGCATATGATAAAAGGATAAGGGAGAAACTACTAGTAAAAGATCCGAATTTGGAGGAAGCTATACGAATTGCTAAAGGAATGGAACATGCGGCTGTGTGGTTAAAAGAAATGGAGGAGGTTCCTAAAGAGACAGAACCAGGAATCATAACAGAGATCAGAAAGAAAGATGATCCACGGGTTAAAGTGGAGTGGAACAAGCCGACTAAGAATTCTGAAACAATAAAAGCAAATACTGAGGAGAAACGTAAAGCACAGGAATGGAGAGTAATAAAGTGTTACCGTTGTGATGCACCTGGGCACATAGCGTCAAGTAGAACATGTGCAGCTAGGAATGCAATTTGTCGTACATGTGGTAAGAGGGGACACTTTGCCAAAGTTTGTAGGTTAAAGAGCAATGCAGGAAACAAAACCATACAGGAAGTTCAAGATGTGTGTGAGACGTTGGAAGATATCATTTTGACTGTAAATGAAAGAGTGTTGCCTGGCGAATGTAATGGAACATCTGTTCAAGTGGTAAGAAAGGAGAGTACAGATGTACTGGAAAAGCCTCATGCAAAAATATTGTTAGACAATGTATGGGTCAAGCTTCTAGTGGATTCCGGGAGTTTGTTTACTCTCATATCTAAAGAAGTATATGATTCTAAATGGATGGAATCAGCGGATAAAAACCTATCAGTTCCTGACATAAAAGCTGTGGGTTATGCTGGAAAGAGAATAGATATTGTTGGAATGCGCTGGATGTCAATCTCTTTTAAAGGAAGGACCGTTAGTGGAAAAGTATATATCACGGACTATGGAACAAATCTGCTGGGTTGGCGTCATCAAAAAGATGTGCATTCAGCGCGTTCAATTACATTATTACATCGTTCAACTAAGTCCGTGTTATGAACGAATAAACAATTCTAAAGAAACTTTCCGGAGCTGCAAATGTGAATGCAATTAAAGCGATCCCTTTTGAAACCAGACACAGATAGTGAGGTGTCGCGTGTCTACGCTCGAATCGAGTGAATTCAGCGCGTTTAACTAAGCGCGTGTTATGAACAAGTGAATAAATCGATTTTAAATAAATACCTTATAAAGAAACCTTCCGAAACTCCCAATGGGTACGCAATTAAAGTAATCTTTCCAAAACCGGATGCAAACAGATTGTAGACACTGAAGAAGGACTATATTTTGCAATATAAGAAACTAACAAAGGACTGGATGATAAGGAATAATGAAGAAGGTTACAATTTTAAGTTGTGGTGAAACATAAGAAAAAGAAAAGAAGTAAACATAAAGACGTGTAAATAAGTAATTACAGTAATATATACTACAGCATAAATTAAATATAAGTTTAAAAAAAAAAAAAAAAAAAGAATACATAAATAAAATATATATATATTTATTATATATAATAATAGTAGAGAAATGGGAGACCAAGGGATATCTGCACCACCACCGTTTCTGGCAACTCCTGGAGACCCGCCTATTCCCTGGAAGCAGTGGAAGAAGATTTTTAATACTTATATGTTAGCCATAGGTAGTGACCGATATGCTCCCCCAAGGCGACAAGCTATCTTGTTACATCATCTTGGGATTGAGGGCAGAAGAATATATGAAAATTTACCAGAAGTATCTCTGGGAATGGGAGATGGACAACCTACTAATATCTTTGACATGTCTGTACAAATGCTCGATGAACAATTCACACCAAAAACTAATCTTGTATTGCAACGCCATAAATTCTTTTCAAGGGTACAATGGAAGGATGAAGATATTGCATCGTATGTAGCAAGTTTGAGAGGTCTAGCATTGTCTTGCGAGTTTCATCAATTATTAGATTCTCTAATACGAGACCAGATAGTGAGGTGTGCATATGATAAAAGGATAAGGGAGAAACTACTAGTAAAAGATCCGAATTTGGAGGAAGCTATACGAATTGCTAAAGGAATGGAACATGCGGCTGTGTGGTTAAAAGAAATGGAGGAGGTTCCTAAAGAGACAGAACCAGGAATCATAACAGAGATCAGAAAGAAAGATGATCCACGGGTTAAAGTGGAGTGGAACAAGCCGACTAAGAATTCTGAAACAATAAAAGCAAATACTGAGGAGAAACGTAAAGCACAGGAATGGAGAGTAATAAAGTGTTACCGTTGTGATGCACCTGGGCACATAGCGTCAAGTAGAACATGTGCAGCTAGGAATGCAATTTGTCGTACATGTGGTAAGAGGGGACACTTTGCCAAAGTTTGTAGGTTAAAGAGCAATGCAGGAAACAAAACCATACAGGAAGTTCAAGATGTGTGTGAGACGTTGGAAGATATCATTTTGACTGTAAATGAAAGAGTGTTGCCTGGCGAATGTAATGGAACATCTGTTCAAGTGGTAAGAAAGGAGAGTACAGATGTACTGGAAAAGCCTCATGCAAAAATATTGTTAGACAATGTATGGGTCAAGCTTCTAGTGGATTCCGGGAGTTTGTTTACTCTCATATCTAAAGAAGTATATGATTCTAAATGGATGGAATCAGCGGATAAAAACCTATCAGTTCCTGACATAAAAGCTGTGGGTTATGCTGGAAAGAGAATAGATATTGTTGGAATGCGCTGGATGTCAATCTCTTTTAAAGGAAGGACCGTTAGTGGAAAAGTATATATCACGGACTATGGAACAAATCTGCTGGGTTGGCGTCATCAAAAAGACCTTGGCATAATTTTAAATCCCAACGCAAAGGAACCGGTATTACTTACCAGGGATGTAGACATTGAAGTGGTATCGGAGTCATTGCAACATAGCTTGATTGATAAGTTTCCAGAGGTTTTTTCCGGAAAATTAGGTTTTCTAAAAGGATTTTCTCATAAAATCATATTGAAGAAGTACGTTACACCTGTGGTGCATAAAGTGAGAAATATTCCGAATTTAATGAGGGAACCTTTGAGGCAAGAGTTGGAAAAACTGTTGAGGGAAGATATCATCGAACCCATAGAATCTTCTGAGTGGTTAGCTCCGGTGGTTGTAGCACCGAAGGAGGGCGGAAAAATCCGCTTATGTATAGACCTTAGGGATCTCAACAGATGCATATGGGTCGACCGGCAACCATTGCCTAACATTGCTGAAATGTTGTCAGTAAGAGCAAATGGGAGTGTATTCACTGTTTTAGAAATGTCTTCTGCATACCACCAGATAAACCTACATGTAGATTCGCGACATTTAACATCCTTTGTAACTCCGTTGGGGGCCTTTCGGTATAAGAGGATGCCATTTGGGCTTGCCTCTGCTTCCGCGGTATTTCAAAGGATGATGGAGCGAATCTTTGGTAACATGACTCAAATATTATGTTTTCAGGATGACATACTGATTGTGGGTGAAAGTGAATCCCATCATGATCTTTTGTTTATGGAAGTGATGCACAGGTTAAAAGACAATGGATTGACAATCAAGAAAGAAAAATGCCAAATTCGGAAACAAGAGGTGACGTATTTGGGACACATCATAAGTAAGGATGGTATCAGGCCCAAAAAGAGCATAGTATCGGCAATTGAACATGCAACAGAACCAAGTTCAAGAGATGAGTTGAGATCATTCCTGGGACTCGCAGAATATTGTTCAAAATTTGTGAACAACTTTACTGAGATTGTTGAACCACTAAGAATGCTCATGAAAAAAGGTGTAACATACAAGTGGGATGAGAGTTGTAAAAATTCCTTCCAAGAATTGAAAGATTGTATCTTGAAGGTTCCCACGCTGGGTATATTCGATGTAAATGCCAAGACTTTTTTAACCACTGATGCTAGTAATGTGGGTATTGGAGCTGTATTGTCACAGGTTAAAGAGGGTGAGGAACGTATAATTGGTTTTGCATCTAGAAGGTTACAAGGTGCTGAGATTTCATATTCTGTAATTGAAAGGGAGGCCCTGGCATGTTGTTGGGGAATTAACCATTTCAAATTTTACTTATGGGGCTTACCCTTTAAATTGAGGACAGATCACAAACCATTGACGTATATTTTTAAGGGAGGACGTGGACTTGAAGGTAGCGTTACGCCACGAATTTCAAAATGGTTATTATCTGTGTTGAGTTATAATTTCGTGGTGGAATTTGTGAGAGGATGTAAGAATGTTGTGGCAGATTATCTTTCCAGAGTACCCGAAAATGATGGGGAGCTTGTAGAGGATGGAATGGAAGACATGATAGGAACTGTTTTGGGTGAATTGGCTATAACGGCTCAGGAATGGGAAGATGCTATGACAACTGATCCTGTGCTAAAGATTGTGAAGGAAAGGGTTGTAAATGGATGGAGGGATGACGGTGTGAACAATTGTGGTGACCTGGTTGAATATCTTAAAGTCAAAGATCAGTTAAGTATAGTTAATGGGAGGTTGCAGAGGAGGAATCAGCTTGTTCCTCCTGCTGGTATAAGGAAACACATTATAGAAATCACGCATCAGGGACACCTTGGAAGGGGAATGATGAAGAGAAAGGTAAGACAATCGTTTTGGTGGCCAGAGATGGACAGACAAGTTGAAGAAGTGGTAAAGGATTGTTTTGCATGTGCCAATAGTGATAAGACCAAGGTTCTAAGACAGGCTCCTCTAGCACCTGTAAAGTTTCCAAGTGGACCTTGGGAGAAATTGGCAGTGGATTTCATTGGACCAGTGTTTAAGTTAGGTGTGAAGTATAGGTACATACTTGTGCTAATTGATTACCACTCCAAGTGGTTTGTCACCAAACTGGTAGATCATGTGAGAACTAAGGAGGTTATTGAGTTCTTTGAAGAGGTGTTCTTGGAAGAAGGAATTCCTAAGTCCATAGTGTCTGACAATGGTGTGCAGTTTACATCATCTGAAATGGTTGACTACTTACGAAGAGTTGGAATCAGGCATGAGAAAGTAGCTCTTTTCCATCCACAAGCCAATGGTTTAGTGGAAAGAATAAATCGATTGATCATGGATAACATCCAATTATCCTTGGCCAACCAACTTCCTTGGAAAAGAGAATTAAACAAAATGATGTGGACGTATCGCACCACTCCCCATTCTACAACAGGATTGTCACCTTTTGTATCATTGAAGGGTAGAGAGCCTGGAGTATTGGAATGTCCAATATGGTTAAAAGGAAATCAAAAAGTGATGGTTGACAGGGAATCTATAAAATCCAGGGTTGAGAAATTACAGGAGAAAAGTGCCTTACAATATAACAAAAGAATGTGTACTAAACGTTGTCATGTACAGAAGGGAGATTGCGTGGCAGTAAGAAAGAGTGGGATTATTGTGAAAGGAGAAAGCAAATATTCTCCTCCGCAACTTGTGAAGGATGTTAGAAAAAATGTTGTGATATTAGAAAATGGCTCTACGTGGAGTATGGGACGCATTTGTAAAGTTAATCGTTAGTAGGCTTATAACGTTGAATGTTATTGCGTAGGATTGTTTAGTTATGTAAAACAAAGTTCAACATTTTGGTTATATTAAAGGGGGGAGGTGTGTAATGGTCTCATTTTCCATTATTCCTTGGGACATGTTTCCTTTGGAATATGGAATGTGATGAGGTAATGTTGAGGTCAAGGATGGAATGTGGGAGACGGTGGGAGTACGGAGAGAAGGGAGGTTGGATTGTGACTAAGCTGAAGGTGTCGTGATTCCTAATCTTTTATTGAAAGAAATAAACGTACAAGATGAAAAAGGAATTATAATGAAGTGATTATTACAAACACCTACGGCTCCTCTTCCGGCTCCCCCTTCAGATTCTGTTCCGAGGACTCCAGCGGAATCCATAAGACATTCCAGACATTCCTCTAGACGTTCGTCTTCCTCCCGGCACCATCGTCATGAGTCACTTCAGAGATCTCCACATTCGCGTCATAGACATTCTTCTTCGTCTACACGGGACTACTCTCCAACCCTATCGGACTCACCGTCCCCGAGAGTGTCCCCCATAGATGACGTGAATACATTCCAAGAGGTCCTAGTGCGCGGGGCGACCAAACTAAATATCCCGCTGGCGGTACCCGCCCCATCGACCTCAGTGATTTTCGAGACTTTACACCAGAGGACATCTTCAAGACCTTTACTTCCACTGGTCCCGGGTCTTATTGAACCGGCAATGGATATTTTTCTGACACCGGCCACAACTAAATCTGCTCCTTCCAGACTTATTAAAAAGTATCGCCCACCGGAGCAAGATCCTCTATTCCTAAGGTCGGACCCGGTGCCGGACTCGTTGGTTATAGTAGCGGCAAAGAAATTACACTCTACATCACTGTCTTCCTCCTCGCCTCCGGACAAGGAGAGCAGAAAGATCGATGCTGCAGGCCGAAAAGTATGCTCTACCGCAGCCATCACAATGAAAGCAGCCATTGCCACTGCTTTATTAGGAAGATATGATCGGGCCCTTTGGGACTCTGCTGCAGTTTACGGAGCACCTACCCAAGGACAAAAGGGAAGATTTCTTGGAGGTCGTGGGTGAGGGAGCCATGGTTTCCAACCAGGTAATAAGCGCTGCTGCTGATTCTTCGGTGCTGTCGGCACATAACTACGCTCATGGAGTAGCGTTAAGACGACACGCATGGTTGCGATTGACATCTCTCAAACCAGAGGCACAGCAGAGAATTCAGAATTTACCATTCTCAGGCTCCACTTTGTTCAGCTCTCATGCCGATGACGAGATGTCAAGAATGAAGTCTGAGCTAGACACTTTAAAAGCGGTAGGCATCGAACGCCCAAAAGAACAACGAAAAGTATTCCGTCCCTATCAGCGAAGGCTTTTAACCCACAGGTATCAGACACCACACTGGATGTCCTCACATCCCCAGCAGCAACAGCAGCATCAAAGGGCCTTCTCGACACAGCGAAAGTCGACAAGGGGTCGTTCCACGCCGCAAACTCAGGCAACTCGCCAGGCTCCCGCGTCTAAGCCCTGAATCTTCGCTTCCCCCTCCTCCGTTATCCACTCCGGTAGGGGGAAGTATCTCAAATCATCTGGACGAGTGGCTACGCATCACATCAGACGCCTGGGTATTGAATATTGTGCGAAATGGTTACGCTCTCAGATTCACCAGTCCTCCTCCATCTGTTCCACCCAAACCAGCCAGCCACCACCTCGAAGCTCTTCAGTTAGAAGTCGCTATTCTATTACAAAAAAGAGCTATAGAACCTGACCCGATCAGCCAACGCGGGAAAGGGATTTATTCGAGGTATTTTCTAGTGCCAAAGAAGGACAAACAAGAGTTTTGTCCCATTCTAGACCTAAGGACAGCAAACAAGTGGATTCGCAAATTGAAATTCAGGATGCTATCCTTGCACCAAATTTACCCCTTATCTTCGTCAGGGCGATAGACCTTTGCAACGCTTATTTTCACATTCCGGTGAGCAAGAAACATCGAACATTCCTAAGGTTCACCGTCGGCAAAAGTCATTACCAATTTGCGGTTCTACCCTTCAGCCTCAAATCAGCGCCGAGAACTTTTTCCAAATGCATGGCGGTGGTAGCCGCCCATTTGAGGAAGCATTGAATATTTGTCTACCCCTATCTAGACGATTGGCTCATAAAGGCCTCCAACTATCTAGAGGCCCAACAACATTTCAAATGGGCTCAACAGCTGCTACAGAATCTCGGTCTTCAAGTCAGTCTTCTGAAGTCCACAGCAACGCCTGTTCAGAGGCTGCATTACTTAGGGGCCATTATAGATACCAATCAAGGAAAGGTGTTTCCTTCGGAGGAACGACGATTATCGATTCTCCAAAAGTGCAAACAACTGGAGAGAACTCCACAGACCACTGCAAGAGTAATAGCCTCTCTACTGGGCTCGATGGCGTCTTGTATCCACCTCGTTCCCAATGCTCGCCTCCATATGAGACCCTTACAGGAATGCCTGGAGGATCAATGGTGTCAACTGATAGACGATTGGGAGAGCAGAGTCCTTCTTTCTCCAAACACCCTACAGTCCCTCAAGTGGTGGTGTTCACCCAACAATCTCTTGGTGGGGATTCCTTTCCATCAACAGCCTCCAGCTCAAACCATCGTAACAGACGCATCACTGCTCGGATAGGGAGCGCACATGGATCATCTTCGAGTCCAAGGCAAGTGGTCACAGAGAGAGAGTCTCTATCATATCAACCTGCTGGAGCTTCGCGCAGTCCATCTTGCGCTCAAGGCCTTCCTACCTTCTCTGAAAACGGAAACTCTCCTCCTCCAGACGGACAACGTGGCCACCATGTATTACGTAAACAAACAAGGAGGCACCAGGTCCAGGATATTATCCAGAGAGGCTCAGACAATCTGGCATTGGCTTCTAGCCAGGAACCTGTCGCTAGTGGCAACTCACCTGCCGGGCAGACAGAATGTTCAAGCGGATGCTCTCAGCCGCGTAATGGACGAGAACCACGAATGGGTATTACACAACAATGTCGTTCGTTCCATTTTCGCACTATGGGGTACCCCCTCTATAGACCTATTCACAACCCCAGAAAACAAAAAATGCCAAAACTTCGCCTCCAGATATTACCATCCAGGGACACTGGGGAATGCCCTGTGGATAAGCTAGTCAGGAGCATTTCTTTACGCCTTTCCACCGCTTCCCCTGATACCGGCAGTCCTCCAGAAGCTATCCAATGCCCAGTCCAAAATGATTCTAATTCCTCCAGAATGGCCACGCCAATGGTGGTTTCCAGACCTTCTTCACCGGTCACTCAAGCCACACATCAGACTGCCTCATCGTCCGGACCTGCTCACGAAGTTCAGAGGGCAGATATCTCATCCCAACCTCTCATCGTTGAGTTTGGCAGCATGGCTCCTGAGCAAGTGCAATATGGACACTTGAACCTACCTCAGGACTGTATGGAAATCCTAAGAGAAGCAAAGCACCCTTCCACACGATCAGCTTATGCATGCAAGTGGAAAAGATTCTGTGTGTGGTGTTTGGACAATAATGTTGACCCGGTATCCTGTGGAGAGGAAACTATCCTGCCATACTTGCTAAGTTTGGCAAAATCGGGTTTACAATTGACATCAATAAAAGTGCACTTGGCGGCTCTAACGGCATATAGAAAGAGCCCCTTTCAAACCTCCTTTTTTAGGATCCCAATTATCAAGGACTTCCTGGAGGGCTTAAAAAAGGTCTTTCCTCCCATTAGGAGGCCATCTCCTCCATGGGAACTGAATGTTGTCCTATCGCGTCTGATGCTACCTCCGTTCGAGCCAATAGATAAAGCATCACTTCAACATCTCACGTGGAAAACTGCCTTTCTGGTTGCAATCACATCAGCCCGTAGGGTCAGCGAAATCCAGGCCCTTTGCGCTCAAGAACCCTACACGGTCTTTCATTCTACGAAAGTAGTGATGAGGACTCATCCAAAATTTTTACCAAAAGTCATTTCCGACTTTCATGTGAACCAAACCATTTCATTACCAACTTTCTTTCAAAATCCAACTACCCCTGCCGAGAGAACTCTGCATTCTCTGGATGTAAAGAGGGTTTTGAAATTTTACTTGGACAGGAAAAAATGCTTACGTAAATCACAGTAGCTCTTTGTTAACTATGGCCCAGTTAGAACAGGGTTGGGCACGTCTAAGCAATCATTATCCAGGTGGATTGTTTCATGTATACTGTTATGTTATCAGTTAGCGAACAAATCTCTTGGTGGTAGGCCAAAAGCCCATTCTACTAGAGGGAAGGCAGCTACTGCGGCCTTAATGAGAAATATCCCTTTGGCAGAGATATGCAAGGCAGCCACTTGGAAATCAGTCCATACCTTTACACAGCATTACTGCCTTGATACAGACGCTAGGGCAGATGCGCAGGTTGGACAGGCCTTGCTTAAGAATTTATTTGCATGACTCATGTTTTTTGTCAGCATTATTCTGTCTACTCCACCGCGGTTATGGGGATGGGCTTGCTAGTCTATTCAGTGCTTATGACTATACATGGAAATCCCCTACGAGAGAAGGAATGGTTTCTTACCTTTAACTCCAGTTCTCTCGTAGGGGTATTTCCATGATAGTCATAAGCAACCCTCCCTCCTCCCCGGTGGAGTTGACATAGAAAAGGTTGCCATAATAGTATTGATGTTGGTGCTCCAACTAATGTTTTGTTCCTTCATGTCAGGTTACAAGCCTTCAAAAAGAACTGAAGCAACTGCCTTTTGCTGTGCATGATGGGATACAGGAAGACTTTACTTTCTTAAAGGCACAGCTCTATTTACATTCTGTATAATGGCAGCCTATGGGTTACACTGCCCTGCATTGTTTTATTCTCATGAGAGGTGTAAATAAAGTATGAGAATGTATTTTCTATTACATTTCTAGAATAAATAGGTATTTGAACGTGAATTTTCACTACAGCTGTTTTCTTTTCAACAATTTGGCCTGTGTAGCTGTTCACATAGGCTGCACAGTGTTATTCTTAAGTGGTTTTTTGACAGACCTTTTTTAAAGGGCTGGTATTCGCACTTAAGAATATACTTCACATCAGGCGCGCTGAACTATTCAGTGCTTATGACTATCATGGAAATACCCCTACAAGAGAACTGGAGTTACAGGTAAGAAACCATTCCTTCTCCACCATTGACCTCCTCCCTCCCCTTCCCCCCCCCGTCCTTCACATCAGGCCAGGGTGGTCAAAACCCAGGCAAGCACCTCAGCTACCCAGTCCACAGGCACAGTAGTGTCCCCAGCATCTCCAGGTGGGAAAGGATCCCGGCCACTAGCCAGCCAGACGGAAAGGGTACCTGCCCCAAGTGCTGCAGGAAAGAAGGGCCAGGAGCCAGCCCCAAGTGCTGCAGGAAGGAAGGGCAAGGAGCCAGCCCCTAGTGCTGCAGGAAGGAAGGGCAAGGAGCCAGCCCCAGCTGCTGTCAGGAAGGGAAAGGGGCCTGCTCCAGCAGGCAGTGAGGACACGGGGCCTGGTGCTGAGACTCAGTCAGAGACCCACCACCAACCATGGTGGTGCAGCCATCCAAGGCTGCAGGGGATGGGCTGGAGCCTCCCCCCAGCACCACCAGCTCCACCAGCAGCACCGCCACCAGCACCGTTACCAGCACCACCAGCAGCAGCAGCACCAGTGGGCAGCCGTCCGAGGCTGCAGGGGATGGGCCTCCCCCCACCACTGGCAGCTCCACCAGCAGCACAGCCACCAGCAATACCAGCAGCAGCACCAGTGGGCAGCCGTCCGAGGCTGCAGGGGATGGGCTGGAGCCTCCTCCCACCACCACCACCAGCTCCGCCACTAGCACCACCACCAGCACCACCACCAGTGGGCAGCCATCTGAGGCTGCAGGGGATGGGCTGGAGCCTCCCTCCACCACCACCACCATCTCCGCCAGCAGCATCTCCACCAGCACCACCACCAGCACAAGCGGGCAGCCATCCGAGGCTGCAGGGGATGGGCTTGAGCCTCCCCCCACCACTACCAGCCGCAGCAGCACCACTGCCACCAGTGAACAGCCCTCACCGCTGGTGGAAAGTGTGTAGTCCTGCGTCCATGGGCTATTGTGTGGCCTGGCCCCTGCAAATCCTGTGAGTATGACACCCAGCTGAGACACTTTGACCTTGCACTCCCCAGAATCTGCATCACAGGGCAGGATGCCCCCTCCAGAACCAGTGGAGAAGCCATCCACTCACCCCATCCTCCCCAGGATGAAGCTCACTGAGCACCATGCCCCCTCCAGAACCAGTGGAGAAGCCATCCACGTGAGAGAATGTGGCCTTGCACTCCCCAGGACAGAGCAATGGGCATGTTGCCCCATCTAGAGCCAGTGGATAAGTCACCTACTTGAGAGACTGTGGCCTTGCACTCCCCAGGACCAAGCACAGGGCATGTTTCCCCCTACAGAGCCAGTGGGCAAGTCATCCACTTGAGAAACTGTGGTCTTGCACTCCCCAGGACGAAGCACAGGGCATGTTGCCCCCTCCAGAGCCAGTGGGCAAGTCACCCACTTGAGAGACTGTGGCCTTGCACTCCCCAGGACAAAGCACAGGGCATGTTGCCCCCTCCAGGACCAGTAGCGTTGTACCATCTTCCGGCTGAGGTGCCCCCTGTTCCCCTGAGGTGCCTGCCTATTTTCAACCTGATGCCCCTGCAGTGTTCTCTCTGTGTTGTTGCAGGAATGCAGTGGGGCCTTGGACTTCGTAATTTGGCACTGTGGCCCATGAACATTGTGGACTGGGCAGTGTCCCTTCATTTGTAAATATGTATATACTTTTGGCTTGAATGCATGTATTGCTACTATTTTATCTTATTGCATACACTCTTTTTACTCTATTGTAGTTGTCCTTGCATTGAGGGGTACGCGGTAAATATGTTATGTTGCTGCATCTGCTTGTGTGTCTGGTGTTAGGGGTGTATGTGTTGCATGTGTGTGTAACTCTCTTTTTTCTCCCTCCCTCCCCTGTGTGCTAGGCGGCTGTACTCACCGTGGTCGTCTTCGCCATCATTGGTGTTCATAGTGGAGCAGCACGCAGAAGAGCATGGGGAAGACATGCAGCTCGGGCTCCATGGCGACGTGGTCGTTCCCTGAGTCTCCAAAGGTGAGTCTTTTCCCTTCTGTGCAGTGTTTCTGCCAGGCTTTTGATGTCGTTGGTACCGCCTCGGAAAAGGTGGCGGATTGGACTCTCATAATACAGTGGGCGGAACATTGTGTTCTGCCTGACTGTAGGCGGTTACCACCGTGGTGTCTGTTTATTCCACCCTGGCAGTCGGTGTGTTCAAGTGGCTGTCTGTCTGAGCTGTTTCCGCCATGGGCATAATTTGGTGGTATTTACCGCCAGCCTGTTGGGGGTATTACCGCCATTTTATCACTAACCGCCAGGGTTGTAATGACCCCCTATCTGCTGGGCAGGCTATTATCACTAGGAGCAATTGATATTCAGGGCAAGCACAAACAATAGCAGGCACTTTAAGCAGCGTTTTCCCTTCTCCCAGAATTTGAGGAACATAAGGGAAGTGTTCCAAATGATTTGGCAAAAATTTGGGAATCCCTATGCAGATCTTTTTGCAGATGAGACCACTGCCCTTCTTCCCATGGACTTCTTCAGGTTCAGAGATTACCAAGCAATATATATGGATGCATTAACTTGTACGTGGCCAAACAGCCTGCTGGATGCCCTTCTTCTGATTCCTTTTATTACTCCAGTATTGGAACTTTCATAGAGTCACATGCTTGAATCATTCCCCGTCATCAAGATGGGAGTCCCCGGTACCATTCAGTATTCTATCAAAGTCATTTTGAGAAAAGGACTACGTTTGAGAGTCCACCAATCAGGTGACACCACCCTTTAGAACTCTCCTGAGAGAAACTCCAGTCCCTCAGATTTTCTTCCGCACGTCCTGCTAGGGAGTCTCCACAGAGCTCTGTTTTATGGATATTCAAAAGACTTTGCCTCTTTTCATCTGAGTTCTAAAGGTTTTACCCTCAGTTCTTATATCTAGAGAAGACTCACCATTTCTGACAAAGCAAAAAAGGATCTATTCAGATTATGTAAAACCTGTGGTAAGAAGAGATTACATTCTGAAGACCCACACCAGAATTGTATCTAAAGCCTCTATTCAGACCACTCTGCAAAGGATTGTAAGGTATGTCATACCTTTTCCACCAAAACCCTAAAGGACATGGAAGGCAGGTTTTTAATCTGGCTGCAGAAACTTAAGTCAAGAGATCAACCAATTTCTGACTCTGACAATCAGTACTCTTCTACCTCTTCCAGAAGCTCACAGAAAAGAGAGAGATCACCTCAGGGAAAATCCTCCTCAGAGTAGCCAAAGAAGTCCTATAAAAAGACCACCTGAGGGCCTTACAAAGGCCGCAGCCCTTCTTCATCTCCTCATAGATCCAGCTACCACTCTTCTAAGGACAAGAAAGAGCATACTAGCAGTATGTATCTCATACATTTAAGAAGCCTTCCTCTGCTCTACCTGTCGACAGACCATCTATGAGGTCCCCACCGCTTACGACAGCCTCGTCGACGACAGTAACGATGATAACATCCACCCTGTCGACAACAGCTTCATTGTTGCTTCCATCGATGACCCTATTGACGGCGACAACGAGATATCCACCATCGACGAGGGCATCTTTCATCGACGAAGACTTATACAACGCCATTGTTGTCATAGCTAACGATAACCATTGCTTCTTCATCTGTATCTTTTCCAAGGACGACCTCATCAGTGATTGCCTCATCCACAAAGCCGTAGATGATAAAGATATCTTCTCTTCCAGGGGATCCTCATCAATAGTCATAAACATTGAATATTCCCGCCCCCGTGCGGGGATCCCGGAGCATATGTCGCCGTCGACGGCGATCTATGTCGGTGAGACGGTGGTAGCGACGACGTCGACGGTGAACAAACAGGTACTTTCCTACCTGTCGACGTCGACCGGGCCATTCTCTCCTGAGAATGGCCTTCTGGATGTCTGGGAAGTGAGGAGGATGATGTTCTTTTCCTCTCCTGAAGCCCATGAAGCCGGATCTTCTCTCTGTCTTTCAGAGTCCTCCTAGACATGTTCTTGCAGTACTTACAAGTGTCAGGGCAGTGACTCTGAGGCAGGCACACTATGCACAGAGAGTGGGGATCTGACTGGGCCTTCTTCTTCCCACAAGCAGGGCATTTGACAAAAAGAGAAGGCATTTTTCTGTCAGAACAAACCTTCCTAGCTCAGACAAAGATGTTATTTGTCGAGTGAAAAATGAAAAAACGCTTTTTTAAATAATTTTTCTGAGAAAAACTCAGAAAAACTGAGAGCTCAATGCTCCAGGATCCTCTCAGAAGAAGCCGGAAAAAAGAACTGACCTAACTGTGAACCAACTGTCACCTTTCCTTCACCCCTGAGGCATGGTGGGATACTGGAGGTGCTCAGGGTCTTAAAGGCACGGTGCCAAAGTTTTTATGGTTCTCCTGTGTTAACCTGCATGCAGCCTATTGGCTAAGAATGCTTCAGTGTTTTTCAATGCAGTTTTTTCTATTTCTTCTCTAGAGTTTGCTACTGCTCACTTCACTAATCCTAGTTTTAGGAGCTTGAGCACATATTTATGCTCTATTGTAGTATTTAATATAAAAACAAAAATTAAAAAAAACTTCATAGAAATAAAGCATTTTTAGCCTGTTTTTAACATGATAGCCTGCATGATTATTTATTACACATGTATAATATGTGTATATTTGATATATGCTCCGGGGTCCCCGCACAAGGGTGGGAATATTCAATGTTTATGACTTTGATGAGGATACCCCTGGAAGAGAACTAGGATTTACAGGTAAGTAACTTATCCTTCTAAGTCATCTATGACAGCAACTCCACCATTGATGAGTGCACCTGCTATACCGTGGACAACTTAATCTACAGCACCGTCAACAAGCTCATCGACGAACCCGTAGACGAGCGGAAAACAGCAAAAAAGACAGGTAACGGCAAAAATAACTCCAGAGCATACTTCCATGAGTAAGCTACCCCCATTGATACCAGCCCATCTGCTGGATGGGGGTGACGAAGCTGATGAGCAGGGACCCTATGGAACAGTACATAGTCCTTTTCAGCTGAATGTAAAATATCAAGATGATGACGACGAATACTATGAAGAATATGATCCACAGTATTACACAGCTCAAGAACAACCACACCAGAAGGGAATGGGCTATATGCCAAGTTCCCATGTTGGCAGACTACAGAAAAAGATTCCCACAGATAAAGCAGCGCCTCACTTGGATTCGGCAGTAAAATCACCTACGCCTCTGGTAACCACCCAGCTTCAGAGACCCACATCTTTACCATTGGCTAATGTTAAAGGTACTTTATTTTTGGAACACAATACCAAAAAATATTAGAAGGGCAATCCTTCAATTGGAGGTAAGTAGTGCACCAACAAGCCTTGGCAAAGGCACACTCGCGGTTAATGGAAAAGTGGTGGTGCCGGGGACCAGAAAGGCCTAGGAGGACTCAACCCAGGAGGGGGAGTCACAGCGTTGCAGAGAGCCCACAGGAGCAGATCCAGCACTCAACAGGAGTCCCACAGGACAGGGACACAGGAGTCGCAGAAGGAGCCCACGCAGCACTACAAAAGAGGATCCTACGCTGCCGGAGATCGACGCAGAAGGCTGTGCTTTGCAGGAGGAAGTGCTCGGGGCTGGAGCTGCGCATAGCCTGAAGATCCCTTGGAGGAGATGCCAACAAGCTTTGGCAGCTGCAAAAGGCGCAGGGCACAGGGTTACTGTCCTGCATGGGAAGGCAAAGGCTTACCTCAACCATAATTAGACAGAGTAACAGAAAGGTCCAAGAGGACTACTCCGGACCACCACCCGTGTTGCAGGATCCATGTAGCTCAAGATGAGGGGAGAGCCACGCAGCCAGTCGTCATTTGCTGTAGGTGCCTGCGGTTACAGGGCAGTGACTCCTTCACTCCAAGGAAGATTCCTTCTTCTTCTTGTGTAGGCTGAAGAGTTTCTGTCTTCTGAGGATGTACGGCTGGGGTAATGTTGCAAAGCTGGCAGGAACCGTAGAATCAAAGTTGCAGAAGAGTCTTCTTCGTCAATTACAGCGTTGTCGATTCCTGGAGGGTCCTGCCGCGGTTCCAGTGGCCAGAACTCGAAGTAGAGGTTGCAGAGGATGCTGCTGAGTCTTGCCAGCCAAATCTGAGGACCCACCCAAGAGAGAGACCCAAAATAGCCCTGAAAGGGGGATTGGTCACCTAACCATGTAAGCAACTATCAGTAGGGGGCCTGGCCTGGCCACTCAGATTCTCCCTGAGTTCCCTGCCAACCATGAAAACAAGATGGCAGAATCCAGGGACCCTCTAGAGGAGATAGGGCACCATCCCTGGGGGATTGTCCAGTTTCACACCAGAGCAGGGACTGGGGGTCCCTGAACCGGTGTGGACTGGTTTATGCATTGAGGGCATCAAATGTGCCCTTCAAAGCATACCAGTGTCTTGGGGAGGCTAACCCTCAGAAGCCCGTCACACCTATTTCCAAAGGGAGAGGGCGTTACCTCCCTCTCCCAAAGGAAATCCTGTGTTCTGATCAAGCAGCAGTAGGGCAGAAACCTGTCTGAGGTGTGGCAGCAGCTTGGGCTGCCCGGAAAACCCCATAAGACTGGTAGAAATGCTGGGGTTCCTCTAAGGAGCCCTCAGAGTGCATGGAATCATACTTCCAATACTTGCAACAGTATTGGGATATGATTCCGACATGTTTGATACCTAAAATGCCCAGGTTCAGAGTTACCATTATGTAGCTGGACATAGATAGTGACTTACGTCCATTACACACATAAAATGGCATCTCTGCACTTACAAAGTCCAGGAAAATGGGCCTGGAGTTTGCGGGGGCACCTCTACTAGTGCAAGGGTGCCCCCACACTCCGGTACCTGCACCTTGCCCTCTGGGCTGAGAGGGCCTGCCATAGGGGTGACTTACAGTGACCTGGTGCAGTGACCTGTAGTGAAAACAGGTACATGCACCCGTTTCATTCAGACTGCATTTGGCAGGCCTGCAGAACCCTTTGCATGGGCTTCCTATGGGTGGAAGAATAAGTGCTGCATCCTGTAGGGATCCCCTGGTACCACAGTGCCCAGGGTACCTAGGTACCATATACTAGGGACTTACATAGGGGGACCAGTGTGCCAATTGTGGGAAGAAAAAGGTACAGTTACCAATTTAAAAGGGAGAGAGCATAGTCACTGGGGTCCTGGTTAGCAGAATCCCAGTGAACACAGTCAAACACAACGACAAAAGGCAGAAAATGGGGGTAACCATGCAAGAAAGAGGGACCTTTCCTACACTAGTAATAAGTAACCGTAGTAATGAAGATTACTGATAAGTAAACCAGCTATTATCCTAATGAGTCTAATGCAGCAATTCATCACACCTCAAAGGCAGGCAGCATCTCTGTCACTAGCAAACCATCCCGTGCACTAGAGCGTTATGCAACATGTCTGCAAACCTTGAAGAAAAAGGAGCTTTTTTATTTCAAGCCATCCTATGCACCACAGCTTAATGCTGCATGCTGCAGGATTCAGGCCTGTTGCTCAGCCTTAAATGAAACCTGTGACAGAACAACCCACTGTGAGGGGATGGTTTCCCTCTATGTAGAAAAATTGAGCGTTGTAGGAAGTTGGCTCTGTATATACTATCTCAAAGTGAGAGATAGTGTGCATAAAGTCCAAGGGTTCCCCTTAGAGGTTGATAGTGGCTATAATAGATAATGCTAATGCTCTATTTATGGTAGTGTGGTCCTACAGTAGGCTTATCAGATGGTAGTGTTAAGCATTTGTTGTACACACACAGGCAATAAATGGGAACACACACTCAAAGACTTAACTCCAGGCCAATAGGTTTTTATATAGAAAAATATTATTTTCTTAATTTATTTTAGAACCACAAGATCCAGAATTCAAATAAGTACATACATTGCAAGGTACTTCACACAGGTAAGTATGGAACTTTGATTTAAAACAGCAGTACACACAGGTTTGGCAAAAATGGCAATAAGCTCTTGTTAGAAATGGGGTCTTTGGTTGACAGTCAGGTTACCCCCCGTTCAAGCAAGGACCCTCACTCTAGTCAGGGTAAAAGAGAATCACCCTCAGCTAACCCCTGCTTACCCCCTTGGTAGCTTGGCAGAGCTGTAGGCTTAACCTCAGAGTGCTAGGTGTAAAGTATTTGTACCAACACACACAGGGGGTTATTCTAACTTTGGAGGAGGTGTTAATCCGTCCCAAAAGTGACGGAAAAGTGACGGATTTACCACCAGCCGTATTACGAGTCCATTATATCCTATGGAACTCGTAATACGGCTGGTGGTATATCCGTCACTCTACCGTCACTTTTGGGACGGATTAACACTCCTCCAAAGTTAGAATAACCCCCACAGTAACTTAATGAAAACACTACAAAATGACAGAACACCGGTTTAGAAAAATAGGAAATATTTATCTAAACAAAACAAGACCAAAACGACAAAAATCCGACATACACAAGTCAAGTTATGAATTTTTAAAGATTAAACTCAAAAATAGAGCTTAGAAACAAAAATGCTTCGATGAGATGTTAACACGGCGTCGTGACGGAGTCGTTCCCAACAAGCCGACACCAGCGGCGCCGGACACGGAGTCGTGTAGACCCCCAAGTACAGTACCTTTGGTGAAGAGGGCAAACAAGCCGATGCACGAAGTCAGGGATCGTGGCGTCTGTGCGAAACGTTGAATCCGTGCACTTCGAGCGGCGTCGGTCACGACGTGGTGCGGCGACTTCCACGGAGTCGCAGACTTCAGAGGGGCTACTGCGGCATCGGGCCTGCAAAGAGCGTCGCGATCCAGCGAAGGTCACAGCGTCGGGTGCAGGCGGCGGTACCGGATTCAGCAGCGGTGTCGGTCCGGAGTCGTCCTAAGTCGATTTCCTTGGATTTCCACCAGCTTTTCTTTCAAGGGCACAGGGACTGGATAGGGCACCACTTGTCAGAGCAGGAGTCTCTCCAGAGACTCCAGGTGCTGGCAGAAAGAAGTCTTTACTGTGACTTCAAAAAACAGGAGGCAAGCTCTAACTCAAGCCCTTGGTGATTTCTTCACAAGATGGAAGGCACACAAAGTCCAGTCTTTGCCCTCTTACTCTGGCAGAAGCAGCACTACAGGAAAGCTCCACAAAGCACAGTCACAGGCAGGGCAGCACTTCTTCCTCAGCTATCAGCTCTTCTCCAGGCAGAGGTTCCTCTTGGTTCCAGAAGTGTTTCTCAAGTCTGTAGATTTGGGTGCCCTTCTTATACCCATTTTAGTCTTTGAAGTCACCTTTCTTCAAAGGGGACTCACACCTACTTGTAAAATGCTGTAAAAGCCCAGGCAAGGCCTCAGACACACACCAGGGGGTTGGAGCCGGCATTGTCAGAGGCAGGCACAGTCCTTTCAGATGAGAGTGACCACTCCACCCCTCCCTCCTAGCAGAGATGGCTAATCAGGAAATGCAGGTTACACCCCAGCCCCCTTTGTGTCACTGTCTAGTGCGAGGTGAAAAACAACCCAACTGTCAAACTGACCTAGACAGGGAATCCACAAACAAGGCAGAGTCACAGAATGGTTTAAGCAAGAAAATGCTCACTTTCTAAAAGTGGCATTTTCAAATGCACAATCTTAAAATCAACTTTACTAAAAGATGTATTTTTTAATTGTGAGTTCAGGGACCCCAAACTCCACATGTCCATCTACTCTCTAGGGGAACCTACACTTTAATCATATTTAAAGGTAGCCCCCATATTATCCTATGAGAGAGACAGGCCTTGCAACAGTGAAAAACGAAATTGGCAGTATTTCACTGTCAGGACATATAAACCACATTACTATATGTCCTACCTTATCCATACACTGCACCCTGCCCTTGGGGCTACCTAGGGCCTACCTTAGGGGTGCCTTACAGGTAAGAAAAGGGAAGGTTTAGGCCTGGCAAGTGGGTACACTTGCCAAGTCGAATTTACAGTGTAAAAATACACACACAAACACTGCAGTGGCAGGTCTGAGACAGGATTACAGAGCTACTTATGTGGGTGGCACAACCAGTGCTGCAGGCCCACTAGTAGCATTTGATTTATAGGCCCTGGCACCTCTAGTGCACCTTACTAGGGACTTACTAGTAAATCAAATAGGCCAATCATGGATAAACCAATTACATACAATTTACATGGAGAGCATATGCACTTAAGCACTGGTTAGCAGTGGTAAAGTGCTCAGAGTTCAAAAGCCAACAGCGACAAACCAGAAAAAATAGGAGGCAGGAGGCAAAAAGATTCGGGATGACCCTGCATAAGCAAAAGTCCAACAGCTCTTTTAAAAGTGGACAAAGTGCATAAATCAACAGTTCCTGGGGGAGGTACGTATTGGTTAGTTTCTCAGGTAAGTAAAGCACTTACAAGTTCAGTCTCCTGGGCATAGGCAGCCCACCTTTGGGGGTTCAAGGCAACCCCAAACCCTCAGCACCAGCAACACAGGGCCCGTCCGGTGCAGAGGTCAAAGGAGGTCCCAAATAACGTAGGCGTTGTTTTTCTCATTATGTCCTCCAGACTTGCCGCCAAAGGTGGGGGCTGTGATCCCAAACTTCCCAGATTTCAGTGTAGCCATTATGGAACTGTGGAGTTCGTGTTTGACAGACTCCCAGACCATATACACTTTATCGCTACCCTGCACTTACAATATCTAAGATTTGGCTTAGACACTGTAGGAGCACAGTGCTCGTGCAGCTATGCCCTCACCTGTGGTATAGTGCACCCTGCCTTAGGGCTGTAAGGCCTGCTAGAGGGGTGACTTACCTAATCAGTGGGTTGAGGGCATGGCACTCTGAGGGAAGTGCCATGTTGACTTAGTCATTTTCTCCCCACCAGCACACACAAGCTGTGAGGCAGTGTGCATGTGCTGAGTGGTAGGTCCCCAGGGCTGCATAATACATGCTGCAGCCCTTAGAGACCATCCCTGGCCACAGGGCCCTTGGTACCAGGGGTACCAGTTACAAGGGACTTATCTGTGTGTCAAGGCTGTGCCAATTGTGGGAACAAAGGTACAGTTTAGGGAAAGAATACTGGTGCTGGGGCCTGGTTAGCAGGATCCCAGCACACTTCCAATCATAGCTAGCATCAACAAAAGGCAAAAAGTTAGGGGGTAACCATGCCAAGGGAGGCATTTCTTTACATATTCCTTCAGGTCAGTGGGAAGGGGTTCCTATCTGTCTAAAGATTTGTGTGTTAAGGTTTGTAAGTGGTTTGGTCTGTGTATTAATGATGTCTGTATATGAGTTACTCTGCTTCTGTGCCAATGTGCGCATTGATGTTATCAGGGCCATCTTAAAGATTTTGGGGGTCCCAGGCCAAACATATTGTGGAGGGGCCTGTTCAGAAAATCTTTGAATTTATTAACCCTTTCAGCGTATTTAAACCCTCCTAGACCAGTTCACAGGCCGCTCCATCTTAAGAGCTATAGTGGCCGTGGGCACAAACATATTTTCTGCACTCCCATTTATGCTTACATACAAATTACACATCTTCAAATGCAGTTCCCCATATATATTCCTAGATACGTAAGAGAGACTACAAGTTACAATCTGCAATTTATAACCCCAGTCCTTCAAATATAGAAGAAATACTTGAACACCAGTACACTCAAAATAAAAAACTATATTAGGTTTTTTTTTAAATGCCATTTATTTAGGAAAGTTGTGACATATTCGGCGGCCTTGTTATGATAATTTGATGCTATCTGCACACATTTTTTGAATAGCCAAACATGTTGTAACATTTTGATACATAGTTAGTTGGGGTTCAGAACAGAAGTCTTCGTCTCTGACTTTTAGAAAATTGTACTTTTTCATATAAATCTAATCATATGCATTAAAGCTTTTGACAACAAATCTAGCTCTTAGATTAGACCGATATTACCACGGGCTCAGGCTTCTCACAGGAAAGCTATCCTAAAGTTACGCATACACAGGTTGCAGACTCAGGTATCAACTTCTAGAGGCCTTTTTAAAATGATTCCTCTGACATAATTCTCAAATGACACAGATTGTACAGGCTTAGACTGTTAACAGTAGATCTGTTCCACACTCTACACATATCTCACAGACTCAAGCCACAGACAGCCTTCTGTCATAACATATATGATAGCAACACCATCCTTCAGATTACATATATATTAGAGACTTTGGTCCATGGTTAGAGTTTGGTAGATGGAATACTGCATGACAGACGTGGCAATATCTCATCTGCCCTATTACAAGATCATTATTGCTTATGGTACTCGTAATACAGCATATTGAATATTTGCCACGTTTCTGATGTAGCATTATGGGGGTCATTACAACATTGGCGGTATAAGGCGCTTACCGCCGTGCAGAAGACCACCAATACACCACCGTGGCGGCGGTAGACCGCCACAGCTATTATGACACACATCTCGGAATCCGCCGAAATGCAGACACCCACACAATCCCGCCACACCAAAGGTCAGCGATAAACATGCGGAAACAAAACCTCCACCTCCACGCCAACAGAAACACGCCCATGCCATTACAACCCACGAATCCACGCGGCGGTCTTTCAACCACAGTATTCCATTGGCGGTACACACCGCCGCGCTCAAAATACACACACATCTACAAAACACCGCCACATTGGACAATTACAAATACACACACCTGATACACATACACACACCACTCCCACACATCCAATACAATATAAAACACACACCCACATCACCCGCAAACCCCTACAACCAAGAATTCAGAGAGAAGGCGAGAGAGAGAGCACAGAATAGACAACCCCATCACACAGAGACACACAACACCATCACCCACACAACATCCACGCACAAAACACCACCTACAACTACACTCACCACACTCATCAACACATACACCACCCCACACATCACACACAACACCCCATGTCACGCCAAAGACACCCCCGCTTCTCCGAGGAGGAGCTCAGGGTCATGGTGGAGGAAATCGTAAGGGTAGAGCCACAGCTATTTGGCTCACAGGTACAGCACACATCCATAGCCTGGAAGATGGAGCTATGGCAAAGAATAGTGGGCAGGGTCAACGCAGTGGGACAGCACGCAAGAAATAGGGAGGACATCAGGAAGAGGTGGAACGACCTACGGGGGAAGGTGCGTTCCACGGTCTCCAGGCACCACATCGCGGTACAGCGGACTGGCGGCGGACTCCCACCTCCTCCCCCTCAACTAACAACATGGGAGGAGCAAGTCTTGTCCATCTTGCATCCTGAGGGCCTCAGAGGAGTCGTTGGAGGAACGGACACTGGTAAGTCAAATCTTCACTATCATATCCCCCCCCACCTGCATGCTATCACACACCCCCACCCTCACACCCTCCCCTATTACCCAAACTCCTCACTAATGTACCCATAACACCAACTACAGATCCCAACCCCAAGACCTGTATGACACAACTAAGCATGGACACCCATCACTAAAGCATGCCCACTGCACATACCCAGAACACCCCCCAACCATCAGCACACAACCCCACACACAGGAATGCCTGCACTGGGGTTCACGCACACCCAACCATTGCACACCATGAAACACACACATGCAATAATCATGTACTTATACCCCCGCAGGAACCCGAAGGAACGTCACCACACCAGAGGGTCCAGACAACACCACTCCACCCCCAGAAGAGGCCCACAGTGACGACAGCAGTTCTGCCCTACTGGATCTTGATGACCAGCCCGGACCATCGTTGGCCTCAGGACAGTCGGTTCCCCTTGCCCAGCCACAGCCCAACACCGAACTTCCACCCTCTGGTAACACCAGCACAGCACCCACCCCGCGGGCCCAAACCTCCCTACCCACGACAGGTCAATCAGCGGTGTGTCCACCACTACAGGGCACCCAGGCTAACCCAACACCCCAACAACAACAGGGACCTGGGGGCAGTGGTAGTGGGCACACGGTCCAGGGGACGGAGGCACAGGAACACAGGGGAACTGGGAGGGCTGCTGTGCGACAGAGGGAGGACAGGCCAAGGGAACCAACTCTCCACAAGGCCCTATCCTCCATCATGGGAGCATACCACCACTCCCAGGAGACGATGGCCACGGTCCTGGACAAGTTGCAGGAGACCCTGCGTCTGCAGGAGGAGCAGTATTTGGGGTTCAGGGAGGAGCTCAGGACCATCGGCTCCGCCCTGGGCACCATCGTAGGGGTGCTGACGGACATTCAAAAGACCTTGAGGGACACCGTGGCACTCCAAGGGGCCCCTGACACTAGTCAGGATGACGAACTGCCCACCACCTCCACCGGCGCTAGTGGACAGGACGCCCCGCCACAGGACCACCACACCAGCACCCCATCCCCTGCAGACGGACAACCACCACGCAAGTGGGCCCTGAGATCCAGGAACAGGACAGAGCAAGATGGCAAGACCCCCGCCAGGAAATAAGACCATCCTGATTGTCCCCCCACTGTCCCACTTTGTTACCCTGTCCAAATCGGAACTGCCCCAGCTCCACTTCCAATGGCCAGATGTGCAATGTACCTGTGAGACTAATAGACTGGACTCTGCCATGGACATTCCTCCACCATCACACATCCCCATTTCACAACCCCCCTTCATTTTTTAGCACTTAAATAAACACCATTGAAACACTAAATAAAATGGAGTCAGTCTATGATTTGTAATTTTGTATTATCAATGACAGTGTCATAATGGGTTGCCCATTGGAAGGCTAACATACCAATGTCACACATCACAAGCCCTTCAAGGATGCAAGCAGTTGACACGTAGGTTACCACATTTGTGAAACTGAAATGGAAGGGGACAACTCAGTTAACAAATAGTGAGTGAAATGTCGGTACAGGATAGAGGTAGACGTGTGAAAGTTAATATAATGTTAAACCAGAAAATGTACTCACCTGTGTTTCACTGGAAATATTGCTGTATGACTGACTCCCTGTTGTCGTTTTCTTCTTCCTCAGCTTCATCCTCATCACTGTCCACAGGCTCCACAGCTGCTACAACACCGTCATCTGGATCATCCTCCTGTAGAAAAGGCACCTGACGTCGCAATGCCAAATTATGGAGCATGGAGCAGGCGATGATGATGTCGCACACCTTCTTCGGTGAGTAGAATAGGGACCCACCTGTCATATGGAGGCACCTGAACCTGGCCTTCAGGAGGCCGAAGGTGCGTTCGATCACCCTCCTAGTCCGCCCATGGGCCTCATTGTAGCGTTCCTCTGCCCTGGTCCTGGGATTCCTCACTGGGGTCAGTAGCCAGGAAAGGTTGGGGTAACCAGAGTCCCCCAATAGCCATACACGGTGCCTCTGGAGTTGACCCATCATATCAGGGATGCTGCTATTGCGCAGGATGTAGGCGTCATGCACAGAGCCAGGGAACATAGCATTTACCTGCGAGATGTACTGGTCTGCCAAACAGAATGATAACTCTTCTGGTTTCTGTACACCTGTTCACTCCTGCGGGGGGACCAGAGCTAAATGGGTCCCATCAATGGAACCTATGACGTTGGGGATATGTCCAAGAGCATAGAAGTCACCTTTCACTGTAGGCAAATCCTCCACCTCAGGGAAAATGATGTATCTCCTTACGTGTTTCAGCAGGGCAGCCAACACTCTGGACAAGACGTTGGAAAACATAGGCTGGGACATCCCTGATGCCATGGCCACAGTTGTCTGAAAAGACCCACTTGCAAGGAAATGGAGCACTGACAGCACCTGCACGTCAGGGGGGATTCCAGTCGATGGCGGATTGGTGACATCAGGTCTGGCTCCAACTGGGTACATAGTTCATGGATAGTGGCACGGTCAAACCTGTAGGTGACGATTAAATGTCTCTCTTCCATTGTCAACAGGTCCACCAGCGGTCGGTACACCGGAGGATTCCGCCATCTTCTCATATGTCCCAGCTGACGGTGCCTAAGAAGGACAACAGCGAATAAACAGTCACTATTCCTCCAGGTATGTACCCACAGTCACACACAAGACTACACCAGACAATAAACCCTTCCTGGATGTGTGTTGAGTGTAGGCCTCGGTATGTGTGACACAGTAGTAAATGAAGCCATGTGGGCCCCGGAAATGGCGACTGCCTGACCTCTAAACTGGGACAATGGGATTGTGGGGTAACAGCGCTGGCGTTGCACACCGTCGCGGAAGGCGGTCGTAGACCGCGGCGCAATGCTGCATTGGTTAACATTGGACCCTATGGGTCCCAGGAGCCAATGAACAGGTGCGCCGGTGGTGATGATGCGCACCGCCGCGCACGTCACCGCCATTTTCAATCTGTTCAATCACTAGATACCTGACCTTCGACAGGAGAGGACCTACACTGCTAGTGCTGCTGTGACCTCGGTCTGGAAGCGACGATGGCTGCTGCGTCTGGGGAAAGGGCCCCTGCCTTCACTGCACAGGAGTTGGAGAAACTTGTGGATGGGGTCCTCCCCCAGTACATGCTACTCTACGGTCCTCCAGACCAACAGCTTAGTACACAGGGAGCACGTTGTATGGGCTAGGCCAGGGTGGACAGGGCTGGGTGGAATAGGGAAGGGGGCAGAGTTGATACTACAGTAAAGCATGGGAATAAAAGGCCCACATGGCCAGAGTAGGGAGGGGGCCACTCACAACGACGGTGCAGTTGGTAATGACTGTTCCTCTTTCCTTATGCATGTCATGTAGGTCAGTGCCCACCAGAAGAGGGACATTTGGCGTGCCATCGCCAAGGAGGTCCGGACCCTGGGGGCCCACCAGAGACGGGGCACCCACTGCCGTAAGAGATGGGAGGACATTCGCCGCTGCAGCAAGAAGACGGCGGAGGCTCAGCTGGGGATGGCCTCCCAACGTGGGAGGGGTGCCCGTCGCACCATGACCCCGCTGATGTTCCGGATCCTGGCGGTGGCCTACCCGGAGTTGGATGGGTGCTTAAGGACATCACAGCAGACACAAGGGGGTGAGTACAACCTCATTCTGCAGACTTTGCGTTCAGTGGAGGGGTCTGGGTGGGGGAGGTGGGCTGTGTGTGTCCCTAGGCCAGGGCGAGTTAGGTAGGCAAGGCCCCTCCGTAATGTGTGCCATGTGGCACTCTACTCCACCTCAGAAGAGTGCCAAGTTGAGGTATAGTTGCCCCTGTGGCAGATTTCCAGCATTGCCATGTAGGCCATATCCCAGAAATTGCATGTGCAGAGGCCAGGAGCACGGCGTAATGCATGGGGCTGCAGCGTCTGTCTTGTCCGCCAACGGTAGCGGTATGCCATGCACTAAAACTCTCTTTGTTCTGTCTCCCCCCCCCTTTTCCTGCTCTCCCTGTCCTTTTGTACATCAGCATCATCAGGCGGACGTACAGTGGCACCGGAGCACGAGGGAGCTGCATCCCACATGGCCACGGAGGGCCACACCACAGACTCTGAATGCACCAGTGGGACGGAGGGCGAGGGGAGCTTCACGTCGGCCACCGGATCACCAAGCAGCGACACAGACTCGTCCGCCTATGGGAGCTCCCTTGTGGTGGCGGCACCATCTGTGCGCCCCACTTCTACAGGTACAGCCGCCACCTCCCCTACTAGCACCGCCCTCCCAGCAGCCCCTCAGCGTTCACCCCGTGCCCGCTCACCCAGGAGGGTGGGCATCACCTTCGCCCCAGGGACCTCAGGCCCTGCCCCAGTCACCCCTGCTGCCCTCAGTGAGGAGGCCATTGACCTCCTCAGGTCGCTCACTGTTGGGCAGTCTACCATTGTGAATGCCATCCAGGGTGTAGAAAGGGAGTTGCAACACGGTAATGCATTCTTGGAGGGCATTCATTCTGGTCAGGCTGCCCTTCAGCGAACCCTGCAATCTCTGGCCTCAGCACTGATGGCAGCCATTGTCCCTGTGTCCAGCCTCCCCCCTCCAACTTCCTCCACCCAGACATAGGCACCACACACACCACAGGCACTCACGCAAGCCTCACCCACATACAGACACAGCAACATCCACTGTCTCCACTGTGTCCCCCTCCTCCTCTTCTCCCTCCTCCCTCCCAGTCTCGTCTACACACACACCTGCATGCACCACATCTACAGGCACTAGGACTCGCACCAGGACTCCCAGCAGCACAAGCCGCTCACCTGCACTCACCACCTCCACTGCCATTTACACGTCCCCTGTGTCCTCTGCCAGTGTGTCTGTGACGCCCCCTCCCAAAAGTACACAAACGCCGGCAATCACTCACCCAACATCCATCCACCTCACGACAGCTTCCAGTACCTGCACCTGCACCCAAAACACCTAAAGTGACACCTCCTACAACCACCTCCTCTTCCTCCACTCCCAGGGCCCCTCCAGCTACCCATCCCAGTGTCCGTCAGAAACTGTCCCTATGTCAAATTGACCTTTTTGCACCCACCCCCCCCTCTAATTCATCAGTCCCGTCGTAGCGCCTCAGCCAAAAAGCCTCCAGTACCAGTGGTGCGTGTTCCAGGTTTTTGGAGTGCACCGTCCACCAGGGCAGGCAGTAGGACCCGGAGCCAAGGCACTGGCAGCCCACCTCCTGTAAAGGCTCTGAAATTGGGGAGTGGACGACGGGACCGTGTCAAGACTCCTGGTGGGACAACAAGTGAAATGGGATCCAAGGCGATTGGTGAGTCAGCTGTAACTCCAAAGAAGGTGGGGAAGGTCCAGAGGAAGTCTCCCCTGCCTGTTGTGAGTGTCACAGCGGAGAAGTGCGCCATCATTTCCGGCGGTCCAGACACAACCGCCAGCACCGTCGTCACTGGTCCAGAGACCACCGCCGGAGTCACACCCCAGGAGGGCCCAAGTATCGTCACTGGTCAGGAGACCACCGCCAGAATCACAGCCCAGGAGGGCCCAAGTATCGTCACTGGTCAGGAGACCACCGCCGGAGTCACAGCCCAGGAGGGCCCAAGTATCGTCACTGGTCAGGAGACCACCGCCACCACCAGAGTCACAGCCCAGGAGGGCCCAAGTATCGTCACTGGTCAGGAGACCACCGCCGGAGTCACAGCCCAGGAGGGCCCAAGTATCGTTACTGGTCCAGAGACCACCGCCGGAGTCACAGCCCAGGAGGGCCCAAGTATCGTCACTGGTCAGGAGACCACCACCAGAGTCACAGCCCAGGAGGGCCCAAGTATCGTTACTGGTCCAGAGACCACGGCCGGAGTCACAGCCCAGGAGGGCCCAAGTATCGTCACTGTTCAGGAGACCGCCGCCACCACCAGAGTCACAGCCGAGGAGGGCCCAAGTATCGTTACTGGTCCAGAGACCACCGCCGGAGTCACAGCCCAGGAGGGGACAGGATGCCACAGCCCCGCTGGCCAATGATGGAACATCATGCCACACACCAATGTCCAGTGTGGAGATCGTCATGCCACACACCAATGTCCAGTGTTGAGATCGTCATGCCACACACCAATGTCCAGTGTGGAGATCGTCATTCCACACACCAATGTCCAGTATCAGAACCGCCATGGCAAAGCACCGCTGAACAGGGCAGAGACCGCCATGTCAAAGCACCACTGAACATTCCTGAACCGCCATGGCAAAGCACCGCTGAACAGGGCAAAGACCGCCATGGCAAAGCACCGCTGAACAGTCCTGAACCGCCATGGCAAAGCACCGCTGAACAGGGCAGAGACCGCCATGTCAAAGCACCACTGAACAGTCCTGAACCGCCATGGCAAAGCACCGCTGAACAGGGCAAAGACCGCCATGGCAAAGCACCGTTGAACAGTCCTGAACCGCCATGGCAAAGCACCGCTGAACAGGGCAGAGACCGCCATGGCAAAGCACCCCTGAACAGGGCATGCACTGTGTAGGAATGAATGGACCGCCACATCAGGCATCCTTATCCCATGTGCAGCTGGGACAGTGACAGGACAGGAACTTTCATGGGGAGACTCATCCAGTCTGGGCACCAGTCCCCCTCCAGAACCAGTGGAGACCTGCATCTACTTGAGAGACTGTGGCTTTGCACTCCCCAGGATGGCACAGTGAGCAAACCACCCACTGTAGAGACTTGTGAGACTGTGGCTTTGCACTCCCCAGGATGGCACAGTGGGCAAACCACCCACTGTAGAGACTTGTGAGACTGTGGCTTTGCACTCCCCAGGATGGCACAGTGGGCAACCCACCCACTGTAGAGACTTGTGAGACTGTGGCTTTGCACTCCCCAGGATGGCACAGTGGGCAAACCACCCACTGTAGAGACTTGAGAGACTGTGGCTTTGCACTCCCCTGGATGGCACAGTGGGCAACCCACCCACTGTAGAGACTTGTGAGACTATGGCTTTGCACTCCCCTGGATGGCACAGTGGGCAAACCACCCACTGTAGAGACTTGAGAGACTGTGGCTTTGCACTCCCCAGGATACATCAATGGGCATGGAGCCCCGTCGTGGATGTGGCTTTGCAGTCACCCGGCTGAGGTGCCCCCCCTTCCCTTCCCCCTGAGGTGCCTGTAGTGTTTCTATCTGATGCCCCGGCAGTGTTCTCTCCGATTTTGGTCAGGTATCTATTGTGGGCCTCGCCCATGCATTTTTGGACTGTTGGTGCACAGACATTGTTGTGTACATATCTGCACTACTTCTTGTATTGTATATATAATTATGAGTGATTTAGAGATATATATCTGTATATTTTTGTATGACATGTATATTGGCACATTACAATGTTTGATCGAAATTCGCATTGTCTTTGCATTCTTCCGGGGGGATTGTGGGTTGTTAATGTGATAGTTTTGACTGCATTGGTGTGTATGTTGTAATATGCGAGGGTGGGGGTGTTTGGTGGGTGTCCCCCTGACTTTAGCCTCCCCCCTCCCCGTGTCGTAGATGCAGTACTCAGCGGTATCTTCTGCGCCTACGTCGCTGTTGGTCGTAAACGAGCAGAAAGACAAGGGCAGGTAGTATTTGGAGTTCCGGGTCCATGGAGTCGTCGTTCCTCGTGGGATGTGTTGAGATGAGCGTTTTCCCATAGCAAAAGCTGTTTCCGCCGTGTTTTTATCCACGGTGAATCCGCCCCGGAAAAGGTGGTGGATTGGCCTGTTGTAATACTGTGGGCGGTACATTGTCTCCCGCCTGTCTGTTGGTGGTAACCGCCACACTGCTTGTCTGTACCGCCGTGGCGGACGGTGTGTTAAAGTGGCTGTCTTTGTTGGAGGTTTCCACCAGGGTCATGATTCCATTTTTTTGTCCGCCGGCCTGTTTGCGGTATTACCGCACCTTTTCCACCGTCCGCCAGGGTTGTAATGACCCCCTATGTCTGTCAAACTCTTAATATGGTTATCAATCTTCTAACAACAAGGCTACCCTTAAGGTAAATTAACCTTACATGCTCAAATATCTGAAAGCAAAACTATCCCTCAGGTTACTCAGATATTTTATAGGCTAAGGCCTCCTGTTAAAGAAATATTATACGGTCAGACATCGAGCTACCAAGCTAACCTATATTTTCGGTTACTTAACTAGAAATACATCATGTTACATTGACCTTTCAGGCAGAAGCTTCATGCATTAAAAGTAAACCTCAAGGTGCAAATGTCTTAGAGGTTACAGTCTCAAAGAAAGACAGAGGCAATACCCTACATTTATAAAACATGCTCAGGCATTAGACAGGACATCTTTGCTTTTGTTTATACATATCTTGGAGGAGTGTCATCCTACAGGAAAGCCGGTACTCTGCTTAAATAGATAGTTCAAGCTGTGATTTCTGACACCAAAGCTATCCTTTAAGTACTATATAGAAAGTATCTAGCTGGCTGGGAGATAAATGCTCTGACTTGTATACAGCTCACTCTCACTGAAGACTGGATTATGGCACATTATTGTGGATGTAACATTTTAAAGTCTACAAAACCCTTTTACAATGTGATGTAACCATATCCATAACACTCAAAAGTAACTCAAATAGAAATAGGATTTGTGGCCAATATATTTCAAGTTGCTTTCATTAGAGGTATATGCATCTGGCAATGAAGCATTATAGCATTGCTGGGATACTGGACACAATTTTTTAAATAAAAAATACCAACTAAGGATGCAGCTGTAAGAAATTTGTGGCCAGATGTACAATCGCACGTCGCAAAAAGCACATTGCATTGCCCAATCCCCATTTTGCGAGTCGGTAACCTGGTTACCTACTCGCAAAACGGGACTGTGAGTCGCAATTAGCAAGGGGTGTTCCCCTTCCTACTTGCGAGTCGCAGCGCGATGCTGTATTGCTTTGTGACCGTGAACGTGGTCGCAAAGCAATCGCAGTTACCACCAGTGTCACACTGGTAGTATCCCATTCGCAAAAGGGAAGGGGTCCCCATGGGACCCCCTTCCCCTTTGTGAATGGCATGGGAAAAAAAAATTCAGAGTAAAAATGAAACAAAAAGTTTCATTTTTTCATTTTGTAATGCATCTCGTTTTCCTTTATTTAAAAGCAGTCACAGACATGGTGGTCTGCTCTCACCATCCCTTTGAGTGCCGCCTCTCGCAAGGGGGTCGCAAATTGCGACACACCTCATTAATATTAATGAGGTGGGCCTTTGCGACCCCCTTGCGAGTCGCAGATGGTGTCGGGGACACCATCCTACATTCTGGATTGCGACTTGCAAAATGCGAGTCGCAATCCAGAATTTTTGTACATCTGGTCCTTGGTCTCTGGTTGGCAGACGTACACACCTTTGTCCAAATATGGATCACAACCCTAGTCAGGGTAAGTTACACACAATCCAAATTATCCTGTGCTCAAACTCTGGTAGCTTGGCCTGAGCAGCCAGGCTTAACTTAGAAGGCAATGTGTAAATTATTTGTGCAATTAATCATGCAATAACACAGTGAGCGCACTACAAAAGGACCCCACACAGATTTAGAAAATATAAGATATTTATCTGATTAAATTAAGGTCAAAACGATCAAGATTTGATAATCACAAGTTGAAATATCCTTTTGTAATGATAAGAAGAGTCTTTAGTTCTTAAAATAAACAATTGTCTCTTGCAAGCACAAAGTACCTGGTTTGTGTCAAAATTAAATGCACGAAGACTGCAGAGAAGGGGATGTATGTAAAACGAAGGGTGTGCTTCGGATTTCCGGGCACACCCAGATGATGCGTCAATTATTTTCCATGCGGCAAGGACTTTGCGTCAAATTCTGGTGTGCAGGCTTGAATCCTCTTTGCGATGCAGGGTCTTTTGATGCTCAGGAACGATGCGTAGAATCCGGTGGGCGAAGCATCAGAGTTTCTGTTGCACAGTAGGTGCTGCTTCGATTCCTCACGCAGGGAGTCAGGTTGCGTCATTCCGGCTCAGTGATGCATTGATCCGGAGGGCTGTGTGTCGAAGTTCTGGTCGCAACGCTGACGCTGCATTGATCTCCACTCAGGGAGCTGGGCTGCTTCGTTCCAGTTCTGTGATGGAGTGATTTTCTCTTGCTGGGCAGGCTGTGCATCTATTCCGGCAGGCAGTGCGTCAATTTTCACTGCACAAGGAGTTTCTTTGCCTGATCAAGGCCCTCATTTTAACAATGGTAGTAAATGCCGCATACCGCCGCAGCGACAGCCGCCAAAAGACCGTCGCCACGGCTAACATCTGTCTGGCAGATTATGAACACAGACGGATTTCCGCCACAAGAAGGGCAGAAATACGGCTGTGGCCATACTGACGGATGGTGTTAAAGTGGCTCTGCTACCACCAGCAGCGCCATGCCAGTAGACTGCCACCAGCCTTATTGTGACAAATAATATAGCCTGGCGGTGTTCTGCTGGCGGGCGCTGCTAGCAATAACAGCGCCCTATCCCGTTCCCTGCCGGAAGAGCCTCTGGATGCAGATAAGTTGGGCTTCCGACAGGGGAAGGGGTTGGGGGGTGAGCGGTGTAGTGTGTGTGTGGGGGGGGGTTGTGTGCATGAATGTGTGAGCGTGTGCGTGAATGCGATTGTGTGGAGTGTTGTTTGCGTGGGTCAATACATGTGTGAAAAGGAGTGTAAGAATGGATATGTAAATGTGTGTACGGATGTGTGCGAGAAAGAATGGATGCATGCGTGAATGAATGCGTGTATGCCAGTGTGAGTGAGTGTGTTTATCAGTGGTGCATGTCTGCGAGTGTGCGTGAATGGGGGCGTAGGGGATTGGAAGGGGGGAGCATGGATGGAGGTGGGGTGGGGAGCATCTGGGGAGGGTTTGGGGGGTGGGTGAGCCTACTACCAGTGACAGGAAAGGAATTCCCTGTCACTGGGAGAGCCTACCGCCATGGTTTTTGCGGCTTTACGAACGCCATGAAAACCATGGCAGTAGGCAGGGTCAGAATGCCGCTGGTGGTACAATAGCTGTCCCAGGGCTGGAGATTGTTATGTCCGGCCCAGCGGTTGCTACCGCCATGTCGGTCGGAGTGGTAAATTAGCGGGTTGGCTGCAGCCAACACGACTATGTCATAATGTGGCGGTATGTAGCGCCAGCCTGTTGGCGGTATCACCGCCACATTATCTCCTACCACCGGGGTCATAATGACCCCTAAAGTCTTTTTGGCCCTGAGACATCAGGGACAGGAGGCAAGCTCAATCCAAGCCCTTGGAGAGCACTTCTCAACAGAGACAGAGGCCAGCAAGCCAGCAGGGCAGCAGCAAGGCAGCAGTCCTTTACAGCAAAGCAGTCCAGGTGAGTCCTTTGGGCAGCCAGACAGCTTCTCTTGGCAGGTTGCAGGTTCTGGTGCTGAGTGTCTGTCCCAAGAAGTGTTTAAGTTGGTAGGGTCAGGGACCCAGTTTATATACCCAAAAGTGCCTTTGAAGTGGGGGAGACTTCAAAGAGTGGTTTTGAAGTGCACAAGGTCCCCTTTCAGTACAATACTGTCTGCCAGGGTCACAGTAGGGGGTTTGGCAGTCCATTGTATGAGGGCAGGCCACTGTCCTTTGAAATGTGTCAGGCCCTCACCCTTCCAGCCCAGGAAGACCCATTCAGTATGCAGATGTGTGCAAGTGTGATTGAGCATCCTGTGTTTGTGGTTGTCTGGGTGAAATGCAAAAGGGAGCTGTCAGCCGGCCCAGTCCAGACGTGGACATGGAGACAGGCTGTAAGGCACAGAAGGATTTTAAGTGCAGAGAAATGCTCACTTTCTAAAAGTGGCATTTCTAAAATAGTAATATAAAATCCAACTTCACCAATAAACAGGATTTTGTATTAGCATTCTGGCCATACTAAATATGACACGTTTACCCCTTTCTGATCAGAATCTACCACTCAAACAGTATATGAGGGTAGACCTAATGTTAGCCTATGAAACGAGCAGGCCTCACAGCAGTGGACATTTTGTTTAGGGGTTTTCCACTACGAGGACATATAAAACACACAGGTATATGTCCTGCCTTTTACCTACATAGCACCCTGCCCTGTGGGTTATCCAGAGCCTACTTTAGGGGTGACTTATGTGTAGTAAAAGAGGAATTTCAGGCTTGGCAAGTACCTTTAAATGTCAAGTTGAAATGGGCAGTGAAACTGCACACACAGGCCTTGCATTGGCCGGCCTGAGAAATGGTTAAGGGGCTACTTATCTGGGTGGCACAATCAGTGCTGCAGGCCCACTAGTAGCATTTAATTTACAAGCCCTGGGCACATGTAGTGCACTTTACTAGGGACTTACAAATAAATCAAATTGGCCAATTGGGTATGAGCCAATGTAACCATGTTTTAAGGGAGAGAGCATAAGCACTTTAGCTCTGGTTAGCAGTGGTAAAGTGCGCAGAGTCCTAAAACCAGCAAAAACAGTGTCACAAAGTGGAGGGAGGCAGGCAAAAAGTTGGGGGTGACAACCCTAAGGATGTCAGGTCTAACAGCAGCTTTGCAAAAGCAGAACAGTCACAGTGCAAACAACAGTAAAGCAAACATCTCTTGTACACCCCAAGCAGCAGTAATGTAACATTACCAGTACCAGATCAAGCTTCTCTCAAAAACAGAAATAGCTAAGACCATTGTGGGCAATAGCAATTAAGTGTCATTGACAGAAGATAGATACACCATGAGTTAAGGCATCCCTCACACTGAACCAGGAGCATCAGGTGCAAACCTTGACACACACATAGGCAGAAGCCAAGCAAGATAGTGTCCCTCATACAAAGTAGAGCAGCTGATCCCTCTGCCTGTAAGTGGAATGAAAACTAAGCACTGGAATCCATGTGTTTGGCTTTTCTTGTGGGAATACTGACCTGATCAGTGCATTGCTCTGCCTCCCGTGGCTCCACCCTCTAAGTAGAGCCATCCTCCACCCGCAGGCTTCTGCCTGCGCCTCATCCCTGGTGTCTAGTGGGAGAGCTCTGCTTTCCTTTTGCTTTGCTTTGCTTTCATCTCTGCTCCACTACTGTCCCTTAGTGCTCCTTTCCCTCATTTCTCTCTCTCTCTCTCTCACTTTCGCTATTCCCCTCTCTCTCTCCCCCTTCGCTGCTGCCCCCGTGGCCCTGCCCCTTTTTCAGCCCCCCCCCCTTTTCACGCCAATTTTCATCCCCCACCCGCCTCCCAGCTGTCCTCCCCTCCCCCAACCTCCCTACTTAATGGAGGCTGCTGCATGGCAGGCTGAGCAGTACAACTGACCTGGTCTCAGTGAATTGCTCTGCCTCCCGTAGCTCCACACTCTAAGTAGAGGCCTTTCCCTGGCTCCTCTAAAGTCCTGACCCATGTCAGGAGTTCAAGGCTGTCCTCCACCCTCAGGCTTCTGCCTGCGCCTCATCCCTGGTGTCTAGTGGGAGAGCTCTGCTTTCCTACTAGGCTACCTTCTGCCTCTCTCCTCCCATTGCTGCACTTTACTTTCCTCTCTGCTCCACTACTGCCCCTTAGTGCTCCTTTTCCTCATTTCTCTCTCACTCTGCTCTCTCTCTCTCTCTCTCTCTCTCTCACTTTCACTCTCCCCTGTCTCCCTTCCCTGCTGCTGATGCCCCTGCACACCCGCCCCCTTTTTGGCTCCGCCCCCTTTTTTGCACCATTTTTCGTCCCCCTCCCGCCTCCCAGCTGTCCTCTCCTCCTCCCACCTCCCTACTTAATGGAGGCCGCTGCGTGGTAGGCTGAGCAATACCACTGACCTGGTCAGTGCATTGCTCTGCCTCCCGTGGCTCCACCCTCTAAGTAGAACCCTTTCCCCAGCTCCTCTGAACTCCTGACCCCTGTCAGGAGTTCGAGGCGCTCCTCCACCCGCAGGCTTCTGCCTGCGCCTCATCCCTGGTATCTAGTGGGAGAGCACTGCTTTCCTACTAGGCTACCTTCTGCCTCTCTCCTCCTTTTGCTTTGCTTTGCTTTCCTCTCTGCTCCACTACTGTCCCTTAGTGCTTCTTTTCCTCGTTTCTCTCTCACTCTGCTCTCTCTCTCTCTCTCACACTTTTGCTCTTCCCCTCTCTCTCTCCCAAACTGCTGCTGCCCCAGCGGCCCTGCCTACTTTTTTCGTCTCCACCCTTTTTCACACCATTTTTCGTCCCCCTCCTGCCTCCCAGCTGTCCTCTCCTCCCCCACCTCCCTACTTAATAGAAGCCATTGCGTGGTAGGCTGAGCAATAACACTGATCTGGTCAGTGCATTGCTCTGCCTCCAGTGGCTCCACCCTCTAAGTAGAGCCCTTTCCCTGGCTCCTCTGAGCTCCTGATCCCTATCAGGAGTTCGAGGCCCTCCTCCAACCGCAGGCTTCTGCCTGTGCCTCATCCCTGGCGTCTAGTGGGAGAGCTCTGCTTTCCTATTAGGCTACCTTCTGCCTCTCTCCTCCTTTAGCTTTGCTTTGCTCTTTGCTCCACTACTATCCCTTAGTGCTATTTTTTCTCGTTTTTCTCTCATTCCGCTCTCTCTCTCACTTTTGCTCTCCCCCGCTCCCTCTCCCCAGCCGCTGCTGCCCCCGTGGCCTGCACCCTTTTCCGGCTCTGCCCCCTTTTTCATGCCCTTTTTTTCGTCCCCCTCCCGCCTCCCAGCTGTCCTCTCCTCCCCCCCACCTCCTTACTTAATTGAGGCTGCGGTGCCTGTCCGCGCCTGGACTGCGCCCAGTGCCAGAACCCCTGGCTCACGTCCCCCCACCGCCGCCACGCACATCTTCACTACTACGACACCACGCTCCGCGCCCTCAACACCGACCGCTCTCCCGCCTGCCTCCAAGCCTCCCCACAAACCACCTGTGGACCCTTCTCCTGCCGGAACTGCACCTTCACCAGCCTCCACGCCAACGACCCACCTACTAAGGCAGGACGCAAACATCTCAGATGTATTCTCCTCAACACCCGTTCCGTCCACAAGCATGCAGTAGAGCTATGGAATCTACCCGACTCAGCCTCCCCGACGTCGCCTTCCTGACCAAGACCTGGATGAACCCCTCCTCAGTGCCTGACATCGCCATAGCCATCCCGGACGGTTACAAGATCACCCGCAGGGACCGCACCAACAAACCAGGAGGAGGCATCACCATCATCCACAAGAACACCCTCAAGATCACAACCAACACCGAAGACATCCTCAGCACTGCCAAACTCCTGCACTTCCAAGTCCGCACTGACCCAAACACCACCATCCGAGGGAACCTCGTCTACAGGTCCCCGGCCCACGACAGCAGTTCAGCGACGCCATTACCAACATCATCAGCACGCATGCTCTTGCATCCACGAACTAGATACTCCTCGGGGACTTAAACTTCCACATCGAGAACACCAGTGACAACAACACCACCACCCTGCTCGACAACCTCTCCAACCTCGGCCTCAAACAGCTCGTCACGACACCAACCCACTCGCAGGATACACACTCAGCCCTATTTTCTCCGCCAGCAATCACGTCTCTTTCAGCCACACCACCGAACTCCACTGGACAGACCACTGCTGCATCCACTTCAAGAAACCCACAACACACCACCACCCACAACGGATCCACCATTGCAGTTGGACAAGGTCACAGAAGACCACCTTATTGCAACCCTCTCCCAGGACCCACCCATTAACACCACCGACACTGATGCAGCTTCCCGCAGCTTCAGGCAATGGGTCAACACCAGTGCCAATACTCTTGCACCAATCAAGAATCCCTCCAATAGAGGCACCAACAGAAAGGGCTTCTGGTTTACCGCCGACCTCTACGAATCTAAGCATAACTGTCGAAGACTCGAAAGAAAGTGGCGCCAAGATCAGACTCTAGAGAACCACACAGCCTTCAAAAACAACATCTGCAGACACCACCAACTCATCCGAGCCGCCAAAGAACTGCCTTCAAAGACCGAATCAACAGCAACGCACACAGCCACAAGGAGCTCTTCAACGTCGTGAAGGAACTCTCCAACCCCAGCTCCACCGCCAACAACATCCAGACATCCCAAGACCTCTGCGACTCCTTAGCCTCCTACTTCCACTGCAAGATTGCAGACATCCATGACAGCTTCAGCACCCAGACTCCCCTGGCAACCACCAACAGCACAGATTCACCTCCGACCAACCTCCTGCTCTCCTGGACCCCCGTCAATGACGACACCATCGAAATCATGAACACCATCCACTCCGGCTCTCCATCTGACCACTGCCCTCACCACATCCTCAACAAGGCAAGCTCCGTCATCGCACCCCAACTACAGAAGATCATCAACAGCTCCTTCGAGTCCGCCACCTTCCCAAAGAGCTGGAAACACACCAGATCAACGCCCTCCTCAAAAAACCCAAGGCGGACCCAAAGGACATCAAGAACCTCCGGCCTATCTCCCTGCTCCACTTCCCGGTAAAAGTCATTGAGAAGGCCGTCAACAGACAACTAACCCGCTTCCTCAGCAATGCTGGAATTCACGACAGAGCCCTGGACTGGATCACCTCCTTTCTCACCGGCAGAACCTAGAGAGTCCGCCTCCCCCCCATTCCGCTCAGAGGCCACCGAAATCATCTGCGGTGTACCCCAGGGTTCGTCCGTCAGCCCGACCCTCTTCAACGTCTGCATGGCCCCCTCCCTAACATCGCCCATTCCCACAACCTCAACATCATTTCATACGCCGACAACACCCATCTGATCCTATCCCTCACCAAGGACTCCGGCAAGACCTACCTCCACGAAGGAATGAAGGCCATCACCGAATGGATGAAGATCAGCTGCTTCAAACTCAATTCTGACAAGACGGAAGTCCTCAACTTCGGCTCCACCCCCCTCCGCACGGGATGACTCCTGGTGGCCTGCCACTCAGAACCGTTTCGACTCCCACCGACCACGCACGCAACCTAGGATTCATTCTGGACCCCTCACTATCCATGACCCAGCAAGTCTACGCCATCTCCTACTCCTGCTTCAACACCCTCTGCATGCTCCGAAAGATCTACAAATGGATACCCACCGAAACCAGAAGAGTCACCAAAGCCCTTGTAAGCAGCAAACTGGACTACTGCAATGCCCTCTACGCAGGAACCACGGCCAAACTCCAGAATAGGCTGCAACGCATCCAGAACGCCTCCGCAAGCCTCATCCTGGACATCCCCCGCCACTGCCACATCACAGACCACCTGAAAACCTGCACTGGCTCCCAGTCAACAAGACAATCACCTTCCAACTCCTCACCCACACTCACAAAGCACTGCACAACATCAGACCAGAATACAGAACAGATGACTCTCCTTCTACACCCCGACCTGGCATCTCTGCTCCGCTGACCTCGCCCTCGCAACCGTCTCACGCGTTCGCAGAACTGCAGCTGGCGGCAGATCATTCTCGCACCTCGCCGCCAAAACGTGGAACACTTTTCCCACCCACCTGCGCCAGACCAAAGACCTCCTTACCTTCAGGAAACATCTCAAGTCCTGGCTGTTCGAGCAGTAGCAGCGCCTACCCCACCCTACCTTCTCCCCCTCCCCCATCCCCTCCTCAGCGCCTTGAGACCCTTACGGGTGAGTAGTGCGCTTTACAAATCCCTGAATGATTGATTAAGAAATTAAACTTGTAGAGAAGGATGCTCCAAAAGTACTCTTGCCTAGACTTATGTCACTTTATTAATGTTAACATTTGCTAAAACGTAAAGTAGGTGAGTATACAAAAACATATAAATATGTGCCTCATACTTGACCATGCTCTAAATGAATTTACAATACTATACTATACTAGAGGGTGGTATATCAATATGTGTTTGAAATATTGTGATATTTAATCTTATTACAAATATTCTCTATTGCTCTTTCACCATAACTCACAAGTGAGGTACTGTTTTGATTTAAACTGAACTTAGGCCTTCATTATGAACACAGCGGTAAAGACCGCACCACCGGCAGATGCGGTAACTACCGCCAACAGTCAGGCCGTCTGGGCTGCAAAATAATGAAGCACATGAAAAACAGGCAGCCTGAAAACCACTCACCGCTAGCAGAGGAGTGCAGACAATGAAGGCAGAGGCCGCCCACAGGTCGATAGAAAGGCCCTACCTGCCCATCAAATAATGAAGCACTAGACCGCCGTTAGTTCCGGGGAGGGAGCCACCGCCACGCAAAGGCAGGCGGAAATGAACCAAATAAAAGGAAACACTCACCAGAGGCTCACACAGTACGCCAAATCAGACATGGAGAGAGAGTTGCAAATCATGCCAGTCCTGCTCCTTGCAATATACCTCCACGACCGAGACTGCCGACGAAGGCAACAACGGTAAGTACCGCAACCTACTACACAAGGGAAGAAAGGGCACAGTTACATACCCACCCACTCCACCCATCCCGCAACACACCCCCAACCCCTCACAACATCACAAGCCATACACACCTGAACAAGAGGTACTTACCCGACACAAGGCCAAGACAACCTGCCCAAAGTACACACATGTGCACAACACCCCCCCCACAAAGAAACAATGAACCACGGATCCAGAGTGTGCCAAAACGAACACTGGCCACACAAACATTTGTTACGCTTCAGGAGCAACAGAAGTCCAACAGAATGCCAATGGCCAGTCCATATTCAAAAGTCCAAAGGGCCCAAATGGCCCCAACTTGACTCCAACAAGTGCAAATGGTACTCCACCTTCAAGGGGCAACAATGGGGCATCCAGACACCTCAGGGAACAGGGACACTGGGTGGTGGGGGTGGGGGTGGGGACTTACGACTGGGAGAGGGGGTGCTTGGGTTTACGTTTGGGAAGAGGCAGGGGCTTGGTTCTGGCCTTTGAAGATGGTGGAGCGGCCTTGGACTGGGGTGCGGCAGATATTCTGGGCCAGCACGGGGTCTCCTGCTCACAGGGGGGCTATCACTGGAATGGGAAGGGCCCGGGCGGGCTGTGACGTGGGACTAGTGGACAGGGCAAGGAGGTGGGCACGTTTAGGGACAAGATGGGGTGGGCCAGTGTGTTCGAATAGGTCAACACGGGATAGGAAAAGTTTTTGGGGGCAGTTGGGGTGGATCTGGAGGAAGGTGTGGGAGTGGAGGTAGAGGGAGTGGTTGTGATGGCGTAGCTGTGCATGACGTGGATGCAGGTGACTGTACAGTATGCTGAGTTGTGGTGGATGTATGTTGGGTGGTTGTCCTGGAATGTTTGAGTGTCTTGGGAGGAGGGGGGGGCTGGACATAGTGGGACAACACAGGCTGCCAGTGTAAATGTATGTTGTCTCTGTGTCTGCAAGTTTGGTGAGTGCGCTGCATGTGTCAACCAAAGTCGTTGTGGTGAGTGCAGGTGTGGTGTCTGGGGTGCATGAATGGATGGCTGATGTTGTGGTGACTGCCAGAAAGGGGTCAGCAACAGTGAATGAGGGTGCAGTGCTTGTGAGTGTGATGTAGAGGTGACAGACAGGAAGGCAGAAGAGGTGGACACCCTGGGGGACATGGATGTTGGTGTGTGTGCCTTTGTATGTTGGCTGTGTGTATGCCTGTGGTGGGAAGTATGGTGCTTGTGTTTTTCAGTGTGTTTCTTGTGTGTTGAGGTGTGTGCATGGCTGTCAGAATATGTGCTTGGGACGGAAGGGAATGGGGTGCTGGAAGGGGTAGTGGTGGTTGGAGGGGGGACGGAATGACCAGGGACATTGGCTGCCGTCAAAGAGGAGGCCAGACCCTGAAAAGATCTCTGTAGGCCAGACACGGCACCTTGAATGCCATCCAGGTATGCATTGGTCTTCTGCACCATGGCTGTGAGCCCCTGGATGGCTTTGACAATGGTTGTCTGCCCTACAGAGATGGTCCTCAGGAGGTCAATAGCCTCCCGCGTGAGGGCAGCAGGGCTGACTGGGCCAGGGTATGAGGTGCCTGGGACGAAGGAGACGCCTACCCTTCTGGGTAAGTGGGCACGGGCAACTGGGTGGGGAGCAACTGGGAGGGCGGTGATGGTATGGGGGTGGCAGAACATGACACAGAATGGGTGGGCCCACTAGGGTCTGCCACCACCAGGGAACTGCCATCTGAGGAGGTATCAGAGTCACTACCTCCATTGGTAGTTGCCTCCCCCGTGGTACTTCCCTCGCCCTCCAACCCACTGGTCCCCTTGGCGTCGCTCGACTCTGCCGCTGTGGAACCGCGGGCCACTGCATCCCCACTCGCCGGTGCCACTGCTCCCTCGCCAGATGATGCTGATGTACACAGACACAACAAGAGAACAGGGATGGGGAGACAAAACAGGAGAGACACTTGTAAATAGCTGAATGAAGGTACATAACTGCTTCACACATACTCCCACCCTGCAGATATTCCACCATGCAGCACGTCCTGCTATACACATGGCTATGCTGCTGACTAGTGGCCACAACCCTGCACTACAGCCATTTCGAACATCATAGAAGGACCTGAAGTACTGCAGACCTGTCCCTTACAATCTAACTTCCCATGGGGGCCATTATGTAAATGACATCAGTCAGAGTCCCTGCCACTAGACAGCATACATACTACACCACCCTCACACATCCATCAAGGAGGCATACAATGGTTTATGTACTAACCCCCTTGTGTCTGCTGTGCAGCCTTCAAGCACCCATCCAGGTCCAGATACACCACCACCAGAATGCAGCGCATTGGGGGAGGGTCAGTGCCCGACGGGCACCCCTTCCTCGTTGGGAGGACTTCCCCAGCTGGGCCTCGCAGGTCTTCCTTGCCGAGCGCCGCAGGTCCTCCCACCGCTTCCTGCAGTGGGTGCTCCACCGGTTGTAGACCCCCAGGGTCCGCACTTCCCTGGCAATGGCCTGCCAGAGTCCCCTCTTCTGATGAGCGCTGACCTATATGGGACACACAGAAAAAGTAACACAGAAGTCAGACAATGGCCATTAGATACAGCTGGCTATACGTCCCCTATGGGACGGACACTTACAACAGCATAACAGCACCTCACACACGCAGCATGTCATGAATCCCACAACTTTACAGTGCCAAATCGTGCACACGTTTACATCCATCTACCACATTACACACATCCATGCCCCCCAATCCGCTCAATCACCTGTACCTCTGGCCGACCATAGAGCTTGGCATACAGGCATAGGACCCTGATAACCAGCTTGTCCAGTTCCTTGGTGGTGAAAGCCGGGGCCCTTTCCCCTGTCACATGTGCCATTTCCAGGACCAGAGTCAGGACACAGCAGCACACTCAGTGGAGTACCTGCATCCATTTAATCAGGGAGTCAAGTGAAGTTGGGGTGACGAGATGGCGTTCGCTCTGCGGCGGTGTACACCGTCACCGCCGGCGGCGATCATGTTAGGCTCAGATTCTCCATTGACAACCATGTTAACCAATGAATGGTCGCACGGCGGTGAACACCGCCTTACGCCATTATGACAACCGCTAGCGGAATGAGGTCACTTCCAATACTACATATCTGGAGTACAGGGGGCAGACATTTTGGACATTACTACGCAGTTTTTATTTTCTTATTTGCCCCATGCAGGCCCTGTGGTCCCCAGCCCCCATATGCATGAACAAATATACATTTACACACCACAACAGTCCAGATGTATCATTGAAGACAAGTGACTCCAGTTTAACATCCCACTATGCATATGTGTCAGCAGTGCTCAACGTCCAACATGTTGGGCAGATTAATGTGTGTTCCTCGCATGTGTTCGCCACTCCTCCTAGGTACAGACTCATGTGGCGAGGGAGGGCCCCATCGGTGTACAGACCACTTGTTGATTTGGGGACTATGGTGGAGCGTCACATCATTATCAATTACAGACTCAACAGTGCTACTATTCATGAACTTTGTGCATTACTGGATCCAGCACTGAGACCGGCTAATCGGAATCCGTATGCCATCCCTACTGAAGTGCAAGTGCTCTCTGTAATCCATTTCCTGGCCACGGGCTCATTTCAAGTGACTGTGGGCATGGGTGCAGGTTTTTCACAGCTAATGTTTAGCATCATACTGTCCAGATTCCTGAATATATTTGTACGACACCTGCAGCCCTATGTGAGGTTTCCCGAAAGTGCTAAACTCCCTGCCTTCAAGTCAGACTTTTATGCCTTTGCCAACATTCCCCATGTGATAGGTGCCATCGATGGAACCCACATTGCTCTCATCCCCCCAAGAGTAAGTGAACAGGTGTACAGAAACAGGAAGAACTTTCAATCCATGAACATTCAGTTGGTGTGAACTGCAGACCAGTACATCTCACGTGTGAATGCCATGTTCCCTGGATCAGTTCATGATTCCTTTGTGCTGAGGAACAGCAGTGTGCCACACATGATGGAACAACTACAAGGGTACAAAGGATGGATCATAGGTAAGTGTGTCTGACACTTTTTGGCACATAGCTGACAATCAGGCTATCTGCAACTGAGGGTTGTCAGTGACAATCCTGTTTTGCCCCCTTTTGCAGGTGATTCTGGCTACCCCAACCTGCATTGGCTCCTGACACTAGTGAGGAATCCCAGGACAGATGCAGAGAGGAATTACAGTGAGGACGTACTACGATGGTGATAGAGCACACAATATGTCACATTATGGACAACTTGTTTGACATTTCTGTTGGCACCACTCCATGTTATGCGTGGGGTGCCATTCCTGCAAAATAGATATGAATTAATGATTTCAATGACAATTGCATGCACACTTCGATTTGATTCAGCATAATGACAGGGGAAATTTACATTGTTGAACAGGTGTTTTATTTGGTGTCAGGGATGCCATGGTGCTCTTTACATTGATGGGAGTGGGCTACTGGTGGATGTCCATATTGGCTACATGGTCTCAGCGATTATTGGCAGTGGTAATATGTCCATCTATTATATACAAGTTTTGGGGTTGTTATTGCACGGTCTGGATGGTGGTTCAGTGGCACACTTGCCACACTTGGGTAATGGTTCTTGTCAGAGTCACTTCTTAGTGGGGGCCTTGATGTTGGCAGGTGTTCCGGTGCCATATCTGGGCCTGAGGGACCGTTTGGGTGCCTGGTGCTGGCCTGTACGGGTTGAGGTGCTGGTCTCCTGTGTGTCCTCAGATGGTGGCACAAGTCCAGTTGCTACTGCTGCTGTTGTAGGCTGGTCTGTATCTCGGCCTGTATTAGGGGCTTCCTGGTCTGTGGGGGTCTCAGGCTGGGTTGGGACATGGTGCAGCAGTGCACCTGCTACGGTGGCCATGGTGGTATTGAGCAGTTTCCACTGCTCCATGGTCTCTTGGTGATGGGCTATCTACAGCCTTTGACTCTGCTCCAGGGTGGCCACAATCTGGCCCATCGGTACTACTTGTACTGCGGCCATCGTCTTCCTGCCTATTGTTAGGTGGTGACTGTGGCCTCTGTCCTTGAGTTCCACCAGTCTGTGGCTTGGATACACTGGTGTGGGGCCTGTTGCCCAGAGCTGATGTTGGTGGCTGGCTGGTAGGGGTGTCAGTCGTGTCCTGGGTGGGACTACTGGATGGTGACAGCCTAGGACTGTGTGAAGGGCCAGGGCATTCCTCACTGTCCAGAGTTCCCTCTCCAGTGTCCTGGGCCACTGCCACTCCTTGTCCTGTTTGTCACGGTGGCATGGGTGGTGGTGCCTCTTGGGGGAAATGGAAATGTATGTTACAATTGCAAAATCGGATGGGGTGCACAGCGCAGGCCTATTTTGTGCAGGGCTTCCACTGGTGGGCCATGCTGGATGCTTTTGTGAGCTTGTCATTGCATTTTACTTGGGATGGGGAGGTGCATTGTGGGTGGTGTAGTGCCATTGCGATGCTTGCAGGGGTAGGTGGCTGTGCACAGGGGGAAGTATGTGGGCCTGTTGGTGGAATTGTGGGCATTCAAGGTGCTTGGATGTGGTGATTGTGGCCTGGGTGGGGTAGTGGTCCTAGTGGTACTTGGAGGGGTGAGGTGGTGCATGCATTCAAGGTGTGGTGGATATGGGGTAATTGTAGATGACTTACCCGAGTCCATTCCTCCAGTGAGGCCCTCAGGGTGCAGGATTGCCAGGACCTTTTCGTCCCTGTCAGTGTAGTTGGGTGGTATTGGTGGAGGTCCTCCACCAGTCTTCTGGACCGCAATGTTGTGCTGGGATGCCATGGATCTTACCTTCCTGCGCAGGTCGTTCCATCTCTTGCGGATGTCGTCCCTCGTGCGTGGATGGTGTCCCACTTCGTTGACCTTGTTGACAATGGTCTGCCATAAATCCATCTTCCTGGCGATGAGTGTGTGCTGGACCTGGGCCCTGAATATTTGTGGCTGGACCTTCATTATCTCGTCCACCATGGTCCTTAGCTCCCTTTCTGTGAAGTGTGGGTGCTTGGGGGGTGCCATGGTGTGTGTTGTGAGTGGTGTGTTGTGTGGATCTAGGTGAAGTTGCTGTTGTGTGGTTGGGTGTGTAATTTGTGTGTTGTGGTGTTCAGTGTCTGCTTGTGGAGTTCTCAATCTCAGTTGTCCTATTGGCGGTGCAAAGGATTGTGTGGTGTGTCTGTGAGTGTTTTATGGTGTTGTGGATGTGTGTCAGGTGTGTGGGTTTCAAACTTGCCAATGTGTGCAATTCTTACTGTTGGGTCCCATTGCTGGCCGTGGCAGTCTGTACCGCCAGTGGTCGTTCGACTTCCACTGACCGCCTGATTGATTTGTGCATCATTATTTGGAGGGTGGGGAATTTGTGTGCTCGGCGGTGGCGGGGTGGGATGTCCAGCGTTTTCGCCGACAAGGTACTGGCGGTGACTGGTGGCAGGGAAATTTTTGTCGGATTCTGATTTTGGCATCTTTATATGGAGAGTTTCTGTTCACTGCCAATGGCGGGATTCTGTTCACCGTCGCCACACGGTGTTTACCGCCATGTTCATAATGACCCCCTTAATTTGTAAATATTCCACAGGGTTAAAAAATTTAGAAAATTTCTGCACAGATTCCCACATATCACTTCAGTGTCCCCATGGCAAATATAAATTACATGAAAATACTATTTGAAGCAATCTATGTTTAACAGCATTTGAGGTTATCTGGGCAGGGCTGTCAGCAAAACACAGCCACCACAGGCACACAGTTGTGAAGGACCTCCAAATTTTCAGGAGGGCCCACTTTGCTAATGCCATAAAATAACCCTGACTTCAGTTTTGCACATGCATGGCTCCGCCAGCCAGTTATTACACCTTTCAACTTCAGTAGGAATTGACAGGCAAGGGAAATCAAAAAGATTTTTTATGGAGACCGTTGTTTTTTAAAAAAAGACTCTAGATCAGTGGTTCCCAACCTTTTGAGTTCTGTGGACCCCCTCTTTACCACTACTGGAACCCGAGGACCCCCAATGAATAATTATTGGAATACAGGGACCCCCCCACTGAGTCATTACTGTAAGCTGGGCACATATTCTGTTAATATTATTTAATTCTCTAAGCAGTCGCGGACCCCCTGAGGAAGCTTCACGGACCCCCAGGGGTCCCCGGACCACAGGTTGGGAACCACTGCTCTAGATCACCTAAAAAAGACACATTCAAAGGTGGAGGTCCTGGGAATTTGCCCATGCCTTTAAACTTCTCTGGATGTTATGCCTCTCTTTGTACATGCACTACATACAATCAAGACTTTCTTTTTTGTCAATGCTTTTTCTAAGAGTATTCAGAACAGGTTTTTAGAGAGACAGTTAAATGCATCAATTGATAACGATATGAGTCCCTTTGTGGCAGAGTGGGATGCCTATAGCATGTCTGCAAACATCAAGGAGGACATTGTATTGAGTGTGTGTAGGAAGTTGGCTCTGTATATATTATCTCAAATTAAGAGATAGTGTGCACAGAGTCCAAGGGTTCCCCTTAGAGGTAAGATAGTGGAAAAATTAGATCATTCTAATGCTCTTTTTTGTGGTAGTGTGGTCGAGCAGTAGACTTATCAGAGGGTAGTGTTAAGCATTAGTTGTACACACAGGCAATAAATGAGGAACACACACTCAAAGACTTAACTCTAGGCCAATAGTTTTTATACAGAAAAATATATTTTCTTAATTTATTTTTAGAACCACAAGTTCAAGATTTGAAGTAAATACATTAAATGCAAGGTACTCCACACAGGTAAGTTAGGAACTTTGAATTAGCATACACAGTTTTAGTAAAAATGGCAATGGTGGATACATGTAGGAGGTTGGCTCTTTATATACTATCTCAAAGTGAGAGATAGTGTGCACAGAGTCCAAGGGTTCCCCTTAGAGTTTGATAGTGGCAAAATTAGATAATACTAATGCTCTATTTTGTGGTAGTGTGGTCAAAGTCTTAACTCCAGGCCAATAGGTTTTTTATAAAGAAACATATTATTTTCTTAATTTATTTTAGAATCACAAGATTCAGAATTCAAGTAAGTACATAACTTGTAACGTACTTGGTATAGGTAATTATGGAACTTTGAATTAAAACAGTAATGTACACAGTTTAGCATAAAATGGCAATAAGCTATTTTAAAAGTGGACACTGCAAAAATCAACAGTTCCTGGGGGAGGTAAGTACAGGTTTATCAGCTAAGTAAAGCACTTACAGGTTCAGTCTCCAGGGCATAGGCAGCCCACCGTTGGGGGTTCAAGTCAACCCCAAACACCCAGCACCAGCAACACAGGGCCGGTCAGGTGCAGAGGTCAAAGTGGGGCCCAAATAACATAGGCACTGTAGGAAAGTACCATCTTGCCTGGCATGTTACCCCCATATTTCACTGTATATATGTTGTTTTAGTTGTATGTGTCACTGGGACCCTGCCAGCCAGGGCCCCAGTGCTCATAAGTGTGCCCTGTATGTGTTACCTGTGTTATGACTAACTGTCTCACTGAGGCTCTGCTAATCAGAACCTCAGTGGTTATGCTCTCTCATTTCTTTCCAAATTGTCACTAACAGGCTAGTGACCAATTTTACCAATTTACATTGGCATACTGGAACACCCTTATAATTCCCTAGTATATGGTACTGAGGTACCCAGGGTATTGGGATTCCAGGAGATCTCTATGGGCTGCAGCATTTCTTTTGCCACCTATAGGGAGCTCTGACAATTCTTACACAGGCCTGCCACTGCAGCCTGAGTGAAATAACATCCACGTTATTTCACAGCCATTTTACACTGCACTTAAGTAACTTATAAGTCACCTATATGTCTAACCTTTACCTGGTAAAGGTTGGGTGCTAAGTTACTTAGTGTGTGGGCACCCTGGCACTAGCCAAGGTGCCCCCACATTGTTCAGGGCCAATTCCCCGGACTTTGTGAGTGCAGGGACACCATTACACGCGTGCACTATACATAGGTCACTACCTATGTATAGCTTCACAATGGTAACTCTGAATATGGCCATGTAACATGTCTATGATCATGGAATTGCCCCCCAATGCCATCCTGGCATTGGTGTGACAATCCCATGATCCCCCGGGTCTCTAGCACAGACCTGGGTACTGCCAAACTGCCTTTCCCGGGGTTTCACTGCTGCTGCTGCTGCTGCTGCCAACCCCTCAGACAGGTTTCTGCCCTCCTGGGGTCCAGCCAGGCTTGGCCCAGGAAGGCAGAACAAAGGACTTCCTCAGAGAGAGGGTGTTACACCCTCTCCCTTTGGAATAAGGTGTCAGGGCTGGGGAGGAGTAGCCTCCCCCAGCCTCTGGTAATGCTTTGATGGGCACAGATGGTGCCCATCTCTGCATAAGCCAGTCTACACCGGTTCAGGGATCCCTCAGCCCTGCTCTGGTGCGAAACTGGACAAAGGAAAGGGAGTGACCACTCCCCTGACCTGCACCTCCCCTGGGAGGTGCCCAGAGCTCCTCCAGTGTGCTCCAGACCTCTGCCATCTTGGAAACAGAGGTGCTGCTGGCACACTGGACTGCTCTGAGTGGCCAGGGCCAGCAGGTGACGTCAGAGACTCCTTCTGATAGGCTCCTTCAGGTGTTGCTAGCCTATCCTCTCTCCTAGGTAGCCAAACCTCCTTTTCTGGCTATTTAGGGTCTCTGCTTTGGGGAATTCCTTAGATACCGAATGCAAGAGCTCATCAGAGTTCCTCTGCATCTCTCTCTTCACCTTCTGCCAAGGAATCGACTGCTGACCGCACTGGAAGCCTGCAAAACTGCAACAAAGTAGCAACAACGACTACTGCGACCTTGTAACGCTGATCCTGCCGCCTTCTCGACTGTTTTCCTGGTGGTGCATGCTGTGGGGGTAGTCTGCCTCCTCTCTGCACTAGAAGCTCCGAAGAAATCTCCTGTGGGTCGACAGAATCTTCCCCCTGCAACCGCAGGTACCAAAGAACTGCATCACCGGTCCTCTGGGTCTCCTCTCAGCACGACGAGCGAGGTCCCTTGAACTCAGGAACTCTGTCCAAGTGACTCCCACAGTCCAGTGACTCTTCAGTCCAAGTTTGGTGGAGGTAAGTCCTTGCCTCCCCACGCTAGACTGCATTGCTGGGAACTGCGTGTTTTGCAGCTACTCCGGCTCCTGTGCACTCTTCCAGGATTTCCTTTGTGCACAGCCAAGCCTGGGTCCCCGACACTCTAACCTGCAGTGCACGACCTCCTGAGTTGTCCTCCGGCGTCGTGGGACCCTCTTTCGTGACTTCGGGTGAGCTCCGGTTCACTCCACTTCGTAGTGCCTGTTCCGGCACTTCTGCGGGTGCTGCTTGCTTCTGAGTGGGCTCCTTGTCTTGCTGGACGCCTCCTTTGTCTCCTCACGCAATTGGCAACATCCTGGTCCCTCCTGGGCCACAGCAGCATCCAAAAACCCTAACCGCGACCCTTGCAGCTAGCAAGGCTTGTTTGCGGTCTTTTCTGCACGGAAACACTTCTGCACGACTCTTCACGACGTGGGACATCCATCCTCCGAAGGGGAAGTTTCTAGCCCTTGTCGTTCTTGCAGAATCCACAGCTTCTACCATCCGGTGGCAGCTTCTTTGCACCCACAGCTGGCATTTCCTGGGCATCTGCCCACACCCGACTTGATCGTGACTTTTGGACTTGGTCCCCTTGTTCCACAGGTACTCTCGTCCGGAAATCCATCGTTGTTGCATTGCTGGTGTTGGTCTTCCTTGCAGAATTCCCCTATCACGACTTCTGTGCTCTTTGGGGAACTTAGGTGCACTTTGCACCCACTTTTCAGGGTCTTGGGGTGGGCTATTTTTCTAACCCTCACTGTTTTCTTACAGTCCCAGCGACCCTCTACAAGGTCACATAGGTTTGGGGTCCATTCGTGGTTCGCATTCCACTTCTAGAGTATATGGTTTGTGTTGCCCCTATCCCTATGTGCCCCCATTGCATTCTACTGTGACTATACATTGTTTGCACTGTTTTCTATTGCTATTACTGCATATTTTGGTATTGTGTACATATATCTTGTGTATATTTGCTATCCTCATACTGAGGGTACTCACTGAGATACTTTTGGCATATTGTCATAAAAATAAAGTACCTTTATTTTTAGTATATCTGTGTATTGTGTTTTCTTATGATATTGTGCATATGACACTAGTGGTACTGTAGGAGCTTCACTCGTCTCCTAGTCCAGCCTAAGCTGCTCTGCTAAGCTACCTTTTCTATCAGCCTAAGCTGCTAGACACCCCTCTACACTAATAAGGGATACCTGGGCCTGGTGCAAGGTGCAAGTACCCCTTGGTACTCACTAGAAGCCAGTCCAGCCTCCTACATTGGTTGTGCAGCGGTGGGATAAGTACTTGCAACTACTTACCACTTTGTCATATTGTACTTTTCATAAGAGAAAAATATACAAAACAAGTTCAGTGTATGTACACCTAACCAAAATGTTTTGCTTTTCTCCTCTCACTTCTTTGCTAAGTGCTGAAAAGGACTGTACGACGAAACAACGACTGCAAAAAAAACTACTGCCTTAACAACGAGGTCGGAACACCGACCTCGTTGCTACTACTAATGATTTTACCACGAATGCCTTAACAACGATATTTCGTTGTAAAGGCATTCCTGATAAAATCATTAGCAATAGGCACCATTCACCCTACGTCCCTCACCCCACCCCCTCAACCCCACCCCAAAACCTAAAACCCGCTGACCCCCCACCCACTCTCCAAAACCAAAAACGCCCCACCCCCCCAAACCCACCCCAAAACCTAAAACCCCCTGACCCCCCACCCACTCCCCAAAAACGCCCCACCCCCCCAACCCCACCCCAAAACCTAAAACCCCCTGACCCCCCCACCCCCTCCCCAAAACCTAAACCCACACTTACCTTCGCCAAGTCCCTTCTTTGTACCTTAACCACGCATGTTCGTTGTTCAGAACATACGTAGTTAAGGCACAAAAAAACGAAGTCGTGGTTAAAAAAAGGGTTGTTGCGCTTTCGTTAACCACGACCTTCGGAAAAAAAAAGTCGTAAAAAAGGATGTTTCCCGCTGAAAAGTACCTCTAAAACTTTCAAAAAGTTATTTACAAGTTTTAAAAGTTTTTTCCTGTTCTTTAAAAAGTTCTGAAACTTTTTTTTCTTCTTTTTCTGTCCCTTAAACTCTTGTCTATCATGTCTGGTACAGGCCAAACTCTTGATCTGGCCAGCATAGCTTATGACAACCTTAGCTGGAAGGAAGCAAGGAGTCTCTGCATAGATAGAGGTTTAGGGGTAGGCAAGACAACTGTTAGTTAATATGCTAATTGAACAAGATAAGACCTTAGTTGGCACTTCTGGTGAGAAATTAGCTGATGGTTCCCACTCTGATTCTGGGGCACCCCTAGGAAAAGGGTTAGAAGGATACCTTCCCAACCTGCCCCTTAGCAGGCCACCTAGCATAGCTGGTACTAATGTGACTTCACATCACAGTAAAAGTGTTACTTCTCATCACAGTAGGAGTGTGACTTCTGTAGGCCAGGCTGTTAGAGTGCCATCTGTTAGGGACAGGTCTCCCTCTGTTCATTCACACCATTCTTCTGTGTCAAGGCATGCCCAACCCACCCTCCCTGAAGACAGATTGTTAGAAAGGGAACTCAATAGATTGAGAGTGGAAGAGTCCAGGCTGAAGCTTAAAAAGCAACAGCTGGATCTAGACAGGGAAGCATTTGATTTAGAAAAAGAAAGACAGAGGTTGGGGTTTGGACCCCATGGTGGCAGCAGCAGTATTCCAAATAGTCATCCTGCAAAAGAGCATGATTCTAGGAATCTGCATAAGATAGTTCCCCCTTACAAGGAGGGGGATGACATTAACAAGTGGTTTTCTGCACTTGAGAGGGCCTGTGTTGTACAGGAGGTCCCTCAAAGGCAGTGGGCTGCTATCCTATGGCTATCTTTCAGTGGAAAGGGTAGGGATAGGCTCCTTACTGTTAAGAAAAGTGATGCTAATAATTGTACAGTTCTTAAGAATGCACTCCTAGATGGTTATGGCTTAACCACTGAACAGTACAGGATGAAGTTCAGAGAAACCAAAAAGGAGTCTTCACAAGACTGGGTAGACTTTGTTGACCATTCAGTGAAGGCCTTGGAGGGGTGGTTACATGGCAGTAAAGTTTCTGACTATGAAAGCCTGTATAACTTAATCCTGAGAGAGCATATTCTTAATAATTGTGTGTCTGATTTGTTACACCAGTACCTGGTAGGCTCTGATCTGACCTCTCCCCAAGAAGTGGGAAAGAAGGCAGACAAATGGGTCAGAACAAGGGTGAAAAGAAAAGTTCATACAGGGGGTGACAAGGATGGCAAGAAGAAGGATGGTAAGTCTTCTGACAAGGGTGGGGACAATTCTAAAAATGAGTCTTCATCGGGCCCACAAAAACACTCTGGTGGGGGTGGTGGGCCCAAATCCTCTTCAAATCAAAACAAAGAAAAGAAACCATGGTGCTATTTATGTAAAATAAAAGGCCATTGGACAACAGATCCCAGTTGTCCAAAGAAAAGCACCAAGCCTCCTACCACTACAACCCCTGCTGTTACACCTAGTGCCCCTAGTAATAGCAGTGGTGGTGGGAGCAAACCTACTAATAGCCAATCCAAGGGAGTAGCTGGGCTCACGTTTGGTAATTTAGTTGGGGTTGGTCTTGTTAGGGAGACCACAGAGGCTGTGTTAGTCTCTGAGGGGGCTATTGATTTAGCCACCTTGGTTGCTTGTCCCCTTAATATGGATAAATACAAGCAACTACCCCTAATAAATAGTGTTGAGGTTCAGGCCTACAGGGACACAGGTGCCAATGTTACAATGGTAATAGAGAAACTGGTCCACCCTGAAAAACACCTACTTGGTCACCAGTACCAAGTGACTGATGCTCATAACAACACACTTAGCCACCCCATGGCTGTTATAAATCTCAACTGGGGGGGGGTTACTGGTCCAAAGAAAGTTGTGGTTGCCTCAGATGATTTACCTGTAGACTGTCTACTAGGGAACGATTTAGAGACATCAGCTTGGTCAGATGTGGAGTTGGAGGCTCATGCAGCATTGCTGGGCATTCCAGGGCATATTTTTGCTTTAACCAGGGCTCAGGCCAAAAAGCAAAAAGGACAGGGTGACTTGGATCCTGGAAGAATGGACCAAGTGCTCCCTAAAGCTAGGGTTAGTAAAGGTAAAACACTACCTACTACCCCTCCCTCTACAGTGGATTCAACTTCTGAGGAAGGAGAATTTCCACCCTGTGCAGAACCTACACCAGAGGAGCTGGAAGCAGACAGTGCTGAGCTTTTGGGTGAAGGGGGGCCTGCCAGGGAGGAGCTGAGTGTGGCACAGCATACCTGTCCCACACTAGAGGGTCTAAGGCAGCAAGCTGTCAAACAAGCAAATGGGGATGTCAGTGACTCTCACAGAGTTTATTGGGAGGACAACCTTTTGTATACTGAAGCAAGGGATCCAAAACCTGGAGCTGCCAGGAGATTGGTGATTCCTCAGGAATACAGAAAGTTCCTCCTAACTCTAGCCCACGACATTCCCTTAGCTGGACATTTGGGGCAAATGAAAACTTGGGACAGGCTTGTCCTCTTGTTTCATTGGCCTAGAATGTCAGAGGACACAAAGGAATTTTGTAAGTCCTGTGAAACCTGTCAAGCCAGTGGCAAGACAGGTGGCACTCCAAAGGCACTCCTTATTCCACTGCCTGTGGTTGGGGTTCCCTTTGAAAGGGTAGGGGTTGACATAGTTGGCCCCCTTGACCCTCCTACTGCTTCAGGCAATAGGTTTATTTTGGTGGTAGTGGACCATGCCACCAGATATCCTGAAGCAATTCCTCTAAGGACCACTACAGCTCCTGCAGTGGCAAAGGCCCTCCTGGGAATCTTTTCCAGGGTGGGCTTCCCAAAAGAGGTGGTATCAGACAGGGGAAGCAATTTCATGTCTGCTTACTTAAAGGCCATGTGGAAGGAATGTGGTGTGACATACAAGTTCACTACACCCTATCATCCACAAACAAATGGACTGGTTGAGAGGTTTAATAAAACTCTCAAAGGAATGATAATGGGACTCCCTGAAAAACTCCACAGGAGATGGGATATCCTGTTACCTTGCCTCCTTTTTGCTTGCAGGGAGGTACCCCAAAAAGGATTGGGCTTCAGCCCCTTTGAACTCCTATTTGGACACCCTGTAAGAGGTCCTCTAACACTTGTGAAGGAGGGTTGGGAACAACCTTTAAAAGCTCCAAAGCAAGACATAGTGGACTATGTACTTGGCCTAAGATCTAGGATGGCTGAGTACATGAAAAAGGCCAGTAAAAACCTTCAGGCCAGCCAAGAGCTCCAAAAGCAATGGCATGACCAGAAGGCTGTTTTGGTTCAGTACCAACCAGGGCAGAAAGTGTGGGTCTTGGAGCCTGTAGCCCCAAGAGCTCTCCAAGACAAATGGAGTGGACCCACCATTATTGTTGAGAAAAAGGGTGAAGTCACCTACTTAGTTGACTTAGGCACTGCCAGGAGTCCCCTCAGGGTGCTCCATGTCAATCGCCTGAAACCCTACTATGACAGGGCTGATCTCACCCTGCTCATGGCAACAGATGAAGGACAGGAAGAAGAGAGTGACCCTCTCCCTGATCTCTTCTCTTCCACAGAGCAAGATGCTCTAGTGGAAGGTGTAGTTTTGGCAGATTGTCTTACTGCTGAGCAGAAAGACCACTGCATAAATCTCCTGGGTCAGTTTTCTGAACTCTTCTCTACTGTGCCAGGCACCACGTCTTGGTGTGAGCACACTATAGATACTGGAGACAGCTTGCCTGTCAAAAGTAAGATCTATAGGCAGCCTGACCATGTCAGAGACTGCATAAAGCAAGAAGTATAGAAAATGCTTGAACTGGGAGTGGTTGAGCACTCTGAAAGTCCATGGACCTCTCCTGTGGTACTTGTACCAAAACCTCATTCCAAAGATGGTAAAAGGGAAATGAGATTTTGTGTGGACTACAGAGGTCTCAACCAGGTAACCAAAACTGATGCTCACCCTATACCCAGGGCAGATGAGCTAATAGATAAACTGGCATCTGCCAAGTATCTAAGCACCTTTGATTTGACTGCAGGGTATTGGCAGATCAAGTTATCAGTGGATGCAAAAGCAAAAACTGCATTTTCAACCATTGGAGGTCATTACCAATTCACAGTAATGCCTTTTGGATTGAAAAATGCACCTGCCACTTTTCAGAGGTTGGTGAATACAGTCCTACAAGGGCTGGAGGCTTTTAGTGCAGCATATCTAGATGATATAGCTGTCTTTAGCTCCAGCTGGGATGATCACCTGGTCCACCTATGGAAAGTTTTGGAGGCCCTGCAAAAGGCAGGCCTCACTATCAAGGCTTCAAAGTGCCAGATAGGGCAGGGCAAAGTGGTTTATCTGGGACACCTGGTAGGTGGAGAACAGATTGCACCACTTCAGGGGAAAATCCAAACTATTATAGATTGGGTTCCCCCTACAACTCAGACCCAGGTGAGAGCCTTCTTAGGCCTCACTGGGTATTACAGGAGGTTCATAAAGAACTATGGCTCCATTGCAGCCCCTCTTAATGACCTCACATCTAAGAAAATGCCTAAAAAGGTATTGTGGACAGCTAGCTGTCAGAAAGCTTTTGATGAGCTGAAGCAGGCCATGTGCTCTGCACCTGTCCTGAAAAGCCCCTGTTACTCCAAAAAAATCATTGTCCAAACTGATGCATCTGAATTAGGGGTAGGAGCAGTCTTATTATCACAACTTAATTCTGAGGGCCAGGATCAACCTGTTGCTTTTATCAGCAGGAGGTTGACCCCTAGAGAAAAGCGTTGGTCTGCCATAGAGGGGGAGGCCTTTGCTGTGGTCTGGGCACTGAAGAAGTTGAGGCCATACCTGTTTGGCACTCACTTCATTGTTCAGACAGACCACAAACCTCTACTTTGGCTAAAACAAATGAAAGGTGAAAACCCTAAATTGTTGAGGTGGTCCATATCCCTACAGGGAATGGATTATACAGTGGAACATAGACCTGGGAGTATCCACTCCAATGCAGATGGACTCTCCAGATATTTCCACTTAGACAATGAAGACTCATCAGGTCATGGCTAGTCTTATTGTCCTTCGTTTGGGGGGGGGGGTTGTGTAGGAAAGTACCATCTTGCCTGGCATGTTACCCCCATATTTCACTGTATATATGTTGTTTTAGTTGTATGTGTCACTGGAACCCTGCCAGCCAGGGCCCCAGTGCTCATAAGTGTGCCCTGTATGTGTTATCTGTGTTATGACTAACTGTCTCACTGAGGCTCTGCTAACCAGAACCTCAGTGGTTATGCTCTCTCATTTCTTTCCAAATTGTCACTAACAGGCTAGTGACCAATTTTACCAATTTACATTGGCATACTAGAACACCCTTATAATTCCCTAGTATATGGTACTGAGGGACCCAGGGTATTGGGGTTCCAGGATGTCCCTATGGGCTGCAGCATTTCTTTTGCCACCCATAGGGAGCTCTGACAATTCTTACACAGGCCTGCCACTGCAGCCTGAGTGAAATAACGTCCACGTTATTTCACAGCCATTTTACACTGCACTTAAGTAACTTATAAGTCACCTATATGTCTAACCTTTACCTGGTAAAGGTTGGGTGCTAAGTTACTTAGTGTGTGGGCACCCTGGCACTAGCCAAGGTGCCCCCACATTGTTCAGGGCCAATTCCCCGGACTTTGTGAGTGCGGGGACACCATTACACGCGTGCACTATACATAGGTCACTACCTATGTATAGTTTCACAATGGTAACTCCGAATATGGCCATGTAACATGTCTATGATCATGGAATTGCCCCCCCAATGCCATCCTGGCATTGCTGTGACAATCCCATGATCCCCCGGGTCTCTAGCACAGACCCGGGTACTGCCAAACTGCCTTTCCCGGGGTTTCACTGCTGCTGCTGCCAACCCCTGAGACAGGTTTCTGCCCTCCTGGGGTCCAACCAGGCTTGGCCCAGGAAGGCAGAACAAAGGACTTCCTCAGAGAGAGGGTGTTACACCCTCTCCCTTTGGAATAAGGTGTCAGGGCTGGGGAGGAGTAGCCTCCCCCAGCCTCTGGTAATGCTTTGATGGGCACAGATGGTGCCCATCTCTGCATAAGCCAGTCTACACCGGTTCAGGGATCCCTCAGCCCTGCTCTGGCGCGAAACTGGACAAAGGAAAGGGGAGTGACCACTCCCGTGACCTGCACCTCCCCTGGGAGGTGCCCACAGCTCCTCCAGTGTGCTCCAGACCTCTGCCATCTTGGAAACAGAGGTGCTGCTGGCACACTGGACTGCTCTGAGTGGCCAGGGCCAGCAGGTGACGTCAGAGACTCCTTCTGATAGGCTCCTTCAGGTGTTGCTAGCCTATCCTCTCTCCTTGGTAGCCAAACCTCCTTTTCTGGCTATTTAGGGTCTCTGCTTTGGGGAATTCCTTAGATAACGAATGCAAGAGCTCATCAGAGTTCCTCTGCATCTCTCTCTTCACCTTCTGCCAAGGAATCGACTGCTGACCGCGCTGGAAGCCTGCAAAACTGCAACAAAGTAGCAACGACGACTACTGCGACCTTGTAACGCTGATCCTGCCGCCTTCTCAACTGTTTTCCTGGTGGTGCATGCTGTGGGGGTAGTCTACCTCCTCTCTGCACTAGAAGCTCTGAAGAAATCTCCTGTGGGTCGACGGAATCTTCCCCCTGCAACCGCAGGTACCAAATAACTGCATCACCGGTCCTCTGGGTCTCCTCTCAGCATGACGAGCAAGGTCCCTTGAACTCAGCAACTCTGTCCAAGTGACTCCCACAGTCCAGTGACTCTTCAGTCCAAGTTTGGTGGAGGTAAGTCCTTGCCTCCCCACGCTAGACTGCATTGCTGGGAACCGCGTGTTTTGCAGCTACTCCGGCTCCTGTGCACTCTTCCAGGATTTCCTTGGTGCATAGCCAAGCCTGGGTCCCCGACACTCTAACATGCAGTGCACGACCTCCTGAGTTGTCCTCCGGCGTCGTGGGACCCTCTTTCGTGACTTCGGGTGAGCTCCGGTTCACTCCACTTCGTAGTGCCTGTTCCGGCACTTCTGCGGGTGCTGCTTGCTTCTGAGTGGGCTCCTTGTCTTGCTGGACGCCCCCTCTGTCTCCTCAGGCAATTGGCAACATCCTGGTCCCTCCTGGGCCACAGCAGCATCCAAAAACCCTAACCGCGACCCTTGCAGCTAGCAAGGCTTGTTTGCGGTCTTTCTGCACGGAAACACTTCTGCACGACTCTTCACGACGTGGGACATCCATCCTCCGAAGGGGAAGTTTCTAGCCCTTGTTGTTCTTGCAGAATCCACAGCTTCTACCATCTTATGGCAGCTTCTTTGCACCCACAGCTGGCATTTCCTGGGCATCTGCCCACTCCCGACTTGATCGTGACTCTTGGACTTGGTCCCCTTGTTCCACAGGTACTCTCGTCAGGAAATCCATCGTTGTTGCATTGCTGGTGTTGTTGTTTCTTGCAGGATTCCCCCATCACGACTTCTGTGCTCTCTGGGGAACTTAGGTGCACTTTGCACCCACTTTTCAGGGTCTTGGGGTGGGCTATTTTTCTAACCCTCACTGTTTTCTTACAGTCCCAGCGACCCTCTACAAGGTCACATAGGTTTGGGGTCCATTCGTGGTTCGCATTCCACTTCTAGAGTATATGGTTTGTGTTGCCCCTATCCCTATGTGTCCCCATTGCATTCTATTGTGACTATACATTGTTTGCACTGTTTTCTATTGCTATTACTGCATATTTTGGTATTGTGTACATATATCTTGTGTATATTTGCTATCCTCATACTGAGGGTACTCACTGAGATACTTTTGGCATATTGTTATAAAAATAAAGTACCTTTATTTTTAGTATATCTGTGAATTGTAATTTCTTATGATATTGTGCATATGACACTAGTGGTACTGTAGGAGCTTCACTCGTCTCCTAGTTCAGCCTAAGCTGCTCTGCTAAGCTACCTTTTCTATCAGCCTAAGCTGCTAGACACCCCTCTACACTAATAAGGGATACCTGGGCCTGGTGCAAGGTGCAAGTACCCCTTGGTACTCACTACAAGCCAGTCCAGCCTCCTACAGGCACCTATGGAGACTAGGGGTGCTCTGGTTCCAGTCTGCTAGCAGGTAAGTACCTGCATCCTTGGGAGCAGACTAGGGGGGTTTTGTAGAGCACTGGTGGGGTCAGAAACAGGCAGACAAAATGCATCCTCAGTGACACAGGGGCAGCAGGGTGCAGTGTGCAAAGTAGGTGTTGGGTTTTAGATAGAAATCAATGGAGGGACCCGGGGTTCACTCTGGTGATGCAGGCAAGGCAAAGAGGGGCTTCTCTGGGCAGCCACCAACTGGGCAACAATGAGGGCCGCATGCTGGTCACTCCTGCACCGGTAGTTGGTTTCTCTCGGGCCTGGGGCTGCAGGTGCAGTGCTTCTCCCAGGCGTTGGGTTCTTTGTTACTGGGCAGTCGCGGTCAGGGGGAGCCTCTGGATTCTCTCTGCAGGCATCGCCGTGGGGGTGCAGGGAGGTCATCTCTGGGTGTCCACGTCGTGGGAGTCACCTGGGGGTCCTCGCTGCAGTGTTGGTTTCTCTGGACATGAGCCGAGGGCGTCGGGTGCAGAGCGTTGGGGACTCACGCTCCCGGAGTGAGGCTAGAGTCCCTTTAAAGATGATTTCTTCTTTGTAGATTAGACAGAGCTGCTGTCCACAGTAGTTTCTTGGTCCTTTGGGTTGCAGGGCAGTCCTCTGAGTCAGCAGAGGTCGCTGGTCTTGCTGGATGCGTTGCTGTTGCAGGTTCTTTGAGTCTGGAGACAGGCCAGTAGGGCTGGGGCCAAGTCAGTTGTTGTCTCCGTCGTCTCTGCTGGGCTTTCAGGTCAGCAGTCCTTCTTCTTTAGGTGATCAGGAAATCTGTTTTCCTGGGTTCAGGGTCACACCTAAATACTCAATTTAGGGGTGTGTTTAGGGCTGGAGTGCAGTAGCCAATGGCTACTGTCCCTGAGGGTGGCTACACCCTCCTTCTGCCTTCTCCCTGTGGGGAGGGGAGCACATCCCTAATCCTATTGGGGGAAATCCTCCAAAGCAAGATGGAGGATTTTCTAAGGCAGTGGTCACCTAAGCTCAGGACACCTTAGGGGCCGTCCTGGCTGGAGTGTGACTCCGCCTTGTTTTTCTCATTAGCTCCTCTGAACTTGCCGCCAAAAGTGGGGGCTGTGTCCGGGGCCGGGCATCACCACTAGCTGGAGTACCCTGGGGCACTGCAACACCAGGCTTGAGCCTTTGAGGCTCACCGCCAGGTGGTACAGTTCCTGCAGGGGGAGGTGTGAAGCACCTCCATCCGGTACAGGCTTCGTTCCTGGCACTCACCCCATGTGGCCAGAAACCCGTCTGGATGTGGCAGGCTGGCAGAAACTGGTCAGCCTAGCACTAGTAGTTGGGCTGGTATACCTCTCTAAGATGCCCTCTGTGTGCATTTCTCAATAAATCCCACACTGGCATCAGTGTGGATTTATTGTGCAGAGAAGTTTGATACTAAACTTCCCAGTATTCAGTGTAGCCATTATGGAACTGTGGCGTTCGTGTTTGACAAACTCCCAGACCATATACTCTTTATGGCTACCCTGCACTTACAATGTCAAGAATTGGCTCAGACACTGTAGGGGCATAGTGCTCATGCAGCTATGCCCTCACCTGTGGTATAGTGCACCCTGCCTTAGGGCTGTAAGGCCTGCTAGAGGGATGACTTACCTATGCCACAGGCTTTGGGTTGTAGGCATGGCACCCTGAGGGGAGTGCCATGTCGACTTAGGGCCTCATTGCAACCCTGGCGGTCAAAGACTGCCAGGGCTGTTTTGGAGGTTGCACTGCCAACATGCTGGCAGTGCAAACTTGGGGATTACGACCGCGGCGGAAGCGCTGCGATCGCACCGGCGGGTTTTCTGCCACGTTGGTCCTGGCGGCTTTAATCCACAGCACTGCCCAGGGGAATACGAGTCCCCTTCCCGCCAGCCTTTTCATGGGGGTAGGAACCCCCATGGAAAGGCTGGTGGGAAGGGGAGTCACGGGGCCCCTGGGGGCCCCTGCACTGCCCATGCTTTTGGCATGGGCAGTGCAGGGGCCCCCTGGCACAGCCCCACACAGCTTTTCACTGTCTGCACAGCAGACAGTGAAAGGTGCGACGGGTGCACTCCATTTGGAGCCGGCTCCCATGTTGCGGCCGACATCCCCACCGGCCCAGCGGGGATGTCATAATGGCTACCACGGTTACAACGTGGCGGGAGGCGGTTGTCGCCCTCCAAAGTTGTAATGAGGGCCTTAGTCTTTTTCTCCCCACCAGCACACATAAGCTGTGAGGCAATGTGCATGTGCTGAGGGCAGGGTCCCCAAGGTGGCATAATACATGCTGCAACCCTTAGAGACCTTCCCTGGCCACAGGGCCCTTGGTACCAGGGGTACCATTTACAAGGGACTTATCTGTGTGCAAGGGCTGTGCCAATTGTGGAGACAAAGATACAGTTTAGGGAAAGACCACTGGTGCTGGGACCTGGTTAGCAGTCACAGCACACTTTCAATCATAACTAGCATCAACAGAAGGCAAAAAGTTAGGGGGTAACCATGCCAACAGTGGCATTTTCCTACAATACAGTAGCTACCTGTGGATTCCTCACAAGTCCCACCCATCTCCCCGTTGCCTGTCTGATCATACCAAGACTTCTTTTGCTAGATATGTATATACGTTTTTGGTGTTTTTTATACAAACAAATATTGTGATTTTTATTTGGATTTGGATTGCTATATATATGTTGTTCTTGTGAAGCCGGTATTCACCTGTTCGCATCAAAGGCATTGAGAGAGTTCATAAAGTGAGGAATCCACAGGTAGCTACTGTATCCACCAGAAAAAGTGTTACCGAAGGTAAGTAACTTGTTATTTGCACTCTTTTCAGGCAGAAGCAGCAACTGCAGGCCAGTCCAGCAAAGCAACACAGCAAAGGCAGAGTACTCCTCCTCCAGCTGTTCTCATTGGCAGAGGTTCCTCTTGATTCCAGAAAGATTCTAAAAGTCAGGCCCAGACGCACACCAGGGGGTTGGAGACTGCATTGTGTGAGGGCAGGCACAATCCTTTCAGGTGCAAGAGACCAGTCCTCCCTCCACTCTAGCTCAGATGGCTCATAAAGATATGGAGGTTACACCCCAGCTCCCTTTGTGTAACTGTATAGAGGAGAGGTGTGAACAGCCCAATTGTCAAACTGACCCAGACAGGGAATCTACAAACAGGCAGAGACACAGAATGGTTTAAACAAGAAAATGCCTACTTTCTAAAAGTGGCATTTTAAAACTCACAATCTAAAAACCAACTTCACTAAAAGGTGTTATTTTAAATTGTGAGTTCAGAGACCCCAAACTCCATATTTCTATCTGCCCTCAAAGGGAATTTACGCTTTAAAGGTATTTAAAGGCAGCACCCATGTTAACCTATGAGGGAGATAGGCCTTCCAACAGTGAAACCTGAATTTGGCAGTATTTCACTGTTATGACATGTAAAACACACCAGTACATGTCCTACCTTTTAAATACACTGCACCCTGTCCATGGGGCTACCTATGGGATACCTTAGGGGTGTCTTACATGTACCAAAAGGGAAGGTTTGGGTACCAACTTGCCAGGTTGAATTGCCAGTTTAAAACTACAAACACAGACACTGCTGTGGCATGTCTGAACCATGTTTACAGGGCTACCAATGTGTGTGGCACAACCGGTGCTGCAGACGCACTAATAGCATTTGATTTACAGGCCCTAGGCACCTCTAGTGCACTCTACTAGGGACTTAGAAGTAAATCAAATATTCCAATAAGGAATAAACCAATCAACATTACAATTTACAGAGAGCATATGCACTTTAGCACTGATTAGCAGTGGTAAAGTGCCCAGAGTCCTAAAGCCAATAGAACTTGTCAGAAAAATTAAAAGGAAGGAGGCAAAAAGATTGGGGATGACCCTGCAAAAAGGGCCAGGTGCAACTCTCAGGATCTGGTACATCCAATTCTGTAGATCCCTCCTCAGTTTCTACTCACAAGAGGCCTTCCACCTCTTCGTCTGTGCCAGTCACTCCTAAAGGAACAATCATCATCGATGAACATCAGATTGTCGATTGACCCATCATCGACGGCAGTGGCGTTGACGAGACCGTCGTCGACAGTACGTTCACTGTCTCTTCCAGTGAAGACGGTAATGGCAATCACTCCAACTACTCGATGACTATGGCCTCGTCAACGGCACTGGTGACAACAACAACCGTAACAACGATGACTAACCCGTGAACAGTGACTTAGAAATCTCCGTCGTTGAGGCTGTCACCAGTGGCTATTTCCATAAAGAAGATACACTGTTACTATACTTTCTGTTTACAAGCTATCCCCTTCAAACACTTATGACTTATCAAGGTCGGCGCCTTCTCACAGTATGCTATATTTTGGAATCTGTTCATCTGACATTACATGTTAGTCTGGAAGATAGAATTTTTTTTTTCAGGACATATATTGACGAGTTTCTGAAAATGACAAGCTTTGCCTTGAGAAAATCACATGGACGTAAACACATGTGGCTGTAATTTCTGTAGAATGGTGTTCTCATTGGAAATGTTTGAAAACGAACCATATTAAATCTTCTTTATGAATCACATTACAGTGTTCGACGTTTCTGTTTGAATACACGAAGGACTGACCCTTATGGACTTTTTGGAGTGCCATGGTTCATTGGTGTTATGAACTCTGAGCTGTTTTCTCAACTTAATATTTATGCACCTGAAGTGGTTGGGTGTGGTACCGTTTGGCACCCTGAGGACTTTATAGCATAGCATATTACAAATTGTGCGACTGTAGGAAGTGCAAACCATAGAGCACAGCCACTGCTATTTGTTTAATGATTTTCATAAAGAAAACTACCTCTTTGCCAGTGGCATTGTTGACGAGGCCGTCAATGAGACAGAAAAAAGCAACGCTTTATGCAGATCAGTCTCTTCTTCATCTCAAATTGGACTTGACCTCGCTAACTTACATCTCTCCGATGCCTCCTGCGCATCTGCTAGATAAAGGGGAATTGGGAGATGAAGGACTCTTTGGTCCATCATACAGTCCTCCACAACTAAAAGTAAAGTGCCAGAATACGGATGAGGATGGCGATGACCCTAACAGAGATAATTCTTACCTAGAGGGAGGGTATTCTTTCTCATCACACCAGCACACTGCGTCTTCACGGTATGACTCTTTTCAAGAACAATACCTGGATGAAGAGTCCTATGAAGAGCAACAGGGATCAGGGCAGGATAATATATCAAAGCCCATCTCTTTAGTCACTGTCTTGAGACATATCTTTAAAGACTATTACAGATGATAACCAGAAGCAAATGCACCAGCTCCTACCACTCCAGCCTGCTCAGAGACTGTGGCAATGGCTTCTTTGTTTAAAACCCCAGTGCCTGTTTGCACATAGGAGGGTAGAATGGTGTTCTCCAGTATTGGATCTTTCATAGATTCACATGCTTGAATCAACCCCGTCGTCGAGGTGGGAGCCTCACAGTAACTCTTAAGTATATATAGCAGTAAGTGTATCACACTAGGCCCCAATGGCCCACACAGGCACTGTTATAGCCTATCCATGTTCTCTTATAAAAAATAACCAAACTTGAACTACAACTAATCAGGCATCAGCACCCTCTAGAACACTCCCAACAGAGACTGTTTCCCTCAGATTTTCTACCGCACGTCATGTGAAGGGAGTCTCCCTGAGCTCTGCTCAGTTTCTTCGTCTGACAGGAACATTATCTCTGAAAGAACTTAGCTTTCCGGTGGACAGGAACAAACAAACTAAAAAAGGACTTTTCAGAGATTGTGGCAGTTGTGGGAGAAAAATACTTCATATTGATGACCCTCACAAGAAGTGCTTTTGCTGCCTACATCAAGATCATAAGGTGAGAGATTGTAAGATGTGTTGCACCTTCAGTCATAAAACCCTGAAGGAGAGAGAGGGTAGGCTTTTGTTATGGCTCCAATGGAGCCATGGAGTACCCTTCTTCTGAAGAGAGTGAAGTCTCCTTGCAGACTTCTCAGTCCCTAAAAAGGCTTAAAGGTGAAGAAAAACTTTCTACAGAACCTCTATGGAAAGTTTTTAAAAAATCAAAACACCCTTCTTTGGAAAAGAAAAAAGACCAAGGGAGCACTGCCTCATCAGTGTCAGGAACCCAGTTAAAACCCTTAAAAAAAGGTTCACTCAGAGCCTACAACACCTTTGGGGAAAAAGGCACCTCCAAAAAGTGCCTCTCTGTCTCTGTCACAGAGGGAAGAGCCGGGACAATACTCTTCAGACTCTGACAGAAAAGGCTCGTCGACGGCATCACTATCGCCAACCACGTCGACAGTAGCAAAGACGATGATAATCTCAACATTCACCACAGCAGTGTTCCCAATGATAGTTACGTCGCTGCCGCTTTCGTCGACGACGATCATCACAGCAAAAATATACAAGAGGGCATTGTCGACGAAGACATCATAGATGAGAGACAAACCAAGAGCTCTATCGTCATCGCATTCGTCGACTATACATAAAGCGATGACCCTATCGACGAGGGAACCGTCGACGAGGGACCTGTCTACGAGGGACCCGTCAACGAGGGAACCGCCAACGAAGGAACCGTCAACAACATCTTCATTGACGATTGCCTCATGGACACAGCAGGGAGAACAACGTCTCCAAGTGACCTCACGATGCAAACTTCAGGAACGTACGGTGGGAAAGAAGGCATCTACAATCCTACCAATGCATACCTCCCCAAGCAAGGTGTTACCGTATACTCCTCAACACTTATTAGATGACGACGACGATTTATGTTCTCAAGATGATGGAATGGTTGGAGTAGCCAACAATCCGTCACAGCTTAACGTCAAATGCCCAGGACCTGGATGACGATGGTGATGATCAGTATCAGGATGGTTATTCGTCGGCCAAGGTCAAACCGGATCAGTCGTATTCCACATATGGGAACACATGCACCTCTGTCCTTATGCCAAGGTCTTTGGTAACAGATCTCCAAAGTATGTTGCAGGACTACTACAGAATGCTTCCGCCATCACTACCAGCGACTCCAACCATGCAGTATAACCTACAGGCGGGACTGCACATTTCTCTCCCTAGCCATCCAGGGACACCACTCAGACTGGACACAAACATCCCTTTTGTTCAGCCACCGCAGGATGACCCTCAGTCCACAGAAGAAGAAAGAGAAGAGTGGCAAATACCGGAAACCACTCCTAGTGAGTGGGACGAATACCTGATTCCTACGCCACCACCACCGGCGGCAGGACCGGTGGATTCACCCCCAGAGGACATAGGGGGATTCCATAATTTGATGGAAAGAGTGGATAAACGTTTTGAACTACCCATTCTTTCTCGGGAAACAGATTGTTTCCTGTATGACTTTAAGGAGCCATCGAAAAAGTCAGAGCTATACCTATAGTGGACTTTCTACGGCAGGAAGGATTGAAGGCAATGAGAAATCCAGCTGCAATACCTTCCCAAATCATGTGTTTGGAGAAACATTATAAAGCCCCAGAAGATACTCCAGCCTGTTTAATAATGCAACCAAAGCCGGATTCCGTATTATCTCAAGCACCCAACGCCTCTCGAAAAATCCTTCAACACCGATAACATTCCTGCCAGATAGAGAAGGACGCCGTCTGGACAACATAGGGAAGAGGTTCTCCTCAGTAGCAGCGATAACAGTAAAGGCTGCCAACTCGTTATCCATTCTAGGCAGATATGATCACCAAATGTGGGCAGGTGTCCTCTTACGTTGACCTCTTGCCCGAGGACGCTAAACTAGAGGCAGAGAAAGTGTTGCAGGAAGGAGAGCGGATCGCAACCGAAGTGTTTGACTGTGCAATTGATATCTCACTAATGGGGTTCAGACAACTGGCAGGGGCGGTGGTCTTGCGCAGGCAGGGCTGGCTGGAATCTAATTCTTTTAGGCCGGAGGTTTCAAAGTAGGATACTTGACATGGCATATAATGGAGAAAGCCTCTTCGGCAAGCATGTGGATGACATGTTACAATCCATAAAGTCTGATACAGATGCGGCTAAATCCCTAGGTACATTGCAGTACAAAAAGCAACCATTTAGAGGGGTGAGAGGCAGAGGAAGTTACTCCTTTTGTGGTGGTTTCCAAGCATACAGACCACAATACCAAACGGCTCAGACAGATTTTTGACAGCAGTACGGAGAACACCAGAGCAATACCGATTACCACCTACAGCTGCCTATAGACACCCCGCAAGGGGGAGAACCATTGCCCATGGCAGAGACACAGGTAGAAAACAATGACCGGGCATTCATACCAGCTCCCAACCCCACCCGTGTGTCAAAGATTGGAGGCCACATCACTTACCACATCCCTCAGTGGTCTGGGTTAACATCAGACAAGTGGGTACTGCATATAGTATCCAGAGGACATACTCAGGAATTCATTCAGACGCCTCTAAATACCCCTCCGTCAGGACTATCACCTCCACAATTGAAAATCCTCCTCAAGGAAGAATGTAATATTACGCAAAGGAGCAATAGAACTTGTTCCAACTCTTCACAGGAACCGGGGATTCTATTCCTGCTTTTTTCTAGTAAAAAAGCCTTTGGGGGATTAGCGTCCCATCGTAGATTAGAGGTCCTTAAACACGTTCCTGAAAAAACAAACGTTTCGTATGGTAACACTTCAGGACATTCTATGCCTCTTGAACACAGGAGATCACATGACATCTCTAGACCTCCAGGATATATACTTCCATATCCCAATACATCGAAACCATCGGAAATTTCTCAGGTTCAAGGTAGCTGGTATGCCCCTACAGTTTCGTGTCCTCCCATTCGGATTAAAGTCGGCCCCCAGAATTTTTACCAATATGCTAGCGCCAGTAGCGGCTCACCTAGGCCAGTTGGGCATGCAAGTCTTCCCATATCTGGACGACTGGCTCATAAAGGCATCCACAAGAGCTCAAGAGATAGACCACACATCTGGTTGCCTGTGGTTGTTCAGGACTTTAGGTCTTACCATCAATTATCGCCTGTCACACTTCCATCCCACACAGAAGCTGAATTTCTTAGGAGCAGTACTGGATACTATCCAAAGCAAAGCATTTTCATCTCAAGAGTGACAACGAAAGCTATTCAGCATGGCTCAAAAGCTATCAACAAAAAAGTTTGTTTCAGTTCGGACTTACAAATCATTAATGGGATGCACATGCGACCTCTACAGGAGCAATTAAATTCTCAGTGGCTCCAAGTGAATGTCTCCATCAACGATCGAATTCTCATCACACCAGTAATGCGAACTGTCATGTCTTGGTGGGTAAAACAGACCAACTTATCCAAGGGCCTTACTTTTCTTCAACAAGTACTGCAATATATAGTAACGACAGATGCGTCGCTCGAGAGTTGGAGTGCTCACCTTCAAGATCTGCGGATAAGTGGCAACTGGACACAAAAGGACAAACAGCTTCACATAAACCAACTGGAGCTCAAAGTAATAGATCTGGCGCTGAAAGCTTTCTTACCAAGAATTCGAAACTCAAAATTTTTCATTAGAACGGACAAAACCACAAGTATGTTTTACCTGAACAAACAGGGCGGCACAAAGTCCTTGCAGCTTTCACGGCAAGCTCAGAGCATATGGGAATGGGCCATAGAAAACCAAATTTATCTGAAAGCGGAAACCCTGCCAGGGCAAACCAACCTCCCAGCGGATGCTTTGAGCAGGACAGTCATTACGTATCACGAGTGGGAACTCGACCAACAGGTTCTCAATCAACTTTTCCAGAAGTGGGGCAGGCCGAATCTGGATCTTTTTGTCACATACGAGAACGGGAAATGCCCATATTATGCAAGCTGGCATCCCCAGAAAGGGTAGTGGGGAAATACGTTTTTGATGAGATGGTCAGGAGTCTATTCCCACGCTTTTCCCCGATTCCGCTCATCCCCAGAGTGATCAACAAAATGAAAGCAGAGGGATGTCGTCCCCTACTATTAGCACCCAGGTGTCCCAGGCAGGTTTGGTTCACAGAACTACTTCTGTATTCGGAACAACCACTTGATCAGGGATGATTACATCAACAGCAATCTGAATGACCAACCAGAGGAGGGAGAACTACTTGGGGACCCTACTACATCGGGGTGGCGATGGGATGATTATGTTGCCCCTTCATCGCCATCACCTTCTCCTTTGCTAGCAAGTTCTCCTCCTCTGGACATAGGGGGCTTTCACAAGTTGAACATGCCTCTAAAAGGTTTGATCTGCCTCTCCCTGCGAAACAGGTGGAATGTTTCCGCTCTGATTTAAGGACTCCGCGAGAAGTCTGTCAGATCCACCCCACTATTAAATATATTTGGGAGGAAAGCCTTTACCTTATGAAAAAAACTGCATCTGTCAACACTGTTGTTCCCTGGCTAGGCAAAAAATTATAATGCACCCGACTCTTACCTGGCCTGTCTGATAGGACAGCCTCGTCTGGATTCAATGGTGATGGAAGGGGCACATCGATGCTCCAGGAATCCTACAACACCATGCTTTGCACTACCAGATAAAGAGGGTAGGAGGCTCGATATTATCGGGAAGCCTTTTGCTGCAACAGCTGCTACTTCCATAAGGGCTTCTAATGCATTGGCCATCCTAGGTTGCTATAACTGTCAAATGTGGTCTGACTTAGCGCCATTTGTGGATTTCCTTTCTGCAGAGAGGAAGAAGAAGGCAAGAGAGATTCCGCAAGAAGGATCCAAAACATCATCTGAAAATTATAGACATGTCCATGGACATTTCCTCCACCACATTTAGACAGATGGCAGGTGTGGCAGTACTGCGCTGACAGGCTGGCTAAAAGCCACCTCCTTCTGCCCTGAGGTTCAGGCAAAAATCCTCAACATGCCCTTCGATGGCGAAAAATTATTCAGCAACCACATACAGGAAGCTCTTCAGACTATCAAGGCTGATACTGATGTGGCACGTTCGCTGGGGACGTTGCAACAGAATCATTTTCAGTTGTTTAGAAGAGGAAGAGGGCAATTCTCCAAATGGCCCTTTTACCAGTCTCACAAATTTCAGCCATATTCCCAACAGGGCTATCATTCGCAGAACACTGGGCAACATTCCTCCACAAAGCAACAAACACATCCCCCGGCTGGTGAAAAGATCCAAGAATCTTCACGATGAAAGTGACGTTTCTCAGGCACTAGTCACCTCGCAAACCCACCATCAACCATTGTTCCACTATCTATCCACCTTTTACGATCGTTGGGAGAGCATCTCTTCGGACAAATAGGTGTTAGAAATAATCCATCATGGTCACATCCTGGAATTTGTTCAAAAGCCTCCTAACCACCCCCCTCTCAGGCAAAGGCATCAACATCTTACTCTCTTTAGGCAGGAGATCGATCAGCTACTCTCAAAAGAGGCTATAGAGGAAGTTCCTTTTTCAACACTGAGGCAAAGGTTTCCTTAAACAGAAAAAGTCTGTGAAATGAAGGAAGGTCATGGATCTCAGACAGCTTAACAACTATATAAAAAAAACAGCCTTTCCGGATACTGTGCATGCAAGAGATTCTATTGCTGCTCAACAGAGGAGACTCATGACATCTCTTGATCTCTTGTACCCATATTTTCACATTCCCATCCATATGAAACTTCAGCAGTTCGAAGGGCTTCCCTTCGGCTTGCATTAAGCTCCCAGGTTCTTCACAAAGTGCATGGCACCGGAGGCCACTTTCTTACGAAGAAAGGGTCACCAGGTTTCTCCATACATGGATGACTGGTTTGTCAAGGGGACAACCATCCAGTCTGTGCAAAAAATCCACCATGGCCAGTCAGCAGCTGTTCAGGTCGTTGGGAGTGAGATTGAACACAGACAAATCGTCCCTTATTCCATTTCAATCTGTGGTATTTAGTTCTGTTCTGGACACCACAGTTACAAAGGCAAACCCCACGGCAGAGATGGTTCAGAAGATAATAGTGACAGTGGATTCCCCCTCAAAAAGGAAGTCCACTTCATTAATGAAGTTCAATTCCATGTTGAGGATGCTGTCTTTGGGCATCGCATTGATACCAAGTTGCTGTCTCCATATGAGACCACCAGACCACTGCAAGAGCAAGTGGATGCGCAGTGGGTACAGTTTCATGGGTCATTCGGGGACATCACAGACATAACCCCTACAAAGAAAATGACCATGTCATGGTGGGAAAAGAAAGAGAACATCACAGCAGGTCTCACATTTGGGACAGAAAAACCATGCCTCGTAGTGACGACAGATGCCTCCCTCATGGGTTGGGGAGCGCATCTTCAAGGGTTAGAAAGTCACTGGAAATGGTTGCTCCAGAAAACATAGACGCATATCATTCTGCCGGAATTGAACACAGTGTTTCTGGGCCTGCAAGCATTCCTGCCCAGGATTCTCAATTCCTCTGTTCTGGTGAGGTTAGACACCACCACCACCATGTTCTACATCACCAAACGGGGGAACTGGATCGAAGAGTCTTTCCTTGCGGTCCCAGCAAATTTGGAAGTGGTTATTGGTTGTGAGAAAGTAGCCTCTTTCTAGCATGGTTACTCCCACTTGTGGCATGTGTGTGAGTATGTATCAGTGTGATTTTACTGTGTCACTGGGATCCTACTAGCCAGGACTCCAGTGCTCATAGATAAAACCCTATTTGTCAGTGTGTTTTGCCTGTCTCACTGGGATCCTGCTTGCCAGGACCCCAGTGCTCATAGTTTGTGGCCTAATGTGTGTGTTGTCAATAGTGCTTAACTGTGTCACTGAGGCTCTGCTAACCAGCACCTTAGTGCTTATGCTCTCTCTGCTTCTACATTTGTCACTATAGGCTAGTGACTTCATTTACCAATTCCAATTGGCACACTAGACCCCATTATAAGTCCCCAGTATATAGTACCTAGGTACCCAGGGAATTGGGTTTCCAGGAGATCCTTATGGACTGCAGCATTTCTTTTGCCACCCATAAGAAGCTCAGACAAACCCTTTCACAGGACACACTATTTCACAGCCATTTTCACTGCACTTAAGTAACTTGTAAGTTACCTATATGTCTAACCTTCATTTATTGAAGGCTAGGTGCAAAGTTACTAAGTGTGAGGGCACCCTTGCACTAGCAAAGGTGCCCCCACTCTGTCCAGGGCCAAATCCCGGACTTTGTGAGTGCTGAGACACCATTACACGTGTGCACTACATATAGGTAAATACCTATATGTAGCTTCACAATGGTAACTCTGAATATGGCCATGTAAGGTGTTTAAGATCATGGAATTGTCCCCCCCATTCCAAATATGGTATTGGGGAGCCAATTCCATACATCCTGGGGGCTTCACCATGGACCCCCAGTACTGCCAAACCAGCTCTCTGAGGCTTGCACTGCAGCTACAGCTGCTGCCTCCTCACAAGACAGGGTTCTGCCCTCCTGGGGTCTGAGCAGCTCATTCCCAGGAAGGCAGAATAAAGCATTTCCTTTGGGAGGAGGGTGTTGCACCCTCTCCCTTTGAAAATAGGTGTTGCAGGCGTGGGAGGGGTAGCCTCCGAGAGCCTCTGGAAATGCTTTGAAGGGCACAGATTGTGCCCTCCTTGCATAAGCCAGTCTACACTGGTTCAGGGACCCCCAGTCCCTGCTCTGGCGCGAAACTGCACAAAGGAAAGGGGAGTGACCACTCCCCTGTCCATCACCACCCCAGGGGTGGTTCCCAGAGATCATCCAGTGTGCCTCAGACTTCAGCCATATTGTTTTTCAAGGTGTGGGGACACTCTGGAGGCCTCTAAGGGGCCAGTGCCAGCAATTGACGTCAGAGACCCCTCCTGATAGGTGCATACCTGGTTAGGTAGCCAACCCCCCTCTCATGGCTATTTAGGGTCTCTCCTGTGGGTTTCTCTTCAGATTCAGCTTGCAAGTTTCCATCAGGAATCCTCTGCAACTACTACTTCATCCTCTGACCTCGGATCGACTGCAGACTGCTCCAGCAACCCCTGTAACTGCAACAAAGTATCCAGAAGGGCTACTTCGACTCTGCAACTTCAGTTTCCACGGTTTGCATGCTCTGGGGACTCCCTGTCTTCACCCTGCACCTGAAGGACAGAAGAAATCTCCTGTGGAGTGACGTAGTCACTTCCCTGCTCCAGCAGGCACCTTCTAAGATGACGACCGGTTCTCTTGGACTCCTCTCCTGGCGACAAAAGTGCTCCTTGGAACACAGGTGGTGGACCCCTTCGACACAGCCTGTCCTAAGGTCCTGCTGTCCGAATTTGGAGGAGGTAAGAGCTTGCCTTCCCCGTTTGCAACAGTACCCCTGTGCACTGCGTCTTCTTCATCTCCTGAGGCCTCTGTGCACTATTTGCAAGAATCCTTCCTGCACAGCCTGTCCCAGGTCCTAGCACTCTATCCTGCGATGCTCAACTCGCTGAGTTGCTCTCCGGCTGCGTCGGACCTTCTTTTGTAGTGCTACAACAACTGCAATTTGCAACTTCTTTGTCCCTGTGTCCTGGGACCTCTGTGGTTGCTGCCTGGTCATCTGTGGGTTACCTCCAGTATTGGGAGCCCCCTTTGCCTCTTCGGTCCAAGTTGAGGCCCCTAGGTCCCTCCTGGGTCCAGGCAGCGTCACTTTGATGCAATCCGCGACATTGCTTGAACCAAGGCTTGTTGGACGAATCCAGCGCGGAAACTCGCCTGCATCCAATATCTCCACGTGGGACATCGATTGCAACACTCAGGATCCCACAGCTATCTTCCTTGGTGCTTTTCTGCAGTCTTCTTCCAACCGGAAACTCCTCTTTTGCACCATCTTCTAGGTTGGCTGGGGCTCCTATCCTTCCTGGAATCTTCTGCAACTTCTGGACTTGTTCTCCTCTCTTTACAGTCCTTCGGGTCCAGGAATCCACCATTTGTTGCTTGCAGTCTTGCTTGCTTCTTGCAATAACTCTAATCACAACTTGTAGTGTGTCCTAAGGAAACCTGCAGTACTTTACTCCTACTTTCCTGGGCTCTGGGGGAGAGGGGTATTTTACTGACCTTTGTGGTTTTCTTACTCTCCCAGCGATTCTCTACACACTACACTTGTCTATGGGGGAATTCATGATTCGGATTCCACTTTCTTAGGAAATGGTTTGTGTTGGCCCTGGACCTGTTTTCTCCTATTGCATTCTATAGCATTTCCTATTGTTTGCATTATCCTAAGTCTAATTACTTACCATATTTTGGTGTCTAGTGTATATATTGTGTATAATACTTACCTGCAGAAGGAGTATTGCCTCTAAGATATTTTTGGCATTGTGTCACTAAAATAAACTATCTTTATTTTTGGTAAGACTGCGTATTGTCTTTACTTTTATATAAGTACTGTGTAACTATAGTGGTATTGCAGGAGTTTTGCATGTCTCCTAGTTCAGCCTAAGCTGCTCTGCTACAGCTACCTCTATCAGTCTAAGCTGCTAGAACACTACTAGATTTCACTAATAAGGGATAACTGGACCCACTACAAACCAGGCCAGCCTCCTACATTGGTTCCCGGCATTTCTCTACAAATAGAGCATGTCCCATGCATAGAGAACAAATGAGCAGGCTTGCTAAGCAGAACAATGAGTTTATGCCATGAATGGGAAATGAATCAAGATCAATTGTCTCAAATCTTCAGCACATTTGGTACCCAGAATCTAGATCTCTGTGCGACTCGCCTCAACAGGGAACAAAGAAAATTTGCACGCAGATTCCCTCAAAATAAGTCATGTGGGAATGCTTTTCACATACAGTGGACAGGAATGTTCTGTTATGCATTCCCTCTAATTCCCAGAGTGATATGCAAGATGAAGCCAGAACCATGCCATCTCATTCTGATAGCACCTGCATGGCAGAGACAGTAATTGTACACAGAACCCCTCCTTCTGTTGTTGTGTCCACCCATCTAGTTTTGTAGTGAATTCTAGTTTGTTTTAATGGGAGTTAGCTTAGCTTTCGCTTGCAGACTCGTGCCCCAGTCACCTAGTGACTTTTAACCTACTTAGCTTGCTCTGTCTTGGACCATTAATTTAATTAAATCTTTTAAGATGGCTGCCGTATTTATAGTTAGTCCCTTTTGTTTAGAGTTATGTTATCAGTGTCACCTCCCTAAGGCGTCTACTCATACAACAAAGACAAACAAACTGTGGGGGCTCACATTAGAAATTACCGTCCCAGGCATGCAGCGTTATCTATTGTTTTGAAACAACCTATGTCAGGGGTCCAAGTAGATCTGTATAAATACATCACACTTTAGACAGATAATCAGAGGGATTCCGACCAGATACCATTGCTGCTATTGATGCTGCACGTCGCCTTGACGATGACCCGGACTTCGTGTTCTGCCGAAGTCCGAGCTTGAGACCTCATTCAAGGAAACCAGGGTTGGGGGCTCCTTCCTGGGACTTGGCATTGGCAGATTAGGTTTAACATACCCAGCTCTCGTCTAGGTAGAAGGTTAGGCCTCTTATGATGGGGTACACGGACATATGATAAATTTCATGTCTTCCTATACTATTACAAGATGGTGGGGGTCTTTATAATCATGACCCTCGTCTTTACAATCTTATCTCTTGTACTGTTCATTATCCTAATCATTGCAGCAAATATGATTTACCGCGTTATGCTGAACATAAACTACTGAAACATTACAGCATCTTTTGTTATTGCCTGTGTTTGGTTGAGATATAATACATCTGTGAGAAAGGGGTAATCTCCGTTTAACAACGACATTCCCTGAGATGTCATACTTCTGAGTCCATGAGTAAAGGCTGCCACAAATCACCTTTGACCGTTTGGGTTATTGGTGAGGTACTGCTAGTGAGCCGGAAGGGTTGGGACTACAGTTGCGACTTGTTGTAGGACAGGCATAGTCACCTACAAACATAAGTACTGTCATCCCCAAACCAGCAGTCTTGCCCAGGGCAAGAGTCCAAACTACGACATGGCGCCACCAACGATGGTGTTTAGGCACTAATTTACGGATACCCCGATTATCACTGTCTCACAGATGACAGATACCCAAAGTACCATTATACGGAGACGTCCGTGGTCTTTGGGAAAATCCTCCTCAGCTGAACAGGGAACACCTAATTAAGTTGTAGGTTGTTTGAGCTTGAACTCATAAAATGACTTAATACTCCCCACTTGGTTTTCCATCTCTTTACCCATTTTTTCAATATGGCTCACGCCATAGACATTCCTGAGAATGCTCGACAGGCATTAACTTTACATCTAGTAGCGCATGGCTTAAGAGATGATGGCGGGATGTCACTTTCATAGTAGAAGCTAATGAAGCTTACCAAACAGAAACGTTCTATGCCTGGGTCACCTTTCCTGAAGAAGATGCCAGGTCAGCTACCTTTCACACATATTTGATTGCTAATGTAACTCAACGTTACCAAGCATACCAGTATCACGAAATACCGCTCACCTATCAAGAGCATCAGAACTGGTTTGAAGACGCCCTCCCACATGTTATACAGCGAGTAAGATTAGGTCCTTTGAGTAACAACTGACCAACATGGCCTATGTTTGCAACATACACACCGCACCCAGACATACAGAACATGCCAGTAGCAGATCTGCGAAACTTATATGATGAGATTGTAACATTATACAGAAGGCTTGTTTAGTTTGTAATGCGGACTTTGAACTCAACAGCGCATCCAGCACCACCAGCACCTGCTAGACACCAATTGGGTAATGGGATTAACCCACAAACAGTACATACTATTATGGGTAAGGTACCCACAGATAGGGAGAAAATACCTTATTGGATAGCCCAGAAAACGAATCAGCTGGAAGCTGTGTTTCCCCATACAGGACCACAGGAGAAGCATAGAATTCTAACAATGTGCTTGCCCTTTGAGATGGTTCCCTCAGTGGATGACTGTGCCACATGGGGTACAGTCTTTGCTGCAATATATACTACCACACATGGTACCCCGACACTTGCCAGTTTACCGGAAGTGTCAAAACAAATTCAGAATGAGCATGGGGCAGCCCCTGCCCTAGATTTGGGGATGAAATTGATGCGTAACTTTGACACTGTATCTTCGATAATACTTAGTAATATTAAAGGGGAAGCGGTAGCATGGGCTATTCACCAGCGTCTCTGAGAAACTCCACATTTGGAACAAGAGAGACAGCTACCATTATTATTTCCGATACTTATACTATTATAGGACGGGGGCCATGACCAGCATGGCGTAGGCAGCAGAGTACGGGAGCTCCGGGACCCGCAACCGCACCCGCACTGCTGTAGCCCATCCTGAAATAGATCACTGATTTTCCCGAGTCCTGGGAACTAGCAACGGCAGCTTTAAAGAAGGGGAAATAGACCTGGAAAGTAATCTTTTATCGCAACTAGTGGTGCGCACAAAATGGCGGCCGTCATCGGGCAGCGGAGTTAGGAGGCGCAAATATGCAATTGCCCACCCCGAGAACACCGAGGAACAACGGTAGTGTAAGCAGGCCAACAGCGGAACTGAGGAAAATCCTAAGGGCAGGCTCCATGAGCCAAGCGCTGCGATGGGTCCCACACGCGAGCCGACAGCTGTGATTGTGTGAACGCAGATGGGCAAGTGGAACAGGAAAAAGAGCTGGAACATACTGCCACGCGGCTCGGAGAGCATAACCAGCAGGTTCGAGGATGCTGATGTGGTCTGAGCATAGCACTCCCTGCCCAGCGCACGGCGATCCCACGCAACTAAATAGAGGCTCCCATAGCAAAGCAGAGAGTGAATTGCAGTCGCAATTACCGGCAGGAGAAGGATACATCAGAGAAGATTGGATAAGCGCTGTGACTGATTTTTCACGGGTAAGCCACTAACAGCCGAGAAGACTTAAAACATTGACTATACGAGCCCAGCACAATCAACTCTGTAGACGCGCTGCAAAATACAGCGCTAGAGGCACTATTGTGAGACTACAAGCTTACAATGAGCGTGACACCATCGCTTACATTAGAAGCTCCTCTCAACTCGTCCAAAACGAAGGCTAGCGAACAACCAACAAAAATTAATCCCATGCTACTGTTTGGCACAGAAGGGGAGTCGTACTGATAAACAGTCTCTTTTTGATATAACTCGGAGCACACTCAAAATGGCGGCGGCTATTGGGCGATGGAGCCCGACAGAGCAAATATAAAGCGCGGCACCTGACGAACATCGAGGCCCGCTGACTGAGAAGTCGGCACAACAGTGGTAATGAGGGAAACTCCGAGGGCAGGCTTCAAGACCTAGTACGTGAATCAGGCACGATGGAGGACTGCGTGCGTATGAAGGAGGCACCGTCTGAGTGAGCACCCATAGGTAAGTGACAAAGCTCAGGGAGCCAGGGTACACACGTAAGAAAGGCCTGGACAGAGTGCCCCTCTAGCCCAACGCGAGGGGACCCCAAAAAAGTAAAGGGAGTCTCCAGAGGCAGAGCCCAGTGAGATTGGCAGCCATGCCAGCCGATCAGAGAACGACATTTAGTAGGGGACCAGCGATACGATGAGTCTGGTATCTTAAGGGCAAGTCACTGAACACTACAGGGGAATAAACATAGGCTATATGAGCCCAGAACAAGCGGCTAGAATCTCTTCTCGCAGCACAGCTGCAGCGCTGCAAAATACAGTGCATGAAGCAATACTGAGACTCAGCAAGCCCAACATTCGGGGATCCAAAGATTACATAAGAAGCTCATCTCAACCCTCCAAAAGTGTAGACTCATGATTTCCTAGTTGAAATCAACTCTGTATTGTTGGTCAGTGTGACAGCAGTGTCACACCAACGCTGGACCCAGAACTGCGCAGAGGGGTAAAAGGACCACTTAGTCAGACAGGAGTTGTGGAAAGATGGGGAAGACTGACAAAAAAAGAGACTGCGACATGGGAGGTCCTCCACATTCTAGAACACACACAGAAGGGATGGCCCCTGCAACGCACTTCACACCGACCACGGAACCTAATGAAGCAACTCTCCAGGGTGTACTACAAACCACAGCAGCATCCCGAACAGCACTGGAAGTCAAAATAGACACTCTCAGCATAGATTTGGGGCTCTTAAGAGACGATCACAAAAGAATGGCAGAAAGAGTATCAACCAACGAAAGAGACCTAGCGGAAGCAATTCAAACGCTGACGCTAACAAGGCAATAAACTGAGTAATATAGACAATCGCCTTACAACACTGGAAGATAGAGTGGAAGATGCCGAAAACAAGGCGAGATGCAGCAACATTAGAATCATAGGTCTCCCAGAAAAAAGTGAAGGGTCCAACATGATTGACTTCCTGGAGAACTGGCTAAGGACAGAAGTCGCCCCGGAGGGCCTAACCAACTTCTTCGCCCTGGAGAGAGCAAATAGAGTCCCTAGCAGGAACCCCCCCCTAAGACCAGTAATAGCAAAATTACTCCACTTCAGGGACAGACACCACATATTGAGGCAAGCACGACAATGAGGTGAATTAACAATAGCGAATAGCAAGGTCTCCATCTTCCCAGACTTTACAAGGGAAGTACAACAACGCAGAGCAAACTACAATGCAGTAAAACGCAAACTTCGCGAACTGGAGATTCCCTACTCAGTGCAATTCACCGCCAGACTCAGAGTGGTCGTCCCGACGGGCACAGAATTCTTCTCAACACTTGAGGAAACTTGGGCATGGTTGGAGTCCAGACCAACACCAGCCCTAAACGTTGTCCCACAACATGGAATGAAGCGAAGACACTCCAGACTGAATAAGCGACGAGCAGCTTACAGAAGCGATCCACCCACCACAAAAGAGGCTCAGAGAGAGAGGAGGCAAGCGATGGAAGCAGCAGCAATGATCGGCGGAGGAGCTGGGAGGTTGGAAGCATCCTCGCCTCAGAGCACGCAGAGAGAGGATGAACACTGGGACTCAGACAGTGAAACAGCAACCTCCACGCAATTGAGCATATTGCTGCCCATGGTCTCGCCCGGCACAGCTGACGAAATAATCTGAGCAGTATACGCCAGCTCGAAAGGCCCAAGCCAAAAGGCATGATCCACAACAAGAGAACCAAGCGAGCACAGAGAACTTCGCCTACTGCAACGAGATCAATACCCCACCTGAGGTAACATTTATGCACATTTTCTACGGCATTGATAGTCAGTGCCATTGGATCGGTGTGGGGATTCCTGGAGCTCCCGATTTCCAGACAACAAACACACCACCCCCGCAACAGCTGTGTATAACACAGCGGAAACTAGAACACTAGTTCGAATCTTGTTTCACATCAAAGTTTGGGCAAAGTCGTTACTGCCTTGGCCCTGGGGATGGGGAGTTGGGATCTTTGTTATTCAGATATATTACAGTTTATGTCGACAGTCCTGAGTAAGATGCAAAATTACGCGTTAAATAGAGTCTGCTACAAAGCTGATGGGTGATGCAAGGGACCTAAAATGTCTAATGTGGAATGTTAGGGGGATAAGATCTATGGCCAAACGCCACAAAGTTTTTGCCTACCTCAATAGAAGGGGAATCCATGTAGCAATGCTCCATGAGACACACCTAGGTATGGCCGAGGGCCAAGCTCTCCAGAAACGATGGAGGGGGAGGGTTTTTTGCACAACCTACTCAGCCTTCGCAAGGGGGACCCTAATATGGATAAGGGCAGGAGTTCCATATCAACCCATGACAACCATTAATGACCCATTAGGTCGCTACACCGTAATTACAGGAAAACTAGACAGCAAAGAGGTAACACTAGGCAGTATATATGGGCCCAACTTAAATCAAGGAGAGTACCTGGCAACCCTATTGTCAAAGTTGGCAGGTCACTTATCTGAGACGATCATTCTGGGAGGGGACTTCAATTGCATAGCAGACATAGCATTGGATAGGTCACATCCCCCCCACCCACTTCCCACAATAGTGCGAACGGCACACACATACCGTGAATGGCAAATCAACTGGGGGCTAGTAGACATATCGTGCGCCCAACATACTCAAGACCGAGAATACTCATTCTACTCGCACATGCATGACCTACATGTCAGACTAGACACCTTTCTCGCATCACCAGAAATACATAGGACAGTACAAACGAGTGAATACCTTGCTCAGACAATCTCAGACCACAAACCACTTATTGTCAGCTTGAATTGGTCCTGGCCAACAGCGCCCATACCCTCTTGGCGACTCCAGCCTGCTTTGTTAGAGGACGAGACGTTTAAGCACGTGATTGGTGAAGAAATAGACATGTACTTCGATGCTAATGAGGGATCGTCTTCCTCCAAACTAGTAGAATGGGATGCGTTCAAAGCAGTCATCAGAGGGAAGTGCCTCTCGGTGGCATCCGGAGAAAGACGCACACTACTACGCGATATAGAAGAAGCTGAATGCCTCCAGAGGGAGATAGAACGACAATAACCCAGAACCCCAAACACAAGAGAGTAGCTGACTACTGCGTGGGAAAAAATTATGGCAGCGATTGACCGGTTGCGCTGCTACAACTACAGGGCTTACTTAGCACAAATGCATGCAGAGGGGGACTGGGCGAGCATATTATTAGCATGGCTGGTGAACCCTGCAAAGAGAAGCTCGGTGGTAGTCGAACTTGATCTGCCTGGAGGTTCCAGCGTGAACTCCCAACTGGCCATTAACGAAGAATTTAGAAAATTCTATGCAGACTTAAACACTAGCAAAGTACACCCCCCGCTAGAGGAAGTTTGGAATCTTCTACGCCATCTGCCACTCCCCAAGTTATCAGTACTAGACTCAAATAACCTAGGGGCACCAATTACGCTAGCGGAAGTGAAGGAAGCAGTAACCTCTATGGCACGTAATAAAACACCAGGCCCAGATGGGTTACCAATAGAATTCTATCTATCTTATCTCGCTAAACTAGGACCCAAACTAGTAGCGGTATATAACACGGCAGCTGAAACCCAGACTTTCCCCTCATCTGCACGAGAGGCAATGATAATACCACTATTGAAGCCGGGGAAGGACCCGACAGATGTGGCCTCTTACCAACCTCTATTGATGCTAACAACAGACTCTAAGATACTAAGTAAGATATTAGCGACTTGACTCATGCATCATATGCCCCAAATAGTACACTCAGACCAAGCCGGCTTCAAACCAGGGCACCAAACAGCACAAAATATACGCAGCCTTTTAGCATTGATGAACGGCAATGGGTTTGATAAAAAATCAGCAGCAGTTTTTGCCATTGACTTCGAAAAAGCTTTTGACAGTCTGGAATGGCTGTACCTATACTAGGTTCTTCACAGGATCGGAGTGGGAGCGCTTGGACGAAATTACTATATTTCCATCCTAAGGCCAAAGTCCGCACAGGCACGATTATTTCTGATAGTTATGAAGTAGCAAGGGGAACTAGGCAGGGCTGCCCTCTTTCCCCCTTGCTATTCGCGCTTGCAACAGAAACACTAGCCTGCATGGCCAGGGAGGACAGAGCTTATAGAGGCATTACTCTAGCGGGCCAGACCCACCACATCGCACTATATGCAGACGACCTTCTACTTTTCCTTAGGAACGTCGAGGGAGATCTGCAAGGGGCTCAGACGCTACTTAAAACCTTCAGAGACCTATCGGGCTTGAGAGTGAATTGGAAGAAATCCAGCCTCTTCCCATTTGCGGAGGGAAGGGACCCCCCCGACCCCCAGATATAGGAGAACTACAATGGGAACCTAGGTGCCTAAAATACTTAGGGGTCCATATTTACCATGACTCCCAGAACCTCTATGAAGGCAACATAGAGCGAGTGCTGAGAGGTATAAGAGTCACAATGGGGTTCTGGGCTACACTACCCATTTCAGTAGCAGGCAGAATATCACTTTTAAAGATGATAGCCCTCCGTAGGCTGCTATATTTTTTTAGGACCCTTCTAGTGTGGATACCGAATGCCTTCTTTACTAACCTGAACTCTATGATAACAGGATTCATATAGGGCACAGGCAGGCAGAGACTGTCACTTGCAGTGATGTGTAGGGCAACTGAGGAAAGGGGGCTTGCTGTCCCAGACTTCGAAGCTTACTACCTGGCTGGACAACTTCAGTGGTTGACCAGATGGATGGCAGTCCGCACAATACCTGGAAGTGAAGTCTTGCCTTTCACTCCCGAATTACGCTCATTGACTGGAGTTATGCTGGACCTCGTCAGCCCAAAGTCAAGCGATCTGCAGGCTTTAGAAGTCACCCACAGATGCTGGAGGAGACACTTACGCAAGGTAAAATGCTCCAGATCCTATGCTCCTGAAATTTCACTGAGATGCTTATTAATGCTTCCACACAAAGGGAACTGGGGCGTGTTTAGGGGTTGGGAAAGAGCAGGAGCCACAGCCCTGGGCACATTATACGAAGCAGACTCTTTGCTACCCTTCGAAGACTTTCGTGGTCGATACCAGATTCCAGTGGGGACTTTCCTGCTATATAGAGCAATTACAAACACGATGAGTAGACATTGGGGCGTGGGAAGCGCTGAGCCCCCCCACCTCGGAGGTTGCACAATACCTTGTGAGCGCAACAGGGACACATAGAGCAGTCACCATCCTCTATAGAAAAATCCGATTTACCACAACCCGCCCTTTATCGGATCTTAAACTAAAATGGGAAACGGACCTGAGGGAAGCAATAGAGGGTAAGCAATTGGAGGAAATTCTGTCCAGAACCACAAGAGCATCTAGAAACTCCTGTTTTAAATTAATCAAAGTCTAGATTCTACATCGAGCATATCTAACACCGGGCAGAATCACAAGGCAGTTTGGGTTCACGGGGGCTACCTGCCATAGGAAGGAGCTGAATTTATACACGTTTTGGAGATGCCTGGCAATACGAGGATATTGACACGAAATAACACGACTTCTTTCTGACATTATTGGGAGCACAATACCAGTAGACCCCAGACACTGCCTCCTAGGAGACTATCGGCGTCACCCCAAACACAAATACACTAATCAGTTCCAGGATTTAGCCCTTGTCTTGGCCAAAAGAGAGATAGCAATGACATGGAAAGCGGCGACAGGACAGAGGGTACAAGCATGGACGAGGGAAGTCCTCAGATGTCTAAAGCAGAAGAGATAGTTAGACACAAAGAGGCGCGTAGAGGCCAGGGCCGTACAGACAGAGCTAGAGCTTGGAGCACAATGATAGATGAATGGGAACAGCGAGGTAAGGAGGCACAGGAACCCTGATATCTTAAAAGGGAACGCTGGTAGAATGACATAGTCCCCCAAAGCTTCCCACAACACAAGTACGTTCATGACACACCCATACAGTAACACATCAATCACACCCACGAGTGAAACACAACCCTGACTACCTTAAATGAGACCAAACTTTTACAGATAATAGCTACCACTCTGCACTTACCAGAAACTCGAACACCAGTTGGGGAGGGTAGGGGGGAGGAGGGAGGTTTGCTTCCCTCAAGAGGAGATATATTAATCGACGGCGACTAGAGGGCCACTGCAACACCTTAAGGAAATTGCCCATCCTTCACTGTAATACTAGCCATAAAAGAGGATATAGACGAAAACAGCAAATCATAAGCTTGCTGCTAGAGAAATCTCAACCAAGGGGTAAAATAACTACAAGAAATGCTATAATAGGCCAATATTCGACTTGCCTACTCTACTTGAGGGGAATGTTTGATATGCTGGATTTTTTGTTTTCCTATATGTAGCAAAAATCAATAAAAATGTTTTTAAAAAGTTTACTAGTATAGGACGGGATTTTTTGGGAGCCAAGACGAAGAAATTGGAAGTACACAGTACCACCCCTGAGGAAGGTACTAAACAGACACAAGAAAGTTCGAAAAAGCGCTGGGAGAGGCCTAAACAATTTAAAGAAAGACAGAATAAGAGAGCAGATTCACCACATCCAGAGAACTCCAAAAGGAGATATACTCTCAGAAATAGGGAGAATATTAGAACTCTTGATAGATATACTGATTCACGTCCCTCTCGTTCCTTTCAGGACTCTCCGGATAGATGTAGCGAGAGAGGGGGCTGTCCTGACCGACGTCCAGACTATGTGAGAAAGTCCTGACGTGAGAAAGACTGACCACAGTCTACAGTAAAAAAAGAACAGACTTCGCAACAAAAGCCACAGTTTAAAAAGAAAAAGGTGGCAGCATTGTCGCTTAGAAATGCCAATACACTTGAGAACTTTGCCTAAGAACAAGACGTGGGCAGTGACACTGCTAGACAGCGCAGCAGAGGTCACAATATGTCACCAGAGTCTGAAAGAACATCTGGATGCGACAGCAACTAGCGATTTTGTTGAAACGGCAGACTGGCGTGCACTCCCACCAGATAGACTTTATGACCTAAAGATGCAGACTGAGGGAGATGTGGAACGCACCATTGGTGTGATCTTTTGGGACAAACTTAATTGTGACATCCTACTAGCCGAACACATCCGTAAGCTCCCACATGGGGAAAATTTCATTTTGCCTTGTTTCTCCAATCTTGTTCCAGCGGCTTAATAGGAAGCCTACGCTGTCAGTTGGGCTCTAGGACAGGCACCTGCATTATACCGCAATCATGTAGGCTGGGATAGGGATTCTCCGTGTCATGTAATACCTATCAGGTCTTCACCCCAGCCACAATATCCAGTCAAAGATGAGGCGAAAGCTCCAGTGAAGGAGATCCTCACTCAACTGGAATATCAGGGGTTAGTTGAGCCCTGTTCCTCTGCAATGAATAACCCGTTATTCCCAGTTGCGAAGCCAGATCATTCCTATAGAATAGTCTTAGATTACAGACATTTAAGCAACCACACCCGTACATATGCTATACTAGACTCACATAGCACAGCACTAATAAATAACATAGTGCAAAAAAAATATAAAACGACGTTGGATATATCCAACGGGTTCTTCTGTCAGAATTTAGCGGAAGAAAGTAGGGACCTGAGTGCATTCTCCTTTGGCTCACAAAATCGCTTTTGCCAATTACCCCAGGACTGTTCTCAGTCGAATAACATCGCTATTATATGACATTGATCCTGAGGCGTTATCCTATGTGGATGACATTTACCTCACAGACGATGACCTGAACATTCATCTTGTAAGGGTCGATCGCACAATTGTGGGGTTTGCAAAAGTCGGTTATAAATTAAATTTTAAGAAAAGTAAGATCGCCTTTCTCAGTGTTCTGTTTCTGGGATATGAGCTATCGAACGAAGGAAAGAGCCCGGCCCCACACTTCCTAGAAAAATGTGCACAACTGCACCCACCGAATACGCTAAGGAAACTACAGTCTCTGCTTGGTTTCTTTAATTTTGGTACATTCCTGACTATGCACAACCCATTAAGCTGTTATATGACTTAATACCCCCAGAGTTTTCTAGCAGACACTGGACAATTGAACATACACGCATCCTTAGGGATTTGAGACAGGATATTCTCGAAGCTAAAAACTTACACACCTCGACAACAAGAAAAATGTGGTAATCAGAATAATTGCTGGTGCCCTTGGGTTCACGTATGTCACCTTTAATGAGGATGACACGGTGCCCATAGCATATAAATCTCATCTGTACTCAAATTCAGAGCAACGCTTTGGCCCATAGAAAAGATTCCAACTGCAGTTCAGATAGCTGTCATAAAAGAGAGGCTACTTGCCCAGGGGAAACACATTATTGTCGTTACCCCGGTGCCGGCACTAGAAGCCGTCACTAAAGCGAGCGTTCCTAACGCGAAAGCATTACATCCACGCTGGATTCAGTGGGCGACTTCTCTGACAGCTACTGATGTGGATTATATTTTTTATCCCAAACTTCAGACACAAGAATTTCGCCAATATGAACAAGAGTGCCCCGCTCCTCTACATCTTTTACCTTTAGACAACTATGATACTGTCATTTATACTGATGGTTCAGCCCAACCAGCTGTTGGTACAAAACATCAATACTCAGCTGCTTGCGCAGCCATGAGTGGAGTGATGAAGGATGTGATTTTCCATCCTCACAATACCTAAACACAGACCCTAGGAGACTGCACAGCTCAGTTGGCTGAACTTAAAGCCCTTATTTTAGCGCTAGAAAAAACTGAGACAGGAAGACTGACTTTGATAGTCTGTGATTCATATTATTACGTTCAGTCCTACAATGATTACCTTACTCATTGGAAACTGAACGGCTTCAGAGATTCTTAAGGGAACACCATAAAACACAAAACATTGTGATGGAGGACGGCTGATCTTAAGGAAAAGCTACTGTGTGTCCATGTAGTACATACATTGGGCCACCAACGTGTAGGAGTGCACGTTATTGGTAACACTTTGGTTGATGAAGCAACCAAATCAGCAGTGGCCATGGCTTCTGTGGCTGCAGTGACTCGTTCCCATACGAGATTGGATAATGAAAATTTGACTGCTGTAAAAGCTTCGGCTGAGGGCAAGTCCCTCCCGAAAGGGTACCCTACAAACTATTCTACCATATCAATGCACAGAATGTTGCCTACGCCACAATTCCTGGGGTTGGAGATCAGGTGATCCCCAACGAAGACCAGAGGTTAGATCTAGTGAAAGAGGCGCATGAGGGTGTCGCTTCTGCTCATGCTGGTATTTCAGCCACAATAACACTCTTACAGAAACGCTTCTGGTTGCCCCGGTCTATGCAGACGGATAAAAACAATATGTTCTCTGTTGTGACATCTGCCAGCAAATTAAGGGCTCCAACATCAAACGCCCACTGCAGACATCCCTTGTAGTGTGCAGAAGGCAACTACAATGTGTGTACCTGGACTATTGCGGTCCACTCCAACCTGATGGTGCATACAAATATATCTTAGTCGCTGTAGATTCTTGTTCTAGATTCCTGTGGATATGGCCGCAGCGGTCGGCTGACGCTCGGACTGTTATAAAAGACTTGCTGATCTTTATTGGTACATATGCGGTTGCAGCATTCCATTCGGACCAGGGCCCTGAATTTGCTTCAAAGGCATTTAGGGACACCATGGGGACAATGGGTGTTGAACTCCATTACTCCCCACCATACCATCCCGAGGGAAATTCATTTGTAGAGAGGCGGAACCGTGATCTAAAGCAGTCCTTAACAGCTAGAGTATTAGGTTCTGGCCGCAGCTGGCTTCATCACCTATATGGGGTCCAGAGAGCACTGAATAATCTGCAAAGACGGTCCTTGGAGGGAAGAACTCCCTATGAGGTTCTCTTTTGGCATAAATGATCGTCTCACTGTCTTGCAGGAGCTTCAACAATTTCGAGATGAAAAATCATCTACCAGTGATGCCACCTTAGGAATAAGGGATATTCCAACAACTTCCACTGGCTGGATTCCTAAAATAGGGGATCTGATTTGTGAAAAGATTGCTGTGAAGAATGAATTCGGTCCATCCTACAGAGCACCAGTCTCAGTCTTGGGAATACAAGGTACCAGAACAGTAATCTTGCCACCGTTGCTAGGGTCCAGAGGAAACAGATTTGTTTCAATTGACAATGTCAAATTACACCATGTGGCCGATCCTGCACAGTAGACCCAGAGGTCCCTTGGGTGGTTCCCGATCCCCTCTCACTTCCCAACAGGACATTCCTCTTCAGAATAGAGTAACAAGTGATACTCTGGACTATGTTATGATGGCAAACAATGCTATGACACCCTCCTCGACCAAGGGGAGGGCAGAGAATGAGCTACTGCTGGTTCCAGTCAACAATTCCACGACAACTTCTAGTCAAGAGTTGGCCCTATTATACACCAGTACAACACAGACTGATGGCACACTTTACCACGCGCCCCCACGAGAAGTCAACACATCTACAAGTACTGGACTTGCTCCTGTTTTTGCAGAGACTGGCTCTGGCTACTTTGTTGACATCGAACTCATCGACTCATACGATTGATAATGATTTAAGGACGCGCAAGCTCTATCAATGGCTTAAAAAGAACTACTTGATATATCCATGGAGCTATGTTTGGTTCTGCTTGACATTAATTACTTTATTTTTCTGGATTGGATTTGTGACTGTTTTTTTCATGCTTATAATTGGTCATTACATCCCTGAACATGCAACTATTACACCAATAGATGAAGTTTTGACTCCACACCATTCCTCACACAATGTCTGCAGAGACTTATCCACGGTGAACCTTTCAGCAGTACCCATTTCTGACGCGATTGTGTGGGACAAAGTTCCTTTTGAAATATACAGGCCTACTGAGGTCATTCAAATTCCATATGTATTCAAAATATCAATGACAGATGTAATTACACCGGGTGTTGTTTCTGATGACTGGGATGTCCAGACAGTTGGTAATATGTTAACTGAAATGAAGGACTACTCGGTATTTGAAAGTGATGATGTACATGTAAATACAATGAATTATGAGTGTAGGAAGTTGGCTCTGTATATACTATTTCACAGTAAGAAATAGTGTGCACAGAGTCCAAGGGTTCCCCTTAGAGGTAAGATAGTGGCAAAAAAAGATAATTCTAATGCTCTATTCTGTGGTAGTGTGGTCGAGCAGTAGGCTTATCAGAGGGTAGTGTTAAGCATTTGTTGTACACACACAGGCAATAAATGAGGAACACACACTCAAAGACTTACTCCAGGCCAATAGGTTTTTATATAGAAAAATATATTTTCTTAGTTTATTTTAAGAACCACAGGTTCAAGATTTACAAGTAATACTTCAAATGAAAGGTATTTTACTCAGGTATTCTAGGAACTTTGAATAATCGCAATAGCATGTACAGTTTTGACAAAAATGGCAATAAGCTATTTTAAAAGTGGACACAGTGCAAAAATCAACAGTTCCTGGGGGAGGTAAGTTATTGCTAAGTTCACAGGTAAGTAAAACACTTACAGGGTTCAAAGTTGGGTACAAGGTAGCCCACCGTTGGGGGTTCAAGGCAACCCTAACGTTACCACACCAGCAGCTCAGGGCCGGTCAGGTGCAGAGGTCAAAGGGGTGCCCAAAACACATAGGCTTTAATTGAAACAGGGGTGCCCCCGTTCCAGTCTGCCAGCAGGTAAGTACCCGCGTCCTCGGAGGGCAGACCAAGGGGGTTTTGTAGGACACCGGGGGGGACACAAGTTGGCGCAGAAAGTACACCCTCAGCGGCACAGGGGCGGCCAGGTACAGAGTCCAAACAGGCATCTGGTTTCAGATAGGAATCAATGGGGAGACCCAGGGGTCTCTTCAACGATGCAGGCAGGCACAGGGGGGGCTCCTCGGGGTAGCCACCACCTGGGCTAGACAGAGGGTCGCCTGGGGGTTGCTTCTACACTGGAGTTCGGTTCCTGCAGGTCCTGGGGACTGCTGGTACAGTGCTGGTTCGAGGCGTCGGGTTCCTTGTTACAGGCAGTCGCGGTCAGGGGAAGCCTCTGGATTTCCTCTGCAGGCGTCGCTGAGGGGGTTCAGGGGGGTCAACTCTGGCTACTCACAGGCTCGCAGTCGCCAGGGAGTCCTCCCTGTAGTGTTAGTTTTCCGCAGGTCGAGCCGGGGGCGTCGGGTGCAGAGTGGAAATTCTCACGCCTCCGCCGGAAACGTGGGGTCTTTAAAGTTGCTTCTTTGTTGCAGAAAGTTGCAGTTTCTTGAACAGGGCTGCTGTTCTCTGGAGCTTCTTGGTCCTTTAGATGCAGGGTAGTCCTCTGAGGCTTCAGAGGTTGCTGGACCCTGTTGGATGCGTCGCTATTGCAGTTTTCTTCGAAGTAGGGAGACAGGCCGATGGGGCTGGGGCCAAATCAGTTGTGGTCCCCGTCTTCACTGCAGCGCTTCAGGTCAGCAGTCCTTCTTCTTCTTTAGGTTGCAGGAATCTGTCTTCTTTGGTTCTGGGAGCCCCTAAATATTGTATTTAGGGGTGTGTTTAGGTCTGGGAGGGCAGTAGCCAATGGCTACTGGCCCTGAGGGTGGCTATACCCTCTTTGTGCCTCCTGCCTGTGAGGGAATCCTCCTTCTACAAGACTCCTCATTGTTTTCCTCATTATCTCCTCCAGCCTTGCCGCCAAAAGTGGGGGCAGTGGCCGGAGGGGCGGGCATCTCCACTAGCTGGGATGCCCTGTGGCGCTGTAACAAAGGGGGTGAGCCTTTGAGGCTCACCGCCAGGTGTTACAGTTCCTGCAGTGGGAGGTGAGAAGCACCTCCACCCAGTACAGGCTTTGTTCCTCGCCACAGAGTGACAAAGGCACTCTCCCCATGTGGCCAGCAGCATGTCTGGTGTGTGGCAGGCTGGCAAAAACTAGTCAGCCCACACTGGAAGTCAAGTATGTTTTCAGGGAGCATCTCTAAGATGCTCTCTGGGTGTATTTTACAATAAAGTACACACTGGCATGAGTGTGCATTTATTGTGCTGAGAAGTTTGATACCAAACTTCCCAGTTTTCAGTGTAGCCATTATGGTGCTGTGGAGTTTGTGTTTGACAGACTCCCAGACCATATACTCGTATGGCTACCCTGCACTTACAATGTCTAAGGTTTTGCTTAGACACTGTAGGGGCATAGTGCTCATGCACATATGCCCTCACCTGTGGTATAGTGCACCCTGCCTTAGGGCTGTAAGGCCTGCTAGAGGGGTGACTTACCTATGCCACAGGCAGTGTGAGGTTGGCATGGCACTCTGAGGGGAGTGCAATGTCGACTTAGTCATTTTCTACCCACCAGCACACACAAGCTGGCAAGCATTGTGTCTGTGCTGAGTGAGGGGTCTCTAGGGTGGCATAAGACATGCTGCAGCCCTTAGAGACCTTCCCTGGCATTACCTGAGTGCCAGGGTTGGACCAATTTTGGAGACAAAAGGTACAGTTTAGGGAAAGAACACTGGTGCTGGCGCCTGGTTAGCAGGGTCCCACCACACTTTCATTTCATACATTGGCATCAGCAAAGGCAAAAAGTCAGGGAGTAACCATGACAAGGAGGCATTTCCTTTCCATGGGGAAATGTTCTGCTACAACAATTGGGGACATTACTACCTGCACCGTGCAACTAGACATAGATGGGAACATTGTTCAACACCACCATTGGGGAGTCCTAACATTTATTTAGACAAATTCACTTACTTTACTGAGCATAATACAAGAAACTCCGAGTCATATTTTTTTAAACTGCCTCGTTCAAAAATTAGGAAAATTTTGCTAACTAATACAAAACTGATATATTCAGATGCCTTTATTTCCCGTTTTACCATTGAAGGTTATGATTACTGGAAGAACAATATTGAGTTAAAGAGTGTATGGGGGACACAGGATTCGCAAATAAAGGGTAGGGAGGCATTGTTTAGGGCATGCCTGATTCCTGAACAAATTATTGTTTTGAATGACACTGTACAACAGACGTCCTGCCTTGGGTTAGCAAAAATAAAAGAAATGAACACGCCCAGAATCCCCACACCGGCTAACTTTAATGGTTGGCAATTCTTTTTGAATAACACGGAAGAAGAGCTAGATGCAAAGGTTCAGACTGGTACCTATAATTCTTCACTTTCTCGTCCCGGCGGGTGGTTGATTTGGCCAATAGACACAATGGATGTCAGGCTTGTTTTTTAAGTTCCTCAGGGGTTTGTAAGATTAGCCGGCCGGATCCTCGCTTTATCTCGGGTCAACACACGGGGATAGTGACTACGTACAGTGTGGGTAAACTGTTTCAACAATGGGTACAGTCTAACACGTTAGCCGCAGTTAAAGAACACCTGAACACACTTTCTGAAAATATAGACTGGCAGGACTTCCTGTTAGGTCCTAGGAAAGAACGCTCGAAAAGATTTGTATATGCAACGTATAATGAGATATGGAAACTTTCCCAGATAGAAGCAGCTGCTTGCTTAAGGCAGATAGATAAGGAAAATTTAGAAAGAACTTTGGCGGTTGTTGATAACGGTATGAACACCCTGTCCAACAGAATGTATTCGCTAACGAATATAGGCCCTCATTACAATATTGGTGGTAAATCCCGCTTACCGCCGTGCAGAAGACCGCCAACACACCGCGATCACATACCCCCACCCTCACCCTCACCCCCATCACTCCCAACACCTCACACTATCACAACCCACACATCCCAACACCAAGCCCTGCATGGAACACCAAAGCATGGACACCCATCACCAAAGCATGTCCACAACAGATACCCACACAGATCCCAAACCAATTATCAAACAAGGTCCTAGACAAGAATGCAAGCACTGGAGTACAGGGTCACTCACCAATTGCACACAATGGCACACACAGATGCAATAATCATGCCTTTCCACCCCTGCAGGACCCCTACCCAACATCACCGGTCAGGAGGTTCCAGACATGTCCACTCCCCCCACAGAAGAGGCCCACAGTGATGCAGCAGCTCTGTCCAACTGGATCAAGATGACCAGCTCGGTCAATCTGGGACGTCGGGACAGTCGGTTCCCCTGGCACAAGCCACCACAGAGCCTCCCCCCTCTGGGAACACCAGCACAGCACCCACCCAGCAGGCCCACCCCTCTGTCCCCAGGACACGTCAAGCAGCAGTGTGTCCACCACTACAGGGAACCCAGGTAAACCCAGCACCCCAAGAAAATCAGGGACCGGGGGGCAGTGGCAGTGGGCACACGGTTCAGGGGACAGCGGCACAGGAAAACAGGGGAACTGGGAGGACAGCTGTACGACATGGGGAGGACGGGCCCAGGGAACCCACCCTCCACGAGGCCCTCTCCAACATCATGGGAGCGTACTATCATTCCCAGGAGACGATGGCAAAGGTACTGGACAACTTTCAGGAGACCCAGCGGCTGTAGGAGGAACACTATCTGGGGATCAGGGAGGAACTCAAGTCCATCAACACCACCCTGGTCACCATTGTAGGGGTGCTGAAAGACCTTGTCAACACCAGGAGGGACACTGTGGCACAACAAAGGGCCCCTGACACTAGCCTGGATGATGAACAGCCCACCACCTCCGCCAGAGCTAGTGGACAGGAGGCACGGCCACTGGACCACGACACCAGCACCGCACCTCCTGCAGATGGAGAACCACCCTGCAAACGGTCCCTGAGATCCAGGAACAAGACTTAGAACAATGCCAAGACCCCGCCAGGAAATGAGACCCCCCGAATGTCATCCTTCTGTCCCATTTTGTCACCCTGTCCATCCATCAACTGCCCTAGCTCCACTTCCTATGCCCCTTTGGACAATGTACCTGTGAAACAAATAGACTGGACTCTGCCATGGATATTCCTCCACCATCACCCCTGACCATTTTACAACCCCCTCCACTTATTTGCACAGAAATAAACACCCTTGAATCACAAAACAATCTGGAGTCAGTCTGTGCTTTCACAAATGTGTATTTACAATAACTATGGAATATAGCAATGTCAATTTTCTTGTCAACATACCGATGTAACACAGCTCTAGTCCATGAGGTAATATAGCAGAGGTCACACAGTGGGACCCACATCTGTTAAATGGAAAGGCAAAGTGACAAGTCAGGGTCCATACACTGGGTAAAAGTGACAGACTTATGATAGGTCAAACAATTGTATGAGATGTGTGAGGCAGTGATATCTTCTTACCTGTGTCTCACTGGAAGTATTGCTGGATAACGATGTTTCTGTTGTCGATATCCTCTTCTTCTGCCTCCTCTTTTTCACTGTCCACAGCTGCCACAAGACCTCCAGCTAGACCATCCTCCTGCAGAAAAGGCACCTGTCGTCGCAAAGCTAGGTTGTGCAGCATACAGCAGGCCACGATGATCTGGCACACCTTCTTTGGTGAGAAGTAGAGAGAACCACCTGTCATATGGAGGTACCGGAACCTGGCCTTTAGGAGGCCAAAGGTTCTTTCTATAATCCTCCTAGTTCGCCCATGTGCCTCATTGTAGCGTTCCTCTGCCCTTGTCCTGGGATTCCTCACAGGGGTCAGTATCCATGACAGGTTGGGGTACCCAGAGTCACCTGCAACTGTTAGACACACACTAACCTGTAGGGACAACCCCAGACCCAGACAACTATTCACAGGGTATAGAGTCCTTGTCCTCACCTATTAGCCACACACGGTGCCCCTGGAGTTGCCCCATCACATAAGGGATGCTGCTATACCTCAGAATGTAAGCGTCATGCACTGAGCCAGGAAACTTTGCATTCACATGGGAGATGTACTGGTCGGCCAAACACATCTGCACATTCATAAAATGGTAGCTCTTCCGGTTTCTGTACACCTGTTCACTCCTGCGGGGGGGGTACCAAGGCCACATGTGTCCCATCAATGGCACCTATGATGTTGGGGATATGTCCCAGGGCATAGATGTCACCTTTCACTGTAGGCAGATCCTCCATCTGAGGGAAAACGATGTAGCTGTGCATGTGTTTCAGCAGGGCAGACAACACTCTGGACAGCACGTTAGAGAACATTGGCTGGGACATCCCTGATGCAATGGCCACTGTAGTTTGAAAAGACCCACTTGCCAGGAAATGGAGTACTGACAGGACCTGCACTAGAGGGGGTATTCCTGTGGAATGGCAGATAGCTGACATCAGGTCTGGCTCCAACTGGGCACACAGTTCATGGATTGTTGCACGATCAAGTCTGTAGGTGACTATTACGTGTCTCTCTCCCATTGTCGACAGGTCCTCCAGCAGTCTGTACACCGGAGGATGCCGCCATCTCGTCACCTGCCCCAGCGGATGTGCCCTATGGAGGAGAACAGCGAGCAGAGAGTCAGCCAACACTGAGGTATTACAAAATGTCATTTGCACAAATTTGTTAATCGGCAATGTGCCTGTTACTGTGTGTATGCAAGGCCTAGATAGGTGTGACGCAGTTATCATTAATGCCATGTGGCTCCCTGAAATGGCGGCTGCCTGACCTGTAAGGTGGGACAAGGGGATATGAGGTAATTGCGTTGGCGTTCTACACTGTTGCGGTAGGCAGTCGAAGACCGCTGTGCAATCCAGCATTGGTTAACATTGTACCCTTTGGGTCCGAGGAGCAATGATGATGTACGCCGGTGGTGACGGTACACACCGCTGCGGACGTGACCGCCATTTTCTATCTGTACTCTCACTTGATACCTGACCTTCAACAGGAGATGACCTACACTGCAAGTGCTGCTGTGACCTCAGTCTGGAAGCGACGATGGCTCATGTTTCTGGGGAAAGGGCCCCTGCCTTCACTTCGGAGGAGTTGGAGAAGTTAGTGGATGGGGTCCTCCCCCAGTACACGCTACTCTATGGTCCTCCAGACAAACAGGTGAGTACACTGTGAGCATGCTGCACGGGCAATGCCTGTTTGGAGTGGTGTGGATGGAAGATACATGGGGGGGGACTGAGCTCTGCATGAGCGGACTGTGAGTGTATGTGCGTCAGGGCAAGGGTGGGAATGTGGACCAATGACTGTGACGGTCCAGATGGTTAAAGTTTTTCCTTGTCCCCTGTACTATTCCTGTAGGTCAGCTCCCACCAGAAGAAGGATATTTGGCATGCTATCGCCAAGGACGTCCGGACCCTGGGGGTCCACCACAGACGGAGCACCCACTGTCAGAAAAGATGGGCGGACATTCGCCGTTGGAGCAAGAAGACGACGGAGGCCCAGCTGGGGATGGCCTCCCAATGTAGGAGGGGTGCCCATCGCACCATGAGCCCCATGATGTTCCGGATCTTGGCGGTGGCGTATCCGGAGTTGGATGGGTGCTTGAGGGCATCACAGCAGCCACAAGGGGGTGAGTACACTCTAATTCAGCTGACTCTGCGCGCATTTTGAGGTGTCTGGGTGGGGGAGGTGGGCAGTGGGTTACCCTAGGCCAGGGCGAGCTTTGTAGGCAAGGCCCCTTTGTGAGGCAGGCTATGTGGCACCCCAACCCCACCAGTGGTAAGAGCCATCTACACCTAGTCAGGCTACTGTGACTTCCATGTGTGCAGCAATCGGGCATAGGCCTTGTACCCCATGGCCCTGTGAATAATCTAGGAACTATAAGTGCATGGCGTAGTGCAGAGGGCTGCTGTGTCTGTAGTGTCCGCCCACGGTAGTGGTATTGCATGCAGTGAACATGTCTTTCTTCTGTTGCCCCCCCCATTTTGTGGTCTCCCTGTTCTTGTGTGCAATAGCATCATCAGACGGAGGAGCAGTGGCACCGGAGGAGGAGGGAGCTGCATCCCACTTGGCCCTGGAGGGCCAGACATCGGAGTCTGAAGCCACCAGTAGGACCGAGGGTGAGGGGAGATCCACGTCACGGACAGGAGGTGACAGCAGCGACAGCGATTCCTCCTCTGATGGAAGCTCCCTTGCGGAGGCGGGCCCCTCTGTGCCCCCCGCATAAACAGGTACAGCTGCCACCCCCAATTACCAGCACCGCCCTCCCAGCAGCCCCTCAGAGTGTGTCCTGTGACCGCTCACTCAGGAGGGTGGGCATCTCCTTCGCCCCAGGCACCTCAGGCCATGCCCCAGTCAGCCCTGCTGCCCTCAGTGAGCAGGCTATTGACCTCCTGAGATCCCTCACTGTTGGGCAATCTACCATTCTGAATGCCATCCAGGGTGTCGAGAGGCATTTGCAACAAACAAATGCATACCTGGAGGGCATTCATTCTGGCCAGGCAGCCCAACAGAGAGCATTTCAGGCTCTAGTCTCAGCACTGATGGCAGCCATTGTCCCTGTATCCAGCCTCCCCCCTCCAACTTCCTCCACCCAGACCCAATCCCCTGTACCATCAGACCAGCATGCACACACCTCAACACACAAGGGTGGCTCAGGCAAACATAAGCACCACACATTCCAGAGGCACTCACACAAGCATCATACCCATGCATACATACCAACACCCCCTGCCTCCACTGTGTCCCCCTCCTCCACGTCCTCCTCCTCCCTCCCTGTCTCGCCTCCACTCACACCTGCATGCACTACATCTTCAGCCACTACCTCCATCACCAGCATGCCCATCACCACACACCGCTCACGTGCACTCACCACCCCCACTACCATTCACACATCCCCTGTGTCCTCTACCAGTGTGTCTGTGAGCCCTCCTCCCAAAGTACACGAACGCCGGCACACACCCACCCAACAGACATCCACCTCACAACAGCCTCCAGACCATGCACCTTCACCCAAATTCAGCAAACGTACACCTCCTACAACCACTACCTCTTCCTCTACTCCCAAACCCACTCCATCTACCCATCCCAGTGTGTCTAACAAACTTTTCCTGGCTAATATTGACCTCTTCCCTACACCCCCCCGTCCGTCCCCTAGGGCCAGGCTTTTCAGGTCCCAACCCAGCACCTCAGCCACCACATCACCAGGCACAGTGGGGCCAGCAACTGCGGGCTATTGGAGTGCGCCAACCAACAGGGCTGCCAGTGTGCCACGGAGCGAGGGCAAGGACATTCCGCCACCTGCAAAAGTTAAAAAGTTGCCCACATCCCGGAGGGAGAAGCAGAAAACACCTGTCACCAAGGGCTCAGGGAAAACGAAAGGGGATAGTGGCAAGACAGCTGCACCACCATCCAAGGTGGGGAAGGGCCAGAAAATAAAGGTCAGTTCAGGAGAGGGCATGGTGGCACCAACAGTGGGACCAGTGTCACACCTTATGTCCACGTCGATATCAACCTGTACAGCGAAGAAGACCGCCACCAGCACCGCAGTCACTGAGCCCACCACCAGCACCGCAGTCACTGAGCCCGCCACCACTGAGCCCGCCACCAGGACCGCCACCAAAGAGCCCGCCGCCAGCACCGATGCCGGAAAGCCGCCACCAGCACCTCTGCCACTGAGCCCGCCACCAGCACCGCTGCCGCAGAGCCCGCCAACAGCACTGCCGCCACTGAGGCCACCGCCAGCACTGCTGCCACTGAGCCTGCCACCAGCACTACCGCCACTGAGGCCGCCACCAGCACCGCCGCGACAGAGCCCGTCACCAGCACCGGCGCCACTGAGGCCGCCGCCAGCACCGTCGCCACTGAGGCCGCCGCCAGCACTGTTGCCACAGAGCCCGCCACCAGCACCGTCGCTACTGAGGCCGCCGCAACTGACCCCGCCGCAAGTACCGCCAGCGCCCCAGCGACATCCTGAGGCAGTGGCACCACCGAAGACATGGCTGCCATCACCAGTGGTCAGTCGTCAGAGGCTGGTGGTGAGTTCAAGGAGCCTGGGCAGCTTCCATGATGCACCACTTTCAGTGGAGAAAGGCATCCACTACCTCTGTCCTTGGCAGTATGAAGCACTCTGGGCACAAAGCCCCCTCCAGAACCAGTGGAGAGATACATCCACTACCTCTGTTCTTGGCAGGATGAAGCACTCTGGGCACAAAGCCTCCTCCAGAACCAGTGGAGAAAGACATCCACTACCTCTGTCCTTGGCAGTATGAAGCACTCTGGGCACAAAGCCCCCTCCAGAACCAGTGGAGAGATACATCCACTACCTCTGTCCTTGGCAGGATGAAGCACTCTGGGCACAAAGCCCCCTCCAGAACCAGTGGAGAAAGACATCCACTACCTCTGTCCTTGGCAGGATGAAGCACTCTGGGCACCAAGCCCCCTCCAGAATCAGTGGAGCCTGTTATCCACTCGAGAGACTGTGGCTTAGCACTCCCCAGGATAAAGCAGTGGGCAATCCACTCACTGGAGAGACTTGAGAGACTGGGGCTTTGCACTCCCCAGGATAAAGCAGTAGGCAATCCACCCAAAGGAGAGACTTGAGAGACTGTGGCTTTGCACTCCCCAGGATAAAGCAGTGCGCAATCCACCCACTGGAGAGACTTGAGAGACTGTGGCTTTGCACTCCCCAGGATAAAGCAGTGGGCAATCCAACCACTGGAGAGACTTGAGAGACTGTGGCTTTGCACTCCCCAGGATACAGCAGTGGGCATGGAGCCCCCTCGTGGAGCAGTGGTGTCGTGCATTCATCAGGCTGAGGTGCCCCTCTCCCTCCCCCTGAGATGCCTGTTTCATTTCGATCTGATGCCCATGCAGTGTTCTCTCCGTTTGACGTCTGGTATCATGTGTGGGCCTCACCCATGCATTTTGGGCCCAGTGGTTCACGGACAATAATTGGTGCACTATCCAGACTTGTGTAGTTGGTGTACATAATTGTATATACTGTATTTCGAGTTTTGACTACTGGATTTTTCATGATTACAATCGTTCAACTCATTTCCTTTTGTCCTTGCTTTCTTCCAGGGCGGGTTGGGGGGCTTATATGTAATGTTGTGCCATGTATTTGTGTGTATGTTGTAGTGGGTGGGGGTGGGGGTGTTGCTTGTGTGTCACTCTCTTTTCCCTCCCCCCTCCCCTGTGTTGTACGTGCAGTACTCACCGTGGTCGTCACCGCCGTCTTTGGTGCTCCTGATAGAGGAGCAGGAAGACCATTGCAGGGAGTATCTGGAGTTCCGGCTCCATGGAGTCCTGGTTCCTCGTGGGGTGTGGAGAGGTGAGTGTTTCCCTTCCAAGTCCTGTTTCCACCGTGTTTTTGTTTGCGTTGGTTCTGCCCCGGAAAAGGTGGCGGATTGGCATCTTGTGATAGAGTGGGCGGTACATTGTCTTCCGCCTGTCTGTTGGCGGTGACCGCTGCAGTGTTTGTTTCTACCGCTGTGGCGGTCGGAGTGTTAAAGTGGCTGTGTATGTTGGCGGTTTCCGCTGTGGTCGTGATTCCATTTTTTTTTCCGCCGGCCTGTTGGCAGTCTTACCGCTGCTTTAACACCGACCGTCAGGGTTGTAATAAGGGCCATAGTCTCATCTACGATTGATATTGTCCAGTCAGACATGTCCTGTTTATACCATGGACAAAGTCAGCTGCGTTCGATTATGCAGCTTGGTTGGACGTTACAAACATTGAAAAATGGCCGTGTTCCATGGCGGTACATTAACGGTAGTGAACTGTTCGCTCCTTTTAATCTCTCTGAGAAACAACTGACAGTGGCTTAAAGGGAAGCGAGTTTCACCATACTTCACATAGAGAAGTTGGAAAAGTTGCCTTTTATGATAGCTGAGAGTCCTTCAACTGTCTGGCTTATACATGGCATTATTAATCTGCCGACATCCACCTTTCGTTTTTCACAGTGCTTGAAACATCTTGCCGTGGGCAGGTATGAGAGTTTGGGTGATAACTATATTAAGGAAGAGTGGGAGTTGCCTTTTGATTATAAATGTCTGAATGGCGAAACAGAAGTCTTTCTTAGCTGAAGCGACTGTGAGACTACTGTTAGTCATTCTGTAATCTGCAAGCAGGTGTCCCTTCACGGCCACTGCAGTGCGGGGTCGCGAACTTGGCCTGTTTTCTTAAGGGTACTCCCGGCTTTTTGATTCGACCAGCATTTCATGTACTTACCAATAGCAGTTACGTGATGCTGAACGAACAAAGCTGTTGCAGTATGCGACCGGGCATTGCCTACACAATTTCGGTCTTGAAGGTCGTTACGTGTTGTGGACATGTTTTATTTCCCCCCACACAAGAGATAAAAGTATCCGAAATGTGGATACCATTAATGTAAATTATGACAAGCTGAGTAGACTAAAGGCGCTACTGTTTCAGAAACAGGTCGCGTTGACATCCGCTAGCGAGACATATGCTCTCCACATTGCGAGATCATCAGCCGAGATACAATCCCTATTAAATACCAACTTCCCCAAGCACTTTGGTGAGCTGGTATCCAGAATATTCAATGCTTCGAGCACTACTGGGATTGTCCACTTCTTTAAGGCTGTCGGGTCTGGATTTGTATCCATCTTCCAGGCTTTCTTTGGAGTCATCCCATCGGCCATCCATTCACTCTTTTCAAGTGTGTTTGGTGGCTTTCCTATAATTGTGGCAATACTTGGTGGAATACTGCTGCTGTTTTTTCTGATTCGCAGTGGTTGTCTCTTTACAGCTACACGGAGTGATGGAGCAACTGCCACCAGCGCAACTGTGCTGTGAATGCATGGTTCAGATCTTCAATGTTTCCTTGCTGGAGGAACTGGAGTGGAATTGGTCTTTGTCATTTCAACCACTCCTCTGGTGCGTGCAGCCGGTCTTTCGCTGCGTTTGGTGCTTCTTCGAACATTTGGCAACTGTGTGCCTTGCCGTCCTGCCAGTATCTCCTGTGGACCCAGAACTGCTGATGTCCCCGATGAGGGCTCATACACGGTCGTGCCCCATGAGACTGAGGCTGATCCTCGAGGCCACTTATGAACACTCAGAGTTGGTTCTACCATCTATGGACAATGGAACTGATGCAGGTGGACCCGCACTTGAGACTATTGCGCGCTTTTGCTCCGTGAATCCATCCGCCCAAGTGATCAATCTCACATCAGACGATTTAGCCTAATTTTTTGATGACTTTTTGCAAGGAGACTTCGGAGCTAGTCTTCGAGATCATGACTATAGTTCCACGCCACAATGATCTACTTTGGCCTGCTGTGCTTGTCATGGTTGACTTTAAGTCTCTGTAGTATGTTTTAAACGTTTGATCTTTTTAACTATGTTTTTAACGTTGGTTTTTATGTTTTGCTTTTAGTTCAGAGCATGTTTTTTTAGCTTTTGGATTGCCACAACTTCGGTGGCGTCCAGTACTGGCGTCATACTTGTTACAGCAATGGGGAGGGTGTAGTGAATCCTAGTTTGTTTTAATGGGATAACGGGAGTTAGCATAGCTTTTGCTTGCAGACTCGTGCCCCTCTTACCTAGTGACTTTTAACCTACTTAGCTTGCTCTGCCTTAGACCATTTGTTTAATTAAATCTTTTAAGATGGCTGCCGTGTTTATAGTTTGTCCCTTTTGTTTAGAGTTATGTTATCAGTGTCACCTCGCTAAGGTGTAAACTCATACAACAAAGACAAACAAACTATAGGGGCTCACATTAGAAATTCCGTCCCAAGCATGCAGCATTATCTATTGTTTTGGAACAACCTACCTCAGGGGTCCAAGTAGATCTGTATAAATACATCACACTTTAGACAGATAATCAGAGGGATTCTGACCAGATACTGTTGCTGTTATCAATGCTGGACCTCGCCTTGACGCTGACCCGGATTTCGTGTTCTGCCGAAGTCTGAGCTTGAGACCTCATTCAAGATAACCAAGGTTGGGGGCTCCTTCCAGGGACTTGGCATTGGCAGATTAGGTTTAAGATGCCCAGCTCTCCTCTAGGTTGAAGGTTAGGCCTATTATGATAGGATACACGGACATATGACACGTTTCATGTCTTCCTATGCTATTACAAGATGGTGGGGGGGTCTTCATAATCATGACCCTCCTCGTTACAACCTTATCTCTTGTACTGTTCAGTAGCCTAATCATTGCATAAATATGATTTACCACGTTATGTTGAATACAAATTATTGAAACATTACAGCATGTTTTGTTATTGCCTGTGTTTGGTTGAGATATAATACATCTGTGAGAAAGGGGTAATCTCTGTTTAACCACGACATTCCCTGAGATGTCATACTTCTGAGTCCATGCGTAAAGGCAGCCACAAATCACCTTTGACCGTTTGGGTTATTGGTGAGATACTGCTAGTGAGCCGGAAGGGTTGGGACTACCGTTGCGACTTGTTGTAGGACAGGCATAGTCACCTACAAACATAAGTACTGTCATCCCCAAACCAGCAGTGTTGCCGAGGGCAAGAGTCCAAACTACAACAGTTTCAGCTGATGAAGAACCTAATTTCTATGAGCAGCGTTCAAGTGCTGCACCTTCAACTGAGCTCTCTCAATTTGGCGGCATGGCACCTTATGACAATGAATTTGGTTCTCTGAATATGCTACCGGAATGCAAAGCCATACGAGAATAGTCTCAAGATGGTTCCACAAATAAATCTTACGCGGGAAAGTGCAAAAGATTTTGCTGTTGGTGTATCAGGAATAAACAGCACCCTTTTCACTCTTCTCCAGAACGGCTTCTACCATACCCTCTTTACCTAGCTAAGTCAGGTTTGGCTCATTCATCAGTAAAGGTGCATTTAGCAGCAATTTCCAGATTCAGGAGACAACCAGGAGAAATTTCGCTGTGGTCCACTAGAGTTGTGAAAGAATTCATGAAAGGCTTGTTCAGAGTCTTCCCACTTGTAAGGACTCCAACAATATCCTGGCATCTCAATTCGATTCTTTCCCAACTTATGAGAGCCCCATTTGAGCAAATCCCTAAAGCGGATTTAAAGTATATATCCTGGAAAAGAGCACTCTTACTGGCCCTTACATCACCTAGAAGAGTCAGTAAAATACAGGCCTTTATAATCACAGAACCTTTGCTGCAATTCAGATTATGAAATATTATTAAGAACCAAACCTTAGTTCATACTGAAGGTTCTGACCTCTTTTCACTTGAATTAACCTGTCTTTCTGTCAATGTTTTAAAAAAAGCCTTCTTCTGAGGCGTAGAGGGCTCTCCATTCTTTGGATGTAAAACGCTGCTTGAAGTGCTTAATTCACAGAACGAAAGCGTTCGGAAAATAAGATTAGCTTTTCATCTCTTTTGCACCTCCTCGAAAGGGTTATGAACTTTTAAGGAGCTGTATAGAACGTTGGTTGTCAGCAGCAATAGGATTTTGCCAAAGCAAAGCTGGAAGACCACTGTCTACAAAAATAGCTGCACATTCAACCAGAAAGATGCCTACATCCACTGCTTTGTTTGTGGGAGAATCACTTCCAGACATTTGCAGAGCAGTGACGAGGTCAACGGCACATATGTTCACCAAGCATTATTGTTTGGATTCATCATAGAAAGTTGATGCTGCTGATAGACAGGCAGTCTTACGTCACCTCTTTAATTGAGGTAGAAGTTGTTGTTTCCCTTATTTCTTTCTTTACTGTATATTTCCAAACATCTATGGTTATTGTTTCTGTTTCCACTATGTCATCCATTGAGTCTGTTGTTTCCAGTGGTTCATGTCTTATATACTTTGGGCCTCATTACAAGTTCTGCAGTCGGAAAGCCAGACGGCCAAGTTGGCAGTCCTAAAAAGTCTGCCATGTTGGTGGTCTTACAGACCCCACTGTTACCAGTTTTACAGGCAAGACCGAAAACCAAAAAAGGCAGACTGGCAGTGGCGTGGAGAACATGAAATGAGTGATGTGACCTCTGGTGCCAACAGCATAGCGACCAACCACTGACCTTATTACAAGCACAAAGTCACTGTGACAGACACCTATGGCAGTCATCCAATGGCTGTCTGAACCTCAGCGGTTATTGGTCACCAAAGTAATACACAACGGCACATTGGATTGATTTGAAAACAACACAGCTGAAACACATTGCCAAACTGGACACAGCTGCTAATGACACTATAACACACACCCCTTCACACACCACAGTCCTCTGCATTTTCACAGCAAGACCCAGTAAGACAGAGCAAGTTTACTAATCCACACACCATAAATTAGGCACCCCTTTTTTCAATATCCTATACAACACCCTGCACACACTTCACTCCATTCACACTCTAATGCACTACTCCTGTTTAGTAAGTCACTTTCACCAGTTTATATATATTAAAAAAAAAAAATTCTACCATGTCATGTTAAAAACAATCCCCATTTTTCTGAAGATGAGTTGAGAGTCGTGGTAGATGAAATCATAAGAGTAGAGCCACAGTTGTTTGAATTACAAGTCCAGCACACTCCTTTCAGTAGGAAAATGGAAATGTGGGACAGGATAGTTGCTGTAGGCACCACCCTACACAAAAAGGAGGACATCAGGAAGAGGTGGAACGACTTCAGGGGCAAGGTCCATTCCCTGGTCTCCGGGTACCAGCTGCAGGCCAAGATGACTGGCAGTGGCCCTCCCAGTGACCCATTTAATCTTTTGCCTTGGGAGGAGAAGGTGTTGGCCTTCCTGCATCCTGAGGGCTTGACAGGAATTCCTGGGGAAGTGGAGTCTGGTAAGTCACATTAATAAAGATGTCACCAAAATGCCATATCATGCATGCTCATAGCTCACCTTTTGCCACATTCACTGTTACTCCACCTACCAGCCCAGTGTTCACTTGTCCAAAGACCCCTGTTTGTGAACTCCCAATTGAAGTCTACTGTTATAATCTCATATAGTTCAGTTCCAGTCCAACAAACAATGGGGGTCATTACGACCTTGGCGGGCGGCATCAGCCGCCAGTCAAGGTCGGACCGCCGGGCGGCCGCCAATGCAGCCGCACTCCCGCTGCGGCCATTTGGAGATCCCCGCTGGGCTGGCGGGCGGAAACCTGGTTTCCGCCCGCCGGCCCAGCGGGGATCTCGGCCGCAACACAGAAGCCGGCTCCAAATGGAGCCGGCAGTGTTGCGGCTGTGCGACGGGTGCAGTTGCTATGCAGACAGTGAAAAGCTCCATGGGGCCCTGTCAGAAGTCCCCAGGGGCCCCGCGACTCCCCTTTCCACCAGCCTTTTCCTGGCGGTTCAAACCGCCAGGAAAAAGCTGGCGGAATGGGGACTCGTAATCACCTGGACAGCGCTGCTATCAGCGCTGCCCAGGCGGATTATCACCGCTGGGGCAAATATGGCGGAATACCGCTGGCCCCGCTTCCGCTGCGTTCGTAATAGGCCAGGAAGCACCGCCAGCCTGTTGGCGGTGCTTCCGTCATTTTAGCCCTGGCGGTCTTGTACCAAAATGACCCCCAATGACCCCCAATACGTTAAATCTAGTATTTATGATGTGTATAGCATTTAAACCTTACATGTATGTGTATAGCATTTAAACCTTACATGTGTTCCTGTTCATTATATTGTTATCATAATAGACTGCTCCATTCCCCCTTTCCAGCTGTGAATAGTATGATTCACTTGTTTAGAATGTTGGTGGGAGATCACGACAGAATGTTGTGTGAGGGAGGAAGCTGATGTGAGGATGGAGCAGTAGAGAAAGATCAATAAAGGCTTTACTTTCTGAAGAACTTCAATTGTGAACACTTCGCTGATTATAACACTGGCAACGAGGTGAAGTGCGGAGGGGGAACTCTCTTCTCTACCCCTTTCTTTACTCCATCTACGACTGTAAGGTACTGTAATTCATATACGTGTGCTCTCGTGTGCACTGAGATCTCTTGACTTCGGTGTTTCTGACTGTGGAACGAGTCAGTCCCTGATAAACTTAGCTGCTGCAATGTTATTTTTCACTCTCGTTTTCGAACTGAGTAAGATTTTTAAGGCAACCAGCTGAGTAAACAACGCATGAGGTTTTCAAGTCTGGGACGCGTTCTGCCTCGCGTCAGTTTCACTGTATAATTCTGTCTGTCAGGAATCCATGGACTCTCTGTCCTTATTGGGGAACTGTAAGGAAATGGCTCCCTTTTGCAATTACCCCCCACTTTTTGCCTGATACTGATGCTGACTTGACTGAGAAGTGTGCTGGGACCCTGCTAACCAGGCCCCAGCACCAGTGTTCTTTCACCTAAAATGTACCATTGTCTCCACAATTGGCACAACCCTGGCGCCCAGGTAAGTCCCTTGTAACTGGTACCCCTGGTACCAAGGGCCCTGATGCCAGGGAAGGTCTCTAAGGGCTGCAGCATGTCTTATGCCACCCAAGGGACCCCTCACTCAGCACAGACACACTGCTTGCCAGCTTGTGTGTGCTGGTGGGGAGAAAATCACTAAGTCGACATGGCACTCCCCTCAGGGTGCCATGCCAACCTCACACTGCCTGTGGCATAGGTAAGTCACCCCTCTAGCAGGCCTTACAGCCCTAAGGCAGGGTGCACTGTACCACAAGTGAGGGCATAGGTGCATGAGCACTATGCCCCTACAGTGTCTAGGCAAAACCTTAGACATTGTAAGTGCAGGGTAGCCATAAGAGTATATGGTCTGGGAGTCTGTCAAAAACGAACTTCACAGCTCCATAATGGCACACTGAATACTGGGAAGTTTGGTATCAAACTTCTCAGAATAATAAACCCACACTGATGCCAGTGTTGGATATTTTAAAATATGCACACAGAGGGCATCTTAGAGATGCCCCCTGTATTTTACCCAATTGTTCAATGCAGGACTGGTCTGTGCCAGCCTGCTGCTGAGAGACGAGTTTCTGACCCTTTGTGCTCTCTGAGGACAGAAACAAAAGCCTGCTCTGGGTGGAGGTGCTTAACACCTCCCCCCTGCAGGAACTGTAACATCTAGCAGTGAGCCTCAAAGGCTCAGGCTTCATGTTACTATGCCCCAGGGCACTCCAGCTAGTGGAGATGCCTGCCCCCTTGACACAGCCCCCACTTTTGTCAGCAAGTCCAGGGGAGATAATGGGAAAAACAAGGAGGAGTCACTGGCCAGTCAGGACAACCCCTAAGGTGTCCTGAGCTGAGGTGACTCTGACTTTTAGAAATCCTCCATCTTGCAGATGGAGGATTCCCCCAATAGGATTAGGGATGTGCCCCCCTCCCCTCAGGGAGGAGGCACAAAGAGGGTGTAGCCACCCTCAGGGCTAGTAGCCATTGGCTACTAACCCCCCCAGACCTAAACACACTCCTAAATTGAGTATTTAGGGTCCCCCAGAACCTAGGAAACTAGATTCCTGCAACCTGATGACGAAGGAGGACTGCTGACCTGAAAGCCCTGAAGAGAAGACAGAGACACCAACTGCTTTGGCCCCAGCTATACCGGCCTGTCTCCCCACTTCAAGAAAAACTGCAACAGCAACGCGTTCCCCAGGGTTCAGCGACCTCTGAAGCCTCAGAGGACTACCCTGCATCTAAAAGGACTAAGAACTCCCAAGGACAGCAGCTCATGCTCCAAAGAAGAAACAACTTTGCAACAAAGAAACAAACTTTAAAGGACTGCATGTTTCCCGCCGGAAGCGTGAGACTTTCCACTCTGCACCCGAGGCCCCCGGCTTGACCTGCGGAGAAACAACACTACAGGGAGGACTCCCCGGCGACTCCGACCCTGTGAGTAGCCAGAGTTGACCACCCTGAGCCCCCCAAGCGACGCCTGCAGAGGGAATCCAGAGGCTCCCCCTAACTGCACTGCTTGGTTCTAAGAACCCGACGCCTGGTAAAGACAATGCAGCCGCAGTCCCCAGGACCTGAAGGATCCGACCTCCAGTGCAGGAGCGACCCCCAGGTGGCCCTCTCCCTTGCCCAGGTGGTGGCTACCCCGAGGAGCCCCCCGCCTTGCCTGCCTGCTTCGCTGAAGAGACCCCTGGGTCTCCCATTGAACTCCATTGCAAACCTGATGCCTGTTTGCACTCTGCACCCGGCCGCCCCCTGTAGGAGGCTGGCCTGGCTTGTAGTGGGTACCAAGGGGTACTTACACTCTGTACCAGGTCCAGTTATCTCTTATTAGTGTAGAAGAGGTGTTTCTAGCAGCTAAGGCTGATAGAAGGTAGCTATAGCAGAGCAGCTTAGGCTGAACTTGGAGACATGCAAAGCTCCTACTAGACTACTGGTGTCATATGCACAATATCATAAGAAAACCCAATACACAGATATACTAAAAATAAAGGTACTTTATTTTTATGACAATATGCCAAAAGTATCTCACGGAGTACCCTCAGTATGAGGATGCCAAATATACACAAGATATATGTACACAATACCAAAAATATGCAGTAATAGCAAAGGGAAGTAATGCAAGCAGTGTAAAGTTACAACAGATTGCAATAGGAGCACATAGGTATAGGGGCAACACAAACCATATACTCCAAAAGTGGAATGCGAACCACGAATGGACCCCAAACCTATGTGAGCTTGTAGAGGGTCGCTGGGACTGTAAGAAAACAGTGAGGGTTAGAAAAATAGCCCACCCAAAGACCCTGAAAAGTAGGTGTAAAGTGCACCTATAACCCCCAGAGAGCACAGAAGTCGTGAAAGGGGGATACTGCAAGGAAGGCCAACACCTAGCAATGCAACAACAGTGGATTTCCGGACCTGAGTACCTGTGAAACAAGGGGACCAAGTCCAAGAGTCGCAACAATGTCGAGAGTGGGCAGATGCCCAGGAAATGTCAGCTGAGGGTGCAAAGAAGCTGCCACCGGATGGTAGAAGCTGTGGATTCTGCAAGAACGAAGAGGGCTAGAAACTTCCCCTTTGGAGGATGGATGTCCCACGTCGTGAAGAAGCTTGCAGAGGTGTTCCCACGCAGAAAGACCGCAAACAAGCCTTGCTAGCTGCAAGGGTTTTTGGATGCTGCTGTGGCCCAGGAGGGACCAGGATGTCGCCACTTGGATGAGGAGACAGAGGGGGCGCCCAGCAAGTCAGGGAGCCCTCACAGAAGCAGGCAGCACCCGCAGAAGTACCGGAACAGGCACTTGGAAGAGGAGTAAACCGGAGTCCACCCGAAGTCAGAAAAAGGAGTCCCACGACGCCGGAGGACAACTCAGAAGGTTGTGCACTGCAGGTTAGAGTGTCGGGGACCCAGGCTTGGCTGTGCACAAAGGAAATCCTGGAAGAGTGCACAGGAGCCGGAGCAGCTGCAAATCACGCGGTACCCAGCAATGCAGTCTAGCGTGGGGAGGCAAGGCCTTACCTCCACCAAACTTGGACTGAAGAGTCACTGGACTGTGGGAGTCACTTGGACAGAGTTGCTGAGTTCCTGGGACCACGCTCGTCGTGCTGAGAGGGGACCCAGAGGACCGGTGATGCAGTCTTTTGTTGCCTGCGGTTGCAGGGGGAAGATTCCGTCGACCCACAGGAGATTTCTTCAGAGCTCCTGGTGCAAGAAGGAGGCAGGCTACCCCCAGAGCATGCACCACCAGGAAACAGGCGAGAAAGCCGGCAGGATGAAGCGATACAAGGTTGCAGTAGTCGTCTTTGCTACTTTGTTGCAGTTTTGCAGGCGTTGTGAGCAGTCAGCGGTCGATCCTTTGGCAGAAGGTGAAGAGAGAAGTGCAGAGGAACTCTGGTGAGCTCTTGCATTTCGGTATCTGAAGAATTGCTCAAAGAAGAGACCCTAAATAGCCAGAAAAGGAAGTTTGGCTACCTAGGAAGGAGGATAGGCTAGTAACACAGGTAAGAGCCTATCAGAAGGAGTCTCTGACGTCACCTGCTGGCCCTGGCCACTCAGAGCAGTCCAGTAAGCCAGCACACCTCTGAATCCAAGATGGCAGAGGTCTGGGGCACGCTGGAGGAGCTCTGGGCACCTCCCCTGGGAGGTGCAGGTCAGGGGAGTGGTCGCTCCCCTTTCCTTTGTCCAGTTTCACGCCAGAGCAGGGCTGGGGGATCCCTGAACCGGTGTAGACTGGCTTATGCAGAGATGGGGACCATCTGTGCCCATCACAGCATTTCCAGAGGCTGGGGGATGCTACTCCTCCCCAGCCCTGACACCTTTTTCCAAAGGGAGAGGGTGTAACACCCTCTCTCTGAGGAAGTCCTTTGTTCTGCCTTCCTGGGCCAGGCCTGGCTGGCCCCCAGGAGGGCAGAAACCTGTCTGAGGGGTTGGCAGCAGCAGCAGCTGCAGTGAAACCCCGGGAAAGGCAGTTTGGCAGTACCCGGGTTCTGTACTAGAGACCCGGGGGATCATGGAATTGACCCCCCAATGCCAGAATGGCATTGGGGTGACAATTCCATGATCCTAGACATATTACATGGCCATGTTTGGAGTTACCATTGTGACGCTGTACATAGGTAGAGACCTATGTACAGTGCACGCGTGTAATGGTGTCCCCGCACTCACAAAGTCCGGGGAATTTGCCCTGAACGATGTGGGGGCACCTTGGCTAGTGCCAGGGTGCCCACATACTAAGTAACTTTGCACCCAACCTTCACCAGGTGAATGTTAGATATATAGGCGACTTATAAGTTACTTAAAGTGTAGTGGTAAATATCTGTGAAATAACGTGGACGTTATTTCACTCAGGCTGCACTGGCAGGTCTGTGTAAGAATTGTCAGCTCTCCCTATGGGTGGCAAAAGAAATGCTGCAGCCCATAGGGATCTGCTGGAACCCCAATACCCTTGGTACCTCAGTACCATATACTAGGAAATTATAAGGGTGTTCCAGTATGCCAATGTGAATTGGTGAAATTGGTCACTAGCCTGTTGGTGACAATTTAGAAAGCAGAGAGAGCATAACCACTGAGGTTCTGGTTAGCAGAGCCTCAGTGAGACAGTTAGTCATCACACAGGGAACACATACAGGGCACACTTATGAGCACTGGGGCCCTGGCTGGCAGGGTCCTAGTGACACATAGACTAAAACAACATATATACAGTGAAATATGGGGGTAACATGCCAGGCAAGATGGTACTTTCCTACACCCCGTGCCGCTGAGGGTGTACTTTTTGTGCTGACTTGTGCCCTCCGAAGACGCAGGTACTTACCTGCTGGCAGACTGGAACCGGGGCACCCCCTACTCCATTGAAGCCTATGTGTTTTGGGCACCACTTTGACCTCTGCACCTGACCAGCCCTGAGCTGCTGGTGTGGTAACTTTGAGGTTGCCCTGAACCCCCAACGGTGGGCTACCTTGGACCCAACTTTGAACCCTGTAGGTGGTTTACTTACCGGCAAAACTAACAAACACTTACCTCCCCAGGAACTGTTGAAAATTGCACTGTGTCCAGTTCAAAAATAGCTTATTGCCATTTGTGTGAAAACTGTATATGCTATTTTGCTCATTCAAAGTTCCTAAAGTTCCTAAGTGAAATACCTTTCATTTAAAGTATTGTTTGTAAATCTTGAACCTGTGGTTCTTAAAATAAACTAAGAAAATATATTTTTCTATATAAAAACCTATTGGCCCGGAATTGTCTTTGAGTGTGTGTTTCCCATTTATTGCCTGTGTGTGTACAACAAATGCTTAACACTACCCTCTGATAAGCCTACTGCTCGACCACACTACCACAAAATAGAGCATTAGAATTATCTCTTTTTGCCACTATCTTACCTCTAAGGGGAACCCTTGGACTCTGTGCATGCTATTTCTTACTTTGAAATAGTACATACAGAGCCAACTTCCTACATTGGAGGATCAGCGGTGGGGTACAAGACTTTGCATTTGCTGGACTACTCAGCCAATACCTGATCACACAACTAAATTCCAAAAACTGTCATTAGAAACTGATTTTTGAAACTTGAGCTATTTTTCTAAATTTTTAAAAGTCCTGCTAGGGCCTTGTGTTAGTCCCTGTTAGCATTTCTTTTAGAGTTTAAAAGTTTTGTAAAAGTTTAAATTAAGTTCTAGAGATAGTTTTAGATTCTTAAAAAGTATTCCAACTTTTAGAAACATAGGGGGTCATTACAACCCTGGCGGACGGTGTTAAAGGTGCGGTAATACCGCAAACAGGCTGGAGGACAAAAAAAGAAGGGAATCATGACCGTGGCGGAAACCGCCAACATAGACAGCCACTTTAACACTCCGACCGCCACGGCGGTACAGACAAGCAGCGCGGCGGTCACCGCCAACAGACAGGCGGAAGACAATGTACCGCCCACAGTATCACAACTTGCCAATCCGCCACCGTTTCCGGGGCGGATTCACCGTGGATAAAAACACGGCGGAAACAGCTTTTGCAATGGGAAAACGCTCACCTTCTACACATCCCACGAGGAAGGAGGACACCATGGAGCCGGAATTACAAATCCTACCTGCCCTTGCCTTCCTGCTCATTTACGAACACCAGCAACGGCGGTGACGACGACAATGGTGAGTACTGCACCTACGACATTGGGGAGGTGGGAGGCAAAAGTCAGGGGGACACACACGCAACACCCCCACCCTCATTCTCGCACATTACAACACACACACCAATGCATGTCAAAACATCACAGTAACAACCCACAACCCCCCCGGAAGAATGCAAAGACCAAAGGAAATCAGTTCAACAATTGTAATGTATCAAAATACAGTTACCAAATATATACAGATATATATATACACAATCAAAAGTATATACATTACGAGAAGCAGTGAGGGTATGCACATATCAATGTCCGTGCACCACTGGTCCAAAAATGCATGGCGAGGCCCACAATAGATACCTGTCCACAAACGGAGAGAGCACTGCTGGGGCATCAGATCGAAATACAACAGGCACCTCAGGGGGAAGGGAAGGGGTGGGGGCACCTCAGCCGGATTACAGCACCACGCCAGATCCACGACGGGGCTCCATGCCCATTGATGTATCCTGAGGAGTGCAAAGCCACAGTCTCTCAAGTCTCTACAGTGGGTGGGTTGCCCACTGTTACATCCTGGGGAGTGCAAAGCCACAGTCTCTCAAGTCTCTACAGTGGGTGGCTTGCCCACTGAACAATCCTGGGGAGTGCAAAGTCACAGTCTCTCAAGTGGATAACAGTCTCCACTGGTTCTGGAGGGGGAATGGTGCCCACACTGCGTTAGGCTCCCCGTGACGGTTCCTGTTCCGTCACAGTCCCAGCTATACATGTGATAACGATGCTTGATGTGGCGGTGATTCCCTTGTTCAGCGGTGCTTTGCCATGGCGGTCTCTGATCTGTTCAGCGGTACTCTGCCCTGTTCAGCGGTGCTTTGCCCTGTTCAGCGGTCTTCACCATGGCAGTGATTCCCTTGTTCAGCGGTGCTTTGCCATGGCGGTCTCTGATCTGTTCAGCGGTACTCTGCCCTGTTCAGTGGTGCTTTGCCCTGTTCAGCGGTCTTCACCATGGCGGTGATTCCCTTGTTCAGCGGTGCTTTGCCAGCTTTGCATGGCGGTCTCTGATCTGTTCAGCGGTTCTCTGCCCTGTTCAGCGGTGCTTTGCCCTGTTCAGCGGTCTTCACCATGGCGGTGATTCCCATGTTCAGCGGTGCTTTGCCATGGCGGTCTCTGACCTGTGCATTGGTGTGTGGCATGATGGTCCCTCATTGCCCAGCGGGGCTGTGACAGCCGGGGCCCTCCTGGGCACTGACTCCGGCGGTAGTCTCCTGACCAGTGCACGATACTCCTGCCCTCCTGGGCACTGACTCCGGCGGTGGTCTCCTGACCAGTGACGATACTCCTGCCCTCCTGGGCAATGACTCCGGCGGTGGTCTCCTGACCAGTGACGATACTCCTGCCCTCCTGGGCACTGACTCCGGTGGTGGTCTCCTGACCAGTGACGACAGTGCTGGTGGTGGCGTCCCGGCTGCCGGGGAGGATGGCGCCCTTCTCCGCCGTGCTGCTCACCAGACTGTGCAGACTTCTTCTGGCCCTTCACCACCTTTGGAGGAGTCACAGCTGACTCTGCAATCCCCCTGGGACCCTTGTGAGCAGTTTTGCCGCCAGGAGTCTTCACCCTGTCCCGTCGGCCACTTTCCAACTTGAGATGCTTTACAGGGGGTGGACTGGCAGTGCTTTGGCTCCGTGTCACACTGCCTGCCCTGGTGGCCGGTGCACTCCACACACCTGTAACACGCACCACTGGTACTGGAGTCTTTTTGGCTGAGGCGCTACTACGGGACTTATGAATTGGAGGGGTGGGGATGGGGGCAAAGAGGTCAACGTTGCTGAGGGAGAGTTTATGACGAACACTGGGATGGGTAGCTGGAGGGGGTCTGGGAGTGGAGGAAGAGGAGGTGGTTGAAGGATGTGTCACTTTAGGTGTTTTGAGTGCAGGTGCAGGTACTGGAGGCTGTCGTGAGGTGGATGGATGTTGGGTGTGTGGGTGCCTGCGTTTGTGTACTTTGAGAGGGGGCGTCACAGACACACTCGGAGAGGACACAGGGGATGTGTAAATGGGAGTGGGGGTGGTGAGTGCAGGTGAGCGGGGTGTGGTGCTGGGTGTTCTGGTGCGAGTCCTAGTGCCTGTAGATGTACTACAAGCAGGTGAGAGTGTAGACGACACTGGGAGGGAGGAGGGAGACGATGAGGAGTGGGACACAGTGGAGGCAGTGGATATTGCTGTGTCTGTATGTGGGTGATGCTTGTGTGAGTGCCTGTGGGATGTGTGGTGCCTATATTTGCCTGAGCTACTTTTGTGTGTTGAGGTGTGTGCTTGCTTATCTGATGGTGTGCTTGGGATGGGCTGGGGTACAGGGGATTGGGTCTGGGTGGAGGAAGTTGGAGGGGGGAGGCTAGATACAGGGACAATGGCTGCCATCAGTGCTGAGGCCAGAGATTGCAGGGTTCGATGAAGGGCAGCCTGACCAGAATGAATGCCCTCCAGGAATGCATTACCGTGTTGCAACTCCCTTTCTACACCCTGGATGGCATTCACAATGGTAGACTGCCCAACAGTGAGTGACCTGAGGAGGTCAATGGCCTCCTCACTGAGGGCAGCAGGGGTGACAGGGGCAGTGGCTGAGGTGCCTGGGGCGAAGGTGATGCCCACCCTCCTGGGTGAGCGGGCACAGGGCGAAGGCTGAGGGGCTGCTGGGAGGGCGTTGCTGGTAGGGGAGGTGGCGGCTGTACTGGTAGAAGTGGGGGGCACAGATGGTGCCGCCACCACAAGGGTGCTCCCATCGGCGGAAACACGTAAGGAGCTACATCGTTTTCCCTCAGGTGGAGGATTTGGCTACAGTGAAAGGTGACTTCTATGCCCTTGGACATATCCCCAACATCATAGGTGCTATTGATGAGACCCGTGTAGCTCTGGTCCCCCCCCCACAGGAGTGAACAGGTGTACAGGAACAGGAAGAGTTATCATTCGATGAATGTACAGATGGTATGTTTGGCAGACCAGTACATCTCGCAGGTAAATGCTATGTTCCCTGGCTCTGTGCATGACGCCTGCATCCTGCGGAATAGCAGCATCCCTTATATGATGGGTCAACTCCAGAGGCACCGGGTGTGGCTATTGGGGGACTCTGATTACCCCAACCTGTCATGGCTATTGACCCCAGTGAGGAATCCCAGGACCAGGGCAGAGGAATGCTACAATGAGGCCCATGGGCGGACTAGGAGGGTGATCAAACGACCTTCGGCCTCCTGAAGGCCAGGTTCAGGTGTTTGCATATGACAGGTGGGTCCCTATTCTACTCACCGAAGAAGGTGTGCCAGATCATCATCGCCTGCTCGATGCTTCACAATCTTGCTTTGCAATGCCAGGTGCCTTTTCTGCAGGAGGATGGTCCAGATGGCGGTGTTGTGGCAGCTGTGGAGCCTGTGGACAGTGATGAGGAGGACGCTGAGGAAGAAGACATAGACAACAGGGAGTCAGTCATACAGCAATATTTCCAGTGACACACAGGTGAGAACAGTTTTCTTTTTACCATTACATTCACTTTCACACTTCTACCTCTATCCTGTCTGTCAGTTCATAGCATTATTAGGTCAATGTACCTTTCCATTACGGTTTCACAGGTGTGGTTAGCAACGTGTGTCATCTGCTCGCATCCTTCAAGGACTTGTGAAGTGTGACATAGGTATGTTGGCTTTACAATTGGAAACGCATGTTGACACTGTCATTTATTATACATATTTACCTAATCACAGACTGACTCCAGATTGTTTTGTGGTTCAAGGGTGTTTATTTCAGTGCTCAAAAATGGAGGGGGGTAGTAATATGGTGATGGGGGACGGTGGAGGAATGTCCATGGCAGAGTCCAGCCCATTGGTCACACAGGTGCACTGCCCATATGGGCATAGGAAGTGGAGCTGGGGCAGTTCCAATCTGGACAGGGTAACAAAGTGAGACAGTGGGAGGACAATCAGGGTGGTCTCATTTCCTGGCGGGGGTCTTGCCATCGTGCTCTGTCCTGTTCCTGGATCTCAGGGACCGCTTGCGGGGTGGTTGTAGGAGGCTGGCCTGGCTTGTAGTGGGTACCAAGGGGTACTTACACCTTGCACCAGGTCCAGGTATCCCTTATTAGTTTCTAGGGGTGTCTAACAGCTTAGGCTGATAGAAAAGGTAGCTTAGCAGAGCAGGTTAGGCTGAACTAGGAGACGAGTGAAGCTCCTACAGTACCACTAGTGTCATATGCACAATATCATAAGAAAACACAATACACAGATATACTAAAAATAAAGGTACTTTATTTTTATGACAATATGCCAAAGTATCTCAGTGAGTACCCTCAGTATGAGGCTAGCAAATATACACAAGATATATGTACACAATACCAAAATATGCATTAATAGCAATAGAAAACAGTGCAAACAATGTATAGTCACAATAGAATGCAATGGGGGCACATAGGGATAGGGGCAACACAAACCATATACTCTAGAAGTGGAATGCGCACCACGAATGGACCCCAAACCTATGTGACCTTGTAGAGGGTCGCTGGGACTGTAAGAAAACAGTGAGGGTTAGAAAAATAGCCCACCCCAAGACCCTGAAAAGTGGGTGCAAAGTGCACCTAAGTTCCCCAAAGAGCACAGAAGTCGTGATAGGGGAATTCTGCAAGGAAGACCAACACCAGCAATGCAACAACAATGGATTTCCGGACGAGAGTACCTGTGGAACAAGGGGACCAAGTCCAAAAGTCACGATCAAGTCGGGTGTGGGCAGATGCCCGGGAAATGCCAGCTGTGGGTGCAAAGAAGCTGCCACCGGATGGTACAAGCTGTGGATTCTGCAAGAACGAAGAGGACTAGGAACTTCCCCTTTGGAGGATGGATGTCCCACGTCGTGAAGAAGCTTGCAGAGGTGTTTCCGTGCAGAAAGACCGCAAACAAGCCTTGCTAGCTGCAAGGGTCGCGGTTAGGGTTTTTGGATGCTGCTGTGGCCCAGGAGGAACCAGGATGTCGCCAATTGCGTGAGGAGACAGAGGGGGCGCCCAGCAAGACAAGAAGCCCTCTCAGAAGCAAGCAGCACCCGCAGAAGTGCCGGAACAGGCACTACGAAGAAGAGTGAACTGGAGCTCACCCGAAGTCACAAAGGAAGGTCCCACGACGCCAGAGGACAACTCAGGAGGTCGTGCACTGCAGGTTAGAGTGTCGGGGACCCAGGCTTGGCTGTGCACAAAGGAAATCCTGGAAGAGTGCACAGGAGCCGGAGCAGCTGCAAATCATGCGGTACCCAGCAATGCAGTCTAGCGTGGGGAGGCAAGGACTTACCTCCACCAAACTTGGACTGAAGAGTCACTGGACTGTGGGAGTCACTTGGACAGAGTTGCTGAGTTCCAGGGACCACGCTCGTCGTGCTGAGAGGGGACCCAGAGGACCGGTGATGCAGTTCTTTGGTGCCTGCGGTTGCAGGGGGAAGATTCCGTCGACCCACGGGAGATTTCTTCGGAGCTTCTAGTGCAGAGAGGAGGCAGACTACCCCCACAGCATGCACCACCAGGAAAACAGTCGAGAAGGCGGCCGGATCATCGTTACAAGGTCGCAGTAGTCGTCTTTGCTACTTTGTTGCAGTTGTGCAAGCTTCCAGAGCAGTCAGCGGTCGATTCCTTGGCAGAAGGTGAAGAGAGAGATGCAGAGGAACTCTGATGAGCTCTTGCATTCGTTATCTAAAGAATTCCCCAAAGCAGAGACCCTAAATAGCCAGAAAAGGAGGTTTGGCTACTTAGGAGAGGTAGTTTGGCAGTACCCGGGTCTGTGCTAGAGACTCGGGGGATCATGGAATTGTCTCCCCAATGCCAGAATGGCATTGGGGTGACAATTCCATGATCTTAGACATGTTACATGGCCATGTCGGAGTTACCATTGTGACGCTATACATATGTTGTGACATATGTATAGTCCACGCGTGTAATGGTGTCCCCGCACTCACAAAGTCCGGGGAATTTGCCCTGAACAATGTGGGGGCGCCTTGGCTAGTGCCAGGGTGCCCACACACTAAGTAACTTAGCACCCAACCTTTACCAGGTAAAGGTTAGACATATAGGTGATATAAGTTACTTAAGTGCAGTGGTAAATGGTTGTGAAATAACGTGGACGTTATTTCACTCAGGCTGCAATGGCAGGCCTGTGTAAGAATTGTCAGAGCTCCCTATGGGTGGCATAAGAAATGCTGCAGCCCATAGGGATCTCCTGGAACCCCAATACCCTGGGTACCTCAGTGCCATATACTAGGGAATTATAAGGGTGTTCCAGTATGCCAATGTAAATTGGTGAAATTGGTCACTAGCGTGTTAGTGAAAATTTGGAAAGAAATGAGAGAGCATAACCACTGAGGTTCTGGTTAGCAGAGCCTCAGTGAGACAGTTAGTCATAACACAGGTAACACATACAGGGCACACTTATGAGCACTGGGGCCCTGGCTGGCAGGGTCCCTGTGACACATACAACTAAAACAACATATATACAGTGAATTATGGGGGTAACATGCCAGGCAAGATGGTACTTTCCTACACAACCCCCCCCAAACGAAGGACAATAAGACTAGCCATGACCTGATGAGTCTTCATTGTCTAAGTGGAAATATCTGGAGAGTCCATCTGCATTGGAGTGGGTACTCCCAGGTCTATGTTCCACTGTATAGTCCATTTTCTGTAGGGATATGGACCACCTCAACAATTTAGGGTTTTCACCTTTCATTTGTTTTAGCCAAAGTAGAGGTTTGTGGTCTGTCTGAACAATGAAGTGAGTGCCAAACAGGTATGGCCTCAACTTCTTCAGTGCCCAGACCACAGCAAAGGCCTCCCTCTCTATGGCAGACCAACGCTTTTCTCTAGGGGTCAACCTCCTGCTGATAAAAGCAACAGGTTGATCCTGGCCCTCAGAATTAAGTTGTGATAAGACTGCCCCTACCCCTAATTCAGATGCATCAGTTTGGACAATGAATTTTTTGGAGTAACAGGGGCTTTTCAGGACAGGTGCAGAGCACATGGCCTGCTTCAGCTCCTCAAAAGCTTTCTGACAGTTTGCTGTCCATAATACCTTTTTAGGCATTTTTTTAGATGTGAGGTCATTAAGAGGGGCTGCAATGGAGCCATAGTTCTTTATGAACCTCCTGTAGTACCCAGTGAGGCCTAAAATGGCTCTCACTTGGGTCTGAGTTGTAGGGGGAACCCAATCTATAATAGTTTGGATTTTCCCCTGAAGTGGTGCAATCTGTTCCCCACCTACCAGGTGGCCCAGATAAACCACTTTCCCCTGCCCTATCTGGCACTTTGAAGCTTGATAGTTAGGCCTGCCTTTTGCAGGGCCTCCAAAACGTTCCATAGGTGGACCAGGTGATCATCCCAGCTGGAGCTAAAGACAGCTATATCATCTAGATATGCTGCACTAAAAGCTTCCAGCCCTTGCAGGACTGTATACACCAACCTTTGAAAAGTTTCAGGTGCATTTTTCAACCCAAAAGGCATTACTGTGAATTGGTAGTGCCCTCCAAGGGTTGAAAATGCCGTTTTTGCTTTAGCATCCTCTGATAACTTGATCTGCCAATACCCTGCAGTCAAATCAAAGGTGCTTAGATACTTGGCAGAGGCCAGTGTATCTATTAGCTCATCTGCCCTGGGTATAGGGTGAGCATCAGTTTTGGTTACTTGGTTGACACCCCTATAGTCTACACAAAATCTCATTTCCTTCTTTCCATCTTTGGAATGAGGTTTTGGTACAAGTACCACAGGAGAGGCCCCTGGACTTTCAGAGTGCTCAACCACTCCTAGTTCAAGCATTTTCTGAACCTCTTGTTTTATGCAGTCTCTGACATGGTCAGGCTGCCTATAGATCTTACTTTTGACAGGCAAGCTGTCTCCAGTATCTATAGTGTGCTCACACCAAGAAGTGGTGCCTGGCACAGTAGAAAAGAGTTCAGAAAACTGACCCAGGAGATTTATGCAGTGGTCTTTCTGCTCAGCAGTCAGACAATCTGCAAGAACTACACCTTCCACTAGAGCATCTTGTTCTGTGGAAGAGAAGAGATCAGGGAGAGGGTCACTCTCTTCTTCCTGTCCTTCATCTGTTGCCATGAGCAGGGTGAGATCAGCCCTGTCATAGTAGGGTTTCAGGCGATTGACATGGAGTACCCTAAGGGGACTCCTGGCAGTGCCTAAGTCAACTAATTAGGTAACTTCACCCTTTTTCTCAACAATAGTGTGGGGTCCACTCCATTTATCTTGGAGTGCTCTTGGGGCCACAGGCTCCAAGACCCACACTTTCTGCCCTGGTTGGTACTGAACCAGAACAGCCTTCTGGTCATGCCATTGCTTTTGGAGCTCTTGGCTGGCCTGAAGGTTTTTACTGGCCTTTTTCATGTACTCAGCCATCCTAGATCTTAGGACAAGTACATAGTCCACTATGTCTTGTTTTGGAGCTTTTAAAGGTTGTTCCCAACCCTCCTTCACAAGTGTTAGGGGACCTCCTACAGGGTGTCCAAATAGGAGTTCAAAGGGGCTGAAGCCCACTCCTTTCTGGGGTACCTCCCTGTAAGCAAAAAGGAGGCAAGGTAACAGGACATCCCATCTCCTCCGGATTTTTTCAGGGAGTCCCATTATCATTCCTTTGAGAGTTTTGTTAAATCTCTCCACCAGTCCATTTGTTTGTGGATGATAGGGTGTGGTGAACTTGTATGTCACACCACATTCCTTCCACATGGCCTTTAAGTAAGCAGACATAAAATTGCTTCCCCTGTCTGATACCACCTCTTTTGGGAAGCCCACCCTGGAAAAGATTCCCAGGAGGGCCTTTGCCACTGCAGGAGCTGTAGTGGTCCTTAGAGGAATTGCTTCAGGATATCTGGTGGCATGGTCCACTACAACCAAGATAAACCTATTGCCTGAAGCAGTAGGAGGGTCAAGGGGGCCAACTATGTCAACCCCTATCCTTTCAAAGGGAACCCCAACCACAGGCAGTGGAATAGGGGGTGCCTTTGGGGTGCCACCTGTTTTGCCACTGGCTTGAAAGGTTTCACAGGACTTACAAAATTCCTTTGTGTCCTCTGACATTCTAGGCCAATGAAACAAGGGGACAAGCCTGTCCCAAGTTTTCATTTGCCCCAAATATCCAGCTAAGGGAATGTCTTGGGCTAGAGTTAGGAGGAACTTTATGTATTCCTGAGGAATCACCAATCTCCTGGCATCTCCAGGTTTTGGATCCCTTGCTTCAGTATACAAAAGGTTGTCCTCCCAGTAAACTCTGTGAGAGTCACTGACATCCCCATTTGCTTGTTTGACAGCTTGCTGCCTTAGACCCTCTAGTGTGGGACAGGTATGCTGTGCCACACTCAGCTCCTCCCTGGCAGGCCCCCCTTCACCCAAAAGCTCAGCAGTGTCTGCTTCCCGCTCCTCTGGTGTAGGTTCTGCACAGGGTGGAAATTCTTCTTCCTCAGAAGTTGAATCCACTGTAGAGGGAGGGATAGTAGGTAGTGTTTTACCTTTACTAACCCTAGCTTTAGGGAGCACTTGGTCCATTCTTCCAGGATCCAAGTCACCCTGTCCTTTTTGCTTTTTGGCCTGAGCCCTAGTCAAAGCAAAAATATGCCCTGGAATGCCCAGCATTGCTGCATGAGCCTCCAACTCCACTTCTGCCCAAGCTGATGTCTCTAAATCGTTCCCTAGTAGACAGTCTACGGGTAAATCTGAGGCAACCACAACTTTCTTTGGACCAGTAACCCCCCCCAGTTGAGATTCACAACAGCCATGGGGTGGCTAAGAGTGTTGTTATGAGCATCAGTCACTTGGTACTGGTGACCAAGTAGGTGTTGTTCAGGGTTGACCAGTTTCTCTATTACCATTGTAACACTGGCACCTGTGTCCCTGTAGGCCTGAACCTCAACACTGTTTATTAGGGGCAGTTGCTTGTACTTATCCATATTAAGGGGACAAGCAACCAAGGTGGCTAAATCAATAGCCCCCTCAGAGACTAACACAGCCTCTGTGGTCTCCCTAACAAGACCAACCCCAACTAAATTACCAAAAGTGAGCCCAGCTACTCCCTTGGATTGGCTATTAGTAGGTTTGCTCCCACCACCACTGCTATTACTAGGGGCACTAGGTGTAGCAGCAGGGGTTGTAGTGGTAGGAGGCTTGGTGCTTTTCTTTGGACAACTGGGATCTGTTGTCCAATGGCCTTTTATTTTACATAAATAGCACCATGGTTTCTTTTCTTTGTTTTGATTTGAAGAGGATTTGGGCCCACTACCCCCACCAGAGTGTTTTTGTGGGCCTGATGAAGACTCATTTTTTGATTTGTCCCCACCCTTGTCAGAAGACTTACCATCCTTCTTCTTGCCATCCTTGTCACCCCCTGTATGAACTTTTCTGTTCACCCTTGTTCTGACCCATTAGTCTGCCTTCTTTCCCAATTCTTGGGGAGAGGTCAGATCAGAGTCTACCAGGTACTGGTGTAACAAATCAGACACACAATTATTAAGAATATGCTCTCTCAGGATTAAGTTATACAGGCTTTCATAGTCAGAAACCGTACTGCCATGTACCCACCCCTCCAAGGCCTTCACTGAATGGTCAACAAAGTCTACCCAGTCTTGTGAAGACTCCTTTTTGGTTTCTCTGAACTTGATCCTGTACTGTTCAGTGGTTAAGCCATAACCATCAAGGAGTGCATTCTTAAGAACTGTAAAATCATTGGCATCACTTTCCTTAACAGTAAGGAGCCTATCCCTACCCTTTCCACTGAAAGATAGCCATAGGATAGCAGCCCACTGCCTTTGAGGGACCCCCTGTACATTACAGGCCCTCTCAAGTGCAGCAAACCACTTGTTAATGTCACCCCCTCCTTGTAACGGGGGAACTATCTTGTGCAGATTCCTAGAATCATGCTATTTTACAGGATTACTATCTGTAATACTGCTGCTGCCACCATGGGGTCCAAACCCCAACCTCTGCCTTTCTTTTTCTAAGTCAAATGCTTGTCTATCTAAATCCAGCCTTTGCTTCTTGAGCTTCAGTCTGGATTTTTCCACTCTCAATCTATTGAGCTCCCTTTCTAACATTCTGTCTTCAGGGAGGGTGGGTTGGGCATGCTTTGACACAGAAGAATGATGAGAATGAACAGAGGGAGACCTGTCCCTAACAGATGGCACTCTAACAACCTGGCCTAAATAAGTTATCTCTATACTATGATGAGAACTCACATCAGTACCAACCCTGCTAGGTGGTCTGCTAATGGGCAGGTTGGGAAGGTTCCCTTCTACCTCCTTTACTAGGGGTGCCCCAGAATCAGAGTGTGAACCATCAGCTAATCTCTCACCAGAAGTGCCAACTAAGGTCTTATCTTGTTCAATGAGCATATTAACTAACAGTTGTCTTGAGGGTTTCTTCCCTACCCCTAAACCTCTATCTATGCAGAGACTCCTTGCTTCTTTCCAGCTAAGGTTGTCATAAGCTATGCTGGCCAGATCAAGAGTTTGGCCTGTACCAGACATGATAGACAAGAGTGTAAGGGACAGAAAAAGAAAGAAAAAGTTTCAGAACTTTTTAAAGAACAGAAAAAAAAACTTTTTAAACTTTTTAAGAACTCCTGGAAAGTTTTAGAGGTACTTTTCAGCACTTAGCAAAAGAGTAAGAGAAGAAAAGCAAAACTTTTTGGTTAGGTGTACATACACTGAACTTGTTTTGTATATTTTTCTCTTATGAAAAGTACAATATGACAAAGTGGTAAGTAGTTGCAAGTACTAATTCCGTCGCTGCTTCCAATGTAGGAGGCTGGCCTGGCTTGTAGTGGGTACCAAGGGGTACTTACACCTTGCACCAGGTCCGGGTATCCCTTATTAGTGTAGAGGGGTGTCTAGCAGCTTAGGCTGATAGAAAAGGTAGGTTAGCAGAGCAGCTTAGGCTGAACTAGGAGACGAGTGAAGCTCCTACAGTACCACTAGTGTCATATGCACAATATCATAAGAAAACACAATACACAGATATACTAAAAATAAAGGTACTTTATTTTTATGACAATATGCCAAAGTATCTCAGTGAGTACCCTCAGTATGAGGATAGCAAATATACACAAGATATTTGTACACAATATTAAAATATTCAGTAATAGCAATAGAAAACAGTGCAAACAATGTATAGTCACAATAGAATGCAATGGGGGCACATAGGGATAGGGGTAACACAAACCATATACTCTGGAAGTGGAATGCGAACCACGAATGGACCCCAAACCTATGTGACCTTGTAGAGGGTTGCTGGGACTGTAAGAAAACAGTGAGGGTTAGAAAAATAGCCCACCCCAAGACCCTGAAAAGTGGGTGCAAAGTGCACCTAAGTTCCCCAAAGAGCACAGAAGTCGTGATAGGGGAATTCTGCAAGGAAGACCAACACCAGCAATGCAACAACGATGGATTTCCGGACGAGAGTACCTGTGGTACAAGGGCACCAAGTCCAAAAGTCACGATCAAGTCGGGAGTGGGCAGATGCCTAGGAAATGCCAGCTGTGGGTGCAAAGAAGCTGCCACCGGATGGTAGAAGCTATGGATTCTGCAAGAACGAAGAGGACTAGGGACTTCCCCTTTGGAGGATGGATGTCCCACGTCGTGAAGAAGCTTGCAGAGGTGTTTCCGTGCAGAAAGACTGCAAACAAGCCTTGCTAGCTGCAAGGGTCGCGGTTAGGGTTTTTGGATGCTGCTGTGGCCCAGGAGGGACCAGGATGTCGCCAATTGCGTGAGGAGACAGAGGGGGCGCCCAGCAAGACAAGGAGCCCTCTCAGAAGCAAGCAGCACCCGCAGAAGTGCCGGAACAGGCACTACGAAGAAGAGTGAACCGGAGCTTACCCGAAGTCACAAAGGATGGTCCCACGACGCCGGAGGAAAACTCAGGAGGTCGTGCACTGCAGGTTAGAGTGTCGGGGACTCAGGCTTGGCTGTGCACAAAGGAAATCCTGGAAGAGTGCACAGGAGCCGGAGCAGCCGCAAATCACGCGGTACCCAGCAATGCAGTCTAGCGTGGGGAGGTAAGGACTTACCTCCACCAAACTTGGACTGAAGAGTCACTGGACTGTGGGAGTCACTTGGACAGAGTTGCTGAGTTCCAGGGACCACGCTCGTCGTGTTGAGAGGGGACCCAGAGGACCGGTGATGCAGTTCTTTGGTGCCTGCGGTTGCAGGGGGAAGATTCCGTCGACCTACAGGAGATTTCTTCGGAGCTTCTAGTGCAGAGAGGAGGCAGACTACCCCCACAGCATGCACCACCAGGAAAACAGTCGAGAAGGCGGCCGGATCAGCGTTACAAGGTCGCAGTAGTCGTCTTTGCTACTTTGTTGCAGTTTTGCAGGCTTCCAGAGCAGTCAGCTGTCGATTCCTTGGCAGAAGGTGAAGAGAGAGATGCAGAGGAACTCTGATGAGCTCTTGCATTCGTTATCTAAAGAATTCTCCAAAGCAGAGACCCTAAATAGCCAGAAAAGGAGGTTTGGCTACTTAGGAGAGAGGATAGGCTAGCAACACCTGGAGGAGCCTATCAGAAGGAGTCTCTGACGTCACCTTGTTTCCAAGATGGCAGAGGTCTGGAGCACACTGGAGGAGCTCTGGGCACCTCCCAGGGGAGGTGCAGGTCAGGGTAGTGGTCACTCCCCTTTCCTTTGTCCTGTTTCGCGCCAGAGCAGGGCTGGGGGATCCCTGAACCGGTGTAGACTGGCTTATGCAGAGATGGGCACCATCTGTGCCCATCAAAGCATTTCCAGAGGCTGGGGGAGGCTACTCCTCCCCAGCCCTGACACCTATTTCCAAAGGGAGAGGGTGTAACACCCTCTCTCTGAGGCAGTCCTTTGTTCTGCCTTCCTGGGCCAGGCCTGGCTGGACCCCAGGAGGGCAGAAACCTGTCTGAGGGGTTGGCAGCAGCAGCAGCTGCAGTGAAACCCCGGGAAAGGTAGTTTGGCAGTACCCGGGTCTGTGCTAGAGACTCGGGGGATCATGGAATTGTCTCCCCAATGCCAGAATGGCATTGAGGTGACAATTCCATGATCTTAGACATGTTACATGGCCATGTTCGGAGTTACCATTGTGACGCTATACATATGTCGTGACATATGTACAGTGCACGCGTGTAATGGTGTCCCTGCACTCACAAAGTCTGTGGAATTTGCCCTGAACAATGTGGGGGCGCCTTGGCTAGTGCCAGGGTGCCCACACACTAAGTAACTTAGCACCCAACCTTTACCAGGTAAAGGTTAGACATATAGGTGACTTATAAGTTACTTAAGTGCAGTGGTAAATGGCTGTGAAATAACGTGGACGTTATTTCACTCAGGCTGCAATGGAAGGCCTGTGTAAGAATTGTTAGAGCTCCCTATGGGCGGCAAAAGAAATGCTGCAGCCCATAGGGATCTCCTGGAACCCCAATACCCTGGGTACCTCAGTACCATATACTAGGGAATTATAAGGGTGTTCCAGTATGCCAATGTAAATTTTTGAAATTGGTCACTAGCCTGTTAGTGACAATTTGGAAAGAAATGAGAGAGCATAACCACTGAGGTTCTGGTTAGCAGAGCACACATATATTCAGTGAATTATGGGGGTAACATGCCAGGCAAGATGGTACTTTCCTACAGTGGTTGTCCGTCTGCAGGGGGTAGAGTGCTGGTGTGGTGGTCCTGTGGCGGGGCGTCCTGTCCACTAGCACCGGTGGAGCTGGTGGGCAGTTCATCGTCCATGCTAGTGTCAGGGGCCCCTTGGAGTGCCACGGTGTCCCTCATGTTTTTTTGTATGTCCTTCAGCACCCCTACGATGGTGCCCAGGGTGGAGCTGATGGTTCTGAGCTCCTCCCTAAACCCCAAATACTGCTCCTCCTGCAGGCGCTGGGTCTCCTGAAACTTGGCCAGGACCGTCGCAATTGTCTCCTGGGAGTGGTGGTATGCTCCCATGATGGAGGAGAGGGCCTCGTGGAGAGTGGGTTCCCTTGGCCTGTCCGCCCCCTGTCGCACAGCAGCCCTCCCAGTTCCCCTGTGTTCCTATGCCTCCATCCCCTGGACCGTTAGCCCACCACCACTACCCCCAGGTCCCTGTTGTTGTTGGGGTGGTGGGTTATCCTGGGTTCCCTGTAGTGGTGGACACACCGCTGATTGACGTGTCCTGGGTACGGAGGTATGGGCCCGCTGGGTGGGTGCTGTGCTGGTGTTACCAGAGGGTGTTAGGTCAGTGTTGGGCTGTGCCTGTGCAAGGGGAACCAACTGTCCAGAGGCCCACGATGATCCGGGCTGGTCATCAGGATCCAGTAGGGCAGAGCTGCTGTCGTCACTGTGGGCCTCTTCTGTGGGTGGAGTGGAGTTGTCTGGACCCTCCGGTGTGGTGACGTTCCGTAGTGGTCCTGCAGGGATATAAGAGCATGATTAGTGCATGTGTGTGTGTAATGGTGTGCAATGGGTGGGTGTTTGTGTACCCCAGTGCAAGCATTCCTGTGTGTGGGTTTGGTGATGATGGTTAGGGGGTTATGGGTATGTGCAGTGTGCATGCTTTGGTGAGGGGTGACAATGCTTTGTTTTTGCATACGGGGCTTGGTGTTGGGATGTGTGGTTTGTGTTATGAGTACATTAGTGAGGAGTTGGAGTGATAGGGGAGGGGGTGAGGGTGGGGGTGTGTGATGGCATGCAGGTACGGTGGGGGATATGATAGTTGAGATTTAACTTACCAGTGTCCATTCCTCCACCGACTCCTCCGAGGCCCTCTGGATGCATGATGGTCCAGAGGTCCCATGTTGTTAGTTGTGGGGGAGGAGATGGGGGTCAGCCGCCAGTCCGCTGTACCGCGATGTTGTGCCTGGAGACCACAGAACGCACCTTCCCCCGTAGGTCGTTCCACCTCTTCCTGACGTCCTCCCAATATATTGGATGCTGTCCCACAGCTCCATCTTCCTGGCTATGGATGTGTGCTGCACCTGTGAGCCAAATAGCTGTGGCTCTACCCGTAGGATTTCCTCCACCATGACCCTGAGCTCCTCCTCGGAAAACCAGGGGTGTCTTTGACGTGACATGAGGTGGTGTGGGTGATGTGTGGGGTGGTGTAAGTGTTGATGTGTGGGGTGATGTGTAGTGGGTGTGTGGTGTTTTGTGCGTGTAATGTTGTATGGGTGATGGTGTTGTGTGCCTCTGTGTGGTGGGGTTCTCAGTTGCTGTGCTCTCTGTCTATCTGGCCTTTGTCCGTGAAATATGGTCGTAGGGGTTTGTGGGTGATGTGGGTGTGTGTTTTATATTGTGTTTGGTGTGTGGGAGTGGTGTTTGTATGTGTATCAGGTGTGTGTATTTTGAATTGTCCAATGTGGCGGTGTTTTGGAGATGTGTGTGTATTTTGAGTGCAGCGGTGTGTACCGCCAATGGAATACCGCAGTTGAAAGACCGCCGCGTGGATTCGTGGGTTGTGATAGCATGGGCGTGTTTCTGTTTGCGTGACGGTGGAGGTTTTGTTTTCGCCAGTTCATCACTGACCTTTGGTGTGGCGGTCTTGTGTGGGTGTCTGAATTTCGGCGGATTCCGCGATGTGGTTCATAATAGCTGTGGCGGAATTCCGCGGCTGTGTTTTGGCGGTCTTCAGCACGGCGGTAAGCGGCTTTTACCACCAATGTTGTAATGAGGGCCATAATGTCTAATGCAGAAGAGATAGTGATGGAACTCAACCTCACCCCTTACCTGCATCTTAGGATGTCAGAGTTAAGGTCTCTCTGCAAAATCAAAAAGATTAAAACTGGTTCAAACCCTACCAAAGTACAGCTCCAGGAGCTGTTGGCAGAGTTTGCTAAAAACAACCCCTCTGATGATACCTTCCCAGAGGGGGAAGCTAGTGATGTGGAGGAATCCCCACCCCACCCCTAGTTAGGGAGAGCAGGGTTTCTCCAACCCTGTCTCACAGGAGAGTCCAGCAACTCTGGAAGCATTGAGGGCAGCCTCAATGAAGAGGACCTCCTGTTAGCCAGGATGGCCAAAAGATTGGCTTTGGAGAAGCAGCCCCTAGCCATAGAAAGGGAAAGAAAAGAGATGGGTTCAGCTCCCATCAATGGTGGCAGCAACATAAATAGGGGCAGAGAGAATACTGACATCCTAAAAATCCCCAAAGGGATTGTAACTAAATATGAAGATGGTGATGACATCACCAAATGGTTCACAGCTTTTGAGAGGGCTTGTGCTACCAGAAAAGTAAACAGATCTCACTGGGGTGCTCTCCTTTGGGAAATGTTCACTGGAAAGTGTAGGGATAGGCTCCTCACACTCTCTGGAAAAGATGCAGAATCCTATGACCTCATGAAGGCTACCCTGATTGTGGGCTTTGGATTCTCAACTGAGGAGTACAGGATTAGGTTCAGGGGGGCTCAAAAATCCTCGAGCCAGACCTGGGTTGATTTTGTAGACTACTCAGTGAAAACACTGGATGGTTGGGTAACTGGAAATGAAGTGCATGACTATGTTGGGCTTTATAATTTGTTTATGAAAGAACACATTTTAAGTAACTGCTTCAATGAAAAGTTGCATCAGTATCTGGTAGACCTAGGTCCAATTTCTCCCCAAGAATTGAGAAAGAAGGCAGACCACTGGGTCAAGAATAGGGTAACCAAAACTTCCACTGGGGGTGGCCAAAGGAAAGGGGTTACAAAGCCTCCCAAGGAGAAAGTGGGTGACACTAGAAACAAAGAGAAAGAGTCCTCTCTAGGCCCCCAAAAACCAGACCAGGTGGGTGGGCCCCAAGACACAACCCAAAACAAAGGTGGGTACCAGGGTAAGAACTGGGATGCCACTAAGGCATGGTGCCAAAACTGTAGACAGACAGGGCACCACACCAAGGACACTTCCTGTCCCAAAAACAAACCCCCTAGCAAAATCCCAGGGGTGACCAGTGTAGCCATTGGGGATGACTCCTCAGATGAGGAGGTCTTCATAGCCTTTAACTGGAAAAAGGGCCCAACAGGTGAGTTGGAGATTCCAGAGGGAAGTAGACACTTCCACCACCTACTGGTGAATGGAATCCCAGCCACTGCCCTGAGAGACACTTGTGCCAGTCACACTATTGTGCATGACAGGCTGGTGTTCTCAAACCAGTACATCCCAGGTGAGACTGCCAGAGTAAGAGTTAGCCGAGACAGGGTCACTGATAGGCCTGTGGCTTTTGTGCCCATAGAAGTGGGTGGGACTTTTAGCTGGAGAAGGGTGGTAGTCAGTACAGACCTCCCCCCTGATTGTCTCCTTGGAAATGACTACCCAGAGGTTAGTCAGAGCCCAAGAGAGGAACTGGTCCAGTGCCAGTTCTCTCCCAAGGATTCTGGAGGTGCTACCCCTGCACTAACTGCAAGTAGGCCCCAAAAGAAAAAGACAAGAAAACAGAGTAGGAAAGGTGGACAACCTTTAGCCAAGGTTCCAGTGAGCCAAGGAGATTCTGCTCCAGTAGGGGAAAACTCCAAAAATGGCACTGGTAAAGTCCAACCTGACCCACAAGAAGTCCTGGCTAGTCAGGCAACTGTTAAACCTGAGTGGGTGGCTCCTCAGTTAACAGAAGAAAGAGTGGAAGAAGGGTGTTTACTACAAGATGTAGTAACCCCCCACTCTTACACAGCAGACAGGCACCCTGAACCCAAAGAAGCCTGTAACTTAGCTCCTTCCCTTGCAGGTAAAGAGCTAAAGGTGTGGTTCTGGGCACTGACAGCTGTCAGTGGCCTCTGCTTGGTGTTAGCCTTTATGGCTCCACTATCCTTGGCTTGGTAGTCTGACCCCATGCCAAATAGCAAGTTAGGCCCCCTGACCCTGTTGGTCATGGTGGGGTTAATCCAGCTCTGGGTAACCTCTTTGGGTAAGCTAGGGGTGACCCTGGCTAAGATAAGATTAGAAGAGGTGTATACCTCTAACCCCAAACTAGAGAGAATGGGTGAATACATTAAAAGCACAGACAAGAGGCAATTCAGACTAGGTCCTATCACTGTGGAAGTGGGTCAGTTCCCCAGAGGGAATGACCTGAACAGGAGGATGTAAGGCAGATAACAAACCAGCCTATTTCCTCTACTCTTCCTCGTCTGACAGACTAGGAAGACTCTCCCATCTTTGGCTGAGTCTCCTGGCCTGTGGGGGCTTGTGTAAGGAAATGGCTCCCTGTTGCAATTACCCCCCACTTTTTGCCTGATACTGATGCTGACTTGACTTAGAAGTGTGCTGGGACCCTGCTAACCAGGCCCCAGCACCAGTGTTCTTTCACCTAAAATGTTCCATTGTCTCCACAATTGGCACAACCCTGGCACCCAGGTAAGTCCCTTGTAACTGGTACCCCTGGTACCAAGGGCCCTGAAGCCAGGGAAGGTCTCTAAGGGCTGCAGCATGTCTTATGCCACCCTAGGGACCCCTCACTCAGCACTGACACACTACTTGCCAGCTTGTGTGTGCTGGTGGGGAAAAAATCACTAAGTCGACATGGCACTCCCCTCAGGGTGCCATGCCATCCTCACACTGCCTGTGGCATAGGTAAGTCACCCCTCTAGCAGGCCTTACAGCCCTAAGGCAGGGTGCACTATACCACAGGTGAGGGCATAGGTGCATGTGCACTATGCCCCTACAGTGTCTAGGCAAAACCTTAGACACTGCAAGTGCAGGGTAGCCATAAGAGTATATGGTCTGGGAGTCTGTCAAAAACGAACTTCACAGCTCCATAATGGCTACACTGAATACTGGGAATTTTGGTATCAAACTTCTCAGAATAATAAACCCACACTGATGCCAGTGTTGGATTTTTTAAAATATGCACACAGAGGGCATCTTAGAGATGCCCCCTGTATTTTACCCAATTGTTCAGTGCAGGACTGACTGGTCTGTGCCAGCCTGCTGCTGAGAGACGAGTTTCTGACCCTTTGTGCTCTCTGAGGACAGAAACAAAAGCCTGCTCTGGGTGGAGGTGCTTAACACCTCCCCCCTGCAGGAACTGTAACATCTAGCAGTGAGCCTCAAAGGCTCAGGCTTCGTGTTACTATGCCCCAGGGCACTCCAGCTAGTGGAGATGCCTGCCCCCTTGACACAGCCCCCACTTTTGTCGGCAAGTCCAGGGGAGATAATGGGGAAAACAAGGAGGAGTCACTGGCCAGTCAGGACAACCCCTAAGGTGTCCTGAGCTGAGGTGACTCTGACTTTTAGAAATCCTCCATCTTGCAGATGGAGGATTCCCCCAATAGGATTAGGGATGTGCCCCCCTCCCCTCAGGGAGGAGGCACAAAGAGGGTGTAGCCACCCTCAGGGCTAGTAGCCATTGGCTACTAACCCCCCAGACCTAAACACACCCCTAAATTGAGTATTTAGGGGCCCCCAGAACCTAGGAAACTAGATTCCTGCAACCTGAAGACAAAGGAGGACTGCTGACCTGAAAGCCCTGAAGAGAAGACAGAGACACCAACTGCTTTGGCCCTGGCTCTACCGGCCTGTCTACCCACTTCAAGAAAAACTGCAACAGCGACGCGTTCCCCAGGGTCCAGCGACCTCTGAAGCCTCAGAGGACTACCCTGCATCTAAAAGGACCAAGAACTCCCGAGGACAGCGGCTCTGCTCCAAAGAAGAAGCAACTTTGCAACAAAGAAACAAACTTTAAAGGACTGCACGTTTCCCGCCGGAAGCGTGAGACTTTCCACTCTGCACCTGACGCCCCCGGCTTGACCTGCGGAGAAACAATACTACAGGGAGGACTCCCCGGTGACTCCGACCCTGTGAGTAGCCAGAGTTGACCACCCTGAGCCCCCCCAGCGACGCCTGCAGAGGGAATCCAGAGGCTCCCCCTGACCGCACGGCCTGCTTCTAAGATCCCGACACCTGGTAAAGACACTGCACCCGCAGCCCCCAGGACCTGAAGGATCCGACCTCCAGTGCAGGAGCGACCCCCAGGTGGCCCTCTCCCTTGCCCAGGTGGTGGCTACCCCGAGGAGCCTCCCCCCTTGCCTGCCTGCATCGCTGAAGAGACCCCTGGGTCTCCCATTGAACTCCATTGCAAACTCGATGCCCCCGTGCCGCTGAGGGTGTACTTTTTGTGCTGACTTGTGTCCCCCCCGGTGCCCTACAAAATCCCCTGGTCTGCATTCCGAAGACGCGGGTACTTACCCGCTGGCAGACTGGAACCAGGGCACCCCCTTCTCCATTGAAGCCTATGTGTTTTGGGCACCACTTTGACCTCTGCACCTGACCGGCCCTGAGCTGCTGGTGTGGTAACTTTGAGGTTACCCTGAACCCCCAACGGTGAGCTACCTTGGACCCAACTTTGAACTCTGTAGGTGGTTTACTTACCTGCAAAACTAACAAACACTTACCTCCCCCAGGAACTGTTGAAAATTGCAGTGTCCAGTTTAAAAATAGCTTATTGCCATTTGTGTGAAAACTGCATATGCTATTTTGCTAATTCAAAGTTCCTAAGTAAAATACCTTTCATTTAAAGTATTGTTTGTAAATCTTGAACCTGTGGTCCTTAAAATAAACTAAGAAAAAATATTTTTCTATATAAAAACCTATTGGCCTGGAATTGTCCTTGAGTGTGTGTTTCCCATTTATTGCCTGTGTGTGTACAACAAATGCTTAACACTACCCTCTGATAAGCCTACTGCTCGACCACACTACCACACAATAGAGCATTAGAATTATCTCTTTTTGCTACTATCTTACCTCTAAGGGGAACCCTTGGACTCTGTGCATGCTATTTATTACGTTGAAATAGTACATACAGACCCAACTTCCTACAGGAACTTAGCGCCGTCAAGATTACTCCGTGCCTGGAGACATTTTTGTTTTTAAACCAATGCCTCGAATCGCTGACAGGCACAGCTGATCTTAGCTGCCTGTCAGGAAACTCCGAACGCGTCACTCCCGCTCAGATCCTAAATTGAATCTTGACATGCATTTCGGAACTAGCTTCATTGCCTTGATCTCGCTGACAGGCACAGCTGACTCTTGCCGCCTGTCTTATACTTCGGCTGGTTGGGCGTCCTTGTGCAGTTACCACAACGAACCACATGAAATATTTTTTCAGTGACGCGGACACCATTTCAGGATTTCTTTACTTCAGCGAATCCAAATTGAAGTAATTTATCGGTGACGCGCACACCATTTGAAACTTTCGATAGCTCAGTGCGTCAAGGGAATAGTCGGTGACGCGCACACCGTTATTTTTTGAAGACACAAGTTGTTCTTTAAAGACTTTCACGTTGAATGTCCATATACAGTTGCCGCAGCAAACCATATTGAAATATTTTTTCGGTGACGCGCACACCGTTTGAAACTCTCTTTACTTCAGCGCTTCCCAATTAGAATTAATCTATCGGTGCCCACACACCATTTGAAGCTTTTTGTGCTCCGTGCGTCAGGAATGGTCGGTGACGTGCACACCTTTATAACTAGAGGCGCAAGTTATTCTTTAAAGACTCTCACGGTCACAATTGATTATTAAGAGTGTGTGGGGAATAAAAGCCATATCTTTGACGTATCTGTACTACAACACTTTGGTGTGTTGGCAAGTGATCTAATAATCATCTTAACTTTGTATTATAATAATTGTCAAAATGTGCTTATTGAGCTAAATGTAAGAACTTTGTTACTGTCAACCAAGAGAACTACGAACATATCAAACTTTATTCAAAGTAATTTCCTATTTCTATTTACTACTGTGACTCTTGTTTAAGACCAATTTGCAGAAGTGTTATACTCTCTTACTTGTTTCATGGCAGCAGCTAGCATGTCTCAACCCATCCCATTTCTCAATGAAATGGGAGAACCTAACATTCCCTGGAAGGACTGGATCAACATTTTTGAATCCTATTTAATAGCAATTGGGGGGGGCAAGTTTAGTGCGGTCGGGAAACAACACATATTACTACATAACTTAGGTACTCATGGCAGGAAAATGTATGAATCTTTACCTGAACCTGATGATGAACGTGATGAGTATGTCATCACATATATTAAGTTGGAGAAACAATTTGGCGATAGAATAAATGTTGTGTTAGAACGCCACAAGTTCTTCTGTCGCACCCAAGGGAAGAACGAAAGAATAACCAATTACGTAGCAGCTCTGAGAGGCCTTAGCATCTTATGCAACTTTGGAGACCTAAATGATTCCCTCATTCGTGATCAATTAGTACGTTGTACTAACAATTTAAAAATACAAGAAAAACTGCTACAAAAACAACCCAACTTAAAAGAAGCAATCGAAATCGCCAAGTCCATTGAACACACTGCTATGTGTTTACTGGAAATCAAAGGCCAAACTCCTCTTGAGCAAATTTCAGAAATAAATGAAATCAAGTCCGATGATAGTGTACTCAAAATCAGAAATGGCGAGAAATTGCGCCCCAATGTAAATCTATACCTTAAATGTTTTTGCTGTGGGAGTAACAATCATCTGGCCAATTCTAGTAATTGCCAAGCCAAAACAGCCACTTGCAGGAGATGTGGCAGAAAGGGCCACTTTGCAAGGGTCTGTAGATAATCATCAAAAACTAATAAACCTAATGACAGTAAAAGGGGGAAGAAAACCATCATGAAGTGAAGAAGATAAATTTTTCAAGTTCAAGATGAGAATGCTGTGCCCACCCGGTATCCAGATTGCACCATTTTTATTGACAATAACCCAATCCAAGCTTTTGCAGACTCATGCTCTCCCTTCACTCTTTTAAATATTGCTGACTTTGAGAAAATTAATGATGCTCAAACTTTAAAGTTAGTCACACCTGATGTTAGCCCTAAAGGATACAACAAAGATCCCATTCCCATCAGAGGAATATTCAAGGCCCTTATATCTTTCAAAGGTCGTTCCACAGTAGGGAAAATATATGTGGTACAAGAGGGTTCCAATTTGTTGGGCTGGCAACACCAAAAAGAACTGGGAGTCAGGTTAGATCCTAACAAACCAGAACGAGTCCTGATTGTCAATGAACATACCTCTGCTGAACGAATTTTCAATGATTTCCCAGAATTGTTTTCCGATAAATTGGGTGTGCTCAAAGATTTTCAGCACAAAATAAAATTAAAACATGGCTCTAAACCTGTGGTACACAAAACCCAGCCAGTTCTGTTCAACTCAAAGACGCTCTTGCTAGAGAATTACACAAGCTTGAATCGCTGGGCATAATACAATCCATTGACAGTTCAGAATGGCTAGCCCGAATTGTTATTGCAAAGAAAAATCACGGTAACTACATCAGAGTCTGCATTGATCTGAGGGATTTGAACAAGCATATCTGGGTTGATAGACCCCCCCTTCCCAGGATCCCGGAGATGTTAAGCACAATGGGGAAGGCTGTATGCTTTTCGGTCCTGGACTTATCCAATGCGTACCACCAAGTGGAATTGCATCCTGACTCCAAATGGTTAACTGCTTTCACCACCCCACTAGGTTCCTATGTGTTTAACAGGATGCCGTATGGAATAGCGTCAGCCGCTGCGGTTTTTTAGAAAGTCATGCAACATATTCTCCGTGGTGCACAGAAAACCCTTTGTTTCCAGGATGATATTCGCATTTACGGGGCATCTATCAAGGAGCATGGCTCAAACTTGAGAGCCGTACTCAACAGACTAAGGATAGCTGGCCTCACATTAAAGAAAGAGAAATGCCAAATTGGAATGAGTACGGTGGAATATTTAGGACACACAATTTCTAAAGATGGCTTCTAGCCTAAATTGTGTCTGGTTGAGGCCGTCAAGAAGGCTAAGGCTCCTGGAAACAAGGAAGAACTCAGGTCGTTTTTAGGCCTGACTGAATTTATGGCAAAGTACATCAAGAATTTCTCTGAACTTACGTATCAATTAAGGAAATTATTTAAAAATCACACCTCCTCCTGTCCGATATTCATGACAAAGCATTCTCAAGGGTTAAACAAGCCATTTTGACAGTACCTTATCTATGTACTTTTGATCCCATGAGAAAAACAGTCCTTACAAGGGATGCTAGTAAGAAGGGATTGGGGGCAACATTATCCAAATTTATTGAAGGGAAGGAGAGAATTGTAGCCTTCGCTTCCGGGGCCCTTAGCCAAGCAGAAGCCAACTACTCGGTGATCGAGAGAGAGGCCCTAGCATGCTTCTGGCCAGTTAAACATTTCAAGTTCTTCCTTTGGGGCATCCATTTCAGTATTTGCACTGATCATAAACCATTGGTATACGTTTTCTCCACTAAAGGGTCTGCTAACATTACCGCTAGGATCGCAAAATGGATCCTGGGCCTGGAGAGCTTCTGTTTCAAGGTAGACTTCCTTCCTGGTAACAAGAATTCTGCGGCTGATTTCTTTTGCAGCGTTCCTCTAGATGTAAATGATGATTTTGAAACACCAGAGTATCCTGTTTTGTTAGTCAATACGCCCTCGATTTCCAGAGAGGAATGGATGTCGGCATATCCAAAAGATAATTCCTTGTCGATGCTGAAATCCTTTACAATGATGACATTAAGGACTACTGGGAGATAAGATACAAGATTAACGAGAACAATAACTTCCTTTTTAGGAATGACAAAATCATACCTCCTGAGAAGTTAAGGCATAAAATTGTCACGCTTGCACATGAGGGTCACCTAGGCAGAAGTCTAACCAAGGCCCGCATCAGGGAAGAGTATTGGTTCCCTGGAATGGATTCCATGGTAGAAACTGAGGTGAAGGATTGCAGTTTGTGCCAGCAGCAACAAATCCAAGATGATCCGTAAGACCCCCATATCTCCTGTCTCCATTCCAAGCAAACCATGGGAAAAGTTAGCTCTGGATATTATAGGTCCCATCAACCTATTTGGGGTATCTAAACCATATGCTTTTGTGCTTATCGATTACCATTTACATTGGATCCACACGAAGATGGTCAATCAGACCACCACGGATTCTCGGATAAATTTCTTGAAAGACATATTTTCGATGGAAGGGATACCTGCTACCCTCATCACAGATAATGGGGTTCAACTAACCTCATCAGTGATGAAGGAGTTCCTTAATAACCTCAACATTAACCATCTCACCACTGCTTTATACTGCCCACGTGCTAATGGCCTTGTGGAAAGAGCCAATCGTGTGATTAAGGAATGCATTCAACTTGCGAGCACTAATCACCTTAATGTGGAAAATGCAATTAGGAATATGCTGTGGGTGTATCACACCACTCCTAATTCCATTACTAAAGTTTTCCCGTTTTCGGCATTAAAGGGTAGGAAACCTAGCACTAAGTTATATCCGGCATGGTTAGGTGGAGGTGACAAAATGGTGCGTACCATCCCTGATGCCAAAACCCAGATATCCACACATCAAAACAAGTACAAAAGGTTCTATGACCTCAAGCATGGTGTGAAAGAACGGGTGTGGAGAGTGGGTGAGTGGGTGTTGGTCAAAAGACCAAAATTGGGTACAATGAAGGGTACGAAGTTTATGGGACCTGTACGTATCAGAGAAGTCAAACACAATGTGGTTGTATTAGATAATGGTCAATGTTGGAGAATGGACAGAATCGTCACAAGCGATGCTCCTCCCAGCCTGGATAATGAGGAGGAGACATCATGTCATGATATGAAGATGGACCTCACTAAATCGTCACTCAAAAGACAAGTTCGAACCCCGGCGTGGCATAAAGACTACATTGTTAACGCGTAATGCTTGCATTGCATCCCTTTTGCAGTACACCATCTAAGGGATGAATAATTCTGTGTCTAACTCATAAACTCTTAGGTAAACTTAACCATGTAACCCTTCTTCTCTCGTAGGGGATTTCCATGTATAGTCATAAGCACTGAATAGTTCTGCGCGCCTGCGGGGACCCCGGAGCACTGTTCTGTAATGTATTCTTAAGTGTAGATGCCAGCCTTTCTTGAAAAAGGCCTGTTAAAACCACTTAAGAATGTCACTGTGCAGCCTATGTGAACAGCTACACAGGCCAAATTGTTTATTCTTGAGGTTGGAAAGAAAGACAGCTGTCGTATAAATACACCTTTAAACACATATTTATTCTAGAAATGTAATACAAATATATTCTCACACTTTATTTACACCTCCAAATGAGAATAAAACAATGCAGGGCAGTGTAGCCCATAGGCTGCCATTATACAGCATATAAATAGAGCTGTGTCTTTAAGAAAGTAACGTCTTCCTGTATCCCATCATGCACAGCAAAAGGCAGTTGCCTCAGTTCTTTTTTCCGGCTCCTTCTGACAGGACCCTGAAGCATTGAGCTCTACTTACAAAGCCTTTTTTGACAGAAAATTCAATTAAAATCCTTTGGATTTCAATTTCATTCGACGTTTTTCATCTAGAGTGAACATTTTCTAGCTTTTCCTGTCAAATTCTGACAGAAATTTAAAGTTTTTCTGTCTTTAGAATGCCTTCTCTTTTTGACAAGTGCCCTAGCTGTGGCAGGAAAAAGGCCAAAACAGACCCACACCAGGTCTGCATTATTTGCCTACCATCAAGTCACAAACCTGATGCCTGTGACATTTGTAAAACTTTCTCCAGAAGAACTCTTCGCGACAGGGAGAAAATTCGGCTTCAGGCAAGAGAGTACAGGAGAAGAAGAGGGCAATCTGCCACAGAGCGAGGAGAAGGTCAGTCTTCTACCAGGGCTCTCACTGTGTCCTCTGGAGCAGCTGCCAGACCTGCTCACAAACGCCATAGGTCTCCGACGACGTTGAGAGCATCGACGTCGAGACCGGGAACGGCACCAACATGCTCGCCGTCGAGGACTGGCTCACCGTCGAGGAAGAGACATCGCTCGACGTCGACAGCCGTATCGCCGTCGAGGCGGCGTAGACACTCGCCGTCAAGGACGTCTTGGTCCAGGTCGCCGTCGACGGGACGAGGACGATCGATGTCGGTGGACAGTACTCGTCGTCGAAGACGTTCGCCGTCATCCCATCGACGTCGAGGGAGATCACCGTCGAGAGGCTCTCAGCGACGAGAGGAGTCAACGCCGAGAGGTACTCGCCGTCATCGTACTTCGACGTTGAGAAGTGATTTGACGTCGAGGAGGCAATCAAAGAGGCCTAGGAGGGTTTATACCACCTCAGAATCCTCGGCTTCTCTCATTCTTCTACCAACTTCACCTCAGCCGTCTCCTCAGCCGTCACCCCTACCACAGACACCTCTGGCACCTACAGCTCCTCCGCCGGCTCCTCCTTCAGAGTCCGCCCCAGTGACTCCAGCGGAATCCACAAGATATTCCCGACACTCTTCGAGACGTTCTTCTTCTTCTCGACACCATCGTCGACGTGAATCGGTTCAAAGATCTCCTCGTTTCCACCATAGACTTTCCTCCTCATCCACAAGGGATTACTCCCCGACCCTATCTGACTCACCGTCTCCGAGAGTTTCTCCCATAGACGACATGAATACCTTCCAAGAGGTCCTAGTTCGCGGTGCTACCAAATTAAACATCCCGCTGGCAGTACCCGCTCCAACAACCTCTGTTATTTTCGAGACATTACACCATCCTGCATCTTCAAGACAATTACTACCGCTGGTCCCAGGGCTTCTTGAACCGGCAATGGACATATTTTTAACACCGTCCACAGCTGAAACTGCTTCTTCCAGGCTTATAAAGAAATATCGTCCTCCGGAGCAGGACCCTCTATTCCTAAGGTCGGATCCGGTGCCTGACTCAGTGGTCATAGTGGCTGCAAAAAAGTTGCATTCTACATCTCCGTCTTCCTCCTCACCACCGGACAAGGAGAGTAGAAAGATTGATGCCTCAGGCTGCAAAGTATGCTCTACCTCAGCCATCACGATGAAAGCAGCCAGTGCTACTGCACTGTTAGGCAGGTATGATCGCGCCCTTTGGGACTTTGTGCTGCAATTTGCAGAACATCTCCCTAAAGAGAAAAGAGAAGATTTTTTGGAGATCGTGAGTGAGGGTGCCATGGTCTCCAATCAGGTGATCAGCGCCGCGGCCGACTCTTCGGTGCTATCCGCCCATAATTATGCTCATGGAGTGTCCTTGAGAAGACACGCTTGGCTACGCCTGACATCACTTAAACCAGAGGTGCAACAGAGAATTCAAAATTTGCCCTTTTCAGGTTCCACTTTGTTTGGCTCTCATGCTGACGACGAGATGTCGAGAATGAAAACTGAACTAGACACTCTGAAAGCGGTGGGCATCGAGAGACCGAGAGAGCAACGGAAAACATTCCGTCCCTCACATCGAAGGCTCTTTACTCAGAGATATCAAACGCCACAGTGGATGTCTTCAAGACCCCAGCAACAGCATCAGCATCAAAGAACCTTCTCGACCCAACTAAAGCCGACAAGGGGTCGCTCTACACCGCAAACCCAGACAGCTCGTCAGGCACCAGCGTCTAAGCCCTGAATCCTCGCTTCCCCCTCCTCCGTTACCCACTCCGGTAGGGGGAAGTATCTCTCATCATCTGGACGAGTGGCAACGCATCACAACAGACACCTGGGTGTTGAATATTGTGCAGAATGGCTACTCTCTCATGTTCATCAGCCCTCCGCCGTCTATTCCACCCAAACCAGTGAGTCACCACCTCAACGCTCTTCAATTAGAAGTAACAACCTTATTACAAAAGAGAGCAATAGAACCTGTCCAGATCAATCAGCACGGAAAGGGAATCTACTCAAGGTATTTTTTGGTACCAAAGAAAGACAAACAAGAGTTTTGTCCCATTCTAGACCTAAGGATAGCAAACAAGTGGATTCGCAGAGAAAAATTCAGGATGCTATCCTTTGACCAAATTTACCAACTTCGTCAGGGCGACTGGCTCTGCGCAATAGATCTCCGCGACGCTTACTTTCACATTCCGGTGATCGAGAAGCATCGAAAGTTTCTAAGGTTCATCTTCGGAAAAAGTCATTAGCAATTTACGGTACTGCCTTTCGGCCTCAAATCAGCACAGAGAACATTTTTCCAAATGCATGGCGGTGGTGGCAGCCCATTTGAGAAAACATCGAATATTCGTCTACCCCTATCTAGACGATTGGCTCATAAAAGCTTCCATGTATCTAGAAGCTCAACAGCATTTGAACTGGACTCACCAGCTTCTCCAGAGTCTGGGCCTTCAAGTTAATCTCCCCAAATCCACAGCAACACCTGTTCAGAGGCTGCATTACTTAGGTGCCATCATAGATACCAAGCAAGGAAAGGTGTTTCCTTCGGAGGAACGACGATTATCAATCCTCCAAAAGTGCCAGCAGCTCAAGAAAACACCTCAGACCACTGCAAGAGCGATATCCTCTCTCCTGGGCTCGATGGCGTCTTGCATCCACCTCATTCCCAATGCTCGCCTCCATATGAGACCCTTACAGGAATGTCTGGAGGATCAATGGTGTCAACTAGTGGACGATTGGGAGAACAGCGTCCTTCTTTCTCCCCAAGCCATACAATCCCTCAAGTGGTGGTGTTCCCCCAACAATCTTCTGGAGGGGATTCCATTCCAACAACAGCCGCCAACTCAAACCATTGTCACAGACGCATCGCTGCTCGGATGGGGAGCGCATATGGATCACCTTCGAGTCCAAGGCAAGTGGTCACAGAGAGAGCGACTGTACCACATCAACCTCAAACAATCTGGCACTGGCTCCTAGCCAGGAACCTCTCGCTAGTGGCAACTCACCTTCCGGGCATACAGAATGTTCAAGCGGATGCCCTCAGCCGCGCAATGCCCGAAAACCAAAAATGGGTTTTGCACGACGACGACGTCCGTTCCATTTTTGCCATGTGGGGTACCCCCTCTATAGACCTATTCGCAACCCCAGAAAACAAAAAATGCCAAAACTTTGCCTCCAGATACTACCATCCAGAAACGCTGGGGAATGCCCTGTGGATAAACTGGTCAGGAGCATTTCTTTATGCCTTTCCACCGCTTTCCCTGATACCGGCAGTCCTCCTGAAACTGTCCGAGGCTCACTCCAAGATGATTCTCATTGCCCCAGAATGGCCTCGCCAGTGGTGGTTTCCAGACCTCCTTCACCGGTCACTCAAACCACACATCAGGCTGCCTTGTCGCCCAGACCTTCTCACGAAGTTCCGAGGACAGATAACTCATCCCAACCTCTCATCGTTGAATTTGGCAGCATGGCTCCTGAGTTAGTACAATATGGTCACCTGAACCTACCTCAGGACTGCATGGAGATTCTAAGGGAGGCAAAGCGCCCCTCCACAAGAACAGCTTATGCCTGCAAATGGAAAAGGTTCTGCGTGTGGTGCTTGGACAATAATGTCGACCCAATATCCTGCGGAGAGGAGACTATTCTGCCATACTTATTAGGTTTGGGGAAGTCTGGATTGCAATTGTCATCAATAAAAGTACACCTGGCGGCTCTAACAGCATATAAAAAGAGCCCTTCCAAACCTCTTTCTTTAGGATTCCAATCATAAAAGACTTCCTGGAGGGTTTAAAAAAGGTCTTTCCTCCCTTTAGAAGACCATCTCCTCCATGGGAACTGAATATTGTCCTTTCGCGTCTGATGCTACATCCTTTTGAACCAATACATAAAGCATCACTCCAACATCTTACGTGGAAAACTGCTTTTCTGGTCGCAATAACATCAGCTCGTAGGGTCAGTGAGATCCAGGCCCTTTGCGCTCCAGAACCTTATACGGTTTTCCATTCTTCGAAAGTAGTTATGAGGACACATCCAAAGTTTTTACCTAAAGTCGTTTCAGACTTCCATGTAAACCAAACCATTTCATTGCCAACTTTCTTCAAAAATCCATCTACCCCTGACGAGAGAACCCTACATTCTCTCGACGTAAAGAGGGTTTTAAAATTTCACTTGGACAGGACAAAATGCTTGCGCAAATCCCAACAGCTGTTTATTAACTATGGCCCAGTTAGAACAGGTTTAGCCACTTCCAAACAATCCTTATCCAGGTGGATTGTCTCATGTATCGTTTTTTGTTATCAGTTAGCAAATAAATCTCTTGATGGCAGGCCAAAATCCCATTCCACTAGAGGGAAGGCAGCGACTGCTGCCTTGATGAGAAATATTCCTTTGACAGAAATATGCAAAGCAGCCACCTGGAAATCTGTCCATACCTTTACTAAGCATTACTGCCTTGATTCAGATGCTAGGGCAGATGCGCAGGTCGGACAGGCCTCTCTCAAGAATTTATTTGCATAATTTATGGTTTCAGTATTACTCTGTCTACTTCACCGCGGTTATGGGGATGGGCTTGCTAATCTATTCAGTGCTTATGACTATACATGGGAATCCCCTACGAGAGAAGGAATGGTTTCTTACCTGTAACTCCAGTTCTCTCGTAGGGGTATTTCCATGATAGTCATAAGCAACCCTCCCTCCTCCCCGGTGGAGTTGACATAGGAAAAGTTGCAATAATGATAACAATGTTGTTAATACAATGTTCATGTTTCTTCATGTCATGTTACAAGCCTACAAAAAAGAACTGAGGCAACTGCCTTTTGCTGTGCATGATGGGATACAGGAAGACTTTTCTTTCTTAAAGGCACAGCTCTATTTACATTCTGTATAATGGCAGCCTATGGGCTACACTGCCCTGCATTGTTTTATTCTCATTTGGAGGTGTAAATAAAGTGTGAGAATATATTTTTATTACATTTCTAGAATAAATATGTGTTTAGAGGTGTATTTATACGACAGCTGTCTTTCTTTCCAACCTCAAGAATAAACAATTTGGCCTGTGTAGCTGTTCACATAGGCTGCACAGTGACATTCTTAAGTGGTTTTTAACGGGCCTTTTTCAAGAAAGGCTGGCATCTACACTTAAGAATACATTACAGAACAGTGCTCTGGGGTCCCCGCAGGTGCGCAGAACTATTCAGTGCTTATGACTATCATGGAAATACCCCTACGAGAGAACTGGAGTTACAGGTAAGAAACCATTCCTTCTTGACCTCTTTCACCCATAGTTTTCCTCCTTCTTGACTCTTCCCTCTCCACCTCCCTTTTTTCTTTCCCTGTGCTGTTTTATTTGTTTTCTGGGATGGGAGATGTGTTATAATCTCATATAGTTCAGTTCCAGTCCAACAAACAATATGTTAAATCTAGTATTTATGATGTGTATAGCATTTAAACCTTACATGTTTTCCTGTTCATTATATTGTTATCATAATAGACTGCTCCATTCCCCCTTTCCAGCTGTGAATATTATGATCCACTTGTTTAGAATGTTGGTGGGAGATCACGACAGAATGTTGTGTGAGAGAGGAAGCTGATGTGAGGATAGAGCAGTAGAGAAGATTAATAAAGGCTTTACTTTCTGAAGAACTTCAATTGTGAACGCTTCGCTGATTATAACATCTACTTACCTGGGGTGGGGGGGCGGAACATTTGTCAAGTGTCTGTAGTACAGGGACTGACATGATTACAACTTCCAGCAGGCACTGTTACTGTCACTGAAATCACCAGCCCAGTTTCTCCCTTCTCCAGAAATCCTTGTTTATTAAGTCAAAAATGAAGTATACTTATCTGGTGGGAGAACATCTGTATGGGGTACGTAGTACAGGGACTGACATGACTAAAACCCCCAGGTACTGTTTGATAACTCTAATCACGTGCAGTGTCCACTTCTCCAAATACCCGTGTTTGTAAACTCCTAATTGAAGTATTCTCACCTTGGAGGACATCATGGGCTAACCTTTGGGCAGTAGAGGGAGTGACATGACAGTAAAGTCAAATAGCCCCTTTGTTCTCTGTAGGAAGTTGGCTCTGTATATACTATTTCAAAGTAAGAAATAGTGTGCACAGAGTCCAAGGGTTCCCCTTAGAGGTAAGATAGTGGCAAAAGTAGATAATTCTAATGCTCTATTTTGTGGTAGTGTGGTTGAGCAGTAGGCTTATCAGAGGGTAGTGTTAAGCATTTGTTGTACACACGCAGGCAATAAATGAGGAACACACACTCAAAGACTTACTCCAGGCCAATAGGTTTTATATTGAAAAATATATTTTCTTAGTTTATTTTAAGAACCACAGGTTCAAGATTTACAGTTAATACTTTAAATGTAAGGTACTTCACTTAGATACTTTAGGAACTTTGAATGAAAACAATATCATGTACAGTCTTTGTAAAAATGGCAATAAGCTATTTTCAAAGAGGACAGTGCAAAAATCAACGGTTCCTGGGGGAGGTAAGTAAAGGTTAGTTTTGGAGGTAAGTAAAACACTTACAAGTCTCAGTTCTGGGGGCATAGGCAGCCCACTGTTGGGGATTCAAGGCAACCCCAAAGTTACCACACCAGCAGCTCAGGGCCGGTCAAGTGCAGAGGTCAAAGAGGTGCCCAAAACACATAGGCGCCTATGGAGAACAGGGGTGATCCGGTTCCAGTCTGCCAGCAGGTAAGTACCTGCGTCCTCGGGGGGGCAGACCAGGGGGGTTTTGTAGAGCACTGGGGGAAGACACAAGTAGGCACACAAAACACACCCTCAGTGGCACAGGGGTGGCCGGGTGCAGTGTGCAAAGCAAGCGTCGGGTTACAGGTAGGACTCAATGAAGGGACCCGGGGTCACTCTAGCGGTGCAGGCAGGCACGGGGGGGGGTTCTTGGGACAGCCACCACCTGGGCTAGGCAGAGGGTCACTCCTGCATTGAAGTTCGGTTCCTTCAGGTACTGGGGGCTGCGGGTGCAGTGTTGGTTCCAGGCGTCGGGTCCCTTGTTACGGGCAGTCACGGTCAGGGGAGCCTCTGGATTCTCTCTGCAGGCGTTGTTGTGGGGGGTCAAGGGGGTCGTCTCTGGTTACTCACGGGCTCGCAGTTGCCTGGGAGTCCTTCCTGAGGTGTTGGTTTTCTGCAGGTCGAGCCGGGGGCATCAGGTGCAGAGTGTAGAGTCTCACGCTTCTGGCGGGAACCTTGAAGTCTTTGGAAGTTCTTTCTGTGTTGCAAAGAAGTTGCAGGTTTTGAACAGGGCCGCTGTTCACTGGAGGTTCTTGGTCTTGTAGTCCAGGGCAATCCTCTGAGGCTTCAGAGGTCTCTGGTCCCTGTCGGATGCATGGCTGGAGCAGGTTTTCGAAGGTGGAGACAGGCCAGTAGAGCTGGGGCCAAAGCAGTTGTCGTCTTCCTCCTTCTCTGCAGGCTTGTAGGTCAGCAGTCCTTCTTCTTTCTTCAGGTTGCAGGAATCTGATTTCCTGGGATCTGGGGAGCCCCTAAATACTGAATTTAGTGGTGTGTTTAGGTCTGGGAGGGCAGTAGCCAATGGCTACTGTCCTTGAGGGTGGCTACACCCTCTTCGTGCCTCCTCCCTTTGGGGAGGGGGGCACATCCCTAATCCTATTGGGGGGATCCTCCAAACTCAAGATGGAGAATTTCTCAAGGTAGGGGTCACCTCAGCTCAGGACACCTTAGGGGCTGTCCTGACTGGTGGGTGACTCCTCCTTGTTTTTCTCATTATCTCCTCCAGACTTGCCGCCAAAAGTGGGGGCAGTGGCCGGAGGGGCGGGCATCTCCACTAGCTGGGATGCCCTGAGGGGCTGTAACAAAAGGGTGAGCCTTTGAGGCTCACAGCCAGGTGTTACAGTTCCTGCAGGGGGAGGTGAGAAGTACCTCCACCAGTACAGGCTTTGTTCCTGGCCACAGAGTGACAAAGGCACTCTCCCCATGTGGCCAGCAACATGTCTGGTGGGTGGCAGGCTGGCAGGAACTGGTCAGCCTACACTAGAAGTCGGGTAGGTATTCAGGGGGCCTCTCTAAGATGCCCTCTGGGTGTATGTTACAATAAATTGCACACTGGCATAGGTGTGCATTTATTGCACTGAGAAGTTTGATACCAAACTTCCCAGTTTTCAGTGTAGCCATCATGGAACTGTGGAGTTTGTGTTTGACAAACTCCCAGACCATACACTCTTATGGCTACCCTGCACTTACAATGTATAAGGTTTTGGTTAGACACTGTAGGGGCATAGTGCTTATGTACATATGCCCTCACCTGTGGTATAGTGCACCCTGCCTTAGGGCTGTATGGCCTTCTAGAGGGGGGACTTACCTATGCCACAGGCAGTGTGAGGTTGGCATGGCACTCTGAGGGGAGTGCCATGTCGACTTAGTCATTTTCTCCCCACTAGCACACACAAGCTGTGAGGCAGTGTGCATGTGCTGAGTGAGGGGTCCCCAGGGTGGCATAAGACATGCTGCAGCCCATAGAGACCTTCCCTGGCATCAGGGCCCTTGGTATCAGGGGTACCAGTTACAAGGGACTTACCTGAATGCCAGGGTTGTGCCAATTGTGGAGACAAAGGTACAGCTTAGGGAAAGAACACTGGTGCTGGGGCCTGGTTATTTCTCAATGTGAAATCCCAATTGAAGTTCACTTTCCTGGGAGGATGCCATATGGAAATTAGATGGAAAATAAAGGGAGTGACTAGAATGCAAATCCCAGTTGGCCCTGGTTCCCTAACTCCAACAACAAAATCAGTTTCACTTGCCCAAATCCAAACACATCACAACACCACACCAGTGGTCACTTGATCAAATACCCTTGCCTGCTAAGTCGGATTTGAAGATTACTCATCTGGGAGTGACCAGGATACAGATCATGCCCAACTCTGTGATGTGTCTGGCTACCTAGCTCCTACTTGACCTGCTAACCCGAGATGAAAGCATTTGAGGACAGGATGGGCAGCTTAGCCAGTGTGCAAAACAATTATCACAAAGGCCTCAAGATGCATCACCAGAATGCTATTAACTTCAGACACATTAGCACTGCAGTAACCACATGACGACTCCTATCACCTATACAACATACTTCTTGGTCTGCCTGCATCACATTTGACTAGGCCTACAAATGGGCCAAAACCCTAGCTTGCCTAGCAACTGTTTAGCCTGCACTGGTGGCAAGATAACATTCTCAGGCTATCCCCACAAGGGACAACGTTTTGCACATCTCAGCAGGTGTTTCAGGCAAGATCTGGCATGCTCTGCATATGTCATGTCAATACAACTAATACCATGTGTACCTGTCACAATAGGATTACCTGCATATCAAATATATACACGGTCTTTGCTAAATGTCACTGTAAACTTTTGGAGGTAGATGTCACAATACAATCAGTAACATTGCATATTTCATATCAACAGGTCGAGCTGCCACTGGGCACACAGAGGCCACTGACGAGAATGCCACTACCCTGTGGATGAAGCCCTCAGTGATGAAAATACTTCTGGACGTGGAGGACGGTTCTGGCCCATCTGGGCAACCTGGTCAGACACCAACAATGAGTCTCACTGTGGCCATATCAACATCTCCCAGCTCGATTGATTCTACATCATGGGCAACCATGCACCCCCCAATGTGTGTCCTTAGCACAGTGTCAACTAACTTGTGCCCCCAGTAATGGATCCTGAGTCGCAGCACAATACCTCTGACAATGATGGTCCAGGGATCGACAACAACCTTCTACCCCTTCCTTTGGAGCATCTACACCAGACCCTTCATTGGTGCCAGCCACTGGAGGGGAGCCCTTGTCAGGGGAAGAACCCGCCCCAGATGCCTTTGTCACAGCAGATCACCCTGCTCTTTCCACCCCCATGCAAACGGGGACATCCAGCAAGGAATCCAGGAGATGCAGATGACAAGATACTCACCACTGCCAGCAAGTGACCTCTTCCAAAATGACCACACTAATGACCTCCTTTGTGTGCCACATACTCACTCTGTTGATTGTTCTTAAACCACCTTCTATTTCCAATGGGAGGAGTACACTGGACTACCAATGGTGTGGCATCTCCCCCAGTGATTTCATCCTCCATGACCCTTTCACGTTTCTGTTCCAACACGCCCCAATTTATCATTCTGCACACATTTTCAATAAATCCACCTATCACAAAATAATTGTCTTGCTTCTGTTCCATATTTTGCTATGTAGAGATGTAAGACCATGTGAAGCAAATGAGGAAGACATAAGATACTAATGCAAGGAGGGATATGTTACAGGTACAGTGTTCTGCAAAGGATTACTACCAAACACATTTCTACAAGTGTCTGGTCACATAAAACATTTTATTGCACTGTACAGCACATAGGCTATTGAAATGTCTGAACTGTCATATACAAAAATGGCTGACTCGTATTGAGTCAAGGTACACATACCAAGGTACAATCCTCTAGACCACGGAAGAAAGGGTCTTGTCAGACATTGTCCCGAAAAATAGGCAAACAGAAAAGTAAATGGTGTCACCAGTATGATCCTTATCACATACCACCACCACATAAACCAAGGTACAGGGAGAGACCAGTGCAACATTCCCTGATCACAGGCTCATCATTATCCAATGGCCATTCATCTGGTGGTATCACACAAACATATGTCAATGTTGTGGCAGCATGTACTGTGGCCTGCAATGATGAAACACATCTACTGCTACATACAGGTCATACAAAAAATAATGTTTAGCCAATGTGAAGGGTGAATGCCTTGCTCGCAATTTATGGCTACATATTTCATGCCTACATGATGAGATACATGATGCAATCGACCCAGCACAGCACACTAAAAAAATACAATGTGCACTTCAGACCTTCCACCTAAACACTGTTTAAACTGCCTTGGCACAAGTCTCATACATCCCAGATCTGTGACCTACCTTACCTGGGACAATCCATGTCCACTTTGTCTGTCAGAACAGCATCAGATACCAGCCAATGTCACAGCTCTGAAATGTGCACATGAGGATGTCATGGTGAAGGTACAAAAACAAAACAGGGAATATAAACTTGAAAACATACCATAGCAAGCATATGGAAATGAAATTACATTGCAACAAGGCTGCCACAAACAAAGCAGCATCAAAAAGGTGGGACTATGTCAAAGGCTAACTGTTCAAGAGCCTTTGGCTGAATATTGGAGAGTATCAGCTCCCTAGTTGTTCCCAAAGCACTCAACTCAACACATTCTCAGACCTCCAGTACATTGTACAGTCACAGTCATGACATTACATGACATACTTAAACTCATTAAAAGTTGCTGTTGATGAGATCTTCCCGCAAGTCATCTCCTTCCTCTTCACCACTGTCATTCTCACTTGGCAATTCATGATTCTTACCCAGTGGCACTGCAGGCTCCCCCTCCTCTGGGATGTACGGGATATTCCTCCATAGGGCGATGTTGTGGAGCATTCAGCATGCCATAGGGATCTGACACACTTTTCTGGGTGAGTAGAGGAGGGCTCCACCAGTCCTGTCCAGACACCAAAATCTGGCCTCCAGGATCCCAAGAGCCAACTCCACTACCTGCCTTGTTCTTCAATGGGACTCACTGAAGCGGACTTCCCCTGGCATAGTTGGATTCCTTATTGGCATCAACAACCAAGGATGGTTTACTTTGTGGAGTCTCCTGTTAAGGTATGGGACATATGTGCAACAATGAGTCACTCACTTCATAATTGTAGCACTGGACATTGCACACACACAATCAGGACAGATGTAACTTGCCAACCAGCCAGGCTCTCTCATGGTACAGTTGTGACATCAGCTGGGGTATGGTGATGTTCTGCATTATGAAGGAATTGTGGGCTGCACCCAGATAACGGGCACAGACCTGTAAAATGTAGAGATCTGCCAAACATACAACTTGCACATTGATGGACTGGAAGTTCTTTCTGTTGTGGTATACTTGTTCAATGGTCTGTGGTGGGACCAAGCCTACATGTGTGTCATCAACGGCCCCCATCACAAGTGGGATGCGTGCAAAACCATAAACGTCATGCTTCACATGGGCTAAATCCTCATGTCCAAATGTTTCAACATTGCTGAAAGGACATCCTTCAAAACTAGACTGAACATAGGTTGTGACATGCCAACTGAGAGGGCCACTGTATATTGGAAGGATCCTGTGGCTAGGAAGTGCAGTACTTACATGACTTGTACAATGGGTGTTCTGCAGGTTGGATAACTAATAGATGGCATCAGATCTGGCTATAAGTCCACTATTATTTGCTTATTCAGACGAAATAGCAGAATGAAGTGGCGTTCTTCCTTTGCTTGAAGGTCTTGCAGTGGACGGTAGGGAGGTTGTTGCATCCTCCCTCTCCTGGGGTACCTATGTATGACAAGACATGATTTGTAATATTAGTCAGTGTATCCCCAGCAAAATAGATGATGCATGTCAATGATGTCATGTGACAAGGCATTTTTGAATGGATAGACAAGGCAAGCAGTACACATCACAGCTGCATATAACACAAGGTTCATATGTGGCCAGCATGGTTTTAGACACATGTGGTCACAACATGTATATGGACCAAACTCAGAGATGTGTAACACAAATGACCCACCAAATGTGACTCAGTATTTCTACAGCCAAAATGACCATCAATCAATCAATCAAGTATTTGTAGAGCGCACTACCACCCGTGAGGGTCTCAAGGTGCTGGGGGAAGAGGGGTGGGGTGCTGCTACTGCTCGAATAACCAGGTTTTGAGCCGCTTCCTGGAGGTCAGCAGGTCTTCGGTCTGACGTAGGGGCAGAGGAAGGGTGTTCCAGTTCTTTGCGGCGAGGTGGGAGAAGGATCTGCCTCCGGTTGTCGCTCTTCGGATGCGGGGGACAGTGGCGAGAGCGAGGTCGGCGGAGTGGAGTTGGCGGGATGGGGTGTAGAAGGTGATTCGTCTGTTGAGATAGGCTGGACCGGTGTTGTATAGCGCCTTGTGTGCACGGGTGAGGAGTTTGAAGGTTATCCTTTTGCTGACGGGGAGCTAGTGTAGGTCTCTCAGGAGGAAGGTGATGTGGCTGTGGCGGTGGGCATCGAGGAACAGGCGTGCGGAGGTGTTTTGTATGCGTTGCAGTCATTTGAGGAGTTTGGCTGGGGCTCCTGCGTAGAGGGCGTTTCCATAGTCATGTCTGCTGCTGACGAGGGCTTGGGTGACAGTTTTTCTGGTATCTGTGGGAATCCATCTGTAGATCTTGCGGAGCATTCAGAGGGTGTTGAAGCAAGATGAGGAGACGGCACTGACTTGCTTGGACATGGAGAGTGTTGAGTCGAGGGTAACGCCCAAGTTGCGTGCGTGGTTGGTGGGTGTTGGGGCTGCTCCCAGAGAGGTCAGCCACAAGGAGTCGTCCCAGGCTGTGGGGTTGGCTCCGAGGATGAGGACCTCCGTCTTGTCTGAGTTCAACTTCAGTCTGCTGTTTCTCATCCATTCTGCGACAGCCTTCATTCCTTCGTGGAGGTTGGATATGGCGGTGAGGGGGTCCTTAGTGAGAGAAAGGATCAGTTGCGTGTCATCGGCGTAGGAGATGATGTTGAGGTTGTATAGCCGGGCGAGAGGGGCGATGTAGATGTTGTATAGTGTAGGGCTGAGGGATGATCCTTGGGGAACACCGCAGATGATCTTGGATGCTCCGGAGCAGAAAGGGGGGAGGCAGACGCTCTGGGTTCTGCCGGAGAGGAAGGAGGTGATCCACTCCAGAGCTCTGTTCTGGATCCCTGCGTTGTGGAGGCGTGTGCTTAGGATGCAGTGGCAGACGGTATCGAAAGGCGTCCGAGAGGTCCAGGAGGATGAGGGCTGTGGTTTCGCCATTGTCAACCAGGACCCTGATGTCGTTGGTGGCTGCGATGAGGGCGGTTTCGGTACTGTGGTTTCTGGCAGAACCCTGACTGGGAAGGGTCCAGGATGTTGTTTTCTTCGAGGAAGTGGGTCAGTTGTCTGTTGACGATCTTCGCAAAGACCTTGGCCGGGAATGGGAGCAGGGAGATGGGACGGAAATTCTTGAGGTCTCTCGGGTCTGCCATGGGTTTCTTGAGTAGGTCCCGGTCTCAAAGGAGATGTCGCTGATTTTGCAGAGGTGGGGTGCGATGGTGTCACTTGCTTTGTTAAAGATGTGGTGTGGGCATGCGTCTGACGGAGATCCAGAGTGGATAGTGCTAATGGTTTTGATTGTGTCATCGATGTTTACGTTGGCCCAGACGAGCAGGGGGTCGTGGTTGAAGGTGTGTGGAGAGTCAGCGGAGTCGGTGAGTGGAGGGGAGGTCTGGCTGCAGAAGCTTTCATGGATGTTTGTGATCTTGTGGTGGAAGAAAGTGGCGAGGGAGTTGCAGAGGTCTTGTGATTACAGGATGTCGTTTGTGCTGGAGCTGGGGTTGGCAAGTTCCTTCACAATGTTGAAGAGCTCCTTGCTGTTGTGTGCATTGTTGTCCAAACGGTCTTTGAAGGAGGTTTTCTTGGCAGATCTGATGAGGTGATGATGATTGCGGATGGCGTTCTTGAGGGCAGCATGGTTGTCTGGTGTCTGTTCGTGGAGCCACTTTCTTTCCAGTTTTCAGCAGGTTTGCTTGAAGGCTCGAAGGTCTGAGGTGAACCTGCTTGCTCTCTTGTTGTCATCTCTGTTGGACGGCTTCTTGAGCGGGGGCGAGGGTGTTGGCGCAGTCATTGATCCAGCAACAGAGGTTGCGGGCTGCGAGGTCGGGATTGGTGGGGTCGGTGGGAGGTTCTCGGGCGAGGTTGGAGTTCAGCGGTGGTGGAGGGCTGTGCCCCACTGTTAAATGCCATCTGTGCCCTGCAACATACTACAATGGTGTTTGAGTAGTAGGACCTACATGACAGGACAATTTAAGAATGTTTGTGAGGTCAAAAATACATTGTAGTAGGTGTGACGCAGTTTCTGCAGCCCAATACAGCATTTCAGGCTGCCAAAATGGCAGCTGCCTGATCTACTTCACTAGACATAAGGAACCCCCCTGCGACTTCCAGTGGAAGTCGTCATCACAGTACGAGTTTGCAATTGCAGCGGACACAGCCATAGGCTAACGTTGTTGCCAGTAGCGGTTGCGGGCCAATAGCTGAGTCCGCCTGCAGTGATGACCACATAGGTGGCTGTTGTGACTGCCATGTTATGCAGGTTCACTCACTTGACTCCTGACACTGCTGCCAGCAAGACCTCCATGACCTGAGCTGCTGTATGCCGCCTGTGGGAGCAATCATGCCATGTCCCGCAGGTGATAGGGCCCCGCCTTCTCTCCACAGGAGGCTAGTGACTGAGGTCGTACCCCCTCTGTGGCTCACCAGAGGAGCAGGTAAGTACCTCAAGTGCAAAGGTTTCTCTGTACTTTACCATCCTTTCGCTGCTCACAAGCTAGAATGTGCCCACATGTGCCCGTTTGACTACTCATATGTCTGTTGTGGCAGTCTTTGTGGAATCAAAGGGAGGGACAATGTGCAGGTATTGGTGGCCAGTGACATTTGTTACGTTCAGTCACATTATGTTGTGTGATGTTTCTGGGGTCATAGATCCTTCTTGTGTTGGGTGCACATAACTAGGTGAGGAGACATTATTGCCATCAATAGACATCTCTTTCCTCGTGATTGTTGTAAATGTCAGACAACATGTATGTGCGTGACAGCATGAGCTGTGTATGCATGTTGTATGAGTCAGTTGCGAGTCATGTGAGCAATAAATGTAGTGCCACAGATATTTCAAACCGCATCTGCCATTGCTAAACTTTTATTTAGAAGGCATATCATGACTCACTGGGCCCTTCAGGTTGCCACACACACCACATGCCAAATTGCTGTTGGTTACATGATGTACTCTCAGGCATGGAAGTGATGGGAATGGAGTGTCATGTAGGTTCTGTCAGCTCAGCCTGCAGAGCCCAGAGCCTGTCACATGTATCTTCCAATATGGGACCTTGTTCAGGCTGTGGGAGAGTCACTGTGGCTTTGCAACTGTGCACTGTGTGTCAGAGGAGGCCTCTTTTTGCATAGTTATTCCCTCACTTTTTGCCTGATGTTGATGTGTCCTAGACGTTGCAGTGCCCAGGACTGCTGCTAACCAGGTTCCCAGGGCCAGAGCTCTTTTCCTAAATCTGTTGTGATGCTTGGCACAATTGGATACACTCTTAAATATCACTGTAAGCCCCTAGTTAATTGGTACACCTGTACCCAGGGCATGGGATATTAGGGGTAGGCCCCTAAGGGCAGCAGCACTGATTGTGCCACCCTATAAGACTCTGCACCCAGATGCACCCAGCACTGCCGCTGTAGGCTGAGTGTTCTGGGGCAAACCTAAAAAAAATAATTCAACATGGCACACTCCCTGTGTGCCCTGTCCACCCTACATTGCATATGTTATGGGTAAGTCACCCATCTAGCAGGCCTTCCAGCCCTAAGACAGGCTGCACCATACTGGGGCTCATTATGAACATGGCGGTCGAGGCCGCCATGCCAGCGTAAATTACGGCCACCAGCATGGCGGTGTCGACCTCCACATAATAAACACATGGGGGACCGCCACAGGTGGCCCTCCACCACTACCAGGCTACCCCCGTCGCCAGGCAGCATGACGATGGCAGAATTCTTCATCTGACTGGGCAGCGCTACCCTCCGGATAAAGAACCCGTTTCTGCCAGCCATTCCCTGACAGACGGGGTGCTACGGGCCCCCCCTGGGGGCCCCTGCACTGCCTATGCACTTGGCATGGGCAGTGCAGGGGCCCCCGTGCACAGCCCCGTCGCACAGGTCCCTGCCCGATTTACAGGCAGAAATTTGCGTGATGGGTGCTGCTGCACCCGCCGCACTGCGGCATTGACGACGGCTCCATGTCCAATGTCCAGGCACAGCATTCCGCTGGGCCGGCTGCCGGCCCAGCGGAATGTTGATTATTTGGCTGGTGGGGCCTCAAGGGGGCTGGCGGTCTGTGTTAAGACCGCCAGCATGAACGCGGTGGGGATTTCTGCTGTGTTCATAATAGGCCCCTATAAGTGTCCTTGGCAAACCTGGGACATAGTGAGTGAAAAGAGCAGCCATTTTAAGCATATGTACTAGACACTGGTCAAACACAAGTCCCTCAGCTAAATGTTGGCCACTCTGCACCCTGGGTTGGTATTAAACAACTCAGGATCATGAATCCAAACTAGTATCAGTATTGGACTTATCCCTAAATGTACCAACGGTGACAACTTAGAGGTGTCCCCTGCAAAAGCTAACCTAACTGGCATGGTTGCTGACTGGTTCAATCAACATGTCACCTCCAGACAGCCAATACACAAACCTTGGGGGGAGAGCCATGTCTCTCTGGTTTGTGAGACACTGCCCTTCCTGGTTGGAGGAGCTAACACCCACTCCCTCAGGAATGCATTCCCCTGGCGGTAAGCTTCAAAGGGCTACTGCCCTTGAAACTTGAGCCCCCAGTACTGCTGCTAGCAGCAGATGGCTTACCCCTTTGTCAACCACCAATTTTGGCGGGAGCAAAGGCGGGAAACCACACAAAGAGAAGGAGGACCTGAGCATGCACCACCCCTAGGGGCTTGCAGGCGAAGTGGACCTTCCATTTAATTTTCCTCCATATTGGATGGCAGGAAAATAGCCAATGAGTTTTAGGGTAGTGACCCTTCCCACAGGAAGTGGTCACTGTAGTGGGTGTGGCCACCCAAGGATAAGTGTCCCATTGGATACTACCAGGTTCCCCGTAAAAGGTCCACTAAATTCAGTATTTAGTGGGCTCCCCTAGACCAAGAAATCAAATTCATCAGGAAGAAAAAACAGCACCAAAGAACCCGACAGCACGAGAGCAGAGGACCTGTTGCACCAGAAGAGGCTCCAAGACCCCTGCTGGCTACGCCAGAGTCCCAACAATCGCCGCTGCGGAGGAGCTGACCACTGGACCAACCTCAAAAGACCCAGAGGACCATATAGGCTGCGCAAATAGCCCAAGATCTCCCTCCTGAGAGGAGGCATGACTAAAGAACCAAAAGAAACCTGTAAAGAACCAGCAAACCAGTGAGGGTCACTTCTCAGACCGGCCGATATCTCCACAACCAGAAGTCGTAGCTGGACCCTATGACACACCAACAACATCCTGAACGAGTCCCACACGAGTGGCACTGCGCCCTCCTGTGGCTGAGTTGTGCCAATACCCAAGTATTAGTTATTGTACATCGGACTACAGCAAAAACCTCACAGAGTTGCAACTGGACCAGGCGGTAGCCCCAGAAGAGGGACTTCAGGAACACCCTGGACCTCTCACCAGAGTGCCCATGTCGTCCTGCAAGGCCCCCAGAAGAAGACTTACCAGCAGCTCCAAAGGGTTCCATTGCTCACAGCCTCTAAGACCTCCAACTCGCCCGCATCTGGCCGCCCTGAGCCCTGCATCGTGGAAGCAGCTATGTGCCATGAGTCCCTAACCCCTTGCAACCTCAACAGTCCAAGGGGACTCTAAAGCACCACCCTTAATTCTACAAACCAGGTCCTTTTCCAGGTGGCCCTGTGCCAAGAGACTTTCCAGCTCTACACCCGCCAGAACAGGGAGTCGCCCGAGGCTCTCCAATTGTCACAGTGTGCCCACCATCCTCATCGACCATACCGCAAAAGAAGAGACTGGTAACTCAACTGTGTGATTTTATATGCATTTTTACAGGTGGCCTTCCATTGATTCCTATGCTGCATAATTACGCACAGAAAGACTAACTTTGTTAAAACTTTGAAAAATCATAACTCAAAAAGTATTTAACATGTCTTACCCATTTTGGTCTTAAAAATTATATAAAAATCTGAAGTGTTTTTTAAAAATAAATTCTGGTATCCAGTTATTCACTGAGTGTGTGTGGTGTATGATATATACAGTGAGTACAACAAATGCTTAGCACAGCTCCTGTATTAGCCTAACTGCTCGACCAGCTACCTCAAAAATTGGAGCATTAGGTGATTTGATTTTTACCTCTGGAAACCAATGTGTGGTTGCCTGGACCCCCTACACAGTGTGCCTAGTTTTACACACTACATAGAGGGCCAGCCTCCTACACTGTACCCCAGAAGATCCTGTCATTTGGCCAGTTTAAAGCTGTAGTGGCAAAACCTGTCCTGACTGCCTTATTCCTTTGACTAGATGAGGAATGTGTACATTGGTAAGTCTTTACTGTAGTCCATATGTGCGCTTAGCATCATTGTCAGTGTGTGTCTCACACTCATGACAAGTCCCTTTCTTCAAAAGCTCTGTTGTCACCTTCCCATAAGTCATATTTGTCCTGTACATGCTTACTGCATAAATGACAGTCCCACAGTGCAGACAGTGTGTTGATTCCCGGGACACCATGATATGCAAGTCAGTAGCCTGGTCACATAGCAGAAACTGTGCAATGCATGCCTTTGTTTGTTGGAAGCCATCTCTGTAGGATGGACACATATGTCCAAAGGAGTGTTCAGCGGTGCAGGTACATAGCACAGAACCCTATTGTAGGAAGCTGGCCTGGTGTGTGTTGGGTACCTAAGGTACTTACACCTTATACCATGTTCAGGTATCCCCTATTAGGGTACTGTAGGCAGCGACTAGAAGCCAGTCTCTCTAGAGATAGCTGTGGATGAGCAGCCAGGGCTTATCTAGGAGACATGCAAAGCTCATGCAATACCACTGTAGTCACACAGCACTTTCACACTTGAAAAAAAACACTCAGGCCCTAATTCTGACTTTGGCGGTCATTTGCAAAGACCGCCAAAGCCACGGATGGCAAAAGACTGCCAGTGCTGGCGGTCTTCCGCCCACCATATCATGGGCACTGCCGGATTTACGCCACACTTTGGGCGAAAAGCTGGCAGTAGTTGTGCTGGTGGGAGGAGGAACTCTGACGGTTCCACTACCTGCCCACCCCGTCAGTAGGACACCGCCTGCTGTATTATTGGCCATTGTCTTGCTGGTGGGGTGCTGCCGTCGGTGGAAGCCGCTCTTTCTGTTCCCTGCAGGACGACCTTCTCCCAGGAACAGGTAAGGTGATCATCTGACAGGGTAGGGGGGTGGGAGGGTGGTGGTTGTGTGTGCGTGTGTGGTGTCTGCATGTGTGCATGAATGTGTGTAAGTGTGGTTGTATTTGTGTTTGAATGTTGAAGTGAGTACGTGTCTGCATGTAAGTGTACTGTATATGTGTGTGTGTATGCGAGTGTGAGTGTTGTGGTGAAGGTGTGTATGGATGTGTGTTTGAAAGTGTGTATGAATGTTGTTGTGAATGTGTATATGGATGCATGCTTGAATGCATTTATGAATGTTGTTGTGAATGTGTGTATGGATGCGTGCTTGAATGCGTGTATGAATGTTGTTGTGAATGTGTGTATGGATCGTGTGAGTGGATGCGTGTATGTAAGTGTAGGTGAATGGGTTTATGCGTGGTGCGTGTAGGTGTCTGTGTGCATGTATGCGGGGAGGGGAGTGCTGTGACCTTCATGCCAAAGAAGTTTCCGCCTCAGAAGCCATAGGTGTGTAGTGTTTCATGGTGGCTCACATCACAGTACAGGTTGCTAGAGCATGGGCTACCTGATGTCAGTAAGATTGCTTAGTCATTGTAGCCCATGAGCAGGGTAGTGAGTCATGTCCCTGTACTTATTGGGTTGTGTGTGCCATACTTTGGGAGTACTGACAACTAGGAAAGTCCTAGGTTAATGTTACTGACATGTATGTGACGTAGCCATTTGTGATGAAACTTGTGATCATTATTTCTTGATTTGTCTTTTGCGTCCATGCAGTTCAACGCCCATCAAAAGAAGACGCTATGGAAATCCATCCCCCAGAAGCTGAGGACACTGGGTGTCCACAGCCCGCAGAGCGCCCACTGCAGGAAAAGATGGGAGGACCTGAGATGCTGGGCTAGGAAAATCGCCGAGGTCCATTTGGGGATATCCTCCCACTTAGGGGGTGAGTGCCCATCTGACCATGACACCCCCTAATGGCCCGCATTCTGGGGGTGTCATGGTCGGATGGGCACCCACCCCCTAATTGGGAGGAGTGTATCCAGCCTATATGGTGGCGTATTTATTGTCTGATGGGCATTTGAGGGGTATTTGACTAGAAACAAGCATCCTGGGAAGCACTCCGTTCATCATCCTTTTGTGTTGCTAAAGTTGTCCTAAGTGGGAAGGGTATGCCCAGACGTGGGTCCCGTGCTCACTGTGCCACTGGATTCAAGCTAGCCTGGCTGATGAAGGGTGGTACCCTGAAACTGGTCCCATGATGCTTATTTCCGGTCCAGGGAGGACCTGGACTGGCAGTTCAGGCGGGACTTTTTCCCATGAAGAACAGGGTCAAGACTGATTTGTATATGGCTGGGTCCAAACTGGGGTGGCATGGTGAGCAAAAGAACAATGGATTAAACCCAGATCTATGATTGGGGGTGAGTGTTTGCATTGTTCAGCACCCCGTCCATCATCCTTTTGTGTTGCTAAAGTTGTCCAAAGTGGGAAGGGTATGCCCTGATGTTGGTCCCGTGCTCACTGTGCCACTGGATGCAAGCTAGCCTGGCTGATGAAGGGTGATACCCCGAAACCGGTCCCAGGCTGCTTGTTTCCGGTCCAGGGAGAACCTGGCCTGGCAGTCCACGCTGAACTGTTCCCATGAGGAACATGGTCAAGACTGATTTGCATACGGCTGGGTTCAAACTGGGGTGGCATGGTGACCAAAAGAACAATGTATTAAACCCAGATCCGTGACTGGGGTGAGTGTTTGCAGTCTGTTCATCATCCTTTTGTGTTGCTAGTGATGGGCCTTGCCTATTGGCCTAGGGACCTAGGACACAAATGTGTACAATCCATAAACCACTTGCTCCCCAGGGACAACATATGACTATGTACATTGATCAATCAAATACTGTTTGTTGTTGTTGTGTGTGTAAATCCTATGCAACATACCACTATTCCTCACTGTTACAGGTGAAAGTTAAGTAAGTGATGGATCACTGTCCTCATCCATATGTCTGGGTAAAGGAGAATATTGGCATCTATCACCCAGCGGCTAGTTGTCTTCAGCGTATGATGGGTGCTGCTGTCTCATTGCAGTCTGTAATATGAAGATGGCATTCACACGTGACAGAGCCTACATTGTACTTTGGGTGCAGATATAGATCAATACATTCCCTTGGTAAGTGGTGAATGTCCATTGACATGATTTCTGTGCCATCACTGTTTCCAACATTCCTTGTGCCCACATGTCAGCATGTGCCCCTTTCTCTTTGGACACCATTTGTAAGCAGCTTTTTCATGCATGGTCAACCTATGTTGATGGGATGATGTCTGTATTCCCTCACATGTACATGCATGGCAAACTGTGTATGGAATAGTACATTTACAATGGGAGTACATTTCATGTTGTGCCACAGACAGCAGTGTGTCACCATTGTTTATTGGCTGACACATTCCCTCATGTCATTTGGCATGTACAACCGCAATAGCAATGAGGGATTTGACAGGTATGCCTAGAGTTTTGAGTCACAATGTGCATTTCTATGCCCTTGATGTGGCATCATGTGGAAAAGTGCACTATACATGTGGATTGGGTAAGGTTTGTGACCTGACTGTTGGCTTGCATCATGGAGTGACTTGCAGTTATGTTGAAATGACATGTGCTGGGTGCAAGCATTCATCCAGAGATAGACATCTGGGTCTGCATGGCTATCATGGAGACAGTGGTGTAGCTTCCAATTGGGCAACATGTTAAGGGCCTTCAACAAGTGCTTGAGGGTCTCTGGGCCTCTCCATCATCCAAGGTAGTAATGGTGTCTACTGATGCACTCAGAGTATGTCATTGTAAGGGGTGCCAGACATTAGTGGTGATTACTGAGGGGCTTGCTGATTCATTGTGTTGTGGGTTTAGGGGACATCTCTCCCTGACATATTGCACATGATGTCTACAATGTCCATTTCCATGCCACATGTGTGGCATATCGGAGCAACATTAGTACTACCTCCATGACTCTATTGGGACAAATATTGCTTGGTGAAGTGTGCATAGTGGAACTGCTTCCAGTGTGACATAAGAATTTCCATGTCACCTTTCCGGGTTGTTGTAGTGTTATCATCAAAATGGCAGGATTTTGGAGCATCATATCTTTTTTTCGTTGGTTCATTATTTATGTGACAAATAGATGTGTGCATGAGCTTGAGTGTGATCTGTACAAATGCATTTGCCATTGGTCTACTATTGTGTGATAACTGGTAACTGAGGTCTGCTCATATGGCAAAGCTTTGAGGGTGATGAGGTATCCTACTTGTTGAATGGTTACTGTCCATGCTATTGTAGTTGTCCGAGCTCCTGATTTTCCTGTGGGCAACTGTTAACAGGTCAAATGGCATGCATGCATGCATATAGTATGGCACATGTATGGACCACTTAGGTAGAGTTTGTTGCTCGGGCCTACTTTATATCATGGTAATGTTTGCTAATCAGAGCTGTTGTTTAAGTGTGATCATGGACATGTAATGACCCTATTTTTGGGGGTATTTGCAGCGTTAGCACCAGCAAGCAAAGGAGATAGGGCACAGTCGCGTGGGGAAGCATCTGGACCCAGTGGCCCAGAGAGTGAGGTCAGTGCCACGGGGGGACCGGAACATCCTCCTCATCACCAGATTCTTCCTCCAGTGGACACTCCCTAGTGGTGGCAGACCCATCAGGGCATCCCTCTGCACAATCTTTGTCCACCACCATCCGTTCTGTTTCCACCCTCATGGTTGCTCCCCACCCAGTTGGCTGTGCCTGCTCACCCAGGAAAGTGGGCATCTCCTTTGCTGCAGGCACCTCTGCCCCAACCCCTCTTACCCTTGCTGCCCTAAGTGAGGAGGCTATTGACCTCCTGAGAAGGATCTCTGTGGGTCAGTCAGCCATTGTGAATGCCATCCAAGGACTGGTAACCCAACTGCAACACACAAGTGCATTCCTGGAAGGCATTCATGGTGCAATGTCTGGCCTACAGAGATCTTTTCAGGCTCTGTCCTTCACACTGATGGCATCCAGTCACCCCCCACACCTTCCATCCCCTCCTCCTCCCTCTTCCCAATCCAAATCACCCCTTCTCCTACCTACCCAAAGCAAACGGATCGATCCACTTGCATCCAGCTCAACACACGAGAAGCACACACAGACACAAACACCCCCAGAATACCTCACACAACATCAAGCATACCCACAGGCACCCCCACAACAGTCAGTGATACACCCACCACACCCGCAGGCACAACACCAACAGACACCCAGACATCCATCACAAGCACCATACACCCAAACAGACACACAGACATCCACTTGTACCAGCATACCCGCAGACACCACCACAACAGATACACACACATCCACCACTCCATCCCCCTGCACCTCCATCTCCCAGACCTCCAAGACACACAAACACACTCACTCACCCATGCAACAGACACCAACCAAACACAAACATACCTGCTAGAAGCACGCACCCATGACATCCACACTAACACAGCAGACAACCACCCCCTCGACCTCCAAATTCCCACTTCCTTCTGCTGACTGTCCCTTTGTCCCTAAGAAAGTTTTTTTTTGTTTGACCTTGACCTTTCCCCTGTTTCCTCCATTTCTCAGTCCCAAACTCAAGAGGCCCCCACCTACATCCCAGCCCCTCCCTTCCACCTCCAAGGCCTCCTCTGCACCCCCTGCTAGCACCCATACCCCTACCAAGAAGAAGCCCACCCCTCCCAAAAAGCAGTCCCCCCTCCGAAGACCAGACCACCTGTCCCAAATCTGACCCCTTCCTCACACCCCCACCAAAGATGATCCCTGAGGTTCCTGCCTGCCCACTTGGTGTCCCTTCCTGTGGAGGTTCCCTGGCAGTTAGGAGCCAAATGACACCACCATGATGTGCCTGTGTCAACACACATGGACTGGTCAATGACCTTGGACATTTCCTATTTTGAAGTAATCAACCCAGCAAGTTGTTTTTTGGGGTGTACATTTGTCCTGCAATTCCTTTTCCACTTTAATGTTATTCTTGTGTTTTCTGCATATAGTTGTGTATGTTTCAGCCGTCTTCCTGATCCATTTGCTGTTGTTTGCAGTGTCTGACTTTGTGAGCAGTGCTGGTGTCCTCCAGTACAACAGTATATGTTGAGTTTATGGATATGTGGGAGTAAATGGAATGGTGGTGTCATGGCATTGTGTAGTGTTTGGTATGGTGAGTATTTCATCTTGTGTTGTCAAATGTGATCCTGCACAGGCTGGCGGTGCTTCAGTGCCCATTCTGACCGTGGCGGTAAAGCCGCGGTCAGAAAAGGGGATCCAGCGGTTTCCCGCCGGATTTCCCCTGGGCCAGAGAATCCTCTGGGGATTCCGACCCCCTTCCCGCCATCCTGTTCCTGGCGGTAAAACCCGCCAGGAACAGGATGGCGGGAACGGGTGTCGTGGGGCCCCTGGGGGCCCCTGCACTGCCCATGCCACTGGCATGGGCAGTGCAGGTGCCCCCTAACAGGGCCCCACAAAGATTTTCACTGTCTGCTATGCAGACAGTGAAAATCGCGACGGGTGCTACTGCACCCGTCGCACCCCTGCAACTCCGCCGGCTCCATTCGGAGCCGGCTTCCTCGTTGTAGGGGCTTTCCCGCTGGGCCGGCGGGCGATCTTCTGGCGATCGCCCGCCGGCCCAGCGGGAAAGTCAAAATGACCCCCGCGGTCTATTGACCGCGGTGCGGTCTTTCGGCGGTTTCCGCCCGGCGGGCGGCACCCGCCGGGCTCAGAATTAGCCCCTTTGTCTGGTTTCCGGCCTTTGCTCCAGCCAAAAGTGGGCATTTGCAAAGGGGGAAGCCATCTGCTGCTGGCAGCAGGCCTGGGAGCCCACCCCCAGGGTTTTGCACATTCCTGAGGAAGGGGGTGCTAGCTCCTCCACCCAGGAGGGGCATTATTTTACAAAACAGAGAGCCATGGCTCTCCTCCAGGTTTGTATATTGGCAGGCTGGAAGTGGCAGGCTGGATGGAACTAGTCAGCAACTATGCCAGTTAGGTTAGCTTTTGCAGGGGGCACCTCTAGGGTGATCCTTGGGTACATTTAGGGTTAAATCGAAGACTGGTACCAGTTTGGATTTATCATTCTGAGTTGTTTGATGCCAAACAACACAGGGTGCAGAGTGGCCATCATGTAGCTGGGGAACTCGTGCTTGACCAGTGTCCAGTACATGTACTTAAAATGGCTGCTCTGTTCACTCACTATGTCCCAGGTTTGACAAGAACACAGTGGAGCCATATTGCTCATGCAATTGTGCCCTCACATGTAGGTGGTCATTATGACTTTGATGGCCTATTCTAAAAACCGCTGTGGTGACAGCCACCAACAGACCGCCCCGGAGGCTGTAATCCACCTGCCAGATTATGACACACAAACACAAAACCGACAGAAACCAGCTACAACCACAAGTCTGCTAGATCCAACAAAGGCAAAAAAAGTTGGACCCACCACCCTCACCCCTACAGCAGGAAAATACCGCCCTCCAAATTATGACCCGCGAATCACAACAGTGGACATTCGGCGGCGGTCAGCCATTCGCGGTGCACTGTTGCGGCGGAATTAGCCACCCAACATCACTTCAAGCCAACATTGGCCAGAACAAAAAACTCGCATCTGACTCATATACACACACCCACCAACAGCACTATAAAACACACCCCACATAACTCACAGTCCTTTGCAAACACGAAAATACTGCTACACCTTGCCAGGCCAATCCCTTAGAGAACTGCATACACACCACATCTACCTATACATCCGTCACGCATCACACACAACACCCTCTACCACAACACTAAACACACTGCACAACACACCATAGGCATGTCCCCAAGTTGGGGCAATATCCCCGAATGACCTACGGGGGAAGGTGTATTCCATTGCATCAAGGCACCAGCTCGCCATCATGAGGACTGGCGGTGGGCCCCCACTAACTCCCCCACAGGTGACAGCATGGGAGGAACAAGTCTTGGCAATCTTGCAGGGCCTAACTGAAGTCACTGGCGGGCTGTACACTGGTAAGTCACTATTATTAACCTACCTCCACTGATACCTGCATGGCACGTCACCCCGGCTCCCTACATCCCACTCAGTCCCATACAGTGCACCACTCCAATGACCACACCTACATGTGTACCCCTGCATGCCCTACCCACTGCAAGCACATCTCTCCCAGCTCTGCATGCACACCCATCAGCCTTGCATGGACAGCATGTAGAACTACTAATCCGACAATCCATCACCATACACTACCAAAGGTGGGAGGACAATACCAAACCCACAGGGGAAGGTAGAAATGCAGAATATGTGACAGATAATGACCCTGTCAAAACACTGTCAGCGGCGAGCAGGTGCCACGGCAACCCAGTCCTCCACTAGAAGATGCTCTCAGTGATGACAGCAACTCTGGATGTCCCGAGCTGGATGGACTTCCTGGCCCATCTGGGACCACTGGTCAGTTGGCTTCCACATCCCACAGTCAGTACACCACAGCACCCCGACTCCAACACCACAGCAGCCACTCAGCATCCCCAGACCCTGTCCCGAGGACACGTCGATCAATAGTGTGCCCACCTGTACAGAGACCCAAGTCAACACCACACAGGCAAGACGGTGAAGGTCCTAGTGTAAGTAGGAGTGGGCACACCATTCAGGGGACACAGGCAGAGGGGGCCAGGGACAGTGGGAGGTCAGCTGTGCGCCAGGGGGAGGTCAGGGCCAGGGAACCGACTGCCCAGGAGGCACTCACACATGTCCTGGGGGCATACCAGAAGTCCCAGGACAGGATGGGCCAGTTAATTAGCATCTTGCAGGAGAACCAGCGGCTGCAGGGGGAACACCACCATGAGGTCATGCAGCAGTTGCAGGGCTTAACTGTAAACATGGCCTCCATTGCATGGCAAACATCATGCGTGGGTACACAACACATCAGCGGGCGTCGTCCATTAGCCTGTCCACTCACCAGCCATCAACATCTGCTGCAGCTAGTGGACAGAAGGACCTGCCATAGATCCACAGGCCACCAGCAACCCTCCCTCTGCAGCAGAAGAACCACCCTGCAAACGTTTCCTGCGACCCAGAGACTGTTGCCAAGACCAGGACCACCGCCATGAAATGAGCCCTTTCAGAATGTCAAAATGATATACACACGGTTCCAAAGCAGCAAAAAGGTTCTCTAGAACAGAGGTTTCCAAGAAAAAGCAAAAAGCAATATGCTTGAAGCAAGAGCCCTCACTCACCTACCAGTGACATGCTTCATCATAGGGCCATACTCCTCGTCAGGCCGGCACTGCAATGCCTGACGGGCCCCACAGGGGGGCTCTTTGCCCGAAATCTTTTGAAAAATGATGTGAAACCGGTCAAAAACGTGAAAAGGGATTGGTATAGAAAAATGTAAAAATGCCTAGAGGTAAAAGCTAATTATTTATTCTGATGTTAATACCTCTGACATGATTAAAAACAATGTATAGGGATATGGTAAAGTAATGTCTACACTCCCTAATCAAAAAAATAAATACAGTTTACTAAATCTCGTAGTGAAGTTGGTACAAAGGGAGATAACACAGAGTCCCTGTGTCACTCAATCAAGAGGGTCAACATGTTTCTCGCTATTTATAGTAAAAAATGATCTCATGCGATTCTTCAGGACCTTAGTACGTACCTAATCCTTATGAAAAAATGTTTATGAAAAAGAGTATTTCGAGTCCCCTACTAGGGAAGTCAGAAACTTAAAAAGTAGAAAGAAAACCATTATCAAAGAGTTCATTGATCATCAACAGTAGTGTTTTTTTTAAAAACTATCCTCAAACAGTTATCCCATACCCTCGTGGACGATCCCAAAGGGTGCCAGGTGACAAAAGTACCACAGTGATAAATTAAAAAGAACAGCTGGTGAAGGTAAATCAATGCTTACCCTCCAAATATTAATGGTAGGGCCCCATCGGGGAAACATCAGGCTCGGAAATTCACTATGGCCTAAACATATATACAAAGAAACTTTAAATGACATGTAGACTGAGAGAAATACTATGTTATCAGAAACCGTGACAGGCCTGGTGTAGAGAAAACACCTAACTTCCTATAAAAGATGGTAATGAATAGTATTCCTATAATGATGAAAAAGAAGAAATATAAACAATTGTCAGATACTACTGACAAAAATTCTCAGATCGAAAAACAAAGCCCAAACTCTGGGGCAGTTTCATACTCATAAACAACAAGTAAACAAATGTAAGGGCAGTCACACACACACTGTGTCTTATATTAAAATGCATCAGCACACACCGCCTTCATAAATACAACAGAGATTTGTTTTCCTGAGCATGCCGAACAACCCCTCTAAGAGTAGTAAATAAAAGGAAAAAAGGGGAAAGCGCACGGGGATACCAGCGGATACCTCCATTCCTCTGTGTACCATAAACCCACAGATAGGAATAGCCTTTTACTCTACAACAGCCACCATCCTAAGGCATTGCGAGATAACCTTCCGTTTGGGCAGTTCCTCAGGATACGACGCAACTGCTCAGATACAAATGACTTTCATCTCCAAGCCAATACCCTGTGTCAGAAACTTGGCGAATGTAACTACCCTGTAAGGAATGTGAGACAAGCAAAGAAAAGAGCCAGCAACATCCCTAGGGAAACTTTATTGGCTAACAATACCCGCACACAACATTCTAGACTTACATGTGTAACTACGTACACTACTCTGAGCAACCGGATTAAGGGCATTGTCCGGAGATTGTGGCCCATTCTCAATAGTGCAGGCGAGACATTAGAAAGCCCTTTGTTCGCCTTTAAGAGAACTCACAACATCAAAGATCTGGTAGTTCACACGAGACCCATACATCACCAATTTACTGACGACCCCAGTCGTAGCCAGTGGTTGAGAGTTAAAGGTCACCACCCGTGCGGTGGCTGCAACATCTGCCCGATGACTAGCAGTACTTACGAAGTGGACCTCGGTGAATCTAAGAAATGGCAGTTGAGATCGCATACCAATTGTTGCACAAAGAACTGTATTTACATGATTAGTTGTCCATGCGATTTGAAGTACATAGGCATGACAACTAGAATGGTGAAACTACGAATCAACGAACACCGAAGCACCATTAGATGCAAGAGGTCCGCCACAAAACTGAATAACCACTACATTGAAAAACAACACACTCCAAATGATATCAGATGGGTCATTCTAGAAACTATTAGAGACAACAAAGATTGCATGAATAGACTTTTTGAAAAAGAACAACGATGGGTTTTTAGGTTAAAGACCCATTTGTCTGGATTGAACGATGAGATTCCGTGGATCAATTTTATCCATCGGTAATCCAGTCCCCGTAGGTCTTTGTAGTTCTCGTTCTGATTGTTTACATTGGTTTTTTTCACAATGGATTTTGCCAACCTTTGTTGATATTCAGGTCTCCTAATGCAGACTTCTCTATAAATATTAGGTAATTTCTCCCTTATGGCATCTTCGGTAGATTGCCTAAGACCTCTTTACAAATGGCCGACATAGCTTTTGTCCTTTCTCTATTTCTACATACTCTTGATTTCAGTAGTCGTTCCTCTCTTTCCAATATCTTTAAACAGACCCTGTCTGAACATTATCCTGAGTTCCGGGGACTGACAGCGCTCTTAGGTGAACCGATACTCGTGGTTATACACCAAGTAAGGGCCCTGCGGGAACCTCTCATCGGCGATACCTTGATTGCCGTTTTTTCACCTTTTTGTTCTTAACTCCACAATCGAGCCGCTTTCCTTCAAAGCGTCTCGGACTAGATACCGAGCCAGCTCACATGGCCGGGTCTAGTGAGGTGAGCATGCTGCTTAAATATCGTGGCGAGGTGAGGCGCGCTGCAGAACCCACGCGTGCCTCGCCTCCCATATTAGAGTCTTAATTTTACTTGCCTTTTCCGACTTGGAATGTCGGGCCATTCTATCTCTATAGTGAGTGTGGGCACACTTCTACGTGCCTTCCGTGATTCAGATCACGCTGGTATCCCCGCGCGCTTTCCCCTTATTTCCTTTTATTTACTACTCTTAGAGGGGTTGTTCGGCATGCTCAGGAAAACAAATCTCTGTTGTATTTATGAAGGCGGTGTGTGCTGATGCATCTTAATATAAGACACAGTGTGTGTGACTGCCCTTACATTTGTTTACTTGTTGTTTATTAGTATGAAACTGCCCCAGAGTTTGGGCTTTGTTTTTCGATCTGAGAATTTTCATCAGTAGTATCTGACAATTGTTTATATTTCTTCTTTTTCATCATTATAGGAGTACTATTCATTACCATCTTTTATAGGAAGTTAGGTGTTTGCTCTACACCATGCCTGTCACGGTTTCTGATAACATAGTATTTCTCTCAGTCTACATGTCATTTAAAGGTTCTTTTGTATATATGTTTAGGCCATAGTGGATTTCCGAGCCTGATGTTTCCCCGATGGGGCCCTACCATTAAAATTTGGAGGGTAAGCATTGATTTACCTTCGCCAGCTGTTCTTTTTAATTTATCACTGTGGTACGTTTGCCACCTGGCACCCTTTGGGATCGTCCACGAGGGTATGGGATAACTGTTTGAGGATAGTTTAAAAAAAAAACACTACTGTTGATGATCAATGAACTCTTTGATAATGGTTTTCTTTCTACTTTTTAGGTTTCTGACTTCCCTAGTAGGGTACTCAAAATAATCTTTTTCATAAACATTTTTTCATAAGGATTAGGTACGTACTAAGGTCCTGAAGAATCGCATGAGATCATTTTTGACTATAAATAGCGAGAAACATGTTGACCCTCTTGATTGAGTGACACAGGGACTCTGTGTTATCTCCCTTTGTACCAACTTCACTACGAGATTTAGTAAACTGTATTTATTTTTTTGTTTAGGGAGTGTAGACATTACTTTACCATATCCCTATACATTGTTTTTAATCATGTCAGAAGTACTAACATCAGAATAAATAATTAGCTTTTACCTCGAGGCATTTTTAAATTTTTCTATACCAATCCTTTTTCACGTTTTTGACCGGTTTCACATTATTTTTCAAAAGATCTCCGGCAAAGAGCCCCCCTGTGGGGCCCGTCAGGCATTGCAGTGCCGGCCTGACGAGGAGCATGGCCCTATGATGAAGCATGTCACCGGTAGGTGAGTGAGGGCTCTTGCTTCAAGCATCTTGCTTTTTTCTTGGAAACCTCTGTTCTAGAGAACCTTTTTGCTGCTTTGGAACCGTGTGTATATTATTTTGATTTATCTATTATTGGGAGGCTTACACATGGGACCAGGAGTCTCTCTCTCCGAATCTCCCGCTTTGCCCCTCTTTTGCTGCCCTTTCAGAATGTCCCCGTTGTGTGCCACTGAGTCACCTTGTTTACTTTGGACTACCATTGCTCCGCTCCCTATGGCCCCATGGACACTGGACCTGTGCTACAAACCAACAGGGCTACTACACTGAACTTTTCCTCAACCATCACCCCACTTCATTGCACTATCCCTTCATCATTATCATTTCAATAAACACCCTTGAACACAACTGGAGTATTAGTGCTTTATCACACAGAAATGTGCAATGTATTGAACTATATTATCCTTTGCAAATGTCCTGTGATGTGTGAATCCATCCAACAAATGTGGTTCAGCAGTCTGCAGTCATCGCATCAGTACACAGTTATAACCACACCAACATCTGCAAAAAGGGAAGGCATAAGTGACAGTCAATTGAAATGTAAAGGTAGTTATTGGCAAACACAGCTGGCACTTAACTAAAGTAGAAATATGAACAGTTCAACAGTCTTACCTGAGTGTCATTGGAAGTACTGCTGCATGTTATGTGTCCTGTTGTCCATATCCTCCTCCTCTTCTTCCTCCTCACTGTCATAAGTGTCCACTGCTGCCATATGTGCATTGTCTCCCCCTCCTCCTGCAGGTAGGGCACATGGCGTCTGAGGGCCAAATTGTGCAGCATGCAGCAGACCACCACAATCTGGCAGACCTTCTTAGGGGCATAGCATAGGGACCCTCCTGTAAATGGAGGCACCTGAACCTGGCTTTCAGTAGACCAAACCTGCGTTCTACAACCCTCCTGGAACGGCCATGTCCCTCATTGTACCGATTTCAGCCCCAGGTCTCGGATTCCTAACAGGGGTCAACAGCCAGGACAGGTTTGGGTAGCCGGAGTCACCTGGAAGAAGTGAGGTACACACATTAACCATGTACAATGGCATAGAGTACAACTCCAGTCAGCATACACTGACATACATTGTGTGGAGACTCAAGCTCACCTATAAGCCACACTCTGTGCCTCCGTAGTCGTGCCATCACCTGTGGGACGCTGCTATTCTTCAATATATAGGTATCATGCACAGATCCAGGAAACTTGGTAGTGACGTGGGAGATGTATTGATCAGCAAGGCACATCATCTGGACATTTGGAGAGTGGTAACTCTTCCGGTCCCTGTAGACCTGCTCATGTGCCCTGGGAGGGACGAGGCAATATGGATCCCGTCAGTGGCCCCAGTTACATGTGGTATGTGTCCCATGGCATAGAATCCAGCCTTCGCAGTGGGCAAATCTTCACTCTGGGGGATTGAGATGTAGCTGCTCATGTGTTTGAGCAAGGCAGCCAAAACCCTTCCAAGCCCAATCAAAAACATTGGCTGTGACATTCCTGCAGCCAAGCCCACTTGCCAGGAGGTGGAGCACTGACAGTACCTGCACAACAGGGGGAATTGCAGTAGTGCTACGGGTAGCAGGAATTAGACCAGGCTCTAATTGTGCACACAGCTCAGTGATTGTGGGCCTGTCCAGAAGATAGGTGAGTATGATGTGCCAGTCCTTTAGTGTAGCCAAGCCCTTCTCCTCATCCTCCGCAGTGGTTGGTATCTAAGTGAGGCAAATTAAAATGTGTGTGACTACAGTAAATATGGACACACAATATCACAGTACACAGAGCATGTATGTATGTAGAAGACTGGAATTGTAAAGGTATGTACAATCTGTACCAATGATGCCCATAAATTAGTCCAATATGAGTACTAGCATTAGGAAATGGCAATCGCCTGTCCTGTATGCAGGGCAGGTGGAAGTGGCCTTACTCCGCCGGCATTTGGCATCATGGCGGAAGGCAGTCTTTCCTGAGGTGCAACTCCTCATTGGCTAACATGGAGCTCTATGGAGTACAGGAACTAATGATGATCAAGACCTGATCGCCATTTTCTCAGTAGCACTTCACTTGATTCCTGCCTCTCTCCGGATCAACACCTCCACTGCGTGTGCTGGTGCAACCTGTGTCTGGAACCTCCGATGGCCTATGCTACGGGAGAAAGGGCCCCAGCCTTCACATCGGAGGAGCTGGAGAAGCTTGTGGATGGGGTCCTACCCCTGTATGGGCAGTTGTATAGGCCTCCAGACCAACAGGTCAGTACATCATGGGTACATTGGATGCGACATGGTTGCATATAGATGTATGTGTGTGCTGGCAGTGTGTCATTTGGGGAGGGTTTGAGAGCATTCGGTGTGTATGCAGTGGTAGGGGTCATGTGTGTGCTTAATGTGGGTCATATGCAGAATGTATGCCATCTGTGTTACAAAATGGATTGTTGAGTTCATGGTGTCCTCCAGCCTGTGTCTCCTCTGCAGGTCAGCGCCCATCAAAAGAAAGGGTTTTGGCATGCCATCACCAAGGACGTGCGGACCCTGGGCTCCATAACCGGCGGAGCACCCACTGCAGGAAACAGTGGGAGGACCTGAGGCTCTGGGCCCTGAAGACCGCAGAGGCCTAGCTGGGGAGGGCCTCCCAATGAAGGAGGGGTGCCCGTCGGAGCCTGACCCCCCTAATGACCCACATACTGGCAGTGGCCAATCCTGAGTTGGATTGGTGCTTGAGGGCAGCACAGCAGCCAAAAGCGGGTGAGTACAGAGTGTTTGGTATTTATTTTTTGTTGCCTGGCATGGGGTTTGGGTGCAAGGTTCTAGTCAGTGGGTGCCACACCATCCCAGTTTAGCTTTTCCTGTGTGGCCCTGCTTATCTATGTAGGGTGGTATGTATTGGTAAGTAGCTAGCATACCATGGCTGACAGGGCCTAGTGAGTCCCAGTAGGTGTGCAGATGGTAGTGTTTGGGTTATTTACTGCTGTTGTACCCAGGTAATGGTTTGTCATTCTGGTCCATATTGCACTGTGTTAGTACCAGTGAGTGACTGTGATGTGTATGCCATATGTGCTGTTGCTGCTGTGATTGACCCTGTGCTCCCTTTCTTTCTCCCCCACCCTCTCTCCTTTTCTCATCCTGTCCTTGTGTGCATTAGCATCATCTGGTAAAGGAGCAGGGGCATCGGCGAGTGGGGGAGCTGCAGCCCACAGGCCCCTGGAAGCAGAGAGCACAGACGCCGAGGGGACCAGTGGGTTGGAGGGTGAAGGAAGCACCCCGGGGGAAACAGGAGCCATGACTACATACTCAGATTCCTCCTCTGATGGAAGCTCCCTGGTGGTGGCGGATCCCTCTCGGACCACCCCAGCTACTAGATCTTCTGCCACCCCCGTACCAGCACCCACCCTCCCAGTAGCCCCCCACCCAGTTGCCCATGTCCACTTACCCAGGAGGGTGGGTGTCTCCTTCGCCCCAGTCACCTCAGGCCCTGCCACTATCATCCCTGCTGCCCTCAGTGAGGAGGCTATTGACCTCCTGAGACCCATCTCTGTAAGGAAGTAAATTATAGGAAATGCCATCCATGGGCTGGCATCCCAGATGTTGCAATGCAATGCCTACCTGGAGGGCATTCACAGTGGCTTGGCTGCCCTACAGAGATTGTTTCAGGCTCTGGCCTCCTCTCTGACGGCAGCCAGTGTCCCTGGTTCTACTGCCCCCCCCCTCCAACTACCTATTCCCAGTCCCAAAGCCCTCTCCCCCAACCCATCCCACAATCTGACAAGCATGCACCCAAAACAACAGACAGGACTCACACAGACAAATACAGAGACCACACTTCACTCCACAAGCATACACACAGCCAACACACAGATGCATATACTACAACAGTCACTGCCTCCACTGTCTCCCCCTCCTCCTCCTCCCTCACAGTCACATCAACACCTACACGTGCATGCATTGCACAGTCCCAGATCCTGCCACCTGCACAGCCTTGCCCACTGTCACCACAACACATGCACCACACACACCAAATGCACAGCCACCAGCACCACCATCACAACCTCATGCAGCACACCCACCTCACTTGCAGACACCACCACAACATAAAACACATGTCCTGTGTGTCCTCTTCCACCCTGTCTTCCCCCCTCCAATTACACATAAACGCTCCCACTCAGACACCCAACAGCCATCCACCTCACACACGCATAATGTCCATGCACCTGCACCCAAGTCCAGCACACCTACACCTCCTACAACCACTCCCTCTACCTCCACTCCCAATCCTCCTCCCACAACCCGCCCCATTGGTCCTAAGAAGCTTTTCCTTTCCCTCCTTTACCTCTTCCCTACCCCCTACGTCCTGACCGTAAGAGGAAGATCCCCCCCAGCCCAGTACCTCCACCTCCCATTTGACTCCTGTTCCCCCCCCCCCTAAGACTTCACCTGCCACTAAGGAGAACAAGAGTGTCACTCCGGCCTTCCGCCCAAAGCCCACTCCTCCACCCCCTAAAAGGAAAGGATAAAGACCCGCCCCCTCCCAAACCCAAACCCAAGGACCCCTCTTTCAAGAAGAAACCCCTCCACCACCCCAACCCCCCCACCCCTTTGAGGTGCCTGCCTATTTACAACATGATGACCCTTCCCAGTGGAGTGACTGGGCTGTCAGGAGTCAAGTTGGGCCTTGGATATTGCCCTGTCCCCATTTGTTTACTGTGGACTGGCCAATGGTCCTTGCTGTTCATTTGTACATATGTATATATTTATTTATTTGAAATTGAGCTCGTTTTCCAACATGATTACAGTGGTTGGACCAGAGGTATGTGTCCTAGCTTTCTTTCCTCCTGGGTTATGTTGCTGTTGATTAACTCTGCAGATTGTTCTGGGTGTGTGGTATGTGTGTTTGGTGTGTGTTGTGCATGTGTGTGTCACTCTCCCCTCCCTCCCTTGTGTGCTAGGCGGCTGTACTCACTGTCGTCGTCTTCGTCGGCGTTTGGTGCTCCGGGACTGCCATCACGTGGTACAGCATCGGCAGGACTTCCAGTTCGGGTTCCATGGCGGCTGCGGACGCCTCTGTGTCCCTCCAGATAAATGCCTCCTTTTATATGATGTGTTTCCGCCAGGCTTTTGGTGGCGGTGGTCCTGCCCCGGAAATCCTGGCGGTCTGCTATGTCATAATATGGTGGGCGATTTGTTGTCTTCCGCCTGCCTTAAGGTGCCTACCGCTGTGGTCAGTGAACAGACCACACTGGCGGTTTGGGTGGTACAGTGGCTGTCTATGTGAGGGATCACTGCCACAGTCATAATTTGGCAGTTTTCATCACCAGCCTGGTGACGGTACTACTGCTATCGTCGGCATAGCGGTCAGCTGACTGCCACTGTCATAATGAGGGCCATAGTATGGGGCACCCTGCCTTAGGGCTGTAAGGCCTACAAGAGGGGTGACTTACCCATACCCATATGATATGCAGTGTAGGGTGGACAGGGCACACAGCGAGTGTGCCATGTCGAGTTTGTCTTTTTAGGTTTGCCCCATTACACTCAGCCTGCATTGGCAGTGCTGGGTGCAAGGCCCTAGAGGGTGGCACAATCAGTGCTGCTGCCCGCAGGGGCCTACTCATACTATCCTGTTGCGTAGATTCTCATTATTCTAATAAGACTACTGCATTCGGGCGGCAGAATCACTTGTATTGCGGAGGACTGAGTCTGATCCCACACCAGGTGACACCTGTCGGCCTAATCTGGGTTTTGTTCCAGCTAACTAGCAGTGCCTCATCTCCACCCAAGACCAGGGATGATTGAGCAATGGGACGCATGACACAAATGACTCCTCAGGGAAACCATGGTCACTTAGATCCCATCCGTTTCTCTTAGTTACATTGGTCTCAGATATGTAAGGTCAATCAGAGGCAGAGTGTAGGTCCTTAAGGTTTTAGTGAAGCAACTGCATCTTAGATAATAAAGCATGTATTGGAATAACTAGGAAGATGAAGCATGACAGGATTAACATTGTGACAAGGAGAGTAAAACAAAATAACGCTACCATAATGTCACTACGGTTTTAGGAATAGTTCCTACCTAGACTATGTTAGAGCACAGCTTGTTAAGCTCTAATTCTGCCCTTCAGGTCCCCCTGGGAAGACATCATACTTCATACCTGAGCAAGAGGCCTGTATTCTACATAAGCAGCTGCAGAAGAAAGGATCCCCACGTAAGAGTGTGCATGTTTCAGTGAACATGGAGACAAAGTGTAGCACTTTTGCCGGCAACCTATCTTACTACAGCCTTGAGAAAAGCACAGAATGAAAGAAATGTATTGTTTAAAAACGTAGTGCTGACCTAGGCGAAGAACAGCTAGATAGAGTAAATAAAACAAGACCGCAAATGTGACTATTGTTAAAATGATAAAAACAAAGCTGATTAAAATATATCTAGGTTAAAGTGCACAGAAACGGGCCTAGCATGCTAAAATATTGTATATAAAAGTATAGCTAAAATGGCTACACAACAATCCAATGCCCTGGGTACTGGGGTACCCATCTACTAGGGTCTTACAGTGATATGTAAGAGTGTATCCAATTGTGCCAAGCATCACAACAGATTTACAGCAAGAGCCCTGGCCCAGGGAACCTAGTTAGCAGGGGCCTTGGGCACTACCAACATCAGGCAAAACGTGGGGGATAACCATGCAAAAAAGAGGCCTTTTCTCACACTAGTGTCCTTCTTTGTGCATGATTCCAACCTGGGAAACAATGACACATGTACTTGGTGCAAATAGTGTGACCCCCGACTTCGCAAATGACAAGGGTAGGTGTGTGTGTACAAATGGTCAAAAGGGCAGTGGATTTTGTGCACCTTTGATGGGCAGGAGCAGTGGCAGGACGTGAATGATGAGCTCCATGGCGGCACCGGATGTGTAAGACTGCCTGCAGGTGAGTGTCTCCCTTTATAGTCTCTGTTTCCACCTGCTGAGAGGTGGTGGTTGGACCACTGCGGTCACATTGGTGGTGTGCAACCTCATAATGTGTCCTGCGGAAACATAGGCTTCGCTGACCTATTTGTGCAGCCTTGTGGCCATGGCATCTGTGCTGCCTGGTAGTGTCGGTGGGACTGCGGCAGTCTTTGCTCCATTGGCCAGCATGACTCTTAATCTGGTGGTCCAACCGCCAACCAAACGGTGGTCGGATCGCTGTGATGACGGTCCCCGGACTGCCAAACTTATAATGAGGTCTTTTGTTCCTCTTTGGAGAGTGTTTTCGCCTAACCCTCCTCATTCTGATTCAAGCATGTGACTCTATGAAAGATTTAATACTGGAGAAAAAACTTTCCTGTATAGTGGGATCTCCAATATTGACATTTTTCATAGATTCAGATGTGACCCACCCACTGCCCCATTTAGGCTTACCACTCATGTACCTCATTGATGTATATATTTGATACACTCTACTTGAAATCTGAGGTAATGGTGGCCCTGTAGGGAATAATGGTTCAGGGTCTGGTCTCCTATTGGCTGAAGTTTGGGTCTATTTAAAACAATGTCAATTGGTTAGCAATGTCAATTGCTTTCTCAGTTTTTTTCGTAATGTACTGGCATTGTGCTGCTTATTTCTCAATAGTGGAGTCTCCCACCATGACAATGGGCAAGATTCAAGCAAGTAAATATATGAAAGATATCAATATCCGAGAACCACAGGATGCAGATACTTTTGGCCGACCACTGTACTTTTTGGGTTAGATAGGCACTGTGAATGTGCACGTATGTCCCACAGTGCTTAATTTGTAAATAAGGAGGAGCCGGTGCCCAAAGCCCTCCTCTTAAACACGGGCCTGCTGCAATTACATTTGTGAACACAGAATACTGAGGTGGCGGAATACTGAAGCCATATCAGGCCTCTTCAATCCTTATAAAGCCACTCCCTGTCCCCCTCAGCTCACTCCTGCAGCTATTTTCTCCCTTTGTGACGCTTTTTTTCCCCCTTCCTCCGTCTTTCCCATAGGTGTCTTTTGCTCGCAGCAAATGCTTGGGGCAGAAGAGCAAGCCCCGGCCCTCAAAAATAAGTGCCAGTGCTCAGCACCGGAAACAACAAGCACAAATTAAGCACTGATGTCCCATCTTGGAACATCATGGTTTTAAAATTTTACAAATGCATTCTGCCTGTGCTTCCACAATAGCCAACTTTGAATGTATTTGTAGTGTTTTTAACAAATGCGGTTCAGAGGTGTCCATGGTGGATGATGGTGCAGGTGTAGCGTCCATCTTGAAAATTTTTTTGACCATTCATGATGGTGGCCCACGAGTACGCATGGTCACACATGCACGGCAGTACCCATGAATATGTTTTTATTATTTTAATAAACCCATTTAAAAATGTTTGCTGCACATGCACGCACATTCGCCCGAGCCATCTATGAATTGAATCTATTAAAACATTAGAAATGTATTCAAAGTGGCTATCTAACCCAAAAAGCATTGCCAAAGACAATAGCTTTCATTTCAGAGACCTGTTGGCTTTGCTAGTGCTTGTTTCCCTGGCCTTTTAATTGATTAAGTATTTATTTACAAGGAGCAGGATGTAAAAATTAAAATGTACACAGCTCTCATCATTTCAAGCCTTGTAGATGATAGCAAAATACATGTTAACACGCTCACACGGCAGTGTTGCCGCTCAGGTTTCGAAAAACGTTCAGGTTGACAGCATACAGATTGATGCAATCCTATAGGTTGAATTAAGCTTTAAAGCTCTAGTGAAAATGCCATAAACCTTTTTTGAATCTACCTGTTGAAATACCTTCATGGAGTCATGAAATAATAGGCATATTAGTGAGGCCCTTTGGCACCAAAGAAATATCAGTAATAGACCCTCGAACACTCTGATTATGTATTGCAACTCAAATATCAGTTTGAACTATATTCTGAAAGGCAATAAGTTTTTTCTCCAAACATCAGTGTACATATTTATATAAATGAAGACATTTCATACCAATAGCAAGGTTTTCATTTTGTATAAATAAATTCCGCTCAAGTGACCCCCAAACCAAAACAAGCATTTTCATGAAATACCACCATTTGTTTTGCAGTTTCAGCCCTGCATTTATTAGTAAACATGTTTTTTTTGTCCAGACAGGCACCATCAGGATGTCAATTCTCCTCTAAGACTTGTTAGGGCTGTCATTATGCGAGGGGTAGGCACATCCATGCCAGTATGCCAAGAAAAAACATAATCATGATATTATAGTCACAATGTGCCAAGCATCTTCACCATTGTCCAAGGGGAGTTCAGTCTTGCCAGAAGTTATCTGTTCGTAAGATGTACCAGATACGCAATTGCTTTTGAACCTGCTCAGAGGGGCTTCCAAAATGTGTAAAGGAGTTTATTCTTTCTTTGCTTTGCTTCTGTGACTGGGCATCTAAGCTAGCGGCTTAGTTGTTAGCTATAGCTCAGTCCCACTTTCCTCACACAACCATATTGTGTGATTCTGGTCAAATTTTGCTATCTGCCAGTTCTTCAGTTAACTAATCTGCCAAATTTAAAAGTAGTTGGAGTCTAATTTTCCCGAAATGAGACGTTGTGATTTTGAACAACGCCGTATTTCTTGTAAATTTCTTATTGTAGAATTAGGACAGCTGCAGGGTAACATGTTGACAGCTGCAGGGTAACATGTTGTCTACTAAAACCAGCTAACTGATTCCGCACACTCGAATGCTACAAAACCCATATAAGAGTTTCACTAAGGAGGAGAGAGATCATATGTCTCACTACATCTCTAATTACTTCTCAATAGAGGGCTGTTATGGTGCTTTCTCAGTCTGCAAGCGTCCAGAAGGAAGCTAATAGTTCTTTTCAGTTGTGTGAGGGAACAAACCTGTCCCAGGGGCAGCTGCGGTATCTATTCCACTTAAAACATCAAATATCAGCTGGAAGTATGATACGACGGGGCAGTGCCTGGCACATTCATCAGGTATAAGGCTACCTGTAATAAAGAACATACAGAACGTAAAACACCGTGCATCGTGTACACCAATGATCACAGGCAAGGGTGGCTAGGTGGGTTCAGATCTATGTGTACCCTGATCTTAGTTATGTGTGTAATTAACATGCGGCGAAAGTCACAAAACAAAGACTGTTGCAGTCTTAAAATTGTGTAGCACATGTTTTTGCTGGACAATATTCCGTCAAAAATCTTTTTGAGCAATTTGCCTGCTTTTTTTCACACATTTTCCAAGTAATGTAGTTAGTGGCAACATTCAGGAACTAGGCAAAAACCAGCGTTTGCAAATTTCACACACTCTGCCTGAAAGGCCACTTTAGTTACCTGGTAGGACAAAATGTTCCTGTCATTTTTCTGATACAGATAAAGTAAAAAACGATTGAGTTGCATATAAAACCACCTCGCTTTTTGCAACTTGCACATGACAACTCGTATCTGATAGAGACTTCTAGCTGCAGATTCCTTTCCTTAGAATTATCCTGAGGTATCAGACTGGATCCGGAAATTTTGTCCTGGGCAGTATCCCTGGGTGCTGCTAGGTGGCATTGTTCAGCTCAGTGTGGTGTCGTCTATGCTAGAAGTGTGTGCAGTACCTATTTAGGCACCACCCCAGTGCGCTGACATCAGTTAATTTCTTTCCGCATCAGTCAGTGTAGATCTAGAGAAGAGGTGCCCTCAGTCACTTTTTGACTGACCTTTTTCGACCTTTTGGTAACATTTGTTTTAGACATTGTCTCGTGGTGTGGCAGGGATGTCTGCTAGGAAGGCTGGTTTTAAACCTTGTTGTGCCTGTCACCGTCAGATATTGGTGACAGATTCACACCTTGTCTGCCTCTAGTGTCTCCAACGCTACCACAATGCCAACACCTGTATCGATTGTTGCCCCATACACAACAAGGCCTTGGGGGAGCGGTCCTCCAAGCTCTTTGCAGCTCGATGTGCGATGCTGCAATGGTCTCGAACCTGGTTGAGATGAAGGTCCTAGGATCAGTCACAGAGCCTTTGATCATTGTTGCAGGTGAAGTCATCCAGGCATTTGAGTAAGTCCCACAAAAAACGACAAAAAGTCATAGAGATGTTCGACTTTGCCCCATCCATCGAATCATCCGAGATGAGGGAGCGTCAGCATTCGAAGCCTGGCTCTGCGGTTGAGCTTTCTCCTGAACTGTTTCCGTGCCTCCCCAAGTTTCCTACAGCGACCCACACCCATCTCTGGGAGATTATTGAGGCCATGCACCTCATATTTGGCCAGCCAGTCCCCACTGGTGTGCCAGTTGGCCTCATGGGGCAGGGAGAGGCCCCTAGTGGTTTTCTGCCTGCGGATTTGCCCCCGGCGCCATCCGGGCTCCTTGGATCCATGGACAGAGTCAGACCGATGCCTGTCCAGCTATCTCGACCTTCTAGGCACCGATCCCACCGTTGACATCCCCGGCAGCGCTGGTGCCCTCCGGCGGCACCTCCCCCATTCTTATCCAGAATCTAACGTGGAACCTTAAGGGTGTTGTCCAACGCCAACTCTGGTGCCGACTGGAGGTGTTTCAACCAGGCCGTAGCCTGCACAATATTCCTTTGGGCCAGGGCTTGGGAGGGCCCACTGGACGCTGATACATACTAGCCCCTAGATGTAACCAAAGATTCCCGGTGTGTGCATCTGGCAGATGCTAGTTGTCTGGACTTCTCCCCAGATAGTGGTTTGGTTTCTCCTCCTACCATGTCTACGGAGGCTGGAGTGTCATTGGCTGTGGTGGTGAGGAAGGCAGCTCATGTCCTGAAACTTCACCTGCCCTCGGTGGCTGTCAAAACGAACGTATTTATGGAGGTACTTCAGCTGGGAATGACCCCATTTGAACTGCTTCTCCTGTTTAACAAAGCCTTCACTGACATCCAACTCAGGGCATGGTCCAAGTCCTGAACAGGGGCTCCTGTGAACAAGACAACTGCCTATCGCCCTGCTCCAGGGGACCCCAACTTTCTCACACAACAATCCACCCCAGACAGCTTGGTGGTCCAAGCCTCCACTTCCAAAATAAACCCTGGTGCATTCCCTACTCACACAGAACTAGTAATCCAAGAGGCTGGATACCTTAAGAAATAAGATGTTTTCTTCTGGTAGCCTAGCACTGCTGTTGATAAATACTGCATGACTTTTGGGCTGACACACCCAATCGCTCTGGGACCTGGTTGTGCAGGTGCTGTCTATGGGCTAGGAGGAGATCCGAGCCATACTCTCCCAAGCTATTGCTGGCAGGAGGGATGCTGCTAGGTTCGCTGTACACTGTGGGCTGAATGTAATGACTCACTAGGCAGTGAGTGTTTTCATGGTCAGTGGCCCTTAGGCGCTAAACCTGGTTGAGACTCACTGGCTTTTCAGGGGATGCCCAGGCCTCACTCATGGACATGTCCTTTGATGGCTCCCATCTCTTCAGAGACAAGACAGACATGGTGCTAGAGCACTTTGAGGATAGCAGAGCTACGACAACCCTAGTCCGCCGTTTGCTCCTTTTGTGGCCACAGAAGGGGCTTCCAGCCGTGTCCTTACCCACTCAGCCACCACAGCACACAACCTTCCCAGCCCTACATAGCTGAGGATGCGGTACCCACAGATCCTGTGGGTCAGGTAGCCAAAGATCTTGCAAGTCCACCACTTTCCTGGCAGCCGCAGCCTCCAAGCCTGTTTAGTTTGTCCTCCGACCATCATCGGCACCCAGTGGGAGGCAGGATACACCATCAACTGGACCCCTGGAAGTTGATAACATCAGACAGCTGGTTTTCCAGATTGTCCGAATGGGCTTCGTCCTCTCCTTTGTTACTATCCCTCCACCAATGCCACCCACTTGTAACAGGCTGATGGAGGACCATATTTTCTTACTTTGCCAGAAAGTGGTGACTCTCTTGTCCAAGGGAGACATAGAGAGAATGCTGGCATCAGAAGTAGTTTGTGATTGCTATTCCCGCTACTTTCTGGTGCCCAAGATGGAAGGAAACCTTCATCCTATTCTAGACCTGTGCCCTTTCAATTTCTCCCTTAGAAAGGAGAAAATACAAAATGCTCAAGTCCAGTGCTGCCCCTGACAGGGGAGACTGGATAGCAGCATTGGACTTGCAGGACGTACACTTCCACATTCACGTCTTGCCTGTCCACAGACGTAACCTGCGGTTCACAGTAGGTCACTAGCACTTTCAGTTCACTGTGCTTTCGCCTTAGCAATGCCCCTGGGGTGTTCACCAAGGTCATAGCGTGGTTGCAGGTCATCTGCGGAGATCAGGGGTGCCAGCCTTCCCCTATTTCAACGACTGGCTGTTGATGGCGGTCTTGTCTCAGGCAGTTGTCAAGCACCAGGTACCAGGAAGCTACTCCCATCTTGCCTGCATGTGCACACCTAGACCCCATCCACCATGTCACTGCCCACTCTTGATGGCTGTGGGGGAATCCTGGGAGAAGTCAAAACAATGCATTATGTGTTCATCGTGGGAAAAAAGGCAGTTGTTTTTTTAAACAGTGTACTGTTTACCAACCCACTCCATATGGCGCTGCACCATTATGTTCCAATGTAACGTGTACTTCAAAGTAGAAAATCCATACCATGTTATGCTGTCAATTCAATTGTGCTGCTGCTGGCACGCATGACTTGACACGGTATTGCTATGTAACTAGTGGTGACCAGCACTGCACCTGTTGGAGCTTGCAGTGCCATGGAAAGGGGTGCTGGGGAAAATGGACAGTAGAAGGTCTGGTTTTGTCTGGGGCAGTAGCAAATAACAATCAGTTCCACTGCAGTTCTAGTCGGAACTGGTGTGGGGAGTTCTAGAGAAACTGGAGTATTCTACCTCTGGTATCCTGCGGCCAGCTTAATATGTGGCCCAAACTGAGCACCAAGGACACCCTGGTAGCACTTAATCCTTAGGGTAGCGATGCAGAGGAGAGCAGGGCTTTTTCAGGTTGATGATAACAATGAAAATCAGACCTCTCTATCCCCCTGCACCCATGCTGAATTAGAGGTCTGTGGAAGAAGGACTGAGGGCCTGATTTAGGAAAAGTGGCGCTGCACCCAGTGCCGTGCCACTTTTCTTGCACCCCTCATCGCCCCCCTTTCGCCACCATGTGTGCGGCATATCCAAGATACCATAACGGTAGTTAGGGGAACTAGTGTCAAAATGTATGACGCTAGTTCAGAGCTTTGCAAGATTAGTGTAAAAAATGTTGACGCTAATCATGCATAGCCCATTATAAACTGTAATCTCAGCAGGCGTTAAAAGTGCTGAAGAAAATGATGAAAAGAAATCTCTTAGATTTCTTTGCGCCATTTTTTCAGCCCCCCTAACGGGGGTATGCCCCCTTTGCATACATTATGTATGGCGCAGGCATAATGTAGCAAAAAGGGTTACAAAGTGGCGCAATGCATGCATTGAGCCACTTTGTAAATTTGGCACTCCGATTGTTGCCTCGTTGGGCCACATTAGCCTACAAAAATGATACTAGTGTGGATCAAGGAGGCACTACGGGCTCTTAAATAAGCCTTTGAGTATTGCTCTTTCCTGTGATGTTAATGACTCTTACTATGGTGTTGTAGCATAGTTCACAGTAACACTCATTCCTATTGTATTTATGACAGAGTGTAAAGGCCATCTATCGCATTACTCACAAATTTCACAATGTAATTTTTTTTTTGCATTTCCTAGAGCATTCACAGTGTGCAAACCCCTGCCACATTAATTTTCACTAGGCTGCACCATTCAGAAAACCTGCTTCTTAACTGTGGTTAATATGAGGTCTACGTTAACAATGTCTCTATTAATTATGTTCCGTGGAACAATTTCATGAGCAGGACTGCTGCTCACTCAAATACCCATATATAAGAATATCAGTCAAGGGATAGACCTATCCCCGATCCGCCCCAGTCTCCCTCCCTCACCTTACTATTAGACCGAAAATATTGACGAAGTATACAACGTTTGCTGTTGATCCTCAATGTTGCTCTAGCTGGTGCAATCCAAGGAGGTGGTGCGCGTTTAAAATTCACGGCTCCTCAAAACAAACAAAACACATTAAAATCCAATGTGCATATAATGCTCTTTACTTTTTAGAAGAAAATTTACTTTAACTCTGTAGTAGCGACTCAGTCACAAATGAATAAGGAGTCGGAGCGAAGTCTTGAATTCTGCTTATTTATTTGGAAACGGACCTGTGACAAATTCAGCCTCTTGATGAATCTCGCTGAACCCAAGTGTCACACCAGCTGAATCCAACGAACCATCAAGTGATCACGGCATTCCATGGAACGCACAGTCCCACATTCCATTGAATACCGTGCTCACCCACTACTACATTACTACATTACTTCTCCTCTTACATATACAAAACAATCAAGGAAGAACTGTTACAGTAAGATTTCCACCCATGGAATAAGTCTATCTACAGTAGCATAGCAAAGCAATAGGTTACATATTAGCTAATACTTACATGAGAGGAATTAATTCAGGCAAACAAAAAAACAAATAACAGAAAACACAAATAAAATACCATCAAATCACAATTCATCCTAATATGACCTGGATAAATAACATCCTGGTAGGAAGGCAAAATATAATATCAATAAAGCACAACCTTACCATAAATGGCCTAGATAATAACATCCTGGCAGGAAGGTGACCACGTATTTATATATGATTTGTAATCTCCTTACCGGCTCACTCTGCGAACTCCCATCTTACCATCCCGGTAATCGGCCTTAGAACTAGACTCATAAGTATTTTTTGGCCTCTCAATTACTTCAGTTTAGGGATGTTCTTCTTTCTGATCTTGACCACACTGAACAACTCTTCTGACATTCCACCAACTGGTACCATTCACTCTGATTGCGTTTCCACAAACGTTACCGACCACAACAGGACCACGGAACTTCTCTCCTCCTTTCTCAACATGAGTTCATTTCTTAATAAGAATTACATCCCCAATCCTGATCTTAAACTCATTCACTGTTGATCTCCTGTCACAATTCTCCTTCTGTTTAGCTTTGGCCACAGCTATACTTTGTTTAACCCCTTTCGCTGCCAGGCCTTTTCCTCCTCAGTTGCCATGCCTTTTTTTGGCTATTTGGGGCAGTTCGCACTTAGACCCTCATAATATTTTGCCCACATAAGCCACCCACACCAAATTTGTGTCCTTTTTCCCCAACATCCTGGGATTCTAGAGGTACCCAGAGTTTGTGGGTTCCCCTGAAGGAGACCAAGAAATTAGCCAAAATACAACAAAAAGTTTGTTTGTAAAATAAAAGGGGAAAAAGGGCTGCAGAAGAAGGCTTGTGTTTTTTTCCCTGAAAATGGCATCAACAAAGGGTTTGCGGTGCTAACACCACCAGCTTCACAGCTGTCAGGATCAGGCAGACTTGAATCAGAAAACCGAATTTTTTAACACAATTTTGGCATTTTACTGGGACATACCCCATTTTTACATTTGTTTGTGATTTCAACCTCCTTCCAGTCAGTGACAGAAATGGGTGTGAAACCAATGCTGGACCCCAGAAACCTAAACATTTCTGCAAAGTAGACACAATTTTGAATTCAGCAATGGGTAATTTGTGTAGATCCTACAAGGGTTTCCTACAGAAAATAACAACTGAAATAAGAAAATATTGAAATTGAGGTGAAAAAAACAGCCATTTTTCTCTATGTTTTACTCTGTAACTTTTTCCTCCGATGTCAGATTTGTTAAAGCAATATACCGTTACGTCTGCTGGACTCTTCTGGTTGCGGGATATATAGGGCTTGTAGCTTCATCAAGAACCCTAGGTACCAAGAGCCAATAAATGAGCTGCACCTTCCAGTGGGTTTTCATCCTATACCGGGTATACAGCAATTCATTTGCTGAAATATAAAGAGTGAAAAATAGGTATCAAGAAAACCTTTCTATTTCCAAAATGGGCACAGGATAAGGTGTTGAGAAGCAGTGGGTATTTGCACATCTCTGAATTCCGGGGTGCCCATACTAGCATGTGAATTACAAGGCATTTCTCAAATAGACGTATTTTTTACACACTGTCTTATATTTGGAAGGAAAAAATGTAGAGAAAGACAAGGGGCAATAACACTTGTTTTGCTATTCTATGTTCCCCCAAGTCTTCCGATAAAAATGGTACCTTACTTGTGTGGGTAGGCCTAGTGCCTGAAAAAACACTTTTTCCTCACATTTCAGTGACAGAAAGTTCTGGAATCTGAGAGGAGCCACACATTTCCTCCACTCAGCGTTCCCCCAAGTCTCCCGATAAAATTGATACCTCACTTGTGTGGGTAGGCCTAGTCCCTGCGACAGGAAATGCCCCAAAACACAACGTGGACACATCAAATTTTTCCATAGAAAACAGGTGTTTTTTGCAAAGTGCCTACCTTTGGATTTTGGCCTCTAGCTCACCTGGCACCTAGGGAAACCTACCAAACCTGTGCATTTTTTAAAACTAGACACCTAGGGGAATCTAAGATGGGGTGACTTGTGGGGCTCTCGTCTGGTTCTGTTACTCAGAATCCTTTGCAAACCTCGAAATTTGGCTAAAAAACACTTTTTGGTCACATTTTGGTGACAGAAAGTTCTGGAATCTGAGAGGAGACACAAATTTCCCTCCACCCAGCATTTCCCCATGTCTCCCGATAAAAATGATACCTCACTTGTGTGGGTAGGCCTAGGGCCCGTGACAGGAAATGCCCCAAAACACAACATGGACACATCACATTTTCCCGAAGAAACCAGAGGTGTTGTGTGCAAAGTGCCTACCTGTAGATTTTGGCCTTGAGCTCAGCCGGCACCTAGGGAAACCTATGAAGCCTGTGCATTTTTTAAAACTAGACACCTAGGGGAATCCAAGATGGGGTGACTTGTGGGGCTCTCACCAGGTTCTGTTACCCAGAATCCTTTGCAAACCTCAAAAGTTGGCTAAAAAACAAGTTTTTCTCACATTTCGGTGACAGAAAGTTCTGGAATCTGAGAGGAGCCACAAATTTCCTTCCACCCAGCGTTCCCCAAGTCTCCCAATAAAAATGATACCTCACTTGTGTGGGAAGGCCTAGTGCCCGCGACAGGAAATGCCCCAAAACACAACGTGGACACATCACATTTTCCCAAAGAAAACAGAGGTGTTTTTTGCAAAGTGCCTACCTGTGGATTTTGGCCTGTAGCTCAGCCGGCATCTAGGGAAACCTACCAAACCTGTGCATTTTTGAAAACTAGACACCTAGGGGAATCTAAGACAGGGTGACATGTGGGGATCTCACCAGGTTCTGCTACCTAGAATCCTTTGCAAACCTCAAAATTTGGCTAAAAAACACATTTGCCCCATATTTTGGTGACAGAAAGTTCTGGAATCTGAGAGGAGCCACAAATTCCCTTCCACCCAGCGTTACCCCAAGTCTCCCGATAAAATTGATACCTCACTTGTGTGGGTAGGTCAGGTGCCTGCAACAGAAAAATGCCACAAACCTGTAGAGATTGAGGGGATAGCACAGTGAGTTGATAAGCACATATTTTTCTTTTATACATCTTTAGGCTGACTCTGGTTTGGGGACCCACACAGGTGAGGAGTCATTTTACTTGGGAGACTGAGGGGGGGGGACGCTGGGGAGTAGGAATTTTGTGCCAGAGCGGTGATCCTACAAAGAAAAGTCAGGAAAATATGCTTTTTGAAGCAAATGTTGAGGTTTGCAGAGGAGCCTGGGTAAGAAAGTTTGGGGGATCCATGCAAGCCACACCTCCCTGGACTCCTTGGGTGTCTAGTTTTAAAAAATGTCTGCGTTTGGTAGGTTTCCCTAGATGAAGGCCACACCCAGGACCAAAAACATAGCTGCCCTCTTCCCCCAAACACAAGTAGTTTTGTAATATATCATTTTGATCTGTCCACGTACATCTGTGAAAAAGACCCCTCACCCACCAACCAAGTTGGTGGCATGCTTCATCACCAGGGTCCCACCTGAGACACCTAGCGTGTCACATGTGTGCTGCGACAGCTGATTACAGCGGAGCAGGTTTTTATCATTTTTACCACACATACTGGTTGGATTTGGCACAAGGGTGAGTGATGGTTCAGTAGATAAAATGTTATTAACAAGAGATTTCACAAAAATTAAATGCACTGTTTATAACTGAAAGGCCAAAAAACTGAACCAATGACTCACAGCTCGTGAGCTGTAAAGCCGCGTCAAGGCAGCAACCGTTTTACAGTCCATTCACACACCTTTCATACATGACATGCACAAGACCATTCACGCCACCAGCCACGGGCCCAGCACATTACAACACTCGCATCGACAGACAGTGCCACTCAAGGGCACATCACTTACATACGCCCACATCCACTGATACAGCAATCACACTAGCTGATGGAAGTGTGTGGACTGACTTTTGGCTGGCACCGCCAGTCAAGCGCCACTCCACACACACCACCAGCCAAGTGCCACTCCACACACACCGCCAGCCAAGCGCCACTCCACCCACACCGACAGCCAAGCGCCACTCCACGCACACCGCCAGCCAAACGCCACTCCACGCATACTGCCAGCCAAGCGCCACTCCACACACACCGCCAGCCAAGCGCCACTCCACGCACACCGCCAGCCAAGCGCCACCCCACGCAGACCACCATCACTATTTTTTTGTTTATAAACAACAAAGAAACCACTAACTAATTATAAAATAAGTACAAAACTACAAACACAAAAGCTCTAACTAAATACATGACATTAAGTCCAACCGTGAAACTAAACATATGAAAATCTAAAATAGGCAGTTTACGATCACGGTATTTCCCAAAATCTTTTTTGGGTGTGGTAACTCCTGAAACAGCCGGCGACACACAGCCCAGGCTTTGAAGGGCAATCCGGGCAGTATATCCACCTCTCCTTCTGGATACCACTTCGGGCACATACTCTACATTTCTTAGTGGGCAAGTCTTTTGGGAGTTGGAGGAATGTGATCTGGAAAATGGCGAACTTTCAATCTAGCCACATCCTTCACCATTGCTACTCTAGGAACTCTTGCCTGTTCCACCACAATAATGCTCTCTGTCACTGACTCCTGAAATGTAACAAATTTCATCCTTGACTCAGGTGAACAATCCTTGAACACAATAAAACTTTAAAAGTTGTAAAATGAAATAAATGTAAGGACAACTTTTTATACCACAGGTAAGACATACGAAGAGCAGAGTAAGGTTCCAACCTCTGATCTACTCTATCAACACATAGTCCAAAATGCACGCAGGTTTGCGCATTTTGGCAACCTGACCCCAAACAGTCACAGGGGAAGTACTCTCATCATGGATGGCAGATAGCATGTACTCATACCTCCTGTCTGAACATTTCAGAGCTAGCTGCTCATTATTCCGCAAGGCACTGCACTGTCCCCTCTCAAGTTTTTTACAGACAAGCTCCCTTGGATAACCTTTCCGGCTAGAACGGATTGTGCCACAAGCAACAGTGTCCACTCTAAACAACTCCTTGAACAACTGTACTCCAGTTTAGAAATTATCTACGTACAAATGGTGACCTTTGTTAAACAGTCGTCTACCAAGTTCCCAGACAATTTTCTCGCTAACTCCAAAAGTGGGCGGACAACCAGGTTGGTCAATACTGGAATCCCTACCAGTGTAGACCCGGAAATTATACACTTATCCTGTACTACTTTCTGACAGCATATATAATTTAATTCCATACCGTGCCCTCTTACTAGGAATGTACTGTTTAAAAACTAAACGCCCCTTGAAAAGGACCAAAGACTCGTCCACACTTATCTCTTTGCCTGGAACATAGACCTCTGAAAACCGATCTACAAAATGATCAAGGACAGGCCTAATCTTAAAAAGACGGTCACAATCAGGGTGATCTCGTGGCAAGGCTAAAGCATTGTCTACAAAATGCAGCATGCGAAGAAGCAAATAGCGATTACGAGTCATAGTTGCAGGAAATATAGCTGTTGCCATCAAGGGGCTAGTAGACCAATAAGAAGCCAGTGATGGCTTCCTTATCAACCCCATCAAAAAAGTCAAACCTAAACACTTTTTCATCTCTTCCAGATATGTGGGAACCCACTGAGTAGCTCTAGACTGAGGCCTAAGTCTGGCAGCGTTGTCCCTCAAATATTGCTCCGCATACAAATTAGTCTGCTCAACAATCTCTTCCAAAAATGCATCGTCCATAAACAAGTGAAAGAAATTGACAGGCAAAAAGCTTTCCGTATTGACTCTACACCGTGGGAGACCAGTAAATGCAGGTAACTGTGGCTGCTCCATGTCTGGGGCAATCCAGGTGTCAGGTCTTCTAATAGGAAACCCTTTAGCCTTAGGCTGCTGCACTCTTGGCACATCAATGTCCTCCTCTAAAACAGGCCCTTCATCTGCACTGAGAGTGGCTTCCTCATCAGAAGAATCCTCTTGGACAGAAAACTCACTGCCAGAACCTCTCACTTCCTCCTCTGCTTCAGATGCAGAGCCAGTCTCATAATCTGGTCGGAAGACTACTCAAAAAGCATACCAAGGCACTCTGCTGCCAGCCATGATCCTCTCTAACAACAAATGGATTGCCAACAACAACCAGCACTAAAATAAGTAATAAACAAAGTGTAGCTTTATCACAAAGAGTTGTGTACTAAAAAACTATACCACTCACTTGCCTGAAAAAGCTACTCACCAGCAACTACTCTGCACAGACACGGCAATCACCAATGATATCCCACTAAAGAGAAAAAAGAAAAAAGCTAATTATACATATGACAACACAAATATCATTGTGCTCAAATCTAAGGACAATTTCACACACAATCCTGCATTTAGTACACCACCTACAAACATGTCATTCATGCATGTCAACAATACTTCTTTGGAGTAAATTGCTTTTACTTTCCTAAAACATGCAACTATGCAAACCGCAGGACAACTACTGCCAAAACCGCAAGGATCCACAGCAAAGGAAGCAAAAGCTTTGAACTAGAACAAAAAGAAGAAATAAACTGTTATAATAACAAATACAGATACTTTGCCAGTTGACAAATACCCCGCCACCAAGAATTTAGAAATTGTCCCTGGTGCCTAAGTGGCTTGTTTCCCCCCTTGGGGGCAGATGGGCCTAAAAATGATAGGCAGATCTGCCTCCAACGGGAGCAGAAATGGCCATCAGTAATGTGCCCCCTTTGGGGGGGTAACCCTTGCCAAAGGTGCCGCCCCCCTCACAAAACACACACACGTAACACACAGGATCCCTTGTGCCTAAATGGATTCTGCCCCCCTTGGGGGCAGATGGGTGTAAGAAAAATAGGCCGATCTGCCCCCACGGGGGGCAGAAATGGCCAACAGCTCTGTGCCCCCTTTAGGGGGTGTCCTTGCCAAAGGGGGTGAAAGGGGGCACCCCCAGCACCAAACAAAAAAAGGGGAAAAAAAAAAATCCCTGGTGTATTGGTGGTTTCAATAGGCCCATCTGCCCCCAAGGGGGGAAGAAATGGCCAATACTAATTTCCCCCCTTTGGGGGGCGACCCTTGCCCAAGGGGTGCCCCCAAAACACAAAACACACACACCACACAATCCCTGGGGGCTAGTGGGTTTCGACCCCCCGGGGGCGAGATCGGCCCAAAACATGGCCGATCTAGCCCCAGGGGGGCCGAAATATAAAAAGATATTGCCCCCAGGGCAGCGACCCTTGCCTAAGGGGTCGGTGCCCAAATACTTCAACAAAAAATCCCTAGTTGTCCCCCGGGGGCAGATCACTGAAAAAACAGACAATCTGCCCCAGGGGGGGGTGAAACAGGATTTATTAGTGCCCCCCAGGGAACGACCCTTGCCCAAGGGGTCGGTCCCCAAAATAAAATTGAAAGTAAATTCCTGGTGGGATTCCTGCTCCACGATCGCGGGCCCCGCTCGCGATCGTGGAGCAGAAATCCATTGAAAGCAGGCACGGGGAAAGGAAAAACTTTCCTTTCTCCCGTGTCTGTTTTCCTCCCCAAAAAGAGAAGGACTCACCTTACAATGGTCCTCTCTCTCGATGCGCTGGAAGCAAATGGCTTTCAGCGCGTCCTCAGCAGCTTCTGAGGACATTGACGCGCTGTGAGCGCGCTGATGTCATCAGATTGCTGAGGGGGTCAGGGGTTGAAGGGGAAACGATTCCCCTTCCATCCCCGACTGGTGGGTGTGGCACGGGTGCAGGACGAGCTAGCTGGTCTCGTCCAGGCACACGGGGCTAACCATGGCTTCACACTCCTCCAATGACACACCAAACTTGACCCATTTGCCCATCTAGTTTGGGTATATCTTGGTGAAAGGCTGTCTTCCTCTCAGCACTTCAATGGTGGACACTGTGGGCTGGTACAATAGAACCAAATCATAGAGTTCACTGCATTCTCAACTACATATTTATTCACAATCGACCACCCTACACACTGTACCAAACGCAATTCATACGCTTTACTTGCTAATTGCATTGGGATGGTATTGAGATGTTTTCACATGTTTAACATCTCCTGAGTTCAAGAAATATTTCACGTCATAACTCATAAGCTGGACCCCATTGACCAACAACAGGAACCATATAAATCCTTCCTTCATGAATATATTTTTTTAAAACTCAACCACAGTTTTAGTATTTGGCTCAGACACAAATTCCTGTTCAGGCCACTTTGAATATAGGTCAACCAACACCAACGCATAACAGCACTGGTACAGGAGGGCATAAAATGGTCCAACTAAATCTATGCCCACCTTTTCCAAAGCATATAAGAAGGACACTCAATCAGTTGTAAAGGTGGTTTCCTTACTATAAAACATTTCTCTGAAACAGCACAAATCTTTCATCTGCTAACATGCTCATCAACTTCCCTGTCTATTTGTCACAACCTACTTTTTTGAACGTACCCCTCAAATGGCCCTCATGTGCCAATTGGATAAGTCTGCAGGAGGTACTAACCTTTCCAGTCTGAGTAACAACCTGTTTTCTACTGACAATTCCTTTGCTACTTTTCAAAATGGCTGGCATCTTGCCTCTACATTCGTCTCTTTTGGGCACTCTTTAGTGACATATTTGATAGTTTGCTTGATAACTTCATAATTTCCAATTTGAGTCCTCCATTCCACTTCAGGTTAAAACACTCATCTCCTGTACATCAATAGGCGCAATCAGACAACTTTCCTCGCCCTCTTCATCATCCACATTATCCTTACTGGTTGACAAGCTCTGGGACAAGAAATCAGCCCTCGTGTTTTTCTTTCCCTGAATATGTACAATGTCAAAGTTGAATTGCTAAAATTTTGTAGACAACCTGGCTATATGGGGGGTGTGATCTTTAATCTTGTCCTCCCTCAATACTGTGATTAATGGCTTATGATCAGTTTTAACTTTGAAGTTGGTCCCCCACACGTAAGGTTTGAATTTTTGGATGGCCCACCAACATGCCATAATTCTTTTTCAATCGTCAAGAAATGTGTTCCAGGATCCCTAAGAGTTCTAGAAGCATACCTAATGTGCTCTATCCCTAATTAATTTTGCGTGAGCACTACACCCAATCCCATGATTTCTGGCATCAACAGTTATTAAGCACGTTAATTTAGGATTAAATGTTTTTAACACTTTTGAGTTCACTAACTGTTGCTTAATCCAGTCAAAATCCTCCTGACACTTGGCATCCTAGTGAAACACCACATTTTTTAACAATCCTGTTAACACCTTACCATGAGAAGCATAACCTGGCATGAATCTTGAGCAAAATTCACCTAGTTCCATAAACAACTTGAAGGTTGTCTTGTCTGTGGGCGCACATATGATAGCATCAACCAATCCTGGCCTTGGTTCAATACCATTCCCCAACACAATATGGCCAAGGTATTCCACACTGTCTTTAAGAAATTAACACTTTGCCATTTTTAGCACTACTCCATTCTCCGGGAAAATGGCCAATACTTGATTGCGAATCTTATTATGCTCATCCACAGTTTTAGCAAATATCAGAATATCATCTTGGAAGGCTGCTACACCATGCACTCCTTTTAGCAGTTGGTACATTAGTCTCTGGAAAACTGCGGTGGCTGAAGTCAACCCAAATAGCATCCAGTAGTATTGAAAAGAGCACACAGGTGAAACAAATGAAGTATAGTGTCTCAAACCAGGTTCAAGGACAACTTGAAGGAATGCAGTGGAGAGGTCTAATTTGCTAAACCATTTCGCTCTGTGTGTGAGTGCAAACAAATCTATGATCTTGGGAAGTGGATGGGAATCTATCTTAATAGCTTTGTTCACGCTGCATAGACCGTTAACTTCCCATTCCGCTTGCATGCAACCACAAGCAGGGAAAGCCAAAGGGAAGACTTAATAGGTTATATTGTCGCGTAGGCTCTCATTATCCTAATGAGACTACTGGATTTTTGGGCGGCAAGATCGTTCGCAGTGTGGGGGACTAAGTCTGACCCACGGTGAAGGACCCTTGTCACCTCAAATCCAAGTTATGCTCCGGCTAACTAGCAGTGCCTCATCTCTCCCAAAGGGAAGAGACAATTGGGCAGCATATTGCATGACATCTTAGTGCTTCCCAGGGAAGTCGTGGTCACTCAGGTTACAACCAGTTCTCTCGTACAAAGTGCGGTCTCATATATAAATGACAAAGGCAGTTTGAGTTTTAAAGATTGGTTTAATAAAACAACTGCATTTTAGATAACAAGGCGTGAGCCGCAATAACCAGAACCATGCAACACAGTAGGATTGAAATAGTAACGAGGAGAGTGAAACATAAGAATAAGGCTATCATATTGCAACAAAATTATGTTCTCTCTAAGTTATATTTTGAGCACAGCCTGTGAAGCTCTAAGCCTGCCTTTCAGGTTACCCCGGGAGGACATCAACCCTAATACCTGAGCAAAAGCCTGTGATCTGGATCAGCATCTGCAACAGGGCAGTCAGCATCTAGTTGTGGGTTCCTGGTCGGAATCTCCCTCTTACGTGTACCCGGACTAGTAGTTATATTTTGAGCACAGCCTGTGAAGCTCTAAGCCTGCCTTTCAGGTTCCCCCGGGAGGACATCAACCCTCATACCTGAGCAAAAGCCTGTGATCTGGATCAGCATCTGCAACAGGGCAGTCAGCATCTAGTTGTGGGTTCCTGGTCGGAATCTCCCTCTTACGTGTACCCGGACTAGAAAGTGTTTTTATAACTAACACGCCAGTGTTCTAAGAAACGTCCCTACGTAAGGATGTGTATTTTCTATGAACCATAAAGACTAAACTTCTACCATGTCTATCGGCAATGTACCAGACTGTATCCTTGACTGAAGCACAGAGCGAGCAAGAATGTATTGTTTGAGAACACAGTGCTGAAGTAAGCTAAACAGTGTGATAGAAGGAAATAAAAACAAGACCGTGAAACTGGTTATTGTAAAATAACAGTGCGAGGCTAAATAAAATGCATCTAGGGCAAAGTGCACAGAGGCTTAATACGTTAAGCAAACGTGCAGAAAGCTACATTAAAAATGGCTACACTACACCCTCCCCTTGTCCGTAGAAAGTGGTTTAAGCCGAAGCTAAAAACGCCCTAAGCTAAAAGATGATTAAAACCCTACCAAATTTCAACAAGTTAAGAGGACACCAAAGCATATCAATCCTCAATTTAAAAAATGCGCATGCGGCAAAATGCCGAATTTATATGACAATGTCAATTTAGAACAAATTCAATTCAAACAGTGGTCATGGAAAGCAGGAGATTCTCCACTTCGGCAGATGACAAAACCGGAAGATCCACGCCAAAGACTTTTAGGGAGCAGATGTGTTCCAAAGCCCCAGTGTCAACCAAGGCAGCATCCTGTGCAGAGCCTATAAACAAGTTAATATCAACTTCCTCCAGGAAGGGTATCTCGTGATCAGCCTCTTGAAGCAAACGCAGCCGCAGCGCGCATGTCTGGTAATGAGCCCTCATCGGGAACATCAACAGGTCAGCAACAACCACTGGGAGCGCAGCTGTGAGAGACAGATGTCAAGTGCATGGTCAAAAGAGCACAAATGGCACCGAAAACCGGGCTGCACACAATCCAAAACTGGTCTGAATGACAAAGACCAGTCACACTCCAAATGTTCCAGGAGTGCTGCTCCAAAGTGCTGCATCATGCGTTCACGACACAGCTGCGCTGATGGGAGCGCCCACATTCGTCCTTCTTGCGGCAGGACAGCCATTGCGGAAAAACAACAGCAACTGCAAAATGCCGGCTAATAAAGCCAAAGTTATCGGAAATCCCCCAAAAATGCTTCCGAAAATTGAATGAATAGCCGAAGGTATTAAACCGAATATGGAAGAGAAGGTATGAACGAAACCAACACCAACGGCTTTGAAAAAATTTGCTAATCCAGCCGTGCTGGACGCATTAAATAAACGTCCCACGAGTTCACCAAAGTGGCTCGGAAAGTTGGTATTTAACAGGGACTGTATTTCCGATGATGACCTTGCCACCTGAAGTGCGTAGGTCTCGTGTGCAGATGTAAGGGCCACATGCTTCTGAAACAATAAAGTCTTCAGTCTACTTAGCTTGTCGAAATTCACCTTGGAAGTAGCAATGTGAGGCCAAATATCCACTACCTCCCTAATTTTTGTGGGGGGAAACAACACACCCCCGCAGCAAGTAACGACCTTAGTGACCGAAACAACGTAAACTATTACGGCCCGCATGCCACAGCAGACTTCACTATTGAGGAGGACGTAGCTGCCGTTTGAAAGCACCTGGAATGTGCGTTCAATCAAGGGGACCGGAACTCCCTTCAGATAGCAAGCCAAGTTCGCCACCGAGGCATTACATGCCCCATGCAAGGACAGCTGCTTACAGATCATCGAACGTCTGACCGAAGTCTTGCATTCACTACCGCTAAGAAAGACTTCTTTCATACCATTGAGACATTTGTATAAGAAGGGAAGCTCCCACACCTCATGGATGTAACTATATCCCAACCTTTCATATCTGCCTACCGGAACATGTTTCAGACAAGAAGTGAATTGTAATGTATAAATAGGCAGATTAATAACCCTGTGTATTAACCACTCTGCAGAGGGAATCTCGGCCACGGTAAAAGGCAATCTTTCTAACTTTTCAATGTGAAGCATGACATAAGTCGCCTCCTTCTTAGCCATTAGTTGTTGTTGTTGCGTTAAATTGAAGAAAAAAAATATTTCCCTGGCACTGATGTGCTGCCACGGAACGCGACCCGCCTTTAATGTCTGAAGTGTCCAACCCAGCTGCATAATGGACCTGGTCCGACTCGGTCCATGATATAAAGAAGACATATCAGATTGTATAATGTCTATAGCAGAAGAAACAATGTTGTTAATTGTATATATTCGGTCGGACAAGGTGTGAATTCCATTATCCACAACAGCTAATGCCTTTTTTAAATTTTCCTGATCTATCTGCCTTAACCGGGTTGCAGCCTCCTACTGGGAAAGTGTCCATATTTCATTGTATATTTCATACAAGAAACGCTTCCTACGTGGTGTCTTCAGGCCTGACAAAAAATCTTGTAAGTCAGTGTTATTAGACAGGAGAGTGAGATGTGTCTTAACTGCATCTAGCGAGGATGATTTTAACCATTGCTGGCACAATTTTCCCACACTTTGGGGGTCATTCCAACCTCGGCGGTAAAAGGCGCTTACCGCCGTTCAGAAGACCGCCATAACACCGCCGCGGCCACGGTAAACCGCCACGGTCATTCTGACCCACAATAGGCAAACCACCAAAATACAGACATCCACAAAAGTCCGCCACACCAAAGGCCAGCCAGAAACTGGCGATGACCAAACCTCCACCGTCACGCCAACAGAAATACGCCCACACTATCACGACACACGAATCCACGCAGCAGTCTTTCAACCGCGGTATTCCATTGGCGGTACACACCGCTGCGCTCGAAATACACACACTTCTACAAAACACTACCACATTGGACAATTCAAAATACACACACCTGATACACATACACACACCACTCCCACACATCCAACACAATATAAAATACACACCCACATCACCCACAAACCTCCACTCCTAGAGATTCGTGAACACGCACCGAGAAAAGACATCCGAGCACCCAGACGCCCAATTCACTGTCACCCAGCAATATTTGCACGCACTTAACACAACACAACAATACACATCACCACACTTAGCACCACACAATCCACCCTACACATCACCCACACCACCCCATGGCACCGCAAAGACACCCCAGGTTCTCTGATGATGAACTCAGGGTCATGGTGGAGGAAATTGTACGAGTAGAGCCACAGCTGTTCGGGACACAGGTGCAGCACACCACCATTGCCAGGAAGTTGGAGCTATGGAGCAGAATAGTGGACAGGGTCAACGCTGTGGGACAGCACCCAAGAAATAGGGATGACATCAGGAAGAGGTGGAACGACGTACGGGGGAAGGTGCGTTCCATGGTATCCAGGCACAACATCGCGGTGCAGCGGACTGGCGGCGAACCCCCACCTCCTCCCCCAGAATTTACAACATGGGAGGAGCAGGTCTTGAACATCCTGCATCCTGAGGGCCTCGCAGGAGTATCTGGAGGAATAGACTCTGGTAAGTCTCATCTTCACTACTTCATCCCCCCACCCCATCTGCATGCCAACTCATACCCCCACCCTCACCCCCATCACACCTACTCCTTGCAAATGTCTCACCATCACAACCCACCCATCCCAACACCTAGCCCTGCATGCGTCCACAAAGCATGGACACCCATCACCAAAGCATGCCCACTGCACATACACATACAACCCCCCCCCCAAACCACCGTCACAACAGCCCCCACAAAGGAATGCCAGCACTGGGGTACACAGGCACCCACCCATTGCACGCTATGGCACACACAGAAGCAATAACCATACTTTTATACCCCTGCAGGACCCGAACGCCAGGTCACCGCGCAGGAGGGTCCACAAATGTCCACTCCACCCCCAGAAGAGGCCCACAGTGAGGACAGCAGCTCTGTCTCCCTGGATCTAGATGACCAGCCCGGTCCATCGGGGACCTCTGGACAGTCGGTTCCCCTCAGACAGCCACAGCAGACCTTCCCCCCTCTAGGAACACCAGCACAGCACCCACCCAGCGGGCCCATACCTCTGTCCCCAGGACACGTCAATCAGCGGTGTGTCCACCACTACAGGGAACCCAGGCTAACCCAACACCCCAACAACAACAGGGACCTGGGGGCAGTGGTAGTGGGCACACGGTCCAGGGGACAGAGGTCCAGGGAAACAGGGGAACTGGGAGGGCTGCTGTGCGACAGGGGGGTGACAGGCCAAGGGAACCCACTCTCCACGAGGCCCTCTCCTCCATCATGGGAGCATACCACCACTCCCAGGAGACGATGGCGATGGTCCTGGCCAGGTTTCAGGAGATCCAGCTTCTGCAGGAGCAACAGTATATGGGGTTCAGGGAGGAACTAAGAAACATCAGTTCCGCCATGGGTACCATCGTAGTGGCCCTTAATCAGGTAGTCACCACATTGCGGGACACTGTGGCACCTCAAAGGGCCCCTGACACTAGCATGGACCAAGATCTGCCTACCACCTCCGCCGGCGCTAGTGGACAGGAGGCCCCGACACAAGACCAACAGGCCACCAGAACCCCACCCCCTGCAGAAGGAGAACCACCCCGCAAGCGGGCCCTGAGATCCAGGAAGAAGACAGAGTAAGATGTCAAGACCCCCGCCAGCAAAGGATACCGCCCTGATTGTCATCCCACTGTCCCACATTGTCACCCTGTCCAACCTTAAACTGCCCCTGCTCCACTTTCCACAGGCATTTGGACAATGCACCTGTGATACTGATAGTTTGGACTCTGCCATGGACAATCCTCCACCATCACCCCTCACCGATTTGCAACCACCCATCCAATTTAGAGCACTTGAATAAACACACTTATTGCAGAAAACAATCTGGAGTCTGGCTGTGATTTTGAACAAATGTATTAGACATGACCGTGCCAAAATGTTCATTCACATTGTGATGCCAACAAACCGCTGTCACACAGCTGTAGTCCATGGGGAAACAAAGCAGATGTCACGCAGTGGGGCCCACATCTCTGAAAAAGGAAGGGAAAGTCACAACACAGTTACCATACACTGGGGGAAAAAGTCAGACAGTAGAGAGGTAGGAGTCTTTAAGTAAATGTAATATGCCGGTGTGTACTCTTACCTGTGTGTCATTGAAAATACTGCTGTATTACTGTGTTCCTGTTCTCTATGTCGTCCTCTTCGGCTTCCTCCTCTTCACTCTCCACAGCTGCTACAACACCACCATCTGGACCATCCTCCTGCAGAAAAGGCACCTGGCGTCACAAAGCCAGGTTGTGAAGCATACAGCAGGCCACGATGATCTGGCACACCTTCTTTGGTGAGTACATTAGGGATCCACCTGTCATATGGAGGCACCTGAACCTGGCCTTCAGGAGGCCAAAGGTTCGCTCGATCACCCTCCTAGTCTGCCCATGGGCCTCATTGTACCGTTCCTCTGCCCTTGTCCTGGGATTCCTCACTGGGGTCAGTAGCCATGACAGGTTGGGGTAACCAGAGTCCCCTAATAGTCACACCCGGTGCCTCTGGAGTTGACCCATCACATACGGGATGCTGCTATTCCGCAGGATGTAGGCGTCATGCACTGACCCAGGGAACTTGGCATTAACATGGGAGATGTACTGGTCAGCCAAACACACCATCTGTACATTCATGGAATGATAACATTTCCGGTTCCTGTACACCTGTTCACTGCTGGGGGGACCAAAGCAACATGTGTCCCATCAATGGCACCAATGATGTTGGGAATATGTCCAAGGGCATAGAAATCACCCTTCACTGTAACCAAATCCCCCACCTCAGGGAAAATGATGTAGCTCCGCATGTGTTTGAGCAGGGCAGACAACACTCTGGACAACACCTTGGAAAACATGGGCTGGGACATCCCTGATGATATGCCCACTGTTGTTTGAAAAGACCCACTTGCAAAGAAATGGAGTACTGACAGCACCTGCACTAGAGGGGGGATCCCTGTGGGTTGGCGGATGGGTGACATCAGGTCTGGCTCCAGCTGGGCACACAGCTCCTGTATAGTGGCTCGTTCAAGCCTGTATGTCAGTATGACATGTCGTTCCTCCATTGTCGACAGGTCCACCAGCGGTCTGTACACGGGAAGATTCCTCCATCTCCTCGCATGTCCCAGCGGACGGTGCCTATGAAGGACAACAGCGAGCACAGAGTCAATCAACCCACAGGTACGTAACCACAGCTTGCACATAACACGATTCCCAATGCATTGAATGGCTTGTATGAGTGTTGATGCAAGGCCTAGGTATGTGTGACGCAGTAGAAATTAAGCCATGTGGGCCCTTGAAATGGCGGCTGCCTGACCTGTGAAGTGCGACAGTGGGATTTGAGGTCAATGCGCTGGCGTGGCACACCGTGGCGGTAGGCGGTCGAAGACCGCGGCGCAAAGCCTCATTGGTTAACATTGAACCCTATGGGTTTCAGGAGCCAATGACGATGTGCGCCGGCGGTCGCGGTACGCACCGCCGCGGTACGCACCGCCGCGGGCGTGACCGCCATTTTCTATCTGCTTAATCACTCAATACCTGATCTTCCACAGGCGAGGACCTACACTGCAAGTGCTGCTGTGACCTCGTTCTGGAAGAGACAATGGCTCATGCGACTGGGGAAAGGGCCCCTGCCTTCACTGCGGAGGAGTTGGAGAAACTTGTGGATGGGGTCCTCCCCCAGTATGCGCTACTCTACGGTCCTCCAGACCAACAAGTAAGTACACAGGGACCATGCTTTGTGGGCAATGCCTGGGTTGAGTGGGGTGGATGAAAGATGGTGGGGAGGGGAGCGATTGAGGCATGCATCAAACGACAGATGAGAGCATGTGCCACACGGCAAGGGTGGGGATGGGGGGGCCACTCACATGGAGCATGCAGAAGGTGATGACTATTTTTCTCTCCCTGTACATGTCACATAGGTCAGCGCCCACCAGAAAGTCGCTATTTTGCGTGCCATCGCCAAGGACGTCCGGACCCTGGGGGTCCACAACAGACGGGGCACCCACTGCCGGAAGAGGTGGGAGGACATCCGACGCTGGAGCAGGAAGACGGCGGAGGCTCAGCTGGGGATGGCCTCCCAACGTAGGAGGGGTGCCAGTCGTACTTTGACCCCCCTGATGTCCCGGATCCTGGCGGTGGCCTACCCAGATTTGGATGGGCGCGTGAGGACATCACAGCAGACACAAGGGGGTGAGTACAAACACATTCTGCTGACTTTGCGCGCAGTGGAGGTGTCTGGGTGGGGGAGGAGGGCTGTGGGTATCGCTAGGCCAGGGTCATTTCTGTAGGCTAGGCCCCTCCGTAAGGCATGGCCCTGTGCCCCCGCCCCCCACCTCTGTAGGGTGCCAAGTACAGGTATCAATGGCCCTGTTTCATCTATGTGTGCAGTTGTCGTCCATAGGCTTGTAGGCCATGTCCCACGGATTGCGTAGTGGACCCCAAGTGCGCGGCGTAGTGCAGGGGGCTTCTGTGTCTGTCCTCTCCGCCAACGGTGTCGCGAATGCATGCACTCAATATGTCTTTATTTCTCCCCCCCACCCTTTTTTGTGGTCTTCCTGTTCATGTGTGCATTAGCATCATCAGGCGGAGGAGAAGTGGCATCGGAGCACGAAGGAGCTGCATCCCACATGGCCCTGGAGGGCCATGCAACAGAGTCCGAATACACCAGTGGGACGGAGGGCGAGAGGAGCTCCACAGCGGGGACTCGTGCTGATGTCAGTGACAACGACTCGTCCTCTGAAGGGAGCTCCCTTGTGGTGGCGGCAACATCCGTGCCCCCCGCAACAACAGGTACAGCCGCCACCCAGCACACCAGCACCGCCCTCCCAGCAGCCCCTCAGCGTTTGCCCCGTGCCCGCTCACCCAGGAAGGTGGGCATCTCCTTCGCCCCAGGCACCTCAGGCCCTGCCCCTGTCACCCCTGCTGCCCTCAGTGAGGAGGTCATTGACCTCCTGAGGACCATCATTGTTGGGCAGTCTACCCTTTTGAATGCCATCCAGGGTGTAGAAAGGGAGGTGCACCAGAGTAATGCATACCTGGAGGGCATTCATTCGGGTCAGGCTGCCCATCAGCGATCGTTCAACGCTCTGGCCTCAGCACTGACGGCAGCCATTGTCCCTGTTTCTAGCCTCCCCCCTCCAACTTCCTCCACCCAGACCCAATCCCCTGTACCTCTGCCTATCCCAGACACACCATCAGACCAGCCTGCACACACCTCAACACCCAAGGGAAGCTCATCCAGACATAAGCACCACACATCACACAAGCATTCACACAAGCAACATCCACATGCAGACATACCAACACCCACTGCCTCCACTGTGTCCCCCTCCTCCTCGTCTCCCTCCTCCCTCCCTGTCACGTCTCCACTCACACTTGCATGCACAACATCTTCAGCCACTACGTCCATCACCAGCACACCCACCAGAACACTCCGCATACGTGCAGTCACCACCCCCACTACCATTTACACGTCCCCTGTGTCCTCTCCCAGTGTGTCTGTCACCCCCTCTTCCAAACTACACAAACGCAGGCAGCCACCCACCCAACAGCCATCCACCTCACGACAGCCTCCAGCCCAAGCACCTGCACCCAAAGACACCAGACTTCACACTCCTACAACCACATCCTCTTCCTCCACTCTCATACCCACTACACCTACCCGTCCCTCTCTTTCGAAATTGCTTTTCTTTTCCAAACTTGACCTCTTTCCAACAACTCCCCCACCCCGTCCATCTCATAAGACTCCAATCAGCACCTCAGCCACCACAAAACCGGGACCTGTAAAGACTGTTTGCCATGGACTGTGGAGTCCCCCACCCTCAAGGGCAGCCAGTTCAGCTAGGAGCCAAGGCACGGCCAGCCCACCACCGGAAGAGCACCCGAAGATTGCCAGTGCCCGGCGCGAGAGGCCAAAGACACCAGGGACCAAAATCCCTACCATGGCTCCGGCAGGAAGTCGGGTGCCACCTGGCACACCGCCAAAGGTGGGAAAGGGCCACAGGCGAACAGGGAAGGGTGGGAAGGGCAGCACGCCCGACAAGTCCGGCAGCAGGCCTGCTGGCCAGGAGGGCCCCACCAGCCCCATCCCAGGTGTGTAGGAGGACACCCACAGGCCCGGTACTGCAGCCCAGGAGGCCCCGCAAGCCACCTCCCAGGTGGGCAGGAGGACACCCACAGGCCCGGTACTGCAGCCCAGGAGGGCCCCGCAAGCCACCTCCCAGGTGGGCAGGAGGACACCCACAGGCCCGGTACTGCAGCCCAGGAGGGCCCCGCAAGCCACCAGACAGATGGGCAGGAATGCCCCGCCAGCCACATGTCAGGTGGCGAGTGACATCCATGCCATGGCCGGATCCGCTGACCTGGACACTCATCTCAAGCACCGCTGAACAGGGCACCGCTGTCTCAAGCACCGCTGAACTGGGCCCTTCATCTCAAGCACCGCTGAACTGGGCCCTTCATCTCAAGCACCGCTGAACTGGGCCCTTCATCTCAAGCACTGCTCCGCTGGGCACCGCCGTCTCAAGCACCACTGAACTGGGCCCTTCATCTCAAGCACCGCTCCGCTGGGCACCGCCGTCTCAAGCACCGCTGAACTGGGCCCTTCATCTCAAGCACCGCTCCGCTGGGCACCGCCGTCTCAAGCACCGCTGAACAGGGCACCGCCGTCTCAAGCACCGCTGAACTGGGCCCTTCATCTCAAGCACCGCTTCGCTGGGCACCGCCGTCTCAAGCACCGCTGAACTGGGCCCTTCATCTCAAGCACCGCTCCGCTGGGCACCGCCGTCTTAAGCACCGCTGAACTGGGCCCTTCATCTCAAGCACCGCTCAACTGGGCCCTTCATCTCAAGCACCGCTGAACTGGGCCCTTCATCTCAAGCACCGCTCCGCTGGGCACCGCCGTCTCAAGCACCGCTGAACTGGGCCCTTCATCTCAAGCACCGCTCCGCTGGGCACCGCCGTCTCAACCACCGCTGAACTGGGCCCTTCATCTCAAGCCCCGCTGAACTGGGCCCTTCATCTCAAGCACCGCTGAACAGGGCACCGCCGTCTCAAGCACCGCTGGCCCATTGGCAGATGGGGCAGGCCCTCATCTGTGTCGGGCAGGGCTGCACAAAGCACTCTGGGCACCAAGCCCCCTCCAGAACCAGTGGAGACTGTCATCCACTTGTGAAACTGTGGCTTTGCACTCCCCAGGATGGCACAGTGGGCAAGCCACCCACTGTAGAGACTTGAGAGACTGTGGCTTTGCACTCCCCAGGATGGCAAAGTGGGCAAGCCACCCACTGTAGAGACTTGAGAGACTGTGGCTTTGCACTCCCCAGGATGGAACAGTGGGCAACCCACCCACTGTAGAGACTTGAGAGACTGTGGCTTTGCCCTCCCCAGGATGGAACAGTGGCCATGGAGGCCCCTTGTGGATCTGGCGTCGTGGACTCATCTGGCTGAGGTGCCCCCCCTTCCCCCTGAGGTGCCTGTAGTTTTGCTATCTGATGTCCCTGTAGTGTTCTCTCCGTTGGTGTCAGGTATCCTGTGTGGGCTTTGCCCATGTAATTTGGGCCCTGTGGTCCACGGACAATGCCTGCAAAAATTATCGGACTTTTAATATTTATGTATATAATAGTTTTCGATGTGTGATATATTTATAAGCCAGTGATACAATATATTCGACTGTTTATGATCATTTCCTTTTGTCTTTGCATTCTTCCAGGGGGTTTGGGGGGTGTAACTGTGATGTATTACTATGCATTGATGTGTGTGTTGTAGTGGGTGAGGATGGGGGTGGGTGTGTCGCGTATGTGTGTCCCCGTATTTTTTTGCCTCCCCCCTCCCCTGTGTCCTAGGTGCAGTACTCACCGTTGTCTTCTGCGTCGGCGTTCGTGCTCCTGGTAGAGGAGCAGGAAGACAATAGCTGGGAGGATGTGGAGTTCGGGTTCCATGCTGTCCAGATTCCTCGTGGGGTGTATGGAGGTGAGCGTTTCCCGTTCGAAATGGCTGTTTCCGCCGTGTTTTTATCGGCGGGGCTACCGCCCCGGAAAAGGTGGCGGATTGGTGGGTTGTGATAGGGTGGGCGGTACATTGTCTCCCGCCTGTCTGTTGGCGGTGACCGCCGCGCTGTTTGTTTGTCCCGCCGTGGCGGTCGGAGTGTTGAAGTGGCGGTCTCTGTTGGCGGTTTCCGCCAGGGTCGGAATTCAATTTTTTAAACCGCCAGCCTGTTGGCGGGTTAGCCGCCGCTTTAACACCGACCGCCAGGGTTGGAATGACCCCCTATATGTAGTAATTATTTCAGCATGTTCTGGTGATATATAGCGAGGGTCTGACCTACTCATCCGAAAACCCCCAGAGGAGGTGACAAAACGTTAATGACAACCGTTGGTGTCTATGGGCCACAATAACCACCCGCCTGGATGTGTCAATGAAGTGTTAAATGTACCATTCTGGACCCATTCTGTAAGTTCACTAAAAGTGGCATTTATGTATTTCTGCCAGTTATTAATTTTTGCAGGGACAGGTATACTAGGCATGTTCAATTCTCTGATTGTTGCTAAGCCTAAACAGCTAGTCTATTGTACTGTTTCATTCAAAGAAATCATTTGGGTGGGAATGAGACATGCTCTAAACATTGTTTCTCTACCCTTTGTTTGCCAATGTTTTGTTCCCCAAACACTTTTCAAATCAATATTTTTTGACCAATATTCATAACCTTCAATTGACAGTCAGGAAACAAAGGAATCTGAATATATGAATTTTGTGTTAGTCAACAACATTTGTTTATCTTTAGACAGAGTTAACCTAAAATAATATGACTTAGCATTCGTTTGATGATGACCAGAAAAATATGTAAATTTATCAACATAAGATTTGGAACTTCCTTGTGGGGGAGTTGGGCAATGTTCCCATTGCGTATAGTCAAATATTGTTTTTGGACTACTTGCTTTGTGTATAAAGAGGTGCCCATAATAATTATAGCAAAACATGTCACCATAATTGTCTTTAAACTGGTAAACATCTTCATTTGTATAGATAGTATAATATTTCAATTCTGTCATCATTGAATCAACTGTCTTCACATCCCATTCATCAGATACAATGCCTGGTATTACTATATCATTCATAGATAACTTTAGGACATACGGTATTTGAATTATCTCAGTGGGACCGTATATATCAAACATTACTTTATCCCACACAATCCCATCCGGAATTGGTACTGCAGAAATGTTCACAAAGGACAAGTCTCTTCGGACCCTATGTGATGAAAAATGTGGTTTCAACACCTCCTCCACCTGTTCAACCGCTGATCTCTCAGGAAGAAAATGACCATGTACCAACAGAAAAAAGGAAATGACAAACCCAATCCAAAGAAAAAATGCTAGCATAGTCAATAAAAGCCACAGATAGTTCCATGGAAAAACAAAATACGTATCTTTAAGCCAACGCATCAGCTTACGTGGACCTGAGAGGTCAGTAGTTGACGAGGCAAATGAGTCCGATAGACCCTCGTTGTCGGCAAAGTAACCAGAGGCAGTTCGTGCAAAAGGCGTTGCCGCATTCAATGGAGGAGTTGGTGTTTCTCACGGTGGTACACTGTAGATATCACCATCAGTTACGTCAGTAGTCATGGTGACTTGATCAAATGTTTCTAAGTTATTTGTTGTTAGTGGAACTAATGCGAGATCATCATCCACCCTCCCCAAGCTCGGAGAGGCAACAGTGTTGGAATAGATAACTTGAAGCGGAACATCTTCCCCAGTAGTGAGAGGGATTCGGGAACTACTGGACATTCCTCTTGGTCTGCTGTGTAGAATCGGCCACATGTTGTAACTTGACATTGTCAGTAGAAACTAAGCAATTTTCTTTGGCACCTGGCAACGGTGGTAAAATACCAGTTCTCGTTCCGTGTATCCCCAACACAGGGACTGGTGCTCGATAAGAAGGGCCAAATTCTTTTTTCACCACGACCTTTTCACGCACAAGATCCCCAACCCTGGGAATCCAGCTTGTAGGTGTTACTGGCACATCCTTAATTCCTGTGGCAGCGGCACTTTTAGAAGAGTTATCTTCACGGAACTGCTGTAATTCCTGTAAAACAGTGACACGATCATTTATGTCAAAAGGCGTTTCCGCCGCCTCCACACCAGGACCATCAAGATCCGGAACAAACATTTGTGTTCCGAACAGGGTACTCATATGAAGTACAACCCCCCCAGGGACCTTCTAGGCAGGTTATTGAGTGCTCTTTGAACTCCATACAGGTGGGTTAGCCAACTATGACCCGTACCTATGACCCTGGCTGTTAAGGATTGCTTTAAATCATGGTTTAATCGCTCCACGACAGAATTTCCCTTGGGATGAAATGGAGACAAGTACTGGAGCTGGACCGCCAATGAAGCCATGGTGTCCCTGAATGCCCTTGAGGCAAAAGCAGGGCCCTGGTCCGAATGGAATGCCGCAACTGCATATGTACCGACAAAGACTCGCAAATCTTTAATAACAGTTCGAGCGTCAGCCGAGCGTTGTGGCCACACCCACACAAATCTGGAGCAAGAATCAACAGCAACTAGTATATATTTTTATGCACTATCCGGTGTTAGTGGACCGTAATGATCCAAGTACACACATTGTAATGGTCTGTTGGATATTAAGAGGGGTGTCTGTGGCGGGCCTTTAGCTGTTGATACTTTGATTTGTTGACAGATGTCACAACAAAGGACATACTGCTTAGTCTCTTTATAGAGACCAGGCCACCAGTAATGGGCCTGCAATAGTGAAATTGTAACTGTCACGCCAGCATGTGCAGATGCCACTCCTTCATGCGCTGCTTTAATCAATTGTGATCTTACAACTTTATTGGGGATGTCGCGTACACCTACGCTAGGAATTTTAACTTCAGCGTTAAGCATACTTTCCATGAAGTATTGATATTTATTTGGAAATCCTTTTGGATAAGGCGTACCATCAACCGTAGCTTTTATGGCGGCCATTATCTCTGTGTCTGGTTTGGAACTCGAACAAGTCACTGCAGCTACAGTGGCAACCGCCACTGCCGACTTTGCAGCTTCATCAGCCAAAGTATTTCTAGCAACATGTATTCCAACACGCTGGTGTCCAAGTGTATGTACAACATGGACTTTGGGTAGCGTCTCTTTCAAGTCTGCTACCTTCCCCCACAGTAGTCTGTGTTTTATGGTGTTGCCTTTTGAATCTCTGAACCCATTCAAGCGCCAGTAATGTAGATATTCATTAAAAGACTGGACGCAATAATATGAATCACAAACAATCAGTGTGAACTGCGTCGGATCTGTATGTTCTAGTGCCATTAGTAGAGCTTTTAGCTCAGCTAAATTGTGCTGCACAATCCCCTAAGGTCTGTGTATAAGTATGTTGGGGGCAGAACTTCTCCTCCTCCATATAGCCGTTCACTACCGCACATGCAGGTGAATATTGGTGTTTTGTCCCAATCGCCGGTTGCACAGAGCCATCGGTATACATGACTACTTGATATTGATCAATAGGCAATGTGTCAGCGGGAACTGGATATTCAACTTCATATTGCAGAAATTCCTGAGATTGTAACTTTGTATCAAAAATGTAGTCTACATCAGTGGCTGTTAAAGACGTAGCCCATTGTATCCATCGCGGGTGAAGTGCTTTCGCGTTCGGAATGCTAGCTTTTGTAACAGCCTCGAGGGCCGGAATAGGAAAAACAACAATAATGCATTTTCCCTGGGCAAGAGGTCTTTCTTTAATAACAGCCATCTGTACAGCAGTAAGAATTTTCTCTGTGGGTGCAAATCGTTGTTCAGCAGCTGTAGGAAAGTACCACCTTGCCTGGCATGTTAACCCCATATTTCACTGTATATATGTTGTTTTAGTGTATGTGTCACTGGAACCCTGCCAGCCAGGGCCCCAGTGCTCATAAGTGTGCCCTGCATGTGTTCCCTGTGTTATGACTAACTGTCTCACTGAGGCTCTGCTAACCAGAACCTCAGTGGTTATGCTCTCTCTGCTTTCTAAATTGTCACTAACAGGCTAGTGACCAATTTCACCAATTCACATTGGCATACTGGAACACCCTTATAATTCCCTAGTATATGGTACTGAGGTACCCAGGGTATTGGGGTTCCAGGAGATCCCTATGGGCTGCAGCTTTTCTTTTGCCACCCATAGGGAGCTCTGACAGTTCTTACACAGACCTATATGTCTAACCTTTACCTGGTGAAGGTTGGGTGCAAAGTTACTTAGTGTGTGGGCACCCTGGCACGGGCCAAGGTGCCCCCACATCGTTCAAGGCAAATTCCCCGGACTTTGTGAGTGCGGGGACACCATTTCACGCGTGCACTATACATAGGTCACTACCTATGTATAGTGTCACAATGGTAACTCCGAACATGGCCGTGTAACATGTCGAAGATCATGGAATTGTCACCCCAATGCCATTCTGGCATTGGGGAGACAATTCCATGATCCCCCGAGTCTCTAGCACAAACCCGGGTACTGCCAAACTGCCTTTCCCGGGGTTTCACTGCAGCTGCTGTTGCTGCCAACCCCTCAGTCAGGTTTCTGCTCTCCTGGGGTCCAGCCAGGCCTGGCCCAGGAAGGCAGAACAAAGGACTTCCTCAGAGAGAGGGTGTTACACCCTCTCCCTTTAGAAAAAGGTGTCAGGGCTGGGGAGGAGTAGCCTCCCCCAGCCTCTGGAAATGCTTTGATGGGCACAGATGGTGCCCATCTCTGCATAAGTCAGTATACACCGGTTCAGGGATCCCACAGCCCTGCTCTGGCACGAAACTGGACAAAGGAAAGGGGAGTGATCACTCCCCTGACCTGCACCTCCCAGGGGAGGTGCCCAGAGCTCCTCCAGCGTGCCCCAGACCTCTGCCATCGCGGATTCAGAGGTGTGCTGGCACACTGGACTGCTCTGAGTGGCCAGGGCCAGCAGGTGACGTCAGAGACTCCTTCTGATAGGCTCTTACCTGTGTTACTAGCCTATCCTCCTTCCTAGGTAGCAAAACCTCCTTTTCTGGCTATTTAGAGTCTCTGCTTTGGGGAATTCTTCAGATACCGAATGCAAGAGCTCACCAGAGTTCCTCTGCATCTCTCTCTTCACCTTCTAACAAAGGATCGACCGCTGACTGCTCAGGACGCCTGCAAAACCGCAACAAAGTAGCAAAGACGACTACTGCCACCTTGTATCGCTTCATCCTGCCGGCTTTCTTGCCTGTTTCCTGGTGGTGCATGCTTTGGGGGTAGCCTGCCTCCTTTTTGCACCAGGAGCTTTGAAGAAATCTCCTGTGGGTTGACGGAATCTTCCCCCTGCAACTGCAGGCAACAAAAGACTGCATCACTGGTCCTCTGGGTCCCCTCTCAGCACGACGAGCGTGGTCCCTGGAACTCAGCAACTCTGTCCAAGTGACTCCCACAGTCCAGTGACTCTTCAGTCCAAGTTTGGTGGAGGTAAGTCCTTACCTCCCCACGCTAGACTGCATTGCTGGGTCCCTCGTGATTTGCAGCTGTGCACTCTTCCAGGATTTCCTTCATGCACAGCCATGCCTGGGTCCCGACACTCTAACCTGCAGTGCAGAACCTTCTGAGTTGTCCTCCGGTGTCGTGGGACTCCCTTTTGTGTCTTCGGGTGGACTCCGGTTCACTCCTCTTCCAAGTGCCTGTTCCGGTACTTCTGCGGGTGCTGCCTGCTTCTGTGAGGGCTCCCTGACTTGCTGGGCGCCCCCTCTGTCTCCTCATCTAAGTGGCGACATCCTGGTCCCTCCCGGGCTACAGCAGCATCCAAAAACCCTAACCTCCACCCTTGCAGCTAGCAAGGCTTGTTTGCCGTCTTTCTGCGTGGGAACACCTCTGCAAGCTTCTTCACAACGTGGAACATCCATCCTCCAAAAGGGGAAGTTCCTAGTCCTCTTCGTTCTTGCAGAAACCAAAGCTTCTTCCATCCGGTGGCAGCTTCCTTGCACCCTCAGCTGGCATTTCCTGTGCATCTGCCCACTCTCGACATTGTCGCGACTCTTGGACTTGGTCCCCTTGTTTCACAGGTACTCAGGTCCGGAAATCCACTGTTGTTACTTTGCTGGTGTTGGTCTTCCTTGCAGAAACCCCCTATCACGACCTTTGTGCTCTCTGGGGGTTATAGGTGCACTTTAACCCTACTTTTCAGGGTCTTGGGGTGGGCTATTTTTCTAACCCTCACTGTTGTCTTACAGTCCCAGCGACCTTCTACAAGCTCACATAGGTTTGGGGTCCATTTGTGGTTCGCATTCCACTTTTGGAGTATATGGTTTGTGTTGCCCCTATACCTATGTGCTCCTATTGCAATCTACTGTAACTTTACATTGCTTGCATTACTTCCTTTTGCTATTACTGCATATTTTTGGTATTGTGTACATATATCTTGTGTATATTTGGCATCCTCATACTGAGGGTACTCACTGAGATACTTTTGGCATATTGTCATAAAAATAAAGTACCTTTATTTTTAGTATATCTGTGTATTGTGTTTTCTTATGATATTGTGCATATGACACCAGTGGTATAGTAGGAGCTTTGCATGTCTCCTAGTTCAGCCTAAGCTGCTCTGCTATAGCTACCTTCTATCACCCTAAGCTGCTAGAAACACCTCTTCTACACTAATAAGGGATAACTGGACCTGGTACAGAGTGTAAGTACCCCTTGGTACCCATTACAAGCCAGGCCAGACTCCTACAGCAGCCGAATACAAGTGTGACTTGTATCCAATCGGGACTGTCTCACCTTCATTAAATGTGACATAAGTAAACCCAATGGCCCCAGCTATCACCCTGATGACCAAATACGTCTTATTGTCCCGTGTGTGTAAATGTTTTGCAGCTAGTAGATCTGCTTGTAACTCCCGAAGAGTATGTGTATTTTCAATTGTCCAGAATTTGCTTTAAAAATCAGGACGTATCAATTCATGTAATGGTTTTATGCGTGTAGCATACTCAGGAATGTATGTTCTGGCAAAATTTAGAAAGCCCAACAGTGATTGCAGTTTCTTAGTCGTGTTCGGTGGTTGAAATTGTGCACACTTTTCTAAAAATTGTGGCGCTAGACTCTTACCCTCATTTGACAGCTCATATCCCAGGAATATGATGCTGAGGAAGGCAATTTTTGATTTTCTGAAGTTAAATTTATAGCCAATATTGGCAAACCCTACAACAATGCGGGCTACCCGTCTTAAATGTTGTAGCAACTCGTCATCCATGAGATATGTATCATCCACATATGACAATGCTTCAGGGTCTAACTCGTGTAAAATAGCAGTCACACGAGCCGCAAACAGTCCTGGGCTGTTCTTATACCCTTGAGGCAAGCAAGAGACTTTTTTTCTGGGAGCCTAGCTCGCTAAAGCTTGTTAAACCTCTGCTTTCCAGTGCGATATTCTGGCAGAAGAATCCATTCAAGATATCCAAAGTCGTTTTATATTTTTTCCGCACTATGTTGCTCATCAGTCCAGCGCTATGTGAATTCTGTATAGCATATGTATGTGTATGTCCGTTCAAATGTCTGTAGTCTAAGACTATTCTATATAAATGGTCCGGTTTAGCTACAGGGAATAAGGGATTATTCATCGGTGAGACACAGGGTTCAATTACTCCCTGGTATTCTAATTGTGTAAGTATTTCTCTCACCAGTGCCCTTGCTTCATGTTTTATGGGATACTGCGGTTGTGGCTGAGGTTCACCTTTAATCGGAATTACATGATATGGAGAATCCCTGCCCCACCCTACGTGATTTCTATATAAAGCAGGTGCTTGTGCTAGAGCCCATTTGATGCATTAGGACTCAGCGAGTTCCCCTGGAACAAGGGGCGAGAAGGAAGGTTTAATAACCTCCTCCCCAACTGGGCAGGTGCGAACAAAATCAGGCGGCCAATCTTGTTCAGCCAGCAAGATGTCATATATCTTAACTACACGATCCCAAAAGATTGCATGTATAGTGCGCTCGATGTCTCCTTCCAATTGTAAAGTCACTGTATACACCCTATCGGGTTCGGAGACACGCATATCTGCTGTTTCAACTTGTATGAAGTCATCAGTTGCTTTCACCTCCAGATGCTCTAGAAGATTCCTGCGAACTATTGTGACCTCTGCCACACTGTCTAGCAGTGCTAGTGTCTTGTTCTTCAAGAGAACTCTCTTCCTGAGTGGCATGTCTAACTGAGACTGCTGCCACCTTTTTCTTTTTAAACTGTTGTTTTTGTTGTATCGGTTTCTCTTCATTCTTGACAGAAACCTCAGAAGAGCGCTGTGGTTCCTGTCTCGGTTTCACGTACTCTGTTCTCCGCTCTGACCGCCCACCTCTCTCATTTCTCTTTTCCGATGAGTCCTGAAAGGAACAAGATTGGCGTGTATCAGTAGATTGATATCTATCAGGCGATTTTTCATTATCTCTATTTCTGAGATTATACCTATTCTGTGAGGTCTCCGTACGTGGAGATTCTCCCCTTTCTTTTTAGGTGTTTGTTGTTTTTTCTCCCAGCGCTTCTTATTACCCTCAGGTTGCTGTTTAGCATTTTCTTTAGTCATTTTTCCCTGAAATTGAGGTTTTTGTGGTCTAGCCCCCAGTCTATCTCGACCGATACTAGAATATGTTTCCGCTATTATTTTAGGCAGTTCCCGCTCCTGATCTTGTTGCGGGACGTCACGAAGACGCATGCGCATTGCAAGTGCAACTGCTTGCCCTTTAAGATTGCTTAGAATTATTGAAGAAACCGTGGCAAAGTTGCCCATCAGTTGCATTCCTAAATCTAAGGCTGGGGCTGCCCCGTATTCATCCTGAATTTGTTTAAGCACTTCCGGTAGGTTGGCCAATGTCGGTGTACCGTGTGCTGTTGTGTAGAGCGCAGCAAACACCGTGCCCCACGTTGGGTGCCATGTCGCATAAGCTCTCATTATCCTAATGAGACTACTGGATTTTTGGGCGGCAGGATCATTCGCAGTGTGGGGGACTAAGTCTGACCCACGGTGAAGGACCCTTGTCACCCCAAATCCGGGTTATGCTCTGGCTAACTAGCAGTGCCTCATCTCTCCTAAAGGGAAGAGACAATTGGGCAGCCGAGCGCATGACATCTTAGTGCTTCCCAGGGAAGTCGTGGTCACTCAGGTCACAACCAGTTCTCTCGTACAAAGTGCGGTCTCATATATAAATGACAAAGGCAGTTTGAGTTTTAAAGATTGGTTTAATAAAACGACTGCATTTTAGATAACAAGGTGTGAGCCGCAATAACCAGAACCATACAACACAGTAGGATTGAAATAGTAATGAGGAGAGTGAAACATAAGCATAAGGCTATCATATTGCAACTAAATTATGTTCTCTCTAAGTTATATTTTGAGCACAGCATGTGAAGCTCTTAACCTGCCTTTCAGGTTCCCCTGGGAGGACATCAACCCTCATACATGAGCAAAAGCCTGTGATCTGGATCAGCATCTGCAACAGGGCAGTCAGCATCTAGTTGTGGGGTCCTGGTCAGAATCTCCCTCTTACGTGTACCCGGACTAGAAAGTGTTTTTATAACTAACACGCTGGTGTTCTAAGAAACTTCCCTACGTAAGGATGTGTACTTTCTACGAACCATAAAGACTAAACTTCTACCACGTCTATCGGCAATGTACCAGACTGTATCCTTGACTGAAGCACAGAGCGAGCAAGAGTGTATTGTTTGAGAACAAAGTGCTGAAGTAAGCTAAACAGTGTGATAGAAGGAAATAAAACATGACCGTGAAACTGGTTATTGTAAAATAACAGTGCGAGGCTAAATAAAATGGATCTAGGGCAAAGTGAACAGAGGGCTAATACGTTAAGCAAATGTGCAGAAAGCTACATTAAAAATGGCTACTTTACAATATTATTCCTTTCTCACACAAGCCTTTTAATTCTTTTTCTAGAGTATCACTTACAGAGAAAGAAACATTGCATAATTTGTGTTTAATGGGGATAAAACCTTCCTTGACTTTTATTCTATGGCAAAACTCTTTGATGTTACCAACCGCCTCAGTAAAGACCAATGGATACATCACTTTTAATTGTTCTACGTGATCCTCACTGATGACTGAGGCTTGATCTGTGGTTCCTCGTCTTAAAACCATTTTGAATAGTCCCTGATGGAACCAACCTAAAATTGAAAGCCCTTTTATAGCTACATACATTTTCCCAAATATGGCTCTTCCTCTCAACACCATTGTCTCTTCGAAAAACACTGCTAGTTCTATTTTTCTACCTTCATATGAGCCCTGTCAGGGGGGTTATAACCCTCTGTCTGACCAATTTTCATGGAAAAGTTCCTCTGTAATCATTTTAATCCTTGCTCCCGAATCCACCAGTAATTTCACTGTCTTATTTCCTACTATCACATCAATGTACGGGGCTATACATGCTGACAGATCATCTGTTGCAATGGCTTCTTCACTAACAACCAAGACCATAGCCTTCAAATCATTCTGTATCTGTTCAAAACACCTATAGAACTTGTCTTCTGACTCCTCCAAAACTACATTAACTCATTTACCTCAGTTAGTTTTAGTACTCTGGCAGATTTTGGCAAAATGTCCCACCTTTTTACAGTTTCGACATGTAGCCCACTTTGCAGGGCATGGTTTACCCTGTTTACTATGTGTTGAATTTCCACATCTGGAACAAAACTGTTGATTTAAGAAATTACTTTTGCCCATTTTCCCCACATCTCTGTAGTCTCTCAGTCTATTTTCCTTAAAACATTGCTGTCCCTATTTTTTATCGCACTAACAATTTCTTTTTTTTCTCTAACTCATACAGAGTTTTGTGAAATCCCAATCCTTTTTGCAATACCTAACGTTTCTTCTAATGTGGGATCACCTGCCTCCTTAATGTAGACTTATGTATCCATGTTTTCACTCTGTAATTGTTTCTGCATGAAAAATGTATGGCGTAGAACTACAATACTAGGCTGCCATGAAACCTTGCCTCCAATTTCTTTATTGCTTCCATATACTCGTCAATTGGTTCACCCTCGTATCCTGGAATTTCAGGTAAGTGTTTGAATATGGAACATCCTTCAAATCCAGTTGAATGTAGTAAGAAATATTTCTTTTGTTCTGCACCAGTAGCCCCCAAATATGTTTGAAAAGCGTCCAGCTAGTTCCTCACGTAACAGGTGGCTCATCTGGGCTTCTAAAAATGGAGGTGATGAATTTACCGACTGCATGTTCAATGACGTAAGATCACAGTGTGCTGTTCTCTATTGCTTGTTTTTATTTTCCAGAATGACTAATTGTGTGACTCCTGCCTGTAAATATACTTACTTTAAATGTGCCTGTCACTTTTAAAACATCCGCATTTGCATGCCCATAGATGTAGTGTGCGTGTCACTGTTTGTGGGCTTACTGTCTCTGTGACAATACATGTGTACGTATCGCTGTTGTCTGACATGCTGATTATGTAAATGTACAAGTGTGCGTATCACTGGCAATGGACACGCTCTGTAAATTAATATACTATTGAGTGCATCTCACTGTGAAATATTGATGCCAGCCGAAGGTGTTGTAGCTTGATCCTTTTGAACGCAATGTATCAAAGGTTTCATCTGTCCCAATTTAGGATTACTGCTACATAGACCATACATCACACGCTCAGAATGTGTCTTGTCGTAACGCTTCATTAGGAGATCTGCAAGGCTTGAAACGCAAAGACTGAACCTCAGACATCAAACGATGCGTTGCATCGTGAAGTGTATGTTGGGACACATTGGCTGAACCGCATAGATGTCACCAAATACAGAGTGTGGCGTGTGGGTCCCAAACTAAATTATGAATCATCTGAGCTCTTACTTAACCGCTGTAATAGTGCTTATTCAGGGTTCCGTAATATCCTGTATATATATAAAGAGCCACCCTGCGCCAAAAACACTACAAAGATTCTTATCTGAAGTCAGTCGGTGCTTCCAAAGTTGGTGCCAATACTGTGGGTTCTTCCGCGCATATATTGTTGCCAGTAAGCATGTAGTAGCGGTTTCCACAAATGAACAAGGTGTTGGAGGGAAGTCTTGAATTCTGCTTGTTTATTTGGAAACAAAGCTGCAACACATTCAGCCTCTTGACAAATCTCGCTGGACCCAACTGTCACACCAGTTGAATCCAATGAACCCTCAGGCGACCACAGCATTCTGTAGAATGGACACTCCCGAATTCTATTGAATGCAATGCTCACCGACTACTACATTACTAGAAACTCACGCACACATCTAAATACTGAACATAAAGGAAGAAATGTACACAATGAAATACAGACCTCTAGCAGCTTCTGAATTTGAGATATGTTTAAGAAGATCTGCTGATGTTAAACTGTGTCTAATGCTGCCCAGTGGTTTTTGTCATAGAGTTCACAATGTAAACCATGTTTTATTTGTGAGATAGTTCATAATGTAAAACCCTTTCCTACAGTGTTTAGCACTGAGATATAATGTTCAAAACACTTTCCTACTTTATTTGACCCTTTGGCTGCGTTGACAGTATGTTTGTTAGTGCTGACCAGTCAAACCAATTTAACTCCTGTGTAGGTGGATTAAGAAAATTGCTGCTCTGTGAGATACTCATAACAAGTTGCAGAGCCAGCGCCCTCTGGCCAACTTACTAGTGAACCCAAACTGAGCCTTTTTATTACTTGACCTTTGGGCTAGTGAGGTAGCACAGTTCAGGACTTGCAAAAGGATATTGTAAGGGTTGAAAACACATAACTCCTCAATGCACACACAAATGCTAAATCAATGTGCAGGCAGTGGCTTTACTTTCAAAATGAAAACATCCATTTATTCACACAACTAATAACTAAACATAACATTACTAATGTACACAATGAAAATCATAGGTCTTAGCTGCTTCTAACTGGAGATCTTTGTAAGAAGGTTTCCCAGTGTTACACAATGTAAACCCATTCCTGTATTATTTGTCACAGACTTCACAATGCAATACCTCTTCCTAATGAATTTATAAAAGATTTCAAAATGTAAATTCCCATTTGATTGTATTAATCAGCATTTCCAGTGTGTTCCTACGGATGTTTTGTGGAGTTACAACATGCAAAGCACATTCATATTGTATTTGACAGTTGGTGTGCATTAGCAACGTCTTTATCAGTTGTGAACAATGGAACTACTTCAGAGGTGGATTAACACAACTGCCCCATCAAATGCTCATAAAGAAGATCAGAAAGGACACAAAGCCAAAGCCCTCGGACCACCTTACAACTGTTACAAAAGTGATTCCCAAGTACACCCCTTTGGCACGTGACTCTCAGGGTAGCGAAGTTCCATATCAATAATAAGTTTCTAAATCAATGTCCAGCCAGTGCTTCAGCTTTTAAAATGAAAAAGTACTTCTATTTACTCACAAATAAGCAAAAATCATAAAAAAACAATTGTACACAATGAAAGCCAGACTGCTCTAGTCCCTGCTAAACTAGAGATCTGTGTAAGAAGGTCCTTTACAGGGATCAAAAAATCTACTTGACCACTTGCTATTTTTAGCACTTACTGGCCCCTTCTGGTGAGTTGACAAAGAACAGGTGTCCTGTTCAGTCAGAAGGTGGAGGGGCAATAAAAGATGCCTTTACATCTTGTTCTTATGTTACATTTGCTCTGTGTTCACAGATCGAGGTCAAAAGTCAGTTTGTCTTACAATTCATTTCCCTTCTGACTGCAGAGTTCCAGGACTTTATAAGGTGAACTGTGTGACCTGCTGTTTAAAGTGTAAAATAAAAGGATATAGGGTGTCAGGCTTTTCCCAACACAAGACATTTAAATGACTAAGTCAACTGTGCAAACATTTCAAAGTATATTTCTGTAGTTGTGAAAGCTCATTTTTTGTATTTCAGTGTGATGAAAAAATATTTTAATAGGAGGAAAGCAAATCAGAATACTTTACGTGTTGATGTGCAAAGGATATGTTTTCGAAATTCAACTTTCACAGATTGTTAATATACTATACTATATACTATATAGTTAGTGGAAAGATTTTTGGACATTTCTTGGAAATTTACTGTGAGTAGACAACAATATGCTACCACATCATGGTTTAGTAATATGAGTGTTTAAAAAAACTGAGAAAACACTCCTGCCCTGATGGGAATGCTGTTCGTAAACTAAACACAAGTCTTGGGTCATTTGTCCCATATATGTGGGCTAGCTTCTTGTGATACATGCAGCAAACTTTAGTTTACTTAATCAAACAAAAGAGATTTTTTTGTACTGTAGAAATGCTGAGCGCACATATTTGAAGGTGCAGTCATATGTGAGAATGAAGTAAAAGGTGACTCTGTAAATATTTGCCTAGGTTCACACAATTTGAGACCTGTTTACGGGTCAAGTACAGTACAGTTAGGCATTAACTATGCCTCTATTGGTGATAAACCAATGAGCAGCTTCATATGTGGACTAACATATCTCCAGTCTAAATGCCATATGAAAAAGAGCCTCAAAAGGGTGTAGATCAAGCTCCTCTTTCTATATGGTAGTATCACTAAGGGGGTGTCAGGTTTTGCCATCTGTCTGCCCCCTTTGTGCCCTAACGCCAGTCACAGTCACCGGTGCAAAAAAGAAATATTGCCCTTTTAGGGCCAGATGTAGCAAAGGATTTGCGCCTCGCAAACGGCGAAAATCGCCGTTTGCGAGGCGCAAATGCCTCTTTGCTATGCAGAAATGCATATTGCGAGTCGGGACCGACTCGCAATATGCATTTCAGAATCGCAAATAGGAAGGGGTGTTCCCTTCCTATTTGCGATTCTGAGTGGTATGCAATACCATTTGCGACCACCTACGCGGTTGCAAATGGTGTCGCAGTTACCATCCACTTCAAGTGAATGGTAACCCACTCGCAAATTGGAAGGGGTCCCTATGGGACCCCTTCCACTTTGTGAATGGACCCAAAACTATTTTTTCAGGGTAGGTAGTGGTCCAAGGGACCACTACCTGCCCTGAAAAAAAAACGAAACTAAAGGTTTCGTTTTTTTTTTAAGTGCAGCTCGTTTTCCTTTAAGGAAAACGGGCTACACTTAAAAAACAAAAAACTGCTTTATTGAAAGCAGTCACGAACATGGAGGTCTGCTGACGACAGCAGGCCTCCATGTTTGCGAGTGCCTATACTCGCTATGGGGCCGCAATTTGCGACCCACCTCATGAATATTGATGAGGTGGGTCATTGCGACCCCATAGCGAGTCGCAGTCGGTGTCTGAGACACCGTACTGCATACCAATTTGCGAGTTGCAAATTGCGAGTCGCATGGACTCGCACTTTGCAACTCGCAAATTTTTTATTTGCTACATCTGGCCCTTAGTCTGTTAACAGCGATGTTCCCGTTTACATTTCACATTTTATTTACTCTTGCATTGCCTAAGAGTATTTGTTTTTTCCAGGATGTTTTGTTTCTGTAGGTTTTTTCATGATATGTTCAGTGGGGATTGGCTGCACAGCTTGGCTCAACCCCCAACTGGGTTCTAAACCTTGTTTGAATATGCCTAAAAAGCCCCGAAATGCACTAAAAAAAAGACAATGTTTATGTTGTGAGGACCTCTTGGACCACCTGTTTTAGTTTCAGGTAGCTTCATTTTACATTTTATATTTTAGTTCTTTTCATAAGGCTGCTTTCAGCAATGATTTTTTACATATTTTATCAGCTTGTTTTATTCTTGGAATATAGAGAACACGCTGCTTGTTTAGTTATCCTTTGCATAACCTGTAATCAGTGCTTTCTGTCCAAGGCTAAGAATATGGTACACAATATAGTAGTTTGTGTTGCCCATTCAGGCGACAGCTCCTAACACCTAGACACAGCTTTCTATTCACTATGATTTAATTATATAAGTGTTGCACTGACCCGGGAGGGGTAGAGGGCATTCCGGCTACAACCATCCTGGGACGAATGCTGTTTGACATGCTGTTCAACGGGCACTAATGTACCAGCTCCCCGAGAGGATTGCCATCTACATCATAGGCTGACTCCTGACGTTATCCTCAGGAATGGGGCTGGAGCTAATCCCTTAGATAGGGCCAGTCAGAAGAGTGCACCCGCTATTCCCTTGTATAGAGTCTTAGGGTTAGGTAGGAATTTCTAGAATCTCTAGAACATCTAGAACCACATGCATCATGGTTGGACTGTTTATTTCCTTCACCATGTTTGTAATGAGGATAACTTTGCTTTGTTCCATTTGCCTAATTATCGCAGCTCATTTGCTATATACTAGATTGCAACTGTTTTAATGAATGTATTGAAAACTTATTTCACATCTTTTTGTGTCTCGCCTGGGCATGCATGAGTAATACAAACAAAAGTAAGATCTGTTTCCACAGCTGCCCTGGGTAGTCAGAGTGTCATTTTTAGGTTGCCATAATCACCTTCCACTCCTATTGGTTTGGAGTCCATGAGAGCCACTGTGAGCTAGCCAGGATTTGGGGCAACCGTATTCTTGGAATATAGAGAACACGCTGCTTGTTCAGTAATCCTTTGCACAACCTGTAATCAGTGCTTTCTGTCCAAGGCTAAGAATATGGTACACAATATAGTAGTTTGTGTTGCCCATTCAGGCGACAGCTCCTAACACCTAGACACAGCTTTCTGTTCACTATGATTTCATTATATAAGTGTTGCACTGACCCGGGAGGGGTAGAGGGCATTCCGGCTACAACCATCCTGGGACGAATGCTGTTTGACATGCTGTTCAACTGGCACTAATGTACCAGCTCCCCGAGAGGATTGCCATCTACATCATAGGCCGACTCCTGACGTTATCCTCAGGAATGGGGCTGGAGCTAATCCCTTAGATAGGGCCAGTGAGAAGAGTACACCCGCTATGCCTTGTGTATAGTCTTAGGTAGAAATTTCTAGAATCTCTAGAACATCTAGAACCACATGCATCATGGTTGGACTGTTTATTTCCTTTACCATGTTTGTAATGATGATAACTTTGCTTTGTTCCATCTGCCTAATTATCGCAACTCACTCGCTATATACTAGATTGCGACTGTTTCAATGAATGTATTGAAAACTTATTTCACATCTTTTTGTGTCTCGCCTGGGCATGCATGTGTAATACCAAAAATTGTAAGATCTGTTTCCACAACTGCCCTGGGTAGTCAGATTGTCATTTTTAGGTTGCCATAATCACCTTCCACTCCTATTTGTTTGGAGTCCATGAGAGCCACTGTGAGCTAGCCAGGATTTGGGGCAACAGTTTCTGATGATGTGGATGGACTAAGGGCCTGAATACCAGTTTGGCAGTCCATGGACCACCAAACCTGTGGTGGGGTCAGACCACTGTCCTCCTGGTTGTCCAAGCACCACATTATGATCCTGGCGGTCGGGCCCCCCAGGAGGCCGCTTTAACTTTTGTTTTGTTTCATTGATTTGTTTTTTAACATAAGCCAAGATCTTATTACCATTCTCAACTATAATGTCACTCTAACCTTTGGTGTTTTTAACTGAATTTCAGTTTTTTTTATCACACCCCCTTGGACAACCTACAATCATTAGCTGTGTGCAGCAGGGGGTTCACCCTCTTGCCAGGCCCTGTGCCCAATCTTTCTGTGTGCGGCCAACCCTCCTCTGTACACACACTTTGGTCGGCCAAGCAAAGTGGCCAAACCCCCTGTGGCGTCATCCAACCTTTGGGTGCAAACATTGTCCATAGGCTTCCAGAGATGGCCACAGATCACCCAATGCATTTTCTTCTCTGTCTTAAATGTTTTTTTTTCATCCGGGAAGCTTGCACGGTACCAAACATGGGCTGGCAGTTTGTACCGCGGCTCCTGCAGGAGCACCACAATAACTCCTGGGAGGTCATTTTACCCTCGGGGTCCATCTGTGTCCCTCCTACAGGTTGTCTGGGATCAGTGTGCCCTTGCCTGTCCCTTATAACCTTTTTGAAAAAATGTTTCATGAGATGGGGACTGTGACCCTACGGCCTTTAATGGTAGCTGTAACAATTTGTTTAGAGTTACAGCCAGCCAATGAAATTGCTTGGTCCCACAGGACCGATAGCTCTGAAATTTTAGATAGGAGAAAAAAGCTGCCTCAGCCAATGAAAAGGCCCTATTTTTAAAATGTTCACTACTGCGCGAGTCCAACCGGACCAACAGTCCGGTATATTTATCTTTTTAACCTGTTCATGCCCAATCTAAGCCCCTCTCTTAAAAAAAGCTGAACTGATTTATACCAAATCACAAAACACACAGTTTGTAACGTTTGAACTTTCTCCCAAATTAGGTGTAATCCCATTGTTCTTTTTTTCTGTATTTGAGAGCAAATGTTAAAATAGGAATTAACATGGAATATCAACGTTTTGGGGCCCTCCATTTCTCTTCAGTGATAAACAATTCATAAAAAAGCAGAGGACATTTTTTTTTTTAGGTTTGTATGGATTCATCAAACTGCAACAAAGTTCCTAGAAAAACACTCTTTCTATGAGACCTCTGTCATTCACTGCTTTAAGACTTGACTGATTACATCACTCATGAAGTGTTAAATGATTTAATTGATGACACTACTGATGACATACTTAGTGATCACTGATTCCATCATACAGTCATTGTGACTTCATCATAAATAGTTTGTGGACATGAAGTAATTTAACGTGCTTCACATGTGTACAATTTTCTCTTCGCCATGAGGGGATTACCCACTTAAAGACTTTACATGACCTACAATTTTAAGTCAATGGGTCAACAAGTATGAATTTGCCACTGTAAAGACCTGTCAAAACCTCTGAACAACCTCATAGTTTAGTAAAATAAACTACACACATTCCTTACATTCAAACTTAGAGCCATGCTTACAACACCAGTATGAGATAAACCAGCTCTGAGTGGACACGCCTACACTCTACATTATTCAGTAACCTGCAACACTTCAAAATCTTTATTGATGTTTGTAGGAGGCTGGCTCTCTATATAGTGTGCAAAGGTAGGTACACTGTGCAGGGAGTCCAGGCAAAGACACATTGGCTCACAGAGGTAAAAACTAGACCCTCTAATGCTCTGATTTTTATGGTAGCTTGGTCGAGCAGTTAGGCCAATCCTGAGGAAGTGCAAAGCATTTGCAGTACTCACAGCATCAATCTTGTAACTCACATGCTCAAAGGAATAACTCGACACCAATTTATAAAAATACTTCAGATTTGTATATAAATGTTAAGACCAAGAGCATGGGAATTGGGTAAGTACTTTTCGAGATATGAATTTTTGAAGTTTGATAAAAAGTCTCTTTGTGCTTAATTACGCACCATAGGAACCAATGGTGGAGAACCTTTAGAAATCGATATAAAATCACACAGTGGGTTTACCAAGTTCTTCTTTTGCAGGTTGGTCGTGGTTGGCGGTGGGGACGCTGTGCCATCTGGAGAAGTTTGGCCGGCTTGTGGGAGCAGCTGGACAAGATCTCTGGAACAAGTGCAGGGCCACTGTGAGGGACCACTTGGAAAAGAACTGCTAAGGTAAGTTTAAAGGTAAATCCTGCGGGTCCCCTTGGAGTGTAGAGGTCGCAAGGGGTGGGGGACTCTTAGGACACAGCAGGTTCTTAGATGCAGGGCCAAGAGTGGCCAGGTGCAGGGCGAATCGGTGATCCAGAAGCTGTGTGCAAGGATGCCCATAGAAGCAGGAGGTTAATTGGTTCAAGGGTCATTTGCAGGACAATGGAGGCACTCTGGAGGGAGGTCCAGGTTGTTTCTGAAGTAGCTTCCTCCTGGTCCTTTTTTCAGCCTCGGGTGGGCTATCTTTCCTGATGTCCGATGTGAGCTGACTAATATCCGGGGTATTGGCATGGTTTGGCCGCTGGAGGTCACAGTGCCACCAAAATTGACACACTGGCAGGGTTCGTCCTCGTGGTCATCAGGATGCAGTTTGGTCCAGCTGTGCCATCTGGTTCAGGAGTTAGTGGCTGGTCAATGAAGTGACCCTCACTGGCTTTATGGTTTCTTGAGGTTTTAGAGTGGAGCCTCCACTTTTTTTGTAGAGTTGTCCAGCGGCTCCTCAGTGGCGATTGTTTGGTCCTGGGTGCAGCAGGCACCTTTTCTTTGTTGCAGCAGATCCACAGTTCTCGGGCTTCAGATCTTCTTGGTGCTGGTCTTCTTTTGTCTGTTGAAAATGAGTTCTTCTCTATGACTGCCCACTAAATACTGTATTTAGTGGGCGTTTTAGGGGGAACCTGGTGTGACCAATGGGCCATCTGCCTTAGGGTGGCTACACCCACTAAGTGACCACTTCCAGTGGGCAGTGGTCACATCCCTGCATCTGATTGGCTAGTTTCCTTCCATCTAAGGGGAAAAATGAATTAGAGTCCACCTTGCATGCAACTCTTTAGGGGTGTTGCATGCTAGGTAGGGCCACTCTCCTTGACCTAGGTCTGAATTTCCTGCCGTTGCTCCCGCCAGAAGTGAGGGTTTGCAACTGGGAAGCCCTCTGCTGCTTGCAGCAGGCCTGGAGGTCGAGTTTCAAAGGCGGTAAGCCCTTTGAAACTCGCCAACAGGGCAGTGCACATTCCTGAGGGAGGGAGTGTTAGCCCCTCCACCCAGGAAGGGCTTTGTTTTGTATCCTAGTGGGCTGAAGCCCTCTTGTGTCTGGAAGTGGCAGCCTGGTTAGGACCAGTCAATAACTATGCCAGGGTAGATAGCTTTTGCAGGGGGCACGTCTAAGGTGACCCCTGGGTACATTGTACAATAAATCTAACACTGGTACCAGTTTGGATTTATCATTCTGAGTTGTTTGATTCCATACAACCCAGGGTTCTGAGCGGCCATCATGTGTCTATGAAACTCGTACTGACCAGTGTCCAGCACATGTATTGGCTGCTCTGTTCACTCACCATGTCCCAGGTTTGGCAAGGACACAGTGGGAGGATATTGCTCATGCAGCTATGCTCTCACATGCAGAATGGTGCACCCTGCTTTAGGGCTGGAAGGCCTGCCAGAGGGGTGTCTTACTCATACTACAAGCGGTGTATGGTGGACAGGGCACACAGGCAGTGTGCCATGTCGTTTTTGTGTTTTTGGGTAGCACCAGAGCACTCAACCTACAGTGGTATAGCTGGGTGCAACTGGATGCATGGCCCTAGAGGGTGGCATAATCAGTGCTGCTGCCCTCAGGGGACTTCACTTAGTACCTCATGCCCCGGGATCCTAGGTACGATTTACCAGGGGCTTATAGTGGCAGCTAAAGGTATTGCCAATTGTGCCAATGCATCACAACAGTTTAGGGAAAGAGCTCTGGCCCAGGGAACCTGGTTAGCAGGGGCCCTGGGCACTACAGCTTCTAGGCTACGTCATACATCAGGCAAAAAGTGGGGGCTAACCAGGTCAAAAAGAGGCCTCTCCTCACAACATACTGGAAATATATATGCACACTTTATAGAATTAGTCTGTCCCATGGTATTACAACTATTTAAATTGGGCAAGTGCCAAGATAACCACTGGAGGTTGATGCATTGTGAACAGCAGCTTTTGCCTTCCTCACAGTTTTTTTTTTAGGACAGGCTTTGGCTTTAAGTCATAACCTACGTACCTCTGCAGCACACATCAGGTGCAGTCACCCTTCACCTTTTTTAAGACTGAGTGCGTCTTCCGCTCCAAACTTTAGAGACATGTAGACAGCGCACCCTATAACATCTAAGATGCAAAATCACACTTGTCTCTAGAGGTTAAGCTGGTTCTTTTACTGTCGACTCACAATATATGCTGTATATCAGTGGTTCATAGCCTGTGTTCTGAGGACCCTGGGGAATCAGCGAGCTGTACTCCGGGGATCCGCTATTGTTTACAAAATTAAATAATGTTTATTAAATATTATTAAAACTAATCAGTTAAGATGAATAAAATATATACAAATGAAGAAGCAACAGTGACAATTTGCAAACATCTTCTATATTTGATTGCAAATTACACACAATATTTCAATATTTGAGCATTTGTTTGCTGTATACTTATTTTTGTGTATTGTTTTAAACTTCAAGTCATAGAAATTGCTTAGCTAAGGCATCTCTGGCTTCAAACAATGACTCAGTGGGGGCCCCTGAATTCCAGTCATGATTCAGTGGGGGTCCACAGAAGTCAAAAGGTTAAGAACAGCTACTGTATATGACTATAGTGTTTTCACTGATGTCATCAGTGAAGTCACTGATGTATTCGAGATGTCATCAGTGATGTCATTAAAATGTCATGAGTGATGTAATATGTGAGTGTTGAAAATGACCCTTTCTGCAGGGTTATCCCCAGACTTTTTGCCTTGCTCCTTTTGTTTTTTTCTGGCCAAGCATAATGTATGCAAGGGGACGTTCCCACGTAGGGAGGCCTAGAAAAATAGTGCAGTGAAATTCACTAGATTTCACGGCACCATTTTTAGTGTCATTAACGCCTGCTTAAGGCAAGTGTTAAGATGACACTCCCATTGAAACAATGTGCTTTGCTTTGCTGCATTAACACCATCCAGCGGATAAATTATGACGCTAATGTGGACACGACCGCCCTGGTGCACAGTATGCTAAATACAGCACATACATGGTGTCAGACGGACGCAATGTGGCGCTAGAAAAGTGGCCCATCATTAATAAATATGCCCCCATATTTCTAACAGTGAGCGCATAAGCAGTGCATGGCAGAGGCCAAAATTAGTTAACTCAGTATACTGTAACTGATGAATTTCAGAGGTTGTTTGTCTTATTTGTATTTCAACGCTTAACAATAATGTCATGTAAAGCTTTGTTTTTTTCAGTGAATTTCTAGGGTTTTTTAACGTAAGCTAATTTATATAAATAATATTTCTCTCATAAGGGATCTCTGTTGATAGTCACAAGGACTGAATAGTCCCGCCCACGTGCAGGGACCCTGGAGCATTTCTTCACAATATATCTTCTTAAGCACACTGTTCGCCTTTCTTCGGGAATGCCTGCATAGTCACTTAAGAGAGAAAAATAAATATGCATCCTATTGGAGTAGGCTACAATGGCTCAATTCTTCATCTTGAAGTAAAAAAAGAGGGCCAGGAGAATTAAATATTCACAAAATGTCATGATGTTTTAGTAAAACAGCATGAATGCCTTTCACAAACCCTTTTTTGAAGGAATAGAGGGATGAAGTAAAGCAAGGTGGTGTAGTCCATGGCCTGTCATTATATGAGTTAAATTACTTACTGTGCCTTTAAGGACCCAGAGGCCACCAATATCCCATCAGGCTTAATAGGTGACAGTTGCTTCTGTTCTTTTTGAGGCGATAGTAGAATGTATGTATGGGATATATCTACCTCTGTCCACTCCACCTGCATTGCTTATGCTTTTAAAGGAGATTCCCTACGAGAGAACTGGAGTTACAGGTAAGAAACTGGTCCTTCTCTCGTTAGGAATGTCCATTGATAGTCCTGAGCACTGAATAGAGTAGCGTTGGAGAGGACAGAGGAATGAGATGGATAGCCCAATCAAAGCGGACAAATTTCTGAGAGGCCTGACCTACTTGAGCATATGCTCTAGCATCTAAATCCAAGCTGTTGTGCTTGGTGAATGTTTGAACAGATCTCCATGTGGCTGCTCTGCAAATATCCGCTATGAGGACATTTCTCATTAAATCTGCAGTAGCCGCTTTAACTATAGTGGAGTGAGCTTTAGGTCTACTGGTTAGTGATTTGTTAGCTCTTTGATAGCACAACAGGATACAGAAAACTATCCACTAAGAGATGGACTGTTTAGATGTGGTTGACCCTGTACGGACTGGCCCATGGTTGATAAACAGTTGACTTGATCTTCAGATGTCACGTGTCTTAACAAGACAGAATCTCAAAACTCTTCTCAAAACAAGGGAATGAAGTGAGCTCTCAGCTGGAGAAGGAGTCGAAAAAGGGGTCAGAATTAAATATGTATATAATGTCATGATTTTTTTGTAAAACAACATGAATGCCTTTCACAAACCCTTTTTTGAAGGAGTAGAGGGAAGAAGTAAAGCAAGGCAGTGTAGCCCCATAGGCTGTCATTATATGAGTTGAATAAGAGAATGTGCCTATAAGGACCCAGAGGCCACCAATATCCCATCATGCTCAGCAGGTGACAGTTGCTTCAGGTTTTTTCCAGCTCCTGCTGACAAGATCCTGGTGCATTGAGCTCAGCCTTTTTAGCCTTTTTCGTCTCAAAAGTTTCCAGTAAATTTTGGTGACACCTTCATTCAACAATTTTCATCTCTCCCTGCCTTTTTCAGTTTTTTTCCTAATAGAAAAGTGAGGTATTTAGTCAAATAAATAGTCCTCTTTATTTGACAAGTGCCCAACATGTGGGAGAAAGAAGGCCAAAAGAGACCCTCATGATGTCTGCATCATCTGCCTTCCACCTTCCTGAGTTATGTCCTCACTGCAGGAACATTTTGCGACACACTTTACGTGAAAGACAAAAGATTTGCCTCCATGGGACTGAAGAGCAGCGACGGCAACAACACCAGACTGGAGGTGGGACCTCAAAGCTAGGGGAAGGTCAGTCTTCCTCCAGGGCTCTTCCTTCAACTGCTGACTGATGTGGGATATTCAGAGGTTTTCTGCCCCGAAGCGATATAGGTCCCTATTGACATCAAGAGTATTGATGTCATGACAAGGTACGGCTCCTACATGTTTTCCGTCAAGAGCTGAGTCGACTTCAAGGCAACATCAGTCGACGGCGATGACCCATACACCGTCAACGCACAGGCTGCGGTTGATTTTGAGGAGTGTCTCAATGTAGGGAAGAAGTGCATCAACATCGAGACGTAGGCGAAGGTCAAAATTGAGCAGCATCTCAACATCGAAGTATCACAGTTAAATGTCGATGTCGAGTTTTTTTACGTCAAGGAGACACCAGGAGACAAGGAAGAAGACAAGAAGAATCTATTCATCTCTAGATTCTTGTCAGGATACTTCAATTCGATTTCCTCAGAAGCAGAAGGTAACTCCTCAGTCCCGACCCGAGCTACTCACAACGAATATTAATCCTTCGTGCTGAGTACCCTAGATGGGGAAAGGGGAATGGGATGGTAGAGAGACTGCCACAGAGATGTTGAACACCAGTACTCAGTCTGCCTCTTCACATCTAAGATTGGATACAGCACCTGCAAGAGTCACAGTCGCAATTACTAGGGACATACAACATCAGTTTTTCACTTTCTACTCTCAACACTTAATTCTCTTTAATTCTATTATTTCTTCACTCACCCTGAGTTCTCTGTAGCCTTGCTTCTCTCTATAAATGATAGCTCTTCTTAAAAAAATGCTTATTACTGATTCTGGAAGAACTTCTCAACCTTTGTTAGAGATTGGTTTTATGTTGCTATATATATATATATAGTTGGTGATAATGCGTTCTTCAAATCAGCTGATGTTATTTAATTTCTCCTGTCTTATTGTGACTTCTGTCAATACTTGTATTTGTAGATGCTTGTTTATTAAAGTTTGTTTCTACTTTCTTACTTCGACATTTGTTGATAACTTGTATTTGTAAATGCTTGTTTATTACAGTTAGTTTCTCCTTCCTTACTTCGACATCTGTCGATAACTTGTAGTTGTAAATGCTTGTTTATTTAAGTTTGTTTCTCTTTTAAACTCTATTTTGGTTTATTACCATTGAATTTGTAAATGCTTATTTGTTAACAGTTCGTTTCTCCTTTAAACTTGGCCTTTGTTTATAACCTTGACATTTGTAGATACTTGCTCTTTTAAAGTTCGTTTTTTCTTTGACTTTAATATCTTAAACAAGAACCTTGTAAACATAAGGTTAATTCATACATTAACTCTGTAGCCTTGCCGACTTCCACGGGAACGGTCTACTATCAAACTCTTCGAATAAACCTTGACAATATTTATCCGTTTTCTGTAATATAATCTTCAAATGTAATTTGACCTCACAGGAGTTTCTGTTCTGAAGCGCGCTCTCTCTCCACACAACTGATTCCTGTCAGACCTCAGTTGAAGTGCAAGGCTTCCAGCTGGAGAGCTCGTAACCTAGCAACCAACCGATTGCAAGGCTAGAACTGTAACTAACCTTCAGGACTCACAGCGGCCATCTTGGATCTTCTCTTCTTGATTCTTCCTTTGAAATAAGCGCAAGATTACTCTGCAAACCTTCTTCCAGTTTGGGCTTTGCTGTCTCCACTGAGGATATCTCTTTGCTTTTCTCATGCACTTCTTTGATTTGACTTGGCAAGTTTGTGTGGTCATGACAGTACTCCCCCTCAAGGAACAGTTCTCCAATTTAAGTTTGCTTGAGTAGGTTCTATGAAAGTTTCTCACTAATCTTGAAGCATGTACATACTCGTGCGGCTCCCAGGATCGTTCCTCTGGACCATAACCTTTCCAATCAATTAGATAATAAAGCTGGCCATTACGGATTTTGGAATCTAAGATTTGATTGACCTCATACTCTTCTGCAGAGCTAATCTGGATAGTAATTGGAGGGGAGTTTTGACGTAAATTTGGAGGACTGTTCTTTAACAAGGAGACATGGAAAACAGGATGTATCTTTAGATGAGCTGGCAACTGCAATTTAACTGCCACTGGATTGATCATCTTGTCAACTATGAATGGGCCTATAAATCGTGGCTGAAATTTGCGATTTCCTTTGAGACGTAAATGACGAGTGGATAACCAAACTTTGTCTCCTTTCGAATAAATGGGGCTCTCTCTTCTTTTTCTATCAGCCTGAGTCTTATATGAGTCTTTTGCTTGAATGATGTTTTTTCTAGCCCTAACTAACGTGGTCTGCAAATCCCTCACCATCTCTTCTACTGCAGGCACTGAATCATCTTCTTTACCCAACATTACATTAGGATGTCTACCATGGTTCAGATAAAAGGGGGTGTACCCAGTGGTGGAATGAACAGCATTATTGTAAGCAAATTCAGCTGCCCACATCAACTCGGGCCATTCCTTCTCTTTATTGAATAATTTGAGTCTTAAATACTGTTCTAACTCTTGATTCACTCTCTCTGTTTGCCCATCGGTTTCAGGATGGTAACTGGTAGAGTAACGAGAATCAATTCCTAATCTTTTACTAAAGGCCTTCCAAAAGCGAGAAACAAATTGGGACCCCCTGTCTGAAACTAGAATTTTTGGGATACCATGGGCGCGTACTATGTGTTGTGTAAACAACTGTGCAAACTGTGGGGCTCGAGGGATTTCTTTCAAAGGAATGAAATGCGCCATTTTAGTGAAAGTGTCTACAAAAACTAGGATAGTGTTAAAACCTTGGCTACTAGGGAGGTCCACTATAAGATCCATAGTAACAGTATGCCAGGCATGGGGTGCAGTGGGCAAAGGTCTTAACAGACCTTGTGAAGCTGTTCTATTTGATTTCCCTCTTTGACATTTGTCACAAGTTGACACATATTGTCTTATCTGAGTTTTCATTTTTGGCTACCAAAATTCTCGTTGTATTAGACTTTGAATTCCTTTGTGTCCAGCCAATTGATCGTCATGATAAGCCTGAAGAATTTTTCTTGCAGCTCCACAGTCGGAACATACAGTGCACCTTTAAAGTATGGCAAACCTTTTTTGATTTCTCTTCCTTGGCCTTCTTTGGACCACTTCAGCATTCCTTCGAATGTTAAGTTTTCTTGAATTTCTTTGGTTAAATTTTCATACAATATGGCAGATATGAACTTCTCTTGTGGAATAATCAATTCTTTTTTTTCTGGTGGCTCTTTAACTGCACCGGTATCAATGCGAGATAGAGCATCTGCCTTCCCATTTACTTTTCCTGGTCTGAAAGTGATAAAAAAAATCAAAGTCTGCAAAATATAGGGACCAACGCAGTTGTCTAGCTGTTAGAGTTCGAGCTGATTTTAAAAACTGTAAATTTCGGTGGTCCGTGTAAACGGTCACTTTATGCTTAGCTCCCAAAATGTAATGCCTCCACTCACGAAAAGTTTCTTTGACTGCCAATAGCTCCTTATCCGCAATTGAATAAATTATCTCTGGTGGTGTTAATTTTCGAGAGAAATAGTCCACTGGATGTAATTGACCTGTATCTTTATGACGCTGGGAAAGGATACCTCCTATGGCAACATCTGAAGCATCTGCCTCCACATAATATGGCTCATCTGGATTGGGGTGGAGCAAGATTGGAGCTGAGACGAAGGAATTCTTCAAAAAATTAAAAGCATTTTCAGCTTCTTTTGTCCACTCAAACTTCACTCCTTTCTTCAACAATCGAGTAATGGGTGTAACTGTTTGAGAAAAATTGGATATGAATCTTCGATAAAAATTAGCGAACCCCAAGAAACTCTGGATCTCTTTGACATTGCAAGGAGAAGGCCAATGTTGCACTGTCTTTATCTTGGCAGGATCCATACTAACTCCTTCTGGTGACAAAATGAATCCTAAGAACTCAACTCGTTCCAAATGAAATGCACACTTCTCCAATTTTACATAGAGATGGTTTTCTTGCAACTTTGTGAGGATGGATCGAACATGGGAAATGTTCTCCTGTAGATTGTCGGAAAAGATTAAAATGTCATCTATATAAACCACGGCAATCCGGTCGAGGAATTCTCGTAATATATCATTAACGAAATGCTGGAAGGCAGCGGGAGCATTGCATAACCCATAAGGCATCACTTGATATTCAAATAATCCGTATCGAGTCCGAAAAGCGGTTTTGCATTCATCCCCTGAAGCCACTCGAATCAAATGATATGCTCCTCGCAGGTCCAATTTGGTGTAGATTCTAGCATTCTTTACTTGATCTAATAAAACTGACACTTAAGGCAGTGGGTATCGATTCTTGATGGTAACCTGATTGAGGGCTCGATAATCAATGCAAGTTCGAAGACTCCCATCCTTCTTTGGTATGAAAAATAGTGGGGATGACACTGGGGATTCAGAAGGACGAATAAAACCATTAGCAAGATATTGATCCAAATACTCCTTTAAATGTTGATTCTCTGCTTCGGTCAATGCGTATATTCTGCTACATGGCAATATCGCACCTGGCTCCAGTTCAATTTTGCAGTCGTAGGGTCGATGTGGTGGCAATTTCTCAGCCTCCTTTTCATCAAAAACGGCGACTAAATCCTCATATTCTTTTGGGATTTCTGCTGTCTTTAGTGCACAGATCATTGAAGAGTGTGATGATAAACAGGCCGCTTGGGACTTGGTGGACACTTCCACTCCATCATGAAAGCAATTCTCTTTGCAGTAAGAGGAATTCATCTTGATCGTTCTTTTGCTCCAGTCAATTTGTGGATTATGTTCTGTAAGCCAGGGCAGACCCAAAATGAGTTGAAATTGTGGAGCATCTATCAAATTAAAGTTTATCTGCTCCTGATGTCCACCAAAACCTTGCATCTGAATTGGTTCGGTCTCATGGGAAATGGGTTCTGAAGAAAGATTGGTTCCATCCACAGCTCTTACTACTTCCAAAGTAGATTTCTTGATAAATCGAATACACATTTTACGAGCGTATTTGGTATCACAGAAGTTGCCTGTAGCTCCAGAGTCTATCATAACTGAGATCCCTTGAATTTCCTTCTCAAGGGTCTTAACTGATACTGTTTGTACCAAATGAGGCGCTGCGGTTTGTAAGGTATTCGCCACTCGTTGATCTAAAGGAGTTGTCTTGGGTTCTGCTTTCATCAGGGCAACTCCCTCTACTGATGAAGCTGGCCTTTTCCCGACTGAAGAGCTTTGGGTTTCTTGGGACAGTTTTTAACAAAATGCCCAGATGCACTGCAATATAAACATAGTTGATTCACTCTTCTTTTCTCTTTTTCTTCCTTAGATAAAGGACCTCGGATGGAACCAATTTGCATTGGTTCTTCTATCGTTATCCCTTCTCCGGCTCTCGTATGATCATTTCTTACACGATCAATTCTCAGGGGAAATGGTCGATACTCTCTTCTCTTTTCTGCTCTTCGTTCAGTTAACCGGTGGTCAATCTGTAACACAAGATCAAAGAACTCCGAAATTTCGGTGGGTCTATTTGGAACTTGTGCTAAGGCATCTTTCAATTCATCTCTCAGTCCACGATAAAATATGGCGGCTCTTTTTGACTCCGGCCAGGCAGTCTCTACAATGAGTTTATTGAAATGAGCCAGATAGGCTACTAGATCTTTATTACCTTGCCTGATTTCCAGTAGTTCATTGTCAGTGGCTTGAGCTGCAGTTCGCCGATCAAATATTCTTAAGAACTCTTCCTTGAAATTTTGGAAATTATATAAAACAGGATCATTTCTGGAAATTATTGGCATGGACCATGCGGCCGCATCTCCTGTCAGATAAGACAATATAAATGCCACTTTGGACTGGTCTTTGGAAAAAATGACTGGTCTACATAAAACATGCTATGAGCATTGGGTCAGAAAAATCTGCGCCTTATTTGGATCCCCACCGAAGCGCTCGGGTTGAGCTAAAGGAATATTAGGGGAAACCGCATGAATTACTTGAGTGGATATACCTGCAGACTGTGAAGGGCTAGGGATTTGTGAAAACACAGATTCATTTGATTTAGCGGTGTTCCCTAACTCATTTATTCGCTGTTTTATTTGGACTGTTTCTTCTATGGTGTTATTTAATTGTTTCTGTAACCCTTCCAAAACAGTGGCTTATGCTTTTATATCAATTCCTTCTGCCATTCTGCTCAGGAGGAAATCTGTTTTTTCCCTAAAATTAGGGTGATGGCACTTCAATCTGTCAGGATACTTCAATTCGATTTCCTCAGAAGCAGAAGATAACTCCTCAGTCCCGACCCGAGCTACTCACAACGAATATTAATCCTTCGTGCTGAGTACCCCAGAGGGGGAAAGGGGAATGGGATGGTAGAGAGACTGCCACAGAGATGATGAACGCCAGTACTCAGTCTGCCTCTTCACATCTAAGATTGGATACAGCACCTGCAAGAGTCACAGTCGCAATTACTAGGGACATACAACATCAGTTTTTCACTTTCTACTCTCAACACTTAACTCTCTTTAATTCTATTATTTCTTCACTCACCCTGAGTTCTCTGTAGCCTTGCTTCTCTCTATAAATGATAGCTCTTCTTTAAAAAAATGCTTATTACTGATTCTGGAAGAACTTCAACCTTTGTTAGAGATTGGTTTTATGTTGCTATATATATATATAGTTGGTGATAATGCGTTCTTCAAATCAGCTGATGTTATTTAATTTCTCCTGTCTTATTGTGACTTCTGTCAATACTTGTATTTGTAGATGCTTGTTTATTAAAGTTCGTTTCTCCTTTCTTACTTCGACATTTGTTGATAACTTGTATTTGTAAATGCTTGTTTATTAAAGTTAGTTTCTCCTTCCTTACTTCGACATCTGTCGATAACTTGTAGTTGTAAATGCTTGTTTATTTAAGTTCGTTTCTCTTTTAAACTCTATTTTGGTTTATTACCATTGAATTTGTAAATGCTTATTTGTTAACAGTTCGTTTCTCCTTTAAACTTGGCCTTTGTTTATAACCTTGACATTTGTAGATACTTGCTCTTTTAAAGTTCGTTTTTTCTTTGACTTTAATATCTTAAACAAGAACCTTTTAAACATAAGGTTAATTCATACATTAACTCTGTAGCCTTGCCGACTTCCACGGGAACGGTCTACTATCAAACTCTTCGAATAAACCTTGACAATATTTATCTGTTTTCTGTAATATAATCTTCAAATGTAATTTTACCTCACAGGAGTTTCTGTTCTGAAGCGCGCTCTCTCTCCACACAGCTGATTCCTGTCAGACCTCAGTTGAAGTGCAAGGCTTCCAGCTGGAGAGCTCGTAACCTAGCAACCAACCGATTGCAAGACTAGAACTGTAACTAACCTTCAGGACTCACAGCGGCCATCTTGGATCTTCTCTTCTTGATTCTTCCTTTGAAATAAGCGCAAGATTACTCTGCAAACCTTCTTCCAGTTTGGGCTTTGCTGTCTCCATTGAGGATATCTCTTTGCTTTTCTCATGCACTTCTTTGATTTGACTTGGCAAGTTTGTGTGGTCATGACAATTCTCAATATTCGGGAATGTATTCACCGTCTCCCATAGAAGTACCATCTTCATCTCCATCCCCACCACCTATGCCTCCTGCTCCATCACCTCCATGACCACCTGTAGCCGGGTGGCTGAAATCCCGGCTACATACGACTCGGGTTCCCCGTCCGGCAAGTGCCCCGGGGGTCCCGCAGGATAGGAAATCGCGGAAGCCGGTAACCCGGATATCCAGGTTTCCAAATTGATAAAAACAGAAGAAGGACAGCGCGTGCGGAACGCAAATGCAGAGGACGAAGAGGAAGGAGACGCCGAGACGGAGGAGGAGATCACACAAGGAGAAGACGCAGGAGAAAGAAAGTCGCTCATCGGGGAAGAAGCCCAGGACGAGGAACTCAGGAACTCCGGAGGAGACCCCACGGAGGGACAGGGAAGTCCCGAAAAACAACTCTGCCCCGTCCCTGGAGGGGCGTGGCTCCAGCAGGTTCGGTCCTGCCTAAAACATAAAATAAGGGCTATAGTGGGAAGGGAGGAGGGAGGAGAGTGCGAGAAGAGAGGGAGGGAAGGGATATTTAGGGGAGAAAGCACCGACTTGAAGGGAGCACAAGGCACTTAAAGGCAGAACAGAGGTGGGAACGTTTTTATTGGTACCACAAAGGTGACGGTACGGGCCTTATCACTACACCCATCCATTCTTTCTCTTTCTCAGGGTGGAATCATAACCCAGACCACCACCACTCCCTCACACCCACTGTCTCTCTCTCTCTCTATATATATATATATACCCCCTCCCAGCACTAAGAAAATAAAAACCCATTGTTGGACTTTTGCTTTTGCAGGGTCATCCCCAGACTTTTTTGCCTCCTGCCTCCTATATTTTTCTGACATGTTGCTGTTGGCTTTTCAACTCTGAGCACTTTACCACTGCTAACCAGTGCTAAAGTGCATATGCTCTCCTGTTTAAATTGTATGTAAGTGGTTTATCCATGATTGGCATATTTGATTTACTAGTAAGTCCCTAGTAAGGTGCACTAGAGGTGCCAGGGCCTGTAAATCAAATGCTACTAGTGGGCCTGCAGCACTGGTTGTGCCACCCACATAAGTAGCTCTGTAATCATGTCTCAGACCTGCCACTGCAGTGTCTGTGTGTGTATTCTTACACTGTAAATTCGACTTGGCAAGTGTACCCACTTGCCAGGCCTAAACCTTCCCTTTTCTTACATGTAAGGCACCCCTAAGGTAGGCCCTAGGTAGCCCCAAGGGCAGGGTGCAGTGTATGGATAAGGTAGGACATATAGTAATGTGGTTTATATGTCCTGACAGTGAAATACTGCCAATTTCGTTTTCACTGTTGCAAGGTCTGTCTCTCTCATAGGATAATATGGGGGCTACCTTTAAATATGATTAAAGTGTAGATTCCCCTAGAGAAGAGATGGACAGGTGGAGTTTGGGATCCCTGAACTCACAATTTAAAAATACATCTTTTAGTAAAGTTGATTTTGAGATTGTGCGTTTGAAAATGCCACTTTTAGAAAGTGAGCATTTTCTTGCTTAAACCATTCTGTGACTCTGCCTTGTTTGTGGATTCCCTGTCTGGGTCAGTTTGACAGCTGGGTTGTTTTTCACCTCACACCAGACAGTGACACAAAGGGAGCTGGGGTGTGATCTGCATTTCCTGATTAGCCATCTCTGCTAGGAGGGAGGGGTGGAGTGGTCACTCTCATCTGAAAGGACTGTGCCTGCCTCTGACAATGCTGTCTCCAGCCCCCTGGTGTGTGTCTGAGGCCTTGCCTGGGCAAGGCAGGATTTCACAAGAAGGTGTGAGTCCCCTTTGAAGGAAGGTGACTTCAAAGACTAAAATGGGTATAAGAAGGGCACCCAAACTTACAAACTTTAGAAACACTTCTGGAATCAAGGGGAACCTCTGCCTGGAGAAGAGCTGATCGCTGAGGAACAAGTGCTGCCCTGCCTGTGACTGTGCTTTGTGGAGCTTTCCTGCAGTGCTGCTTCTGCCAGAGTAAGAGGGCAAAGACTGGACTTTGTGTGCCTTCCATCTTGAAGAAGAAATCTCCAAGGGCTTGATGTAGAGCTTGCCTCCTGTTGTTGAAGTCTCAGGGATAGCAAAGACTTCTTCCTGCCAGCACCTGGAGTCTCTGGAGAGACCCCTACTCTGCTCTGTGGTGCCCTTCCAGTTCCTGGGACCCTGAAAGGAGAGGCTGGCAGCCTAAGGACAAAAATACACGCACCGAGCACCGTGCGGAGAAAAGATCGACGCAAATCCGATCGCGGCTGAGAAAACGACGCGACGCCGGCTCCGCAGCTGAGAAACGACGCCGCTGGAAACGCGACCGGAGAATCGACGCCCGGAGCAGGAGAAACGACGCACAGCATCGCTGACGAAGGCTGAGAGATCGCAACCAGCGCCGCGGGACTTCGGACCGTCGCGTGGCTGGCTTTTTCGACGCGCCTCGCCTCGCCGAGCTGTTTTCGACGCATATACCCGTGCAGGGTTATTTTCGACGCACACCGCCCGTGCGGGGTTATTTTTGCCGCAAACCAGGTACATTCTCACGCTAGCAGCGCTAGTGTGTTGTTACAACTACCTAAAGACTCTTTTTATTTTAAACCTTTTAAAAATCATAACTTGACTTGTGTATGTTGGATTTTTGTCGTTTTGGTCTTGTTTTGTCTAGATAAATATTTCCTATTTTTCTAAACTGGTGTTGTGTCATTTTGTAGTGTTTTCATTAAGTTACTGTGTGTGTTGGTACAAATACTTTACGCCCAGCACTCTGAGGTTAAGCCTACTGCTCTGCCAAGCTACCAAGGGGGTAAGCAGGGGTTAGCTGAGGGTGATTCTCTTTTATCCTAACTAGAGTGAGGGTCCTTGCTTGAACAGGGGGTAACCTGACTGTCAACCAAAGACCCCATTTCTAACATTGGTGACCAGCGGTCGGGATTTGGACTTGTATTTGTACTTGACATACAGTAATTAAGTGTACACTACTGTTTTGATCTCAGACCACTACGTGACCACATACTACTTGTCTTGTGATTCTGCTTTTTGTTCTCTGATGTCCTCCTGGAAGTATTGATAATATTTTTGGACTTTGTTTTTGGGTTGTGAAGCCTTTGCAGAATGGAAGTCAATTTCTGGCACCTATTTATGTATAAAAAGTGGCAGCTTAAAGCATTCTGCATGGAAAGGGGACTGGCTGTGAACAGGAAATCCAGAAGGGAGGATCTTGAGTCAGCCCTGTTTCAGTATGAATTGAAACGTTGTCAGGCAACACCACCAAATGAGTCTGAGGAGGATAACTACTCTGAGGAGGAGGATAACTACTCTGAGGAGGAGGAAACAGAAAGAGATGAGTGGCTCCTAGCTCGAATCCGGAGTCTGGAAGAGCTAGATGCAGAGCTTGAGAGGGCTGAGGAGGAGAGAGCCTTAGTCCTAGAAAAAGAAAGGATTGCAGCTCAAGAGCTGAGCTGTGAAGAGCTGAAGCTGGAAGCCATGAGGGCTGAGTCCAGTTCAGATGGTGGCAGCAAAAATCTTGTATCCAGTACTGCTGAAGAAGTGCACATGCCCAGAGATGTGGTGCCCTACTTGAAGGAGGGAGTTAACACACGCCAGGAGGTTCAGGGGTATGAGGTAGCTCCAGTGATGCACAGGGTCCCTGAGGTGGATTGGGGAACTGGCATGGGGAGTCATATTCCTACTGGTGGGAGGGACACTCTACTGACTCTAAGTGAGAGTGACAGGGAGAGGGGTCCCCCCCAGGTAGAAGTCCTGGTTATGGAGTGTGAAAACATCCCAGAAGAGTGTGGGTTGAGTGTCAGGGACAGTCAGGTACTGTCTCACCAGTCTCAGGAGGGTGATGTGGGGTGCTTTGTCAAAGCAGAGTCACTGGATGGTTGGGTGAAGGGTACTTTGGTTAATTCATGTGAGGGGCTGAGTGATGTAATTGCTGGAGAGCATATGTCTAGTCCTTATTTTCCAGAGCTATGCCAACACCAGGTGGAGTGTGAGTTCTCTGACCCCAGGGAGCTTACAATGGAGGCAGACTTCTGGGTAAGTACCAGAGAGTCTGAAGAGGCATTTGGGGGTGCTCCTGAGAGGAGTGGTCTAGGTAGTTCCCAACCAGGTGAGGTAGGGAAGGATTGTAGTGTCCCAGGTAGGTCCCAGTGTAGTGGGATGGGTGAGGGACCCCATGTCCAGTCTCAGAGGAGAGGGAATGGGGATGGGTTGAGGCCCAAGGTGCCCGAGATCCGGTCCCAGGTCCTGGAGGGTTCCCTGCGGGAACCCCAGGAGGGGAGCCTAGCCTGTACCATAGGGCCATCTGATGAGGGAGACCCCACAGTGTCAGGAGAACTTGGGGGGGCGGCTGTAGCCAGCGTCCCACCAGTTCTGGTGTCTGGCAGTACCACTCCTAGTGAGGGGTTGCAGAAGTCCAGACAGAGGGTTGAGAGGGGGTTGCGGACCCCAGTGGAGAACCTGGAGGGTCAGGGGTCAGCTCTGAGTGCAGAGCCCCCCAGGAATGACCTGGGTGAGACCATTTCTGGGCTGGGAGGAATCCAGACTCTGTCAGATGGGCAGAGGTCAGGAGACCTGCGCCAGCCAGACTCTTGTATGGCCCTTGGGGAAAGTGTTTCCCTTGTGGGGGGTAGGTGTGCCCCCCAGGAAGTCCTGGTGCGCCAGGCAATGATTCAACCGCAGGATGGTGACTCTGGGTTGAATGATCAGGTTCAGGGGGTAAACTCTGACCTGATGGGGGGTAAGTGTGCTCCCAAGGAAGTCCTGGTGTGCCAGGCAGTGGTTCAACCGCAGGGTGGTGACCCTGGGTTGGATGACCAGGTTCAGAGGGTAAACTCTGACCTGGTAGGGGGTAGGTATGCCCCCCAGGAAGTCCTGGGTTGCCAGGCAGTGATCCAGTCTGTGGGTACAGACCCTGGATTGGGAGGCCAGGTTAAGGGTGTCCCCCCTGACCTGGAGGAAGGGGCTACTGCTAACAGTGCCCCTACCATGTTGTCTTCTGGGGGGGCCGCTCCTAGTTGGGTGGTTCAGGACCCCAGAAGAGAGGGCAGGGGGAGGGAAGCCTCACCCCTAGCCCTGGTCCAACCTGAAGGTACAGACCCCAGGTTGGAGGATCAGATGCAGGTTAACATCCCTGCACTGATGGAAGAATTGTGCAGGACTGCTTCTACAAGCACCCTGACAGTTTTGGACTCTGGGGGTGCCGCTCCTGCAGGGAGGGTACAGAGCCCCAGAGGGGAGGACCAGGGTCAGGTTGTCATCCCTGACCTGGTGGAAGAGAGAGTGGTCAAAGGGTGCCAGGCACCTGGGGCTACCACCCCCCACTCTCCACAGTCACAGTGGTTAGAGAGGCCTGAGGTCGGGCTCTCATCCCTGACAGTTGTCTGGGGCCACTGTGGCTTGCTGTCCTGGTGGACAGAGTTGCCCCTGGGGGGGGGAGGACGAGAGTCACACCCCGGGGGTGGAGTGGGCAACACCACTGTGTTGGCCCTGGTGGTACTATCTGCCCATTGCAATACATCTGTGAGCAAAGTAAAGTTAGGTGTTGCACAGATGGTGTCTGTAGATGTGGAGAAGGGTTCCCCATGGGTTAGCTTAGTGGGCCCTGAGAATATGGACAGAGGGATCCAACTGGAGTCAGGAAGGCGTAGAACTGGAACATGCCCCTGCTGTTGTGGGCCTGGGTCCCTGTTCTATCGCCCCAATCAGGGAAGTACATCAAGGTATTGATTGTTCTCCCCTGGCTTTAGGCTGGTAGGGGGTCGTGTTGGACTTTTGCTTTTGCAGGGTCATCCCCAGACTTTTTTGCCTCCTGCCTCCTATATTTTTCTGACATGTTGCTGTTGGCTTTTCAACTCTGAGCACTTTACCACTGCTAACCAGTGCTAAAGTGCATATGCTCTCCTGTTTAAATTGTATGTAAGTGGTTTATCCATGATTGGCATATTTGATTTACTAGTAAGTCCCTAGTAAGGTGCACTAGAGGTGCCAGGGCCTGTAAATCAAATGCTACTAGTGGGCCTGCAGCACTGGTTGTGCCACCCACATAAGTAGCTCTGTAATCATGTCTCAGACCTGCCACTGCAGTGTCTGTGTGTGTATTCTTACACTGTAAATTCGACTTGGCAAGTGTACCCACTTGCCAGGCCTAAACCTTCCCTTTTCTTACATGTAAGGCACCCCTAAGGTAGGCCCTAGGTAGCCCCAAGGGCAGGGTGCAGTGTATGGATAAGGTAGGACATATAGTAATGTGGTTTATATGTCCTGACAGTGAAATACTGCCAATTTCGTTTTCACTGTTGCAAGGTCTGTCTCTCTCATAGGATAATATGGGGGCTACCTTTAAATATGATTAAAGTGTAGATTCCCCTAGAGAAGAGATGGACAGGTGGAGTTTGGGATCCCTGAACTCACAATTTAAAAATACATCTTTTAGTAAAGTTGATTTTGAGATTGTGCGTTTGAAAATGCCACTTTTAGAAAGTGAGCATTTTCTTGCTTAAACCATTCTGTGACTCTGCCTTGTTTGTGGATTCCCTGTCTGGGTCAGTTTGACAGCTGGGTTGTTTTTCACCTCACACCAGACAGTGACACAAAGGGAGCTGGGGTGTGATCTGCATTTCCTGATTAGCCATCTCTGCTAGGAGGGAGGGGTGGAGTGGTCACTCTCATCTGAAAGGACTGTGCCTGCCTCTGACAATGCTGTCTCCAGCCCCCTGGTGTGTGTCTGAGGCCTTGCCTGGGCAAGGCAGGATTTCACAAGAAGGTGTGAGTCCCCTTTGAAGGAAGGTGACTTCAAAGACTAAAATGGGTATAAGAAGGGCACCCAAACTTACAAACTTTAGAAACACTTCTGGAATCAAGGGGAACCTCTGCCTGGAGAAGAGCTGATCGCTGAGGAACAAGTGCTGCCCTGCCTGTGACTGTGCTTTGTGGAGCTTTCCTGCAGTGCTGCTTCTGCCAGAGTAAGAGGGCAAAGACTGGACTTTGTGTGCCTTCCATCTTGAAGAAGAAATCTCCAAGGGCTTGATGTAGAGCTTGCCTCCTGTTGTTGAAGTCTCAGGGATAGCAAAGACTTCTTCCTGCCAGCACCTGGAGTCTCTGGAGAGACCCCTACTCTGCTCTGTGGTGCCCTTCCAGTTCCTGGGACCCTGAAAGGAGAGGCTGGCAGCCTAAGGACAAAAATACACGCACCGAGCACCGTGCGGAGAAAAGATCGACGCGAATCCGATCGCGGCTGAGAAAACGACGCGACGCCGGCTCCGCAGCTGAGAAACGACGCCGCTGGAAACGCGACCGGAGAATCGACGCCCGGAGCAGGAGAAACGACGCGCAGCATCGCTGACGAAGGCTGAGAGATCGCAACCAGCGCCGCGGGACTTCGGACCGTCGCGTGGCTGGCTTTTTCGACGCGCCTCGCCTCGCCGAGCTGTTTTCGACGCATATACCCGTGCAGGGTTATTTTCGACGCACACCGCCCGTGCGGGGTTATTTTTGCCGCAAACCAGGTACATTCTCACGCTAGCAGCGCTAGTGTGTTGTTACAACTACCTAAAGACTCTTTTTATTTTAAACCTTTTAAAAATCATAACTTGACTTGTGTATGTTGGATTTTTGTCGTTTTGGTCTTGTTTTGTCTAGATAAATATTTCCTATTTTTCTAAACTGGTGTTGTGTCATTTTGTAGTGTTTTCATTAAGTTACTGTGTGTGTTGGTACAAATACTTTACGCCCAGCACTCTGAGGTTAAGCCTACTGCTCTGCCAAGCTACCAAGGGGGTAAGCAGGGGTTAGCTGAGGGTGATTCTCTTTTATCCTAACTAGAGTGAGGGTCCTTGCTTGAACAGGGGGTAACCTGACTGTCAACCAAAGACCCCATTTCTAACACCCATCACCCAGACATCCAACTTACTTACCTTTCGTTCCTTTTCCGGTCGACCTGACGACACCATCTGCGGGGAGGATTAACATCTACCACTGGGAACCCTGGAAAAGAAGAAACAACGAAAATCACCAAGACATAAAAATAAAAGACAGTGACTGTGACGAGGATACCTAAAGTCTAAAATAAAAATCACTTATAGAAAACCCCCACCTGAGTGTCTCATTAATCCATATCGCTATACCCACTGCCACACCACCGATGTTGCCTCCTGCACTGCCACCACAGCCAAAATCAACTCCTCTGTCACCACTTCCACCAAAAGCACCCCTACTTGCAGTGCCCATACCACCATTGGAGACTCCGATTCCAACAAAAAGGTTGTGTTCTCGAACGTGCCAATGCTGTCGCCATCACCGACACCATCACAGTTCCAGGCGGTCACCTACATCTTCTCACCATTATCACCATCATAGGTCACAGTGCTCCAGATCTCAATCTAGGTCTTCCACGAGATCTCATCATAGATTTAGAGATATTCTTCTACGTCAACAAGAGAATATTCACCAACATTATCTGACTCACCACCACCTGGTATCTCCCCGGTTGACGACATTACAACTTTTCAAGTGGTACTGGTATGAGGGGCAACTAAAATTATATGCACATGTCAGTACCCACACCCTCCACATCTGTAATATTCAAGACATTACACCAACGGACAATCTCAAGGCCACTACTACCACTAATTCCTGGCTTCCTAGAACCTTCCATGGGGCTGTTTTTTACACCAGCATCAGTTAAGCCTGCTCCACTGGGGCTTCAAATGAGATGCAGGCCTCCGGATCAAGATCCTCTGTTCCTCTGCATCGATCCTCCGCCAGACTCTGTGGTTATTTTAGCAGCTAAGAAACACCCCTCCACTTCTCTGTCTTCATTTGTTCCTCCTGATAAGGAAAGCAAGAAGCTGGTTTTGGCAGGCTACAAAGTCTGCTGCACTGCTGCAACATCCATGAAGGCAGCCAATGCTACAGCTCTCTTGGGCAGATATGACAGAGCCCTCTGGGACTCCATCCAACATTTCGCTGAACATCTTCACAGAGATAAAAAAGGAGGATTTAATGGAGATAGTAAATGAGGGCGCAGTGGTATCAAATCAAATATTAAGTGCAGCAGTGGATTCTTCCCTCTTAGCTGCACATGAATATTGTCATGGAGTGACCTTACGAAGAAACACATGTCTCCACTTAACATCGCTAAAACCAGAGTCACAGCAACGGATCCAGAACCTGCCATTCTCAGGTTCCACTCTCTTTGGAAGCTACACCGATGATGAGATGTCTCAAATTAAAATGGAAATGTTAATCCTTAAAGTGGTGGGTCTAGAGAGACCCAAAAAATCGTTCAGACCCTACCAACACTGTCTTACCCTCAGAGACTTCGAACCCCTCATTGGTAATCGGGTCGATCTCAGCAACAAAACCAAAGATCCTACCAGTAACTGCAAAAGTGTTGTAGGACTATCGTTATTGTAATGAGACTGATGGATTCAGGGCGACAGCACCACTCTTTCTTGGTGACTGAATCAATCCCACACCATCTTGGCAGATGTCACCCCAAACCTTTTCGACTAGCTAGCAGCAACTTAACCAAACATAGAAAGCAAAGGTTACCTGTGGCAGCATGATGCATGACGCTCAGTGACTTCTCAGGGCAAGTTGTCGTTGAGAAATCTCACCCCTTTCTCTCATTAGCAAATGTCTAATACACACACATAATCCAAAGAAAAGATGCAGGATGGTTCTCAATACATTTTTTGAAAAGGCTGCAATCTACAATAAAATATATGATCTGCAATTATTAGGGCAATGAGACATATCAGGATTAGGATTGCTGTGACCAGCGAGAAGAAAATAAAAACCCCCAGCATATTGGAATAATATACATGTATGAATTCTACCTAGCTCCTAAGTGAGAACATGGCGATTATAGCCCAGTCTGAGAGGAGCACCCACCCCTATTACCTGGAAAATAGGGGTCTGCCCGCCGTCTCCTTGGCTCATTGTAGATACAGGACTGAGGTCATCAGTGAAATGACATGCAGTGTGGATGGATATGCTGCCTCAAATGACCTCCCTGTTTACCCTTGGCATGTACAGTGTTTATCTAAGAAACATATTTCTGTTCCGTGAAATAGGCCTGACATGGGCATGTGGCTAAGTGTTGAACTGTTTAGATACTCTTGCGATGACAATGCTAGCTGGATTATCATGTAGTGTTCCTGTCAGCCTTGGACAGAGGTACATGGTGAAATGTTGTGCACAGAAACAATAACAATACATCCTCAGAATCACAGCTGATTAGAAATATAAAAACATCCCAGCTGAACAACAGGCTAACTAAAATGAACAAATTAAATTAGAGCACATATGTAGGTGAAAATGCACAGACCGCAGGCCTATGTTTAAGCTAAAATATGTGTGCCAAAGCAAGGTCTAAAATGAACCCACAACAAAAGCAGACGAGAGGTAGCTCGAAGCAGCCCTTTTTTCCTTCTCTGCCATTACCTACTTTGGTAGAGGTAAGCATTTTTCATTATCTGGCAGAGTGGCAAAACATCACGCAAGACCCCTGGGTTCTGAGTATTGTGCAAAATGGTTACTGTCTCAGGTTCACCAGCCTGCCACTGTCCATACCTCCAAAACTGTCCAATTGCTATCTCTCGTTGCTACAGTCGGAAGTCAACATCCTCTTACAAAAGAAGGTGGTGGAAGCTGTTCCTCACAAACAACAGGTAAAAGGCATTTACTCAAGGTACTTCCTGGTGAAAAAGAAAGACAAGAACGAACTCAGACCCATACTCGACGTCAAAGTAGCCAACAAGTGGAAGCTGCTTGGCATTCTAGTACTCGCGCCTGCAGTTTCCTGTGGTCTGGTTTACTTACCTTCTGCTTTTGGGTCACTACAAACCGCATCTTTGGCTGTGCTTTGTCGGCCTTCTCCTTGCTTCACGGCTTCCTCGATACCCTGCATTGCTGCTCCTGCTCAGCTCCCAAAAAACTGGTCCTGTGAAGACAAAGAAGAAAAAAACAGAACATTTAAAGAATTGTATTCCTGAAGCATATTGATGGTAATGCGCGCTTTGCTTCTTTATTATTTTACTGTATGTAATTATACTTATCTGATCACAGCACTCAGTCTCTGGAGTCCTCTATTCTGACACATGGGGAGATAATCCTATGGACAAAAGTGGTAGATATAAGTACTTGTTCCTGAAAGCTAAATAAATAAGTACAAAGGACTCTACATATTTCTGTATTTCTGAGCCATCTATTATCACTGTGAAGAGAAAGTTATGAGGTATGCTTAACCCTCATTTATATAGGGTATGTTGTGTCCTTATTTCTGTTACCACATACATCTTTACTCTCTATTACATTTCCTTACTTTTGCATTGTACTTCATTTTTACAACCACTTGTTTACATAACGGAAGAGGGGATTCACTCAAGTATTCTTACACTAGTAATAAGCTATATCTACACATGTTGTCTAGGTCTGATCTTTCTGGCGGATTTGCTGATTCCCACTTTCTTTTCTATTTTACTCATGAAGGCATACAGAACAAAACTGGGTAACATGTACATCTCTGCACTGACTCTGTGGGACCTGTGTTTCTTTCTCTTCCATCCCCTCTCCCCCTATTTAACCTAGATTGGCTTTGACTAGGGTTGGGCTATGCCCTATGGATCGACTGGTCAGGCAAATTTCTTTCTGCCTTTCCGCTGATTCCCCCAATACCAATGGTCCTCACCAAGCTGTCCCACTCAAGAGCCAAGAAGATCCGCTTAGCTCTAGAGTGGCCACATCAGAGGTGGTTCACTGACCTGCTTCACCAGTCAAACCCTCCACATCTCAAGCTACCATGCAGAGCGGATTTTCTAACGAAATTTGGAGGTGATATGGTTCACCCCAATCTCTCTTCCTGAAACTTGGCTGCATAGCACCTGAGCTAGTGCAATATGGACATTTAAATCTGCCACAAGATTGCATGGAGATCCTCAAGGAGGCTAAGCAGCCTTTCACTCATTCCTCATATGCCAAGAAGATGTAAATCTTCCATACGTGCTACACTTGGTTAAAATCTGGCTTGCAGTTCTCTTCCATAAAGGTTCACCTAAAAGCTCTTACTGGTAAAAGAAAATGTCCTCCACAAACCCATTTTTTGCAAGGTCCCTGTAATAAAGGATTTTCTAAAAGGGTTGAAGAAAATGTTCCCCTCTGTTAGGCATCCTTCCCATTGGGAGCCTACGGCCAGATGTAGCAAGAGTTTTGCGACTCGCAAACGGCCAAAAATGCCGTTTGCGAGTCGCAAAAGCCGCTGTGCTATGTTGAAATGCATTTTGCGAGTCGGCTCCGACTCGCAAAATGCATTTCCAACTCGCAAATAGGAAGGGGTGTTCCCTTCCTATTTGCGACTCGCAATGCTATGCATTTAAGCTCAGTTACCATCCACTTGAAGTGTATGGTAACCCAGGCGCAAACGGGAAGGGGTCCCCGTGGGACCCCTTCCCCTTTGTGTCTCGAATAAAAAATAATTTTTCAGAGCAGGCAGTGGTCCAATGGACCACTACCTGCCCTGAAAAAAACGTAACTAAAGGTTTCGGTTATTTTTTCAAAGTGCAGCTCGTTTTCCTTTAAGGAAAACGGGTTGCACTTTGAAAAAAAAAACTGCTTTATTTAAAAGCAGTCACGGACATGGTGGTCTGCTGTTCCCAGCAGGCCACCATCCCCGTGAGTGCCCTGACTCTCTATGGGGTCGCAAATTGCGACCCACCTTATTAATATTAATGAGGTGGGTCTTTGCGACCCCATAGCGACTCGCAGAAGGTGTCTGAGACACCTTTCTGCATTCCAAATTGCGCTGGGACTCGCAAATTGCAACTCGCAATTTGGATTCTTCCTACATCTGGCCCTTAATGTAGCCCTTTCTCAACTGATGCAGGAACCTTTTGGCACAATTCACAAGGCTTCCCTAGAGCATCTTTCTTGGAAAACAGTTTCCTGATGGCTATAACACCAGCACAAACCATACACAGTCATGCACTCTAACAAAGTGTTATGAGGACTCATCCGAAATGCCTTCCTTCAATTATTTCAGATTTCCATGTCAACCAGACTACCCCCTTACCAACATTCTTTCAGAATCCTTCTTCTCCAGCTGAGAGCTCACTTTATTTCCTAGTTGTGAGGAGACTTTTGAAATTCTACCTTGTTAAGACACCTGACATCCGAAGATCAATTCAACTGTTAATCAACTATGGGCAAGCCCGTACAGGGTCAGCCACATCTAAGCAGTCCATTTCTTAGTGGATAGTTTCCTGTATCCTGTTGTGCTATCAAAGAGCTAACAAGTCACTAACCAGTAGACCTAAAGCTCACTCCACTATAGGTAAAGCGGCTACTGCAGATTTATTGAGAAATGTCCTCATAGCGGATATTTGCAAAGCAGCTACATGGAGATCTGTTCATAGATTCATCAAGCACAACTGCTTGGACTCAGATGCTAGAGCAGATGCTCAAGTAGGATAGGCCTCTCTCAGAAATGTGTTTGCTTTGATTGGGCTATCCATCTCATTCCTCTGTCTTCTCACAACGCTTTTAGTAGGGATGGGCTGGCTACTCTATTCAGTGCTCATGACTATCAATGGACATCCCCTACGAGAGAAGGGACAGTTTCCTACCTGTAACTCCATTTCTCTTGTAGGGGAATCTCATTTGAAAGCATAAGCAACCCGCCATCCTCACCGGTGGAGTGGACAGAGGTACATATATCCCATACATACATTCTACTATCGCCTTAAAAAGAATGGAAGCAACTGTCACCTATTAAGCATGATGGGATATTGGTGGCCTCTGTGTCCTTAAAAGCCCAGTAAGTAATTTAACTTTTATAATGACAGCCTATGGGCTACACCACCTTGCTTTACTTCATCCCTCTACTCCTTCAGAAAAGGGTTTGTGAAAGGCATTCATGCTGTTTTACTAAAACATCATAACATTTTGTGCATATTTAATTCTCCTAGCCCCTTTTCTGATTCTAAGATGAAAAATTGGGCCCTTGTAGCCAACTCCTACAGGCTGCTGAGTTATTTTCTCTCTTAAATGACTTCCTAAAGAAAGGTGAACATTGCACTTAAGAAGATATATTGTGAAGAAATGCTCTGAGGGTTTCCGCACGTGGGCGGGACTATTCAGTGCTTATCACTTCAATGGAGATTCCCCTATGAGAGAACTGGGGTTAACGGTGAGAAACTGTTTTATATATATATATATGTATATATATATATATATTTATGATATATTGAATCGCAAGCAGAATTTTCCTCGGCCATAGTTACAGCAGTATGCAGATGTGCCCGTAATTATCTCCAAAACCCAGTTTACCTGTTTTTAGCAAAAACCATGGTTTGCACCTGTCTACTGGAGAAACGTGTTTTATTTACAGATGACACAAGCCCAGAATGGTTTTGGTGGTTCTCATGGGCCACTCATAGTGCCATTGATGAGTGATTACAAAAGTGCCACTAAATCAAGCATCAGGATTTTTCAAGAGCTAAAACTGTAAGGCATGGAAAAATAGCACTAGCATACTTAGGGCCTGCCTATGTCTTTGACAGTGGCGACGGAGAGCCCACCGCAGTTCTGGTGGTCGTACCACTGCCGTATCACAATGCATGCGGTTACATAGACGAAAGACCGCCGGGGTACCGCCAACACCACCAGCACTTACTCATTACAAACAACTCTACAGCAAATCGATGCCCCATTATGAATTTGGCAAGAGGTACGTGGTCCGTGGATCAAACATAACTTGTGTGCCCCTATTAAAGTACTACACAACTTATGACCCAATCACAACCCTATGATGCTCCTTTTGGCCAGGTCACTGTCACTGCACTGGCACACTCTTCCAAATTTTTATTGTGTGCTCAACAAATATTCTGGGAAAGTGCTGTGTCCATAACATTATATCACACAAAAACAACTCATCATCATTATTACACTTACAAAACTAAGTGATACACCTCACATTATTAACATGTTATGGCCTGTAGTGATATTAAATATACATTTGTATGGATGTGTAATGAAACTTAATCCCACCTTCTCTGCTAAACCTCTGTTACGGACTTCCACATATTACCCGCATTTCATGATAAGGCAAGGTTAATGGGATACCAAATAGTCAGTGTGAGAAAAAATAAAAAGTCACAATGTAAAGAATCCATGCAGAATTGGAATTTCTTTACTAGGGAGACTCCTGGAAGACTGGTGCCCTGGGCCACATACCTCTTTGCACATCCCTCAAAACCACTATCTGCATGGGAAGTGTGGCTTGATGTATATCAGGCTCATCCAATAGTATAACCAAGTGCCATGCATATGTGTGAAATGTGTAAGTGCAAGTCATGAAAGTAACTACAGCAGTAACAGCATGGGTCATACATTTCGATAAAATAGGTGTAAGGTACACACATGAAAATGGACACATGCCTATTAAAATGTATACAAAGGCATGACAATTGAACACCCTAAATATGTGGACAATCAACTCTCTAGCTTGCACACATAAAACAAATGTCCAACCTACATCCTGGGGAGAAAGGGAACCCAATTGATGTTGACATTGGCCAAGCCAAGATGAAATACGTACCATATTTAATATCACCCAATGCATTGTCAATCCCAATAGGATTACATCTCAGAATCCATCCATTTTTAATTTCCCCTTGCCCTGGGTGACTACAGCACTGGTTCTAAGGTCAGATCGTACTAACCACATCAAATGGGTCATCAATCAGGATGAAACAAACACAACTGTAGTCACACATCCCAAAGTATCCATGAACATAAAAATGGTAGAAAGGTAATGGCAGGAATAATGTGAAAGAAAACTAGCAACTATTTTTCATTATTAACAAATAAACAAATATATGTAAGGCCAGTGGACAGTCCAACGGCAATTTTGCTTGTCCAGCACACTGTTGTGCCACTTAACTTGCCTCTCAGAACATTGCCATGGGAACCTCACCAAGAAGGGGCATCTAGTGGGCAGTCCACGCACGTCATTGATGTCCGTTGGAGGGGTGGAAGTCATTTTTTGGGATGGGTGGGTCTGCTTTTCAGAGGGGTAGGTCTGGGGGTCCTTTTTTTGGTTTCTTAGGGGTATGGCTGAGGTCAGTGGGTGGGGGATCAGGGGACACAGGAGAGGACTTGAATGTGGAAGGGATGGGTTGGAGGGACGAGGTCCCTTTGGCTTTGGGACTGGGGGTGGTTTTGACAGGGCAAGGGCAAACACTAAACTCTTTAGGGAATGGGTAGGGTGTCCAGGGGGGATCAGCGGTTGGGAGGTTGAGGAAGTTGAAGTGTTCTGTGTGTGTGTTGTTGGTGCTGATGTCTCTGTGTCTGATGTATGATATCTGTGTTTTGTAGGTGTCTGTTGTGTGGGCACTTGCATTTCTTTGTGGTGTGTAATGTGGATGTGCTGGGTATGCTTGGAGTGGGGGATGCATCTGTTGGTGTGGGTGTGGTGTCTTGGGGTATTGTGGGAGTGGTGGATGTGTCTGTTGGTGTGGGTGTAGTGTCTGAGGGAATGGTAATGGTTCTGTCTTTTGTGGGTTGTTTTTGGTTACATGTGCTGCTTGGGGCTGTTGAGGTCTGTGCATGCTTACGAGTGCGTGTTCTTGGGACAGGTATGGCAATAAGCAAATTTGATGGGGAAGAAGCAGGATGTGGGATGTAAGTATGGGATGGGTGGAAGGCTGCCGTGAGGGAGGAGGCTAGAGCCTAAATGGATCTCTGTATGGCAGACATGCAACTGTGTATGCCTTCTAGGTACACCACCATCTGTTGCAGATGGCTGCCTTGTCCCTGGATGGCATCCAGTGGTGCTGTCTGACCTACAGAGATGTTTCTCGGGAGGTCAATAGCCTTCTCACTCAGGGAAGGAGAGGGAACAGGAGCATGGGGTGAGGTGCCTGGAGCACTTCCCCAATGATGTTGGTCTTGTCTCCTCCGCTTGCCGAGGATGATGCTGAAATTACAGCTACAAATAGGTTTAGTGCATGTGCCAGAACACACTTGCCCAACAGTAAGGATTACTGAACAATACTATAATGTACAGTAGACCTCAGCTGCAAGGTCCTCCATAGTGACTTCAACGTTTGCAAACCACATGCATGTATGCTACATGAACTCTAAACAGTTGCCCACTGTAAAGTCAGAATCATAGACACCAATTGCATTAGTTAAGTTGTGCAATCACAGTACCTGTATATCAAGGATACCTTGTCACCTTGAATGTTTTGGGTCTTGTAGCATACCTCAGTAACCTGTTGTCACCAAATAGTATGTCAATGGAAACTTTATTACTACTGATTCCGCACAAGACCCTGAAATCTGCAAATGTACCTGTACCTCATACCACATCATGATGAAATGATGGTTAACTAATACAGCTATGTTGCAGCAAGATGTACAGTAGCTGGAAGAAGTTGACATGGAAAACGTTGAGTCACACTGTAGAAAATTCTCAATGGTGACTCCCTAATATGTCTATTGTCAAAACAGTGTCATTAATGAAGTAGTAATGTAGCTTCACAACATAACACATGTTGCAGTGAAAAATACACTGGAGACAATCTTCTCAAAATGTCTGAGAGATTGGCCTACATATATCCACAGCACAATGAATCAGCTAGGCCTAGGCAAATCACCAGTTGCAATTGGTACTGGTGTGAACTCCATTCTAACATTGCATACCTAAAATTCATTAGGCCATTTAATGTTTTCAAGGCTAAGGGAAACTCCGTTATCTGAATAGGTGGTTTAATCTGTTTCACATTTTCATGCAAACACAAATTCCAATGTATTACTCAGTCTACACACTAACATATGAGTCACACATTTCTGCATGTCACTCCCTGATTCATGTCAACAGTCAGTTAATGATCTTTCACTATTAAACATGTGCAAATCACTAGGCTTATTAATTTCACATCTATGGCATGGAAATACACATTATTAATTAGTTCTGTAGGCCTACCTGTCATGTCCTTCATTACTTCAGCAATTGGACATGAGAAATTACATTGAGTAATGGATTATGATATGTGTGACCTTCCAACCAATGTTGAGGTAACACATCAACTGTATACCGTGCACATATAACTGGTTTCCAATCAATTCTTGCATGCACATATATGTGATGGAATCAGACATCATTCCCTGAAGACAGGGTAATCATGTGGGAAACTGCAGTGTAAATGATATTACCAAAGTGAAAGGTACACATGTCAACATGTAGGTAAAAATACTGTTGGCAACAGTGATGTTAGTCAACTTATGTAACTGTACATTCCCCACTAACCAAGGGAAAATATTGCTCAGTGACTGCACCCAAAGTCCACTATATGCCATGTCACATGAATGAGGGCCATCATCACATAAGACACATTAGTGAGGTACCAACAATCATGACACACTGAAGACATGTAGCCTGTTGGGTACAAATGTCACCCAGAACATCAAACAACATGAGCTGAATGATCACTGTACTCAGTCATGTGTCTGCTCAATATAGCATATTGGTACTGTTGTGTACCTGGTCATTGAAACAATAGGCAAGGCAGATCAGCATGCACCTACTACCAGACCTACACACACATCACTCTTCTTATGGATCACGCATGTGCCACCTACAGTATTCAGGGAAGACGGCTGCATATAACACATAAAGGTGACAATGTAACATGTATGAATCTGTTCAGGACTCACCCCTTTGTAGCTGCTGTGATTCCATCACAACCCCATTACGCTGCAGGCCATTAGGGGGTCTGTTTCCGGTGCATGCCATGTCCACGTTGGGAGGACAGCCCCAGCTAGATCTCCATGATCTTCTGAGTCCAGCATCTCAGGTCCTCCCACTTCTTCCGACAATGGATGCTGCTTCGGTGATAGACCCCCAGGGTCTGCACCATCTGGGCGATGGCTCTCCAAATGGCTTGCTTCTGTTGGACGTTGACCTGTATGGACACAATAGACGAAGGAAGACATCATAATTCAATAATTTAGGATATCTGTTTGGTTAACATACATGTTGCAGACACCTAGCACAAGTATTTCAGATTTGTAAACACACAACATGTGGACATTGCACATTTTGATTAGGTCAGGGATATGCATGCACACTTTTATAGTCATCTACTGACAATACACAACTCTGGTCATATCCAACACCGACTAACCAAGCCCACTAAGTCATGTAGCCCAGGGACAACCAATATATACTGTGATGTGAGCCACTAGAAAACACAACACACCATTGTGACTTTCTGAATGGTAAACTACTTGTGCATGACTGTACAGACACCTTTACATCCAGGCACATTGACTTGTTGCACATGGTCCATAGAGGCTACTACCATAGTCAAGACTACACCCTAAGACTTGAAAGTGCTGGCATGAGCTTCCTCTCTGTGGCTGTATGGACATTATGGAATCTAATGCTTCATTTGATTGAGTTTGTGTGGTAGGTACTGGTATCACAGGAAACACCTTTTACCATATGTGGCACTCTTACAGAGATGATTTTCAACATACCACGGTATGTTTGCTATGATTGGTTCAATGTAACAAAGCTAGAGAATCACATGTAAATCTCTCTACAGAACAAACTATCTGCGCTGTACTTTTGTCACTTGTGGAAGAGGACAATACAGTGCAAATATGACTTTGGGGAAAGTGACAACAAACTAGTGGGAGTAAGGGGTCTGTCAGTAGTAAATGTCACATATTGACAATGGGGGTCAATGGAAAGATCTAGCAGGTCAGCGGCTTACCTCAGACGACATTACAAATGTAGTCAGTGCAAAAACATTCAGGCTTACTATTATTTCTGAAGACTCTGCAGGTCTACAGGGAGTTTACCCTCTGCAACAGTTGCATTACCACATTAACTCTGCCTCAGCCTGGGCTATGGCCCCTAATAGAAAAAACTTTAACTGGTCTTGCTCTCTGCCGGTTGAGCATACTGAACCAAAGTGAACATAAAATTTCCATCACTTCATGCATAACAGTACATCTTGTGGCCATCCTATATGTGAACTCAAGGTTGTGTGGCACTCTGAAGGGGTCATTGAGGCTTAGCTTGCTCTCAGACAACAGTTTGCCAAAGCCCGATCTGGGCTGAGTGATATGTGGGACTGTACAAGTTGCTCACATCCTCCTCAAATGCTTTGAACAGCATACATTCACAGCTCATGCTGTAATGCAAATACCATTTTTTTTTCTCATTAACCATCATCTGGTCATCATATATCTCATTGTTACTGTAGGAAAATGCCACTGTTGGCATGGTTACCCCCTAACTTTTTGCCTGTTGTTGATGCCAGCTTTGATTGGAAGTGTGCTGGGACCCTGCTAACCAGGCCCCAGCACCAGTGTTCTTTCCTTAAAAACTGTACCTTTGTCTCCACAATTGGCACAGCCCTGGCACACAGTTAAGTCCCTTGTAAATGGTACCCCTGGTACCAAGGGCCCTGTGGCCAGGGAAGTCTCTAAGGGCTGCAGCATGTATTAAGCCACCCTGGGGACCCCTCACTCAGCACATGCACGCTGCCTCACAGCTTGTGTTTGCTGGTGGGGAGAAAAAGACTAAGTCAACATGGCACTCCCTTCAGAGTGCAATGCCCACAACCCACTGCCTGTGGCATAGGTAAGTCACCCCCCTAGCAGGCCCTACAGCCCTAAGGCAGGCTGCACTATATCACAGATGAGGGCATAGCTGCATGAGCACTATGCCCCTACAGTGTCTAAGTCAATTCTTAGACATTGTAAGTGCAGGGTAGCCATACTGAATATATGGTCTGGGAGTTTCTCAAAAACGAACTCCACAGTTCCGTAACGGCCACACTGAATACTGAGAAGTTTGGTATCAAACTTCTCAGCCCAGTAAACCCAGTGTTGGATTTATTGAGAAATGCACACAGAGGGCATCTTAGAGATGCCCCCTGTATGCCAGTTCTACTGTTAGTGTGTAACTGACCGGTCTGTGCCAGCCTGCCACTTCCAGATAAGTTTCTGACCACATGGGGTGAGTGCCTTTGTGCACTCTGTGGTCAGAAACAAAGCCTGCCCTTGGTGGAGGTGCTTCACACCTCCCCCTGCAGGAACTGTAACACGTGGCAGTGAGCCTCAAAGGCTGAAGCCTGGTGTTACAATGCCCCAGGGCACTCCAGCTAGTGGAGAAGCCCGTCCCCCCAGACACAGCCCCCACTTTTGGTGGCAAGTCCAGGGAGATAATAAGAAAAACAAGGAGGAGTCACCTCCTCCGCCAGGTCCACCTCTAAGGTGACCAGAGCTGAAGTGACCCCCTCCTTGGAAAATCATCCATCTTGTTTTGGAGGATTTAACCCAATAGGGATAGGGATGTGCTCCCCTCCCCAAGGGGAGGGACCACAAGGAGGGTGTAGCCACCCTCAGAGACAGTAGCCATTGGCTACTGCCCTGTGACCCTAACAGACCCCTAAATTCTGTATTTAGGGGTGACCCTGAACCCAGGATTTCTTGACTACCTACAAAGAAGAAGGACTGCTTAGCTGAAACACCCTGCAGAGAAGAATGAAGATGACAACTGCTTAGGCCCCAGCCCTATTGGCCTGTCTCCTGCTTTAAAGAACCTGCACCAGCGACGCATCCTGCGGGCCCAGTGACCTCTGCCCACTCAGGGGACTGCCCTGCACGTAAGAAGGATCAAGATCTCCAGTGGACAGTGGACCTGTCCAACCAAGAAAAGAAAAAAACATCTTTAAAGGTACTCCCACCTCACTCCAGAAGCCTGAGTCCCCAACACTCTGCAGCCAATGCCCCGGCCTGTCTCCAGAGATATCAACAACCCAGAGAGGATCCCCAGGTGACTCCGACAACGTGTCCACTCTGGGCTGACCTCCCTGCATCCCTACAACAATGCCTGCATAGGGAATCCCGAGGACCCCCCTGACCACGACTGCCCAGGGTGAAGTTATCCGACGCCTGGAGAAGCACTGCACCCGCAGCCCTCAGGCCCGTGAGAAACCGACCACCGGTGACCAGCAGGCGGCCCTCATCAGTGCCCAGTCGGTGCTGGCCCAATAAGCCCTCCTGTGCCCTGCCTGCAATATCTGAGTGACCCCCGGGTCCCTTCATTGAAACCTATTGAACACCCGACACCCTGTTTGCCAACTCCACCTGGCCGCCCGTGTGCCGCTGAGGGTGTGTGTTGTGTGCCTACTTGGGGCCACGCGAATGCTCTACCAAACCCCCCTGGTCTGCTCTCTGAGGACATCGGCACTTACCTGCCAGCAGACCGGAACCGGAGCACCCCCTGTCTCCATAGGCGCCCATGTTATTTTGGCTGCTCTTTGACCTCTGCACTTGACCGGCCCTGTGTTGCTGGTGCTGGGTGTTTGGGGTTGACTTGAACCCCCAACGGTGGGTTACCTATACCTGGGAGACTGAACTTTTAAGTACTAACTAAACTGTGTGTATTCAGTGCTCTCTGGAACCCAAATAGGTGATGAAGCCAACTCCGGCCTGCCTGTTAAGGACTGCTTTAGATCTCCATTTCTCCTCTCCACAACTGAATTACCCTCTGGACGGTAGGGTGAGGTGTAATGGAGTTCAGCATCCATCATCCTCATGGTGTCCCTGAATGCCTTAGAGGCAAAGGCAGGGCCGTTGTCCGAATGGGATGCTGCAACTGCATATGTACCAATAAAGATCAGCAAGTCTTTTATAACAGTTCGAGCGTCAGCTGACTGCTGTGGCCATACCCACAGGAATCTAGAACAAGAATCTACAGCGACTAAGATTTGTATGCACCATTAGGTTGTAAGCGACCACAACGGTCCAGGTACACACACACTGTAGTGGCCTGTTGGGATGTCTGTGGCGGGTGTTTGATATTTGAGCCCTTTATCTGCTGGCAAATGTCATAGCAAAGAACATATTGCTTGGTCTGTTTGTATAGACCTGGCCACCAGAAGCATTTCTGATCACTTAATCTCCAACCCCAGGAATTTTAGTAAAAGCAAAATTCTGTGCACTGATATGGTAAGAATATTTAGTGGGGTGTGCTTTTGGGAGAGGCTTTCCTTCAGCCAAAACTTTCACGGCAGCCAGAATGTCATTATCTAATCTCGTCTGAGACTGAGTCACTGCAGCAACAGAAGCCGTATCTAATGCGGATTTTGCTGCTTCATCAGCCAAGGTTTTACCAATGTATGGACTACATGATCTTCCGGTAGCTTATCTGTAAAATCAGCCACCCTCCCCGACAGATGTGCCCCTTTGAATCCCTGAACCCATTTAACCGTCAATGATTGAGATAATCATTGTAGGAATGGACACACACGAATCACACACAATCAGTGTGAGGTGTTCTGAATCCATATGTTCCAGCGCTAAAATGAGAGCTTTAAGCTCAGCTAGTTGTGCAGTCCCGTAGGGTCTGAGTGTAGGTATTGTGAGGGCGGAATACACCATCCTTCATCACTCCTCTCACAGCTATGCAAACGGCTGAGTATCGATGTTTTGTACCTACAGCTGCTTGTACTGAGCAATCAGTGTAAAAGACAGTGTAGTATCTGTCAAGTGGCAAGATGTTAAGAGGTACAGGGTACTCCTGTTTGTATTGGAGAAATTATTGTGTTTGAAGTTTTTGAGTCAAAGATGTATTCAACATCAGTGGCAGTCAGGGAGGTTGCCTATTGTATCCACCATGGATGTAATGCTTTAGCGTTAGGAACGCTTGCTTTGGTGACGGCTTGGAAGTCTGGCAGTAGGATAATGACAATAATACATTTCCCTTGGTCAGTAGGCCTCTCCTTGATGACAGCAATCTATACAGCAGTCATATTTTTCTCTGTGGGAGCAAAGTGTTGTTCTGCATTAGAGTATTAATGTACTATATGCTATGGGCACCGTGTCGCCCTCATTAAAGGTGACATAGGTGAACCCAACAGCACCAGCAATTATTCTGATGATCAAGTTTGTTTTGTTGTCACGTGTGTGTAAGCATGTTACTTCTAGCATGTCTAGCTGCAATCCTCCGAGGATGCGCGCATGTTTAATTGTCCAGTGTCTTCTTGAGAAATCTGGGCAAATTAAATCATAGAGTGACTTGATGCATTGTGCATAATCAGGAATGTAAATTCTGCCAAAGTTAAAGAAACCAAGTAATGACTGCAGTTTCTTGATAGTGTTTGGTGGTTGGAGTTTAGGCCATTCTTCTAAAAAGTGCGGGCCAGGCTCTTGTCCTCATTTGGTAGCTCATGTCCCAGGAACAATACACTGAGAAAGGCTGTTTTAGTTTTCCTAAAATTTAATTTGTATCTAAGGGCTGTGAATCCTAGAAGGATCCAATCGACCCTGGCAAGATGATGTTGTCATCTGTATGATAGATATCATCCACATAGGACAACGCCTCGGAGTCAGTATCATGCAATATTTATGTTACATGGGCTGAGAGCAACCCTGGGCTGTTCTTGTAGCCTTGGGGAAAATGACAGAAGCGTTTTTGTGAGCCAAATAAGAATGCACTCAGGTCCCGACTTTCATGGGCTAAGTTCTGGCAGAAAACAAACGCTGGAAATATCCACAGTTGTTTTGTATTTTTTACGCGCTATGTTGTTAATTACAGCAGTGTTGTGTGAATTTTGAATTGCATATGTGTGTGTGTGTGACTGTTTAAGTATCTGTGGTCTAAGACTATTCTATATGAATGTTCTGGTTTTGCAATGAGAAATAACCGTCTATTCATTGCAGAGACACAGGGCTCTGTTACTCCCAGGTACTTGAGCTGAGGGAGAATCTCCCTCACTGGAGCTTTAACCTTTTGTTTAAGAGGATATTGTGGCTGAGCCACAGTGGTGTAGACCTAATAGGTATTACATGGTAGGGGGAATCTCTATCCCACCCTACGTGGTTGCGATATAGTGCAGGTGCTTGCGCCAAAGCCTAGTTGACAGCGTAGGCTTCTTTTGCCACTTCCGAAACAAGATCTGAGAAAGAAAGCAAAATGACATCTTCCCCATGTGGGAGCATACGGACGTGCTTGGGTGGCCAGACTCTTTCTGCCAATAGGATATCACAATTAAGTTCACCCCAAAAGAGTATACTAATAGTGCACTCTATGCCTCCCTCAATTTTTATATTTACATCATAAACCCTGTCGGGTGGGAGAACGTGCCCATCCACAGTCTCGACTGCAAGAAAGTTGTTAGTTACTGTCACATCCACATGATCTTTCAGACATATTGCGACATATTGTGACTTCTGCTGCACTGTACTGCAGGGTAGATGCCCACATCGTGTTCTTCAGCAATGTTCTCAAGTTTTCTGGCATGTTTAATTGAAATTACTGCCACCTTTTTCTTCTTAAATTCTAGCTTTTTTGTGGGGATTTGTTTTCTTTCCTGTCCGAAGACCGTTGCATGTCTTCCTTCTGTTTCATGTAGTCAGGACAGTGGTCTTACCATGGTGCCCACTCTCGCTACGTCTATCGATGCATCCTGAAAGGAACGAGAGCGACTCAGTATATCTGTCATGAGCTTTTATATTTCTGAAATTATATCTCCTTTCAGAGTTCTCTGGATGCGGAGAATCTGCTCTTTGACTTCATCTGTCTTTATTTTGTTGTTGTTTATTCCAGTGCTTTTTAGAACCCTCTTGCGCTTGCTTAGTACCGTTGTTAGGAGTGGTATTCTGAATGTCATTTTTTTCAGCTTGACTCCCAAACTATCCCGTCCTATACTCGTATAGTTGTCGGAAATAATTTTTGGTAGTTGACGCTCCTGTTCCAAGTGTGGCATCTCCCGGAGCCGCTGGTGTATAGCAAATGCTACTGCTTCCCCTTTAATGTTGCTGAGTATTTTTGAGGAGACTGTGTCAAAACGCATGAGTTTCATCCTCAAATCTAGGGCTGCAGCAGCCGTGTGCTCTTTTTGAATTTGTTTCAACAGTTCCAGTAAATTGGCAAGTGTAGGGGTACCATGTGTGGTAGTGTATATTGCAGCAAAGACTGAACCGCATGTGGTGCATTTGTCCACTGAGGAAACCATTCCGAATGACAAGCACATTGTGAGAAGTCTATGTTTTTCCTCTGGTCACTTATGGGGGAACACAGCTTCCAGCTGATTCACAATGATTTTGTGTATCCAGAATGGAATTTTCTCTTGTTCGTTGGGCACATTGCCCATGATAGAATGTACTGTTTGTGGGTTAATCCCAGTAACAGCCAATAGGATTCCAGATGGAGCTGGGCACGCTGGTGTCGTGTTCAAAGTTTGCAATACAAACTGAACAAGTTGTCTATATAATGTTACTAGCTCATTGTAAAGATTGCACAGATCAGCTGCCTGCATGTTTTGTATATCTGGATGTGGTGCATACGTGGCAAACATTGGCCACATTGGTCCGTCATTACTTAAGAGACCTAATATGACGGGTTGTATTACATGTGGTAGGGTGCCATTAAACCATTTGTGATGTTCTTGATAGGTAATAGGCATTTCAAGATACTGGCAAGCTTGGTACTGTTGTGGTAGGTTTGCTAGTTTATATGTGTTTAATGTGTATGTCGTACAGTCTTCCTCAGGAAAGGTAACCCAGGAATAGAATGTTTTTGTCTGGTAACCTTCATTTGCTTCCACTATGAAGGTAACATTCCTTCCATCATCTTTCAAGCCATGCGCTATTAGAGGTAGTGTTAATGCATGCCTAGCATTTTCTGGAATGTCTATGGCATTAGCCATGTTAGATAATGCTTAACGAGAAGGAACCCCAAAGGGGAGAAAGTCCTTTTAGAGTTTAAGGTTGAACAACCTACAGCCTTGTTAGGTGTTCCGTGTTCAGCTGAGGCAGAGCATCCTTAAGACCATGGACATCTCCCTATAATGATACTCAGGGTACCTGTTGTGTGTGAGACAGAGATACACAGGATATGCGTAAATTAGTGCGAAAACACCATTGTTGGTGGCGCCATGTCATAGTTGGACTCTCGCTCCTAGGCGAGACTGCTGGTTTAAGGATGACAGCACTTTTGTTTGTAAGCAACTAGGCCAATCCTACAAGAAGTTGCAACTGTCGACCCAACCCTCCAGGCTCACAAGCAGTACCTCACCAAAGACTCAAACAGTAAAAGGTGATTTCTGGCAGCCTTACACATAGACTCTAGAATGCAACATCTCAGGGGAGTGGTAGTGGAATGGAAGTGCAGTAAGTCTTAGTCACACACAGGCAATAAAGGAGATTCAGGGAAGTTTTCAATAGCTTTATTAAAAAGACTGCAATTTACTGTAAAATGCATGAACTGCAGTGATTAGGGTAATGAACAATGCAAGGAGCAGAATTGTAAAGATGAGAGTTGTGAATACAAAGACTCCCACCATTTTGCAATAAACATGAAATGTAGAATACGCTAAAACCCTAGCATGGAGAAACTTATCTCCAACCTAATGAGAACTAGGGGTGGTAAACCTAATCTGCCAGCATCAGTTCAATGAGAAGCGCCCCACAACCCTTCTTACCTTGGAATGAGGTCTCTAAACCAGACTCCTGTGGTGAGACGAAGGCTGGGTCTGCATCGAAGCGACGTGCAGCATAGATGGCGTTGATAGCATTTGGTAGGAATCCATCTGATAACCTTGCTCGGTGAGATGTATTTATACAGATCTTGTAGGACCCCTGACACAGGTATGTTCCCAAACAATAGATAAGGGGGCAAGCTTGGGGAAGCAATTATTTAAACAATTCCCTCCAAAAGTACATTATGTTCCTGTCGCACGTAAGTAGGAAAGGGACATGATCTCACTTAACTTTGATGCTGATAGTGATGCCTTCACAGAGTGGCACTGATAACTTAAAATCAAAACATTTTACTAACTATAAACATAGCAGCCATTTTGAAAGAAATAATTAAATAAATAGGCTAAGACAGTGCAAACTAAGTAGGTTAAAAGTCACTAGATGATGGGGCACAGGCCTGCAAGCCAGAAGGCTAAGCCAAACTCCTGATTCCCATTAAAACTAAATAGGATCCACTACAACACAACACCTGAAAGAGCTCCACTGGCTCCCCATTCACAAACAATCATAATTCAAACTCTTCACCCATACCTTCAAGGCGCTACATAACACTGACCCAGGATACCTCACCAAACACATCTGTTTTCACAAAGCTTCTAGATACCTGCGCTTGTATGGACTCCTACTTGCACAAATTCCACGCATAAAGAAAACCTTCTCTGACATCGCTCTTAAAGCAAGGAACGACTTGCTGCTGCATATAAGAGCCTCCTTCTGACTTCGTGATTTCCAGCAAGAAGCTGAAGACCTGGCTTTTTGAGAAGTCCCTCTATGCCCAAAGTTGCCTAAACGCACAATTGCTCAGTGCCTCTATACCTTCCTGGGTGATAGTGTGCTCCACATATCTTCATAGCCTGACATAAGTCAGTATCACCAGGGCATTGTGTTTTCAGTTCCTGTGTTTCATTTGTAAAAACTTATGTAGGGAGTGAGGTGACTGCTATATATATATTGAATCCTGGTGGCCTGCCACTCTCGTATCTACTCCGACTCCCACCAACCACGCACACAACCTAGTATTCATCCTGGACTCCTCAGTATCCATGACACAGCAAGTCTACGCCATCTCCGCTTCCTGCTTCAACACCCTCCACATGCTCCAAAAAATCTACAAATGGATCCCCACGGAAACCAGGAGAACAGTCACCCAAGCCCTCGTAAGAAGCAAACTGGACTACGGCAATGCCCACTATTCAGGAACTACGGCCAAACTCCAGAAAAGGCTGCAACGCATCCAGAATGCCTCCGGACTCCTCATCCTGGACATCCCTGTCACTGCCACATCACAGGCCACCTGAGAGACCTACACTGGCTCCCCATCAACAAGAGAATCACCTTCAAACTCCTCACCCACACTCACAAAGCATTGCACAACACCGGACCAGAATACCACAACAGAAGGCTCACCTTCTACACCCCCACCCGACATCTCCGCTCATCCGACCTCGCAATCATCTCACGTATCCGCAGAACTACAACCAGTGGCAGTTCATTCTCGCACCTCGCTGCCAAGACGTGGAACACTCTTCCCATCCACCTGTGCCAAACCAAGGACCTCCTTACCTTCAGGAGACTTCTCAAGACCTGGCTGTTCGAGCTGTAGCAGCACCCTAGTGCCCCGCCCCTCAGCGCCTTGAGACCCTCACGGGTGAGTAGTGCACTTTACAAATTCCTTGATTGATTGATATATATATATTTATTTATGTATAAATAAATATATATATATCATATATTACTTTGTAGGCAGGAATGCATACAAAGTATATTGAAGCATTGGTGAATTGTACCTCTGTGCACCCAAATTACAAATTTAAAGACAATATTCTTTGTCTATATTATGGAGCTCTTACAGTGTTGTTTTTGTAATATAGGGGACTACAAGTACCAGAATGCATCTGCAACATTTAGACTAGATAACATACTATCACGTGACAAATACATCTTCAGTATATGGATCTAATGAAGTAGGTTGTGGCTAAATATGAGGACTACAGTTTTTTGTGACATCTGCAAACTCAACTTTTGTCCTACTATTGGTAGTATCCGATGCAGCAAAACATAGCATTGGCTGATCTGTGTTTTAAAACAAGAACTCAACCTCAGTCAATTACACTAAACCCTGCAGGTCCATGCAGAAGATATGTTTGTTTTGCATGTTTTCACTTGGCAGATAGTGTTTACCGACAAGCTAGCAGGGAGCCAGTGCTTGCATGGGAACTGGAGGATGTCATACATGCTTAAAAACAGGAGAGTGTCAGTGCATCCACCAAAGGACCGGGAACAAGCCAGTGCTGGTAGTGGACATGAAAGCTGTGTGCTCATGATACTCATGGTGGTGGAGGGGGACACAGTGTATCCAATTTATGTAGCGGAGGACAAATGCATCAATTCCTTTTCTAGGTGCATTGCAGTCATATGTTGGAGGTTAATAACTGAGTTTGCTGTAACGTTTCACATATAAGGCCAGAAAGTGTCACTCATTAGCAGAGTGCAAATGTAAAAATGTCACACATTAGAAACCCAAAACCTGGCAGTTGTCAGAAACTCTTTCTGAGGGCCACAGGGCCAGGTACCCCTTCTGCACGTGATCGTCAATGGGAGCTGTGGTCGAACAGTGAAGATTTCCTCGGGGGTGGCGATGTAGATACAGGTGAGTGAACATGATTTATAACTCAAAATGCTAACAGTATGGAGAATACATCAATGTTCAGCCATATACTTGCTTTTATAAGAAAAGGAGCATTTTAATTCTAACTCTACACAAGCAAAGACATGCAACATTCATATGCAACAACACAACATCTGTTCAGGGCTATACCCCATTAATTGCTGCCCACATCAGGGAATGCACACTATTAGGCCATACTCAAGAGTTCCCTTTTGACACTTTGGGGTTACAGTCAAAAGTGTCAATGGTGCTGCAGTACCTTTATCAGAGAAACCCCCGGGACTCAAAAGGCCTTAGTTGAAGTCATTCCCACTCCGGCAACATGAAAGCATTCAGTGTTACAGTGGGTGCCCTCAGTACAGGCGTTCATGAAATGTGATCCACCTCAGGGAAGTCAGGCTGCTAGTGATACAAGCTGTAGCGCCGAGCGGGTGCAGGGTCACTCTCCAGAGTGGCACGAATGCTCTCCTCACTGATCGGAGCAGCTTCCAGCTCACAGCACTGTGGTAAGTCAGGTTCTTCCTGGTGGGATTCAGAACCTTCGAGTCCTGACTTGAGTCCTACGAGGGCGCATCATCTTCCTGGGCACCCTCGTGGTCCACGGGGATCAGTCAGGGCAGATCCTTCAGTGCAGCTAGTCCCACCAGTCACAGCCTCACTTCAGTCCAGGAGATCGAAGTTTTTGATGATTTGGTCCCACAGGCCCCCCTTGGCATACAGAGTTGCCACAGAACCTTCTGGACGCAACTTAGACTGCTGAGGTGCTATCACCCACACCACAGCAGACCCTACTAGCATCATGTGTCAAGCATTCACAAGTCCTGGCATGCTGGTCACACAACTCCTTAATCAGTGGCCGCTTCTTGCATATGAGGTCACTGCAAAAAGTCTGTGTGGGCTTGGCACCCTCCCTATAATGCTCTATACTTGGCACAGTCTAGGGTGGCCCAACCCTGGCATACAGGAGTCCCTGAAAATAGTATTGCTTATGGGCTATGGCCCAATTGGTGCAGAGCGGAATACCCACATCTCGCACAGGTAGTCCTCACAGTAGGGCTTCCCACTGTACCTCACTCCCTCAAGTTCTCTCATCTTCCTCACAGGGCACACTGGTCTTGACAAGCAGACATAGCGCTGATGCTCCAGGACAGATAGTCTTGGTTTCCCTGAGTGATGTTCCCTCACTCAGCAGGGAGACTAGCAAGCTTATCCCCCCAGTCCTAGTCGCATACAGAAGTCTTGCAGAGCTTCTGCTTCTCACACAGCCTGTCTGATTGCTTGGTAGATGATGCATTTTTGGGACTTAACCTCCCCTTCTTATAGTCTCTTTCCAGACGCCAAGGGCCTGATTTAGATCTTGACGGTATCACTGGCAAACTGCTGCTGTGTGACCCAAGAACTCCATCAAGCTGAGGTGCGCCACCCACTATATTTAGATCTATGGCAGGTCATCCACTGTGAGTGTCGACAGAGCATACTCCGGCACGCCAGCTGTATCCCTCAGCCAATGCGGCAGACTCCAGTGCTGGCGATGAGCACTTCGTCGCCGTCCTGATGGCAGGATCCCACTGACCATATTTAGATAACACAGCTGTACGAGCGGTGAATCAGTGGCAGTCTCATGGTGGCGGGAATCTGTTGTGGAACCCATGCAGTATTGTAATGTGTCAGTGGATATTACTTGGATGTTAGCAGCCCACACCTGATGTATGTTGGACAACTGTGAATACCTGCAAAACACACTACAAAACAACCCCATTGCAGAACATTATCCATATCACTGCAACAGAGTATTTCAGAAATTGTCAGTCAGGAGTCAGTTTTTTTTCTGTGTTAATCTCCCTCTGTGAATTTTGTTACTATTAATTTTTTAAAATTTTTCTTTAACTTGCTGGGCACTAGATTTTTTTCACTCATTCACTATGGCGGGGAGGAGGAATCCGCGTTTCACAGAGGGAGAATTTTCTATCATGGTGGATGAAATTATTAGAGTAGAGCCACAATTGTTTGGAGCACAAGTACAAAATACAGCCATATCTCAGAAAAGGGAAATGTGGACCAGAATAGTGAACAGAGTAAATGCTGTAGCTAGCAATCTGCACACACAGGAGGAAATTAGGAAGAGGTGTAACGACCTGCGGGGGAGAGTGCGTTCCATGGCCTCCAAGCGTCACCTGGAAGCACGGAGGACTGGTGGTGGTTCTCCCAGCCCCCCTTACAACTCTTTCCCTGGTAGGAGAAGGTCTTGCAGATCCTACATCCTGAAGACTTGACTGAAATCCCTGGTGGAGTGGAGACTGGGTTGCTGCATTTAGCAGTGTCTCAACAATCACAAATGGAGTTCTTGCCCTTAAGTTAGGTGTTTAGAATGTTTCAGCACCCTTGTCAAAACATATATATCTAAACTTGAACCAACAACATTTATTTTCCCTTCCCAATTACTAGCATCATGGTTGTATATCTCTTATTAACAATGAGCAATATGTTTGGTCAGATTGTGTGTTGTCACCCATGGATTATACCTTGCATTTTGCCTAGTTGTTGTACTCCAAGAAAACTGGTTCAAAACACCATTGATTTGCACACAAAGGTACAGTGCTTGTAAGTGGTATTTTCACCTATTCACATTGTACCCATATGTGTGTACATGTTGTAAATGTGTGTTCATCTCCATTACAGTCATTGAAATAGGTATGTGTAACTCAGTTTTTGACTGTTGATGGTGTTAACAGATAACTACAACTCCATGAAGCCCTGTTTTTGTATCTGCAACACAATAGTGCAGTGTAATATTGCTCTGCCCCCCTTTAGTTCCATATATGCACACACAGTTCAAAAATGTGCGCATTTGTCATTCACCATGTCATGCTATGTATGAAAATGTCACTTATTGTGTTGATCAAGCATGTTGACACCTTCTTTTTACTACACTAAATTGATGTAATTGCTTACATAATTCAGAATCTATCTATGTAATCCAAGATTTGCTACCATGTTATATGGAATGCTGAAGGGGAGTAGTATTGATAGACAATTTACTTTGCAGTGTCCATATGATGACCAATGCCATTATTGCCATTAAGCTGTACTACAGTTTATCTAATTTTTTAAGCCTGCCAGCCTTGGAATGGTTTAGTACTCAAATCTCCTCACTAATGTGGTGGGTTGAATGTTTGGTACATATAATTTACGCTTCCTAAATAACAGTTTGCATTTCAGGGCATCTCTTCAACATCATTACTGGAGTTTGCTTCTGTGTAAATTAGCCTTGTTGTGTAAAATAATGGAAATCACAGAAAGGCCTAATCATTCTGTTAATCTGAATTTAGAATGTTAAAGTTGCCTCATTTGTAGTTGAAACACATTTGAAGTACAATGCTGATTTTAATTTCATATCCTCTGTATTCTTTTCAGGTCCAACACCCGGGGCCAGTGGACCACCGTCTGCTGCGGAAGATACCTCCACTCCAGACCAGGATCAAGCCTACAGAGAAGATTCTACTCCTGCAAGTCTGGATGATAGGGAGCTGTTTGGTCCATCTGGTCTGTCTGGGCAGACAGCTCCAGTGAGTTACACTTGGCCCACACCTACACATCCCACCCCAGCTACAACCACACGTCAGCCTCAGGATACCTCTACTTCCTGTGTACAGAAGTTGAATCCTGGCTGCTGGTGAGCCAACACCAACACCGCCTTGAGTTTTGCCAGGACCCAGTGGAGTGATGTGCCTTTTTGTGTAGGTGTCCATTGCCTTGAAAGCAGTTAGTAACATATTGGTAAGTGTTTATGATATATGGAGGTGTGTTTTCAAACATTTTTGTAACTGCGACATTACAGACAAATGCATTGCACATTTTTGTACTGTTGCTTGCAAGTATTTGTTAAACATGCATGAGTCCTGTGCTAATGTACACCAACAATTCCGAGGATGACAGGTAATACAAGGACTTACCTTCTGTTCTGGCGACAACAGGTTTGATTTTTGTATTGGTTGAGGAGCAGCAGCAAGGGCAAGACATGTATGACGTGGTTAATGGTGGCAGGAAATGAGAAAACTCTGAAAAAGATAAGTTTCATCCTTTTATCCCTCCAAATCTGCCAACTCAGGTGCGTAGGTTTAACTACTACGTTTACGTCAGCCGGAAGGCACATTGTGATTGGCTTGACAGTAAAACTGGTTGCAGTCCTGCCACCAGCCACTTTTGCTTATGGCGCAGTGGATGCGGGTAGTGATTCATGGTGGTGAAGTCAGTTTGTCAGTGGCCTTTTGTCTATGGACCCACCAACATCTAAATAGAGCAGGCTGACCACCAAGGTAGCAGACAGGAAATCCAATGCAAAATAGGCAGTGAGACCACTACGGCACAGATCTAAATCAGACCTCAAATGTGATTTAGGGTCTGGGTCTTTGAAGTTTTATGTTGGGATTTAGTTTCTTTTGAAGTGGGCACTTCTTTTAGTCTTCCTTCATAAAAGAAGTTTGCCACACCAGGCACAACTCCGAAGCTGATTGTCCACAACACAATTCATGAGAGTGATCAGAGTTCATACCTGGATGTCAGCCACAGTGATATGCTCATCAAGAACTTATCCCAGCCGCCACTCGTTATGATTCTTTTATCAGCTCCATCTCCCTTCCTGAGATGTGTCCAGGCCCTTTCCTTGTGCTCTATCACTTTACCAAAGAACAACATTTTGAAATGTGAAGGAAGTCTCTTCCTCTTCCCTCCAGTGTGTCCCCTCCCAGCTCACTGGAATACTTCAATACACAAAACTGTCTTGGAGGGATTCCTCTCCTCCTCATGTCTTTACCAGGCAAACCCTGGATTCCCAAAATGGAAACCCAAGGTCCTCCATAAAATGTACCATTGCAGCTGCACTCAGTGTACTTTCACATCAGACATTCAGTTCAGTACTGCTCCTCCATGCATTGTACCCATACATGTACTCATGCATCCTGCACACATTGTCAGTCTCTGCACACTACTTTATTCTGAAGGTTTTGTATTTTAACGTGGGTGTGCTCTATCTTTACAAACACACAGACTGTCAGCTCACACACTCACTATGTGCATGCTGCACACTCAACTTTCATACTGTAATTCATGCAAGCACACATGCACTCAGCACATGCTTTATTTACACATGCACTGCCCTGCACTACACCTCTCATGTAATGTATTTCTATTGACATACATGCACCCCGTACATGTACTAATCAACCATGCAATGCACATTACCGCTGCTTCTTTGTAGTTTAGCCTTCCCAGTCACATATTGTATGAAAGTACCCTCTTTCTGGCATGGTTACCCTCACTTTTTGCCTGCTGTCAGTGTGTTTTGACTGTGTTCACTGGGCTCTTGCTAACCAGGACTCTAGTGACTTTGCTCTCTCCCTCTAAATTTGGTTGTTTAGGACTTTGCACACCTCACAATTGGCATACTGGTGCCCCCATATAAGTCCCCAGCATATGGTACCTAGGTACCCAGAGCATCGGGGCACCAGGGGTTCCCCAGGGGCTGCAGCATGTATGATGCCTCCCCAGGGAGCCTATGCAAAATGTGTCTACAGGCCTGCCATTGCAGCCTGTGTGAAAAAGGGCATGCACACTTTCACTACAGGTCACTGCACCAGGTAACTGTAAGTCACGTGTATGGCAGGTCCTTGTAGCCCAGAGGTCAGGGTGCAGGTACCTGTGTGTGAGGGCACCTCTGCATGAGCAGAGGTGCCCCTACAAACTCCAGCTCCATTTTCCAGGACTTCGTAAGTGCAGGGAAGCCATTTTACCGGTGTACTGGACATAGGTCACTACCTATGTCTAGCTACATAATGGTAACTCCGAACCTGCGTATGTTTGGTGTCAAACATGTCGGAATCATACTCCAATACTGTTGCCAGTATTGGTTGTATGATTCCATGCACTCTGGGGGCTCCCTAGAGGACCCCCAGCATTCCTCCTACCAGTCTTCTGGGGTTTTCCAGGCAGCCGCACTGCTGCCACCCCACAGGCAGGTTTCTGCCCTTCTGCTGCTTGACCATCTCAAGCACAGGAAGGCAGAACAGAGGATTTCCTTTGGGAGGGGGAGGCAACACGCTCTCTCTCCCTTTCGAAATAGGTGTTACATGGATTTGAAGGAGTAGCCTCCCCAAGCCACTGGAATGCTTTTAAGGGCACATTTGGTGCCCTCCTTACATAAACCGGTTTGCACCAGTCCTGGGACCCCTGGTCTATGCTCTGGTTCAAAACTGGACAATGGAAGGGGGAGTGACCTATCCCTTGTCCATCACCACCCCAGCGGTGGTGCCCAGAGCTCCTACAGGTGGCCACTTGAATCTGCCATCTTGAGCCCAAGGTGGGCGGAGGCCCCTGGGAGCATCTGAGTCTCCAGGTCAGGCAAGTGATGTCACAGCCCCCTCCTGCTAGGTGACCAGTCCCCCTTCCTGGGCTATTTAGGGTCTCCCTCCCGGGTGAGTCTTCAGATGCGACGTGCAGGATTCCAGCAAGACTTCCCTGCTTCGTTTACTACATCTTCTGACCATCAGGACTACAACTGGACCCTCCAGGAACCGACAGTCTGCAACTGCAGCAATGACTCCGCTCTTCAACATTGTTTCTCCTGCTCCTTCCAGCAACTGCAACATTTCCCTGGATGTGCATCCTCTGAGGGTGAAGAGTCTTCAGCCTGCATAAGAAACAAGAAGGAATCTTCCTTGGAGTGAAGGAGTCACTCCCCTGCATCCGCAGCCATCAACTGTAATGACGGCTGGTTGTGTGGATCCTCTCTCCTCCTGAATTACTTGGATCCTGTATCACAGGTGGTGGTCTGGAGTGGTCCCCTTGGTCCTCTCTACCAACTTTCCAACTTGGGAGATGGTAAGTCCTTGCCTCTCCTCGCAGGACAGTACCCCTGTGCACCACAACTCTTGCAGCTACCAAGGCTTGTTTGTTCCTCATCCAAGGCATCTTCAGGCTCCGTGTAGCCCGGGCCTCCAGCACTCTTCCCTGCAAAGCCAAGTCTCCTGCCTGCTACTCCAGCTACGTTGGACTCTTCTTCATGTGTTTTGAGTGGGTACGTGCTCTGTGACGGTAGTGGTATTGCATAATTTTTGCATGTCTCCTAGATAAGTCTTGGCTGCTCATCCACAGCTACCTACAGAGAGCCCTGGATTCCTAGACACTGTCTACACCTCACTAATAGGGATACCTGGACCTGGTATAAGGTGATAACTCCATAGGTGCTCACCACACACCAGGCCAGCTTCCTACACACATACAACCAGTGCAGAGTCATTACTCTTGCACTATGCAGTAGTAAACATCTGGCTGATGTAGGCCAGGGGTGAGTTAAGCACACAGCAGCAGAATGTTTAAGAAGGTGAATAAGCCTGTAGGCCTTACTCCAGTGACACAAGGTAAAAAGGTCCTGTCCGGTACTACTAATAACTAAACGGTATGCTGCCACCACCGCGCTCATGCTGCTTAACTATTGGTGAAGGTGGTAGCAGTAAGGTCATTGGCTTAGAAAGCACAGATACTTATAGCATGGTTAATGGGTTTAAATGAACACAGGTGACGTGAAAGCAGTGCATGTTTGCAGCACTGTGTTGTTAATCTGTCAGATGATTGCCTGTTTCGTTTTGTGTTCCGTTTATTTAGGAGCAGAAGTCCTTTTAAATCATGAATCTGACACTTATTTAGTATTCGGAAACACTAATTATGTAAAATGGCCTTAGGAAATATACTTTTAGAATTTCTGCTGCCTGTAAAACATCTGTAATTATAATGCATGACTTCACTGATGAATGTGACAAACTGATTGTGTTTGCTAACTTAAAACAGGCATTTGCAATACAATAGGTCTCGCATTTGCTTGAGTTAGAGCTATTGTCATTGTAAATTTATTACTGGACATTTCTGATGAATACAACTACCTGTGGATTCCTCACCTAATGAATTCTCCCCATGCGTAGCATTCGACGGAAACTTCTCTAGCTCTGCACGTCGGCGAGGACGTCACAATTGCCCTACTCCACGCGGCTCCGCCTGATGTCATCATGGCAATAAGAGGCCCTCGCCGGCGTGCCGACGTCAGTTCCCTTTTTTCCGTGCCTTCGATAATGGTTAATTTTCTACCTACTTGTATTGTTCGCTCTTCGGAAGGGATACTATGTGTTTTTCTCAACATGTCGGCTCCGAAGAAGTCAAGTTTTAAACCCTGCAGTGAGTGCAGAGGTCGGATGTCGGTGACTGATCCCCACAACGACTGCCTTTGGTGCCTGAGTTCGGATAATGACGTCCAGGAATGTGGTTCATGCCAAAAGATGAATCCGGAGGCCTTGAAGGAACGCAAGGCTAAGCTGTTCTTAGCCAAGTCGAAGAAAGAGAGGAAGCGGCACCATGGTTCGTCTTCAGGGAAGTCGAGTCATAAGAAACAGCGTCATTGTGACTCTAGGCGTCGGTCCAGGAGCCGGTCGGAGTCGAGGTCTCTGTCAACTTGATGCCGTAAGTCTTGGGAAGTCAGCCCGACGGTGTCTCCACTGCCAGTGACTCTGCAGACGTCCCCAGCGCCGTCGGTCTTTGAGGTTGTGGAGCCTCAAATTCATCAGACTTCTCCGGCGCATCCAGGCGCGCAGGAGTCAAGCCCGGCGCCGGCCCCGGCTCCTCAGGGCTATCCTACGTTTCCGGCTCCGGGGACGGATCCGGCGGCATTTTTAAATGCCATGTTTACCATATTCCAGAATATGGCTCCGGGAGGTGGTGCGCCGGCTGGCCCACCGGTCCCCTGGCATTCAATCTAGGCATTCCGGCTCCATACAGGCCGACGCCATTTATGCCGTTCTGTTCGGCAGGAGATTCTAACCAGGCGCCTATGCCAGCGGCGCAGCCGTCGAGGGAGAGACCTTCAACGCCGTTGTCGGATGAGATGGAGCCTCGAGGCTGGATGGCGTCGTCGGATGCAGGGCCTTTGTCCATGGCGCCGATGGATCCATCTGCGGCGTCAGGAGGATCCGGAGATCCTATCATGACACCTTCTCGGCGCCATTCACCAACGTCGTTGCACTCCATGTCGATGCCGGGGTTGGAGGCCGAGTTAAGATCCAGAAGGAAGGCCCTCAGGTTGCTGGAGGAGAGGGAATACCAGCAGCAAATCCTTGAGGAGAGGGAGATTGCTGATCCGCAGAGTGAGTTTCCAGGATTGTAAACAGCTAGTGGTCTTAATACTTCCCCAGAATGGGATCTGGCCTCCCCAGGGGAGTATACAGAGGAGGCAGCCACCTTTCACTCAGTCATCAGGAAGGCTGCGAATTTCTTGGAACTTCCCTTACCTACGGCTCAGGTTAAAACCAACCTTTTGACGGAAGTACTGCACCCTGCTACAGCCATTGTGGATCCTCTTTTGCCATTTAATGAGGCTCTTATGGAGCCAATAGAAGAGGTGTGGAAGAAGCCTGTCACCTCCTCGGCTGTGAGCAGGTCGGTGGCCAGACGATATAGGTCTGCACCTGGAGACCCTGAGTTTTTGACTAAGCATCTGTCTCCAGAGAGTCAGGTCGTGCAGGCATCCTGTTCTTCGCGATCTGCCCCTGGCTCTTTTCCGGGAGTTCCATCTGACCGAGAATCCAAGCGTATGGAACAGTCGGCCCAGAAAGTGTTTTCATCGTGTAGCATGGCGTTAAAATCTGCGAATGTTACCTGCATTCTTGGCAGGTACAGACACGCTATAATGGACGCGGCAAAGACAGTTTTACCAGACATGCCCCAGGACTTGCATGGCCTACTTTCGGATGCCCAGGCAGTGGCTACGCAAGCCATTCAGTCAGGGCTGGATACCACGGACTCTGTTCCAAGAGCCATGGGGACCTCTGTTGCCACCAGGCGCCATGCTTGGTTGCGCACTTCTGGATTTTCTTCAGATGTTCAGGCCACGTTGTTGGATTTGCCTTTTGATGGGGCAAAATTGTTTGGGTCTAAAGCGGACTCTGCGCTAGAGCGCTTTAAGGAATGTAGGGCCACTGCTAGGTTGTTGGGCCTGCAGGCTGCTTCAACCCCTTTTCGATCGTTTAGGCGGCTGCAAGTTTTTGGAAGAGGAGCTTCCTTTCGTGGGAGATCGCAGCAGCCAGGGCAGCAGTCTTCGAGCCTCCCTTATTGATCATTTAGGGGGTGGGGTAGGGTCCGCACTAGAGGGGCCACCCAGCAGCAGCACCCTTCCTCTTCCTCTTCCTCAGGAGGGATGCCACAAGGAAAGCAGCCCTAGTCCTCTTGCCATCGTCTCCCATGTCTCTCCGGTAGGGGGGAGGCTTTCTCTTTTTCTTTCCATGTGGGAGTCCATAACATCAGATTCCTGGGTCATCAGTGTGGTGAGAAAAGGCTATGCTCTTCCCTTTCGGGAGATTCCCCCTCCCTTCCCTCCCCGTCCTTCCTTTTGTTCAGAAGATTCTCTCCTGTTGCTAGAACAGGAGGTTCTGTCCCTATTGTTGAAAGGCGCAGTGGAGTTGGTTCCATAGCAGGAGAGAGGTCAGGGGTGTTATTCAAGGTACTTTCTGATCCCCAGAAAGGATGGTCATCTGAGGCCTATCTTTGACCTGAGGATTTTGAATTGGTTCCTCAAGCAGGAGAAATTCAAAATGCTGACTCTAGCACAGGTGCTTATGGCGTTGAACAAAGAGGATTGGATGGTGTCGGTTGACTTGCAGGATGCTGATTTCCACATTCCCATTCTCAAGTCGCACAGGAAGTATCTCCGGTTTGTAGTGGGATCGCAGCACTACCAGTTTGCGGTCCTTCCTTTTGTTCTTACTTCCGCACCTCGGGTCTTCACGAAGGTGATGGCGGTTGTTGCAGCAGACCTCAGGAGGAAAGGGATAGCGGTATTCCCTTACCTGGACGATTGGTTGATCAAAGCCGAGTCTCCGGGGCTTTTGTTGCATCATCTGCAGCTGGCAACCCAGTTGTTGTTCAGTCTGGGCTTTTCAATAAATGTGCCCAAGTCTCACCTAGAGCCCTCTCAACGCCTCCTGTTCATAGGGGCAGTACTGGACACTACATTGAATCGGGCCTTTCCTCCGCCACAGCTGACCCAGGATATTCAGGCGTTGATTCCAATGTTTCAAGAAGGAGCAGTTGTTCCAGTCCTCAAGGTCCTTCGTTTGCTCGGCCTGTTCGCTTCTTGCATTCTGTTGGTCACTCATGCACGCTGGCACATGAGGGCTCTTCAGTAGTGCCTCCGCAGGCAGTGGTTTCAACACAGAGGGGATCCCTGGCAGTTGATAAGGATCTCCAGAGACACTCCGGCGGCTCTCCGATGGTGGGCTCCGGACGACAACCTATCTCAAGGAAAGCCGTTTTCACTGCCTCCTCCGGTGACCACAGTGATAACAGATGCCTCCACTTTGGGGTGGGGAGCCCATCTGGGGACCTGGAGATCAGGGGTCGTTGGTCTCCAGTAGAGCAGATGTTTCTTATCAATCTGCTGGAACTGCGGGCGATTCGTTTGGCCCTCAAGGCCTTCCTCCCTTCCCTTCGCGGTCAGTTGGTTCAGGTTCTAACAGACAACACGACCGCGATGTGGTATATCAACAAGCAGGGAGGGGTAGGGTGGCACCTTCTTTGCAGAGAGGCTCTGCGACTCTGGTCCTGGGCTCGGGACCATCAGCTTTGCGTAATAGCAAACCATCTGGCCGGGGTTCAAAACGTACGTGCGGACAGTCTCAGTCGGTTCTTCTCAGACGCTCACGATTGGTGTCTTCATTCGGATCTGGTTCTTTACATCTTTCCCCGGGTAGACCTATTTGCTACTCGGAAGAACGCGCACTGCCCGTTGTTCTGCAGCCTTCAGTATCCGACGCAAGGAGCGTTGGGGGGGCGCGGTTCAGATGTCCTGGTGCGACCAGTTGCTTTACGCGTTTCCCCCCATACCCTTGATTCCTCGGGTTCTGAGGAAGATTCGCCAAGACTGGGCCCCTCATTCTAATAGCTCCGGATTGGCCATGAAGGGTGTGGTATGCAGACCTACTCCAACTCTCACTGTGCCCTCCGCTCCGTCTCCCTCTCAGGGCAGACATCCTCTCACAGTCGCAGGGGCGTGTTCTACACCCCCACCTCCAGACCCTGCACCTTCATGCCTGAAGATTGAACGGGGCAACCTGAGTGCTTTTTCTCTCCCGCCAGAGGTGGTGGACGTTCTTTTATCGGCCAGGCGACACTCCACCAAATTGGCCTATGCGAGCAGGTGGGCTAAATTAGTTAATTGGTGTGGAGAGCAACAAATTAATCCCTTAAGTGCCCATCTATCAGATATATTGTTATTTGTTTTGTCGTTGGTGCAGCGTGGTTGTGCTGTGGCCACTGTTAAAGGCTATCTTTCGGCCCTGTCGGCCTTCTTATGTCTTCCTGATCAACCCTCTCTTCAAATCCCCTTTAGTATTAAGGTTTTTGTAGGGGCTTACTAATAGGTTTCCTCCCACTCCTTTTATCATGCCCCAGTGGGACTTAAATATGGTGTTGACTATTTTGATGGGCTCTCCCTTTAAGCCACTTCATTCTTGTCCCTTGAGGTATTTGTTTTCAAAAACTGTGTTTCTGACAGCCATCACATCGGCTAGACGTGTAAGTGAGCTCCAGGCGCTTTCTGTTCATCCACTGTTTACAACTTTTCATAAAGACAAGGTGGTTTTGAGGACCAGGGCGGCTTTCCTCCCCAAGGTAGTGTCTCCGTTTCACTTGGGACAATCCATCACTCTCTCGACATTCTACCCTCCTCCGCATCCATCTAAGGAGGAGGAAAGACTCCATCGTCTGGACACCAGGAGGGCTCTCAGCTTTTACATTGACAGGATGAGAGAGTTCCGCTTGGATGACCAACTCTTTATTTGATACGTGGGGAAGAGGAAGGGGAAGGCCGGCCACAAGCGAACGCTGTCCAGGTGGGTCGTTCTTTGTATTAAAATATGTTACTCATTGGCCAAGAAGGATCATCCTGAGGGGATCAGGGCCCATTCCACCAGGGCCAAGTCGACCTCATCGGCTCTGGCCAGAGGTGTTCCAGTGGCGGACATTTGTAAGGCCGCAACTTGGTCTTCCCTCCACACCTTTGTAAAGCATTATTGCCTGGATTCGGAGGTGCTGAGGGATGGCCATTTTGTGCGGTCTGTGCTGCAGGAGTTCCTGGTGTGACCAGACAGACACCCTCCTCCGAGGTGGTACTGCTTTGGGACTCTATTCATTAGGTGAGGAATCCACAGGTAGTTGTATCCATCAGAAGAGCAAGTTACTTACCTTCAGTAACGCTTTTTCTGATGGATACAACTACCTGTGGATTCCTCACCTCATGAATACTCCCATGGCGCCAGCATTCTACGGAAATCTTCTTACTAGTCTCTGCACGTCGACGAGGACGTCACTGTCTCGCACGCGACGCCGTCTGACGTCATACAGGCAATAAGAGGTCCTCGACGACGTGCGGACGTCAGTTCCCTTTTTTCCGTGCATTCGAAACGGTTATCTTCGAGGGAGCAACTGTTACTCTTGCGGTTACAGTGTATATCTTGCTGCGTACTCTTTCTCCGTGGAAATAATGTCGCAGAGAAAGTCTGGATTTAAGCCTTGTCGTGAGTGTGGAGGCAAGATGTCGGTGACGGATCCTCATTCCGATTGCCTTTGGTGTTTGAGCTCCGACCACGACGTCTCGACTTGTGATTCATGTCAGCACATGAATCCGAAGGCCCTTAAAGAACGTGAGGCGAAGCTGTTTATGGCCAAGTCAAAGGAGAAGCATCACAAGAAGTCTTCTCCAAAACATCGGCGTCATCGAGACTCCCGGCGCCGTAGAGAATCTCGGCGTCATTCAAGGGAGGCTCGTTCCAGGTCTCCGGATCGGCGCCGAAAGACATGGGAGGTCAGCCCCACGGTGACGCCGCATCCTTCGACGCCGTTGCCCTCTCCGGCGTCACCAACTTCGCCTGGACAGGCGTCGGTGATTGAGGTATTGGAGCCTCAAGTGTTTTCTCCGGCGCAGACGCCGAGGCCGGAGTCGGGGTCGCCTCCGAGACAGGCACCCCAGTATCCGGCTTTTCCCACCCCTGGAGCCGATAGTTCCGCATTCTTGAATGCGATGTATGCCATCTTCCAACAGATGGCTCCAGGGGGTGCTCCGGCTGGGCCTTTGGCCTTTTCTTTGGGTGATCCTGCGCCTCTTCGGCCGGCACCCTTTATGCCCTTTCTCCCGTTTGGGAACGTGGGCTCGGCGCCAGTGTCGGCGCCGGTGGCCGCTCCGGTGGCTTCAGAAGGATTGGCCCCGGGGATTTCCATCCCGTCGACGTCGGGATTTCGGCCTGTGACTCCGGTGGGTCCATCTGCTTCAGCTGCTCTTTCGTCGGCGCCGAAGTTACATGTGGCGCCGGACGCGGCGTCGGTGGCTTCTGAAGATCGGCGCCGATCTTCGACTTCGGCGGAGGCATTGTCGACTCCGCGTATTGAACAACGACTTCATTCGAGGAGACGTGCTCTCCGGGTACTAGAAGAGCAGGAGTACCAACGAGCCCTAGAGGAAGGAGAGCTAGAGGACTCGGGTGATGGGCTGCGTGGACTGGAGTCGGCCAGTGGGCTGGACACTTCCCCTGAGTGGGACCTTTCGTCCCCGGGGGAATATACTGAGGAAGCTGCTTCCTTTCATACAGTGGTACGGAAGGCAGCTAGTTTTTTGGACCTGCCTTTGCCGGTGGTGGAGGCAAAACAAAACCTTTTGACGGAGGTGTTGCATCCGGCCTCAGCCGCGGCGGAGCCTCTGTTACCTTTTAATGACGCTCTGCTGGATCCGGTTTTAGAGGTGTGGAAGAGGCCGGCATCTTCCCCAGCAGTTCACAGAGCCGTGGCCAGGAGGTATCGGACGGCTCCAACTGATCCTGGTTTCCTATCTAGGCACCCTACGCCGGAGAGCTTGGTAGTGCAGGCTTCCTGTTCGTCCAAGTCAGCGCCTGGTTCTTTCCCGACGGTGCCTGGGGACAGAGACTCAAAAAAGCTAGAGGCGCAGTCGAAGAAGATTTTTTCGTCCTGCAGTCTGGCGTTAAAGGCCACTAATGCGACCTGTATCCTGGGGAGGTATATTCATGCTCTGATGGATGACATCTCCTCTTCGTTTACAGAGCTTCCCCAGGGTCTTTTGGATCTTGTCTCTGATGCCCAGGCTGCTGCGACCCAAATTATCCAGACGGGACTGGATACCACCGACTCGGTAGCCAGAGCAATGGGCACAACTGTGGTGGAAAGGAGACAGGCCTGGCTCCGTAACTCGGGCTTTTCGGCAGATGTACAGTCCACATTGTTGGATCTCCCGTTTGATGGGGACAAACTGTTTGGGGCTAAGGCTGATTCGGCCTTGGAACGTTTTAAGGAGAGCAGGGCCACGGCTAAGTCGTTGGGACTCCAAGCTCCTTCTTCCACGGCCTCTTCCAGATTCTTCAGGAGGTTTCGTGGATTTGGGCGTGGCTCTTCCTCCTCTTCCTTTCGGGGAAGATATCAGCAACCTGCCTCTTCCCACCCCTATAGATCTTTTAGGGGGAGGGGTAGGGTCCGCACCAGGGGAGCCTCTCAGCAGCACTCTGCCTCTTCCTCATCCTCTGGCGGGGTGCAGCAGGGGAAGCAGCCTTAGGCTTCCACCATTTCCCACTCACTCCTCTCCTGTAGGGGGAAGATTACAGCATTTTCTCACCAAATGGGAGACTGTTACGTCGGACACTTGGGTTCTCAGTGTTGTGGGAAAAGGCTACACCCTTCCCTTTCGGGAGTTTCCGCCCCTCATCCCGCCCCGCCCTTCGTATTGTTCACAAGAACACCTCCTGTTGCTAGAACAGGAGGTAGAAGTCCTCCTTTTAAAGGGCGCGGTGGAGTTGGTCCCGGAGCAGGAAAGGGGTCAAGGAGTTTACTCAAGGTATTTCCTGATTCCCAAGAAGGATGGTCGTTTGAGACCAATTCTGGACCTGAGGATCTTGAATTGGTTCCTCAAGCAGGAAAAGTTCAAGATGCTGACCCTAGCACAGGTGCTTTTGGCGTTGAACATGGAAGACTGGATGGTGTCTGTCGACTTGCAGGATGCTTACTTTCATATCCCGATACTCAAGTCACACAGGAAGTATCTCCGGTTTGTGGTGGGATCGCAACACTACCAGTTTGCGGTCCTTCCGTTTGGTCTTACTTCAGCACCTCGAGTCTTCACGAAGGTGATGTCGGTGGTTGCGGCAGAGCTCAGAAGGAAGGGGATAGCAGTATTCCCTTACTTGGACGATTGGTTGATCAAAGCCAAGTCCCCGGAGCTTGTGTTGCGTCATCTGCAGTCAACAACCCAGTTGTTGTTCGACCTGGGCTTTTCGGTGAACGAGCCCAAATCTCACCTGGAGCCCTCTCAGCGCCTCCTGTTCATAGGGGCAGTACTGGATACAACATTGGGTCGGGCCTTTCCTCCGCCTCAGCGGATTCAAGATATTCAGGATTTGGTTCCAATGTTTCGAAATGGAGCGGTAGTTCCAGTCCTCAAGGTCCTTCGTCTGCTCGGTCTTTTTGCCTCCTGCATTCTGTTGGTCATGCATGCTCGCTGGCACATGAGGGCTCTTCAGTGGTGCCTCCGAAGGCAGTGGTCTCAACACAGAGGGGATCTAGAGGGTACTGTCAAGATCTCCAGAGATGCTGCTGTGGATTTGAAGTGGTGGATTGCAAGCAACAATCTTTCACAAGGAAAGCCGTTCCAGCAGTCGCCACCAGTGGCCACAGTCATAACGGATGCTTCCACTCTAGGGTGGGGAGCTCATCTGGGGGATCTGGAGATCAAAGGTCTTTGGTCTTCAGAGGAACAGATTTTTCACATCAATCTGTTAGAGTTACGGGCTGTACGTCTGGCTCTCAAGGCCTTCCTCCCTTCCCTTCGTGGTCAGTCGGTACAGGTCCTAACGGACAATACTACCACGATGTGGTACATAAACAAGCAGGGAGGAGTGGGGTCGTACCTTCTCTGCAGAGAAGCTCTTCGACTATGGTCCTGGGCAAAGGACCATCGGATTTGCTTGATAGCAAACCATCTGGCCGGAGTCTTGAACGTGCGTGCGGACAGTCTCAGTCGCCACTTCTCGGCAGACCACGAGTGGCGTCTCCATCCAGATCAAGTCCGTTTAATCTTCCAGAAGTGGGGGTTTCCTCGGGTAGATCTGTTCGCCACTCGAGAGAACGCGCATTGTCCGTTGTTCTGCAGCCTTCAGTATCCGATGCAGGAAGCGTTGGGGGACGCGTTTCAAATGACCTGGTGCGGCCAGTTGCTTTACGCGTTTCCTCCCATACCCTTGATTCCTCGAGTATTGAGGAAGATTCGCCAAGACCGGGCTCTAGTAATCTTAATAGCTCCGGATTGGCCAAGGAGGGTGTGGTACTCCGACCTTCTCCAACTCTCAACGTGCCCGCCGCTCCGTCTCCCTTTCAGGGCAGACCTCCTCTCACAGTCGCAGGGGCAGGTTCTACACCCCAACCTCCAGAGTCTGCACCTACATGCCTGGAGATTGAACGGGGCAACCTGAGTTCCTTCTCTCTCCCGCCTGAGGTAGTGGATGTTATATTAGCGGCCAGGCGACACTCCACTAAATCTATCTACGCTAATAGGTGGTCTAAATTTGTTGCGTGGTGTGGAGAGAGGCAGATTGATCCTTTACATGCTCATCTATCGGACGTTTTGTCTTTTGCTCTATCTCTGGCGCAGAAAGGCTGTGCAGTGGCTACCATTAAAGGTTATTTATCGGCCTTGTCAGCCTTCATATGTCTTCCAGACCAACCATCTTTATTTAAATCCCCTATTGTTATCAGATTCTTGAAAGGTCTTCTAAATCAATATCCTCCAAAGCCATTCGTTATGCCGCAATGGGATTTGTCCTTAGTCCTGACTTTCCTTATGGGGTCCCCTTTTGAACCTATGCATTCCTGCCCCTTGAGGTATTTGGTTTTAAAAACAGTCTTCCTGATAGCTATAACATCAGCAAGGAGAGTGAGTGAGTTGCAGGCCTTATCAGTAAAACCCCCTTATACAACTTTTTATGGGGATAAGGTGGTGTTGAGGACCAAGGCTGCTTTCCTCCCGAAGGTTGTTTCACCCTTCCATTTGGCTCAGGCAATTACTTTGTCCACGTTCTATCCTCCGCCTCATCCTTCCAAAGAGGAAGAAAGACTGCACCGTCTGGACCCAAAGAGAGCGTTGAGCTTCTTTATCGATAGAACAAAGGATTTCAGGCTGGAGGATCAGCTGTTTATTGGATACGTGGGCAAGAGGAGAGGAAAGGCAGTCCACAAGAGAACACTATCCAGGTGGGTTGTTCTTTGCATTAAAATATGTTACTCTTTGGCAAAGAAGGATCCTCCTGAGGGCATTAGGGCTCATTCCACCAGAGCTAAGTCGGCCACTTCGGCCTTAGCCAGAGGTGTTCCTGTGGTCGACATCTGCAAGGCCGCAACTTGGTCGTCCCTTCACACTTTTGCAAAACATTACTGTTTAGATTCTGAGGTTAGAAGGGACGGCCATTTTGCACGGTCAGTGCTGCAGGATTTCTTGGTTTGACCATTTAGGCACCCACCGCCGGGCGTGGTACTGCTTTGGGACTCTATTCATGAGGTGAGGAATCCACAGGTAGTTGTATCCATCAGAAGAACGAGTTACTTACCTTCGGTAACGACTTTTCTGGTGGATACATTAGCTACCTGTGGATTCCTCACGGTCCCACCCGCCTCCCCGTTGCCTTTATGGTCTTGCCAAGTAATCCTTGAGTGTGCTCCTCTTGGTCTTTGAGGGTGCAATAGATGTATATATATAATATATTTATATATATGTAGGTATATGTCTATATATCTTTATGTATATACTTGGTGTGTGTATATATTTTAAAAGAGAGAGTTTTATATATATATATATATATATATATGTACATAAAAAGATTTACAGTTATTCATACAATGTGGTGTATTTTTACATTATAATGGATGTTGCTTTGTTCTTTCATTGCATTGCCTGGTTGTTCTCATGCACGTAAAAAAAAATGATTGGTACTGACGTCCGCACGTCGTCGAGGACCTCTTATTGCCTGTATGACGTCAGACGGCGTCGCGTGCGAGACAGTGACGTCCTCGTCGACGTGCAGAGACTAGTAAGAAGATTTCCGTAGAATGCTGGCGCCATGGGAGTATTCATGAGGTGAGGAATCCACAGGTAGCTAATGTATCCACCAGAAAAGTCGTTACCGAAGGTAAGTAACTCGTTCTTCTGGTGGATACACTAGCTACCTGTGGATTCCTCACGGTCCCTCCCGCCTTCCCGTTGTCTGTCTGGTCATACCGGGATCGCCTTGGGTGTGCATTTCTATGTTTTAATTTTGTATATTTGTATATATGTACATACATAAATAGTTGCATTTCGGTTATTTGCAAGTTCTTAAATTTGTTCATGATGGTGTAGATCCTTTAAGAAGGACTATTGGTATTGTTTCTGTTATTGACGTTTGCGTTTTCTATAAAGGTTTATTGGTTATGATCATGAAGTTTTTGGATTATCGATGTCTATCTATTCGTCTCAAAGGCACGTAAAAAATGGCGTAAACTGACGTCGGCACGCCGGCGAGGGCCTCTTATTGCCACAATGACGTCAGGTGGAGCCGAGTGGAGTTGGGCAATTGTGACGTCGTCGCCGACGTGCAGAGCTTGAGAAGTTTCCGTCGAATGCTACGCATGGGGAGAATTCATTAGGTGAGGAATCCACAGGTAGCTAGTGTATCCACCAGAAAAAGCGTTACTGAAGGTAAGTAACTTGCTCTTCTTGACGCATAAATTGGTCAACCCTTGTCTTTTCCTGGCATATAATCCCAGTGGTACTTCCATTTACCTTCTTCCTCTATCTGCAGCAAACAATGAAAATGTTGCCATTTATCGTCCTGATTTAAACCTGCCATGCTAATTCCAATAGAATACCACTTTCACCACCCCACCGTCAGAGTTTTAGGATGGCTAACAAAATCTCCCCAAAAAAGACACAAGTCAGCCACAGAGGAGAAATAAACTAGAAGGCTCACCCAAACATATCAAGAGTGTTCAAACAGTCATAGAGTACTAAGGATGTTAGGCTGGCCTGAATCATGATCTTAGTTGTAATAAAGAGAGATTATTAAAACATACACAATTATCCTATAAACCTTTATCAGAAATAAACTTTTAGCATTAGACTGTAATGTTCAAAACAGCCCCTAGAGGGCACCATAACAGAAAGATCATGTGTAAAAAGCATAGTCATGTAACCATATTGTTAGCCCCTAGAGGGTAGAGCCCTAGAAAACAAATAGGAGAAAATAATGCAGTGTAACCATAAACTTAGCTCAGAGATGGTGTTTATAGGGCTAGAAGGCCTACTGCAACGATATTACAAACAAGGCCTTTAAAACAAAACTTCTCCCAACTGTAAAAGAAAGGTTCTAGCCATGAGAAAGTTTAAAAGACACTGAATGGTGGGAGGGGTTATAATTTTGTGATTCCCCACTAACATAGTGTGGGGACCCAGAGATGATGTAGACAGAGGGGGTCATTACAACATTGGCGGTAACAGCCGCTTACCGCCATGCAGAAGACCGCCAACTCACTGCCGCGGAATTCCGCCACAGCTATTATGACCCACAGCTCAGAATCCGCCAACATTTAGACACCCACACAAGTCCGCCCCACCAAAGGTCAGTGATAAACTGGCGATAACAAAACCGACACCGTCACGCCAACAGGAATACGCCCACAATATCACGACCCACGAATCCACGCAGCGGTCTTTCCACCGCGGTATTCCATTGGTGGTACACACTACTGCGCTCAAAATACACACACATATACAAAACACTACCACATAGGACAATTCCAAATACACATACCTGATACACATACACACACCACTCCCACACACTCAATACAATATAAAACACACACCCACATCACCCACAAACCCCTACAACCACAATTGCGACTGAAGGCCAGAGAGAGACACCACCATCTACAAACTAGCATCCACAGGCACTCAACACCATCACTCACACAACATCCACGCACAAAACACCACACACCCCTAAACATCACCCCACACATCACAACACACACCACCCCACACATCACCCACACCACCCCGCAAAGACACCCCAGGTTTTCTGAGGAGGAGCACAGGGTCATGGTGGAGGAAATCATCCGGGTAGAGCCACAGCTATTCGGATCACAGGTGCAGCACACCACCATAGCTAGGAAGATGGAGCTATGGTGCAGAATCGTGGACAGAATCAACGTAGTGGGACAGCACTCAAGAACTAGGGATGACATCAGGAAGAGATGGAACGACCTACGGGGGAAGGTGCTTTCCGTGGTCTCAAGACACCAGATTGCAGTTCAGAGGACTGGCAGCGGACCCCCACCTCCTCCCCCAGAACTAACAACATGGGAGGAGCAGGTCTTGGCTATACTGCATCCTGAGGGCCTCGCAGGAGTAGCTGGAGGAATGGACTCTGGTAAGTCAATTCTCTCGTAGGGGATTTCCATGTATAGTCATAAGCACTGAATAGTTCTGCATGCCTGCGGGGACCCCGGAGCACTGTTGTGAAGTGTATTCTTAAGTATAGATGTTCGCCTTTCTTGAGGAAGGCCTGCAAAGTCACTTAAGAATGTCAATGTGCAGCCTAGAGGAACAGCTACAAAGGCCACATTGTTCATTCTTTTGGTTGAAAAAAGGATACTGTAGTTTAGATATACATTTAAAAACATGTTTATTCTAGAGATGAAGTAGAAAACATCTTTCACAAACCTTTTTACAACTTCAAAATAAGGATGAAACATTGCAGGGTAGTGTAGCCCATAGGCTGCCATTATACAGAATGTAAATAGAGCTGTGCTTTTAAGAAGGGAAAGTCTTCCTGTATCCCATCATGCATGGCAAAAGGCAGTTGCCTTAGTTCTTTTTTCCGGCTCCTTCTGACAGGACCCTGAAGCATTGAGCTCCACCTATTTATATTTTTTTTTTACTAGAATTCAACTAAAATCCTTTGGATTTCTGTTTCACTCGACGTTTTTCACCCAGAGTGAATGTTTTCTGTCCTTTTTTGTCAAATTCTGACAGAAATTTGAGGTTTTTTTTAAGTGCCCTAGTTGGGGCAGGAAAACGGCCAAAACAGACCCACATCAAGTCTGTAATATTTGCCTGCCGTCATCTCATAAACCTGATGCCTGTGACATTTGTAAAACCTTCTTCCAGGCGCACCCTTCGTGACAGGGAGAACATTTGTCTTCAAGCCAAGGAAAACAGTAGACTGAGGAGACAATTCACCACAGAGCAAGGAGAAGGTCAGTCTTCTACCAGGGCTCTCACTTTGTCCTCTGGAGCAGCTTCCAGATCTGCTCAAAAACATCACAGGTCCCCGATGACGTCGAGAGCATCGATGTCGAGACAAGGAACGGCACCGACATGCTGTCGAGGAAGAGGCATCGCTCACTGTCGAGAGCGTTATCATCGACGAGACGGCGTAGACATTCCCCATCGAGAAGTTCCCTGTCCCGGTCACTGTCGACGCGAAGGGGAAGATCGACGTCAAGGGACAGTACTCGCCGTCGCAGACGATCGACGTCATCCCACCGACGTCGAGGCAGATCGCCATCGAGGGGTTCTCAACGGCGAGAGGAGTCAATGTCGAGAGGTACACATCGGCGTCGTACTTCGACATCGAGAAGCTTGTCGGCGTCGAGAAGGCATTCAAAGAGACCAAGGAGAGTCTATGCCACCTCGGAATCCTCGGCTTCTCTGATTCTCTTGCCACCTTCACCTCAGCCTTCTCCTCAGTCATCTCCTCTACCTCCGACACCTCTGGCGTCTACAGCTCCTCCGCCGGTACCTATTTCGGAGGCCGCCCGTCCTCTGCGTCTAGACACCGTCATCGGCATGACTCTGATCACCGGTCTCCTCGTTCCCACCATAGACACTCCTCTTCAGCCACAAGAGATTACTCTCCGATGTTATCGGACTCCCCGTCTCCGAGAGTTTCTCCCATAGATGATGTGAATACTTTTCAAGAAGTATTAATTCGCGGTGCTACCAAGCTGAACATCCCTCTAGCAGTACCCACTCCAACAACTTCTGTCATATTTGAGACATTACACCAGAGATCTTCGGCTAGACCATTACTACCGCTGGTCCCAGGGTTACTTGAACCGTAAATGGACATTTTCCTTACACCATCCACAACCAAGACTGCTCCTTCCAGACTCATAAAGAAATACCGTCCTCCGGAGCAGGACCCTTTATTTCTGAGAGCGGATCCAGCGCCCGATTCGGTGGTAATCGTGGCTGCTAAAAAGTTGCATTCAACATCTCTGTCGTCTTCTTCTCCACCAGACAAGGAGAGTAGAAAAATTGATGCCGCAGGCCGCAAAGTTTGCTCAACCCCAGCCATCACCATGAAAGCGGCTAGTGCTACTACCCTGTTGGGCAGGTATGATCGCGCCCTTTGGGATTCTGTGCTACAATTTGCCGATTACCTTCCTAAAGACAAAAAGGAGGATTTCTTGGAGATTGTAAACAAATGCGCCATGGTCTCCAACCAAGTGATTAGTGCGGCTGCAGACTCCTCCGTGTTATCTGCACATAGTTATTCTCATGGCATATCCTTAAGAAGACATTCCTGGCTACACCTTACTTCACTCAAGCCAGAAGCGCAACAGAGGATACAAAACCTTCCTTTTTCAGATTCTACTTTGTTTGGGTCTCATGCTGACGACGAGATGTCTAGGATGAAGACAGAATTAGACTCTCTGAAGGCAGTGGGCATCGAAAAGCCAAGAGAACAACGGAAAACATTCCGTCCCTACCACCAGAGATTCTTCGCTCAAAGGCTTCAAACACCGCAGTGGATGCCTCCGAGATCCCAGCACCAGCAACACCAGAGACCTTTTTCGACCCAGCGAAAACAAACAAGGGGTCGCTCCACACCACAAACCGCCCAAAAAGGTCGTCAAACATTGGCGTCTAAACCCTGAATCCTCACTTCCCCCTCCTCTGTCACCCACTCCGGTAGGGGGAAGTATTTCGCATCATCTGGAAGAGTGGTAACGCATAACATCAGACGCATGGGTTTTGAATATTGTACAGAATGGCTATTGTCTCTGGTTCATAAACCCTCCGCCTTCTGTTCCACCCAAACCGGTGAAATACCACCTCGACGCTCTAAACGTAGAGGTAAGAACCCTATTACAAAAGAAGGTGATAGAACCTGTTCCTATGAACCAGCAAGGAAAGGTAATCTACTCGAGGTACTTCCTGGTACCAAAGAAAGACAAGCACGAGTTCCGACCCATTCTCGATCTAAGAATAGCCAACAAATGGATTCGCAGAGAAAAATTCAGAATGCTATCCTTACACCAAATCTATCCCCAACTTCATCAAGGTGATTGACTCTGTTCAATAGATCTCCGCAACGCTTACTTCCACATTCCCGTGGTCAAAAAACATCGGAAGTTCTTAAGATTTCCAGTCAGAAAAAGCCATTACCAGTATACATTGCTACCCTTCGGCCTCAAGTCAGCACCGAGGATGTTTTCCAAATGCATGGCGGTGGTGGCAGCCCATTTAAGGAAACATCGGAACTTCGTCTATCCCTATCTAGACGATTGGCTCATAAAAGCATCCACATACCTAGAGGCCCAACAGCACTTCAATTGGGCCTACCATCTACTACAGAGACTGGGTCTTCAGGTCAATCTCTCCAAGTCCACGCCATCACCTGTACAGAGGTTGCATTACTTAGGCGCCATCATCGACACCACTCAAGCAAAGGTGTTTCCGTCGGAGGAACAACGTTTATCAATCCTCCAGAAGTGCCAGCTGCTCGAGAAAATTCCTCAGGCCACTGCAAGAGCGATATCCTCTCTCCTGGGGTCGATGGCGTCTTGCATCTATCTCACTCCCAACGCTCGCCTCCATATGAGACCTTTACAGGAGTGCCTAGAAAATCAATGGAATCAACTAGTAGACGATTGGGGGAACAGCATCCTTCTTTCTCCCCATGCCATTCAATCCCTCAAGTGGTGGTATTCTCCGAGCAATCTCCTGAAAGGGATGCCATTCCACCAACAGCCTCCCACTCAGACCATAGTCACAGATGCATTGCTGCTTGGATGGGGAGCGCATATGGATCACCTTCAGATTCAAGGGTCTTGGTCGCAGAGGGAAAGACTATGGGCCTCATTCCGACCCGGACGGGCGGCGGACGCCGCCCGCCGGGCGGAAACCGCCCAAACACCGCCCCGCGGTCAGAAGACCGCGGGGGGCATTTCAACTTTCCCGCTGGGCCGGCGGGCGATCTGCAAAAGATCGCCCGCCGGCCCAGCGGGAAAGCGCCTTCCACGAGGATGCCGGCTCCGAATGGAGCCGGCGGAGTGGAAGGTGTGCGACGGGTGCTGTGGCACCCGTCGCGCTTTTCAGTGTCTGCTAAGCAGACACTGAAAAGCAATGTGGGGCCCTGTTAGGGGGCCCCACGACACCCGTTCCCGCCAGCCAGGTTCTGGCGGTGTAAACCGCCAGAACCAGGCTGGCGGGAAGGGGGTCGGAATCCCCATGGCAGCGGGAAACCGGCGGGAGACCACTGGTTTCCCGTTTCTGACCGCGGCGGTATGCCCATGAATGCACCGCCAGCCTGTTGGCGGTGCATTCGCTGCCCTCGGCCCTGGCGGATTCAATCCGCCAGGGTCAGAATGAGGGCCTATATCACATCAATCTCCTAGAGTTACATGCAGTCCATCTTGCGCTCAAGGCCTTCCTCCCGCATTGACTGCGAAAACTCTGCTCTCCAAACAGACAACATGGCCACCATGTATTACTTGAACAAACAAGGGGGCACCAGATCCAGGACTCTGTCTACGGAGTCCCAAACAATTTGGCACTGGCTTCTAGCCAGGAACTTAACAATAGTAGCAACTCACCTTCCGGGCATACAGAATGTCCAAGCGGATGCTCTCAGTCGAGCAATGGATGAAAACCACGAGTGGGTTCTGCACAACAATGTCGTCCACTCCATCTTCTCCATGTGGGGTACCCCTTCTATAGACCTATTCGCAACCCCAGAAAACAAGAAATGCCAAGACTTCGCCTCCAGGTACTACCATCCAGGGACTTTGGGGAATGCCCTGTGGATAAACTGGTCAGGAAAATTTCTTTACGCCTTTCCACCGCTTCCCTTGAGACCGACAGTCCTCCTCAAGCTGTCCCACTCCAACACCAAGATGATTCTCATCGCCCCGGAGTGGCCACGCCAGTGGTGGTTTCCAGACCTTCTTCACCGATCACTCAGTCGACATATCAGATTACCTTGCCGCCCGACCTTCTCACGAAGTTTCGAGGTCAGATGAGACATCCCAACCTCTCATCTTTGAATTTGGCAGCATGGCTCCTGAGCTAGTGCAGTATGGTCACCTTAATCTTCCTCAGGACTGCATGGGGATTCTAAGGGAGGCAAAACGCCCTTCCACAAGAACAGCTTATGCCTTCAAATGGAAAAGGTTCTGCATATGGTGTTCGGACAAGAACTTTGACCCAACGACATGCGGAGAAGAAGCTATTCTTCCATATTTATTACACCTGGCGAAGTCTGGCTTACAGTTGTCATCAATCAGAGTACACCTTGCAGCACTAACAGCATATAGAAAAAGTCCTTCCCAAACCTCTTTCTTTAAGATTCCAATCATAAAAGATTTCCTAGAAGGTTTAAAAAAGGTTTTTCCTCCTATTAGACGTCCATCTCCTCCATGGGAGCTTACTATAGTCCTTTTGCGTCTGATGCTACACCCCTTAGAACCCATACAAGGCATCCCTCCAGCATCTTACCTGGAAAACTGCCTTTCTTGTAGCAATCACTTCAGCTCGCAGGGTTAGTGAGATCCAGGCCTTTTGCGCTCAAGAACCTTATACGGTTTTTCATTCCTCAAAAGTAGTAATGAGAACACATCCTAAATGTCTACCTAAAGTCATTTCAGAGTTTCACATAAACCAGACCATCTCCTTACCGACTTTCTTCCAAAATCCATCTACTCCTGCTGAGAGAACCCTACATTCTCTCGATGTAAAGAGTGTTTTAAAATTTTACTTAGATAGAACAAAGTCATTGCGCAAATCACAACAGCTGTTTATTAACTATGGCCCAGTTAGGACAGGTCTGGCCACCTCCAAACTATCCTTATCCAGGTGGATTGTCTCATGTATCTTATTCTGTTATCAGTTAGCAAATAAATCCCTCGATGGCAGGCCTAAGGCCCATTCCACTAGGGGCAAAGCAGCAACTGCTGCTTTGATGGGAAACATTCCGTTAGCAGAGATCTGCAAAGCGGCTACATGGAGATCTGTCCACACCTTTACTAAGCATTACTGTCTTGATTCGGATGCTAGGACAGATGCTCAGGTTGGACAGGCCTCTCTTAAGAATCTCTTTGCGTGATTTATTGTTTCCTTATTGTTCTGTCTACTCCACCGCGGTTATTGGGATGGGCTTGCTAATCTATTCAGTGCTAATAACTATACATGGAAATCCCCTACGAGAGAAGGAATAGTTTCTTACCTGTAACTCCAGTTCTCTCATAGGGATATTTCCATGATAGTCATAAGCAACCCTCCCTCCTCCCCGGTGGAGTTGACATGATACTAACTAATAATAGTAATATTAATAATGAAAGATATATTCAGACTTCTTCAAGTCATATTACAAGCCTACAAAAAGAACTGAGGCAACTGCCTTTTGCTATGCATGATGGGATACAGGAAGACTTTCTCTACTTAAAGGCACAACTCTATTTACATTCTGTATAATGGCAACCTATGGGCTACACTGCCCTGCATTATTTCATCCTTATTTTGAAGTTGTAAAAAGGTTTGTGAAAGATGTTTTCTACTTCATCTCTATAATAAACATGTTTTTAAATGTATATCTAAACTACAGTATCCTTTTTTCAACCAAAAGAATGAACAATTTGGCCTTTGTAGCTGTTCCTCTAGGCTGCACATTGACTTTGCAGGCGTTCCTCAAGAAAGGCGAACATCTACACTTAAGAATACACTTCACAACAGTGCTCCGGGGTCCCCGCAGGCGTGCAGAACTATTCAGTGCTTATGACTATCATGGAAATACCCCTACAAGAGAACTGGAGTTACAGGTAAGAAACTATTCCATCTTTACTACCTCATCCCCCACCCTACCCTCATGCTATCACATACCCCCACCCTCGCCCTCACCCCCATCACTCCAACTCCTCACAGATGTCCCACTATCACAAATCACCCATCCCAACCCCAAGCCCTGCATGCACCACCAAAGCATGGACACCCATCACCAATGCATGGCCACTGCACATACCCACACACCCCCCTAAACAATTATCACACAAGGTCCCACACAAGAAAGCAAGCACTGGGGTACAGGGTCACCCACCCATTGCACACCATGGCACACACAGATGCAATAATCATGCCTTTACACCCCTGCAGGACCCCTACCCAACGTCACCGGACAGGAGGGTCCAGACATGTCCACTCCACCCACAGAAGAGGCCCACAGTGATGACAGTAGCTCTCTCCAACTGGATCAAGATGACCAGCCCGGCCCATCTGGGACCTCGGGACAGTCGGTTCCCCTCACACAGTCACAGGCCACTACAGAGCTTCCCCCCTCTGGAAACACCAGCACAGCACCCACTCAGCGGGCCCATACCTCTGTCCCCAGAACACGTCAAGCAGCAGTGTGTCCACCACTACAGGGAACCCAGGCTAACTCACCACCCCAACAACACCAGGGACCTGGAGCAGTGGTAGTGGGCACACGGTTCAGGGGACAGAGGCCCAGGAACAAAGGGGAACTGGGAGGGCTGCTGTGCGACAGGGGGAGGACAGGCCCAGGGAACCGACTCTCCACGAGGCCCTCTCCAACATCATGAGATCTTACCACCATTCCCAGGAGAAGATGGCAACGGTACTGGCCAAGTTTCAGGAGACCCAGCGGCTGCAGGAGGAACAGTATTTGGGGTTCAGGGAGGAAATCAAATCCATCAATACCACCCTGGGCACCATTGTGGGGGCTGAAGGAACTCGTCAACACCAGGAGGGACACTGTGGCACAACAAGGGGCCCCTGACACTAGCCTGGACGATGAACTGCCCACCACCTCCGCCGGCGCTAGTGGACAGGAGGCACCGCCACAGGACCACAACACCAGCACCCCACCCCCTGCAGATAGAGATCCACCCCACAAACGGTCCCTGAAATCCAGGACAAAGACAGAGAACAATGCCAAGACCCCCCCCAAGAAATGAGACCTCCCTGATTGTCATCCTTCTGTCCCACCTTGTCACCCTGTCCATCCTTAAAACTGCACCAGCTCCACTTCCTATGCCCCTTTGGACAATGCACCTGTGAGACTAATAGACTGGACTCTGCCATGGACATTCCTCCACCATCACCCCTGACCATTTCACTACACCCTTCAATATTTAGCACTTAAATAAACACCCTTAAATCACAAAACAATCTGGAGTCAGTCTGTGCTTTCGAAAATGTGTATTTGCAATAACTGAGGAAAAATGCTATATCAAATGTATTGTCAACATACCTATGTCACACAGCTCTAGTCCATGTGGAAACAAAGCAGATGTCACACAGTGGGACCCACATCTGTGAAATTGAAAGGGAAAGTGACAACTCAGTGTCCATGCACTGAGTGAAAATGACAGACAGACGAGAGGTAGAAGAATTATATCAGATGTAGCAGGCATTGTTTTCTTCTTACCTGTGTCTCACTGGAAGTATTGATGAATCACCGTGTTTCTGTTGTCTATGTCCCTTTCTTCTGCTTCCTCGTCTTCACTGTCCACAGACTCCACAGCTGCCACAACACCTCCATCTTGGCCATCCTCCTGCAGAAAAGGCACCTGTCGTCGCAAAGCCAAGTTGTGAAGCATACAGCAGGCCACGATGATCTGGAACACATTCTTTGGTGAGTAGAATAGGGAACCACCTGTCAAATGGAGGCACCGGAACCTGGCCTACAGGAGTCCGAAGGTTCTTTCTATAATCCTCCTAGTTTGCCCATGTGCCTCATTGTAGCATTCCTCTGCCCTTGTCCTGGGATTCCTCACTGGGGTCAGTAGCCATGACAGGTTGGGGTAACCAGAGTCACCTGCAAATATCGAGGGACAACTGTTAGACACACACTAACTCTTAGGGACAGCCCCAGACCCAGACACCTAGTCACACTGTATAGGGTCCATGTCCTCACCTAATCGCCACACACGGTCCCTCTGGAGTTGCCCCATCACATAAGGGATGCTGCTTTTCCTCAAAATGTAAGCGTCATGCACTGAGCCAGGAAACTTGGCATTCACATGGGAGATGTACTGGTCGGCCAAACACACCATCTGCACATTCATCGAATGGTATTTCTTCCGGTTTCTGTACACCTGTTCACTCCTGCGGGGGGGACCAAGGCCACATTTGTCCCATCAATGGCACCTATGATGTTGGGGATGTGTCCCAGGGCATAGAAGTCACCTTTCACTGTAGGCAAATCCTCCACCTGAGGGAACACGATGTAGCTGCGCATGTGTTTCAGCAGGGCAGGCAACACTATGGACAAATCGTTGGAGAACATAGGCTGGGACATCCCTGATGCTATGGCCACTGTAGTTTGAAAAGACCCACTTGCCAGGAAATGGAGTACTGACAGCACCTGCACTAGAAGGGGGATTCCTGTGGGATGGCGGATAGCTGACATCAGGTCTGGCTCCAACTGGGCACACAGTTCCAAGATTGTGGTACGATCAAGTCTGTAGGAGACAATTACATGTCACTCCTCTATTGTGGACAGGTCCACCAGCGGTCTGTACACCGGAGGATGCCGCCATCTCCTCACCTGCCCCAGCGGACTTGCTCAATGGAGCAGAACAGTGAGCAGAGAGTCAACCAACACTGAGGTACGTAAACACAACTTTATTCCACAATTTTTTAAAACCGCTATGTCCCGGTATTAGTGTGTATGCAAGGCCTAGATATGTGTGACGCAGTTAAAATTAATACCATGTGGCCCCCTGAAATGGCGGCTGCCTGACCTGTAATATGGGACAAGGGGATATGAGGTAACTGCGCTGGCGATGTACACCGTCGCAGTAGGCGGTCGAAGACCGCGGCGCAATCCTGCATTGGTTAACATTGGACCTTATGGGGCCCAGGAGCCAATGACGATGTACGCCGGCTGTGACGGTATGCACCGCTGCGGACGTCACCGCCATTTTCTCTCTGTTCAGTCACTTGATACCTGGTCTTCAACAGGAGAGGACCTACACTGCAAGTGCTGCTGTGACCTCAGTCTGGAAGAGACAATGGCTCATGTGTCTGGGTAAAGGGCCCGTGCCTTCAGCATGGAGGAGTTGGAGAAACTAGTGGATGGGGTCCTACCCCAGTACACGCTACTCTATGGTCCTCCAGACAAACAGGTAAGAGCATGCCAAATGGGCAATGTCTGTGTGGAGCTGTGTGAATGAAAGATAGGGGGGGGGGAGAATGAGGCGTGCATGAAACGACGGTGAGTGCATGTGCGTAATGGCAATTGTAGGGATGCGGGCCAATGACTGTGATGGTGCGGACGGTTATATCTCCTCCTTTTCCCCTGTACTATTCCTGTAGGTCAGCACCCACCAGAAAAAGGATATTTGGCGTGCCATCACCAAGGAAGTCCGGACCCTGGGGGTCCACCACAGACGGAGCACCCACTGCGGTAAAAGATGGGAGGACATCTGCCGCTGGAGCAAGAAGATGGCGGAGGCCCAGCTGGGGATGGCCTCCCAATGTGGGAGGGGTGCCTGTCACACCATGACCCCCCTGATGTTCCAGATCCTGGCAGTGGCGTATCCGGAGTTGGATGGGCGCTTGAGGGCATCACAGCTGCCACAAGGGGGTGAGTACACTCTCATTCTGCTGATTCAGCGCGCATTGGAGGTGTCTGGGTGGGGGAGGTGGGCTGTGGGTTCCCCTATGCCAGGGCGAGTTTAGTAGGCAAGGTCCCTTCGTAAGGCAGGCCATGTGGCACCCCACGCCACCTGTGTTCAGAGCCAACTACACCTAGTCAGGCTCCTGTGATTTCCATGTGTGCAGCAATCGGGCATAGGCCTTGCACCCCATGTCCCTGTGATTAATTAGGGAACTCAAAGTGCACAGCGTAGTGCAGGGCGCTTCTGTGTCTGTAGTGTCCGCCAACGGTAGCGGTATTGCATGCACTCAACGTGTCTTTCTTCTGTCTTTCCCCCCCTTTTTGTGGTCTCCCTGTTCTTGTGTGCATTAGCATCATCAGGTGGAGAAGCAGTGGCACCGGAGCAGGAGGGAGCTGCATCCCACATGGCCCTGGAGGGTGACACAACGGAGTCAGAAGCCACCAGTGGGAGCTCCACGACAGGAGCTGAGACCAGCGACACGGACTCCTCCTCAGATGAGAGCTCCCTTGCGGTGGGGGGCCCCTCTGTGCCCACCGCATCTACAGGTACAGCCGTCACCCCCCTACCAGCTCCGCCCTCCCAGCAGCCCCTCAGCGTGTGCCCCGTTGCCGCTCACCCAGGAGGGTGGGCATCTCCTTCGCCCCAGGCACCTCAGCCCCTGCCCCAGTCAGCCCTGCTGCCCTCAGTGAGGAGGCCCTTGACCTCCTCAGGTCCCTCACTGTTGGGCAGTCTACCATTTTGAATGCCATCCAGGGTGTAGAGAGGCAGTTGCAACAGACCAATGCATACCTGGAGGGCATGCATTCTGGTCAGGCAGCCCAACAGAGAGCATTTCAGACTCTGGCCTCAGCACTGATGGCAGCCATTGTCCCTGTTTCCAGCCTATCCCCTCCAACTTCCTCCACCCAGACCCAAACACCTGTACCTCAGCCTATCCCAAGCACACCATCAGACGAGCATACACACACCTCATCACACAAGGGAAGCTCAGGGAAACATAAGCACCACACATCCCACAGGCACACACACAAGCATCCTACCCATGCACACATACCAACATCCACTGCCTCCACTGTGTCCCCCTCCTCCTCGTCTCCCTCCTCCCTCCCTGTCTCGTCTCCACTCACACCTGCATGCACTACATCTTCAGCCACTACGTCCATCACCAGCACAACCCATCACCACACCCACTCACTTGCACTCACCACCCCCACTACCATTCACACATACCCTGAGTCCTCTGCCAGTGTGTCTGTGAGCCCACCTCTCAAGGTACACGCACGCAGCCACACACCCACCCAACAGCCATCCACCTCACAACAGCCTCCAGCCCATACACCTTCACCCAAAGTCAGCAAACGTACACCTCCTACAACCGCTACCTCTTCCTCCACTCCCAAACCCCCTCCATCTACCCGTCCCAGTGTGTCCCAAAAACTTTTCCTGTCCAACCTTGACCTCTTCCCCTCACCTTCCCCACCACTTCAGTCCCCTAGGGCCCGCCTTTCCAGGTCCCAACCCAGCACCTCAGCCACAACATCTGCGGGAACAGTGGTGCCAGCAGTAACCGGCTTCTGGAGTGCGCCAAGCAGCAGGGCAGCCAGTGTGCCAAGGAGCCAGACCACGGACAGTCCCTCACCTCAAAAGCATAGAAAGTTGGCCACTGCCCGGCGGGAGAGAGGAAAAACATCTACCACCAAAGCCTCTCCCAGGAGTACAGTTGGGAGCGGGAAGACAGATGCGCCACCATCCAAGGTGGGGAAGGGGCACAGAAAAACCACTACAAGTCGCTGAAAACCTGCACGGCGGACAAGACCGCCACAAGCACGGCTGCCAAGGACACCACCGCCACAAGCACCGCTTCACAGGACACCGCCGCCAACAGCACCGCTGCCAAGGACACTGCCGCCACCAGCACCGCTTCACAGGACACCGCCGCCACCAGCACCGCTGCCAAGGACACCGCCGCTACCAGCACCGCTGCACAGGACACCGCCGCCACAAGCACCGCTTCACAGGACACCGCCCCCACCAGCACCGCAGGCCAATGAGCGCCAAAAGCTCTGACGCTGCTGAGGCCGCCACAAGCAGGATGAAGCACTCTGGGCACAAAGCCCCCTCCAGAACCAGTGGAGATTCACATCCACTACCTCAGTCCTTGGCAGGATGAAGCACTCTGGGCACAAAGCCCCCTCCAGAACCAGTTGAGCAAGGCATCCACTACCTCAGTCCTTGGCAGGATGAAGCACTCTGGGCACAAAGCCCCCTCCAGAACCAGAAGAGACTGTTATCCACTTGAGAGACTGTGGCTTTGCACTCCCCAGGATAAAGCAGTGGGCAAACCACCCATTTGAGAGACTTGAGAGACTGTGGCTTTGCACTGCCCAGGATAAAGCAGTGGGCAAACCACCCACTGGAAAGACTTGTGACACTGTGGCTTTGCACGCCCCAGGATAAAGCAGTGGGCAAACCACCCACTTGAGAGACTTGTGAGACTGTGGCTTTGCACTCCCCAGAATAAAGCAGTGGGCAAACCACCCACTTGAGAGACTTGAGAGACTGTGGCTTTGCACTCCCCAGGATATATCAATGGGCATGGAGACCCCTCGTGGATCTGGCGTCATGCACTCATCCGGCTGAGGTGCCCCCTCTTCTCTTCCCCCTGAGGTGCCTGTTGTATTTCTATCTGATGCCCAAACAGTGTTCTTGATCGGGTATCTTGTGTGAGCCTCGACCATGCATTTTGGGCCCAGTGGTCCACGGACTTTAATGGTGGAATACCTTGGACTTGTATTCTTGGTGTATACATTTGTTTATAGTGTATATATATATTTTTGATTGCTGTATTTTAATAGATTACAAACGTTCAACTCATTTCCTTTTGTCCTTGTATTCTTCCAGGGGGTTAGGGGTTGTAAATGTAATGTATCAACATGTACTTGTGTGTGTGTTGTAGTGGGTGAGGGTGGGGGTGCTGCGTGTTGCGTGTGTGTGTCACTCTTTTTTCCCTCCTCCCTCCCCTGTGTCGTAGGTGCAGTATTCACCGTCTTCGCCGCTGTCTTTGATGTTCCTGGTAGAGGAGCAGGAAGATAAAGGCTGGGAGAATCTGGAGTTCGGGTTCCATGGCGTCCTGGTTCCTCGTGGGGTGTGTAGAGGTGAGCGTTTTCCCTTCCAAGTCCTGTTTTCGCTGTATTTTTGTTCGCGGTGAATCCACCCCGGAAAAGGTGGCGGATTGGACTGTTGTAATACTGTGGGCGGTACATTGGGTTCCGCCTGTCTGATGGCGGTTACCGCCGCGGTGTTTGTTTGTACCGCTGTGGCAGTCGGAGTGTTAAAGTGGCTGTCTTTGTTGGCGGTTTCCGCCACGGTTGTGATTCTATTTTTTTTTACCGCCGGCCTGTTGGCAGTTTTACCGCAGCTTTAACACCGACCGCCAGGGTTGTAATGAGGGCCAGAGTGTTTTGAAGGTGGTCCCATTGTCCTATGGCCACCACAGGCTGAGTAATGAGCAAAAATGTTTTGTAAAAGTAGTACATGTGGCGAGTTTTCATGCCACAAATATCATAGTATGTTGACTGCAATGCTCAGAACAGTCCCTAGAAAAAAAGAAACATGGTCATGTAACCATTTAGTTAACCCCTACAGGGCATACCAACACAAAAATAAAATAGCAATAAATAATGCAGTGTAACCATACATTTAGCACCTAGAGAGAATAGAGCATAAACATTTGCAAGAGTAGCAGGCTGTAGGAAGGTGGCTATGTATATACTATCTCAAAGTGAGAGATCGTGTGCACAGAGTCCAAAGGTTCCCCTTAGATTTTAATAGTGGCAAAATTAGATAATACGAATGCTCTATTTTGTGGTAGTGTGGTCGAGCAGTAGGCTTATCAGAGGGTAGTGTTAAGCATTTATTATACACACACAGGCAATAAATGAGAACACACACTCAAAGACTTAACTCCAGGCCAATAGGTTTTTAAATAGAGAAAAATATTATTTTCTTAATTTGTTTTAGAACCTCAACATTCAAATTTTAGGTAAGTACATAAATTGTAAGGTACTTCACACAGGTAAGTATAGAACTTTGATTTAAAACTGTAGTACACACAGTTTTGGTTAAAATGGCAATAAGCTATTTCAAAAGTGGACAAAGTACAAAAATCAACAGTTCCTGGAGGAGGTAAGTATTGGTTAGTTTTTCAGGTAAGTAAAGCACTTACAAGTTCAGTCTCCTGGGCATAGGCAGCCCACCGTTGGGGGTTCAAGGCAACCCCAAAGCCACCGCACCAGCAACACAGGGCGGGTCAGGTGCAGCGGTCAAAGGAGGGCCCAAAACCCATAGGCGCCTACGGAGAACAGGGGTGCTCCGGGTCCAGTCTGCTAGCAGGTAAGTACCTGCGTCCTGGGGGAGCAGACCGGGGGGGTTTGTAGAGTACTGGGGGGAACATACACAAGCACACAAAACACACCCTCAGCGCCACAGGGGCGGCCGGGTGCAGTGTGCAAAGTAGGCATCGGGTTTTGTATAGAAAACAATGGACAGACCCGGGGGTCACTCTGGCAGTGCAGGCAGGGCACAGGGGGTAGTCTTCTCGGGCAAGCCACCGACTGGGCTAGGATAAGGGACGCCTGCTGGTCACTCCTGCACTCACTCCTGCACTGGTAGGTGGTTTCTCTTGGTACTGGGGACTGCGGGTGCAGTGCTTGGTCCAGGCATCGGGTTCCTTTGTTACCAGGCAGTCGCGGTCAGGGGGAACCTCTGGATCCTCTATGCAGGTGTCGCTTTGGGGGTGCAGAGAGGTCGACTTAGGGTGTCCACGTTGTTGGAGTCGCCTGGGAGTCCTCTCTTCGGTGTTGGTTCTCCTGAACTCGAGCCAGGGGTGTCAGGTGCAGAGTGTGAAGACTCACACTTCTGGCGGGAAGTTGGAGTCTCTTTAAAGTTGCTTGTTTTGTTGTTGTTTCTGGACAGAGCCGCTGTCCTCGGGAGGTTCTTGGTCCTTTATGTGCCGGCCAGTCCTCTGAGTCCTCGGAGGTTGCTTGCCCGCTGGATGCGTCGCTGTGCAGGTTCTTTTGTCTGGAGACAGGTCGGTAGGGCTGGGGTCAAGTCAGTTGTCGTCTCCGTCATCTCTGCTGGGCTTTCAGGTCAGCAGTCCTTCTTGTTGTTGTAGGTTGCAGGAATCTGATTTCCTGGGTTCAGGGTCACCCTTGAATTCTAAATTTAGGGGTGCGTTTAGGTCTGGGGGTAGTAGCCAATGACTACTGTCCTTGAGGGTGGCTACACCCTCCTTGTGCCTCCTCCCTGAGGGGAGGTGGCACATCCCTATTCCTATTGGGGGAATCCTCCAAAACCAAAATGGAGGATTTCTTAAGGCAGGGGTCACCTCAGCTCAGGACACCTTAGGGGCTGTCCTGACTGGTGGGAGACTCCTCCTTGTTTTTCTCATTATCTCCTCTGGACATGCCGCAAAACGTGTGGGCTGTGTCCCGAAAGGCAGGCTACCCCACTAGCTGGGAGGCCCTGGGGCACTGTAACAACAGGCTTGAGCCTTTGAGGCTCACCGCCAGGTGTTGCAGTTCCTGCAGGGGGAGGTGAGAAGCACCTCCACCCAGTGCAGGCTTTGTCCCTGGCCACAGAGTGACAAAGCCACTCCCCGAATGTGTCCAGAAACCCGTCTGGTTGTGGCAGGCTGGCAGGAACTGGTCAGCCCAACACTTGTGTTTGGACTGGTATACAGGGGGCATCTCTAAGATTCCCTCTATGTGCATTTTTCAATAAACCCACACTGGCATCAGTGTGGGTTTATTGTGCTGCAAAGTTTGATACCAAACTTCCCAGATTTCAGTGTAGCCATTATGGAACTGTGGAGTTCATGTTTGACAAACTCCCAGACCATATACTCTTTATGGCTACCCTGCACTTACAATGTCTAAGGTTTGGCTTAGACACTGTAGGGGCACAGTACTCTTGCAACTATGCCCTCATCTGTGATATAGTGCAGCCTAGAAAGGGCTGTAAAGCCTGCTAGAGGGGTGACTTACCTATGCCACAGGCAGTGGGATTTGGGCATGCACCCTGAGGGGAGTGCCAGGTCGACTTAGTCATTTTCTCCCCACCAGCACACACAAAAGCTGTGAGGCAGTGTCATGTGCTGAGTGAGGGGTCCCAAGGGTGGCATAATACATGCTGCAGCCCTTAGAAACCTTCCCTGGCCACAGGGCTCTTGGTACCAGGGGTACCAGTTACAAGGGACTTATCTGTGTGCCAGGGCTGTGCCAATTGTGGGAACAAAGGTACAGTTTAGGGAATGAACACTGGTGCTGGGACCTGGTTAGCAGGATCCCAGTACACTTTTAATCATAACTAGCATCAACAAAAGGCAAATAGTTAGGGGGTAACCATGCCAAAGGAGGCATTTCCCTACACAGGCCTATAGCAATGATATCACAAACAAGGTCCTTAAAACACAAGCTATTCACAGCTGTAAAACAAAAGTTCCAGTCATGAGAACACTTAAAGAGACACTGAATGGTGGGAGGGGTCATTATTTTGGAGTCCCCTTTAACCTAGTGTGGGGATCCAGAGATGACAGAGACAGAAAGAGCACGTCGTGCTGAACATTTTGTAGGTGGTCCCATTGCCCTGGACCACCATAGGCTGAGTTATGAGCAAAGACGTTTTGTAAAAGTAATGCTCTGCAAAGCATTATAGGGTGAGTTTCCCGAGTGCAGTGAATATTGTAGTGTCTGCTCTCCTGCTGTGCTGGGAGAGTCAGTTTCGCTTTGAGGATTTCTATTTTAAGTAAAGCATTTATCAGTTTTAAGTGTTTAAAGGAGAGAGCCACAAGAAATTACTTTGATTAGGTAACTGTGAACAATGTGACCAGCGCTCCAAATCCACCGATCAGGTTCACGCTGTTGTGCCTGTTTGCACTGTGAGCGCCATGGCAGCCATGCAGCATGAAGGAAAGAGACAAAAGAAAAAAAATAGTTCACCCACGCTGAAGTATATCGGCAGTCGTGCATCTATGTAACAGGGCAGTCTGCAAGGCGAAACAAAAGCAGCCTCAAGGCAGGACAAATGTAAAGCAGTTTCTAATGACATCAAGTGATTTTTAAAAGGCAAGCCCAGGAACAAATTAAAGTGATGGGTGTGGGATAGGCATGGTTAAAAGCCCACAATACTTACAACAGGTCAAAGTACTTGTGCGCTCGACCTAAAAATGTGTGCTCATAGCAGTGGCATAACGAAACTGGAGGGGGCCCCCTTCAAAGAACGTGAAGGGTGCTCCCCCCTCCGGACTCACTCAGGCCAGGTTCTGTTCTGTGCTGAGGGGTCCCTTTGGAGCTTGGGGCCTCCCCACGCTGCAGGGACCTTAGTTACACCAGTGGCTCATAGCTTATTCAAACTCTGATATTCTTCTGTTAAACTCTCTAGGATTTTGCATTTTTGAACAAGATTGATAGGTACATATTTTCATTAGTAGTTGATAAACTGATATCCAGAGTGTAGTTAGGACTGGAAACTGTACACATTTTATAAAATATTTTGAGACCAGGCTGCCCTACATGAATTGACAAGTGCTCATGCTAAGTCAATTATTGTATGGTTGGCATTTGTAGAGCGCCAAACTAGTTGAGAGCAACAGAGTGCTGAACAGGGGATATGCATCCCCGCCAACCTGGAAAGATGCAATCATTTGGGGATGGTCAGGAGCTTACCTTTGAATTGTAGGAAAATCAGTGCTGCTCTGGAGTCGTTAATGATGCTGTTCCAAATCCTGGGAGAGCCAACAGAGAAGTCCTGCCTTTTGTTTTTTGCTTGCAATGTTTTGTCTCCAGTATGTTGATGTCTAGGCTACTGTGATGGTGAAGTCAGCCAAACATGGTTAGTTTGCTAAAGCTGGGACTTGTTGTTGAGGTCTTTGTAAGTGAAGCAGCTGGTCTTGAAGATGATCTGGGCTTAAAGGAGGAGACAGTGTAGGTCTAATGTAGGGGTGATGGGGTTGAATATCATCAAACCCTTGATTACCCATACCCTTCCTTGTAGGATACCTTTCAGTGTGCTAGTGTGGTATCAGTTTATTTGACCTTATAACTACATTTGCCTTTTTGAAAGGCAACCCTGTCACTCTTGCTCCTTCCTTGGTGCTGCTACAGCCCATCAAATCTTGTAATTACTGTTATGTCATTTTTAGCCCTCCTTTAAGGCAACTTTTAGCTGTCTTTAGACAAAACATTCTAGTGGATCGATACCAAACACTTCCAGTAGGTTTAGCGCCTGCCTATCTCTTACCATTGGGTGGCTTTATTGTAACTCTCATTTGCTTACTTCTTATTCAGTGGCTTGCTTTTCTTTTCTGGTGCTTGTCCCTCCTCTGGAGCATATCCTTTTTACCATTCTTTTGACTAGCTGAGTTGTATCCTTTCGCTTTTCACATTTAGGGAACTACTTTTTTCTTTTTCTTTTAACCTTTCATGACTGCATGTCTTTTCTTGCTTGTGTGATGTTTTTCTCCTCAAGTAACCACCACAAACACTCTGGGGGTCATTCTGACCATGGCGGTAATTACCGCCATGGCGGAGGTCGGCGGTCGCACCGCCAACAGGCTGGCGGTGCACCGCTGGGCATTCTGACCGCGGCGGTTCAGCCGCGGCCAGAAACGGAAAGTCGGCGGTGTACCGCCGACTTTCCGCTGCCCGTCTGAATCCTCCATGGCGGCGGAGCACGCTCCGCCGCCATGGGGATTCTGACACCCCCTACCGCCATCCTGTTCATGGCGGCTCTCCCGCCACGAACAGGATGGCGGTAGGGGGTGCCAAAAAGTATTTCAGTGTCTGCCCAGCAGACACTGAAATACGCGACGGGTGCAACTGCACCCGTCGCACCTTCCCACTCTGCCGGCTCAATTCTGAGCCGGCATCCTAGTGGGAAGGTTGATTTGCCCTTGGCTGGCGGGCGGTCTTTTGGCGGCCGCCCGCCAGCCCAGGGCAAATGTCAGAATCACCGCCGCGGTCTTTCGACCGCGGTGCGGTGTTCTGACGGCGGTACCTTGGCGGACGGCCTCCGCCGTCTGCCAAGGTCAGAATGACCGCCTCTGTGTTGTTCCCACCCCTCTCGCTTGCCTGTAAAAGTATGACAAAGGACAGAATGTAAGGACTGTTTTTGTTTTATCCCCTTATTCCTTACATTGCACACAACAGTTTTTATGGCAATGGGAGAGGTGCGGGCTGCTGCACTAGGTCAGCTGGGTTTAAGATAGTGTGAATACATGCATGTTTTCCTTGAGGCTCCTTGGGTTACTAGAGGGGACCAGATGTATGGGGCATGTTTCAATTCTGGAACCTTAGAAAGTAAATTTGTTTTAGGGAAGTGTTCGCCTATAAACTTTGTTATGCTTTTTAAATTCTGTTATTGAGCGAAAAGTAGTTGAAAAATAAACCATGCAATTTCGGAAGACTGGAAATATTGAATTCACTGTACCGCTTTGAGATAGATACTTTAAGATATGCACTTTGTTTTCTTTCAGTATTTTGAAATGTTTTTCTTTTACTTTTTTTAAACAGTACTTTGCAAACACGCGTTGACAAAGCCAACATCTTGGCACATTCATTATAAAGGGACTACCTGCTTACTGGCTTGACAAGTGTTTGTTTCCTAGCTGGCTTTAGGTCTCTCCACACCTCTTTCTTCAGTGTGGCTGATGCTAATTTGCTCTGTCTGCCTTGTATGATGCTAGTATCTCTATTTTCCTCTCTACACTGATTGTTGCATCCCTTTTCTTTCTGCCATATTTTATCCTACCAAACTATATCCACATAAGAAAATGCCTTAGGAATGTTTGCTGCTTTGCCAAAAGATGATGCCAAACATACCTGTGTGCTTGACAGCAAAAAATAACGAGAAAAATATGGGGGTGATTCTAAGTCTGGCGGGCGGCGGAGGCCAGACTTCCCCCACCAAAATACCGCTCCGTGGTCGAAAGACCGCTGAGGGTATTTTGGGATTTGCCCTGGGCTGGCGGGCAGCCGCCAAAAGGCCGCCCGCCAGCCCAGGGCAAATCAACCTTCCCACGAGGACGCCGGCTCAGAATTGAGCCGGCGTAGTGGGAAGGTGTGACGGGTGCAGTGGCACCCGTCGCGTATTTCAGTGTCTGCAAAGCAGACACTGAAATACTTTGTGGGGCCCTCTTACGGGGGCCCCTGCAGTGCCCATGCCGTGGGGGGGCCCCGCGGCACCCCCTACCGCCATCCTGTTCTGAACAGGATGGCGGTAGGGGGTGTCAGAATCCCCATGGCGGCGGAGCGCGCTCCGCCGCCATGGAGGATTCTGCAGGGCAGCGGGAAACCGGCGGGAGACCGCCGGTTTCCCGCATCTGACCGCGGCCGAACCGCCGCGGTCAGAATGCCCTGCGGGGCACCGCCGGTCTGTCGGCGGTGCTCCCGCCGACCCTGGCCCCGGCGGTCTCTGACCGCCGGGGTCAGAATGACCCCCTATATGTTTACAGATTGACACTACTCTGAATAGATTTGCCTGAAACTTTTACCATATACTTTTCTTTGACAGTTACTAAGTTGGTACGAGATGAAAGGATGATCATTCACTGGTGCCACGACTCATTTTCTGTCTTTAGAGTGAATGATAGGCGAGGAGGAAAGCGGTATTACCTGTAAGACTTCGATTGGAAATGTGGACTAACTGTCCTTGATCAGTCACAAATTGATAACGTCGTATGGTTTCCTGCCAAGTATGGTGTGAAGACATCCAAGCTGTACTGCATTATGAAAACTGTGGGTCGACTCACCAGCTGTCAAAGCTGCTGAAACAGCTTTTTGGGGCACAGAAAGAACTGGACCAGCTGAAAGTAAAGTATCCCAAAATGCTAGATGTTAGCAACTGGATAAATGAGGAAGTGAACAAGCGCTGAAGTGCAGACCCCCCTTCTCCCTAGAATGCATGCATGGTGCCCATCTTGTAAGGGAGTTCTAAACAGTCATCCAACTCTTTTTTTTTTTTTTTTCACTTTTATATAGCCCACTGACACGGTTTGGGGATCATGAGGCTCTCAAAAAACACAGCCTTGTATACAGCACATAAGCTCTGCACTGCCACTCTGCTGAGAAGCAATTTAGCCTGCTTGTAGGCCTAGAGGACTTGATCATATGGTGCCAAGGCATGCAGGATACATTGGGGCATATTTATATTTGTTTTGTGCCGAATTTGTTTCATTTTTTTTAATGCAAATTGGGCGCAAAACTAACTCCATATTTATAATTTGGCGCTAGACCTGTCAAGCGCAAAATTTATGGAGTTAAAGTCATTTTTTGGATGTGGAAACCTACTTTGCATCAATGAGATGCAAAGTAGGCATTTCCGTGCAAAAAATGACTCTGTGGCCTTGTAGCAGAGTTACTCAGGTTGGACACCACCACAGGGGTGGGGCCGACAACCGAGTACCCCGGGGTCACTTCAAAAAGACATAAACAGAGAAACGCACGCGTGGACCCGGAAATACAGGGTTCGGAAGCAACGCACAGGGAAAACAACAAAACGAACAGAGAAGCCATGAGAGAGAAGGACGGTGAGGGAAAGGCACCAAAAGAAGTGGGGGAGGGAGCCACGATGAAGAGAGACGCGGGGAGAAGAGCCAAGCTCGGAAGTGAAGCCAGGAGTAAAGCGGCCATCGAGACAGGAGAGATACAACCTGCGAGAGAAAATGAAGTAACCCGCCATGTCCCAGGAGGGACGTGGCTTATGCAGGTACGTGCCTGCATTCAAAATCCTGCTAATTATTTATTGAGGTGGGTAGGAGGGGGAGACAGAGAGAAGGGGGAAGAGGAGGAGCTTTGATTTTGGACAAATACGGGAGTCAACAAAATGCTGGGTACTTTAATTGCTGGGCTGTCTGTCTTTCACCCGCACCGGTTTGTTGCACATTACGGAACTCGTAGAAGGACAGCACAATTATATTTGAGCACTACCCATCACAACCCTAAGAAATCATTTGTCTTTAGGGTTTCTTTCTTTTCTCCTTACCTTTCTTTTTCTTCTTCTTCTACTTTTCTTTCTCCCCCCAATTATAAAAGAAAGCACACAATCAAGAAAACAAAACTCACTTACCACTTGTCAATCTGTTCCCTGTTTTCTCTTGGGCACATCCTGCGGTGGGAACTCCTACCAATGAGACCGGGAAGATACCTAAGGAGAAAAGAAAAAGAAGGATCAATCAAAAGACAATCCCAGAAGCAACTCACAAGAAAAGAAAGAACAGAAAGAAACAGAGAAACCTGAAACAGGAAATATGTGAACTAAGACTTATATTGAGAAACACAAGCATAATAAAATCAATTACAATACCCTTCTACCATAAATAGTTGTCGGAACTATTATTTTGCCTACACTCTGCTAAGACACCTAATAACCAACTCACAACATTTTGGTGTCAGAAGTGGGATTTTAAGAAGTCTCTGTTACAAAACCCAGGAAGATGGAGGGTAAACCCTCTTTAGAGGATATGATACAACAACTGAGGAACAACGACACCTACAAATGGTTAGGGAGGAACAACAACGAGAAGCCCGGTACGACCGCAAGACTTTACAGAATGGAACAGAAAAACCTTTTCTTTTTCTTCTTCTTCTACTTTTCTTCCTCCCCTCCTCATTATAAAAAGAAAGCACACAATCAAGAAAACAAAACTCACTTACCACTTGTCCATCTGTTCCCTGTTTTCTCTTGGGCACATCCTGCGGTGGGAACTCCTACCAACGAGACCGGGAAGATACCTAAGAAGGAAAGAAAGAGAAGGATCAATGAAGAGACAGTCCCAGAAGCAAGCCACAAGAAAAGAAAGAACAGAAAGAAACAGAGAGACGTAAAAGAGGAACAATTAAACAGGAAATACATGAACTAAGACTTATATTGAGAAACACAAGCATAATAAAATCAATTACAATACCCTTCTACCATACACAGTTTTCGGAACTATTATTTTGCCTACACTCTGCCAAGACACCTACTAACCAACCCACATCAGGCCTTAGAGACATATTTAACCCCCTGTGCTAAAATCACGCATTGGTGGGAGGAGGGGTCAAATAATGGTGCAAAGCTTGCTTTGCACCATTATTTAATGCCTGGGTCAGGGCAGACGTTAGGGGACCTGTGGGCCTATTTCCTTGGTGGAACACCATGGAATAAGCCCACAGGTGCCCTCCCCAGGCCCCAGGGATACCCCCACCCACACCAGAGGGACAGCGGAGGAAGAGGAACCCCATCCCAGGTAAGTATAAATAGGTACAGGTAAGTATTTATTTTTTAGGTCGAGTGGTAGCGTTCGACCTGCTGTATACTTTTAAGTATACTACACTGTGTGTTCCAGTGTTTTCATTTGTTGGTTCCCGTGTCCTTCAAAATTCCTTGCTTGCTAGTGGTCAGTCCTTCCTCTTTGTCCTGCCTTTTTCTCTTTGGGAGCAGCACAAAGTACTAGATAATTATGTTATATCCTGTTTATCTTTCCTGTAAGGGACTTTTTTTTTAGTATTTGCCTCTTTGTCTTACACTGTTGGTGCTTGTTCAGTCCCTCTTCCCCACCAGCTCCCTCTATAAACATAAACCAACAGAAGAGGGGGACTTTTCCAGGTCCAGCTCACCCTCGCTCTCTTGTTGTTTTCAAGTCTGTGTGGCAAGAGATGTCCAGTCAGTAATTTACAACGCTAAGAGCTCTAACTCGAGGAAACAGAGATATTGCATTCCAAATGTTTTTTTTTTCTTTGTTGCCTGCTCGTGTTCAGTGAACATTCATTTAACATTTGCTTCGCATCAAACAAGGCTGTAAATCAGGCTGTCACATTTTCTCTTTGTGGAGCCGAGTGTGCCTGCATGCAGTCCCTGGTGGTGGGAGGGAGGGTGGATGCCCACTTGTGTATTTATGGTTACTTTTTGTCATGCACTCAGAGAATACATGCCTCTGCATTCTCTCACCATATCTCACCCCCTACCCCTCTCTCCTTTGGGCCACCCTCTCCCCGATCTCCCCCCAACCCTCCAGTTTTTTTAACCCGCACTTTGCCTGCTGTCCATTCTTGTTTTCTTTGTTTCTTGCTCATGTTCAGGAAGCTTTTCTTCTCATTTGTGGAGCATTCTTGTTTTTGTTTGCCTCGGCTCATGTATCAGCACCGCACCCGCTTCAGGAACACTGCACTTTTTGTTTACAGCATTTGCAGTTTACAACTCTTTTATTTTATGAGTGCAGCGGCCACTTCATGGAAGTCGCACATCATGTTTTCATTAATTTTTTTCAATTAGGAAGAGGTAGCATGTGTGCTATTATTTATCTGTCGGTGGTCCTTCAGTGGCGGGCAATGATGGGCGCTGCCAGTAGCCGCAGAGAATGCTCCGAAGTGAAGGGCAATGGTGGCTGCCACGTGCGGTAGGGATTCAGTCCAGCACCAAGAAGGGCGTGTGGCCGCTATTCTAAACAGCTGCTAAAGCTTGCTCTCGCTCCTTATTGTCTGTTTCCTCCCTTGGGCTCTGCAGGCCGCTCAGTGGCGGAGGGGGTGAGGTACACCTGGGGCCGTTCTCGGGCTTTTTCCTAAGAGGCTGCAAAGCCACCCTTACGGCAAATGTTTTTATTATGGCCTTGCATTCATGTTATCAGCTTTGTAAATAAAAAAAAGTTACTTTAATGGAAAATGAAGTTGAAATGCCTAAGTAGCCTAAAGTATTTTCCCCAGAAATCAAACCAAGATGCTGATACACTTGTTAATTAATTAACTAGTTTTTACAGCGGAATGTCAATTGTCACCGTGCTAAACTCAGTATCATATCTGTGCATGGTCAAGCGCTCTCTGTCTGACGATGCCCTTAGATGTTACTTCCATGTGTCTCGTTAAACCTGTATTCTTAAGTTTACATTTTATCCCTATGATGGAAGATTGAAAAAAGCAACCTCTGAGGGCTTTTAAAATGTTATTCATTGGCGTTTAGAATCATTCGAGTAATTTATGGGGACTTTTGGTTAACGTGGTAATTAATAAAACCTTGTCCCTGTCCTCCGAGTTTATTGGGTGCAGATTACAGGTAATATGCTTCATACCACAAGCTCATTTTGTTTACTACATTTTGCACGTGCAAATTGTATTCTTGCCATTAGTTTTGCCTCCAGTAACTTATGAGGTATGCATTACGTGTCACTTGAGCGCGCCGAGAGGGTCGTTTCATTTTGTTCTTATTTTAATTAATTGTGGGATTGAAAAAGTCTCTTAGTTTTTCTATTCAGAACCAAAAACGCATCTTCACAAACACCTGGTGGCATGAATATTGTGTTGTTGTGTAACAAAGAGGAAATCTTTTAAGCTTTCCCTTTCAGGCTCGACAAAAAACATAATTGAAAAAAGATCCATTCAGGGGCAGTTGTAGAATGTGAATTCACAGCCTCATCGAGCACTTGTGATCCCCTTCTCCTCTTGTCACACTTTGTAATTAATTCACTCACAGACACGCACAAGACTGGAGACAGGGCCATATGGGAGCCTCTTCTCGCTAGGGGTTGGCCAGGGAGGCCCCAGGAGGCAGTGCAGCACTATGCCTCAAAATGTGAAGCTTCAGGAAAACACACCTCCAGGAGCAAATCCAAATATCAAGTGCACCATGCGAAGAGAAATAACTGTGATAATGCAATAATGATATTTACAATGAGTGCTACATAATCATAATTCCACTTAACTAGACACTAAACGGTTCTGTAGGTGTTGATGTACCGCCTTTCAACAGGAATCAATAGACAACAATAAAATATTTGTGCTGTGAGGGCCCCCGAACAGCCAAGTTGAGCATTAAAAAACATCCTGCAAAGAGGTGCATACACTAGACTGCAGGCTGGCTTAATGAGTTGAACGCTCACCACTGAAACGTGGTGAATTCCACGTCTCGAGTTTTACTTTATCCTTGCGAAAGCATTCTTGTGCTTGACTTTCTTTTTAACTTCTGGTCATTTCCCCTTTGTCCTAGAGCTTTTCACTATGAAATAGCATCACAGGGTGTATATTATCTCTTGAAAAAAAGATGCTGTCACCGGATGATACCAGCTTGGCCTGGGACAGGGGGCTCTTGCACTCGGAAATTTCACATGTAATACAGTTCCTAGTCTCAGAGTTAGTAATGATCAAACCTTGTAACTGGGACTTAAGTGCAAATTAAACATTGGAACTTGGGTATCTCTGGTCAGAAACCCAGAGCAGGCTACTTGATTTGTTTATGGTTAAACTGAATGTGCTGCTCCTGGGAACCTGATATCTCATGGGGAAGGAGAGAAAAGCAACAGGGTGTTGGATCGATTGGAAACGGGCCTAATAATGGATTACTGTGTTCATCTTGGGAAGGACTTTTGCAAAGTTGAGACATCATGTAGTCAGTTGATTTAGTTGAGGAAGTGTTGGAGAAGTGCACTTTTTACACCTAGCCATGATCTTGTAAGGGTTGTGTATAGATTGAAGGAGCCTAGGCTTGTATGTCTACATATCTAAGAGAAGGGAACAATAACAGATTGCTCGATGTGAAAAGCCTTTTCTAGTGAAGCATGGAGGATAAGCTTACTAAGCCCCTTGTGCTTGGCAACATTTTCATTTTTTGCTGCAGATAGAGGAAGAAGGTAAATGGAAGTGCTTTAGTTATATGCAGGACCACTGGAATTATGTGGCAGGAAAGGACCAAAATATGACCAGTTCATGTTGCAAGAAAAGTCCAATTAGGCAGTTACAACGCCAATACCTCTAACTCTTGCAAATGTGAGACCTGTTGTATTGCAAATGCTTGTTTTTAAGTGTCATTGGGGGCCCTGAAGTGGGCCCCCTCCATGGCACTGGGTGCAGTGGCCATGCCCAGGGGACCCTGGTCCCCTGTGCTGGCCATTGGGGTGGTGTGTGCAAAAAAACAGGGGTAACCCTATCACCCTACCCTGTCTAGGGTTAATACAACATCAAAAAAGAGAAAACGACAGGTAGGGACAAATTTAATCCTGAATTAAATTAACAGTCATTAATTCTGTTAATCCTGAGTTTAATTTCTTTCTCTTATTTATTTCAAAAAATTATGTAGTAAAAAAGGAAACTATGGTTGTGTAATCCAAAACCTAATACACAATACATCAATTAATAAGCTATTATTTACAATACTCTCAAGTAAAACACAATAAAACACACAGTGAAAAAAGTCATACCCTACACATTTAAATAGTGGTCACTATTATACAACTCCCAATGTGATCCACTTCTATAAACTAAGGCAATGGGCTTTTCATGCACTTAACTATCACCGCATTGTGTATTTCTTTCACACAAGCGTGAACTAGTGCATTTTTAAATTTTTACAATATAGTCCATTTGTTCGGCGAACCCAATGCACTTGTAAGGAGAATGAAGTCAACGCGTTTCGGCCTGCTGATTTAGGGCCTCATCAGGACTGGATAAGGGCACAAGTGATTCTAAAAAACAATTAAACATACAAAAAGTACTTTCAAATATACATACATTATCCTACATATGTTAAATAAACAAAAATATAGAAGGTGTAGACTCCATGCCAACAGACTGTTTGGTATTCAAACAAACTTTCTTTTATAAACATATTAGCTCATTACAGAAACAAAGAATACGAATATAGAAATAATTCCAGCTTTAAACTCAACCATCTAGTGTTTTTATAATTAACTGTGATACATTGTTTAACTATATTTATACTTATGTAAATTAGCTTTATTGTAAACGCTTCATGTTATTGTCTTACTTGTGAAAGAAAGCCCGGAGACGCTCATTAATTATCGCTCGTTCTAGAGCGGTGGGACAAGCTATTATTGCTTATATTTGGCCGAAGAAACCATCGAGGCTCATAAAGCCCACCTGCCAAGGAAGCAAATGGGACCCTCATGAGTGCAAAGGTTCTTATTAAAAGCAAAATTGCTCAACCTAGTGACTAAAACAGTTCACAATATAGCGTCCATCTTACCGGCTACGGCGTGTGCTGGTATCGCTTAGTTCTTCGACAATACTGTCTCGGAGCGCGTCTTCCGCGTCTGGAAGTTGCTAAGCAACGTCGCGCTCACTAGAGCGTGCTGACGTTAAATTTAGCAACACCCTCCGGGTCAAACGTCAGTCAATTATGCACGTAGCTGCTCACCCTCAAACTAAAGCGGCCATCTTGGAGCAGGTCAAAACGCCTTACTCCAGCTAATTTATACGGGCATAAATGCTACTACAATTGAGAAATCTCGATCTCAATGTAATAACTAAGTATTTACCAACTCGATAAAAAGTGGTGTTAATAGGTTGGAGCAAGAATAACTAACTTGGACCACCTATATTCATTCCAGTTGAAGCCTCTATATTCAAAATAGCCTATCAGAATAATTATTTCGGCCATCTTTACCATCCCTCATTTTTTAACAAGAACTTCCTACCGAGGGAGGTTTTAATTCTAGGACTGTTTGAATAGATATTTTAAATCAAACAATGTATCACCCATAACCAAAATATACACTCTTTCTTCAGAACTGAAAAAACAATCATGACTATACATACCATTCCACGGGCAGCTCATTTTAGTTGCTATTATAAAATATTCAACACACTAAATTGTAGTTCTATGGAACCCGGCCACATTTTAAAGATAGGTTGATAAAAAATTCGAGGTCTCATTTAATTAAAGCCCACATTTCGTCATCATCATTTAATCCAGTTTTTGCTGTGTGGAATTTCTCAATAAATCTTGCTTCCATTTTTAGTAATTTCTTTGTCATTATTGGCCCATCCGGTTTGGGTTGTATTGCCAATAATACTGTCCACCAGATGTCTTCTTCTGTGTGTGTGTAGTCCAAAAAATTTTCAACTAATGGTGCTCCTTTCACTCCACATTTGATTCTTGAACGATGCTGAAGAATCCTGGTTTTTATTGGTTGCGAAGTCTGTCCAATGTACGCTTTTCCACATGGGCACATAATGCAATAGATCACATTTTTAGTATTACAGTTAGTAAAGTCATTTTGAACATGTACTCTACCATTTATTTTAACCTCTTTGGTATCTTGCGTGTATTTGCATGCCAAACATTTGCCACATCTAAAATGCCCTTGGATTGCTGGTAGTTGTAACAGGGTTCTCAAATCTTTCTTTTTTTCTGGTTGTTTTTGCACTGCCTTAACCCATTGATTTCCAAGAGAAACATTATTGGTCCCAAAAGAAAAGACAAAAGATGTACCTTTAACATGTGTGATCACATTCAGCCCCAAGGCAAATAAAATACGATCTATTATCGAACGTAATTGGAAAATAATCAGTGAGTTGAATATAGATAAACCACTTTTTTCGTTCAAGAAGGCACGTAGTCTGAAAGATCAATGGGTTAAGGCAGTGCAAAAACAACCAGAAAAAAAGAAAGATTTGAGAACCCTGTTACAACTACCAGCAATCCAAGGGCATTTTAGATGTGGCAAATGTTTGGCATGCAAATACACGCAAGATACCAAAGAGGTTAAAATAAATGGTAGAGTACATGTTCAAAATGACTTTACTAACTGTAATACTAAAAATGTGATCTATTGTATTATGTGCCCATGTGGAAAAGCGTACATTGGACAGACTTCGCAACCAATAAAAACCAGGATTCTTCAGCATCATTCAAGAATCAAATGTGGAGTGAAAGGAGCACCATTAGTTGAACATTTTTTGGACTACACACACACAGAAGAAGACATCTGGTGGACAGTATTATTGGCAATACAACCCAAACCGGATGGGCCAATAATGACAAAGAAATTACTAAAAATGGAAGCAAGATTTATTGAGAAATTCCACACAGCAAAAACTGGATTAAATGATGATGACGAAATGTGGGCTTTAATTAAATGAGACCTCGAATTTTTTATCAACCTATCTTTAAAATGTGGCCGGGTTCCATAGAACTACAATTTAGTGTGTTGAATATTTTATAATAGCAGCTAAAATGTGCTGCCCGTGGAATGGTATGTATAGTCATGATTGTTTTTTCAGTTCTGAAGAAAGAGTGTATAGTTTGGTTATGGGTGATACATTGTTTGATTTAAAATATCTATTCAAACAGTCCTAGAATTAAAACCTCCCTCGGTAGGAAGTTCTTGTTAAAAAATGAGGGATGGTAAAGATGGCCGAAATAATTATTCTGATAGGCTATTTTGGATATAGAGGCTTCAACTGGAATGAATATAGGTGGTCCAAGTTAGTTATTCTTGCTCCAACCTATTAACACCACTTTTTATCGAGTTGGTAAATACTTAGTTATTACATTGAGATCGAGATTTCTCAATTGTAGTAGCATTTATGCCCGTATAAATTAGCTGGAGTAAGGCGTTTTGACCTGCTCCAAGATGGCCGCTTTAGTTTGAGGGTGAGCAGCTACGTGCATAATTGACTGACGTTTGACCCGGAGGGTGTTGCTAAATTTAACGTCAGCACGCTCTAGTGAGCGCGACGTTGCTTAGCAACTTCCAGACGCGGAAGACGCGCTCCGAGACAGTATTGTCGAAGAACTAAGCGATACCAGCACACGCCGTAGCCGGTAAGATGGACGCTATATTGTGAACTGTTTTAGTCACTAGGTTGAGCAATTTTGCTTTTAATAAGAACCTTTGCACTCATGAGGGTCCCGTTTGCTTCCTTGGCAGGTGGGCTTTATGAGCCTCGATGGTTTCTTCGGCCAAATATAAGCAATAATAGCTTGTCCCACCGCTCTAGAACGAGCGATAATTAATGAGCGTCTCCGGGCTTTCTTTCACAAGTAAGACAATAACATGAAGCGTTTACAATAAAGCTAATTTACATAAGTATAAATATAGTTAAACAATGTATCACAGTTAATTATAAAAACACTAGATGGTTGAGTTTAAAGCTGGAATTATTTCTATATTCGTATTCTTTGTTTCTGTAATGAGCTAATATGTTTATAAAAGAAAGTTTGTTTGAATACCAAACAGTCTGTTGGCATGGAGTCTACACCTTCTATATTTTTGTTTATTTAACATATGTAGGATAATGTATGTATATTTGAAAGTACTTTTTGTATGTTTAATTGTTTTTTAGAATCACTTGTGCCCTTATCCAGTCCTGATGAGGCCCTAAATCAGCAGGCCGAAACGCGTTGACTTCATTCTCCTTACAAGTGCATTGGGTTCGCCGAACAAATGGACTATATTGTAAAATTTTTAAAATGCACTAGTTCACGCTTGTGTGAAAGAAATACACAATGCGGTGATAGTTAAGTGCATGAAAAGCCCATTGCCTTAGTTTATAGAAGTGGATCACATTGGGAGTTGTATAATAGTGACCACTATTTAAATGTGTAGGGTATGACTTTTTTCACTGTGTGTTTTATTGTGTTTTACTTGAGAGTATTGTAAATAATAGCTTAGTAATTGATGTAGTGTGTATTAGGTTTTGGATTACACAACCATAGTTTCCTTTTTTACTACATAATTTTTTGAAATAAATAAGAGAAAGAAATTAAACTCAGGATTAACAGAATTAATGACTGTTAATTTAATTCAGGATTAAATTTGTCCCCACCTGTCGTTTTCTCTTTTTTGATGTTGTATTAACCCTAGACAGGGTAGGGTGATAGGGTTACCCCTGTTTTTTTGCAGATTCATATTACATCTTGTTAGGTGTGAGGGATTTATTAAGATATATGAGAGATATCTGACCCCCACTACGTGGAGGCTTAAATATGCATTATATAGTTAAAAAAGGATGCAATTGGCTGTGTATTGGGTAGGTTGCCACAGATAACTTAGAAAGTGTAAATCAGTTGATTTTGCACACTAAATAGGTAATATGTCAGATCACCAAACAGTTAGCTATACAGATGAACAAATATCGAAGCTCTTGGAATTACCTTCACTTCTTAGTGGGGAATCTCCATTAAGTGAGACACCGAAACTAGATAAAATAGAGAGATTAAAACAGCTTAAAAAGAAAAATACACGAACTCAACTACATGCACAGGTATTACTTGAACATCTAAAAAATAACACAATTCCATTAGGTTTACAGGTCAAAAATATTCCTGTGATCTTCACTGGGGACCCTAAATATTTGTCACAATTTAGTGGGGTAGGCACCAAATGCTCTCGCGATTGGTTAGCTTTGTCGGTTGAAACAGCTCTAAGGATTAGTGAGTGTGAATTAAAAGAAATAGCCGACCTGGAACAAGAGATTACGGCAGATAACACCATACAGAATGCCCAACAATTGTTGGAAGCAGTTAATAAAACTATATCAGACTTCAAAATCAATACAATCAATCAAAAAATAACTAAACTAGCTCGAGATATAAAGAATTTTGATATTCTAAATACTTACCCCTATTTAAGAGAAGACTTCTACAGAAACAACAATCCTAATAATCTTAACCTTCAGCTGCAGACAAGATCACGCAAAAAATTCATTACTTTCTCTGATACTTCGTCTGAATCCGAGTCAGAGACACAAGGCGCTTACTCTACGGCACAACCTTTTTTAGGCAGAGGCAGTCGCAGAGGGGTGAGAGGGGGAGGCAACTCCAGAGGACAATTTCAAGATCAAAACTTTTTTCGAACCAGGAGGAGAGCCTACAGACGACAGTAATGAGAGCTGAGGATCCAATTCCCATTTATAATTTGTCTTCACACCCCCTTACACAAATAGAAAAACATGTGCTAAGTAAAGGATTATCTTTTGTCCCTATTAGGAACCAAGACTCGGTTGAAAGTAAAATAGAAATATTGCAATTTCTTCGTAAGGTCAGATTGAGAGCTTTTTTTAGCATAACTCCTATACAAGATGGTATTGAAGACAGTGGCTTTAGATCTAAATCTAGTTTTCTACCAGAGAGAAATGATTTACCTGAAGAAATTAAAGTATTTGAAAATGTGGTTTTGAAGGAACTAGATTCACTCAACTCTAAAAGAATTTATTTCAACGACAATTGCTCAAAAACAGAAAAAGAAGCCATTAAAGATTTGGCTGAAAACCAAGAAATCATCATAAAACCGGCAGATAAAGGAGGTGGGATTATAATTTGGGATAAAGAACAGTACAATCTGGAAGCCATGAGACAATTGAGCAATTCACTCCATTATCGAGAAATACAAGATGATATACCAAAACAAGTCGGGAGTCAAATTGACTCACTTTTGGTCAAAGCGAAAGAACAAGGTTGGATTAGTAAAAAAGAATTCAATTTTTTTAGCCAATCGGACGCAAGAATTCCGTGTTTTTATATGCTCCCTAAGATCCATAAAAATGCAGAGCACCCACCAGGTAGACCAATAGTATCAGCTTGTGGCTCCATCCTAGAACCCCTTGCCCAATTTGTTGATGCATTCATAAAACCTGCGGTAATTAAGACATCAGCTTATGTAAGGGATTCCATGGATATCATTAACAAGTTAGAAAATTTAACATTTGAAGAGAATAGCCAGTTGTTGGTTACTTTTGATATCGAGTCATTGTATACTAATATTCCGCAAGACGAAGCTATTGAAATCATCAGAAAGACTTTAAATAATAACATTCATCCTCATACTCCGCCTACAGAATTCTTAGTGGAGCTAGCTACACTTTGTCTAAAAAACAACTTTTTTAAATATAACGATCAGTTATACCGCCAAGTTAAAGGCGTAGCAATGGGCTGCAGCTTTGCCCCAGAGGTTGCTAACCTAGTGATGGATTACTTTGAACATAAATGGGTGTATCCTCAAACTAACCCTTTCAGGGAACATCAATCACTGGTTTCGATACATCGATGACATCCTGATGGTGTGGCAAGGGACAGAGGAAACTTTAAAAGCTTTCCATGACTGGCTAAACCACCGTACAGTCGATTTCACTTTTACTATGAGTAAAGATAAAACCAAAATTAATTTCCTTGATTTATGGATATGGAACAAAAATGGTAAATTAGCAGTCAGTTAATATAAAAAAGCTACAGATTGTAACACTTTGTTACATTTCTCCAGTGGTCATCCACGGACACTCAAAGAAAATTTACCCTACGGGCAATTTTTGAGAATCAGGAGGAATTGTCCAGAAAAAACTGATTATTTTAACAATGCGGAAGAATTGACTAGGAAACTTACTGAGAGAGGATACCCCAAAAAATTGGTTAAAAATGCAGCTAAAAGGGCTTGGTTTACTCCTAGAGAAACATTATTGGTCCCAAAAGAAAAGACAAAAGATGTACCTTTAACATGTGTGATCACATTCAGCCCCAAGGCAAATAAAATACGATCTATTATCGAACGTAATTGGAAAATAATCAGTGAGTTGAATATAGATAAACCACTTTTTTCGTTCAAGAAGGCACGTAGTCTGAAAGATCAATGGGTTAAGGCAGTGCAAAAACAACCAGAAAAAAAGAAAGATTTGAGAACCCTGTTACAACTACCAGCAATCCAAGGGCATTTTAGATGTGGCAAATGTTTGGCATGCAAATACACGCAAGATACCAAAGAGGTTAAAATAAATGGTAGAGTACATGTTCAAAATGACTTTACTAACTGTAATACTAAAAATGTGATCTATTGCATTATGTGCCCATGTGGAAAAGCGTACATTGGACAGACTTCGCAACCAATAAAAACCAGGATTCTTCAGCATCGTTCAAGAATCAAATGTGGAGTGAAAGGAGCACCATTAGTTGAACATTTTTTGGACTACACACACACAGAAGAAGACATCTGGTGGACAGTATTATTGGCAATACAACCCAAACCGGATGGGCCAATAATGACAAAGAAATTACAAAAAATGGAAGCAAGATTTATTGAGAAATTCCACACAGCAAAAACTGGATTAAATGATGATGACGAAATGTGGGCTTTAATTAAATGAGACCTCGAATTTTTTATCAACCTATCTTTAAAATGTGGCCGGGTTCCATAGAACTACAATTTAGTGTGTTGAATATTTTATAATAGCAGCTAAAATGAGCTGCCCGTGGAATGGTATGTATAGTCATGATTGTTTTTTCAGTTCTGAAGAAAGAGTGTATATTTTGGTTATGAGTGATACATTGTTTGATTTAAAATATCTATTCAAACAGTCCTAGAATTAAAACCTCCCTCGGTAGGAAGTTCTTGTTAAAAAATGAGGGATGGTAAAGATGGACGAAATAATTATTCTGATAGGCTATTTTGAATATAGAGGCTTCAACTGGAATGAATATAGGTGGTCCAAGTTAGTTATTCTTGCTCCAACCTATTAACACCACTTTTTATCGAGTTGGTAAATACTTAGTTATTACATTGAGATCGAGATTTCTCAATTGTAGTAGCATTTATGCCCGTATAAATTAGCTGGAGTAAGGCGTTTTGACCTGCTCCAAGATGGCCGCTTTAGTTTGAGGGTGAGCAGCTACGTGCATAATTGACTGACGTTTGACCCGGAGGGTGTTGCTAAATTTAACGTCAGCACGCTCTAGTGAGCGCGACGTTGCTTAGCAACTTCCAGACGCGGAAGACGCGCTCCGAGACAGTATTGTCGAAGAACTAAGCGATACCAGCACACGCCGTAGCCGGTAAGATGGACGCTATATTGTGAACTGTTTTAGTCACTAGGTTGAGCAATTTTGCTTTTAATAAGAACCTTTGCACTCATGAGGGTCCCGTTTGCTTCCTTGGCAGGTGGGCTTTATGAGCCTCAATGGTTTCTTCGGCCAAATATAAGCAATAATAGCTTGTCCCACCGCTCTAGAACGAGCGATAATTAATGAGCGTCTCCGGGCTTTCTTTCACAAGTAAGACAATAACATGAAGCGTTTACAATAAAGCTAATTTACATAAGTATAAATATAGTTAAACAATGTATCACAGTTAATTATAAAAACACTAGATGGTTGAGTTTAAAGCTGGAATTATTTCTATATTCGTATTCTTTGTTTCTGTAATGAGCTAATATGTTTATAAAAGAAAGTTTGTTTGAATACCAAACAGTCTGTTGGCATGGAGTCTACACCTTCTATATTTTTGTTTATTTAACATATGTAGGATAATGTATGTATATTTGAAAGTACTTTTTGTATGTTTAATTGTTTTTTAGAATCACTTGTGCCCTTATCCAGTCCTGATGAGGCCCTAAATCAGCAGGCCGAAACGCGTTGACTTCATTCTCCTTACAAGTGCATTGGGTTCGCCGAACAAATGGACTATATTGTAAAAATTTAAAAATGCACTAGTTCACGCTTGTGTGAAAGAAATACACAATGCGGTGATAGTTAAGTGCATGAAAAGCCCATTGCCTTAGTTTATAGAAGTGGATCACATTGGGAGTTGTATAATAGTGACCACTATTTAAATGTGTAGGGTATGACTTTTTTCACTGTGTGTTTTATTGTGTTTTACTTGAGAGTATTGTAAATAATAGCTTATTAATTGATGTATTGTGTATTAGGTTTTGGATTACACAACCATAGTTTCCTTTTTTACTACATCATTTTTTGAAATAAATAAGAGAAAGAAATTAAACTCAGGATTAACAGAATTAATGACTGTTAATTTAATTCAGGATTAAATTTGTCCCTACCTGTCGTTTTCTCTTTTTTGACATTGGGGTGGTGAGCATGACTACTGCCTTTTCTAAGGCAGAAGTCATGTGGTATGGACTATTTTGCGTCAGAAAATTATGCTAGGATGGCTGGAGTCATGTTTTTTTTTTTTTTTACTCTAACCTGCCTAATGTCATTTTTTGGTACAAAACCCTCTTCTTCCATACCACCAGCCCCACCCGGCTAACATCATTTTTTTTAATGCTAGCCTACCCTTTGCACCGGCTTGCACCATTCCATAAATATGGTGCACGGCTGGTGCTCAGATATGGTGCAAGCCGGTGCTAAACTTTTTGGTGCGTTAGTGCAGTTTTGCACCAAAAAGTATATATCAGGGCCATTGTATCTTTCCTGTGCACAAAAACAGATTGTGTTCCTTCTGTTAGCCCCACTTGGCCTCTCTGAGACACACTTGTAACTGCTGGATCTGCCAGCACGGCCCGCCTTCTAATTGTGAGTTGGGCTATGTTTCATGTAGTCTCTGGATGGTGAGGAGGTCCGCTGAGCGCACAAAAAGTAATGCAGTGTGTGTTTGTTATTTAGGACAAAAGCGCAGCGGGTGCTGAGTCAAAAAATAGCAGCACATCTCTGTACCACTTTTGAAACGCAGGGATGCGTTGTATTTACAGGAATACGGCGCACCCCGGTTTCCCCTGTGCCGACACTGAATTAAGCTGCCTGCACCAATACAGGCATCCTTGCACCATAGCGCAAGGGTGTCTGCTTTGAGGGGGTAGATTGTTTATGTGCAGGACAGCGTCCCTTTGTGCACATAAACAATCTACAATGCCGATTTGGCACTTCTACGTGTCCTGCAAAATGCAACTGAAAGTGACACTCTGGTGGAGGTAAGGCCTTGTGAATCTGGCCTAAAGTAATTAACTATTTAAGACCACTGCCGCTGCTAGCCAAAGTGAGGCATCCTGGAGCGAGGTGAGGACTGCTGACTGTGACTCTTCGTCTGCTCTGAAAAAGTCTATTATAGCCGCCTGCTGCTGCAACCCATTGACCCCACCAACCAGGCTGGCTGAAGAGTTTTAGGCCCAAGATCCCTTGCAGCTCCAATTAAAGGGAGCCATTAAGCATCCCATGCAAAAAGATGAGGCACTCTCACCCATGCGTCCCTGCTGAGAATTCATGATTTTTTTTTAGGAACAAGCACTATGCCATTTACTCCCTAATATAAGACTTCCTATTACCCTACTATAACTCCCTAATATATATTACTTCCTACTATCTAGAGTATTTTTAGATTTTGATCTGATCTCTCTGTGATCTAACAAGAGCCTGTCAGTGGGTCAGAGAGCAAGAACTTTCAAAACCATCTGAATGAATCAATAGAATTAGCAATATGTTTAGACATCAGAAATGTGCAAAGAGATACACAAATATGAAAAAAGAATAAAAGGAAAATTGTGTTGGGGAAAAACTATCCTCCTGACAGAATAAAATATCACCAATGATAGCCTTTAAACTTTAGTAGTGGATTACAGGGCCTATATTAACCCATTTAAGTCTAACTCTTGCATACTTAATCATATCATTATGCGGTGCAGTAGGGGTGGTGTTTTCTGTAGCCAATGAACAGAAAGGGACAACAACAGATTATTCTGGTCACTACAACCCATTGGTCTAACTAATACAAGGTGGGAGGGGTACGTCACCACACACCTTCCAAGATCACTACAACAGACACAAAAGAATGCAATGGTAAACAAAATAAAGCCTAAATAGTCCCGTAGCAAATCATTTATCAAAGGTAACCCTCTATAAAGTCATAAAGGGGGTGATTCTAAGCTTGCCAAGCGGGAACCGCCAGAAGACCTTACCGCGGTCAAAAGACCGCAGCGGTCATTCTGGGTTTCCCACTGGGCTGGCGGGCGACCGCCGAAAGTCCGCCCGCCAGCCCAGCGGGAAACACCCTTCCCACGAGGACGCCGGCTCAGAATGGAGCCGGCGGAGTGGGAAGGTGAGACGGGTGCAGTTGCACCCGTCGCGAATTTCAGTGTCTGCAGAGCAGACACTGAAATTCTTTGTGGGGCCCTCTTGTGGGGCCCTCTTACCATTGGCATGGGCACTGCAGGGGCCCCCAGGGGCCCCACGGCACCCCATACCGCCATCCTGTTCCTGGCGGGCGATCCGCCAGGAACAGGATGGCGGTATGCGGTGTCAGAATCCCCATGGCGGATTCCCATGGGCAGCGGAAAGTCGGCGGTACACCGCCGGCTTTCCGCTTCTGGCCGCGGCTGTACCGCCGCGGTCAGAATGCCCGGCGGTGCACCGCCAGCCTGTTGGCGGTGCTACCGCCAACCTCCGCCCTGGCGGTATTTACCGCCAGGGTCAGAATGACCCCCAAAGTGTGGTATCCTTAATAACAGAGTACCAATTAGATTGGATGAGGAAGCCTCACCTCTATTTGTGCCATGCTTGTTCCTCGGCAACCTTATCCTACCATGGTAAGATGGTGTTTCAGTGGCACAATATTGATACACACAATATTGATATATAAAAATATCACAAATTAAATATTGTTAAAAAAATATTGCTTTCCTATACCTAACTAATGTAACTACAAATATCGAGAATACAAATATCATGTTTTACTTATATGGAAAGCAAAAATATGGGAACCAAAAATATTGTTACCATTAAATAAACAGATGATAAGTCAAAAATATCGCCTCACACAATATCAACAACAATAATATTGCCAAAATAATTACATTATCATTGTTATTAAACATAAAATAACCACTTTTTACATTACATCAGACATGAAAATAAACATTAAGCAACATATAAACATTTTGACAAAAAAAATATATTACATCACCAAACTAATTATGTCACCCCAAATAAAAATTCAACTAAATACATAACAATGTCAATTAAAAAAATATTTACATAAACTACAAATATTTATACAATTATATGTTTATATATATATATATATATATATATATATATATATATATATATATATATATATATATATATATATATATATATATATATATGTATATACCTACTGGCGACCTAGTGTCCATAGACAAAGCTTTTTTTGTTTTGCTTATACCTTTGGTACCATCTGATCAATCTTCATGATATTTTCAATACTAATAAGCTAATCACTTCGGCTGCTGTCCGGAAACTTTTGGGATGATTCATCAAGAGGGGGCTAAGAAAAAGGGGGGTTCCAAACCACGTTTTCCCCATGCAATATCCCATAGGGATTCTGACCACGACAACAGCCCGAACCGCTGAACGGAATTACACCACATTTGGCAGAAAGCTAGATCATGGTCCAGAAAGATCTCTTTTTGTTAATTGGTGCAAGTCAGTTCAGTAGTCTTTGAGTTATGAAAGGAGAAAGAAAGTGGACCCACTTCACCTAGGACGTGGTGTCATTCATACCGGGACTCGGACTCAGCTGAGTCCCAAGAAAAAAGTTAAACAAAACAAAAAGGGGCAGGGTAGTAATACCCTGAGCACGTAGGCCTGGTGGTGGGGTGCCACAGGGACCCCGCTGGGGCCAATAACATTTTTTTTATTTTTTCGACAATTTGCAGAGGATTCAGAGTTTTATTTATAAACAAGAGCGGTTTTACAGGCTTGTTTTTTTTTTTAGCCCCCGGGTGAGCAATACATGCTAATTCAAAATTGCAGCACCACCACGAACAACACTTTTTTTTCCACTGTGTGCGGCAGTGTGCGGTCTCTGTGCGCTGCAGCCAAGGATACGTGCGCCAAGAAATTGACCATTCACGCGCGCGCAGCGCATAACTAGCCAAGATCTTTGGCATTAGCCTCTCCATACCACTAAAGCAAAAAAGGGATATCATTGCTCCATGCAATAGGGCATCAAGGCAGTTTTGTGACCTGGTTGCACACCCCAAGGACATGAACTGTTAAGTGCCACCTACACCCCAGTTAGAGAAACCAGAGGAACATTGCCCGCGGCCTTTAAACGCTGTTTTCATTGACTTCAATCCAGATTCAAATATGAGCATTTTCTGCAATAGGAGAGCACGACTATCGCTCTAAAAGGCTTATTTGAGCTGAGAAAGTGATAATGCATATAAACAACTATGAAGTATGACAATGATGGAAAGTTGATAACAGCACATTTCCTACTGTTCGGAAGCATTTCCTAGCTCATTAACCATTAATTTTCAACATAAATATCACTTGCTCACTTGTATGCTAAAGTACGCCAAATGATGTTTAAAACACTCCCTGCGGCCTTTAAATGCTGTTTTCATTGACTTCAATCCAGATTCAAATATGAGCATTTTCTGCAATAGGAGGGCACGACTATCGCTTTAAAAGGCTTATTTGAGCTGAGAAAGTGATAATGCATATAAACAACTATGAAGTATGACAATGATGGAAAAGTTGATAACAGCACATTTCCTACTGTTCTGAAGCATTTCCTAGCTCATTAACCATTAATTTTCAACATAAATATCACTTGCTCGCTTGTATGCTAAAGTATGCCAAATGATGTTTAAAACACTCCCTGCGGCATTTAAACGCTGTTTTCATTCACTTCAATCCAGATTCAAATATGAGCATTATCTGCCTTAGGGGAGCACGTATATCGCTCTAAAAGGCTTATTTATTAACGTGCGCGCTTGCCGAAGGGGCCTGCGCGATGGGGGAAGGAAAGGTGCAGGGAACATTGGTAGTGACACATGTTTTCAGCATTGTAACACAGCAGCAGCTCCCTAATTGTATTGCAAATAATCCCTTTGACACTGTCCCATTTCTCATATTTGAGGTCCTGTTTTGATCTAAAAGAAAATTTTATATTGGATGTTGCGTGCAAAATGCAAAATGTCTGTAATAGACTCACATACCATCCACATTAAAAAGAAATGAAAGGAAAACATTATTTAAAACAATTTGTTTAAGAATTATTCAAGGTCATCAGGGCAAGACTCTCAGCAGAACAGAGATGGGTCTATCACGGGGTCTCCAGAAAGGCTGAGGTCCTGGGCCAGAGCCCACTTTTCTGCTATAAAACATCTCTGATGAATATGCTTTATTACCATGGTTACAAACTATCAAAACAGTGCTGTGTGAGGACGGGCTAAGGCTTTGCTGCTATGTATTTGCACAAACAACGAGATAGAACAAACTTGAAACTAATGCAATGAGACTCATTTGTACTTGAGTTCTTGGCCAGCCAGGTGGGTCGCAGGTTTGACTGATGCATTTCTGTGTAGAGCATCTTAAGTTGCACAGCATAGTACTTTTAATGAACTAAAGCTCCAGTGAAGCCTCTTCATTATCTGAAACCTTTCAGGGTCTGGAAGTTTGATAAAAAAATCCCAAGTCTTGAGTCACCACTGTCAGTCAACATTCATTTTTAGGTTGAGCATAAGCACATGGCCTCTTGTATACTTTAGTATGCTTCTTGTGGGCTTAAAGCTACTTTATTTGTTAGTTTCATTGTCCTTTAAAAATCCTTGCTTGCTAGTGGTCAGTCCTGCCTCTTTGCCCCTCCTTTTTCTCTTTGCGAGCAGGGACTAACTACTGTATAATTCTACTTTTGTTGTTTATCTCTTGCTTTGACAGACTACTTTATCATTTCTTTGTTGCTCCTGTTACACTGCTTGAATTTTATTGCAGCATTCGTCCCTCCCACCTCCTCCCATGTTGCTGACATTCTTTTGCATTCATCCTGGTGCTGTCCTCCTCTCCTCGAACATCTGCTCCACCATTAAACCTGAAGAAAAGGCAGCTCCCAGGTTCGGCTTGCTTTCTTTTCTTTCAGGCCAGTCCAGCGCATTTTTGTTTGGAGGTGATGGTTCTGTGTTTTCACTTTTATGTAAACAGGGTTGTAAATATAATTTCATAGTCAGTAGTTCTAACTGTTGCAAATGAGAGACCTGTTGCATTGCAATTTTTTTTCTTCGTTTTGTTGATGCACTTTACAGAGTGGAGCTTTTGTAGCTGCCTCAGGTCTGCATTTCTCCATGTGAGTTTGCTCCTTCCTTAGTCGAGTTGACTTTCACTTTATTCACCTTAGAAGGAATGCTGTCGGATTCCGGAGTGTAACTGTGCAGTTTGGCAGTGTGATTTACTGACAGCCACAGCAGCTCTAGTGATAAAGCGATTAATGAATATCTGTAGCCCAAGAATGCTAGAGTCAGAAGCTGCAGGAATTTGTGTCTCTTTAGCAGTACTCGTTTACTCAGGCTTCAAAGCCTACATGTACTTTATTGTTTATAAATATAAAAAATAGGGTTAATTCATGTACAGATTTATTTTGTTCTGCTGCAAGGGTGGTGCAACACTTATAAAGTGCTTGACGAAACAGAAAAACAAACACATGAGTTCTTTACAGGAATGCTTCACACCATTGTTTCAAACAAGAAGAGCACAAGTCCGCTTGCTTTGTGCTTGCTCGCCTTGCGCTTGCTACACGTGAATCCTTCAGCGAGTCCTTAAAGAGATCATTTTTTGTTTGTTTTTTTCAAAAGGAGAAACAGCCCCAGCACTACAAATGCCTTATCAAAGCTTAACTCTTGCAATCTTGTTCCAGGCACTTCTCCAGTAACGGTGAGCGCTGTAACAGTGTTTTTGACCAAGGGTTCAGAGACAAATTTTATTTGTTTTTGTGATAATGAGACATTTCACAGTGCCCTGTGGAGAGTTATACCACACCGATCCTGCCCTGCATCAGCAGTCTCTTTTTGGTGTGAACACAGGCATGCAAGACTGCTTACTAGAAACAACATGCAGACTACCCCGTCTCCACACCTTTTGAGGGTGTGTAGTCCCGAATAGATGGAATGCACATGAACACTGCTTGATTCAATCTGAACTTGTTTTTCTTTATGCATGTAGTAAACACATCTGTGTCCAGCACTTGCGTATGAATATGTCAGATTGTAGTTTGTGTTTTTTAATGGATTTGTCTGTATATGACATGAACGGGTGAATTACTTTCCTAATTGGGCAAACGATACGATGATTGTAACCACATTGCCTCCGGAGTGCGGTGAGCTGCGCTGTAGTTGTCTGTAATGTCGCGCCCAGGGATGTGAACTGGAGCGCGGGCATTCCCATTGCTAAGTATTGTGAAGGGGAGGTTTTACCTTTGTACCCCCTGTAGGAAAGTACCATCTTGCCTGGCATGTTACCCCCATATTTCACTGTATATATGTTGTTTTAGTGTATGTGTCACTGGGACCCTGCCAGCCAGGGCCCCAGTGCTCATAAGTGTGCCCTGTATGTGTTCCCTGTGTGATGACTAACTGTCTCACTGAGGCTCTGCTAACCAGAACCTCAGTGTTTATGCTCTCTCTGCTTTCCAAATTGTCACTAACAGGCTAGTGACCAATTTCACCAATTCACATTGGCATACTGGAACACCCTTATAATTCCCTAGTATATGGTACTGAGGTACCCAGGGTATTGGGGTTCTAGGAGATCCCTATGGGCTGCAGCATTTCTTTTTCCACCCATAGGGAGCTCTGACTGTTCTTACACAGACCTATATGTCTAACCTTTACCTGGTGAAGGTTGGGTGCAAAGTTACTTAGTGTGTGGGCACCCTGGCACTAGCCAAGGTGCCCCCACATCGTTCAGGGCAAATTCCCCGGACTTTGTGAGTGCGGGGACACCATTACACGCGTGCACTATACATATGTCACAACATATGTATAGTGTCACAATGGTAACTCCGAACATGGCCATGTAACATGTCGAAGATCATGGAATTGTCACCCCAATGCCATTCTGGCATTGGGGAGACAATTCCATGATCCCCCGAGTCTCTAGCACAGACCCGGGTACTGCCAAACTGCCTTTCCCGGGGTTTCACTGCAGCTGCTGTTGCTGCCAACCCCTCAGTCAGGTTTCTGCTCTCCTGGGGTCCAGCCAGGCCTGGACCAGGAAGGCAGAACAAAGGACTTCCTCAGAGAGAGGGTGTTACACCCTCTCTCTTTAGAAAAAGGTGTCAGGGCTTGGGAGGAGTAGCCTCCCCCAGCCTCTGGAAATGCTTTGATGGGCACAGATGGTGCCCATCTCTGCATAAGCCAGTATACACTGGTTCAGGGATCCCACAGCCCTGCTCTGGCACGAAACTGGACAAAGGAAAGGGGAGTGATCACTCCCCTGACCTGCACCTCCCAGGGGAGGGGCCCAGAGCTCCTCCAGCGTGCCCCAGACCTCTGCCATCTTGGATTCAGAGGTGTGCTGGCACACTGGACTGCTCTGAGTGGCCAGGGCCAGCAGGTGACGTCAGAGACTCCTTCTGATAGGCTCTTACCTGTGTTACTAGCCTATCCTCCTTCCTAGGTAGCAAAACCTCCTTTTCTGGCTATTTAGAGTCTCTGCTTTGGGGAATTCTTCAGATACCGAATGCAAGAGCTCACCAGAGTTCCTCTGCATCTCTCTCTTCACCTTCTAACAAAGGATCGACCGCTGACTGCTCAGGACGCCTGCAAACCCGCAACAAAGTAGCAAAGAAGACTACTGCCACCTTGTATCGCTTCATCCTGCCGGCTTTCTTGCCTGTTTCCTGGTGGTGCATGCTTTGGGGGTAGCCTGCCTCCTTTTTGCACCAGGAGCTTTGAAGAAATCTCCTGTGGGTTGACGGAATCTTCCCCCTGCAACCGCAGGCAACAAAAGACTGCATCACTGGTCCTCTGGGTCCCCTCTCAGCACGACAAGCATGGTCCCTGGAACTCAGCAACTCTGTCCAAGTGACTCCCACAGTCCAGTGACTCTTCAGTCCAAGTTTGGTGGAGGTAAGTCCTTGCCTCCCCACGCTAGACTGCATTGCTGGGTCCCTCGTGATTTGCAGCTGTGCACTCTTCCAGGATTTCCTTCATGCACAGCCATGCCTGGGTCCCGACACTCTAACCTGCAGTGCAGAACCTTCTGAGTTGTCCTCCGGTGTTGTGGGACTCCCTTTTGTGTCTTCGGGTGGACTCCGGTTCACTCCTCTTCCAAGTGCCTGTTCCGGTACTTCTGCGGGTGCTGCCTGCTTCTGTGAGGGCTCCCTGACTTGCTGGGCGTCCCCTCTGTCTCCTCATCCAAGTGGCGACATCCTGGTCCCTCCCGGGCCACAGCAGCATCCAAAAACCCTAACCTCCATCCTTGCAGCTAGCAAGGCTTGTTTGCCGTCTTTCTGCGTGGGAACACCTCTGCAAGCTTCTTCACAACGTGGAACATCCATCCTCCAAAAGGGGAAGTTCCTAGTCCTCTTCGTTCTTGCAGAAACCAAAGCTTCTTCCATCCGGTGGCAGCTTCCTTGCACCCTCAGCTGGCATTTCCTGTGCATCTGCCCACTCTCGACATTGTCGCGACTCTTGGACTTGGTCCCCTTGTTTCACAGGTACTCAGGTCCGGAAATCCACTGTTGTTACTTTGCTGGTGTTGGTCTTCCTTGCAGAAACCCCCTATCACGACCTCTGTGCTCTCTGGGGGTTATAGGTGCACTTTAACCCTACTTTTCAGGGTCTTGGGGTGGGCTATTTTTCTAACCCTCACTGTTGTCTTACAGTCCCAGCGACCTTCTACAAGCTCACATAGGTTTGGGGTCCATTTGTGGTTCGCATTCCACTTTTGGAGTATATGGTTTGTGTTGCCCCTATACCTATGTGCTCCTATTGCAATCTACTGTAACTTTACATTGCTTGCATTACTGCATATTTTTGGTATTGTGTACATATATCTTGTGTATATTCGGCATCCTCATACTGAGGGTACTCACTGAGATACTTTTGGCATATTGTCATAAAAATAAAGTACCTTTATTTTTAGTATATCTGTGTATTGTGTTTTCTTATGATATTGCGCATATGACACCAGTGGTATAGTAGGAGCTTTGCATGTCTCCTAGTTCAGCCTAAGCTGCTCTGCTATAGCTACCTTCTATCAGTCTAAGCTGCTAGAAACACCTCTTCTACACTAATAAGGGATAACTGGACCTGGTACAGAGTGTAAGTACCCCTTGGTACCCACTACAAGCCAGGCCAGCCTCCTACATTGGTTGTGCAGCGGTGGGATAAGTACTTGCAACTACTTACCACTTTGTCATTGTGTACTTTTCATAAGAGAATAATATACAAAACAAGTTCAGTGTATGTACACCTAACCAAAAAGTTTTTCTTTTCTTCTCTTCCACTATCTGCTAAGTGCTGAAAAGTACTCCTAAACTTTCAAAAAGTTTGAAAAAGTTTGAAAAAGTTTTTTTTCCTGTTCTTTAAAAAGTCCTGAAACTTTTTCTATCTTTTATCTGTCTCTAAACCTTTTTCTATCATGTCTGGTGTAGGAACTCCTCTTAATCTGGTCAGTACAACATATGACAATCTTAACTTTAAGAGCCTAAGGAGTCTCTGCATTAATAGAGGTTTAGTGGTAGGAAAGAACCCTTCTAGAGAGTTACTGTCTAATATGCTTATTGAAAATGATAAGGCCCTGGGTGGCACCTCATCTGAAAAGTTGATAGATAGCTCACACTCTGACTCAGGGGAGCCCCTTGAGGGAGTGTTGCAGGGTTCCCTTCCTAATCTGCCCCTTAGCAGACCACCTAGCAATGCTGGTAGTAATAGAAGCTCCCATCATAGTAGGGATGTTTTTGTTCCTGGAGGCCAGGTTGTTAAAGTGCCAACTGTTAGGGACATGTCTCCCTCTGCTCATTCAAATCTTTCTTCTGTGTCAAAACATTCCCAACCCACCCACCCTGATGACAAAAACGTTATAAAGGGAGCTCAATACGTTGAGAGTAGAAGAGACCAGGCTGAGACCAGGCTGAAGCTTACACAGCAACAGCTGGCTCTAGACAGGGAATCCCTAGACTTAGAAAAAGAGAGACAGAGGTTGGGGTTTTAACCTCATGGTGGCAGCAGCAGTATTCCTGATAGTAATACCGTTACAGAGCATGATTCCAGGAATCTGCACAAGATAGTTCCCCCTTACAAGGAGGGGGATGACATTAACAAGTGGTTTGCTGCACTTGAGAGGGCCTGTATGGTACAGGGGGTCCCTCAAAGGCAGTGGGCTGCTATCCTATGGCTATCTTTCAGTGGAAAGGGTAGGGATAGGCTCCTTACTGTGAAGGAAAGTGATGCCAATAATTTTAAAGTTTTGAAGAATGCACTCTTGGATGGATTTGGCATAACCACTGAACAATACAGGATTAAGTTCAGAGAAACCAGAAAAGAGTACTCACAAGACTGGGTAGACTTTTTTGACTATTCAGTGAAGGCCTTGGAGGGGTGGTTACATGGCAGTAAAGTTTCTGACTATGAAAGCCTGTACAATCTAATCCTGAGAGAGCATATTCTGAATAACTGTGTGTCTGATTTGTTACACCAATATCTAGTGGACTCAGATCTGACCTCTCCCCAAGAATTGGGAAAGAAGGCAGACAAATGGGTCAGAACAAGAGTGAACAGAAACGTTCATACAGGGGGTGACAAGGATGGCAAGAAGAAGGATGGTAAGTCTTCAGACAAGAGTGGGGACAAATCTAAAAATTAGTCTTCATCAGGCCCACAAAAACACTCTGGTGGGGGTGGTGGGTCCAAATCCTCTTCTAATCAAGTAAAAAAAACATGGTGCTATTTATGTAAAGTAAAAGGCCATTGGACAACTGATGCCAGTTGTCCAAAGAAAAGCACCATGCCTCCCACTACCACAATCCCTACTGCAACCTCTAGTGCCCCTAGTAATAGCAGTGGTGGTGGGAGCAAACCTACTAATAGCCAATCCAAGGGAGTAGCTGGGCTCACTTTTGATAATTTAGTTGGGGTTGGTCTTGTTAGGGAGACCAAAGAGGCTGTGCTAGTCTCTGAAGGTGCCATTGATTTGGCCACCTTGGTTGCTTGTCCCCTTAATATGGATAAGTACAAGCAACTTCCCCTAATCAATGGTGTTGAGGTTCAGGCCTACTGGGACACAGGTGCCAGTGTTACCATGGTAATAGAGAAACTGGTACACCCTGAAAAACACCTACTTGGTCACCAGTACCAAGTGACAGACGCTCATAACAACACTCTTAGCCACCCCATGGCTGTTGTGAATCTCAACTGGGGGGGGGGGTTTACTGGTCCAAAGAAAGTTGTGGTTGCTTCAGATTTACCTGTAGACTGTCTACTAGGAAATTATTTAGAGACATCAGCTTGGGCAGAAGTGGAGTTGGAGGCTCATGCAGCAATGCTGGGCATTCCTGGGCATATTTTTGCTTTAACAAGGGCTCAGCCCAAAAAGCAAAAAGGACAGGGTGACTTGGATCCTGGAACAAAGGACCAAGTGCTCACTAATGCTAGGGTTAGTAAGGGTAAATCCCTACCCACTATCCCTCCCTCTACAGATGATTCAACTTCTGAGGAAGAAGAATTTCCCCCCTGTGCAGAACCTTCACCAGAGGAGCTGGCAGCAGACACTGCTGAGCTTTTGGGTGGAGGGGGGCCTGCCAGGGAGGAGTGTGGCACAGCAATCCTGTCCCACATTAGAGGGTCTCAGACAGCAAGCTGTCAAACAGCAAATGGGGATGTCAGTGACTCACATAGAGTTTACTGGGAGGACAACCTCTTGTACACAGAGGCAAGGGACCCAAAACCTGGATCAGCCAGGAGATTGGTCATTCCCCTGCAGTACAGAGAGTTCCTCCTAACTCTGGCACACGACATTCCCTTGGCTGGACATTTGGGTCAGATTAAAACATGGGAAAGGCTTGTCCTCCTGTTTCACTGGCCTAGGATGTCAGAGGACACAAAAGACTTTTGTAAGTCCTGTGTGACCTGCCAAGCCAGTGGCAAGACTGGTGGCACTCCAAAGGCTCCCCTTATTCCACTACCTGTGGTTGGGGTTCCCTTTGAAAGGGTAAGGGTTGATATAGTTGCCCCCCTTGACCCTCCTACTGCTTCAGGCAATAGGTTTATCTTGGTGGTAGTGGACCATGCCACAAGATATCCTGAAGCTATTCCTCTAAGGACCACTACAGCTCCTGCAGTGGCAAAAGCCCTCCTGGGAATCTTTTCCAGGGTGGGCTTCCCAAAAGAGGTTGTATCAGACAGGGGTAGCAACTGTATGTCTGCATACTTAAAGGCCATGTGGAAGGAATGTGATGTAACATACAAATTCACCACACCTTATCATCCACAAACAAATGGACTGGAAGAGAGGTTTAATAAAACTCTCAAAGGAATGATAATAGGACTCCATGGAAAATGCAGGAGAAGATGGGATGTCCTGTTACCTTGCCTCCTTTTTGCTTACAGGGAGGTACCCCAGAAAGGAGTGGGCTTTAGCCCATTTGAACTCCTATTTGGGCACCCTGTAAGAGGTCCTCTAACACTTGTAAAGGAGGGTTGGGAACAACCTTTAAAAGATCCTAAGCAAGACATAGTAGACTATGTACTTGGCCTAAAATCCAGAATGGCTGAGTACATGAAAAAGGCCAGTAAAAACCTTCAGGCCAGCCAAGAGCTCCAAAAGCAATGGCATGACCAGAAGGCTGTTCTGATTCAGTACCAACCAGGACAGAAGGTGTGGGTATTGGAGCCTGTGGCCCCAAGAGCACTCCAAGACAAATGGAGTGGACCCCATCTCATTGTTGAAAATAAGGGAGAGGTCACCTATTTAGTTGACCTAGGCACTGCCAGGAGTCCCCTTAGGGTGCTCCATGTCAATCGCCTAAAACCCTACTATGACAGGGCGGATCTCACCCTGTTCATGGCAACAGATGAAGGACAGGAAGAAGAGAGTGGCCCTCTCCCTGATCTCTTCTCTTCCACAGAACAGGATGCTCTAGTGGAAGGTGTAGTTTTGGCAGACTGTCTTACTGCTGAGCAGAAAGACAACTGCATAAATCTCCTGTAGGAAAGTCCTTTTTTTTTGCCTGATCACCCCCACTCTTTCTGGATAGGTACTGGTGGTTACTGACTCTTGGCTGTGCCCTGGGTACTGCTTACCAGTCCCAGGGCCAGTGCTCTGTGTAAAATGGATATGCAAATTAGGCTAATTATAATTGGCTAAGTTAACCTACCTATAAGTCCCTAGTATATGGTAGGGCATGTAGGTTTAGGGACCACAGCATAGGTGGTGCACACCTAGGTGCATTGCTGAGGTGCCCAGTGTCATTTTAAAAGCAAGCCTGCCTTGCTGGCTGCTTTTAAAATAAAGTTATATGCAAATTCGACTTTGGAATTAAAGGTACTTCCAAAGTCTTAAAACTACCTTATTTTTACATATAAGTCACCCCTAAGGTGTGCCCTATGTGCCCCTAGGGCTGGGTGCCATGTAACTATAAGCAGGGACTTTATAAAAATAGATTTATAAGCCCTGGTGAGGTAAAAACAGCCAAATTCGTTTTTCCCTCATTGAAGTAAATGGCCTTCATAGGCTAGAATGGGCAGACTTTATTTTAAATTTTAAAGTCTCCTTAAATGTTACATACCAAGAATTTGGTATCAAATTGATTGTTATAATAAATCCCACAACTTCCAGTTGTGGGATTTAATATAACCAGTTCAGGTAAAAAGTTTAGACTTTACCTAAAAAGTTGCCAATTTCAGCTCTGCATTGTTTTTGCTGCTGTGCTCTGATTGGCCAGCCTGCAGCAGCTTCTGCCAGGCTACTTTAATGAGGTGTGAAGTGGCCTGGCTTCACACAAAGGAATGTGCTTGGTGGAGAGAATCTCCCCTCAGCAGATGGTGAGGCAGGAAGGGGGAGGGCTGCCAAACTGGTCTTCAAAGGCAGAGAAGGACATCTGGAGCACCCAGCAACACCCCCACATCCTGCAAACCCAGACAGCTAGGTGCCCCCTTGATTAGATTAGGAGAGGGCAGGAGAGGGGTGTGTTTATGATTTTTAGCCACACCAGTGGGTGGGCTCAGCCAGATCTCTCCTCCAAAAATCAGATTCATCCATTTTGGATTTTTAGAGACTGTTGCCTTCTGGGATGGATTTTTGCCACCCTTCCCAGGAAGTGGTCGTCACAGGGGGACGACCCTGTCCCTGATTGGAGAACCAGGGCCCCCCTGCTTTTCACCCAGGAGCAAGGATAAAACTGGCAGACCTGCACCCACGCCTCAGATCCCCACCAAATTTCAAGAAGAAGGAACTAGAAGGAGAAGAAGGACTGCCCTGCTGGACCCCTGGCCTGCACCTGGACCCTGCACTCAGAAAGACTGCACCAGCTGCACACTTGGGCTTCACCACAAGAAGGACTTTGCCTGGCTTCAACTGGTTCAAGGAGGGACTCCCTGTTTGCTACAGGTGAAAAATTGCTATCCAGATACCCCTGCACCAACTCCTGAAAAAGTGACCAGCTGACCACTGTCCAGTGGCCAAAAAGGAGTTTGCGCCAGGTGCATTCTGGGAGTTGAAGTCCGCACTTCCCAAGGACCATCACAGAACTTCTGGACCCTTGGGGTGAGCGGTGGACCCCAAAAGAACCTTGAAAGAACATCTGGGTGAAGCCCCAGAAGTTTGGAAAAGATTGGAGAATTTTTTTTAAAAAGCTCCATAAAGTGACCGACCCGACGCGGAAATTCTAGCCGGCTTGCCTCAACCACGACCCGGCCTGACTTCGTGGTTCGTCCCGGTAACGAAAAACATCCAAAAAAGAGACTAAGTCCGAACGTAAAAAGTTGACCGGGACCTTCCAGCCATCGTATCCGAGAAGGGCTCCACGGACGTCGGATCAAGATCCAGGTTTACCCCGGTCGAAGGATTTTCATCTCGAAGAAACGACTAAGTCCGAAGGTAAAAATCACCACGAGGAAACCGACTTCGCGTATCCGGACAAGGGCTCCAGGAGGTCGGATCCAACTGGCAGGTTCATCCCGGGGAAGAAAAACATCAAAAAAGAGACTAAGTCAGAAGGTAACTTTTTAACCGAGGCCTCCCGCGACTTGTAGCCGAGCAGGGCTCCATCGCGGTCGGCCTGAAAGTTTGACTTTGCCCCGGTCCTGGTGCAACCAGATGACCCGATTGGCGCTTTTTGTTTCTAAGCGCTAGAAAATAATAATACTTTAAAAATTCATATCTCCGGTTCCCCTGAACCGATTTTAATCGTTTTTGTGTCATTTTAAAGATAAAAATATAAGCTATTTTTATAAATTGGTTTTGGATTTTTAAACTGTTTCCTGTGTTTTATTTAATTACTGTTTTGTGATATTTGAATGCTTTACACTTTGTCTCCTAAGTTAAGCCTTGACGCTCGATGCCAAGCTACCAAGGGTAGAGCTGGGATTAATTTACTGAGACCTAACTGTACTTATGTGGAGGTTTGTGGCTTGTTGCTAGGTGTAGGTACCTACCTGCCCTACCAATAACCCATTTTCCAACATAATTGGAAGCAGCGACGGGATCCTGTACTTGTGTTCAATATCACGTTACAGTTTTAGATAAAACAAATTAAAAATCCTTTAAATTGTCCTAGTGCAAAAATTGTTTTTAATTTTTAATTTTATTTTTTTTTAATTAATTTGGATTAATTTCAATTATTGAATTTTTGTAATTTTTCTAAATTCTTGTTACCAATTTTTGCAAAAAGTTTTTGTTGACACAAAACTAGGGAACCATGGAGCTTGATCTGGCTAGCCTACCCACACTGACAATAGTCCAGCTTAGGGGGTTGTGTATTGAGAGAGGGTTGCCTGCAACCACTGATCTCAGGAAGCAAATCCTGATTAAATCCCTGACAGCATGGGCTGAGGCCCAAGAGGTAGAGACAGAGGAAGCTCCAGAGGAGGAAGAAAAAGAGGAAGATGCTAACTCTAACCACTCAGGGGAGGGAAGGCATCCGAGCCTAAGTGAGGAAGAGGAGGAACGGTCCTCAGTGGATACGGTCACTAGAGGCAGACCCAAAGCTAGTGGTAGGAAGGGGGTCCTTTCAGGAAGAGAGAACCCATCCATCAGAGAAAGAGAGCTGGAAGCCCAGCTAGCCTACATAGCTTTGGAAGCAGATAAGCTTGCCCTAGAAAAGAAAAAGTGGGCAAGCAAAGAAAAAAAAGATGGAGGCAGCGAGAAAGAAACTGAGGTGTCCCTGGGTGGGGGTTTTGCCCCCAGATTACCCAAAGGGGTGGTTTCTGCCTATGTAGAGGGGGATGACATAGATAAGTGGCTGGGGGCCTTTGAGAGGGCCCTCCAGATGAGGAAAGTCAAGCCTCAGTACTGGGGTTCACTCCTTTGGGAGTTAGTTCCCAACTCTGGGAGGGATAGGCTCCTAACCATGAGTGGGGAGGATGCAGACTCATACCCCAGTATGAAGAGTTGCTTGACTAAAAAGTTTGGTCTCACCCCAGAGCAGTATAGGCTTAAGTTTAGGGACACCCAAAAGACAAGCACCCAGTCCTGGGTGGACTTTGTGGACATTTCAGTAAAAGCACTGGAGGGCTGGATACAGGGCAACAGGGTAAGTACCTTTGAGGGGCTGTACAATTTGATTATGAGGGAGCACCTTCTAACTAATTGTGTCCAAGAGAGGCTCCGCCAGTATCTAGTAGACTCTAGGTTGACCAACCCCAGAGAGCTGGGGGAGGCAGCAGATGACTGGTTAAGAACTAGGGTTAACCAGAGACCCCCAGGGGGTGATCAGAAAAAGGGAGGACATGGTTCTTCTCAGGGGAAGAACCAGGGGAAAGATGACAAAAAACCCAAAGAGTCCTCACAAGAGTCCCCAAAAACTTCTCAGGGAGGGGGAACCCCGAGCCAATTCACTTTTAAAGGGAAAGGGTATCAGGGAAAGAATTATGATCCTGCTAAAGCAGGAAAGTTTCAGGAGCTTGCTAAGGCCGGCAAGTGTTTTGACTGTCATCAGCCAGGACATAAAAGAGGAGATGCTATCTGCACCAAGAAGCCCCCCACTGGTGGGCAATCCCAGGGGATTGCTAGTGTAGGGTTGGGGGTGGAAGTTGGCCCAGGGGTGGAATCAGGGTACACTGAGGTCACCTTAGTATCCGTGGGTGGGGTGGACATTGCAACTATGGCCACCTTACCTCCCATCATGGAGAGGTATAGGCAGAGGCCTAAAGTCAATGGGACTGAAGTGGAAGCTCTGAGAGATACAAGAGCCAGTGTGACAATGGTCGCAGAAAAGCTGGTTTCTCCAGAGCTGGTCTTACCTGGTGTCTTCCACCAGGTGACTTATGCAGATACCAGAACCAAACTCCATCCCATGGCTATGGTGAGTCTGGAATGGGGAGGTGTGACTGGCCCTAAAAAAGTAGCTGTAGCTCCTGCCCTCCCAGTAGAGTGTCTACTGGGAAATGATCTTGAAGCATCTGAATGGTCAGAAGTGGAGAGAAGGGTCCATGCACAGATGCTGGACCTCCCTGAATGGGTGTGTGCTGTGACCAGGTCACAGGCAGCACAACAGGGAAATGCTGGACACTTGGACCCTGGAACAATGGGCCAAGCCTCCAAGAAAAAGAGAAAAGGCACTGGGTCTGGCTTGCCAGCCCCAACAAGTACAGAGGGTCAGGAAGAATCCAACCCTGAGGGGGAGGATCTGAACTCTGAGGGAGGGACACCTTCCCTGCAAACTCTGCCTGACTTGGCAGAACTGCAAGGGGCAGGTGGGCCCACCAGAGAAGATTTGTGCCAGGGACAAAGAGAGTGTCCCACTCTTGAGGGCCTGAGGCCGACTGCTGCCAGGCAAGAACAAGGGGATACCAGTGGTACCCACAAGGTTTACTGGGAGGATGGAGTTCTCTACACTGAGGCAAGGACCCTCATATAAGGGGCTACTAGGAGAGTAGTGGTCCCCCAAAAGTATAGAGAATTCCTCCTTACCTTAAGCCATGATATCCCCTTAGCTGGTCATTTGGGACAGACCAAGACCTGGAGCAGGCTGGTCAACCATTTTTATTGGCCCGAAATGTCAGAAAAAGTCAGGGAGTTTTGCAGCTCCTGTGTCACCTGTCAAGCCAGTGGCAAGACAGGGGGCAAGCCAAAGGCTCCCTTGATTCCACTGCCAGTGGTTGGGACTCCCTTTGAGAGGGTGGGGATTGACATTGTTGGTCCCCTAGACCCACCAACTGCTTCAGGAAACAGGTACATTGTGGTGGTAGTGGACCATGCCACCAGGTACCCTGAGGCAATACCCCTCCGGACAGTCACTGCTCCCACAGTGGCTAGGGCCCTACTTGGTGTGTTCACCAGAGTGGGATTCCCAAAGGAGGTGGTCTCAGATAGGGGCACAAACTTTATGTCAGCCTATCTGAAAGCCATGTGGGAGGAGTGTGGTGTTACTTATAAGTTCAGCACACCCTACCATCCACAGACCAATGGTCTGGTGGAAAGATTCAATAAGACCCTGAAGGGCATGATCATGGGTTTGTCTGACAAACTCAGGAGGAGATGGGATGTCCTCCTCCCATGCCTGCTGTTTGCCTACAGGGAGGTGCCACAGAAGGGGGTTGGATTCAGCCCCTTTGAGTTACTGTTTGGGCACCCTGTAAGAGGCCCATTGTGCTTGGTGAGAGAGTCTTGGGAAAAGCCTCTCAAGGAATCCAAGGAGAATGTGCTGGATTATGTACTAGGCCTGCGGTCTCGCATGGCTGAGTATATGAAGAAGGCAAGCAGAAACCTGGAGGCCAGTCAGGAGCTCATGAAGCTCTGGCATGATCAAAAGGCTACCATGCCTGAGTATCACCCAGGACAGCTGGTGTGGGTTTTGGAGCCCATGGCTCCTAGGGCACTACAGGCCAAATGGACTGGGCCCTATTCAATCCTAGAGAAAAAAAGGTGAGGTCACCTACTTGGTGGACCTTGGCACCCCCAGGAATCCTCACAGGATCCTACATGTAAACAGGATGAAACCCCACCAGGACAGGGCAGACATGACCATGCTGATGGTCACTGATGAAGGGAAGGAGGAGGAGGGTGAACCGCTGCCAGACCTCCTGTCCTCAAAGGAAAAAGATGGGTCAGTGGAGGGAGTGGTACTCTCTCCCAAATTGACAGATCAGCAACAACAAGACTGTAAGCAAGTCTTGGGACAGTTTGCTAGTCTGTTCTCCCTGACCCCTGGACTCACCAATTGGTGTGTCCATGATGTTGACACTGGTGACAGCTTGCCTGTCAAGAACAAGCTGTACAGGCTGTCTGACCAGGTCAAGGCCAACATCAAAGCTGAAGTGGCTAAGATGTTGGACCTGAAGGTAATTGAGCACTCTGATAGTCCTTGGTCCAGTCCAGTGGTACTGGTGCCCAAAGCTAATCCCCAAGGAGGGAAGAAAGAATTAAGATTCTGTGTGGACTACAGAGGTCTAAATGCAGTCACTAGGACTGATGCTCACCCCATACCTAGAGCTGATGAGCTCATTGACAGGTTGGGGGCTGCCAAATTCCTGAGCACCTTTGATCTGACCTCAGGATATTGGCAGATTGCCTTAAGTCCAAGAGCTAAGGAGAGGTCAGCATTTTCCACACCAGAGGGCCACTTTCAGTTCAAGGTGATGCCCTTTGGGATGAAAAATGCTCCTGCCACCTTCCACCGGTTGGTGAATAGAGTCCTATCTGGGTTGGAATCTTTTAGTGCAGCTTATCTGGATGATATAGCTGTATTTAGTTCCACCTGGAGGGACCACCTGGTCCACCTGAAGGAAGTGCTTCAGGCCCTGCTTCAAGCAGGCCTGACTATCAAGGCAAGCAAGTGCCAGATAGGGCAAAGTTCTGTTGTGTACCTGGGCCACCTTGTTGGTGGAGGCCATGTACAACCTCTCCAGCCCAAGATCCAGACTATCCTGGATTGGGAGGCTCCAAAAACCCAGACTCAGGTCAGGGCCTTTCTTGGCCTGACTGGGTATTACAGGAGGTTTGTTCAAAATTTTGGGACCATAGTGGCCCCTCTAACTGAGCTTACCTCCAAGAAACAGCCCAAGAAGGTCATTTGGACCCCAGAGTGTCAAAAAGCTTTTGACACCCTAAAACAGGCTATGTGTTCAGCACCAGTGTTACTGGCCCCTGACTATAACAAGGAATTTGTAGTGCAAACAGATGCTTCAGAGGAAGGGATTGGGGCAGTGTTAGCACAAGTTAATGAAAAGGGCCATGATCACCCAGTTGCCTTCATCAGCAGGCGACTACTCCCCAGAGAGAAAAAATGGAGTGCCATTGAGAGGGAGGCCTTTGCTGTGGTTTGGTCCCTGAAGAAGTTGAGGCCTTACTTGTTTGGCACTCACTTCCGTGTACAAACTGACCACAGACCTCTCAGATGGTTGATGCAGGTGAGGGGGGAGAACCCAAAACTGTTAAGGTGGTCCATTTCCCTACAGGGAATGGACTTCACAGTGGAGCACAGACCTGGGACTGCTCATGCCAATGCAGATGGCTTTTCCAGGTTTTTCCACTTAGCTGATGAGGACTACCAGGGTGTAGGTTAGTACCCATCACCTTTCATCTGGGGGGGGGGCAGTGTAGGAAAGTCCTTTTTTTTGCCTGATCACCCCAACTCTTTCTGGATAGGTACTGGTGGTTACTGACTCTTGGCTGTGCCCTGGGTACTGCTTACCAGTCCCAGGGCCGGTGCTCTGTGTAAAATGGATATGCAAATTAGGCTAATTATAATTGGCTAAGTTACCCTACCTATAAGTCCCTAGTATATGGTAGGGCATGTAGGTTTAGGGACCACAGCATAGGTGGTGCACACCTAGGTGCATTGCTGAGGTGCCCAGTGTCATTTTAAAAGCAAGCCTGCCTTGCTGGCTGCTTTTAAAATAAAGTTATATGCAAATTCGACTTTGGAATTAAAGGTACTTCCAAAGTCTTAAAACTACCTTATTTTTACATATAAGTCACCCCTAAGGTGTGCCCTATGTGCCCCTAGGGCTGGGTGCCATGTAACTATAAGCAGGGACTTTATAAAAATAGATTTATAAGCCCTGGTGAGGTAAAAACAGCCAAATTCGTTTTTCCCTCATTGAAGTAAATGGCCTTCATAGGCTAGAATGGGCAGACTTTATTTTAAATTTTAAAGTCTCCTTAAATGTTACATACCAAGAATTTGGTATCAAATTGATTGTTATAATAAATCCCACAACTTCCAGTTGTTGGATTTAATATAACCAGTTCAGGTAAAAAGTTTAGACTTTACCTAAAAAGTTGCCAATTTCAGCTCTGCATTGTTTTTGCTGCTGTGCTCTGATTGGCCAGCCTGCAGCAGCTTCTGCCAGGCTACTTTAATGAGGTGTGAAGTGGCCTGGCTTCACACAAAGGAATGTGCTTGGGGGAGAGAATCTCCCCTCAGCAGATGGTGAGGCAGGAAGGGGGAGGGCTGCCAAACTGGTCTTCAAAGGCAGAGAAGGACATCTGGAGCACCCAGCAACACCCCCACATCCTGCAAACCCAGACAGCTAGGTGCCCCCTTGATTAGATTAGGAGAGGGCAGAAGAGGGGTGTGTTTATGATTTTTAGCCACACCAGTGGGTGGGCTCAGCCAGATCTCTCCTCCAAAAATCAGATTCATCCATTTTGGATTTTTAGAGACTGTTGCCTTCTGGGATGGATTTTTGCCACACTTCCCAGGAAGTGGTCATCACAGGGGGACGACCCCGTCCCTGATTGGAGAACCAGGGCCCCCCTGCTTTTCACCCAGGAGCAAGGATAAAACTGGCAGACCTGCACCCATGCCTCAGATCCCCACCAAATTTCAAGAAGAAGGAACTAGAAGGAGAAGAAGGACTGCCCTGCTGGACCCCTGGCCTGCACCTGGACCCTGCACTCAGAAAGACTGCACCAGCTGCACACTTGGGCTTCACCACAAGAAGGACTTTGCCTGGCTTCAACTGGTTCAAGGAGGGACTCCCTGTTTGCTACAGGTGAAAAATTGCTATCCAGAGTCCCCTGCACCAACTCCTGAAAAAGTGACCAGCTGACCACTGTCCAGTGGCCAAAAAGGAGTTTGCGCCAGGTGCATTCTGAGAGTTGAAGTCCGCACTTCCCAAGGACCATCACAGAACTTCTGGACCCTTGGGGTGAGCTGTGGACCCCAAAAGAACCTTGAAAGAACATCTGGGTGAAGCCCCAGAAGTTTGGAAAAGATTGGAGAATTTTTGAAAAAAAGCTCCATAAAGTGACCGACCCGACGCGGAAATTCTAGCCGGCTTGCCTCAACCGCGATCCGGCCTGACTTCGTGGTTCGTCCCGGTAAAGAAAAACATCCAAAAAAGAGACTAAGTCCGAACGTAAAAAGTTGACCGGGACCTTCCAGCCATCGTATCCGAGAAGGGCTCCACGGACGTCGGATCAAGATCCAGGTTTACCCCGGTCGAAGGATTTTCATCTCGAAAAAACGACTAAGTCCGAAGGTAAAAATCACCACCGAGGAAACCGACTTCGCGTATCCGGACAAGGGCTCCAGGAGGTCGGATCCAACTGGCAGGTTCGTCCCGGGGAAGAAAAACATCAAAAAAGAGACTAAGTCAGAAGGTAACTTTTTAACCGAGGCCTCCCGCGACTTGTAGCCGAGCAGGGCTCCATCGCGGTCGGCCTGAAAGTTTGACTTTGCCCCGGTCCCGGTGCAACCAGATGACCCGATTGGCGCTTTTTGTTTCTAAGCGCTAGAAAATAATAATACTTTAAAAATTCATATCTCCGGTTCCCCTGAACCGATTTTAATCGTTTTTGTGTCATTTTAAAGATAAAAATATAAGCTATTTTTATAAATTGGTTTTGGATTTTTAAACTGTTTCCTGTGTTTTATTTAATTACTGTTTTGTGATATTTGAATGTTTTACACTTTGTCTCCTAAGTTATGCCTTGACGCTCGATGCCAAGCTACCAAGGGTAGAGCTGGGATTAATTTACTGAGACCTAACTGTACTTATGTGGAGGTTTGTGGCTTGTTGCTAGGTGTAGGTACCTACCTGCCCTACCAATAACCCATTTTCCAACATCTCCTAAGTCAGTTTTCTGAACTCTTTTCTACTGTGCCAGACACCGCTTCTTGGTGTGAGCACACTATAGATAGTGGAGACAGCATGCATGTCAAAAGTAAGATCTATAGGCAGCCTGACCATGTGAGGGACTGCATAAAACAAGAAGTTCAGAAAATTCTTGAACTAGGAGTGGTTGAACATTCTGAAAGCCCATGGGCCTCTACTGTGGTGCTTGTACCAAAGCCTCACTCAAAAGATGGGAAAAGAGAGATGAGGTTTTGTGTAGATTACAGAGGTCTCAACCAGGTAACAAAAACTGATGCTCACCCTATACCCAGGGCAGATGAGCTAATAGATACACTGGCATCTGCTAAGTGTCTAAGCACCTTTGATTTGACTGCAGAGTATTGGCAGATCAAGTTATCAGAGGATGCTAAAGCAAAAACTGCATTTTCGAGTATTTGAGGGAGGTCACTACCAATTCACAGTAATGCCCTTTGGTTTGAAAAATGCACCTGCCACTTTTCAGAGGTTGGTGAATACAGTCCTGCAAGGGTTGGAGGCTTTTAGTGCAGCATATCTGGACGATATAGCTGTCTTTAGCTCCACCTGGGATGATCACCTGGTCCACCTGTGGAAAGTTTTGGAGGCCCTGCAGAAGGCAGGCCTCACTATCAAGGCTTCAAAGTGCCAGATAGGGCAGGGGAAAGTGGTTTATCTGGGACACCTGGTAGGTGGAGAACAAACTGCACCACTTCAGGGGAAAATCCAGACAATCATGGATTGGGTTCCCCCTACAACTCAGACCCAGGTGAGAGCCTTCTTAGGCCTCCCTGGGTATTACAGGAGGTTCATTAAGAACTATGGCTCCATTGCAGCCCCACTTAATGACCTCACTTCCAGGAAGATGCCTAAAAAGGTATTGTGGACAGCTAGCTTTCAGAACGCTTTTGAGGAGCTGAAACAGGCCATGTGCACTGCACCTGTCCTAACAAGCCCATGTTACTCCAAGAAATTCATTGTTCAAACTGATGCATCTGAATTGGGGTAGGGGCAGTCTTATCACAACCTAATTCTGAGGGCCAGGATCAACCTGTTGCTTTTATCAGCAGGAGGTTGACCCCTAGAGAAAAGCGTTGGTCTGCCATAGAGAGGGAGGCCTTTGCTGTGGTCTGGGCACTGAAGAAGTTTGGCCATACCTGTTTGGCACTCACTTCATTGTTCAGACAGACCACAAACCTCTGCTTTGGCTAAAACAAATGAAAGGTGAAAACCCTAAATTGTTGAGGTGGTCCATATCTCTACAGGGAATGGACTATACAGTGGAACATAGACCTGGGAGTACCCACTCCAATGCAGATGGACTCTCCAGATATTTCCACTTAGACAATGAAGACTCTTCCGGTCATGGCTAGTCTTATTGTCCTTCGTTTGGGGGGGGAGGGTTGTGTAGGAAAGTACCATCTTGCCTGGCATGTTACCCCCATATTTCACTGTATATATGTTGTTTTAGTGTATGTGTCACTGGGACCAGCCAGGGCCCCAGTGCTCATAAGTGTGCCCTGTATGTGTTCCCTTTGTGATGACTAACTGTCTCACTGAGGCTCTGCTAACCAGAACCTCAGTGGTTATTCTCTCTCTGCTTTCCAAATTGTCACTAACAGGCTAGTGACCAATTTCACCAATTCACATTGGCATACTGGAACTCCCTTATAATTCCCTAGTATATGGTACTGAGGTACCCAGGGTATTGGGGTTCCAGGAGATCCCTATGGGCTGCAGCATTTCTTTTTCCACCCATAGGGAGCTCTGACAATTCTTACACAGGCCTGTCACTGCAGCCTGAGTGAAATAACGTCCACATTATTTCACAGCCATTTACCACTGCACTTAAGTAACTTATAAGTCACCTATATGTCTAACCTTCACCTGGTGAAGGTTGGGTGCAAAGTTACTTAGTGTGTGGGCACCCTGGCACTAGCCAAGGTGCCCTCACATCGTTGAGGGCAAATTCCCCGGAATTTGTGAGTGCGGAGACACCATTTCACGCGTGCACTATACATAGGTCACTACCTATGTATAGCGTCACAATGGTAACTCCGAACATGGCCATGTAACATGTCTAAGATCATGGAATTGTCACCCCAATGCCATTCTGGCATTGGGGAGACAATTCCATGATCCCCCGAGTCTTTAGCACAGACCCGGGTACTGCCAAACTGCCTTTCCCGGAGGTTCACTGCAGCTGCTGCTGCAGCCAACCCCTCAGACAGGTTTCTGCCCTCCTGGGGTCCAGCCAGGCCTGGCCCAGGAAGGCAGAACAAAGGACTTCCTCAGAGAGAGGGTGTTACACCCTCTCCCTTTGGAAAAAGGTGTCAGGGCTGGGGAGGAGTAGCCTCACCCAGCCTCTGGAAATGCTTTGATGGGCACAGATGGTGCCCATCTCTGCATAAGCCAGTCTACACCGGTTCAGGGATCCCCCAGCCCTGCTCTGGCGCGAAACTGGACAAAGGAAAGGGGAGTGACCACTCCCCTGACCTGCACCTCTCAGGGGAGGTGCCCAGAGCTCCTCCAGCGTGCCCCAGACCTCTGCCATCTTGGATTCAGAGGTGTGCTGGCACACTGGACTGCTCTGAGTGGCCAGGGCCAGAAGGTGACGTCAGAGACTCCTTTTGATAGGCTCTTACCTGTGTTACAAGCCTATCCTCCTTCCTAGGTAGCCAAACCTCCTTTTCTGGCTATTTAGAGTCTCTGCTTTGGGGAATTCTTCAGATACCGAATGCAAGAGCTCACCAGAGTTCCTCTGCATCTCTCTCTTCACCTTCTAACAAAGGATCGACCGCTGACTGCTCAGGACGCCTGCAAAACCGCAACAAAGTAGCAAAGACGACTACTGCCACCTTGTATCGCTTCATCCTGCCGGCTTTCTTGCCTGTTTCCTGGTGGTGCATGCTTTGGGGGTAGCCTGCCTCCTTTTTGCACCAGGAGCTTTGAAGAAATCTCCTGTGGGTCGACGGAATCTTCCCCCTGCAACCGCAGGCAACAAAAGACTGCATCAGTGGTCCTCTGGGTCCCCTCTCAGCACGACGAGCGTGGTCCCTGGAACTCAGCAACTCTGTCCAAGTGACTCCCACAGTCCAGTGACTCTTCAGTCCAAGTTTGGTGGAGGTAAGTCCTTGCCTCCCCACGCTAGACTGCATTGCTGGGTCCCTCGTGATTTGCAGCTGTGCACTCTTCCAGGATTTCCTTCATGCACAGCCATGCCTGGGTCCCGACTCTCTAACCTGCAGTGCACAACCTTCTGAGTTGTCCTCCGGCGTCGTGGGACTCCCTTTTGTGTCTTCGGGTAGACTCCGGTTCACTCCTCTTCCAAATGTCTGTTCATGCACTTCTGCGGGTGCTGCCTGCTTCTGTGAGGGCTCCCTGACTTGCTGGGCGCCCCCTCTGTCTCCTCATCCAAGTGGCGACATCCTGGTCCCTCCCGGGCCACAGCAGCATCCAAAAACCCTAACCGCCACCCTTGCAGCTAGCAAGGCTTGTTTACGGTCTTTCTGCGTGGGAACACCTCTGCAAGCTTCTTCACAACGTGGAACATCCATCCTCCAAAGGGGAAGTTCCTAGTCCTCTTCGTTCTTGCAGAAACCAAAGCTTCTTCCATCCGGTGGCAGCTTCCTTGCACCCTCAGCTGGCATTTCCTGGGCATCTGCCCACTTTCAACATTTTCGCGACTCTTGGACTTGGTCCCCTTGTTTCACAGGTACTCAGGTCCAGAAATCCACTGTTGTTGCTTTGCTGGTGTTGGTCTTCCTTGCAGAAACCCCCTATCACGACTTCTGTGCTCTCTGGGGGTTATAGGTGCACTTTACACCTACTTTTCAGGGTTTTGGGGTGGGCTATTTTTCTAACTCTCACTGTTTTCTTACAGTCCCAGCGACCCTCTACAAGCTCACATAGGTTTGGGGTCCATTCGTGGTTCGCATTCCACTTTTGGAGTATATGGTTTGTGTTGCCCCTATACCTATGTGCTCCTATTGCAATCTACTGTAACTTTACATTGCTTGCATTAGTTCCTTTTGCTATTACTGCATATTTTTGGTATTGTGTACATATATCTTGTGTATATTTGGCATTCTCATACTGAGGGTACTCACTGAGATACTTTTGGCATATTGTCATAAAAATAAAGTACCTTTATTTTTACTATATCTGTGTATTGTGTTTTCTTATGATTTTGTGCATATGACATCAGTGGTATAGTAGGAGCTTTGCATGTCTCCTTGTTCAGCCTAAGCTGCTCTGCTATAGCTACCTTCTATCAGCCTAAGCTGCTAGAAACACCTCTTCTACACTAATAAGGGATAACTGGACCTGGTACAGAGTGTAAGTACCCCTCGGTACCCACTACAAGCCAGGCTAGCCTCCTACACCCCCTTTCACCAAGGACGATTGTTAGAGTCCAGTGTGTGACGTGGGAGAGGAAGAAAAGAGAGGGGGGGTCGAACAAGGGGGGCATGTGCGGAGATACGGTGTGTGCTTGAAGCCCTGCTCGCAGCCCTGATACAACTATAAAAGGCCTGTGTGTTTATTCAGCGCGGCGTGCGCAGCAGGTTCACAGACTATACCTGCAATTTTACAGTTGCCTTCGATGTGCGGTGTTTCTTTACTTGTGCATGTATAAACATAGACCTGCGTTTATAGCGTGCTTTCTGTGCCAGGGCCTTTTTAGAATCACAGGTACAGCATCACTGCATGATGTGAAATGCAGCAGAAAAAGAAACAGAAACAAATGCAACTCTTATGTCGAGAAACATTATGCTGAGGTGGGATCTGCAAGGCAAGTGTTCAGATCTCAAGGGAGGAAGTCTGCCTTTAATCTCTCAGAAGTTGATAAAATGAGAACCTTGAAGCTGTTTTGAACAGCAATCCTGTCCACTTACTAATTATAGAGCTTGAAAATAGTAATATTTCGTAGAAGGCAGCATACAATTTATTCTTATAATTAGATAATTTGGTTATATTTGTTGCCTCTTTTTGGTTCAAAGCTTTAGCCAGTCGAGGATGAGGGTGGTTTTATACATTTCAGACTACACTAGAGGAGATAAGCCCTATCCTGTTCCACAAAATGTGGTCCCACACTAGATCAGCTTTAAGGTCAAGACGTGGAATCTCAATGACCTGGGCAACAAAATCAAGTGCACCATGTTCCTACAGTACATTCGTAGACACTCCCCAGACATCGTCCTGTTGCAGGAAACATATCTTAAGTGGAATCGATACAAAGGGCCATATTTATACTTTTTGACGCAAAACTGCGCTAACGCAGTTTTGCGTCAAAAAAATTAGCGCCGGCTAACGCCATTCTGAAGCGCCATGCGGGCGCCGTATTTAATCAATGACGTTAGCCGGCGTTAGCCGCCGGCGCTGCCTGGTGTGCGTGGAAAAAAACGACGTACACCAGGCAGCGCCGGCGTAGGGGGATATGGGGCTTGGGCGTCAAGAAATGGGGCAAGTCAGGTTGAGGCAATTTTTTCGCCTCAACCCGATTTGCGCCATTTTTTTCGACTCCCAACCCCCATAGAAATGACTCCTGTCTTAGCAAAGACAGGAGTCATGCCCCCTTGCCCAATGGCCATGCCCAGGAGACTTCAGTCCCCTGGGCATGGTCATTGGGCATAGTGGCATGTTGGGGGGCACAAATCAGGCCCCCCTATGCCACAAAAAAAAAAAAAAAAACACTTACCTGAACTTACCTTAATGTCCCTGGGATGGGTCCCTCCAGCCTTGGGTGTCCTCCTGGGGTGGGCAAGGGTGACAGGGGGTGTCCCTGGGGGCATGGGAGGGCACCTCTGGGCTCCCTCCGAGCCCATAGGTCCCTTAACGCCTGCCTTTTGCAGGCGCAAAAAAACGGCGCAAAAGCGGCGTACGTCATTTTTTTTGACCCGCCCACTCCCGGGCGTGAATTTTGCCCGGGAGTATAAATACGACGCACATGCCTCGGAGTCGATTTTTTAGACGTGAACGCCTACCTTGCATCTCATTAACGCAAAGTAGGTGTCCACGCAAAAAAATGACGCAAACTCCATGGACTTTGGCGCTAGACGCGTCTAACGCCAAAGTATAAATATGGAGTTAGTTTTGCGTCGGAATTGTGTCAAAAAAAACAACGCAATTCCGGCGCAAACGGAGTATAAATATGCCCCAAAGCACTTAACTGCATGCGATACTCCCTTGCTGCTCACTTGGGATTTGCCTCCAATTCCGGGGGCAGGCATCCTCATCAAATCCTGAGTGCCATATACGCCGCAAAACACATGGTATGATTATCTGGGCTGCTTTAGGGCCCAGACGGGCACTTGGGAGGGGCACATATTGAATCTCTGTTTAGTCTATATACCGCCACGACTACATGCAACCACTGTCCGGCGCTTTGCGCACTTCTCTTAGACCTGCCAACTGGGCTTTTAGTACTTGGGGGAGAAATTAATGCCATCATGGCATTGGACATGGACAGGATTTCTGCTTTGCAAGGGCTATTGGACATGGACAACATTTCTCTTCAGACCATTGTGGAAGCAATGGGCCTGGTGGATCTCTGGCATGAGCACTATCCACTGGTATGACAATATACACACCTGGCAGCCGCACACACTAGTTTTGTGCAGTTAGATTATCTGTTCACCCACACTACAACGGCAGGTTGCTTCCATAGCACTAGGCACCTGGCGAGAGGTATCTCCGACCACTCCCCATTTGAAGTGATGCTCATGGGTCGGAGCAGTACTTTCCGGAAAATTAGGGTATACTTGCTTTGGCCTGCACGCTAAGGGAGGCCTTTAAGACGGTGCTGAGGGGCCAAATCCAGGCGATAATAGTGGGGGCTGAAAAAAGAAGAAAAGATAAAAGTGAAAGGCTTTGGAGAAAGATATTGCTGAACTGGAATCCGCTATACTAGATATAGGACCCCCTGATCCTGCCCGGGTGCACTGGCTTGGACTTCTCCAACGGGAGTTTAAGGACCTAGAGGAAGATACAGCTCGATCCCAGGCGATGGCCATGCAGTGCTATCTATATGATGTTGGTGATAAGGCCGGCATGTTACTAGCCTGGTTATATAGAAGAGAAAAAGGAAAGAAATAGGTGGTGGAGATCAAGAATAAGGAGGAGGGAAGTTCATATGACAGGGGAAGCGATAGAAGAGGCCTTCACAACATACTATGAGGGGGTGTATGCTATGGTCAATGTGACCACCAATAAGGAGTGTGCGGACCTTTTGGGGGATAGTTTTCTTAAAACCTTATCTGGGGAGGAAAGGAGAGAGGTTGAGCTATACCGGACGGTGGAGGAAGTGAGGAGTGCAATCCACAGATTATGGTCTGGTAAGGCAGCTAGCCCGAATGGTCTCCCCCTGGAACTGTACAAATGCGTGCCTGATAAAGTGGCAAAATACATGTTAGAAATGCTTTATAAGGCACGCTGTGAGGATGTCCTACGAGAGGATCAGAGGTTAACCACCACAGTGGTGGCCCCCAAAAAGGGTAAGCCCCCAGCAAAATGCGGTTCATACTGCCTGATCTCACTCCTCAATGTAGAGGCCAAGGTACTGGCTAAGGTCCTGGCCATTGGGCTACAGAAAGTACTGGCCTAAGTGATACACCAAGACCAGGCCGGCTTTATGCCTCATAGAAGTACAAGTCTCAACCTTAGATGGCTTTTCGGGGTCCAACACATGACCAGTCCACTCTACAAAGAGGAAGTGGTGCAGTTCTCCTTAGATGCGAAAATGGTATTTAATAGTGTTGAAAGGCCATACCTTTTTGCAACCCTGGATAGACTATGCTTTGGCCCCCAGTTGTCTGGCTGTGTGTAGCTCCTATATCATAGGCCCTTGCCAAGTGTGAGAGTGAACAGGGTTCTGTCAAAACCCATTACTCTGAGCAGGGGCACAAGCCGGGGTTGCCCTCTGTCTCTAATACTCTTTGCACTGGCCCTAGAACCGATGGTCTCATGGGTGAAACAGAACCTGCTTGTAAGGGGCATCGAGGGGGGCAGCGGTTGGGAAGAAAGAATATCCCTATACGCGGATGATATCCTGCTATAGCTCAAGCGTACCCACATTACGATAGATAGGATACTCCATATTTTCCCGATATTTGGTACCCATTCAGGGTACACCATTAACTGTGACAAATCCCTGATTTTTCCTTTGGCAGGGGGTATGTCCACATTTCCTCTCAGATGTGCTGCCCCATGTGGTGGTGGAGGGCCTTCAGTACGTAGGGATCTACGTGACACACAGTATGGAGGAATGTCAGAGTCAAAACCTACTACCACAGTTGGAGCGCCTCTGCAGTGATGTAGCCCACTGGCAGGAAAATGCGGCGAACAGATCTCTTTAAAATGGCGACGCTCCCACGCCTACTATATGTGTTCCAAAACACATCCTATAGAGTGTCAGTGGACTTCTTTACAGGGGTCAGCAGTGAGGTGTGCAGACTCCTATGGGATGGGGGCAGCTCGCCAAACTTCAGTGTGGAGTCTTTGAGGGAGGTCTGGCAGTCCCGGACATCCATTCCTATTATTGGGCATCACAGCTGATCACAATCAATGAGTGGGTATTTGCCAATGTCGGTGACCCAGCTTATTGGGTCGACAGGGAGGCTATGGGGATCCTGTGCTATGCTATGGTTGCCCCCAACAATTCGAAAAGATCTGGGCCTCCTGGGCTGAATACAGAGGGTAATACAGGGTATTGGGGACGGGATGGGGAAATGGATACGGTAAAGATGTCCCCCTGAGGAGGCCACCAAGGGATAGTAAAAGACCATAGGAGGGATATAACATAACTCCGCTTAAATTACTAGTCTGGACTGTGGGAATGAGTTATGGTTGATATAGTGCTTCACTCTGTTATTTATGATGATGTAAAGATGTGTAAAGTGAGCAATTGTTTACTCAAAAGAATTACAAAAATGCTGTAGCCAGAATGAGAATGGCATACAGAGAATTGTAGGAAAATATCCTATCTGTTTCTGTAGGTGGCTTGTTGATGGAGGCCTGAATTGTGACTAGTTTGTTCACACATGGCCCCCGTTTTTTTAGTGCGAGCTGCATGTTACTTAACCCTTTGCACATACATTCTACCTTGTACATTGACTGATGATACTGTAACTGCAAGCATTGGTAAGCAGTGCGCACTGACAGAAAATCTAAGTTAGATAGTGCAGAGTTCTTAGTTCCCGGCTATCCTGGCAAATGGGAAATGCAAATAGGTTGTAGGGCTAGCTGCAGTTGCACAGAACTGAGCCCTACTTAGAGTTAGAAGCTAGCACGTCAGGGCTACTGCTCATTTCGAACCCTGCGCAAAAATACTTTAAATTTCTAGCATGCTGAGACCATAGAAAAAATAGACAATTATATCCATTCTACAATCTTTTAATCGGAATGTAAAAAATACAGATTTTTAGACAAATTTCCATATGAGGAATAGACAGGTGTTAAAACATGTTAGGGTCTTTGTATGTGAGCAAATATTAGTTTGTTTAAATTAATTTCGGACTGGTTTAGTCTTTTTACGGTCTTATACATTATTTCTTTATTGAAATATTTGGAAGTGTGTATTTGTGGATTTTGTGGGTTTATTTCAGACCTGGCTGTAATGCAGATGGTTCAAAAGGTCTGTTTGCATCGAAGTAAACTTTGTTGAGAGACCACTTTTGTTTCTAACTGCCATTTGCCTTCTGTTTCTTCTTCCTTTCCACTTTTACTTCTTTCCTTTTCTTTACCTACTCCAGTTTTTTTTCTTATACTGCCAAAGTACCTGTTTGCCTTTGGTGTGATGGTTCCCTATATAAGTTATTTAATGATGATTAGATGGTTGTTCTGCAAACCCGTAAATATGGATTTTCGACTAACACTTGAGTGAGTACACCTTGGTGGTGGTGGTGGTGTGGATTAGATCTTGATGCCCCAAAGAAAGGAAGAAATGGCAGTTTTGGGGGCCTGCTGCTACTCACGTTTTTGATGCTTTGGGAATGATGAAGCACTGGATTTTAGCAATCTCCTGTAATTAGGTCGAGCCTAGGCAGCACACACAAGTGCTGTCTCTGAACATGTTGTAATCTACTTTTGTGGGCTTGCAATATGCCCATCTCACATCCATGACTTTCATTCGTTCCATGGCCTGCCTTTCAAAATTCCCTTGATTTTGTGGATAAATGCTTTACGTTTGTCCCACTTTGAGGCTGCTTTGTTACCGCCTTGGAGACTGACCCTGTTACATGGACTATTGCACGATCAGCCACCTTGGTGTTGTGCACTATTTTTTTCTTTTGCCTCGCCATTTCACGCTGGGTGGCCATATGTTGTTTCTTTCTCTTCCTTGTTTTTGCCATGCTGCTGTTTCTTTGCGGTGTGTGCGCACAAAGGATGCAAGCTAAAGTGTCATCCTTATCATCAGTGATAAGGATGACACCATCCAGGGGTTTAGCAGACATCCTAGCTGCAGCAGTCAAACCCACTGCCATCTGTCCATCAGGTAAGTGTGCCATGTGGCGCAGTAACCTGTTGATACCCCACCTTTGAACAAGAACCAATTTCTTGTGGAAGTGGATGAGCAAATACTGCCATTTTTGGTTCTCTCCTGTAGTTGGTGTGCAAAATGTACCCTAAAAGGTTAGTGATGTTTATGCAAGGTGTGTATAGTCACATTTAATACATGGAGAATAGTAACTATGGTGTCGCCTCTCTCCAAAGCTGCAGGATCACAGACTAGTTATTCTGCTACACACTCAATGAGCCCGGTCCAGCATCTGACATCTAGGGAAATCTCAGTACCACACGGACCTGTGGTTGGGACTGGTGACTTTGCTTAGGCATTTCACATTTACATTTAACACCTCAATGCCACAGTGTGAGCTATCACAGGTAGGGGCACACAAACCAGGTCATGTGGATCATACATTGAATGGAACTTATATTTTGACCAATATCTGTATTGCATCGCATAATGTTGAAAGCCACATACTTAGCCTGTTGCAAACTGTGTCTCACAGTTGGTGATGACGAAGATCTGAGTCCGGATGACGGAGAACTACCAGTGATGGGTGACGGGCAATCCGACTGGCGAACCCCCTCAGGCTCTAATTTGCCTTGTCAGCTTCCAGAACAGCAGAGGAGGGGAAGGAGGGGGAGGAAGTGGAGGAGGAGGGAGATCAGGGGCTGAATCCAAGTAATGCGAAACCCAATCCCCTGACCACTCCATTTCACCAATGCAACTCACAAACAAAGCCCACATCTGCTGTGTTGGGCATGGTGCTTCATTCTACAACCCACAGCTCATCTCTTCACAGTCCTCACATACAGGTCAGACATGTTGGTTCCCCTACACACTTCTATTCTGACAGTGTCTCCCCGTCCTTCTCTCCAATATCTGAGGGAAATGCCAGCCCTGGTGAGGAGGAGGTAGCCCCTAGGCACAAATCTACTCTTCACAACCTCCCAATTGGCACCACCCCTCCTGCTCATGGACCTGCTGCTTGTATCCGAGGGCGTCCCAGGCGGTGAGGGCTGGCAGATATACATGTTGGAGAGTGGGAGGAAGATTTTTTCCAGCAGCAGTCAGATGTGAGGCAGGATATTTGTGACACAGGGGATACACTGTCTGACATGTCTGACTCACTGTAGGACATGCACCAACTCTCACAGTTGGTGCACAGAATGACCCAGGTGGTGGAGACAATGGATAGATCCTGGCAAGACATGGGGAAGAGGCTGAATGACATCATGGCCATACAGAGGAAAGAGAGTATAGACACCATGCATTGGCTATGAAGATGATGGAGGGGATTCTCAAAATTATACCAAATACTTCACAGTCAATGCATGTAGGGGAGCCAACACATCTGCCTGCACCATCCTACCTCCAACCCCTGGTTAGGCAACCTGCGCCGGCCTCCCATATCCACGATGGGAAAACTCACCTTGCACACGCCCTCAAATACACTGTCACGTACTGACCCTGTACAGGCTCAGACACCCCTGTCCAGGCTGACCCCCACACTGGACAGGTTCAGACACCCGCTGTCCAGGCATACCCCCACACTGAACAGGCTCAGACACCCCCTGTCCAGGCACACCCCAAAACTTGACAGGCTCAGACAGCTGTTGTCCAAGCAGACCCCTACACTGGACAGGCTCAGACACCCAATGCCCAAGCAGACCCCCACACTGGACAGGGTCAGACACCCCCTGTAAAGGCAGACCCCCACACTGGACAGGCTCAGACACCTGCTCTCCAGGCAGCCCCACACTGGACAGGCTCAGACACCCCCTGTCAAGGCAGACACCAAAACTGGACAGGCTCAGACACCCGCTGTCCAAGCAGACCCCCACACTGAACAGGATCAGACACCTGCTGTTTAAGCAGACCTCTGCACTGGACAGCCTCAGACTCCCCCTGTCCAGGCAAACCCCCATACTGGACAGGCACCACTCGCAGCTGCAACTAAGTACTCCGGGAAAAGCACAACATTGCAAAGGTCCTCACCACCAAAACTGAGAACACGCAGCTGAGATCCCACGTGAGCTCTGTGGCATATGTATGCACAGCACTATGTAAATAAATGAATTTTTGCACATTTAAATTTGTTTGGACATTAGTTGATGATGTTCAAAGGCTTAATGTGGCTGTAGGCCATGTATGTGTCAGCTATGTGGGTAAGACATGGTCATCCCTAGGACCATCTGTGAATAGTTGTGTCATGTCGAAGGCTTAGATAACCAACTCCAGACATAGAATTCCATGCATTGGTTCCAGCACAGACAGTGAACTACACAACACACTTTCTCCTTTCTTTGAAAATAAATGTAAAGCAAAAAAACAACCATCCATTGGGAAGGAAAAAACAAAAATAAATACTGATCTTCACAGAGTAGGAGCAGGGGACGTGCAGCTGGTTGGGCAAAATAAACAAAACACGTCTGGAAACGTCATGGAAAACAGTCTTTTTACGGGGGGCAAAATAAAAATCCAGTACAAATCAAATGTCCAGTCAACTTTAATTCTGGTCTTCCTCTTTCTGTATGACAATGAGATCCTCTGACATTGTGGCCTCTTCCTTGCTGGCCATAGGAGGACCTGACACCCCACTGGACTGAGACACACAGGTATTAGGGGTAGGCGGGGAAACAGAGTGGGAGGAACAACAGAGGGCACATGGACGGTGGTGTGAGAGGGACACCGAGACAGGGCAGAAATTATGGTTGCACCCAAGGAAGTGAGGGTGGTATTGATGGAATCCAGGGAATGGGCGAACTCCTCTTGGGTCCTATGCTGTTCTTCTATTAACTGCTATAGGAGATGTGAAAGGTTCACCCACTCCCCCTCAGATGCCATCATCCCTTCCCAGGATGCAGCTACAGGGGTCACTACACAGGGAGGGGTTTGGGAAGCACAAGAGGGATGTGAAGTGTCAGGGACAACAGAGCTCCCAGTGGGACTAGGGCAGGCACATGGAGAGGTACTAGTGGCAGGGGTGGCAGCTAGGGGCCTGTTGGACTGGGGGCCTCATGTTCTAGGGAGGGGACAGAGCCAGGCACAGATGATGGAGATTGCGGCTCTGGGGACACCTCTGGCTGGTCAAGGTCTTCAGTGTCCGGGGGAAAGGCAACATATGTTTACCCTACTGTAGTGACAAAGCCTAACCTTAAGAAAAACCTAAAAATCTTGTCCAGATTCTCAACGGCCATAAAAGCTATATGTGTGAATTATTGGACAGAAGTTCAAGTTACCCAAAGATACTGGGACAGTGGTCTCCTGTTCTCACTACCTAGTCTTCTTCACAACTCAGTCTACAAGTGTAGATGGAGCACAGTCTGGATGGAGCTTTCCGCCCGAAAGCCACGGGCCCAATTCACAAAGGTAAACTTATACCAAAAGTCTAAACTTAGACCAAAAGTCTACTTTACGTATGAACTTAGATTTGTGATCTAAAAAGAGTTTTTTGATCAAGGTTTACCTTTCTGAATTTGTCAAGGATCACCCTGCCAAATGCAGACTTGGTACCCTCAAAATGTTGTATATCATCTGCTGTGTAACCTGGTCTGATTCCACATAAATGCCTGAATGGATGTACAAGTGAAAACCAGCCCTTGGCCCTCACCTTTGCTAAGCTGTGAGTACATGCATTGGAGGATGCCTGAAACTATCTGCCAATCTACATGGCATGTGCCATATTTGGCAGTTCAAGAATGCCTGTTGGTGTTGCACACCAGTTGGCGTGTGTGCAACTGGTTAGGTGTTACATGAGACAAACAAGCCTCTGTCTAAGGACATATGCATTTGTTCAACCTTGGAAATTCTGGAACCATTTTGTGTGAGACAGGTATTCAAAGTCAGCCATAACTCCAAGATACAAGAAAATATATTTTACACCGATGATATACACAACCAAGGCATACATGTCACAGCATCCAACACAAGAAATTTGACCACTTGACCTCACAAAAGACAGTGTCTGGACCATCCATTTGGCATTGCACCCTGCAGTGATAAGGCCCTTGCTTCACCAGTCATGGTGGAGGCATTGCATTTCTTCATATAACAACCTGAGTGATGGCTATTTCCCCTGAGGTGTCCAGCACACTTCAAGTCCCAGAATGCACTTTGGTCAATGCGTTCAGTGTGATCCCATGGGGCATTGTCCTGATGACTACTGCTGCAATTGCTGTGATTTTGTGCAAAGACACATATTGGAGACACAGAAAGAGCATGCATGTCACAGCATCCGACACAAGAAATGTGACTACTTGACCTCACACTGGACAGTGTCTGGACCATCTTTTTGGCATTGCACCCAACAGTGATAAGGCTCTTGCTTCACCAGTCATGGTGGAAGCATTGCATTTCTTCACATAAATGCATGAGTGATGGCTATTTCCCTGTAGTGTCCAGCACACTACATGTCCCAGAATGCACTTTGGTCAGTGCTTTCAGTGTGATCCCATGGGGCATTGACCTGATGACTGCTGCTGCAATTGCCTTGATTTTGTGCAAAGAAACATATGGGAGACACAGAAAGAGCATGCATGTCACAGCATCCGACACAAGAAATGTGACTACTTGACCTCACACTGGACAGTGTCTGGGCCATCATTTTGGCATTGCCCCCAACAGTGATAAGAAATGTGACTACTGTAGGGGGGTGGCCTGGTTTGTAGTGGGTACCTAAGGTACTTACACCTTATACCAGGTTCAGTTATCCCTTATTAGTGAAGTGTAGACAGTGTCTAAAAGCCAGGCTCTCTAGGGATAGTGTGGATGAGCAGCCGAGGCCTAACTAGAGACATGCAAAGCTCATGCAATACCACTGTAGGCACACAGTACTCACACACTTGAAAGATAATACTCAGGCCCGTATTTATACCTTTTTTAGCGCCGCATTTGCGCCGCTTTTTTACGCAAAACGGCGCAAACCTACAAAATACAATGGCATTTTGCAAGTTTGCGCCGTTTTTGCGTCAAAAAACGACGCAAATGCGGCGCAAAAAAAGTATAAATACGGGCCTCAGTGTTACAAAATAAAAGGTACTTTATTTTGGTGACACAAATGCCAAAAATACAGTAGAGACTATAATCCCTTAGGAGGTAAATAATGCACAAATGATATACACTAGTATGCAGAAATAGCTGTAAAAACAGTTAAGAAAAATGAGCAAATAGTGAAAATCACAATAGTTGGAAATGGGCCTAGGGGAAATACAAACCATATACTAAGAAAGTGGAATGCGAAAGGCACCTAGGCAAGTGTGGTGTGTAGAGGGGCCCTGGGAGTATTAGAAAACACCAAAGGTAAGTAATAAAACCCACCCCAGAGCCCAGGAAAGCAGGAGTAAATCACAGTAACTTTCCTAGAATACACAAGAACACGGGAAAGAAGCTATTGTAAGAACCAGAAAAGACTGCAAGACACCAACGATGGATTCCTGGACCTGAAGACCCGTGGAAGTCCAAGAAGCACTTAAGAGTCCAGGGAGAACAGGAGCCCTTGCTAACCAGGATGAATGTGCAAAAGAAGACCCACCGGTGAAGAACAACAGTCAGTACTGCACCCAACAAGACAGATGCAGGTTCCTGGTTGGTGCAGAAGATGTCCCACGCCGGATGGATGATTGCAGTCTGGTTTGCATCGCTGGATTCCACCAACAAACCTTGGCACACGCAAAGCTTGTGGTTAGCAGGAGGGGGAGTCAGAGGGGACTCTCAGCAACTCATAGAGCCCTCAGAAGACCAGGCAGCCTGCATAGGAGTCCCACAGCAGGAGGACAACAAAGGTGCAAAAGGAAGCCCACACAGCATTACACAAAGGGATCCTACGCCGCCGAAGAACCACTCAGGAAGCTGTGCACCACAGGAAGGAGTGCTGGGGGCCAGAGCTGCATGGTGCATGAAGAACTATGTGGAAGGATGCCAATAAGCTTTGGCAACTGCGAAACATGTGGTGCACACCGGTACTGTCTTGCTTGGGGAGGTAAGCTCTTACCGCCACCAAAGTTGGACAGTAGAACGTCAGGACCGTCGGGACCACTTCAGTCCATCACCTGTGATGCTGGATCCACGCACTTCGGCAGGAGAAGGGACCCACGCCATCGGTTGTCGCTGCGGAGGTGTACCTGCTGAAGCAGGGGAGTGACTCCTTCACTCCAAGGGAGGTTCCTTCATTCTTCTGGTGCGGGCTGAAGACAGGCTGTCCTCGGAGGATGCACGACCTGGAAACAGTTGCTGGCAGGAGCTGAAGATACAATTTTGCAGAGGTCGTCTATGCTTCTTTTTTGCAGTTTGTAGAGTTCCATGGAGGGTCCAGATGCAGTTTCTTCCGTAAGAAGGTGAAGTAAAGGATGCAGAGGATTCCTGCTACAGTCTTGCAATCTGAATCTGAAGAACCACCCAAGAGAGAGACCCTAAATAGGCCTGAAAGGGGGATTGGTCAGCTAAACAGGTAAGCACCTATCAGGGGAGGGCTCTGAAGTCACCTGCTGGCACTGGCCACTCAGATGCTCCCAGGGTGCCCTGCCAACTTGGAATCTAAGATGGCAAAACTCAGGGACCCTCTGGAGGAGCTCTGAGCACCACCCCGGGTAGTGATGGACAGGGGAGTTGTCACTCCCCTTTCCTTTATCCAGTTTCGCCCAGAGCAAGGACTGGCGGTCCCTGAACCGGTGTAGACTGGATTATACAAGGAGGGCACCATCTATGCCCTTCAAAGCATTTCCAGAGGCTTGGGGAGGCTACCCCTCCCAAGCCTGTAACACCTATTTCCAAAGGGAATTACTGTGATTTACTTTTGGTGTTTTCTAATATTCCCAGCGCCCCTCTACGCACTACACTTGCCTAGCTGGGAAACTGACATTCGCATTTTTTTACACCTGATTTTGGATACTAGTGTATATAATGTGTGTATTACTTACCTCCTAAGGGAGTATAGTCTCTATGGTATTTTTTGCATTTGTGTCACCAAAATAAAGTACCTTTATTTGTGTAACACTGAGTATTTTCTTTCATGTGTGTGAGTGCTGTGTGACTACAGTGGTGTTGCATGAGTTTTGCTTGTCTCCTAGATAAGCCTTGGCTTCTCAGCTACAGCTACCTCTAGAGGACCTGACTTCTAAACACTACCTACATTTCACTAATAAGGGATAACTGGACCTGGTATAAGGTGTACGTACCATAGGTATCCACTACAAGCCAGGCCAGCCTCCTACTGCTTTACACTACAGGACTTCCCAGCACAGTTTTGCACTTTGCATTGCATTATGGTACATGTGGTCAACATATTTTACTGACATCTTGGGAAACTGCACTGTATCACCAATCCAGCTCAGGTTGTGATGTCAATCCTTGGACACATAGTCCCAAGTACATCAAGGACTAGAGGAACAGTGTAAGACTGGGAAACCATTGTAGCACTGCCTAGTTTGTCAAACCAGGCCCAATACAGAAACTGTAAGACCAAGTTTGTGGATCATGCAGGATTGCCGATTTTTAACTGGTTGCACATATTGGCATGCAATTTCTGAAAACAAAACACTGTAATGAGACCTGCCCCCTCCCCTCTAGTGCCCATGACAAAGACCCAATACCCCCCCTGGCCAGTCAGGACATGCCCACGACCTACTGGCAGTGGTCCCTCAATCATTGCACGTGGGTTACAATCACTACACTGAAATATCTCATGGCAGAAAAATCCCCCTTGGTTACAGGGACACGCCCTCTGATGTGACACCTTCACCCCAATCGGCAGCGCCCTTTGTGAAGCAGGTGCCTTTTGTGACACAATCTAGGGAGGTCTCAAACATGCTGAGCTTTGATCCCCAAAGCCAATTAGGCCTTAAGTGACATTTGACATGCTAGTCCACGACATGTGCACATGATAACATGCACAGACAATCTTTTGACTCCTGGGGACAGCTGGTGTGTACAGATATCATGTATGAGTCACAAAGTAGTCTCAGGATGACATATGCTGGCAGAGTGTTAAATGTCCACCAATCATCATTGGCAACAGACTGCAAACCACATGAAGGCCATGACACAACATGTTGCTCAGGTGAAAAAAGTGTCAACTAGCTGGTCACACACCTGCATACTCTGCCCTTTGTTTTGTACAATGTCCCGGCTGCCCGGATTCAGACCTAGCTGAGGGTCCAGACGTATGTGTAGGCCATGATTTAATGCTATGTTGTACAGTACACAACAGGCTACTATAATCTTGCACACACCTTTAGGGGAGCACAGCAGCACCCCCTCCTGTACGTTCAAGACATCTGAATCTTTACTTCATGAGCCCAAAACTGCATTCAGTGATGGCTTGTGTACGTATGTGTGCCTTATTATACCTCTCCTGAGGTGCAGTAGTTGCACCTCTGTATGGTATGAGGAGATGAGGAAATAGTGCATATGCATTATCACCTGAGGAAGGAAAAGCAGTGATATTTGAAAAATATCCCTCATGCATCTGTATATCACATGCTGTGTCTGTTTGGGGCATTAATGTGGGATGATGAGGATCAGCTCTGTCTGATGTATGTGCACATGTACAGACACAATTATACATCTCATACTTGTGTGGTGCTTGGTACTTACCCAATAGCCACATGTTGCCAAATTCTCCTGCTGCTATTCGCCGGGCAAAAGGTGACCTGCATAATACATAGCTGTCATGGGTACTGCCTGGGAATACTGCATGCACATCAATAAAGCTACCACTGGCATCACAGACACCCTGCATGTTGATGGAGTGCCAGCGGTGTCTGTTGAAAAATATGTGTGCATTGTGGTGAGGTGGCTGGAAAGCCACATGAGTGCAATCAATTGCACCCAGCACAAGTGGGAAGCAGGAAATGAAGAAGAAATCCCCAACTACTCTTTGCCTTCTGACCCATTGGTGGGACATTCATATGTGGCAATGGGCATTCCTATTGATTCAGCTCAGTACCTGTTGCAGGCATCTAGACTGGGTTGCCTGGGAGATGCCAGCAAGATCACCTGTGACCCTCTGGAATGACCCCGTAGCAAAGAAATAGAAAGCTGTTAGGATCTTGACATAGGCTGTGATGGCATTGGAGCAGCAGGTTACAGAATCACGGTCCTGCTCCCACTCACAAGCCATCTCCAAGATGACATCAGGGGGAAAACAGTATCTGGCCAGGACATCTTGGCTGGACATCCCAAATAGGTTTATCCTTGATCTAAAGATTCTCTCTACTCTCCTTCTCGTCCCCCTTCTCCACAAATGATCCTGTCACATAGCATGGGGCAACCCGAAATGTTGCAAGGCCTGAAAGGGTTTGTTTGTGTCAGCTTTACTTTTATGTATGCAGCAAGGCTGGGATTGGGTGTGGGCTGAGGAGTGTGATCATGCATTTCTGCCTGATCAAGCCCAAGTGCGGATGATCGGTCTGAGTGCGGATGATCTGCCCTGAGTGTGGATGTAAAGTTGGTACTCATAACTTACCTCTGTGAATACCAAAAAGTTGTAAACATACACTTTTGGTCTAATTTTAGACCAAAAGTGTAAGTTTACCTTTGTGAATCGGGCCCCATACCTCTGTCTACTCCCAATAGGAAATTACACTTAGAAGGTATTTCAAAGCAATCCCCATGTTACACTACGGGAGAGATAGGCCTTACAATAGTGAAAAACAAATTTAGCAGTATTTCACTATCAGGACATGTAAAAGACACCAGTACATGTCCTACCTTTGAAATACACTGCACCCTGCACCCGGGGCTGCCTTGGGCTTACTTTAGGGGTGCCTTACATGTAGTAAAAGAGAAGGTTTGGGTTAGTTAAGTGGGAGCACTTACCAGGTCGAAATGGTAGTTTAAAACTACACACACCGACACTGCAGTGGCAGGTCTGAGACATGTTTGCAGGGCTACTCATCTGGGTGGCACAATCAGTGCTGCAGGCCCACTGGTAACATATTATTTACAGGCCCTGGGCACACCTGGTGCACTACACTAGGGACTTACTAGTAAATCAAATAACCTAATCATGGAGAAACCAATCACCAACATGTTTTAGTCACACAGCGTTTGAACTTCAGCGCTGGTTAGAAGTGGTAACTTGCCCAGAGTCCTAAAGCCACTAAAAGTGGGTCAGAAAAAATAGGAGAAAGAAGGCAAAAAGTGTTTGGGCATAAGCCTGCAAATAGGGCCAGGTCCAATATATATATTTATTTCACTGAAAAAAACAAAGGTTACAGGGACATGATAGGAAATAGAATGTAAAAAAAAGTTAGAAATTCACTAAAAAAACAAAGGTTACGGGGTGATTATAGCTAGGTTCAGATTTTATACACATGAAACCATACAAATTCAACAGTTTTAGTTATACTTATCTCAAGAAACTATAACTCGTGCCCTAGGGTAACTGTAACATGCACCCCCGCCATGCATAGTTTTCTCATGAATAATTTTATAACAAATGTTGCAGTGATTTCAGAACTGATGTAATAGTGGACTAATTAGAGGTGCATAGCAAGGGTGTGAGTTATAGTTACCTTAGTGCACATATTATAGTTTCTTCAGATAAGTATAACTATAACTGTTGAACTTCTATGGTTTTATGAGTGTAAAATCTGAACCTAACTATAATGTGTCTATAACCTTTGGTTTTGTAGTGACTAAAGATATATAAAATAAAATTCAAAAGTAACAAACTGCGTATTAAATATTAGAACTAAAAACTAATACCATAACTGATAACAATTTCAAAACAAAACAAAACTAACCAATAAAATGAAACTATAAACAAAAGTATCAGTAATATAAAAGGCTCGCTGGGTTTATTAATTTAATAGTCCAAAAATGACAAAAGCCAAAATAAGAGAAATCTCTACTGAATTCTCTGACCCGAACCTGATTACAGAAAAGTGTATATATTTATGTCAAAAACTACCAAGCAAAGTAAGTAGAACATACTTTTAATATTAAAGTTGTAATATAAAACTCTCTAAAACTTCTGTGTCATGTACTTACAAAAGGAAAATACTACATAGATTAAGTGCTAAGCTCCTGAAAAACAACACTGATCACAAACCAGAATTTTTTTTTAATATGTGTAAATTATTGTAAAACAGAAACTCACACTAAAACCAAAGGAACATAAAACCTGAAGACCTCAACGGCCACAGACTGCCAACAAATAAACATTTAAAATGAAACTGAAAAGCTGCAAAGCTGAAAAGTGTTGAATTATCTAAAAAGAACATACATGTAGGTATAAATAATAAACGTAGTTGAAAAATCTTATGTGTATATATCAAAGGTATAAAAAATAAAAAAAAATAATTCTTTATACAATTACACTATTTTCAGACACAATTACAAAATGTGCATCTCAGAAAGGGCAGGAATTATTAAGTCACATGAGCTACACCTACAACCTAGAAAGTACATCAGTGGAAACTGTTAATTTGAAATGTACAGATTTTACTCTAATGCATGCTATGGGCAGGCCCCTAGAGAAGATGTTAATTTAAGGCAACACAACCACGCCCCAATTGTAACAGAATTAGAAATAAAGGAGGTTTTGCAGGATGTAAGAGAAACAAGCACTAGTTGCCCAAAACCCACAGTAAAAAACCTAAACAATATACTCCCTAAAGTCTCTGAACACATCACAGGCCAACTACCACCTATAACAACTTTAAAACGTGTAATTGCACAAACTAAAATAGCCACTAGTGATATCCCTGGTGCCCATAGAAGATACCAATATTTAGAACTACCTCAATACTTGAAAATGACGCACAAAGAGCAACCTTTCCGTTTATAGGACAGACAATCTAAACAATGATAGACAAATCCTAATATTTTCTACAGCAGAATACTTACTAACACTAAGCCATTGTCAAACATGAATGATGGATATTACCTTCAAAATGTGCCCCAAACAATTCACTCAGATATAACACATGGTAAATATTAAAACAGAAATATACCATTCATATATGCCCTACTACCAAATAAACAAGGAGGCACTCACTATGAAGTTTTAAACTACATTAAACATAAAACAAATTCCTACTACCCATAAAAATAATCATAGACTTTGAACAATTCATGCTTCAAACCGTCTTAAAGGTTTGCCCACACACAGCCATACATGGTTGTTACTATTATTTCAATCAACCATATGGAAACATCTCTAACAATGTGCACTGTGTTGAATATACTACAGCCAATTCGTCTTTGAAATAAAATAAATTATAGCACTAGCCTATGTCCCTGTCACCGAGGTAGCCAACCACTACAATCTACTAACAAAAAGCCCCTTCTACCAGCAAAGCAAACACAAACTAAGCCCCATAATGGATTATTTTGAAGATACTTCAGTTTCCAGACTACTTCTCTGGCACAGACACCAATCCAAATTCCATGGTGGAATGTCTATGAGAGCACCTTGACACAGGAAGCCAAAACAAACAACGCAGTGGAAGGATGGCATAATGCCTTCCAATCCACAATAGGCAGAACCCAACCTACACTTTATAAATGTATAGAAGCCTTACAAAAAGAGCAAAACTACCAATAATTATGAATAGAGCAATCTGTAAACCAAATTGTACCTAAACTTAGCAAACAAACCAAAGGAATGTACAATATAAAACATTAAATAAAACTCACATTTTAAATAAGACTGATATAATAAAAAATATATATTCTTATATCACCAACCAAAAACCTCAAACATCAAACTTAGGCCCTCATTTCGACCTCGGTGGTCTTTTTTAAAGACCGCCGAGGTACCGCGGTGCTGAAGACTGCCATTGCAGTTTTTCCGCAAAGCATATTATGACTGCTGGCAGCCCTCTGTCCTTTTTCGGATGGAGAGCCTCCAGCAGCCATACTGGCGGTCGGCGGGGAAGTGGAGGCTGCTCTCCCTCCACCGCCCCTTCATCAGAACACCGCCCACCAAATCAGGTCCCATGATTCAGTGTGGTGGTGTTCTGGTGACGGGGAGCTGGTGGCGGAGCAGCCCCCATGGATTCCGTCCCCTCCCGGAGAATCAACGGACAAGGTAAGTTGATCGTTCGTTAGGGGTGGGGGATGTTGTGGGTTGTTTGCGTGCATGGGGGTGTGCGTGTGAGTATGTAGAGGAGATGTGTGGATGCGTGTATGCATGCCGGGGGTGTGTTGTGTGTATGGGAAATGTGTGCGGGTCAGTCTGTGTGCATGTCTGTTTGTATGTGTGCGGGTATATTTTGTTGTAGTGTATGTGTGCGTGTAGGGGTGTGTGTATGTGCATGTTGGGGGTGGGGGGAGGGGGGTCCTGCCACCTCTGGGGGGTGGCAGGGGGGTAAGGGGTGTGAGGGGAGGACTCGGGGTGGGGGAGACCCCTATCAGTGCCAGGGAAGGAATTCTCTGACACTGATAGTGCCTACCGCCATGGATTTCGTGGCGGTTTCAAACCACCCGAAATCCATGGCGGTATGCAGGGTCCTGATACCGCCGGCGGTCTGGTGACGGCTGCCGGGCTGGAGACCGAAGTCTCCAGCCCAGCGGTCGTCACCGCCCTGCCGTTCGGAGTGAAGAAGTGGTGGATGACCATGGCGGTAACTGCCATGGTCATAATTCCATTTTTTTCTGCCGGCCTATTGGCGGTTTTACCGCCACTTCTCCCCCGTCTGCCAGGGTCGTAATGAGGGCCTAAATCTGCTGTGTAAACTAATTACAACACTTAAAACTACACAATACGCAATATAAATCACATAACATATGTTTTCCACTCAAAATAAATTAATTAATATGACTTACTGTTCTGTATCTGCAGATCATCCTTTGTATCCATGGAGTCAAAAAGTATAATCCACCAAAAACTAAAAAAATCTTCCAAAAAAGCCAAAAAAATGCAAAAATAAAACCTATTTTGAAGAGATTCATCAAAGCAATCCTAGGTACAAAGGAACAAAAAAAAAACTGAAAAAGTGTTCATTAAAAGGAACGCTCTTGGAGACCCGAAAAAAGGAAACCAGATTAAAAATATTGGTTTATTAGAAACCAAAACAGATTTACTTTTAAAAAAAATGCTAAATCCAAAGGCCCATTGCACATGTTTGTAAAGAAAAACCTGCACAGTAAAACAGAAAACCCAACCGCAAAACACAGCACGATAAAAAAATACATATACATAACACTTTTTTTTTTTAATCGGTCTTTATTGCCTTTTATACAGAGAGACAAAAAAAATTACACAGGGTTTCATCAGTTAGACGATCATGTGCTGACATCTGAAAACTATCATACAGAACTTCCCAAGTGTACAAGTGACAGTCAGCATGTGTTTTCTGTAGGTATGCGTATGGTGCTGTGAGGAATCTGCCAGGGGTTCCGGCCGACCCTGGAGGTGCCCTCCACAGTGTGCAGTGCTTCTCGTCGATACGACACGTGATCTTAAGTCGTGTTTATTTTCCAAAGATAGTAATAGAACATCTCATTCCATGATGTGCAACCTCTCCCAGCCTTCTGGCGGAGTCGCTGCACGGTATCATCTTCGGCCTGCTCCCATAGTTTAACCTGTCTCTTCTACATCACCACTGGAGGAGGCTAAGTCGGCCTGCAGTTGTTGGCTATCTCGCGGTGGGTCAGCGATAGGGTGAGGTATATGAGCCTACTCTCCCTCTGTTTTTGAATGGGACATTAGGCCTTGTAGTCATGTTGTGGGTGTTGTGATGTGCTGTCTGGCTTATGAGGCAAGTGCATACTTCCATTAAGAAATGCGCAACATTGCGCATTGCCATGTCATGGGGTAGAAGTCAGCCTGCTCGGCTCGGCATCTGGAATAGCAATGAGATGGTACCGCAGACGTCTTGTGAAGGTGTGCAGGGGTTAGGTATGTGTGATGTGCATAGTTAAATTGAAGTACTTTGAGACGTGCTTTCAGCAAGACCTGCGAAATGTGCCCCACAACCTTGTCCCAGTAAGATGCTATCAACTCTATTTGTAAATCTTGGCTCTATTTATCTTTCAGGTCTAGTAAGGCTGGGCCTACCACCCTTTTCATTGTGTTTTATACATTAGTTATATGGTGGCTTTTCAGATGCCACTTCAGCAGGACCTGTAATGTAGGGTTGGCGTCTGGCTCCTTGCCAAGATCCCCTATGTCTTTCCTGTGGAACTGGTAAGAGTGGCATAGGTCAAAAATTGTACCACCAGATTATCGGAATCTGTGCGGAGTTCCTCAATTGGGACAGTGACCCCCCACTGCAAATAGCTGACCAAATTTAGGGCCTCATTACGACTTTGGCGGTCTTTTGGGAAGACCGCTGCGATGGTGGCTGCCAAAAGACAGCATTGTTGGCAGTAATCTGACCGCCGTATTGAGTCACACTGTGAAGTCTGCCAAAAAACAGCTGAAATTCTGAAACCGCCAGGACCCTGGAGGACAGGAAGAAAAGGCGGTTCCACCACCAGCACGACACAATTCCACCCACCAAATTACGATCCACAAATCACCACAGCAGTTCTTCCATGGCGGAAAACCATTGGCGGTCCGAAACGAGGCGGTCAAAACTCAATTCTGACAGAACACAACACCACATTGGATAGTTTGAATACCCCTCAGCTGACACACTTCCACACACCAGACACACCTACTCACAACACTATATAACACAACACACAATACTTTGCATCCAAAATGCCATACACATAGACCGAGAAGCCGAAAATAGTTGATTTAGGTCTTGCACACTATAGTCACACATACACATTTCACTCAACGGCACCCCTCATCAGCACAACTATCACAATATACACCTCACTAGTACACACAATCTGCTACGACTGTCTCTAACTCACATCGCGGCACCCTCACCTCACCAATTACCCAATACTCCACCCTTACACTCACAACACCCCCACACACCATCTACACAACCACAACCATATCCCCACAGAAATACCCATGTTTCACTGATGATGAGTTAAGGGTCATGGTGGATGAAATTGTAAGGGTAGAGCCACACCTGTTCAGAGCACAGATCCAAAAAACATCTATTGCCAGAAAAATTGAGTTGTGGCAAAGGATAGTCGAAAAGGTCAATTCTGTAGGCAGTCACCCACGCACCAGGGAGGACATCAGGAAGAGGTGGAACCACCTACGGGAGAAGGTGCGTTCCATGGCATCCAGCCACCAGCTAACCGTACAGAAGACTGGTGGTACATTCTCCAAAACCAGACTGAACATGGGATGAGACATCCCTGCTGTTAAAGCCACTGTATTCTGAAAGGACCCTGTGGCCAAGACGTGTAGCACTGACAAGACTTGAACAATCGGAGGCATGCTATAAAGATTGCGAATTGCAGGCATCAGTTCTGGCTCCAACTGATCACAGAGATCCATGATGGAATGTTGATTCGGACGATATGTCTGAATGACATGCCTTTCCTCCATGCTGTGCAGGTCTACCAACGGAAGGCCCCCACCTCCCCTCTCTACCTTTACATCATGGGAGGAGAAGGTATCGGACATTCTGCATCCTGAGGGCCTCACAAGCATACCAGGGGGACTGGAGTCTGGTAAGTACCCACAACGTTATGTCACACAGTTGTGTTGTCCTTCATGCTTCCTCACCACTCAGACCCACCCTCAAAACTATTTTAGCTACTACACCTCCCACCAAATCACCTACTACCCCTTTCAGGCATGCCACCTCTCCACTGAGCCCAACTGCCCTCATAGCCCAGGGAAATGGCACGTTAACTACAGGCTAATCATATCACTATGACTCCCAGAATGCACAAACCCATCATTGTGAAAACCTGGAATGTGCACAACACATCACATGTAATGCATGTACAACTAAATTACTAACTACACCATCTAGGTTTCTCCAGTGAGGACCAGTACATGGTAATGACAGCAGTGCAATGGAACACTCACAATAGCAGGCAAAGCAAGACACAGCTACAGCTGAGTGACCATTCCTATTAGCCACAGGTCAAAAATCCCAAACCAAAAATAGACTGACCAGGGTTGGAAAGTAAGATGGTTGAGTTGATGCACATGCACAACATAAAAATACAGGACAATTTCCTTTGCATACCTACACACTGTGTACCCAGTAGGACACAATTGTGCATTGTACAGCTTTGATGTTTGACATCTAGCAAGCCTGACTATTCACTAGGTAACAGAGGTAAACAGACATGTCAATATTCAGACAATAACAGATTCCATCTACAGTGCAATTTGTACCAACCTAGTATAACAGCTCTTAACATGGAGTATGGAAATCAAGTCAAAGAGTTTTATGAACAACAATGGTATGCAGTGCAGCAGCTGCCAATTGCTGGAATTCACGCTAGGCCACAGTCTGCATCTCATTTAAATGCAACTAAACACACAATTTAATCTGAATTCTGTGTATCACTCCCTTCACAGGTAACCTTGCCATTGCCACTATGGAGAGGATACCTGAGACTGTCAGTCCCTCTCAGGATGAAGGCCCCACTGAGGACAACAGCTTTGGATGTGTGGACACTGATGAAAAACCTGTCCCATCTAGGACACCTGGTCGGTCAACTACTCTCAGCCTCATCCTGCTCACATCAACTCCTACCACCCTATTGCATCTACGTCTAAGTCAACCATTCACCCCCAAACCTTTGTTCCAAGGACTGTATCATATATTGTGTGCCCCACAGTACAAGTACCTGAGTCTCACCTTGCCACCCCTGACAAAGATGGACCTGCAATCACAGGGACTGGGCATACTGTGCCAGGGGTACAGGCACGTAGGGGTAGGGGGTGTGGGAGGGATGCTGTGGGCCAGAGGATGGGCCGTCAAAGGGACACAACTGACCCAGAAACCATCTCCCAAGTCTATGGAGCATACCAAAGTTCCCAAGACTGGATGGGCCAAATTATCACTATGTTGTGGGAAAATCAAAAGCTGCAGAGGGACCACCACCAGGAAGTCATGCAGCAGTGGCAGGCACAAAATGCCCACATGGCTACCATTGCAGGGGTGAGGAGGGACATCTGTACCACCCTGATTAGTTTGTCTACACAACATTTGACCCCTTCCACTAGCAATGTAACAGCTGGCCTTTCAACATCTGTGTCTGCTAGTGGAATGGAGGCGCTGCCAGGGGAAGCTCATGGCTCAGACACCCCTCCTTCTGTAGCTGATGAACCCCCTGCAAATCTGGACATCCATCCAGACATCCCACAGGAGCGGATGCCAAGACCAAACTCACTGCCAGGAAGTTAACCTCTCCTGATTATTCCCCCTTGTGTGCCACACATACACCCTTTTGAGTGTTCTGAAACCTAACTCCATTTCCCATGTTACAAAGACACTGGAATTGTGTTACCAACTAGTGTAGCATCTACCCTGATGAAATCATCCACCATGACTTCACTCATCACTGTTATGTTCATATATATTAGTATGATGGTTACAGTTTTTCCCTTGATATGCACAATAAATCATGCTTAAACACAGGTACTGTGTATGTGGCCTTTATAATCCATGTACAGTAGTTGTGCATGCCTATTTTGGTGTGGTAATCCCCCCATGTATCAAACAGCCATTATAATGGAAGTCAAATGGAGACACCGTCAGCAGGAGACTCTTTACAACAGAAATGTTATGGGACAGATGTAAAAGAGGTTGAAATCCATGTCAATACAAATGTATAGTCAGTATTGCAATCAGCACAAGCAGCATGACTGATAGTACCATCAGGATGTATGCAATGGTGTCATAAAATGCATAGACACAGGATACAGACGTCAGGCTCATGGTAATCTACCTACAAAGCAGGGGCACAATGATAAGTCCTCTGTATCACCCAGTGTATGCTCTTCACATACCTATACCATAGCTTTTAATTTACATATCCCATGGAACATAGACAGAGCATAACAGAGGTACACAGTACTGAAACCATACACTCACATTGGTTCCATACCTGCATGTTTGTCACTCACCTCTGTCACTCTACAGTAACATGCCACTTGGACTGCAAAGTCAGAAAACTATGACAGCTAGGTCCAATAGAGAACACAATTTAATTCACCCATTGTTAGGTGAGATGCCATGATCCAACCTTTACACATGTGCCAGACACTTCTCCAGACACATAATACACCATTTGACATCCTCCTCTACCCCAGAGTGAAATAAAAGGAGAAACCGTTTACCGCCCCCATTATATGACAGTGAAACCATCAAGTGTACACCACACTTTAAGCTGATATGACCAGGTATCTTTCATGTACACCTCTCATGTCTGTCAGCAATTCCCATGTTCTTGTGACACAGTATTCGTCAAGGCAAGGTTGCAGAGCAAAACTGGATTTAGGAAAAACTGTGAGTGAAAGGAAAAGCGGATGGGAAATTTCACAAAACATACCTAACATCTGAGAAGTCATTATCACAAGTGTAAATTAGCACCTACTGTAACTGCATGCGAATGAAGGACAAATTGTCCTGTACACAATACTTTCTGTATACATTCACAACTCACTTATAGGCATTGGAGCTCATTACACCCCCACAGATGAAACAAGTAAGGAGGTGTGATGCCAGCCATCTACATATGGTTGTATAATTACATCTGAACAATAGGTCTACTTCACATACCTGTGTATAAGTTGAAGTACTGATTGATGAGATCTGCCCTAGAGTCACTTGCGTCATAATCCTCTGGCTCTTCATCACTTGGCATATCAGCATTACCAGCCACAGGTTCAGCTTCCTCCCCCTTATCTGCTATCAATGGTATTTGACGCCTCAGGGCTAGATTGTGGAGCATGCAGCAGGCAACTATTATCTGACATACATTGTTGGGCGAGTAGAGGAGGGCTCCTCTAGATAAGTCCAGGCACCTAAATCTTGCCTTCAGGAGCCCAGAAGTCAGCTCAACTACACACCGTGTCCTCCAGTGGACCTCATTATAACAGACTTCCCCTGACGAGGTTGAGTACCTCACTGGTGTCAACAGCCAAGGACAGTTTGGATAGCCAGAGTCACCTGTGAACACATTGTGAAAAGAACACAAACATGTATGTGTGACATGCGATGGTAGGAGACATAAATCACAAACACACAGTTCCATGGTAACTTACCAACCAGCCAGGCCCTCTCTGTGTTGAGTCGTGTCATTATCAGTGGGACATTGCTGATTTTCATGATGAAGGAATCATGCACAGATTCGGGATACTTGGCTGTGACTTGTGCGGTATACTGGTCTGTCAAACACACCACCTCAATTGGACAGTTTTTCCTGTTCCTCTACACCTGTTCATTTGCACTAGGAGGGACCATGGCTACATGCATGCCATCAATGGCTCCTACCACATGTGGAATGTGTCCCAGCTCATAAAAGTCTGTTTTCACATAGGCCAAATCCGCTCGGTGGGGAAACCTGATGTAGCTGTCCAGGTGTTTCAACAATGCACACAGTACATTCTCAAAAAAACAGACTGAACATGGGGTGAGACATCCCTGCTGTTAGAGCCACTGTATTCTGAAAGGACCCTGTGGTCAAAAAGTGTAGCACTGACAAGACTTGAACAATGGTAGGTATGCTATAGAGATTGCGAATGGCAGGCATCAGTTCTGGCTCCAACTGATCACAGAGATCCATGATGGTATGATGATTCGGACGATATGTCTGAATTACATGCCTTTCCTCCATGGTGTGCAGATCTACCAGTGGAAGGTACACTGGTGGTTGTCTTACTCTCCTCATGGCAGGATAACTATGTGAAAAAAGTAAAAATAGTATGATAAATGCAGAATGCACACATCTATTACAGCTATTTACATTCTTCATACCTAACAGTTGTCGAGGACGGCTGCAACATCTGACATGTACAGTACAGCACATAGCTACGTATCCTATTTGATCCTCCTTGGTGCATATTGCCAAACATCACAATGGGATATAACTTTTGTAACTACTGTAACTGTCAATGTGTGTAAGACTTAGCAGTTATACATATATCTCAGGTATTATTGCAGTTATTCAATTTTTTCCGACAAATAGTAACCTCTGTGTAGCTGTACAGAGCTATCACCACATTTCCTCACACAACACAGCTTTTATAGCACATATGCACAATATGTCACCCAAACATGAGGGCAGTATGTACAGATGGTCAGCACAACAGGGGGTTAAGAATATGACGCAGATTAGGAAACACTTCTATACATGTAATGTGCTCACAATGGCTGGCAGAGACCTACTGTACTGGACAGGTGGAAGTGACCTAAGTTCAAAGGGGGCAGTCGTCATGGCGGTAGGCGATCACAACCGGGGTGTAATTTGCCATTGGAAGACATTGCTGCCTTTGGCGGACTAGGGCCAATGGCAATGTCCACCAGCGGTGACAGTCATGTACATGGCGGACATGACCGCCATCTTCTGCAGTATTGCTCACTTGACTCCTGATACTGCTGCCAGTAAGTCTTCCACTACTTGAGCTACTGTGTTCTGCCTCTGGGAACTATGATGTTGTGTCCTGCACATGATAGGGCCCCAGCTTTCAATCTGAAGTCGAGGAGGTCCTATCCCTGTATGGACAGCTATATGGAGCACCAGTAGAGCAGGTGAGTTCAATGTCATAGCAGTGTGTGATAGGTGTTGTGTTTAACGGTGTACCATTGATGTAAACTTGTCAAGGTGTTGATGCATGCAGATGGTATAATGTGAAGGTGTGAGAGCGGAGAGAATGGGTATGTGTGCCAGATTGCTGGGACTGAAGTGTATTTTCCACTCCTATTGGTATGATGCATATGGACATAACTTTCTCCTTTTGTCTGTGTTATCCATGCAGGTCAACGCCCATTAGAAGAAGGGGATTTGGCGTGCCATTGCCAAGCAAGTGTGGTGGAGCACCCATTGCACAGAGCGGTGGGAGGACCGGAGATGCTGGGCCCGGAAGACCACTGAAGCTCAGCTGGGGGATGTCCTCCCAACGAGGGGGGATGCCCGTCGGACCTTGACCCCGCTAATGGCCCGCATTTTGGCGGTGGCCTACCGTGAGGTGAATGAGCATTTGAGGGCAGCACAGCAGCCACAAGGGAGTAAGTGCTGACTGAATCCATGTACTTTCCTCTGATAGTTTGGTGTGTGCTGTCTCAGTATAGCAGCAGTGACAGTGTAGTAGGTGGTACAGGTACGTTGACTACTGGGAATACATGATACTCCGGTTGCCATTATAAAAATAGAGATCTGGGCTTTGGGCTTTGCATGGAAACATGTTGATCACCTGTGTCCAGCAATATGTACGACTGCATGTGGAGATGCACGTGACAGAGCCACATGTGTTACTCTACCCAGCCATTTATATGTCTGTAAGGTGCTGTATCATCCTTCCCATCTAGTGTTCCCAGGCCCAATAATCCAATTAGTGTTTAAGGTACTATAAGGTGTAATACCACTCCCATTAAAATGGATCTGCTCTATGTGCAACATTGTGCCTGACATATGTTACAGGGCCTAGCTATCCAGTGTCCTGAAACAGTTGTATACTTCATGTGAGGCTGGCATCCCATTCAGGCAATCGGTATGGCAAGATAGTACTGTCCATGTTTGGTTTGAGGAGGTGTCCCCATTGTCAAATCATAATCATACAATGGGGTATGTGAAGTTTGTAACGGATGGACATCCAACAATGGGGGACCCATGTTGTGTATTATCCCTTAACATTTCTTGGCATTACATTGACATGTGGACAAACAACGTGTGTCCCAGTGCCTTTGTTGGAGAGGAGGTAAGTGGCTTGGCAGTTTTACCCTTAGACAACGTGGTTTGTCCATGCTAGATGTGCCAATGCCATATTTTCAAGAGTGCTACATATGTTATTACCTGACTACATCTTGTCTCAATGGATACTTGGTGGCTGATAATGCGTAGTGGGCTATTCTTTGCTACACTTACTTTCGCTGATGTGGGCTGTTTGGACACAATTTGGTCTTGGCTCACCTGATTTTTGCCAGATTTCATGGTCTAGCTGTACTTCCATTTCACATACACCTGTTGTTCTGGGATATGTTGTCAGTGAAATAGCAGTCGTGTAGGTGCATGTGTAATTATTGTGTACATTGGTTTTCTGTGGAGTAAGTGTTTTGTCAGCACTTAGCTTGCAGAAGCACATGTCAGGACAGCTGTAAGTGTAATAGGTGTACTCATGTTGTCATGTCGTGGCTCTGAATCAGCATGTCATGTGGAATGTTATGAGCCCTCCTACAAAATTGTAGGCTGTCCATGGTTTGTTGTTGTAACTATGCTCTCTGTGATTGTATTGTCTGTGGTAAATCATGTGTGCTAATTAGCCCAAAGTTGCAGTTCATGGAGCCATGGTATATTTGACAATGTCTGTGAATAGTGACTGCAGAAAATCCAGTCAGATTTGGTACATAGCTGTACTCCAGAAATTGAATATCAAATTGTGATGGCCACTGTATGTGCCTACATGTTGTGTATTCATCAGTGTATGTTGCCATTGTGTCAGATATGTACAGGAGAATCAGCTAGGCATGTGATTGGACAGCTAGGTGCTGTGTCGTCTGTGATGAGAGATGACATTCCTTGCATGGAACATGACTTTTGTTGATGGACTGGGCAAGTGTGTATTTGGAGTAGCCATAATATAGTGTTATCTTTCAACTGCATTTCCTTAGACTGATAAGATGAAGGATGGTGATGAGCTGTATTGGGATGATATATGTGCTTCAGCTAGGCCATGATGAGTAACTGACTTAGAGTAAGAGATGATTTGATGGGATGGTCAAGTAGTATTAAAATACTTGGATTGTGATGTTGGTGAGACATATGACTAATGGGGTAGTCTGAAGTATCATTTTTTGAAATGACGTAGGATCTGAGGGTTTTAAACTGGTATTTCCCTAGCAGGAGACTACAGGTGTGCTTGTTGTAATGTGTGTGTGTGTGAAGAATGTGATGACCCTCTCCCTCTTTCTTTGTTTGTGGGCATCAGCATCGGCAGACGAAGAAGACGGGGCACAGGCGAGAGTGGATGCTGCCAGCCATGGGGCCCGGAGTGCTGAGACCACCAACAGCGAGAGACACAGTGGCCCTGTGGGGGAGGGTAGTGCCACGGGGGAGACAAGATCTACATCATCCTTGGAATCCTCCTCCAGTGGTCACTTCCTGGTGTTGGCGGACCCATCTGGTGACACACACACACCCTCCCAGCACCATCTTTATCCACCACCCCCCTTTCTACCACTGCCCTCCCTGTAGCTCACCACCCAGTTGCCCATGCCCCTTCACCCAAGAGGGTGGGCATCTCCTTTGCCGCAGGCACCTCTGCCCCTGTCAGCCCTGCTGCCCTTAGTGATGAGGCTATTGACCTCCTGAGGTTGATCTCTGTGTGCCAGTCGACCATTGTGAATGCCATCCAGGGACCTGCAACTCAGGTGCAACAGAGTCATGTATTCCTGGAGGGCATACATGGTGCACTGGCTGACCTACAGAGATCCTTTCAGGCTCTGGCCTCCACACTGATGGCAGCCAGTCACCCTTTGTCTTCCGCCCCCCCCCTCCACCTTCCTCTTCCCAATCCCAAACTCCTCTTCCCCGCCCCAGCCAAAACACACAGATGGACAAGCATGCATGCACTTCAACATCCAAGGGTAGCTCAGACAAACACAAGCACCACAGGACACACCACCGGCATACACACAAGGAACATACACCTGCAGACACATCAACAGTCACAACCTGCCCTGACACTAGCACCACCCCCAGCATCAATGACACAACACATGACACACCTGCAGACACCACACCAACATTCACAGATCCAGCCACTACACCTATCTTACCCACAGACATCACAACAGCAGACCCTCAGACATCCACCCCAGTCACCACATCTGCAGACACCACAACCACAGACACACCTACATGCAGCCCATCCACCATAACTGCAGTCACCACCCCAACAGACCCACCCATCCACCCATCCACCATGGGATCTCCCAGGTCCTCCACCTGCCCTCCCAAAACAAATAAATACCCACACTCACCTACGCAACAGACACCCACCATCCACAAGCATACCTCGCACACACATGCACCCAAGACATCCACAAGTACACCTCTTACAGTCACTCTCTCTCCCTACACCCAAACCTTTTTGCTATGACCATCTACATATGTCAAAGAAAGCGCTCCTCTTGGAGGTTTCCCTTCTCCCTACTCCTCTCCCACCCTGTGATACCCCTAAATGTTCTGTGTCCCTTCCCAAGTCTGGCCCTCCCACCTGCAAGTCCTCCCTGCCCCTCTTGCTAGTACCCATGCCCCTCCCCCACCAAGAAGTCAACCCCTCCCAAGAGTAACCAACCCTCCCCAAAGCCTCAACTTAAGCCCCCTCTTCCCAAACCAAAACCCAAAGGTTCCCCTCCCAACACAAAGCCCAGCTCCTCCCTTCCCCTCCCCCAATCCCTGAGGTGCCTGCCTGCCCCCTTGATGCCCCTACCTGTGGAAGTCACATGGCAGTCAGGAGTCAAGTTGGGGGCACAAACATGTGCTTTGAGTGCATGTTGCAGTCAGGATTGTTGGACTGGCCTTTGGCTTTGGACATTGATGATATATGTTAACTTTTAATATATATTAGAACCAACTTGTTGTTGGTTTCTATGTTATATCTGTGCCCTGCATTTCTTTACTTGGTGCAGTTTGGGTCTTGACTGACATTGTTTGTGTGTGAGCATTTGAGTGTCTGTGGTGATTGTGCTACCTATTTTGTATGTGTAGCATGTGTGGTTGTGTGCATTGCATCTGTCCACCAGTGATGGATGTATTGTGTAATGGCCATGTCTATGTTTGGGACATGTTGTGTTGGTATTGTGTGGTGTTTGTGTTGACATGTGTTCATTGCAGTGTTGTGTGCCTTTGTATGCTTAGACTATGTGTGTGAGTGTGTGTGGAGAATGGTATGTCAGATACGTTGTGAAGTGTGTTTGCGAGGTATGTGGTATGCTGCATTTTTTGGATTTTTGATTGTGTGTGTTCGTTCCCTGGTGAAGGTACATGGTATTGTATGTTTGATTTGTCTATTGTGCGTCCTTGACAATGCTTTGATGATGTAGCGATTGTGGTGTAGTTGTGTCATTTGATGGTATTGTGTGTTAATGTGTGTGATTGTGCCATTGCTGTGTATCTGGGGATTGGTGTGTCTTTTAGACGTGTGTGTGTGTGATGGCTATAGGGTATGTTGGTGTGGGGTTACGTGTATGTGTCTCCCTGGCAACCCCCTTCTGATTTGTATGTTGTGTATGCGTGGGCACTTTGACAATTTACAACAGTGACAGGTAAGTGTGTGTACTCACGGTTGCTGTCATCATTGTTGCTGGTTCCGAAGTCCTTGGGTGGGCAGGCGCAGTGAGAAGATGTGTAGTTCTGGTTCATATGGCCGGCTCCAGACGAGTATGGCTTCCTGAAGATGAGTGTCTCCTTTTATACAGTTGGTTTCCGCCAGGGTTTCCGTGGTGGTGCACCGATGGGGGAAACCTTGGCGGTGTGCAACCTCATAATCTGTCCGACGGGAACATGGTCTCCATCGTCCATGGCGGCCTGACTGCAGTAGCGGTCCCGTTGGTGGTTTGGCTGTATTCTGTTGGAAGTACCACCATGGTCATAATTTGGCGGTCTTCTCCGCCAGCTTGTTGGCATTTCGACTGCCAACATAGCAGCCCTGAAATTGCCAAAGTAGTAATGAGGCCCTTAGTGATCATGGTGCACTTCCACTGCGAGCAGTGTGCCATACGTTCAACCTCAGTAAAGGCTGGTAGACACCACGAAGGAAGATCTGGTGAGGAGGCCATTCTTCCCCGCTGCTGGTGCATGTACCACCTAAAGCAATACCAGGCCACTCTGAGCAATAGTGGGGTGCGTTCAATGCCTGTGGACACCCTGATCACCCTCCTAAGCGCATGGTCACCTGTTCCCCTTGGCCAAAGGTAGCCAGCCTCCAGTGATATCACCCAGAACATCTACGTCATCAGCCACTGCAGCTGGCAGGCCAGATAATACAGCTTGTAATCTGGTGCCCCCAGGCTGCCGGGGGAGAACATAGTTTGTGCAAGCAACTCTCCATCATTTGTGGCCCAAACCAGCTCCGAAAGCCAGCTATACATATACATACTACTTAATCATCAAAAAAGCAAGTAGTAACATAACCTATTGATACATCACAAAAAGACTGTCCAAAAACCTAAAGAAACTCACTAGTAAAAAACACTACCATTACTACACCTAAGCGTACTAAAGCCCAGCAAACAACACTATAACTAACCTCTAGAGTACCCCGACACCTAAAAATCTTTTTTTTTTTTTTTTTAAAGGACTTACCTATTCAGATAAACAGCAGCACCTTCCCAGGACCTGGATCCTAGAAAAGAGACAAAAAAATTAAACAAACAGACCACAAAATCGAAGGTAGCTCTAAACAAAAAATGTCCATTTACTGGAACTAATAAAAAGCTTTCCACCTGCAAATTAATGGGAAAACATTGTAAAGAATTATTAAACATGTAAAACTTGTTAACAATGTGTAAAGTATAAATTAATCATGTAAAAATATGAAGTTATTTCATATATAGTAAAAATAACTTATGTAAAAAACATTTTAAAATATGTATATTAAACAGCTGAGTTAATGTAAAAAAAATGCTAAACAAAAGGAAGAAAACCTGAAAAATGTACAACATACAATACTTTTCAAATATGATTTACATTCTTTTCTATGCTCATTTGGGTAAGTTTAAGATACAGAGTTGTTAGAAGGAGAATCCTACCTTAACAACCCAAGTAGTTATAGCTCCCTAACACTGGGGATTAGAGCTTCACGATCTGGACGTAGGTGTTATCCTCCGTAGTCATACATTTATCAAGAGTTACATCAGCAAAACATCTACTTTGCCTCTGAGAGCCCCTCCGCTTGGGTTGTTAAGGTGAGATTTTCCTTCTGACAACTCTGTATCTTACACTTACAATAGTCCGTTAGTTAGTGGATGGAGTAGAGTTAGGGATCGCCCTTAGCCTTGAAGAATCCCCCAGACCGATATTGGCTTGTAAGTCTGAAGAAACATGCTGGCCTAGTACAGATGGGTAGGTCATTATCTCTACAATTCCCAATTTGTTTTAGCTGTACCTAAGGTACACCTTACTAAAGGCGTCGTTCTGGGTTTAACTTAAGGTATTTTTAGTTTTTCTGGATCCCTTCCTGTCCAGCTTTCTGCTATCATGAACTCCTTCACAATGAACTCCCTCACAACAGGGTTCAATCCGCCCAGGTAGTACCATATTTTCAGGGTGGAATGAGGTCACTGAGGATGAAGCATGCCACAAATAGTGGATGAGACCTACTCATCCAATCTAATTGGTACTCTGTGATTAAGGATATTCCCAATCCCCCCTTATGATTGCCAAAAGGGATATCTTTGGTAAATTATTTGTTGGAGGCCTAATTAGGATTTATATTCTTTGCCTTCACACTCTTTTGTGTCTGTTCTAATTAAATAAGATAACATTTTCGTGGCAAGTTGGTTAGATACAAAGATAGAATCAATAATACTGAAGCAGCCTCTAACAAAGAGTGTTGCGGTAGAAGTGTTGTCATTATCAAAAACGTCATGGGCATTACCAAAATTCTCTTGAGATATGAAATTAAGACCAGATGTATCATCAAGGCCATTTGCGATTCGGAAATAGAGATTTTTAAGAAATCGTTATTTCCGACTCGCAAAGTACCATGTATCACATTTGCGAATCGGTAATAGCGATTTCTGAAAAATCGCAAATGTTATTACCGATTCGCAAATTGCGATACCGGCCCCATTCGCACCTATAGACTTGTTGCCCATATCTGCAAATTTTTTGTATTTCCAAAATTTGTCATTTGAAGTGCCCAGAGTGCGTACTGAGAAATTGTTAATGGAAGGAGTAGCAAGACATTTTGTTCTGTGTGAGCTGTCCATAGGGCGAGACAAGGCTTTCTTTTGCCCCTGTTAAAAATAAAAAGCCAAGATGAAAAGAAAATCAAACAACAGCATCAAATGCAACTTCACAACACCGTTCACATGGTCTAACCACTCCATCATCAACTTCCAAGTCAACACCCCTACCAGGTTCGGCATTTCAAGCTACAGCTCAGGCCAAAAAAAAAATAATAATTGCAGAAGCAGACTGGCAACGCAGCAACACTAGATAAAGGTGGTCATTCTGACCCTGGCGGTCTTTGACCGCCAGGGCGGAGGACCGCGGGAGCACCGCCGACAGGCCGGCGGTGCTCCAATGGGGATTCCGACCGCGGCGGTAAAGCCGCGGTCGGACCGGCACCACTGGCGGGGTCCCGCCAGTGTACCGCGGCCCCATTGAATCCTCCGCGGCGGCGCAGCTTGCTGCACCGCCGCGGGGATTCCGACCCCCCCTACCGCCATCCAGATCCCGGCGGTCGGACCGCCGAGATCCGGATGGCGGTAGGGGGGGTCGCGGGGCCCCTGGGGGCCCCTGCAGTGCCCATGCCACTGGCATGGGCATTGCAGGGGCCCCCGTAAGAGGGCCCCTACATGTATTTCACTGTCTGCTGCGCAGACAGTGAAATACGCGACGGGTGCAACTGCACCCGTCGCACAGCTTCCACTCCGCCGGCTCGATTCCGAGCCGGCTTCATCGTGGAAGCCTCTTTCCCGCTGGGCTGGCTGGCGGTCTGAAGGCGACCGCCCGCCAGCCCAGCGGGAAAGTCAGAATTACCGCCGCGGTCTTTCGACCGCGGAACGGTAACCTGACGGCGGGACTTTGGCGGGCGGCCTCCGCCGCCCGCCAAGGTCAGAATGAGGGCCAAAGTGTACTGCACAACGGGACAGAAGTTATTATTCATTTGGTTGGCCTCACCTCCATTGCAGCTCTTTGGTGGTAACACTGCTGTCTGCCCTTGTATAGATTTAAATTAGACGTTTCCGGCCCACAGCCCAAAGCATGTGATACAGGGGCCAGTTAGCTAGCCCTAGTCTTTCTGTGAGGCATGTGTTCCCCAAGTTTCAAGATCGGAGTCTTTATCCAAATGTTGCACTCTAGCCAGGCCACACTTTGACCTCCCATAGGTGGTTCATTTTAAATTACTTATAACAAACGTTCCTTCCTCTGGTAATTATTCGAAGCCATAAATTGCACTTGGGCTTACTATTAACTCCAATGGGCGTTGATGTCTGACGAGCATCACAGAGGGATTCGCAGGGAGACTGGAGAGAGCTAACTCTGCCTTTCAGTAATGCCAAAGAATACGTTCCTCCTTCATGACCCACATACACAGATTTGCATATACCCTGAAACACACAAGCACACTTAGACATCCAGTAGGGGAGGATAAGTTTGTCCAGCCATACATACGCCATAGATTTACCAGTGAGACAATAAGTGAAACGGCCATACTACTAGCTGCTGCCATCCAATAGTATTGTCATGGTCTGTACAAGTGAAAGGTCTGTACAAGTGAAACTCTTACTAAAAAGAGTTTCACTTTTGATGGTCTCCAACAGACCCTAGCACTCTGTTAGTAAAGCATAGTGCCATAATCACAAGAGCATTGATCAGGAGATGTGACACAGACCAGAAAACATTCCAGTTCGTCCAAAAGTTAAAATGAGGAACAGGTTGCCACGTGGACACTGGGCCAAGTGATAGCTGGCCCTGCACTGGGTTTGGTTCTCATTTCTACAGTCGGTGAAAGGCCATATCTACTGGCTTTGTAAATACTTTGTCTAGTTTGGTAGGTGTCTGGAAGAAATATTTTATGTGTACTGGAGCGTAGCCAAATGGTAAGAGATGTTGAGACAGATTTTCTACCAACTACATTGCGCAAAGTTGACAACTTTGAAGCTTTATGAAGTTTTGAAGTCGGTGGACCTTTAATTCCTTTGCTCGTGGATGACATTTCTTGCTCAGGATATTTTAGCATGAGTCATTGCCTGCAAAGTCTTGTTTTGTTTGTGAAATCGTTATCCTGTTAAAACTAAGGGGGTCATTATGAACATGGCGGTAAACACCGTTCCCCGCCGTGGCGACGCTGAACAGAATCCCATCCTTGGCGGTGAACAGAAACCTGCAATACAAAGATGTAAAAATCTGACTCCGTAAAAAATGTCCCAGCCAGCAGTCACCGCCAGGACCTTGTCGTAAAAAATGCACGACATCCCACCCCGCCACCGCTGAGCACACAAACCCCGCCCCCCAAATAATGATGCACAAATCACTGCGGTGGTCAGTGGAAGTCGAACAACCATTGGCGGCACAGACGGCCAGCAATGGGACCCAACAGTAAGAATTGCACACATTGGCAAGTTTGAAACCCACACACCTGACACATCCACAACACTATAAAACACTCACAGACACACCCCTCAATCCTGTGCATCGCCAATAGGACAACTGAGATGTTGGAAATAAGGCTGCGCGCGGTCCAGCCCGAAACTCCGCTGCGCATATTCGCAGCGCTTCATGCGCACCACTTGTCATCCCCTCTTGTTCTAGAAGTGGTCATCAGCGTCGCCTGCCCTGTGGTAAAGCTCATGTAGCTGCAGGGTCAGGACATTGGTGGACAAGATGCACTTATCAGGGCTATTCTATGAATGGACTACAATTCCCAGGTTTCTAGAGGCAGCAGCCATCTTTAGGTGTGGCAGGCCTATAAAGCCCAGCCACACCCAAGCACATTGCTCACTATTTTGAAGACTTCGATGTAGTCAGACCTCGTGGGGGTTCCTCCATGGCAGATTGACAGCAAATCGGTGTATCCTTGTTTCCATGGTGAATTCAGATACGAGTAGGTTGTACTCGTAGCGGTAAGGTCTTGATGAGCCCAATCTTGAAGGGAGTTGTTACTTCCAAAAGTAAAGCGCTCCTGGCACGACGATAAAATTGCTTCAGGCCAAACGGGTAAAGCGGCCTTGGCGCAACGTTCAAAGCGCTTCGGACCACATGAGTAAAGCGCCCCTTAGTACAAACGAGCAAAGCGTTTCAGGCTACACGTGTAAAGCGCCCTTGGCACAATAATCAAAGCGCTTCAGGCCACATGAGTAAAGTTCCCTTGGCACGACAATCAAAAGCGTTTCAGGCCACACGAGTAAAGCGCCGTTGGCACGACAATCAAAAGCGTTTCAGGCCACATGAGTAAAGCGACCTTGGCACGACGGTCAAAGCGCTTCATGCCACATGAGTAAAGCGCCCCCTTAGCACTACGAGCAAAGCGCTTCAGGTCACAAGTGTAAAGCACCCTTGGTACGACAATCAAAGTGTTTCAGGCTACATGAGTAAAGCGTTCTTGGCACGAGGATCAAAACGCTTCAGGCCACATGAGTAAAGCTCCCCTTAGCACAACGAGCGTTGCGCTTCAGACAAAGCAAGTAAAAGCGCTCTCTGGCATAATGAACAGAGAGCTTCATGTATGATGATCAAAGCGCTTCATGAACAACAAACAAGGGGCTTCTGCCCAACGAACAAAGTGCTTCAAGTTCAATGAGTAAAACTTTCAGGCCTTAGTAGTAAATGTGAAAACGTTTTGGAGATAAGAACATTATAGTTTCATTGTTTTTTGGGAAGCATAATATGTGAGATACATATTTAAGTCTTTGAGAATTTCTAGGCTGATATCAAACGTTTATGATATGAATGCATAGTTGTTACATGATTGATATTCAGAGTATGACCATAGTCCAAAGCTCTTGCCATACCTAGGGTCAGAGGTTGCAGTTTGTTCTTATTCCATGATTCAAAGAAGGGGCTACGCCCAATTCACAAAGGGTCTCAATCTGATATCACGGAGACGCCTTTATTCAAGAGGCTATTGGTGAGTTTATACTGTTATGAATGAGTATATGCATATTTGTTCTAACCGTTTCTTTTCAGATCTGTCTCCCTGCAGTTCCCTGCCCTAATTCCCTTATCCCCACCTGGCTCCATCATAACTCTGTGCTCTGATAGCTTTCTGAGTTGGTGATGCCGGGAGGTGGTCCTTTTGTTCAGCAGCGTGCAGATCCTGAGGAAAGGGCACTGTGACATGAGATTGAGAACTCCACAAGCAGACACTAAACGCCACAACAGACGAATCACACACCCAACCATGCAACAGCACCTTCACATGGATCCACACAACACACCACTCACAACACACACCATAGCACCCCCCAAGCACCCACGCTTCACAGAAAGGGAGCTAAGGACCCTGGTGGACGAGATACTGAAGGTCGAGCCCCAATTTTTCGGGGCACAGGTCCAGCACACAACCATCGCCAGGAAGATGTAGTTATGGCAGACCATTGTCAACAAGGTCAATGCAGTGGGACACCATCCATGTACAAGGGACGACACCCGCAAGAGATGGAACGACCTGCGCGGGAAGATGAGGTCCATGGCATCCCGGCACAACATTGCGGTCCAGAAGACTGGGGAAGGACCTCCACCAACACCACCCGACTACACTGACTGGGAGGAAAGGTACTGGCCATCCTGCACCCTGAGAGCCTCACTGGACTCACTGGAGGAATGGACTCAGATAAGTCGTCTACAGTTACCCCATCTCCATCACACCTGTAATGCAGGTACCACCCCCCCCAACATCCACCGGGACCACTACCCCACCCAGGCCACAATCACAACATCCAGTCACCCTGCATGCCCACAATTCCACCAACAGGCCCACATACCTCCCCCTGTGCACAGCCACCTACCCCTGCAAGTAATTACAAAGGCACCACACCACCCAGCATGCACCTCCACATCCTAAGCAAAATGCAATGGCAACCTTGCAAAGGCACCCTGCATGGCCCAAAAGTGTATACCTGCACAAAATAGCCCAGCCCTGTGCACCCCATCCGTTTATGTAATTGTAACAGACATGTCCATTCCCCCCAACAGGCACCACCACCCATGCCACCCTGATGGACAGGACAAGGAGTGGCAGTGCCCCACATGGAGACAGAGGCACCACCCAGGACACTGGAGAGGGAACCCTGTACAGTGAGGAATACCCTGGTCCCTCACACAGTCCTGGACTGTCACCATCCAGCAGCCCCACCCAGGACACCACTGATACCCCTACCACACACCGACCAACATCATGCCAGGGCAACCGGACCCACACCTGTGTATCCAGGCCACAGAATGGTGGAACACAAGGACAGAGGCCACAGTCACCACCTACCAACAGGCAGGAAGACGATGGCCCCAGTACAAGGGGTATCGCCAGACCTGTGCAGGAGACACAGGCACAGGGGGGCTAGGCCCAGTGGGAGGGCATCAGTGGCCCGGGGGGAGGCCACAGGGTGGTTGATGCAGCCCAGGACGTGATCTCTGAGGTCCTGGGAGCATACCACCATACCCAGGACAGATTGGCCCAGATTGTGGCCACCCTGGAGCAGAGTCAAAGGCTGCAGAGAGCCCAACACCAAGAGACCATGGAGCAGTGGAAACTGCACATACCACCATGGCTACCATAGCAGGTGCACTGCTGCACCTTGTCCCAACCCAGCCAGAGACCCCCACAGCCCAGGAAGCCCCTATTACAGGCGAAGATACATACCAGCCAACAACAGCAGCAGCAGCAACTGGACTTGTGCCGCCATCTGAGGACACACAGGAGACCTGCACCTCAACCCGTACAGGCCAACACCAGGCACCCAGATGGTCCCTCAGGCCCAGCTATGGCACTGGAACACCTGTCAAGACCAAGGCACCCTCTAAGAAATGACTCTGACAAGAACTGTCCTCCAAGTGTGACACTGAACCACCATCCACACCGTGCAATAACCACCCCAAAAACTGTAAATAACAGATGGACATATCACCACTGCCAACAATCGCTGAGACCATGTAGCCAATATGGACATCCATCAGTAGCCCACTCCCATCACTGTAAAGAGCACCATGGCATACCTGACACCAAATAAAACACCCGTTCACCAATGTAAATGTCCCCTGTCATTATGCTGAGTCAAATGGAAGTGTGCATGCAATTGTCATTGAAATCATTTATTCATATCTTAATTGCAGGAATGGCACCCCACACATAGCATGGGGTTGTGCCAACAGAAATGTCAAACAAGTTGTCCATAATGTCACGTGTCCCATGGAAACCTGGTCACAGTGACAATGTCTATAGACCCAACACCCCCATAGAGGATAAGGCATACCGACAGTATGCTGTACAGACAACAACAGGTGTGGGTTTAAGCAGCCTTTGGCTGTTTTCAATTATTCTCGTTTCTCGGGTATTTTTCTAAGATTTTGGCTATGGTGTTACGGTCTTCTCTCTTTTATTCTTTCTTTTTTCAAATTGGTGACGTGCACTCTTATTTTATGATTTCCTTTACACAAGGGGAGATCACATTGTGGTTATAGTTTAATGTTATACTCTCTAGTAATATTGTCGTTATTATTTATAGTGATAACTCTCTGTCCGATAAATTGATATCAGAACATTTTCTTTTGTGATTGCACACTGTGGGGGTCATTTTGACCTTGGCGGACGGCGGAGGCCGTCCGCCAAGGTACCGCCGCTGAATGACCGCACCGCGGTCAAAAGACCGCGGCGGCCATTCTAACATTTCCTCTGGGCCGGCGGGCGCTCTCCAAAAGAGCGCCCGCCGGCCCAGAGGAAATGCCCCTGCAACGAGGACGCCGGCTCAGAATTGAGCCGGCGTAGTTGCAGGGGTGCGACGGGTGCAGTTGCACCCGTCGCGTATTTCAGTGTCTGCTTAGCAGACACTGAAATACTTTGCGGGGCCCTCTTACGGGGGCCCCGCCAGTGCCCATGCCCTGGGCATGGGCACTGCAGGGGCCCCCAGGGGCCCCGCGGCACCCCCTACCGCCATCCTGTTCCTGGCGGGAGACCCGCCAGGAACAGGATGGCGGTAGGGGGTGTCAGAATCCCCATGGCTGCGGAGCGCGCTCCGCAGCCATGGAGGATTCACAAGGGCAGTGGTAAACCGGCGGGAGACTGCCGGTTTACCCTTTCTGGCCGCGGCTGAACCGCCGCGGTCAGAATGCCCTCGGGAGCACCGCCAGCCTGTTGGCGGTGCTCCCGTGGTCGGTGACCCTGGCGGTCACCGGCCGCCAGGGTCAGAATGACCCCCTAAGTCACATATGGCATGTCTTGACTGTCACAAATATCACGATAAATAGTGGTTTACGTTCTGCTCTTAACAGTCCTTTGTATATAGACCTCAGATATAGTTGTGTTCTCATTTTTGCAGCCCTGATGAAGTCCGTGAGAGGGTTCTCTCATAGGACGAAACACGTGTTGGCTGTGGTGGCTATATGAATATGAAACTCAAGGACGATTTCCAATTATTATGATGAACTATGTGCTTCAAGAAATAAATTTAATCTGAACTATTGATGGTGTGATTGACTGTCCACACTGAAGATTCTATACATCACCAACTTCTAATTCTATATTCATGAGTGCCCTGACAGTTGTCTTTTGCACTGTTAGTTTCCCTTGAAACATTGAGGGTTAAGGAAGATCCTCTTGCCAGGAGTACCATGCCACAAATGAATTGTCAATACTACTATATGGACTCACTGTGAGCGCCCAAATCCTATGACTTTCTTCCTAGGTGCTTGTGTTTGGACTCTTTGTTGTTGTACATAGGGGTGCTGCTCCAGTCCATTTGTATTATTGTATTATTTGACTATATTGTATTGGTTTGTTTGTAATTTATATCGTCAATATGGATCGTGATAAATTAGCTGCAGATATTTTTGGTAGTTTAGAGCAGACAGGAACTATACCCAAGTCACATTCAATTGGTGCCCAACACTCTAAAATGGGGCTCCGTGATAAGTTCTTCAAATTAGAAGAACTGAAAAAACAGGAAGTGTCTAAATGGTGGGATGGGGCCACCTTAAAACAATATTTAAAGCTCAACAGGATACCTAGAGGGTTACGTTCACATATTTTTCCCACTTTTGACGACCTCGATCCAGATTTATTGGACAGTTGGGAACAGGAATTGGTGTCAAGTTCACTCAGACTAATGAATATTCTGATAGAGAATTCTGAGAGGAAAGTGACTAGACTGCAAACAGAAATCTCTGAACTAGAAACGGAGATTAAAAATATGAATATGGAGGAACCAACCGCCAAAAATTATCTAATGTTGAATGAAATTATCGAGCATCATCAAAATGAGATCACACAAAGAAAAGCGCGCAAACTTAGACGCGACGAGTTGGATTACAAAAATGGTAGGGTTTTTACATTCTCCCGTAAATATGATCACTTAGTCAAAAGGTATGAATCTCCACAAAGCTTTGATGCGGGCTCCTCATCTTCACTAAATAGTGTATCTACCAACATTAGTGATACTAGTGCTAGTTCTAATATTTCTGGACAGGACAGGGTAGGACAACAGAGTACTCCCTCTTTTTTAGCAGAGGTCCAACGAATAAGACAGGGACAATGGGAAGGAAGTCGACGCAGGGCAGACCCAGAAAAACCAGGCGGGGGGGTAGAGGAAGAACACACAGACACAAGGAAAGGAATGAAAACAAGATCGTGGAACAGGGAGAAATAGATAGTTCTGATAGTGATTCCATCAATGTCATCAATCTCTCTAACTTGGAACTTACAACTCACGATCTCACACTTCTTAGTAAAGGACTGGGATTTTGCCCGGGAGACTTTGGTGACTTTCAGAGAACGAAAATTGACTTTTTCAAATTTATTAGACGCTTAAAGTTGAAGAAGTATTTCGCTAATCACCCCGTTATCAGAGACACTAGTACCTTATTTGATGGTCACAATGATGATCAACACTTGTCCATCATGGATGTCCATGATACGGCCACTGTACTGTCAATTGCGGACTGTGAACAAGATCCTAACACTATAACACGCATTCTATCAGATCTTGATATCCCATCAGATTCACTCCAGAGTGGTCTGAGGAGAAAATCGAATTGGATACCAACACTAACAAAGGACAATTGTGTAGATACTTTTTTTTAAATTGTCTGGCGTGACTTAAATAAATTAGAGTTAAAAAATAATTCTCGCCAACACGTTTGGCATCAAAACCTCACCCAAGTAGAAATTAGCAATTTGAGACTTTTACGGAAGAATGAGGAGATTACCATCAGAGAGGCAGACAAAGGGGGGAATATCGTGATTATGAACACCTCAGATTATGATCAAGAGATGTACAGACAACTAGAAGATGCTACCTGCTATGAAAAGATCTCATTTGATCCTATCCCTGCACTCGCAAACAAAATCAATAAATTTCTACACGATTGTTTGGATCGCTCACTTTTGAAAGATGAGGAATATATGTACTTACGTGTGCATAGACCCAGAAATCCTTGTATATACGTACTACCTAAAATTCATAAAAATCCTACTTCTCCTCCAGGTAGGCCCATTGTGTCAGGGATTGGTGGTCCTACTGAAAAACTTTCAGAATATGTTGACATCTTTTTACAGCCTATTGTAGGGAACTTACCATCTTATATTAAGGATACCAAGCATATTCTCAGTATATTAACGGACATTACCTGGGAACCAGGGATGATTTTAGTTACACTGGATGTGACCTCCCTGTATACCAGTATTAACCATGAACAAGGAAAGGAAGCATTACGTCATTTTCTTTACAGAAGACCCGCGAGCCTGTATGGCCACACTTAAATGTTAATAGACATGGTGGATTTGATTTTGAATAATAATGTTTTTCTTTTTAAAAATGACTGGTATCGCCAAAAACAAGGCGTGGCTATGGGTTCTAAATTCTCACCAGTTTACGCTAATCTATTTATGGGATTGTTCGAACATAACAAGATCTGGAGTAAAGAGGGGAGTAAGTGGGTTTCAGATATACTCTATTGGGGTAGATACATCGATGACTGTTTGATGATCTGGACAGGTGACTTACAAGAACTTGACAACTTCATTAACTATTTAAACATGAATGATTGCAATATTCGTTTTACTTCGGAACACAGTGTGACCAGTATTCCATTTCTGGACGTGGAACTTCTCATTTGCGATAACAAAATTGAGAATCGACTATACAGAAAGAGTACTTCTTGTAATTCTATTTTACATGCAAAGAGTGCACATCCAGTCCATCAAATTAACTCAATACCATATGGTGAGATGGTAAGGGGAAGACGCAATTGTAGTCTTGAAAAAGATTTTGGACTATGTATAGAAGACATGGGCATAAGATTCAAAGCACGGGGATATTCCACTTGAGTGATAGACAGAGCCCGTACAAGGGCCATGCGTCTGAGAAGGTCTGACACATTGGGTCAAAAATCTAGAACAAGAGATACTGTTATTCGTTGTATCACTAATTACACGAAAACCGCTACCTTACTACGTAAATGTATGAACAGACATTGGTATATTTTAACAGCAGATCCTGTTCTTAGAAAAGTGATTCCAGATACCCCGGTTTTTACATATAGAAGGGGTAGAACTCTCAAGAATTTTCTATGTTCCAATTTTCGCAGTAAACCCAACCAAGAAAATTGGCTCACCAACCGTGGTAAAGGTTTTTTCAAATGTGGTCACTGTGGAATGTGTAGATGGTCCAGGTCAGGTATCACCACATTCACAAGCTCTACTGGTGTGCAATACAACATTAATTATAATATCACATGTGAAAGTAACTTTGTCATCTATATGGTTATTTGTAGATGTGGCCTACATTATATAGGTAGCACTATTAGACCACTGAGAACTAGGGCTAGCGAGCACTTCAGAGCCCTGAGACAAGAAGATGAGAGATACCCTATAGTAAACCATATTCGGCATTGCCCCAACAGAACAACATGTGTGGCTTCGAATTTTTTGGTTTTGACCGTATAAATAAAGATCCTAGAGGAGGCAACAGAGAGTTAGCCCTCAGAAGAAGAGAATGCTATTGGATCCTAAAACTCAGAGCGGTAGAAGATGGTCTTAACACCAATTTCGAAATGGAATACTATTTGGGAGAATAGGATAATAATTCTTGTTTTTCAACATATATACTCATTGTTTGTGTATTAGGTTCTCTACCTGTATTGACTTACGAGTTCAATAATACTTGCATTGATGATCAGTTTTTTTGGCAAATTATTTTCCATTCTGTACTGTGTCTTAGCTATATGAAGATACTATATACTCTGTTAATTGTGCTTATTTTATGAATGATGCTTCACAGAAGTCATAATATTTATATATGGGCAATATACAAACCTTTCTTCCATGTACTAATTGATACTTTTTACAGTAGATCATGAGTAGTAATACTTTAATTGTATAATTAGCAATTCACATTCGTAGATCTGTTCTTTATTGTTTTATACTTTTGAGACCCGCCATTGTGGGGTCTATACATGACATGATTGGGGCACGTCACATTTACTAACTCTATATTCTCTCTCTCTGTATTTTACTATAAATTTTCTCAATCACCTTTATGTATTTTGGTATTTCTCCTCGTTTTGACATATGTAGCTGGCATTACATAAATGTACATTGTAGATTTTGACTGTATGTTTGTTGAGGTCATCAGCAGCTATGTCTAGATCTAGGAAAACCAGATGTTGTTTATTTATTTGTTGGGCTTTAGATATTTTTTTTCCTGTGCGGTCAATACCCGGTGTAAATTAGGATCATGTTTGTAGTAACTTTCAGCTGATTATGGCTGTTTACAGGTTGTTTTAAGGATGGTTAGTTAGTGTTTTAATATTCCGACCGATGGTCTGGATGTTGTTAGTTCCTTTACCTCGAGATTTGAGTATACTCTGTTCCAAGATGGCGCCCGTGTTTTGGTCCAGTCCGTTTTCAATGTCTTCATTACTTACGTGAATACACATAAATGCATCCGCCTCAGACGTTCGACTTTCGTAATTGACTCTCGGACACTTGAAACTCCGTGAGATTATTTGACGACGGTTTGTTTTCCCATTAGATATTGACACATTTGGATAGAAGGTGAGTGATCCTGAGGGGGTTTTTCTAGGACATAATCGTACTCTAGGTTAGCATTGGGAAGCGTTTGGAATACGGGTTTTCTTCTAGGCTCACCGGACTATTATTCAGTGTATTGACTATCATTCTCTTCGTATCTCACTTTCAGATAACGTCAGATGAATTCTTCACTAGTTGATTTGTTCTGAGATTTCTTGCACTTTAACGAGGTCAGTTTCAAGACCAAGCATTATACTTATATGTTTACATTGAGGTAGTGTGTGTTTTCGGGCTTCACATGAGTTTTAGATAATGTAAAGGATTACTTATGATTGTTTTCGCAGATTTTACAAGTCTCTGGAAAGGATTATTTCTTTCATAATACTTACCTGAATCAAGGTATGTCCCGGTTTTGAATTGATTTTTTTCTAGAAGTTTCTCATCTAATATTCGGGCGTGGGTTTAAGCAGCCTTTGGCTGTTTTCAATTATTCTCGTTTCTCGGGTATTTTTCTAAGATTTTGGCTATGGTGTTACGGTCTTCTCTCTTTTATTCTTTCTTTTTTCAAATTGGTGACGTGCACTCTTATTTTATGATTTCCTTTACACAAGGGGAGATCACATTGTGGTTATAGTTTAATGTTTTACTCTCTAGTAATATTGTGGTTATTATTTATAGTGATAACTCTCTGTCCGATAAATTGATATCAGAACATTTTCTTTTGTGATTGCACACTAAGTCACATATGGCATGTCTTGACTGTCACAAATATCACGATAAATAGTGGTTTATGTTCTGCTCTTAACAGCCCTTTGTATATAGACCTCAGATATAGTTGTGTTCTCATTTTTGCAGCCCTGATGAAGTCCGTGAGAGGGTTCTCTCATAGGACGAAACACGTGTTGGCTGTGGTGGCTATATGAATATGAAACTCAAGGACGATTTCCAATTATTATGATGAACTATGTGCTTCAAGAAATAAATGTAATCTGAACTATTGATGGTGTGATTGACTGTCCACACTGAAGATTCTATACATCACCAACTTCTAATTCTATATTCATGAGTGCCCTGACAGTTGTCTTTTGCACTGTTAGTTTCCCTGGAAACATTGGAGGATTAAGGAAGATCCTCTTGCCAGGAGCACCATGCCACAATTGAATTGTTAATACTACTATATGGACTCATTGTGAGCGCCCAAATCCTATGACTTTCTTCCTAGGTGCTTGTGTTTGGGTTCCATCGATGGCACCTATCACATGGGGAACGTTGGCAAAGGCATAGAAGTCTGACTTGATGGCAGGGAGGTCAGCACTTTGGGGAAACCTCACATAGGACTGCAGGTGTCGTACAAATGCATTCAGGAATCTGGACAGTATAATGCTAAACATTGGCTGTGAAAAACCTGCACCCATGCCCACTGTCACTTGAAATGAGCCCTTGGACAGGAAATGGAGTGCAGAGAGCACTTGCGCTTCAGTAGGGATGGCATGCTGATTCCGATTAGCCAGGCTCAGTGCTAGATCCAGTAATGCACAAAGTTCATGAATAGTAGCACAGTTGAGTCTGTAATTGATTATGATGTGACGCTCCACCATGATCCCCAAATCAACAAGTGGTCTGTACACTGATGGGGCCCTCCCTCGCCACATGTGTCTGTACCTAAGAGGAGTTGAGAACACATGTGAGGAACACACATACATCTCCCCAACATGTTAAATATTCAGCACTGCTGGCATGCAAGTCGATGACACATATGCATAGTAGGATGTTAAACTGGAGTGGCATGTCCTCAATGTTACATCAGGACTGTTGTGGTGAGTAAATGTATATTTGTTCATGCCTATGGGGGTTGGGGACAATAGGGCCTGCATGGGGCAAATGAGAAATTAATAACTGCATAGTAATGGCCAAAATGTCTGCCCCCTGTAATCTAGAAATATTGTAGTGGAAGTGACCTCATAACGCTAGCGGTTATCTTAATAGTGTAAGGTTGTATTCAACACCTTGCGACCATTCATTGGTTATCATGGTTGCCAATGGGGAATATTAGCTTATCATGATCGCCACCGGCGGTGACGGTGCACAGCGCCGCAGAGCGTACGCGATCCCGTCACCTCAAATTCACTTGACTTCCGGATTACGTGCATGCAGGTACTCCACTGAGTGTGCTGCTGTGTCCTGACTCTGGTCCTGGAAATGGCACAAGTGGCAGGGGAAAGGGCCCCGGCCGTCACCACCGAGGAACTGGACAAGCTCATGGACGGGGTCCTACCCCTGTACGCCAAGCTCTATGGTCGACGAGAGGTACAGGTGAGTAGGTGGATTGGAGGGCATGGATGTGTGTAATGGTGGTAGATGGCTGTAAACGTGATCACGTTTGACACTGTACAGTTGTGGGATTCATGAAATGCTGCGTGTGTGAGGTTCTGTTACGCTGTTGTGAGTGTCCGGCCCATAGGGGACATATAGACAGCTGAATCTAATGGGCATTGTCTGACCTCTGTGTTACTTTTTCTGTGTGTCCCATATAGGTCAGCGCCCATCAGAAGAGGGGACTCTGGCATGCCATCGCCAGGGAGGTGCGGACCCTGGTGGTCTACAGCCGGCAGAGCACCCAATGTAGGAAGCGGTGGGAGGACTTGCGTGCTGGGTGAGGAAGACCTGAGAGGCCCAGCTGGGGAAGTCCTCCCAATGAGGAAGGGATGCCCGTCGGTCCCTGGCCCCCCTAATACGCCACATTCTGGCGGTGGCGTATCCAGACCTGGATGGGCGCTTGAAGGCTGCACAGCAGACACAAGTGGGTGAGTACAGAAACCATTGTATGCCTCATTGATGGATGTGTGAGTGTGCTGTAGTATGTATGCTGTCTATTGGCAGGGACTCTGACCGATATCATTTTACATAATGGCCCCGTAGGAAGTTAGGTTGTGAGGGTCATGTCTGCAGTACTTCGGGTCCTTCTATGATGCTGGAAATGGCTGTAGAGCAGTGTTGTGTAGCCATTTTAGTTATAGCTCCATGCACGTTAGTTTAATTCACTAGGCCGCTGTGCACTTTGTTCTAGATATATTTTATTCAGCTTTGCATTGTTATTTTTACAATAACCAGTTTTACGGTCTTGTTTTAATTTCTTCTATTTAACTGTTTTGCTTAGCCCAGCACTGTGTTCTCAAACAAGACATTCTTGATCACTTTGTGCTTCAGTCAAGGCTACAGTTTGGTACATTGCCGGTGAACATGGTAGAAGTTTAGTCTCCAACATTCGTAGAAAATACACATCCTTACGTCGGAACATTTTCTTAGAACATTAGCTGTGTTATTATAAAAACACTTCCTAGTCCCATTACACGTCAAGAGGGACATTCCAGCCAGGGAACCACGACTGTATGCTGAATGCTTCGCTGCAGATGCTAACGCAGACTACAGGCCTTTGCTCAGGTATGAGGGTCGATGCCCTCCCAGGGGAACCTGAAAGGCAGGATTAAAGCTTAACATGCTGTGCTCAAATTATGATTCAGATAGAAAATAGTCCATCGATTCTAGTGGCAAAATGATAGCGTTATTCTTATGCTTCACTCTCATCGTCACCATCCTAATATTGTCATGTTGTGTCGTTCTGGTTATTGCAGCTCACGCTTTGCTATCTAAAATGCAGTCGTTTTATTAAACCAGTCTTTAAAACCTATACTGCTTTCATTGTCATTTATGTATGAGACCGAATTGTGAATGAGAGAACCGGATGCGACCTGAGTGACCACGACTTCCCTGAGAAATACGATATGTCATGCGATGGGCTGCCCAAGCTTCTCTACCTTTCGGGAGAGACGGGGCACTGCTAGTTAGCTGGAGCAAAACCCGGATTTGGAGCAACAGGTGTCACCCACAGTGTGTCATACTCAGTCTCCCACACCGTGGACGATCTTGCTGCTCCAAATCCAGTAGTCTCATTAGAATAATGAGAGCCTACGCAACATGGGGCCGCCAACGTTTGGTCAGGCTCTAATTTTTGGGTCCTCCGGAGTATCTCTGTCTCATTATATATATTGACACCTCAATGCCGCATGGGGAGACGTCGTGGTACTGAGGATTTCCACCACAGCTGTGTAGGTAATCCTACTACAACTGGCAGTTGTTCAAGCTTGAACTTTAAAAGGAAACCCCATTTTGATGTGCCTTCTCTGAACTAATAGTGTTACTATCATGGCGAATCCCCAACATGTACAAATAGCTGTTAATATGAGACAACCTCTTACAGCACACTTACTAGCAAATGGCCTAACGGCCCAGGGAGGTCCAGTCACATTTGTGGTGGACGCCCATGCAGCTTATAGAACAGAACTTTTTTACTCTTAGGTCACATTTCCAGCAGTTGATGGGAACACTAATACATTTCATCAGTGTACACCTGGGAACGCGCCTGGACAATACAGAGCGTACGCATATTTAGAGATACCTCTATCGTAATCAAGAACATAATAATTGGCTTGATGGCGCCCTACCCCATACAATATTACCAGTAAGGTTAGGTCCACTAAGCAATGCTGGTCCTACCTGGCCTTTACTGGCCACCTATACACCACATCCTGCGGTTGGCAATTTAGCAGTAGCTGAGGTTCGTCGCTTATACATTGAATTAACAGCAATATATAGATGATTAGTACAATTTGTGATGCAAACATTAAGCACAACCCCAGCACGTGCTGCTCCAGCACATCCACATGCAGTAACGGCAGGTATAAACCCTGCGACTGTACATTGATTATGGGTAAAGTACCCGCCAAACGAGAGGAAACTCCGTTTTGGTTAGCACAGAATATTAACACGCTAGAGGCAGTATTTCCCCATACGGGACCTCAGGATAAACATAGAATATTAACGATGTGCTTGCCCTTTGGGATGGTCCCTACAGTAGAAAACTGTAATACCTGGAGTACGGTATTCACCGCACTCTACACAACCGCACACAGTACACCGACACTTGCCAATTTACCGGAAGTGCTGAAACATATTCAAACTGAATATGGGGCTGCCCCGGCCCTAGATTTGGGGATGCAATTGATGGGCAATTTTGCCACAGTGTCCTCAATCATTTTAAGTAACCTTAAAGGGGAAGCAGTCGCACTTATAGTGCGCATGCGGCTTCATGACGTTCCGCAACAAGATCAAGAACGAGAGCTGCCTAAAATAATAGCAGAGACCTATTCAAGAATCGGTCGAGATAGCCTAGGGGCCAGACCACAAAAAAACTCAATTTCAGGGTAAATCAAGTAAAGATAACCCCAAACAAACACTTGAGGGTAATAAAAAATGCTGGGATAAAAAGCAACCGATGCCTAAAAAAGAAAGGGGAGAATCTCCGCGTACAGAGACCCAACATTTAGGAAGTTGGCTCTGTATGTACTATTTCAAAGTAAGAAATAGCATGCACATAGTCCAAGGGTTCCTCTTAGAGGTAAGATAGTGGCAAAAAGAGATAATTCTAATGCTCTATTTTGTGGTAGTGTGGTCGAGCAGTAGGCTTATCAGAGGGTAGTGTTAAGCATTTGTTGTACACACACAGGCAATAAATAAGGAACACACACTCAAAGACAATTCTAGGCCAATAGGTTTTTTTTATATAGAAAAATATATTTTCTTAGTTTATTTTAAGAACCACAGGTTCAAGATTTACAAACAATACTTTAAATGAAAGGTATTTCACTCAGGTATCTTAAGAACTTTGAATCAACACAATAGCATGTACAGTTTTGGCATAAATGGCAAAAAGCTATTTTAAAATTGGACACAGTGCAAAATTCAACAGTTCCTGGGGGAGGTAAGTATTGGTTAGTTTTGTAGGTAAGTAAAGCACCTACAGGGTTCAAAGTTGGGTCCAGGTAGCCCACCATTGGGGGTTCAGGGCAACCCCAAAGTTACCACACCAGCAGCTCAGGGCCGGTCAGGTGTAGAGGTCAAAGTGGTGCCCAAAATGCATAGGCTTCAATGGAGAAGGGAGTGCCGCGGTTCCAGTCTGCTAGCAGGTAAGTACCCTCGACTTAGGAGGGCAGACCAGGGGGGTTTTGTAGGGCACCGGGAGGGACACAAGTCACCACAAAAAGTACACCCTCAGCGGCACAGGGGCAGCCGGGTGCAGAGTGCAAACAGGCATCGGGTTTGCGATCGGTTTCAATGGGAGACCCAGGGGTCTCTTCAGAGAAGCAGGCAGGCAAGGGGGGGGGCTCCTTGGGGTAGCCACCACCTGGGTAAGGGAGAGGGCCACCTGGGGGTCACTCCTGCACTGGAGGTCGGATCCTTCAGGTCCTGGAGGCTGTGGGTGCAGTGGGTTTCCCAGGCGTCGGGTTCTTTGAAGCAGGCAGTCGTGGTCAGGGGGAGCCTCTGGATTCCCTCTGCAGGTGTCGCTGTGGTGGTCAGGGGGGTCAACTCTGGCTACTCACGGGCTCGCAGTCGCCGGGGAGTCCTCCCTGTAGTGTTGTTTCTCCGCAAGTCGAGCCGGGGGCGTCGGGTGCAAAGTGGAAAGTCTCACGCTTCCGGCGGGAAACGTGTAGTCCTTTAAAAGTTGTTTCTTTGTTGCAAGTTTCAGTCTTTGTGGAACAGGGCCGCTGTCCTCGGGAGTTCTTGGTCCTTTTAGATGCACGGTAGTCCTCTGAGGCTTCAGAGGTCGCTGGACCCTGTGGGACGCATCGCTGTTGCAGTTTTTCTTGAAGCGGGGAGACAGGCCGGTAGGGCTGGGGCCAAAGCAGTTGGTGTCTCCGTCTTCTCTGCAGGGCTTCAGGTCAGCAGTCCTTCTTCGTCTTCAGGTTGCAGGAATCTAGTTTCCTAGGTTCTGAGGAAACCCTAAGTACTGAATTTAGGGGGTGTTTAGGTCTGGGAGGGCAGTAGCCAATGGCTACTGTCCTTGAGGGCGGCTACACCCTCTTTGTGCCTCCTCCCTGAGGGGAGGGAGGCACATCCCCATTCCTATTGGGAGAATCCTCCAAAATCAAGATGGAGGATTTCTAAAGGCAGGGGTCACCTCAGCTCAGGACACCTTAGGGGCTGTCCTGACTGGTGGGTGAGTCCTCCTTGTTTTTCTCATTATTTCCCCTGGATTTGCCGCCAAAAGTGGGGGCTGTGTCCAGGGGGCGGGCATCTCCACTAGCTGGAGTGCCCTGGGGAATTGTAACACGAAGCCTGAGCCCTTGAGTCACTGCTAGGTGTTACAGTTCCTGCAAGGGGGAGGTGTGAAGCACCTCCACCCAGAGCAGGCTTTTGTTTCTGCCCTCAGAGAGCACAAAGGCCCTCACCACATGGGGTCAGAAACTCGTCTCTCAGCAGCAGGCTGGCACAGACCAGTCAGTCCTGCACTGAACAATTGGGTAAAATACAGGGGGCATCTCTAAGATGCCCTCTGGGTGCATTTTCTAATAAATCCAACACTGGCATCAGTGTGGGTTTATTATTCTGAGAAGTTTGATACCAAACTTCCCAGTATTCAGTGTAGCCATTATGGAGCTGTGGAGTTCGTTTTTGACAAACTCCCAGACCATATACTTAATATGGCCACAACTGTACTTACAATGTCTAAGAATAGACTTAGACACTGTAGGGGCATATTGCTTTTGCAGCTATGCCCTCACCTGTGGTATAGTGCACCCTGCCTTAGGGCTGTAATGCCTGCTAGAGGGGTGACTTATCTATGCCACAGGCAGTATTTTGTGTGCATGGCATCCTGAGGGGGATGCCATGTCGACTTTGCCTTTTTCTCCCCACCAACACACACAATCTGCAATGGCTGTGTGCATGTGTTAGGTGAGGGGTCCCTTAGGGTGGCACAACATATGCTGCAGCCCTTAGGGACCTTCCCTGGTCACAGGGCCCTTGGTACCACTGGTACCTTTTACAAGGGACTTATCTTTGTGCCAGGGTTGTGCCAATTGTGGAAACAATGGTACATTTTCGGTGAAAGAACACTGGTGCTGGGGCCTGGTTAGCAGGGTCCCAGCACACTTCTCAGTCAAGTCAGCATCAGTATCAGGCAAAAAGTGGGGGGTAACTGCAACAGGGAGCCATTTCCTTACACAACAGAATAGGTATAATCTCAGAAATAGAAATAATATCAAAACGCCTGATAGATATCAATATACTGATACACACCAATCTTGTTCCTTTCAGGACGCATCGGAAAAGAGAAATGAGAGAGGTAGCGATCAGAGCGAAGAATAGAGTACGTGAAACCGAGACAGGAATCACAACGATCTTCTGAGGTTTCTGTTAAGAAGGAAGAGAAACCCGCCCAACAAAAACAACAATTCAAAAAGAAAAAGTGGCAGCAGTCGCAGTCCGACATGCCACACAGGAAGAGGGTCCTCTTGAAGAACAATAATTGGGCTCTAGCATTGCTAGACAGCGCGGCAGAGGTCACAATAGTTCGCTGGAATCTTCTAGAGCATCTGGAGGTGAAAGCAACTGATGCCTAAACAGCAGACATGCGTGTCTCCAAGCCTGATAGGGTGTACAAAGTAACGCTACAATTAGAAGGAGGCATTGAACGCACAACAGATGCAATCTTTTGGGATCGCATAGTAAAAGTGTATGATGTCTTGTTGGCCAAACAAGATTGGCCGTCTGACTTTGTCTGTACCTGCCCATATGGAGAAGATGTCATTAAGCCTTCCTTCTCGCCCCTTGTTCCAGAGGAACTATCAGAATCCTAGTCCATTGAATGAGCTCTAGCACAAGCACCTGCATTATACAGAAATCACGTAGGATGGGATAAGGATTCCCCTTACCAGGTAATTCCCATTAAAAGTGAACCTCAGCCACAACCGCAGTATCCTATAAAACATGAAGCAAAAGCACCAGTGAGAGAAATACTAACGCAATTAGAGTACCAGGGTGTAATTGAACCCTGTGTCTCTCCAATGAATAACCCTTTATTCCCTGTAGCCAAACCTGACCATTCATACAGAATAGTCTTAGACTACAGAAATCTAAATAGTCATACACGCACCTATGCTATACAAAACTCACATAGCACTGCACTAATGAGCAACATAGTGCGTAAAAAATATAAAACAACTCTAGACATTTCCAGTGGGTTTTTCTGCTAGGATATAGCGCCTGAAAGCAGAGACTTAACAAGCTTTAGCGCACTAGGCTCTCAGAACAAATTCTGTCGTTTACCTCAGGGGTATAAGAACAGCCCAGGACTGGTCGCGGCTCGTGTCACTGCCATTTTACACGAGATCGATCCTGAAGCATTGTCTTATGTAGATGATATACATCTCATGGATGATGAATTACTACAACATTTAAGACGGGTAGCCCGCATTGTTGTCGGGGTTTGCTGAATTTGGCTACAAATGTAATTTAAAAAAACAAAAATAGCCTTCCTCAGCGTCCTGTTTCTAGGATATGAGCTGTCGAGTGAAAGAAAGAGCCTAGTGCCACAATTCTTAGAAAAGTGCGCACAGTAACCAACCACCGAATATGATTAAAAAACTCCAATCACTATTGGGTTTCTTAAATTTTGGCAGAACCTACATTCCAGATTATGCTACGCGCATAAAATCTTTTTATGACCTAATACGTCCCGATTTTTCAAGTAAATTCTGGACAACTGAACATACACAAATTCTTAGAGAATTGCAGACAGACATGCTTGCAGCACAACTCTTACACACAAGGGACAACAAAACACATTTGGTCGTCAGGGTAATAGCTGGGGCCATCGGTTTCACCTATGTGACATTCAATGAAGGTAAAACAGTCCTGATTGCATACAAATCACATTTGTATTCAGCAGCTGAACAACGCAGAGAAAATTCTCACTGCTGTACAGATGGCTGTAATTAAAGGAAGACCTCTTGCCCAAGGCAAACGCATTGTTGTTGTTTCTCCAATCCCAGCCCTAGAGTCTGTTACAAAAGCTAGCATTCCGAACGCAAAAGTACTACATCCACGTTGGATACAATGTGCTACGTCTTTGACAGCCACTGATGTAGACTACATTTTCGACCCAAAGTTACAAACTCAGGAATTCCTACAATATGAAGTAGAATACCCAGTTCCAGCAAGTACCTTGCCTATTGATCAGTATCATAGAGTCATGTACACCGATGGCTCTGCACAACCTGCAATTGGAACTAAACATCAATATTCTGCTGCTTGCGCAGTCGTAAGTGGCTATATGTAAGGGGATACATTTTGTCCTCTACATACCTTTACACAGACCCTAGGGGATTGTGCAGCACAATTGGTTGAGCTAAAAGCTCTGCTGTTGGCACTGGAACACACGGATCCGGCACAGCCTACACTGATTGTTTGTGATTCATATTACTGTGTCCAGTTCTTTAATGAATATCTGCATTAATGGCGCCAGAATGGGTTCAGAGACTCCAAAGGCGACAACATTAAACACAGACTACTGTGGGGGAAAGTAGCTGAAAGAGACGCTACCGAATGTCCATGTTGTACATACACTTGGACACCAGCGCGTTGGAATACATGTTGCTGGAAACACATTGGCTGATGAAGCCGCAAAGCCAGCAGTGGCAGTAGCCACTGTAGCTGCAGTGACTCGCTCGAGTTTCAAACCAGACGCAGACATTTGGGCTGCCGTGAAAGCTACGGCTGATGGTGCGCCCCATCCTAAAGGATTTCCTAACAAATATCATTATCATATGGGAAGTATGCTGAACGCTGAAGTTAAGATACCAGGCGTAGGCGTACGAGACATCCCTAATAAAGATGTAAGACCACAATTGATTAAAGCAGTGCATGATGAGGTAGCATTTGCACATGCTGGTGTGGCGGCTACAATTTCAATCTTACAGGCCCGTTATTGGTGGCCAGGTCTCTATAAAGAAACTAAGCAGTATGTCCTTTGTTGTGACATCTGTCAACAAATCAAAGTTTCCACTACCAACCGCCGGCCGCAGACACCCCTCTTAATTTCAAACAAACTATTACAGTGTGTGTACTTGGACCACTGCGGTCCCTTAACACCTGACAGTGCATACAAATACATACTAGTCGCTGTTGATTCATGCTCCAGATTTGTCTTGGTATAGCCACAATGCTCGGCTGACGTTAGGACTGTTATTAAAGATTTGCGAGTCTTTATCGGTACATATGAAGTTACGGCCTTCCATTCGGACCAGGGCCCTGCTTTTGCCTCAAGGGCATTCAGGGACACCATGGCTTTGTTGGGGGTCCAACTCCAGTACTTGTCTCCATATCATTCCGAAGGAAATAGTGTTGTGGAGCGGTTAAACCGCGATTTAAAGGAATCCTTAACAGCCAGAGTCTTATGTATGGGTCGTAGTTGGCTTAATAACCTCTATGGAGTCCAGAGAGCACTAAATAACCTGCCTAGAAGGTCCCTGGGAGGGTCATACTTCATCTGAGTGCCTGTTCGGAACTCAAATGTATGTTCCGGATCTTGATGGTCCTGGCGTGGAGGCAGCAGAAACACCTTTTGACATAAAGGAACGTGTCACTGTCTTACAGGAATTGCAACAGTTCTGTGATGAAAATTCTTCCAAAAGTGCCACCTCCACAGGAATTAAGGATGTGCCAGTAACACCTACAGGCTGGATTCCCAGAGTTGTGGATCTTGTACGTGAAAAAGTCGCAGTGAAAAAGGAATTTGGCCCTTCTTATCGAGTACCAGTCCCTGTACTAGGGATACACGGTACCAGAACTGTTATTCTACTACCGTTGGCAGGTGCCAGAGAAAATCGTTTTGTCTCTGTTGACAATGTCAAATTACACCATGTGGCCGATCCTGCACAGCCGACCAAGAGGAACATCCAGTAGTTCCCGAATCCCTCTCACTACTGGCGAAGAAGTTCCATTACAAGTTGTTTATACCAACACCGATACCTCTCCGAGCTTGGGGAGGTTGGAAGATGATCTTGCATTAGTTCCACTAACGTCAACTAACTTAGAAACATTTGACCAAGTCAATTCGACTACAAGCCAAACGGATGGTGCTGTCTATAGTGTGCCACCACAGGAAACACCAACTCCACAACTGACAACAGCTACGCCATTTGCACAAACTGCCTCTGATTATTTTGCCGACTTCAACGATAATTTCTCATACTCATTCGCCTATTCGACAGCCGATTTGTCAATTACACTTAAGCTAACAAACTGGCTTAAAGAAACATATTTAATTTTTCCATGGAACTATACATGGCTTTTTCTGTCTCTCCTAGCCTTTCTACTTTGGATTGGTTTTGTTATTACCTTTTTCTTATTAATACATGGTCATTTTCTTCCTGAAAGATCAACAGTTGAACAGGTGGAGGAGGTTTTGAAACCACATTTTTCGTGACACAAAGTCCGAAGAGATTTATCCTTTGTGAACATTTCCGCAGTGCCAATTCCTGATGGGATTGTTTGGGACAAAGTAATGCTTGATATACATGGTCCCACGGAAATTATTCAAATACCGTATGTGTTCAAACTATCAATTAATGAAATAGTGATACCAGGCATTGTATCTGGTGATTGGGATGTGAAAACAGTTGATTCTTTGATGACAGAATTGCAATATTATACTGTCTTTGAAAACGAAGATGTTTACCAATTCAAAGAAAATTACGGTGATATGTTTTGCTATAATTATTATGGGCACCACTACATACATAGAGCAGGCAGTCCCAAAATGGTATTTAATTACACGCAAGGGGAACATTGTCCAACTCCGCCGCAAGGGGGTTCTAAAACATATGCTGAAAAGTTTTTATATTTTTCTGATGGATACAACTACCTGTGGATTCCTCACCTAATGAATACTCCCATGGCGCCAGCATTCGACGGAAATCTTCTTACTAGTCTCTGCACGTCGACGAGGACGTCACTCTAGCCCACGCGACGCCGTCTGACGTCATACAGGCAATAAGAGGTCCTCGACGACGTGCCGACGTCAGTTCCCTTTTTTCCGTGCATTCGAAACGGTTATCTTCGAGGGAGCAACTGTTACTTTTGTGGTTACAGTGTATTTTTGCAGCGTAGTCTTTCGCTGTGGTAATAATGACGCAGAGAAAGTCTGGATTCAAGCCTTGTCGTGAGTGTGGAGGCAAGATGTCAGTGACGGATCCTCATTCCGACTGCCTTTGGTGTCTGAGCTCCGACCACGACGTCTCGACTTGTGATTCATGCCAGCACATGAATCCAAAGGCCCTCAAGGAACGTGAGGCGAAGCTGTTTATGGCGAAATCGAAGGAGAAGCATCACAAGAAGTCTTCTTCGCCAAGACATCGGCGTCATCGAGACTCCCGGCGCCGTAGAGAATCTCGGCGTCATTCAAAGGAGACTCGTTCCAGGTCTTCGGATCGGCGCCGAAGGACATGGGAGATCAGTCCCACGGTTACGCCGCATCCTTCGACGCCGTTGCCCTCTCCGGCGTCTCCGACTTCACCTGGACAGGCGTCGGTGATTGAGGTATTGGAGCCTCAGGTGTTATCTCCGGCGTCGCAGACGTCGAGGCCGGCGTCGGGGTCGCCTCCGAGACAGGCACCCCAGTATCTGTCTTTCCCCACTCCTGGAGCCGATATTTCCGCATTCTTGAATGCGATGTATGCCATCTTCCAACAGATGGCTCCAGGGGGTGCTCCGGCTGGGTCTTTGGACTTTTCATTGGGTGATCCTGCGCCTCTTCGGCCGGCACCCTTTATGCCCTTTCTCCCTTTTGGGAACGTGGGCTCGGCGCCGGTGTCGGCGCCGGTGGCCGCTCCGGTGGCTTCAGAGGGATTGGCCCCGGAGATTTCCATCCCGTCAAAGTCGGGATTTCGGCCTGTGACTCCGGTGGGTCCATCTGCTCCGACTGCTCTTTCGTCGGCGCCGAAGTTACCTGTGGCGCCGGACGCGGCGTCGGTGGCTTCTGAAGATCGGCGCCGATCTTCGACTTCGGCGGAGGCATTGTCGACTCCGCGTATTGAGCAACGGCTTCATTCGAGGAGACGTGCTCTCCGTGTATTAGAGGAGCAGGAGTACCAACGAGCCCTGGAAGAAGGAGAGCTAGAGGACTCGGGTGATGGGCTGCGTGGTCTGGAGTCGGCCAGTGGGCTGGACACTTCCCCTGAGTGGGACCTTTCGTCCCCGGGAGAATATACGGAGGAGGCTGCTTCCTTTCACGCAGTGGTACGGAAGGCAGCTAGTTTTTTGGACCTGCCTTTGCCGGTGGTGGAGGCAAAACAAAACCTTCTAACGGAGCTGAGGCCGGATGTGCGGCGGAGCCTCTTTTGCCATTTAATGACGCTCTGCTGGATCCGGTGTTAGAGGTGTGGAAGAGGCCGGCATCTTCCCCAGCAGTTCACAGAGCCGTGGCCAGGAGGTATCGGGCGGCTCCAACTGACCCTGGTTTTCTGTCTAGGCACCCTACGCCGGAGAGCTTGGTGGTGCAGGCCTCCTGTTCATCCAAGTCAGCGCCTGGTTCTTTCCCGACGGTGCCTGGGGACAGAGATTCAAAGAAACTGGATGCGCAGTCCAAAAAGATTTTTTCGTCCTGCAGTCTGGCGTTGAAGGCCACCAACGCAACCTGTATCCTGGGAGGTATATTCATGCTCTGATGGATGACATTTCCTCATCATTTACAGAGCTTCCCCAGGGTCTTTTGGATGTTGTTTCAAATGCCCAAGCTGCTGCGACCCAGATTATCCAGACTGGACTGGATACGACCGACTCGGTGGCCAGAGCAATGGGCACAACTGTGGTGGCAAGGAGGCAGGCCTGGCTCCGTAACTCGGGCTTTTCTGCGGATGTACACTCCACGTTGTTGGATCTCCCGTTTGATGGGGACAAACTGTTTGGAGCCAAGGCTGATTCGGCCTTGGAACTTTTTAAGGAAAGCAGGGCCACGGCTAAGTCGTTAGGGCTCCAAGCTCCTTCTTCCACGGCCTCTTCCAGATTTTTCAGGAGGTTTCGTGGATTTAGGCGTGGCTCTTCCTCCTCTTCCATTCGGGGAAGATATCAGCAACCTGCCTCTTCCCATCCCTATAGATCTTTTAGAGGGAGAGGTAGGGTTCGCACCAGAGGAGCCTCTCAGCAGCACTCTGCCTCTTCCTAATCCTCTGGTGGGGTGCAGCAGGGGAAGCAGCCTTAGGCTTCCACCATTTCCCACTCACTCCTCTCCTGTAGGGGGAAGATTACAGCATTTTCTCACCAAATGGAAGACTGTTACAACGGACACTTGGGTTCTCAGTATTGTGGGAAAAGGCTACACCCTTCCCTTTCGGGAGTTCCCGCCCCTCATCCCGCCCCGCCCTTCTTATTGTTCAGAAGAACACCTCCTGTTGCTAGAACAGGAGGTACAAGCCCTCCTTTCAAAGGGCGCGGTGGAGTTGGTCTCAGAGCAGGAAAGGGGTCGAGGATGTTACTCAAGGTATTTCCTGATTCCCAAGAAGGATGGTCGTTTGAGACCAATCCTGGACCTGAGGATCTTGAGTTGGTTCCTCAAGCAGGAAAAGTTCAAGATGCTGACCCTAACACAGGTGCTTTTGGCGTTGAACAAGGAAGACTGGATGGTGTCTGTCGACTTGCAGGATGCTTACTTTCATATCCCGATACTCAAGTCACACAGGAAGTATCTCCGGTTTGTGGTGGGATCGCAGCACTATCAGTTTGCGGTCCTTCCGTTTGGTCTTACTTCAGCACCTCGAGTCTTCACGAAGGTGATGTCGGTGGTTGCGGCAGAACTCAGAAGGAAGGGGATAGCAGTATTCCCTTACTTGGACGACTGGTTGATCAAAGCCAAGTCCCCGGAACTTGTGTCGCATCATCTGCAGTCAACAACCCAGTTGTTGTTCGACCTGGGTTTTTCGGTGAACGAGCCCAAATCTCACCTAGAGCCCTCTCAGCGCCTCCTGTTCATAGGGGCAGTACTGGATACAACATTGGGTCGGGCCTTTCCTCCGCCTCAGCGGATTCAAGATATTCAGGATTTGGTTCCAATGTTTCGAAATGGAGCGGTAGTTCCAGTCCTCAAGGTCCTTCGTCTGCTCGGTCTGTTTGCCTCCTGCATTCTGTTGGTCACGCATGCTCGCTGGCACATGAGGGCTCTTCAGTGGTGCCTCCGAAGGCAGTGGTCTCAACACAAAGGGGATCTAGAGAGTACTGTCAAGATCTCCAGAGATGCTGCTGTGGATTTGAAGTGGTGGATTGCAAGCAACAATCTTTCACAAGGAAAGCCGTTCCAGCAGTCGCCACCAGTGGCCACAGTCATAACGGATGCTTCCACTCTAGGGTGGGGAGCTCATCTGGGGGATCTGGAGATCAAAGGCCTTTGGTCTCCAGAGGAACAGATGTTTCACATCAATCTGTTAGAGTTACGGGCTGTACGTCTGGCTCTCAAGGCCTTCCTCCCTTCCCTTCGTGGTCAGTCGGTACAGGTCCTAACGGACAATACTACCACGATGTGGTACATAAACAAGCAGGGAGGAGTGGGGTCGTACCTTCTCTGCAGAGAAGCTCTTCGACTATGGTCCTGGGCAAAGGACCATCAGATTTGCTTGATAGCAACCCATCTGGCCGGAGTCTTGAACGTGCGTGCGGACAGTCTCAGTCGCCAATTCTCGGCAGACCACGAGTGGCGTCTCCATCCAGATCAAGTCTGTTTAATCTTCCAGAGGTGGGGGTTTCCTCGGGTAGATCTGTTTGCCACTCGAGAGAACGCGCATTGTCCGTTATTCTGCAGCCTCCAGTATCCGATGCAGGGAGCGTTGGGGGACGCGTTTCAAATAACCTGGTGCGGCCAGTTGCTTTACGCGTTTCCTCCCATACCCTTGATTCCTCGAGTATTGAGGAAGATTCGCCAGGACCGGGCTCTAGTCATCCTAATAGCTCCGGATTGGCCAAGGAGGGTATGGTACTCCGACCTTCTCCAACTCTCAATGTGCCCTCCGCTCCGTCTCCCTTTCAGGGCAGACCTCCTCTCGCAGTCGCAGGGGCAGGTTTTACACCCCAACCTCCAGAGTCTGCACCTACATGCCTGGAGATTGAACGGGGCAACCTGAGTTCCTTCTCTCTCCCGCCTGAGGTAGTGGATGTTATATTAGCAGCCAGGCGACACTCCACTAAATCTATCTACGCTAATAGATGGTCTAAATTTGTTGCGTGGTGTGGAGAGAGGCAGATTGATCCTTTGCATGCTCATCTATCGGACGTTTTGTCTTTTGCTCTGTCTCTAGCGCAGAAAGGTTGTGCAGTGGCTACCATTAAGGGTTATTTATCGGCCTTGTCAGCCTTCATATGTCTTCCAGACCAACCATCTTTATTTAAATCCCCTATTGTTATCAGATTCTTGAAAGGTCTTCTAAATAAATATCCTCCAAAGCCATTCGTTATGCCGCAATGGGATTTGTCCTTGGTCCTGACTTTCCTTATGGGGTCCCCTTTTGAACCTATGCATTCTTGCCCCTTAAGGTATTTGGTTTTAAAAACAGTCTTCCTGATAGCTAGGAGAGTGAGTGTGTTGCAGGCCTTATCAGTAAAGCCCCCTTATACAACTTTTTATGGGGATAAGGTGGTGTTGAGGACCAAGGCTGCTTTCCTCCCGAAGGTTGTTTCACCTTTCCATTTGGCTCAGGCAATTACTTTGTCCACGTTCTATCCTCCGCCTCATCCTTCCAAAGAGGAAGAAAGACTGCACCGTCTGGACCCAAAGAGGGCGTTGAGCTTCTTTATTGATAGAACAAAGGATTTCAGGCTGGAGGATCAGCTGTTTATTGGATACGTGGGCAAGAGGAGAGGAAAGGCAGTCCACAAGAGAACACTATCCAGGTGGGTTGTTCTTTGCATTAAAATCTGTTACTCTTTGGCAAAGAAGGATCCTCCTGAGGGCATTAGAGCTCATTCCACCAGAGCTAAGTCGGCCACTTCGGCCTTGGCCAGAGGTGTTCCTGTGGTCGACATCTGCAAGGCCGCAACTTGGTCGTCCCTTCACACTTTTGCAAAACATTACTGTTTGGATTCTGAGGTTAGAAGGGACGGCCATTTTGCACGGTCAGTGCTGCAGGATTTCTTGGTTTGACCATTTAGGCACCCACCGCCGGGCGTGGTACTGCTTTGGGACTCTATTCATTAGGTGAGGAATCCACAGGTAGTTGTATCCATCAGAAGAACGAGTTACTTACCTTCGGTAACGACTTTTCTGGTGGATACATTAGCTACCTGTGGACTCGTTCTTCTGGGCACAACCAAAAAAATGCTGAGTCATATTACTTTAAGGTACCACCTACTAAGGATATACAAATGTTATTGACAAATACGAAATTTATATATTCGGAATCCTTTGTTTCCCGGCTATCGAAAGAAGGCTATGAATATTGGTCCAAATCAATTGATCTAAAAAAGTGTCTGGGAAACAAAAAATTGGCAAATTAATGGAAAAGAATCATTGTTTAGAGCATGTCTTATTCCTGTTCAAATTATCTTCTTAAATGAAACAGTACAACAAACGAGTTGTTTAGGCTTAGCAACAATCAGGGAATTAAACATGCCCAGTATACCTGCCCCTGCGAAATTTTACAAATGGCAAAAATACACGAATGCAACTAAAGATGATCTCGATGAGTGGATCCTGAATGGTACTTTTAATGCTTCACTGACACGTCCAGGCGGGTGGTTATTGTGGCCAATAGATACCAATGGCTGTCATCAACATTTTATTAACTCCTCGGGGGGTTTTAGGATGAGTAAGCCAGACCCTCGCTATATATCTCCAGAACATGCAGATACCATTACAACATATAGGGGGTTATTCTAACTTTGGAGGAGGTGTTAATCCGTCCCAAAAGTGACGGAAAAGTGACGGATTTACCACCAGCCGTATTACGAGTCCATTATATCCTATGGAACTCGTAATATGGCTGGTGGTGATTAACACTCCTCCAAAGTTAGAATAACCCCCATAGTGTAGGAAAATTATGCCAACAGTGGCTAAACACATCCTCACTGAACGCGGTTAAAGAACACCTCAATCTCCTGTCTAACTCCACTGACTTACAAGATTTCTTGTCAGACCCCAGAAACACCACGTAGGAAGCGTTTCTTATATGCAGTATACAATGAAATATATAAACTTTCCCAACAAGATGCTGCTGCCCAGTTAAGGCAAATAGATCAGGAAAATTTAAAAAAGGCATTAGCTTTTGTGGATAATGGGATTAATACCTTGTCCAACCGGATATATACAATTAACAACATTGGGGGTCATTCTGACCCCGGCCGGGGGCGGTAGCCGCCGGCCTGGCTGGGCCCGCCAGAATACCGCTGCGCGGTCAAAAGACCGCCGCGGGTATTCTGGGTTTCCCGCTGGGCTGGCGGGCGACCGCCAGAAGGCCGCCCGCCAGCCCAGCGGGAAACACCCTTCCATGAGGATGCCGGCTCCGAATGGAGTCGGCGGAATGGAAGGGGTGCGACGGGTGCAGTTGCACCCGTCGCGATTTTCAGTGTCTGCATGGCAGACACTGAAAATCTTTGTGGGGCCCTGTTACGGGGCATGGGCACTGCAGGGGCCCCCAGGGGCCCCACGACACCCCATGCCGCCATTCTCTTCCTGGCGGCCAAAACCGCCAGGAACAGGATGGCGGTATGGGGCGGTATGAGGATTCCCCAGGGCAGCGGGAAACCGGCGGTACACCGCCGGTTTTCCGTTTCTGACCGCGGCTGTACCGCCGCAGTCAGAATGCACATGGGAGCACCGCCAGCCTGTTGGCGGTGCTACCGCGGTCGTTGGCCCTGGCGGATTTTACCGCCAGGGTCAGAATGACCCCCATTGTCTCTTCTGCTATAGACATTATACAATCTGATATGTCTTCTTTATACCATGGACAGAGTCAGATCAGGTCCATTATGCAGTTGGGTTGGACGCTTCAAATATTGAAGGCGGGTCGCGTTCCATGGCAGCACGTCAGTGCAAGGGAGATATTTTCTTCTTTTAATCTAACCTGACAACAACAACTAATGTCTAAGAAAGAAGCGACTTATGTCATGCTTAACATTGAGAAATTAGAAAAGTTGCCTTTTACCGTGGCCGAAATATCATCAGCAGAGTGGTTAATACACGGGGTTATTAATCTGCCTATTTCAACACTACAATTCACCTCCTGTTTGAAACACATTCCAGTAGGCAGATATGAAAAGCTGGGTGATAGTTACATCCATGAGGTGTGGGAGTTTCCCTTCTCATACAAATGCTTCAGTGGTATGAAAGAAGTCTTTCTTAGTGGCACTGAATGCGAGACTTCGTCAGTCATTCGATGATTTGTAAACAGCTGTCCTTGCATGGGGCATGTAACGCCTCGGCTGCAAACTTGGCTTGCTATCTTAAGGGAGTTCCAGTCCCCTTGATTAGACCTACGTTCCAGGTGCTTTCAAATGGCAGCTCCGTCCTTCTCAACAGTGAAGACTTGTGGCATGCGAGCCGGAATAGTTTACGTTGTTTCGGTCTCTAAGGTCGTTACATGCTGCAGGAATGTATTGGTCCCCCCACTAAATTTAATGAGGTAGCTGATATTTGGCCTTACATTGCTACTTCAAATGTGAATTTTGACAAGTTAAGTCGACTCAAGGCTTTATTGTTTCAAAAGCATGTGGCCCTTACATCTGCACGCGAGACCTACGCACTTCAAGTGGCAAGGTCATCAGCAGAAATACAGTCCCTGTTAAATACGAACTTTCCGAGACACTTTGGTGAACTCGTGGGACGAATATTTAATGCGTCCAGCACGACTGGAATAACACATTTTTTCAAAGCTGTTGGTTCTGGTTTTGTTCACACCTTTTCCTCGATATTGGGTTTGATACCTTCAGCTATCCACTCAATTTTTGTTAGTATTTTGGGGGATTTCCGATAACTTTGGCTTTATTGGCTGGCATCCTGCTGTTGCTGTTGTTTATGCGCAATTGCTGTCCCACTGCAGCAAGGACAAATGAGGGAACTCCCATCAGCGCAGCTGTGTCGTGAACGTATGATGCAGCATTTTGGAGCAACACTCCTGGAGCATTTGGAGTGTGACTGGCCTTTGACATTCAGACCGGTTTTGTATTGTGTGCAGCGCGTGTTCCGGTGCCTCAGGTGCTCTTTCGAACATGCACTGGAAATTTGTCTTTCACAGCAGCGCCCCCCTGCAATAGATGCAGATCTGTTGATGTTCTCACTGAGGGTTCATTACCAGACATGGGCACTGAGGCTCTGTTTGCTACGTGAAGTTAATTATGAGTTACCCTTCCTGGAGGAAGTTGCCACCAACTCATCAATGGGCACTCCATGGGATGCCACCTTGGTTGACACTGGGGCTATGGAACACACTTGCTCCTCGATCATTTTTGGCGCGGACTTTCCGGTTTTGTCACCTGCCGAAGTGGAAGATCTCCTACTTTCCATGACTCGTACTTAATTTGGATCTTTTCTAAATTGACATTGTCATTGAATTTGGTTATAAGCCACATGCTCATGTTATAAATTGCCAAGTAGTGTGCTTGTGTGTCCTTTTAATTTGTCAAAATTGACTAGGGTTTTATATATAGTTTGGTGAAGAAATGTTTAGTTTTGGCTTGAACCACTTACAACCGACAAGGGGAGGGTATTGTGTAGCCATTTTAGTTATAGCTCCATGTACGTTAGTTTAACACACTAGGCCGCTGTGCACTTTGCTCTAGATATATTTTATTCAGCTTCGCATCGTTACTTTTACAATAACCAGTTTTACAGTCTTGTTTTAATTTCTTCTATCTAACTGTTTTGCTTAACCCAGCACTGTGTTCTCAAACAAGACATTCTTGATCACTTTGTGCTTCAGTCAAGGCTACAGTTTGGTACATTGCCAGTGAAGGTGGTAGAAGTTTAGTCTCCAGCATTCGTAGAAAATACACATCCTTACGTATGGACATTTTCTTAGAACATTAGCTGTGTTATTATAAAAACACTTCCTAGTCCCATTACACGTCAAGAGGGAGATTCCATCCAGGGAACCACAACTGTATGCTGAATGCTTCGCTGCAGATGCTAACGCAGACTACCGGCCTTTGCTCAGGTATGAGGGTCGATATCCTCCCAGGGGAACCTGGAAGGCAGGATTAGAGCTTAACATGCTGTGCTCAAATTATGATTCAGATAAAAAATAGTCCATCGATTCTAGTGGCAAAATGATAGCGTTATTCTTATTCTTCACTCTCATCGTCACCATTCTAATATTGTCATGTTGTGTTATTCTGGTTATTGCAGCTCACGCTTTGCTATCTAAAATGCAGTTGTTTTATCAAACCAGTCTTTAAAACCTATACTGCTTTCATTGTCATTTATGTATGAGACCGAATTGTGAATGAGAGAACCAGATGCAACCTGAGTGACCACGACTTCCCTGAGAAGTTTGATATGTCATGCGCTCGGCTGCCCAATCGTCTCTACCTTTCGGGAGGGACGAGGCACTGCTAGTTAGCCGGAGCAAAACCCGGATTTGGAGCGACAGGTGTCACCCACAGTGGGTTAGACTCAGTCTCCCACACCGTGGACGATCTTGCTGCTCAAAATCCAGTAGTCTCATTAGAATAATGAGAGCCTACGCAACAGTAGGGTTGTGGCCACTAGTAAGGGGCATAGCCATGTGTATAGCGGTAGGTGCTGCATGGTGGAATATTTGCAGAGTGGGTGTATGTGTGAACCAGTTGTGTACCTCCATTCAGCTATTTACAAGTGTCTCTCCTGTTTTGTCTCCCCATCCCTGTTCTCTTGTGTTGTCTGTGTACATCAGCATCATCTGGCGAGGGAGCTGAATCACCGGCGAGTGGGGATGCAGTGGCCCACAGTTCCACGGTGGCAGAGTCGAGCGACGTCAAGGGGGCCAGTGGGTTGGAGAGCGAGGGGAGTACCACGGGGAGGCAACTACCACTGGAAGTAGTGACTCTGATACCTCCTCCAATGGGAGCTCCCTGGTGGTGGCGGACCCTAGTGAGCCCACCCATTCTGTGTCATCTTGCGCCACCCCATACCATCACCGCCCTCCCATTTGCTCCCCACCGAGTTGCCCTTGCTCGCTCATCCAGAAGGGTGGGCGACTCCTTCGCCCCAGGCACCTCATCTCCTGCCCCAGTCAGCCCTGCTGCCCTCACGGAGGGGGCTGGTGACCTCCTGAGGATCATCTCTGAAAGGGCAGACAACCATTGTCAGTGCCATCCAGGGGCTAGCATCAGAGGTGCAGCATACCAATGCCTACCTGGATGGCATTCACAGTGCCGTGTCTGGCCTACAGAGATCTTTTCAGGCTCTGGCCTCCTGTTTGATGGCAGCCAGTGTCCCTGGTCATTCCGGCCCCCCTCCAACCACCTCTACCCCTTCCAGCACCCCACTCCCTTCACCCGTCCCAAGCACACATTCTGACAGCCATGCACACACCTCAACACACAAGAAGCACACTGAAAAACACAAGTACCACACTTCCCACCACAGGCATTCACACAGCCAAAATACAAAGGCACACACACCAACATCCACTTCCCCCAGTGTGTCCACCTCTTCCGCCTCCCTGTCTGTCACCTCTACATGCACACTCACAGGCACTGCACCCTCATTCACTGTTGCTGACCCCATTCTGGCAGTCACCACAAAATCAGACATCCATTCATGCACCCCAGACACCACACCTGCACTCACTACAATGACTTTGGTTGACACATGAGGAACACTCACCAAACTTGCAGACACACAGACAGCATACATTTACACTGTCTTATCCCACTGTGTCCACCCCCACTTATCCGAAGACACTCAAACATTCCAAAACACCCACCCAACACACCTCAGCATACTGTACGGTCACCTGCACCCACGTCACGCACACCTACACCTGTCACGACCACTCCCTCTACCTCCACTCCCATGCCTTCCTCCAGGTCCACCCCGATTGCCCCTAAAAACCTTTTCATATCCCATGTTGACCTATTCGAACCCACTGGCCCGCCCCATCTCGTCCCTAAACGTGCCCACCTCCTTGCCCTATCCACTCCTTCCACGTCACAGTCCCCCCTGTCCGCCCTTCCCATTCCCGTGCTACCTTCCCCATGAGCAAGAGACCCCGTGCTGGCCCAGGTACATCTGCCGCACCCCAGTCAAGGCCGCTCCACCAGCTTCAGAGATCAGACCCAAGCCCCCTCCACCTCCCATACATAAAGCCAAGCCCCACCCTCCCAGTCGTAAGTCTCCACCCCCACCACCCTCTGCTCCTGTTCCCTGAGGTGCCTGGATGCCCCATTGTTGCCCCTTTAAGGTGGAGTACCATTTGCAGTTGTGGGAGTCAAGTTGGGGCCATTTGGGCCCATCGGACTTTGGACTATGGACTGGCCATTGGCCTTCTGTTGCTCCTGGAGCTTAATAAAAAGTTTGTGTGGCCAGTGTTGCTTTTGGCAGTCTCTGGATCAGTGCTTCATCGTTTCTTTGTGGGGGGGTGTTGTGCACATATGTGTACTTTGGGCAGGTTGTCTTGGCCTTGTGTCGGGTATGTACCTCTTGCTCTGGGGTTGTGCAGTTGTGAGGGGTTGTGGGTGCTTTGCGGGGTGGGTGTAGTGGGTGGGTATGTAACTGTGCCCTTTCTTCCTGTGTTTAGTAGGTTGCGGTACTTACCGTCTGTAGGAAAGTACCGTCTTGCCTGGCATGTTACCCCCATTTTTACATGTATGTCTGTTTGTTTTTGCCTGTCTCACTGGGATCCTGCTAGCCAGGACCCCAGTGCTCATAGTTGTGGCCTGAATGTGTGTTCCCTCTGTAGTGCCTAACTGTGTCACTGAGGCTCTGCTAATCAGAACCTCAGTGCTTATGCTCTCTCTGCCTTTAAAATTGTCACTGCAGGCTAGTGACCATTTTCACCAATTCTAATTGGCACACTGGAACACTCTTATAATTCCCCAGTATATGGTACCTAGGTACCCAGGGTATTGGGGTTCCAGGAGATCCCTAAGGGCTGCAGCATTTCTTTTGCCACCCATAGGCAGCTCAGACAAATCTTACACAGGACTGCCACTGCAGAGTGAAATAACATCCACGTTATTTCACAGCCATTTTACACTGCACTTAAGTAACTTATAAGTCACCTATATGTCTAACCTTCACTTGGTGAAGGTTAGGTGCAAAGTTACTCAGTGTGAGGGCACCCTGGCACTAGCCGAGGTGCCTCATTATAGTTCAGGGCAATTTCGGCGGACTTTGTGAGTGCGGGGATACCATTACACGCGTGCACTACATATAGGTCAAAACTTATATGTAGCTTCACAATGATAACTCCGAATACCGCCATGTAACATGTCTAAGATTATGGAATTGTCCCCCCATGCCAAATCTGGTATTGGGGTGCCAATCCCATGCATCCCCGGGCTCCACTATGGACCCCGGGTACTGCCAAACCAGCTCTCTGGGGTTTTCACTGCATCTACCGCTGCTGCCACCCCACAGACAGGGTTCTGCCCTCCTGGGGCCTGGGCAGCCCTTTCCAGGAAGGCAAAACAAAGGATTTCCTCTGAGAGAGGGTGTTACACCCTTTCCCTTTGGAAATAGATGTTAAGGGCTTGGGGGGAGTAGCCTCTCACAGCCTCTGGAAATGCTTTGAAGGGCACAGAGGGTGCCCTCTTTGCATAAACCAGTCTACACCGGTTCAGGGAACCCACAGCCCCTGCTCTGGTGCGAAACTGGACAAAGGAAAGGGGAGTGACCACTCCCCTGTCCATCACCACCCCAGGCGTGGTGCCCAGAGCTCCTCCAGTGTGTCCCAGACCTCCGCCATCTTGAATCCAGAGGTGTGAGGGCACAATGGAGGCCTCTAAGTGGCCAGTGCCAGCAGTTGACGCCAGAGACCCCTCCTGATAGGTGCTTACCTCACTAGGTGGCCAATCTTCCTCTGAGGGCTATTTAGGGTCTCTCCTGTGGGCTTTTCCTCAGATAACGATTTGCAAGAATGCACGAGAGTTCCTCTGCATCTCCCTCTTCGACTTCTGCCAAGGATTGACCACTGACTGCTGCAGAACGCCTGCAAAACTGCAACAAAGTAGCAAGAAGACTACCAGTGACATTGCAGTGCCTAATCCTGCCGGCTTTCTCAACTGTTTCCTGGTGGTGCATGCTCTGAGGGCTGTCTGCCTTCACCCTGCACTGGAAGCCATGAAGAAATCTCCTGTGGGTCGACGGAATCTTCCCCCTGCCAATGCAGGCACCAAACTTCAGCGTCACCTGTACTCTAGGACCCCTCTCATCCTGAAGAGCCTGCCCCCTGGAATACAGGTGGTGGAACCAAGTGACCCAGACTGTCCAGTGGTCCAACTGTCCAAATTTGGAGGAGGTAAGTCCTTGCCTCCCCTCTCCAGACAGTAATCCTGTGTACTGCGTGAACTGTAGCTGCTAGGGCTTCTGTGCACTTTTGCAAGGAATCCTTCGTGCACAGCCTAGCCCAGGTCCCCGGCACTCCGTCCTGCATTGCTCAACTCGCTGAGTTGACCACCGGCTTCGTGGGACCCTCTTTTGTAGTGTTCAAGTACTTCTGTGGGTGCTGCCTTCTTGTGCCTGGGCTCTCTGTGTTGCTGAGGGCCTCCTCTGTCTCCTCTTTCAAGTCCTTCCTGGGCCTGGACAGCACCATTTTTCTTTAACAGTGACCTTTGCAGCTAGCAAGGCTTGTTTGCGGTCTTTCTCCAAAGAAACAACTCTGCATCCTCCAGCACTCTGTCAGACATCTTCTGCACAAAGGAGAAGTTCCTGGCACCTTTTGTTGCTGCAGAATCTTCAGCTTCTTCCATCTGGAGGCAGCCATTTTGCACCTTCATCCGAGGTTTAGTGGGCTTCTGCCCCCCCCCCGGACACTTTCTCGACTCTTGGACTTGGTCCCTTTCCTTTGCAGGTCCTCAGACCCAGGAATCCGTCTTCAGTGCTTTGCAGTCTGTTGTGGACTTTGCAGACTCCTCTATCACGAGTTTAGTGTGTTTTTAGGGAAGTAGTGTCATTTTACTCCTACTTTTCAGGGTCTTGGGTTGAGGTATCTTGGACACCCTTAGTGTTTTCTTACACTTCCAGCGACCCTCTCCACACTACACTAGCCTAGGGGTCAATTTGTGGTTCGCATTCCACTTTCTTAGTATATGGTTTGTATTGCCCTTAGGCCTATTGCATCCTATTGTATTCTACAGTGTTTGCACTACTTTTCTAACTGTTTACTTACCTGATTTTAGTTTGTGCGTATATTTTGTGTATTTTACTTACCTCCTAAGGGAGTATATCCTCTGAGATATTTTTGGCACATTGTCACTAAAATAAAGTACTGAGTATTGTGATTCTTATGATATAGTGCTGTATGATATAAGTGGTATAGTAGGAACTTTGCATGTCTCCTAGTTCAGCCTAAGTTGCTCTGCTATAGCTACCTCTATCAGCCTAAGCTGCTAGAACACTACTAATCTACTAATAAGGGATAACTGGACCTGGAACAAGGTGTACGTACCATCAGGTACCCACTATAAGCCAGGCCAGCCTCCCACACCATCGTCGTCTTCGCCGGTGGTCTCGGTCGTGGAGGTAAATGGCAAGGAGAAGGACTGGCATGATTTGCAACTCTATTTTTTCCTTATATTTGGTTCGTTTCCGCCTCGCTTTGCGTGGCGGTGGTTCCCGCCCCGGAACTGACGGCGGTCTAGTGCTTCATTATTTGATGGGCGGGTAGGGCCTTTCCTTCTGCTTGTCCATCGTTGTCAGCACTCCTCTGCTGGCGGTGAGTGGTTTTCAGGCTGCCTGTTTTTCAGGTGGTTCATAATTTGGCGGGCCAGACCACCTGACTGTTGGCGGTAGAGTGCAGAGCGGTGTTTACCTCCATGTTCATTGTGAGGGCCTAAGTTCTTGTAGATAGACTTTCTCTTGCAAAACTTATGTTTTTTGTGGGATTTTTCAATGCAAATTTTCAATAGTTTTCCAACTTTGTTACATTAACATTTTGTAGTGGGAGCTGCCGACTACGGTATCATACATACTACCATCAAGATGAAAGACATTTTTGTGGCTAAAGGCACAGTAAATGTCACTGAATGTCTCTGTGATTTCGGCTTTGGTTGTCATCTCCTTGATGACCACCAGTGAGGCTGACACAAGAATCTGAGGTACCCTCTACCGTGCCTGAAGACTGATCATTTCCTGGTTCTGAGGTACCTGTGACGAGGAGCACATCTGAGGGACAATAACACGTGCCTCAATTAAAAAGTGTCTACTATGCACCATTTCAAGGTGAGACATGCAGACAGTGCTTAATTTGTGCTTGATGTTTCCGGTGCGGAGCACCAGCACTTATTTTTGAGGGCCGGCGCTTAGTTTTTGTGCCTCAAGCATTTACTGCGAGCAAAAGACACATAGGAGAAAGACGGAAGAAGAGAAAAACGAAAAAGCGTCACAATAGGAGAAAGCAGAAAGCTTCAGGAGTGAGCTGAAGGGGCAGGAAGTGGCTTTAAATGGATTGAAGAGGTCCGAGGTGGCTTCAGGTTTACGCTGCCTCAGTATTCCCTGTTCCCACAATTAATTGCAGCTCCCGCATGTTTAAGAGGAGGGCTTTGGGCACTGGCACCTTTTTATTTACAAATTAAGCACTGCATGCAGATAGTGTACATTCTGCAAGTGGTAAACGACCAAAGCCCAGTAAAATCGGCCAAATGCAGCCATTTCAGTAGTACGCCAGTGTTGACAGACCGACGCCAGAATGTTACAGTAAGAGGTCCAGAGTAAGGCACTAGGCAATACATTCTAGCCCAGCTTTTCAAACTATTTACTCTGGGTTTGCAAACCTGCACACAATGTCAATTTTGGGTTTTCTTTCCAGTGCAAACATATCTAAATAAACTATGTTATGTTACACCATGCCATGATAAATTGTTTATCATGACAGTTGTGTTACATTACCTGTCAACACCTGAGATGTAGGTGCCTCTGAAGTTTCACACATGAGAGCTCACAGGGCAAGGACAGACGTCAAGGCACTATAACAAAGAAACTAGAAGCTAGGATCAGTAAATGAAGTCACCTCTAACTCACAAGCTCTGCACTTGGGGCTGATTCTTAAGTCTTGGGACCAGGGGCTGCTGTCTATTCAGGACACACCACCTACCCTCTCTTACCATACAAAAGCGTCAAAAATTCAAGAGTCCTGGTAAGATGTTGCATAATGCTGTGAGAAGGAGAAAGTGTGCGGTAGAACTCTCTTATCCTTGGATTGTCCAAGGAAAGGAGATTGACAATGCATTTACCTAGAGATTTCCAATAGGAAATAATCTGAACACAGGAATAGCCCAAAGAAGTTTACCGAACTTCTGCTCATATATAAAGCCATGGTAATTCATAGAAATGTATTTTTTCGTTTGTTATTCTCTTGTTTTTTAAACTACTTCCACAGAAAGGTATAAGTGAATCTTTATCAACAAACGTGTGAAACGTGTAAAAAGGGTGCAAAGGGCCCTTGAGCAAGGAAAATGCCTCCCCCCCCCCCACTGGCTGGATAGTAAAATGCATCCAGAATTTGAGGGTAGTGGGCGCCTAAACACTCTTGAGCCCGGTCTCCTTGCACCTGTTGCACCATTCATGGCTACACCCATGGTATGGAAGCCCTCTGACTGCATGCGTTTTGCTGAGTTTTAACAGTTAGTTAACATGCTTGACAGTTGGGTTTCTCCTGAAATAGTTTTGTTTGCTATGACGGCCAATGCTAGTAACGGATAGAACGCGTGGATATATTTAAACTTAACTACGTTTTAACGAAAACAACATTTTCAACTGTGTATTCTCTGGATTACTTTACATGTTCCAATATGTATTCTTTTTCGTGGTCTTGCTCCCTTCGAGACCCAGTCGTCGTTATTTTGACTAAATGTATACAGAAACGTTCCTTCTGTAGTATCAGGTTGATTTAGTGTGTGATGCAAATATTTTGTAAATTGGCTTTGCTGAACACAGAGTAATAGTTTAGCTCTTGAAAGAAAACTGAGTGCAAATTGGCCTTCTTTTGTACAACGCAAGAGAAAGGAGATTTTGTTCCCTAGGTGAATTGAAACGAGGTGACTACGATTACTGCGCCCAAACTAGGGCCAGCTATATTTTTCCTATAGGTGATACTCTTGTTTTTTAGAAACATTACTGCCCGTATTTATACTTTTTTTAGCACCGCATTTGCGCCGCTTTTTGACGCAAAACGGCGCAAACCTACAAAATACCATGGCATTTTGCAAGTTTGCGCCGTTTTTGCGTCAAAAAACGACGCAAATGCGGCGCAAAAGTATAAATACGGGCACATGTGTTGTCATCCTCCTAGAAAGACAAACTCAGGACCTCTGGTGGGAAAAGAAGCACCAGAAACGAAGCACTAGTGATCCTAGAAAAAGTGAGAGTAACAATAGAGCAAGACTCTGGATTAAGCATCGTCATTTCTAACTCTATAGAACAATACGCCTGAGGATCTAAGCCTCAATAACATGCTATCATTTGGGAGAAGCTTAAAGACTCATCTATCTAGATCTTAACTAAGATTCTATTCCTGTCCCTAGATCCTCTCTTTTGGCTTTTCAACCCTTGCTATTCTACTACCTTCTCCCCCATCAATGTATTTCTAATTACTTGTAAAGCGCTCCGATGGACATGTGGCTAGGTCCACGATACACAAATGCTATAAATAAAATGTACCTGGCCGGTTATCTGCATGGAAATTGTAATCAAGGTCAAGCTAGGGGCCTGCTAAACGTATTTTCCAAAAGATTTTGAAGTCACGAAGTGAACTTTGCTAGCGCCCGTGGCTGTAGAACGTACCCAGTTTCACAGCTCTTACTGGACATTTTCTGCTCAACTAAATCTCCAGCAAGTAAAAATATTAGCAAAGTATACGCAGAAGCAATACAACAATTACAAAACATACTCCAAACCCAATAATAGGAATTTATATGAAATTTTACTAGTGTAAAAAGAATATCACACAGGCCAACTCAAATCCTAGGCACATACATAATGTAGGAAGTTGGCTCTGTATATACTATCTCAAAGTAGAGATAGTGTGCAAAGAGTCCAAGGGTTCCCAGTAGAGGTTGATAGTGGCAAAATTAGATAATACTAATGCTCTATTTTGTGGTAGTGTGGTCGAGCAGTAGGCTTATCAGAGGGTAGTGGTAAGCATTTGTTGTACACACACAGGCAATAAATGAGAAGACACAGTCAAAGACTTAACTCCAGGCCAACAGGTTTTTATATAGAAAAATATTATTTTATTAATTTATTATAGAACCACAAGATTCAGAATTTAGGTGAGTACATAAATTGTAAGGTACCTCACACAGGTAAGTATAGAACTTTGAATTAAAACAATAATGTACCCAGTTTTGGCAAAAATGTCAATAAGCTATTCTAAAAGTGGACAGGGCAAAAATCAACAGATCCTGGGGGAGGTAAGTAATACCTAGTTTCTCAAGTAAGTGAAGCACTTACAAGTTCAGTCTCCTGGGCATAGGCAGCCCACTGCTGAGGGTTCAAGTTAACCCTAAACACCCAGCACCAGCAACACAGGGCTGGTCAGGAGCATAGGTCAACGTAGGGCCCAAATAACATAGGTGCATATGGAGAACAGGGGTACTCCAGTTCCAGTCTGCTAGCAGGTAAGTATCTGCATCCTCGGGGAGCAGACCATGGGGGTTTTGTAGAGCACTGGGGGGGTCCCAAACAGGCACACAAACTACACCCTCTGCAGCACTATGGTGCAGGGTGTAGATAGGAAACAATGGAGAGACCCGGGGGTCACTCTGGCGATGCAGGCAGGACACAGAGGGGCTTCTCAGGCCATCCACCGACTGGGCTAGGATGAGGGCCGCATGCTCGTCACTCCTGTACCGGTGGTTGGTTCCTCTCGGTCCTGGGGGCTGCGGGTGCAGTGCTTCTTCCAGGCGTCGGGTTCCTTTCTTACCGGGCAGTCGTGGTCAGGGGGAGCCTCTGAATCCTCTCTGCAGGCGTCGCTGTGGGGGTGCAGGGAGGTTGACTCAGGGTGTCTACGTCATTGGAGTCGCCTGGGGGTCCTCTCTGCAGTTTTGGTTCCTCTGAACATGAGCCGGAGGCATCGGGTGCAGAGTGTAAAGACTCCTGCTTCTGGAGTGTGGCTGGAGTTTCATAAAAGTTGGTTTCTTTGTTGCAGGTTTTGGACAGAGCAGCTGTCCTCAGGAGTTTGTTGGTCCTTTAGGTGCAGGTCAGTCCTCTGAGTCCTCAGAGGTCGCTGGTCCTGCTGGATGCTTCGCTGTGCAGGTTCTCTGAGTCTGGAGACAGGCCGGTAGGGCTGGGGCCAAGCCAGTTGTCGTCTCCGTCGTCTCTGTGTGGCTTTCAGGTCATCAGTCCTTCTTCTTTCTTCAGGTTGCAGGAATCTGATTTCCTGGGTTCAGGGTCACCCGTAAATACTCAACCTAGGTGTGTGTTTATCGCTGGGGAGCAGTAGCCAATGGCTCTACATCGTCATTACACCCTCTTTGTGCCTCCTCCCTCTGGAGAGGGGGGCACATCCCTAATCCTATTGGGGGAATCCTCCAAAACAAGAGGGAGGATTTCTTAAGGCAGGGGTCACCTCAGCTCAGGGCAGCTTAGGGGCTTTCCTGACTGGTTGGTGAATCATCCTTGTTTTTCTCATTATCTCCTCCAGACTTGCCGCCAAAAGTGGGGGCTGTGTCCGGGGGGGGGGGTATCTCCACTAGCTGGAGTGCCCTGGGGCGCTGTAACACCAGGCTTCAGCCTTTGAGGCTCACCGCCAGGTGTTACAGTTCCTGCAGGGGGAGGTGTGAAACACCTCCACCCAGTGCAGGCTTTGTTCCTGGCCACAGAGTGACAAAGGAACTCACCCCATGTGGTCAGAAACCCGTCTGGATGTGGCAGGCTGGCAGAAACTGGTCAGCCTAACACTAGGAGTTGGACTGGTATACAGGGGGCATCTCTAAGATGCCCTCTGTGAGCATTTTTCAATAAATCCCACACTGGCATTAGTGTGGATTTATTGTGCTGAGAAGTTTGATACCAAACTTCCCAGTCTTCAGTGTAGCCATTATGGAACTGTGGAGTTCGTGTTTGACAAACTCCCAGACCATATACTCTTTATGGCTACCCTGCACTTACAGTGTCTAAGAATTTGCTTAGACACTATAGGGGCATAGTGCTCATGCAACTATGCCCTCACCTATGGTACAGTGCACCCTTCCTTAGGGCTGTAAGGCCTGCTAGAGGGGTGACTTGCCTTTGCCACAGGCAGTGGGTTGTGGGTATGGCACTCTGAGGAAAGTGTCATGTCGACTTAGTCATTTTCTCCCCACCAGCACACATAAGCTGAGAGGCAGTGTGCATGTGCTGAGTAAGGGGTCCCTAGGGTGGCATAATACGTGCTGCAGCCCTTAGAGACCTTCCCTGACCACAGGGCCCTTGGTATCAGGGGTACCAGTTACAAGGGACTTTTCTGTGTGCCAAGGCTGTGCCATTTGTGGAGACAAAGGTATAGTTTAGGGAAAGAACACTGGTGCTGGGGCCTGGTAAGCAGGGTCCCATCACACTTTCAATCATAACTAGCATCAACACAAGGCAAAAAGTTAGGGGGTAATCAGGCATTTTCCGACAATTAACTTGAATACAATGTGCATTCTCAAGCAAAATATTTTGCTGCTCTGTGCTTCTTTTTCCATGGCTGCCAAATTTGAGGAGTAATTCAAATTGAATTTGAATTCAACCTTATTTCAGCTAAAACCAAAATTCTTCACTGATTACCAGTGAGAAAGAGGATTATTTTTACATCTATCTGTTATGTGAGCAAGATCTATCACAGTGCTTGCTTCCTTTTCCGAACTTGAATGATGTTGAATACCTAGCAGTTAATTTTGATCAACTTGAAGGTCTAAAACAGATGGCAAGGTAAAAAAAAACCTTACTTTTGCATATTCTTCTATCTTTACCCCATGCTTCTTTAAAATTCCCTGATTCAATCATTTGAGATAGGGTGGCAGATCTTTTAGGTTGAACTTCTGTTCTCTGCCATTCAAGGAATAACCCAACCAGCTCTGATTTAGGAAAGAGCTGAAAACTTGGCTGTTTGATATCTAGCTTTCTTTGCGTTCATGACAGTTTCTTTTTCTTCCTCTCTCTCTGTAGCACCCAGAGACCTCATATGTAATGTATGTAGCACTTGAAAATTGAGCAAATAGTTATTCCAGAGTATGACCTATGTACAAACAAAATTCACACTCAATCAGTTAATCAATCAATGCATTTGTACGGTGCAGCGCTATCACCCCTAATGGTACCTAGGTGCGGAGGGTGCTGTGTCTCCGTCGAAGAGCCATGTCTTGAGTCTCCTTCCAAACTCCGCCAAGGAGGGAGCTGTCCGGAGGTGGAGGGGCAGGTTGTTCCAGGACTTGGCTGTGATGTAGGAGAAGGAGTGGCCCCCGCTGCGGGTGGATGGATGTGGGGGTGTGTGCAAGGTTGAGCGTGGGAGAGCACAATTATCTTGCAGGAATGTGGAAGCTTAGTCGGTGGTTGATATTGGACGGCCCTTGGCTGTGTAGAGCCTTGTATACGAGTGTTAGGATCTTGAAGTGGCATCTCTTTTGGAACAAGATCCAGTAGTAATCAAATTGGGTTTAAAAGGTCAAAGATATTGCACCATATAGGGTGGCACGGCCTGATGCTGATGGAGTGAGAGGCATCTCTCGGAGCTCCTGGCACCATGCCGCCATCCAGTGCTATCCTGAAAGCTATCCTGTCCTCTGTGCCCCCAACACATACAGGCTCCAAATATTTGACCACCAGTGGCTTAAAGACTGACAATTGGGTTGCTGAGTGCACTCTGGCCTGGTATTCTCTCCCTTGCCGGCCTCGAGCAGCCAAACAAAATAGTGGCCACTGCAGCACGAACGCAGCTTCTTGTAACGCAAGTCGCCTTGCTCATTACTGGAGGCTTTGGTGGCCCCTGCGAAGCCTGCAGCAGGTCAATAGACAGAGGTGGCGAACTGGACCTCTGCTGCAACTGCCAGCAACAGCAGAGTGTGGTAGCCTGGAGTGGGGAGTTGCAGTGGGAGAGTGTGGAGAGTAGCGGAGAGAAGCACACTGCCCGGGGTGCTGAGGAACAAAATGAGCCCCTGGTGACATGGCCTTGGATCCTGGTGGACTGCAGCAGTAAAGTGAGACAGCGCCACACGGAGAGCACCCAGGAAACAGTGCACCTTGAGTGGGGTGTGCAAGGGTTGGACACACAGTATTAATGCCGTTGCACCAGTGCATACAATGCACAGTACTCTGATGAAGAACACTTCAGGTGGGGTGTAAACTGACCTAACTGACTTAGAAGGGTGGGGATTTTGCACATCGTCCACGGGAAATTGGTGGAAGAGCGTGGGCCACCACTGGATGCTGCCACATGACCACAGGGGTGATACCTTGGTGGGGTTGTGCCTGGTTTAGAGAGACCAACCCTGCAGTGCTCTCCAAGCAAGAAGTACTGCACCGGGCAGAGACAGGTGGACTATTTACTTAGAAAACAGAGTGGATAACTGAGGGTGCAATGGGGAGAAACTCTAAATGGAAAGTGTAAGATGGTGATAAACTAAAGGTGCCTCCTTTGTCGTGGAAGATGGGGACACTGAGCACTACCTTTCCTTATCGTCGGATGATGTGCCCCACTTCATTAGAAGCAAGCCTCATGGCCATCAAAGACAATAGAGAGGACTTAGAATGCTAAATGGATACAGCAGTGGCTGATATTGGTCTGCTTCACAAAGACCAACGCAAATTGTCAGAGAGGTTCAAAAACAATGAGCGGCCCCTGACCAAATTGAGACCCAAAATGTGTGCTCTGACAGAAAACCTGAAAGGCAGAGAGGGAAGGCCCCGGGCACTAGAAAGCAGAGCTGAAGATTCAGAAGGTAGAGCACCTAGAAATAATATCCAGATCATTGGGTTACCGGAACATGGGGAGGGCACAAACATGACCACTTTTCTGGAAACCTGGATTAGAACATCGGTGTCTCCTGAGGGCCTCCCCCCTTTTTCACACTAGAGCCAACCCATAGGATCCTGGCGAAACCACCTGTGCCAGGGGCTCCTCTGCTGGCCGGTGGTGGCAAAGCTACTACACTATAGAGATAGAGATCATATTCCACATAAGGCATGAGAGAGGGCCAAACCTTTTCTGGAAAATTGCAAGATAATAATTTTTCCGGACTTTACTCAGGGTAATAGCTACATCAGGTACCAGATTCTTCACATACCAGTGAGAAGTATGGGAATGGATAGATGCACGCACCTAGGCTGGGGTAAACCACCACCACATCACCAGAAACCAAAGGAGCGCCGACCAGGTCTCCGACTTGGTTCTACTGGGGGGTGTCTTTCCTACCACAAAACAATCTCACAGAGACCAATTGACTGCAGTGGCAGCAGCCACAGGAGTGCGCAATTCAGAACAGGATCATCAGTTGGGACAGTCGGAGGTGCCATTGCAACACACAGACCCCAAACTAGATTCAGACTCAACGTTGTATTCGACTTCAGGCATGGACACTCCCAAAGTGGCCCCAAACACAGTGGAAGACCTCGTATGAACCATGCCATTGAGTCAAGCAACGCCAGAGTAATGTGTATCAAGGTGAAGTTATTGCCATGACTACATGTGAATTCAAGTGTACATGGGGGATGGGGAAGACATGATATAGCTTTACCCTGTGGTGGGGGGCCTTGTTTGGGTGGCGGATAGTTGCACTGGAACCTGCTTTCAGGCATCACTACAACCCCACAACAGTTAATTGTGTGATTAGCACATGAGTTTTTTATTTTGGTTATTATAAGTTTAGATGGCGGTCTTGCCTTACTATCCTGGGGAGGTAGGTGAGGGGTATGATGCTGCGGTCCCTGGGACTGCTCACACAATCTAGGGTGTCCTTTTCTGATTGGAGCACCTGTGGTACCAGTGCTCAGTAAAGGGTGTTGACAAAACTTAGAATACATACACAGTACAATGGCAGGGGATTTGGCTGAATACACAGTAATCTCCTGGAATGTCCGAGGGTTAAATAATATGGATAAATGGTACAAGCTCCAATCCTTGCTGAAAAAAAGGGGAGTACACATTGCATTGTTGCAGGAAACCCATTTGACGGCAAAGGAGGCATTGGCGCTACAGAAATGCTGGAGGGACACATATATTACATCACTTACTCTGCATTTGCCTGAGAAGTCTTTATCTAGGTGTGTCATGCGGTCCATTCCAGGTTCTGGATGAAAAGGTGGATAAAAATGGTCGGTAAGTACTAATTAGTGGGCGACTGGGGGGAAGAGACATAACCATAATTAATCTATATGCCCCCAATGTCGATCAACCAATATTTCTAGATGACATGTCCACAGTCGCATTGGCCAATATGCCTCATGCTGTCCTTCTGGGAGGGGACTTCAATTGTGTAGGGGACCCTGACATTGACTGGTCACATCCTCCATTGCGGGATCCTCTACTGGGAGACTAGCGATAAAATTGAAAAACTGCCAGACTCACTTGGGGCTAATGGTCACGTGGTGGACAACACCTCCAAATACCTGAGAATATTCCTTCTCCTCCACACTACATGATTCACATGTCCGCCTTGACACATTTTTGTGCACGCCAGATATACATGTAGCAATCACAGGCTCAGAATACTTTGCCAAAACTATCTTAGATCATAACCCCATTCTCATTGAGATTGGGTGCCGATTCGCACCTCTATACTAAGTTGGCGATTCAACTTTGATGCGCTGGATGATCCACTTTTCCAGCATACAGAAGAAGAGGGTATTCACAATTATTTCCTGAACGCCATCAAGACCTTATGTCTCCTAGTTGAATGGGATGCTTTCAAAACATGATTAGAGGCCACTGCATTTGAGAAATGGGGGAGTAAGCAGAAAGCTTTTAAGGTACATTGAACAACAGGAGGTGGCGTTTAGAAAAATAGAGAAAAAAATACCTACACATACAGACCTTCGGGGAACATTATTCACGGAGAAGGAAAAAATTGCAGAATATGAAAAATGATTAGGCTGCTATGACTATGGGGGTGATTTTAACCTTGGCGGACGGCGGAGGCCGTCCGCCAAGGTACCGCCGCCAAATGACCGCACCGCGGTCAAAGGACCGCGGCGGGCATTCAAACATTTCCTCTGGGCCGGCGGGCACTCTCCAAAAGAGCGCCCGCCGGCCCAGAGGAAATGCCCCTGCAACGAGGACGCCGGCTCAGAATTGAGCCGGCGTAGTTGCAGGGGTGCGACGGGTGCAGTTTGCACCCGTCACGTATTTCAGTGTCTGCATTGCAGACACTGAAATACACAGTGGGGCCCTCTTACAGGGGCCCCTGCAGTGCCCATGCCATTGGCATGGGCACTGCAGGGGCCCCCAGGGGCCCCGCGGCACCCCCTACTGCCATCCTTATCCTGGCGGGAGACCCGCCAGGAACAGGATGGCGGTAGGGGGTGTCAGAATCCCCATGGCGGCGGAGCGAGCTCCGCCGCCATGGAGGATTCCCCCGAGCAGCGGGAAGTCGGCAGGAGACCGCCGACTTTCTGCTTCTGACCGCGGCTGAACCGCCGCGGTCAGAATGCTCGTGGGAGCACCGCCAGCCTGTTGGCGGTGCTCCCGTGGTCAGAATGACCCCCTATATGCAGTACATGGTAAAAACACATACTGAACGGGACAAGGCAGAGACCATGCTCGCAATGCTAGCCAACATTAAAAAAAAGGGGTCACTCATTTTAGAACTTGAAAAGGATCTTGGCATCGAGATCCACAAGCAAACGGAAATAAACAACCTTTTTTTGAGCACTACTACAGTGATTTATATGTAGATGAACTGAAGAATAGTGCACAAACCCGAAGTGATCTCTTGGATCGCTTGCCGCTTAGCACACTCACTGGCTGACAGGGAAACCCTGGACACAGAAATAACCTACAAGGAAATATGACGGACGATCAGGCAGACTCCCAGTGGAGTTCTATGCACAATATGCTGACCAGTTGGCCCAACGCTTGGCGCAAGTATATAACGCTGCTAAAACAACAGGTGACTTGCAGACGATTGGACCGCTGATGACTTCTTACATATTACTGACAATTAGTAGATGTTAGTGGTGAGACTGCAGTTTCTGTTGTTGAAGGGGAGAATGCTTATTGGTATGGCCTGGTTTTAGGGCTCTGTCCCTGGTGTAACCACGCTCATCCGTTTGGTTAGTTCGTGGGCTTGCCTTTTACAATTCGCTCAATTTCATTAGTGAAAGGCCTGCATATGTCACGCCTCTTCCGGTGTTTAGCCCTCCTGGAGCGTACCGACCAACTACTAAAAACATACGAGGCTCCATGTTTCCCGTATGGTTTCTGGGCTACTTTTTCTCTTTATTTTGCAGGTAGCGCGACCTTGCTGGGCAGTAGTCATGCTTTGCATGACATCGACCCTGTTACATAGCTAATTGCACTTTTGCTGGATACATGGCTGTAAGGAAGTGCCTCCTTGGCATGGTTACCCCTGACTTTTTGCCTTTTGCTGATGCCAGTTATGACTGAAAGTGTGCTGGGACCCTGCTAACCAGGCCCCAGCACCAGTGTTCTTTCCCTAAACTGTACCTTTGCTTCCACAAGTGGCACAGCCCTGGCACCCATATAAGTCCCTTGTAAATGGTACCCCTGGTACCAAAGGCCCTGATGCAAGTGAAGGTCTCTAAGGGCTGCAGCATGTTTTATGCCACTCTGGGGACCCCTCAATCCGCACATGCTTGTGTGTGCTGGTGGGGAGAAAATGACTAAGTCGACATGGCACTCCCCTCAGAGTGCCATGCCAACCTCACACTGCCTGTGGCATAGGTAAGTCACCCCTCTAGCAGGCCTCACAGCCCTAAGCCAGGGTGCACTATACCACAGGTAAGGGCATATGTGCATGAGCACTAAGCCCCTACAGTGTGTAAGCAAAACCTTAGACATTGTAAGTGCAGGGTAGCCATAAAGAGTATGTGGTCTGGGAGTTTGTCAAACATGAACTCCACAGTTCCATAATGGCTACACTGAAATCTGGGAAGTTTGGTGTCAAACCTGACATACCTGTGCGGAGTATCTTGCATTTTATGTATTTACTTCAAATCTTGAACTTGTGGTTCTAAAATAAATTAAGAAAATATATTTTTCTTTAAAAAACTAATTGCCTGGAATTAAGTTTTTGGGTGTGTGTTCCTCATGTATTGCCTGTGTTTACAACAAATGCTTAACACTACCCTCTGATAAGTCTACTGCTCGACCACACTACCACAAATTAGAGCATTCAAATTATCTAATTTTGCCGCTATCTTACCTCTAAGGGGAACCCTTGGACTCTGTGCACACTATCTCTTACTTTGAGATAATATATACAGAGCCAACTTCCTACAATGGATAATTGCACTTTTGCCGATTACATGGATAATTGCAATTTGCCGATAGGTTTCACTGCAAGCGAACATCTGTTTCCTTTTCTGTGTCTCCGTCACGCTTCATGGTGGCCGTGGGTTCGCTTATGTGAAACTGTTTTACTTTTCAGTTTATTTTGCAAGAAAAGTCCGGTTAGGAGTTTAAAACGCAAATAGCTCTAACTCGAGCAAACATGAGACCCGTTGCATTGCAAATGCTTGTTTTGTCTGTTTCTGATTACTGCACCAGAAAGGCTGAAGCCAGCCAGGTGCATGGATCTCACTCTTCAGTGTGTCTATTTTGTAGATGCTCCTGCATGTATGCTCTATTTGAATAGCATGAACTTAACCAGCAGTATACAGGGTCGAGGACAAGCATAAAGTCAGTGAGCGACAGGAGAGGTAGCTAGTATTGTTCTTTTTTAAAGAAGTGAGTCTTTGACTCTCCCCTAAATTTAAGAAGCATAGTGGCAGTCCTGATAAGACAGTGATATTCTCCCGGATCCTCAATGCATAGGTGTTTTTTACTTTTTACACATCTTAGTCTCCAGCCTAATGGTGTCTGGGCTGTGATAGTTCAAAAAGCCACCACAGATGCCGTGCTTGTCTGAAACACAAGGGGGGGTGCAAGTCATTATGGCTTGTAAAAGATGCAGCATATTTTGAGATGATGCAGGCCAGCACATGGACCCAATGGAGCTTCATCAGGATGGGCGGATGTGATCATATTTTTTCAGGCTTTGATTGAGACTTGCTACAGCATGTAGGATGCCCTTACGGATAGCAGTGTGGATTCTGGGAGGCCATGGAGCAGGCTGTTACCATCATCTGGATCTGAGAATTTAACAGCAGTTCTGAAGTTGCTTTCAGGAGGAAACAATCTCACTTTCTTTAGAAGAGATGGTTGGCGCCAGGTCATTTTTTGGTTACTTTATGGTAAAGGTAGTGTCCAAGACAAATTCAAGTGACCTGGCATTCAGTGAAAGTTAGGGTTGTAAGCTGGCAAGTCCCATGTAATTGCAGCATGTTTGTAGCATTTCTGGCTTGCTCTTGGCAAATAACAGGAGCAATGGAGTAGCAATTGAGCAGATTCCTGCTTGGAGGCAACATTATTGCTACTTGCTTTAACAACTATCACCGTGGGCAGAGGCTGTGTCTGGAGCGCAGTCTCAAAATAAAGTTTGAAAGAGAACCAACCAAAACTGGTTCTAAAACCGTAAACAATGGCTCCACATCTTGTGTTTGGAATATGTGTAAAAAAAGTACGTTTTAATACTTCCCTGATGTGTTTTTGTAGTTTTGGTTGTCTAAAGTCTGTTGCACAAGTTCAGGTTCAAGGCTAACTTACCAACTTGAGACCTGGTTTACTCTAACCCACTAACTACCTTGCTTTACATGAGGATGATGTGTTCTGGAGCAACAATCGGTCCTTGGTGGCTCACAGCACTCCTGGTTGTGAGTGAGTTTCAAGTCCTTACTCGCCATGACTAGACACATACTCAAGAATACACAATGAATATATTTTATGATTTCATTAAACTCAGTATCCTATTCTACTGCAAAAATATGTATAGTTGTAACTATAAAGATAAACAAAACTGGCAAGTAAAATGATTAATAAACAAAATATTGAGAATTCGAACATTTTCACAGTATTTCAGAATGCCCTTGCGTTTACCAGTCTCTGTTTTCCAACCCCTCCTTTCTTGCCTCAAGCTCAGCTGTCCTAGTAACAAAAGAGACTGGAGGAGTTTCTGAGATGGTCTCTTACCTGGAAAACAGCAGACATGTTTGTTCTGTATCAATAAGGTTGTTTTCTGTCTGTATTGTCAGCACATTATAGCATAACTAGCAAGCTGATAGGGGCAGACTGCATCCCAGATACCCACCTGTGGCTTACAACTATGCTTGCTCGATCCAAGTCTTCCAGGAAACTGAATGTTCCTCTCTACCTTCACTGTACCCAGCTTAAATATACCTCTATGGTTTATTTTGAAAAGGGCAGGCATCCCATTTATTGATGTCAACTGCAAGAATTAAAATATTAATCTGGTTTTATATTCCTGTATTTCTATGAGGGATTATAAATCAAATGAACACATATATAAATAAAAGATGCACACTCAAACTATAATAAAGCAAATGTTTTTATGTTGTATATGTGCAAACAACAGTAAATACAATAAGTATTTATTATTGGGAAATGGGTACTAAAATAAATTAATATACGGAATACATAAAATGGAATGTGGGGGACCTGAGCAGAAAATGTGAAGATTACGTTTTCACGTTCCAAGTTCTTCATGACCAAGGAAGGGAGTACTCTGCAGGGCACCTGAAACACTGCTGTGTGACCAGGGCTGGTGTCTGTCTGATATCACCTGAAGTTTGCATTTTCTGCTGAAGAACCTGAGGGTCTGCCTAGAAGCATGGTGACCTACTGAAAGCAGGATACAGTGTGTCTGGCCTTGCAGGAGGAGAGACTGTCCAGGAGAAGTCCAACATGTATCCTGTGTGAGGAAAGTCAGAGAACTCAAGCAATTGCAGTGGGCAAGCTAGATGCAATCCATGTGTGAAAGGGATGCCCTTATCTGCTGAAACAGTTCTCATGCCATCTACAAAAAGCAACCACTGAGCAAAGTTGGCAGTCTGTCGCAGCTAAATGATTGGTGTCGTCATTGGAGAATGAGCGCTCTTGCCCTGCCGAGACGTGTATTATTCTGTCTGTAGGCCTCACTGCCAAGACCAACTGCAAAGTTGAGATTAGCCCAGATGCCGAATCTGCTGAACTAGTGTTCCTCCAGTACCCAGTCTCAGCAGACCACAACCTCCAAGACCCGGATGCTGCTGGAGTAAGCCACAACACCGCTTTCCCTAAAGTCTGTACATAAACAGTGCTGCCTCTGCGACCATGACAATGGCAAAATGAACTCTTCGCACAGATGCACCTTGGGGGTGGTCGAATGATTGTGCCTGTGCCTATCCAACTGCGAGTCCCCCAGTAAAAGCCAGAGTTTACAACTGTTATGGAACTCCAGTAGCAGAGTGGGTACCAAAGTGTGTACTGACCAGACTTAAATAGTATTTTAACCTTCTATGACATTCCTTTGATTGTGCTGTACAGTAAATGATGCTGTGTGACTACATTACTTTCTTTTACCCAAAAGACTAGCACTGGGTTGGACAATACTTTATTGCTTCTGTTGATTGATTGTTTCGCTTGAGTTTTGCCTCTCTGTCCCCCGCTACATCCCTGAAAAGCCTCTGACTCCTCGCCACTACTGTGACGATCAAGTGCAGACAGAGTTGCATTTGTGCCAGTTTGCAGAGCCATAGCTGGGCGGAACCCATGAAAACTGTGGCAAATGACCTCAACCACCACTGTTGGGTCCAGTAACCACAAGCTACTCAGTGCCACCCCACTCTGTTTCAGACAGTGACATTATTATTATTAGTGTATATTCCTATTTTTAATATACTACTTGCCTATTTCTCTGTCTTGGTAGTTGTTGCAATCCCAGGAGATTTATCATTAAAATGCCTATGAATGGTTTCTTAATATCTTTTTTTAGAATTCATGGTTGCCATTTTAAATTGTTGAAGCCATTTAAATTGCTAATAAAGCATGGCTCTTGCCATTAGTCACTCTGCTATTTGATGGTCATTGTCAGATCTGGACTTTATAAACTGGAGGCCCGTAGGTGGAAAAGAGCCTTTGTACTGAAAGCTCCAGTATGAATAAAATAATGTTTTACATTTCCATTGCTCCTCTTGAGGCTTTTGAACTTTCTGACCTGCTTAAATTAATGTTTAAATGATGACGTCCAAATATGATTCTGTTGTAGACTATTTGAGTATTTTTAGGTCTGCCGATAGTCAAAACCTTTTGATTTTACTAAAATTATATGTATAATATACTTACTTAACGGGGCTTTCATACACCTCTCTTCATCCATCAGTCTATTGTTGTGTATTTCATGTTTTGCTTCCACCCACTACAGCATACAGCATGAGGCTAAGGGTCAGACTACTTAAGACACTTGTTACAATTATAAGAGAAGGTGCCCAAAGCGTTGATCAGACACCCGTGGTTGATGCTATAACATGTCAGAGCATGAATGGCAAGGGTGTTGTGAGGTAATGCCTTGCTTGGCATGGTTACCCCCTGACTTTTTGCCTTTTGTTGATGCCAGTTATGATTCAAAGTGTGCTGCGATCTGCTAAACAGGCCCCAGCACCAGTGGTCTGTCCCTAAACTGTACCTTTGTTCCCACAATTGGCACAGCCCTGGCACACAGAGAAGTTCCTTGTAAATGGTACCCCTTGTACCAAGGGCCCTGTTGCCAGGGAAGGTCTCTAAGAGCTGCAGCATGTCTTATGCCACCCTGGGGACCCCTCACTCAGCACATGCACACTGCCTCACAGCTTGTGTGTGCTGGTGGGGAGAAAATGACTAAGTCAACATGGCACTCCCCTCAGGGTGCCATGCCCACCTCTCACTGCCTGTGGCATAGGTAAGTCACCCCTCTAGCAGGCCTTACAGCCCTAAGGCAGGGTGCACTATACCACAGGTGAGGGAATAAGTGCATGAGCACTGTGCCTCGACAGTGTCCAAGCAAAACCTTAGACATCGTAAGTGCAGGATAGCCATAAAGAGTATATGGTCTGGGAGTTTGTCAAATACGAACTTCACCATTCCATAATGGCTACACTGAAATCTGGGAAGTGTGGTATCAAACTTCTCAGCACAATAAACGCACACTGATGCCAGTGTGGGATTTATTGTAAAATACACCCAGTGGGCATTTTAGAGATGCCCCCTGCATACCACTCTGCATCCTAGTGCTAGGCTGACCAGTTTCTGCCAGCCTGCATAACCAGATGAGTTTCTGGCCACATGGGGTGAGTGCTTCTCACCTCCCCCTACAGGAACTGTAACACCTGGCAGTGAGCCTCAAAGGCTCATGCCTTTTGTTACAGCACCCCAGGGCATCCCAGCTAGTGGAGATGCCTGCTCCTCCGGCCACTGCCCCCACTTTTGGCGGCAAGGCTGGAGGAGATAATGAGGAAAACAAGGAGGATCCACCCACCAGTCAGGACAGCCCCTAAGGTGCCCTGAGCTGAGGTGACTCCTCCCTTTAGAAATACTCCATCTTGAGATTGGAGGATTCCCTCAATAGGAATAGGGATGTGCCCCCCTCCCTTCAGGGAGGAGGCACAAAGAGGGTGTAGCCACCCTCCAGGACAGTAGCCATTGGCTACTGCCCCCCTGAGCTAAACACACCCCTACATTTAGTATTTAGAGGTGACCCTGAACCCAGAAAATCAGATTCCTGCAACCTACAACAAGAAGAAGGACTGCTGACCTGAAAGCCCCGCAGAGACGACGGAGACGAAAACTGACTTGGCCCCAGCCCTACCGGCCTGTCCCCAGACTCAAAGAACCTGCACAGCCACGGATCCGACAGGGACCAGTAACCTCTAAGGACTCAGAGGCCTGCCCTGAACCAGAAGAACCAAGAAACTCCTGAGAACAGCGGCACTGTTCAAAAACTGCAACAACTTTGCAACTTTAAAGCAGCTTGTAAAGAACTCTCTCTTCCCGCCGGAAGCGTGAGACTTCACACTCCGCACCCGATGCCCACGGCTTGAGGTCCAGAGGTCAAACATCGCCGAGAGGACTCCCGGTTAACTACGACAATGTGAGTACCCTGAGTCGACCCCTCTGCACCCTGACAGCGACCCCTGCAGAGAGGATACAGAGACTCCCCCCTGACCGCGACTGCCTGGTAACAAGGAACCCGATGCCTGGACCAAGCACTGCGCCCTCAGCCCCCAGGCCCAAGATGAACCACCTTCGAGTACAGGAGTGTCCAGCAAGCAGCCCTCTCCCTAGCCCAGTCAGTGGCTGGCCCGAGAAGCTCCCCTGTGCCCTGCCTGCATCGCCTAAGTGACCCCGGGTCCCTCATTGCTTTCAATATCAAACCCGACGCCTATTTTGCACACTGCACCCGGCCGCCCCTGTGCCGCTGAGGGTGTGTTTTGTGTGCCTGTTTGTGTCCCCCCAGTGCTCTACAAAACCCCCATGGTCTGCTCCCTGAGGACGCAGGTACTTATTTGCCAGGAGACTGGAACCGGAGCACCCCTGTTCTCCATAGGCACCTATGTGTTTTGGTCCCTCCTTTGACCTCTGCACCTGACCGGCCCTGTGTTGCTGGTGCGGTGACTTTGGGGTTGCCTTGTACCCCCAATGGTGGGCTGCCTATGCCCAGGAGACTAACTGTGTAAGTGCTTTACTTACCTGAGAAACCTAACTAAACTTACCTCCCCCAGGAACTGTTGATTTTTGCTCTGTGTCCACTTTTAAAAAAGCTTATTGCTGTTTTAACTAAAACTGTGTGTACTACTGTTTTAAATCAAAGTTCTATACTTACCTGTGTGAAGTTTCTTGCATTTTATGTACTTACCTCAAATCTTGAATCTTGTGGTTCTAAAATAAATTAAGAAAATATATTTTTCTATATAAAAACTATTGGCCTGGAGTTAAGTCTTTGAGTGTGTGTTCCTCATGTATTGCCTGTGTGTGTACAACAAATGCTTAATACTACCCTCTGATAAGCCTACTGCTCGACCACACTACCACAAAATAGAGTATTAATATTAGGGATAGGAGACAATACTTTCTGGATGTAGTAAATGAAGGGCTCATGGTGTCCAACCAAATAATCTGTGTGGCAGCAGATTCGTCCTTGTTGGAGGCTCATGAATACTGTCATGGTGTTGCCTTGAGGCGTCACTCTTGGCTCAAACTCACCTCTTTAAAGTCTGATTCACAACAACGGATCCTAAACCTTCCATTTTCAGGATCCACCCTCTTTGGCAGCCACAGGGATGACAAAATGCTTGCATGAAGGCGGAAATGGAAATGCTAAGGGCGGTCAGCCTTGAAAGAAAAGAGCAAAGATGACCATTCAGGACTTACTAATGCTGTTTTTACCCTCAGAAGGTTCAAGCCCCTCATTGGTACCAAGGTCACCAGCAGACACAACAGCAGCACCCTGTCCGGCAGCAACAACACCAGAGAAGACAATCTAGAGGGTGACCTTCACAGCAACCCACTCAAGGTGGAAAAACAACAACAGGGGCAAAACAATGAATCTTCACTTCCCCCTCTTCCGTTACCCTATCTGGTAGGGGGAAGCATCTCACACTATCTGGCAGAGTGGCAAAAAAATCACAAAAGATTCCTAGGTGTTCAATATTGTTCAGATTCAATATTTTATCAGATTCACAAGTCCTCCCCAGACCCTCATTTGACCATGTTTCGGAAGGAAGTCAACATCTTGTTTCAGAAGAATGCAGTGGAGGTTGTACCCCACAATCAATGGCAAACAGGAATCTATTCCAGATATTTTATATTGAAGAAAGAAGACAAGAACGAATGCAGGACCATTCTGGACTTAAAAACAGCCAACAAATGGATTCCAAAGGAAACATTTTGAATGTTAGCATTGCATCAGATTTACCCTCAACTGCGTCATGGAGACTGGCTCTGTTCTATAGACCTCCAGGATGCATATTTTGACATACCCATGACAAAAAAACACCGCAAGTTCCTGAGATTTGTAGTGAGTCCGGACCACTATCAATACCCAGTCATGCCGTTTGGCCTCAAATCAGCCCCCAGAACCTTCTCCAAATGCATAGCGGTAGTGGCTGGATATCTCAGGAGGCACCAAGTTTTCATCTATCCCTATCTAGACGATTGCCTGATCAAAGCTTCGACCTCACAAGAACCCCAGCGTCAATACAACTGGATTTGCGAAGTGCTTCAGCAGGTGGGTCCAAACATCAACAACAGCAGGTCAATCTCCAAACCAGTGCAGACTCTGCAATACGTAGGAGCCACTCTCGACACTATGGGGGCAAAACTGTCTCCTTTGGAGAAAAGACATCGATCTGTCGGAAATGTCACACTCTAGTGAAAGCCTCTTATCCCACGGTGAGGTCAGTTTCCTTTCTCCTTAGTTCCATGGCCTCATGTATCTTCCTCACTCCGAATGCATACCTTCACATGCGTCCCCTTCTAGAATATCTTGAGGATCAGTGGGGTCAAGCGATAGGAGGCTAGGATGACAAGATCTCTCTCCCCACGTATGAAACAGTCTCTGACCTACTGGTGCTCTACATCAGTCTTTTTCAAGGAGTACCTTACCACCAACAACCACTGTACCAAACCACAGTAACAGATGCATCACTACTCGGATGGGGAGCCCGTATGGATCATCTCCAAATAATAGGCAAATGGTCTCTGAGGGAAATTACATATCATATCAACCTCCTCGAGATCAGGACAGTCCATTTGGCGTTCAAAGAGTTTTACCCATCCTTCAGGACCCAATCCCTGTTTGTTCAGATAGACAGTGGCTCGTAGCCAGAAATGTGCGGATTACAGCAACACATCTCCTAGGTGTGCAAAATGTGCAGGCAGATGCCCTCAACAGGACCTTAGAAGAAAACCGTGAGTGGGTCCTTCACAACAACGTTGTCAAAGACATCTTCAGTCTATGGGGCTCGCTGCATATTGACTTGGTGTCCACTGCAGAAAACAAAAAAAGCCGAGACTTCGCCTTGAGGTATTTCCAAACAGGGACTCTGGGGAATGCTCTATTAATTGGCTGGTCAGGCACATTTATCTATGCCTTTCCTCTAATCTCTCAGATCCTGGCAATCCCCCACAATCTGTCCCACTTGAGAGCAAGACTCATCCTGACAACCCTGGATTGGCCAAGTCAGTGGTGGTTTCTGGACCTCCTTCACTGGTTGCAGCTTCCACATCTCAAACTGCTATGCTGTCCGGCCTGGTAACGAAATTTGGAGCACAGATAGTCCTCCCCAATCTCTCTTTAAATTTGGCAGCATGGCTCCTGAGCTAGTGCAGTAAGGACACTTAAATCTGCCACAAGACTGCATGAATATTCTTAAAGAAGCTAAACAGCCGTCAACCCTTACTGCCTTTGCCTTTAAGTGGAAGAGGTTCAGCATTTGGTATTCGTCCAAGAACATAAACTCTACATCTTGCCAGGAGGAAGTCATCCATCCCTATCTCCTCGGTCTGGCAAAATCTGGCTTACAGTTTTCATCTGTAAAAGTGTATTTGGTGGCTCTTGCTGCCTACTGTAAATATCCTTTGCAAACCATTTTTTTTCAACATCCCAGTAACTAAAGATTTCCTTGAGGGGTTAAAAAAGATTTTCCCTCCCATCAGACGCCCTTCCCATCCCTGGAAACTTAACATAGTCCTTTCACAACTACTGCAAGAACTTTTTGAACCTATCCATAAGACATCTTTGCAGCATCTATCTTGCAAAGCAGCTTTCCTAGTAGCTATTACATCAGCTCACAGGGGTAGCGAGATCCAGGCTTTGTGTGCTTATGAACCCTATACAGTTTTCCATTCTAATAAGGTAGTTCTCAGAACCCATCCGAAATTTCTTTCCAAAGTCATGTTGGATTTTCACGTCAATCAAACCATTTCTTTACCCTCTTTTTTCCAGAATTGTACTACTTCAGCAGAGAGAGCCATTCACTCCCTGGATGTAAAGAGGGTCTTGAGGTTTTACCTAGATAAGATATGTGACCTGCGCAGACAGGGCCGGTCCACACAGGTTTGGCCACTTCAAAAGAGTTCATCTCATGCTTTATAGTATCTTGCATACTTTCTGTTACCAAAAGGCTAATAAACATTTATCAGCAAAACCTAAGGCTTATTCTACAAGAGGCAAAGCGGCTACAATTGCTTTGATGACGAACGTCCTTATTGCTGAAACATGGAGATCTGTTCACACATTCACCAAACACTACTGTTTGGACTCCGATGCTAGAGCAGATGCACAAGTGGGAAAGCTTCCCTCAGGAATTTATTTTCCTAGTCCGATCTTCTCTCCTCTTTTGTTTCCTCTACGTTTATTGGGGACAGACTTGCTATTCTATTCAAATGCTTATGACTATCAATGGAGATCGCCTATGAGAGAAGTAATAATTTTATACCTGTAACTCCAGTTCTCTCATAGGGGAATCTCTGTTGAAGTCATTGTAGGAAGCTGGCCGGATGTGTGTGAGTACCTATGGTATACCTATGGTATTATCACGTGTTACCAGGTCCAGATATCCCCCATTAGTGAGGTGTATTCAGTGTCTCGGAAGCCAGGCTCTCTAGAGATAGCTGTAGATGAGCAGCCAAGACTTATCTAGGAGAGATGCAAAGCTCATTCAATACCACTGTATTCATACAGAACTTCCACACAGTGTTATGAAAATAAAGGCTCTTTATCACAGTAACGCAATCACTAAAACTCTAGATAGGCAATACTCCAATAGGAGGTAAGTAAACACACTATGGCCCTCATTACAACCCTGGCAGTAAATGCCGCTTACTGCCGTGCAGAAGACCGCCCAACATACCGCTGCGGCCGCGGAATTCCGCTACAGCTATTACGACTCACAGCTCGGAATCCGCCATACTCCAGACACCCATGCAAGTCTGCCACACCAAAGGTCAGTGATAAACTGGTGATAACAAAACCTCCACTGTCACGCCAATAGGAATACCCCCACACCATCACGACCCACGAATCCACGCGGCAGTCTTTCAACCGCGGTATTCCATTAGCGGTACACACCGCCGCGCTCAAAATACACACACATTTACAAAACACAACCACATTGGACAATTCAAAATACACACACCTGACACACATACACACGCCACACACCCAATCCAATATAAAGCGCACACCCACATCACCCACAAACCCTTACTACCAGAATTCTGAAACCACACCAGAGAGAGACACCACCATAAACAACACCAGCATCCACAGACACACAACACCGTCACTTACACAACATCCACGCACCTCAAACAACACACTCCAACACATTCCCTCACACATCACAACACACACCACCTCACACATCAACCACACCACATCATGGCACCTCAACGACACCCCAGGTTCTCTGAGGAGGAGCTCAGGGTCATGGTGGAGGAAATCGTCCAGGTACAGCCACAGCTATTCGGATCACAGGTGCAGCACTCCTCCATTGCAAGGAAGATGGAGCTATGGCGCAGAATTGTTGACAGGGTCAACGCAGTGGGACAGCATCCAAGAACACAGGATGACATCAGGAAGAGGTGGAACGACCTACGGGGGAAGGTGCGCTCCGTGGTCTCCAGACACCACATTGCTATACAGAGGACTGGCGGTGGACCCCCACCTCCTCCCCCACAACTAACAACATGGGAGGAGCAGGTCTTGGCAATACTGCATCCTGAGGGCCTCGCAGGAGTACCTGGAGGACTGGACTCTGGTAAATCAAATCTTTACTATCTCATCCCCCCTACCTGCATGCCATCACATACTCCCACCCTCACCCTCACCCCCATCACTCCAACACCTCACATATGCCCCACTATCACAACCCACCCATCCCAATACCAAGCCCTGCATACCCACACAGACCCCAAACCAAATATCACACAAGGACCAAACAAGAATACAAGCACTGGAGTACAGGGTCACACACCCATTGCACATGATGGCACACACATATGCAATAATCATGCCTTTACACCCCTGCAGGACCCCAACCCAATGTCACTGGACAGGAGGTACCAGACATATCCAGTCCCCCCACAGAAGAGACCCACAGTGATGACAGCAGCTCTGCACAACTGGATCAAGATGACCAGCCCGGCCCATCAGGGACCTTGGGACAGTCGGTTCCCCTGACACTGTCACAAGCCACCACAGAGCCTCCCCCCTCAGGAACCACCAGCACAGCACCCACCCAGCGGGCCCATCCCTCTGTCCCCAGGACACGCCAATCAGCAGTGTGTCCACCACTACAGGGAACCCAGGCAAACCCACCAACCCAAGAAAATCAGGGACCTGGGGACAGTGGCAGTGGGCACACGGTTCAGGGGACAGAGGCTCAGGAAAACAGGGGTAGGACAGGCCCAGGGAACCCACTCTCCACGAGGCCCTCTCCAACATCATGGGAGCTTACCATAATTCCCAGGAGACGATGGCAACAGTACTGTCCAAGTTTCAGGAGACCCAGCGGCTGCAGGAGGAACACTATCTGAGGATCAGGGAGGACCTGAAGTCCATAAACAACACCCTGGTCACCATTGCATGGGTGCTGCAAGACCTTGTCAACACCAGGAGGGACACTGTGGCACAACAAGGGGCCCCTGACACTAGCCTGGATGATGAACAGCCCTTCACCTCCGCCGGCGCTAGTAGACAGGAGGCACCGCAACAGGAACACAACACCAGTACCCCAGCCCTTGCAGATGGAGAACCACCCGCAAACGGTCCCTGAGATCCAGGAACAAGACAGAGAACATTGCCAAGACCCCCCGCCAGGAAATCAGACCCCCCCTGAATGTCACCCTTCTGTCCCACTTTATCACCCGGTCCATCCTTCAACTGCCATTGCTCCACTTCCGATGCCCTTTTGGACAATGCACCTGTGAAACAAATAGACTGGACTCTGCCATGGACATTCCTCCACCATCCCCCCTGCCCATTTTACAACCCCCTCCACTTATTTGCACAGAAATAAACACACTTCAATTACAAAACTGGAGTCTGTGCTTTCACAAATGTGTAATTGCAATAACCATGGAATATAGCAATTTCAATGTACTTGTGCACATACCGATGTAACACAGCTGTAGGCCAGGAGGAAATATAGCAGAGGGCCCAAAGTGGGACCCGCATCTGTGAAATGTAAAGGCAAAGTGACAAGTCAGGGTCCATACACTGAGTGAAATTGACAGGTTTATGCTAGCTCCAATCATAGTATGAGATATGGGAGGCAGTGACATCTTCTTACCTGTGTCTCACTGAAAGTATTGCATGATTATGTTGTTCCTATTGTTGATATCCTCTTCTTCTGCCTCCTCTTCTTCACTGTCCACAGGCTCCACAGCTGCCACAAGACCACCATCTGGCCCATCCTTCTGCAGAAAAGGCACCTGGCCGCGCAAAGCCAGGTTGTGCAGCATACAGCAGGCCACGATGATCTGGCACACCTTCTTTGGTGAGTAGTAGAGAGAACCACCTGTCATATGGAGGCACCGGAATCTGGCCTTTAGGAGGCCGAAGGTGCGTTCAGTCACCCTCCTAGTTCGCCTATGTGCCTCATTGTAGCGTTCCTCTGCCCTTGTCCTGGGATTTCTCACTAGGGTCAATAGCCATGACAGGTTGTAGTAACCAGAGTCACCTGCAAATATGGAGGGACGACTGTTAGACACACACTAACCCGTAGGGACAACCCCATACCCAGACACCTATTCACGCTGTATAGGGTCCTTGTCCTCACCTATTAGCCACACACGGTGCCTCTGGAGTTGCCCCATCACATAAGGGATGCTGCTATTCCTCAAAATGTAAGCATCATGCACTGAGCCAGGAAATTTGGCATTCACATGGGAGATGTACTGGTCTGCCAAACACACCATCTGCAAATTCATAGAATGGTAGCTCTTCCAGTTTCTGTACACCGGTTCACTCCTGTGGGGGGGTACCAAGGCCACATGTGTCCCATCAATGGCACCAATGATGTTGGGGTATGTCCCAGGGCATAAAAGTCACCTTTCACTGTGGGCAAATCCTCCACCTGAGGGAACACGATGTAGCTGCACGTGTGTTTCATCAGGGCAGACAACACTCTGGACAACACATTAGAGAACATTGGCTGGGACATCCCTGATGCAATGGCCACTGTTGTTTGAAATGAACCACTTGCCAGGAAATGGAGTACTGACAGGACCTGCACTAGAGGGGGGATTCCTGTGGGATGGCGGATAGCTGATATCAGGTCTGGCTCTAACTGGGCACACAGTTCATGGATTGTTGCACAATGAAGTCTGTAGGTGACTATTTTGTGTCTCTCTTCCATTGTTGACGGGTCCACCAGCGGCCTGTACACCGGAGGATGCCGCCATCTCATCACATGCCCCAGCAGACGTGCCCTATGGACGAGAACATCGAACAGAGAGTCAGCCAACACTGAGGTATCACAAAATGTCATTTGCACACATTTATTAATCCGCAATGTGCCTGTAACTCAAGGCCTACATTGTGTACTCAAGGCCTACATTGGTGTGACGCAGTTAATATCAATGCCATGTGGCCCCCTGAAATGGCGGCTGCCTGACCTGTAAGGTGGGACAAGGGTATATGAGGTAGCCTTGCTGGCGTTGTACACCGTTGCGGTGAGCATTGGTTAACATGGGACCCTTTGGGTCCGAGGAGCCAATGACGATGTACGCCAGCAGTGACGGTACGCACCACCGCGGATGTGACCGCCATTTTCTGTCTGTTCACTCACTTGATACCTGACTTTCAACAGGAGAGGACCTACACTGCAAGTGCTGCTGTGACCTGTGTCTGGAAGCGACAATGGCTCATGTGTCTGGGGAAAGGGTCCCTGCCTTCACTTTGGAGGAGTTGGAGAAACTAGTGGATGGGGTCCTCCCCCAGTACACACAACTGTACGGTCCTCCAGACAAACAGGTGAGTACACTGTGAGCATGCTGCATGGGCAATGCCTGTTTGGAGTGGTGTGGATGGAAGGTAAATGGGGGGGGCTGAGGCCTGCATGTGCGGACGGTGAGTGTATGTGCGTCAGGGCAAGGGTGGGAACGTGGGTTAATGAGTATGACGGTCCGGACGGGTAATGATTTTCATTTCCCCCTGTACTATTCCTCTAGGTCAGTGCCCACCAGAAGAAGGCTATTTAGTGAGCCATCGCCAATTACGTCCGGACCCTGGGGGTCCACCACAGACGGAGCACCCATTGCTGTAAAAGATGGGAGGACCTGCGCCGCTGGAGCAAGAAGACGGCGGAGGCCCAGCTGGGGATGGCCTCCCAATGTGGGAGGGGTGCCCGTTGCACCATGACCCCCCTGATGTTCCGGATCCTGGCGGTGGCGTATCTGGAGTTGGATGGGCGCTTGAGGGCATCACAGCAGCCACAAGGGGGTGAGTACACTCTCTTTCAGCTGACTCTACGTGCATTACGAGGTGTATGGGTGGGGGAGATGGGCAGTGGTTCCCCTAGGCCAGGGCAATCTTGGTAGGCAAGGTCCCTTGTGAGGCAGGCTCTGTGGCACCCCAACCCCACTAGAGGTTAGTGCCATCTACACCTAGTCAGGCTCCTGTGACTTCCAGGTGTGCAGCAATTGGGCTTAGGCCTTGTACCCCATGGGCATGTGATTAATCTAGGAACTATAAGGGCATGGCGTAGTGCAGAGGGCTGCTGTGTCTGTTGTGACCGCCAATGGTAGTGGTGTTGCATGCACTGAACATGTCTTCTCCTGTTTTCCCCCCCCACCTTTTTGTGGTCTCCCTGTTCTTGTGTGCAATAGCATCATCAGGCGGAGGAGCATCTGCACCGGAGCAGGAGGGAGCTGCATCCCACTTGGCCCTGGAGGGCGAAACAACGGAGTCTGAAGCCACCAGTGGGATGGAGGGCGAGGGGAGCTCCGCGGCGGGGACAGGAGCAGACACCAGCGACAGCGACTCCTCCTCTGATGGGAGCTCCCTTGCAGTGGTGGGCACCTCTGTGCCCACCGCATCAACAGGTACAGCCGCCACCCCCACTACCAGCACCCCCCTCCCAGCAGCCCCTCAGCGTGTGTCCCGTGCCCACTCACCCAGGAGGGTGGGCATCTCCTTCGCCCTGCCCCAGTCAGCCCTGCTGCCCTCAGTGAGGAGGCTATTGACCTCCTGAGATCCCTCACTGTTTGGCAGTCTACCATTCTGAATGCCATCCACGGTATTGAGAGGCATTTGCAACAAACAAATGCATACCTGGAGGGCATTCATTCTGGCCAGGCAGCCCAACAGAGAGCATTTCAGGCTCTGGCCTCAGCACTGATGGCAGACATTGTCCCTGTGTCCAGCCTCCCCCGCCCCCAACTTCCTCCACCAAGACCCAATCCCCTGTACCTCAGCCTATCCCAAGCACACCATCAGACCAGCATGCACACACATCAACACACAAGAGTGGCTTAGGCAAACATAAGCACCACACAAATCACAGGCACTCACACAAGCATCATACCCATGCACACATACCAACATCCACTGCCTCCACTGTGTCTCCCTCTTCCATGTCTCCCTCCTCCCTCCCAGTCTCGTCTCCACTCACACCTGCATGCACTACATCCTCAGCCACTACCTCCATCACCAGCACGCCCATCACCACACACCGCTCACGTGCACTCACCACCCCCACTACCATTCACACATCCCCAGATTCCTCTACCAGTGTGTCTGTGAGCCCTCCTCCCAAAGTACACAAATGCAGGCATACACCCACCCAACAGCCATCCACCTCACAATAGCCTCCAGCCCATGCACTTTCACCCAAATTCAGAAGACGTACACCTCCTAAAACCACAACCTCTACCTCTACTCCCTAACCCCCTCCATCTATCCGTCCCAGTGTGTCTAAAAAACTTTTCCTGGCTAACATTGACCTCTTCCCTACACTTCTCCCCCCCCATCCTTCCCCTAGGGGCAGGCATTCCAGGTCACAGCAGGGCACTTCAGCCACCACATCCCCAGGCACAGTGGGGCCAGCAACTGCCGGGTCATGGAGTGTGCCAACCATCAGGGCTGCCAGTGTGCCACGGAGTGAGGGAAAGGACATTCTGCCACCTGCCAAGGTGTAAATAGTGCCCACATCCCGAAGGGAGAAGACCCCGCCACCAGCACCACAGCAACAGATACCGCAGCCAGCACCGCCGCCACGGACCCCGCAGCCAGCAGCACCGCCGCCACAGACACCGCAGCCAGCACCGCCTCCACAGACCCCACAGCCAGCACCGCCGCCACAGACCCCACCGCAAGCACCACCACGACTGACACCACAGCAAGCACCGCCAGCGACCCCGCGACCTCCTCAGACAGTGGCACCACAGCTGACATGGCTACCATCCCCAGTGGTCAGTCGTCCGAGGCTGGTGGTGAGTTCTGGGACCCTGGGCAGCTTCCATGAAGCATCACTGTCATCACAGTTGTCACCTGCATATGGAATGCGAAGCCGCAGCAGTGTGGGATTATGTCTCTGCCTCCATGGCGTATCATGCTACCTGTACCTCGGCAATCTCGTGGCACACACACCCAGGCGAGTGTATTGTTCCGGCCACACTGCATGTGGAGCACTCTGGGCACCAAGCCCCCTCCAGAACCAGTGGAGAGATACGTCCACTACCTCAGTCCTTGGCAGGATGAAGCACTCTGGGCACCATGCCCCCTCCAGAACCAGTGGAGTATCACATCCTCTACCTCTATCCTTGGCAGAATGAAGCACTCTGGGCACCATGCCCCCTCCAGAACCAGTGGAGAGATACATCCACTACCTCAGTCCTTGGCAAGATGAAGCACTCTGGGCACCATGCCCCCTCCAGAACCAGTGGAGAGATACATCCACTACCTCAGTCCTTGGCAGGATGAAGCACTCTGGGCACCATGCCCCCTCCAGAACCAGTGGAACGATACATCCATTACCTCAGTCCTTGGCAGGATGAAGCACTCTGGGCACCATGCCCCCTCCAGAACCAGTGGAGGGATACATCCACTACCTCTGTCCTTGGCAGGATGAAGCACTCTGGGCACGATGCCCCCTCCAGAACCAGTGGAGTATCACATCCACTACCTCAGTCTTTGGCAGGATGAAGCACTCTGGGCACCATGCCCCCTCCAGAACCAGTGGAGAGATACACCCACTACCTCTGTCCTTTGCAGGATGAAGGACTCTGGGCACCATGCCCCCTTCAGAACCAGTGGAGTATCACATCCACTACCTCAGTCCTTGGCAGGATGAAGCACTCTGGGCACCATGCCCCCTCCAGAACCAGTGGAGAGATACATCCACTACCTCAGACCTTGGCAGGATGAAGCACTCTGGGCACCATGCCCCCTCCAGGACCAGTGGAGTATCACATCAACTACCTCAGTCCTTAGCTGGATGAAGCACTCTGGGCACCATGCTCCCTCCAGAACCAGTGGATAGATACATCCACTACCTCAGTCCTTGGCAGGATGAAGCACTCTGGGCACCATGCCCCCTCCAGAACCAGTGGAGTATCACATCCACTACCTCAGTCCTTGGCAGGATGAAGCACTCTGGACACCATGCCCCCTCCAGAACCAGTGGAGTATCACATCCACTACCTCAATCCTTAGCAGGATGAAGCACTCTGGGCACCATGCCCCCTCCCGACTGTTATCCACTAGAGAGACTGTGGCTTTGCACTCCCCAGGATAAAGCAGTGGGCAAACCACCCACTGGAAAGACTTGAGAGACTGTGGCTTTGCACTCCCCAGGACCAAACTGTGGGCCTGGTCCCCCCGAGGTGCCTGTATATTTTATATGTGATGCCCCTCCAGTGTTCTCTCCGTTTGGAGTCAGGTATCTAGTGTGGGCCTCGCCCATGCATTTTGGGCCCAGTGGTCCACGGACAATGATTGGTGCACTCTCCGGACTTGTATATTTGGTGTACATAATTGTATATACTGGATTTTGCATTTTGATAATTATATTTCACATGATTACATTCGTTCAGATAATTTCCTTTTGTCCTTGCATTCTTCCAGGGGGTTAGGGGGGGTGTATATGTAATGTTGCAGCATGTGTTTGTGTATATGGTGTTGTGGGTGAGGGTGGGGGTGGGGAGGTTGCGTATTGCATGTGTGTATCACTCTCTTTTCACTCCTCCTCCCCTGTGTTGTAGGTGCAGTATTCACCGTGGTCGTCGCCGCCGTCGTTGGAGCTTATGATAGAGGAGCAGGAAGACAATCGCCGGCAGTATCTGCAATTCGGGCTCCATGGCGTCCTGGTTCCTCGTGGGCTGTGGAGAGGTGAGTGTTTTCCCTTCTGTGTACTGTTTCTGCCGTGTTTTTATTCATGTTGGTTCAGCCCCAGAAAAGGTGGCGGATAGGCCTGTTGTGATAGGGTGGGCGGTACATTGTCTCCCGCCTGTCTATTGGCGGTGTCCTTCGCGCTGTTTGTTTGTACCGCCGTGGCGGTCGGAGTGTTAAAGTGGCTATCTATGTTGGCGGTTTCCGCCATGGTCGTAATCCCATTTTTTTTCCGCCTGCCTGTTGGCGGTATTACCGCCGCTTTAACACCGACCGCCAGGGTTGTAATGAGGGCCTATATATGTACAGTAACAATCAGGAATAGGCATAAAAAGCAGTAGAAGTCAGTGAAATGCAATAGGCAATACTGAAGGCCTAGGCGGAGACCAAACCATATAATAAGAAAGTGGAATGCGAAGGTTGAGTCCCTACCGAAGGAACTGGAATTATTAGAGTAGAGCTACAGGAACTAGGAAGCCCCAAAGGTAAGTACCAGAGTGCCCCCCAAGCGACCTGGAAAAAATAGGTAAGTATCTGTTCTCCCTAAACCCTCTCCCTGAACCGGTGCAGACTGGTTTATGCAAGTACGGCAATGTGCATTCAAAGCATACCAGTAGCTTGGAGAGGCTACCCCTCCCAAGCCATGTAACTCCTATTTCCAAAGGGAGATGGTGTTACTCCCCTCTCTCAAAGGAAATCCTTTGTTCTGCCTTCCTGGGCTTGAGCTGGTCAAGCAGAAGGAGGGCAGAAACCTATCTGAGGCCTGGCAGCAGCGTGGGCTGCCTGGAAAACCCCAGAAAGCTGGTAGGAGCAATGCTAGGGGTCCTCTAAGGAGCCCCCAGAATGCATGGACTCATACAACCAATACTAGCAACAGTATTGGGGTATGATTCCGACATGTCTGATATCAAACATACCCAGGTTCTGAGTTACCATTATGTAGCTAGACATAGCTAGTGACCTATGTCCAGTACATGTGTAAAATGGTGTGCCCCCCCACTTACGAAGTATAGGAAAATGGAGCTGGAGTTCGTTGGGGCACCTCTGCTCATGCAAGGGGGCTCTCACACACAGGTACTTGCCCCCTGCCTTCTGAGCAAGTAGGGCCTACCATGGGGGTGACTTATGGTGACCTGGTGCAGTGACCTGAAGTGAAAGGCCTGCAAACACATTTTACATTTGCTCTCATGGGTGGCATAATACATGCTGCAGCCCATGGGGAACCCCTGGTGCCCCAATGCCTTAGGTACCTGGGTACCATATACTAGGGACTTATATGGGGGCACCAGTATGCCAAATGTGGGGTGTGTGAAATCCCAGCAACCAAATTTAGAGGGAGAGAGCTAGTCACCAGGGTCCTGGTTATCAGGATCCCAGTGAACAGAGGCAAAACATACTGACACCATGCAAGAAGTGGGGATAACCATGCCAAAAAGAGGGTACTTTCCTACAGTCATAAGCAACCCTCCCTCCTCCCCACTAGACAGAACAGAGAATAGTATTGGACTTACCTATTGCTACTGCTTATTGTCAAAAAGAACTGATGCAACTGCCAGCTGCTGAGCATGATGGGATACTGGTGGTCTCTACAGCTTTAAAGGCACAGTCACTGTTTTTCACTCACATAATAGCAACCTACAGGGCTACACTGCCTTTCTATTCTTCATCTCTTACTGTTTCAGAAAAGGGTTTGTGAAGGAGATTTGAGGTCTGGCTTAAAAATTTACCTCAGATTATACATTTATGGGGTGGAGAGGAAGGGGTGGAACTATTCACAGGCTTATGACTTCAACAGAGATTCCCCTATGAGAGAACGGGAGTTACACGTAAGAAACTATTCCTTTTACAAGTATTACATCAGCTGACTTCACAGATTAAGAATGGCATCCCTTTGATAACTGAAGCACAGACTGTCGTATTTACTGTTTTCTGCCAGGATTAATATATATTTAACTTCTCCAGACCACACATGTCTAAAAACGGTGACCAACATAGAGTGATATTCGCTAAGGCCTTGACTCACCCTAGCCTGCCAGTACATAGGCCCTCATTATGACATTGGCGGTAAATATCACTTCCCGGCATGCTGACTGTCGCCAACTTACTGCTGCTGCGGCGGATATCCATTCACCATATTGTGACACACACACACCAATCCGTCAGTATTCAGCCACATACACAAACCTGCCAGCCCAAAGGTCAGTGATAAAGTGGCGGTTTCAAAACCCACACCGTTATTACGCCAACAGAACAACGCCCATCACATGACCCACAAATCACCACAGAAGACATTCAATGGCGGTAAACCATTGGCGTACATACCGTAGCGCTCAAAATGGACACACACAAACAAAACAACACCACATTGGACAATTCAAACAACACACACCTGACACTCATACACATACCACACCCACACCACTATAAAACACCCACACCCACATTACCACAACCCTTTACCATTTCAAACCATTGCCAGCAGAGAGACATCAAGACCACTAACACAACTAGAGCCACACACTATTCACACCTATACACCACTCACGCACCCCACATCACACACCCCAACACATTACCCAACACACCATCACCAACTCACCTCACACAACAGTCATGGCACCACAAAGACACCCCCGTTTCACAGAAGAGGAGATAAGGGTCATGGGGGAGGAAATTATCAGGGTAGAGTCACAGTTATTTGTAGCAGATATCGATAGCTAGGAAGATGGAGCTATGTCGCAGAATCGTGGACAGGGTCAATGCTGTGGGACAGCACCCAAGAACTAGGGATGACATCAGGAAGAGGTAGAATGACCTACAGGGGAAGGTACGTTCCATAGCAGTAAGACACCAGCTCGCTGTACAGAGGACTGGCGGTGGACCCCCACCTCCTCCCAAACAATTAACAGCATGGGAGGAGCAAGTCTTGGCAATCCTGCATCCTGAGGGCCTAGCCGGAGGAGGACTGGACTCTTGTAAGTCAATTCTCAACTACTATAACCCCTCTACCTGCATGCCATCACATACCACCACCCTCACTCTCACTCCCATCACTCCACCACCTCCCACACATGGTACCATCACATCTCATCCATCCCATTGCCAAGCCCTGCATGCTCTACCTATGCATGGAAACCACTCACAGCCCTGCATGGACACTCATCACTAAAGCATGCACAATATAGAGAATTAACTATCCCACCATACACCAACGTACACCAATGAAAGTTGCCAGAGGAAATCCAACCAAAGAGGGCAAGCCACGGATGCACAATATGTCAGACACAGAAAGTATAACACATCATTTACATCCCCACAGGTACCCCAGCCAATTTCAAAGGAGAGGAGGTGCCAGCAATATCCAGTACCCCAACTGAAGAGGCCCACAGACCCCACCGCAAGCACCGCCACGACTGACACCGCCGCAAGCACCGCCAGCGACCCTGCGACGTCCTCAGACAGTGGCACCACAGCTGACATGGCTACCATCCCCAGTGGTCAGTCGTCCGAGGCTGGTGGTAAGTTCCGGGACCCTGGGCAGCTTCCATGAAGCATCACTGTCATCACAGTTGTCACCTGCATATGGAATGCGAAGCCGCAGCAGTGTGGGATTATGTCTCTGCCTCCATGGCGTATCATGCTACCTGTACCTCGGCAATCTCATGGCACACACACCCAGGCGAGTGTATTGTTCCGGCCACACTGCATGTGGGGCACTCTGGGCACCAAGCTCCCTCCAGAGCCAGTGGAGAGATACATCCACTACCTCAGTCCTTGGCAGGATGAAGCACTCTGGGCACCATGCCCCCTCCAGAACCAGTGGAGTATCACATCAACTACCTCTGTCCTTGGCAGAATAAAGCACTCTGGGCACCATGCCCCCTCCAAAACCAGTGGAGAGATACATCCACTACCTCAGTCCTTGGCAGGATGAAGCACTCTGGGCACCATGCCCCCTCCAGAACCAGTGGAGAGATACATCCACTACCTCAGTCCTTGGCAGGATGAAGCACTCTGGGCACCATGCCCCCTCCAGAACCAGTGGAGACATACATCCACTACCTCTGTCCTTGGCAGGATGAAGCACTCTGGGCACCATGCCCCCTCCAGAACCAGTGGAGTATCACATCCACTACCTCAGTCCTTGGCAGGATGAAGCACTCTGGGCACCATGCCCCCTCCAGAACCAGTGGAGAGATAAATCCACTACCTCAGTCCTTTGCAGGATGATGCACCCTGGGCACCATGCCCCCTCCAGAACCAGTGGAGACATTCATCCACTACCTCTGTCCTTGGCAGGATGAAGCACTCTGGGCACCATGCCCCCTCCAGAACCAGTGGAGTATCACCTCCACTACCTTAGTCCTTGGCAGGATGAAGCACTCTGGGCACCATGCCCCCTCCAGAACCAGTGGAGTATCACATCCACTACCTCAGTCCTTGGCAGGATGAAGCACTCTGGGCACCATGTCCCCTCCAGAACCAGTGGAGTATCACATCCACTACCTCAATCCTTGACAGGATGAAGCACTCTGGGCATCATGCCCCCTCCAGAACCAGTGGAGAGATACATCCACTACCTCAGTCCTTGGCAGGATGAAGCACTCTGGGCACCATGCCCCCTCCAGAACCAGTGGAGACATACATCCACTACCTCTGTCCTTGGCAGGATGAAGCACTCTGGGCACCATGCCCCCTCCAGAACCAGTGGAGTATCACATCCACTACCTCAGTCCTTGGCAGGATGAAGCACTCTGGGCACCATCCCCCTCCAGAACCAGTGGAGTATCACATCCACTACCTCAGTCCTTGGCAGGATGAAGCACTCTGGGCACCATGCCCCCTCCAGAACCAGTGGAGTATCACATCCACTACCTCAATCCTTGACAGGATGAAGCACTCTGGGCACCATGCCCCCTCCCGACTGTTATCCACTAGAGAGACTGTGGCTTTGCACTCCCCAGGATGCAGCAGTGGGCAACCCCCCCACTGGAAAGACTTGAGAGACTGTGGCTTTGCACTCCCCAGATTAAAGCAGTGGGCAAACCACCCACTGGAAAGACTTGAGAGACTGTGGCTTTGCACTCCCCATGACCAAACTGTGGGCCTGGCCCACCCTCGTGGAGCAGTGGTGTTGTGCGTTCATCAGGCTGAGGTGCCCCCCCTCTCCCTGAGGTGCCTGTATATTTTCTATGTGATGCCCCTCCAGTGTTCTCTCCGTTTGGAGTCAGGTATCTAGTGTGGGCCTCGCCCATGCATTTTGGGCCCAGTGGTCCACGGACAATGATTGGTGCACTATCCGGACTTGTATATTTGGTGTACATAATTGTATATACTGGATTTTGCATTTTGATAATGATATTTCACATGATTACATTCGTTCAGATCATTTCCTTTTGTCCTTGCATTCTTCCAGGGGGCTGGGGGGGGTGTATATGTAATGTTGCAGGATGTGTTTGTGTGTATGGTGTTGTGGGTGAGGGTGGGGGTGGGGGTGTTGCGTGTTGCATGTGTGTGTCACTCTCTTTTCCCTCCCCCTCCACTGTGTTGGAGGTGCAGTACTCACCGTGGTCGTCGCCGCCGTCGTTGGAGCTTCTGATAGAGGAGCAGGAAGACCATCGCCGGCAGTATCTGCAATTCGGGCTCCATGGCATCCTGGTTCCTCGTTGTGTGTGGAGAGGTGAGTGTTTTCCCTTCTGTGTACTGTTTCTGCCGTGTTTTTATTCGCGTTGGTTCCACCCCAGAAAAGGTGGCGGATAGGCCTGTTGTGATAGGGTGGGCGGTACATTGTCTCCCACCTGTCTATTGGCGGTGTCCTTCGCGCTGTTTGTTTGTACCGCCGTGGTGGTCGGAGTGTTAAAGTGGCTGTCTATGTTGGCGGTTTCCGCCACGGTCGTAATCCCATTTTTTTCCACCTGCCTGTTTGCGGTATTACCGCTGCTTTAACACCGACCGCCAGGGTTGTAATGAGGGCCTATATGTGTACAGTACCAATCAGGAATAGGCATAAAAAGCAGTAGAAGTCAGTGAAATGCAATAGGCAATACTGAAGGCCTAGGCGGAGACCAAACCATATACTAAGAAAGTGAAATGCAAAGGTTGAGTCCCTACCGAAGGAACTGGAATTATTAGAGGTGAGCTACAGGAACTAGGAAGGCCCAAAGGTAAGTACCAGAGTGCCCCCCAGCGACCTGGAGAAAATAGGTAAGTATCTGTTCTCCCCAAACCCTCTCCCTGAACCGGTGCAGACTGGTTTATTCAAGTACGGCAATGTGCCCTTCAAAGAATACCAGTAGCTTGGAGAGGCTACCCCTCCCAAGCCATGTAACTCCTATTTCCAAATGGAGATGGTGTTACTCCCTCTCTCAAAGGAAATCCTTTGTTCTGCCTTCCTGGGCTTAAGCTGGTCAAGCAGAAGGAGGGCAGAAACCCATCTGAGGCCTGGCAGCAGCATGGGCTGCCTGGAAAACCCCAGAAAACTGGTAGGAGCAATGCTAGGGGTCCTCTAAGGAGCCCCCAGAATACATGGACTCATACAACCAATACTAGCAACAGTATTGGGGTATGATTCCGACATGTCTGATATCAAACATACCCAGGTTCTGAGTTATCATTATGTAGCTAGACATAGCTAGTGACCTATGTCCAGTACATGTGTAACATGGTGTCCCCCCCACTTACGAAGTATAGGAAAATGGAGCTGGAGTTCTTGGGGCAACTCTGCTCATGCAAGGGGGCCCTCACACACAGGTACCTGCCCCTGCCTTCGGAGCAAGTAGGGCCTACCATGGGGGTGACTTATGGTGACCTGGTGCAGTGACCTGAAGTGAAAGGCCTGTAAACACATTTTACATTTGCTCTCATGGGTGGCATAATACATGCTGCAGCCCATGGGGAACCCCTGGTGCCTCAATGCCTTAGGTACCTGGGTACCATATACTAGGGACTTATATGGGGGCACCAGTATGCCAAATGTGGGGTGTGTGAATTCCCAGCAACCAAATTTAGAGGGAGAGAGCAAGTCACCAGGGTCCTGGTTAGCAGGATCCCAGTGAACAGAGGCAAAACATACTGACACCAGGCAAGAAGTGGGGGTAACCATGCCAAAAAGAGGGTACTTTCCTACAGTCATAAGCAACCCTCCCTCCTCCCCAGTAGACAGAACAGAGAATAGTATTGGACTTACCTATTGCTACTGCTTATTGTCAAAAAGAACTGATGCAACTGCCAGCTGCTGAGCATGATGGGATACTGGTGGTCTCTACAGCTTTAAAGGCACAGTCACGGTTTTTCACTCACATAATAGCAACCTACAGGGCTACACTGCCTTTCTATTCTTCATCTCTTACTGTTTCAGAAAAGGGTTTGTGAAGGAGATTTGAGGTCTGGCGTAAAAATTTACCTCAGATTATACATTTATGGGGTGGAGAGGAAGGGGCGGAACTATTCACAGGCTTATGACTGCAACAGAGATTCCCCTATGAGAGAACTGGAGTTACACGTAAGAAACTATTCCTTTTACAAGTATTACATCAGCTGACTTCACAGATTAAGAATGGCATCCCTTTGGTAACTGAAGCACAGACTGTCGTATTTACTGTTTTCTGCCAGGATTACTATATATTTAACTTCTCCAGACCACACATGTCTAAAAACGGTGACCAACATAGAGTGATATTCACTAAGGCCTTGACTCACCCTAGCCTGCCAGTACATAGGCCCTCATTATGACATTGGCGGTAAATATCACTTCCCAGCATGCTGACTGTTGCCAACTTACTGCTGCCACGGCGGATATCCATTCACCATATTGTGACACACACACACCAATCCGTCAGTATTCAGCCACATACACAAACCTGCCAGCCCAAAGGTCAGTGATAAAGTGGCGGTTTCAAAACCCACACCGTTATTACGCCAACAGAACAACGCCCATCACATGACCCACGAATCACCACAGAAGACATTCAATGGCGGTAAACCATTGGCGGTACATACCGTAGCGCTCAAAATGGACACACACAAACAAAACAACACCACATTGGACAATTCAAACAACACACACCAGACACTCATACACATACCACACCCACACACCCATATCACTATAAAACACCCACCCACATTACCACAACCCTTTACCATTTCAAACCATTGCCAGCAGAGAGACATCAAGACCACTAACACAACTATAGCCGCACACTATTCACACCTATACACCACTCACGCACCCCACATCACACACCCCAACACATTACCCAACACACCCTCACCAACTCACCTCACACAACACTGATGGCACCACAAAGACACCCCCGTTTCACAGAAGAGGAGATAAGGGTCATGGGGGAGGAAATTATCAGGGTAGAGCCACAGTTATTTGGAGCAGATATCGATAGCTAGGAAGATGGAGCTATGTCGCAGAATCGTGGACAGGGTCAATGCTGTGGGACAGCACCCAAGAACTAGGGATGACATCAGGAAGAGGTGGAATGACCTACAGGGGAAGGTACGTTCCATAGCAGCAAGACACCAGCTCGCTGTACAGAGGACTGGCGGTGGACCCCCTCCTCCTCCCCAACAATTAACGGCATGGGAGGAGCAAGTCTTGGCAATCCTGCATCCTGAGGACCTAGCCGGAGGAGGACGGGATTCGTGTAAGTCAACTCTCAACTACTATAACCCCTCTACCTGCATGCCATCACATACCGCCACCCTCACTCTCACTCCCATCACTCCACCACCTCCCACACATGCTACCATCACATCTCACCCATCCCATTGCCAAGCCCTGCATGCTCTACCTATGCATGGAAACCACTCACAGCCCTGCATGGACACTCATCACTAAAGCATGCACAATATAGAGAATTAACTATCCCACCATACACCAACGTACACCAATGAAAGTTGCCAGAGCAAATCCAACCAAAGAGGACAAGCCACGGATGCACAATATGTCAGACACAGAAAGCATGACACATCATTTACATCCCCACAGGTACCCCAGCCAATGTCAAAGGAGAGGAGGTGCCAGCAATATCCAGTACCCCAACTGAAGAGGCCCACAGACCCCACTGCGAGCACCGCCACGACTGACACCGCTGCAAGCACCGCCAGCGACCCTGCGACATCCTCAGACAGTGGCACCACAGCTGACATGGCTACCATCCCCAGTTGTCAGTCGTCCGAGGCTAGTGGTGAGTTCCGGGACCCTGGGCAGCTTCCATGAAGCATCACTGTCATCACAGTTGTCACCTGCATATGGAATGCGAAGCCGCAGCGGTGTGGGATTATCTCTCTGCCTCCATGGCGTATCATGCTACCTGTACCTCGGCAATCTCGTGGCACACACACCCAGGCAAGTGTATTGTTCCGGCCACACTGCATGTGGAGCACTCTGGGCACCAAGCCCCCTCCAGAGCCAGTGGAGAGATACGTCCACTACCTCAGTCCTTGGCAGGATGAAGCACTCTGGGCACCATGCCCCTCCTGACTGTTATCCACTAGAGAGACTGTGGCTTTGCACTCCCCAGGATGCAGCAGTGGGCAACCCCCCCACTGGAAAGACTTGAGAGACTGTGGCTTTGCACTCCCCAGGATAAAGCAGTGGGCAAACCACCCACTGGAAAGACTTGAGAGACTGTGGATTTGCATTCCCCAGGACCAAACTGTGGGCTTGGCCCGCCCTCGTGGAGCAGTGGTGCCGTGCGTTCATCAGGCTGAGGTGCCCCCCCCACCCCCCTCCTGAGGTTCCTGTATATTTTATATGTGATGCCCCTCCAGTGTTCTCTCCGTTTGGAGTCAGGTATCTAGTGTGGGCCTCGCCCATGCATTTTGGGCCCAGTGGTCCACGGACAATGATTGGTGCACTATCCGGACTTGTATATTTGGTGTACATAATTGTATATACTGGATTTTGCATTTTGATAATGATATTTCACATGATTACATTCGTTCAGATGATTTCCTTTTGTCCTTGCATTCTTCCTGGGGGTTGGGGGGGGTGTATATGTAATGTTGCAGCATGTGTTTGTGTATATGGTGTTGTGGGTGAGGGTGGGGGTGGGGGTGTTGCGTATTGCATGTGTGTATCACTCTCTTTTCCCTCCTCCTCCCCTGTGTTGTATGTGCAGTACTCACCGTGGTCGTCGCCGCCGTCGTTGGAGCTTATGATAGAGGAGCAGTAAGACCATCGCCGGCAGTATCTGCAATTCGGGCTCCATGGCGTCCTGGTTCCTCGTGGGGTGTGGAGAGGTGAGTGTTTTCCCTTCTGTGTACTGTTTCTGCCGTGTTTTTATTCATGTTGGTTCCGCCCCAGAAAAGGTGGCGGATAGGCCTGTTGTGATAGGGTGGGCGGTACATTGTCTCCCGCCTGTCTATTGGCGGTGTCCTTCGCGTTGTTTGTTTCTACCGCCGTGGCGGTCGGAGTGTTAAAGTGGCTATCTATGTTGGCGGTTTCCGCCACGGTCGGAATCCCATTTTTTTCCGCCTGCCTGTTGGCGGTATTACCGCTGCTTTAAAACCGACCGCCAGGGTTATAATGAGGGCCTATATATGTACAGTAACAATCAGGAATAGGCATAAAAAGCAGTAGAAGTCAGTGAAATGCAATAGGCAATACTGAAGGCCTAGGCGTAGACCAAACCATATACTAAGAAAGTGGAATGCGAAGGTTGAGTCCCTACCGAAGGAACTGGAATTATTAGAGGTGAGCTACAGGAACTAGGAAGCCCCAAAGGTAAGTACCAGTGTGCCCCCCCAGCGACCTGGAGAAAATAGGTAAGTATCTGTTCTCCCCAAACCCTCTCCCTGAACCGGTGCAGACTGGTTTATGCAAGTACGGCAATGTGCCCTTCAAAGAATACCAGTAGCTTGGAGAGGCTACCCCTCCCAAGCCATGTAACTCCTATTTCCAAAGGGAGATGGTGTTACTCCCTCTCTCAAAGGAAATCCTTTGTTCTGCCTTCCTGGGCTTAAGCTGGTCAAGCAGAAGGAGGGCAGAAACCCATCTGAGGCCTGGCAGCAGCATGGGCTGCCTGGAAAACCCCAGAAAACTGGTAGGAGCAATGCTAGGGGTCCTCTAAGGAGCCCCCAGAATACATGGACTCATACAACCAATACTAGCAACAGTATTGGGGTATGATTCCGACATGTCTGATATCAAACATACCCAGGTTCTGAGTTATCATTATGTAGCTAGACATAGCTAGTGACCTATGTCCAGTACATGTGTAACATGGTGTCCCCCCCACTTACGAAGTATAGGAAAATGGAGCTGGAGTTCTTGGGGCAACTCTGCTCATGCAAGGGGGCCCTCACACACAGGTACCTGCCCCCTGCCTTCTGAGCAAGTAGGGCCTACCATGGGGGTGACTTATGGTGACCTGGTGCAGTGACCTGAAGTGAAAGGCCTGTAAACACATTTTACATTTGCTCTCATGGGTGGCATAATACATGCTGCAGCCCATGGGGAACCCCTGGTGCCTCAATGCCTTAGGTACCTGGGTACCATATACTAGGGACTTATATGGGGGCACCAGTATGCCAAATGTGGGGTGTGTGAATTCCCAGCAACCAAATTTAGAGGGAGAGAGCAAGTCACCAGGGTCCTGGTTAGCAGGATCCCAGTGAACAGAGGCAAAACATACTGACACCAGGCAAGAAGTGGGGGTAACCATGCCAAAAAGAGGGTACTTTCCTACAGTCATAAGCAACCCTCCCTCCTCCCCAGTAGACAGAACAGAGAATAGTATTGGACTTACCTATTGCTACTGCTTATTGTCAAAAAGAACTGATGCAACTGCCAGCTGCTGAGCATGATGGGATACTGGTGGTCTCTACAGCTTTAAAGGCACAGTCACTGTTTTTCACTCACATAATAGCAACCTACAGGGCTACACTGCCTTTCTATTCTTCATCTCTTACTGTTTCAGAAAAGGGTTTGTGAAGGAGATTTGAGGTCTGGCGTAAAAATTTACCTCAGATTATACATTTATGGGGTGGAGAGGAAGGGGCGGAACTATTCACAGGCTTATGACTGCAACAGAGATTCCCCTATGAGAGAACTGGAGTTACACGTAAGAAACTATTCCTTTTACAAGTATTACATCAGCTGACTTCACAGATTAAGAATGGCATCCCTTTGGTAACTGAAGCACAGACTGTCGTATTTACTGTTTTCTGCCAGGATTAATATATATTTAACTTCTCCAGACCACACATGTCTAAAAACGGTGACCAACATAGAGTGATATTCACTAAGGCCTTGACTCACCCTAGCCTGCCAGTACATAGGCCCTCATTATGACATTGGCGGTAAATATCACTTCCCAGCATGCTGACTGTTGCCAACTTACTGCTGCCGCGGCGGATATCCATTCACCATATTGTGACACACACACACCAATCCGTCAGTATTCAGCCACATACACAAACCTGCCAGCCCAAAGGTCAGTGATAAAGTGGCGGTTTCAAAACCCACACCGTTATTACGCCAACAGAACAACGCCCATCACATGACCCACGAATCACCACAGAAGACATTCAATGGCGGTAAACCATTGGCGGTACATACCGTAGCGCTCAAAATGGACACACACAAACAAAACAACACCACATTGGACAATTCAAACAACACACACCAGACACTCATACACATACCACACCCATATCACTATAAAACACCCACCCACATTACCACAACCCTTTACCATTTCAAACCATTGCCAGCAGAGAGACATCAAGACCACTAACACAACTAGAGCCGCACACTATTCACACCTATACACCACTCACGCACCCCACATCACACACCCCAACACATTACCCAACACACCCTCACCAACTCACCTCACACAACACTGATGGCACCACAAAGACACCCCCGTTTCACAGAAGAGGAGATAAGGGTCATGGGGGAGGAAATTATCAGGGTAGAGCCACAGTTATTTGGAGCAGATATCAATAGCTAGGAAGATGGAGCTATGTCGCAGAATCGTGGACAGGGGCAATGCTGTGGGACAGCACCCAAGAACTAGGGATGACATCAGGAAGAGGTGGAATGACCTACAGGGGAAGGTACGTTCCATAGCAGCAAGATACCAGCTCGCTGTACAGAGGACTGGCGGTGGACCCCCACCTCCTCCCCAACAATTAACGGCATGGGAGGAGCAAGTCTTGGCAATCCTGCATCCTGAGGGCCTAGCCGGAGGAGGACGGGATTCGTGTAAGTCAACTCTCAACTACTATAACCCCTCTACCTGCATGCCATCACATACCGCCACCCTCACTCTCACTCCCATCACTCCACCACCTCCCACACATGCTACCATCACATCTCACCCATCCCATTGCCAAGCCCTGCATGCTCTACCTATGCATGGAAACCACTCACAGCCCTGCATGGACACTCATCACTAAAGCATGCACAATATAGAGAATTAACTATCCCACCATACACCAACGTACACCAATGAAAGTTGCCAGAGCAAATCCAACCAAAGAGGACAAGCCACGGATGCACAATATGTCAGACACAGAAAGCATGACACATCATTTACATCCCCACAGGTACCCCAGCCAATGTCAAAGGAGAGGAGGTGCCAGCAATATCCAGTACCCCAACTGAAGAGGCCCACAGACCCCACTGCAAGCACCGCCACGACTGACACCGCTGCAAGCACCGCCAGCGACCCTGCGACGTCCTCAGACAGTGGCTCCACAGCTGACATGGCTACCATCCCCAGTGGTCAGTCGTCCGAGGCTAGTGGTGAGTTCCGGGACCCTGGGCAGCTTCCATGAAGCATCACTGTCATCACACTTGTCACCTGCATATGGAATGCGAAGCCGCAGCGGTGTGGGATTATCTCTCTGCCTCCATGGCGTATCATGCTACCTGTACCTCGGCAATCTCGTGGCACACACACCCAGGCAAGTGTATTGTTCCGGCCACACTGCATGTGGAGCACTCTGGGCACCAAGCCCCCTCCAGAGCCAGTGGAGAGATACGTCCACTACCTCAGTCCTTGGCAGGATGAAGCACTCTGGGCACCATGCCCCTCCTGACTGTTATCCACTAGAGAGACTGTGGCTTTGCACTCCCCACGATGCAGCAGTGGGCAACCCCCCCACTGGAAAGACTTGAGAGACTGTGGCTTTGCACTCCCCAGGATAAAGCAGTGGGCAAACCACCCACTGGAAAGACTTGAGAGACTGTGGATTTGCATTCCCCAGGACCAAACTGTGGGCTTGGCCCGCCCTCGTGGAGCAGTGGTGCCGTGATTTCATCAGGCTGAGGTGCCCCCCCCCCACCCCCCCTCCTGAGGTGCCTGTATATTTTATATGTGATGCCCCTCCAGTGTTCTCTCCGTTTGGAGTCAGGTATCTAGTGTGGGCCTCGCCCATGCATTTTGGGCCCAGTGGTCCACGGACAATGATTGGTGCACTATCCGGACTTGTATATTTGGTGTACATAATTGTATATACTGGATTTTGCATTTTGATAATGATATTTCACATGATTACATTCGTTCAGATCATTTCCTTTTGTCCTTGCATTCTTCCTGGGGGTTGGCGGGGGGTGTATATGTAATGTTGCAGCATGTGTTTGTGTATATGGTGTTGTGGGTGAGGGTGGGGGTGGGGGTGTTGCGTATTGCATGTGTGTATCACTCTCTTTTCCCTCCTCCTCCCCTGTGTTGTATGTGCAGTACTCACCGTGGTCGTCGCCGCCGTCGTTGGAGCTTATGATAGAGGAGCAGTAAGACCATCGCCGGCAGTATCTGCAATTCGGGCTCCATGGCGTCCTGGTTCCTCGTGGGGTGTGGAGAGGTGAGTGTTTTCCCTTCTGTGTACTGTTTCTGCCGTGTTTTTATTCATGTTGGTTCCGCCCCAGAAAAGGTGGCGGATAGGCCTGTTGTGATAGGGTGGGCGGTACATTGTCTCCCGCCTGTCTATTGGCGGTGTCCTTCGCGCTGTTTGTTTGTACCGCCGTGGCGGTCGGAGTGTTAAAGTGGCTATCTATGTTGGCGGTTTCCGCCACGGTCGTAATCCCATTTTTTTCCGCCTGCCTGTTGGCGGTGTTACCGCTGCTTTAAAACCGACCGCCAGGGTTGTAATGAGGGCCTATATATGTACAGTAACAATCAGGAATAGGCATAAAAAGCAGTAGAAGTCAGTGAAATGCAATAGGCAATACTGAAGGCCTAGGCGTAGACCAAACCATATACTAAGAAAGTGGAATGCGAAGGTTGAGTCCCTACCGAAGGAACTGGAATTATTAGAGGTGAGCTACAGGAACTAGGAAGCCCCAAAGGTAAGTACCAGTGTGCCCCCCCAGCGACCTGTAGAAAATAGGTAAGTATCTGTTCTCCCCAAACCCTCTCCCTGAACCGGTGCAGACTGGTTTATGCAAGTACGGCAATGTGCCCTTCAAAGAATACCAGTAGCTTGGAGAGGCTACCCCTCCCAAGCCATGTAACTCCTATTTCCAAAGGGAGATGGTGTTACTCCCTCTCTCAAAGGAAATCCTTTGTTCTGCCTTCCTGGGCTTAAGCTGGTCAAGCAGAAGGAGGGCAGAAACCCATCTGAGGCCTGGCAGCAGCATGGGCTGCCTGGAAAACCCCAGAAAACTGGTAGGAGCAATGCTAGGGGTCCTCTAAGGAGCACCCAGAATACATGGACTCATACAACCAATACTAGCAACAGTATTGGGGTATGATTCCGACATGTCTGATATCAAACATACCCAGGTTCTGAGTTATCATTATGTAGCTAGACATAGCTAGTGACCTATGTCCAGTACATGTGTAACATGGTGTCCCCCCCACTTACGAAGTATAGGAAAATGGAGCTGGAGTTCTTGGGGCAACTCTGCTCATGCAAGGGGGCCCTCACACACAGGTACCTGCCCCCTGCCTTCTGAGCAAGTAGGGCCTACCATGGGGGTGACTTATGGTGACCTGGTGCAGTGACCTGAAGTGAAAGGCCTGTAAACACATTTTACATTTGCTCTCATGGGTGGCATAATACATGCTGCAGCCCATGGGGAACCCCTGGTGCCTCAATGCCTTAGGTACCTGGGTACCATATACTAGGGACTTATATGGGGGCACCAGTATGCCAAATGTGGGGTGTGTGAATTCCCAGCAACCAAATTTAGAGGGAGAGAGCAAGTCACCAGGGTCCTGGTTAGCAGGATGCCAGTGAACAGAGGCAAAACATACTGACACCAGGCAAGAAGTGGGGGTAACCATGCCAAAAAGAGGGTACTTTCCTACAGTCATAAGCAACCCTCCCTCCTCCCCAGTAGACAGAACAGAGAATAGTATTGGACTTACCTATTGCTACTGCTTATTGTCAAAAAGAACTGATGCAACTGCCAGCTGCTGAGCATGATGGGATACTGGTGGTCTCTACAGCTTTAAAGGCACAGTCACGGTTTTTCACTCACATAATAGCAACCTACAGGGCTACACTGCCTTTCTATTCTTCATCTCTTACTGTTTCAGAAAAGGGTTTGTGAAGGAGATTTGAGGTCTGGCGTAAAAATGTACCTCAGATTATACATTTATGGGGTGGAGAGGAAGGGGCGGAACTATTCACAGGCTTATGACTGCAACAGAGATTCCCCTATGAGAGAACTGGAGTTACACGTAAGAAACTATTCCTTTTACAAGTATTACATCAGCTGACTTCACAGATTAAGAATGGCATCCCTTTGGTAACTGAAGCACAGACTGGCGTATTTACTGTTTTCTGCCAGGATTAATATATATTTAACTTCTCCAGACCACACATGTCTAAAAACAGTGACCAACATAGAGTGATATTCACTAAGGCCTTGACTCACCCTAGCCTGCCAGTACAAAGGCCCTCATTATGACATTGGCGGTAAATATCACTTCCCAGCATGCTGACTGTTGCCAACTTACTGCTGCCGCAGCGGATATCCATTCACCATATTGTGACACACACACACCAATCCGTCAGTATTCAGCCACATACACAAACCTGCCAGCCCAAAGGTCAGTGATAAAGTGGCGGTTTCAAAACCCACACCGTTATTACGCCAACAGAACAACGCCCATCACATGACCCACGAATCACCACAGAAGACATTCAATGGCGGTAAACCATTGGCGGTACATACCGTAGCGCTCAAAATGGACACACACAAACAAAACAACACCACATTGGACAATTCAAACAACACACACCAGACACTCATACACATACCACACCCACACACCCATATCACTATAAAACACCCACCCACATTACCACAACCCTTTACCATTTCAAACCATTGCCAGCAGAGAGACATCAAGACCACTAACACAACTAGAGCCGCACACTATTCACACCTATACACCACTCACGCACCCCACATCACACACCCCAACACATTACCCAACACACCCTCACCAACTCACCTCACACAACACTGATGGCACCACAAAGACACCCCCGTTTCACAGAAGAGGAGATAAGGGTCATGGGGGAGGAAATTATCAGGGTAGAGCCACAGTTATTTGGAGCAGATATCGATAGCTAGGAAGATGGAGCTATGTCGCAGAATCGTGGACAGGGTCAATGCTGTGGGACAGCACCCAAGAACTAGGGATGACATCAGGAAGAGGTGGAATGACCTACAGGGGAAGGTACGTTCCATAGCAGCAAGACACCAGCTCGCTGTACAGAGGACTGGCGGTGGACCCCCTCCTCCTCCCCAACAATTAACGGCATGGGAGGAGCAAGTCTTGGCAATCCTGCATCCTGAGGACCTAGCCGGAGGAGGACGGGATTCGTGTAAGTCAACTCTCAACTACTATAACCCCTCTACCTGCATGCCATCACATACCGCCACCCTCACTCTCACTCCCATCACTCCACCACCTCCCACACATGCTACCATCACATCTCACCCATCCCATTGCCAAGCCCTGCATGCTCTACCTATGCATGGAAACCACTCACAGCCCTGCATGGACACTCATCACTAAAGCATGCACAATATAGAGAATTAACTATCCCACCATACACCAACGTACACCAATGAAAGTTGCCAGAGCAAATCCAACCAAAGAGGACAAGCCACGGATGCACAATATGTCAGACACAGAAAGCATGACACATCATTTACATCCCCACAGGTACCCCAGCCAATGTCAAAGGAGAGGAGGTGCCAGCAATATCCAGTACCCCAACTGAAGAGGCCCACAGACCCCACTGCGAGCACCGCCACGACTGACACCGCTGCAAGCACCGCCAGCGACCCTGCGACATCCTCAGACAGTGGCACCACAGCTGACATGGCTACCATCCCCAGTTGTCAGTCGTCCGAGGCTAGTGGTGAGTTCCGGGACCCTGGGCAGCTTCCATGAAGCATCACTGTCATCACAGTTGTCACCTGCATATGGAATGCGAAGCCGCAGCGGTGTGGGATTATCTCTCTGCCTCCATGGCGTATCATGCTACCTGTACCTCGGCAATCTCGTGGCACACACACCCAGGCAAGTGTATTGTTCCGGCCACACTGCATGTGGAGCACTCTGGGCACCAAGCCCCCTCCAGAGCCAGTGGAGAGATACGTCCACTACCTCAGTCCTTGGCAGGATGAAGCACTCTGGGCACCATGCCCCTCCTGACTGTTATCCACTAGAGAGACTGTGGCTTTGCACTCCCCAGGATGCAGCAGTGGGCAACCCCCCCACTGGAAAGACTTGAGAGACTGTGGCTTTGCACTCCCCAGGATAAAGCAGTGGGCAAACCACCCACTGGAAAGACTTGAGAGACTGTGGATTTGCATTCCCCAGGACCAAACTGTGGGCTTGGCCCGCCCACGTGGAGCAGTGGTGCCGTGCGTTCATCAGGCTGAGGTGCCCCCCCCACCCCCCTCCTGAGGTGCCTGTATATTTTATATGTGATGCCCCTCCAGTGTTCTCTCCGTTTGGAGTCAGGTATCTAGTGTGGGCCTCGCCCATGCATTTTGGGCCCAGTGGTCCACGGACAATGATTGGTGCACTATCCGGACTTGTATATTTGGTGTACATAATTGTATATACTGGATTTTGCATTTTGATAATGATATTTCACATGATTACATTCGTTCAGATCATTTCCTTTTGTCCTTGCATTCTTCCTGGGGGTTGGCGGGGGGTGTATATGTAATGTTGCAGCATGTGTTTGTGTATATGGTGTTGTGGGTGAGGGTGGGGGTGGGGGTGTTGCGTATTGCATGTGTGTATCACTCTCTTTTCCCTCCTCCTCCCCTGTGTTGTATGTGCAGTACTCACCGTGGTCGTCGCCGCCGTCGTTGGAGCTTATGATAGAGGAGCAGTAAGACCATCGCCGGCAGTATCTGCAATTCGGGCTCCATGGCGTCCTGGTTCCTCGTGGGGTGTGGAGAGGTGAGTGTTTTCCCTTCTGTGTACTGTTTCTGCCGTGTTTTTATTCATGTTGGTTCCGCCCCAGAAAAGGTGGCGGATAGGCCTGTTGTGATAGGGTGGGCGGTACATTGTCTCCCGCCTGTCTATTGGCGGTGTCCTTCGCGCTGTTTGTTTGTACCGCCGTGGCGGTCGGAGTGTTAAAGTGGCTATCTATGTTGGCGGTTTCCGCCACGGTCGTAATCCCATTTTTTTCCGCCTGCCTGTTGGCGGTGTTACCGCTGCTTTAAAACCGACCGCCAGGGTTGTAATGAGGGCCTATATATGTACAGTAACAATCAGGAATAGGCATAAAAAGCAGTAGAAGTCAGTGAAATGCAATAGGCAATACTGAAGGCCTAGGCGTAGACCAAACCATATACTAAGAAAGTGGAATGCGAAGGTTGAGTCCCTACCGAAGGAACTGGAATTATTAGAGGTGAGCTACAGGAACTAGGAAGCCCCAAAGGTAAGTACCAGTGTGCCCCCCCAGCGACCTGTAGAAAATAGGTAAGTATCTGTTCTCCCCAAACCCTCTCCCTGAACCGGTGCAGACTGGTTTATGCAAGTACGGCAATGTGCCCTTCAAAGAATACCAGTAGCTTGGAGAGGCTACCCCTCCCAAGCCATGTAACTCCTATTTCCAAAGGGAGATGGTGTTACTCCCTCTCTCAAAGGAAATCCTTTGTTCTGCCTTCCTGGGCTTAAGCTGGTCAAGCAGAAGGAGGGCAGAAACCCATCTGAGGCCTGGCAGCAGCATGGGCTGCCTGGAAAACCCCAGAAAACTGGTAGGAGCAATGCTAGGGGTCCTCTAAGGAGCCCCCAGAATACATGGACTCATACAACCAATACTAGCAACAGTATTGGGGTATGATTCCGACATGTCTGATATCAAACATACCCAGGTTCTGAGTTATCATTATGTAGCTAGACATAGCTAGTGACCTATGTCCAGTACATGTGTAACATGGTGTCCCCCCCACTTACGAAGTATAGGAAAATGGAGCTGGAGTTCTTGGGGCAACTCTGCTCATGCAAGGGGGCCCTCACACACAGGTACCTGCCCCCTGCCTTCTGAGCAAGTAGGGCCTACCATGGGGGTGACTTATGGTGACCTGGTGCAGTGACCTGAAGTGAAAGGCCTGTAAACACATTTTACATTTGCTCTCATGGGTGGCATAATACATGCTGCAGCCCATGGGGAACCCCTGGTGCCTCAATGCCTTAGGTACCTGGGTACCATATACTAGGGACTTATATGGGGGCACCAGTATGCCAAATGTGGGGTGTGTGAATTCCCAGCAACCAAATTTAGAGGGAGAGAGCAAGTCACCAGGGTCCTGGTTAGCAGGATGCCAGTGAACAGAGGCAAAACATACTGACACCAGGCAAGAAGTGGGGGTAACCATGCCAAAAAGAGGGTACTTTCCTACAGTCATAAGCAACCCTCCCTCCTCCCCAGTAGACAGAACAGAGAATAGTATTGGACTTACCTATTGCTACTGCTTATTGTCAAAAAGAACTGATGCAACTGCCAGCTGCTGAGCATGATGGGATACTGGTGGTCTCTACAGCTTTAAAGGCACAGTCACGGTTTTTCACTCACATAATAGCAACCTACAGGGCTACACTGCCTTTCTATTCTTCATCTCTTACTGTTTCAGAAAAGGGTTTGTGAAGGAGATTTGAGGTCTGGCGTAAAAATTTACCTCAGATTATACATTTATGGGGTGGAGAGGAAGGGGCGGAACTATTCACAGGCTTATGACTGCAACAGAGATTCCCCTATGAGAGAACTGGAGTTACACGTAAGAAACTATTCCTTTTACAAGTATTACATCAGCTGACTTCACAGATTAAGAATGGCATCCCTTTGGTAACTGAAGCACAGACTGTCGTATTTACTGTTTTCTGCCAGGATTAATATATATTTAACTTCTCCAGACCACACATGTCTAAAAACAGTGACCAACATAGAGTGATATTCACTAAGGCCTTGACTCACCCTAGCCTGCCAGTACAAAGGCCCTCATTATGACATTGGCGGTAAATATCACTTCCCAGCATGCTGACTGTTGCCAACTTACTGCTGCCGCAGCGGATATCCATTCACCATATTGTGACACACACACACCAATCCGTCAGTATTCAGCCACATACACAAACCTGCCAGCCCAAAGGTCAGTGATAAAGTGGCGGTTTCAAAACCCACACCGTTATTACGCCAACAGAACAACGCCCATCACATGACCCACGAATCACCACAGAAGACATTCAATGGCGGTAAACCATTGGCGGTACATACCGTAGCGCTCAAAATGGACACACACAAACAAAACAACACCACATTGGACAATTCAAACAACACACACCAGACACTCATACACATACCACACCCATATCACTATAAAACACCCACCCACATTACCACAACCCTTTACCATTTCAAACCATTGCCAGCAGAGAGACATCAAGACCACTAACACAACTAGAGCCGCACACTATTCACACCTATACACCACTCACGCACCCCACATCACACACCCCAACACATTACCCAACACACCCTCACCAACTCACCTCACACAACACTGATGGCACCACAAAGACACCCCCGTTTCACAGAAGAGGAGATAAGGGTCATGGGGGAGGAAATTATCAGGGTAGAGCCACAGTTATTTGGAGCAGATATCAATAGCTAGGAAGATGGAGCTATGTCGCAGAATCGTGGACAGGGTCAATGCTGTGGGACAGCACCCAAGAACTAGGGATGACATCAGGAAGAGGTGGAATGACCTACAGGGGAAGGTACGTTCCATAGCAGCAAGATACCAGCTCGCTGTACAGAGGACTGGCGGTGGACCCCCACCTCCTCCCCAACAATTAACGGCATGGGAGGAGCAAGTCTTGGCAATCCTGCATCCTGAGGGCCTAGCCGGAGGAGGACGGGATTCGTGTAAGTCAACTCTCAACTACTATAACCCCTCTACCTGCATGCCATCACATACCGCCACCCTCACTCTCACTCCCATCACTCCACCACCTCCCACACATGCTACCATCACATCTCACCCATCCCATTGCCAAGCCCTGCATGCTCTACCTATGCATGGAAACCACTCACAGCCCTGCATGGACACTCATCACTAAAGCATGCACAATATAGAGAATTAACTATCCCACCATACACCAACGTACACCAATGAAAGTTGCCAGAGCAAATCCAACCAAAGAGGACAAGCCACGGATGCACAATATGTCAGACACAGAAAGCATGACACATCATTTACATCCCCACAGGTACCCCAGCCAATGTCAAAGGAGAGGAGGTGCCAGCAATATCCAGTACCCCAACTGAAGAGGCCCACAGACCCCACTGCAAGCACCACCACGACTGACACCGCTGCAAGCACCGCCAGCGACCCTGCGACGTCCTCAGACAGTGGCACCACAGCTGACATGGCTACCATCCCCAGTGGTCAGTCGTCCGAGGCTAGTGGTGAGTTCCGGGACCCTGGGCAGCTTCCATGAAGCATCACTGTCATCACACTTGTCACCTGCATATGGAATGCGAAGCCGCAGCGGTGTGGGATTATCTCTCTGCCTCCATGGCGTATCATGCTACCTGTACCTCGGCAATCTCGTGGCACACACACCCAGGCAAGTGTATTGTTCCGGCCACACTGCATGTGGAGGGAGCACTCTGGGCACCAAGCCCCCTCCAGAGCCAGTGGAGAGATACGTCCACTACCTCAGTCCTTGGCAGGATGAAGCACTCTGGGCACCATGCCCCTCCTGACTGTTATCCACTAGAGAGACTGTGGCTTTGCACTCCCCACGATGCAGCAGTGGGCAACCCCCCCACTGGAAAGACTTGAGAGACTGGCTTTGCACTCCCCAGGATAAAGCAGTGGGCAAACCACCCACTGGAAAGACTTGAGAGACTGTGGATTTGCATTCCCCAGGACCAAACTGTGGGCTTGGCCCGCCCTCGTGGAGCAGTGGTGCCGTGCGTTCATCAGGCTGAGGTGCCCCCCCCCCCCACCCCCCCTCCTGAGGTGCCTGTATATTTTATATGTGATGCCCCTCCAGTGTTCTCTCCGTTTGGAGTCAGGTATCTAGTGTGGGCCTCGCCCATGCATTTTGGGCCCAGTGGTCCACGGACAATGATTGGTGCACTATCCGGACTTGTATATTTGGTGTACATAATTGTATATACTGGATTTTGCATTTTGATAATGATATTTCACATGATTACATTCGTTCAGATCATTTCCTTTTGTCCTTGCATTCTTCCTGGGGGTTGGCGGGGGGTGTATATGTAATGTTGCAGCATGTGTTTGTGTATATGGTGTTGTGGGTGAGGGTGGGGGTGGGGGTGTTGCGTATTGCATGTGTGTATCACTCTCTTTTCCCTCCTCCTCCCCTGTGTTGTATGTGCAGTACTCACCGTGGTCGTCGCCGCCGTCGTTGGAGCTTATGATAGAGGAGCAGTAAGACCATCGCCGGCAGTATCTGCAATTCGGGCTCCATGGCGTCCTGGTTCCTCGTGGGGTGTGGAGAGGTGAGTGTTTTCCCTTCTGTGTACTGTTTCTGCCGTGTTTTTATTCATGTTGGTTCCGCCCCAGAAAAGGTGGCGGATAGGCCTGTTGTGATAGGGTGGGCGGTACATTGTCTCCCGCCTGTCTATTGGCGGTGTCCTTCGCGCTGTTTGTTTGTACCGCCGTGGCGGTCGGAGTGTTAAAGTGGCTATCTATGTTGGCGGTTTCCGCCACGGTCGTAATCCCATTTTTTTCCGCCTGCCTGTTGGCGGTGTTACCGCTGCTTTAAAACCGACCGCCAGGGTTGTAATGAGGGCCTATATATGTACAGTAACAATCAGGAATAGGCATAAAAAGCAGTAGAAGTCAGTGAAATGCAATAGGCAATACTGAAGGCCTAGGCGTAGACCAAACCATATACTAAGAAAGTGGAATGCGAAGGTTGAGTCCCTACCGAAGGAACTGGAATTATTAGAGGTGAGCTACAGGAACTAGGAAGCCCCAAAGGTAAGTACCAGTGTGCCCCCCCAGCGACCTGTAGAAAATAGGTAAGTATCTGTTCTCCCCAAACCCTCTCCCTGAACCGGTGCAGACTGGTTTATGCAAGTACGGCAATGTGCCCTTCAAAGAATACCAGTAGCTTGGAGAGGCTACCCCTCCCAAGCCATGTAACTCCTATTTCCAAAGGGAGATGGTGTTACTCCCTCTCTCAAAGGAAATCCTTTGTTCTGCCTTCCTGGGCTTAAGCTGGTCAAGCAGAAGGAGGGCAGAAACCTATCTGAGGCCTGGCAGCAGCATGGGCTGCCTGGAAAACCCCAGAAAACTGGTAGGAGCAATGCTAGGGGTCCTCTAAGGAGCCCCCAGAATACATGGACTCATACAACCAATACTAGCAACAGTATTGGGGTATGATTCCGACATGTCTGATATCAAACATACCCAGGTTCTGAGTTATCATTATGTAGCTAGACATAGCTAGTGACCTATGTCCAGTACATGTGTAACATGGTGTCCCCCCCACTTACGAAGTATAGGAAAATGGAGCTGGAGTTCTTGGGGCAACTCTGCTCATGCAAGGGGGCCCTCACACACAGGTACCTGCCCCCTGCCTTCTGAGCAAGTAGGGCCTACCATGGGGGTGACTTATGGTGACCTGGTGCAGTGACCTGAAGTGAAAGGCCTGTAAACACATTTTACATTTGCTCTCATGGGTGGCATAATACATGCTGCAGCCCATGGGGAACCCCTGGTGCCTCAATGCCTTAGGTACCTGGGTACCATATACTAGGGACTTATATGGGGGCACCAGTATGCCAAATGTGGGGTGTGTGAATTCCCAGCAACCAAATTTAGAGGGAGAGAGCAAGTCACCAGGGTCCTGGTTAGCAGGATGCCAGTGAACAGAGGCAAAACATACTGACACCAGGCAAGAAGTGGGGGTAACCATGCCAAAAAGAGGGTACTTTCCTACAGTCATAAGCAACCCTCCCTCCTCCCCAGTAGACAGAACAGAGAATAGTATTGGACTTACCTATTGCTACTGCTTATTGTCAAAAAGAACTGATGCAACTGCCAGCTGCTGAGCATGATGGGATACTGGTGGTCTCTACAGCTTTAAAGGCACAGTCACGGTTTTTCACTCACATAATAGCAACCTACAGGGCTACACTGCCTTTCTATTCTTCATCTCTTACTGTTTCAGAAAAGGGTTTGTGAAGGAGATTTGAGGTCTGGCGTAAAAATTTACCTCAGATTATACATTTATGGGGTGGAGAGGAAGGGGCGGAACTATTCACAGGCTTATGACTGCAACAGAGATTCCCCTATGAGAGAACTGGAGTTACACGTAAGAAACTATTCCTTTTACAAGTATTACATCAGCTGACTTCACAGATTAAGAATGGCATCCCTTTGGTAACTGAAGCACAGACTGTCGTATTTACTGTTTTCTGCCAGGATTAATATATATTTAACTTCTCCAGACCACACATGTCTAAAAACAGTGACCAACATAGAGTGATATTCACTAAGGCCTTGACTCACCCTAGCCTGCCAGTACAAAGGCCCTCATTATGACATTGGCGGTAAATATCACTTCCCAGCATGCTGACTGTTGCCAACTTACTGCTGCCGCAGCGGATATCCATTCACCATATTGTGACACACACACACCAATCCGTCAGTATTCAGCCACATACACAAACCTGCCAGCCCAAAGGTCAGTGATAAAGTGGCGGTTTCAAAACCCACACCGTTATTACGCCAACAGAACAACGCCCATCACATGACCCACGAATCACCACAGAAGACATTCAATGGCGGTAAACCATTGGCGGTACATACCGTAGCGCTCAAAATGGACACACACAAACAAAACAACACCACATTGGACAATTCAAACAACACACACCAGACACTCATACACATACCACACCCACACACCCATATCACTATAAAACACCCACCCACATTACCACAACCCTTTACCATTTCAAACCATTGCCAGCAGAGAGACATCAAGACCACTAACACAACTAGAGCCGCACACTATTCACACCTATACACCACTCACGCACCCCACATCACACACCCCAACACATTACCCAACACACCCTCACCAACTCACCTCACACAACACTGATGGCACCACAAAGACACCCCCGTTTCACAGAAGAGGAGATAAGGGTCATGGGGGAGGAAATTATCAGGGTAGAGCCACAGTTATTTGGAGCAGATATCGATAGCTAGGAAGATGGAGCTATGTCGCAGAATCGTGGACAGGGTCAATGCTGTGGGACAGCACCCAAGAACTAGGGATGACATCAGGAAGAGGTGGAATGACCTACAGGGGAAGGTACGTTCCATAGCAGCAAGACACCAGCTCGCTGTACAGAGGACTGGCGGTGGACCCCCTCCTCCTCCCCAACAATTAACGGCATGGGAGGAGCAAGTCTTGGCAATCCTGCATCCTGAGGACCTAGCCGGAGGAGGACGGGATTCGTGTAAGTCAACTCTCAACTACTATAACCCCTCTACCTGCATGCCATCACATACCGCCACCCTCACTCTCACTCCCATCACTCCACCACCTCCCACACATGCTACCATCACATCTCACCCATCCCATTGCCAAGCCCTGCATGCTCTACCTATGCATGGAAACCACTCACAGCCCTGCATGGACACTCATCACTAAAGCATGCACAATATAGAGAATTAACTATCCCACCATACACCAACGTACACCAATGAAAGTTGCCAGAGCAAATCCAACCAAAGAGGACAAGCCACGGATGCACAATATGTCAGACACAGAAAGCATGACACATCATTTACATCCCCACAGGTACCCCAGCCAATGTCAAAGGAGAGGAGGTGCCAGCAATATCCAGTACCCCAACTGAAGAGGCCCACAGACCCCACTGCGAGCACCGCCACGACTGACACCGCTGCAAGCACCGCCAGCGACCCTGCGACATCCTCAGACAGTGGCACCACAGCTGACATGGCTACCATCCCCAGTTGTCAGTCGTCCGAGGCTAGTGGTGAGTTCCGGGACCCTGGGCAGCTTCCATGAAGCATCACTGTCATCACAGTTGTCACCTGCATATGGAATGCGAAGCCGCAGCGGTGTGGGATTATCTCTCTGCCTCCATGGCGTATCATGCTACCTGTACCTCGGCAATCTCGTGGCACACACACCCAGGCAAGTGTATTGTTCCGGCCACACTGCATGTGGAGCACTCTGGGCACCAAGCCCCCTCCAGAGCCAGTGGAGAGATACGTCCACTACCTCAGTCCTTGGCAGGATGAAGCACTCTGGGCACCATGCCCCTCCTGACTGTTATCCACTAGAGAGACTGTGGCTTTGCACTCCCCAGGATGCAGCAGTGGGCAACCCCCCCACTGGAAAGACTTGAGAGACTGTGGCTTTGCACTCCCCAGGATAAAGCAGTGGGCAAACCACCCACTGGAAAGACTTGAGAGACTGTGGATTTGCATTCCCCAGGACCAAACTGTGGGCTTGGCCCGCCCTCGTGGAGCAGTGGTGCCGTGCGTTCATCAGGCTGAGGTGCCCCCCCCACCCCCCTCCTGAGGTGCCTGTATATTTTATATGTGATGCCCCTCCAGTGTTCTCTCCGTTTGGAGTCAGGTATCTAGTGTGGGCCTCGCCCATGCATTTTGGGCCCAGTGGTCCACGGACAATGATTGGTGCACTATCCGGACTTGTATATTTGGTGTACATAATTGTATATACTGGATTTTGCATTTTGATAATGATATTTCACATGATTACATTCGTTCAGATGATTTCCTTTTGTCCTTGCATTCTTCCTGGGGGTTGGGGGGGGTGTATATGTAATGTTGCAGCATGTGTTTGTGTATATGGTGTTGTGGGTGAGGGTGGGGGTGGGGGTGTTGCGTATTGCATGTGTGTATCACTCTCTTTTCCCTCCTCCTCCCCTGTGTTGTATGTGCAGTACTCACCGTGGTCGTCGCCGCCGTCGTTGGAGCTTATGATAGAGGAGCAGTAAGACCATCGCCGGCAGTATCTGCAATTCGGGCTCCATGGCGTCCTGGTTCCTCGTGGGGTGTGGAGAGGTGAGTGTTTTCCCTTCTGTGTACTGTTTCTGCCGTGTTTTTATTCATGTTGGTTCCGCCCCAGAAAAGGTGGCGGATAGGCCTGTTGTGATAGGGTGGGCGGTACATTGTCTCCCGCCTGTCTATTGGCGGTGTCCTTCGCGCTGTTTGTTTCTACCGCCGTGGCGGTCGGAGTGTTAAAGTGGCTATCTATGTTGGCGGTTTCCGCCACGGTCGGAATCCCATTTTTTTCCGCCTGCCTGTTGGCGGTATTACCGCTGCTTTAAAACCGACCGCCAGGGTTATAATGAGGGCCTATATATGTACAGTAACAATCAGGAATAGGCATAAAAAGCAGTAGAAGTCAGTGAAATGCAATAGGCAATACTGAAGGCCTAGGCGTAGACCAAACCATATACTAAGAAAGTGGAATGCGAAGGTTGAGTCCCTACCGAAGGAACTGGAATTATTAGAGGTGAGCTACAGGAACTAGGAAGCCCCAAAGGTAAGTACCAGTGTGCCCCCCCAGCGACCTGGAGAAAATAGGTAAGTATCTGTTCTCCCCAAACCCTCTCCCTGAACCGGTGCAGACTGGTTTATGCAAGTACGGCAATGTGCCCTTCAAAGAATACCAGTAGCTTGGAGAGGCTACCCCTCCCAAGCCATGTAACTCCTATTTCCAAAGGGAGATGGTGTTACTCCCTCTCTCAAAGGAAATCCTTTGTTCTGCCTTCCTGGGCTTAAGCTGGTCAAGCAGAAGGAGGGCAGAAACCCATCTGAGGCCTGGCAGCAGCATGGGCTGCCTGGAAAACCCCAGAAAACTGGTAGGAGCAATGCTAGGGGTCCTCTAAGGAGCCCCCAGAATACATGGACTCATACAACCAATACTAGCAACAGTATTGGGGTATGATTCCGACATGTCTGATATCAAACATACCCAGGTTCTGAGTTATCATTATGTAGCTAGACATAGCTAGTGACCTATGTCCAGTACATGTGTAACATGGTGTCCCCCCCACTTACGAAGTATAGGAAAATGGAGCTGGAGTTCTTGGGGCAACTCTGCTCATGCAAGGGGGCCCTCACACACAGGTACCTGCCCCCTGCCTTCTGAGCAAGTAGGGCCTACCATGGGGGTGACTTATGGTGACCTGGTGCAGTGACCTGAAGTGAAAGGCCTGTAAACACATTTTACATTTGCTCTCATGGGTGGCATAATACATGCTGCAGCCCATGGGGAACCCCTGGTGCCTCAATGCCTTAGGTACCTGGGTACCATATACTAGGGACTTATATGGGGGCACCAGTATGCCAAATGTGGGGTGTGTGAATTCCCAGCAACCAAATTTAGAGGGAGAGAGCAAGTCACCAGGGTCCTGGTTAGCAGGATCCCAGTGAACAGAGGCAAAACATACTGACACCAGGCAAGAAGTGGGGGTAACCATGCCAAAAAGAGGGTACTTTCCTACAGTCATAAGCAACCCTCCCTCCTCCCCAGTAGACAGAACAGAGAATAGTATTGGACTTACCTATTGCTACTGCTTATTGTCAAAAAGAACTGATGCAACTGCCAGCTGCTGAGCATGATGGGATACTGGTGGTCTCTACAGCTTTAAAGGCACAGTCACTGTTTTTCACTCACATAATAGCAACCTACAGGGCTACACTGCCTTTCTATTCTTCATCTCTTACTGTTTCAGAAAAGGGTTTGTGAAGGAGATTTGAGGTCTGGCGTAAAAATTTACCTTAGATTATACATTTATGGGGTGGAGAGGAAGGGGCGGAACTATTCACAGGCTTATGACTGCAACAGAGATTCCCCTATGAGAGAACTGGAGTTACACGTAAGAAACTATTCCTTTTACAAGTATTACATCAGCTGACTTCACAGATTAAGAATGGCATCCCTTTGGTAACTGAAGCACAGACTGTCGTATTTACTGTTTTCTGCCAGGATTAATATATATTTAACTTCTCCAGACCACACATGTCTAAAAACGGTGACCAACATAGAGTGATATTCACTAAGGCCTTGACTCACCCTAGCCTGCCAGTACATAGGCCCTCATTATGACATTGGCGGTAAATATCACTTCCCAGCATGCTGACTGTTGCCAACTTACTGCTGCCGCGGCGGATATCCATTCACCATATTGTGACACACACACACCAATCCGTCAGTATTCAGCCACATACACAAACCTGCCAGCCCAAAGGTCAGTGATAAAGTGGCGGTTTCAAAACCCACACCGTTATTACGCCAACAGAACAACGCCCATCACATGACCCACGAATCACCACAGAAGACATTCAATGGCGGTAAACCATTGGCGGTACATACCGTAGCGCTCAAAATGGACACACACAAACAAAACAACACCACATTGGACAATTCAAACAACACACACCAGACACTCATACACATACCACACCCATATCACTATAAAACACCCACCCACATTACCACAACCCTTTACCATTTCAAACCATTGCCAGCAGAGAGACATCAAGACCACTAACACAACTAGAGCCGCACACTATTCACACCTATACACCACTCACGCACCCCACATCACACACCCCAACACATTACCCAACACACCCTCACCAACTCACCTCACACAACACTGATGGCACCACAAAGACACCCCCGTTTCACAGAAGAGGAGATAAGGGTCATGGGGGAGGAAATTATCAGGGTAGAGCCACAGTTATTTGGAGCAGATATCAATAGCTAGGAAGATGGAGCTATGTCGCAGAATCGTGGACAGGGTCAATGCTGTGGGACAGCACCCAAGAACTAGGGATGACATCAGGAAGAGGTGGAATGACCTACAGGGGAAGGTACGTTCCATAGCAGCAAGATACCAGCTCGCTGTACAGAGGACTGGCGGTGGACCCCCACCTCCCCAACAATTAACGGCATGGGAGGAGCAAGTCTTGGCAATCCTGCATCCTGAGGGCCTAGCCGGAGGAGGACGGGATTCGTGTAAGTCAACTCTCAACTACTATAACCCCTCTACCTGCATGCCATCACATACCGCCACCCTCACTCTCACTCCCATCACTCCACCACCTCCCACACATGCTACCATCACATCTCACCCATCCCATTGCCAAGCCCTGCATGCTCTACCTATGCATGGAAACCACTCACAGCCCTGCATGGACACTCATCACTAAAGCATGCACAATATAGAGAATTAACTATCCCACCATACACCAACGTACACCAATGAAAGTTGCCAGAGCAAATCCAACCAAAGAGGACAAGCCACGGATGCACAATATGTCAGACACAGAAAGCATGACACATCATTTACATCCCCACAGGTACCCCAGCCAATGTCAAAGGAGAGGAGGTGCCAGCAATATCCAGTACCCCAACTGAAGAGGCCCACAGACCCCACTGCAAGCACCGCCACGACTTACACCGCTGCAAGCACCGCCAGCGACCCTGCGACGTCCTCAGACAGTGGCACCACAGCTGACATGGCTACCATCCCCAGTGGTCAGTCGTCCGAGGCTAGTGGTGAGTTCCGGGACCCTGGGCAGCTTCCATGAAGCATCACTGTCATCACACTTGTCACCTGCATATGGAATGCGAAGCCGCAGTGGTGTGGGATTATCTCTCTGCCTCCATGGCGTATCATGCTACCTGTACCTCGGCAATCTCGTGGCACACACACCCAGGCAAGTGTATTGTTCCGGCCACACTGCATGTGGAGCACTCTGGGCACCAAGCCCCCTCCAGAGCCAGTGGAGAGATACGTCCACTACCTCAGTCCTTGGCAGGATGAAGCACTCTGGGCACCATGCCCCTCCTGACTGTTATCCACTAGAGAGACTGTGGCTTTGCACTCCCCACGATGCAGCAGTGGGCAACCCCCCCACTGGAAAGACTTGAGAGACTGTGGCTTTGCACTCCCCAGGATAAAGCAGTGGGCAAACCACCCACTGGAAAGACTTGAGAGACTGTGGATTTGCATTCCCCAGGACCCAACTGTGGGCTTGGCCCGCCCTCGTGGAGCAGTGGTGCCGTGCGTTCATCAGGCTGAGGTGCACCCCCCCCACCCCCCCTCCTGAGGTGCCTGTATATTTTATATGTGATGCCCCTCCAGTGTTCTCTCCGTTTGGAGTCAGGTATCTAGTGAGGGCCTCGCCCATGCATTTTGGGCCCAGTGGTCCACGGACAATGATTGGTGCACTATCCAGACTTGTATATTTGGTGTACATAATTGTATATACTGGATTTTGCATTTTGATAATGATATTTCACATGATTACATTCGTTCAGATAATTTCCTTTTGTCCTTGCATTCTTCCTGGGGGTTGGCGGGGGGTGTATATGTAATGTTGCAGCATGTGTTTGTGTATATGGTGTTGTGGGTGAGGGTGGGGGTGGGGGTGTTGCGTATTGCATGTGTGTATCACTCTCTTTTGCCTCCTCCTCCCCTGTGTTGTATGTGCAGTACTCACCGTGGTCGTCGCCGCCGTCGTTGGAGCTTATGATAGAGGAGCAGTAAGACCATCGCCGGCAGTATCTGCAATTCGGGCTCCATGGCGTCCTGGTTCCTCGTGGGTTGTGGAGAGGTGAGTGTTTTCCCTTCTGTGTACTGTTTCTGCCGTGTTTTTATTCATGTTGGTTCCGCCCCAGAAAAGGTGGCGGATAGGCCTGTTGTGATAGGGTGGGCGGTACATTGTCTCCCGCCTGTCTATTGGCGGTGTCCTTCGCGCTGTTTGTTTGTACCGCCGTGGCGGTCGGAGTGTTAAAGTGGCTATCTATGTTGGCGGTTTCCGCCACGGTCGTAATCCCATTTTTTTCCGCCTGCCTGTTGGCGGTGTTACCGCTGCTTTAAAACCGACCGCCAGGGTTGTAATGAGGGCCTATATATGTACAGTAACAATCAGGAATAGGCATAAAAAGCAGTAGAAGTCAGTGAAATGCAATAGGCAATACTGAAGGCCTAGGCGTAGACCAAACCATATACTAAGAAAGTGGAATGCGAAGGTTGAGTCCCTACCGAAGGAACTGGAATTATTAGAGGTGAGCTACAGGAACTAGGAAGCCCCAAAGGTAAGTACCAGTGTGCCCCCCCAGCGACCTGTAGAAAATAGGTAAGTATCTGTTCTCCCCAAACCCTCTCCCTGAACCGGTGCAGACTGGTTTATGCAAGTACGGCAATGTGCCCTTCAAAGAATACCAGTAGCTTGGAGAGGCTACCCCTCCCAAGCCATGTAACTCCTATTTCCAAAGGGAGATGGTGTTACTCCCTCTCTCAAAGGAAATCCTTTGTTCTGCCTTCCTGGGCTTAAGCTGGTCAAGCAGAAGGAGGGCAGAAACCCATCTGAGGCCTGGCAGCAGCATGGGCTGCCTGGAAAACCCCAGGAAACTGGTAGGAGCAATGCTAGGGGTCCTCTAAGGAGCCCCCAGAATACATGGACTCATACAACCAATACTAGCAACAGTATTGGGGTATGATTCCGACATGTCTGATATCAAACATACCCAGGTTCTGAGTTATCATTATGTAGCTAGACATAGCTAGTGACCTATGTCCAGTACATGTGTAACATGGTGTCCCCCCCACTTACGAAGTATAGGAAAATGGAGCTGGAGTTCTTGGGGCAACTCTGCTCATGCAAGGGGGCCCTCACACACAGGTACCTGCCCCCTGCCTTCTGAGCAAGTAGGGCCTACCATGGGGGTGACTTATGGTGACCTGGTGCAGTGACCTGAAGTGAAAGGCCTGTAAACACATTTTACATTTGCTCTCATGGGTGGCATAATACATGCTGCAGCCCATGGGGAACCCCTGGTGCCTCAATGCCTTAGGTACCTGGGTACCATATACTAGGGACTTATATAGGGGCACCAGTATGCCAAATGTGGGGTGTGTGAATTCCCAGCAACCAAATTTAGAGGGAGAGAGCAAGTCACCAGGGTCCTGGTTAGCAGGATGCCAGTGAACAGAGGCAAAACATACTGACACCAGGCAAGAAGTGGGGGTAACCATGCCAAAAAGAGGGTACTTTCCTACAGTCATAAGCAACCCTCCCTCCTCCCCAGTAGACAGAACAGAGAATAGTATTGGACTTACCTATTGCTACTGCTTATTGTCAAAAAGAACTGATGCAACTGCCAGCTGCTGAGCATGATGGGATACTGGTGGTCTCTACAGCTTTAAAGGCACAGTCACGGTTTTTCACTCACATAATAGCAACCTACAGGGCTACACTGCCTTTCTATTCTTCATCTCTTACTGTTTCAGAAAAGGGTTTGTGAAGGAGATTTGAGGTCTGGCGTAAAAATTTACCTCAGATTATACATTTATGGGGTGGAGAGGAAGGGGCGGAACTATTCACAGGCTTATGACTGCAACAGAGATTCCCCTATGAGAGAACTGGAGTTACACGTAAGAAACTATTCCTTTTACAAGTATTACATCAGCTGACTTCACAGATTAAGAATGGCATCCCTTTGGTAACTGAAGCACAGACTGTCTTATTTACTGTTTTCTGCCAGGATTAATATATATTTAACTTCTCCAGACCACACATGTCTAAAAACGGTGACCAACATAGAGTGATATTCACTAAGGCCTTGACTCACCCTAGCCTGCCAGTACAAAGGCCCTCATTATGACATTGGCGGTAAATATCACTTCCCAGCATGCTGACTGTTGCCAACTTACTGCTGCCGCAGCGGATATCCATTCACCATATTGTGACACACACACACCAATCCGTCAGTATTCAGCCACATACACAAACCTGCCAGCCCAAAGGTCAGTGATAAAGTGGCGGTTTCAAAACCCACACCGTTATTACGCCAACAGAACAACGCCCATCACATGACCCACGAATCACCACAGAAGACATTCAATGGCGGTAAACCATTGGCGGTACATACCGTAGCGCTCAAAATGGACACACACAAACAAAACAACACCACATTGGACAATTCAAACAACACACACCAGACACTCATACACATACCACACCCACACACCCATATCACTATAAAACACCCACCCACATTACCACAACCCTTTACCATTTCAAACCATTGCCAGCAGAGAGACATCAAGACCACTAACACAACTAGAGCCGCACACTATTCACACCTATACACCACTCACGCACCCCACATCACACACCCCAACACATTACCCAACACACCCTCACCAACTCACCTCACACAACACTGATGGCACCACAAAGACACCCCCGTTTCACAGAAGAGGAGATAAGGGTCATGGGGGAGGAAATTATCAGGGTAGAGCCACAGTTATTTGGAGCAGATATCGATAGCTAGGAAGATGGAGCTATGTCGCAGAATCGTGGACAGGGTCAATGCTGTGGGACAGCACCCAAGAACTAGGGATGACATCAGGAAGAGATGGAATGACCTACAGGGGAAGGTACGTTCCATAGCAGCAAGACACCAGCTCGCTGTACAGAGGACTGGCGGTGGACCCCCACCTCCTCCCCAACAATTAACGGCATGGGAGGAGCAAGTCTTGGCAATCCTGCATCCTGAGGGCCTAGCCGGAGGAGGACGGGATTCGTGTAAGTCAACTCTCAACTACTATAACCCCTCTACCTGCATGCCATCACATACCGCCACCCTCACTCTCACTCCCATCACTCCACCACCTCCCACACATGCTACCATCACATCTCACCCATCCCATTGCCAAGCCCTGCATGCTCTACCTATGCATGGAAACCACTCACAGCCCTGCATGGACACTCATCACTAAAGCATGCACAATATAGAGAATTAACTATCCCACCATACACCAATGAAAGTTGCCAGAGCAAATCCAACCAAAGAGGACAAGCCACGGATGCACAATATGTCAGACACAGAAAGCATGACACATCATTTACATCCCCACAGGTACCCCAGCCAATGTCAAAGGAGAGGAGGTGCCAGCAATATCCAGTACCCCAACTGAAGAGGCCCACAAACCCCACTGCAAGCACCGCCACGACTGACACCGCTGCAAGCACCGCCAGCGACCCTGCGACGTCCTCAGACAGTGGCACCACAGCTGACATGGCTACCATCCCCAGTGGTCAGTCGTCCGAGGCTAGTGGTGAGTTCCGGGACCCTGGGCAGCTTCCATGAAGCATCACTGTCATCACAGTTGTCACCTGCATATGGAATGCGAAGCCGCAGCGGTGTGGGATTATCTCTCTGCCTCCATGGTGTATCATGCTACCTGTACCTCGGCAATCTCGTGGCACACACACCCAGGCAAGTGTATTGTTCCGGCCACACTGCATGTGGAGCACTCTGGGCACCAAGCCCCCTCCAGAGCCAGTGGAGAGATACGTCCACTACCTCAGTCCTTGGCAGCATGAAGCACTCTGGGCACCATGCCCCTCCTGACTGTTATCCACTAGAGAGACTGTGGCTTTGCACTCCCTAGGATAAAGCAGTGGGCAAACCACCCACTGGAAAGACTTGAGAGACTGTGGATTTGCATTCCCCAGGACCAAACTGTGGGCTTGGCCCGCCCTCGTGGAGCAGCGGTGCCGTGCGTTCATCAGGCTGAGGTGCCCCCCCCCCACCCCCATCCTGAGGTGCCTGTATATTTTATATGTGATGCCCCTCCAGTGTTCTCTCCGTTTGGAGTCAGGTATCTAATGTGGGCCTCGCCCATGCATTTTGGGCCCAGTGGTCCACGGACAATGATTGGTGCACTATCCGGACTTGTATATTTGGTGTACATAATTGTATATACTGGATTTTGCATTTTGATAATGATATTTCACATGATTACATTCGTTCAGATCATTTCCTTTTGTCCTTGCATTCTTCCTGGGAGTTGGGGGGGGTGTATATGTAATGTTGCAGCATGTGTTTGTGTATATGGTGTTGTGGGTGAGGGTGGGGGTGGGGGTGTTGCGTATTGCATGTGTGTATCACTCTCTTTTCCCTCCTCCTCCCCTGTGTTGTAGGTGCAGTACTCACCGTGGTCGTCGCCGCCGTCGTTGGAGCTTATGATAGAGGAGCAGTAAGACCATCGCCGGCAGTATCTGCAATTCGGGCTCCATGGCGTCCTGGTTCCTCGTGGGGTGTGGAGAGGTGAGTGTTTTCCCTTCTGTGTACTGTTTCTGCCGTGTTTTTATTCATGTTGGCTCCGCCCCAGAAAAGGTGGCGGATAGGCCTGTTGTGATAGGGTGGGCGGTACATTGTCTCCCGCCTGTCTATTGGCGGTGTCCTTCGCGCAGTTTGTTTGTACCGCCGTGGCGGTCGGAGTGTTAAAGTGGCTATCTATGTTGGCGGTTTCCGCCACGGTCGTAATCCCATTTTTTTTCCCGCCTGCCTGTTGGCGGTATTACCGCAGCTTTAACACCGACCGCCAGGGTTGTAATGAGGGCCTATATATGTACAGTAACAATCAGGAATAGGCATAAAAAGCAGTAGAAGTCAGTGAAATGCAATAGGCAATACTGAAGGCCTAGGCGGAGACCAAACCATATACTAAGAAAGTGGAATGCGAAGGTTGAGTCCCTACCGAAGGAACTGGAATTATTAGAGGTGAGCTACAGGAACTAGGAAGCCCCAAAGGTAAGTACCAGTGTGCCCCCCCAGCGACCTGGAGAAAATAGGTAAGTATCTGTTCTCCCCAAACCCTCTTCCTGAACCGGTGCAGACTGGTTTATGCAAGTAAGGCAATGTGCCCTTCAAAGCATACACAGGTACCTGCCCCCTGCCTTCTGAGCAAGTAGGGCCTACCATGTGGGTGACTTATGGTGACCTGGTGCAGTGACCTGAAGTGAAAGGCCTGTAAACACATTTTACATTTGCTCTCATGGGTGGCATAATACATGCTGCAGCCCATGGGGAACCCTTGGTGCCTCAATGCCTTAGGTACCTGGGTACCATATACTAGGGACTTATATGGGGGCACCAGTATGCCAAATGTGGGGTGTGTGAATTCCCAGCAACCAAATTTAGAGGGAGAGAGCAAGTCACCAGGGTCCTGGTTAGCAGGATCCCAGTGAACAGAGGCAAAACATACTGACACCAGGCAAGAAGTGGGGGAAACCATGCCAAAAAGAGGGTACTTTCCTACAGTCATAAGCAACCCTCCCTCCTCCCCAGTAGACAGAACAGAGAATAGTATTGGACTTACCTATTGCTACTGCTTATTGTCAAAAAGAACTGATGCAACTGCCAGCTGCTGAGCATGATGGGATACTGGTGGTCTCTACAGCTTTAAAGGCACAGTCACTGTTTTTCACTCACATAATAGCAACCTTCAGGGCAACACTGCCTTTCTATTCTTCATCTCTTACTGTTTCAGAAAAGGGTTTGTGACGGAGATTTGAGGTCTGGCGTAAAAATTTACCTCAGATTATACATTTATGGGGTGGAGAGGAAGGGGCGGAACTATTCACAGGCTTATGACTGCAACAGAGATTCCCCTATGAGAGAACTGGAGTTACACGTAAGAAACTATTCCTTTTACAAGTATTACATCAGCTGACTTCACAGATTAAGAATGGCATCCCTTTGGTAACTGAAGCACAGACTGTCGTATTTACTGTTTTCTGCCAGGATTAATATATATTTAACTTCTCCAGACCACACATGTCTAAAAACGGTGACCAACATAGAGTGATATTCACTAAGGCCTTGACTCACCCTAGCCTGCCAGTACATAGGCCCTCATTATGACATTGGGGTTAAATATCACTTCCCGGCATGCTGACTGTCGCCAACTTACTGCTGCTGCGGCGGATATCCATTCACCATATTGTGACACACACACACCAATCCGTCAGTATTCAGCCACATACACAAACCTGCCAGCCCAAAGGTCAGTGATAAAGTGGCGGTTTCAAAACCCACACCGTTATTACGCCAACAGAACAACGCCCATCACATGACCCACGAATCACCACAGAAGACATTCAATGGCGGTAAACCATTGGCGGTACATACCGTAGCGCTCAAAATGGACACACACAAACAAAACAACACCACATTGGACAATTCAAACAACACACACCTGACACTCATACACATACCACACCCACACACCCATATCACTATAAAACACCCACCCACATTACCACAACCCTTTACCATTTCAAACCATTGCCAGCAGAGAGACATCAAGACCACTAACACAACTAGAGCCGCACACTATTCACACCTATACACCACTCACGCACCCCACATCACACACCCCAACACATTACCCAACACACCATCACCAACTCACCTCACACAACAGTCATGGCACCACAAAGACACCCCCGTTTCACAGAAGAGGAGATAAGGGTCATGGGGGAGGAAATTATCAGGGTAGAGCCACAGTTATTTGGAGCAGATATCGATAGCTAGGAAGATGGAGCTATGTCGCAGAATCGTGGACAGGGTCAATGCTGTGGGACAGCACCCAAGAACTAGGGATGACATCAGGAAGAGGTGGAATGACCTACAGGGGAAGGTACGTTCCATAGCAGTAAGACACCAGCTCGCTGTACAGAGGACTGGCGTTGGACCCCCACCTCCTCCCAAACAATTAACGGCATGGGAGGAGCAAGTCTTGGCAATCCTGCATCCTGAGGGCCTGGCCGGAGGAGGACTGGACTCTTGTAAGTCAATTCTCAGCTACTATAACCCCTCTACCTGCATGCCATCACATACCACCACCCTCACTCTCACTCACATCACTCCACCACCTCCCACACATACTACCATCACATCTCATCCATCCCATTGCCAAGCCCTGCATGCTCTACCTATGCATGGAAACCACTCACAGCCCTGCATGGACACTCATCACTAAAGCATGCACAATATAGAGAATTAACTATCCCACCATACACCAACGTACACCAATGAAAGTTGCCAGAGCAAATCCAACCAAAGAGGGCAAGCCACGGATGCACAATATGTCAGACACAGAAAGCATAACACATCATTTATATCCCCACAGGTACCCCAGCCAATGTCAAAGGAGAGGAGGTGCCAGCAATATCCAGTACCCCAACTGAAGAGGCCCACAGACCCCACTGCAAGCACCGCCACGACTGACACCGCCGCAAGCACCTCCAGCGACCCCGCGACGTCCTCAGACAGTGGCACCACAGCTGACCTGGCTACCATCCCCAGTGGTCAGTCGTCCGAGGCTGGTGGTGAGTTCCGGGATCCTGGGCAGCTTCCATGAAGCATCACTGTCATCACAGTTGTCACCTGCATATGGAATGCGAAGCCGCAGCAGTGTGGGATTATGGGGGTCATTCTGACCCTGGCGGTCGGTGATAAAGCGGCGGCCAACCCGTCAACAGGCAGGCGGTCAAAAAAAAGGAATTCTGACCCTGGCGGGAACCGCCAACACAGCCCGCTACTTTACCACTCCGACCGCCACGGCGGGACAGACAAACAGCGCGGCGGTCACCGGCAACAGGCAGGCGGCAGACAATGTACCGCCCACCCTATCAGAACTCACCAATCCGCCACCTTTTCCGGGGCGGGAGCCCCGCCGATAAAAACACGGCGGAAACAGACTACGAACCGGAAAACGCTCACCTATACACACTCCACGAGGAAGGAGGACAGCATGGAACCCGAATTACACATCCTACCAGCTATTGTCTACCTGCTCATCTACCAGGAGTACGAACGCCGGCGCAGACGACAACGGTGAGTACTGCATCTACGACACAGGCGAGGGGGGAGGAGGAAAGCTTACGGGCACACACATGTGCCATACACCCACCCCCCCACCACAAATACCTACACCCCAATGCTGAGCAACAAGTCAGAGTGACACCACCCAAACCCCCCGGAATAATGCAAAGACACAATTAAAATGATCTATAAAATATATGTATAAATAGCTCCATTGAAGGTATGGGAAATATGCTATATAAAAGATACAAAAATAAGGAATGAACACAGTCAACAATATATACGTAGGCAATAAGTCCTGCACATTCCGGCAAAGTTCCATAGTCCGTGGGCCAATGTGCACAAACACATGGGCAAAGCCCACACAGGAGACCAGATACCATTGGAGAGAACACTGCTGGGGCATCAGATGATAAAACTACAGGCACCTCAGGGGAAAGGGAAGGGGGGGCACCTCAGCCACATGATCCACGACGCCAGATCCACGAGGGGCCTCCATGCCCACTGTGCCATCCTGGGGAGTGCAAAGCCACAGTCTCACAAGTCTCTACAGTGGGTGGGTTGCCCACTGTACCATCCTGGGGAGTGCAAAGCCACAGTCTCTCAAGTCCCTACAGTGGGTGGCTTGCCCACTGTCCCATCCTGGGGAGTGCAAAGCCACAGTCTCTCAAGTCTCTACAGTGGGTGGGTTGCCCACTGGACCATCCTGGGAAGTGCCAGGCCACAGTCCATCAGATGGATTACCGACTCCACTGTTAATGGAGGAGGCATGGTGCCCAGAGTGCTTCCTGAAGCCCTGCTCGACACAGAACCGGCACTGTCAATGGGCCAGCGGTGCTTGAGATGAAGGCCCCAGCGGAGCGGTGCTTGAGATGAAGGGCCCAGCGGAGCGGTGCTTGAGATGAAGGGCCCAGCGGAGCGGTGCCTGACAGGAAGGGCCCAGCGGAGCGGTGCCTGACAGGAAGGGCCCAGCGGAGCGGTGCTTGAGATGAAGGGCCCAGCTGAGCGGTGCTTGAGATGAAGGGCCCAGAGGAGCGGTGCCTGACAGGAAGGGCCCAGCGGAGCGGTGCTTGAGATGAAGGGCCCAGCGGAGCGGTGCTTGAGACGGCGGGGCCCAGCGGAGCGGTTCTTGAGATGAAGGGCCCAGCGGAGCGGTGCTTGACAGGAAGGGCCCAGCGGAGCGGTGCTTGAGATGAAGGGCCCAGCGGAGCGGTGCTTGAGACGGCGGGGCCCAGCGGAGCGGTGCTTGAGATGAAGGGCCCAGCGGAGCGGTGCCTGACAGGAAGGGCCCAGCGGAGCGGTGCTTGAGATGAAGGGCCCAGCGGAGCGGTGCTTGACAGGAAGGGCCCAGAGGAGCGGTGCTTGAGATGAAGGGCCCAGCGGAGCGGTGCTTGAGACGGCGGGGCCCAGCGGAGCGGTGCTTAAGATGAAGGGCCCAGCGGAGCGGTGCTTGACAGGAAGGGCCCAGCGGAGCGGTGCTTGAGATAAAGGGCCCAGCGGAGCGGTGCTTGAGACGGCGGGGCCCAGCGGAGCGGTGCTTGAGATGAAGGGCCCAGCGGAGCGGTGCTTGAGACGGCGGGGCCCAGCGGAGCGGTGCTTGAGATGAAGGGCCCAGCGGAGCGGTGCTTGACAGGAAGGGCCCAGCGGAGCGGTGCTTGAGATGAAGGTCTCAGCGGAGCGGTGCTTGAGACGGCGGGGCCCAGCGGAGCGGTGCTTGAGATGAAGGGCCCAGCGGAGCGGTGCTTGACAGGAAGGGCCCAGCGGAGTGGTGCTTGAGATGAAGGTCCCAGCGGAGCGGTGCTTGAGACGGCGGGGCCCAGCGGAGCGGTGCTTGAGATGAAAGGCCCAGCGGAGCGGTGCTTGACAGGAAGGGCCCAGCGGAGCGGTGCTTGAGACGGCGGGGCCCAGCGGAGCGGTGCTTGAGATGAAGGGCCCAGCAGAGCAGTGCTTGTCCCGGCGGGCCCCTGTTCAGCGGTGCTTGTCCCGGCGGGCCAGTGTTCAGCGGTTCTTGTCCCGGCGGGGCCCTGTTCAGCGGTGCTCCTCCCGGCGGGGCCCTGTTCAGCAGTTCTTGTCCCAGCGGGGCCCTGTTCAGCGGTGCTCCTCCCGGCGGGGCCCTGTTCAGCGGTGCTCCTCCTGGGGCCCAGCGGAGCGGTGCTTGAGATGAAGGGCCCAGCGGAGCGGTGCCTGACAGGAAGGGCCCAGCGGAGCGGTGCTTGAGATGAAGGGCCCAGCGGAGCGGTGCATGACAGGAAGGGCCCAGAGGAGCGGTGCTTGAGATGAAGGGCCCAGCGGAGCGGTGCTTGAGACGGCGGGGCCCAGCGGAGCGGTGCTTGAGATGAAGGGCCCAGCGGAGCGGTGCTTGACAGGAAGGGCCCAGCGGAGCGGTGCTTGAGATGAAGGTCTCAGCGGAGCGGTGCTTGAGACGGCGGGGCCCAGCGGAGCGGTGCTTGAGATGAAGGGCCCAGCGGAGCGGTGCTTGACAGGAAGGGCCCAGCGGAGTGGTGCTTGAGATGAAGGTCCCAGCGGAGCGGTGCTTGAGACGGCGGGGCCCAGCGGAGCGGTGCTTGAGATGAAAGGCCCAGCGGAGCGGTGCTTGACAGGAAGGGCCCAGCGGAGCGGTGCTTGAGACGGCGGGGCCCAGCGGAGCGGTGCTTGAGATGAAGGGCCCAGCAGAGCAGTGCTTGTCCCGGCGGGCCCCTGTTCAGCGGTGCTTGTCCCGGCGGGCCCCTGTTCAGCGGTTCTTGTCCCGGCGGGGCCCTGTTCAGCGGTGCTCCTCCCGGCGGGGCCCTGTTCAGCAGTTCTTGTCCCAGCGGGGCCTTGTTCAGCGGTGCTCCTCCCGGCGGGGCCCTGTTCAGCGGTGCTCCTCCCGGCGGGGCCCTGTTCAGCGGTGCTCCTCCTGGCGGGGCCCTGTTCAGCGGTTCTTGTCCCGGCGGGGCCCTGTTCAGCGGTGCTCCTCCCGGCGGGGCCCTGTACAGCGGTTCTTGTCCCGGCGGGGCCCTGTTCAGCGGTGCTCCTCCCGGCGGGGCCCTGTTCAGCGGTGCTCCTCCCGGCGGGGCCCTGTTCAGCGGTGCTCCTCCCGGCGGGGCCCTGTTCAGCGGTGCTCCTCCCGGCGGGGCCCTGTTCAGCGGTGCGCCTCCCGGCGGGGCCCTGTTCAGCGGTTCTTGTCCCGGCGGGGCCCTGTTCAGCGGTGCTTGTCCTGTGTGTCTAGGGAGCCAGACCTGGGCAAGACTTCCCGCTCATTCGCCATCCGAACTTGCGGTTGCGGGGTCCTCCTGTGATGGAGTCCTGGGCCCGTGGGTGTCGTACGTCGCAACCGGAATGGGGCTGGTGGGGCCCTCCTGGGCAGCTCGCCTGCTGCCTGACTTCTCCGCCCTGCTGTCCTTGCCCTCCTTCGCTGAAGCTCTGTGGCCCTTGCCTCCCTTGGATGATGTAGCAGGTGACGGGGCAAGGCTACTGTCCTTGGTGGCAGCCGTCTCAGTCTTGTCGCGCCGGGCCTTTTTCTTTTTTGTCCTCTTCCCAGGGGGTGGGCTGGCTGTCCCCTTGCTGCTGGCCGATGTTCCTGCCCTAGGATCTGGTGGACTCCAATAGCCCTGCACTATGGTCACAGTAGATGCAGGGCTGGTGGTGGCTGAGGTGCTTTTTTTACTCTTACCAGATGGAGGGGGTGGGTCAGTGATTGGAACGAGCTCAAGGTTGGAAAGGAAAAGGACTTTGGAAGGACAGGGACGGGTAGGTGTAGTGGGTATGGGAGTGGAGGAAGAGGATGTGCTTGTAGGAGAGTCAAGTGTGCTGTCTTTGGGTGCAGGTGCTTGTGACGGAGGCTGTCGTGAGGTGGATGGCTGTTGGGTGGGTGGCTGCCTGCGTTTGTGTGCTTTGGAAGAGGGGGTGACAGACACACTGGGAGAGGACACAGGGGACGTGTAAAATGCGGTGGGGGTGGTGACTGCACGTGTGCGGACTGTAATGGAGGGTGTGCTGGGGATGGAAGTACTGGCTGATGGTGGTGTGCATGCAGGTGTGAGTGGACACGTCACAGGGAGGGAGGAGGGAGATGAGGAGGTGGGGGACACAGAGGTGGTAGTGACTGTTGGCATGTCTGCATCTGGATGTTGCTTGTGTGAATGCTTGTGGGATCTGTGGTGCTTATGTCTGGATGAGCTGCCCTTGGGTGTAGAGGTGTGTGCAGGCTGGTCTGATAGTGTGGATGGGATAGGCAGAGGAACAGGAGACTGGGACTGGGTGGAGGGAGTCAGAAGACGGAGGCTGGAGACAGGGACAATGGCTGCCGTCAGTGCTGAGGCCAGAGCGTTGAACGATCGCTGATGGGCAGCCTGACCCGAATGAATGCCCTCCAGGTATGCATTGCTCCGATGCACCTCCCTTTCTACACCCTGGATGGCATTCAAAAGGGTAGACTGCCCAACAATGAGTGTCCTGAGGAGGTCAATGACCTCCTCACTGAGGGCAGCAGGGGTAACTGGGGCAGGGCCTGAGGTGCCTGGGGCGAAGGAGATGCCCGCCTTCCTGGCCGAGCGGGCACGGAGCGAAGGCTGAGGGGCTGCTGGGAGGGCGGGGCTGATGCGCTGGGTGGCGGCTGTACCTGTTGTGGCGGTGGGCACGGATGTTGCCGCCACCGCTAGGGAGCTCCCTTCCGAGGATGTGTCGGTGTCGCTGATGTCTCCACGGGTCCCCGTTGTGGAGCTCCACTCGCCCTCCGTCTCACTGGTGTACTCGGAGTCTGTTGTATGGCCCTCCGGGGCCATGTGAGATGCAGCTCCCTCGTGCGCCGATGCCACTTCTCCTCCGCCTGATGATGCTAATGCACACATGAACAGGAAGACAAAGAAAATGGGGGGGGGGGGAGAAATGAAGACAGGTTGAGTGCATGCATTGGCAACACCGTTGTCGGAGAGGACAGACACAGAAGCCTCCTGAACTAGGCCGCGCAATCGGGGTACACTACTCAGTTATTGTGACTAGGCCTACAGGTCTATGGACGACAAATGCACACATGGGTGAGGCCGGACCATGGATAGCTATACTTGGCACCCTACAGAGGTGGGGGGCGGGGGCACAGGGCCGTGTCTAACGGAGGGGCCTAGCCTACAGAATGCGCCCTGGCCTGGAGATAGCCACAGCCCTCCTCCCCCACCCAGACACCTTCACTGCGTGCAAAGATAGCAGAATGTGCTGATACTCACCCCCTTGTGTCTGCTGTGATGTCCTCACGCGCCCATCCAAATCGGGGTAGGCCACCGCCAGGATCCGGGACATTAGGGGGGTCAATTGGCGGCTGGCACCCCTCCTACGTTGGGAGGCCATCCCCAGCAGAGACTCGGCGGTCTTTCTGGTCCCGCGGCGGATGTCCTCCCACCTCTTTCGGCAGTGGGTGCCCCGTCTGTTGTGGACCCCCAGGGCCCGGACGTCCTTGGCGATGGCACGCCAAATGTCGATCTTCTGATGGGCGCTGACCTATGTGACATGTACAGGGTGGTAAAGGAAATCGCATCAGTTTTCTGCCTGGTCAATGTGAGTGGCCCCCCCCTCCCCAACCTTGCCATGTGGCACATGCTCTCATCTTTCGTGCGTTGCACTTCTCATTCGCTCCCCTCCCCACCATCTTACATACACCCCACTCAACACAGGCATAGCCCATTCAACGTGCACCCTGTGTACTAACCTGTTGGTCTGGAGGACCGTAGAGTAGCGCATACTGGGGGAGGACCCCATCAACAAGTCTCTCCAATTCTTCGGAAGTGAAGGCAGGGGCCCTTTCCCCAGTCGCAGCAGCCATTGTATCTCCCAGACCGAGGTCACAGCAGCACTTGCAGTATAGGTCCTCTCCTGTGGATGATCAGGTCTCGAGTGATTAATCAGATAGAAAATGGCGGTCACGCCCGTGGCGGTGCGTACCGCGGCGGTGCGTACAACGACCGCCGGCGCACATCGTCATTGGCTCCTGAGACGCATAGGGTTCAATGTTAACCAATGCTGCTTTGTGCCGCGGTCTTCGACCGCCTACCGCCACGGTGTGCCACGCCAGCGCAGTGACCTCACAGCCCACTGTCACACTTCACAGGTCAGGCATCCGCCATTTCAAGGGCCCACATGGCATGATTTCTACTGCGTCACACAGGCCTAGGCCTTGCATTGCCACTCATACAAGCCTTTCAATGCATAGCGATTCGTGTACTGTGCAAGCTGTGTGAACGAACCTGTGGGTTGCTTGACTCTGTGCTCCATGTTGTCCTTCCTAGGCACCGTCCTCTGGGACTTGCGAGGAGAAGGATGAATCCTCCCGTGTACCGACCGCTGGTGGACCTGTCGACAATGGAAGAACGACATATCATACTTACATACAGGCTTGACAGAGCAACTATACATGAACTATGTGCCCAGCTGGAGCCAGACCTGATGTCCCCCATCCACCAACCCACAGGGATTCCCCCTCTGGTGCAGGGTCTGTCAGTACTCCATTTTTTGGCAAGTGGGTCTTTTCAGACAACAGTGGCCATATCATCTGGGATGTCTCAGCCTATGTTTTCTAAGGTTTTGTCCAGAGTGTTGTCTGCCCTGATGAAATACATGCGGAGATACATTATTTTCCCTGAGGTGGGCGAATTGGCTACAGTGTAGGGTGATTTCTATGCCCTTGGACATATCCCCAACATCATTGGTGCCATTGATGGGACCCATGTGGCTTTGGTTCCCCCCAAAGAAAGTGAGCAGGTGTACAGAAACAGAAAAAGTTATCATTCGATGAATGTCCAGGTGGTCTGTTTGGCTGACCAGTACATCTCCCATGTAAATGCCAAGTTCCCTGGGTCAGTGCATGACACGGATGTCATGCGAAATAGCAGCATCCCTTATGTGATGGAACAGCTACAGAGACACCGTGTGTGGCTAATTGGTGACTCTGGTTACCCCAACCTGTCGTGGCTACTGACCCCAGTGAGGAATCCCCGGACCAGGGCAGAGGAACGGTACAACGAGGCCCATGGGCGAACTAGGAGGATCATAGAAAGGACCTTCGGGATCCTGAAGGCCAGGTTTAGGTGCCTGCATATGACAGGGGGATCCCTCATGTACTCACCAAAGAAGGTGTGCCAGATCATCGTGGCCTGCTGTATGCTTCACAATCTTGCATTGCGACGGCAGGTGCCTTTTCTGCAGGAGGATGGTCCAGATGGTGGTGTTGTAGCAGCTGTGGAGCCTGTGCAGAGTGAAGAGGAGGAAGACGACGGGGACGACACGGACAACAGGGATACAGTCATACAACAACAGGTATCAGGTGTCAGTAGCACACAGGTAAGAATCAGCCACCCCATTTTACATTTACTTAAGGCCTCATGCGTCTCCACTGTCTATGTTTCCCCCCAGTTCCTGTTAACTGATTTGTGACTTTCCCTTCCCTTTTCAGAGCTGTATGACCCACTGCCTGACTTCAGCTTTGTTTGCCCATGGACTAAAGCTTATTGAAATTGGAATGTTGTCATCACAAAGTAACTGGACATTATTGCACCGTTATGTGTAATACATTTGTTAAGAATACAAGCAGACTCCTGTTTTTTTAAGTGCAATAAGTGATTTATTTTAAGTGCTACATATAGGTACATGATTGGGAAACGGTGATGGGTGGGGGTGGAGTAATGTCCATGGCAGAGTCCAGTTCTCAGTCGCACAGGAGCATTGTCCATATGCCTGGGGAAGGATGGAGCAGGGGCAGTTCAAGGTTGGACAGGGTGACAATGTGGGACAGTGGGATGACATCAGGGGGTATCTTATGCTGGCGGGGGTCTTGCAATCCTACTCTGTCTTCTTGTGAGATCTCAGGTTCCGCTTGCGGGGTGGTTCTTCCTCTGCAGGAGGTGGGGTTCTGGTGGCCTGTCGTTGTGTGGGGGCCTCCTGTCCACTAGCGCCGGCGGAGGTGGTAGGCTGTTCCTGGCCTGGGCTAGTGACAGGGGCCCTTTGGGGTGCCACATGGTCCCGCAATGTGGTGACGATCTGGGTAAGGGCCAGGATGATGGTCCCCATTGCGGAACCGATGTTCCTCAGTTCCTCCCTGAACCCCATGTACCGTTCCTCCTGCAGTTCCTGGATCTCCTGGAACCGGGCCAGTACCGTCGCCATCGTCTCCTGGGAGCGGTGGTATGCTCCCATGATGGAGGAGAGGGCCTCTTGGAGAGTCGGTTCCCCGGGCCTGTCCCCCCCTGTCGCACAGCAGCCCTCCCAGTTCCCCTGTGTTCCTGGTCCTCTGTCCCCTGGACGGTGTGCCCACTACCACTGCCCCAGGTCCCTGTTGTTGTTGGGGTGGTGGGTCAACCTGGGTGCCCTGTAGTGGTGGACACACCGCTGATTTACGTGTCCTGGAGACAGAGGCATGGGCCCGCTGGGTGGGAGCTGTGCTTGTGTTCCCAGAGGGGGTTGGGTCTGGTGTAGCCTGTGGCTGTCTGTGGGGAACCGACTGTCCAGAGGTCCGCGATGGGCCGGGCTGGTCATCTGGCTCCAGGGAGACAGAACTGCTGTCATCGCTGGGGGCCTCTTCTGGGGGTGGGATGGACATCTCTGGACCCTCCGTGGCGGTGTGGTGGCGTTCGGGTCCTGCAGGGGTATAAAGGTATGGTTATTGCTTCTGTGTGTGGCATTTCGTGTGATGGGTGGGTGTCTGTGTACCCATGTGCAGGCATTTCCTTGTGGGGGCTTTTGTGAGGGTGGCTTGTGGGGGTGATGTGTGTGTGCAGTGGGCATGCTTTGGTGATGGGTGTCCATGCTTTGTGGTCGCATGCAGGGCTTGGTGTTGGGATGGGTGGGTTGTGATGGTGCGCCTTTTGCTAGGTGTTGGTGTGATGGGGGAGGGGGTGAGGGTGGGGGTATGATTTGGCATGCAGGTGGGGTGGGGGTGGGAAGCAGTAGTGAAGATTTGCCTTACCAGAGTCCATTCCTCCGCCTACTCCTGCGAGGCCCTCAGGATGCAGGATGTGCAAGACTTCCTCCTCCCATGCGGTAAATTCGGGGGGAGTAGGTGGGGGTCCGCCGCCAGTCTTCTGCACCGCAATGTTGTGCCTTGATACCATGGAACGCACCTTCCCCCGTAGGTCGTTCCATCTCTTCCTGATGTCCTCTCGATTGCGTGGATGCTGTCCCACCGCGTTAACCCTGTCCACTATCCTTTGCCATAGCTCCATCTTCCTGGCAATTGTGGTGTGCTGCACCTGTGCCCCGAAGAGCTGGGGCTCTACACGGACTATTTCCTCCACCATGACCCTGAGTTTGGCGTCACTGAACCTGGGGTGTCTTTGGGGTGCCATGGGGTGGTGTGGTTGAGGTGTGGGGTGGCGTTTGTGGTGATGAGTGTGGTGCGTGTGGTGGTGTGTGTTGTTTGGTGCGTGGATTCTGTGTGGGTGATGGTGTTGTGTGCCTCTGTGTTGTGGGATTGTCTAGTCTGTGCTCTCTCTCTAGCCTTCGTCAATGATTTCGGGTCGTAGGGGCTTGTGGGTAATGTGGGTGTGTGTTTTATATTGTGTTGGGTGTGTGGGAGTGGTGTTAGTATGTGTATCAGGTGTGTGTATTTCAAACTGACCAATGTGGCTGAGTTTTCTATGTGTGTGTGTATTTTGACCGCGGCGGTGTGTACCGCCAATGGAATACCGCGTTTGAAAGACCGCTGAGTGGATTTGTGGGTCGGAATGGTATGGGCGTATTTCTGTTGGCGTGACGGTGGAGGTTTGGTCATCGCAATTTTTGCGCTGACCTTTGGTGGGGCGGACTTTTGTGGATGTCGGGTTTTTGGCGGTTTGCCAGTTGCGGGTCAGAATGACCGTGGCGGTTTACCGCGGCCGCGGCGGTGTTATGGCGGCCTTCTGACCGGCGGTAAGCGCCTTTTACCGCTGAGGTCAGAATGACCCCCTATGTCTCTGCCTCCATGGCGTATCATGCTACCTGTACCTCGGCAATCTCGTGGCACACACACCCAGGCGAGTGTATTGTTCCGGCCACACTGCATGTGGAGCACTCTGGGCACCAAGCCCCCTCCAGAGCCAGTGGAGAGATACGTCCACTACCTCAGTCCTTGGCAGAATGAAGCACTCTGGGCAACATGCCCCCTCCAGAACCAGTGGAGAGATACATCCACTACCTCAGTCCTTGGCAGGATGAAGCACTCTGGGCACCATGCCCCCTCCAGAACCAGTGGAGAGATACATCCACTACCTCAGTCCTTGGCAGGATGAAGCACTCTGGGCACCATGCCCCCTCCAGAACCAGTGGAACGATACATCCATTACCTCAGTCCTTGGCAGGATGAAGCACTCTGGGCACCATGCCCCCTCCCGAACCAGTGGAGACATACATCCACTACCTCTGTCCTTGGCAGGATGAAGCACTCTGGGCACCATGCCCCCTCCAGAACCAGTAGAGTATCACATCCACTAACTCAGTCCTTGGCAGGATGAAGCACTCTGGGCACCATGCCCCCTCCAGAACCACTGGAGAGATACATCCACTACCTCAGTCTTTTGCAGGATGAAGCACTCTGGGCACCATGCCCCCTCCAGAACCAGTGGAGTATCACATCCGCTACTTCAGTCCTTGGCAGGATGAAGCACTCTGTGCACCATGCCCCCTCCAGAACCAGTGGAGTTTCACATCCACTACCTCAGTCCTTGGCAGGATGAAGCACTCTGGGCACCATGCCCCCTCCAGAACCAGTGGAGTATCACATCCACTACCTCAATCCTTGGCAGGATGAAGCACTCTGGGCACCATGCCCCCTCCAGAACCAGTGGAACGATACATCCATTACCTCAGTCCTTGGCAGGATGAAGCACTCTGGGCACCATGCCCCCTCCCGAGCCAGTGGAGACATACATCCACTACCTCTGTCCTTGGCAGGATGAAGCACTCTGGGCACCATGCCCCCTCCAGAACCAGTAGAGTATCACATCCACTAACTCAGTCCTTGGCAGGATGAAGCACTCTGGGCACCATGCCCCCTCCAGAACCAGTGGAGAGATACATCCACTACCTCAGTCTTTTGCAGGATGAAGCACTCTGGGCACCATGCCCGCTCCAGAACCAGTGGAGTATCACATCCGCTACTTCAGTCCTTGGCAGGATGAAGCACTCTGGGCACCATGCCCCCTCCAGAACCAGTGGAGTTTCACATCCACTACCTCAGTCCTTGGCAGGATGAAGCACTCTGGGCACCATGCCCCCTCCAGAACCAGTGGAGTATCACATCCACTACCTCAATCCTTGGCAGGATGAAGCACTCTGGGCACCATGCCTCCTCCCGACTGTTATCCACTAGAGAGACTGTGGCTTTGCACTCCCCAGGATGCAGCAGTGGGCAACCCCCCCACTGGAAAGACTTGAGAGACTGTGGCTTTGCACTCCCCAGGATAAAGCAGTGGGCAAACCACCCACTGGAAAGACTTGAGAGACTGTGGCTTTGCACTCCCCAGGACCAAACTGTGGGCCTGGCCCACCCTTATGGAGCAGTGGTGTTGTGCGTTCATCAGGCTGAGGTCCCCCCCCCTCCCTGAGGTGCCTGTATATTTTCTGTGTGATGCCCCTCTAGTGTTCTCTCCGTTTGGAGTCAGGTATCTAGTGTGGGCCTCGCCCATGCATTTTGGGCCCAGTGGTCCACAGACAATGATTGGTGCACTATCCGGACTTGTATATTTGGTGTACATAATTGTATATACTGGATTTAGCATTTTGATAATGATATTTCACATGATTACATTCGTTCAGATCATTTCCTTTTGTCCTTGCATTCTTCGAGGGGGTTGGGGGGGGGTGTATATGTAACGTTGCAGGATGTGTTTGTGTGTATGGTGTTGTGGGTGAGGGTGGGGGTGTTGCGTGTTGCATGTGTGTGTCATTCTCTTTTTTTTCCCTCCCCCTCCCCTGTGTTGTAGGTGCAGTACTCACCGTGGTCGTCGCCGCCGTCTTTGGAGCTTCTGATAGAGGAGCAGGAAGACCATCGCCGGCAGTATCTGCAATTCGGGCTCCATGGCGTCCTGGTTCCTCGTGTGGTGTGGAGAGGTGAGTGTTTTCCCTTCTACGTACTGTTTCTGCCGTGTTTTTATTCGCGTTGGTTCCACCCCAGAAAAGGTGGCGGATAGGCCTGTTGTGATAGGGTGGGCGGTACATTGTCTCCCGCCTGTCTATTGGTGGTGTCCTTCGCGCTGTTTGTTTGTACCGCCGTGGTGGTCGGAGTGTTAAAGTGGCTGTCTATGTTGGCGGTTTCCGCCACGGTCGGAATCCCATTTTTTTCCACCTGCCTGTTGGCGGTATTACCGCCGCTTTAACACCGACCGCCAGGGTTGTAATGAGGGCCTATATATGTACAGTAACAATCAGGAATAGGCATAAAAAGCAGTAGAAGTCAGTGAAATGCAATAGGCAATACTGAAGGCCTAGGCGGAGACCAAACCATATACTAAGAAAGTGGAATGCAAAGGTTGAGTCCCTACCGAAGGAACTGAAATTATTAGAGGGGAGATACAGGAACTAGGAAGCCCCAAAGGTAAGTACCAGAGTGCCCCCCAGCGACCTGGAGAAAATAGGTAAGTATCTGTTCTCCCCAAACCCTCTCCCTGAACCGGTGCAGACTGGTTTATGCAAGTACGGCAATGTGCCCTTCAAAGCATACCAGTAGCTTGGAGAGGCTACCCCTCCCTAGCCATGTAACTCCTATTTCCAAAGGGAGATGGCGTTACTCCCCTCTCTCAAAGGAAATCCTTTGTTCTGCCTTCCTGGGCTTAAGCTGGTCAAGCAGAAGGAGGGCAGAAACCCATCTGAGGCCTGGCAGCAGCATGGGCTGCCTGGAAAACCCCAGAAAGCTGGTAGGAGCAATGCTAGGGGTCCTCTAAGGAGCCCCCAGAATACATGGACTCATACAACCAATACTAGCAACAGTATTGGGGTATGATTCCGACATGTCTGATATCAAACATACCCAGGTTCTGAGTTATCATTATGTAGCTAGACATAGCTAGTGACCTATGTCCAGTACATGTGTAAAATGGTGTCCCCCCCCCACTTACGAAGTATAGGAAAATGGAGCTGGAGTTCGTTGGGGCAACTCTGCTCATGCAAGGGGGCCCTCACACAGAGGTACCTGCCCCCTGCCTTCTGAGTGAGTAGGGCCTACCATGGGGGTGACTTATGGTGACCTGGTGCAGTGACCTGAAGTGAAAGGCCTGCAAACACATTTTACATTTGCTCTCATGGGTGGCATAATACATGCTGCAGCCCATGGGGAACCCCTGGTGCCCCAATGCCTTAGGTACCTGGGTACCATATACTAGGGACTTATATGGGGGCACCAGTATGCCAAATGTGGGGTGTGTGAATTCCCAGCAACCAAATTTAGAGGGAGAGAGCAAGTCACCAGGGTCCTGGTTAGCAGGATCCCAGTGAACAGAGGCAAAACATAATGACACCAGGCAAGAAGTGGGGGTAACCATGCCAAAAAGAGGGTACTTTCCTACAGTCAAAAGCAACCCTCCCTCCTCCCTAGTAGGCAGAACAGAGAATAGTATTGGACTTACCTATTGCTACTGCTTATTGTCAAAAAGAACTGATGCAACTGCCAGCTGCTGAGCATGATGGGATACTGGTGGTCTCTACAGCTTTAAAGGCACAGTCACTGTTTTTCACTCACATAATAGCAACCTACAGGGCTACACTGCCTTTCTATTCTTCATCTCTTACTGTTTCAGAAAAGGGTTTGTGAATGAGATTTGAGGTCTGGCGTAAAATTTTACCTCAGATTATACATTTATGGGGTGGAGAGGAAGGGGCGGAACTATTCAAAGGCTTATGACTTCAACAGAGATTCCCCTATGAGAGAACTGGAGTTACACGTAAGAAACTATTCCTTTTACAAGTATTACATCAGCTGACTTCACAGATTAAGAATAGCATCCCTTTGATAACTGAAGCACAGACTGTCGTATTTACTGTTTTCTGCCAGGATTAATATATATTTAACTTCTCCAGACCACACATTTCTAAAAACGGTGACCAACATAGAGTGAGATTCACTAAGGCCTTGACTCACCCTAGCCTGCAAGTACATAGGCCCTCATTATGACATTGGCGGTAAATATCACTTCCCGGCATGCTGACTGTTTCCAACTTACTGCTGCCGCGGCGAATATCCATTCACCATATTGTGACACACACACACCAATCTGTCAGTATTCAGCCACATACACAAACCTGTCAGCCCAAAGGTCAGTGATAAAGTGGCGTTTTCAAAACCCACACCGTTATTACGCCAACAGAACAACGCTCATCACATGACCCACGAATCACCACAGCAGATATTCAATGGCGGTAAACCATTGGCGGTACATACCGTAGCACTCAAAATGGACACACACAAACAAAACAACACCACATTGGACAATTCAAACAACACACACCTGACACTCATACACATACCACACCCACACCACTATAAAACACACACCCACATTACCACAACCCTTTACTATTTCAAACCATTGCCAGCAGAGAGACATCAAGACCACTAACACAACTAGAGCCACACACTATTCACACCTATTCACTACTCACGCACCCCACATCACACACCTCAACACATTACCCAATACACCCTGACCAACTCACCTCACACAACACTCATCGCACCACAAAGACACCCCCGTTTCACAGAGGAGGAGATAAGGGTCATGGGGGAGGAAATTATCAGGGTAGAGCCACAGTTATTTGGAGCAGATATCGATAGCTAGGAAGATGGAGCTGTGTCGCAGAATCGTGGACAGGGTCAACGCTGTGGGACAGCACCCAAGAACTAGGGATGACATTAGGAAGAGGTGGAATGACCTACAGGGGAAGGTACGTTCCATAGCAGCAAGACACCAGCTCGCTGTACAGAGGACTGGCGGTGGACCCCCACCTCCTCCCCAACAATTAACGGCATGGGAGGAGCAAGTCTTGGCAATCCTGCATCCTGAGGGCCTGGCCGGAGTCGGAGGAGGACTGGACTCTTGTAAGTCAACTCTCAACTACTATAACCCCTCTACCTCCATGCCATCACATACCACCACCCTCACTCTCACTCCCATCACTCCACCACCTCCCACACATGCTACCATCACATCTCACCCATCCCATTGCCAAGCCCTGCATTCTCTACCAATGCATGGGAACCACTCACAGCCCTGCATGGATACTCATCACTAAAGCATGCACAATATAGAGAATTAACTATCCCACCATACACCAATGTACACCAATGAAAGTTGCCAGAGCAAATCCAACCAAAGAGGGCAAGCCACGGATGCACAATATGTCAGACACAGAAAGCATAACACATCATTTACATCCCCACAGGTACCCCAGCCAATGTCAAATGAGAGGAGGTGCCAGCAATATGCAGTACCCCAACTGAAGAGGCCCACAGTGATGCAACTCTGGTCTTCAGGATCTGGATGACCCACCTGGCCCATCAGGGACCACTAGGCAGCCGGTTGCCCAGGCCCTGTCACACACCACCACAGAGCCTCCCCCATCAGGAAATACCACCACACCTCTGTCCTGAGGACATGTCAATCAGCAATGTGTCCACCTCTACAGGGACCCCAGGCCACACCTCATACCCAAGACAATCAGGGACCTGGGGTTAGTGGCAGTGGACACACGGTTCAGGGGACAGAGGCACAGGCCAACAGGGAAACTTGGAGGAGTCCTGTGCACCAGGGGAAGGACAGGCCCAAGGAACTAGCTCTCCAGGAGGCACTTGCAGAGATCCTGGGAGCCTACCAACATTCCCAGGACACGATGGGCCAGATCCTGGACAACGTGCATGAAAACAGACGGCTGCAGGAGTGACAGTACCAGGGGACCCGGGAGGACTTGCCGGGCATCAACAACACCCTGATCTCCATGTCAGGGGTGCTGGCAGACATGGCCAATATTATGAGGGAGGCAGTCTTACATCAGCGGGCCCCTGCCACTAGCCAGACATCTGAACAACCTTCCACTTCCGCTACCGCTAGTGACCAGCAGGCCCTGCCACAGGACTCACAGGCCACCAGCACCCCTCCCCCTGCAGAAGGTGAACCACCCCGCAAACGTTCCCTGCGATCCAGACAGAAGCCAGAGACACTTGTCAACACCCCCGCCAGGAAATGAGACTCTCCAGATTGTCACCCTTGTCTCCCACTCAGTCACTCTGTCCACCTTGAACTGCCTTTGCTCCCCTTCCTATGTCCCCATGGACAATGCACCTGTGCTACAAACAGACTGGAACAATAACCCTGGACTTTCCTCCATCATCAGCCCATCCCATTGCACTTGCCCCTCAATATTTTAGCACTTCAATAAACACCTTTGGAAAAAAAAGAAGTTTGGAGTATGCCATGTATTTCAAATATGTATTCATTGAAACAGGTACAAACATTGCAAATCAACTGTACAGAAACTGAGCATAGATTAATGACCTGTAGCTGGCTGCAGTGATCACACCAGGAGTATATGTGAGGTCACCAACATCTGCAAAATGAACAGCCAGAGGGAACAGTAAGTGGGCATAGAAGTAGGAAATATCAGCAAGCCAATGCCACAGAAATTCAAACAAATGCCATTGAAATGTGAAGTAACACTGTCCTACCTGTGTGTCATTGGAAGTATTGTCTGATCACAGCTGTTCTGTTACCCTCATCTTTATCCTCTGCCTCCTCATCCTCACAGTCCACAGGGTCCACTGCTGGCACACGGGCATCTCCAGCCTCCTCATCCTGCAGGAATGGGACATGGCGTCTGAGGGCCAGGTTATGCAACATGCAGCATGCCACCACTATCTGGCAGACCTTCTCGGGTGAATAGTACAGGGATTGACCTGTCCAATGGAGGCACCAGAACCTGGCCTTCAGGAGGGCAAAGGTCCTTTCAATTATCCTTCTGGTTCACCCATGTGCCTCATTATAATGTTCTTCTGCCCTTCTCCTGGCATTCCTCACAGGGGTCAGCAGCCATGATAGGTTAGGGTAACCAGAGTCACCTGAAATATTGAGGGAAACATTTAGCCACACACTATCCCATATGGACCACACCATACCCATACACCAACATTTACTGGGTGGGAACCAGGGCTCACCTATGAGCCACACCCTGTGCCTCTGTAGTTGGGATGCTGCATTTCCTCAGGATAAAGGCATCATGCACCGACCCAGGATACTTAGCATTGACATTGGAGATGTACCGGTCCGCCAAGCACACCATCTGTACATTCATAGAGTTGAAACTGTTCCGCTTCCCAAACACTTGTTCAGTCTGGCAGCTGTGGGGGGGGGGGGGGGGGGGGGGTACAAATGCAATGTGTATTCAATCAGTCGCCCCAATTATGTTGGGGATATGTCCTATTGCATAGAACTCAGGCTTCATTGTGGTCAAATCTTCAAACTGGGGGAAAACAATGTAGCTGCACATATGTTTAATCAGGGCAGACAACACTCTTGTCAGCACTATTGAGAACATTGGTTGAGACATTCCTGCTGCGAAGCCCACTGTCACTTGGAAAGAACCAGTTGCCAGGAAATGGAGCACTGATAGCACTTGCACAAGAGGGGGGATCCCAGTGGGGTGATGGATAGCAGATATCAGGTCAGGCTCCAATTGGGCACACAGCTCTGTGATTGTGGCACTGTCCAGTCTATGGGTCAGGATAATGTGCCTGTCCTCCAGTTTTCCCAAGTCCACCACGAGTCTGTCTCCATCTCCTACTCATCCGCGGTAGGAATCTAAGGAACACAAGAGTGAGGAGCCGGTCACAAACTGAACAATGCAACAGAACTTTGCATCCTGTAAACCTGTCATGGGTCAGTGTGTTTTGTCCAGTATGTCCTAATATCTCCAGTGATGCAGCGTTATTCCAGGCCCCCCCCCTCCCCCCAAATTGACGTCCGCCTGTCCTGTGTGGAGGGACAGGTGGAAGTAAGGTCATTGCATCGTTGCGGGAGGCGGTTGGGAACCGCCGTGCAACTCCTCATTGGTTGTAATTGGGCCCTATGGGGTACAGTGGCCAATGGTGATCTACGCCGCCGGTGACGGTATGCACCGCTGCAGACGTGACTGCCATTTCCTATCTACTTGCTACTTGACCTTCCATAGGAGAGGACCTACACTGCATGTGCTGCTGTGACCTGTGTCTGGAACCTACCATGGCCTGTGTGACCGGGGAATGGGCCCCAGCCTTCACTTTGGAGGAGTTGGAGAGACTGGTGTATGGGCTCCTACCCCAGTACAGACTGCTATATGTGCCTCCAGACCAACAGGTGAGTACACTGTGAGCACAGTGCATGTGGCAGGAATGCATGGAGTTGTGTGTGTGGAGGCCTGGTATAAGGGGGTGGGTGGATGTCCTCTGGGCAGCGTACAGGTTGTGTGCTGGGCCATGTGTGCGTAAATGGTGATGGAAACAGGTATGGTGGGCCTTATGTGTAACAGACTGGACTGTTTGTGTAAATCTATTTTCCTGTGTCTATTGCCTCTGCAGGCCAGCGCCCATCAAAAGAAGAGTATATGGGGTGCCATCACTAAGGAGGTGCGGACCCTGGGGGTCTATGGCAGGCGGAGCACCCACTGTCGCAAACGGTGGGAGGACCTGAGACGCTGGGCACAGAAGACAGCAGAGGCCCAGCTGGGGATAGCCTCCCAATGAGGAAGGGGTGCCCGTGGAACCCTGACCCCCCTGATGGCCCGCATACTGGCAGTGGCCTATCCTGAGCTGGATGGGCGCGAGAGGGCATCACAGCAGCCACAAGGGGGTGTGTACAGTGCCCATCATTACAACTTACGCATGGTAGGGTGGTATCCAGGTGGGGGATGTGTGTCAGTGGGTGCCCCTGGACCAGACCTGACATTGTAGCGTAGGTTCCCTGGTGGCTAGGGTACAGAAGGGCAAATTTAGCTACCTAGCTCGTAGGCATCCACTACTGGTCAGGGCTGCGTGGGACCCAGGTGTGCTGCATTTGGTAGTGTTTGCCCCTCCCCATGGCTTGGCCGCTAACTATTTCTCTGGTATTGCAATACATATTGCGTAGGGCTGTTCCCTATGTGTGAGGGTGCTGTTTACGCCAACAGTGGTGTTGGTACAGCCATTGACCAAGTGTATCCTTTATCTCTTTGCCCCCCATTTTTGTTTTGTCTTCCTGTCATTATGTGCATTAGCATAATCTGTCAGAGGAGCAGAGGCACCGGCGACGGAGGGAGCTGCATCCCACAGGACCCAGGAGGCAGAGTCCACCGACGCTGAGGGCACCAGTGGGACAGAGAGACTGGAGTGGACTGGAACAGACAGTTCTGAGACAGATACCTCCTCCGATGGATGCTCCTTGGTAGTGGTGGACACTTCTGTAGCCACCCCAGCTACAGGTACAGCCGCCACCCCCAGTACCAGCACCGCCCTCCCAGCAGCCCAGGAGGGTGGGCATCTCCTTCGCCCCAGGCACCTCAGGCCCTGCCCCAGTGAGCCCTGCTTCCCTGAGTGAGGAGGCTATTGACCTCCTGAGATCCATCTCTGTAGGGCAGTCAACCATTGTGAATGCCATTCAGGGGCTGGCAGCCCAGATGCAACAATCTAATGCGTTCCTGGATGGCATTCACACTGGATTGGCGGCCCAACAGAGATCGATTCAGGCTCTGGCCTCCTCTCTGATGGCAGCCATTGTCCCTGTTCCTACCGTCCCCCCACCAACTTCCACTGCCCAGTCCCATTCCCCTCAACTCTAAACCTATCCCAAGCACACATACAGACGAGTATGCACACAAGACAACACCAAAGAGTGGCACAGGCAAACACAAGCACCACTCTTCATCCCACAGGCACTCACACAAACACCATCCAGTTGCAGATACACCAACATCCACTATTTCCACTGTCTCCCCCTCCTCCTCCTCCTCCACCTCCCACCCAGTTACATCCACACTCACACCTGCATGTACTATATCATCATCCACTACCAGCATCACCACACCAAGCACACACCTCACTGGCAGACACCTCCACAACATCCATGCACACGTCCCCTGTTTCCTCTCCCACTGTGTCTATCCCCCCTCCTAAAGTACACAAACGCAAGCACTCAGACACCCAACAGCCATCCACCTCACAACAGCATACAGCCTATGCACCTGCACCCAAAAGCAGCAGATAGACACCTCCAACAACCACTCCCTCATCCTCCACTCCCATTCCTTCTCCCTCTTCCCTCCCAATGTCTCTAAAAAACTCTTCCTATCCAACATTAACCTCTTCCCTACCCCCCGTCTGTCCTGCACGTATAGCCAGGGTAGGAAGAACGCAGCCAAGAACCTCAGCCACACAGTCCACGGGCCCAGTCGTCACCACACCCACTCGTGGTGGAAAGGGATCCAGGCCACATGTTCTGAAGGGGAGGGAGCCTGCACCTGCCACCCTAAAGGCAAAGGAGACTGCACCAGCAGGCAGGAAGACCAAGGAGCCTGCACCAACAGGCAGGAAGACGAAGGAGCCTGTCCCAGCAGGCAGGAAGACCAAGGAGCCTTCCCCAGCAGGCAGGAAGTCCAAGGGGCCTAGATTCGAAGTTGCCGGGGATGGGCAGGAGCCTCCCCCCACCATCAACACCACCTCTTTGCAGCCGTCCGAGGTTGCAGGGTTTGGGCAGAAGCCTCCCCCACCAGCAGGACCACCACTGTGCAGCCGTCCGAGGTTGCAAGGGATAGGCAGGAGCCTCCCCCCACCAGCATCACCACCACTATGCAGCCGTCACCACCAGCGGACGGTATGTTATCCTGCCTCCATGGGTTGCTGTGCAGCCTGCCCCCTCCAAAGCCAGTGGGCGAGACATCCAGCTGAGAGACTGTGGCCTTGCACTCCCCAGGATCAAGCACAGGGTATCTTGCCCCCTCCAGAACCAGTGGGGATGACACCCAGCTGAGAGACTGTGGCCCATAACTCCCCAGGATCAAGCACAGGGCATCTTGCCCCCTCCAGAACCAGTGGGGATTACACCCAGCTGAGAGACTGTGGCCCATCACTCCCCAGGATCAAGCACTGGGCATGTTGCCCCCTTCAGAACCAGTGGGGATGACACCCAGCTAAGAGACTGTGGCCCATCACTCCCCAGGATCAAGCACAGGGCATGTTGCCCCCTCCAGAACTAGTGGGCAAGTCACCCAGCTGAGAGACTGTGGCCTTGCACTCCCTAGGACCAAGCACAGGGCATGTTGCCCCAGCTACAGGTACAGCTGCCACCCCCAGTACCAGCACCGCCCTCCCAGCAGCCCAGGAGGGTGGGCATCTTCTTCGCCCCAGGCACCTCGGGCCCTGCCCCAGTGAGCCCTGCTTCCCTGAGTGAGGAGGCTATTGACCTCCTGAGATCCATCTCTGTAGGGCAGTCAACCATTGTGAATGCCATCCAGGGGCTGGCAGCCCAGATGCAACAATCTAATGCGTTCCTGGATGGCATTCACACTGGATTGGCGGCCCAACAGAGATCGATTCAGGCTCTGGCCTCCTCTCTGATGGCAGCCATTGTCCCTGTTCCTACCGTCCCCCCACCAACTTCCACTGCCCAGTCCCAGTCCCCTCAACTCAAAACCTATCCCAAGCACACATACAGACGAGTATGCACACAAGACAACACCAAAGAGTGGCACAGGCAAACACAAGCACCACTCTTCATCCCACAGACACTCACACAAACACCATCCAGTTGCAGATACACCAACATCCACTATTTCCACTGTCTCCCCCTCCTCCTCCTCCTCCACCTCCCACCCAGTTACATCCACACTCACACCTGCATGCACTATATCATCATCCACTACCAGCATTACCACACCAAGCACACACCTCACTGGCAGACACCTCCACAACATCCATGCACACGTCCCCTGTGTCCTCTCCCACTGTGTCTATCCCCCCTCCTAAAGTACACAAACGCAAGCACTCAGACACCCAACAGCCATCCACCTCACAACAGCATACAGCCTATGCACCTGCACCCAAAAGCAGCAGACAGACACCTCCAACAACCACTCCCTCATCCTCCACTCCCATTCCTTCTCCCTCTTCCCTCCCAATGTCTCTAAAAAACTCTTCCTATCCAACATTGACCTCTTCCCTACCCCCCGACTGTCCTGCACGTATAGCCAGGGTAGGAAGAACGCAGCCAAGCACCTCAGCCACACAGTCCACGGGCCCAGTCGTCACCACACCCACTTGTGGTGGAAAGGGATCCAGGCCACATGTTCTGAAGGAGAGGGAGCCTGCACCTGCCACCCTAAAGGCAAAGGAGCCTGCACCAGCAGGTAGGAAGACCAAGGAGCCTGCACCAACAGGCAGGAAGACGAAGGAGCCTGTCCCAGCAGGCAGGAAGACCAAGGAGCCTACCCCAGCAGGCAGGAAGTCCAAGGGGCCTAGGTTCGAAGTTGCCGGGGATGGGCAGGAGCCTCCCCCCACCATCAACACCGCCTCTTTGCAGCCGTCCGAGGTTGCAGGGTTTGGGCAGGAGCCTCCCCCACCAGCAGGACCACCACTGTGCAGCCGTCCGAGGTTGCAAGGGATAGGCAGGAACCTCCCCCCACCAGCAGCACCACCACTATGCAGCCGTCACCACCAGCAGACGGTATGTTATCCTGCCTCCATGGGTTGCTGTGCAGCCAGCCCCCTCCAAAGCCAGTGGGCGAGACATCCAGCTGAGAGACTGTGGCCTTGCACTCCCCAGGATCAAGCACAGGGTATCTTGCCCCCTCCAGAACCAGTGGGGATGACACCCCGCTGAGAGACTGTGGCCCATCACTCCCCAGGATCAAGCACAGGGCATCTTACCCCCTCCAGAACCAGTGGGGATGACACCCAGCTGAGAGACTGTGGCCCATCACTCCCCAGGATCAAGCACTGGGCATGTTGCCCCCTTCAGAACCAGTGGGGATGACACCCAGCTAAGAGACTGTGGCCCATCACTCCCCAGGACCAAGCACAGGGCATGTTGCCCCCCTCAAGAACCAGTGGTCTTGTTACATCTCCTGGCTGAGGTGCCCCCACGCCCCGTCCCCCTGAGGTGCCTGCCTATTTACCAACTGATGCCCCGGTAGTGCTTTGTCCATGTTGAAGCACGTGACATGTGTGGCCTTAGACTTTTTCCTGTGGCCATGTGGCCTACGCAAATTGTGGACTGGGCTGTGTCCCTTTTTCTGTACATATGAATATATCTATTATCTTGCCTAATTTATTTTTCATACTGTGTTGATCTCACTACATTCACTTTTGCTAAATCGTTTTGTCCTTGCATTATTCAGCCGATTTAGGGGGAGTAACTTGCTTTCTTGTGCATCTGGTTGTGTGTATGAGGTGTGTGTGTGGGGTGTGTGTTGTGCGTGTGTGTGTCACTCTCTTTTTCCTACCCCCGCTAGGCGGCTGTACTCACCGTCGTCGTCTTCACCGACGTTGGTGTTCGTGGTGGAACAGAACGTAGCATATCATCAGGAAGACATGCAGTTCAGGTTCCATGGCGGTGTGTGGTTGTTCCCTGTGTCTCCAGTGGTGAGTCCTTTCCCTTCTGAGCTCAGTTTCCGCCAGGCTTTTGATGTCGTTAGTACCGCCCCGGAAAACGTGGCGGTTTCCTGGGTCTTAATATGGTGGCCAGAACATTGACTTCCGCTTGGCTGTATGCGGCTACCGCTTTGGTGGCTGTTGTTTCCGCCCTGGCGGTCGGTGTGCTACATTGGCTGTCTATCGGAGAGCTTCTGCTATGGTCATAATTTGGCGGTAGTTACCGCCGGCCTGTTGGTGGTATTACTGCCACTTCATCACTGACCGCCAGGGTCGTAATGAGGGCCATAGTCTAGCTGTTAACATCATGAAAAATACAATACCGCTAAACTCTAAAGGAACATTGAAGGGGTTGAGGGGGTTGAATTATTCACTCAGAAGTAGTTGTAATACTGATTAATGTGGAGATTTCGAGAAACACTGGTACCAAATATAAATTTGGATTTTGGTACATATGCCAAGGTTTAGTGATTATTTGACGTCCCCATAAGGCTTTTAGCTTTATGGCTTTGCCCTGACCCACGCTTTGCCTGAACCACGCATTTGCGTGGTTCAGGGCACAGGAGGAACAACCGAAGGAGGAACAATGCAGCCTGAAAAGTGGGGCTTGGGCAGGTAAGGAGATTTTTAAGTCAGGGTGGGGTAGGTTTTAGAGATCAGGGTTGTGATGGGGTGGTCGGTGTACTTTTTAGGACAGGATGGGGTAGGTTTTAGGGTTCAGAGCAGGGTAAGGTGGTTGGGGTTGTTTTACAGACAGAGTGAGGTAGATTTTAGGTTTCCGGGCAAGTTTGTGGGGTCAGGGTAATTTTTAGGACAAGACAGGATCGTTTTTAGGACACAGTGGGGTAGGTTTTAGGGTCCAGGGCGGGGTTGGGGGGTCAGGGTAATTTTTAGGACAGGACGGGATAGTTTTTAGGACAGGGTGGGGTAGGTTTTAGGGTTTAGGGTGGGTCGGGTCAGGGTTTTTTTGGGGGAAAGGGTAGGGTTTAGGGCAGGGGGTTGAGGTACTTTTTAGGACAGGGTAGGGTAATTTTTAGGACAGTGTAGGTTTTAAGGTTTAGGACGGATGTCAAGGTAGTTTTTAGGACAGGGCAGGCTAGGTTTTAGGGTTTAGGGTAGGGTCAGGGGGTCGGGTCGTTTTTAGGACGGGTGGGGGAGTTTTTAGGACAGGGTAGGTTTTAGGGTTTAGGTCTGGGATTAGGGGAGTTTTTAGGACAAGGCAGGGTAGGGTTTAGGGTGGGGGAAGGGGGTCAGGGTAGTTTTTAGGACAGGGTGGGGGAGTTTATAGGACAGGGTAGGTTATAGAGTTTAGGGCAGGGTCTTTTTTAGGACAGGGAAGAGTAGGTTTAAGGGTTCAGGACAGGGGAAGGTGGTTGGGGTAGTTTTCAGGACAGAGAGAGATAGGTTTTAGGGTTCAGGGTGGGGTTGGGGGGTCGGTAATTTTTAGGACAGGATGTGATAGTTTTTAGGACAGAGTGGAGTAGGTTTTAGGGATTAGGGCGGGGCAGGAGGTCAGGAACGTTTCTGGAACAGGGTAGGGTTTAGGGCAGGGGTCGGGTAGTTTTTAGGAAAGGGTAGGGTAGTTTTTAGGACAGTGTAGGTTTTAGGGTTTAGGACAGGGCCAGTGTTGTTTTTAGGTTTAGGGTGGGGGTTAGGTAGTTTTTAGGACAGGGCGGGGTAGGTGTTAGGGTTCGGGCGGGTTGGTGCCAGGATAGTTTTTAGGACAGGGAGGGGTAGGTTTTAGGGTTCAGGGCAGAGGCGGGGATGGCGTACTTTTTAGGACAGGGTGGGGGAGATTTTAGGACAGGGTAGGTTTTAGGGTTTAGGTCGGGGCGGGGTGGGGGTCAGGTTAGTTTTTAGGATAGGCCGGGATATGTTTTAGCACAGGGCAGGTTAGCTTTTAGAGTGGGGTTGTTTTTAACACAGGGCAGGGTTGGATTTAGGGTTCAGGGTGGGGTGGGGGATCTGGTAGTTATTAGGACAGGGTAAGTTTTAGGGTTTAGGGCTAGGGTTGTGGTAGTTTTTAGGACAGGGCGGGGTAGGTTTTAGATTTCATGGTGAGTGATCGGGGGAGCTTTGAGGACAAGGTGGGATAGATTTTAGGACAGAGTAGGGTTTAGGGCAGGGGCGTGGAGTCGGGGTAGTTTTCAGGATAGGGCGGGGTAGGTTTTAGGACAGGGTTTAGGATGGAGTGGGTGGTGGGGTACGTTTTAGGACAGGGTGGAGTAGTTATTAGGAATGGGTAAGTTTTAAAGTTTAGGGCGGGGGTTGGGGTAGTTTTTATGACAGGGTGGGGTAGGTTTTAGGACAGGGCAGGGTAGCTTCAAGGGTTTAGGGCGGGACAGGGGGTCGGGTAGTTTTAGGACTTGGTGAGGTAGGTTTTAGGTTTCATGGTGGGGGAGTCGGGGGAGCTTTGAGGGCAGGGTGGGGTAGTTTTTAGGACAGAGTAGGGTTTAGGGCAGGAGCGGAGAGTTGGGGTCGTGTTTAGGACAGGGCAGGGTAGGTTTTAGGACAGAGCATGGTAGCTTTTATGGTTTAGGGTGGGGGTTGGGGTAGTTTTTAGGACAGGGCAGGGTAGGGTTTAGGGCAGGGGTTTGGGGTAGTTTTTAGGAGAGGGTGGGGTAGTTTTTAGGACAGGGTAGGTTTTAGGGGTTAGGGCGGGGGACCAGGGGGTCATGGGATTGTATCACACAGCCACGTATGGCGTTACCAAATACACCTTTATCCAGTATTGGATCCTTCATAGATTCACATGCTTGAATCATCCCCGTCATCGAAGTGGGAGCCCCACGGTACCTTAGAAAAAGCAGTAAGTCAGAATAACCATAGGCTATAATGCAAATAAACATATAGCCTATCCATGTCCTTTTGAAAAAAGAACCAAACTTTGTTTATGACCAATCAAATGCCATCACCCTCTAGAACACCCCCGAGAGGCTCTTTCCCTCAGATTTTCTACAGCAAGTCTTGTGAAGGGAGTCTCCCTGTGCTCTCTAAGATTTTTGCTCTCAGAACCAACTTCTTCTTCAGAAAATGTCTGATGCCTCCAAAAAAAGGCCTTTTTCGCCCTTGTACAACCTGTGGCAAGAAAAGGCTCCATGTGGATGATCCACACAAGGACTGCTTGTACTGCCTGATCCCTAACATCAGGTGAAAGACTGCAAGATTTGTCGCAACTTCTCGGCTAAAACTCTGAGGGACAAGGAAGAAGGAAGACTTTTCATTTGACTAACAAGTTCCTGAGGATAGCGACATGGACCCAAAGCCTCAAAAAAGGTCTAGATCATCTCAACATGGGCAGTCTGAGGAATGCAAAAAGCATCATAAATCACATCATAAAGGTTTTCTAAAGCTTTAACAGGGTCAGCCTCCTCCTCCCAACAATCCTCTCCACATCGCAAAAAAAAGACTCGTCAACGTTCTCCTTTAGAGCCGTTAAAATCTAGGAAGACACCACTTAAGTTTAAATCGATGAAGACACTACAGTCAATGATCCTGTCATCCACAACAGCCACCGTCACCACTGTCTAGTCGACTATACTGTCGACAACGGCTTTGAAAACACCAATTCCTTCGGTAAGGGTGAGTGAGATGGTGGACTTGACTTCAGTCAAAAAGAAATTTCCGCCATCTGCAACTTTTAACTCGTCAACGAAGTCTCCTGCACCGTTGACTATCCCCTTGTCGATTAAGTCATTGTCGGAGAGACCCTAATCAACAAAATCATTATCGGTGAGGATGACAACACCATAGACGACAAAGACATCGTTGACGACAACACCATTGACGACAGAATTGACAAGACCATTATTGATGAGACCATCAATGACCATACCTTGATTTACAACACCACAGTTGAGTATGACACTAGCATTAACCACCCCAAAGGATACGGTGCCACAACACACTGTGGTTTCCACCTCTGCTGATTCTCCTGAACTCCATGCAACAGTCAGGATTTCTACACTTTCCAGGCCTACCTTTCACCCTGAAGATACATCCCATAGCAAGGTATCAACCTTATTACCTACTAATCTTCTGTACTGGGAGAAATCTGACAACGAGTGACCATTTTGTGGCACACATAGGCCCTCATTCTGACCTTGGCGGTCGGCGGAGAGACGGCGGTCGGACCGCGAACAGACCGGCGGTATTAAAAATGGCATTCTGACCGCGGCGGTCACCGCCGCGACCGACCGCCACTTCCCCACTCCGACAGCCACGGCGGTCATGACCGACGGGCTGGAGTCTGCGCACTCCGGTCCGGCGGTCGACCCAAGACCGCCAACGGTATCATGACCCTGCTTACCGCCGCGGTTTCTGGCGGTCGGGAACCGCCATGCGAACCATGGCGGTAGGCACTATCGGGGCCAGGGAATTCCTTCCCTGGCACTGATAGGGGTCTCCCCCACCCCCCACTGCCCCCCCGAGTCCTCCCCCCACACCCTCCACCCCCCTGCCACCCCCCAGAGGTGGTACGAACCCCCTCCCCACCCCCACCCCGACATGCACATACACGCACCCCGACATGCACACACCCCCTACATGCACATATACACACCCCCTACACACACACAACGGGGACACATACCCGCACACATACATGCCGACATGCGCACCCGCCGAACTACACACATTGCCCATAGGCACAGCAGCACTCCCCGCCCGCATGCACGCACTCACACACCCCCTCTATACACTCCCACGCACACCCCCATGCACGCACACATCACACAACACCCCCCCACCCACTCCCCTCACGGACGATCAACTTACCTTGTGCGTTGGTCCTCCGGGAGGTGACAGGAGCCATGGGGAGGTGACCGCCAACAGAAGACCGCCAACAGAAGACCGCCACACAGAAATGTGGGTCGTAATTCTGTGGGCGGTGTTCTGCTGGCGTGGCGGTGGAGGTTGACCAGTCTCCACTTTCCCGCCGACCGCCAGTGTGGCTGCTGGCGGTTTTCCGGCGGAATGCTCCCAGCGGTCAGAATGCGCACAGCGGCATACCGCCGCGGTCGGCGGTCTTCACCGCGTCGGTAACTCGGCGGTCTTGCGAAAAGACCGCCAAGGTCAGAATGAGGGCCATAGTCAGTTACGCGTCAAATATCAGGATGATGACGACGACTACGAACACCAGGAATATGAGCCCTAGTATACATACCATGGGCAATATTATGAACCAACGCAAAATCAGCAGTCGCACAATACAGTACAAATGCCTGCTTCCTCAATTCAGGACCTGCAGTCCATGCTCCAGGACTACAAGAGGAGGTTTCTGGATTCTGCTCTGGATCAGCCACAACAACAATTACAACCTCCTTCTCTGGCTACACCAAGAAGCATGCCTCCACCTCTGGCAAAAAATAAGTTTGCGCATACCTCTACAATAGCCACACCTCCCAGAGAAGACATCACCTCCTCAGACAATGAAAGGGAAGTTGGCAAGATCATCACTCATCAACATCCTAGTGACGAATGGGGCAATTATTTAGCCACCACCTCCTCATCCATCGGATTCTCCTCCGGAGGATATAGGGGAATTTCATAATTTGATGGACAGGGCTGCCGCACATTTCCTTTTGCCAACATCAGTCTGCCATTCGGAATGTTTTCTCCATAATATCAAGAAGCAGGCAAGAAAATCAGTTAGAGCGATTCCCTTAATCAATTACATCTGAAGTGAAGGCTTGAAAATAATGAAGAACCCCAGCACAGTGCCGCCAGTGCCACCTAAACTAGACAAAAAATATATGGCTACGGACGATTCTCCAGCCTGCTTAAGGGGGCACCCAAAACCAGGCTCTGTCATTTCTGAATCTGCCCAAAGGCATTCTACAAATCCACCTGCTCCCATTTCAGCTCACCCAGACAAAGAGGGCAGGTGTTTAGAAATGTAGGGAAGAGATTCTCATCAATGTCAGCAATCACTGCACGTACTGCCAACACCTTGGCTATCTTAGGATGTTATGACTGTCAGATGTGGTCTGACATGAGTGCCTTCATCTACCAAGATAAACAGCCAGAGGCACGTAAATTATTACAAGAGGGTGAGTGCGCATTTGCAGAGGTTATTGATTGTGCACTGGATATGGCCTCCACAGATTTTCGGCAGCTAGCGGGAGTAGCAGTCTTGCGCCCCCAGGGTTGGCTAAAGGCAACCTCATTTAGACCTGAGGTACAATCAAGAATACTTGACATGGCCTACAATGGCAAAACACTGTTTCAATCAATCAATCAATCACAATATTTATAAAGCGCGCTATGTACCCGTCAGGGTTTCGAGGCGCTGGGGGGAGGGTGGGGGGCGTGGAGCGCTGCTGTTTAGCGGTCGAAGAGCCAGGTCTTGAGGAGCCTTCTGAATGCGAGGAGGTCCTGGGTCTGGCGTAGAGGTGTGGGGAGAGAGTTCCAGGTCTTGGCGGCGAGGAAGGAGAAGGATCTGCCGCCGGAGGTCTTGCGCTGGATTCGGGGTACGATGGCAAGGGCGAGGTTGGCGGATCGGAGTTGACGAGTTGGAGTGTAGAAGTTAAGTCTGGCGTTGAGGTAGGAGGGTCCGGTGTTGTGAAGCACCTTGTGAGCGTGGGTGAGGAGTTTGAAGGTGATCCTCTTGTCTACCGGGAGCCAGTGGAGTTCCTTCAGGTGAGGGGAGATGTGACATCGGCGGGGTATGTCGAGAATCAGTCGTTTGATAAACATATAAATGATGCTTTACTAGCCATCAAGACAGACGGAGATACTGCCCGCTCTCAGGGTACGTTGCAGTACCAGAGGCAACCCTTTCGTAGAGGCAGAGGTTTCTCCTCTTTTAGAGGTACTTAACTGTTCTTACCGTCAACCACCTGCGGTGGCCTATGTCAAGCAAGGCGGCAAAAGGAAACAGCCCCCCAAGGTCGGGAGGCGAACCAGAAACAATGATTTATATTGGGTGCTGGCTACAGTTCCTTCTTCCCCACAGACCAACCAAGTGGGCACAAATATTTCCAATTACCAACATCATTGGGAACAGATAACATCGGACAAGTGGGTGTTATATATAGTGACTTTTGGTCATACGCTAGAATTTGTGCAAAAACCACCAAACCATCCTCCAGCAAAAACGCACTCACCTCATCTTCACTTACTAAAACAAGAAGTATCTCAAATGCTTTCCACGGATGCTATAGAAAAAGTTCCCACTCATCAGAGAGGACTAGGTTTTTACTCTTGGTTCTTCCTAGTAAAAAAAGAAACAGAAGAAAAATAGGGCAAACCTAGATCTCAGACAATTAAACAAATTCCTACACAAACAATCCTTCCGTATGATAACCCTATCAGATATTGTCCATCTTCTCAACAGAAGTGTCTTGCACCAGTGGCTGCTACTCTGCACACCCAAGGTTTTCAAATTTTCCTGTACTTAGACAACAGGTTACTAAAGGAACCAACTCCGCAACAGTCCTCCAATGCCAGCAACGCCTTTCTTGCTTTATTTTGCTATCTCTGCCTGATAGTGAATCACCAAAAGTCATCCACCATCCCAACGTGCAAAATTGTCTTTTTGGGTGTGAAACTTGACACAGACAGACAAGGCTTATCGGTCAAAAGAAAGACCACAGAAGCTTTCCAACCTGGCTCTCACAATTTCCAAAAGAAAGCTTGTTTCTGTGAGAACATTCAAATCGCTTTTAGGAATGATTTCCTCTTCAATAAAGCTAGTGCATCTAGTAAGACTAAAGATGAGACCACTACAAAAGGAACTGCACCTTCAATGGATCCAGTCTCAAGGGTCCTTCGAGGACTTGATCAAAGTCACACCAAGGATGGTAGAAAACTTACAGTAATTGTCTTGAATCATTCACAACTCTCAGAGTTTAACTTTCCTAACTTCAGTCCCAGATTTCATCATCACAACAGACGCCTCTCTAGAAGGCTGGGGCGGTCACTTGCAAGACATGTGCATCCAGGGGAAATGGTCTGACTCTCAGAAGAAGATACTGTGAATCTTTTGGAGTTGAAAGCAATTTTACTGCTTTACTGGAACAGATTATGGCGGTCATTCTGACCGCGGCGGTCGCCGCCCGCCAAGCGGTTCCCGCCGAAAGACCGCTCTGCGGTCAAAAGTCCGCAGCGGCCATTCCGGCTTTCCCGCTGGGCCGGCGGGCGACAGCCAGAAGACCGCCAGCCGGCCCAGCGGGACAGCCCCTTCAACAATGAAGCCGGCTCGGAATGGAGCCGGCGGAGTTGAAGGGGTGCGACGGGTGCAGTGGCACCCGTCGCGATTTTCACCATCTGCACAGCAGACAGTGAAAATCTTTGTGGGGCCCTGTTAGGGGGCCCCTGCACTGCCCATGCCAGTGGCATGGGCAGTGCAGGGGCCCCCAGGGGCCCCACAGCATCCATTCCTGGCATCCTGGTTTTGGCGGTGGACACCGCCAGAAACAGGCTGGCGGGAAGGCGCTCGGAATCCCCATGGCGGTGCTGCAAGCAGCGCCGCCAAAGCGGGTTTCCTGGGCCAGCGGGAAACCGGCGGGAAACCGCCGGCTCCCCTTTTCCGACCGCGGCTTTACCGCCGCGGTCAGAATCGCCCAGGAAGCACCGCCAGCCTGTTGGCGGTGCTTCCGCCGCACTCCGCCATGGCGGTCATGGACCGCCAAGGTCAGAATGACCCCCTATATCTTACCTCCTTTCAATCTCAAAGGCAGTGTTACCACATGCCTCAGTTAAAGTTAACCTGGGTGCAATATCTACATATAGACGTTCTGCAAACATATCTTCACTCTGTTCATCCAGACTCATAAAACAGTATATGAAGGGACAGTTTTACACTTTTTCTCCAGTGTGACCACCTCCTCCTCAGTGGCATCTCAACATTGTCCTTTCTCAATTAATGAAATCACCGTTTAAGCCCACACACAGAGCTGAACTGAAGTTCCTCACATAAAAAGTAGCAACTCTCCTTGCACTTACTACCAATAGGAGAGTCAGTGACATACAGGCATTTAACATCAAAGACCTTTTTCTAACTTTTGCGGATGACTTTGCTCTTATCAGGACGAATCCACAATATACGCCCAAGGTTCCTTTATCTTTTCACCTAAACAAACCGGTTATATTGAGAATTTGTTTTCCAAACTGTAGGAGGCTGGCCTGGCTTATAGTGGGTACCTTGTGGTACTTACACCCTATGCCAGGTCCAGTTATCCCTCATTAGTAGAATATAGGTGTTTCTAGCAGCTTAGGCTGATAGAAGGTAGCTATGGCAAAGCAGCTTAGGCTGAACTAGGAGACATGCAAAGCTCCTACTATACCACATATATCATATAGCACAATATCATAGGAAAACACAATACTCAGAGTTACTAAAAATAAAGGTACTTTATTTTTATGACAATATGCCAAAAGTATCTCAGAGAATACCCTCACTTAGGAGGTAAGTAATATACATAAGATATATATACACAAACCCAAAACAGGTAAGTAATAGTAAGAAAAGTAATGCAAACAGTGTAGAATTACAATAGGATGCAATAGGTGAACATAGGTCTAGGGGCAACACAAACCATATACTCCAAAAGTGGAATGCCAATCACGAATGGACCCCAGACCTATGGGAGCTTGTAAAGGGTCGCTGGGACTGTAAGAAAACAGTCAGGGTGTCCAAGATACCCCACCCCAAGACCCTGAAAAGTAGGAGTAAAGTACACCTACTACCCCAATAGGACACAATAGTCGTGATAGGGGGACTCTGCAAGAACCACAATCACCAGCAAAGCACTGAAGACGGATTCCTGGACCTGAGGACCCGCAAGGCAAGGGGACCAAGTCCAAGAGTCGCGATAGTGTCCGGGGGGGCAGGAGCCCAGGAAACCCCGGATGAAGGTGCAAGAAGGCTGCCTCCGGATGGAAGAAGCCTAGGATTCTGCAACAACAAAGAGAGCTAGGAACTTCTCTTTTGGATGGAAGATGTCCCACGGCGTGCTGGATGTTGCAGAAGTGTTTCCACGCAGAAATACGACAAAGAAGCCCTGCTAGCTGCAAGGGTCGCGGTAGAGGTTTTTGGGTGTTGCTGGGGACCAGGAAGGACCAGGATGTCGCCCCTTGGAGGAGGAGACAGAGGAGGCGCTCAGCAACTCAGAGGGCCCCCACAGAAGCAGGCAGCACCCGCAGAAGTACCGAAGCAGGCACTTAGAAGATTTGTGAACCGGAGCTGGCTCAGAGTCACAAAGTAGGGTCCCACGACGTCGGAGTCCAATTCAGAGGGTTGAGCACTGCAGGATGGAGTGCTGGGGACCCAGGCTAGGCTGTGCATGAAGGAATCCTTGTGAAAGTGCACAGAAGCCGGAGCAGCTGCAAATCATGCACTACACAGGTTTGCAATCTAGGGTGGGGAGGCAAGGACTTACCTCCACCAAACTTGGACTGAAGGATCACTGGACTGTAGGGGGTCACTTGGATATTGCTCCTGTGTTCCAGGGACCACGCTCGTTGAGGTGAGAGGGGACCCAGAGGAGTAGTGATGCAGAAGTTTGGTGCCTGCGTTAGCAGGGGGAAGACTCAGTCAACCCACGGGAGATTTCTTTGGGATTTCCAGTGGAGGGTGAAGGCAGCCCTCAGAGCATGCACCACCAGGAAGCAGTCGAGAAAGCTGGCAGGATTAAGCGCTACAACGTTGCTGGTAGTCGTCTTGCTACTTTGTTGCGGTTTTGCAGGAGTCCTGGAGCAGTCAGCGGTCGATCCTTGGCAGAAGTCAAAGAGGGAAGTGCAGAGGAACTCTGGTGAGCTCTTACATTCGTTATCTGAAGAATACCCCAGAGGAGAGACCCTAAACAGCCAGAAAAGGAGGTTTGGCTACCAAGAAAGGAGGATTGGCTACCAAGAAAGGTAAGAGCCTATCAGAGTGGGTCTCTGATGTCACCTGCTGGCACTGGCCACTCAGAGCAGTCCAGTGTGTCCCCAACACCTCTGTTTCCAAGATGGCAGAGGTCTGGAACACACTGGAGGAGCTATGGGCACCTTCCCTGGGAGGTACTGGTCAGGGGAGTCCTTTGTCCAGTTTCGCGCCAGAGCAGGGCTGGGGGATCCATGAACCGGTGTAGACTGGCTTATGCAGAGATGGGCACCATCTGTGCCCATCAAAGCATTTCCAGAGGCTGGGGGAGGCTACTCCTTCCCAGCCCTTCACACCTATTTCCAAAGGGAGAGGGTGTAACACCCTCTCTCAGAGGAAATCCTTGGTTCTGCCTTCCTGGGCCGGGGCTGCCCAGACCCCAGGAGGGGGTAGGTAGTGACCTATGTATAGTGCACGCGTGTAATGGTGTCCCTGCAACTCACAAAGTCCAGGGAATTTGCCCTGAACGATGTGGGGCCATCTTGGCTAGTGCCAGGGCGCCCACACACTAAGTAACTTGGCACCCAACCTTTACCTAGTGAGGGTTAGACATATAGGTGACTTATAAGTTACTTATGTGCAGTGAAAAATGGCTGTGAAATAACGTGGACATTATTTCACTCAGGCTGCAGTGGCAGGCCTGTGTAAGAATTGCCTGAGCTCCGTATGGGTGGCAAAAGAAATGCTGCAGCCCATAGGGATCTCCTGGAACCCCAATACCCTGGGTACTTAAGTACCATATACTAGGGAATTATATGGGTGCACCAGTGTGCCAATGGGAATTGGTAAATTTAGTCACTAGCCTGCAGTGACAAATTTAGAAAGCAGAGAGAGCATAAACACTGAGGTTCTGGTTAGCAGAGCCTCGGTGATACAGTTAGGCACCACACAGGGAGCACATACAGGGCACATACTATGAGCACTGGGGTCCTGCCTAGCAGGATCCCAGCGACACAAGGGCTAAAACAAACATACATACAGTGAAAATGGGGGTAGCATGCCAGGCAAGATGGTACTTTCCTACACAAACCCATCTACTGCAGCCGAAAAAACTCTACATACGTTGGATGTCAAACGATGTTTGAAATTTTACCTTAATCGTACCAAACACTTATGAAACACAGACCAACCAGTAGTCTCTTATGGTCAAGGTCACGAGGGAACTGGCAAACCACCAACCAAACCACTTAAAGTGCATTCTACGAGAGCAATCTCAACCTCAGCCGCTCTGTTTGCAGGCATCTCCTTGGACAAGAAATGCCAAGCTGCAACGTGGAAGACTACTCATTCTTTCACACAGCACTTCTGTTTGGAATCAGCACAATGCAGCGATTCATTCATGGGGCAGGCTGTGCTGCATCATCTATTTCATTAAGGCCAGCCTCATTATGAATGTAAGTTACATTGCCTTTCTTAAGAATATGATTTCTCTTCTGTTTTTTTATATCCATATATATATGTTATATATCTATATATATTATTTAAATATATAATTATATATGCATGAATCTATGTTTAATTTGCTTTGCAATTGCTTCTAATCAATTTGCAATTATTATCTTGAACATTACTTTCGCTCAATGTGCAACTCTTGTATTGTTGGTATTATCTATATGAACTGATATGCTTACACCCACTATCCATTATGGGCATAACAGCTGCTTGCTATTCAGATTCAAGCATGTGAATATATGAAAGATCAATACTGGATAAGAAAATAAGTTACTTACCTGTAACTACAGTTACCCAATATTGCTATCTTTCATAGATTCAAATGCAACCCAAACTCCTCCCCTGTGAGGCTCACCCTTCTTTTAGTGTAGTGCTTGAAAATCTGAGGAAAAGAGCCTCTCTGGGGAGTGTTCTAGAGTGATGGCATTTGATTGGGGTAGGAAAGTAGCCTCTTTTTGGCATGATTACCACCACTTTGTGCCTGCTGTCAGTGTGTTTTGACTGTGTTCACTGGGATCCTGCTAACCAGGACCCCAGTGACTGTGCTCTCTCCCTCTAAATTTGGTTGTCTGGGACACCAAAACCCCCAAATTTGGCATACTGGTGCCCCCATGTAAGTCCCTAGTGAGGGGAAATGCCACTGGTGGCATGGTTACCCCGTCACGTTTTGCCCAGTGTCGATGCCAACTTTGATTGGAAGTGTGCTGGGACAATACTAACCAGGCCCAGGCACCAGAGTTCTTTCCCAAAACTATACCTTTGTTTACCCATGTGGCACAGCCCTGGCACACAGTTAAGACTCTTGTAAATTTGGTACCAAGGGCCCGGTGGCCAGAGAAGGTCCCTAAAGGGCTGCAGCATGTATTATGCCACCCTAAGGGACCTCTCACTCAGTACATGAACACTGCCTTGCAGCTTGTGTGTGCTAGTGGGGAGAAAAGACAAAGTCGACATGGCACTCCCCTCAGAGTGCATGCCCGCAAACCACTGCATGTGGCATAGGTAAGTCACCCCTCTAGCAGGCCTTACAGCAATAAGGCAGGGTGCACTATTCCACAGGTGAGGGCATAGCTGCATGAGCACTATGCCCCTACAGTGTCTACGTCAATTCTTTGACATTGTAAGTGCAGGGTAGCCATACTGAGTATATGGTCTGGGAGTTTGTCATTACGAACTCCACAGCACCATAATGGCTACACTGAATACTGGGAAGTTAGGTATGAAACTTCTCAGCACAATAAACCCACACTGATGCCAGTGTGGGATTTATTGACAAATGCACACAGAGGGCATCTTAGAGATGCCCCTTGTATGTCAGCCAGCCTGGTAGTGGGGGACTGACCGGTGTCTGCCAGCCTGCCACTTCCAGATGAGTTTCTGACCACATGGGGTGAGTGCCTTTGTGCACTCTGTGGTCAGAAACAAAGCCAGTCCTGGGTGAAGGTGCTTCACACCTCCCCCTGCAGGAACTGTAACACCTGGTGGTGAGCCTCAAAGGCTCAAGCCTGGTGTTACTAAGGCACTCCAGCTAGTGGAGATGCCCGCCCCCCCGGACAAGCCCCCACTTTTGGCAGCAAGTCCAGAAGGATAATGAGAAACACAAGGAGGAGTCACCCCCTCAGCCAGGACCACCCCTAAGGTGTCCAGAGCTGAAGTGACCTCCTCCTTGAGAAATCCTCCATCTTGCTTTGGAGGAGTAGGACCAATAGGGATGTGCCCACCTCCCCAGAGGGAGTGGGCAAAAGGAGGGTGTAGCCACCCTCAGAGACAGTAGCCACTGGCTACTGCCCCCTGACCCTAACACACCCCTACATTTAGTATTTAGGGCCGACCCTGAACCCAGCTCTTCGGATTCCTGATGACCTCAAGAAATAAGAAGGACTGCTGAGCTGAAAACCCTGCAGAGAAGGGAAGAAGACAACAACTGACTCAGTCCCAGCCCTACCGGCCAGTCTCCTGCTTCAAAAATCTGCAAAAGAAGAAGCAACGCGTTCTGCAGGACCAGTGACCACTGAAAAGCCTGTAGAGGACTGTCTGCATCACCGAGGACCAAGAAACTCCTGTGGACAGCGGAGCTGTCCAACAAGAAGAAAAAGCAACCATCTTTAAAGGGACTCCCACCTCACTCCAGAAGCATGAGTCCAAAAATACTCTGCACCAGACGCCTATGGCCCGTGTCCAGAGGAACCAACCAGCCAGAGAGAACCCCGAGGCGATTCTGACCAAGTGTCCAACCTGGGATGACCTCTCCACCCCTCCATGACGCCGCCTGCAGAAGGAATCCCAAGGATCCCACTGACCGCGACTGCCCGGAAGGAAGATATCCGACGCCTGGAGAAGCACTGCACCCGCAGCCCCCATGCTCGAGAGAAACTGACCACTGGTGCAGCAGTGACCAGCAGGCAGCCCTCCTCCCTGACCAGTAGGTGGCTTGTCCGAGAAGTCCCCCGGTGCCCTGCCTGCAGCACCTAAGTGACCCCCGGGTCCAGTCCATTGAGTTCCATTGGGAACCTGACGCCCTGTTTGCACCCTGCACCTGGCTGCATCAGTGCCGCTGAGGGTGCGTGTTTGGTGCCTACTTGGGGCCCCTCCAGTGCTCCTCTAAACCCCCATGATCTGCCCTCCGACAACACGGGTACTTACCTGCAAGCAGCCCGGAACCAGAGTACCTTCTGTCTCCATAGGGGCCCATGTTATTTTGGCACCTGTTTGACCTCTGCACCTAACCGGCCCTTTGTTGCTAGTGCTGGGTGTTTGGGGATATCCAGGAACCCCTAACAGTGGGCTACCTATGCCCCGTAGACTGAACCCGTAGGTTTGTTACTTACCTCATAAACTGTACTTTACTTACCTCCCCCAGGAACTGTTTAAAATTACATAACTCCGACAAGACGGAAGTCCTCATACTCGGGCGCACCCCCTCGGCCTGGAACGACTCGTGGTGGCCCACTGCCCTGGGCGCTCCACCCACCCCAGCCAACCACGCACAAAATCTCGGCTTCATCCTCGACTCCGCCCTCACCATGTCAAAACAGGTCAATGCAGTCTCAACCTCCTGTTTTAACACCCTCCGTATGCTCTGCAGGATCTTCAAGTGGATTTCAACAGGAACCAGAAAGACGGTAACCCAAGCCCTCGTCAGTAGCAGACTCGACTACGGCAACGCACTCTACACAGGCATCTCAACAAAAGACATCAAACGACTCCAACGCATCCAGAACGCATCCGCCCGCCTGATCCTCAACATACCCCGCCGATGTCACATCTCCCCTCACCTGAGGGACCTCCACTGGCTCCCCGTGGACAAGAGGATCACCTTTAAACTCCTCACCCACGCACACAAGGCTCTACACGACACCGGACCCACCTACCTGAACACCAGACTCAACTTCTACGTTCCCTCACGTCAACTACGCTCTGCCAACCTTGCCCTCGCCATCGTCCCCCGAATCCAGCGCAAGACCTCTGGCGGCAAATCCTTCTCCTACCTCGCCGCCAAGACCTGGAACGCACTCCCAACCTCACTACGCCAGACCCAGGACCTCCTCACCTTCAGGAGACTCCTCAAGACATGGCTCTTCGAACGATAGCAGCACCCCCCCCCCCCAGCGCCTCGAAACCCTAACGGGTACATAGCGCGCTTTATAAATTATTGATTGATTGATTGATTGACAGTGTCAACTTTTAAAATAGCTTTTTGCCATTTAAAAAAAACTGTGTACATTGTTGATTCCATTCAAAGTTCTAAGTATTACTATGCAAAGTACCTTTCATTTAATGTACTTACCTGCTAAATGAATCTTGTGGTTCTAGAAATAAATTAAGAAAAAAAAAATTTCTATATAAAAACCTATTGGTCTGGAGTAAAGTCTCTTAGGCCCTCATTACGATCTCGGCGGGATCGGCGCTGATGGTCGACAGAAAACTGGCAGCACGCAGAACCTCCTGTCGGCCACATTATGAACATCCAGCAGGGCCGGCTGCCGGCCCAGCTGGAAACAGGGCCTGAACATTGACGCTGGTTCCAAATGGAGCCGGCGGCAATGTGTCAGTGCGGCAGGTGCAGCAGCACCTGTTGCGCATTTCACTGCCCGTAAATCGGGCAGTGAAATGCATGACGGGGCTGTGCATGGGGACCCCTGCACTGCCCATGCCAAGTGCATGGGCAGTGCAGGGGCCCCGGGGGGCCCGAGTCACTCATTCCGCCAGCCTTTCCCTGGCTGGTGGAATCAGACTCATTATCCGGAGGGCAGCGCTGCTTGCAGAGCTGCCCTGTCGGATCTGAAACGCCGCCACTGCCAGGCTGCCTGTTGGTGGGAGCCTGGCAGTGGCAGTGTTTTATCAGCGGCGGGTCTGCCACGTTCGTTATATGGCGGTCTGACCGCCATGTACGTAATGACCACCTGATTGTGTGTTTTCACTTATTGCTTGTGTATGTACAACAAATGCCTAACATTTCCCACTGATGAGCCAAACTCCTCGACCACTCTACCACAAATGGAGCATAAGTAATATCTATTATTGCCTCTGTCAAGCCTCTTGGGGAATCCCTGGACTCACTATATCTCATTTTGATATAGTATATACAGAGCCAGCTTCCTACACCTTGTATATGGTACCCAGGTACCCAGGGCAGTGGGGCACCAGGGGTTCCCTATGGGCTGCAGAATGTATTATGCCACCCATGGGAGCCCATGTAAAATGTGTCTGCAGGCCTGCCATTGCAGCCTGCATGAAAAGGTGCATGCATCCTTTCACTTCAGGCAGCTGCACCAGGTCACTGTAAGTCAACCCTATGGTAGCCCCCCTAGCCCAGAGGGCAGGGTGCAGGTACCTGTGTGTGAGGGCACCACTGCATGAGCAGAGGTGCCCCTACAAACTCCAGCTCCATTTTCCTGGACTTCGTAAGTGCAGGGAGGCCATTTTGCGCATGTACTGAAAATAGGTCACTACCTAGGTCCAGCAACATAATGGTAACTCAGAAACTGGGCAAGTTTGGTATTCAACTTGTTGGAATCATACCCCAATAAGTATTGGAAGTAAGATTCCATGCACTCATTGGCTCCTTAGAGGACCCCCAGCATTGCTACCACCAGTCTTACAGGGTTTTCCTGGCAACCCAAGCTGCTGACACCCCTCAGACAGTTTTCTGCCCTCCTGCTGCTTATCAAGCCCAGGAAGGCAGAACAAAGGATTTCCTTTGTGAGAGGAAGGTAAAACCCTCTCCCTTTAGAAATAGGTGTGACTGGCTTGGGAAGAGTAGCCTCCCCAAGCTACTGGTATGCTTTGAAGGGCACATTTGGTGCCCTCCGTGGGTCTCTCTCTTGGGTGGGTCCTTGGATTCAGCTTGCAAGATTCCAGCAGGACTCCTCTGCAACCTCTACTTCGACTTCTGGCCTCAGGAACTGCAACTGGAACCTCCAGGACCCTGAAGAAGAACAACTCTTCTGCAACATTGTTTCCAGGGCTCCTGCCAGGAATTGCAACATTTACACCAGCAATCCACTGAGGGTGGCGTGTCTTCAATCTGCACTAGAAGAAAGAAGGAATCTCCCTTGAAGTGAAGGAGTCATTTGCCTGCATCCTCAGGCACCTGCTGCAGCAACAACTGTCTGCATGGATCTCTCCTCATCTTGAGCTGTGTGGATCCTGCATCACGGGTGGTGGTCTGGAATAGTCCTTTTGGTCATCTCTGCCAGCTGTGCAACTTTGGTGGAGGTAAGCCCTTGCCTTCCCACACTGGACAGTACCCCTGTGCACCACGTCTCTTGCAGCTGCCAAAACATGTTTGCATCTCCTCCAAAGAATCTTTAGGAGACGTGTAGCTCCAATCCCTAGCACTCCTTCCCGCAATGCCCAGCCCTCTGCGTGGTTCTCCTGTGGTGTGGGATCCCTTTCTGTAGTGCTGCATGGTCTCCTTCTGCAACTTCTGTGTCCCCATCCTGTGGGACTCCTGTGGGTACTGCCTCCGCTCCTCTGGGTCCTCTGTGTTGCTGAGCGTCCCCTGTGACTCCCCCTCCTGGGTTGAGTCCTCATGGGCCTTGCTGGTCCCCGGCAGCACTACTTTTACACTAACCGCGAATTTGCCTTTGCCATGGCTTGTTGGTGGAATTCCTGCGCCAACCCCCATCTGCAATCTTCACTCCAGTGTGGGACATCTCCTGGATCCATCAGGAACTCTTCTCCGGCTCCAGGGCTGTAGTGCTGACCTGTTCTTCCTCACTGTCGAGCAATTCCTGCTGGGTGGGTAGTAGCTCCTACTCCTACTGGACTCCACTGTGACTCTTGGACTTGGTCCCCTCTCTCCACAGGTCTTCTTCTCCAGGAATACACCACTGGTTTCTTGAAGTCTTGACTGGATGTCTGCTTTTCTTCTTTTCCTTCCTTTTGGGTGGTTTGGGGAAATTCCAATGATTTAGTCCTGCTTTCCTGGTCGCTGGGGGCTACTGTGTTACTTACCTATGTGGTTTTCTAGTACTCCCAGCTCCCCTCTATACATTCCACTAATCTAGGTGGGGGTCCTGTGTTCGCATTCCATTTTTTTAGTATTTGGCTTGGGCTCCCCCTAGAGTCACTATTGGTTATTGCTATTTGCACTGATTTCTATCCTTTTCTATGCGTATTACTGTTTACCAGTGTATATATTTAGTGTATTACTTACCTCCTAGTGGACGATTGTCTTTCTAGTATTTTGTGGTATAGCGTTCCAAAAATAAAGTACCTTTATTTTTGTACAACTGAATGTTTTCTTTCATGTGTGTAAGTGCTGTGTGACTACAGTGGTTTTGCAAGAGCTTGGCTGCTCATCCACAGCTACCTCTAGAGAGCCTGGCTTCGAGACACTGCCTACACTTTACTAAGAGAGGATACCTTGACCTGGTATAAAGTGTAAGTACCTTAGGTACCCATCACAGACCAGGCCACCTTCCTACAGCCTATCCATGTCCTTTTGAAAAAAGAACCAAACTGCTTTTCTAAGGCACTGTGGGACTCCCACTTCGACCACAGGGATGATTCAAACTTGTGAAACTATGAAAGATACCAACACTGGATAACTGAAGTTACAGGTGAGTAACATGTTTTCTTACTTAGCACTGATTTTAAAATGAAATTTGTAAAGGCATACGTGGTATAGGCATTCGTGGTTAAGAAGTGGTCATAGTTCCGACCGCGTTGTTAAGTCACGTGGTTCTTCCATGCGTGGTTCCGTCATTCAAATATATATCTGCCGTAAAGCTTTGAAGATAATTAATCCTGTGGTCAGGTTAAGAAACTTTTGAAATCTAGAACCTGGCATGTGTTTTTCAAGTTGGATCTGTCTGAATGCGGGCCAAGAACACTGCGAGTCCCATAACGGGAGGAGTGTGTACCCTTTAAGGCTAATGTCTTAAGTTGCATCTCCTGCACTTGCCTTTCCGACTCTCCTGGTTTCCTGGCGTCTTTCGTGTCTTTCCTGGACGTGTCCTCACAGCTCACTGCATCTCTTCATGTCGGGGCTCTTCTTCAGTCTCTTCATCACTGGAGGGCTCCTTTTCTCCCTGGCACCTGGACTACAAAGAAAGCGGCATTCCATAAACTATCTGACTCTTGTTCATATGGACGTATTTCCTGTGTCATAGACAGCCTATATTAACAGAACACAAGGCCAGAGATTATTGGTATGATTCTGGGGACATTTTGGAACATGTTAATTAAGCAAAACTAAAATGAACTACATTATGCCTGAGTCATATCCGTGCTGCATACGTTTGAGTAACAAGAACAAGTATTGCATTAGCTTAAGATATTTTGATTGTAACTCATCGATTATGTTGGTTTGATTTAAGGCATGAAGGAATACATAATATCTACCGATTTGTAGAGGATTTTTTGTTATTATTTGTATGATACCTACAAGTTCTGCATTACTCCATGAAGCTTCACAGACAACAGGACAGGTAGACAAATTGTGAAAAATCCTTATATTTTCTTATACGAGTATTGTTACATACTTAGTATTACATTTACATTCTGTAGTGCATCCCTAAACAACCACTCAGATGGAGGGGGAATGATAAGGTATTTACATGACATATATCTGGATTCTGTCTAGCATTGAAGAAAGTAAGATATTTCAATAGTCAACTATACTATTTGTCTCATTATAGAAGAAGATAGAGAGGACCCAGGGCGACCCAGACAATGAATTCACTTCTCTTCCATCCCCTCTTCCGGGCTGGGCAGGGTAGACTTTGAATTATGTTAGGTATTGTTGCCTTACACAGAGATTGGGGGCATTTCTCGTGGCCGCTGTAGGAAGTTGGATCTGTATATACTATCTCAAAGTAAGAGATAGTGTGCACAGAGTCCAAGGGTTCCCCTAAGAGGTAAGATAGTGGCAACATTAGATAATTCTAATGCTCTATTTTGTGGTAGTGTGGTCGAGCAGTAGGCTTATCAGAGTGTAGTATTAAGCATTTGTTGTACACACACAGGCAATAAATGAGGAACACACACTCAAAGACCTAACTCCAGGCCAATAGTTTTTATATAGAATAATATATTTTCTTAATTTATTTTTAGAACCACAAGTTCAGGATTTGATGTAAATACATAAAATGCAAGGTACACCACACAGGTAAGTTAGGAACTTTGAATTAGAGCAATAACATACACAGTTTTTGTTAAAATGGCAATAAGCTATTTTAAAAGTGGACACAGTGCAAAAACAGTTCCTGGGGGAGGTAAGTATTAGTTAGATTGTGAGGTAAGTAAGACTCTTACAAGCCTCAGTTCCTGCGCATAGGCAGCCCACCGTTGGGGGTTCAAGGCAACCCCAAAGTTACTACACCAGCAGCTCATGGCCGGTCAGGTACAGAGGTCAAAGAGGTGCCCAAAACACATAGGCGGCTACGGAGAACAGGGATGCTCCGGGTCCAATCTGCCAGCAGGTAAGTACCCGCGTCCTCGGTGGGCAGACCAGGGGGGTTTTGTAGAGCACTGGGGGAGAGACAAGTAGGCACACAAAACACACCCTCAGCGGCACAGGGGTGGCCGGGTGCAGTGTGCAAAGCAGGCGTTGGGTTTTGTATTGGTTTCAATGGAGGGGCCTGGGGGTCACTCTAGCGGTGCAGGCAGGCACAGAGGGGGGCTTCTCGGGACAGCCACCACCTGGACTAGGCAGAGGGTCATCTGGGGGTCACTCCTGCACTGAGGTTCGGTTCTTTCAGGCCCTGGGGGCTGCAGGTGCAGTGCTTGGTCCAGGCGTCGGGTCCCTTGCTACAGGCAGTTGCGGTCAGGGGGAGCCTCTGAATTCTCTCTGCAGGCGTTGCTGTGGGGGTCCAGGGGGGTCATCTCCGGATACTCACGGGGTCACAGTTGCTGGGGAGTCCTCCCTGAGGTGTTGGTTCTCGGGATCTCGAGCTGTTGTTAAAGTTGAGCAGGAGTTTCTTGGTCCTTTTGTTCAGGGCAGTCCTCTGAGGCTTCAGAGGTCACTGGTCCCTGTCGGATGCATCGCTGGTTGCAGGTTTTTGAGTCAGGAGACAGGCCAGTAGGGCTGGGGCCAAATCAGTTGTTGTCTTCCATCTTCTCTGCAGGGCTTGTAGGTCAGCAGTCCTTCTTCTTTCTTCAGGTTGCAGGAATCTGATTTCCTGGGTTCTTGGGTGCCCCTAAATACTAAATTTAGGGGTGTGTTTAGGTCTGGGAGGGCAGTAGCCAATGGCCTCTTCCCTGTGGGGAGGGGGGCACATCCCTAATCCTATTGGGGGAATCCTCCAAAACTAAGATGGAGGATTTCTAAAGGCAGGGGTCACCTCAGCTCAGGGCACCTTAGGGTCCTCCTTGTTTTTCTAATTATCTCCTCCAGCCTTGCTGCCAAAAGTGGGGGCAGTGGCCGGAGGGGCGGGCATCTCCCCTAGCTGGGATGCCCTGGGGCACTGTAACAAAAGGGGTGAACCTTTGAGGCTTACCACCAGGTGTTACAGTTCCTGCAGGGGGAAGTGAGAAGCACCTCCACCCAGTACAGGCTTTGTTCCTGGCCACAGAGAGACAAAGGCACTCTCCCCGTGTGGCCAGCAACTCGTCTGGTTGTGGCAGGCTGGCAGAAACTGGTCAGCCTAGCACTAGGAGTTGGACTGGCATTCAGGGGGCATCTCTAATAATGCCCTCTGGGTGCATTTTACAATAAATCACACACTGGCATCAGTGTGCATTTATTGTTACCAAACTTCCCAGATTTCAGTGTAGCCATTATGGAACTGTGGAGTTCGTGTTTGACAAACTCCCAGACCATATACTCTTTATGGCTACCCTACACTTACACTGTCTAAGGTTTTGCTTAGACACTGTAGGGGCATAGTGCTCATGCACACATGCCCTCACCTGTGGTATAGTGCACCCTGCCTTAGGGCTGTAAGGCCTGCTAGAAGGGTGACTTACCTATGCCACAGACAGTGTGAGGTTGGCATGGCACTCTGAGGGGAGTGCCATGTTGACTTAGTCATTTTCTCCCCACTAGCACACACACGCTGTGAGGCAGTGTGCATGTGCTGAGTGAGGGGTCCTCAGGGTGGCATAAGACATGCTGCAGTCCTTAGAGACCTTCCCTGGCATCAGGGCCCTTGGTACCAGGGGTACCATTTACAAAGGACCTACCTGAGTGCCAGGGCTTTGCCAATTGTGGAAGCAAAGGTACAGTGTAGGGAAAGAACACTGGTGTTGGGGCCTGGTTAGCAGGGTCCCAGCACACTTTCAATCATAACTTGGCATCAGCAAAGGCAAAATGTCAGGGGGTAACCATGCCAAGGAGGCATTTCCTTACAGCCGCCTATTGCACTCCTGCGAAAATATACCAGATCAGACCCTGACATTACAACACTAGTGAAGAATGTACCAACAAAAGGCCATTCACTTTTTATGTGGGTGTAACAACAACAGATTAGATACATTCTTCTGATTTAGCGATATAAATTGTTAAACGTCTAAAGAAGCAATGATGTATTTATGGAAAAAAATCCATGTAAAGCTTTTAAGAATGAAAGGTTAAGAAAAATATATTTCCTTTTTTGAAATGGCATGAGTGCTATGCACTATGATGACAAACAGTGTGTAATTTACAGCACAGTATTTTGTCCTTACTGTTGTTTAGTGCTGGCTGATGTGTTTTCTGACATGTTTTTCTGGCAGCTCTTTGTGTGGCTTTTGCTGGAATGCAAATAGCCCGGAGACAATATTTTAAAATAAGTCTTTGCAATTGGTCATGCTGCGTCTTCAGTTAAAAGCATTATACGGGTTGTTTTGTTTGCTTTTTAAGAGCTGTCTGTAGTTATTTCAGGCCAAGAAATTATGGTATTGCTGAAAGTATGACTTAATGATATTACTGTAGTGCAGCATTATTTTCATTGTTCTGGGAAAGTACTTTATAAAGATAAACATTTTTCCTATTATGTTTGTTGCTGAGACATTTTTAGGGTCGAACGTGCTCAAGCGCTCTGGGCCATGTTGTAATCTCTCTGTGGGCTTCTAACCACGCCCATGTCACACCCACCACTTTCATTAGTTCGTGGGCTAGCCTTTTAAAAATCGATTGATTCCATTTGTGAAGGGCATTCATATGTCATGCCTTTTCCGGTGTTTAGCTCTCCTCGAGCGCACCGGTAAACTACTTAAAACATAGGAGGCTCTGTGTTTTCAGCTGGTTTCTGGACTACCTTATCTTTTCATTTCCTGCGCAGCGTGATCTCGCTGGGCAGAAGTCGAGCGTTTTGAATGACATCGACCATGTTACATGGATAATTGCCAGCAACATGGATAATTGCTGATAAGTTTCACTGCGAGCAAACTTCTGTTTCCTTTTCTGTGTCACCTTCTTTCCATTATTAGTTTATGTGGCAAGAAAGAAAAGTCCAGTTATTAGATTACAACGCCAATAGCTCTAACGTGAGCAAACGCGAGACCCATGGCATTGCAAATGCTTGTTCTAGTTTATCAATACAAAGGCACCCCGGTAATCACCAGGGTTCCGGGGAAATTGGCAGAATAAAGAACAGAGGGCCCTACTTAAAGGAATATGCAGAAATTATGTGCAGTCAAATGACAATTTTAATCCACAATTATGGTTACCAAAATAGCGCAGTGAGTGCTAGTGCAGAACAATGAGCTGTGTGTTAAAATAAGAACAAAACAGCCCTTCATAACAAATCATATTTTCTTTCTGCAATTTCCTTTAAATAGAGAATTTTTTTTCTAAGCACATCAAGGGAAGGGTGTCTTTGCGATTAAGGAAGTATTTCCAGTTATCTGAGATGGTGCACGCACCATATATTTTAATCAATGTTGTCAGGAATGATGAGACAGCAGAAAAAGAAAATACATGCCTATTTGTGATTGAATGATCTTTATATGTGTTTTCATTGTATACATCGAAGCGTAATAGGGCTTGGGGTATTTTTGTCTTGTCTGTTGTTTTTCTATAAATAAATACCCAAAGACACTTTAATGGAAGGTCTGTTTTAGCAATTTTACACTTTTTACCTGCAGCTTGATAATTTTTTATGGGATTTTATTCTCTGTCCATCCTTGCATTTTTGTGAAGCCGCATTCTTCCCATTTGAATAATGCTGTGGTCCAAATGTGTCACTGGTGTGTTTAGCGAAATAATGCTTCTCATGGTAGGGGACAACTTGTTATAAATTCCATCACATTTTTGGTACTGTTTCCGTTTTTTCGTCACACACATCAAAGGAAGGCCATTTTAGCAAAATAAAGGCAATCTTCCCTGTTGTTTTGTCGAGATACACCCATGTTCCAAGTGGTTAATTTGTATTTGTATAAATGTTGTCTGTAATAGTTCTATTAAAAGCCAAAGAGCAAATAAATGCATATGATTATTTGATTAGTTACAAGGCAATAGTGTTTGCGTTACTCTTGTGTTCTGTGCTACAGCAATAGACATTTTAAGGAAAGTTCTATTTCTAATTTTAGTCTGTAACAAATTGGGTTATTAATTGTGAAGGGTACAAGTCTTTCACGAGTAATATATCTGCAGTTGGCTTTTTTCTGAGAACCTAAGTACCACATTGTAGCTGTTAGAAATGGGGTTTCCGTTTGGCTAGGGTATGCCCTAAGCCAGGCAGAACCTACCACTGGTCAGGGCAAGGGAGTTACACATCCAAAATAACCCCTGCTCACCCCCTTGGTAGCTTGGCACGAGCAGTCAGAACCAACCCAGAGGCAATGTGTAAAGCTTTTGCACACCACGCACAACACATGTGAGGCACTATCCCTACCACAAGGAAACACAACACCATGTTATATGAAAATAAACTGTATTGTACACAACATAATTAGACCAAACACAACATGTCAGTAATGCCCTGCTACTCAAGCAGTTGTCAGACGTTACACAATAGTTACCCTGCAGAAACCAGCAGTAGTCACACATAACACACAGGTTACTTATTATTCTGCAACATAAGCAGTAGTCAGGAATCACATTACTAAGGAAATGCACTTGCCATGGATATATCATAAATGCCTATACTAGGAACATTATAAATCATATGGCAAGTAATAAAAACATATCAGCATAGAATGCCCATAAAAGGAACATTAGCACAAATATGGCACATCATCAAAAGGAAAACCAGGTTAGCATAACAATCCACAATTTCCATACCAGGAACATTTGAAATATGTAGAGGAGTAGGGTCCTTAAAAAGTTTGATGATGTAAAGGCACCTCTAGTGCCAAGAAGTAGCTGGGGGCCCCCTAGTGCTCCACTGTGCCATAGGGTCCATTTGGTGATTTTAGTTGGGGGGGGCAGCATGCGCCCCCTTGTTTTTTATGTGGGCCCTCTCCTGGGGCCCGCAATCTCTATGGCCCCCGACTGGCCCTACAATGGGGGGACAAAGCACAAAACAGTTGGAGCCACAAGAGGGGGGGACCTTGCGGTGTGGTGGGCCTCCGATGAGGCTCCCGTCCCACCCGCGGTCTCCAGAAATGCAATTAGGGCTCCGATGGGGCGCGGGTAACCTCTGATGAGACTTCCTTCCCCCGCCCGTCCTCCAAAGCAACTGAAGGGCCACAGCGGTGAGCAGGCACCAAAGTAGGTGCCTGCTTGTGCCCCGGGGGTGCTCCTCACAGCGTACTTCACCCCCGTGGCACGCTAGGAGCACACTTGCTCCGATTTCCCTTTTCTGCATGCCCCGGGGGCATAGGATGGAGTGCGATTCCAACGCATTTCCCAAAGGCGACCGGGTCACATCGGTGAATCCTTTGTCAACAAAGCGCTCACGATCGCTGGGGGAAATTTAACAGCGCCCGGGTGAAGGCAGTGATTCCAGGATTCCAGACTAAATTATTGTCTAGCCAATGCTTCTTCTTTCAAAAAGGAAAAGTACTTTTATTACACGCACACTACTAAATACTACACATTAAGGGCCATATGTACGAACATATTTTCCCATAGACACAGAATGGGCAAAACCGCTTGCTACATCTGGCCCTAAATTACAAATATGTACACATATAAATGGAAATCATTTTGGTGAAACCCTCATATTACATTACACCCCTAGGGAATCCTGAACCCAATAATCACAATGTCCCATTACATACAATACAATATCACAATATAGGGGGAGTCATTAGACATAATGCAGGCCTCTTGGCTTTGCTGGGATGTTACCACATCACTGAAAGTAGCCATGTCATAATTCAACATTGCACCGTCATTTAAATCAATAAACACATTATTAGTCATCATTAGCATTCACTATAATGGTAAACAATGCAATGTCAGCCCCAAGGTGTCCTGGCATGCCCCAGCATATAAGCACAAAGCTCTACCTCAGAGTGCTTTAAAATTAATGACATCTCCTGGATTCATTCTTTTAAGGTCCTTGGAGACTTAGGGTAAAAGATAAACAAAACATTCCAGGGGCTGCTGCACCTCATGCATCCCTTTATAACACATGGACATAATATTGGTAGTGCCCCTGATCCTTCTTGGAGCACCACAAAGAGTTACTCAAATGTAATCCCCCTCACCGGGCATTATAGGGTGTTCCAGCTGTAATGATGCATATTTTATGGGCAGGTTTGCCCACTCTCTTCCTATTTCTGTTGCAGCCACCCGCCACACTGTTTTTTTTGTAGGGTGCACCAGTCCTACCCTGGGCACCTAAGAGTTTCAAGGGTTGATGGGAGCATGGGCAGTGCCCAGTGCCTTCTCCTGCACTGCTTGGCTGGCTCCCCGCATAGCTGCTATTATGCCACGCTGGTGCTGGAGCTGGCATGTGCATTCTTCCTGTGTCCTTATGGGTGTGTTGCTGTTTGTTGTATGCCTTACTTACTCCACTGCTCCCACCAGTCACAAGGATGCAGAGCAGGAGACAGCAGAGTGGCTTAATGGGACTGCGGTGGTGCTCAGGTTCTCTTCTTGTCCTGGGATAGGGTCCTCTGGGACATCACAGATTTTGGCAGGCCCAGAAGATGGGGTCAGTGTAGCCATGCTGAGTTTGTGGACCACGCAGACACTTTCTCCCAAGGGAGTAAGATACAATAAAAAATAATATGTTGCGTCCACACCTGGGGAGTTGAGAAGGGTCGTCACAAAGTGTCATGCATTGTGTTCTCTGCCCAGTCCTCTTGGGGACCAAACAATATCTTGGACCCTGTAAGACCAATCTCAGCGAAGCAGGAGTCATTTTCATCCTCTTGGTGAGCTCTAGCTACCCTGAGCATCCTTTTCAGACCTCCTGTCCTTTGAAGATGCTTTATGCAAGGGACTGGGTATTTAAGGGCTCCCTGTGTCTGACCTATCCTCTGCTTGCCTCCTGGTGCTTTTCTTCTGCTGTGAGGGCATCTTCTACAGCCACTCTGCAGCCAGCCAGCAAACATCCTGTCTGCCACACTTGCCTCCTTTCAGAATCTCCTGGCTTCTTGACGGGATATAGGTGGGTCAGTGATGTCAAAGTCCAGCCCACAGAAAGTTAAAGGAAACCATCCTGGGCCCCTTATCAGGTCCATTCCCCCAACTGTTCCTGAGGTGATATTAGAGGGCCAGCTCTACTGGCCCTGGTGAGGTCTTCCTAGCCCTGGCGGTCAGCTGGATTCAAAGTTTCAAAGTCCATCCTTGTAGGGCATTAGGTGTCTTGTTCTTCCAGTTAGTCATTCCTCAGCCATTGTTGCTCCCGGGTCCAAGACCTTCTCATCTGTCTCTTCCACATGCAGGATTTTTTAATTGAGGCTGGAAGATTTAGGAGTCAGACAACCCTGCATAATCCTAGGATGCCACATCATCTCTCTAACCCTATCCCAACCCTCCTGCACAGCATTCAGGACAAACAAAAATGGCAACTTCAAGTTTTCTCTTGGTAAGACCTACCCTGAGAGCCTCAGCTACGCCTCTAGCTGACACAGTTGCCTGATCCCTTCCCACCAAAACGTCAAAGGCGAGTTCCCCCTCCTGTGCTGGCTCTAGGGGTCTGGTCATTTAATTTGTTCCAGTCGGCCTTGGCTGCCTCAGCCGAGGTGCAGTGTGAAAATCTAATTATCAGATGCAGATCCCCTTCCTACCCTGTCCTTTCCTAGGAACTTGGTCAGCACTGTTAATTGTCCTATTGGGTGAGGATCCACATGGCCAATTAGGAAGGAGAGAGGACTGAAATATGATTCTGAGCTGAGACAAGGAAATATGAAAAATTGTAAAGTGCCAAAAGATGTGTATGTGGGATGTTGAGGACTGTAAATTCAATCTGAGGGTGCAGGTTTACCCCTTGATATGGTGCTAGACCTTGTAGGAAAAAGTAGAGCAAAACTGTACTTTAGGGCAGATTTGCCCTATAGTATATACACAATGTAAGCACCACAGACCGTCAGTAAGCAATAGAGACCAACAATATGAAGATCACCTCACATCATGAGGCCAACTCCAGGTTAGTACCAATGCCTGAAGAGTCTCTTCTGCAACAGACTACCTGTGTGCAGATACTGGGCTACGCACAATGGTAGTCTCACACTTGTAGCCTGCATACATATGTTCAGATGTAACCAGCCCAAGCCTCTTACCCTGGCGGAGCAGCAGTGGGCTTATCCTAAAAGGTGGAGACTGGTGGTTAGCACACTCAGTCCAATCGTAATCAGTTGTGAAAAATCCTGGTGCACTAATGCTACATAAATCATTTCCAGCCGCCTGGGTTGCTTTGCTGTCATCAGTACATCAAGAAGTATAAAGGAGTGTTTAGCAAGCTCAGGCTTTGGATCAGGCCTCTATAACCGTTGGCTTTCAGGTGCTTTTCACGGTTTGCCATTGCTTGAATGAGATGTTCATAAAGCCCATGGTATGTTTTGAATGGGTAAATCAAGTACTCATTTTCTTAAACAGCAAATGCAGTATGATGTGTTGCTTTACCCACACTATGTTTGGTATATTTAATTTGCTGGCACAATGAAATTGTATTTGCTGTTATTGCTTTACTACTTGCTGTTTGGATTCTTACGCCCAGTCCTTAAATGAAGTCACAGTTCTTTTCACTAATTTCCTTTGCAGGTTAATTTGTTTTACTTTAGTTTACTGGTAATATAACATGCAGGATTTAGTTTTTTGTTCACAAACTGAGAAGTTCAGGGTCACAGGTATTCTTAAAGTGCAAGGAACATTTCACAATTCAAGCTAGGAGCCAGACACACGGGACTGGATGTGCTGAAAGACAAGTCAGTGGAGGCTGACACTAGAACACTAGACCGCTATCAGTGACCCACGTACTTACTTCCTGGGTTGTACTCATTTCTGGATCAAGAGGGGTAGAGTCTTAATTAGATCTCATAGAAACATAGTCATGCGCCTGGGAGGTTCCCACGGTTGTATTGGCTTTCTGATTCTCGCTGCATTTTGCACTTGTTTTGGGTCCCTTCAATATCTGTTATTTTCCTCCGTCCCGATTCTCTTAGTTCATACTAGTCCCTTCCTGTCCTTGCTTTGTTGGTTGTGCGGTCTCTTGTCCCGTTTTTTGGAGTCTTACCAGTGAGACTTCAGCAGCATCCAAGGGTCTTGTCCCAATTCAGGGTCAGCACCGACTCGTCATAGCACCATACCCTGCTGAAACTGGTAAGCCTTGTTAAAGTTGTTATTTGGTCCATACTGCTTAGCTGGGCTTATTATACATATTATGGGGGTCATTCCGACCCTGGCGGTCCAAGACCGCCAGGGCCGGGGACCACGGAAGCACCGCCAACAGGCTGGCGGTGCTTCCCAGCCCATTCTGACCGCTGCGGTAAAGCCGCGGTCAGAAAAGGGGATCCGGCGGTTTCCCGCCGGATTTCCCCTGCATGGGCTGAATCTCCATGGTGACGCATGGAGATTCCGACCCCCTTCCCGCCATCCTGTTTCTGGCGGTTTTTACCGCCAGGAACAGGATGGCGGGAACGGGTGTCGTGGGGCCCCTGGGGGCCCCTGCACTGCCCATGCCACTGGCATGGGCAGTGCAGGGGCCCCCTAACAGGGCCCCATAAAGATTTTCACTGTCTGCTTAGCAGACAGTGAAAATCGCGACGGGTGCAACTGCACCCGTCGCACCCCTGCAACTCTGCCGGCTCCATTCGGAGCCGGCTTCCTTGTTGCAGGGCCTTTCCCGCTGGGCCGGCGGGCGCTCTTTTGGTGGTCGGCCGCCGGCCCAGCGGGAAAGCCAGAATGGCATCCGCGGACTTCTGACCGCGGAGCGGCCATTTGGCGGTTCCCGCCAGGCGGGCGGCTCCCGCCGCCCGCCAGGGTCAGAATGACCCTCTATATGCCATATGTCCTCCAGCTGCTCTGAACTCCCTATTTCTTATTCTTGTAACTTCCAAACAGAGTAGTACCATCCACTGAAACAGATGAAGTCCGAGACATCTCTTGCTCATTTCCTTTTCTGTTTCTCTCCTGATTTCTGTGTTGCCTGCACCAGCACACTATTCAGGGAAGGTAGGGCCTTTCAGCAGGTCCACAAAACTGAAGCCTGACAATTTACAAGGCCTCTAAATGGACTCATCTGAAACTCCCATTGTAATTATGGCCCAAGCTATTATTAAGATCCATGCAAAGCTTCAGGTTGCTAAGTAGAAGTGGATTTGTTTGCTTAACCGAACTTAATCAATTAACACCTAATACAAATAATACTGCTCCACCCTTGCCATGGAATGACAATACCTCAGCCAGTACCACTGCAGCAGTGGAAGGTGTGAGTAGTAAAATTAGGGAGAATCATAAATCTTCAGTCACTCCAAATGTAGCCTTAGCTCGTCTAGATAAACTTGGAGGAGATCCTCATAAGTTTAAAACTTTCCTGGCGAAGTGTCAATTTCATTTTTTAGCAAAACTGCAATTGTTCCATAATGATTCCACCAAAATGTAGTATCTAACTAAAGACGCTTTGATGCGGGATACTAGATTTATTTTGAATGAACCAGGTGGGCTCAATTCATGGTGCAGTTCACCTCCATTTTTCAAAAGAGACATACAATCCAATTGGCTCACACTGGCTTGCTAATTCTCAGACAAAGCAATCAGGATCTAGTGAGTTATGTCAGCCTTTTTTCAACACTTGTCTTCTGAAGCTGTTTGGACAGGTATGTCAGAAGTCACAGTCTTTCATCAGTTTCTCAGAAAAGACGAGAATGATGATTTGTAATAAGTGGTTAACCAACTGATTACATCCTCAGCATGATTTAACACTGCAGATTGATACATAACAATGATTCATGAAATCTGGGCAAGAAAATTATCATTTCTTTGCATAGATCCCGAAAAACCCATGCAACATGGGGAATCAAAAAAGATGCTGCTAGTCTAAGAACTAGAAAAACAGAAGAAATCAGGACTTTGCTTTTCCTCTGGAAGAGCAGGATCTCTGGTGACAGCTGGCACACAGTTGCAGGGAAACGACTCAGTCCATCTTAATTACTGCCCCAAGTTGCTGCGGTTGTGTCCGTTATATCAGAGCACATTACCTTTTGCAAGTTATGATTGTCGAGTCTGAAAGGCGAATTATGGTTCTTGCTCTTGTTGACTCTGGAGTATCCTGGTGTTTTATGAACAATTAGTTTCAAGTGGCTTTACAGATTCCTATCAAGAAAAAGTAGCAAAGGAAGAAATCCATGGAAATGATGGGTCTGCTATCACATCTAGAGCAGTACACGTCAAGATTCTCCTGTTTCTCATGGTTACTCAGTCTTGGCACACAGAAGATATTCACTTTAACTTAATAAATAGATGCCTATTCTTTTTGTACCATTCTTGACACCACGTGGCTTAGGAGACATTGGGTCTGATATAGATTTCGGTGGATGAATTACTCCATCACAATGGTGACGGATATCCCGTCCGCCGAAATATAAATCCCATTATTTCCTATGGTAGGGCAAAGTCATTAAAAATGTTGCCCCTGTAATTATTGCAGTTTCGTTCAATTTTTGCCCACTTTCGGGGTCATCCCCAGCCTTCATATATCACCCTCTCAGCCAACATACAGCAATCCATATCTCATTTCCAGTCTCCCAGCTGCAGTGCCTGCTCTGCCCCCCCACAATCTTGCAATGTTGCATTTGGCGACTGTCAAGCCTAAAGTCAACCATATCTGTTCCACGTGATTTGGATCCATTTTGCTCCAAATACTGAGGAAACACCATTTAGCAGAGGCGGTCAGAGTGCCTTTATTCACTTCACTCATACATGCCACTACCACTGCCCAGGAGTTTTGTAGTACCATGCATTCCCAAACAGTGGTAGAACGTGCCAACCTGCCCACACCAACAGCTCTCAGTCATTGCCCTACCCATCTTGACCAGTGAAGTCTGGGCATAATAGGATCGGTGTAGTATTTTTAATTGAACTAATCGGAAACCCGCCCTATGGCTTCTTCTCTCAGGGACGCCAGTGCCTCTGCCCACTCGACTGGTCTGGATGGACTAAAGTTGTAATGACCTTGAGCAAAGGAGAGGCCAGCACCTTGGCCAGGATTTTGACCTCCGCATTTAGAAGTGATATCTGCCAGTAGGAGCCACAGTCATCTGGACTTTATGGAAGACCACAATTACTGGCCAGTCACTGGTCCCTAGGCATTGAGCCTTGTTGCCAACACTCCTTAAACATGTGAAACATGTAGAGGGCCAGCTTTGGGGCCATTGGTTTATAAAGTTCAATCAGCACTCCATTTGGGCCAACAGCCTTACCAGAGTTGAGATTGTGTATTGCATATGCTATTTCAGCTTTAGTAATCTGTTTGTCAAGAAGAACTCTATCAGAATGCGAAAGAGTTGGAAGGCGAATGTCAGTCAGGAGCTCCCTGGATTCCTCTGCCGTAGCAGTCACAGCCAGGGAGTATAGCTGGGTGCAATAAGCAGCAAAGGCATCAGCTACTTTTTGTTTATCTCTCACCAGGGTCCCATTTTCTGCTTGCACCTCTAAACCTCAGCAGCCAGCCTGTTCCTGTTTGTCCAACCAAGCTTAGAGTTTGCGTGCCTTGTTACCCAGTTCATAGAGGCAGAGTTGCGTAGCTCTATGACTCCCCTTGGTGGTGTCAGTGGCCTCCTCCTTACATTCTTTCTGCTTTCTTCTTTAACAGTAGGGTATGATGGCTGTCAGTGGTGTCTCACGTGGTAAGTCCCCTCTCTAATTCATGAAGCTCTTGTTCAAGGTTCTCAAGCTTGGCCCATTTGTTTCTTTTATGGCCCAAAATCAGAGAGAGGCCCTACCCTTTGATTACTGTTTTATATGCCTCCCATAGTGTCTGTATGGAGTCAACCAAGGCCTCATTGTCAGAGAAATAATGCTTTGTTGCTTCTATTAGGCCCTCTCTAACATACAGCACTTTGAAATCCCCGCCTCCCATTCAGCAGTTTTCGTTCTGGCAGTAGGGCACTCAGGCCAGGGAGTACTATGTCATGGAGACATGGTGGGACATAGACTGAGCAAACATTAATCTTCACTCTCTCCCAACTCTGCCTTGTATCTCCCATGTGTGTCTGACCAAATCTATTGGATAGTAAGTGGGATTGACTTCCTTATAAAAATCCCCACTCCTCTGTAACTTGTAGAGTAACCCACACGTGCAACCATTTTGTTTTGACATCTATCCTATGCTTGATATGTGTTGCCAATCAAAGGGGTCTCCTGAAGGAGGAAAAAATCAGAAACCCACTTTGATGTATTGCATCCCATCCCCTACTTTGATTTTTTCCCTTAGGCTGTTTACATTACAAGATAACAGTTTTATATGCGACTGTGAAGTCACCCATTTGTATATGCGAGCCAGAGGCCTCACCGACCAGTCTGCCCTAGAGATTGGGGAAAGGTGCAATGGTGGATGTATATGTTCGTTATCAGTGCCAGGGCCTTGCAAAATAGCTTCACCTTCCAAAATAAATGAGAAGTGCAAACACAGCCACTAAACAGAACCCTTCTCCCGGCACATCAGTCTTGAAACTGCCCCGCTGCCCAGCATTGCAGAGTGCCGGTCACCTCAAACTGGTACTAAAACAATAGGTGGCAGTACCTCCCACCTACACTCACCTATATATTGCTCACGTGTTACCAAGAGCCATCTGTCTTTGTTAGTAGATAGATCATCCTTAGCTGCAATTGCATTCAGTCCATTATCCTGAAAAAGAAAAGAAAGAGAGCTGCTTTCTACACTGAAGCTCTGCACCGGTATGGGTCCAAATGTCCATCAATTGCATCCCTTGCCGCCAAACCAGTCTTTGTGAAACTCTTCTTAAGTCGTAGCCCACGTGTCCTGTTGCTGCGGTGACCATTGGCCATGCCTCATATCTTTTGTGTTGTCCCTGCAGCCCGCAGGGTCATGATTGTGTCACTGTTGGCGAAACTGGTTCCTTGGCCTTGCTCCTCCGGCCGGTCTCCATCCATCAAGCCAGTCCTTTCTCCCACCACTCGCAATTGCGCCTGAGAACATCATAGAAACTTTCAGGTCTTGCTCCCTTAGGACTCTTTTCACTTCAACAAAACTACAGCACTGTTGCAGGACTCGGAGTGTGCAGTCTGGGAAAAAGCTGATAATTGCATTTTATATTGACAGGAGTGGCACTACGAGCTGCTTGAAGATTTACATCGCAAGCTTTAAAATTGAAAATGTGGGTGATTATCGTGCGGGATGGTGCAACTGGCTTGGGCAAAGTTCCAAGGATCCTGTGAGCCCTTTCAACAGAGAAGTAGTTTGATAGTCCAAAAGGCTACAAAACCTTAAGAATGAGGTCTTCCACAAGGAGATCTACTGCCAGCCCTTCTGCTTTTCATGAACACCGACCACACAAATGTTGTTCCTCCTCGGGTGGCACTCAAAGTCTTTGAGTTTCGCCCCCAAGACACACGTAGTGGCGTGCATTTCTTTGACTTGTTTCTTCAGGGAGAGTGAGTCTTCTGTTTCCTTCATCCGGGCACTACTATTGCCAACCTCTGCCCTGACTAGTGTGACTTCAGTGAATACTGTGTCAGTTTTGGTCTCCAGGGATTCCCGGATCCCCTGCATCACCATCATAATGTCTTTGAGTGTGAGTGTCTCACTTTCAAATAGATGTTGTTTCACGGGGCCTAGCGCACCCTTCATCCCAGCTTTACCTACTAGATTGCGGGAGAGTGCAAATTTGTCCGGTCTGGTTTGATAGGCCCCTTGGGTGCCTCTGCTAAGGTCATCGCTATCATAGAGCAGACCCGTCATCGTCAAAAGGGCCCCCAGTGAGAGTCCCCGCTGCCAGCCATGGGGCATTCCCCAATGGGATCACTTCCTGCGTCCTGTCATGTTTCCCACTTTCTGCCCACGGATGTCCAGTGCCACCTCTAAGGCCTGATATGGTGCTCTGCGTATTAGAGTACAAACCTCACTTGCAATATGTCTGTGGGGCGCTTCAGCCTTCCAATCCCGCCCCCCTCGCTGGGGCTCAAGTAATCCCCGATCAGTGCTTGTGTGTTGGGGGAAGAACGGGACTCTCAAGGTGTTGCGTGCCTACAGAGTGCCCATGGCATCACTAAATGGGGCCAAGAAAATGACCACAGTTCTGCCCACTACACAACCTGTGGGCGCTCTCTGCTGTGGTCACTAAATTCAAAACCCCATCAATCATTGGACCTCTAGTGTAGTCCATAATCACTATCTCGTGGGTGTGAGGGGCGCCATTCAGACCCGCATTCAATGCCGGTTGATTGCCTTAGTCCAGACAGTCATGAGATGTATGCCACCTCACCAAACATCATGCCATCTGCCAGCTTCTCTCTCTGGGCCCCCTATGTCTCACCAGGAGCCTCGATTCTCCAATGCACACTTTAGCCTCACGCCGTTGGTTCTTTGGGCTGTACTCAATATTGCTTGATGGTCAGGAGGGTATGTGCAGAATGCCCACGCAATGTGCTTTCGGCTCCTCTTCAACTCACCAAGGGCCCCCCTGCTTCGGTTGGTCTGTCAACCTTGACGCCGGTGCCTGTGGGGCCGCTTATCGGTGCCGCAGAGGATGTTTAGAAGAACGTCGCTCAACCACCATTTCACTCTAGCCGGAGGCCCTGCGGCTCTAGGATCCACTTGGGGCACCAAATCTCAAAGCACTGCTGCCCCTTCCACTCTAAACACCCCAGGGTCCCCTCTCATGCTTTTCTTGACTCTGGGACACACATGCACTACCCTCAGCTCACTCCGGCACTGTCTCCTTACGCAAGACGGTGGCTGTACATGCTGCACCGGGCCTCGACCCACAGTGTTAGGATTCTTGTGTCGCCGGACTCTACAAAAGAGCTCTTTGGTATCCCCGCAGCCTCAGGCCACCCACACTGCAGCGACGGGGCCACAGGAGACAGACCAGTGACCAGATGACAGGGGATTGGGCCAATGGAGGAGAGGAGCCACTCTAGCAAGCTGCAATCTCATGGCCTTGCCTCTGGTCTCAGAACATTCTTGTGCTATATTACTGCCCTCTTTTTAGGCCTGTCTCACCGACGTTTAGGTCTAGTCTACTTGTGGGATGTGAGTGGTTGAATAACATAAAAAATATTAAGAAAGAGAAAAAATAACATTTTGATGATTTTATTGATTTAATGATACTGTTGTTAACACATATTAAAGATCCAGTTCTGGTTCTCTGTTAATAAAGATAATCCTCGAAAAAGTGATATCAAGGACAACAATCACTAGTCACAAATCAGTCCTGATTGAGCCACCACGTGTTCTGAGAGTATTCTTCCACTTCAGGGCTGCAAAAAAGGTAATGGTAACATGTAGATTTTACACTCAACATGAGTAAATACCTTGAATCTCATGTACATACAAAGATTGTCCAACATTTAAGCTTGAGAGGTTGTGATCTAGCAATTCCATATCAAAGATTCAAAAACAATCCATATGAAACTGAAATATAATAAACAATTTTTGATAAGAACGTTCTTAATATGTCTTTAAAATAAAGGCAACAAGAATAAGAACACCAGAGAAATAATTAAATTATAAGCAATGGTAACTCAGTGACCATGCAAAACTAGTAAACCAAGGGTAAATGGCATCAAAGAAATCTATGCTATATTTGGGGTGAAAGTACAAGCTAAATCACAACCTGTCCAAGTTAAATGTAGGACAATCTTTGTTTAGGTTTTTTAATGTTAAGTATAAAATGCGCAGAATTTTCTGTTTACAATCCAGCCTCTGCAACAGTAGGAAAAGCTTGAATTTCGGAAGGGGTGAAATGTACTATTCCCACTCCAACTAGAGCAACGGTAGGGAAAGTGCTGAACTGCAAGGAGGTTAAGTTTGCTATTCCTACTGCAGTCTAAGCAAGAGTAGGGAAAATACTTCACTTTACACACATTACATATATGGGTAACCCTACGAATGTAGACAAATATTAAACTGTTAACAACAAAATATTATTTACTATTACAATATAAATACAAGAAAACAATTAATCAATGTACATATTTAATATTCAATAAAAAATATCACTTAACAAATAATTATCTAATTATTATTTAACACCCCACCCTGTAATCCTACAAACCTAGCCACTTGCACCTAAAGTATAACGAAAACATTAACTATTCCAAAAGATACATATTTAAAATAATTAAATAATTAACTATTAAAAGTTAATTCTTTATTAATTATTACTTACCTAACATCCCACCGTAGACCCCTAAAAACCTAGCATTCCACAACTAAAATGAAAGGAAATCAAATAAGTATTCCACAGTTTACATATTTAAAATTAAATTCGATATTTAATTTACAAATAATAATTAATAGTTGATTAATTATCACTTAACTTCCCACCCTATACACCTACAAACCTAGCATCTCAACTTAAGTATAAGCAAAACACATCAGAATCCCATATTTTACATAATTAAAAATCAATTAAATAATTAACAATTAATAATAAACTGTTAATTATTACTTGTTCCCACCCTACACCCCAACAAACCCAGCAGCCCACAACTAAAATATAAGTAAAATAAAAAACTCCATAAATAAAAAATGTATTAAATAATTAATAAATAATTGTTAACCAATTAAATCTTAATTATCTTCCCTCCCTATTTTTCTAGAGCCCGCAAATAACAAGTAGCGAAAATAAATCTGTATTACATAAATCACATATTATCAGTCATATAATTAAAAAACATTTATTAAATAATTCTTAATTATTTATTTCCAAAATAACTTCCCACTGTATCCCCCTACAAACCCAGCAACCTGCAGCAATACTATGACTTTTTAAAATAATAAAAAATTGTAAATCACTTAAAATGACAAACTATATTCTAAAAACAAATAATAATATTTATATAAACAAAGGTAACACATAAAATCAATATATCAACTAAACACATTAAAAGAATTAAGAAACAATACTTTTAACTACTATATTAGTGAAAATAAAATGTAAAACATTGATAATATTTACAACTATATTACCTCAAAAACATATTCTTGTCAGCGATATTTGGGCATCACGATATTTATGTGTAACAATATTTAATTTGCGATATTTCTGTCTCCCGATATTTTTTAAATTATATTTTGTCCAAACACCCCTGTTTCCCACACCGTCTCATACCTAAGTTTAATGCCAGAAGGAGTGGATAACCTTAAATCAAAGAAGATTACACATGGTTCCATATAATACTGTGGGTTTCAATCAAGTGAAGAGCTTGGTCGCCAGGTAGGAACCGAAGCTTCTCGAAGCAAGAGCCCTCACTCACCATCCGGTGACATGCTTCATCATAGGGCCCGCTCCTCGTCAGGCCGGCACTGCAATGCCTGACGGGCCCCGCGAGGGGGCTCTTTGCTGGAGTTCTTTTGAGAATCGAAAATAGCCGGTCAAGAATAATGAAGTGAAGGATTGGTATATGAAAAAACTGTTAAAAATGCCTAGAGGTAACAACTAATTATATTTAATGCTCGTGCTCATACCTCTGACAAGATTAAAAACCAAGAAAACGGGGAGTCGGTGGAGTAATGACCACAAACCCCATTGAAAAATAGGTAAGTATAATGATGTCTCTTAAAGAGAATTTTAACATCTAAGAGACAGAGCACACAGGATCCCCTGTGTCACTCTACGTAGTCGGTCAACATGTTTCTCGCTTGTAACAGAAGAATTACCTTATGCGATTCATCAGGACCTAATAACAAACCTAATCCTTTAAATCGTGGAAACTTCCACAAATATGTGAATCATAAACCCTCCAAAAATTAGGGTAGGGCCACATCGGGGGAGTCCAGACCAAAAAATCAACTCTGATTTCAGTAATTGACGGTCACTGCCAGTCAACCTACGCTGGAACGAGAACCCCGGGATCCGGAATACTTACCTATTTTTCAATGGGGTTTGTGGTCATTACTCCACCGACTCCCCGTTTTCTTGGTTTTTAATCTTGTCAGAGGTATGAGCACGAGCATTAAATATAATTAGTTGTTACCTCTAGGCATTTTTAACAGTTTTTTCATATACCAATCCTTCACTTCATTATTCTTGACCGGCTATTTTCGATTCTCAAAAGAACTCCGGCAAAGAGCCCCCTCGCGGGGCCCGTCAGGCATTGCAGTGCCGGCCTGACGAGGAGTGGGCCCTATGATGAAGCATGTCACCGGATGGTGAGTGAGGGCTCTTGCTTCGAGAAGCTTCGGTTCCTACCTGGCGACCAAGCTCTTCACTTGATTGAAACCCACAGTATTATATGGAACCATGTGTAATCTTCTTTGATTTACTGTATATTGGGATACTTACACACGGGACCAGGAGTTTTCACTCCGAATATCCCATTTTTCTGCCCCTCCTTTGTTGTTTTTTGGAGTGGATAACCTTCCTACTGTTTTTTGCCTGTTTTTCATTTGTCATCATCCTTCTTGCTATATTTCATGCTCATGCTATCTTTATTATTGGATTTCGCAGGGGCGGTGTTGTGCTTGACCACACAGTAGATAGGTACCTTGGCATCAGGTACAAAAAGCAGGCGAATTCTGGATTTATTGTACTGGGGTGTGAAGGTAAAACTGGGGAAGTGTGCTACAGTGATTGTCCTTAGATCTCCAGGGTCTTAGATCTCTATGGCACTTCCCTGATGGTGCTTGCACCGGGGGTTATGAGATTGCCCGGTTGCCGAGGCCCATCTCCTAAAGGGTGCCAGGAGGATCTCTCTGTGGGTTGGCTCTGGCAAGGTTGTTTATGGGCTCAGTTAGCATGTCGGCCCATGCTCAGTTTCCCGTGGAGGGGTGGGTGAGGTTGTCCGGTGAAATTTACATTTAGAGGTAGTGGTCGGGTATACATTGTCGGGGCTCATCGTGCCCAAGTCAATTAGCTGGTGCTGTAAGGGTCAGCGGGGTGATCAACCATAACTTCATTGAAGTGTTGGTTAGGTGATCCAGTGTACAGTTTTTTTTTCAATCCATAATATGTAATGTTAGCTGCAATCAAGATTATATGCAGTATGTCAATAAACAAGGTGTCGAATTTTGTTGATGGAATGTGTAAATAGGGCCTGAGAATAGCTCATTCTCTAATGCAAATACCAAATTGACTCAGGACCTTCTCTTACATGCTATATGACTGCCCATTTTTAGGGTTGCGCACGTTAAAGCGCTCTGGACCACGTTGTAATCTCTCTGTGGACTTCTATCCACGCCCATGTCACGCCCGTCACTTTCATTAGTTTGTGGGCTTGCCTTTTAAAAATCGATTGATTCCATTTGTGAAAGGCATGCATACGTCATGCCTTTTCCAGTGTTTAGCCCTCCTTGAGGGCACCAGTAAACTACTGAAAACATACGAGGCTCTGTGTTTTCAGCTGGTTTCTGGACTACTTTATCTTTTAATTTCCTGCGCAGCACAATCTTTCTAGGCACAAGTCAAGCGCTTTGCTTGACATCGACCCTGTTACATGGATAAATGCACTTTTGCTGGTAACATGGATAATGGCACTTTTGCCAATAAATTTCACTGCGAGCAAACTTCTGTTTCCTTTTCTGTGTCACCTTCATGCTCATGGGGCTCGCATATGTGAACTGTTTTATTTTTCATTATTAGTTTAAGTGGCAAAAAAAGTCCGCTTAGGAGTTTACAACTGTAATAGCTCTAACACGAGTAAATGTGAGACTCGTTGCAATGCAAATGCTTGTTTTTACCGGGTTTACGTGCAGTCCTCCCTGTGACAGAAAAGGCAACAACCAGTGATGAGCCATGGGCGGGTTCTGTACGTCCTGTATGCTTTCAATAGGTATTTTCGCATAGAGACAGCCTGCGCTAGTAGGTGAAACCTAAAATAAAGGAAAATGTTGCCATTTACATCAGTTTCCTTTGTCTTGGTCTGTCGCACAGAGATAATTTTCACACTACAAGGAAATAATTTTCACTCTGCTTGGAACGAAACTCTTCAATGCGTGAAAAACTATTTGTTATGAACATCAATTCACCGAGGGCCTGGGGTAGCAGAAGTGACATCACACCCCAATTGACCAATACATTCACTCGCCCTCAGATGCTTACACATTAACACACAATCACACATACACACACTTTCCCACATAAACACTCTCACCTGCATGCAAGCACACAACATACATTTAAAAGCATTTTTATTTCTTATCTCAGCTGCCAGGGAGGGTTATATTCTAGCTAATTCTACTCTATTTTTTCTTACACTAACAGTGAATAATATAGTGTTATTCACTACTAGAATAATAAAAAAAATGACAAAAAACAAGGTGACTAGCGCACCAACCGATGCCCATAAGGACGAGGTGTCCCTGTGTTCATGGCACTGATTTTGCCACGTCTGAGTCCATGGGTCGCAAATGCAGTGCTGCGACCCCTAAATGACGTCCATAGTTATGCACCATTACATATATTTGTACGGCTTATATCTTACGCAGAACTACTTTGTTAACAGGAGGACACGTTACTTAAATTGTAACGTTAGTCGCAATGTCCCTGAGTCGCACGTTTCAAAGTTTTCCATGGACATTTGCGAACGCTGCAAAAGAACTTCAACATTGTTTGCTACTCCGTTGTCTCATTCGAACGTGGTATCTGGTGTTTCCACGGTCCCCTTGCTTGGTTGTAAGTAGGTAGAGGTGCGCCCCTACGGTCGCTCTGCCTGGGCCCTCCATGCTGGCCCAGTTATACGGGGGCAGCAGACTTGGTGGGAGCTGGCGTGTTCTCCGCCAGGCGCTGCCTGGTTCCGATAGCCCTGCCTTGCAGCAGCGATAAGCGCTCCTGTGCCTAATGCAATCCTCCCCGCATTAGGGAAACCCCTCAATTAGCCCTATCTCTGGGTTGGTCCGACGTGTGTTTGGGCCTGGGAGAGATGCTTGGGGCTGCCCTTGGCGCTCCCTCTTTATGCCAATATGTTTTCTCCAGCCTAAGCCTTGATGAAGCCGGCCCCTTTGGCGACGGGCCAGGCAGAGCGAGAAATTAACCTGCTGGCGGTGGGCACCGAGTCAGTATATAAGGCCGTTTGCGAGCGTTCAGTGAGGTGAGGGAGGTCCGGTGAGACGGATTTCAGGAGTGAGAGAGGGCAAGGATGGTTCGAGGAAGGGCCGCATGTCTGCTGCTGCTCTCTGTCCTCCATGCGGTGCACAGCAGGCCTCGCGAGGTGAGAGATGGTGCCTGTAGAGCACACATTACCAGCTCAACGTCCTCCTGCCACTTCCGTAACTAAAGGGTATAGGTGTGTAACGCAGTTTAATCTCAAATAAGAAATTAGCCCCCCTCTCAGCTCCTTGAGACCCTCATGGGTGAGTAGTGCTCTGTACCAATTCCTTGATTGATTGATTGATTGAAATTGCGCTTGGCTGAATTTATTCTCACTGGTGTGGCAGGGTTACAAATGTGTGCCTTTCATATTCTTATATCTTGTCACAGTACATTGCACAGTCCCATATTATAGTCGGCCATTGGAATTATGGTGTTGTCCGTGTAATTGCCACATAATCCATTATAAAATGCATAATCAACAGGTTTAAAAAAAAGAAAACTTTTCTAGTTCAAATGGTATGAAAGTTGCTAAAATTACTGCAACCCTTGTTGCCACACAATTGAGGGCCCTTCGCAAGGGCTGACTGGTCATTTTTCTGTTGCTTATTGCTACGCTTGGGTGGTAAACTTGTACCACTGAGGTACAATCTATGCCCAGATAGTAATTACAAGTGTAAAAAAATGACAAAGTAATGAAGTAATACTATCACAAAATGTGCCTCATTAGGCTGCATTATTTGTCTTTCCTTGTTACATAATTTAGCCAACACTGCTGCATAATTTCAGTGGTCTAGTTTATAGTGATATTATGTTTCATATGTACTAGCAATGGTACTGATCACAATTAATTTCAATTAAGAGCTAGTAAGAGCTATGTAATGTGGCACGATATACACCTGGTGGCATTAAGGCTAATTATCCAAACTTATCTCAGAACTAAATAATTAATTCCACAGGAAAATATTAAAAGTGATATCGCTAAATTGTTACCACAAGGTACGATTTCTATTGTCTGCGTACATTGTGCATATACTTTATACAGCTATGTAAACAAAATTTAATCTGTTCCATTTGGTTACATTTCCTAAATAGTGTTTGGTTACTTTTTGCATCTCACTGCACAGCATTAGGTTTGATAAGGTTCGCTGTTACAGTGAAAGATCGCACAGCTGATGATTCATGCACAGAAGCTGCAGACCATGGGGTTCTTCTACCTTCAGTACCCAAAGCTGCATCACATACACATTCAGAAAATACATGCTGTCTGCTTGCCTCAAATAAGTTATTGTGTCATTTTATCAGTATAATTTTGCACACTCATCCAGTGTTTAATGAACGCAAAACACACCACATACAGGCACACACCACATGCATAAACACCAAGTTTATACCAATACACACAAAACATAAGCACACTCACACCAGGCTCAAATGAACTCTGCACACAGAAATACGTAACATGGAATGGCCATGCAACACACATGCTTAATTAAAAAGCACCACAGGCATGCACACACATACAATACTCACTCAAACTGCAAATGTACATATGTGGATCATATATACCAGAGATACACAAGCACAGGCCTTCACTATTCACAAACTGGGCCACAAAAACTGCAGCCCAACAAGCTGTCAATGCTTCTCTCCCCTTAGCCTAATCTGCCGAAAATATATATATATATATATATATATATATATATATATATACACACACACACAATAAATGATGTAAGAAGTCCAGCTATTTGAAATTAAACACTAACAAGACTGAAGCTGTGATCTTTGGGGAGAGCCCTTCTTAGTGCGACTACACTGGTGGCCAACAGAGCTAGGACCTACTCCCACCCCCTTCACCTGTGCCAAGTATCTCAGGAGCATCACTAACTGAAAACTTGACATGACAGCCCAAAATCAGTGTTGTCACCATCTCATGCTTCCAGACCCTGAAGATACATATCTCATCTCACCTCAAGGAGCTACACTATTGCAGATGTTGTCACCATTTATGACCTGGTGCATGATTATGCTGAAGCTTTTGTAGTACTTCATGAAATATATGTATCTGCAGTTGTTATAGGGTTTTGCAACTGTGTAGGAAGTTGTCTTTCTATATACTATCTCAAAGTGAGAGATAGTGTGCACAGAGTCCAAGGGTTCCCCTTAGAGGTTGATAGAGGATGATAGGGGAAAACTTAGGTAATACTAATGCTCTATTTTGTGGTAGTGTGGTCGAGCAGTAGGCTTATCAGAGGGTAGTGCTAAGCATTTGTTGTACACCCACAGTCAATAAATGAGGAACACACACTCAAAGACCTAACTCCAGGCCAATAGTTTGGGAAGCATCCCGAACAACGACTCCTTAACAACGAAGTCGTGGAAAACGAAAGCGGAACAGCGCTTTCGTTACCCACTTCCTTGTTAAGGGTCCTTAACCACGCGTGTTCTTAACCATGCACATGCGTGGGTAAGGCACAGAAGAAGGGAGTCGGCTGAGGAGGACGACGCGATCAAGGAGGAGGTAAGTGGGGCTGGGTTTTAAGGGCAGGGGGGGTCGGGCATTTTTAGTTTTAGGGGCAGGGGGTCGGGTGGTTTAGGTTTAGGGGCAGGGGAGGGGGGGTCAGGGCATTTTTAGTTTTAGGGGCAGGGGTGAGGGTCGGGGTATTTTTACTTTTTGGGAGTGGGGGTTGGGGTAGTTTAGGTTTTAGGGGCGGGGTGGGGGGTTGGGGTATTTTTACTATTTGGGAGTGGGGGTTGGGGTGGTTTAGGTTTGTGGGGTGGGGGTATTTTTAGTTTTAGGGGTGGTTTAGGTTTAGGGGCGGGGGATCAGGTTATTTTTAGTTTTAGGGGTGAGGTTGGGGGGTCGAGGATTTTTTAGTTTTAGGGGTGGGGGGTCGGGCGGTTTAGGTTTGGGGGGAGGGGTATTTTTAGTTTTAGGGGTGGGGGTCGGAGTGGTTTAGGTTTAGGGGCGGGTTGGGGCATTTTTAGTTTTAGGGGCGGGGGTCGGGGTATTTTTAGTATTGGGGTGGGGGTTGGGGTAGTTTTAGGTTTTAGGGGCGGCGGTGGCAGGGTCGGGTATTTTTACTTTTTGTGAGTGGGGGTTGGGGTGGTTTAGGTTTGTGGGGTGGGGGTTCGGGGTGTTTTTAGGTTTAGGGGTGGTTTAGGTTTAGGGGCAGGTGAAGGGGGTTGGGGTATTTTTAGTGTTAGGGGCGGGGGTGGGGGGTCGAGGTATTTTTAGTTTTAGGGGTGGGGGTCGGGCGGTTTAGGTTTGGGGGAGGGGTATTTTTATTTTTAGGGGTGGGGTGGGGGGTCGAGGTATATTTAGTTTTAGGGGTGGGGTGTTGGGGTGGTTTAGGTTTAGGGGCAAGGAGGGGGGCGTCTGGGCATTTTTAGTTTTAGGGTGAGGGTGGGGGGGTCGGGGTATTTTTAGTATGTGGGGGTTGGGGTGGTTTAGGTTTTAGGGGTGGGTGTTGGGGTGGTTTTAGGGGTGGGGTGAGGTGTTGCGGTAATTTTAAGGGTGGGAGTTGGGGTGGTTTTAGGGATGAGGGTGGGGGGATCGCGGTAATTTTTAGGGGTGGGGTTGGGGGACAGGGGGGACGCATTCTGGAACCATGCATGCCTTTCACTAATGCCTTTACCAGGAATGCCCTTACAACGAAAAATCGTTGTTAAGGCATTTGTGGTAAAGGCATTAGTGGTAACAACGAGGTTGTTGTTCCGAACTCGTTGTTCCGGCATGCGTGGTTCCAGCATGCGTTGTTCCGACATATATTCCAATAGTTTTTATATAGAAAAATATATTTTCTTAATTTATTTTAGAACCACTAGATTCAAGATTTGAAGTAAAATACATAAAATGCAAGGTACTCCACGCAGATAAGTAGGGAACTTTGAATTAGAGCAGTGGTACACACAGTATAGGTTAAAATTGCAATAAGCTATTTTAAAAGTGGACACTGCAAAAATCAGCAGTTCCTGGGGGAGGTAAGTATGTTTAAGTTTCTCATGTAAGTAAAGCACTTACACAGTCAGTCTCCTGAGCATAGGCAGCCCACCGTTGGGGGTTCAAGGCAACCCCAAAGTCACAGCACCAGCAACACAGGGCCGGTCAGGTGCAGAGGTCAAAGGAGGGCCCAAAACACATGGGGGCCTATGGAGAACAGGGGTGCTCCGGTTCGGCTCTGCTGGCAGGTAAGTACCTGCGCCCTTGGGGGGCAGACCAAGGGGGTTTTGTAGAGCACTGGGGGGACACAAAGAAGCACACAAAACACACCCTCAATGGCACAGGGGCGGCAGGGTGCAGTGTGTAGGAGGCTGGCCTGGCTTATAGTGGGTACCTGATGGTACTTACACCTTGTGCCAGGTCCAGTTATCCCTTATTAGTAGATTAACAGTGTTCTAGCAGCTTAGGCTGTTAGAGGTAGCTATAGCAGAGCAGCTTAGGCTGAACTAGGAGACATGCAAAGCTCCTACTATACCTCTTATATCATATAGCACTATATCATAAGAATCACAATACTCAGAGTTACTAAAAATAAAAGTACTTTATTTTAGTGACAATGTGCCAAAAATATTTCAGAGGATATACTCCCTTAGGAGGTAAGTAAAATACACAAAATATACACACAAACCAAAATCAGGTAAGTAAACCGTTAGAAAAGTAGTGCAAACACTGTAGAATACAATAGGATGCAATAGGCCTGGGGGCAACACAAACCATATACTAAGAAAGTGGAATCCGAACAACTTAGGGACCCCCGGCCTAGTGTAGTGTGTAGTGGGTCGCTGGGAGTGTTAGAAAACACTAAGGGTGTCCAAGATACCCCACCCCAAGACCCTGAAAATAATGACCCTACTTCCCCAGAAACACACTAAAGTCGTTATAGGAGATTCTGCAAAGACCACAACTGACTGCAAAGCACTGAAGATGGATTCCTGGACCTGAGGACCTGCAAAGGAGGGGGACCAAGTCCAAGAGTCACAAAAGTGTCCGGGGGGCAGGAGCCCACTAAACCCCGGATGAAGGTGCAAAATGGCTGCCTCCGGGTGGAACAGCTGAAGATTCTGCAACAACGGAAGATGCCAGGAACTTCTCCTTTGCACAGAAGATGTCCCACAGAATGCTGGAGGATGTAGAGTTGTTTCCCTGCAGAAAGATCACAAACAAGCCTTCCTAGCTGCAAAGGTCGTGGTTGAAGAAAATGGGTGCGGACCGGGCCCTGGAAGGACCAGGAGCTCGGCACTTGGAAGAGGAGACAGTGGGGGCCCTCAGCAACACGGAGATCCCACGCAGACGAAGGCAGCACCCGCAGAAGTACTTGAACACGGGTTCAAGAAAACTGAGAACGGCAGTCGTCTCAACACTACAAAGGAGGGTCCCACAAAGCTGGTGGTCAACTCAGCGAGTTCAACAATGCAGGACAGAGGCTGGGGACCTGGGCTAAGCTGAGCAGGAAGGATTCCTTGCAAAAATGTACAGACGCTCTAGCAGCTGCAGTTCACGCAGTACACAAGATTACTGTCTGGCGAGGGGAGGCAAGAACTTACCTCCGCCAAATTTGGACAAATGGACCACTGGACTGTCGTGGTCACTTGGATCTAACACCTGTGTTCCAGGGACCACGCTCGTCATAATGAGAGGGGACCCAGAGGACTGGTGGAGCAGAAGTTTGGTGCCTGCATTAGCAGGGGGAAGATTCCGTTGTCCCATGGGAGATTTCCTCTTGGCTTCCAGTGCAGGGTGAAGGCAGACAGCCCCCAGAGCATGCACCACCAGGAAACAGTCGAGAAAGCCAGCAGGATTAGGCACTACAATGTTGCTGGTTGGCTTCTTGCTACTTTGTTGAGTTTTGCAGGCGTCCTGGAGCAGTCAGCGGTCGATCCTTGGCAGAAGTCGAAGAGGGAGATGCAGAGGACCTCTGGTGAGCTCTTGCATTCGTTATCTGATGAGAATCCCACAGGAGAGACCCTAAATAGCCCTCAGAGGAGGATTGGCCACCTAGTCAGGTAAGCACCTATCAGGAGGAGTCTATGACGTCACCTGCTGGCACTGGTCACTCAGAGGCCTCCATTGTGCCCGCACACCTCTGGATTCAAGATGGCAGAGGTCTGGGATACACTGGAGGAGCTCTGGGCACCACCCCTGGGGTGGTGATGGACAGGGGAGTGGTCACTCCCCTTTCCTTTGTCCAGTTTCGCGCCAGAGCAGGGGCTAGGGGATCCCAGAACCGGTGCAGACTGGCTTATGCAAGGAGGGCACCATCTGTGCCCTTCAAAGCATTTCCAGAGGCTGGGGGAGGCTACTCTTCCCCAGCCCTTAACACCTATTTCCAATGGGAGAGGGTGTAACACCCTCTCTCAGAGGAAATCCTTTGTTCTGCCTTCCTGGGACTTGGCTGCCCAGACCCCAGGAGGGCTGAAGCATGTCTGTGGGTTGGCGGCAGCGGTAGCTGTAGTGAAAACCCCAAAGAGCTGGTTTGGCAGTACCCAGGGTCCATACTGGAGCCCCCGGGATGCATGCGATTGGCACCCCAATACCATATTTGGAATGGGGGGGGGGACAATTCCATGATCTTAGACATGTTACATGGCCATATTCGGAGTTACCATTGTGAAGCTACATATAGGTATTGACCTATATGTAGTGCATGTGTGTAATGGTGTCCCCGCACTCACAAAGTCCGGGGAAATTGCCCTGAACTATGTGGGGGCACCTTGGCTAGTGCCAGGGTGCCCTCACACTTAGTAACTTTACACCTAACCTTCAGTAAGTGAAGGTTAGACATATAGGTGACTTATAAGTTACTTAAGTGCAGTGAAAATGGCTGTGAAATAACGTGGATGTTTTTTCACTCAGGCTGCAGTGGCAGTCCTGTTTAATATTGGTCTGAGCTCCCTATGGGTGGCAAAAGAAATGCTGCCGGCCATATGGATCTCCGGGAACCCCAATACCCTGGGTACCTATGTACCATATACTATGGAATTATAAGGGTTTTCCAGTGTGCCAATTAGAATAGGTGAAAATGGTCACTAGCCTGCAGTGACAATTTTAAAGGCAGAGAGAGCTTAATCACTGAGGTTATGATTAGCAGAGCCTCAGTGACACAGTTAGGCACTACACAAGGAACACACATTCAGGCCACAACTATGAGCACTGGGGTCCTGGCTAGCAGTTTCCCAGTGAGACATATAAAACACACTGACAAATAGGGTTTTCACTATGAGCACTGGGGTCCTGGCTAGCAGGGTCCCAGTGAGACAGTAAAAACACCCTGACTTATACTCACAAACAGGCCAAAAGTAGGGGTTACAAGGCTAGAAAGAGGCTACCTTCCTACACAGTATTCAAAGTAGGTGTCGGGTTTGCTATAGGAAGCAATGGAGGGACCTGGAGGTCACTTAGGCGATGCAGGCAGGGCACAGGGGGGCTTCTCGGTCCAGCCACCGACTGGCCTAGGAAGAGGGCCACCTGCTGGTCACTCCTGCACTGGAGGTTGGTTCCTCTCGGTCCTGGGGGCTGCTGGTGCAGTGCTTGGTCCAGGCGTCGGGTTCCTTGTTACAAGGCAGCCGGAGTCAGGGGGAGCCTCTGGATCCTCTCTGCAGGCGTCACTGTGGGAGTGCTGGGGGGTCGACTCAGGTTAATCATGTCATCGCAGTTGCCTGAGAGTCCTCTCTGCAGTGTTTGTTCTCTGGAGCTCGAACCGGGGACATCGGGTGCAGAGTGAGAAGTCTCACACGTCCGACGGGAAGGGAGAGTTCTTTGAAAGTTGTTTCTTTGTTGCAAAAATGTTGCTGTTGGTGAACAGTGCCGCTGTTCTCTGGAGTTTCGTGGTCCTTCAGTTTCAGGGCAGTCCTCTGAGTCCTCAGAGGTCTCTGGTCCCTGTCCGATGCGTCACTGGGCAGGTTCTTTGAGTCTGGAGACAGGCCGATAGGGCTGGGGCCAAGTCAGTTGTCGTCTCTGTCGTCTCCGCAAGGCTTTCAGGTCAGCAGTCCTTCTTCTTTGTGTAGGTTGCAGGAATCTGATTTCCTGGGTTCAGGGTCGCCCCTAAATACTAAATTTATGGGTGTGTTTAGGTCTGGGGGCAGTAGCCAATGTCTACTGTCCTGGAGGGTGGCTACACCTGAGAGGAGGAGGGCACATCCCTAATCCTATTGGGGGAATCCTCCAATCTCAAGATAGAGGATTTCTAAAGGCAGGGGTCACCTCAGCTCAGGACACCTTAGGGGCTGCCCTGACTGGTGGGTGACTCCTCCTTGTTTTTCTCATTATTCTCTCCTGCCTTGCCACCAAAAGTGTGGGCAGTGGCCGGAGGGGCGGGCATCTCCACTAGGTGGGATGCCCTGGGGTGCTGTAACAAAAGTCATGAGCCTTTGAGGCTCACATCCAGGTGTTACAGTTCCTGCAGGGGGAGGTGAGAAGCACCTCCACCCAGTACAGGCTTTGTTCCTGGCCACAGAGTTACAGAGGCACTCACCCCATGTGACTAGAAACTCGTCTGGTTGTGGCAGGGTGGCAGAAACTGGTCATTCTAGCACTAGGAGTCAGACTGGTATTCAGGGGGCATCTCTAAGATGCCCTCTGGGTGTATTTTACAATAAATCTCACACTGGCATCAGGGTGCATTTATTGTGCTGAGAAGTTTGATACCAAACTTCCCAGACTTCAGTGTAGCCATTATGGAACTGTGGAGTTTGTGTTTGACAAACTCCCAGACCATATACTCTTTATGGCTATCCTGCACTTACAATGTCTAAGGTTTTGCTTAGACACTGTAGGGGCATAGTGTTCATGCACCTATGCCCTCATCTGTGGTATAGTGCAGCCTGCCTTAGGGCTGTAAGGCCTGCTAGAGGGGTGACTTGCTATGCCATAGGCAGTGTGAGGTGGACATGGCACTCTGAGGGGAGTGCCATGTTGACTTAGTCATTTTTCACCCCACCAGCACACACAAGCTGTGAGGCAGTGTGAATGTGCTGAGTGAGGGGTCCCCAGGGTGGCATAAGACATGCTGCAGCCCTTAGTGACCTTCCCTGGCAACAGGGTCCTTGGTACCCGGGGTACCATTTATAAGGGACTTATCTATGTGCCAATTGTGGGAACAAAGGTACAGTTTAGGGAAAGAAAACTGGTGCTGGGGCCTGATTAGCAGGGTCCCAGCACACTTTCAATCATAACTGGCATCAACAAAAGGCAAAATGTCAGGGGATAACCATGCCAAGGAAGGCATTTGCTTACACAACCGCCCCCCAAACGAAAGAGGATGAGACTAACCTTTCCAAAGAGAGTCTTAATTTTCTAAGTGGAAGAACCTAGAAAGGCCATCAGCATTGGCATGGGCAGTCCCAGGTTTGTGTTCCACTACAAAGTCCATTCCCTATAGGGATATGGACCACCTCAACAGTTTAGGGTTTTCTCCTTTCATTTGCATCAGCCATCTGAGACGTCTGTGGTCAGTTTGAACTGTGAAGTGAGTACCAAAAAGGTATGGTCTCAACTTCTCCAGGGACCAAACCACAGCAAAGGCCTCCCTCTTAATGGCACTCCAACGCTGCTCCCTGGGGAGTAACCTCCTGCTAATAGGAGCAACAGGCTGGTCAAGGCCATCATCATTTGTTTGGGACAGGACTGCTCCTATCCCATGCTGAGAGGCATCAGTCTGCACTATGAGCTGCTTAGAATAATCTGGAGCTTTCAAAACTGGTGCTGTACACATTGCTTGCTTCATGGTGTCAAAGGCCTTTTGACAGTCTACGGTCCAGTTAACTTTCTTGGGCATTTCTTTAGAGGTCAGTTCTGTGAGGGGTGTCACTATAGATCCATATCCCTTCACAAACCTCCTATAGTACCCAGTCAAGCCAAGGAATGCCCTGACTTGAGTCTGGGGTTTTGGAGCTACTCAGTCCAGAATAGTCTGGATCTTGGGTTGGAGTGGCTGAACTTGGCCTCCACCTACAAGGTGACCCAAGTAAACCACAGTACCCTAAACTATCTGATATTTAGATGCCTTGATAGAGAGGCCTGCTGCTTGTAGGGCCAGCAAAACATTCTTCAGGTGGACCAGGTGATCCTGCCAGTTGGAGCTAAAGACAGCAATATCATCAAGATAAGCTTCACTAAAGGACTCCAAGCCAGCAAGGACTTGATTTACCAACCTTTGGAAGGTGGCAGGGGCATTCTTTAAACCAAAGGGCATCACAGTAAACTGGTAGTCCCCATCAGGTGCCGAGAATGGTGTTTTCTCTTTTGCTCCAGGTGCCATTTTTATTTGCCAGTACCCTGCTGTCAAGTCAAAGGTACTTAAGTATTTGGCACACCTAATTTGTCTATTAGCTCATCTGCCCTTGGGATGGGGTGAGCATCTGTCTTGGTGACAGAGTTGAGCCCTCTGTAGTCCACACAGAACCTCTCTCTCTCTTGCCATCTTGTGTGTGAGGTTTGGGACCAAGACCACTGGGCTAGCCCAGGGACTGTCAGAGTGCTCAATCACTCCCAACTCCAGCATCTTGTTGACTTCCACTTTGATGCTTTCCTTGACTTGTCAGACTGTCTGAATATTTTATTCTTGACAGGCATACTGTCTCCTGTGTCCACATCATGGGTACACAGGTGTGTCTGACCAGGGGTTAAAGAAAAGAGCTCAGCAAACTGCAGTCAGCCTGCTTTTGGCCGGAGAGGGTGTCTGAATAGATCACTCCATCTACTAATCCATCTTTAGGGTCAGTGGAGAGGGGATCAGGGAGAGGTTCACTCTCTGCTTCCTGGTCCTCATCTGTAACCATTAACATGTTTACATCTGCCCTATCATGGAAGAGTTTGAGGCGTTTAACATGGATCACCCCCTTGGGGTTCCTGCTAGTGCCTAGGTCCACCAGGTAGGTGACCTAACTCTTTCTCTCAAGTACTGGGCACAGGCCACTCCATCTGTCCTGGAGTGCCCTGGGAGCCACAGGCTCCAGAACCCAGACTGTCTGCCCTGGCTGAAACTCAACCATAGCAGCATTTTGGTCATACCACAACGTCTGGAGTTGTTGGCTGGCCTCAAGGTTGTTGTTTGCCTTTTCCATGTACTCTGCCATCCTTGAACGTAGGCCTAGTACATATTCCACCACATCTTGTTTAGGTTCATGGAGAGGTCTCTCCCAGCCTTCTTTTACAAGTGCCAGTGGTCCCCTAACAGTATGGCCAAACAAGCTCAAAGGTGGAAAACCCTACTCCCTTCTTTGGCACCTCTCTGTAGGTGAAAAGCAGGCATGGCAAGAGGACATCCCATCTCCTTTTGAGTTTTTCAGGGAGCCCCATGATCATGCCCTTCAATGTCTTGTTAAATCTCCCCACAAGACCATTGGTTTGTGGATGGTATGGTGTGGTGAATTTATAAGTCACCCCACAATTATTCCACATGTGCTTTAGGCAAGCTGACATGAAGTTGTACCTCTGTCAGAAACCACCTCGTTAGGAAATCCCACTTTGGTATAAATACCAATGAGTGCTTTAGCTACTGCAGGGGCAGTAGTGGACCTAAGGGGAATTGCCTCAGGGTACCTGGTAGCATGATCAACTACTACCAGGCTATACTGGTTCCCTGATGCTGTGGAAGGTTCAAGTGGACCGACTATGTCCACTCCGACTCTTTCAAAGGGGACCCCGCCACTGGAAGTGGAATGAGGGAGGGCTTTGGATGGCCACCTGTATTACCACTGACTTGACAGGTGACACAGGAGGTGCAAAACTCCTTTAATCTCTGGGGCATATTGGGCCAGTAGAAATGGTTGACTAATCTCTCCCAGGTCTTCGTTTGTCCCAAATGCCCAGCAAGGGGAATGTCATTGGCCAAGGTCAGAATGAACTCCCTGAACTCCTGAGGCACTAGCACTCTCCTAGTGGCACCAGGTTTTGGATCTCTTGCCTCAGTGTAAAGGATACCATCTTCCCAATAGACCCTGTGGGTTGCACAGACATTTCCTTTTTCTTGCTCAGCTGCTTGCTGTCTTAGGCCTTCAAGAGACGGACAAGTTTCTTGCCCCTTACACAGCTGTTCTCTTGAGGGTCTCCCTGGACCCAAGAGCTCAACCTGGTAAGGCTCCAGCTCTATGGACTCAGTTCCTTTGGGGATAGAACATCTTCCTGGGAAGAGAGGTTCTGTTTCTTTTGCTGTGTTGAAGCTAGTTCCCCAGTCTTCCTTCCTTTTCTCTTGGAAGGTCGGGCCATTATTCCAGACTCCAACACTTCTTTTTCACCCTGAGCCCTGGTCTGTGCCCTTGTCCTGACACACATCAGTTCAGGGATACCCAGTATGGCTGCATAGGTCTAGTGCTCTACCTCAGCCCATGCTAAGGATTCCAGATCATTCCCTAGCAGACATTCTACTGGAATTGCAGAGGAGACTGCCACCTGTTTCAGGCCAGTGACCCCTCCCCATTTTAAATTAACCATGGCCATGGGATGGACTTTAGTTTGATTGTTAGCATTAGAGACTGGATATGTCTGTCCAGCCAGGTACTGTCCTGGAGAAACCAGCTTGTCTGTCACCATTGTGACACAGGCACCTGTATCCCTCAGGGCTTCTACTCTAGTCCCATTGATTAAGAGCTGCTGCCTGTATTTTTGCATGTTAGGCGGCCAGGCAGCAAGTGTGGCTAAATCCACCCCACCCTCAGAGACTAATGTAGCATCAGTGTGAGCCCTGATTTCCTCTGGGCACACTGTTGATCCTACCTGGAGACTGGCTATTCCAGTGCTAACTGGAGTAGCATTTGTTGTGGGAATTTTCTTGGGACAGGCCTTGTCTCCAGTTTGGTGTCCATGCTGTCTACAGATACGACACCAGGCCTTCTTGGGATCAAAGTCTTTACCCTTATACCCATTTGTGGACTGTGAAGAGGCTCTGGCCTACCCTCCTGAGCAGGTTTTTGGGGTCCTGTTAAAGACTCTTTACTTTTTCACTTGGATGTCTCACCACTCTTCCCCTGGGTAGGCTTTGTGACCCCTTTCTTTTGGTCACCACCTATGGAAGTCTTGGTCACCCTAGTCTTGACCCAATGGTCTGCCTTCTTTCCCAATTCTTGGGGAGAAATTGGGCTAAGGTCTACCAGATGTTGATGCAGTTTGTCATTGAAACAATTACTTAACAGATGTCCTTTCATAAACAAGTTATACAGCCCATCATAATCATTTACACCACCGCTAGTTATCCAACTATCTAGTGTTTTGGGTCTGGCTCGAGGATTTTTGAGCCCCCCTGAACCTAATCCTGTACTCCTCAGTTGAGAATCCAAAGCCCTCAATCAGGGTAGCCTTCATGAGGTCATTGTATTCTGCATCTTTACCAGAGAGTGTGAGGAGTCTATCCCTACACTTTCCATTGAAAATTTCCCAAAGGACAGTGAGATCTGTTTACTTTTATGGTTGCACAAGCCCTCTCAAAAGCTGTGAACCATTTGGTGATATCATCACCATCTTCATATTTTGTTACAATCCCTTTGGGGATTTTTAGGAAATCAGTATTCTCTCTGACCCGGTTTATGTTGCTGCCACCATTGATGGGAACTAAACCCATCTCTTGTCTTTCCCTTTCTATGGCTAGGAGCTGCTTCTCCAAAGCTAATCTTTTGGCCATCTTGGCTAACAGGAAGTCATGTTTATTGAGGCTGCCCTCAATGCTTCCAGAGGTACTGGTCTCCCCTGTGGAAGAACCAGTCTCTCTGACTATGATTTGTGGAGTCAGGGTTTGAGTAACCCTGTTCTCACTGGTTAGGACAGGAGGGGGGAATTCATCCTCCTGTTCACTAACTTCCTCATCTGAAGGATTATCCTCAGAGGGGTGGTCCCTTGTGAGCTCTGCCAAAAGCTGCTGGAGCTGTACTTTGGTAGGGTTGGACCCAGTTTTTATCTTTTTAAGTTTACAGAGAGACCTTAACTCTGACATCCCTAGATGCAGGTAAGGGGTTAGGTTGAGTTCCATCACCATTTCATCTGTATTATACATTATCACTCTAAAAGTTGGGATTACTGTTTAAGCATCTAAAAACTACTTCTAGAACTTAACTTCTTAGCTGCTGGGTCTTCCCCCCCCCCCAGTTCTGAGCCCTTTTTTGGCTATTTGGGGTAGTTCGCTCTTAGGCCTTCCTAACTTTTTGTCGACATAAGCTATCCACGCCAAATTTGCGTCCTTTTTTCCCAACATCCTAGGGATTCTAATGGTACCCAGAGTTTGTGGTCTCCCCTGGAGGAGACCAAGAAATTAGCCAAAATACAGTGAACATTTCGTTTTTTTTTTTTTTTTAATGGGAAAAAAGGGCTGCCGAAGAAGGCTTGTGTTTTTTTTCCCTTAAAATGGCATCAACAAAGGGTTTCTGGTGCTAAAATCACCATCTTCCCACGTTTCAGGAACAGGCAGACTTGAATCAGGAAACCACATTTTTCAACACAATTTTGGCATTTTACTGGGACATACCCCATTTTTACTATTTTTGGTGCTTTCAGCCTCCTTCCAGTTAGTGACAGGAATGGGTGTGAAACCAATGCTGGATCCCAGAAAGCTAAACATTTCTGAAAAGTAGACAACATTCTGAATTCAGCAAGGGGTCATTTGTGTCGATCCTACAAGGTTTTCCTACAGAAAATAATAGCTGAAATAAAAAAATATTGAAAGTGAGCTGGAAAAAAACAGCCATTTTTCTCCATGTTTTACTCTCTAACGTTTTCCTGCAATGTCAGATTTTTTAAAGCAATATACTGTTATATGTGCTGGACTCTTCCGGTTGCGAGGATATATAGGGCTTGTAGGTTCATCAAGATCCCTAGGTACCCAGAGCCACTAAATGAGGTGCACCTTGCAATGGGTTTTCATTCTATACCGGGTATACAGCAATTCATTTGCTGAAATATAAAGAGTGAAAAATAGGTATCAAGAAAACCTTTGTATTTCCAAAATGGGCATAAGATAAGGTGTTGAGAAGCAGTGGTTATTTGCACATCTCTGAATTCTGGGGTGCCCATACTAGCATGTGAATTACAGGCCATTTCTCAAATAGACGTCTTTTTTACACACTGTCTTACATTTGGAAGGAAAAAATGTAGAGAAAGACAATGGGCAATAACACTTGTTTTGCTATTCTGTGTTCCCCCAAGTCTCCCGATAAAAATGGTACCTCACTTGCGTGGGTAGGCCTAATGCTCGCGTCAGCAAACGCAACATGGACACATCACATTTTTACATTGAAATCTGACCTGTTTTTTGCAAAGTGCCTAGCTGTGGATTTTGGCCTCTAGCTCAGCCGGCACCTGGGGAAATCTAGCAAACCTTGGCATTTTTTAAAACTAGACACCTAGGGGAATCCAAGATGGTTACCCAGAATCCTTTGCAAACCTCAAACTTCTGGCTAAAAAAACACATTTTCCTCACATTTCGGTGACAGAAAGTTCTAGAATCTGAGAGGAGCCACAAATTTCCTTCCACCCAGCGTTCCCCCAAGTTTTCCGATAAAATTGATACCTCACTTGTGTGGGTAGGCCTAGCGCCCGCGACAGGAAATGCCCCGAAACACAACGTGGACACATCCCATTTTTTGACAGAAAACAGAGGTGTTTTTTGCAAAGTGCCTACCTGTAGATTTTGGCCTCTAACTCAGCCGGCACCTAGGGAAACCTACCAAACCTGTGCATTTTTTAAAACTAGAGACCTCGGGGAATCCAAGATGGGGTGACTTGTGGGGCTCTGACCAGGTTCTGTTACCCAGAATCCTTTGCAAACCTCAAAATGTGGCTTAAAAAACACGTTTTCCTCACATTTCGGTGACAGAAAGTTCTGGAATCTGAGAGGAGCCACAAATTTCCTTCCACCAAGCGTTCCCTCAAGTCTCCCGATAAAAATGGTACCTCACTTGTGTGGGTAGGCCTGGTGCCCGCGACAGGAATAGATCACACAACGGTCAATGTTGGTCCTTACATGAGGCAGCTGTTGACCCTGGGGTGATCCATTCCTGACGCAGGCACTAGGTATAGGCACTCAAGTGGGGTAGTGTTTTTATCAGTACAGGTGAGGAATCACTGGGTGGTAGGAATTTTGTGGGACCCAGCATATTCCTGTAGTTTGTGTGACAGAAATGCGAGAAAAATTGAGTTTTTATTCATCATTTCAGCTTTGCAGGGTATTCTGGGTAAGAAAACTTTGGGGAATTCACACAAGTCACACCTCTGTGGTCTCCCTCGAATGTCTAGTTTCCAGAAATGTTTGGGTTTAGTATGTTTCTCTATATGGCCGCCGAACCCAGGACCAAAAACACAGGTGCCTGCCTTACAAAACCAGTTTTTTTGTGATAGATAATTTTGATGTCTCCACAATACGATTTGGGCGGTGGAATTTGGGGCTGAACTAAATTAGGGAGCTCCCAAGAGAGCACTCTCTCTCTCTGTTTGCCGCCGCATTCACCTGCTCTCTGGGTTGGGCTAACCCACTATTACCCTGTTGCACAGACTGTGCTTGCGAAGGGACAGCAGGACTGTCCTCATCACCTCCCTCATAATTTACTGGAAGAGGAGTTATCGAATGGGACTCCTCCGACTGAAAAATCACTCCTAGAGTCTGCGCCATTGTCCTATCCCTCAGATGCTGTCTCAGTATCTGATGTCTCAGTCTCTGATCCTATGTCAGAGCTGTCCTCTATAACCCGAGTGACGGCAGCAGTCATCCATCAAGATGCCATCTCTGCTATTGGCTAAACTGTTGCTCTAAAACACTAGCCTACGTAGACAGTCACAAAATCGATGGTGTGTGTGAGATACGTGCAACAGTAGAGGCCACCTTACCTGCGCTTCTTCCCTCAATCAGCACGTTCTTTCAAGACACTCAAAAAACACCTTGTCACATACCATTTGTCACAGTCCTTAGCACCTCCTGTGCCCAGTCCAACAATCATTATTGGTGCTCTCTCTCCCTCCTCCTCAGATTCCCTCATTACCACCCAGCAAAAGTGCCCTTCATCTCTCCATAGCCGCCCCCCACCCCGCACATACATTTCATTTGTATTATAGCGCAGGTAATGGCTGACTTTACTAATGTACTCAGCTATTGACATAAAATACAGATTTGCTCTTTGCAGTAGGCATATAAACCTTCTGCACTTCTTTATGGCACTAAAACTGCCACTAGACAAAAGTCTGATCCTTTTGTAGCAGAAACATAATCACAATACTTACTTGACTTTTTTATTGCTGCCTAAAAGCTACAGTTGATATGCGTCAGTTGAAGTATGTGCATTGCTTTGAAGACGCAAGCTGCCACTGCAAGACAACTGGTGGCAAATATATATATATATATATATATATATATATATATATATATATATATATATATATATATATATATATAGATCACTTTTATATGTGGGTCTGGTTTTCCTGGGGGCCGATCGCAGCCCCCAGGGAAACCACACATGTATTGACAAAAATGATCTATATCTATCTATCTCTATATACATATATATATATATATATATATATATATAATTTTCAAAGAACAGTGCAACTCGATTAAGCACCAAAAGGCTGCACAATATCCAGAAGCTCGTGGAAAGTAGAGAATGAGAACAGTCACCAAAAATCGTTCATGTGAAGAATCGTCGGCTTCATTTATTAGAAAAGTTCATACAATAAACAAAATTAAATAGGTGGCACTTCCAAAAAATATGAAATGAAAATCCATTAAGTGCCCAAGATGAACAACAAACACACGCTGTCCCGGCCAAATGTCTACATAGATATCTATAGATCTATAGATATATCTACATAGATATATCTATATATATAGATCTATATATATATATAGATCTATATTTTTTTAGTAGTTGTATGGTTTCCTTGGGGGAAAATATTCCCAGGAGGGCTTTTGCCACTGCAAGAGCTGTTCTGGTCTTTTAAGGTAGAGCTTCAGGGTACCGAGTTGCATGGTCCACCACCAGAAGGATAGATCTATTTCCTGAAGCTGTTGGAGGGTCAAGGGGGCCAACAATGTCAACCCATACCCTCTCAAAGGGCACCCCAACCACTGGGAGTGGAATTAAGGGGGCCTTAGGTGTGCCACTAGTCTTGCCACTGGCTTGGCAGGTCACACAGGAGCGACAAAACTCCTTGGTGTCCTCTGACATATGAGGCCAGTAAAACAATGGAACAAGTCTAGCCCAAGTTTTACTCTGGCACAAATGCCCAGCCAAAGAAATATCAAGGCAGAAGAAACTCCCTATACTGCAAAGGGATGACCAATCTCCTGGCATCTCCAGGCTTAAGGTCCCTTTACTCAGTATAGAGCAGGTTATCTCCCCAATAGACTTTATGGCTATCAGTGATATCCCCATTCTGCTGTTTGACAACTTGCTGTCTTAAACCCTCTAGTGTGGGACAGGTTTGCTGTGCCACACTCAGCTCTTCCCTAGCAGGCCCCCCTGCACCCAAAAGCTCAGCAGTGTCTGCTGCCAGCTCATCTGGTGTAGGTTCTTCACAGGGAGAGGATTCCTCTTCCTCAAAATGGGAATCATCTTGAGAGGGAGGGATAGTGGGCAAGGATTTACCCTTTCTATCCCTAGCTTTTGGGAGCACTTGGTATATCCTTCCAGGATCCAAGTTTCCCTGTCCCCTTTGCTTCTGGGCCTGAGCCCTTGTGAGAGCAAAGATATGCCCTGGAATGCCCAGCATTGCTGCATGAGCCTCCAACTCCACTTCTGCCCAATCTGATGTCTCCAAATCATTGCCTAGTAAGCAGTCTACAGGTAAATCAGTGGCTACCACAACTTTCTTTGGACCAGTAATCCCCACCCCCAGTTGAGATTCACAACAGCCATGGGGTGGCTAAGAGTGTTGTTAGGAGCATCAGTCACTTGGTACTGCTGACCAAGTAGGTGTTGTTCAGGGGCAACCAGTTTCTCAGTCACCATAGTGACACTGGCTCCTGTATCCCTGTAGGCCTCAACCTCAACACCATTTATGAGGGGTAGTTGCTTGTACTTACCCATATTAAGGGGACAAACAACCAAGGTGGCAAAATCAATACCACCATCAGAGACTAAAACAGCCTCTGTAGTCTCCCTAACAAGACCAAACCCAACTACATTACCAATGGTGAGCCCAGCTACACCCTTTGATTGGCTATTTGTAGTGTTCTTCCCACCACCACTGCTTTTACTAGGGGCACTAGAGGACGCAGTTAGGGTTGTGGTAGTGGGAGCCTTGGTGTTTTTCTTTGGACAAGTGGAATCACTTGCCCAGTGGCCTTTACTTTTACATAAATAACACCATGGCTTCTTTTGATTGTTTGAAGAGGATTTGGACCCACCTCCTCCAGAGTATTTTTGTGGGCCTGATGAAGCCTCAGATTTCTTTTTGTCCTTGTCGCCACCGTTGTCAGAAGACTTACCATCCTTCTTCTTGCCATCCTTGTCACTACCTGTATGAGCTTTTAGGCTCACTCTTGTTCTGACCCATTTGTCTGCCTTCTTTTCCAATTCTTGGGGGGAGGTCAGATCTGAGTCTACCAAGCACTGATACAACGAGTCAGACACACAATTATTCAAAATATGCTCTCTCAAAATAAGATTATACAGGCTTTCATAGTCAGTCACCTTACTGCCATGTAACTATCCCTCCAAGGCCTTCACTGAACAGTCTACAAAGTTGGTCCAGTCTTGAGAGGACTCAAGACTGGACAATCTTACATACATGTAAAAATGGGGGTAACATGCCAGGCAAGATGGTACTTTCCTACAAGCACTTACTCAGTCAGTCTCCTTGGCATAGGCAGCCCACCATTGGGGGTTCAAGGAAACCCCAAAGTCACCGCACCAGCAACACAGGGCCGGTCAGGTGCAGAGGTCAAAGGAGGCCCCAAAACACATAGGCGCCTATGGAGAACAGGGGTGCTCCGGTTCTGGTCTGCTGGCAGGTAAGTACCTGCGTCCTCGGGGAGCAGACCAGGAGGGTTTTGTAGACCACTGGTGGGGACACAAAGAGGCACACAAAACACACCATCAGCGGCACAGAGGCGGCCGGGTGCAGTGTGCAAAGTAGACGTCGGGTTTGCTATAGGAAGCAATGGAGGGACCAGGGGTCACTTAGGCGATGCAGGCAAGGCACAGGGGGGCTTCCCAGGCCAGCCACCGACTGGACTAGGAAGAGGGCCGCCTTCTGGTCACTCCTGCACTGGAGGTTGGTTTCTCTCTATCCCTGGGGCTGCAGGTGCTGTGCTTGGTCCAGGCGTCGGGTTCCTTGTTACCAGGCAGTCGCGGTCAGGGGAAGCCTCTGGATCCTCTCTGCAGGCGTCACTGTGGGGGTCGACTCAGGTTGCTCACGTCATCACAGTCGCCTGGGAGTCCTCTGCGCAGTGTTTGTTCCCTGGAGCTCGAACTGGGGGCGTCAGGTGCAGAGTGAGAAGTCTCACACTTCCGGCGGGAGGGGAGAGTTCTTTGAAAGTTGTTTCTTTGTTGCAAAAATGTTGCTGTTAGTGAACAGTGCCGCTGTTCTCAAGAGTTTCTTGGTCCTTCCGTTTCAGGGCAGTCCTCTGAGTCCTCAGAGGTCGCTGGTCCCTGTCGGATGCATCGCTGTGCAGGTTCTTTGAGTCTGGAGACAGGCCGGTAGGGCTGGGGCGAATTCAGTTGTCGTTGCTGCACGGCTTTCAGGTCAGCAGTGCTTCTTCTTTGTGTAGGTTGCAGGAATCTGATTTCCTGGGTTCAGGGTCGCCCCTAAATACTAAATTTAGGGGTGTGTTTAGGTCTGGAGGGCAGTAGCCAATGGTTACAGTCCTGGAGGGTGGTTACACCCTCTTTGTGACTCCTCCCTGGGGGGAGAGGGGCACATCCCTAATCCTATTGGGGGAATCCTCCAATCTCAAGATGGAGGATTTCTAAAGGATGGGGTCACCTCAGCTCAGGACACTTTAGGGGCTGTCCTGACTGGTGGGTGACCCCTCCTAGTTTTCTCATTATCCTCTCCTGCCTTGCCGCCAAAAGTCGCCCCACTAGCTGGGATGCCCTGTGGTGCTGTAGCAAAAGGCATGAGCCTTTGAGGTTCACCGCCAGGTGTTACAGTCCCTGTAGGGGAAGGTGAGAAGCACCTCCTCCCAGTACAGGCTTTGTTCTTGGCTACAGAGTGACAAAGGCACTCACCCCATGTGGCCAGAAACTCGTCTGGTTGTGGCAGGCTGGCAGAAACTGGTCAGCCTAGCACTAGGAGTCGGACTGATATTCAGGGGACATATCTAAGATACCCTCTGGGTGCATTTTACAATAAAATCTCACACTGGCATCAGTGTGCATTTATTGTGCTGAGAAGTTTGATACCAAACTTCCCAGATTTCAGTGTAGCCATTATGGAACTGTGGAGTTTGTGTTTGACAAACTCCCAGACCAAATACTCTTTATGGCTACCCTGCACTTACAATGTCTAAGGTTTTGCTTAGACACTGTAGGGGCATAGTGCTCATGCACATATGCCCTCACCTGTGGTATAGTGCACCCTGCCTTAGGGCTGTAAAGCCTGCTAGAGTGGTGACTTACCCATGCGACAGGCAGTGTGAGGTGAGAATGGCACTCTGAGTGGAGTGTCATGCCGACTTAGTCATTTTCTCTCCACCAACACCCACAAGCTGTTAGGCAGTGTGCATGTGCTGAGTGAGGGGTCCCCAGGGTGGCATAAGACATGCTGCAGCCCTTAGAGACCTTGCCTTGCAACAGGGCCCTTGGTACCAGGGGTACCATTTACAAGGGAACTATTTGTGTTTCAGGGCTGTGGAAATTGTGGGAACAAAGGTACGGTTTAGGGAAAGAACACTGGTGCTGGGGCCTGGTTACCAGGGTCCCAGCGCACTTTCAATTAGAAGTGGCATCAACAAAAGGCAAAAGGTCAAGGGGTGACCATGCCAAGGAAGGCATTTCCTTACAAAGAGCATCTTTTCAACACAGTCTCCTATCATCACACCTTTCTGTTGCACAAGTGAAAACAGAATTTGACCATTTTAGTTCATGAGGTAGAGCTCACAGCAAACATATCCATTGAGGAGTTTGTAAGAGAGTTTTCAAAGAACAACAGGGGCAGTATTACAGATAGGGAGCACTGTCCCTGTTTGCATCACTGCACACCTTTAAAAAGCTGAGCTGGGCACAAATAGAAACAGTACACCCTGTTACTATTAATGCCTCTGTCTACCCTGGAGCCAGCACTTTCAGTGAAATATAGAATGGCTGTTTATAAATATAGAAATAATGTCTTTCACAATGCAAGCAGCAAGCTGCCTGCAATTTAAAGGGGAGAGAGAGATCCCTTTACAGGCAGGTGCAGTTAATGACTGCATCTGCCTATAGGGCAATGTCTAGGGGGCCATGAAAGCCCCTTGCACACTTCAAAAAGCTGGCTATAGGAGGCACACAGAATGTGCCCCACCCTTTTGTGCCATATGGTTAGCACACACCATGAGGGTCTTTTTGCCTTCTGCACCTGCATCCTTGATATGTTGTGGGCGCAGAAGCAAAGTCATTCCCTCATTTGCATGGGGCCATGCTCCCATGAAAGTGAGGGAATCCACTCTGAAGATAGCACTGGCTCTGTAAGTGCACTAGTGCTATCAGTATTACAGAAGGGACTTCACAAGCGTGCGATACAACTTCTATCATACTACAGTATGCCGGGGCACACAAAGCAGGCCGTTGAGCCCACTTCGACCAGCTGTTGAAACCCACCAATGCATAACTACCCAAGCTGACCAATGTAATGTGCTGTTACTTCTCCCTGCTCAATCACACTGCCTCCTATAGCGTTCTCCACACATTGACACCACCCCACGTGTCAGTTTAAGTTACAATGGTTCAGCATTCACTACAGACTCTGATAGGTGTTTGAAAGCCGAATGATGGGCCTCCATGAGTGGAGGGTGATTTATTGAGTAATTCGATCTCGATGTGTGAGGTCTTGTACCTTAACTGCCAGTCTGTGTGAGTGTGGAGGTGTATGCACGGTGCCAGATGGTGCCTTTATTGGCAGTGATGGGCATGCAGTGTTTGATGAAAGCATGGTTGGCGTTGTGATTAAGGGCAATGTATGGTTTTCACACTGACCATCTGTGCCAGCATTTACAACTCTAAACGGATACCATCCATTTGCACAGCACAGCCGGATCAGTTTATCACGCTGACTGTCCAGCAGTGCAAACATTTCACACTACCAACTTGGCACATCTTGTAACACTGCTCAACAGGGCCAGAATATCACACTGCCCAGCAGCTCAAGAGCTAATACATGCTCCTCCAGTCCATGGTTCTTTCCTGGAACTGGACATCAAATAAAGGGTATGAGTTACCTAAATGGTGCACCCATTCATATAACCACAAATACACTATATGGCATGTTCATTTTCTATTTACCTTTTAAGGCTTAAAGTTAATGGTTGGGGGGGGGGTAGGGATTTAGATTAGGGTTCAAGCTTGGAGTTTAGGATAGTTACATGAAGTGTTCGGGTTTATGTTAGACCTGATGTCCTTGGCGTGGTATTCCCTCCTAAGTTTTCGCTTTTCTGATTTCGTTTTTGTTGGCCTTAGAACTATGTGAATCTTACTACTGCTAACCAGTTGCCCTCGCCCTGAAACTTGGTAAAACTGGCCTACACCTGTTTGGCACGTTATTTACTTAGAAGTCCCAAATATATATGATACTACATGTACCCAGGGCCTGGAAATTAAATGTTACCAGTGGGTCCGCATCACTCATTGTACCACCACCTAAAGTAGCACTTTACCCATGTCTCAGGTCTGCAATTACAGCGTGTAGTGCATTTTAAACTGCCAATTTGATAAGGCAAAATAAACCTTTTGTTCGGCCTAAGCCTGCTTTTTTAATGCTTATATGTCACCCTCAAGCTATGTCCTAAGAGTTCATACGGCAGGGTGCATGGTCAGGCCTCGAAAAGTCATAAACATGTTACTAGACCTGCAGGTATAGTAACTACAATAATCTACTCAACCTAACTGTGATGTACTTGACTTGTAAACTGGTCTCAAATTGTGTTATCCGAAGCATATATTTTGTATTATGGGGGTGTCTTTTTCTTCATTATTACATACAAGAGCACATTCAAATATGCAAATTTATCATTTCTGCTGTACAAAGAAACCTCACGTTTTATTTACTAGATGAAATGTTTTCCCCATTTATAATAAGAATCAAGCCCACATATAGGGTATAAATGACCCCTGGCTTACCCCTTAGTTCACTAATAGCATTGTCATCAGGGCAGGAATATTTCCTAGTTGGTGTTTAAAAATTCACTTTTAATAAATATATCACTGAAGCATATTTTAGTGCACTGTCATTTACAGACAGCACATTTTCCATTGAAATGACCACAGACTTTTCCACTAACATGCAGTTTTACTGATAAAAGTATATAGCACATAAACAATGTTTGGAAATATGGTTTCAGCAAAAATATTTAATATTTGCACATCGCTGACAAAAGTGTTTTCATTCTATGAAAACCTTTTTTCACCACATAGAATTACACAAATATGGCTTTATAAGTACTGAAATATATTTTTAAATCATTATACAGTTTACGTATTAGCTATTTCAATGTTGTGTGAAAAAAAACCGCCAGAAATCCTACAGCCTTTCATTTCACATGCTTTTCACAGCACGATTGTCACACAGTTCACTTTACAAAACCCTCTAACAGTCAGAGAAAGTAAAGTAAATGTAGGAAGACAAACTGGTGTTTGACCTCTGTCTCTGAATGGCAAGATAAAAACAAGATATAAAGGTATATTTATTGCTCATTCATTTTCAGCTTCCAGAACAGGAGAGTAGGCCCTAAAAATAGCTCATCCAGATGAAGGGGGTCATTCTGACCCTGACGGGCGGCGGAGGCCGCCCGCCAGAGTTCCCCCCTCCCTAAAAATAGCTCATCCAGATGAAGGGGGTCATTCTGACCCTGACGTGCGGCGGAGGCCGCCCGCCAGAGTTCCCCCCTCCGAAATACCGCGCGGTCGAAAGACCGCGGAGGGTATTCTAAGTTTTTCCCTGGGCTGGCGGGCGGTCGCCAAAAGACCGCCCGCCAGCCCAGGGAAAAACTCCCTTCCCACGAGGATGCCGGGTCGTAATCGAGCCGGCGGAGTGGGAAGGTGCGACGGGTGCTGTTGCACCCGTCGCGTATTTCACTGTCTGCCAAGCAGACAGTGAAATACTTGTAGGGGCCCTCTTACGGGGGCCCCTGCAGTGCCCATGCCAGTAGCATGGGCACTGCAGGGGCCCCCAGGGGCCCCGCGACCCCCCCTACCGCCATCCGGTTCCCGGCGGGCGGACCGCCGGGAACTGGATGGCGGTAGGGGGGGGTCGGAATCCCCTCGGCGGCGCAGCTAGCTGCGCCGCCTTGGAGGATTCCAAAGGGCGGCGGTACACTGGCGGGAGACCGCCAGTGTTGCCGGTCCGACCGCGGCTTTACCGCCGCGGTCAGAATGCCCTGCGGGGCACCGCCGGCCTGTCGGCAGTGCTCCCGCCGACCCTGGCCCCGGCGGTCAGAATGACCCCCGAAATCTGACTCGCAGAGTGAGTAGGCGAGTAGATTTCTCAAGGCCTGATGGTATTTAAAAATGTAGAGATATGAGTTTAAGTTTTACATATACTGGCTGTGAGAAACTTCTAAAGTTGTTTTTTTAATGTTGTAAGGCCTAGCTCTCCTGTTGACTAACACTGGGTTAACTTATTATATCTAATAAGTACTAACTGTGGATTTAAAGCAGATAGAGATACCATGTTTAGATAGTAATTAATTGTAATTTAACATCCCCATTAATGGTAAAGTTAATATTTTAGTCACAGTTCTAAAAATACCACTTTTAGAAAGTTGGCAATTTCATGTCCTAACCATTTCTGCCTTCTATCAATACCCTGGGTCACTTCACTGTGAATGGCTCTGCTGTTGTGGTTTGTTTATTCCTCCCAGACAGTGACACAAAGGGGACTAGATGTGGGCTATCTTACCCTGCCCCACATACACTTCAAAGGTCTTGCCTCCAGCGTACAGAATGGATCTTGACATCAGCCTTTTGTCACCCCAGACAGTTTTGAGTCTTGTTAGAGGAAGGGAGGAACTTTCCAGAACCAGATATGGAGGGTAGGAAAGTATGTCCCACACACTAAATCTGGCTCCAGGTATAAATATTGGACCCCCAGAAACACTCTTCAGAACATTCATGGAAGAAGGGCTGCCCTGCTGCCAGAGGACTGCGCTGCTGCTTGAGGACTGCCTAGCTGTCTGAGAAGGAACATTGGACCTGGTTACCTTCTTCCAAGGATGACACACAGTGTGACTCCATGTGTCTGTTGACTGACCTCCTGTGAGAGCTACAGGGACAAAACAAGCTCCAGAGGCCTCCCCGCAACTGCCTTGCTGATCTGCTGCATCTTGGCTTGCCTGCACCCTGCTGCTAACCTTTACCTGAAGTGAGCCTGAATGCCCAAGAGGTGCCCTCCCCCCAGTCATGGGCCCTTTGGTGGTATCAGAGTGTTCTCCTCTCTGCCTAAATATAGGTTATATCGAATCTGACACAGCACGATACATCCTGACATAGGACCTCGCATTGCAACACCTCGCAGCACCTGATCAACAGCTTTATCAGAACTGATGCGATGCAACTCGATTCAGGACCTCGCGTTGCAGCCCTGAAAGCTCTGCATTAGAACCAATGCAGCGTGATACAACTCAATGCAACACCTCACATTGCAACCCTCACAGCTCCTGATTGGAACTGATGCAGCGCAATGCAAAACTTTGCAAGGCAGCACTGCACAGCTCCTGATTGCAGCCTTGCATCAGGACATATAGTACAACTCTCAGCGGGAATACCCTGGTCCCTTTATCTGACCCGCACTCTATCGTGGCCTGAGTGGACTTGTGAGTTTGTCCTAGTCGGGTGCAACCAGATAGTCACAATTGGCGTTTTGTGCTTAATGGTGCTATTTTTACTTACAACTTTAAAATGTAATATCTCTGGTTATATTGATTGGATTTTTGATGTTCTGGTATTATTTTATTTATAAAAAAATGCTTCATTTTCCCTAATTAGTTTGGGAATTTTCTTGTGTTGTGTTTTCACTTTATTACTGTTAATGTGCTGCATAAATACTTCACACATTGCTTCTGAGTTAGGCTGGACTGCCTTTATGCCAAGCTACTGGAGGGGTAAACACAGGTGGTTCACCCTGACAAGGATTGTGGTTGTTGCCTTAGTAAGGCTTCCACCCTCTAATCAATAACCAGATTTCTTACAGATTGTGTTTGAGAGATTATGGCTATATTTAGGGTTACTTAGGTTTAGGGTTTCAAAAAGGGTTGCGGTAAGTCAGGGTTATGATTAAAGATAGGGGGATAGTTAAGTTGAAGGTTTAGAGTTAGAAGTTGGGGTAATGCAAGCAGTTAAAGTCACACATTTTATGGTTTGTATTGGAAACGCGCGCTGTCCCTCCAAGTGTTGTTTTACACTGAATATGTACACTTTTAGATTAACGTAGAGCATCCTGCTGCTTGGTAAAATACTTTAACCTCCCCCAAAAGATTTAAGAAAATGTAATTAATTTTGCAATGATATAGTAAATGAAATTAAAATTTGTTTTTAAAAGTAAAAACTGAGTGTTTGTGATTGCATGTGTGTTTGCTAGTGTATGACAATGTGTATGAACATGTTTGTATGTCCTCTAGTTAGTTAATTACATTTAATCAGCCTTTACCTCCCACCATAGTTTTTTGTGAGTGAGAATGCATGTGTATGAGAAGTATAACCAGTGTCCTTGTGAATGTGAATATGCACATTTTACCACTATGATCCTGGAACAAACCATTCATCATCTGAAGTCCTCCCTCACCACTATAGTAGTCTGGATATCGTAGGGCTATACCACTCTAACCGCATAAAGACTGACATTATACCACTTACTGTAGAAATCAAGCAACACATGCAAGGCTGGCTCTAAGTAACGAACGCCATTGCTTCACCCTTCAACTCATACAAGGTACCAAATCATCTGGCTCCTCCATGAGCTCCAGCTGCAATTGTATAAGCCACGTTACTTACTAGACAAAATCCATCAATCTCCAACATTCCATGCTTCAGGTCTTTTTCTTTCCAAGCCTTGGTCCTGTGTCATCTCAACATCTCACATCCCTCATCAGAGAACTCCTTATTACACAATTTCTCAGAAGTCTCCTTGTGTCAGCCACATTTTCCATCTCCTCGCCTTACTTGCCATCTTCTTACCCCATCAGAGGTGTTTACCTCACTCCATCTTACTCACATTGTATGCGGAACTCGTACACACACACATTCACACACTCACACACAACTGCCCCCACCTCAACCCCCCCACACATGCTCATACACCTCGATCAAGAAGAGAAAGCCAAAAACTTCACAGCCAGGGACAACCCAAAACTGATCTTTGGGACTGGTTCCACCCTACCAACCAGAGCATGAGCCGGGGGGGGGGGGGGCAGAAACCACTAGAAACCAGGGATTCTTTTTTTTTTATACTTACACATAATGGGAGCAGCCCCTTGGGCAAAGGGGGGGGGGCAAAATATTTTTAGGCCTTTTCTGCCCCTCCCGGGGGCAGATCGGCCTATTATATTTAGGCCAATCTGGCCCCAGGCGGTGCAGAAACCTATAGACACCAGGGATATATATGTCTTTTTATTTACTTTATGTTTTTATGTATGGGGAGCAACCCCTTAGGCAAGGGTCACTCCCCTGGGGGGACAAATTATATTTAGGCCATTTCTGCCCCCCGGGGGCAGATCGGCCTATTTTTGTTAGGCCAATCTGCCCCCAAGGGGGGCAGAAACCACTAGACACCAGGGAATTTTTGGTTTTTATATACTTGCGCATAAGGGGAGCAGCCCCTTGGGCAAGGGCCGCTCCCCAGGGAAACAAAATACTTTTAGGCCTTATCTCCCCCCCCCCACCCCCGCGGGCAGATTGGCCTATTATAATTAGGCCGATCTGTCCCCAGGGGGCAGAAATCCCTAGACACCAGGGACATATTTTTGTTTATGTTTACTTTTGTTTTTTATAAATGGGGAGAGACCCCTTAGGCAAGGGTCTCTCTCCTGGGGGGCAAATTGTATTTAGGCCATTTCTGCCCCCGTGGGGGCAGATTGGCCTATTTTTATTAGGCGTATCTGCCCCCAAGGGGGGAAGAAACCACTACGCACCTGGGATTTTTTTTGCGCCAATTTCACGCAAAGGGAGCGACCTCTTAGGCAAGGGTCATTCCCCTAGGGGGCAAATTTATTTTATGCCATTTCAGCCTATTTTTATTAGGTGGATCTGCCCCCAAGGGAGGCAGAAACCACTAGGCACGAGGGATTTTTATTTGCGCCAATTTCACGCAAGGGGAGCGACCCCTTAGGCAAGGGTCGCTCCCCTGGGAAGGCAAAATTATTTTAGGCCATTTCTGCTCCCCTTGGGGGCAGATCGGCCTATTTCTATTAGGCCGATCTGCCCAGGGGGGCAGAAACCACTTAGGCACCAGGGATTGGTGTGTGTGTATGTGTGTGTTTTGTTGGGCAAGGGTCACTCCCCATGGGGGCACATTACTGTTGGCTATATCTGCCCCCCCGGGGGCAGATCAGCCTATTTTTGGAAGGCCCATCTGCCCCCAATGGGGGGAAGAAAGCCTACCAGAGACCAGGGAAGATTTTTTTTTTCAAAATAAGGGGGTGGGGTATGGCCATACCCCCACCCCAAATAAATGGGGTCAAAGTTGTTCTGCCCACTACTGGGCAGATGGGACAATTACTCCGGATCCACACCCCGGGGGGCAGAAAGTCTACTAGATGCCAGGGAATTAAAACAACAAAAAATAATGGGGTGGTGGCTACCAACCAGTATGGGCCTGGTTATGCCCCCACCCTAACTGAAGGGGGTAACAGTCTGTCAGCTCTCCCCCGTGCACTAAAACATCTTATCCCATGGCAAGCAAGAGGACATTCGATTATTTTGGGTTTTGGTTTTACATTTGGGCCATGAGAGCTTGGCTAGCTCTCAAAATCGTCCCACTTGGAATGGTGAGGTTATGCTCCCACCCCAACTGAAGGGGGTAACAGTCTTTCAGCTCTCCCCTGCGCACTAAAACATCTTATCCCATGGCAAGCAAGAGGAAATTTGATTATTTGGGGTTTTGGTTTTACATTTGGGCCATGAGAGCTTGGCTAACTGTCAAAATCGTCCCACTTGGAATGGTGAGGGCTACACTTTTTGGACTTTGGGACGCTGCCATGTAGAAAAATCCACAAGACCTAGACACAGCTAAAAACTGGGTGAGTCCAGGGTGGTGTGCTTCACATGCACCCGCACCATTTTCTTACCCACAATGCCCTGCAAACCTCCAACTTAGCTGGAAATCACACCGTTTTCCCAAATTTTTGTGATGAAACCTTCCAGAATCTGCAGGAATCCACAAACTTCCTACCACCCAGCATTGTCTCATCTATTTTCAAACTGCCCTTTTGGACCCGCTTTGGTTCCCCCTCAATTTCGAATGTTTTTGGCTCTTCCCTGTCAAAGGCACTTGGCCCACCTACACAAGTGAGGTATTATTTTTACTGGGAGACTGAGGGGAACGTTGGGTGGTAGGAAATTTGTTCCGGTGGGGTGATCCCACACAGAAATGTGGGAAAAATGTGATTTTTTAGCTAAATTTGAGGTTTGTTGAGGATTCTTGGTAAGACAACATTGGGGGATCCATGCAAGTCACCCCTCCCTGGACGCCCTCGGGTGTCTAGTTTTCAGAAATGTCTGGGTTTGGTATGTTTCCCTGGGTGGCTGCTAAGCCCAGGACCAAAAACGCAGGTGCCCCCCGCAAAAACAAGTAGTTTTGTATTTGATCATTTTGATGTGTCCAGATAGTGTTTTTGGGGCATTTGCTTTCACGGGCACTATGCCTACCCACACAAGTGAGGTACCATTTTTATCGGGAGACTTGTGGGAACGCTGGGTGGAAGAAAATGTGTGGCTCCTCTCAGATTCCAGAACTTTCTGTCACCAAAATGTGCTGAAAAAGTGTTTTTTTGGCCAAATTTTGAGGTTTGCGAAGGATTCTGGCTAACAGAACCTGGTGCGAGCCCTACAAGTCACCCCATCTTGGATTCCCCTAGGTGTCTAGTTTTAAAAAATGCACAGATTTACTAGGTTTCCCCAGATGTCGGCTGAGGTAGAGGCCAAAATCCACAGCTAGGCACTTTGCAAAAAACAGCTCTGTTTTCTTTGGGGAAAATGTGATGTGTCCACGTTGTGTTTTGGGGTATTTCCTGTTGCAGGTGCTAAGCCTACCCACACAAGCGAAGTACCATTTTTATCGGGAGACTTGGGGGAACACTGGGTGTAAGGAAATTTGTGGCTTCTCTCAGATTCCAGAACTTTCTATCACCAAAATGTGATTAAAAAGTGTTTTTTTGGCCAAATTTTGAGGTTTGCAAAGGATTTTGGGTAACAGAACCTGGTGAGAGCCCCACAAGTCACCCCATCTTGGATTCCCCTAGGTGTAAAAATGTGCATGTTTGGTAGGTTTTCTTAGGTGCCGGCTGAGTTAGAGGTCAGAATCCACATCTAGGCACTTTGCAAAAAAACAGCTCTGTTTTCTTTGGGAAAATGTGATGGTGTCCAGGTTGTGTTTTGGGGCATTTCCTGTCGTGGGCTCTAGGCCTACCCACACAAGTGAGGTACTATTTTTATCGGGAGACTTGGGGGAACGCTGGGTGGAAGGAAATGTGTGGCTCCTCTCGGATTCCAGAACTTTCTGTCACCGAAATGTGAGGAAAAAGTGTTTTTTTCTGCCACATTTTGAGGTTTGCAAAGGATTCTGGCTAACAGAACCTGGTGAGAGCCCCACAAGTCACCCCATCTTGGATTCCCCTAGGTGTCTAGTTTTCAAAAATGCGCAGGTTTGGTAGGTTTCCTTTGGTGCCGGCTGAGCTAGTGGCCAAAATCCACAGCTAGGCACTTTGCAAAAAACACATCAGATTTCAATGTAAAAATGTGATGTGCCCATGTTGCGTTTTCTGTCGCTAGTATTAGGCCAATCCACGCAAGTGAGGTACCATTTGTATCGGGAGACCTGGGGGAACACAGAATACCAAAACAAGTGTTATTGCTCCTTGTCCTTCTGTACATTTTTTCCTTCCAAATGTAAGACAATGTGTAAAAAAGACGTCTATTTGAGAAATGCCCTGTAATTCACATACTAGTAAGGGCACCCCGGGATTCAGAGATGTGCAAATAACCACTGCTTCTCAACACCTTATCTTGTGCCCATTTTGGAAATACAAAGGTTTTCTTGATACCTATTTTTCACTCTTTATAGTTCAGCAAATGAATTGCTGTATACCCGGTATAGAACGAAAAGCCATTGCAAGGTGCAGCTCATTTATTAGCTCTGGATACCTAGGGTTCTTGATGAACCTACAATCCCTAAATATCCCCACAACCAGTAGAGTCCAGCAGATGTAGCGGTATATTGTTTTAAAACATCTGACATCGCAGGAAAAAGTTACAGAGTAAAACGTGGAGAAAAATTGCAGTTTTTTTACCTCAATTTCAATATTTTTTTTATTTCAGCTGTTATTTTCTGTAGGAAACCCTTGTAGGATCTACAGAAATTACCCACTTTTCAGAACTGTTTAGCTTTCTTGGATCCAGCATTGGTTTCACACCCATTTCTGTCACTAACTGGAAGGAGGCTGAAAGCACAAAAAATAGTACAAATGGGGTATGTCCCAGTAAAATGCCAAAAAAGTGTTGAAAAATTGTTTTTTCTGATTCAAGTCTGCCTGTTCCTGAATGTAGCTGGGAAGATGCTGATTTTAGCACTGCAAACCCTTAGTTGATGCCGTTTTCAGGAAAAAAAACACAAGGCTTCTTCTGCAGCCTTTTTTCCCATTTTTTCTTTTTTTTTAAACTAATTTCTTTTTTATTTTGGCTAATTTCTTGGTCTTCTTCAGGGGAACCCACAAAGTCTGGGTACCTCTAGAATACCTAGGATGTTGGAAAAAAAGGACACAACTTTGGGGTGGATAGCTTATGTGGACAAAAAGTTGTGAGGGCCTAAGCGCAAACTGCTCCAAACAGCCAGAAAAAGCCTTGGCACATGAGGGGGAAAAGGCCTGGCAGCGAAGTGGTTAAACCAGGTTGGGTGTCTTTAGCACAGGATTTGGCGGCTTTAACTGTGTTTTAGATAGGCCTTTTGTTACTAGTTTTTTAAATAAAAATATACATTCAGTTGGCATCACAGGAAGATTATTCTTCCCCCTTGTGTGAATGGTAATTTAGACTATGGGGGTCATATGAACACGGCGTTAAACACCGCCTTGTTCATGCTGGCAGTCTTTCCATAGACCACCTGCCCCCTTGAGACCCCACCGGCCACATTGTGAACATTCTGCTGGGCCGGCGGGCGGAAACAGTGTTTCCGCCCGCCGGCCCAGCAGAATACAGGGCTGGGACATTGCCGACGGCTCCACATGGAGCCGTCTTCAATGCCTCAGGGCGGCAGTTGCAGACCTGCGCGACGGGGCAGTGCAGGGGCCCCCAGAGGGGCCCCGGAGCACCCCTTCCGCCAGCCTCTCCCTAGTGGGGGAACCCGCCAGCGAAAGGCTGGGGGAAACAGGGTACATTATCCGGAGGGCAGTGCTGCCCTGTCGGATAATGTAATCTGCCATTGTCAGGCTGCCTGTCGACAGTAGCCTTGCGGTGGCGGTGTTTAGTATATGGCGGTTCATACCTTTTCTCGCCAGATCTTGTCTCCTGCTCAACTCCGTGCGCCCTCCTTATCCTGGCCAGGGCACTCCTAGTTTCTGCTCTGTCCTTCCCTCCTTGTCACCTCTTCGCTGTGACTCAGCATCCCTTGGCTCCTGCTACACCCTCTTCTACTTGTTACCACTGCTTATGGTGGTTCCCGCTTTTGGTCTACCCTGCCGTCCTTGTCAAGGCTTCACTGCACTTCACAACGATGTCAGTTCTTCTCTGCCCGCCGGTTTCCACCAACTGCTGTAGCCTTCATGCCACATCACATTGTCCTTTTTTAAGGCGGGCACATCAGCCCCTCTGATTCACTTGCCAGGCCACTCAGGCATTCAGAGAGCCCAGCAGCCACCGTGCATGGTAATGTTTACGAAAAGGGTGTATGGTAGCACACTGCAACACCGTGAGAGATGGAGACAATTTGACACCTCACTCTTACTACCACCAGCACAACACTACCATTAACACCACTACTACCAACATTACCACATCACCATTACAGTTCCCACCACTGTTACCGCCACCATTACCACCAGCAGTAATATCAGTAATACGAATGCTATCATTACCACAACCCTTACTACCATTACCACGCCGCCATCACCACGACTACTACCACTTGTGCCACTACCACAGGTTTGTCCGCGTTTGCGTGTAAGATCATTGTGTGTTTAAGCTTTGTGTGAGGGTAAGGAAATGTTCACTTGGACATGCTTATGACAGACACTGTATGTACTATTAACAATAATAAAAAGCATTGGCAAAGCCAAAAAGTCTAGCTTTAGTGTGGTAAATACAGAAAAACAGAATTTGTGATGCGTGTGTTTGTAACCTTTACCACGCCAAAACCAAACTTAATGATTTTGCCAACACTTGTTCTATAGAACGAAGTCTCTACACTCTTGTAGATGCCCCCACATTTTGAACTTTTGAAAAATGCTGTGCAGCAATATCAAATGGTTTGCCCAGCATTACACAATTTCGCCGCCTCGCAAAGCTGAGACTGGGGCCAGACTTCTCAATCATATAATCTGCAATTTAACTCCGTGGATTGTTCTCTGTCTGTCTCTTCTGTGACAGAGAGAGCACTGATTTACATATAATTGTTTTTCAAAATGTAAATAGGTGCACTGCTTAATAAATCTAATTTGCAAAGCATCCAAATTATAAGCTAAAGCAGATTCCATGTAAGACATTGTTCAAGAAACAAGGGGGCTGCAAAATAGGGGCGCACAGAAACCTATATTGTGCCTGCGTTCTCCAGGGCACGAAGTGGAATGTAAGGAAAGCACAGCACTACATTTATATATTATCATCACTGCCCTGCACCAGTCACCAAACACAAATGTTTCACTGGAAGCCATACCTCAAAGCGGCAATAAAATAGAATTGTAGGACAGTAAGGTCACAGGCATTGGGCTTTCTCTCGAGTTACAGGCTGGGAGAGCTCTGGTGTTCACCTAGGACATTTGTCCCCATACAATTTTACTTTGGCACGCACTTTAAACTGCACCTTTAGTGGAAGAAGAAAAACATGTTTCGCATTTAGTTTAAGCAAAAACATTGTCATAGAACTCCCCTTCATCTGGTTTTTATTTACAAAAATGCAGCAAAATAGGAAATAACAGGGTAATTCCTTGATTGGCTTTGGCCTGTCATTCAAATATGAGATATGCATGCCCATATACGTATTCTTATAGGATGGACTTTGGGCCTCATTTGGGGTGGAAAGTCACAAGCCGGTGGCCCTCCAGCCCCACCTTACCGGTAGTGCCCTTGCTGTATTTAGAGTCTATCTGGATATATTCAGAGCTCCTAACTTAGAGGTCCATCTGCCACAGGGCTGCTAGGTCACAATGTGTCATGCCACCCATTTGAGGGCAGAAGTACTGTCACTCATTGTCTTTGTTCGCGCTCCCCATACGAGGCATGGCAGAAAAGGGCAGGAAAATATTAAATGGTCATGACCTATACCTCGTCGTGGACTGGAAGACCGTCTGCTAGGCTGTAAATAAGACCCTTAGGTTCTTTATTCATCATAGCCTTTTAAATGAGTACTATTAAGATAGTAAATGTCAAAGAGGACACAATTACATTTACTACCACCTCTGTCTGTACTATAATGTACCTGCAAGTGTACACTATGAAGATGTTTTATTCTTCTAATGAGCTTGTGACATCAGTGAAGGGACGATCACACACCAAGGGCCATATTTATACTTTTTGACACAAACCAGCGCCAGCGCAGGTTTGCGTCAAAAAATGTACCTCCGGCTAACGCCATTCCAAAGCACCAGACAGGCGCCTTATTTATGGATTGACGGTAGCCAGCGCCGCGGGCTGGTTAGAGTAAAACAAAATGACTCTAACCGGGCAGCGCAGGCGTAGGGAAGAATGAGGGTTGTGAGTCAAAAAATGGTGCAAGTCAGGTTTGAATCAAAAATCATGGATCTAACTGGACTTGCCCCATTGTTTGACGCACAACCCCATTGTTTGACGCACAACCCCCATTGAAATGTCTCCTGTCTTAGCAAAGACAGGAGTCATGCCCCCCCTGCCCAATTGCCATGCCCAGGGGGCTTCTGTCCCCTGGGCATGGCCATTGGGCACAGTGGCATGTAGGGGGGCCCAAGTTAGGCGCCCCTATGCCACATAAAAAAAAATAAAAAAAATACTTACCTCTTCTTACCTGTACTTACCTGGGATGGGTCCCCCATCCATGGGTGTCCGCCAGGGATGGGTGAGGGTGGCGGGGGTGTGCCTGGGGGCAGGGAAGTGCACCTGTGGACTGCTTCCATGGTCAGAGACCATGGAAATGAGCCCACAGGTCCCTTAACGCCTGCCATCACCCAGGCGTTAAAAAACGGCACAAATCAGGCTGGGTGACATTTTTTAAGGCCCGCCCCCTCCTGTGCGTCAAAATGACGCAGGAGTATAAATAAGGCGCACAGGCCTTAAAATCATTTTTTGGACGGGAACGCCTACTTTGCATGTCATTAACGCAAGGCGGTTTCACGCATCCAGAAAATGACGCACACTGCTGAATTTGGACGTTTGGGGGGTCGGGCGTCAAAGTATAAATATGGTGTTAGGTTTGCGCTGAATTTGCGTGAAACATTTTGACGCAAATTCAGCGCAAACAGAGTATAAATATGCCCCCAAGTGTGTGTGAAGTCTCTGAGTTCTCAAACAAATCTCGGTCATAACGACCAAGCTTCTGTGCTAAAACTTTCAGGTAAGAGGTGGGCTACACTTTGGGGAAACCAGGACATTTCCAAACAGACCTTTGCCTCCTGGGAGTGCAGCAGAATCGAGACTGGCCTGATGTGTAACTAATTAGTTACTTGCATTTTATTACTGGACTCGTGTATTTCAGATATCTGTTTTATAAACACTTTACATCCCTGTGGTCACTGAAACCGCTAGTACAATCCTCTTGTGTGCAAAAAGATAATTAAAAATACTCCATTTTATTGGGATGATACTCTGAACAGCAGTCACGAAAACATAAAATGGAAAACACAATGGACAGCATTAGTTTGATGTTTTGACTGTTTGAAATCGGTATAGTGTTCCTTAGGGTCTAAAACTCGTTAATTCTCCATCTGTGAATATGCTATGACTCAATGGATTTATTGATAAAATCTTATTAGTGAGAAAAGGGTGTATACAAGAGCAAACGATAATGTTCACTACTGTTTACGATGTGGTTTGGATAGCACTCCAAAGAGGAAAATATTTCATTTCAGATTTCAGTTCTAACTTTCACCATCAGACTGTTTAGATACATTATATCATAATATCCAGAAATTATTACTGCATATTCCAAGTTACTGCTAGAGATACTGTTGTATACAATTGATAACATACAAACATTTAAAGGATACAAACGAAAATCTAGCGATTATATTGCCAGATGCCCACAATGTTAGGTACATCTCAGACTTGCGTAATGTATTATCATGGAATAATTTTGTCTTGATTTTTCTCTTGCAGTTGGTCACTTCAGGCAACACTGCTGGTAAGTAGGAACAGTATTTTTTTAGAGAAATTCAGCAACATGTTAAATTTTAAGCAATGAAGGATAATATATGACAGAAAGGGGATCTCTGCGAACTAGCTTAGTTTTTACTGAGATCTCTGGGAACTAGCTGCGTTTTTAGTGATTGAATCCACCACGGTCTTGAGGAGCAGTTGGTCTCGCAAACATTTAGAAACGTTGTGAAACCCATGAATGCGGATTTATTTAGAGAGGGTGAGCGAGCAATACCACAGAATGCCACAAAAATGTGCAGCTGAGTATAATGTCTAATAATAGCACTATCTGAAGTATCAATGGTGCCAACAGTAGAATGTTTGTGTAATTGAAGCAGAACAGCTGAGCTGTACAGAGTGCCCTAACATATAGGGGTTTGTACCCTATGACTAAACACTACAGGGGGGAGAGGGACAGTGTTGGCATCCACTGTGCACACACTAATGGATTACTACAAAGGACAAACAGTGAGACACTCCCACCGCTTCACATATATCACCAATAGGCCACGATTTGAAGGCGGCCAACAACTTATTGGTCCACCCCAGGTTGAAAAGATACCCTACATAATGCATCTAAAGAGGCTAGAAAAAAGCAATATTGAGAACTTGCCGGAGACTCTTGTATTTCTTATCAATTCATCTTCAGCTCTAATGTCTAAAACGAGACCCTAGATGTACGTGCCCTTGTGGGATGCTCTGCATCTTATACCAAGGCATGATTGATGACATCAGCATGGAATGAATGAGCATAAGAGCAGAGTACTCCTATTCTGTCAGAGCAGCAGTGTAAGTCTGGTCTACATATACAGTTTTCTGACGGGCCACTCACTCTAAAAAGTTGCCGGCTAGTGAAGAGTGTGTTAGGTTTATTGGGACATGAGGCTCTCAATTCTAAGCCTTTTCTAGTTACAAACTATACAATTTCCGGATGGACCAACCACCACCATTCATTACAGGCTTTGTCGTACTGCAATTAAATGTCACAATTACATGTTTGTTCTACTATTATCATTGCAGAAACAGCATTGAATTGTAAACCCATTTTACACAAGAATGAAGATAGACCCATAAATAAGTTTCCATCATTAGTGAAGAATGACTTAATTCCCATGATTATAGATTTCACGCACTAGGAGGCCTACGTAGATCCTCACCCTCAATTTGTTTACTGTTGCCTGTAAATATGACAATCCCTTTAAATAAAGTGCAATCGAAAGCCACTGGCCTCCTTAAACCTTGCCCTTTATTAACTTGACTGCAGCAGTTAGTTTTGCACCGAATTTGCGTAAAAAAATGACGCAAATTCGACACAAATGGAGTATAAATATGCCCCAGAGTGTTTTAATCTCTGCTCTAAAACGTAATCCAAAAATATCTACCTCGAGGACCTCAGTCTCCCTGGAGTTGCCTTATCAAACCATTTAAAAACATCCTTCAACACTCATTCACCATTTCCAATCCAAACCCCCTGTGTCATAGTATTAGTGCAGTTCAGCGTCACAAAGTATAAATATGGGCCTAATTTGTTTTCAAACATCAATCAGGATGTTTTTTTGACTATTGCATAGTAATGCACATCATTGCTTTATATGGGCAGGTACTTCTTTACATTTAAAGGGAGAGTACCTGCACTTCTCAGCACTGCTGCAATACATAGTAGGAGAGTACCAGTACTGCGCAGGAGTGAACATGTACTCTAAATAGTGAGTACCTGCACTTCTACATTCCAATTCAAAACACTGGTGTACATTACTATGCAATAGTCATTAAACCATCCTGCTCGATGTTTGAAAAAAAATTGACCATCTAAGGTGATGACACAATCTTACTCTAGACAACAAATGGTGAAATGTAAAAATAGATCCTCAGACATTAGTATTTGTTAGCAAATATTCTGCACAAAGTTCAACATCAAATACAATTCTGGTGATACACTGGTAAAAATACAAGCAAAGGGTCTAAATATATTTTTCCGCTAATACCCCTGTTTGTGTACAAGAGATGTGACAATGTGGAATAATGTTTTGATTAAAATGGGAAGGATGCCTATCTGACAGCAACAGCCTATATTAAAAATTCAACTGTGTATCATGGGGACATTGCCAACTGTTTACACATTAAAATATAAAAGTGAAGCTGCTTGCAACATGCAATTTAACTTCCTGTTCTTATTCGGGTCATTGTCCTTCCAATATTTATTATGTTGCTCTAATGGAGAAAAAGGGAAAATAATGATGGCCTGAGTGTAAGAAGAACATTTGCACTTTTAATGAAGGGTCCAACTTTCATACATGTGATCAAATGAAACATAATTAAAAGAATTTAACACCATCTCCCACATAGATCTATCTGATATTCTGAATTCTCTCAAAGTCCCTCTCTGAAAAGATGATATTATTTGCTTATCCATCATCATGTCTCTGCAAAGAAAAACCCTCTCCATTGTATTAACAACTCACTAACCTGGAGCACCTTCCCAAACACCCTCAAAGCCAACCAGATTCTAAACTGCTAAGAAGCTTTTACTAGATCCAACTGAACATGCTAACTTCCATCCCACAACTCACTTCCCATTTGTTGAAAATAATCTTTAAGAAGGTTGTCATCACTTGGCCATGCAAGAATATCAGCAAGATTAACCTACTTCCAAGACTATCAATTGGGAATCAAACCATGCTGCAGTTTTGAATAAGTGGTGCTGCAGGTAGCCAACAACGCACTCTTCCTCAGCCACATAATCAGTACTAGCCTCCTGTTTCTTTTCAGACTCTCCCCAGCTTTTCACACAGCGTCAACCATCCAGCATTGATCCACACCCTGAAAACTTGCATGGGCTGACACAATCCTACAATGGTTCACATCCTACCTCACCAACTGGCAGCAACTCATTCAGATAGGAACTATTGGATCCTGGACGTTTTCCCTTCCCTTCTGAGTTTTGCAGGGCTTTATTGTGTCCCACATTAATTTTCATCTTGAATATGATATCTTAGGAGTGATCTTTGCAGACAGCAAGTGATCATCTGAGATGCTCTCCCTGCTCCTATTAGCCTCCTCCACCGCGAACGGAGCTCCTCATGCTGGACTTTGAGAAAGAAGCTTTTACAGCAGGACTAACCTTGTTGATTTATCTGGCCCATAGTCAGCCATTGTGACGTTCCCCTGGCCTTGCACAACATGTTGACTGCGAGTGGTGCTTTGGGCCTTTAGGCCCTATCTCTACCTAAATCTTTGACATTGAATACCTCTGGTTCTACTGATTGTATTTTTGGTGTTTTGGTATCATTTTATATATATCAATTTACTCTAGATTTCTAAATTGGTTTGAGATTTTGCTTGTGTTGTGTTTTCATTCTATTACTATTTGTGTGCTGCATAAATACTTTACACTTTGCCTCTTGGTTAAGTCTGACTGCTTTATGCCAAGCTACCATAGGTTTAGGGACAGGTTAATTTAGTGACTCTTGTGGTCACCCTAACAAGGATAACCCAATTCCTTACATTAGTGTTCAGTGGTGGGATCCAGTACTTGTGTGTTGTGCAGTGACATTCAGTGTTTTTGTGTGACTCTTAACTCCTATATAAATAACTTGATACTGGATTCAACTTCCTTTTTTAATTCTCCTTGATTTGCAGTTTTTCACTTTTCCTTTCGTATTTAATTCCTGCCTCTCATTGTGTGCACCTGTGATTCTTTCCTGCAAAGATGGAGTTAGATCTTGTCAACTTTGAAGCCTGCTGTATGGCTGAGCTGAAAACGTTGTCCAGTGATAAGGGGCTGAAGCAAGCCAAGGGCTCTCCAAAGTTGAAGAATGAGTTAGTCCCACTAGCCTTTGAGAGGTCTGCAGAAGGCAAGCTGCAGCACATACAGGATCAGGAGGATGATGATGATGAGGAAGATGAAATGGATGAGAAGGAGGATGAGATAGAGGCTTGCAGCGACCCCAGGTCTATAAAGAGAGGAGAATCTTCTAACCCCTGCCCCCGAACTGAGGTGAATTGGAGACACACAGGAGTGAGGTCACTTAATTGGTCCAGCACAGGAAACAGTGTGTCCTCCCACCCCCGTCACCTAAGGAATTTAAAGACAGCAAAGCTGAGTGGGAATTCAAGCTGCAACTTACTGCAAAAGCCAGAAGGACTGAGGCAGAGAGAGCCCAGGAAAGGGCCCTGGAGGAGAGAAAGCTAGTCCTAATGGAAAATACGTTTCTGTGGGCTTATGAAGTGGGACTAAAAGAACTGGGCCTAAAGATCAAGCATGTGTCAGAGTCCAGTAGAAATGGTGGTAGTAAAAACGCAGATACCATTGCAGTCAAAGGGGTCCACATGCCCTAAGACCTGGTGCCTAGCTTTGAGGTGGGGGATGTTATTGATAGGAGGTTTGCAGCTTATGAGGTAGCCCTGAGAATGCATGGGGACCCAGAGTAGTTTTGGAGGGCCAGTCTGTGGAGGCACATGCCACTTAATGGATTCAAAGGTGGCTGACCAGATGTCCTACACCGCCATAAAAGCAGCCCTTATTGTGAAGTTTAATCTTACCCCAGAGGGATACAGCGTAAGGTTTAAGGTCCATCACAGAATGTCTGACCAGTCTTGGGCACATTGCATGCACTTCCCCAGTAGGATACTGAGTGGTTGGGTGAGGGGCTGCAAAGTGAGTAGTTATAAGGAGCTATATAATCTTACTTTGAGAAAGCACTTGCTCAGAAACTTTTTTACAGAGTTGCACAAACACCAAATTGATAGCAAACTCTCTGACCCAAGGGTCTGTGAGAAGCCTCCTGGGAGTGAACCCGAGGAGTGTGGCTCTGGTTCCCCCCAGCAGACTCTGGTGGAAGTCATCAGTGACTCTGACAGGTCCCAGAATAGTGTGGGGAGAAAGGGCTCCTATGCCCTTTCTAAAAACAGGGGTGTAGGTTCTGGTGAGCAGTGCCACAGGGCACTCCATTTCCAACCCCAGTGCTTTGACTGTTCCAACTTGGGACACAAGCAGAGAGACTTTGTCTGTACCAGAAGATCATCCATTGGTGGGAACTCTACAGGGGTGGCCAGTGTGGCCTTAGTGGGAAGTAGTCCCCCAGAGTGGGGGGTAAAAATGCCATAGTCTCCTTTAGTTGTGAGACAGACTCAGAGAGAAGGCGAGAAGAGTGGGAGTTGTCACTTCCAGCAAATGACACTGAATGGGATCCCTTTCGCTGCTTTGACCATGGTAGTAGAAAGATTGATTTCTCTAGATCATTAACAGCCAGGACAGGTGTGTCGGTGAGCCAGGCACTTAGGCTAGACTTTGTTTGCACTACAGCTCTGGTACCCTGGGAATGGAGTAGGGAAGTGGCCCTAAGGAGGGTCATTGTTAGTCTTCAGATGTCCATTAACTGCATTCTAGGAAATGAGTTACCTCCAGCGTTAGAAGATGTGGGAGGGGGGTGACTGCCTACAGCACTCTGAAAGCTCTGGTTTCTGGGGATACTACTCCCAAAAGGAGATTATAGAGGCCCAGATAGAGGGGCAGAAGGTGGAGACCATCCACAGTGGGATGATCAGTGGATCAGGGGTTGCCGGCTCTGAGAACAGAGCACCCAAAGACTGACCCTGGGGAACCCACTTCTGACTTGGAGGTGCTCCCTGTGCTGTCACGGAGGGAGAGGGAGACTTGCACCAGACAGACCACTGCATGACACAGACTGAGTGTGTTACCCTTAAGGGGGTTGGTGATTTCCCCCAGGAAGTCCTGCCTTGCCAGGAACCTGTTCTGCTTCAGGGTACAGACCTTGGCCGGAGTGGCCAGTCTCAGGATACCACCCCTGGAATGGTGGGAAGGAGAGTGGAAATAGGATGCCCATCACCCAGGGCAGTTTAAGTTGTACATGTCCTGGTAGTGAAAAACTCCTAAAGTTGTTTTTCACTACTGTAAGGACTGTCTCTCCCATGGCGTTACTCTATTACCTTTAATAAGTGATAACTTCTGATTGAGAGCAGATAGAAATATGTTGTTTAGACTCAAATGAATTGTAATTTATAATCCTCTTTAATGGAAAAGTTGGATTTTAAGTCACAATTCGGAAAATGACACTTTTAGAAAATTGGAATGTTCATGTTGCAACCATTTGTGCCTTCTGCCAGTATCTTTGGTTACATGACTGTGGATGGCTCTGCTGTTGGGGTTTGTGTCTTCCTTCCTGACCGTGTGTATTCCTCCCAGACTATGACACAAAAGGGGATTGGGTGGGACAGAATGGGACATCCTGCCAGGATGGTTGTGAGCAGAACTGTACCCAGCCCCTCTCACATTGTGAAGGGCTTTGCCTCCCTCACTTAAAGAAACATGCCACTAGTTTTGTGTCACCACAGACTTCTTGGAGCCTTCACAGGGGAATGGAAGAACTTTCAGAACTAGATATGAGGGTAGTATAGGTAACTCCCCCCAATGTAAAAGGCTGACACCAGGTATAAATACTGGACCTAGAGAGCCACCCTTCAGTACACTTCTGGACCTGTGGACATTACAGAAGTAGCACTTCCTTGCTCCCCAGATGACTGCCCTGTGGCTTGATGCCTGCCTTACTCTACAGAGGACTCCCCTGCTGTTACCAGAGGACTGCCCTGCTTGTAGTGGACTGCCTTCACCCACAGAGCATTGCCCTGCTGCTTGAGGACTTCCCTGCTTTCTGAGAAGGAAGACTGAACCTGCTCCCTTCTTCCCAGCCTACATGAGTGACTCAAAGGGTCAGTTGCCTAATGTCTCATCTGAGCTACAGGGACACCACAAGCTCCAGAGGCTTTACCCCTGCACCTGCGCAGCTGACCTGCTGTACTGGACCTGCAACTGGACCTGCCTGAGCCCTGCTGACCTCTGGTGAAGTGAGTTCCTAATTCCCAAGAGATGACTCCCCAGGTTCTGAATCCTTGGCTGCCATCAGTTGAGCTCTTCCTGTGAAGAAAGGAGAAATCCTGAAGTTTTGTGCTGTTCGCAACCTCAAACGGGCCTGTTCAGGCCAAGCCTCTGACACCCGCAATGACAGACGTAACTCTGGTGAACCTGACTCTTTGCGCTACAGCGATGACCGACAACACGAGATCTGCACTTTGTGCAGCAGCAATGACAGTCCTTGGTGACCGCCCTCGCAAAGCTCCAGCAGTGACTATCTGCAACTCTTAACCTTATCTTTGTGCTAAAGCGGCCACCATCCACCATGCCAGCCCTGTTCTTTATGCTACAGCGGTGACTGTTTATGACGCTCTCACAGCTCCTCGTGGCCTCTTCTGCAGAGTACAGAACTCTTCTCGCCAGACTTTGAGAAGATGACTTTTTTAGCTGGACTAGCCTGGTCCCTGTATTTGGCCCACCCTCTTTTGCGGTTGGCCTGAACTTGTGACTTTCCCATGTCTAGCACAAACAGATGACCACGAGAGGTGCATTGAGCTTGTAGGTGCTCTATGTACCGAAATCTTTGAAATGTAATATATCTGGTTCTACTGATTGGATTTTTGTGTTTACGGTTCTCTCATAAGGGATTTCCATTTATCATCATAAGCACTGAATAGTACCGCCCATGTGCGGGGACTCTGGAACACTTCTTCATAATGTATCCTCTTAAGTGAAGATGTTGTCCTTTCTTTGGTAAGACCTGCAGAGTCACGTAAGAGGGAAAGTCATAATGCAGCCTATAGGAGAAGGCTACAATGGCCCAGTTCTTCATCTTGAATTCCAAAAAGGTCCATGAGATTACACGTGTATAAATTCTGTTGGTGTTTTAGAACAGAAACTGCATAAATGTCTTTCACAAACCCTTTTTTGGGGTAACAGAGAGATGAAGCAAGCCATGACATTATATGAGTGAAAATAGAGGCTGTGCATTTAAGAAGCCAGAGACCAATAGTATCCAATGATGCTGAGCAGATGACAGTTGCTTCAGTTCTTTTTTCCGGCTCCTGCTGACAGGATCCTGGAGCATTGTGCTTGACCTTTTCAAAGGTTTTTTTTTTTTTTAAACAAATTCCTGACAGATTTTGTTGTCAACTGTTTCACTCAGCAGTTTTAATTTCTCTCTAGCAGTTTCTTCATTTTTATGACTGAAAAGAACTGGAAGAACAATGCCGACACATAATCAGTCAACATTGACACACTGGCCTCGTTCGACGTTGAAAAATCCAACTACGTCATAGATCGCTGTCAAGGGCAACAGGAACACTGAGACGCCGCTGATCACCATCAGTGAGTTCATCAACGTGGAGGCATCGGAAAAAATCGACGTCAAGGCACACAATGTCAACGTTGAGAATTCTGTCTCCATCTGTAGCATTGCATGAGGCGAAGAAAAAGAGGAGATGCATTTATTTCTCTCCTGATTCAGACTATTCCAGGACATACTCCTCTTCTTCAAGGGTTGAGCTTTGTTCTCTGCCACCCTTCTCCTCCTCCTCCTTCTCCTCCTACACCTCATCGTCCTCCGCCAATACCTCCTCAGCCAACTCTGATTCTGCCTCTTACACTGGCCCCACTTTTACAACCACAAGCCACTCCCAGATCAAGGTCACGCCATCACTGAAGTAGGCACTGACGTAGGTCAAGACGCTCATAGTCTAACCGCCATGGTCATCGTTCTCGCCACTCGTATTTCTGTTCTCACCAGAGGACTATTGACACATCCTCCACTTCATCGATGCTATCTGACTCGCCACCAGCGCTGCAAAGCTAAATATACCCATGTCATCTCCGTCTACTTCAACCTCTGTTATTTTTAAGATGCTTCAACACAGAACAGCATCTTGACCGCTACTTCTAATTGTGCCAAGCCTCCTTGAACCAGCCATGGATCTTTTCCTAACTCCAGCCACAGTTAAACCGGCACCCTCCAGACTTCAAAAGAAGGATCGCCCTCTGGGGCAAGATCCTGCTTTCCTCCGTCCAGATCCTACACCAGATTTGGTGATCATAGTTGTGGCGAAGAAACAACATTCTACTACTCCCACCTCTACAGTACCACCAGATAAGGAGAGACGCAGGTTGGATTCCGTAGGCCGGAAGATATGCAGTTCCGCAGTAGCCTTCATGAAAGCGGCAAGGGCCCTTCTAGGCAGATACAATAGGTTACTATGGGAATCCATGCAACAGCTTGCAGAGCATCTTCCCAGGGATAAAAGAGAGGATTTTATAGAAATCCTAAATGAAGGTCTGATGGTATCCAACCAGGTTATTAGTGCTGCAGCAGACTCATCCATTTTAGCGCCACACTAGTACTGCCATGGAGCTGCTCTCTGGAGACATTCTTGGCTCATTCTTATTAGTCTAAAACTAGAAGCCCAACAGAGAATAATAAATCTTCCTTTCTCTGGTACCACACTGTTTGGAAGTTATACAGATGACAAAATGGTCAGGATGAAGATGGAGATGGATAGTCTAAAGGCAGTCGGCTTAGAGAGACCCAGGAAACAAAGAAAATCTTTCCGCCCCTACCAGCATCGTACATATTCCCAGAGGGTTCAAACCCCTCATTGGTATCAAGGACATCAACAAAACGGTACACAGCAGCAGCACCAACTACTCTACCAGTCATACCACAGATGGCAGTCTAGCAGAAGATCTACCCAGCAACCTGCCCAAGGAGGCAAACATCCATCTGAATCAAAACCCTGAAACTTTACTTCCCCTTCTTCCCTTACCCCCTCGGGTAGGAGGAAGCATCCAATGTTGCCTAACAGAATGGCAAAACATAATTCAAGATGCCGGGGTTCTGAATATTGTTTGCAATAGATACTGTCTCAGATTCACCAGCCCCCCACCGTCCATTCTGCTGAAACCATCCAGATTCCAAATCTCACAATTACAAACGGAGGAGACCATTCTCTTCCAAAAGCAGGCAGACTAGAAAATTGCATCTATTCCAGGTATTTTCTTATCAAAAAGAAAGCAACAAACCAATTCAGACCCATTCTTAACCTCAAAATATCTAACAAGTGGATTTGGTGAGAAAAGTTCTGGATGCGGTCTTTAGACCAAATTTGTCTCCAGCAACACCAAGGGGATTGGCTTTGTTCCAGCGACCTTCAAGAAGGGTACTTTTACATCCTGATTGCCAGAAAGCACTGTGAGTTCTTGAGGTTTGTAGTAGGTCAAGCCCAGTACAAGTACAAAGTCCTTCCGTTTGGTCTCAAGTCAGCACCCAGAACTTTCTCAAAGTTCATGGCAATGGGCCTGGCCCATCTCAGGAAAAACAAAATATTTGTTTATCCGTACCTAGACAATTGGTTAATCAGGGGTTCCACGTCTCAAGAAGCTCAACTTCATTATCACTGGACTTGCAATCTCCACAAAAGATTAGGCCTACTTGTAAACCTCACCAATTCCAGTTCTGTCCCAGTTCAGACATTGCCCTACCTAGGAACAACCATTGACACCTTACAGGCAAGAGTGTATCCTTCGGAGGAGGGACATTTATCGATCCTTCAGAAATGTCACTCTCTCATGGCAGCTTGCCGTCCAACAGTACGAACAGTATCCTCTTGCCTGGGTTCGATGGCACCTTGGATCTTCCTCACACTGAAAGCTCATCTCCACATGCGACCATTGCAGGAATGTCTTGAGGATCAGATGATGGGCAATTGGGAGGACAGGATTACACTATCTCTTCACGCAAAGATATCCCTAAATTGGTGGTGTTCCCCAAAGAACCGACTTCTGGGGATGCCCTTTCATCAGGAGGTTCCTCCACAAATATAGCAACAGATGCTTCACTTCTAGGCTGGGGTGCTCATATGGACAACCTCCAGATCCAGGGCACATGGTCAGACAGAGAGTCCACATACTACATCAGTCTCCTGGAGTTACGAGCAGTCCATCTGGTGCTAAAAGTGTTTAATCTATCCTTCAAAACCAACTCCCTTCTTGTACAAATGGACAAGACGACTACCATATACTATCTCAACAAGCAGAGAGAGACGAGATCCAGAACCCTTTTGCACGAAGCCCAGGTAGTATGGAAATGGCTGTTAGCCAGGAATCTGACAATCATTGCTACAGATCTTCTAGGTGTACAAAATGTTCAGGCAGAGTCTCTCAGCAGGATTCTGCAAGAACATCACAAGTCTGTTTTTCACAACAACTTCGTTCACAACTCATTTCATCTGTGTGGCACACCTTCCATCAACCTGTTTGCCACCGCAGAAAACAAAAAATGCCAAAGCTTTGCCTCGAGGTATTACCAACCAGGGACACTGGGGAATGCCCTATGGATCAACTGGTTTAGCAAATTTCTTTATGCTTTTTCACGGACCCCTACTCATAACAGCAGTTCTCATCAAGCTTTCCTACTCGAGAGCCAAGATGATCCTAATAGCTCCAGAGTGGGCACACCAGTGGTGGTTCATGGACCTTCTTCCCCGGTCCATCCGTCCACATCTCTGGCTGCCATGCAGGACAGACCTCCAGACGAAGTTCCAAGGCTAGGTACTGCTTCCCAATCTGTCCTCCTTGAATGTGGCAGATAGTACAGTATGGACACTTGGATCTGCCAAAGGAGTGCATAGACATCCTCAAAGACGCTAAGCTGCCTTCCACCTATTCCACATATACCTTCTTGCCAGGAGGACATTATACTGCCATACTTACTCCATCTTGCAAAATCTAGCTTACATTTCTCTTCTATCAGGGTTCCCTTGGCAGCCCTTACAGTTTACATAATATGTTCTTCACAAACCTCTTTTTTCAAAATCCCATTCATCAAGGATTTCCTAGAGGGTTTGAAAAAGGTTTTCTTTCCCATTAGGTGTCCTTCTCCTCCCTGGGAGCGTAATATTGTATTCTCCCGTCTAATGCAGGATTGCTTGAAACCTATTCACAAAGCATCCGTGCAGCACCTTTCATTAAAAACAGCTTTCCTTGTAGCTATAACATCGACTCGCAGAGGTAGCGAAATCCAGGCACTCTGTTATCACGAACCATATACAGTCTTCCACTCCAACAAAGTAGTTATGAGAATGCATCCAAAATTTCTCCCTAAGGTTATTTCGGATTTTCCCGTTAATTAGACCATATCTCTTCCAATATTTTACCAGAATCCCTCTACTCCAGCGGAAAGATCTCTCCATTCCCTGGATGTTAGAAGAGTTTTAAAATTCTACTTAGATAAGACACAAGACATATGTAAGTCAAACCAACTATTTATCAACTATGGTTAGGTCCATACGGGTTTGGCATATTCCAAACAGTCCATTTCCCGATTGATTGTTTCTTGCATCCTCTTATATTATCAAAAGGCTAACAAATTGTTATCAGCTAAGCCTAAAGCACACTCCACTAGGGGTAAAGCGGCTGCAGCTGCTTTGTTAAGAAATCTCCCTATCCCAGAGATTTCCAAAGCAGCCACTTGGAGATCTGTCCATATATTCACCAAGCACTACTGCTTAGATTCAGATGCCAAAGCAGACACTCAAGTAGGACAGGCCTCCCTTAGGAATCTGTTTTCTTGAAAATACATTGTTTTTTGTCCTCTCCACAAGCAGGGATGGGCATGCTACTCTATTCAGTGCTTATGACTACAAATGGAAATCCCCTACGAGAGATGGAATAGTTTCTTACCTGTAACCCCACTTCTTTCATAGGGGAATTTCCATTATAGTCATAAGCAACCCTCCCTCCTCCCCGGTGGACAGGACAAAATGTATCAACCCTCTAAAGTGTCATTATGAGCATGGCGCCTTAAAAAACCACTGAAGCAACTGTCACCTGCTCAGCATCATGGGATACTAGTGATCTGTGGCTTCATAAAGGCACAGCCTATTTTCACTCATATGAAGCCTATGGAACTACACTGTCCTGGCTTGCTTCATCTCTCTGCTACCCAAAAAAGGGTTTGTGAAAGACATTTATGCTGTTTCCGTACTAAAACACCATCACATTTTATGCACACGTAATCTCCTGGCCCTTTTTTGAATTAAAGATGAAGAATTGTGCCATTATAGTCTGCTCCTGTAGTGACGCTGCAGGCCTTACCAAAGAAAGGTGAACTTCTCCACTTAAGAGGATATATTATGAAGAAGTGCTCCGGGGTCTCCGCACGTGGGCAGGACTATTCAGTGCTTATGACTATCATGGAAATTCCCATGCAAGGGAACTGGAGTTACAGGTAAGAAACTATTCCTTTCATTTCATTTGTTAAATTACTCTATTTTTCTAAATTGTTTTGGGGATTTTTCTTGTGTTGTGTTTTCAGTTTATTACTGTTTGTGTGTTACATAAATACCTTACACTTTTCCTCTAAGTGAAGCCTGGCTGCTTTGTGCAAAGCTACCAGAGGGTTAAGCACTGGTTAATTTAGTGACTTTTGTAGTTCACCCTGGCAAGGACTGTGGTTGTGGCCTGAGTGGGGCTTCTACCCTGTAGGAACGTGCCTTTTTTGACATGGTCACCTCCCCACTTTTTGCCTGGTTTCTGGTGTAATTTTGACTGAAAGTGCACTGAGTCGCTGCTAACCAGGTCTCCAGTACCAGATCTCTTTCCCCAAAATTGCACAGTCATTTTACTCCAATGACAAAACCTTTAGCACCTACTGTAAGGCCCTAGTAAATTGTACCCCTGGTACCTAGGGCCTGGGGTACTAAAGAGTCTACCTAAGGACTGCAGCACAAATTGTGCCACCATAAGGGACCCCTCATCAAGCACATGACCAGTTGTCATTGCAGGCTGCATGTCCTGATGCAGACAAAAGTGAAAACATGATATGGCACACAGCCTGTGTGCCATGCCCCCTAACACCGCATGCAATATGTGTAAGTCACACCTCCAGCATGCCTGACAGACCAAGGGCAGGGTGCATTATATTACATGTGGGGGCATATCTGCACAAGCAGATATGTCCCTGCTATGTTTTTGTCTATTCTCAGAAATAGTGAGTGACTAGGGAAGCCACTTTAAATACACGTACTGGACACTGGTCACTACAGGTTTCCCAGCTACATGATGGCTTCTTTGAATGTAGGTATGTTTGGGATGCCAGTGTTGGATTCACCAATACTTGCACCTAGAGGGCACCTTAGAGGTGCCCCTTGAAAAACCTGCCACCTACTAGTATGTTGACTGAAGTTTCTGGCCCCCCAAAGTGAGAACCAACGCTCTGAAGGGACAGTGACAAATGCATGCACTGGGCTGGGGTGTTAACACGTCTCCCAGACAGGATGGGCATTCCAGGGCAGGAAGCTTCAAAGGCCTAGCTGCCTTTGTAATGCAACCTAGGTCTCTATAGATGGTGGAGATGATGGACTTCCTGACTTGACCCCACTTTTGGCGGCAACACAAGCAGGAAAATTAGTCAGATTAGGAAGTGTGCCCACTTCATGCCAGTCCCACCCCTAAGGTAGACAAACTGAAGTGGATACTACTTTCTAAATTCCTGCATCTTGTTTGGAAGGAATTAGGCCACTAGAGTTAGGATTATGCCCACTTTCCAGCGGAAGTGGGCATAAGAAGGGTGTAGTCACCCTAAAGGTGGTCAGTCCATTGGCTACCACCTGGCACTCCCTGTAATGCCCCTAAATTGAGTATTTAGGTGGCACCCCTGAAGCCAGATCCTTACTACCTACGAAGACAAGGACACAAAGGAGCCTGACCCACAGAAGAGGAAAAGAAGAAGCAGCTGACTCAGTACCAGCCCCACCAGCCTGCCTGCTGACCTAAAAGTACTCTGCCCAAAAAGATGACTCGTCCTGCAGCTGAGGCTCGAAGAAACCCAGGAAGACTGCCTGCCTTCTACCAAGACTCAGACTCTGAGCAGTGGAACTGCTTTGCAACAAAGTTTCAAGAAAGAACTCGTTAGCCTCTGGAACAATAAAGACTCGACACCTGAAGTGACCTCTGCACCCGATATCCACGACCCGAGGTTGAGCCAACCAACGGTGCCAACCAAGTTCCCCAGCTGCCTAGAGTTTGAGTCCACTCAGGTTTCACCCCTCTTGGACTCCACCAAGTTGCCTGCAGCCTTTGTGCACAGCCCCACCTCTCCTGCAGCCTTGTGGTGAGAGAAAACCAACACCTTCAGCAACCACTGCACCTGTCACCCCCGATGAAATCTGAGGTGGGACACCGGTGCCAACAGTGTCCCCCGGCTCCTCCAAGCCTGAGTCCATCTTGGGTCCACCCTTGCTGGACTCCCCGACGACGACTGGAGCCTCATCACACAGGACCTCCTGACCGCGAGTGCTCCCGGATGGAGAAACCTGATGCCTAAGGACACCCTTGCATCTGTCACCCCTGAGCCCTAGAGAAAAGGACCAAAGGTGCAGCTACATCACCAAGTACCCCAAGACTACTACATACCTGTTTGTTGTCCCCGACTGGCTTCCTAGCCAGAGCCTGCAGCCGTCCTTCATGAGGACTAACTCCCATGGGAAACCATTGGGCACCCAACGCCTTACTACACTCCTGCACCCGGCTGCCCCAGTGCTGCCCGGAGTAATCTGCTAGTGTGGTTCTGATCAGTGCCTTAACTCTCAGAGATTGCCCTTGTAAGTGGTAGTTAACCCTGTGTTTGCTGAACATTTTTTTCCTCCATCGTTAAACTTGAAGAACTCTGAGAATTGTACTATGTTGATATTTGAATCTGAAATGTATTTATGCTTGAAAAGTTACTTACCTGATTACGAAATTCTTCGGTTTGCAACACATATAAACAAAAGTATTAATTTTCTAAATTGGTCGTGGACTTATTCTTTGAGTGTGTGTCTCATTTATTGCCCCTGTGAGTACAACAAATGTGTAGCACTGCCCTCTGATAAGCCTCACTGCATGCCCACACTACCACAAAATCAAGAATTAGTCCAATCTACTTTTGCCTCTGCAAACCAATTGGGGATCCACTGGACTCTCTGCATGGTGTACTTCTTTTGAGTGCACCATAGAGCGAGCCAGCTTCCTGCACACCCCCTTGACCAAGTACCCAAATTCTTACATCAACCAAATCCAGGACTCTGTAATATCTCAGTTAAGAGAGAAATGTTATGCTTTTAACCACTTCTTTATCTAAGAAATAGACATTGCTCCCTATTGACGTTGTAATTAATAACCAAACACCTCTCTTCCTTCATTACAATAGATTGAAATGAACCAGCTTTAGTATGCTTAAGCCATATTCCACTCCCCCAGTACCACCACGTATAATGATACCCATTCTCCCGCCACTGAGAAAAACAATTGCCCTTGTGCTAAAAATAGGCAATGCTTCCCTTGTTCATGGCATGCTTCCCTGAAGGGTGAAAATGGGGTGAATCCTACCAGCATTGGCAAACACAAATCTTCACCTTTGCAGTTGCCTGCCAGTTGCATACTACCCTTTTTGGAATACTCAACAAGAAAGCAGTCAGCAACAAATTGGAACATTGAAGGAGCAATTACTCACATTTCCTTGACTACAGCTCTTGTACTAGACTACCTTGCCATACAGAGACAACTATGCAATGTGTAGACATCATGCACCTCACAGCAAATAATGATGGTCGTTACCTTCTGGCCCTACTCATTTTCTCAGTGCATTCAGTACTTAATGTCAGTCATCAGAGCATAGTGAAAATCCTATTGCTAAGCATGGCAATTAAACAAGAAGTACTATATTAGGTCACCTCCCACCTTCTGCAAAGATGGTATCCTCCAGGTCGGAGTGGCTATGTGGATTTGTGAAGTACCCAAGGATCCACTGCTTCCCTAGCAGTCTTGAATCTTTACCTGGCTGCCGTCTCTGTTTAGGTTAATTATGAAATTAAGATCCACCATTAGGCCAGTGACCCCACAGTCTCTACCTCAAAGTCAGCTCAAACACGGATTCACTGACTCAAAGCATGACTCAAACTCACACCTAATGCAGTTGTAAATATGTGAAGTGTAATGCCATTATCTAAATTTCCAACTGATGAAACTTATCTTGTTTTGTCTCCCAAACACCCCATCAAGTACAGCTCTCTGATGCTACCCAGAAAGTTTAGTACTTTGTGGCACATCTGGTCCTTGCTTATCAGTGCTACCATTCTCTCCTGAGTAGACTATGTGGAAGCCCTTTACCTCGGCTTACTGCAATGTTTTATTCCGAAGCTGCACCTTATTAAGAAATTGGCGAGCCAACTTGCTACTAGGCTATTTAATTTTGACCATGTTTCTTACGCTCTGCGTTCCCTCCACTGCCTCCCAATAAAATAGGAAATTTAATTTAAGATGCTATGCCTGATGCATCAGGCCCTCCAAATCAGTGGCTCTAAGCTGATTTCCAAGTTGGTGCCACATAATGTTCCAGCCAGGCCTGTAAGATCTGGTTCTCTATTGCTTTTTAGATTCCCACACATTGCCAAAAATATTTGAATGTTTTGGATCCCTCTCTTTGCACTATCATACCCCTGAACCCCCTCCCTCCCCCCCACACACACAAAAGATTTTCTCCTGGCATGTTTCGTAAACAGTTGAAGACCTTTAGTTTAGTTACCTTGCTCATTTTCCTGTCTTTTCTGTTCGTGGCTATCCTAGTTCCATGATGTCCCTGGGTATAGGTTGTACTATATGAATAAATGACATAGATGAATAATACCAATGAATTCATGTCTGGCTCTGAAACTGTCACAGAAAGCCAGAGTAATACCTAAGTCAAGGACCTTGCCAGATTGTAAATCAAGAGCTGCAGGATGGAAAAGACTAGAAAATACTAGTTCTGCCTCTGTTAAATATGCTTATCTGCTGCAAATTTAACTGCACCTAGGAGTGACCAGGGAACGGAGAAAATCAAAGCATTTTCACTCAGCCTTTTGTCATTGTCATTGCTTGTATTTTGTCCTAGTTTTTGCAAAACATTATTGTTGCAGAAACTGACGAGACCTTATCAACCTTAAAAGGAACAATAGCTAAAAGCAAAAACATTTTTTGGTCTCAAAAAGCACACTTTGCCGTACTAGTTCGTGGCACTTATGGTCATATACTTTGTTCATGAATTTCCTTCTTGTCAAAGGACAGAATGCTGCCAATCACAATAAAGTTAGCCAATGTTTGACGTTGCCACATGCACTATGTTATACTGGGTGGAAAAATGTGAATTCCATCAACAGACTAATGGATTAAGAGGACTTTCTGTAAGCCGCTGGAACTAACTATATTATACATACATTTTTACTAAAATCAAACAGTCTTGGCTAACGTCAAACCTAATCATGGGCTTAGCTACGAGTACTGCAGCAGGTGTGGTGGCCTAGGGTAAGAAGGGCCGACCCCAATCCAAATATAGCTGATATCTTTACTATGAAACGGACACAAGGGCCCACATTTACGGACGTTTTTGAGGGTGCTCTTTCAATGTCATGCAGTTCAGAGTTGCACACGTCAGCCTTCACACTGGTAAGTAAATAGACGCTATCTTTTACTTTGCGTCGTGCACAGCACTAGTAAATGCGGCCCAAAGTATCTTAACTGGCGCCCTTGCTTTTACTGGAAGCCACTGCATTGAGCATCTGCGTGCTGAGACAGTCCTGTACCTCCAGGCTGAAAGGGAGTCGAGGCTTCTCGCGTTACGCACCCAGGCTCTGGAACAACGTCCCACCTCTCAGCAGGCTTGCTCCCACACGTCTCCACTTCAGGAAGGAGCTGAAAACCCATCCTTTTAGGACAGCCCCATCCATCACTGATGCTGAGGAAGTCTAAGGTTATGTTGCCCGTGGGGTAAAAAGTTTATGAGAACTTTCTCGGTTTCTTCTGCACGATCGTGATCCGGCCCTTTCCCCAATAATATTTAAGACTGTTTGTGACTTATAAATAGTATTACATACAAAAATTTAACGCGCTGAGCTATATAGTAAAAGTGAGAAGCTCCTCATTGACTTTGCCTGCATGTTTTCTTTTACTCTGCCCTTTCTCTAGTCCCATTCTCGCTCAGTGATAACTGCCAAACTAGAGACGGATTTAATAATATTTATATTCCCAGAATACCCCCATCGAGGATTTAACTTTTTCCTTTAGTAATAAATGGAAACCAAAGTTTTCAGCCAGTGAAATCAAGCCAACGTATGTTGCTACTGAACTCTGGAACTGGAGGTTTACTCTAATTACTCGAGGGAGGTGCCCATTAAACGCCAAAGTAAGTGAGGGTTGTGCTGGCGATGTAGCCATCGAGTATACGTCACTGACACGTGTTTGTCCTTCAGACTATTTAAAAAGAGGGTTAGGTGAACTTTCTATAACTGCAACCTAGGGCTAAATGTAAAAAGCCACTGCGCGATCGCAAACCCTGCTATTCATAAAATCACAGCTTGTGACTGCAGAATGGTTTCAGGTATGTATCGAACCCATTTTGCAGGTTCCCAAAGCCTTTTAACTCCTAAAATGGGTTTAGCAACGTATACTGAATCGCAAGTAGGAATGGGCATGAAAGGGGCCTCACTGCATAATTATGATTTGGTGAGGAATATATCAATGGTATGAAACTGCAGTTGCATTCAAAACCCATTGATCGCTTACCTACACCTTAAAGGAAGTGGTAAATTGTTCACAAAGAGGAGGTTGTCCACTTAGAACAACTTCCTCTTTGTGAATGGTGTTGGGTGGCCTCACAACCCATCTAAGTTTTTGTGGGAAACTGGCAACTTGTACCCCTTCCACACTTGTTGCCTTGTTGCCTAGTTCCTGGATGCAACTTGGACTGGAGTGCAGTGGGATCCTGCTAACCAGCTCTCCAGTGCCAGTGTTCTTTACCTAAAGATTGCAAATGTATTGATACAATTGACAACACCTTTAGTTGACACTGTAAGTCCCTAGTAAATGGTAATTAGGTACCTAGGTCATGTAGTACTAAGGGTAGGCCCCCTGATGGCAGCAGCACCAATTGCATCACCTTCTAGGGCCATGCATCCTGAAGCACCCAGCACTCCCATTGCAGGCTGAGTGTTCTGATGGAATCCTAAAAGGCAAACTCAACATGGAATACAGCCTGTGTACCCCGTCCACCGTACACTGCATGCACTATAGGTAAGTCACCCCTCTGGCAGGCCTTCCAGCTCTAAGGCAGGGTGTACTATTTGGTATATGTGGGCATAGATCCATGAGCAATATGCCCCTACTGTGTCCTTGCCAAACCTAGGACATAGTAAGTGAACAGAGCCAACATTTTTATGCAACTGCTGGACACTGGTCAATACACGTTTCCCAGCCACATGATGGCTACCCTGAACCCTGGGTTGTTTGGTATCAAACAACTCAGAATGATAAATCCCAACTGGTACCAGTATTAGATTTATTACAAAATGTACCCAGGGGTCACTTTAGAGGTTCCCCCTGCAAAAGCTGGACTAGATCGCCTCCTTCCTCTCAAACCGATCCCAAAGAGTCTACCTCCCTCCGTTTCGCTCAGACCCCACCGAGATCATCTGCGGCGTACCTCAAGGCTCATCACTCAGTCCAACACTCTTCAATGTCTACATGAGCCCCCTCGCCGACATCGTACACAAGCACGACATCATCATCACCTCCTATGCCGACGACACCCAACTTATACTCTCCCTCACCAAGGACCCCGCCAGCGCCAAGACCAACCTACAAGAGGGCATGAAGGACGTCGCAGATTGGATGAGGCTCAGCCGCCTAAAGCTGAACTCTGACAAAATGGAAGTCCTCATCCTCGGCAACACCCCGTCCGCTTGGGACGACTCCTGGTGGCCCACGGCCCTCGGCACCGCACCGACCCCCGCAAACCACGCCCGCAACCTCGGCTTCATCTTGGACCCTCTTCTCACCATGACCAAGCAAGTCAACGCCGTGTCCTCCGCCTGCTTCCTCACCCTCCGCATGCTCCGCAAGATCTTCCGCTGGATCCCTGCCGACACTAGAAAAACCGTGACCCACGCCCTCGTCACGAGCCGCCTGGACTACGGCAACACCCTCTATGCTGGGACCACCGCCAAGCTCCAAAAACGCCTGCAACGTATTCAAAACACCTCGGCCCGCCTCATCCTCGACGTACCCTGCAACAGCCACATCTCCGCTCACCTGAGACACCTGCATTGGCTCCCAGTCAGCAAAAGGATCACCTTCCGACTTCTCACCCACGCACACAAAGCCCTCCACAATAAGGGACCGGATTACCTCAACCGTCGCCTCAGCTTCTACGCCCCCACCCGTCTCCTCCGTTCCTCGGGCCTCGCTGCCGTCCCTCGCATCTGCCGCTCCACGGCGGGTGGGAGGTCCTTCTCCTTCCTGGCAGCCAAGACCTGGAACTCCCTCCCCACCAGCCTCAGGACCACCCAGGACCACTCCGCATTCCGGAGACTCCTAAAAACCTGGCTCTTCGAGCAGCAGTAACCCCACCCCCCTTTTTTCCCCTAGCGCCTTGAGACCCGCACGGGTGAGTAGCGCGCTTTATAAATATTAATGATTTGATTTGATTTGAAAAGCTAACTACCCTGGCATGGTTGCTGGCTAGTCACAACCAGCCTGCCACCACTAGACAAGATTCTGAATCCATAGGGTGAGAGATCCTGCTCTCTGGAATTCAGAACAAAGCCCTTCCTGGGTGGAGGTTGGTGGAGGCTGGCCCTCTATGCAGTGTAAAAAAACAAAAAGTACATTATGCAGAGGGTCCGGACAACCACATCTTAGTTTTCAGGGGTAAAAATCAGACCACCTAATGCTCTAATTTTTAAGGTAGCTGGTCTAGCAGTTAGGCTAATCCAGGAGATGTGCTAAGAATTTGCTGTGCTCACAAATCCAATCATGTAGCACACACACTCAATGAATAAATAACTCAAGACCAGAATTTATAAAAAAAACTTCAGACTTTTATATAATTTTTGAGACCAAAATCTTTACAATAGGTTGAGAACTTTTCTTGTTATGACTTTTTAATGTTTTAGCAAAGTTAGTTTTTCTCTGCGTAATTACGCACCATTGGAATCAATAGGCAGTCACTTTTAAAAATGCATAAAAAATCTCACGGTTGAGTTACCAGTCTCTTCCTTTGCAGGGTGGTTGCAGTGGTCGGTGGGCACCTCGTGCCAGCTGGAGAGCTTCGGGCAACTCCCAGTTCCGGCAGGAGCAGCATTGGTAAAGTTCTTGGCACAGGCACAGGGCCACCTGGATGGGCCACTTGGAAAAGGAGCTGGTTTGCAAATTCAAAGTGGTGCCTGGGGGTCCCCTGGCTTTCGAGGTCACAAGGGGTTGGGGACCCAGGGCATACAGCAGATCCCGCGATGCAAGGCCCAGGGCGGCCAGGTGCAGGGCGTTTTGGAGGTCTTAGATGCTGTGCGCAACAAAGTCCAATGGAGCTGGAGGTAAGTCTCTTTGAGGGCCGCTTGCAGGACAGCGGTGGCACTCTGGTCGGCGGTCTGGGGTATTCCTGAAGTCCCTCGACTGGGGCTTCCTCCTGATCCTTTGTCAGCTCAGGGGAGCTGGTTTTCTCCTGGTCCGACGTCAGCTGACAAGGACCCAGGGTATTGCTCTAGCTCGGCCACTGGGAGTCACAGCACCACCAAACTTGGTAAAGTTGGAGGGCACTTCCGGACTGTCGTCTGTGTGTCGTTGGGTCCAGCTGTGACTTCCGGTTGCGGAGATATCGACGATTCAGTGAAGCGTCCCTCAATGGTTTCTTGGTTTTTTGCAGCGTACTTGCTTTTCTGGAGTGGTGCCTCCATTCAGGAGGGAGATCTGGGGTGATCCTTGAAGCCTGGAGGTCTCCTGAGTTTCTTGGGGTCGGTCCAGTGTTCAGCTCCTTCTCTGTCGCGATTGTCGGGACACTGGTGCAGCAGTTCCTCAGTTCTCGTCCTGGCGGTTTATTTGGTGCTGGTCTTCTTCTCCTGTTGGGATCCTTTTCAAATCTGAAATCTTTGTTAGGGGAGCCCACTAAATACTGAAGTTAGTGGGTATTTTACGGGGAACCTGGTAGTATCTAATGGGGCACTTACCCTTGGGTGGCCCCACCCACTATAGTGATCACTTCCTGTGGGAAGGGTCACTTCCCTAAACGTCATTGGCTGTTTTTCTCCATTCCAAGATGGAGAAAACTGAATCAGAGGGTCCACTTCACGTGCAAGCCCTTAGGGGTGGTGCATACTCAGTGAGGCCACTCCTCCTTCCCTTTGTCTGGTTTCCCGCCAAAAGTGGGGATTTGCAAAGGGGGAAGCCCTCTGCTGCTAGCAGCAGGCCTGGAGGCTCCAGTTTCAGGGGCTGTAGCCCTTTGAAGCTCACCGCAAGGGTGTTGCATATTCCTGAGGGAGGGGGTGTTAGCACCTCCACCCAGGAATTGCATTGTCTCACAAACCAGAGAGCCATGGCTCTCCCCCAGGTTTGTATATTGGCTGTCTGGAGTTGGAGCTGGATGGAATCAGCCAGCAACTCTGCCAGTTAGGGTTAGCTTTCACAGGGGGCACCTTTAAGGTGGCCCCTGGGTACATTTAAGGTTAATTCCAATACTGGTATCAGTTTGGACTTAATATTATGAGTTGTTTGATACTAAACAACCCAGGGTTCAGAGTGGCCATTATGTAGCAGGGGAACTCGTGTTTGACCAGTGTCCAGTACATTCATTAAAATGGTTGCTCTGTTCACTCACTATGTCCTAGGTTTAGCAAGGACACAGTGGGGGCATATTGCTCATTCAGCTATGCCCACACATGTAGTATGGTGCACCCTGCCTTAGGGCTGAAAGGCCTGCTAGAGGGGTGACTTACCCATAACATATGCAGTATATGGTGGATAGGGCACACAGAGGGTGTGCCTTGTTGAGTTTATCCTTTTAGGGTTGCCCCAGTACACTCAGCCTGCAATGGCAATGCTGGGTGCATCTGGGTGCAGGGCCCTTGGGGGTTGCACAATCAGTGCTGCGGTCCCCCGGGGCCTACTCTTAATATCTCTTGCCCTGGGTACTGGGGTACCCATTTACTAGGGACTTATAGGGGTATTTAATTGTGCCAAGCATCACAACAGTTTTAGGGAAAGAGCTCTGGCTCAGAGAACCTGTTTAGCAGGGGCACTGGGCACTACCAACTTCTAGAACACATCAACATCAGGCAAAAAGTGGGGGCTAACCATGCAAAAAGAGACCTCCTCTCACAGAGGTGCTAACACCCCCTCCTTCAGGAATGTTCACTGTCCTGCTGGCGAGCTTCAAAGGGCATACCATCCTCGAAACTCGACCCTTAGGCCTGCTGCAAACAGCCAATGGCTGCCCCTGTTGCAAACCCCCACTTTTGGCTGAAGCTACAGCAGAAAAATAGATTAAGGGCAGGAGGAGTGGTCATCCCCAGCTTGGCCCACCCTTAATGTGTTGCATGCGAGGTGACCTCTCCAGTTCATTTTTCTCCATTGGTTGGAAGGAAAATAGCTAATCAGGTGTAGGGGAGTGACCTCTATCCACAGGAAGTGGTCACTTAGTGGGTTTAGCCACCCTAAGGTAGATGACCCATTGACCACTACTAAGTACCCCCCTAAAATGTCCCCTAAATACAGTATTCAGTGGGCATCCCTAGACCAAGAAATCAGATTTTACAGACAAAAGAAGACCAGCAACAAAGAAGACCCAAAGCTCGAGAACTGAAGTCCTGCTGCACCAAGAAAAGGCACCAAACCCTGCCTGCTGCACCCTGGACTCAACAATCACCACTGAGGGGTTCCTTGGACGTTGGACGGACTTCACAAACCCTCAGAGGACCTCCACTTTTCAAACATCACCAAACATTTCCCTCCAGAGTGAAAGCATCACTCAGCTACACCAAGGAAACAAAGACCCTATGAAGACCACTTCACCGACCGGCTGCTGACCAAGGAACCGGACCAGCAGCCAGACCAAACATCGCCAGTCGGACCGTGAGGACAAACCCTGCCAATGTGCCAAGTTTGGTTGCATTATGCCCTCTGCTGGCCATACCATGAAATAACACTAGGTACAGGTCACTTCACGTCGGACACCCAGAAGGACAGTCCATTCCGGCCTGAAAAAGAACCAGGAGGAAGCCCCAGATGAGTGACTTCAGGAACCACCCGTACCTCCCACCAGAGTGCCCCAGCTGATCTGCAAGCGACCCTCCAAGGTACCTGCCTCCTGCTTCCATGGGCACCTTTGCTCATAGCTCCTGGCTCACCGAGCACCCGCCCACCCTGTGCCCTGCAACAAATATCCAGCTGTGCCCTAAGGGGCCCCTACCCCTTGCGACCTCAACACCCAAAAAGTCCCACTGGATTTACCTTTAAGTCTGCCTGTGCAGTGCTTTTCAAAGTGGTGCCCTGCAGTGGCCTGGCACCAGCTCCTTCAGCTTTCTGCAGCTGCTCCCGCTGCTACCGGGAGTCGATTGAACTTCTCCAGCTGGTCCAGGGTGCCCATCAATGGCCTCGATGTATCTGCAAAAGGAGACACTAGTAAACGCCTTGCCTGATTTACTGTGAGTTTTCCAAGTATTTCTCCATTGAGTCCTATGGTACGTAATTACACACAAAAAGACTAACTTTATTAAAACTTCAGAAATTCATAATTTGAAAATTACTTACCTGATCTGGATGATCTTGGTCTTAAAATGTATATAAAAATCTGAAGTAGTTTTTTAAATTGGTCTCAAGTTATTCTTTTGAATGTGTGCCTTGATTTATTGATACTGTGAGTACAACAAATGCTTTGCACTTCTCCAAGATTAGCCTATCTGCTCGACCAAGCTTCCGTACAAATTAGAGCATTAGGTGGTCTAGTGTCTACCTCTGTAAGCCAATGTGTAGTTTCCTGGACCCCCTGCACATTGTGCCTAGTTTTGCACACTACAGAGAGGGCCAGCCTCCTAAAGTTTTCCAAACACAATTCATTTTAAAACAGCACTGGTTTGTTTAGAAAACACAGGGTCTTTGAAAAATAATGTTTTCCATTTGGCAGGGGCAAATACACGTAGACACAAATAGCAACTTGCCTAATTAATATTCATTAGATAGGTGACTGGAGATTTTTCAATGTCCACCTATAAGTGCATACGTCACAGCAAGGAATCAGAGGCACTTTCCAAAAAGCTGGTGTGCAATTTGTTACTGCTTTTTGTGATTTTACTCTTACTAAATCTGGCCCCTAATCTGTTTAGCATTTGCTGTTGCAAAGGGAAATTTACTCTAAATTATTGTGGTAGGTTAAGGGTGTGTGAGATATTGGGCCACATGTAGCAACGTTCAGATTTGCGACCTGCAAATTGCGAGTCAGAGCGACTTGCAATTTGCGACTCGCAAATCCGAATGTTGGATAGTGTCCCTGACACCATCTGCGATTCGCAAGGGGGGCGCAAATGCCCACCTCATGAATAATCATGAGGTGGGTTACAATTTGCGACCCCCTTGCGAAATGGCGGACCTCACAAGGATGGTGGCCTGCTGCGGAAAGCAGACCACCATGTCTGTGACTGCTTTTCAGTAAAGCAGTTTTTTTTTTTTTGTAATGCATCTCGTTTTCCTAAAAAGGAAAAACGAGATGCATTACAAAAACGAAGAATGAAACTTTTTCGTTTCATTTTTTCAGAGCAGGCATTGCCTGCTCAGATTTTTTTTTTACAGTGCCATTCACAACGGGGAAGGGGTCCAATGGGGACCCCTTCCCTTTTGTGAATGGGTTTCCACCCATTTGAAATGGGTGCAAAATGCGATTGGTTTGCGACCACGTTCGCAGTCGCAAACCAATCCTACATTGCACTGCGACTCGCAATAAGGAAGGGATCACCCCTTCCTAATTGTGAGTCGCAAACCCGTTTTGCGATTCGGTAACCAGGTTACCGAATCGCAAAACGGGGTTTGTGCATTGCGATGTGCTTTTTGCACGTCGCAAACAGCAAAATTCGCTGTTTGCGACATGCAAAAAGCTTGCTACATGTGGCCCATTGTACACAACATCACAAACTTAAAAAAACTGTAGTTGTAAGTTAAACTCTTTTGCTACCTTTGTAAATTGTCATAAAATGCATAATAATACATAGAAGTCCTGCGAGTGACAGGTTTACATTGTGTGACAAAAAGGCTCACAGCGAACTTACTCATGATTATTTTTTTATTTATTCTACTTTAAATATTTCATTAAATTCTTTTTTGCTGATTAATTTTCCAGTAAAAATAAGAATCTTGTGCTCAAGGCTCATTTGAAAACCATACCTTAATTTTCATAAATTCATGAAATTATAAAATTATTGTTTTACTCATTTATGCAGCAGAATTATACTTCTGATGGATACAACTACCTGTGGATTCCTCACCTTATGAATTCGTCCTTGCGCCAGCATCCAACGGAAAGTCTTCTTCCTAGCTGTCCACGTCGACGAGGACGTCATAATGGCACTGCTCCGCGTGACTCCGCCTGACGTCAACGTGCCAATAAGAGGTCCTTGTCGGCGCACTGAAGTCAGTTTTCCTTTTTTCCGTGCCTTCGACGCCAACGGTTTTTCTTCCTGGCTCGTCGATTACTGTTGCGTTTTTGGGTGGTTACAATGTTGCCTCCAAAGAAGTCCGGTTTTAAGCCATGTAGAGAATGTGGGGGTCGGATGTCAGTGACCGATCCACATTCCGATTGTATTTGGTGCCTTAGTTCTGAGCATGATGTTGAAGGATGCTCGTCGTGCCAGAGCATGAACCCTAAGGCTCTTAAAGAGCGTGAAGCGAAGCTTTTTCTGGCAAAAGCAAAGAAGAAGGGCCATAAGAGGGATTCCTCCCATGCTTCACCAAAGAAGCATAAGAAGCGTCGTCGTCATGATTCACGGCGCCGTCATGACTCTCGCCGACGGTCTGAGCGGAGCCGATCGAGGTCGAGGTCTCGGTCTTCTCGACGCCAGAAGACATGGGAGATGAGCCCTACTGTGACGCCTCAGCCCAGGAGTCCGGAGTTATCGCCGGCGCCGTTGGTCTTTGAAGTTGCTCATCATAGCCCTCAGTTTTCGCCGGCGTCGAGGGAGCCTGATGTACAGCAGTCATCTACTCGGCAATATCCTGCTTTCCCGGCTCCAGGGGCGGATCCGGCTGCATTTCTTAATGCAATGTATGCCGTGTTTCAGTCCATGGCCTCTGCTGGTGCACCGCCGGGTCCCACAGGGCCATTGGCATTTGATTTGGGATCTCCGGCGCCGTATAAGGTGGCTCCATTCCTGCCCTTTTGTCCAGCGGAGAGTGTCGGATCGGCGCCGAGGATATCTCCTTGTGGGAGTTTACCACCTGTGACGGTGGCTCCACCATCGCGTCAGCCGACGCCATCGCCGCGCCATTCGGCGTCGATGATGTCTCCTTCCAGGCCGGCACCATCGCCTTCCTGCCAGCCGACTCCGCGGAGGCCATCGTTGGACTCCGTGTCGGCGCCGGCGCTGGGTGATGCTATGAGTCACCCATCTCTTCCTGGGCCTTTTCGAGATTCGAAGTCTTCAGCGTCGATGGATTCATTATCGACGCCGGCTTTGGAGACACATCTTCGGTCTCGTAGGAAGGCTTTACGACTTCTGGAGGAGGAAGAGTACAGACAGTTGGAGGAAGGTGAGATTGAGCCTTCGGATGAATTCCAAGGTCTGGCCACTGCAAGCGGGCTGGATACTTCCCCGGATTGGGACATTGCGTCTCCGGGGGAGTTTACAGAAGAGGCCGCATCCTTCCATACGGTGGTCAGGAAGGCAGCAGAGTTTCTGGACTTGCCATTGTCTGTGGCGGAGGTGAAGACTAACCTGCTCACGGAGGTGTTGCATCCTTCTGCGTCCAGTACTGATCCTTTGATGCCCTTCAATGAGGCTTTAACTGAGCCTATATTGGATTTGTGGAGGAAGCCAGTTACGACTCCTGCAGTGAACAGGGCAGTAGCGAGGAGGCATAGAGGCGCACCAGGAGATCCGATTTTCCTATCACGTCATCCGACTCCTGAAAGTTTAGTAGTCCAGGCGTCTTGCTCTGCGAAGTCTGGAACATTCCCTGGAGTCCCAACTGATAGGGAGTCCAAGAGGATGGAGCAGTCTTCGAAGAAGATCTTTTCATCCTGCAGCATGGCGCTCAAGGCTACTAATTCTACCTGTGTGCTGGGCAGGTTTATCCACGCCCTTATGGACTCTGCTAAAGAGATGGCCAAAGATCTGCCACAGGAGGTACAAAGTTCCTTTGGGTCTCTTTTTACGGATGCGCAGGCGGCTGCACAACAAATTATACAGTCTGGCCTGGACACGTCTGATTCGGTAGCCAGGGCCATGGGAACATCAGTGGCTACTAGGAGGCATGCCTGGTTAAGGTCCTCTGGATTTTCATCGGACGTTCAATCCACCTTATTAGATCTGCCGTTTGATGGGAAAAAGCTGTTTGGAGAGAAGGCGGATTCTGCCCTTGAAAGGTTTAAGGACAGTCGGGCAACAGCTAAGTCTTTGGGCTTACAGACTGCTACTACTGCATCTTATAGACCTTTTCGCAGGTTCAGGGGGTTTACACGTGGTTCTGCCTTTCGGAGGTCCCAATACTTGGCCCAGCAACCTGCCAATCCGCCCTATCGTGCCTTTAGAGGGTGGGGTAGGGGTAGAGCTAGAGGGCCAGTCCAGCAGCCTTCATCTTTATCCTCCTCCTCCGGTGGACAACAGCAGAAGCAGCCCTAGTTTTCCCCGCTTTATCGTCCATACTTCTCCTGTAGGGGGAAGGTTGAGTTCTTTTCTCCGCAAGTGGGAGTCGATTACAACGGATTCGTGGGTGTTGAGAATTGTGGTAAAAGGTTATGCTCTCCCTTTTCAGGAGTACCCTCCTCCCTTTCCCAAAGCGGACGGTCGTCTAAGACCGATCCTAGACTTGAGGATTTTGAATTTCTTCCTCAAATGCTGACCCTAGCGCAGGTACTATTGGCGTTGAACGAAGGAGACTGGATGGTGTCTGTCGACTTGCAGGATGTGTACTTTCACATTCCAATAATCAAGTCGCACAGGAAGTATCCCCGGTTTGTGGTCGGGACGCAACACTACCAGTTTGCGCTCCTTCCGTTTGGACTTACTTCAGCACCTCAAGTTTTTACGACGGTGATGGCAGTTGTTGCAGCACATCTCAGAAGGAGGGAAGTAGCGTTTTTTCCCTACCTGGACGATTGGTTGATCAAAGCCAAGACTCCAGAGCTTGTGTTATCTCACCTGCCAATGACAACCCAGTTGTTGTTCGATCTGGGTTTTTCAGTAAATGTACCCAAATCTCACCTGGAGCCCTCTCAACGCCTCCTGTTCATAGGGGCAGTTCTGGACACAACATTGTTTCGGGCCTACCCCCCGCCTCAGCGGGTTCGGGACATTCAGGCGCTGATTCCAATGTTTCAAGTTGGAGCAGCAGTTCCAGTCCTCAAGGTCTTACGCCTGCTAGGTCTGTTTGCTTCTTGCATTCTGTTGGTCACTCACGCACGCTGGCATATGAGGGCTCTTCAGTGGTGCCTACGCAGGCAGTGGTTCCAGCACAAAGGAGATCTCGGGGATTCGATAAAGATCTCCAGGGACGCTGTAGCGGATCTTCATTGGTGGACGGCAACCTTTCCCAAGGAAAACCGTTTTCACTACCACCTCCTGTGGCCACAGTAATATCGGATGCTTCCACTCTAGGGTGGGGAGCTCATCTGGGGGATCTGGAGATCAAGGGTCATTGGTCTCCAGTGGAACAGATGTTGCATATCAATCTGTTGGAGTTGCGGGCGATACGTTTGGCGCTCAAGGCCTTCCTCCCTTCCCTTCGCGGTCGGTCGGTTCAGGTCCTGACGGACAACACTACCGCAATGTGGTATATAAACAAGCAGGGGGGAGTAGGGTCGTACCTTCTCTGCAGAGAGGCTCTGCGGCTCTGGTCCTGGGTTCAGGACCATCAGATTTGCTTAATAGCAAATCATATGGCCGGAGCACTGAATGTACGTGCGGACGGTCTCAGTCGTCACTTCTCAGTAGATCACGAGTGGCGTCTCCATCCGGACCTGGTCCTCTACATCTTCGGGATGTGGGGTACGCCTCAGGTGGATCTATTCGCCACTCGGGAGAACGCACACTGTACGCTGTTCTGCAGCCTCCAGTATCCGTTGCAAGGGGCGTTGGGGGATGCGTTTCAGATGTCCTGGAGCGGCCAGTTGCTTTACGCATTTCCCCCTATACCCTTGATTCCTCGGGTTCTGAGGAAGGTTCGTCAAGACTGGGCCCAGGTCATCTTGGTGGCACCGGACTGGCAGAGAAGGGTATGGTACACAGACCTGCTTCAACTCTCTCAGTGCCCTCCGCTCCGTCTCCCGCTCACGGCAGACCTCCTCTCACAGTCGCAGGGGCAGGTTCTACACCCCCACCTCCAGAGCCTGCACCTTCATGCCTGGAGATTGAACGGGGCAACCTGAGTTCCTTTTCTCTCCCACCGGATGTAGTGGATGTTATTCTATCGTCCAGGCGACACTCCACTAAATCCATTTATGCTGGTAGGTGGGCAAAATTTGTGGTTTGGTGTGGAGAGAATCACAAAGATCCCTTAAAGGCCCACCTTTCAGATGTTCTTTTGTATGCTCTTCATTTAGCAAAGAAAGGCTGTACTGTAGCTACAGTTAAAGTTTATTTGGCGGCTCTGTCGGCTTTTCTTTGCCTTCCGGACCAGCCTTCTTTATTTAAATCTCCGATTGTGAATAGGTTCATTAAGGGTTTAGTTAATAGGTTTCCTCCCACGCCCTTTCATATGCCTCAGTGGGACCTGAATCTGGTGCTGACATTTCTGATGGGTTCGCCTTTTGAGCCTATGCATTCATGTCCGTTGAGATATTTAGCCTTAAAAACAGTTTTCTTGATTGCGATTACTTCTGCTAGAAGGGTTGGGGAACTTCAAGCCCTTTCTGTTAAACCTCCATTTACCATGTTTTTCCCTGATAAAGTGGTGTTGAAAACCAGGGCAGCTTTTCTGCCAAAAGTTGTCACTCCTTTTCATATGGTTCAGGCTATTACTCTTCCCTCGTTCTACCCTCCTCCCCACCCATCTAAGGATGAAGAGAGGCTCCATCGGTTGGACCCTAAGAGGGCTCTGAGTTTCTACCTGGAGAGAACAAAAGACTTTTGTCTGGATGATCAGATGTTCGTAGGGTATGTTGGACAGCGGAAGGGCAGAGCTGTCCAGAAATGAACGATCTCCAGGTGGGTCATCCTGTGTATAAAAGTTTTTTACTCTCTGGCGAAGAAAGTTCCCCCTGAAGGTATCAGGGCCCATTCTACTAGGGCTAAGTCCACCTCTTCGGCCCTAGCGAGAGGAGTTCCATTAGTGGACATTTGTAAAGCGGCAACTTGGGCGTCCCTCCATACCTTCGTAAAACATTATTGTTTGGACTCTGAAGTGAGAAAGTACGGTCATTTTGCTCGCTCTGTATTACAAGATTTCTTGGTGTAATCAGGCGGGCACCCACCACCGAGTGCGGTACGGCTTTGGGACCCTATTCATAAGGTGAGGAATCCACAGGTAGTTGTATCCATCAGAAGATCAGAAGAACAAGTTACTTACCTTCGGTAACGCTTTTTCTGGTGGATACACTAGCTACCTGTGGATTCCTCACAGCCCCTCCCGCCTCCCCGTTGCCTGCCTGATTTCACGGTTATCTTGTAAATGGTTGATTTTTGTTTATCTATATATGTATATATATATATATATATATATATATATGTATTTGTATATTTATGTGAATATATGCGTTAATGGGAAATGTTCTTGTGTATATATATTTTTCTTCACGGTTTATGATGGGACGGTTCTCACCAGTTCGCCTCAAAGGCACGGAAAAAAAAAAATGAGGTGAAACTGACATCAGTACGCCGATGAGGACCTCTTATTGGCACGTTGACGTCAGACGGAGTCACGCGGAGCTGTGCCATTATGACGTCCTCGTTGACGTGGACAGCTAGGAAGAAGAATTTACGTGGGATCCTGGCGCAAGGACAAATTCATAAGGTGAGGAATCCACCACAGGTAGCTAGTGTATCCACCAGAAAAAGCGTTACCGAAGGTAAGTAACTTGTTCTTCTGTCCACTTCTCTTGGGTCTCACTACAGACAGCTTTGGGTCAGCTCCTTGGTTATAAAAGAATGACTTTCTTGTCTATCGCAGGTCCATGCCTCTACCTGGATAGCTTTCCTCCATAATAATTTGTTTTTCCCACATGTGGAGAAATTCTTTTGTACCTTTGCATGTGCTGGTATGAGTTATATCCTTCCACTTCTGAAGTCATGTAACCAGTTTTCTTTATGCTTTTTTTACTTGTATTTCTGATGTAGTGCTTCATAGGCGTCCATGTCCCTCTCCTTCCTCTTGCTCGCCTCTCTATATAGAGCATGTGCTTGTGTTCTGTTACTCACTACCCACACCTCATGCATCTTGACCTTCTTGTTCTGAGTCTCTGACACAGAAATCTGCAATGGCTTGCTGTCACAGGCTCTCTCTCTTCCTACCCCTCTGCTCTCTCTCCTCCCCCAGTTTTTGCTCCCAACTCTACCCCTCCCCTGCCGCCACCCACAGCCACCTTTATTTAGCTGACCACCTCCTGCTCCGCACAGGCCTCCACTACTGACTTTTCCAATGCCACATGCTCTTAATATTGCGGCACCAGGATTGGTGACTGGCCATATTGAAAGCAGATGTGCTATACTTTTTAGATGGCCGCCACGTTCCAGCGTGGCGTGACACAGTATGATTTCCATGGTGAAAATAAAAAAAAAATATTTTTGATATTTTCAACAAGTTCACCAAGTGTCATGAAACGTGGGAGCCCATTTAAAAAAATATTAAAATCTTTTTTTCGATGCTTTCAAGGTTGTGACCACACTGTGTAATGCAATATAGACTGAATAAATGTGGGTGCAATTTTGAAAATATTAAATCGTTATTTTCTTTACTTTCAGGGTGACCATCATGTTGCATCATGACATATTGTGTCACGCAATGTGGCAGTCATCTTGGACCACTGTGAGAAATGGGAATGATGTAAAGGAAGATGCTTTACACAAAATGTAAAACAACGATTAATCCATGTCACATTACACACCTTTGTCATCTGAGAAGTGTAAGAAAGGTTGGCTTTTTAGGCAGTTTATTTGAAAGTTCCTGACACAAAAGTCTCTGTGTAGACCTGCCAGGAGAAAAGTGAACTGTAGCTCAGGGTGTCTGATGAGGGAGATCTAATCCACATGTGGGGACCATCTTTGGCTGTATTCTGTGCCCTATGTGAACTGTGAAGGATTTTCTGTATTTCTGGAGTTTGCTCTACTTTCTTCAGTATCTAAATCTTTCTTGACCAGTTGGCCCCTGCTCTTCTTCTACAATGTGAATGCCTGAAAACATAGTTTTGAATGTGATCCGGAGAACCGGCGGTAAGACTGCCAACTGGCTGGCGGTCTTACCCCAGCGTATTATGACCATGGCGGTTACCGCCATGGTCATCCGCCGGTTCTCCATTCCGCCCACCAGGGCGGAGACGACTGCCGGGCTGGAGACCTGGGTCTCCAGCCCAGCGTCCGTCACTATACCGCCGGCGGTATTCTGACCCGGCTTACCGCCAAGGTTTTCCAGCGGTCTGAACCGCCATGAAAACCATGGCGGTAAGCACTATCAGTGCCAGGGAATTCCTTCCCTGGCACTGATAGGGGTCTCCCCCACCCCCCACCCCGACTCCCTCCCCTACACCCCCCACCACCCCTGCCACCCCCCAAAGGTGGCAGGGCCCCATTCCCCACCCCGACCCCCAACATCACTTCACTCATTCCCACACGACACGCACGCAGGCACCACCTACACACTCACACGCACACACGCCAACATACATGCCTACATACACACACACAGGCAGAGACGCACACCCACATTCAAACATACACGCACACATCCATACAGACATACCCACAGACATACACGCACTCATTCCCATACACGCAACATCCCCGCAGGCATCCATGCACTCACACCCCCCCTCTACATACACAGACACACACCCCCATGCACCCACACAACACCCTCCACCCCCCTCACGGACGATCGACTTACCTGGTCCGACGATCCTCCGGGAGGGGACGGGAGCCATGGGGCAGCTCCGCCGACACCACACTGCCAACAGAACACCGCCACGCCGAATCACAGGACGTGATTCGGTGGGCGGTGTTCTGTTGGCGTGGCGGTGAAGGTGGAGCAACCTCCACTTCCCCGCCGCCCGCCAGTATGGCTGTTGGCGGCTCTCCGTCGGAAAAAGGACGGAGAGCAGCCAACAGTCATAATACGCCGAGCGGCAAACCGCCACTACTGACGGTCTTCCGCACGGCGGTCCCTCGGCGGTCTTGTAAAAAGACCGCCGAGGTTTTAATGACCCCCTTAATATTTTGACGACTGTCATTAGTTTCCGATCAGTCCCCTCAGATTTAGTGTAAAACTGGCCCTTTTGAGCAAGTAGATTATTATCATCTGGGCATCTTGATATGCTCTGGTACACCACAGAACTCTAAAGCTGCTGTTTTTCCCTGGGTTCTGAAAACGCCTTGGACTCTGGCAGAAGAGGTGCTGCCCTGGAACAAAGATAGTGGTGTACCTGCTGATCGGTGAATGGAAGAGACCTGATTAGATAGGGTTGAGAGCTGCACAGAATAGATAGAAAGGAAAATAGAGAGGAAAAGGTAGTTTGTTTAGGAAGTGGTGAATGAACGTGAGACAGAAGAGCAGAAAAAGTGTGTTTAGCCAGAGCTATCGGCTTTACCAATGTGTTTAAGCTATGTTGTAGAGCATTGTGGCTGCATTTCCAAAATATATGTAAAGCTGATACTTGAGTGATAAATCATGAGGCACTGGGGAGACTTTTTTGCAGAAGCATTGTAGCTATGGCTGTTATGTATCGCTCATGAAGAGTCATTCCATATTGACAACGTCTTTATTAAATTTGCTGCTGGCAAACATGCCTGATGCACTGTGGTGATCAGTGCTGGTAGTAATTTGGCATATGATGATCACTAATGTAATCTTGTCTGATACCGTCACTAGTTCAACACTAATAACATTAGTAGCTCTCAATGAGTTTAATTAAACATAAGTAGCTCTCATTACAAAAAAGGTTGGAGACCCCTGCTCTACACTAAGGCTGTTTGTGGAGAGCTGCATGGTTAGAACACTGAAACCAAGTCTTCAGTTTGAGACAGAGGATTCACATCCCCTTTCTAAAAGATGTGTGTAAAAGTGGGACCAAAGTCATCCCAATTTGTTCCAGTTTCTAATCCTTGATAACAGAAGGGGATGTTCTGCAGGGTACTGAAAGGGCTGATGTTACAACACAGCAAAAGGTATCCTTGGAGGGATTGGAAAGGTAGATGTGGGTTTATTGGATGGGCATTACTTGGAATTGGGGACGAGAATATTGCAGTTACGATGGACTGGGGCACACGAGTGAGGGCAGTAAAGAGGTCACTTGGGATTGTCTGGAAAGTACCCAAGACATTGTAGATAAGAGTCCCGGAGCATGACAGAAAAAAGAGTGCATCCAAAGGTGATGCAAGAGAATGTTACTTCAGTATTGGAACTTTCATAGATTCACATGCTTGAATACTACCCTGTCGTCGAGATGGGAGTCCCCGGTGGAATATAAAAACTAGGCCTGAAAATGTATGCACACAATACATGGACTAGGCCTCAATAGAATAACCCATCATAGTAGTTTTGTAAAATAGACCCAAATTCAAACTTGAGCCAATCCGATTGCCTCACACCTTTAGAACCTCCTTTGAGGAGCAGCCTTCCCTCAGATTTTGCACCGCAATTTGTACTGAGGAGTCTCCTTTGAGCTCTGCTCAATATTTTTCTCTCAGAAACTTCAGCTTTTGGATATTTCTTTTCTTCTCTGGTGCTTCAAACTGGCTGCCATGTCAGAGACACCAAGGAAAGGCCTTTTTAGATCCTATGCCTCATGTTTGAAGAAAAGATTATGGCCCTCATTACAACCTTGGCGGTCGGTGATAAAGCGGCGGTAATACCGCTAACAGGCCGGCAGTCCAAAAAATGGAATTACGACCATCTATAACACTCCGACTGCCACAGCGGTAGCAACAAACACCGTGGCGGTAACCGCCATTAGACAGGCGGAACACAATGTACCGCCCACACTATTACAAGGCACCAATCCTTCAGCTTTTCCGAGGTGGTACCAACGCCATCAAAAGCACGGCGGAAACAGTATTTGGAAGGGAAACCACTCACCTCACGACACTAAACAAGGAACCAAGACGCCATACAGCCCGAACTACAGGTGTTACCAATGTTGGTGTATCTTCTAATCTACCATGAGTACGAATGGTAGCGGCGACAACCACGGTGTGTACTGCACCTAGCACACAGGGGAGGGGAGGAGGGAAAAGACACACATACACACACGCAAAACGCAACACCCCCACCCACAACAACACACACACACATATCCAATAACATCACAGATACACCCCGTCACCCCCTGGAAGAACGCAAGGACAAAACAAAATTAGTTTAACTAGTGTAATATTTGAACAATCAGATAGCCCAAGAGAACAGTAAATAATCAGTATACACAAATATTTGCAGCAAGTACACAAGTCCGTACACTGTCCCATGAAATGTCCGTGGACCATTGGTCCCAAAAAGCATGGGCGAAGCCCACACATGGCACTTGCTCAAAACAGAGAGAACACTGCAGGGGCATCAGGTCGGAAAAAAACAGGCACCTCTGGGGTGGGGGGGGCACCTCAGCCGGGTGATGGTATGACGCCACTGCTCCTCGAGCGGGCTTCATGCCCACTGCTTGCTCCTGGGGAGTGCAAAGCCACAGTCTCTCAAGTCTCTCAAGTGGGTGGGTTGCCCACTGCCTGGTCCTGGGGAGTGCAAAGCCACAGTCTCACAAGTCTCTCAAGTGGGTGCACTGCCCACTGCTGGGTCCTGGGGAGTGCAAAGCCACAGTCTCTCAAGTCTCTCGAGTGGGTGCAATGCCCACTGCTGGGTCCTGGGGAATGCAAAGCCACAGTCTCACAAGTCCCTCAAGTGGGTGCTTTGCCCACTGCTGGGTCCTGGGGAGTGCAAAGCCACAGTTTCACAAGTCTCTCAAGTGGGTGGGTTTCCCACTGCTGGGTCCTGGGGAGTGCAGAGCCACAGTCTCTCAAGTGGGTGGTGTCTTCCACTGGTTCTGGAGGGGGCTTTGTACCCAGAGTGCTTCATCCTGCCAAGGACTGGGTTAGTGGATGCTTTTCTCCACTGGTTCTGGAGGGAGCTTTGTGCCCAGAGTGTTTCATCCTGCCAAGGACTGGGTTAGTGGATGCTTTTCTCGACTGGTTCTGGAGGGGGCTTTGTGCCCTGAGTCCTTAATCCTGCCAAGGTCTGGGTTAGTGGATGCTGTTCTCCACTGGTTCTGGAGGGGGCTTTGTGCCCAGAGTGCTTCATCCTGCCAAGGGCTGGGTTAGTGGATGCTTTTCTCCACTGGTTCTGGAGGGGACTTTGTGCCCAGAGTGCTTTATCCTGCCAAGGCCTGGGCTAGTCGATGCTTTTCTCCACTGGTTCTGGAGGGGGCTTTGTGCCCAGAGTGCTTCATCCTGCCAAGGACCGGGTTAGTGGATGCTTTTCTCCACTGGTTCTGCAGGGGGCTTTGTGCCCAGTGATGCTGCACCGGGGTGTGGCATGTTGACTTCGTCTCACCTGGGTGTCACAGCCACGCGATGTACCCAGAACAGGTACCATGATACTCCATGGAGGCAGACCCACACTCCATCCTGCGGTGACTTAGGCTGCCAATTGCTGGTTCATGTCAGTGCTGGAGGTGGTGTCTCAAGTGGCATGTCCAGGACGTCACCTGCAGACTGACGGCTGCACACTGGGGATGGGGCTGACGTCCGACAGAGTGACATCAACTGTGCACGTGGCGGTGCTGATGGTCGTGCAGGCGGCGATGGCTGCGGTGGAGATGCTGCCAGTGCTGGCCGTGGTGCAAGTGACTGTTGGAGTGGATGGACACACCAGACCATCTCCGGCAGCCTCGGATGGCTGATCCTTGGGGAGGACGCTGCAGACTGACGTTGTGGCAGCGGCAGTGCAGGTGGCTGTGCAGGTGCTGGTGCAGGTGGCGGTCGGAGCAGCGGTGGTGACTGGGGTGCATGTGACTGCCATCCCTGATGATTTGGTGGTCACCAGCCCCTCCCCAGGTGAAATCGTGCCCAGAGGTGATGTCCCCTTTGGCTTGTGGCCCTTCCCCATCTTGACAGCCGCTGCAGGGACCTTAGCACTGTCCACTCTGTGTTTGTGCGAGGCCTTTGCTGGGTGGGTGGTGTGACTGTCCCCTGTTAGAAGCCGGTCCCTTTTTGAGCTTTGCAGCTGGTGGAATAGGGTGGTCTTTCTTTCCGTCGGTGGCACACTGGCAGTTCTGACGGGTGCCCCCTTTGACCGTCCAGGAGTAGCAGGGACCAAGCAGATGCAGATTTGGTGGCTGAGATGCTGGGCTTGGATCTAGACATCCTGGCCCTAGGAGAAGGACGTGGGGGGCGGAGGTGTAGGGAAGAGGTTAATGTTAGCTAGGAAAAGTTTTTTAGACACAATGGGACGGGAAGATGGAGGGGGTTTGGGAGTGGAGGAAGAGGTAGTGGTTGTAGGAGGTGTACGTCTGCTGAGTTTGGGTGAAGGTGCATGGGTTGGAGGCTGTTGTGAGGTGGATGGCTGTTGAATGGGTGTGTGCCAGCTTTTGTGTACTTTGTGAGGAGGGCTTACAGACACACTGGGAGAGGACACAGGGGAGGTGTGAATGGTAGTGGGGGTAGTGATTGCACGTGAGAGGTGTGTGGTGATGGGTGTGCTGGTGATGGAGGTGGTGGCTGAGGATGTAGGGCATGCAGGTGTGAGTGGAGACGAGACTTGGAGGGAGGTGTAGGACGTGGAGAAGGGGGACACAGTGGAGGCAGTGGATGTTGGTGTGTCTGCATGGGTATGGTGCTTGTGTGAGTGCCTGTGGGATATGTGGTGCCTTTGTTTGCCTGAGCCACTTTTGTGTGTTGATGTATGTCCATGCTGGTCTGATGGTGTGCTTGGGATAGGCTGAGGTAGAGGGGATTGGGTATGGGTAGTGGAAGTTGGAGGGGGAGGCTGGACACAGGGACAATGGCTGCCATCCGTGCTGAGGCCAGAGCCTGAAATGCTCCCTGTTGGGCCGCCACGCCAGAATGAATGCCCTCCAAGTATGCATTTGTTTTTTGCAAATGCCTCTCAACACCCTGGATGGCATTCAAAATGGTTGACTGCCCAACAGTGAGGGATCTCAGGAGGTCAATAGCCTCCTCACTGAGGGCAGCAGGGCTGACTGGGGCAGGGCCTGAGGTGCCTGGGGCGAAGGAGATGCCCACCCTCCTGGGTGAGCGGGCACGGGAAACACGCTGAGGGGCTGCTGGGAGGGCAGTGCTGGTAGGGGGGATGGCGGTTGTACCTGTTGTTGCGGTGGGCACAGAGATGCCCGCCACCGCAAGGGAGCTCCCATCAGAGGAGGAGTCGCTGTCGCTGGTGTCCCCTCCTGTCTCTGTCGTGGAGCTCCCCTCGCCCTCCGTCCCATTGGTGCCCTCACTGTCGGCGGATTCACCCTCCTCGGCCATGTAGGATGCAGCTCCCTCCTTCTCCGGTTACCTCTGCTCCTCCGCCAGATGATGCTAATGCACACAAGGATAGGGTGACAAAACAAGAAGGGGGTGAAAGACAGAGGAGACACATGGTCAATGCCAGCAACACCACTACCGTTGGCAGACACAACACACAGGGAGCAGCCCAATGCACTAGGCCATGCACTAGCAGTTAGTAGGAAAATCACCTGTCCATGGGGGACTATGCCTAACACCATTTGCTGCGCACCTGTAACCCACAGGAGGTTGACTAGTTGTAGATGCCCACTACCACAATTGGTGTTGGAGTGCCACAGAGCCTGCCTAACAAGGACCTACCCTACCAAGTTCGGCCTGGCCTAGGGGATCCCACAGCCCACATCCCCCACCCAGACACCTCGTAAAGCGCGCAGAGTCAGCTGAATGAGACTGTACTGTGATGCTCTCAAGCGCTCATCCAACTCCGGATATGCCACCGCCAGGATCTGGAATATCGGGGGGGTCATGGTGCAATGGGCACCCCTTCCACGTTGGGAGGCCATCCCCAGCTGGGCCTCCGCCGTCTTCTTGCTCCAGCGGCGCAGGTCCTCCCATCTCTTGCGGCAGTGGGTGCTCTGTCTATGATAGACCCCCAGGGTCCTCACTTCCTTGCGATGGCACTCCAAATACCCTTCTTTAGGTGGGCGCTGACCTAGAGAAAAGGTATACGATGAAAGGAAATTACTCCCCCGTCCGGTTCGTCATACTCATTGGCCACCAGTTCCCACCCATGCCCTTACACACATACACTCACCATCCTCACATGCAGGCCTCAGCCCCCACCCCCACATGTATCTTCCATCCACACCACTCCATACATTCATGGTCCACGCATCATGCTCACAGTGTACTCACCTGTTTGTCTGGAGGACCGTAGAGTAATGTGGACTGGGGAAGGACCCCATCCACTAGTCTCTCCAACTCCTCCGACGTGAAGGCAGGGGCCCTTTCCCCATTGTCGCTTCCAGACTGAGGTCACAGCTGCACTTGCAGTGTAGGTCCTCTCCTGTTGAAGGTCAGGTATCAAGTGAGTGAACAGATAGAAAATGGCGGTCACGTCTGCGGCGGTGCGCACCGTCACCGCCGGCGTACATCGTCATTGGCTCCTGGAACCCATAGGGCCCAATGATAACCAATGCTGAATTGCGTGGCGGTCTTCGACGCTGCACAACGCCAACACAGTTACCTCATTTCCCCTTGTCCCTCCTTGCAGGTCAGGCAGCCGCCATTTCAGGGTGGCACGGCACCTAAATGCGTCACAGCACATTTGGGCAGAAATACGGACAGACAATGCCACACACAGATTTACTCACATTACAGCAAAAACCCTTGTGCAACCTATGTGGTACATGACCCTCTGCTCACGATTCTCCTCCATAGGGCACATCCGCTGGGGCAGATGATGAGATGGCGCCATCCTCCAGTGTACAGACCCCTTCTCGACCTGTCGACACATCATTATCACCTACAGACTTGATCATGCCACAATCCAAGAACGGTGTGCCCAATTAGAGCCTGACCTGATGTAAGCTATCCGCCATCCCACAGGAATACCCCCTCTAGTGCAGGTCCTCTCAGTGCTCCATTTCCTGGCAAGTGGCTCCTTTCAAACTACAGTGGCCATGGCATCAGGGATGTCTCAGCCAATGTTCTCCAACATGTTGAACAGAGTGTTGTCTGCCCTGCTGAAACACATGCACAGCTACATTGTATTCCCACAGGTGGAGGATTTGGCCACAGCGAAAGCTGACTTCTATGCCCTGGGACATATCCCCAACATCATTGGTGCCATTGATGGTGTAGTGTAGCCATTTTTAATATAGCTTTTGCGCGTTTGCTTAAAGCATTAGGCCTCTGTGCACTTTGCCCTAGATGCATTTTATTTAGCTTCGCACTGTTATTTTTCAATAACCAGTTTCACTGTCTTGTTTTATTTTCTTCTATCACACTGTTTAGCTTACTTCAGCACCGGAGTTCTCAAACAATACATTCTTGCTCGCTCTGTGCTTCAGTCAAGGATACAGTCTAGTACATTGCCGATAGACGTGGCTTTGGGGTTCATAGAAAGTACGCATTCTTACGTAGGGACGTTTCTTAGAACACCGGCGTGTTAGTTATAAAAACACTTCCTAGTCCTGGTACTCGTAAGAGGGAGATTCCGACCAGGGAACCACAACTAGACGCTGACTGCCCTGTTGCAGATGCTGATCCTGATCACCTTAAAGGCAGGCTTAGAGCTTAACATGCTGTGCTCAGAATAGAACTTAGAAGAGATAACATACTATAGTAGCACTATGATAGCGTTATTCTTATGTTTCACTCTCCTTGTTACTATTTCAATCCTACTGTGTTGTATGGTTCTGGTTATTGCGGCTCACGCCTTGTTATCTAAAATGCAGTCGTTTAATTAAACCAATCTTTAAAACTCAAACTGCCTCTGTCATTTATATATGAGACCACACTGTGTATGAGAGAACTGGTTGGGATCTGAGTGATCACGACTTCCCTGGGAAGCACTAAGATGTCATGCGCTCGGCTGCCCAATTGTCTCTTCCCTTTGGGAGAGATGAGGCACTGCTAGTTAGCCGGAGCAAAACCGGATTGGGGGTGACAAGGGTCCTTCACCGTGGGTCAGACTTAGTCCCCCACACTGCGAACGCTCTTGCCGCCCAAAAATCCAGTAGTCTCATTAGGACAATGAGAGCCTACGCGACAATGGTACACATGTGGCATTTGTCCTTGCCCGCAGCACTGAACAGGTGTACAGAAATCGAAAAAGCTACCATTTTATGAACGTGCAGATGGTGTGTTTGGCGGTCCAGTACATCTCCCATGTGAATGCCAAGTATCCTGGCTCTGTGCATGACGCTTACATTTTGAGGAATAGCAGAATCCCTTATGTGATGGGCGAACTCCAGAGGCACCGGGTGTGGCTAATAGGCGAGCCCAAGGTCCCCACACAGTATGATTGGGTGTCTGGGTATGGGGTAGTCCCTAAGGGTTAGTGTGTGTCTATCAGATTTCCCTCGACATTTGCAGGTGACTCTGATTACCCCAGCTTGTCCTGGCTACAGACCCCAGTGAGGAATGCCAGGACAAGGGCAGAGGCATGCTACAATGAGGCACATGGGTGAACTAGGCGTAATATTGAGAAGACTTTCGGCCTCCTGAAGGCCAGATTCCGGTGCCTCCATCTAACAGGTGGCTCCCTATACTACTCACCGAAGAAGGTGTGCCAGATAATCGTGGCATGCTGCATGTTGCACAACCTGGCTTTGAGACGCCAGGTGCCTTTTCTGCTGGAAGATGGGCCAGATGATGGTATTGTGGCAGCTTTGGGGCCTGTGGACAGTGAGGAAGAAGAGGCAGAGGAAGAACATATTGACAACCAAAACAACATCATCATGCAGTACTTCCAGTGAGACACAGATAAGAGACTGGCACTGCTCATCTCATATCTGCCTACTGTTGGACATTGTATAAGTCAGCCTCTTAACCTCTGTGTATGGACACTGACAGTTCACTTTGGCTTTCCATTTCACAGATCTGGGTACCTCATTCTGTCTTCTGCTATGTTTACTGCTGCCCAACAATTGTCATGCATTGGTATGTGCAAATTAACATTAACATTGATATTTGTCGAAGAAGTTGTAATTATACATTTGTCAAAGTACAGACTGACTCCAGATTGTTTTGTGATTCAAGGGTGTTTATTTATGGGCTAATGTGTATAGGGGTATGTGGAAGGGGCTGGGGTGATGGTGGAGGAATTTCCAGGATAGAGTCCAGTCTCTTGGTATCACAGGTGCATTGTCCATTGGGGCATAGGAAGGGGAGTAATGGCAGTTCAAGGTGGACAGGGTGACATAGTGGGACAGAACGGTGACAATCAGGAGAGTCTTATTTCCAGGTGGGGGTCTTGGCAATGTTGTCTGTCTTCTGCCTGAAACACAGGGACCGTTTGCGGGGTGGTTCTCCTTCTGCAGGGGGTGGGGTGTTGGTGGCCTGCTGGTCCTGTGGCGGGGCCTCCTGTCCACTAGCGCCGGCAGACGTGGAAGGCTGTTCATCGTTTGGGCTGGTGTCAGGGGCTCGGTGGTATGCCACTGTCTCCCTCATGGTGTTGCCCATGTCTGCCAGCACCCCTGCAATGGTGACCAGGGTGGTGTTAATGGACTTCAAGTCCTCCCTGATCCCCAGGTATTGTCCCTCCTGCAGCCGCTGGGTCTCCTGAAACTTGGCTAGTACCGTGCCCATGGTCTCCTGGGAATGGGGGTATGCCCCCATTATGTTTGAGAGTGCCTCGTGGAGAGTGGGCTCCCTGGGCCTGTCCTCCCCCTGTCGCACAGCAGTCCTCCCAGCTTCCCTGTTATCCTGTGCTTCTGTCTCATGAACTGTGTGCCCACTGCCACTGACCCCAGGTCCATGATCGTCCTGGGTCTGTGGGTTTGCCTGGGGTCCCTGTAGTGTTGGACACACTGCTGATTGACGTGTCCTGGGTACAGTGGCATGGGCTCGCTGGGTGGGTGCTGTGGTGGTGTTTCCTGAGGGGGGAGGTTCTGTGGTGGTTTGGGAGTGTGGCAGGGGAATCGACTGTCCAGAGGTCCCTGATGGGCCGGCTGGTCATCTTGATCCAGGCGTGCAGAGCTGCTGTCATCACTGTGGGCCTCTTCTGTGGGGGAACTGGATATGGCTGGCACCTCCTGTCCGGTGATGATGTGTAGGGGTCCTGTTGGGGTGTAAATGAATTGTTATTGTATCTGTGTGTGCCATCTTGTGCAATGGGTGTTTCCCTCTACTACTGTGCTTGCACTATCACCTTGGCCCTTGTGTGAGTGGTGATTGTGTGCCCTGGGTGAGTCTCTCCCTTGGACGTGCTTTGGTGATTGGTGTCCATGCAGGTCTGTGGTGGGGATCCATGCATTGGTGTAACATGCAGGGCTTGGTATTGGGATGTGTGGGTTGTGATAGTGGGGTATATATGAGGTGGTGGAGTGATGGGTGTGAGGGTAGGGGTTGGGGTTTGTGTTGGCATGCAGGTAGGGTGGGGGGGATATAATAGTAAAGATATGACTTACCAGAATCCAGTCCTCCTGCTACTCCTGCGAGGCCCTCGGGATGCATGATTGCCAAGACTTGCTCCTCCCATGTTGTTAGTTGTGGGGGAGGAGGTGGTGGTCCACCGCCAGTCCTCTGTACGGCAATCTGGTGTCTGGATACCACGGAACATACCTTCCCCCGTAGGTCATTCCACGTCTTCCTGATGTCATCCTGTGTTCTTGGATGCTGTCCCACTGCGTTGACCCTGTCGACAATTCTCTGCCATAGCTCCATCTTCCTAGCAATGGATCTCTGCTGCACCTGTGACCTGAATAGCTGTAGCTCTACCCGGATGATTTCCTCGACCATGACCCTGAGTTCCTCCTCAGAAAACCTGGGGTGTCTTTGAGGTGCCATGATGAGGTGTGAGTGATGTGTGGGGTGATGTGTTGGGGTGTGTGGTGTTTTGTGCATGGGTGATGTATGAGTGATAGTGTTGTGTGCCTCTGAATGCTGGTGTTGTCTTTGCTTTTCTCTCTCTCTGCTTCTTCCCAAAATTTTGTTGCAAGGGGTTGTGGGTAATGTGGGTGTGTGTTTTAAATTGGATTGGGTGTGTGGGTGTGGTGTGTGTATGTGTATGAGGTGTGTGTAGTTTGAATTGTCCAATGTGGTTGTGTTTTGTAAATGTGTGTGTATTTTGAGCGCAGCAGTATGTACCGCCAATGGTTTACCGCAGTTGAATGACTGCCGCGTTGATTCGGGAATCGTGATAGTGTGGGCGTATTCCAGTTGGCGTGACGGTGTGGGTTTTGGTACCGGCAGTTTATCACTGACCTTTGGTGTGGCGGACTTGTGTGGGTGTCTGTTTTGTGGAGGATTTTTAAGTGTGGGTCATAATACTCGTAGCGGATTTCCACCGCGGACACATTATGTTGGTGGCCGTCAGCACGGCCGTCAGGAGACTTTACCGCCAATGTCACAATGAGGGCTTATATGTGGAGGATCCACATGAGGAATGTATTTATTGCCTATACCTGAGCCACAAGACTGCAAAATATGTAGAAAATGTTCTACAAAGACCTTAAAGTACAGGGAGGGTCTCCTGCTGTTGTGGCTTCAGAGAGGTAAGAGTGGACACTCTACCTCTGTTGAGGACAGTGCCTCTTCTTCTATTTCTGCCCCTAATACACCTGTGAAGAGAAAACAGGAAAGCTCAGAGATTCAAGATCCACCTAGGAAAATGGCACAAAAGACAGCAGGGGCTTCTGCTAAGAGTCGTGCGTCTCCACAGAAAAAAAAAGCAGGCGCAGAAACCCTAAAAAAAATCAGCAAAAAAGACTGCTTCTGAACCGGCTACTCCACCTCCTAAGGTTCTTCACAAATTTAAGAAGCCTAGTTCAGCACCGTCGACGGCGCGATCGTCAACGGTACCCTCGTCGACGACTGTTTCATCAGTGACACCAGTTATAGTCACTATTTCCATCTCGACGGCAGCAGCTGCAGGATCTTCGTCGCCGATGTTATCATCCGGGTCGATGGGGCGCCCCATCTGACTGACGCTTTTCTCACCGATGACACTCCCGTCGACGATTGACGCTTCTGTCGGCAGTTCAACCGTCGTTGGCTACAATGTTTCCAGTGAATACGATATCTTTGACACCCCCGTCGACAACTAGTTTCTTATCTTCAACTATTAAAATGTTTACAACAAAAAGGCAAAGACCATCTACATTGCCTTTGTACCAATCTGCACATCATACTCCTCTCAAAAGACTCTCTAAGACTAATTTGACACCGTCTGTCACATCCCCAAGCAAGGTGTCAAGGCTCTTGCCATCTAGGTTTTTGGATGGCTATGACGACTAAGACTCAGATCAGGATGCACTGTTTGGGGTGGCTAGGAGTCCTTTGCAATTGCAGGTTAAATGTCAGGAGTTCTTGGATGATGACTCATATTATGGTCAGCAGTATTATGACCCAGTCCCACAGCAACAACAGGGAACGGTATGCTTGCCTTCTGGTCTCCTTTCCGATCTCCAGGCCATGCTGGCAGATTATAGAGAGCGCTTCTATCCTCATTCGGTGAAGGACCCCACACCAACAGTAACTGCCCCAGCTACTCCAGCACCTCTGCCAGCTTTTCCTGCGGTGCCACAAATTCCTCCTTAGGCTCCACAGAGTCCCCAAGTACAGGCCTCTTCAGATGAGGCGGCAGAGGAAGGGAAAGTTCTTTCAGAACAGGACGAATGGGATGATCACGTGCTTCCAGCACCCACTTCTCCGGTGCCAATGGCAGTTGAGTCTCCTCCTGAGGATTTTGGCTCTTTTCCTAACCTCTTGGAAAAAGCTGTGGTGGGGTTTGAGCTGCAAATGCCATCTACGCAGCAGGAATGCTTTTTGTATGACTTTAAAGAGCCGCACAGGAAATTGGTCAGGGCAATACCGATTATTGACCATGTCTGGAATCAGGGACTTAAAATTATGAAGAACCCAGCGACAGTGCCAACGGTATTACCAAAGCTTGACAAAAAATATAAAGCGACAGAGGACGCTCCTGCTTGTCTATTGGGTCATCCAAAACCAGACTCAGTGGTTTCTCAGGCTGCCCAGAGACGTTCCAGGAACCCTTCAGCACCTCAATCGGCACCTCCTGACAAAGACGGAAGGCACCTTGACAACATCGGAGAGGTTTTCCTCTATGTCTGCCATTGTGGTCCGTGCCGCAAATTCCTTGGCGCTCCTGGGCAGGTACGACAGGCAGCTGTGGTCGGACATCTCGCACTTTGTTGATGATCTTCTGGATTCCAGCAAGCCGGAAGCAAGAAAGATCTTCATGGAAGGTCAGCGGACGTCTGCAGAGGTGATTGACTGCGCTTTTGACATTGCAGCGATGGGGTTTCGGCTATTGGCTAGTTCAGCCGTCTTAAGACGTCAATGATGGCTTAAGGCCACAAATTTCAGACCGGATGTCCAAACCAAGATCCTGGACCTCCCTTACGATGGCCAAGACCTGTTTGGCAAGCATGTAGATGGTGCTCTTCAGGCAATTAAAGCAGATACCGATACTGCCAGGTCTTTCGGGTCGCTGCAGTATAAGCACACACCCTTTCGAGGAGCCAGGAGTAGAGAGCACTCTTCCTTTGGAGGTGGCTACCAATCTTTTAGATATGGATATCCTCCACTCCTCCCAGTACCAATCATCCATACCCCAGTATCACCAGAGGCAACCTCTGGCAGCAGCATATAATAGACCTCCTCCTAGAGGAAAGTCAGGGAGACAGTCTAAGAACGCCTCACGTAGGCAATGGCATCCTCCAGGGGCCGGCTACCTCTCCTTCCTTGATTCATCACCTCCAACGTTTGCGGCAGATCACAAGCGACAAGTGGGTTCTGGATATTATAACTTATGGTCACCTGCTAGAGTTCACTTGCATGCCTCCCGAGACTCCACCATCCCGGGAACGTCAACAACATCTACCTCTTCTCCTCCTGGAGATAGAGGTCATGTTATCCTAAGGGGCGATAGAGGTAGTCCCTTCTTCGCAAAAAGGAAGCGGTTTCTACTCTTGCTTCTTCCTCGCCAGAAAGAAGTCTCGTTTGTGGAGACCCATCCTGGATCTGAGGCAGCTCAACAAATATCTCAAGAGGCAATCCTTCCGTATGGTGACATTGAAGGATGTCTTGCAGCTTCTCAACAGAGGCGATTTCATGGCTTCCCTAGAGCTGCAGGATGCTTACTTACACATACCCATTCACCCCAAACACAGAACATTTTTAAGATTCATGGTAGCCGGCCGTTTCCCAGGATTTTCACAAAATGCTTAGCTCCTGTTGCAGCATATCTGAGATGTTTCAAACACCAGATATTCCCATATCTGGACAACTGGTTGCCGAAGGCTCCAGACATCTCTACTCTACGCCACTCTCTCAAGACCACGTTACGTCTCTTCCCGCAACTAGGTCTCACTCTCAACAGAGTTAAGTCCCAGCATCAACCTACCAAAAGAATAGTATTTCTGGGTGCTATATTGGACACAACTCTAGTGAAGGCATTCCCAGCCGAGGAACGTCAACTCAAGCTTCTGACCCTAGCGGATACAGCTCGAAGAAAAAAGTTTCTTTCAGTTCGAAAGTTCAAATCATTACTGGGGATGATGTCCTCCTGTATCAATCTAGTTCCACACTGTGGCTTATCAAGCAGTTTATGAAAGGTTTGTTCCGACCCTTTCCTTCAGCCAAATTACCTCCTCCAACTTGGCAGCTGAATACAGTCCTGAGTCAGCTGATGAAGGAACCATTCAAACCTATTCATAAGTCAGACATTATTAAGTATCTTACCTGGAAGGTAGCGCTCATCTTAGCGTTAACATCTGCTCTTAGAGTGAGCGAGATCCAAGTCTTTACCATCCAGGAACCTTTCATGAAGTCTACGGACAAACCCCAAATTTATTCCCAAAGTACCATCTGACTTCCACATTAATGAGCCAGTAGTGCTAACGACTTTCTTTCCACGGCCTCGGACTGGGGCAGAAAGATCGCTGCATTCCTTGGATGTCAAACGATGCCTTAAATTTTATTTGCAGCGAACATCAGGAAGTCCAATCAACTGTTTGTAGCATTTAGTGCACCCAGAAGAGGGCATCCTGTTACTAAACAAACCATTTCTAGATGGATCTAAAGTGCCATAGCCTTTTGCCATCAGAAGGCCGGTTGACCCCTGGACACTAAGGTTCGTGCACATTCTGCCCGAGCAGTGTCCACTTCTTGTGCACTCTTCTCTGGGGTATCTCTGCCAGACATCTGTCGAGCAGCCACGTGGAGAACAACGCACGCCTTCACAAAGCATTACTGCCTGGATGCTGAGACGCTCCATGATGCTGCGGTGGGTCAAGCAGTTCTTAGACACTTGTTCAGATAAGGTGAGCTGTTTGTTTCCCACCATCCGCTTCTGTTATAATATCACATTTTCTGTTCAGTATTAATTTACCTCTTATGCATATTTATTTATGTTAAAAAAAAGAGATAGGGGTTTTACTTTCATTGCTTTGCATTTTACTGCCTAATGCTAACGTTCTCTGATGAGGACATGGTCAGTCTCTGTTCATACAGAAAATTTATTAGTTACTGCTTCCTACTCTTATTCAAGCATGTGAATCTATGAAAGTTCCAATACTGGAGTAAGAAATAAGTTACTTACCTGTAACTGTAGTTCTCTAGTATTGGAAGCTTTCATAGATTCACATGCAGCCCACCCGCCTCCCCAGAGGAGCTCACTTTCTCTCATCTCAGTGTTTTTTGCTATTACAGCACTTATGCTCGGAAAATCTGAGGGAAGGCAGCTCCTCACAGGAGGTTCTAAAGGGGTGAGGCAATCTGATTGGTTCAAGTTTGAGTTTGGGTCTATTTTACAAAACAACTATGATGGGTTATTCTATTGAGGCCTGGTCCATGTATTGTGTGCATACATTTTCAGGCCTAGTTTTTATATTCCACCGGGGACTCCCATCTCGACAACGGGGAAGTATTCAAGCATGTGAATCTATGAAAGCTTCCAATACTGGAGAACTACAGTTACAGGTAAGTAACTTATTTCTTCTATGATTTCAAGGTCACAAAAGAATTGTGTTGTGAATTTCTGACGCAATACATAGGTCAAATTGTTCTCTTTATAAATCTTCACTCAAAAGTTTACACATGAAAAGCAAAACAGAGCTATGCAACTCGCCACAGCTAAACACGAAAAACTGAAACCAGGCAGCTTGCTCTTTAGCAATACTGGCATGCAAGTAATAGGCAGTTGTAGTACACTAAAAACATACCTTGCACTTGTTTACTCAATAGCCCTTTGGGATTGGATACATACAAATTTAACATTAATCAACTATGGTCATTTAGCACAACACCACAAAAAACAGTGACGTGTCCAGGTAGTGTAGTTACAGCTACTAGACAAATACTAACTGCAAGGTCCACAATAGCAATCTTGCAGGAGCCTGGCCGTTACCAACTGAAAGGCTTTGCCCTGCCCTCCAGGAGGTTTGTAGTGATACCGGCCACGCCTAATCTCATTTTGTTTGGAGAAAAGATAATGTGGAACGGAGCCTGAAAGCAGTCCCCATCTGCAGGTTAGTCATTCACCAAATTTGTAGCTCCTGGTAGTAACAGAGAAACAGGGCTGTAGGTTAGAAGAGTAGAGAATATATTGTCCAGTTAGCAGCTCAGGAGGTTGAGCCCTAAACACACAACCTGCACTCAGTAAAGCCTATGGAACTTGCCGCCAGGAGGAGTCCAGTCAGACTATGGCCGTCCATGGGAAAGGCAGCATGCCAACAGAGAACCAATTCACCGAGTTCACAGTGGTCAGGTCACAAAGGAATCACATAAAATAATTGTGGTCTAACGCCAGAACAGCTGACTTTAGAACTAGTGAACCAGGTGTGAGGACCAGCGTTAACTCAATATCCTGTGATTAGTGGCAAATCACGTACTTAATCACCCTGTTATTAAGAAAAATGAATCTAAACTTGGGTAATATAATTGGGTGTAAAGAGCTGCAGTGTCCTGCCAAAAAAATAAAGGAAAAAACATTGAGGGAGCAGCTGCAGCAGGAGGGGGAAGGTGGAAGAAATAGTACCTTAATCATGGACTGGCCCTAATTAAGTTAAATCACCCAGTGGTCTCTGCTCCACAGACAGACCATAAATGGTGTGAAGCCTGAAGTGGTGGAATTAGGAGGCTGTGAAAAAGAGTGCCACGCAAACCAACAAATGGTGACCGACAGCCAGGCTCCAAGCCCTTTTCTAACTACAACAGTGTCTTGCATGCGGTACGGATGTGTTAGCGCATGCTATCGCAGGCTCGATCCTAAAAAGGAGGGCTATTTGGTAGCCAAAGTTCACGGCTCAACTGTACTATGTAAATGGAACTTTTGATATGTGACGTGGTTGTTATCATAGCAGGAAAATATGGGCATCGCTGTGAAAGATAGTAATGCCACCGTGTACCAGATGCCTTGTTGCTTTTTGACGCACTCCTGCTGTTTCTAAACCCTGTAAATGTCATACATCACCATTACCCAATTTAATGGTAATTTACAGACCCGAGAGGAATAGATGACTCAGTTGGGCCTAACTAGCTTTAAATCACTGCAGGTGTCAATGGTCCCTAGGATGACCTGGGCATTGACCTGTGTGGTTTTGGTTAAATATACATTCTGTTTAATCAGGGGCACAATAATTACATGGCAGTTACCTCGCTAACCCAGGTGATGACCCAACCAGACTTTCTATCAGCACCACTGTGCTCAGTTTACAACCAAATGCCGAATTATTGCTTGTCTTGTGTGCCATTTCCACAAAACATGGTACAGTGCTGCCAGGGGAAAGCACAAGGGTGGTGTCATTCCCACAGTTCAATATATCAACACAGCACAGCCCTAATTAAATTCATCTCCTCATACAGACAGACAGTAATTCCACAGGTACTAATAGCATTCTAGGGGCGGCTCCTCCACAATGGTGGAGGAGCATTGCCCCCTTGGCTAAGAGCCAGAAGATGAACAATAAAACAATAGTTGACTATCATTTTATTTTTCATCTGTTGGCTCAGCCAGCAGTGCAGGGAGGGGCCGGGCTGGGCCACAGGAGAGGGGAGAGGGAGGAGGGGAGAGTGCACCATGTTTGTTTGGCCACTTGTTTCAGGCCGGCCAAACACATATGTGCACTTAGGTTTCTCCAAGCCGGGCTGGAGAAACTGCACAGACCCCAGGGCAGTGTCTGAGTGGCAGTCCAAGCAGCTCAGACTAATCCCGATGCTGCTCTCATGCTTGGTTTAGCATGAGAGCTGCACCAGGATTGCTGTGAATGCTGGGATCGCAGTGAATGCTGGGACACCAGAAGAAGAGTGAGGCGCAGGAGGTGGCGGCATCAAGAAAGGTAGCTGTTTTAAAAAAAAAAAAACTTATGAGGAGACGGGTGTGTGCAGTTTCATAACTGGACAAGGAAAGACAACGCTGTAGACCCATAAAAATTCAGAGGAAGTGTGCCTGTTCTTACTTTCCTCTGCAGTGTATGGATATATAGGAGTAACAAGGGAGGCCTCCTTTTATCACCAATCAGATGACTTTTAGAGTTCCTTAAAGCAGGATGTATTTCATTCTGAACTTTTGAGTGCGTGTTTATGTGACAGACTATGGAAGAAGCACACACAGGCCTCTAGCTGTCTAGCTCTGTGGCACTACTTTCTTTTACCAGACACTTAAGTATGATTTTTAAACCCACCATATTTAACATATTGTATTGGATTTATAACCTGATTTATATGTCTTGCTCCACATTGTTTTATTAAAACAGTATGGGGGTAACATGTGGGATTTCCCAAGTATGTAAGGAAAGAAGCTCCAGTGACGCATCCACAACTCCCTTTCAAACACAGCAGCGGGTCTGTTGTGACAGATCTAAAGCACCAATTCGCCACTACTGCTTCTGGGTCAGAGCTAATTTGCCCTCCTAGGGACAGTGTATTCCTTGAGCTGCAATATGTTCTATGTGGCATAAACTCAAATACTGACAGAGGACAGCCCGCAAAGTCTAATGAACCAATCTCCCCAAAACCATTTCCGGGTCAGCTTTATCCCCATGTCAAACAGGATTACTTTAGAAGCCATTCTAGAGTCATTGGATGATCATCCAACTACTGTAGAAGTCATTTTCACATCAACAGACATCATCAAGCTCTTTAAGTCATCAGTAAAGTTTTGAAACTTGAGCCTGATGATTCGAGGATGACTTGAAAATGAGTATCTGATGACTTCATAAGGTGTGACTATTCCTGATGACTTCAGGAGGATTTGAGAATGTGTATCTGATGACTTCACAAGGTGTGACTATTCCTGATGACTTCAGGAGGATTTGATAATGCGTATCTGATGACTTAACAAGGTGTGACTATTCCTGATGATTTCAGGAACATTTGAGAATGAGTATCTGATGACTTTACAAGGTGTGACTATTCCTGATGACTTCAGGAGGATTTAAGAATGAGTATCTAATGACTTCATAAGGTCCAATTGTTCTTGATGATTGGAGAATGATTTGCAAATAAACGTGCAAAACTCCACAAGCATCATTTCTTTTTAACATGAAGAAATGACTCCTGATGGTTTCAAAATGATTTGCTGATTACCCCTAGAATACACCCAATATTTTGGTTTCATTTTTTGTTAGAAAGGTCCAACCTGTTGTGTGATTTTAGAATTATTTGCTGATTACTACTCAACTTTAAGTATTAAATGGGTTTTCTTTAAGTAAAAATTAGCATACAGGGTGCTTTATCAGATTATATAAGAAAAGACACAAGTAAATATTTTTATTTTACATAATTTGTATTTATAATAATCAGTATTAACAAGTATCTTGTGATAAAATGTTCAAAACATGTTAATTTTGAATCCAGTTGATCAATTGTAGGTAGGTCCAATGGAATTAAGCATGAATGGAGTATGAAATTATTGGGCAGTATTGTCTAAATCATGCAGCTGGGAAAAACAAATTATGAATTCAAAGAATGCAAATTAAACGGCACATTCTGTGAAATTGTGAAATTTAGCTACTTTACATTTTAAAAAGGGGTTGCAGACTCAAGCAACTTGACACTTTACATGCATTTTTTTAACTGTGCAAAGTGCAATACTGCGAAGTAAAAAACACAAATGGCAGTTTCAGAGGAATGCTGTGGCACTGAATAGCCATCTCTACTATGGCGACTTTCAGAGGGCAGACTGTGGCGCTTGGCTGTGGCCTCCATGGGAGACCCTCCCTGAAAAATGTTTCCTAATTAGCTTCTGTGTTTAACAATATGCACCACCTCCTGTTACTGAGCTAAGTCGCTTGGTCTTACATCCCCCACAGACACTGCTGCCAGAGCTTGAGTGACACGACAGTCCCCACCATCACACTGTCAACTGTCCTACGTTGGAAAGGCAAAGGCTGGGACACCCTGGAGCTGGGAAAAATCCAATGTACAAATGTCAGGTCTAGTGGCTAAAACCTTGTCTTGGTGAACCTGGGAAGCATGAGCACCTTCACAGAGAGTGAAGGTTCTGACTTTGTGGGTGAAGGGTGAATCTTCACCTGTCTCTATTTTCAACACGTAGAGATATGGATATAAAGTGTGTTAGAAATGGGGTTTCTGGTTGGCTAGGATATGCACCTAAGCCAGGCAGAACCCACCCACTCTAGTCAAGGCGAGGGAGTTACACACACAAGATAACCTCTGCTCACCCCACTTGGTAGTTTCGCACAAGCAGTCATGCTTATCCCAGGGACAATGTGTAAAGCGATTGCACAACACACACAATAAATACACCACAAAGGAAACTCAACAAGTTATATAAAAATAAACTGTATTCCATAAAACATCATTAGACCAAACATGGCATGTATCGGTAATACCCTCCTACACAAGCAGTTGTCATAAGATCACACAGGCTACTAGTACTCTGCAGAAAAAGCAGTAGTCAGGTAAACATATAGGTTACTGGCATTCTGCAACACAAGTAGTAGTCAGGTCATCAGTATTACTAGAAATGCACAGGGTGCAATAAACACATTATCAGAGGTGCCCAGACACTATTATGAATGCACATAACAATGAAACATTTCTTTCTGGTACACGGCCTAATAAACATGTTGTCCTGAGTGCCGAGTTATCATCCTGAATGCATGTAATGGAAACGCCCCCCCCCTGGCCAGGCATAACAATTAATCTAGTCAGGAAAACATAATGTTGGCATAAGGAGGACCGCAATCCAATAGGAAAAATGCAACCCCAGCAGGAGTTACTACCAACACCTTCTATACAAAGTTGGCAGCATGTCTGCGCTTCCACTGGAGGAGAGATGGTAATTACCGCTCCCCACTGTCGGGCCTGTTGTGCTCGGTCCCTCCGAGCCGGCGCAGGTTAAAAGATACGGACTTCCCTCTGCCCGCTGCAGAGGTGGGGCATCACTAGGGGGCTCCTCGATGGGGTGGTGCTGGACGGCACCTCACCTCACCTTCTGTGTGCCGCGGTCGAGGGGCTGGTAGCCCTCTTGTTGCCCCAGCAATGCCCTCCAAGATAAACGTGGCCTCTCAGGTGCCTGCAGAGCACACACTGCAGGTGTCACGCCGCAGTCGGTCCCTCTGAGCCGCCAAAGGGGAGACAAGGGTGCCTTCTGCCTCTACCTGGTGGAGGGGGCCCAATGAGGGGGGATTCTCGACGTGTGGTACTGCTGCCGCCCCCACTGACTGGCTGATTGCACCCCTTTGGAGGGGGTTCCGGAGGGCGGCAAGAGCACGGCACTCAACACGCGCTTGTGAAAATGATAAAGGGAAGCGGCATTCACTCGTTAACACTGCAGCGCAGTCTGGGAGCAGGTGACAGTGCTCACCTTGCGCTGAGCTCCACAGGGGCACTCTGGGTGACATGAAGACAGGTGGCAGAGGACAGGGAGACCAGCACCCCACAGGCAGGTAGGGGCGATCACCACCAGCAGTCCAAAAATGCCAGTCCAGCCCAAGCCTAAGGGGGCAGCTGATCAGCAGGGCAACAAGCAGAAAAGCGATCCTGATGAGTCCTTTGTGCAGTCCAGTAGTCTCTCTGGCAGAGGTTTGATACTTGTTCCAAGGGTGCTCTAAAAAATGTGTTTGGGGAGGCTATACTTATACTCATTTTGCGCAGTCTCCATGAAAGGGGGAGAAGGGGTTCCAACCAGTACTAACTGGTTTCAGGAGCGTCCCTTTTCTCCTCTAGCACTAGCTCCAGACATCATTGGGGGGTAGACGAGCCCTTTGTGTGAGGCCAGGTGACAGCCTTTACAGACGCAGGTGTGCCCTACCTCTCCCAGCCCAGGAACACCATTCAATTTATAGATGCACTATTGTGACACCTCCACCCTCATTGGGTGCAGGCTGTCTGAAAGGTATGCACAAAGCCCAGCTTTCACTCTGTCTGAGACATGGATTGGAGTCAAGCTGCAAACCACCACAGTCATAACCACATAGAAATGCCCACTTTCTAAGAGTGGCATTACTATAATGGTATATAAAAAATCCACCTACAGCAGTAAGCAGCATTTCTCACTACAATTATGACCATACCAAACATCCGTACACTATCCCTCTTAGATTAGACAATACCACTTAGGCCTATGTTAAGGCATTTTCAATGCAGTCCTATGAGAGAGGCAGCACTCACAGTAGTGAGGAACCAAATAGGAGGTTTGTCACTACTAGGACATGTAGAACATAAAGACATATGTCCTGCCTTTTACATACGCAGCACCCTGCCCACGGAGCTAGCTAGGGCCTACCTTGGGGATGCCTTACATGTAGTAAATGAGGAGTTCCAGGCCTGGCAAGTAGATTTAGATGCCAGGTTCCCGTGGCAGTAATCTGCGCATGCAGGCCCTGCGGCAGCAGGTTGAGACAGGTTTGAAAGACTACTTCTGTGGGTGGCTCGAGCTGAGCTGCAGGCCCACTAGTAGGATTTAATTTACAGGACCTGGGAATAGGGATACCACTGTACAAGGGACTTACAGGTAAATTAAATGTGCCAGTTAGGTGTAAGTCAATCATGCCAAATTTAGGAGGGAGAGCACATGCACTATAGCACTGATCAGCAGTGGTAAAGTGCCCAGAGTCCTAACATCAACAAAAAGGGTCAGAAAAAAATAGGAGGAAGAAGGCTCTTTTCTCTGCCTTTGAGAGTCCTTTTTGGAAGGTGTTTACAGTGGTAATGTGTCTCAGGATTATGAGAAGCTAGTAAACAGGCAATGCAGACAGAGTGTGGGTTAGAAATTGCCATCTCCCACAGGACGGGTATTTATTGAAAAGAGATGGCATTTTTGACAGATTTATTTTTATTTCAGTCAGATCAAATGTTTATAAGTACAAAGTGTACCTAAAAACGTCGAATGAAGTCAAAATCTTTTGAATTGTTGGAGATATTTTCCTTTTCAATCAAAAAAACTTTAGAGCTAGTGAACAGGGATCCTTTCGGAAGGAGCCAGAAAAAAGAACTGACCTAACTGTCACCTAACTGTCACCTTTCTCTGACCTCTGAGGCATGGTGGGATACTGGAAATCTTTGAGGCCTTAAAAGCACCGTGCCAGTTATTTGATTTACCATGTTAATCTGAATGCAGCCTATTGGTTAAAATGTTTTTGTTTTTCATTACATTTTTCTCTTCAATAAAATATAGTATTGTTCTCATATGTCGCCTTTTTTCAGAATTGCAGAAATACTGGAGTGTTTTTTTATATTTATTAAAGGAAAATATAACAAAAATTTGACATTTTTTGTACCCTTTCAATATAGGCTGCATGTATATGCATATATATATATTTGTATATGTATCATGTGCCCCGGGGTCCTCAGGTGGGAATATTCAATTCTTATGACTTTGATGAGGATTCCCCTGGAAGAGAACTAGAATCACAGGTAAGTAACTTATCCCACTTATTTTTCCTCCGTTTTTATTGGCTGTAGCATATTTCCTGCACTTACCAATGTTTATTCCCCATTCGTTTACACAGTGTCCAGAGACCCAATACTGTTTTTATCCGCTTTGTGGGACTTTTTTTTTTAAAGCTTTTGTTTTCACAACGCTTGGGCTCTTCTTGTTTACATCCTTCATGACGCTATTGATGTACTCTGCAAGAGTAGCGCCAAAATATTGGCACTACTCCTGAAGAGAACATAGGGCCCCATTATAAAGAATGCAAGGCCCCTTCTAATGCCTCTTGAGCAGGCATTAAAAGTGCTGTAAAAAATGGCGTAAGAAAACCTCATAGATTTCCTTACGCCATTGTTTCGGCTCACCTAACGGAGGAACACCCCCTTTGGATACATTATGCCTGGCGCAGGCATAATGTAGCGCAAAGGGTTACAGAATGGCACAATGCATGTCTTGCACCACTCTGTAAATACGGCACGGGATTTTGGCCTGGTTGGGCCACATTAACGTAAAAAAAAAATACGTTAATGTGCCGCAAGGTGGCACTAGGGGCCTATAAATATGCCCCCTAGTTCTCCAGAAGTGGTAATGAGTGAGCAACAAACGATCTTTGTAAAGTTGTGACTTTCTAAAATGGCTATGACTTGCTCCACACAACACAGCAATATTTATTTTGCTTTCGCTACAGATCTAGAGCACCACACCAATATGACTGCTGATTTTACGCAGAACACAGGGCTGCTTACGCTTTCCTCAGTCGCAGGGTGGCTTAGCGTGTGTCTGTCTGTACGGATGAGATGGGGGCTTTGCGGCTAGCCTCCCACAGCCAGACATAGTTGAACTCAGCTATGTCCTCAAAGGGAGGGACTGATGCTATCTCAGATGAGGAGGCAGCTAAGGAAAGTGGAGGAGGCGCCACCGAGCCTTGCCACCGGCAGCCCATGTACAACTGGCAGGCCACTTAAGAGTTCTCTGCAGGAGTGCTTCACCTTCCTCTTTAACAATGAGCTCTTAAGAGACATGAGCTTTGTAGTGGGCAAGTATCGCACAGCACAGCACATTCTGCTTTACATACATGTCTCCTAAGTTAAGCCTATGTTCTCATTGCCAAGCTACGAGGGGTTGAGCCAGGACATGATGTTTTGAGAACTTGGCTGGACCTAACACTGTCTGGGAGCATTATTGCTAGTGGTGGGTGTGTACTGATCTCTACTAATAACCAGCTTCCAAAAAGGAGCATAAGCGGGCCTCTTCAGTCCGTGCTGAGTCCAGTCCCATCGCCTTGGTCATGTACCGTCCACGACTTGAAAAACAGTGAAGGGCTCAACACCCAACCTCTTCTCCAGACCCTATCCCCTTTAGGAGACTTACTCCTCATCTCACACTGTGAAAATGCTTTCAGAATTAGCATTTCTCAAACTGCAAGACATAAATGTAATCATAGAGCAGTGGCGGAGCAGAACTGAGGAGACACTGAACGAGGAGGGGGAGGAGAGCAGGCAAAGACAGCAGTGCATGTGAGGGGGCTTAAATATGTTGGTGAATGGTAAATGTAGTGGAAGAACGAGAGACTGGGTGATATAATGAAAGGAGAAAAGGTGTGAAAGAATGGAAGCTCGAGATGAAAGGTGGACGTGGAAAGATGACTTTGAAAAATGTGAAATAGGACAGGTCATTAGACGTGTTGCAAATGTACTTCTGTACACCTCTGAGGCAGCACTTTTGATCACTGTATTTCTGATATGTTGCTTCTCCTCATCATTAAACAATTCCCTGTGTAAAGAAGCTTCAAATCTCACCAGAACATTAAGCCTGAGTTCCCCCTTGTATGAAATGAGATTGTAGGAAGCTGGCTCTGTATATACTATATCAAAATGTGATATAGGCCCTCATCACCAACTCAGAGGGAAAACCCGCCAAGTTCAGCGCTGACGGTCAACAGAAGACCGCCAGTGCGCAGAACCCCCCGCCGGCCACATAAAGGAGCATTCAGCTGCGCCGGCGGTCGGAAACAGTGTTTCCGCTAGCCGGCCCAGCTCAATGCAGGGCCTAAACATTGACAGCCGGTGGCAATGTAGCAGTGCGGCGGGTGCATCAGCACCCGTTGCGCATTTCACTGCCTGTAAATCGGGCAGTGAAATGCGTGATGAGGCTGTGCATGGGGGCCCCTCCACTGCCCATGCCAAGTGCATGGGCAGATCAGGGGCCCCCAGGGGGGCCCGAGTCACCCATTCCCTGCCAACCTTTCCCTGGCGGTTTACCACCATGGAAAGGCTGGTGGAACCTGACTCGTTATCCGGTGGGTAGCACTGCTAACAGCGCTGCCTTGTCGAATATGAAATTCCACTACCGCCAGTTTCAAAAGTGGCGGTTCTGCCACGTATATTATATGGCGGTCTGGTAATTACCACCATGTTCATAAGGAGGGCCTTAGTGTGCACAGAGTCCAACCGACCCATGCCCCCACCACGTCTTCAACAAAGCCGACTCAGTCATCGCACCCCATCTCCGGGACATCATCAACTGCTCCTTCAACACCGCCACCTTCCCAGAGAGCTGGAAACATGCCGAACTCAGCGCCCTCCTGAAGAAACCATCAGCAGACCCCACCGACCTCAAAAACTACCGCCCCATCTCGCTCCTCCCGTTTCCTGCCAAAGTCATCGAGAAGACCGTCAACAGACAGCTAGCCGCCTTCCTCGAGACTAATGGATCCCTCGACCACTCGCAGTCCGGCTTCCGAGCCAACCACAGCACCGAGACCGCCCTCATCGCAGCCACCGACGACATCCGAGCCATGCTCGACAACGGGGAGACAGCAGCCCTCATCTTCCTGGACCTCTCCGCAGCGTTCGACACTGTCTGCCACCGCACCCTAGTGCAGCGCCTCAGCAACATCGGAATCCAAGAGAAGGCACTAGAGTGGATCATCTCGTTCCTCGCCGGAAGAACCCAGAGAGTCCGCCTCCCCCCGTTCAGATCCGAGGCCACCGAAGTCAGCTGCGGCGTACCACAAGGATCATCACTCAGCCCCACCCTCTTCAACGTCTACATGAGCCCCCTCTCAGCCATCGCACGCCAACACAACCTCAACATCATCTCCTACGCCGACGACACCCAGCTGATCCTCTCCCTCACCAACGACCCAGCCACCGCCAGAACCAACCTGCACGAAGGGATGAAAGACGTAGCCGAGTGGATGATGAACAGCCGCCTGAAACTGAACTCAGACAAGACGGAAGTCCTCATCCTTGGATCATCACCCTCTGCCTGGGACGACTCCTGGTGGCCCCCTGCCCTGGGCAGCGCACCCAAACCAACGGACCACGCACGCAACCTGGGCTTCATCCTGGACTCCTCCCTCTCGATGACCAGACAAGTCAACGCCGTCTCATCATCATGCTTCAACATCCTACGCATGCTCTGAAAGATCTTCCGATGGATCCCCACCGAAACCAGGAAGATGGTCACCCAGGCACTCGTCACCAGCCGACTGGACTACGGTAACACCCTCTACACCGGAACCACGGCCAAACTACAGAAAAGACTCCAACGCATCCAGAACGCCTCCGCACGCCTCATCCTTGACATCCCCCGTCACAGCCACATCTCCGGACACCTGAGAGACTTGCACAGGCTCCCCGTCAGCAAGAGAATCACGTTCCGTCTCCTCACCCACGCACACAAGGCCCTCCACGACCTGGGCCCCAGGTACCTCAACAACCGCCTGACCTTCTACACTCCCACCCGCCAGCTACGATCGACCAGCCATCCCCTCGCCGCCGTGCCACGCATTAGAAAAGCCACCATGGGAGGAAGATCCTTTTCCTACCTGGCAGCCAAGACTTGGAACTCCCTCCCCATCCACCTCCGCCTGACCAAAGACCACCTCTCCTTCAGGAAGCAACTCAAGACCTGGCTGTTCGAGCAGTAGCGGTCCCCCCTCCCCCAGCGCCTTGAGACCCTCCGGGTGAGTAGCGCGCTATACAAATTTCTTGATTGATTGATTGAGGGGTTCTCCAGAGGCTTAAAAAAGAGGCTAAAGTAGATAATACTAATGCTCTCTTTTGTGGTAGTGTGGTCGAGCAGTTAGGCTTACCAGAGGGTAGTGCAAAGCATTTGTTGAACACACGCAGACAATAGAAGAAGCACCCAATCAATGACTTAACTCCAGACCAATGGTTTTTATATAACAAAAATGTATGTTCTTAATTTATTTTTAGAACCACAAGATTCAAATTGCAGGTAAGTACCTCAATAAATTATACAGTTCTTGAATTATTGGAAATAATCTGTTTTAAAAAATGGACACAGTGCATTTTTCAGAAACAGTTCCCAGGGCGAAGAAATGTTAGTTCGATTTGCAGGTAAGTACAACACTTACAGTTTCAGTCTCTGGGTTTTAGGAAGTCCACCGGTTGGGGTTCAAGTTAACACCAAACACCCACCACCAGCAACACGGGGCCGGCCGCGTGCATAGGTCAAAGATGAACAATTGTAACGTGGGCTCCTATGGAGACGGGGTATTTGGAATTGGGTCTGCCTGCAGGTAAGTACCCGTGACTCGGAGGGCAGACCATGAGGGATTAGAGGAGCACTGGAGGGGCCACAAGTAGGCACCAAACACACACCCGCAGTGGCACAGGATTTATGGTGGTATATAAAAAGCAGGTGCTGCCCCGAGGGGGTTATGCTATTCAGTTCAATTTAAGATAGTTCTGATGGTGATGATCAGAAGGCTATGTGCTGGGCCTGGATGTCACACAAGGGTGTATAGGAGTACTGACTGCTCCCCATAGCATGCCCATAGCTTAGCAGCTCTGCTGTTGTAGGGGTCACAAAAGTAGCAGGGTTCCAGCAATCATGTCTTCTTTCTGTAGTCACAACCCTTTTCCTCTACTTCCTTCAGTCAAAAAAAAAATTCCAGCTGGGCATTATCAACCATTTGCCTCTAAATCCAAGTTTATCAGGATATTTCGGAGTGGGACATTAGACTGTTCTTTTGAAATGGCTGAGTGCTTTTGAGTGCCTTATGATGCCTAATGTATTTAACAAGACGAATAGTACACGCCTGAAGCTGCCTTCCATTACTTGCAGAGTTAATGGTCAATCCAGTGACAGACACAGTGAGGTAATCAAAGTGTGAGACAAGGAAAGAGCTGCCACCATTGGGACTGAATGTGTTGTTACATCTGCAGATGAGTTTAGCTCAGCGGTCTTTAGTGGGGCTGTCTGAAACAATGTGTTTTTGTCGCACACCTGCAGTGCATCAAACAAATTATACGATTCCTGCACGAAGATTGTGAAGTTTTCTGCATGGAATTTTCATATAAAAATCTGGATATTCACGCCCGTTCTAAGTTACTCAGAGTTGCGAGGGAAACAGTTTTAAAGTTAAAGAGATGCAACAGCAAAGCCAGTTTCAGCAAAGTACTGCCAGTTTGTGGAGTTGCACAAGGACGTAAATGTAGGAAAATCAGAAAAATCTATGAAGTCTAGGTGGGCTAATAATAGGGGTCTACAGTCGTGTAATAAAACGTGACACTCGTTATCTGATGCCAATATCTATGTACCAATAAGGTGAATTTCTCTAGAGTGGGGTGAGAGAATGTATTTGAGCTGGAATTCTGCAGTTCCGTTTGTGAATTAAGGCTCACGCGCCCTATAAGTGGGTAATACGTTTGTGAAATAAGAGTATACCATGGTGCTTGCCACACCAATCCAGGCCCACGTTCTCTATGATAAGGGCTGGACTCAGTTCCAAAGTGATAAGGAATCTCCCAAACTCTGCATCTGTCGGGGTGACCTTGGAGAGAGCTCTCTAGTTTGGAAAAGCATTTTCCATTCGATTAGGATTACCTAGAATGTATTTAAAGAACCAAGGCTGTCTATATCCAAATAAAAAACATTTTACAGGCTATTAACATTACCCTAATTATGAAACTGGTTTGTGGAAAGATACTTCTGTGCTTGAACGTGGCTGAAAATAAAGAGTTCTCAAGACAAGTTAAATAGATGTTTGACACTTTAATAGAGTCTCGCTCATTCCTTTTTTTTTAACCTTAAAATCTTCAATGGTCAGTGAGCTCATACAAGTTAGCCGAGTCTCACTCATTCCTTTATTACTAACAATAAACACTTCAATAGAGTCACTGAGCTCATACATGGTAATGCTGTCTCACTCATCCCTTTATTACTGCATTTAAACACCTCAGTAGGGTCACTGATCTCATACTAGTTAATGGAGTCTCTATCATTCCTTTACTACTGACCTTTAACAGTTCAGTATTGTCACAGAGCTCATACAAATTAATGGAGTCTCCCTCTTTCTTTATTACTAACGTTAAACACTTCAGTAGAGTCACTGAGCTCAAACACGTTAATAGAGTCTCACTCATTCCTTTTTTACTTGCACTTAAACACTTCAGTAGAGTCCCTAAACGCATACACTTTAATAGAGTCTCACTCATTCCTTTATTACTACCCTTAAACAGTTCAGTAGAGTCACTGAGCTCATGCATGTTAATGGAGTCTCTCCCCTTCCTTTAACTACTAACATTAAAAACACTTCAGTACAGTCACTGTGTTCATACATCTTAATACAGTCTCACTCATTCCTTTAGAACTGACATTAAACACTTCAGTAGAGTCACAGATGTCATACACTTTAATGAAGTCTCACTCCTTCCTTTAATACTGCCCTTAAACACTTTAGTAGAGTCATTGAGCTGATACAAGTTAATGGAGTTCAGTTCAGTAGAGTCACTGAGCTCCTACATGTTAATGGATTGCCACTCATTCCTTTATTGTTCACATTCAACACTTCAGTCGAGTCACTAAGCTCATACACGTTAATGGAGTCTGTTTCATTCCTTTATTACTAACATTCAGCACTTCAATATACCCTCACTTTTGCACTGACCTCGTATACTTTAATGGAGCACATTGAGTCTCACTCATTTTTATCACCAGCATCATGCAGTTTATTAGTCTATATATTCATTTATGACACTGACCTCATTCTCTGAATCACTTGGTCTCACTTATGCCACTCACCTCATACACTTTTTTTGAATATGACTCATTTTTTCATCATTGATGTCATGAGCATTAACAGAGTTTCACCAAGCTGTCATCACTGTCCTCATTCTCCTTAGTTGTCTCACTAATGTTACTCACCACATACACTTTACCAGTTGCCATGCGCTTTGTGTTAACAGTCTCATTCATTGGCCTCAGACACTTCAAAAGAATACTTCATTGGAGTCTGAATCATTTCATATAGGTGAACTCATGCACTTCAATAGATTCTCACTCATTCTCTGTCACGGAACATAGACACTTGAAAGGAGTCTCACTCATTCCCTCTCAGTGAACCCATGGACTTCTGTGGACTCTCAATAATTCCCTATCTGTGAACCCATTGAATTCAGTAGGTTGTCACTCATTCCCTATCTATGGACTCATGGACTTCAATAGACTCATTCATTGTCTATCTGTGACTCTTGTACCTCAACCTCAGTGGAATCTAACTCATTAACCTGTGGACTTCAGCAGAGTCTCACTCATTTTCTATCACTGAATTTATAAACCACCACTTCAGACGAGTCTCTCAAAATCTAATTATTGCACTCAAACGCTTCAGATGATGCACCACAGTGTAGTCTTACCCATTCCCCATCACTGGTCTCATGAACTTCAATGATGTTTCACCCATTCTCACATTACTAGCCTCATAGTGTTCTCATATACTTCAGTGGAGGCTCATACAATATCTATCACTTGACTCATGCACTTCAGTGGAATCCGCGAATTTCCACATAATTGGATTCATGCATTGCAGTGTAGTCTCACACATGACCCCATCACTGCTCCTATGCAAATCAGTGAACACTCACCCATTCTGAGATCAATGGCCACATACACCTCAAAAGTGCCTCACTTATTCAGAATCAGTGGCTGCATACCCTTAATTTGAGTCTCACACATTCTCACATCACTGGTGTCATGCACTTCTGTGGTGCCTCACCCATTTTCACTCCGCAGGTTTCATACACATTACTCGAGTCTCACTCATCGTTGGTGTCATACACTTCACTGGTCTCAAGCACTTCTTCGGAATCTGACCCATTCTCTTGTCTCTGGTTTCATGTACTTCAATGGAGTCTCACCCACTTTCACATCACTGATCCCATGCTCTTCAATGGAGTCTTACTTATTTTCACATCACTGATCTAATGCTCTTCGGTGGAGTCTCACTCATTTTCTCAACACTGATCTCATCACTTCAGAGGAGTCTACTCATTTTCACATCACTGATTTCATGCACATCAGAAGATCCTCAGTACATTGCATACACTAGTGTTACACTTCATTTACACCTTACCCATTTTCTGATCTTATTAACTTCAGTGGGGTGTCACTCATTCCCTATCACTAGAAACATGCACTTCAATGGAGTCTCATCCATTTTCAACTCACTGGTCTCATTCACTTCAGGGGATTCTCACTTATTTTCACAATACTGGTCTCATGCACGTCACTGATTCTTCACTGATTCCCTATACTGGTGTTACACTTCATTGCGTCTTACTGTTGTAAAGTTCCCTTTTTGGATGGTCACCCCCCAAACCTTTTGCTGCTTGATGCTGTCGTTTTGGATCTGAAGATACACTGAGACCCACTAGCCAGATCCAATTGCCAGTGCTCATTCCCTTAAATTGTACTGGGATTTGGTAAACACAAGTAAAAAGGACTTTACCACCCCTGTATGGCCCTAGTAAATGGTAAAAGTGGTACCCAGGCCAGAGATGGCAAAGGGGTCACCAGGGCTGCAGCACTGATTATGCCACCCTGCTTGATCTGAGTAAAAGCAAAACTAGCAGAGCTGCCATGTCAGCCTGCATGATCAGCTTGTCTGCTCCAGTTCGACTCTGCCCACAGGCAGAGTCCCTTCACTGCCCATGGCAAAAGTCAGTCACTGCTAAGGTAGGCCTTCTATAGCCCAGGAGGTAGGGTGCACTGTATTATGAGTGTGGACATATATGAACAAGCATATATGGCCCTGTGATAGCATTTAAAACGTAATGCTACTCCAAGTGATTGGCGGTCCATAGGATAACAAGGGCAGGTCCCAGGGCAAACCCCAGATGTCCAGCTCCATGATGACCAGACCAAATTCCACCGTGTTTGGTGTCAAACACCATGCTTTTTAAACCTAAACACAAGTCTAATAGCCAGGTTTACCTAGCATGTACCCAGGAGGCGTCCTCAGAGGATGCCCACCGAGTTTACCAGCCGAGTTTACCAGCTTTCTCCTGCCTTGGCGGGCTTCCCCAAGTGTTTGCCACCAAGATAAGGGTCTGCCCTCCAGCTGGTTATGCTAGCACTTCCCCAAGAAAGAAACAAAGGACCTTGCAAGGAAGGAGGCCACACCTCCTCCCTCCCAGGATGGCTAGTGTTTACAGTAATCAATGTAGTGAGCCTAAAAGGCTTTTCACAGCCCTTGATATGTGGTCTCTTATCCCCCACTCAAGGAAAAAGCCCTTCTGGCCTTATCCAAGCCGACAGGTGGAAACATTTTATACTTAGGAGGTGTACACCCCCAAAAAGGATAGCCACACCTCTATTGTGGGCTAGGAGGTCTGTACAATTGAGGAAGGGTTCTGCCATCTTGGCAAACCCTGAAATATTGGGTTCTAGGTAGAAAATACTCCCACAGAAGGTTGTCACTGCAGGGGCAGACTAGCCACAGGGACCAGTAGCCCATTGGCCACTGTCTCCTACATCCTTAACACCCCCTTAACTAGGATTTAAGGGGCTCCCCTGGCACCAGAATCCCATTTCTTACTTTGAATCCAAGAAAAGGCACAGAGAAGACACCATTACCAACAACAGGACTTTGGACTCTGCTGCAGCGCAACAGTAGGACACTTAAGTGGCGTGAGGAGACCATGGCCCTGATGTATACTTTTTGGTGCAAAACTGCACCAATGCAGTTCTGCACCAAAAAGTTTAGCACCGGCTTGCACCATTTCTGAGCACCAGCCGGGCACCATATTTTATGGAATGGTGCAAAGGGTAGGCTAGCGTAAAAAAAAAAGACATTAGCTGGGAGGTGCTAGCGGTATGGAAGAAGGGGGTTTTGCGTCCAAAAATGACGTTAGGCAGGTTAGAGTGAAAAAAATGACTCCAACCAGCCTAGTGTCATTTTCTGATGCAAAACCATCCATACCACATGATCTCTGCCTTAGAAAAGACAGGAGTCATGCCCACCACCCCATTGGCCAGCACAGGGGACCAGGTTCCCCTGGGCATGGCCATTACACCCAGTGCCAGGTAGGGGGGCCCACTTCAGGGCCCCGAATGGCACTTAAAAAAATATATATATCATACCTGTACTTACCTATACTTACCTATACTTACCTGGGATGGGGTCTCCTGTCCTCCGCTGTCCCTGTGGTGTGGGTGGGGGTGTACCTGGGGCGGGCACCTGTGGGCTTATTCCATGGTGTTCCACCATGGAAACAGGCCCACAGGTCTCCTAACCCCTGCACTTACCCAGGTGTTACCCAGGTGTTAAATAATGGTGCAAAGCTTGACCCCTCACCCCTGTGCGTGATTTTAGCATGGGGGGATAAATATGGTGCTAAGGCCATAGAGTCATTTTTTGCACTGAAACGCCTACTTTGCATCTCATTGACACAAAGTAGCTTTCCACGTCCAAAAAATGACTTTAACCCCATAAATTTGGCGCTAGACGGGTCTAGCACCAAAGTATAAATATGGAGTTAGTTTTGCATTGAATTTGTGTTGAAAAAAATGACGCAAATTTGGCGCAAAACAAGTATAAATATGCCCCCATATACTTGAACTGCTTGTCTATGTGAGCCCATGGAAAAAGTGGTCTCCAGTGGATTTGAGAAACTGACGCAGACTCCCCTGACTGGTGGAACCAGTCACATACAACCTGCAGAAGAATCATCGTGCTGTGTCACAAGAAATGCAACCTGTCGGCCCCCCTCCTGAGTGAGCCCAAATAATGTCAGTGACCTGCACCCTGGGAGTTGTAGTGAGGCTTATACTAAGTTTTGAGCCGCTACACTACTCCTATAGACTTCCAGCCAATGAAGTACCCATGGATTACTTTTGCCGCTGCCAAGGCTTATCGGTTGCCAGCCCAGTAATCAAACCCTTCCCAGTCATCATTGACTCCAGAGCAACTCCCAGCAATAGTGACCAACGTCTGGAATTACCCACTGTTGAGATTCTGCATATGAAGAAAGTAACTTCGACCCAGTGGCAAAGAATCTTTGGAGCAATCCTCCTGTGTTTGACAGCTCTAAGGCTACCTAGAGCCGCCGGACGTGGTAGTGAAGCTCCAGCTGTGGAATCCAAGACTTGGGACCTCATAGGACTCTACTCTCCAAAGGTAGAGTATAGATCAACTCCAAGTGTGTTTTTGGCAAGTACTGCAAATTTGCCAGCACCATCAGATCCCAAGGACAGCCAGAGCACCCCTGCATCCAGACTCCCTGGGAAAGATAACTAAATACTGTCTGTTAAGACTTGGTCTAAGGACCCACAAGATCTTAACCCCAGGTGGGTTCGACGGAACTCACCACACACTATAGTAACTGATTGCATACTGTGTTTCTCCCATTGACCGCAATGATAGACTTTGACAGCTCTGCATGATAACTCTGGTTACCTTCAACGTATCAAGTTGGTTTTCGGTTCTAAATTAATATAAAAATCTAATTTATTTTTATAAAATGGTGTCGGATTTCTTTCGATTCGTGTCAGTTACTTATCGTCCATGTTGGTGTTGTGAAATGCTTAACACATGTTTCTCTAAGTATCCTGACTGCTCTTCGCTCCTCTACTAGGACTGAGTTAGGTTTACCGGTGTGAATCCGAGGTCCACTTCTGGGTAACATGTTAGTATTATATGTTAAGACCCCCAGCCATACCACATAATACTGCTACCCTGCTACACTTAACCATTCTTATATCTGGTGTCTTCTTCACTTCAGTGGGATCTCACACATTCCCCATCACTAATCTCATACTCTTCAATGGAGTCTCACAAATTGGTCTCATGCAATTCAGTGGATCTTCACTGATTCCCTTTAGTGCTGTTATACTTCCTTGGAGTCTTACCCACCTTCACATCACTGGTATCATTCATTTTAGTGGGGTCTCGCTCATTCCCCCCTACTAGTCTCATGTACTCCATTAGAGTCTCACTCATTCTCTGTCACTATTTTTATAAACTTCATTGGAGTCTCATTTATTTTCTCATCACAGAGCTCAGGCTGTTCAGTAGACTCTCTCTTACTTTCACCTATGCTTGTGTCTTACACTGCAGGGAAGTCTTGCCCATGTCCCATCATGGTCTCCTGCACTGAGGACATTGTGCAATCGACAAACTTGTTTTTTTCACTTTTCTCACTGACTCATCTCTTAGGTCTGGTGGAGGTGAACAACAGTCTGCTGGTCCTGCAAAGGTTGCTGGGAAGGCATGGTGATGATGCCACAGATATCTTCACGCAAATCTTGGACTCCAACAAGGGTACGAACACCTGATAAATGCCTGTTTGGCCCCTGGAGAGGGCCACGGAATCTAGCCTGGTCCTATGTAATGCAGCATTCAATTAGTTCAACACAAAAGGCAAGAGCGAGTAGCATGGGCTTGGAAGAAGTTTGGGATCCTCTTGTGATTGAAGAAGATCAGTAATTCGAATAACATGACCTAATTAATTCTGCCTAATTGCATTTTCAGCATAAAAGCACGCTTTAATTGTTTGCTTTGTAACAGTTAAATTTATCAAGTTGTAATTCTAACAAACTATTAGAACTCACTCTGTAGGTATGTATGTATGTATGTATGTATGTAAATATGTATGTATGTATATCTACAGGGCATACCTAGCCAAAAGATAGCGTAACAAAGACAAGTTTAAAGTCAGTGAATAAGAGGAGAGGGATCTGACTTGTGGGCAGTTAATGCCTTGTGATATATTACCCTTTATACAGGTGAGTCTTCATCTCGTTCATAAATTAGAGCAGGGTAGTCATGATGGCTACAGGGATGTTGTTACAGATCCTGGGTACATTGATTGAAAAGACCTGTCCTCTTGGATTTTCTTTTTCACACTTCGTAACCGGTAGTGTGATGGTGTCATGGGTGTGGGGGAGCTGGTTGTGATGGCTTTGCGAATGATGCAGCTAGTTTTGAAGATGGTGCGGGCCAGCAAGAGGAGCTGGGGCGATGCGATCATTTTTTTCCAGGCCTTGAATGAGACATGCTGCAGTGTGTAGCATGCCCCTAAGAGGTGCCAGTGTGAAGCCTGGGAGACCAATGAGTTGGGCTTTAGCACCATCCAGATATGAGAGTTCAAGAGCTTGAACTGTAGTTCTGAAGTTGCCTTCTGGAAGAAATAGTTTGGCTTTCTTTAGAAGAGAGAGCTGATACCAGACAGTCCTTTTTGTTTTGATAATATGTACCATGATGAAAAGGTTGGTGTCCATGGTGAATCCCAGTGATTTGGCATTTGGTGAGAGTTGAGGTTCGAAACTATCAAGGTTCATGTCATTGAGCCAGGTTTGTGCTGTATCTTGTTCCTTGTTCTAGACAAATAATAGGAATTCTATCTTAGTTGGGCTGAGCTTGAAATAGGCACTTGGCTTCCAGGTCTGGATGATGTGCAAGAAGTAGCAACACAATGGTATGATGGACGGAGTGCCGAAATTTTCAAACACTCACCCCCAGTCACAGATCTGGGTTTAATCTATTGTTCTTTGCGCTCCATGCCACCCTAGTTTGGACTCAGCCATAGGCAAATCAGTCTTGACCCTGTTTCCCATGGGAGCAGTCCAACCTAAAAGTTTAATTTGAATGGAGACAATATGGAACCCTGTGTACTCTACATAGGGATCTTTTGTGACCTGGCTGTGCCCACGTGGAGAAACTGGTGTCAATTGGAAGGTAGGAGGAGACCCACTAATGGACATTGCGTGTGAATCAGCGGCGACTGGTGACCTTCAAAAGTGGTGGGTCGTAATCATTGGCTCAAATTACAAAGGGCTTTTTCTTGACTGGTTCTCTCAGACTTTTTTGTACTAAGTTTACTGTCTCACTCTGACTCACTCAGTCTCACTAATTCACACTCATTCTGAATTAGTCTTACTGTGACTCCGTCTCACAAACATTAACTCTCAGTTACACTCACTGTCATTCTCCCTGACTTGTTCACATTCATTCGTACACATACTGGTCCTTACTGTCACTAATTCTCACTCACTGTGACTCATTCCTTCACTGTCTCTCTCACTTTAACTCACAGTCACACATACATGCTCACTGTGCTGGGATTTCACCACCTCTAAACAGTATCTCTGATGGGTGGCACAGGCACCTTCATGCACCTGTGTCAGAAATCAAACAATGTCACTAGCTGCCTCAGTTTGTTGCTGGACCCAAAACAGGTCTGCATTTTATTTTTATTATATCAAGAGTGAATAATTATTCACTCTTGCTACAATAAACCTCCGCACAATAAACAATGCAAACACTCACCCCAGTCACAGATCTGGGTTTAATCCATTGTTCTTTTGCTCACCATGCCACCCCTGTTTGGACCCGGCCATATGCAAATCAGTCTTGACCCTGTTCCCCATGGGAACAGCCCAGCCTGAACTGCCAGGCCAGGTCCTCACTGGACCGGAAACAAGCATCCTGGGACCGGTTTCAGGGTATCACCCTTCATCAGCCAGGCTAGCTTGAATCCAGTGGCACAGTGACCCACGTCTGGGCATAACCTTTCCAATTAGGGCAACTTTAGCAACACAAAAGGATGATGGATGGAGTGCTGAACAATGCGAACACTCACCCCCAGTTACAGATCTGGGTTTAATCCATTGTTCTTTTGCTCACCATGCCACCCCAGTTTGGACCCAGCCATATGCAAATCAGTCTTGACCCTGTTACCCAAGGGAATAGTCCAGCCTGAACTGCCAGGCCAGGTCCTCACTGGACCGGAAACAAGCATCCTTGGACCGTTTTCAAGGTATCACCCTTCATCAGCCAGGCTAGCTTGAATCCAGACCCTCGAGTTGCAACAGGAGGAAACCATCCAGATGCCAGTCTCCTTGATTGCCAACCTTCTACATATAATGCAAGATTATTACGCTAGATTTCCTCCACATCGCTCGACCATACCAGTGCCACCTCGACCCATACCGCTGAGCCCTCCAAATCAGCCATCTGATTCTATGGGACGTATCCCAGTCCCATCACCGGGCCAGGATAACGATCCGCCTTCATCGGATGACGAACAAGAGGAGGGAAAAATGCAGGACTCGGAGTCGCTTATCCAGGAATGGGATGAATATCAAATTCAGACGCCATCCCCTTCTATGCCACCACCGGTTGACTCTCCACCGCAAGACATCAGTGGCTTCCACAGTGTAATGGAGAGAGCAGCAAAGAGATTTCAATGGCCCATAACATGCAAGCAGTCGGACTGTTTCCTCTATGATTTTAAGGAGGACACTAGAAGGTCAGTGAGAGCAATACTGATTGTTGACTTTATTTGGGAAGAGGGGCTTAAGGTCATGCAGACCCCATCTTCAATCTTAGCGGTGCTACCAAGGCTGGAAAAGAAGTACAAGGCACCAGATAACTCACCAGCCTGCTTAGTTAATCATCCTAAGCCAGACTTGGTAATATCTCAGGCAGCCCAGCAAAGGTCCAGGAATCTGTCTCCACCTTTGACTGCGCTCCCGGATAGAGAGGGGCGGCAGTTAGATTCAACTGGGAAGACATTTTCAACTATGGTGGCCACCACGGTCAGAGCAGCGAATTCCCTGGCAATCTTGGGAAGATACGACCGTCAGATGTGGTCAGACATATCCCAGTTTATAGACCTACGGCCTGAAGATAGTAGAGCAGAGGCACGGAAGATATTGCAGGAAGGCGAGAAGATCCCAGATTACATCAGACAGATGGGTCCTCGATATTGTCAGCAAGGTACACACACTAGAATTCCATCAACTTCCCCCACAAGTACCACCAGAAGGACCCCCACCTGCCCATCTAAAGGAACTCCGAGCACAGATTGCCGTCTTGATAGACAAGGGAGCAATAGAGATTGTTCCAAGGAATCAGAGGGGAACAGGTTTCTACTCTCGCTCCTTCCTCATACGGAAGAAGACAGGGGACTGGAGACCTATATTAGACCTTCACTCTCTGAACAAATTCTTGAAAAAACTATATTTTCGGATGATCACTCTTCAAGATGTCGTACGCTTACTCAACCAAGGAGATTTTGTGGCGTCCTTGAATCTCGAGAACGCATATTTCCGCTTCCCTATTCATCCCAGTCACAGGAAATTCTTACGGTTCAAGGTTGCAGGCACCCATTATGAGTTCAGAGAGTTACCTTTTGGCCTCAAATCGGCCCCAAGAGTTTTCACCAAGGTCTTCGCACCACTTGCAGCCTACCTGTAGTACATTGGCTCTGTATATACTATCTCAAAGTGAGAGATAATGTGCACAGAGTCCAAGGGTTCCCCTTAGAGGTTGATAGTGGCAAAATTAGATAATTCTAATGCTCTATTTTGTGGTAGCAGGGTCGAGCAGTAGGCTTATCAGAGGGTAGTGTTAAGCATTTGTTGTACACACACAAGCAATAAATGAGGAACACACACTCAAAGACTTAGGTGGTCATTACGAACATGGTGGTGTGGCCCGCCATGCCGGCGGTGGCGGGAAAACCCGCTAGCCGGCATGGCAGGCCACACCGCCACATAATGAACACCATGAGGTCTGCCCCTCACTCACCGCCAGGCTGCGTCCGTCAGGCAGCCTGGCGGCGGTCGGAATCATTATCCGACAGGGCAGCAGTGCTGCCCCTCCGATAATGATTCCTCAGCCTCCAGCCGTGCCCATGCACTTGCCATGGACAGTGCAGGGGCCCCTGTGCAGTGCCCCATCGCGCAGGTCTCTGCGCGACGGGTACAGCTGCACCCGCGGCACAGAGAGCTGTCGTCAATGTCCCGGCCAGCATTCCTGTGGGCCGGCGAGCGGAAACAATGTTTCTGCCCGCCGGCCCACAGGAATGTTCATTATACGGCCGGCGGGGAACTGGGGACGCTGGCATTCACCGGTTTCGTCCACTGTGTTCATAATGAGGGCCTTAATTCCAGGCCAATAGTTTTTATAAAGAAAAATATATTTTCTTAATTTATTTTAGAACCACAAGATTCAAAATTTGAAGTAAATGCATAAAATGCACATACTCCAACAGGTAAGGAAGGAACTTTGTATTAGAGCAGTAACATACGCAGTATAGGTTAAAAGGGCACTAAGATATTTTAAACGTGGACACAGGGCAAAAATAAACATTTCATGGGGGAGGTAAGTAATGTTAAGTTTCTGAGGTAAGTAAAGCACTTACAAGTTCAGTTTCCTGGGCATAGGCAGCCCTCCGTTGGGGGTTCAAGGCAACCCCAAAGTCACCGCCCCAGCAACACAGGGCCGGTCAGGTGCAAAGGAGGGCCCAAAACACATAGGTGCATATGGGGAACAGGGGTGCTCCAGTTCCCGTCTGCCAACAGGTAAGTACCTGCGTCTTCGGAGGGCAGACCAGGGGGAGTTTGTAGAGCACTGAGGGGGACACAAACAGGCACAGAAATCACACCCTCAGCGGCACAGGGGCGGCCGGGTGCAGTGTGCTTAGTAGGCGTTGGGTTTTCTGTAGAAATCAATGGAGGAACCCGGGGTCACTCAAGCAATGCAGGCAGGGCACAGGGGGGCTTCCCGGGCCAGCCACCAACTTGGCTAGGCAGAGGGTTGCCTGATGGTCACTCCTGCACTGGAGTTCGGTTCCTGTCGGTCCTGGGGGCTGCGGGTGCAGTGCTTGGTCCAGGTGTCGGGTTCTTTGTTCCAGGCAGTCACGTCAGGGGGAGCCTCTGGATCCTCTCTGCAGGCGTCGTTGTGGGGGTGCAGAGGGGTCGTCTCAGGTTACACACAAGGTTGGAGTGGTCTGGGTGTCCTCTCTGCAGTGTTGGTTCTCTGGAGCTCGAGCATGGGGCGTCGGGTGCAGAGGGTGAAGACTCATGCTTCTGGCGGGAAGAGTAAGTTCTTTAAAAGTTGCTTCAAAGTTGCAAAAATGTTGCTGTAGGTGAACAGTGCCGCTGTTCTCGGGAGTTTCTTGGTCCTTCGGTTCAGGGCAGTCCTCAGAGGTCACTGGTCCCTGTCGGATGCGTCGCTGTGCAGGTTCTTTGAGTCTGGAGACAGGCCGGTAGGGCTGGGGCCAAGTCAGTTGTCGTCTCCGTTGCCTCTGCAGGGCTTTCAGGTCAGCAGTCCTTCTTCTTTGTGTAGGTTGCAGGAATCTGATTTCCTGGGTTCAGGGTCGCCCCTAGATACTCAATTTAGGGGCATGTCTAGGTCAGGAGGGCAGTAGCCAATGGCTACTGTCTTGGAGGGTGGTTACACCCTCTTTGTGCCCCCTCCCTGAGGGGAGGGGTGCACATCCCTAATCCTATTGGGGAAATCCTCCAATCTCAAGATGGAGGATTTCTAAAGGCAGGGGTCACCTCAGCTCAGGGCACCTTAGGGGCAGTCCTGACTGGTGGGTGACTCCTTCCTATTTTTCTCATTATCTCCTCCAGCCTTGCCGCCAAAAGTGGGGTCAGTGGCTGGAGGGGCTGGCTTCTCCACTAGTTGGGATGCCCTGGGGTGCTGTAACAAAAGGAATGAGCCTTTGAGGCTCACCGCCAGGTGTTACAGTTCCTGCAGGGGGAGGTGAGAAGCACCTCCACCCAGTACAGGCTTTGTTCCTGGCCACAGAGTGACCCCCCATGTGGCCAGAAACTCGTCTGGTTGTGGCAGGCTGGCAGAAACTGGTCAGCCTAGCACTAGGAGTCTGACTGGTATTCAGGGGGCATCTCTAAGATGCCCTCTGGGTGCATTTTACAATAAATCCCACACTGGAATCAGTGTGCATTTATTGTGCTAAGAAGCTTGATATCAAACTTCCCAGATATCAGTGTAGCCATTATGGAACTGTGGAGTTCGTATTTGACAAACTCCCAGACCATATACTCTTTAGGGCTACCCTGCACTTACAATGTCTAAGGTTTTGCTTAGACACTGTAGGGGCATAGTGCTCATGCACATATGCCCTCACCTGTTGTATAGTGTACCCTGCCTTGGGGTGTAAGGCCTGCTAGAGGGGTGACTTACCTATGCCACAGGCAGTGTGAGGTGGGCACGGCACTCTTGAGGGGAGTGCCATGTCGACTTAGTCATTTTCTTCTCACCAGCACACACAAGCTGTGAGGCAGTGTGCATGTGCTGAGTGATGGATCCCCAGGGTGGCATAAGACATGCTGCAGCCCTTAGAGTCCTTCCCTGGCATCAGGGCACTTGGTACCAGGGGTACCATTTACAAGGGACTTATCTGGGTGCCAGGGCTGTGCAAATTGTGGGAACAAAGGTACAGTTTAGGGAACGAACACTGGTGCTGGGGCCTGGTTAGCAGGGTCCCAGCACACTTTCAATCATAACTGGTATCAACAAAAGGCAAAAAGTCAGGGGGTAACCATGCCAAGGAGGCATTTCCTTACACTACCTCAGGCAGCTGAGAATTCAAGTGTTCCCGTACTTAGACGACTGGCTAATAAATGCAAGAACATCGTTGAAAGCGGCCAGAGACACAAGGACATGCTTATCTCTCTTCAAGGCATTGGGTCTAACAGTCAACTACCCAAAGTCTCGCCTAGACCCTTTGCAGAATATCACCTTTCTAGGAGCTGTCTTGGACACAGAGCGAGCGAGAGCTTTTGCTTCTTTTTTTTATTTTTTATTTAGAACACACAGCGGGTTACATGTTTGCAACATAAAAGAAGAGAAACAAAAATACAAAAAAGTCGTAAGTACATCAATGTTGTCATACAGGGGAAACATGCATTCTATTCTAAATCAATAGTCATAGTTTCTGCTTTTAAAGATCTCATATAAGATTACTTATTTAATTAACATATTCTCGAGGCCCCGAGAGCCATGCAGAAAGGGGTGCCCAATCTCTAGTGAGTCTTTTACCGGCCGCTGCTCCTTTTAGTTCATACAGGCTATTCTCCAAGTGATACATAGATAAAAGTCATGAAAACCATTGATTAAATCGTGGGAGGTCTACAACACGCCACAGAGATGCTATGCAGCTGCGAAATACCGACATTGGTATGAACAGAAAATATCTATCTCGACTATTACAGACTGCATCATCAACTCCCAGCAAAACCATTTGAGGTGTCAGATAGATAGTCTGTTTCAAGATTTTCTTCAATATATCGGATATCCCGGTAATCAGACTTTCCAGTTTTACACATTGAAAAAACATATGACAGAGATCTGCATTCGGGCAACCACATCGTGGACACATGATTCCCATCGTTTTACCCCAGCTCGCAATCTTAGCAGGTGTATAATATAAATTATACAATACCATAAAAGGTTGAGCTTGCGGGCTCGCAAACAGTCCGTGCCATTTCCATAGATTCACAAACCTCTATCTCTTTAGCTCCAACCCGTCCTTCCCATTTTTTAACAAGTAAAACCCGGTCGTCCAATATAGCATTTAAAAGCAGCGGATACAGGTTTTTAATGCCGCAGCTAGTGGGGTGTCGTGAAACTTCCATTAGTTTAATCTTGTCTATGTGCCAACCTTGGGTCATACTAGTTAGTAGAAAAGCTCTAATCTTTAAAAATTTAAAAAAGTCTGTTTTTTCCAGCGCAAATTCCACACTCAGTTCCTCAAATGATTTGAAGTGGCTGCCAGAATGAAAAAGGTCCCTGACTTTATGAATACCCCGGTTACTCCACCTCAAACAATAGTGGTCTTTAAATATCGCCGGAAACGTGGGAGTATTCCACAAGGGAGTGTAGTAGCAGATTCGTCCTATACCTATCTTGCGCTTAACCTGGGTCCATGCCTTAAATGCAGCATAGATTACCTTAAATTTAACCTTTTTGTAGTAGCTGGGTTCCAGAATCCGCAGAAAGACTGCATCTGCTTCTTTGCCCAAAATCAGGGTATATATCGAAGGGAGAGCATCTTGCCCGGATCTATCTGTGACATAAAGTGTCTGTGCATACTGAAGCACTGCTGCCAGATAATAAGGTTTAAAGTTGGGAAGTGCCCACCCCCCCTTTCTCTCTAGGAAGAGTCATATAGTGGAAAGCCCGCCGCGGCTTTGTATAGGACCAAATGAAGCTATTAACCAATCCCTCTATTAGTTTGAACCAGTCTTGCCCAATCTCTAGGGGGATTGTTCTAAAGAGATAGAGTATTTTGGGTAGAAAGACCATTTTTATCACGTTGCAACGTCCTATAAGTGACAAATGTAGATTATTAATGCGAGCGAGATCTTTCCTAGTCTTTGTTAAAATCGGGCCCATGTTTATTTTCACAACTTCGTCAAGGTTTACTGTGAGTTTAACACCTAAATATTGTACCTGTGTCAGCACCCGCTCATCCTTAAAATCTATTGAGTCGTTCACCAACATTTGGCATTTACTTTTGTTCAGCAAGTAGCCATATCTTTTCCCAAACTGCTGGGCTTCCTGCTCTATTTCCAATATAGCAGTCCTGGGGTCCGTGGTCACCACCGCAATATCATCTGCATATGCTAAAATCTTAGTACACCCTCCTTTCAATGAGACTGGAATGATCCGATCATTCCTGATCATTCTCCTGATCAAGGGGTCAATATATAGCGCAAAAAGCAGTGGTGAACACGGGCACCCTTGTCGCGTACCTCTCTGGATACTGATTGAGGTCGACTTTAGCCCGGCAACTTGTATCGTAGCCGTTGGTTTGTGGTAAAGTTGTTGAATTGCTTTAACAAACCCGGGACCGATGTTGTTTTTACGCAAGACAGACCATAAAAAGGGCCAGTGAACCCGATCGAAAGCTTTTTCCGCATCTAGCAAGATGGCTGTTGCACTAACATCAAGTAGCGTGATGACTCGTCTTATATGGTCTGCCGTGCTCTTCCCCGGGATGAAGCCATGCTGCCATGGAGATACTAAACCTGAGATTACCAAACTCAGGCGACTGGCAAGTATTTTAGCATAAATTTTGGCATCACTGTTAATTAGAGAAACTGGGCGATATGAACCAGGCTGCGTGGGTTCCTTATCCTTTTTCAAAAGACTACTATCTTAGCCTCCCCCCAGGAGGCCGGTTGAGGAGCCCCTGCTTGTACTTCAATAAATAAATTAAGCAACTGTTTACATATCTCCACAAAAAAAACTTTGTAGAATTCCAGTGGAATTAAATCCCCCCCTGCCGCCTTCCCGCTTGCCAAGGCACGAGTTGCTATCTCCAATTCTTCCAATGTCATAGGTACTTCTAAAGCTGCCTTATCTTCCTCTCTTAACTGATCTGATATCTCATTGCCCATAGCATTGATCCCTTCCTCTTCTTGGGGCTGTTCTTCCTGGGTATATAATTTTTGATAGAATCGTCTAAAAACTTCCATAATCTCTGGACCGTTGTGTACCATCCGCCCCTCTTCATTCACTAAACTTTTAATGTTCCCAAAATACCTGCTTTTGTCTTATTCTTAAGGCCAGCTGTTGGCCCACTTTCCCGCTATACTCATAGCATTTTTGGCGATATAGTAAAAATTTTGCAGCAGCCTTATCCATAAAAATCTTAGTGGCTTCTGCCTTAATGATATTCCCCTCACACAGAATGTCTGCGATCTCTACTCCGCTGCGGATCACTTCCCCTAGTCGCTGCTCTGCTTTAACCAGCTTTGTCTGAACTAATTTTAACTGATCCATGCGTATTTTCTCCTTTCTTAACCCATAGCTCAGGGTTTCTCCTCTGACAGCAGCTTTGAATGTATCCCAAACTGTCTGGCAAGAAGCGGAGTCCTGATTTATCTTAAAGAATTCCGGGATCCATTCCTTCATTTTTTGGATATACCCTGGATCGGCTAATAATGCCCTATCAAATGTCCAAGATCTAGGCTGCTGGCCCTTTCTCCCAATCTCTAAAGCCAAAACCAATGGGTTGTGGTCTGATATGAATCTAGGAAGTCTGTTGATCCTTATTTGGTTTTGTAGAAAGGCTGTCACAAAAAAGTAGTCTAACCTGACTAATTTCTTATGCGGGGCAGAGAAAAAGGTGAACCCTGAGTCCTGCGGGCAACACAGCTGCCAGACGTCGATCAAGCCATGATTAATGGCCAATGATTGAAGTGCCCTAAAAACTTTATTCTTTCTACCCAGGTAGAGTGTTTGTTCCTGAATGGGTTCTTTATTATCTAAATGTATATTGAAATCTCCACACATTATGATAGGTGTTGCCCAGGTCGCAAGTTCTAAATTAAGCCAATCCAGTATCTCTGGATCATCTGTGTTGGATCCATAAATAGAACATAGAGTGAACCTTAGCCCCTTAGCCGAACATTCCAACAGAACCAGCCTGCCGAGTTTATCAGCGAATTGTTTATGTATAACCAAAGTACTGATCCGAGTTAATATCGCGACCCCTCTAGTGGTTGTGTGTTGTCGTGTAAAAACCGCTAGCTTCTAACCATAAAACTCCATTAGTTGCTTTTGTGTAACTGGGATATGTGTTTCCTGCATACAAATAATATCGACATTCCATGACTTGAAAACCTCTCCTACAAGCTGCCGTTTTTTGTTATTATTGAGCCCACAAACATTCACTGTGGCAATACGTATTTCACTTAACTGTCCTATTTTCATGGATGTTGGTCCTTCTGGCTCCCCTGTATGCCCCATTCAAATTTGCTGCTTTCACACCCTGTCCCTTTTTCCACTGATGAGAGCTATCCCCACTCCCCTTGCTGTGTGTCCCATTATCCTTTTTGTCCCTGTGACCCCCCACCCTCCTTTAACCCACCCCCCAACCCTTACCCCTACAAATGGAATCGCCAGGCTCCTGAGCCTGTAAGATGGTATTTGCCAGTCCCGTTCCCGTTAGCCCACCCATACATAAAAAAAACCTTCACACATCTATTACCAATCCTTACCGGCGGCCCCTCTTCTTCACCCTCCCGATCGAAACCCTTGACCAATAAACAATTCAAAGAGAAAAAGAAAAGAAAAGGCCAAAAAGAGATACATGAAAAGAAAAAAAAAATATGGGAGAGTAGAGAGCGGAGTGCGGGGGGAGTTTACCTACCCCCAATCAGTATCACATACATTTACATACATTTATATATAAACGGCTATTTACGGCAAACCCTCCCCTCCTTCTCCCGTACCCCCTGCCCTTGACCAGTTTTCAGTTGCTGTACATATTCTCCTGCTTTAATTTCTGAGAGAAAAAATCTTATAGTTGTTTTATAGACAACTTTTAGACGTGCAGGGCTTAACAAGTAGGCTTCCGCCCCCAACTCTTGGAATTGAGCAATCATCTGCCTGAGTCGCCACCGTCTCTCTACAGTGGCATGTGCAAAGTCTGGCCTACTAAAGAATGATACACCCTCCACCATCACAGTTGAATTGGGGCGAGCTTTTTCAAACACAGCCTGTCTCAGTAAAAAATTACCAAAATACACTATAATAGCCCGTGGATAGCTCTGGTCTCTACCAGCAGAGGTCAAGGCTTGTTTTTTTCTCATCAGCGGAAAACAGTGTGCGCTCTGAATCTCCTTTTCCCAATCCCACCCAATCAGGTCTGGAAATGCTTTCTTAAAAAGTAAAGCTATGTAGGCCCTAGCATCCTGCCCCTCAATGTCCTCTGCTATACCCAAAATCCTCAAGTTATTCCGCCGCTGGCGGTTTTCCGCATCTTCCAGTTTCCATTGAATATCCGAGATCTGCTGTCCTTGTGTCGTCGTCTGTGCTGTTGCTGCTTTCACTTCGCTTTCCAGCTCCTCAGTTCGAGTCTCCATGGTGGCGATGCGTGCACCAATGTCCTGGCAAGATTTGCCCACTTTTTTAATGGATAATTGTAACTGTCTGTTTGCTGCTTTCATTTTCCTGCTCTCCCTCTGTGCCTGTTCATGATTCTGAACCATTGTCCTGTAGATAAGATCCAACGAGGGAGGCTCTGCAGGGCCACCCATGGAAGGGGGCACTAGAGTACTGCAGGCCGAATCACTTTTCGAAAAAGCCTGTTGGGTGGCTGTATAGTCCCACTGCATTTCACCATCCTCCTCTTGAGGCTTAAGCGGGTCTCTCCTAAGCTTGGCCCCTGAACTACTCCTAACATCAGTTTGCTCGACTGATTATCTTCTACATGTTGAGTAATTGGATACCCAGATACTTGCTGCAGAGCTACTCTCAATATCTGAGTCTGTTAAAGGGATTTCTTCGTCTAAGTCTGAGTCTCTAGACTGATCGGAGAGAGAAAAAAAGTTTTCTGCTGTATCTAATGGCCCCTGATCAATGTTTGCTGGTTTCGCCTCTTTCCCCCTCTGGACTGGAGCTGGGGGGGTAGTCTCATATGTCGTTGGGGACTTGGCCATACCCTCAGCTTGTTGCGAATTTAACTTGCAGCTTAACGTACAAGGTTGTTTTTCACATTTCTCTGGATTAGATTCCTGAGGCCCCTGATTTGAATCTTTGAGTTCCTGCTCAGATAATTTCTCACACCCTATTGGGGGGGGGGGGGGGCACCACCTCCCCGCTCTTTCCTGGACTTGTACTATCAGTCTCTCGACTGGGTGGCTCCCTCCCCCCTGCATTGCATATAGGAGTGAGTACTTCAAGAGATGTAGATGCAACAGGTACCTGCTCATCATTGACTCCTGGCACGTTAGATTGCGAATCACATACAGCCTTTTCCGTGGACATTTGCTTAAGCCGCATCACGCTAGTAAACATTGTTGAAACAGAGTACCTGGTGTCTTTTTCCATGTCGTTGTTTTATGCAGGGCCCCTTTCACTTGAGGATTGCTGTGCTCCTTCAATCCGGGGACCGGTAGCTTTTTGTCCTTTCTGGTTCCTCCTGGATCTTGGTTCTGCCGTGCCCGTAAGGAGCGAGGGGTCCTGCTTAGCTTTGGCGCCATCAAGCCAGCCAATGTTGCCAAGAAACGTCGGGGTCGCGCTCGGTCGAGAGGAACAGGAACGCGGGTATAGGGCGAGTGCCGCGCTCGCATCTTCTTGCGGGTCCCTCCGGTGCTTGCCGACGCGGCCCCGATCCTAGCAGGGGCCGCCAGAAAGCCGTGAAGCGCCCGCAGTGGTCCGTGCTGCAGGCGCATAGCGTCCGCGGCATCCGCGGCTTTCGCGGGTGAATGGGAGCTGCGTGTGATCTGGAGGTGGGCTAGAGCGGTAGTGGCGATCAGCCGGGAAATCCGGCCGCCATCTTGGATTCCCCTTGGTGTTTGCTTCTTATGACAGATGGAAAAAACTTTAAGATCTAGCGATCCGTCTCAGCAGAAGAAGGTCCGCTTCTGTCCGGACTTACAGGTCTTTTCTGGCGATGCATTCCATTGATAGCAAACTGTCGCCTCCACATGAGAACACTTCAGCAACAATTGGACATTCAGCGGAAGCAAATAGACCAATCTTTTGACGATGTAGTCCAAATCACTCTACCAGCGGGCAAGCCTTAAAGTGGTGGAAAGACACCCCTCTCATCTTGGAGGGGCTCTCCTTCCTGAAAGACAAACCAGTACACATTATAACAACGGATGCGTCTTTGGAGGGATGGGGCGCACATTTACAGGACCTATCAGTGAGAGGAAGATGGTCAACACAGGAATCAGCTCTCCACATCAACATATTAGAATTAAAAGCAGTTTTCCTCATGCTCAAGGCCTTCCTCACCAAGATCAGAGGTTCCTCGGTGTTGATAATACCCGACAACACCACAGTCATGCATTACCTCAACAAGCAGGGGGTACAAGATCACAGGTGCTGTCTCTGAAGGCACAGGAACTGTGGCATTGGGTTCTTCGTCATCAGATGTCAATCAGAACGGAACATCTTCCAGGAGTTTCCAATACTTTGGCGGATGCCTTAAACAGAACTCGGACCACCTGTCACGAATGGGAACTCAACTAGGCAATTCTCGATCGCCTCTTTCGTCTTTGGGGAAAACCCAGTCTAGATCTGTTTGCAACAAGGGAGAACAAAAAATGCCAACACTTTGCAAGCTGGCAACCGCAGAGAGGGTCCAAGGGAATGCGTTTTTGATCAAATCATCAGGGATCTATGCCTACGCTTTCCCCCTGCTCCCGCTCATCCCAAGACTTCTGCAGAAGATGAAGAGAGAACCGTGCCAACTTCTATTGATCGCACCCAGATGGCCTCGCCAGTCTTGGTTCACGGAGCTTCTGCTACTCTTGGAACAGCCTCACATGCGGCTGAGACCAACACCAGACTTGCTAATGATGAATCAGGGGCAGGTCCGTCATCCCAGCCCGACTTCACTTCGATTATCGGCCTGGCTCCTGAATTCTATGAGTTTAATGGTTTAGATATCCCTTCAGACTGTCGAGAGGTGCTTGTCTGTGCCAGCGCCCAGTCTACGAATAAGACATACAAACTCAAGTGGAAGAGATTCTGCATATGGTGCAAAACCTTCAATGTTCACCCTCTAAAGTCTTCACCAGAACAGATTCTTCCATACCTTTTACACTTGGAACAGTCAGGTCTCTCCTATTCGTCTATCAAAGTACACCTAGCTGCCATATCTTGTTTCCGCTGTACGGCAGTATTACCTTCTTTATGGTCATCCAGAATAATAAAACAATTTCTAAAGGGCTTGTTCAGGAAGTTTCCTCCGATTCAGCGCCCTCCTCCTTCCTGGCATCTGAATATTGTGCTGTCCCAATTGATGAGGCATCTGTTTGAGCCTATCCACAAAGCCGACCTGAAATACATCTCTTGGAAGACGGCGCTCCTTCTGGCCCTCACTTCCGCAAAGAGGGTTTGCGACATTCAAGCATTCACAGTCTCACCACCTTTTCTGCAATTTAAATCAGACGTGGTCATTCTGTGGTCTAACCACAAATTCATTCCCAAGGTTCCTTCGAACTTTCATTTGAAGGAGCCAGTGGTTTTGAAAACATTCTTCCCGAATCCTCGAACTCCAACAGAGCGAGCATTGTATTCCCTAGACCTTAAGCAATGTCTGAAATTCTACATACAGAGGACTAGCAGCTTTCAAAAAGATGATCAGCTGTTTATTAGCTATGGCCAAAACACTAAGGGTCAGCTGTTTCCAAACAAACCATAGCACAGTGGATCTCCTCTGCCATACAATTCTGTCATCAGCTAGCGGGAAGACCGCTATCAACCAACGTCAAGGTGCATTCCACTAGAGCGGTGTCTATGTCAGCAGCTCTCTTCGCAGGAGTGCTTCTAAACCAGATCTGCAGAGCGGCAACGTGGACTCGCAGCCACACCTTTACTCAACACTACTGCCTGGATGCTGCTGACAGGATTGATGCAGCGGTAGGACAAGCAGTGTTGTGTAATTTATTTGCATAAGGTGATCCAATAGTCTTCTCTACCCACCATCCTCAAATGTTGTTATTCCCACACTGATATTTATCTTATAAATAGATAAAGTATATGTATTTATATGTTTATAGATATTGATAAAATATATCTAACTATCTATATGAGTTACTATGTATGCATACATAGGTATAGATATGTGTATATATATATATATAAAGAAATGTAAAGAAAGATGTTTTCTTATAGTTCCAGAGCTTAACATCTTCTTGTACTGCTGCCTATTCTGATTCAAGCATGTGAATCTATGAAAGATACCCCAATACTGGAGAAAAAGATAAGTTACTTACCTGTAACTTTGGTTCGCCAGTATTGGTATCTTTCATAGATTCACATGCGACCCACCCTCCTCCCCATGGAGGCTCACCTCCTTTGCCTCTCTCTTGAAGCCACTAGTGCTGGAAAATCTGAGAGACTGAGCCTCTGTGCTGAGGGTTCTAAAGGGGTGGTCTTGCCTGACTGACTGAACCTTGGGCCTTTCCTAATGAAGCTAATAAGCTAGGAAAGTCGATGTATTTTTGCCATTTACTGCAATGAAAAGAAAAAAGAGAATTGTTTTCTACTGCTTTCTATGTACTGTGGGGCTCCCACTTCGACGACGGGGAATCATTCAAGCATGTGAATTTATGAAAAATACCAATACTGGAGAACCACAGTTACAGGTAAGCAACTTATCTTCTTGTAAATGACAAAATAGATTTTGCAGGCTTCAAAAAGCATGAACCAAGCCTCTACCAAAAAGGAGTGCAAGAGTGTTGGTGAACCTAGAAGGATTTAAAAACAATACAAATATCTAGATCAGTGTACCATATAATCCATCAAACTCAGAACGAAGATTCCCAGTAATAAAGACACTAATAGGTTTTCCTTATGTTCCACTCATTAATCCATTCGTTTATGCATTGTCAGTCAGTCATTCTTGCACTCATGCATCCACTCATCCTCTCAATGGCTCATTTCTTGCATTTATTCACTAACCCTTTCACATATCGCACACAAGAGTATATCTCAGTCAAGAAGCACTTTTGGTTTATTAGCCTAACTTATTGGTTTTGATGTTGCTTTGCGCGGAGTAAGAGTTCCTCTGATAGTGTATGACCGCTAGTCTCCGAGGGGCGTGAGAGTGCTGTGGATAGTGAGTGACTTTTAGGACCATATTTACAAGCTGATGTGCCACTTTTCTTGCACCCGCCATAATAACACCCTGTGTGCACCTTATTTACAATACGGCGCACCACACCGCACATTAGGCCAATAGCGTAAAAAGTTATGACACTGTTAATGTACTTTGCAGGATTAGCGCCATAGATTGTGCCACTAATCCTGCAAAGTAAAGGGAAACCCATTGAAAGTAATGGGCACGTCATTTTAACATATGCTGTAAGTAGGTTTTAAAAATGACGCTAAAAATAGCACAGTAATTTTCACTGCACCATTTTTTAGGGCCATTATGCCAGAGGAGAAGGGGCTCCTTAATGTCACATTAGCATAAAAAATGGTGTGAGTGTGGCTTTAAGAAGCTCTGGGGCCTTGTAAATCTGTCCCTTAATCTTTAATGGGCATGAGAGTGATGTCTGTGATGGGTATGATGTCGGTAGTGTGTGATTGCTAGTATGTGAGAGATGTGAGTTGTATCAACAGTGTGTGACTACTAGTCTGGGGGTGTGAGAGTGCTTCTAAAGTATGTGTCAGGATTTCAGTCCCAGAGCACTGAGGGAAGGGATTAAGTAAAAGGTGTGTTGCTCCTTGTGTCAATTTACATATTACCAGATTCAGCCAGGGAGTAGACTAGAAGCTTTTAAAGCTTTGGAAGACTTTCCAGTGGATAGTGAGAAAGCAAGACTGCTAGCCACTCCAGAGGTAGGAACATCCAGATGCAGTACACTGTACACTTCCAGGTCAATAGTGGGAAAGACTATTAAACCCATTACGCACAAGCCTATCAACGATTTGTAGTTGTACTTGCTTTCTGCTTCAAATAGTTTGTCAAACGGATCCTGCATTCCTCGCCTTTATCATTTTTACCTAGCATAGCCTCTACCTAGATTACCTTCTTTAGCTTTCCCTTTTTGTCTTATCTCTTTGTGTTTGGAGCATGACCATCTGCTGCTGATCCTTGGACTCCGATGTCTTGGTAACCTGGGGAGAAAAGCTAGTATCTTGGTCAGTGTCCGCTGATGGAGTTAAGATCTCAGACCATCTAAAGGACTTAAATACCAAGGGCTTACTGACTTCTACCTCTTTCTTGTACTTCTTTATCCTTTGCTCCCTACATCACCGAACACAATGTGAGTGGCCTAATCTACAAGCAGAGGGTACTCCATTCCAGGGTTTGCCGAAACTGATGTGCAACGTCAAGGTCTTGTGTGTCTTTCCTTTCCATTCCCAGTGTTCTCCTTCGTTCTCTTGTGATGTTCCCAGTGGTCATTGTTTCCAGAGAGAATCGGAGAAAGACATGCTTTCAGTAGATCTATGTCTTTGGTCTACGATTGACAGTGTGTGACTGCTACTGTGATAGGTGTGGAAGTGATGTTGGTATTTAATGTTTTTTGCTTTTCCGCCATATGGACTTAACTGTTCCTCTTTTGGGACTTGTGTTTATGGTGTTTTTCTTTTCAATCATATGGGCTTTAGCAATTTGCCTTGTGTTTTCAGTGAGTCCATGGTGGGAGCCTGTGAGTCTTGATCTCCTGCTTTTCTTAATGCAGCTGCCCAAAGTCTGAGGGAACATTAATGACCAAGGCTGTCCAATAACCATTGCCAGTGATCTCTGTCAAGTCACCCCCACCCCCTGCATGGATCTCTGGCCACCACATCACATGCGAAACAGGTTGTTTTTACTGGCTTCCTCAAACACCAGTTAGATCGTGAACCGAGTCTCAGCTTTGTAACCCCTACAGTTCAGTGTTTGTAGACCCTCTGCTCTGGATCTCTGCCTCTGGACTCACATAACCTGTTCCACAGTATTTACTAGCAGCTGCTCACCCAGTATGATGCTGAACAGAGTGCACCATCCCACTTACATGAGCGTATGCATAGTGCATATTGGGACAGGAATGCACTGATCATAGTATATGGGCATTTTTCTCTGACACGAGTACCCAGCTGCGTGTGTATCTGGTATCCTGACTTTTATTCAGACTGTGGTATCACATTGATCTAGCATTTTCAAAGGTCTAGGCCTGTCCTTGACTAAGCGAGGTCCAGGACCTGGCCTATATCCTGAAGGTGTTCACCAAGCATGCCTTCAAAGTGCACAAAATACTATTATCCATGTCATAGGTGATGCACATTAGCAGTGATGGCAGTGTGCTGTGTTCACATACTGTGATTGATACTGACTGGATTTATTTTTTCTAAGTTAGTGAGAGAGAGGCCTACTGGGCCTCTTGTGTAAAGTTCCACTGTTATGTGACTACCCAGATGATTGCACTGATATCCTATGTGTCTGTCAAGTGTGTGTGCATTTAGTGTGACATATGTGTTGTAGTATGGCTATATGTGTATGACTGAGTAGTAAAGAAAGTGGGAAGTGTTTTGCCTGCATTGCTGTGGCTGGAGGATGGAGAGCCAGATACTAAGGAGAAGAGGAGGGTGACAGAGTTACATTTAGAAATTCCATACAGAATGTAACAGCAAGAGACTGCTGATTAGTTCTTCATGAACACTGCTACTTTGTCGACTGTAGGGGGAAAGGGCAGAACTGCAGTTTCTGTTGTTCATGGTGAGGAAGTTTCTTGTTTAGGCCTGCTGATAACAGTAAGGTCCCAAAACTTCACAATTCGTTGTGCCCACGTTGTGGGTGATCCAATTCGGAGACAGACTTAGTGCTACCTGTTCTGAGATCCACTTTGAACAATGGCTGTGTCTGTTGAACAGTCTGAGAAAGCCACTTAAAAGAGAACGGTGTCAAACAAGATCTGTGGTTTGAGGCGGAGGATCTACAGCCCTGGTCTAGCACATGTGTATAAAGGGGGACCCAAATTATCCCACTTGGTTCCTGTTGCATGTTTTTAATGACCAAGGAAGGTAGTAATCTTGATACATTTATAGACCTTTTGCAAAATATTTCCCAGTTTCTAGAAATCCTCAAGCCTCTGGCAAAACTCAAGCTCAGCCAATTTACCAACCAGAGTTAGGCAATCTGGCAAAGTGTAATCCTTGCATACATTACGTGAGGATACTGTGCTCCAGGTAGGAACAGTTCTGTGAGACTTCAGGATTAGTGAGCATTAGTGGTTTACACAACTTTCTTCATCACAGAAGGACCCACGTACGAGAAATCCACACTATATTTTAAACACTTCATTAAAAGTTATGTCTTAACCCATTGCATATTATTATGTGAATAGATGTGACCATAAAAATAAACACAACAGTGGCAATGAAAGTGAAGTGATTAATAAACAAAATATTGGAAAAGAATTGGAAAATTGTGCTGGCATTTAAAAAAATAATTGAATAATGAAATCATTGTTTGAAAAACAGCCCCTCCCTCGTAGCCCTTAGGTAAAAGTTCCTAATATAAAAAGTGTTTTTCTGACCGTCTTGGATAGCGTACAACCCACATAACTTAGCTAAATAACAGACGTTTTGTATTAAGCTTCTGCACTTGAACAAGGTCAATCTCTACCTCAGTTATGACATTCCCAAACTCATAAAGATATCCTGGTTTTGAGGAGCCAGTGGAGTTTTCTAGTGATGTTTGTAGCACAGCTCATACAAAGCTCCCAGTAAGCGCTCCTTTCGTACATGTCTAAACGAGGCTTAAATACACTTTTTAGATTATTTTGAAAAGATGAGACCTCACGATGAATGATGTAAAAATCAAGAAATAGCCTATGAATCCTGTTGCACACTTACTAAACTCTATCACACTTTATAAATCACATTAATAAATACATGAATAATTGATGGGCAGTCAGACTCTAATAAAGCAAACGTTGTTTTCAGCATGGGCACTTAATGCTAAATTGAACATATGTTTGTAAATGGAAAAGGTGTAACCAGCTACATTGATATTTAAAGTGCAACGGGGTTACATAGCATACCAGCAAATATTACATTGTTCTGCAGAGTGCTCAAAGAAATGCTGTGTGACCAAGTTTGTGTCTGACAGCTAGCCTACCAGAGGCGAGGGGACATCAATTACAGTATTGCTGGAAGAGCTGAGGGTCAGCCTAGTGCCTAGAAGCCTGCCTCCTGAGAGAGGGACAAAGTCCGCCTAACCCTGCCGGCCTAGAGACTGTCTAGGATAATAAACTCACAATATTTCTGTTTGGAGGAACACCTAGAGAAAGAGGGCTGCCTAAGAGCAAAACCATAGGTGGCCCATGCTTCAAAAAATGTCTTGGTATCTAGGGAGGTCCCTACAAGTACTGCAAAATATCTGAATGCTTCCATTGGTGTAGTCTAAGCTGCAGCTGCCTTAATGTTTGCATTGGCCCAGTTGGAGCTGCAACTGCCTTTGTGTTCACATGAACCAATTTGGGAATACAACTGCCTTTGTGTTTGCATCAGTCCATTTGGGACTGCAATTACCTTTGAGTTTGCATCAGCTTAATCAGGGCTGTAGCTGCCATAGTGTTCAAATTGGCACTGTCAGGGCTATAAATACTGGTATGTCTGTACTGACTGCATCTGCCTTGATGACCTCACTTGCTGGGACTGCAGCTGCTAAGCCAGTGCCTGTATATTGCTGCCAGGTTTATTGATAGACATCATTGTAATTTGGGCAGCTGAGTACAGATAGAGGCGGTCCACCTCCCACCTTCTGGCTGATTCTTAGTGACTGCACCTAAACACTGTGGGCCTCCCTGTGTGGTGGGGTCAATCTGTTGAGCTCACACTAGTGGAATGTGAAGGACTAAGAGACTGAGGGAATAATTTAGAGTTTAGCGGACTCCATCACAGGCCTGACAGATATGCTGTACACCTTATTCAAAGTGCTTTATATCCTTTGGCACTGATAGGAATTTGAACAGGGTAACTCACATTGTGATGGAGCAATCCTTCCTCCAAACTCTCATTCAGACCCTACCTTCCTACCTGCTACACCACTAGGAGTAAAATCTTGAGAAAACAAGTCAACTGATTGCACATTTGACTTGTAGGGCACATAAATCAGCATCTGAGCCTTATTCATGTTTCTGACATTCATTCTTGAGGATGGTTTCGTGTAGGGTCACCAGGGTGGGAGATAGCACAGACGGTGATTAAAGCAGTTGTGATGAGGCAGGCCACCCTGTATTCTGGATTGAATTATGTAGTATTGAGCACTTCTGTAAGATTTAAAAAGACAAGCAATGGGCTGGACATTGAAGTGATTTTGTGTATTGGTCCATTGTTGAGTCCTGAGCTCTATCAGCCCATACTACTTCCCTGATGAGCCTGTGACTGGTCACACTTGCTACCCTGAGAGTCATGTGCGGTAATAACTATGGCTTTGCACACTAGACCAACTACAAGGGCGAAACACAAGACACTAGTGTCGCAGAACCTCAACCCCCACAACTGGGGCAGAGTAGTCACTTGGCAGTCCTGTGTCTCACCTAACCCGGTTTGACAAGGCATATGTGCAGAAAGTGTACTTCAAACACACAACACACAAGTGCATTACAGTAGGTGTGATGTGAGCAGCCTAATTTGCCACTAGGCACAACTTTTATTCAGGTCATTCACAAAAAAGTGGCATACTCACAGACTAGATACAGCACCATAGCTCATCATTGCAATACTCCCCGCACACCAGCCTATTTTGTACGCTCTCATGTCATTATGTTTGGAACCGCTGACCATCAAGGCATTGCTGGCATGTGGGGCATGTTGCACTATCACTTTTTCTTCAGTGGTGACTGCCACGACAGCTGTTAGAGCTTGTTGTGCCACCACAGGGCACCTTTGGGGAGTAGATGAGATAAATAGTAGCAGGTCTGGTTTTGTCTGGAGCCGAGGTCAATATCAATGCACCTCCTTTGCAGTTCATCTGGGAACTGGTTTGGGGGTTCCAAAGACAATTGAGTTTACAAAGCCAGCTGTGAGATTTGGAGTATTTTAATTTTATATTTGTCAATTCACTATTCAACATCAAGGAGACCCCGTTAAAACCAGGGGTAGGCAAAATCAAATTTTTTTCACATTAAATTTTATGAAATTCCATGACAATTTTGTGAAATTATGCTTTTGCTACAAAATGACAATTTTGACAACTGGTTTCCCTCATCCCTTTTTTTTACCCGAGGGTGTACCTCACATTAAAAGTTCTTGCAGGATACTGGCAAGATGCTTTGTGAGGCATTTTCTCAGTAGACCTTTTAAGGTGAGAAGTAAGTTCAGGTAAAAATAAAATACACTAATCTGTAATAAGTTATTCTGATGGATACAACTACCTGTGGATTCCTCACCTTATGAATTCTCCCAATACGCCAGCATTCGACAGAAACTTTCTTCCCAGCTCTTCACATCGTCGAGGACGTCACAATTGCAAGGCTCCGCACGCGACTTCATCTTACGTCATTGTGACAATAAGAGGTCTTTGCTGGCGTGCTGACATCAGTTCCCTTTTTTCTGTGCCTTCAACGCTAACGGTTTTCTCCTATCTCTCGAGAAGCTACTGTTTTGAAATGTCTAATTGTACCTGTTACAATGTCTCCTCCTAAGAAGTCAGGGTTCAAGCCTTGTCGTGAGTGCGGGAGTTGGATGTCAGCCATGGACCCTCATGAAAACTGTTTATGGTGTCTTAGTTCAGAGCATGACGTGGAAGAGTGCGTGTCTTGCCAAAGGATGAATCCAAAGGTATTGAAAGAAAGAGAAGCTAAGCTCTTCTTAGCGAAAGTGAAGAAAGGACACTGAAGTCACCGAAGGTCCAAGACAAGGGACTCGTCAGCACATAAGTCGTCGAGGTCACACAAGAAGCGGTGCGGGCACGATTCTCGACGCCGTTCTTCTAGAGGTCGGTCTCGATCTTGGTCTCCCTCTAGACGATGTCGTACTGTGTGGGAGGTCAGTCCTACTGTTACTCCCCAGCCTCAAAGTTCTCAGGCTTCTCCGGCGCCATCACTCATCGAGTGGTCGAGTCCCAACGAGTCCTTCAACTCACTTTTCGCCTGGGTTGGTTTAGGAGTTGGTGGCACAGGTTCCGGATCCGACCCAAGTGCCACATAAAGAAGAAAGGTTTCCTGCCTTCCCGACTCCAGGAGCGGATCCGGCGCCTTTCCTGAATGCCATGTTCAGTATTTTTAATAAGGCCATGGCCCCTGCTGGTGCACCGGCTGGTCCCACTGGTCCACTGGTGTTCTCCTTGGGCTCTTGGGCTCCATACAAGTTGGCTCAGTTTGTGCCTTTCTATCAGGCTGAGGGTGCCGGTTAGATACCAATGACGTCGCCTCATATGCTGAGGGCACCGATGATGTTGCCTCATATGCCTACGGTGCCAATGGAGTCATATCCGTCGCCGGATGGGTCACGGACGGGACGGAGTGCATCGCCTTCTTCTCCTTTACCACACCCATCTGTCTTGAAGCCGGCGTCGTCGACGTCAGCTAACCCTCTGTCGACGCCGAGTTTGGAGGCCAGGCTGAGGACGAGGAGGAGAGTGCTGAGGCTCTTGGAAGAGCAAGAATATCAGAGACAATTATTGGAGGAAGGAGAGATTTCTGATCCCTGGGGAGAGTTTCAGGGTCTAGATTCAGCTAGTGGACTCGATACCGCCCATGAGTGGGATATTTCATTCCCGGGTGAATTTACGGAAGAGGCAGCTTCCTATCATTCTGTCATAAAGAAGGCTGCAGATTTTTTGGAGCTTCCATTGCCAGCTTCTTAAATTAAAACAAACATTTTAACTGAGGTATTACATCCGTCCTACACTTCGGTGAAGTCCCTGCTCCCTTTCAATGATGCTCTTACGGAGCCTATTTTGGAGTTTTGGAGAAAGCCTGTTAAATCCCCAGCTGTGTCCAAAACTGTAGCAAGAAGGTACAGGGTTTCTCCTGGGGATCCAGGATTTTTATCCCAGCATCTGACTCCTGAGAGCTTGGTGGTCCAGGCTTCTTGTTCGGCTCGTTCTGCACCTGGTTCCTTTCCTACTTCTCCATCGGGCAGGGAGTCCAAGAGGATGGAGCAACCACATAAAAAGTCAGTCAGTGGTACCTGTGTGCTGGGCAGATATGTACATGCCCTGATAGACACGGCTAGAGCTGTGGTGCCTAACTTGCCGCAGGGTATGCAGGGGCAGTTTGACGAGCCCCTGTTGGACACCCAAGCTGCGGCTAAACAGATCATCCAGTCTGGTCAGGATACGGCAGACTCAGTGGCCAGGGCTATGGGTACTTCAGTGGCCACCAGGAGACATGCATGGCTAAGGTCTTCTGGGTTTTCGACTGATGTCCAGACAATTTTATTGGACCTCCCTTTTGACGGTGAAAAGTTGTTTGGGGCCAAAGCGGACTCTGCTTTAGAGCGCTGTAAAGATAGCAGGGCCACAGCAAGATCTTGGGACTGCAGGCTTCTACATCTACTCCCTTCAGATCCTTTCGGAGGTTTGGAGGGGTTGGCCATGAAGCCACTTATTGTGGGAGACCTCAGTCCACAACTCAACAGCCTGCCAACCTTCCATATAGATCTTTTAGAAGGCGGGGCGGGTTAGGACACCAGGAGCCACCCAGCAGCACCCTGCCTCATCCTCTTCCTCTGGGGGAGCACAACAAGGAAAGCAGCCCTAGTTTCCATCCATTTTAAGTCATGCTTCTCCCGTAGGGGGCAGGATATTTCATCTCTCCACGTGTGGGAGTTAGTAACATCGGACTCTTGGGCACTAAATATTGTGGGGATAAGTTATGCCCTGCACTTTCAGGAATTTCCCCCTCCCGTCCCTCCCCGTCCTTCGTTTTGTTCAGAAGATCATCTCCTGTTTCTGCAGCAGGAGGTGATTCCCAAGAAGGATGGTCAATTGAGGCCTATCCTGGATCTGAGGATTCTGAATTGGTTCCTCAAACAGGAGAATTCAAAATCCTGACTCTAGCACAGGTGCTTCTGGCGTTGAACAAAGAGTATTGGATGGTATCTGTCCACTTGCAGGATGCTTACTTTCATATCCCCATTCTCAAGTCACACAGGAAGTATCTCCAGTTTGTGGTGGGGTCGCAACACTACCAGTTTGTGGTCCTTCCTTTTGGTCTTACTTCCGCACCTCGAGTCTTCACGAAGGTGGTGGCGGTGGTTGCAGCAACTCTCAAAAGGAAGGGAGTATCTGTATTCCCTTACCTGGACAATTGACTGATAAAAGCCAAGTCCCCAGAGCTTATGACAATACAGTTGTTGTTCAACCTGGGCTTTACGGTAAACGTGCCCAAGTCTCACCTGAAACCCTCTCAGTGCCTCCTGTTAAAAAGGGCAGTACTGGATACAACATTAAATCGGGCCTATCCTCCGTCTCAACTGATTCAGGACATTCAAGCGTTGATTCCAATGTTTCAAAATGGAGCGGTTATTCCAGTCCTCACGGTCCTATGTCTGCTCGGTCTGTTCGCTTCTTGCATTCTGTTGGTCACTAATGCACGTTGGCACATGAGGGCTCTCCAGTGGTGCCTCCGTAAACAGTGGTTTCAACACAAAGGGGATCTCGAGGAGTCGATAACGATCTCCAGAGACACTGCAGCGGATCTAAAATGGTGGGCTGTGGATGGCAACCTTTCCCAATGAAGGCCGTTTTCTCTACCACCACCGGTGTCCACGGTCATAACGGATGCTTCCACTCTAGGGTGGGGAGCTCATCTGGGTGACCCGAAGATCAAAGGTCTTTGGTCGCCAGTGGAACAGATGTTTCACATCAATCTGTTAGAATTGCGGGCGATACGTCTGGCTCTCAAGGCCTTCCTCCTGTCCCTTCGCGGTCAGTCAGTTCAGGTCTTGATGGACAACACTACTGCGATGTGGTCCATCAACAAGCAGGGAGGAGTAGGGTCGTACCTTCTCTGCAGAGAGCCTCTGCGGCTCTGGTCCTGGGCTCAGGACCATCGGATTTGCTTAGTAGCAAACCATCTGGCTGGGGTCCTCTACGTTCGTGCGGACACCCGTCAGTCGACATTTCTTGGCCGATCACGAGTGGCATCTCCATCGAGACCTGGTCCTGTACATCTTCCGGATGTGGGGTTTTCTACAGATAGAGCTGTTTGCCACTCGGGAGAATGCGCACTGCCCATCGTTCTGCAGCCTCCAGTATTCGATGCAAGAGGCATTGGGGGATGCGTTTCAGATGTCTTGGTGCGACCAGTTACTCTACTTGTTTCCTCCCATACCCTTGATTCCTTCGGGTTCTGACGAAGATTCAGCAAGATAGGGCGCAAGTTATTTTAATAGCTCCGGATTTGCCAAAAAAGGTGTGGTACTCAGACCTTCTCCAACTCTCACTGTGCCCTCCGCTCCGTCTCCCTCACAGGGCAGACCTCCTCTCGCAGTCTCAGGGGCAGGTTCTACACCCCCACCTCCAGAGCCTGCACCTACATGCCTGGAGATTGAACGGGGCAATCTGAGTTCTTTTTCTCTCCCTCCAGAGGTGGTGGATGTTGTTTTATCGGCCAGGCGACACTCCACCAAGACAATCTATGCCAGCAGATGGGCAAAATGCGTTACTTGGTGTGGAGAAAGGCACATTGATCCCTTAAAGGTGGTGTTGAGAACCAGGGCGGCTTTCCTTCCTAAGGTTGTCACTCTTTTCCATATGGGGTAGTCTATTACTCTTTCATCCTTCTATCCTCCTCCTCACCCTTCAAAAGAGGAAGAAAGACTTCATCACTTAGACCCGAGAAGAGCTCTGAGTTTTTATGTTGAAAGAACAAAAGACTTTTGTGTGGATGACCAACTCTTTGTTGGATATTTGGGCAAGATGAAAGGCAAAGCTGTCCATAAGAGAAACATATCCAGGTAGGTCATTCTTTGCATAAAGCTCTGTTATTCAGGTTCCTCCTGAGGGTGTTAGAACTCATTCCACCTGTAGGAAGGTAGCCCCTTTCTAGCATTGTTACCCCCACTTTTGGCCTGTTTGAGAGTATATGTCAGGGTGTTTTTACTGTCTCACTGGAATCCTGCTAGCCAGGACCCCAGTGCTCATAGTGAAAACCCTATTTGTCAGTGTGTCTTATATGTCTCACTGGGACCCTGCTAGCCAGGGCCCCAGTGCTCATAGTTTGTGGCCTGTATGTGTATCCCTGTATAGTGTCTAACTGTGTCGCTGAGGCTCTGCTAATCAGAACCTCAGTGCTTATGCTCTCTCTGTCCTTAAAACTGTCACTGCAGGCTAGGGACCATTTTTACCAATTCTAATTGGCACACTGGAACACCCTTATAATTCCCTAGTATATGGAACCTAGGTACCCAAGGTATTGGGGTTCCAGGAGATCCCTGTGGGCTGCAGCATTTCTTTTGCCACCCATAGGGAGCTCAGATAATTCTTACACAGGACTGCCACTGCAGCCTGAGTGAAATAACATCCATGTTATTTCTCAGCCATTTTACACTGCAATTAAGTAACTTATAAGTCACCTATATGTCTAACCCTCACTTGGTGAAGGTTAGGAGCAAAGGTACTTAGTGTGAGGGCACCCTGGCACTAGCCAAGGTGCTCCCACATAGTCCAGGGCAATTTTCCCAGACTTTGTGAGTGCGGGGACACGATTACACGTGTGCACTACATATAGGTCAATACCTATATGCAGCTTCACAATGGTAACTCTGAATATGGCCATGTAACATGTCTAAGATCATGGATTGTCCTCCCATGCCAAATCTGGTATTGGGGTGCCAATCCCATACATGCCCAGGGCTCCAGCATGGACCCCGGGTACTGCCAAACCAGCTCTCTGGGGTTTTCACTGCAGCTACCACAGCTGCCAACCCACAGACAGGCTTCTGCCCTCCTGGGGTCTGGGCAGCCCAGTCCCAGGAAGGCAGAACAAAGGATTTCCTCTGAGAGAGGGTGTTACACCCTCTCCCTTTGGAAATAGATGTTAAGGGCCTGAGAGGAGTAGCCTCTCCTGGCCTCTGGAAATGCTTTGAAGGGCACAGATGGTGCCCTCCTTGCATAAACCAGTCTACACTGGTTCAGGGAACCCCCAGCCCTGCTCTGGCGCGAAACTGGACAAAGGAAAGGGGAGTGACCACTCCCCTGTCCATCACCACCCCAGGGGTGGTGCCTAGAGCTCCTGCAGTGTGTCCCAGACCTCTGCCATCTTGAATCCAGAGGTGTGCGGGCACAATGGAGGCCTCTTTTACTTCTGCCAAGGATCGACCGCTGACTGCTCCAGGACGCCTGCAAAACTGCAACAAAGTAGCAAGAAGACTACTAGTGACATTGTAGCGCCTAATCCTGCCGGCTTTCTCAACTGTTTCCTGGGGGCTGTCTGCCTTCACCCTGCACTGGAAGCCAAGAAGAAATCTCATGTGGGTCGACGGAATCTTCCCCCTGCTAATGCAGGCACCAAACTTCTGCTTCACTGGTCCTCTGGGTCCCCTACCATCGTGACGAGGGTGGTCTTGGAACACAGGAGCTGGATCCAAGTGACCCCGACAGTCCAGTGGTTCATCTGTCCAAATTTGGTGGCGGTAAGTCCTTGCCTCCCCATGCCAGACAGTAATCCTGTGTACTACGGGAACTGCAGCTGCTGTGGCTTCTGTGCACTTTTGCAAGAAATCCTTCATGCACAGCACAGCCCAGGTCCCCAGCACTCTGTCCTGCAGTGCTCAACTCGCTGTGTTGACCACCGGCTTCGTGGGACCCTCTTTTGCAGTGTTGAGACAACTGCTGTGCTCAGTTTTCTTGAACCCGTGTTCAAGTACTTCTGCAGGTGCTGCCTGCTTCTGCATGGGCTCTCAGTGTTGCTGAGCACCCCCTCTGTCTCCTCTTCCAAGTGACGACCTCCTGGTCCTTCCTGGGCCCAGGCAGCACTCTTTTTTTTTTAACCGTGACCTTTGCAGCTAGCAAGGCTTGTTTGTGGTCTTTCTGCGTAGAAACAACTCTGCATCCTCCAGCACGACGTGGGACATCTTCTGCGTAAAGGAGAAGATCCTGGCACCTTCAGTTGTTGCAGAATCTTTAGCTTCTTCCACCCAGAGGCAGCCATTTTGCACCTTCATCCAGGGTTTAGTGGGCTCCTGCCCCCCCGGACACTTTCATGACTCTTGGACTTGGTCCCCTTCCTTTACAGGTCCTCAGGTCTAGGAATCCATCTTCAGTGCTTTGCAGTCTGTTGTGGTCTTTGCAGAATCTCCTATCACAACTTTAGTGTGTTTCTGTGGAAGTAGGGTAACTTTACTCCTACTTTTCAAGGTCTTGGGGTGGGGTATCTAGGACACCCCTAGTGTTTTCTTACACTCCCAGCGACCCTGTACACACTACACTAGGCCTGGGGTCTCTAAGTGGTTCACATTCCACTTTCTTAGTATATGGTTTGTGTTGCCCCTAGGCCTATTGCATCCTATTGTAACCTACAGTGTTTGCACTACTTTTCTAACTGTTTAGTTATCTGATTTTGGTTTGTGTGCATACTTTATGTATTTTACTTACCTCCTAAGGGAGTATATCCTCTGATAAATTTTCGGCACATTGTCACTAAAATAAAGTACCTTTATTTTTAGTAACTCTGAGTATTGTGATTCTTATGATATAATGCTATATAATATAAGTGGTATAGTAGGAGCTTTGCATGTCTCCTAGTTCAGCCTAAGTTGCTCTGCTATAGCTACCTCTATCAGCCTAAGCTGCTAGAACACTACTAATCTACTAATAAGGGATAACTGGACCTGGCACAAGGTGTAAGTAACACAAGGTTCCCAAAATAGGCCAGGCCAGCCTCCTACACATGCAGCACGGCACAAAGGATTCCCACGCCACCGGAGAACCACTGAGGGAGCTGTGCATCACAGGATGGAGTGCTGGGGACCTAAGCTGTGCTGTGCATGAAGAACTTCTTGGAAGGTTGCACACAAGCCTTGGCAACTGCAAGTCACGCGGTTCATGGGGGTACTGTCTTGAGTGGGCAGTCAAGTTCTTACCTCTACCATAATTGGACAGCGGGACGTTGTGACTGTCGGAGTCACTTTAATCCATCACCCGTGTTGCTAGATCCACGCCTGTCATCGGGAGAGGGGACCCAATCCACCGGTCGTCGCTGCAGAGAGATTCCTGCTGAAGCAGGGAAGTAACTCCATCACTCCATGGGAGATTCCTTCGGTTCTTCTGGTGCAGGATGAAGACAGGCAGTCTTTGGAGGATGCACGACCTGGTACCATCAGGTACCCACGATAAGCCAGGCCAGCCTCCTACATCACCAGGGCTAAGCCTACTACTTCGGCATTGGCTAGAGGTGTTCCAGTAGTGGATATTTGCAAGGAAGCAAGTTGGGCTTCCCTCCACACTTTTGCGAAGCACTATTGCTTCGATTCGGAAGTTAGGAGGGACAGCCTTTGCACGTTCTGTGTTGCAGGATTTCTTGGTGTGACCGGTCAGGCACCCACCTCCGAGTGCAGTACTGCTTTGGGACTCTATTCATAAGGTGAGGAATCCACAGATAGTTGTATCCATCAGAAGAAAAAGTGAATTACCTTCGGTAACGCTTTTTCTGGTGGATACAGTAGCTACCTGTAGATTCCTCACAGCCCATCCGCCTCCCTGTTGCCTGTCTGGTCATCCAAGACTTCTCTTACTAGTTTTGTATATACGTTTTTGGGTATTTTTATATGAGTAAATGTTATGTATATATTGTATTTGGATTGCAATATTTATATATATATATATATATATATATATATATATATATATATATATATATATATATATATATATATATATATATATATATAGATCTATATATATATATATATATATATAGATATATAGATATATATTTATATTTATATATATATATATATAAATATGTGTGTGTGTGTTTTCTTGAGGTCGGTTTTCACCTGTTCACCTCAAAGGCACGTAAAAAAGGGTGAAACTGACATCAGCACGCCAACGAGGACCTCTTATTGCCACAATGATGTTAGACGGAGTCGTGTGCGGAGCCGTGCAATTGTGACGTCCTCGTTGGCGTGAAATGCTGGGAAGAAACTTTCTGTCGAATGCTGGCGCATTGGGGGAATTTACAAGGCGAGGAATCCACAGGTAGCTACTGTATCCACCAGAAAAAGCATTACCAACAGTAAGTAACTTGTTCTTTTGGGGAATTTCATGAATTTCAGTTATCAGGATTTTCACAAGTGTAATTAAAATTTCGCCCACACCTATTTTACAGTTGATCCTCTTGATAGTCTGGTGTATCTAGCAGGCCAAGGCTTACTCATATACGTAAGGAAATTAGGAACTCAGAACTCCCAAAGCATACACTAACATCAGTCAATGTACAGCCAGTAATTTTACTTAAAAAATGTATTTTTAATAAACACACAACTACATACTTAAAATAAATTGAAAAAATTTGCATGTTAAAAAACTATACCAAACTACGCCTTCCTCACCTAGAAATCTGTGTATGATGTTTCTTAGTTTTAAAGAAAATAAAGCCCCTTCTTATGGTGTTTATGACAGGGTTCAGGATGTAAAATCCCCTCTTATTTTATTTGTTACAGATTTGACAATATAGAACCCCTTCCTATGCATTTGTGAAAAAGTTCACAGTAGAAAATACATTTCTCTTTTATTTGCCAAAACTTCACAATTAAACCCCCTCTCAGCTAATTGTGACTGGGTTACACCATGAAAAACTCCTTCCTACTGTATTTCAAGGGGCATGCATTAACAATGTCTTTGTCTCGTAGAAGCTGAGCCCCTGGAATTGTGTGATTTTGCGGCTGCAGCATTTCCCACATAAATATACATTTGATGTATTTGCCACATAATCCATCATCTGCTGCATAATCTCCAGATTTTAACAAAAACAATTTTCTTCTAATTTAAGTAGATCAAGTTACTAAAAATGTGGGAGCACTTGTTGTCACACAGTGGAGGTCCCTTGGCAAGGGTTGATTATTCACCTTTCTGTTGCCTGTTGCTATATGTAGATGTTAAACGGGTACTACCGGGTACTAATGTGGTGAAACCTACCCCAGACAGAGTTAACCAGTGTAAAATGACAGAATTATAAAGTATTGCTATCACAGTATGCACTGCATTGTGCCTCATATTTTTGTTTTCTTGCTGCGTAATTTTGTCAACCCTTCCGCATAATGTGGTCGTCACCTGCCACATATTTCTAGTGTGCCTGCTTATAAGGAATGGATCAACACAACTGCTCCTCCATTAAATGTCTGCAAAGAAAGGGTACAAAGAGGTATAACCAAAGACCTTTCTCTATACTACATGTTAGGTCTGGCTCAACAGCGCAGCTGGCACTAGATGTCATGTGATCAGCCTAATAAAAAGCTTTCAGGAGTACTACAGAGAAGGGCTTTGGTAGCCAGATAGCCCGACTAGGCAGAGGTTGTGTGTTTCCCGCCCACAAAGCTCAGACTGCGGCAGTATGTCAGCCTGCCCTTGAACTTTCAGGGGCACACACATGGCATTTGTTAATAATTGGGTCTCTAGTTGGCAGAGGTATACACGCTTGTCCAAATAGGGACCACAGTCCAAGTCAGGGTAAGTCACTACACAACCTAAATTATACTTTACTGCACCTTTGGTAGCTTGGCACAGAGCAAGCATGCTTAACTTAGTAGGCAATGTGTAACATTAACACATTGAAAACAACCACAAACATTACTCCACGCATGTTTAGGAAAATAGATAATATTTATCTGAATAAAATATGACCATAATGACAAAAATCCGACATGCACAAATCAAGATATCACTTTTTAAAGGTTTAAATGTCTCAATCCTTAACAATCAGTGGTTGTATCCTTGTAACACACAGTACCTGGTATTCGTAAAAAATAACGACGCAGGGGGTCGCAGAGGAGGAGATACATTAAAAAATAAGGTGCTGAGTCGGATTTTCCGGAATGGCACAGACAACGCTTTGTTTCTTTCCACTCTGCAAGGTGATACGTCAGTTTCGAGGAGAATAGCCTTGGGTCCTCACTGCGATGCGTGGATAATTTGATGCTCAGGGACGATGTGTTTGAAAATCCTTTACGCAATGGTGAGAAGGGGCAGGCGATGCATTGATAAAGTAGGTGATGCAGTTATTTTTCGGCCATGAGGCAGATGCTGTCTTGATTTCTGCAGGCATTGCATTGATTTTCCGATGCACGGAGACTTTAGAACAAGAGACAAGCTCAATCCAAGCCATTGGAGAGCACTTGTGAGAAAGGCAGAGGCCTTCCAGCAGAGTAAGGGGTCAGCAGGCAGTAGGGCAACAAGTAGGGCAGCAGTCCTTTTCAGCAAAGCAGTCCAGATGAGTCCTTTGGGTAGCCAGGCAGTCCCTCTGACAGTCCAGGTGTAGATCCAGAAGTGTCTGATTTGGTGGGTTCAGACACCCAGTATATACCCCCAAATGCCTTTGAAGTGGGAGAACCTTCAAAGAGTGGTTTTGAAGTGTCCCTTTCAGCCCAGTCCCATCTGCCAGGATCCCTGTGGAGGGTTATCAGTCTTTTCTGTGAAAGCAGGCCACTGGGCTTTGTAATGTAAGTAAGAGCCCCTCCACCCTTCCTACCCAGGGAGACCTAGTCAGTATGCAGATGAATGAAGATAGGACTGAGTGCCCTGTGTTAATGGCTGTCTGGGTGGAATGCACAAGGGGAGCTGTCAACCAGCTCAGCCTAAACCTGGATTGGAGACAGGCTGTAAGGGACAGATGGCAGTAAGTTTATAAAAGTGGCATTTCTAAAATAGTAATATTCACCAGTAACCAGCACTTTCCATTAATATTCTGGCCATACTAAACATGACAGGGCTACTCCTTTCAGATCAGAATCTACCACTTAAACGTATTTAAGGGCAGTTCTAATGCTGGCCTATGGGAGGACCAGGCCTCACAGTGGTGGAAAACAAATTTGTACGTTTTGCACTACCAGGACATGTAAAACACATAAGTGCATGCCTTGCCTTTTACTTACACAGCACCCTGCCCTATGGGTTACCTAGGGCCTACCTTAGGGGTGACTTATATGTAGAAAAAAGGGAGTTTAAGGCTTGGCAATTAGTTTTAAATGGCAAGTCAAAGTGGAAGTGAAACTGCACACACAGGCCTTGCAATGGCATTCCTGAGACATGGTTAAGGAGCTACTTATGTGGGTGGCACGATCCGTGCTGCAGGCCAACTAGTAGCATTTAAAACAGGCCCTGGGCATGCCTAGTGCACTTTACTAGGGACTTAAGGGTAAATGAAATATGCCAATCTGGTAGGAGCCAATGTTACCATGTTTAGGGGAGAGAGTACACGTACTTTAGCACCAGTCAGCAGTGCTAAAGTGCGTAGAGTCCTAAAACGAGCAAAAACAGGGTCAGAAAAATGGAGGGAGGCAGGCAAAAAGTTGGGGGTATGACCACCCTAAGGCTGTGATTTCTAACATGTGCCCCCCGTGCTGAAAGTGGGGCAAGCTATCCAACCTCTTGAGAGCTCTCATCAATAAGGTGGAAGAATCTGGTTAGACCATCAGCATTGGCGTGGTCAGTCCCTGGGCAATGCTCCATCTTAAAGTGCATTCTCTGTAGGGAGATGGACCACCTCAAGAGTTTAGGATTTTCACCCCTCATCTGCACGAGCCATCTGAGGGGCCTGTGGTCTGTCTAAACCCAGAAGTGAGTCCCAAACAGGTATGGTCTCAGCTTCTTCAGTGCCCAGACCACAACAAATGTTTCTCTTTCAGTGGTACTCGACCTCTGCTCCCGTAGAAGGAACATCCTGCTAATGAAGGCTACCAGTTGGTCTAGGCCTTCCTCATTCAGCTGGCTAACACTTCCCCTATGCCATGCTCTGAAGCGTCGATCTACACTATGAATTCCTTGGAGTAATCAGGGGCCCTGAGCACAGGTGTTATGCACATGGGTTCCTTGAGGAAATCAAAGGCTTTCTAGCAAGCCTATGTCCAGTTCACCAATCCGGGCTGCTTCTTAGAAGTCAGCTCAGTTAAGGGGGCAACCATGGTGCCATATCCCTTAACATATCTTCTGTAGTAGCCAGTGACGCCTAGGAAGGCTCTCACTTCAGTTTGGGTTTAGGTGGTTGCCAAGCCATGATTATTTCAATCTTGGCCTACAGGGGCTTCACCTTGCCACCTCCTACCAGGTGTCCAGCTGGCACTCACTGGCCTTGATTGTCAGTTCTGCCTGTTGCAGGACCTGGAGCACCTCTTGGAGGTGATGCAGGTGTTCCTACCAGCTGGCTCTGTAGACGACAATGTTGGTGGCACAGAACGCCTCTTTACCAGCCAGGACCCTGTTAACCAACCGTTGGAAGGTAGCATGGGCATTCTTCAAACCAAAGGGCATCACCTGAAATTGGTAATGTCCCTCAGGCGTGGAGAATGCTGATCTCTCCTTTCCTCCCTCAGTCAAGGCTATCTATGAGCACCCTGATGTCAAATTAAAGGTATTGAGGAATTTGGCACCATCTGGCCTGTCAGTGAGCCTATCAGCTCTGGGGATGGGGTGTGCATCAGTCTTGGGGTTCGAAATGAGGCGTCTGTAGCCCATACAGACCCAAAGTTCTGGTTTTGCACCTGGTGGGGAAGCCTTTGGTACCAATACCACTGGGCTGGACCAAGGACTGTTAGAGGTTTCAATCACCCCTAAAGCTAGCATCTTGGCAACCTCCTCCTTGATACTGGCTCTCACTATGTCTGACAACCTGTACCTTTTGTTCTTTACAGGGGGACTGTCTCCCATGTCAATATCATTGACAAGGGAGAACAGTGGGAGAACAGTGAGGCAAACTGTCCCAGCACTGGTAGCAGTCATCCCTCTGCTATGGGGTCAGGAAGTCAGAGAGATTGACACCCTCCACCGACCCCCTCACTTTCCTGTGCAGAGAGGAGTTCAGGGAGAGGTTCACTCGCCTCCTCCAAACCCCCATCTGTCACAAGTAGTATGCTCACTTCAGACCTCTCAAAGTGAGGCTTGAGTCTTTTTTACATGGAGCACCCTAAGGGGGTTTCTAGGAGTCTGGCGGTCCACTAAGTAAGTGGCCTCCCCCTTATGCTGCTTTTTTTCTTATGGGCCAGTCCAGCAGTCTTGAAGAGCTCTGGGCTCTACTGGCTCCATGACACATACTTTGTCGCCGGGTTGAAACTCCACCAGAGTGGCCTTCTGGTCATACCAGCATTTCATTACCTCCTGACTGGCCTCAAGGTTGCTTTTGGCCTTTTTCCAGAAGGTGTGCATCTGGTTGTGGAGGGCCAACATGTATCTGACCACATCCTGGGGGGTTTCCTGGGAGCTTTCTCTCACCTCTCCTTGACAATGCTTAGAGGTCCCCTAACAGGTTGGCCATAGAGGAGTTCAAAGGGGCTGAACCCTTCTCCTTTCTGGGGCACCTTGTAGGAGGCTGGCCTGGTTTGTAGTGGTACCAAGGGTTACTTACACTCTGCACCAGGTCCAGTTATCCCTTATTAGTGTAGAAGAGGTGTCTAGCAGCTTAGGCTGATAGAAAAGGGTAGCTTAGCAGAGCAGCTGAGGCTGAACTAGGAGACATGTAAAGCTCCTACTATACCACTGGTGTCATATGCACAATATCATAGGAAAACACAATACACAGACATACTAAAAATAAAGGTACTTTATTTTTATGACAATATGCCAAAAGTATCTCAGTGAGTACCCTCAGTATGAGGATAGCAAATATACACAAGATATATGTACACAATACCAAAAATATGCAGTAATAGCAATAGAAAGCAATGCAAGCAATGTACAGTCACAATAGATTGCAATGAGAGCACATAGGTATAGGGGCAACACAAACCATATACTCTAGAAGTGGAATGCGAACCACGAATGGACCCCAAACCTATGTGATCTTGTAGAGGGTCGCTGGGACTGTAAGAAAACAGTGAGGGTTAGAAAAATTGGGGAATTCTGCAAGGAAGACCAACACCAGCAATGCAACAACGATGGATTTCCGGACGAGAGTACCTGTAGAACAAGGGGACCAAGTCCAAAAGTCACGATCAAGTCGGGAGTGGGCAGATGCCCAGGAAATGCCAGCTGTGGGTGCAAAGAAGCTGCCACCGGATGGTAGAAGCTGTGGATTCTGCAAGAACGAAGAGGACTAGGAACTTCCCCTTTGGAGGATGGATGTCCCACGTCGTGAAGAAGCTTGCAGAGGTGTTTCCGTGCAGAAAGACCGCAAACAAGCCTTGCTAGCTGCAAGGGTCGCGGTCAGGGTTTTTGGATGCTGCTGTGGCCCAGGAGGGACCAGGATGTCGCCAATTGCGTGAGGAGACAGAGGGGGCGTCCAGCAAGATAAAGAGCCCACTCAGAAGAAAGCAGCACCCGCAGAAGGCGCTACGAAGAGGAGTGAACCGGAGCTCACCCGAATTCACAAAAGAAGGTCCCACGACGCCGGAGGACAACTCAGGAGGTCGTGCACTGCAGGTTAGAGTGTCGGGGACTCAGGCTTGGCTGTGCACAAAGGAAATCCTGGAAGAGTGCACAGGAGCTGGAGCAGCTGCAAATCACGCGGTACCCAGCAATGCAGTCTAGCGTGGGGAGGCAAGGACTTACCTCCACCAAACTTGGACTGAAGAGTCACTGGACTGTGGGAGTCACTTGGACAGAGTTGCTGAGTTCCAGGGACCACGCTCGTCGTGCTGAGAGGGGACCCAGAGGACCGGTGATGCAGTCTTTTGGTGCCTGCGGTTGCAGGGGGAAGATTCCGTCGACCCACAGGAGATTTCTTCGGAGCTTCTAGTGCAGAGAGGAGGCAGACTACCCCCACAGCATGCACCACCAGGAAAACAGTCGAGAAGGCGTGGCTGTATATGGGCCTAATGCAGACTCTCCAGGGTTCTTCCATAGGCTTTGGGGGCAGGTGAAAACCACTGGATGCGACACAATTGTATGGGGAGGTGATTTCAATGGTGTACTTGATGACAGTGTGGATAGGAAGGGGGCGGGTCGCACATTGAATCCGTTGGCAGATTCCGCCATACGAGAAATAATGCTGGATGGCGCGCTGGTTGATGTATGGCGAGGTAGACATGGAGACCTGAGGGAGGGCACCTGTATATCGTCCTATAGCGGCGCGTGGTCCCGTCTTGACTTCTGGTTCGTGTCGCGAGATGTTGCACTGTGGACGTCGCAGGTAGAGCACATGCCCCGTACACTGTCCGATCATGCGCCCTGTATGTTGAGGTTGCAACTCCCTGGGGGTCCTTCCCGGGCATTTTCATGGCGACTCCCACCCCAGGCACTACTTGATGTTGCATTCAGAGAGGAGATACGAACCGACATTACTGACTATTTTGAGCGTAATGCGGGGTCGGTGGACACGGAGGCGACTCTGTGGGAGGCCTTCAAGGTCGTTATTAGAGGCCAATGTATAGCCCGGCAGGCAGGGATATTGAAGGTGATACGGGGCACTCTGGTAGCACTTGAAGCCGATATAAAACGAGTCGAGAGCACTTTCTTAGAGGCTGGGGAGTCAGAGGCGGCGGGCTGTTGAAGACCAAACTATTGGGATATGAAGAGGAGGCATTGAGGGAGGTAAAGTTTCTGGGGAAGTATGCGGAGGCGAGGCGTTACGGCGAAGGAGGGAGACCGGGGAAGGTCCTAGCAAATATGATTCGACCGCCGCGTCCCGCGACATATATTCATGAACTGCGCACAACTGATGGCGAACTGCTTCATGACAAGGAGAACATTGTAGGAGCATTCTCCAAGTTCTATTCCCGTTTATATACTAACACTCAAGATGAATGTCCGGAGGGGCTTATATCCTATCTAGATTTGATTGCATTGGTATGGCTCAATAATAACCACAGAGAATATATGGACCTTCCAATAGATGCCGGAGATGTGGCACAAGTTATCAGGAGCCTGCCGCCTGATGGTCTTACAACAGCTTTCTATAAGGCATATGTAGATGAGCTGTCGCCCCGGTTGCTGGCTGTGTACGAGGAGGCCCTGGAGAGAGGGGTGTTACCTGCCACTATGCGCGAAGCGCTGATTATTACATTGTTGAAGCCGGATAAACCTGCTGACGATCTAAACTCATACAGGCCCTTATCTCTGATTAATGTAGATGTGAAAATTTTGGCCAAACTACTTGCGAATCGGGTGCAGCCAATGCTGTCGATGGTCGCACTTCCAGACCAATCCGGTTTTATACCAGGAAGGGCGACCTCCCATAACCTGCGAACGATTTTCGCTGCATTGCATTACCTACACCCCGAAGTTAGAGCTGCCGCGGTGTTTTTAGATGCAACCAAGGCCTTCGACACTATTGAATGGCCATATTTATTTCATATACTAAAAAGGATGGGTTTCAGTACGCTGCTGCTTAGTAAAATTCGCCTGCTTTACACTTTACCTACAGCCAGAGTGCGGGTGAATGGTCTGGTCTCTGCACCGTTCCCTGTTTTGCGTGGTACTAGGCAGGGTTGTCCTCTCTCCCCGCTGCTATTTGCCATTGCTATGGAGCCGCTGGCAGCAAGGATTAGGCAACATCATGCTGCAAGGGGTATAGGATTCAGTTCTAGAAATCTTCTAATATCACTATACGCGGATGTGACCCTTTATCTTACCAATCCTGCGGACAACTTGGATCCCATCCTGCGGGAATTTGTCCGCTTTGAGGGGTTCGCGGGCATCTCCATCAACTGGTCTAAATCGGTAATCTTTCCCCTCACGGACGGCACTGCGGAGGTGTGCTCTGAATACCCCCTGCGCTGGGAGGCGGAAAAAGTCAAATATCTGGGGATTTGGATAAGCCGGGACCTTCAGGAGATTTGGGGCCTTAACTTTGGCAGGGCTATGATGTGGCTGAGCGAGAAAGTGAAATCGTGGGCTTCCCTGCCCCTATCACTAACTGGGCGGATCGCGTTGACAAAAATGATAGTGTTACCCAAATTCCTTTATCTATTCGTAAATATACCTATACCACTTGCAGCACACTTCTTTGCCACGCTGAGGTCATACCTGGTTGAGCTGGTGTGGGCGGTGGACAGGCCAGGGTAGCGTGGGACACGCTGGCGCTGCCACTGCGACAGGGAGGTTTAGGTGCTCCAGATATAAAACTGTATGCCCTCTGTGCTCAGGCTCAGTTCCTACATTTTTGGACCCACCCTGTCCCTTTTCAGCCTCACGTGGCGGTGGAGCGAGATATGGTGGCGCCCCTTCCACTTGGAGTGGCGATATGCGCTAAGGCAAGGCGTCCTAGAGAAGCTGTAGATACGGCTAGGATGCTGCAATGGGTATGGGAGGAGTTGCGTAGGAGAGCCGGGGTCCCGCTGTTATATGCTCCATCGCTGCCTCTGATGCCTAACCCGATGCTGCCTTGTGTGGCTGATGGAATAGCTGGTCATCTGATTGATAAGATGAATCTCCGCACCCTTGCTGACCTTTTTCCCAATGGCAAGTTTATGCCTCCCCCAGCGCCGGAGGAGGGAGGTGTGGTGCCCTTTTCCGAATTATTTCTGTACCATAAACTACGTGCGGCGTGCCGGACACTGTGCGAGGGGTTCCCCGACTCGCCTCCGATCTTTACAGCTTTGGAGGCGGTGGTGGGTTCCCCTTCTCCTCGAAAGCTAGTAACTCGTATTTATCGCCATATGCAAAACATGACACCAGAGGTGGCGCCTAAATCTATGCTGTATTGGAACGAGGAGCTGCAGCCTGAGATTTCTGGGGAACAGTGGGAGTTCTGCTGTGGGCAGCTAGCTGAGCTTTCGCCAAATTACAAGCTGCGTTTAATACATTTTAAATACCTACATAGGTTCTACAGAACCCCCATCAGCCTGAAAAGAATGGGGCTTAGGGAGACGGATGAATGTTGGCGATGTGGGTCGGCCTTGGCCTCTTTTCTACATATAGCGTGGTCCTGCCCGAGATTGAAGGATTATTGGTCTCAGGTTTTTATATCGGTAAACCAGATAGTGGGCCGCTCGGACGCCCCTTCCCCTCTGCTTGGGCTATTAGGATATGTCAGGGACACTCCGCCAGCAATGCGCAGGCTGCATGCATTACTTTTACTGTTTGCTAAGAGACGGGTGGCGATCCACTGGGGTAGGCGGAGGGTGCCCGCGGTGAGGGATTGGCTGGCGGATGTAACTTACGGGCATACACAGCTAACAACATTCTGGGAGTTAATGCCGGCTGCGTCTAGACCCCGCGACATCTGGGATCCGTTTGTGAGCTGGGCCCGGGGACAACAGAGCCAGGAATATGAAGGAGATGTCGTGAGTGAATGATCCCTGGGAGGGGGGTGTCGAGGGGGCTACATCGCACTCTTCGCTTCTCACATCATGGTGGAAATGCCTTTAACACTAGCATGACCCTGACCGATACCCCTGTTTTATTTCGCGGCCGCCCTCCCTAAACGCTAGGGTAGAATGTTGTGACCCTTTTGAGCCCCTGTACCCAGTCTAGGTGATTGTATTCTCTATCGATATGACATGTTGACTATTGTAATATGTTCCTCTTTGTAGGACACCTAATTGCATACTATATGTAACACATTAACAATGATAACTGGCAAGTTTGTTTGTTGTATTTGCTATAACGTAAAATGCTCAATAAAAAAAAAAAAAAAACAGTCGAGAAGGCAGCCGGATCAGCGTCACAAGGTTGCAGTAGTCGTCTTTGCTACTTTGTTGCAGTTTTGCAGGTGTCCAGAGCAGTCAGCTGTCAATTCCTTGGCAGAAGGTGAAGAGAGAGATGCAGAGGAACTCTGATGAGCTCTTGCATTCGTTATCTAAAGAATTCCCCAAAGCAGAGACCCTAAATAGCCAGAAAAGGAGGTTTGGCTACTTAGGAAGGAGGATAGGCTAGCAACACAGGTAAGAGCCTATCAGAAGGAGTCTCTGACCTCACCTGCTGGCACTGGCCACTCAGAGCAGTCCAGTGTGCCAGCAGCACCTCTGTTTCCAAGATGGCAGAGGTCTGGAGCACACTGGAGGAGCTCTGGGCACCTCCCAGGGGAGGTGCAGGTCAGGGGAGTGGTCACTCCCCTTTCCTTTGTCCAGTTTCGCGCCAGAGCAGGGCTGGGGGATCCCTGAACCGGTGTAGACTGGCTTATGCAGAGATGGGCACCATCTGTGCCCATCAAAGCATTTCCAGAGGCTGGGGAAGGCTACTCCTCCCGAGCCCTGACACCTTTTTCCAAAGGGAGAGGGTGTAACACCCTCTCTCTGCGGAAGTCCTTTGTTCTGCCTTCCTGGGCCAAGCCTGGCTGGACCCCAGGAGGGCAGAAACCTGTCTGAGGGGTTGGCAGCAGCAGCAGCTGCAGTGAAACACCGGGAAAGGTAGTTTGACAGTACCCGGGTCTGTGCTAGAGACTCGGGGGATCATGGAATTGTCTCCCCAATGCCAGAATGGCATTGGGGTGACAATTACATGATCTTAGACATGTTACATGGCCATGTTCGGAGTTACCATTGTGACGCTATACATATGTTGTGACATATGTATAGTGCACGCATGTAATGGTGTCCCCGCACTCACAAAGTCCGGGGAATTTGCCCTGAACAATGTGGGGGCACCTTGGCTAGTGCCAGGGTGCCCACACACTAAGTAACTTAGCACCCAACCTTTACCAGGTAAAGGTTAGACATATAGGTGACTTATAAGTTACTTAAGTGCAGTGGTAAATGGCTGTGAAATAACGTGGACGTTATTTCACTCAGGCTGCAGTGGCAGGCCTGTGTAAGAATTGTCAGAGCTTCCTATGGGTGGCAAAGGAAATGCTGCAGCCCATAGGGATCTCCTGGAACCCCAATACCCTGGGTACCTCAGTACCATATACTAGGGAATTATAAGGGTGTTCCAGTATGCCAATGTAAATTGGTGAAATTGGTCACTAACCTGTTAGTGACAATTTGGAAATAAATGAGAGAGCATAACCACTGAGGTTCTGGTTAGCAGAGCCTCAGTGAGACAGTTAGTCATCACACAGGTAACACATACAGGGCACACTTATGAGCACTGGGGCCCTGGCTGGCAGGGTCCCAGTGACACATACAACTAAAACAACATATATACAGTGAAATATGGGGGTAACATGCCAGGCAAGATGGTACTTTCCTACACACCTCCCGGTAGGCAAAGAGAAGGCATGGCAAGAGGACGGCCGATTTATGCCTCGTGAGCTCAGGCAGGCCTGCAATCATGCTCTTCAAGGTCTTGTTGAATCTCTCAACTAGACCATAGGATTGAGGGTAATAGGGTGTGGTGAACTTGTAAGTTACACCACCCGCATCCCACAGGGACTTCATGTACGCAGACAAGAGGTAATTACTTGCCCTAAGTGTCCTGCCAGGGGTATATTGTGATACACTTCAAGTAGGATGGCCACATAACACTGGGGGGCCACCAGCACATGTGCTGCCTTAGCACCCGGAGCCTTAGGCCCACTATATAGGAGAGCATTCTCCCAGTAGATTAGGTGATCACTAGAGGCTTCACCTGCTGCCTGTTGCCTCAAGCCCTCAAGAGTGGGACACTCTTTCTGCACTTTGGAGAATTCCTCAGCCAGCAAGCTCAGGTAGGTCACCTAGGGCGGCAGTGGCCTCCTTGGTTGGCACAGGTGTATTCTCCCCAGGGACCCCGTCAACCTCCACTGCAGGAACTTCAGGAATTGGTTTCCCACGCCCCTTAACCCTCTCCTTGACAGCTGTCTGGGCCATTCTTCTAAGCTCCAGACGCTCTTGACTCTACTCCTGGGCAGCCATGGACCGTGTAGTGATGCAGATCCACTTAGGCAATCTCATCAGGTCCAAGTCAGACCTGAGCTCTACCTCCCTCCAGGTAGTGTGTTCCAGGTCATTGCCTAGCAGACAATCTGCAGGCATGGGAGGACTAACAGCTACTTTCAGAATACCAGAGACCGCCCCGTCCAAGTCAAAGGGAACCAGTGCCACCAGTAGATGGCTCTCACGATTGCCAGTGACTATGACTTAGTGGAATGTGTTTGATCAGACCTGCTCTGCTGACACCTGTTGACACTTGACAGTTGACATGCTAGCTCCTGTGTCACACAGAGCCTACACCCTTTGCAGCTTAATGGTGACCCACTGCCTATCTGCATCCCTCAGGGACACTAGGGTTACCTGTGTCTGCTCCCCAAAACGATCTGGGACTACCTCCTCCCCTAGCTCTACACTAGCCAACCCAGGTGTCTGCCCACCAGTGGGGGGCTGTATCCTCTTTGGACATTTGGAGTCACACATCGAGTGACCACACTTGGAGCACTCTGTACATTCAGGTATAAATCTCCCTGTCTCCCTGTCTTGTGATCATAGAACCCTTTCTTCTTAAGATCAGACTAAGACTGGTTACCACTACTCCCTTATTTTGGGGGCCTTTAGAGAATTCTTTATGTTTACGTTTTTATCCACCCTCTTTCTTTGTTAGGAACCCTGACCACCTTTGTGGGTGTCCCCCGAAGATGCCCTTTTGGTCACTCAGGTGCTAGTCCAGAAGTCTGCCTCCTCAGCAGGCTTCCTGGGATCAGTAAGCTTATTGTCAACTAGGTGTTGGTGCAACTCTGTAAAACGAATACTGAGCATGTGCTCCCTCAGGATTAAATTGTACAACCCAACATAATCACTGATTTTCCTGCCCCACACCCAAACATTCAGGGCCATATTTATACTTTTTGACGCACAACTGCGCCAACGCAGTTGTGCGTCAAAAATGTTAACGCCGGCTAACGCCATTCCAAAGCGCCATGCGGGCGCCTTATTTATGGAATGACGTTAGCCGGCGGAGCTGACTGGTGTGCGTCAAAAAAAATGACCCACACCAGGCAGCGCCGGCGTAGGGGAAAATGGAGCTTGGGCGTCAAAAAATGGGGCAAGTCGGTCTGAGGCAAAAAATCTGCCTCAACCCGATTAGCGCCATTTTTTTTGACTCCCACCCTCCATTGACATGACTCCTGTCTAAGCAAAGACAGGAGTCATGCCCCCTTGCCCAATGACTTATGTCCCCTGGGCATGGTCATTGGGCATAGTGGCATGTAGGGGGGCACAAATCAGGACCCCCTATGCCACAATTTTTTTTTTTAAACTTACTTACCAGAACTTACCTTAATGTCCCTGGGATGGGTCCCTCCATCCTTGGGTGTCCTCCTGGGGTCGGCAAGGGTGGCAGGGGGTGTCCCTGGGGGCAGGGGAGGGCACCTCTGGGCTCCTTCCGAGCCCACAGGTCCCTTAACGCCTGCCCTGACCAGGCGCTAAAAAAATGACGCAAAAGCGGCTGGACATCATTTTTTTTGACCCGCCCACTCCCGTGCGCCATTTTTGCACGGGAGTTTAAATAAGGCGCACATGCCTTGGAGTCATTTTTTAGACGGGAACGCAAGGTAGGTGTCCACGCTAAAAAATGACGCTAACTCCAAGATCTTTGGCGCTAGACGGGTCTAACGCCAAAGTATAAATATGGAGTTAGCTTTGCGTCGGATTTGCGTAAAAAAAAAACGACGCAATTCCGGCGCCAACAGAGTATAAATATGCCCCTCAGTGCCTTACTGAAGTAATCAATTAAATCTACCCAGGATTGGTTGGGGAGCTTGTTACTGTCCCTGAATATTTGGCGATACTTCTCAGGGGTCAGTCCAAATTTGGCAATCAAAATTGATTTCATCGGAGTGTACTTGGCCTGGTCCCTAACCTCTAATGTCAGAAGTGTGTCCCTCCCAACCGTTGGCATGTTTTTTCACAAACCCACCACCCAGTGCTCTTCAGGAACCCCATGTGCCCTTAGTGCAACTTCATAACCAGAAAACCACTTATCAATGTCATCTCCTACCACATAACTCGGCACTAAATCCTTGGGTATACAAACCTTCTTGTGTCCTTCAGGTACTATACATATGCTGCCACGATCACTGTGGTACTCCGTATGCCTAGCCTTGAGGTCCAGCTCTTTTATACTCAGTTAATGAGACAGAAGTAATTTATTTTCTGTTGAGGCTCTCTCAGCTTCTCTCCCAGCATTCCTCTCCTCTGGGGTAAAGCAATGACTTGGTATCAAACAACTCAGAATGATAATTCCAAACTGGTACCAGTATTACTAAATGTACCCAGGGGTCATCTTAGAGGTCCACCTTGCAAAGTTAATTAACCTGGCATGGTTGTTGACTGGTTCTATCCAGCTTGCCAGTGCCAGACAACCAATCATAACCCTTGGGATGAGAGATCTTCCTCTCTGGGTTGCAGAACAAAGCCATTCCTGAGTGGAGGTCATAACACCTCCTCCCTCAGGAATGTGCATTGCCCTGTGAGTGAGCTTCAAAGGGCTACCGTCTTCGAAACTTGACTTCCAGGCCTGCTGCAAGCAGCAGATGGCCTCTCCCATTGCAAACCCCCACTTTTGGCAGGAGCCATGGCAGGAAATTCAAACAAAGGACTGGAGGAGTGGCACTACCTGGCATAAACCACCCCTAAGGTGTTGCATGCGAGGTGGACCCTCTATTTAATTTTCCTCCATCTTGGATGGAAGGAATATAGCCTATCAAGTGTACGGAAGTGACCCCTGCCCACAGGAAGAGGTCACTTAGTGGGTGTAGCCACCCTAAGGTAGATGACCTATTGGTCACTACTACTAGATTCCCCCTAAACTGCCCACTAAATACAGTATTTAGTGGGCATGTGTGAGGAAATGCCTCCTTGGCATGGTTACCCCTAACCTTCTGCCTTTGCTGATGCTAAGTTATGATTGGAAAGTGTACTGGGACCCTGCTAACCAGGCCCCAACACCAGTGTTCTTTCCCTAAAACTGTACCTTTGTCTCCACAATTGGCACAACCTTGGCACTCAGGTAATTCCCTTGTAACTGGTACCCCTGGTACCAAAGGCCCTGATGCCAGGGAAGGTCCCTAAGGGCTGCAGCATATCTTATTCCACCCTAGGGACCCCTCACTCAGCACATGCACACTGCTTCACAGCTTGTGTGTGCTGGTGGGGAGAAAATGACTAAGTCGACATGGCACTTCCCTCAGAGTGCATTGCCAACCCCACACTGCCTGTGGCATAGGTAAGTCACCCCTCTAGCAGGCCTTATAGCCCCAAGGCAGGGTGCACTATACCACAGGTGAGGGCATATGTGCATGAGCACTATGCCCCTACAGTGTCTAAGCAAAACCTTAGACATTGTAAGTGCAGGGTAGCCATAAGAGTATACGGTATGGGAGTCTGTCAAACACAAACTCCACAGCACCATAATGGCTACACTGAAAACTGGGAAGTTTGGTATCAAACTTCTCAGCACAATAAATGCCCACTGATGCCAGTGTGCACTTTATTGTAAAATACACCCAGAGGGCATCTTAAAGATGCCCCCTGAATACATACCCGCCTTCTAGTGTAGGCTGACCAGTTCCTGCCATCCTGCCACACACCAGACATGTTGCTGGCCACATGGGGGGAGTGCATTTGTCACTTTGTGGCCAGGAACAAAGCCTGTACTGGGTTGAGGTGCTTCTCACCTTCCCCTGCAGGAACTGTAACACCTGGCGGTGAGCCTCAAAAGCTCACCCCTTTTGTCACAGCGCCCCAGGGCATCCCAGCTAGTGGAGATGCCCGCCCTTCCGGCCACTGCCCCCACTTTCGGCAGCAAGGCTGGAGGAGATAATGAGAAAAACAAGGAGGAGTCACCCCCCAGTCAGGACAGCCCCTAAGGTGTCCTGAGCTGAGGTGACCCCTGCCTTAAGAAATCCTCCATCTTGAGTTTGGAGGATTCCCCCAATAGGATTAGGTATCTGACCCCCTCCCCACAGGGAGGAGGCACAAAGAGGGTTGAGCCACCCTCAAGGACAGTAGCCATTGGTTACTGCCCTCCCAGACCTAAACACACCCCTAAATTCAGTATTTAGGGGCTCCCCTGATCCCAGGAAATCAGATTCCTGCAACTTGAAGAAAGAAGAAGGACTGCTGACCTACAAGCCTGCAGAGAAGGAGGAAGATGACAACTGATTTGGCCCCAGCCCTTCCGGCCTGTCTCCAACTTCGAAAACCTGCTCCAGCGACGCATCCGACAGGGACCAGCAACCTCTGAAGCCTCAGAGGACTGCCCTGGACTACAGAACCAAGAAACTCCTATGAACAGCGTCCCTGTTCAAAACCAGCTACTTCTTTGCAACAAAGAAGCAAGTTCCAAGGACTTCACGTTTCCCGCCGGAAGCGTGAGACTCTACACTCTGCACCCGACGCCCCTGGCTCGACCTGCAGAAAACCAACACCTCAGGGAGAACTCCCCGGTGACTGCGAACTCGTGAGTAACCAGAGACGACCTCCCCTGAGCCCCCACAGCGACGCCTGCAGAGAGAATCCAGAGGCACCGCCTGATCGCGACTACCTGTAACAAGGGACCCGACGCCTGGAACCAACACTGCACCCGCAGCCCCCAGGACCTGAAGGAACCGAACTTCGATGCAGGAGTGACCCTCAGGCAACCCTCTGCCTTGCACAGGTGGTGGCTGTCCCGAGAAGCCCCCCCTGTGCCTGCCTGCAACGCTAGAGTGACCCCCGGGTCCCTCCATTGAAACCTATACAAAACCCGACGCCTGCTTTGCACACTGCACCCGGCAGCCCCTGTGCCGCTGAGGGTGTGTTTTGTGTGCCTACTTGTCCCCCCCCAGTGCTCTACAAAATCCCCCTGGTCTGCCCCCCGAGGACGCATGTACTTACGTGCTGGCAGACTGGAATCGGAGCACCCCTGTTCTCCATAGGTGCCTATGTGTTTTGGGCACCTCTTTGACCTCTGCACCTGACCAGCCCTTAGCTGCTGGTGTGGTAACTTTGGGGTTGCCTTGAACCCACAAAGGTGGCCTGCCTATGCCCCTGAACTGAGACTTGTAAGTGTTTTACTTACCTCCTAATCTAACCTTTACTTACCTCCCCCAGGAACTGTTGATTTTAGCAGTGTCCACTTTGAAAAAAGCTTATTGCCATTTTTACAAAGGCTGTACATGATATTGTTTTCATTCAAAGTTCCTAAAGTATCTAACTAAAGTACCTTACATTTAAAGTATTAACTGTAAATCATAAACCTGTGGTTCTTAAAATAAACTAAGAAAATATATTTTTCTATATAAAAACCTATCGGCCTGGAGTAAGTCTTTGAGTGTCTGTTCCTCATTTATTGCCTGTGTGTGTACAACAAATGCTTAACACTACCCTCTGATAAGCCTACTGCTCGACCACACTACCACAAAATAGAGCAGTAGAATTATCTACTTTTGTCACTATCTTACCTCTAAGGGGAACCCTTGGACTCTGTGCACACTATTTCTTACTTTGAAATAGTATATATAGAGCCAACTTCCTACAGCATGCTTAGACCAAGAAATCAGATTTGACAGACAGAAGAAGACCAGCACCAAGAAGATCCAAGGCACGAGAATTGTGGACCTGCTAAAACAAAGAAAAGGCACCAAACCCTGCTGCACCACGATCTTTCAGTCGCCGCTGAGGTGCTGCTGGACAACTGGAAAAACTGTAAAGAACCCCAGAGGACCTCCAAGCTTTGCATACGGCCAGAGAACTCCCTCCAGAGTGGAGGTACCACTCTAAATCCACAAGGATCCAACAAGCCAGTTTGGTCCATTTCACTGACTGGATACTAACTCCAGAACTGAATGCCGCAGCTGGACGAAACTTCACACCAAAGACTGCTAGGACAACCCTGCTAGTGTGCCAAACCTGGTGGTACTATGCCTTCTCGTGGCTGAACCCTTGGTATTGGTCACCTAACTTCAGACATCAAGAAGAACAGTCCACCCAGGACTGAAAAAGGATCAGGGGGAAGCCCCAGTCGAAGGACTTCAGAAACAACTCAGACCTCCTGCCAGAGTACCCCTGTTGTCCTGTAAACAACCCTTGAACCAACCTACCTCCTGCTTCTAAGGGCATCCATGAGCACAGCTCTTGGCTCACTGACCCAGCTGTGCCGTAAGGGTCCCTTACTCCGTGCGACATGAACACTTCAAGGGGACCTGCAGGATTCACCTTTAAACTTACCTGTGCAGTGTTTTTCCAAGTGGTACATCACAGTGGCCGTGCACCAGCGACAGATACCTTTTCTTGCTGCTCCTGCTAGAACCAGGTGCCGCCTGAACTTCTCCAGCTGGCACAGCATGCCCACTGACGTCCTCGACCAACCTGCAAAAGAAGAACTTGATAAACCCACTGTGTGATTTTATATGTATTTTTCAAGGTTATCCTCCATTGATTCCTATGGTGAGTAATTACGCACAAAAATACTATTTTTAATAAACTTCAAAAATAAAAAAAAGTACTTAACCAATTTTGATGATCTTAGTCTTCCAAATTACATAAAACTCTGAAGTAATTTTGTAAATTGGTCTCAAGTTATTCCTTTCAGTGTGTGAGTTGCAAGATTGATGCTGTCATTACAACAAATTCTTTGCACTTCTCCAAGATTGCCTTAACTGCTTGACCTAGCTACCTTAAAAATTAGAGCATTGGGTGATCTAGTTTCACCTCCGTAAACCAACGTGTGGTTGCCTGGACCCTCTGCACACTGTGCATAGCTTTGCACAGTACAAAGAGGGTCAGCCTCCTACATGCACAAATCACAATATAATTTTTTTAAAGTTTAAATAAGTGTCAATCCTTAAGAGTCAGTGGTTGTATCCAAGTCAAAAATAACAATGCATGGGGTCGCAGAGGAGGAGATGTGTCGAAAAATAAGGTGCTGCATCAGATTTTCCAGCGTGGCACAGACAATGCATTGGTTCTTTCCACGCTGCAAGGTAATGCGTCGATTTCAAGGAGCGCAGCCTTGGTTCCTCACTGCGATGCAGAGATATTTTGATGCCCAGGAACGATGCGTTGAAAACCCTTGACGCACTGGTGAGAAGGAGCAGGTGCTGCATTGATCTGGTAGGTGATGCAGCGATTTTTCAGTCATGAGGCAGGTGCTGCAGTGATTTATGCAGGTGTTGCATCCATTTTCTGATGCACAGGGATTTTCTTCTCTTTGGTGAAGTTTATGTGGCTCTGAGACTTCAGAATAGGAGGCAAGCCCAATCCAAGCCCTCAGAGAGCTCTTGTGGGAAAGGCAGAGTCTTTCCAGCAGAGTTTGGGGTCAGCAGTCGGCAGGGCAACAAGCAGGACAGCAGTCAACTTCACCAGTAAGCAGGTGTAAGGAAATGCCTCCTTGGCATGGTTACCCCCTGCCTTTTTGCATTTGCTGATGCCAAGTTTGATTTGAAAGTATGCTGAGGCCTGCTAACCAGTCCCCAGCACTAGTGTTCTTTCCCTAAAACTGTACCTTTGTCTCCACAATTGGCACAACCTGGCATCCAGGTAAGTCCCTTGTAACTGGTACCCCTGGTACCAAAGGCCCTGATGCCAGGGAAGGTCTCTAAGGGCTGCAGCATGTCTTATGCCACCCTGGGGACCCTTCACTCAGCACAGACACACTGCTTCACAGCTTGTGTGTGCTGGTGGGGAGAAAAAGACTAAGTCAACATGGCACTCCCCTCAGGGTGCCATGCCAACCTCACACTGCCCATGGCATAGATAAGTCACCCCTCTAGCAGGCCTTACAGCCCTAAGGCAGGGTGCACTATACCATAGGTGAGGTCATAGGTGCATGAGCACTATGCCCCTACAGTGTCTAAGCAAAACCTTAGACATTGTAAGTGCAGGGTAGCCATAAGAGTATATGGTCTGGGAGTCTGTCATACACGAACTCCACAGCACCATAATAGCTACACTGAAAACTGGGAAGTTTGGTATCAAACTTCTCAGCACAATGCCAGTGTACATTGTATTGTGAAATACACCCCAGAGGGCATCTTAGAAATGCCCCCTGAAAACATACCCGACTTCCAGTGTGGGCTGACTAGTTTTACCAGCCTGCCGCACACCAGACATGTTGCTGGCCACATGGGGAGAGTGCCTTTGTCACTCTGTGGCCAGGAACAAAGCCTGTACTGGGTGGAGGTGCTTCTCACCTCCCCCTGCAGGAACTGTAAAACCTGGTGGTGAACCTCAAATGCTCACCCCCTTTGTTACAGTGCCACAGGACATTCCAGCTAGTGGAGATGCCCGCCCCCTCCAGCCACGGCCCCACTTTTGGCGGCAAGGGCGGAGGAGATAATGAGAAAAACAAGGAGGAGTCACTGGCCAGTCAGGACAACCCCTAAGGTGTCCTGAGCTGAGATGACTCTGACTTTTAGAAATCCTCCATCTTGCAGATGGAGGATTCCCACAATAGGATTAGGGATGTGCCCCCCTCCCCTCAGGGAGGAGGCACAAAGAGGGTGTAGCCACCCTCAGGGCTAGTAGCCATTGGCTACTAACCCCCAGACCTAAACACACCCCTAAATTGAGTATTTAGGGCCCCCCAGAACCTAGGAAGATAGATTCCTGCAACCTGAAGACGAAGAAGGACTGCTGACCTGAAAGCCCTGCAGAGAATACGGAGACACCAACTGCTTTGGCCCCAGCCCTACCAGCCTGTCTCCCCACTTCAAGAAAAACTGCAACGCGTCCCCCAGGGTCCAGCGACCTATGAAGCCTCAGAGGACTACCCTGCATCTAAAAGGACCAAGAACTCCAGAGGACAGCGGCCCTGTTCCACAAAGACTGCAATTTTGCAACAAAGAAGCAACTTTTAAAGACCACACGTTTCCCGCCGGAAGCGTGAGACTTTCCACTCTGCACCCGATGCCCCCGGCTCAACCTGCGGAGAACCAACACTACAGGGAGGACTCCCCTGCGACTACGACCCTGTGAGTAGCCAGAGTTGACCCCCTGAGCCCCCCCAGCGAAGCCTGCAGAGGGAATCCAGAGGCTCCCTGACCGAGACTGCCTGCTTCAAAGAACCCGACGCCTGGTAAAGACACTGCACCCGCAGCCCCCAGGACCTGAAGGATCCGATCTCCAGTGCAGAAGCGACCCCCAGGTGGCCCTCTCCCTTGCCCAGGTGGTGGCTACCCCGAGGAGCCACCCCCCTTGCCTGCCTGCTTCGCTGAAGAGACCCCTGGGTCTCCCATTGAAACCTACTGCGAACCCGACGCCTGTTTGCACTCTGCACCCGGCCGCCCCTGTGCCGCTGAGGGTGTACTTTCTGTGCTGACTTGTGTCCCCCCCGGTGCCCTACAAAACCCCCCTGGTCTGCCCTCCGAAGTCGCAGGTAGTTACCTGCTGGCAGACTGGAACTGGGGCACCCCCTTCTCCATTGAAGCCTATGTGTTTTGGGCACCACTTTGACCTCTGCACCTGACTGGCCCTGAGCTGCTGGTGTGGTAACATTGGGGTTGCCCTGAACCCCCAACGGTGGGCTACCTTGGACCCAACTTTGAACCCTATAGGTGGTTTACTTACCTGCAAAACTAACAAATACTTACCTCCCCCAGTAACTGTTGAAATTTGCAGTGTCTAGTTTTAAAATAGCTTATTGCCATTTTTGCCAAAACTGTACATGCTATTTTGCTGATTCAAAGTTCCTATGATACCTGAGTGAAATACCTTTCATTTAAAGTATTGATTGTAAATCCTGAACCTGTGGTTCTTAAAATAAACTAAGAAAATATATTTTTCTATATAACCCTATTGGCCTGGAATTGTCTTTGAGTGTGTGTTCCTCATTTATTGCCTGTGTGTTTACAACAAATGCTTAACACTACCCTCTGATAAGCCTACTGCTCGACCACACTACCACAAAATAGAGCATTCGAATTATCTCTTTTTGCCACAATCTTACCTCTAAGGGGAACCCTTGGACTCTGTGCATGCTATTTCTCACTTTGAAATAGTACATGCAGAGCCAACTTCCTACAGCAGGGTTTTCCATTACCATTCTGGCCATACTTAAAAGTATATAAGGATAGTTCTAATGCTGGCCTATGAGAGGAACAGGACTCACAGTAGTGGTAAAAGAATGTATGAGTTTTCCACTACCAGGACATCCAAAACACATAAGTACTTGTCATGCCTTCTACTTACACAGCACCCTTCCCTCCGGGTTACCTAGTAAAGAATACAACAACAATAATACAACAATGATATAAAGTAGTGAAAAATACAAATATATCATACAAACCAATGAAAACCTTAATTAATCACTGAAAAACATCCCATTTCTTATATCACCAATACTTTTTTATACAAATTTATTTTCTGTCACACACTGTCCCACTCCTCATCTTAAAAAGCATTAAAAAAAATGACATCCACTTTAAGATGTTCCATTTTTCACAAACTGGACTTGTCACAAAACATAACAATGAAACATATGTATATAAAAATCAAAACATATCAAGTTTAAAATTCTAATTTTACAATACAAGGTACTAGGTGAAACAATTGTGCACTTCGATCATCCTTTACTTCTACAAGCAAGGGCTGCCAATCAGATTTCCCAAATGCTGTCCACTGTAAGAGGTAGTGATGATGAATACCGCCAATGATTGATAATTTATCTGTGATACTTAAATGCAGTATTAAATTAGTCCATAAACATTTCCTCTCTTAAATAATTAATACTCCTCAATCTGTTTGTCGACTTGTTTCGGCCCTTAACATCTATAGGCCTCGTCACCACATCAGAAGAAAAGATGTACCTAAATATAAAAATGACAAACCTATGTATCCATTTTTATACCTATGACATCTAGGGGCATATAGAACCCTGTTCATCAATTGGCTAATTATTCACCTTGTGGTCAGCAAATATCTGACAAAAGAATCCACCATGCTTTTGTGATACATAAAGAGCCACATTCACATGAGCAGTAAGGTGTCTAGTGAGGTTATCACTCTATCCCTCCGGGACCCAAAATAGAGAAGTGCACCATCTAAAGTGAAATTAGTCTTTGTCATCACAACTCAAGAAGGGACCACACTTGATGAAAAAACACTTTGACCCTTTCATATCACTCCCAATAACTGTATTTATGCAGGCAAACTATACCGCCAGCTTCCGATTCATGGAAGTCACATGATATTTAGAACTATCATCTCCTTATCGCAGGAGAGCTAAGGGGAATTATCACATGATTAAAAAAGGGGGACTACTCACTGCTATTAGATGGAAACCTGAGGGAATTAGGTTAGCAGCCATGTTTAAATGATTTCTATACCTGCATAAGAATCAAACAATTAAAGACAGGCTCACCTCTCCCATTTAAAAAATGGAACAACCCTTCCAAAAGCACACTCCATGCCTTTACTGAAAAGCCATATCTGCATGGGTAGAGTTAGTCTACAAAACAAAGAACAAGAATTTGCAATGCCATAGGCCTTGCATTTGCGATAGTTATAGCTACTGGCGTTGTAAATTCAAATTTGAACTTTTCTTGCCACATAAATTGGTCATCCCTGCCTCATAATTTAGTCCTTTCTTGCCACATAATTCCAGTGGCCCTGCATATAACTGAAGCACTTCCATTTACCCTCTTCTTCTATCAGCAGCAAAAAATGAAAATGTTGCAGTTTAGCTTCCTAATTTTAATCTGCCATGCTAATGCCAATAGAATACCACTTTCACCACCCCACCATCAGAGTTGCTGGATGGCTAACATAATTCCCAAAAAAAGACCCAAGACAGCTAAGAATGATTAACAAGAGAAACAAACTAGAAGGTTCACCTAAACATAGTGTAATAAGGATGTTACCTTGGCCTGAATCATGGTAATAATTACAATAAGTAGAGATTAATAAAACATATACAATCATCATGTAAACCCAGTTAAAACAGTTATCAGAAATATTGTTTTTGTCATTAGACTGTAATGCTCAAAACAGCCTCTAGAGGGCACCACAACTAAAATAGCATTTGTGAGATACATGGTTGTGTAACCATACAGTTAGCCCCTAGAGAGCATAACCACATGAGAACAGAATGGTAGAAATGCAGTATAACCATATATTTAGCCCCTAGATTCCATAATACATTACACATTTTCAAGACTAGCAGGCTTAGAAGAATAATATTATAAACAAAACCCTTAAGTCCCAAATTACCCCAGCTGTAAAAACAAATGCTCCAGTCAGAGAGCTCAAAAAGACACTGAATGTTAGGAGAGATTATTATTTTGTGGTCCCCAATAACCTAGTGTGGGACTAAGAGAAGATCAATAAAGAAAGAGCATGTAGTGGTGAACGTTTTGGAGGTGGTCCCATTGTCTTAGAACCACCACAGTCCGAGTTATGAGTAAAATTGTTTTGGAAAAGGAGCACCTCGTAAAGGGACAAGTTTCCCAAGAGCAGTGAATTTTGTAGTATTGGCTCTCCCACTGTGCCGGGAGTGCTGCTGTGAGGATTTCTATGTTTTTTCTTACGAAACGGCTGCAGTTTATAGATTTTTGATTTGGTAACAGTGTGACGTAACTGGTTATCAAAAATAAATTTTTGCGATTAGACTATAATGCTCAAAACAGCCCCTAGAGGACACCACAAAAAAATCACTTTGGGAAAAAACATGGTCATGTAACCATACAGTCAACCTCTAGAGAACATAACCATATGAAAGCAGAATGGCAGAAAGTAATGCAGTGTAACCATATATTTGACCCCTAGAGAGCATAGTACATTACCCATTTTCAGGGCTAGCAGACCTACTAGAATATTATAACAAACAAGGCCCTTAAAACACAAACTACTCCCAGATGTAAAACAAAAGTTCCAGCCATGAGAAAACTTGAAAAGACACCGAAAGGTGGGAGAGGTTATTATTTTGTGGTCCCCACTATCCTAGTGTGGGGACCCAAAGATGATCTAGCTAGAAAGAGCATGTTGTGGTGAACATTTTGAAGGTGATTCTATTGTCCTAGGGCCTGCAATGGCTGAATGAAGAGCAAAAATGTTTTGTAAGAGAAATGTCCCACAAAGCATTATGGGACAAGTTTCCAAGTTTCCCGAGTGCAGTAAAGATTGTAGTATCGGCTGTCCCGCTGTGCTGGGAGAGCCACTTTGAGGATTTCTGTGGTTTTTCTCATGAAACAGCTGCAGTTTGTATATTTTTCAACTGTGAAACTTGTGAAGAATTTAGGAATGGGGTCACTGTGATTCTGTAACAATGTGACTTAACTGGTGCTAATGCAAAGTGCTTCAATACCTCAGATCGAGTTCACACTTCAAAGTTCCATGACGGCCATTGAGCGCAAAGGGGAGAGACAAAAGAAAAATGTTAATGGCTCCAATTCAGTATCAATGCCAAGTAACTCATAGTCATGCAAAGTGCTCCAGTACCTCCGATCAAGTTTGTGCTATATTGAACTTGAAAGCGCCATGACCACCCTAGAGTGCGAAGAGGAGAGACAAAAGAAAAAAGTAGTGCACCCACACTAAAGTATATGGCTGATCATGTAATAATCCATATAGCAGGAATTTCGAAAGGCAGGCCATGGAACGAATGAAAGTGATGGACGTGAGAGGGGCGTGGTTAAAGCCCACAAAATAGATTACAACATGTTGAGAAGAGCAGCACTTACATGTTGCTAGGATCGACCTAAAAATGACAATATATCAAACTGATTCAATCATAATTATGCAGCCTAATGTGTATTTTCTAGCCCATTAATTTAGTAAACCCTGACACATAATTTGTCCCTCTCTTGCCATGTAATTGCAGTGGTCTTGCCTACAGCCTACACATTAATGGTGGCAGAGTGGCTCAGCGAGTTAACGTTTACCATTGAACTATGCAGTGATCTGCAGGTCATGGGTTTAAATGGTAGGTGTAGGAAGGTAGCCTCTTTCTAGCCTTGTTACCCCCACTTTTGGCCTGTCAGTGAGCATATGCCATATGCCGTCTCACTGGGATCCTGCTAAACAGGGCCCAGTGCTCATAGTGAAAACCCTATGTTGCCAGTGTGTTTGATATGTGTCACTGGGATCCTGCTAGCCAGGACCCCAGTGCTCAGACGTTTGTGGCCTGTATGTGTTCCCTGTGTGGTGCCTACTGTATCACTGAGGCTCTGCTAACCCGAACCTCAGTGTTTATGCTCTCTCTGCTTTTAAAATTGTCACTGCAGGCTAGGGACTACTTTTACCAGTTCTCATCGGCACACTGGAACACCCTTATAATTCCCTTGTATATGGTACCTAGGTAACCAGGGTATTGGGGTTCCAGGAGATCCCTATCGGCTGCAGCATTTCTTTTGCCACCCATAGGGAGCTCAGACAATTCTTACACAGGACTGCCACTGCAGCCTGAGTGAAATAACGTCCACGTTATTTCACAACCATTTTACACTTCACTTAAGTAACTTATAAGTCACCTATATGTCTAACCTTCACTTGGTGAAGGTTAGGTGCAAAGTTACTTAGTGTGTGGGCACCCTGGCACTAGCCAAGGTGCCCCCACATTGTTCTGGGCAAATTCCCCGGACTTTGTGAGTGTGGGGACACGATTACACAAGTGCACTACATATAGGTCAATACCTATATGTAGCGTCACCATGGTAACTCCGAACATGTACCATTCTGGTATTAGGGGGACAATTCCATGCATCCCCGGGTCTCCAGCACAGAGCCCAGGTACTGCCAAACTAGCTTTCCCGGGTCTCCACTGCAGCTGCTACTGCTGCCAACCCCTCAGACAGGTTTCTGCCCCCCTGGGGCCTGGGCAGCCTGGTCCCAGGAAGGCAGAACAAAGGATTTCCTCTGAGAGAGGGTGTTACACCCTCTCCCTTTGGAAATAGGTGTGAAGGGCTGGGGAGGAGTAGCCTCCCCCAGCCTCTGGAAATGCTTTGATGGGTACAGATGGTGCCCTCTCTGCATAAGCCAGTCTACACCGGTTCAGGGATCCCCCATCCCTGCTCTGGCACGAAACTGGACAAAGGAAAGGGGAGTGACCACTCCCCTGACCAGCACCTCCCAGGGGAGGTGCCCATAGCTCCTCCAGTGTGTCCCAGACCTCTGCCATCTTGGATGCAGAGGTGTGAGGGCACAATGGACAGCTCTGACTGGCCAGTGCCAGCAGGGGACGTCAGAGACCCCTCCTGATAGGTGCTTACCTTTCTCAGTAGCCAATCCTCCTCTGTGGGCTATTCAGGGGCTCTCCTTTGGGCTATTCCTCAGATAACGAATGCAAGAGCTCACCAGAGTTCCTCTGCACTTCCTTCTTCGACTTCTGCCAAGGATTGACCGCTGACTGCTCCAGGACGCCTGCATAACCACAATAAAGTAGCAAGAAGACTACCAGCAACATTGTAGCGCCTAATCCTGCCGGCTTTCTCTACTGTTTCCTGGTGGTGCATGCTCTGAGGGCTGTCTGCCTTCACCCTGCACTGGAAGCCAAGAAGAAATCTCCCGTGAGTTGACGGAATCTTCCCCCTGCTACTGCAGGCACCAAACTTCTGCATCAATGGTCCTCTGGGTCCCCTCTCATCCTGACGAGCGTGGTCCCTGGAACACAGGAGCTGGGTCCAAGTGTCTCCCGCAGTCGAGTGGCCCTTCTGTCCAAATTTGGTGGAGGTAAGTCCTCCCCACGCCAGACAGTAATCCTGTGTACTGCGTGAACTGCAGCTGCTCGGGCTTCTGTGCACTTTTCCAAGACTTCCTTCGTGTCCAGTCTAGCCCAGGTCCCCAGCACTCCGTCCTGCATTGCCCAAATCGCTGAGTTGGACTCCGACATCGTGGGACACTCCTATGTGACTCTGGGTCGACCGCTGTCCTCAGATCTTCTAAGTGCCTGTTCGGGTACTTCTGCGGGTGCTGCCTGCTTCTGCGGGGGCTCTCTGAGTTGCTGAGTGCCCCCTCTGTATCCTTCTCCAAGGGGCGACCTCCTGGTCCTTCTTGGGCCTTAGCAGCACCCAAAATCCTCAACCGCGACTCTTGCACCTAGCAAGGCTTGTTTGCGGTCTTTCTGCGTGGAAAGACCTCTGCATCCTCCAGCACGCCGTGGGACATCTTCTAACCAAAGGAGAAGTTCCTGGCACCTTCCGTTGTTGCTGAATCTTCGGCTTCTTCCGGGCCTTTTGCACCTTCATCCGGGGTTTAGTGGGCTCCTGCCCCCCTTGGACACTTGCGTGACTCTTGGACTTGGTCCCCTTCCTTTACAGGTCCTCAGGTCCAGGAATCCGTCGGCAGTTGTTGTTCTTGCAGAATCCCCTTTCTCGACTTTACTGTCTTTCTGAGGTAGTAGGGTAACTTTACTCCTACTTTTCAGGGTCTTGGGGTTGGGTATCTTGGACACCCTTAGTGTTTTCTAACAGTCCCAGCGACCCTATACAACCTACACTAGGCCTGGGGTCCATTCGTGGTTCGCATTCCACTTTTGGAGTATATGGGTTGTGTTGCCCCTAGGCCTATTTCTACCTATTGCATTCTATTGTGATTCCACATTGTTTGCACTACTTTTCTAACTGTTACTTACCTGATTTTGGTTTGTGTACATATAATTTGTGTATATTGCTTACCTCCTAAGGTAGTGTATCCTCCGAGATACTTTGGGCATATTGTCACTAAAATAAAGTACCTTTATTTTTAGTAACTGAGTATTGTGTTTTCTTGTGATATAGTGCTATATGATATAAGTGGTATAGTAGGAGCTTTGCATGTCTCCTAGTTCAGCCTAAGCTGCTCTGCTATATCTACCTCTATCAGCCTAAGCTGCTAGAACACCTCTATTCTACTAATAAGGGATAACTGGACCTGGCACAAGGTGTAAGTACCACAAGGTACCCACTATAAGCCAGGCCAGCCTCCTACAGTAGGAAGCTCAATTCACCCTTCCATTATTCTGGTAGGTAGGTAAACTGTGTACCATTAATATGGGCGATAGTATCACCTGGTTTTTACAGTGATTAGAAACTGCAGAAGTGATGTATGAAGCACTGCATTAAAAATAAGTTATTGCATATATGTTTGCAGCCAGTGCATGGGTCTGTTGAGCTATCTCAAAAGCTAGATTCTCTGCAGCATGTCAGGGAGCAGGGTTCAGAGCATTTGGTGGATCGTTTGGAAAAGGTAACACTCGTGTCTTCATCGTTTCTGCACACCTTGCAAAAGAGCATACCATAGGGTGGATGGGTATCCAAGTGCTACTTCCCCTCCTGAGTTCATGCTTTATTTAATAAAATAGCAATATTTATATATGTAACCTTTTCGAACCTGCTGTTCAGTTGCTTGATAGTATTTTTCACTGCTGAGTTTCTGGTAGTATTAGTCAATCAAATTTACATGTTTTAATTTAAAACATCTACTTTCGATTGAATAGTTATTATTTATTTTCTCAGCTGGTGCAAATGGGCGCGGCCCTGTGTTTGGGCTCGAGTGTGCTGCCATTTGAGGGAGAAAGAAAGGAGATTGAGGGGGTCATAGGGTGGGTGGAGGGAAGAGTTCATCCTCCTTTCCAAACTGAGATACTGAGATTCCAACAAAGGCCAAACATTCTTCAAGACAAAACATACAATAAGATAAAAAAAGGTACATCTCCTTTAACACATAAAAGTCTCACAAAATGGTGAAATCCCCATGAAATAAGTCATAGTAATAAAATATTGATCTCTCACAAAATGGTGAAATCCCCAATGAAATAAGTCAAAGTAATAAAATATTGATCTATACATATTTTGGTTAAAAACAAAAACTGAATTATATTTTTCCACTTGTATCACATTATTAATCAGATTAATTGAACTTGTTTTATCGCGCCATAAGCATGAGAGGCTGAATTGACCCTGCTGGGTGATCACACCGAAGCGCATGCTTTGAAAGTGTTACTTGTCTTATTTGGGCATTACAAGTGCGAGTAAAAGATCAAACATGGAGGAAGAAATAAAACAGTCTAATCATTGGTGAACTCGTTTTGCACTGTCATGTGTCGAGCTGTGGTTCAGATATGACATTAGGAAGCAGGTACTATATGAAAGTGGGACTCACATGTCCAACAGCTCTCTGCACCCCACGTTCATGCCCAAGTGAAAGACCCAGTTCACCACTGAGTAAATGAAACACCTCCCCACACCTTGCGCACAACACTCCATTGTGGCCTGCACAGGCTTCACTATATAACCTAATCTCTACCAACAGTACACGACTAACTGGTTAAACTCCCATCCAACCTCAAGTAACATGCTTTGAGGCCCTGAAAGGGAGTTGAATTGCTATACTAATACTGTGCAATGGGTCATGCATTCTGATACAGGAATACATGCTTGTCTCAGGAAACATTTAAATACACATTCCAAGTCTTTTTTGATGCACAGCCAGAAAGACAAGTGCCTCATTGTAAGTCAATAACACTATATTATAGTGATACACTCACAGACAGAATGCTATTGACTGACCTTAAGAATCAGCAGCAGGGGGAAGTTATGCTCAACACCGTAAATGGCTCATTTAACACACCTCCCGCTGAAAGCTATGTGCTGGATTTACAAAAGCCCAGTTGTTTTTGCAGTGCATGATATGTGAGTGCTAAGCGATGACGTGAGCTATAGGTTCTTCACATCTGGAGGTGTCTCAAGACTGTATCAGAGAAAGTGAGGCTGTGCAAAACGCTTCGTTATGCACATGCTGATCGGTTTCCTCTCTTTTCAGGAAACCCCAAGGAGGCACTTCTGCAGCACAGGATGCTAGTTCTGTGATAGAAAAGGCTGCCTTCAGAGGGTTATCTACACTGTTACTCTAACGGTTATATGATGCACTTGTAATAGGATTATGGGAAATTCCTCACGTTTATGATGGAGTTACCCATCCGCCAAACTCTAATTTAGGCTCTTGATAATTTGTAAAGATACATCGGGCACCTATGTTACACAACTCCCACCATTCTCCATGCCGAAGCATATTTGGTGCGCACTCAGGCAATATTTAAGAGCATAGACTTCATGTAAATTAGAATATAGCCATTGTGTCTAACTTAATATTTCTGGCTGCATCATTAATGTACAACTGCTCTTGTGGCCTATGTTAGTATATGTGTAAATGTGGTGACTATTCTTTCAATACTGTCTATAACACTTGTTCAGTATCCCAGGCAGACAAGCCAAGTCAGTTTCCTACTTTGTTGAGGACATGCTTACAGTGAATAAAATAATAAATACTTTAAGAAACAGCAAGCAATAGGGAACAGTATAGCGTCATAGACAAATAGTGTGGCGTTAGGCTCAAGAAAGTAGATTCCCTGACGTGTCTTCACCTGGTATTTGACAACTCTCTACTGCAATTAAGCACGGTCAGCCACCTTGCAGCACATCTCAGCAAAGCACTCTACCACAGCTTACTGAAATGACTCACTCGTGGCACAAGCAGGATCGCTGTAATGTGCCTGCTGCCAGTTCGGCTCAGTTTATGACATGTCATCAGAATGTAACTGCCTCTTCACACCTGCTCCCATCGGGCGTTATGAGAGAAGAGACCCTGCAAAGGACGGATCTCGAGTGATTTTAGCTGTAAGATAAAGAACATTACATCCATTTAAAACCCATTTGAGATTGGGATGAAGATATGCTGCAAGCGACAGGGAGTTAATAACGGATCTGAATTCCCATTACCACCCTCCTTCTGAGAAACCTGTCTCGAAAGGATGTATCCCCGGGGAGGTACAAGAGAGGAAGAGGCGGGTGAAGAATCGAAGCGCCCAATAGAATTCACTGATGAGCCACATTAAGGCGCAGAATCAACACCTTTTGTGTTTTTGTAAGTCTACTCAGACAATGGAGGCAAAGCGGGCGGGGCTATGGTGGCAACACAAATAATGAAAGGATACAGGGCGGGTGGGGAGAAGGAATAACAGCGCTATGATGTGGCCAGTGATGTTTACATCATAGCGCTTTTTTTAATGTTGGGTGGGGGCTAACATGAGAATGGAAGGGGCAACACAGAAAACAGGTGGGCTGAAAAAGTAAATACGCACAATTGGGGGAGGGGAGCTGGAAGACAGCAGCTGGACGGGGAGAAACACCGGACGGAGCTAGCAACAAAAGATGCACTCTGCAGAGTGCTCTAACAAAAAGAAACCAGGCAGAGCACAGCACCAACAGAAAATACCAATGACAGGCATGTGTGTGCTGTACAATTGATAGCAACATGGAATAACCTTTTGTATTGTTAACAAGCTGCCGCTAAACTCCAGCAGAGCAGAAGGAAGATTTATGAGCCCCAATAAAGATAAGCAGTGCCCTTTGTGCCATGTCCATGTCAAGGTTACTGGCAGGGAGGGGCCCTGGAGAGAGCGGGAGAGACTGAGAGCCTCTCAGGAAAGTGATGAAAGGGGAAATGGTGTTTTAGACAAAAAAAAGCTTGTGTTTTACAATGACCTTTATAAGTATGCACGACAAACGGAATCATGTTTAAACAAAAGAAAAAGAGCGAGGGAAGGGCAAGCTGGCCCTGGAAAAGCCCCCTCTGACTTTGGTTTTATGTTTACAGAGGTAGCTGGTAGAGAGGAGGGACTGAACAAGCAACCACAGTGTAAGACAAACAGGCAAATACAAAAAAAAAGTCTCCTACAGAAGAGATAAACAGGACATAGCGTAATTATGCAGTAGTTGGTGCTGCTCCCAAAGAGAAAAAGGCAGGACAAAGAGACAGAACTGGCCACTAGCAAGCAAGGATTTGTAAAGGACACTGGAACCAACAAATGAAATCACTTGAACCTACAGTATAAGTATACTTAAAAGTATACAACATATCAAACGCTAACACTCAACCTAAAAATAACATGAGCTGAAGCACATCATACTGAGTTATAAAAAGTTATGGGTGACCTGTGTATTAGGATGACTTCAACATAGCGCACAAGGAGAGGCCATGTTTTAAGGTGCAACACAATCAAAAAGTGCTGTAGTGCTGACTGGGATCATTAAAAAAGGGGGGGTTCACATAAAGTGCACGCTTGGTAGTGTTTTATTTAGTCAAATGAGAGTGTTAACCTCATCAACCCTCACAAAAGCATGCACATTACTGTGTAAGAGCACATTAAATACAACCTAGACCATTTTCTTTAACTATCCTAAAAGCTGTACATAACCATACACCAGCAGTCAAATAAAGAAATACAAACAACAATAAAATAATATGAAAAATGACACAGCAGATCTTTTTTCTTTTCATCTGGAAATGAAGAATGAACCAGAGCATTCCGCAAATTGTGACCTCTTTTGAAAGACAGTAAGGGTTTAGGTATTTCCAAGGGAGCCAAAATTTCCCAGTTCTTTTCAACGATTGCTCTAACTCTATTAGCTTTAGGATTATATCAACAGGGTTTCTCTGGTGCGAATCTTTGAAACCAAAAATTCCTCTACCATGCACGCTTACAAGCTCCCTTCATATGTTTTTTTGGGTACCCCCTGCTTATCAATATGGATATTAAATTCAAGCATTTAAAAAATAGTCTGCCTTATTTGTGCAATTTCTCCATATAAAGAGAAACTGTCCATAAGTCAGATTCTCTCATAGGGGATTTCCATGTATAGTCATAAGCACTGAATAGTTCAGCGCGCCTGCGGGGACCCCGGAGCACTGATCTGAAATGTATTCTTAAGTGCAGATACCAGCCCTTTTTAAAAAAGGCCTGTAAAAAACCACTTAAGAATAACAGTGTTACATTTATTCCAGAAATGTAATAAAAAATACATTCTCAAACTTTATTTACACTTCCAAAAGAGAGTAAAACAATGCAGGGCAGTGTAGCCCATAGGCTGCCATTATACAGGATGTAAATAGAGCTGTGCCTTTAAGAAAAACAAAGTCTTCCTGTATCCCATCATGCACAGCAAAAGGCAGTTGCCTCAGTTCTTTTTTCCGGCTCCTTCTGACAGGACCCTGAAGCATTGAGCTCTACCTCACAAAACTTTTTTGACAGAAAATTCAATTAAAATCTTTTCAATTTCACTCGACGTCTTTTATCTTGAGTGAACATTTGCTAGCATTTCCTGTCAAGTTCTGACAGAAATTTAAGGTTTTTCTATTTTAGAATGCCTTCACTTTTTGATAAATGTCCTTCTTGTGGCAGAAAAAAGGCTAAAACAGACCCACACCAGGTCTGTATAATTTGCCTACCATCCAGTCACAAATCTGACTCCTGTGACATCTGTAGAACTTTCTCCAGAAGAACTCTTCGCGATAGGGAGAAAATTTGACTTCAGGCAAGAGAGGACAGGAGAAGAAGTGGTCAATCTGCCACAGAGCGAGGAGAAGGTCAGTCTTCTACCAGGGCTCCCCCTGTTTCCTCTGGAACATCTGCCAGACCTGCTCATAAACAACATAGGTCTCCGACGACGTCGAGGGCATCGACGTCGAGACCGGGAACGGCGCCAACATGTTCGCCATCGAGGACCGGCTCACCGTCGAGAAAGAGGCATCGCTCGATGTCGACAGCCGTTTCGCCGGCGAGACGGCGTGGACGCTCGCCGTCAAGAAGGTCTTGGTCCGGGTCGCCGTCGACGCGACGAGGACGATCGACGTCGAGAGAAAGTGCTCGCCGGCAAAGACGGTCGCCGCCATCCCACCGACGTCGAGGAAGGTCACCGTCGAGAGGATCTCAGCGACGAGGCGAATCAACGCCGAGAGGCACCTGCCGTCACCGTACTTCGACGTCGAGGAGTGTGTCGACGTCGAGGAGACAGTCAAAGAGGCCTAGAAGGGTTTATACCACTTCGGAATCCTCGGCCTCGCTCATTCTTCTTCCAACATCTCCTCAGCAGTCACCTTTGCCGCAGACACCTGTGGTACCTACAGCTCCTCCTTCGGCTCCTCCCTCAGAGTCCGTTCCGGTGGCTCCAGCGGAATCCACAAGACATTCCCGGCATTCCTCGAGACGCTCTTCTTCCTCTCGACACCATCAACATAAATCAGTTCAAAGATCTTCACATTCACGTCATAGACATTCTTCTTCTTCCACACGGGATTACTCTCCAACTCTGTCGGACTCACCACCTCCGAGAGTGTCCCCCATAGATGACGTGAACACCTTCCAAGAGGTCCTAGTACGCGGGGCTACCAAACTAAACATCCCGCTGGCGGTACCCACTCCAACGACCTCAGTAATTTTCGAGACTTTACACCAGAGAACATCCTCAAGACCTTTACTTCCACTGGTCCCGGGTCTTCTTGAACCGGCAATGGATATTTTTCTGACACCGGCCACAACAAAGACTGCTCCTTCCAGGCTTATAAAAAAGTATCGCCCACCGGAGCAAGACCCTCTATTCCTAAGGTCGGACCCAGTGCCGCACTCGGTGGTTATAGTAGCGGCAAAGAAGTTACACTCTACATCTCCGTCTTCCTTCTCGCCACCGGACAAGAAGAGCAGAAAGATCGATGCCGCAGTATGCTCTACCGCAGCCATTACAATGAAAGCAGCCAGTGCTACTGCTTTATTAGGTAGATAGGATCGTGCTCTTTGGGACTCTATGCTACAGTTTGCGGAGCATCTACCTAAAGACAAAAGAGAAGATTTCTTGGAGATCGTGGGTGAAGGTGCCATGGTCTCCAACCAGGTGATAAGTGCTGCTGCTGACTCTTTGGTGCTTTCTGCACATAACTATGCTCATGGAGTAGCCTTAAGACGACACGCTTGGTTGCGCTTGACATCTCTCAAACCAGAGGCACAGCAGAGAATTCAAAATTTACCATTCTCAGGCTCCACCTTGTTTGGCTCTCATGCCGATGACGAGATGTCGAGAATGAAATCTGAGCTAGACACTTTGAAAGTGGTAGGCATCGAACGTCCAAGGGAACAGCGAAAAGTATTCCGTCCCTACCAACGAAGGCTGTTCACTCACAGGTATCAGACGCCACAGTGGATGGCTTCACGACCCCAGCAGCAACAGCAGCATCAAAGAACCTTCTCGACACAGCGAAAGTCGACAAGGGGTCGTTCCACACCGCAAACCCAGACAACTCGCCTGCCTCCCGCGTCTAAGCCCTGAATCTTCGCTTCCCCCTCCTCCGTTACCCACTCCGGTAGGGCGAAGTATCTCAAATCATCTGGACGAATGGTTACGCATCACATCAGACGCCTGGGTATTGAATATTGTGCGGAATGGTTACGCTCTCAGATTCATCAGTCCTCCTCCATCTGTTCCACCCAAACCAGTCAGCCACCACCTCGAAGCTCTTCAATTAGAAGTTGCAACCCTATTACAAAAAAGAGCAATAGAGCCCGTCCCGATCAACCAACGCGGAAAGGGATTTACTTGAGGTATTTTCTGGTTCCAAAGAAGGACAAAGAAGAGTTTCGTCCCATTCTAGACCTAAGGATGGCAAACAAGTGGATTTGCAGAGAAAAATTCAGGATGCTATCCTTGCACCAAATTTACCCTCAACTTCGTCAGGGCGGCTGGCTCTGTGCGATAGACCTTCGCGACGCTTATTTTCACATTCCGGTGAGCAAGAAACATCGAAAATTTCTAAGGTTTATCGTCGGCAAAAGTCATTACCAATTTGCGGTTCTACCCTTCGGCCTCAAATCAGCACCGAGAACCTTTTCCAAATGCATGGCGGTGGTGGCCGCCCATTTGAGGAAGCATTGAATATTCGTCTACCCCTATCTAGACGATTGGCTCATAAAGGCCTCCACCTATCTAGAGGCTCAACAACATTTCAACTGGTCTCAGCAGCTTCTCCAGAGCCTTGGTCTTCAAGTCAATCTTCTCAAGTCCACAGCGACACCTGTTCAGAGGCTGCATTACTTAGGGGCCATTATAGATACCAATCAAGGAAAAGTGTTTTCTTCGGAGGAACAACGGTTATCGATTCTCCAAAAATGCCAGCATCTCGAGAGAACACCACAGACCACTGCAAGGGCAATATCCTCTCTACTGGGCTCGATGGCGTCGTGCATCCACCTCGTTCCCAATGCTCGCCTCCGTATGAGACCCTTACAGGAGTGCCTGGAGGATCAACGGTGCCAACTGATGGACAATTGGGAGAGCAGAGTCCTTCTTTCTCCCCACGCCTTGCAATCCCTCAAGTGGTGGTGTTCACCTAACAATCTCTTGGTGGGGATTCCTTTCCAACAACAGCCTCCAGCTCAAACCATTGTAACAGACGAATCGCTGCTTGGATGGGGAGCGCATATGGGTCACCTTCGAGTCCAAGGTAAGTGGTCACAGAGAGAGAGCCTGTATCATATCAACCTCTTGGAACTTCGCGCAGTCCATCTTGCGCTCGAGGCCTTCCTACCATCTCTGAAGATAGAAACTCTCCTCTTCCAGACGGACAACTTGGCCACCATGTATTACGTAAACAAACAAGGAGGCACCAGGTCCAGGATATTATCGAGAGAGGCTCAAACAATCTGGCATTGGCTTCTAGCCAGGAACCTGTTGTTAGTGGCAACTCACCTTCCGGGCATACAAAATGTTCAGGCGGATGCCCTCAGCCGCGTAATGGACGAGAACCACGAATGGGTATTACACGACGACGTCGTCCGTTCCATTTTTGCAATATGGGGTACCCCCTCTATAGACCTATTCGCAACCCCAGAAAACAAAAAATGCCAAAACTTCGCCTCCAGATATTACCACCCAGGGACGCTGGGGAATGCCCTGTGGATAAGCTGGTCAGGAGCATTTCTTTACGCCTTTCCACCGCTTCCCCTGATACCGGCAGTCCTCCAGAAGCTCTCCAATGCTCACACCAAGATGATTCTAATTGCCCCAGAATGGCCACGCCAATGGCGGTTTCCAGACCTCCTTCACCGGTCACTCAAACCACACATCAGGCTGCCTCATCGCCCGGACCTTCTCACGAAGTTCCGAGGGCAGATATCTCATCCCAACCTCTCATCGTTGAGTTTGGCAGCATGGCTCCTGAGTTAGTGCAATATGGACACTTGAACCTACCTCAGGACTGCATGGAAATCCTAAGGGAAGCAAAGCGCCCTTCCACAAGGTCAGCTTATGCATGCAAGTGGAAAAGATTCTGTGTGTGGTGCTTGGACAACAACATTGACCCAATATCCTGCGGAGAGGAAACTATCCTGCCATACTTGTTAAGTTTGGCAAAATCTGGATTACAATTGTCATCAATAAAAGTACACCTCGCGGCTCTAACGGCATATAGAAAGAGCCCCTCCCAACCCTCCTTCTTTAGGATTCCAATTATCAAGGTCTTCCTGGAGGGCTTGAAAAAGGTCTTCCCTCCCGTTAGGAGACCATCTCCTCCATGGGAACTGAATATTGTCCTCTCGCGTCTGATGCTGCCTCCGATTGAGCCAATACATAAAGCATCACTCCAGCATCTTACGTGGAAGTCTGTTTTTCTGGTTGCAATCACATCAGCGCGTAGGCTCAGTGAGATCCAGGCCCTTTGCACTCAAGAACCCTACACGTTTTTTCATTCTGCGAAAGTAGTGATGAGGACACATCCAAATTTTTTACCAAAAGTCGTTTCAGACTTTCATGTGAATCAAACCATTTCATTGCCAACTTTCTTTCCAAATCCAACTACCCCTGCCGAGAGAACCCTGCATTCTCTGGACGTAAAGAGGGTTTTGAAGTTTTACTTGGACAGGACAAAATGCTTGCGTAAATCACAGCAGCTCTTTGTTAACTATGGCCCAGTTAGAACAGGGTTGGGCACGTCTAAACAATCTTTATCCAGATGGATTGTTTCATGTATAGTGTTATGTTATCAGTTAGCGAATAAATCTCTTGATGGCAGGCCAAAAGCCCATTCTACTAGAGGGAAGGCAGCTACTGCGGCCTTAATGAGAAATATCCCTTTGGCAGAGATATGCAAGCCGGCCACTTGGAAATCGGTCCATACCTTTACACAGCATTACTGCCTTGATACAGATGCTAGGGCAGATGCGCAGGTTGGACAGGCCTCGCTCAAGAATCTATTTGCATGATTCTTGTTTTCAGTATTATTCTGTCTACTCCACCACAGTTATGGGGATGGGCTTGCTAGTCTATTCAGTGCTTATGACTATACATGGAAATCCCCTACGAGAGAAGGAATGGTTTCTTACCTGTAACTCCAGTTCTCTCGTAGGGGTATTTCCATGATAGTCATAAGCAACCCTCCCTCCTCCCCGGTGGAGCTGACATAGGAAAAGTTGCCATAATAATATCGATGTTGGTATTACAACGAATGGTTTTGTTACTTCTTGTCAGGTTATTAGCCTCCAAAAAAGAACTGAGGCAACTGCCTTTTGCTGTGCATGATGGGATACAGGAAGACTTTGTTTTTCTTAAAGGCACAGCTCTATTTACATCCTGTATAACGGCAGCCAATGGGCTACACTGCCCTGCATTGTTTTACTCTCTTTTGGAAGTGTAAATAAAGTTTGAGAATGTATTTTTTATTACATTTCTGGAATAAATGTAATTTTGAAAATGTATTTACACTACAGCTATCATTTTTCTCCAACAATTTGGTCTTTGTAGCTCTTCACATAGGCTGTACACTGTTATTCTTAAGTGGTTTTTTACAGGCCTTTTTTATAAAGGGCTGGTATCTGCACTTAAGAATACATTTCAGATCAGTGCTCCGGGGTCCCCGCAGGCGCGCAGAACTATTCAGTGCTATGACTATCATGGAAATACCCCTACGAGAGAACTGGAGTTACAGGTAAGAAACCATTCCTTCTCCTTCATCGTTCAGGGATGGCTACTAGAAAAATGTAATGGAGTGTTTGTATCTGCTGGCTTCTTGTATAAGTTAACTTCAAAATGTCCTTCACTTGATCTGACCCAAAGGTCTAAAAAATGAATACATCTAGAATCATAGGTCATTGAAAATCTCAAGTCAGGGGTATGTTGGTTCAACCAATCATGGAAGGCAGAGAGTAGCTCATTATCTCCCTCCCATATCATAAATATATTGTCAAATGTAACAAATCTGTTTTATGATATGCTTCTGGAAAGGGTTACTGATGTCATAAATCTACCTCCTCTCAAAGCAATCCATAGCTAAATAGCAATCTCATGGGGCGAAGCTACACCCCATCGCTACGCTTTTCACCTGAAGATAAAGATAGCTCTTAAAAGTAAATAAATTGCTTTTTAGGCAAAGAAAAGCTAAAGTCACTATAAATTAAGTGGGGATCTTGTGTGTTAAAGGCCTAGACTCTAAAAACAACTTAATCATCTCTATAGCCTCATCCTGTGGGCTATTGGTATAGAGAGCTTCAATGTCGAATGTAACTAACAATTGTGTTTGCTCATTAAAGAACATTTCCTCAAGTTTATTAATCATATACATTGAGTTACGTACATATTCCTTGGTCTTACACACAACCAGCTTTAAAAAGGTATCCACGTATTGGGCAAGTGGTTCAAGAACAGATCCACAGGCTGAAATTATAGGTCTACCAGGTGGATAATGGGATCTTTATTCATTTTAGGCAGAATATATAACCTAGGTGTTTGGTTATCACTGTTAATTAGAAAATCATTTTTTTCACATATCCACCCTTTATCCAGTGCTTTCTTAGTTGCCTCATTTATTATACCATGTAAACGGTATATAGGATCATCTGTGATAGAATGGTAGTGATCCGAATTACTAAGTTGTCGTAGTACCTCATTTTCATACTTAATCCTGTCCCAAACTACTATCCCACCTCCTTTATCTGCTGGTTTAATGATGATATTATCATTATGGACCGACTGTATAGCTGACATGTTTCTTTGGGTACAGTCATGCTTAAGGAAGATTTTCTTGTTATTAAGTTGGTCAAGTTCTCTTAAGACCATATCTTCAAATATGTGTACTTCTGGTGGCATAGTATTATTTTCTGGACATAATAAAGATTTAGGTTTCAATCCACTACAATTTTCATTTACAGATTTGGCCTCTGTGGCATCAAACTGATCAGCAAAAATGACGCACAGTCTGACTTTACAGAGAAATTGTAAAATATGTCTCTTGGTGTCCACAGGGTCTTGAATCTTAGAGGGTACAAAAGATAGACCTTTGCTCAATATTTGACTTTCTGCTTCTGAAAGGGAATAATCCGACAAATTATTATAGATAGACACAAGCGCCGTAGACAGATTAGACTGAATCATCATCGTCTGTAGGTCCTTCTCCTTGTACAGAGCTCTCCCTGTTCCTGGTATCGACCCCTTCCTTGTCCTTGATATTGGCCTCTCCCAAACGGACCGCCTACTCTCCCCCTGCACACGCCTCAGTTGAAAAAAGGTTGGGCTTGTGAGTATTGAAATTTAGGGGTAGACAGTCCTGAAGTATCTTGTACAGAATCAGATGAAGTATCTGAGAATTTAATAAACCTCCTTTGAGGCCGAGTCTGATATTGCAAGTTCAGATTGCTAGGACTGTTGAATTTATAGAAATCTTCTTTATGGAAGGGATATACTTCCTCTATTTTAAAGTTTTTTATGTCTCTTGATACCTTAGTAGACTTTTGGTTTACTGTGTGGATTTTAAATTCAGCTATAGTTTTTTTCTACAGACTCTAGGAGTTGTTTTGCATTTTGAATCATTTGGTCATGGGCATTTTCTTGTTCTAAGGACTCAGGCCCTGATTCTAAGCTTGGCGGGTGGCGGGAGCTGCCCGCCAAGCGGGAACCGCCAGAAGACTGTACCGCGGTCAAAAGACCGCAGCGGTCATTCTGGGATTCCCACTGGGCTGGCGGGCGACCGCTAAAAGGCCGCCCGCCAGCCCAGCGGGAAACACCCTTCCCACGAGGAAGCCGGCTCAGAATGGAGCCGGCGGAGTGGGAAGGTGCGACGGGTGCAGTTGCACCCGTCGCGAATTTCAGTGTCTGCAAAGCAGACACTGAAATTCTTTGTGGGGCCCTCTTACGGGGGCCCCACGACCCCCCATACCGCCATCCTGTTCCTGGCGGGTGAACCGCCAGGAACTGGATGGGGGTATGGGGTGCCAGAATCCCCATGGCGGCGCAGCAAGCTGCGCCGCCATGGCGGATTCCCATGGGCAGCGGAAAGTCGGCGGTACACCGCCGGCTTTCCGCTTCTGGCCGCGGCTGTACCGCCGCGGTCAGAATGCCCGGCGGTGCACCGGCAGCCTGTTGGCGGTGCTACCGCCGACCCCGGCCCTGGCGGTATTTACCGCCAGGGTCAGAATGACCCCCTCAATCTCTTTCATTTTGGCCTCACTTATTTATAAGGCTGTTCTATAGAGAGAGCCAACCAGTCACAGGAGCATTCACTAAACTGTGTCCACTAATCTGTGTCAAATACATTTTACTCCACTAAACTGTGTCAAATACGTTTTACCAATTACAAAAATGACTAGAATGTTTTTCACTAGGACACTTACTGGGGTGGTATTATTTTTCAAATGTTCTAAAAGTACCTGTGCATGTAACTGAGTTCTTATATTCTTTTTCCTGAGTTGTTTCACTTTCTCTACTTTTTCCACATTAGAGGGAACTTGTGTAACTTATTACCACTTAAAAGAAAAGGGTGTTCCAATAATCTATTTATCTGTGTCTCTGTGTAGCTGACTGAATGTGGCTCTGACATATCGATTCTTAACTGAGAGCTGGAAAATCAACAAAGTCAGACAATAAATAAATATACCTAGGGCCTACCTTACGGGTGACATATGTAGAAAAATAGGAGCTTAAGGCTTGTCAATTAGTTTCAAATGCCAAGTCAAAGTGGCAGGGAAACTACACACACAGGCCTGGCAATAGCAGTCCTGAGACATGGTACTTATGTGGGTGGCACAGCCAGTACTGCAGGTCCACTAGCAGCATTTCATTTACAGACCCTGGGTACATCTAGTGCACTTTACTAGGGAATTACAGGTAAATTAAATATGCCAATTTGGGTAGGAGCCATGTTTAGAGAGGGAGCACATGCACTTTAGCAGTGGTAAAGTGCACAGAGTCCTAAACCACCAAAAACAGGGTCAGAAAAATAGAGGGAGGCAGGCAGGCAAAAAGTTGGGGGATGGCCACTTTAACGCCATCAGGTCTAACAGCATTGTAATGCTGTTAATGTCCTTGTTAAGTAGATCATTTACAGCGTTTGTTTTTTCTCTGGCAGCAGCACAGATGGGAGGAGAGCAGTCATGAGGAATGCATTGTAATACCAGAACGCTTCCCTTTAATAATTAACGTTAGACTTCAGAGGGTACTTTGGTGTTTGAGAGCAACATGGGATGCCTAGGGCTACACTACTCCACATGGTTGTGTATGTCTAGCTTGACAGAGCAGCAGAGCAGGTGTCACCTGACCTTATGTGATCAACAAAAAATGCATACATCCATTTGCATAAATATATATCCCAATAGATACATAGAGGACCTTTGGGTCAGCTCTGTTCTGCCTAATGTTCATCTTAATGTCATTTGCACTCTGCATCAATCCATGACAACATACTGCATGAGATAATGGTCCAGTCTATATCAGTCATTAGCCCTCTGGCCTTGCGAATGACAGCATTTGTTGATCACATGTACATCCGTCTGTAAATGAGTGTGCTTCAATGTCAGAGCTGGTTGGCTAGTTGTTTAGTTTTCACTTTTCTCCTTTTATAGTTTTCCTTTCATGTTCTAGCTTCTACTCTTCTTATTTTGATATTCCTCAAGAGGATACTGCAGCTCTCCAAGCAGCGCTAATAGGCCACTTGCTTTTCGCTCATTCCTCTGCAGTGTGGTGCATTCACTGTGGCTAGTTCCTCCTAACTTGGAGACCATTGTGGATTGCTGTTGTTCATAGTGCATTATTATTTTTCCATTCCAAGATGGCCAGCATGTTGGTTCTAAATGTTGCCACTGTGCTTTAAAATAACGCTAAACTATTTACAATACCTCTGCAAGAAAAAAAAAACCTTTGTTTGAAAAGCTTGTTTTATTTTTTCTATTTAACTCTTCTACAATTATTCTAATTTATCTTGCATATGTTTAATGACTTTTTGAGTGTCTAAGCTCATCAGTGTCGAAAAAGGCACTTTTATTCATTAGTCAGAGCTATTGTCATTGCTAATGTTTGTTAACCTTTTTTTGTTCTAAGGCTGTCTGTAACTTACCTCAAAACTGCATTCCATTCCCTTAGATGACAAGGGATATATTTATGAATATTAGAAAGAAAGTTATTTGGGAATTGCCTTGGGTCACAGGCTGGCTTGTCCCTTGTGACCATATATGCTGTCTTTATGACCCCGAATCTCAAAGGTTACAAAAGCAACGTCAAGAACAGAAGGGAAATGTTGCACTAATGAGCACTCTTTAGTTCCTGCAGTTCCCACAGGAGCCTATCACTTTCTGTTTGGTAAATAAATGAATGTATCAGGTATGCAACACTCTTTAGAAGGTATCATAAAATGAACAAATGAAAAAATACACATTTTTACATAAATGCCACACTGCTTCATTATTGTTAATCCATGAAAATCAAGCATTTGCAAAGCCAATAAGTTTGACTCTGGGAAGCTGGTGGGTTATATTTATTTTTTAATTATTGCAAGAATATACTACAAAAAATGTGCCCCCTAAACGTGATAATTATGCAATAATAATTTTAAACATTAAAAAGAACAGCTAGATGCAATTTAACAGAAGAGTATAGATCCTTCCTAGTGTTCAGTTTCAACTAGACTATTTGGTGGTGACTCCTATTAATTTATGGCAACACCTGAAATTACGGGTGCATCAGATCTGATTTCATCATTCCAAATCACTCCCAAGTAGTCTTCCAGTAAGGATTTAGGAAGGCACCTTTTTAAATCTAGCTTTTGACATTGTACATGACAAACCTATTAATAACAGTATCCATAGAGTTGGCTTTCAGTCTGCTCCTTTCAGTCACTGGCTTGAGACTTTGTCAGTCACGCCTTGGTAGAGCCCACTGCAGTGTTCATCTCTCACTTAATGAGGAGTGTTTTCATTAAGGGACTATTTGACAACTATAGCCTCTTGGCCCTCTCAGCTGACTCCTTTCAGTGTGCCTCGCTCTAATGTACTAAGCCTACATTTATTAGCACATTTAACCCAGTGCTTAGTTTGATCCAGTGGTTTCCGGTCTTCGGCACCATCACTTAATTGTCAACTTCAGCACTTAAGACAGCTGTGACATAGTGGCACTGTTTGTGTTATTTAGAGGCGAGGAGAATAACAGTTATTTATTAATTCAATATACAATAAAACAACAATTACTTAACTCCCAAGCCATTCTTGTAGTTTTGGGGGACTCAAATAGTCTGAATTGTCACAATTACACACAGGCACTGTCATTACCAGCGCTGGCACGGGTGGTGCAAGCTGCTGTGGCCTCCTGATGAGGGCCCTGGCACTTACCTTTTTAATAATTAAGCACAAACCAGAGCATCTGGCCTGTTTCAATGAATGATTAATGCTAGCACTTTTGCTCTTTGCACTTTATAGTGAAAGAAATGAACCTTTACAAAAATCTATTTCTGTATCTGTGCATCCAGATGATACGTTTAGCCTTTTGTTGAGCAAGTATAGTAATCACAATGTGCCTCAATGTTGCTGCTTTGTTTAGAGGATTTTGGAAGTGGATGAGAAAAGGTGTTAGTCTGTTTTTACGTTCAGTTTATCGTGTTGTCCGGACATCTAGGTTTGGATTTTGGTAAATGGGTGATATCTTGGGTGGGTTGTAGATCAAAATATCAAATACACACTTCAGCCTCCAACAACATAGAGTGCAATATATCCTCTTGCACAATTTCATCAAGTTAGGCATCCATAGATGAGTGTAGACTTACAATTCTAACTCCTCACCTCTTTACCTTGACGATATTGTGGAAATCAATATCTTGCTGTCGTTATTGCTACAGGTCAATATTTTTACTCTATTTTTGTGTCGCACACCTTTTGCAAAGGTCCGGCAGTGGCACTCGGGGGGGTGAAAGGTGAATACTTATCTACACAGATATGAATGGATAAGAATCCGAGTGGGCACCAACTGTATTGCTTCCCTGTAGGATGACGCATTATCCAGCTGTGGTAATGTGATGTTAGTAGTGTGATACATAGAGACATTATTCTTCTACCATGGAGCCCTTCACCAATGAAAGCTTGTGAGGAATCGGGTTACAGGTTGACTCGGATGTGAGCTGTGGTCAGGCAACAACTACAATTTGTGTCAGTGTAAGGTACATGGAAACTCCAAATTAACCTGTGCTCACCCCCTGGTAGCTTGGCACAGAGCAGTCAGGCTTAACTTGATTGCAATGTGTAAATTATGTGTGCAACACATCAAATAGTAAAACAGTTAAAACACTTAAAACACCACACAAAAAAGGATCCCACACCAGGTTAGAAAAATAGATCTTAATTGAATAGATTAAACAAGAGCAAAATTACAAAAATCCAATCAAAAGAACTCGCGTTATGAATTTTTAATGAATAACCTGTAGAATAGCTCCTAAAAGCATAAAGCTCCAATTGGGGCTATCTGGTTGCAGCGAAACAAAGTCACAATTTCAGGTGAACTGCAATGGAGATTGGGCTGGCTGGCTGGCTTGGACTGGCTACAGGGACTCAGTTAGGCCCGCTGAACAAAATACCTTTAATCCGGATTGCGAGGCATTGCGTGGAGCCGTGTTTGAAGATGTGCTGCAAAATCCAAGCAATGTATCACTTCCAAGATGTGACAAGGCTGAAGTGTGAGATCCTGTGCAGTGTCGTAGACAATCCCATCAACAGGGCTTGTGATGCAAAGTCCAGTGTTGGGGATGTAGTGTGCAGCCAACGTTTCATCGGTTCTGAAATGTGCGATACAGACTGCGTCTTCATTTTCAAGGCTGCTATTAATGAGAGATACGAGGGCCTGGTCCGTGGATGTGCTACGCTTCTGGTGTAATGCGTCAGTTCCCACAACTACAGAGGTGATGCAGGTTTTTGCGGCAGGCCCAATCCAAGCAGAAGTGGCAATACGTCGGTTCTGCTCAGGGGTTCGCTGATCCGCAGAGGAGTTGAGTCGGTTCTGCTCAGGGATGCACCGATCAGCAGAAGGAATGCATCGGTTCCACTGGTAAGTAACTTAGACCCACTTCCAAGGGTCCAGAAATGGGGTGGCACTGCTTGGCAGGGTAGACTCACAGCTGGCAGATCCCAAGTGCAGTTGTAAGCCTGTTATGTCCCTATAGGAAGCTGGCTCTGTATATGCTATATCAAAATGAGATATAGTGTGCACAGAGTCCAGGGGTTCCCCAGAGGCTTAACAGAGGTTAAGGTAGATAATACTAATGCTCTCTTTTGTGGTAGTGTGGTTGAGCTGAGCAGTTAGGCTTATCAGAGTGTAGTGCAAAGCATTTGTTGTACACACACAGACAATAGATGAAGTATACACTCAGTTACTTAACTCCAGACCAATGGTTTTTATATAGCAAAAATATATTTTCCTAATTTATTCCTAGAACCACCGTCCAGAGCTTTCGCAGTCGGGGGGTCCTCTGAATTCACACTGCAGGCATCATCGTGAGGGGCAGGAGAGGTCAACCCAGGTTAGGCACGTGCTCAGAATCGCCTGGGGATCCTCTCTAGCTGGTTGGGCCACCTGGACACTGGGTATTGGGTGCAGAGTGGTCAGGATTCGCAGATCCGGGGAGGTCCTGGAGTCCTTTGTTTTTTTTTTGTTTTTTTGGACAGGCCTTTTCCTCAGGAGTTCTTGATCCTTTGGGGTGCAGGGCAGTCCTCTTGAGCTTGGCAGAGGACACTGGTCCCACAAGATGCGTCACCTTCTTGTTGCAGGTTCTGTGAAGCAGGAGACAGGACGGTAGGGCTGGGGCCAAGTCAGTTTGCATCTTCCTTCTTCTCTGCTGGGGGTTCAGCTTAGCAGTCCTTCTTCTTTCTTGTCAGGTCACCAGGAATCTGGTGAGCTGGGTTCAGGGAGGCCTTAAATCCTAGTTTTAGGTGCGTTTCAGGGGTCAGAGGGCAGTAGCCAATGGCTACTGTCCCTAAGGGTGGCTACACTCTTCTTGTGTCTACTTCCTAAGGGGAGTGGGATACAAACCTAACTCTATTGGTCCCTGTCCTCCAAACCAAGATGGAGGATTCTGCAGGAAGGGGGGTCACCTCAGTTCTGGACAGCTTAGTGGTGGCCCTAGCTGGGGTGGTCACTCCTCCCTGTTTTCCCTAATTTTCCCACCCGTCTTGCAGCCAAAAGTGGGACTTTGTCCGGGGGGCGGGCAACTCGACTTGCTGGGGTGTCCCGGGGCACTGTAATAAGAGGCTTGAGCCTTTGAGGCTCACCTGCAGGGGGGAGGTGCAAAGCACCTCCACCCAGGACATGCTTTGTTTCTGACCACAGGGAGCACAAAGGCTCTCACCCTGTGTGGTCAGAAATTTGTCTGGAAGTGCAGTCTGGCACAGACTGGTCAGTCCTGCACTAGCAGTTTGGCTAACATACAGGGGACATCTCTAAGATGCCCTCTGGGTGCATTTCTCAATAAATCCCACATTGGCATCAGTGTGGGTTTATTGTGCTGAGAAGTCTGATACCAAACTTCCCAGTATTCAATGAAGCCATTATGGAGCTGTGAAGTTCGTAATGACAAACTCAGAGACCATATACTCAATATGGCTACACTGCACTTACAATGTTTAAGAAAGGACTTAGACACTGTAGGGGCATATGCTCTTGCAGCTATGCCCTCACCTGTGGTATAGTGCACCCTGCCTTAGGGCTGTAAGAGGGGTGACTTGCCTATGCCAAAGGCAGTGATTGGTGGGCATGGTTTTCCTTTGTCTCCCCACCAGCACACACAAGCTGCAAAGGCAGTGTGCATGTGTTTGGTGAGGGGTCCCCCCAGGGTGGCATTATACATGCTGCAGCCCTTGGGGCCCTTCCCTGGCCACAGGGCCATTGTGCCATTGGTACTATGGGTACCTTTTACAAGGGACTTAACTATGTGCCATGAGTGTGCCAATTGTGGAAACAAAGGTGCAGATTTTGGGAAAGAACACTGGTGCTGGGGCCTGGTTAGCAGGATCCCAGCACACTTTCAATCAAAGTTGGCACCACTATCAGGCACAACGTCTGTGCGGGGGTGGGGGGTAACCATGCCAACAGTGGCACTTTCCTACAGTCCCTGAGGCTTCAGCTCTGGAAGCCAGCCAACTAGCCCTTGGAGTCGCTCAGAGTTCTGGGGTCAGGAGGTGCAAGTCTAGTCCTTCTCACCCAGGCAGGAGGGCAGCAGGTCAGCACTGCAGGGGAGCAGTTCCTTCTGAGCAGCAGTTCAGCAGAGTGTCAGTATTTGTAGCAGCACAGCAGATCATCTTCCTGTCACAGGTCCAGAAGTGTACTGAAGTTGTGGTGTCAGGTTGTTCTTTTATACACAGTTATGCCTTTAAAGTGGAGAGAAGCTTCTAGATACCTGCATTTGGAGTGCACAGATGCCCTGCCTTTCTTGCCCTGCCCAAGACTAAGTACAGGGGATATGGTGCCCTTTGTATGGAGACAGGACACAGGCTATTCAGATGTAAGTGAGGCTAGGCCCAGCACCTGTCTCTCATCCTGCCAGTGATGACCCATTAAGTCACACTAAAGCTACCATTGTGTGTGGCTGTCGTGGAGGAATACACAAAGCCCAACTATATCCAGTCATGTGGCCAGAGACAGACTGCAGGCACCAAATGGCTAAGGCAAGTAAATGCCACCTTTCTAAAAGTAGCATCTTCAGAACTGTAATTTAAAATCCAACTTCACCATAAGCTAGGATTTTAAATTAGGATTCCAGCGACACCACACTTGAAGGGTTTATTTCTTCTGATATAGAAGTTACACTTATAAAATGCAATAAGGCAACTCCAATGATTTCCTATGGAAGACATAGACCTTGCAGTAGTGAAAAAACAAATTTAAGAGTTTTTCACTACGTTTATCAACGTTATTTTAGTAAACTAGGCCTGCAGCTGTGCACTTTAACCTAGATATATTTTATTATTTTAACACTAGCCACATTTGCGGTCTTGTTTTATTTTCGTATCTAGCTGTTCTTTGCCTAGGTCAGCACTGCGTTCCTAAACAAGACATTTCTTTCACTCTGTGCTTTTCTCAAGGCTGCAGTAAGATAGGTTGCCGGCAAAATTGGTATGCTTTGCCTCCAATGTTCACAGAAACATACACACTCTTAGGTGGGTATCATCAGTTGTTTTATTATAAAAACACTACTTTGACCCATGTATGTTAGAGGGAGATTCCAGCAAGATGACCACGACTGTGTGCTGATTGCTTCGCTACAGCTGCTTGTGTAGACTACAGACCTCTTGCTCAGGTATAAGGAATGATGTCTTCCCAGGGGGAACCTGAAAGGCAGAATTAGAGCTTAACATGCTGTGCTCTAACATAACTTAGGTAGTAACTATCTCTAACAATCTTAGTGACAGTATGGTAGTGTTATTCTTGTGTTTTACTTTCCTTGTCACAATTTTAACCTTATTGTGCTTCATTGTCCTAGTTATTACAATTCATGCTTTATTATCTAAGATGCAGTTACTTCGATAAAACCTTATTGATCTGTACTCTGCCTCTGATTGTCCTTGCATATGTGAGACTAATGTAACTGAGAGAAACGGATGAGATCTGAGTGACCATGATTCCCCTGAGGAGTTATGTATGTCATGCGCCTGGTTGCCCCTATCATCCCTGCTCTTGGGTGGAGATGAGGCACTGCTAGTTAGCCGGAACAAACCCGGAATGGCCCAGCAGGCGTCATTTTGCCACCCAAATCCAGTACTTTCATGATAACCTATGCGACAATATAAGACATAAAAGTACAAGTCTAACTTTTTAGATACACTGCAGCCTGCCTTGGAGTTGTCTAGGGCCTACTTTAGGGGTGACATATGTATTAACAAGCATTTGCAATACAGTGGGTCTCACGTTTGCTTGAGTTAGAGCTGTTAGTAATGTAAATTCCTAACTGGACTTTCCTTGTTACATAAATTGAAATTGAAAAGTAAAACAGTTGACATAAGTGAGCCGATTCAAAGTGCCATGCTGCCATGAGCATGAGCGTGAAGGAGAGACCAAAAAGGAAAAAGAAGTTTCCTCGCAGTCATACGTAGTGGCAAAAGTGCAATTATCCATGTAACAGGGTCAATGGCCAAGGCAGTAACAAAACCGCCTGAAGAAGGGACAAACGTAAAGCATTTACCAATGATAACAAAGTATTTTTAAAAGGCAAGGCCATGAACGAGTGATAGTGATGGGCGTACAGTGGATGTGGTTAAAAGTCCACAGACAGATTACAACAGGCCAGAGTGCTTGCAAGCTCAATCTAAAAAGGAAGGTTTGGGCCTGGCAAAAGGTTTCTTTTGACAGGTCCACATGGTAGACTAAAACTGCGCTCACAGGCTCTGCAGTGGCAGGCTTGAGACATGTTTAAAGTGAGTGGAGCAACTAATGTTTTTAATTTACAGGCCCTGGGCACTTGTAGTGCACTTTACTAGGGACTTATATTTAAATTAAATATACCAATTCGGTATAAGCCTGTGTTACCACACTTTGGGGGTTATTCCAACTTTGGAGGAAGTGGTAATCCGTCCCAAAAGTGACGGTAAAGTGACGGATATACCACCAGCCGTATTACGAGTCCATTATATCCTATGGAACTCGTAATACGGCTGGTGGTAAATCCGTCACATTTGGGACGGATTACCACCTCCTCCAAAGTTGGAATAACCCCCTTTATAGGAAGAACACAAGCAATTTAGCACTATTTAGCGGTGGTGAAGTGTGCAAAATCCTAAGGCCAGCAAAAATACCAAGTCAGCAAAAACAGGAGGTTTGAAGGTAAAAAGTTAGGGGCAAACCGCATCAAGGATTCCAGGTCTAACAAGTGTCACCCCCTCAGCTGAAAGTGGGGAGTACTGCCCAACCCCTTTGGAGTTCTCTTCTAAGTCTCGCTGGGTGGAAAAACCTAGAGATACCATCAGCACTGGTGTGGTCTGTTCCAGGAAGGTGTTCCAATCTTAAAGTCCATTCACTGCAAGGAGATGGACCACCTCAGCAGTTTGGGATTCTCACCCTTCATCTGTATTAACCATCTGAGAGGTTGGTGGTCTCTCTAAACCCAGCAGTGAGCACCAAACACGTATGATCTCTGCTTTTTCAGTGACCAGACCACAGCAAAGGTTTCCCTCTCTAGTGCACTCCACCTCTGTTCATGGGGAAGTAAACCCCTACTGATGAAGGCTATAAGGCTTCATCAAGCTACTGAAGGAGGCTTGATCCACGCCCTCTTGATTTAGCTTTGAGAGTACAGCCCCTATGTCATGCTCTGAGGCGTCTGTCTACACAATGAATCTTGGGAGAAGTCAGGGGCCTTAAGCACAGGTGCTGTGCACAGGGCTTCCTTCAGGGTGTCAAAAGCTTTCTCTCACACGTCATTCCAAATCACCTGACGTAGCGGCTTCTTAGAAGTCAGCTCTGTCAAGGGTTGAACAGTAGTGCCATACCTCTGGGTAAATCTTCTGTAGCAGCCAGGAAGGCCTAAGGAGGCTGTCAACTCTGCCTGGGTCTTGGGGGATTCCTATGCCAGAATGGATTCAATCTTGGCCTGGAGGGGCTGCACCTTGTCTCCTCCCTCTTGGTGACCCAAGTAGACCACTAAAGTCTGCCCTATCTGGCGCTTACTTGCCTTGATAGTCAGGCATGCCCTCTGCAGGACCTGAAACAGTTCTCCGAGGTGGCACAGGTGGTCCTCCCAGCTAGAACTGAAGACCACAGTCTCATCCAGATAGGCAGCACTGAAGTTCTCCAACTTAGCCAGGACCTGGGGACCAACCTCTGAAAGATGGCTGGTGCATTCTTCAAACCGAAGGGCATGACTCAGAACTGTAAGTGCCCTTCTGGGGTAAAGAACACAGACCTCTCTTTAGGCCCCTCGGTCAAGGCAATCTGCCAGTACCTAGATGTTAAGTCCAATGTGCTGAGAAACTTGGCAGCTCCTAGTCGATCAATGAGCTCATCAGCTCCCGGGATGGGGCGTGCATAGGTCTTGGTGACCACATTGAGTTCACGGTAAGCTACCTTGGACCTAGGTTCTGGAGTCACACATGGAAGGGGGAGACTTGGGGACCACCACCACCACTGGGCTGGACCAAAGGCTGTTGGAGGACTCAATAGCGCCTAACTCCAGCATCTTGAAGACCTCCTTAATGCTGGCTTTCACCTTATCAGACAACCTGTAGATTTTACTCTGCATTGGCATGCTCTCCCCAGTATCAATATCACGGGGACGGGTGAGGGAGAATAAAGAGACATACTTTCCCAACAACTTGCTGCAGGGTCTCTGTTGTTCTAGGGCCAGTGTAGGGAAGAGGCTGACACCCTCCACTGACCCATCATGCTCCTTGGAGGAAAGGAGGTCGGGGAGAGGCTCACTCTCCCTTTCCCTCCCTCATTCGTGACTAGGAGCATGGTTAACTCAGACCTCTAAAAGTGGGCCTCGAGGCAACAGACATGCCAGAAACTCAAGGGGTTCCTGGGAGTCTTGAGGTCCACCAGGTAGGTGGCATCACTCTTGCGCTCCTTTGCCTCATAAGGCACAGACCAGTAGTCTTGCAGGTCCATAACCCACACTTTTTGTCCAGGCTGAAACTCGATCAGAGTGGCATTTTGGTCATATCACTGTTTAATATCCATCTAGCTGGCCTGTAGATTCTCCTTTGCTTGCTCCCAGAAGTGCTGCATCTGGTTATAGAGGGCCAGCATTGTTCTTCACCAGACTCAGAGGTCCTAGCACAGGGTGCCCATACAGACGTTCAAGGGGACTGGAGCCAACCCCCTTCTTTGGTATCTCCCTGTAGGTGAATAAAAGGCATGGAATGAGGATATCCCACTTTCACCTCAAGGGATCTGACAGGCCAATTATCATGCCTTTTAGGGGCCTGTCAGACCCTTCAACAAGCCCATTAGTTTGAGGTTAGTAAGGAGAACTTGTAGGTTACCTCACACTCATTCTACTTGGCCTTTATGTACCTGAAGATAAAGTTGGTACCCTGTTGGACACCACCTCCTTGGGGAATGCCACATGGGTAAAGAGCCCCATCAGTGCCCTGACCACTGCTGGTGCAGTCACTGTCCTCAGAGGGATAGCAACTGGGTTCTGGATGGCATGGTCCACCAAGACCAGGATAAACCTGTTGCCCATAGCTGTTTTGGGGCCCTGAGGCTCAATTATGTTGATGCCCACCCTTTCAGAGGGGGTGCCAACAAAACAAAAAGAATACAGGGGAGCCTTGTGCTTCCCTCCTGAATTGTCACTGGCCTCACAGGTAGGATAGGACCTGTAAAGCACATTTGAGGTCTTCCTCATTTGAGGCCAGCAAAAGTGGGTGGCAAGCCTGTCAAAGATCTTGTTCTACCCCTAATGACCTCCAGGGGTACATCATGAGCCAGCTCCAGTAGAAAGTTCCTGTAGCACTGGGAGACCACCAACACGTGGGTTGCACCAGGCTCAGGAATCTTAGGCTTACTACATGGGAGATCATTCTCCCAGTAAGTCAGCTGATCACCAGAAGTGTCCCCAGCTGCCTGGGCCTCGGCCTGCTGCTATAGGCCCACAAGAGCAAGACAATCCATCTGCACCTTGCAGAACTCCTTCCTGGTTGGACCCCCTTCCTGCTGCTAGTTGGCCAGCTTAGGCAGGTTCCTCAGTTCGGCAACTTCCTCCTCTGTAGGCTGAGGGTGCACCCTGAGGGTCAGCCTCCTCCCGGACTGTGGGAACTTCAGGAGCGGGTTTCCTGCACCTCTTACCCATCCTCTTCTTGGCAGGTACCTGGGCCATTCTTCCAGGCTCCAGGTTCTCTTGACTAACCTCTTGGGATGCCTTGGACCATGTGGTCAGGGACACCCACTCAAGCAATCCTAACCTCTCCAAGTGGGACCCGAGCTCCACCTCCTTCCAGGTGGCATGCTCCAGGTCCCTGCCAAGCAGAAAATGCACAGGCATGAATGGACTCACAGCTACCCTTATGGAACCTGAGACGCCCTCCACTCCCTCCCGCTCACTGAAAGGGACCCAGAGCCACTGGATAGTGACTCCCACGGTTGTCAGCTGTAATAACTTGGTGGAATACATTAGGTACTAACTGCTCTCAGGTCACCAGATGACATATGGCAGTTGTCATACTGGCTCCAGTGTCTCACAGAGCTTCCACCCTCAGCCCATTGATAGTGACCCACTTCCTGTATACCCTGGCATTGCTAGGCATATACGTTTCCTCACGATCTCTCTGTCACCCAAAGTCACTATGGTAACCTACACTTTGGCCCCCACACTATCTGGGACAATCTCCTCCCCAAACCCTACATTAGCCAACACTAATGACTGTCCCCCGGTAGGGGGCTGTGCCCACTTGGGACACTTGGCATCCCCCTTGAAAAGCCTTTCCTGTTGACACTCATAACTGTTGGGAGGGTCCCTTCCTGAAGACTCACTGTCAAGGAACCATCTTCTTTTCTTCTCAGTTGAGGAATGGCAGTCCTGACCCATAGAACTAGTTTGGTGCCCTTCCTTTTGGCACTCATAACTCTTGCTGGGGGGGTACCTTCCCTGAAGACTTAGGGGGTTATTCTAACTTTGGAGGAGTGTTAATCCGTCCCAAAAGTGATGGTAAAGTGACGGATATACCACCAGCCGTATTACGAGTTCCATAGGATATAATGGACTCGTAATACGGCTGGTGGTAAATCCGTCACTTTTCCGTCACTTTTGGGACGGATTAATACCTCCTCCAAAGTTAGAATAACCCCCTTACTGTCAAGGAACCATATTTTTCTCGTCTCAGTTGGGGGATGGCAGTCCTGACAAAAAAAACTTGTTCTGGTGCCCTTTAGAGATCTCCATGTTTTTGTTTTCCCCCCCTCCTTCTTCTGGTAGGGACCCTGCTAACCTTTGTGGTTTTCCTCCCCAGAAACCTTCTTGTGGAACCTAGAGGAACTGACCCTGTGGTCCTCCTCCTTAGCAAGGTCCCAGCGGTCAGTGAGCTTACCATCAATAAATTGTTGGTACAAATCTGCAAAACAAAGACGGAACATGAGCTCCTTTGCAATCACACTGTACAACCCCTGATTATCTTTCACTTCACTGCCTCTCACCCAACCATCCAGTACCTTGCAAAAGGAATCCATGCAATCCACCCAGGTCTGTTGGGTCAGTTTCTGACTGTCACTAAATTTCTGTCTATATTTTTCTGGGGTCAAGCCATACTTTCTTGCAAGGGCGTCCTTCATGGAGGAATACCTAATTTTGTCCTCCTTCTCAAGGGCCAGTAGGGTGTCCCCCTCATCGCTATTGATACACCTCCACAGCCAAGCCCCACAATCCTCCTCTGGGATCCTGTAAGTCAATCTCATAAACCTCCAACCACTTGTCAATATCATCCCCCACAACAAGGTCAGGCACCAGACCTTTGGGAATGTGGACCATCTTGTATCCAGAGGGCACTGAAGAAATTCTGACACCATCACTACTGGAGTTTGCCTCTCTAGCCTTTATGCCCAGCTCCTTAAGGCTCCTCTCATGAGCTAAATGCTCCAAAGCATTTTTTTCCTCCATGGCCAGTTTCCTTTCCTCCATTTTGAGCTTAGTCATCTCCAATCTGCTATCTCTCTCCGCCTTTCTCTCCACCAGCTCCTTTAAGGACAGGTTACTGTCTGACACACTGCTTCCTGCATGGGAGGGGAATTCTCCCAATTAGACTGCAGTCCAAGACCCTCCTGTGGGCCTTACTCTTATATGTCTTCACTCTACTCATCCTTGTGGTCATCTCCTGTGGGCCCTACTCATATATGTCTTCATTCTCCTCATCCTTGTGGTCATCTTTTGTGACTGGCAATGTAGAACTTGCAGTCAAATCAATGTGACACCTCTCTCTCGTACCAGATTTGAATTTTCATCTGATCATCCTTTTTTATGTCCTTTACTGCCAGGTTTTTCCTGGTGGTGTCAGACAGTAAAAAACAGAACTTTCTGCCATCCACCCTAAATTGAGTGGGTGGTGTAAAGTCCTTCTGCTGATGGCCCCTACTCCACAGGACCTTTAGAGAAAATATTTAGTTGATGGATCCAACAGGGAATATCTACAGTCTACTCAACTATAAATGAAGCATTTATGATGGAGTACCCTGTCTGCCAAACTCTAAATCAGGGCCTCAGTTTTTGTATGTAAGGCCCCTCCCCTGATGTGTCATTCTTGTCCACAAATACATTAGTAACCATAATCTAATTTCAGTCCTGCAGCTTCTTGTGTTTGACTGGGTCACTCAAGCAGTGTATAATTTGAAAGCCTTGCTGATACTGTGACATGGTAGCCCAACTACGGACAAAACAGTGAATATAATCTTTGGTAGGTACCTGAGACAAGTTAAAAATCTAAGCCTGAAAAGAATGGTCTATCTGTTGTTTGTTTGGAACTTCAGTCATTATATACTGTATAAAACTTAGATTTATACTTGGAAAATTCAATCCCAAGAAGGCACAAGTAGATCATGTGTCTGGCAGAATCTTTTACTTTGTCTCCAGGCCCAAGAAAGTGATACACCTTACACCTCTCTCCCTAAAGCCAATGGCGTTGGTGCTTTAAGTAATACACGCTATATAATTTTTACCTACTGTAGTTGGCTTGGACTGAGCATCCAGGGCCATATTTATGAAGCCTTTGTGCTGTACTTGTGTCACACAAGCTTATGCAAGGACAGCGCAAAGGCTTCAGCAATATTTACAGAGCCACTCAAGGCCTAATTTATGTGGCCTTGCATGGCTTTGTAAAGAAATTTAATGCAAGGCATCTGCTTGCTTCAAATTTCAAACTGGGAGGCACTCCAAGGGTGGAGATGGGTGTTCCGCCGGGCTGCTGCTGGCGGAGATCACAATGCAGTTCCGGCCTGCTGATTTCGACTTCGTTCTCTGCCAGCTTTTTCATGGCAGTTTTATCGCCATTGAAAAGGCTGGTGGAGAATTGGTGCGGGTGTCCCCTGCACTGCCTATGCACTTGGCATGGGCAGTAGAGGGGTCCCCCTGCCCAGCACCATTGCAGTGTTCACAGCAGACAGTGAACATTGCGAGGGTGCTGGTGCACCTTGAGGTGGCAGCATTGCCGGCGGCTCAATTACGAGCTGACGACAATGCTACCAAGTGTTTCCTGCTAGGCTGGTGGGGAGAAACCTCGGTTTTCATCCGCCAGCCCAGCGGGAAACTCTTAATAGGTCCGGCAAGGAGGTAGCCAGTTGTGGCGGCCACCACCCTGTCGAAAGTTCGGAAGATGGTTCAAACTGACTGTCAAACTCCTAATGTGGGCCATAATCTTTGTTTGGGCCTCACCCAGCATTCCCAGAAGACTACAAGACTTCTACTCTAATCAAGGATGTATTCTGATCTGGGTCTTACCATATGTCCATAGCAGTCCACTGGAACTCTCTTCCCACCAAGATGAAATTCTGTCCTGGTTTCACCTAATGTCTAATTCATCATGCAAGGCCACGACTCACTCATTGTCCCTGGCAGTCTATAAGACCCCTCTACCCACCATGAAGGGATCACAGACACAATAACATGGTTAACAATTTCGTTGACTAAAATATTGTGTCACAATCACTGTTTACCCCAATAGCATGCCTCTATACTTAAAAATGGTCAGAGCAAAATATCGGGAAAAAATATTGTTGACACTAATATTGTCCAAAAATAGACAAAAATATAGATTTTTCAATATAGAGTTTAGATTAGTAAATGTTCAATATTTCAATATATGTGTTTGATATAATGCAATTAAATATATTCCACTAATATTTAAAATCATATATAAATATTTGTGTATGTAGATATATACAGTAGGAAAAGCACTGGATTTCGGAGGGGTGCAATGTACTAGTTCCACTCCAAACAACACAACAGTAGGGAAAGTGTTGAACTGCAAAGAAGATACTTTTCTAAGCAAGAGTAGTGAACATGCTTTACTTTACATTGCATATATGAACAACCCTACAAATGTAGAAACAATTATTAGACTCTTTAAAAAATGAATTAACATTAAACATACATATACATGTGTATTAAAAAAAACAATCATTTACAGTATTACTATTTAATAACTAATTAATTATCATGGAATAAAAACTTGTTATGCAATTATTAATTAGGTTTCCACCCTCTACCCCTACAAACCTACTACACCTAAAATATAACTAAAATAATAACTATTCGTGTCTTACATATTTAAAACAAATGAAATACTTAATCAACAGTTAATAAATAATTATTACTTAAGTAATTTCCGACCCCTAGACCTTTACAAACCTGGCAACACACAACTAAAATATATGTAGAATAAATAAATTATCCACAATTTACATAATTAAAATCAATGAAATAACAATTGATAACCAATTGTTAATTATTACCTAATTAACTTCCCACCCTATGCCCCTACAAACAGAATTCCCTGCAAATAATATATATAGTAAATCAGTATTAAATAAATTACTTAATAAATATCAATTATATATTTAAATGTAATTTAATAAATAATTCTTAAGTAATTAATACTTAATTAACTTTCCACCTTATCCCTCTTCAAACCTAACAACCTACTACGATGCTATAACTTACTATTAAAAATGGATACATTTTAAAACAACTAGCAACATTTATATAAACAACAGTAACATAGAAAATTAATATATCAACTAAAACACTTTAAAACAACTATAATAGTAAAAATGATATTAAAAACATTGATACTATTTACAACTATATCACTTACCTCAAAAAACGATATTCTTGTCAACGATATTTGTGCAGCACAATATTTGTGTGTCACAATATTTAATTTCCGATAATTCTGTCTCCTGATACACTTACATAGATATTCTGTCCAAATAACCCATGGGAATAGCCAATACTTGATCTCATCCATTGTCTACAGCATGACATAAGACCCCTACTCCCGTCAAGGGGAAATCAAACCATGGATGTCACCTGCCATTCCTGGCACTGCAGAAGTCCAGGAGTGCCCATTGGCTCACCTGCTCAATGGTCTGACTTTCTCAAACTGCCAACTCACTTTGCGACTAGCCTATGGCTGAGTATGTCACTTCACTAATAGTATCAGTAGCCCATGTGCAAACTAATAGTAGTGCCTAATATTTGCCTGTGAGGTCTTTTAAGTCGATTTAATGGTCACATGGGTTTAAGAACGGGCTAAACTGTAACTATCTCACCTCCTGTGATAATGCAGCCTAGCCAACAACTATGCAGCAATGCCGCTTGCTGGCCAACTCAGTGTGTACCTTTGGATCCTAAATGGATGAAATCTTCTCCACTGACATTTAAGAGGCCAAAGTATCACACATTTGCTTCTTCTGTCTTAAAGTTTGCTTCTTCTGTCTCAAATTTAAATAGAGAACTCTGCCATTCATTGATCATCATCTTCGTCAACCAGTAATCAATGTTCTTATTTAGTGGGGTCTTATTCTTATTCGTAACTTCATCTACCTATCCGTCTCTGTTTTCAATATCTATTTAAATGTGTAGAAGCTCAACTATTAGTTGACCTATCTAAGCGAGATCATAACTCAGCCTCTTGGAGACTGGCATGTATTGTCCCAGTGTTTAAAAAGGGCGACCAAAATGATCCTAAGTCCTACCGCCCTATTTCTCTACTGGACTCTTCTGCGAAGATTCTGGGACGGATTATTTTAATGCGCCTGGTGTCCTGGATGGTAGGGAATGATATCTTAAGCCGGGACCAGTATGGTTTTAGGGAAGGCCTTGGCATGCGAGATCAATGTCTTAACTTATTGATGCTGATCGGCAAATACACGCAGGCCAGGAAAGGTACGCTCTATCTTGCTTTTATGGATCTTAGTTGTGCCTTCGATAAGGTGAACCGGTCTATATTATGGAAAAGATTAAATCAGCTGGGGCTGGAACCTAATATTGTAGAGTTGCTCCGATATCTACATTCTGGGACGGTTGCAAATGTGAGGGTGGGGTCGAATGGGGAATGCTCAGAGGCCTTTAAGGGGTGTGTTCTGGCTCCTACTTTGTTCCTTCTATATACAAATGGACTGTCTGATTTTCTGATGAAACATTGTAGGGATGTTCCAAAGGTGAATGGTACTGATATCCCTGTGCTGACGTACGCGGATGACGCAGTCCTCATAGCCCGTACTATGAATGGTCTCCGGGAAATAATTAGAGCTTATACCTCCTTTATGTCAGCTTTGGGTGTAGAGGTCAATTTTAAGAAATCGCATTTTATGGTGTGTGGAAGACCCATGAGTAGGGTGGGGGAGCTAAGGGTGGAGGATCAAATTATTAGCAGGGTCCATGAGTTTCCATACTTAGGGATTATTTTTGATGAGAAAGGATCTTGGAAACCTTGTATTGCCAGAAGGGGTGCGCTTTTTCTTGCAGCTGTTGGTGCGACTTTTGACTTTGCTGTAAGGGTAGGCAGTAAACCTATCAAGCCTTTGCTTGAAATTTATAGGTGGAAATGTCTCCCTGTCTTGCTGTATGGTGCTGCAATTTGGGGGTATAGGGACTCCCGAGCCCTCACGGTGGAAGAAAATCGGTTCTGTAGAAGGCTATTGGGAGTTGGACAAAATATCCCTGGTTTTAGCCTCCATTTGGAACTGGAGCTGGAGTTTGTGCAGGACACTATTCAGTTGGCTCCCCTTCTGTTATGGATCTCAATTTTGGACTAACGAACGTGCCACTCTGAATAGGGATATTTTAAAGGATTGTCTGGCTTGTGATAATGCAAAGAATATTCCCTGGTTGATGCACATAAGGAAGTTGGCTCGGGATTTGGGGCGGCCTGAACTGGTTGATCATCCCAAAGGCCTGATTAGCTGTGATAAGAAAAGGGTTAAGGAGAATTTTTTAAGAATCCAGAAGAACAGGAGGGAGGGGGAGGCCTTAGAGAAAAAATCGATCAGGGATTTCATTATGCTAAAGATGTGGGTAGGTCCTGAGTGCTATCTCTTAGAGATAAAGGATGTGAGGGAAAGGTCTCTCATAACCCGTTTCCGCTTGGGAATCATCAGAAGTAATCTGTGTTTCCTGTTAGGTCAGTATGGGGACAAATGTATTAGACCCTGCCCCTGTGATGGGGTGTCCCAACAGACCTTGCCCCATTTTACTTTGTTTTGTGTTTTTTATGCACCATTCAGAACTCTTTTTTTATTACCTCTTCTAAGGCCCAAGGGTTTTGTGCAATATCGTCCTGCTTTTATGTGGTTGCAGATGGCCTCAGATGTATTAGTGTGGAAGGGGCTGGGATCATTCCTGAAGGGAGCTATTACTTGGCGAAATAATGTGGAGTTTTTAGAATGAATTTCCTATTTTATTGCTTCTATGTATGTGATTATATATGTTTTTTATTCCTGATGGGTGTTCTTATTATTTATGGTTTTATTGCTATTTTTACCAAATGTATTGGAGAATATTTATTGTAATGGATGAATTTTTTCATACCGAGTAAAGTTATTATTAACTCATCCACTCTGCATTTGCTCCATTAGCTTGGTATCCGTATACATTTAAGTTTTAAGGTCATGGCAATAGTTCAGAGAGGTTTACCAAAAATCCCCTGAGTTTATAGCCTTCATATTTCTCTGACACTCTACCAGCCGCATGCCACTAGCTCCCAGTTTGGCACTTGATGCACTACAAAAAGCAAGATATGCGAAATTCCGAGATACAGCTTTCTCAGCAGCTGCAGTAGAAAAATGGGACTCTTTTCCATGCAATCTGAGAACAGAAAGCTTTCTGGCAAAGTTCAGAAAACTCTTAAAGACCTTCCATTTAACATGTATTTTTTCTTTATCTTCTATTTCTTGCTCCCATTTGCTGAGTGACTATATATTTTTAATCCTACATGTCCAAAAAACTTCACAAACATGAAGCTATAAAAATAAAACTTAACGCAACAAAGCACAAAATAACAAAGGAATAATAGTCACTATAGGAAGGGCAAGAAAGTCAGGCCCCTATTTTCCTCTCAATGACTAAACCAAAGATACAGTCTGAGAAGTACAGCCAAAGAGCAGAGTGACAGCGATGCAAGAAGTGATGATACCACGAGTGGGGTTCACCACATATTGATATAAGAGCTGGGGGTGACGATATACTTGTAATTTCCACACGTGGGACACACTCTGGCTATCACAGTTCCAGAGGAGTGGCAGAGCGGTCCAGAAATGCTCCATGTTTACAAAGATATAGGGCATTTCTGCTCTCTCCATGGGTATGCAGCCTAGCACCAAAGCAGGCACCCTTGTACAGTACACAGGATTGTTTCTGTGCACATCTTCATGCACAAAAACAATCCTTGGCAGCATTTATCTCTTTCTACATGTGCTGAAGAGAAAATAACAAGGTGAAATAAAGATATTTCTCCTTGTTACACTTCACCTAGGAAGGCAGTGTAAAATTGGGAATGCACTAAAATTCATGGATGGACAAATCCTGGCAGTGCTGGCAGTCTCACCACCAGGGTCTTAATGTGGCCTTCGGACCGCCAGAGCAGGGGCGGTCCTGACCGCCACTCCGAGGTCTCAAACCTCGTAATAAGGCTCCATGTCTTGGTAGGAAGAGGGCTCTTGAGGAGTGATGGGACTTTGGTTAAGACTCTGGGTAGACCCTTTATTGCCTTGGTAGGAAGAAGGTTCTTGTGATCTGCTGGACACAGTAGGTGAGACCCAGGGATCAATCAATCAATCAATTTTATAACGAGCAACTACTCACCCGTGAGGCTCTCAAGGCGCTGGTGGTGGGTCTGGGCTTCATTCGAAGAGCCATGTTTTCCAGAAGATGGTGAGAGATGGGCTTTGTCGGAGGTGCGTTGGCAGGTTGTTCCAGCTCTTAGCTGTGAGGTATGCAAGAGATCTTTCTCCTGCAGTGTTCTTCTGGATGTGTGGGACAGTAGCTAGCACCTGTGGGGCGGAGCGGAGGGGTCTGGTGGGGCTATGTAAAGAGAAGCAAAGGTTTAGGTAGGCCGGTCCGATGTTGTGAAGGGCCTCATAGGTGTGGGTGAGAAGTTCGAAGTTGATTTGCTTCGCTTCAATGGAGGGTCCTCAGGTTTTGGAAGATGTGTTCCTGGCGAAGAAGGTTCAGGACGAGTCTGGCAGCAGCGTTTTGGATGAGTTGTAGTTTCCTGATGTTCTTTGTTGTGGTGCCTGCGTAGAGTGCATTGCTGTAATCATTCTTGCTTGTGACTAGGGTGTGGGTGATCATTTTGCGGCAGTCAACCAGGATTTATTTGAAGCTTTTGTGGAGTTGGCAGAGGGTGTGCCAGCAGGAAGAGGTTACTTCATTTACCTGTCGGGTCATTGACAGTCGGAGTAGGTGGCGCGCTGAGCGATGTGGGCCACCAGGAGTCGTCCCAGGCTGAGGTGGAGTTTCCGAAGATGATGAGCTCAGTCTTGTCTGAGTCTTGTCTGAGTTGAGCTTGTGGCAGTTCTCCCTCATCCATGCGGCGACGGCTTTCATCCCGGTGTGAAAGTTCCTCTTAGCTTAGTCCGAGTCTTCAGTGAGGGATATGAAGAGTTGTGTGTCATCGGCATATGACACGATGTTCATTTTGTGGTCTCTGACGAAGGCTGCAAGTGGGGGCATGTATATGTTGAAGAGCATTGGGCTAAGGGAGGATCACTGAGGGACTGCGCAGCTGACCTCTGTTGGTTTAGACATGAAGAGTGGGAGCCTGACTTCATGTGTTCTTCCGGTGAGGAAGGGGTGGATCCATTGCAAGGCTTTCCTGCGGATTCCTGCGCCGCAGAGTCTGGTGCCTAAGGTGCTGTGGGAGACCATGTTGAAGGCTGCTGAGGTCGAGGAGTATGAGTGCTGCTGTGTGTCTGTGGTCGAGGAGTGTGCGGATGTAAGCAATGCCTGCAAGAAGAGCTGTCTGTGTGCTGTGGTTGCTGCGAAATCCAGACTGGAAGGTGTCCAGAGAGTTTTTGTCCTTGAGGATTTGTCACAGCTGCAAGTTTATGGCTTTTCCCAGGGCTTTGGCCAGGTAGGGTAGCAGCTAGATGGGTAGGAAATTCTCGAGCTCTGATGGATCGGTTGTGGGTTTCTTCAGGAGGGGGCGGACTTGCAATGTCTCCAATCTTCGGGGAAGATGGCTGTTGTGATGGAGCAGTTCAGCATCTTGCAGAGTGTGTAGGCAATGAATGTACTGGCTCTGTTGTAGATGTGGTGAGAACAGGGGTATGTTGGTGAGAATGCTGGTCATGATGATTTCAGTCTCTTCTGTGGTGAGAGTGGACCAGCTGTGGGTCGTAGGTTTTGACCCTGGGCTGGTTCTGTGGAGAAAGCTGTCATAGATGTCCTTAATCTTGCTGTGGAAGAAGATGGGCAGTTTGTTGCAGAGGTCTTGCGAACGGGGTGGTCAGTGGCTTTGGAGGGAGGGTTGGTGAATTAGTTGATAACCCTGAAGAGTTCTCTTGTGTTGTGCGGGGAGGTGTTGATGCGTTCATAGAGTGCGTTTTTTTTGCGTGATGGGTGGCAATGGTGGCTCTGAAGGAGCGAGGTCTTCACAGGTTTTGCTGTTTCTCCATTTCTTTTCTAGGCGCCCGCAAGTGTGTTTGGATTCTTGGAGTTCAGCGGTAAACCAGCTGGCTTTTTTTGGGATGTGTTTGACCGAAGTTGTTTGGAGGGGGGCTAAGAAGTTGGCGCATTCTGTGATCCAGAAGTTGAGGTTGCATGCTGCGGCGTTGTCGGTGGGGGACAGAGGTGATTTGGTGAGGGTTGTGGTGAGTTGCTCATCTGTGATTCTGTCCCATTTCCTGTGGGGGGGCCCATGCGGGTGTGGAAGCGGCTGTTGGGTGCTGTGATGGCAAAGTGTATGCAGTGATGGTTGGTCCAGTCCGGGGGTGGAGGTACTCTTGATGGTGATCTGGTTGCTTGAGGTGAAAATGGGGTCTAGTGTGTGTCCTGTAGCATGTGTGGGCACGGTGATCAGTTGCCTGAGGCTGAGGGTGGCAGGATTGTCGAGTAGGGAAGTGGTGTTTCAGTTGTTTGCGGTCCTCGAGGTGGAAATTCAAGTCGCCCAGGAGGAGATAGTCAGGGGACGCCAGGGCATGTTTGGGCTGGCAATGTCTACAGTGGTGTAGCTGAAGTCTGGGCAGGGGCCAGGCAGTCTGTAGACTAGGGTGCCACGGAAGGAGGAGTTGTGAGTGGCATGGATCAGGAAGTGTAGGTGTTCCATTGTGGTGCAGTGTTTCTCCGTGTTGACCGTGATGCAGAATGAGGACTTGTGTACGATGGCTAGTCCTCCACCTGGACGGGAGGGTCAGTCCTTCCCTAGGAACTTGCACAACTGCCTACCTTCTGGGTATGAGTGATGTCCCTTGCAGGAAAGCTGATGTTTCCCTTTTTTATCCTCCGAGCAGGAATTACACAGCCAATGAAACAAGGGGACATTGCCATTAACAATGACTACAGCGCCCTACAGTGTGCCGATAACACCTGCTACTGGCCCAAGTCCAGCTCAGGGGCAGTGCATGTGCCCTACATCATCTCCCCGTCTTACAGTGAGTCTGCTTTTCCTCTGTATTGGCTGTTGAAGCTGTTTCTTATCATGTGAGTGTACTGCATGCCTTCCTGTGAGGTACCAAGTTGGATGGGCCACTTCTCCGGCCTCCCCTTGGCCATGCCAGCTCCATTAATTTCTCTCTATGCGCACCAGTTACTTTAGTTGTACCCGGCACATGGCTTACGGATGTGTGCTGTGCCTTCATTCATTTCATTTTGGTATTTGCATACTGATTACTCAATATATCAATAAAGTGCGCCACCTCACGTATTTATTCAAAACCACCCAATCGGCAATAGTAGGAAGACAGATTTGTAGGAAAATTATGAGCTTATTTGACAGGCTAGTTGTTCTGGACTGCCGCTAAGTTTGGGGCAGTCTGTCACATTTAATGCTCTCCTAACTAAGGGTTTAAGTACGAGTGTGGTGGTCCTCGGACTGCCGCAGTTGTGGTGGTCTGACCGCCACATTACGAGGTTGGCGGGCAGCCTCGCCAACCTATGACCGTCTCACCATGATCGGAGAGTGCAGGTTGGAATCAGCCAGGGTGGCGCTGAACTCAGCGTCGCCGTGCCGATTACAACCTCGTTCTCCGCCAGCCTTTTCATGGTGGTTTCACTGCTGTGAAAGGCTGGTGGAGAACAGGCGCAGTGGGCCACAAGGGGGCCCTTGCACTACTTATGCCAGTGGGATGGGCAGTGCAGCTGCCCACGTGCCAAGCACCTTTGTGATGCGCACTGTCTTCTGTGCAGACAGTGTGCATTATGAGGATGCCGGTGCCTCCTGCGGGCAGCAGATTTGCCGCCGGCTCGATTACGAGTTGGCGACAGTGCTGCCACCACTTTAGTGCTGGGATGACCGGAGGAAACCTTGGTTTCCGCCAGTCAGCCCAGCAGGAACGTCTTCATAGGGATGGCAGGGAGGTAGCCAGCATGGTGACAAGGACCCCGTCGGGACTTAGGCAGACGGGTTCATAAAAGGGCCTAATTACGAGTGTGGCCGTCCTTGGATGGCCACACTCGCGATGGCTGTTGGATTGCTGCAGTTGTGGCAGTCCGACCTCCACATTACAAGGTTGGCGGGCAGCCCCGCCAACCTACCGCCATCTCCGCTGGGATCAGAGATCCTGACGGACTGAAGGCAGTGCAGGCTGGAATCAGCCAGGACGGCGCTAAACTTAGCCCCTCCCTCCTGATTACAACCTGGTTCTCCGCCAGCCTTTTCATGGCGGTTTCACCACTATGAAAATGAAAAGGCTGGCAGAGAATAGGTGCAGGGGCCACAGGGGGGTCCCACTGCCCAGGAATGTGCACTGTCTGCACATTACGAGAGTGCTTAGTGCCCCCTGCAGGTGGGAGCATTGCCGCCGGCTTGATTATGAGCTGGCGGCAATGCTGTCTCAACTTTGTTGCTGGGCTAACCTGCAGAAATCTTGGTTTCCGCCAGTCAGCCTAGCGTGAAGTCTTAATGGCGCTGGCGTGGAGGTAGCCAGCATGGTTGCAACAACCCCGTTGGCAGTTAAGTGGACAGGTGTTCCCATCCGTCAAACTCATAATCGGGCCCTAACTCTTCACTCAGAAATAGGGGGCTCTCAGATTCACTAGCCCGTTGAGAAACCTACTGCTTTCCGTACAGGTCGATTGACCTCTACCAGGATTGGACACAGAAGAAAAAATGACTTGACGAGTATGATTTTTCAAAAATTTCATGACATACTACTTATATTCCCCTATAGCAGCATCCCAGCATGCTAACTCATCTGTACCATTTCATAAACAGTTATTCACTTTCATGCATGGCAGCCTGGCTTTAAATGTTGTTCAGCAGTGAGGTGAAGTCTAAGCTTCTGTGCTTCACGACAAAGGACCCTTTTCTAAACACCCATTCACTACTCTGAGATACTTGAAAACAGAACACAGCTGGCTACTAAAATGTTTACACATGCACTACTTAACTCATCTGACAACAAAAAGCATTCTCAGTTGACTGTAGAAGCCCCAGCAGGCACTGCCTCATAAGTGCGTCCCTGAATAGAACATATTGATAAACTTAAAAAAAGAGGTTTCTTCCAAACAAATCATGGCTTAAAGTAAACAAGATTTATGTAAAGTCAGCCAATGTCAAACCCAGTAGGCCTGGCTTGTGCATGTTTTTATTTGCATGAATTAACAGATTAGACACCGGCCTTTGGGAGTGTGACTCACACAGTTATAAGTCGGGTTGCGCTCTCTCTCTGAGTAGACTATAAATGTCAAATCAGGACAGGCTGAAACCTGTTCTCCAGTATTGGATCTTTCATAGACTCATATGCTTGAATCATTCCCTGTCGTCGAAGTGGGACTCCCCCGGTAAATTAATAAAGCAGTATATATATATCACTATCATAGGATATAATGGCAGTGAAAAGGTCAGTTTAATAGCCTATCCACGTCCTTTTTTAAAAAAAAAGAAAGAAACTTGAACTATAACCAATCATGAAACAGCACCCTCTAGAACACTCCCAACAGATGTAGAGTCCCTTAGATTTTTTACTGCACGTCATGTGAAGGGAGTCTCCCTGAGCTCTGCTCAGTTCTTCAGTTTTTACTTCTTTTTGGATCATCCAAGATTATATTTCTTATTTCATTTCTCTAGCCCTAGCACTAATATGTAAGATTAGCAGAAAACAAGGTAAAAAACTACATAAATGTGTCTAACCTTTTCCTCAAAATCTCACGTTCTGAGAGATGAGGCTATTATTAAGGCTACAGAATCTTAAATCTGTCACTAATATAAGGACAGTGGGGATTCCTTCGCCTCACAGAGGTCAGAGAGAGAAGTTGCACCAAGCTCCCCAGAAGGCGCACAGAAAAGCCAAAAAAACTTACCATGAGTCTTCATAAGGCACTTTTCACAGAGAGAAAACCTCAACTCCCTCTTCAACTCTGACAATACAACAGAGAGATCCTCGTAACCATAAAATGGGGCGTCTAAAAACCGCCTTTAAAATCATCATTCATAAGAATTACGATGACGTAGTTGATGACCAAGTCGACTATTATGTCCTCGTCCTTGATGGCCTCATCTAGGAAGGGCCTTGTCTATGATGGCCTCATCATGAAAGGCCTCATCTACGATGGTCATCTATGATGGCCTCATCTATGACTGTCGTCTACGACGGTCATCTACAGTGGTCGTCTATGACAGTCATCTATGGTGGTCATCTACGAAGGTCTTCTACAGTGGTTGTCTACGACGGTCATCTACAGTGGTCATCTACGACAGTCATCTACAGTGGTCGTCGATGACACTCATCTACAGTGCTTGTTGACGACGACCATCTACAGTGCTCGTTGACGACGACCATGTACAGTGCTTGTTGACGATGGTCATCAACGTCGGCGACGGCGGTCATCTACAGTGATCCTCAACGACAGTCATCTACAGTGGTCCTCGATGACGGTCGTTGACAACAGTTATCTACAGTGCTTGTCGACAACGGCCATCTACAGTGGTCATCGACGAAGGCCTCGTCAACAACAAACATTGTCTACATCAACCTAGTCGTTTACATTCGCCTCGTCGAACTTGATCACAATACACATTAAGACGAAAACACGTAATTGTCAACTAGAACAAAACACACATAATCCAGGATAATTTAGTGTCAAACATTAAGGTACCAATATGAGCATGTCTTCAACAATCAATATACAAAGGGGCAATTATTCTAGCAATTACACCACTCTGCCTCCAACTGCAGAGCATGGGTCAGGTCCATGTACCTCTAGTACTAGAACTTCAGAGCATATTACACCCGCAACTGGTGGATTCCCCCATCAGATTCATTTTGGTGGTATCCCTACCTTTCGGAGCGAGCGACCAAACATTTCCAGCTTCGTGTAGTAAACAAGAAATTAGTTTGTTTTTTCTTTGTGATTTTAAATAGGAAAGCTGTAAAACCTATTCCAATTGCTGATATATCCAGGAGGAATTACAATCATGGAAAACCCTGTCATTCATAATCCTGCCTAACCAGCAAGGACATGTTCTCATCTAGGTCCAGACTACTATACAGACTGCCAATTCATTGGAAATACGGGGCATTTATTGCCACCAGATGTGGTCACACATGGCCACATAAATAAGATGTTTGCCTGAAGTTTTTTTTTTTTAAATGCTGCTGCAGGGGGGTGGGATGCCATCATATGTCAGCATAGATTGTGCTACAGATGAAGCTTCAATAGGATTCCCACAACTGCCAGGGTCAGTGGTCCTTGAATGCTATGGTTCAAGGCCACAACATTTAAAATTTGAGGTACAAATAGATCTAATATTTTTAAGTACCATGCCTACGCTCTGTTTGCCAAGCACATTGATGACTCATTGCAAACAGTCAAGGCTGACTCTTGACACTACATGATCTTTTGGGGCATTACAAGTTCGAAAGAAACAATCTTTAGAGGGACCCACGAAAGACACTTATCCATTGATAAGTATTTGACTTAGCAACCCTCACAGTAGCCCTTAGGCTAGTTTGCCTACAGCGACAACGTTCTGGTGCTGATCACACCATCCAGTGAGAAGAACAGTTCCAAAAATGTTGTCATCTATGGCAGAAAATAGCATTGGACAAATAAGTCCTGGATCTCGTCACATCTCCTTCGGAAGGAAGTGCTAGCTACACTGACCAAAGGTTCCATAGAGAAAGGCCCACATTCTCAGCAAGTAATAAGCTTCTATTCTTGGTTTTGCCTCACAAACCAGGAAACAGAGGAGTGTCCAGCCATCATACACCTCCAGAATTTTGTGGAAACAATCCTTTTATGTGGTGTCCTTCAGCACAGGATTTATATTTTTTACATTCCCACCCACTCATTAGAGTTATTCGATTTGGCTTCAGATCAGCTTTTTCGGCAAGGGTTTCCCCAACTTCTACAACTTGTTGATAAAAGCACCAACGGCCTTTTAAGTGTTCAAGGCCACAGAGGCTTGCTCAAGTTGTTTCACAAGCTAAGTTTATTTGTGAATTATCAGAGATAATCAACTCCTACATCAAAGAAAATACTGTCTGTTCAGTTAGCTTTTGGACATCAAGTCCTCAGCAATCAATGTGATCCTTCTTGTACGCCTGAACATGAATGCCTTACAGGGGCAGTTACAAAAGCAATAGATTTAATCAAACAAATCATTTGAGGGACTGGTGAATTTTCACTTAGGTATGATGGATGTTCTAGTCTGGTAGTCGCAGACTACAAATGCTTCCCTGGAAAGGTGGGGCAGCTATCTACAGAACCTCTAATTCAAGGAAAGTAGTCTCTTCTCCAGAAGAGTTTACATATCACTCACCTAGATCTCAAAGCCATCTGTTCGGTCTCCAATCTTTCCTGCCAATGTGGCAGAGTCTTTGGTGTTAGTTTGCAAGGACAATACCACCAGCATGTAATACGTGAATAAACAAAGCGGCACAAGATCTTTGGGGCTGTCCAAGGAAGACCAGGAAATCTGGAGTCGGCTAATGACACACAGGATAACTCTTTGGGCCAAACATATTCCCTGGACTAGAAACTTCATAGCAGACATGCTAAACAAAACTGGAAACATCCTCCAAGAAGGGGAATTTGATCATTTGGCTTTAAGTATGATCTCGTTCTGAGGCAAACCGGCTTTACATCCCTTTGCAACAAACAAAACCTGCAAATGCCACTTCCATGCAAGTTGGCATCCACATCCAGGATCCTGGAGGAATGCCATTCGACAGATGGTCCAGGATCTATACCTACCTTTTTTCCCCAATACATTTAATACCAAAGATTCTCACCAAGAAGAGGGCAAAGCAGTCTTGTGCTGATAGCTCCCAGGTGGCTAGCGCAGCACTGGTTCGCTGAGCTTCTCCTGCTATCAGAATACAACCATATTCACCTATCAACATTCTGTAAACCTTTGACGATATACTAGGGCCAGACCCTTCATCCTGACCTGACTTCTCTCCTCTTATGCCCACAGCTCCTAAATTCCATCAATTCAAAGATCTCAGTATTCCTCAGGACTGCAGGTATATTCTCTCCAAGTCAAGGAGGAAGCCAAGATAAAGACATGTAAATATTAATGAAAACGTTTCTGCCTGTGGCACCAGAAAATCAAACCTACATCCTCTACTAGCATAATCTGGCAAATAATTATCCTATCTCCTCTCACTAGTTCAGTCACAGTTGGTGTATGCGTCTGTTAAGGTACGGCTTACGCAATATCAAGATATAGCTGTTCATCACATTTTTTCTTTCTACTCTTGCAGAATCATCAAACAGTTCATAATAGATTTATTCAGTGTTTTCCTACAGAAAGGGCTGCTTCCTTGGACTGGCACCTGAACATACTTCTATTTCAACTCATGAAAAGTTAATTCGAACCCATTCAAAGAGCACTCCTCATATTTCTCACATGGAAGGTCGTCTTGTTACTAGCGCTCACCACAAAAAGTAAGGTAGAGGAGATGTAGGCTTTCTTAACTCAAGAGCTTTCTTGCATCTCACAGGCAATTTAGTACTTCTCTGAACCAATCCACAGATTTATTCCCCCTAGTTCCTTGAGGTTTTGTCTCAATGAACCTATGATATTTGGACTTTTCTCCCGAATTCAACATCTCCAGCTGAGAGGTCTATTCATACTCTAGGTATTAAGTGATATCTAAAATTTCTACTTACATCGCACTAAGCAACACATGTGAACTGACCAACTGTTGGACTCAATAGTCAAACTTGCAACTATCGCTGAATGGATTTCAGCTGCAATCCAGTTCTGCCACTCAAGGACTAGGAATCCACTCACACAGAAAAGTAGGGTGCATTCAACTGGGGTAGTTTCCACTTCAACTACTTTGTTTGCGTAAGCACCCCTTGGAGAAGATTTGTCATGATGCGACTTGGAAAAGTGTGCATATAATTCATGCAGCATTATTACCTGGAATTGTCACAGCGCAGTCATACAGTGGTTGGACAGGTTTTACTATACCACTTATTTCATTAAGGGGGGCCTCTTTTGGTTCCATTAGTTTTTTTATCCATGTAGATGTTAATGTATGATATCTATATAGGGTATATAATTGATTATATTGCATATGAATGTTATGTATATTTTCTACTCACCATCCACTATTTGCGCTAATACTACAAGATATACAAATACAGTAACTGCTTATTATTCTGATTCTAGCATGTGAATCTATGAAAGATCCAATACTGGAGAAGAAAATAAGTTACTTACTTGTAACTGCAGTTCTCCAGTACTAGTATCTTTCATAGATTCATATGCGACCCACCCTCCTCCCCAGAGAGGCTCCCCTTATTGCTCTGGATTATCTCTTCCCACTTGTGCTTGAAAATCTGAGGGACTCAGCCTATGTTGGGAGTGTTCTAGAGGGTGCTGTTGCCTGATTGGTTATAGTTCAAGTTTGGTCCTTTTTTAAATAAAGGACATGGATAGGCTATTAAACTGACCTTTTCATTGCCATTATAGCCTATGATAGTGATATATATATATAGTGCTTTATTAATTTACCGTGGCACTCCCACTTCGACGACGGGGAATGATGCAAGCATGTGAAACTATGAAAGATAACAATACTGGAGAACTGCAGTTACAGGTAAGTAACTTATTTTCCTGTGCTGTGTTGCATGAAAGGGAGAGAGCAGATGTGGCACTGTTCTGCTCTGTCCTTGTGCTGGCGTGTGTTAGACAGCCCTGCGCCACTGCAGAAACCCCTGTGCCAAAGTGCAAGGATGTCTGTGTTGTCTGAAGCATATGTTTTGTTCTTATGGAGATTCTTCAAGTACAGCACCTATGCTTTAAGGATTTATCCACTTTGTATGTGTGCTGTACAATGCTGCACACATGCAAAGTGTGAAAAATGAGAAGAAATAAACACATTTTACACTGTGGCACCTGCCTCGAGGTGGCATAGGATTGTAGCTTGAATCTCTGTCTACAATTCTTTGTAGATAAGTATTTGCATGAAAACCCATGGAAATGCCCATGCACAATCCAACTAATGCCCCCTGACTCAAACTAACGCAAGGCAGCGCATTGCGCACTTTGTATTTCATTGGGTTAGTAGCTAATAAATCCCACCTGACCACTTTGCATCGGTTTTGCTTTAAGAAAGTAACACAGACCTAATGCACAGAGTTTGTAAATCTGGGCCTGAATGTAACTCAGTTCAGAACAGCTCTGTTGTGTTCAAAGCTGGTTTGGGGAGTTCTAGCAGCTCAGAGGGAGCCCATCTAAAGACCCTACCCGCTGATGAGAGAAGCTGCTTTGGACTCTGCAAAGTGCTGTCTTTGTCATTTTATTAGCCTATTTTGGAGACAGCTTGGTGTCATTTTATTTGTTTTTCATTCAGTGCTTAAGTTTAGCCATTGGTTCCCGGTGCTTGGCACTGGCACAAACTTGTCCACACCAGGATTTATGACAGCCTGCCAGATGGTGGTACTGTTGGTCTAATTTAGAGATGAGCACAACATCTGCAGTTTATTGCTTAAATATACATTCAAAATTACTAAAACCTGCACTTTGGGGCCTGGAATAGTCAGAATTCGCACACTTGTAGGAGTGTGAGGGTTAAAAGTTGTGTTGGTACTGTCAAGGGATACAATGACAGGGACAGTGGGTGGTGCAAGCATCAGCGGCATCCTGACAAGGGTCCTGGCACTTGTATTTTTACAAATTAATCACAGTTTACATTTATTTTGATTACCTTATCATTTCATCAATGTTACTGCTTGTCCTGTGATTTTTCTTTTGCGGTTTTATGTAGTGCAATCTCGACCTGAAAGTATTAAAGTGCTTTATATGAGCACCAGCTACAGTACACAAGGGCACATTTATTTTTTTAATTCAGCCATGGGGAGGATGTTGAGCTCACGTCGAGACTCCAACCTGGTTTCCCAGTTCCAAAGTCAGCAGCCCTGGCCATGACGCCACATCCTCTCAGTCAATAGGGTTTATGATGTCACTTTCTGTGATGTCATCAAATAAGCTAATCAGCAATTGCTGGCACATAGGCGACTCGTTAGTAGACTGTAGTGCATGTGGGGCATTGTCGAATCGGAACCCGCCACACACCTGTTGATGCAGGCCCTTTACATTTTGGGTAGAGGGAAGAGGTACGTTATGTGACTGGCATGGGCCATCTCATATACTGCACATGACCCATTGGAGGGGACGGGAGATGACCCAAAATGAGGGTGACAGAGTTTTGGAGTACAGTATAATGTGTCACTTAGGTCTTATTTAACCCCAGTTCAGATTCATAGGGTCTACACCACTAAGGGCCAGATGTAGCATTTTCCGATTTTGCGAATCGGAAATTGCGAGTCGGTGCGACTCACAATTTCCGATTCGCAAAATCAGATGCAGTACGGTGTCTCAGACACCATCTGCGAGTCACTATAGGGTCGCTAAGACCCACCTCATTAATATTAATGAGGTGGGTCGCATTTTGCGACCCCATAGCGAGTCCCTGCACTCACTGGGATGGTGGCCTGCTGAAGACAGCAGAGCTCCATGTCTGTGACTGCTTTTTAAATAAAGCAGTTTTATTTTTTTATTTTGCAGCCAGTTTTCTTTAAAGGAAAACGAGTTACAAAATAAAAAAAATAACGAAACCATTTGGTTTCGGTTTTTCAGAGTAGGCAGTGGTCCCTTGGACCACTGCCTGCTCTGAAAAACCCTTTTTGGCAACATTCACAAAGGGGAAGGGGTCCCTTTTGCAATGGGTTACCACCAGTGTGACACTGGTGGTAACTGCGAATTGCTTTGCGACCACATTCACGGTCACAAAGCAATTTAGCATAGCGATGCGAGTCGCAAATAGGAAGGGGACACCCCTTCCTATTTGGGAGTCGCATTCACAATTTGCCAGTTGGTACCAACTCGCAAATTGTAAATGAGCATCGCAAGCGGCATTTTGCATGGCACAAACTGCGATTTTCGCAGTTTGCACCATGCAAAATGCTTGCTACATCTGGCCCTAGGTCACTGGAATGCCCTCACTGTCAAGCTCCCGAGGTGGACATGGAGCGTATTTTTCAGGGACTGCCCAGCAGCCAGGGCTCTGTGGGTAGAGGTTTGGACCCCGCTTGCTCGTATCACTGGTCGGGGGAACTGGTGTGCATGGCAGCCTTTTTGCTGGGCCTTACTAAGGGCCAGATGTAGGTACAAAAAAATTAGCGACTCGCAATTTGCGAGCATGTGCGACTCGCAATTTGCGTGTCGCTAACTGGAATGCAGGTAGAAATTGCGCGGACAGATTGCGACTCGCACCCGGAGTCGCACCGCAGATAGCGAGTCTGCTGTTTACGAGGAAGCTTTTTGCGACAGCGCAAAAAACGGACTCGCAAATTGCGACTGTGCTGAAAATTGAAAGCAGGTGCTGCAGAACACTCCAGAAACCACTCCAGAACACTCAGGAAAACACTTCCTGGCACATGATGATGACATCACAGTCAGGAAGTTTACAAATACAACCGGGAGGAGGGAGGACCACACCCTTTTTAACTGCTGCACAGCAAACAGAGCACCAGCAACAATGGCTGACACTCCAAGGAAGAGAAAGCTCAAGTTTGCAGAGAAGGAGCTGGAGGTGCTCACAGATGAGTGCTGTCAGCACCATGATGAGCTTTTTGGGAAGGCAGCCCTCAATGTGCCAGACTCTGCCAAAAAACGAATTTGGCAGGAAATCCAGTAGAAGGTAAACTCCCTGGGGGTCAGCCACAGGAGTGTGGATGAACTAAAGAAGAGGTGGTACGACCTCCGCTCCCGGACCAAGGAGAGGGTGGCAGAAAGGCTCCGGGAGATGAGAGGCACAGGAGGGGGACCATCTACCATACCACCACCCACACCCGTGGAGGAAAGGGTGGAGGAGACCCTGGTGCCGGAGTCTGTAACTGGATTTGGAAAACTGGACACCACTGAGCCCGGACCATCAATCGGTGAGTACCATGTAATATGCCTGTACCCCCATCAGTGCCATACCCCCACCCACCATGTACACAGGGGCATGCACAACCAAGATAGCTCCATTTCAGAGTAGCAAACACCAGCATGATGCATTATGGGCAATGTAGTCAAGTAGGCAGTTAATAGGCAATTGTTTATTAGGAAGTTTTTAACTGATAGTAGACACTGACAGTGTGTTCCCTATGTCCCACAGGTCTCCCACAAGACACCCCCACCAGCCAAAGCAGCCAGGTGCCAATGGTCAGCCAGCCCCAAGAGGAGACAACAGGAGCAGCCACCACTCCCACATGCACCACCAACACCATCCCCTCTCTGGCAACACCCGTTGCAACAGTGGTCTCGGAGCCTGCACCAGTTACAAGCCGGAGTGACACCTCAGACATCACAGGGCCTGCACCGCTGTTGTGCTTCTGAAGTACTGGTCTGCTATTAGAAAGAATGAAAGAAAAATAAACCACACTAATGCAACGATGCAAGCTAATAAATAAATAAGGGGAAGTGAAAAATATTGAACACTTTGCGCACTGCGCTAAACACCAGCAGAAAACTAGTAATAATAGCATAATAATAGCATAGTAAGATGGAGGGGGAGAAGAGACGCCAGCTGAGTGTGAGAAGTCAAAACCAGTTAGCGAAACAGTAAATAACACCTGAGTGTGAGTAGGCAAGACTACTTGGGGAGAAAGCATCAGGGGAAATATGAACAAGACAAGCTGGGGAGAGAGTATCGGAAGACATGAGAACAGGTAGAGAAATGTGAGAGCCTCCAGACGAGTCTGAGCAATCAAGGGCAGCTGGGGAGGGAGTATCAAAAGACATAAGAACAGGTAGGGGAAGTGGAAGCCTCCAGATGAGTTTGAGTGGTCAAGACCAGCTGGGGAGAGAGTATCAGAAGAAATAGGAACATGTACGGGGATGTGAGAGCCTCCAGATGAGTGTGAGCAATCAAGGGCAGCTGGGAAGAGAGTATCAGAAGAAATAAGAACACGTAAGGGAAGTGGGAGTCTCCAGATGAGTGTGAGCAATCAAGGGCAGCTGGGGAGAGTATCAGAAGAAATAAGAACACGTAAGGGAAGTGGGAGCCTCCAGATTAGTGTGAGCGGCAAAAGAGGGGGGCGTGGCCAAGATGGCGACCAGAGCGGCAGCATAAACGACAGCTCCGCTCCTGGCCGTAAAAATTATCCTGAAATCATCGCTCCCCAGCTGTTTTTCGGGTGAGCATGGATCTCCCCTCCGCTCAGGGCCTCACTATACTGCTCCGTGAGTGACTGATTTGCCGTCTTTAAGCCCATGGGGAGCGGGTGCCGCGACCTGCCGCCTGGGGTGCGCCGGACGAGACACGGCCACCGGCGAAGACACATTCCGCCCGCGACGGCTGAGACGGAAGCCGCCGGGATCACAATATGGTGTCGGTGAGAGCTGCCCTGCCAAGTACTATCGAAATTTGGGCACCGCTCTAATTGAGCAGGGAGACTACCGAAAGTGATCCCGAGGGCGGACCCAGGTGGAAACCGCGTCGTTACCACGCATCAGGCCATAGCGCAAACTATATATAAAAAAAAAAAAATTAATGGCCATCTGATGCGTATGGCCTACTAGTTAGAGTGCGGAAGCTGCTCCAAAGAACAGAGCGCACAACGCAACCGGCAGGCCCTCTGCAGCTGAAATGTAACCCGCGCCTGCCGAGTGTCTGAGATGCTTCCAGTGCTGCTGCCGACCCTTGGCACCGGTGACTACGACACACACTGGTGTACGTGCTATACTTTGTGAGCACAATTAACGTGCATCATAATCCTGCTCTGCCCTCCCTGGGAAACATGGCAAGAGCACAGTAAGAATACAGGGAGCACGGCGGGGCTGTGTTACACCACGTCGCCTGGGGCACAAGTAATTTGGTCCTAGATTCCAGCTCGCTGGACCTAGACGCGCACGGGGTCACGCGTGAGTTGCCCCTTAGAGAGGTCCGTCCGGCGACACGCACCGGCCCGCTGCGGGCGTGCTGCACCCTCCACTACGGACTGTGCTACCCCACTCCCCATCCGGTGCAGAATCAGGAGACAGCTCGAAGCAACAGCTGAATTGAGATGAGTGCTCATGTGCGCGCCATGGGGAGCAGGGGTGCGGCATAGTCGCGAACCTCTGTGTGGCAGAACGGGGGTCATTTCTGCACTGGAAGAACTTTTAATCCCATACTGTCAGCCAACAAAAAGACAGTATTGCACTGCAAACACACCTGGACATACCCACAAACCTGCCCGCTTTCCTTCCTGCAGCGCACAGCCAGTATCAAGCCTGCCTGGAAATTAGTGAAATCACCGCCACACTACAGAGATTCAGCAATCCTGAAGCTATGTTGAAATTCTTCAGTAAAAAAACAAATCAAAGCAGGTTCTTGAGTTCAGGAATGCGCTTTATGAAACCGTGACCTCTATAAATCAGCGCGGTCCACCTAAGCTGTGCACTGCCATCCCCCTCCTCCAATAGGCACTCTGGATACCTTCTCCTGCGTGGGACCACATTATACGTCCAGCACCTATTGATACCCCCTGCTGACACAAGAGGCAAATGGGCAAACCTAAGTCCACGAGAGCACCCACGAAGACTATGGATACATCCGTCCCCCCTCCAGACGATCAAAGTGCAACTTATCAGGCATTACAAAAAATGGAAACCACCTTACACAACCATACATCACAATTTGAAAAGGTGCTGCAGGCCATCCTCGATACCAAGACCACCCTAGAAGCAAAGATCGGCGCAGTGGTGGAGGATGTCAACTTACTTTGTGCTGATCAACATACATTATCGGGTTGGGGAGGTGGGAAAGGATTTGGCTGAGATACCTCCGGCAGTAAAAACACTTCAAGAGCAGTTTCTACATTTAACAACAGGTGGATAGCCTAAAACGCAGAGTAGAGGACGCGTAAGGAAGATCATCACGCAATAACATACTTGGTGGGCTTCCCGGAATGAGTGGAAGGCCCCAGTGCTGAACTGTTTTTGGAGAAATGGCTCACGGAGACCCTACTACCTGACAGGGTTCCGAAGTGCTTTTCAATAGAACGTGCACACAGAATACCAGACAGGCCCCTGCCGCCAGGAGCACCTCCTCGCCCCTTGATAGCTAGGGTGCTCAATTATCGCGACAGGGACCTTATATTACAGATAATTCGCAAAATGAACACTGTACGACACGAAAACGCAACAATTACAGCCTATCCTGATTTTATTGCAGAGGTCAAGGGTAAGCAAAACTCTTTCTATCGTGTAAAGGAGCACCTCCGCGAACATAATATCAAATATGCGCTGCTGTTTCAGGCTAAGCTCCGAGTGCAGGATGCCTCTCAAGTACACATTTTTACTTCACCAGAGGATGCCTGGACCTGGATGCATGCCAAGGGACTAGCTAGACCTGCAAATTCAGACAACACAGAGGAAGGCAGGTCTTTTCCATAGGTAAAGCGCAGGCAACGAAAGCGACAAGGGCTTGGACCCACGCCCGAACAACTGATTGAGGAACGCTCTAAGCTCTTGCACGCCACATCCAAATTTGTTTCTGATCCTCCGGTGGCATCACCCACACAGGGGGATGCTGAGTCAGCGCCAGATACCCCATCTGACTCTACGGACTCCCCGTTGGGACCGTTGCTAACTCCGCACTCTGCTGACGAAATTTGAAATTGTTCTTCTACCTCCCCGATCACAAACATTATGCTGTAACACACTACCAGGTCCCACGTTTCGTGCATTGAGCATTGTGTTCTTCAAATCTGCGGATGGATGAGACCTGTTGCACAACTTCCTCCCCTGGGACACTTCTATAGGAGGCTGGCCTGGCTTATAGTGGGTACCTTGTGGTACTTACACCTTGTGCCAGGTCCAGTTATCCCTTATTAGTAGATTAGAGGTATTCTAGCAGCTTTGGCTGATAGAGGTAGCTATAGCAGAGCAGCTTAGGCTGAACTAGGAGACATGCAAAGCTCCTACTACACCAATTATATCACTTAGCACCATATCATAAGAAAACACAATACTCAGAGTTACTAAAAATAAAGGTACTTTATTTTAGTGACAATATGCCAAAAGTATCTCAGAGGATATACTCCCTTAGGAGGTAAGTAAAATACACAAAATATACACACAAACCAAAATCAGGTAAGTAAACAGTTAGAAAAGTAGTGCAAACACTGTAGGACACAATATAATGCAATAGGAGACAGTAGGCCTAGGGGCAACACAAACCATATACTCCAAAAGTGGAATGCGAACCACAAATGGACCCCAGGCCTAGTGTAGTGTGTAGAGGGTCGCTGGGAGTGTAAGAAAACACTAAGGGTGTCCAAGATACCCCACCCCAAGACCCTGAAAACTAGGAGTAAAGTTACCCTACTACCCCAGAAAGACAGTAAAGTCGAGATAGGGGATTCTGCAAAGACAACAACTGACTGCAAAGCACTAAAGACGGATTCCTGGACCTTTGGACCTGTAAAGGAAGGGAACCAGGTCCAAGAGTCACGCAAGTGTCCAGGGGGAGCAGGAGCCCACTAAATCCCGGTTGAAGGTGCAAAAGGGCTGCCTCCGGGTGGAAGAAGCCAAAGATTCTGCAACAACGGAAGGTGCCAGGAACTTCTCCTTTGGTCAGAAGATGTCCCACAGTGTGCTGGAGGATGCAGAGTTGTTTCCACGCAGAAAGACCGCAAACAAGCCTTGCTAGCTGCAAGAGTTGCGGTTGAAGATTTTGGGTGCTACCAGGGCCCAGGAAGGACCAGGAGGTTGCCCCTTGGGGGAGGAGACAGAGGGGGTGCTCAGCAACATGGAGCGCCCACGCAGAAGCAAGCAGCACCCGCAGAAGCACCTGAACAGGTGTTCAGAAGGTCTGAGTACGACAGCCGACTCAGCAAAACAAAAGGGAGTCCCACGAAGTCAGAGTCCAACTCAGCGAGTTGGGCAATGCAGGACGGAGTGCTGGGGACCTGGGCTAGGCTGTGCACGAAGGAAGTCTTGCAAAAGTGCACAGAAGCCCTAGCAGCTGCAGTTCACGCAGTACACAGGATTACTGTCTGGCGTGGGGAGGCAAGGACTTAACTCCACCAAATTTGGACAGAAGGGCCACTGGACTGTCAGAGACCCTTGGATCTAGCTCCTGTGTTCCAGGGACCACACTCGTCGAGATGAGAGGGTACCCAGAGGACCGGTGATGCAGAAGTTTGGTGCCGGCGTTGGCAGGGGGAAGATTCCGTCGACCCACAAGAGATTTCTTCTTGACTTCCAGTGCAGGTTGAAGGCAGACAGCCCTCAGAGCATGCACCACCAGGAAACAGTCGAGAAAGCCGGCAGGATGAGGCGCTACAATGTTGCTGGTAGTCTTCTTGCTACTTTGTTGCGGTTTTGCAGGCATCCTGGAGCAGTCAGTGGTCGATCCTTGGCAGAAGTCGGTGAGGGAAGTGCAGAGGAACTCTGGTGAGCTCTTGCATTTGTTATCTGGTGAGATACCCACAGGAGAGACCCTAAATAGCCCTCAGAGGAGGATTGGCTACAGAGAAAGGTAAGCACCTATCAGGAGGGGTCTCTGACGTCACCTGCTGGCACTGGCCACTCAGAGCTGTCCATTGTGCCCTCACACCTCTGCATCCAAGATGGCAGAGGTCTGGGACACACTGGAGGAGCTCTGGGCACCTCCCCTGGGAGGTGCTGGTCAGGGGAGTGGTCACTCCCCTTTCCTTTGTCCAGTTTCACGTCAGAGCAGGGCTGGGGGGATCCCTGAACCGGTGTAGACTGGCTTATGCAAGGAGGGCACCATCTGTGCCCTTCAAAGCATTTCCAGAGGCCAGAAGAGGCTACTTCTCTCAGGCCCTTCACATCTATTTCCAAAGGGAAAGGGTGTGACACCCTCTCTCAGCTGAAATCCTTTCTTCTGCCTTCCTGGGACTGGGCTGCCCAGACCCCAGGGGGGCAGAAACCTGTCTGATGGGTTGGCAGCAGCGGTAGCTGCAGAGAAAACCCCGTAAAGTTAGTTTGGCAGTACCCAGGCTCTATGCTGGAGCCCCGGGGATACATGGAATTGTCCCCCGACAATTCCATGATCCTCGACATGTTACATGGCCATGTTCGGAGTTACCATGGTGACACTACATATAGGTATTGACCTATATGTAGTGCACGCATGTAATGGTGTCCCCACACTTACAAAGTCCGGGGAAATTGCCCTGAACAATGTGGGGGCACCTTGGCTAGTGCCGGGGTGCCCTCACACTAAGTAACTTTGCACCTAACCTTCACTAAGTGAGGGTTAGACATATAGGTGACTTATAAGTTACTTAAGTGCAGTGGTAAATGGCTGTGAAATAACGTGGACGTTATTTCACTCAGGCTGCACTGGCAGGCCTGTGTAAGAATAGTCAGATCTCCCTATGGGTGGCAAAAGAAATGCTGCAGCCCTTAGGGATCTCCTGGAACCCCAATACTCTGGGTACCTAGGTACCATATACTAGGGAATTATAAGGGTGTTCCAGTGTGCCAATGAGAATTCGTAAAATTAGTCACTAGCCTGCAGTGACAATTTTAAAAGCAGAGAGAGCATAAACACTGAGGTTCTGGTTAGAAGAGCCTCAGTGACACAGTTAGGCACCACACAGGGAACACATACAGCGCACACTTTATGAGCACTGGGGTCCTAGCTAGCAGGATCCCAGTGACACATAGGCAAAAACAAACATACATACAGTAAAAATGGGGGTAACATGCCAGGCAAGATGGTACTTTCCTACAACTTCTAATTGAGGTTTAGGCGGAGGGTTGAGTGTGACTATCCGTAGAGCCGGGAGACTGAACTCTTAACTTTCACTTACATTATACACACCCCGCTCCATATGGACCTGTTCTACTCTATGCCATTCAGCGGATTTTATTCTGCTAAGGCAGTTATAATATTATTGTTTTGTATTGTTTTTGGTAGTTTTTTTTTCTTTGTAATCTTTTTATAGAGTTCTTTCTTAGGTGCTCAAACAGGATAGTATTATTAGCGTCACATATTATATCTTGCCTGCAAGGCGTCCTACAGTGGTTGAGAATGTGGGGGCTCACATATAATAGGCTGTTGGTGTCTGATACCTTTTGGGAAGGGTTGGAGCAGGGGACTTGTGATGCACTAGTCTACTCAATCTTCACATACTCTCATGGCCACACTGGGAAGTAAACATGTTCCATGATATAATGTGATGACTTGGAATGTAAGAGGGATGGCGTCTCCGCGCAGGCAACAGCGAGTATATGCGTATCTTAGGAGACACCAAATAGATATTGTAGGAAGTTGGCTCTGTATGCACTATTTCAAAGTAAGAAATAGCATGGACAGAGTCCAAGGGTTCCCATTAGAGGTAAGATAATAGCAAAAAGAGATAATTGTAATGCTCTATTTTGTGGTAGTGTGGTCGAGCAGTAGGCTTATCAGAGGGTAGTGTTAAGCATTTGTTGTACACACACAGGCAATAAATGGGGAACACACACTCAAAGACTATTCCAGGCCAATAGGTTTTTATATAGAAAAATATATTTTCTTAGTTTATTTTAAGAACCACAGGTTCAAGATTTACAAACAATACTTTAAATGAAAGGTATTTCACTTAGGAACTTTAGGAACTTTGAATTAGCAAAATATCTTATACAGTTTTCACACAAATGGCAATAAGCTATTTTAAAACTAGACAGGGCAATTTTCGACAGTTCCTGGGGGAGGTAAGTGTTTGTTAGTTTTGCAGGTAAGTAAACCACCTACAGGGTTCAAAGTTGGGTCCAAGGTAGTCCACGTTGGGGGTTCAGAGCAACCCCAAAGTTACTACACCAACAGCTCAGGGCCGGTCAGGTGCAGAGGTCAAAGTGGTTCCCAAAACGCATAGGCTTCAATGGAGAAGGGGGTGCCCCGGTTCCAGTCTGCCAGCAGGTAAGTACCTGCGTCTTCGGAGGGCAGACCAGGGGGGTTTTGTAGGGCCCCGGGGGGGACACAAGTCAGCACAAAAAGTACACCCTCAGCGGCACGGGGGCGGCCGGGTGCAGTGTGCAAACAGGCGTCGGGTTTGCAATGTAGTTCAATGGGAGACCTAGGGGTCTCTTCAGCAATGCAGGCAGGCAAGGGGGGGGGGGGGCTCCTCGGGGAAGCCACCACCTGGGCAAGGGAGAGGGCCACCTGGGGGTCGCTCCTGCACTGAAGGTCGTATCCTTCAGGTCCTGGGGGCTGCGGGTGCAGTGTCCTTACCAGGTGTCGGGTTCTTAGAAGCAGGCAGTCGCGGTCAGGTTCAGCCTCTGGATTCCCTCTGCAGGCGTTGCTGTAGTGGCTCCGGAGGGTAAACTCTGGCTACTCACGGGCTCGCAGTCGCCGGGGAGTCCTCCCTGTAGTGTTGGTTCTCCACAAGTCGAGCCGGGGGCGTCGGGTGCAGAGTGCAAAGTCTCACGCTTCCGGCGGGAAACGTGTGTTCTTTTAAAGTTGCTTCTTTGTTGCAAAGATGCTTCTTCCTTGGAGCAGAGCCGCTGTCCTCGGGAGTTCTTGGTCCTTTTAGATGCAGGGTAGTCCTCTGAGGCTTCAGAGGCCGCTGGACCCTGTGGAACGCGTCGCTGGAGCAGTTCTTTTGAAGTGGGGAGACAGGCCGGTAGAGCTGAGGCCAAAGCAGTTGGTGTCTCCGTCTTCTCTGCAGGTTTTTCAGCTCAGCAGTCCTTCTTCGTCTTAGGTTGCAGGAATCTAGTTACCTAGGTTCTGGGAGCCCCTAAATACTCGATTTAGGGGTGTGTTTAGGTCTGGGGGGTTAGTAGCCAATGGCTACTAGCCCTGAGGGTGGCTACACCCTCTTTGTGCCTCCTCCCTGAGGGGAGGGGGCACATCCCTAATCCTATTGGGGGAATCCTCCATCTGCAAGATGGAGGATTTCTAAAAGTCAGAGTCACCTCAGCTCAGGACACCTTAGGGGCTGTCCTGACTGGCCAGTGACTCCTCCTTGTTTTTCTCATTATCTCCTTCGGCCTTGCCGCCAAAAGTGGGGCCGTGGCCGGAGGGGGCAGGCAACTCCACTAGCTGGAGTGCCCTGGGGTGCTGTAACAAAGGGGGTGAGCCTTTGAGGCTCACCGCCAGGTGTTACAGTTCCTGCAGGGGGAGGTGAGAAGCACCTCCACCCAGTACAGGCTTTGTTACTAGCCACAGAGTGACAAAGGCACTCTCCCCATGTGGCCAGCAACATGTCTGGTGTGTGGCAGGCTGCTAAAACTAGTCAGCCCACACTGGTAGTTGGGTATGGTTTCAGGGGGCATCTCTAAGATGCCCTCTGGGGTGTATTTTACAATCAAATGTACACTGGCATCAGTGTGCATTTATTGTGCTAAGAAGTTTGATACCAAACTTTCCAGTTTTAAGTGTAGCCATTATGGTGCTGGGGAGTTCGTGCATGACAGACTCCCAGACCATACACTCTTATGGCTACCCTGCACTTACAATGTCTAAGGTTTTGCTTAGACACTGTAGGGGCATAGTGCTCATGCACTTATGCCCTCACCTATGGTATAGTGCACCCTGCCTTAGGGCTGTAAGGCCTGCTAGAGGGGTGACTTCTCTATGCCTATAGGCAGTGTGAGGTTGGCATGGCACCCTGAGGGGAGTGCCATGTCTAATTAGTCATTTTATCCCCACCAACACACACAAGCTGGCAAGCAGTTTGTCTGTGCTGAGTGAGGGGTCTCCAGGGTGGCATAAGACATGCTGCAGCCCTTAGAGACCTTCCCTGGCATCAGGGCCCTTGGTACCAGGGGTACCAGTTACAAGGGACTTACCTGGATGCCAGGGTGTGCCAATTGTGGAAACAAAGGTACAGGTTAGGGAAAAAACACTGGTGCTGTGGCCTGGTTAGCAGGCCTCAGCACACTTTCAAATCATAACTTGGCATCAGCAAAGTCAAAAAGTCAGGGGGTAACCATGCCAAGGAGGCATTTCCTTACAGAACCCCCCAAACGAAAGAGAATGAGACTAACCTTTCCCAAATCTTCATTTTCTAAGTGGAAGAACCTGGAAAGGCCATCTGCATTGGCATGGGCAGTCCCAGGTCTGTGTTCAACTATAAAGTCCATTCCCTGTAGGGAGATGGACCAGCTCAACAGTTTTCGATTTTCACCTTTCATTTGCATTAGCCATCTGAGAGGTCTGTGGTCTGTCTGAACTACAAAGTGAGTACCAAAGAGGTATGGTCTCAGCTTCTTCAGGGACCAAACCACAGCAAAGGCCTCCCTCTCAATGGCACTCCAACGCTGCTCCCTGGGGAGTAACCTCCTGCTAATGAAAGCAACCGGCTGGTCAAGGCCATCATCATTTGTTTGGGACAAAACTGCCCCTATCCCATGTTCAGAGGCATCAGTCTGCACAATGAACTGCTTGGAGTAATCTGGAGCTTTGAGAACTGGTGCTGTGCACATTGCTTGTTTCAGGGCGTCAAAGGCCTGTTGGCATTCTACAGTCCAGTTTACCTTCTTGGGCATTTTCTTGGAGGTAAGTTCTGTGAGGGGTGTCACTATGGATCCATATCCCTTCACAAACCTCCTGTAGTACCCAGTCAAGCCAAGGAATGCCCTGACTTTATTCTGGGTTTTTGGAGCTGCTCAGTCCAGAATAGTCTGGACCTTAGGCTGGAGAGGCTGAACTTGGCCTCCACCTACAATGTGTCCCAAGTAAACCACAGTCCCCTGCCCTATCTGACATTTGGATGCCTTGATAGAGAGGCCTGCTGCTTGCAGGGCCTTCAAAACCTTCTTCAGGTGGACCAGGTGATCCTGCCAGCTGGAGCTAAAGACAGCAATATCGTCAAGATAAGCTGCACTAAAGGACTCCAAGCCAGCAAGGACTTGATTCACCAACCTTTGGAAGGTGGCAGGGGCATTCTTTAAACCAAAGGGCATAACAGTAAACTCATAATGCCCATCAGGTGTGGAGAATGCTGTCTTTTCTTTTGCTCCTGGTGCCATTTTGATTTGCCAGTACCCTGCTGTCAAGTCAAAGGTACTTAAGTATCTGGCAGCACCTAGTTTGTGTATCAGTTCATCTGCCCTTGGAATGGGATGGGCATCTGTCTTGGTGACAGAATTAATTCCTCTGTAGTCCACACAAAACCTCATCTCTCTCTTTCCATCTTTGGTGTGAGGTTTGGGGACTAAGACCACTGGGCTAGCCCAGGGGCTGTCAGAGTGCTCAATGACTCCCATGTCCAGCATCTTGTGGCCTTCCACCTTAATGCTTTCCTTAACTTGGTCAGACTGTCTGAAAAATTTGTTTTTGACAGGCATGCTGTCTCCTGTGTCCACATCATGGGTACACATGTGTGTCTGACCAGGGGTTAGGGAAAAGACCTCAGCAAACTGTTGCAGGACCTTCCTACGGTCAGATTGCTGTTCGCCAGAGAGGGTGTCTGAATAGATCACTCCATCTACTGAGCCATCTTTAGGGTCTGTGGAGAGGAGATCAGGGAGAGGTTCACTCTCAGCTTCCTGGTCCTAATCTGTTACCATCAACAGATTCACATCTGCCCTGTCATGGAAGAGTTTTAGGCGGTTCACATGGATCACCCTTTTGGGGGTCCTGCTAGTGCCTAGGTCTACCAGGTAGGTGACCTGACTCTTCCTCTCTAGCACTGGGAAAGGGCCACTCCATCTGTCTTGAAGTGCCCTGGGAGCCACAGGCTCCAGAACCCAGACTATCTGCCCTGGCTGAAACTCAACCATAGCAGCCTTTTGGTCATACGACATCTTCTGGAGTTGTTGGCTAGCCTCAAGGTTTTTACTTGCCTTTTCCATGTACTCTGCCATCCTTGAACGTAGGCCTAGTACATAGTCCACTATATCTTGTTTAGGCTCATGAAGAGGTCTCTCCCAGCCTTCTTTTACAAGAGCTAGTGGTCCCCTTACAGGATGGCCAAACAGAAGTTCAAAGAGGGAAAACCCTACTCCCTTCTGAGGCACCTCTCTGTAGGCGAAAAGCAGACATGGCAAGAGGACATCCCATCTCCTTTTGAGTTTTTCAGGGAGCCCCATGATCATGCCTTTCAATGTCTTGTTAAATCTTTCTACAAGACCATTGGTTTGTGGATGGTATGGTGTGGTGAATTTGTAAGTCACCCCACACTCATTCCACATATGTTTCAGGTATGCTGACATGAAGTTGGAACCTCTGTCAGACACCACCTCCTTAGGAAATCCCAATCTGGTAAAAATATCAATGAGTGCTTTGGCTAATGCAGGGGCAGTAGTCGACCTAAGGGGAATTGCTTCAGGGTATCTAGTAGCATGATCCACTACTACTAGTATGTATTGGTTCCTTGAGGCTGTGGGAGGTTCAAGTGGACCCACTATGTCCACACCCACTCTTTCAAAGGGGACCCCCACCACTGGAAGTGGAATGAGGGGGGCCTTTGGGTGTCCACCTGTCTTACCACTGGCTTGACAGGTGTGTAGGAAAGTACCATCTTGCCTGGCATGTTACCCCCATATTTCACTGTATATATGTTGTTTTAGTGTGTGTCACTGGGACCCTGCCAGCCAGGGCCCCAGTGCTCATAAGTGTGCCCTGTATGTGTTCCCTGTGTGATGACTAACTGTCTCACTGAGGCTCTGCTAACCAGAACCTCAGTGGTTATGCTCTCTCTGCTTTCCAAATTGTCACTAACAGGCTAGTGACCAATTTCACCAATTCACATTGGCATACTGGAACACCCTTATAATTCCCTAGTATATGGTACTGAGGTACCCAGGGTACTGGGGTTCCAGGAGATCCCTATGGGCTGCAGCATTTCTTTTGCCACCCATAGGGAGCTCTGACAATTCTTACACAGGCCTGCCACTGCAGCCTGAGTGAAATAACGTCCACGTTATTTCACAGCCATTTACCACTGCACTTAAGTAACTTATAAGTCACCTATATGTCTAACCTTCACCTGGTGAAGGTTGGGTGCTAAGTTACTTAGTGTGTGGGCACCCTGGCACTAGCCAAGGTGCCCCCACATCGTTCAGGGAAAATTCCCCGGACTTTGTGAGTGCGGGGACACCATTTCACACGTGCACTATACATAGGTCACTACTTATGTATAGCGTCACAATGGTAACTCCGAACATGGCTATATAACATGTCTAAGATCATGTAATTGTCACCCCAATGCCATTCTGGCATTGGGGAGACAATTCCAGGATCCCCCGAGTCTCTAGCGCAGACCCGGGTACTGCCAAACTGCCTTTCCCGGGGTTTCACTGCAGCTGCTGCCAACCCCTCAGACAGGTTTCTGCCCTCCTGGGGTCCAGCCAGGCCTGGCCCAGGAAGGCAGAACAAAGAACTTCCTCAGAGAGAGGGTGTTGCACCCTCTCCCTTTGGAAAAAGGTGTCAGGGCTGGGGAGGAGTAGCCTCCCCCAGCCTCTGGAAATGCTTTGATGGGCACAGATGGCGCCCATCTCTGCATAAGCCAATCTACACCGGTTCAGGGATCCCCCAGCCCTGCTCTGGCGCGAAACTGGACAAAGGAAAGGGGAGTGACCACTCCCCTGACCTGCACCTCCCAGGGGAGGTGCCCAGAGCTCCTCCAGCGTGCCCCAGACCTCTGCCATCTTGGATTCAGAGGTGTGCTGGCACACTGGACTGCTCTGAGTGGTCAGGGCCAGCAGGTGATGTCAGAGACTCCTTCTGATAGGCTCTTACCTGTGTTACTAGCCTATCCTCCTTCCTAGGTAGCCAAACCTCCTTTTCTGGCTATTTAGGGTCTCTGTTTTGGGGAATTCTTCAGATACCGAATGCAAGAGCTCATCAGAGTTCCTCTGCATCTCCCTCTTCACCTTCTGCCAAAGGATCGACCACTGACTGCTCAGGACGCCTGCAAAACCGCAACAAAGTAGCAAAGACGACTACTGCAACCTTGTATCGCTTCATCCTGCCGGCTTTCTCGACTGTTTCCTGGTGGTGCATGCTCTGGGGGTAGCCTGCTTCCTTCTTGCACCAGGAGTTCTGAAGAAATCTCCCGTGGGTTGATGGAATCTTCCCCCTGCAACCGCAGGCAACAAAAGACTGCATCACCGGTCCTCTGGGTCCCCTCTCAGCACGACAAGCGTGATCCCTGGAACTCAGCAACTCTATCCAAGTGACTCCCACAGTCCAGTGACTCTTCAGTCCAAGTTTGGTGGAGGTAAGTCCTTGCCTCCCCACGCTAGACTGCATTGCTGGGTACCGCGTGATTTGCAGCTGCTCCGGCTCCTGTGCACTCTTCTAGGATTTCCTTTGTGCACAGCCAAGCCTGGGTCCCCGACACTCTAACCTGCAGTGCACAACCTCCTGAGTTGTCATCCGGCGTCGTGGGACTCCCTTTTCTGACTTCGGGTGGACTCCGGTTCACTCCTCTTCTAAGTGCCTGTTCTGGTACTTCTGCGGGTGCTGCCTGCTTCTGTGAGGGCTCCCTGACTTGCTGGGCGCCCCCTCTGTCTCCTCATCCAAGTGGCGACATCCTGGTCCCTCCTGTGCCACAGCAGCATCCAAAAACCCTAACTGCAACCCTTGCAGCTAGCAAGGCTTGTTTGCGGTCTTTCTGCGTGGGAACACCTCTTCAAGCTTCTTCACGACGTGGGACATCCATCCTCCAAAGGGGAAGTTCCTAGTCCTCTTCGTTCTTGCAGAAACCAAAGCTTCTTCCATCCGGTTGCAGCTTCTTTGCACCCTCAGCTGGCATTTCCTGGGCATCTGCCCACTATCGACATTGTCGCGACTCTTGGACTTGGTCCCCTTGTTTCACAGGTACTCAGGTCCGGAAATCCACTGTTGTTGCTTCGCTGGTGTTGGTCTTCCTTGCAGAAACCCCCTATCACAACTTCTGTGCTCTCTGGGGGTTATAGGTGCACTTTACACGTACTTTTCAGGGTCTTGGGGTGCGGTATTTTTCTAACCCTCACTGTTTTCTTACAGTCCTAGCGACCCTCTACAAGCTCACATAGGTTTGGGGTCCATTCGTGGTTCGCATTCCACTTTTGGATTATATGGTTTGTGTTGCCCCTATACCTATGTGCTCCTATTACAATCTATTGTAACTTTACAATGCTTGCATTACTTCCTTTTGCTATTACTGCATATTTTTGGTATTGTGTACATATATCTTGTGTATATTTGGCATCCTCATACTGAGGGTACTCACTGAGATACTTTTGGCATATTGTCATAAAAATAAAGTACCTTTATTTTTAGTATATCTGTGTATTGTGTTTTCTTATGATATTGTGCATATGACAGCAGTGGTATAGTAGGAGCTTTGCATGTCTCCTAGTTCAGCCTAAGCTGCTCTGCTATAGCTACCTTTTATCAGCCTAAGCTGCTAGAAACACCTCTTCTACACTAATAAGGGATAACTGGACCTGGTACAGAGTGTAAGTACCCCTTGGTACCCACTACATGCCAGGCCAGCCTCCTACAAGGTGGCACAGGAGACACAAAACTCCTTGACCTTCTGGGACATGTTGGGCCAATAGAAGTGGTTGACTAATCTCTCCCACGTCTTGGCCTGTCCCAATTGCCCAGCAAGAGGAATATCATGAGCTAAGGTCAGAATGAACTCCCTAAACTCCTGAGGCACTACCACTCTCCTAGTGGCACCAGGTTTGGGATCTCTTGCCTCAGTGTAAAGGGGTCCATCTTCCCAATAGACTCTATGTGTTCCTGTTATTTTGCCTTTGGCTCTTCAGCAGCTTGCTGCCTAAGGCCTTCAAGAGAGGGACAGGTTTCTTGCTCCTTACACAACTGTTCCCTTGAGGGTCCCCCTGGGCCTAGGAGCTCAACCTGATAAGGTTCTAACTCCATGGGCTCAGTTCCCTCAGAGGGCAGAACTTCTTCCTGGGAAGAGATGTTCTCTTTCTCTTGTTGTGTTGAAGCTGGTTCCCCAGTCTTCTTTCCTTTTCTCTTGGAGGGTTGGGCCCTTTTTCCAGGCTCCAACACCACTTTTTTACCCTGAGCCTTGCACTGTGCCCTCGTCTTGACACACACCAGTTCAGGGATACCCAGCATGGCTGCATGGGTTTTGAGTTCTACCTCAGCCCATGCTGAGGACTCCAGGTCATTTCCAAGCAAACAGTCTACAGGGATATTTGAGGAGACCACTACCTGTTTCAGGCCATTGACCCCTCCCCACTCTAACGTTACCATAGCCATGGGATGTTCTTTAGTCTGATTGTCAGCGTTGGTGACTGGATAAGTTTGTCCAGCCAGGTATTGACCAGGGGAAACCAGTTTCTCTGTCACCATGGTGACACTGGCACCTGTATCACTCAGGCCTTCTACACTTGTCCCATTAATTAAGAGTTGCTGCCTGTATTTTTGCATATTAGGGGGGCAGGCAGCCAGTGTGGCTAAATCCAGCCCACCCTCAGAGACTAATGTAGCTTCAGTGTGGACCCTGATTTGCTCTGGGCACACTGTTGATCCCACTTGGAGACTGACCATTCCAGTGTTAGCTGGATTAGAGTTAGAAGTGGAACCTTTCTTGGGACAAGCCTTGTCTCCAGTTTGGTGTCCTTGCTGATTACAGCTACGACACCAGGCCTTTTTGGGATCAAAGTTTTTACCCTTGTACCCAAAATTGGATTGTGAAGAGGCTCTGGGCCCTCCCTCCTGAGCAGGTTTTTGGGGCCCTATAGAAGACTCTTTACTTTTTCCCTTGGATGTCTCAACTCTCTTCCCCTGGGAAGTCTTTGTGACCCCTTTCTTTTGGTCACCCCCTGTGGAAGTCTTGGTCACCCTAGTCTTGACCCAATGGTCCGCCTTCTTTACCAATTCTTGGGGAGAAATTGGTCCTAGGTCTACCAGATGCTGATGCAGTTTATCATTGAAACAATTACTTAACAGGTGTTCTTTCACAAATAAATTGTACAGCCCATCATAATCATTTACACCACTGCCATGAATCCAACCATCCAGTGTTTTCACGGAGTAGTCTACAAAATCAACCCAGGTCTGGCTCGAGTATTTTTGAGCCCCCCTGAACCTAATTCTATACTCCTCAGTGGAGAATCCAAAGCCCTCAATCAGGGTAGCCTTCATGAGGTCATAGGATTCTGCATCTTTTCCAGAGAGTGTGATGAGTCTATCCCTACACTTTCTAGTGAACATTTCCCAAAGGAGAGCACCCCAGTGAGATCTGTTTACTTTTCTGGTTGCACAAGCCCTCTCAAAAGCTGTGAACCATTTGGTGATGTCATCACCATCTTCATATTTAGTTACAATCCCTTTTGGGATTTTCAACATGTCAGGAGAATCTCTGACCCTATTTATGTTGCTGCCACCATTGATAGGACCTAGGCCCATCTCTTGTCTTTCCCTTTCTATGGCTAGGAGCTTTCTCTCTAAAGCCAATCTTCTGACCATCCTGGCTAACAGGAGGTCATCTTCATTGAGGCTGCCCTCAATGCTTCCAGAGTTGCTGGACTCTCCTGTGAGAGAAGCAGCATCTCTGACTATCACATTTGGAGTCAGGGTTTGAGAGACCCTGGGCTCCCTATCTAGGACTGGAGGTGGGGAAATCCTCCATGTCACTAGGTTCCCCCTCTGTGAGGCCATCATCAGAGGGGTTGTTTTGAGCAAACTCTGCCAAAAGCTCCTGGAGCTGTATTTTGGTAGGGTTTGAACCAGTTTTAATCTTTTTGAGTTTGCAGAGACCTTAACTCTGACATTCTAAGATGCAGGTAAGGGGTGAGGTTGAGTTCCATCACTATCTCTTCTGCATTAGACATTATGGGGGTCATTCTGACTTTGGCGGGCGGCGGAGGCCGCCCGCCAAAGTCCCGCCGTCAGAATACCGCTGCGCGGTCAGAAGACCGCCGCTGTAATTCTGAGTTTCCCGCTGGGCTGGCGGGCGACCGCCAGAAGGCCGCCCACCAGCCCAGCGGGAAACCCCCTTCCATGAGGATGCCAGCTCCGAATGGAGCTGGCGGAGTGGAAGGGGTGCGACGGGTGCAGTTGCACCCGTCGCGATTTTCAGTGTCTGCTTGGCAGACACTGAAAATCTTGGTGGGGCCCTGTTAGGGGGCCCCTGCAGTGCCCATGCCATTGGCATGGGCACTGCAGGGGCCCCTAGGGGCCCCACGACACCCGTTACCGCCAGCCAGGTTCTGGTGGTCAAAACCGCCAGAACCAGGCTGGCGGTAAGGGGGTCGGAATCCCCGCCATGGAGGATTCCCTAGGGCAGCTGGAAACCGGCGGGACACCGCCGGTTTCCCGTTTCTGACCGCGGCGGTAGAATGCCCATGGATGCACCGCCAGCCTGTATGCCGGTGCATCCGCGGTCCCCGGCCCTGGCGGTAGACAACCGCCAGGGTCGGAATGACCCCCAATGTTTCTAAAAGTTGGAATACTTTTTAAGAATCTAAAACAATCTCTAGAACTTAATTCAAACTTTTACAAAACTTTTAAACTCTAAAAGAAATGCTAGCAGGGACTAACACAAGGCCCTAGCAGGACTTTTAAAAATTTAGAAAAATAGCTCAAATTTCAAAAATCAGTTTCTAATGACAATTTTGGGAATTTAGTCGTGTGATCAGGTATTGGCTGAGTAGTCCAGCAAATGCAAAGTCTTGTACCCCACCGCTGATCCACCAATGTAGGAAGTTGGCTCTGTATGCACTATTTCAAAGTAAGAAATAGCATGCACAGAGTCCAAGGGTTCCCCTTAGAGGTAAGATAGTGTCAAAAAGAGATAATTCTAATGCTCTATTTTGTGGTAGTGTGGTCGAGCAGTAGGCTTATCAGAGGGTACTGTTAAGCATTTGTTGTACACACACAGGCAATAAATGGGGAACACACACTCAAAGACAATTCCAGGCCAATAGTTTTTTTTATAGAAAAATATATTTTCTTAGTTTATTTTAAGAACCACAGGTTCAAGATTTACAAACAATACTTTAAATGAAAGGTATTTCACTTAGGAACTTTAGGAACTTTGAATAAGCAAAATAGCATATACAGTTTTCACACAAATGGCAATAAGCTATTTTAAAACTAGACAGTGCAATTTTCAACAGTTCCTGGGGGAGGTAAGTGTTTGTTAGTTTTGCAGGTAAGTAAACCACCTACAGGGTTCAAAGTTGGGTCCAAGGTAGCCCACTGTTGGGGGTTCAGAGCAACCCCAAAGTTACTACGCCACCTGCTCAGGGCAGGTCAGGTGCAGAGGTCAAAGTGGTGCCCAAAACGCATAGGCTTCAATGGAGTAGGGGGTGCTCCGGTTCCAGTCTGCCAGCAGGTAAGTACCCGCGTCTTCCGAGGGCAGACCAGGGAGGTTTTGTAGGGCCCGGGGGGGGACACAAGTCAGCACAAAAAGTACACCCTCAGCGGCACGGGGGCGGCCGGGTGCAGTGTGCAAACAGGCGTCGGATTTTCAATGTAGTTCAATGGGAGACCTAGGGGTCTCTTCAGCGATGCAGGCAGGCAAGGGGGGGGGGCTCCTCGGGGAAGCCACCACCTGGGCAAGGGAGATGGCCACCTGTGGTTCGCTCCTGCACTGAAGGTCGTATTCTTCAGGTCCTGGGGGCTGCGGGTGCAGTGTCCTTACCAGGTGTCGGGTTCTTAGAAGCAGGCAGTCGCGGTCAGGGCGAGCCTCTGGATTCCCTCTGCAGGCGTCGCTGTGGGAGCTCAGGGGGGTCAACTCTGGCTACTCACGGGCTCACAGTCGCCGGGGAGTCCTCCCTGTAGTGTTGGTTCTCCACAAGTCGAGCCGGGGGCGTCGGGTGCAGAGTGCAAAGTCTCACGCTTCCGTCGGGAAATGTGTGTTCTTTCAAAGTTGCTTCTTTGTTGCAAAGATGCTTCTTCCTTGGAGCAGAGCCGCTGTCCTCCGGAGTTCTTGGTCCTTTTAGATGCAGGGTAGTCCTCTGAGGCTTCAGAGGTCGCTGGACCCTGTGGAACGCGTCGCTGGAGCAGTTCTTTTGAAGTTGGGAGACAGGCCGGTAGAGCTGGGGCGAAAGCAGTTGGTGTCTCCGTCTTCTCTGCAGGTTTTTCAGCTCAGCAGTCCTTCTTCGTCTTAGGTTGCAGGAATCTAGTTACCTAGGTTCTGGGAGCCCCTAAATACTCGATTTAGGGGTGTGTTTCGGTCTGGGGGGTTAGTAACCAATGGCTACTAGCCCTGAGGGTGGCTACACCCTCTTTGTGCCTCCTCCCTGAGGGGAGGGGGGCACATCACTAATCCTTTTGGGGGAATCCTCCATCTGCAAGATGGAGGATTTCTAAAAGTCAGAGGGGGTGATTCTAACTTTGGCGGGCGGCGGAGGCCGCCCGCCAAAGTTCCCCCAACAGAATACCGCTACGCGGTCAGAAGACCGCCGCGGTTATTCTGTGTTTCCTGCTGGGCTGGCGGGCGACCGCCAGAAGGCCGCCCGCCAGCCCAGCGGGAAACCCCTTCCCACGAGGAAGCCGGCTCCGAATGGAGCCGGCGGAGTGGGAAGAGTGCGACGGGTGCAGTAGCACCCGTCGCGATTTTCAGTGTCTGCAATGCAGACACTGAAAATCTTTTAGGGGCCCTCTTACGGGGCCCCTGCAGTGCCCATGCCATTGGCCGCCAGAGTCACCTCAGCTCAGGACACCTTAGGGGCTGTCCTGACTGGCCAGTTACTCCTCCTTGTTTTTCTCATTATCTCCTCCGGCCTTGCCCGCCAAAAGTTGAGCCGTGGCCGGAGGGGGCGGGCAACTCCACTAGCTGGAGTGCCCTGGGGTGCTATAACAAAGGGGGTGAGCCTTACAGTTCCTGCAGGGGGAGGTGAGAAGCACCTCCACCCAGTACAGGCTTTGTTACTAGCCAGAGAGTGACAAAGGCACTCTCCCCATGTGGCCAGCAACATGTCTGGTGTGTGGCAGGCTGCTAAAACTAGTCAGCCCACACTGGTAGTCGGGTATGGTTTCAGGGGGCACCTCTAAGATGCCCTCTGGGGTGTATTTTACAATAAAATGTACACTGGCATCAGTGTGCATTTATTGTGCTGAGAAGTTTGATACCAAACTTCCCAGTTTTCAGTGTAGCCATTATGGTGCTGGGGAGTTTGTGCATGACAGACTCCCAGACCATATACTCTTATGGCTACCCTGCACTTACAATGTCTAAGGTTTTGCTTAGACACTGTAGGGGCATAGTGCTCATGTACTTATGCCCTCACCTATGGTATAGTGCACCTAGCCTTAGGGCTGTAAGGCCTGCTAGAGGGGTGACGTATCTATGCCTATAGGCAGTGTGAGGTTGGCATGGTACCCTGAGGGGAGTGCCATGTCGACTTAGTCATTTTATCCCCACCAGCATACACAAGCTGGCAAGCAGTGTGTCTGTGCTGAGTAAGGGGTCTCCAGGGTGGCATAAGAAATGATGCAGCCCTTAGAGACCTTCCCTTGGCATCAGTGCCCTTGGTACCAGGGGTAACAGTTACAAGGGACTTACCTGGATGCCAGGGTGTGCCAATTGTGGAAACAACGATACAGGTTAGGGAAAGAACACTGGTGCTGGGGCCTAGTTAGCAGGCCTCAGCACACTTTCAAATCATAACTTGGCATCAGCACAGGCAAAAAGTCAGGGGGTAACCATGCCAAGGAGGCATTTCCTTACACATATTGCCATGCTACAAGGAACACACCTTTCGGCTACCACACTAGCAAAAGAAAGCGCTAGGTGGAAAGGACAATTGTGCTGGACCACATCCACGTCCTTTGCCCGTGGGGTGGTAATCTGGATAGCCCCGGGGGTACCATGTGTGATTGACCGCACACAGATTGACCCAGACGGTAGATATGTGGTGACGGAAGGTAACCTGGATGGCCTGCCCTTGTCACTGGTAGCACTGTATGCCCCCAACATTAATCAATGCAGTTTCCTACACATATTAACCATGGGGATGCTCCGCGACCCAGCGACAGATAGTATTTGGGGAGGAGACTTTAATTGTGTCTTAGATATCCACATTGATCTGTCATTTCCCCCACTCCCAACCGCTCGAGCAACCAAATCTCACAAGAATTTGCAACATGGACAGCAAGTAATTACTTAAGAGATGTCTGGTGATCAGAACACCCAACACACCGTGAATACTCCTTTTACTCTCCCGTACATCTCTTACACACAAGAATAGACATACTATTTACATCATCAGCTATGACTCATAGGATACGCGCCTCAGACTACTTGGCTTGAACCATATCGGATCACAACCCGCTGCGATTGACATTAGATTGGGGTCGACCGCACATACGAATCCCCACATGTCGCCTACAGACGGAGGCACTTGAAGACCCCCCATTTTGCACCGAACTCGCTCAGTACCTGACCAATTACTTCTCCTTGAATAACACAACGCTCTATCGGGCTACCGAATAGGACGCACATAAGGTGGTGGTGCAGGGCCACTGTTTGGCAGCATCTGTAGGAGTTAGGAGGGTATTACTCAGGGAACTGAAGGAACTAGAGATCAAACTGCGTGAGACGGAAACGGTGGTGGCCAGAGGGGAGTTGACATTGGAGGAACTGAAAGAGGCGAGGGCGAGTCAAAGTGAGGCCGACAATAGATTGTGCAAGCATGACTACAGACACTTTTTGACACGTCAATATACAGAAGGAGACAAATCAGGTCGGCTGCTGTCCTGGCTGGTGCGCCAGCCATCGCAGCCCTCACCTATAGGAGCAATTAGTCTGTCTTCCAGGACCATAATTACCTCCCAAGTTGAAATTAATGAAGCCATCTATATATATTATCGATCTCTGTACTCACCCCCCCTCCTCCGCCTACAACACAAATGCTTAACTTCTTAATGTCCACTCCTCAAAACCGCCTACTGACAGAACAGGCAGGCGCAATGGAGGGCCCGATAGGTGCAGAGGAACTCCGTCTGGCACTGTCACAGATGGCACGAAATAAGACTCCTGGCTCAGATGGGCTACCTATAGAATATCTTACCTCACCAGCTCCATATCTCCTACAGCCATTGCTTCAGGTGATCACCGAAGCATATGATTGGGTACAACTACCGGATTCAATGTGCGAAGCCCTAATAGTGGTGCTTCCCAAGTCTGGTCACAATCTGCTAGATGTCCGTTCGTACCACCCTCTCTCTTTGCTCAACACTGACTGTAAACTCTTGGGAAAGATCTTAGCAAACAGGCTTCTCCCCTTCCTACCAAGATTGATCCATGAAGATCAATCGGGGTTTATACCAGGCAGGAACACTTTCTAAATATTAGAAGATTACTCTGTATAATACATAAGGGAAATTGTGAGGAAGCAGTGGCTTTGTCGCTGGACATAGAAAAAGCGTTTGATACGCTAAGCTGGGAATATCTCATCGACACACTCGCAGCTATGGGATATGGCCCCGGATACATTAGGTGGATTAAAACACTATGGCCCTCATTACAACCCTGGCGATCGGTGTTAATGCGGCGGTAATACTGCAAACAGGCCAGCGGAAAAGAAAATGGGATTACGACCGTGGCGGAAACCGCCAACATAGACAGCCACTTTAACACTCCGACCGCCACGGCGGTACAAACAAACAGCGCGGTGGACACCACCAACAGACAGGCGAAAGACAATGTACCGCCAACCCTATCACAAGATGCCTATCCGCCACCTTTTCTCGGGCGGAACCAACGCAAACAAAAACACGGCGGAAACAGTACACAGAAGGGAAAACACTCACCTCTCCACACCCCATGAGGAACCAGGACGCCATGGAGCCCGAATTGCAGATACTGCCGATGCTGGTTTTCCTTCTCTTCTACCAGGCGCTCCAACGACGGCGGCGACGACCACAGTGAGTACTGCACCTACAACACATGAGAGGGGTAGGGAAAAGAGAGTGACACACACACACACAATATGCAACACCCCCACCCTCACCCACAACACCATACACACAAATACATGCAGCAACAGTACACATACACCCTCCCACCCCCTGGAAGAACGCAAGTACAAAAGGAATTGATTTGAACAAATGTAATCATGTAAAATCTCATTATCAAAGTTCAAAATCCAGTAAACGCAATTATGTACACCAACTACACAAGTCCGGATAGTGCACCAATCATTGTCCGTGGACCACTGGGCCCAAAATGCATGGGCCAAGCCCACACTAGATACCTGACTGGAAACTGAGATAACACTGCAGGGGCATCAGATCAAAATGAAACAGGCACCTCAGGAGGAGGGGTGTCACCTCAGCCAGATGAACGCACAACACCACTGCTGCACGAGGGGGCTCCATGCCTATTGATGTATCCTGGGGAGTGCAAAGCCACAGTGTCTCAAGTCTCTCCAGTGGGTGGTTTGCCCACTGCTTTATCCTGGGGAGTGCAAAGCCACAGTCTCTCAAGTCTTTCCAGTGGGTGGGTGGCCCACTGCTTTATCCTGGGGAGTGCAAAGCCACAGTCTCTCAAGTCTCTCCAGTGGGTGGTTTGCCCACTGCTTTATCCTGGGGAGTGCAAAGCCACAGTCTCTCAAGTCTCTCCAGTGGGTGGTTTGCCCACTGCTTTATCCTGGGGAGTGCAAAGCCACAGTCTCTCAAGTGGAGAACAGTCTCCACTGGTTCTGGAGGGGGCTTTGTGCCCAGAGTGCTTCATCCTGCCAAGGACTGAGGTAGTGGATGCCTTTCTCCACTGGTTCTGGAGGGGGCTTTGTGCCCAGGGTGCTTCATCCTGCCAAGGACTGAGGTAGTGGATGCCTTTCTCCACTGGTTCTCTTTCTCCGCTGGTTCTGGAGGGGGCTTGGTGCCCAGAGTGCTCCACGTGCAGTGTGGCCGGTACAATTCCCTCACCTGGGTGTGTGTGCCACGAGATTGCCGAGGTACAGGTAGCATGATACACCATGGAGGCAGAGACATACCCCACACTGCTGCGGCTTCACATTCCATATGCAGGTGACAACTGTGATGACAGTAAAGCTTCATGGAAGCTGCCCAGGATCATGGAACTCACCACCAGCCTCGGACGACTGACCACTGGGGATAGTAGGCATGTCTGTGGTGGTGCCACTGTCCGAGGACGTCGCGGGGCCGCTAGCGGTGCTTGCGGCGGTGTCAGTCGTGGCGGTGCTTGCAGCGGTGTAGGTCGTGGAGGTGCTTGCGGCGGTGTCAGTCGTGGCGGTGCTTGCGGCGGTGTCAGTCGTGGCGGTGCTGGCTGTGGGGTCCGTCGTGGTGGTGCTGGCTGGGGCTCTGTGGCGGCGGTGCTGGCTGCGGGGTCCGTGGCAGCGGTGCTGGCTGCGGGGTCTGTGGCAGCGCTGCTGGCGGCGGGGTCTGTGGCGGCGGGGTATATGTCAGCACCTGCTGAGGGAGAAAGCAGGATGTCTCCTGCAGCCTCGGACGGCTGCCCACCGGGGAAGAGGCTGTGGACTGTTGCAGCGGCTGTAGACGTGCTGAAGGCGGTGCAGGTGGCGGTGTTCGCCGCCGTACAGGTTGGCATGGACATGGACAGAAGGTGTGACACTAGTCCCTCAGTAGGTGCCACCATGCCCTCTCCTGACCTGCCCTTCAGTTTTTTGTCCTTCCCCACCTTTGATTGTGGCGCAGTTGTCTTGCCACTATCCCCTTTCGTTATCGCTGACCCTTTGGTGGCAGGTGTTTCTGGCTTCTCCCTCCGGGATGTGGGCACCTTTTTAACCTTGGCATGTGGCGGAATGTCCTTGCCCTCGCTGCATGGCACACTGGCAGCCCTGATGGTTGGCGCACTCCATGACCCCGCAGTTGCTGGCACCACTGTGCCTGGGGATGTGGCGGCTGAGGTGCTGGGCTGGGACCTGGAAAGCCTGGCCCTAGGGGAAGGACGGGGGGAGGTGAAGGGAAGAGGTCAAGGTTTGACAGGAAAAGTTTTTTAGACACACTGGGACGGGTAGATGGAGGGGGTTTGGGAGTGGAGGAAGAGGAAGTGGTTGTAGGAGGTGTACGTCTGCTGAATTTGGCTGAATGGGCTGGAGGCTGTTGTGAGGTGGATGGCTGTTGGGTGGGTGTGTGCCTGCGTTTGTGTACTTTGGGAGGAGGGCTCACTTACACACTGGGGATGTGTGAATGGTAGTGGGGGTGGGGATTGCACGTGAGCGGTGTGTGGTGATGGGCATGCTGGTGATGGAGGTAGTGGCTGAGGATGTAGTGCATGCAGGTGGGAGTGGAGACGAGACTGGGAGGGAGGAAGGAGACGTGGAGGAGGGAGACACAGTGGAGGAAGTGGATGTTGGTATGTGTGCATGGGTATGATGCTTGTGTGAGTGCCTGTGGGATGTGTGGTGCTTATGTTTGCCTGAGCCACTCTTGTGTGTTGATGTGTGTGCATGCTGGTCTGATGGTGTGCTTGGGATAGGGTGAAGTACAGGGGATTGGGTCTGGGTGGAGGAGGTTGGAGGGGGGAGGCTGGACACAGGGACAATGGCTGCCATCAGTGCTGAGGCCAGAGCCTGAAATGCTCTCTGTTGGGCTGCCTGGCCAGAATGAGGTATGCAAGGTATGCATTTGTTTGTTGCAAATGCCTCTCAACACCCTTGATGGCATTCATAATGGTAGACTGCCCAACAGTGAGGGATCTCAGGAGGTCAAGAGCCTCCTCACTGAGGGCAGCAGGGCTGACTGGGACAGGTCCTGAGGTGCCTGGGGCGAAGGAGATGCCTACCCTCCTGGGTGAGCAGGCACGGGACACACGCTGAGGGGCTGCTGGGAGGGCGGTGCTGGTAGCGGGGGTGGCGGCTGTACCTGTTTATGCGGTGGGCACAGAGGGGCCGCAAGGGAGCTCCCATCAGTGGAGGAGTCGCTGTCGCTGGTCTCTGCTCCTGTCCCTGCCGTGGAGCTCCCCTCGCCCTCGGTCCCACTGGTGGCTTCAGACTCTGTTGCTTCACCCTCCAGGGCCAAGTGGGATGCAGCTCCCTCGTGCTCCGGTGCAAATGCTCCTCCGCCTGATGATGCTATTGCACACAAGAACAGGGAGACCACAAAAAGGGGGGGGAAAGACAGAAGAAAGACATGTTCAGTGTATGCAACACCACTACCGTTGGCGGACATAACAGACAGTGAGCAGCCCTCTGCACTACACCATGCACTTATAGTTCCTAGATTAATCACATGCCCATGGGGTACGAGGCCTAAGCCCAATTGCTGCACACCTGGAAATCACAGGAGCCTGACTACGTGTAGATGGCTCTAACCACTTGTGGGGTTGGGGTGCCACATAGCCTGCCTCACAAGGGACCTTGCCTACCAAGATCGCCTTGGCCTAGGGGAATCCACTGCCCACCTCCCCCACCCATACACCTCGTAATGCGCGCAAAGTCAGCTGAACAAGAGTGTACTCACCCCCTTGTGGCTGCTGTGATGCCCTCAAGCACCCATCCAACTCTGGATACGCCACCGCCAGGATCCGGAACATCAAGGTGGTCATAGTGCGATGGGCACCCCTCCCACTTTGGGAGGCCATCCCCAGCTGGGCCTCCACCGTCTTCTCGCTCCAGCGGCGCAGGTCCTCCCATCTTTTACGGCAGTGGGTGCTCCGTCTGTGGTGGACCCCCAGGGTCCGGACATCCTTGGCGATGGCACGCCAAATACCCTTCTTCTGGTGGGCGCTGACCTAGAGGAATGGTACAGGGGGAAAGGAAATTCATTACCCGTCCAGACCGTCATACTCATTGCCCCCCGTTCCCACCCTTGCCCTGACGCACATACACTCACCATCCACACATGCAGGCCTCAGCTCCCCCCCCATGTATCTTCCATCCACACCACTCAAAACAGGCATTGCCCATGCACCATGCTCACAGTGTACTCACCTGTTTGTCTGGAGGACTGTACAGTTGCGTGTACTGGGGGAGGACCCCATCCACTAGTTTCTCCAACTCCTCCGAAGTGAAGGCAGGGGCCCTTTCCCCAGACACATGAGCCATTGTCGCTTCCAGACACAGGTCAGAGCAGCACTTGCAGTGTAGGTCCTCTCCTGTTGAAGGTCAGGTATCAGGTGAGGTAACAGACAGAAAATGGCGGTCACGTCCGCAGTGGTGCGTACCGTCACTGCCGGCGTACATCGTCATTGGCTCCTCAGACCCATAGGGCCCAATGTTAACCAATGCAGAATTGCTCCGCGGTCTTCAACCGCCCACCGCAACGGTGTACAACGCCAGCGCAGTTACCTCATCTCCCCTTGTCCCACCTTAGTGGTCAGGCAGCCGCCATTTCAGGGGGCCACATAGTATTAATAATAACTGCGTCACATCTATGTAGGCCTGGAATATACACAGTTACAGGCACATTGCGGATTACAAAATTTGTGCAAATGACATTTTGTGATACCTCAGTGTTGGCTGACTCTCTGCTCGCTGTTCTCCTCCATAGGGCATGTCTGCTGGGGCAGGTGATAAGATGGCGGCATCCTCTGGTGTACAGACCGCTGGTGGACCTGTCGACAATGGAAGAGAGACACATAATGGTCACATACAGACTTGATCGTGCAACAAACCAGGAACTGTGTGCCCAGTTGGAGCCAGACCTGATGGCAGCTATCTGCCATCCCACAGGGATACCCCCTCTAGTGCAGGTCCTGTCAGTACTCCATTTCCTGGCAAGTGGTTCCTTTCAAACAACAGTGGCCATTGCATCAGGGATGTCCCAGCCAATGTTCTCTAACATGTTCTCCAAAGTGTTGTCTGCCCTGCTGAAACACATGCGCAGCTACATCGTGTTCCCTCAGGTGGAGGATTTGCCCACAGTGAAAGGTGACTTCTATGCCCTGGGACATATCCCCAACATCATTGGTGCCATTGATGGGACATATGTGGCATTGGTACCCCCCGCAAGAGTGAACAGGTGTACAGAAACCGGATGAGCTACCATTCAATGAATGTGCAAATGGTGTGTTTGGCAGACTAGTACATATCCCATGTGAATGCCAAGTTTCCTGGCTCATTGCATGACGCTTACATTTTGAGGAATGGCAGCATCCCTTATGTGATGGGGCAACTCCAGAGGCACCGTGTGTGGCTAATAGGTGAGGCCAAGGACCCAATACAGTGTGAATAGGTGTCTGGGTATGGGGTTGTCCCTAAGGGTTAGTGTGTGTCTAACAGTTGTCCCTCGATATTTGCAGGTGACTCTGGTTACCCCAACCTGTCATGGCTACTGACCACATTGAGGAATCCCAGGACAAGGGCAGAGGAACGCTACAATGAGGCACATGGGTGAACTAGGAGGGTGATCGGACGAACCTTCGGCCTCCCGAAGGCCAGATTCCGGTGCCTCCATATGACAGGTGGTTCCCTCTACTACTCACCAAAGAAGGTGTGCCAGATAATCGTGGATGGTCCAGCTGGTGGTCTTGTGGCAGCTGTGGAGCCTGTGGACAGTGAAGAAGAGGAGGCAGAAGAAGAGGATATCGACAACCGAAACAACATATTCATGCAATACTTCCAGTGAGACACAGGTAAGAAGGGGTCACTGCCTCCCACATCTCATACTATTGTTGGAGCTAGCATAAGTCTGTCATTTTCACTCAGTGTATGCACCCTGACTTGTCACTTTGCCTTTCCATTTCACAGATGTGGGTCCCACTTTGTGCCCTCTGCTATATTTCCTCCAGGCCTACAGCTGTGTTACATCGGTATGTGCACAAGTAAATTGACATTGCTATATTCCATGGTTATTGCAATTACATGTTTGTGAAAGCACAGACTGACTCCAGATTGTTTTGTGATTGAAGTGTGTTTATTTCTGTGCAAATAAGTGGAGGGGGTTGTAAAATGGGCTGGGGGGATTGTGGTGGGATGTTGGAGGAATGTCCCTGGCAGAGTCCAGTCTATTTGTTTTCACAGGTGCATTGTCCAAAGGGGCATAGGAAGTGGAGCAATGGCAGTTGAAGGATGGACAGGGTGACAAAGTGGGACAGAAGGATGACAATCAGGGTGGTCTCATTTCTTGGCGGGGGTCTTGGCATTGTTCTCTGTCTTTGTCCTGGATCTCAGGGACCTCTTGCGTGGTGGTTCTCCATCTGCAGGGGGTGGGGTGCTGGTGTCGTGGTCCTGTGGCGGTGCCTCCTGTCCACTAGCGCCGGCGGAGGTGGAGGGCTGTTCATCGTCCAGGCCAGTGTCAGGGGCGCTTGTTGTGCCACTGTGTCCCTTCTGGTGTTGTCAAGGTCTTGCAGCACCCCTGCAATGGTGACCAGGGTGTTGTTAATGGACTTCAGGTCGTCCCTGATCCCCAGATAGTGTTCCTCCTGCAGCCGCTGGGTCTCCTGAAAGTTGGCCAGTACAGTTGCCATTGTCTCCTGGGAATGATGTTAAGCTCCCATGATGTTGGAGAGTGCCTCGTGGAGAGTGGGTTTCCTGGGCCTGTCCTCCCCCTGTGGCACAGCAGTCCTCCCAGCTTCCCTGTTTTCCTCTGCCTCTGTCCCCTGAACTGTGTGCCCACTGCCACTGCCCCCAGGTCCCTGATTTTCTTGGGGTAATGGGTTTGCCTGGGTTCCCTGCAGTGGTGGACACAATGCTGATTGACGTGTCCTGGGGACAGAGGGAGGCTCTGTGGTGGCTTGTGCCAGTGTCAGGGGGAACCGACTGTCCCGAGGTCCCTGATGGGCCGGGATGGTCATCTTGATCCAGTTGTGCAGAGCTGCTGTCATCACTGTGGGTCTCTTCTGTGGGGGACTGGATATGTCTGGCACCTCCTGTCCGGTGTCGTTGGGTAGGGGTCCTGTAGGGGTATAAAGGCATGATTATTGCATCTGTGTGTGCCATTGTGTGCAATTGGTGAGTGACCCTGTACTCCTGTGCTTGCATTATTGGCTTGGTCCTTGTGTGATAGTTGGTTTGGGATCTGTGTGGGTATCTGTACTGGACATGCTTTGGTGATGGGTGTTGTGAGAAAACAGGGCTGATTGCAGAGGCCCCCTAACTATTTGCCACCATTTTCCACTTTATGCTGGTGTTTTCCTGACTCTGATGATGCCCTGGGTACTGCTAACCAGTCCCAGGGCCTGTGCTCTGTGTAAAATCAATATGCAAATTAGGCTAATTATGATTGGCTAAGTTAACCTACCTATAAGTCCCTAGTATATGGTAGGGCATGTAGGTTTAGGGACCACAGCATAGGTGTTGCACCCATAGGTGCACTGCTGAGGTGCCCAGTGTCATTTTAAAGGCAGGCCTGCCTTGCTGGCTGCTTTTAAATTAAAGTTATATGCAAATTCGACTTTGGAATTAAAAGTACTTCCAAAGTCTTAAACTACCTTATTTTTACATATAAGTCGCCCCTAAGGTGTGCCCTATGTGCCCCTAGGGCTGGGTGCCATGTAACTATAAGCAGGGACTTTATAAAAATAGATTTTTAAACCCTGGTGAGGTCAAAACAGCCAAATTCGTTTTTCCCTCATTGAAGTAAATGGCCTTCATAGGCTAGAATGGGGAGACTTTATTTTAAATTTTAAAGTCTCCTTAAATGTTGCATACCAAGAATTTGGTATCAAATTAATTGTTGTAATAAATCCCACAACTTCCAGTTGTTGGATTTGCTATAACTTGTTCAGGTAAAAAGTTTTAGATTTTACCTAAAAAGTTGCCAATTTCAGCCCTGCATTGTTGTTGCTGCTGTGCTCTGATTGGCCAGCCTGCAGCAGCATAGCCAAGCTGCCTTGATGAGGTGTGAAGTGGCCTGGCTTCACACAAAGGAATGTGCTTGTGGTAGAGAATCTCCCCTCAGCAGATGGTGAGGCAGGAAGGGGGAGGGCTGCCAAACTGGTCTTCAAAGGCAGAGAAGGACATTTGGAGCAACCAGCAACACCCCCACATCCTGCAACCCCAGACAACTAGGTGCCCCCTTGATTAGATTAGGAGAGAGCAGGAGAGGGGTGTGTTTATGATTTTTAGCCACACCAGTGGGTGGGCTCAGCCAGATGTAACCTCCAAAAATCAGATTCAGCCATGTTGGATTTTTAGAGAATGTTGTCTTCTGGGATGGATTTTTGCCACACTTCCCAGGAAGTGGTCATCACAGGGGGACGACCCTGTACCTGATTGGAGAACCAGGACCCCCCTGCTTTTCACCCAGGAGCAAGGATAAAACTGGCAGACCTGTACCCACACCTCAGATCCCCACCAGAATTCAACAAGAAAAGAACTAAAGGAGAAGAAGGACTGCCCTGCTGGACCCCTGGCCTGCACCTGGAACCTGCACTCAGAAGGACTGCACCAGCTGCACACTTGGGCTTCACCACAAGAAGGACTTTGCCTGGCTTCAACTGGTTCAAGGAGGGACTCCCTGTTTGCTACAGGTGAAAAAATTGCTATCCAGAGTCCCCTGCACCAACTCCTGAAGAAAGTGACTAGCTGACCACTGTCCAGTGGCCAAAAAGGAGTTTGCGCCAGGTGCATTCTGGGAGTGGTAGTCCGCACCCCCCAAGGACCATCTCAGAACTTCTGGACCCTTGGGGTGACCTGTGGACCCCAAAAGAACCTTAAAAGAACATCTGGGTGAAGCCCCAGAAGTTTGGAGAAGATTTGAGAATTTTTGTAAAAAAGCTCCATAGAGGGACCGACCCGCCGCAGAAATTCTAGCCGGCTTGCCTCAACCGCGACCCGGCCTGATTTGGTGGTTCGTCCCGGTAAAGAAAAATCTCCGAAAAAGAGACTAAGTCCGAAGGTAAAAAGTTGACCGGGACCTCCCAGCCATCGTATCCGAGAAGGGCTCCATGGACGTCGGATCAAGATCCAGGTTTACCCCGGTCGAAGGATTTTCACCTCGAAAAAACGACTAAGTCCGAAGGTAAAAATCTCCACCGAGGAATCCAGCATCGCGTATCCGGAGAAGGGCTCCAGGAGGTCGGATAGGACTGGCAGGTTCGTCCCGCTGAAGAAAATCTTCAAAATAAAGACTAAGTCAGAAGGTAACTTTTTAACCGAGGCCTCCCGCGACCTGTAGCCGAGCAGGGCTCCATCGCGGTCGGCCTGAAAGTTTGACTTTGCCCCGGTCGAGGTGCAACCAGATGACCCGATTGGCGCTTTTTGTTTCTAAGCGCTAGAAAAATAATAATTCTTTAGAAATTCATATCTCCGGTTCCCTTTATCCGATTTTATTCGTTTTTGTGTCATTTTAAAGCTAAAAATATAAACTATTTTTATAAATTGGTTTTGGATTTTTAAACTCTTTCCTGTGTTTTATTTAATTACTGTTTTGTGATATTTGAATGCTTTACACACTGTCTCCTAAGTTAAGCCTTGACGCTCGTTGCCAAGCTACCAAGGGTTGAGCTGGGGTTAATTTACTGAGACCTAACTGGACCTAAGTGGAGGTTAGTGGCTTGTTGCTAGGTGTAGGTACCTACCTGCCCTTACCAATAACCCATTTTCCAACAGGTGTCAATGCTTTGGTGTTGCATGCAGGGCTTGGGATTGCGATGGCTGGGTTGTGATACTGGGGCATATGTGAGGTGTTGGAGTGATGGGGGTGAGGGTGTGGGTATGTGATGGCATGCAGGTGGGGGATATGGTAATAAAGATTTACCTTACCAGAGTCCAGTCCTCCTGCTACTCCTGTAAGGCCCTCAGGATGCAGTATTGCCAAGACTTGCTCCTCCCATGTTTTTAGTTGTGGGGGAGGAGGTGGGGGTCCACCGGCAGTCCTCTGTACAGCAATATGGTGTCTGGAGACCACAGAACACACCTTCCCCCGTAGGTTGTTCCACCTCTTCCTGATGTCATCCCATGTTCTTGGATGCTGTCCCACTGCATTGACCCTGTCGACAATTCTGCGCCATAGCTCCATCTTCCTTGCAATGGAAGTCTGCTGCACCTGTGATCCGAATAGCTGTGCCTCTACCCGGACGATTTCCTCCACCATGACCCTGAGCTCCTCCTCAGAGAACCTGGGGTGTTGTTGAGGTGCCATGATGTGGTGTGGGTGATGTGTGAGGTGGTGTGTGTTGTGATGTGTGAGGGGATGTGTTGGTGTGTGTTGTTTGAGGTGCGTGGATGTTGTGTAAGTGATGGTGTTGTGGGTCTGTGGATGCTGGTGTTGTTTTAGGTCAAAATTCTGGTAGTAAGGGTTTGTGGGTGATGTGGGGGTGTGCTTTATATTGGATTGGGTGTGTGGGTGTGGTGTGTGTATGTGTATCAGGTGTGTGTATTTTGAATTGTCCAATGTGGTTGTGTTTTGTAAATGTGTGTATTTTGAGCATGGCTGTGTGTACCGCCAATGGATTACCGCGGTTGAAAGACCGCTGCGTTGATTCGTGGGTCGTGATAGTGTGGGCGTATCCCTGTTGGCGTGACGGTGTGGGTTTTGTTATCGCCAGTTTATCACTGACCTTTGGTGTGGCGGACTTGTGTGGGTGTCTGTATTATGGCGGATTCCGAGCTGTGGGACGTAATACCTGTAGCGGAATTCCGATGCCGCAGCGGTATGTTGGCCACACATTGGAAGGCTCCACACGCCCCAGAATACACTAATTGGCTACGCGCTCTATTGCAGGGTTCCCAGGCGGAGGCTCAAAAGTTACGTCAACTGCAGTGCAGGGGACTGATTCCAGGAGGCGCTGAGATATGGGATGCCTTTGTTGTAGGCATTGAGGCTAAAAGTGATGCCTACCCACCTTAAATCTGGAATCCTGATATATATTTAGTGACATGCCTCTCCCTATGCTCCCCCATCTGACGATTGCACTCATGTCACAGCGGTAAAGCCATATTCCTCACCCACTTCACACTGCTTGGCTCACACACATTAGTTGCCTTGCCGTCATATTACATTAGATATTAGATATGTTATGTCAGCAGGCGGTAAGCCCACCCTGGGCTGTTCTGTTTCCAATATGTTGCATGATCCAACATGCCAGCCAATTTATAGACAATTATGTTCAGTAGCAAGTCTTCCCCCCGTTCACTATTACATGTAACCTACTGTCTCTTCATCCTAGCAGTGGACTATTGATCCGTCCTCCGACCCCATAATCCGTACAACAGATATCATACTTAGAAGTATGCCACCGTACATGGGTAAAAGGATATGCATTGCACTATATAACTTTATGTATGGTGATAAATGTAATTCTTGTTTTCTCTTCTTTGTTTAATCATCAAGTAAATGTACTGATGTTTATTGTTATGATTCATAAATAGATTTTTTTTTTTTAAGTGAGTGGCAAAAGACCAGGTCGGGAAGTGAGAGCCTCCGGATGAGTGTTAGTGGGCAATACCAGCTGGGGAGAGTGTATTGGGAGACATAAGAAGAAGTAGGGGGATGTGAGAGTCTCCAGCTGAGTGTGAGTAATCAAGGGCAGCTGGGGAGAGAGTATAGAAAGAAATAAGAACATGTAAGGGAAGCGGGAGCCTCCAGATGAATGTGAGCCGTCAAGACTAGCTGGGGAGAGACAGTATCAGAAGAAATAAGAACAGGTACGGGAATTCAGAGCCTCCACATGAGTGTGAGCAATCAAGGGCAGCTAGGGAGAGAGTACTAGAAGACATAGGAACGGGTAGGGGATTGTGAGAGCCTCCGGATGAGTGTGAGCAATCAAGGACAGCTGGAGAGGGAGTATCAGAAGACATAAGAACGGGTAGGGCACGTGAGAGCCTCCAGATGAGTGTGAGCAATCAAGGACAGCTGGAGAGGGAGTATCAGAAGACATAAGAACGGGTAGGGCACGTGAGAGCCTCCAGATGAGTGTGAGCAATCAAGGACAGCTGGAGAGGGAGTATCAGAAGACATAAGAACGGGTAGGGCACGTGAGATCCTCATGAGGAGTGTGAGCAACCAAGAACAGCTGGGGAGAGAGTATCAGAAGAAATAAGAATATGTTGGGTAAGTGGGAGCCTCCATCTGAGTGTGTGTGGTCACGACCAGCTGGGGATAGAGTATCAGAAGAAATAGGAAAATGTAGGGGAAGTGAGAGCCTCCAGATTAGTGTGTGGCAAAAGACCAGATCGGTAAAGAGTGCTTAAAGAGGTAAGAAAAGGTGGGGGAAGTGAGAGCCTCCAGGTGACTGTTAGTGGGCAATACCAGCTTGGGAGAGAGTATCGGAAGACATAAGAACAAGTAGGGGGATGTGAGAGCCTCCAGATGAGTGTGAGTAATCAAGGGCAGCTGGGGAAAGAGTATCGAAAGAAATAAGAACATGTAACGGAAGTGGGAGCCTCTGGATGAGTGTGAGCCGTCAAGATTAGCTTGGGAGGGAGAGTATCATAAGAAATAAGAACAGTTAAGAGAATTCAGAGCCTCCAGATGAGTGTGAGCAATGAAGGGCAGCTGGAAAGAGAGTGTATCAGAATAAATAAAAACATGTAGGGGAAGTGGGAGCCTCCAGATTAGTGTGAGTGGCAAAAGACTAGGTCAGGAAAGAGTACTTAAAAGGTAAGAAAAGGTGGGGGAAGTTAGAGCCTCCAGATGAGTGTTAGTGGACAATACCAGCTGGGGAGAGAGTATTGGGAGACATAAGAACGAGTAGGGGGATGTGAAAGCCTCCAGATGAGTGTGAGTAATCAAGGGCAGCTGGGGAGAGAGTATTGGAATAAATAAGAATATGTAGGGGAAGTGGGAGCCTCCAGATGAGTGTGAGCCATCAAGATTAGCTTGGGAGGGAGAGTATCAGAAGAAATAAGAACAGTTAGGAGAATTCAGAGCCTCCAGATGAGCGTGAGCACTCAAGGGAAGCTGGGGAGGGAGTACCAGAAGAAATAAGAACATGTAGGGGAAGTGGAAGCCTCCAGACGAGTGTGAGCCATCAAGAGTAGGTGGAAAGAGAGAGTATCAGAAGAAATAGGAACAGGTAGGGAAAGTGAGAGCCTCCATCTGAGTGTGAGTGGTCCAGACCAGGTGGGGAGAGAGTACTTAAATAAGTAAGAACAGGTGGGGGAAGTGAGAGCCTCCGGATGAGTGTTAGTGGGCAATACCAGCTGGGGAGAGAGTACTGGAAGACATAAGAACAAGTAGGGGGGCGTGAGTGCCTGTAGATGAGTGTGAGCAATCAAGAGCAGCTGGGGAGAGAGTATTGTGAGCACGCCTGACCTTATTTGGTCTTTTATAATTTAATTTATAAGGGTATGCATTAGAGGTTCAGTGTGATTCCACTATGAGCGTCACATTTATCTTTTAATTTAATCAATAAACAAAAATTTCATTTGGAGTCAATAAACTTTACAAACCATGTCCCTTTTGGCCACAAATAACCACACCTTTATGTAAAAGTTATAAAGCATATTTCCCTATATAAACAATGCTAATATCACATAAAGTAATGCCAAAACCAAATGATACACATACATGAATAACACCGGCTGACCAAATCTTCTAAAGAATCAAAATTTAACCAAAGCATTAGCAATTAAGCATTCAAGAGTCACAGTACAAATTAACAGCAAAAATAAATGTGCAATAGAAATGACATACATCTAGATTCAACAGGTGAACAACATCAATTCTTGGTTAATTTCAATTTGTTAACATTTCCAGGGCTCCCTAACTAACCTTCTGATTAGAATAGCATGTTTGGGCTTCATGCAAAACAATTTAGTTAAAGTTAATTTGGGAAACATCTACCTATGGCTCTATAAAAATAGTGGTTGGTACCTATAAACAAAGCACAAAACCTACAACAAGGACAATAGCATTTTGTTATACCTTTCCTCAGTTGGATATCCATCTGGTCAGCTTCAGCAATGGGATAGTAAAAGGGAATGGCTCAGGCATGGGGGACTCTAAGCTATCTGAACAATTTAAAGAAACAATATCCAAGGGAACAGCATTCAGCATTAAAACGTAAACAATAAAGTCAAAGTTAGAAATAAAGTCCTCAGGAACTTATTCTGCTTCTCAAAAAGAACCACTTCGGGGAAAATCAGAATAGAAAAGAGCCCCCTCTCCTCTGTGCAGTTGGGATAAGTAAGAATTTCCTAAAGAAACTTCCCACCTTGTACTTGGTCAGAAAATCGTACGTTTACAGTTAGTCCAATAGAAATAAAAACCTAAGATATAACTTCTTTCACACGTCGATGATTGACTCCTCTTCTGCTGTTCCCATCGTCAGTCTTGTCAGGTAACCAATTTGTTGCGATTCGCTCTCCAGTCAGTGCATCCATTGTTGGTTCCTGGGAACATCACTGTTTCACGCATCAAACTTTACAAAATAGCATTTTCTAATACAAGACATTCTAGCAGGCAGTTCTCATGAGAACATTAAAGACATCTGCAAAATGTTTGGTCAGCATAGTTTGAACTATAAAAGCATTAATTCTCAGGTCATACATTTCCCACTATTTTATTAGACATTGCAGCTTAATATGAGGTAGTGCAGACTAGCACCAAACCTCGTTAACTGAGTGCCTATAGTAAAATAAGCAAATACATAGCATGAAATCATTAATATGACATATTACTACAATTTTCTTTACACATGACCATCAACTAATAATAATATGCATTTACCAAAAGCATTACGTATTTTATAGCGGACACTCAAGTGGACATATTTTCCAAGTCATACATTATTTTCTATATTAGCTTAATTCTATGCAAATTCTTAACTCATAACAAATAAAAATCATTAGTAATTTATTCAGCTTTCACAATCCCTCCTCTGATGACTAAATATGTCATCACACCTTACATCATTCCATACACATTTTTGTTCACCTAAACTTTGCATTCTCTGTAACTTTTATTTCTCCTTTCCCTTTTTGAATTTTCCCTAAAGAACTTTCCCATTTTAATTTCTTCCCTCCTCTGATCATTTTTCAACTGCTTCATTTTAATCACATGATATATATAATTTATAAATTTCCCATGCTCCAATTATACAAGTCACAATAATCAATATTATCTATAATAATTTTAAAATTATCCCTTTCCCTAGGTTGCCCAGTCAATTTCCCATAGAAGCAAAACCTTTGCTGACCTTTTCCCAAACCCCTGGTTCTGTCAACTCTTTCAAATCAGCGCTATCATTTGTCAAATTGTTAATAAAGCCTCTAATATCTTAGTATTGTTAGGTATAAAAGTACAATAATGTTGCAAATTCATCATTTTACAAACTCCGCCCTCCTTTGCTAAAAGGATGTCTAACACAAGGCGGTTCTGAGTGGTCATAGATCTTACTGCAGCCATTTCTGTATCCATTAGGAACATGGCTCCTGAAAAATTGGTCAGCGTGTTATCCACAATAGTAGGCAACTTTTGAATTTTCAAAGAATTCAGAATAACTCCCACTGAGGGAATTATTGCTCCAAATATGCCTCCAACTATGCCAGACTATGATTCTCACTTTTGTCTATCGTGATGAAATACAGTCATTTTAGGTACTTTTTTCAGGTTCTCAAGTTCCCAAATCTTTGCGAAAACGATCTCCAAGTAACACGTGCCATACCATCCTCTTGGAAGACGGTAATACGCATTTGGTCCACAGATGTAATGAAATCCTGGATTGCTGGGTTTTGTCCATTTATCATGAACGTCCATTTACTCTGAAACAAAAACACATGTCTACCTTCACTCATTCCCACAAATAACGTGCAAAATCTAGATTTAGGCCTGTATACACAAAGCTTCCCTACGTGCTGTATATGTAAAGTTAATTTCCCTTGTGTGTTTATTTCGCTAAACAAATGATCATTTCTAAATGTTCTTTTCTCTAAGCCCTTCTCTACTCCCGTCATCAGTCTGATCTAAGAAACTCTTTTCTATAGGTGTAATTAGGCATGTGAGGTTGTTTCTGTGAGTGTAAACTGTGCCAAAGGTTACTGTAGGTTCAAAGAATCATCTCACTAATTCTATGGCATTTTCCTTAGCTACTGTACTTAGGTACCTAATTATAGGAACAAACGAAAGCACTACATCATGATTTGACTAGAAGTGCTGAATGTATTCCTGGTTATAGAATCCTGTTAGTAAAAGACTACAACTTATTCCATAAGTAGAGAGCAAACTATGGTAAGTGGTTCCTTAAAGTGATTCCATCACCCACTGATGAAGGAATTTGCGTGCAAACATAACATTCTCTTGCATTTATCATCTCAACATAGGCAATAAGCGAAGGAAAACATTGGAAGAAAGTTCTCCTTGGGAGCTGTCTATGTGCAAATACTTCTCATCTATTCTAAACTTGTCTAATTCTATGAGTGTAGTAGTTGTATGTGAAGCAGAGGTATGGTTGACTACAATCTCATCAAGAAGAGTCATACTCACAATCAACACCAAACACAATATCATGCACACAATCGCCAAACCAATATCTATGTATATACAGAACCTACTGTTCCTAACCTGCTTGTTGTGGTTACTTGTTATCTATAAAGAATCAGAAAGTAGAAGAGAAAAATTATAACTATCCAGCAAAAACAAAACAACCTACAATCTTCTTTCGCAGTTATTTACAGCTTTCAGTCTTTCTTCCAGGATCTTGTCAAAAACAGGTAGCTTGTCAGAAATCAGCAATTGGTCAAAATCAGTTTAGCAGCTTGTCAAATCAGGTTATTTAGAAGTCTTTTCTGATTACTTTCAATAGTCTCTTTTGCACTTTCATAGTTTCTCAATTTTACATAGTTAAGTTCATTGATCTTCTTCCTGTATTGACCTGGAATTTCTCGTTCAAAACAAAAGACAAAAATTCACTCTGCCATTCTCTTGTCGTTGCATACACCCATTTAGGATCTGCGCACCTTCGATTTGCATATCTCTTTCTTTTCAATCTTCGATCTCCATTTAACTATCTATCCCTAGGCTTCTCTTTTTGTTGTGTATATTTCTTCTTCAATTGTTGTCACTGTAATTTTCTCTTTTCTCTTGGCTTGTGATTTCAGCCACTTATCTCCTTTCAGTGGACCTTTTGTCAATGCTCTTTTTAGTGCTGGACTTGTAACTTCTCTTTGTTCTGCAAGATTTTCTCTTGATGTACCTGCAACTGGTTCAAGAGGAGTCAGATCTTTTTGGCTTTGATCCGCCGCAACTCCTTCCACCTCGGGGTCTGCAGTTTGCTCTGTTTGTCTTTCAAGACCGTCTGCTTATGGGAGAGCCCTCCTCTGACTAGACTCTCCTGCTACTTTAGTTGAGGTTGGTTCACTGTCACTCTACTGTCTTCCACTTCGTCTCTCACAGGAGTGTTTACACTGTTTTCGGTCTGCTCAGATTCAGACTCTGATTCTTCTGTTTCATTCTCTGATCCCGAGATTTGTCCAGAAGTTGTTGTTACTCTCAACAACTCTTCTTCATTGTCCAAAGGACAAGGTACTTTCAGAGTATGGCTGGCACTAATCCAGTTCGGAACTCCAGCCCACTTCACAGCTGTAGTAGTAATTAGTACTATTTGGTACAGCCCTTTGCACCTGGCTCTAAGCAAGTCTTCCTCACGTCGTTTCTGATCACAACCCAATCTCCCACTCTCAGGTTGCAGCTTTGATCTTGAGATGGTTGCAGCGTGGTGGCTTCCACCTGATGAGAGAAAGAGCGAGCCACATCAGCCAAACCCTTGCAGTAATCCAACACCATATCATCTGTTATGTTCACAAGCGCATTGGCAGGAACCGCTGGCAAACTCATTGCTCTGCCCATGATGATTTCATGAGGCGACAGTCCATTTTTCCTGTTGGGTGTGTTTTTAATACTCATCAGAACTAACAGCAGTGTGTCTGTCCATTTCAGATTCGTGAACGCACACATCTTTGAAATTCTTGACTTCAAAGTACCATTCATTTGCTCAACAAGTCTTGAGGCTTCAGGGCGGTAGCTACAATGCAACTTCTATTCAATGTTTAAAGCTGAGCATAGAAAGTTAATTACTTCATTGTTGATGTGACTTCCTCTATCTGATTCTAAAGAGACCGGGAAACCAAAACGAGGTATCAGTTCCGTAAGCAACAATTTTGCTACTTTAAGGCTGACATTGTTGGAGAAGTGTGGCTCAATGGTTAGAGCGGCAGACCCTGAGGCAGAGATCTGGCTCAAGACCAGGGTTCAAGTCCCGCTTCGGCAGGTCTTGGGCTCAATTCCCCTTGACCAGATAATTCTCGCCTCGGTGCCTAATCTAATTCATGGGTCCCACTCTGCAACTCTGGGCAATAGCTTGCTTAATCTCCACAACGGCCCCAACAGCGCTTGGATGCTTGGCTTCACCCTGCTCAGGAGTGGGTGCCTCACAGGGAAAAGCCAGGAGGGGTTCCATAGCGGTATGAGTACAGCACCTTGAGACCCTAACGGGTGAGTAGTGCGCTATACAAGTGCTAATTTACATTTACATTTCTATGTGTAGAGTAAGCTTCAATCAAATGACTAAAGATACAAACAGTCACCAGCACATATCTGAACCCTCCACACACAGGCATCTCAATGAAAACCATCAGCATTCTGCCAAATGGACATCCTGCTCTTCCAATGTGGCTCATATTAACCACAGTCCATTTTCCCACGTTCATCAGTTGGCAGATAATACAACAATGGCAAATTTCTTTGACAACCTGTCTAAACTTTGGATTAAACCAAAACTGCTTAAGTATTCGAACCATGGCATGTCTTCCAACATGTGCTTGACCATAATAATATCTTGCCATTTGAGTCAACAAATTGGTTGGTAAAACCACTTGTCCCTCCCCGGACACTCAAACATCGTCCTTACGCTGAACACATTTAAATTTTAGCCACTTTTTCTTTTCTTCCTTGTCAAAGTTATCCTGAAACGCTTTCAATTCTTCCCAATTGTCAATCACGCTTAGTGCATAGCTGGTACATTTTTCTTCCTCAGGTAACAATTCCCATTTGTCTTTGAATGATCTACAGTTCAATGCGCAAAACCTTGCGACTTGATCCACAAATCTATTTCCCATTGGCACAAAATCTTGTTATTTCAGATGTGCACTGCATTTTACCACAGTAATCTTTTCAGGCATTTGTAAAGCTTGTAACAAATCATGAATGCAATCACCATTTCTAACTGGTGAACCCGAAGAGGTCAGGAAACTTCTCTGTGACCATAGATGGCCAAAATCGTGGACTATTCCAAATCTGTACTGGCTGTCTGTATATATGGTGGCTTTAAGTTGTGCAAAGACATGGCATGCTCTAGTAAGGGCTACAAACTCAGCCACTTATGCAGAGTACACCCCTCGAAGCTAGGACGTTCCGAGTTTACCAGAAATTGTGCACAGAGCATTTCCTGCTCTCAGTGTTCCCATGTTATCTCTTAAACAGGAACCAACAACAAAAACAGTTTGGTCATTTTCTTCCAATGGAGTATCAGATCTTGGTTTTGTGCACAAATCAGTAACCTCCAGACAGTCATGTTCAACTTCCTTCACTTTGTCAACCTCAATATTCTCTTTTGGAAGCAAAGATGCTGGATTAAGCACTGTACACCTTTTCAGAGTTACATAGGGCGAACCCAGAGTTACAGTTTCGTATCAGGTCAACCTAGCATTAGTCAGATATTGGGTCTTGGTTCTGGTAAGTAAAACTTCAATGAAGTGAGGAACCATAACAGATATAGGATGTCCCATCACAATGCTCCTACTCTGATTGAGGCTCATTCCAACTGCGGCTACTGTGTGCAAACAGCCAAGTAAAGCTGCTGCAACTGGATCCAAAGTAGCTGAAAAATATACCCCAGGCGGTTTACACCACCGTGGACTTGAGTCAGAACAGACAAAGAACATGCATCACGCTCATGACAAAAACATGAAGGGTTTTGTGTAGTCAGGCATACCTAAAGCCGGGGCTTTATACAAACTCTCTCTCATTTCAGTAAAGGCATTCAAACAGGCTTGGTCTAACACTCAGGGATCAGTAACTTCTTTGTGAGTCAGATTCTGCAATGGCTTTAAATGATTGAAATGTTAGGAATCCACTGATGACAATAGCTCACCATTCCCAAAAACATCCTGACATCTCTTTGTGTAGCTGGGGGATTCATCTGCAATATGGCTGTGACCTTTTCTCTAGAAAGTTTTTTAGTTCCCTTCTCAATTAGGTGTCCCAAATACTTTACTTCTTTCTGACAGTACTGTAATTTTGCTGGTGACACTTTGGCCCTCATTACGACTCTGGCGGACAGGGGAGAAGTGGCGGTAATACCGCCAACAGGCAGGTGGAAAAAAAAGTGTAACCGCCATGGTCATCCGCCACTTCTCCACTCCAACCGCCAGGGTGGTGACGACCGCTGGGCTTGAGACTTCGGTCTCCAGCCCGGCGGCCATCATCAGACTGCCAGCGGTATCAGGCCCCTGCATACCTCCATGGATTTCGTGTTGTTTGAAACCACCACGAAATCCATGGCGGTAGGCACTATCAGTGCCAGGGAATTCATTCCCTGGCACTGATAGGGGTCTCCCCCGCCACCTTCCCCCACCCCGAGTCCTCCCCCCACACCCCTGACCCCCCACCACCCCCTAAAGATGGTAGTACCCCACTCCCCACCCCCACACATCGACACACACCCCCCTTCACGCACACAGACACCACCACCACACATACCCGCACACATTCTAACAAACATTCCAGCTGACACACACAGTCATACATGCACACATACATACAGACATACACGTACACATACTCACAGTCAAACACACAGACAGACACGCACACATTTCCAAACACACAACACCCCCCTGCATGCATACACGCACTCACACACCCCCTCTACACACTCACAATCACACCCCCATGAACGCACACACCACACAACACCTCCAACCCCCTCCCCTAACGGACGATCACCTTACCTGTTCCGGTGATCCTCCGGGAGGGGACGGGATCCATGGGGGCTGCTCTGCCACCAGCACCCCGTCACCAGAACACCGCCACACCGAATCATGGGATGTAATACGGTGGGCGGTGTTCTGATGACGGGCGGTGGAGGTGGAGCAGCCTCCACTTCCCCGCCGACCGACAGTATGGCTGCTGGCGGCTCTCCATCCAAAAAAGGACAGAGGGCTGCCAACAGTCATAAGACGCTCCGCGGAAAACCGCCTTCACTGGCGGTCTTCAACGTGGCGGTACCTCGACGCTCTTTCCAAAAGACCGCCGATGTCGAAATGAGGACCCATATGTCCATTCTTTCCCATGTGATTCAATAAAGCAATAGTATCGTACTTGCATGCTTCTCTTGTTTTTGAGGCAACTAACAAATCATCAATGTACTGGACTAATGTTGATTGGAAAGGCATTTCCAATGACTCCAGGTTCTTTTTCAGGATCTGGTTGAAAATGGATGGTGACTCTGAAAACCCTTGAGGAATTCTGCACCAACAGTAGACTTGATCCAAAAATTTAAAACAGAAGAGAAATTGGCTATCCTCATGAAGCGGTACCAAAAAGAATGCTTGTGACAGGTCCACTATGGTGAACTATTCAGTATCGCATGGTATCTGAAACAATATCACTGCTGGATTTGGCACTACAGGACAACATTTAATCACAATATCATTTACTTTCCTCAAATCCTGAACAATTGGAAATTTTCCAACACAGCTTCGGCAATCTCATTATTGGTGAGTTACATGGGCTGCTCAATACTTCTTTGAAAACGCCTTGGTTTACAAATTCTGCAACTTTAGGTGCAATCCCTTCAATTGTATCCTGTGTCATGTGGTATTGGGGAATCTGGGGAAAAATCACATTTGGCTTGACTGGTTCCTTAACTGGATCAACTCATTTGACTAGACCAATATCTTTTCCTGTAAAATCCCACCCACACTTTAATTTTATTGGTCCCTGTAAGTCAGAAGGAAGATAAGAAACTGCTCAAAGGGTAATCCTCATTCACTGTGTCACAATCTGGCCCTGTAGACAAGTCATCTTTATCATCATTGTTAGTCTGTATGGCAATGCCATCATTTGAGCAGGTAATTGAACATCTTGTTTTCCATAGCAAGTTTCTTCCTAGTAAGGATACCAGACTCGAATCACAAACTACGAATTTGTGTAATACTTTAAAGTTGACAATTTTAAACTGAACTGGTTCTGTAATTAGGTTTGCCAAGTACGGGTTTGTAACTCCTACAGTCTGTACTGTTTTCCCTGAAAGGAGCAGGTTTGGAACTTCTTCAGTTCTCACTGTAGAGCGTGCAGCTCCTGTGTGAACTAAAAATGAGACTTTGTGACCAACCACCTTTCTCTTGACATATGGACCTTTCTGATCTACTTCTAATGAAGCTACTAGTACACATTCCTCCTCATCTGAACTCTCGCTCACCCAGTCATCATTCGCTTCATCCTCACAGTAAAATGGGTATTGGTATATTGTGTTATTACTCTGATTAAGCCTTTGACCTGTGACCTGCTGAGGAAGCATCACCTGCTGCTGCTCCATTGGGGCTTGAGGTATTTGAATTTGCTGCCTAGGTGGAGGAGGCTGGCCTGGTGTGTGGTGGGTGCCTATGGTACTTAAACCTTATACCAGGTCCGGGTATCACTTATTAGTGTAGTGTAGTCCGTGTCTAGAAGCCAGGCTCTCTAGAGGTAGATGTGGATGAGCATCCAAGGCTTATCTAGGAGACATGCAAAGCTCATGCAATACCACTGTAGTCAGACTTAATACTTACTAACATGAAAGAAAACACTCAGGTGGTCATTATGATATTGGCAGTGACAGTTAAAGTGGCAGTAGTACTGCCAATAGGTTAGCGGTAATTACAGCCAAATTAAGACCATGGCGGTGAGAACTCCCATAGACAGCCAATGTACCACACCATCCGCCAGGGCATTAACATCATGCACCACGGCGGTAGCCTCCAACAGCCAGGCGGAAGACAAGGTACCGCCCACCATATCATGACACTGCAATCCGCCACCATTTCCAGGACGGTACCAACGCCATCAAAAGCCTGGCAGAAACACATCACAGAAGACGAAAGACTCACCATCAGAGACACAACGAAGACCAACGCCGCCATAGAACGGGAACTGCAAGTCTTCCTGATGCTCATCTACCCCATGCTCCACCTGGAACACCAATGCGGACGAAGACGACAACATTGACTACAGCTGCCTAGCACACAAGGGAGGGAGGGAGGAAAAGGAGAGTGACACACATACACGCACAACACACACCATACACCATACACACAACCAGCTGCAGACGAAAAACAATGGCACAGGACACACGTCATAATAATGCAAGGACTACAGTAAGGCAGTACTGAGAATGTATTGAATTGGAACAGCCACCAAATGAACCAATTGGATAACAAAGAGATTTGTACAATTGTCCATAAAGGACCAATGCCTAGTCCAAAGTACAAAGGGCCCACATTGCCACAGGGCACAGTCCAAGGCCCAACTTCTTTCCTGACAACATCCGCACAGAACTGTGCAGAGGCATCATTTTGGAAGTGGGCAGGCACCTCAGGGGGAAGGGAGGTTGGGGGCACCTCAGCTGAAGTCAGGACTTGCCCACTGGTTCTGGAGGGGGCTCCATGCCCATTATCCTTTTCTGGGGAGTGCTAGGTCACAGTCTCTCAGGTGGGGTATTTGCCCACTAGCTCTGGAGGGGGCCCCATGCCCATTACTCATTGCTGGGGAGTGCAAGGTCAGTCTCCCATGTAGGGTACTTGCCCACTGGTTCTGGAGGGGGGTCCTTGTACAGCAGTCCCTGGAGGGTGTCCTACATGCCCTCTGCTTGATGTGAGGGCTGCATTGTCTCAGCTGGAGGTGAGGGCTCCGTGACCACTGTTGGTGGTGGTGTTAGTACCCTGCCAGCCTCTGCTGGAGGTGAGGGCTGCTATGTCTCAGCTGGGGAAGGTGCCTCCCGGGCAGCCTGTGCAGGAGGTGAGGGCTGTTGTGTCTCAGCTGGGGAAGGTACCTTCTGGGCAGCCTCTGCTGGAGGCAAGGGCTGCTGTGTCTCAGCAGGGGATGAGGGACCCTTGCCCACTGGTGGTGGTGGTGTTGGTACCCTACCATCCTCTGCAGGAGGTGAGGGCTACTGTGGACAGTGAGGATGAGGATGTGGAAAACAGGACATCAGATATACATCAATACTTTCAATAACACACAGGTGAGACAGTGGAACTGATCTTTGCTCTGACTATCGATTTCATCTGTGTGACTGTAGCATGATGGCATTCACTTCCTTTGCATCTCAACTTACTGTCACCTATGACTTGTCATTTTACAGATGTTGGTGATATGACAACAGTGTCCTGATATGTTCACTACAGATAGCATTAATTGTATGCTATCACAGTGTTAAGATCATTTGCACTAGATGGGACTGTTCCCCTAAATGCACATTCTCAACACCTAAAATACTATCAGTCAAGTTGTGTTCAAGGGTGTTTATTGTAGTGCTATAAAACTGAGGGAAAAGTGCAATGGAATGGGGTGATGGTAGAGGAAAGTCCAGGGTATTGTTCCAGTCTCTTTGTAGCACAGGTCCAGTGCCCAAAGGGCCATAGGAGGGGGAGCAAAGGCAGTTCAAAGTGGACAAGGTGACAGGGTGTGACACAAGGGGGACAATCAGGAGAGTTTCATTTCCTGGTGGTGGTCTTGGCAAGTGTCTCTGGCTTCTGTCTGGGTCACAGGGAACAGTTACAGGGTGGTTCACCTTCTGCAGGGGGAGGGGTGTTGTTGGCCTGTGGGTGGGCCTCCTGTCCACTAGCTGCAGCAGAAGTGGACCACACTGCTGATTGATGTGTCCTGGGGACAGAGGTGTGGGGACGCTGGCTGAGTTCTGTGGGGTTGGATGCTGATGGGGAGGCTCTGTGGTGGACTAGGAGTGGGCTGGGGTGGGTGACCGACTGTCCAGTCATCCCTGATGGGCCAGGTTGTTGATCCAGATCCTGAAGTCCAGAGTTACTATCATCACTTGGGGCATCTTCTGTTGGGGGACTGGATAGTCGTGGCACTTCCTCTCCACTGACATTGGCTGGGGCACCTGCAGGGATGTAAGTGATGTATTAAGTGATGTATTATGCTTCATGCCTGTGACATACTGTACATCCCTAGCTTCCACTTTATCGTTGCTGTTGCCCTGCCACCTTCTATTGTTTATGGTGATGTATTGTGGGATTGTTAGTTCCCCTATGCTGTGCATGCTTTGGTGATGGGTGATGGGTGCCCATGCAGGGCCGGAAGGGCTGTCCATGCATTGGTACAGCAGGCAGGGCTTGGCATTGGGGTTAGTCATATGTGTAGGTGCAGTGTGTGGGATGGAGTGGAATTATGGGAGTGAGGGTGAAGGTGTGAGATGGCATGCAGGTATGGGGGTTGATGAGTAGTAAATGTTTACTCACCAGTGTCCTGTCCTCCAGCAACTCCAGTGAGCCCCTCAAGATGCAGTAATGCCAAGCCTTGCTCCTCCCATGCTGTGAGGTGTGGGGAAGGAGTTGGGGGTCCACCACCAGTCCTCTGTTTGACGAGCTGGTGCTTTGCTGCTATCAATCAATCAATCAATCAATCAATCATTGGATTTATAAAGCGCACTACGTACCCGTGAGGGTTTCAAGGCGCTGGGGGGGGGGAGCTGGTGTTACTGGTCGAAGAGCCAGGTCTTGAGGAGTCTTCTGAAGGTGAGTAGGTCTTGAGTCTGTCGCAGGTTGGTGGGGAGGGTGTTCCAGGTTTTGGCGGCGAAGTATGAGAAGGATCTTGCGCCGGAGGTCTTTCTTCGGATGCGGGGGACGAGGGCGAAGTTAGAGGAGCGGAGCTGACGGGTGGGGGTGTAGAAGCTGAGTCTGTTGTTTAGGTAGGCTGGTCCGGTGTCGTGGAGCGCTTTGTGAGCATGGGTAAGAAGCTTGTAAGTGATCCTTTTGTCCACGGGGAGCCAGTGAAGGTTTCTCAGGTGGTAGGAGATGTGGCTGTGGTGGGCTACGTTGAGGATCAGTCGAGGCATTTTGGATGCGTTGGAGGCGTAGTAGGTCTTTCGCTGGGATTCCTGTGTAGAGTGTGTTGCCATAGTCCAGACTGCTGCTGACGAGGGCCTGTGTCACTGTTCTTCTTGTTTCTGTCTGGATCCACTTGTAGATTCTGTGGAGTATGCGGAGTGTGTTGTAGCAGGAGGAGGAAACTGCGTTGACCTGTTTAGACAAGGTGAGGGAGGAGTCGAGGATGAAGCCCAGGTTGCGAGCGTGGTCGGTCGGTGTCGGTGGAGATCCTAGTGCGGTGGGCCACCAGGAGTCGTCCCAGGCGGAGGGGGTGGATCCGAGGATGAGGACCTCCATCTTGTCCGAGTTCAGTTTCAGACGGCTGATTCTCATCCATTGGGAGATGGATTTCATCCCCTCATGGAGGTTGGTTTTGGCGGTGCGCGGGTCTTTGGTGAGTGAGAGGATGAGCTGGGTGTCGTCGGCGTAGGTGAGAATGTTCTGGTTGTGTTGTTGGGCCACTTGCGCGAGGGGGGGCATGTAGATGTTGAACAGCGTCGGGCTGAGGGATGAGCCTTGGGGGACGCCGCAGATGATGTCGGTGGCTTCGGAGCGGAAGGGGGGAAGGCGGACTCTCTGGGTTCTGCCGGAGAGGAATGAGATGATCCAGTCGAGGGCTTTTCCATGAAATCCGGTTTCGTGGAGGCGTGATTCCAGGGTGCGGTGGCAGTCTGTGTCGAAGGCGGCAGATAGGTCCAGGAGGATGAGGGCTGATGTTTCACCGTTGTCCATTTGGCGTCTGATGTCGTCTGTGGCGGCGAGAAGGGCGGTTTCGTTGCGGTGGTTTCGTCTGAAGCCGGACTGGGAGGGGTCTAGGATGCCGTTGTCTTCAAGGTGGCTGGTTAGTTGTGTGTGGATGATTTTCTCAATCACCTTTTCTGGAAAGGGGAGCAGGGAGATGGGTCAGAAGTTCTTGAGGTCATTGGGGTCTGCTTTGGGTTTCTTGAGGAGGGCGCGAATTTCGGCGTGTTTCCATTTTTCAGGGAATGTCGCTGTTTCGAAGGAGATGTTGATGATGCTGCTATGGAATGTACCTTCTCCCGTAGGTCGTTCCACCTCTTCCTGATGTCGTCCCTTGTTCTTGGATGATGTCCCACGGCGTTCACCCTGTCCACAATTCTCCGACAAAGCTCCATCTTCCTGGCAATGGATATTTACTGTACCTGTTCTCAAAAGGGCTGTGGCTCTACCCTGACTATTTCCTCCACCATGACCTGCAACTCCTCATCTGTGAAACGGGGGTGCCTTTGTGGGGACGTGGGTGTTGTGTGGTTTGTGTAAGTATGTGGGTGTTGGGTACTGTGGTTCGGTGTGCGTAGTGAGGTACGAGAGGGATGTATGGGTGTGTGTGTCTAGTTGTCGCAGTGGTCTTGATGTCAGTCTGGTGGCAATAATTTGTATTCGTAAAGGTTTGTGGGTGGGTGTTTTATAGTGCTGTGGGTGGGTGGGTGTGTTTGAGTGTCAGGTGTGTGTTTTTGGTATTGGCCAATGTTGTGTGGTTTAGTATTTGGGTGTCCATTCTGAGCCCGCCGGTATGTACCACCAAGGGTTTACCGCCATTGAATGTCGGCCATGGTGATTCATGGGTCATGATGTAGTGGGCGTTGTTTTGTTTGCGTAATGGTATGGGTTTTGGTACTGACAATTTAACACTGACCTTTGGGCTGGCGAATTTGTGTATGTGGCAGTAATCTGTTGGATTGGTTTGTGTGTGTCATAATATGGCGAACGGATATTCGCCACTGCAGCGGTATGTTGGTGGCCGTCACTGTGGCGGTATGTGGGATTTACCCCGAATGTCATGACAAGGGCCTCAGTGTTACAAAAATAAAGGCACTTTCTTTTGGTGACACAATTACCAAAAATACCAGAGAGACTATACTCCCTTAGGAGATAGGTAATACACAAATTATATACACACTAGCATGCAGAAATAGGCGTAAAACAATTAAAAAACAGTACAATTAGTGAAAATCACAATAGTTAGAAATGGGCCTAGGGGGAGCACAAACCATATACTAAGAAAGTGGAATGCAAAAGTCGGTCCCCCACCTAGGCAAGTGTGGTGTGTAGAGGGGAGCTGGGGGTACTAGGAACACCCAAAGGTAAGTACCACAACCCACCCTAGCGACCAGAAAAACAGGAGTAAATCACAGTAAGTTTCCAAGAACAGACACAGAGAAGTAAGGAAGGATAATGCAAAACCTAGAAGATACTGCAAAACACTAACAGTGGATTCCTGGACAAGAAGACCTGTGGAAGAAGGGGACCGAGTCCAAGAAGCACAGAAGAGTCCAGGAAGGGCAGGAGCCCCTACCCACCAGGATGAAGGTGCAAAAGGAGAACCACTGGTTAAGAAGAAGAGTCAGCACTGCACTTAAGAAGACAAAGTCAGGTTCCTGGGGAGTTCAGTTAATGTCTGAAACCGGATGGAGGACTGCAGTCGGGTTTGCGTCACTGGAATCTGCCAACAAGCCATGACCACGCAAAGCTCACAGTTAGCAGAAAATGGCGCTGCCGGGGACCAGGAAGGACCAGGTGGACTCTACCCAGGAGGGAGAGTCAGAGGGGGCCCTCAGCAGCACAGAGAGCCCACAGAAGACCAGACAGCTCACACAGGAGTCCCACAGGATGGGGACACAAAAGCTGCAGAAGAGGACCACGCAGCACTACGATAGAGGCTCTCACACCACTGGGGAATCACGGATGTGCATGCATGCGGGGGTGTGGCATGTGGAATGCATGTGTGCATGCATGGTTGTGAGTGTGCATGTTTGAATGTCAGTGTGTGTGGATGTGTGTGTGAATGGATGTATGCATGCGTGGGTGAATGTGGATATGAGTTTGGGAATGCATGTGTATGATGGTGCGTGTATGTCGTGGAGTGGTCTGGAGTAGGAGGGGGAGAATGGGGGAGGACTTTCGGGAGGGGGAGGGAGGCAGGGGAGACCCATATCAGTGACAGAGAAGGGATTTCCTGTCACTGATAGTGCCTACTGCCATGGTTTTTGTGGTGTTAAGCAAGCCACAAAAACCATGGCGGTAGGCGGGGTCATAATCCCGCGGTGGGACAGTGATGGCCTCCTGGCTGGAGACTGAAGTCTCCAGCGCTGCTGCTGTTACCACCCTGGCGGACAGAGTGGTACATTGTCAGTTTGAGCCAAACCGCCAGTGTCATATTTTGGGGAAGAATACTCCCAGCCTGTTGGCAGTACTCTTCTCCAAAATACCGCCGTATGCCAGGGTCATATTGAGGGCCATAGGGGGTCATTCTGACCCCGGCCGGCGGCGGAAGCCGCCGGCCTGGCTCGGACCGCCAGAATACCGCTGCGCGGTCAAAAGACCGCTGCGGGTATTCTGGGTTTCCCGCTGGGCTGGCGGGCGACCGCCAGAAGGCCGCCCGCCAGCCCAGCGGGAAACACCCTTCCATGAGGATGCCGGCTCCGAATGGAGCCGGCGGAGTGGAAGGGGTGCGACGGGTGCAGTTGCACCCGTCGCGATTTTCAGTGTCTGCATGGCAGACACTAAAAATCTTTGTGGGGCCCTGTTACGGGGGCCCCTGCAGTGCCCATGCCATTGGCATGGGCACTGCAGGGGCCCCCAGGGGCCCCACGACACCCCATACCGCCATTCTGTTCCTGGCGGCCAAAACCGCCAGGAACAGGATGGCGGTCGGAATCCCCATGGCGGCGCAGCAAGCTGCGCCGCCATGGAGGATTCCCCAGGGCAGCGGGAAACCGGCGGTACACCGCCGGTTTTCCGTTTCTGACCGCGGCTGTACCGCCGCGGTCAGAATGCCCATGGGAGCACCGCCAGCCAGTTGGTGGTGCTCCCGCGGTCGTTGGCCCTGGCGGATTTTACCGCCAGGGTCAGAATGAACCCCATAGTGTCTTTAGTCTTTAAAAAGCAACAAATGTCTCTTGCAAACACAAAGTACCTGGTTTGCATTCAAATTCTCCACAAGGGACCGCAGAGGAGGAGTTGCATGGAAAACGGGGAGGTGTGCTTTGATTTTTCCGGCGCACACAGACGATGCGTCATTGAGTTTTCATGCAGGGCAGGCTTTGGGTTGATTTCCGGCACGTAGACTGGGATCTTCTTCGGGTTGTGGGGTTTTCGGACGCCCCGGGAACGATGTGTTGAAATCCTGGGCGTGCAGGATGAAGTCACAGGGGCTGTGTCGATCCGGTAGGCGATACGTGGAAATTTCTGCCGTTCGACAGGCGCTGTGTTGATTCCTCTCAGGAAGTCAGGCTGTGTCGTTCCAGCTCGGCTTTGCATCGATCCAGTGGGTCATGCGTCGACTTTCCGGTCGCAACGCTGGCACTGCGTTGTTCTCCTCTTTGGGAAGTCGGGCTGCAATGATCCGGTTCGGCATGCAGTGATTTTCTACCCGCAATGCAGGCTGTGCGTCATTTCTTGCAGGCTGTGCGTCTTATTTTCACAGCACAAGGAGTTATTTTGCAGGATGAAGTATTTTTGGTCTTGAGACTTCAGGGAACAGGAGGCAAGCTCTATCCAAGCCCTTGGACAGCACTTCTCAGCAGAGCCAGAAGACAGCAAGGCAGAAGGGCAACAGCAGGGCAGCAGTCCTTTGCAGAAAAGCAGTCAGGTGAGTCCTTTGGGCAACCAGGCAGCTCTTCTTGACAGGTTGCAGGTTCTGGTTCAGGGATTCTTCACAACTGGTATCTTGTCCAGAAGTGTCTGAGTTGGTAGGGTCAGAGACCTTGCATAAATACTCAAATGTGCCTTTGAAGTGGGGGACACTTCAAAGAGTGGCTTAGAAGTGCACAAGGTCCCCTTTCAGTTCTATCCTGTCTGCCAGGGTCCCAGTAGGGGGTGTGGCAGTCCTTTGTGTGAGGGCAGGCTACTGCCATTTGACATGTAAGTGTCATGCCCTCCACCATGCCAGCCCAGGAAGACCCATTCAATATGCAGATGTGTGCAAGTGTGACTGAGCATCCTGTGTTTGGGGTTTGCCTGAGTGAAATACACAAGGAAGGTGTCAACTAACCCAGCCAGACCTGGATTGTAAGGCACAGAAGGATTGAAGTGCAGAGAAATGCTCACTTTCTAAAAGTGGCATTTCTAAAATAGTAATATTAAATCCAACTTCACCAGTCAGCGTGATTTTGTATTACCATTCTGACCATACTAAGTATGACCTTGTTACTCCTTTCAGATCAGAATCTACCACTCAAACAGTATATGAGGGTAACCCTAATGTTAGTCTATGAAAGAGCAGGCCTCACAGCAGTGTAAAAACAAATTTAGGAGTTTTACACTACCAGGACATATAAACTGCACAGGTACATGTCCTGCCTTTTAACTACAGAGCACCCTGCCCTATGGGTTACCTATGGCCTACCTTAGGGGTGACTTATATGTAGGAGAGTTTAAGGCTTGACAAGTACTTTTAAATGCCAAGTCGAAGTGGAAGTGAAACAGCACACACAGGCCTTGCAATGGCAGGCCTGAGGCATGGTTAAGAGGCTACTTATGTGGGTGGCACAATCAGTGCTGCAGGACCACTAGTAGCATTTAATCTACAGGCCCTGGGCACATGTAGTGCACTTTACTGGGGTTTTACAAGTAGATTAAATAAGCCAATTAGGTATAAACCAAAGTCACCATGTTTTAAGGGAGAGAGAATATGCATTTTAGCACTGGATAGCAGTGGTAAAGTGAGCAGAGTCTTAAACCCAGCAAAAACAGTGTCCAAAAAGTGGAGGAAGGCAGGCAAAAAGTTAGGGGTGATCACCCTAAGGCTGTCAGGTCTAACAAAGATCTTGGAGGAAGGATGTCAACAAGTCTTGGCAGCTACAAGGGATGCGGTGCACGGGGTACTGTCTTGCGGGGGGAGGCAAAGTCTTACCTCCACCAAAGAGGACCGTTGGGACCACTTCAGTCCACCATCTGTGATGAAGGATCCATGCAGCTCAGCAGGAGAAGGTATCCACGCGGCCGTTCGTCATCGCAGTTGATGCCTGCGGAAGCAGCGGAGTGACTCTTTTACCCCAAGGGAGATTCCTTTGCTCTTCTGATGCAGGCTGAAGATGGGCTGTCCTCAGAGGATGCACGACCTGGGAAATGTTGCAGTTGTTGGAAGGAGCCGGAGATACAGTGTTGCAGAAGGTGTCTTGCTTCTTTGTTGCAGCTTGTAGGGTCCTGAAGAGTCCAGATGCAGTTTGTTCAGTGATAGGTTGCAGAGGATTCCTGCTGGAGTTTTGTAATCCGAATCTGAGGAACCACTGAAGAGAAAGACCTTAAGTAGCCGTGAAAGAGGGATTGGTCATGTAGCTGGGTGACCACCTATCAGGAAGGAGCTCAGACGTCACCTGTTGGCACTGGCCACATAGATGCTCCCAGAGTTCCCTGCCAACCTGGAATCCAAGATGACAAAACACAGGGACCCTCTGGAGGAGCTCTGAGCACCAACCCTGTGGTGGTGATGGACAGGGGAGTGGTCACTCCCCTTTCCTTTGTCCAGTTTTGCACCAGAACAGGGACTGGGGGTCCCTGAACCAGTGTGGACTGGTTTATGCAAGGAGGGCCCCAAATGTGCGCGTCAAAGCATTTCCAGAGGCCTCCCCCTCCAAACGAGGGACAAGAAGGCTAACCTTGCCAGATGAGTCTTCTTTGCCTATGTGGACATATCTGGAAATCCATCTACATTGGGGTGGTTACTCCCAGGTCAATGTTCCACTGTAAAGTCCATACCCTGTAGGGAAATGGACCACCTCAACAATTTTGGGGTTTCTCCTTTCATCTGCTTGAGCCATAAGAGAGGTTTGTGGTCTGTCTGAATAATGAATGGGTACCAAAGAGGTATGTGGAGGAGGCTGGCCTGGTTTATAGTGGGTACATATGGTACTTACACCTTAGACCAGGTCCAGTTATCCCTTATTAGTGAAATGTAGACACTGTCCAGAAGCCAGGCTCTCTACAGGTAGCTGTAGCTGAACTGCCAAGGATTATCTAGGAGACATACAAAGCTCATGCAATACCACTGTAGTCACACACTACTCACACACATGAAAGAAAATACTCAGTGTTACAGAAATAAAGGTACTTTATTTTGGTGACACAAATGCCCAAAATGCAATTGAAATTATACTCCCTTAGAAGGTAAGTAATACGCAAATTGTATACACTAGTATGCAGAAAAAGGCATCAAAACAGCTAGAAAGTGCAATTAGTGAAAATCACAAAAGTTAGAAATGAGCCTAGGGGGAACACAAACCATATACTAAGAAAATGGAATGCAAAAGTCGGTCCCCCACCTAGGCAAGTGTAGTGTGTAGAGGGGAGCAGGGGGTACTAGGAACACCCAAAGGTAAGTACCACAACCCACCCCAGCGACCAGTAAAACAGGAGTAAATCACAGTAACTTTCCCAGAACACACACAGAAATGAACAATAAGATTATGCAAGAACCAGAAGAGACTGCAAGACACCAACAGTGGATTCCTGGACTTGAACGCCTGTGGAAGAAGGAGACCAAATCCAAGAAGCACAGAAGAATCCAGGGAGAACAGAAGCCCCTGCTAACCCGGATGAAGGTGCAAAAGAAGAACCACCGGTGAAGAACAACAGTCAGTACTGCACCCAAGAAGACGGCGTGGGGTTTCTGGTTGGTGCAGATGATGTCCCACTCCTGAAGGAGAACTGCAGTCTGGTGTGTGTCAATAGAGTCCGCAAACAAGCCTTGGCAAACGCAAAGCTTGCGGTTAGCAGAAAACTGAGCTACCACCCAGGAGGGACCTGGTGGATTCTGCCCAGGAGGAGAAGTCAGAGGGGGCTCTCAGCAACTCAGAAAGCCCACAGAAGACCAGGCACACGCACAGGAGTCCCACAGCACGGGGACAAAGGAAGTGCAAAAGGAGAAGGCCCAAGCAGCACTATGACAAAGGCTCCCACGCCGCCGGAGAACCACTCAGGAACATGTGTTTCGCAGGATAGAGTGCTGGGGGCTGGAGCTAAATGGTGCATGAAGAACTTTGTGGAATGGTGCCAACAAGCCTTTGTTAGTAGTGGTGGTAGGCTCAGGGGCTTTACCTGGACAGGATTTCTCCCCTGGTCTATGGCCTTTATTTCTGCACACATAGCACCAAGGCATTTTAGTGTGTGCAGAAGAGGAAGAAGTAGTAGTTTTATTCCCACCCCCAGAGGGGTTTTGTGGACCTGATGAAGAGTCTTTACTTCTATCATTGTCCCCACCCTTGTCCTGAGCCTTACGGACAGATGGTTATCTAATTCAGTGGGGTCAGTATCTCCCTCCTCCTCCTACCCCTCCCCTGGCTACCAGCAGGCTCCTGGTCATCCTGGAGAACGAGGCTCAAAAGGAAATTCTTTTGGGGATTCTTCCCCATATCTAATTTCCTGTCTGAACAAAGCCCCTTCAATTCCTTGAAGGTCATGCCCTCATAGGGAGTACCTATGCCCTTAGAGCTAGGCCCAGCAGTAGACATGACATGTGTTAGGGTGGTGTAGGGGGAACCTAACCTACCTAACCTCTATTCTGTAGGAAAGGAAAGTAAGAGACTAGATCCCTGTACTAGGTATATGTGTACAGCTCTAGGTATAGAGTGGTCTTTCCAGTTGAAAGCACCAGGTGACAGAGTGATAAATCAATTGCAAGTACTTATCCCAAAGCTGCACCACCAATGTAGGAGGCTGGCCTGGTTTGTAGTAGGTACCTATGGTACTTACATCTTATACCAGGTCCAGTTATCCCTTATTAGTGAAATTTAGGCAGTGTCTAGAACCAGGCTGTCTAGAAGTAGCTGCAGCTGAGCAACCAAGGCTTACATAGGAGACATGCAAAGCTCATGCAATACCACTGTAATTACACAGTACTCACACACAAGCAAGAAAACACTCAGTGTTACAAAAATAAAGGTACTTTATTTTGGCGACACAAATGCCAAAAATACCATAGGGACTATACTTCCTTAGGAGGTATGTAATGCACAAATTATATGCACTAGTATGCAGAAATAGGCATAAAACATTTAGAAAACAGTGCAATTAGTGAAAATCACAATAGTTAGAAACGGTCCTAGGGGGAGCACAAACCATATACTAAGAAAGTTGAATGCGAAAGTCGGTCCCCCACCTGGGCAAGAGTAGTGTGTTGTGGGGAGCTGAAGTTACTAGGAACACCCAAAGGTAAGTAGCACAACCCACCCCAGAGACCAGGAAAACCGGAGTAAATCACAGTAAGTTTCCCAGAACACACACATAGAAGTAAGGAAGGATGATGCAAAACCCAGAGGAGACTGCAAGACACTAACAGTGGATTCCTGGACAAGAAGACCTTTGTAAGAAGGGGACCAAGTCCAAGAAGCACAGAAGAGTCCAGGAAAGGTGCATGGAATCGTACAACCAATGCTTGCAAAAGCCTTGAGGTATGATTCCAACATGTTTGATACCAAACATGCCTATGTTCAGAGTTACCATTATGTAGCTGGACATAGGTAGTGACCTATGTCCAGTACACGCGTAAAATTGCATCCCGCACTTGCAAAATCCAGGAAAATGGGGCTGACATTCGTGGGGGCACCTCTGCTAGTGCAGAGGTTCCCTCACACACAGGTACTTTGCACCCTGCCCTCTGTGCTAGAAGGCCTGCATAGGGGTGACTTATAAGTGACCTGGTGTAGTAAAAAATGGCAGGGAAAGGGTGCTTGCACCTTTTCACGCAGGCTGCAATAACAGTCCTGCAGAAGACTTTGCATGGGATCCCTATTGGTGGCAAAATATATGCTTCAGCCCATAGGGATCTCCTGGAACCCCAATGCCCTGTGTACCTAGGTACCATATACTTGGGACTTGTAATGGGGCACTAGCGTTCCAATTGGGTATGAAATACAGAGTTTTGAGAGAGAGAGCGTAATCACTGGGGTCCTGGTTAGCAGGATCCGAGTGAACACAGTCAAGCACACTGACATCATGCGAAGAAAGAGTGTACTTTCCTATACTAGATACCATTTGAACTTGGGGTGGCATTTGCTGCGACTGGGACATCTACAAATGTGGCATTTACACTTGTTGCATAGGCTTAAAACCTTGCACCTGATTCACATTACTTTGGAAATTTGGATTTTGACCTCTCATTCTCCGTCCTTTCATAGTTGGGAAAGTATTGATTTTGTTTGTCTGCTGAACAATACCTTCCTGTACTAACATCGAAAGCGTGACATGGTAGCATTCTTTTCATCCCTTGCACATCATTCTAAATAACCGCAGTATTCAAATCAGGACCACAGTTCATATTTTCAATTCCAGCACAACCTCTACCTTTTGCCTGGCTCTGCAACCACATGTTTCCCTGCTGTTGCTGCGGAAAACTTCCCTGCATGCCTGTTTGCACTGCTTTAATCTGCATCACCATTACCTCTTTATTTCTTTATTTTATTCAGGTTTCACATACATCACATCTCCAGCAGAGCTCCTATCTCTTAGCTCCCTTTCTTTCCTTTTCTTCCAGTCCCCACATTCTACACATGACCTCATAGAACCCATGAGATTCTACACCACCACCCAGGTTCTCAAGACATCTTCACACTTTTCTTTCCACTTTCTCTGTTTCAGCTCAATCACTACAGTACTTTGCATACTCCAATACTTCATCAATCGGCTTTGCTTGCCAACAAATCAAATGACTCTTAATTATGTGGCTAATTTCGGATCTCAAGCCTTCTACAAATCTGAACACAAAATTAATCATGTCTTTCGGCTCAATTGTTTCGGTCCCACTTTAATGTTTGAATGCCTACAACATTCTCTTACGGTATACATTTATTGACTCCTTTCCTTCCTGAGCTGCCCTGTCAATTCTCTGCCGGTCGATATTCTTGGACGAAATATTTGTTTTAAAAAATTCACTCACCTTATAGTAATATTTCATTACGTTAGGAGATGGTGCGACTGTTGCTGGATCTCTCTGAGGTTCTGTTGTTGCCCAATCTACACTTCTTTTGCACTCAACCCACAAATCTGCTGGAACTACTATTTCTAACAGAGTGTTCAAATCCTTCCACAGGCATTTTGCGAGTTTCACAAACCTATCTGTTTGCTGGTACCATTCTACTGGCTTTTCTCTCAACCTGGGATAATCACTTTTAAATGACAAAATGTCACTTCTGCTCCAAGGGACATGGACAAAATTAACTCTGGGAATCTTTATTATCGATAATATTTTCACTGAATCCTCAATTTGCTGCGCATTTGCAGTAAGATTTGCAGAATCCCTATTCTTCTTGTCTCTTTTCTTCACCCATCTGCCGTCCAGCTTACCTAATGCACCCCATGTTTGAATGTTCTGAGCTATCTGTAACTCAATTTCTACGTCATATTTTTCTGCCAGGTCTGCTAATTTCTGATGTACTATTCCTGTTTTGTTGGTAATCAGTTTGCATAAATAACGTAACTCATCCTCACGGTATGAGTCAATTCAGTCTAATCCCCTCATTCCCTCAATTAGATCTTCTGCTTCTAGTCTAAGCCGGGTCAGATTCAGTGCACTTCCACCACTCGAATCTCCTTGGGTGCTACTCAACTTCTCCAACCATTCAGTTAACTGCTGTGAAGCTTTGGAATTAAATGTTGTTATCACTCACACCGGGCACATGCTGTAACGTTAGGCTCGATATCTTGGTTACCATGCTTGGATCAGAACCTATGTCGAATCTCCCCTGATTACTTGGAGATGTCCTAAAAGAAGTCAGATCGATTAACAGACCTGTTCCATCTAATGTCGGTCTCGTGGGAGTTATCATTCTTGCGCTTTCATTGAGCCTCTCCCTCTCTATGCTTGGGTTCAGGATTTTCTGTTCACTGCTCTTATTGTTTCCCTGGGCAAACAATAGTATACCTGGGCCTATGGCAACCGATACTGACACAACATCTGGACTTGGTTGGACATTTGGACCTCTAGGGTACATTATTCCTGTATTCTGACTTGTCAAGGCAGACATCTCTGTCCGTGATCTGTGTCAAGGTTCGTTTGATTGGTTCTCAGGAGCAGTACCCTCAAGAGGCCCACCTTCCAGCAGCTCCGACTCTGATTGTATATATATACAGAGTATCAGAATGGCCAGACGAGGGGAAGGGATTTAGGGAGGGTACTGCGGGGAAGGAGACCTGAAAGCAGAGTATAATAATTAGAATACTGTCTATTCTCTCAAAGTAATTACAATATCAAGGTTCAAAAACATAGTCACCATTACCTACGAAAGAAGTGACCTTCTTTTGTCTTAGGGCTGATTAGAATATACTTTATAAGACTTGAAAACTCTTAATGTTTCTTGGTCACCAGTATGTTTCACTATTGAGTTATCTTCACACAATCTCTTCCGTAAGGTGATTCTTGATTCTTGTTTTACTTTGACTTCTTCGATAAACACTCTCAAACCATTATCAAACTATACAAATTTGTTAGATGCACTTTCTTCTCGTATTTATGATTATTTCTCTTTTACAATGTACTTTCAGTTTCGTTTCTTGCTTTATGTGAACATCATGAAAATCATAATGATCATTGGTATATAAATATTGTTCATTACGATGTTGCTTTTAATGTTTTACACTAGTTCGCTTTCGGTTTCGTTGCTTGCTTTATGAGAACATATTCTTGAAGGAGGTTTCAAATCATACAGCACTCTCCTCAAATTCTCTAAAATCCTCAAATTAAATGTTCCATGGGCAGGGAATGCTAATCTCCCATCTCTCTCTATTTCTTTGCACCATTATTTCAGCCAAAGACATGGCACAGCACCTTGTTCTTCAAATACAATATAAGCAGGTGTACCTTCTGGCGGTGTAATTTCTCCTGTTGTAGTTGGAATAAATGTATCTCCTCTTAGGGCACTATTTAAAGCTTTGAAACATTTTTTTTCTGTCATTTACGCTACTTTCAATCGAATCAGGAAGTGAATTTCAATCCCAAAATCGTTTTTGCCTACCTTCTCAACCAATTACTCTTCACGGTTGTCCACCAATCGGTTCGCGGCATTTCACACTAAACGACCTATCCCAGCGCGGCTCCAATGTCGTCACACTCACACATATGGCGGCTGACAAAGCCTTTCGGCATCCTGTCCTAAACTCAGGTCCGCACAAGACTTAATGCAAATATTGCATGCACTAAATAAACTCAACACACAACTTGTCTGTTTACTACAGGTAAGGAACACAATCGCTTCAGAAACCTTACTGATTTTTCACTGCAGCATTTCGCTCTCACAGATACTCCTTCTATCTCAGTTCCCCTGACTCGCAAGCAAAATTCGACCATCAAATTTGACTTTCAACTGATCATTGGATACTCCTGGTGCACATAGGACTCACCAAATCTCCGTCGAAAAACTATCACTCCTTTAGCACGCACTCTTGAGATTGAAAACCACGCCCAATTGACCCATTAAACAGACAAAATACAACATAAACCAAGTGTTTCATACACTTATTCAATACTCTGAAGTCTTAGACCACGCAGGGTCCATATACCAACAACCATGTGGACAATTTTTTAGCACAAAGCGCCACACACATGTGAAGTTCGACACTTTCCCTACTCTCACTCTTTGGAGTATGCAAACGCCCTAAACAAGTTCATCTGGAGTACGCAAACTCCCTAAATGCTCTCAGAGATCACAGTTCACCTGCGATTTGCCTAAGCGGTGCAAGCACAAAACCTATTTCATTCACACTGTCACTAAAAATGCTGAGAACGTTCTCAAACAAGCATTGACAAACCCCAAGGTTTTGGGAAAGTCATGGTAGGTTCTTAGGGAGACATAGGCCCTGATAATGACTTAGGCAATCTACAACATAGACCGCCGAATTCGCGACAGCCACAAGACTGCCAGTGATGGTGGTCATCAGACCGCTATAGTATGACTGCTGGCCGCTCTCCACCATAAATTGGGCGGAGAACTGCCAGCAGCCATACTAGCGGTTGACGGTGCAGTGGAGGTTGCTCCACTGGCACCGCCACATCAACGCTACACCGCCACGCCTATTACGACTTAGTAATAGGCGTGGCGGTGTTGCTCTGGCGGCGCACTGGTGGCGGAGCAAGAGCCATGGACCTCGTTCTCTCCCGGACGACCACTGCGACCACCAGGTAAGGTGATCGACTGACAGGGGAGGGGGGTGTTGAGGGTTGTGTGCGTGAATGGGGGTGTGTGTGTTTGTGTGAATGGAGGGGGGTGTCATGTGTGTTTGTGTGCGTGTGTATGCAAGTGTATGTGTGCATGTGTGAATGCGTACATGCAGGGGTGTTGAGTGTTGTGTGCGTGAATGGGGGTGTGTGTTTGTGTGAATGGAAGGGGTGGGGGTGTTGTGTGTGTTTGTGTGCGTGTGTATGCAAGTGTATGTGTATGTTGTGTATGTATGTGTGCGCAGGCTCTTTTGGATCCCCCTTTCCATGACACACTACCGCAGTGCATCCAACATTTCTTCTAAACGAATGCTGGTTCAGCTTCTTCTTGTGCCGCAGAGTGGGAGGCCCAAAAGGTGGGGATTTGAGGGCAGTGTATGGCAACCACCTGGGGGGGATCTGACGACAGCTACTACGAGATCTTTCTGCGGCGGAACGAGACCTGCGTCAGGCAGAAGTACAAGCTGGTGGCGCACAATGTCGCCTTCACAGCTTCAACAGTACCATCTCCACCCTGGCGAAGCAGAATCTGGCCTGAGCTATTGTAGTGTAGCCATTTTTAATGTAGCTTTCTGCGCGTTTGCTTAACGTATTAGGCCTCTGTGCACTTTGCCCTAGATGCATTTTATTCAACCTCGCACTGTTATTTTACAATAACCAGTTTCACGGTCTTGTTTTTATTTCATTCGATCACACTGTTTAGCTTACTTCAGCACTGTGTTCTCAAACAATACATTCTTGCTCGCGCTGTGCTTCAGTCAAGGATACAGTCTGGTACATTGCCGATAGACGTGGTAGAAGTTTAGTCTTTAGGGTTCGTAGAAAGTACACATCCTTACGTAGGGATGTTTCTTAGAACACCGGCGTGTTAGTTATAAAAACACTTTCTAGTCCTGGTACACGTAAGAGGGATATTCCGACCAGGAACCTACAACTAGATGCTGACTGCCCTGTTGCAGATTACAGGCTCTTGCTCAGGTATGAGGGTTGATGTCCTCCCGGGGGAACCTGAAAGGCAGGCTTAGAGCTTCACATGTTGTGCTCAAAATATAACTTAGAGAGAACCTAATCCAGTTGCATTATGATAGCCTTATTCTTGTGCTTCTCTCTCCTCGTTAATATTTCAATCCTACTGTGTTGTATAGTTCTGGTTATTGCGGCTCACGCTTTGTTATCTACAATGCAGTCGTTTTATTAAATCAATCTTTAAAACTTAAGCTGCCTTTGTCATTTCTATATGAGACCGCACTGTGTACGAGAGAACCGTTTGAGACCTGACTGACCACAACTTCCCTGGGAAGTACTAAGATGTCATGCGCTCGGCTGCCCAATTGTCTCTTTACTTTGGGAGAGATGAGGCACTGCTAGTTAGCCGGAGCAAAAAACGGTTTTGGGGTGACAAGGGTCCTTCACCGTGGGTCAGACTTAGTCCCCCACACTGTGAACGATCTTGCCGCCCAAAAATCCAGTATTCTCATTAGGATAATGAGAGCCTTCGCGACATGGCGCGCCAACGTTTGGTCTGGCTCTAATTTTCGGGTCCAAACGTTTATCTCGGTCTCATATAATATAATGATCCCTCAGTTCCTTCTGCGGAGACGTCCGTGGCACTGAGGATTTCCGCCACCGCGGTATAGGTAATCCTAATTACAGCAGATGGTTGTTCAAGCTTGAACCTTAAAAGGATAAAAAAAACATCTTGGTGTGCCTTCTCTGAACTCTTGGTGCCTTTATAATGGCGAATCCCCAGGTTGTACAAATAGCTCTTAATATGAGACAACCGCTCACAGCACATCTGCTAGCAAACGGCCTCACAGGGCGGGGGGCCGGTCTAGTTTGTGGTGGACGCCCACGCAGCCTATAGAACAGAACTTTTTTACTCGGGTCGCATTTCCAGCAGTGGATGGGAATACAAATACATTCCATACATATACAGTAGAGAACGCGCCTGGGCAATACAGGGTGTACGCATACTTAGAGATACCTCTATCTTATCAAGAACATAATAATTGGCTTGATGGCACCCTACCCCATACAATTTTACCAGTGAGGTTAGGTCCACTAAGTAATGATGGTCCTACCTGGCCTTTATTGGCCACATATACACCACATCCTGCGGCTGCTAATATGGCAGTGGCTGAGGGGTGACGCTTATATACTGAATTGACAGCAATATATAGACGATTAGTACAATTTGTGATACAGACACTAAATACAAACCCAGCGCGTGCTGCTCCAGCACAGCCACATGCAGTAACACCAGGTATAAACCCGGTGACTGTACACTCTATTATGGGTAAAGTCCCAGCAAAACGGGAGGAGACTCCATTTTGGCTGGCGCAGAAAATTAATACGCTGGAGGCAGTATTTCCCCATACGGGACCTCAGGACAAACATAGAATACTGACTATGTGCTTACCCTTTGGGATGGTTCCCACAGTGGAACATTGTAATACATGGGGCACGGTGTTTGCTGCGCTCTATACAATGGCACACGGTACACCGACATTAGCCAACCTACCGGAAGTGCTTAAACAAATTCAGGATGAATACGGGGCTGCCCCGGCCTTAGATTTAGGAATGCAACTGATGGGCAATTTTGTCACAGTTTCTTCAATAATCCTAAGCAATCTTAAAGGGGAAGCAGTTGCACTTGCAGTGCGCATGCGTCTTCGTGACGTCCCGCAACAAGATCAGGAGCGGGAACTGCCTAAAATAATAGCGGAAACATATTCCAGTATCGGTCGAGATAGCCTGGGGGCTAGACCGCAAATTAATAAAGAAAATGCTAAACAGCAACATGAGGGTAATAAGAAGCGCTGGGAGAAAAAACAACAAACACCCAAAAAAGAAAGGGGAGAATCTCCACGTACGGAGACTCCGCAGAATAGGTATAATCTCAGAAATAGAGATAATATAAAAACGCCTGATAGATATCAATATACTGATACACGCCAATCTCGTTCCTTTCAGGACTCATCGGAAAAGAGAAATGAGAGAGGTGGGCGGTCAGAGCGGAGAACAGAGTACATGAAACCGAGACAGGAATCACAACGCTCTTCAGAGGTTTCTGTCAAGAAGGAAGAGAAACCGATACAACAAACACAACAGTTTAAAAAGAAAAAGGTGGCAGCAGTCTCAGTTAGACATGCCACTCAGGAAGAGGGTTCTCTTGAAGAACAAGACATGGGCTCTAGCACTGCTAGACAGCGCGGCAGAGGTCACAATAGTACGCCGGAATCTTCTAGAGCATCTGGAGGTGAAAGCAACTGATGACTTCATACAAGTAGAAACAGCAGATATGCGTGTCTCCGAACCCGATAGGGTGTACACAGTGACTTTACAATTGGAAGGGGACATTGAACGTACTATGCACGCAATCTTTTGGGATCGCGTAGTTAAGATATATGACATCTTGCTGGCCGAACAAGATTGGCCACCTGATTTTGTCCGCACTTGCCCAGTTGGGGAGGAGGTTATTAAACCTTCCTTCTCGCCCCTTGTTCCAGAGGAACTCGCAGAGTCCTATTGTATCAAATGGGCTCTTGCACAAGCACCTGCCTTGTATAGAAATCACGTAGGGTGGGACAGGGATTCTCCATATCATGTAATTCCCATTAAAGGTGAACCTCAGCCACAACCGCAGTATCCAATAAAACATGAAGCAAGGGCACTGGTGAGAGAAATACTTACACTATTAGAATACCAGGGGGTAATTGAACCCTGTGTCTCACCGATGAATAATCCTTTATTCCGTGTAGCTAAACTGGACCATTCATATAGAATACTCTTAGACTACAGACATTTGAACGGACATACACGTAAATACGCTATACAAAATTCACATAGCGCTGCACCAATGAGCAACATTGTGCGGAAAAAATATAAAACGACTTTGGATATTTCAAATGGATTCTTCTGCCAGAATATAGCACCTGAAAGCAGAGATTTAACAAGCTTTAGCGCGCTAGGCTCCCAGAAAAAAATCTGTTGTTTGCCTCAAGGGTATAAGAACAGCCCAGGACTGTTTGCTGCTCGTGTGACTGCTATTTTACACGAGTTAGACCCTGAAGCGTTGTCATATGTGGATGATATATATCTCACGGATGACGAGTTGATACAACATTTAAGACGGGTTGCCCGCATTGTTGTGGGGTTTGCCGAAATCGGCTACAAATTTAACTTCAAAAAATCGAAAATTGCCTTCCTCAGCATCATATTCCTGGGATATGAACTGTTGAATGAAGGTAAGAGCCTAGCGCCACAATTCTTAGAAAAGTGTGCACAATTGCAACCACCAAATACGATTAAGAAACTCCAATCGTTGTTAGGCTTTCTAAATTTGGGCAGAACATACATTCCTGATTATGCTACACGCATAAAACCTTTATATGAATTGATACGTCCTGATTTTTCAAGCAAATTCTGGACAATTGAACATACACATACTCTTCGGGAGTTACAAGCAGATCTACTAGCAGCAAAACATTTACACACACAGGACAATAAGACGCATTGGGTCATCAGGGTGATAGCTGGGGCCTTTGGGTTTACTTATGTCACATTTAATGAGGGTGAGACAGTCCCGATAGAATACAAGTCACACTTGTATTCTGCTGCTGAACAACGATTTGCACCCACAGATAAAATTCTCACTGCTGTACAGATGGCTGTTATTAAAGAGAGACCTCTTGCCCAGGGAAAACACATTATTGTCGTTTCTCCTATTCCGGCCCTTGAGGCTGTTACAAAATTAAGCGTTCCGAAGGCAAAAGCACTTCACCCGCGATGGATACAATGGGCTACGTCTTTAACAGCCACTGATGTAGACTACATTTCTGACCCAAAGTTACAAACACAGGAATTTCTACAATATGAAGTTGAATATCCAGTTCCCGCTGACACATTGCCTATTGATCAATATCAAGTAGTCATGTACACCGATGGGTCTGCGCAACCAGCGATTGGAACAAAACACCAATACTCTGCTGCATGTGCGGTGGTGAGCGGCTATATGGAGGGGGAGAAATTCTGCCCCCAACATACTTATACGCAGACCTTAGGGGATTCTACAGCACAATTGGCTGAGCTAAAGGCTCTACTAATGGCACTAGAACATACCGATCCGACGCAGTTCACAGTGATTGTTTGTGATTCGTATTATTGCGTCCAGTCTTTTAACGAATATCTACATTACTGGCGCTTGAATGGGTTCAGAGATTCAAAAGGCAACCCCATAAAACACAGACTACTGTGGGGGAAGGTAGCAGACCTGAAGGAGACGCTACCCAAAGTCCATGTTGTACATACACTTGGACACCAGCGCGTTGGAATACACGTTGCTGGGAATACTTTGGCTGATGAAGCAGCAAAGTCGGCAGTGGCAGTTGCCACTGTAGCTGCAGTGACTCGTTCGAGTTCCAAACCAGACACAGAGGTAATGGCTGCCATAAAAGCTACGGTTGATGGCACGCCTTATCCAAAAGGATTTCCAAATAAATATCAATACTTCATGGGAAGTATGCTGAACGCTGAAGTTAAAATTCCTAGCGTAGGCGTACGCGACATCCCCAATAAAGATGTAACACCACAATTGATTAAAGCAGTGCATGAGGGAGTGGCATCTGCACATGCTGGCGTGGTAGCTACAATTTCGCTCTTGCAGGCCTGTTACTGGTGGCCTGGTCACTATAAAAAAGACTAAGCAGTATGTACTTTGTTGTGACATCTGTCAACAAATTAAAGTATCAACAGCCAAACGCCCGCCGCAGACACCCCTCTTAATATCCAACAGACCATTACAAAGTGTGTACTTAGATCATTGCAGTCCATTGACATCTGAAAGTGCATACAAATATATACTAGTCGCTGTGGATTCTTGCTCCAGATTTGTGTGGGTGTGGCCACAACGCTCGGCTGACGCGCGGACTGTTATTAAAGATTTGCGAGTCTTTGTTGGTACATATGCAGTTGCGGCATTACATTCGGACCAGGGCCCTGCTTTTGCCTCAAGGGCATTCAGGGACACCATGGCTTCGTTGGGATTCCAGCTACAGTACTCGTCTCCATTTCATCCCAAGGGGAATTCTGTCGTGGAGCGATTAAACCGTGTTTAAAGCAATCCTTAAGAGCCAGAGTCTTAGGTACGGGTCATAGTTGGCTAACCCACCTGTATGGAGTTCAGAGAGCTCTAAATAACCTGCCTAGAAGGTCCCTGGGGGGTCGTACTTCACGTGAGTGCCTGTTCGGAACACAAATGTTTGACCCGGATCTTGATGGTCCTGGTGTGGAGGCGGCGGAAACACCTTTTGACATAAATGATGTTTTACAGGAATTACAGCAGTTCCATGAAGATAACTCTTCTAAAAGTGCCGCCTCCACAGGAACTAAGGATGTGCCAGTAACACCTACCGGCTGGATTCCCAGGGTTTGGGATCTTGTGCATGAAAAGGTCGCAGTGAAAAAAGAATTTGGTCCTTCTTATCGTGCACCAGTCCCTGTGTTGGGGATACATGGAACAAGAACTGTTATTTTACACGAGTTGCCAGGTACCAAAGAAAATCGCTTTGTTTCTATTGACCGTTTCAAGTTACAACATGTGGCCGATTCTACACAGCAGACAGGAGGAACGTCCAGTAGTTCCCGAATCCCTCTCACTACTGGGTAAGAAGTTCCTCTTCAAGTTATCTATACCAACACTGTTGCGTCTCCGTGCTTGGGAGGGTGGATGATGATCTTGCATTAGTTCCACTGACAACGACCAACTTAGAAACATTTGATCAAGTCACCATGACTACAGACGTGATGGATGGTGCTATCTACAGTGTACCACCACGAGAAACACCAAATCCTCCATTGAATACGGCAACGCCTTTTGCACAAACTGCCTCTACTTACTTTGCCGATAACAACGATGGTCTATCGGACTCGTTTGCCTCTTCGACTCCTGATCTGTCAGGTCCACGTAAACTGATGTGTTGGCTTAAGGATACATATTTTGTTTTTCCATGGAACTATCTGTGGCTCTTATTGACTATGGTAGCATTTTTTCTTTGGATTGGGTTTGTCATTACCTTTTTTCTGTTTATACATGGTCATTTTCTTCCTGAGAGATCAGCGGTTAAACAGGTGGAGGAGGTGTTGAAACCACATTTTTCATCACATAGGGTTCGAAGAGACTTGTCCTTTATGAACATTTCTGCAGTGCCAATTCCAGATGGGATTGTGTGGGATAAAGTAATGTTTGATATATACGGTCCCACTGAGATAATTCAAATACCGTATGTCCTAAAGTTATCTATGAATGATATAGTAATACCAGGCATTGTATCTGATGATTGGGATGTGAAGACAGTTGATTCAATGATGACGGAATTACGATATTATACTGTCTATGAAAATTAAGATGAATACCAGTTTAAAGACAATTATGGTGACATGTTTTGCTATAATTATTATGGGCACCACTTCATACACAAAGCAAGTAGTCCAAAAACGATATTTGACTAGAAGCAATGGGAACACTGCCCAACTCCCCCGCAAGAGAGTTCCAAAACTTATTTTGATAAATTTACGTATTTTTCTGGGCATCATCAAAAGAATGCTAAGTCATATTATTTTAGGTTAACACCGACTAAAGATAAACAAATGTTGTTGACCAACACGAAATTCATATATTCGTATTCCTTTGTTTCCCGATTGTCAATTGAAGGTTATGAATATTCGTCAAAAAATGTTGATTTGAAAAGTGTTTGGGGAACAAAAAATTGGCAAACCAAGGGTAGAGAAACATTGTTTAGAGCATGTCTCATTCCCGTTCAAATGATTTTTTTAAATGAAACAGTACAACAGACTAGATGTTTAGGCTTAGCCACAATCAGAGAATTGAACATGCCTAGTATACCTGCCTCTGCAAAAATTAATAATTGGCAGAAATACATAAATGCCACTTTTAGTGAGCTTACTGAATGGGTCCAGAATGGTACATTTAACACTTCATTGACACGTCCAGGCGGGTGATTATTGTGGCCCATAGACACCAACGGGTGTCATCAACGTTTTGTCACCTCCTCAGGGGTTTCCGGACAAGTAGGTAAGACCCTTGCTATATATCACCAGAACATGCTGAAATAATTACTACATATAGTGTGGGAAAACTGTGCCAGCAATGGTTAAAATCCTCCTCGCTAGATGCAGTTAAGACACATCTCACTCTCCTGTCTAATAACACTGACTTACAAGATTTTTTGTCAGGCCCAAAGACGCCACGTAGGAAGCGTTTCTTGTATGAAGTATACAATGAAATATGGAAACTTTCCCAACAAGAGGCTGCTGCCCGGTTAAGGCAGATAGATCAGGAACATTTGAAAAAGGCATCAGCTGTTGCGGATAATGGAATTCACACCTTGTCCGACTGGATATATACAATTAACAACATTGTTTCTTCTGCTATAGATATTATACGATCTGATATGTCTTCTTTATATCATGGACAGAGTCAGACCAGGTCCATTATGCAGTTGGGTAGGACGCTTCAGACATTGAAGGCGGGTCGCGTTCTGTTGCAGCACATCAGTGCCAGGGAAATCTTTTTTTCCTTTAATTTAACGCGACAACAACAACTAATGGCTAAGAAGGAGGCGACTTATGTCATGCTCAACACTGAAAAGTTAGATAGATTGCCTTTTACCGTGGCCGAGATTCCCTCTGCAGAGTGGTTAATACACGGGGTTATTAATCTGCTAATTTCCACATTACAATTCACTTCTTGTTTGAAACATGTTCCGGTAGGCAGATATGAAAAGTTGGGAGATAGTTACATCCATGAGGTGTGGGAGCTTCCCTTCTTGTACCAATGCCTCAATGGCATGAAAGAAGTCTTTCTTAGCGGTAGTGAATGCAAGACTTCAGTCAGCCATTCGATGATTTGTAAGCAGCTGTCCTTGCATGGGGCGTGTAATGCCTCTGTGGCGAACTTGGCTTGCTATCTGAAGGGAGGTCCGGTCCCCTTGATTAAACGCACATTCCAGGTGCTTTCAAACAGCAGCTACGTCCTCCTCAATAGTGAAGACTGTTGTGGCATGCGGGCCGGAATAGTTTACGTTGTTTCGGTCACTAAGGTTGTTACTTGCTGCGGGAGTGTGTTGTTTCTCCCCACTAAAATTAGGGAGGTAGCGGATATTTGGCCTCACATTGCTACTTCCAAGGTGAATTTTGACAAGTTAAGTAGACTGAAGGCTTTATTGTTTCAGAAGCATGTGGCCCTTAGATCTGCACGCGAGACCTACGCACTTCAGGTGGCAAGGTCATCAACTGAAATACAGTCCCTGTTAAATACCAACTTTCCGAGCCACTTTGGTGAACTCGTGGGACGTATATTTAATGCGTCCAGCACGGCTGGATTAGCACATTTTTTCAAAGCCGTTGGTGTTGGTTTCGTTCACACCTTCTCTTCCATATTCGGTTTAATACCTTGGGCTATTCATTCAATTTTCGGAAGCATTTTGGGGGGATTTCCGATAACTTTGGCTTTATTAGCCGGCATTTTGCTGTTGCTGTTGTTTTCACGCAATGGCTGTCCCGCCGCAACAAGGACGAATGTGGGTGCTCCCATCAGCGCAGCTGTGTTGTGAACGCATGATGTAGCACTTTGGAGCAACACTCCTGGAACATTTGGAGTGTGACTGGTCTCTGTCATTCAGACCAGTTTTGGATTGTGTGCAGCCCGTGTTTTGGTGCCATTGGTGCTCTTTTGAAAATGCACTAGACGTCTGTCTCTCACAGCAACGCCCCCCAGTGGTTGATGCTGATCTGTTGATGTTCCTGATGAGGGCTCATTACCAGACATGCGCGATTCGGCTGCGTTTGCTTTGAGACGCTACTTACGTGATACCCTTCCTGGAGGAAGTTGATATTGACTCGTTTACAGGCTCTACACGGGATGCCGCCTTGGTTGACACTGGGGCTTTGGAACACACCTGCTCCTTGGTAGTCTTTGGCGTGGATTTTCCGGTTTTGTCATCTGCCGAAGTGGAGACTCTCCTGCTCTCTGTGACCACTGTTTGAATTGGATTTATTTTAAATTGACATTGTGATTCGAATTCGGCATTTTGCCACATGCTCATTCCTTTTCTTTTAAATTGAAGATTAATATGCTTTGGTGTCCTCTTAACTTGTTGAAATTTGATAGGGTTTTAATTATATTTTGGCCTAGGGCATTTTTTAGTTTCGGCTTAAACCACTTTCTACCGACAAGGGGAGGGTGTAGTGTAGCCATTTTTAATGTAGCTTTATGCGCGTTTGCTTAACGTTTTAGGCCCCTGTGCACTTTGCGCTAGATGCATTTTATTCAACCTCGCACTGTTATTTTACAATAACTAGTTTCACGGTCTTGTTTTTATTTCATTCTATCACACTGTTTAGCTTACTTCAGCACTGTGTTCTCAAACAATACATTCTTGCTCGCTCTGTGCTTCAGTCAAGGATGCAGTCTGGTACATTGCCGATAGGCGTGGTAGAAGTTTAGTCTTTAGGGTTCGTAGAAAGTACACATCCTTACGTAGGGACGTTTCTTAGAACACCGGCGTGCTAGTTATAAAAACACTTTCTATTCCTGGTACACGTAAGAGGGAGATTCCGACCAGGAACCTACAACTAGATGCTGACTGCCCTGTTGCAGATGCTGATGCAGATTGCAGGCTCTTGCTCAGGTATGATGGTTGATGTCCTCCCGGGGGAACCTGAAAGGCAGGCTTAGAGATTCACACGCTGTGCTCAAAATATAACTTAGAGAGAACCTAATCCAGTTGCACTATGATAGCCTTATTCTTGTGCTTCTCTCTCCTCGTTACTATTTCAATCCTACTGTGTTGTATAGTTCTGGTTATTGCGGCTCACGCTTTGTTATCTAAAAGGCAGTTGTTTTATTAAACCAATCTTTAAAACTTAAGCTGTCTTTGTCATTTCTATGTGGGACCGCGACTTCCCTGGGAAGTACTAAGATGTCATGCGCTCGGCTGCCCAATTGTCTCTTCCCTTTGGGAGAGATGAGGCACTGCTAGTTAGCCAGAGCAAAAAACGGATTTGGGGTGACAAGGGTCCTTCACCGTCGGTCAGACTTAGTCCCCCACACTGTGAGCGATCTTGCCGCCCAAAAATCCAGTAGTCTCATTAGGATAATGAGAGCCTACGCAACACTATCATGAGTTCCATACACGAACGACTCTACAACGCACACAGGGAGATCGCTCGGGCAGATTACTTGCCTGGCTCCTCCGGGGAGAACATCACAGTACACCAGCTATGTCGATTAGAACCGCACTTCCGGAGCTTGAACAGCATTGGAGAACTTCAGTGAGATCTCTGGTCTCCAGGTTTATCAGTCCAAGTCATGTGTGTTCCTGCTGGCTCCTCGCCCTCCTGCTAACAGAGTGATCGCGGCTGACTCCCACTTGCAGTGAAATAATGATACCTTCAAGTACTTAGGAATTAATGTTTATCATGCAACGCATTATCTTCTTGATTGTAACTTGCACAAGGCGGTTGCAAATATCCTTAATTCACTCACTATCTGGCGATCTTTACCACTATCACCGATTGGCCGTGTGGTGACATCCAAAACGTTAATTGCTATATCTATTCACATCATTCCCTGTAGTGGTACCGCGCGTCTTCTTTAAGATGCCTAATGGCCTGCTCCATGGTTTGATCTGGGGAGATGGACGCTGCAGGGTAGTTCTATCCAAACTCCAAATACCACTGACTACTACAATAGCCAATGACCTGATTACTCTCACCAACATGACCGGAATCCCACACTATACAAGCCCAACTAGGGAATGTTGCGGTGTACACTTGGCTAACAGATTCTAGTGGCCCTAGTAATACCGTGACTCCGCTAATGAAAGGAGCACACACATGCTAGCACCGTTCTATACATCTCAAGAGTCCACAGATTCCATACTCACCAGAGATTTCCATTTGGGAAATACCCAGGATAATACAGAAAACGCGAGCTGTAGATCGTAACCAATGGGCTGCAAAAGGGTTCACCCGTCTGGGGAATTAATTTTTGGAAGGCACACTAAGGTCATTTCAAGACATCATCACTGGACACGATATTGCACCTGGACAATTTCTCACTTACTATGTTATACTGCAGGTCATGCGTGGCTTCTGGGGAACAGTGGACACAGAGCCGCCCACATCCCACGCACTACATATCATCTTGCTAATCAGGGGCACACAGCGAATCATTACTACCTTATATGCCACATTACATACACCTGAAATCAACCTCCTGCAAAGTGCGCATGAGAACAGGATTGTGGCGCTGCCCGCACCCACTAACCGACGCGGAATGGAGTAGGGCTTTACAGACTGTAAAGAGAATATCCTGAAATGCTAGATTTAGATTTAAACAATTCAATTATATACACCACGCATATCTAGACTCTCATCGCATCCACTGCATGTACCCCACACACAACCTGGGTTGTCCAAGCTGCACCTCACCCCTAGCGGGATTTTACTATATGGTGTAGGAATGCCCGATATTACAAGCTACCTGGTGCACAATTATTACAATAGTATCGGACCTGACCACACATCCCCTACCCGTAACACCTACCTCTTGTCTCTTGGGCATTCGCCCTCATAAAAAGGTGATAAATTCCTTCACAGGTTCATTGACAGCTTTTGTATTATTTAAACGCAGGATTGCTATGGCATGGAAGTCCTCAATCCCTCTGGCCATGGTTAAAAGACCTATTAACTTGGGCCAAAGCAGAAGCACATCATATTCGTTGGCTATGAGCTTGCGGTATTATATGTACAGGTGGGGAATGATGGGATCCTCTAGTACTTAACGTAGAGGCCAAGAACGATTTACATCCGTTCTGAGAAGCGAGTTATATGCCAATATATGTATTGCTATGCCCCATGTATATACTGAAAATAATTACAATTAACATCTTATCCCTGTCCCTGGATGCTCAGCACTGCACTAATGACAACATGGATTCCATCCCATCGCAATATGTATTGTCCCACAAATGCAATGTTATGTTTTCTGCATAATGGTTTTGCTGAAGAATATAAAAATGTTTATACGTTTCTGTCAAGAGACACTCTCTGGTAGACCTCTGACTAAACAATGCTTAATTATATGCATTTAGACACTGTTTATAAGGATGGCAGTTTGCTCAGTGACATAATATATTGTAATGTCTTCAATAACATTGAAAATTAATAAACAAACATAAAAAAACAATGCTAATGTCACGTAAATTAATCTCAAAACAAAATGATAAACATACATGAATAACACCGGCTGACCAAATCTTCTAAAGAATCTCAATTTAACTAAAGCATTAGCAATTAAGCATTCAAGAGTCACCGTACAAATTAACAGCAAAAATAACTGTGCAATAGAAATGACATACATCTAGATTCAACAGGTGAACAACGTCAATTCTTGGTTAATTGCAATTTGCTGACATTTCCAGGGCTCCCTAACTAACCTTCTGATTAGAATAGCATGTTTGGGCTTCATGCAAAACAATTTAGTTAAAGTTAATTTGGGAATCATCTTACTATCACTCTATAAAAATAGCAGGTGGTACCTAGAAACAAAGAACAAAACCTACAACAAGGACAATACCATTTTGTTATACCTCTTCTCAAATGGATCAGCAAGCAGCGATTCTCTTTGTCAGTTGAACATCCGTCTGGTCAGCTTCAGCAATTGGGCAGTGAAAGGGAATGGCTCAGACACGGGGTCTCTAAGCTATCTGAACCATTTAAGGAAACAATATCCAAGGGATCAGCATTCAGCATTAAAACTTAAGCAATAAAGTCAAAGTTAGAAATAAAGTCATCAGGAACTTATTCAGCTCCTTGAACAGAACCACTGCAGGGAAAATCAGAATAGAAAAGAGCCCCCTCTCCTCTGTGCTGTCGGGCTAAGTCAGAATTTCCTAAAGAAACTTCCCACCTTGCCATTGGTCAGAAAATCATATGTTTACAGTTAGTCCAATAGAAATAAAAACTCAAATCTAAGATATAACTAAGCTGTCTTTCACATGTCGATGATTGGCTCCTCTTCTCCTGTTCCCATCGTAGGCTCTTCAGGAAACCAATTGGTTGAGATTCGCTCTCCAGTCAGTGCATCCATAGTTGGTTCCCCTGAACATCCTTGTCTCACACATCAAACTTTCCAAAATTACATTTTCTAATACAAGACATTCTAGCAAGCAGTTATAATGAGCACCTTAAAGACATCTGCAAAATGTTTGGTCAGCACAGTGTGAACAATAAAAGCATTAATTCTAAGGTCATACATTTCCCACTATTTTATTAGACATTGCAGCTTAATATGAGGTTGGGCAGACTAGGCCCATACTTCGCTATCTTAAGGCCTTTAGTAAAATAAGCAAATACATAGCATGAAATCATTAATATGACATACTACTACAATTTTCTTTACACATGTACTTCAACTAATAATAATATGCATTTACCAAAAGCATTATGTATTTGATGACGCCACTCAAGTGGGCATATTTTCCAAGTCGCACATTAAGTTCTATATTAGCTTAGTTCTATGCAAATTATTAACCAATAACAAATGAAAATCATTAGTATTTAATTCAGCTTTCACAGTATCAAGAAATAAGAACATGTAGGGGAAGTGGGAGTCCTCCATATGACTGTGAGCGGTCAAAAGCAGCAGGGAGAGAGTATCCAAAGAAATAAGAACAGGTAGGGGAAGTGAAAGCCTCCAGCTGAGTGTGAGTGGTCAAGACCAGGTGGGGAGACAGTACTTAAAGAAGTGAGAACAGTTAGGTGGAGTGAGAGCCTCCTGATGAATGTGAGCGGTCAAGACCAGCAAGGCAGAGTATCGAAAGAAACAGAACCTGCTGGGTGGAAGTGAGAAACTCCAGTGAGAGCAGTCAAGAGCATCTGGGGAGAGAGTATTGGAAGGAATAAGCAAGGCAAGAAGAAATAAAGATTCCAAATAGAGCCTTCCATCTCTGGAGCACAGATTTAGAGAAGGTCCCTGTAATTGTAAGTCCTGATTTACAGAAGGATGAATCTATTATAATTATTTTACCGCTAATTTAACAATGTTTTCCTATGTGAAGTGATGTTGTATTACACCAGGACGGAGGAGATAATACCTCACAGCAGCATATGAAAGACAGGCCTGATACTTGCAGCTAAAAAGCTGGAGCTTACTCGACTCTTCATTGAAGAACAACTTGCAGAAATACTGATTTTCCATGTTATTCCTTATTTAAACCTTTGTTTGTTTTGATTTATCGTTTAACGGAAATTTTTCTGTAAGGCACTAACGAATGGCTTAAGACTATGGCCCTCATTCTGACCCTGGCGGTCGGTGATAATGCGGCGGCCAAGCCGCCAATAGGCCGGCGGTCCAAAATATGCAATTCTGACCCTGGCGGGAACCGCCAACACAGCCCGCCGCATTAACACTCCGCCCGCCACGGCGGAACAAACAAACAGCGCGGCGGTCCCCGCCAACAGCCAGGCGGCAGACAATGTACCGCCCACCCTATCACGACCCACCAATCCGCCACCTTTTCCGGGGCGGGAGCACCGCCGATAAAAACATGGCGGAAACAGACTACGAACGGGAAAACGCTCACCTCTACGCACTCCACGCGAGATTCCGGCAGTATGGAACCCGAGTTGCAGGTCATCCCCGCACTCCTATACCCGCTCCTGTACCAGGAGCACGCCCGGCGGCGCGGAAGACATCGGTGAGTACTGCACCTACGACACAGGGGAGGGAAAAGAGTACCGGCACACACCCACCCACCCACACCCACTACAACACACACATCAATGCATTCCCACAGATCACTGTCACAACCCACAAACCCCCCCCTCCGAAATAATGCAAAGACCAAAAGAAGAGATCATAAACGGGCAGATATATTGAAATATGGACACCAATAATCCCAATAAATAAATAAACTATGTACAAAATATATACAGCTACTAAATGTAGTCCAACCACTGTCCGTGGACCACAGGGGTCCTGTGCAAAGGGGCAAGGCCCAGTCCCACGACAAGAACTCCACGGAGAGAACACTGCAGGGGCATCAGAAAGAAAATAGGACAGGCACCTCAGGGGGAAGGGAAGGGGGGGCACCTCAGCCACTTGAGTACACGACGCCAGATCCACGAGGGGACTCCATGACCACTGGCCCATCCTGGGGAGAGCAAAGCCACAGTCCATACAGTCCATACAGTGGGTGGCCTGCCCACTGGCCCATCCTGGGGAGAGCAAAGCCACAGTCCATACAGTCCATACAGTGGGTGGCCTGCCCACTGGGCCATCCTGGGGAGAGCAAAGCCACAGTCCATACAGTCCATACAGTGGGTGGCCTGCCCACTGGGCCATCCTGGGGAGAGCAAAGCCACAGTCCAAACAGTCCATAACAGACTCCACTGCCACTGGAGGAGGCATGTTGGCCAGAGGACATCCTGCAGCCCTGCCCGAGACAGATCCTGCCCTGCCACGTCTGCCAAAGGGCCATCGGTTCTTGCCTTGAAGGGCCCAGTTCAGCGCTTCTTGCCTTGAAGGGCCCAGTTCAGCGGGTCTTGCCTTGAAGGGCCCAGTTCAGCGGTTCTTGAGACGGCGGTCCCCAGCGGAGCGGTGCTTGAGACGGCGGGGCCCAGTTCAGCGGTGCTTGAGACGGCGGGGCCCAGTTCAGCGGTTCTTGAGACGGCGGTCCCCAGCGGAGCGGTGCTGGAGACGGCGGGGCCCAGTTCAGCGGTTCTTGAGACGGCGGTCCCCAGCGGAGCTGTGCTGGAGACGGCGGGGCCCAGTTCAGCGGTGCTTGAGACGGCGGGGCCCAGTTCAGCGGTTCTTGAGACGGCAGGGCCCAGTTCAGCGGTGCTTGAGACGGCGGGGCCCAGTTCAGCGGTGCTTGAGACGGCGGGGCCCAGTTCAGCGGTGCTTGAGACGGCGGGGCCCAGTTCAGCGGTTCTTGAGACGGCGGTCCCCAGCGGAGCGGTGCTGGAGACGGCGGGGCCCAGTTCAGCGGTTCTTGAGACGGCGGTCCCCAGCGGAGCTGTGCTGGAGACGGCGGGGCCCAGTTCAGCGGTGCTTGAGACGGCGGGGCCCAGTTCAGCGGTTCTTGAGACGGCGGGGCCCAGTTCAGCGGTGCTTGAGACGGCGGGGCCCAGTTCAGCGGTGCTTGAGACGGCGGGGCCCAGTTCAGCGGTGCTTGAGACGGCGGGGCCCAGTTCAGCGGTTCTTGAGACGGTGGCCGGTCTATGGCCAACTGCTCATTGCCTGGTGGTGCCCTCCTGGGCAGCGGGGATGGTGCTCCTTCAATGCCCACCTGGGCTGTGGGTGGTGGGGCCCTCCTGGCCAGCTGGGCTGGGTCCTCCCTGGCCAGCGGCTATGGGGGTGGTGGGCTCCTCCTGGGCAGCAGGCCTGCAGCCTGACCTCTCCGACTTGCTGCCCTTGCCCTCCTTAGTCGGGAGTCTGTGGCCCTTTCCTCCCTTTGGAGCTGTGGCTGGTGACTGTGTCTGGGTGGTGTCCGGGGGGGATGTAGAAGCCGGGCTCCTGCGGCGCCCCTTCCGCCTTCTGCTCCTCTTCCCAGGGGGTGGGCTGGCTGTCCCCTTGCTGCTGGGCGAAGATCCAGACATGCGGGCTGGTGGGCTCCAATACCCCTGCACCCTTGTCAAGGGGGCTGCAGGGCTGGTGGTGGCTGAGGTGCTCTTCTTACCCCGACGAGAAGGAGGGGGGGGCTCAGGGTCAGGAAAGAAGTTAGCAGTGGCGAGGAAGAGTTTCTTGGGACAATGGAGAGTGGTAGGTACAGTGGGAATGGGAGTGGAGGGAGAGGATGTGGTTGTAGGTGAGTCACGTTTGCTGTCTTTGGGTGCAGGTGCAGGAGGGATAGGCTGTCGTGAGGTGGATGGCTGTTGGGTGGGTGGGTGGCTGCGTTTGTGTGGTGTGGAAGAGGGGGTGACAGACACAGTGGGAGAGGACAGGGGACGTGTAAATGGCAGTGGGGGTGGTGACTGCACGTGTGCGGACTGGACTGGAGGGTGTGCTGGTGATGGAAACACTGGCTGATGGTGAGGTGAATGGAGGTGTGAGTGTAGACGTCACAGGGAGGGAGGAGGGATACGAGGAGGTGGGGGTCACAGAGGTGGTAGTGACTGTTGGCATGTCTGCATCGGAATGTTGCGTGTGTGAATGTCTGCGTGATCTGTGGTGCTTATGTTTGGATGAGCTTCTCTTGGGTGTTGAGGTGTGTGCAGGCTGGTCTGATGGTGTGGGTGGGACAGGCAGAGGAACAGGAGACTGGGAGGAGGGAGTTAGTAGAGGGAGGCAGGAGACAGGGACAATGGCTGCCGTCAGTGCTGAGGCCAGAGCCTGGAACGATCGCTGATGGGCAGCCTGACCCGAATGAATGCCCTCCAGGTACGCATTGCTGCGATGAACCTCCCTCTCCACCCCCTGGATGGCATTCAAAAGGGTAGTCTGCCCAACAATGAGCGTCCTCACGAGGTCAATGAGCTCCGCACTGAGGGCAGCGGGGGTAACAGGGGCAGGGCCTGAGGTGCCTGGGGCGAAGGAGATGCCCGGCTTCCTGGCAGAGCGGGCACGGGGCGAACGCTGAGGGGCTGCTGGGAGGGCGGAGATGGTGCGCTGGGTGGCGGCTGTACCTGTAATGGCGGGGGGCACGGATGGTGCCACCCCCGCAAGGGAGCTCCCTTCCGAGGACGTGTCCGTGTCGCTGCAGGGTCCAGTCGTCCCCGTTGTGGAGCTCCCCTCACCCTCCGTCTCACTGGTCCAGTCAGACTCTGTGGCATGGCCCTCCTGGGCCATGTGAGATGCAGCTCCCTCCTGCCACTTCTCCTCCGCCTGATGATGCTGATGCACACAAGCACAGAAAGACAAACAAAAAGGGGGGGGAGAGAGAAATAAAGGGATATTGAGTACATGGATCTCCGGTACAGTTAGTGGACATGACAGACACAGATGCCCCCTGCACTAAGTTGCGCACTTGGGGTCCGCTACGCATTCCGTGGAACATGCCCTACACGCCTAGAGTTGACAACTGCACCCATGGATGACACGGCCCAGGGATGGCTGTACTGACACACTACTGAGGGTGGTGGCTGGGGACACAGGGGCTTACGGGGGTGCCCAGCCTACAGATATCGCCCTGGCCTAGGGGGACCCACAGCCCTCCTCCCCCACCCAGACACCTCCACTGCGCGACAACAGAGTAGATAATGCTTGGACTCACCCCCTTGTGTCTGTTGTGCTGCCCTCACGCGCCCATCCAAATCAGGGTAGGCCACCGCCAGGATCCGGAACATCAGGGGGGTCAGTTGACGGCAGGCACCCCGCCTACGTTGGGAGGCCATTCCCAGCAGAGACTCAGCGGTCTTCTTGGTCCCGCGGCGGATGTCCTCCCACCTCTTGCGGCAGTGGGTGCCCCGTCGATGGTGGACCCCCAGGGTCCGGACTTCCTTGGCGATGGCACGCCAAATCCCGATCTTCTCATGGGCGCGGACCTATGTGACACGTACAGGGAGGGAGAAATACCACGTTCAAGTTTGTCTGCATTTTCGTTGCCAGTGGCCCAACGCCCCCCATCCCCGCCAGGCCCCCCGCCATGCCCCCCGCCAGCCCCAACATGCCCCCCATCCCCGCCAGGCCCCCCGCCATGCCCCCCGCCAGGCCCAACATGCCCCCCATCCCCGCCATGCCCCCCGCCAGGCCCCCCGCCAGGCCCAACATGCCCCCCATCCCCGCCAGGCCCCCCCGCCATGCCCCCCGCCATGCCCCCCGCCAGCCCCAACATGCCCCCCATCCCCGCCAGGCCCCCCGCCATGCCCCCCGCCAGCCCCAACATGCCCCCCATCCCCGCCAGGCCCCCCGCCATGCCCCCCGCCAGGCCCAACATGCCCCCCATCCCCGCCAGGCCCCCCGCCAGCCCCAACATGCCCCCCATCCCCGCCAGGCCCCCCGCCATGCCCCCCGCCAGGCCCAACATGCCCCCCATCCCCGCCATGCCCCCCGCCAGGCCCCCCGCCAGGCCCAACATGCCCCCCATCCCCGCCAGGCCCCCCGCCATGCCCCCCGCCAGCCCCAACATGCCCCCCATCCCCGCCAGGCCCCCGCCATGCCCCCCGCCAGGCCCAACATGCCCCCCCATCCCCGCCAGGCCCCCCGCCAGGCCCCCAAGCCAGCCAGTGGCCCCAAATCCATATTGAATTAAACTCACTTGTTGGTCTGGAGGACCGTAGAGTAGCGCATACTGGGGGAGGACCCCATCCACAAGTTTCTCCAACTCCTCTCCAGTGAAGGCAGGGGCCCTTTCCCCAGTCGCAGCAGCCATTGTCCCTTCCAGACCGAGGTCACAGCAACACTTGCAGTATAGGTCCTCTCCTGTGAAAGTTCAAGTCGCAAGTGGATAAGTAGATAGAAAATGGCGGTCACGTCCGCGGCGGTGCGTACCGCGGCGGTGCGTACCGCCACCGCCGGCGCCCTTCGCCATTGGCTCCTGAAACCCATAGGCTTCAATGTTAACCAATGCGGCTTCGCGCCGCGGTCTTCGACTGCTGACCGCCGCGGTGTGCCACGCCAGCGCATTGACCTCACATCCCATTGTCACACTTCACAGGTCAGGCAGCCGCCATTTCGAGGGTCCACATGGCTCAATTTCAACTGCGTCACACAGGCCTAGGCCTTGCATAGCCACTCAGACACGCCATTCACTGCATAGAGAATCGTTTACTGTGCTAGCTGTGAGTACGTACCTGTGGGTTGCTTGACTGTGTGCTCCATGTTGTCCTTCCTAGGCACCGTCCGCTGGGTTTGGCGAGGAGACGGATGAATCCTCGCGTGTACCGACCGCTGGTGGACCTGTCGACAATGGAAGAACGCCACATTATCCTGACCTACCGTCTTGACCGTGCCACTATACATGAACTGTGTGCCCAGCTGGAGCCCGACCTGATGTCCCCCATCCGCCAACCCACAGGGATTCCCCCTCTGGTGCAGGTCCTGTCAGTACTCTATTTCTTGGCAAGTGGGTCATTTCAGACAACAGTGGGAATTGCTTCTGGGATGTCTCAGCCCATGTTTTCGAAGGTGTTATCCAGAGTGTTGTCTGCCCTGATGAAATACGTGAGGAGCTACATCATTTTCCCTGAGGTGGGCGAATTGGCTACAGTGAAGGGTGATTTCTACACCCTTGGACATATTCCCAACGTCATTGGTGCCATTGATGGGACCCATGTGGCTTTGGTTCCCCCAAGAGACAGGGAGCAGGTGTACAGGAACAGAAAAAGTTACCATTCCATGAACATCCAGGTGGTGTGTTTGGCTGACCAGTACATCTCGCATGTAAATGCCAAATTCCCAGGGTCAGTGCATGACGCCTACATCCTGAGGAATAGCAGCATCCCTTACGTGATGGAACAGCTAGAGAGACACCGTGTATGGCTATTGGGGGACTCTGGGTACCCCAACCTGTCGTGGCTACTGACCCCAGTAAGGAATCCCCGGACCAGGGCAGAGGAACGGTACAATGAGGCCCATGGGCATACTAGGAGGGTGATCGAACGCACCTTTGGCCTCCTAAAGGCCAGGTTTAGGTGCCTGCATATGACAGGTGGATCCCTAATGTACTCACCTAAGAAGGTGTGTCACATCATCGTGGCCTGCTGCATGCTTCACAACCTGGCTTTGCGCCGCCAGGTGCCTTTCCTGCAGGAGGATGGTCGAGACGGTGGTGTTGTGGCAGCGGTGGAACCTGTGGAGAGTGACGAGGAGGAAGACGACGGGGCTGAAACAGACAACAGGGACAGAATCATTGAACAGTACTTCCAATAGGACACAGGTAACAATTCAAAGATAATTTAGTAAATCTGAACTACTCTCCTGCATCTCTGCTGCCTGTCTATTTGCCCCAGTGTATGATGACTGAGTTGTGGCTTTTCCCTCCCTATTTCAGATCTGGGGTCCCCACTACGAGTCCTGTGCTTCGTTTCCCCATGGACTACAGCTTTGTGGCAGCTGTTTGTTGACTTCACTATGTACAAGGACATATTTGCACTGTCATGTCAATTACAATATTTTGAAATCACAGCCAGACTCCAGATAGTTTTGTGCAAAATAGGTGTTTATTTCAGTGCTCAAAATGGGATGGGTGGTTTCAAGTGGGTGGGGGCTATGGTGAAGGAATGTCCATGGCAGAGTCCAGAGTAACAGTCACACAGGTGCATTGTCCAGAGGCCTGTGGAGAGATGGAGCATGGGCAGTTCAAGGATGGACAGGGTGACAATGTGGGACAGTGGGATGACATCAGGTGGTATCCTTTGCTGGCGGGGGTCTTGACATCCTACTCTGTCTTCTTGCGAGATCTCAGGGCCCTCTTGCGGGGTGGTTCTTCTCCTGCAGGAGGTGGGGTTCTGGTGGGCTGCTGTTGTGCGGGGGCCTCCTGTCCACTAGCGCCGGCAGAGGTGGTTGGCTGTTCTTGGTCCAGGCTAGTGGCAGGGGCCCTTTGTTGTTGTTGAGTGTCCGTCCTGGTGTTGATGAGGTCCTGCAGCAGCCCTACCATGGTAACCAGGGTGGAGGTGAGGGCTCTGATGTCCTCCCTGTACCCCCGATAGTGTTCCTCCTGCAGTACCTGGATCTCCTGGAACCGGGCCAGTACCGTCGCCATCGTCTCCTGGGAGCGGTTGTATGCTCCCATGATGGTGGTGAGGGCCTCGTGGAGAGTGGGTTCCCTGGGCCCGTCCCCCCCCTGTCGCACAGCTGCCCTCCGAGTTGCCCTGTTTCCCTGGGCCTCTGCCCCCTGGCTGGTGTGCCCACTACCACTGCCCCCAGGTCCCTGTTGTTGTTGGGGTGGTGGGTTATCCTGGGTGCCCTGTAGTGGTAGACACACCGCAGATTGACGCGCCCTGGAGACAGAGGCATGGGCCCGCTGGGTGGGAGCTGTGCTGGTGTTCCCAGAGGGGTTTGGGTCTGTAGTGGCCTGTGCCTGTGTGAGGGGAACCGACTGTCCAGAGGTCCCCGATGGTCCGGGCTGGTCATCAGTGTCCAGGTCGACAGAGCTGCTGTCATCGCTGACGGCCTCTTGGGTGGGGGGTGGGGAGAATTCTGGGCCCTCCGCGGCGGTGTGTTGATGGTCGGGTCCTGCAGGGGTATAGAGGTATGGTTATAGTTTCAATGTGTGGCATATGGGTGTATCTGTGGGTTCCCGTGTCCCCAAGTGCTGGCATTCATGTGTGGGGGCTTTGGTGAGGGTGGCTTGTGGGGGGGATGTGTATATGCATTGGGCATGCTTTGGTGATGGGTGTCCATGCTTAGTGGACGCATGCAGGCCTAGGTTTTGGGATGTGTGGGTTGTGATGGTGAGACATTGGCAGGGAATAGGTGTGCTGAGGGTGGGGGTGAGGATGGTGGTGGGGGTGAGGATGGTGGTGGGGGTGAGGGTGGGGGTGAGGATGGGGGTGGGGGTGAGGGTGGGGTTCGAGGATGGGGGTGAGGGTTGGGGTATGATTTGGCATGCAGGTGGGGGGGAAGCAGTAGTGAAGCTTCAACTTACCAGTATCCATTCCTCCGCCGACTCCTGCGAGGCCGTCAGGATGCAGGATGTTCAAGACTTCCTCCTCCCATGTTGTAAATTGTGGGGGTTGAGGTGGGGGTCCTCCGCCAGTCTTCTGCACGGCGATGTTGTGCCTGGATACCATGGAACGCACCTTCCCCCGTAGGTCGTTCCATCGCTTCCTGATGTCTTCCCGATTTCTGGGGTGCTGTCCCACAGCGTTGACCCTTTCGACAATCCTCTGCCATAGCTCCGTCCTCCGGGCAATGCTGGTGTATTGGATCTGTGTGCCGAACAGCTGGGGCTCTACCCGAACGATTTCCTCCACCATGACCCTGAGTTCTTCGTCTGAGAAGCGGGGGTGTCTTTGGGGTGCCATGGGGTGGTGTGTATGATGTGTGGGGTGGAGTATGTGTAGTTAAGTGTGTTGAGTGTGGTGGTGTGTGTTGTTTTGTGTGTGGATATTGTGTGGGTGATGGTGTTGAGTGGCTGTGGCTGCTAGTTTGTGGATGGTGGTGTCTCGCTCTGGCCTTCTTTCTGAATTTTTGGTCGTAGGGGTTTGTGGGTGATGTGGGTGTGTGTTTTATATTGTATTGTGTGTGTGGGAGTGGTGTGTGTATGTGTATCAGGTGTGTGGAATTCAAATCGGCCAATGTGGCTGAGTTTTGTTCGTTTGTGTGTATTCTGACCGCGGCGGTGTGTCCCGCCAATGGAAAACCGCGTTTGAAAGACCGCCGCGTGGATTCGTGGGTCGTAATGGCATGGGCGTATTTCTGTTGGCGTGACGGTGGAGGTTTTGTCACCTCCACTTTTCCGCCGACCGCTGGTCTGGCGGTCTGTTGTGGCTGTCGGATTTTCGGAGGTTTGGCTGCTGCGGGTCAGAATGACCGTGGCGGGTTTCCGCGACCGCGGCGGGATTATGGAGGATTTCTGACCAGCGGTAGGCGCCTTTTACCGCCGAGGTCAGAATGACCACCTATATCCAAAACAGTTCTGATTTGAGTTTCACATTTTCTATCTGTGATGAAAAGAACTATCCTTTGTGAACTGACGTAGAGCCACTGATGTCCGTTTCCATGAAGGGGAGAAAGTTTGTAAATTTTGCAAAGCAGCACTTTTTGAAAGGGAAACAGGCATGATGGGACACCCAAGGTGTCATAGGATCTAGTTATTTGTGGGCAGTCCAGGTAAGATTGAAGAATAACGCCACGTCTCATGTTCCTTTGTGGGAAGGGATAGTCAAATTTGATCCACCCAATGGGGAACTGGCCAGATTGTGGCCCAAAGTTCGCTATGCAGCACATTGTGAATTCCATCTGTTTTGCCCCAAATCTATGAATTTGAAAAATGTTAACACCGCCTTAGTTTATCCTAAAAAACGAATCAGTTCTCTGAGCAGTAAACGTTTTTTATATAAATGGGTTCCTTAAAAAAACGAATTAATATGTTCAAAATAAACCATTGTTGCTTTAAAAAAGCAAATCAGTTTTTGAAAGAAACTGATTTATTATGGAAAGAAAACATGAATTTCGTAACGAAAATAAATTAATTATCAAGAAGGAAAAAAGTGATTCACAAAATGTAATCAGTTAAAAATCTCAACTAATTCACAGTGGAGCAGATCTGTGTTTTTGGGATATTTTTGGTGAGTGGCAGTCCAAAGAATAAAAAAAAGATCTTAAAATCATCTGTAAGTGTGAGTCTGTCTGGAGCTGACACTGTTTCAAAGTTCCATTACCAGTAATGTTTTTTTTTCCCACAAACTGACCAGTCACCTCTGAATTCTTTATGACTCAGTCCACACGTGTCTTTGCAGCTGATAGACACCTAGCTCTGATCCGGGAAGCTTTGGAAGAATTCAACACACTCACCTGCATCAAATTGGTAAACCGCACCACGGAGACGGACTACCTGAGTATTACTTCTGAAAACGGGTGAGTTGCTTCTCACTAGGAATGAAATAAACTGTGGGTGACCTTTGATGGATCCGACACGTGCTTTCTCCAAGGTTTGATACAAGGAGTAAGAAGTCTAAAGGCCTTATCCTGAGTTTGGTGGACAGGATAGTCCGTCACAGAAAAGGCGCATGTCTCGTCGACTGTATTACAAGTGCGTTATAGCATATGGCACTGGTAATATGGCAGGTGGGATCTCCGACACATTTTGACACAGTATGTTATCTGCCACCTTCTAAAAAATGCCCTAGTAGCCTGTATTGCATAAAAAAGGTTGGATAATAATAAGGTGTATTTTTAAACCCGCATTAGGAAATCTTTCACATTATGGGGCGTGCTATGCAAAACCCATAATTATTTATTTTTAAGATCACAGTAATGCAGTAAAGTTACATTAATTTCTGCTATTTATAGATTTCTAGGAACAAAGACCCAAGGCAGACACTTCAGGCAGTGTTGCGGCCAATAACTTCCTGAACATTTAGAATGGCATTTCAAAGGTTTAAGTATGAGTGACTCTTTGCACATAATGTTGACATCTGCACGAGAGTTGGCACCCAGAGGCAGTGATAGAGAAGCAGGATCTAAGAAACATCAAAGAGCGATCTGTCAGCTGGCCACACCCACTATTTCAGGTTTCAAGTTTTATTTAAATGCATTTCAGCCATATTGTGTTGGAGAGTCAAAACACACTATTGAATAGAAAGCATCTGCATAGACATCTATATCGAGGTGAAACGAGGTCACAGGCAGCAGTCTTTAATAGCGAGGTGAGCTGCAGGTGAAGTCGAGGTGTTGTGTAAGCTTGAAGACAATCACCTCCATGGCGCCAAGTGAGAAATCATAGGTAGGTGTAGAAAGCGAAGCAGGCGGTGGAAATGTAACATGGCCACTGTTGAAGGATTAAAGTGAACTCATGACTCTGAAATACTTCTCGCTTCTGTGTGTCTTGGACTTATTTTGTGTACTTCAGACTGGGTCAGGACAGTCTGAGTAATGTGGCTTCTTTTCAGCCTTTAGGAGGAGACTCTAAACCTATTCTTGCAGCACCTCCTGAGGTCTCTTTAACTCCTCTTTCAGTGACTCGAGTTAGTGGGCAGCTCCTCATTTGGTGGACTAGTGTGGTTCACTAGAGTAAGAGGACAGGCGTATTTCCATGAGATGGCTTTATAAGTGTCGGAAGAGAGGGTTGCCTCCCTAAGAATACTTTAGAAGTGCCTATGACAGTCCCACCACCTCTTAGTTGTATTTCCCAGAGGGTAGGTTAAATGTGAGAATCTGTCCCTTCAACGCGGCCTATTTACCCTCCCTCCTTTCTGCTTTTATTAGTCAAGTCCTGTTTATTCTCTCTGATTCTCTCAAAGAACTCTAGTCCAACTCTTTGGCACTTTGCAGTGTTTCATCCCTTCGCTTCTGATCCCCTTGTATTCTGTTATCACTGTGAATTCAGCCTCAGCTGGTTGTATGACAAAATAACCGGGATTGTCCACTCCCCTAAAAATAAAAGATTAATAGTCGCTTTGTGCCATTAGGGCTGCTACTAGCTAAAGTCACATAGCCATATGGTGGTAGGTAAATAATGAACCTATGGTGCTGGCTGGGATTAGAGAGTAGCGGAGGACAGGCGTATGATGGATGGGCAACAGATAAGAAAGTAGATGGTTGTGTGCTGTGGACTGAAAAGTTATGAGAATTGGTGACCCTTACGCTCCTAACATCACAGTATCCCTCTATAACGAAGAGATCCCCAAAAAATAGGAGTTGGTACGTATCATGCCCATACACTACTGCAATATAAGGTGGGACATAAGGGAAGAAATCCTTTTTTATAAGTAACCCTCACCCGCTCTAATAGTGGCATGCTTCATCATCGAATTTACCCTGACCTCTAAAAGTCAGGGTGGGCTCAACCATGTTCCAGAGAGTTCTATTATTAGTAGTGCCTGGGGGAGGTAGAACAATTGCATAAAAATTCCTCATCCATTCACAAGGTGTCCCTTTATTAGCGGAGTGGATGGAAAAGAATAACAAGCATTTGCAGTGCAATGGGTCTCGCTTTGCTCAAGTAAGAGCTATTAGCATTGTAAATTCCTAACTGGACTTTTCTTGCCACTTAAATTGAAAATATAAAAAGTAAAATAGTTGACATAAGTGAACTGATTTAAAGTGCCATGGCCGCCTTGAGCGTGAGCGTGAAGGAGAAACACAAAAGGAAAAAGAAGTTCTCTTGCAGTCAAATGTATTGGCAAAAGTGCAATTATCTCTGTAACATGGTCAGCGGCCAAGGCAATAACAAAACTGCCCCAAGGATGGACAAACATAAAGCATTTACCAGTGATAGCAAAGGATTTTTAAAAGGCAAGCCCATGAACGAGTGATAGTGATGGGTGTGGTTAAAAGCCCACAGATAAATTACAACAGGCCAGAGCACTTACGCGCTCGACCTAAAACACTAAAGCAATGAGATCTAGGATAAAATGGTACTGTGACTCTATAAGATGCCATCATGTTTCAGCCCTACGCCCTTGGCCTGTTTGGGTCCCAGGCTTAATTCATGGCGGCATATGTTTTATACCTGCGTGTGGCATGCAATCAAACTAAAGGCATGTTGAGGCAGGGTAATACTTGCCCGTTCAAACTGTGCCTGAAAATGTAAAATGTACATGGCATAAACTCTTTGGCACAAAGTGTAGTAACATAAGCATGATGTGGCTACCTCCTACATCCACATGCCTCTTTACATTCGGAAAACTGTGATCCAAGTGCATCACTATATGGCGCCACATATATTTTTACATGGCCTTACATACTTTGCGAATGCCGCTTTACGTCTGTTACAATTCCAAATTATGGCGTCTACGCTGTCTCTTACAAAAGGTTTACAGTCTCGACTTCCCATCTGAACTATGCTGAATCTGGAATAAGCCATACTGCACAATCGTACATACAAACAAACACATATGTGAGGTCCCCTGGAGGTTGTGGGATGCATACACCAGGATGTGACATGCTATAATAGGTATCTCTCTATGATTCTTAACACTCACCCTCTTATCGGGTAATTCTTAACAAAGGGGTGGTGTGATTGGCCCTGTAGTCAAGCGCTAGGAAAAAAACAATTATCACCATAGTGTCACAATTTAAAGGGGTGCTCGAAACCAGAACACTCTAATCACTTGCATCAATGTAGAAAACCCGAGTTAAGCTCAGGAATGAAATAGGAACTGCTGTAATCCCTAGCAAGGTTAATCACACATGAAGATAGTACCCACATCCTAAAGGGGTTTTACCACTGGTATTACCTATGTGGCTCCACTCTCCCTAGGTCGTGGTGCAAACTGCCGAAGAGGGGATGTATTTATCACCTGGGGCCAGGCCAGCTGGACCTGGTTTGCGCTTGAGTTGGCCACTCAGGTTTTTGGAATTCTTTGTAGGACCGGAGGCTCCGATTATGCTTTCTCTTTCTTTTACTGTATATGTCAGTAGCCAATCAAAGATAAAAAAAATAAAAACTGCATTACCCATGAACATGTATAATGCACATCACATGGCCCAATCATGATACAGAAACCTTGTATAAATATCGTTAACCTGAAAATAGTGTCCTCTTTTGTTGCTGCTAGTACTTGCCCATGTTAATCTAAATGTAATGCTGGGTTCTGAACCTGTTTAGCGATGTGCGCTTGTAGGAGGCTGGCCTAGCTTATAGTGGGTACCAATGGTACTTATTCCTTGTGCCAGGTCCAGTTATCCATTATTAGTAGAGTGTAGTAGTGTTCTACCAGCTTAGGCAGATAGAGGTAGCTATAGTAGAGCAGCCAAGGCTGAACTAGGAGTCATGCAAAGCTCATGCAATACCACTTATATCATATAGATACTATATCATAAGAAAGACAATACTCATAGTCACTAAAAATAAAGGTACTTTATTTTAGTGACAATGTGCCAAAAATATCTCAGAGGATATACTCCCTTAGGAGGTAGGTAACATACACAAAATATACACAGCAAACCAAATCAGGTAAGTAAACAGTCAGAAAGTAGTGCAAACACTGTAGAACACAATAGGATGCAATAGGCCTAGGAGCAACACAGACCATATACTAAGAAAGTGGAATGCGAACCACGAATGGACCCCTAGGCTAGTGTAGTGTGTAGAGGGTTGCTGGGAGTGTAAGAAAACACTAAGGGTGTAAAAGATACCCCACCCTAAGACCCTGGAAAGTAGGAGTAAAGTACTACTATTTCCCCAGAAACACACTAAAGTCGTGATAAAGGATTTTGCAAGGACCACAACAGACTGCAAAGCGCTGAAGACAGATTCCTGGACCTGAAGACCTGCAAAGGAAAGAGACCAAGTCCAAGAGTCGCTAAAGTCCCACTAAACCCTGGATGAAGGTGCAAAACGGCTGCCTCCGGTTGGAAGAAGCTGCAGGTTTTGCAACAACGAAAGGAGGTAGTACGTTTTTCTTTGTGCAGAAGATGTCCCACGGTGTGCTGGAGAATGCAGAGTTGTTTTCTTGGCAAAATACTGCAAACAAGCCTTGCTAGCTGCAAGAGTCGCGGTTGGAGAAGAAGGGTGCTGCCCGGGCCCAGGAAGGACCAGGGTGTTGCCACTTGGGAGAAGAGACAGAGGGGGCCCTCAGCAACGTAGAGAGCCCTCGGAAAGGAAGGGAGCACCCGCAGAAGTCCTTGTACACGTGTTCAAGAAGTCTGAACACGGTGGTCGTCTTAACACTGCAAAGAGAGATCCCACGACACCGGAGATCAACTCAGGGAGCTGAGCATCTCAGGACGGAGTGCTGGGGACCTAGTCTCGGCTATGCATGCAGGATTTCTTGGAAATGTGCACAGAAGCCCTTGTAGCTGCAGATCATGTGGTGCACAGGATTACTGTCTGGGGAAGGGACGCAAGGACTTACCTCCTCCAAATGTGGACATTTGGACCACTGGACAGTCTGGGTCACTTGGGTCCACCACCTGTGGTCCAGGGGCCACGCTCGTCAGGATGAGAGGGGACCCAGAGTACAGGTGAAGCTGAAGTTTGGTGCCTGCTAAAGCAGGGGGATGATTCAGTCGACCCACAGGTGATTTTATCATGGCTTCCAGTGCAGGGTGAAGGCAAGCAGCCCCCAGAGCATGCACCACAAGGAAACAGTCGAGAAAGCCGGCAGGATTAGGCGCTACAATGTCCCTGGGAGTCTTCTGGCTACTTTGTTGCAGTTTTGCAGGGGTCCTGGAGCAGTCAGCCGTCGATCATTGGCAGAAGTCGAAGAGAGAAGTTCAGAGGAGTCCTGCTGGATTCTTGCAAGTCGTAATCTGAGGAAAAGCCCACTGGAGAGACCCTAAATAGCCCTCAGAGGAGGATTGGCCACCTAGTTAGGTAAGCACATATCAGGAGGGGCCTCTGACGTCACCTGCTGGCACTGGCCACTCAGAGGCAACCAGAGTGCCCTCACACCTCTGGAAACAAGATGGCAGAGGTCTGGGACACACTGGAGGAGCTCTGGCCACCACCCCTGGGGTGGTGATGGACAGGGGAGTGGTCACTCGCCTTTCCTTTGTCCAGTTTTGCACCAAAGCAGGGACTGGGGGTTCCCTAAACCGGTGTAGACTGGCTTATACAAGGAGGGCACCATCTGTGCCCTTCATAGCATTTCCAGAGGCTGGGAGAGCCTCCCCAGCCTTTAAAACCTATTTCCAAAGAGAGAGGGTGTAACACCTTGCTCTCAGAGGAAACTTTTTGTTCTGCCTTCCTGGGACTGGGCTGCCCAGAGCCCAGGAGGGTAGAAGCCTCTCTGTGGGGTGGCAGCAGCGGTGGCTGCAGAGAAAACCCCAGAGAGCTGGTTTGGCAGTACTGGGGGTCTGTAGGATCCATGGAATTAGCTCCCCAATACCAGATTTGGAATGGGGGAACAAATCCATGATCTTAGACATTTTACATGGCCATATTCAGAGTTACCATTGTGAAGCTACATATAGGTATTGACCTATATGTAGTGCACGCGTGTAATGGCATCCCCGCACTCACAAAGTCCGGGGAATTGGTCCTGAACTATGTGGGGGCACCTTGCTAGTGTAAGGATGCCCTCACACTTAGTAACGTTGCACCTAACCTCCAGCAAGTGAAGGTTAGACATATAGGTGACTTATAAGTTACTTAAGTGCAGTGAAAATGGCTGTGAAATAGTGTGTGCACTATTTCACGCAGGCTGCAATGGCAGTCCTGTGTATGGGTTTGTCTGAGCTCCCTATGGTTGGCAAAAGAAATTCTGACGGCCCATATGGATCTCCTGGAACCCCAATACCCTGGGTACCTAGGTACCATATAATAGGGAATTATAAGGGTGTTCCAGTATGCCAATTAAAATTGGTGAAAGTGGTCACTAGCCTATAGTGAGAAATTTAAAGGCATAGAGAGCATGAGCACTGCGGGTCTGATTAGCAGAGCCTCAGTGACACAGTTAGGCACTACACAGGTATACACATTCAGCCCACAAACTATGAGCACTGGGGTCCTGACTAGCAGGATCCCAGTGAGACAGGCAAAAACATACTTACAGACATGAAAAATTGGGGGTAACATGCCAAGAAAGATGGTACTTTCCTACAGTGCTTTATAGTATTACACCCGCATTGCTTACCCCTTGTCTAATACCCGATCGGCTTTTGTCAAGCTGACTCACATTGATTGACTGTTTGTGGAGCTGGAGCAGACACGCTTGTAGCTGAGCGTAGTCCTATTTCTGTTTCCATTTCCTCTTGTCGCGTTGTTGAACGTGCGTGCATTCTGAAGCTTAGAGCCTTTCAGAAACCGCCCTCAGGGAAGTGTTCATTACTTTCTGTTGCTCCCCTTGACGCCCTGGCTGCAAAGAGCACAGGGTTGTATAAATTGAAGCAGGCTTTGCCTAGAGTGTGTTCCAGACTGCTCCCTCCACACTTTATTTTGGCTAATTCCTCTTGCTGGCCTGTCAGTGGTTTCTCACACTCCCCCTTGATCTCTCTTGCATTCCTCATTAATTTTCAAATTATAAATCAAGAGAATGGCCCAATGGGACCCTTATGAGGCTGAAACAGGGTATTACCCTGAAGATAATAACAGTCAGCTAGAGATGAATGTGGTAGAGGCCTTAAACTGCAGAGTCCAACAATCTGTTAATGATGCCCTGGACAGAGCATTGGGCCCATTTACTGGACAGCTCCTTGATTAGGCTTGCACCCAAGGTTGGATGCCCGGACATCCTGCAGACCGCGATGATTCGGTCCATGGGGTAAAGAAAAAGCAGCAAACTCTGTGCTATCTGAGACACGTGCAGAAGCCTTTGGTAAATTACGCTGCAAAATAGCCAACATGCATAACTATAGTACGACACAAGACTCTCTGATCTCCGCCCTCCTCCTCGGGCAATTCCCAGGTGGGGGATGTCTCCTCCTCTGATTCAGATGATTCTGATAAACTAGGACCCAGTAAGAAACCAAAGAAACGATCCTTGCCTACAGCCCCCAAGGTCCTGACTTTTGATCCAACAGAGATAGTATATCCCAGAGCGTCTAATTGGATCCCTCCCCCTGAGGTAGCGAAATATGTACAATCGCACGTATGCAAAAGTCCCCTTCCGCCTAAGAGCAGAATGTCCCAGACCAGACTTTGTAGGAAAGGTTGCAGACACTACTGAAGTCGATTCCACAGTGCTCACGGTCATGAAAAAGTACACCAGAGATACGAAGAAGGGACAGGACATAGCTTGGCGTAATTGTCAAGATAAGCAGACAGGACTGGACCGTTAACCAAGATTCTGGAGCTCGCTTACCAAGCTAAGGAGTCTGGTTTTGTGGTAGATACAGATATCTTAATAGGATGAGCGCAAAGTGTGATCTGCCAACTTGGAAACACTAACTGTGCCATCTCATCTGAACATAGGCGGTCTATATTAATACGGCTTGACCCGAAATTAAATGATTTGGCTACGTCGAAGCTGGTCCAGTAGCAGAGTGTGGGAAACTGCCACTGTTTGCATGGTTACCTCCCCCACTTTTTGCCTGATGTTGATGCCAACTTTGATTGAAAGTGTGCTGGGATCCTGCTAACCAGGCCCCAGCACCAGTGTTCTTTCCCAAAAACGGTACCTTTGTTTCTACAATTGGCACACCCATGGCACACCGTTGTAAAAGGTACCCATGGTACTAAGGACTCTGTGGCCATAAAAGGTCCCTCACGTCTGCAGCATGTATTATGCCACCCTGAGGGACCCCTCACCATGCACATGTACACTGCCTTTCCAGCTTGTCTGTGCTGGTGGGGAGAAAAAGGCAAAGTCGACATGGCACCCCTCTCCGCATGCCATGCCCACAAACCACTGCCTGTGTCATAGGTAAGACACCCCTCTAGCAGGCCTTACAGACCTAAGGCAAGGTGCACTATACCACAGGTGAGGGCATAGCTGCATGAGCAATATGCCCCTACAGTGTCTAAGTCCATTCTTAGACATTGTAAGTGCAGTGTAGCCATATTGAGTATTTGGTCTGGGAGTTTGTCATTACGAACTCCACATCTCCATAATGGCTTCACTGAAGACTGGGAAGTTTGGTATCAAACTTCTCAGCACAATAAACCCACACTGATGTCAGTGTGGGATGTATTGGAAAATGTACCCAGAGGGCATCTTAGGGAAGCCCCCTGTATGTTAGCCTAACTGCTAGTGCAGGACTGACTGGTCTGTGCCAGCCTGCCACTTGCAGACATGTTTCTGACCACGTGGGGTTAGAGCTTTTGTGCTCTCTGTGGTCAGAAACAAAGCCTGTCCTGGGTAGAGGTGTTTCACACCTCCCCCTTGCAGGAGCTGTCACACCTGGTGGTGAGCTTGAAAGGCTCAAGCCTTAGGTTACAGTGCCCCAGGACACCCCAGCTAGTGCAGTTGCCCGCCCCTAGACAAAGCCCCACTTTTGGCGGCAAGTCTGTTGGGACAATTAGGGATAACAGGGAGGAGTGACCACCCCAGCTAGGACCACCCCTAAGGGGTCCAGAGCTGAGGAGACCCCATATACATAGGAAATAAAGAGCAATTCAAGGCTCTGGATTCTCCGGTACGAATTATCCCCTTTACAGAGGAGATATTGGTGGGCAGAGTGGGATTTATTTCTGGACAATTGGAAACAAATTACCGGCGATCCTTGGGTACTAGAGACTGTCCTGGGCTTCAAATCATCCACAGCAGATGTATTTTTCCCAAGCACAGGAGTCTCTTATAGGCTCAGAAGTTCTGTCCCTGCTAGACAAAGGGGCAGTATGTTTTTCCAAGCCTCGATCTGAGCCCTTTTGATTCCTCTACTACAGAAGATTCGCAATATAAAGAGATAATTGAGGTCTGCATTAGCCAGCCAGACTGTGTCATTGAGGTTGATTGCTACTTTTGGCATCGTCCATCCAAGCCATTTTTCCCAGTCCCTCTTCACTATCACACCCTTCAGAAGTTAAAAAGTTGACACTTGCGGGAGGGCCTAACCTATTTGGAGCGGATCCTCCTCCCTGACAAGGTCAAGATGCAAATTCTATGGTGGTTGGAACTCACGAAGATCTGGAATGGCAGAGCCATCTTCGGGTCCTCTCCCGAGATATTGATCGAATCAGGCGCCAGCAGATAGGGGTGATATGCGGCTCTATTTCGACTGGGTCGATTTGGTCTGAAGCAGAACTGGGTTTCCATATAAACTGTTTGGAGCTTCTAGCGAGTTCTTTTGCCATAAAGAACCTCTCCCCACAAAAGACAGATTGTAGCATCCTCTTAAGGATCCACAACAAATTGGCCGTTCGTTATGTCAACAAGCTGGGGAAATTAAATAAAAAATTCTGGCAGAGATAGCCAAGGATTTTTGGCATTGTTGTCTCAGCCGCTGCCTTTTCATTACGGCGGAATATCTTTTGGGATCCAGGAATACCATAGCAGATTGGAATTCCCGGTATCTGAGAGATTCCAGCAACTGGAGGCTGGACCGTGTGGTGTTTCACCAGATAGACAGGGAAAGGGGTCTCTGTAAAGTGGACCTATGTGTGTCACATCTCTATTACTAGTTACCGGAATTCTTCAGATGGTGCCCAAATCTGCAAGCTCCAGCGACAGATGCCCTTCTGCAAGATTGGGCTCAGTTTCAGAGGTATGCGTTTCCCCCATTCATGATGATTCCCAAGATATTGTCTCACATCAGGCTACAGAATGCAGAGCTTGTTCTCCTCACCCCATTTTGGATGGCTCAGCCTTGGTTCCCGGTAGCCCTGCTGTTAGCTTGCGCTTCTCCAGTTCTTCTTCTTCCTCGTCTGAATCTTCTACTGAGCCCGGAGGGTCTTCAGCACCCATTGATTCTCTCAGGAAGACTGCGATTGATTGTCTGGATGGTTTCAGGGAGAGATGCAATACCCCAGGCATTTGGCAGCAGATTTCCTCAGACAGGCCTGTGCAACAGGCACCCATAAGCGTTATACCTCAGCCTGGAGGAGATGGAGTGGTTGGTGTCACGTGCGGAGTCTCGATTCCTTGGGGGTGGACGTTTAAATGATTGTGAATTTCTTGTCTGAACTTGCAGCATCGGGCTTAGCTTACAGAACCGTTGGGCATGTGCAAAATGTGAAAAAAGAATTTAGCAATATTTCACTGTCAGAACATATAAAACACATTACTATATGTCCTACCTTAACCATACACTGCACCTAGGGCCTACCTTAGGGGTGTCTGACTTGTAAAAAAGGGAGGGTTTAGGCCTGGCAAGTGGGTACACTTGCCAAGTCGAATTTACAATTAAAACTGCACACACAGACACTGCAATGGCAGGTCTGAGACATGATTACAGAGCTACTTATGTGGATGGCACAACCAGTGCTGCAGGCCTACTAGTAGCATTTGATTTACAGGCCCTGGGCACCTCTAGTGCACTGTACTATGGACTTACTAATAAATCAAATATGCGATCATGGATAAGCCAATTACATACACATTTTGTAAAGGAGCACTTGCACTTTAGCACTGGTTAGCAGTGGTAAAGTGCCCAGAGTAACAAAAACAGTAAAATCAGAGTCCAGCACACATCAACCACCAGGGGAACACAGCAAAATGTTAAGGGAGACCACGCCAGGGATGAAAGGTCTAACACGTGTCCCCCCCAGCTGAAAGTGGGGAGCAACTACCCAACCTCATGGGAGTTCTCATCACTAAGGCGGAAGAACCTGGACAGACCATCAGCACTGACGTGCTCTGTACCAGTACGGTGTTTCACTGTAAAGCCCATCCCCTGTAGGGAAATGGACCACCTCAACAGTTTTGGATTCTCACCCCTCATCTGCATTACCCATCTGAGGGGCTTGTGGTCGGTATGAACTCAGAAGTGAGTCCCAAACAAGTAGGATCCTAACTTCTTCATTCCCCCGACCACAGCAAATGCTTCACATTCTATGGCACTCCAGCTACGTTCCCTGGGTAGTAACCTCCTGCTAATGAAGGCTATGAGTTGATCTAGGCCCTCTTCATTAAGCTGTGAGAGTACTGCTCCGATACCATGCTCTGAGGCGTCTGTTTGCACAACAAACTCCTTGGAGTAGTCAGGTGCCTTCAGCACAGGTGCTATGCACATGGCAGCCTTCAGGGCATCAAAAGCGTTCTGGCAAGCCTCTGTCCAGATCACTTTCCTGGGTTGCTTCTTAGAAGTCAACTCGGTTAAGGGGTTAACAATGGTACCATATTCCTTAACAAACCTCCTGTAATATCCTGTGAGACCTAAAGAAGTCTCTCACTTCCGTCTGGGTTTTGGGAGGCTTCCAAGACAGAATTGTGTCAATCTTAGGCTGTAGGGGTGCCACCTGGCCACTCCCCACCTGATGTCTTAAGTACACCACAGAGCCCTGCCCTATTTGGCCTTTGCTCGCCTTAATAGTGAGGCCTGCCTTCTGCAGGGCCTCTAACACTCTACAGAGGTGTTACCATTACTTTGGTGGTGGAAAGGGGTGGTGAACTTGTAGGTTACCCCACACTCCTTCCACAGAGAATTCATATACGTGATTATGAAGTTGGTACCCCTATCAGATACCACTTCCTTGGGGAACCCTATGCGGGTAAAAACCCCCATCAAAAGCACGTCCCACCACAGGGGAAGTGATTGATGTCAACGGAATGGCTTCTGGGTACCGGGTGGCATGGTCCACTAAGACCAGGATAAACCTGTTGCCCATGGCTGTCTTGGGATCCAGATGCCCCACAATGTCAATGCCCACCCTCTCAAAGGTAGTACTGACAACAGGCAAAGGCTGGAGGGGAGCCTTACATTTCCTCCCACTCTTGCCACTTGCCTGGCAAGTCTGACATGACCTGCAATGTGCATCTGAGTGCCTGCGCATTAGGGGACAGTAAAAGTGGGTGACAAGCCTCTCAAAGGTTTTGTCCTGCCCCAAATGTCCAGCTAAAGGCACATCATGAGCCAACCCCAGTAGGAAGGCCCTGAAGCACTGGGGTACCACCAACACACGGCTGACCCAGGCTCAGGAGCCTTAGGCTCGCTATACTGGAGGTCATCCTCCCAATAGATCAGGTGTGATCCTGGCTCCTTGCCAGCCGCCTGGTCTGCATCCTGCTACTGCAAACCCTCCAAAGTAGGGCATGTCTTCTGCCACTGCAACAGCTCAGGGACCTCTCCCAGTTCAGCCACCTGTTCCCCAGTAGGCTCCGGGGCATCACCCTCAGGCTCCGCCTCCTCCCAGACCATGGGAACTTCTGGGGCCGGTTTCCCGCGCCCCCTGCCCTTCCTCTTCTTGGCAGTCCCCTGGGCCACTGTTTCAGGCTCCAGGGGCTCCTGATTACCCTGAAGGGTTGCCATTGACCGGGTGGATACGCATACCCACCCAGGCAGACCCAACATCTCCAAGTGAGACCTGTGTTCCACCTCCTTCCAAGGGGAATCCTCCAGGTCATTGCCTAACAAACAATCAACAGGCATGGTTGGACTCACAGCTACCTTCAAGACCCCCCCCCATTCAAAGGGAACTTGCGCCACTCTACACATGCACTCTGAGTTGTCCACTGCAACTACTTGGTGAAGTACCCGGGGATCTATCTGCTCTTCAGACACCAGCTGACTCCTCACTGTAGTCACAATGGCTCCTGTGTCTCTCAGAGCCTCCACCCTCGGTCCATTAATGGTCACCTACTGCCTGTACTTCTTAGTGTTTTCAGGCACCAGGGTTCTCTGGACCATCTCACTGTCCCTTAGTGAGACAAGGGTCATCTCAGCTGGTTCCCACCCACCTGAAACTAACTCCTCGCCAAGCGCTACACTGGCCAAACCCTGGGACGGCGCACCAGTGGGTGCCAGTGTACTTTTGGGGCATTTGGGGTCCCCCCTCACATGACCCACCTGGTCACATGCATGGCACTTACGTGGAGGACCACCTGCCACGGGCTTCCCTGTGGAGAGCCAGGGCTTCTATTCACTGGGGGGTTGGGAATCCTTTCCCTGGGAATCAGTTTGGGGGCCTTTAGAGAACTGCCCCTGTTTACTCTTACCCCCCTTTCTTGTGAGAGGGACCCTGGCCACCCTTGGTGTGGTCTCTCCCATACCTCTTCTGGATCTTGGTGCTCTCCCAGCAGTCCGCTTCCTTCGCAAGCTTCCTGGGGTCAGTCAGTTTGCTGTCAATCAGGTGCTGGCGCAGCTCTGTAAAACATAAACTGTACAAGTGCTCCCTAGCAATCCGATTGTAAAGCCCCTCATATGTAGTTACCTTACTGCCCTTCACCCAACCATCCAGTGACCTGCAATAAGAATCAACACATTCCAACCGTGTTTGGGATTCTTTCTTCTTGCAGGATCTAAACGTATCCTTCTAATGCTCAGGGGTAAGACCATACCTTGTAAGCAAGGGATCCTTCTTGCTAGAGTAGGTGAGATTCTGAGCATCCCCTAAGGCTGTCAGTGTATCCCTCCCCTCTACTTCAAGGTGCTTCCACAGACCCACCCCCCAATGAGCTTCAGGGACCATATTCATATGGAGAGCAGACTCATACCCCTTAAACCACAAGTATATGTCGTCCTCCCTTTTATAATCCTTCACAAGATCTTTAGGAATGTGCACCCTCCTTTCAGGCTGCACTGTGATGTGGCTGCCACCATCCCTACTAGACTGGCTCCTTTGATCCAGCTCCCTCAAGCTAAGCTCATGAGCCAAAACAACTTTTTCTCTTCAATGGCCAACCTCATTTTCTCCAACTCCCTCTGGTGCTCGCTCTCTGCCTGTCTGTCCTGCAATTCCCCAGGGGTCAGGCCCTTAGATGAGACACTGCTACCTGCCCTGGAGACCCTCTCCCTGGACATAACAGGCCCACCCACAATACCATTGTGTATGGACTGCCCTTCCTCCTCCTCATCCTCCTCATCCTCTGTGTGCCCTTCAATACTCTTGGCTGTCACCCAGGCCCTCATTGCCCTTTGCAGCTCCTCCTTCTTGGATGAGCTCTTAATGGGACTGTCAAAGATTTTACAGAACTGCTTTAGCTGAGCCCTGGTATAGCTATCCAATTTCTCCAGGTCAAAAGCAGCTCCAACTGATGCATCTCCAGATTGAGACATGATGAAAAGTCAACAAAAGTGCAAAGTTCCAAAAATTCCCAAATGAAGTTCAGAAGTCAATCAAAGATTACCACAAAAATGGATGTAGGGAATAATCCAAGCAAAAGTGAAAACATTTTGGATCACCAAACAAGTAGTATGTGGTCACATAGTTGCCTGCACTCAAAACAGTAGTGTACACTTAATTACTGTATGTCAAGTACAAATACAAGTCCAAATCCCAAGCGCTGATCACCAATGTTAAAAATGGGGTCTTTGGTTGACAGTCAGGTTACTCCCTGTTCAAGCAAGGACCCTCACTCTAGTCAGGGTAAAAGAGACTTACCCTCAGCTAACCCCTGCTTACCCCCTTGGTAGCTTGGCAGAGCAGTAGGCTTAACTTCAGAGTGCTAGGTGTAAATTATTTGTACCAACACACACAGTAACATAATGAAAACACTACAAAATGACACAACACAGGTTTAGAACAATAGGAAATATTTCTCTAACCAAAACAAGACCAAAACGACAAAAATCCGACATACACAAGTCAAGTTATGAATATTTAAAGATTAAATCCAAAAATAGCGCTTAGAAACACAAAATGCTTCGATGAGGTGTTAACAGGGCGTCGTGATGGAGTCGTTCCCAACAATCCAACACCAGCCGCACCGGCCACGGAGTCACACAGACCCCCAGGAACAGTACCTTTGATGAAGAGTGAAAACAAGCCGATGCGCGAAGTCGGGGATCGCGGCATCTGTGCGAAACATTGAATCCGCGCACTGCGACCGGCATCGGTCACGACGTAGTGCGGCGACTTCCACAGAGTCGCAGACTTCGGCGGGGCTGCAGCGGTGTCGGGCCTGCGAAGGTCATCACGTTCCAGCGAAGATCACGGAGTCGGTTGCAGGGGGCATCACTGGATTCAACAGCGGCGTCGGTCCGGAGTGGACCGAAGTCGATTTTCTTGAATTTTCACCAGGTTTTCCTTTCAAGGGCCCAGGGAATGGGTAGGGCACCACTTGTCAGGGCAGGAGTCTCTCCAGAGACTCCAGGTGCTGGCAGAGAGAAGTCTTTGCTGTCCCTGAGACTTCAAACAACAGGAGGCAAGCTCTAAATGAAGCACTTGGAGATTTCTTCACAAGATGGAAGACACACAAAGTCCAGTCTTTGCCCTCTTACTCTGACAGAAGCAGCAACTGCAGGTTAGCTCCACAAAGCACAGTCACAGGCAGGGCAGCTCTTCTTCCTCAGCTCTTCAGATCTTCTCCAGGCAGAGGTTCCTCTTGTTTCCAGAAGTGTTCTAAATTCTCTGGTTTTGGGTGTCCTTTGGCCTTCTTATACCCATTTTCTCCTTTGAAGTAGGCCTACTTCAAAGCAAAGACTCTTTTGAATGTGAAATCCTGCCTTGCCCAGGCCAGGCCCCAGACACTCACCAGGGGTTTGGAGACTGCATTGTATGAGGGCAGGCACAGCCTTTTCAGGTGTGAGTGACTACTCCTCCCCTCCCTCCTAGCACAGATGGCTCATCAGGAAATGCAGACTACACCCCAGCTCCCTTTGTGTCACTGTCTAGTGTGAGGTGCAACCAGCCCAACTGTCAAACTGATCCGGACAGGGAATCTACGAACAGGCAAAGTCACAGAAATGGTAAAAGCAAGAAAATGCTCACTTTCTAAAAGTGGCATTTTCAAACACACAATCTTAAAATCAACTTTACTAAAAGGTGTATTTTTAAATTGTGAGTTTAGAGACCCCACACTCCACATGTCCATCCGCTCCCAAAGGGAATCTACACTTTAATTAGATTTAAAGGTAGCCCCCATGTTAACCTATGAGAGAGACAGGCCTTGCAACAGTGAAAAACAAATTTAGCAATATTTCACTGTCAGGACATATAAAACACATTACTATGGTGGTCATTACAACCCTGGCGTAAGTCTGCCAACAGGCCGGCGGTAAAAAAGTGTGCAATTACAACCGTGGCGGAAACCGCCAACAAAGACAGACACTTTAACACTCCGACTGCCATGGCGGTACACACAAACAGCGCGGCGGTCACCGCCAACAGACAGGCGGAGGACAAAGTAACGCCCACAGTATCACAACCTACCAATCCGCCACCTTTTCCGGGGCGGATTCACTGCGGATAAAAACACGGCAGAAGCAGGATTTCGAAGGGAAAACGCTCACCTCTACACACCCCACGAGGAACCAGGATACCATGGAGCCAGAACTCCAAATTCTCCCTGCAATAGTCTTCCTGCTTCTCTACCAGGAGCACGAACGCCGGCGGCGAAGACCACGGTGAGTACTGCACCTACGACACAGGGGAGGGAAAAAACAGGAACACACACGCAACACCCCCACCCCCACCCTCACCCACTACAACACACACACTAATACATATTTAAACATGATAGTTACACCCCCCAACCCCCCTGGAAGAATGCAAAGACAAAAGAAAATGAGTGTAACCATTGTAAAATATTAAAATCAAGTAGGCAAAAAAATATATATACACCATAAACAAAATATACACCAAGCACAGTAGTCCAGGTGGTGCTCCAATTAAGTCAGTGGAACACTGGGCCCACACGGTATGGGCGAGGCCCACACAAGATCCCCATCCATGACGGAGAGAACACTGCAGGGGCATCAGAGAGCAAGAAAACAGGCACCTCAGGGGGAGGGAAGGGGGGGCACCTCAGCCGGTTGAGTGCACGACGCCAAATCCACGGACGGGCCACATGCCCACAGTTATATCCTGGGGAGTGCAAAGCCACAGTCTCTCAAGTCTCTACAGTGGGTGGGTTTCCCACTGTTCCATCCTGGGGAGTACAAAGCCACAGTCTCTCAAGTCTATACAGTGGGTGGGTTGCCCACTGTTACATCCTGGGGAGTGCAAAGCCACAGTCTCTCAAGTCTCTACAGTGGGTGGGTTGCCCACTGTTACATCCTGGGGAGTGCAAAGCCACAGTCTCTCAAGTCTATACAGTGGGTGGGTTGCCCACTGTTACATCCTGGGGAGTGCAAAGCCACAGTCTCTCAAGTCTATACAGTGGGTGGGTTGCCCATTGTTCCATCCTGGGGAGTGCAAAGCCACAGTCTCTACGTCTCTCAAGTCTCTACAGTGGGTGGGTTGCCCACTGTTCCATCCTGGGGAGTGCAAAGCCACAGTCTCTCAAGTCTCTACAGTGGGTGGGTTGCCCACTGTTCCATCCTGGGGAGTGCAAAGCCACAGTCTCTCAAGTGGATAATAGTCTCCACTGGTTCTGGAGGGGGCATTGTGCCCAGAGTGCTTCATCCTGCTAAGGACAGAGGTAGTGGATGACAGTCTCCACTGGTTCTGGAGAGGGCATTGTGCCCAGAGTGCTTCATCCTGCTTAAGACAGAGGTAGTGGATGCATCTCTCCACTGGTTCTGGAGGGGGCATTGTGCCCAGAGTGCTTCATACTGCTAAGGACAGAGGTAGTGGATGACAGTCTCCACTGGTTCTAGAGCGGGCATTGTGCCCAGAGTGCTTCATCCTGCTCGTGACGGACTCAGTAGCGTCAGTGCCCTTGGCGCTCACAGGCCAGCGGTGCTTGAGACGGCGGTGCCCTGTTCAGCGGTGCTTGGAGCGGCGGTGCCCTGTTCAGCGGTGCTTGGAGCGGCGGTGCCCTGTTCAATGGTGCTTGGAGCGGCGGTGCCCTGTTCAGCGGTGCTTGGAGCGGCGGGCTCCTTTGCAGTGACTCAGCTGTTGGCGGTCCTCTCTGTCCCAACGGGGCTTGTGCTGGCGGTCCTCTCTGCTTGTGCTGGCGGTCCTCTCTAGCCCAGCTGGGCTTGTGCTGGCGGTCCTCTCTAGCCCAGTGGGGCTTGTGCTGGAGGTCCTCTCTGGCCCAGCGGGGCTTGTGCTGGCGGTCCTCTCTAGCCCAGCGGGGCTTGTGCTGGGGGTCCTCTCTAGCCCAGCGGGGCTTGTGCTGGTGGTCCTCCCTGGCCCAGCGGGGATGATGGCGGTGGCCTCCTGGGCAGCGGGGATGATGGCTGTGGCCTCCTGGGCAGCGGGGAAGATGGCTGTGGCCTCCTGGGCAGCGGGGATGATGGCGGTCTCCTCCGCCATGCTGCTGTTCCCAGACTTTCCTGGTTTCTTGTGGCCCTTCCCCACCTTGGAAGGTGTCGCAGCTGACTCCACACTCCCACCGGGACCCCTGGGAGCGGCTTTGGTGGCTGGAGTCTTCCCCCTCTCCCGCCGGGCACTGGCCAACTTTTGATGCTTCACAGATGGAGGACTGTCCGTGCTGTGGCTCCGTGCCACACTGGCTGCCCTTGTGGCCGGTGCACTCCAGATTCCGGTGACTACAGGCTCCACTGGTCCCGGAGATGTTGTGGCTGAGGTGCTAGTTCGGGACCTAGGAGACAGATGGGGTGGGGGAGGTGTGGGAAAGAGGTCAAGGTTGGACAGGAAAGGTTTTTGGGAGACACTGGGATGGGTAGCTGGAGGGGGTTTGGGAGTGGAGGAAGAGGTTGTGGTTGTAGGAGGTGTTCGTTTGGTGACTTTGGGTGAAGGTGGATGCGCTAGAGGCTGTCGTGAGGTGGATGGCTGTTGGGTGGATGTGTGCCTGCGTTTGTGTATCTTGGGAGGTGGCATCACAGACACACTGGAAGAGGACACAGGGGACGTGTGAATGGTAGTTGGGGTGGTGACTGCACGTGAGCGGGGTGTGGTGGTGTGTGTGCTGGTGATGGCAGTAGTGGCTGCAGATGTAGTGCATGCAGGTGTGAGTGGAGACGAGACTGGGAGGGAGGAGGGAGACGAGGAGGAGGGGGACACAGTGGAGGCAGTGGATGTTGGTGTGTCTGCATGTGTCTGATGCTTGCGTGAGTGCCTGTGGCATGTGTGGTGCTTATGTTTGTCTGAGCTTCCCTTGTGTGTTGATGTGTGTGCATGCTGGTCTGTAGGTGTGCTTCTGATAGGCTGGGGTACAGGGGATTGGGTCTGGGTGGAGGAAGTTGGAGGGGGGAGGCTAGACACAGGGACAATGGCTGCCATCAGTGCTGAGGCCAGAGTCTGAAAAGCTTGCAGAAGGGCCGCCTGACCAGAATGAATGCCCTCCAGGAATGCATTGGTTTGTTGCAACTGCCTTTCGACACCCTGGATGGCATTCAAAATGGTAGACTGCCCAACAGTGAGGGACCTGAGGAGGTCAATGGCCTCCTCACTGAGGGCAGTAGGGGTGACTGGGGCAGGGCCTGAGGTGCCTGGGGTGAAGGTGATGCCCACTCTCCCGGGTGAGCGGGTACGGGGCAAAGGCTGAGGGGCTGCTTGGAGGGTGGTGCTAGTAGGGGGGGTGGCGGCTGTACCTGTAGATGGGGGGGGCACAGATGTTGCCGCCACCACAAGGGAGCTCCCATCAGAGGACGAGTCTGTGCCACTGGTCTCAGCTCCTGTCCCTGCGTGGAGCTCCCCTCGCCCTCCGTCCCACTGGTGAAGTCCGAGTCCGTAGTGTGGCCCTCCATGGCCATGTGGGAGGCAGCCCACTCGTGCTCCGGTGTCACTGCTCCTCTGCCTGATGATGCTAATGCACACAAGAACAGGGAGACCACAAAAAGGGGGGGGGAAACGACAGAAGGAAGACATGTTGAGTGCATGCATTACCGCTACCATTGGCGGACACGACAGACACACAAGCCCCCTGCACTACGCCGCGCTCTTGGGCTCCACTGTTCAATTCCTGGGAAATGGCCTACTAGGCTATGGATGACATCTGCACACATGGATGACACAGGGGCATGACTAGGTGTACTTGGCACTCTACAGAGGTGGGGTGCCACACGGCCTGCCTTACGGAGGGACCTTGCCTACGGAACTCGCCCTGGCCTAGGGAAACCCACAGCCCATCTCCCCCACCCAGACACCTCCACTGCGCGCAAAAACAGCAGGATGAGAGTGTACTCACCCCCTTGTGGCTGCTGTGATGCCCTCAAGCGCCCATCCAACTCCGGGTACGCCACCGCCAGGATCCTGAACATTAGGGTGGTCATGGTGCGATGGGCACCCCTCCCACGTTGGGAGGCCATCCCCAGCTGAGCCTCCGCCGTCTTCTTGCTCCAGCGGCGAATGTCCTCCCATCTTTTCCGGCAGTGGGTGCTCTGTCTGTGGTAGACCCCCAGGGTCCGGACGTCCTTGGCGATGGCACGCCAAATATATTTTTTCTGGTGGGCGCTGACCTACATGAATTGTACAGGGGGAAGAGAAACTTATTAGCAACTGCACCATCACAGTCATTGGCCCCCATCCCTACCCTTGCCATGTGGAACATGCACTCACCGTCGTTTCATGCACGCCGCAATCTCCCCCCCCCCTTCTTACATCCATCCCACTCCACACAGGCATAGCCCATACAGCATGCTCCCAGTGTACTTACCTGTTTGTCTAGAGGATCGTAGAGTAGCGTGTACTGGGGGAGGACCCCATCCACGAGTTTTTCCAACTCCGATGTGAAGGCAGGGGCCCTTTCCCCAGACACACGAGCTATTGTCTCTTCCAGACCAAGGTCACAGCAGCACTTGCAGTGTAGGTCCTCTCCTGTCGAAGATCAGGTATCGAGTGATTGAACAGATAGAAAATGGCAGTCACGTCTGCGGCAGTGCGTACCGTCACCGCCGGCGTACATCTTCATTGGCTCCTGATACCCATAGGGTCCAATGTTAACCAATGCAGCATTGCGCCGCGGTCTTCGACCGCCTACCGCGAAGGTGTACAACGCCAGCGCAGTTACCTCACATCCCATTGTCCCACTTTAGACGTCAGGCAGCCGCAATTTCAGGGGCCCACATGGCTTAATTCTTAACTGCGTCACACATACCTAGGCCTAGACTCAACACACATACAGGACACTTTTTGGATTATGATTCGTGTTCTGTGTAAGGTGTGGGTACGTATCTCTGAGTTGGTTGACTCTGTGCTCGCTGTTGTCCTTCATAGGCACTGTCCGCTGGGACATGTGAGGAGATGGCAGCATCCTCTGGTGTACCGACCGTTGGTGGACCTGTCGACAATGGAAGAAAGACATGTGATCATCACCTACAGGCTTGACCGTGCCACAATCCAGGAGCTGTGTACACAGTTGGAGCCAGACCTGATGTCAGCTATCCGCCATCCCACAGGAATCCCCCCTCAATTGCAGTTGCTGTCAGTGCTCCATTTCCTTGCAAACAACAGTGTTGTCCAGAGTGTTGTCTGCCCTGCTGAAACACATGCAGAGCTACATCGTTTTCCCTCAGGTGGAGGATTTGCCTACAGTGAAAGGTGATTTCTATACCCTGGGACATATCCCCAACATCATAGATGCCATTGATGGGACACATGTGGCCTTGGTCCCCCCATGCAGGAGTGAACACGTGTACAGAAACCGGAAAAGTTATCATTCCATGAATGTACAGATGGTGTGTTTGGCAGACCAATACATCTGCCATGTGAATGCCAAGTTCCCTGGCTCAGTGCATGACGCCTACATCCTGCGGAATAGCAGCATCCCTTATGTGATGGGTCAACTCCAGAGGCACCGTGTGTGGCTATTAGGTGAGCACCTGGAAGCAAGACAGTGGGAATGGTTGTCTGGGTCTGGGGATATCCCTACAGGTTAGTGTGTGTCTAACTGTTGTCCCTCGCCATTTGCAGGTGACTCTGGTTACCCCAACATGTCATGGCTACTGACCCCAGTGAGGAATCCCAGGACAAGGGCAGAGGAACGCTACAATGAGGCACATGGGCACACACGGCGGATAATCGAGCGGACCTTCGGCCTCCTGAAGGCCAGGTTCAGGTGCCTCCATATGACAGGTGGATCCCTAGTCTACTCACCAAAGAAGGTGTGCTAGATCATCGTGGCCTGCTGTATGCTTCACAACTTAGCTTTGCGACGACAGGTGCCTTTTCTGCAGGAGGATGGTCCAGATGGTGATGTTGTTGCAGCTGTGGAGCCTGTGGACAGTGAAGACGAGGAAGCAGAAGAAGAAGACATGGACAGCAGGGACTCAGTGATCCAGCAATATTTCCAGTGAGACACAGGTAAGAATACATACCTGCCTACTACAGGTACTTTAACACTACTACCTCTCTACTGTCTGTCGTTTTCAACCAATGTATGGTCACTGAGTTTTCACTTTCCCTTACGATTTCAATGATGTGTGTCCCACAGTGTGACTTCTGCTTTGATTCATCATGGACTACAGCTGTGTGACATAGGTATGTTGACATTACAAATGAAAGAACTTTTTGACACTGTAATTGCTAATACACTATTCCGAAATCACAGACAGACTCCAGATTGTTTTGTGCTTTAAGGGTGTTTATTTTAGTGCTCAATATTGGAGGGGGTAGCAAAATGGTGAGGGGTGATGGCGGAGGAATGTCCATGGCAGAGTCCAGTCTATTAGTCTCACAGGTGCATTGCCCAAATGGGCATAGGAAGTGGAGCTGGGGCAGTTTAAGGATGGACAGGGTGCTAAGGTGGGACAGAAGGATGACATTCAGGGTGGTCTAATTTCTTGGCGGGGGTCTTGGCATTGTTCTCTGTCTTTGTCCTGGATCTCAGGGACCATTTGCGAGGTGGTTCTCCCTCTGCAGGGGGTGGGGTGCTGGTGTGGTGGTCCTGTGGCGGTGCCTCTTGTCCACTAGCACCGGCGGAGGTGGTTGGCAGTTCATTATCCAGGCTAATATCAGGGGCCCCTTGTAGTGCCGCAGTGTCCCTCCTGGTGTTGAGTACTTCCTTCAGCACCCCTACGATGGTGCCCAGGGTGGAATTGATGGCTCTGAGTTCCTCCCTGAAGCCCAAATACTGTTCCTCCTGCAGGCTCTGGGTCTCCTGAAACTTGGCGAGTACAGTTGCCATCGTCTCCTGGGAGTGGTGGTAGGCTCCCATGATGTTGGAGAGGGCCTCGTGGAGAGTGGGTTCCCTTGGCCTGTCCTCCCCCTGTCGCACAGCAGCCCTCCCAGTTCCCCTGTGTTCCTGGGCCTCCGCCCCCTGGACCGTGTACCCACTGCCACTGCTGTTGTTGGAGTGGTGGGTTAGCCTGGGTTCCCTGTAGTGGTGGACACACTGCTGATTGACGTGTCCGCTGGGTGGGTGCTGTACTGGTGTTACCAAAGGGGGGAAGCTCTGTAGTGGCCTGTGACTGTGTGATGGGAACCGACTGTCCCGAGGTCCCCGATGGGCTGGGCTGGTCTTCTAGATCCAGTTGGACAGAGGTGCTGTCATCACTGTGGGCCTCTTCTGTTGGTGGTGTGGACATGTGTGGACCCTCCTGTCCGGTGACGTTGGGTAGGGGTCCTGTAGGGGGATAAAAGGATGTTTATTACATCTGTATGTGCCATGGTGTGCAATGTGTGGGTGACCGTGTACCCCAGTGCTTGCATTCCTGAGTGGGACCTTGTGTGATGATGTTTTAGGGGGGTGTATGGGTATGTGCAGTGGCCATGCTTTAGTGATGTGTGTCCATGCTTTGTTGTTGCATGCAGGGCTTGGTGTTGGGATGGGTGGTTTGTGATGTTGGGACATTTGTGAGGAGTTGGAGTGATGGGGGTGAGGGTTAGGGTGGGGTATGTGTTAGCATGCAGGTAGTGTGGGAGATGTAATAGTTAAGATGTGACTTACCAGAGTCCATTCCTCCAGCTACTCCTCCCGCTGTGCACTTTGCCCTAGATACATTTTATTCAGTCTCGCACTGTTATTTTACAATAACCAGTTTTACGGTCTTGTTTTAATTTCCTTCTATCACACTGTTTAGCTTAGTTCAGCAATGCATTCTTGATCGCCCTGTGCTTCAGTCAAGGCTACAGTCGGGTACATTGACGGTAAACGTGGTAGAAGTTTAGTCTACAGTATTCGTAGAAAATACACATCCTTACGTAGGGACATTTTCTTAGAACATCTGCGTGTTAGTTATAAAACCACTTCCTAGTCCTAGTACAGGTCAGAGGGAGATTCCGGCCAGGAACCTACAACTAGATGCTGACTGCCCCGTTGCAGATGCTGATGCAGATTACAGGCCTTTGCTCAGGTATGAGGGTCGATGTCCTCCCGGGGGAACCTGAAAGGCAGGCTTAGAGCTTCACATGCTCTGCTCAAAATATAACTTAGAGAGAAAATAATCTAGTGGCACTATGATAGCCTTATTCTTGTGCTTCACTCTCATCGTTACTATTTTAATCCTACTGTGTTGTATAGTTCTGGTTATTGCAGCTCACGCTTTGCTATCTAAAATGCAGTTGTTTTATTAAACCAATCTTTAAAAAGTTAAACTGCCTTTGTCATTTATATATGAGACCGTACTGTGTATGAGAGAACCGGTTGTGACCTTAGTGACCACGACTTCCCTGGGAAGTGCTAAGATGTCATGCGCTCGGCTGCCCAGTTGTCTCTACCATTCAGGAGAGATGAGGCACTGCTAGTTAGCCGGAGCAAAACCCAGATTTAGAGTGACAAGGGTCCTCCACCGTGGGTCAGACTTCGGGGGTCATTCTGACCGCCAGGGCCAACGACCGCGGAAGCACCGCCAACAGGCTGGCGGTGCTTCCGGGGGCATTCTGACCGCGGCGGTAAATCCGCGGTCAGAAAAGGGAACCGCCGGCTTCCCGCTGCCCCAGGGAATCCTCCACGGCGGCGCTGCAAGCAGCTCCGCCATGGGGATTCCGACCCCCTTCCCGCCAGCCTGGTTCTGGCGGTTTTCACCGTGTCGTGGGGCCCCTGCAGTGCCCATGCCACTGGCATGGGCAGTGCAGGGGCCCCCTAACAGGGCCCCACATAGATTTTCAGTGTCTGCGTGGCAGACACTGAAAATCGCGACGGGTGCAACTGCACCCGTCACACCCCTTCCACTCCGCCGGCTCCATTCGGAGCCGGCATCCTCGTGGAAGGGGGTTTCCCGCTGGGCGGGCGGGCGACCTTCTGGCGGTCGCCCGCCAGCCCATCGGGAAACTCAGAATGACCGCCGCGGTCTTTTGACCGCGGTACGGTCTTCTGGCGGTTCCCGCCAGGCCGGCGGCATCCGCCGCCGGCAGGGGTCAAAATGACCCCCTTAGTCCCCCACACTGTGAACGATCTTGCCGCTCAAAATCCAATAGTCTCATTAGGATAATGAGAGCCTTCGCGACATGGCACCTCCAACGTTTGGTCAGGCTCTAATTTTCGTGTCCACCGGTATATCTCGGTCTCATTTAATATAATAATATGACCCCTCGGTTCCGTATACGGAGACGTCCGTGGTACTGAGATTTCCACCACCGCTGTATAGGTAACCCTATTTTACAGCAGGTGGTTGTTCAAGCTTGAACCTTAAAAGAAAAAAAAAACTGCCTTGGTGTGCCTTCTTTGAACCCTTGCTGCTATTATAATGGCGAATCCCCAGGCTGTACAAATAGCTCTTAACATGAGACAGCCACTTACGACATATTTACTAGCACATGGACTTACAGCACAGGGAGGTCCAGTCACATTTGTGGTGGATGCTCACGCAGCCTATAGAAAAGAGCTGTTTTACTCTTGGGTCACATTTCCAGCAGTAGATGGGAACGCAAATACATTTCATACATATACAGTTGCGAACGCTCCTGGGCAGTACAGGGCATACGCATACTTAGAGATACCTTTATCTTATCAGGAACATAATAATTGGCTTGATGGCACCCTACCCCATACAATATTACCAGTAAGGTTAGGTCCACTAAGTAATGATGGCCCGACCTGGCCTTTATTGGCCACATATACACCTCATCCTGCGGTTGCGAATATGGCGGTAGCCGAGGTTCGACGCTTATATCCTGAATTAACAGCAATATATAGACGCTTAGTACAATTTGTGATGCAGACACTAAATACAAACCCAGCACGTGCTGCTCCAGCACAACCACATGCAGTAACACCAGGTATAAATCCGGTGACTGTACACTCTATTGTGGGCAAAGTCCTAGCAAAACGAGAGGAGACTCAGTTTTGGCTGGCACGAAAAAAATTCATACGCTGAAGGCGGTATTTCCCCATACGGGACCTCAGGATAAACATAGAATATTAACTATGTGCTTGCCCTTTGGGATGGTTCCCACAGTTGAACACTGTAATACATGGGGCACTGTATTTGCCGCGCTCTATACAACGGCACACAGTACACCGACACTAGCTAACCTACCGGAAGTGCTTAAACAAATTCAAGATGAATACGGGGCTGCCCCGGCCTTACATTTAGGAATGCAACTGATGGGCAACTTTGCCACAGTTTCTTCAATTATCCTAAGTAATCTTAAAGGGGAAGCAGTTGCACTTGCAGTGCGCATGCGTCTTCATGACATTCCACAACAAATTCAGGAGCGGGAACTGCCTAAAATAATAGTGGAAATATATTCCAGTATCGGTCGAGATAGCCTTGGCGCTAGACCACAAAAACTTCAATTTCAGGGTAAAATTAACAAAGACAATACTAAACAACAACCTGAGGGTAATAGGAAACGCTGGGAGAAAAACAACAAACACCTAAAAAAGAAAGGGGAGAATCTCCACGCACGGAGACCCCACAGAATAGGTATAATCTCAGAAATAGAGAGAATATAAAAATGCCTGATAGATATCAATATACTGATACACGCCAATCTCGTTCCTTTCAGGACTCATCGGAAAAGAGAAATGAGAGAGGTGGGCGATCAGAGCTGAGAACATAGTACGTGAAACCGAGACAGGAATCACAACGCTCTTCTGAGGTTTCTGTTAAGAAGGAAGAGAAACCAGTACAACAAAATCAACAATTTAAAAAGAAAAAAGTGGCGGCTGTCTCAGTTAGACATGCCACTCAGGAAGAGGGTTCTCTTGAAGAACAAGAACTGGGCTCTAGCACTGCTAGACAGCGCGGCAGAGGTCACAATAGTTCGCCAGAGTTTTCTAGAGCATCTGGAGGTGAAAGCAACTGATGACTTCATACAAGTAGAAACAGCAGATATGCGTGTCTCCGAACCCGGTAGGGTGTATAGAGTAGCTCTACAATTGGAAGGAGACATTGAACGCACCATACACGCAATCTTTTGGGATCGTGTGGTTAAAATATATGACATTTTGCTGGCCGAACAAGATTGGCCGCCTGAGTCACCAAACGAACACCTCCTACAACCACAACCTCTTCCTCCACTCCCAAACACCTTGCCAATTGACCTGCCCAGCTGGGGAGGAGGTTATTAAACCTTCCTTTTTGCCCCTTGTTCCGGAGGAACTCGCTGAGTCCTATTCTATAGAATGGGCTCTCGCACAAGCACCTGCGTTATATAGAAATCACGTTGGGTGGGACAGGGATTCTCCATACCATGTAACTCCCATTAAAGGTGAACCTCAGCCACAACCGCAGTATCCCATAAAACATGAAGCAAGGGCACCGGTGAGAGAAATACTTAGGCAATTAGAATACCAGGGGTGATTGAACCCTGTGTCTCACTGATGAATAATCCCTTATTCCCTGTAGCTAAACCGGACCATTCATACAGAATAGTCTTAGACTACAGACATTTAAACGGTCATACACGTACACATGCTATACAAAATTTGCATAGCACTGCACTAATGAGCAATATTGTGCGGAAAAAGTATAAAACAACTTTGGATATCTTGAATGGATTCTTCTACCAGAATATAGCGCCTGAAAGCAGAGACTTAACAAGCTTTAGCGCACTAGGCTCCCAGAAAAAAATCTTTTGTTTGCCTCAGGGGTGTAAGAACAGCCCAGGACTGTTTTCAGCTCGCGTGACTGCTATTTTACACGAGTTGGACCCTGAAGCATTGTCATATGTGGATGATATATAGCTCACGGATGAAGAGTTACTACAACATTTAAGACGGGTAGCCCGCATTGTTGTAGGGTTTGCCGAAGTCGGCTACAAATTTAACTTCAAAAAATAAAAAATTGCCTTCCTCAGTGTCCTGTTTTTGGGATATGAGGTGTCGAGTGAAGGGAAGAGCCTAGTGCCACAATTTTTTAGAAAAATTTGCACAATTTCAACCACCAAATACGATTAAAAAACTACAATCATTGTTGGGCTTTCTAAATTTTGGCAGAACATACATTCCTGATTATGCTACACGCATTAAACCTTTATATGAATTAATACGTCCTGATTTTTCAGGCAAATACTGGACAATTGAACACACACATACTCTTCGAGAGTTACAAGCAGACATGCTAGCAGCAAAACATCTACACACACGGGACAGTAAGACACATTTGGTCATCAGGGTAATAGCTGGGGCCATTGGGTTTACTTATGTCACATTTAATGAAGGTGAGACAGTCCCGATTGCATTCAAATCACACCTGTATCCCGCTGCTGAACAACGATTTGGACTCACTGAGAAAATACTCACTGCTGTACAGATGGTTGTTATTAAAGTAAGACCTCTTGCCCAAGGAAAACGCATTATTGTCGTTTCTCCTATTCCGGCCCTTGATGCTGTTACAAAAGCTAGCGTCCCGAACGCAAAAGCACTTCATCCAAGATGGATACAATGGGCTACGTCTCTAACGGCCACTGATGTAGACTACATTTTTGACCCAGAGTTACAAACTCAAGAATTTCTACAATATGAAGTTGAATATCCAGTTCCCGCTGACACCTTGCCAATTGATCAATATAATGTAGTCATGGTCACCGATGGCTCAGCGCAACCAGCGATTGGAACTAAACATCAATATTCTGCTGCATGTGCGGTCGTGAGTGGCTATATGGAGGTGGAGAAATTCTGTCCCTCACATACCTATACACAGACCTTAGGGGATTGTACAGCACAATTAACTGAGCTGAAAGCCCTACTAATGGCACTAGAACATACAGATCCGACACAGTTCACACTGATTGTTTGTGATTCATATTATTGCGTCCAGTCTTTTAATGAATACCTGCATTACTGGTGCTTGAATGGATTCAGAGATTCGAAAGGCAAAACCATAAAACACAGATTACTGTGGGGGAAGGTAGCAGACCTGAAAGAGACGCTACCCAAAGTCCATGTTGTGCATACACTTGGACACCAGCGCATTGGGATACACGTTGCTGGAAACACTCTGGCTGATGAAGCCGCAAAGTCAGCAGTGGCAGTTGGCACTGTAGCTGCAGTGACTCGTTCGAGTTCCAAACCAGACACAGACATTATGGCTGCCATAAAAGCTACAGTTGATGATAAGCCTTATCCTAAAGGATTTCCTAATAACTACTAATACTTGATGGGAAGTATGCTGAATGTTGAAGTTAAAATTCCTGGCGTAGGCGTACGCGACATCCCCAATAAAGATGTAACACCACAATTGATTAAAGCAGCGCATGAGGGGGTGGCATCTGCACATGCTGGCGTGGCTGCTACAATTTCACTCTTGCAGGCCCGTTAGTGGTGGCCTGGTCTCTATAAAGAGACTAAGCAGTATGTCCTTTGTTTTGACATCTGTCAACAAATTAAAGTTTCCACAGCTAGGCGCCCGCCGCAGACACCCCTCTTAATCTCAAATAGACCATTACAATGTGTGTACTTGGATCATTGCGGTCCCTTAACACCAGATAGTGTATATAAATATATACTAGTTGCTGTTGATTCTTGCTCCAGATTTGTGTGGGTGTGGCCACAACGCTCGGCTGACGCTAGGACTGTTATTAAAGATTTGCGAGTCTTTGTCGGTACATATGCAGTTGCGGAATTCCATTCGGACCAGGGCCCTGCTTTTGCCTCAGTGGCATTCAGGGACACTATGGCTTCGTTGGGGGTCCAGCTCCAGTACTCGTCTCCATTTCATCCCGAGGGAAATTCTGTCGTGGAGCGATTAAACCGCGATTTAAAGCAATCCTTAACGACCAGAGTCTTAGGTGCGGGTCGTAGTTGGCTAACCCACCTGTATGGAGTTCAGAGAGCACTAAATAACCTGCCTAGAAGGTCCCTGGGGGGTCATACTTCATATGAGTGCCTGTTCGGAACACAAATGTTTGTTCCGGATCTTGATGGTCCTGGTGTGGAGGCGGCGGAAACACCTTTTGACATAAATGATCGTGTCACTGTTTTACAGGAATTACAGCAGTTCTGTGAAGATAACTCTTCTAAAAGTGCTGCCTCCACAGGAATTAAGGATGTGCCAGTAACACCTACCGGCTGGATTCCCAGAGTTGGGGATCTTGTGCGTGAAAAGGTCGCAGTGAAAATAATTTGGTCCTTCTTATCGAGCACCAGTCCCTGTGTTGGGGATACACGGTACCAGAACTGTTGTCCTACCAACGTTGCCAGGTGCCAAAGAAAAACATTTTGTTTCTATTGACAATGTCAAGTTACAACATGTGGCTTATTCTACACAGCCGACCAAGAGGAACGTCCAGTAGTTCCCGAATCCCTCTCACTACTGGAGAAGAAGTTCCGCTTCAAGTTATCTATACTAACACTGATGCCTCTCCGAGCTTGAGGAGGGTGGATGATGATGATCTCGCATTGGTTCCACTAAGAACGAGCAACTTAGAAACATTTGATCAAGTCACTATGACTACAAACCTGATGGATGGTGCTCTTTACAGTGTCCCACCACGGGAAACACCAACTCCTCCATTGACTACGGCAACGTCTTTTGCTCAAACTGCCTCTGGTTACTTTCCTGACAACAACGATGGTCTATCGGACTCGTTTGCTTCTTCAACTGCTGACCTGTCAGGTCCACGTAAGCTGATACATTGGCTTAACAATACGTATTTTATTTTTCCATGGAATTATCTGTGCCTTTTTTTGACTGTCCTAGCATTTTTTCTTTGGATTGGGTTTGTCATTACCTTTTTTCTGTTAATACCTGGTCATTTCCTTCCCGAGAGATCAGTGGTTGAACAGGTGGAGGAGGTATTGAAACCACATTTTTCATCACATAAGGTTCGAAGAGACTTGTCCTTTGTGAACATTTCTGCAGTGCCAATTCCAGATGCGATTGTGTGGGATAAAGTAATGTTTGATATATATACGGTCCCACTGAAATAATTCAAATACCGTATGTGTTAAAGTTATCCATGAATGATATAGTTATACCAGGCATTGTATCTGATGATTGGGATGTGAAAACAGTTGATTCAATGATGACAGAATTGCAATATTATACTGTCTATGAAAACGAAGATGTTTACCAGTTTAAAGACAATTATGGTGACATGTTTTGCTATAATTATTATGGGCACCACTTCATACATAAAGCGAGCAGTCCAAAAACGATATTTGATTATATGCAATGGGAACATTACCCAACTTCCCCGCAAGGGAGTTCAAAAACGTATTTTGAATAATTTACGTATTTTTCTGGGCATCATCAAAAAAATGCTGAGTCATATTATTTTAAGGTTACTCCTACAAGGGATAAACATATGTTATTGACCAACACGAAATGTATATATTCGGACTCCTTTGTTTCCCAGTTATCAATTGAAGGTTATGAATATTGGTCAAAGAATGATGATTTGAAAAGTGTTTGGGGAATGAAAAATTGGCAGACCAAGGGTAGAGAAACATTGTTTAGAGCATGTCTCATCCCCGTTCAAATGATCTTTTTAAATTAAACAGTACAACAGACCAGTTGCTTAGGCTTAGCTACAATTAGAGAAGTAAACATGCCCAGTATACCTGCCCCTGCAAAATTTTATAACTGGCAAAAGTACACGAATGCAACTTTTAGTGAGCTTAATGAGTGGGTTCAGAATGGTACATTTAATACTTCACTGTCACGTCCAGGCGGGTGGTTATTGTGGCCAGTAGATACCAACGGGTGTCATCAACGTTTTGTCACCTCCTCGGGGGGTTTCCGAATGAGTAGGTCAGACCCTCGCTATGTACCAGAAGAACATGCTGAAATAATTACAACATATAGTGTAGGAAAATTGTGCCAACAGTGGCTAAAATCATCCTCACTAGATGCGGATAAGACACATCTCAGACTCCTGTCTAACAACACTGATTTACAAGATTTTTTGTCAGGCCAAAGATACCACGTAGGAAGCGTTTCTTGTATGAGGTATACAATGAAATATGGAAACTTTCCCAACAAGAGGCTGCAGCCCGGTTAAGGCAGATAGATCAGGAAAATTTAAAAAAGGCATTAGCTGTTGTGGATAATGGACGTCACACCTTGTCCGACCGGATATATACAATTAACAACATTGTTTCTTCTGCCATAGACATTATACGATCGGATATGTCTTTTTTATATCATGGACAGAGTCAGACCAGGTCCATTATGCAGTTGGGTTGGACACTTCAGACATTGAACGCGGGTCGCGTTCCGTGGGAGCACATCAGTGCCAGGGAAATATTTTTTTCCTTTAATTTAACGCGACAACAACAACTAATGGCTAAGAAGGAGGCGACTTATATCATGCTCAACATTGAAAAGATAGAAAGATTGCCTTTTTACTGTGGCCGAGATTCCCTCAGCAGAGTGGTTGATACACGGGGTCACTAATCTGCCTATTTCTACATTACAATTCACTTCTTGTTTGAAACATGTTCCGGTAGGCAGATATGAAAAGTTTGGAGATAGTTACATCCATGAGGTGTGGGAGCTTCCCTTCTCGTACAAATGCCTCAATGGCATGAAAGTGGTCTTTCTTAGCTGTAGTGAATGTGAGACTTCAGTCAGCCATTCGATGATTTGTAAGCAGCTGTCCTTGCATGGGGCGTGTAACGCCTCGGTTGCGGACTTGGCTTGCTATCTGAAGGGAGTTCCAGTCTCCTTGATTAAACGCACGTTCCAGGTGCTTTCAAACGGCAGCTACGTCCTCCTCAATAGTGAAGACTGTTGTGCCTTGCGGGCCGGAATAGTTTACATTGTTTCGGTCACTAAGGTCATTACATGCTGCGGGAATGTGTTGTTTCCCCCCACTAAAATTAGGGAGGTAGCAGATATTTGGCCTCACAATGCTACTTCCAAGGTGAATTTTGACAAGTTAAGTAGACTGAAGGCTTTATTGTTTCAGAAGCATGTGGCCCTTACATCTGCACGCAAGACCTACGCACTTCAGGTGGCAAGGTCGTCGGCGGAAATACAGTCCCTGTTAAATACAAACTTTCCGAGACACTTTGGTGAACTTGTGGGACGTATATTTAATGCGTCCAGCACGGCTGGATTAGCACATTTTTTCAAAGCTGCTTTTCCTCCATATTCGGTTTGCTACCTTCGGCTATTCATTCAATTTTCTGAAGCATTTTTTGGGGATTTCCGATAACTTTGGCTTTATTAGCCGGCATTTTGCTGTTGCTGTTGTTTTTCCACAATGGCTGTCCCGCCGCAACAAGGACAAATGAGGGCGCTCCCATCAGCGCAGCTGTGTCGTGAACGCATGATGCAGCACTTTGGAGCAACACTCCTGGAACATTTGGAGTGTGACTGGTCTCTGTCATTCAGACCGGTTTTGGATTGTGTGCAGCCCGTGTTTTAGCACCGTTGGTGCTCTTTTGAAAATGCACTGGACATTTGTCTCTCACAGCAACGCCCCTCAGTGATTGATGCTGATCTGTTGATGTTCTCGATGAGGGTTCATTACCAGACATGCGCGCTGCGGCTGCGTTTGCTCAGAGAAGCGGCTTACGAGCTACCCTTCCTGGAGGAAGTCAACATTAACTCATTCATAGGCACTGCACCCGATGCCGCCTTGGTTGATACTGGGGCTTTGGAACACACCTGCTCCTTGGTAGTTTTTGGTGTGGATTTTCCGGTTTTGTCATCTACCGAGGTGGAGAATCTCCTGCTTTCCATGACTGATGCTTGATTTGGACTTATCCTAAATTGACATTTTCCTTTGAATTCGGCATTTGGCCGCATGCTCACTTTCAAATTGCAAATTAGTATGCTTTTGTGTCCTCTTGACTTATTAAAATTGAATAGGGTTTTAAATATATTGTAGGTTAGGGCATTTTAGCTTCGGCTTAAACGACTTTCTACTGACAAGGGGAGGGTGTAGTGTAGCCATTTTTAATATAGCTTCATGCACGTTAGTTTAACATACTAGGCCGCTGTGCACTTTGCCCTAGATATAATTTATTCAGTCTTGCACTGTTATTTTACAATAACCAGTTTTACGGTCTTGTTTTAATTTCCTTCTATCACACTGTTTAGCTTAGTTCAGCACTGTGTTCTCAAATAATGCATTCTTGATCGCCCTGTGCTTCAGTCAAGGCTACAGTCTGGTACATTGCCGGTAAACGTGGTAGAAATTTAGTCTCCAGTATTCGTAGAAAATACACATCCTTACGGAGGGACATTTTCTTAGAACATCTGCGTGTTAGTTATAAAAACACTTACTAGTCCTGGTACAGGTCAGAGGGAGATTCCGGCCAGGAACCTACAACTAGATGCTGACTGCCCCGGTGCAGATGCTGATGCAGATTACAGGCCTTTGCTCACGTATGAGGGTCGATGTCCTCCCGGGGGAACCTGAAAGGCAGACTTAGAACTTCACATGCTGTGCTCAAAATATAACTTAGAGAGAAAATAATCTAGCGGCACTATGATAGCCTTATTCTTGTGCTTCACTCTCATCGTTACTATTTTAATCCTACTGTGTTGTATAGTTCTGGTTATTGCAGCTCACGCTTTGCTATCTAAAATGCAGTTGTTTTATTAAACCAATCTTTAAAAAGTTAAACTGCCTTTGTCATTTATATATGAGACCGTACTGTGTATGAGAGAACCGGTTGTGACCTGAGTGACCACGACTTCCCTGGGAAGTGCTAAGATGTCATGCGCTCGGCTGCCCATTTGTCTCTACCATTCGGGAGAGATGAGGCACTGCTAGTTAGCCGGACAAAACCCAGATTTAGAGTGACAAGGGTCCTCCACTGTGGGTCAGACTTAGTCCCCCACACTGTGAACGATCTTGCAGCTCAAAATCCAGTAGTCTCATTAGGATAATGAGAGCCTACGCGACACTGCAATCGTGTCAGTCCGATTGCCAGATTACGACCCTTGCGATCAGACCACCAGAAGACACCGTCCTCCCCAGGAACATTTTTCCCGATGGGATGACGGCGGTCAGAGTTGTAACCAGCCTTTTCATGGTGGGGACCACGCCATGAAAGGGCTGGCGGAAAGCCCGTGCCGGGGGCCACAGGGTGCTAGAGTGCTAAGATATTTGCCTCGGCTTCCTTAAAGTAGCTGAGGCCAATAACCTAGCACTTGTCCACTGGTCAACCCAGCAGGAACGCGTAATATAATGTTTCCGCCGGTCAGCCCGGCGGGAACATTGTAAGAGGCTCGGGGGAACACCAGCAGTATTACGTGGCATCCTCCCGTAACTTTGCCGATCCTCTTTTAGGGCCGCCAAATTCATAACGAGGCCCATAGTCTTTATTTGCCCCCTCACATGACACCTATGAAACTGCTTTGTGTCATGGAAGGTCACGAAGTTTGCACCAGGAAGCAGCGCTCCATTAGTTTCATCTGAGGCAAAGGACCAGACTCGGAGATCCGACTCATGCACAAGATTGAACATAATCATAGAGAATACACAAATGGGTAGTGAGGGTGAAAGGCGCCGCACATCTGAGCAATAAAACAGTTGTACCGAGACAAGTAATCAAAGTGAAAGCAGGGTCTGGTGCAGCCTGGCCCAGTGCCTTACTACCCGGTGGGCACAAAGACGGGTAACAAAATACCCATAGACAAATTAGAACAAGATGGCCACAGCACACAGAGTTTAAAGTCCAATGGTGTGACAGGGAAAATCTTCCTGAAAGTGTATTAGTTAAAATGTAAAGTAGACTGGAGTCCAAGTTCTTGTTTTGCAGATGTAGCCTTTAATTGTAGATACCAAAGATCATTGTGTCATCAACGAGATACAGCCAACACGTGTTTCGTCACACAAGTGACTTCCTCAAGGCTGCAAAACAGTAATGAAATACAAAAAAGGAAAAGTTCTAATGTTATGGCAAACATAAGTGTGTGAGGTTAAACATGGGCTCATAAGTGAGCACACGAAATAGACTCCAAGTCGTTGGATGTCAAAAACACCCAGTGATTTATATGTGAACTCAGTGGAACTTGTGTGGTGAGTAGGTGAATGTAGAAAACACACATCAGATGATAGTGCGTGATAGGGACCCTAGACGTAGTGCATAAAACAGCAAAACAGTGAATTACCGTGGAAAAAACTCCAAGTTTAAATTGGACAAGTGCATCCATGTTCTGGAGTGGAATCCATGTGCCTATGAAGTGAAGTGTATCAGGTGAAAGAGAAAAGAAGGGCTGAGAGACAGATCCGAACCGCGGATGAGTAAGAGTACTAAAGTCAATCAGGTGCCTTGACTGATGAGAGAAGTGGTAGTAACTAAATGCGTAGATCATACCTGGGCCGTCCGGCCAAAGTGGTAAGTAACAAAGGTAAGTGGAGCGGGAGCCTCGTGTTCAGTTAGCTGGGCTCCAGAAGGTCAATTGTAGCTGGTACGAGAGAGACAGGACTATAAGTACGCAAAGAAACAGTACAGAGTAAAGAAGAAAGGATGAGAAATAGAATCAAAGAGTAAGAGTAAAAGGGAGAAAAGAAGAGGTATAGATGAGTGGTGTGTAAATGAAGAAAGAAAAGTAAAGAGAAATAGGTCATACAATACATACCTTCTATGAGTTGATCTGTCACTAGTGTACCTGGGTAGGTAGTGAATAAGTAAGAGGAGGACAATGGTAGTAGTAGACCCTGATAAGCCTGTGGTCAAAGAAACCTAGGAAAATGGCGGAAAAGAGGGGGACAAAGTGCGAATGAGCCAGTGAAGCCTGGACAGAGAGAATATGAACGTAAGTAACTGGTATGTATGCAGGTGATGTTAGGGCGATAGGGAGTGCCCAGAGCGCCCATCCCCTCACTCAGATCAGGGCTATTCCATATGGAGAGATGGTTAGGATTAGACGTAACTGTACAGACACGAACATCTTCAGGCAAGAACTAAAAAGCCTATCACATCGCTTCCGGGCTAGGGGATACACTGATAAACTCATCTTCTTTTCTCCCTTTTACTCTTACTCTTTGATTCTATTTCTCATCCTTTCTTCTTTACTCTGTACTGTTTCTTTGCGTACTTATAGTCCTGTCTCTCTCGTACCAGCTACAATTGACCTTCTGGAGCCCAGCTAACTGAACACGAGGCTCCCGCTCCACTTACCTTTGTTACTTACCACTTTGGCCGGACGGCCCAGGTATGATCTACGCATTTAGTTACCGCCACTTCTCTCATCAGTCAAGGCACCTGATTGACTTTAGTACTCTTACTCATCCGCGGTTCGGATCTGTCTCTCAGCCCTTCTTTTCTCTTTCACCTGATACACTTCACTTCATAGGCACATGGATTCCACTCCAGAACATGGATGCACTTGTCCAATTTAAACTTGGAGTTTTTTCCACGGTAATTCACTGTTTTGCTGTTTTATGCACTACGTCTAGGGTCCCTATCACGCACTATCATCTGATGTGTGTTTTCTACATTCACCTACTCACCACACAAGTGCCACTGAGTTCACATATAAATCAAGTGTTTTTGACATCCAACGACTTGGAGTCTATTTCGTGTGCTCACTTATGAGCCCATGTTTAACCTCACACACTTATGTTTGCCATAACATTAGAACTTTTCCTTTTTTGTATTTCATTACTGTTTTGCAGCCTTGAGGAAGTCACTTGTGTGACGAAACACGTGTTGGCTGTATCTCGTTGATGACACAATGATCTTTGGTATCTACAATTAAAGGCTACATCTGCAAAACAAGAACTTGGACTCCAGTCTACTTTACATTTCAACTAATACACTTTCAGGAAGATTTTCCCTGTCACACCATTGGACTTTATACTCTGTGTGCTGTGGCCATCTTGTTCTATCATGCACAAGATTGACCATGGTACACTTTTTGGCGGTGATTCTAACCGCGGCGGGTGGCGGTCGCCGCCCGCCATGCGGTTACCGCCAAATGACCGCACCGCGGTCGCAAGACCGCGGCGGCCATTCTGGCTTTCCCGCTGTGCTGGCCGGCGACCGCCAAAAGGCCGCCCGCCAGCACAGCGGGAAAGACCCAGCAACGATGAAGCCGGCTCCGAATGGAGCCGGCGGAGTTGCTGGAGTGCGACGGGTGCAGTAGCACCCGTCGCGAATTTCAGTGTCTGCTAGGCAGACACTGAAATTCTTTTTGGTGCCCTCTTACGGGGGCCCCTGCAGTGCCCATGCCATTGGCATGGGCACTGCAGGGGCCCCCAGGGGCCCCGCGGCACCCCCTACCGCCATCCTGTTCCTGGCGGGAGACCCGCCAGGAACAGGATGGCGGTAGGGGGTGTCAGAATCCCCATGGCGGCGGAGCACGCTCCGCCGCCATGGGGGATTCTGCAGGGCAGCGGGAAACCGGCGGGAGACCGCCGGTTTCCCGCTTCTGACCGCGGCAGAACCGCCGCGGTCAGAATGCCCAGCGGTGCACCGCCAGCCTGTTGGCGGTGCTACCGCGGTCATTCGCCCTGGCGGTCTTTACCGCCAGGGTTAGAATGACCACCTTTGTGTCTTAATGAACGTTTTTATCCTCCTCTGACTTATAAGTGCCCTTGTGGATAAAACTGTTACCCTGCAAAGCTCTTTTTGAAGATACCTAGGACGTAAACTGTGGAACAATCATCCTACTCAGATCTCCTGCCAACAGAATCACTTTGTTTTTAGGAAATCCCACAAAACATTAACGTTCTGCTAATTTCCCAACATTGAGATATACTGTCCACCTCACCCTACTTATCCTTCTATATAATTTTGGGTTGATGGCTTTAGTTTAATCCTTGTTTTACAGAGCTCCGGGACTCCTCCTCATGTAGCTTCTAGCTGCTTCGTTCCCGAATCCTGAATACTTAATTGATTTTCTTGTAGAGTTGTTTGATTATTGCTAAATGTGTTTACGAGGAGTGAGTTGCCTTAAGGTATTTTTTTAGTTTCTTCTCTGTTTTCTATGTTGTTGGATTGTATTGCGAGGTACCTTTACTCTGGGGTTCCTCGTGTTGTGCTTTTTCAATAAACTAAATTACATACCTTTATAAATCAAATCGAATCAATGAAATCAGCTGCTGTACTGTAAGGAAGGACAGGTGAATGCAGAAAACCTGACAAAAGCGAGTTTGAGGAGCAGCAATGACATGAGCAGAAAGCAGATTCCCTTCAAGGTCATCGCAGTTTAAAAAACAGCCTAGGTGGACTAGTAAGGTGGCAACTGAGAGCACCTTTGATCTCATTTGGGCTAGCCAACCTGCCGGCCTCTACAGTGAATCCAAACCTTTGTGTCGTGGAAAGTAACTCGCACTACAAACTGCAGACTGGTTAACCATTTCAGAGAGATCGACAGGCAAGCTGACCAATCACCCCTGCCGTACTTGTCTGTTGGGCAGCCAGGAATCCTGGAACTGCCAGTTTGGACAGCTCATAACAGGGATAGTGTGTAGGCTGTAACAAGGCCAAACAAAACAACCCCACACTCGCAGAATAGCAAAGCAGTATTAAATGCTTGCGTACAGCAAGTGTGCACTTCTGAACAAAAGCCCCAGCAATTAATAAAGGGTCATTATAGCCAAGTTCAGAGCATTGAATTGAGGACACGAAGCTCCTGCAAGTAGCAAATGGCTCTGGTCAGTCTAGGATCCCAAGGAATAAGAGATAGACCTTTGTGGTTAATGACAGTGGATCCCAAAGTGTAAGAGACAGGCCTTTGTGGTTAATGACAGTGGTAAGAATCTGGGATGCCAAGGCATCAAAGACAGACCTTTCTGGTTAATGGCATTGGTGAGAGTCTAGGATCCCAGGGCATGAGACATAGACCTTTGTGGTTAATGGTAGTAGTGAGAGTCTGGGATCCCAAGGCTTAAGAGACAGGCCTTTGTGGTTGATGACAGTGGTAAGAGTCTGGGATGCCAAAGCATAAAAGACAGGCCTTTGTGGTTAATGGTAGTGGTGAGAGTCTGGGGTCACAAAGCTTGAGAAGCCGGCCTTTGAGTTACCTTTGCACCTTACTGACTTTTTGTCTTCTATATGAGTTCTTCATTATTTGGTGTGAGCAGCTTGTCCACTGCTGTTTTCCCTTTGCATGCTATCATTACTTGCCTGTCTCAGTTCTATTATTTTCAGTCTTGTTTTCTTTGGCTGTCATTGTAAATCTGAATCTAAATCCGCCAGTGACAATGTCAAACCAGTCAGCCAGTTCCATGTCGCTGAATGGTTCAACGTGAGGAAGGCTGGTTTGAGGGCCAGCTTATCTCAAATCACCCAGCAGGAGGCACTTCCGTCCCCACAGGAACAAAAGTGGAACCCAGAATGACAGACCTTATCCAAGGCTTCCCTAATTTACATATATGACAGTCAGCGTTGCTTACAGTGAAGAGATGCATGTGTACCAAAGAAAAGAAACAGCAATTCTGATACTGAGGTGTGTGTCACTGGGAAAGACAGCCTGAGATGGAGCTGAGTACCATGTGTGTGTTGTGCCATCTCGCTTCAGATGCTGGTCCTACATTGGGAAGATCGGAGGCGGGCAGACTGTATCACTAGCGGAATCGACCTGCATGTCAAAAGGCATCATCCATCATGAGGTGGACCACGCGCTGGGATTCTACCACGAGCACACGAGAAGTGATCGAGATGAATATGTGGATATCCAGCTGCATAACATAGCTGAAGGTATGAAGCATGGTATCCACATACTTTGTACCATTTACCCATCACAGAGCACAGCCACTTGCATACTAAGGCCAGCTAACACTAGATGGTATGTCTTGACTGCAATTATAGGGCGTTTCATTTTATTAGTGTTAGGGTTAACGTTCAGGAGTTATGATTAAGATTAAAATTGAATGTGTGAACCAGATTGTAGGATTACAGTGAGGTATAGGACAAAGTTTAGGATTAGGAGAAGTAGAAAGATAACTTTAGGGTAAGAGTTAGGCTTTAGATTAGCGATAAGGTTAACTTTATATTGTGAAGATACTAATTTAGAGGACAGTTTTGGGGCCATTATCCTACTTATGGACCATTTTCTTCTTTCAAGATCAGGGTTTGCTGAATAGTGAAGGTTAGACATTATGGTTAATTTATTTCATAGCTCCCTTTTTACCCAACCTCTTTTCTTTTTTCCTTTTAAAGCATGATGTCTATTAGGGGTATTCTGAAGAATGCTAGTACATATTGATTATTGATACACTTGTATCTACCTCTACATGGTAGTTTTCAAATGTACAACAAAATGTAATATGTACATTGCAGAATAATCTGTGTAATCAATGTGTAGCTATATATATTTCGTTCATATCATCTGTATTAGCATAGTCTACCACTTTGTAGAATAATTAAAATAGGTTTAGTGGTAAGGTAACAGTTTAAGGATTAGAGTGTAAGTTTAAGGCCGAAGTTTCGGCATCAGTGAGTGTTGAGTTCATAGTTTGGGTTAGGCTTAGGTTGGTTTATGTGTGAGGCAGGTTGAGGGTTTAGTTTATTGTTGACAGATTAGGGTTAGAGATCATGCCTTGATGCTATGTTGAGTTTAGACTTACGTTTGGATTTATTGTTTAGTATTTAGGATTAGAATTTTTAGATTCAGGTTAATATTAGGATACTGTTGTCATTTCATTAAGTGTGAAGAGACCCTGTAAATATTTAAAAGAACAATAGTTGAACAGAATTAAAATGCAACAAATTGAGACATTAATGGCAGTAGCCTAGGAAAGACTGAAGAGACAACTAGAAATATACACTAAAATTATATATAATCCTTGGCATTTTGTAATCCAAGGATAAGAAAATTAAATACAGCTCACCTTTATTTAGCATATATGCCTAACAAGGCAAGGTAGAACAGATACACAACCAAGTTCAGACAATCTTAGCAGTCTTTCTTCTGTTACAAAATCGTTCTCAAAGAGCATGCTTCTCTTTCACACTTTTTAGCTCTGCCTCACCTCTAGAGGTGAGGTAACCACTCATTCATTCGAATGACTATATCTCAGCTCAAATTTACTTCACACGTTCCTATCTTCTAGGTTACTTACTGCTACAATCCTTTTCGCATTAGTGAATACAAACAATCCTTTCCACACACATTTTCCCTTGCTCACCAACACAGAGTTTCCATAATTCCAGTTACCAGAATGAATGATTTTTTCTCGTAGCTAATCGCATTTTATATTTACTCTTATATTTAAATTTAATTTTATCATCATTGTAGGCATTCTTGCATTTGACATCCCTCCTCATTCACAAAGACGCCACGGTTAAACCACTCACTGAAGCATTCATATATTTATCTTCCTATAATGCTATTTGTCACATGGCAGTGGGCTCACAATAATTTTCTTAAGGCATGTATCAAAGCTCTCCCGCCCAACAACACCATCTGAACCAAAGCACCTTTCATTCTGTTCATGTGCTCTTCCAACCCATTTGTTTGAGGGCAGTATAATGCTGTTCAGTGATATTCACCACTACACTCTTGATTCAAATTGCATATCATTAGCTGTTATTTTAGTCTGTGACAACCCTTTTCTTCAAACCTCTTCTTTTAAGAATTATTTACTTTTTTGATTCAAGTTCATTTGGATTAATAGTCAACTAGTGCTAATAAAAGATTCTCACTTGCATCTAAAAAGGCCCCATAATGTCTTTATCCAGTTTATACCAAAGAGGCATTGGCACGGCCACAGGAAACTGATACTTCCTTAGCTTCTTTGCTTTTGTCCCTATTTGTAGACTAGTAACATTCTTTAACTGCACCCTACACCATGATATTTTTGGTTATCATTAAACATTTCAAATGTTGGCCTTTGTTATACTCCTGTCCACATGGCTTTTATATACTAAATGAATTATCTTCTCACAAATCCACTCTCACCCTCTCCTCAAACTACCTTTGTGTAGTTGCAATTCAACCTTTACTACCCATGCCTCTTTTCCTTTACTTGGATCTTTTCTACCTTAGACACCATTTAATCACCGTGTATTTTTAATTCAGTTTTGCATCATTCTTCTTCCTAAAATGACATTACTCACATCTACATTTTTGTTCCAAACTTATAAACCCGTTTCTTCACATGCTCCTTCCACAATTGGCAATCTAGAATGGCAATCTGCAGTCCTTTTCTCCCACCTGTTACATAACCAATTTGGAAATTATACCCTATTATAACTTCAATCGAATGTGCAATCCATGGAGTAGCTCTCTTTGGGACTTTATAAGAAAATACTTACACTAAGGGTTTGTGACCAGAGCTGAATACACAAGGCAAACCTCACAGGAAGAATGGTGAATATATGAACTGCATCCCAAAGCTTCCTTCTAAGTGAATGAGTAGTTTTCTCGTCCCTCACGTAGTGCCTCAGGGGCAAAAGGATTTACCACTTTTTGTTTTTTTCCACCTTTGACATCACTGGTCCTAATCTTCTCAAACTGACATCATTAATTCCTGTTTGCATCAAAACTGCTCAATAGTGTAGCATTTACCGCCACTGTGGTATGAAAACCCACGTCAATCAAAACTCCAGATATAATCATGTTTTTCTTGATCATTGCATGGAACAGAGAAATAGTTTTGGCAAAAACCCTTTAGAGACACAAATAGTACTCTACCAACTCCAGGAATGAATGAAGTTAATCTTTTCATGTGGGTGCCATCACATTTACTACTGCTCCCACTAAATTCTACTTAGGCTTGAGCTCCTCCTCAATATTGACACTATGATCTAAATATTCAACAGTTCTCAATCTAAATTGTTTCTGAATAATAAATCCCTTCTCCTCCAACTTCCTTAGCAATGCGCATAATACTGCATCATGTCCTTACAACTATATGTCAGCAAATCATTGGCAAAATATCAATCTGTAACTTATAATTAGTCTAAATATCAGTGATATCAGCACTAAAGCTTTGTGAAGGTAGGCATGTATAGGAAAGTTCAGATTTATGTGAATGTGCAGTTAGGTACAGCAAACCTCTACTTAGGTGACAATATTTTTGCATATTGACACTTTATCCAAGATATTCTATTAGTAAATCTTTCTTCCAAATCATATCCATAAATAAACATGTTATCCTTAAATACCATAAATTTCTCAATCCCTCATAAAAATCATTAAGGGCCTCAATATGAGTTTGCCACCCACCAAACTCTTCCCACCATCAGGCCACCTGTGTGGCCGGAACCCCCTTGGCCCAATTAGGAGTTCACTGTAGGGTTGGCGGACGGAAATAGGGTTTCCGCCCGCCGGCCCTGCGGTGAACATTGCCAAATGGAGCCGGCTGCAATGTGGCGGTGCGGTGGGTGCAGCAGCACCCATCGCGCATTCCATTGCCTGTAATTCGAGCAGTGGAATGAGCGATGGAGCTGTGCCTGGGGGCCTCTGCACTGCCCATGCACTTGGCCAGGGGACCCCCGAGTCCTCCATTCCGTCAGCATTTCCATGGTGGTTTACACCACCATGGACAGGCTGGCTGATGGGGACTCATAATCCGCCAATTACTGGGACCGCCGGACTGCAGGCTGGCGGCAGCCTGGCAGTGTCGGCGGTTGGACCGTGGCGGCTCCGCCACAGTCGTAATATCACGGTCAGACCGCCACTTTGGCGGCGCTCCGACCGTGACCCTGGTGGTCTAGTGACCACCACAGTCATAATTAGGCCCTATATGTTGAAGCAACCTTGCCAGGGTCATAATTAGGCCCTATATATTGAAGCACCCCTACCACAAATTCCAATCCAAACAGCACTGTCACATACCAAAGTGCACCCAGTGGTGTAATGAGATAGGTCAGGTGATTAGATACCTAGATACCTCTGCCAACTTGGCCTGATGGTACACTTATGATAAATTCATCACAGTAACAACATTTGTTTGCCTTAAAATAGTGGGTGTTTCAATGTATTTGGTGATGGGTTATACTCAACCCATATGTTTTTATTCAACTCTCGGAGATCTACTATCATTATCAAATCTTTTTCACCAGTTTTAGGAATGATAGCAACAAAAAATAGCTATTCCAGTGCCTTGACCACTTCTTTTACAATAACTGCAACAAATCTTCCAAGTACATTCTTCAGGACCTTTTTCATTCAATAAGGATCAGGTCTATATACATGCATTACAGGTTTGGCTCCTTTCTTCAGCACAATCTTATGCTCAGATTCTTTAAGTAATCTTAGTTCCTTACAGATCACAAAGGGAAATTACCACATTTTCCATCAAAGCTGTGATCAACCTCACTTGCTCCTTTGCACTGGAATCTAAATGTATCCCAAGACCGTGTTTATGTGTCTAACCAAGTAAATTATCTCTCCTTTTTGCCACATATACCTTTCTAACTGCATCCCTCACTTTAAACAAAATTGCTAAGCACATCATACCAATCAAATCAATGTTAGTTTTGCCATAACACCCAGGTTATTATCTGTCTCTCCTACCTCTCCAGTTTGTTCACCCAATATCCTATCAATTTATTTGTCTACAATTATTGTATAGAGGGCTTGAAATCTGCTAATGCTACACTTTTCTTTCCAGGAAAATGTTATTTCGGCATTTTAACAGGTTCATCTGCTTCATCTTGGCATTCTTCACCTCTGATGCCAAAGTATTACCCTCCTCCTTTACCCCACCTTCCACATGTTGTACCTTTTTGCCACAACTTCTACAAACTGAGATGCTCATAATGTTTACAACACTGTTAGAGATATGTTCCAGATCTCCACATATAAAAAATCTAGGTTTGACTTTACCAGCATTCTGTCTCTCACGTCTCTTTTGCTTTGATCCTTCTAACTCTTCACAGCATATACCACATAGACAAACTCATAACTTCCTATCTCTTTGACACAATTTGCTATGTGTGCTGTACCTTCAGCATAGCTATTGCCTTGTTCAAAGATGGATTCTAAGATAGTAATTTTTTCTTAATTTTGGCATCAAATTCACATGTCCTGGAAAGGTTTCACAAACATGCTCCATAGTTTCCAATCCTTTCTTCTTTTCCTTGTACTTAACCAAAAAACTTGTGTCGCTCAACTACTTCACTGATTTTCAGTCCACTGGTCCAGATTATATTTCCAACATCATAACATTCATTTTGCATACATCTCAGGTTTCTTCTTCTGCTCCGCTCACAACCTCTCTGGACTTCTGGAATGCTATGGCAAATATTTGATCCTTTCACTCCCAAATTGTGTTCATATGCATTATGTTTCCTTATTGAAAAATATTTCTCCCCCAATAGTTCTAACATATATGAATTTAAAGATCTTCTAACAGTAGTACCAGCTTTCCCACTTCAAACAGAATTAAAGGCGTTTTCTTCTTTGTAAAGAATGTGTCTCCCTGAGTTCCAAGTGCTATGTCTTTTTGCTGCAATTTATTAACCAGCGAGAGAACGAGAGTAGAGTATGTTGGGTTTCTGCATCCTTCATCTCTACCCTTGCTTACAGTGATTATGCTTGGTGCTACAGTACCTAGATATGTGAATGATGAGAAGTCAAGCCTGCATGCCTACTTTTGTTTTGCTGGCACAATCAGTGCTCAGAAAGAATTCCTTGAATGAGCAGCATGTGTTTGTGGAATTGGAAATTCCGTTGTGAGTTATATCATTTGCCTTTTAATCGGCATACCTACATCTGGATGCAGTGCTGCACATTAATATTTTCTTGAGATTGTAACACATTCTGTGATAATCATTGCAAATATGGGAGCACTGTATCATCTTTTTCCATCTGAAAATGTGTGTTATTGTTGTGTTGCTCACTGCAGGTAACAAGGAAAATTTCGAGAAGCAGGAAACAAACAACTTGGACCTGCCATATGACTTCCAATCTGTGCTGCACTATGGCAGGTGAGGGGCTGTATGTCCGTGTGGAACAGGAGACATCAATATGTAGATCAGGCACTATATGAGTGATGTGTGCCCGCAGAGACCAACTGCCATGGCTGCTATTATCAAGGTATAAAAGTAGGTCTAGATTCCTATTGCAAACTACGGATTGGAGGGACTATTTGTCACAGAGATATTCTTCCACCATTGACCATCTAGGCAGAGTAGAACAAGCTGACCAGACTCTTCAGCCGAAGGTAATCCCTGCCCAAACATGGGAGTACCTAACGGAACATGATATCAAAGCCAACCATTTCCTGAAACTCCTTGTCTGTCAGAGATAGGCAAAACAAACTCTCTGTCACTCTTCTCGACCATCTCATTACAGATAAAGGGAAGGAAACTATTGAATTCTCTGTTACACTCCTTGGATGTGTAATCTCAGATACTTGCAATCCATGACCCTTCTTGTTGGACCTATCACAGAAACCGGGATTCCAACCAGGGGCCTTTCTTTTGTATGTTCTTTGTCATATCAGAGACACAGGGAATCTAACCAGGGGCCTTTCTTTTATCTCTTCTTGGTCATATCAGAGACACAGGGAATCCAAACAGGAACTTCCCTGTCCTCTCTTTGAATACATTTTCATAGATAGAAGGAAGCTAATCGAGGACACCTGTTTATCTCTTGCAGTGTAATAATACAGATACAGAGAATATTCATCCCTCTCTGTTCGTCTCCTTTGGTATGTTATCACAGATACAGAGAATACAAGGAACTCTCTTTCCTCTCCTTTGATATGTTAATGATATAGTGATATCCAGGCGCTGCCAATGGGGCGCTCAGAAGCTTTCAACCACAATAGTGCCCAGAAAACAAACTTGGATAACAACATTTCCTTTCTTTTTACAGATACGCGTATTCAAAAACACCTGGCCTACCGAGCATAATCCCCAAGCCTGACCCGAACATTGAAATCGGACAGAGATATGGGCTGAGTCCCCTGGACGTGGCAAAGCTCAACAGGCTGTACAGCTGTGGTGAGTGCGCCCACACGGTGCTGCTGGGACCTGTTCTCCCTTAACATTGTGGCAATATGCTTACAATAAAACATATACATTTAAAATATTATGAACCATTGCATAGGATAATACTGGAGTACAGATACGTCCTGGTGCGCAGATGCACATACAGCAGGCATAGAAGCTGTAGGAAAGTGACTCTTTTTGGCATGGTTACCCCCCACATTTTGCCAGATATGGATGCTGACTTGACAGAGTGTGCTGGGATCTTGCTAACCAGGCCCCAGTACCAGTTACGTTTCCTAAAAACTGTCCCATTGTTACCACAATTGGCACCATCGCACACAGTTAAGTCCCTTGTAAAAGGTACCAGTGCTACCAAGGGCTCTGTGACTAGGGAGGGTCCCTAAGGGCTGCGGCATGTATTGTGCCACCCTAAAGGACCCCTCACCAAGCACATGCACACTGCCATTGCAAATTGTGTGTGCTGGTGGGGAAGAAAAAGTAAAGTCTACATGGCATCCCTCTCAGGGTGCCATGCCCACCAACCACTACCTGTGTCATAGGTAAGTCACCCCTCTAGCAGGCCTTGCAGCCCTTAGGAAGGGTGCACTATACCCAGGTGAGGGTATAGCTGCATAAGCAACAGTGGACTACAGTGTCTAAGTCCATTCTTAAACATTGTAAGTGCAGTGTGTCCATATTAAGTACACAGCTCCATTATGACTTCACTGAAAGCTGGGAAGTTTGGTATCAAACTTCTCAGCACAATAAACACACACTGATGCATGTGTTGGCTTTATTGTACAAATCACATAGAGGGTATCTTAGAGGTGCCCCCTGTATTTTAACCAACCCTTTAGTGTAAGTCTGACCAGTCTGTGCCAGCCTGCCACTAAAAGACACGTTTCTGACCCCATGGGGCGAGAGCCTTTGTGCTCTCTGGAGCCAGAAACAAAGACTGTTCTGGGTGGAGGTGCTTCACACCTCCCCCCTGCAGGGACTGCAACACTTGGCAGTGAGCCTCAAATGTTCAGGCCTCCTGTTACAGTGCCTCAGGGCACTCCAGCAAGTGGAGATACCCATTCCCTGGACAAAGCCCCACTTTTGGTGGCAAGTCAGGTAGGAAAATTAGGTAAAACAGAGAGGAGTGACCACTCCAGCTAGGACCACCCCTAAGGTGTCCAGAGCTAAAGTGACCCCCTTCCTACAGAATCCTTCATCTTGGTTTGGAAGACAGGGACCAATAGGGTAGGAGTGTGCACCCCCTCCCCAAAGGGAGTGGGCACAGTAAGGGTGTAGCCACCCTTAGGTACAGTAGCCATTGGCTACTGCCCTCTGAACCCTGTAACACCCTAAAATCTAGGATTTAAGGGCTCCCCTGAACCTAGCTGACAGATTCCTGGTGACCTCAAGACAAGAAGAAAGAAGAAGGACTGCTAATCCGACCCCCGAGCAGTGAAGACTCCAGATGACAACTGACTTGGCTCCAGCCCTACCGGCCTGTGTACAGCTTCAAGGACTCTGCTACCAAAAGGCGACAAATCCTGCAGGACCAGCAACCTCTTCAAAACCCCAGAGGACTGCCTGCCCAACAGAGGACCAAGAACTTCAGAGGACAGCAGCCCTGTCCACAAGAAACTCCAAGAAGGACTCCAGAACCGCCCCGGATCCACAATTCCTGCCCACTCTGTACCCAATGCCTACAACCTGTGTCCAGGAGGCCCACCGGTCCAGAGCAGGTCCCCAGATAGATTCTGACCTTGTGTCCACCCTGGGTTGCCCCTCCTGGCCTACACAACAACACCTGCAGCCTAAATCCGGAGGGCCCCCCTGACCGTGAGAGAACCAGACGAAGATACCTGACGCCCAATGGGACCCCTGCACCCACAGGCCCCTGGCCTTGTGGAATCCGACCAACGGACCAGCAATGTTCAGCAGGTAGACCTCCTCCTTGACCAGCCTGTGGTTCCCCAGAACCAAACCCCTTGACCTAGCCTGTAGCATCCTTGTGACCGTCGGGATCCCACTATTGAAAAGCATTGGGAGTGTGATGCTGTGTTTGCACCTTGCACCTGGCCACTGAGGGTGTGTGTTTGGTGCTAATATGTTCCCCCCACGGGTGCTCACCTAAACCCCCCAGGTCTACCCCCTGAGGACGCGGGTACTTACTTGCAGGCAGATCTTTTCAAAGCACTCCCGTCCTCATAGCATTCAGTTGTAAACCTGATGCAAACTTTGACCTCTGCACCCAGCTGGCCTCTTGTTGCTGGGGGTGCACTTTTGGGGTCAGCCTAAATCATGACCAGTGGACATCCTAAAACTCCAAGACAGGAATCATAGGTCGTGTACTTACCTTTTTTCTGTGTTGTTACTTTCCCCTTAGGATTCTATGGACTCCTACAGAGAATTGCACTGTGTCAATTTTTGAAATAGAAAATTGCTACTTACTTGCAAACTGCTTTATCTGCTAAAGCCAAACAACATTGAACAATTGATACATATGCTTGATACCTACTTACAGCTGTACTTACCTGCAACTAGTTTCTTCTGGTTCTAGTAATAAATAACACAATATATTTTGCTATATAAAAACAATTGGGCTGGAGTTAGTCATTGAATGTGTGCCTCATTACTTGACGGTGTGTGTACAACAATTGCTTTGCACTACTCTCTGATAAGCCTAACTGCTTGACCACACTGCCACAAAAGAGAGCATTAGTATTATATACTTTAGCCTCTGTTAAGCCTCTGGGGAACCCCTGGACTCTGTACACTCTATGGGGGTCATTACGACACCGCCAGGGGTAATGTGGCGTCCGTACCGCCAACAGGCTGGTGGTACGGAGACCCGTATTACGACCGCGTCGGTAGCGCCGAGTTCGCACTGCCGGGGCCGGCGGTTTCCCGCCGTTTTAGTCCCGGCAGTGATAATCCGCCAGGGCAGCGCTGCAATCAGCGCTGCCCTGGGGATTATGACTCCCCTACCGCCAGCCTGTTTCTGGCGGTTTGCACCGCCAGGAAGAGGCTGGCGGTAAGGGGAGTCCTGGGGCCCCTGGGGGCCCCTGCACTGCCCATGCCACTGGCATGGGCAGTGCAGGGGCCCCCTAACAGGGCCCATGCAGCTTTTCACTGTCTGCATAGCAGACAGTGAAAAGCGAGACGGGTGCTACTGCACCCGTTGCACGGCCGCAACACCGCCGGCTCCATTAGGAGCCGGCTCCTATGTTGCGGCCGCATCCCCGCTGGGCCGGTGGGCGTAAACTAGGTTTGCCGCCGGCCGGCCCAGCGGGGATGTTGTAATGGGGTCCGCACGTCGGTTACCGCTTGGCCAAGCTTGTAATGACCCCCTATATCTCATTTTGATACAGTATATAAAGAGGCAGCTTCTTACAGAAGTTTTTTTTTGTTTTAATGATCATGACAGCAAAATATGATTTTCGTTGACAAAAATAAATGTATTGGTGATTTTGGATTGTTGTAACCTTGAATATATAGTTTAAACAGAAAAGAAATGGCAATAAAATACTTTATTAAAGACTTAAAATAAAAGATTCATTAGCAAAGTGAATAATCAGCCCTCTACCTCTTGCACTGCAAAACATATTTTTTATGTGGATGTGATCAGGCTAAATGCAGTCACTCAGTGCAAAAGAGACAGTGGCTGAAGTGGGCTGACCAATCGACCCATGTTGCATGCTGGTGTGGGTAGAAGCTAAATGTGAATGACAATTGAACAACTAAGGTATAAATAGGGCTGACCCAAAGACCCTCTTTGTACGTATATATGTATGTATATTTTGTACTAATGTTTTTTTTTATATATTAAGGAGCCTGGCAAGACAGCGAAAGCTGCCTCCAGGTCAGACCTAAAAATGAAGGCCCATATTTATACTTTTTGACGCTAAACTGCGCTAACGCAGTTTAGCGTCAAAAAATTTAGCGCCGTCTAACGCCATTCTGAAGCGCCATGCGGGCGCCGTATTTATGGAATGGCGTTAGCTGGCGCTAGCAGACCGGCGCTGCCTGGTGTGCGTGGAAAAAAACCACGTAGACCAGGCAGCGCCGGCGTAGGGGGAAAATGGCGTTAGGGCGTCTTAAAATGGGGCAAGTCAGGTTGAGGCAAAAAAATCGCCTCAACCCGATTTGCGCCATTTTTTTCGACGCCCAGACGCCATTTAAATGACTCCTGTCTTAGTAAAGACAGGAGTCATGCCCCCTTGCCCAATGGCCATGCCCAGGGGACTTATGTCCCCTGGGCATGGTCATTGGGCATAGTGGCATGTAGGGGGGCACAAATAAGGCCCCCCTATGCCACCCAAAAATATTAAAAATATAAAAAATTATACTTACCTGAACTTACCTGAATGTCCCTGGGGTGGGTCCCTCCATCCTTGGGTGTCCTCCTGGGGTGGGCAGGGGTGGCAGGGGGGGTCCCTGGAGGCAGGGGAGGGCACCTGTGGGCTCATTTTGAGCCCACAGGCCCCTTAACGCCTACCCTGACCCAGGCGTTAAATAGTGGCGCAAATGCGGGGTTTTTTGACCCGCCAACTCCCGGGCGTGATTTTTGCCCGGGAGTATAAATACGACGCATTTGCGTCGCCGTCATTTTTTTAGACGGGAACGCCTTCCTTGCATCTCATTAACGCAAGGAAGGCGTTCACGCAAAAAAATGACGCTATTTGCCCATACTTTGGCGCTAGACACGTCTAACGCCAAAGTATAAATATGGCGTTAGTTTTGCGCCGAATTTGCGTCGAAAAAAACGACGCTAATTCGGCGCAAACGGAGTATAAATACGGGCCTAAGGCCCATATTTATACTTTTTGACGCTAAACTGCGCTAACGCAGTTTAGCGTCAAAAAATTTTGCGCCGTCTAACGCCATTCTGAAGCGCCATGCGGGCGCCGTATTTATGGAATGGCGTTACCCGGCGCTAGCAGACCGGCGCTGCCTGGTGTGCGTGGAAAAAAAACACGTAGACCAGGCAGCGCCGGCGTAGGGGCAAAATGGCGTTAGGGCGTCTTAAAATGGGGCAAGTCAGGTTGAGGCAAAAAAATCGCCTCAACCCGATTTGCGCCATTTTTTTCGACGCCCAGACGCCATTTAAATGACTCCTGTCTTAGTAAAGACAGGAGTCATGCCCCCTTGCCCAATGGCCATGCCCAGGGGACTTATGTCCCCTGGGCATGGTCATTGGGCATAGTGGCATGTAGGGGGGCACAAATAAGGCCCCCCTATGCCACCAAAAAATATTAAAAATATAAAAAATTATACTTACCTGAACTTACCTGAATGTCCCTGGGGTGGGTCCCTCCATCCTTGGGTGTCCTCCTGGGGTGGGCAGGGGTGGCAGGGGGGGTCCCTGGGGGCAGGGGAGGGCACCTGCGGGCTCATTTTGAGCCCACAGGCCCCTTAACGCCTACCCTGACCCAGGCGTTAAATAGTGGCGCAAATGCAGGGTTTTTTGACCCGCCAACTCCCGGGCGTGATTTTTGCCCGGGAGTATAAATACAACGCATTTGCGTCGCCGTCATTTTTTTAGACGGGAACGCCTTCCTTGCATCTCATTAACGCAAGGAAGGCGTTCACGCAAAAAAATGACGCTATTTGCCCATACTTTGGCGCTAGACGCGTCTAACGCCAAAGTATAAATATGGCGTTAGTTTTGCGCCGAATTTGCGTCGAAAAAAACGACGCTAATTCGGCGCAAACGGAGTATAAATACGGGCCGAAATCTCCTAGATTTCACAGGGCTCACCCTAAATGGGCAGACTTCTTTCAGATTTAAACCCTGTATATCATTCCTCAGATTGCAAACATTGCCCCAAATCTCAATGGAATGTGGTACTGATTTCCTCCCAAACTCACTCTTGCTAGTAGTTTAAAAAAACACAAAGTGTGGTGTGGGTTATAAGATGGAGCTATGCTTAGTACTTTATCTGAGGCAGGGCACGTTTGGCTGAACTTTGTTGGTTTACATGATTTAATGATGTCTAATCTGTAGTTGGGCCAGTGCATTTATTGCGTTTCCACTTGGGCTCTGGCTAGGCTGACCACCTGGTAGGGAGGCAAATTCTGGACAGAAAACAATTCAGGACGAAGGGTCGATATTCAGAACGAAAAGTCAATTAAAGGAGAGGCCACATGAAACTACTTTATCAGTGCATTTATTTCCTGTTTTCTACATAGTACTATTTATTCATTATGGTCTTTGTGATTGCCTCTTGGGATGCTACATTCAAGTGGCACAATACATCCATGTTTAACAGTAAATTAATGCCCTTGAGCACTGTATCCAAATTTACCTGGGCTTTTTTGGAGAGAAAGCAACAGCAACATTTTGATTATCTTTCTAAACACTGTAAAAGCTATGGCATACAGTTTGGGAAACATTGACTAGGAGACTGACCTGGCCAAATCTCTGCACTATGCGGACTGGGCTAAAATATTGGAATATCCCCATAAAGTATCCTACGGCTCCCGTTTTAAGTATATTCAATTTAATATTCTGAACTGAGCCTACCTTACAACTGCCCGAAATACCAAAATATTAAAGGGAGCTGCAGTTGCATTTGCCCTTACTGCATACAATTAGATGTCAAGTTGCTTCATAAGCTTTGGTCTTGCCCCATTCTCCTTTCATAGTGCCATGTACTAAATTCTCCAGAAATGGTCCTATTGGGCATACTCCTCCACCCTAAGTCTGAGAAATCCTCCACCAAATTCCTCAACCTATCTCTTCTACTAGCAAAACATAATATTACACTGCGCTGGAAGGATTAACTTCCTCCGAATATCGTAAGTTGAACCAAGGTCTTGCTCTCTAGGTTGCTATCTGAGAGCACCCTGTTACACAGGAAGGAATGAGTGGTCTGAGAAAATATCTTATGGCACAGATGTGGGATACTTTGGTAGAGGGCTTGAAAGACTGCCCCAACAATGATGCACTTCCCCCGTAATCCACCTGAACACATACACTCTTGGTTTCTTTGTACTAGGTGTTCTTGCCAAATTTAGACAACTACACAAGGCAGTGGTCTAAGGGCACCTATCTCCAACACACTGTTGGATTTTCCCAGTTGACCAGTTTCTTTTAGGCACCACAGGGTGCGGTGACTTGGCAGAAGACTGGGGATGGACAGTTTATTATGGGTTAGTTTGTTACACAGAAAATGTAAAAAATTGTGTGCTAACTCTACATAAATGTATGTAGCTCAGGACTGTTCTGTAAATGTACGGTGGAATCTTTTGCTTCATACCTGGCTACCATCATACGATGTAACCTCATTTTGGCATACAACAATAAAATCTTTAAAAAACATATGGCAGTGTTTCAATTTAGTACATTAGGTCACAATTTTGCATCTACATTTATATGAAGCAAACGTTTCTAAACTTAAAACATTCCTTAACCCTCCCTTTTGACAGCACCAGGAGTGAACAAAGTGAACCAATTATCTGGTGTCCCTTACATCATGGGCAATCATTGTTATGGATGGTGGAACATTACAGGCTAATAAAACATACAATTTTGTGTTTGTAGACAGTCCATCTTAAACTGAATTACTTGAAAGTGCTCTCAAATATCACTATAAAGTAAATTAGACACATAAAGTCAATTGATTTGACTTAGATCTCACAGGTCAGACATTCCGAGAATCCAGGATTTGAACCCAGGCTTCGCGGTAATACACAGTGCACTTAAGCCGCTGACTAGAGTCATTTCTTTTTCTCTATCCCCTTTAAGAATAGAAGACAATGTTTTTGTACAATTCTGTAAAACGAATTGTACACTGTGTTAAATAAATTCAGGTCTAAAGGATACAACTACCTGTGGATTCCTCACCTTATGAATTCTCCCAATGCTCCAGCATTCGACGGAAATGTTTTCCTAGTTCTTCATGTTGACAAGGACGTCACAATTGCACAACTCCACACGCGACTCTGTATGATGTCATCGGAGCCATAAGAAGTCCTCGCCAGCGTGATGATATTAGTTCCTTAGTTTCCTACCTCTCCATTGTATCTCAACTGTATTGAGGGAATTATTTTGTAGAGCTACCATGTCTCCATCAAAGAAATCCAGGTTTAAACTTACATCCATTGTCTTCCGCTTCAGAGCCCCTTCTCCATTTCAATGATGCTTTGACAAAGCCCATAATAGAAATATGGAAGAAACCGGTTACTACATCTGCCATAGAATTCTAGGACCTCATCACATCACACTCACCTGACGTTGTCTTATTCACGGAAACCTGGACGAACCACTCATCTCAGCCAGACATAGCCACAGCCAGCCCTGATGGGTACAAACTCCATCGCAGAGACTGCCTAAACAAACCAGGAGGTGGCATCGCCATTCTGCACAAATACACCATTAAGGTCACCACCAACACACACACACACTCTAGACAGCGCAGAACACATGCACTTCCTAAACCACATAAACAACAACACCACCCTCAGAGGAACACTCATATACAGAACACCAGGGCCTTGCCCCCGCTTCTGTGACGCCATCGCTGACACCATCAGCCCTCATGCCCTCATCTCCACAGACTACATCCTCCTCAGTGACTTTAACTTTCACCTGGAGAACACGCACGACCACAACTCCTCATCCCTTCTAGATAACCTCAACAACCTCTGACTCAAACAACTGGTCACAGCACCCACCCACTCAGAAGGACACACACTAGACACAATCTTCACATCAAGCAACCACAAAACCTACACTCACACCACCGAACTCCACTGAACTGACCACCACTGCGTCCACTTCTCCTTCTCCAAACCTCCCACACACCACTTCCAACACACCACACCCTACCGCATGTGGGACAAGATCCCCACAGAACACCTGAACTCCCAACTTGCGCAGAACCCCCCCCCACACACCAACGACCCCAAAATTGCTGCTCTCAACCTCGCACAATGGATCACAACCTGTGCAGACTCACTCTCCCCCCTCTTAAGAAACATCACAACCCGCAACATCAAGAACGCCCCTGGTACACCACTGAACTCCAAGTCTCCAAGCGTAAATGCCACAAAGCAGAGAAAGCTTGGCGACAGGAACCCTCAACAACCAACTTATCCACCCTCAAAACCTCCATTCACAATCACCACCAACTCATACGCACCACCAAAAGAGCATACAATAAGGAACGCATAGACAGTAACTCTCACAACAGCAAAGAACTCTTTGCCATCATCAAAGAGCTCTCCAAACCCAAAGCCAGCAACATAGACCCCATGCACACACAACTCCTCTGCGACTCCCTCTCTAACCATTTCCACCGCTAACTCTTAGACATACACAACAGTTTCAAACCTGCCACACACACTTCCGACTCATTCAACATAGACCCTCCACACAACCCCCCAACCTACTAATCACCTGGGCCCGACCACCGTCGAAGAAACTGAAAAAACAATTAATTCCATCCACTTAGCCTCCCCCTCTGACCCCTGCCCCCATCGCATTTACAACAAAGCCAGCCCAACCATCGCCCCCAAGCCTCGCGACTTAATCAACAGCTCTTTCGACACCGCCACCTTCCCAGACCCCTGGAAGCACGCAGAAGTCACCGCACTCCTAAAAAAGCCCAAAGCGGACCCTGACGACCTCACCAACTACTGCCCTATCTCTCTCCTCTCTTTCCCCGCCAAGGTCGCTGAGAAACTAGTGAACACCCGCCTGTCCCACTTCCTTGAGGAAAACAACACACTCAACCCCTCCCAGTCTGGATTCCGCAAGAATCACAGCACTTAGACCGCCCTCATTGCATGTACTGACGACATCATAACCAGAGTCGACAAGGGCACGAGACCGTCGCACTTATCCTCCTGGACCTCTCCGCTGCCTTTGACACTGTCTGCCATCATACACTCCGCACACCCCTCGATAACGCGGGGATTCAACACAAAGCCCTAGACTGGGTCACCTCCTTCCTCACCGATAGAACCCAAAAAGTCTGCCTCCCTCCCTTCCACAGCCACCAAAATCATCTGCGGCGTCCCCCAAGGGTCCTCCCTCAGCCCTACCCTTTTCAACATTTACATGACCCCGCTCGCCAACATCCTCCGACCACACGGAATCACCATCATATCCTACGCAGACGACGCCCAACTCATCATCTCCCTCACCCATAACCCTACCACTGGCAAAACCAACCTCCACGCCGCACTCCTTGACACCGCCACATGGATGACAACAAACCACCTCAAGCTCAACTCCAACAAAACCGAAATAATCATTTTTGGCCCCAACAAAACCATATGGGACGACTCCTGGCGGCCCGCAAACCACGCACGCAACCTCGGCATCATCCTGGACCCCTCCCTCTCCATGATCCAGCAAATCAACGCCGTCACCTCCTCCTGTTTCAACACACTCCGCATGCTGCGAAAAACCTTCAAATGGATTCCCATAGAGACCAGAAAGACCGTCACCCACGCACTCGTCAGCAGCAGGCTGGACTACGGAAACGCCATCTACGCTGGCACCACACTCAAACTCAAACGCAAACTCCAGAGAATCCAGAACACAGTCGTCTGCCTCATCCTGGACCTCCCTCGCCATGATCACATCTCGTCACACCTCAAATCCCTTCACTGGCTCCCCATCGACAAGAGGATCACCTTCAAAATCCTCATCCAAGCACACAAATCCCTCCACAACACCGGTCCAACCTACCTCAACAAAGGAGTGAACTTCCACACTCCCACTCGCCACCTCCGCTCCGCCGACCTCACACTCGCCACAGTCCCCCGCATCCCACGCACCACCACAGGAGGCAGATCCTTCTCCTACCTCACCCCCAAGGCCTGGAACTCCCTCCCCACCAACCTCTGCAAGACCCAGGATCTCCTGCTCTTCAGAAAAAACCTCAAGACGTGGCTGTTCGAACAGTAACCCTCCTCCCCCCCCCCAGCGCCTTGAGACCCTCACAGGTGAGTAGCGTGCTCTATACATTTTTTTGATTGATTGATTGATCTACAGTTTCAAAGACTGTAGCTAGAAGGTACAAAGTTGCTCCAGGTGATAACACAATTTTTGTTCCAACACTGGAAAGCTTGGTGGTACAAGCTTCTAGTTCTTCAAGATCGGCTCTGGGATCATTCCCTACAGCACCATATGATGGAGTCAGAGCGCATTGTAGAAAAGTGCCCTCTTTCTTGGCAAGGTTACCCCCATTTTCTGCCTGTGGTTAGGCTCTCTCCCTTCTGACTTGGTAACTGTACCTTTTTCTTCCCAAATTTGGCATACTGGTCCCCCCACATAAGTCCCTAGTATATGGTACCTTGGTACCCAGGGCATTGGGACTGGGGGCTGCAGCAGTTGTTCTGCCACTCATAGGGAGCCCAGGCAAAGGGTTCTGCAGGCCTCCCATTGCAGTCTGTGTAAAACAGGTACATGCACCTGTTTTCACTACAGGTCACTGCACCAGATCACCCCTTATGGTAGGCCCTCTCAGCCCAGAGGGCATGGTGCAGGTACCTGTGTGTGAGTGCACACCTGCACTAGCAGGAGGTACCCCCCAAACTCCAGATCCATGTTCCTGGACTATGTGAGTGTGGGGATGCCATTTTACGCATGTACCAGACATAGGTCACTACCTATGTCCAGCTACATAATAGTAACTCCGAACCTGGGCATGTTTGGTATCAAACAAGTCATAATCATACCCAAATACTGTTGCAAGTATTGGAAGTATGATTCCATGCACTCTCGGGGCTCCTTAGAGGACCCCCAGCATTGCTACCAACAGGGTTTCCTGTGAAGCCCAAGCTGCTGCCACCCCTCAGACAGGTTTCTGCCCTCCTGCTGCTGGATTTGATCAAGCCCAAGAAGGCAGAACTAAGGATTTCCTTTGGGAAAGGAAGTTAACACCCTCTCCCTTTGGAAATAGGTGTGACTGGCTTGGGAGGGGTAGCCTCCCCAAGCCACTGGTATTCTTTAAAGGGCACATTTGGTACCCCCTTGCATAAACCAGTCAACACCGGTTCAGGAACCCCCAGTCCCTGCTCTGCCATGAAACTGGACAATAGAAGGGGGAGTGACCACTCCCCTGTACATCACCACCCCAGGGGTGGAGCTCAGAGGTCCTCCAGAGGGTCATTGGGTTCTGCTATCTTGTTTCCAAGGTTAGCAGGAAACTCTGGGAGCCTCTGAGTGGCCAGGCCAGGCAGGTGACATCAGAGCCCCCTTCTGATAGGTGCCTACCTGACTCAGTGACCAATTTTCCTTTCAGGGCTATTTAGGGTCTCTTTCTTGGGTGGGTCCTCAGATTCAACTTGCAAGATTCCAGCAGGATTCTGGAACCTCCACTTCGACGTCTGGCCACTGGGACCGCAACTGGACCCTCCAGGAACCAACAACGGCTGCAATTGAAGAAGAAGAAGACTGTTCCGCAACTTTGTTTCCAAGGCTCCTGCTATCTTTGCAACATTTCCCCAGCAGTGCATCCTCAGAAGACAGCAACTCTTCAGCCTGCACAAGAAGAAGAAGGAATCTCCCTTGGAGTGAAGAAGTCACTCCCCTGCATCCGCAGGCACATACTGCAACGTTGACCGGAAGCTTGGATCTCCTCTCATCCTGAGCTGCATAGATCCTGCATCACGGGTGGTGGTCGAGAGTAGTCCTTTTGGTCCTCTCTGCCAGCTGTCCAACATTGGTGGAGGTAAGCCTTTGCCTTCCCACATAGGACAGTACCCCCTTGCACTGCGTGTCTTGCAGCTGCCCAGGCTAGTTTTCTTCTCCTAAAAATTATAAAGGGTACCACAGGTAACTGATGAGGAGCGGGACAGGGACAAACTAGCAAAAAAGGAAAAATAACCCACCTCCTATCAAGGTTCCAACAGGAATCCTAGAAAAATATATAATCAACGTTGAGCACAGAGATTGTTTGTAAACATGCAAAAATGAAAAGTCAAATTATATGCAAGAAAATATAAATAATTGTATTATTATTTCTCTAAAAGTACCTACTAATTATATATATATATATATATATATATATATATATATATATATATATATATTCATGCTCTAAAATAAAAAAAATAAAAAAATCTCTCTCTACTTTCATTCATACTCAGTTACACCTCACACATCCATCAATAAAAAATACATAATACATAAAAAAGAGGACAAATACTTAAATAATACACCTGTCAACATATGTTGTTTAGGAGGAAACACTGGAATCCATAAATCATACATATATATAGTTCAATGTCTATCTAAAACCACAAATGTTTCTAAAATTCAAACTATTCTTTCAAAAGTTCTTTTTACAATCCTTATATGTTCCTTTACTTTGTAAGTTGTAGATATCCAGTCATTCAAATTCATAGTCCAAGAAATTCCAAGTTCCTCCTTGTGAACAGGCGACCCGACTTACGTTTCGGGGTAAAGTGGCCAACAGGTCACACACCTTCCTCAAGGCACAAATTATTTGTCCATGGTATATAAAATGTATAAAGAGAGATAATTTCCATCCATAGCGTCAATATCTAAATAAATTAATAAGAAAACCATAAAAAAACTTCTCAATCCAAAGTCCAATGTATGCCAATACATCACACATCAAGTAATGATAAATAAATGAATACACCACAGTGTCCAGAAGATCCACCACCTTATTTACCCAATGGATAATGAAAAAATAAAAGCTAGGGAAAACAAAATAATAAAAAGAAAAGAAAAAAGAAAGAAAAAAAGAAGAAAATAGGTCAAGGGAACCCTATAGAGTGTGCAATATAAACACCCTAGTGAAATACTCTATATTAAACAGATGGATGTGCATGTGTAAAAATAAACCCAAAGAAACTAGTGTAATGTATATTACCATAAGCATAAAGGTAAGACAGTAAAAATCCAAGAGCAAAGACTATGGCCGCTCACCTATTCACGTTCATCCGTCTAATAACTGTCACTTAGAATGGCGCACAGCATATTCCCCATATTTATCCATTGCGCTATGTGTATGAAGTACATCCAGCTCTAAAGAAAAAAACAAGCATAACATAGAAAACTTTTAACTATTGTGTATTGATATCGTGATTTCTGTAACATAGTAATGATGGAGAGTGATTTAATCTCCTCACAATGCTATAGCTATTGATATGGGCTATCTCAGAGTGCTCATAAAGTCCAGCAAGGCCATAGACAAAATGCTAATAAAAGACAATTACGTTTCAAAACAAGATAATTATCTGAGAGACTATCCCAAAATCTCATGTCTACACTCTAGATGTTGAACATAGAATCTACATTATGTCCCAACTAAGAGAGTCTACTCTGGTATATTGTACTCACCATACCAACATGGTTGGGGAAGAGGGGGGTCACTATGATGGTCAAAGCAACCATCTAACAAGATTGCAGTAATCCAATATGCCATTCTGCAAAGAAACCCGATCCATCATGCTCCCTAGACCGCCAAATACAGAGGCAAACAAGTTCATACTGCCTCTGGTGACCAAGATAATCGGCCCGATCGGGTAGCTCCAAAGCGGCCGCCATATTGGAGTGGTACATGAGTACAGACTTGTAGTAGGGTAAGAACGGGAAATCCCTGAATACAAGATCTAAAAAGACAATGGCCAATTCAAAAAATCAAACAGGCAAGAAATAAATATAAAACAAATATTACAACCAATGCCTGTGTAATAAAAAGAAATACAGAAAAAATAAATAGTATATACTCAATACATAAACATACTGACCTAGAAATCATACAAAACTGGCCCAAATATAAAAAAAGATAAATTAATAACAACTAAGCCAGAGTGGCACTTTAACCAGTATCCAAAGACTAAAGGACAAGGAAGGTTCTGTGATCCCTAATTGAAAAAAAAACAAGGGTCATGGCGGCCAACTTAAAGATGTTGAAAAATAATACAAATCTAAATAGAAACTAGAACACAAAAAAAACTAAAAATAACAAAACTGGACTCATAGATGGATAAATAGAACTACAGTTAGCTGTCGAAACTCAAGAAAATATAAAATAAGAAAAAAGAATCACCACCACATATTGGTTACAGTCCTCCCAGCATATTTATCACATAGAAACAAGTTAGAAATAAAAGAATGGTATGTGTTATTAAGCACTCTAACATTAACAACAAAATAAGAGGAATACTCAATACACAATGGAATATATTGAATAGTAGTGAAGGAAATTACCCTCTTCCTCTTCCATTGTTTCCATATAAGAGAAACTCTATCTTAAAAAGATAAATTAGTTAGAGCTAGGTCTTCAGTCCAGAACACATATGTACAGAAAAGCGTAACTGGAACTAATCCCATCTTAGGAAACCATAGATGTGGACAATGTTATACTTGTTCACAGGCCATAGTGTCTGATCCTTTGATATATAACAACAGAGGTATCAGTTTCAGAACTATGACTAATTGTAAAAGTAGCAATGCCATCTATTGCATTTTTTGTCCCTGCAAATTAGGCTATGTGGGCAAGACAGGAAGGGAATTTAGAATCAGATTTATTGAACATAACTCCGCTATCAGAAAATGTAAATTTCAAGCCCCTCTAGCTTTTCACTGTAGTGAACACCGACACACATAGAGTGACCTTCAGTGGACTATTTTGGAGAAAATTGACTCGTCCAAGTATACAGACTGAGACACATATAGAAAGAAACATGAGGTTTTCTGGACATTTTTTTTAATACAGTAGAGAGAGGTTTGAACAATAGAAATCCATAGGAGAATGCATTTTAGTTAAGTTTTGATTTCTGACTTGTTTCAATGTAATGTATGCTGGGAGGTTAGTGCCCAATATATGGTGGTTATTCTTTTTTCTTATTTTATATTTTCTTGAGTTTCAACAGCTAAATGTTGTTCTATATATCTATCTAAGAGTCCAGTTTTGTTATTTGTAATTGCTTTTGTGTTCTAGTTTCTATTTAGATTTATATTACTTTTCAACATCTTTAAGATGGCACCCATGACCCTTGTTTCTTTTTCAATTAGGGATCACAGAACCTTCCTTGTCCTTAATTCTTTGGATACTGGTTAAGGTGCCACTCTGGCTTAGTTGTTATTAATTTATCTTTTTTTTATATTTGGACCAGGTTTGTATGATTTCTAGGACAGTATGTTTATGTATTGAGTATATACTATTTATTTTTTCTGTAGTTCTATTTATTACACAGGTATTGGTTGTAGTATTTCTTTTATATTTATTTCTTGCCTGTTTGATTTTTTAAAGTGGCCATTGTCTTTGTAGATTTTGTATCCAGGGATTTCCGGTTCTTACCCTACTACAATTCTGTACTCATGTACCTTTCCAATTTGGCGGCAGCTTTGGAGCTGCCTGATCGGTCCGATTATCTTGGTCTGTTTTCTATGATGTTCACCATGATGTACGTATTTATAGGGCACGAAGACAGTATGAACTTTTTTTCCTCTGTATTTAGTGGTCTAGGGAGCATGATGGATTGTGTTTCTTTGCGGAACGGCATATCGGATTACTGCAATCTTGTTAGGTATGACCATCTTAGAGACCCCTCTCTTACCGACCCATGTTGTTATGTGAGTACAATATACCAGAGTAGGCTCTCTTAGTTGGGACATAATGTAGATTCTATGTTCAACATCTAGAGTGTAGACATGAGTTTTTGGGATAGTGTCTCAGATAATTATCTTGTTATGAGACGGAATTGTCTTTTATCCAGTATTGGATCTTTCATAAATTCACATGCTTGAATCATCCCCGTCGTCGAAGTGGGAGTCCCACGGTACATAAAATAGCAATAATTAACAAATAAAAGTTTTTTGCCATAGGCTATAATGGAGACAGTAATTGCTCATATAGCCTATCCATGTCCTTTTGTGAAAAGGACCCAAACCTGCCTGCTGACCAATCAGGCACCAGCACCCTCTAGAACACTCTCCAGAGAAGCTCCTTCCCTCAGATTTTCTACCGCACGTCGTGTGAAGGGAGTCTTCCTGCGCTCTGCTCAGTTTTCTACTACTTCAGAACCTTTTTTCTCTCAAAGAAATTGAAAATATGTCGGATTCTTCTAGAAAAGGCCTTTTTCGCCCTTGCGAGACCTGTGGAAAGAAAAGGCTCCATGTGGATGATCCACATAAAGACTGCTTCTATTGTCTCTACCCACAACACCAGGTTAAAGACTGCAAGATATGTCTCACTTTCTCCACAAAAACCCTCAGGGACCGTGAGGGTAGACTCCTGACATGGTTACAGGCTAAATCCTGTACTTCAGGTGAGGAGAGTGGGTCAGAGAGGCCACATAAAAGGTCCAAATCTGAGGACCTGGGCCACACAGAAAAATCTAGAAAGAGGCAGAAATTACATCATGGGAAGGGCTTACAGACTTCAGTCTCCTCTGAGCCTTCCTCTCCTCTTCAAAAGAAGGAGTCCTACCGTCTTTCTCCTTCTTCAGAGCTTTCTACTTCTGGAAAAGTCACTCTTAAAATCAGATCGACGACGACACCACCGTCGACGACCATGACGACGATGACGGTATTAACAACTACCATCTCCACTACATCGTCGACGAGACCGTTGTCAGCGTCGACTACTCTGACATCAACGGTAAGGGTTCCTATCCCCTCACTCAAACCTCCGTCGACAAGAACTCCAGAACGGAGTGAGTCATTGACGTCATCGACAACAACAACATCGTCGCTTATAACACCGTCGACGACAGCCCCGTCGATTATCATATCAACGACGACAATGTCAGCGGCTGTTTCACCGTCGACAAGGACACCGTCAAAGAAGCCGTCGTCGACTAAACCACCGTCGACTAAACCACAGTCGACGAAAACACTGTCAACGACACTACCGTCGACGACACTACCGTCGAAGAGACCACCGTCGACGAGACCATTGTCGATAGAAAAATCAGTACCGTCTACGGCATCGTCAACTATCACACCATCGACGACTGCACTGGTGCCTGTCAGGCAGATAGAAGCAACTTCTACCTCTTCCAGGTCTCCGGATCTCCGAGCCATGGTCAGGATCACATCTCTGCCCACACCAGACATTTATCCAATAGACACGTCTCCAAGCAAAGTGTCAACTTTAGTACCCAGTCATCTCCTTGACTGGGAGGAATCTGATGAAGGTCCATTCGGAGATGCACACAGCCCATCACAGCTCCACGTCAAGTATCAAGAAGAAGATGACGATGGTGAGTATGACCAGTACCAACCATACTACTCTCATCAGGAACACTATTACCATCCAAGAGAGCCTCAGCATAGAGACTCTATACAGATGCCTTCCTCCTTAATCCAGGATTTACAATCTATGCTACAGGATTATAGGAGAAGGTTCCCAGTGGCAGCAGAAGATCAGCCACCACCGCCAGTCTCTCCGGTTACACCAATCAATGTCCCTTCTCCTCCAGCTACTTCAAGAATGACACCCCACTCGGTGTTAGCTACACCCCCTAGAGATGAAGGTTCCACTTCAGGGGAAGAAGAAGAAGAGGAAGGAGAAATTTCTACCCCGCAACATCCTACTGAGGAATGGGATGACTACTTGGCCCCCACTCCTTCTCCACCACCTCCTCACCCCTCTGATTCTCCACCCGAGGACATAGGTGGTTTCCATAATCCTATGGACAGAGCTGCTGTACGCTTCCACCTTCCAACATCTGTCTCCCAGTCGGAATGTTTCCTACATGATTTTAAGGAGCAGTCAAGGAAGTCTGTACGGTCCATTCCTATTATCGATTTTATATGGAGCGAGGGTACAAAGATTATGCGCAACCCGGCAACAGTCCCACCAGTCCCGCAAAAACTGGACAAGAAATACAAGGCAACCCAAGACTCTCCGGCATGTCTTACTGGCCACCCAAAGCCTGACTCAGTTATTCCACAAGCTGCTCAAAGGCGTTCTAAAAACCCATCGACGCCTATCTCCACTCCTCCAGACAAAGAAGGACGGAGATTAGATAATATAGGCAAAAGATTCTCATCTATGTCGGCAATCACTGTCAGAGCAGCAAATTCTTTGGCAATCCTGGGTCGTTATGACCGGCAAATGTGGTTGGACATGCAACCTTTCTTGGACCTCATCCCTGAAAGCAAGCAAGCAGAGGCACGGAAGATCCTCCAAGAGGGTGAGCGTACGTCGGAAGAAATAATCGACTGCGCTCTTGATATAGCCTCTACTGGTTTTCGTCAACTAGCAGGTGCCGCTGTCTTACGCCGCCAAGGTTGGCTCAAAGCCACATCTTTCAGGCCGGAAGTGCAATCCCGTGTCCTCAACATGCCTTACGATGGCGAATCTCTCTTTGGCAAGCACGTAGATGACGCGCTCCAAGCCATCAAGACCGACACGGACACTGCCAAGTCCCTAGGTACCCTGCAGTACCTGAAACAGCCCTTTCGGGGTGCTAGAAGAAGAGGTTTCACCTCATTTCGAGGTTCCTTCCACAGGCAGTACCAGCAATCCCAGTATAGGCCTTCCTACCACCAACAGTACAGGCAATCATCTACGGCTTCCTACGCCAGACAGGGAGGAAAGAGAAGACAGGGTTCACAAACCAGATACCAACCCAGAAAACAATGATCTTCCCCAGGCACCGGCTATGCTTCCCCAATGGTCACACCATCAGCAAATAGGAGCAAATATTTCCAACTACATCCAAGAGTGGAAGAAAATAACATCAGACAAATGGGTGCTGGATATAGGGACAAGAGGTCATACCCTGGAATTCATACAAAAGCCACTGCATCATCCACCAAGATCAGGCAGACCTCTCCATCTTTGTCAGCTTCAACGGGAGGTATTCAGCCTGCTTGCCAAAGGAGCTATAGAGGCAGTTCCAGTTCACCAACGAGGTCTCAGATTCTACTCCAGTTTCTTCCTCATAAGGAAGAAGTCAAGGGAATGGCGTCCTATACTAGATCTCAGGGAACTCAACAAGTTCCTTCTGAAGCAATCTTTCCAGATGATCACACTGTCAGATATCCTGCACCTCCTCAATCCTGGTAGATTTTATGACAACTCTAGATCTCCAGGACGCCTACTTCCACATACCAATACACCAAAAACATCGCAAATATCTCCGTTATACGGTAGCCGGTGCCCATTATCAGTTCAAAGTCCTGCCATTCGGTCTGAGATCAGCTCCAAGAATCTTCACGAAATGCCTTGCCCCAGTCGCAGGTTTCCTCCGAAGCAAGGGTTTCCAGGTGTTTCCATACCTGGACGACTGGCTCATAAAAGATCCATCAACGCTACTAGCTTCCAAAGCGGCAAATGCCTGCTTAAAATTATTCCACAGTTTGGGTCTAACAGTGAATCTACAGAAGTCAGTCGTACTTCCCTCATGCAGAAGAGTTTTCCTGGGAGCAGAATTAGACACTATCCAAAACAAGGCATATCTCACTCCAGCAAGGCAGCAGAAGTTAACCCACTTGGCTGTCAGAATCTCCACAAAAGAGTTCGTTTCAGTACGACAGTTCAAGTCGCTTCTGGGCATGATTTCCTCGGCCATAGTCCTAGTACGACTAGCAAGACTCAGAATGAGGCTGCTGCAAGAAGAACTGCAACTCCAATGGACCCAGTCGTAAGGGTCCTTCGACGACTTAACTATCACACCAAAAATTCGGCAGGCGTTGAAGTGGTGGTCTCACACCAACCACCTCTCCCAAGGTCTTACTTTTCTAGCACCAATAACAGACTTTATCATCACCACAGACGCCTCCTTGGAAGGCTGGGGAGGCCATTTGCAGGACATGCGCATTCAAGGCAGATGGTCCAATCTCCAGAAAGAAATGCACATAAACCTGCTAGAACTGAAGGCGATCCATCTCACGCTCAAAGCTTTTCTTCCACGCATCGCAGGGTCCTCAGTGTTAGAACGGACAACACAACCAGTATGTTTTACATCAACAAGCAGGGAGGAACAAGATCCCTCTCCCTCTCAAGGGAAGCTCAGTCTAATTGGGACTGGCTCACACTGAACAACGTCCCCCTCAGGGTGGAGCACCTGCCTGGGGTCAACAACGCCCTAGCGGACTCTCTCAGCAGGACGGACGACAACTGCCACGAGTTGGAACTCAACCAGAACATACTCGACGGCATCTTCCAACAATGGGGTCGGCCGATCCTAGACTTGTTTGCCACCAACCTGAACGCCAAATGCCAGTTCTACGCCAGTCGATACCCACTCCCGGGGTCGTGGGGAAATGCTCTTTTGATGAGATGGTCCGGGATCTTTGCCTACGCTTTTCCCCCCATCCCTCTGATTCCCAGGCTCCTCAGGAAAATGAAGTCCGAATGCTGCAGGATCATTGTTATAGCCCCCAGATGGCCCAGACAGTACTGGTACACAGAGCTCCTACTCCGGTCCATGGCCAATCCAGTCCGCCTTCCTTGCAACCACAATCTTCTAACGAAGAATCAGGGTCTCATCCTTCATCCCGACCCAACTTCACTACAATTGCATGCTTGGCTCCTGAGTACAGAGAGTTTCACGATATGAACATCGATCAGGAATGTAGACTAATATTATAAAGGGCACAAAAAGAGAGCACAAATAAGACGTACAAACTCAAGTGGAAGAGATTTTGAATGAACCCGTGATACTGCAAACCTTTTTTCCAAATCCCACTACGATCGCAGAGAAAACTCTACACTCTTTGGACATCAAACGATGCCTCAAATTTTATCTTCAAAGTACCAAACAAATCAGAAAATCAGACCAACTCTTGGTATCTTATTCTCTTGGACGACAGGGAACAGGCGTAACCAAGGCCACTATAGCCCGGTGGATTTCCTCGACAATCCAATTCTGTCACACCAAGGCAGGAAGACCGCTTACTAGGTGCCCGAGAGCCCACTCCACGAGAGCAGTCTCCACATCGGCTGCTTTATTTCAGGGTATTGTCCTTGATAAGATATGTCAAGCTGCGACATGGAAAACTACGCACTCCTTTACGCAGCACTATTGTTTGGAGTCATCACAGAGAACCAACTCTTTAGTAGGACAAGCTGTTCTACGCCATCTCTTTCATTAAGGTGAGACTTTTCCTTAGTTATATAGAAATGGTTTAAGATGCAGATAACCGTGATTTCCATTTTATTTATATATATATATATATATATTTTAATATTCTTCTATATAAGTATATGCATGTATGTATATCTTTTTATTTTATATATATATATATATATATATATATATATCTGCATTTATAACACGAATGTTCAGTATATGTGTACATGTACTTAGAAGTATCTATATTCCTCTGAAGCTCATGATGCAAAATTTATGGGTTAACTATTTTATATTGGGAATAAAGGATCTTCATGCTCGCACCCTCCATCCATCGTGGGTATAATGTTTATCAACAGTACTGCTGACTATTCAGATTCAAGCATGTGAATTTATGAAAGATCCAATACTGGATAAGAAAACAAGTTACTTACCTGTAACTACAGTTATCCAGTATTGGTATCTTTCATAAATTCACATGCGACCCACCTTCCTCCCCTTTGACGCTCGCATTTCCTCTCAGGTTATAATCTTTCACTCTCGTGCTGGAAAACCTGAGGGAAGGAGCTTCTCTGGAGAGTGTTCTAGAGGGTGCTGGTGCCTGATTGGTCAGCAGGCAGGTTTGGGTCCTTTTCACAAAAGGACATGGATAGCTTATATGAGCAATTACTGTCTCCATTATAGCCTATGGCAAAAAACATTTATTTGTTAATTATTGCTGTTTTATGTACCGTGGGACTCCCACTTCGACGACGGGGATGATTCAAGCATGTGAATTTATGAAAGATACCAATACTGGATAACTGTAGTTACAGGTAAGTAACTTGTTTTCTTATTAGCTTTTTTCTATGGCCTTGCTGGACTTTATGAGCAATCTGGGATAGCCCATATAAATAGCTATAGTTGTGAGGAGATTAAATCACTCTCCATCATTACTATGTTACTGATATCAGTGATATCAATACACAATAGTTTCAAGTTTTCTATGTTATGCTTGGTTTTTTCTTTAGAGCTGGATGTACTTTATACGCATAGCGCAATGGATACAGGTAATATGCTGTGTGCCTTTCTAAGTGACAGTTATTAGATGGATGGACGTGAATATGTGAGCGGCCATAATCTTCACTCTTGGGTTTTTACTGTCATTACTTTTATGATTATGGTAATATACACTACACTAGTTTCTTTGGCTTTATTTTTACATGTGCACATCCATCTGTTTATTTTAGAGGCTTTCACTAGGGTGTTTATATTGCGCCCTCTATAGGGTTCCCTTGACTTTTTTTCTTTTTCTTTTCTTTTCATTATTTTCGTTTCCCTATCTTTTTTTTTTCATTATCCGTTTGGTAAATAAGGTAGTGGATCTTCTGGACACCGTGCTGTATTCATTTATTTATCATTACTTGATGTGTGATGTATTGGCATACATTGGACTTTGGATTGAGCAGTTTATTTATGGTTTTATTATTAATTCATTTAGATATTGACTCTATGGATGGAAATTCTCTCTCCTTATACATTTTATATACCATGGACAATTAATTTGCACCCTGAGGAAGGTGTGTGACCTGTTGGCCACTTTACACCGAAACCTAAGTCGGGGCGTCTGTTCACAAGGAGGAATTTGGAATTTCTTGGACTGTGAATTTGAATTACTGGATATCTACAACTTACAAAGTAAAGGAAAATATAAGGATTGTAAAAAGAACTTTTGAAAGAATATTTTGAATTGGAGAAACATTTGTGGGTTTTGATAGACATTGAACTATCTATATGTATGATTTAACGGACTCCAGTGTTTCCTCATAACCAACATGTGTTGACAGGTGTATTATTTAAGTATTTGTCCTCTTTTTATGTATTATGTATTTTTTATTGATGGATGAGTGAGGTGTAACTGAGTATGAATGAAGGTAGAGAGAATTTTTTTTCTCCATTTTGTTGACTTTAGAGCATTTATATATGTATAATTAGTAGGTACTTTTGAGAAATAATAATACAATTATTTATCTTTTCTTGCATATAATTTGACTTTTCATGTTTGCATATTTACAAACAATCTCTGTGCTCAACGTTGATTATATATTTTTCTAGGATTCCTGTTGGAACCTTGAGAGGCGGTGGGTTATTTTTTATTTTTTGCTAGTTTGCATCTCCTCCAAGGGAGCTCCAGGTAACGTGGAGTTCCAGTCCTCAGCACTCCTTCCTGTGACGCTCAGCCCTCTGCGTGGTTCTCCTGCGGCGTGGGATCCCTTTCTGTAGTGCTGCATGGGCTTCTTCTGCAACTTCTGTGTCCCCGTCCTGTGGGACGCCTGTGGGTGCTGCCTCTGCTTCTGTGGACTCTATGTGGCGCTGAGGGTCCCCTGTTACTCCCCCTCCTGGGTTGAGTCCTCCTGGCCCTTGCTGGTCCCCGGCAGCACAACTTTTCCACTAAACATGAGTTTGCATTTGCCAAGGCTTGTTGGTGGAATTCCGACACCCGTCTGCAATCTTCACCCCAGCGTGGGACATCTTCTGCATCCATCAGTAACTCTTCTCCGGCTCCAGGGTTGAAGTGTTGACCTGTTCTTCCTCACCATAGCCCAACTCCTGCAAGTATAGCTGGGTGGGTGGTAGCGCCTACTCCACAATGACTTTTGGACTTTGTCCTCTATCTCCACAGGTTTTCTTCTTCAGGAATCCACTGCCTTGTCTGGGTGTCTTCTTTTCTCCTTTTTCTTTTGGGTGGTTTGGGAAAATGTCAGTACTTTACTCCTGCTTTTCTGGTCGCTGGGGGGTATTGTGTTACTTACCTCTGTGGTTTTCCAGTACCCCCAGCTTCCCTCTACACATTCCACTTACCTAGGTGGGGGTCCTATGTTCACATTCCATTGTTTTAGTATATGGTTTGGACTGCCCCTAGGGTCACTATTGGTTATTGCTTTTTGCACTGTTTTCTATTCTAACCTGTTCTATGCCTGTTTCTGACTACTAGTATATATATATATTTAGTGTATTACTTACCTCCTATTGGAGGATTGCCCTTCTAGTATTTTGTGGTATTGTGTTCCAAAAATAAAGTACCTTTATTTTTGTACAACTGAGTGCTTTCTTTCATGCGTGTAAGTGCTGTGTGACTATAGTGGTATTACATGAGCTTTGCATGTCTCCTAGATAGGCCTTGGCTGCTCATCCACAACTACCTCTAGAGACCCTGGCTTCTAGACACTGTCTACACTGCACTAATAGGGGATACCTGGACTGGGTATAAGGTGTAAGTACCATAGGTACCCATCACACACCAGGCAAGCTTCCTACACGCATGGAGCATTCGGCAAAGAATTGCTTCTCCTCTGGAAGCATGGCCCTAAAATCTGTAAATGCAACTTGTGTACTGGTAAAATACTTTTATGCCTTAATGGATAAGGCGAAGAGGTCGTCCCTATATTGCTGCAGGCAGTAAAGGAACATTTTAGTGAACTGTTGCAGGACAGTCAAGCGGCAGTTAAGCAGGTGATTAAGTCAGGTCTGGACACTGCGGACTCAGTGGCTAGAGTCATGGGGACTTCCATTTCGACTCATTGGCATGTTTGTCTCGGCGGTTCTGATTTTTTCTCTGATTTGCAGGCTACATTGATGGACCTCCAATTTGATGGTGCAAGACTGTTTGAGGCAAAGGCGGACTCAGCCCTGGAAAGGTTCAAGGATAGCAAAGCCACTGTAAAATCATTGGGCCTTCAGGCTTCTTCTACACCTTTCAGATCTTTCCACAAATTTAGAGGATTGGGCCGTGGGCCATCCTTTCGTGGGTGGCAGCAGTCCCATGTCCAACAGCCTGCTAACCCTCTCTACTGGTCCTTTAGGGGTCGTGGGAGAGTTAGAATGCAGGGAGCCATCCAGCAGCCTTCCTCCTCTTCATCCTCTGGAGGAATCCAGCCAGGGAAGCAGCCCTAGTTCTCGCTCCATTCACCAGCATGTCCTACCCGTAGGTGGAAAGCTGTTAAATTGTCTCCACGAGTGGGAGTTATTAACATCAGACTCTTGGGGTTGAGCGTAGTGAGAAAAGGTTATGTCCTTCTCTTTTGGGAGTTTCCTCCCCCCTTATCTCTTCATCATTCATTTTGCTCAGAAAAGCATCTCCTGTTTCTTCAGCCGGAGCAGCACAGCTTTTTTTAAAAGGTGCAGTGGAGTTGGTTCCGGAGCAGGAAAGGGGTCAGGGATGTTATTCAAGGTATTTCCTGATTCCCAAGAGGGATAGTCGATTGGGCCTGAGGATTTTGGACCTGAGGATTTTGAATCGGTTCCTCAAACAGGAAAAGTTCAAAATGCTGACCCAAGCAGATATGGTTGCTTCTTGCGTTGAACAAGGAGGACTAGATGGTGTCTATCGACTTGCAGAATGCTTATTTTCATATACCTATTCTGAAGTCGCACAGGAAGTATCTCCAGTTCATTTTAGGGTCGCAGCACTACCAGTTTGCGGTCCTTCCTTTTAGTCTTACTTCTGCACCTCTAATCTTCACAAAGGTGATGGCAGTGGTTGCTGCAGACCTCAGAAGGAAGGGAATATCTGTATTCCCTTACCTGGATGACTGACTGATCAAAGCAGAGTCCCTAGAGTTCGTGCTGCTTCATTTGCAGGTGACAACCCAGTTGTTGTTCAACCTGGACTTTACTGTACAAGTCTCATCTGGAGCCATCTCAACGCCTCCTGTTTATAGGGGAAGTACTGAACACAACATTGAATCGGGCCTACCCTCCTCCACAGAGGATTCAGGACATTCAGGCGATTATTCCAATGTTTCAAAAGGGAGCGGCTGTTCCAGTCCTCAAAGTCCGACGTTTGCTCCGTCTGTTCGCTTTCTGCATTCTGTTGGTCACTCACGCAGGCTGGCACATGAGGGCTCTCCAGTGGTGCCTCCGCAAGCAGTGGTTCCAACACAAAAGGGATCTTGAGGAGTCAATACCAATCTCCAGGAATGCTGCAGTAGATCTGCGATGGTGGTCTGTCGACGGCAACCTCTCTCAAGGAAGGCCGTTTTGTCTTCCATCTCCGGTGACCACAGTCATAATAGATGCTTCCACTCTAAGATGCAGAGCTAATCTGGGGGATCTGGAGATTAAAGGCCTTTGGTCCCCAGTAGAACAGATGTTCAAATCAATCTGTTGAAATTGCGGGTGATACTTCTGGCTCTCAAGGCCTTCCTCACGTCCATTTGTGGTCAGTCAGTACAAGTCTTAACAGACAACACTACCGCAAAGTAGTACATCAACAAGCAGGGAGGAGGAGGGTCGTACCTTCTCTGTAGAGAGGCTCAGCGGCTCTGGTCCTGGGCACAGGACCATCGGATTTACATAGTAGCAAGCCATCTGGCTGGAATTCTCAGCGTATGTGCGGACGGTCTCAGTCGGCACTTTTTGGCTGATCACAAGTGGCGTCTCCATCCGGACGAGGTTCTTCACATCTTCACATCTTCCGAATGTGGGGAGCACCTCAGATAGAACTGTTTGCCATTCATGAGAACGCACATTGCCCGTTGTTCTGCAGCCTCCAGTATCCGATTTGGGGGGCGTTGAGGGACACGTTTCCGCTGACCTGGAGCGACCAACTGCTTTACGTGTTTCCTCTCATACCCTTGATTCCTCGAGTTCTGAGGAAGATTCTCCAGGATCGGGCCCAAGTCATATTAGTAGCTCCGGATTTGCCAAGAAGGGTGTGGCACACAGACCTTTTTCAACTCTCACTGTGCCCTCCGCTCCGTCTCCCTCACAGGGCATACCTTCTCTCGGATGGGCAAGTTCTACACCCCCCACCTCCAGAGCCTGCACCTACCTGAACGGGAACGAGTTCTTTTTCTCTTCCTCCAGAAGTGGTGGATGTTATCTTATCGGCCAGGCGACACTCCACTACTATCCTGCTCCCGCACGGCCTCACTGGACTCACTGGAGGGCTGGACTCGGGTAAGTCAACTACAGTACCTTAGCAGTCACCACACCTGTAATGCATGTATCACCCCATCCCTCTCACTACCACCATGCCCCCATCCCCTACCCAACCTACAACACCCACACACTCATATCCATGTCACCTGCATGCCCACAATCCCCCATACAAATCACCATTTAGCACCCTGTGCACAGTCACCAACCCATGCATGTAATATCAGGAGCACTACAACACCCACAATGCACCCCCCCTTTAATAAATGCATCAAAATGAACACAAAGTGACCCTGCATGCCACTACATGGGAATTCAACCACCAATTACTGCTGACCAGTGCTGCAATTGACAAGAAAGTGCAGGACACCCACATCTCTATTCTCTCACACACAGGCACCACCACCCATGCCACCCGGACAGAGACGTCAAGGAGTGCCTGTCCTCCATCTGAAGATGAAGGTCCCACTCAGGAGAGTGCAAAGGGATGTCTGGACACAGAGGAAATCCCTGGCCCATCCCACACCCCTGGACAGTCACCCTCCAGAAGCCCCACCCAGGACACCACTGACACCCCTACCACTCAGCCACCACCATCATCTCTGTCCCAGTGCCCCCACACCAATGCCTGCAGGCCACAGATTGGATGCCCACATGTACAGAGGTCTGAGTCTCCACCCACCACCAGGCAGGATGATGAAGGGCCCAGTGCAAGTGGGACTGCCAGACCTGTACAGTGGACACAGGCACAGGGGGCTAGGGCCAGTGGTAGGGTATCAGTGGCCCAGGGGGTGGCCCAAGGAGGGATGCTGCTTCCCAGGAGGTCATTGCTGAGATCCTGGGAGCATACCACCATTCCCAGGACAGGATGGGCCAGATCCTGTCCACGTTGGAGCAGAGTCAGAGGCTGCTGGTAGCACACCACCAGGAGGCCATGGAAACAGCTCAGTGCTACCATGGCCTCCATTGCAGGAGTGCTGCAGCACCAGACAAACATCCAGCCTAATTATTCCTCCCACCTGCAGGTCCCTTCCACTAGCCAGGACACAGCCCTGCCGTCTACATCTGCAGCAGCTACTGGACTGGTGGCACTGACAGAGGACTCACAGGACACCAGCATCCCTTTCCCTGCAGCCCAGCTTCCCCCTCGCAAACATGGCCTCAGACCCAGATATCCCACTGAAACACCAGCCAAGACCAAGCCCACCGCCAGGTTGTGGCCCTGCCCTGAACTGTCTCCCTTAGTTGCCACTGAGCTACCTTTCTGACATGTACTGCCATCTCACCATCTTCCAATGGCCCCATGGACTATACCCCTGCTCTACCAGCAGCTGAGCAAATGTACCTGAGTATGTTGTTCAACATGTGCCCACTCCCTTCCACTGTCCCATCACTCATGGATGTTTTGACTTGGAATAAATACACTTTTTCACTCAAAATATCCGTCCTTAATCAATATGAGTCATCAATTGTGAATGTGGATGCATTAGCCAGTTATCAACATTCCATAGCATTAACTCACATCTGCCACTTCAGTCATGATTTTGCTATATTACTGGTAAGGGACACCTTAGCATCTACTATGAGTCACCCTAAAACCATGAAGTGAGGCCATCAGCATCATAGGAAATGTACCTGAGAGTCACTAGAAGTATAGCTGGATTAGCTGGGTCCTGGAGTTGATGTCTTCCCCCTCTTCTTCAGCATCACTCTCATCCCTCCTCTGAGGTGGCAAGGCTGGTTGGATAGCATCCTCCTCCTCTTCCAGAAGTGGGATAGCTTTCCTCACAGCCAAGTTGTACAGCATGCAGCAGGCCACCACTATCTTACACACCTTGTCAGGGACATAGCACAGGGATACTCCAGAGAGATGCAGGCAACTAAATCTTGCCTTCATTAGTTCTATAGTCCACTCAATCACCCTCCTAGTTCGACTATGTGCCTCATTATAATGCCTTTCTGCATCTGTCCTGGGCTTCCTCACCGGTGTCAGGAGCCATTGCATGTGTGGGTAGCCAGAATCCCCTTCAAAAGTGGCCGAAAGAGGGTTGAAACACACACTGTCCACTTGCATACAGCCTGCCTGTGAGCTATGTAACTGATCCAGTGTCATACACACTCACCTGCGAGCCAAGCTCTGTCCCCTGTAGTTGTCCCATCATGTGTGGCACAGTGGTGTTTCTCAGGACAAATGAATCATGGACTGATCCTGGGAGCGTTGCATTGACATGTGAAATGTACTGATCAGCAGTACACACCAATTGGTGATTCATGGAGTGATAGTTTTTATGATTCCGAAACACCTGTTCTTTTACTCTTGGGGATATGAGGGTTATGTGGGTACCATCAATGACACCTACCACATGGGGGATATTTGCAAAGGCATAGAATCCTGATTTGATGGCGGTGAGATCAGCCCTTTGGGGAAACTGGACATAACTTTGCAGGTGTTGAACAAATGCATTCAGGAAATTGGACAGGATGTGGTTGAACATTGGCTGAGATACCCCTGCAGCCATGCCCACTGTCACTTGGAATGAGCCTGTGGCAAAAAAATGGAGCACAGATAGTACCTGCACAGTTGTAGGTATGGCATATGTTGAGTTCTATTAGCTGGCTCCAGAACAGGCTCCATTTCTGCACAGAGATCAAGGATTGTAGCTCGATTCAGGCGGTAATTTATGATGATGTGACGTTCCTCCATGGTGGCCAGATCTACCAGTGGTCTGTAAACAGATGGGGCACTCCCTCGCCACATGGGTCTGTATCTATGGGGGAGGAAGGAAGACACATTGAGTTGGGACATACACTTGCATCACAAGGTGACAGAATTCATGTATTACATGCAATACAAATGTACTGCACACAGACACAAAGAAGGAGGTAATCCTGTCAGGCTAATGTGTGGTGAGGTGTCTCACTCATGATGGCATCACAGTGTAGACACACTTCCCACTATGATTACATGTGGAGGACCAGTACTAATGTCAGTACTCAACGAAGGGTAGAGGGAATGGAGCCAAGGATGAAGCCCCCGGCATGGATATGGAGGCGTGGTGGATGCAAAATGGAAGCCTCCTGCCATATAGGTAGTGTAGTGTGGAAGTGACTTCATTCTCCTGGTGTTACTCATCATGGCGGTTATCAATGGGGAAACTAGGCCGATCATGATCCCCGCCGGCGGTGACGGTGCACACCGACGCGGTATCTACCGCCACTTTGACAGCCTCTTGACACTTGACTCCTGCACTACGAGAGGGAAGAACTCCACTGCTGCTGTGCCCTGACTCTGGTCCCTAAGATGGCTTGTGTTACAGGGGAACAGGCCCCGGCCTTCACCACAGAGGAGCTTGAGAAGCTGGTGGAGGGGGTCCTACCCCTGTATGCCAACCTGTATGGACCACCAGAGGAGCAGGTGAGTTGCTATGTGTCCTCCTTAGTTATGTGGTGAATGTGGCGGATGCCTGTATACGTTTTTCTTTGGCTGTGTGAATGCTCACCCGTAGTGTGTCTGGCAGTTTTTGCCTTAGAAATTGCCCATATATATGTCTCCATGGGCCATGTCAGGTTGAACAGGCATGGCATTTGTGTATGGGGCACCCACACTGACGTCTGTTTCTTTACTCTGTCTGCCCCATGCAGGTAAGCGCCCCTCAGAAGAGGGGACTGTGGCAAGCCATCACCAAGAAAGTGTGGACCCTGGGGATCTACAACCGGCGGAGCACCCACTGCAGGAAGTGGTGAAGGGACCTGAGGCGCTGGGCCAGGAAGACCGTAGAGGCCCAGCTGGGGAAGGCCTCCCAATGAAGGAGGGGTGCCCATCGGACCCTGACCCCCCTAATGGCCCGCATTCTGTCAGCAGCCTATCTGCATTTGGCTGGGCACTTGAAGGCAGCACTGCAGCCACAAGGGGGTGAGTACGAACACTGTTCTGATGATCAGAGTAGTGGGGCAGGATGGGAATGTAGTGTACTGAGGGGTCATGCCTACCAGTCAGGGGCACATTCATAACATGTGTTGTGTCTGCTGAGGCTGGGTGCCTAAGCTGGGTGGGAGTGTATGTCTCCCAACATGTACATATTTCCTGGAATTGACATACTTCTTTCTTGTTTTGTCCCCCGTGCTCTTGCGTCCTTGTGTACATTAGCATCATCTGGAGAGGGAGCTGAGGCACCGACTAGTGGGGATGCTGACGCCTACGGGACCCATGTGGCAGAGTCAACCAACACCAAGGGGAGCAGTGGGTTGCATGACGAGGGGAGTACCACGGGGGAGGCAACTACCACTGGAGGTAGTGGCCCTGATACCTCCTCCGATGGAAGCTCCCTGGTGGTGGCAGACCCCACTGGGCTCACCCATTCTTTGCCATTTCCCACCACCGCCCCATACCATTACCCCCTCCCAGTAGCTTCCCAACGAGTTGCCTGTGCCCGCTCACCCAAGAGGGTGGGCGTCTCCTTCGCCCCAGGCACCTCATTCCCTTGCCCCAAACAGTCCTGCTGCCCTCACGGAGGAGGCGATTGACCTCCTGAGATCCATCTCTGTAGGGCAGACAACCATAGTGAATGCCATCCAGGGGCTAGCATCCCAGATGCAGCAATGCAATGCATACCTGGAAGGCATTCACGGTGTCATGTCTGGCCTACAGAGATCTTTTCAGGCTCAGGCCTCCTCTTTGATGGCAGCCAGTGTCACTGGTCTTTCTGTCTCCCCTCCCACCACCTATACCCCTTCCAGCACCCCACTCCCTTCACCCATCCCAAGAACACATACAGACAGCCATGCACACAGATCAACACACAAGAAGCACACAGAGCAACACAGCACCACACTTCCCACCACAAGCAGGCACACACCCAACATACCAAAGCACACACAACAACATCCACCTCCCCCACTGTATCAACCTCCCCTGCCTCCCTGTCTGTCACCTCACCATGCACACCCACATGCACTGCACCCTCAGTCACTGCTGCTGCCCTCATTCTTGCAGTCACCACAACAGCTAACATCCAGTCATGTACCCCAGACACCACACCTTCACTCACCACGACTACTTTGACAGACACTTGCAGCACACTCACCAGACCTGCAGACACCCACACAACATCCATATACGCTGGCAGCATGTCTTCTCCCACTGTGTCCACTCCCCCACCTCCCAAAACACTCAAATGATCACACTCATCCATACCACAGACATCCATCATAAATAAGCAGACTAAACAGGCACCTGCATCCACGTCCAGCACACTACACCTCGTACTACCACTCCCTCAACCTCCACTCCCAGACCTGGCTCCAAAACCCCTCCACTGCTTCCTCTTCAAAGCCCTTCCCATTCCCGTGCCCCTTCCCCAGGGAGGAAGAAGCCCTGTGTTGCCCCAGGTTCCTCTGCCACCCCCGGTCCAGACCCACTCCCCCTCCTTCCAAGGTCAAGCCCAAACCCTCTCCACCGCCACCTCCTAAGCCCAAGACCCCCCCTTCAAAACATGACTCACCACCCCGCCACCCCACGATCCCTGAGGTGCCTGGCTGCTCCATAGATGCCCCTTCTCAGTGGAGTTTCCTTTGCCATCATAGGCAAGTGTAGCCTATATGTGCCCTTCCGGGACTTGAACATATGGTCTGGTCTACGGCCTTGTCTGTACATTTGTTTTTAATCCAGTTGAAGTAAATTTTAGTGCCCAGCAGTCCTGTTGCCACAATATTGACCCGTTGTGCAGCGTTTCACTGTAGGGATGTGGTGTGCACAGGTGTGTGCATTGGTGCAGGTATTTGTTGGCTTGTGTCTGGTAAGTACATCTTGTTATGGTATGTATGGCTTGGGATGGCGGGAGTGCGTTGCGGTGTGGGTGAAGTAGGTGGGTGTGTAACTGTGAGCTTTCCTCCCATGTGTACTAGGCTGCGATACTTACCATCGTCGTCTTCACCATCGGTCACGGTCCTGGAGAAATATGGCAAAGAGAAGCACTGGGATTATTTCCAAATCTTGCTCCATGTCAGTGTCGGCATGTTATGTGTGCCTCCAGTGAGTGTTTCCCTTTATATGGGTCATTTCCGCCAAGCTTTGCGTGGTGGTAGATCCCGCCCCGGAACTGATGGCGGTGCGGTGTTTCATTAATTGGTGGGCGGATAGGGCCTTTTCGCCGGCTGAGGATGGCCTCCCCCATCGTCGGTGGGACTACCAAAATGGTGGCGGGTGGATTGCCCGCTGCCTGTCTCTCATGTGCTTTGTTATTTGACAGTCTGGACCGCCAGCCCTTACATGAATTTGATAATTCATCTATCGTTTCTCAACGATTTGATGCTCCAGAGCTCAGTCAAGAGGACAGTCCAGAGATGAGTGCAAAACCACTTCAAGCACTCGTCGTTGCAGTAGAGGTCATTGGATAAGTCCCATAGGCCCAAGAAGACCAAGAGGTCGAAGAAATCTTCGATTTTGCCATGTCCGTTGAAGTTATCTGACAAGAAAAGGGAGCGTCAGCTCTCAAGGCTAGGTTTGTGATGAAACCTGTGCCCAGGCCATGTATGCTCTTCCCAGAGTTTCTGAATTTTAGCCAGTTACATGAATTGTATGATGTCATGTATGTTGGAGGCTGGCTCAGTTTATTGTGTACACCTATGGTGTGTCACCCTATACTGAGTCCAGGCAACCCTTAGTGATAGTGTATAGGTGTCCAGGTAGCAAAAACTCTCTAGGGGTAGCTGAGACAAGCAGCTGAAGCTTATCCAGGAGGAATGTAAGGCACTTGCAATACCACAGTAGTCAGACAGTAACTCACTCACAAGAAGGAACCACCAAGTGTTGCAAAAATAAAGGATACTTTATTACAACAGTACTTCTAGCCTAGCATTGGTATATCTCTCTTTGGAGATATCTACACAATAGATATGTACAAAATAGCTAACAGAAATAGCATAAATTATACAGGGCCCTATGGGAGGGCCAAACAATATACTAAGAAAGTGAAATGTGAAATAGTGAACCCAACAAAGGTCAGAGTGGTAGTTAGCTTGGGACTGGGAGTAGATAGAAACACCAGTATGGTAAGTGTCCCCAGTGACCAGATGCAAGGTTGTGACCCACCCAGTCGTCCCATAGGCTAGCACAGGGAATAGTGAATGGAGTTTGTTGGATTCAGGAACCTTCCCAGCGGTCCCCGTGGAAACCAGCAGACAAGAGGAAGGTTGGAGGGTGCCCCACCCCAGGATACTGAGAAGACATGACTACCTACACCAGGGACCCAAATGAAGAGGGGAGAAGGGACTCTCTCTGAAGTCAGCTGATGCCGCAGATTATCAACTGCTATCATGACCCATGGACCAGGCCTGTGGAATCCAGAGACAGAAGGAAGGAGACAGAGTCACCCTTGGAGATGCCCAGGTAGTGCAGGTGGAAATGCCCACCCTTGTAGAGGTGATGTTTTTGCAAGTCGGCAGAAGAAGGAGTCCAGTTACGGGGTCCAGGAGCTGCAGAAGGTCCCTGTAGTCATCTTTGAACTGTCCTTTGACAGTCACTGGATTGCAGGAGGGTCAGTGACCAGCCAGGTCACCCACAAGCACTGATAAATGCAAGCAGGAGCTAAAGTTGAGGGTTGACCAGTCCAGGAGACTCTACCGAGGAGGGGGAGTCACAGCTGGCCCTCAGCACGCAGGCAGTCCAGCAGAACTTGATGGAGCCCCAACGAGTGACCCACAGGTGATGGACACAGGGAGTCACATGGAGGCCTCAGCAGCACACCAAAACAGAAGTCTCACATCGCAGGAGTTGCAGGACAGGTGCTGATCTTCGAGTGGCAGAGTGCTGGAGGCTGGGGCTTCTTGGCATCTGAAAATCGCCTCGAGGAAGAGTCAACAAGTCTTGGCAAGTGCAACAGTCATGGTGCACAGGGGTTCCAGTCAAGAGGCAGGAGCAGGAACCCACAGTCTCCCAAGTTAGTCAGAAGACAAGCAGGGCCCAGAGGAAGCCACAGTATTACCACATGTGAAGCGGAGCCTTCCGATGTTCCTGGAACAGCAGACCCCACCAGCCGGTCGATGTTGTCTTGAGGTGCCTGCAGTAGCATGGGAGTGACTCCTTCACTCCAAGGGAGATTTCTTTGTGCTTCCAGGTGCAGTGTCCTTGTGACCCTGGAGGATACACAGCCTTGGATCAGAATTCAATCAATCAAATCAATCAGGACCTTATAAAGCACAGCTTATCATCAGTGGGGTCTCAAGGCACTGTTGCGGGTGTGCTGCTTACTCGAAGAGCCAGGTCTTGAGATCCTTCCTGAACTGCTTCAGCAAGGCAGCCTGTCTGAGGTTGAGTGGTAGTGTACCATGTCCGGGCTGCGCAGTCAGAGAAGGATCTGCCTCCAGCTGTGCTCTTCCTGATTTTGGGGATGGAGGTGAGGGCGAGTTGGGAGGATCGGAGCAGCCTGGTGGGGATGTAGAAGGTCAGGCGGTGGTTGAGGTAGGCCGGTCAATGTTGTGCAGTGCCTTGTCAGTAGCTTGTAAGTGATGCGTTTGTCGATCGGGAGCCAGTGCAGGTCTCTGAGGTGGGCGGAGATGTGGCTGTGGCAGTTGATGTCCAGGATGAGTCTGGCTCTCTGTAGTCTTGTGTGAAGCTTCTTTGTAATGCTGGCGTAGAATACGTTGCTGTATTCCAGTTTGCTGCTGACAAGCTCATGGGTGACCGTCCTTCTTGTCTCGGTGTGGATCCACTTGAATCTCTTCCGAAGGAGGTGCAGGGTGTGGAAGCATGACGATGAGACGGCGTTGATTTGATGGAGCATGGAAAGCATGGAGTCCAGGATGATGGCCAGGTTGCCTGCGTGGCTGAGTTTGAGGCCGCTGGCTTCCATCCAGGTGTCCACTGCTTTCATTCCGTTGTGGAAATGTTTCTTAGCTATTGATGGGTCGTCATTCAAGGAGATGATCAGTTGGGTATCGTCGGCATATGAGATGATGTTTAGGCCATGCTGCCTTACAATTTTACCGAGTGGGGCCATGTAGATGTTGAAGAGGGTCGAGCTTAGTGAGGATCCCCGTGGTACTCCTCAGTATGTTTCTTTGGGCACCATGGTGAACAGTGGGAGTCTGACACTCTGGATTCTTCTGGTGATAAAGGGTTGAATCCATTCCAGTGCTTTACCGTAGATGCCGGCGTTGTGGAGTCTGGTGCAGAGGTTGGAGTGGGAGACTTTGTCGAATGCAGCAGAGAGGCCGAGAAGGATGTGTCTCCATGGTCCAATATGGTGCAGATGTTGCTGGTGGCTGCGAGGAGGGCCGTCTTGTGCTGTGGTTGCTCCTGAATCCAGATTGGGAGGGATCTGGACCTCGTTTGCTTTGAGGATATCCATGAGTTGCATGTTCATGGCCTTTTCAGTTACCTTGCCTGGGAAGGGGAGCAGAGAGATGGGTCTATAATTCTTTAACTCCCTTGGGTCGGCGAAGGGTTTCTGTAGAAGTGGGTTGATCTCTGCGTGCTTCCAGTTCTCTGGTGCGATGGTGGCGCTAACCAGGTTGAAAATGTGATGTGCGCACGGGTCTGAGGGTGCCCCTGAGTGGATGGAGTTAATGAGTTTCCGTGTGTCTTCTGCAGAGATAGGGTCCAGTGGTTCAGGGTCTTGTTTGGTGTAGGGTCTGTGGTGGTGCTGGCGGGCCGTGGCGGCGGGCCTTGGTTCTTGAAACCTTCGTATATGTCCTGGATTGTCTGGTAAAAAAAGGTGGTGAGGTCGTCGCAGAGGTCTTGAGGGGGGGATGTCTGAAGTGTCCTTGCTGTTGTGTGCTTTGGTGCTGATGCATTCTTGAATGGCAGCTTTCATGGAGGCTCTGATGAGCTGGTGGTCCATGGTGACTGCGTTTTTGTAGGCTGAGTGGTCTTCAGTTTTTTTTTTTTGTTTCTCCATTTTTGTTCCAGTCATCTGCAGGTGCGTTTGATTCTTAGAGTTCTGTCATGAATCAGCTTGGTTTCTTACAGTGCTGGTTTCTGTTGGGTTTTCTGAAGGGGGCTATGCTGTTAGCGCATTCTGTGATCCATCGGTGCTGGTTGCGTGCTGAGTTGTTTGTGACGTCAAGTGGTGGGGAGTGACCGAGTGTGTCGGTGAGATGTGCTTCAGTGACTTTGCCCCAGCTTCTGCCAAAGGGATGGGGGCATGGTGGCGTGCGGTGGTCTTTGTGAAAGTGAAATGGATGCATCGGTAGTCGGTCCAAAAGTGTTCAGAGGTGTGAGTGATGGTGATGTTGTTCCGTGCCGAGAAGATGGGGTCGAGGGTGTGACCTGTTGAGTGAGTGGGGACGTTGACTTGTTGCTTGACACTGAGGGTTGAAGGGTTATCCAACAGGATTGTGGTGTTTGAGTCATCATGGTGAGGTGGAAGTTGAGATCGCTGAGTAGGATGAAGTCAGTGGAGGCGAGCGCGTGGGGGGCGACGAGGTTGGTGATGACTTTGCTGAACTGGGGCCAGGCGGTCTCTAGATAAGCGTGCCCTGGAAGGAGGTGTTCGGGTCGGTCTGAATCTGGAGATGTAGGTGTTCAAGGGTAGTTAGCTGGTTCTGTGTCTCAATGGTGGTCAACAGGCAGAGGGTGTTCCTGTATACTATGGCGATGCCTCCTCCCGGTCAACTGACTCGGTCTTTGTGGGCTATTTTGTAGCCGTCGTGAATGCCAGTGGCGATGTCCGGGGCTGCGATGGGGGTGAGCCAGGTCTCAGTTAGAAAGGCGACATCAGGGGAGATCGAGTTGGGGAGGTCCTAAACTTCTACTGCATGTTTGACGAGGGAGCGGGCATTGAGGAGTATGCACTTGAGGTGTCCGTCTGAGCTTGGTGCAGGGCCTTGTGGCAGGTGGAGGCAGGTGAGGGAGCAGAAGTGGCAGGAGAATGGTCCATGAGTGTTTTTCAGGTCGGCTAGGTGGCGGGCTGAGAATCTTTCAGGGTTGAAGGCGTGCAGAGTGTTGGCTTTGTACTGACGGGTAGCACAGGAACCGTACCGCTGGGCACATCCAGGCGCGGACAGGCTTTCTTTTGGCACGCCAGCGGCATGGGCGCACAGTAGCCACCATTAAGAAGGGAAGGGAGAGGCTGGTCAGCTGGGAGCCGGGAGGGCGGGAATGCACTTCGTAGGGAGGGGGGCAGGGTCACAGGGAAAGCAGTAGCAGGGAGGGAGCGCAGGGAATGGCACACAGTGAAAGTTCTGAAGCAGCAGCAAAAGAATGTAAAAGAGTGAAAAAAGAGGAAAAAGCAGGCAAGATAGAGACAGGCAGCTGCTAGGCAACCAGGGTTGAGACGCACCCCCCCAAAAACCAAACTACCCTGATCCTCCACCCCCAAAACCAAATTAACCCTGATCCCTCCCCCCTCAAAAACCAAATTCCCTCATCCCCCACCCCCACAAACCAAACTACCCCAATCCCCCACCCCCAAAAACCAAACTACCAGATCCCCCACCCTAAAAACCAAACTACCCTGCCCCACCCTCAAAAACAAAAGTACCACGAACCCGCCCACCCCAAAACAAAACTACCCTGATCCACCCACCCTGCCCCTCAAAACAGAACTACCCCTATCCCCCCACCTTGTCCCTAAAAACAGAACTGCCCAATCCCTCACCCCTAAAAACCAGAAGTACTCCGATCCACCCAACCCCATCCCTAAAAAAACAAACTACCCTGAATTCCTGTATCAACACCTATCTGTAATCTTCACTCCAGCGTGGGAGATCTCCTGCATCCATCAGGACTTCCTGTCCGGTTCCAGGGCTGCAGTGTTCTTCATCACCGTAGACCAATTCCTGCAAGTACAGCTGGATGGGGAGTAGCTACTACTCCTCCTGGAGTCCACTGTGACTCTTGGACTTGGTCCCCTCTCTTCAAAGGTCTTCTGTCTTCAGGAATCCACCACTGGTTTCTAGCAGTCTTGTCTGGGTGTCTTCTTTTTCTTACGTTCTTCATTTTGGATGGTTTGGAGAAAATCCAGTGATTTACTCATGCTTTCCTGGTAGCTGGGGGGTATTGTGTTACTTACCTCTGTGGTTTTCTAGTACTCCAAACTCCCCTATACACATTCCACTTACCTAGGTCAGGGTCCGTGTTTGCATTCCATTTTTTTGTGTATATGGTTTGTGCTATCTCTACGATCACTATTGGGTATTGCTATTTGCACTGTTTTCTAACCTTTTCTATCCCTATTTCTGATTGCTAGTGTATATATTTAGTGTATTCTAAATAATATATATTCTATATATCATTTGTCTCCTATTGGAGGTATGCTCTTCTAGTATTTTGTGGTATTGTTTTCCAAAAATAAAGTGCCTTTATTTTTGTACAACTGAGGCCCATATTTATACTTTATGACACAAACCAGCGCCGGCGCTGGTTTGCATCCAAAAACTTACCACCAGCTAACGTCATTCCTACGCACCAATGCGGGCACCTTATTTAAGGATTGACGTTAGCCGGCAGCGCCGGCATAGGTGAAAATGGGGGTTGTGCGTCAAAAAATGGCGCAAGTCAGGTTTGAGTAAAAAATCATGGCTCAAACCGGACTTGTGCCATTTTTTGACGCACAACCCCCATTAAAATGATTCCTGTCTTAGCAAAGACAGGTGTGATGCCCCCTTGACCAATGGCCATGCCCAGGGGACTTCTGCCATTGGGCACAGCGGGATGTAGGGGACCCAAATTAGGCCCCCCTATGCCACTTAAAAAAAAAAATCATAATACTTACCTCAACTTACCTGTACTTACCTGGGATGGGTCCCCCCATCCATGGGTGTCCTCCTGGGGTGGGCGAGGGTGGCAGGGTGTGTCCCTGGGGGCAGGGAAGGACACCTCTGGACTGCTTCCATGGTCTGAGACCATGGAAGTGAGCCCACAGGTCCCTTAACGCCTGCCCTCACCCAGGCGTTAAAACACGGCGCACATCAGGCTGTGCGCTGTTTTTTAAGGCCCGCCCCCTCCTGTGCGTCAAAATGACGCAGGATTATAAATAAGGCGCACAGGCATTAAAGTAATTTTTTGGATGTCATTAACGCAAGGCGGTTTCCCGCATCCCAATAATGACGCACACAAAGGTTTTTTGACCTCAGGGGGGGCGAGCGTCATAGTTTAAATATGGGGCAAGGTTTGCGCCGAATGTGCATCAAAATGTTTGACGGACATCCGGCGCAAACAGAGTATAAATATGCCCCTGAGTGTTTTCTTTCATGTGTGTAAGTGCCGTCTGACAACAGTGGAATTGTATGAGCTTTGTATGTCTCTTAGATAAGCCTTGGATGCTCATCCACAGCTACCTCTAGAGAGCCTGGCTTTTAGACACTGCCTACACTTCATTAACCCCTTCCCCGCCAAGGACGTAATGGTTACGTCCAGTGGTGCGGCGCTGAGGCACCACAGACGTAATCATTACGTCCTGGTAGAGGCACTCCCCCCGAGGGGTTCCCTCCACCTCCCCAGGGCAGGGCTGGAAGGGGAATCGCTTCCCCGTCCACCCCCGATCCCCCTGATCCCCCCAAACCCCCCCCAGTGACGTCTGATGACGTAAGAGGTCAATTCCTGTCGCACTGGAAGCAAGGCTTCCAAGGCGACCGAGGAGAAACTGATTAGTTTCTCCTTGGTAACGGGGGGCAGGGGAGGCAGAGAGGCATGAAAAGGGAAGTAAAGACTTTTCCTTCTCTTTTCATGTCTCTCTGTGCATTCCTGCAGCACGGTTGCTGTGAATTTGTTTTGTGTGGAAATTGTCATATGGGGAGCGGCCCCTTAGGCAAGGGCCGCCCCCCAAGGGGGGCATTTTATTTATGGCCATTTCTGCCCCCCCTGGTGGCAGATCGACCTATATTAATTAAGCTGATCTGCCACCAGGGGGGGCAGAAGCCACTAGACACCAGGGATTTTTTAATGTTTCTATTTATATTGATAAGGGGAGCAACCCCTTACGCAAGGGTCACTCCCCGGGGGGCAATTTTTTTATTAGGCCTTTTCTGCACCCCCCCCATGGCAGATCAGCCTATATTAGTTAGGCCGATCTGCCCCCAGCGGGGACAGAAACTACTAGACACCAGGGATTTTTTGTTTATGTTTACATTGATAGGTGGAGCGACCCCTTAGGCAAGGGTTGCTCCCCTGGGGGCTGGGGGGTAAATTGTTTTAAGGCCATTTCTGCCCCCTTGGGGGCAGAACGTCTATTTTAATTAGGCCAATCTGCCCCTATGGGGGGCAGAAACCAATAGACACCAGGCATTTTTATTTTTTTGCAACATTTTCACACAAGGGGAGCGACCCCTTTGGCAACGATCGCTCCTCTGGAGGGCAAATTTATTTTAGGCTATTTCTGTCCCCATTGGGGGCAGATCGGCCTATTTTTGTAAGGCTCATCTGCCTAACAGGGGAGTAGAAAGCCCACCAGAGACCAGGGAAGATTTATTTTTTAAAAAAAGAGGATGGGGTATGGCAATATCCCTACCCCAAATAAATGGGGGCCAAAGTTGTTCTGCCCACCGGTGGGCAGATGGGGCAATTACCCCCGATCCACCCCTTAGGGAGGAGGTGTGAGGGGCAGAAAGTCGGAATAAAAAAAAAATAATAATAATCGGGTCGTGGATACCAACCAGTGTGGGCATGGTTATGCCCTTACCCCATCTGAGCGGGGTAACAGTCTTTCAGCTGTCCCCCCACACTAAAACATCTTATCCCACGGCAAAGAAGAGGACATTTGATCATTTTGGGATTTGGTTTTACATTTGGGCCATGAGAGCTTGTCTAATTCTCAAAATCGTCCCACTTGGAAGGGAGAGGGCTCCACTTTTTGGACGCTGCCATGTAGAAAAATCCACAAGACCTAGACGCATCTGAAAACTAAACATCTGGGTGAGTCGAGGGTGGTGTGCTTCACATGCACCTACACCATTTTCTTACCCACAATGCCCTGCAAACCTCCAACTTTGCTGGAAATCACACATTTTTCCCACATTTTTGTGACAGAACCTTCCGGAATCTGCAGGAATCCACAAAATGCCTAACACCCAGCATTGTCTCATCTATACTGATTAAAATTCTGCCCCACTTGTCAGCCTAAAAATGTGTTTTTTCCAAACTGCCCTTTTGGACCCTCTTTGGTTCCTTATCAATTGCAACATGTTTTTTGCTCTTTCCTGTCACAGGCACTTGGCCCACCTACAAAAGTGAGGTATCATTTTTACCGGTAGACTGAGGGGAACGTTGGGTGGGAGGAAATTGTCCTGCTGCAGTGATCCCACACAGAAATGTGGGGAAAATGTGATTTATTTGGGCTAAATTTGAGGTTTGCTGAGGATTCTGGATAAGAAAACACTGGGGGATCCACTCAAGTCACACCTTCCTGGACTCCCTCGGGCGTCTAGTTTTCGGAAATGTTTGGGTTTGGTAGGTTTCCCTATATGGCTGCTGAGCCCAGGGCCAAAAACGCAGGTGCCCCCCCCCCAGCAAAAACAGGTAGTTTTGTATTTGATAATTTTGATGTGTCCACTAAATATTTTGAGGCATTTCCTTTCGTGGGATCTAGGTCTACCCACACAAGTGAGGTACCATTTTTATCTGGAGATATGGGGGAACACTGGGTAGAAGGAAATTTGTGGCTCCTCTCAGATTCCAGAACTTTTTGTCACCGAAATGTGAGGAAAAAGTGTTTTTTTTGCCAAATGTTGAGGTTTGCAAAGGATTCTGGGTAACAGAACTTGGTGAGAGCCCCACAAGTCACCCGATTCTGAATTCCTCTAGGTGTCTAATTTTCAAAAATGTATAGGCTTGCTAGGTTTCCCTAGGTGGCGGCTGAACTAAAGGCCAAAATCCACAGCTAGGCACTTTCCAAAAAACACGTCAGATTTCAATGTGAAAATGTGATGTGTCCATGTCGCGTTTCCTGTCGCGGGCATTAGTCCTACCCACGCAAGTGAGGTACCATTTTTATCGGGAGACTTGGGGGAATACAGAATAGCAGAACAAGTGTTATTGCCCCTTGGCTTTCCCTACATTTAGGCCCGTATTTATACTCCGTTTGCGCCGAATTAGCGTCGTTTTTTTCGACGCAAATTCGGCGCAAAACTAACGCCATATTTATACTTTGGCGTTAGACGCGTCTAGCGCCAAAGTACGGGCAAATAGCGTCATTTTTTTGCGTGAACGCCTTCCTTGCGTTAATGAGATGCAAGGAAGGCGTTCCCGTCCAAAAACAGACGCACATAGCGGTGCGTGGTATTTATGCTCCAGGGCAAAAATCACTCCCGCGCGGCAGGCGGCGCAAAAAAATGGCGCAAAGCACGAATAGCGTGAAATTTTAACGCCTGGGTCAGGGCAGGCGTTAAAATGGGGCAAACACACCTGTACTTAATCAGAACACACAGAACAAACAACAGAGCAGCAGAGCAGCAGAGCAGCAGAGCAGCAACAGGGAGACATGGAGGTGCTTTTTCTTCAACGTGCACGTAGACGCAGAGCCCTGCAGCAACAACAGCAGCCACAACAACAACAGCAGGGACCCCAAAGACAGCGCAGAAGGCAGGAGAGGATATTCCGCCCACGAACAACCCTGCATGGCCTCAGGGAACGAGACATCATCCAGAGGTACCGGTTGAACTGGCAGGCCATTCAGCAGCTGCTGACAAATATTGAACAGCAATTGTCCCCCACTTTAGTGACTCCACGCACTATCCCAACAGAAACAAAGCTGCTTGCCGTACTTCACCTGCTGGCAAGTGGCTCGTTTCAGACAACTGGTGCCCTGGTTGGTGGAATCTCACAACCATCTTTCTCCGCATTCCTGCCTAAAGTACTGGATGCCATCATTGGACTGACACCCCGCCACATCTGCTTCCCTAACACACTGCAGAAGCAGCAGGAAACAAAACAGGGGTTCTACGCCATCAGTGGCTTTCCGCACGTCCTTGGTGCAATCGACTGCACACACGTACGCCTTGTGCCACCTGCTGCGAGTGAACACCTCTACCGCAACAGGAAGCACACACATTCCATCAACGTGCAGGCCATAGTCGATCACCAAGGACTGATCAGCAACATTGTGGCTAAATATCCTGGGAGTGTACATGACGCATTCATCTTCCGTCACTCCACCATCAACCAACACTTCCAGGATGGACGGTATGGCAATGGACTACTTGTTGGTAAGGACAAAAATCAACTTATATACTCACTGCACAGAAACCCTCTGGGATAAACAACCCATACACCACAATAGCAACACCTAGACAGGAACACACTGAGGTACTCACATCACTAGCCATGTGTCACAAGTCACCATTGAACCTCTCACACATTTGAATTTACTCCACAGCTTAGTGTGAAGACATTCATGACTGTGGTTGCCTAAATGTCACCTTGCAAATTGGAAGTCTCACAATAACCTGTACACTAATACAATGCATAACTTTTAAGGGATGGGATGGCCTGGCTATGTTCATATGAACGTTTCTAATACCCTTTCATGTTTCAACTCTGCATGGAACTATCATCACACCCCCAGTGAGGACACACGGACACCTGTGTCACAAGTCACAATGCAAGGGAGGGCACACTGTACTTGAGAAACCAATACATCCTGCTGACAAACAGTTAGACAACAAACACTTGCTCAGCCAAGGAAAAAAAACAATGCCAAAGTTTCCACCAACAACCATAGGTTGTCACATTAGTACACAAAATAGTCACAGACAACACAACACAACTACTGCCATCAAAGATACGTACAACAGTGCCTCCTACATCTAATTGATACCATTCTGTGTTTCTCTTTCAGCTGATCAGGGGTATGGCATCCAGCCTTGGATAATGACACCATATGGGAACCCAAATACTGCTGCTGAGCGGGCATACAATGACGCCCACAAGAGGACCCGCAGCATTGTGGAGAGGACCTTTGGGATCCTAAAGTCAAGGTTCCGCTGCCTTGACATCACTGGCGGAAGCCTACTATACTCCCCAGAGATGGTATGCAAAATCATACTCACTTGTGCCATATTACACAATATTTGTGTACAAAGGAACATTCCCCTCCTTGAACCGGACCCAGACATGTCTGAGGATGATGATGAGGAGGATGCTGGCCTGCAACAGGAGGGGGAACAACCTAACACCGCAGCAGGAGTGCGTAGGCGCCAACAGCTTGTGAACAATTTTTTTACTTAAGTTATTATAATCACTTGTATTCCACACTTGTAAATAAACACAGATCACAAACACCACATCATGCTTTGGCCTATTCATTTCTGACCACCTTTAGTTTGAAATAGCTGAAGATGAATGTCGTCCCATTGATCAAGAATGCCATTAAAATTCATCACACCAAAAATAAACATCACAACTGTATGCACAGAGGGTAGAATGTGACATGTTACATTACCATACACAGAGCCCAACAAGAGTACAAATGTGACAATTACACATGCCGGATCCAAACAACTGAAACAGTCTCTCATCCAGCCCAAAATTGGAGATCATTTGCAAGTCACATCACACGTGTTCAGAGACAGGGTGGGACCATGGTGAACATGTCATCAATGGCTTCTCTCAAGTGTATGATGTGAGCAATACACAATTGCAACAACATCAGCTGCCACTAACTCAGGAGTAGACCTTGAAGTTACAGTGACAACATACACACAGACAGGTCATACTGGATCCACATTCCCACACACATGTACACATATGTCATACAACCAACCTAATATTTGAAAGTAGACCATCACAGTTGTGTCCCAGTTTGAACCTAGCAGAAAGATTGTAACATGACACTAAACCAGTTTATGCAGAAAGGGACACAGACAAGCAAAACAATCTTCGCATTATCACATCGTGAACGCTGAGAGTCTTGCAAACTTAGGGGGTCATTCTGACCCTGGCGGTAATTACCGCCATGGCGGAGGTCGGCGGTAGCACCGCCAACAGGCTGGCGGTGCACCGATGGGCATTCTGACTGCGGCGGTTCAGCCGCGGCCAGAAACGGGAAGTCGGCGGTGTACCCCCGCCGCCATGGGGATTCTGACACCCCCTACCGCCATCCTGTTCCTGGCGGGTCTCCCAATGGCATGGGCACTGCAGGGGCCCCCGTAAGAGGGCCCCACAAAGAATTTCAGTGTCTGCTTTGCCATTCTGAGCCGGCGTCCTCGTGGGAAGGGTGTTTCCCGCTGGGCTGGCGGGCGGACTTTTGCCGGTTGCCCGCCAGCCCAGTGGGGAAGCCAGAATGACCGCCGCGGTCTTTCGGCGGGAACCGCTTGGCGGGCGGCGACCGCCGACCGCCGCGGTCAGAATGACCCCCTTAGTCATATGAAAATGGTATGCAACTTAGCTCCAAATCATCATTACTGCAAACGTCAAATGGGCTAATGAGATGAATGAATGGTCAACAGTCATTCATACCATATGGCCTTACATTCGCCCGCTGCTGCAGGTTTGCCAGGATATGATAAAAATACTCCATGGATACAGTAGCTATTCTGGATGGTCAAATCCTAGGGTGCTGGGGGCCTAACTCCACCTCTACCACCCCCAAAACATACAAGAATCATGTACTTGTGAACTAAACACATGCATAAGGCACATGTGTGGCCTCCATGTCACAAGTCCTACACAAATATGAAACACAAAATCATAATGGGACATGGTCAGCCCCATAAAAACTGAAAGTGACTCTCCCACTCCCTGTTAGGACTACAGATAAAAGCATCCCCATCATAAAGGTGGGGACATTTTGGAGACGGAATACATAATGGTATCAAAAACCTCATTTCAAAATAGCCATCAGCAATTACACCAAATATGTTGTCAAATATGGTCAATACATTAGTTAACGTATCCCAAACATCACAGTGTGAAGGCCGTCTATACATAAAAGTACGGACATTTGTCATATACAAACACAAATGTGTCTCACATCGCACCGTTTTACCATGACAAATCACCTTTCCAAAGCTAAACACATGAAGACATTTGGATAAATTTGCTCCATATTCTACGCATACAGCATGGCCGTCATAATTTGTTCATGTACATGAGTGCACACAATGCAGAGTCAGATACAAATGTATCCAAAAGTGTCTTGATATTTCACCTTCAAATTATTATTTACATCCACAATATTTTTGACTCAGCATCATGTGCACTACTGTACGTGTAAAAAAAAACACGCTCATGATGTATGCGTGGTAAAAATGACGCTATATGCACAATATATTGGTCATTTCATGTACAGTATTAATTATTAATATTCATATCATATTTTTTGACTCCGCATCATGTGCACCACTGTACGTGTAAAAAAAATGACGCCCATGATGTATGCGTGGTAAAAATGACGCTACATGCACAATATGTTGGTCATCTCATGTACAGTATTAATTATTAATATTCATATCATATTTTTTTACTCCGCATCATGTGCACCACTGTACGTGTAAAAAAAATGACGCCCATGATGTATGCGTGGTAAAAATGACGCTACATGCACAATATGTTGGTCATCTCATGTACAATTTGAAAAAATAATATTCATATCATATTTTTACACTCCGCATCATGTGCACTGTAATGCGTCAAAAAAATATGACGCACATCTGTGTATGCGTGAAAATATGACGCATTACGCGAAAATAAAAACGGCGGCCATTTTATGCAGGAAGTGATGTAATAGGATATCCTATTTACCAAATCTGTACTGGGAGTTGACTTTCACTTTCACTTTGCAGTCTCAGAGTTATCTAGACTGTGTGGTTGTGTGAAAGGTGTTGTCCTGTGTTTTACTGCTTTAGTGTCCTGTGTGCCTTGTATTTTGTCTTTGTGTCAATCTTTTATTGTTGTCTAACATTGTCTCAGTCTGTTTAGTGTTATTTTGTCTATACCTGTGATAGTTTGTATTGTCTGTGGGAGTCTGTTGTGGGTAGCATAGTTTGGGGGGTTAGTTGGGCTATTTTTCTCCTTCTTCTTTTTCTTTCACACCTCTACCTTTCCCCATTTCCCACTTTTTCTTTCATTTTTCTTTTGTACTTTTTTACACCTCTCATCATGTCAGGTAGGCCTCGCCTGTCCAGGATGGGTGAGGACGAATTGGGGGGCTTCATATGGCTCGTAAGCCATTTCCTCCCACTGATGCTGGAGGCTGGGGGCCGTGTGATACAGGGGTATCACACGGAGGTGAGGAAAATCCGTTGGGAGAAGGTGCGCCATCACCTGGTCCGGGTCTACGGGAGTCTGAGGAATATACATCAACTCAAGCACCGCTGGGCAGATCTGATCAGCAGGGAACAGGACCTGCTGGACCACCTGGGACTCCGGATTGGGGGCTATGTTGGTGAGTACTAATCAATTACATGGGAATAATAGGAATGTGTGCGTGAACATGTGATGATTGGTAGCCAATCTGCAAAATAAGTAGCTGACTGCGTGTTATGCTAGGGAAACCTAGGCCCATGGGCATACACATAAATCCCCATTTTTGCTACACATGTACACCCAATAACAGCAGTAAAATGCAACATCTATTTGTATTTTGCTAAGTAGCCCCCTCTCTGCGTCACAAAATGATGCAAATGCTGCGCTACAAAGGTATACATATGTGTCCAAATGTGTATTTGTTGCCGGATGTGTATGAAGACCTATGCTACCAGGCCGATGCCTCATTTTTGCAACACATACCAGATGGCTGTAGCTGCATGGAATGTACTGTTGCATTTGTGTCTGAAAAGCAACACGTGAACTGCTCTATTTGTACTCTACTGGTCATAATGGCCAGTGAGTACGTCATGTAGAAACAACATACCTACATATGTAGACGCCATAGCTAGACCGAAAATTGCAAACACATGATGATGCTACACCTGTGTGTTGCCTTCACGTCACATGAAGTTAGTCATGTTGTCCACACATATGTCACATGTGTGTCTGGTTGCTGTGTGTTGAACCTGTCCACATAGCCTGTTTGATTGTGAGTGGTCATGCAGTCCTCATGGAACCAGTTGTGGAATGTTTCTCTCTGGGATGCACATGCTGAGATGTATGGATCACATGATTGTTGGGGCCTACTAATGGAGGATTAACTTGGACGACACATGACTGTCCTGGCCACTGCATGAGTGTAGTAGGGTGTGTCACTGGAGCAGGAGACTCATCCAATGATAATCTAGAATACAAAGTCAGCCAGGCAGGATGAGCATGTGTGAAAGTGTATCATTACCATGTAATATTCACACACTGTCATTGTAACAGAAATTATTTGTCTGTTCACCCAGTCTGAGTATAATCTTCCTTTCATGCTTTACAGGTGGACCAGCCCCGTACACCGTTGGTGAGGTGGCCCATTTTGACGACCCCGATACCTACAGTGAGTGTTGCCTAAGTGCTATTTACATTGTTTGGAAATGAAGCATGATGGATTACTGTGTGTTCAGGATAATTCATGATTTGATGTGCTGGCCGTTCATTGGCTTTGTTGTTTTGGTGTGATATCAAATTGGAATAATGTTTCTGTAAAGCAATACCTAGTCATCTCTCAGATTGAGGGGCAGTAGGTCATTCAATTAGTGCGACAATTGGGAATAGCATGACTCATTTTGAATACACTGGTCAATGTTCGACTTGGTCAGGAACTTGCCATTAACTGAGTCAGCATATCAGACTGAGAGTCTCCCAGATAGCTTAGGCACATGGCTTCGATGACAAGTGCTTCTTCCTAGTTGTGGATGGACTGTGTACACTGTAGGTCGGATCTTCCGGGGGCATGTACTTCCACAAGGTGACCTCGAAGTGTGTGTGACTTGAGTGCAATGGCCTAGGTGTTCTGTTGAATCATGTGAATGGGTATTCTACCTCCTCTGTGTGTGTTGTAAAACATGCCTCACTAATAGTATGTTATGTTGGGCTAAGTCATATCATTTTGACATGTGTGGACCTGGGATGTGACAAGGTTGGGCTGACTCCAACGTGTTGCTAGCCCTTCATAGGTGTTGTGTGTGAAGGCACATGCTTGTTGAACTTTCTGTACACTCCTGGTTGTGCATTGATCATGGGATTGTTGTTTGTTCTTCCCACACCACCCACAAAGACTGGGATGTTACTGTGAAACAGGGTACCTAGGACTGTAGCAACCAGTATGTTACACGTACTTAACACCTTTTGTGACTTGAGTTTGTACCTAGGTCCAGATGTAGCAAAATGTCTACACATTGCAAATAGCATAATTTGATGTTAGTGATTTGCAAACGTCTGTTTCCTAATCCGAAATGTTTTTGGTGGTCATGTACATATTCGCAAAATGCTTTTCTAAATGAAAAAAATAAAGGAGTTTACCAGCCCTACTTGCAAATCACAGTGGTAGGCAATCCCATTTGCTAACGAGTATGTGGTTGCAAAGTGAGTAGCTGTTATCATCCACTTGAAGTGGATGCTAACCAACTTGCTGACTGGAAGGGGTCCTCATTGTGAACCTTCACCTTTGTGAGTGGACCAAAATACTCCTGCACAAAACAGCCAGTGGTCTAGGGGAGCAATAATCATTGTGTAAATTACGAAACATCAATTGTTGTGAATTTAAACAAATCGCAGCTCATTTTCCTTTCAGATAAAGGGCCTACACTTGGTGACAAATAACTTGCTTCATTTAAAAGCAGTCACGTCTATGGAGTTCTGCTGTTCCCAGCAGGCCTCCATCCCCGTGAGTGCCCATAGTTGCTAAGGTGGTGCAAGTTGGAACCCACATCATTGATGTTCATGAGGTGGGATTTAGGGACCCCATAGTGACTCGCAGACGGTGTCAGAGACACCGTTCAGCTTTGCAATTTGCTAGTTGATTTCCCATCAATTCCTACATCTGGCCCATAGTGTCGACATCTGATTCATGGCCAGGGGTTCAATCTTAGCACACAACTATTTCGAAATGCCATTGAGTGAGGAGTGTGATTCTTATCACATAGAATGACATATGTAGTGAAGTCAGTATGCGGACGAGCTGGTGCCATAATGTATAATGCCTTAGGTATGAATTGTATGAGTAGTTTAGGGTGATGTCATCCATCATGTAGAGACATGGATATGCTATATGTGATATGCCCTTCAGTATGCATGATTCACATGTACTTCCTCTGAGCCTTCCCGTGAACTATGTTGTAACAATTGCTGCAACCAATACATTGCTAGTAATGGACAAATTACCCATTGTGGTATTCAACCCACTGTAAATTCTATGCTCAATATTTGCCTTTTCTCTTCACAGCTGCAAACCTGAGTGCCGCAGCTCGCAACCAGTTTGAGCGCCGGGCAATGAGGTACAGCCACATCCTGCAGGTGCAGTGTGGGTATCGGAGGATGGCCCGCAGATACAATTCGGAACGGGCCTCCGGGGCGTGGTATGCCACACCACAGGCTCCCCAAACGGTGCCCCCAACAACCCCCGCCACTACATCCACCAGGTCTGGCCAAGTGGACCCAGCAACGGACCAGGCATCCTCATCCAGACCTGGACCCAGCCGTGTGGTGGGAGCAGGGCAGTCCCGTGCCCACACCACTCCACCAACACAATCCACCTCCACCGGCACCCAGACCTGCACTGACCCTCCGATCAACCCAGCGGACTTCCACGCATTGTCAAGGAAATTGGACAGGTTGATTGCCAAAGTTGACACCCTGACGGAGGACATGGCTGAGGTGAAGAAGAAGGTGCGCTCCATCCGGCGAACAGTACGGAGGCCAAATCAGTAGACATTTTGCCCTCCAGAACTTTTACCCCTCCCCTCTCACCTCTTTCCTATTTCATACTGTTAGTTGGGTTTGGGGGGTTAGTTATAGGATAAGTGTAGGAAATTAGCTTAGTTAGTGTTAGGTAAGAGGGTGGGGGGTCCTTCTTCTTTATATCTTATCTTTTTGTGTGGGTGGGTGGGTGTGTGGCAATGTTGGGATTCCTGTTTAAAAAAAAAAAAATATATATATAAAAAAAAAAACAAATAAAACAAATATATGTTTGTTTAGGATAGTGTAGTATATGTGTAGGTTAGTAAGTGTTGTCCTGCATGTGTCTTGTCTCATAATGGTGGGTGGGGGGTTGATGTTTAGATCGTTTCGTTACATGTGTAGAGTAAGTTTAGCTTCGGTTAGTTAGGGACAGTTGTGGGTTAGTAGTAGTCAGGTTAGATTAGTGTAGGTTTATCTTTCCCTTAGTTGCCTCTTTTATTACTTATTGGAAATAAAAAATTTGTTAACCCTTTACCTGATGCGTTAGGTGCTACCTTTTCATGGCCTTGACATCAGTGTAGCAGAAAGTTTTAGTATGACATTTGTGTCCTATGCTCGCTATCCCCAGGCTATTGAGGTTTAACATGCCAGCTACCCGTGTGCTAACTTGGTAAGTATCCACCATGTGGGAGAGCCACCATTGGTAGTGTGCATAGATCATCAAGATTTGGGGTTGGTATGTATCCTACTTCACAAAGAGTGCTTCCAGAGTTGATTTTGTAGGTAAATAGATAGGTCGGACAGCATTGTGAAGTTCAGGGAGAGCTTTGTAGATGAGTATTTGTTCACACTCTTGTCTTGTTGCTGTCATTGCTGACCTACATCATGTGTGTACTGCTTGAGCATGACTTTCCTTCATGATAGTATACACTGTAAGGGTGATTGATGCAGTGTAATTTGGTTATCATTCCTTTCATTTTACAGCATAATGTCTTGTTTTAGTATTGCAAGGTGCCTACATTTCTCAGCCACCATTAGTTGTCTAGAATAGCTATGGATGGGGCCTCATTCTGTCCAACACAGCATGATTGTGTGTGCTTAGTCCCTACATCAGTTATTTTCCTCAGTCTAGTAAAGCTATGATGCAATCCTGGCCACTGCACAGATGTTTCAGTATACATGAAATCAGGACAGTAGTATAGAGAATCGACATGGTTGCCACACAGCCACTTTGGAGTTATGTACTGCACAGTTGAAGTGTGAAATGACACAGAGACACAATAGGTGTGCAAGTGATATTTATTTTATTTTTAGGTGGAGTAGTGCAAAAAGTCCATTAACAATGTTAGGTGAGTCCGTTCTGGTGCATTCTTAAATGGTGATCCTATTTACAGGGTGTGCATGATGCTCCTGACATGCTGGGGTGATGTCACAGACGGTGCAGAGGAACAGGAATTGCCAAATGGTAGGAGAGAAACATTTACAGCCAATGTGGACAAGTTAAACAGTAGATTGCCGAACAGTCATTGAGGGTAGTTGGAGTGAGGCTGGCATGTGTCAAAACGTAGGACCTTGGTCAGAGTAGGGCATGGTGCAGGGACTAGGGCTTCCGGGTACTCTTGCGAGTGAATGTTATCTGTTCCATGTCTTCTTCTTCTGATGTGTGTGTTGCCTGGTGTGTCCTTGTTGTTGTTGGTTGTGAAGGGGCAACACACACCTCAGTGTCAGAAGACATGGAGGCAGACATCCTGGGGGCTGATCCCTGTCCAGTTATGAAGGGCAGTACTGCAGCAAGAAGAGCGTGCTGGTTTTTCAGAATGGCAGCCACATCCCGATGGTAGGCAGCCAGGTCGGCCCTGAGGGGTTCCATGTTGCATTCGTGCACACGCTGACTGGCTTGCTGTTGGAGTTGTTTGGTCAACTGGATGACAGCTGTGCAGATTGCCTTCTGTGTTACTAAAAGTTCCTCCAACAGCGATGTTCTGGCTTGCATTGCAGCTGCCTGATCAGCAGTTGACAGCATGCACGAACGCACCCCCTCAAGGCTGGCTGCCATATTTTGCATCCCCACCCGCACCTCCTTGGCCAGCTCCCGCTGGACCCCAACGACTGTTCTTTCGAAGCTGGTGCCAGTGTCGTCAGAGTCCTCAGCTGTGTTGGAGCTGGCAGGTCTTACAATTGGGGTGGCGGGTGGTTCTACTGTGGTGGCTGCTTCTTCTTGGCTCCTCCTTGTTACTGAAGGGGGGGTTTGGAGGCTTTCGAGGACCATGTCAATGGTCTCTTGTGTGAGGTTGATGGTCTCGTCATCCATGTCATCAGGGAACTCATGGACAGGCATATCGGCAGGAGATCCGTGTTCCTCTGCAAAGAAACAGGGTACAATTAGTGTGTCTGTGTTGAGATCATTTAGCACTAAGATACAAGCCTTTGGATGCCTTAACTTTGTACTCTGATTTTGTCTTGGTATCTGCTGTCCGTCATAGGGCATTGTTGTAGGCCTATGGCCCACCTGTGTGTCACATGTATGATATGGAGCTATCAGACATGCCTGCCAGGTCATCTCTAGGTGTTGATTTGTAATTATTTCGGAATATGCATTTTTTTGGCCTACTCCTCCCTCGGTGTTTCACTATTGTTATGGAGGGACATTTGTTTGGGTGGGCTCTCATTATCCTACATGTGATTCTTGGCTTTCTAGGCAGCAGGATAGCTAATGGTGTGGGGGACTAAGTTTGACCCACTTGTAAATAACTCTGTCACCCAGATATTCTATTTAGCTCAGACAGACTAGCAGTGCCTCTGGTCTCCCACAACAGAGGAATGTTTAGAAGTCCAAGCCCATGACATCTTTGGGAGTTCTCAGGGAAGTGGTGGTCACTCAGGTCCTACACATTTCTATCTTTTCCGGTATGTTCCCATACACAAATGACACAGACAGTATTTGTTTGATATGAAGTTTCATTGTACAACTGACTTGTAGGAATTTAGGTGTGAGCCCCAATAACCAAAACAATACACACAGTTAGAACTGAAATAGTCCGCAGGAGAGTAATACATTGGTACACAGCTATCATGGTGCCTAACAGTTTCTACTCTCCCTCTGCTTGTTCTATATATAGCACTGCATGTTAAGTTTGGAGCTTGGCTGTCTGAATCACAGGGGAGACATCATCCCTCATATCAGAGGAATGGGCTGGGATCTGGTTGTGCATCATCAGCAAGGCAGGCAGCATCTAGATGTGATTTTCTGTTTGTAAACTCCCCCATGCGTGTCTTGGGACGAGGAAGTGAATTTAAAAGACATATGTCATTGTGATGACAAAGTTTCCCTACGCTGGAATGGCAAACCTTAACCCCTACCACATCTATCATCAACGAACCAGACGGTATCCTTGACTGGGGCACAGAGTGAATATGTTCTGGCAAACTCCAGTGCAGAAGTAGGCAAAACAGGGTGATTTGACTAATTGCCAACACCTTAGGACTGACTATTTGCTACATTAACTGATAGGAAGGGCAATGAGATTCATTTAGTGCAAAGTGCTCTGAGGCACTTAGATGTGAGCAAATGAGTATAAGTACATTCAGGGTAAGATGCACAAAGGCCTCCAGCCTGAGGCTATTGCGCAAAGTATACGTTTCACTTGCCACGCTACACTTTGACTGACTGTGGGTGTTGTGACTGCCCTGCCAGCACACTTGCCTCACAGGCCCTGCACCATACACTTTTTATTCACATTGCATGATCTGTACATGTTAGGTGGCATGACCTATGTATGTCAATGTTAGGATGTGGTATGGATGTAAACATTGTTGATGTTTGTATCTGATGGGGTCTCATGTGTGTCTTACTGGATTGGCCTGTTTATCGTATGAATGTCCTATTTTTTGGTTAGACTGTGCAGATGTGTTTCATTGACCAGTTGCCTGTGTCCCCTCGTCAATGTTGTTGTCTGAGCAGTATGACATTTGTGATGTAGCATTGTTAGGCAGGCACGTGAGGGACCCTGACGTATGCAGCATGTGTGTGTCGTTAGTGCTGTGTGGCTCCTATTGCTGTTTACTTAGGCTTATGTATGTGTCAGTTATGGACATACGGCATTTAAGTGTACTGGTACCTTTGTCTTATTTCTAGGAGTAGTTGCAGATGTCATCCTCACCCCCTAATTTAGGAATGTATGTTCCAGGGTGGGGTTCCTGCCATTTGGTACTATAGCTGCCCAGAGATGAGAGGTGTTATTGTCAACTGTGGTGGCAGTTAAGTTGCAGTTGTTGTATTTGCTACTGCATTACAGGTAGGGACCTAGTTGATGGGGAATAGTTTGTGCAAAACAAGTGCCTGGATGTGGATTCAGGGTAGTGTCCTTCCCACCTGTCACTGGTTTCCCTTGGCTCTCTTGTTGTAATTACAGGATGTCCCCGTGGGACTGTAGTGGTGGCAGTATTTTGTCGTGCCCCGGCTATGGTCAGTACTGGCCATTCCCCCCTGCCGTGCCCATTTCCCCATGCCACTTCATATATGTGCTAAGTTACATGCATTGTGTAGTAGGTATCCCCCCCCTGCTTACAGTCCCCATTATTGCATTGTAATTCCCCATGCGACTTACCCTGCATGTGCGTAGTGTCGTGGTAGTCTGCGCTGTCCAGTCCTTGTATCCCTGTGACGATCTCCTCCGGGATGACGGCTGCGACCATCTCCTCCATGTGGTCCAGGGCCTCCTGTTGTGCTGGACTCCCCCCTCCAGTCTGCATTGCTGCCTTCCTGTTCCTGGCCATTTTCTCTTTGGTCCTACGTTTACAGTCATGCCAGCGTTTCTTACACTCGGTGACTGTCCGGCGTTCTTCAGCCACACTGTTTATCTTGTCCACAATTTCTTTCCAGATGGCCTCTCTCCTACTGAGTGGCAATTTTGAGGATATGAAAAGTTGGTGCTGGTGTTCTGTCACCTCTTTCACCAGGATTTCCTGCTCCTCTGCACTGAAGCGACACTTTCTTTTTTTCTTTAACATGTCCTGGTTCCTGTATGCTTCCTCCTGGCTGGGTGGAATTTTTTAGAGTTATGGTCTGAGTTCAGCCCACAGTGTGTTTTGGTACAGCCGTTTCTTGGTTGCCAGTAGGCAGTTATAATCTCTTCTGTGTTCTCTAAATTTATCTTCACTGTCAAAGCCATCATGACACCATATTATGGCAAGTGAAACATTTCTTTTTGCCCTTACTCACTCCTTGTCAAACCAACCTTTACATCCTGACTGCCCTTTTCTGATGATGCAGGTTTAGACCACAGGGCCCCAACTCCCCTATCAACAAATCGTAAGCAGCTATTATCAAGGGGCTATCGTTGGCCAAAGTGTCTATGACAGGTTGTCATCGGTTAGCTATTATATATTCAAGTTGCGGGTGTCCCACCCGGTACTTCTCATCATTCCACAGTATTCTCCTTCTGCAGTTGGACGAGACAATCTCCCTCTCATATAACACCGGGGGTTTTCTAGCCCCAGAGCGTTCATCCTCATATTGAGGGCAAGTGGGTTAGGATCACTTTCCACTCTACTGACCACGGCCATACCGAGGATTGATGTCCATGCTTCCACATTGACAATAACATTATCTATGACCAAGGAGGATCTACCATTATAAAAGGTTGCCTTAGCAGCACCATCCGACTTAGAACGTCCATTAACGAAGCGCAGCCCATTGTTCAGTAAAAGAGCAATAAAGGCCTCAGCTTTTTTTGTAGACTTTAAACAACTCATAGCTGTGTCCGGGATCCCCATACTGCGATCTTCCAGCAAGATTTTGCTGTTGTTGATGGCGTTGCAGGCTGTGTTGAAATCACCACAGATCAGCATCACACTCATACCTCTTCCAAACCCCCATGTTGTTTTACCATCTACCATGCCTCTTTTGATTTTTCCAGTATATGCAGAGCATGCTTTCCAAAGTGCCTGGATCCCCGGGGAACACCCTGGTGGAATGAATACATTCAAGATATCAACCACCAGTCCTTTATCTTTTGCTGACCTACGTTTCACATGCTGAATGTTGGTGGAAGCCGTCAGGAGCAGCACTTCTACTTGCTCTATTTGGTCATTTAACCTAAACAAGACACATATTGAAATACCCCCGATGGGCGTCCCTTCCTATGCCAGGTGGCCAGCATATCAAACCCCACAAACTTATTGGAGCATATTCGTTCAATAGCCTATGTTTCTTCGAAGCAGCAAATATTATGCAAACTGACATATTGTAACCAATCATTGTCTTCCATTTTGCTAGCCAAATCTGCTATGTTCCCGGACAGATTTCGCAGACAGCCCCTCTTCGAATTATTGCAGGGAGAGATATAGAGGAGGGTGCATACAGGGAGAATGGCAGAAGAGGGAAGGAGTTTCTTCGCTGTTCACTCAGTTCTTGGTATAGGGGAAGCTCCTGAATCTCCAGCATGTACAGCCGCTACACTTGACTAGTCCTCGCAGTTGATCCCTTTTTTCCTCTCATCGTGGTTAGGGATCCTGATTTGTCTACTGTTCTTGTGAGTAGTGATGGTCAATGTTGCACTCTGCTGCCCTGAGCTATAATTATCTTCTTTTTTCGCCATGATGCCAGTCCGGGCCTATAAGGGCTACCATCCCTTGACATATCTTAGCTGCTCCCACACTGCTCATCACAGCCGATTTCCTCCTGGTTAGAGGTCGGGCATGGCAGCACATCGACGCCATTATGTGGAAACAATCCGCATGGTTGAGGATTAGTCTGGCTATGCCTGGTAGAGCAAATTCAATCAGAGCTGATGGGCAGGAGATGGCAGGGTCACCTTGAGTGGTTGTAGAATGGATGCACCTTCTGCCATGATCAGATCGCTGATGCTTAGTGTAAGGAAATGCCTCCTTGGCATGGTTACCCCCTGACTTTTTGCCTTTGCTGATGCTAAGTTATGATTTGAAAGTGTGCTGGGACCCTACTAACCAGGCCCCAGCACCAGTGTTCTTTCCCTAAACTGTACCTTGGTCTCCACAATTGGCACAACCCTGGCACTCAGGTAAGTCCCTTATAACTGATACCCCTGGTACCAAGGGCCCTGATGCCAGGGAAGGTCTCTAAGGGCTGCAGCATGTCTTATGCCACCCTAGGGACCCCTCACTCAGCACATACACACTGCTTCACAGCTTGTGTGTGCTGGTGGGGAGAACATGACTAAGTCGACATGGCACTCCCCTCAGAGTGCCATGCCAACCTCACACTGCCTGTGGCATAGGTAAGTCACCCCTCTAGCAGGCCTTACAGCCCTAAGGCAGGGTGCACTATACCACAGGTGAGGGCATATGTGCATGAGCACTATGTCCCTACAGTGTCTAAGCAAAACCTTAGACATTGTAAGCCTTTGTATAGGGTAGCCATAAGAGTATATGGTCTGGGAGTCTGTCAAACACAAGCTCCACAGCACCATAATGGCTACACTGAAAATTGGGAAGTTTGGTATCAAACTTCTCTCGTAGGGGATTTCCATGTATAGTCATAAGCACTGAATAGTTACGCACGCCTGCGGGGACACCGGAGCACTGTTCTGATGTGTGTTCTTAAGTGTAGATGTTTGCCTTTCTTGAAGAAGGCCTGCAAAGTCACTTAAGAATGTCAATGTGCAGCCTAGAGGAAAAGCTACAAAGGCCAAATTGTTCATTCTTTTGGTTAAAAAAAGGATACTGTAGTATAGATATACATTTAAAAACATGTTTATTCTAGAGATGAAGAAGAAAACATCTTTCACAAACCTTTTTTACAGCTTCAAAATAAGGATGAAACAATGCAGGGAAGTGTAGCCCATAGGCTGCCATTATACAGAATGTAAATAGAGCTGTGCCTTTAAGAAGAGAAAGTCTTCCTGTATCCCGTCACGCATAGCAAAAGGCAGTTGCCTCAGTTCTTTTTTCCGGCTCCTTCTGACAGGACCCTGAAGCATTGAGCTCCACTTATTTATAGTTTTTTTTTACTAGAATTCAACAAAAATCCTTTGGATTTCATTTTCACTCAATGTTTTTCAACCAGAGTGAATGTTTTCTGGCTTTTTTTGTCAAATTCTGACAGAAATTTGAAGTTTTTTTCCACCAGCATGCCTTCTCTTTTTGATAAGTGCCCTAGCTGTGGCAGGAAAAAGGCCAAAACAGATCAAGTCTGTATTATTTGCCTGCCGTCATCTCATAAACCTGATGCCTGTGACATTTGTAAAACCTTCTCCAGGCGCACCCTTCGTGACAGGGAGAAAATCCGTCTTCAAGCCAATGAGGACAGTAGACGGAGAGGACAATCTACCACAGAGCGAGGAGAAGGTCAGTCTTCTAACAGGGCTCTCACTTTGTCCTCTGGAGCAGCCTCCAGATCTTCTCAAAAGCGTCACCGGTCCCCGACGAGGTCAAGAGCATCGACGTCGAGACAAGGAACGGCACCGACATGCTCGCCGTCGAGGAAGAGGCATCATTCGCCGTCAAGAGCGCTATCATCGACGAGACGGCTTAGACATTCGCCGTCGAGAAGTTCCCGGCCCAGGTCACTGTTGACGCGAAGGGGAAGATCGACGTCAATAGACAGTACTCACCGTCAGAGACGATCGCCGTCATCCCACCGACGTCGAGGGAGATCGCCATCGAGGGGCTCTCAACGGCGAGAGGAGTCAACGTCGAGAGGTACTCTTCGGCGTCGTACTTCGACGTCGAGAAGCTTGTCGACGTCGAGAAGGCATTCAAAGAGACCAAGGAGAGTCTATACCACCTCGGAATCCTCGGCTTCTCTGATTCTCTTGCCACCTTTGCCTTCTCCTCAGCCATCTCCTCTACCACCGACACGTCTGGCACCTACAGCTTCTCCGCCGGTACCTCTTTCGGAGGCCGCACCAGTGACTCCTGCAGAATCCACGAGACAATCTTGTCATTCTTCTAGGGGCTCCTCTGCGTCTAGACACCGTTATCGCCATGACTCGTATCACAGGTCTCCTCATTCCCACCATAGTCACTACTCTTCATCCACAAGAGATTAACTCTCCCGTCTCCGAGAGTTTCTCCCATAGATGATGTGAACACTTTTCAAGAGGTACTAATTTGCGGTGCTACCAAGCTGAATATCCCTCTGGCTGTGCCCACTCCAACAACCTCTATCATATTTGAGACATTACACCAGCGGTCTTCCGCTAGACCATTACTACCGCTGGTCCCAGGGTTACTTGAACCGGCAATGGACATTTTCCTAACACCGTCCACAACCAAGACTGCTCCTTCCAGACTCATAAAGAAATATTGTCCTCCGGAGCAGGACCCTTTATTTCTGAGAGTGGATCCAGTGCCCGATTCTGTGGTAATCCTGGCTGCTAAAAAGTTGCATTCAACATCTCCGTCGTCTTCTTCTCCACCAGGAGAGTAGAAAAATTGATGCCGCAGGCCGCAAAGTTTACTCAACCTCAGCCATCACCATGAAAGCGGCTAGTGTCACTGCCCTGTTGGGCAGGTATGATCGCGCCCTTTGGGATTCTGTGCTACAATTTACAGATTACCTTCCTAAACACAAAAAGGAGGATTTCTTGGAGATTTTAAATGAAGGCGCCATGGTCTCCAACCAAGCGATAAGCGCAGCTGCAGACTCCTCCGTGTTATCTGCACATAGTTATTCTCATGGAATATCCTTAAGAAGACCTTCCTGGCTACGCCTTATTTCACTTAAGCCAGAAGCGCAACAGAGAATACAAAACCTTCCTTTTTCAGGTTCCACTTTGTTTGGTTCTCATGCTGACGACGAGATGTCTAGGATGAAGACAGAATTAGACACTCTGAAGGCAGTGGGCATCGAGAAGCCAAGAGAACAACGGAAAACATTCTGTCCCTACTACCGTAGATTCTTCGCTCAAAGGCTTCAAACACCGCAGTGGATGGCTCTGAGATCCCAGCACCAGCAACACCAGAGACCCTTTTCGACCCAGCGAAAACAAACAAGGGGTCGCTCCACGCCACAAACCGCCCAAACAGGTCGTCAAACATCGGCGTCTAAACCCTGAATCCTCACTCCCCCCTCCTCCGTTACCCACTCCGTTAGGGGGAAGTATTTTGCATCATCTGAAAGAGTGGCAACGCATAACATCAGACGCCTGGGTTTTGAATATTGTACAGAATGGCTATTGTCTCAGGTTCATAAACCCTCTGCCTTCTGTTCCACCCAAACCGGTGAAATACCATCTCAACGCTCTCAAAGTAGAGGTAAAAACCCTATTACAAAAGAAGGCGATAGAACCTGTTCCTATGAACCAGCAAGGAAAGGGAATCTATTTGAGGTACTTCCTGGTACCAAAGAAAGACACGCATGAGTTCCGACCCATTCTCGATCTAAGAATAGCCAACAAATGGATTCACAGAGAAAAGTTCAGAATGCTATCCTTACACCAAATCTTTCGCCAACTTCATCAAGGCGATTGGCTCTGTTCAATAGATCTCCGCGACGCTTACTTCCACATTCCCGTGGTCAAAAAGCATTGGAAGTTCTTAAGATTTCTCGTCGGAAAAAGTAATTACCAAAATACAGTGCTACCCTTCGGCCTCAAGTCAGCCCGAGGACGTTTTCCAAATGCATGACGGTGGTGGCAGCCCATTTAAGGAAACATCGGATCTTCGTCTATCCCTATCTAGACGATTGGCTCATAAAAGCATCCACATACCTAGAGGCCCAACAGAACTTCAATTGGACCTACCAACTACTCCAGAGACTGGGTCTTCACGTCAATCTCTCCAAATCCATGACATCACCTGTACAGAGGTTGCACTACTTAGGCGCCATCATCAACACCACTCAAGCAAAGGTGTTTCCTTCGGAGGAACGACATTTAGCAATCCGCCAGAAGTGCCAGCTGCTCGAGAAAATCCCTCAGGCCACTGCAAGAGCGATATCCTCTCTCCTGGGGTCGATGGCGTCTTGCATCTATCTCACTCCCAAGGCTTGCCTCCATATGAGACCTTTACAGGAGTGCCTAGAAAATCAATGGAATCAACTAGTAGACGATTGGGAGAACAGCATCCTTCTTTCTCCAAATGCCATTCAATCCCTCAAGTGGTGGTGTTCTCCAAACAATCACCTGAAAGGGATGCCATTCCACCAACAGCCTCCCACTCAGACCATAGTCACGGATGCATCGCTGCTCGGATGGGGAGCGCATATGGATCACCTTCAGATTCAAGGCTCTTGGTCGCAGAGGGAAAGACTATATCACATCAATCTCCTAGAGTTACGTGCAGTCCATCCTGTGCTCAAGGCCTTCCTCCCCGCATTGACTGCGAAAACTCTGCTTCTCCAAACAGACAACATGGCCACCATGTATTACTTGAACAAACAAGGGGGTACCAGATCCAGGACTCTGTCTACGGAGGCCCAAATAATTTGGCACTGGCTTCTAGCCAGGAACTTAACAATAGTAGCAGCTCACCTTCTGGGCATACAGAATGTCCAAGCGGATGCCCTCAGCCGAGCAATGGACGAAAACCACGAGTGGATTCTGCACGACGACGTCGTCCACTCCATCTTCTCCATGTGGGTTACCCCTCCTATAGACCTATTCGCAACCCCAGAAAACAAAAAATGCCAAGACTTCGCCTCCAGGTACTACCATCCAGGAACATTGGGGAATGCCCTGTGGATAAACTGGTCAGGAAAATTTATTTACGTAGTTCCACCGCTTCCCCTGATACACACAGTCCTCCTCAAGCTGTCTCACTCCAACACCAAGATGATTCTCATCGCCCCGGAGTGGCCACTCCAGTGGTGGTTTCCAGACCTTCTTCACCGATCACTCCGTCGACATATCAGATTACCTTGCTGCCCCAACCTTCTCATGAAGTTTCGAGGCCAGATAAGACATCCCAACCTCTCGTCTTTGAATTTGGCAGCATGGCTCCTGAGCTAGTGCTGTATGGTCACCTTAATCTTCCTCAGGACTACATGGAGATTCTAAGGGAGGCAAAACGCCCTTCCACAAGAACAGCTTATGCCTTCAAATGGAAAAGGTTCTGCATATGGTGTTCGGACAAGAACTTTGACCCAACGACATGCGGAGAAGAAGCTATTCTTCCATATTTATTACACCTGGTGAAGTCTGGCTTACAGTTGTCTTCAATCAGAGTATACCTGGCAGCACTAACAGCATATAGGAAAAGTCCTTCCCAAACCTCTTTCTTTAAGATTCCAATCATAAAAGATTTCCTAGAAGATTAAAAAAAGGTTTTTCCTCCTCTTAGATGTCCATCTCCTCCATGGGAGCTTAATATAGTCCTTTCGTGTCTGATGCTACACCCTTTTGAACACATGCACAAGGCATCCCTCCAGCATCTTACCTTGAAAACTGCCTTTCTGGTAGCAATCACTTCAGCTCGCAGGGTTAGTGAGATCCAGGCCCTTTGCGCTCAAGAACCTTATACTGTTTTTCATTCCTCAAAAGTAGTAATGAGAACACATCCTAAATTTCTACCTAAAGTCATTTCAGACTTTCACGTAAACCAGACCATCTCCTTACCGACTTTCTTCCAAAATCCATCTACTCCTGCTGAGAGAACCCTACATTCTCTCGATGTAAAGAGGGTTTTAAAATTTTACTAGGATAGAACAAATTCATTGCGCAAATCACAACAGCTGTTTATTAACTATGGCCCAGTTAGAACAGGTCTGGCCACCTCCAAACAATCCTTATCCAGGTGGATTGTCTCATGTATCTTATTCTGTTATCAGTTAGCAAATAAATCCCTCGATGGCAGGTCTAAGGCCCATTCCCCTAGGGGCAAAGCAGCAACTGCTGCTTTGATGAGAAACATTCCGTTAGCAGAAATATGCAAAGTGGCTACATGGAGATCTGTCCACACCTTTACTAAGCATTACTGTCTGGATTCGGATGCTAGGACAGATGCTCAGGTTGGACAGGCCTCTCTTAAGAATCTCTTTGCGTGATTTATTGTTTCTTTATTGTTCTGTCTACTCCACCGCGGTTATTGGGATGGGCTTGCTAATCTATTCAGTGCTTATGACTATACATGGAAATCCCCTACGAGAGAAGGAATAGTTTCTTACCTGTAACTACAGTTCTCTCGTAGTGGTATTTCCATGATAGTCATAAGCAACCCTCCCTCCTCCACGGTGGAGTTGACATGATAATAACTATAATAATAATAATAATATTAATAATGAAAGATATATTCAGACTTCTTCATGTCATATTACAAGCCTACAAAAAGAACTGAGGCAACTGCCTTTTGCTATGCATGATGGGATACAGGAAGACTTTCTCTTCTTAAAGGCACAGCTTTATTTCAATTCTGTATAATGGCAGACTATGGGCTACACTGCCCTGCATTGTTTCATTCTTATTTTGAAGTTGTAAAAAAGGTTTGTGAAAGATGTTTTCTACTTCATCTCTAGAATAAACATGTTTTTAAATGTATATCTATACTACAGTATCCTTTTTTCAACTAAAAGAATGAACAATTTGGCCTTTGTAGCTTTTCCTCTAGGCTGTACATTGACATTCTTAAGTGACTTTGCAGGCCTTCTTCAAGAAAGGCGAACATCTACACTTAAGATCACACTTCAGAACAGTGCTCCGGGATCCCCGCAGGCGTGTGGAACTATTCAGTGCTTATGACTATCATGGAAATACCCCTACGGGAGAACTGGAGTTACAGGTAAGAAACTATTCTTTCTCAACACAATAAATGCACACTGATGCCAGTGTGCAATTTATTGTAAAATACGCCCAGAGGGCATCTTAGAGATGCCCCCTGAAAACATACCCGACTTCCAGTGTGGGCTGACTAGTTTTTGCCAGCCTGCCACCCACCAGACATGTTGCTGGCCACATGGGGAGAGTGCCTTTGTCACTCTGTGGCCAGGAACAAAGCCTGTACTGGGTGGAGGTGCTTCTCACCTCCCCCTGCAGGAACTGTAACACCTGGCGGTGAGCCTCAAAGGCTCACCCCCTTTGTTACAGCACCACAGGGCATCCCAGCTAGTGGAGATGCCCGCCCCTCCGGCCACTGCCCCCACTTTTGGCGGCAAGGTTGTAGGAGATAATGAGGAAAACAAGGAGGAGTCACCCCCCAGTCAGGACAGCCCCTAAGGTGTCCTGAGCTGAGGTGACTCTTACTTTTAGAAATCCTCTATCTTGTGGATGGAGGATTCCCCCAATAGGATTAGGGATGTGCCCCCCTCCCCACAGGGAGGAGGCACAAAGAGGGTGTAGCCACCCTCAAGGACAGTAGCCATTGGCTACTGCCCTCCCAGACCTAAACACACCCCTAAATTCAGTATTTAAGGGCCCCCAGAACTGAGGAAGATAGATTCCTGCAACCTAAAGAAGAAGAAGGACTGCTGACCTGAAGCCCTGCAGTGAAGACGGAGATGACAACTGATTTGGCCCGGCCCCACCAGCCCGTCTCCCTACTTTGACGAAAACTGCAACAGCGACGCATCCAACAGGGACCAGTGACCTCTGAATCCTCAGAGGACTGCCCTGCATCCAAAGGACCAAGAAGCTCCCAAGAACAGCGGCCCTGTTCAACAAACTGCAACTTTCTGCAACAAAGAAGCAACTTTAAAGACCCCACGTTTCCCGCCGGAAGCGTGAGACTTTCCACTCTGCACCCAACACCCCCGGCTTGACCTGCGGAAAACAAACACCTCAGGGAGGACTCCCCGGCGACTGCGAGCCTGTGAGTAACCAGAGACGACCCCCCCTAAGCCCCCACAGCGACGCCTGCAGAGGAAATCCAGAGGCTCCCCCTGACCGCGACTGCCTCTAACAAGGGACCCGACGCCTGGAACCAACACTGCACCCGCAGCCCCCAGGACCTGAAGGAACCGAACTCCAGTGCAGGAGCGACCGCCAGGCGACCCTCTGCCTAGCCCAGGTGGTGGCTACCCCGAGGAGCGCCCCCTGTGCCTGCCTGCATCGTCTCCCCATTTCTTCCAAACAGAACACGATGCCTGTTTGCACTCTGCACCCAGCTGCCCCTGTGACGCTGAGGGTGTACTTTCTGTGCCTGCTTGTGTCCCCTCCGAGGACACGGGTACTTACCTGCTGGCAGACTGAAACCGGGGCACCCCTGTTTCCATTGAAGCCTATGTGTTTTGGGCATCTCTTTGACTTCTGCACCTGACTAGCCCTGAGCTGCTGGTGTGGTAACTTTGGGGTTGCCTTGAACCCCCAACGGTGGGCTACCTTGGACCCAACTTTGAACCCTGTAAGTGTTTTACTTATCTGTGAACTTAACATTTACTTATCTCCCCCAGGAACCGTTGATTTTAGCAGTGTCCACTTTTAAATTAGCTTATTGCCATTTTTGTCAAAACTGTACATGCTATTGTGATTATTCAAAGTTCCTAGAATACATGAGTGAAATACCTTTCATTTGAAGTATTACTTGTAAATCTTGAACCTGTGGTTCTTAAAATAAACTAAGAAAATATATTTTTCTATATAAAAACCTATTGGCCTGGAGTAAGTCTTTGAGTGTGTGTTCCTCATTTATTGCCTGTGTGTGTGTACAACAAATGCTTAACACTACCCTCTGATAAGCCTACTGCTCGACCACAATACCACAAAATAGAGCATTCGAATTATCTCTTTTTGCCACTATCTTACCTCTAAGGTGAACCCTTGGACTCTGTGCACACTATTTCTTACTTTGAAATAGTATATACAGAGCCAACTTCCTACACTTAGTTCCCAACTGTACTAGTTTCACGTCACTAGAGGAGAGAACTCTCTGCTCAGGTACAGCGTAGAAGAGGCTTAATAATTTTGACCTATTTAGGGGTTGATTTAAACCAACATCAGGGAAGAGATCGATGAATTCCAGACATTGCCTGCTGTATCCTCTCGCTGGCATGACACCAGCGGGGACAACAGTACTGTCATAATGTAGATCACAGACATCCAGGCTGTCTCTGTGTCTAGGTCCTGAGGGCACTGTAAATGGCAAGGCGTCTGGGTTCAAGCCAGGAAGCACCGTTGGTTCTCTGGGTGTACATAAATACTCCTGCTCGTTTTGGACTGCCATCATCTCTTGGGAGCAAGGCAAAGGGCTACCAGTCTTAGCTACCCTCCTTGGGCCCTTCCTCATCACGATTCTTTTTGTCTTTATGGAGCCTTTCTTCTTGTTCCTAGGCATCCTTGACCTTGATGGACAGACTGCTCCTTCCACTATAGCCCCCCCCACTTTGGCCATCCTCGCAATGTTGGGGTTCGGTGGATTGTGAGGGTTCTGCTACCCCACAGCACCTAGCAGCCTGCCAGGAGGCACTATCAGGGAGGGAGGCAGCTGACTTTCTGATATCTGTGTTCTCCCCACTTGGCACATCCTTAAAGCTGGTGGCTGAGGTTACCCCACATCTATATGATTCTTAGGCCCACATTTATACTTTTTTGACACAGCATTTACGTCGTTTTTTTTAAATGCAAAAGTGGCGCAAACTTACAAAATACAATTGGATTTTGTACGTTTGCGCCACTTTTGCGTCAAAAAACGACGCAAATGCGGCGCTAAAAAACTATAACTATGGGCCTTAGTGTCAGAGAACAAACATTTGAGGGAGTAGACTGGAAATGGTGAAGCCCAATTCCCCTTTTTTTTGCACCTCCCTTCTTCTTATTACCCCTGCTCAAGATCACCCATGTTTCATCTGAGGCTTCACCCTGCAGCTCCAGAGTTCTCCTTTTATACTCCACAGTATCAGCTAGTACCTCCTTAGATTCAATAGCTACAGCTTTTTCTCTGGGGCTAGCCTGGTACTCTTCTGCAGTAAGGCTGCCCCTCCGTGCTGCAGTAAGCCCAGCACGGGGCCACGGGGTTGGCCATGATTACATTGGTCTGTACTTCACTCTGAGTTTGAACAGGGGTGGAATCTATGGTTTGCGTCTGTGCAGTACTCCTTGTAGGATATGAGGGATTAGTCTGGCTGTGGCTACCACACCAGGAAGAGCGGATCCTAGTTCGTCCCATCTGTTCTTTCACCCAGGACTAGGGCCTGCAATGTCATGGTTAGTAGTGACTGTATGTGCTCAGTGCCCCCATTAAATTTCTCCAATAATGTGAGGATCAAAACTAGAAAATTGCTTAATACAGTCAAAACCTCGGAGATTACAAAGCCCTGTGGGGGCTCTGCAGATACAGGATTAGTCCTTGAAAACTGGCAGGCAGAGATGTGCTGGTATTTGGAATCAGTCGAGCAGAACCCCCCACTGGGGTAGGAGCTCATATTCGCAAATGTGAGGCCAAATGCAGCCTCCACCGAGGCCGCAGGGCTATTTTCAGCTGCCAGCAAGACCTTAGATGGCTCACAGGATCCAGCCTTATTGCAGGTCTCTACTGGGCTGTAAGGTACATCAGTGAGCATATAATCCAAGAACATCAGGGAGCTTTCATTGCTTGCAAGGCTTCCTGGCCCGCCCTTCTCTGGAGCACCCTAGGTTCGTTCTCCATCCTTGAGCTCTCCAATGCTCTTTGTTGTCCCTTTGGCGTGTGGCATGACTTCCTATGAGTTTGCTCATCTGCCAGTGCTGTCACTGGTGATCCAGTCAGAGCAGTTTTAACACTCTCAGCAGCTCTTGTCTCGCTGTCTCTCTCTAAACATCTGCCATGGGATTCTCTACCACCATACTCCTCCAGGGGTGTCCCCTGTTCCAGGGTGTCCCCCAACAACCCTAGGTGCTCCTCCGGTTCTGTTTGCTCAATAATCTGCTGTAAAGGAGGTGCCTTAGCCACCTTCTGGTAGAAACTAGGTATTAGCCTCTTGGGGAGTTTGGGGGCAGCCTCGCTGCAATAGCCATCTAGCCAGGGTGTAGCACAGGCGGAATCAGGTCCTGTAGGCATGGGTCTGTGGGAGACGTCAATAATCCCTGCCGTGGCTTTGAATTCTCGCCACCCAAATCTACTAAATACTCTCATTGAGAGCCTCAGTACTGTTTTCCTTGCACTGGTATTTTGTCTATTTTTCAGCGTGAGTTTCTGTTGTTTTCTGGTGACTAGCGGTGTACAGCAGTGGCTAATTGATTTGTCAACCACTGTCGACCACTGTGTGTGATGATAAACTACAGTTGCAGTGACCCAGCAGTTGGGCAGCCCTATCTGATAGAGACTTCTAGTTGCAGATTCCTTACCATAGAATTTCTCATAGGCGTCAGACTGGATCCGGAGATTTCCCTTCAAGCAATACCCTTGGTAGGTGGCGTCGGTCAACTCCGCGGGCATCGTAGTCGCTGTGATGACATCGGGAATAGTATATAGACCCTGTCTTCGTGCGGTGACGTCAGTTCTTTTCTTTCCGCGTCACACTTTGATCCGAAGAAGAGCTTCCCTGTTCTGTTTTTGACCGACTTTAACCGTTTTGTAGAGTTCTCCAGTGAGATATTTGGTGCGTCGAGGATGTCCCTGAAGACCGGTTTTAAGCCGTGCGAAGACTGTCACCGCACGATGACAGTGACAGATCCTCATTGGGTTAGTCTGTGGTGTCCAGAGCGTGACCACAACCCGAAGTCGTGCTCCGAGTGCTGCGCCATGCACCCGAAGGCTTTGGGGGAACAGTCCTTAAAGCTAATGGCGGCCCAGCACTCGACTCCGCGTAAGTCATGGTCTCGATCAAGAGGAAGGTCTTGAGACCATTCGCAGAGCCATCACCACTCCTCTTCTTCACAATCCTTGGTTCAAGGTAATATGAAGAAGTCGAAGCGATCCCATCGATTTCCGACTTCGCTACGTCGCCGGCTGACGCGACGCGGGAAGGGCGTCAATGCTCAATGCCTCCATCCTCTGAGCCTGCGTCTGGGTTGACTGCGCGCTTCTCTGAGTTTCCCGGAGCCAGAGTGACCCCCGCCCAGCTAAAAGAATTTAACGAGTCCATGTGCCTCATCTTTGGGTGGACTGACTCCGATACGGCGCCTCTGGGCCCAAGGGGTGAGGTTGAGTGGCCTTTGGGTTCCGCGCCGACGGCTTCAGCTCCGGCCACCGAGGTTACCTCTGGATCCACTCGCGCCATTGAGTCCTTCCCCGGCGCCGGGTCAATTGGCGATGCTCCCGACGTTGATAGTGCCCACTATCGATGTCGACCCGATCCTTATTATGACCCGGAGTCGGAGTGTTGTCGGCCGCCGCGCCTTTTTTCTTCGATGGGGCCAATTTGCCCCAGGTTGGATTCTTTTTCCTAATGATACGAATTTTGGGGAGGGACGCCAGTGGTCTGGATACTTCTCCTGACGCTGGCATGCTGTCACCTCCTACCGTGGCTACGGCGGAGGGAGCGACTTATGGTATGGTGGTCAGTAGGGCATCTGAGGTTCTTGGCCTTGAGCTTCCTACTGTAGAGTTCAGGTCTAATCTCCTGATGGAGGTGCTTCAGCCCGGGGCTTCTACTTCAGAACCCCTTTTGCCATTCAATGAAGCCCTCACCTATGTCCTTTCGGGTACCTGGTCCAAACCCAACACAGGGGCTCCTGTGAATAGGACTATCGCACACCACCATCGGTCTGCTCCGAACAACCCTAAATTCCTGTCCCAATACCCCACGCCTGAGAGTCTTGTCATCCAGGCTTCCTTTTCTTCAGGCACATTCCCTTCAGCACCCCCGGACAGGGAATCAAAAGGACTGGAACAGTTTGGTAAGAAGTTTTTTTCTTCCTCCAGTCTCGTGCTGCGATCTGTGAACACTGTATGCCTTTTGGGCCGCTATAACCACTCTTTCTGGGATACGGTTGCGCAAGTACTGCTGCAGATGCCAGAGGAGGCCTGTGCTATCGTCTCCCAAGCTGTGAATGATGGGAGAGATGCGGCAAAGTTGATGATCAGTTGTGTGCTGGACACAACCGAATTTCTGGGCAGATCGGTTGCTATGACAGAGGCCTTACGACGCCACGACTGTTTGCGTACTTCTGTTTTTTCTGGGGATGTCCAACAGTCACTCACGCACATGCCCTTCGATGGCTCTGTTTCTTTGGAGACAAAGCGGACTCCGCCTTGGAGAGATTCAAGGATTCCCAGGCTACGGCTCAATCACTTGGCCTTTCCTCTGCCTCTCGCCCCCCACAGTCCACTTTTTGCCCCTTTCGTGGCCACAGAATGGGCTTCCTGTCGCATCCTCCACCCACCCATGCTGTCCAGCCTCTGCGTGGCCGGCAATACAGAATCCCACTTGGGATGGGACATGGAACCAGAGGTCTGCCCAGTCCACTTCTGCCCCCGCTGCAGCCTCCAAACCCTCCTAGTCCGTCCTCTCACTCCTATCCAGATGGCGGCAGGATTCGCCATCACCTACCTCACTCAGAAATTCATCACTATGGACAGGTGGGTTTTGCAGATCGATTCAAAGGGCTACTCCCTCCCTTTCGAATCTGCTCCACCAGCCATGCCTCCATCCTTCAGTCACCTTCCAGAGGATCATTTGGCACTTCTCTACCAGGAAGTCACAGCTCTCTTGGCCAAGGGAGCTATTGAAAAGGTCCCTGTGCCTAAAGTAGGTTGTAGTTGTTATTCCCGCTACTTTCTGGTGCCGAAAAAGGACATGGGCTTACGTCCTATCTTAGACCTTCGGGACCTGAACTACTTCCTTAAGAAGGAGAAATTCAAAATGCTCCCCCTGGCTCAGGTTCTATCTGCCTTGGACCCAGAAGACTGGATGGTGGCGTTGGACTTGCAGGATGCTTATTACCACATCCCAACCCTGCCTGCCCAGAGACGTTACCTACAATTCGTGGTGGATTTTAAGCCGTGCGAGGACTGTCACCGCACGATGACAGTGACAGATCCTCATTGGGTTTGTCTGTGGTGTCCAGAGCGCGACCACAACCCGAAGTCGTGCTCCGAGTGCTGCGCCATGCACTCGAAGGCTTTGAGGGAACAGTCCCTAAAGCTAATGGCGGCCCAGCACTCGACTCCGCGTAAGTCATGGTCTCGATCAAGAGGAAGGTCTTGAGACCATTCGCAGAGCCATCACCACTCGTCTTCTTCACAATCCTCAGTTCAAGGTAAGATGAAGAAGTCAAAGAGATCCCATCGATTTCCGACTTCGCCCCGTCGCTCGGCTGACGCGACACGGGAAGGGCGTCAATGCTCAATGCCTCCGTCCTCTGAGCCTGCGTCTGGGTTGACTGCGCGCTTCTCTGAGTTTCCCGGAGCCAGAGTGACCCCCGCCCAGGTGAAAGAATTTTATGAGGCCATGTGCCTCATCTTTGGGTGGACCGACTCCGATACGGCGCCTCTGGGCCCAAGGGGTGAGGTTGAGTGGCCTTTGGGTTCCGCGCCGACGGCTTCAGCTCCGGCCACCGGGGTCACCTCCAGATCCACTCTCGCCATTGAGTCCTTCCCCGGGTCGATTGGCAATGCTCCCGACGTTGATAGTGCCCACTATTGATGTCGACCCGAGCTTTATCACGACTCAGAGTCAGAGTGGCGTCGGCCGCCGCCGCCTTTTTTCTTCAATGGGGCCAATTTGCCCCAGGTTGGATTCCGACTCTTTTTCCTAATGATACGAATTTGGGGAGGGATTGGAGGGGTCCCTGGACCCTTATGAATACCAGGATGACCCAGCTTTGGACAGGGCTCAGGAATTGGGCAACGCCAGTGGTCTGGATACTTCTCCTGACGCTGGCATGCTGTCACTTCCTACCGTGGCTACGGCAGAGGGAGCGACGTATGGTATGGTGGTCAGTAGGGCATCTGAGGTTCTTGGCCTTGAGCTTCCTACTGTAGAGTTCAGGTCTAATCTCCTGATGGAGGTGCTTCAGCCCGGGGCTTCTACTTCAGAACCCCTTTTGCCATTCAATGAAGCCCTCACCTATGTCCTTTTGGGTACCTGGTCCAAACCCAACACAGGAGCTCCTGTGAATAGGACTATCACACACCACCATCGGTCTGCTCCGAATGACCCTAAATTCCTGTCCCAATACCCCACGCCTGAGAGTCTCGTCATCCAGGCTTCCTTTTCTTCAGGTGCATTCCTTTCCGCACCCCCGGACAGGGAATCAAAAGGACTGGAACAGTTTGGTAAGAAGTTTTTTTCTTCCTCCAGTCTTGTGCTGCGATCTGTGAACACTGTATGCCTTTTGGGCCACTATAACCACTCTTTCTGGGATACGGTTGCGCAAGTACTGCTGCAGAAGCCAGAGGAGGCCTGTGCTATCGTCTCCCAAGCTGTGAATGATGGGAGAGATGCGTCAAAGTTGATGATCCGTTGTGTGCTGGACACAACCGAATTTCTGGGCAGATCCGTTGCTATGACAGAGGCCTTACGACGCCACGCCTGGTTGCGTACTTCTGTTTTTTCTGGGGATGTCCAACAGTCACTCATGCACATGCCCTTCGATGGCTCCGTCTCTTTGGAGACAAAGCGGACTCGGCCTTGGAGAGATTCAAGGATTCCCAGGCTACGGCTCGATCACTTGGCCTTTCCTCTGCCCCTTGCCCCCCACAGTCCACTTTTTGCCCCTTTCGTGGCCACAGAAGGGGCTCCCTGTCGTGTCCTCCACCCAGCCACCCAACCATGCTGTCCAGCCTCTGTGTGGCCGGGAATGCGGAATCCCACTTGGGATGGGACATGGAACCAGAGGTCTGCCCAGTCCACTTCTGCCCCCGCTGCAGCCTCCAAACCCTCCTAGTCCACCCCTCACTCCTATCCAGATGGCGGCAGGATTCGCCATCACCTACCTCACTCAGAAATTCATCACTATGGACAGGTGGGTTTTGCGGATCGATTCAAAGGGCTACTCCCTCCCTTTCGAATCTGCTCCACCAGCCATGCCTCCATCCTTCAGTCACCTTCCAGAGGATCATTTGGCACTTCTCTGCCAGGAAGTCACAGCTCTCTTGGCCAAGGGAGCTATTGAAAAGGTCCCAGTACCCAAAGTATGTTGTGGTTGTTATTCCCGCTACTTTCTGGTGCCGAAAAAGGACATGGGCTTACGTCCTATCTTAGACCTTCGAGACCTGAACTACTTCCTTAAGAAGGAGAAATTCAAAATGCTCACCCTGGCTCAGGTTCTATCTGCCTTGGACCCAGAAGACTGGATGGTGGCTTTGGACTTGCAGGATGCTTATTTCCACATCCCAACCCTGCCTGCCCAGAGACGTTACCTACAATTCGTGGTGGGTCATGAGCACTTTCAGTTTACTGTGCTCCCCTTCGACCTTACTAACGTCCCTCGGGTGTTCATGAAAGCGATGACGGTGGTTGCAGCTCATCTGCGCAGGTTAGGGGTGTAGGAGGCTGGACTGGCTTGTAGTGAGTACCTAGGGGTACTTACACCTTGCACCAGGCCCAGTTATCCCTTATTAGTGTATAGGGTGCCTAGCAGCATAGGCTGATAGATAATGGTAGCTTAGCAGAGCAGCTTAGGCTGAACTAGGAGACGAGTGAAGCTCCTACAGTACCACTAGTGTCACTTGCACAATATCATAAGAAAACACAATACACAGATATACTAAAAATAAAGGTACTTTATTTTTATGACAATATGCCAAAGTATCTCAGTGAGTACCCTCAGTATGAGGATAGCAAATATACACAAGATATATGTACACAATACCAAAATATGCAGTAATAGTGTTAGAAAACAGTGCAAACAATGTATAGTTACAATAGGATGCAATGGGGACACATAGGGATAGGGGCAACACAAACCATATACTCCAAAAGTGGAATGCGAACCATGAATGGACCCCAAACCTATGTGACCTTGTAGAGGGTCGCTGGGACTATTAGAAAATAGTAAGGGTTGGAAAAATAGCCCACCCCAAGACCCTGAAAAGTGAGTGCAAAGTGCACTAAAGTTCCCCAAAGGACATAGAAGTCGTGATAGGGGAATTCTGCAGGAAAGACACAAACCAGCAATGCAACAACGATGGATTTCCAGTCGAGGGTACCTGTGGAACAAGGGGACCAAGTCCAAAAGTCACAAGCAAGTCGGAGCTGGGCAGATACCCAGGAAATGCCAGCTGTGGGTGCAAAGAAGCTGCTACTGGACAGTAGAAGCTGAGGTTTCTGCAGGAACGACAGGGGCTAGAGACTTCCCCTTTGGAGGATGGATCCCCCACGCCGTGGAGAGTCGTGAGAGATGCAGAGGAACTCGGATGAGCTCTTGCATTCGTTATCTAAGGAATCCCCAAAGACAGAGACCCTAAATAGCCAGAAAAGAGGGTTTGGCTACTTAGGAGAGAGGATAGGCTAGCAACACCTGAAGGAGCCTATCAGAAGGAGTCTCTGACGTCACCTGCTGGCACTGGCCACTCAGAGCAGTCCAGTGTGCCAGCAGCACCTCTGTTTCCAAGATGGCAGAGGTCTGGAGCACACTGGAGGAGCTCTGGGCACCTCCCAGGGGAGGTACAGGTCAGGGGAGTGGTCACTTCCCTTTCCTTTGTCCAGTTTCGCACCAGAGCAGGGCTAAGGGGTCCCTGAACCGGTGTAGACTGGCTTATGCAGAAATGGGCACCATGTGTGCCCATGAAAGCATTTCCAGAGGCTGGGGGAGGCTACTCCTCCCCTGCCTTCACACCATTTTCCAAAGGGAGAGGGTGTAACACCCTCTCTCAGAGGAAGTCCTTTGTTCTGCCATCCTGGGCCAGGCCTGGCTGGACCCCAGGAGGGCAGAAGCCTGTCTGAGGGGTTGGCAGCAGCAGCAGCTGCAGTGAAACCCCGGGAAAGGCAGTTTGGCAGTACCAGGGTCTGTGCTACAGACCTCTGAGATCATGGGATTGTGCCAACTATGCCAGGATGGCATAGAGGGGGCAATTCCATGATCATAGACATGTTACATGGCCATATTCGGAGTTACCATTGTGAAGCTACATATAGGTAGTGACCTATATGTAGTGCACGCGTGTAATGGTGTCCCCGCACTCACAAAGTCCGGGGAATTGGCCCTGAACAATGTGGGGGCACCTTGGCTAGTGCCAGGGTGCCCTCACACTAAGTAACTTAGCACCCAACCTTTACCAGGTAAAGGTTAGACATATAGGTGACTTATAAGTTACTTAAGTGCAGTGTAAAATGGCTGTGAAATAACGTGGACGTTATTTCACTCAGGCTGCAGTGGCAGGCCTGTGTAAGAATTGTCAGAGCTCCCTATGGGTGGCAAAAGAAATGCTGCAGCCCATAGGGATCTCCTGGAACCCCAGTACCTTGGGTACCTCAGTACCATATACTAGGGAATTATAAGGGTGTTCCAGTAAGCCAATGTAAATTGGTAAAATTGGTCACTAGCCTGTTAGTGACAATTTGAAAGAAATGAGAGAGCATAACCACTGAGGTTCTGATTAGCAGAGCCTCAGTGAGACAGTTAGTCATAACACAGGTAACACATTCAGGCACACTTATGAGCACTTGGGCCCTGGCTGGCAGGGTCCCAGTGACACATACAACTAAAACAACATATATACAGTGAAAAAATGGGAGTAACATGCCAGGCAAGATGGTACTTTCCTACACAACCCCCCCCCAAACGAAGGACAATAAGACTAGCCATGACCTGATGAGTCTTCATTGTGTAAGTGGAAATATCTGGAGAGTCCATCTGCATTGGAGTGGCTACTCCCAGGTCTATGTTCCACTGTATAGTCCATTCCCTGTAGAGATATGGACCACCTCAATAATTTAGGATTTTCACCTTTCATTTGTTTTAGCCAAAGTAGAGGTTTGTGGTCTGTCTGAACAATGAAGTGAGTGCCAAACAAGTATGGCCTCAACTTCTTCAGTGCCCAGACCACAGCAAAGGCCTCCCTCTCAATGGCAGACCAACGCTTTTCTCTAGGGGTCAACCTCCTACTAATAAAAGCAACAGGTTGATCCTGGCCCTCAGAATTAAGTTGTGATAGGACTGCCCCTACTCCTAATTCAGATGCATCAGTTTGGACATAGAATTTTGTAGAGTAACAAGGGCTTTTCAGGATAGGTGCAGAGCACATGGCCTGCTTCAGCTCCTCAAAAGCTTTCTGACAGTTTGCTGTCCATGTGAGGTCATTAAGAGGGGCTGCAATGGAGCCATAGTTCTTAATGAACCTCCTGTAATACCCAGTGAGGCCTAGGAAGGCTCTCACCTGAGTCTGAGTAGTAGGGGGAACCCAATCTATAATAGTTTGGATTTTCCCCTGAAGTGGTGCAATCTGTTCCCCACCAACAAGGTATCCCAGATAAACCACCTTCCCCTGCCCTATCTGGCACTTTGAAGCCTTGATAGTGAGGCCTGCCTTTTGCAGGGCCTCTAAAACTTTCCATAGGTGGACCAGGTGATCATCCCAACTGGAGCTAAAAACGGCTATATCGTCCAGATATGCTGCACTAAAAGCTTCCAGCCCTTGCAGGACTGTGTTCACCAACCTCTGAAAAGTGGCAGGTGCATTTTTCAATCCAAAAGGCTTTACTGTGAATTGGTAATGGCCTCCAATGGTTGAAAATGCAGTTTTAGGTTTAGCATCTTCTGATAATTTGATCTGCCAATACCCTGCAGTCAAGTCAAAAGTGCTTAGATACTTGGCAGATGCCAGTGTATCTATGAGCTCATCTGCCCAGGGTATAGGGTGAGCATCAGTTTTGGTTACCTGGTTGAGAGCTCTGTAGTCTACACAAAACCGCATTTCCTTCTTTCCATCCTTGGAATGAGGTTTTGGTACAAGTACCACAGGAGAAGTCCATGGACTTTCAGAGTGCTCAACCACTCCTAGTTCTAACATTTTCTGCACCTCTTGCTTTATGCAGTCTCTGACATGGTCAGGCTGCCTATAGATCTTACTTTTGACAGGCAAGCTGTCTCCAGTATCTATAGTGTGCTCACACCAAGAAGTGGTACCTGGCACAGTAGAGAAGAGTTCAGAAAACTGACCCAGGAGATTTATGCAATGGTCTTTCTGCTCAGCAGTAAGACAATCAGCCAAAACTACACCTTCCACTAGAGCATCTTGTTCTGTGGAAGAGAAGAGATCAGGTAGAGGATCACTGTCTTCTTCCTGTCCCTCATCAGTTGCCATGAGCAGGGTGAGATCAGCCCTGTCATAGTAGGGTTTCAGGCGATTGACATGGAGCACCCTAAGGGGACTCCTGGCAGTGCCTAAGTCAACTAAGTAGGTGACTTCACCCTTTTTCTCAACAATTGTGTGGGGTCCACTCCATTTATCTTGGAGTGCTCTTGGGGCCACAGGCTCCAAGACCCACACTTTCTGCCCTGGTTGGTACTGAACCAAAACAGCCTTCTGGTCATGCCATTGCTTCTGGAGCTCTTGGCTGGCCTGAAGGTTTTTACTGGCCCTTTTCATGTACTCAGCCATCCTTGATCTGAGGCCAAGTACATAATCCACAATATCTTGCTTTGGAGCTTTTAAAGGTTGTTCCCAACCCTCCTTGACAAGTGTTAGTGGACCCCTAACAGGGTGTTCAAAGGGGCTGAAGCCCACTCCTTTCTGGGGTACCTCCCTGTAGGCAAAAAGGAGGCATGGTAAAGGGATATCCCATCTCCTGCGGAGTTTTTCAGGGAGTCCCATAAACATGCCTTTGAGAGTTTTGTTAGATCTCTCCACCAGTCCATTTGTTTGTGGATGATAGGGTGTAGTGAACGTGTAAATCACACCACACTCCTTCCACATGGCCTTTAAGTAAGCAGACATGAAATTGCTTCCTCTGTCTGATACTACCTCCTTTGGGAAGCCCACCCTGGAAAATATTCCCAGGAGGGCCTTTGCCACTGCAGGTGCTGTAGTGGTCCTTAGAGGAATTGCTTCAGGATATCTTGTGGCATGGTCCACTACCACCAAGATAAACCTATTGCCTGAAGCAGTAGGAGGGTCAAGGGGGCCAACTATGTCAACCCCTACCCTTTCAAAGGGAACCCCAACCACAGGCAGTGGAATAAGGGGTGCCTTTGGAGTGCCACCTGTCTTGTCACTGGCTTGACAGGTTTCACAGGACTTACAAAATTCTTTTGTGTCCTCAGACATTCTAGGCCAATGAAACAAGGGAACAAGCCTGTCCCAAGTTTTCATTTGTCCCAGATGTCCAGCTAGGGGAATGTCGTGGGCTAGAGTTAGGAGGAACTTTCTGTACTCCTGAGGAATCACTAACCTCCTGGCAGTTCCAGGTTTAGGATCCCTTGCTTCAGTGTATAAGAGGTTGTCCTCCCAGTAAACTCTGTGAGAGTCACTGACATCCCCTTTAGCTTGTTTGACAGCTTGCTGTCTTAGACCCTCTAGTGTGGGACAGGTCTGCTGTGCCACATTCAGCTCCTCCCTGGCAGGCCCCCCTTCACCCAAAAGCTCAGCAGTGTCTGCTTCCAGCTCCTCTGGTGTAGGTTCTGCACAGGGTGGAAATTCTTCTTCCTCAGAAGTAGAATCCACTGTAGAGGGAGGGATAGTAGGAAGTGTTTTACTTCTACTAGCCCTAGCTTTAGGGAGCACTTGGTCCATTGTTCCAGGATCCAAGTCACCCTGTCCTTTTTGGTTTTTGGCCTGAGCCCTGGTTAAAGCAAAAATATGCCCTGGGATGCCCAGCATTGCTGCATGGGCCTCCAACTCCACATCTGACCAAGCTGATGTCTCCAAATCATTTCCTAGTAGACAGTCTACAGGTAAATCTGTGGCTACCACAACTTTCTTTGGACCAGTAACCCCCCCCAGTTGAGATTTACAACAGCCATGGGGTGGCTAAGTGTGTTGTTGTGAGCATCGGTACTTGGTACTGGTGACTAAGTAGGTGTTGTTCAGGGTGGACCAGTTTCTCTATCACCATTGTGACACTGGCACCTGTGTCCCTGTAGGCCTGAACCTCAACACCATTTATTAGGGGTAGCTGCTTGTACTTATCCATATTAAGGGGACAAGCAACTAAGGTGGCTAAATCAATAGCCCCCTCAGAGACTAACACAGCCTCTGTGGTCTCCCTAACAAGACCAACCCCAACTAAGTTACCAAAAGTGAGCCCAGCTACTCCCTTGGATTGGCTATTAGTAGGTTTGCTCCCACCACCACTGCTATTAGTAGGGACACTAGGTGTAGCAGTAGGGGTTGTAGTGGTAGGAGGATTGGTGCTTTTCTTTGGACAACTGGGATCTGTTGTCCAATGGCCTTTTATTTTACATAAATAGCACCATGGTTTCTTTTCTTTGTTTTGATTTGAAGAGGATTTGGGCCCACCACCCCCACCAGAGTGTTTTTGTGGGCCTGATGAAGACTCATTTTTAGATTTGTCCCCACCCTTGTCAGAAGACTTACCATCCTTCTTCTTGTTGCCATCTTTGTCACCCCCTGTATGAACTTTTCTGTTCACCCTTGTTCTGACCCATTTGTCTGCCTTATTTCCCAATTCTTGGGGAGAGGTCAGATCAGAGTCCACCAAGTACTGGTGCAACAAATCAGACACACAATTATTAAGAATATGCTCTCTCATGATCAAGTTATACAGGCTGTCATAATCAGTAACTTTACTGCCATGTAACCACCCCTCCAAGGCCTTCACTGAATGGTCAATGAAATCAACCCAGTCTTGTGAAGACTCCTTTTTGGTCTCTCTGAACTTTATCCTGTATTGTTCAGTGGTTAAGCCATAACCATCCAGGAGTGCATTCTTAAGAATTTTGAAATCATTGGCATCACTTTCTTTCACAGTAAGGAGCCTATCCCTACCTTTTCCACTAAATGATAGCCATAGGATAGCAGCCCACTGCCTTTGAGGGACATCCTGTACAACACAGGCCCTCTCAAGTGCAGCAAACCACTTGTTAATGTCATCCCCCTCCTTATAAGGGGGAACTATCTTGTGCAGATTCCTAGAATCATGCTCTTTTGCAGGATGACTATTGGGAATACTGCTGCTGCCACCATGGGTTTCTAAACCCAATTTCTGTCTCTCCTTCTCTACTTCTAAGGACTGTCTATCCAAATCCAGCTGTTGCTTCTTGAGCTTCAGTCTGATTTGTTCCACTCTCAATCTATTGAGCTCCCTTTCTAACAATCTGTCATCAGGGTGGGTGGGTGGGACATGCCTTGAAACAGAAGTATTGTGAGAATGGACAGAAGGAGTCCTATCCCTTACAGAAGGCACCCTAACAGCTTGGTTAACAGAAACATCACTTCTACTGTGGTGAGAAGGAATACTCTTGCTATGATGTGAGATAACACTTTCTGTATGGTGTACCTCTACATCAGTACCAACTGTGCTAGACTGTCTACTAATGGGCAGGCTAAGAAGTTTCTTTCCTGAATCTTTTCCTAGGGGAGTCCCTGGATCAGATTGGGAACCATTAGCTACTTTTTCAACAGATGGGGCCCTTCTGGCCTTATCTTGTTCGCTAAGCATGTTAAGCAATAATTCCAAGGTAGGATTCTTCCCTACACTCAAACCTCTCTCTATGCAGAGACTCCTTGCTCCTTTCCAGCTAAGGTGATCATATGCAAGTTTGGACAGATCAACATTTTGGCCTGTGCCAGACATTTTTAGAAAGAGTTTAAGTGATAGAAAAAGAGAAAAAAGTTTTCAGAACTTTTAGAAAGACAGAAAAAAAACTTTTGAAACTTTTAAGAACTTTTTAGAAAGTTTAGAGGTACTTTTCAGCACTTTAGAAAAGAGGTGAGAAAAGAAATGCAAAACTTTTTGGTTAGGTGTACATACACTGAACTTGTTTTGTATATTTTTCTCTTATGAAAAGTACAATGACAAAAGTGGTAAGTAGTCTCAAAGCACTTATCCCACCGCTGCACAACCAATGTAGGAGGCTGGACTGGCTTGTAGTGAGTACCTAGGGGTACATACACCTTGCACCAGGCCCACTTATCCCTTATTAGTGTATAGGGTATCTAGCAGCATAGACTGATAGATAATGGTAGCTTAGCAGAGCAGCTTAGGCCTAATGAGGAGACGAGTGAAGCTCCTACAGTACCACTAGTGTCACTTGCACAATATCATAAGAAAACACAATACACAGATATACTAAAAATAAAGGTACTTTATTTTTATGACAATATGCCAAAGTATCTCAGTGAGTACCCTCAGTATGAGGATAGCAAATATACACAAGATATATGTTCACAATACCAAAATATGCAGTAATAGTATTAGAAAACAGTGCAAACAATGTATAGTTACAATAGGATGCAATGGGGACACATAGGGATAGGGGCAACACAAACCATATACTCCAAAAGTGGAATGCGAACCACGAATGGACCCCAAACCTATGTGACCTTGTAGAGGGTCGCTGGGACTATTAGAAAATAGTAAGGGTTAGAAAAATAGCCCACCCCAAGACCCTGAAAAGTGAGTGCAAAGTGCACTAAAGTTCCCCAAAGGACATAGAAGTCGTGATAGGGGAATTCTGCAGGAAAGACACAAACCAGCAATGCAACAACAATGGATTTCCAGTCGAGGGTACCTGTGGAACAAGGGGACCAAGTCCAAAAGTCACAAGCAAGTCGGAACTGGGCAGATGCCCAGGAAATGCCAGCTGTGGGTGCAAAGAAGCTGCTACTGGACAGTAGAAGCTGAGGTTTCTGCAGGAACGACAGGGGCTAGAGACTTCCCCTTTGGAGGATGGATCCCCTACGCCGTGGAGAGTCGTGCAGAAGTGTTTTCCTGCCGAAAGACCGCCAACAAGCCTTGCTAGCTGCAAATCATACGGTTAGGGTTTTTGGATGCTGCTGTGGCCCAGGAGGGACCAGGATGTTGCCAATTGCGTCTGGGGACAGAGGGGGCGTCAAGCAAGACAAGGAGCCCTCACAGCAGCAGGCAGCACCAGCAGAAGTGCCAGAAATAGGCACTACGAAGATGCGTGAAACGGTGCTCACCCGAAGTCGCACAAAGGAGTCCCACGTCGCCGGAGGACAACTTAGGAGGTCGTGCAATGCAGGTTAGAGTGCCGTGGACCCAGGCTGGACTGTACACAAAGGATTTCCGCCGGAAGTGCACGGAGGCCGGAGTAGCTGCAAAAGTCACGGTTCCCAGCAATGCAGTCTGGCGTGGGGAGGCAAGGACTTACCTCCACCAAACTTGGACTGAAGAGTCACTGGACTGTGGGAGTCACTTGGACAGAGTTGCTGGATTCAAGGGACCTCGCTCGTCGTGCTGAGAGGAGACCCAGGGTACCGGTGATGCAGTTCTTTGGTGCCTGCGGTTGCAGGGGGACGATTCCGTCGACCCACGGGAGATTTCTTTGGAGCTTCTAGTGCAGAGAGGAGGCAGACTACCCCCACAGCATGCACCACCAGAAAAGCAGTCGAGAAGGCGGCAGGATCAGCGTTACAGAGTTGCAGTAGTCGTCTTTGCTACTTTGTTGCAGTTTTGCAGGCTTCCAGCGCGGTCAGCAGTCGATTCCTTGGCAGAAGGTGAAGAGAGAGATGCAGAGGAACTCGGATGAGCTCTTGCATTCGTTATCTAAGGAATCCCCAAAGACAGAGACCCTAAATAGCCAGAAAAGAGGGTTTGGCTACTTAGGAGAGAGGATAGGCTAGCAACACCTGAAGGAGCCTATCAGAAGGAGTCTCTGACGTCACCTGCTGGCACTGGCCACTCAGAGCAGTCCAGTGTGCCAGCAGCACCTCTGTTTCCAAGATGGCAGAGGTCTGGAGCACACTGGAGGAGCTCTGGGCACCTCCCAGGGGAGGTACAGGTCAGGGGAGTGGTCACCCCCCTTTCCTTTGTCCAGTTTCGCGCCAGAGCAAGGCTAAGGGGTCTCTGAACCGGTGTAGACTGGCTTATGCAGAAATGGGCACCATGTGTGCCCATGAAAGCATTTCCAGAGGCTGGGGGAGGCTACTCCTCCCCTGCCTTCACACCATTTTCCAAAGGGAGAGGGTGTAACACCCTCTGTCAGAGGAAGTCCTTTGTTCTGCCATCCTGGGCCAGGCCTGGCTGGACCCCAGGAGGGCAGAAGCCTGTCTGAGGGGTTGGCAGCAGCAGCAGCTGCAGTGAAACCCCGGGAAAGGCAGTTTGGCAGTACCAGGGTCTGTGCTACAGACCACTGGGATCATGGGATTGTGCCAACTATGCCAGGATGGCATAGAGGGGGCAATTCCATGATCATAGACATGTTACATGGCCATATTCGGAGTTACCATTGTGAAGCTACATATAGGTAGTGACCTATATGTAGTGCACACGTGTAATGGTGTCTCCGCACTCACAAAGTCCGGGGAATTGGCCCTGAACAATGTGGGGGCACCTTGGCTAGTGCCAGGGTGCCCTCACACTAAGTAACTTAGCACCCAACCTTTACCAGGTAAAGGTTAGACATATAGGTGACTTATAAGTTACTTAAGTGCAGTGTAAAATGGCTGTGAAATAACGTGGATGTTATTTCACTCAGGCTGCAGTGGCAGGCCTGTGTAAGAATTGTCAGAGCTCCCTATGGGTGGCAAAAGAAATGCTGCAGCCCATAGGGATCTCCTGGAACCCCAATACCCTGGGTACCTCAGTACCATATACTAGGGAATTATAAGGGTGTTCCAGTAAGCCAATGTAAATTGGTAAAATTGGTCATTAGCCTGTTAGCATAACCACTGAGGTTCTGATTAGCAGAGCCTCAGTGAGACAGTTAGTCATAACACAGGTAACACATTCAGGCACACTTATGAGCACTGGGGCCCTGGCTGGCAGGGTCCCAGTGACACATACAACTAAAACAATATATATACAGTGAAAAAATGGGGGTAACATGCCAGGCAAGATGGTACTTTCCTACAAGGGGTGTCAGTCTTCCCCTACCTCGACGGCTGGCTGTTGAAGGCGGACTCGCCCCAAGAAAGTCGTCTCCCACCTTCAGACTTCGGTAAACCTCCTGCACACGCTAGGGTTCACTATAAACGTGCCGAAGTCACACCTGACTCCCTCTCAGACGCTCCCTTTCATTGGAGCTGTTCTGGACCCAGTGCAGTTTCAGGCTTATCCTCCTGAAAAGCGAGTCCAAGATATTCAGGCTTTGATTCCAATCTTTCAGCCTCGGTCTTGGGTTTCGGTGAGACTGACTCTGAGGCTGCTGGGCCTCATGGCCTCCTGCGTCCTTCTAGTAACACATGCCAGGAGGCATATGCGGGCTCTGCAGGGGGACCTGAAGTTCCATTGGGCACAGCATCAGGGAAATCTCTCCGACATGTTCCAGATCTCGGAAGGGACTGTGAAAGACCTGCAGTGATGGCTTTCAAATCCACATTGTGTCTGTGGCAGATCCCTTCCCCAACCAGATCTCCCTATATTGACAAATGTATCACTTCTGGGTTGGGGCGGCCACATGGGAGAGGTGGAGATCACAGGCCTCTGGTCTCGGGCAGAGTCTGGGCTCCATACCAATCTTCTGGAGCTCCGGGCGATCCGGCTTGCGTTAAAAGCATTTCTTCCCTCTCTCAAAGCAAAAGTAGTGCAGGTGTTCACGGACAATACTACTGCCATGTGGTACTGCAACAAACAGGGCTGAGTAGGGTCCTGGAGCCTCTGTCAGGAGGCACGTCTCTGGACATGGCTGGAACATCAGGACATTACCCTGATGGTTCAACATCTGGCGGGTTCCCTCAACGCCAGAGCGGACAAACTCACCCGTCAATGCACAGCCGATCACAAATGGCATCTCCTCCCGGAGGTGGGGCAAGCTGTCCTTCAGCAGTGGGGAGAGCCTTGGTTAGATCTGTTCACCTCCGCAGAGAACGCGCAATGTCAGCTGTTTCGTGCGTTGGAGTTTCCAAGGCTGCAGTCGCTCAGAGACGCTTTTCGTATCAAGTGGAACTTCGGCCTTCTTTACGCCTTTTCACCTATACCACTTCTGCCCAGAGTTCTCAAGAAGATCAGGAACGACGGGCCCAAGTCATCTTGGTGGCTCTCGACTGGGAACGGAGAGTCTGGTATCCTGAGCTATTGAGCATGTCCATCGATCCTCCACTCAGACTGCCTCTTCGGGCGGATCTTCTGTTGCAGCAACAGGGGACGGTTCTTCACCCGAACCTGTCCAACCTCTGCCTTAATGCGTAGAGATTGAGCGGCGACAGTTGACGACTTTTGATCTTCCACCCGAAGTCTGCAATGTTATCTTGGCAGCCAGGCTTCCCTCAACCAAAACTGTATACACATGTCGTTGGAATACATTTGTGGCATGGTGTACCAACAAATCTGTTGATCCACTCTCTGCCCCTCTATCCTAAGTTCTTCTATTCATTTTTTCTTTGGCCCAGCAGCGCTCTGCTTTGGGCACCCTTTAAGGGTATTTGTAGGAAAATGCCACTGTTGGCATGGTTACCCCCAACCTTTTGCCTTTTGTTGATGCTAGTTGTAGGAAAATGCCACTGTTGCCATGGTTACCCCCTAAATGTTTGCCTTTTGTTGATGCTAGTTATGATTGAAAGTGTGCTGGGACCCTGCTAATCAGGCATCAGCACCAGTGTTCTTTCCCTAAACTGTACCTTTGTCTCCACAATTGGCACAGCCTTGGCTCAGCCCTGGCACACAGATAAGTCCCTTGTAAATGGTATCCCTGAATATAGGAAGTTGGCTCTGTATATACTATTTCAAAGTAAGAAATAGTGTGCACAGAATCCAAGGGTTCCCCTTAGAGGTAAGATAGTGGCAAAAGTAGATAATTCTAATGCTCTATTTTGTGGTAGTGTGGTCGAGAAGTAGGCTTATCAGAGGGTAGTGTTAAGCATGTGTTGTACACACACAAGGAATAAATGAGGACCACACACTCAAAGACTTACTCCAGGCCAATAGGTTTTTATATTCAAAAATATATTTTCTTAGTTTATTTAAGAACCACAGGTTCAAGATTTACATTAAACACTTTAAATGTAAGGTACTTCACTTAGATACTTCAGGAACTTTGGATGAATCCAATATCATGTACAGTCTTAGTAAAAATGGCAATAAGCTATGTTCAAAGTGGACACTGCAAAAATCAACAGTTCCTGGGGGAGGTAAGTAAAGGTTAGATTAGGAGGTAAGTAAAACACTTACAAGTCTCAGTCCTGGGGCATAGGCAGCCCACCGTTGGGGGTTCAAGACAACCCCAAAGTTACCACACCAGCAGCTCAGGGCCAGTCAGGTGCAGAGGTCAAAGAGGTGCCCAAAACACATCGGCGCCTATGGAGAACAGGGGTGCTCCGGTTTCAATCTGCCAGCAGGTAAGTACCTGCACCCTCGGGGGGCAGACCAAGGGGGATTTTGTAGAGCACTGGGGGGGACACAAGTAGGCACACAAAACACACCCTCAGTGGCACAGGGGCGGTTGGGTACAGTGTGCAAAGCAGGCATCGGGTTTTGTATAGGTTTCAATGGAGCGACCCATGGGTCACTCTAGCGGTGCAGGCAGGTACAGGGGTGGCTTCTCGGGACAGCCACCACCTGGGCAAGGCAGAGGGTTGCCTGGGGGCCACTCATGCATCGAAGTTCGGTTCCTTCAGGTCCTGGGGGCTGCGGGTACAGTGTTGGTTCCAGGAGTCAGGTCCCTAGTTACAGGCAGTCGCAGTCAGGTGGAGCCTCTGGATTCTCTCTGCAGGCGTCGCTGTGGGGGATCAGGGGGGTCGTCTCTGGTTCCTCACGGGCTCGCAGTCGCCGGAGAGTCCTCCCTGGGGTGTTGGTTTTCTGCAGATCGAGCCGGGGCGTCGGGTGCAGAGTGAAGAGTCTCACGCTTACGGCGGGAAACGTGAAGTCTTTAGAAGTTGATTCTTTGTTGCAAAGAAGTAGCTGGTTTTGAACAGGGCTGCTGTTCACGGGAGTTTCTTGGTCCTGTAGTCCAGGGCAGTCCTCTGAGGCTTCAGAGGTCGCTGGTCCCTGTCGGATGCATCGCTGGAGCAGGTTTTCGAAGTTGGAGACAGGCCGGTAGGGCTGGGGCCAAAGCAGTTGTCATCTTCCTCCTTCTCTGCAGGCTTGTAGGTCAGCAGTCCTTCTTCTTTATTCAGGTTGCAGGAATCTGATTTCCTGAGATCTGGGGAGCCCCTAAATACTGAATTTAGGGGGTGTTTAGTTCTGGGAGGGCAGTAGCCAATGGCTACTGTCCTTAAGAGTAGCTACACCCTCTTAGTGCCTCCTCCCTGTGGGGAGGGGGGCACATCCCTAATCCTATTGGGGTAATCCTCCAAACCCATGATGGAGGATTTCTCAAGGCAGGGGTCACCTCAGCTCGGGACACCTTAGAGGCTGTCCTGACTGGTGGGTGACTCCTCCTTGTTTTTTTCATTATTTCGTCCAGCCTTGCCGCCAAAAGTGGGGGCAGTGGCCGGAGGGGCGGGCATCTCCACTAGCTGGGATGCCCTGGCGCGCTGTAACAAAAGGGGTGAGCCTTTGATGCTCACCGCCAGGTGTTACAGTTCCTGCAGGGGGAGGTGATAAGCATCTCCACCCAGTACAGGCTTTGTTAACAGCCATAGAGTGACAAAGGCACTCTCCCCATGTGGCCAGCAACATGTCTGGTGAGTGGCAGGCTGGCAGGAACTGGTCAGCCTACACTAGAAGGGTAGGTATTTAGGGGGCATCTCTAAGATGCCCTCTGGGTATATGTTACAATAAACTGCACACTTGCATCAGTGAGCATTTATTGTGCTGAGAAGATTGATACCAAACTTCCCAGTTTTCAGTGTAGCCATTATGGAACTGTGGAGTTCGTGTTTGACAAACTCCGAGACCATATACTCTTATGGCTACCCTGCACTTACAATGTCTAAGGTTTTGCTTAAACACTGTAGGGGCATAGTGCTCATGCACATATGCCCTCACCTGTGGTATAGTGCACCCTGCCTTGGGGCTGTAAGGCCTGCTAGAGGGGTGACTTACCTATGCCACAGGCAGTATTTTGTGGGCATGGCATTCTGAGGGGGATGCCATGTCGACGTTTCCTTTTTCTCCCCACCAACACACACAACCTGTAATGGCAGTGTGCATGTGTTAGGTGAGGGGTCCCTTAGGGTGGCACAACACATGCTGCAGACCTTAGGGACCTTCCCTGGTCACAGGGCCCTTGGTACTACTGGTACCTTTTACAAGGGACTTATCTGTGTGCCAGGGGTGTGCCAATTGTAGAAATAATGGTACATTTTTAGAGAAAGAACACTGGTGCTGGGACCTGGTTAGCAGGGCCACAGCACACTTCTCAGTCAAGTCAGCATTAATACCAGGCAAAAAGTGGGGGGTAACTGCAACAGGGAGCCATTTTCCTACAGATGTCCATGCTTCCACTTTGATAATAACATAATCATTGACCGAGGAGAATCTACCATTATTAAAGGTTACCTTAGCAGCACCATCCGACTTAGAAAGTCCATTAACGAAGCGCAGACCATTGTTCAGTAAAAGATCAGTAAAGGCCTCAGCTTTTTTTGTAGACTTTAAACAACTCATAACTGTCTCAGGGATCCCCATACTGCAATCTTCCAGCAAGATTTTGCTGTTGTTGATGGTGTTGCAGGCTAATGTGTTGAAATCACCACAGATCAGCATCACACTCTTACCTCTTCCATACTCCCATGTTGTTTTACCATCTACCATGCCTCTTCTGATTTTTCCAATATATGTGGAGCACTCTTTCCAAAGTGCCTGGATCCCCGGGGACCACCCCGGTGGAATATATACATTCGAGATATCAACCACCACTCCTTTATCATTTCCTGACCTACGTTTCACATGCTGAATGTTGGTGGAAACTATCAGGAGCGGCACATCTACTTGCTCTACTTTGCAGTTTAACCTACAGAAGACCCATATTGAAATACCCCCTGATGGGCGTCCCTTCCTAGACCAGGTGGCCAGCATATCAAACCCCAAGAACTTATAGGTGCATATTGCTTCAATAGCCCATGTTTCTTCAAACCTGCAAATATCATGCAAACTGACATATTGCAACCAATATTGTATTTTGCTAGCCAAACCTGCTATGTTCCAGGACAGAATTCGCAGACAGCCCCTCTTTGAATTATTGCAGGGGGGAGATATAGAAGATGGTGCATACGGGAGAATGGCAGAAGAGGAAGGGAGTTTCTTCGCTGTTCAGTCAGCTCTTGGTCTAGGGGAAGCTCCTGAATCTCCAGCATGTACAGCTGCTACCCTTGACCAGTCCTCGCAGTTGATCCCTTTTATCCTCTCATCGTGGCTAGGGATCCTGATTTGTCTACTGTTCTTGTGAGTAGTGATGGTGGGTATTGCACTCTGCTGCCCTCGGCTATAGTTCTCTTCTTTTTTTGCCATGATGCCAGTCAGGACCTATAAGGGCTACCATCCCTTGACATATCTGAGCTGCTCCCACAACGCTCATCCCAGCTGGTTTCCTCCTGGTTAGAGGTTGGGCATGGCAGCACAACGACCCCCATTATGTGTAAACAATCCGCGTGGTTGAGGATTAGTCTGGCTATGCCTGGTAAAGCAAATTCAACCAGATCTGAGGGGCAGAAGATGGCAAGGTCACCTTGAGTGGTAGTAGAATGGATACACCTTCTGCCATGATCAGATCTCTGTTACTTAGTTCCCAGCTTTACTAGTTTCACGTTGCTAGAGGAGAGAACTCTCAGCTCAGGTACAGCGTAGAAGAGGCTTAATAATCTTGACCTTTTGAGGGGTTGATTTAGACCAACATCAGGGAAGAGATCAATGAATTCCAGACACTGCCCACCGTATTCTCTCCCTGGCACGACACGAGGGGGGACAACAGTACTGTCATAATGTAGATCACATACATCCAGGCTGTCTCTGTGTCTAGATCCTGAGGGCACTGTAAATGGCAAGGCATCCATGTTCAAGCCAAGAAGCACCCTCGGTTCTCTGGGTGTATATAAATCCTTCTGCTCGATTTGGTCTGCCTTCGTCTCCTGGGAGCAAGGCAAAGGGCTACCAGTCTTAGCTACCCTCCTTGGGCCCTACCTCGCCACCATTCTTTTTCTCTTTATTAATATTAACCCTTTCTTCTTGTTCCTAGGCATCCTTGCCCTTGATGGACTTTCTTGACAGACTGGTCCTACTGCTATACCCCCCCCCAACTTCGGCAATCCCTGCAATGTTGGAGTTGGGTGGATTGTGAGGGTTCTGCTACCCCCCAGCACTTAGCAGCCTGCCAGGAGGCATTATCAGGCAGGGAGGCAGCTGAGTTTCTGATATCTGTGTTCTCCCCACTTGGCACATCCTTAGAGCTGGTGGCTGAGGTTAACCCACACCCATCTATATGATTCTTAGTGTCAGAGAACAACCATTGGAGGGAGTAGACTGGAAATGGTGTAGCCCACTTCCCTTTTTTTTGGCACCTCCCTTCTTCTTATTACCCCTGCCCGAGATTACCCCTTTTTCATCCGAGGTTTCACCCTGGGGCCCCAGAGTTCTCTTTTATACTCCACAGTACTAGCTAGATTCAATAGCTACAGCTTTTTCTCTGGGGCTAGCCTGGTATTTTTCTGCAGAGACGCTGCCCCTCCCTGCTGCAGTAAGCCCAGCACCCTCTGCATGGTCATAGGCGCCGTCGCCACGGGGTTGGCCATGATTGCATTTGTCTGTAGTTGACTCCCAGTTTAAATAGGGGTGGAATCTACGGTTTGCGTCTTTGCAGTACTCCTTGTAGGATATGAGGGATTGGTCCGGCTGAGGCTAACACACCAGGAAGACTGGGGAAGTCTATCCTGGTTCGTCCCATCTGTTCTTTCTGCCGGGAATCGGGCCTGCAATATCATGGTTAGTAGTAAGTCTATGTGCTCAGTGCCCCCATGAAATTTCTCCAAAAATGTGGGGATCAAAACTAGAACATTGTTTAATACAGTCATAGCCTCGGAGATTACAAAACCCTGTGGGGGCTCTGCAGATACAGGATTAGTCCTTGAAAACTGGCAGGCAGAGATGTGCTGGTATTTGGAATCATTTAAGCAGAACCCCCCACTGGGGGAGGAGCTAATATTCGCAAATGTAAAGCCAAACGCAGCCTCCGCCGAGGCCAGAGGGCTATTTTCGGCTGCCAGCAAGACCTTAGATGGCTCACAGGATCCAGCTTTATTCCAGGACGCTACTGGGCTGCAAGGTACATCAGTGAGCATATAATCCAAGAACGTCAGGGGCTTTCATTGCTTGCAAGGCATCTTGGCCCTCCCTTCACTGGAGCCCCCTAGGTTCGTTCTCCATTCTTGAGCTCTCCAATGCTCTTTGTTGTCCCTTTGGCGTGTGGCATGAGTTCCTATGAGTTTGCTCATCCACCGGCGCTGTCACTAGTGATCGGGTCAGAGCAGTTTTAACACTCTCAGCAGCTCTTGTCTCGCTGTCTCTCTCTAAACATCTGCCGTGGGATTCTCTACCACCATACTTCTCCAGGGGTATCCCCTGTTCCAGGGTGGCCCCCAGCAACCCTAGCTGCTCCTGCGGTTCTGTTTGCTCAGTATCTGCTGTAAAGGAGGTGCCTTATCTACCTTCTGGTAGAAACTAGTTATTAGCCTCTTGGGGAGTTTGGAGTCAGCCTCGCTGCAGTTGTCATGTAACCGGGGTGTAGCGGGGGCAGAATCAAGTCCTGTGGGCATGGGTCCGTGGGGGACGTCAATAATCCTTGCCATGGCTGTGAATTCCTTCCACCCAAATCCTTTTGCCTGGTTTGCGCCATAATCAATCTACTAAATACTCTTATTGAGCGCCTCTGTACTGTTTTCCTTGCACTAGTTTTTCGTCTATTTTTCAGCATCATTTCCTGTTGTTTTCTAGTGACCAGCGGTGTACAGCAGTGGCCAATTGATTTGTCGACCACTGTCGACCACTGTGTGCGATTATATACTACAGTTGCAGTGACCCAGCAGTGTGTACCACTCAGTCCTGATCCAGGTGGTGGAGGAGCACACGGAGTGGAGCAAGTCGCACCAGAACCTGGTCTGGCTACTTCTGCGCCTCTCCGGCTCAACCCTAAGGCCCTGGCTCTAACACCGCAGCCACGCACACCACACCAGCTCTGTCCTGTCCTGCAGCGCCAACCGTCTTATGTCTCCATGTCTCAATATCTCACTGTCTCGGTACATCCTCATAACACAATCGCCGTTAGACCAACTGGTTGACAAGTTGATCCCTCGTTAGTGACAAAGTGGTCGGGCAGTGGTTGGGAAGCCCTTTTACAGGCATGTATATCTTTATATTCTTATGTCTTCATTTCTTTATATGCCCCTTTGTTGAAGTGCAAGAGAGCAGGGAAGCGCAGGCAAGCAGGGTGTGGGGGGAGAACTAAGAGCTGGAGCTGGAGTGGATATTATGCAGGTTCAGGCAGTTCAGGCAGTAACACCCCTCCTTCTCCTGACCTTCTTTCCTCCCTGGCAGCCGTTGGTGGGGTGAAGAATGCTGCAGGTCCCGTAGAAACTGTGGGTTCCAAGGCTTTCCAGGCCTCACAGGTCGTTTTAGGGCTGGGTTTGGCAGCTCCTGCTGCTTGGAGAGCTCAGAAGGAACTCAGGCCTTGGGGGGCCTCAAGTACCTTTTTGCCGTTACCAGATGCTCTCCTCTTGGTCCACGGCCCTCGCTGCAGTGCCACACGCTGCGTCCCCAGTTGTGCTCACAGCTCATCCGTCAGCACGTCTCGGTCTCCGTCAGCGTTAGCACATCCGCTCCGTCCTCTGTGAATCTCACAAATCACCACAGCAATCTTACTGTTCTCTCAATCCTTTCTTACTGTTCTCTCAATCGTGCTGTTCTCAATCGGCTTTATTACAGTAACACTGAACTAGATTAGTATAGGCAGTCCCCCCAACTGGAGGTAACTATGCACTATATATACACTTTATATGTTAGGAATTAGCATATAGGAGGAACAACAAGCATTGGCAAGGAATAATAGAAAATAGCTAGGGCCCTACATGGGGGCCAAACCATATACTAAAATAGTGGAATGCGAAGTTAGGTCCCACACCCAAGGATGTGGAGTAGTTAGAAGGGAGCTGGTTGAACTCGGAACCCCAAGAGGTGAGTACCTAGGTGACCCCCAGTGACCAGGAGGGCAGAGGTAAGTTACCTGGTCTTCCCAAAGACTAACAAGGGGACTTATAGAAGTAAGATTGAAAGACCAGGACCAGTACATCTGAACCCAGTGGTGGATTCCCGAAAAAAGGACATGCAAAAGAAAGGGGCAGAGTTCAGTCCACACAGGAGTGTCCAGGTGGGGCCTGTCCAGGTGGGTCAGGAGTCAGTGCCCTTCTCTTCTGTGGATGAAGATTCAAGTCGACGAGGGAAGATGAAGATCAGCTGTGAAGCCCAGGAGCTGCAGAGAGGCCCTTGGAGTCGAGCAGAAGATGTCCATCTTCAGTCGCCAGGTCGCAGATGGTCAGTGGTCAGCAGGACTACCAACAAGCCTGGGCAAATACAAACCTGGGCAGAAGACAATTGGAAGCGCTGTAGAGGACCAGCAAGGTCCAGGGGACTAGACCCTTGGAGGGGAGTCTGTGCTGGCCCTCCAAGGTTGGGAGAGCCAGCAAAAGCAGCAGCAGCCTCCACAGGCAACCCACTAGCAGCAGGCAGAGTAAATTGCTGTGAAGCCCAGTCACCACGCCTGGAGAGGAGTCCCACGCCGCTGGAGCAGCAGAGGAGAGATTGTCCTTGCAAGGGTGAAGTGCAGAGGGTCGGGGCTACTTGGAGCCTGAAGATCCCATGGAGCAGGAGTCAATAAACTTTGGCTGCTGCAAGAGTTGCAGTGTACAGGGGGTACTGTCCTGCAAGGGGAAGCAAGGTGTGGGAAGCTGGCTCTATATATACTATATCAAAATGAGATATAGTGTGCACAGAGTTCAGGGCTTTCCCAGAGGCTTGACAGAGGCTAAAGTAGATAATACTAATGCTCTCGTTTGTGGTAGTGTGGTCAAGCAGTTAGGCTTTTCAGAGGGTGGTGCAAAGCATTTGTTGTAAGAACAGGCAATAAATGAAGCACACACTCAATCACTATCTCCACGGCAATTGTTTTTATATAGCAAACATCAGAGATGAAATGATTCAGCAAGCACAGAACTGCTGTTAAAGCAGCTCTGTACTTGCTGAAGCAATGGCACTGCAGGGGAAGCCTTAAGGCTTCCCCCACAGTGCCAGGTAGCCCGTAAGGGTTTATGATTATTTTATTTTGTTAAAAAATATATATATATAAATAAAATTTTAAAATATATAGGGACAGCGGGGTAGCTCTTGAGGCTCTCTCGCAGATCCAGAAATCCCATAAAGGACACTGCTAATTACCTCACAAATTACGGCATTCATGAAATCTTTGATAACATCATTGATAATATCAAAGTAATATTTGCAGTAACATTCTTGACAAAAAAAACTGTGCATGGCCTGGGTGCGATTTATAGTTACCTTAGGGCACGAGATATAGTTACTTGAGGTTACTCTTACTATAACTGGTGAATTTCTATGGTTTGACACATTTAGAATGTGAGCCTAACTACGTCCCTGTCACCTTTGGTTTTTTTAAGTGGATAAGTATATATACCACACATGCATATATGGTATGTACTATGTATAAATTATATTCTACATATATAAATATATATTTATGCATGTTTATCCAGTATTGGATCTTTCATAAATTCACATGCTTGAATCATCCCCGTCGTCGAAGTCCCACGGTACATAAAATAGCAATAATTAACAAATAATCGTTTTTTGCCATAGGCTATAATGGAGACAGTAATTGCTCATATAGCCTAACCATGTCCTTTTGTGAAAAGGACCCAAACCTGCCTGCTGACCAATCAGGCACCAGCACCCTCTAGAACACTCTCCAGAGAAGCTCCTTCCCTCAGATTTTCTACCACACGTCGTGTGAAGGGAGTCTCCCGGAGCTCTGCTCAGTTTTTCTTCTACTTCAGAACATTTTCTCTCAAAATAATTGAAAATATGTTGGATTCTTCTAGAAAAGGCCTTTTTCGCCCTTGCAAGACCTGTCGAAAGAAAAGGCTCCATGTGGATGATCCACATAAAGACTGCTTGTATTGTCTCTACCCACAACACCAGGTTAAGGACTGCAAGATATGTTGCACCTTCTCCACAAAAACCCTCAGGGACCGTGAGGGTAGACTCCTGACATGGTTACAGGCTAAATCCTGTACTTCAGGTGAGGAAAGTGGGTCAGAGAGGCCACATAAAAGGTCCAAATCTGAGGACCTGGGCCACACAGAAAAATCTAGAAAGAGGCAGAAATTACATCATGGGAAGGGCTTACAGACTTCAGTCTCCTCTGAGCCTTCCTCTTCTCTACAAAAGAAGGAGTCCTACTGTCTTTCTCCTTCTTCAGAGCCTTCTACTTCAGGAAAAGTGACTCTTAAAATCAGATCGATGATGACACCATCGTCGACGACCCTGACGACGACGGTACTAACAACTAACGTCTCCACTACATCGTCGACGAGACTGTCGTCAGCGTCGACTACTCTAACATCTACGGTAAGGGTTCCTATCCCCTCACTCAAACCTCCGTCGATGAGAACTCCAGAACCGAGTGAGTCGTTGACGTCATCGACGACGACAACATCGTCGCTTATGACACCGTCAACGACAGCCCCGTCGACTATCATATCAACTACGCCAATGTCATCGGCTGTTTCACTGTCGACGAGGACACCGTCAAAGAAGCCGTCGTCGACGAAACCACCATCGACGAAACCACTGTCGACGACACTACCGTCGGCGAGACCATCGTCGACGAGACCACCGTCTACGAGACCATCGTCGATGGAAAAATCAGTACCGTATACGGCATCGTCAACTTTCACACCATCGACTACTGCACTGGTGCCTGTCAGGCAGATAGAGGCAACTCCTACCTCTTCCAGGTCTCCAGAGCTCCGAGCCATGGTCAGGATCACATCTCTGCCCACACCAGACAGTTATCTAATAGACACATCTCCTAGCAAAGTGTCAACTTTAGTACCCAGTCATCTTCTTGACTGGGAGGAATCTGATGAAGGTCCATTCGGAGATGCACACAGCCCATCACAGCTCCACGTCAAGTATCAAGAAGAAGATGACGATGATGAGTATGACCAGTACTAACCATACTACTCTCATCAGGAACACTATTATCAACCAAGAGAGCCTCAGCATAGAGACTCTATACAGATGCCTTCCTCATTAATCCAGGATTTACAATCTATGCTACAGGATTATGGGAGAAGGTTCCCAGTGGCAGCAGAAGATCAGCCACCACTGCCAGTCTCTCCGGTGACACCAATCAATGTCCCTACTCCTCCAGCTACTCCAAGAATGACACCCCACTCGGTGTTAGCTGCACCCTCTAGAGATGAAGGTTCCACTTCAGGGGAAGAAGAAGAAGAGGAAGGAGAAATTTCTACCACGCAACATCCTACTGAGGAATGGGATGACTACTTGGCCCCCACTCCTTCACCACCTCCTCGCCCCTCCGATTCTCCACCCGAGGACATAGGTGGTTTCCATAATCTTATGGACAAAGCTGCTGTACGTTTTCACCTTCCAACATCTGTCTCTCAGTCGGAATGTTTCCTACATGATTTTAAGGAGCAGTCAAGGACGTCTGTATGGTCCATTCCGATTATCGATTTTATATGGAGTGAGGGTACAAAGATTATGCGCAACCCGGCTACAGTCCCACCAGTCCCGCAAAAACTGGACAAGAAATACAAGGCAACCCAAGACTCTCTGGCATGTCTTACTGGCCATCCAAAGCCTGATTCAGTTATTTCACAAGCTGCTCAAAGGCGTTCTAAAAACCCATTGACGCCTATCTCTACTCCTCCAGACAAAGAAGGACGGAGATTAGATAATATAGGCAAAAGATTCTCATCTATGTCGGCAATCACTGTCAGAGCAGCAAATTCTTTGGAAATCCTGGTTCGTTATGACCGGCAAATGTGGTCGGACATGCAACCTTTCTTGGACCTCATCCCTGAAAGCAAGCAAGCAGGGGCACGGAAGATCCTCCAAGAGGGTGAGCGTACGTCGGAAGAAATAATCGACTGCGCTCTTGATATAGCCTCTACTGGTTTTCGTCAACTAGCAGGTGCCGCTGTCTTACACTGCCAGGGTTGGCTCAAAGCCACATCTTTCAGGCCGGAAGTGCAGTCCCGGATCCTCGACATGCCTTACGATGGCGAATCTCTCTTTGGCAAGCACGTAGGTGACGCACTCCAAGCCATCAAGACCGACACGGACACTGCCAAGTCCCTAGGTACCCTGCAGTACTGAAAACAGCCCTTTCGGGGTGCTAGAGGAAGAGGTTTCACCTCATTTCGAGGTTCCTTCCACAGGCAGTACCAGCAATCCCAGTATAGGCCTTCCTATCACCAACAGTACAGGCAATCATGTACTGCTTCCTATGCCAGACAGGGAGGAAAAAGAAGACAGGGTTCACAAACCAGAGATCAGCCCAGAAAATAATGATCTTCTCCAGGCACCGGCTATGCTCCCCCAATGGTCACACCATAGGCAAATAGGAGCAAATATTTCCAACTACATCCAGGAATGGAAGAAAATAACATCAGACAAATGGGTGCTGGATATAGTGACAAGAGGTCATACCCTGGAATTCATTCAAAAGCCACCGCATCATCCACCAAGATCAAGCAGACCTCTCCATCTTCGTCTGCTTCAACAGGAGGTATTCAGCCTGCTTGCCAAAGGAGCTATAGAGGCAGTTCCATTTCAACAACGAGGTCTCGGATTCTACTCCCGTTTCTTCCTCATAAGGAAGAAGTCAGGGGAATGGCGTCCTATACTAGATCTCAGGAAACTGAACAAGTTCCTTCCGAAGCAATCTTTCCGGATGATCACACTGTCAGATATCCTGCACTTCCTCAATCCTGGAGATTTTATGACAACTTTAGATCTCCAGGACGCCTACTTCCACATACCAATACACCAAAAACATCGCAAATATCTCCGCTTTACGGTAGCCGGTGTCCATTATCAGTTCAAAGTCCTACCATTTGGTCTGAGATCAGCTCCAAGAATCTTCACGAAATGCCTTGCCCCAGTCGCAGGTTTCCTCCGAAGCAAGGGTTTCCAGGTGTTTCCATACCTGGACGACTGGCTCATAAAAGCTCCATCAACGCTACTAGCTTCCAAAGCGACAAACGCCTGCTTAAAATTATTCCACAGTTTGGGTCTAACAGTGAATCTACAGAAGTCAATCGTACTTCCCTCATGCAGAAGAGTTTTCCTCGGAGCAGAATTAGACACTATCCAAAACAAGGCATATCTCACTCCAGCAAGGCAGCAGAAGCTAACCCACTTGGCTGTCAGAATCTCCACAAAAGAGTTTGTTTCAGTACGACTGTTCAAGTTGCTTCTGGGCATGATTTCCTCGGCCATAGTCCTAGTATGACTAGCAAGACTCAGAATGAGGCCGCTGCAAGAAGAACTGCAACTCCAATGGACCCAGTCGCAAGGGTCCTTCGACGACTTAATAACTATCACACCAAAAATTCGGCAGGCGTTGAAATGGTGGTCTCACACCAACCACCTCTCCCAAGGACTTACTTTTCTAGCACCGATAACAGACTTTGTCATCACCATAGACGCCTCCTTGGAAGGCTGAGGAGGCCATTTGCAGGACATGCGCATTCAAGGCAGATGGTCCAATCTCCAGAAAGAAATGCACATAAACCTGCTAGAACTGAAGGCGATCCATCTCACGCTCAAAGCTTTTCTGCCACGCATCGCAGGGTCTTCAGTGTTAGTCAGAACGGACAACACAACAAGTATGTTTTACATCAACAAGCAGGGAGGAACAAGATCCCTCTCCCTCTCAAGAGAAGCTCAGTCTCTTTGGGACTGGCTCACACTGAACAACGTCCGCCTCAGGGTGGAGCACCTGCCTGGGGTCAACAACGCCCTAGCGGACTCTCTCAGCAGGACGGACGACAACTGCCACAAGTGGGAACTCAACCAGAACATACTCGACGGCATCTTCCAACGATGGGGGCGGCCGATCCTAGACTTGTTTGCCACCAACCTGAACGCCAAATGCCAGTTCTACGCCAGTCGATACCCACTCCCGGGGTCGTGGGGAAATGCTCTTTTGATGAGATGGTCCGGGATCTTTGCCTACGCTTTTCCCCCCATCCCTCTGATTCCCAGGCTCCTCAGGAAAATGAAGTCCGAATGCTGCAGGATCATTCTTATAGCCCCCAGATGGCCCAGACAGTACTGGTACACAGAGCTCCTACTCCGGTCCGTGGCCAATCAGGTCCGCCTTCCTTGCAACCACAATCTTCTAACGAAGAATCAGGGTCTCATCCTTCATCCCGACCCAGCTTCACTACAATTGCATGCTTGGCTCCTGAGTACAGAGAGTTTCACGATATGAATATCGATCAGGAATGTAGACTAATATTATCTAGGGCACGAGCAGAGAGCACAAATAAGAGGTACAAACCCAAGTGGAAGAGATTTTGTGTTTGGTGCTCTTAGAACAATTTTCACCCGTTCCAAAGTAACCCTGAGCAAATTCTTTCTTACCAGCTCTCTCTCTCCAAGGCTGGTCTTTGCCATGCATCAGTCAAGATTCACCTAACAGCTATAGCCTCATATAGGCGATCGGCTGAGATGCCATCTATCGGCTCATCCAGAATCATTAAGCAGTTTATGAAAGGGCTTTTCCGCACTTTTTCCCCGGTGCGGCTACCTCCGCCAGAGTGGCACCTTAATATAGTCCTTTCTCAGCTCATGAAAACTCCTTTCGAGCCCATTCACAGGGCGGAACTCAAGTACATCACTTGGAAAGTGGCAACCTTGCTCGCTCTCACTTCTACCAGGAGAGTCAGTGATAAAGAGGCGTTCACTACTAAAGAACCCTTTTTAGTTTTTTCTGAGGACTTCGTTATGCTCAGAACCAACCCCAAATACATTCCCAAGGTGCCATCTTCATTCCATCTCAATGAACCCGTGATACTACGAACCTTTTTTCCAAATCCCACTACGATCGCAGAGAAAACTCTGCACTCTTTGGACATCAAACAATGCCTCAAATTTGATCTTCAAAGTACCAAACAAATCAGAAAATCAGACCAACTCCTGGTATCTTATTCTCTTGGACGACAGGGAACAGGAGCAACCAAGGCCACTATAGCCCGGTGGATTTCCTCGACAATCCAATTCTGTCACACCAAGGCAGGAAGACCGCTGACTAGGCTCCCGAGAGCCCACTCCACGAGAGTAGTCTCCACATCGGCTGCTTTGTTTCAGGGTATTGCCCTTGATAAGATATGTTAAGCTGCGACATGGAAAACTACGCACTCCTTTACGCAGCACTATTGTTTGGAGTCATCACAGAGAACCGACTCTCTAGTAGGACAAGCTGTTCTACGCCATCTCTTTCATTAAGGTGAGACCTTTCCTTAGTTATATAGAAATGGTTTGAGATGCAAATAACCGTGATTTCCATTAATATATATATATATATATATATATATATATATATATATATATATATATATATATATATATATATATTTTTTTTTTTAATACTTCTATATGAGTATATGCATGTATATATATATATATATATATATATATATATATATATATATATATATATATATATCTATCTGCATTTACAACACAAATATCTATATTCCCCTGAAGCTCAGGATAAAAAGTTTATGAGTTAACTATTTATATTGGAAATAGAGGGTCTTCACGCTCGCACCCTCCATCCATGGTGGTTATAATGTTTAACAACAGTACTGCTGACAATTCAGATTCAAGCATGTGAATTTATGAAAGATCCAATACTGGATAAGAAAACAAGTTACTTACCTGTAACTACAGTTATCCAGTATTGGTATCTTTCATAAATTCACATGCGACCCACCCTCCTCCCCTTTGACGCTCGCATTTCCTCTCAGGTTAGAATCTTTCACTCTCGTGCTGGAAAATCTGAGGGAAGGAGCTTCTCTGGAGTGTTCTAGAGGGTGCTGGTGCCTGATTGGTCAGCAGGCAGGTTTGGGTCCTTTTCACAAAAGGACATGGATAGGCTATATGAGCAATTACTGTCTCCATTATAGCCTATGGCAAAAAACTTTTATTTGTTAATTATTGCTATTTTATGTACCGTGGGACTCCAACTTCGACGACGTGGGTTGATTCAAGCATGTGAATTTATGAAAGATACCAATACTGGATAACTGTAGTTACAGGTAAGTGACTTGTTTTCTTATAGATATATATAATGTTTGAGAAGTGCTCCCAGGTCCCAGCACTTGGGCTGGACTATTCAATGCTTATGACTTTAATGAAGATTCCCCTAGAAGAGAAATAGGATTACAGGTAAGCAGTTTATCCTCTTACCAGTTCAGAAAACTGCATCCACATAGTATCAATACTGTGAACAGTGTAAGTGCAGGGTAGTTTGCAGTGAAGGTGCATGACAATTAACAGTGGAAGTGCACGATAGCTGGCAGTTGAAGTCCTGAAATTTTTTAAAGTAGAAGTACACGACAGCTAACAGTGAATGTCAGAACAGGCAGCAGTGGAAGCGCAGAACAGCTAATTGTGGAAGTACAGAAACTCTGAGAATAGAAGTACAGGACAGCTAATGGCGGAAGTGCAGAAATGCTATGTGTAGAAGTAAGAGGCATCTAACAGAGGAAGTTCATGATAGCCTGCAGGGGGATTGCAAAACAGCTTATGCTTGGATTGCAGAAACGCCAACAGCAGGGCTACAGGACAGCTTATGATCAAAGAGTGGAAATGCTATCCGGTGAAGTACAGGACAGGTAATTGTGGAAGTGCAGGATAGTCATCAGTAGAATACATGACAATTAACAGTGGAAGTGCAGTACAATCTGTAGTCGAAGTGCAGGCAGCCAATGGTGGAAGTGCAGACACAGTAACAGCTAACAGATGTAGGACAGCTAACAGTGGAAGTGCAGAAACACTAGGAGAGGAGGTACAGGACAGCTAATGATGGGAGTGCAGGACAGGTAACAGTGGAAGTGCAGGATAGTCATCAGCAGAAGTACCTGACAACTAACAGTGGAAGTGCAGTACAATCTGTAGTGGAAGTGCAGGCAACCAGCGGTGTAAGTGCAGACACATTAACAGCTAACAGATGTAGGACAGCTAACAGTGGAAGTGCAGAAACACTATGAGAGGAAGTACAGGACAGCTAATGATGGGAGTGCAGGACAGCTAACAGTGGAAGTGCAGAAACACTAGGAGAGGAGGTACAGGACAGCTAATGATGGGAGTGCAGGACAGCTAACAGTGGAAGTACAGGATAGTCATCAGTAGAGGTACCTGACAACTAACAGTGGACGTACAGTACAATCTGTAGTGGAAGTGCAGGCAGCCAGCGGTGTAAGTGCAGACACAGTAACAGCTAACAGATGTAGGACAGCTAACAGTGGAAGTGCAGAAACACTATGAGAGGAGGTACAGGACAGCTAATGATGGGAGTGCAGGACAGCTAACAGTGGAAGTGCAGGTTAGTCATCAGTAGAAGTACCTGACAACTAACAGTGGAAGTGCAGTACAATCTGTAGTGGAAGTGTAGGCAGCCAGCAGTGTAAGTGCAGACACACTTACAGCTAACAGGTGTACGACAGTTAACAGAGGAAGTGCAGAAACACAATGAGAGGAAGAACAGGACAGCTAATGATAGGAGTGCAGGACAGCTAACAGTGGAAGTGCAGGATATTCATCAGGAGAAATACCTGACAACTAACAGTGGAAGTGCAGCACAATCTGTAGTGGAAGTGCAGGCAGCCAACGGTGGAAGTGCAGACACACTAACAGCGAAGAGATGTACGACAGCTAACAGAGGAAGTGCAGAAACACAATGAGAGGAAGTACAGGACAGCTAATGATAGGACTGCAGGACAGCTAACAGTGGAAGTGCAGTATAATCTGTAGTGGGAGTGCTGGACAGCCAGCGGTGACACTACACGAACACACAGATAAGGGTAAAAGTGTCCCACAATACTGTGGGGTTAAATAAAAGGTACTCCCACCGACCACCTACAGGGTAGAGTTCTGATGATTGTAAGCTGTTAACACAACGTGCACTAGCAGCTGTAACAGCCTTGCAGCAGGAAGGTATTACTACTGTACTTCAAGTAGCTGCAGTCAGGACAGGCATAATGAGATTACTGCTCGTAAGGAGGATATGACAGGCCTGCTAGTAGCCTCTGCAGCTGCTTCATCTGTCCTTGCTTGATTAATCAAGACCTCTGTGGAGATGCCTGAATCCAATGGTGCCCTTCCCTTTCTTCCAGATCTCTGCAGCACCCTGCTCTCCAGTGCCAATGGATCGCTGGCCTCTGCCAACCACCCAGAGAACTACGCCAACAATGCCAGCTGCCTCTGGCTGATTCGGATCCAAAGACAACAGGTGACCAGAGGGTCTGGGTATCCAGGATGCGCGTGCATAAGTGAAAAGGCGCTTCTGCCACTGTCCAGTAATGACTGTCCAAACTTGTGCAGGCATTGCACAATTTGCATGTGCAGCTTGTGCACACGCATGTCCAGAACTGTATCTTAATCACTGTGCAAACCCCGCATTTTTAACATTCTTTTTAACTCGGCTTAACTCCAGCGAAGGGGCCTGTTTTTAAACATGGGAGCAAAACCGCCTTATTCTATTCAAATGTTGAAGTCTATGTTTCATAATCTTTAATGGGTACAGCAACATTTCCCTGTATGCAGTGCTTAATTTATGAACGCAGGAGTGCCGGTGTCTGTTCAGAAGCCGGCAGCCTGTGCAAAATTAAATAAATACCAATGCTGGTAGTCTTAAATCCATTCCCAGACACACCTGCCCCTTTTTCTCGCTCTTGCAGGGTCCTGCTTTCTCCTTTTGTGAAAACTGTGCCATGTTTCTCTTTATCTTTATATGTACACAAAAAGAGAGCAATGGGAGTGTTGCTAGCCCACACCGCCTCCCTATAGAAATTATATCACCACTAATGGTGTGGGGTAGTAGGAATTGAAAGTCAGACTAGGTCAGTCTTTTTTCAGTGATGTTAGTAAGGTCACTGTAGATCCTCAGGTCGGGAAGTCATAGCTGGAAAAATGTCCAGGCTAAGGGGTGCTGTGTTGCCTACAGGGGGGTGGGGGATTTCCCTTACGGACTAGGTGGTCTCACACACATAATAGTGTCTTGCTTCATCATATGACCACCTAGCCCCACCCAAGTAAGGTGATACTACTTGGGCGGACTCAACCTCGTGGTTAAAAGAACCCGAGGGAGTGCTGAAATTAGACTGGCTGGATAATTACATTGATCCAGAAGGGGTGAATACTAAAAATACCAAGCATGTCACCAGTAGCTTCTGCTAATTTTAATGAAGGTGCATGCTGGTAAGCCTAAAACTAAAGGGGAAAGGCTCGTAGGAGAGTAATGTCTCTTGGAGTCTAAAAGAAAAAGTGGATGACCAACATGTTTCTGCCCTCACTCAGTGCTGGTAGGTCAGGGGCATTCGTCAGGGTCGGAGCACACGCAGTAAGTGGGGTGCTCAAAAAGTGAAAAACATATATGGCCTACCTGAACGGGTAGTTCACGATGGGGTAGGCCTGTAGTAGATAAGAATCAATGCATCAATGGATCCGCCACTATCAATTCAGAAGATATATGAGGTGAAAAACGTGGCAAACCACGCAAAGCACACAGCAAAATGTGAACAATACGTGCCAGGCACTCACACACACATGCAAGTGGGACTTACCCCAGGGTAAGGGGCAATCTGCCTCTGGTCTGGCTAGTGCCGGGGGGGGGGGTTTCCCTTGTAGTCACACTCTGGGGAGATAAAGGGTTAAGGAGGAATACAGGTGAAGGGTCATGAAAGGGAGGAAGAATGTGCAAGACATAAGGGAAACATAAACCACGAGTGGGAAATATAAAAGAGAAAGAAGCTTAAGCCAGGGGAAAGACAAGTGGGAAAAGAAAGAAAAGACAAAGGGGGTAGGAAGGAGAAAAGAAGAAAAGAAGGAAGAAAGAAGGAAGGGAAAGAAAAAAGAAAAAAGAAAAAGGAACAGAGAAAAAAAGAAAAAGAAAAAGAAAAAGAGGAAAGAAAAAAGGGGGAAAAAAAGAAAAACTGGGAAAGGAAAAAAGGGAGAAAGAGAAGGGGTAAGAAGGGGAACAAGGGCTGCTGAAGGGAGGGGAAACAGGGGAATGGAGGGAAACTAAAAAAAATAGAAAACTGGCCCCCAAGGGGGCCACACTTACCACTCCAAAGGGAATACCAAGTGGGGTTACCTACATGCCGGAGCCAGGCCGCTCTGATACTGACTGCATGGTTGTTCTGAAATATATGTGGACCAAGAGCCAATCGGCAGGGGGCTCCGAGCGGGATCTAATTAAGAGAATCAGGTGTATCGGGCGTCCTCGTTATGGGACCACGCCCTGTATCCGGTTGCACCCCCACGAGGGCTGTGCCGGAGTGAAATGCTTGAATAAGCTGCCCGATCGTTGAATAGGGCCGTCATAATTAAAACCGCGGGGCCGTTGTGCCAGAAAGGCCCGCGGGGTGGGAGATGCCCAGCAGTAGAGAAGTAACGTGTATAGATTGAGCGCCTGCACCGCGATGCGGTTTGCAGAGGCGGTGGGCGCCCAGTGATGACGCGCCGTGAGGAGCGCAGCGCGTTAAAAGGGCGCACGGGACTCTGGGAATTAGAGTCCCGTGTAGCAAATGTGGCGCGTCCAGTAGGACTTCATGGTGCAAAGGGGGGGAAGGGGGGGGGGAGAAAAGAAAAGGGGAACGGACAGGGAGGCAGTAGACAGAAGGGGGGGGAAGGGGAGAAGGGAAGAAGCATTCTGTCAAGAAAAGAGAAAAGAGAAAGGGAAACGAGAGGGGGGAGGGGTTGGGGGGGGGGTGTTTGTGGTTTGGGAAGAGAAAGTGAAAGGACCGAAAGAAAAGAAAAGAGGAAAAGGGGTCAAAGAAAACAGTCGGAGGAGAAAAAGAAGAAGACAAGAGAGAGAGAAAGAGAGAAAGAAGGGAAAATAGAAGGCCAACACAGGCCTATAAAGAAAAAGAGAAGACAGAAAAAAAAGGGGGAGGAAAAAAACAGAGGGGGGCAGGGGAAAAAAAAAGGGGGAGGTGGAGAGCACAGGGCAGAGGAGGAGGGAAATAGGGAAAGAGAAAAGGGGGGAGCAAAGGGAAGTAGGAGCTTGGATACGGATATGAGGATAGGGAAAGGAAAAGGTGCGGGAGAAGAGGGACAATAGCTTCAATGGTTGGGGTTGTGACAATAACTCTGAAATAGATGGACGTTGCCTAGGTCAAAGATTAGTGACATAGGGATTAGATAGTGAGATCCCCGATGGGACCTTAGGAGGAATCTCGCATGGGAAAGGGTCGCCGTGCTCTTAGTTCTTATCATAGAGCTGACCACTGTATATTATCGTTCAATCCTCTAATGTCCGTTTGCAACCTCCATATCCACCTTTGTTCATACAATAGAAGTTTTTGTGTGGCATTAGTTGCTGTTGATTTCAGTTGGTCCAACACTACCCATTGCATGTGATCAGGGTGGTGATTGCTGGACACATAATGTTCGGTGAGTCTTGTGGCATCTCTCTTGCATTTGATGGTGCTCCTATGCTCGCAGATGCGTGTACCCACTCTTCTTGTCGTCATCCCAATGTATCTTTTATCACACGGGCATGTGATCATATATACCACGTTTTTGCTGTTGCAGTTCGTGAGTTGTCTAAGTTCCCAGGGTGTCCGTAGTCCCACATCAAGTGTAAGAGTTTTCTTGGTAAATGCGCAGACACTGCAGCTACCACACGGAAAGTGGCCTTTAGCGGGAGGAAGGTCCCAGAGTGTCCTTTGTTTGTTCGGGGTGAGGTTTACCCGCGGGCAGGTGTGTACAATCATGTCCCGGATACTTTTAGCTTTTCTATAAGCATTCATTGGGGTTTGAAAGGGAAGACCCCCAGATGTGAGGATTTTCCAGTCTTCATTGAGTATCTTTTTGATCACATTGGACGCTGGGTTGAATGTAGTCACACAGATCAAGGGGTCTTTTTTATTGGTTCTGCTGCTGGGATGCAGCAAAGTTTCCCTAGGGCTCACACGGGCACGTTTATCAGCCCTCCTTAGTAGATGGTGTGGGTACCCTCTGGCTCGAAGTTTACTTGTGAGCTGCTGTGCATGCTTTTTATAGTCCGTTAGTTCGGTACAATTTCGCCGAAGGCGGAGAAACTGACCTACTGGGAGGTTTTCCCTGAGGGAGCGTGGGTGGAAGCTCTGGAACTGCAGGAGAGTGTTTCGGTCAGTAGGTTTATAAAAAACCTCTGTTATCAAGGAGCCATTCTTTTCGGATATTACTAAATCAAGAAAGGAGACAGCTGGGTCACCCAGTGTGGCTGTAAATCTCAGGAAGGGGTTCAGGGTGTTTAGCCAAGTAATGAAAGAGGTTGCTTCTTCCCTTGTACCTCTCCAGATTATCAGGATGTCATCGATGTACCTTTTCCATAACCTGATCTGGTTGAAATACGGGTTTTCCTCAGTGAGAACCATTTCTTTCTCAAAGTGATCTACATATAGACATGCTAGGCTAGGTGCGAAAGTGCTCCCCATCGAGGTGCCCTGGATCTGTAAAAAGAAGTTCTTATTGAATTCGAAGAAATTCCTGGTGAGGGCTAAATGGGCTAAGTCCAGGATGAACTCTGGGGGGGTGATGTAGCTCCATACACCCCTGTTCAGAAGGTCACTTATCACTTCCAAGGTTGCCTCCTGTGGAATATTGGTATATAGTGATTCTACATCCAGTGTTATAAGATGTTCTCTGTCTTTGTCAAAATCTAGGGTATCGATAAGGGAGAGCACCTCTGTTGTATCTTTTAAATATGTGGGAATTTGTTTCACGAATGGTTGGAGGAACCAGTCGCAAAATTGGGATAGTGGTTCCAGGATGGAGCCAATTCCAGAGACAATTGGTCTTCCCGGGGGTGGATGTTTATTTTTGTGGATTTTCGGCAAAATATAGAAATACGGGGTTTTGTGGTTGGGTTGGATGAGGAAAGCGGCCTCATGTTTAGTGATCCAACCGTTGTTCAAACCCTTCTCGATCAGGAAAGCGATCTCTTCTCTGACCTCCCCTGTCGGGTCCCTTGATAGTCTCTTATAGTGATGGTCATTGTTTAGTAAACGTAGACATTCAGTATTATACATTACTGTGGACATAATCACTATGGCACCGCCTTTGTCCGCTGGTTTAATGGTGATGGAGGAGTCATTGCTCAGGTTGTGGAGGGCTGTAAGTTCTTCGGTGCTAATGTTGTGGAAGATCTCCCTTTGAGTGTTCTGGAGGTCATCGATCTTCCTGCTCACTGATTTTTCGAATGCCAGAACTTCAGGTGGCATCAGTTGGGAGGAGGGAGTGAACTTCGATTTGAGACATAACCCGGTGTTCCTTTCTCGATCTGTATTGGATTCGGGGTTCATGAGGAAAAAGGTTCTTAGCCTAATTTTGCGAAAAAATTCCGCTAGTTCTACCCTCAATTTGAAGATGTCGAGTTTAGGGGTAGGGACAAAACCCAGACCTTTCTCTAGGGCTTGGAGTTCGTTGTTGCTTAATACTCTTGGGCTTAGGTTCACAACGGTAGTGGACCCCTTATTTATGCCCTGCTTGTGCTGGGTGATTCGTCGTCTGTCGGTCCTTCCTTCAGGTTCCAACTGACTCCTTTCTTCCTGCCTCTTCCCCGTCCGGGGCCTCTCCCAAAAAAAGGGACATTGGGATAGGGCCAGGTGGTTTGTGGCTGGGGTTATATAGGGGCTTGGAACTGGTTTGGTGGCCCATAGGGGGAGGGCCAAGCCCAGGGAGCCATATTAAGTAGCGGGGGCGGAGGGCTTGTATAAGGTGTGGGCCAATTATTCCGAATATTTCCCCTCCTGCCCCGTCTAGGCCGTGTTGTCTGTGTGCGGCCAGCGTCGGAGTCTGAGCTAGAGTAGCCCCCGGAGGATGTATCGGAGGGCAAAGAGGATTGGGCTACAAAGTCTTCCCTTGAGTAGGGATGTACCCTCTCAAGGGAGAACTTGTCTAAGTCTTTCTGAAATTTGGCAATTTTCAGGTGGGTCAAATACACTTTAAACTCACTAATGGTCTTGTTAGTTTCCTCTAGTTTCTTCTTAAATGCTGCGACCGTTAGTCCAGTTTTTAGGTTACTTTCTGCCGCTTTGATTAGAAGTACTAGAGTATCTGATAGTCTGGTGGCTGTCTTGATGATTAGAATTAGCCAATCGCGTGTGCATTTCCAGGCTATCAGAGACCAGTCCTTCCTAAATTCTTTGTCCTCTAGGAAGATACGTGGTTCAGTAGTGATAATCAGACCATTTGGTGCAACGTTTTTTCTCAAATATTCGGTCAGGACAGCCCCGTGTAATATTGTTTTCACTTGTGTCCTTTTTAGTTCTATCAGAGTGTCCCAATCCCCTAGTTGGGCTATTGTCTTGGAAAGTGAGGAATCTCCTAAAAGTGAAGATGCAGCGAGGATGGCCTGAAGCTCCTCCTCGCTGAAGGCGAGCCCTTCAGCCATATTCACGAAGGGAAGTGCGGATTTCTAATAATCCTGTGCATATATCGCAGGGTTTAGAAAGTAAATAAACGAAGCTCTCACAGCTAGCTGCTGCGCTCACCATATGTACACAAAAAGAGAGCAATGGGAGTGTTGCTAGCCCACACCGCCTCCCTATAGAAATTATATCACCACTAATGGTGTGGAGTAGTAGGAATTGAAAGTCAGACTAGGTCAGTCTTTTTTCAGTGATGTTAGTAAGGTCACTGTAGATCCTCAGGTCGGGAAGTCATAGCTGGAAAAATGTCCAGGCTAAGGGGTGCTGTGTTGCCTACAGGGGGGTGGGGGATTTCCCTTACGGAAAAAAGACTGACCTAGTCTGACTTTCAATTCCTACTACCCCACACCATTAGTGGTGATATAATTTCTATAGGGAGGCGGTGTGGGCTAGCAACACTCCCATTGCTCTCTTTTTGTGTACATATGGTGAGCGCAGCAGCTAGCTGTGAGAGCTTCGTTTATTTACTTTCTAAACCCTGCGATATATGCACAGGATTATTAGAAATCCGCACTTCCCTTCGTGAATATGGCTGAAGGGCTCGCCTTCAGCGAGGAGGAGCTTCAGGCCATCCTCGCTGCACCTTCACTTTTAGGAGATTCCTCACTTTCCAAGACAATAGCCCAACTAGGGGATTGGGACACTCTGATAGAACTAAAAAGGACACAAGTGAAAACAATATTACACGGGGCTGTCCTGACCGAATATTTGAGAAAAAACGTTGCACCAAATGGTCTGATTATCACTACTGAACCACGTATCTTCCTAGAGGACAATGAATTTAGGAAGGACTGGTCTCTGATAGCCTGGAAATGCACATGCGATTGGCTAATTCTAATCATCAAGACAGCCACCAGACTATCAGATACTCTAGTACTTCAAATCAAAGCGGCAGAAAGTAACCTAAAAACTGGACTAACGGTCGCAGCATTTAAGAAGAAACTAGAGGAAACTAACAAGACCATTAGTGAGTTTAAAGAGTATTTGACCCACCGGAAAATTGCCAAATTTCAGAAAGACTTAGACAAGTTCTCCCTTGAGAGGGTACATCCCTACTCAAGGGAAGACTTTGTAGCCCAATCCTCTTTGCCCTCCGATACATCCTCCGGGGGCTACTCTAGCTCAGACTCCGACGCTGGCCGCACACAGACAACACGGCCTAGACGGGGCAGGAGGGGAAATATTCGGAATAATTGGCCCACACCTTATACAGGCCCTCCGCCCCCGCTACTTAATATGCCTCCCTGGGCTTGGCCCTCCCCCTATGGGCCACCAAACCAGTTCCAAGCCCCTATATATCCACAGCCACAAACCACCTGGCCCTATCCCAATGTCCCTTTTTTTGGGAGAGGCCCCGGACGGGGAAGAGGCAGGAAGAAAGGAGTCAGTTGGAACCTGAAGGAAGGACCGACAGACGACGAATCACCCAGCACAAGCAGGGCATAAATAAGGGGTCCACTACCGTTGTGAACCTAAGCCCAAGAGTATTAAGCAACAACGAACTCCAAGCCCTAGAGAAAGGTCTGGGTTTTGTCCCTACCCCTAAACTCGACATCTTCAAATTGAGGGTAGAACTAGCGGAATTTTTCGCAAAATTAGGCTAAGAACCTTTTTCCTCATGAACCCCGAATCCAATACAGATCGAGAAAGGAACACCGGGTTATGTCCCAAATCGAAGTTCACTCCCTCCTCCCAACTGATGCCACCTGAAGTTCTGGCATTCGAAAAATCAGTGAGCAGGAAGATCGATGACCTCCAGAACACTCAAAGGGAGATCTTCCACAACATTAGCACCGAAGAACTTACAGCCCTCCACAACCTGAGCAATGACTCCTCCATCACCATTAAACCAGCGGACAAAGGCGGTGCCATAGTGATTATGTCCACAGTAATGTATAATACTGAATGTCTACGTTTACTAAACAATGACCATCACTATAAGAGACTATCAAGGGACCCGACAGGGGAGGTCAGAGAAGAGATCGCTTTCCTGATCGAGAATGGTTTGAACAACGGTTGGATCACTAAACATGAGGCCGCTTTCCTCATCCAACCCAACCACAAAACCCCGTATTTCTATATTTTGCCGAAAATCCACAAAAATAAACATCCACCCCCGGGAAGACCAATTGTCTCTGGAATTGGCTCCATCCTGGAACCACTATCCCAATTTTGCGACTGGTTCCTCCAACCATTCGTGAAACAAATTCCCACATATTTAAAAGATACAACAGACGTGCTCTCCCTTATCGATACCCTAGATTTTGACAAAGACAGAGAACATCTTATAACACTGGATGTAGAATCACTATATACCAATATTCCACAGGAGGCAACCTTGGAAGTGATAAGTGACCTTCTGAACAGGGGTGTATGGAACTACATCACCCCCCCCAGAGTTCATCCTGGACTTAGCCCATTTAGCCCTCACCAGGAATTTCTTCGAATTCAATAAGAACTTCTTTTTACAGATCCAGGGCACCTCGATGGGGAGCACTTTCGCACCTAGCCTAGCATGTCTATATGTAGATCACTTTGAGAAGGAAATGGTTCTCACTGAGGAAAACCCGTATTTCAACCAGATCAGGTTATGGAAAAGGTACATCGATGACATCCTGATAATCTGGAGAGGTACAAGGGAAGAAGCAACCTCTTTCATTACTTGGCTAAACACCCTGAACCCCTTCCTGAGATTTACAGCCACACTGGGTGACCCAGCTGTCTCCTTTCTTGATTTAGTAATATCCGAAAAGAATGGCTCCTTGATAACAGAGGTTTTTTATAAACCTACTGACCGAAACACTCTCCTGCAGTTCCAGAGCTTCCACCCACGCTCCCTCAGGGAAAACCTCCCAGTAGGTCAGTTTCTCCGCCTTCGGCGAAATTGTACCGAACTAACGGACTATAAAAAGCATGCACAGCAGCTCACAAGTAAACTTCGAGCCAGAGGGTACCCAGACCATCTACTAAGGAGGGCTGATAAACGTGCCCGTGTGAGCCCTAGGGAAACTTTGCTGCATCCCAGCAGCAGAACCAATAAAAAAGACCCCTTGATCTGTGTGACTACATTCAACCCAGCGTCCAATGTGATCAAAAAGATACTCAATGAAGACTGGAAAATCCTCACATCTGGGGGTCTTCCCTTTCAAACCCCAATGAATGCTTATAGAAAAGCTAAAAGTATCCGGGACATGATTGTACACACCTGCCCGCGGGTAAACCTCACCCCGAACAAACAAAGGACACTCTGGGACCTTCCTCCCGCTAAAGGCCACTTTCCGTGTGGCAGCTGCAGTGTCTGCGCATTTACCAAGAAAACTCTTACACTTGATGTGGGACTACGGACACCCTGGGAACTTAGACAACTCACGAACTGCAACAGCAAAAACGTGGTATATATGATCACATGCCCGTGTGATAAAAGATACATTGGGATGACGACAAGAAGAGTGGGTACACGCATCTGCGAGCATAGGAGCACCATCCAATGCAAGAGAGATGCCACAAGACTCACCGAACATTATGTGTCCAGCATTCACCACCCTGATCACATGCAATGGGTAGTGTTGGACCAACTGAAATCAACAGCAACTAATGCCACACAAAAACTTCTATTGTATGAACAAAGGTGGATATGGAGGTTGCAAACGGACATTAGAGGATTGAACGATAATATACAGTGGTCAGCTCTACGATAAGAACTAAGAGCACGGCGACCCTTTCCCATGCGAGATTCCTCCTAAGGTCCCATCGGGGATCTCACTATCTAATCCCCATGTCACTAATCTTTGACCTGGGCAACGTCCATCTATTTCAGAGTTATTGTCACAACCCCAACCATTGAAGCTATTGTCCCTCTTCTCCCGCACCTTTTCCTTTCCCTATCCTCATATCCGTATCCAAGCTCCTACTTCCCTTTGCTCCCCCCTTTTCTCTTTCCCTATTTCCCTCCTCCTCTGCCCTGTGCTCTCCACCTCCCCCTTTTTTTTTTTTTTTTTTCCCCTGCCCCCCTCTGTTTTTTCCTCCCCCTTTTTTTTCTGTCTTCTCTTTTTCTTTATAGGCCTGTGTTGGCCTTCTATTTTCCCTTCTTTCTCTCTTTCTCTCTCTCTTGTCTTCTTCTTTTTCTCCTCCGACTGTTTTCTTTGACCCCTTTTCCTCTTTTCTTTTCTTTCGGTCCTTTCACTTTCTCTTCCCAAACCACAAACACCCCCCCCCCAACCCCTCCCCCCTCTCGTTTCCCTTTCTCTTTTCTCTTTTCTTGCCAGAATGCTTCTTCCCTTCTCCCCTTCCCCCCCCCTTCTGTCTACTGCCTCCCTGTCTGTTCCCCTTTTCTTTTCTCCCCCCCCCCCCCCCCCTTTGCACCATGAAGTCCTACTGGACGCGCCACATTTGCTACACAGGACTCTAATTCCCAGAGTCCCGTGCGCCCTTTTAACGCGCGGCGCTCCTCGCGGCGCGTCATCACAGGGCGCCCACCGCCTCTGCAAACCGCATCGCGGTGCAGGCGCTCAATCTATACACGTTACTTCTCTACTGCTGGGCATCTCCCACCCCGCGGGCCTTTCTGGCACAACGGCCCCGCGGTTTTAATTATGACGGCCCTATTCAACGATCGGGCAGCTTATTCAAGCATTTCACTCCGGCACAGCCCTCGTGGGGGTGCAACCGGATACAGGGCGTGGTCCCATAACGAGGACGCCCGATACACCTGATTCTCTTAATTAGATCCCGCTCGGAGCCCCCTGCCGATTGGCTCTTGGTCCACATATATTTCAGAACAACCATGCAGTCAGTATCAGAGCGGCCTGGCTCCGGCATGTAGGTAACCCCCCTTGGTATTCCCTTTGGAGTGGTAAGTGTGGCCCCCTTGGGGGCCAGTTTTCTATTTTTTCTAGTTTCCCTCCATTCCCCTGTTTCCCCTCCCTTCAGCAGCCCTTGTTCCCCTTCTTACCCTTTCTCTTTCTCCCTTTTTTCCTTTCCCAGTTTTTCTTTTTTTCCCCCTTTTTTCTTTCCTCTTTTTCTTTTTCTTTTTCTTTTTTTCTCTGTTCCTTTTTCTTTTTTCTTTTTTCTTTCCCTTCCTTCTTTTCTTCTTTTCTCCTTCCTACCCCCTTTGTCTTTTCTTTCTTTTCCCACTTGTCTTTCCCCTGGCTTAAGCTTCTTTCTCTTTTATATTTCCCACTCGTGGTTTATGTTTCCCTTATGTCTTGCGCATTCTTCCTCCCTTTCATGACCCTTCACCTGTATTCCTCCTTAACCCTTTATCTCCCCAGAGTGTGACTACAAGGGAAACCCCCCCCCCGGCACCAGCCAGACCAGAGGCAGATTGCCCCTTACCCTGGGGTAAGTCCCACTTGCATGTGTGTGTGAGTGCCTGGCACGTATTGTTCACATTTTGCTGTGTGCTTTGCAGTGGTTTGCCACGTTTTTCACCTCATATATCTTCTGAATTAATAGTGGCGGATCCATTGATGCATTGATTCTTATCTACTACAGGCCTACCCCATCGTGAACTACCCGTTCAGGTAGGCCATATATGTTTTTCACTTTTTGAGCACCCCACTTACTGCGTGTGCTCCGACCCTGACGAATGCCCCTGACCTACCAGCACTGAGTGAGGGCAGAAACATGTTGGTCATCCACTTTTTCTTTTAGACTCCAAGAGACATTACTCTCCTATGAGCCTTTCCCCTTTAGTTTTAGGCTTACCAGCATGCACCTTCATTAAAATTAGCAGAAGCTACTGGTGACATGCTTGGTATTTTTAGTATTCACCCCTTCTGGATCAATGTAATTATCCAGCCAGTCTAATTTCAGCACTCCCTCGGGTTCTTTTAACCACGAGGTTGAGTCCGCCCAAGTAGTATCACCTTACTTGGGTGGGGCTAGGTGGTCATATGATGAAGCAAGACACTATTATGTGTGTGAGACCACCTAGTCCGTAAGGGAAATCCCCCACCCCCCTGTAGGCAACACAGCACCCCTTAGCCTGGACATTTTTCCAGCTATGACTTCCCGACCTGAGGATCTACAGTGACCTTACTAACATCACTGAAAAAAGACTGACCTAGTCTGACTTTCAATTCCTACTACCCCACACCATTAGTGGTGATATAATCTCTTTATCTTTATCCGTCTTTCTGATCTGTATGTTTTCCCCTCTCTTGCACGCAGTAAACATCTAATGCAGAAAATAAGTGCTGGGTCCCAAAACAAAGGGCAATGGCCCCCACCACCGGCAACTACCGGCTCAAACTAAACACTTCCTGTTTACAATTTATCAATTTGTGTGAGGATCTAATGTATAATATCGGTGCCGGTAGGTTTTTTAACAGCTTTTTAGTTCCCGTAGAAACACTGTGAAATTGTGGTTTCAATTTTCCCCACTTGTCACAGATGGCATTTCCAGGCTTATCCTGTGTTGACACTAAAAATGAAACTCCAAGAGAGGCCATCACTAATCACGCAGAAGGATGAAAACAATACACAGTCCATAGCAACATTTTTTGTGTGAAAAATATTACCTTGACTACTTCTGAGTTCCATTTACATTCAATGTATGCCAATATCTGAATACTCGGAAAGTGTAAGATGAATACAGCCGTTCTCTACTGAGCTGGAGTAGAAATTGTTACAAAGTTGTTGCCCAAGATAGACTTAAGAGCTAATTATGGATAGTGTGCACAAATACATTTGTTCTTGTATTAATTTCATCCTTATTTATGTTCAGAAGTCTTGTGTAAGTACTCCCTTAAGCTGAGATGGTGCAAGACAGATTGTCATTTTCTTCAGGATTAAATCTTTCATAGATTTACATGCTTGAATCATTTCGCATTGTCAAAGTGGGAGTCCCTCTATACCGTTAAACAGCACTTTAGGATATCTACATAGAAGTCAATGTTAAAGGATATTCACTTTAAAATCTTATTCACATAATTAGAAAAGACCCAAAGTCCAGCCCATCAGGCGACAACAGCCTTTACAACCCTCATCACAGGGGCTCCAGTCCCTCATATTTTCTACCTGACGTTGCATGAAGAGAGTCTCCTCGAGCTTTGTTCTGGTATTGTAAGAATTCTGTATTTCTGATATTATTTGTGAGACAACTAAAAAGGGCTCTTTAGACCTTGTAATACTTTTGGGAGGAAAAGACTTCACTCAGAGGACCCACAACAGGATGGGATATCCATCACCATTGTGACGGAGTAACCCGTCCATCAATATCTAGGCCCTATGTCATTACCACAGATGCTTCCCTAGAGGGCCGTGGCAGGCATCTTCAAGACTTAGAAATTCATGGAAAGTGGTCTTCAATACAGAGGGCCATGGACATCATTCAGCTGGAGATAAAGGCAATTTATCTCAGCCTTCAAGCTTTCTTACCCAGAATAACAGGTGCCTTTGTATTGGAACACACAGAAAATATCACCAGCATGTACTATGTCAACAAAAGGGGGCACAAGATCATTACCCCTTTCCAAGGACACTCAGGAAATCTGGAAATGGACAATGGCGCACAGGATACCTCTCCAAGCGGAACATGTTCCCAGAGCAAACAGCGTATTGGCAGACACTCTAAGCAGGACTAAGAACACCTGCCATGAATGGGAGCTGGATCAACTCACACTCAACAAGATTTTCTTTCTATGGGGCAAACCAGCGTTGGATCTCTTTGCGACAAACGAGAACCGATAATGGCAGTTCTATGCAAGTTGGCAGCCTTTGCGATCAGATGGCCCAGGATCTATGCATACACTTTTCCCCCCAAATCCTCTGATACCAAAGGTACTCCACTAGATCAAAACAGAGAAGTGTTGCCCCAACCTCTTAGCCCCCAGGTGGTCTAGGCAACATTGGATCACGGAACTCCTCCTTCTATCGTAGTCCACCCAAATTTGCCTGAGACCATCACAAACACTGTTAACAATAAACCAATGACAGGTCCTTTATCCAATATCTAATTCTCTCCACATATGTATATGGCTCCTGAATTCCATGAATTCCAACATATAAATGTCTCTCAGGAATGCAAGAACATTCTCTCGAAGGCTAGAGATGATGCTACAACAAAGACATGTAGGTTAAAATGGAAACGTTTCTGCATTCAATGCCAGGAATCAAACTTGCATACACTTCAAACATCACCTGAGCAGATACTGCATATTCCCTCACATTGGCTCAGTCAGGTTTGGTGCATGCCTCTATAGTGGTGCATCTCACTGCAATATCACGATGCACACGTTTGGCACACTCTTTCTCATTGTGCTCCCACAGGATCATCAAACAATTTATCAAACAATTTATGAAGGAATTGTTTAAAGTTTTCCCCACAGTGAGGGCTCCTCCACTGGACTGGCACCTGAACATAATCAGCATAGAGTGGAGTAAGATTTTTTTGTAGATTTCAGTGAGGTACAGTGGCACAGCTCATGAAAGCTCCTTTAGAACCCATACCCAGAGCAGATCTCAGGTTCCTCACCTGGAAGATCACACTACTCATAGTTCTGACGTCCACCAGAAGGGTAAGTGAAATACAGGCTTTTACAACCCAAGAGCCTTTCTTGGACTTAACAGACAATGCTGTAATTCTCAGGACCTGTCCAATGTTCACCTCCCAGGGTGCCTTCAGATTTTCATTTCAACAAGCCTATAATATTGAGAACTTTCTTACTGAATCCAAGAACACCAGCAGAGAGATCTCTGCATATGCTAGCTAGCAAACAATGCCTCAAATGTTATTTTCATCGCACAAAATACATCCGGAAGACAGATCAGCTGTTGATTTCATATGGACACATTCAGAAGGGTGCCCAGTTATGGAAACAGCCATCGCTCAATGGATTTCAGCGGCAATCAGCTCTAGCCTTTCAGTTTATGTATACCGCGCTCCTGCCGCTAGTTGGGCGTGAGCGTTTCTCATAATACTTTTTTATTCCCATTTGCAATATAAGGAAACTGTGTGACTTTTTATTAACTCGTGTTCGCCTACAACTTTTTTACAAATTACAATGTTTACACTTTTTTAAATCTCACCTTATTTAGGCACGCTGACTTACTCGCTCTACGCTCCTGGTTTGTGTTTCTGACCTCGGGGTTGGTGCCTGTTAGAGCCCACCTTGGCTGGATCCAGGACATGCCCCTGTTGAAATGGGATTTCTTGCTTGCGGCCATTTGTGGGACACAGGAGGAGGGAAGATAGCGGGCTAGCATGGTGAGCAATGTGTACAATTGCCCATAAAAAGCAGACCAATGTGCAGATGAGTGCTGAAGGCAAGCCAAAGGCAAGCCCGTCTGTGCCTGTCCGTTCCTGGACAGTGCCAGGGACGCCTTCCCCTGCTTCAAAGGAGGTGAGATGCCTCACTATACCAGAGAAATGCTTCTGAATTACCGCTCGGTAAAAGGTGCAGAGGCTTGTAAGTTAATTAATCTTGATCATTGCTCAACTTTTAAGTGCACTGTCTGCCAATGGAGCTCAGAACTGGACGCAGATTCCCCTAGTCAAGGGTGCGTGCAAAAGGGAAGAGTTATAGGAAAGGGTGTTCCTGCAAAGAGGAATTATACCTGTGCATTGCTGAAGGCTCGCTCTTTGATTGAATATCGTATGGAAATTTGCGACTTAACAGAACTTTATGACCTTGACTCTGTGTTTATCATGGACTCATGGAGTAAAGAGGACTCACGCCCGAATTTAGTGGCAGCTGTTCCAGAGGGTTACTTAATAACCAGCCTTAATCGCCCCTTACACAGGAGATGGCTTGGCCATTATCTTCAAAGAATCCCTCTCCTGCACTTTTCAGGCAGTTAAGTCACTCCCCTGCAACCTCAGGCACCTCAAGACAATGTCAACCGGCTGGTGAAGTCTGCTGTCCACGGACATTCGAAGATCCTGCTACACAGGTTGTGACTCTGTCGCACTGTGACTTTTGCACTTGCCAGGCCTTGCTGCTTCTTCATCCGGGAGATCTCCAGGCTCCAAGAAGCCACGGCCTTCAGCACTCTGCAAACCGAAGATCAGCTCCTGTCCTGCAACTCCTTAGACCTGTTTTTCTGGGCTGATAAGGCCTCCTTGTGACTCCCTGTGTCCAGCGCCTGTGGGTTACTCATGGGGGCTCCATCGACTTCTGTTGGCCGTCCTGTGTGCTGAGGGCCAGCTCTGACTCCCCCTCCTGGGTAAAGTCTCCTGGACCTTGCTGATTCCCAAAACTTTGCAAACTCTTCTGGAACTCCTGTTTGCATTTGCCAGGGCTTGTTGGTGACCTGGATGGTCACTGACCCTCCTGCAATCCAGCGACTGTCCAGGGACAGCTCGTAGGTGACTCCTGGGATCTTCTGCAGCTCTTGGACCCCGCAGCTAGACTTCTCCTTCCACCTACTTTCAGGACATTCACCTGCAGGAGGGTGGACATTGCCTCCTGCACCACCTAGGCACTTCCAAAGGGGGGCTGGACTCTGTCCCCTTCTTTTGTAGGTCCTCCATGTCTGAAATCCATCCCTGGGTTCCATCAGCCTGGTCCACAAGTTGTGACAGCAGCTGGACAATTCAAGGCATCCACAGACTTCATAGAGAGCCCCTTCTTCCCGCTGCATCCAGGTCCCTGGTGTAGGTACTCCTGTCTTCTGGCCATCCTTGTGTGGGGGCCCTCTCCATCCATTATCTTACCTGTTGGTTTCCTCGGGCTCCAATGGCAAGGGTCTTGAATTTGACAAACTCCAACCACTACTCCCTGTATTAGTCTATGGGACAACTGGGTGGGTAACTACCTTACTCCTGGTTGCGGGGGTTACTTACTGTACTTACCTCTGCTGTACCTAACTTTCCCCAGCCCTGGTTAACTACCGCACTTAACTTAGCTGGAGTCACTGTTTCACATTCCGCATCTTTAGTATATGGTTTGACCCTCCCCTAGAGCCCTTTGTATTTTCAGCTATTTCTGATGGTTATTCTGTGTATAAATTATGTGTAATATCTCCAGAGGGAGACATTCCAATTTCAGTTTAGTAGCAGTGCTGTAATAAAGTATCCTTTATGCTAGCAACACTTGTGTGGTTCTTTGTTGTGAGTAAGTTACTGTCCTACTATTGTGGTATTGCAAGTACTTTACATTCCTCCTTGATAAGCTTTAGCAACTCACTTAGCTACCCCTAGAGAGCTTCTGCTATCTGGACACCTATTCACTATCACTAAGGGTTGCCTGGACTCAGTATAGGGTGTCACACCATATGTGTACACCATAAACTGAGCCAGCCTCCTACAATGAGGACGAGCTCAGGGAGCAAAGGTAAGTACTGGGCACTGATCAGAACCAAACCAACAGGTCACAATGGGCAGCACTAAGGCGGTCTGGTGCAGGGGTGCAATAAGGTATCGGGTGCCCAGTGGTTCTCTATGGGAGTTGGACCTTGTGACCAAAAGGCTGCAGGCTCTGGCTAGGAAGCTAGTCAGAGACAACATGCAGGTAGGTAGTAGACGTGAGGTGATCGGGCATAGGTGCACCTTTGGTCCTTCCCTCCAGGGCCCAGGTGCGAAGGATGCAGAGGTTTCCTTAGGTGTTGTGTTTTCTTGTCCAGGAACACGCACGGTCAAGGGTGTCATGTCTGTTGAGGCTGCAGGCATAGTGGGTAGGTCCGGCAGTGGTGGACCCAGGGTGGACCCGAGCTCTTTGGAGCCAGGGGACATTTTTGGCCACCTAAGATGGGGTCAGGGGTGATGGATGCAATGGTTGCTAAGGTGTCAGGTTTTCTCTCACCACAAGGCTGCCGGAGATTGGGCCTGAGTGCAGAGGCAGCAGGCTTCTTGGATGAGTCCAAGATAGGTGAGACCACAATGGACTCAGTCTCTTACAGCTGGGGACCTGCGCTGGCACCGTTGGTTGGCTTCACGTCGGGTCGTGGACGTCGGGTGCAGTGGCTACTTCAGTTCTCTTCCAGGGGATCCTCATCAATAGTCATAAACATTGAATATTCCCGCCCTTGTGCGGGGACCCAGGAGCATATATAAAATACACACATATTAAACATGTGTAAAACAGCAATGCAGGCTATAATCATAAGCAGGCTCAAATGCTTTATTTCTCTGAAGTTTTTTTTATTTTATTTTTTTTAATTATAAAATTACAATAGAGAATAAATATCTACCCAAGCCCCCAAAACTGGGCTTAGGGAAGTAAGCAGTAGTAATCACGAGGGAAAAAAGAGAAAAAACTACATTGAAAAACAATGGAGCATTCTTAGCCAATAGGATGCATGCAGGTTAACACAGGAGAACCATAAAAACTTTGGCACCGTGCCTTTAAGACCCTGAGCACCTCCAGTATCCCACCATGCCTCAGGGGTGAAGGAAAGGTGACAGTTGGTTCACAGTTAGGTCAGTTCTTTTTTCCGGCTTCTTCTGAGAGGATCCTGGAGCATTGAGCTCTCAGTTTTTCTGAGTTTTTCTCAGAAAAATCCTTTAAAAAGTGTTTTTTCCTGTTTCATCCTCCCCGGATTCGCAGTATTCGCGAATGTACTCGCCTACTGCCTCTCTTCCAAGAACGCCATCACCGACAGTGAGGGCAGGACGGGCTCGTTCAGTTCCTCGTCAACCGACCGCGAGGCCTGAGCGCTCTGCTACAGCGTCTCGCAGCAGGTCTCGTTCCCAACGGCGATCCAGGTCACGCTCATGAAGAAGATCACCCTCTTGGTCGTCATCAGGATCATCTGTCGGGCGTTACTCCCCCACCCTAACAGATTCTCCACCTGCTAGGGTCTCACCGGTGGATGACATTACCACTTTAACGAGGTGCTGTTAAGGGGAGCGCAGAAATTAAACATAGAGGTTCCAGAGCCATCTACCTCCTCGTCAGTCATCTTTGAGACTCTGCAGCATAGATCAGCGTCAAAAAAGCTACTACCTCTAGTGCCTGGTTTGTTGCAACCAACCATGGACACTTTTCTGGCCCCAGCCACACTCAAATCTGCCCCGGCTAGAATTTTGAAAAAATATAAGGCTCCCGAACAGGACTCTTTATTCCTAAGAAAGGATCCGCCGCCGGACTCTGTAATATTGGCCGCAGCCCGAAAAACCCACTCGGTGGCATCATCCTCCACTGTCCCCCCGGATAAAGAGAGCAGGCATCTAGACTCTCTGGGGAGAAAGATGTGCGGTACGGCGGCTTCGGCAATGAAAGTCTCCAGTGCTTCTGCACTCCTGGGCAGGTATGACCGTTCTCTGTGGGACTCCCTCAATAGATTCACAGAAAAACTGCCCAGAGAAGACAGACAAGATTTTCAAGAGATCCTGCAAGAGGGATGCCTGGTATCCAACCAGGTTATCAGCGCGGCGGCAGATGGGGCGGATTTAGCTGCACATGGGTACGCACAAGGAATCTGTGCAAGGAGGTCTTCCTGGCTGAGACTAACTGGTTTAAAGCAGGAAGCACAACAGCGCATCCTGAATCTCCCATTCGCTGGGAACTCGCTGTTCGGTACCCATGCAGACGAAGAAATGGCCAGCATGAAGACCGAGGTGGACACCATGAGGGCGGTAGGCCTGGAAAGGAAGAAAGATTTCAGGCGGAGGTATAGGCCTTATGACAGGCGCCCTTTCCAGCAGAGGGTTCAATCCCCTCACTGGGCCCAAAGGCCACAACAACGGCAGGGACGCCCTCTTTTTCAGCGAAGGAACACAAGAGAGCGAGGGTCAAGTAGACCTCAGCAGTCCACACCGAAAGCGCCGGCCAAGCAATGAGATCTCGCTTCCCTCGACACTGTACACCACTCCGGTGGGGGGAAGTATTACAGGCTATCTTCACGAGTGGCACTCTATCACAAGAGACAAATGGGTGCTCAATATTGTCGAAAATGGCTACTCTCTTCTTTTCAAACAGCCTCCGCCACACTTGCCACTAGCCAAATGCAATCCATCTCATCCCAGCCTGCTGCGCAGAGAGGCTCTCGCCCTCTTACAAAAGAATGCAATAGAAAAGGTTCCACCTGCGCACAGAGGAAAGGGGGTTTACTCCCGTTATTTTCTGGTGGCGAAAAAGGGCCGAGAGGGCGTTTTCAGACCCATTCTGGACTTACGGCTGCTGAACAAACACATAAGAAAACAAAAGTTCAGGATGCTAGCGCTTCATCAGATTTTCCCTCAGCTACATCAGGGAGACTGGATGTGCTCCATCGACTTGCAGGATGCATATTTTCACATCCCAATAGCTCCCAAGCATCGGAAATTCTTGCGCTTCCAAGTAGCGTCACAGCATTATCAGTTCAGAGTTCTACCATTTGGCCTGAAATCTGCCCCACGCGTCTTCTCGAAATGTGTGGCGGTGGTAGCGGCACATCTTCGAAAACAAAAGATATTCATCTACCCATACCTAGACGACTGGTTACTGAAGGCTTCTTCTCCGGAGCAGGCGAGAAGCCATCGGGACATTGTGCTCACGGTTTGCGAGTCTCTAGGTCTTCAGGTCAATTACCAAAAGTCAACCTTGATTCCAACACAGAACCTTCACTACCTGGGAGCTATAATAAACACAGAGCGCCAAAGAGTGTATCCTTCGGAGGAACGACTATCCTCAATAGACAGGAAGTGTCAGGACCTGTTGAAAGCCAACGCACCTACGGCACGTCAGGTGACATCACTGCTGGGCTCCATGGCATCATGCATTTTCATTGTCCCAAATGCCAGACTGCACATGAGGCCTCTCCAAGAGGCATTGGAGAGCAACTGGAGCCAAAGGACAGGTCGGTGGGAGGACAGAGTGCGACTACCGGCAGCGGCACTTCAGTCATTGAAATGGTGGATGCACAGACCTCACCTGTCAGTAGGTGCTCCATTTCACCAGGTAGTGCCATCCGACACTCTGGTAACGGATGCGTCTCTTCAGGGATGGGGGGCTCATCTGGGTCTCCTTCAAGCTCAGGGCCTGTGGTCAGACAAAGAAAAGCAGTACCACATCAATGTGCTGGAACTCAGAGCGGTCCATCTGGCTCTCAAGTCTTTCACTCCATTGATTCAGGGGAAATCTCTCCTAATATAAACGGACAATACAACCACGATGTATTATTTGAACAAACAAGGGGGAACGAGATCCCTACCCCTATCTGGAGAGTCCCAAACGATATGGCATTGGCTCCTGGCCAGAGGAATGTCACTTACAGCGGTTCACCTGCCAGGTCAACAAAACGTGGAGGCAGATTTCCTGAGCAGACACCTAGAGGACGCACACGATTGGGTCCTACACGGCAAAGTCGTCGAATACATCTTCGCTCAATGGGGTCGACCTCAATTGGATCTCTTCGCAGACAAAGTAAACAAGAAATGCCCAGACTTCGCATCCAGGTTCTACCGTCCGGGATCTCGAGGGAATGCCCTGTTGATCGACTGGTCAGGGATATTTCTCTACGCCTTTCCACCGATTCCCCTCATACCGGCAGTGATCAACAAACTTTACAGATCCAGAACCAGAATGATTCTCATAGCGCCACAATGGCCCCGTCAATTCTGGTACACAGATCTCCTCAACCTATCGGAACAACCTCACAGGAGGCTGCCGTGCAGACCGGATCTTCTGAGCAGGATGGAGGGCAGGATTCTACTTCCCAACCTACCCTCTCTGAGCTTAACAGCATGGCTCCTGAATTCCTGCAGTATGGGCACCTAGGGCTCTCACAGGAGTGCATGAACATCTTGAAAGAGTCCAAACGACCTTCCACGAGGCGTTCTTACGCTTTTAAATGGAAGAGATTCTACATATGGTGCTGTCAACAAGGTCAGAATCCCATACGGGCTCAGGAGGATGTCATACTGTCCTATTTACTTCATCTGGCAAAGTCCGGTCTGCAGGTATCATCTATTAAGGTACATTTGTCTGCCATTACAGCCTATCGTAAGTCACCTTCTCAGGAATCCTTCTTTACGAAACCTGTAGTCAAGGATTTCTTAGAAGGTTTGAAAAAAGTTTTTCCGCCCATTCGGAGACCATCTCCTCCATGGGAGCTGAACATAGTATTGTCAAAACTTATGGGCCCTCCTTTTGAACCTATACACAAGGCCTCTTTACAACACCTTACGTGGAAGACGGCTTTTTTGGTGGCCATTACTTCAGCGAGGAGGGTCAGCGAAATTCAGGCTTTGTCTTCCAAAGAACCGTACACAGTTTTTCACGACAATAGAGTGGTTCTGCGAACTCACCCATCTTTCCTTCCGAAGGTGGTGTCAGAATTCCACATCAATCAGACTATGGGGGTCATTCTGACCCTGGCGGTCACCGACCGCCAGGGCCAACGACCGCGGAAGCACCGCCAACAGGCTGGCGGTGCTTCCTGGGCCATTCTGACCGCGGCAGTAAAGCCGCGGTCAGAAAAGGGGAACCGGCGGTTTCCTGCCGGTTTACCCCTGGCCCAGGGAATCCTCCAAGCAGCGCCGCCATGGGGATCCCGACCCCCTTCCCGCCATCCTGTTCCTGGCGGTTTTTACCGCCAGGAACAGGATGGCGGGCATGGGTGTCGTGGGGCCCCTGGGGGCCCCTGCACTGCTGGCATGGGCAGTGCAGGGGCCCCCTAACAGGGCCCCACAAAGATTTTCAGTGTCTGCTTTGCAGACACTGAAAATCGCGACAGGTGCCACCGCACCCGTCACACCCCTGCAAATCCGCCGGCTGCATTCGGAGCCTGCTTCCTCTTTGCAGGGGCTTTCCCGCTGGGCCGGCGGGTGATCTTTTGGAGATCGCCCGCCGGCCCAGCGGGAAAGTCAGAATGACCGCCGCGGTCATTTGACCGCGGTGCAGTCTTTTGGCGGGCGGCGCCCGCCGCCTGCCGGGGTCGGAATGACCCCCTATATCTTTACCGACTTTCTTTCCCAATCCGGAGACTCCGGCGGAGAAAGCATTGCACTCCTTAGACTTGAAAAGAGTGCTGAAATTTTATTTGGATAAAACAAAATCCATTAGACATTCCAACCGCTTGTTTGTAAATTATGGTCATTTGAGGACAGGAGAGGCAGCATCTAAATGAACGATATCAAGATGGATAGTTTCTTGTATTGTGAATACTTACCAGCTGGCTAATAAACAATTACTTGCTAGGCCTAAAGCGCATTCCACAAGGGGAAAAGCGGCTACTGCTGCCCTCCTTAACAATGTTCCAATATCTGAGATTTGTAAGGCTGCTACATGGAAGTCTGTACATACATTTACTAGACATTACTGTTTAGACTCAGATGCAAGAGCGGATGCCCAAGTGGGGCAGGCCTCTCTGAGAAATCTATTTGCATAATACGTATCTATTCCTGCACTTCTATTAGACAGTCCGCAGAGTTTAGGGATGGGCTTGCTAATCTATTCAATGTTTATGACTATTGATGAGGATCCCCTGGAAGAGAAGGATAAGTTACTTACCTGTAAATCCTAGTTCTCTTCCAGGGGTATCCTCATCAAAGTCATAAACAACCCACCCTCCTCCCCGGACGCACGTCTCCTAGAAGTGCAGGACAGACTGTCTTTGGAATCAGTTACACAGATTGCCACCGTAAAAAAGTACTGACCTAACTGTGAACCAACTGTCACCTTTCCTTCACCCCTGAGGCATGGTGGGATACTGGAGGTGCTCAGGGTCTTAAAGGCACGGTGCCAAAGTTTTTATGGTACTCCTGTGTTAACCTGCATGCAGCCTATTGGCTAAGAATGCTCCATTGTTTTTCAATGTAGTTTTTTCTCTTTTTTCCCTAGTGATTACTACTGCTTACTTCCCTAAGCCAAGTTTTGGGGGCTTGGGTAGATATTTATTCTCTATTGTAATTTTATAATAAAAAAAATAATTTAAAAAAAACTTCATAGAAATAAAGCATTTTAGCCTGTTTATTATTATAGCCTGCATTGCTGTTTTACACATGTTTAATATGTGTGTATTTTATATATGCTCCGGGGTCCCCGCACAAGGGCGGGAATATTCAATGTTTATGACTTTGATGAGGATACCCCTGGAAGAGAACTAGGATTTACAGGTAAGTAACTTATCCAAATCCGGTCTTTAGGGTTCCAGTAGCTGGAGAGTTTTTCCTTTAAGTTTCTTGTTGCAGAGCAGGTCCGCTGCTCACAGGAGACTTGAGTCTTTACTGAAAGCAGTATGAGTTGGCTTCTTGGGCAGAGTCCTTTAAGGTCAGCAGGGAGTCTGGCGTGGTCCGCTGCTTCTTCTTTTCCTGGACTGCGGGTGCAACTCTTCTTTGTCCTTGTCTTCTTAGGTTGTCACGATCTGAGTTTTAGGGTTTAGGGGTGTTGTAGGAAGCTGGTACAGTGTGTGGTGGACACCTATGCTATTACACCTTATGCTGGGTCCAGGCAAACTCCAACTAGATAGTGTTACAGTGTCTAAATAGCAGGGCTCTCTGGGGTAGCTGAGGTGAGCAGCGAAGACTTATCTAGGAGGCATGTGAAGCACTTGCAATATGACAGTAGTCACAGAGTAACTTATCACACATGAAAAGAATGACATAGTAATGCAAAAATAAAGGTACTTTATTATAGACACACTAAACTAGTCTATCATTGGTATACCTCTTTGTGGAGGTATGAACACACCAGAAATACACAGGTAAGTAATTAAAAAAGCATAAGATAGCAAGGGTCCTATTGGGGACAAACCCTATACTAAAAAAATGGAATGTGAATCGGTGTCCCCCACCATAGTGTATGGAGTAGTTTGACAACCACTGGGAAAGAGTAGAACCCTTTCCCAGCTGCACCTGGAAGATCCCCAGCGGCCGGGTGCAGAGAGGAAAGTTGCCTGGTTTTCCCATAGGCTAACATGGGGATATCGCAGTTGGAAAATGCAGAAGCAGGACAGGCCCAGTGGAAACCAAGGGCGGATTCCTGGTGAAAAAAACCTGCAAAAGAAAGAGACAGAGTCCAGTCCACGCAGGAATTTCCCAGTGGGGCAGGAATCAGTGCCCACACTTCTGTAGCTGAAGATTCGGGTCAAGGGTGATTGATGAAGTCCAGCTGCAGGGTCCAGGAGCTGCAGAGGAGTCCCAGAATTCACTTACAAGCTGTCCCTCGACAGTTGCCAGATTGCAGATGGCTCAGTGGTCAGGATGGACACCAACAAGCACAAGCAAATGCAAGGGGTGCTGTTGGACATTTTGAAGAGCTGTGGAGGACCAGCAAGGTCCTGGGGACTGGACCCTTGGATAGGAGTGCAGGCTGACCCTCAGAAGACAGGAAAGCCAGCAGAAGCAGTCAGAACCCCCACAAGCAACCCACTGGCAGCAGGCACAGTAAGTCACAGTGAGGCTCAGGCAGCACACCTGAAAAGGAGTCCCACATTGCTGGAGCAGCAAAGAGGAGACTGTCCTTGCAGGGGTAGAGTGCTGGGGGCCGGGGCTACTTGGACCCTGAAGATTCCTTGTAGCGGGAGTCAACAAGCCTTGATTGCTGCATCAGTTGCAGTGCACAGGGATTCTGTCCCAGTGGCAGAGGCAAGGGCTTACCATCTCCCACATTGGATAGAAGGCACAGAGGACCCAAGGGACCCCTCAGAACCACCACCTGTTGTGGAGAATCTTTGCATATCTGGTGGACAGAAGAATCCACTAGTTGGACATTGTTGCCTTAGGTGCCTGCAGGTGCAGGGGAGTGAGTCCTTCACTCCAAGGGAGATTCTTTCTTGCTTCTTTGGTGCAGCAGAAGCCTTGCCGACCCCAGATGATGCACAGCCATGGAAATGTTGCAGATTGCTGATAAGAGCAGTGGAAACAATGTTGCAAGGAGAAGTCTTTTCAGGCGTTGCAGGCTCCTGTGTTGCCCAGCACCGGTTCCAGCGGCCAGGAGCAGAAGAGGTCTTTGCAGAGGAGTCCTGGCCGAGTTTTGCACAACTAATCTGGGGACCCACCCTTAAGGGAGTGCCTAAGTAACCCAAAAAAGGGGTTTGGTCACTCTCTGGAGTGACCATCTATCAGAAGGTGTCTCTGACATCACTTACCTGGCTTACCCGGTCAGATGATTGCAGAGGCCTCTGTCTATCTTGGTTTCAAGATGGCAGAATCAAGTGGCCACCTCGAAGAGCTCTGGGCCCCACCCTAGGGTAGAGCTGAACAGGGGAGTGGACATTCCCCTTTCTTTTGTGTGTTTCACTCCAGGGAAGGGACCAAAGGTCCCTGAACTGGTGCAAACCAAACTATGCAAGGAGGGCACCTAATGTGACCTTTAAAGGCTACCCCTCCCCACCACAGTAACTCCTATTTCCATTGGAGAGGAGGTTACACCCCTCTCCTACAGGAAATCCTTTGTTCTGCTGTCCCCTGCTCGAGCTGGTCAATCAGCAGGAGGGCAGAATCTGTCTGAGGGGCTGTAACAGCATTGGCTGCCTGCAGACCCTGGAAGACTGGTAGGAGAGGAACTGGGGGATCGCAAAGGAACCCCCAGAGTGCATGAAATCATGCCTCGAATACTGGAATCAGTATTGGGGTATGATCCTGAAATGTTTGATACCAAGGATGCCTAGGTTCAGAGTTCCCATTATGCATCTGGACCATGAGTAGTGACCAGTGGCCAGTACATAGCTTTAATGGCTTCCCCATACTTACAACGTCCAGGGAATTGGAACTGGAGTTTGTAGGGGCACCTCTGCTCATGCAGGGGGCCCACACACACAGGGACCTGCACCCTAGCCTTTAGGCTGAAAAGGCCTACCATAGGGGTGACTTATAGTAACCTGGTGTAGTGACCAGCATTGAAAAGGTGCATGCACCTTTTCATGCAGGCTGCAATGGCAGGCCTGCAGACACAGTTTGCATGGCCTCCTATGGGTGGCATAATAAATGCTGCAGCCCATGGGGAACCCCTGATGTACCAATAGGTACCTAAGTACCATCTACCAGAGACTTACAGGGGTACACCAGTATGCTACTTGTGGTGTGTAACAAGAACCAAGGCAACCAACTTTAGAGGAGAGAGCACAATCACTGGGGTCCTGGTTAGCAGGATCCCAATGAAAACAGTCTAAGCACTCTGACATCAGGCAAAAAGTAGGGGTAACCATGCCAGAACGAGGGAACTTTCCTACAGGTGCCACTTTAAGACTTAATTTAGGAGCATCACAGGTAGTGCCAGGCGGTAGCCAATGGGCTGCACACGTTTAGGGTGACTGCACACTTTCTATGACCACGTCCGCTGGGGGGCCTAATTCCTTCTAAACAAGATGGAGAAATGTAAAAAGTAGGGTCCACTTCAGCTCGTCCACCCTGTGGGTGGAACTGGTATGAAGTGGGAATCCCTCCCAATTTAACTAATTTTCCTGTCTGTGCTGCCACCAAAAGTGGGGTCAGGACAGGGGGGTCGGCCATCTCCACCATCTGGAGAGACCTGGGTCACATTACAAAGGCAGCGAGGCCTTTGAAGCTCCCCACCCTAGAAGGTCCTTCCTGCATGGGTGAGGTAATAACACCCCCACCCAGAGTAGGCTTTTGCCTCAGGCCCTCAAGAGCACTGGCTCTCACCTTGAGGGGGGCCACAAACACATCTGTGGTGGCTGAACTGGTCAGGACCAGTCACTCAGCACCCTATTAGCTAGTATGTTTTGGGGGGGCACCTCTGAGGTGCCCTTTGTGTGCATCTATTAATAAATCACTTACTGGATTCACTAATTATTCTGACTTGTTTGATATCAAACATCACTAGTTTCAGTGAAGCCATCATGTACGTACATCCAGCACATGCATTTAAAATGGCTTCCCTGTTCACTTACTATGTCTCAGAGTCGACAGAGACATAGCTGGGGCACAGCTGCTCATGCTTATATGCCCTCACATGTGCCCTGATATACCCTGCTTTAGGGGTGACTTACACCTGACAGATGCAGTGATAGGGGACCTGGCACACAAGGGTGTGTGACAGGTCGTGTTTTCAATTTAACCTGCACAATCACATGCAGTCTGTGATGGCAGCACTGTGTGGGTTTGGTGAGAGGTCCCTGGGGGTGGCAAATAGGTGCTGCAGCCCTCAGGGACCTTCCTTAGCAGCCCAGGCCTTAGGTGTCAAGGCTACCATTTATTAGGGACTTATAATGGGTGCTGCAGTGTGTGCCAATTGTGCAGTACCACTGTGCAGTTTTGGGGAAAAAGATCTGACACTGGGGACCTCATTAGTAGGGACCCAGAGCACTAATAGTGAAAGCCACATCAGAAATGAGGCAAAAAGGGGTGGGCTAACCATGCCAAAAAGGATGCTTTCCTACAGTGATATAGGAGGAATGGCAAGCTGGGATTTGCCAGAGGTTTTCTCTGATCCAGTCTCCACCTTGATATTAACGCCCGACGAGCGTTGAGTTGCCTGTGTGAAGTGCAAGGAATCTTGTATGATAGATTATCCTGGATATTAGGCCATTATCTTGTGCCTCTTGCTGGTTGCAACTTGAAATGGCTCGGCATCAAAAGGGGCATCAGATTTATGTTGTCTTGGCTGACGAACAAGCACTCTATCTCCTCGCTTGAAAACAATGTTCTTTGCATGTCGCCATTTGTCAGCATAGGCTTTCATCTTCTGCTTATGACTCAAGACGGTTGCATGTTTTAGATCTGATGTTGGTCCACTGAGGTAACTTGGTTGTTATGACTCTCCCGAACATCATTGGTGTAGGGCTTTCACCTGTGGTCAAGTGAGGAGTTGTAGTAAGCTCGTAGAGTAGAATCTAAGAAGGTTTTCAGGTGGAGCTTCTCTAATGCAGCACGTGGAACAGCTTTCTTTAATATAATCATGAAAGGTTCCATCATTCATATTCACAAGACACAACAGGGGGGGTTACGTTTTTAGATTGTCGTAAAACAGATTACACAATTTAGGACAATTTTAAGACTTAAAATCGTTTTAGTAAATGTTAAATGAGGAAATCAAAGCCTGATCTACTACTGTTTTCCTTTGCATAAAACTGTAATAAACAGAAAGTACAGTATTAACTCTGATTTAAAACTGTCTTTACCCACAATAATACCCTCCAGAAATCATCCCCATCTTTCATGCTTAAATTGGCTTTAACACTGCCTCAAGTCAGAAAAATATCTTGTGTATACCAGGCTGAAAAATACAAGATGAGTTCCTTCTCAGCTGTTAATTAGAGTTTTATTCTACTCTGTTTCAGGTTGCCCTGCAATTTGATGCTTTCGACCTCCAAGACTCCCCAGACTGCACATCAGACTATGTCACTGTCTATGACGGGGCAAGCAGGGCATCTCCTAAGCTGTTGCACAGAGCGTGTGGGAGCGATCCACTCCCACTGCTGGTGGCGTCTGGAACAGGCATGTTGGTGGAGTTTGTCAGTGACGGGGCTGTGACCCGCAGCGGCTTCAATGCCTCCTATGGCAGCGGTACGGATTTTGTATTTTTAGTTTTGAAGCACTAACAACCCTTTACAGTTCTGCTGCCCTACTGATGTACTTTTTTGAATTTTTTGTAAATTAAACTAAACCATGCTGGATTGCAGGGACAGTGAAGATTATGCTAAAGGTTTGGTATGTATGTAAAAAAATGAAAAAAAATGTATATTTTGTGCGGTTGTGTAGGAAGGTACCCTCTCTCTTGGCATGGTTACCCCCTTTTTCTGCCTGATATCAGTGTATTTGACTGAGATCCTGATAACCAGGACCCCAGTGATTATGCTCTCTGTCCCAAAACTCTGAATTTCATCCCACAATTGGCAGACTGGTGTCCCACTGTAAGTCTCTAGTATATGGTACCTAGGTACCCAGGGTATTTGGGTTCCATGGGATCCCTATGGGCTGCAGCATATATTTTGCCACCCATACGGAGCCCAACCAATGGGTTCTGCAGTACTGCCATTGCAGCCTGCGTAAAAAAGGTGCAACCACCCTTTCACTGCTATTTTTCACTGCACCAGGTCACTTATAAGTCACCCTTTTGGCAGGCCTTCTAGCCCAGAGGGAAGGGTGCACATTACCTTTGTGTGAGGGCACCTCTGCACTAGCAAAGGTGCCCCCACGAACTCCAGGCCCATTTTCCTGGACTTCAGGAGTGCGGGGACGTCATTTTACACCTATACTGGACATAGGTCAATAACTATGCCCAGCTACGTAATAGTAACTCCGAACATAGGCATGTTTGGTATCAAACATGTTGGAATCATACTCCAATGCTTTTGCAAGCATTGGTTGTATGATTCCATGAACTCTGGGGGCTCCTTAGCGGACCCCAAGCATTGCTCCTGCAGCCTTCTAAGGTTTTCCAGGCAGCCCCAACTGCTGTTACTGTCGCATAGGCTCTCATTATTCTAATGAGACTACTGGATTTTGAGCAGCAGAATCGCCTGCAGTGTGAGAAACTGAGTCTGACCCACTACAGGTGACACCTGTCGCCCCAATCCGGGTTTTGCTCTGGCTAACTAGCAGTTCCTCATCTCTACCCAAGGGCAGGGATGATTGGGCAGCCGAGCACATGACATAATTGATTTCTCAGGGAAACCGTGGTCACTCAGGTCTCATCCTTTTCTCTCAGTTACATTAGTCTCACATACACAATGACAAACAGAGGCAGTATATGTTTCAATAAGAGTTTAATGAAGCGACTGCATCTTAGATAGCAAAGCATGTGCTGCAATAACCAGGACGGTATAGCATGACAAGATTAAAATTGTGACAAAGAGAGTAAAGCATAGAAATAACGCTACCGTATTGTCACTAGAGTCAATAGACTAAATCCTACCTAGGCTATAATAGAGCACAGCGTGTTAAGCTCTAATTCTGCCCTTCAGGTTCCCCTGGGAAGACATCATCCCCCATACCCGAGCAAAGGCCTGAAGTCTGCATAAGCAGCTGTAGTGAAGTGTTCAGCAATCAGCATACAGTCATGGTTCTCTGGCTGGAATCTCCCTCTAACGTGTAAGGGACAGGGAAGTGTTTTTATAATAAAACATCTGATGTTCTGAGAAAATGTCCCTACGTAAGGAAGTGTGTTTTTCTATGAATGTCAGAAACAAAACTTGTACCACGTTCACCGGCAACATATCTCACTGCAGGCTTGGAAGAAGCACAGCGTGAGCAAGAATGTCTTGTTTGAGAACAGAGTGCTGGCCTAGGCAGAAACAATTAGATAGAACGAAAAAAAACAAGACTATAAAAGTGGCTATTGTAGCAATAATAAAACAAAGCTGAATAAAATATATCTAGGTTAATTTGCACAGCGGCAGGCCTAGTATTCTAAAATAACGTGCATGGAGCTATAACTAAAATGGCTACACAACACCACCTCACAGACAAGTTTCTGCCCTCCTGTTGCTTGAGCAGCTCAAGCCCCGGAAGGCAAAGCACAAGATTTCCTTTGGAAATAGGTGTTACAGGCTGTAGGAGGCTGGCCTGGCTTATAGTGGGTACCTGATGGTACTTACACCTTGTGCCAAGTCCAGTTATCCCTTATTAGTAGATTAGTAGTGTTCTAGCAGCTTAGGCTGATAGAGGTAGCTATAGCTATCTCTAGGCTGAACTAGGAGACATGCAAAGCTCCTACTATACCACTTATATCATATAGCACTATATCATAAGAATCACAATACTCAGTTACTAAAAAAAAGGTACTTTATTTTAGTGACACTGTGCCAAAAATATCTCAGAGGATATACTCCCTTAGGAGGTAAGTAAAATACACAAAATATACACAGAAACCAAAATCAGGTAAGTAAACCGTTAGAAAAGTAGTGCAAACACTGTAGAATACAATAGGATCCAATAGGCCTAGGGGCAACACAAACCATACACTAAGAAAGTAGTATGCAAACCACTTAGGGACCCCAGGCCTAGTGTAGTGTGTAGAGGGTTGCTGGGAGTGTAAGAAAACACTAAGGGTGTCCAAGATACCTCACCCCAAGACCCTGAAAAGTAGGTGTAAAGTTACCCTACTTCCCCAGAAACACACTAGACAACAACTGACTGCAAAGCACTGAAGACGGATTCCTGAACCTGAGGACCTGTAAAGGAAGGGGACCAAGTCCAAGAGTCACGAAAGTGTCCAGGGGGGGGGGCAGGAGCCCACTAAACCCCGGATGAAGGTGCAAAATGGCTGCCTCCGGGTGGAAGAAGCTGAAGATTCTGCAACAACAGAAGATGCCAGGAACTTCTCCTTTGTACAGAAGATGTCCCACTGCGTGCTGGAGGATGCAGAGTTGTTTCCACGCAGAAAGACCGCAAACAAGCCTTGCTAGGTGCAAAGGTCGCAGTTGAAAGAAATGGGTGCTGCCCAGACCCAAGAAGGACCAGGAGGTCGCCCCTTGGAGGAGGAGACAGAGGGGGCGCTCAGCAGCACAGAGAACCCATGCAGAAGCAGACAGCACCCGCAGAAGCACCTGAACAGGGGTTCAAGAAATCGGAGCACGGCGGTCATCTCAACACTACAAAGGAGGGTCCCACGAAGCCGGTGGTCAACTCAATGAGTTGAGCAATACAGGACGGAGTGCTGGGGACCTGGGCTATGTTGCACACGAAGGATTCCTTGCAAAGGTGCACAGAAGCCCTAGCAGCTGTAGTTCACGCAGTACACAGGATTACTGTCTGTCGTGGGGAGGCAAGGACTTATCTCCACCAAATTTAGACAGATGGGCCACTGGACTGTCGCGGTCAATTGGGTCCAGCTCCTGTGTTCCAGGGACCAGGCTCGTCAAGATGTGAGGGGACCCAGAGGACCGATGAAGCAGAAGTTTGGCGCCTGCGTTAGCAGGGGGAAGATTCCATCGACCCACAGGAGATTTCTTCTTGGCTTCCAGTGCAGGGTGAAGGCAGACAGCCCTCAGAGCATGCACTACCGAGAAAGCCGGCAGGATTAGGTGCTACAATGTTGCTGGTAGTCGTCTTGCTACTTTGTTGCAGTTTTGCAGGCGTCCTGGAGCAGTCAGCGGTCGAAAAGGGAGATGCAGAGGAACTCTGGTGAGCTCTTGCATTCATTATCTTAAGAGAAACCCACAGGAGAGACCCTAAATAGCCCTCAGAGGAGGATTAGCCACCTAACCAGGTAAGCACCTATCAGGAGAGGTCTCTGACGTCACCTGCTGGCATTGGCCACTCAGAGGCCTCCATTGTGCCCTCACACCTCTGCATTCAAGATGGCAGAGGTCTGGGACACACTGGAGGAGCTCTGGGCACCACCCCTAGGGTGGTGATTGACAGGGGAGTGGTCACTCCCCTTTCCTTTGTCCAGTTCCACGCCAGAGAAGGGGCTGGGGGAATCCCTGAACCGGATTAGACTGGTTTATGCGCAAGGAAGGCACCATCTCAGGCCCTTAACAGCTAATTCCAAAGGGAGGGCAGAAGCCTGTCTGTGGCTTGGCAGCAGCGGTAGCTTCAGTGAAAACCCCAGAGAGCTAGTTTGGCAGTACCCGGGGTCCATGCTGGAGCCCCGGGGACGCATGGGATTGACACCCCAATACCAGATTTGGCATGGAGGGACAATTCCATGATCTTAGACATGTTACATGGCCATATTTGGTGTTGCTATTGTGAAGCTACATATAGGTATTGACCGGTATGTAGGGCACCTTGGCTAGTGCCAGGGTGCCCTCACACTTAGTATCTTTGCACCTAACCTTCACTAAGTGAGGGTTAGACATATAGGTGACTTATAAGTTACTTAAGTGCAGTGTAAAAGGGCTGTGAAATAACGTGGACGTTATTTCACTCAGGCTGCAGTGGCAGTTCTGTGTAAGAATTGTCTGAGCTCCCTATGGGGGGCAAACAAAATGATGCAGCCCATAGGGATCTCCTGGAACCCCTATACCCTGGGTACCTAGGTACCTATACTAGGGAATTATAAGGGTGTTCCAGTGTGCCAATCAGAATTGGTAAAATGGTCACTAGCCTGCAGTGACAATTTTAAAGACAGAGAGAGCATAAGAACTGAGGTTCTGGTTAGCAGAGCCTCAGTGACACAGTTAGGCACCACACAGGGAGACCATTCAGGCCACAAACTATGAGCACTGGGGTCCTGGCTAGCAGGGTCCCAATGAGACATATAAAACACACTGACAAATAGGGTTTCCACTATGAGCACTGGGGTCCTGGCTAGCAGGATCCCAGTGAGACAGTAAAAACACCTTGACATATACTCACAAACAGGCCAAAAGTGGGGGTAACAAGGGTAGAAAGAGGCTACCTTCCTACACAGGCTTTGGAGAGATAGCCTCCCCAAGCCATGGGTAATGCTTTGAAGTGCACATTTGGTGCCCTCCTTGCATAAACCAGTCTACATCGGTTCAAAGACCCCCAGTCCCTGCTCTGGCGTGAAACTGGACAAAGGGGAGTGACCACTCCCCTGTCCATCACCATCCTAGGGGGTGTGCTCAGATTTCCTCCAGAGGGTCCCTGGGTTTTACCATCTTGGATTCAAGGTTGGCAGGGAACTCTGGGAGTATCTGAGTGGCCGGTGCAGCCAGGTGATGTCAGAGCCCCTGCCTGATAGGTGGTCACCCAGCTAGGTGACCAAGCCCCCTTTAAGGGCAGTTTAGGGTCTCTCTCTTGGGTGGTTCCTCTGATTCGTCTTGCAAGACTCCAGCAGGATTCCTCTACAACCTCCTGACCGAAAAAACTGCATCTCGACGCTCCAGGACCCGACAAGCTGAACAAAGAAGTACAACTCTGCCTGCAACATTGTATCCATGGCTCCTTCCAGCAACTGCAACATTTGTGGTCGTACATCCACTAAGGACAGCCCGTCTTCAGTCTGCAAAGGGAAGAAGATTAAAATCTCCCTTGGAATGAAGGAGTCACTTCCCTGCATCTGCAGGCACCAACTGCAACGACGACTGGCTGTGTGGATCCCTTCTCCTGTTGAGCCGAGTGGATTCTGCAACTCGAGTGGTGGACTGAAGTGGTCTTCCAGCTGTCCAACTTTGGTGGAGGTAAGCCCTTGCCTTCCCACGCAGGATAGTACCCCCGTGCACCTCATCATTTGCAGCTGCCAAGGCTTGTTGGCATCCTCTCCAAGGGATCTTCAGGCATCTTGAAGCTCCAGCCCCCAGCACGCCATCGGAGTGGGACTCCCTTTCGTAGTGCCGCATGGGCTCCTTCTTCGACTTCTGTGTCCCCATCCTGTGGGACTCATGTGGATGCTGCCTGTGCTTCTGTGGGCACTGTGTGTCACTGAGGGACCCTCTGATTCCCCCTCCTGGGTGGAGTCCTCCTGGTCCTTCCTGTTCCTCAACTTTCCACCAACCGCGAGTTTTGCGTGTGCCAAGGCTTGTTGGCGAAATCTGAAGACACAAACCCGACTGCAATCTTCCTTCCAGTGTGGGATATTGCCTGCATCCTCCAGGAACTGAACTCCGTCTTCTGGGGTGTGGTGCTGACTCTCCTTCATCACCATTGACTCATCTCTTGCACCTTTAGTCTGGTAGGTAGTCCTTCCTGGACTCTGCTAAGCTTGTTGACCTTGGTCCCCTTCTTCCACAGGTCCTCTGGTCCAGGAATCCACTGTTGGTTTCTTGCAGTCTCTCCTGGGCTTTGTATTATTATTCTTTTCTTTTAAGTGAGTGTTCTGGGGAATTTACAGTAATTTACTCCTGCTTTCTTACTTGCTGCGGGGAGTTGTTGTACTTACCTTTAGGCTTTCCTAGTACTCCAAGCTCCCCTCTACACACTCCACTTACCTAGGTGGGGGACCGTCTCTCGCATTCCATTTTTTTTGTATATGGTTTGTGCTCCTCATAGGGCCGTTATTCCTTTTGTGATTTTTCACTCTATTTCACTGTTTTCTAACTGTTTTTATGCATATTTCTGCATACTAGTGTATATATTTTTTTATTACTTACCTCCTCAGGGAGTATAGCCTCTATGGTATTTTTGGTATTTGTGTCACCAAAATAAAGTGCCTTTATTTTTGTACCACTCATGTGTAAGTACTGTGTGTGACTACAGTGATATTGCATGAGCTTTGCATATCTCCTAGATAAGCCTAGAATGCTCATCCACAGCTACCTCTAGAAAGCCTGGCTTCTAGACACTAACTACACTACACTAATAAGGGATACCTAGACTTGGTATGAGGTGTAAGTACTTTGGGTACCCACCACACACCAGGCCAGCCTCCTAAATTGGTGGTACAGTGGTGGGATAAGCACTTGCAACTGCCTTATAACTCTGTCACCTGGTTCCACAGGAAAGAACACTCCTTACCTAGAGGTATACATAGTACCTAGTGTAGAAAGCTAGTCTCTAAAGTGTAGGTAAGCTAGGGTCTAGTCCTAGCACTTGCCCTAAACTTCTTTCAGAGAGACTAGGAGTTAGGTAGGTTAGGTACACCCTACACTATCCTAACACATGCCATGGTTGCAACTGGACACACATCTGAGGTCATGGACTCTCCCTGTGAGAACCTGGCCTTCAAGGAATTGAAGGGGTTGTGTGCAGAGAAAAAAGAAAGCCATGGGGAGGAACTCTAATGCTGTTGTGCCTCCTCCTCAAGGATGGCCAGGGTCAAGCTGGTGGCCAGGAGGAGGAGAAAGAAGAAGTAGACCCTAACCCTCTGAGGTAGAACATGACATTCTAGATCTGGGGCGGGTAACTGCTTGCTATTCTGATTCAAGCATGTGAATCTATGAAAGATACCCCAATACTAGAGAAGAAAATAAGTTACTTACCTGTAACTGTGGTTCTCCAGGATTGGCATCTTTCATAGATTCACATGCAACCCACCCTCCTCCCCATAGAGGCTCACCTCTTGTCTTCTTCCTTTATACATCACTTGTGCTAGAAGATCTGAGAGACTGGAGCCTCTGTGCTGAGGGTTCTAAAGGGTGCTCTCGTCTGATTGGCTGTACTTTGGGTCATTTCTATTAACACTGATAAGCTATTAAAGTGAATGTATGTGAATGTATTTTTCCATTAACTTCAATGTTAAATTTTAATTTACTGTTTTCTATGTACCGTGGGACTCCCACTTCGACGACGGGGAATGAAACAAGCATATGAATCTATGAAAGATACCAATACTGGAGAACCATAGTTACAGGTAAGTAACTTAATTTCATATTTTTGCCTTTTAAATGTAAGCCCAGGCACTAAAGGGAACATCTTTGTGTGTGGATGCTCTCCTTGTGAAAGGACAGAATCCTGTCACTCAGTGAAGTTAGTTGATGGCTGAAGTAGGCAGGGCCACTGCCCATGCTTTATACTGAAGTGGGTGGAAGCAAAATGTTGAATGACACAATTACAGACCAATTGATGAAGGGGTCCGGCTGAAAACCTCTGTAAATAAGTATTTTATAGATATCATTTTAGTAAAATCAAAAGGACTTGGATAACGCTAAACCTATTTACCATTTTACTAAAAATCAAGCAATTGTCTTTCTCTAGTGTATAAAAAATGTAGTCAAATAGTGTTGCTAACACCTTACCATATACTTTTTAAAATGGAAACTGTAGGAAAGAAGCATCTTTCTGGCATAGTTACTCCCACTTTTTTCACAACTGGCATGTTAGTGCATCCATGTAAGTCCCTAGTATGTGGTACTTAGGTATCCAGGGTATTGGTACACCGGGGTCACCCATGGGCTGCAGCATCTATTGTGCCACCCCTGGGGGCCCAAGCAAACTGTGACTGGAGGCCTGCCATTGCAGCCTGCGTGAAATGGTGCCTTCACCTTTCACTCCGGATATAACGTTTGCCTTATATCATGGTCCCAGCACTTTGACCCTGTAAGTCACCTCTAAGATAGGCCCTTTATCCCAAGGGCACAGTGCATGGTTCTAAGTGTGGGGGCACCCATGCATGAGCAACGGTGCCCCTACAAACCCCAGATTCAATTCCTTTGGCTTTGTAGGAGCGGGGAAGCCATCTTAAGGTATGTAGTGGACACTGGTCAACACGAGTGGATCAACTACATAATGGCTTCACCGAACATAGGCATGTTTGGTATCAAACATGTTGGAATCATGCAACTACACCAATTCCGGTGTTAGTTGCATGATACCATGTACATTTGGGGTTTCATTGGGTAACCCCCATGTCCACCTATAGAGCCTTGTAGGGTCTTCAGGTGAGCCTGTGCTGCTGCCGACCTAAGAAAGGGTTTTTCACTCCTGCTGCTGAGCCTAACTCGTGCAGGGGAAGGCAGAACAAATGATTTCCGGTAGGACAGAGGTGTGATCATCTTCACTTTAGAAATAGGTGCCTCTTGGCTGGGGTGGGGGTGCCTCTGAGAACCACCAGACTGCTTTGAAGTGCACAATTGATGCCCTCCTTGCATAAGCTAGTTTGCACCAGTGCAGGAACCCCTGGTTCCTGCTCTGGCCCGAAACCACACAAAGTACAGTGGAATGACCACCCCCTGTCCAGCTCCTCCGCTAGGGAGGTGCATAGAGCTCTGCTAGGTGGCCATTTGATTCTGCCATCTTGGAAATAGGATGAGCAGAGGCCCCTGACAGCATCTGGCTGGTTAGCCCAGCTGGGTGACGTCCCTAACCCCTCCCCGATAGGTGGGTTACTGCAGTTACTGTGCAACCCCCTTCCTGGATTTCTTAAGGGCTCTCCCAAGGGTGGGACCCCAAATTAGTCTGCAAGAGTTCATGAACAATATGTAAGACCCATCTGGAAGACACTTCTGCAACCTGGACACCGGAACTGCTGCTGTTCTTTCCTGGAATCAGAAGCAAGGCTGTAATCAGTAGGAGGGCTCCTGCTACTACTTTTTGCTAAGACTTCTGCAACCCCGTGGCTGTGCATCCTTCATAGTCCCTGGGACTCTGCCTGCACTTAGGAAAGCAAGAAGGAATCTCCCTTGGGGTGGAGTCACTTCCATGCATCCTGAGGCACCTCAACGATGATGACCGGCAATTGGATCCTGCTGTACCACGGAGTCTCCAAGGCTCTGCAACACAGGTAGTGGTTCTTTAGCTCTCCAGAGGTTTGACCTATCTTCCTTGAAACTGGGAAGTTTGTGGTCCCTCCCTGGAGCTGCTTGGATGGGTTCCAGCTGCTTGGCTGGAACCCCTGTGCACCATATCTGGTTGTTGTTGCCAAGGCTTGTTGGGTCTTTAGTCCGAAGACCCCCTTGTTCCAAGAAGCCCCAACTTCCAGCATTATCCATCTTCAAGAGGGACGTCCACCCTGCAAATCCTGCGATGTGGGCAACCCTCTTTGTTGTGCTGCAGAGGCCTCCTTATGAGTCACTGTGCCTGCTGCCAGAGGGTCCTGCTGGGGAGCTCCAACCATTCCTTCTGGGTGTCCTGCTTACTGAGGGCTGGCCCTGTCCTACCTACCACGGTTTGGGTCACCTTGACCTTGCAGGTCCCCAAAACTCCTGCAAACTCCACAATTTGTGTCTTTGCATTTGGCAAGGCTTGTTGGTGGGCTTGTTGACCACTGACCTCTCTGCGTGGGACAGCTCATGGATGACTACTGGGATCCTTCTGCATCCCCTGGACTCCACATCTGCACTTCTTCGTCCACCGCCCTGCAGGAAGCATTACCATTCCCCATGGGTATTCCCCTCCTGCACAGCCTGGACACCTCTGAGTGGCCATGACTCTGTCCCTTCTCTCCTTAGGACCTCTTATCCTGGAATCCCCACACCTGGGTTCCACCAACCTGGTCCATGGATTGCGACAGCAGTTGGACAACCGAGGTCCCCATTGACTTCAGCGGGAGGTTCCGACACTATTTCACTCATATGCACCTGGGCTCCCTGTTGTAGGTACTCAACTGTTCTGTGTATTTATAGATGGGGGCACTATCCAACCTCCCTTGTCCCAACGGGCTTCCTCTGGGTCCTCTGGGAAGGGTCCTAAAAAGTGAAAACTCCAACCACAACTTCCCCATGGACACTGACCCGAGATTTCTACTCTGCACAAGGGCAGTAGAAGATAAAATATGAAAAAGTGCTGTGGGATCCCTGCACATATGCATGACACTTCAGTGCTTATTACTTCAATGGAGATTCCCCTAAGAGACAATTAGGATTACAGGTAAGAAACCATTGCATTTTTACAATAATTACCTTATGCCTAATGCAAAGGCTTTTGAACAGTGTGTTATGCCAATGGGCAGCCAGTGTAATATTTGCAGGATATGAAACTACACTCATTGAGGGTGTCATCCCAACCTATGTACTCTAAAGGTACGTGCTTTTTCGGGAACAACCACCAGCGTGGAAGCATCTCTCCTAAGATGTTGAAAGTGTATTAGCGCTAATAATAGGTTGGCAGTCCTGTGGTCCAACATTATTTTGGTTTGGTGTTCCTGTCTTATTGTAAGTTCAGCAGCACTCAGTTTAGACAGAAACTTTTACCAATAAGATAGTCCATTAGAAGATGTAGGAACCAGAATTTATTAAACACCTGACTTAAGAATTCCCCAAGCAGGGCTGTATATTGAGTAAGCGTTGGTCTTGTGCTAATATCCAGCTCGCCACCAGTGCCTGTCCCCTATCCCCATTTGGACTTTGTTACAGGATCCAAGTTCATACTAATCCTTGGTTATATTTTCTCTTCTTAGTGGAATGTGGCGGATCTTTCACCAGAGACAACGGGGTTATCACTTCGCCAGGGTTTCCCGAAGCTTATCCAAATTCTGTGGACTGTGTCTGGTCTATTCTGGCCCCAGTGGGACAGCAGGTGAGTAGTTACTGTGATGAAGGAGCCCACGCTTGTCATACATACATGTATCATGAGCTGTGAGTCTCGGTAGGTGATACAAGATTGACAACAAATGTTTGTATTGGGTGTTGAGGGGGCAAAAAAGGACTCTAACACAACATAAGTATTAACAAGCATTTACAATGCAATGGGTCTCGCGTTTGCTCAAGTTACAGCTATTAGAGTTGTAAATTCCTTTCTCTTCCAGGGGATCTTCATCAATAGTCATAAACATTGAATATTCCCGCCCTTGTGCGGGGACCCCGGAGCATATATAAAATACACATATATAAAGTATGAAATATGCACGAAAAATATATATAGCATTTTTAGTAGACAAATTTTCATACTAAACTCATATATACATGTGTAAAACAGCAATGCAGGCTATAATCATAAACAGGCTAAAATGCTTTATTTCTATTGAGTTTTTTTTATTTTTTTTATTCTTTTGAAAATTACAATAAGAGAAAAAATATCTACCAAAGCCCCACAACTGGGCCTAGGGAAATAAGCAGTAGTAATCATCAGAGAAAAAAGAGAAAAAACTACATTAAAAAACAATGGAGCATTCTTAGCCAATAGGCTGCATGCAGGTTAACACAGGAGAACCATAAAAACTTTGGCACCGTGCCTTTAAGACCCTGAGCACCTCCAGTATCCCACCATGCCTCAGGGGTGAAGGAGAGGTGACAGTTGGTTCACAGTTAGGTCAGTTCTTTTTTCCGGCTTCTTCTGAGAGGATCCTGGAGCACTGAGCTCTCAGTTTTTCTGAGTTTTTCTCAGAAAAATACTTTAGAACAGCGTTTTTTCCTACTTTACTCGACATCTAACATCATTGTCTGAGTCTGGAAGTTTTTTCCTGACTGAAAAATGCCTTCACTTTTTGTGAAATGCCCTTCCTGTGGGAAGAAGAAGGCCCAGTCAGATCCACACACTCTCTGCATTGTGTGCTTGCATCAGAGTCACTGCCCTGACACTTGCAAACACTGCAAGAACATGTCAAAGAGGACTCTGAAGGACAGGGAAAAGATCAGGCTTCATGGGCTTCACGAGAGGGAGAAAACATCATCCTCTTCGCTTCCCAGGCAGCCAACAAGCCACTCTCAGGAGAGACAGGCTAGATCGACGTCAGCAGGTAGGAAGATACCTGTTTGTTCCCCGTCGACGTCGTCGCTGCCACCATCTCACCGCGACCCGACCGACGTCGACGGCGACCCGACCGACGTCGAAGGATACGGCGTCGAAAGAACATGGCCACCGCAGGGGCATATCTCTGTCGACGGCAACCCGCCGATCGACGTCAAACCATCACCGGCGTGCCCATTCGTCGCCGAAGGCCTCGCACTCCTCGACATCAAGAAAGGCGACGTCGAAATCGCCCCAGCGGCGAGAGTGAGGACATCCGCCGTCGGCTGCCCACCGCTCGACGTCGAGACACACGACGGTGAGCAGGTCACGGTCCAGAGATCGCCGTTCGATGTCAAGACACTCAACGTCGAGACACTCAACGTCGAGACAGGAACAACCGGCGGCGCTCCCTTCGACGTCATTACGGCTGTCGACGTCGACGCAGGTTTTACCTGTCTTGCAGGGAGCAGAACATCAGATTCCGCCAGCAGATAAGACCACTCCATCTCCAGTGGTCTCCATAAGAAGTGGTTCATCTCGGTCGAGAGCGGCATCGTCGGGGCATGTCTCACCCATCAATTTGTCACCAAGATGGTTGGAGAGCCTTAACAGACCAACGGCCTCCCCGGATTCGCAGTATTCAAGGATGTACTCTCCTACTGCCTCTCTCCCGAGAACACCATCACCGACAGCGCGGGCAGGACGGGCTCGTTCTGCTTCTCGCCAGCCGACCACGAGGCCTGGGCGCTCTGCTACAGCGTCTCGCAGCAGGTCACGTTCCCAGTGACGATCTAGGTCACGATCAAGACACAGAAGGTCGCCCTCTTGGTCATCGTCAGGGTCATCTGTCAGACGATACTCCCCCACCTTAACAGATTCTCCACCAGCTAGAGTTTCACCGGTGGACGACATCACTACTTTTAATGAGGTGCTTGTCAGGGGAGCACAGAAGCTGAACATAGAGGTTCCAGAACCATCAACCTCCTCATCAGTCATTTTTGAGACTCTACAGCATAGAGCGGTTTCGAAAAAGCTACTGCCACTAGTGCCTGGTTTGTTGCAGCCAACCATGGACACCTTTTTAGCGCCAGCCACCCTCAAATCGGCTGCTGCTAGGATTTTGAAAAAATATAAAGCGCCTGAACAAGATTCTTTATTTCTCAGAACGGATCCGCCGCCGGACTCAGTCATATTGGGCGCAGCCCGAAAAACTCACTCAGTGGCATCATCCTCCACGGTTCCACCGGACAAAGAGAGCAGACATCTAGACTCTCTGGGGAGAAAAATGTGCGGCACGGCGGCATCTATGATGAAGGTCTTCAGCGCGTCTGCACTCCTAGGCAGATATGACAGTTCACAGTGGGACTCTCTGAACAGGTTCACAGAAAAATTACCTAGAGAGGACAGGCAGGGCTTTCAAGAGATCCTTCAAGAGGGATGTCTGGTCTCCAACCAGGTCATCAGCGCAGCAGCAGATGGGGCAGACTTAGCTGCACATGGATATGCACATGGAATTTGTGCAAGAAGGTCTTCCTGGTTGAGACTGACTGGATTAAAACAGGAAGCACAACAGCCTATCCTAAATCTTCCGTTCAACGGGAACTCGCTGTTTAGTACCCATACGGACGAAGAAATGGCGCGCATGAAGACAGAAGTGGACACCATGAGGGCAGTAGGCCTGGAGAGGAAGAAAGACTTCAGGCGAAGGTATAGGCCTTATGACAGGCGCCCTTTCCAGCAGAGGGTTCAAACCCCTCACTGGTCCCAGAGGCCACAGCAGAGGCACGGACGCCCGCTTTTTCAGTCTCGTAAGGTCACGAGGGAACGAGGATCCAGTAGACCACAACAGTCCACACCCAAAGCGCCGGTCAAACAATGAGGACTCGCTTCCCTTAACACTGTGCACCACTCCGGTGGGGGGAAGTATCACAGACTTTATTCACGAGTGGCGTGCTATCACAAAAGACAAATGGGTGCTCAACATTGTCGAGAATGGCTACTCTCTTCTTTTCTGGCAACCTCCACCGCACTTGCCACCAGCCAAATGCAATCCGTCTCAAGTCAGCCTATTGCGCAAAGAGGCTCTCGCCCTTTTACGAAAGAAGGCAATAGAAAGAGTTCCACTCGCGCACAGAGGGAAGGGGGTTTACTCCCGTTATTTTCTGGTAGCGAAAAAAGGCAGAGAGGGCGTTTTCAGACCAATTCTGGACTTACGGCTACTGAACAAGTGCATAAAAAAGCAAAAGTTCAGGATGCTGGCTCTTCACCAGATTTTCCCTCAGCTACATCAGGGAGACTGGATGTGCTCCATCGACCTGCAGGATGCATACTTTCACATCCCGATAGATCCCAAACATCGGAAATTCCTGCGCTTCCAGATAGCCTCACAGCACTATCAGTTCAAGGTACTACCATTCGGCCTGAAATCTGCCCCCGCGTTTTCTCGAAATGCGTGGCAGTGGTAGCGGCACATCTACGAAAACAAAAAATCTTCATTTACCCATACCTAGACGACTGGCTACTGAAAGCCTCCTCTCCGGAGCAGGCGAGAACCCATCGGGACATTGTGCTCAAGGTTTTTGAGTCTCTAGGTCTTCAAGTCAACTACCAAAATTCCACCTTGATTCCAACGCAGAATCTCCACTACCTGGGAGCAATACTAAACACAGAGCTCCAAAGAGTGTATCCTTCGGAGGAACGACTATTATCAATAAAGAAAAAGTGTCAAGACCTCTTAAAATCCGACGCACCTACGGCCCGTCAGGTGACATCTCTGCTGGGCTCCATGGCATCATGCATTTTCATTGTCCCGAATGCCAGGCTACATATGAGGCCCCTCCAAGAGGCGTTGGAAAACAACTGGAGCCAAAGGACAGGTCGCTGGGAGGACAGAGTGCGACTGCCGATAGCAGCACGTCAGTCATTGCAATGGTGGATGCACAGACCTCACCTGTCAGTAGGGGCTCCGTTTCACCAGGTAATTCCATCCGACACTCTGGTAACGGATGCGTCTCTTCAGGGATGGGGGGCTCTTCTAGGTCCCCTTCAAGCTCAGGGCCTGTGGTCCGACAACAAAAGGAAGTACCACATCAATCTGCTGGAGCTCAGAGCGGTCCATCTGGCTCTCAAGTCTTTTGCTCCATCGATTCAGGGGAAATCTCTCCTAATACAAACGGACAATACAACCACAATGTATTATTTGAACAGACAAGGGGGAACGAGATCCCTACCCCTATCTCGGGAGTCCCAAACAATCTGGCATTGGCTCCTGGCCAGAGAAATGTCGCTGACAGTGGTTCACCTTCCAGGTCAACAAAACGTGGAAGCAGATTTCCTGAGCAGACACCTATAGGACGCCCACGATTGGGTCCTACACGGCGAAGTCGGCGAAGACATCTTCGCTCAATGGGGTCGGCCTCAATTGGATCTCTTCGCAGACGAGGTAAACAAGAAATGCCCAGACTTCGCGTCCAGGTTCTACCGTCCGGGATCTCGAGGGAATGCCCTGTTGATCGACTGGTCAGGGATATTTCTCTACGCTTTTCCACCGGTCCCCCTCATACCGACAGTGATCAACAAACTTTACAGATCCAGCACCAGAATGATTCTCATAGCCCGCAATGGCCCCGTCAGTTCTGGTACACAGATCTCCTCAACCTATCGGAACAACCTCACAGGAGGCTGCCGTGCAGACTGGATCTTCTGAGCAGGATGGAGGGCAGGGTACTGCACCCCAACCTACCCTCTCTGAGCTTGACAGCATGGCTCCTGAATTCCTGCAGTATGGGCACCTAGGGCTCTCGCAGGAGTGCATGAACATCTTGAAGGAGTCCAGACGACCTTCCACGCGGCGTTCTTACGCGTTTAAGTGGAAGAGGTTCTACATATGGTGCTGTCAGCAAGGTCAGAATCCCATATGGGCTCAGGAGGAGGTCATACTGCCTTACTTACTCCATCTGGCAAAATCCGGTCTGCAGGTATCATCTATTAAGGTACATTTATCTGCCTTTACAGCCTATCGTAAGTCACCTTCTCAGGAATCCTTCTTTACGAAACCAGTAGTCAAGGATTTCTTAGAAGGTTTGAAAAAAGTTTTTCCGCCCATTCGGAAACCCTCCCCTCCATGGGAGCTGAACATAGTACTGTCAAAACTTATGGGCCCTCCTTTCGGACCTGTACACAAAGCCTCTTTGCAACACCTTACGTGGAAGACGGCTTTTTTGGTAGCCATTACTTCCGCAAGGAGGGTCAGTGAAATTCAGGCTTTGGCCTCCAAAGAACCGTACGCAGTCTTTCATGACAATAGAGTAGTTCTGCGAACTCACCCATCATTCCTACCGATGGTGGTGTCAGAATTCCACATCAATCAGACTATTTCTCTACCAACTTTCTTCCCCAATCCGGCGACTCCGGTGGAGAAAGCATTGCACTCCCTATATCTGAAAAGAGTGCTAAAATTTTATTTGGATAAAACAAAGTTGATTAGACATTCCAACCACTTGTTTATAAATTATGGGCATTTGAGAACAGGAGAGGCAGCATCTAAACGAACCATATCAAGATGAATAGTTTCTTGTATTGTTAATGCATACCAGTTGGCTAACAAACAGCTACTTGCTAGACCTAAAGCGCATTCCACAAGAGGAAAAGCGGCTACTGCTGCCCTCCTTAATAATGTTCCAATATCTGAAATTTGTAAGGCTGCTACATGGAAGTCTGTACATACATTTACTAGACATTACTGTTTGGACTCAGATGCAAGAGCAGACGCCCAAGTTGGGCAAGCCTCTCTGAGAAATTTGTTTGCATGATACATATCTATTCCTGCACTTCTATTGGACAGTCTGCAGAGTCAAGGGTTGGGCTTGCTAATCTATTCAATGTTTATGACTATTGATGAGGATCCCCTGGAAGAGAAGGATAAGTTACTTACCTGTAAATCCTAGTTCTCTTCCAGGGGTATCCATATCAAAGTCATAAATAACCCACCCTCCTCCCCGGACGCACGTCTCCTAGAAGTGCAGGACACACTATCTTTCGAATCGGCTACACAGCTTGTCACCGTAAAAAAGTACTGACCTAACTGTGAACCAACTGTCACCTCTCCTTCACCCCTGAGGTATGGTGGGATACTGGAGGTGCTCAGTGTCTTAAAGGCACGGTGCCAAAGTTTTTATGGTTCTCCTGTGTTAACCTGCATGCAGCCTATTGGCTAAGAATGCTCTAGTGTTTTTCAATGTCGTTTTTTATCTTTTTTCTCTGAGGATTACTACTGCTGATTTCCCTATGCTCAGTGGTGTCGTTTTGGTAGATATTTTTCTCTTATTGTAATTTTGAGAACAATAAAAAAAAATTAAAAAAAAATCCATAGAAATAAAGCATTTTAGCCTGTTTATGATTATAGTCTGCATTGCTGTTTTACACATGTATATATGAGTTTAGTATGAAAATTTGTCTACTAAAAATGCTATATATATTTTTCGTGCATATTTCATACTTTATATATGTATATTTTATATATGCTCCGGGGTCCCAGCACAAGGGCGGGAATATTCAATGTTTATGACTTTGATGAGGATACCCCTGGAAGAGAACTAGGATTTACAGGTAAGTAACTTATCCTTACTCAGAGTGAAAGCTATTGGCAAAAGTGCAATTATCCAAGTAACCGGCAAAAGTGCAATTATCCAAGTAACCGGCAAAAGTACAATTACCTATGTAACAGGATTGATGTCATGCAAAGCGCTAGACTACTGCCCAGCGAGATCGCGCTGCGAAAAAAGAGAAAAAGTAGTCCAGAAACTGGACGGAAAACATGGAACCTCGTATGTTTTCAGTATTTGGTAGCTGCGCTCGAGGAGGGCTAAACACCGGAAAAGGCATGACGTATGCATGCTTTTCACTAATGAAAGCAAGCAGATTTTAAAAGGCAAGCCCACGAACCAATGAAAGAGACTGACGTGACATGGGCTTGGTTTGAAGCCCAAAGAGAGATTACAACATGTGACGGAGCGCTTTGCGCTTGCCCCTAAATAGTAGTGAGACTGGCAGTATTCATTGTTTGCTTCTTAAACTTTTCCATTTACTTGCTTCTTAACACCCAAGAGGACGAGCTCACACATATGTGTCAAAATGGCATGTTTCTGATTTCCGTAGCAATCATTTGTGTTTCTCTTTCAAGGAATCTTCATTAATATTCACAAACACTGAATAGTAGGCCCCTGTGAAGTTTTCGGAGCACTTTGATAACGAGGGAAACAATGCTACCAATAAAGCAAAACGACTTGATGCTGGCCTCAAACATATTTTGGTTTTACTATTAGTTTTACTTTTAGTTTCTCTTTTAAAACTGGAGTAAGAGAAAATATAACTAAGTCACATTTGCCCCTACTACTCAAACCCAAGTCAAAGCCTTCTTAGGTCTGGCTGGATACTACAGGAAGTTCATTAAAGGGTATGACTTTATTGTAGCTCCCTTAATCCTTTCACTGCCAGGCATTTTCCCCATCAGGTGCCAGGCCTTTTTTTGGCTATTTGGGGCAGTTTGTGCTTAGGCCCTCATAACGTTTTGTCCGCATAAGCTACCCACGCCAAATTTACGTCCCTTTTTCCCAACATCCTAGGGTTTCTAGAGGTACCCAGAGTTTATGGGTTCCCCTGAAGGAGACCAAGAAATTAGCCAAAATACAGCAACATTTTCGTTGTTTTTTTAAAAACAAATTGAAGAAAGGGTTGCAGAAGAAGGCTTGTGGTTTGTTCCCTGAAAATGGCATCAACAAAGGGCTTATGGTGCTACAATCACCATCTTCCCAGCTTTCAGGAACAGGCAAACTTGAATCAGAAAACCAAATTTTTACCACGATTTTGGCATTTTACTAGGACATACCCCATTTTTACTATTTTTTGTGCTTTTAGCCTCCTTCCAGTTTGTGACAGAAATGGGTGTGAAACCAATGCCTGATTCCGGAAAGCTAAACATTTCTGAAAAGTAGACAAAATTCTGACTTCACAAACGGGTCATTTGTGTAGATCCTACAAGGTTTTCCTACAGAAAGTAACAGCTAAAATATTGAAATTGAGGTTAAAAAAACAACCATTTCTCTCCACGTTTTATTCTGTAACTTGTTTCTGCAATGTCAGATTTTTGAAAGCAGTATACCTTTACGTCTGCTGGACTCTTCTGGTTGCGGGGATATATAGGGCTTGTGGGTTCCTCAAGAACCCTAGGTACCCAGAGCCAATAAATTAGCTGCATCTTGCAATGGAGTTTCATTCTATACCGGGTATACAGCAATTCATTTGCTGAAATATAAAGAGTGAAAAAAAGGTATCAAGGAAACCTTTGTATTTCCGAAATGGGCACAAGATAAGGTGTTAGGAAGCAGTGGTTATTGGCACATCTGTGAATTCCGGGGTCCCCATACTAGCATGTGAATTGCAGTGCATTTCTCAAATAGACGTCTTTTTTACGCACTGTCAAAGAAAAGGGGCAATAACACTTGTTCTTCTAATCTGTGTTCCCCCAAGTCTCCTGATAAAAATGGTACCTCACTTGCAGGTGTAGGCCTAATGCCCGCAACAGGAAACATAACATGGACACATCACATTTTTACATTGAAATGTGACGTGTTTTTGCAAACCTAAAAATGTGGCCCAAAAAAAAACTTTTTCCTCACATTTCAGTGACAGAAAGTTCTGGAATCAGAGAGGAGGCACAAATTTCCTTCCACCCAGTGTTCCCCCAAGTCTCCTGATAAAAATGGTACCTCACTTGTGTAAGTAGGCCTAGTGCCCGCAACAGGAAATGCCCCAAAACGCAACGTGGACACATCCCATTTTCCCAATGAAAATAGAGCTGTTTTTTGCAAAGTGCCTAGCTGTGGATTTTGGCGTCTAGCTCAGCCGGCACCTAGGGAAACCTACCAAACCTGTGTTTTTTTTAAAACTAGACACCTAGGGGAATCCAAGATGGGGTGACTTGTGGGGCTCTCACCGGGTTCTGTTACCCAGAATCCTTTGCAAACCTTAAAATTTGGCAAAAAAACAGTTTTTCCTCACATTTCGGTGACAGAAAGTTCTGGAATCTGAGAGGAGCCACAAATTTCCTTCCACCCAGCATTCCCCCAAGTCTCCCGATAAAATTGGTACCTCACTTGTGTGGGTAGGCTTAGTGCCCGCAACAAGAAATGCCCCAAAACACTATGTGGACACATCAAAATTATCAAATACAAAACGGGGGGGGCACCTCCATTTTTGGTCCTGGGCTCAGCAGCCGTCTAGGGAAACCTACCAAACCGAAACACTTCTGAAAACTAGACACCTGAGGGAATCCAGGGAGATGTGACTTGCGTGGATCCCCTAGTGTTTTTTAACCCACAATCCTCAGCAAACCTCAAATTTAGCTAAAAAAAATGACATTTTCCCACATTTCTGTGTGGGATCACTGCACTGGCACAAATTTCCTACCACCCAACGTTCCACTCAGTCTCCCGGTAAAAATGATACCCCACTTGTGTAGGTGGGCCAAGTGCCTGTGACAGGGAAGAGTCAAACACATGTCAAAAATGAGGGGGACTTTAGCAACACAAAAGGATGATGGATGGAGTGCTGAACAATGCAAACACTCACCCCCCATTCACAGATCTGGGTTTAATCCATCGTTCTTTTGCTCACCATGCCACCCCAGTTTGGACCCAGCCATATGCAAATCAGTCTTGACCCTGTTCCTCATGGGAACAGTCCAGCCCAACCTGCCAAGCCAGGTCCTACCTGGACCGGAAACAAGCATCCTGGGACCAGTTTCAGGGTTTCACCCTTCATCAGCCAGGCTAGCTTGAATCCAGTGGCACAGTGAGCAAGGGACCCATGTCTGGGCATACCCTTCCCACTTAGGGCAACTTTAGCAACACAAAAGGATGATGGACGGAGTGCTGTGCTGAACAATGCAAACACTCACCCCCAGTCACAGATCTGGGTTTAATCCATTGTTCTTTTGCTCACTATGCCACCCCAGTTTGGAACTAGCCATATGCAAATCAGTCTTGAACCTGTTCCTCATGGGAACAGTCCAGCCCGAACTGCCAAGCCAGGTCCTACCTGGACCGGAAACAAGCATCCTGGGACCGGTTTCAGGGTTTCACCCTTCATCAGCCAGACTAGCTTGAATCCAGTGGCGCAGTTAGCAAGGGACCCACGTCTGGGCATACCCTTCCCACTTAGGGCAACTTTAGCAACACAAAAGGATGATGGACGGAGTGCTGAACAATGCAAGCACTCACCCCCAGTCACAGATCTGGGTTTAATCCATCGTTCTTTTGCTCACTATGTCACCCCAGTTTGGACCCAGCCATATGCAAATCAGTCTTGACCCTGTTCCTCATGGGAACAGTCCAGCCTGAACTCCCAAGCCAGGTCCTACCTGGACCGTAAACAAGCATCCTGGGACCGGTTTCAGGGTTTCACCCTTCATCAGCCAGGCTAGCTTGAATCCAGTGGCACAGTGAGCAAGTGACCCACGTCTGGGCATACCCTTCCCACTTAGGGCCACTTTAGCAACACAAAAGGATGATGGACGGAGTGCTGAACAATGCAAACACTCACCCCCAGTCACAGATCTGGATTTAATCCATCGTTCTTTTGCTCACTATGACACCCCAGTTTGGACCCAGCCATATGCAAATCAGTCTTGACCCTGTTCCTCATGGGAACAGTCCAGCCCGAACTGCCAAGCCAGGTCCTACCTGGACTGGAAACAAGCAACCTGGGACCGGTTTCAGGGTTTCACCCTTCATCAGCCAGGCTAGCTTGAATCCAGTGGCACAGTGAGCAAGGGACCTACGTCTGGGCATACCCTTCCCACTTAGGGCAACTTTAGCAACACAAAAGGATGATGGACGGAGTGCTGAACAATGCAAACACTCACCCCCAGTCACAGATCTGGGTTTAACCCATCGTTCTTTTGCTCACTATGTCACCCCAGTTTGGACCCAGCCATATGCAAATCAGTCTTGACCCTGTTCCTCATGGGAACAGTCCAGCCCAAACTGCCAAGCCAGGTCCTACCTGGACCGGAAACAAGCATCCTGGGACCGGTTTCAGGGTTTCACCCTTCATCAGCCAGGCTAGCTTGAATCCAGTGGCACAGTGAGCAAGGGACCCACGTCTGGGCATACCCTTCCCACTTAGGGCAACTTTAGCAACACAAAAGGATGATGGACGGAGTGCTGAACAATGCAAGCACTCACCCCCAGTCACAGATCTGGGTTTAATCCATCGTTCTTTGCTCACTATGTCACCCCAGTTTGGAACCAGCCATATGCAAATCAGTCTTGACCCTGTTCCTCATGGGAACAGTCCAGCCCGAACTGCCAAGCCAGGTCCTACCTGGACCGGAAACAAGCATCCTGGGACCGGTTTCAGGGTTTCACCCTTCATCAGCCAGGCTAGCTTGAATCCAGTGGCACAGTGAGCAAGGGACTCACGTCTGGGCATACCCTTCCCACTTAGGGCAACTTTAGCAACACAAAAGGATGATGGACGGAGAGCTGAACAATGCAAACACTCACCCCCAGTCACAGATCTGGGTTTAATCCATTGTTCTTTTGCTCACTATGCCACCCCAGTTTGGAACTAGCCATATGCAAATCAGTCTTGAACCTGATCCTCATGGCAACAGTCCAGCCCGAACTGCCAAGCCAGGTCCTACCTGGACCGGAAACAAGCATCCTGGGACCGGTTTCAGGGTTTCACCCTTCATCAGCCAGACTAGCTTGAATCCAGTGGCGCAGTGAGCAAGGGTGAAACCCTGATACCGGTCCCAGGATGCGTGTTTCCGGTCCAGTGAGGACCTGACTTGGTAGTTCGAGCTGGACTGTTCCCATGAGGAACAGGGTCAAGACTGATTTGCATATGGCTGGGTCCAAACTGTAGTGGCATGGTGAGCAAAAGAACGATGGATTAAACCCAGATCTGTGACTGGGGGTGAGTGTTTGCTGTGTTCAGCACTCCGTCCATCATCCTTTTGTGTTGCTAAAAATGAGGGGGAACCAAAGCGGGTCCAAAGGGGCAGTTTGAAAAAAAAAGGTTTTTAGGCTGCCAAAACCCCAAATAATCAAATGTCTTCTTGCTTGCCGTGGGATAAGATGTTTTTAATGTGCGGGGAAGAGCTGAAAGACTGCTTCCCCATTCAGTTGGGGTGGGGGCATAACCATGCCCATACTGGTTGGTAGCCACCACCCCACTATTTGAATTTGTTTTTTAATTCCCTGGCATCAAGTAGGCTCTCTGCCCCCCGAGAGTGGTAATTGCCACATCTACCTACTGGAGAGCAGAATAACTTTGGCCCCATTTATTCGGGGTTAGCGGTATATCCACACCCCCATCCTCTTTGTTTGAAAAAAAAATCTTCCCTGGTCTCTGGTGGATGATCTGCCCTCCTTGGGGGCAGATGGGGGCCTTTCAAAAATAGGCCGATCTGCCCCCAATGGGGCCAGATGTGGTCAACAGTAATGTGCCCCCATGGGGAGCAACCCTTGCTCAAGGGGGCTGCCCCCCCAAACAAAAATAAAATCACACATACACACACACCAATCCCTGGTGCCTAAGTGGTTTCTACCCCCGGGGGGCAGATATGGCCTAAAATGTAATTGCCCCTCTCCCTGGGGAGCGACACTTGCCTTAGGGGCTGTTCCCCTTGCATGAAATTATTGCAAAAAAAAATCCCTGGTACCTAGTGGTTTCTGCCCCCTGGGGGCATATCGGCCTAATAAAAATAAGCTGATCTGCCCCCACTGGGGGCAGAAATGGCCTAAAATAAATTTGCTCCCCAGGAGAATTACCCTTGCCTAAGGGGTTACTTCCCTTGCGTGAAATCGATGCAAAAAAAAAAAAATCTGTGGTGTCTAGTGGTTTTTGCCTCCCTTTGGGCCAGATTGGCCTGATAAAAATAGGGCAGAAATGGCCTTAAAATATTTTTACCCCAGGGGAGTGACCCTTGATTAAGGGATTGCTCCCCACGTCTAAAAAAAAAAAAAAAAAAAAAAAAGATCCCTGGGGCCCAGAGGTTTCTGCCTGCCCTGGGGGCAGATATGGCCTAAAGACATTTTGCCCCCCCCAGGGGAGCGACCCTTGCCTAAGGGGGTCACTCCTCACATATAAAAAAATAAAAGAGCAAAAAAAAAAATCCCTGTTGTCTAGCGGTTTCTGCCCCCCCCCCCCCCCCCCGAAAAGGCCTAAAAATAATTTGCCCCCCTGGGGAGAGGCCCTTGCCCATATATTAAAATAAAACCTCCCTGCTGTTTAGTGGGCATTTCTGCTTCGCGATCGCAGAAATTCTGAGAGAGAGATATCAAAGGAAAGGAAAGGCCTTTCCTTTCCTTTGATGCCTCTCTCGCACCCTCCACGTGATCGGAGGAGAAAAGCTCAGCTTCCAGCGTGGAGAGGGCAGCCTCTGATGAGCTCAGAGCGGAATTGTGCACCGACGTCTTCAGACGCCCCGGGGGTCCGGGAGGGCAGGGGTGGAAGGGGAAGCGATTTCCCTTCCATCCCTGCCCATGGGTGGGGGGTGCTTGGCCATAGTGCTCCCCCCGAGGGCCAACAGCAGGACGTAACGGTTACTTCCTCGGCACCCAAGCGGTGCTAACGAGGAAGTAACCGTTACATCTTGAGCACCCAAGGGGTTAAATTACCTCACATCCAAAAGGATGCCAAAGAAAGTCTTGGGAAAAGCTAGCAACCAGAAGGCCTCTGATGACCTGAAACAGGTCATGTGCTCTGCTCCCATTCTAAGAAGCCCTGATTACTCCAAACAAATAATTGTTCAAACAGATGCTTCTGATGTAGGGATAGCGGCAGTACGGTCAAACCTACATGAAGAAGGTCAGGAAGGTATAAATTCAAAGTTGACACCCGAGAGAAGCGTTGGTCAGCCATTAAGAGGAAGGCCTTTGCTGTGGTCTGGGTCTTGAAGAAGTTGAGGCAATACCTATTTGGCACTCACTTCCTTGTTCAGACAGACTACAAGCCCCTCCTATGGCATAAACAGATGGAGAAAATCCCAAATTGTTGAGGTGGTCCATCTCCCTACAGGTAATGGAATATACAGTGGAACATAGACCTTAGAGTAACCACTCCAATGCAGGTGGACTCTCCAGATATTTCCACTTAGACAATGAATACGCAGCTGGGCAAGGTTAGTCCTATTGTCCTTCGTTTTGGGGTGGAGGGGTTTTGTAGGAAAGTCACTCTATTTGGCATGGTTACCTCCTCTTTTTATCAGTGTGTTTAGACTGTTTTCACTGGGGCCCACTAACCAAGACCCCAGAGATTGTGCTCTCTCCTCAAAATGTGGTTGCTTTTGGTTACTTTGGTACCCTTTATCCCCCACAATTAGGTGTTACATGGCTTGGGAGGGGTAGCCTCCCCATGCCACAATTTACTTTGAAGGGCTCATTTGGTGCCCTCCCTGTATAATCCAGTTTGCACCAGTCCAGGGACCCCAGTCCACTAATCTGGCACAAAAGCACACAAAGGAAAGGGGAGTGACCACTCCCCTGTCCATCACCACCCCACGGGCGTTGCCCAGAGCTCCTCCAGGTAGCCAATTGATGTGAAACGGTCCCTCTGAGCATCTGTTGGGTCAGGACAGGTGACTGACTTCAGTGACCCCCTGCAGGGTAACCAAACCCCATGTTAATGCTATTTAGGGACTCACTTACAGGTAGGTCTCCAGATTCGTCATGAAAGACTCCACCAGGACTCCTCTGCAATGACCTCTTCTGCTCCTGGCCACCAGAACCCCTGCTGGACTCTTCAGGAACCAAACAAGCCTTTAACTCCCTTGCCTTGCAATTTTGTTTTTTCGGCTCCTTCCAGCAATTGCAACATTTCCACAGCTGTGCATCCTCTGGGAGGACTGGCAAGACTTCAGCTGCTCCAAGGAAAGAAGAAGGAATCTACCTTGGAATGAAGGAGTCACTCCCCTGCATCTGCAGGCACCTAAGGCAACAACGACCTGCTGCTGGGATCTTCTGCCATCTGGCTCCAAGAAGAATCTTCAGCACAGATTGAGGGTCTGAGTGGTCCCTTTGGACTCCTCTACCTGCTTTCAAACTTTGGAGACAGTGAGCCCTTGCATCTCCTTGTGGGACAGTACCCCTGTGCACGGTGACTCTTGCAGGATCAAGGCTTGTTGAATCCTGTTTCAGGTAGTCCTGGCCTCCAGCACTTCATCCTTACAAGGACAGTCTCTCCTCTGCTGCTGGATGTGGGACTCCTCTCCAGGTGTGCTGACTGGGTCTCACTGCAACTTACTGTACCTCCTGCCAGTGGGTTGCCTGTGGGGATTGTGACTGGTTCTGCTGGCTCTCCCGACTGCTGATGGTCAGCCCTGACTCCCCTCCAGTCGAGTTCCCTGGACATTTTTGGTCCTCTTCTTCCCTGCAAATCTTCTTTTGCTCCAACTTGCATTTGTCAAGGTTTGTTGGTGGTCCTCCTAACCTCGGACCATCTGCGACACGGCGACTGGCATAGGACATCATCTGCACGACTCCAAGGATCTCTCTGCAGCTCCTGGGCTCCACATCTGTTCTTCTTCTTCCCCCGTCGACCAGGATCTTCATCCACAGAAGTGTGGGTAGTGGCTCCTGCCCCGTCTGTACACTCCTGTGTGGACTGGACTCTGCCCCTTCTTTTTCAGGTCCTCTTCTTCCAGAATCCACTGTTAAGTTCCACCGGAATGGTCCTGGTCTTACAATCTTCTACAGGAGCGCCATGACATATTCATCCCATGGACAATTGGGGACAAAGGATTTAAGAGTGACGATGGAACAAGCTAATTGAAAGTCTGTGGGTGGGCTGAAGCCCACAGACTGAACAGTACAAGTCTCTTCGAGACAGCGCATGCGCTGTCTAGCTGAGACCTAAAAAGCAGGCTTGGACTGCAGCGTACCCACATCCACATGCAGTTTGTGAACACTGAAAAGTAGTAAAGTTACTCAAAAGTGTAAACTTAATCAAACCTGCAGTTTGTGAATACAGTTGACCAGTAAATAAACAAGTATATACAGAGTACATCCTTCACCTTATGTTGTCAGTGTTTGTACAATTTGTTAGTTTAAGGGTTCAGTCCCTGTCTTTCATGTTGGAAGCACTTTGATGATTAATTCTTTTTCTATTACAGTTTTTCTAAAAAACGCTTTAGTGTCAAGGATAGTCAAATCCTTGTGGGGCCAGATTAGGCCTGGCTCTTCACTATAAAACTGTTGTGTCATTAGTTGCCAAAAGAAGACCAATAAACTAAAAATAAACAGAATTCCACTTCAGGGCCTTTCATGATGTGTCTTATTTTAATGAATGATTGGTTCTGGTTGCTCCATGGGATAATGTATGCAGAGCATGGTCAGTGTTAGCTTCATGTTCATAACTGTGAGTCTTGCCATGCCTGCTCAGGTTGCTTATCCTCTGGATAATGTTACAAGATATATTAGGGAGTTGCAAAACACACATCTGTTCTTAGCACCAAGATACCCCCGAGGTAAGTATGCCCTTTGCTAGTTCATTTGGTATGCATTTTTATTTTGCAAATGTATCACCGAAGTACTTCATCCAGCTAGGTATGCATATAGCTCAGGTTTTATTGAGACATTACAATGTTTATCTGCTTTCCTTTCCTATGGCTTGGCTTCTGCCTTGGGGTAGAGGTGTTTTATCTTCAAGGCCACCTCTCTTAGGGGGTTTCCATTTATAGTCATAACAACTGAATGGTCCCGCCCACGTGTGGGGACCCAGGAGCAGTTTTTCACAGTATATGTTCTTAAGTGTAGATGTATCAACTATGGTCCGGTCCGTATGGGACTTGCTTCTTCCAAACAATCCATCTCCCGATGGGTCCTTTCCTGCATCCTGTTGTGCTATCAGAAAGCTAAGAAGACACTATCAACTAAACCTAAAGTGCACTCCACTAGAGTCAAAGCGACTACAGCTGCTTTATTAAGGAATATCCCTTTGCCAGATATTTGCAAAGCAGCCACGTGGAGAGCTGTTCCGACGATGAGAGCGCACTCATCATTCAGCTGCACCAAACCAGACCAAATGTTCACATAAATCGGCCCGATGGAAGAATACAAAATGCAAATTGCCTCAATCCGAGAGTGCTCGTTTGTTTATTAGAGTTGCGTTGCAAAGTCTATGCCATCAATGAAAAAATGCCTATGCGTTTCGGCTGACGCCTTCTACTGGACAGTTCCACCCCACTATGCCGTCTCTACAAATACACATACTAGTCCCTCATCAGTATTGATTGCTAAGTGGTGCCTATCGAATTGGCGGCCATCTTATAACATTCCAGTTGTCAGAGTCCGAATTTGTACAACAAACACTCCCCGATAGTTATCAATTCAATCAAGAGGAAAAATATCTTCATGATGAAATGTTGATCAAAATATTAGATTATAAATAACATAGGGGGTCATTAAAACCTCAGCGGTCTTTTTACAAGACCGCCGAGGGACCGCTGTGCGGAAGACCGCCAGTAGTGGCGGTTTGCTGCTCGGCGTATTATGACTGTTGGCTGCTCTCTGTCCTTTTTTGGACGGGGAGCCGCCAACAGCCATACTGGCGGGCGGCGGGGAAGTGGAGGTTGCTCCACCTCCACCGCCACACCAACAGAACACCGCCCAGCGAATCACGTCCTGTGATTCGGCGTGGCAGTATTCTGTTGGCGGTGTGGTGTCGGCGGAGCAGCCCTCATGGCTCCCGTCCCCTCCCGGAGGATCGATGGAACAGGTAAGTCGATCGTCCGTTAGGGGAGGGGGGTGGGGGGTTGTTGTGTGTTGTGTGGGTGCATGGGGTGTGTGTCTGTGTATGTACAGGGGGTGTGTGAGTGCGTGTATGCTTGCGGTGTGTTGCGTGTTTTGGGAATGAGTGCGTGTATGTCTGTATGTATGTCTGTATGGATGTGTGCGTGTATGTCTGTATATGGGTGTGCATGTCTGACTGAGTGTGTGGATGTAGTGTGGATGTAGGCATGTATGTCCGTGTGTGTGCGTGTGTGTGTTGGTGGTGCCTGCGTGCGTGTCGTGTGTGTGTGTGTGAGTTCTGTGATGTTGGGGGTCAGGGTGGGGAGGGGGGCCCTGCCACCTTTGGGGGGTGGCAGGGGTGGTGGGGGGTGTAGGGGAGGGAGTTGGGGTGGGGGGTGGGGGAGACCCCTATCAGTGCCAGGGAAGGGATTCCCAGGCAGTGATAGTGCTTACCGCCATGGATTTCATGGCGGTTCCTACTGCTGGAAATCCACGGCGGTAAGCCGGGTCAAAATACTGGCAGCGGTATTGTGATGGCCGCCGGGCTGGAGAACCAGGTCTCCAGCCCGGCGGGCGGAACGGAGAAGCGGCGGATGACCATGGCGGTAACCGCCATGGTCATAATACTAAAAAAAAGACCGCCAGCCTGTTGACGGTCTTACCGCCGCTTCTCCGCCTTCCGCCAGGGTAATAATGACCCCCATAGTACCCAAAGAAAAAATATATCATTGCCTCAATTCAGTCTAAATACGTCTTAAACGTATCAAATTGTTATCAAATAGTATAAATAGAAATAGAAATTTTCAAAAAAGATTTTATCTCCAATTGTAAAGCTAGTACACGAATTGCTTATTCCATATTTGATGTAACCCAAATCTTCAATAAAGTGACGTGTGCATCTTCAAACCTCAAACTGATTAAGACAATCACTATAACAGTACTTATCACTATATATACTAATCAACATTTAAAAGAAGTTTCATTGTTATATGGAAACATATATGTACAAAATTGTCTATATGTATGTCCCAGATATGGAATAAAGCGACATGTACATATTGAGGCCCCAAGCTGGTAAATGTGATAGCTATAGCAATACTCATAAGTATACATATGTTGGTCAATGTTTAGAAGCAATTTCATTATTATATTAAAGCCTATGTATGTATGATTGCCAACATTGAATCTATATGGAGTAATGCACAAATAGAACTCAACTCTCAGTTCATTATCTCAATTATCAACTATTATGTACAAACTACAGTCTTAAAATATCTTCAAAGGGTTTCTTTCATTGCAACATATAATGTACATGTGTAAACCTGAGTATTTTTTCATTTCTCCCCGTATTGTTCAAAATTGTGATTTCAAAATATATGACCAATAATCAAATAATCAAAAAATAGATGGGAATGAAATCAATTCGGACAGTGACACATTTGTATATCATAAATGTCTACTCTTATTCTAAAGTTCATATTTTAACATGTGTCAAATAGATTGATGGGAGTATAAACTTATCTACATTCATATTGGTACATCCCATATCCATTTAAAATCAATTGCATTTCTGAATCTATATTCAAGTGTATATCCTATCCACCCGATAGATATGGGACGATATTATCCTATTTATTTTATAACATTCTGCTGAAAGTAGACCATAGTGTATTATATGATTTACATACTTGTTATTGATCCCCACAACTTATTATCAATGCTATACTAAAGCACTCTCAATGTCCTTATTTCATCTATCATGAATCTTGAGCGCTCAAAAGATTAAAAAATCTGTACACAGTAGCAACTTAATGTGGATCTATTCCATAAATCAACTATATATCATTGATTGTTCATAAGTGTACATGTAATTCAGCATCAAGATTATGGGGTTATTACAACTTTGGAGGAGGTGTTAATCCGTCCCAAATGTGACGGATATACCACCAGCCGTATTACGAGTTCCAAAGGATATAACGGACTCGTAATACGGCTGGTGGTATATCCGTCACTTTACTGTCACTTTTGGGACGGATTAACACCTCCTCCAAAGTTGTAATAACCCCCTATGTCCCCAAGGGTTCTCTGACCCTAAAAGTAATATCATTTTGGATTCCATTTGTCCTAATTCTGATGTTCTGTCACCTAATCTGGGACCTAATCTGATCGACTTGATTCCATAAAAGATCAAAGAACTGCAGTCTCCTCCATGAATATCCCAAACATGTTTAGCCAAGAGATAAGAATGATCTTGATTTTTGATGGCCCTATAATGTTGTAGAAACTGGATCTTGAGTTTGTGGATAGTACTGCCTACATATTTCTTATGGCAGCCACATTCAATCACATAAACAACATATTCAGTTTCACAAGTGATCCGATCTCTTATCTCTCATTTTTTGCCATCAATTGTATAGAAACTCTGCACTTTTTCTGCATATTTACATGCCTTACATTGGCCACATTTCCAAAAACCTAAGCTGTTTTTGGTCAACCACATTAATTTGATTTTATTATCAATCGGATTATACAGACTCTTAGTTAAATGATCTAATGACTGAGTCTTTCGATATGTAATTAGCGGATGTTGACCAATTATTCCTTTTATGTGCTGATCATGTTGAGGCACATGCCAGTTTCGTTGCAAGATGTTCTTGAGTATAGCATGTTGATGATTAAATTCCAAGAACAGTCTTGGTGGGGATGTATTTACAATGCCCTGATCATCAATTGGCTGATTTTTAAAAAGTAATTCCTCTCTTGTTTTACTGCTTATTCTGTTATATGCATCAATAAGAATTTTATGTTGATATCCCCTTCTCATAAATCTCTGAGTCATCATCAAAATTTCTTTTTCAAAACTGGCATCATCTGAGCATGTTCAGCGAGCCCGCAGGAATTGACTGTATGGTATGCTCCATCTTAGTGTTTCGGGGTGTCCTCCGTTGCATTGTAGTATAGAATTACAGGCTGTGGGTTTTCGATAGAATGCAGTTTCCAATCTATCATTCTTCACTTCAAGCACAACATCTAAAAATTAAATTGTGTTCCTGCTCCACTTTGTCTCCAATCGGATATTGAATTCGTTGTCATTCAACACATTGATGTATTCTTGCAGGGCTTCCTCATGACCATCCCATATAAGAAATAGGTCATCAATATATCGTACCCACAGTATCACCCTTTCCATGTATATACTGTGCACATCTGACCAAGCTATCTCTTCTCCCACCATCCCATATAGAGATTCGCATAGGTGGGAGCAATGGAAGCCTCCAAAGCCATGCCTTGCTTTTGAAGATAATATTCATTATTAAATAAAAAGACATTGTGAGTGAGACAAAATGACAACATGGACATGGGCATCTCAGTATGTTGAAGAAGTTCTATAGGTCGCGTCTTCAAAAAATACCTGCAGGCCTCTAGACCATATTGATGTTTAATGGAAGTATATAGTGATGCTACATCCATAGTGACCATCAAATAGTTTTTTTGCCAGGGAATATTGTATATTTTGGATAAAAATCAGTAGTGTCTCGTAGATAAGATGATAACTCAGTGACATATGGACATAGAAAAAGATCAAAAAATGTTTAAGTATTCTCCAACAAGGAGTTATTCATACTGACTATTGGTCTACCCGGTTGTTTTTATGAATTTTCGGTAAAAAATAAATACATGGAACTTTTGGAAAGTCCATTTTTAAGTACAAATATTCTTCCTGTTCTATAAGTTGATCTGTAAGACATTGTGCCAACATCTAATGATAATTTTTTTGATATAAGGGAGTAGAGTTCATTTGTATCTTCTCATAATGGTCTTCATTGGTCAATTGGCGATGAGCTTCTTTCACATAGTCAACTACATCCATAATAACAATATTACCACCCTTGTCAGAAGGCTTGATAATAATGGATTTATTATACTTCAATTGATTTAGATCGTGTCAGTCATGTAACGTGAAGTTCGTTGATCTCATATAATTCTTTTGAGGATTCATCTGCAGTTTATCAATATCTACCACTGCCAATTCGTGAAGTGTCAATGAGATTTCCACTTGGTAACATAGGATTAAACTTTCTAGATGGTTTTAAAGAACTGGTTGTACGTAGATTGGTTGTAAACCCCATCCTAGTAACTTTCATAATGTCATGATTTTCATTGACTTGTATTTGTTGGTTATCTATTGAATTCTCATCCACTTAATCACTTATCATAATCAAATCTGAGGCATCAGCAATGGTAACTCTTGAGAGTGGGGCATTGCTCGGTTGTGAGCCTTATCTCGAGGCTGGGGTTTTCACAGCAAAATGTTTTAACAGGTGTAACTTCCGAACAAATTTGTATAATTCAATGCGGGTTTTAGCATAGTCCCAGTTAACAGTGAGGCAGCAGGTAAGTCCTAAATTCAAAATCCATTCTTGATTTGTAGTTAGAGTCATTTTTGAAATATTGATAATGGTGCTAGTATTGCTCAGATTACTGTCTGAGCTAGACTCTATGCCTGATCTTTGTGTTTGCTGTCTTTTCCTCTTCCCCCGCCTTGTCTTGTGCCTCCACGGCCTCGCCCTCTGCTTCTTGCAGACTGTGGCATGGCCATTTGCATTAGTCGCATCTCCCCTTGAAAATCTAGTTTGTTAGATGGCACCTCATCAGCTGAGGATCCCGGGTCGGAACTTATATCTGTGTTACTCAAATTGACACCAACATCTCCTCCTTGGTTCATCTTTTCTTTCATCCTTAGAGTGTCATATTTGCGTGCAAAGATGTAGATTCTACCATGTTCATAATCAAATTTATCTCTATTAAATTTGTGTATCTTCCGTATTTTAATCTCATCTTTTTTCTTGATTTTTTCTTCCATTTTATCTAACAACTGTTGCACTTCTTGTTGATTCAATATTTTCTCTAGCTCTTTAGTCAAAATCTCTATGGCCTTGGTGTGTTCATTCATACATCGTTTTGCTTGATTAATATATAAATATATATAAATTTGCATAGTATCTTTAAATACATACAATATATATAGGAGAGGTTGATAGTGGAAAAATTAGATAACACTAATGCTCTATTTTGTGGTAGTGTGGTCGAGCAGTAGGCTTATCAGAGGGTAGTGTTAAGCATTTGTTGCACACACACAGGCAATAAATGAGAACACACACTCAAAGGCTTAACTCCAGGCCAATAGGTTTTTATATAGAAACATATTCTTTTCTTATTTTATTTTAGAACCACAAGATTCAGAATTTAGGTAAGTAAATAAATTGTAGGGTACTTGACACAGGTAAGTATGGATCTTTGAATTAAAACAGTAATGCACACAGTTTTGGCAAAAATGGCAATAAGCTATTTTATAAGTGGACACTGCAAAAATCAACAGTTCCTGGAGGAGGTAAGAATTGGTTAGTTTCTCAGGTAAGTAAAGCACTTACAAGTTCAGTCTCCTAAGCATAGGCAGACCACTGTTGGGGGTTCAAGTCAACCCCAAACACCCAGCACCAGCAACACAGGGCCGGTCAGGTGCAGAGGTCATGTTTTTCTCATTATCTCCTCCGCACTTTCCGCCAAAAGTGGGGGGCTGTGTCTGGGGGGGTGGGCATCTCCATTAGCGGGAGTGCCCTGGTGCATTGTAACACGAAGCCTGAGCCTTTGAGGCTCACTGCTAGGTGTTACAGTTCCTGCAGGGGGGAGTGTGAAGCACATCCACCCAGTGCAGGCTTTGTTTCTGGCCACAGAGAGCACAAAGGCTCTCACCCCAGGGAGTCAGGAAACTTGTCTCATGGCAGGCTGGCACAGACCAGTCAGTCCTGCACTGAAGAATTGGGTAAAATACAGGGAGCATCTCTAAGATGCCCTCTGTGTGCATTTTATTTTTATAAATCCAGCACTGGCATCAGTGTGGGTTTATTATTCTGAGAAGTTTGATACCAAGCTTCCCAGTGTTAAGTGTAGCCATTATGGAACTGTGGAGTTTGTTTTGACAAACTCCCAGACCATATACTTAATATCGCAACACTGTACTTACAATGTCTAAGAATAGATTTAGACACTGTAGCGACATATTGCTCATGCAGCTATGCCCTTACCTGTGGTATAGTGCACCCTGCCTTAGGACTTTCATGGCCTGCTAGAGGGGTGACTTACCTATGCCACAGGAAGTATTTTGTGTGCATGGCATCCTGAGGGGGATGCCATGTTGATTTTGCCTTTTACTCACCACCAACACACACAATATGCAATGGCAGTGTGCATGTGTTAGGTGAGGGGTCCCTTAGGGTGGCACAACACATGCTGCAGCCCTTTGGGACCTTCCGTGGTCACAGGGCCCTTGGTACCACTGGTACCTTAAACAAGGGACTTATCTGTGCGCCAGAGGGGTGTCCCAATTGTGGAAACAATAGTACATTTTTTGTGAAATAACACTGGTGCTGGGGCCTGGTTAGCAGGGTCCCAGTACACTTCTTGTTCAAGTCAGCATCAATATCAGGCTAAAAAGTGGGGGGTAACTGCAACAGGGAGCAATTTTCCTACAATATCTATCTCTATCTCTCTCTCTCTATATATATATATATATATATATATATATATATATAACATATGTAGCCTACAATATAGGCTACAAAATGTGTCGGAAGGCATCCTTTTTGGCGTGGTTAGCCCCCACTTTTTGTTTGGCATCTAATGTGATTTCGACTAAAAGTGCACTGGGTTCCTGCTAACCAGGTTCCCAGTAATAGATCTCTTTCCCTAAATTGTACAGTTGTTTCTCCCAATTAGCACAACCTTTAGCACTCTGTGTAAGTCCCTAGTAAATTGTACCCCCTGGTACCTTGGGTCTGGAGTTCTAAAGAAGATCCCTAAGGCACAAATTGAGCCACCCTCAGGGACCTGTCATCAAACACACACAATGCTGTCATCGCAGGCTACATGTCTTGGTGCATACAAAAGCGAAAACACAACCTGTCACACAACCCCGTGTGCCAGGTCCTCCTCCACAGCATGTGATATTTGTAAGTCATCCCTACAGCAGGCCTACAGCCGTAAGGCAGGGTGCATTATATCACATTTGAGGACATATCTGCATGAGCAGATATACCCCTACTATGTCTTTGTCGATTCTTAGACATAGTAAGTTGACAGGGAAGCTGTTTTAAGCACTTGTGCTGGACACTGATCAGTATGAGTTCCCCAGCTACATGATGGCTTTTCTGAATATAGGGGTGTTTGGTATCAAACATCTCATATTAATAAACTCTCACTGAATCCAGTGAGGGATTTATTAATGCACGCACCCAAAAGGCACCTTAGAGCCTTCCTTACTGCTAGTGTGTTGACTGACTCGTCTAAACCAGCACAACCACCCTGGACAGATTTCTGACTTCCTGACGTGAGAGCCAGCGCTCACGGAGGCCCGGAACAAAGCCTGCTTTGGGCAGAGGTGTTATCACCTCTTCCAGGCAAGGTGGACATTCCAGGGTAGGATGCTTCAGAGGACCAGATGCCTTTGTTATGTGACCCAGGTCTCTCCAGGTGGCAAAGAAGACCACCCCACTGTCCTGACCCCCCCTTCTTGGGGGCAAGGCAAGGGGTAAAATCAGTAGCATTAAGAGGTATGCCCACTTCATGCCAGTCCCACCCCTAAGGTAGACTAGCTGAAGTGGACACCATTATTTTCAAATTCCTCCATTGTGTTTTTGGACAGAATTAGTATACAAGGTGTAGGAAGCTGGCTCAGTTATAATGTACACTTATGGTGTGGCACCCTATACTGAGTCTAGGCAACCCTTAGTGATAGTGTTTAGGTGTCCAGATGCAACAGCTGTCTAGGGGTAGCTGTGGTGAGCAGCTAAAGCTTATCTAGAAGGAGTGTAAAGCACTTGCAATACCACAATAGTCAGTCAGTAACCATTCGCAATAAAGGACCACACTGTCAACATCAGGGCAGTGCACGCTCTACGGGCGACTGGAATGCAAAAGCCCAGCACTTATGAGATAATGTAATTCATGCATTATGCTGATATACTGTTGTTTAACCTTTTGCATTGCAGAGTTTAATCCTCAAGACTTATATTCAAGGTGCTTATAAATACTGTTCATTTGCAATGTATTGCTGCAGGCTTTCAGAGTGTGTCAGGGTGTGGTCCCTTTCCAGGGCCTTCTAAAAGCTTTCTCTGCAGCCTGGCTGGGTGTGGTTTGTGGGCTGGGCCAAGACTCTATGGGCCAGATATATGAAACTTTTTTGCGCTCGCAAACGGTGCGAATCGCAAAAATCTGCCGTTTGCGAGTGCAAAAATGTGGTCTGCGATGCATGAAAGGCATTCGCAGACCAAAAATAAGAAATCGCAAAAACTGCGATTTTTAGCGTTGCGACCTGGTTTTGCGAGTCGCATTTTGAGATTCAGTATTTCCAGTAGGAAATTGCGAGGCGCAAATTGCGATTCGCAAAATCCAAGTCGCAAATAGATGCATCAAGAAACCGCAAATTCCGATTTTTCGCAGAATGGCATTTTGCACATGCAAAATACCATGAACTGAAACCAGATGATAACCAGGTGCAACCTATATAAAGAGGCCCAGAATGCCTCAGACTCTTTTCCACAATGGCTGCACTCTAAGTCATGGCGAGGAGGATGAGGATCTTGGCAGGTTTGAGGAGAGGGAGGAGGAGACAGGAGCGCATTTTCAGACTGCGCATTACACTTTTTGACCTGACAGAGGAGGAAATATATGAGAGGTATAGGTTGAACTCAGCCACGATACTTGATCTGATAGCTGAGCTACAACCCATACTGCAGCGCAGAACACTAAGGGGGTCATTCTGACCCGGGCGGGCGACGGACGGGGGGAGCGCCCGCCGGCCCAGCGGGAAAGGCCCTGCAACACAGAGGCCGGCTCCGAATGGAGCCTTCGGTGTTGCAGGGGTGCGACGGGTGCAGTTGCACCCGTGCGATTTTCACCCTTTCCCGCCATCCTGTTCCTGGCGGTCAAAACCGCCAGAAACAGGCTGGCGGGAAGGGGGTCGGAATCCCCATGGCGGCGCTGCTTGCAGCGCCGCCATGGAGGTTCAGCCCAGCCAGGGGAAATCCGGCGGGAAACCGCCGGATCCCCTTTTCTGACCGCGGCTTTACCACCGCGGTCAGAATGGGCACTGAAGCACCACCAGCCTGTTGGCGGTGCTTCCGTTTCCCGCGGTCGGAATATGTACTATACTGTGCACATCTGACCAAGCTATCTCTTCTCCCACCATCCCATATAGAGATTCGCATAGGTGGGAGCAATGGAAGCCTCCAAAGCCATGCCTTGCTTTTGAAGATAATATTCATTATTAAATAAAAAGACATTGTGAGTGAGACAAAATGACAACATGGACATGGGCATCTCAGTATGTTGAAGAAGTTCTATAGGTCGCGTCTTCAAAAAATACCTGCAGGCCTCTAGACCATATTGATGTTTAATGGAAGTATATAGTGATGCTACATCCATAGTGACCATCAAATAGTTTTTTTGCCAGGGAATATTGTATATTTTGGATAAAAATCAGTAGTGTCTCGTAGATAAGATGATAACTCAGTGACATATGGACATAGAAAAAGATCAAAACATGTTTAAGTATTCTCCAACAAGGAGTTATTCATACTGACTATTGGTCTACCCGGTTGTTTTTATGAATTTTCGGTAAAAAATAAATACATGGAACTTTTGGAAAGTCCATTTTTAAGTACAAATATTCTTCCTGTTCTATAAGTTGATCTGTAAGACATTGTGCCAACATCTAATGATAATTTTTTTGATATAAGGGAGTAGAGTTCATTTGTATCTTCTCATAATGGTCTTCATTGGTCAATTGGCGATGAGCTTCTTTCACATAGTCAACTACATCCATAATAACAATATTACCACCCTTGTCAGAAGGCTTGATAATAATGGATTTATTATACTTCAATTGATTTAGATCGTGTCAGTCATGTAACGTGAAGTTCGTTGATCTCATATAATTCTTTTGAGGATTCATCTGCAGTTTATCAATATCTACCACTGCCAATTCGTGAAGTGTCAATGAGATTTCCACTTGGTAACATAGGATTAAACTTTCTAGATGGTTTTAAAGAACTGGTTGTACGTAGATTGGTTGTAAACCCCATCCTAGTAACTTTCATAATGTCATGATTTTCATTGACTTGTATTTGTTGGTTATCTATTGAATTCTCATCCACTTAATCACTTATCATAATCAAATCTGAGGCATCAGCAATGGTAACTCTTGAGAGTAGGGCATTGCTCGGTTGTGAGCCTTATCTCGAGGCTGGGGTTTTCACAGCAAAATGTTTTAACAGGTGTAACTTCCGAACAAATTTGTATAATTCAATGCGGGTTTTAGCATAGTCCCAGTTAACAGTGAGGCAGCAGGTAAGTCCTAAATTCAAAATCCATTCTTGATTTGTAGTTAGAGTCATTTTTGAAATATTGATAATGGTGCTAGTATTGCTCAGATTACTGTCTGAGCTAGACTCTATGCCTGATCTTTGTGTTTGCTGTCTTTTCCTCTTCCCCCGCCTTGTCTTGTGCCTCCACGGCCTCGCCCTCTGCTTCTTGCAGACTGTGGCATGGCCATTTGCATTAGTCGCATCTCCCCTTGAAAATCTAGTTTGTTAGATGGCACCTCATCAGCTGAGGATCCCGGGTCGGAACTTATATCTGTGTTACTCAAATTGACACCAACATCTCCTCCTTGGTTCATCTTTTCTTTCATCCTTAGAGTGTCATATTTGCGTGCAAAGATGTAGATTCTACCATGTTCATAATCAAATTTATCTCTATTAAATTTGTGTATCTTCCGTATTTTAATCTCATCTTTTTTCTTGATTTTTTCTTCCATTTTATCTAACAACTGTTGCACTTCTTGTTGATTCAATATTTTCTCTAGCTCTTTAGTCAAAATCTCTATGGCCTTGGTGTGTTCATTCATACATCGTTTTGCTTGATTAATATATAAATATATATAAATTTGCATAGTATCTTTAAATACATACAATATATAGGAGAGGTTGATAGTGGAAAAATTAGATAACACTAATGCTCTATTTTGTGGTAGTGTGGTCGAGCAGTAGGCTTATCAGAGGGTAGTGTTAAGCATTTGTTGCACACACACAGGCAATAAATGAGAACACACACTCAAAGGCTTAACTCCAGGCCAATAGGTTTTTATATAGAAACATATTCTTTTCTTATTTTATTTTAGAACCACAAGATTCAGAATTTAGGTAAGTAAATAAATTGTAGGGTACTTGACACAGGTAAGTATGGATCTTTGAATTAAAACAGTAATGCACACAGTTTTGGCAAAAATGGCAATAAGCTATTTTATAAGTGGACACTGCAAAAATCAACAGTTCCTGGAGGAGGTAAGAATTGGTTAGTTTCTCAGGTAAGTAAAGCACTTACAAGTTCAGTCTCCTAAGCATAGGCAGACCACTGTTGGGGGTTCAAGTCAACCCCAAACACCCAGCACCAGCAACACAGGGCCGGTCAGGTGCAGAGGTCATGTTTTTCTCATTATCTCCTCCGCACTTTCCGCCAAAAGTGGGGGGCTGTGTCTGGGGGGGTGGGCATCTCCATTAGCTGGAGTGCCCTGGTCATTGTAACACGAAGCCTGAGCCTTTGAGGCTCACTGCTAGGTGTTACAGTTCCTGCAGGGGGAGTGTGAAGCACATCCACCCAGTGCAGGCTTTGTTTCTGGCCACAGAGAGCACAAAGGCTCTCACCCCAGGGAGTCAGGAAACTTGTCTCATGGCAGGCTGGCACAGACCAGTCAGTCCTGCACTGAAGAATTGGGTAAAATACAGGGAGCATCTCTAAGATGCCCTCTGTGTGCATTTTATTTTTATAAATCCAGCACTGGCATCAGTGTGGGTTTATTATTCTGAGAAGTTTGATACCAAGCTTCCCAGTATTAAGTGTAGCCATTATAGAACTGTGGAGTTTGTTTTGACAAACTCCCAGACCATATACTTAATATCGCAACACTGTACTTACAATGTCTAAGAATAGATTTAGACACTGTAGCGACATATTGCTCATGCAGCTATGCCCTTACCTGTGGTATAGTGCACCCTGCCTTAGGACTTTCATGGCCTGCTAGAGGGGTGACTTACCTATGCCACAGGAAGTATTTTGTGTGCATGGCATCCTGAGGGGGATGCCATGTTGATTTTGCCTTTTACAAACCACCAACACACACAATATGCAATGGCAGTGTGCATGTGTTAGGTGAGGGGTCCCTTAGGGTGGCACAACACATGCTGCAGCCCTTTGGGACCTTCCGTGGTCACAGGGCCCTTGGTACCACTGGTACCTTAAACAAGGGACTTATCTGTGCGCCAGAGGGGTGTCCCAATTGTGGAAACAATAGTACATTTTTAGTGAAATAACACTGGTGCTGGGGCCTGGTTAGCAGGGTCCCAGTACACTTCTTGTTCAAGTCAGCATCAATATCAGGCTAAAAAGTGGGGGGTAACTGCAACAGGGAGCAATTTTCCTACAATATCTATCTCTATCTCTCTCTCTCTCTATATATATATATATATATATATATATATAACATATGTAGCCTACAATATAGGCTACAAAATGTGTCGGAAGGCATCCTTTTTGGCGTGGTTAGCCCCCACTTTTTGTTTGGCATCTAATGTGATTTCGACTAAAAGTGCACTGGGTTCCTGCTAACCAGGTCCCCAGTAATAGATCTCTTTCCCTAAATTGTACAGTTGTTTCTCCCAATTAGCACAACCTTTAGCACTCTGTGTAAGTCCCTAGTAAATTGTACCCCCTGGTACCTTGGGTCTGGAGTTCTAAAGAAGATCCCTAAGGCACAAATTGAGCCACCCTCAGGGACCTGTCATCAAACACACACAATGCTGTCATCGCAGGCTACATGTCTTGGTGCATACAAAAGCGAAAACACAACCTGTCACACAACCCCGTGTGCCAGGTCCTCCTCCACAGCATGTGATATTTGTAAGTCATCCCTACAGCAGGCCTACAGCCGTAAGGCAGGGTGCATTATATCACATTTGAGGACATATCTGCATGAGCAGATATACCCCTACTATGTCTTTGTCGATTCTTAGACATAGTAAGTTGACAGGGAAGCTGTTTTAAGCACTTGTGCTGGACACTGATCAGTATGAGTTCCCCAGCTACATGATGGCTTTTCTGAATATAGGGGTGTTTGGTATCAAACATCTCATATTAATAAACTCTCACTGAATCCAGTGAGGGATTTATTAATGCACGCACCCAAAAGGCACCTTAGAGCCTTCCTTACTGCTAGTGTGTTGACTGACTCGTCTAAACCAGCACAACCACCCTGGACAGATTTCTGACTTCCTGACGTGAGAGCCAGCGCTCACGGAGGCCCGGAACAAAGCCTGCTTTGGGCAGAGGTGTTATCACCTCTTCCAGGCAAGGTGGACATTCCAGGGTAGGATGCTTCAGAGGACCAGATGCCTTTGTTATGTGACCCAGGTCTCTCCAGGTGGCAAAGAAGACCACCCCACTGTCCTTACCCCCCCTTCTTGGGGGCAAGGCAAGGGGTAAAATCAGTAGCATTAAGAGGTATGCCCACTTCATGCCAGTCCCACCCCTAAGGTAGACTAGCTGAAGTGGACACCATTATTTTCAAATTCCTCCATTGTGTTTTTGGACAGAATTAGTATACAAGGTGTAGGAAGCTGGCTCAGTTATAATGTACACTTATGGTGTGGCACCCTATACTGAGTCTAGGCAACCCTTAGTGATAGTGTTTAGGTGTCCAGATGCAACAGCTGTCTAGGGGTAGCTGTGGTGAGCAGCTAAAGCTTATCTAGAAGGAGTGTAAAGCACTTGCAATACCACAATAGTCAGTCAGTAACCATTCGCAATAAAGGACCACACTGTCAACATCAGGGCAGTGCACGCTCTACGGGCGACTGGAATGCAAAAGCCCAGCACTTATGAGATAATGTAATTCATGCATTATGCTGATATGCTGTTGTTTAACCTTTTGCATTGCAGAGTTTAATCCTCAAGACTTATATTCAAGGTGCTTATAAATACTGTTCATTTGCAATGTATTGCTGCAGGCTTTCAGAGTGTGTCAGGGTGTGGTCCCTTTCCAGGGCCTTCTAAAAGCTTTCTCTGCAGCCTGGCTGGGTGTGGTTTGTGGGCTGGGCCAAGACTCTATGGGCCAGATATATGAAACTTTTTTGCGCTCGCAAACGGTGCGAATCGCAAAAATCTGCCGTTTGCGAGTGCAAAAATGTGGTCTGCGATGCATGAAAGGCATTCGCAGACCAAAAATAAGAAATCGCAAAAACTGCGATTTTTAGCGTTGCGACCTGGTTTTGCGAGTCGCATTTTGAGATTCAGTATTTCCAGTAGGAAATTGCGAGGCGCAAATTGCGATTCGCAAAATCCAAGTCGCAAATAGATGCATCAAGAAACCGCAAATTCCGATTTTTCGCAGAATGGCATTTTGCACATGCAAAATACCATGAACTGAAACCAGATGATAACCAGGTGCAACCTATATAAAGAGGCCCAGAATGCCTCAGACTCTTTTCCACAATGGCTGCACTCTAAGTCATGGCGAGGAGGATGAGGATCTTGGCAGGTTTGAGGAGAGGGAGGAGGAGACAGGAGCGCATTTTCAGACTGCGCATTACACTTTTTGACCTGACAGAGGAGGAAATATATGAGAGGTATAGGTTGAACTCAGCCACGATACTTGATCTGATAGCTGAGCTACAACCCATACTGCAGCGCAGAACACTAAGGGGGTCATTCTGACCCGGGCGGGCGACGGACGGGGGGAGCGCCCGCCGGCCCAGCGGGAAAGGCCCTGCAACACAGAGGCCGGCTCCGAATGGAGCCTTCGGTGTTGCAGGGGTGCGACGGGTGCAGTTGCACCCGTGCGATTTTCACCCTTTCCCGCCATCCTGTTCCTGGCGGTCAAAACCGCCAGAAACAGGCTGGCGGGAAGGGGGTCGGAATCCCCATGGCGGCGCTGCTTGCAGCGCCGCCATGGAGGTTCAGCCCAGCCAGGGGAAATCCGGCGGGAAACCGCCGGATCCCCTTTTCTGACCGCGGCTTTACCACCGCGGTCAGAATGGGCACTGAAGCACCACCAGCCTGTTGGCGGTGCTTCCGTTTCCCGCGTTCGGAATGAGGCCCTAAGTACTCACAGCATACCCACCCATGTGCAGGTATTATACTCCTTCCACCTACTCGCCTCAGGGAGCTATCAAGGGGTCATAGCAGCAGCTGGAGGGGTCACACAGAGTACCCTCTCCAGATTTTTCAATGCATTCATCAACGCCATGCTGAGCAGACTACACCAGTACATCAGATTCCTCCACACCCCACAGGAATTACAGCAGACAAAAATAGAGTTTTACCAGATAGCGCAGTTCCCCCACGTCATAGGTGCCATAGATGGCACACATGTGGCAATCTGTCCACCATCAGCCACAGAGTATGTGTACCGCAACAGGAAATACCAACATTCCATAAACATACAGGTGATATGCAATGCCTCCTACATCATTACTGATCTCGTGGCCAGATACCCAGGGAGCACACATGATTCTTACATCTTTCGCCACAGCGGGATACACACAAGACTGCTAGCTGGGGAGTTTGGTGAAGGATATCTACTAGGTAATGTCCCTCTGTACACTGGTGCATAGATGGCGTACCCATGTCAGATGGCTCAGTTACTCATCACACCCTCTGTCCCTTCCAGGAGACAGTGCTTACGCAGTGCGCACCTACATGATGACGCCCTACCTCAATCCTACAACACCAGCTGAACGGAGATACAATGCAGCACACAGGGCAACCCGCAACGTGGTGGAGCGCACATGTGGACTGCTGAAGAGTCGCTTCCGGTGCATCCACAAAAGTGGAGGGGCACTACAGTACAGTCCAGAGACAACATGTAGAATAGTGGCTACTTGTGCAATCCTGCACAATATAGCTACAACCAGGGGCATACCTGTAGAAATCATTGAGACTGAATCAGATGAGGATGACAATACCATACCACCTCTACAGCCAGCAGACAGGACCAGTGCAGCAGAGGGAAGGCAAAGGCGTGCCGACATCACACACAACCATTTCAGACGTGAGTATTAATGACAAAAATCCTCTGACAACTGTACCTGTAGTGAAAGATATTTATTACCTTACGTCAGGTAATGTACGTATGAGTAAGAAAAAAAACAGGTGATGTGACAAACGCAAACCAACGAATAACGAGAGTTATGCACTATTTCTTCATAGTGGCAACAGCAGTCCAATGGCAGCAGGAGTCATTTTTTTCTACCACGCACACCACTCGGTGCCCAGTTACGTCACTGGCACCTCTATTGTCACCCTCAGTGGCAGTGCTGTGCCTGGCACTGCGCCGTCTGGTGTCCGCTGCTGGTACGGCAACACTGCTGAGGCTGGAACTGTCCTCAGTGTCCCCCAGTGCTAGCTCACTTGGAGTGGCTGATCTTGGTCCCATGATGTGTTCGATCACATTTGTGATCTGCACAAGTCCATTGACAACGTCCCTGCTGCTGTGTGCAGCCTCCACTTGCGCAGCCACTGCGCGACGGGCAATCAATGCTATTGAATTTGCCATCCTGTTAGAGGAATGGCAGAAGCTGCCAAACATTGTACGGAATCTGCGCTCCAGTCTGCGCTGGCTCACCCTCTCATGGCGCAGCTCCTGGAAGAGTTCACGGACAGCACTTGTAAGGTCCCTGGTGTCCTGTGATGCCTGCACCTGTCCCTCACGCAGCTGTTCAGTATTATTATTGAGTGAGTCAAGTTGGCGATGCAGGCCCATCATGTTGCGGTTGTGTTTGCGCAGGTTTCTGTCTAATGAAAGGATCCGCTTATTTTGCAGGTGCTGCTGCTGCAACATAGCAGCTTCCAGGCCACCGAATAAGGAGGGACCCTCACCTGACTCAAGCTGCTGTGCCCAGGACTGTGTTGCAATCCTGCGTGGCGCTGTGGTTGGCTGACATCTGCCCTCCGGAATCTGGCTGTGCCTGTCTGGTGCTGATGGTGTGCTTGGCCCTTCCTGCTGCTCATCAGAGTCGCTGCTGAGCTCTGGCAGTGCCCTGGGCCTGCATCTTCCAGTCGACATGTGGAGGGACCCACTGGTGTTCGCATCTGAGGGCAGATGGGTGTCTGTCTCTCCTACACATGCAGATGCTGTGGTTGCTGGGCCTGGCCCACCTGCAACAACAATATGCAGCATGTCAGTTCTGTATGTTACATTTTCTGTCAGACAATGGCAATAAAGGTACAGGTACTGCTCTACACGGTGTTGTGTGTGTTGTGTTACTCTGGGTGTCACTATACTTAATTACATTGTTGTGCTACTTTAAGTTCTAGGTTGTGGACTGCCACTCCCATAATGCATTGTAGTGCTGCTTCTAAGATGTGGACTGGACTACTTTTCACACTGTTTCACATTACTTGCTAATTCCTAAGGGGCTTTTGTGCATACACATATAGGGTTACAAAACAATATTGCACTTACCTTGGCTGGTACTCGGTGTGCCGGAGGTGTCGATCTCTGTGACCCCAGTCACAGCTTCAGGGAGGAGTGTGGACTCCACTTGGTCCTCCAATGGTGTTGATGGTGCCTCTGTTGGAGGACTGCCTCCTGTACCCCTGGCCTCCGCAAGTCTCCTTGTCAGCCTCTCCTTTCCACAGGACCGCAGGTCATACCACCTTTTTTTTATCTCTTCAATGGAACTCTGTGCCACTCCAATAGCGCAGATTTTGGACTGTATGTCCAGCCATAGTCTCCTCTTTTCACTCTCAGGCACCTGGAGTGAGCTTTTTCCAAACAGGCGGTCATGGATCCTCACCACCTCCTCAGTTAGTACCTCAAGCTCCTGCTCGCTGAATTTCAGCTTGCGCTTCCTTTCACCCTTCTCCTGTGCTTGGCCTTTGGTATCCATCCTGGCTCTGGTGTTCTTGCTCCTTCTGAGTGCTGCTCTGTGTGGCTGGGCTGCTCTCTCTCAGGATGCAGGTTTGGGTGTGGCACCTGAAACTGCCTGGGATGACTCGTTTCCTGCTGGTGATGTCATCAGGCTCCTCCAGGTGTGCATTCTCTAACTTTCTCTCGCATTTTGCAATTTTTTACCGAATCGCAAAAAAATCGCAATTTGCGATAATGCAAATTGCGATTCGGTAAATGGGCCTTGCAAATCACAAATAGCGATTTTTAAGAAATCGCTATTTCCGAATCGCAATATTGTTACATGGCCAATTGTGACTCGGAAATAGCGATTTCTTAAAAATTGCTATTTGCGATTCGCAAGCTCTATTTTTCATACATATGGCCCTATATAAGGGAGCCAGCCCAGCTCCACGTGCTCACTATTCAGAGGTCCCGGTGCAGAGCAGCAGCAACTTCCTGAGTTCCTGTTCCGGAGGCCTTCTTTGATCGTCCAGACTTTGTCCTTCATTGTATTGGTGATCCTTGATCAGGGCGGTAAGAGGGAGGTCGGGCTGGGCCCCCGATCCCGTTTGCGAAGGCATTCGAGTTCTTGGGCCTAATTTTCATGATGAGAGATTTTACCTTGTGCGTGTGAATGTGCGCTTGGTTTTTCTGGCATTTACATGTTGATATTCGAATCGGCAAGACGCGCGATTCATTTCTTGTGTTTAACTCGTGATATTCATTGTGCGCTACCATTTCATGGCATTTACATGGTGGCATTCGAATCGGCAAGACACGCAATTCATTTCTTGTGTTTAACTCGTGATATTCAGTGTGCGCTACCATTTCATGGCATTTACATGGTGGCATTCGAATCGGCAAGAAGCGCAATTCATTTCTTGTGTTTAACTCTTAATATTCATTGTGAGCTACCATTTCTTGGCAGTTACATGGTGGCGTTCGAATCGGCAAGACGCGCAATTCATTCCTCGTGCTTAACTCTTGATATTCATTGTGCGCTACCATTTCATGGCATTTACATGGTGGCTTTCGAATCGGCAAGACGCACAATTCATTTCTTGGTTTAACTCATGATATTCATTGCGTGCTACCATTTCATGGCATTTACATTGTGGCATTCGAATCAGCAAGATGCACGATTCATTCCTTGTGTGTAACTTTTGATGCTCATTGTGCGCAACCATTTTTTGGCCCTTACAAGGTGGCATTCGAATCGGCAAGACACGCGATTCATTCCCACAATTAAAACTTGATGTTTCAGATCGCTTGCAGTGTACGTGATCATTTCATGGCATTTGCATATTCTTGTTGAAAATCAGCAATGTGCGCAATTCATGTTTCTGCATTTAAAACTAAGGGGGTCATTACAACCCTGGCGGACGGTGTTAAAGGTGCGGTAATTCCGCAAACAGGCCGGCGGACAAAAAAAGGGAATAATGACCGTGGCAGAAACCGCCAACATAGACAGCCACTTCAACACACCGCCCGCCACGGCGGTACAGACAAGCAGCGCGGTGGTCACCGCCAACAGACAGGCGGAAGACAATGTACCGCCCACAGTATCACAACCCGCCAATCCACCACCTTTTCCGGGGCGGATTCACCGTGGATAAAAACACGGCGGAAACAGCTTTTGGAATGGAGAAAACGCTCACCTCAACACACTCCACGAGGAAGGAGGACACCATGGACCCGGAATTACAAATACTCCCTGCCCTTGTCTTCCTGCTCATCTACGCACACCAGCAACGGCGGTGCCGAAGACAACGGTGAGTACTGCACCTACGACATATGGGTGGGGGGAGGCAAAAGTCAGAGGGACACACACGCAACACCCCCACCACCACCCCCACCCTCGCACATTACAACACACACACCAATGCATTTCCAAACATCAGAGTAACAACCCACAACCCCCCCGGAAGAATGCAAAGACAAAAGGAAATCAGTCCAAATATTGTAATGTATCAAAATACAGTTCCAAATATATACAGATATATATACACATTCAAAATTATATACATTGCGAGAAGTAGTGCAGGTATGCACATATCAATGTCCGTGCACCACTGGTCCAAAAATGGATGGGCGAGGCCCACACTAGATACCTGTCCACAAACGGGAGACACTGCAGGGGCATCAGATAGAAATACAACAGGCATCTCAGGGGGAAAGGAAGGGGGAGGCACCTCAGCCGGATTACAGCACCACGCCAGATCCACGACGGGGCTCCATGCCCATTGATGTATCCTGGGGAGTGCAAAGCCACAGTCTCTCAAGTCTCTACAGTGGATGGTTTGCCCACTGTTCAATCCTGGGGAGTGCAAAGCCACAGTCTCTCAAGTCTCTACAGTGGGTGGTTTGCCCACTGTTCAATCCTGGGGAGTGCAAAGCCACAGTCTCTCAAGTCTCTACAGTGGGTGGTTTGCCCACTGTTCAATCCTGGGGAGTGCAAAGCCACAGTCTCTCAAGTGGATAACAGTCTCCACTGGTTCTGGAGGGGGACTGGTGCCCAGAGTGCTTCATCCTGTTAAGGACAGACGGAGTAGATGCATGTGTCCACTGGTTCTGGAGGGGGAATGGTGCCCAGACTGCATCAGACTCCCTGTGACGGTTCCTGTCCGTTACTGTCCCAGCTGCACATGGGATAACAATGCTTGATGTGGCGGTGTTTTCCTTGTTCAGTGGTGCTTTGCCCTGTTCAGCGGTCTTCACCATGGCGGTCTTTTCCTTGTGCAGCGGTGCTTTGCCATGGCGGTCTTTGACCTGTTCAGCGGTGCTTTGCCCTGTTCAGCGTTGCTTTGCCGTGGCGGTCTTTTCCTTGTGCAGCGGTGCTTTGCCATGGCGGTCTCTGACCTGTACATTGGTGTGTGGCATGACGCTCCCTCATTGCCCAGCGGGGCTGTGGCTGCCAGGGCCCTCATGGGCACTGACTCCGGCGGTGGTCTCCTGACCAGTGACGATACTGCTGCCCTCCTGGGCACTGACTCCGGCGGTGGTCTCCAGACCAATGACGATACTGCTGCCCACGGTGCTGGCGGTGGCGTCCCGGCTGCCGGGGAGGATGGCGCCCTTCTCCGCCATGCTGCTCTTACCAGACTTCTTCTGGCCCCTCACCACCTTTGGAGGAGTCACAGTTGACTCTGCAATCCCCCAGGGACCCTTGTGAGCAGTTTTTCCGCCAGGAGTCTTCACCCTGTCCCGTCGGCCACTTCCAACTTGAGGTGCTTCACAGGGGGTGGACTGGCAGTGCTTTGGCTCCGTGTCACACTGGCTGCCCTGGTTGGCGGTGCACTCCACACACCTTAAACACGCACCACAGGTCCTGGTGTTTTTTTGGCTGAGGTGCTACTACGGGACTTATGAATTGGAGGGGTGGGGTGGTGGCAAAGAGGTCAACGTTGCTGAGGAAGAGTTGCTGACGAAGGCTGGGATGGGTAGCTGGAGGGGGTCTGGGAGTGGAGGAAGAGGAGGTGGTTGTAGGAGGTGTAACTTTAGGTGTTTTGGGTGCAGGTGCAGGTGCAGGTACTGGAGGCTGTTGTGACGTGGATGGATGTTGGGTGTGTGGGTGCCCGCGTTTGTGTACTTTGGGCGGGGGCGTCACAGACACACTGGGAGTGGACACAGGGGACGTGTAAATGGTAGTGGGGGTAGTGAGTGCAGGTGAGCGGGGTGTGGTGCTGGGTGTTCTGGTGCGAGTCCTAGTGGCTGTAGATGTAGTGCATGCAGGTGAGAGTGTAGACGACACTGGGAGGGAGGAGGGAGACGACGAGGAGGGGGACACAGTGGAGGCAGTGGATGTTGCTGTGTCTGTATGTGGGTGATGCTTGCGTGAGGGCCTGTGGGTTGTGTGGTGCCTATGTTTGCCTGACCTACTTGTGTGTGTTGAGGTGTATGCATGCTTGTTTGATGGTGTGCTTGGGATAGGCTGGGGAACAGGGGATTGGGTCTGGGTGGAGGAAGTTGGAGGGGGGAGGCTAGACACAGGGACAATGGCTGCCATCAGTGCTGAGGCCAGAGATTGCAGGGTTCGATGATGGGCAGCCTGACCAGAATGAATGCCCTCCAGGAATGTATTAGTGTGTTGCAACTCCCTTTCTACACCCTGGATGGCATTCACAATGGTAGACTGCCCAACAGTGAGTGACCTGAGGAGGTCAATGGCCTCCTCACTGAGGGCAGCAGGGGTGACAGGGGCAGGGGCTGAGGTGCCTGGGGCGAAGGTGATGCCCACCCTCCTGGGTGAGCGAGCACGGGGCGAACTCTGAGGGGCTGCTGGGAGCCCCCGCCGTCTTCTTGCTCCAGCGGCGAATGTCCTCCCATCTTTTCCGGCAGACCCCCTGGGTCCGGACGTCCTTGGCGATGGCATGCCAAATGTCCTTCTTCTGGTGGGCGCTGACCTACATGACATGCACAGGGGAAGAAGAGAAGTCATTACCAACTGCCCCGTCGATGTGAGTGGCCCACATCCCTACCCTTGCCATGTGGCACATGCATTCACAGTCCTTCATGTTCCCTGAACTCTGCCCCCTTCCTTCTTACAACCAGCCCTCTCCACCCAGGCATAGCCCAATCAACGTGCTCCCTGTGTACTTACCTGTTGGTCTGGGGGACCGTAGAGTAGCGTGTACTGGGGGAGGACCCCGTCCACGAGCTTCTCCAACTCCTGAGCAGTGAAGGCAGGGGCCCTTTCCCCAGACGCAGCAGCCATTGTCTCTTCCAGACCGAGGTCACAGCAGCACTTGCAGTGTAGGTCCTCTCCTGTCGAAGATCAGGTATTGAGTGATTGAACAGATAGAAAATGGCGGTCACGTCCGCGGCGGTGACGTCCGCGGCGATGCATATCATCACCGCCGGCGCACTTCATCATTGGCTCCTGGGACCCATAGGGTCCAATGTTAACCAATGCAGCATTGCGCCGCGGTCTATGACCGCCTACCGCGACGGTGTACAACGCCAGCGCAGATACCTAACATCCCATTGTCCCAGTTTAGAGGTCAGGCAGCCGCCATTTCAGGGGCCCACATGGCTTCATTTACTACTGCGTCACACATACCTAGGCCTACACTCATACAGGAAGAGTTTTGTGTTTTGTGTCGTGTTCTGTGTATCTGTGGGTACATACCTGGAAATTTGTTGACTCTGTGGGCGCTGTTGTCCTTCCTAGGCACCGTCAGCTTGGACATGTGAGAAGATGGCGGAATCCTCCGGTGTACCGACCGCTGGTGGACCTGTTGACAATGGAGGAGCGACATTTAATCATCACCTACAGGTTTAACCGTGCCACTATCCAGGAACTATATACCCAGTTGGAGCCAGACCTGATGTCACCAATCCGCCATCCCACTGGAATCCCCCCTGACGTGCAGGTGCTGTCAGTGCTCCATTTCCTTTCAAGTGGGTCTTTTCAGACAACAGTGGCCATGGCATCAGGGATGTCCCAGCCTATGTTTTCCAACGTGTTGTCCAGAGTGTTGTCTGCCCTGCTGAAACACGTAAGGAGCTACATCATTTTCCCTCAGGTGGAGGATTTGGCTACAGTGAAAGGTGACTTCTATGCCCTTGGACATATCCCCAAAGTCATAGGTGCTATTGATGTCACCCATGTAGCTCTGGTCCCCCCCACAGGAGTGAACAGGTGTACAGGAACCGGAAGAGTTATCATTCGATGAATGTACAGATGGTATGTTTGGCAGACCAGTACATCTCCCAGGTAAATGCTATGTTCCCTGGCTCTGTGCATGACGCCTACATTCTGCGGAATAGCAGTATCCCGTATGTGATGGATCAACTCCAGAGGCACCGTGTGTGGCTATTAGGGGACTCTGGTTACCCCAACCTGTCATGGCTACTGACCCCAGTGAGGAATCCCAGGACCAGGGCAGAGGAACGCTACAATGAGGCCCATGGGCGGACTAGGAGGGTGATCGAACTGAACTTCGGCCTCCTGAAGGCCAGGTTCAGGTGCCTCCATATGAAAGGTGGTTCCCTATTCTACTCACCAAGGAAGGTGTGCCAGATCATCATCGCCTGCTCGATGCTTCACAATCTTGCTTTGCGACGCCAGGTGCCTTTTCTGCAGGAGGATGGTCCAGATGGCGGTGTTGTGTCAGCTGTGGAGCCTGTGGAGCCTGTGGACAGTGATGAGGAGGAAGCTGCGGAAGAAGACATAGACAACAGGGAGTCAGTCATACAGCAATATTTCCAGTGACACACAGGTGAGAACATTTCTTTCTTAGCATTACATTCACTTTCACACTTCTACCTCTATCATGTCTGTCATTCCATAGCACTATTTGGTCACTGAGTTGTACCTTTCCATTACGGTTTCACAGGTGTGGTTACCAACGTGTGTTATCTGCTGCATCCTTCAAGGACTTGTGATGTGTGACATAGGTATGTTGGCTTTACAATAGAAAACGCATTTTGACACTGTCATTGATAATACAAATTTACCAAATCACAGACTGATTCCAGATTGTTTTGTGGTTCAAGGGTGTTTATTTAAGTGCTCAAAAATGGAGGGGGGTTGTAAAATGGTGATGGGGGACAGTGGAGGAATGTCCATGGCAGAGTCCAGTCTATTGGTCACACAGGTGCACTGCCCATATGGGCATAGTAAGTGGAGCTGGGGCAGTTAAACTATGGACAGGGTAACAAAGTGGGACAGTGGGAGGACAATCCGGGTGGTCTCATTTCCTGGCGGGGGTCTTGCCATCTTGCTCTGTCCTGTTCCTGGATCTCAGGGACCGCTTGCGTGGTGGTTGTCCGTCTGCAGGGGGTGGGGTGCTGGTGTGGTGGTCCTGTGGCGACCCGTCCAGTCCACTAGCGCTGGCGGAGGTGGTGGGCAGTTCATCGTCCATGCTAGTGTCAGGGGCCCCTTGGAGTGCCACGGTGTCCCTCATGGTCTTTTGTATGTCCTTCAGCACCCCTACGATAGTGCCCAGGGCGGAGCTGATGGTTCTGAGTTCCTCCCTGAACCCCAAATACTGGTCCTCTTGCAGGCGCTGGGTCTCCTGAAAGTTGGCCACGACCGTCGCCATTGTCTCCTGGGAGTGGTGTTATGCTCCCATGATGGAGGAGAGGGCCTCGTGGAGAGTGGGTTCCCTTGGCCTGTCCGCCCCCTGTCGCACAGCATCCCTCCCAGTTCCCTGTGTTCCTGTGCCTCCGTCCCCTGGACCGTGTGCCCACTACCACTGCCCCCAGGTCCCTGTTGTTGTTGGGGTGGTGGGCTATCCTGGGTTCCCTGTAATGGTGGACACACCGCTGATTGACGTGTCCTGGGTACGGAGGTATGGGCCCGCTGGGTGGGTGCTGTGCTGTGCTGGTGTTAACCGAGGGTGGAAGGTCAGTGTTGGGCTGTGCCTGTGCAAGGGGAACCGACTGTCCCGAGGCCCACGATGGTCCGGGCTGGTCATCAGGATCCAGTAGGGCAGAGCTGCTGTCGTCACTGTGGGCCTCTTCTGTGGGTGGAGTGGAGATGTCTGGACCCTCCGGTGTGGTGACGTTCCTTAGTGGTCCTGCAGGGATATGAGAGCATGATTATTGCATGTGTGTGTGTAATGGTGCAATGGGTGGGTGTGCGTGTACCCCAGTGCAAGCATTCCTGTGTGTGGGTTTGTGTGATGATGGTTAGGGGGTTGTTCTGGGTATGTGCAGTGAGCATGCTTTGGTGAGGGGTGACCATGCTTAGTTGTGTCATGCAGGGCTTGGTGTTGGGATGAGTGGTTTCTGTTATTAGTACATTAGTGAGGATTTGGGGTGATAGGGGAGGGTGTGAGGTTGGGGGTGTGTGATAGCATGCAGGTAGGATGCGGGATATGATAGTTAAGATTTGACTTACCAGTGTCCATTCCTCCACCGACTCCTCCGAGGCCCTCTGGATGCATGATGGTTAAGACTTGCTCCTCCCATGTTGTTAGTTGTGGGGAAGGAGGTGGGGGTCCGCCGCCAGTCCGCTGTACCGCGATTTTGTGCCTGGAGACCACAGAACGCACCTTCCCCCGTAGGTCGTTCCACCTCTTCCTGATGTCCTCCCGATTTCTTGGATGCTGTCCCACAGCGTTGACCCTGTCCACGATTCTGCGCCATAGCTCCATCTTCCTGGCTATGGAGGTGTGCTGCACCTGTGAGCCAAATAGCTGTGGCTCTACCCGTAGGATTTCCTCCACCATGACCCTGAGCTCCACCACAGAAAACCTGGGGTGTCTTTGGTGTGACATGGGTTGGTGTGGGTGATGTGTGGGGTGGTGTAAGTGTTGATGTGTGTGGTGATGTGTAGTGGTGTGTGGTGTTTTGTGCGTGGAATGTTGTATGGGTGATGGTGTTGTGGTCCTCTGTGTGGTGGGGTTCTCAACTGCTGTGCTCTCTGTCTCTCTGGCCTTCCTTCGTGAATTATGGTCGTAGGGGTTTGTGGGTGATGTGGGTGTGTGTTTTATATTGAATTGGGTGTGTGGGAGTGGTGTTTGTATGTGTGTCAGGTGTGTGTGTTTTGAATTGTCCAATGTGGCGGTGTTTTGGAGATGTTTGTGTATTTTGAGCGCAGCGGTGTGTACCGCCAATGGAATACCGTGGTTGAAAGACCGCCGCGTGGATTCGTGTGTCGTGATAGCATGGGCGTGTTTCTGTTGGCGTGACGGTGGAGGAATTGTTTTCGCCAGTTTAACACTGACCTTTGGTGTGGCGGAGTTGTGTGGGTGTCTGAATTTCGTCGGATTCCGAGATGTGTGTCATAATAGCTGTGGCGGTACTCCGTGGCCGCGGCGGTGTTTTGGCGGTCTTCTGCACGGCGGTAAGCGGCTTTTACCGCCGATGTTGTAATGAGGGCCTAAGTGTTAAAATTCTAGATGTTACATTATGGGGGTCATTCTGAGTTTCCCGCTGGGCTGGCGGGCGACCGCCAGAAGGCCGCCCGCCAGCCCAGCGGGAAACCCCCTTCCATGCGGATGCCGGCTCCGAATGGAGCCGGCGGAGTGGAAGGGGTGCGACGGGTGCAGTTGCACCCGTCGCGATTTTCAGTGTCTGCTTGGCAGACACTGAAAATCTTGGTGGGGCCCTGTTAGGGGGCCCCTGCAGTGCCCATGCCATTAGCATGGACACTGCAGGGGCCCCCAGGGGCCCCACAACACCCGTTACCGCCAGCCAGGTTCTGGCGGTCAAAATCGCCAGAGCCAGGCTGGCGGTAAGGGGGTCGGAATCCCATGGAGGATTCCCATTGGGCAGCGGGAAACCGGCGGGACACCGCCGGTTTCCCGTTTCTGACCGCGGCTGTACCGCCGCGGTCAGAATGCCCATGGGAGCACCGCCAGCCTGTTGGCGGTGCTCCCGCGGTCGTTGGCCCTGGCGGTCCATGACCGCCAGGGTCAGAATGACCCCCTATATGTGCATAATAAGTCCCTTAATACAACTCCTATTGTGTTCCAGAAAACGTTCAGATTATTTCCTTGCCCTCATGCAAAAAGACTATGGGCCTGATTACAACTTTGGAGGAGGTGTTAATCCGTCCCAAATGTGACGGATATACCACCAGCCATATTACGAGTTCCATAGGATATAATGGACTCGTAATACGGCTGGTGGTATATCCGTCACTTTACCGTCACTTTTGGGACGGATTAACACCTCCTCCAAAGTTGTAATCAGGCCCTATGTTTGATTTTGAAAACATAATTCTAGAGGGTTCTTGTGTTCCTAGTCAATGTGTGACTTTTCATTAAGAGATTCATTTGAGAAGTTGTATTAATCATTCTTGATTCCTTCCCAGGTTCCCAGACGTTTTAAGGCCTAGTTATTTTGTCTATGCTTAAGTTGTCCATGGGTACAGCATGACAATGATTAGAATCATGGTCTAGTAAAGATTAATGTGATATGATCTTGATATTGTGTGTGTCTAACCTTTTGTTTCCTACAGGTCTCCTTCCCAGCTGTTCCCATCCTAATCCCCTTTTCCCCTCTTGGACTCTCTCAGCCTCTGTTTAGTTTTAGTTTAGTTTTATGGGTTTGTAAAGCGCGTAGCTACCCTAGGGCATCCCAGTGCTAAAGGTACGTGACCCTCCTGGAGAAAAAAAAATAAATCAGAAAGATAGAAGACAAGTTAACTGCAGAAAAGGATAGTTTTCAACTTTTTCCTAAAAAGACGCTCCGATGGTTCATGATGAAGTTCGGAGGGTAGGATGTTCCAAAGACGGGCAGCCTTGATAAAAAAAGAGTTACTTCCCCATGATCTCTTGACACGAGGTATGTAAATCTGCCTAGTAGAGGATGATCTCAGGCTTCTAGAAGGAACATAGATAGAAATCCGTTTTCTGAAGAAAAACTGGCCCTTATTATATAGGGCTCTATGAGTAATGCACATGGCTTTGAAATGGATACGCTGCTTAATGGGAAGCCAATGAAATGCTGCAAGGGCTGGCTTAGCCGAAAGATGCCTAGGAGAATTAGTGAGAAGTCTGGCTGCCGCATTCTGCACTATTTGCAGCTTCTTTATCACATACCCAGGAGAGCTGTGATACAGAGAGTTCCCATAGTCAAGGCGGGAAAGAAACAAAGCTTGGATAAGGATTCTTCTAGCCGTAAAAGGTAGGAGATTAAAAATCTTCCTAAGGGCTCTAATGAGGCCGAAGCTGATAGAGGAGCTTGTTTTAGCCTGAAGTTCCATAGTCAGGCGTGGGTCAAGCCAGAAACCGAGGCTTTTAACCTGCGCCTTTGGAGGAGGCAGACTAGTAAAAGCCTCCGAGTACAGTGCCAGGGGAAAAGCAGGAGGACCGTTGCCCACAATCAGTATATTCCAGTTACCAATATCCTTCATACAACGGTAGCGATTAGTGGAGGAAAAGTCTCCAGTGCTAGAAAGGGATACCACTAGCTGAGTATCATCGGCATAGGTAACCATTGAGAGATTGTGAGGAGTAACCACTTTGGCCAAAGATGATAAATAGATATTAAAAAGAGTTGGGCTCAGGGAAGAGCCCTGAGGGACTCCACAGGTCAGAGGGAAAATGTCAGAAAGAAAAGAGCAATCCAAAACTTGGAAGGATCTTCCTATAAGGAAGGAGGGGAACCAAGAAAAAGCCGTACCTCCTATGCCTATCTTGGAGAGTCTGTCGCAAAGAAGAGTGTGATCTACTGTATCAAATGCTGCACTGAGACCCAGTAGGATGATAACTGAATGCCCCCCCTGATCTAAGAGTTGACGGGCAGACTCAGTCACTGTGAGGAGAGCCGACTCAGTACTATGTTGTGCTCTGAAGCCCATTTGGGAGGGATGTAAGAGCTCGTGGTTCTCAAGGTAGCTGGTCAGTTCCAGGCTTACATGTTTCTCCAATATCTTGGCAAAAAATGGTAAGGAGAGCCATAGATCTAAAGTTTTCCAGAAAAGGGGGATACATTTTTGTTTTTTTCAGGAGGGGTTTAATAATGGCATGCTTGAGAGACTGAGAAAGGGTGCCTGAAGATAGGGGGTTATTAAGTATTTTAGTAAGTGGTGCGACAATAATGTCTGCAGCCTTCAAAAGAATAGAAGGGGGAGCAGGATCCAGAGGGGAGCCAGATTTAATGCTAGAGAGTAGTTTGAGTGTAGAATCATCGGTAAGAGGTGAGATGTAGTTAACGAAGTCCCTATGGGCAGGGGATCAGTGGCTTGATCTTCTAAAAACTCCTGAGGAAGGGAAGATAGAAAACCAGAATATATCTTCATAATCTTATCCTGAAAATGAGCTGCTAATAAGTTACTGTGTTTTGTGGAAGCTTCTATCAAAGAGGGGGGTGTAGGTGTTATAGTAAGCTCTTTGAAAATCTGAAACATTTCTTTCTGAGAGTTGGAAGAATTTTCTATTTTATTGGTATAGTAGGAAGTTTGAGCTGCTTTGACATTTTGATGATAAAGCCTAATGGCTTGCCTATAAGCATCTTTGGCAGAGGGGCTATCATTTTTCCTCCAGATTCTCTCCAATGTTTTACAGTTCTTTCTCAATTCAAGTAAAGAAGGAGAAAAACATGGGTTGGGCTTATAGGAGGGTCTATTTATTCTTGATTTAATAGGTAGAACGGAGTTCAAAGAGGTAGAAATCCAACTATCAAATAAGTCTACGGCATTCAGGGAGGAGTAGTCGTTAATCGTGGAAGAGGCACAAAGAGCATTGTGCCATACACTGGGGACCAACTTCGACCAGCTACGCCCATAAGCCGTAAACCTGGGTTGCGGATCTCTAGGGGCATCATAGGGAAAAGAGAATGATAAAAGAAAATGATCTGTCCATAGTAAGGGCAGAGGAGATGAGATGGAGAGATCAAGAATGTTGCTGAATATAAGATCTAAAGTATGGCCCTTGAAATGAGTAGGACCGGTGGCATATTGAACTAGATCTAGGGCAGTGAGAGAAGCTAATAGCCATTTCGCCAAAGGGCAGTTTAAGTTGTCAAGATGAGTATTAAAATCCCCAAGGATGGTTAAATTAGGAGTCTTGCTAATAAGGCTAGCTGCAACATCAGGTATAGCTTCTAAAAAGCTAGCACAAGGACCTGGAGGCCGATAGAGAAGTATCCCAGAGAAAGTGAAGGTGGATGACAGGTATAAAGAGAAAGTCATACTCTCACAATCTGGGATATCTAGTGGCTATGTCACAAACTTGATAGTATTTTTGTAGATAATGGCTATGCCGCCACCTCTCATTGGGAATCTATCTTTGTGTGCTATAGAATAGATGGAAGGTAAAGATTTGGGGATGTCAACCGAAGATTCTTCATTTAGCCAAGTTTCCGTCAGAAACAGGGCGTCCGGCGAAAGATCATCTAGGAGAGTGTAAATATGTAAAGAGTGTGCCGGTAGGGAGAGGCAATTAAGCAACAGCATTTTTCCCGATTGGTGAGAGGGGATATTGGCGAATGGGACGGCAGTGGATGTCCAGGAGCAGTTAGGACAGGAGGAGCGGGCATTAGGATAAAGGGTGTTTACAGATGTAGGGCATATTTGAGTGCGCATCTGCAATTGTGAGGAGGAATACGTTAGCCTAATGGGGCATCATCCCTGGGCTCCGGGCAGGTCAGGGCGCGTATGGGCACAGATGGGCTTGACTTTGGTGCGCCTTTGGCGTGCCAGCGGCCACCCACGTTTAAATAAACCATGCGTGACGCCCAGCCTGGCTCCAAGGATCCAAAAATTAGAGCGCCAACCAAAATGGCTGCCAGAAGTGGCCCAATAATGGCAGCCCGAAGAAATTAAAACAACCGGAATGCCTCTAAACATGGGCCCCGGTGTTAAAACAAACACAAAGAAAAAATATTATACATTAAAATGTTCCAAATAGCCTCCAGCGACCCCTTAAAAAGATTAAAAGGGGTCAATTAAAAAAGGTCACACAAAAGTAAAAGACACAGTAATGCAGAGTCTCAATAAAACTAAGCAGCGGTAAAAATTATTCAGAGGAAATCAAAATACCTTGTGGAGCCGGCGGCCGCCCGCATTTAAATAAACCATGGGGGACGCCTGGCCTGGCTCCAAGGATCCAAAAACTAGAGCGGCAACCAAAATGGCTGCCGGAAGTGGCCCAATAATGGCAGCCCCGAAGAAATTAAAACAACCAGAATGCCTCTAAACACGGGCTCCGGTGTCAAAACAAACACAAAGAAAAAATAATATACATTAAAATGTTCTAAATAGCCGCCAGTGACCCTTTAAAAAGATTAAAAGGGGTCAATTAAAAAAGGTCACACAAAAGTAAAAGACACAGTAATGCAGAGTCTCAATAAAACTAAGCAGCGGTAAAAATTATTCAGAGGAAATCAAAATACCTTCTGTGATTCATCTATCAGAGTCTTGGAGCTGTCTAGTGGTGGACTTGTTGGGAATGTGCTCAGACCCAAAGGATCTGGTCTCCCTGACAGAATAGTGAGCCCACAAATTAATTATCCTCCTGGTTTGCGTGTGTTCTCAGCATGGCCACATTGGACGAGCTAGTCAAGGCTATCACGCAGCTCCAAGCAGAGGTAGTGTCATCAAAAGATATAGCAGCTAGCCTAGCTGAGAGAGTGGGTCAGTTACAGGAAAAGGTAGAGAAGAAGGAACAAGGGGCCAGATGTAGTCAAATCCGATTTTGCGAATCGGAAATTGCGAGTCGGTGCGACTCGCAATTTCCGATTCACAAAATCGGATGCAGAACGGTGTCTCAGACACCGTCTGCAAATCTCAATGGGGTCACAAAGACCCACCTCATTAATATTTATGAGGTGGGTCGCATTTTGCGACCCCATTGAGATTCCCTGCACTCACAGGGATGGTGGCCTGCTGGAGACAGCAGACCTCCATGTCTGTGAATGCTTTTTAAATAAAGCAGTTTTTTTTTTTTGTACTGCAGCCCGTTTTCCTTAAAGGAAAACGAGTTGCAATACAAAAAAATAACGAAACCATTTGGTTTCGGTTTTTCAGAGTAGGCAATGGTCCATTGGACCACTGCCTGCTCTGAAAAAACATTATTGGCGACATTCACAAAGGGGAAGGGGTCCCCTGGGGACCCCTTCCTTTTTGCGGATGGGTTACCACTAGTGTGACACTGGTGGTAACTGCGAATTGCTTTGCGACCGCGTTCGCGGTCACAAAGCAATTCTGCATCGCGGTGCGAGTCGCAAATAGGAAGAGAACACCCCTTCCTATTTGCGAGTCGCATTCCCATTTTGCGAGTCGGTACTGACTCGCAAAATGGGAATGTGCATTGCGATGCGTGTTTGCATGGCGCAAACTGCGATTTTCGCAGTTTGCGCCATGCAAAACGCTCCCTACATCTGGCCCAAAATCCCTTAGGTGTGTCTTGGCCTGGTCCTTCTTCTCAGGCTTCTGGAGGTAATCCTCCTACGAACATTTCCCTCAACGTTCCTCCTGCCATTTCCCTACCCCTTCCAGAACGTTTCTCAGGTGATCCCTTGAAAGCACAATCTTTCCTGGTTCAAGAGGAATTACATTTTACCTGCCGACCACACAGTTTCCCAGATGCCCAATCCAGAGTGGCTTTCCTGTTATCATACCTGACTGGGGATGCAGCTACCTGGGCTATTCCTCTTGTGCGTAAAGACAGTTCCCTGCTTTACAATTGGAAAAATGTTGTTTGTAAGTTTGAAAGAGTATTTGATAGTAGAACTGTGACATTGTCAGCAGTACGTGAATTATTAGACTTGCGACAAAGTAACCAGGATCTAGTGTCATATTTAGCTAACTTTAATTGGCTGGTAGCCGAGACATCCTGGCCTGAAGAAAAGCAAGCGGCCTTGTTCTACAAGGGACTCAAGGAGGAGCTAAAAGATATTCTAGCTCAAATAGACCTGCAGCCTACAGACTGTCAAGACCTGATAAACCTCGTTTTGAGACTGGATCATCGTTTAGCAGAACGAAGGGGAACACGCAAAAAGACTGAGAAATATTCCTGGGGTGTTCACGATAATAGAGAATCAAGAACTCAGACAGAAAGAACGCCAGAACCTATGGAAATCGGAACAATCAGGAGGCCTTTGACCAAAGACGAAAAGGACCTGTGTAGAAAGAATGGACAATGTCTTTATTGCGGGAGCAAGGGTCAATTCGCCAAAGAATGTCCAATCAAACCAAAGAGCAAACAAGGTCCTGCCAATGCACAAGTCGAGACGGAAAACTAAATCACCCAAGATGTAAAGAAGGGTTGCTCTTGGGTGTCACCTTGGACCCTTCACAATCTAGACATCTCAAGCTGGGCATAAAAGTTCAAGTAAAGAAAAAGAACTATTTCAAGAAGGCCCTCGTAGATTCTGGGGCTACCGGGGACTTTGTTGACGCCCAATTGGTTTGCGCATGGGGGATCCCATGCATCGAGAAGAAGACTCCAGAAATAATACAAGCAGTAGATGGAAAACTCTTGACTGGAGGCCCAGTAACTCTTCAGACTGTCCCCTTGTCGGAGATCTGTGAGTGGAAGAACCAAAGAAAAAAACATAAAGAGAAACTCATCCTTGACGTGATCCATGCTCCTCAGTATGGAGTTATCCTTGACTTACTCTGGTTAACTCATCACAATCCTGAGATTAATTGGGCAGAAAGAAAGGTCGTGTTCTCATCAGCTCTATGCAAAGAAAAATGCTTCCAAAAGTCTGAAGTAACCAAAGCTGGCAACTCTTACATAGCCACTGCAGCGGAGAAAGAAGTTAAGTTGCCCAAGCAGTATTCATCCTATGAAGATGTATTCGATGAAAAAGAAGCAGGGAACTTGCCTCCTCATAGACCTTATGACTGTCAAATTGATCTAATCCCAGGTGCGATACTCCCCAGCTGTCGTGTATATGCCCTGTCAGAACATGAGAACCAACATTTGCGAAAGTATCTAGATCAATTCTTGGAGAATGGCTTCATCCGCCCTTCTAAGTCTCCTGCAGCCTCTCCTTTGTTTTTTGTCCCTAAGGCGAATGGAGATCTTCAAACTTGTATTGACTATAGGGGTTTGAACAAGGTCACCATCAAGAATAAGGGGGTCATTACAACCCTGGCGGACGGTGTTAAAGTGGCGGTAAGACCGCCAACAGGCCGGTGGTAAAAATTTTGCAATTACGACCGTGGTGGAAACCGCCAACAAAAACAGCCACTTTAACACTCAGACCGCCACGGCGGTACAGACAAACAGCGTGGCGGTCACCGCCAACAGACAGGCGGGAGACAATGTACCGCCCACACTATTATGACAGGCCAATCCGCCACCTTTTCCGGGGTGGATTCACCGCGGATAAAAACACAGCGGAAACAGGCATTTCGAATGAAAAACGCTCACCTCTACACACTCCACGAGGAAGGAGGACAGCATGGACAGCATGGAGCCGGAACTTCATATTGTCCCAGCGCTAGTCTTCCTACTCTTCTACGAGGGGCACCAATGCCGGCGGCGAAGACCACGGTGAGTACTGAACCTACGACATACGGGAGAGGGGAGGCAAAAAACAGGGACACACACACTCAACACCCTAACCCCCACCCCGACCCTCACCCACTACAACACACACACCAATGCATATCTATACATTACAGTAACACCCCAATCCCCCCCAGAAGAATGCAAAGACAAAAGGAAATTAGTGTAACTATTGTAATATGTAAAAAATCAGTAAGCAAAAATATACATATATATATACACTATAAACAAAATATATACCACAATTAGTATTCCAGGTTTTGCATCATTCATAGTCCGTGGACCACTGGGCCCAAAATGCATGGGCGATGCCCACACAAGATACCCGAACATGACAGAGAGAACACTGCAGGGGCATCAGATAGAAATACAACAGGCACCTCAGCCGGATGAGTGCAGGACGCCAGATCCACGAGGGGGCTCCGTGCCCACTGACCAATCCTGGGGAGTGCAAAGCCACAGTCTCTCAAGTCTCTACAGTGGGTGGTTTGCCCACTGTACTATCCTGGGGAGTGCAAAGCCACAGTCTCTTAAGTCTCTACAGTGAGTGGTTTGCCCACTGTACCATCCTGGGGAGTGCAACGCCACAGTCTCTCAAGTGGATAACAGTCTCCACTGGTTCTGGAGGGGGACTGGTGCCCAGAGTTCTTCATCCTGTGCAGGACAGAAGGAGTGGATGCTGTTCTCCACTGGTTCTGGAGGGGGACTGGTGCCCAGAGTGCAGCACTCACCCCGTGACGGTCCCAGTTGCGTCACTGCCCCTGCCGCTAATGGGCTAGCGGTGCATGCCATGGCGGTCTTTGCCCTGTTCAGCGGTGCTTGCCCTGTTCAGCGGTGCTTACCATGGCGGTCTTTGCCCTGTTCAGCGGTGCTTGAGTTGGCAGCCTCTGACCTGTTCAGCGGTGCTTGCCATGGCGGTCTTTGCCCTGTTCAGTGGTCCTTGCCCTGTTCAGCGGTGCTTGCCATGGCAGTCTCTGACCTGTTCAGCGGTGCTTGCCCTGTTCAGCGGTACTTGCCATGGTGGTCTTTGCCCTGTTCAGCGGTCCTTGCCCTGGCGGTCCGTCATTGCCCAGCTGGGCTGTGGCTGGCGGTCCTTCATGGGTCAGCTGGGCTGTGTCTTGCGGGGCCCTCCTGGGCAGCTGGGCTGTGGCTTGTGGGGCCCTCCTGGGCAGCTGGGCTGTGGCTTGTGGGGCCCTCCTGGGCAGCTGGGCTGTGGCTTGCGGGGCCCTCCTGGGCAGCTGGGCTGTGGCTTGTGGGGCCCTCCTGGGCAGCAACGATGGGGCTGGCGGTGGCCTCCTGCTCCTCACTGACTTTGCAGGTTTCTTCTGCCCCTTCTCCACCTTGGGAGGAGTCACAGCTGTGTCCACACTCCCCCCGGGACCCCTGTGAACGGCTTGGCTGGCTGGAGTCTTCCCCCTCTCCCACCGGGCACTGTCCAACTTTTGGTGCTTCACGGGGGGACTGGCTGTGCTGTGGCTCCGCGACAGACTGGCTGGCCTGGTGGCCGGTGCACTCCACAAACCTGTAACAACAGGCACCACTGGTCCCGGAGATTTTTTGGCTGAGGTGCTAGTGCGGGACCTATGAGTTGGAGGGGGGGTGGTGGGAAATAGGTTAAGGCGGGACAGGAAAAGTTGTTTGGACACACTGGGACGGGTAGCTGGAGGGGGTTTGGGAGTGGAGGAAGAGGTGGTGGTTGTAGGGGGTGTAACTTTTGTGGATTTGGGTGCAGGTGCATGCGCTGGAGGCTGTCGTGTGGTGGATGGCTGTTGGGTGGGTGTGTGCCTGCGTTTGTGTATCTTCGGAGGGGGCGTCACAGACACACTTGGAGAGGACACAGGGGACGTGCAAATGGTAGTGGTGGTGGTGACTGCACGTGAGCGGGGTGTGGTGGTGGGTGTGCTGGTGCGGGACGTAGTGGCTGTAGTGGTAGTGCATGCAGGTGTGAGTGTAGACGAGACTGGGAGGGAGGAGGGAGACGACGACGAGGGGGACACAGTGGAGGCAGTGGATGTTGGTGTGTCTGTATGTGTGTGATGCTTGCGTGAGTGCCTGTGGGATGTGTGGTGCTTATGTTTGCCTGAGCTTCCCTTGTGTGGTGAGGTGTGTGCAGGCTGGTCTGTAGGTGTGCTTGGGATAGGCAGAGGTACAGGGGATTGGGTCTAGGTGGAGGAAGTTGGAGGGGGGAGGCTAGACACAGGGACAATGGCTGCCATCAGTGCTGAGGCCAGAGTTTGAAGGGTTCGATGAAGGGCAGCCTGACCAGAATGAATGCCCTCCAGGAATGCATTTGTGTGTTGCAACTCCCTTTCTAAGCCCTGGATGGCATTCAAAATGGTAGACTGCCCAACAGTGAGTGACCTGAGGAGGTCAATGGCCTCCTCACTGAGGGCAGCAGAGGTGACAGGGGCTGAGGTGCCTGGGGCGAAGGTGATGCCCACCCTCCTGGATGAGCGGGCACGGGGCAAAGGCTGAGGTGCTGCTGGGAGGGCGGTGCTGGTAGGGGGGTGGCGGCTGTACCTGTTGAAGTGGGGGGCACAGATGTTGCCGCCACCACAAGGGAGCTTCCATCGGAGGACGAGTCCGTGTCGCTGGTTGCAGATCTTGTGACCACCGTGGTGCTCCCCTCGCCCTCCGTCCCACTGGTGTATTCAGAGTCCCTAGTGTGGGTCTCCATGCCCATGTGGGATGCAGCTCCCTCGTGCTCCGGTGCCACTGTACCTCCGCCTGATGATGCTAATGCACACAAGAACAGGAAGACTGCAAAAAAGGGGGGGGGGAAACAGAAGAAAGACAGGTTGAGTGCATGGCTTACCGCTACCTTTGGCGGACAATACAGACACAGCAGCCCCCTGCACTACGTCGCGCTGTTGGGCTCTACAGTGCAATTACTGGGAAATGGCCTACAAGGCTATGGACGACATCTGCAAACATAGATGACCCTGGGGCATGAATTGCTGTACTTGGCACTCTACAGAGGTGGGGTGGGGGGCCACAGGGCCTTGCCTTACGAATGGGCCTAGCCTACGGAACTCGCCCTGGCCTAGGGGAACCCACAGCCCTCCTCCCCCACCCAGACACCTTCACTGCGCGCAAGGTCAGCTGAATGATAGTGTACTCACCCCCTTGTGTCTGCTGTAATGCCCTCAAGCGCCCATCCAACTCAGGGTAGGCCACCGCCAGGATCCGGAACATCAGGAGGGTCATGGCTCGACGGGCACCCCTCCCACGTTGGGAGGCCATCCCCAGCTGAGCCTCCGCCGTCTTCTTGCTCCAGCGGCGAATGTCCTCCCATCGCTTCCGGCAGTGGGTGCTCCGTCTGTGGTGGACCCCCAGGGCCCGGACGTCCTTGGCGATGGCACGCCAAATATCCTTCTTCTGGTGGGCGCTTGTAGGAAAGTACCATCTTGCCTGGCATGTTACCCCCATATTTCACTGTATAAATGTTGTTTTAGTTGTATGTGTCACTGGGACCCTGCCAGCCAGGGACCCAGTGCTCATAAGTGTGCCCTATATGTGTTACCTGTGTTATGACTAACTGTCTCACTGAGGCTCTGCTCAGTGGTTATGCTCTCTCATTTCTTTCCAAATTGTCACTAACAGGCTAGTGACCAATTTTTACCAATTTACATTGGCATGCTGGAACACCCTTATAATTCCCTAGTATATGGTACTGAGGTACCCAGGGTATTGGGGTTCCAGGAGATCCCTATGGGCTGCAGCATTTCTTTTGCCACCCATAGGGAGCTCTGACAATTCTTACACAGGCCTGCCACTGCAGCCTGAGTGAAATAACGTCCACGTTATTTCACAGCCATTTACCACTGCACTTAAGTAACTTATAAGTCACCTATATGTCTAACCTTTACCTGGTAAAGGTTGGGTGCTAAGTTACTTAGTGTGTGGGCACCCTGGCACTAGCCAAGGTGCCCCCACATTGTTCAGGGCAAATTCCCCGGACTTTGTGAGTGCGGGGACACCATTACACGCGTGCACTACACATAGGTCACTACCTATGTGTAGCTTCACAATGGTAACTCCGAACATGGCCATGTAACATGTCTAAGATCATGGAATTGCCCCCCCAATGCCATCCTGGTATTGGGGAGACAATCCCATGATTCCCCGGGTCTCTAGCACAGACCCGGGTACTGCCAAACTGCCTTTTCAGGGGTTTCACTGCAGCTGCTGCTGCTGCCAACCCCTCAGACAGGTTTCTGCCCTCCTGAGGTCCAGCCAGGCTTGGCCCAGGAAGGCAGAACAAAGGACTTCCTCAGAGAGAGGGTGTTACACCCTCTCCCTTTGGAAAAAGGTGTTAAGGCAGGGGAGGAGTAGCCTCCCCCAGCCTCTGGAAATGCTTTCATGGGCACAGATGGTGCCCATTTCTGCATAAGCCAGTCTACACCGGTTCAGGGATCCCCCAGCCCTGCTCTGGCGCGAAAATGGACAAAGGAAAGGGGAGTGACCACTCCCCTGACCTGCACCTCCCCTGGGAGGTGCCCAGAGCTCCTCCAGTGTGCTCCAGACCTCTGCCATCTTGGAAACAGAGGTGCTGCTGGCACACTGGACTGCTCTGAGTGGCCAGGGCCAGCAGGTGACGTCAGAGACTCCTTCTGATAGGCTCTTACTTGTGTTGCTAGCCTATCCTCTCACCTAGGTAGCCAAACCTCCTTTTCTGGCTATTTAGGGTCTCTGCTTTGGGGAATTCTTTAGATAACGAATGCAAGAGCTCATCAGAGTTCCTCTGCATCTCTCTCTTCACCTTCTGCCAAGGAATCGACTGCTGACCGCGCTGGAAGCCTGCAAAACTGCAACAAAGTAGCAAAGACGACTACTGCGACATTGTAACGCTGACCCTGCCGCCTTCTCGACTGTTTTCCTGGTGGTGCATGCTGTGGGGGTAGTCTGCCTCCTCTCTGCACTAGAAGCTCCGAAGAAATCTCCTGTGGGTCGACGGAATCTTCCCCCTGCAACCGCAGGCACCAAAGAACTGCATCACCGGTCCTCTGGGTCTCCTCTCAGCACGACGAGCGAGGTCCCTTGAACTCAGCAACTCTGTCCAAGTGACTCCCACAGTCTAGTGACTCTTCAGTCCAAGTTTGGTGGAGGTAAGTCCTTCCCTCCCCACGCTAGACTGCATTGCTGGGAACCGCATGTTTTGCAGCTACTCCGGCTCCTGTGCACTCACCGAGGATTTCCTTTGTGCACAGCCAAGCCTGGGTCCCCGGCACTCTAACCTGCATTGCACGACCTCCTGAGTTGTCCTCCGGCTTCGTGGGACCCTCTTGTGCAACTTCGGGTGAGCTCTGGTTCACTCCACTTCGTAGTGCCTGTTCCTGCACTTCTGCGGGTGCTGCTTGCTTCTGAGTGGGCTCCTTGTCTTGCTGGACGCCCTCTCTGTCCCCTCACGCAATTGGTGACATCCTGGTCCCTCCTGGGCCACAGCAGTATCCAAAAACCCTAACCGCAACCCTTGTAGCAAGGCTTGTTTGCGGTCTTTCTGCTGGAAAACACTTCTGCACGACTCTTCACGACGTGGGACATCCATCCTCCAAAGGGGAAGTTTCTAGCCCTTGTCGTTCTTGCAGAATCCTCAGCTTCTACCATCTGGGGGCAGCTTCTTTGCACCCACAGCTGGCATTTCCTGGGCATCTGCCCACTCCCGACTTGATCGTTAATTTATGGACTTGGTCCCCTTGTTCCACAGGTACTCTTGTCTGGAAATCCATTGTTGTAGCATTGCTGGTGTTGTTCTTTCCTGCAGAATTCCCCTATCACGACTTCTGTGCTCTTGGGGAACTTAGGTGCACTTTGCACCCACTTTTCAGGGTCTTGGGGTGGGCTATTTTTCTAACCCTCACTGTTTTCTTACAGTCCCAGCGACCCTCTACAAGGTCACATAGGTTTGGGGTCCATTCGTGGTTCGCATTCCACTTCTAGAGTATATGGCTTGTGTTGCCCCTATCCCTATGTGCCCCCCGTTGCATTCTATTGTGAGTATACATTGTTTGCACTGTTTTCTATTGCTATTACTGCATATTTTGGTATTGTGTACATATATCTTGTGTATATTTGCTATCCTCATACTGAGGGTACTCACTGAGATACTTTTGGCATTTTGTCATAAAAATAAAGTACCTTTATTTTTAGTATATCTGTGTATTGTGTTTTCTTATGATATTGTGCATATGACACTAGTGGTACTGTAGGAGCTTCACTCGTCTCCTAGTTCAGCCTAAGCTGCTCTTCTAAGCTACCTTTTCTATCAGCCTAAGCTGCTAGACACCCCTCTACACTAATGAGGGATACCTGGGCCTGGTGCAAGGTGTAAGTGCCCCTTGGTACTCACTACAAGCCAGTCCAGCCTCCTACAGCGCTGACCTACATGAAATGTACAGGGGAAGAAGAGAAGTCATTACCAACTGCACCGTCAAAGTGAGTGGCCCACATCCCTACCCTTGCCTTGTGGCACATGCATTCACCGTCTTTCATGCACGCAGAACTCTGCCCTCTTCCTTCTTACAACCAGCCCTCTCCACACAGGCATAGCCCATACAACATGCTCCCTGTGTACTTACCTGTTGGTCTGGAGGACCGTAGAGTAGCGTGTACTAGGGGAGGACCCCGTCGACGAGCTTCTCCAACTCCTCTGCAGTGAAGGCAGGGGCCCTTTCCCCAGACGCACGAGCCATTGTCTCTTCCAGACCGAGGTCACAGCAGCACTTGCAGTGTAGGTCCTCTCCTGTCGAAGATCAGGTATCGAGTGATTAAACAGTTAGAAAATGGCGGTCGCGTCCGCGGCTGTGTGTACCATCACCGCCGGCGTACATCGTCATTGGCTCCTGGGACCCATAGGGTCCCATGTTAAGCAATGCAGCATTGCGCCGCGGTCTTCGACCGCCTACCGCAACGATGTACAACACCAGCGCAGTTACCTCACATCCCATTGTCCCACTTTAGAGGTCAGGCAGCCGCCATTTCAGGGGCCCACATGGCCTAATTACCAACTGCGTCACACATACCTAGGCCTACTCTCAACACACATACAGGCCAGGTTTTGTGTATGATTGGTGTTCTGTGTAGACTGTGGGTACATACCTCTGAGTTGTTTGACTCTGTGCTCGCTGTTGTCCTTCATAGGCACCGTCAGCTGGGACATGTGAGGAGATGGCGGAATCCTCCGGTGTACCGACCGCTGGTGGACCTGTCGACAATGGAGGAAAGACATTTGATCATCACCTACAGGTTTGACCGTGCCACAATCCTGGAACTGTGTACCCAGTTGGAGCCAGACCTGATGTCTTCAATCCGCCATCCCACTGGAATCCCCCCTCAAGTGCAGGTGCTATCAGTGCTCCATTTCCTTGCACGTGGGTCTTTTCAAACAACTGTGGCCATGGCATCAGGGATGTCCCAGCCGATGTTCTCCAACGTGTTGTCCAGAGTGTTGTCTGCCCTGCTGAAACACATGCAGAGCTACATCGTTTTCCCTCAGGTGGAAGACTTGCCTACAGTGAAAGGTGACTTCTATGCCCTTGGACATATTCCCAACATCATAGGTGCCATTTATGGGACCCATGTGGCTTTGGTCCCCCCCACAGGAGTGAACAGGTGTACAGGAACCGGAAGAGGTATCATTCCATGAATGTACAGATGGTATGTTTGGCAGACCAGTATATCTCCCATGTGAATGCCATGTTCCGTGGCTCAGTGCATGACGCCTACATCATGCGGAATAGCAGCATCCCTTATGTGATGGATCAACTACAGAGGCACCGGATGTGGCTATTAGGGGACTCTGGTTACCCCAACCTGTCATGGCTACTGACCCCAGTGAGGAATCCCAGGACCAGGGCAGAGGAACGCTACAATGAGGCCCACAGGCGGACTAGGACGGTGATCGAACGCACCTTCGGCCTCCTGAAGGCCAGGTTTAGGTGCCTCCATATGACAGGTGGATCCCTATTCTATTCACCAAAGAAGGTGTGTCAGATCATCGTGGCCTGCTGTATGCTTCATAATTTGGCTTTGCGACGACAGGTGCCTTTTCTGCAGGAGGATGGTCCAGATGGCGGTGTTGTGGCAGCTGTGGAGCCTGTGGACAGTGATGAGGAGGAAGCAGAGGAAGAAGACAATGACAACAGGGACTCAGTCATCCAGCAATATTTCCAGTGAAACACAGGTGAGAATACATTCCTGCCTACTACAAGTACTTTTACACTTCTACCTCTATCCTGTCTGTCGATTTCACCCAGTGTATGGTCACTGAGTTGTCACTTTCCCTTACGGTTTCACAGGTGTGGGTTCCAATGTGTGTCATCTGCTTAGATTCCTCATGGACTAGAGCTGTGTGACATAGGTATGTTGACATTACTATTTCCTGGAAATTTTGTCACTGTAATTGTAAATACACTATTCCAAAATCACAGACAGACTCCAGATCTTTTGGTGCTTTAGGTGTGTTTATTTACATACAAATTATTTGAAGGGGAAGTTAAATGGGGAGGGGTGATGGCGGAGGAGTGTCCATGGCAGAGTCCAGTCTATTTGTCTCATAGGTGCATTGCCCATATGGGCATAGGAAGTGGAGCTGGGGCAGTTCCAATATGGACAGGGTGACAAAGTGGGACAGTGGGTTGACAATCAGGGTGGTTTCATTTCTTGGCGGGAGTCTTTGCATCGTGCTCTGTCTTGTTCCTGGATCTCAGGGACCGCTTGCGGGGTGGTTTTCCATCTGCAGGGGGTGGGGTGCTGGTGTGGTGGTCCTGTGGCTGTGCCTCCTGTCCACTAGCGCCGGCAGAGGTGGTGGGCAGTTCATCGTCCATGCTAGTGTCAGGGGCCCCTTGGAGTGCCACAGTGTCCCTGTGTATTTCCTTCAGCACCCCTACGATGGTGCCCAGGGCGGAGCTGATGGTTCTGAGTTCCTCCCTGAACCCCAAATACTGTTCCTCCTGCATGCGCTAGGTCTCCTGAAACTTGGCCAGGACCGTTGCCATCGTCTCCTGGGAGTGGTGGTGTGCTCCCATGATGGAGGAGAGGGCCTCGTGGAGAGTGGGTTCCCTTGGCCTGTCCGCCCCCTGTTGCATAGCAGTCCTCCCAGTTCCCCTGTGTTCCTGTGCCTCCGTCCCCTGGACCGTGTGCCCACTGCCACTGCCCCCAGGTCCCTGTTGTTGTTGGGGTGGTGGGTTATCCTGGGTTCCCTGTAGTGGTGGACACACAGCTGATTGACGTGTCCTGGGGATGGAGGTATGGGCCCGCTGGGTGGGTGCTGTGCTGGTGTTACCAGAGGGTGGAAGGTCTGTGGTGGCCTGTGCCTGTGTGAGGGGAACCGACTGTCCCGAGGCCCACGATGGTCCGGGCTGGTCATCTGGATCCAGTTGGACAGAGCTGCTGTCATCACTTTGGGCCTCTTCTGTGGGTGGGGTGGAGATGTCTGGACCCTCCTGTCTGGTGACGTTGGGTAGTGGTCCTGCAGGGGTGTAAAAGCTTAATTATTGCATCTGTGTGTGTCATGGTGGGCAATGGGTGGGTGACTGTGTACCCCAGTGCTTGCATTTCTATGTGGGGACTTGTGTGATGATGGTTTAGGGGGGTGTATGGGTATGTGCAGTGGGCATGCTTTAGTGATGGGTGTCCATGCTTTGGTGTTGCATGCAGGGCTTGGTGTTGGGATGGGTGATTTGTGATAGTGGGGTATATGTGAGGTGGTGGAGTGATGAGGGTGAGGGTACGGGTAGGAGTTTGTGATGGCATGCAGGAAGGGTGGGGGATATAGTAGTAAAGATTTGACTTACCAGAGTCCATTCCTCCACCGACTCCTGCGAGGCCCTCAGGATGCAGAATCGCCAAGACCTGCTCCTCCCATGTTGTTAGTTGTGGGGGAGGAGGTGGGGATCCGCCACCAGTCCGCTGAACCGCCAGGTGGTGTCTGGAGACCACGTAACGCACCTTCCCCCGTACGTCGTTCCATCTCTTCCTGATGTCGTCCCGATTTCTTGGGTGCTGTCCCACTGCGTTGACCCTGTCGACTATTCTTCTCTATAGCTCCATCTTCCTTGCAATTGAGGTGTGCTGCACCTGTGCTCCAAATAGCTGTGGCTCTACCCGGACGATTTCCTCCACCATGACCCTGAGCTCCTCCTCCGAGAACCAGGGGTGTCTTTGCCGTGCCATGGAGTGGTGTAGGTGATATGTGGGGTGGTGTGTGTGGTGATACGTGGGGTGATATGTACTGGTGTGTGGTGTTTTGTGCGTGGAAGTTGTGCGGGTGATGGTGTTGAGTGCCTGTGGATTTGTGGGTCGTGATAGCATGGGCATATTTCTGTTGGCGTGATGGTGGAGGTTTTGTTTTCGCCCGTTTATCACTGACCTTTGGTGTGGCGGACTTGTGTGGGTGTCTGAATTTTGTCGGATTTCGAGATGTGGGTCATAATAGCTGTGGCGGAATTCCGCAGCCGCCGCGGTATGTTGGCGGTCTTCTACACGGTGGTAAGCGGCTTTTACCGCCAATGTTGTAATGACCACCTAAATACCCCTTGCCCCTGATTCCGGTCTTGCTGGAACAAGTAAAGAAAGCTAAAATCTACACTAAGCTCGATCTACGAGGTGCGTATCATTTAGTCAGAATGAGAGAGGGCAACGAATGGAAAGCAGCGTTCAAGACAAGATATGGCCTCTTTGAATACACCCTCATGCCTTTTGGTCTGTGTAATACTCCAGCAGCATTTCAATTTTTTCTGAATGACGTTCTTAGAGAGTATCTTGAGATATTTGCAATAGTCTACATCGATGACATTTTGATCTACTCTGACAATGAAAACAAACATGTACAACATGTCAAGAAAATTCTTGCAGCTCTTCGAAAGCACCATTTATATTGCAAACTAACCAAGTGTGAGTTTCATGTTACCACAGTTGAGTTTTTAGGGGTTATCCTGACCCCTCAGGGTATGGTTATGGCAGAAAAGAAAGTACAAGCCATATCTGATTGGCACACTCCAAAGACTGTTCGAGATGTACAATGTTTCCTGGGGTTTGCAAACTTTTACCGCAGGGTTTATAAACCATTTCTCTCAAACAGTGGCGCCAATCACTAAGTTATTGAGAAAGAAAGAAAATGTTGTATGGTCCCCAGAAGCTGACCAAGCCTTTGCAACTTTGAAGGAAGCTTTTTCCACTGCCCCAGTCTTGACTCACCCTGATGTGGATCGTCTCTTCATAGTGGAAGCCGATGCCTCAGATGTGGCAATTGGTGCAGTCTTGTCACAACGAAGTAAAGACACTGGCCAACTTCATCCTGTAGCTTACATGTCTCGAAAACTGAACCAGTCTAAACAGAACTATGTCATTGCTGAAAAAGAGCTTCTGGCGATTCGCCTTTAAAGAATGGAGACATCATTTGTTGGGTGCCAAGTACACTGTCACAGTATATACTGATCATCGCAATCTCCAGTTCATGAGTTCAGCCAGACTTTTGACTCCTCAGCAATTACGTTGGATGTTGTTTTTTGCCGAATTTGATTTTGTGGTAACTTTCCGTCCTGGTAGAGACAATCGCAAAGCTGACGCCTTGTCCCGCCAAGAGTCTACCACTTTGCCTGTAGTCCAACCCTCCACAGCTATCATTGCTCCAGACAAAATCCTATGCATCATAAAAACTGAAGATTTCTTTGAAGACATCCGTAATTCCTTCCCCATTGAGAAATGGCAGACATGGGCTCAAGCAGACCTCAAAAGGTCAATCAAGCAAGGACTACCTTTCCATGACGCTTGCTTGTTCGTGCCCACTACCAAGCTTCGCAAGTTAGTATTTCATTGGTTGCATGTAATACCTACGGCAGGTCATCCAGGAACTCCTAAAACTCTTGAATTAATCCAACGCTACTTTTTTGTGGCCTACTCTGACAAAAGACGTCAACACAATGGTAAACGAATGCAAAGTCTGTGCTCACATCAAGACAAGTCATTCAAAACCGAAAGGGTTGTTGCATCCACTTCTAACTCCATGTCAACCTTCGGAACACATCTCTTTAGACTTCATTACAGTACTACCAGTGGTTCAGCAACATTCAATAATCCTTGTGGTAGTAGATAGTCTCACGAAATATGGACATTTCATTGCCTGTAAGAAATTGCCCATCTCCAGCTCATTGGTTACCCTAAATTTGTGTTGGATTTGCCTACACAAAACTAAAAAAGAACTTTTGAGATAAACGTATAAATTAAAGAATTTGTGATGCCCGGGCTTAATCTTATGCATCACAATAAATGTATACATTAACCCATTGGTTGATTGCTATAATTTAAAATGTATGCTATGAGTTGTTTTTTAAATTTTTTTAATTACGGACATTTCTGAATATGAAAAGGTATATATATTTTATTGACCAAACACAAAGTGTTCTGTGGCATTTTACAGATGTTGTAACCAGTTAAACATCTATTTCTAAAGGCCTGATGTGCAAGGCCATTAGGAAACAAATATTTATGTACACACCCGTGTGATTCATATGTATATACACAAATTGTGATATTCAGGCATATCATCCAAAATCCTGTAGTCCCAGATATGCCTTGGGTCATCAGTAAGTAAATGATAGGGAGATCCTGAAAATTGCAATAAAGAGGCCTGTTTCCAAACCTCTAAGGAATTCAGTCCATCACTTATAGTTTCACATTTTTCCATCCAGTACAATTCACGTTTGGCGAGGAGGTTGTCTTTATCACCTCCTCTTGGAACCAAAGTAATTTGTTCAATAATTTGCCATTTTAATTCATCACTGTTATGTTTGAGTCTTTCATAATGTTCCACTAAGGGCACTCCTACTGTTTTGCATTTAATTCTGCTTATTTGTTGCAGGATCCTGCATTTTACCTTCTGTGTTGTTTTGCCAATGTACATAAGATTACACGGACACCAGATCACATAAACAACATCATGTGTATTACAATTTGTAAATGCAGTCAAGGTGAATGTATTATCCTTGTAGCAAAATTATGTAGTATTAAAACTTAATTTGCATGCAGCACAATGTCCACGTTTGTAATGTCCCAAAACCGCTGGCAAACCCCATAGTGTATTATATGTCCTTTTCGGTATTTGTGGTAAAAGTGCTCTTGTCAAGGTGTCTTTTAGATTCTTCCCTTTCTTGAAAGAAAACGTGGGGGAATCCTGTACATGAAGGTGTTCTTTAATCAATTTCCAATAATGTAAAATAATCTTTTTAATATCATTGCTAGCCGGATTGAATGCAGTTACACAGACTAGTCTGTTATTATTCTCTTTCAATAGTTTGGGTTCTAAGAGACATTCTCTATGGTTACACCATGTTCTCTTTCTTGCTCTCCTTACTAGTCTTTTAGGGTAGCCTCTCTCTATGAGTCTTTCTATAAGAGTATCTGATTCATTAAAAATAATCTGATTTTTTTTAGCAATTTCTCCGAATCCGGAGAAACTGCTCAAAAGGGAGATTATCTCTCAAACTTCTTGGATGATTGCTGGTGTAGTTTAGTAACATATTCCTTTCTGTTGGTTTACGATATAACAAGACAAATAGCTTGTCCTCATCTACTCCTACTCTCAGATCCAGGAAAGGGATGTTTTCTTTGTTATAGTCCATAGTAAATTGTATATCATTTGACTTTTTATTCAACCAAGTGTGAAATTCTTGAAGTTCAGTAGCTGAACCTCGCCAGATTAACAAAACATCATCGATGTATCTAGACAACTTCTGTATATTTCCAAAAAAGGGATTTATCTGGTTAAAAATGTTTCAGATCTCATAATCGGCCATGTACAGGTTAGCTAAATTTGGTGCAAAAGTTGCTTCCATAGCTACACCTTTCACTTGGTAATAAAAACTATTATCAAATAGAAAATAGTTCTTACCCATCACTATTTCCATCAGGGATACCAGAAACCAAGTGGGTACTTGCATTGGTTGGGTACGAGAAACCAGCACCTCTGTTATTACCCTGAGAGACTCCTGTTGGGGAATATGAGTATATTGCGATTGTATGTCCATTGTAACTAACAGATCTGTAATAGTAGATAACTCTAAGTTTTCATACATGGTAATCAAATGCATACTATGCCTCACATATGCACTCATCAAGGGTACAAAGGGTTTCAGGCAAAAATCAAGGTATTGACATAAGGATTCCAATGAGGAACCACATCCTGACACAATAGGTCTACCCAGGGGTCTTTCCAACCTTTTATATATTTTTGGCAACGTATATAAAACAGGTGTTCAAGGATCCTTCTTATAGAGAAACTGATACTCATTTTTACTCAAGAAGCATTGATCTAGTCCTATTTTTGTTATCTCTGCAATTCTCTTGTTCAATTCCTTTTAGGGTCCGAACAAATTTCTTTATAGAAGTTCTTATCACTCAATTGATTCAAAGTTTCTTGTCAATAATCTTTTATGCCCTGTAAGACTATCCCTCCTCCCTTGTCAGCTGCTTTTATCACTATGTCATTTCTCTCTTTCAAGCCTTTCGAGGCTATGTTTTCATCATGAGTAAGATTTTATTTGACATACTTACGTTTTTTACTCAAAATGTCAATAACTTTCAAAATCATTTTTTCGAAAGTAAATATTTCCACTGGCATTGAATTGGATGGAGGTGTAAAGGAAGACGGAGGTCTTAAACCAGTCACATCTGTGCGACCTTCAACCAAACATCCCTTGTAAAAATTGCTTAAATGTATTCTTCTGAAGAATCTTTGCATTTCTAATTAAACCTCAAAAAAGTTTGTCCAAGAAGTAGGTACAAAAGATAGACCCTTACTAAGTACCAATAGCTCGTATGATGTCAGTTTATATTTCGAGAGATTAAAAATTGGAGCCATATTTGTAGAATTGTCTGTATTGGAAATCGGCCGTTGATCAGGAGGAGGTATACGTCCTTGTACGGGGTGTGGGGGATCAATTGAAGTTTCATTCACCAGGAGTACTGTTGGTGCCTGGTTTGTCGCTCTCCATGGAGTTCTTGGAAATAAATCACCATTGACGACGACGAAGAGAGCACCGTCGACAGGGACCCGTCAATGGCACCGTTAACAACGACACTGTCGACGAGAGACCATTCAAAGACAACCTCTAAAATGCCTGGTACTGCACAGTCGACGACAATGAAATTGCCACCACTGATCCATACATCAATTCTCTCCATTAAGACAAAATCTCCTGTGGAGACAATCGTGCCAGTACATAACTAACCTAGTAAGAGTCTGCTTTTTCCTCCTTCACATCTGTTCCAGGTTGCAAATAGCCCTTCAGAACTCCATGCCAAGTGTCAAGAGGACGAGGATGATGTGGACCAATGTTATGGGACCAATTTTACTCAAGTGAACAACAACATTACAATGAGGTCTATTCTACCTATGACTCACAGGATCAGGGACATTCTGTCCAGATGCCATTAGAGTTGATTAATAGTCTCCAACATATCCGTCAGGACTGTTAGAAGAGGTTTCCTGATCCAGCATTTTCGGCACCTCCACCACCCTGTCTCAGTAAAGTAGTACGTCCCTTGCCCAACTGCATACTCTGCCATTGCTAGTAAATCATCTATGCACACTGGCAAATACTTTAGCAGAGCCTCCAGAGGATGACCAACCTTTCCCAGATGAGGACAGAGAAGAAGGGGAAACTAGAGACTCTACTTCCATACCTACTCTGAGTAGGATGACTACGTAATCCTGACTCCATAACTATACCTCACCATCAGGCACATTGGTGATTTTCATATTATGGAAAGAGCAGTGAAACATTTTCACCTTCCCCTAACCACCAAGCAGTAAGATTGCTTCTTATATGATTTAAAGGAACCAGCAAAGAAATCCATAAGAGCTTTCCCCATAGTAGATTTCATATGGGAAGAAAGATTAAAGGCAATGAAAAATCTAGCAATGGTAGCAGCTGTCTTGCCCAGGCTCAAAAAGAAATACAAGGCACCGGATGACTCCCCAGCTTTTTTAGTCGACCATCCCAAGCTGGATTCTATCATAATGCAGGCAGCCCAGCAACTCTCACGAAACTCATCAACCCCTATCAGGGTAACGTTGGCAAGCATTGTTAGAACGGCCAATTCTCTAGCAATACTAGGGCATTATGACAGGCAAATGTGGTCTGACATGGCTCAATATCCAGACCTTCTACTAGATGACACAAAGCAGGAGGCTAAGACAATTCTCCTGGAAGGAGAGAGAGCATCAGCAGAAATTATTAATATTTCCTCTACAGGATTCCAGCAACTAGCAGGAGCTGCAATGCTGTGCAGGCAGGGCTGGCTGAAAGCAACAATTTTCAGGGTTGGAGTCCAGAGCAAGATCCTGGATATACTGTATAATGGCTAGGACCTCTTTGGCAAACATGTCAACGATGTGCTCCAAACCATCACATCGGATAGGGACACTGCCAAGTCCCTGGGCACCCTACAGGTGTGCATACAGTCCTTTCTAGTCAGACAACAGCAATCTTTTCATGTCCAGTATTATGCACAACACACAACAATATTGGCAGCCACCTATAGTGGTGTACAAACAGCAGACAACAGAAAAACCATCCTCTAGAAGCAGAGATTCCGCCAGGAAACAGGACCTCTTAAGAGTTCTGTCTCCTTCCACCAAACTCAACAACCAACTTGGAGGTCTCATATCCCACTTTCTTCCCCAATGGTCCAAAATAATTACGGACATATGAGTACTGAACGTTGTGGCTCGAGGACACACCATAGAATTTATCAGCAAGTCCCTGAATGTTCCATCAAAAGTGGCACCACTTCCTCATCTCAAACAAATTATGCTGGAGATTTCAACCAAGCTGGTGAAGGGTGCAATAGAAGGGACCCTGAACACTAAGAGGGGAACTGGGTTCTACTCTTGTTTCTTCCTGGTACAGAAACAATCAGCAGATTGGTGCCCTTTGTTAGATCTTCAGAAGCTCAACAAATACTTAAGAAAACATTCCTTTTGCATGGTCACCCGATGGGATATTTTACATCTGCTCTGTCATGTGACATTCTTAGACCTCCAGGATGCATACTTCCACTTCCCAATTTACCAAAAGCACTGAATATACCTGAGATTCAAAGTGGCCAGTACCCACTACCAATTCAGAGTCCTCCCCTTTGGACTCAAATCAGCTCCCTGTATAATCACCAAGTGTTGGATGACTGGTTGATAAAGGCAGCCACACCTCAACAAGCCACAAATCATTCTACCCATTGCCTCTCACTGTTGAAGTTACTGTGTCTCAAAGTCAACATGAAGAAATCTTGTCCCACTCCCACAACAACTTTGACTTTCCTGGGATCTGTTCTGGACAGCATTCAAAATAAACATTTGCATCTCAAGAACGGCAAAACGGCAAAACAGAATGCAGCAACTAGCTAAAGAAAGTCTGTTTCAGTGAAACTGTACAAATCACTCCTGGGTGTGCTGTCTTCTTGTATTCCTCTGATAACCAATTGCCAACTTTACATGTGTCCTCTACAGGAGGAGCTGGACAAACAGTGGGAGCAGTTGAAAGGATCCTTCAATGATGTCATTCAGATTACTTCAACCATGAATAAGTCAATGAAATGATGGGCTTAGACTGACAACATCGGCTAAGGTCTCACATTTATTCCCCAGGTATCACACTTTGTGATTACGACAGAAGAGTCCTTAGAGGGTTGGGGTGCTCACCTTCGGGACCTCACAGTCTGCATGAGATGAAACAGCATAGAAAAGGAGATGGACATCTGCATGCTGGAGCTCAAGGCTATAGCACTAGCCTTAAAATCTTTCCTCGTCAGGATAGCATGCTCATCAGAACACATCCACACGGACAACACCACCAGCATGAATTTTATAAACAAGCAGGGAGAAACAAGGTCGTCAACTGTGTCACAACAAGCACAGCGCATTTGGCAGTGGGCCCTTCATAACCATGTAACATTGAAGGCAGAATACTTGTCCAGAGCGACCAGTGTGTTAGCAGACACACTCAGAAGGACAGCCGCCAGCTGCCATGAGTTGGAGCTCAATCAATAGACTTTAGACAACGTCTTCAACCTTTGGGGCAAGTCGAACATCGACCTGTTTGTGACCAAAGTCAATTGCAAATGCCAATACTACACAAGCTGGCAACACCAAGAAGGGTCATGGTGGAATGCATTTTCAATAAGAAGGTTGAAAATCTCTGCATATGCTTTTACCTTGATCCCAATGATTCCCAGGCTCCTCAGCAAATTAAAGAGAGAACCTTGTCAGATGATTCTCATTGCTCCCAGGTTGCAGGAACAGTTCTGGTTCACAGAACTCCTCCTCCTTTCAGAACAGGACCACAAACAACTAACACCAGTACTAACTTTACTTATGATGAACAACAGCCAGTTGAGTCTCACCAACCCAACATTGCCACGCTAGTCGGCCTGGCTCCTGAGTTTCATGAATTCACCCAGTTAGACATCCCAGAATATTGCATAGAGATACTTCCTAAAGCCAGAGCTGATTCCACTAATAAGATATACAAGCTCAAGTAGAAACGTTTCTGTTATCAAGGTAAAAGCATTCATTCCATTACTTTGGCCCCAGGGCAGATCTTACCATATCTTCTTCAACCGGCTAAGTCTGGATTAACTCTCTCATTCATCAAAGTACATCTATCAGCGATATCTTGATTGCATAGGTCAAGTCAGATAACCTCTTTATGGTCAGCGAGAGTAATCAAACAATTCCTCAAAAGACTTTTCAGGGTGTTTCCTCCTACAAGGGATCCTCCCCCTACTTGGCATCTCAGTGTTATACTAAGCCAGTTAATGAAAGCTCAGTTTGAGGCTATCCATAAAACAGACTTGAAATACCTCAAATGGAAGACAGCACTACTACTGGCATAAATGTTTGTGAGACTTGTAAGTGACATTCAGGCGTCACAATCACAAAACCACTTTTGCAATTTACCCAAAACAGGGTAACTCTACGAACTAACTCTAGGTTCAAACCAAATGTTCCATCAGACTTCCACCTGAACAAACCAATCATACTGAGGACATTTTTTTTCCAATCCACAGACTTCAGCAGAGACATATTTGCATACGCTGGACGTAAAGAGATGTATTAAATTATTTTTATATAGAACAAATTAACTGCGCAAAACTAACCATCTGTTTGTAGCTTATGGGAGACCACGGAGAGGTTTCCCAATATCAAAACAGATCATAGCTTGATGGATCACCACAACCACCCAGTTCTGTCACAGACAAGCAGGAAAGCTTTGTCATGAAAGTTGAGAGCGCATTCGACTAAAGCTATTTCCACCACTACGACTCTGTTCCCTGGTGTGCCTATCCAACAAATCTGCTGGGTGGCAACATGGTCCGTTGTGCACACCTTTTCACAGCATTACTGCCTCAAATCCTCTGAGCGATGCGGTGGTGGGACAAGCAGTGCTATGCCATCTATTCCAATAAGGTGAGCCACTTCTAACTAATTCTTTCCCACCATCCGCTAGAACATTGTAGTGTTCATATTTGCAGATGCTAACTGCTAACTATTCTATCTCAAGCATGTGAATCTATGAAAGATCCAATACTTGTAACTGTACTTCTCCAGTATTGGTATCTTTCATAGATTCACATGTGACCCACCCTCATCCGCGTAGAGACTCCCTTTATTGCTAGATTAATTTTATATCTCATATGTGCTGGAAAATCTGAAGGACTGAACGCTTTGGAGAGGCGGGTTCTAAAGGGTGATGTTGCCTGATTGGCTGCACTTTGGTTCTTTTTAAATAGTGTTAATAAGTTGTTAATGTTACGGCCTTTAACACTGACCTCTATGTAAGTTCTTTCTCTACTGCTATCTCTGGTACTGTGGGACTCCCACTTCCAGGACAGGGAATGATTCAAGCATGCAAATCTACCAACATCTTGTGAATATACCAGTACTGGAGAACTACAGTTACAGGTAAGTAACTTGAGGCCAGATGTATCAAAATGTTTTGCACTCGCAAACGGTGCGAATCGGTAAATTTGGCCGTTTGCGAGTGCAAAACAGTGGTCTGCGATGCATGAAATGCATTTGCAGACCACAAATAAGAAATCGCTAAAATTGCGATTTCTTGTGTTGCGACCTGAAAATTGCGAGTTGCAATTTGCGATTCGCAATTTCCAGGTCGCAAGGCTATGCTGGAAAAAATCGCAAATTGCGATTTTTCCAAAAATGGCATTTTGCACTTGCAAAATACCATGCTTTGCAACCAGGTGGTAACCTGGTACAAAATAAAAAAATGCAGTTAAACTGCATTTTTAAATTTAACATGTAAAGCACACATGCCCTTTTGGCATGTGTGTACCTTACATGTTGAAAAAAAAGGTTTTGGGGTGTAGGAGAGGGGGCTTTAGGGCCCCAGCACCCTGGCCTTTTGCATGTCCAAAATTGCAATTTCTGGTTCAGAAATCGCAATTTTGGAAATGCAAAAAAATTGCAGCTATGGGCCAACAGGCCCATAGCTGCAAATGGGGCCGGTATCGCAATTTGCGATTCGGTAATAACTTTTGCGATTTGTAAGAAATCGCTATTACCGATTTGCAAATGTGATACATGGCCCTTTGCGAGTCGGTAATAGCGATTTCTTAAAAATCGCTATTACCGAATCGCAATGGGCCGTGATTGTACATCTGGCCCTTATTTTCTTCTTTGAAGAGGTCCGTTTTCAGCTCTTTCCTAAATTGAAGTAGGATTGAGGTGGTCCTGATCACACATTCTAACAGACCTCATCCAGGTGGGTGTTGTGATTTTGTAAGCTAAAAACAACTATTTTAGCAGGCTTCTGCCTGAAATTACCTCTCCTGCAATGGAAGTTCACATGGAAAATACACCCCGACGATTTGTTTTCAGAATCTCTCTTTCTAGTCTCACAATGCTGGCATGTATGCCTGATGGATGTGACAATGTTGTTCCATAACCTGGAGGAAAGGATGGGAATGATCTCTTGCCTTGTTTTTCAGATGTGCTTTGAATTTCGGTATCTTTTTACCTTTTTTACAGTGACGTTATACATGCTGTAATAGTGTAGACATGCATGCTTGCCTTTATGGTTGTAAGATTTCTTCCAATCTTTCCAGGTTGATGTTTGAGAAACATAGACGAGCATGAGACTTCACGCAAATCTGACTTCCTTTGCAGAGACTCAAGGCACTTTTAGAGGAAAGCCAACGAGAAGAACCTTTGCTCATTAATAGTGCTAATATGATTTGAAGAGCTGGGGCAGTGTCATGGAAACATCAGCCTTTCTACACCCCGGCATAATGCCATGGGTGAGAAAGGGCTCGCTTGACAATCCCTCTTAGTGGGAGACAGACAGATTTTAGGTCACAAGTCAGGCTATTCCCAAGTCTTTTCAACCCCTCAGATGCACCAGCCATATGGAAAATATCCCATTTTGAAGGAGGATCAATCTACCTCTGTGCCTGAGTGAATTTATAACCCTAGGCAATGACTAACAGTCTCATTTATAGGTCAATGGGCAGACTGCTAAACCTCTGCGGTGGCAGAGCCACCCAATCTACCAGCTCCACCCAAATGATTTAGAGTTTCAGTCTGGGTTGGTATGTTTTTCTGAAAGTGCTTCTGCAGATCTGGTGAGAACAATTTAGGTGAAAATTGACAGTGCCAGTTGCTCCTCCATACCATTGCAGCATAGTGATCCAGTCAGCATTTTTTCTATTTTCCACAATGTGTAGGGGTTGTAGTGGGAAAAGGAAAAGTTAATGTCCTTAATGTTCTCCCCTAGCATGTGTGTGGCCATTTCATAGAAGAAGAAAAACTGCTGACATGGTGTCAGAATGTCTACTCCAAATAGTCCGCATTCTGATGACATGTGTTTTTGATGGCGGAGTTGGGTATTGCTCCATAGTCCAAAAAACAGCATTCTAACCTTCATGTGGGGTTTTGTGGGGTCTCAAGAACTACCTGGCAGAGCATCAGTTTTTTGCAGAAGACACATTTCCGCCGAGGACTGTGTCTAAGAAAACTCCATCCCACTCTGGCCTGACCTGACTATTACTATTACAGATACAGCTCGAGTTCACATCTTTCGATGTTGAGCGCTTCCCTGATTGTGGCTGTGACTACCTGGTGGTGAAAGATGGAGGTACAACAAATTCTCCATTGCTGGGCAAGTACTGCGGGAACTCTCCACTGCAGCCCATTGTCTCCACGGGAAATATGCTGCTACTTCAGTTCAGCAGTGACGTCTGGGTGAACAAACCTGGCTTCTCCATAGTTTACTCCTTCAGTAAGTACTGTGCACATATAGCGCAAGCTGATGCTAGCCTTGCTAGATGTCCTTTAACCTTGCTTTCACTGTTGCCGGCTGGCCCTACCTCCTTTGTTCCTTGACAGCATGGCAACAAGCGTGTTGGAGACATTTCACTCCTAGCCTCTGTTTCCCAATGGCAGTCAGCAGGCTGTCTCTTTAACCCAGCTATAGCCTCTTCCTCTCCACCTCCAGTTCTGCTGCTTCCTTTTCTCTAAATCTCGCTTGCTTTGAGACATATTGTTAAGTTACAGTGGGCTTAGAGCCCGCCCATTAATTGCCATTAGTTGGCTTCATTGGTGCTCTGATTTGCTTGTTTCTCGTTGTTCAGCTGGTTAACTTCCATCCTCTTCTTGTGTTTGTCCCTCCCCCTGGATCATGGATACATTATTGCATTACGTGTGTCCTTCCACTCCTACAATTTTGAGAGCTACATTTTTTTCTTTTTGACTAAACACTTCACAAGAGTTCATGCTTTTCCCACCTGTGCCCCTTCTGTGCTTCTCTTTCCCTACCCGCCTTGGTTTATGTTTATCTCTCTTCGTCCTCTCCCCCTTCTGCGTTGTGCTCGGCCTCTTGTTCTCGCCTCCCTCTTTTTTCTTGCCTGGGCCTGTGACTGCCTTTCTTCCAGATTAAATTGCTCTCTCCCTTCCGAGCCATCTTTTCCTGCCGTGCACCTCGGTGAGACATGCTGCTTGGCTTCTGTTCACGTCTGTTCACGTCAGTTTCCCTGGTCATCGCATTCCCCTACTGGGTCCAGTCACTGTTTTATTGCCCCCGATTGTCTTCTCGAGTTTCCTCTGTTGCTGCTTACATTATCCTGAATATCGCTGTCTCCCCACCCAGCCCTCTTTTCCGGCCTCACCTCTGTGCGTCTTGCTGCCTGCCTTGGACTCCTGAGTCTCTCTGTTCTTTAACCCACTTGCTCTTAATGTAATATTTACTTCCCGCACCCAAGCACGCCTGCTTTCACTCTGGTACTGCTGCAGACTTCTCATTTTGAATGTACATTGTGGTGTGGTGCATTGTTTATATAGATACAGTCTTACTCTACAGTACAGCACCGAGCACAATAAAATCGTACATAAATGTTACCAGGAAATAATTCTTAACAAGCATTTGCAATGCAACGGGTCTCGCATTTCTCCGAGTTAGAGCTATTAGCAGTTGTAAACTTCCAACCGGACTTTTCTTGCCACATTAAATGGAAAAAAAGAGCGCGAGCGCGCAGCTACAGTTCACTTGTAGTGAAACCTATCGGCAAGAGTGCAACTATCTACGTAACCGGCAAAAGTGCAATTAACTATGTACCAGGGTCAATGTCATGCAAAGCACTAGACTTCTGCCAAGTGAGATCATGCTGCGAAAAAAGATAAAAAGTAGTCCACTAACTGGACGGAAATCAGTGAGCCTCACATGTTTTCAGTATTTGGTCGCTGCGCTTGAGGAGGGCTAACTACCGGAAAAGGCATGACGTATGCATACCTTTCACTAATGAAAGCACGCAGATTTTAAAAGGCAAGCCCACTAACCAATGAAAGACACTGACATGACATGGACGGGGCTCTGAGCCCTTTTCTAACTATTAAAGCGTCTTGCAAGCGATACGCATGCGCAAGCGCATGCTAGCGCAGGCTCGACTCTAAAAATGATTTCAGTAGAACTTTAAGTGTTATATTGCTGATCACAGCAACGTTTGTATAGCACAGACATCACTGAGCAGTACCCGTCCTTCAGAGAAAATTCATGTAAGAACATGCACAAGTGTTTAACTGTTTTTATAACAGACAACAAAACAAATATCTATAAATGCGCTGTTCAAATATTTCAAAACACAGCAGTTAGAAAAGCACAAATAAAGCACTTTCTTTTGTAATTCTGACGTGCAATGGAAACAAAGATTTTAATATCACTACAACAAATCAAGATAGTTCACTTGGCAATACACAAATGATAAATATTCAGTGACACTGTATATACACAAACTGCATGTCTGTACAATGTTAGTCTTCGTTTCAACTGAAAATATGCTGTCTGTAAAAGACAGTGAACTACCACACTATGCTTTAATAATATATGTATAACAGTGGGCTCCAAAATGCAACATACTACACACTTACCACTGGCCTGTTGAATTGGCTTGAATCAAATCAAATCAAGCTTTATTCGGTCAATTAACCATCAAAGCATCACATACATTAAAGGAAAAATTTCATCTCATTTTATAATCTGTACAATAATTAAATAATTTTATAGAAAAACACATAAATAAATACATACATGTGATATCAAAGTATTCATCTAAAATCCTGCCTGGGCACGCTTCATCGGTCCTTGATTAAAATGGTGATCACGTATATGCCATGCTGCCACTAAAAACTTGCTGACTGCAAAAATTAATTAATTTGATCTATGGCTTTTTAAAACCCTTATTGCTATACTGCAATTTTTCAGCCCCATTCCCAACAGGTTTTTCGAATTCATTTTGACTGTGAAATAAAATATGTAGGGCAAAAAAAAACCATAAAATGTTCAACTGTTTCCGGGGCACCGCCACAAGCCGGACATATATCTGAAGTAGTGATTGGCCCCCAGTTGCAAGTTAAAGACAACATTGGTAAGGACCCAAAACGGAATCTAGCACATAAACCTTTGCCCTGTAAATCTGGTATAATATCTAAATAGGATTCATACTGCGGAAACCACTTAAAATCAATAAAAAGATTAGTTAATCGACCATGAGATTTACAACAAATATAATTGTTCCATACATTGGACCAGTAAGCTGATTTTAAAGCAGTTTTATGGGATTTCACTAATTTTTGGGGATTCTCCCAATAATCTCCGAACCCCAAGATACAAAACCAATTGGACACATATTTAATCCAAGGAATAATAGCTGCATTTGGTCTCTTTAGCAGGTCAAGCAATGATGCTTTGTATAAATCCAATTCAGGGTGGTCCAAATCCTTATCCAATATAATAGAGGTCATAGGGAAATTAAATCAGCTACTTGGTTTAGCCCCAAATCAAGAAACATTGGGATCAGTGGTGTACTTCGGGGGCACGCTATCAAAGCCCTCGCAAAATTGTTTTCTCCCACAGTTATATTTGTACATACATAGCTATATTCGGTTACTTTCAACCATAAAAGCAAAACAACCACCGGTAGAAAGATAAAAGATGAGTAAAAATTAAGTTAAAAAGGAAATAAGAGGAATAAAAAAGAACATCCTTTACGGCCTTAAAACACATAAAAAACCAAACACCTAATCTCCTACTGACTGTCATTTAAATTAATCATGGGGTTTTGTTCCAGTCTAGGTGTGTGGTTAAAATTTGATGACTAAAACATTCCATTGTCAGTTTTTCATGTTGTCCTTATTTGGAAGTAAGTTCCGCATCAGCAACTTTCCCCAAGTGATTAATACGTACATGCCAGGCAGCTGTAATGTACTTACTAACCGCACAGGGCAAGGGGGGGGGAACTTTCCCTCATCAGAATTCTTAAGGCACCAATACAATGTCTTACCCCCATATTTCTACACACTGGCCGTAACCACTTTCGACGCGCAATCAAATAGGCAGGACATAAAAACAAAAAATGTACAATGGATTCTGGATTATGGGTACAGCTCGGACATAAATCAGATCTTGTAGTTGCACTCCACTTACTGCCATATGATTTGAGAGGCAGACAACCATATCTGAACTGGATATATAAACTCTTACTTAATGGGTCAAGAATTATATCCATAAAAGATTCAAAAGACGGATACCATTTAAAATAAAAAAATTGTGAGGTCAATCTGCCGTGAGTAAGGCACAGCAGATAGTTTTCCCTGACGTAAGTCCAGTATACAGTTTTCAAATGATTCTTCTGCTCCTTCCTTATACTTTCTGGATGACTCCATAGCTCACTAAGACCCAATTTGTGAAACCATTTAGAGATGTGATTAAACCAGGGAATGGTGAGTACATTTGGTCTATCCAAGATGTCTTGGATAGACTCCTTGTATGTAGATAACTCAGGGGTGGACCAAACACGGACCCAAAAAAGCAGAGGTCGTAGGGCAACTACATCTGTGATGCGTGAAAGGCCAAGGTCCCAGAACAATGGCAGCAGTGGGGTACTGCGAGGGCAGGCCAAAGTAGACCTCACAAAATTGTTTTCCCCCACTGCAAGCCTGCCAGTGTTTGAGGACCCCCAAATTTCTGCCCCATAGACCGCAGCACTTTGTGCCTTTGCTCTATAAATTTTAATAATTGGAGCAATCACTCTCTCAGAAGTAGACTTATGAAAACGAAGAATGGCTCCAGATGACTGTACCAGGCGAGCCAAACTTTTGTCGATTTGGGCCCCCCAATGCAGATTGTTGCTAATTCTCACCCCCAAGTAATCTATAGAGCTTACCAAACCTAGGGGCGTTCCATTGTAAAATATTGAATATCTCTTAGTGGGGCCACAACCCAAAGTCATGAGTTTAGTTTTGCTATGGTTAAGTTCCAGACCATAGTCACCGCAAAACGAACTGAACTTGTCCATGAGTACCTGGAGGCCCATAGGGGTTCTGGAGATCAAGAGAGAATCAACGGCAAATAACAAAATTGGAATTTTATGGTGATTCAAAGATGGGGCATCATTTTGACAATTGGACACGACTTGCACCACCTCATTGATGAACACTGTAAATAGCGTTGGGGCAAGAACGCAACCCTGGCGCACTCCTCTCTTGATGTCTATTTTGTCTGTGAGTTCCCCCTGATTGCCCCATCTTACTTGTGCAAATGTTTTTTCATGTAATCTTTGGATTAAATGCACTAAATTCCCTGGGATACCAATTTTGTACAATACTTCCCACAGTTTCTCTCTTGGGACAAGATCAAATGCAGATCTTAAGTCTACGAAAGCCACATAGAGTTTTTGCTTAGATAAGGTGACATACTTCCAGAACAGTAATGACAGCCTGAAAACTTGGTCCATAGTATTAGTTTTGGGCCGAAACCCAGCCTGTAAGGGAGATAAAATTTGCTGGTCTTGAATCCAATCAGTAAGCCTCACTAAGACTTGTTTGGCAAACGTCTTCTGAAGGATATCGATAAGGCTAATTGGTCGATAATTTACAGGCAACCCTGTATCACCCTTTTTATAGATCGGTATTATTTCAGCACCATGCCAAGACTCTGGAATAGGGCTGCCAGCTGCTATGGCATTAGACAACAAATTGATATACCATGCCCATATCTTAGGTTCTGATTTGAACAAATCCCCTGGAATCTTATCCGGGCCAGGGGCTTTTGCTGGCCTCAGAGAATCAATAGCAGCTGTGGTTTCAGCTAAGGTAAAAACAATTCTCTCAGTTGAGATCTTATTAGCAGCCCAACACTCGACATGTGCAGGGTCCTCCAGAGCTTGCTGTACAGGCAAAGCATAGATTTCAGAAAAGTAGGACACCCATCTTTCGGGCTGTATATGCAACCCAATATCATCCTTACCCCTTTTCGAACTGGAGGTCAACAACTGCCAAAAAGAGCTATCATCTTTACTTTGGACTGCTGCAAGCAGTTTCTGCCATGTCTCATTCTCCCAGTCTCTTTTGGCTCGCTTCAGGGCATTAGCATACCTACAACGAGCCTCTTTAATAGCCGCATGCGTAAAATTTTTAACAGCCTCTTTTAAGGTGGATCTTGCTTGCGCACAATCCTGATTATACCAGTCCCTGCAAAGGGTGTCAGCGGGTCTCAATTTAAAGGAAGTTTCCTTATAGAAGATAGCCTGAAGGGAATCGACCATCTTAGTGTGGATCGCCATAATAGGAATATCCAAGGATTCTTGATCTTCATAATCTACAAAGAGTTTTAAAAAGATGAATAAATTTCCCCAATTAAGTACGGGTTACATTCAACCTTTGGCCAGCAGACCCTAGAGCGTCTATGGTTCAAATGAGGGAATGGAACATTAGTAATCCTTAAGTGCTGGACTCTTAAAAATGCATGATTAGTCAATACAAGACACAAAGGATTATGATCACTATCCAAGCGAGGTAAAATTTCCATATCAAGTGAACTTGACCATAGCCTAATGTCCAAAAGAATGTAATCAATAGTACTAAAGGAAAGCCCTCGCTTGAAAGTAATGGCTCACTCTGAGTCGGATTTAGTGCGGCCATTGCATTCTCTCAGGCCATAGTTCAGGCAAAGGGAAGACATCTGGAATGCAACACAGGAAACAGGCGAAAGTACCATTTCTTTCGATTGGGGAATACCCCAATGTTCGTCCTCCTCAGTAGTCAGATTGCTAATGGAGTTGTCCAACACAAAAGAACAATTAAAATCACCTGCTATAATCAGAAAAACTGAAGGGTCCAAAACGTCTATGTAGTCCGTCAACTGGGAAAGAACAATTGAATCAGACCCACGGGGAACAGATCTAGCATAAATATTCAGAACTATCATTTTAAAGCCAGGACGGAATGTAAGTTGCACACCCAGCAGATCAAAGGAGTTAAACTTTATCACAGAGTGATCACATTCTAACTTATTGTTCAGTAAAATCATTAAACCTCCTATCTGTCTTCCAAATCCACCAGAGGCAGGTTGGGCAGCAGAGAAATAGGTTGTAAAGCCTTGTAAGGATAACTGTTCTTTAGTCCATGTCTCCTGGAAGAGACAGATATCTTGTTTGTTTACAAGGCTTACCCATTCCGGGTCATCCAGCTTTTGCTTGATTCCAGCTACATTCCAGGACATGATGTTAATTTTAGGAGGTGGAGATATTGACTTTGTTCTCATAGGTAGGGCAGGAGTCGAAATCCCTATAAATTGACACACATCATTTACTGTTTTTGGAAGCACTGTACAGGGGGCAGACAGTCAGTCCAATTCAGAGAGTGAGGGGGAAGGGTTCTCATATTTAGAAGTAACAGAATTAACTGGGGAGGGAATAGCCCCAGCTGCTATAATTCCGGATATACAACATTCTCTGGATAGCGGGGCCCCAGGCGGCTGACTGCTAAGTCTAAGATTCGATACCCTACCAATACATAGTGTGCGTGTCCGTGCATCAAAGGCCAGGAGATCTTTAGCTAGACTATAATCATTGAAGAGAATCGAGATGTAATCAAATTCTGACCCTAACTGGTTATGTCTGTGGGCCTCACATATATCAGACCGGATAACAGAGAGGCAATTCCGCTGTGAACGAATCCACTGTATCACTTTGTTAATTAGTGAATCACTCGACTCTCTGTTACCCTGAGGTAGCTTTGGTACCCTAGTTAAATAGATAGTCGCGACTTCCCTCCTCCTTCTGGACCTTTGATTAGGGACGTGCGTCTGCAATAATGTCATGTGATCAGGATTAGTGGCTGGACGGGGACTAACACAGCAGCTTACTACCGAGGATGTTCCTCCTGGATTTAACTGAGAAGTTTTTGGACGTGAAGTATCTATATCTCCCCGTCCAAAAATTGATCCACCCTTATTAACACCTGATTGAGACATTCGCTCATATGCGGAAGACATGGATTGAAAAACAAACCTACCATTCCTGCCACATGTTGGGGAATTATCATTGATACACCTAACGGTGTTGTGTGTAGAGGAAGATGTCATTTTGTCACCTATACTGAGGGGACTGGGTTTTGTGGAATCCATCAGAAGATCAGACGAGGGGACAGACTTATAGGGCACACTACAGTTACAACCAGACTTTTGACCCTGAAGTCCAGCAATTTTGTTCATCAAAGTTACCAATAGACTTTTAACATCATCTAATTTCAGAGAAATAATATCCAACTGGGAAACTTCATTATTGCCCATCTTTGCATCCAGAGAGTTTTTAACAGAACCTTCTTCGCATAAGGTCTGTAAGTAACCAGGACTTACAGGATTTGAAGCCAAAACCGAAAACCTATTTGAACAAGGAATGGTAATAGGGGGAGGGGACGCGCACCTCACATGGGGTGCATCTTCTTCGGCTAGATGACCATTTATCCCCACCAAGGGTGGTGAGGTTTCCGGAGGTAAAGGGGTTACACCCTGGGATTGAGGAAAAGGGTGTAAATCAGCTTTAACCTCTATTCTATGTGACTGGTTTTTTTTCTTGAAGAGATCTAGAATCTTTTTGGAAAGAGTGGTATCTGGTCTAGAAGGACCAACAACGGAAGGACTCCTCAATATAGCCTCAACCTCTTCAAACAGTGAATCAATTGCTTTGAATTGCTGTAATTTAGTGGTTGAAGATCCCTCCGTTTTCCCGGCAGAACGTTTCTTGGGTTTTTTAACCCTAGATTGGGATACTGCTACCTCATCGGCCTTCCTCTTCCCCATGTCGACTGACCGGTGGCCTAGTAAGGTAAGTAATTTCAACCACAATTATAGGAAGAAAATAGCCCAGCCCCAAAAGCCTACTATCAAGTACAAATGATGTTGTAAGGAAAGGAAGCCCCTATAAAATAAGAGGTAATTGAAAATTACACCACTAGCAACAGAGGCCTCTATACCAGAACTAAATATAAAAAGACCATAATTTTAGGGGGGTGGCCCAGCCCAGTCTCCTCCTGGCGATGACGGGCGCAAGACGGGCCCGCCCTTGGCCCGGGTTTCGCCCGGGCGCCGCCCGCGCGCGTCCCGCGCAGCGGGAGCGCGAAGAAATGTTTAAAGGGCTCCTGCCCTATCAGCTGTCTCCCCTGGTAAATGGCGTTCCCCGCGCAGCGGGAGCGCGAAGAAATGTTTAAAGGGCTCCTGCCCTATCAGCTGTCTCCCCTGGTAAATGGCGTTCCCCGCGCAGCGGGAGCGCGAAGAAATGTTTAAAGGGCTCCTGCCCTATCAGCTGTCTCCCCTGGTAAATGGCGTTCCCCGCGCAGCGGGAGCGCAAATAAATGTTTAAAGGGCTCCTGCCCTATCAGCTGTCTCCCCTGGTAAATGGCGTTCCCCGCGCAGCGGGAGCGCGAAGAAATGTTTAAAGGGCTCCTGCCCTATCAGCTGTCTCCCCTGGTAAATGGCGTTAACTGTTATTTGACAGCTAAGAACATTACTAAACAGGAGTGCAGCTTATATATAGGACAGCATCTCCTTGTAGGAAAGTACCATCTTGACTGGCATGTTACCCCCATTTTCACTGTATGTATGTTTGTTTTTGCCCTTGTGTCACTGGGATCCTGCTAGGCAAGACCACTGTGCTCATAGTGTATGCCCTGTATGTGTTCCCTGTGTGGTGCCTAACTGTATCACTGAGGCTCTGCTAACCAGAACCTCAGTGTTTATACTCTCTCTGCTTTCTAAAATTGTCACTGCAGGCTAGTGACTAATTTTACCAATTCTCATTGGCACACTGGTACACCCATATAATTCCCTTGTACATGGTACTTAGGTACCCAGGGTATTGGGGTTCCAGGAGATCCCTATGGGCTGCCACCCATAGGGAGCTTTGACAGTTTTTACACAGGACTGCCACTGCAGCCTGAGTGAAATAACGTCCACGTTATTTCACAGCCATTTTTCACTGCACATAAGTAACTTATAAGTCACCTATATGTCTAACATGGTGAAGGTTAGGTGCCAAGTTACTTAGGGGGTCATTCCGATCGCCCAAACACTGCAGTGGCACCCGTCGCGATTTTCAGTGTCTGCCAAGCAGACACTGAAAATCTTGCTGGGGCCCTGTTAGGGGGCCCCTGCACTCCCCATGCCAGTGGCATGGGCAGTGCAGGGGCCCCCAGGGGCCCCACGACACCCGTTCCCGCCAGCCTCTTCCTGGCGGTGTAAACCGCCAGGAACAGGCTGGCGGGAAGGGGGTCGGAATCCCCATGGCGGTGCTGCTTCCTTTGGCCAGGGGAAAACCGGCGGGAAACCGCCGGTTTCCCTTTTCTGACCACGGCTTTACCGCCGCGGTCAGAATTGGCCAGGAAGCACCGCCAGCCTGTTGGCGGTGCTTCCGTGGTCGTTGGCCCTGGAGAATGACCCCCTTAGTGTGTGGGCACCCTGGCACCAGCCAAGGTGCCCCCACATCGTTCAGGGCAAGTTCCCCGAACTTTGTGAGTGCGGGAACACCATTACAAGCGTGCAATGCACATAGGTCACTACCTATGTGTAGCGTCACCATGGTAACTCCGAACATGGCCATGTAACATGTCTAAGATCATTGAATTGTCACCCCTATACCATTTTGGTATTGGGGGGACAATTCCATGATTCCCTGGGTCTCTAGCACAGAACCCGGGTACTGCCAAACTGCCTTTCCGGGGTTTCCACTGCAGCTGCTGCTGCTGCCAACCCATCAGACAGGATTCTGCCCTCCTGGGGTCTGGGCAGCCCCGGCTGAGGAAGGCAGAACAAAGGATTTCCTCTGAGAGAGGGTGTTACACCCTCTCCCTTTGGAAATAGGTGTGAAGGGCTGGGGAGGAGTAGCCTCCCCCAGCCTCTGGAAATGCTTTGATGGGCACAGATGGTGCCCATCTCTGCATAAGCCAGTCTACACCGGTTCAGGGATCTCCCAGACCTGCTCTGGCGCGAAACTGGACAAAGGAAAGGGCAGTGACCACTCCCCTGACCAGTACCTCCCAGTGGAGGTGCCCAGAGCTCCTCCAGTATGTCCCAGACCTCTGCCATCTTGGATTCAGAGGTGTTGGGGGCACACTGGACTGCTCTGAGTGGCCAGTGCCAGCAGGTGACGTCAGAGACCCCTCCTGATAGGTTCTTACCTCTCTTGGTAGCCAAACTTCCTTTCTTGGTAGCCAAACTTCCTTTTCTGGCTATTTAGGGTCTCTCCTCTGGGCTGTTCCTCAGATAACGAATGCAAGAACTCACCAGAGTTCCTCTGCATTTCCCTCTTGGACTTCTGCCAAGGATCGACCGCTGACTGCTCCAGGACGCCTGCAAAACCGCAACAAAGTAGCAAGATGACTTCCAGCAACATTGTAGCGCCTCATCCTGCCGGCTTTCTCGACTGTTTCCTGGTGGTGCATGCTCTGAGGGCTGTCTGCCTTCACCCTGCACTGGAAGCCAAGAAGAAATCTCCTGTGGGTCGACGGAATCCTCCCCCTGCTAACGCGGGCACCAAAAGACTGCATCACCGGTCCTCTGGGTCCCCTCTCATCCTGACGAGCGTCGTCCCTGGAACACATGAGCTGGGTCCAAGTGTCTCCCACAGTCCATTGGCCTTTCTGTCCAAATTTGGTGGAGGTAAGTCCTTGCCTCCCCACGCCAGACAGCAAACCTGTGTACTGTGTGATTTGCGGCTGCTCCGGCTTCTGTGCACTTTTCCAAGGATTCCTTTGTTCACAGCCTAGCCTGGGTCCCCAGCACTCCGTCCTGCAGTGCTCAACCCGCTGAATTGGACTCCGTCGTCGTGGGACCCTCTTTTTGTGACTCTGAGTTCACAGAACTTCCAAGTGCCTGCTCCAGTACTTCGGTTGGTGCTGCCTGCTTCTGCCAGGGCTCTCTGAGTTGCTGAGCGGCCCCTCTGTCTCCTCCTCCAAGGGGCGACATCCTGGTCCTCCCTGGTCCCCAGCAGCACCCAAAAACCTCTACCACACCCCTTGCAGCTAGCAAGGCTTGTTTGCGGTATTTTTGCATGGAAACACTTCTGCAACATCCAGGACGCCGTGGGCCATCTTCCATCCAAAGGAGAAGTTCCTAGCCCTTTTTGTTGTTGTAGAATCTTCGGCTTCTTCCACCCGGAGGCAGCCTTTTTGCATCTTCATCCGGGGTTTCCTGGGCTCCTGCCCCCCGGACACTATCGTGACTCTTGGACTTGGTCCACTTCCTTTTCAGGTCCTCAGGTCCAGGAATCTGTCTTCACTGTTTTGCTGGTGCTTGTGGTCCTTGCAGAATCTCCCTATCATGACTATTGTGTCTTTCTGGGGTAGTAGGGTATCTTTACTCCTACTTTCTAGGGTCTTGGGGTAGGGTATTTTGGACACCCTTACTGTTTTCTCACAGTCCCAGCGACCCTCTACAATCTCCTATAGGTCTGGGGTCCATTTGTGATTCGCATTCCACTTTTGGAGTATATCGTTTGTGTTGCCCCTAGACCTATGTTCACCTATTGCATCCTATTGTGATTCTACATTGTTTGCACTACTTTTCTAACTGTTACTTACCTGTTTTGGGTTTGTGTACATATAACTTGTGTATATTACTTACCTCCTAAGTGAGGGTATTCTCTGAGATACTTTTGGCATATTGTCACTAAAATAAACTACTTTTTTTTTTAGTAACTCTGAGTATTGTGTTTTCTTATGATATTGTGCTATATGATATAAGTGGCATAGTAGGAGCTTTGCATGTCACCTAGTACAGCCTAAGCTGCTTTGCAATAGCTACCTTCTATCAACCTAAGCTGCTAGAAACACCTCTATTCTACTAATAAGGGAAACTGGACCTGGCACAGGGTTTAAGTACCACAAGGTACCCACTATAAGCCGGGCCAGCCTCCTACACTCCTGAACTTAAGAATGTATATATAGTGTGATACAGGGTAACCAAGTGCTGATATCATCATGTAATACATGGTGCTGCCCAGTAAGGCAGTGCCTCAAGTAGTGGTGAGCGCCCACTGTGTGCTTGCTGTTGTTGCAGGATGTGAAGGCAACCTATTTCTTTCCTCACCTCAGTCGCCCTCAGTTAGCCTCTGGCCTTCAGCCTTTCTTCTTTTAAGAGTCTGTCACTTTCCTGCCGTCCTAAACAGACTCTCTCTACCAAGATTGGAGGGCACTTCTGTGTGGAGCATTATTGTTTTCTCAAGCAAATCAAAACAAGGCCTGTCTGTAGAGTTCCTTTTTTATGGACGAGCACAAAGCGTTCCGTCCATTCTGTAATCTCTCTTTGGGCTTCAAACCACGCCCATGTCACGTCAGTCACTTACATTGGTTTGTGTGCTTGCCTTTTAAAATCTGCTTGCTTTTATTTGTGAAAGGCATGCATACATCATGCCTTTTCTGGTGTTTAGCCCACCTACACAGCACCGGTAAACTACTAAAAACATACGAGGCTCGATGTTTTCATCCTGGGGTCCGGACTACTTTATCTGTTTATTTTCCACGCACCTCGATCGCGCTGCATTTTACATAGTGCAGTCACGCTGCGTTTTTTGTTCTTTACAAAGGTAATAGCTCTAACTCAAGCTAATGCGAGACCCTTTGCATTGAAAACTCTTGTTATTTGTTGCGCTTTCACATGTGGCAGCCATGCAGTAAACCTGTCCATTTTACAAGCTGACTTCCAAGTTACTTCTTACTGCAGGTTTGCCATTGTGAGGGGAAATATTTGGTTAACACTCGGAAGAGTGGCTTACGAGCCTCTGGCTGCTATGGATGTTATACGGAATAGTTGTAGGAAAGTACCATCTTGCCTGGCATGTTACCCCCATATTTCACTGTATATATGTTGTTTAAGTCTAAAAACCTCTACTGCGACCCTTGCAGCTAGCAAGGCTTGTTTGTGGTCTTTCTGCTTGGGAACACCTCTGCAAGCTTCATCGCTACGTGGGACATCCATCCTCCAAAGCAGAAGTTCCTAGTCCTCTTTTTTCTTGCAGAACTCCAAGCTTCTTCCAACAGGTGGCAGCTTCCTTGCACCCTCAGCTGGCATTTCCTGGGCTCCAGCCCACTCTTGACACTGTCGCAACTTTTGGACTTGGTCCCCTTGTCTTACAGGTACTCAGGTCCGGAAATCCACTGTTGTTGCATTGCTGGTGTTTGTTCGTCCTGCAGAAACCCCCTATCACGACTTCTGTGCTCTCTAGGCGTAGTAGGTGCAGTTTACACCTACCTTTCAGGGTCTTGGGGTGGGCTATTTTTCTAACCCTCACTGTTTTCTTACAGTCCCAGCAACCCTCTACAAGCTCACATAGGTTTGGGGTCCATTCGTGGTTCGCATTCCACTTTTGGAGTATATGGTTTGTGTTGCCCCTATACCTATGTGCTCCTATTGCAATCTACTGTAATTTTACACTGCTTGCATTACTTTTCTTGCTATTACCTGCATAATTTTGGTTTGTGTACATATATCTTGTGCATATAACTTATCCTCATACTGAGGGTACTCACTGAGATACTTTGGGCATATTGTCATAAAAATAAAGTACCTTTATTTTTAGTACTTATGTGTATTGTGTTTTCTTATGATATTGTGCATATGACACCAGTGGTATAGTAGGAGCTTTACATGTCTCCTAGTTCAGCCTAAACTGCTTTGTCATAGCTACCTTCTATCAGCCTAAGCTGCTAGAAACACCTCTTCTACACTAAGAAGGGATAACTGGAACTGGCACAAGGTGTAAGTACCTCTGGTACCCACTACAAGCCAGGCCAGCCTCCTACAATAGTGCATTACCATCTTGTGGCTGCTTTCTCTATTTAGATGATATGGTGCATTATCAGCTTGCTGCTGCTGACTGCCAAATGGAATGGTGTATTACAGTATCTGCTCTATGTGGTCTCTGTGGTCACTTTGGGAATATCGTCCTAGCAGCTTTCTGTCACTCTGTCACCCTGTCTCTTCCCTCCCTCCTCATGGTGCATCAGAAGGCACACTAGTGAAGTTATGAATAGTGCCCTGCTGCACCCTCCTGTGCCTCCCCCTCTTTAGGTGTCTTCTACTAAACAACACTTGTGCTGCCTGTTGTGAGATATATGGTCAGCTTATAGTGAGATTGAATTCCGCCCTTCGTTTTAAATTGGTTTGCTTCATTATCACTTTCATTTTCGTGCATCTTATCTGTTAGCTTCCTCTTCTTGTGTTGGCATGGTCCTGATGCATGGATGCATTCTGTGTCTTTTCACTGCTACCTTTTTGGGTACTGTTTTTTTTCTTTTCGTTTAAGTACTGCATGAAAGTGAATATTTTTCCAGCTGTCTTCGTAATATACTTCTCTTCCCCTCCCCATGCTTCTCTCTCGCCAGTGTGCTTCTCCCCACCCCCTCTGTGATGCACTTGCCCTTGTGTGCTCTACCTTCCACATTGCTTTCTCACCTATGTGCTTCTACTCCCTCACAGCTCCACGTTGCCTCTCCACACCTGTTTGCGACCCACATGCCCTCCATGTTGCTTCAACCCTTGCCTGAGACGCTTCTGCACTTTTTCTTTCTTTTTTGTTTGCCAGTCCAATTTGGATTTGCAAATAAAAAACAAGCATTTGAAATGCAATGTCTTTCATTTGCGAGAATTAGAGCTATTGGCAATGTAAATGGCAATGTATTTTACCTATTTGTGTTCGTTTGGAGTGTTGTGAATGTATATGGTGTGGAGTGGAAATATGTGGGTGGTATTGGAATTGTTAATTGCGGAATTATGTGTAGTGGGGAGTGTATTTGTGTAGTGGAATTATGTGGCATGGCGAATAGATAGTGGTGAGACCTGCACAAAATAGAAAGAAAGGAAGATAAAGAGGGATAGGTAGGTTGTTTAGATGAAAAACAACACATGGAAAAAAGGCAAAACACCTTTGCGTCACTATGCTTGCATAGAAAAACCCGGGGTGGGTTAGTACTGAGTCATGGAACATTTGCCACTGAATGGTTTCAATACTTCCAGAATGCTGTTGTAAGAGGTGCTCTCTCTTTGACTCTTACAACCATTTTTACGACAGGGGTTAGGCATTTTATAACCTTCAATGACTGCAGACCAGTTTAATGGTGTGCATGTTTCCAACATCTGGAACAGAGCCACAGCATGGCTGTTGTAGAGTGCACAATGCCAGCTACGTTTTGGATTGCTTTGAGGAATAGTCAACATCTAGGGTCCAGGTGTCAGAGATTTATACCTGCAGGCTACCTCTTACCTTTAAAGTTTGGAATCCACAAAGGTTTCCAGTAGCCCTCTTGTCCCACTTTTCAAAGGTACACTCACTCAACGAGTAAAGTAGCTCATGAAAAGATCTTTGTGCAGATCCCATGGGCTTTCTAACTTTTTTCCCTCTGGAAGATATTTTTTCCTTGTGGAGAAACTTCTACACTTATACTTGCTCAAATTTGGGGTATTGTCTGCCCATTGCACCCTGAAAAAGGATTTAATTTAGACTTGAAGTTAAAGTGAATCCCCATCTAGGTGGAAGTAGGTAGTGTTTGTGAATAACCAGAAGCACGTTACTTTATGTATGTGTGCAAACTTTCAAATTTTTTCCTGTCCTGAAATGGTCACCACCCACTCCCTGAGTGGATTTTCTCACAAAAAATCATTGTGTGCCTAAGGACCGAATTCATAAAGCAATTTGCGCTCATAACACACTTTGACAAACATTAACAGCAGGATTTACGACTGCTAAGCATTCACTAAAAGTCATCAAGTACTTAATTTGAGCTGATGTATTTTTCTAACAATGGTGTTGTTCTTTATTTTACGTACATCACTGACTGACCTGTGTGGTATTTGCAACCACTTTACATCCTCCTGGATAAGCCTTAGTTGCTCTCCACAGCTACCCTTCCTGAGCTCTGGTTATCTAGAACCTCTTACACTATCACTAAGGGTTGCCTGGGGTTAGTGCAGGGTGCCTCACCTATAGGTGTACACCATATACTGAGCAAGCCTTCTACAGAAAGTAGACACATAAGGTAGGTATTACATGTATTACCACTTTACATTTCAACATATACTTGTATTCACTCACATAACACTGTCATCCACTATGTCCCACATACTTAGGTTTCCACATACACATAAGTAGATTATGCCCATTGTAATGTGATACATAGCCATACTGCTTACACTGCATCCAGGATCAATGTTAGAGTGTACAAGGTGCTATTCCACAATTTGACAGTCTTTCACATTGATCCCCACACATTTCAGCAATGCACCAGTTTTGAGGCTGATGCATCAGAATGTCTGACGCATCCATGGGTCCTTGCGCCATGATGCCTTTGAATTGTGAATACAACGCATGCATGGCGTTGTAACCTGTTTTGACGCAGCACCACATTTTTTGACGCATCACCGACGAAATCTAGTGGTGTCCAACCTTGTAAATATGGCCCATGGAGTAGATCAAGGACGTTGAGGTGCCTGCAGAAGCAGGGGAGTGACTCCTTCACTCCAAGGGAGATTCCTTCTGGCTTTCCTAAGTGCAGGCAAAGCACTTATGACTCTGGAGGATGCATGGCCACTGACGTTACAGAGGTCTTGCAGAACCTGGAAACAGTTGCAGTAGGAGCCCTCCTACAGATTACAATTTTGCTGGCTGTCCCAGCAAAGAACAGCAGCGATTCTGGTGTCAAGGTTGCAGAAGTGTCTTGCAGAGGAGACTTGCAGACGGATCTAGGGTGCCACCCTCACGGGAGCCTTTAGGTGACCCAGGAAGGGCTTGCACAATTTCTGCAGGGACTCACCTATCAGATGGGGTAAGGGACGTCACCCAGCTGGACTAACCAGTCAGATGCTCCCAGGAGCCTCTGCTCATCTTATTTCCAAGATGGCAGAATCAAGTGCCACCTGACAGAGCTCTATGCACCTTCCAAGTGGAGAGCTGGACAGAAGGCTGGATACTCTCCTGTCCTTTGTGTGGTTTCGCACCAGAGCGGGAGCCAGGGATTCCTGCACTGGAGTAAACCGATTTATACATGGAGGGCTCTAAATGTCCTCTTCAAAGCAGTCTGGTGGCGCTCAGAGGAACCCCCACCCCAGCCCAGTGACACCTATTTCTAAGGGAGAGGTGGTTACACCTCTCCTCTACAGGAAATCTTTTGTTCTGCCTTCCTCTGCCCGAGGTAGGCTCAGCAGCAGTGGGGCAGAAAAGCGTCTGGGGTTGGCAGCAGCATGGGCTGGCATGCAGACCCTGAAAGGCTGTACAGGCATACATAATGGGATCCCATAGGGATCCTCCAGAGCACATGGTATCATGCAACTAGCACTGGAATCAGTGTAGTTGCATGATTCCAAATTGTTTGATACCAAACATACCTAGGTTCGGTGAAGCCATTATGTAGCTGGACACCTTGTGTTGACCAGTGTCCACTACGTATCTGAAGATGGCTTCCCTGCACATAAAAAGCCCAGAAAATTGAATCTGGGGTTTGTAGTGGTACCTCTGCTCATGCAGGGGTGCCCTCATACTGAGAACCATGCATGCTGCCCTTGAGCTGCCCTTGAGCTGTAGGGCCTACCTTAGGGATGATTATAGGGTCAGAGTGCAGTGACCATGATATAAGGCAAACTTTATATCTGGGGTGAAAGGTGCATGCACCATGTCACACAAGCTGCAATGGTAGGCCTGTACTCACAGTTTGCACAGGCCCCCATGGCACAATCCATGCTGCAGCCCAGGAGGGACCCCTGTTGCACAAAAGCCCTAGATACCTAAGTACCATGTACTAAGGACTTACATGGGCGCACCAGTATGCCAATTGTCGGGAGTAAAAGTCTCTGACCAACTAAATGTTTGGGGAGAGAACACTGACTCAGGTTCTGGTTAGCAGGATCCCATTGTACTACAGTCTAAACAAACTGACACCAGGAAAAAAGTGGCGGTTAACTATGTCAGAAACGTCCTGCTTTCATACATAACCTCCCTCTAAACAAAAGAAGATAAGACTAGCCATACCAAGGTGAATCTTCATTTTCTAAGTGGAAACATCCGGAAAGTCCATCTGCGTTGGCATAGTTACTCCCATGTTCCACTGAAAAGTCTATCCCCTGTAGGGAAAAGGACCACCTCAAAGGTTTTGGATTTTCACCCTTCATCTGTTTAAGCCATAAGAGGGGCTTGTGATCTCTCAGAACAATGAAGTGAGTGCCAAAAAGGTATGGCCTCAACTTCTTCAGGGCCCAGACCACAGCAAAGGCCTCTCTCTCTATATCTGACCATGGTTCCTCTCTGAGGGTCAACTTTATGCTAATAAAAGCCACCAAATGATCCTGGCCCTCTTCATTGAGTTGAGATAGTATTGCATCTATTCCTGTTTCTGAAGCATCTGTCTGAACAATAAATTGTTTTGAGTAGGCAGGGTTTTTAAGAATTGGATCTGACTACATGGCCTTCTTTGGGGCATTAAAGACCCCTTGACAGCCAACTGTCCAGTTGAAGCATTTTGGCATTTTCTTGGATGTGGGATCATTCAGGGGGTCACAATGGATCCATACCCCTTTACAAATCTCCTGTTATACCCAGTCAGGCCTAGAAGAACTCTGACATGAGTCTAGGTAGTGGGAGCAAACCACTCCACAATAGTTTGGATTTTGATCTGTAAGGGTTGAACTTGACCTCCACCTATCAAGTGGTCGAAGTAGACAACTTTGCTCTGCCCTATCTGACCGTTAGTAGCCTTGATAGCGAGGCCTGCCTTTTTCAAAGCCTCGAGTATGCTCCTGAGATGGACCAGGCAATTCTACTAGGGGAGCTGAACACAGTAATATAATCTAGATATGCTGTACTAAAGTCTTCCATCCCTGTCAGAGCTTGATTCACCAACTTCTAGAATGTGGCAGGTGCATTTTTCAGACGAAAGGGCATCAAAGTGAAGTAATAGTGCCCACCAGGAGTGGAAAATGCTGTTTTGGGCTTGGCAGCATGTGTTAATCTGATCTGCCAATAGCCAACAATCAGAACAAAAGTGCTGAGATACTTGGCTGCAGCCAGCGTATCAACTAGCTCATCTGCCCTGGGGATAGAATGGGCATCAGTCTTAGTAACTGCATTGAGGCCTCTGTAGTCTACATAAAACCTCATCTGTTTCTTTCCACTTTGGTAATGAGGGTGGGGCACAAGTACTACAGGACTAGCCCAAGGGCTGTCTGAACTCTCAGTAGTCTTCAACTCTAGCATCCTATGGTTCTCTGCCCTGATGCAATCTCTGACATGGTTAGGCTGCTTGTAAATTTTAGTTTTAACAGGACCTGTGTCCGCATCAGGGGCACACAAGTTAGTCTGACTGGGTATCAGGGAAAAGAGTTCTGAAAACTGACTGAGAACTTGCCTGCAGTCAGCGTTTTACTGTTTAGTGATGCTGTCAGCAAAGACTACCCCATCTACTGAACCATCAACAGGGTTGTGAGAGAGGAGTTCAGGGAGAGGTTCACTCTCTTCTTTCTCTCCTTCCTCAGTGGCTGTGACAAGCTCATGTCAGCCCTGTCAAAATAAGGTTTCAGGCGATTCACATAAAGCACCCTGTGGGGGCTTCTTGGAGTGCCAAGGCCCACCAGGTAGGTCTTTCTTTTCAACAAGTGTGTGGGGCACGCTCCACTTGTCTTGGAGTGTTCTTGGGGACACAGGCACTTTATGTCCTGGCTGGTAAACAGTCAGCACAGCCTTTTGGTGATACCATAACATTTGCAGTTCTTGGCTGGCCTCAAGGTTTTTGTTGGCCTTCTTCATGTACTAAGCCATACGTCAACGTAGGCCTAGTACGTATTCCTCATGTCCTGTTTGGGAGGTTTGAGAGGCTGCTCTCATCCCTCCTTCATAAAACAAAGAAGAACCCTAACTTGATGCCCAAACAGAAGCTCAAATAGACTGTACCCCACTCCCTTCTGTTGAATCTCTCTGTAGGCAAATAGAAGGCAAGGTAGTGGACATCCCATCTCCTCCTCAGTTTTTCAAAGAGTTCCGTAATCATACCTTTGAGGATTTTGTTGAATCTTTCAACTAACCCATTTCCTCGTGGATGGTAGGAGGTGGTGAATTTGTAAGTTACACCACACTTCTTCCAAATTGTGTTCAGGTAGCCATAAATGAAGTTTGCACCTCTGTCTGACACCACCTCCTTAAGAAAATCTGCTCATGAAAAGAGTCCTAAGAGGGCTTTGTGAGAGGAGGCCTCCTTTTACATAGTTTGCCCCCCACTTTTTGCCTGATGCTGATGTGTCCTGCAAGTTGTAGTGCCCAGGGCCCCAGCTAACCAGGTTCCCTGGGCCAGAGCTCTTTCCCTAAATCTGTTGTGATGCTTGTCACAATTACATACATGCTTAAATATCACTGTAAGTCCCTAGTAAATGTGTACACCATTACCCAGGGCATGGGATATTAGGGGTAGGGCCCTGAGGGCAGCAGCACTGATTGTGCCCCCCTCTAGCACCCAGCACTGCCATTGTAGGCTGAGTGTTCTGGGGCAAACTTTAAAAGACAAATTCAACATGGCACACTCCCTGTGTGCCCTGTCCACCCTACACTGCATATGTTATGGGTAAGTCACCCCTCTGGCAGGCCTTTCAGTCCTAAGGCAGGGTGCACCATACTATATGTGAGGGCATAGTTTCATGAGCAATATGCCCCCACTGTGTCATTGCCAAACCTGGGACATAGTGCGTAAACAGAGCAGCCATTTTAAGTACATGTAATGGACACTGGTCAAACATGAGTTCTTGTTAGAAATGGGGTCTTTGGATGACAGTCAGGGACCCTCACTCTAGTCAGGGAAAAAGATAATCACCCTCAGCTAACCCCTGCTTACCCCCTTGGTAGCTTGGCAGAGCAGTAGGTTTAACTTCAGAGTGCTAGATGTAAAGTATTTGTACCAACACACAAAGTAACTTCATGAAAACACTATGAAATGACACAACACAAGTTTAGAAAAATAGAAAATATTTATCTAAACAAAACAAGACCAAAACAACAGAAATCCACAATACACAAGTCAAGTTATCAATTAAAAAGCAAAAAGAGTCTTTATGTAGTTTAAAACACACACTAACACTGTTAGTGTGAAAATGTACCTTGGGTGCGTCAAAAATAACCCCACATGGGTGAGTGTGCGTCAAAAAAAGGGCTGGCGATGCTTCAATTTCACTCACGAGCAAGACCTCCGTCGTTTCTCCTTTCGTTGGGTCAGGCGCATCATTTCTTCTCTCCGCAGGAGAGCGATACGTCGATCCAGTCAGCACTCTCGGGTCTGGGCAGGCGTTGTGTTGTTTTTACACGCCCAGCTGTGCTTACGTTGTAAATCCAGCCGCACGATGATCCGAAAACAACGCAGCGCAGGTTTGTGAACTCCCAGCCTCTGTCAGCGATGCTACGCGGCGTTTCTCCAGCTCCGTGCGTTGTTTCCAGAAGTGTTCTAAATTCTATGGTTTTGGGTGCCCTACTTATACCCAATTTCTCTTTTGAAGTAGGCCTACTTCAAAGTAAAGTCTCTTTTGAATGTGAAATCCTGCCTTGCCCAGGCCAGGCCCCAGACACTCACCAGGGGGTTGGAGACTGCATTGTGTGAGGGGAGGCACAGCCCTTTCAGGTGTGAGTGACCACTCCTCCCCTCCCTCCTAGCACAGATGGCTCATCAGGATATGCAGGCTACACCCCAGCTCCCTTTGTGTCACTGTTTAGTTTGAGGTGCAACCAGCCCAACTGTCAAACTGACACAGACAGCAAATCCACAAACAGGCAGAATCACAGAAATGGTATAAGCAAGAAAATGCTCATTTTCTAAAAGTGGCATTTTCAAAGACACAATCTTAAAATCAACTTTACTAAAAGATGTATTTTTAAATTGTGAGCTCAGAGACCCCAAACTCCACATGTCCATCCACTCCCAAAGGGAATCTACACTTTAATCAGATTTAAAGGTAGCCCACATGTTAAACTATGAGAGGGACAGACCTTGCAACAGTGAAAAACAAAATTAGCAATATTTCACCGTCAGGGCATATAAAACACATTACTATGGCCCTCATTACAACCCTGGCGGTCGGTGTTAAAGAGGCGGTAAGACTGCCAACAGGCCGGCGGTAAAAAAAAATTGAATCATGACCATGGCGGAAACCGCCAACACAGACAGCCACTTTAACACTCGGACCGCCACAGCGGTAGAAACAAACACTGCGGCGGTAACCGCCAACAGACAGGCGGAACACAAAGTACCGGCCACTGTATTACAACAGGCCTATCCGCCACCTTTTCCGGGGCGGTACCAACGCCATCAAAAGCACAGTGGAAACAGTCTTTGGAACGGAAACCATTCACCTCTCGACACCCAACGAGGAACCAGGACGCCATGGAGCCCGAACTTCAGGTGCTACCAATGTTGGTTTACCTCCTCTTCTACCAGGAGCAGCAAAGACGGCGGCAATGCCCACGGTGAGTACTGCACCTAGCACACAGGGGAGGTGAGGAGGAAAGAGAGAGTGACACACACACACATGCAACACCCCCTCCCTCACCCACAACAACATGCACACAAATACATGCATCAGCATTACATTTACACCCTGTCAACCCCTGGAACAATGCAAGGACAAAATGAAATGATTGTAACAAGTGTAATTATTGAAAATTCAGATATGGAAACATCTCTGTAACAGATCATTATATACAAATATGTACAGCAACTACACAAGTCTGGATAGTGTTCCAATCATTGTCTGTGGACCAGTGGTCCCAAAATGCATGGGCGAAGCCCACACATGATACCTGCCTCTAAACGGAGAGAACACCGCTGGGGCATCAGCTCGGAAATAAACAGGCACCTCAGGGGGAAGGGGGGTACCTCAGCCGGTTGAAGGGACGACGGCACTGCTCCACGAGGGGGCTCCATGCCCACTGCTTGGTCCTGGGGAGTTCAAAGCCACAGTCTCTCAAGTCTCTCAAGTGGGTGGTTTGCCCACTGCTTTATCCTGGGGAGTGCAAAGCCACAGTCTCTAAAGTCGGTGACATGTTCCACTGGTTCTGGAGGGGGCTTGGTGCCCAGAGTGCTTCATCCTGCCAAGGACTGGGGTAGTGGATGCTTTTCTCCACTGGTTCTGGAGGGGGCTTGGTGCCCAGAGTGCTTCATCTTCCAAGGTCTGGGGTAGTGGATGCTTTTCCCAGAGTGCTGCACATGCAGTGTAGAAGGTCCCATTCCCTCACCTGGGTGTGTGTGCCACGAGATTGCCTGGGAACAAGTAGCATGATACTCCATGGAGTCAGAGACACACTCCACCCTGCTGCGACTTTGCCTGCCACCTGCTGGTACTAACAGTGCTGGGTGTAGTGCCTCATGTACGCTGTGCAGGGTCCAGGACGTCTCCTGCAGCCTCGGATGGCTGTCCACTGTGAATGTTTGCCATGTCGGCTGTGGTGGCACTGTCTGTGCACGTCGCGGGGCTGGTGGCGGTGGTTGCGGCAGTGTCTGTGGCGGAGATGCTGCCGGTGGTGCATGTGTCAGCACCTGTGGAGGGAGACATCAGGACGTCTCCTGCAGCCTCGGATGGCTGCCCACTGGGGATGATGCTGGGTATTGTTGCTGGGGCAGCAGACGTGCAGGTGGCGGAGCAGGTGGCGGTGTCCACCCCTGTACAGGTTGCTTTTCTGTTTGCCAGAAGGGGTGACACCAGTCCCTCAGCCGGAGGTTCCGTGCCCTGTGCTGACTTCCCCTTAGCCTTGTGTCCCTTCCCCACCTTGGATGTCGCTGCTGGGCCCTTGGCACTGTCCCCTTTTGGCTTGGAGTAGGCCTTGCTGGGTGGTTGGTGCAGCTTTTCCCTACGGCATGTGGGCCCCTTCTTCACCTTGGCAGGCGGAATGGGCTGATCCTTGGCCTCGCTAGGTGGCACACTGGCAGACCTGATAGGTGCTGCCTGCGATGTTACAGGACTTGCAGGGACCACAGTGCTGGAGGATTTGGTGGCTGAGGTGTTGGGCTGGGATCTGGACATCCTGGCCCTAGGGGAAGGACGGTGGAGGGGGGGAGGTGTAGGGAAGATGTCAATGTTAACCAGGAAAAGTTTTTTAGACACTGGGATGGGAAGATGGAGTGGATTTGGGAGTGGAGGAAGGGGTAGTGGTTGTAGGAGGTGTATGTCTGCTGAATTTGGGTGAAGGTGCATGGGCCAGAGGCTGTTGTGAGGTGGATGGCTGTTGAGTGGGTGTTTGCCTGCGTTTGTGTAATTTGGGAGGAGGGCTCACAGACACACTGGGAGAGGACACAGGGGACGTGTGCATGGTAGTGGGGGTGGAGAGTGCACGTGAGCGGTGTGTGATGATGGGCGTGCTGGTGATGGAGGTAGTGGCTGAGGATGTAGTGCATGCAGGTGTGATTGGAGACAAGACTGGGAGGGAGGAGGAGGATGTGGAGGAGGGGGACACAGTGGAGGCAGTGGATGTTGCTGTGTCTGCATGGGGATGGTGCTAGTGTGGGTGCCTGTGGGATGTGTGGTGCTTATGTTTGCCATGTCCACTCTTGTGTGTTGATGAGTGTGCATGCTGGTCTGATGGTGTGCTTGGGATAGGCTGAGGTACAGGGGATTGGGTGTGGGTAGTGGAAGTTAGAGGGGGGAGGCTGGACACAGGGACAATGGCTGCCATCAGTGCTGAGGCCAGAGCCTGAAATGCTCTCTGTTGGGCTGCCACGCCAGAATGAATGCCCTTCAGGTATGCATTTGTTTGCTGCAAATGCCTCTCGACACCCTGGATGGCATTCAAAATGCTTGATCTCCCAACAGTGAGGGATCTCAGGAGGTCAATAGCCTCCTCACTGAGGTCAGCAGGACTGACTGGGGCAGGGCCCGAAGTGTCTGGGGCGAAGGAGATGCCCACCCTCCTGGGTGAGCGGGCACGGGAAACTCGATGAAGGGCTGCTGGGAGGGCGGTGCTGGTAGGGGGGGGTGGCGGCTGTACCCGTTCTTCCATCCACGACACTCCATACATTCATGTGCCATCCACCATGCACAGAGTTTACTCACCTGTTTGTCTGGGGGACCGTAGAGTAGCGTGTATCGGGGGAGGACCCCATCCACCAGTTTCTCCAACTCCTCCGCAGTGAAGGCAGGCGCCCTTTCCCCAGACACTGTAGCCATTGTCGCTTCCAGACACAGGTCACAGCAGCACTTGCAGTGTAGGTCCTCTCCTGTTGAAGGTCAGGTATCAAGTGAGTGAACAGATAGAAAATGGTGGTCACGTCCGCGGCGGTGCGTACCGTCACCGCCGGCGTACATCTTCATTGGCTCCTCGAACCCTTAGGGCCCAATGAAAACCAATGCTGAATTGCGCTGCGGTCTTCGACCGCCTACCGCGATGCTGCACAACACCAGCGCAGTTACCTCATTTCCCCTTGTCCCTCCTTACAGGTCAGGCAGCCACCATTTCAGGGGGGCACATGGCAGGGCAACTGACTGCGTCACAGCACTTTTGGCCAGGAATACGAACAGACTAATCCACACACCGATTATATCACGATTGTGCTACACAGTCTTGTGAAACCTATGTGGTGAATGACCCTCTGCTCACCCTTCTCCTCCATAGGGCACATCCGGTGGGGCAGGTGATGAGATGGCGTCATCCTGACGACAATGGAAGACAAACACATAATTATCACCTACAGACTTTATTGTGCCACAATCCATGAACTGTGTGCCCAGTTGGAGCCAGACCTGATGTCAGCTATCCGCCATCCCACAGGAATCCCCCCTCTAGTGCAGGTCCTGTCAGCACTCCATTTCCTGGCCAGTGGGTCCTTTCAAACAAAGGTGGCCATGGCATCAGGGATGTCACAGCCAATGTTCTCTAATGTGTTGTCCAGAATGTTGTCTGCCCTGCTGAAACACATGCGCAGCTACATCGTGTTCCCTCAGGTGGAGGATTTGCCCACAGTGAAAGGTGACTTCTGTGCCCTGGGACATATCCCCAACATCATTGGTGCCATTGATGGGACACATGTGGCATTTGTCCCCCCCGCAAGAATGAACAGGTGTACAGAAACCGCAAAAGCTACCATTCTATTAATGTGCAGATGGTGTGTTTGGCAGACCAGTACATCTCCCAAGTGAGTTTCAAGTATCCTAGCTCAATGCATGACGCTTACATTTTGAGGAATAACAGGATCCCTTATGTGATGGGGCAACTCCAGAGGCACTTGGTGTGGCTAATAGGTGAGCCCAGGGTCCCAATACAGTTGACATAGGTGTCTGGGTATGGGAGAGTCCCTAAGGGTTGGAGGATGCCTAACAGTTGTCCCTCGATATTTGCAGGTGACTGGTTACCCCAACCTGTCATGGCTACTGACTCCAGTGCGGAATCCCAGGACAAGGGCAGAGGAATGCTACAATGAGGCACTTGGGCGAACTAGGAGGATAATAAAGTGCACCTTCGGCCTCCTGAAGGCCAGATTCTGGTGCCTCCATCTGACAGGTGGCTCCCTGTACTACTCACCGAAGAAGGTGTGCCAGATAATTGTGGCATGCTGTATGTTGCAAAACCTGGCTTTGCGACGCCAGGTGCATTTTCTGCATGAGGATGGACCTGATGCTAGTCTTTTGGCAGCTGTGGAGCCTGTGGACAGTGAAGAAGAGGAGGCAGAAGATGAAGGTATAGACAACCGAAACAACATCATCATGCAATACTTCCAGTGAGACACAGGTAAGAGGATGGCACTGCTTCTCACATATCATAGGACTGTAGGACATTGCATAAATCTGCCTTTTTACTTCTGTGTATGGACCCTGACATGTCACTTTGCCTTTCCATTTAACAGATCTGGGTCCCACTTTGTGCCCTCTGCTATGTTTACTGCTGCCCAACAACTGTGTAACATTGGTATGTGAACATGAACATTGACATTGCTATATTTCTGAGAGGTTGCAATTACACATTTGTGAAAGTACAGACGGACTCCAGATTGATTTGTGATTCAAGGGTGTTTATTTCTGTGCAAATAAGTGGAGGGGGGTGTGCAATGGGCCGGGATGAAGGTGGAGGAATGTCCATGGTAGAGTCCAGTCTCTTGGTCTCACAGGTGCATTGTCCAAGGGGGCATAGGAAGTGGAGTAATGGCAGTTCAAAGTTGTCCGGGTGACAAAGTGGGACAAACGGGTGTCAATCATGAGAGTCTTATTTCCTGGCGGGGGTCTTGGCAATGTTCTCTGTCTTGTTCCTGGGTCTCAGGGACCATTTGCGGGGTGATTCTCCTTCTGCAGGGGGTGGGGCACTGGTGGCCTGTTGGTCCTGTGGCGGGACCTCCTGTCCACTAGCGCCGGCGGAAGTGGAGGGCTGTTCATCGTTCAGGCTAGTGTCAGGGGCCCGTTTGTGTGCCACTGTGTCCCTCATGGTGTTGGCCAGGTCTGCCAGCATCCCTGCAATGGGGACCAGGGTGGTGTTGATGAACTTCAAGTCCTCCCTGATCCCCAGGTAGTGTTCCTCCTGCAGCCACTGGGTCTCCTGAAACTTGGCCAGTACCGTGCCATGGTCTCCTGGGAATGATGGTATGCTCCCATGATGTTTGAGAGTGCCTCGTGGAGAGTGGGTTCCCTGGGCCTGTCCTCCCCCTGTCGCACAGCAGTCCTCCAAGTTTCCCTGTTATCCTGTGCCTCTCTCCCCTTAACCGTGTGCCCATTTCCACTGACCCCAGGTCCCTGATTGTCTTGGGTTGGTGGGTTTGCCTGGGGTCCCTGTAGTGGTGGACACACTGCTGATTGACATGTCCTGGGGACAGAGGGATGGGCCCGCTGGTTGGATGCTGTGCTGGTGTTTCCTGAGGGGGGAGGCTCCGTGGTGGTTTGTGACAGTGCCAGGGGAACCGACTGTCCAGAGGTCCCTGGTGGGCCGGGCTGGTCATCTTGTTCCAGGCGTGCAGAGCTGCTGTCGTCACTGTGGGCATCTTCAGTGGGGGCACTGGATATGTCTGGCACCTCCTGTCCGGTGACGTTGGGTATGGGTCCTGTTGGGATGTAAATCCATAGTTATTGTATCTGTGTGTGCCATCTTGTGCAAAAGGTGAGTTACCCTCTACTCCTGTGCTTGCATTATTGTGTTTGCCCTTGTGTGATTAGTGTTTTGGGGTCTGGGTGGGTATCCGTCCTGGACATGCTTTGGTAATGGGTGTCCATGCAGAGGTGTTGCATGCAGGGCTTGGTATTGGGATGGGTGGGTTGTGGTGGTGGGGCATATGTGAGGTAATGGAATGATGGGGGTGAGGGTGTGGGTGGGGGTATGTGAAAGCATGCAGGTGGGGTGGGGCATATGGTAATAAAGATATGACTTAACAGAGTGCAGTCTTCCTGCTACTCCTGCGAGGCCCTCAGGATGCAGTATTGCTAAGACTTGCTCCTCCCATATTGTTAGTTGTGGGGGAGGAGGTGGGGGTCAACCGCCAGTCCTCTGTACTGCTCCCTGGTGTCTGGATACCACGGAACGCACCTTCCCCCGTAGGTTGTTACACCTCTTCCTGATGTCATCCTGTGTTCTTGGATGCTGTCCCACTGCGTTGACCCTGTCGATGATTCTCCGCCATAGCTCCATCTTCCTAGCAATGGAGGTGTGCTGCACCAGTGATCCGAAAAGCTGTGGCTCTAGCCGGATGATTTCCTCCACCATGACCCTGAGCTCCTCCTCAGAAAACCTGGGGTGTCTTTGAGGTGCCATGATGTGGTGTGGGTAATGTGTGAGGTGTGATGTGTTGTGTTGGGGTGTGTTGTTTGAGGTGCGTGGATGTTGTATGAGTGATTGTGTTGTGCTTGTGGATGCTGTTGTTGTATTTGCTATTCTCTCTCTCTGCTTCTTCACAAAAATGTTGCTGTAAGGGGTTGTGGGTAATGTGGGTGTGTGTTTTATAGCGGTGTGAGTGTGTGGGTGTGGTGTGTGTATGTGTATCAGGTGTGTGTATTTTCCAGTGTGGTTGTGTTTTGTAAGTGTGTGTGTATTTTGAGCGCAGCAGTATGTACCGCCAATGGTTGAAAGACCACTGCGTTGATCCGTGGGTCGTGATAGTGTGGGCATATTCTTGTTGGCGTGACGGTGTGGGTTTTGGCTATCGCCTGTTTATCACTGACCTTTGGTGTGGCAGACTTGTGTGGGTATCTGTATTGTGGTGGATTATGAGCTGTGGGTCGTAATACCTGTAGAGAATTTCTGCCGTGGCCACAGTATGTTGGCGGCCTTCAGCACGGCGGTAAGTGGGATTTACCGCCAGGGTTGTAATGAGGGCCTATATATCCTACCTTAACCATACACTGCACCCTGCCCTTCGGGCTACCTGGGGCCTACCTTAGGGGTGTCTAACATGTAAGAAAAGGGAAGGTTTAGGCCTGGAAAGTGGGTATACTTGCTAAGTCAAATTTACAGTTAAAACTGCACACGCAGACACTGCAATGGCAGGTTTGAGGCACGATTACAGAGCTACTTATGTGGGTGGCACAACCAGTGCTGCAGGCCCACTAGTAGCATTTGGTTTACAAGCCCTGGCACCTCTAGTGCACTTTACTAGGGACTTACTAGTAAATCAAATAAGCCAATGATGGATAAACCAATTACCTACACATTTTGTAAAGGAGCGCTTGCACTTTAGCACTAGTTAGCAGTGGTAAAGTGCCCAGAGTAACAAAAACAGCAAAATCAGAGTCCAGCACACATCAACAATCTGAGAAACAGAGGCAAAAGGTTAAGGGAGACCACGCCAAGGATGAAAAGTCTAACAGTTCCCCAGCTACATGATAGCCACTCTGCACCCTGGGTTGTTTGGTATCAAACAATTCAGGAAGATAAATCCAGACTAGTGCCAGTAGTGGATTTATCCCTAAATGTACCCAGGGGTCACCTTAGAGGTGCCTCCTGCAAAAGCTAACCTAACTGGCATGGTTGCTGACTGGTTCCATCTAGCATGGCACCTGCAGACAGGCAATATACAAACCCTGGTTTGTAAGACAATGCCTTTCCTGGCTGGAGGATCTAACACCCCTCCCTAAGGAATGTGCACTCTCCTGGCGGTGAGCTCCAAAGGGCTAGCAACAGACGTCTTTCCCCTTTGTCAACCCCCACGTTTGACAGGAGTAAAAGCGGGAAACCACATAAAAGGTACTAGAGTGGTCTCACTGAGCATGCACCACCCCTAGGGGCTTGCAAGCAAATTGAACCCTCCATTTAATTTTCCTCCATGTTGTCTGGCATGAAATGCCTCCTTGGCATGGTTACCCCCGGACTTTTTGTCTTTCCTGATGCCAAGTTGTGATTGAAAGTGTGCTGGGACCCTGCTAACCAGTGTTCTTTCCCTAAACTGTACCTTTGCTTCCACAACTGGCACAGCCCTGGCACTCAGATAAGTCCCTTGTAACTGGTACCCCTGGTACCAAGAGCCCTGATGCCAGGGAAGGTCTCTAAGGGCTGCAGCATGTCTTATGCCACTCTGGGGACCACTCACTCAGCATTTGCACACTGCCTCACAGCTTGTGTGTGCTGGTGGGGAGAAAATGACTAAGTCGACATGGCACTCCCCTCAGAGTGCCATGCCAACCTCACACTGCTTGTAGCATAGGTAAGTCACCCCTCTAGCAGGCCTTACAGCCCTAAGGCAGGGTGCACTATACCACAGGTGAGGGCATATGTGCATGAGCACTATGCCCCTACCGTGCCTAAGCAAAACCTTAGACATTGTAAGTGCAGGGTAGCCATAAGAGTATATGGTCTGGGAGTTTGCCAAACTCGAACTCCACAGTTTTATAATGGCTATACTGAAATCTGGGAAGTTTGGTATCAAACTTCTCAGCACAATAAATGCACACTGATGCCAGTGTGGAATTTATTATAAAATGCACCCACAGGGCATCTTAGAGATGCACCCTGAATACCAATCCTACTTCTAGTGTTAGTCTGACCAGTTTCTGCTAGCCTGCCACAACCAGATGAGTTGCTGACCACATGGGGAGAGTGCCTTTGTCACTCTGTGGCAGGAACAAAGCCTGTACTGGGTGGAGGTGCTTCTCACCTCCCCCTGCAGGAACTGTAACACCTGGTGGTGAGCCTCAAAGGCTCACCCCTTTTGTTACTGCGCCACAGGGCATCCCAGCTAGTGGAGATACCCGCCCCTCCGGCCACTGCCCCCACTTTTGGCGGCAAGGCTGGAGGAGATAATTAGAAAAACAAGGAGGAGTCACCCACCAGTCAGGACAGCCCCTAAGGTGTCCTGAGCTGAGGTGACCCCTGCCTTTAGAAATCCTCTATCTTAGTTTTGGAGGATTCCCCCCATAGGATTAGGGATGTGGCCCCTTTCCCACCGGGAGAAGGCACAAAGAGGGTGTAGCCACCCGCCAGGACAGTAGCCATTGGCTACTGCCCTCCCAGACCTTAACACCCCTAAATTTAGTATTTAGGGGCACACAAGGACCCAGGAAATCAGATTCCTGCAACCTGAACTAAAAAGAAGGACTGCTGACCTACAAGCCTGCAGAGACGACGGAAGACGACAACTGCTTTGGCCCCAGCCCTACCGGCCTGTCTCCTGACTCGAAAACCTGCAACCAGCGACGCATTCAACAGGGACCGGCGACCTCTGAAGCCTCAGAGAACTGCCCTGCATCCCAGGACCAAGAAACTTCCGTGAGCAGCGGCTCTGCTCAACAACCAGAAACAAACTTGCAACTTTTCTGTAACTTCAAAGACCTCACTCTTCCCGCTGGAAGCGTGAGACTTCACACTCTGCACCCGATGCCCCTGGCTCGAGATCCAGAGAACCAACACCACAGAGAGGACTCCCCGGCGCCTGCGACCCCGTGAGTAGCCCGAGATGACCCCTCTGGATCCCTACAGCGACACCTGCAGAGAGAATCCAGAGGCTCTCCCTGACGCGACTGCCTGTAACAAGGGACCCGAAGCCTGGACCAAGCACTGCACCTGCTGCCCCCAGGACCAGAAGGAACCAAACTTCAGTGAAGGAGTGACCCCCAGGCGACCCTCTGCCTAGCCCAGGTGGTGGCTGGCCTGAGAAGCCCCCCTGTGCCCTGCTATAGTGACCCCCGGGTCCCTCCAGTGAAATCAATACAAAAACCGACGCCTGCTTTGCACACTGCACCCAGCCGCTGAGGGTGTGCTTTGTGTGCCTACTTGTGTTCACCCCAGTGCTCTACAAAACCCCCCCCTGGTCTGCCCACCGAGGACACGGGTACTCACCTTCAGGCAAACTGAAACCAGAGCACCCCTGTTCTCCACAGGCGCCTCTGTGTTTTGGGCACCTCTTTGACCTCTGCACCTGACCGGCCCTGAACTGCTGGTCTGGTAACTTTGGGGTTGCTTTGAACCCCTAATGGTGGGCTGCCTATGCCCAGGAACTGAGACTTGTAATTGTCTTACTTACCTCACAATCTAACCCATACTTACCTCCCCCAGGAACTGTTGATTTTTGCACTGTGTCTACTTTTAAAATAGCCTATTGCCATTTTAACAACAAGTGTATATGATATTGCTCTAATTCAAAGTTCCCAACTTACCTGTGTGGAGTACCTTGCATTTTATGTATTTACTTCAAATCTTGAACTTGTGGTTCTAAAAATAAATTATGAAAATATATTCTATATAAAAACTATTGGCCTGGAGTTAAAGTCTTTGAGTGTGTGTTCCTCATTTATTGCCTGTGTGTTTACAACAAATGCTTAAAACTACCCTCTGATAAGCCTACTGCTCAACCACACTACCACAAAATACAGCATTCAAAAGTATCTAATTTTGCCACTAACTTACCTATAAGGGGAACCCTTGGATTCTGTGCACACTGTCTCTCACTTTGAGATAGTATTTACAGAGCCAACCTCCTACAAATACCCAATGAGGTTTAGGGTAGTGACCCTTCCCAGAGGAAGTGGTCACCGTAGTGGGTGTAGCCACCTAAGGGTAAGTGTCCAATTGGACACTACTAGTTTCCCCCTAAAACGCCCACTAAATTCAGTATTAAGAGGGCTCCCCTAGACCAAAAAAATTGATTCATTAGGAAGAAAAGAAGACAGCACCAGAGAACCATACAGCACGAGAACAGAGGAGCTGCTGCACCAGAAGAGGCTCCAAGACCCCTGCTTGCTGCACCAGAGTCCCGACAACCGCTGCGGAGGAGGAGCTGACCACTGGACTGACCTCAAAAGACCCAGAGGACCTCCAGGCTATGGAAATAGCCCAAGATCTCCTTCCTGAGTGGAAGAACCACTCATAAAAAAAAAGAAACCAGCAAGAACTAGCAAACCGGTGAGGGTCACTTCAATGACCGGCGGATATCTCTGCAACTGGAAGTTGCAGCTGGACCCGATGACACACCAATGACAGCCCGGGCCTGACCTAAAAGTGTACCAACTTTAGTGGCACTGTGCCCTCCCGTGGCCGAGTTGTGGCAATACCCTAGGTACCTATCAGTGCATGTCGGACAACAGCAAAAACAGCTCACCCAGCTGCAACTGGACAAGGAGGAAGCCCCAGTCGAGGGACTTCAGGAACACCTCTGATCTCCCACCAAAGCACCTTCGTCATCCTGCAGGGTCCCCGGAAGAAGACTTACCTCCAGCTCCCAAGGGTTCCATTGTGCACAGCTTCCAAGACCTCCAACTCACCCTGCATCCAGCTGCCCTGAGCGCTGCTGTGTGCTGTTGGTCCCTAACCCCTTGCGACCATGACAGCCCAAGGGGTCCCAAAGGCACCACCTTTAAACCTGCAAACCAGCTCCTTTTCCAGGCGGCCCTGTGCCTGTGTCAAGAGCCTTTCCAGCACTGCTCCCGCCGGAACTGGCAGCCACCCTCGGATCACCAGCAGGCACGGTGTGCCCACCAACTTCCTTGACCATCCTGCAAAAGAACAGACTGGTAACTCGCCTGTGTGGTTTTATATGCATTTTTCTAGGTGGCCTTCCATTGACTCCTATGGTGGGTAATTACGCACAGAAAGACTAACTTCATTAAAATTTTGAAAAATCATAACTCAAAAAGTACTTAACTTATCTTAACCATTTTGATCTTAAAAATTACACAAAAGTCCAAAGTACGTTTATAAATTCTGGTCTCTAGTTATTCTTTGAGTGTGTGTGGTGCATGATTGATATTGTGAGTACAACAAATGCTTAGCACATCTCCTGGATTAGCCCAACGGCTTGACCAGCTACTTGGAGCATTAGGTGGTCTAATTGTTACCTCTGGAAACTATGTGGTTGCCTGGACTCCCTGCACAGTGTGCCTAGTTTTGCACACTACATAGAGGGCCAGCCTACTTCAGGCTTTGGACAGTGCAGGTGCTGTAGTGGTTCTAAAGGGAATAGCTTCTGGGTACCTGGTGGCATGGTCCACCACCATTAGAAAAAAATCTGTTCCCAGAGGCTGCAGAAGGGTCTAGGAGATCAACAGTGTCAATCCCTTCTCTCTCAAGGGGAACCCTAACCACTGGAATTAAGGGGTACTTTGTAGTGCTACCTGACTTGCCATTGGCTTGGCAGGTGATACTGGAGCGACAAAACTCCTTGGTGTCTTCAGATATGTGGGACCAGTGGAAGTGTGGAATAAGTCTGTCCCAGGTTTTGCTTTGCCCAAGGTGTCCTGCAAGAGGTTGTCATGTTCCAGGGTAATTAAGAACTCCCTAAACTTCTGAGAAATTACCAACCTCCTGGTAGCACCAGGCTTGGGGTCTCTAGCCTAAGTGTAAATGAAACAATTTTCCCAGTACATCCTGTAAGATCCACTGACATCCACTGTCTTTTTTGCAGCAGCTTGCTGCCTGAGGCCTTCAAGAGAGTGGCAGGGTTTCTGTTCTAGACGTAGGTCCTTCCTGGAGGGTTCCCCTGCCCCTAAAAGCTCTTCCATGTCAGGCCCAAGCTCCACTGGGGCAGTTCTCTCACAAGGGGAAGATCATCTCCCTGAAGAGACTGGGAGTTGGAGTTTTGTGGAGTTAGGACCCTTCTCAGAAGACCCTGAGGATGCCCACCGGGACAAGGGAGGTTGGATAGTGCCCCCACCCATGGATACCCGGAACAGTGAAGTACCTACACCAGGGAGCCCAGGTGAATAGGGGTGAGCTTATGTCGGAACCTCCTGTTGAAGTCATTGGGGTTGTCCAGCTGTTGTTGTGACCCGTGGACCAGGTCGGTGGAACCCAGGTGTGGATTCCTGAAGAAGCAGACCTAAGGAAAGAGGGGCCAGAGTCCAGACATAAGGAAAGAGGGGACAGAGTACAGGCAGTGCAGGAGATGCTTTCCTTTTGGTCGGTGGATGAGGAAGTGCAGCTGTGGAGTCAAGGTAATGCAGGAAGAACCCTGGAGTTGTCTACGAGCTGACCCACGCTGGTCGCTGAATTGCAGAGAAGTAATTTCTCAGCGGGGCCACCAACAAGCCTTGGCAAATGCAGGGAAGCATTGCACAGAGTTTGCAGGATTTTTGGAGACCAGCAAGGTCCAGGTGACTCAACCTTTGCAGGTAGGTCAGGGTCAGCCCTCAGCAAGCAGGAGAGCCAGATCAATCAATGAAATCCCCAGCAGAACCCTCTGACAGCAGGCACAGGGAGTCACAGGGAGGCCTCACCAGTACGGCAAAGAGGGATGCTCACTTTGCAGGAGTTGCACAGAGGATGTTGTTCTTGGAGCTGGAGGGTGCTGGATACTGGGGCTTCTTGAAGACAGGAGGCCTTGAACTCTAGAGCCAAGAAGTCTTGGCAGCAGCAAACAGACGCAGTTCACAGGGGTTCCAGCCAACCTCGCACGCGGTACCACAGACTTCTCAGACCTCGAGAGAGCCACAGAACCACAACCTGTGTTGTAGAGTCTTGAGGAGTCCGTGGGACAGCAGGATCCACAAACTGGTCATCGATGTTGAGGTGCCTGTGGATGCATGAGAGTGGCTGGTTCACGCCAAGGGAGATTCCTTCTTGCTATCCTAAGTGCTGGCAGAGCCCTTATGTATCTGGAGGATGCATGGCCATGGACGTTGCAGATGTCTTGCAGAACCTGGAAACAAATTTGCAGTAGTAGCCCTTCTACTGGTCACAATCTTGCTCTCAGTCCCAGTAAAAAACAGCAGCAATTCTGGTGTCCAGGTTGAAGACGTATGTTGAAGTCTTGCAGACAAATATAGGGTCCGACCCTCACAGGAACCCTTAGGTAACCCAGGATCGGGTTTTAACACTTTCTGCAGGGACCTACCTATCACGGGGTCAAGCGACGTCACCCAGCTGGACAGTCAGATGCTCCAATGGGCCTCTGCTCATCTTATTTCCAAGATGGCAGAATCAAGTGGCCACCTGGCAGAGCTCTATGTACCTCCCTAGGGGAGGAGCTGAACAAGGAGGGTGGATACTCCCCTGTCCTTTGTGTGGTTTCGCACCATAGCGGGAGCCAGGGGCTTCTGTACTGGAATAAACAGGTTTATGCATGGAGGGCACCACATGTGCCTTTCAAAGTCGTCTGGTGGCGCTCAGAGGCACTCCCAGCCCAGTCCAGTGATACCTGTTCCCAAGAGAAATCTGTGCACATATCTCCTCTCAAGGAAATATTTAGCTCTTCCTTCCCCTGCCCAAGTTAGGCTCAGCAGCAGGAGGGCAGAACAGAGTGTGTGGCTCCGCAGCAGCACGGGCTAGCATGCAGACCCTGCAGTTCTGTTCAGGCAGACATAGGGGATCCTATAGGGAACCCCCAGAGTACATGGTATCATGCAACTATCACTAGAAACTGTGTTGTTGAATGATTCCAACATGTTTGATACCAAACATGCTTAGGTTCGGTGAAGCCATTATGTAGTTGGACATCTCGTGTTGACCAATGTCCACTACATACTTTAGGATGGCTTCCCGGCACTTAGATGGCCCAGACAATTGAGTCTGAGGTTTGTAGGGGCACCTCTGGTCATGTAGGGGTGCACTCACACTGAGAACCAAGCACCCTTGGACTAAAGGGTCTACTCTGGGGGTAACTTATAAGGTCAGAGTGCAGTGACCATGATTTACGGCAAACCTAATATCTGAGGTGAAGGATGCATGCACCATTTCACACAGGCTGCATTGGCAGGCCTGTAGTCACAGTTTGCATGTGCCCCCATGGGTGGCAATACATCCTGCAGCCCATGATGGGGGACTGTACTTCAATTTGCTAGGCACACAACCCACCAGAACAATATTCGATCAAATTGTACAGAAAGTATATATCATGCAACAGTAATTCAACCTATGTTTAGATTATTTATTAGTCCATATAAATGTCCAGTTTGGCATCCCTGTATCCCCTATCAGTTGATATAAGATCCAATCATTCTTATTCTGTAAGTCTCCAAATCAATCACAAACTATTCGACTATTGTTCTGGTGTGATGTGTGCCTAGCAAATTGAAGTATAGTACTTACCAATAGGATTTGCTGGTAGATAGGGGTTTTATGAAAGTATCCACCCTAACTAGTGCACCTCCTGAGCCAGTTGAAATCAGGGTTAGTTAGTGCCTTCTTTACTCACTGAATACTTTCCTTATTGTTTATATTTGTCATGATGGGGACTGGTATACCAATGCCCTGGCTACCTAAGTACCATATACTAGGGACTTACATGGGTGCACCAGTATGCCGATTGTGGGGTGTAAACGTTTCTTACCAACTAAATTTAGGGGAGAGAACACCAACACTGGGGTCCTGGTTAACAGGATCTCAGTGTATTACAGTCTAAACATACTGATGCCATGCAAAAAGTGGGGGTAACTATGCCAGAAAAATGCTTCTTTCCTACACTTACCTGTTGTCCTTTGGAGTATGCTGGCCTGGACTTGGAGACTCCTTCCACTATGGAGAAGTGACAACCTGACATGTCCCTTACATAGATTACAAAACTTTCACATTGCCTTGCTGGAGTGGATGATGATATCAAAGGTGCCATGGTCCCAGCCTGGTCAAGAGCTCCTACAACATGATTGTCACATGTGTAGACCCACTACTAGTAGTGGGGATGTAAAATACAGACATATTCCAGTGTGTAAAGGGACTTCAGATGGTCAGATTACTGTTACATAGCCACTGTGTCAGTCCCTACGCCTGGATTATGGGGGTTTAGGAATTCTAACTAATCTCAGGCTTTTTGAGACACATCTTGAAGCAGCGTCACACAATGAAAAACTTTTAGTTCTCCAGTATTGGGGTATCCTTTATATATTCACATGCTTGAATCATTCCCCGTTGTCGAAGTGGGAGTCCCACAGTAAATAGAAAGCAGTAGATTACATTTATAACATTGAAATCAGTGGAAAAATACATTTGCTTTAACAGCTTATCAGCTCCATAATAAAAGACCCAAAGTCCAGCTAATAAGGCGAGACCACCCTTTAAAACCCTCAGCACAGAGGCTCCAGTCTATCAGATTTTCTACCGCACATCGTGTGTAAGGGAGTCTCCCTGAGCTCTGTTCAGTTTATTTTTCTCACAGGAAATTTTTCCGTTTTTTGTTCTACATCGACAACTCTGATTTCTATAATATGTCTACAGCAAAGAAAGGTTTGTTTTGACCCTGCAACACCTGTGGTAAGCTAAGGCTTCACTGTGAGGACCCTCACAAGGACTGCATTTACTGTCTTCACCCAGAGCACAAGGTGAATTTGTAGAACCTTTCCTAGCAAACCTTGAGGGACAGAGAAGCCAGGCTCCTGCTTTGGCTTCAAAAACGTAAAACCAAAGAAACTCTCTATGATGATGAGGACAGAGACGCCTCTGTAACATCAAGGAAAAGGAAAAGATCTGTTGAGAATCTCTCTCCAAAAAGAAGTAAGGCAGCCAAAAAAGTGCACTCTCTGAAGGAAAAAGCTGAAGAACTTCCTTCTTCTTCAAAGAAACATGATGAAAAAATGTGTTCTGAACCTTCCACGCCAGCTGCCACTTCAATGAAACTTAAGAAGCCATCTAGCCCTTTGCCACTTTCGACGTCAAGAAGCTCAGTCTTGTTGATGAGGCTGTCGACGAGGCCGTCAACAAGCACGTCGTCGATGACAAGTTTCGCATCATCTATTACCACAGCAATGGTTACTTTCAGAGATCCATCTTCGCTCATGATAGTAACGTCGTCACCGTTGTCATTGACGACAATAACATCGGTGAGCTTGAAGTATAGCACTTCTTTATCTACCCAGGCTATAAAAATATCAAAGAAGTTATCGTCGTCGACGGGTAAGAATTTAAAATCTACATCGTCGACGTGCACACCGTCGACGGCTCCGTCAAAGTTTACAGGTGAGCCACAGGCTAAACCCCTGTTGATGAAAACCCCTTTGACACCGGCTCTGTCAACAACTACAAGAACGAGCACACCGTCGACGAGCACTCCGTCAACGAGCACACCATAAATGACCACACCATCGGCGAACATATTGTCGATGAGACCGTCAACGACGGCCCATTTCTCACCCTCGACAACAGTGGATTGTGGAGGATCTTCTTTCTTGCTCTTAAGAATTATAGCAATCAAACGTAAATCCACTCAACAAACATTACTACCTTCCCATACCTTGCCTAGTGTCACCAGTACCTCCAAAAAATATCCCCTTGATGAGGACAACGAAGAATATGGAGACGATTACGCTGATGATGGTCTGTTTCCGGTGGCACGTAGTCCTTCAGACCTATGAATAAAATGCCAAGAAAAGGAGGAAGAAGAGAGTGAACAAGTACATATTCAGCACTCATTTCAAGAACAGCAACACTCACGCACCCAAGAGCAACAACATGAGCCAATAGTGCAAATGTCATTAATTTCCAATTTGCAGCATATGATGCAAGATTATTATACTAGAATCCCACCACCTGGATCAACCACTCCTCTGCAGCATCCGCAAATGCCGTTAAGTCCTCCTCCCAGAGACCAACCCTCAGACTCTCAAGTACCTACGGTACCGATACAGACTCCATCGCCACTTCCCGAAAATGATCTGTCTTCTTCGGAAGACAAACAGGAAGAAGGTGAGATACAGGGCACGGTATCACTCCTCTCTGAATGGGATGATTACCAAAGACAAACACCATCCCCCTCTACGCCGTCACAGGTAGATTCTCCACCACAGGATATTGGTGGATTCCATAGTGTAACTGAAAGGGCAGCTAAAAGGTTCCAGCTCCCCATTATATCTAAACAGTCGGATTGTTTCCTTTATGACTTTAAGGAAGACACCAGGAAATCGGTTTGTGTGATCCCAATTGTAGACTTCATCTGGGAGGAGGGACTTAAAGTAATGCAGACCCCTTTTTCCATTCCAGTGGTGCTTTCTAGGTTGGACAAACAAATACAAAACACCGGACAATTCACCAGCCTATTTAATTGTTCAACCTACACCTGACTGAGTAATATCTCAGGCAGCCCTGCGCAGATCCAACAATCCATCCTCCCCGCTTTCCGCACCCTCAGATCAGATAAGGAAGGAAGGCACTTGGATTCTGTAGGAAAAAAATGGCCACAATGGCGACTACAACAGTTAGGACAGCAAACTCCTTGCCGATTTTAGGCAGATACGATCGACAATTGTGGTCGGCCATCTCCCAATTCATCGATCTCCTTCCTGAGGGTGCTAAGACTGAAGCTCGAAAGATATTGCAGGAGGGAGAGAAGATCTCCCCCGAGATCATAGACTGTGCAATAGATGAGTCATCTACTGGTTTCCGCCAGCTAGCCGGAGCAGCAGTATTAAGACGCCAGGGGTGGCTAAAGGCCACTTTCTTCCACTCAGAGGTTCAGATGAAGGTCCTGGATATGCCATATGATAGAGAACTAATATTTGGTAAGCATGTCGATGATGCACTTCAATCTATAAAGGCGGACACGGACACAGCTAGATCGCTTGGTACTCTACAATTCATAAGGCAGCCCTTTTGTGAGGCAAGAGGAAGAGGATTGTATTCTTACAGAAGTGGCCTGCCCCAATATCAACAGTACCAACCTTACCAGAGCCAGTTTTATCCAACCAACAGTCAACAACAGCAACAGCCCTATCGGCAACCACCATTTGCAGCCTACAGGCATACCACAACAGGAAAGTCTTCTTATAGAAGAAAGGACACAGACAGAAAACACTAACTTTCATTTAGTGCCTGCATCCAACCCCTATCCCAACACTCTGATAGGGGGCAGAATTTCCAACTTCATCCACCAGTGGTCCCAGATCGCCTCAGACTGATGGGTCCTTGATATTGACACCAAAGGGCATACTCTGGAATTTCAACAATCTCCTCCAGAGGTACCACCACGAGGACCCCCACGTGCCCACTTAAAAGAGTTCCTTGTACAAATTTCCAATATGATAGACAAGGGAGCAACAGAGCTCCTACCGAAGTCTCTAAGGGGAACCGGCTTCTGCTCTCGCTTATTCCTCGTCTGGAAAAAGACAGGAGACTGGCGACCTATTTTAGACCTTTGATGTTTAAACAAATTTCTGAAGAAACAGTCATTTCGGTTGATCACTCTACAAGATGTGTTACAATTACTCAACCAAGGGGATTTCATGACGGCCTTGGGCCTCCAAGACGCCTATTTCCATATCCCGATACTCCCCAGTCACAGGAAATTCTTACGCTTCAGAGTTGCAGGCACCAACTACATTACACTAAATTCAGAGTGTTGCCTTTCAGCCTCAGATCAGCTCCTCGAGTTTTCACCAAGGTCTTAGCTCCGGTGGCAGCCCACCTCGGACAAATGGGAATTTAAGTGTTTCCATACTCGGACGATTGGCTAATAAAAGCACAAACATCGTCCAGGGCAGCCAGAGACACAGCAACATGCCTCTCCATCTTCCAAAGATTAGGCCTCTCAGTCAACTACCAAAAATCACACCTAAAGCCATCAAATATCATTACCTTTCTAGGAGCCGTATTAGATACGGAACAAGCAAAAGCTTTCACCTCTCAGGACAGGCAGAAGAGGATTTGAAGTCTGGCGCTCCACCTCAGCAAAAGAAAGTCCACTTCTGTCCGGATTTGCAAAACTTTTCTGGGGATGCTCTCCTTGTGCATTCCATGATTACCAAACTGCTGTCCACATGAGAACACTTCAGCAACAGCTAGACAGTCAGTGGAAGCAAATAAGCGGACCCTTCGACTATATTGTCCAAATAACCCCACCAATGAAACAAGCCATGGAAGGGTGGAGGAAGACCCCCACATCTCCGGGGGTCTCTCTTTTGTAAATTAAAGACCAGAGCATGTTCTGACCACAGACGTGTCTCTGGAGGAATGGGGGGTGCACCTCGAAGACCTGTCTGTGAGAGGGAAATGGAACACCCAGGAAACAATGCTCCACTTCAACCTGTTGGAATTGAAAGCTGTCTTCCTGGCACTCAAAGCTTGCTCACCAGGATCAAAGGCTCATCAGTTTTGATCCGAACCGACAACACCACAAGTATGCATTACCTCAACAAGCAGGGAAGTACAAAATCGCCGGTGCTGTCTCTACAAGCGCAGGAGATAAGGAATGGGGCACTTCGATATCACATAACTCTCAGAGCAGAACACATCCCAGGAATATCCAACACCTTGGCGGACTCGTTAAGCAGAACCTCAATAACCTGCCATGAGTGGGAGCTCAACCAGGCAACTCTTGATCATCTCTTTCTTCTCTGGGGCAAACCCAGTCTGGACCTATTTGCGACAAAAGGAAACAACAAATGCCAACACTACGCAAGCTGGCAACCGCAAAGAGGGTCAAGGGGGAATGCATTTTTGATCAAATGGTCAGGAATCTATGCCTACACTTTTCCCCAGCTTCCGCAAATACCGAGAATTTTACAGAAAATGAAGAGGGAACCTTGCTGATTATTACTGATACCTCCCAGATGGCCTTGCTAGTTTTAGGTTCACCGAGATCTTGCTCCTCTCGGAACAACCTCACATTCGATTGATATCAATACCGGACTTGCTAACGATGACTCAGTGCCAGGTCCGTCATCCCAACCTGACTTCTCTTCAATTATCGGCCTGGCTCCTGAATTCTATGAATTTGCTGACCTAGATATTCCACCAGACTGTCGAGAAGTGCTTGCCAATGCCAGAGCCCAGCCTACTAATCAGACATACAAACTCAAATGGAAACAATTCTGTATATGGTGTAAAGCTTTCGGTATCCACCATCTAAGATCTTCTCCAGAACAGATACTTCCGTATCTTCTTCAATTGGCAAAATCAGGTCTCTCTCACTCATCCATCAAGGTTCACCTGGCCGCCAGTTCTAGATTTTGCCGTACCGCTGGTTCACCATCTTTATGGTCCTCCAGAATAGTAAAACAATTCCTAAAGGGACTATTCAGATTGTTTCCTCCAATTAAAATCCCTCCTCCTCCCTGGCACCTCAATGTTGTACTTTCGCAAATGATGAAGCATCCATTTGAGCCTATACAGAGAGCAGGATTAAAATATATTTCCTGGAAGACAACGCTTCTCCTAGGGCTTACCTAAGCAAAGAGGTTCAGTGACATTCAGGCATTCACAATCTCTCAATCTTTTCTTCAATTTAAGTCGGACATCCTTAGAACTAATCCTAAATTTATCCCTAAAGTTCCCTCGGGCTTACATCTGAATGAACCAGTAGTATTGAAGACTTTCTTCCCAAACCCCCAAACTCCACAGAAAGAGCTCTACATTTCTTAGATATCAAGAGATGTCTCAAATTTTACATACAAAAGACTAGCAGCTTTCTCAAGGCTGATCAATTGTTTGTAGGCTATGGACAACTAAGAAAAGGGTATCCTGCTCCTAAACAGACTATAGCTCGTTGGATGGCCACCGCCATACAATTTTGTCCCCAGCTAGCAGGAAAGCCACTGACAGCCAACGTCAGAGCCCACTCCACCAGAAGTGTATCCACCTCCACAGCTCTCTTCGCAGGAGTGCATTTACAGCAAATATGCAGAGCTGTAACATGGTCTAGCAGTCACACCTTCACTCAGCACTACTGCCTGGATACCGCAGACAGGATGGACAAAGCAGTAGGACAAGCAGTTCTACAAAATTTATTTGCAAAAGATGAGACAATAATTCTTTACCCACCATCCACTAATATATATGAATATAAGGATATGGATAACTTATGTTTACTGCTAATTATTCTGATTCGAGCATGTGAATCTATGAAAGATACCCCAATACTAGAGAAGAAAATAAGTTACTTACCTGTAACTGTGGTCTCCAGTACTGGTATCTTTCAAAGATTCACATGAGGCCCACACTCCTCCCCATAGAGGCTCACCTCATGTCTTCTTCCTTTATACATCACTTGTGCTAGAAAATCTGAGAGACTGTAGCCTCTGTGCTGAGGGTTCAAAAGGGTGGTCTTGCCTGATTGGCTGGACTTTGGGTTTTTTATAACGGAGCTGATAATCTGTTAAAGCAAATGTATTTATCCATTGATTTCAGTGTTAAAAATGTAATCTACTGATTTCTATTTATTTTGGGACTCTCACTTTGACGGCGGGGACGATTCACGCATGTGAATCTATAAATTATACCAATACTGGAGAACCATAGTTACAGGTAAGTAACTTATTTTCATATCACTGTACTATAAATTAGTTTTTCTGAGGGAACACCCACACACAATACATTAAAATCAGTGTGATGCAGCAGGATCCCATGCAGGTTTTTTGTGACGCAGGCCTCGAAAAACTGATTGTAGGATGTTGGCTCTGTATATATTGTCTCAAAGTGAGAGATAGTGTGCACAGAGTCCAATGGTTCCCCTTAGAGGCAGATAGTGGCAAAATTAGATAATTCTAATGCTCTATTTTGTGGTAGTGTGGTCGAGCAATAGGCTTATCAGAGGGTAGTGTTAAGCATTTGTTGTACACACACAGGCAATAAATGAGGAACACACATTCAAAGACTTAACTCCAGGCCAATAGTTTTAATATAGAAAAATATATTTTCTTAATTTATTTTAGAACCACAAGATTCAAGATTTGAAGTAAATACATAAAATACAAGTACTCCACATAGGTAAGTAAGGAACTTTAAATTAGAGCAGAAATGTAAGGAAATGGCTCCCTATTGCAGTTACCCCCCACCTTTTGCCTGATACTGATGCTGACTTGACTAAGAAGTGTGCTGGGACCCTGCTAACCAGGCCTCAGCACCAGTGTTCTTTCACCTAAAATGTACCATTGTCTCCACAATTGGCACAACCCTGGCACCCAGGTAAGTCCCTTGTAACTGGTACCCCTGGTACCAAGGGCCCTGATGCCAGGGAAGGTCTCTAAAGGCTGCAGCATGTCTTATGCCACCCTAGGGACCCCTCACTCAGCACAGACACACTGCTTGCCGGCTTGTGTGTGCTGGTGGGGAGAAAATGACTAAGTCGACATGGCACTCCCATCAGGGTGCCATGCCAACCTCACACTGCCTGTGGCATAGGTAAGTCACTCCTGTAGCAGGCCTTACAGCCCTAAGGCAGAGTGCACTATACCACAGGTGAGGGCATATGTGCATGAGCACTATGCCCCTACAGTGTCTAAGCAAAACCTTAGACATTGTAAGTGCATGGTAGCCATAAGAATATATGGTCTGGGAGTCTGTCAAAAACGAACTCCACAGCCCCATAATGGCTACACTGAATACTGGGAAGTTTGGTATCAAACTTCTCAGAATAATAAACCCACACTGATGCCAGTGTTGGATTTATTAAAAAATGCACACAGAGGGCATCTTAGAGATGCCCCCTGTATTTTACCCAATTGTTCAGTGCAGGACTGACTGGTCTGTGCCAGCCTGCTGCTGAGAGACGAGTTTCTGACCCCATGTGGTGAGGGCCTTTGTGCTCCCTGAGGACAGAAACAAAAGCCTGCTCTCGGTGGAGATGCTTCACACCTCCCCCCTACAGTAAATGTAACACCTAGCAGTGAGCTTCAAAGGCTCAGGCTTCGTGTTACAATGCCCCAGGGCACTCCAGCTAGTGGAGATGCCCGCCCCCTGGACACAGCCCCCACTTTTGGCAGCAAGTCCAGGAGAGATAATGAGAAAAACAAGGAGGAGTCACTAGCCAGTCTGGACAGCCCCTAAAGTGCCCTGAGCTGAAGTGACTCTGACTTTTAGAAATCCTCCATCTTGCAGATGGAGGATTCCCCCAATAGGGATAGGAATGTGCCCCCCTCCCCTCAGGGAGGAGGCACAAAGAGGGTGTAGCCACCCTCAAGGACAGTAGCCATTGGCTACTGCCCTCCCAGACCTAAACACACCCTTAAATTTAGTATTTAAGGGCTCCCCAGAACCTAGGAAACTAGATTCCTGCAACCTAAGAAGAAGAGGACTGCTGAACTGAAAAACCTGCAGAGAAGACGGAGACACCAACTGCTTTGGCCCCAGCTCTACCGGCCTGTCTCCCCCCTTCTAAAGACACTGCTCCAGCAACGCGTTCCCAGGGTCCAGCAACCTCTGAAGCCTCAGAGGACTACCCTGCATCTAGAAGGACCAAGAGCTCCAGAGGACAGCGGCTCTGTTCACCAAAGACTGCAACTTTGCAACAAAGAAGCAACTTTGAAACAACACACGTTTCCTGCTGGAAGCGTGAGACTTTGCACTCTGCACCCGACGCCCCCGGCTCGACTTGTGGAGAACAATCACTTCAGGGAGGACTCCCCGGCGACTGCAAGACCGTGAGTAGCCAGAGTTAACCCACCTGAGCCCCCACAGCGACGCCTGCAGAGGGAATCCTGAGGCTCCCCCTGACCGCGACTGCCTGCTTCAAAGACCCGACACCTGGTAAAGGCACTGCATCCGCAGCCCCCAGCACTTGAAGGATCCGACCTCCAGTGCAGGAGCGACCCCCAGGTGGTGGCTACCCAGAGGAGCCCCCCCCCTTGCCTGCCTGCATCGCTGAAGAGACCCCTTGGTCTCCCATTGATTTCTATTACGAACCTGACGCCTGTTTGCACACTGCACCCGGCCGCCCCCGTGCCGCTGAAGGTGTACTTTCCATGCTGACTTGTGTCCCCCCTGGTGCCCTACAAAAAACCCCTGGTCTGCCCTCCGAAGACATGGGTACTTACCTGCTGGCAGACTGGAACCGGGGCACCCCCTTCTCCATTGAAGCCTATGTGTTTTGGGCACCACTTTGACCTCTGCACCTGACCGGCCCTGAGCTGCTGGTGTGGTAAGTTTGGGGTTGCTCTGAACTCCCAACGGTGGGCTACCTTGGACCCAACTTTGAACCCTGTAGGTGGTTTACTTACCTGCAAAACTAACAAACACTTACCTCCCCCAGTAACTGTTGAAAATTGCACTGTCTAGTTTTAAAATAGCTTATTGCCATTTGTGTGAAAACTGTATATGCTATTTGGCTAATTCAAAGTTCCTAAGGTACCTACCTGAAATACCTTTCATTTGAAGTATTACTTGTAAATCTTGAACCTGTGGTTCTTAAAATAAACTAAGAAAATATATTTTTCTATACAAAAACCTATTGGCCTGGAATTGTCTCTGAGTGTGTGTTCCTCATTTATTGCCTGTGTGTGTACAACAAATGCTTAACACTACTCCTCGATCCTCGAGAGTTGGTCATACACCAGGAACTCTTTTGTGCAGTCAAGGTAGAACAACAATGCTATTTTTGGGTCCAGTCTCTGGAGTCGCTCCTTTTCCTTAGAGGAATGCGGGGAGCAAAGAAGATTTGCAGGGTGATAGTCTGACCCAGGTGAAAAGGGGTCACCTTCCTTATGGAGAAAAGAGGCACAAGTGCCTAGCACTCCCTTGTCCAGAAACATTGTGAGATACAGAGGCTTGGAAGGCAAAGCCTGCATCTCACTCACCCTCTGGGCAGATATTATTGCCACTAAGAAGGCTATCTTGATGGTGAGCAGCAGGAAAGGGACAGTTGTGCAGTGGCTGAAAGGGAACGTACATAAGGTAAGAACTAGATTTAAGTCCCAATGAGGCATGACTAAGGGCAAAGGAGGGAACATTTGCACAAGCTCTTTGAGAAATCTGCGTACAATAAGTGATTTCAACAAGGAAGGCTGATCAGGCAGCTGTAGAAAAGCAGACAGAGCAGATAGATATCCCTTGAGTGAGCTGACGCAGATTCCTGCTAGGCCAGGGATAGAATAAAGAGAAGGATATAAGAGAGAGTGGCAGAAAGAGGATCAATAGATCTTTCTGTACAAGAATCTATAAATTGTCTCCAAGGGCAGGTGTATGACGTCTTGGTGGAAGGATGACTGGCTGCTAGAATAACTTTACAGACTTCGGAAGGAAGGTCGAAGGCTGTCAACTGCTGCTGCTCAATCTCCACTCATGAAGGCACAGAGTTGTCAGGTTCGGGTGGAGAACTCTCCCCTGCTGCTGCCCAAAGAAGCAACCTGATTGGAGGATCGCTGCTCATTTTCAGAAGCTTGGGATACCAGACTATGCATGCCCAGTCCGGAGCCACAGGGATTACTTGGGCCCCATCTTTCCTGATCTTCTTGCGAAGTGGGCAGAAATGGTATGGGCAGAAAGGCGTACGGGAAGCCTGAGCTCCACTTGCGGAGAAAAGCATCACCAAGCGAGTGCCGCCTCGGAAACCCAAACGCGCAATACTGCTGACACTGCCTGTTCTCTTCAGAGGTGAACAGATCTAACCAAGGCTCTCCCCACTGCTGAAAGAGTCCTTGTGCCAAATCCGCATGGAGAGGCCACTCATGATCCGCTGGACATCAATGGCTGAGTTAATCTGTCCTGCCAAGTGTTGAACAACCAGGGTTATGTCCAGCTGTTCCAGACATGTCCACAAGGCCTCTTGACAAAGGATCCATGAACCCACGCTGCCCTGCTTGTTACAGTATCACATTCCAGTGGTGTTGTCCGTGAACACCGGCACTATCTTCAAAGCGAAGAAATGCCTTCAAAACTAGCCGGATCACCTGGAGCTCTAATAGGTTGATGTGGAGTCCGGCTTCCACCGGAGACCAGAGTCCCCTGATCTCCACCTCTCCCAGATGGCCACCCCATCTCAGACACATCTGTCACTACTGTGAGATCTGGTTGGGGAAGAGAGAGTAGTCTGCCACTGACCCAATTGCAGTTATTTAACCATCACTGCAGGTCTTTTACAATTCCCTCCGAGATCTGGACCATGTCAGAGAGATCCGCCTGATGCTGCGCCCACTGGAACTTTAGGTCCCACTGCAAAGCCTGCAAATCCCCTCTTGCATGTTGTACCAACAGGATGCAGGAGGTGATAAGGCCCAGGAGCCTCAGAGTCTGTCTCACCAAAATCCAGGATAGAGGCCAAAGTATCAGAATCATAAACTGTATATCCTGGACTCCCCGCTCAGGAGGAAATAACAGAAATTGCACTGTATCCAGAAGAGCTCCAATGAAAGAGAGTGTCCAAGAGGGAGTCAGGTGTGACTTTGGCACGTTTATAGAGAACCCCAGCGAATGCAGGGGGTTTGTCATAGTCTTGAGGTGGGAGACGACAGCCTGAGGCGAAGAAGCCTTCAACAGCCAGTCGTCGAGGTAGGGAAAGACTGAAACCGCAGATGAGCTCTGACCACCGCCATCACTTTGGTGAACACCCGGGGGGCACTGGTAAGGCCAAAGGGTAGCACAGTCAACTTTAAGTGCTTGTGGACCACCTGGAACTGCAAGTAATGCCTATGGGCAGGCAGAATGAGGATAGGGAAGTATGCATCCTGCAAGTCCAACACAACGATCCAGTCTCCTTGGTCTAGGGCAGACAAGACCTGAGCTAGAGTGAGCATTCTGAATTTCTCCTTTTTGAGGAAAAGATTGATGTACCGCAAATCCAGAATAGGGCGAAGACCCTTGTTCTTTTTGGGGAATCTGTAGCCACGAAAGGGGAGACAGACAGATGGTTGGGGAGGGGTCGCAGGACTTGGCCTATGAGTCGTTAAAGCGCTTCAGCACCGGGTGTGCCTTTTCACCAAATAGATGTGAGCCATCAAAGGGCATGTCCATAAGGTTTGCCTGGACATCCCCAAGAAGCCAGATATTTGTAGCCATGCATGGCGCCGAAGTGCTACGGTCGACTAAATCGCTCTGCCCAGCCAATCAGCCCTGTGTAAGCCACCATATGGTGAACTTTGCCGCATCTCTCCCGCCCCTTCTCTGCTTGGGAGAGAATGACTTTGGCGTCCACCGGGACCTGGGGCAGCACTTGTGCCACTGTATTCCACAGCGTGTGGGAAGAACGGCCCAATAAGCATGAGGTGATCACTGACCTCAATGCCAGGCCATTAGTAGAAAACATCCTTTTCCAAGCTGATCGAGGAGTACAACAAATGTTTAACACTAACCTCTGATAAGCCTACTGCTCGACCACACTACCACAAAATAGAGCATTAGAATTATCTCTTTTTGCCACTATCTTACCTCTAAGGGGAACCCTTGGACTCTGTGCATGCTGTTTCTTACTTTGAAATAGTACATACAGAGCCAACTTCCTACAGCACCCTCTAGAACACTCTCCAGAGAAGCTCCTTCCCTCAGATTTTCTACTGCACGTCGTGTGAAGAGAGTCTCCCTGAGCTCTGCTCAGTTTTCTACTTCTTCAGAAGCTTTTTTCTCTCAGAGAATTTAAAAAATGTCGGATTCTTCTAGAAAAGGCCTTTTTCGCCCTTGCAAGACCTGCGGAAAGAAAAGGCTTCGTGTGGATGATCCACATAAAGACTGCTTGTATTGTCTCTACCCACAACACCAGGTGAAAGACTGCAAGATATGTCGTACTTTCTCCACAAAAACCCTCAGAGACCGTGAGGGTAGACTCCTGACATGGTTACAGGCAAAATCCTGTACTTCACGTGAGGAGAGTGGGTCAGCGAGGCCACACAAAAGGTCCAAATCTGAGGACCTGTGCCAGACAGAAAAATCTAGAAAGAGGCAGAAATTACATCATGGAAAGGGCTTACAGACTTCAATTTCCTCTGAGCCATCTCTAGAAAGGTAACTATTAAAATCAAGTCGACGACGACACCACCGTCGACGACCATGACAACGACGACGGTATTTACAGCTACCATCTCCACTACCTCGTCGACGAGACCATTGTCAGCTACGACTACTTTGACGTCAACGGTAAGGGCTCCTACCCCCTCAATGAAACCTCCGTCTACAAGGGCTCCAGAACAGAGTGCGTCGTTAACATCATCGATGACGACAACATCGTCGCTTATAACACCGTCGATGACAGCCCCGTCGACTATAATATCACCAACGACAGCGTTATCGGCTGTCTCATTGTCGACGAGGACACCGTCGAAGAAACCGTCATCGACGAGACCACCGTCGACTACACCATCGTCGACGACACCATCGAAGAGACCGTCGTCGATGGAAAAATCATCACTAGTCACAGTACCGTCGACTGCATCTTCAACTCTGACACCATCTACTACGTCACTGGTGCCTGTCAGACAGATAGAGGCTACTCCTACCTCTTCCAGGTCTCCGGATCTTTGAGCCATGGTCAGGATCACATCTCTGCCCAGATCAGACATTTATCCCATAGACACGTCTCCAAGCAAAGTGTCAACTTTAGTACCCAGTCATCTACTTGACTGGGAGGAATCTGATGAGGGACCATTCGGAAATGCACACAGCCCATCACAGCTCCACGTTAAATATCAAGAAGAGGATGACGATGACGAGTATGACCAATACCAACCATATTACTCACATCAAGAACACTATTACCAACCAAGAGAGCCTCAGCCAAGAGACTCTATGCAGATGCCTTCCTCCTTAATCCAGGACTTACAATCAATTCTACAGGATTATAGGAGGAGATTCCCAGTTGCAGCAGAAGATCAGCCACCACCGGGTTTCTCCTGTTACACCAAGCAATGTCCCTCCTCCTCCAGCTACTCCAAGAATGACACCCCACTCTGTGTTAGCTGCACCCCCTAGAGATGAAGGTTCCACTTCAGGGGAAGAAGAGGAAGAAGGAGAGATTTCTACCCCGCAACATCCTACTGAGGAATGGGATGACTACTTGGCCCCCACTCCTTCTCCACCACCTCCTCGCCCTTCTGATTCTCTATCCGAGGATATAAGTGGTTTCCACAATCTTATGGACAGAGCTGCCGCACGCTTCCACCTTCCAACATCTGTCTTCCAGCCGGAATGTTTCCTGCATGATTTTAAGGAGCAGTCAAGGAAGTCTGTACGGTCCATTCCGATTATTGATTTTAGATGGAGCGAGGGTACAAAGATTATGCGCAACCCGCCAACAGTCCCACCAGTCCCACAAAAACTGGACAAGAAATACAAGGCAACCCAAGATTCTCCGGCATGTCTCACTGGCCACCCAAAGCCTGACTTGGTTATTTCACAAGCTGCTCAAGGCGTTCTAAGAACCCATCAACGCATATCTCTACTCCTCCAGACAGAGAAGGAAGGAGATTCGATAATGTGGGCAAAAGATTCTCCTCCGTGTCAGCAATCACTGTCAGAGCAGCAAATTCATTGGCAATCCTGGGTCGTTATGACCGGCAAATGTGGTCGAAGATGCAACCTTTCATTGACCTCATCCCTGAAAGCAAGCAAGCAGAGGCACGGAAGATCCTCCAAGAAGGTGAGCGTACGTCGGAGGAGATAATCGACTGTGCTCTGGATATAGCCTCCACCGGCTTTCGTCAGCTAGCTGGTGCTGCGGTCTTACACCGCCAAGGTTGCCTCAAAGCCACATCTTTCAGGCCGGACGTGCAGTCCAGAATCCTCGACATGCCCTACGATGGCGAATCTCTCTTTGGCAAGCACGTAGATGACCCGCTCCAGGCCATCAAGACCGACACAGACACTGCCAAGTCCCTAGGTACCCTACAGTACTGGAAACCGCCCTTTCGGGGTGCTAGAGGAAGAGGTTTTACCTCATTTCGAGGTTCCTTTCACAGGCAGTACCAGCAACCCCAATATAGGCCTTCCTACCAACAACAGTACAGGCAACCATCTACGGCTTCCTACGCCAGACAGGGAGGAAAGAGAAGACGGGGTTCACAAAGCAGAGATCAACCCAGAAAGCAATGATCTTCTCCAGGCACCGGCTATGCTTCCCCAATGTTCACACCATCAACAAATAGGAGCAAACATCTCCAACTACATCCAGGAGTGGAAGAAAATGACATCAGACAAATGGGTGCTAGATATAGTGACAAGAGGTCATACCCTGGAATTCATACAAAAACCACTGCATCATCCTCCAAGAACAGGCAGACCTCTCCATCTTCGTCTGCTTCAACAGGAGCTTTTTCTTATGCTTGCCAAGGGAGCTATAGAAAGAGTTCCAGTTCAGCAACTAGGTCTTGGATTCTACTCTTGTTTCTTCCTAATAAAGAAAAAGTCAGGTGAATGTCGTCCGATACTAGATCTCAGGAAACTTAACAAATTCCTTCGGAGGCAATCTTTTCAGATGATCACACTGTCAGATATCCTGCACCTCCTCAATCCTGGAGATTTTATGACAACATTGGATCTCCAGGATGCCTATTTCCACATACCAATACATCAGAAACATCGCAAATATCTCTGGTTTACTGTAGCCGGTGCCCATTATCAGTTCAAAGTCCTACCATTCGGGCTGAGATCAGCTCCAAGAATCTTCACAAAATGCATTGCCCCAGTCGCAGGTTTCCTCCGCAGCAAGGGTTTCCAGGTGTTTCCATACCTGGACGACTGGCTCATAAAAGCTCCGTCTATGCTACTAGCCTCCAAAGCGACAAACGCTTGCTTGAAATTATTCCACAGTTATGGGCTAACAGTGAATCTACAGAAGTCGGTCACACTTCCCTCATGCAGAAGAGTCTTCCTGGGTGCAGAATTAGACACCATCCAGAACAAAGCATATCTCACTCCAGCAAGACAGCAGAAGCTAACCTACTTAGCTGTCAGAATCTCCACAAAAGAGTTTGTTTCAGTACGACTATTGAAGTCACTTCTGGGCATGATTTCCTCGGCCATCGTCCTAGCTCGACTAGCAAGGCTGAGAATGAGACCGTTGCAAGAAGAACTACAACTCCAATGGACCCAGTCACAAGGGTCCTTCGACGACTTAATAACTATCACACCAAAAATTCGGCAGGCGTTGAAGTGGTGGTCTCAGACCAACCACCTCTCCCAAGGTCTTACGTTTCTAACACCAATAACAGACTTTGGGGGTCATTCTGACCCCGGCGGTCAAGGACCGCCGGGGCCGGGGTCGGCGGTAGCACCACCAACAGGCTGGCGGTGCTCCGCCGGGCATTCTGACCGCGGCGGTACAGCCGCGGCCAGAAGCGGAAAGTCGGCGGTGTACCGCCGACTTTCCGCTGCCCATGGGAATCCGCCATGGCGGCGCAGCTTGCTGCGCCGCCATGGGGATCCCGACCCCCTCACCGCCATCCTGTTCCTGGCGGTTCCGCCCGCCAGGAACAGGATGGCGGTGAGGGGTGTTGTGGGGCCCCTGGGGGCCCCTGCAGTGCCCATGCCAATGGCATGGGCACTGCAGGGGCCCCCGTAAGAGGGCCCCACTTTGAATTTCAGTGTCTGCTCAGCAGACACTGAAATTCGCGACGGGTGCTACTGCACCCGTCGCACATCCTCCACTCCGCCGGCTCCATTCGGAGCCGGCATCCTCATGGAGGGGTGTTTCCCACTGGGCTGGCAGGCGGCCTTTTGGCGGTTGCCCGCCAGCCCAGTGGGAAACCCAGAATACCCGCGGCGGTCTTTTGACCGCGCAGCGGTATTCTGGCGGTTCCGTCCAGGCGGGCGGCGGGTTCAGAATGACCCCCTTTGTCATTACCACAGACGCTTCCTTGGAAGGCTGGGGAGGCCATTTGCAAGACATGCTCATTCAGGGAAGATGGTCTAATCTCCAGAAAGGAATGCACATAAACCTGCTAGAACTGAAGGCGATCCATCTCACACTCAAGGCTTTTCTTCCACACATCGCAGGGTCCTCAGTGTTGGTCAGGACGGACAACACAACAAGTATGTTTTACATCAACAAGTAGGGAGGAACAAGATCCCTCTCCAACTCAAGGGAAGCTCAGTCTCTTTGGGACTGGCTCACACTGCACAATATTTGCCTCAGAGTGGAGCACCTGCCAGGGGTCAACAACGCCCTAGCGGACTCTCTCAGCAGGACGGACGACAACTGCCACAAGTGGGAACTCAACCAGAACATACTCGACGGCATCTTCCAATGATGGGGTTAGCCGATCCTAGACTTGTTTGCCACCAACCTGAACGCCAAATGCCAGTTCTACGCCAGTCGATACCCACTCCCCGGGTCGTGGGGAAATGCTCTTTTGATGAGATGGTCCGGGATCTTTGCCTACGCTTTTCCCCCATCCCTCTGATTCCCAGGCTCCTCAAGAAAATGAAGTCCGAATGCTGCAAGATCATTCTTATAGCCCCCAGATGGCCCGACAGTACTGGTACACGGAGCTCCTACTCCGGTCCGTGGCCAATCCAGTCTGCCTTCCTTGCAACCACAACCTTCTCACGAAGAATCAGGGTCTAATCCTTCATCCCGATCCAACTTCTCTGCAATTGCATGCTTGGCTCCTGAGTACAGAGAGTTTCACGATATGAACATCGATCAGGAATGCAGACTGATATTATCTAGGGCACGAGCAGAGAGCACAAATAAGACGTACAAACTCAAGTGGAAGAGATTTTGTGTTTGGTGCTCTCAGAACAACTTCCACCCATTACAAATTAAGCCTGAACAAATTCTTTCGTACCTTCTCACACTCTCCAAGGCTGGTCTTTGTCATGCATCAGTCAAGATTCACCTAGCAGCTATAGCCTCCTATAAGCGATCGGCTGAGATGCCCTCCATCGGCTCATCCAGAATCATTAAGCAGTTTATGAAAGGACTCTTCCACACTTTCCCTCCGGTGCGGCTACCTCCGCCAGAGTGGCACCTTAATATAGTCCTGTCTCAGCTCATGAAAGCTCCTTTCGAACCTATTCACAGGGCGGAACTCAAGTACATCACATGGAAAGTGGCAACCATGCTTGCTCTCACTTCCACCAGGAGAGTCAGTGATATACAGGCTTTCACTACTAAAGAACCTTTTTTGTTTTTTTCTGATGACTTTGTTATGCTCAGAACCAACCCCAGATACATTCCCAAGGTGCCATCTTCATTCCATCTCAATGAGCCTGTGATACTACAAACCTTTTTTCCAAGCCCAACTACAATCGAAGAAAACACTCTACATTCTTTGGACATCAAACGATGGCTCAAATTTTACCTTCAAAGTACCAAACAAATCAGGAAATCAGATCAACTGTTGGTATCTTATTCTCTTGGACGACAAGGAGCAGGAGTCACCAAGGCCACTATAGCCCGGTGGATTTCCTCTACAATCCAGTTCTGTCACACCAAGGCAGGAAAACCGTTGACTAGGCGCCCGAGAGCCCACTCCACGAGAGCAGTCTCCACATCGGCTGCTTTGTTTCAGGGTATTGCCCTGGATAAGATATGTCAAGCTGCGACATGGAAAACCACGCACTCCTTTACACAGCACTATTGTTTGGAGTCATCGCAGAGAACCGACTCTCTAGTAGGACAAGCTGTTCTAAGTCATCTCTTTCATTAAGGTGAGACCTTTCCTTGGTTATATAGAAATGGTTTGATATGCAAATAGCCATGATTTCCATCCTATATACTTTGACATGCTTCTATATAAGTATGTATGTAGTTAGGTATATGAATATATATGTGTATTTATAACACGAATGTTCAGTATATGTGTATATGTACTTAGAAGTATTTATATTTCTTTGAAGTTCATAATGCAAGATTTATGAGCTAACTATTTTATATTGGTTGTAAAGGATTTCCATGCTCGCACCCTCCATCCACTGCGAGTATAATGTTTATCAACAGTACTGCTGACTATTCAGATTCAAGCATGTGAATTTATGAAAGATCCAATACTGGATAAGAAAACAAGGGCGAGATGTAGGAAGCTGTTTGCATGGTGCAAACTGTGAAAATCGCAGTTTGCGGCATGCAAACAGCCTAACGTGATGCTCATTCACAATTTGCAAGTCGGTACCGACTCGCAAATTGTGAATATGACTTGCAAATAGAAAAGGGTGTTCCCTTCCTATTTGCGACTCGCATCGCAATGCAGAATTGCTTTGTGACCGCGAATGCGGTCGCAAAGCAATTCGCAGTTACCACCAGTGTCACACTGGTGGTAACTTATTCGCAAAAGGGAAGGGGTCCCCATGGGACCCCTTCCCCTTTGTGAATGTGGGCAAAAAGGTTTTTTCATAGCAGGCAGTGGTCCAATGGACCACTGCCTACTCTGAAAAAACGAAACCAAATGGTTTCGTTATTTTTTTTATTTTGCAACTCGTTTTCCTTTAAGGAAAACGGGCTGCAAAATAAAAATAAAAAACTGCTTTATTTAAAAAGCAGTCACAGACATGGAGGTCTGCTGACTTCAGCAGGCCACCATCCCTGTGAGTGCAGGGACTCGCTATGGGGTTGCAAAATGCGGCCCACCTCATTAATATTAATGAGGTGGGTCTTTGCGACCCCATAGTGAGTCGCAGACGGTGTCTGAGACACCTTTCTACATCCGAATTTGCGATTCGGAAATTGCGAGTCGCACCGACTCACAATTCCTGAATCGCAAATTCGGACCTTACTACATCTGGCCCCAAGTTACTTACCTGTAACTACAGTTAACCAGTATTGGTATCTTTCATAAATTCACATGCGACCCACCCTCCTCCCCTTGGATGCTCGCATTTCCTCTCAGGTTATAATCTTTCACTCTCGTGCTGGAAAATCTGAGGGAAGGAGCTTCTCTGGAGAGTGTTCTAGAGGGTGCTGGTGCCTGATTGGTCAGCAGGCAAGTTTGGGTCCTTTTCACAAAAGGACCTGGATAGGCTATATGAGTGATTGGTATTTCCATTATAGCCTATGGCAAAAAAAATGTATTTGTTAATTATTGCTATTTTATGAACCGTGGGACTCCCACTTCGACGACGGGGATGATTCAAGCATGTGAATTTATGAAAGATACCAATACTTGATAACTGTAGTTGCAGGTAAGTAACTTGTTTTCTTACATGGATAACCAAGTGGAATAGTAAAGCCAGACCTAACAAGCTCTTTAAAAAAAAAGGAATGTGAAAGGGGGGCTATGTGGATATGAAGGGCACATTTACCAGGTGGTAGTAAGTGAATCCGAGGAGTTGGTCATTGGATTGGGGCACCAAAAAAGACTGTTGCACAGGGCGCCACCATCACTAAAGCCAGGATCCCAGTGAACACAGTCAAACACACTGACAACAAGCAGAAAATGGGGGTAACCATGACAAGAAAGAGGGTACTTTCCTACAGATACCATTTTGCATTGATGTTGAATGTTAGGGAGCATGAAATCATGTCATTTCCTGTGGTATTTTCAGTTTTGATGTTGTTCCTGATTTCTTTCTTTTATCTTATTTGTAGGTCCTTGTCTTTATTCAGAAAGAATAAAGAAGAGGAACTAAGTAATACGATTGACTCTGGGACCGGTCCGTGCTCAGGAGGTTCCGTTGATCATGCATAAATAATTTTTTAGAGGTTCAGGCTTCTATCAGTATTTCTTGCCAAGCTGTGGAGTGGGATGTCCATAAATAAACTGTAATACTTTACAAGTAACTAAGGGCCACATGTACGAAATTCAGGTTTTGCGACTTGCAAATTGCAAGTCATAGCGACTCGCAATTTGCGAGTCGTTAAAGCTGATGTACAACAGTGTCAATGACACTGTTTGTGATTCCCATTTCGGTCTCAAATGACCCACCTGATGAATATTCATGAGGTAGGTCGCAATTTGCGACCCCTTTGGGAATGGCCGCCCTCACAGGGATGGTGGCCTGCTGGAGATAGCAGACCACCATGTCTGTGACTGCTTTTGAATAAAGCAGTTTTTTTTTTTTTTAAATGCAGCCCGTTTTCCTTAAAGGAAAACGAGATGCATTTCAAAATCAAAAATGAAAAGTTTTCTTTTCATTTTTTCAGAGCAAGCAGTGTGGTCCATAGGGCTACTGCCTTCTCTGAAAAAATATTTTCGCTGCCATTCACAAAGGGGAAGGGGTCCCATTGGGACCTCTTCCCTTTTGCGAATGGGTTAGCACCAGTTTGAAACTGGTGGTAACTGCGATTGTTTTTTGTGACCGCATTCGCGGTCACAAAACAATAATACATACCATCTGGATTCGGTATTAGGAAGGGATGCCCTTGTCATGCCCCTTCCTAAATCACAAAACCCAAACTGTGATTCGGTAACAAGTTACAGAATCGTAGTTTGGGCTTTGTACATCCCCAAAAGCATTTTTCAAGTCGCAAACTGCCAGATTCGCCGTTTGTGACTTGAAAAATGCTTTGTACATCTGGCCCTATGTCTAAAGGAGCTTTATTTGCATATATTTTTAGAGAACGTATTCTATCGTTTTGATACATCTGAAGTACTGTTTAATACAACAGTACGATTTAAAAACGCATTGTATAATCATCTGCGCAGAAACCCCTCCAGGGTTCACTATTTAAGTGGGGTGTTTTATTGTGCTAAATAAGTCGAGGCTGAAGTTAAAGTAAATAGAAACTTTTTTAGGTAAAACATGGAAAGCAAAAAAAGCAGGTTTACATCGCCAAGACTACAAATATAAATGGCAGGTAACGGTAAAAAAGACAAGTAGCGAGAATAAAGAGTCAGTAAAAAATATCAGTTTAGAGGAGCTGTTTGGCCTTGCCAAAGATTCAGTTACTCGCCCTCACTGTGCCTACTAACCGTGGCGGTACCATGGTACTTTAATGTCTTCCATGAAGTGAGTGGAACAGGTGGCATTTTTAGTGTAGCCTGTAATGAAACCTCTAGGAGTCTTCAGGAGATGGAAACTGGAAAGGACTGGAAAAGTTCCACATCTACAACATCACACCTTTTCTGGGGGACTTGGAGCCACCAGAGCAATCCGGTATTGAAATCCCTGAGCAGCGGGCTACCTCTGAGTCATATTAATAATGTCATGCAGTGGCAATCTGTATCCCTGCAGTGGGCACCAGTAGCACCCTCTGCACCCCCCACTTCCAACCTACATGGAGCAGGGGGCGGCTTAACCCTTGTGTCTCCCCCACAACCCTTCCTAGTTCAGAGACTGCAAGAGCACAGGAGTCCACAGACCAACCTCATCTTCAGGCTCTCATGGCTCTAAGAATGCAGAAAAAACTTCAGAAAAGCCCGGACAAAAGTAGTCACCAGGCTATGAGCTGAGCAAGGCAAAATGTAGACAGACGATGCAGCAAAGAATGCTAAAAACACAAAACTACTAGCTGAGATATTTGCAACGGTGAGAGGTGGGGCCGGGGCACAGGCATACCTGGTAATCCCCATGCTGTCAGCCACACCGGTCGAAACAACATTTTCTCTACCTCAGCCACCTTTGACCTATGCTGTACCTGTAACACCAGCTGTAGTCCCACGACCAAGAGTAAGCATTACCATAGTGAGAGTTATGCCAAGGACAGCCCGGATTTCAAGTCGGGTATCACATTCTACTGTAAGATTACAGTCCAAACAGCAGTCTAGATATCGTTCCCGTTATTGTCATCTTTCCAAGCACTCTAGGAGGTATCATCCATCAGAAAGGTTGCATACTCCTAGGACAGAAACTTTATCTTCATCTTATTCTTCATCTTACATAGTAAGAGTTAGAATATATTCAGTAACTGAGTTTCAATCCAGGATTTCTCTCATCAATAACAAACTCAGTATTCTTTTGCCTTTCACTTCTACAACAACGTCAGTTATATTTGAGAAATTACATCACTGTTCATCAGCTAGCTCTCTCCTTCTAGTTCAAGGATTAGTAGCGCCTGTAATAGAATGAGCCCCGTTTCAGTGAAGACAGGCCCATTTTACCTCCATAAAACATACAGACCAATGGAGCAAGATTATTTATTAAATCCGATCCTTTGCCAGACTCTGTAATTGTGTGTGCTGCAAGGAAAAGTCATGATTCATCGATTGATAAGCCCTCTGACATCTACTCAACTTTGTTAATACCTCCCTCACTTAAGGTATCTTCCAAGAAGGCCCCAAGACAGGTGCGATACTCCCTCCCCTGAATAAACCCATATAAGACCCAGAAAACTTCAGCAATTACGAGCCCACCCTTCATCAACCATTCATCTGTAAAATAATTTTAAAAGCAGTCAACTCAAAAGTCCACGACCACATCACTGCCAACATGGTCTGCATGACTATGAATCCAGCTTCATGGCATGCGTCAGCTACCTTACAAATCATTAATGGCCTCCTCCTCACAGATAAAAAAATACGTCTACCCGCTAGTCCTACTGGACCTATGAGCTACTGTGAAATCTTGAACAGAATTCACTGTGAGATCCTCCACTGATTCTCCTCCTATATCTCCAGTTAACACTAATTTAGTCAAATGGGCCCTTTAGCACCTCTGTAAGTCCCTAGTAACCCCTGGAACCTAGGGCATGAGCACTGAAGAGGGGCCTTGAGAGCTGCAGCATCCCTTGTGCCACTCTAAGGGACCCAGCACCAAACTCCTGCATGACTGCCATTGCAGGCTGCGTGACAAGGTGATCCTTAAAAGTGAAATGACAACATAGTGCACACACAGGGCACCATGTCCCCTAAACACTGCATGTAATATTTGTAAGTCCCCCCTGCAGCAGGCCTTACAGCCCTAAGGCAGGGTGCATTATATCACATGTGTGGGTATATCTGCAAGAGCAGATATGCCCCTGTTATTTCTTTGTCAATTCTCAGACATAGTAAATGAACAGGGAAGCCATTTTAAATACATGTGGTGGACACTGGTCAGTATCAGTTCCCTAGCTACATGATGGCTTCACTGAAACCAGGGGTATGAAACATCTGGTATTAATAAACCCTCCCTGATTCCAGTGATGGATTTATTAATAAATGCACCCAGAGGACACCTTAGAGGTGCCACCTGAAAACCTACCAACTGCTGGTGAGCTCACTGACCAGTTCTGGCCAGTCTGCCACCAACAGATGAGAATCTGACTTCCCAGGGTGAGAGCCTCCGCTCTCTATAGGTGAGAAACAAAGTCTGCTCTGTTAACACACCACTCCCAACGGGATGCCCCTCAAATCTGCATTCCTAGGCAGGGAGCTTGAAAGAAGCCCACCGCTTTTGGTATGCCGAACTAGCTTTCCACGAAGGAGGATGCCAACACCCCCTACCCCAGGGCCCAACTGGCACCTGGACAGGCAGGAAATTAGCTATGCAGGAGGCGTATCGTCCTTCCAGGCTGGACACACCCCTACGGTAAATAGCCTGGAGTGGACACGACATAGGAAATTCTGCCCTCTTGTGTGTGGTGGAATTTAGGAACTCTGTACAGGGTGATGCCTACTCCCCACAAGAAGGAATCATCTAGGGCAGTGGTTCCCAACCTTTTGACTTCTGTGGACCCCCACTTTTTTAGTGCTGGAACCCGGGGACCCCCACTGAATCATTATTGGAATCCGGGGACCCCACCAATGAGTCATTACTGAAAGCTGGGGAATTAAACTGTTAATATTATTAAAGTTTTCAAGCAGCCGCGGACCCCCTGAGGAGGCTTCACGGACCCCCAGGGGTCCCCGGACCACAGGTTGGGAACCACTGATCTAGGGGTGTAGTGGCCACAAGGGTAAGTAGCCCATTGGCTGCTACCCTTCACTCCTCTTAACACCCCCTAAATTTAGTATTTAGGGGACCCCCTGATACAAGATCTTCGCTAGACACAAAAAATAAGTGGACAAGAAACCTGCTGAACCCCTGACCTGAGGAGCATGACTGACTTGGCACCAACGCTGCTGGCTTGCCTGTCACACCCAACCTTCGAGGAGCAACTGATCTGTCCTGCCGCTGCTGCCTCCAAGAAACTGGGAGAGCTGCCAGTGCTTCATTAATTGCCAAGAAGAGCTTTTTCGAGTAGAGGAGACACTCCCCTGCATCCGCAGGCACCCAAAAAAAACCTGAGAGGACTGGGACTGGCAAAAACCCGACACCAGACTTCACCACTGCCCCCGGGCCAGTGGTGTCAGCATGGTCCCCAGGCCCTCCACAGACAAAGCCCACCTTTAGTGCGCCCACTGTGGACTTCCTGACGGCTTCTGCAGACAATTTCTGCAGACCCCCTGCAACTGTGAGTAACAGGAGACAAAGACCAGCGCCTCAGGACACCTCTGCACCCATCTGCCTCAGACTAAGGAGAAGACGACCAAGGGTGCCTCCACGTCTCAGCCTTGTGAGACCTGGCCAGACTGGACCCCCAGTCCATGCCTACAAACTGTTTCTGCGGGCAACCCTGCAAGCGCGAGGGACTCCAGCACCGGACCCAACGTGTGAAGACACCACTGCACCCATGCCCTGCAGGCTGAAGAGGAGTGTACTGGCGGTGTCTCCACATGCCTAAGCACCTCAAAGGTCGAGTCCACCTGTGGGTTCCCCTTGACTGATCTTCCACTCCATCCCTGTAGCAACTTTGTGACTGGACCATTCCCTATTGAAGTGAATGGGACACCTGATGCCGGAACACATCTCTGCAACCAGACGCCCCAAAGCCTCATGAGATGACCTACTGGTGTGGGCTTGGACCTTGCCCCTTACTCACCTTAAGTCTCAGAAAACAGTCCGTAAGTCGCTGTAAAGTGTCCAAATGTAGTACAGGTTTTTCCCCCCATTAAGATAACATTACCGCACTTTAAGAACTCTTATTACCTCATTACAACCCTTGTGGTCGGTGTTAAAGCGGCGGTAATACCGCCAATAGGCCGGCGGAAAAAAAAATAGGATTATGACCATGGCGGAAACCGCCAACATAGACAGCCACTTTAACACTCCGACCGCCACAGCGGTACAGACAAACAGCATGGCAGTCACCGCCAACAGTCAGGCGGAAGACAATATACCACCCACACTATTATGACAGGCCAATCCGCCACCTTTTCCGGGGCGGATTCAACGCGAACAAAAACACGGCGGAAACAGGACTTGGAAAGGGAAACACTCACCTCTACACAACCCACGAGGAACCAGGACGCCATGGAGCCTGAACTCCAAATAATCCCTGCTATTATCTTCCTGCTCCTCTACCAGGAGCACGAACGACGGCGGCGACAGCGAGTACTGCACCTACAACACAGGGGAGGGGGGAGTGAAAGAGAGTGACACACACACACACACACACACAACACGCAACACCCCCACCCCCACCCTCACCCACAACAACACACACACCAATACATGCTGAAACATAACATTTGCACCCCCAAACCTCCCTGGAAGAACGCAAGGACAAAAGGAAATGAGTTGAATGATTGTAATCATGTAAAATCCATTAGTCAAACTTTTATATACACTATAAACAAATATGTACACCAAGAATTCAAGTCCAGGTACTGCACCAATATAGTCCGTGGACCACTGGGCCCAAAATGCATGGGCAAGGCCCACGCAAAATACCCGATCGAAACGGAGAGAGCACTGCAGGGGCATCAGTTGGAAAAAAACATGCACCTCAGGGGGAAGGGAAGGGGGGGCACCTCAGCCGGATGAGTGAACGACGCCAGCTCCACGAGGGGGCACCATGCTCATTGATGTATCCTGGGGCGTGCAAAGCCACAGTCTCACAAGTCTCTCAAGTGGGTGAGTTGCCCACTGCTTTATCCTGGGGAGTGCAAAGCCACAGTCTCTCAAGTCTCTCCAGTGGGTGGGTTGCCCACTGCTTTATCCTGGGGAGTGCAAAGCCACAGTCTCTCAAGTCTCTCCAGTGGGTAAGTTGCCCACTGCTTTATCCTGGGGAGTGCAAAGCCACAGTCTCTCAAGTCTCTCCAGTGGGTGGGTTGCCCATTGATGTATTCTGGGGAGTGCAAAGCCACAGTCTCTCAAGTGGATGCTTTTCTCCACTGGTTCTGGAGTGGGCTTTGTGCCCAGAGTGCTTTATCCTGCCAAGGACTGAGGTAGTGCATGCCTTTCTCCACTGGTTCTGGAGGGGGCTTTGTGCCCAGAGTGCTTCACCCTGCCAAGGACTGAGGTAGTGGATGCCTTTCTCCACTGGTTCCGGAGGGGGCTTTGTGCCCAGAGTGCTTTATCCTGCCAAGGACTGAGGTAGTGGATGCCTTTCTCCACTGGTTCTGGAGGGGGCTTGGTGACCAGAGTGCTTCATCCTGCCAAAGACAGAGGTATTGGATGCCTTTCTCCACTGGTTCTGGAGGGGGCTTGGTGCCCAGAGTGCTTCATCCTGCCAAGGACTGAGGTAGTGGATGTGACAGTCCACTGACGGTGGGGCAACATGGAAGCTCCCCAGGCCCCTGGAACTGACCACTAGCCTTGTACGAATGACCACTGGGGATGGCAGCCATGTCTGCGGTGGTGCCACTGGCTCAGGATGTGGCGTGGCCGCTGGCGGTGCTGGCGGCGGGCTCAGTAGCGGCGGTGCTTGCGGCCGTCATTGGGCAGCGGTGCTGGTGGTGGGCTCACTGACCTGGGTGCTGGCGGCTGTGTCATGAGCGGCGGTGCTGGTGGCGGGCTCACTGACCTCGGTGCTGGCAGCGGTGTCATAAGCGGTGGTGCTGGTGGCGGACTCACTGACTGCGGTGCTGCTGAAGGGCACAGTCTCCACAGAACAGCTACTCTCCACCCTCAACCACAACCAACCTGCCATCACCTCCGACGCCAACAACACAGCCCTCAGCCTCACACAATGGATCACCAACTGCACTGACAACCTCGCCCCCCTCAGACGCCTCCCAAGTCAGACCAACGCCAGAAAACCCCAATGGTTCACAGACGCCCTCAAAGACTCCAAGAGAGCCTGCCGGACCCTTGAAAAAACCTGGCGCAAAGAACACACCACAGAAAATATGTCAGCCCTCAAAAACGCCACCCGCGAACACCACCAACTGATCCGCGCCACCAAAAGAGCATCCTTCAAAGAGAGACTGGACAAGAACACCCACAACAGCAAAGAACTCTTCAACATCGTCAAAGAGCTCTCCAATCCCAACGCCAGCTCCAACTCCATCACACCCTCACAAGAACTCTGCAACTCCCTCGCTACCTTCTTCCATCGAAAGATCACCGACCTACACAACAGCTTCGGTCCACAGATCCTGCCGACCACCACGGAACTCACAGCCCCAGCCATCACCCTCAACGCCTGGACACCCATCAGCGCCGAAGAGACCAAAACTACCATGAACACCATCCACTCCGGTGCCCCCTCGGACTCCTGCCCACACTACATCTTCAACAAAGCCGACGCCAGCATCGCCCCCTATCTCCAGACCATCATCAACAGCTCGTTTGCATCTGCCACCTTCCCCGAGAGCTGGAAACACGCGGAAGTCAACGCTCTCCTGAAAAAACCTACAGCGGACCCCAACGACCTGAAGAACTTCCGCCCCATCTCGCTCCTCCTCTTCCCGGCCAAAGTCATCGAGAAGACCGTCAACAAACAACTGACTAACTTCCTCGAAGGCAACAACCTGCTCGAACCCTCCCAGTCCGGTTTTCGGGCCAACCACAGCACGGAAACCGCCCTCATCACAGTCACCGACGACATCCGAACCCTATTGGACAACGGAGAAACAACCGCCCTCATCCTTCTCGACCTCTCGGCTGCTTTCGACACCGTCTGCCACTGCACCCTAATAACCCGCCTCCGCTCCACCGGTATCCTAGGACTGGCCCTGGACTGGATCATCTCCTTCCTCTCGGACCGTTCTCAAAGAGTCTACCTCCCGCCTTTCCGCTCGGAACCCACCGAGATCATCTGCGGCGTCCCACAAGGCTCCTCGCTCAGCCCTATTCTCTTCAATGTCTACATGAGCCCCCTCGCCGATATCGCACGCAAACACATCAACATCATCTCCTACGCCGACGACACCCAGCTGATACTCTCCCTTACCAAAGACCCAGCCACCACCAAAACCAACCTGCATGATGGAATGAAAGACGCCGCAGAATGGATGAAACTCAGCTGCCTGAAGCTCAACTCAGACAAGGCGGAAGTCCTCATCCTCGGAAACTCCCCGTCCGCCTGGGACGATTGCTGGTGGCCCACGGCCCTGGGCACCGCACCGACCCCCTCAGACCACGCACGCAACCTCGGATTTATCCTGGACCCCCTTCTCACCATGACCAAGCAAGTCAACGCCGTCTAGTCTTCCTGCTTCCTCACACTTCGCATGCTCCGAAAGATCTTCCGCTGGATCCCCGCCGAAACCAGAAGAACTGTGACCCACGCCCTCGCCCAAGCCGCCTGGACAACAGAAACACCCTATATGCAGGAACCACCGCAAAACTTCAGAAACGTCTTCAGCGCATACAAAACGCCTCGGCACGCCTCATCCTCGACGTACCCCGCCACAGCCACATCTCCGCCCACCTGAGACACCTGCACTGGCTACCCATCAACAAACGGATCACCTTCAGGCTCCTCACCCACGCACACAAAGCCCTCCACAACAAGGGACCCGAATACCTCAACCGTCGCCTCACCTTCTACACGCCCACCCGTCAACCAACTTCGCTCCACCAGCCTCGCTCTCGCCGCCGTCCCTCTCATCCGCCTAACCAACGCAGGGGTGAAATCCTTTACCTACCTGGCGGCCAAGATGTGGAATTCCCTCCCCGCCCACCTCAGGACCACCCAGGACCACCTCGCCTTCCAGAGGCATCTCAAGACCTGGCTTTTCGAGCAGCAGTGACCCCCCCCTAGCGCCTTGAGACCCTCACAGGTGAGTAGCGCGCTGTATAAATACCTTGATTGATTGATTGATTGTCAGCAGTGCTGGTGAAGGGCTCAGTACCTTGGGTGCTGGCGGCGGTGCCCGTGGCAGCAGTGCATGTGCCAGTCTTGTCTGCCGTGCAGGTTGGAGGCGACATTGACTTGCCTTTCTTTTTCAGGCCCTTCCCCACCTTGGATGGTGGCGCAGCTGTCTTGCCACTCCCAACTGTTGTCTTGGCTGAGCCTTTGGTGGCAGGTGTTTTGGCCTTCCCCTCCGGGATGTGGGCAACTTCTTCTGTTTTGGAGGTGGGGGAATGTCCTTGGACTCGCTCCTTGGGACAATGGCAGCCCTGTTACTTGGCGCACTCCAGAATCCGGATTTTTCTTGCACCACTGTGCCCGGTGATGTGGTGGCTGAGGTGCTGGGTTGGGACCTGGAAAGGCAGGCCCTAGGGGATGGACGGGGGAGAGGTGTAGGGAAGAGGTCAACATTTAATAGGAAAAGTTTTTTAGACACACTGGGACGGGTAGATGGAAGGGGTTTGGGAGTGGAGGAAGAGGTAGTGGTTGTAGGAGGTGTTCGTGAGGTGGATGGCTGTTGGGTGGGTGTGTGGCTGCGTTTGTGTAGTTTGGGAGGAGGGCTCACAGACATACTGGGAGAGGACACAGGGGATGTGTGAATGGTAGTGGGGCTGGTGACTGCACGTGAGCGGTGTGTGGTGATGGGTGTGCTGGTGATGGAGGTAGTGGCTGAAGAAGTAGTGCATGCAGGTGTGAGTGGAGACGTGGAGGAGGGGGACACTGTAGAGGCAGTAGATGTTGGCATGTCTGCATGGGTATGATGCTTGTGTGAGTGCCTGTGGGATGTGTGGTGCTTATGTTTGCCAGAGCCACCCTTGTGTGCTGAGGTGTATGCATGCTGGTCTGATGGTGTGCTTGGGATAGACTGAGGTACTGGGGATTGGGTCTGGGTGGAGGAAGTTGGAGGGGGGAGGCTGTCCACAGGGACAATGGCTGTCATCAGCGGCTGAAATGCTCTCTGTCGGGCTGCCTGGCCAGAATGAATTCCCTCCAGGTATGCATTGGTCTGTTGCAACTGCCTCTCTACACCCTGGATGGCATTCAGAATGGTTGACTGCCCAACAGTGAGGGATCTCAGGAGGTCAATACCCTCCTCACTGAGGGTAGCAGGGCTGACTGGGGCAGGGCCTGAGGTGCCTGGGGCAAAGGAGATGCTCACCCTCCTGGGTGAGCGGCCACGGGACACACGCTGAGGGGCTGCTGGGAGGGCGGGGCTGGTAGGGGGGGTGGCGGCTGTACCTGTAGATGCGGTGGGCACAGAGGGGCCCGCCACCGCAAGGCTGCTCCCATCAGAGGAGGAGTCGGTGTCGCTGGTCTCTGCTCCTGTTCCCGCCGTGGAGCTCCCCTCGCCCTCCGTCCCACTGGTGACTTCTGACTCTGTTGTCTCAGCCTCCAGGGCAACTCCCTCCTGCTCCTGTGGCACAGCTCCTCGGCCTGATGATGCTAAAACACACAAGAACAGGGAGACCACAAAAAGGGGGGGGGGAGAAAGAAGAAAGACATGTTCAGTGCATGCAATACCGCTACCGTTGACGGACACTACAGACACAGCAGCCCTCTGCACTACGCCATGCACTTAGAGTTCCCTAATTAATCACAGGGACATGGGGTACATGGCCTATGCCCGATTGCTGCACACCTTGAAGTCACAGGACCCTGACTAGGTGTTGATACCACTGGTGGGGTTGGGGTGCCACTTAGCCTGCCTCACAAAGGGTCCTTGACTACAAAGGTCGCCCTAGTCTAGAGGAACCCACTGCCCAGCTCCCCAACCCAGACACCTCCAATGCGCGCAGAGTCAGATGGATGTGACGGTACTCACCCCTTTGTGACTGCTGTGATGCCCTCAAGCGCCCATCCAACTCCGGATACGCCACCGCCAGGATCCGGAACATCAGGGGGTTCATGGTGCGACGGGCACCCCTCCCACGTTGGGAGGCCATCCCTAGCCGGGCCTCCATCGTCTTCTTCCTCCATCGGCGAATGTCCTCCCATCTTTTCCGGCAGTGGGTGCTCCATCTGTGGTGGACCCCCAGGGTCCGGACATCCTTGGCGATGGCACGCCAAATATCCTTCTTCTGGTGGGGGCTGACCTAGAGGAATAGTATAGGGCAAAAGGAAAAACTGTAACCGTCCGGACCGTTACATTCATTGGCCCACGTTACCACCCTTGCCCAGACGCACATACACTCACCATCCGATCATGCAGGCCTCATTCCCCCCTCACCCGTATCTTCCATCCACACCACTCCAAACAGGCATTGCCCATACAGCATGCTCACAGTGTACTCACCTGTTTGTCTGGAGGACCGTAGAGTAGTGTGTACTGGGGGAGGACCCCATCCACTAGTTTGTCCAACTCCTTCGATGTGAAGGCATGGGCCCTTTCCCCAGACACATGAGCCATCGTCGCTTCCAGACTGAGGTCACAGCAGCACTTGCAGTGTAGGTCCTCTCCTGTCAAAGATCAGGTATCAAGTGATTGAACAGACAGAAAATGGCGGTCACGTCTGCGGCGGTCCGTTCCATCACGGATGGCATACATCGTCATTAGCTCCTGGGACCCTTAGGGTCCAATGTTAACCAATGCAGGATCGCGCTGCGGTCTTCGACTGCCTACCACGACGGTGTACAACGCCAGCGCAGTTAACTCACATCCCCTTGTCCCACATTACAGGTCGGACAGCCGTCATTTCAGGGGGCCACATGGCATTAATTTTAAATGAGTCACACATATCTAGGCCTTGCATACACACAGAGACAGGCACATAGCGGATTGACAAATGTGTACAAGAAAATTGTATTTTTCCTACCTTAGTGTTGACTGACTCTGTGCTCGCTGTTCTCGTCCATAGGGCACATCCGCTGGGGCAGGTGAGGAGATGGCAGCATCCTCCAGTGTACAGACCGCTGGTGGACCTGTCGACAATGGAAAAGAGTCATGTAATAGTCACCTACAGACTTGATCGTGCCACAATCCATGAACTGTGTGCCCAGTTGGAGCCAGACCTGGTGTCAGCTATCTGCCATCCCACAGGAATCCCCCTTCTAGTGCAGGTCCTGTCAGTACTCCATTTCCTGGCAAGTGGGTCTTTTCAAACTACAGTGGCCATAGCATCAGGGATGTCTCAGCCAATGTTTTCCAATGTGTTGTCCAGAGTGTTGTCTGCCCTGCTGAAACACATGCGCAGCTAAATCGTATTCCCTCAGGTGGAGGATTTACCTACAGTGAAAGGTGACTTCTGTGCCCTGGGACATATCCCCAACATCATAGGTGCCATTGATGGGACACATGTGGCCTTGGTCTCCCCACGCAGGAGTGAACAGGTGTACAGAAACCGGAAGAGCTACCATTCTATGAATGTGCAGATGGTGTGTTTGGCAGACCAGTACATCTCCCATGTGAACGCCAAGTTTCCTGGCTCAGTGCATGACGCTTACATTCTGAGGAATAGCAGCATCCCTTATGTGATGGGGCAACTCCAGAGGCACCGTGTGTGGCTAATAAGTGAGGACAAGGACCCTATACCGTGTGAATAGTTGTCTGGGTCTGGGGTTGTCCCTAAGGGCTAGTGTGTGTCTAACAGTTGTCCCTCGACATTTGCAGGTGACTCTGGTTACCCCAACCTGTCATGGCTACTGACCCCAGTGAGAAATCCCAGGAGAAGGGCAGAGTAACTCTACAACGAGGCACCTGGGCGAACTAGGAGAGTCATAGAGAGGACCTTCGGCCTCCTGAAGGCCAGATTCCAGTGCCTCCATTTAACAGGTGGCTCCCTATACTACTCACCAAAGAAGGTGTGCCAGATCATCGTGGCCTGCTGTATGCTGCACAACATGGCTTTGCGACGACAGGTGCCTTTTCTGCAGGAGGACGGTCCAGAAGGGGGTCTTGTGGCAGCTGTGGAGCCTGTGGACAGTGAAGAAGAGGAGGCAGAAGAGGAGGACATAGACAACACAAACAACATGATCCAGCAATACTTCCAGTGAGACACAGGTAAGAAGACATCACTGCCTCCTACATCTGATAAAATTGTAAGACCTATCATCTGTCTGTCACTTTCACCCAGTGTATGGGCCCTGACTTGTAACTTTGCCTTTCCATTTCACAGATGTGGGTCCCACTGTGTGACCTCTGGTATGTTACCTCATGGACTAGAGCTGTGTGACATAGGTATGTTGACAAATTGAATGGACATTGGTATTTTCCTGAGTTATTGCAAATGCATATTTGTGAAAGCACAGACTGAATCCAGATTGTTTTGTGAATCAAGGGTGTTTATTTAAGTGCAAAATGGTGGAGGTGGTTTTAAAGTGGTCAGGGGTGATGGTGGAGGAATGTCCATGGCAGAGTCCAGTCTATTTGTCTCACAGGTGCATTGACCAAAGGGGCATAGGAAGTGGAGCTAGGGCAGTTTAAGGATGGACAGGGTGACAAAGTGGGACAGAAGGATGACAATCAGGGTGGTCTCATTTCTTGGCGGGGGTCTTGGCATTGTTCTCTGTCTTTTTCCTGGATCTCAGGGACCGCTTGCGGGGTGGTTCTCCATCTGCAGGGGGTGGGGTGCTGGTGTTATGGTCCTGTGGCGGTGGCTCCTGTCCACTAGCGCCAGCGGAGGTGGTGGGCAGTTCATCATCCAGGCTAGTGTCAGGGGCCCCTTGTTGTGCCACAGTGTCCCACCTGGTGTTCACAAGTTCCTTCAGCACCCCTACAATGGTGCCCCGGGTGGTATTGATGGATTAGAGTTCCTCCCTGAACCCCAAATACTGTTCCTCCTGCAGCCGCTGGGTCTCCTGAAATTTTGCCGGTACGGTTGCCATCGTCTCCTGGGAATGATGGTACGCTCCCATGATGTTGGAGAGGGCCTCGTGGAGAGTGGGTTCCCTGGGCCTGTCCTCCCCCTGTCGCACAGCAGACCTCCCAGTTCCCCGGTTTTCCTGTTCCTCTGTCCCCCTGAACCGTGTGCCCACTGCCACTGCCCCCAGGTCCCTGCTGTTCTTGGGGTGGTGGGTTTGCCTGGGGTCCCTGTAGTGGTGGACACACTGCTGCTTGATGTGACTTGGGGACAGAGGTATGGGCCCGCTATGTGGGTGCTGTGCTGGTGTTTCCTGAGGGGGGAGGCTCTGTGGTAGCCTGTGACTGTGTCAGGGGAACTGACTGTCCTGAGGTCCCAGATGGGCCAGGCTGGTTATCTAGATCCAGTTGGACAGAGCTGCTGTCATCACTGTGGGCCTCTTCTGTGGGGGGACTAGACATGTCTGGAACCTCCTGTCCGGTGACATTGGGTAGGGGTCCTGCAGGGGTGTAAAGGCATGATTATTGCATCTGTGTGTGCCATGGTGTGCAATGGGTGGGTGACCCTGTACCCCAGTGCTTACATTCTTGTGTAGGACCTTGTGTGATATTTGGTTTGGGGATCTGTGTGGGTATGTGTAGTCGACATGCATTGGTGATGGGTGTCCATGCTCTGTTGTTGCATGCAGGGCCTGGTGTTGGGATGTGTGGTTTGTGATAGTGGGACATATGTGAGGAGTTGGAGTGATGGGGGTGAGGAAGAGGGTGGGGGTATTTGATAGCATGCAGGTAGGGTGGGGGATATGGTAGTTAAAGTTTTCACTTACCAGAGTCCATTCCTCCAGCTACTCCTGCGAGGCCCTCAGGATGCAGTATAGCCAAGACCTGCTCCTCCCATGTTGTTAGTTGTGGGGGAGGAGGTGGGGGTCCGCCGCCAGTCCTCTGAACCGCGATGTGTTGTCTTGAGACCACGGAACGCACCTTCCCCCGTAGGTCGTTCCACCTCTTCCGGATGTCATCCCGTGTTCTTGGGTCTGTCCCACTGCTTTGACCCTGTCCACGATTCTGCGCCATAGCTTCATCTTCCTAGCTATGGAGGTGTGCTGCACCTGTGATCCGAATAGCTTTGGCTCTACCCAGATGATTTCCTCCACCATGACCCTGAGCTCCTCCTCAGAAAACCTGGGGTGTCTTTGCGGTGCCATGGGGCAGTGTGTGTGATGTGTGAGGTGGTGTGTGTTGTGATGTGTGGGGTGATGTTTAGGGGCGTGTGTTGCTTTGTGCGTGGTTGAGTATGAGTAATGGTGTTGTGTGCCTCTGTATGCTGGTGTGGTCTTTGCTTTTCTGTCTCTTTTGTTCTCCCAAATCTTTGGTTGTAAGGTTTTGTGGGTAATGTGGGTGTGTGTTTTATATTGTATTGGGTGTGTGGGAGTGGTGTGTATATGTGTATCAGGTGTGTGTATTTCGATTTGTCCAATGTGGTTGTGTTTTGTAAATGCGTGTGTATTTTGAGCGCGGTGGTGTGTACCGCCAATGGAATACCGCGATTGAAAGACCGCTGCGTGGATTCGTGGGTCGTGATAGTGTGGGCGTATTCCTGTTGGCATGACGGTGGAGGTTTTGTTATCGCCAGTTTATCACTGACCTTTGGTGTGGCGGACTTGTGTGGGTGTCTAGATTTTGGCAGATTCCGAGCTGTGGGTCGTAATAGCTGTGGCGGAATCCCGCGGTCGCGGCGGTGTGTTGCCGGTCTTCTGCATGGCGGTAAGCGGGATTTACCGCCAATGTTGTAATGAGGGCCTATATCTCGAAATGTACTCTCCAGATACTGGTGATCTTGGCATCAAAGTTTATATAAAAGTCTGTGTTAGTTTTAGAAATTGATGTCTGATTTCTTTATTGAGTGTGTGTCTCACTTACATGTGAGTATGTGCCTTCCATGCTCAACTCTACCCTCCAATATGCCTAACTACTCGACCACTCTACCACAAAAGAGAGCACTTGAGATGTAATTTGTGCCTCTGTGATACCTCAGGGGTTTGTCTGGACCCTTGGCACAGTGTACCTCATTTTGTTCCACTATACAAAGAGCTAGTTTCCTACATGTAGATTTCCATGTCTTGCACACTGCCTGATCCTCATGACTACATCAACCACACCCTATTTTAACTCAACTAGCATCCCTTGCTAGCCTGCACTACCTTCCAGACCAGCTGCATCATGTAGAAATGTATCCTGGCCATCAGCCCTGGCTATCTTGGCTGACATGCTCACCATCTTGTGTGGCACTTGGAGCACCTGCAGCCAGTGAATTATCAGACTGGAGATGAAGAAGTGTAAGATATTAAAATAAAGGCAAAATGCCTTCTCTTTATAAACTACTAGTGTATGGAACTGTATCCCTATATTCACCACGTCAAAATCGATGTTTATCCAGTATTGGATCTTTCATAAATTCACATGCTTGAATCATCCCCATCGTCGAAGTGGGAGACCCACAGTACATAAAAAGCAACAATAATTTTTTTTAAAGGCTATAATGGTAACACCAGTCACTCATATAGCCTATCTAAGTCCTTTTGTGAAAAGGACCCAAACCTGGCTGCTGGCCAATCAGGTACCAGCAGCCTCTAGAACACTCTCCAGAGAAGCTCCTTCCCTCAGATTTTCTACTGCCCGTCGTGTGAAGGGAGTCTCCCTGAGCTCTGCTCAGTTTTCTGCTTCTTCAGAACTATTTTTCTCTCAAGAAAACTCTAAGGATGTCAGATTCTTCTAGAAAAGGACTTTTCCGCCCTTGCAAGACCTGTGGCAAGAAAAGGCTCCATGTGGATGATCCACATAAAGACTGCTTATACTGCCTCTACCCACAACACCAGGTGAAGGACTGCAAGATATGCCGTACTTTCTCCACAAAGACCCTCAGAGACCTTGAGGGTAGACTTCTGACATGGTTACAGGCAAAATCCTGTCCTTCAGGTGCGGAGAGTGGGTCAGAAAGGCCACACAAAAGGTCCAAATCTGAGGACCTGGGCCAGGCGGAAAGATCCAGAAAGCAGCAGAAATTACATCATAGATAAGGTGCAAAAGGCTTACAAGGCTCAATTTCTTCTGAACCATCCTCTCCTCGTCAAAAGAAGGAGTCGTCCCGCCGTTCTCCTTCCTCAGAGCCTTCTACCTCTAAAAAGGTATCCATAAAAATTAAGTCGATGATGACACCACCGTCGACGACCGTGACGATGACGACGGTGTTCACATCTACCGTCTCCACCACCTCGTCGACGAGACCATCGTCGGCGACGACTACCTTGACGTCGGCGGTGTGAGAAAGTAGCCTCTTTCTAGCCTTGTTACCCCCACTTTTGGCCTGTTTGCGAGTATGTCAGGGTGTTTTCACTGTCTCACTGGGATCCTGCTAGCCAGGGCCCAGTGCTCATAGTGAAAACCCTATGTTGTCAGTATGTTTGTTATGTGTCACTGGGACCCTGCTAGCCAGGACCCCAGTGCTCATAAGTTTGTGGCCTATATGTATGTGTTCCCTGTGTGATGCCTAACTGTCTCACTGAGGCTCTGCTAACCAGAACCTCAGTGGTTATGCTCTCTCTGCTGTACAAATTGTCACTAACAGGCTAGTGACCAATTTTACCAATTCACATTGGCATACTGGAACACCCTTATACTTCCCTAGTATATGGTACTGAGGTACCCAGGGTATTGGGGTTCCAGGAGATCCCTATGGGCTGCAGCATTTCTTTTGCCACCCATAGGGAGATCTGACCATTCTTACACAGGCCTGCCAGTGCAGCCTGAGTGAAATAACGGCCACGTTATTTCACAGCCATTTACCACTGCACTTAAGTAACTTATAAGTCACCTATATGTCTAACCTTCACCTGGTGAAGGTTGGGTGCAAAGTTACTTATTGTGTGGGCACCCTGGCACTAGCCAAGGTGCCCCCACATCGTTCAGGGCAAATTCCCCGGACTTTGTGAGTGCGGGGACAGCATTACACACGTATACCTATGTAGAGCGTCACTATGGTAACTCCGAACATGGCCATGTAACATGTCTAAGATCATGGAATTGTCACCCCTGGCATTGGGGAGACAATTCCATGATCCCCTGAGTCTCTAGCACAGACCCGGGTACTGCCAAACTGCCTTTCCCGGGGTTTCACTGCAGCTGCTGCTGCCAACCCCTCAGACAGGTTTCTGCCCTCCTGGGGTCCAGCCAGGCCTGGCCCAGGAAGGCAGAACAAAGGACTTCCTCAGAGAGAGAGTGTTGCACCCTCTCCCTTTCAAAAAAGGTGTCAGGGCTGGGGAGGAGTAGCCTCCCCCAGCCTCTGGAAATGCTTTGATGGGCACACATGGTGCCCATCTCTGCATAAGTCAGTCTACACCGGTTCAGGGATCCCCCAGCCCTGCTCTGGCGCGAAACTGGACAAAGGAAAGGGGAGTGACCACTCCCCTGACCTGCACCTCCCAGGGGAGGTGCTCAGAGCTCCTCCAGTGTGCTCCAGACCTCTGCCATCTTGGAAACAGAGGTGTTGCTGGCACACTGGACTGCTCTGAGTGGCCAGTGCCATCAGCTGACATCAGAGACTCCTTCTGATAGGCTCTTACCTTTCTTACTAGCCTATCCTCCTTCCTAGGTAGCCAAACCTCCTTTTCTGGCTATTTAGGGTCTCTGTTTTGGGGAATTCTTCAGATACCGAATGCAAGAGCTCATCAGAGTTCCTCTGCATCTCCCTCTTCACCTTCTGCCAAAGGATTGACCGCTGACTGCTCAGGACGCCTGCAAAACCGCAACAAAGTAGCCAAGACGACTACTGCAACCTTGTATCGCTTCATACTGCCGGCTTTCTCAACTGTTTCCTGATGGTGCATGCTCTGGGGGTAGCCTGCCTCCTTTCTGCACCAGGAGCTCTGAAGAAATCTCCCGCGGGTCGACAGAATCTTCCTCCTGCAACCGCAGGCAACAAAAGACTGCATCACCGGTCCTCTGGGTCCCCTCTCAGCACGACGAAGTGGTCCCTGGAACTCAGCAACTCTGTCCAAGTGACTCCCACAGTCCAGTGACTCTTCAGTCCAAGTTTGGTGGAGGTAAGTCCTTGCCTCCCCACGCTAGACTGCATTGTTGGGTACCGCGTGATTTGCAGCTGCTCCAGCTCCTGTACACTCTTCCAGGATTTCCTTCGTGCACAGCCAAGTCTGGGTCCCCGACACTCTAACCTGCAGTGCACAACCTTCTGAGTTGTCCTCCGGCGTCGTGGGACTCCCTTTTCTGACTTCAGGTGGACTCCGGTTCACTCCTCTTCTAAGTGCCTGTTCCAGTACTTCTGCGGGTGCTGCCTGCTTCTGTGAGGGCTCCCTGACTTGCTTGGTGCCCCCTCTGTCTCCTCATCCAAGTGGCGACACCCTGGTCCCTCCTGGGCCACAGCAGCATCCAAAAACCCTAACTGCGACCCTTGCAGCTAGCAAGGCTTGTTTGCGGTCTTTCTGCTTGGGAACACCTCTGCAAGCTTCTTCACGACGTGGGACATCCATCCTCCAAGGGGAAGTTCCTAGTCCTCTTCGTTCTTGCAGAACACAAAGCTTCTTCCATCTGGTGGCAGCTTCTTTGCACCCTCAGCTGGCATTTCCTAGGCATCTGCCCACTCTCGACATTGTCGCGACTCTTGGACTTGGTCCCCTTGTTTCACAGGTACTCAGGTCCGGAAATCCACTGTTGTTGCCTTGCTGGTGTTGGTCTTCCTTGCAGAATCCCCCTATAAAGACTTCTGTGCTCTCTGTGGGTTATAGGTGCACTTTACACCTACTTTTCAGGGTCTTGTGGTGGGCTATTTTTCTAACCCTCACTGGTTTCTTACAGTCCCAGCGACCCTCTTACAAGCTCACATAGGTTTGGGGTCCATTCGTGGTTCGCATTCTACTTTTGGAGTATATGGTTTGTGTTGCCCCTATACCTATGTGCTCCTATTGCAATCTATTGTAACTTTACACTGCTTGCATTACTTCCTTTTGCTATTACTGCATATTTTTGGTATTGTGTACATATATCTCGTGTATATTTGGCACCCTCATACTGAGGGTACTCACTGAGATACTTTTGGCATATTGTCATAAAAATAAAGTACCTTTATTTTTAGTATATCTGTGTATTCTGTTTTCTTATGATATTGTGCATATGACACCAGTGGTATAGTAGGAGCTTTGCATGTCTCCTAGTTCAGCCTAAGCTGCTCTGCTATAGCTACCTTCTATCAGCCTAAGCTGCTAGAAACACCTCTTCTCTCGTAGGGGATTTCCATGTATGTATAAGCACTGAATAGTTCAGCGCGCCTGCGGGGACCCCGGAGCACTGATCTGAAATATATATTCTTAAGTGCAGATAGCAGCCCTTTTAAAAAGGCCTGTCAAAATCACTTAAGAATAACACTGTGCACCCTATGTGAAGAGCTACACAGACCAAATTGTTGGAAAGAACGACAGCTGCAGTGTAAATACATCTTCAAAAATACATTTATTCTAGAAATGTAATAAAAAATACATTCTCAAACTTTATATACACTTCCAAAAGAGAGTAAAAACAATGCAGGGCAGTGTACCCCATAGGCTGCCATTATACAGGATGTAAATAGAGCTCTGCCTTTAAGAAAGCAAAGTCTTCCTGTATCCCATCATGCACTGCAAAAGGCAGTTGCCTCAGTTCTTTTTTCCGGCTCCTTCTGACAGGACCCTGAAGCATTGAGCTCTACCTCACAAAGCTTTTTTGACAGAAAATTCAATTAAAACCTCTTGAATTTCGATTTCACTCGACGTCTTTCATCTTGAGTGAACATTTGCTAGCCTTTCCTGCCAAGTTCTGACAGAAATTTAAGGTTTTTCTATCTTTAGAATGCCTTCCCTTTTTGACAAATGTCCTTCTTGTGGCAGAAAAAAGGCTAAAACAGACCCACACCAGGTCTGTATTATTTGCCTACCATCCAGTCACAAACCTGACTCCTGTGACATCTGCAGAACTTTCTCCAGAAGAACTCTTCGCGACAGGGAGAAAATTCAACTACAGGCAAGAGAGGACAGGAGAAGAAGTGGTCAATCTGCCACAGAGCGAGGAGAAGGTCAGAGTTCTACCAGGGCTCCCCCTGTTTCCTCTGGAACATCTGCCAGACCTGCTCAAAAACGACATAGGTCTCCGAAGACGTCGAGGGCAACGACGTCGAGACCGGGAACGGCGCCAACATGTTCGCCGTCGAGGACCGGCTCACCGTCGAGAAAGAGGCATCGCTCGACGTCGACAGCCGTTTCGCCGGCGAGACGGCGTAGACGCTCGCTGTCAAGAAGGTCTTGGTCCGGGTCGCCGTCGACACGACGAGGACCATCGACGTCGAGGGAAAGTGCTCGCCGTCGAAGACGCTCGCCGTCGTCCCACCGACGTCGGGGACGGTCACCGTCGAGAGGATCTCAGCGACGAGGAGAATCAACGCCGAGAGGCACCCGCCGTCACTGTACTTCTACGTCGAGGAGTGTGTCGACGTCGAGGAGACATTCAAAGAGGCCTAGAAGGGTTTATACCACCTTAGAATCCTCGGCCTCGCTCATTCTTCTTCCAACTTCACCTCAGCCGTCTCCTCAGCAGTCACCTGTGCTGTAGACACCTGTGGTGCCTACAGCTCCTCCTCCGGCTCCTCCCTCAGAGTCCGTCCCGGTGACTCTAGCGGAATCCGCAAGACATTCCCGGCATTCCTCGAGACGCTCTTCTTCCTCTCGACACCATCGACATGAGTCAGTTCAAAGATCTTCTCATTCACGTCATAGACATTCTTCTTCTTCCACACAGGATTACTCTCCAACCCTGTCGGACTCACCGTCTCCGAGAGTGCCCCCATAGATGACGTGAACCCTTTCCAAGAGGTCTTGGTACACTGTGCTACCAAACTAAACCCGCTCCAACGACCCCAGTGATTTTCGAGACTTTACATCAGAGAACATCCTCAAGACCTTTACTTCCACTGGTCCCGGGTCTTCTTGAACCGGCAATGGATATATTTCTGACACCGGCCACAACTAAGACGGCTCCTTCCAGGCTTATAAAAAAGTATCGCCCACCGGAGCAAGACCCTCTATTCTTAAGGTCAGATCCAGTGCCGGACTCGGTGGTTATAGTAGTGGAAAATAAGTTATACTCTACTTCCCCGTCTTCCTCCTCGCCTCCGGACAAGGAGAGCAGAAAGATCGATGCCGCAGGTCGTAAAGTATGCTCTACCGCAGCCATCACAATGAAAGCAACCAGTGCTACTGCTTTATTAGGTAGATATGATCGGGCTCTTTGGGACTCTATTCTACAGTTTGCGGAGCATCTACCTAAAGACAAAACAGAAGATTTCTTGGAGATCGTGATCGAAGGTGCCATGGTCTCCAACCAGGTGATAAGTGCTGTTGCTGACTCTTCGGTGCTATCGGCACATAACTACGCTCATGGAGTGGCTTTAAGAAGACACGCTTGGCTACGCTTGACATCTCTCAAACCAGAGGCACAGCAGAGAATTCAAAATGTACCCTTCTCAGGCTCCACCTTGTTTGGCTCTCATGCCGATGACGAGATGTCAAGAATGAAATCTGAGCTGGACACTTTAAAAGCGGTAGGCATCGAACGACCAAGGGAACAGCGAAAAACATTCCGTCCCTACCAACGAAGGCTGTTCACTCACAGGTATCAGGCGCCGCAGTGGATGGCTTCACGACCCCAGCAGCACCAACAGCATCAAAGAACCTTCTTGACACAACGAAAGGTGACAAGGGGTCGTTACACACCGCAAACCCAGACAACTCGCCAGGCTCCCGCGTCTAAGCCCTGAATCTTCGCTTCCCCCTCCTCCGTTAGCCACTCCGGTAGGGGGAAGTATCTCAAATCATCTGGACGAGTGGCTACGCATCACATCAGACGCCTGGGTATTGAATATTGTGCGGAATGGTTACGCTCTCAGATTCATCAGTCCTCCTCCATCTGTTCCACCCAAACCGGTCAGCCACCACCTTGAAGCTCTTCAGTTAGAAGTAGCAACCCTATTACAAAAGAGAGCAATAGAGCCCGTTCTGATCCATCAACACGGAAAGGGGATTTACTCGAGGTATTTTTTGGTACCAAAGAAAGACAAACAAGAGTTTCGTCCCATTCTAGACCTAAGGATAGCAAACAAGTGGATTTGCTGAGAAAAATTCAGGATGCTATCCTTACACCAAATTTATCCTCAACTTCGGTAGGGCGACTGGCTCTGCACGATAGACCTCCGCGACGCGTATTTTCACATTTCGGTGAGCGAGAAACATCAAAAATGTCTAAGGTTCACAGTCGGCAAAAGTCATTACCAATTTGCGGTTCTACCCTTTGGCCTCAAATCAGCACCGAGAACTTTTTCCAAATGCATGGCGGTGGTGGCTGCCCATTTGAGGAAGCATAGAATATTCGTCTTCCCCTATCTAGACGATTGGCTCCACCTATCTAGAGGCTCAACAACATTTTAACTGGTCTCAGCAGCTTCTCCAGAGCATGGGCCTTCAAGTTAATCTGTTATGCGGTGGCGCTCGCCGCGGCCGCGGGCTCAGGTTGCCGCAGCGTGGCACGCTGGTTTCACCGCGGCCGGCGCCCGGGTCGCGGGGAGCACCGCGGCCGGCGCTCGGGTCGCGGGAAACGCCGCGGCCGACGCTCGGGTCGCGGGGGACGCCGCGGCTCGAGCGAGAGCCGTGGAGGCTCCAAGGAGCTGGTTTAAGGGTCGCGGCACTCGCCGCTTCCCTTACTTCAAGTTCTGCCATAAAGGCAGACGCGGCAGGGCCTGAAACCCCAAGGGGATTTCAGGCCTGGCCGCATACAGCGCATTATGCGCTTAACGTTCTATTGCTTGCATGTTGCATTACCTGCCCACCACTTAACGATATCCTCAGAACAAAACCGAACCCTTGCACATGGTGTACTTTATACTTGCCTTTTCCCTTCCCAGCATGCTGACCACTTCCTCTCTGCCCAGCATGCATTGTTTTCTCTTTGTTAGACGCACATACCTGATTCACTATTGATTTCTTTTCCCCAATCCATGGTGGTATTTTTACTTCCTGTTTCCTACTTCCTGTCTAGGGGTATATATACGGGGAATTCAGCTGCTTGTCCATTGCGTTGCAACACTCCTTGGTGGTAGTCACGCTCCGATTGATTTCTTCCTGCGAATCCTGTGTGTTCTCGACCTGCCTTGTTCTCCGGTCTTCCTGAACATTGGTCCTAACGCCCTGGTGTCCTCCTTTCGTTTCAGGGAGTTCCTGTGGAGGTTTTTTACCCTACTGGGGTTTTTCCTCTGGGACTCCTGGAGGGCACGGACTGTAGTGGTTTGCTCATACCAAACAGCACTGTGGCTACCGGAAGGGGTCGCCCCTACCTCGGCCAGAGCAGAACCTGCCGGAACCGGGGCCGTTCCCCTACGCCTCTCAACTTCGACGGTAAGCCCATTGAAAACCGTGACAGATTGCAACGCCCAAAACTCCAGTTGCAGTCCGCTATTATGGATAACACGGAACCTACGAGCCAGACCCTGCTGATGACGATACAACAACAGGCCCAAGAACTCCAGCAGTTACGTACTGAAAATACTGTCTATCGACAAGCCTTTGCATCCAGGACCACAGATGTTCCCGCAGTAGCTGCCACTACACCTCGTTTTTCTGGGGATCCTACCAAATTAAAAGAATTCCTGGATGCCTTGACGGTGTACTTTGCCTTTAGTCCCTCGCAATTTGTACAAGACAAGACCAAGGTGGGGTATTTGATTAGTGCCTTATCGGGGCCAGCCTTGGCTTGGGCTACACCTCTAGTAACCAGAAACGATCCTTGCCTATCTAATTATTCCACCTTTATCACTACTTTCAAACAGATGTTGGAACGCCCTGGACTCGAGGCGTCAGCAGAAGAGGCTCTTTGCGAAGTCCAACAAGGGAGTCAAGATGTATTACAATACATCACCCGCTTCAGACAATTAGCAGCAGAAACAACCTGGGTGGAACGTACCTTGGTGACACTGTTCCGTAGAGGTCTCAGAGAGGACATTAAAGATGAACTAGTGCACTCTGCTAGAATAGAAAACCTTAAAGGATTAATGGACCAAGCTTTGACGATAGAATATCGGTTGAATGAAAGAAGAATGGAGAAAAAGAAGAGTCGTTTGCCATCTCACTCAGTACCATCTCGCTCCTTTTCTCATCGCACCGAGGAAGTCCGTCCTGAACGTAAAGGGAATACCGAGGAAGAGCCAATGCAGATTGACACAGCTCGAGGGCCTTTATCAGCCAGTGAAAGAGAACATAGACAAAGGAAGGGGCTTTGTCTATATTGTGGTGCAGCTGGTCACCTAATTCGCGCTTGCCCCATTCGGTCAACCAAGCCCTTGGGAAACGCCAATTCCCGTCCTCAGTAAGAAGGGTGAGGGCGGGATACCGTGATATACCTTCTATTTGCTCTTCCAGGGAGGAAGGAACTGCTCTTTTTCTCTTACCAGTTATCCTTCATTTAACAGATGGTCGGGAAGAAAGAACCTTGGCCTTATTGGACTGTGGAGCCAGTGGCCTCTATCTAGATGAAGCCTGGGCTAAGGAGCGACAGATAGCACAAATACCCAAGGAAGTACCAGAACAGGTACACACTGTGGATGGGTCACTCTTGGCCTCTGGACCTGTACAATATACCACCCCTACCCTCTGTTTACAGTTTGGAAAACACCAAGAAAATCTTTCGTTTGATTTAATTTCATCACCACACCATGTCATGATCCTGGGAATTCCATGGCTTACACGGCACAATCCTTACATCAACTGGGAAACAAAGACCATCTCGTTGTCCTCCCACTTTTGCCAACACCACTGCTATTCCGCCGGGGATTATTGGTCCCCAAAAGGTCTCTCCACAATACCTTCTAAGGTGGGAGGATGCATTAATGTCCTACAGGGAGTCCCCAGGCATTATCAGGATTATGCTGATGTATTCCAGAAGCCAGAAAGGCCTGAACTGCCACCCCACAGAGAATACGACTGTGCCATTCCTTTAGAACCAGATACAGTGGTTCCTTTTGGGCGGATGTACTCTCTCACAGAACCAGAGAAACAGATTTTGAAGGAGTACCTAGATGAGAACCTACAAAGCGGGTTGATTACTCCCTCCTCTTCACCCGCCGGGGCTCCTCTTTTCTTTGTACCAAAGAAAACCAAAGATTTGCGTCCTTGTATTGATTTCAGAGGATTAAACAGGATCACTGTTAAAGATCGGTATCCGTTACCCCTCATAAAAGACATCTTAGAAGCAGTCAGAGGAGCTAAGAGATTCACCAAGCTGGATCTACGCGGAGCCTATCATCTTCTAAGAATAAGAGAAGGTGATGAGTGGAAGACTGCCTTTAGAACACCTTTTGGTCACTACGAGTATAGAGTCATGCCATTCGGACTCACTAATGCCCCGTCCATTTTTCAAAGGTTCATGGATTCTATTTTTTCTGATCTTTTGCAACAAACAGTGGTGGTGTATCTCGACGACATCCTAATCTATTCGGTTCATCCAGAGGAACATTCCCAGCAAGTTCGCCAAGTCTTAGAGAGACTCCGACAACATCATTTGTTTTGCAAACCTGAAAAATGTGAGTTTGATCAGACAGTAAAGTACTTGGGATACTGCATAAACCAAACCGGAGTCGCCATGGACTCAGACAAGGTGCAGGCTATATTGAATTGGCCATCTCCTTCTTCCATCAAGGAGACTCAATGTTTTTTGGGGCTAGCCAACTTTTACCGACAATTCAAAGCAGACTTTGCCCAGAAGACCAGCTACATTACTCAAACCCTTAAAAAAGAACATCTAAAGAAGGGTTTTTGTTGGACACCAGGCGCCGAGTCAGCCTTTCAGGATTTAAAGAAAGCCTTTATTCAAGCCCCTATTCTACGACATCCAGACACCAGCAAGCAATTCATTGTTGTCACAGATGCCTCAGAAAGAGCCATCGGGGCTGCTTTATTGCAAAAACAAGACGATGATGATCTAGAACACCCCGTATTTTACTTATCCCACATTCTATCCGATTCTGAGCGGAACTATTCCGTGCTAGAACACGAATTACTCGCCTTAAAAGTCGCGTGCACAGAATGGAGACACTTCTTGATGGGATCAAAGGAACCATTTGAAGCCCGGACTGATCACAGAAATCTACAGTGTCTAAGAAACTTTCAGTGTCAAAATAGTCGGCAGGCTCGATGGGCCTTCTTCTTCAGCCAATATGACTTCTATATCACCTACATCCCTTGTTCCCAGAACACCCTGGCGGATGCCTTGTCCCGACGTTATCCTGAGTGTGGTGATTCCACTGTTCAGAACTTATTTGACAACAATAAGATCATAGGGGTAGCACAGACTTTTTTAGACCAAGTTAAGTCCGAATACGCCCGTCTACACGAAACAGAACTAAATAAGTTACTTCCACAACTGCATACAGATCATGGCTATTATTATCATGACAAGGCCCTGTTTTTACCCACTAAGGCAGTGCAAACCGAAGCTTTACACATGTGCCATGATTCCCCTGTCGCAGGTCATCGAGGAATAAAAGCCACTCAAGACCTTTTGCTTCGCTCCTTCTGGTGGCCAACTCTCAAGGCTGACGCTGAGGCATATGTATTATCTTGTCCTATATGTGCTCAAGCCAAGACACCCCGAACCAGACCAATGGGATTACTTCGCCCATTACCTGTTCCCCCAGGCCCATGGCATACTATCTCCACAGATTTTATGTGCGCATTACCTTCCTCAATGGGAAACCACGTCATAATGGTGACTGTTGACTCCTTCACCAAAATGGCCCACTTCACAGCCTTAAGAAAGTTACCAATGGCAAAAGAATTAGGTCAGATCTTTACTCAAGAAATATTCAGACTTCATGGGTTACCCCAAGTCGTTATATCGGACAGAGGTCCTCAATATATCTCCCGATTCTGGAATCAATTCTGCAAGACCTTGGGAATCAAGGTGGCCTTATCATCCGGGTTCCACCCTCAAACCAATGGACAAACGGAACGACTCAATCAGGGTCTTGAACAGTACTTACGTAGCTTCTGCAATGCTACACAAAGTAATTGGACTCCCTACTTACCGCTTGCAGAATTCTCCTATAACAACTCTCTACACAGTGCCTCGAAGGTCTCTCCTTTCTATGGCTCCTACGGTTTCCATCCCAGGGCCTTCCCAACTCCCCTGAGAGATAACTCCAATCTTCCTGCCATCTCCTCCTACGTTCGACAGCTACGGGGTATACAACGAATTATCCATTCCAACCTTGTGTCCACCAAGTCCCGCATGAAAAGGATAGCAGATACGAGACGCTGTGCGACTCCTCCATATCAGGTCCATGATAAAGTCTGGCTCTCCTCTAGATTCCTACCTCTCCGACTCACTCAAAACAAATTCAAACACCGCTTTTATGGTCCCTTTCTGATTCTCAAAATGATCAACCCAGTGTCTGTGCGTCTTCGCCTACCTCGGACGTGGAAGATCCACCCGGTATTCCATGTCTCGCAACTGAAACCTTACCGTCCTGATCCTTTTCATAGGCAGTTACCCTGTCCCCCTCCTCTGTTGGTTGACAATGTGCCTGAGTACGAGGTTCAGGAAATCTGTGACTCCCGGTTTTTCCATGGGCGCCTCCAATATCTTATTCATTGGAAGGGATACCCTATGAGTGAGTGTTCCTGGGAGGATGCCTCTTCAGTTCATGCTCCTCTTTTGATCCGCCGCTTTTTTCGGCTCTTCCCTCACAAACCCGGGGCCTCGGGGGGGGGGCATACTGTTATGCGGCGTCGCTCGCCGCGGCCGCGGGCTCAGGTCGCGGGGAGCACCGCGGCCGGCGCTCGGGTCGCGGGAAACGCCGCGGCCGACGCTCGGGTCGCGGGGGACGCCGCAGCTCGAGCGAGAGCCGTGGAGGCTCCAAGGAGTTGGTTTAAGGGTCGCGGCACTCGCCGCTTCCCTTACTTCAAGTTCTGCCATAAAGGCAGACGCGGCAGGGCCTGAAACCCCGAGGGGATTTCAGGCCTGGCCGCATACAGCGCATTATGCGCTTAACGTTCTATTGCTTGCATGTTGCATTACCTGCCCACCACTTACCGATATCCTCAGAACAAAACCGAACCCTTGCACATGGTGTACTTTATACTTGCCTTTTCCCTTCCCAGCATGCTGACCACTTCCTCTCTGCCCAGCATGCATTGTTTTCTCTTTGTTAGACGCACATACCTGATTCACTATTGTTTTCTTTTCCCCAATCCAAGATGGTGGTATTTTTACTTCCTGTTTCCTACTTCCTGTCTAGGGGCATATAAGGGGAATTCAGCTGCTTGTCCATTGCGTTGCAACACTCCTTGGTGGTAGTCACGCTCCGATTGATTTCTTCCTGCGAATCCCGTGTGTTCTCGACCTGCCTTGTTCTCCAGTCTTCCTGATCATTGGTCCTAACGCCCTGGTGTGCTCCTTTCGTTTCAGGGAGTTCCTGTGGAGGTTTTTTACCCTACTGGGGTTTTTCCTCTGGGACTCCTTCTGGAGGGCACGGACTGTAGTGGTTTGCTCATACCAAACAGCACCGTGGCTACCGGAAGGGGTCGCCCCTACCTCGGCCAGAGCAGAACCTGCCGGAACCGGGGCCGTTCCCCTACGCCTCTCAACTTCGATGGTAAGCCCATTGAAAACCGTGACACAATCTTCTCAAGTCCACAGCAACACCTGTTCAGAGGCTGCATAACTTAGGGGCCATTATAGATTCCAAACAAGGAAAGGTGTTTCCTTCGGAGGAACGACGGTTATTGATTCTCCAAAAATGCCAGCAGCTCGAGAGAACACCTCAGACCACTGCAAGGGCAATATCCTCTCTACTGGGCTCAATGGCGTCTTGCATCCACCTCATTTCCAATGCTCGCCTCCATATGAGACCCTTACAGGAATGCCTGGAGGATCAATGGTGCCAACTGATGGACAATTGGGAGAGCGGAGTCCTCCTTTCTCCCCACGCCTTGCAATGCCTTAAGTGGTGGTGTTCACCCAACAATCTCTTGGTGGGGATTCCTTTCCAACAACAGCCTCCAGCTCAAACCATCGTAACAGACGCATCGCTGCTCGGATGGGGAGCGCATATGGATCACCTTCGAGTCCAAGGCAAGTGGTCGCAGAGAGAGCGTCTGTATCATATCAACCTGTTGGAGGTTCGCGCAGTCCATCTTGCACTCAAGGCCTTCCTACCATCTCTGAAGACAGAAACTTTCCTCCTCCAGACGGACAATGTGGCCACCATGTATTACGTAAACAAACAAGGAGGCACCAGGTACAGGATCTTATTGAAAGAGGCTCAAACAATCTGGCACTGGCTTTTAGCCAGGAACCTGTCGTTAGTGGAAACTCACCTTCCGGGCATACAGAATGTTCAAGCGGATGCCCTCAGCCGCGCAATGGACGAGAACCACGAATGGGTGTTTTGCAACCCCAGAAAACAAAAAATGCCAAAACTTCACCTCCAGATATTACCATCCAGGGACACTGGGGAATGCCCTGTGGATAAGCTGGTCAGGAGCATTTCTTTACGCCTTTCCACCGCTTCCCCTGATACCGGCAGTCCTCCAGAAGCTATCCAAGGCTCACACCAAGATGATTCTATTTGCCCCAGAATGGCCACGCCAATGGTGGTTTCCAGACCTCCTTCACCGATCACTCAAGCCACACATCAGGCTGCCTCATGGCCCGGACCTACTCACGAAGTTCCGAGGGCAGATATCTCATCCCAACCTCTCATTGTTGAGTTTGGCAGCATGGCTCCTGAGTTAGTGCAATATGGACACTTGAACCTACCTCAGGACTGCATGGAAATCCTAAGAGAAGCAAAGTGCCCTTCCACAAGGTCAGCTTATGCATGCAAGTGGAAAAGGTTCTATGTGTGGTGCTTGGACAACAACGTTGACCCAATATCCTGTGTAGAGGAAACTATCCTGCCATACTTGTTAGGTTTGGCAAAATGTGGATTACAATTGTCATCAATAAAAGTGCACCTGGCGGCTCTAACGGCATATAGAAAGAGCCCCTCTCAACCCTCATTCTTTAGGATTCCAATCATCAATGACTTCCTGGAGGGCTTGAAAAAGGTCTTCCCTCCCATTAGGAGACCTTCTCCTCCATGGGAACTGAATATTGTCCTCTCACGTCTGATGCTACCTCCGTTTGAACCGATCCATAAAGCATCTCTACAACTCCTTACGTGGAAAACTGCTTTTCTGGTGGCAATCACTTCAGCGCGTAGGGTCAGTGAGATCCAGGCCCTTTGCGCTCAAGAACCCTACACGGTTTTTCATTCTGCGAAAGTAGTGATGAGGACGCATCCAAAATTTTTACCAAAAGTCGTTTCAGACTTTCATGTGAATCAAACCATTTCATTACCAACTTTCTTTCAAAATCCAACTACCCCTGCCGAGAGATCTCTGCATTCTCTGGACGTAAAGAGGGTTTTAAAGTTTTACTTGGACAGGACAAAATGCTTGGGTAAATCACAGCAGCTCTTTGTGAACTATGGCCCAGTTAGAACAGGGTTGGGCACGTCTAAACAATCTTTATCCAGATGGATTGTTTCATGTATAGTGTTGTGTTATCAGTTAGCAAATAAATCTCTTGATGGCAGGCCAAAAGCCCATTCTACTAGAGGGAAGGCAGCTACTGCGGCCTTAATGAGAAATATCCCTTTGGCAGAGATATGCAAGGCGGCCACTTGGAAATCGGTCCATACCTTTACGCAACATTACTGCCTTGATACAGATGCTAGGGCTGATGCGCAGGTTGGACAGGCCTCGCTCAGGAATCTATTTGCATGATTCAGGTTTTCAGTATTATTCTGTCTACTCCACCGCGGTTATGGGGATGGGCTTGCTAGTCTATTCAGTGCTTATGACTATACATGGAAATCCCCTACGAGAGAAGGAATGATTTCTTACCTGTAACTCCAGTGCTCTCGTAGGGGTATTTCCATGATAGTCATAAGCAACCCTCCCTCCTCCCCGGTGGAGCTGACATAGGAAAAGTTGCCATAATAATATTGATGTTGGTACTACAACTAATGTTTTTGTTTCTTCATGTCAGGTTGCATGCTTTCAAAAAAGAACTGAGGCAACTGCCTTTTGCTGTGCATGATGGGATACAGGAAGACTTTGCTTTCTTAAAGGCACAGCTCTATTTACATCCTGTATAATGGCAGCCTATGGGCTACACTGCCACGCATTGTTTTTTCTCTCTTTTGGAAATGTAAATAAAGTTTGAGAATGTATTTTATATTACATTTCTAGAATAAATGTATTTTTGAAGATGTATTTACACTGCACCTGTCGTTCTTTCCAACAATTTGGTCTGTGTAGCTCTTCACATAGTGTTATTCTTAAGTGATTTTGACAGGCCTTTTTAAAAGGGCTGCTATCTGCACTTAAGAATATATATTTCAGATCAGTGCTCCGGGGTCCCCGCAGGCGCGCGGAACTATTCAGTGCTTATGACTATCATGGAAATACCCCTACGAGAGAACTGGAGTTACAGGTAAGAAACCATTCCTTCTACACTCATAAGGGATAACTGGAACTGGAGAGTGTAAGTACCCCTTGGTACCCACTACAAGCCAGGCCAGCCTCCTACAGGCGGTAAAGGCTCCTATTTCTTCTATTAAACCTCCGCCGACGAGGATTCCAGAAAAAATTGCGTCGCTGACAACGTCGACGCCTTCGTCGATGAGAACATCGCCGTTGATAACATCGTCTATGAAAGCCCCGTCGACTGCAACACCACCGACGAGAGCTTCGTCGGCTGTATCTCTGTCGACGGGGACATCGTTGACGAGGCCGTCGTCGACGAGACCACTGTCGACGAAACCACCGTCGATGAGACCACTGTTATCAACACCATTGTTGACGAGACCGTTGTTGATAAATGGATCATCTGTTATAACAGTGCCGTCGTCAGGACCATCGTCGTTGACACCATCGACTATGCCAATGGTGCCTGTGAGCCAGATAGAGGCCATTCCTACCTCTTCTGGGTCTCCTGCTCTTTGAGCCATGTTTAAGATCACATTTTTGCCCAGATCGCCAATCTGTCCTACAGACACTTCACCAAGTAAGGTGTCAACCGTATTACCTAGTCATTTGCTGGACTGGGAGGAATCGGATGAGGGTCCATTTGGAGATGCACACAGCCCATCCCAGTTGCATGTTAAATACCAGGAAGAGTATGACGATGATGATTATGATCAATATCAACCTTATTACTCTCATCAAGAGCGCTATTATCAACCGCCTCAACCAAGAGACTCTGTCCAGATGCCTGCCTCCTTGATCCAGGGCTTACAGTCAATGTTGCAGGATTATAGGAGGAGGTTCCCAGTTACAGCAGAAGATCAACCACCACCAGCAACTTCTCCTGTTACACCAAGGAGTGTACCTCCACCTCCAGCTACTCCCAGGATGACTCCTCCTTCCGTGTTAGCTGCTCCCCCTGGAGATGAAGTTTTGACATCAGGGGAAGAGGAGATGAAGGGGAGATATCGACGCCATAGCATCCTACTGAGGAATGGGATGACTACTTAGCCCCCAATCCTTCTCCACCGCCTCCTCACCCTTCAGATTCTCCACCGGAGGATATAGGTGGCTTTCACAATTTAATGGATAGGGCGGCCGCACGCTTCCACCTGCCAACATCTGTCTCGCAGTCTGAATCTTCCTCCATGATTTTAAAGAACAAGCAAGGAAGTCTGTAAGAGCCATTCCTATTATTGACTTTATATGGAGCGAGGGTATCAAGATCATGCGCAACCCGGCAACAGTTCCACCAGTGCCACAAAAGCTTAACAAAAAATACAAGGCAACTCAGGACTCTCCGGCATGTCTAACTGGTCACCCAAAGCCGGACTCTATCATTTCTCAAGCGGCTTAAAGGCATTCTAAGAACCCATCGGCACCTATCTCTACTCCTCCAGATAGAGAAGAAAGTAGATTAGATAACGTGGGAAAAAGGTTCTCCTCCATGTCAGCACTTACTGTTAGGGCAGCAAATTCCTTAGCAATCCTGGGTCGTTATGATCGACAGATGTGGTCTGATATGCAGGCTTTTATGGACCTCATCCCTGAAAGCTAACAAGCAGAGGCACAGAAGATCCTCCAAGAAGTTCAGTGTACGTCTGAAGAGATAATTGACTGCGCTTTAGATATAGCCTCCACCGGTTTTTGTCAGCTGGCTGGTGCTGCAGTATTACGCCGACAGGGTTGGCTCAAGGCCACATCTTTCAGAGCAGAAGTGCAGTCCAGAATTCTTGACATGTCTTACGACGGAGAATCTCTCTTTGGCAAGCATGTAGACGGGTCACTGCAGGCCATCAAGACCGACAAAGATACTGCTAAGTCCCTAGATACCTTGCAGTACCATTAACAGCCCTTTCGGAGTGCTAGAGAAAGGGGATTTACCTCATTTTGAGGTTCATTTCACAGGCAGTATCAGCAGCCCCAATATAGACCATCCTATCAGCAGCAGTATAGACAACCATCTACTGCCTCATACGCCAGACAGGGAGGAAAGAGAAGACAGGGTTCCCAAAATCGGATCAACCCAAAAAACAACAATCATCACCAGGCACCGGCCATTTTTTCCCAATATTTACAGACTCAACAAGTAGGAGCGAACATCTCCAATTACATCCAGGAGTGGAAAAACATAACATCAGACAAATGGGTGCTGGATATAGTGACTTGAAGTCATACCTTGGAATTCATACAAAATCCACCGCATCATCCACCAGGAACATCCAGACCATTCCATCTTCGCCTGCTTCAGCAGGAAGTATTCCTGATGCTTGCCAAGGGAGCGATAGAAAAGGTTCCGGTTCAGCAAAAAGGTCTTGGGTTCTCTTCCTGGTTCTTTTTGATATAGAAGAAGTCAGGGGAATGGAGACTGATACTAGATATCAGGAAGCTCAACAAGTTCTTTCGGAAACAATCCTTTCGGATGATCACGCTGTTGGATATCCAACACCTTCTCAATCCTGGAGATTTTATGACAACAATGGATCTCCAGAATGCTTATTTTCACATACCAATACATCAAAAACATTGCAAGTATCTCCGCTTTACTGTGGCCGGTGCACATTATCAATTCAAAGTTCTCCCATTTGGTCTGAAGTCAACTCCACAAATTTTCACGAAATGTCTCGCCCCAGTCACAGGTTTTCTCTGCAACAGGGGTTTTCAGGTGTTTCCATACCTGGACGACTGGCTCATAAAAGCTCCTTCTTCACTACTAGCGTCCAAGGCTACAAGCGCTTGGCTGAAATGATTTTGCAGTTTGGGGCTAACAGTAAATCTGCAGAAGTCAGTCATCATTCCCTCACGCAGGAGAGTCTTCTTGGGTGCAGAACTAGACACCATCAAAAACAAGGCATACCTCACCCTGGCACGGCAGCAGAAACTAACCAACCTTGCCTGTCAGTATTTCCAGAAAAAAGTTTGTTTCAGTACGACTGTCCAAGTCGCTTCTAGGCATGATTTCCTCAGCCATCTTCCTAGTTTGTCTAGCAAGATTGAGAATGAGACCTTTACAAGAGGAGTTACAGCTCCAATGGACCCAGTCGCAAGGATCCTCTGACGACTTAATAAATGTTACACCAAGAATTCGACAGGATTTGCGATGGTGGTCTCAGACCAACCATCTCTCCCAAGGACTTACTTTTCTAACGCCATTAACAGATTTTATCATCACCACAGGCACTTCCTTGGAAGGCTGGGGAGGCCATTTACAAGACATGTGCATTCAGGGAAGATGATCGGATGCTCACAAAGGAATGCACATAAATCTGTTGGAATTAAAGGCGATCCACCTCACGCTTAAGGCTTTTCTTCCACGCATTGCAAGGTCATCAGTGTTGGTCCGGACGGACAACACAACAAGTATGTTTTATATCAACAAGCGGGGAGGAACAAGATCCCTCTCCCTCTCAAGGGAAGCTCAATCTCTTTGGGACTGGCTCACACTGCACAATATTCGCCTCAGGGTGGAGCACCTGCCAGGGGTCAACAACGTCCTAGCGGATTCTCTCAGCAGGACGGACGACAACTGCCACGAGTGGGAACTCAACCAGAAGATACTCAACAGCGTCTTCCATCTCTTTTGATGAGATGGGCCAGGATCTTTGCCTATGCTTTTCCCCCCATCCCGTTGATCCCTAGTCTCCTCAGGAAGATGAAGTCGGAGTGCTGCAGGATCATTCTCATAGCGCCCAGATGGCCCAGGCAGTATTGGTACACAGAGCTTCTACTCCGGTCCGTGGCCAATCCTATGCGCCTTCCCTGCAACCACGACCTTCTCACGAAGAATCAGGGTCAGATTCTTCATCCCGATCCAACATCAGTTCAATTGCACGCTTGGCTCCTGAGTTCCGAGAGTTCCAGGGTATGAACATTGATCAGGAATGCAGACGGATTTTATCTAGGGCACGAGCGGACAGTACAAATAAGACGTACAAGCTCAAATGGAAGAGATTTTGGGGGTGATTCTCCGGCCGCCCGCCAAGCGGGAACCGCCAGAAGACCGTACCGCGGTCGAAAGACCGTGGCGGTCATTCTGGGTTTCCCACTGGGCTGGCGGGCGACCGCCAAAAGGCCCCCCGCCAGCCCAGTGGGAAACAGCCTTCCCACAAGGACGCCGGCTCAGGATTGAGCCGGCGGAGTGGGAAGGTGCGACGGGTGCAGTGGCACCCGTCGCGTATTTCAGTGTCTGCAAAGCAGACACTGAAATACAAGGTGGGGCCCTCTTACGGGGGCCCCTGCAGTGCCCATGCCATTGGCATGGGCACTGCAGGGGCCCCCAGGGGCCCCACGACACCCCCTACCGCCATCCTGTTCCTGGCGGGAGACCCGCCAGGAACAGGATGGCGGTAGGGGGTGTCAGAATCCCCATGGCGGCGGAGCGCGCTCCGCCGCCATGGAGGATTCTCAAGGGCAGCGGAAAGTCGGCGGTACACCGCCGACTTTCCGTTTCTGGCCGCGGCTGAACCGCCGCGGTCAGAATGCCCAGCGGTGCACCGCCAGCCTGTTGGCGGTGCTACCGTGGTCATTCGCCCTGGCGGTTTTTACCGCCAGGGTTAGAATGACCACCTTTGTGTTTGGTGTTCTCAGAACAAGTTCCATCCTTTACAGATTAAGCCGGAACAAATTCTCTCGTACCTTCTCACCCTCTCAAAGGCTGGTCTATGCCATGCATCGGTTAAGATTCATTTGGCAGCTATAGGCTCCTATAGACGCTCTACTGATATGCCCTCACTCGGCTCATCCAGGATTATCAAACAGTTCATGAAAGGCCTCTTCCACACATTCCCTCTGGTGCGTCCACCTCCACTAGAGTGGCATTTGAATGTAGTCCTGTCCCAGCTATTGAAAGCTCAGTTCAAACCTATTCACAGAGCTGAACTAAAGTACATCACCTGGAAGGTGGCAACTCTGCTTGCTCTTACTTCCACCAGGAGAGTCAGCGATATACAGGCTTTAACTACTAAAGAACCTTTTCTGGTTTTTTCGGATGACTTTGTCCTGCTCAGGACCAACCCCAGGTACATTCCTAAAGTGCCATCATCATTTCACCTGAATGAGCCTGTGATACTACGAACTTTTTTCCCAAATCCATCTACAATCGCAGAAAAGGCTCTGCATTCTTTGGACATCAAGAGATGCCTCAAATTTTACCTCCAGAGTACCAGACAAATAAGGAAATCAGATCAGCTGTTGGTATCTTATGCTCATGGACGGCAAGGAGCAGGGGTCACTAAGGCCACCATAGCCCGGTGGATTGCTTCTACAATTCAGTTTTGCCACACCAAAGCAAGAAAACCGTTGACTAAGTGCCCGAGAGCGCACTCCATGAGAGCAGTCTCCACATCGCCTGCTCTGTTTCAGGGCATTGCCCTGGATAAAATATGTCAGGCTGCGACATGGAAGACTACGCACTCCTTTACGCAGCACTACTGTTTGGAATTGTCGCAGAGAACTGACTCTCTAGTTGGACAAGCTGTCTTACGTCATCTCTTTCATTAAGGTGAGACCTTTCCTTTATTGTGTAGAAACTATTTTATATGCAATAGTCTATAATTGCTATGCAATATAGTTTGAGATACTGTTATATCTATATATATATATTTAAGGTATATATGGGTATATATGTATATATATATATATATATATATATATTTATATGTATATTTGTTTTAGGCTCATAATACAAGATTTATGAGCTGGTTATTTGGTAATATGTTTTAGTGGATTTCTATGTTCTAACCCTCCATCCACTGCGGGCATGATGTTTATCAAGAGTACTGCTGGCTATTCAGATTCAAGCATGTGAATTTATGAAAGATCCAATACTGGATGAGAAAACAAGTTACTTACCTGTAACTACAGTTATCCAGTATTGGTATCTTTCATAAATTCACATGCGACCCACCCTCCTCCCCTTGGACGCTCGCATTTCCTCTCATGTCATAATCTTTTTCACTCTTGTGCTAGAAAATCTGAGGAAAGGAGCTTCTCTGGACAGTGTTCTAGAGGGTGCTGGTACCTGATTGGCCAGCAGCCAGGTTTGGGTCCTTTTCACAAAAGGACTTAGATAGGCTATATGAGTGACTGGTGTTACCATTATAGCCTATAGATTTTATTTTTTATTTTTTAATTATTGCTTTTTATGTACCGTGGGACTCCCACTTCGACGACGGGGATGATTCAAGCATGTGAATTTATGAAAGATACCAATACTGGATAACTGCAGTTACAGGTAAGTAACTTGTTTTCTTATTGTAAGGGATGGTTGTGCAACCACACCATGTAATAAACTCACAAACCTGTCTTGAATCAATCAAGTTTATTCACAAAAAGTTACCTCAACCATTGATAGATGTGGCTTCGAGGAGTCAGACTTTGTTAAAGGAACAAGTGCAAAGTATTTAGAAGTACCAAAACAGTTGAGCAAGAAAGAAATAGGACACAAAGAAAATCTGACACCAATTTATAAAAATAGCTCCTGTTTTTGTGAATTTTAGACACTAGAATGAGCAAAATCCACCAGGGGATACAGGAGATCTAGATTATTAAGCACATAATAACTGCTTTTCATTCAACTCGCAAACAGGCATTGGCAGCAACTGCAGTTAGCTTTTACTTGGAAAACATTTGTAAAGTGGTGTTCAACTACCCTGGCTACTACATTGCGGGCAACCAGCTCCGGCAGGGTGCATATCACAGGGGCAAATAAGGCATGGCCGGACAGTTACCTTTCAGTCAATGCAGTCGCTAGTCCAGTTTGCGTCTGTATGGTCGAACCTCCACAGACATCAATGTAGTGGTCGTGATGAAAGGTTTACAGGATGCTGACGATGCTGAAGGTATGCGCAGGATGCTGATCTGGTGTCAGGGGTTTTCTTGGAGCCACCCATCACTCTACGAAATGGTTGAGATACTTTGGCCACAGAAGCCGATGTTCCTCAAAGTCCAGTTGAAGTCCAGCCAAAAACCAGTGGCCACTGGTCTGTGGTTTCCAGTTACAGCGAAACAATTGGTTCCCTGTAACTGAGGTCAGTGTCTGTCTTAGGCGACCAAACTGCATGCTGGTGACCCTCCCGGGTCCTCAGGTGCAACTTTTGAGCATTGAGACTCAGTTTCTCAGGCTGCACTTCAGAAATTAGTTGTGGTCAAGCAATTGTGGCTACTAACTCACCAAGATAATCCTTTTCAGCTTCTGTGGCGCTGCAGCTGTAGCAGGAAGTCAGCCAGCTGACTCTCGGAGTAACATCTTTTGTCTGAGACTCTGGGACGACTTTTCCTCAAGCAGGGCACCACAGGCACAGTTCTCTCTTTGCTTGCCCAAGGATCAGAAGTTGAATTTGGGGCAGCAGCTCCTTGCCGGTTCTGGGATACAACTGGGCAATCCTTCTTTGCTTCTCTCTGCTGCAGATATCATCTGAGGTGTCTTGTCCTCAGGGCTCAGGGGATGCAGTGCTTGCTAGTCACTAGGTTACCAGGTCTCCTCCTGTCTGATGATGACTTCCTGTATAGTGCAGCATTTAGCTCTCCCAAAATGCAATATTCTTCTCACTCCCAAGATAGCAGCATCCCTCTCTCAGTGTGTGGAGCTTTGTAGCCCATCCTACAGGTATGGCTACCTGAGGGGTGCACGCCTACAGGAAAACTAGTTTTCCCCTCTGTGTCTCCAACGTCAACCTGTTTATCAGAACAAAAGGGAAGCCTCTGTCATGTGTGTCCACCATTTGCCCTTCAAAGACGACTTCCTTTCTAAAGATTGCCTTTTGGCTTACATCCTGTATTGCCTTCCTGCCATGGAGACGTAGCACCTCTTCCAATGGCAGGACCTTTATGTTCCTTTCTGAGAATTGTTCACACCTCCCCCAGGGAAGACAGAAGGCTGTCTTGTTGCCAGCAATTGTAAATGATCACTGGAAAACCTTTCACCTTTCAGGTGTTCCAAGCTATTCATACAAAGCCCTCCATGTGTAAACTGGTCACAACACCTTACACTGGTAAGTAGGAGATGGTACTGTTGTGTATTCCTGTCAGCTGGTGGGGATGGGACACAGATCTGACAACTCCCCTTACTGACAACCAGTTGAAGTATTGCTGTACTCAATCATCTGCACTCTCCCCTAATTGTAGGTACCAGCTGGTGCATTTCAAGTACATTTATAAATTAATAATGTACAAAATGGGGTTGACTGATGATGCGCGCTGCGTGCAATGCGCGGTGCCTTCCGCTGACTTCTTACATCTTGTCTGGGGCTGTCCTGGTGTGCAGCAGTATTGGAGAATGGTATTACACCCTGGTGGAGATTACAAGACACGCACTCGAGCACTCCCCATGTGTGCCACTTCTGGGATATGTGAAAGATATTGCAGCTGACGCATGAAAATTAACTGCTCTCCTCTCATTCTTGGGTCCTATTCCCCTTTTTTCCCTTTTTTCGATTTTCCCTTTTCAGCATTGTAAACAATGTTGCAGTGACAGCAGATATTGGGGGTTATTCTAACTTTGGAGGAGGTGTTAATCCGTCCCAAAAGTGACGGAAAAGTGACGGATTTACCACCAGCCGTATTACGAGTCCATTATATCCTATGGAACTCGTAATACGGCTGGTGGTATATCCGTCACTTTACCGTCACTTTTGGGACGGATTAACACTCCTCCAAAGTTAGAATAACCCCCATTATTTGGTAGTAATTCTAGATTGTGCTTTTTTGTGACAGTACTGGCTTGCCCGTTGTTTACCTCTGGCTTGATTGAAAACTTCAATAAATATAATAAAAAATAAAAGAAACCTTAAAAGAAAACTTATGGCAATTGTGGACGAATCAATCAGACACATACCTTTTTAGGATCAGAGCACTGGCACTGAGGTCTGGTTAGTAATTCTCAGGGCACAGTCAACAAATCAACCGCATCAGTTCAAAACTTTAAAGTGATCATACAAAAAAGGGGCATTTTCTTACACAGCAGTACTGCCCCTACACTTCTTCAGCTTAATAAAGTCTTGAAGGCATACCTATTTATAGAACAAATCCACCTCCCCTCCCAGAACCTATTACCCCTTGCCTAGACTCACTCTCTAATTGTATGCCTGTATTCAACCCTAAGCAGTGCTCAGGTGCCTTTCACCTGGGCCTATGCTATGCAAGAACCACATACATACATCTCTACATATGTACTACAATTCTTCCTCATAAGGGAACAAACTTAGACGCTGCTGGTAGGAATGTTTGTGGCATGTCTACAACTTCATTGAAAGCTACCAGTGCCTCTGCTCTTCTGGGTAGGTATGACAAGTCACCTTGCAGTGTTTCATAGAAGACTTGCCTTGTCAGCATTGGCGAAGACATTAAAGAGATCCTGAATGAATGCATGATGGCATTAGGTCAGATAATATTTGTTGCTTCTGATCTTGCTGCCCAAGGCTACTGTTACAGCCAGAAGGCGTTCTTGTTGGCTCTATCTAACAGGTTTCAAATCAGAGGCTGAAAAAAGAATCTTCCATCTTCCTTTCTCAGGCAGTACTCTATTATGCTGTTAGGTAGGTGAAGAGTAGCAATGCATGAAGACACCGAGGCCCTGATTTATACTTTTTTTATGCCGCATAACCGTAATTTTTTGATGCAAAAAATGTTTTGATTGCATCAATAAGTGACGGTAATGCTGCGCAAAAAAAGTATAAATCAGGGCCTGAATGTGTTCGGCCTCGGATGAAAAAGCACAGAAGCGTAGCTAGAGGTCTTATAAATGATGCTACTTCCCACCTCTTAGTGACTTCAGCTTCAATAACATTGACTGAGGCAATCCCCCTCCTTTATTCACTATGGTAGGATCTCAAACAAAACATTTGTAAAACAGCTGTTCTCTAAGATCTAATCCCTTCGAAGAATTCAGCCCATCTCCATTGGGTAAGGCTACATTAGTGGCCCAACAAGGGAATTCCTGTTAATTTCTGTTGCACAAGAAAAGACCCAAGCATAAAGTCTAACCCATAAGACAACAAACATGTACATAAGGGAAAAAACATGATGCTAGCACTATCTCATGTCTACCCTCTGTTGAATTAATGAGGATGGATGTTCACCATAGATCTTCAAGGCATCTACTTCTATGTCCTGATTGCAGAAAAGCATTGGAAGTTCATGGCAGCGAGTGACTATTAGCAATACAGGGTCCTGCCTTTTGTCCTCCATTCTGCTCCAGTAACCTTTTGGAAGTACGTGCCAGTAGTGATGGCAAAGGTGAGAAGACAAGCATTTTTCATCTATGTGTATCCAGACGGCTGGGTCATCAAAGCTATAAGCCCTCAACAAGTTCTTCAGCTACACCAGATAGCAGGCTTTTCCGTTTATAGCATTGGTCAGCATGTCAGTCAGAAGAAATTGACTCCAATACAATGTATCAGCTACTTGGGGTCAGTTTTGGATGCAAAAGTGTATCCTCGAAAGGGGAGACATTAATAAGCCTGTCTGAAGTGTCAGTCTTTTCAAAGACAAAGAACCCAACTGCAAGACATGTTTTATCCCTTGTAGGATTGGTGGGAACTTGCATTTTTCTTCTGGCCCCACATGCTCGCATTCAAATGAGAACACTGGAAATAAGCCCAGAGCACAAGTGGTGCCAATGCTATGACAATTTGGAAGTCTTGCTTACTCTGAAGCTTAGCTGCAACCCACTCCCGTCCCAGGTGGTGCCATTTACAAAACCTTCTGTCAGAATACATTTTACATAATGTGTCAGAAAGCAGGTAAGGATATTCGTCAAGTGCTGGGAAAATGGTCCTACACTGAAAAGATTTACCATATCACAACATCTGGAACTCAGGACAGCGCACTGCATCCTAAATAGTTTCATCCAGCATTCAGAATGAATTTTCTTCTAGTTTAAATTGGCAATACTAGGAAGGTGCACTATGTGTAAAAGCAAGTGGAACGATATCCCAAGTACTGTCTCAAGAAGCACAGTTGATCTCCAAGTAGCGTATGCAAGAAAACCTCCACATCATAGCAGTACACCTTCCATGTTTTTAAAATGTGACAGTAGAATCGACCAAGAAATTGGTTCCAAACTGACACCATGCTGAATGATGTCTTATTCGACTGGAGCTTTCCTCAGATAAACCTCTTCACTGATGCAAACAACAAAATTGCCCAGAAATCACTTCCAGGGAAAGGGGATGCTCTTTTGATTGAATGGTCAGATTCCCCTTGTACTCTTGATCATCATCAACTGGCATTCTGGGCCAGAGCGTCCTAACAGCACCAGAGTGAGCCTGGCAATTGTGGGTAATAAACCTTTCTCACCTGTCATACCACCTACACAGGAGGCTACTGTGCATACTGGATGTGTTCACAAGTTTGAGGGACAAAACCTGCACTTCATTGTCAATGACTCTGCTCCTAAACTCAAACATTATGGACTTTTGAATTTCCCTTAAGACTGACTGGACATTTTGAAAAGCTGGCAATTTGTCCACCCATAAGCTAGAGTGTTCAATAAAAGAGAACCTGCATTTGATACTTAGAGAAGAACATTGGTACCCGCAAGTTTAAAGAAATAATGGTACTCCCTTAACTTCTTTATTTGGCCAGATCAGGAAGCATTTCTTGTTCAAAGATGTACATTTTCAAGTCATTTCTGTTTCTAGAAAATGTCTTTTGCAAACCTCTTTTTTCAGCATCCTAGTCTTAGAGGATTTCATAGAGAGTATTAACACTTTGTAAGCCGCGGACGTAATGGTGACGTCTGTAGCAGCGCCTCTCAGGGGCCACGGACGTAACCATTACATCCGTGTACCGGCCCTCGGGGGAAGTGCTAACGCTCCCCCCCCAAGGGCCAAGGTCAGGGTTGGAAGGGGAATCGCTTCCCCTTTCACCCCCGCCCCCTGGCATCTGATGGCGTTAGCACGCGCTTTCACGCGCTGCCCTCTTCAGATGCCTTCCCCTCCGCGCTGGAAGCTCAGCTTCCAGCACTGATCGGAAGAGAAATGCTTTTGCGTTTCTCTTCCGATCACTGGAGAAAGGCCTTTCCTCTCCTTTCATGTCTTTCTCAGCATTTCTGCTGCCCGATTGCGATGCTATCGGGCAGCAGAAATGCCCACTAGACACCAGAGAAATTTTGTTTATATTGTAATTGTCATGAGGGTAGCTGCCCCTCATTATATGATTAGGCTGATCTGCCCCCGGGGGGGAGTGGGGGGGGGGGGTGGTGGTGTAAGAAAACCCCCAGACACCTGTGTTTATTGTTTTCTTTTATTTGACACCAGAGATTTTTTTATTTTATTATACTTACGCATAAGGGGAGTGGCCCCTTGTGCAAGGGCTGCTCCCCGGGTGAGGGGGAATATTGTTAGGCCTTTCTGCCCCCCTGGAGACAGATCGGCCTAATATAATTAGGCCAATCTGTCCCCGGGGGGGGGCTAAAACCTCTAGACACCAGGGATATATTTTTTTTATTTACTTTATGTTTTTATGTATGGGAAGCGACCCCTTAGGCAAGGGTCGCTCCCCTGGGGGGCAAATTGTATTTAGGTCATTTCTGCTCCCTTTGGGGACAGATCGGACTATTTTTGTTATGCCAATCTGCCCCCAAGGGGGGAAGAAACCACTAGACACCAGGGATTGGTGTGTGTGTATGTGTGTGTTTTGTTTGGGGGGCAGCCCCTTGGGCAAGGGTCGCTCCCCATGGGGGCACATTACTGTTGGCCATATTTGCCCCTCTTGGGGGCAGATTGGCCTATTTTTGGAAGGCCCATCTGCCCCCACAGGGAGCAAAAAGCCCACCAGAGACCAGGGAAGATTGTTTTTTCAAATTAAGATGGTGGAGGTATTGCCGTCCCCCACCCCAAATAAATGGGGCCAAAGTTGTTCTGCCCACCAGTGGGCAGATGGGGCAGTTACCCCCAATCCAAACCCAGGAGGGGCAGAAAGTCTCCCAGATGCCAGGGAATTGAAATAAAACAAAAAATTGTGGGGTGGTGGCTACCAACCAGTATGGTCCTGGTTATGCCCCCACCCCATCTGGAGGGAGTAACAGTCTTTCAGCTCTCCCCCCGCATACTAAAACATATTTTCCCATGGCAAGCAAGAGGACATTTGATTATTTGGGGTTATGGTTTTACATTTGGGCCATGAGAGCTTGGTAACTCTCAAAATCGTCCCACTTGGAATGGTAAGGGCTGCACTTTTTTGACTTTGGGACGCTGCCATGTAGAAAAATGCACAAGACCTAGACGCATCTGAATACTAAACATCTGGTTGATTCCAGGGTGGTGTGCTTCACATGCACCCACCACCATTTTCTTACCCACAATGCCCTGCAAACCTCATCTTTGCTGGAAATCACACATTTTTCCCACATTCTGCAGGAATCCACAAAATTCCTACCACCCAACATTGTCTCATCTCTACCGATAAAAATTCTGCTGCACTTGTCAGCCTAAAAATGATTTTTACAAACTGTGCTTTTGGACCCGCTTTGGTTCCCCCTCAATTTCAACATGTTTTTGGCTCTTCCCTGTCACAGGCACTTGGCCCAGCAACACAAGTGAGGTATCATTTTTACCGGGAGACTGAGGGGAACGTTGGGTAGGAAAGTTGTCCCGGTGCGGTGATCCCACAAAGAAATGTGGGAAAAATGTGATTTTGTTAGCTAAATTTGAGGTTTGCTGAGGATTCTGGGTAAGAAAACATTGGGGGATCCATGCAAATCACACCTCCCTGGACTACCTCGGGTGTCTAGTTTTCACAAATGTCTGGGTTTGGTAGGTTTCCCTAGATGGCTGCTGAGCCCAGGACCAAAAACTCAGGTGCCCTCCCGCAAAAACAGGTAGTTTTGTATTTGATAATTTTGATGTGTCCAGATAGTGTTTTGGGGCATTTCCTGTCGCGAGAACTAGGCCTACCCACACAGGTGAGGTACCATTTGTATCGGGAGACTTGAGGGAACACAGCATAGCAAAACAAGTGTTATTGCCCCTTGTCTTTCTCAACATTTTTTCCTTCCAAGTGTAAGACAGTGTATAAAAAAGACGTCTATTTGAGAAATGCCCTGTAATTCACATGCTAGTATGGGCACCCCAGAATTCAGAGATGGGCAAATAACCACTGCTTCTCAAGACCTTATCTTGTGCCCATTTTGGAAATACAAAGGTTTCCTTGATACCTATTTTTCACTCTTTATATTTCAGCAAATGAATTGCTGTATACCCGGTATACCCGGTATTCAATGAAAACCCATTAGAAGGTGCAGCTCATTTATTGGGTCTGGGTACCTAGGGTTCTTGATGAACCTATGAACCCTATATATCCCCGCAACCAGAAGATCCAGAAGACGTAATGGTAAATTGCTTTAAAAAATCTGATATTGCAAGAAAAAGTTAGAGTAAAACGTTTAGAAAAATGGTTGTTTTTTCACCTCAATTTCAATATTTTTTTATTTCAGCTGTTATTTTCTGTATAAAAACTTTGTAGGATCTACATAAATGGCCCCTTGCTGAATTCAGAATTTTGTCTACGTTTCAGACATGTTTTTCTTTCCGGGATCATTGGTTTCACACCCCATTCCGTCACTAACTGGAAGGAGGCTGAAAGCACAAAAAATAGTAAAAATGGGGTATGTCCCACTAAAAGGCCAAAATTGTGTTGAAAAATTGGGTTTTCTGATTCAAGTCTGCCTGTTCCTGAAAGCTGTGAAGATGGTGATTTTAGCACTGCAAACCCTTGTTGATGCTATTTTCAAGGAAAAATCACAAGCCTTCTTCTGTAGCCCTTTTTAATTTTTTTTGAAAAAAACGAAATTTTCACTGTATTTTGGCTAATTTCTTGGTCTCCTTCAAGGGAACCCCCAAAGTATGGGTACCTCTAGAATCCCTAGGATGTTGGAAAAAAATGACACAAATTTGGCGTGGGTAGCTTATGTGGACAAAAACGATCAGGGTCTAAGCGTGAACTGCCCCAAACAGCCAAAAAAAGGCTTGGCACCTGAGGGGGAAAAGGCCTGGCAGCGAAGGGCTTAAGAAGACTGTTCCCTATTAGAAGCCTCCCTCCTTGACAGATGAAGTTTGTTTTCTGTCAAAGTCCACAATTTGAGTCAAAATACAAGACTTCTCTGCAGCATAGCTTTTGGAAATTTGTAAGGCAGCCACCTGGAGATCTATTCATACCTGTAAGACCATTACTGTTTTCATTAAGACTCTGTAATGCATGCCTAAGTGGTTTAGGCCTCTATGAGGAACGTCCATAGCTAAAGCATGACCTTTTTCTTTTTTATCCTGATCGACTTTGTTGGGCATGGGCTCAGTATTCTATTTAGTGATTATGCAAGAAGATCCTCTAATAGAGAAGGAACAGTTTTTTCCTGCAGTCCTGGCTCTCGTTATGAAGAAGCCATTGAAATCCACTGGAATCATCATAAGCCTTTCTTCATCCCTTGTGGAAAATAAGAAATATGATTGCTTCATGAGCAGTATCCATATCTCTATCAGTAAACAAATATTGTAAATGAATTCTTGGTACTAGAACATGATTTTACATGTATTGTTACTTGTATGATATGCTAATCATGGTTTTATATAGAATATTGCACTTTTATAATTGCTTCTTGCACCTGAAAAAAAGGAACTTTTGATTCTGGTTCTGTTTTGCTGGTCAGTACAAGCTGGAGCAGCTGTTGGTTACAGGGCATGATGGGATGCTAGGTAAAAGGGATTCTTTATGGGTGTAGTACAGAGGTCTTCAATCTATGGGCCCCAGCCCCCGTGGGGAGGGCGGGGGCGTGGAGTATTGGGCTTGGGGTCACGCATTCACCCAGCCTCACTTTGTCCCAGTGTTAAAATGCTTCAGCTGAACTTTGATTCAGTAAGTCTTGTGTTCTGTGAAACAAAGCCGCTAAATGCCTTGTGTCGGGGGGCCTGCTTCCTGAATGAGATGTTAATCTGCACATGTAAAGGATGCTTTGGGGCTGGTACTGTCTTTAATAGACCTAATCAATGGAAGATTTGTGATGATAAACATTTATTCTTTTTGAGTGGTAGTGCAAAAAGTTAACAACTGCCCTATGATGTGTGCACTTTTAATTGTAATTGTATTTACATAGCGCTTACTTCACCAGGAGCTGTTCAAGGGGCAGCTGTTAAAACAAGCATTTGCAATGCAATAGGTCTTGCATTTACGAGAGTTAGAACGATAGGCATTGTAAATGGCATTGTCTTTTACCTATGTCTTTTGTTTTGGAGTGTAGAGGATGTATATGGCGTGAAGTGGACATGTGTGGCTTGTATTTTAATTGTTCCCCATGGAATTGTGCAGTGTGGAATTGTGTGGTACAGAGTGTATTTGCGTAGTGGAATTACGTGGCCTGGTGAATATATATGGGTGCGCTGTGGTGCCCTCTGTGGGCTGTTTTGAGCATTACAGACTAATGCCAAAAATGTATTCCTGATAATTGTTTTTTGGGGTGTACATGATGATTGTATATGTTTTATTCATCTCTCCTTATTACAGTTATGACCATGCTTTAGGCCACCATAAAATCCTTATTATACTATGACTGTTTGAACACTCTAGATATGTTTGGGTGACACTTCTATTCATTTCTCATGTTAGTCTTCTGTGGCTGTCTTGTGTATTTTTGGGGGGGAATTGTGTTAGCCAGCCAGCAACTCTGATGGCGGGGTGGTGAAAGTGGTATTCTATTAGAATTTGCATGGCAGATTTAAATTAGAATGCTAAATGGCAACCTTTACCATTTTTGCTACAGCTAGAGGAAAAAGGTAAATGGAAGTGCTTTAGTTATATGCAGGGCCACTGGAATTATGTGTCAGGAAAGGACCAAAATATGAGGCAGGATTGACCAATTTACGTGGCAAGAAAAGCCAATTATGCATTTACAATGCCAATAGCTCTAACTCTCGTAAATGCAAGACCTGTTGCATTGCAAATGCTTGTTTTATGTTTCTTACTAGAGAGTGCATTTGCACGTTTCCAGTTGTGGTTAGTGGACATTGTATTTGCACTTTCTCAGACTTCTGCCAGGGCATCTTAATTTTGACCTTGGGTACCACCACCCAAGTAGGGGCCCCTGAAATAGCTACCTCTGTGCACATTAATCCTGACCTGCAGCATCCAGGCTCTTAAACTGCCCTGTCTTAACATGTTGTACATGCAAATGAATACAGATCAACAGCATTTTAGACACTTTCTAAACCCTCCAACGTTGCTCTAAAATTACCATAAAATACGTTTTGAAAGGTGGAAAGCCTAGCACATAGAAACCATTTAGTTTATAATCACACTTAATACAGGGATTAAGCTAATGCAGTCTTTGTAGTGTGGGGAACTGAGGAACTGCATTTGTCTCGACCCAGTTAGCCTATAAGGGGGCCGGTTCACTGTGATGAGGAAGGTAGTTCACCCTGTTCAGCTGAGGGGGGTGGACATTTCCTGTTGGAAGACGCTGTGCTGGGGCTGTGGTACAAATCATTATTAGCTTAAACTGTACGACTCATCAGGCAGATGCTACTTTTCAGATGATTACGCCAAGCTCACAAGTGTTATGAAGAGAATATCTTAAACATCAATGTGTCATTTCAAATTGTTATTTTATTAAGTTGTTCTGCTGATGCTGAGTGCTAATGTAATTTGGTGAGTAAAAACAATTGTTTACGTTGGTAATACATTTTATACATTTCTTGGTTGCAATAACGTGCATTTTTCAATGTGCGCATTGAAGCTGAATTTCTGGCACGTATGCGCTTAATAAATAAATTACATTAAAATTATCAAGTCTAAACGGTACATATAAATATACTATAAAATTGTTGATGTACAGTAAGTACTCTGTAAATGTGACTGGGTTTTAAAGCATTTTTACTACTTTAAAATGGATGCGATCGAAAGTGAGGATGAGGGAAGCCAGACAGCTAGAAAGAACTGGAGAAGAGACAGAGAGTGAAAGAGAGAGTGGGGAGAGACCACGCGATAGAGTGGGCGAGACAGAGATGGAAAAGGAAGAGGGAGGTTCGAGGAGAGAAAGAGCTGCACAGAGAGAAATCTAAGAGGAAGGGTGAGAGGGTGATAAGTGCGAAAAAGTAAACAAAGAAGGAGAAAGCAATGGAGAGAAAAGCAAGGAAAGAAAACAGCTAGAGGAGATGAGAAGAGAGTGCGGCGGAGGAGAGACTCGGCTTGAAACATAATTTGTTGCTGTTTTCCAGCAATTTTAGCTTTTTTGCCCAAATGCAACGTCCTTTCCAATGCAAGTACAGTAATTTACGGTATTTTGTCTTCACACTCCTGGTACTAATGCCTGGCAAAGGTTTACACATGTATACAATCCTGTCATCATCATCCGCTTTATTTCGGTAAAAATATACCATAAAAGCACAATACAATCCTGTCAAAACACTGTGCCCTGGCCACAATCGACATACTTTATGGCTCTTGTCTTGCTGCCTGCCTGGTTATTAAGTCACAGCAGGGTTGATGTCTCTGTCTCCCTGCTGATGTGTACACAGGGTGAATAGATGGCCCCCTTTCTTCTGAAACCAGCAAATCTCAGAAACTAAAGAGAAGTGCTGCCTTTGCACAAAAGAACCAATAAATGTTAACATTTAAATAAACAATTAGATACTTTCACGGAAAGCAGAGAGATGCAGTGCAGGCCTGTTTACAAAGACAGAGAGGATCTCTGAGCAAGAATGCTCTGCAAAAAATAGCACAGTGAGGAGAAAAAGACAGACAGGCAGATAGAGTACAAAATAAAGGAGCAAAATCTGAAACACAAGCAAGAAACTAATAAAACAAAAATAACACTAGTAAGGAAAGAAAACAGCCAGTAAAACATTTGCACCTTTGTTTGTCCTGCTGAGCACATTTCCAGCTCTCTTTAAGGAGAGAGCAGCTCCGATCAGAGCACAACAGCTGGTCTTTTCCATCTTGGGAGGAGGATGTGGGATGAATGGATGCTGCAATAAAATTCAAGCAGCTCAAAATGTGCGAGGGAGAGTAAGGAATGGAATAAACAAAGTCACACATGACTGCAGATGAAAATAAGTAATAGAGTAGAGCCCTGTTAACAGAAACAGGCTGGAGCCACTGAAACATCCAGCGCTTTGGTCAAATGCTATTAGCCTTTGAAAAAAGTAATCCCTAAGCACGTGCTATATAGGCACAAGTGGAAGGGTACAAGTACTAGGGCCATGCTCCAGGGGAGTGTACAACCGTGGAAAACGTGGGACAAAGAGCAAGGAGTGAACCCTAGCAAGCAAGGATTTTTTAAGGACACTGAAACAAACTAGTGAAAAAGCAGAGACCCCACAAAGAAGTATAGAAGTATATATCAGAGTATATACAAGAGGTCACGTATATACTAAAGTATACACAAGAGGTCTCAAATGCTCGACCTAAAAATGGTCTTGCATGTGCTTTGGTATTACTTCAATCTATATTTTTGAGGCACCGTTTTATCTTAAACCTTTTTTATCTTATACTGTGTGTAATGCAAGTATAAAATAATGCCTTCAGTAGTCACAGTGCTTTCTGTCACAGGGTGTGACCTAGTGGCATTAACTAATAGAGGTGTCATAATGCACTAAAGTGCATTTTCCAAAGAGTAACAACTTTCTTTTATTTTTCATTTAAGCTGGCTGTTATTTTACATGTAGCTACCTGATGGTGGAAGCCCTAAAAAACCTTTCAGAATATTTTAGGGCTTATTTATGAGAGACTTGCGACTCCGGAGCATCACCTTTTTTGATGCAGCAGCAGCAGAAGCCTCTCAATCATACCTATGAGACAATGCAAAGCCACCTTGCGTGGCTGTGCATGGCCTCATACATATGGAGTAAGACACAGCAGCGCAAGCCACTGCGTTACCTTGCTCTGCATTAAGGAGGCGTTCCAAGGGCGTTGTGGTGTGTGTTCCCAATGCAACACCCATGGATTTTGACGCTTTCACCAGATTTACAAAATCGCGTAAACTGGAGCAGTGGTAAAACCTTACGCCTCCCCAGAGCAAGCGTAATGAAGAGAAATGTTTCCATTCCTCCTCGTTTCCTCTTTCCGTGTGTGTTGCATTTTGCAGCACATATAGAAAGAGGAAAATGCCGCTCAGGATTATTTTTATGCAGGAAGGTGCCCCTTCCTGCACAAAACAATCCTGCCTACGCTGGCGCTAGGCAACAATTTGTGTGCCAGTGTAGGGGGAAAGGACAGGAATGTACTGAATTATGGTCCATCCCTGCCCTTTTTTATTGGCGTAGGGCAGTGCAGCAAGAACATTTGCGGTACTGCCCTACTCCAATTCCTCATGAATTAGAACCCTTTTTTTAGCCGCACCTTTGACCATGCCCCCAAAATCACTGACCTTTGGTTTGCTAAACACTGTTTAATATTATTTCCTCACAGTAAAAATGAGTTGCTGCAGGAATTGGGGACGTTTGTGATTCACGATGATGAGGAGTACCAGGTTGTAGAAATGTATGTCAGATAGGGGTCCTTACAAATAAAAAGTTCTGAGAGGGGGTCCCGACATCACAAAGTTTGAATTCCTCTGATGTAGTATCAGTTTTCCAACTTTTTAAGTTGTACCCATTCTAGCACATCACCCATTTCCTTCTTTTTACCTTTAACAAAGATTTTTGAAATAATTTTTCATTTCACTGTTTTCACTTTTGGAGTTTAAGTAGTTTTATCTTTTAAAAACAATAAATCAAATTGGGCCATTGTAGCTTTTAGATTGACTTTCATAAATATATTTTTATTTTTAAAATTGGCTTTTCTTAAGAAAAGTGTATATTCTATATATTTTTTTGAAAAAAAAGTGCTCCAGACCTCACACCTTGGCAGGACTAGATTGTCTGTTCAATTTTCATGATTTCCTCATTAGTTGTTACTTAAGTAACACTCTATGACAGTAGCTTGGCTTAGTATGCCGGTGTTTCATTTTTTATCCATTAAGTGTCCTTCTGTCCACCTGTAAGTGTGATAAAGTGTGTGACTGTTATACCTTTCAGACTTAGGGTGATCTTCCCCACACATTTTTTCTTCTACCCTCCTGTTTTGCTGAGTTTGTTTTTGTTGGCCTTTGGCCTGTGCACTTTACCACTGCTAACCGGTGCTAATGTACTTTTACTCACTCCCTAAAACAATGTAAAATTGGCTTACATTGGATTGGCATATTTCATTTACGTATAGGTCCCTAATACAGTGGCATACCATATACCCAGGGCAGGTAAATTAAATGCTACTAGTGGGCCTACAGCACTAATTTCACCACCGCCCTAAATAGCACCTTAGAACATGTCTCAAGCCCACGATTCCAGTCAGTGAGCAGTTTAAGTCTGCCAATTTGACTTAGCAAAATAAACTTTTTGCCAACCGTTTGTCAAGCCTAAAACTCAATTTTTTATACATATGTCACCCTTGGGGTAGGCCCTGAACAGCCCATAGGGCAGTTGAACACATACATCAGGTTTTTCATGTCCTAGTAGTGATAAACTCACAAATTTGCTTTTCACTACTGTGAAACATACCTCTATCATTGTGTAACGTTGGGTTACCTTATTACATTTAATAAGTGGTAGCATTTTCTGGGAGCAAATAGAGATCTGATGTTTGGTGTCTAGGGATTTAAAAATCTTCTTTAATGTTAAAGTCAGATTTTAAATCATGTTTCTGAAAATACCACTTTCAGGAAATTAGCATTTCCCTATTCTAACCATTTGGTGTGTTGAGCCTCTTTTCTGGGTCACATGACTAAGGGCCTGATATCCCATCCTCTGAAATCTAGATCCTAATTGGGATTTAGATTTCGGAGGTTGGGATATCCATCACTGTTGTGACAGAGTAAACCCTCTGCCAGTATCCAAATCAGGCCCTAAGTGTAGTTGGCAGTTGGCCTTTGTGTATTCTTCCCAGACAACCACACAATAGGTGGGTGTTGGCAGGATAGGCCATCCAACCTAGCATGAGGTTGGAGCTGTGCACTGCCCCACTTCCACATCAAGTACCCTGCTTCAGCTCACACACATATGACTTCACAGTAGCCTTTTGTGCCTCCAGACAGACTATGACCAGGGCAGGGAGACAGGAAATTCCGGTCACACCTGTAAGGGGGAACCCCAGAAGTTTCTTCCACTTCAAAGGGGGTACCAGGTATTAGAATGGGACTCTTATACTCACTCTACAGTTCACTTCTAGACCTGAGGAAGAATTCTCAGAGGACTGCCCTGCTGCCTATGGCCTGCTGTGTACTTCAGAGGACTACCCTGCTGCAGTAAGACTGCCCTGCTGCCCAACGCCTGCCCTGTGCCTCAGATGACTGTCCAGCTGTTTGAGTCCTGTTTTCCTGCTTCTACTCAAGACTTCCAAAGTGACTCCAAGGGCTAGTTGGCTGGCCTCCGGATCAGAGCCTCAGGGCCAGAAAAGGCTCCAACCATCTTGAACCCGCACCTGGACAAAGTGGAGACCAGGACCTACATTGCTAGTTGACCTGACTTTGAGGCAGTATCCACTACGTTCTTCCCTGCAGCAACAAATCCTATTCAGCGGGTCTTTGCAGAATGGGTATCTGGCCTCGTTGAGCCCGCGACTACAGCCTGCAGCTTAGTTCCACTGGAGTTTTTCGACTTCCATAAAAGAGCCTAAGTCCATACATAGAAATCATCACAGCAACTTTGTCCAGCAGTTCCCTGAGTCCAAAGGTAAGTGGAGACCGGGCCCAATCCACTTTCTGAACCACACCTGCATTGCAGTTGGCCATAGCTTTTAACTTTTCCCAGTCATGCATGACTAGATGTCCACAGTTGGTGCTTTGTTTTTTTAGGTGATATTTTTCACTTAAAACATTAAAAATCGATAACACTGGTTATATTGGTTGTATTTTTGAAGTTTAGGTTTCAAGTAATTTATCAAAATGTACTCTTTTTAAACTGATGTGGTATTTTTCTTGTGTTGTGTTTTCACTTTATTACTGTTGGTGTGCTGCATAAATACTTTACACATTGCCTCTAAGTTAAGCCTGACTGCTTTTGTGCCAAGCTAGCAGATAGTTAAGCACATATTAATTTACTGACTTTTGTGGTTCACTCTGACAAGGATTGTGGCTGCTGCATCCTTCTCAAAATGTTTCAGAGAGGTTGTAGCCAATCACATTGTGTAATATTTGTGAACATAATGAACGATTGAGTCACTCAAAACATTTCTTTGCGCTTTTATATTTGTCTGCTGCCCTGAGCTGTAATGGAAGACAATGTAGTGGATGTGATACAAATGTCATGCAACATAACACATGCAGTATAGTAGGAGACATCCATTTAAGAAGTTGGTTTATTAATTGTACAATATGTGAGGCATGCACATGTAATAGGTCCACCATTTCTCCTTACTAGGAAAAAGCAGCCCATTGTATCACTTGAATCTCATGGTGTAGTGAAGTTGAACAGTCCAATGCCTACTCAGGGTGGTGGTGTGGGCTAGTAAATACCATTCCTTGGCATGCAACAACAGTAACACTCAATAAGCGATTGTCATGTCAATGCCTTTTCGTTAGAAACAAAAAGTACATTTATTACACACACACACACACACACACACACACACACTACGAAATACCACACATTAATTTACAAATGTATACATCGGACTGCTAGAAATTCTTTAGGGGAAGATTCCTTAGTAAGGGAAAACTGAAGCTAGAGGAGGCCAAGCTGAGGCTTCAGTAGCAACAGCTAGCCCTAGATAGGGAGGCCTTAGCACTGGAAAGGGAGAGACAAAATTTGGGGTTTACCTCCCTTGGTGGCAGCAATCTTAGTTGTAGGGACACCAGGGTCAGGGAGGACTCCTATGGTTATAGGAATCTGAGCAAGATCGTCCCACCTTACAAGGTGGGAGGTGATATTCATAAATGGTTTGCTGCTTTGGAGAGGGCCTGTAAAGTACAGAAGGTCCCCCAAAGATAGTGGGCAGCAATCTTGTGGCTCTCCTTCTCTGACAAAGGCTGAGGCAAACTACTCATTGTCAGAGAGGAAGATGCAGATGATTATACAGCACTCAAAAATGCACTTTTAGATGGTTTTGGCCTAACTACTGAACAATACAGGATTAAGTTCAGGTAAACCAAAAAGGAGTCCTCCCATGATTGGGTAGTATTGTGGATTGCTCTGTTAAAGCTCTGGAAGGCTGGTTGCATTGGAGCAAAGTGAGCGACTACCAGGGCTTATACAATTTTATTCTAAGAGAGCACATTTTGAATAACTGTATTTCTGATCAGCTGCATCAATACCTGATGGACTCTGATCTGACCTCTCCCCAAGAATTGGGAAAAAAAGCAGACAAATGGGTCCGCACCAGAGTAAGTAGAAAGACTCACACAGGGAGTGACCAGAAGAAGGAAGCAGGTAAGAGTCAGGACAAAGGTGGGGACTAAGATATAACAAAAGAGTCTTCATCAGGCCCACAAACTCTTATGGGGGTGGGACTAAATCCTCTTCCTCATTCTTTTAAAAACCTTTGTGCTACACGTGTAAGCATAAAGGCCACAGGGCTGGAGACAGCACCTATCCTAAGAAAGGCTCCAAGCCCCACTACCACTACTAATACCACTTCTACTCCTAGTGCCCCTAGCAATAGCAATAGTATTGATAACAGTATCAATAGAAGTCAGTCCAAAAGTGTAGCTGGGCTCACCTTGGGGACTGTAGTGGGCTCTGGGCTAGTCAGGAAGACCACTGAGGATGTGTTGGTCTCTGAGGGGGGAATTAACTTTTCCACTCTAGCTGTCTATCCCCTTAATGTGGGTAAGTACAAGCAGCATCCCGTAATAAATGGTGTTGATGCTGAGGCCTATAGGGACACAGGTGCCAGTGTCACTATGGTGACTGAAAAACTGGTGTCACCTGAGCAACACCTAATTGGTCACATGTACCAAGTGACTGATGCTCACAATAACACTTTGTGCCACCCCATTGCATTATTGACTTTAGCTGGAGGGGGTTACTGGCCCTAAAATGGTTGTAGTGTCCTCTGATCTACCTGTAGAGTGTCTGTTAGATAATGACTTGGAGACTTCAGCTTGGGCTGAAGTGGAGTTGGAGGCCCATGCAGCAATGCTGGGCATCCCTGGGCATATCTTTGCCATGACCAGAGCACAGGCCGAGAAAGCGAAGGGAACAGGAAGCCATGGAGCTTGGAACAATAGCCCAGGAGGCTCCTAAATAGAAAAGCAGACACAGTAAAAAGTTAACTCCTGCTCCAGCTTCTAATGAGGATTTCACTCCAGAGAGAGAGGAATCTACTCCTTGGGTGGAACCTACACCAGAGGACCTCAAAGCTGACACAGCTGAGCTCTTAGGTGCAGGGGGCCCACCAGAGAGGAACTCAATATGGAACAGAAGACCTGCCCCACACTGGAAGGTTTAAGGCAGCAAGCTGCAGCACAAGAGGCAGGGGATGTCAGTGGCACCTATAAGGTATACTGGGATAACAGCCTCCTTTACTCAGAAGCAAGGGACAATAAACCTGGTGCCACCAGGAGATTGGTCATCCCTCTGAAGTTCAGGGAGTCCCTGTTAAATCTTGCACTTGACATTCCCCTTGCAGGCCACTTGGGGCAAAGCAGGACTTGGGACAGACTTGTCCCTCACTTTCACTGGTCCCACATGTCTGAAGACACTAAGGAGTTTTGTTGCTCCTGTGTCACTTGCCAAGACAGTGGCAAGATAGGTGCCACACCAAAGGCCCCCTGAATTCCAATACCAGTGGTTGGGGTACGCTTTGAGAGAGCGGGGGTAGATATTGTTGGCCCCTTGATCCCCCCAACAGCCTCTGGAAATTGATTTACACAGGTGGTGGTGGACCATGCCACCAGTTATCCAGAGGCCATTCCTCTTAGGACCACTACAACTCCTGCAGTGGCCAAAACCCAACTGGGAATTTTCACAAGGGTGGGTTTTCCTAAAGAGGTGGTATCAGACAGAGGTGCAAACTTCATGTCTGCTTACCTTAAAGCCATGTGGAAGGAGTGTGGTGTCACTTTCAAATTCACCACCCACAAACCAGTGGGTCAGTGGAAAGGTTTTACAAAACTCTTAAAGGCCTGATTAAAGGACTCTCAGAGAAACTCAGATGGAGGTGGTATGTCCTGTTACCTTTCCTCTCCTTTGCCCACAGGGAGGTTCCTCAAAACGGAATGTGCTATAGCCCCTTTGAACTTTTGTTTGGACCCCCTGTTAGGGGTCCACTTGCCCTTTGAACTTTTGTTTGGACCCCCTGTTAGGGGTCCACTTGCCCTTGTCAAAAAGGGCTGGGAGCAACCTCTCAAGACCCCAAAACAGGACATTGTGGACTATGTATTAGGCTTCAGATCTAGGGTGGCTAAATACATGAAGAGGGCTTCCAAAAATCTACAGGCCAGGCAAGAATTGCAAAAGCAATGGCATGACCAGAAGGCTGTACTGACTGTTTACCAGCCAGGACCGAAGGTGAGGGTCCTGGAGCCTGTGGCTCCCAGGGCAGTCCAAGACAAATGGAGTGGTCCACACACTATTATGGAGAGAAAGTGTGAGGTCACCTAACTGGTTGACCTGCGCACTCCTAGAAGCCCCTACAGGGTGCTTCATGTGAACCTCCTGAAGCCCTATTATGATAGAGCTGACATGACCTTGCTCATGGCAACTGTTGAAGGACAAGAAGAGAGTGCCCCTCTCCCCGACCTCATCTCCCACAATACAGTGGATGGCTCAGTAGATAAGGTTTTGTGTAGACTACAGGGGCCACAGTCCTTTAACTAAACAGATGCTCATCTTATCTCTATGGCAGATGAGCTAATAGATACGCTGGCTTCTGCCCAGTATCTAAGCACCTTTGACCTGACTACTGGCTATTGGCAGATCAGGCTGTCAGAGAATGCCAAACCAAAAACTGCATTCTCCACTCCTAGTGGGCACTATCACTTCACAGTGATGCCCTTTGGACTGAAAAATGCCCCTGCAACATTCCAAAGGCTGATGAATAATGTTCTCCAATGCCTGGAAAGCTTCATTGCAGCTTATCTTCACAATATAGCTGTCTTTAGCTCCATCTGGGAGGATCACCTGGTCCACCTTGGGAGTGTATTGGAGGCTCTGCAAATGGCAGGCCTCACTATCAAGTCCTCAAGGTGCCAGACAGGGCATGGAAAGTGGTTTATCCGCGGCACCTGGTAGGTGGAGGCGAGATCCAACCACTACAGGGCAATATCCAGACACTTCTGGATTGGACTGCCCCTACCACTCAAACTCAAATCAGAGCCTTCCTAGGCCTGACAGGGTACTATAGGAGGTTCATTAAGAACTATGGCTCCATCACAGCCCCCTTAAATGACCTAATATCTAATAGGATGCCCAATAAGGTTTTATGGACAAGTAGCTGCCAAAAAGCTTTCGATGACCTCAAAAAGGCCATCTGCTCTGGTCCTATACTAAAAAGCCCTGATTACGCCAAGCAATGTATTGTGCAGACAGATGCTTCTGAGGTAGGGATAGGAGCAGTACTATCTCAACTGAATGAAGAGGGCCAGGACCAACCTGTGCCTTTCATAAGCAGAAGGTTGACCCCCCAGGGAAAAGCTTTGGTCAGCCATAGAGAGGGAGGCCTTTGTTGTGGTCTGGGCTTTGAAGAAGCTGAGGCCATGCTTGTTTGGCACTCACTTCCTTGTTCAAACAGACCACACACCTCTCCTATAGGTAAAGCAAATAAAAGGTGAAAATTCCCAACTTTTGAGGGGGTCCATATCCCTACAGCGAATGGACTATGCAGTGGAACATAGACCTGGGGGTAACCACTTCAATGCAGTTGGACTCTCCAGATATTTTCACTTAGACAATGAAGACTCTACTGGGCAAGGTTAGCCTTATTGTTCTTCGTTTGGGGGGGGCGGGGTTCTGTAGGAAAGTACCCTCTTTTTGGCATGGTTACCCCCACTTTTTGCCTGCTGCCAGCATGATTTGTCTGTTTTCAATGGGATCCTGCTAACCAGGACCCCATTGATTGTGCTCTCTCCCTCTAGATTTGGTTGCCTAGTACGTTGCACACCCCACAACTGGCATACTGGTGCCCCCATATAAGTCCATAGTATATGGTACTTAGGTATCCAGAGCACTGGGGCACCAGGGGGATCCCCATGAGCTGCAGCATTTATTGGCCCACCCATGGGAGCCCATGCAAAATGTGTTTGCAGGACTGCCATCACAGACTGTGTGAAAAGGTGCATGCACCCTTTCACTACAGGTCACTGTAAGTCACCCCTATGGAAGGCCCTCCTAGCCCAGAGGGCAGGGTACAGGTACCTGTGCCAGCATGAGTAGAGGTGCCCAACAAACTCCAGCGGCACTGCACTGGACTTCGTAAGTGCGGGGAAGCCATTTTACCCATGCACTAAACACAGGTCACTGTGTCCAGCTACATAATGGTAACTCCCAACCTGGACCTGTTTTGTATGAAACATGTCACTGTTGCCAGTATTAGTTGTATGCACTCTGGGGGCTCCTTAGAGGGCCCCCAGCATTGCTCCTACCAGACTTCTGGGTTTTTCAGACAGGTTTCTGCCCTCCTGCTGCTTCACCAGCCCAGGCAGAGGAAGGCAGAACAAAGGATTTCGTGTGGGAGAGATAGTTAACGCCCTCTCCCTTGGACATAGGTGTTACATGGCTTGGGAGGGGTAGCCTCTCCATGCCACCCGTATGCTTTGAAGGGCACATTTGGTGCCCTCCTTGCATAAACCGGTTTGCACCAATCCAGGGCCCCCCGGTTCCAGCCCTGGCGTGAAACTGGACAAAGGAAAGGGGAGTGACCACTCCCCTATCCATCACTACCCCACAGGTGGTGTCCAGAGCTCCTCCGGGTGGCAAATTGATTCTGCCATCTTAAATCCAAGGTGGGCAGAGACCCCTGGGAGCATCTGAGTAGCCAGGTCAGGTAGGTTATGTCACGGCCTCCTCCTGGTAGGTGATCACCCTGCTAGGTGACCATTCCCCCTTCCTGGGCTACTTAGGGTCTCTCTCTTGGGTGGGTCCTCAGATTCGATATGCAAGATTCCAGCAAGACTCCTCTGCATCGTTTACTTCATCTTCTGGCCACATGGGCTTGCAACTGAACCCTCCAGGAACCAGTAATCTGCAACAACTCCGCTCCGCAACATTGTTTCCCTGGCTCCTTCCAGCAACTGCAAAATTTCCCCGGTTGTGCATCCTTTGAGGCGGCAAGTCTTCATCTGCAGGCACCAACTGCAACGATGACAGGCTGCGTGGATCTGCTCTCCTCCGGAATTGGGTTGATCCTGCATCACAGGCGGTGGTCCGGGGTGGTCCCATTGGTCCTTTCTACCAGCTTTCCAACTTGGGAGACGGTAAGCCCTTGTCTCTCCTTGCAGCACAGTACCCCTGTGCACTGCGACTCTTGCAGCTACCAAGGCTTGTTTGTTCCTCCTCCAAGGGATCTTCAGGCTCCCTGTAGCCCTGTCCCCCAGCACTCTTTCCTACAAAACCAGTCCCCTGCCTGTTGCTCCAGCAACCTGGGTCTCCTCTTCAGGTGTGCTGAGTGGGCCTTACTGCGACTCCTGTGCCTACTGCCAGTAGGCTGCCTGTAGGGGCTGCCTCCTTCAGGTGACTCTTCCATCTGCTGAGGGTCACCTTGGACTCCCCTCCTCGGGTCTAGTCCCCTGGATCTTGCTGGTCCTCTTCAGCCTTACAAAACGTCTTCTCTGTCTCTTGCATTTGGCAAGGCTTACTGGTGGTTTGCCTGCACCATTAACCCACTGCATCTCGACCGCAGACGTGGGACCTTCTTTGTCCACCATCGACCTGGTCTTGCATCCACAGAAAGGTGGGTAGTGGCTCCTGCCACAAACTGACACTCTATCATGAAATGGACTTAGTCCCCTTCCTTTGCAGGTCCTCTTCTGACAGAATCCACCTTTGGGTTCTTCCAGTCTTGGTTGGCTCTTGCATAATCCTTTTCCAAGTCCTCCTGTTGGTTTTGGGGGAAACCAGGTACTTACCTCTCCTCTCCTGGTCACTGGGGGCACTCTGGTACTCACCTTTTGGGGTTCCTAGTTCTTCCAGCTCCCTTCTACTGATTCCACATCCTTGGGTGGGGGACTGCCTTTCACATTCCACTTTCTTAATATATGGCTGGCCCTCCCCTAGGGCTCCCCTTTACGTTCCTTGATCTCTAATGGGGCAGTCCAGAAGTCTTGGAGAGCCCTAGGCTCTACTGGCTCCATTACCCAAACTTTGTCTCCAGGCTGAAACCTCACCAGGGTGGCCTTCTGGTCGCACCAGCGTTTCATCACCTCTTGACTGACATTGAGGTTGCTCTTGGCCTTTTTCCAGATGCATTGCATCTGGTTGCAGAGATCCAACATGTAGCTGACCACATCCTGGGGGAAGGGGGGAGGTGCCTTGGGAGCTTTCTCCCACCCCTCTTTTACAATGCTTAAGGGTCCCCTGACAGTGTATCCATAGAGAAGTTCAAAGGGACTGAACTTTACCCCCTTCTGGGGTACCACTCTGTAAGAAAAGAAAAGATATTGCAAGAGGACGTCCCACTTATGCCTCATGGCCTTAGGAAGTCCTGTGATCATGCCTTTTAAGGTTTTGTTGAATCTCTCCAAAAGACCATTGGATTGAGGATGATAGGGTGTGATGAACTTGTAGATTACCCCACACGCATCCCACATGGACTTCATGTATGCAGACATGATGTTTGGGCCTCTGTATGACACAATCTCCGTTGGGAATCCCACACGGGTAAAGACACCCATTAAGGTTCTGGTCACCACAGATGCAGTCACCATTCTCAGAGGGGTTGCATCTGGGTAGCGAGTGGCATGGTCCACCAAAACCAGGATAAACCTATTGCCTAGGGCAGTTATGGGGTCCAATGGACCAATGACGTCGATGCCCACCCTTTCAAAAGGGGTGCCAACGACGAGAAGTGGGGTCAGGGGGGCCTTGAGCCTTTTCCCTGTCTTCCCAATGGTCTGACAGGTGTGGCAGGACCTACAGAATGCATCTGAGGCCATCCGCATTCTGGGCCAATCAAAGTGGGTGACAAGTCTGGCAAAGGTCTTGTATTACCCTAAATGTCCTGCCAGGGGAATGCTGTGAGCCAGGCCCAGTAGGAAGGCCCGATAACACTGGGGGACCACCAGCACATATGCTGTCCCAGACTCCATTATCACAGGCTCACTGTAAAGGAGATCATTGTCCCAATATATAAGGTGATCACCAGAGGCTTCACCTGCTGCTTGAGCTGAGGCCTGTTGCCTCAAACCCTCAAGAGCGGGAAACTCTTTCTGCCCCTTGCAGAATTCTTCCCTGGTGGGCTCACCCTCAACTTGCCAACCAGCAAGCTCAGGTAGGTCACCTAGGGCAGGAATGTCCTACCCGGTTGGTACAGGGGCCTCCTCCTCAGGGAACCCATCAACCACCGCAGGAACCTCTGGGGCTGGTTTCCTGTGCCCCTTTTCCCTCTCCTTGGCAGCTGTCTGGACCATTCTTCCGGGCTCCAGACACCCTTGACTCCCCGCCCGGGAAGCCATGGACCTTGTAGTCATGCAGACCCACTCAGGCAATCCCAATATTTCCAAGTGAGACCTTAGCTCTGCCTCCTTCCTGGTAGTGTGCTCAAGGTCATTGCCTAACAGACAATCTACAGGCATGGCAGGATTCACAGTGACTTTAAGAGTACCAGAGACCCCCCCACTCAAAGGGAATAGAGCTACCGGTAGGTGGCTCTCACGATTGTCAGCGACTATGACTTGGTGGAATGTGTTTGGGACGACCTGCTCTGCTGACACCAGCTGACCCCTGACAGTAGCCATGCTGGCTCCTGTGTCACACAGAGCCTCCACTTGTTGCCCATTGATGGTAACCCCTTTCCTATACTTGGAAGTATTTGTAGGCATGTGGGCTTTTGGCACAATTTCTTCATCCCCCAGGGACACAAGGGTTACCTCTATCTGTTCCCCAAAACTACTGTGACTACCTACTCCCCGAGCGCTACACTAGCCAACCCAGGTATCTGCCCTCCAGTGGGGCGCTATGCCCCCTTTGGACACTTGGAGTTGCCATTAGAGTGACCATACTTAATGCACACTATGCATTGGGGTACAGACCTCCCTGCCTTATGGTCAAAGAACCCTTTCTTTTTAGACTCAGACTGGGACTGGTTACCACTATTCCCTTGGGAATTATTTTGAGGGCCTTTTGAGAACTCCTTATTTTTAACTTTTTCTCCACCCCTCTTTTTTCTGGTAGGAACCCTGACCACCTGTGTGGGTGACCCCCCCAGATACCTTCTTGTACACTCTGGTGCTAGTCCAGAGGTCCGCCTCCTTAGCAAGCTTCTTGGGATCAGTCAGCTTACGGTCAATCAGGTGCTGGCACATCTCGGTAAAGCAAATACTGAGCATATGCTCTCTCAGGATCAAATTATATAAACCAATATAATCATCTACTTTGCTGTCCCGCACACATCCGTTCAGTGCCTTACTAGAAGAATCATAAAAGTCTACCCAAGTTTGGTTGGAAAGTTTGGTACTGTCCCTGAATTTCTGGTGATACTTTTCAGGGGTCAGTCCATACTTGGCAATTAAAATGGCTTTCATGAGCGGGTATATGTTCTGGTCCTTAATTTCTAATGTGAGACTTGTGTCCCTCCCAATTATTGGCATGTGTTTCAACAAGCCCGCCCCCATTGCTCTTCAGGAACCCCAAGAGCCCTTAGTGCAACTTCAACTGCAAACCAGTTGTCAATGTCATCTCCCACCACATAACTTGGCACTACATCTTTGGGTATACAAACCTTTTTGTCTCCAGAAGGTCCTGTATATAGGCTGCCAATATCACTGCTGGACTCAGACTGTCTAGACTTGAGCTAGACCTCAGTTCATGAGCCAGAACTAGTTTCTTTTCAGCTAAGGCCCTCTCAGCTGCAGCCTCAGCTTGTTTGGCTTCACTCTCAGCCTTCTCCTCTGCCTCCATGTTTAACCTGGCCAGCAGCAGTTGAAAATGTCTCTCCTCCCTTCTTTCCTCTGCAGACAGGCAGTGTCTTGAGACACTGCTCTGTGGTTTCGCAAGGGGCACAGATCCAGGGGTGTAATCTCCCACTGCTGTTGGCAAATCCTCTGGAGAGCACTTCTCTTGCTCTCCCAAATCAACGTTCTCTTGTGAACGGGCTTCTGCCCCGGCCCTCAGCGCCTTTTGGTATTATTCCTTTTTGGAGGCACCCCGGGTAGGTACTCCCATCCCCTTGCAGAATGCTTTCAGCTAGCTGACAGCGTATACCTCCAGCTTAGCTAGGTCATACTCTCCAGCTCCTCCTTGAGACCCAGCCAAAGACTTGTATAGGATTAGATGAAAATGTCAACCAGGAAAATTGCAACAAAAGCGAAAAAAAATAAAATTGACCTTTAACTGAGGGTAGGTAGTGTACATGTAGCTATTGTATGTCACTGTACAAACACAAGTCCTATCCCATTGCTGATCACCAATGTTAGAAATGGGGTCTCTAGTTGGCAGAGGTATACACTGGTCCAAGCAGAGACCACAATCCTAGACAAGGTAAGTCACACACAATCCAAATTATCCTGTGCCCACCCTCTGGTAGCTTAGCACCGAGAAGTCAGGCTTAACCTAGAAGGCAATGTGTAAAGTATCTGATAGAGACTTCTAACTGCAGATTCCTTACCTTTGAATTCCCTGGCATCAGCTTCGAATCTGGAATCTTTTGCTGAGCAATACCCTGCGCACGCCATTGCGTGGCCTCACTCGGATCCATGTGTGTCGTTCGGCTCCATGTGGCTTCTTTAGCATCGTTGGAGACATCTGTGACGTCACATTCGCCTATAAAGGCACCACTTCGGCAAGCGTTTGTCAGTTCTGTTCCTTCTGTGCTGGTTAAGCGCAGGTCCAGAATGGAGCTACCCTCTGCCTTTTTTTGGCAGGTTTTTTTTTACCCTTTTGTCAAATACATTTTTCGTTTGTGCATGAAGTCTTCAAGGAATAGGGGGTTCAAGCCATGTGGCGCCTGTCCTCGCACCATGTCGGTGATGGACCCCTACCAGGTATGTCTCTGGTGCCACAACAGAGACCACAACTTGAAATTGTGTTCCGTCTGCCGGGCAATGGATGTGAAAGCTTTGAGAGAGTGGTCTCTTAAGGTCATGGCGTCCCGGCAGTGGACGTCGGTAGGCGTGACTCCTAGGAGGTCACGGTCCTGCTTGAGGAGGAGGTGTGGGTCCCGCTCGGGGAGGAGGTCGCGGGACCACTCCAGTCGTCTTCTCATACGAGGTCCTCCGGGCACCCGGGGAAGAGGCACAAAAAGAAGAAGAAGTCCAAGCGGACTTCGACTTCGCCATGCCTGTCGGCCGACCTGGCTTCACAGGAACAACGACTTTCCGATCACAGTTCCGTGGAGCTGATGCCAGGGATGACTGTGTCTCCCCCCCATCCGGGAGGCGGAGCAACCCACGCCTAATTTAAAGAATTTTGGCCCTCATTATGACTTTGGCGGTCAAAACAGTTGACCGCCGAAGTCATGCCGGCCAGGAGACTGCCAATGATGGCGGTCTTGAGACCACCATATTATGACTCGTGGCAGCTCTCCTCCATAAATTGGGTGAAGAGCTGCCAGCAGCCATACTGGCGGTTGGCGGTCTAGTGGAAATTGCTCCGCTGGCACCCCCACATCATCACAACACCGCCTGCCGTATTACAACTTTGTAATTTGCGTGGCGGTGTTGTGGTGACGGGGCGGTGCTGGCAGAGCAGGCCCAATGGACCCCGTTCCCTCCCAGACGACCACAGCGAGCAGGTAAGGTGATCATCCAACAGGGGACGGGGGGAGGAGGGTGTTGAGTGTTGTGTGCGTGAATTGGGGTGTGAGTGTGTGTGAATGGAGGGGAGGGTGTTTGAGTGTATGCATGTATCTGTGTGAAAGTGTGTCAGCGGGGGTGGGGGGTGTCGTGAATGTGGTGTGTGCGTGTATGCGTGAATGGTGTGTGCAAGTGTGGATGGGAGGTGGGGGTGCATGTGTGCGTGTCAGCAGGGGTGTCATGGACGCGTGTATGTGTGTGAATGTGTGAGTGTGTGTGTGTGGTGTGTCCATGTGTGGATGGGGAGCGGGGGTATGTACGGGGTTCGGGGACTGGTGTCTACGGGGTTTGGGTGGTGGGAGAAGGCCATGGCTGTGGCTGGGGGAAGGTGGGGGAGTTGCCTACTGGTGACAGGAATGTTAATTCCTGTTGCCAGAATCCTTTACGCCAGGGATTTCCTGGCAGGGTTTCCACCAGGAAATCCCTGGCGGAAATAAGACTCATAATACGATTGGCGGTATAAGGTGGACCCGGCCACCCTGGTGGTACAGGCGGTGAACTGGCGGCTTTGCAGCCCATTCACTGCCATGATCATAATTTGGCAGTCCTGGTCCGCCACACTGTCGGCAGTGTTAGCGCCACTGCCAGTGTGGTGGAGCAGGACCGCCAAACTCATAATAACCACCTTTATGAAGCTATGCACCTTGTATTGGAGCGGGCTGCCCCCCTGATGGGTCTCTGGGCCCACAGGGTCAGCAGGGGCCCCATCGGGTTCAACACTGGTGACTTCAACCTCTGCGGTGTTGGGGACCCCAGGATCCGATATCGGATCCAGACCAATGGCTGGTTCCACACATTTGTCCTCCTCCTGCATCGGTCCCGATGTCGATGCTCCCCCACTGCCGTCTCCCACTGGTGTTGCGAGCCTCATCTTCATTCTGGATGATCTGGAGTCGGACGACATTGTACAACGCCGATCGCGACTTCGACGGCCTGACACAGCCCAGATCAGTGCTTTATGCTTATTTTGAACAGTCAGTCACAGGTGAGGAATGGGAGGGGTCTGAGGACCATTTAGAGTATGGTTTGGAACAGGACTCGTATGAATATCTAGGGGAAGCCAGTGGCTAGGGGATACTTCTCTAGATAATGGCATGCTCTCACCTCCTTCTGTGGCTACGGAGGAGGAGGCTTCATATGCCATGGTGGTTCGTAGAGCAGCCGAGGTTTTGGACCTAGAGTTGCCTACAGTGCCGGTCAGGACTAAAATCCTGACAGAGGTGCTTCAGCCAGGGGTTGCTACGTAGGAGCCGATGTTACCCTTCAACAAAGCCCTTAGTGATGTCTTGCTTTGGACATGGTCCAAACCCAGCACAGAGGCTCCTGTAAATAGAACAATCGGCCGCTGCCATCGACCAGCTCCTACTGCCCTAGTTTCCTCGCCCAGCATCCCTCCCTGGAAAGCTTGGTGGTCCAAGCCTCCACTTCCCATTGTGCCTTTCCTTCCACTCCTCCGAATAGGGAATCCAAGAGGTTGGACCAACTTGCGAAGAAGACGCTTTCTTCCTCCAGCCCGGCATTGAGGTCCGCAAACACCTCATGCCTATTGGGCTGTTTTTCCCATACTTTATGGGATACGGTGGCACAGGTGCTGCCCCAAGTTCCGGAGGGCATTTGGGACACTCTCACTCAAGCTGTCAAAGATGGGAGAGATGCAGCCGAGTTTACGATTCGGTGTGATTTGGACACAACTGACTCTCTGGGCAGGGCAATTTCATTGACAGTGGCCCTTCGTTGCCACGTCTGACTTTGTACGACTGGCTTTTCAGGGGATGTCCAGGCAAACCTGATAGACATGCCCTTTAATGGTTCATGCCTTTTTGGATAAAAGGCAAACTCAGCACTTGAGTAGTTCAAGGACTCTCGAGCTACGTCCAGATCCTTGGGCCTCTCGGCACCTGTTCGCCAGCAGTCTGCCTTTCGCCCCTTTTGAGGCCTTGGAAGGGGTGTGGTACTACGCCACCCAGAGGCCAGACACCGTCCTCCATCATCTCAGCATCCAGTGTGAGGACGAGGTCGTGGTACCTTCAGACCCGGACGGTCTAGCCAGAGGTCGGCCCCCACCCAGCCCCCCTCTTCCACAGCGCCCAAGTCCTCAGCAAAACCATGCTCGTCCAGTTGGAGGGAGGATTCAGTTTCATCTTCCTCACTGGCGGTCCATAACATCGGACACATGGGTCTTGCAGATCATACAGATGGGCTATTCCCTCCCCTTCCCGTCTTTCCCTCCCTCAATCCCTCCCTTGAAAGAACTGCTGATGGAGGATCATTTACTCTTGCTCCACGAGGAAGTTATAGCTCTCTTGGCCAAGGGAGCCATAGAAAGGGTCCCGATGTCAGAAGTAGGTAGTGGTAATTATTCCCACTACTTTCTGATTCCAAAAAAGAACAAGAGTCTTCGCCCTATTTTGGATCTATGGGACGTCAATCTCTTCCTCAAAAAGGAAAAATTCAAGATGCTCACTCTTGCTCAGGTCTTGTCTGCCCTAGATCAAGGACACTGGATGGTAGCGTTGGACTTGCAGGATGTGTATTTTGACATCCCCCTCCTGCCAGCCCACAGGTGCTATTTGCGGTTCAAGGTAGGCCACAGGCAACTTCGGTCCCACCAGTGCCCCGCAGGTGTTCACCAAGGTGATGGCCATGGTAGCAGCTCATCTGCGCAGGTTAGGGATTTCAGTCTTCCCCTACCTCGACAACTGGCTGTTGCAGCCTCTGACGCCCAAGGCTCTCGTCAGCCACCTTCAGACGACGGCGAACCTTTTGTATAGGAAAGTGCCACTGTTGGCATGGTTACCCCCCCACTTTTTGCCTATTGTTGATGCCACTTTTGATTGAAAGTGTGCTGGGATCCTGCTAACCAGGCCCCAGCACCAGTGCTCTTTCCCAAAATCTGTACCTTTGTTTCCACAATTGGCACACCCCTGGCACACAGTTAATTCCCTTGTAAAAAGTACCCATAGTACCAAGGGCCCTGTGGCCAAGGAAGGTCCCCAAGAGATGCATCATGTATTATGACACCCTAGGGGACCCCTCTCCAAACACATTTACACTGCCTCAGCAGCTTGTGCTGGTGGGTAGAAAAAGGCAAAGTCGACATGGCACCCCTCTCAGGGTGCCATGCCCACACATCACTGCCTGTGGCATAGGTAAGAGATCCCTCTAGCAGGCCTTGCAGCCATAAGACAGGGTGCACTATACCACGGGTGAGGGCATAGCTGCATGAGCAACATGCCCCTACAGTGTCTAAGTCCATTATTAGACATTGTAAGTGCAGTGTAGCCATATTGAGTACATGGACTGGGAGTTTGTCATTATGAACTCCACAGCTCCATAATGGCTTCACTGAATACTGGGAAGTTTGGTATCAAACTTCTCAGCACAATAAACCCCCAATGATGCCAGTGTGGGATGTATTGAAAAATGCACAAAAGGTGCACGTTAGAGATACCCCCCGCATGTTAGCCAAGCTGCTAGTGTAGGACTGACCAGTCTGTGCCAGCCTGCCACTTTCAGACACGTTTCTGACCACATGGGGTAAAAGCCTTTGTGCACCCAGTGGTCAGAAACAAAGCCTGTCCTGGGTAGAGATGCTTCACACCTCCCCCCTTCAGGAATTATAATACCTGGCAGTGAGCCTCAAAGGCTCAAGCCTTGGGTTACAGTGCGCAGGGCACTCCAACTAGTGGAGTTGCCCACCCCCCAGACAAAGACCCACTTTCGGCGGAAAGTCTGGCTGGAAAATTAGGGAAAACAGGAAGGCGTGACCACCCTAGCTAGGACCACCCCTAAGGTGTCCAGAGCTGAGGTGACCCCCTTCCTGCAAAATCCTCCATCTTGGTTTGGAGGACAGGGACCAATAGGGTTAGGTTTGTGCCCCCTCCCCAAAGGGATTGGGCACAGGAAGGGTGTAGCCACCCTGAAGGACATTAGTCATTAGCTACTTCCCTCTGACCCCTGTAACGCCCCTACATCTTGTATTTAAGGGCGTCCCTGAACCCAGCTCACTAGATTCCTGGCGACCTAACAAGAAGAAGAAGGACTGCATAGCTGAAAGCCCCAGCAGAGAAGAAGGAAGACGGCAACTGATTTGGTCCCAGCCCTACTGGCCTGTCTCCTGCTTCAAAGAACCTGCAAAAGAACAGCAATGCATCCAGTGGGACCAGCGACTTCTGCCAAGTTTCAGAGGAATGCCCTGCACCCAAAACGACCAAGAACTCCAGTGGACAGCGGCCCTGTCCAAAGAAGAAACAACAACTAAGGACTCCAACCTCACTCCGAATGCGTGAGTCCTGACCACTTTGCATCCGACACCCACGGCCTGTGTCCAGGTGGTCCACGCATCTAGAGAGGATTACCAGGCGATTCTTCGCAAGTGCATACCCTGGGTTGACCTCTCCACCCCTCCACGACGATGCCTGCAGAGGGAATCCTGAGGACCCCCTGCCCGCGAAAGCTCCGGACGAAGATATCCAATGCCTAAAGACACACTGCAGCCACAGCCCCCAGGCGTTCGAGAACCCAACCTCCAGTGCTGCAATGTTCAGCAGGCGGCCCTCCTCCCTGTCCAACCTGTGGTTTGCAAGAGACGACCCCCTGGACCTCGCCTGCAGCCTCTGAGTGACACCCGGGATCCTCTCATAGAGAACTATTGGAGACCTGACATCTTATTTACACCCTGCACCCGGACGCCCCAGCACCGCTGAGGGTGTATGTTTGATGCCTACTTGTGGCCCCCTCAGTGCTCCTCTAAACCCCCCAGGTCTGCCCTCCGAAGACGCAGGTACTCACCTGCCTCCAGATCTGAAACTGAGTGCCCCCAGTCTCCATAGGAGCCCATGTTAATTTTACCTACACTTTGACCTCTGCACCCAGCCAGCCCCGTGTTGCTAGTGGTGGGTGTTTGGGGTTAACTTGAATCCCAACCTGTGGACTTCCTAACCCCCAGAGACTGGAACTGTAAGTGCTGTACTTACCTGCAAATCAATCTAACTTTTTCTTTCCCACAGGAACTGTTCTGAAAATTACACTGTCAACTTTTAAGGCAGATGATTGCCAATATTTCAAAAACTGTATAACTTATTGATTTCAAACAAATTACTGTTGATACAGTGTGAAGTGAAGTGTGAAATACGAATCTATTGAAGTACTTATCTGCTACTTGAATATTGTGGTTCTAAAAATAAAGTAAGAAAATATATTTTTGCCATATAAAAACTATTGGTCTGGAGTTAAGTCATTGAGTGTGTGCTTCTTATATTGTCTGTGTGTGTACAACAAATGCTTTTAACTGCTCTCTGATAAGCCTAACTGCTCGACCACACTACCACAAAAGAGAGCATTAGTATCATCTACTTTAGCCTCTGTTAAGCCTCTGGGGAACGCCTGGACTCTGTGCACACTATGGCCCTCATTACAACCCTGGAGGTCCAAGATCGCCAGCGCTGTTCTGGAGGAAGCACTGCCAACAGGCTGGCAGTGCTTCCCAGGGCATTACGACTGCAGCGGAATGGCCCCGGCGGTTTCCCGCCACAATGGTCCCGGCTGTTGAAATCCGCCAGGGCAGCGCTGCTTGCAGCGCTGCCCAGGGGATCACGAGTCCCCCTACCGCCAGCCTTTTCCTGGCGGTTTGAACCGCCAGGAAAAGGCTGGTGGTACGGGGAGTCGCGGGCATGGGCAGTGCAGGGGCCCCCTGACAGGGCCCCGTGCAGCGAAAAGCACAACAGGTGCAACTGCATCCGTCACACGGCCGCAACACCGCCGGCTCCATTTGGAGCCGGCTTCTGTGTTGCGGCCGAGATCCCACCGGCCCAGCAGGGATCTCCAAATGGCTGCGGCGGGGGTGCGGCTGCATTGGCGGCCGCCCCCGCGGTCTGATCTTGGCGGGCGGCTTCAGCCACCCGCCAAGGTCATAATGAGGGCCTATATCTCATTTTGATATAGTATATACAGAGCTAGATTCCTATATTGGTGGATCAGCGGTGGGATATACAAATTTGCTGGACTTCTCAGCCAATACCTAATCACATGACTAAATTCCAAAATTGCCTTTAGAAAACAGATTTTTGAATTTGGCATACTTTTCTAAAAAAATTTAAGTCCTGCTGCGGCCTTGGCTAAGTCCCCTTAGCATTTGTTTTTAGATTTAAAAGTTACTGTAATTTAGGAATTAGTTACTTGAAGTAGTTTGTAGTTTCTAAAAAGTAATCCCAACTTTGAGTAAGATAATGAGCAGCTCAGGAAATGGTTGTGGAACTCAACCTGACACCTTACCTCCATCTAGGGATGGCATAGTTAAAGTCCCTTTCTAAGCTGAAAAAGATTAGAAAAGCTTCCAACCCTACTAAGGTCAAGCTCCAGGAGCTCTTGGCAGAGTATACAAGGGACCACCTTGCTGAGGAGGACGATCTCCACTCAGACAGGGAAGATATTACCTTTGAGGAGGATGACCTTCCCCCTACTCACCTAACTAGGTAGATCATGGGCCCAAGATCCCTGTCTCCAAACATAGTACTCACAGGATCTGGTTCTTCCACAGGGAAGTCCACCTCCTCTGGGAACATTGAGGGCAATCTCAATGAAGAGGACCTCCTTTTAGCAAGGATGGTCAAAAGGTTAGCTTTGGAGCATCAACTCCTAGCTATAGAAAGGAAGAGAGAAGAAATGGGGTTAACACCCATTAATGGCGGCAGCAATATAAATAGGGTCAGAGAGAATACTGATCTCCTAAAAATCCGCAAAGGGATTGTCTCAAAATATGAAGAGGGTGATGATATTACCAAGTGGTTTACAACTTTTGAGATGGTTTGTGCAACCAGAAAGTTTAACAGATCTCACTGGGGAACTGTCCTTTGGGAACTGTTTACAGGTAAGTGTAGGGATAGAGTCCTCACGCTCACTGGTACAGATGCTGAATCCTATGACCACATGAAGGCTACTCTGATTCAGGGCTTTGGATTCACCACTGAGGAGTATATAATTAGGTTCAGGGGGGGCTCACAGAAGCTCGAGCCAGTCCTGTGTTGATGTTGTAGTCTACTCAGTGAAACCACTAGATGGTTGGATAACTGGCAGTGGAGTGCATGACCATGGTGGGATTTATAATTTGTTTATGAAGGAATACCTGTCAAGTAACTACTTCAATGACAAGTTGCATCAACATCTGGTAAACGTAGGTCCAGTTTTTCCCCAAGAATTGGGAAAGAAGGCTGACCATTGAGTCCAAGACTATGGTTACCAAGACTTCCACGGGGGGTGACCAAAAGAAAGGATTCACAAAGCCTCCCTAGGGGAAGGGTGGTGAGACACATAAGGACAAAAACAAAGAGTCTTCGCAAGAGCCCCAAAAACCTACTCAAGAGGGTGGGCCCGAGCCTCTTCACAGTCCACAAGTGGGTCCAAGGGTAAACACTTTGATCCCAAGAAGGCCTGGTGTCAGACCTGTAGACAGCATGGACACCAAACTGGAGACATGGCCTGCCCCAAGAAAAATCCCACAAGCACTACTCCAGTTGGTACTGGAATAGCCAGTCTCAAGGTGGGATCAACAGTTTGCCCAGAGCAAATCAGGGTCCACACTGAAGCTACTCTAGTCTCTGAGGGTGGGGTGGATATAGGCACACTGGCTGCCTGGCCGCCTAACATGCAAAAATACAGGCAGCAGCTCTTAAACAATCGGACTAAATTAGAAGCCCTGAGGGATACAGGTGCCAGTGTCACCATTGTGAAATAGAAACTGGTTTCCCCAGGACAGTATTTGGCTGGACAAACATATCCAGTTACCAGTGCTGACAATGTGACTAAAGTCCATCCCATGGCTATGGTGATGTTAGGATGGGGAGGGGTTACTGGCCTGAAACAGGGAGTGGTCTATTTTGCAATCCCAGTGGAATGCTTGCTAGGGAATGATCTATAGTCCTCAGCTTGGGCTGAGGTAGAGCTCAAAACCCATGCAGCCATGCTACGAGTCCCTGAACTGCTGCGTGTAAAAACAAGAGCACAAAGCAGAGCACAGGGTGAAAAAGAAGTGTCGGAGCCTGGAATAAAGGCCCACCCTTCCAAGAGAAAAGATAAGAGGACTGAGGGACCAGCCTCTGAATAGCACAAGAAACAAGACCTCTCTTCTCAGGAAGATGTCTTATCCCCTGAGGGAACTGAGTCCATAGAGCTGGACTCAGGGGGACCCTCAAGGGAACAGATGTGCCAGGGACAAAAGACGTGTTCCACTCTTGAAGGCCTGAGGCAGCAAGCTGCTGCACAGGAAAAGGGAGGTGTCAGTGGCTCCCACAGGGTCTATTGGGAAGATGGACTCCTTTACACTGAGGCCAGAGACCCCAAACCATGTGAAACCAGGAGAGTGGTGGTGCCTTAGGAGTTTAGAAAGATTATCCTAACTTTGGCCCATGACATCCCCCTAGCTGGGCATTTGGGACAAACTAAAAGGTGGAGCAGACTTGGCAACCACTCGTATTGGCCCAATATGTCCCAGAAAATAAAAGAGTTTTGTAGCTCCTGTGTCACCTGCCAAGACAGTGGCAAGACAGGCAGCCACCCAGAGGCCCTCCTCATTCCACTTCCTGTGGTGGTGGTTCCCTTTAAGAGGGCTGGTGTGGACATTGTGGGTCCACTTGAGCCACCCACAGCCTCAGGGAATCAGTACATACTGGTAGTAGTGCATCATGCTACCAGATACACTGAAGCAATTCCCCTTAGGTCTATTACAGCTTCTGCAGTAGCCAAGGCCCTGATTGGTATTTTTACGATAGTGGGTTTTCCTAAGGAGGTGGTTTCAAACTTCATGTCAGCTTACCTAAAACGTGTGGAGTAAGTGTGGGGAGATTTATAAATTCACTATAGCATACCATCCACAAACCAATGAACTTGTTGAGAGATTCAATAAGACATTAAAGGGCATGATCATGGGGCTCCCTGAAAACTCAAAAGGAGATGGGATGTCCTCCTGCCGTGCCTGCTTGTTGCCTACAGAGAGGTGCCACATAAGGAAGTAGGGTTGTCCCCCTTTGAGCTTCTGTTTGGCCATCCTGTAAGGGGACTACTGGCAATTGTTAAGGAAGGCTGGGAGAGACCTCTACATGACCCTAAATAAGATGTGGTGGACTATGTGCTTGGCCTCCGCTCCAGGGCAGCTGAGTACACGGAAAAGGCATCCAAAAACCTTGAGGCCAGCCAACGACTCCAGAAGTTGTGGTATGACCAAAAGTCTGCACTGGTAGAATTCCAGCCAGGGCAGAAAGTTGGGGTCCTGGAGCCGGTGGCAGAGTAACCCTTACCCAATCCTGGAGAAAAAGAGTCAGGTCACCTAGTAGACCTGGGCACTAGCTGGACACCCAAGAGAGTGATCCATGTTAACCGCCTGAAAATCTACAATGATAGACCAGACATAACCATGCTGATAGTTAGTGATGAGGATCAGAAAGCAGAGAGTGATCCTCTACCTGACCTCCTCTCAACTGACTCTAAGGATGGGTCAGTAGATGGAGTTGTCTATTCATACACTCTCTCTGCCTAACAGCAAGCTGACTGCAGACAGGTCCTACAGCAGTATGATGAGCTCTTCTCTTTGACCCCTGGTCAGACACACCGGTGTAGCCATGATATGGACACAAGAGACAGTTTACCTGTCAAAAACAAGATTTATAGACAATCTGACCAAGTCAAAGAGAGCATCAAAGTGGCAGTCCACAAGATGTTGGTGTTAGGGGTAATAGTGCACTCTGACAGTCCCTGGGCTAGACCAGTGGTCTAAGTCCCCAAACCTCATACCAAAGATGGCAAGAGAGAAATGAGGTTCTGTGTGGACTACAGAGGGCTCAACTCTGTCACCAACACAGATGCACACCACATTCCCAGAGCAGATGGATGGATTGACAAGTTAGGTGCAGCCAAATTTGTAAGTACCTTTGACTTAACTGCAGGGTACTGGCAAATTAGGATGGCACCTAGAGGAAATGAAAATACAGCATTCTCTACACCTGATGGGCATTATCAGTTTACTGTTATGCCCTTTGGTTTAAAGAATGCCCCTGCCACCTTCCAAAGGTTGTTGAATCAAGTCCTTGCTGGCTTGGACTACTTTAGTGCAGAGTATCTAGATGATATTGCTGTCTTTAGTTCCAGCTGGCAGGATCACCTGATCCACCTGGGGAAGGTTTTGCAGGCCTTGCAATCAACAGGCCTCTCTATTAAAGCATCTACGTGCCAAATAGGGCAGGGCACAGTTGTATACTTAGGGTACCTTGTAGGTGGAGGCCAAGTGCAACGTTTACAGCCCAAGATCCAGACAATTCTGGACTGGGAAGCTCCAAAATCCCAGACTCAAGTCAGGGCATTTCTTGGCTTGACTGGCTACTACAGGAGGTTTGTGAAGGGGTATGGATCCATTGTGACCCCCCTAATAGAACTGACCTCAAAGAAGATGCCCAAGAAGGTAAACTGGACTCTTGACTGTTGAAAGTCCTTTGACACCCTGAAAGAAGCAATGTGTTCAGCACCAGTTCTCAAAGCTCCAGATTATTCTAAGCAGTTCATTGTGCAGACAGATGCCTCTGAACATGGGATAGGAGCAATCCTGTCCCAAACCAATGATGATGGCCTTGACCAGTCTGTTTCTTTCATTAGCAGGATTTAACTCCCCAGGGAGCAACACTGGAGTGCCATTGAGAGGGGAGGCCTTTGCTGTGGTTTGGTCACTGAAAAAGCTGAGACCATACTTATTTGGTACTCACTTTACTGTTCAAACCGACCACAGACCTCTCAGATGGCTAATGCAAATGAAAGGTGAGAACCCTAAACTTTGAGGTGGTCCATATCCCTATAGGGAATGGACTTTTCAGTGGAACACAGATCTGGGACTCCCCATGCAAATGCAGATGGCCTTTCCAGGTTCTTCCACTTAGATAATGAAGACTCACTTGGGAAAGGTTAGTCTCATCCTCTTTCGTTTGGTAGGGGGGTTGTGTAGGAATGTGCCACTCTTGGCATGGTTATCCACCCACTTTATGCCTAGTGTTGATGCCAACTTTGATTGAAATTGTGCTGGGATCCTGCTAACCAGGCCCCAGCACCAGTGTTCTCCCATAAAATCTGCACCTTTGACTCCACAATTGGCACACCCCTGGCACACAGTTAAGTCTCTTGTAAAAGGTACCCATGGGGGTGTGCAGATGCGTCACTTCTGGGAAGGGGAGGCCATCTGGGAGAGGTGGAGATCAGAGGTCTCTAGTATCTGGCGGAATCCGCACTCCATATCAACTTACTGGAGCTCTGGGCGATCCAACTGGCATTTAAAGCATTTCTTCCTGTTGTAAAAGGGAAGTTAGTGCAGGTGTTCACAGACAACACCACAGCAATGTGGTACTGCAACAAGCAGGGTGGTGTGGGGTTGTGGACCCTTGTCAAGAGGCTTTGCATCTCTGGACAGACATGGCTGGAACAGCAGGGCATAACCCTGGTTGTTCAACACCTAGCAGGTTCTCTGAACGCTAGGGCGGACAAGCTCAGCCGTCAGTGCCTAGCTGATCATGAATGGTATCTCCACCCAGAGGTGGTGCAAGGACTTTTTCAGCCATGGGGAGAGCCTTGGTTAGCTCTGTTCGCCTCCACAGAGAATGCGCAATGTCAGCAGTATTGCGCGTTGGAGTTTCCAAGGTGGCAATTGCTCTGCAACGCTTTTCATCGCTAGTGGAGGTAAGGCCTCTTGTACGCCTTTCCGCCTATACCTCTGCTGCCCAGAGTTCTCAAGAAGATCAAGAATGACCGGGCCTAAGTAATCCTTGTGACTCCAGATTGGGCACGGAGAGGGTGGTATCCTGTGGTCTCAAAATGATCACCAATCCTCCACTCAGGTTGCCCCTTCAAGCAGATCTTCTGTCGCAGCAGCAGGAGGTTCTCCACCGGAACCTGTCAAATCTGTGTCTACATGAGTGGAGATTGAGCAGCAACAGTTTATGGCTTTTGATCTTCCTCCTGAAATCTGTAAAGTTATTTTGGCAGCAAAGCGTCCCTCCACTAAAACGGTATACACCTGCCATTGGAAACGCTTTGTATATTATTGTACAGAAAGGTCTATTCATCCTCTTTCTGCTGCTCTTTCTGACATCCTTCTCTTTATCCTATCTCTTGCCCAGCAGGGTTCTGCCTTGGGGACTCTCAAGGGCTATCTTTCTGCCTTATCGGCATTCCTTCGGCTCCCTGATCAGCCTTCACTTTTCAAATCTCCCATTATACATAGATTTCTCAAAGGGCTTGAACATATGTTTCCCCTTACGCCCTTTGTTATACCTCAATGGGAATTTGGTCTCACTTTTCGGCGCACAAGGAGTTTCCTGAAGAGATGAAGTCTTTTTGGCCCTGATACTTAAGCAAACAGGAGGCATGCTCAATCCAATCCCTTGGACAGCACTTCTCAGCAATGTCAGAGGGCAGCAGGGCAGCAGGGCAGCAGCAGGGCAGCAGTCCTTCTCAGCAAAGCAGTCCAGATGAGTCCTTTGGGCAGCCAGGCAGTTCCTCTTCACAGCTTGCAGATTCAGGTCCAGACGTTCTGAGCTAGTGGGATCAGGCACCCAATTTATATACCCAAAAATGCCTTTAAAGTGGGGGAGACTTCAAAGAGTGGTTTTGAAGTGCACAAGTTCCCCTTTCAGTACAGGTCTGCCTGCCAGGGTCCCAGAAGGGGGTTTGGCATTCCATTGTGGGAGGGCAGGCCACTAGCCTTTGAAATTTCAGTGTCAGGCCCTCCATCCTTCCAGCCCAGGAAGACCCATTCAGTATGCAGATGAGTGCATGTGTTACTGAGTGTCGTGTTTGTGATTGTCTGGGTGAAATGCACAAGGAAGCTGTCAACCAGCCCATTCCAGACGCTGATTGGAAACAGGCTGTAAGGCACAGATGGTTTTTAAGTGCAGAGAAATGCTCATTTTCTAAAAGTGGCATTTCTAAAACAGTAATATAAAATCCCCCCTCACCAATAAGCAGGATTTTCTATTACCATTCTGGCCATATTATACATGACCTGTTTACCCCTTTCTGATCAGAATCTACCACTCAAACAATATGTGAGGGCAGCCCTAATGCTAACCTATGAAAGGAGCAGGCCTCACAGTAGTGAAAAATGAATTTAGGAGTTTTCCACTACCAGGACATATAAAACACACATGTATGTGCCATGCCTTGTACCTACATAGCACCCTGCCCTGTGGGTTACCTAGGGCCTACCTTAGTGGTGATTTATATGTAAAAAAAGGTGAGTTTAAGGCCTGACAAGCACTTTTAAATGCCAAGTCGAAGTGGCAGTGAAACTGCACACAGGCCTTGCAATGGCAGGCCTGAGACATAGTTAAGGCTACTTATGTGGGTGGCACAATCAGTGCTGCATTCCCACTAGTACCAATTAATCTACAGGCCCTGGGCACATGTAGTGCACTTTTCTAGGGAGTTACAAGTAAATCACATATGCCAATTGGGAATGAACCAATGTTAGCATAATTAAGGGAGAGAGCACATGCACTTTAGCACTGGTTAGCAGTGGGAAAGTGTGCAGAGTCCTAAAACCAGCAGAAACAGTGTCAGAAACGTGGAGGGAGGAAGGCAAAAAGTTGGGGCATGACCATCCCAAGGCTGTCAGGTCTATCAATTAAGTATCAGGTATAGCACTTAAAAAGGGAAACATCAAATAGATGTATAATAGTGTAAGCTTCTCACTAAGTTTGTAACAAAGAAAGAATGCAGAAACAGCGTCTGACATTTGTCTTTGATTGCACAGCAAATGTGAAGAGAGTAGAACTAAATCTACAGCCCTGTTTACAGTTGAGCTCCGCAAACCACAAGCGCTCGTCTCAATTGCTCCAGGTTAAAGAAAAAGAAGTTCTGATAATAGATGCTAAAATGGCAGCTGGGGATGGATATTAGTGCTGGGCCCCTGCTCTGAGGGACAAGAAGAGGCATGACCCATGCAATCCATGGACAAATGGGGAGGAAGAATATGAGAGTGACGATGGAGCCAGCAAATGGGAAGTCTATGCGTGGGCCAAAGCCCACAAAGTATGTAACAACCTGTCTCTTCAAGACAGCACATGCGCCGTCTAGCCGAGACCTAAAAAAATACATAATTCATAAAATCTGTTTAAAAGCAATAAAATGCAGATACAATAGATATCATTACTAAAACATAATGAATAAAAATCAAGCATTGATCACTAATACCAGCTTTAGAAGTTTATGCCAGAGATGCAATAAGAATCTGCTTACTGACAAGACAACTGGTAAAGTAGAATGACTTCTCAGAATTCTCAGAGCTAATTGATGTCAAAGTTTAGACAGATTTGTTGTATCCATTTCCGTCGTAAACCCCGATAAGCCGGGCAGAAATACAGTACATGAGCTTTGGTCTCAGCTCCAGATCTGCATGCAGGGCACACATCCTCACTCCCATCCACTCCCCACTGGCTTGTATAAGATCTCAATTGCAAAGAACCAAGCCTAAAACTAACAGAAAGGCTATTGGCAAGTGGGGGGTAATGAAATCAAGGAACAATTTAAAACAGGGATACACTTTGAACTCCAAAACTTACATGTCAGAGAACCATTGTCCCTGTCTAATACATACTGTTCATGAATGTAAGCCCAATAATGAGTCTTTAAGACTTTAAGATTGGCACTACGACGAGAGTTTGATTCTGCCCAAAAACTGCCCAAACCTAATCTATGCCACCAATCAAAAGAAAATTCAATCGGGGTGGGGGGTATTCTTAGCATTGGTAATATTGATCAAGTCTACTAAACAACCTCTGTAACTGCTCAATTCATGAGTTGTCCCAAGACGTACCCAATATACCAGTGACTTTAATGTAACCTAGTCAGCTATTCTTCTTAGGTCTAAGTAAAAGAAAAGTGGAGGAAGAGGAGTACTAGTCTGCACGAAGAACAATTTCCTTACAAACTTATTGTCAGCAGTAGCCAAACTGTTAATTTTGCTATAACCCCAGATCTCGGCACCAAAAAGAGCCGCATTTTGGGCCTTTGCTCGATACACCTCCAGGGCTAGTGATATTGAACAAGAACTAGTTCTCCTATACAACCTAACACTGGCATTAGAATCTATGTTCACCAATTATTGAACTCTTGGCAAGCTGGGGTGACCACTTAAATTTATCAGTTAATTTGACTCCAAGGTAGTCAAAACTATTCACCCTCTCCAGGACCTCTCCACCAACCCAAATTGTGATATTTTTTGTGACACCCTGGCTGAATACTATATACTTAGTTTTGCCAGCGTTCAATTCTAGTCCTCTGGACGAGCAAAAAGTTAATAATGTATTAATAAGAAGCTTCAGACCAAAAGGTGTTTTGGAGATAGGTAACGAGTCGTATCCGAGGAGAGGAACAGGAACCTTTTAATTGTTCAGAGTTGGCGAATCATTGTTACAGTCAAGGAGTACTTTCACCACGTCATTCATATAAAGAAACCACAAACCCTTGACAGATGCCACACCTAATTGGAATATGTTCCATAAATGCACCTTGGCTACCCCACCGCACCTGTGCAAAATTCTTAGATTGCAACTTTACATTTAGATGCAACAGGTTACCAAGAGCACCCATATTCGCCAGAACTTGCCACAGACTTTTATGAAGGATCAGGTCAAACGCACCTCCAAGATTCACAAAGGCTACATAGAGTCTTTGTTTAAGAAGAAATACGTATTTCCATTAAAGAGGTGCCAACCTAAAAACCTGATCCGAAGTATTTATCCGGGGCTGCAATACCACTTGTAAAGGGGACAAAAAATGTTCATCCTCTACCCAGGCTAACAACGTGTCTGAAATTTATCGGGCAAAGATATTTTGAAGATTATCTATAAGATTTATGGGTAAGTAATTTGAAGGTAAACCAACATCCCACTTTTAATAAATCAGGATAATTTCTGCCACTCTCCAAAGGTCTGGGACCTTCCCTCCCACCGAAATGGCATTGGATAACACATTTTTGTAGCTAGTCTAAATCAAAGGCTCAGTTTTGTAAAAATCACCAGGGATTTTATCTGGCCCGGGTGCCTTAGCGAATTTCAAACAATCAATTGCCCTGGCTCTATCTTCAAGGTAGAAGGAGGCTAAACCTCTACGTCCACCCCCGGTCCGCTTACAGGTGAGAAAGCTGTGGGAATCAATACCTCTACATTGGCATTAAAAGCTTGATAATCCCCAGAAGCATAAAGCTGGAAACCCAACTATCTGGATAAATATGATGATGATCTTCCACTTTCTTCCCCCCCCCCCCCCGCAGCTAAATGTCAAAATGACCGAGTGTCCTTACGTTTTACTGCAACTAACATGTCATGCCAAATCTTTTCATCCCAGTTTTTCTTGGCACGCTAAAGAGAATTATAATCCCGCCTTGTTAACTGAATTTCCTCTCTGGGACACCGCTTTATGGCAATTCTTAGATTGGTTTTGGCAGATTTGCAATTTGCATCAAACCATTTTAAATCTTTCTTCCTCATCAACTTTTTGCAGCACTCTTCATAAAATACTTTCTCTAGTTCAATAAACAACTGATTATGTATAGCCAGAATATGGATACTGGTACTAAAACTTCCCTCATACTTTGACAGGTGGGCCACAAAAAGATCATATATCTTGGAGTACTGCTTTTGATTGGACATCGCGGTCGGCCATGTACCATGACAGCGATTACTGGTCAAAATAGGTTCTGGGACGGTGGTGGTACAACCACCTCCTTGAATATTCCCCAGTTAAAGATAGAATCAAAGAATTATGGTGACTGTCCAAAGTGGGTCAACTCTCATATCTCCCAACAAGTCTCACAATCTTACATCTAATAGAACATAGCCAATAATACTAGAATAAGTGCCACGCTTAAACGTTGGAGTTCTCTCAAAATCTGAGATTGTACGACCATTACAGGCTCTTAACCCCCTGCCCATCATCTAGGAAGCTATTTTAAGGGCGGTGGAAAATTGCTTCCTGGCTTCCCTGTCAAGCAGAGAATAATCCACAGCTCATCTTCTGTATTGGTTATCTCATTAATAAAGGAAGAGCGTTCAAAAGAAATATTAAAATTGGCCTTTACAATGATTTTCACATTCGGGGGGATAGTTTCAAGGGCCTCTTCCAGGAAGGTCAAGGTAGGCGACTCCACACTAGCCGTGGTATAGCTAACATAAACATTTATGAAATCCAAACGTAAACATGAGGGGAGAGTTATAATAAAGCCAATTAAGTCAGGGCAATCTATGCGCAACACATTAAGGGTACTAGGCAAGTTGTTCTTCAGAAGGATCAACGGGCCACCACGAGCCCTCCTCCATTTCACAGGGGGCTTGGCCTCTACACTACATGTTGTCAAGCCATTAAAATAAACTTTCTCTGCGGCCCATGTTTCCTGAAACATTCATATGTCACAACCTTCGATGGAAGACAATTGTTCTGCATCTAATAATTTGGACTTGACTCCATCTAGATTCCAGGACATCACAGTGATATTTCCATCGGTGTCCCCAATACCCATACAACCAGTATCAACTGTACATTGTAAGGTACCTCCCGGAGCCAATACTTCCCTATCCCCACCACCCTTGGAGGCAATATCACTCATATAACTTGGGGCAGCACCATGAGTCAGTACTTGGAGGTCCATACCCCCCCCAGAGAACTAACATCAGTCGTATGATGGATGATGACCTCATGGATGGAAATGTCTCATCACAACTCTGTATAGAAAAATAATCCAAAGTTGTACTATATACAAAAGCATTCACCAAATTACTTTTATCATTTCTAGGGGACACTTTTCTTATAGGAAAACAATCAATGTGATGATTTAGTCAATCAACGTTGTCTAAACTAGACATCTCATTTGGACCAGGGCACCTGGGTATTTGCTGAACAGTTTCAGTAGAAGAACTCCCAGCTGGGCTTATACTGGGCAGATTGCAGGGGGATAGTTTAAGGCTTATTTCAGTCCTAAGGCCCTCTTTAAAATGGCAAGCACGTAATTCAAGCTGATAAGATTATTAACCAGTTCTTTGGAACATTATCTTATAGATATATAATCAAAAACTACCCAGCCTGCCGAATACCTTTCAATAGAAACAATATCGGACCTGACTACCAAAAAACAATCGTGCATCGTCCTTAGCCAATGTCTAACCTTGTTAGTCAAAGCGTCTTGGTCTTCATAGGACCCTGAGTTCAGTTTAGGCACCTCACTTTGTGATCTGCTGCCCCGCCCTTAAACTGCAAAGGAGTCAGGCACGTAACAGTCAATTAAGATGCAAATAAGAATCTCTTGAATGTAGAATTGGACCCAGGCCATAAAACATAGGGAAAGGAGGCAGACTCCTATTTTGAAGTTCAGGAGGATGATGGTTAGTCTCATAGTTATTTAATTCCTCCCTAATGGAAGGGTGACAGAAAACTTGAGGAACCCTCCTCTCGTTGCAATCCAACAGCCTCAGGTAGGAAGAGCTGATGTCCTTTGCAGGGCACTGCCAGTTCGATGGAGAGCCACATTTTTGAGGAACTGCCAAAACCTCCTTTTGCACGGGGCACCCAGAGTCAGCCTGGGGAACATCCTTAGAAGTGGGTTCAGGGCCCGGGGGAGACACTTGGTGGACCCCCAAGAAGCCAGCCCATCGCAAGAAACTGCAGCCACTGAGTTTAGCTTCCAAACTGTCAATCTTAATACTCAAAGCAGTCATCCAGTTTACGTAAAAGAACACCAAGTCCAGTTGCACCTGTCATAGTTATAGAGCTGCCGATGGCACTGGCAGCATGCTTGTTGGCTTGACTAATGCAGCGACCAAAATCAGAGGCCACTACAGAAGTTGGACAGTATCCATGTTAGCTGACAGCGGGGCAAACCTGTCAGAGAGCGGCACACTTGAAACAACAGTAATTATAGGAGAGAGGGTTGAGTTCCCCCTCACAGATCAATGGGGCATTGCTAGTTACAATGGCCTGAGTATTAACTGAGGAGGAATATAACAGGTTTTTAGGTTTCTTAAAAAAAACTGGAATCTAAGCTTGAGTTCTTTCAGATCGTACCACATTACTATTAAGCAGGGACTCTACCTCGTCGTTGAGTGTGTTAATCAGTACCCGCAAGTGAACTAGCACTGGTCTTGGCAGTTTGTTGGCTGGGAGAGCCCACCACGGGCTTTCTAGGTTTCTTAGCAATACCAGCTGACTTGGCCGGTTCCCAAGCCTTCCTCTTACCCATGTGAAGAGGTTTAATAGGATTTAAAGAAAGGATCCTTCTGGAAACGATTGTAGCTTTTCTTAAAATGTTTAATCTTCAGGTTGCTGCCAAGGAAAACTCCAGCCACACCTCCAAGCTGCTCCACAAGCCCTCAACTGACCATTCTCCAGATTCTAGATCTCCCAACACACGGAGCAGCAAGGGGGGGGAGCACAGAGCATACCAAGTAACATATTAACAATTAATGCAACCAAAGATAAAACAGTGAATACTATGAATATTAGAATCTAACAGATATTAGAATAAATAACATAATTAAAAAGAGCAACATACTACACCATGCTTATTGAAGATATAAGAAGTTAGAACTAGCAGTCACAGCTAGACAGTTTACAAATAAAACCTACTTGAGTGACCAGACCTGGAAGCTGCCGGATCTTGAAATAAAGAGGGGGGCCCGGCCCAGCCTCTTCCTATCCTCTTGGCCTGGTCTTGGCCTTAGCTCATCCTGTGCAGCGGGGTCATGCACTTCAATGTATGCGCCTCCAGGCAGGCGCTGTGTCCCAAGGCAGCCCCAATGCTGCTGTGCATCTGGGAGAGTGAGTCCAGAGCCCCCAGGCCTCGAAGTGTGCGCCCCAGCCAGTCACCATGGCATAGCGGGCTTGTCTGCATTTTTTATATTTTAGAAAAAATATAAACCAAACTCAAGTATTTGTTTCTAAACTATTGTCATTTTCCTGCATGTGGAGGAGTCTGTGGTGACTTACTGCTGGGGTTGCTATGCCTCGCACTTGTTTAGCAGGAGGAGAGAACCACCAATTTACTGCAGATCTTCCATTCCGCCTAACTCTAAAGGATGCCATTGTTCCCCAAGTTCTTCTGAACCCTTGGGTAGATACTTTAAAATCTGACACTTTTTCAAGTCATCATCCTGATCAGAGTTGGATGTGCACTTTGAGAACTCTTAAGATCATTCAGTATCCGCAGTGCTTATGATCATCAAGTGAGAGTTAAAGCCGGGCTACACGGTTTCTGTTTATTAAAAGATAAGTTATTTTGTGCCCAAACCCTGTACCCCGTTACCATGTCCTAGGTAAGAACAATGGCGGGCGGGTGGTTACATAAAGAAACTTTGCCAAACAATGTGTGGAATTCATGAGACAGAAACAATGACTGCGCATTACACAGATGATATACGAGTTGTTTAGAATTGCATTAATTCACAGAGACAGTCTGGGTGTAAGCCAGAGGATCAGAAGAGTGGGTGGAAGATTAGCAGACATGATGGTGGCGGAGACTTCCAAGGTAGTCTCGAACACAGAGAGCAAGACTCCCTCCACGTTCACTAGCGAGTATTTATTAGTGGTGGGGCCCGAGACATTTGAAGTATCTAAACCTGGCTGTGGTGCAGAGAGTTTAGCATGATTGACTAATGGCTGTTTAAAGCCAATGGCTGTTAGGGAGTCGGAGATTGTCACTTGGAGATGGACAAAGAGGTAAACACTTCTTTTTAGGGCCAATACAGAAATCAGGGGCTGATCATCCATGCTACTCTTTTTGAGGATGCTTATACCTAGAATAAATTCGTTTCTATTTTTCTTGCAGTTCAACACTTTAAAAAGGACCAGGAAAGAAGTTTGTCATAAACGCACTGTGAGAAGCATCTTCAGCCAGACCGCTGCATCGTCTACCAAGTCTTTATTTGTGCATTCGCGTTTCCTTCATCGTGGAGTGTTTCTGGTGCTGTAGCCAGAGTCCCTTGTGACTCCCTTCTACAGTTATCACCAGTAAAGACTCTGCCGATGGGCTACTCATCCTGTCATGGGCTGGGACACAGAGAGTGGCACTAGACACACTGGATGTAAATAGATGCTGAAGAGCAGAGATGAGATCTGACAGCACAGATTGGATTTGTTCAGATCGAGCGCCACAAGGGGAGATCGCCTCGAGCCGCTTTGTGAATTCTGCAGAAAGAAAAGGTTACATCATTGCAAGGGAAATTAAAATAGTTCACCTTTGAAGGTATCCTACAAATCGGCTAATTTTTTATTCGGCTTCAAAAGACATTTCCATCCTGCTGTGATTTTTAGGATTGCTTCACGACAATTATTTTCTATTGATCAGTGTTACGACAAAATTTGTGACTATTAATATGCAGCCTAGATGCTGGAATTTAAACATTGAATTGACTATGCCTCTATGTGCCAATTATCTACCATCGGTGGAGGTGGAAGGGGTACACATCCATTGAAAGGTATGTGACGGGCATGCACTTGACACTACCATTGAATTGTGGCACCATGGTCTGAAGTCCCATATGTTGGCTTTTGTGATGGACTGAGAGTTTTCCAGTTCGGGTTCATCAGATGACAAGGGACTTTAAACCTACTCCACTTTCGCCTTAAGTGACCCCAAATCACCCCCAGTTTAAAACGCACGTGGATAATTTGTGAAGTCTTGTGAGCGTGACGCAGGGAGGTTGAGAAGTGTTGCAGCGGGATCCAGGAGGCTTAAGAAATCCTCTTAATTGATGCAGTTAGTGCTGTTCATGCCTAGGGACGTCCTGCGTGTGCCTTCTCAGTACTCACCAGCTGCATTGTGTAATGTTTGCCATCTTGTCAAGGGTGCCAATTTCGTAATTTCCCATAATCCTTCCAACTATCAGTGGCTCTCTTATTCGACTATGATTTGCTTTTCATGACCAGTATCTATTTTTTATCTAGCGATTTGGGCAACTCTGGTCTTCAGTCTGGGATTCCAATGTTCAATGAATGTAATGAATGTACCCCACAAGGCATCCGAAATCAATAGTGACTAGTTGTATATTTATGTTTGCCTAAATATGTTGGGGTTAAGTATTACTTAAGAGGCTTTAAAGACACTGGTAATGTAGAATGTCTTCGTTTGCTGGGTCCTCATGGAGGCTCTGCCCATACTATTAGCACTCACTCAGGCTCTATTCATAATACTCTGGGCACCACGACAGTGAGACTTTGCTTTCTCTATCTTTTTCTCTCACTCCTTTCTTTTATTGCAATCTGTGTGCATTCCTGGCCACCTTTCTCTGTTTCCTTTTTTTCTAACCAGGGGTGATTTTGGGAACAATGTATCTTCATATTAATAAACATATGTATTCGAAAACCTGTCCCATGCGTGTTTTTAGTACTTGCGGATGAATGGTTTATACATATAAATATTCTCAATGTTTACGGCTATCTCTATTTTTTTTTATAGTGGCATGTTAACTACTTTGTAGCTCTGAGCAAAACATAAAAACCCTGAGGCAAACTCCAGTGTAAAAAATATACCTTCAAATGTTACTAATATATTAAAAACTGAAACCATATAAACTGTTCCACTCCCTGCAGATCAGTGTGTCGTGTAATATTAAAGGGGTCTTATGCCACATCAAACAAAGACATTTTTTAAAGATATTTTCTACAAACTGGTGGCGCTTGATATTCATCCCTCCTGGCAAAATAGTACTTACCTTCCAGATAATTCCATCTGGTGGGAAAAGGTTAATACACAAGGAGGTGCAAACATGAGGGAGGGAGGGAAGTTGGGCTGAGAGGAGGGCAGTGAAGAGTACCAGTAAGTAATTTATTCTTTTCTTCGGCCTTTTGATTTTACTGGCGGTGTCCGAGGCTTCTGCTTTCACTGTTGTAATGGGAGCTCTGGTCGTGCAGATTGCTCAGCAAACTCACGCATCCACTACAATGACATTTACTTGACCGTTTGAATCTTGACGTGTCAGTTCGGCATTTCATCCTTTTGAGATCGATAGTTTTCCCACCACCGAGTGCGTTACAAGTAGACCTCTGTTATCAGCGTGAGGAAACTGCTTTTGTGCAGAAGGAGCACTTTACAATGTATCATAGCTCATATTTTATGTATCCAGTTTTCCTATTTACTCGAAATTTATAGGCAGAGTTTTTTTTAACAACTATATCTGGAAAAAGTATTTTAATTTTAAGAAACTCCATTACGAAGCCACTAACCAAGCTCATGTATTTGTACACATGACTTTAATTAATCGCCAACACAGTTAAACTAAACAAATATCGTTTGAAAATGTGTGCTTATTGAGGAAAGTCAATTTACAAACCATGAAGTCGTCTCTATACACTGTTTTTCGAAAACGTGTTTTTAGACTTTTCAGTTTAGATATTTGTGTATGTTTACCTCTGTCGTTGTTGCTAACAAATAACTTTCTGCTGCAGCAATGCTCCAGTGCTCATTCTAACAAGGGGCAGTAAACTAAACTAACCAGAACAATAACCTGCTGCAGCACTGCTCCAGTGCTCATTCTAACAACGGGGCAGTAAAGTAAACTAACCAGAATAATAACCTGCTGCAGCACTGCTCCAGTGCTCATTCTAACAACGGGGCAGTAAAGTAAACTAACCAGAATAATAACCTGCTGCAGCACTGCTCCAGTGCTCATTCTAACAAGGGGCAGGAAAGTAAACTAACCAGAATAATAACCTGCTGCAGCACTGCTCCAGTGCTCATTCTAACAAGGGGCAGGAAAGTAGAGTAATCATAACAATCACCTGCTGCAGCACTGCTCTCGTGCTCCGTCTGACAATGGGGGCAGGAGAGTACATTAACCAGAACAATCACTTGCTGCAGCACTGCTCCAGTGCTCTGTCTGACAATGGGGGCAGCAGAGTAAATTAACCAGAACAATCACTCGCTGCAGCACTGCTCCAGTGCTCTGTCTGACAATGGGGGCAGCAGAGTAAATTAACCAGAACAATCACTCGCGGCAGCACTGCTCTCGTGCTCCGTCTGACAATGGGGGCAGGAGAGTACATTAACCAGAACAATCACCTGCTGCAGCACTGCTCCAGTGCTCCGTCAGCCAATGGGGGCATCAGAGTAAATTAACCAGAACAATCACTCGCTGCAGCACTGCTCCAGTGCTCTGTCTGACAATGGGGGCAGCAGAGTAAATTAACCAGAACAATCACTTGCTGCAGCACTGTTGCAGTGCTCTATCTGACAATGGGGGCAGGGGAGTAAATTAACCAAAACAATCGCTTGCTGCAGCACTGCTCCAATGCTCTGTCTGACATTGGGGGCAGGACAGTACATTAACCACAACAATCACCTGCAGCAGCACTGCTCCAGTGCTCTGTCTGACAATGGGGGCAGCAGAGTAAATTAACCAGAACAATCACTTGATGCAGCATTGCTCCAGTGCTCTGTGTGACAAGGGGCAGGAAGTGAACTAACCAGATCAATCCCTCACTGCAGCACTGCTCCAGTGCCGCTTCTAACAAGGGGGAAGGAAAGTATATTCGCCAGAACAATCACTTCCTGCCGCACTGCTCCAGTGTTCTGTCTGACAGGGGGGGTGAAAAGTAAATTAACCAGAACAATCACTTTCTGCTGCAACACCGCTCCAGTACAATGTCAGACAAGGGGGTAGGAAAGTAAATCAAGGAAAACAACCAATTAATTAACCAGAATAATCACTTGCTGCAGCACTGCTCCAATACCCTGTCTGACAAGAGGGAAGGAGAGTAAACTAACCAGAACAATCACTTTCTGAAGCACTGCTCCAGTGCACTGTCTGATAAAGGGGCAGGAAAGTAAATTAAGCAGAACAATCACTTGCTGCCGCACTGCTCCATTGCTCTGTCTGACAAGGGGGCTGATAAGTAAGCTAACCAGAACAATCACTTGCTGCCGCACTGCTCCATTGCTCTGTCTGACAAGGGGGCTGATAAGTAAGCTAACCAGAACAATCACTTGCTGCAGCACTGCTCCAGTACTCTGTCTGACAAGGGGGCAGGACAGTAAAGTAACCAGAACAATCAGTCATTGCGGCACTGCTCTAGTGCTCTGTCTTACAAGGGGGGTGCAGGAAAGTAAATTAACTAGAACAATTACTCACTGCAGGACTGTTCCATTGATTTGTCTGAGAAGGGGGCAGGAACGTAAATTAACCAGAACAATCCCTTGCTGCAGTGCTCTGTCTGACAAGGGGCTGCAAAATAAATTAACCAGAACAATCACTTGCTGCAGCACTGCTCCAGTGCTCTGTCTAACAAGGGGACAGGAAAGTAAATTAACCAGAACAATTACTTGCTGCAGCACTGCTCCAGTGCTCTGTGTGACAAGGGGACAGGAAAGTAAATAAACTAGAACAATCCCTTGCTGCAGCAATGCTCCAGTGCTTTGTCTGACAAGGGGCAGGAAAGTAAATTAAGCAGAACAATCACTTGGTGCAGCACTGCTCCAGTGCTCTGTCTGACAAGGGCCAGGAAATTAAACAAAACAAAATAATCACCTGCTGCAGCACTGCTCCCGTGCTCTTTCTAACAAGAGTGTTTAGGAAAGTAGCATCTTTCGGGCATAATTGCCCCCACATTTTGCCTGGTGTCAGTATGTTTAGATTGTAGTACACTGGGGTCCTGCTAACCAGGACACCAGTGTCAGTGTTCTCTCCCCTAAAGTTACTTGTATGGTAAGTTTTTACAATCCACAGGTGGCTTACTGGTGCACGCATATATAGTACTTAGGTACCCAGGGCATTAGAACACCAGGGTTCCCCCATGGGTTGCAGCATGTATTGTGCCACCCATGGGAGCCCATGCAAACTGTGACACAGGCCTGCCATTGCACCCGTACGAAATGGTGCATGCACCTTTCACCACAGATATAAGGGTTGCCTTATATCATGGTCACTGCACTCTGACCATTTAATTCACCCCTAAGGTATCTGACCATATAAGTCTCCCCTAAGGTAGGCCGTACAGCCCAAAGGCAGGGTGCTTGGTTCTCAGAGTGAGGGCACATCTGCATGAGCAGAGGTACCCCTGCAAACCCTAGACTCCATTTTCTGGCTTTGTAAGTGCAGGGAAGCCATTTTAAGGTATGTAGTGGACACTGGTCAACACAACATGTCCAACTACATAATGGCTTCACCTAACCTAGGCATGTTTGGTATCACACATGTTGGATTCATGCAGCTACACTGATTCCAGTGCTAGTTGCAGGATACCATATACTCTGGGGGTTCCCTAGGGAATCCCCCATGTCTGCCTGTTCAGCCTTGCAGGGTCTGCATGCCAGCCTGTGCTGCTGCTGACCCCAGACAGTGTTCTGCCCTCCTGCTGCTCAGCTTAACTCAGGCAGGGGAAGACAGAACAAAGGATTTCCTGTAGAGGAGAGGTGTGACCACCTCACCTCTGCCTTAGAAATAGATTTCACTGGGCTGGGGTAGGGGTGCCTCTGAGCACGACCAGATAGCTTTGAAGGATATATTTGGTGCCCTCCATGCATAAACTGGTTTACTCCCACTTGGGCACGAAAGGACAGGGGTGTAACCACCATCCTGTCGAGCTCCTACATTAGGACGGTGCACAAAGCTCTACAAGGTGGCCACTTGATTCTGCCATGTTGGAAATAAGATGAGCAGATGCCCCTGGGAGCATCTGACTGATTAATCCAGCTGGGTGATGTCCCCTTCATACGTGGGTCCCTGCAGAAAGTGTCCAACCCCTTTCCTGGGTTACTTAAGAGCTCACCTGAGGGTGGGACCCTAGATTTGTCTACAACACTTTAGGAACCGTCTACAACACTTCTACAACCCGGACACCAAAACCGCTGCTGTTCTTTGCTGGAACCAAGAGCAAGACTGTAACCAGTAGGAGGCCTCCTACTGCAACTTTGTTTCCAAGTTCTGCAAAGACTTCTGCAACCCCATGGTCGTGCATCCTCCAGAGACACAAGGACTCTGCCTGCACTAAAGAAAGTAAGAAGGAATTTCCCTTGGAGTGAAGGAGTCCCTCCCCTGCATCCGCAGGCACCTCAATGATGACCGGCTTGTGGATCCTGCTGTCCCACGGACTCTTCGAGGCTCCACAATACAGGTGATGGTTCTGTGGCTCTCCAGAGGGTCAGCCTAGTTTCCTTGCAACTGGGAAGTCTGTGGCCCCTCACTGGAGCTGCTTGGTTTGTCATTGTCAAGGCTTGTTGGCTCTTCAGTCCAAAGATCTCCTAGCTCCAAGAAGCCCCAGCCTCCAGCATTCTCCAGCTCCAAGACCGACATCCTCTCCCCAACTCCTGTGATATGGGCATCCCTCTTTGCTGTGCCAATGATGCCTCTCTGTGACTCAGTGTGCCTGCTGCCAGAGGGTCCTGCTGGGGGCTTCATCCATTCCTGCTGGCTCTCCTGCATGCTGAGGGCTGGCCATGAGCTACCTGCCAAGGCTGGGTCACCTGGACCGTGCTGGCCCCAACAAATCCTGCAGACTCCATACAATGCTTCCCTGCATTTGCTAAGGATTTTTGGTGGTCCAGCTGACCACTGACCCCTCTGCAATTCGACAACCAGTGTGGGACAGTTTGTAGATGACTCTTGAGATCTTCCTGCATCACCTGGACTCTGCAACTGCACTTCTTCATCCACCGTCCAACAGGAAAGCATCTCCTTCTGCAATGCCTGGGCCCCTCTGGGTGGTCTGGACACTGTCCCCTTTTTCTTTCGGTCCTCTTCTTCAGGAATCCACTCCGGGGTTCCACCTACCTGGTCCACAGGTCACGACAGCAGCTGGATGACCGAGGACCCCATCGACCTCAGTGCAAGGTTCTACCACAAATTCACCTCTATGCAACTGGGCTCCCTGGTGTAGGCACTCCACTGTTCTGGGCATCCATGGGTGGGGCACTATCCAACCTCCTTTGTCTCATCGGGTTTCCTCTGAGTGCTCTGGGAAGGGTCCTAAACCGCAAAAACTCCAAATGCATCTTCCCCATGTTATCCTATAGACACTGACCCAGGATTAGAACTCTGCACATGGGTGACTGGGGAATCTTTCCTACTTACCTTTGGGGTTTTAGTACTTCCCCAGTCATAAGGGCCCTTGGGAGGTAGTGTGGGTTAGGGAGTGATTCTGACATTACATTTTTTAAGATATGGTTTGACCCCCTCCGTAGGGACTCATGTTATTATATGCCTTTTCTTACCTGTGCTAAGTATATTTTTGCATTTTCATATTTCCAGTAGTATAATTCCAAAATGTGTCTTACTATAAATATAACATATTTTTCTAAGACTGGTGTGGTTCCTATGTGTACAACACTGACTGACCTGTGTGGTATTTGCAACCACTTTACACCCTGCTGGATAAGCCTTAGCTGCTCTCCACAGCTACCCTTTTGAGAGCTCTGGTTATCTAGAACCGCCTACACTATCACTGCTTGGACTCAGCACAGGGTGCCTCACATATAGATGTATGCCATATACTGAGCCAGCCTCCTACATTGGTGGTAGCAGTGGGATAAAGGCTTGCATTGATTTACCACTTGGTCATAAGTGAGTTTTCATAGGAAACCACTGCTGACTTAGGTCATATTGTATTTTTCCAAATAGGTATTTTTTTTATTTTTTCTTAGACTGGGCTTTTAAGGATCTGGCATAACCCTTTCACCAGTCTTTCGGAATTTTTTTTTAGAACACTAGGGTAGCGTAAATACACATAACTACATTAGTACTGTAGCATAGGCTCTAATTATTCTAAAGAGACTACTGGATTTTCAGTGGCAGAATCGCCTGGTCGTGGGAGACTGAGTCTGACCCACTACAGGTAACACCTGTCGCTCCAATCCAGGTTCTGCTCTGGCTAACTAGCAGTGCCTCATCTCTACCCAAGGGCAGGCATTATTGGGCAGCCGAGCGCATGACATAACTGGTTTCTCAGGAAAGCCGTGGTCACTCAGGTCTTATCCATTTCTCTCAGTTAGATTAGTCTCACATACACAATGACAAACAGAGGCAGTATATATTTCAATAATGCTTTAATAAAGCGACTGCATCTTAGATAGCAAAGCGTGGACTGCAGTAACCAGAATGAAACAGAATGACAAGATTAAAATTGTGACAAGGAGAGTAAAACATAAAAATAATGCTACCATATTGTCACTAGAGTCAACAGACAAATGCCTACCTAGGCTATATTAGAGCACAGCATGTTAAGCGCTAATTCTGCCCTTCAGGTTCCCCTGGGAAGACATCATCCCCCATACCCGAGCAAAGGACCGAAGTCTGCAGAAACATCTGTAGCGAGGCATTTGGCAATCAACATACAGTCGTGGTTCTCTGGCTAGAATCTCCTTCTAAAGTGTAAGGGACAGGGAAGTGTTTTTATAAGAAAATAACTGATGTTCTGAGAAAATGTCCCTACGGAAGGATTTGTGTTTTCTATTAATATCAGAGACTAAACTCATACCACGTTCACCGGCAACCTATCTTACTGCACCCTTGGAAAAAGCACAGAGTGAGCAAGAATGTCTTGTTTGAGAACAGAGTGCTGGCCTAGGCGAAAACAGTTAGATAGAAAGAAATAAAACAAGACCGTAAAAGTGGCTATTGTAACAATAATAAACCAAAGCCAAATAAAATATAGCTAGGTTAAGGTGCACAGCGGCAGGCCTAGTATGTTAAATAATGTGCATGGAGCTATAACTAAAATGGCTACACAACAGTACTAAGGGGGTCATTCTAACCCTGGCGGTCGGCGACCACCAGGGCTAAAATGACGGAAGCACCGCCAACAGGCTGGCGGTGCTTCCCTGCCCATTCCGACCGCGGCTGTAAAGCCGCGGTCGGAAAACCGGGTCCGGCGGTTTCCCGCCGGATTAACCCCGGTTGGGCGAATCCTCCATGGCGGCGCTGCAAGCAGCGCCGCCATGGGGATTCCGACCCCCTTCCCGCCAGCCTGTTTCTGTTTTTTACCGCCAGGAACAGGATGGCGGGAACGGGTGTCGTGGGGCCCCTGGGGGCCCCTGCACGGCCCATGCCACTGGCATGGGCAGTGCAGGGGCCCCCTAACAGGGCCCCAGAAGGATTTTCACTGTCTGCATAGCAGACAGTGAAAATCACGACGGGTGCAACTGCACCCGTCGCACACCTGCAACACCGCCGGCTCCATTCGGAGCCGGCTTCAGTGTTGCAGGCCCTTTCCCGCTGGACCGGCGGGCGCTCCCTTGGCGGGCGCCCGCCGGTCCAGCGGGAAAGTCAGAATGGCCTCCGCGGTCTTTTGACCGCGGAGCGGCCAATTGGTGGTTCCCGCTTGGCGGGCGGCGCCCGCCGCCCACCAATGTAGGAATGACCCCCTATGTCTTTAGTTGAGGAACCTAAACAGACTCAGGAGTTTGGATACAACATCCGTAAGTTCCAGGAACTTAGGAGTCTATGAGGAATACAGAATTAAATTCAGGGAAACCCAGAAGGAGACTTCCCAAGACTGGGTTGATTTTGTAGACTGTGCAGTTATGGCTCTGGAAGTCTGGTTACATGGTAGTAATGTACATGACTACGAAGAGCTGTACAATTTGATCATGAGAAAGCATATCCTTAATAAGTGTGTGTCTGAAAAAAATGCACCAATGCCTCAAGGACTCTGCGCTGACCTCTCCCCAAGCATTGGGAAAGAAGACAGGCAAATGGTTCCCACCAGGGAGTGCAAGAAAACTGATAGTGGGGGTGACTTCTAAGTCCCAAGAGAAGGATGGGGAAAAACCTAAAGAGAAAAATAAAGAGTGTTTATCAGGTCCACAAACTTCTTCTGGGGGTGGGTCCAAATCCTCCTCTTCCTCTAACAAGAAACCAAGGTGCTTTCTTTGTAAAACAAAAGGCCATAGGACATCTGATCCCAGTTGTCCTAAGAAAGAAGCAGTACTACTACTTCCCCTAGAGCCACTAGTAGTGGTACCACATTCAAAGGGGTAGCTGGATTTACTTTGGATACTGCAGTGAACTCTGACCTAATCAGAGAAACCACTGAGGTTGTCCTGGTATCAGAGGGTGGGATATGGCCTTGCCACTTTGTCTGTCCGGCCCCCTAATATGAGTAAATACAGGCATCATTCGCTCATTAATAGTATTGAAGCAGAGGCTTACAGGGACACAGGTGCAAGTGTCATTATGTTGACTGAAAGACTGGTGTCACCCCAGCACATCCTACTTGGGCACACTTGCCAAGTAACCAACATAGATAACATCACTAAGTGCCACCCCATGGCAGTGGTTAATTTCAGCTGGTTGGGGGTATGGGGGGTGAATTACTGGCCCTAAAAAGTTGTAGTTTTCTCATCCATTCCTGTAGAGTGTCTCATGGCAATGATTTGGAGACGTTAGCATGAGCTGACATGGAGTTACAGGCTCATGCAGCAATGCTGGGAATCCCTGAGAGTGTGTTTGTGGTAACTAGAGAACAGGTCAAGAAGCAGGGAGAACAGGGAGCATTGGAGCCTCAAACAATGCCCCAGCACTGGGAAATGGTCTTCTTTACTCTGAGGCTAGAGACCCCAAGCCTGGTGCTACCAGGTCATTCCTCAGAAGTTTATGGAATCCCAATTGACCCTAACACATGACATTCCCCTTATAGAACATCTTGGGCAAAGCAAAATGTGGGAGAGGCTTGTTCCACACTTTCACTGGGCCCACATGTCTGGAGACACATGGGAGTGCTGTCGCTCCTGTGTCACCGGCCAAGCCAGTGTCCCCTCTCATAGGCTGGGTGACCTGAATACCCCCTAATAGGTGGGTCCCTGCAGAAAGTGTCCATCCCCCTTCCTGGGTTACTTAAGGGCTCCCATCAAGGTGGTAACCTAGAGTTGTCTGCAGGACTTCAGGAACTGTCTGCAAGTCTCCTCTGCAAGACACTTCTGCAACCTGGACACTGGACCTACTGCTCTTCTTCACTGGAACCAAGAGCAAGACTATAACCAGTATGAGGGCTCCTACTGCAACTTTATTTCCAAGTTCTGCAAAGTCTGTTGCCATACATCCTCCAGAGTCGCAGAGACTCTGCCTGCACTTAGGAAAGCAAGAAGGAATCTCCCTTGGAGTGAAGGAGTCACTCACCTGCTTCCGCAGGCACCTCAACGGCTATGACTGGCTTGTGGATTCGGCTATCCCACGGACTCTTTGAGGCTCTACAACACAGGTGGTGACTCTGTGGCTCTATGGCTCTCCATATGTCCGACCTAGCTTTCTTTCAACTGGGAAGTCTGTGGTCCCTCGCTGGAGCTGCTTGGCTGGAACCCCTGTGCTCCGCATCTGTTTGTCATTGCCAAAGCTTGTTGGCTCTTCAGTCCAAAGACCTTCTAGTTCCAAGAAACCCCGGCCTTCAAAACTCTCTAGCTCCAAGACTGACGTCCTCTTTGCAACTCCTGCTAAGTGGGCATCCCTTTTTGCTGTGCTGTTGAGGCCTCCCTGTGACTCCCTGTGCCTGCTGCTAGAGGGTCCTGCCAGGGGCTCCATCCATTCCTGTTGGCGCTCCTGTCTGCTGGGGGCTGGCCCTGACCTACCTGGCAAGGTTGAGTCACCTGAACTGTGCTGGTCCCCAAAAATCCTGCAAACTCTCTGCAATGCTTCCCTGCATTTTCCAAGGCTTATTGGTGGTCCCGCTGACCACTGACTGCTCTGTAATTCGATGGCCAGAGCAGGACAGTTTGTCGATGACTCCTGGGATCTTCTTGCATCGCCTGGAATCCACAGCTGCACTTCTTCGTCCACCGTCCAACAGGAAAGCATCTCTGGGAAGGCTGGGCATTGCCCTCCTGCACTGCCTGGGCACCTCTGGTGGTCTAGGCTTTGCTCAAAGCAGGCGTTAAAATGATGCACCCATAGAAACCTATGGGCCTCCTTGCACTTTTCTGCACCAGCATCAACATTTTTGATGCTAGTGCAGCAAAGTGCCAAAATAGCATAAAAAATTATGATGCTATTGTCCTAATTAACGCCATGGTGTGCCATATTGTAAATACAGTGCAACAATGGTGTTGTTAAGTGGGGCAGGGGTGACACAAGAAAACTGGTGCATCAGCACTGATGCACCAGTTCCTTGTATCTATGCCCCTCAAAATGCTGGCAAAGTAATGGATTTACCAACTCGAAAGGGAGTCACAACTTTTGACAAGAATCTTGCTCTAGTCCTCAGCACCAACTTGTCTGGGGAAAAAGGTGACATATAGTGGTTGCACTGAAGGTGCTTGCAGTTAACTCACACAATGAGTAGAGGTAATCAAAATGAGAAAGAAGTCTTTAAAGTCAGCCGACTGAGTGAGCAAATATGCATCGCCTCGAAGGTGATAAACATGAGAATCCTCAAGCGTTAATGTTAGATGGGAATATGTATGTCAACCTGTTAAACCTTTCATGAAACCCATCAGGTTTTTTAAACAATGATAGTTTTTCCAGCAAATAACCGTTGATAGCGCCCCCTGCATGGCCTTACTGGGCTAAAGATAAAACAATCAAAAGAATTGCTGTGGATTCCGGATTGGGAGGAATCGAGTAGGAGGTTCTTTTCCAGATGTGAGGAGAGTTATTGGTTGATGGCTTTTTCTAATACTTTGACTGCGAATGGGAGCAGGGAGATTTGTCAGTAGTTGTTAAGTTCGCTGTGGTCTGCTGATGGTTTCTTCAGTAGGGCGCTGACCTCAGAGTGTTTCCAGTCCTCAGGGAAGGTGGCCATGGTAATTGAGGTGTCGAACAAGGTGGTGAGAATGGGACTGATTCTGGCATCCCCTAGATTGAAGATGTGGTGAGGGCCTGGATCAGTTGGGGCCCCTGAGTGGACCAAATTTATGATGGAGGAGGTGTCCTGTGGGGCGAGTTAGCTCCATTTGGGTAATAGGATGTCTGTGGCGGTAGCAGGGTGTTTGTGTTTCTTGAAGAAGTCAGTGGCCTTGGGCTGTTGTTTGAAGTTTCTGTAAATGTTGGTGATCTTGTTGTGGAGAAGTTTGCAAGTTTGTTGCAGAGTTTCTGTGAGGGGATAATGTTGTTTGTTGCAGTTGAGGAGTTGGAGAATAATTTGACGATGATGATGATGTTGAAGAGTTCTTTGCTTGATTCGATGTGTGAGGCAAAGGCCTTTTTCTTCGCTTCTCTCAGTTATCTGCGGGAGAGGCTGTCTTGAGCGCAGTCTTCTCGGTTTTGTCCTTGTGATGCGCCATCTCCTTTCAGGTTATATACAGTGTCATTTAGCGGTTCTGGGATCTTCAGTGTACCAGCTAGCCTGCTTGGTGGACCTTCTGTAGGTGCTGTTGCCGATAGGAATGACGCTGTCGGCGAGGTTGGTGATCCAATTGTTGAAGTTTGGAGTCAGAAGGTGAATGAATTCCATGGCTGGGGTGATGTTGTCATTTGTGGTGGCGCATTGGATAGATTTCCTGTGTATGATAGTGATCCTTCCACCAGGCTTGGGAATGCGGTCGCAGTAAGTGTTTTTGTATCCTTCTGATACTGCGGTGGTGATGTCAGGCGCTGAGTTGGGTTTTAGCCAGGTCTAAGTGAGGAAGGGGATGTCAGGTGTGAGGGTGGAGATGAGGGCCCAAATCTCAGTGGTGTGTTTGCATAGTGAGCGTGCGTTGAAAAGGCCACATGCGAGTTGGTGTTTTTGTTCAGTTGGTGTCTGTGGTGTGTTCTGGTTGAAGCTGGTCCATGGGGTGCTGTGGCAGGTAAATTCGCAGTGGGTGCAGGTGAAAGGTCCTACCTTGATGCATGAGTCAACACAGTGGCAGTGTTTGTTGTCGCTTCTGGGGTCAAAGGTGTAGACCTCGGCCATCGTGTATCTTCAGGCCTTGTGGTGGAGGGGTGGAGTGGGGGTGCAGGGGCTAAGGGTTGTGGCAATGGGCATGGTCCTGGCTCTGACAGGCCGGATGGGTTTGACTGGCACTTCCGCTACATGGTTGCGCTGCAGTCTGCATTGAGTAGGTCCTGGGGTGGAGGGGACTTCTGGTGCCGGGAGAAACAGTGAGTGGAAAAACCCAGGTGAGGAAACCCAGGCAGCAGCGGTGTCACTGGATCAGGCTGGAGAAAGCAGCAAATGAAGGCCACAGGCATTTGGCATGCTGGGTGTCCAGGTGCCTAGTCCAGGAGTGCAGAGGTTCTTGGCAAGGGGCCCTGAGCCCCATTCTGCCCTGCTTGTTATGACAGTGGTGTTGTCCATAAGAATCTGCACCAGCGTCCCCTTGATGGATGACAAGAAGGAGTCTGAGCCAAAGGACTGTCCACAACTCTATCAGATTTATGTGGAAACTGGCTTCTGTTGGAGCCCAGAGTTCTCTGAGCTCCACCTCCATAGCTAACCTTCCCAGCTCAGCAGGGATGCATCCATCACCATGTCAGCTGTGGGTGGGGAAAGAAGAGAGGTCTTGTGCTGGATCAATTGTATTCAAGCAGCTACTACTGCAGATCATGAGCCGTGTCAGAGGAGACTTGACAGACGTCTGCCAGATTTCATTGAAGCTAGGCCCATTGAAACTTAAGATTCCATTGTAGAGCCCACAAGATCCATCCGTGGTGCGCTGGAACACTGCTGAAGAAACGTTTCTGGCTCCAGTCTGACACCTGGAGGAAGCTGAAGCTAGAGTATTCATCAGTTAGGTTATGGAATATAAACTAACTTTATGTAAAAGCTTTTAACATAACGTCTGCTACGCAGAAGTGTTCTGGTGCTAGGTAACCAGTCCGGAAATAGAGCAGCATTGTAAAATCTATAGGGTTAGCACTTGTAAGGGGGAGGGCAAGGGCGGTGGTGCCATAGCTTGAGTGCCTTTCTGAAGGCAAGATAACTGATCTCAGAACATAGGTTGTGTTGTAATAGATTTCATGCCTTGGCTAAAAGTACCGTGAAAGAATGATCCTCAAATTTATAACTTTTTAAAATGAGGCACTGACACAAATAGAACAGTAAATGATCGAAGCTTACAAACAAGTTGATAGTAACTAAACATTGATCATACATATGTGGGTCCCTGTTTGTCCAGGGCCCTCTGTGTAATGCTGATGCTTTTGAAAAGCATCCTTCTGTTTATTTGTAAACAATGAAGGTCTTTGCTAAGTTTACAGACATATGAGTTGTTAAGGGAATAGACAACAGAATACTGACAAATGTTGACAAAGTTGCAATTTTGGATAAAATATATTTAGGCAGTGATTAGAATAGAGCATTACAGTAATTGAGCCTAAAAAGAAGTATCGCCCGAATGACTGTTTTTATACAAACAAATGAGAGCAGTGGCACATTTTTGCTAATAACTTTAAACGGTAAAAACAATAAGAAGAACATGTATTGAAATGTGATTTTCGAAAAAGGGAGGCAGAACGACTTCATAAATTAACTTCCAAAACTGGATTAGGGGAATCATCAAATTGTTCTGGCCACCATTCTCTTGTCCATGACTCTGAAGATCCTCCCAAGATAAAAACTTTGGGCCTGATTCTAACTTTGGAGGACGGTGTTAAACCGTCCCAAAAGTGGCGGATATACCACCTACCGTATTACGAGTTCCATAGGATATAATGGACTCGTAATACGGTAGGTGGTATATCCGCCACTTTTGGGACGGTTTAACACCGTCCTCCAAAGTTAGAATCAGGCCCTTTGTTTTTTATCGACGTTTAACGTCACTGCAGGGCATTATCAGAAACCCACAAAGTCACGGAATTTTGAACCTATGAACCATTCTTCTTACAGAGCCATTAGGCTTATCCAAAGAGAAAGCCAACTGCATGCCGGCTACAAAAGTAAAGTCTAAAGATCTCTTTAGGGAGGCCAAAGGTGCCACATGTACATTAAACAGCATGGGGCTTAAGGAGGATCTTTTTGTGATGCCCTTTTTGTAATTCCCCAATAGTAGACTGAAAAGGGGGCATTATTACTGCTTCCAAACAGAAATTGATTTAGACCAAGACATTTCCTTTCCTTCCTGCCTCATGGTGTTTAATCAGGAGAATATCATATGAAATTGTATTGCATCCGCATTCATCAAGCATCCAACACAAATCATCAGTGAAAGAGAGTAAGGCAGTTTCCATGCAGTAGTCCCCCCCAACACACACTCTTTTTTTGTCTGGTTTCTGCCTTGAACTTCGACTGGAGTGCAATGGGATTCTGCTAACCAGGACCCTAGTGCCTGTGCTTTCCCCCAAAACTGCAAAGGTATTGATGTAGGAGGCTTGCCTGGTTTGTAGTAGGTACATATGGGATTTACACCTTATACCAGGTCCATGTGTTTTTTTTGGAGTGGAGTGGATGTATGTGGTGTGGAGTGGAGTTATGTGAGTTGAATCGGAATTGTTAGTTGTTATCCCTTATTAGTGACATGTAGGCAGTGTCTAGAAGCCAGGCTCTCTAGAGGTAGATGTAGCTGAGCAGCCAAGGCTTATCTAGGAGACATGCAAAGCTCATGCAGTACCACTGTAGTCACACCTTACTCACACACATGAAAGAAAACACTCAGGCCCTCATTCTGACCTTGGCGGGCGGCGGAGGCCGACCGCCAAAGTCCCGCCGTCAGGTTACCGTTCCGCGGTCGAAAGACCGCGGCGGTAATTCTGACTTTCCCGCTGGGCTGGCGGGCGGTCGCCTTCAGACCGCCAGCCAGCCCAGCGGGAAAGAGGCTTCCACGATGAAGCCGGCTCGGAATCGAGCCGGCGGAGTGGAAGCTGTGCGACGGGTGCAGTTGCACCCGTCGCGTATTTCACTGTCTGCGCAGCAGACAGTGAAATACATTTAGGGGCCCTCTTACGGGGGCCCCTGCAGTGCCCATGCCAGTGGCATGGGCACTGCAGGGGCCCCCAGGGGCCCCGCGACCCCCCCTACCGCCATCCGGATCTCGGCGGTCCGACCGCCGGGATCTGGATGGCGGTAGGGGGGGTCGGAATCCCCGCGGCGGTGCAGCAAGCTGCGCCGCCGCGGAGGATTCAATGGGGCCGCGGTACACTGGCGGGACCCCGCCAGTGGTGCCGGTCCGACCGCGGCTTTACCGCCGCGGTCGGAATCCCCATTGGAGCACCGCCGGCCTGTCGGCGGTGCTCCCGCGGTCCTCCGCCCTGGCGGTCAAAGACCGCCAGGGTCAGAATGACCACCTCAGTGTTACAAAAATAAAGGTACTTTATTTTGGTGACAGAAATGCCAAAAATACCACACAGGCTACACTCCCTTAGAGGTAAGTAATACACAAATTATATACACTAATATGCAAAAACAGGTGTACAAACAGTTAGAAAACAGTGCAAATAGTGAAAATCACAATAGTTAGAAATGGGCCTAGGGAGAACACAAACCATATACTAAGAAGTGGAATATGAATGTTGGTTTCCCACCTAGGCAAGCGTAGTGTGTAGAAGGTCACTTGGAGTACTAGAAAACACCAAAGGTAAGTACTAGAACCCACCCCAGAGCCCAGGAAAGTAGGAGTAAAACACAGTAACATTCCCAGAACACACAGAAACATGAGAAAGAAGATTATGCAAGAACCAGAAGAGACTGCAAGACATCAAAGGTGGATTCCTGGACCTGAAGACATGTGGAAGAAGGGGTCCAAGTCCAAGAAGCACAGAAGAATCCAGGGAGAACACTGCTAACTTGGATGAAGGTGTAAAAGAAGGACCACCGGTGAAAAAGAACAGTCTGTACTGCACCCAAGAAGTCAGAGTTGGGTTCCTGGTTGGTGCAGAAGATGTCCCACGCCAGATGGAGGAATGCAGTCTGGTTTGTGTTGTTGGAGTCCGCCAACAAGCCTTGAAACACGCAAAGCTTTGGGTTGGCGGAATATGGAGCTGCCCAGGACCAGGAGGGACATGGTGGACTCTACCCAAGAGGGAGAGTCAGAGATGGCTCTGAGCAACTCGGAGAGCCCACAGAAGACCAGGCAGCATGCACAGGAGTCCCACAGGATGGGGACAAAGGAGGTGCAAAAGGAGGTCCACGCAGCACTACGACAAAGGCTTCCATTCCGCCGGAGAACCACTTAGGAAGATGTGTGTTGCAGGATAGAGTGCTGGGGCCTGGATCTGCACAGTGCACAAAGAACTTCGTGGAAGGAAGCCAACAAGCCTTGGCAACTGCAAAACATGCGGTGCACAGGGGTAGGTCTTGCGTGCTCTTATCTCCACCAAAATTGGACAGTAGGACGTCAGGACCACTTCAGTCCACCACCCGTGATGCAGGATCCATGCTGCTCAGCAGGAGAGGGGATCCAAGCAGCTGGTCGTCATTGCAGTAGGTGCCTGCTGCAGCAGGGGAGTGATTCTTTCACCCCCAAGGGAGATTCCTTTGCTCTTCTGGTGCAGGCTGAAGACAGGCTGCCCTCTAAGGATGCATGACCGTTAAACAGATGAATTGCTGCCAGGAGCTGAAGATACAATGTTGCAGAAGTTGTCTTTGCTTCTTTGTTGCAGTGTGTTGAGTTCCTGGAGGGTCCAGATGCAGTTTCTTTGGTGAGAAGGTGAAATGGAGGATGCAGAGGATTCCTGCGGGAGTCTTGCAATCCGAATCTGAAGAGCCACCCAAGAGAGAGATCCTAAATAGCCCTGAAAGAGGTATTGATCACCTAAACAGGTAAGCACCTATCAGGGGAGGGCTCTGATGTCACCTGCTGCCACTGGCCACTCAGATGCTCCCAGAGTTCCCTGACAACTTGGAATCCAAGATGGCAAAACCCAGGGACCCTCTGGTCACTCCCCTTTCCTTTCACCAGTTTCGCCCCAGGGTACTGGGGGTCCCTGAACCGGTGTAGACTGGATTATGCAAGGAGGGCACCAGATGTGCTCTTCAGAGCATTTCCAGTGGCTTGGGGAGGCTACCCTTGAAACTCGAGCCATAGGCCTGCTGCTAGTAGCAGATGGCTGCCCCTGTTGCAAACCCGCACTTTTGGCGGGAGCAACAGCGGGAAACCAGGCAAAGAACAGGACTAGTGGCCAGTCCTGGCTTGCAACAACCCCCAAAGGTCTTGCATTCGAGGTGACCCCTCCATTTCATTTTCCTCCATCTTGCATGGAAGGAAAATAGCCAATCAAGTGTATGGTCACTACGTAACCCCTAAAACGCCCACTAAATACAGTATTTAGTGGTCATCCCTAGACCAAGAAATCATATTCCAAGGACAAAAGAAGACCAGCAACAAAGAAGACCCAAGGCTTGAGGACTAAAGACCTGCTGCACAAGAAAAGATGCCAAACCCTTCCTGCTGCACCCCAGACTCGGCAATCGCAGCTCAGGGGTTGCTTGGTCGCTGTATGGACACTACAAACCCCCAGAGGACCTTCACTCTTTGAAAATCGCCAAAGATCTCCCTCCAGAGTGAAGGCATCAAAGAAACAAAGATCCAGTGAAGGTCATTTCACTGACTCGCTGCTGACCAAGGAACCGTACGCCGCAGCCAGACAAAACTCCACCCATCCCATGCAATAGCCCTAGGTTCTGGTCACCTTATGTCCACACCTAGAAGGACTGTCTACTCCGGCCTGAAAAAGGACCAGGAGGAAGCCCCAGTCGAGGGACTTCAGGAACCAGCCAGACCTCCCAACAGAGGGCCCCTGCTGACCGTCAACTGACCCTTAAAAAGACCTACATCCTGCTTCCAAGGGCACCTTTGCACACAGCTCCTGGCTCACCGATTTGCTCTGCACCTGGCCGCCCTGTGCCTTGCACCGAAGATCCAGCTGTGCCCTAAGGGTCCCCCACCCCTTGTGACCTCGACACTCCAAGGGGACCCACTGGACTTACCTTTAAGTCCACCTGTGCAGTGCTTTTCCAAGTGGTCCTCCGCAGTGGCCTGGCACCATCTCCAATGTCTTTCTGCAGCTGCTCCCGGTAAAACCGGGAACTGCTCGAAATTTTCCAGCGCGTCAATAAGGCCCACCGACGACCCCGACATACATGCAAAAGGAGACATTGGTAAACACACTGCATGATTTTATATGCTTTTTCAAAGTATGTTCTCTATTGATTCCTATGGTAATTACGCACAAAAGACTATTTTTTAAAACTTCAAGAATTCATAACTTAAAAAGTACTAACCCGATTTTGATGTCTTGGTCTTAAAATTGTGTGGTCTCATTTATCGATACTGTGAGTTCAACAAATGCTTTGCACTTCTTCAAGATTACCCTAAGTGCTCGACCAACCTACCATAAAAATGAGAGCATTAGGTGGTCTAGTTTTTACATCTGTAAACAAACATGTGGTTGCCTGGACCCCCAGCACAGTGTACCTAGCTTTCCACACTACATAGACGGCCAGCGTCCTACACCGGATCCACATGCTTCACCAAGGTGCGAGAAGGAACAATGCTAAAATTTCCCAAAATGTGATGGTTGGCTGTAAGTTTTTTTTACGAGCGGAGTAGCTAACGCTGCTTCCAAGCCAATGAGGCATGGTTGTGTTTAAGGAAGTATTCCAAAGAGCAGTCAAAGCATCCAAAAATCTATTTGACGCTACATTCAAAATTTGTACCAGGCACGTTCTCAGTGGGAATCCCGATGTTATTCTGCATAGAATCAGTCTGATTTTCTCAACTGACAAAAGAAGATAATCAGCCAGACAAAATTTGGGTTGAGATCATCTTAGGGCATCAGTTGGAGTTCTGAGTGTGAAATATGAGTGGGCGAAACTAGTTGGCAAGCTTTGTACCCCATTACTTTTGCAGATGGATTGCTCCTGCACATCTTTTTGGGGAGAGGCTTATCCTAATATTAGTGAGGTTTTCCAGAGTTTCTCCCACAAAATCTGCTAGAGGTTGCACAGTAATAACCTCTAGTCCTTCTCTTGTGATTTGGTCTATGCTAGTGTGCAGAACTGAGGTGAATTTAAATGATGAAATAGGGTGAATATAGTGCTAGTTATTATTAGGACAGGTGATCATCCTCTTACTACACTATGGCTGCTCCCTGGGAGGCCCTGCTTCCTGGTCTCCTAGCTGTCCACAAACAACCACACCTGACGCCTCCAGACTGCTTCCTTTTCCTCATGTAATTTCATTTTGTGCTTACTTCCGTGGGTATCGTGTTGTATTGGATGTGATCATGTGTGCTTTTTTTAGTGCCACTGTTTCCCTGCCTCCTCTTTTTAGACACCGGCCTACTTAGGGAAAATTTCACCAGTGCGAGCCATTAGCAGCGACGCACAAGTGTGGAGTTTGAGCAGCATGTAGGCCTCTAGAGGCTTATGTGGAGGTTTATGAAAATGAGTTAAAACTAGAACCAAATGTTGCATTTAACAGCAATATATTACAAATACATCAGAAAAAAGCAATTCAATACTTGTTAATATTTCAATCTTTTGGACTCTGAGATAGTAAGCAGGAGGAGGGTGCAATCTAGAGAAGGAGATGGTTCTGCTACCCTCCGAACCTGTACTTGCAAATGTCGCTAGTGATTTAGTTTGTGCCCACCTCACCTTACTTCTTTTTTGAGTAGTTCTTTGAGTACCTCCCCCCATCTCAATGACCACATAGCCTTAATCCCCCTTGCTCTTGAAGGTTAAAGTGTGGTGTACTGCTGAGCTTAAATTTTCCCGACAAATTTTAGGTGACTGTTTGTCTATATGTAATGTTGAGAAAGTACCATGGCTCAAACATGTCAAACAAGCTCTTAACGATTTGGGTTTGATTGCTCTTTTCAATGATCCTCTATCTTACCATCAGCGAACGCTCAAATCAAGAAGGCCTTTTGAGAAAGGGTTTGGGACGGTCGGCGTATCTCATCCTCTAGACAGCAACTTATTGCTTAAAACATTATTACTCACCTACCCCAGTTTTGCAACTCTATTTGTCATCTGTCTTAAATACTCAGTATCGGTTTTATCTGTCTAGATTGTGTATATGTACTGTGCATTTCCTGGTAGCCTTCCCCTTATAATATGGAGGACAAAAAATCTTCTGCTTTGCCCATGTGATAATGCATCACACCAATTCACTATTCACTTTTTCTTACTTTGCTTTTTCACTCCGACTGGGTTGCCAAACTTGTATTTCGATGGCCTCAGATTCCTACTTCCCCTGGAAACTCAGGATATCTGCAATGCAGTTTTAAATTTTTGTAGGGGGGCACTTTCAGTCAGGAAACATTATGATTAATAGAGGTCTTCAGATTCATACTCCTTTGCATTGTTTTTGCAGTTTTTAATGGGACATTTGGTTTAGCTGTCTATTAGTATCTCTTTTAGAGTCCTGGTAATGAGTTTGTTGTATAGACATTTTAGTAATGTCCTCAGGCACGTTATTTTAGCAACTAGGCCTGCTGCTTGAGCCCTTTAGCCCAGTTACATTTTATTCTGCTTAATTTTTATTATTTCAGCATAGGTCACGTCCGGAGTGCTGTTTTATTTTCTTTATCTAGTTGTTCGTTTGCCTAGTAAAGCACTGTGTTTCTTAGTAAGACATTCTTTTCACTTTGTGCCTTCCTCGAGGCTGCAGCGAGATAGGGTTGCCTGCAAAGTGGTACACTGCATCTTCAACATTCACAGAAACACACACATTCCTACGTGGGGACATTTTTTCAGAACATCAGCTGTTTTATTATAAAAACAGTTCTGTGTCCCATGCACCTTAGAGGGAGATTCCAGCCAGGTGACTACGACCGCATGCTGATTGACTACAGCTGCTTGCTGAGACTACCAGTTCCCTGGCCTACATGTGGATGGTGTCTCTCTAGACAACGGGTTTCCTTGCTCCAGTATGGGGGGGGTGATGTCTTCCCCGAGGGAAACCTGTATGGCGGATTCAGGCTTATCATGCTGTTCTGTAACATAGTTCTGGTAGGAACCACGTATATTACGCATAGTGACAGTATGGTGGGACTTTTCCTTTGTTTCACTTTCCTTGTCACCATTTTGCTTCTAGCTTATTTGTTCATCCAAGTTATTGCAATTCATGCCATTTTATCTAAGACGTAGCTAATTCAGTATACCTTATTGAACCATTCTCTGCCTCTGTTTGTCTTTGCATGTGTGAGACTAATGTAACTGAGAGAAAAGGATGAGATCTGATACACCACAATTTCCCTGAGAAGTCATTCTTGTCATGCGCCCAGTTGCCACAAAATCATCCCTGCTCTTAGGCGGAGATGAGGCGCTGCTAGCTGGCCAAAAAACTGATTAGGCCGACAGTTGTCTCATGGTGTGGGATTGGACTCAATTTCCCACAATTGAGGTGATTCTGCCGTCTGAATCCAGCAGCCTCATTAGGATAAAGAGAGCCTACGCAACCAGTTGAACGAGGAGATTTATTTTTAACTGGCGGTTTCATTGCATTTATACATTTTGTAAGTGTATATTGTAGGCTTTTACAATTTTATTAGAAATTAAATAAAGTTAATTGACTGACTGACTAGTCACATTTCCCCAGTTTTAAAATCACTAACCTGGCTATGAATTGGCAAAGAATGCATTGTGAATGCTGCAATCCTCAAAAACAAAGCACTAGTCCACATCTCACTTTGTGCCTAGCTCAGACATAAAGCAACCACAGCACTGCAAAAAAGAAGGCAAACTCAAATTCCCAAAGGTTCTGTGTAAAGCTTGAGCAGAAAAGATAAGTGATGCTTCAGTCTCTGCACATATCATGAACGATAGCCTAATGTGACACAGCTCCTGTTCCCACATGCTAAACCTTTTGAATACATGTATATTCATTTAAGTAAAACATGTGCAGGAAAATGGTAGTATTATATTCCTTAAAAACACATTGTGACTCTTAAATATATTATACAGCCTTCTGTTGAGTATTTCTCTTGTACTACATGAGGTGCATTACTTCAAAAGAGCAACTTCAGCTGGCAAGGAGTATTTGGTGAATGCAGAAGCTATTGTCAAAAGACGTCATGCAACCTAAAAGTAACACATTCTTTGTGACAAACAGACACTTACTTGAATTAGAATGTAAATAACTATGTACACACACTAGAATATTTGTACCTTGTTATTTTTTAAGGAAATATTTTTTGGGCAATAAAATATAAATAGAACAAACAATATTTTATTCAAAAAATAAGATGTGATTAATTACATGGTATTTAAATACTAATTAAGATGATACTTCAAGGTATCTCTAGACAACGGGTTTCCTTGCTTCGGTATGGGGGATAACATCTTCCCGGGGGGGGGGGGGGAGGAACCTGAAGAGCGGATTAGGGCTTATCATGCTGTTCTCTAACATAGCTTAGGTAGGAACCACATATATTATGCATAGTGACAGTATGGTGGGACTTTTCCCGTGTTTCACTTTCCTTGTCATCATTTTGCTTCTAGTGTATTTTTTCATCCAAGTTATTGCAATTCATGCCATTTTATATAATATGTAGCTGATTCAATATACCTTATTGAACCATCCTCTTCCTCTGTTCGTCTTTGCATGTGTGAGACTAATGCAACTGAGAGAAAAGGATGAGATCTGATACACCACAATTTCCCTGAGAAGTCATTCTTTTCATGCGCTCGGTTGCCACAAAACCATCCCTGCTCTTAGCGGAAGTGAGGCGCTGCTAGCTGGCCGGAAAACAGATTAGTCCAACAGTTATCACGTGGTGTGGGATTGGACTCAGTTCCCCACAATTCAGGTGATTCTGCAATCCGAATCCAGCAGTCTCATTAGGATAATGAGAGCCTACGCAACAAGTTGAACGAGGAGATTTATTTTTAACCAGAGGTTTTATTGCATTTATAAATGTTGTGAGTGTATATTGTATGCTTTTACAATTTTTGTAAAAATCGAATAAAGTTTAATAACTGACTGACTAATCCCATCTCCCCAGTTTTAAAATCACTAACCTGGCTATGAATTGACAAAAATGCATTGTGAATGCTGCAATCCTCACATATAAAGTACTACTCCACATCTCACTTAATGCCTAGCACAGATATAAAGCAACCACAGCACTGCAGAAAAGGACACAAACTCACATTCTCAAAGGTTCTTTGTAAAGCTCAAGCAGAAAAAGATATGTGATGCATCATTCTCTCCACATATCATGAAAGATAGCCTGGTGTGACACAGTTCCTGTTCCCTCATGCTAAACTTTTTGAATACATGTATATTCATTTAAGTCAAATTTTTGCAGGAAAATTATAGTATTATATTCCTTAAAAACACATTGTAACTCTTAAATATATTATTTAACTTTCTGTTGACTATTTCTCTTGTACTACGTGAGGTGCATTACTTTCAAGAGCTACTTCAGCTGGCAAGGAGTAGTTGGTGAATGCAGAAGCTATTTTCAAAAGACAGAATGCCACCTAAAAGTAACACATTCTTTGTGACAAACGGACACTTACTTGACTTATGATGTAAATAACTATGTACACGGTCTAGAATATTTGTACCTTGTTATTTTTTAAGGAAATATTTTTGTGCAATAAAATGTAAATAGAGCAAAAAAATATTCCATTAAAAAATAAGATGTGATTGATTAAATTATATTTAAATACTATTTAATATAATTCTTCAAGGTATTGTTTTCATTTTTAAGTAGCTTGTGTTGTTTTCATAGGGGAATAACGCCTTCCCAATAAGGGTTTCGGGATTCATGGCAAACGTCTACGAACATGGCCTCACCTGAAGGAGTTGGTCATTGTGAGAAAATGGGTTACTAGTTGAGGGGGTGAAACACTACTTAAGCACATGCACCATTCTTGTCGGAAGAAACACAAGTGGACCCCAAATTAACTTGTGCTTAATGTTCTGGCAGCTTAGCACAAAAGTATTCAGTCTTAACCTACAGGCAATGTGTAAAGTATTTATGCAGCACACAAACAGTAATAAAGTTAAAACACAACACAAGAAAAATCCCACACCAATTTAGAAAATTTGAGTAAAATGTATTAACCTATCTGACACCAAAGTGACAACAATTCCGTTATTAGAAGCAGAGATATGCAATTTTAAAATGTATGTAAAAAAGGTGCTTAAAAGCACAAAGTGTCAACTGTGGTCATTTGGTCACACCCATCTGGCCCAGGGAACGCCTCAAGTTCAGACCACCCCATTAGGAGTGCGGGACCAAGTTAGTCCCACTGAGAAAAGCACTTTAAATCCTAGTTGAAGTGCTGCGCCGCCCAGCAGCGGTCCTGAGAAGCGATGCAAGGTCCGCATCGAACATCGATCACACGGCAGCGGCTGCAATGAGATGTGTAAGGGGCTATGTGGGCTTTCATCGAGGGTTTACCGCTCTGATGAGAGGCTGTGAAAAGTTGTGTTGGGCTTGCATTGTGCTCCACCTTTTCTGATTAGACCAAAGCTGAGCTGGCAGAGCACTTTTAGCCCTACTTCCCAGGGTCCTGGGCTAGAGGGGCCCAAAGAGTGGGGGGTTAGGGCTGACAGCGGGCAGGGTCCAGGTGTGTGGTCAAGCTAGTTGGAGCCTTTTCTGTCCCTGAGGCTCTGATCAAGGGACCAGACAACTAGCCCTTGTAGTCACTCTAGTGGTCCGGAGGTCAAGGTGCAGGTCCAGTCCTTCTCACTCAGGCAGTATAGTAGCAGAGCAGCACAGCAGGCCTTCTTCTGAGTCTAACAAATGTCTATAAGTGTACTGAAGACTTGGGTCTGAGGGTCCACTATTTTTACCAGGTGCCCACTGAAATGGGAGCAGCTTCTAGAGTCCTCCCCTAAAAAGATGTCTAGAATTTCCTGCCTCCCTGCCCTGGCCCCAGCTTTTCTGGCAGCACAAAAGATTAGTGTGAAACCCTTTATGAGTGTGTTGAGGCAGAGGCTTTGTGATGTGGAAGTGTGGTAGGTGACAGCTCCTCCCCCTCATCCTGACAGACATGGCTCATCCTAATAGCATTGATTCCCCCTTTTTCTCACTGCCTGGTAGTAATAAGCAAAGACCAACTGCCGGCTACATTTACTCATGTGGCCCAGGATACAGGCTGCAGGCACCAGATGATTAGGACTGAAAATGCCAACTTTCTAAAAGTGGCATTTTCATAATTGTGTCTTAAAATCCTCCTTTACCATTAAAGAGGGTTTTAAATTACAGTTCTTTAGAGACAAAACTTAACTTCCATACCTGCTCCCAATTTGGAGTTATCACTTACTAAACATAATAAGGTAAACCAATGTTATCATTTAGGAGAGGCAGGCCTTGCAGTAGGGAAAAGTGAATTTGAGAGTTTTTCACTACCAAGACATGTAAAAGTTAAAAGTACATGTCCTACTTTTTAAACACACTGCACCCTACTCCATGTGTTGTTTAGGGCCTACTTGAGGAGATGACTCATATGTATTAAAAGGCAACCTTAAGCCTGGGAAAGGGTCTGTTTGGCCAGGTTGAATTGCAGTTTAAAACTGCACCCACAGGCTGCCATGGTAGGTGTGGGACATCTTATAAAGGCTACTTAATTAATGAACTTTAGAGATAGGGACGTAATACTCCAGATGGCAAGGAAACACGGCCCATGGTTTGTGATGGGCAGCGAAGTCCACACATATCTGGACTACACAGCCCTGGTTCAGCCGCAGATAGGAGCGTTTGTACCAGTCAGAAAAGCATTATGTCAAATAGGCCTAAAATACTAGCTTATATATCCAGCTAAACTATGGGTACAGCTACAGGGGAAGACACACTTTTTCCATCACCAAAAAGAAAGCTAGACAGTGAATTGGTGCCCCCAACATCTGGATGTCGAAACACCAAGGGGAGGAGAACGGCCTAGACACCCACCAATGAACAAAGGAAAGAGGCACAGTAGCAAACTGTCAAGGAACTGAAACAAAAACATGGACACCCTAGTGGGAAACAGCTGGAGAATGCTAGCCGTCGAGAGAGACAGGAGTGGTATGGACTTCAGGGAAAGAGATCAAGAAACAGAAGCAGAGCAACTCTCAAAAGTGACGCCCATGACATCTGAACACTTGATTTGAGATGCGGAAAGGAGATTCAGGACTGGAGTGGAATAAAGAAGGCCTCGGGTTGTCTCCTACTTGGGGAACTGCTCCATCACAGAGGCAATAACTACAAAATGCAAAAGAAATTGAGGATTCCATGCATGACTGACACACACAGACGGAAACCATGCCCTGGCGGCAAATGCACACATTATCTATTAAGGTTTAGGATTGGGGCAAACACATACAGTAAGTTTTGGGGGTTGATTAGTTGAGGGATCACTGTGCGGTAAGGTAGGGAGGATGGCAAGTTTTATGAGTTTTTGGTTGTAGGAAGCTGGTCTGGTGTGTGGTGGACACCTATTGTGTTGTCAGCTTATACCAGGTCCAGGTATCCCCTATTAGTAAAGTGTAGGCAGTGTCTAGGAAATCAGGGCTCACTAGAGGTAGCTGTGGATGAGCAGCCAAGACTTATCTAGGTGATATTGCAAAGCTTATGTAATACCACTACAGTCAACCAGCACTTATCACCCATAAAAGAACCATTCAGTGTTACAAAAATAATGGTTCTTTATTATGGTAACAATAGCAACCAGTAAATAACACAGAAGCAACAAGCATTGGTAATAATGTTAGAAGAATAGTGAGGGCCCTAGGACCCTAGGGAAGAGCCAAACCATATACTAAGAAAGTAGCATGCAGGATACAGTTCCCCACACAAGGATGTGGAGTTGTTAGAGGGGATCTGGAAGTACTAGGGACTCCAAGAGGTGAGTACCTGAGTGACCCCCAGCGACCAGGAGAGCAGAGGTAAGTACCTGGTCTTCCCCGAAGGCTAACAGGAGGACTTAGAAAAAGGACAGTGCAAGACCCAGACCAGACTGGAAGAAACAAAGGTGCATTCTGGCAGAAGAGGACCAGCAAAGGAAGGGGACAGAGTCCACTTTGTGATAGAGTGTCTGGTCGTGGCAGCAGCCACTACCCAGCCCTCTGTGGATGCAGGACCAAGTCACTGAGGGGAAGAAGAAGACCAGCTATGCGGCGCAAGAGCTGAAGAGGAGTCCCTGGAGCAGTGCAGATGGTGTCCCACGCCGGTTGTCGGGTCGCAGATGGTCAGTAGTGCAGGAGAACCACCAACGAGTCTTGGCAAATGCAAGAGGAGCAAAAGAAGAGCTGCAAGGCTGAGAAGGATCAGCAAGGTCCAGGGGACTCGAACCTTGGAGGGGAGTCCGAGGTGACCCTCAGCAGCTGGGAGAGCCAACAGAAGCAATCGCAGCTGCCACAGGCAACCCACTGGCAGCAGGCACATTAAGTCGCAGTGATTCCCAGTCAGCACACGTGAAGAGGAATCCACGTCGCTGGAGCAGCATAGAGGAGAGTGTGCTTAGCAGGATGAAGTGCTGGAGGCCGGGGGTACATAGAGCCTGGAGATCCCTTGGAGCAGGAGCAAACAAGCCTTGGTAGCTGCAAGAGTTGCGGTGCACAGGGGTACTGTCCTGCAAGGAAAGGCAAGGGCTTACTGTCTCCCAAGTTGGACAGCGGGCAGAGAGTACCAAGGGGACCACTCCAGACCACCACATGTGATGAAGGATCCACGCAGTTCCAGAGAAGAGCAGATCCATGCAGCCAGACGTCATTGCAGTTGGTGCCGGCAGATGCAGGGGAATGACTCCTTCACTCCAACGGAGATTCCTTCTTGCTTCTTGGTGCAGGCTGAAGTCTCGCCGACTTCAGAGGATGCACAGCTGGGGAAATATTGCAGTTGCTGGAAGGAGCCGGAGAAACAATGTTGCAAAGGGGTGGAATCCTGACACTGATCCCTCAACCCAGGGTCTGTACCCTGAGGCTGAACAGGAGACAGGGGTGAGTCCTCCCTCACATTGCTCCTACATCTGCTCTCCCGTACCCTCCTCTGGTAAACAACTGAACTGTCAGGGTGCTCTTAGGGGACACCCCTCTCAGTTCTCCTGCCACCAGGGGTAACTCATTCCCCAGCATGCAGTCAGTGGGAATCTGGAGACTAACTATGACCCTTCTCTGGGGCACCTCCCCACCCCACTCCAGGGATACCAGGGCCATAGGGCAAAAAAATCCTCCCCATGGGCAGGAGTCACCCTACACACCTGGCCAATTAACTACTCTGGCGAAACTAGTCTCTTCACCATCATGGTATGACTAGCCACGGTTTCCCTCAGAGCAGTGACTGGGACCCCATTTATTCCCATCTGGTGGAAGTGACGACTCTCACCCTCAGGGATCACCAGCTCACCCTCTGAGTCTATCTCCCACCTGAGGGGGATTATGGCATGGTCCATGGCCTGCCCCTGGGTACTACTTTCTCCTAAAGCCACATTTGCTACCCCTGTAGAGGTCCCACCAGTGGGTGGTTTCTTTGGACAGACAGAGTCCCCCTGCTTGTGTCCCAGCTGGGAGCACTCAATACAGCTGGTTGGAAATGGGGTGCCTTGGGGCCACGGCCCACCAGAACCACCACCCTGTTTCTCAGATGGGGCATGGGAACTCTTTCCTCCCCACTTACTCTGGGACTTGTCTGGGTCATCTTTAACCTCCCCCTCACTCTGCTGGGTCACTCCCAGGTACCTTCTTGGTCAGCCTGGTGCTAGCCCAGAGGTCCGCCTCCTCGGCAAGCTTCCTGAGATCAGTCAGCTTACTGTCAACTAGATACTGAGCAGGTGCTCTCTTATGATTAAATTGTATAACCCAACATAATCATCAGCTTTTCTGCCCTCCACCCAGCCATTCTGTGCCTTACTGGAAAAGTAAAAAAGGACTACCCAGGTTTGGTTGGGGAGCTTGCTACTATCCCTGAATCTTTGACGATACTTTTCAGGGGTCAGTCCAAATTTGGCAATCAAAATGGCTTTCATGGGGGCATACTTGTTCAGATCCCCAACCTCTAGTGTAAAAAAGTGTGTCCCTCCCAAGTGTTGGCATTTGTTTCCACAAGCCCACCCACCATTGATCTTGAGGAACCCCATGAGCCCTTAGTGCAACTTTATATGCAGAAAACCACTTATCAATGTCATCTCCCCCCACACAACTTGGCAACATATCCTTGGGTATACAAACTTTTTTGACTCCTGCAGGTCCTGTGTGTATGCTGCCACCATCACTGCTGGACTCAGATTGCCTAGACTTGAGCTCCAGCTCTTTCAGACTCAGTTTGTGAGCCAATATCAGTTTCTTTTCTGCCAAGGCTCTCTCAGCCTCAGCTCTCCTCTCCTCTACCTCTATCTTTAACCTTGCCAACTGTAGTTGAAATTCGTTTTCCTCCTTCCTTTCCTCTGCGCTTGGGCCATGATGGGAGACACTGCTTCCAGATCTCACAGGAGGAACAAAATCAGGGCTGTCACTGCCCCACTACTGCTGGTAAATTCTCTGGAGAGCAATACACTTGCTCTCCCAACTCAACATGCTCTTGTGAGTGGGCTTCTACCCAGGCCCTCAGTGCCTTTTGGTACTTCTCCTTCTTGAAGGCTCCACAGGTAGGTACCCCATCCCTTTTCAGAAACCCTTCAGCTGGATGACAGTAGATGTTTCCAGCTTGGCTAGGTCAAACTCTCCAGCTCCACTTGTGGACCCAGCCAGAGACATGTTGTATAGGATTTAGATTAGAAAATGTCTATCAGGGAAATTTGTAGCAAAAAGAAACAAATCAATAAATGATCTTTGACTGTGAGTGGGTAGTGTACACATAGCTATTGGATGGCACTGCACAAACACAGGTCCTATCCTCACCACTGATCACCAAAGTTAGACATGGGGTCACTAATTGGTAGAGGTATACACCTTTATCCAAGTAGGGACCACAATCCTAGTCAGGGTAAGTCACACACAATCCAAATTATCTTGTGCCCACCCTCTGATGGCTTGGCACAGTAACACAGTGAAAACACCACAAAAATACACCAAACAGGTTTAAAAAAAGAGAAGATATTTATCGGAATAAAATAAGGTAAAAACGACACAGATTCAATAATCAAAAGCTGAAATATCACTTTTAAAAGGTTTAAAAGATCCTTAATCCTTAGAATTGAAGAGTTGTCTCTATTGCACACAGTACCTGCTATGTTTCAAAAATATCACGCACGGTGTAGGAAGTTGGCTCTGTATATACTATCGCAAAGTGAGAGATAGTGTACACAGAGTTCAAGGGTTCCCTTTAGAGGTTGAAAGTGGCAAAATTAGATAATACTAATGCTCTATTTTGTGGTAGTGTGGTCGAGCAATAGGCTTATCGTGGGATAGTGTTAAGCATTTGTTGTACACACACAGGCACTAAATGAGGAACACACACTCAAAGACTTAACTCCAGGCCAATAGGTTTTTATAAAGAAAAATATTATTTTCTTAATTTATTTTAGAACCACAAGATTCAGAATTTAGGTAAGTGCATAAAATGCAAGGTACTTCACACAGGTAAGTATAGAACTTTGATTTAAAACAGTAGTACACACAGTTTTGGTTAAAATGGCAATAAGCTATTTTAAAAGTTGACAGTGCAAAAATCAACAGTTCCTTGAGGAGGTAAGTATTGGTTAGTTTTTCAGGTAAGTAAAGCACTTACACAGTCAGTGTCCTGGGCATAGGCAGCCCATCATTGGGGGTTCAAGGCAACCCCAAAGCTACCGCACCAGCAACACAGGGCCAGTCAGGTGCAGAGGTCAAAGGAGGGCCCAAAACACACAGGCACCTATGGAGAACAGGGGTGCTCCGGTTCCAGTCTGCTAGCAGGTAAGTACCTGTGTCCTCGGGGAGCAGACCGAGGGGGTTTGTAGGCCACTGGGGAGGACACACACAAGCACACAAAACACACCCTCAGCGGCACAGGGGCGGCTGGGTGCAGTGTGCAAAGTAGGCGTCGGGTTTTGTTTTGAAAACAATGGAGGGACCCGGGGGTCACTCTGGCAATGCAGGCAGGGCACAGGGGGCTTCTTGGGCCATCCACTGACTGGGCTAGGATGAGGGCTGCCTGCTGGCCACTCCTGCACTGGTAGGTGGTTCCTCTCGGTCCTGGGGGCTGCGGGTGCAGTGCTTGGTCCAGGCATCGGGTTCCTTTGTTACCAGGCAGTCGCGGTCAGAGGGAGCCTCTGGATCCTCTCTGCAGGCGTCGCTGTGAAGGGCGCAGGGAGGTTGATTCAGGGTGTCCACGTCATTGGAGTCACCTGGGAGTCCTCCCTACGGTGTTGGTTGTCCTGAACTTGAGCTGGGGGCATCGGGTGCAGAGTGTGAAGATTCACGTTCTGGTGGGAAGTTGGAGTCCCTTTAAAGTTGCTTGTTTGTTGCTGTTTCTGGACAGAGCCGATGTTCTCGGGAGGTTCTTGGTCCTTTAGGGACAGGTCAGTCCTCTAAGTCCTCAGAGGTCGCTGGTCCCGCTGGATGCGTCGCTGTGCAGGTTGTTTGAGTCTGGAGACAGGCCGGTATGGCTGGGGCCAAGTCAGTTGTCATCTCCGTCGTCTCTGCGGGGCTTTCTGGTCAGCAGTCCTTCTTCTTGTTGTAGGTTGCAGGAATCTGATTTTCTGGGTTCAGGGTCGCCCCTAAAAACTTAATTTAGGGGTGTATTTAGCTCTGAGGGGCAGTAGCCAATGGCTACTGTCCAGGAGGGTGGCTACACCCTCTTTGTGCCTCCTCCCTGTGAGGAGGGAGGCACATCCCTATTCCTATTGGGGAATCCTCCAAAACCAAGATGGAGGATTTCTTAAGGCAGGGGTCACCTCAGCTCAGGACACCTTAGGGGCTGTCCTGACTGGTGGGTGACTCCTCCTTGTTTTTCTCATTATCTCCTCCGGACTTTCCGCCAAAAAGAGGGGGCTGTGTCCAGAGGGGCGGGCATTTCCACTAGCTCGTACCCCTGGGGCGCTGTAACAAAAGTCATGAGCCTTTGATGCTCACCTCCAGGTGTTACAGTTCCTGCAGGGGGAGGTGAGAAGCACCTCCACCCAGTGCATGCTTTGTTCCTGGCCACAGAGTGACCAAGGCACTCACCCCATGTGGCCAGAAACTCGTCTGGTTGTGGCAGGCTGTCAGGAACTGGTCAGCCTAACACTAGGAGTTGGACTGGTATACAGGGGGCATCTCTAAGATGTTGTGTTTTGGGGCATTTCCTGTTGCGAGCACTAGGACTACCCACACAAGTGAGGTATAATTTTTATCGGGAGACTTGGGGGAACGCTGGGTGGAAGGAAATTTGTGGCTCCTCTCAGATTCCAGAACTTTCTGTCACAAAAATGTGAGGAAAAAATATTTTTTTAGCCAAATTTTGAGGTTTGGAAAGGATTCTGGGTAACAGAACCTGGTGAGAGTCCCACATGTCACCCCGTCTTGGATTCCCCCAGGTGTCTACTTTTCAAAAATGTGCAGGTTTGGTAGGTTTCCCTAGGTGCCGGCTGAGCTAGAGGCCAAAATCTACAGATAGGCACTTTGCAAAAAACACGTCAGATTTCAATGTAAAAATGTGATGTGTCCATGTTGCGTTTCCTGTCGGGAACATTAGGCCTACCCACGCAAGTGAGGTACCATTTTTATCGGGAGACTTTGGGGAATACAGAATAGCAAAACAAGTGTTATTGCCCCTTGTCTTTCTCTTCATGTTTTTCCTTCTAAGTGTAAGACAGTGTGTAAAAAAGACGTCTAATTGAGAAATGCCCTGTAATTCACATGCTAGTATGGACGCCCTGGACTTGAGAGATGTGCAAATAACCACTGCTTCTCAACACCTTATCTTGTGCCCATTTTGGAAATACAAGGGTTTTCTAGATACCTATTTTTCACTCTTTATATTTCAGCAAATGAATTGCTGTATACCCGGTATGGAATGAAAACCCATTGCAAGGTGCTTCTCATTTTTTGGGTCTGGGTACCTAGGGCTCTTGATGAACCTACAAACCCTATATAGCCCGCAACCAGAAGAGTCCAGCAGACGTAACGGCATACTGCTTTCAAAAACCTGACACTGCAGGAAAAAGTTACAGAGTAAAACATTGAGAAAAAAGGCTGTTTTTTTACCTCAATTTCAATATTTTTTTATTTCAGCTGTTATTCTCTGTAGGAAACCCTTGTAGGGTCTTCACAAATTAGCCCTTGCTGAATTCAGAATTTGAAAGCACAAAAAAAAGTAAAAATGGGGTATGTCCCAGTAAATTGCCGAAATTGTGTTGAAAAATTGGGTTTTCCGATTCAAGTCTGCATGAATGAAAGCTGGGAAGATGGTGATTTTAGCACCGCAAACCCTTTGTTGATGCCATTTTCAGGGGAAAAACCACAAGCCTTCTTCTGCAGCCCTTTTTTCCCATTTAAAAGAAAACAAAATGAAATTTTCGCAGTATTTTGGCTAATTTCTTGATCTCCTTCAGGGGAACCCACAAAGTCTGGGTACCTCTAGAATCCCTAGGATGTTGGAAAAAAGGACGCAAACTTGGCGTGGATAGCTTATGCGGACAAAACGTTATGAGGGCCTAAGCGCGAACTGCCCCAAACAGCCAAAAAAAGGCTTCGCACCTGAGGGGGAAAAGGCCTGGCAACGAAGGGGTTAAGAGCAGATGGTCCTCCCATATCCCATCAGCAGGAGGCAGTTACCTTAGTTCATTTTGTAGGCTTTACTAACTGAGATGAAGGAGTCTGTGAATTATCAATCATTATTATTAATAATATTATTATGTCTGTTCCTCCGGAGAGGAGGGAGGGTCGCTTATGACTATCATAGATATACCACTACGAGAGAACTGGAGTTACAGTTAAGAAACTATTCCTTATCTTGTAAGCACTGAATAGATTAGCAAGCCCATCCCCCTGGGAGAGGTGGAGTAAACAGAACAATAGAGTGATATTTATTCATGCAAAGAGATTTCTAAGAGAAGCCTGTCCTACTTGAGCATCTGTCCTAGCATCAGAATCAATACAGTAGTGCTTAGTAAAGGTGTGGACAGACCTCCATATAGCCACTTTGCAAATATCTGCTAACGGAATGTTTCTCATTAATGCAGCCATTTACGTCTGCCTTCCAGGGACTTATTGGCTAGCTGGTAACGGAGCAAAATACATGAAACAATCCATCTGGACAAAGATTGCTTGGAGGTGGCCAGGCCTGTTCGAAATGGGCCATAGGTAATGAACAGCTGTTGTGACTTGCGAAAGGATTTAGGGACAGATGTAGGAAAGGAATTGCAACTCGCAAACGGCAAAAACTGCCGTTTGCGAGTTGCAAATCACATTTTCCTATGCAGAAATGCATTCTGCGAGTCGGACCGACTCGCAAAATGCATTTCAGAATCGCAAATAGGAAGGGATGTTCCCTTCCTATTTGCGATTCCTAGTGGTATGCAATACCATTTGCGACCGCATATGCGGTCGCAAATGGTGTTGCAGTTACCATCCACTTCAAGTGGATGGTAACCCACTCGCAAATTGGAAGGGGTCCCCATGGGACCCCTTCCAGTTTGTGAGTGGACCCAAAAACATTTTTTCAGGGCAGGGAGTGGTCCAAGGGACCACTCCCTGCCCTGAAAAAATACTAAAACTAAAGGTTTCGTTTTTTTTTTTAAGTGCAGCTCGTTTTCCTTTAAGGAAAACGGGCTACACTTAAAAAAAAAAAAAACTGCTTTATTTAAAGCAGTCACGAACACGGAGGTCTGCTGACTACAGCAGGCCTCCATGTTTGCGAGTGCCCATAGTCGTTATGGGGCCGCAATTTGCGACCCACCTCATGAATATTCATGAGGTGGGTCATTGCGACCCCATACCGACTTGCAGACGGTGTCTGAGACACCGTTCTGCATAACATTTTGCGACTTGCAAACAGCGAGTCGCAATGACTCGCTATTTGCAATTAGCAAAATGTTACTTTGCTACATCTGGCCCTTAGTTTTGTCTAGATAAAATTTTAAAACCCTCTTCACATCTAGAGAGTGAAGTGGTCTCTCTGGAGGAGTAAATGGGTTTTGAAAGAAAGTTAGGAAAGAGATAGTCTGGTTTACATGAAAGTAAGTGATAACTTTGGGTAGAAATTTTGGATGTGTTCTCATTACAACCTTGGAGGAATAGAAAGCTGTGTATGGTGCCTGAGCTGAAGTAATTGCTACAAGGAAGGCAGTTTTCTAAGTGAGATGTTGGAGAGATGCCTTGTGTATGGGCTCAAAAGGATGTTCTATTAGGCGTGAAAGAACTATATTAAGCTCCCATGGAGGAGAAGGATGCCTAGTAGGAGAAAAAGTCTTCTTTAACCCCTCTAGGAAGTCTTAACTGACTGGAATTTTAAAGAAAGAGGTTTATGAAGGACTTTTCTTGTATGCAGTCAGAGCTGCCAGGTGTACTTTGATGGATGAGAATTGTAAGCAAGATTTTGCTAGCTGCAATAGATATGGAAGCATAACATCTTCTCCGCATGTTTTACGATCTATGCTGTTGTCCAGACACCACCTTTTTCATTTTAAGGCATATGCTGATCTGGCAGAAGGTCACTTTGCCTCTCTTAGAATGTCCATGCAGTCTTGAGGAAGGTTAGGGTGACTATACTGCTCTAGCTCAGGAGCCCTGCTGCCAAATTCAATGACAAGAGGTTGGTATGTCTCATCTGACCTCCGAATTTGGTGAGAATGTCCGGCCTGCATGGCAGTCTGAGATGTGGACGGAGGGGCTGGTGAAGAAGGTCCAGAAACCACCACTGCTGTGGCCCCTCCAGAGCGATGAGTATCATCCTGGTTTTGGAGTGGGAAAGTTTGATCAGGACTGCCGTGGTCAGGGGAAGTGGGGGAAAAGCGTAAACAAATTTTCCTGACCAGTCTATCCACAGGGCATTACCATATGTCTCCGGATGGTAATACCTAGAGGCGAAGTCTAGGCATTTTTTGTTTTCTGCTGTTGCGAATAGATCTATAGAAGGGGTCCCCCACATGGAGAAGATGTAGTGTACGACATCGTTGTGCAGAACCCATTTGTGGTTTTCATTTATCGCTCTGCTGAGAGCGTCTACCTGAACATTCATAACATCCATAACAGCATCTTTAAAGAGGTTTTCACTTCCTGCCAGAAGCGTGAGTCTTCACACTCTGCACCCGACGCCCATGGCTTGAGTTTAGGACAACAAACACTGCAGAGAGGACTCCCAGGTGACTCCAACAACATGAACACCCTGAGTCGACCTCCCTGCACCCCTACAGCGACACCTGCAGAGAGGATCCAGAGGCTCCCCCGGCCGCGACTGCCTCCTAACAAAGGAATGCGACGCCTTGTCCAAGCACTGCACCGCAGCCCCCAGGACCGAGAGGAACCACCTACCAGTGTAGGAGTGACCAGCAGGCGGCCCTCATCCTAGCCCAGTTGGTGGCTGGCCCGAGAAGCCCCCCCTGTGCCCTGCCTGCATCGCCAGAATGACCCCTGGGTCCTTTTATTGCTTTCAGCGCAAAACCCGACACCTACTTTGCACACTGCATACGGCCTCCCCTGTGCCGCTGACGGTGTGTTTTGTGTGCTTATGTGTGTCCCCCCAGTGCTCTACAAAAACCCCCTGGTCTGCTCCCTGAGGATGCAGGTACTTACCTGCTAGCAGACTGGAACCGGAGCACCCCTGTTCTCCATAGGCGCCTATGTGTTTTGGGCCCTCCTTTGACCTCTGCACCTGACTGGCCCTGTGTTGCTGGTGCTGTGGCTTGGGGGTTGTCTTGAACCCCGAACGGTGGGCTGCCTATGCCCAGGAGACTGACTGTGTAAGTGCTTCACTTACCTGAGAAACTAACGTTTACTTACCTCCCCCAGGAACTGTTGACTTTTTCATTGGCCACTTTTAAAATAGCTAATTTCCATTTTAAACAAAACTGTGTGTACAACTGTTTTAAATCAAAGTTCTATACTTACTTGTGTGAAGTACCTTGCATTGTATGTAGTTACCTCAAATTTGAATCTTGTGGTTCCAAAAATAAATTAAGAAAAGATATTTTCCTATATAAAAACCTATTGGCCTGGAGTTAAATTTTTGAGTGTGTGTTCCTCATTTATTGCCTGTGTGTGTACAACAAATGCTTAACACTACCTTCTGATAAGGATGGCAAACCAGAGAAGCAGGTCACAGGCAATGACTTCTCCCTTACTCCGGCTACTTATCCTTCTTCAAGTCTCATAGGAGGAAGGATTTCCCAATACCTGCACAATTGGCAGATTATCACCTCCGACCATTGGGTGTTAAACCTTATTCATTTTGGCCATACATTGGAGTTCATACAAATTCCGCCTCGAAGACCCCCTTCTCCACGCTCACTGAAGCACTTAAAGCTCCTCAGAAAGGAAGTCCAGTCGATGCTCGAAAAAGGAGCTATAGAAAGGGTCCCGGTTCGGGACAGAAACAAGGGGTTTTATTCTCGTTTTTTTCTTGTCCAGAAGAAATGGTAAAATTGGCATCTAATCTTGGATCTCAGAGACCTGAATACTTACCTCAAAAGGCAGTCATTCCATATGATTACGTTTCAGGATATCCTTTCCCTTCTCAATCCAGGAGGTTATATGTCAACCTTAGATCTTGAGGACGCATACCTCTATGTTCCTGTACATCAGTCTCACAGAAAATTTGTAGTAGCCGGAGAGCATTTCCAGTTCAAGGTGCTTCCTTTCGGCCTCAAATTGGCCCCCAGAATTTACACCAAGTGCGTGGCTCCAGTAGCAGCTTTCCTCAGAAGTCACAAATTTCAAGTCTTTCCATATCTAGACGACTGGCTCATCATGGCAAGGTCCAGTTCGCAGACTCGGAAAGCGACAAAAGGCTGCATAGACCTGTTTGCCAAGCTAGGCCTAACTATCAATCACAGTAAATCAGCTTTCCAAACCCCTGAAAATAAGGACCTTCCTAGGCGCAGTTCTAGACACATCCAGCTCCAAGGCAACTCCTTCAAAAGAAGGACAGAAGAAACTAGGGGCCAGGGGCCAGATGTAGGAAACTCCCAAATTGCGACTTGCAATTTGCGAGTCCCTGCGACTCGCAAATTGCAAGTCGCAATTTGGGATGCAGAAAGGTGTCTCAGACACCTTCTGCGAGTCGCTATGGGGTCGCAAAGACCCACCTCATTAATATTAATGAGGTGGGTCGCAATTTGCGACCCCATAGCACCTCAGGGCACTCACGGGGATGGAGGCCTGCTGGGAACAGCAGACCTCCATGTCCGTGACTGCTTTTAAATAAAGCAGTTTTTTTTTTCAAAGTGCAACCCGTTTTCCTTAAAGGAAAACGAGCTGCACTTTGAAAAATAAATCGAAACGTTTTGTTTCGGTATTTTTCAGGGCAGGTAGTGGTCCATTGGACCACTGCCTGCTCTGAAAAATTATTATTAGGTCCAGTCACAAAGGGGAAGGGGTCCCTTGGGGACCCCTTCCCGTTTGCGAGTGGGTTACCATCCACTTCAAGTGGATGGTTACTGCGAGTCCATTTGTGACCGCGAATTGCATACCACTGCGACTCGCAAATAGGAAGGGAACACCCCTTCCTATTTGCGACTCGGAAATGCATTTTGCGAGTCGGTTCCGACTCGCAAAATGCATTTCTACATACCAGATGGGGTTTAGCGACTCGCAAACGGCGTTTTTTGCCGTTTGCGAGTTGCTAAACCTTTCCTACATCTGGCCCCAGATGTAGGAACATTTTGCAAGTCGCAAAATCGGATGAAGAATGGTGTCTCAGACACCTTCTGCGACTCGCTATGGGGTCGCAAAGACCGACCTCATCAATATTCATGAGGTGGGTCGCAGTTTGCGACCCCATAGCGAGTCCCTGCACTCACAGGGATGGTGGCCTGCTGTAGTCAGCAGACCTCCATGTCTGTGACTGCTTTGTAAATAAAGCAGTTTTATTTTTCATTTTGCTGCCCGTTTTTCTTAAAGGAAAACAAGTTGCAGAATGAAAAAAATACCGAAACCATTTGGTTTCATTTTTTTCAGAGTAGGCAGTGGACCACTGCCTGCTCTGAATTTTTTTTTCACAAAACCAATGAGATCACATCTGTCTTGGTGGACCCAAGCATCTCACCTATCAGTAGGTCTTTCTTTTCTTCCGCCTCTAGCCCCATGGGTGATAACAATGGATGCATCCCTGGAAGGTTGGGGAGCCTTCCTTCAGGATTTATCAGTGAAAGGCAGGTGGGAGTCTCATCAGAAAATGTATCACATCAATTATCTCAAACTGAAAGCAGTTCACTTAATGCTTCGAGCCTTTCTACCACAGATAAGGAATTTGTTGGTACTCATACATACTGACAACACCACAACGAGGGGGAACCAGATCCCTGCTCTTATCTCGAGAATCTCAACGTATCTGGAACTGGCCCATCCTACAGGGCATGGCTCTTCGAGAAGAACACGTTCCAGGCGCTCTGAATGTTATTGCGGATTCTCTCAGAAAGCAGAAATCATCCAATCACGAAAGGGAGCTAAATCAAAATGTCCTAGGGCGCATCTTCTCTCATTGTGGCAAACCAAACCTCGATATTTTTTGCCACTGCAGAGAATGCAAAATGTCTATATTATGCAAGTCGGGATCACCATCCGGGCTCTTGGGGGTATGTATTTTCAATGTCATGGTCAGTAATTTATGCTTGTGCTCTTCCTCTCATTCCCCTCATTCCGAGAGCCCTGGCCAAAATCAAGAACGAGAACTGCAGGATACTTCTGGTAGACCCAGCATGGCCTTGGCAGCATTGGTTTATGGAGTTACTTCTCCTGTCAGAGAGCCGCAGCATACCTCTGCCAGTGATACCTTGCCTGTAAACAATGAGCGATGGTCAGGTTCTCCACCCGGATCCAGCATTGCTTCATTTGGCTGCCTGACTCCTGAACACCATGAATTCGAGCAGGTGAACATTCCTTCCGACTGTAGAGTCGTTCTGGCCAGAGCAGCAGCTGATAGCACCATTAAATCATATCGACTTAAATGGAGAAAATTTTGCATGTAGTGGAAATAAGCTCAGGTTCACCCTTTTTTCTCATCACCGAGGCAAATGCTACCTTATCTCCTTCTTTTAGCTAAACAAGGTTTGTCAAATTCTTCAATTAGGGTCCACTTCGCTCCTATTTCACGTATTATGCGATCAGGAAATTCACCATCCTTGGGGTCAACAAGAATTATCAAGCAGTTTCTTCAAGGACTTTTTCGTTCTTTTCCCGCCGGTCAGACCACCACCGCCATCCTGGCAGCTTTACATTGTTTTGTGTCAATTGATGAGACATCCATTTGAGCTCATTCACAGGGCAGACTCAAAATTCTTGGGAGGAGAGTTAGCGAAATTCATACTTTCATGATCCAAAGCCCTTTCTTGCAGTTTAAAAATGAAGTAGTAATTTTGAGAACAGATCCAAAATTTATACCCAAAGTTCCATCTGACTTTCATATCAACCAGTTATTCTAAAGTCGTATTTTCCAAATCCGTCAACACCAGCAGAAAGATCCCTGCATTTTAGAAAATCAAACCAATTGATGGCTAGGAAAGGGTAACCGATTTCTAAACAAGAAATTTCTAGATGGATATCTAGTTCTATTGACTTTTTTTCACAAAGCTGCAGGAAAGCCCCTGCGCAGAACATTGCATGTGCATGCATTGCATTTGCCACTGCAGAGAATGCAAAATGTCTATATTATGCAAGTCGGGATCACCATCCGGGCTCTTGGGGGTATGTATTTTCAATGTCATGGTCAGTAATTTATGCTTCTGCTCTTCCTCCACTAGATCTGTCGCAGCATCTGCTGCGCTTTTCGCTGGTGTGCCCATAAAGGACATTTGTAAGGTGGCCACCTGGAGGTGTACGCACACTTTCACAAAGCACTGTTGCCTGGAAGAATTGTCACAAGATGTCGCAGTGGGGCAAGCGGTGCTGCAGCATCTGTTCCAGTAACGGTGAGCTGTACTATTCCCCTTTTCTCCCTCCTACCCAGTATAATGATCACTACATTATATGGTAATGAAGTTTTCTTTCCTTCTCAGTACACTTGTTGTTGTTTAGCACTGGGTAATGATTCTTTTGTTTCCATCATAATTTAAAGTTTTCTTGTCTATTATGGAATTGCATCTTTCAGTTGATATCATACAATGTGCTTCACTACTGCTTGCTACTCTGATTCAAGCATGTGAATCTATGAAAGTTCCAATACTGGAGTAAGAAAATTACTTACCTGTAACTGTAGTTCTCCAGTATTGGAGTCTTTCAGAGATTCAAATGCAACCCTCTGTCCTCCCCTGAGAAGCTCACCGGTACAGGCTATATACCTCAACTTCTTCAGCACTCGTGCTGTGGGAAACTCTGAGGCACTGGAGCTTCTCACAGGAGTGTTCTGGGGGAAGGGACAGCCTGATTGGCTGAAACCTGGTTTTGGGTCTTTTTCCTCAAAAAGACAAGGATAGACTACTAATGTAATACGCTTTAAGCCTGTATACACTTTAGTTATCATAACATTGCTATTATAATACTCCGGGGACTCCCATCTCGACAACGGGGAATGATTTAAGCATGTGAATCTATGAACGATTCCAATACTGGAGAACTACAGTTACAGGTAAGTAACTAATTTTCTTCTTCCTCGTTAACGATGTCCACGTCGACGGTATCTAAGACTAGACCGTCAACACTGAAAATAAAGTTGTTGTCGATGTTGTCATCGACACCATCAATTACACTACTGTCGACGATATCGTCGTCGACTCCATCAACGAGAACCAGAGATGGATCTTCGCATATGGAGGCGACTCTGTCGATGATTTCACCGTCAGCACTGTCGATGATACCGTCGGCGGCACTGTCGACGATGAGAAAGATCAAGGATTCAAATAGGAAATAACACCTGTCGCCGCATACCACGTCTCCACGTAAAGTCACTCCTTTACTCCCGGCCCTTCTATTGGATGAGGAGTCAGATGATGAGGAACCATTCGTAGCGGCTTATAGTCATTCTCAGCTTCAGGTCAAATATCAAGAGGACGACGATGAATATAGCCATCATTATGACAAACAATATTATTCTCCTCAGAGGGACCAGGGAAGTGTTCCAGAGGATATGGCATGTGTTCCAACTTCCTTTATCACGGATCTTCAACTTATGTTGTCGGACTATAAAAAGAGATTTCCGTCAACACCATAGGGTGAATCTCTTCCGACCCTATGTCATCCCTCTACCCCAGCGCCAAGGATTACGCTTTCGCCAAGATTAGTGAGAGGTACCCCGCAGAGAGCTTTTGTACAGGTTACAGACTCCTCGGAAGATGAAAGGGAAGAAGGGGAGCTCCAGGACACACAATCGGAATGGGACAACTATATAATTCCAACTATGTCATCTCCATCACCTCCTTCTGTAGATTCACCCCCGAAGACATAGGGGGTCCATAATCTGCTGGAAAGAGCAGCAAAAAGATTCCCGCTGCCAATGCCATCTAAAGAAATGGACTGCTTCCTCTATGATTTTAAGGAGCCCTTTCAGAGAAACGTGCGATCCATGCCCATAGTAAATTACATTTGGGAGGAGGGTCTAAAGGTGATGAAGAACCCAGCTACTGTCACTGCGGTCTTACCAAGATTGGATAAAAAGTATAAAGCCCCAGAAGACATTCCAGCCTTCCTAACTGGGAATCCAAAACCAGACTCGGTAATAATTCAGGTGGCGCAGAGACGTTCAAAGAATCCGTCAGCACTTATTACAGCATCTCCAGACAGAGAAGGAAGGAGGCTAGATAACATCAGAATGAGGTTTTCTGCCATGTCTGGGCTTACAGTGAGAGCATCGAATTCCTTAGCTGTTTTGGTCAGATATGACTGGCAGTTATGGGCTGACATCGCTCCATATGTGGACCTCCTTCCAAAAGAGTTGAAGGTGGATGCAAAGAAGATCTTGCTGGAAGGGCAACACACCTCGGCAGAGATCATTGACTGCGCAATCGATATTGCTACCACAGCTTTCAGACAACTACCAGGTGGTGCGCTGCTATTAGGCAAGGCTGGCTTAAAACCACTACCTTTCGCCCGGAGGTGCAGAATAAGATATTGGACCTTCCATTCGATGAAGAGGCCCTCTTTGGCAAACACGTGGACGAAGCCCTACATGCATTAAAGACTGACACAGACACTGCAAGATCACTCGGGACTGTACAATTTCAGAAATTGCCTTTTCGTGTTCTCAGAGGGGTGAGGAGTACAAACATATCAGGGGAGTTTTCAAAACCTTCGTTACCCCACCTATTCAGCTCAACAATTTCGGACACAAAACTCCCAGAGGCAACCACCTAAAGCGTCCTATGCTAGACTCACTCCTAGAGGTAGAGCACATCAAGGGAAGGACACAGGCTGTCGCCAATGACCGACTTCAAGCTCCGGCTACTTCCCCACCACCGGTTCACAAGATAGGGGACAAAAGTTCTAATTTCTTTAAAAAATGTCAATAAATAACATCGAACCAGTGGGTTTTAAAAATAGTGAGATTCGGCCACACCTTGGAATTCATCCAAATTCCGCCATCACACCCTCCACACACCTCCCTTCAAAAACATCTAAAACAACTCTGGTTAGAGGTCAGGACCCTCTTAAAGAAAGGAGCAATAGAGAGAGTCCCTTCTTCACAGCAGGGGAAAGGATTCTACTCACAAATCTTTCTGATACACAAGAACTGGAGAGAGTGGAGCCCTATCCTCAATCTCAGAGACCTCAAAAAGTAACTCAAGTGCCAAACCTTTCGTATGGTCGCTGTAGGAAGCTGGCTCTGTATATACTATCTCAAAGTGAGAGATAGTGTGAACAGAGTCCAAGGGTTCCCCTTAGAGGTTGATAGTGGCAACATTAGATAATACCAATGCTCTATTTTGTGGTAGTGTGGTTGAGCAGTAGGCTTATCAGAGGGTAGTGTTAAGCATTTGTTGTACACACACAGGCAATAAATGAGGAACACACACTTAAAGGCCAATAGGTTTTTATATAGAAAAATATATTTTCTTAATTTATTTTAAGAACCAGAAGATTCAAATTTGAAGTAAGTATATAGAATGCAAGGTACTTTACACAGGTAAGTATAGAACTTTGAATTAAAGCAGTAGTACACACAGTATAGGTTAAAATGGCAATAAGCTATTTTAAAACTGGACACTGGACAAAAATCAACAGTTCCTGGGGGAGGTAAGTTTTGCTAAGTTTCGCCGGTAAGTAAAGCACTTACACAGTCAGTCTCCTGGGCATAGGCAGCCCACCACTGGGGGTTCAAGGCAACCCCAAAGCCACAGCACCACCAACAACGGGGCCCGTCAGGTGCAGAGGTCAAAAGAAGGCCCAAAACACATAGGCGCCTATGGAGAATTGGGGTGCTCCGGTTCCAGTCTGCTAGCAGGTAAGTGCCTCTGGCCTTGGGGAGCAGACCGGGGGGGTTTTGTAGAGCACTGTGGAGGGGGCACACAAGCACACAAAACACACTCTCAGCGGCACAGTGGCAGCCGGGTGCAGTGTGCAAAGAAGGTGCCAGGTTTGCTGTAGAAATCAGTGGAGGGACCTGGGGGTCACTCTGGCGATGCAGGCAGGGCACAGGGCTTCTCAGGTCAGTTACAGACTGGGCTAGGATGAGGGCTGCCTGCTGGTCACTCCTGCCCTGGTAGGTGGTTCCTCTTGGTCCTGGGGGCTGCGGGTGCAGTGCTTGGTCCAGGCGTCGGGTTCCTTTGTTACTAGGCAGTCGTGGTCAGGAGGGGCCTCTGGGTCCTATCTGCAGGCGTCGCTGTGGGGATACAGAGGGGTCAACTCAGGTTGTCCACGTCATTGGAGTGCCTGGGAGTGCTCTCTGCAGTGTTTGCTGTTCTGAACTCGAGCCGGGGGCATCAGGTGCAGAGTGTGGAGACTCACTTTTCTGGCAGGAAGTGAGAGTCTATTTAAAGTTGCTTCATTGTTGCAATTGTATTGTTGTTTCGGGACAGACCCGGTATCCTCTGGAGGTTCTCGGTTCTTTAGGTGCAGGTCAGTCCTCTGAGTCCTCAGAGGTCGCTGGTCCCGCTGGATGCGTCGCTGTGCAGGTTCTTTGAGTCTGGAGACAAGCCGGTAGGGCTGGGGCCAAGTCAGTAGTCGTCTCCATTGTCTCTGTAGGGCTCTCAGGTCAGCAGTCCTTCTTCTTGTTGTAGGTTGCAGGAATCTAATTTCCTGGGTTCCGGGTCACCCCTAAATACTGAATTTAGGGGTGTATTTAGGTCTGAGGGGCAGTAGCCAGTGGTTACTGTCCTGGAGGGTGGCTACACCCTCTTTGTGCCTCCTCCCTGTGGGGAGGGGGGGCACATGCCTATTCTTATTGGGGGAATCCTCCAATCTCAAGATGAAGGATTTCTAAAGGCAAGGGTCACCTCAGCTCAGGACACCCTAGGGGCTGTCCTGACTGGTCGGTGACTCCTCCTTGTTTTTCTCATTATCTCCAAAAGTGGGGGCAGTGGCTGGAGGGGCGGGCATCTCCACTAGCTGGGATGCCCTGGGGTGCTGTAACAAAAGGCATGAGCCTTTGAGGCTCACCACCAGGTGTTACGGTTCCTGCAGGGGGAGGTGCCAAGCACCTCCACCCAGTACAGGCTTTGTTCCTGGCCACAGAGTCGCAAAGGCACTCACCCTATGTGGCCAGAAACTCGTCTGGTTGTGGCAGGCTGGCAGAAACTGGTCAGCATAGCACTAGGAGTCGGACTGGTATTCAAGGGGCATCTCTAAGATGCCCTCTGGGTGTATTGTACAATAAATCCCACACTGGCATCAGTGTGCACTTATTGTGCTGAGAAGTTTGATATCAAACTTCCCAGATGTCAGTGTAGCCATTATGGAACTGTGGAATTCGTAATTGACAGACTCCTAGACCATATACTCTTTATGGCTACCCTGCACTTACAATGTCTAAGGTTTTGCTTAGACACCGTAGTGGAATAGTGCTCATGCACTTATGCCCTCACCTGTGGTATAGTGCACCCTGCCTTAGAGCTGTAAGGCCTGCTAGAGGGGTGACTTAGCTATGCCACAGGCAGTGAGAGGTGGGTAAGGCACCCTGAGGGGAGTGCCATCAGTCATTTTCTCCCCACCAGCACACACAGGCTACTGAATTTAGGGGTGGGTTTAGGTCTGGGGGGCAGTAGCCAATGGCTACTGTCCTGGAGGGTGGCTACACCGTCTTTGTGCCTCTTCCCTGAGGGGATGGGGACACATCCCTATTCCTATTGGGGGAATCCTCTAAAACCAAATGGAGGATTTCTTAAGGCAGAGGTCACCTCAGCTCAGGACACCTTAGGGGCTGTCCTGACTGGTGGGTGACTCCTCCTTGTTTTTCTCATAATCTCCTCCGGCCTTGCCGCCAAAAGTGGAGGCTGTGTCTGGAGGGGCGGGCATCTCCACTAGCTGGGATGTCCTGGGGCGCTGTAACAACAGGCATGAGCCTTTGAGGCTCACCGCCAGGTGTTACAGTTCCTGCAGGGGGAGGTAAGAAGCACCCCCACCCAGTACAGGCTTTGTTCCTGGCCACAGAGTGACAAAAGCACTCACCCCATGTGGCCAGAAACTCGTCTGGTTGTGGCAGGCTGGCAGAAACAGGTCGGCCTAGCACTAGGAGTCAGATTGGTATTCAGGGGGCATCGCTAAGATGCCCTCTGGGTGTATTGTACAATAAATCCCACACTGGCATCAGTGTGCATTTATTGTGCTGAGAAGTTTGATACCAAACTTCCCAGATGCCAGTGTAACCATTATGGAACTGTGGAGTTCGTAATTGACAGACTCCCAGACTATATACTCTTTATGGCTACCCTGCACCTACAATGTCTAAGATGTTGTTTAGACACTGTAAGGGCATAGTGCTCATGCACTTACTCCAGAATTGGTACTTTCATAGATTCACGTGCTTGAACACTTCCCGTCGTCAAGATGGGAGTCCCCAGTGGAATACAACCTAGGCCTGAAGCTGTACATATACAATACTTGGTCTAGGCCTCAATAGAATAACCTATCATAGTTGTTTTGTAAAATAGACCCAAACTCAAATTTGAACCAATCAGATTGCCTCACCACTTAGAACCTCCTGTGAGGAGCTGCCTTCCCTCAGATTTTCCACCGCACGTTGTGATGAGGGGTCTCCTTTGAGCTCTGCTCAATATTTTTCTTTCAGAAGATCTACTACTTCAGTTCTAGGACATTTCTTTTCTTATCTGGTGCTTCAAACTGGCTGCCGTGTTAGAGACACCAAGGAAAGGCCTTTTTAGATCCTATGCCTCTTGCTTGAACAAAAGATTATGGGGGTTATTCCAACTTTGGAGGAGGTGTTAATCCGTCCCAAAAGTGAGGTAAAGTGACGGATATACCACCAGCCGTATTACGAGTCCATTATATCCTATGGAACTCGTAATACGGCTGGTGGTATATCCGTCACTTTACCGTCACTTTTGGGACGGATTAACACCTCCTCCAAAGTTGGAATAACCCCCTATATGTGGATGATCCACATGAGGAATGCATTTACTGCTTATATCCCAGCCACATAACGAAGGACTGCAAAATATGTAGAAAACTATGAAAGACAGAGAGGGTCGTCTGCTGTTGTGGCTTCAGAGAGGTAAGACTGGCCACTCTGATGAGGACAGTGCCTCATCCTCTATTTATGCTCCTAAAACACCTGTGAAGAGAATGCAGGAGGGCTTGGATATTCAGACGCCACCTAAGAAAATGGCACAAAAATCAGCTGGGACATCTGCTAAAAGTAATAGCTCTCCGCAGAGGAAGAAAACAGGCACAGAAACCCTCAAAAAATCATCAAAAAAGACTGTTTCTGAACCGGCTACACCACCTCCTAAGGTTCTCCACAAGTTCAAGAAGCCAAGTTCAGCACTGTACTCTTGTCGACGACTATTTCATCACTGACGCCGTTTGTAGTCACTCTTTCAGTGTCGACGGCAGCGCCTGCTAGATCCTCGTCGATGCTATCATCCTCGTCGACGGGACGCCCTATTTCGTCAACGCTACTCTCGTCGGCGACACTCCTGTCAACAATTGATCTCACGACGACGCTCCCGTCAACAGTGCCTCCGTCAATGATGCCCTCGTCGACGACACCTCCTTCAACAATGCTTTCGACGACGCCTCCGTCGACGATGCTCCCATCGAAGGTACTATCATCGTCGACCACACTGTCGACGATGTTTCCAGTGACGACGATATCGTCGGTGCCTCCGTCGACAACAGGTTGTTTCTCGTTGACTATCAAAACGTTTCCAGCAAAGCAGCAAAGACCATCAATATTGCCATTATATCAATCTGTGGAGCATACGCCTCTCAAGAGGCTTTCCAAGTCTCATTTGACACCGTCTGTCACATCACCAAGCAAGGTGTCAAGTCTTTTGCCATCTCGTTTTTTAGATGGAGACGATGATGATGAATCAGATCAGGACGCATTGTTTGGAGTAGCCAGGAGTCTTTCCCAGTTGCATGTTAAATGCCAGGAGTACTCTGATGATGACTCCTATTATGATCAGCATTATTATGATCCAGTCCCACAGCAATAACAAGGAATGGTGTGCTTGCCTTCTGGTCTTGTTTCCGACCTACAGGCCATGCTGGCAGATTATAGGGAGCACTTCCATCCTCAGTCGACAAAAGATCCTACACCAGTGGTGACTGCACCATGTGCTCCAGTACCTCTACCAGTTCTTCCTGCTGAGCCGCAAATTCCTCCTTAAGCTCCACAGAGTCCTCAAGTCCAAGCCTCGTCATACGAAGCGGCTGAAGGAGAAGTTTTTTCAGACCAGGCTGAATGGGATGATTATGTACTCCCAGCACCCCCTTCACCGGAGCTAACAGCAGTTGAATCCCCTCCAGAGGATATTGGCTCTTTTTACAATCTGTTAGAAAATCAGCTGCACGTTTTGAGCTCCAAATGCCATCCACACAGCAGAATTGCTTTTTATATGACTTTAAGGAGCCGCATAGGAAAGTAGTCAGAGTAATCCCTATAATAGATCATGTATGGAAACAGGGATTAAAAATTATGCGGAACCCAGCGACGGTGCCAGCGGTATTGCCAAAGCTGGACAAAAAATATAAAGCGACAGAGGACACCCCTGCTTGCCTCATGGGTCATCCAAAACCAGATTCAGAGGTTTCTCAGGCTGCCCAGTGACGCTCCAGAAACCCTTCAGCACCTCTATCTGCACCTCCAGACAAAGATGGTAGGCGCCTTGACAACATGGGTAAAATATTTTCTGCTATGTCTGCCATTGTGGTCCGTGCCGCAAACTCCCTGACACTCCTTGGCAGATATGACAGGCATCTATGGTTGGACATTTCGCACTCTGTCAACGATCTTCCAGATTCCAACAAGTCGGAAGCGAGAAAAATTCTCATGGAGGGTCAACGCATGTCTGCAGAGGTTATTGACTGTGCTTTGGACATTGCTGCTATGGGGTTTTGGCTACTGGCTCGTTCAGCTGTCCTAAGACGCCAACGGTGGCGTAAAGCCACAAATTTTAGACCGGATGTCCAAACCAAGTTCTTTGAACTCCCTTATGATGGGCAAAACCTTTTTGGTAAACATGTGGACGATGCTCTTCAAGCAATCAAAGCAGACACGGATACTGCCAGGTCTTTAGGATCACTGCAGTATAAGTGCACACCCTTTCGAGGAGCCAGGGGTAGAGGACACTCTTCCTTTCGAGGTAGCTACCCATCATTAAGGTATCCAACTTATTCCTCTCAGTGCCAGTCTTCCAGACCCCAATACCACCGGAGACAACCTCCGGCGGCGGCATACAACAGACCTCCTCCTAGAGGGAAGTCGGGGAGACAATCTAAGGACATGTCCCACAGGCAATGACAGCCTCCAGGGGCCAGCTACCTCTCCTTCTTTGACACGTCACCTGCAATGTTGGCGTCCGATCACAAACGACAAGTGAGTTCTGTACATAACTTATGGTCATCTGCCAGAGTTCACTTGCATGCCCCCCGAGACTCCTCCTTCCTGGCAACGTCAACAGCATCTGCATCTTCTCCCTCTGGAAATAGGTGTCTGTTATCCGAAGGGGCGATAGAGGTAGTCCCTTAATCTCAAAGAAGAAGCAGTTTCTATTCTCGCTTCTTCCTCATCAGGAAGAAGTCTTGTTTGTGGAGACCCATCCTGGATCTGAGGCAGCTCAACAAATATCTAAAGAAGCAATCCTTCTGCATGGTGACATTGAAAGATGTTTTACAACTTCTCAACAGAGGGGATTTCATGGCTTCCCTAGATCTGAAGGATGCCTACTTCCACATACCCATTCACCCCAAACGCAGGAAATTCTTAAGATTCATGGTAGCCGTACGGCACTTTCAATTCAAAGTGCTACCTTTCGGACTCAAATCCGCTCCCCAAAATGCTTAGCCCCTGTTGCAGCATATCTGAGGCATTTCAAACAGCAGATATTCCCATATCTGAAAGACTGGTTACTGAAGGCTCCAGATATCTACTCTCTGTGCCACTCTCTCAAGTCCACTTTACGCCTATTCCATCAACTAGGTCTCACTCTCAACCGAGACAAGTCCCATCTTCAGCCTACGAGAAGAATAGTTTTCCTGGGAGCTATACTGGACACTACTCAAGTAAAGGTTTTCCCAGCGGAGGAACGACAACTCAAACTCGTTACCCTAGCAGATACAATTCGGAAAAGAAAGTTTCTTTCAGTTCAAAAGTTCAAATCGTTACTGGGGATGATGTCCTCCTGTATCAATCTAGTTTCCCACTGTCGCCTTTGGATGCACCCTCTTCAAGAAGAGCTAGACAAACAGTGGAAACAGATTCAAGGTTCCTTCGGGGACATCATACAGATAACAGCAAGGATCGTCGAATCTCTTGAGTGGTGGTCAGCACTGACAAACATCTTCAAGGTTTTAGGTTTCTTAGCTCAGTTCCCTCCGTTTACGATAACAACGGATGCTTCGATGGAGAGATGGGGTGCATGCCTTCAAGATCTTCAAGTTAGTGGCAGATGCCCCCCCCCCTCATGCTACTCTTCAACCTCCTCGAGCTCAGAGCTGTGTACCTGGCATTGCAGATTTTTCTGCCAAGAATCCGAGGCTCATCTGTGCTTGTCCGAAGGGACAATACGACCACCGTGCACTACATCAACAAACAAGGAGGAACTCGGTCTCATCTGCTGTCCAGAGAAGCTCAAACCATTTGGACCTGGTGCATTCAACATTCAGTTCACATACAAGCAGATCATCTTCCAGGAGTGAGCAACACCACAGCAGACTCACTAAGCAGGCTCAGCACGTCTTCCCACAAGTGGGAACTGAATTAGAGGACGCTGGATGCAATATTTCTCAGGTGGGGAAAACCAAACCTGGACCTCTTTGCGACGTCCCGGAATGCGAAATGCTGGTTTTATGCAAGCTAGCATCACCAACCAGGGTCGTGGGGAAATGCCCTTTCGATAGCATGGTCAGGGATTTGTGCTTACGCTTTTCCTCCGATACCTCTTCTTCCGCGGGTAATCAGCAAGATCAAATCTGCCAGGGCCCAGATAATCCTAATTGCTCCAGCCTTGCCACGTCAACCATGGTACATAGAACTTCTGTTGCTGTCCTCGTGGCCTCCCATCAGGTTAGCACCTATACCAGAGCTACTAACCATCAGCCAGGGCCAAGTGAGGCATCCGGATCCCAAGTCTCTCAGATCATATGCATGGCTCCTGAGTTCAATGAGTTCGGCCATTCGAATATTCTCAATGACTGCCAAACTATTTTAGCTAAAGCACGTGCAGATAGCACTAGTAAAACGTACAAATTAAAATGGAAACGGTTTTGTTTATGGTGTGCCCCTAATGGCATTCATCTGCTTTCATCTGCTCCAGAGCAGGTTTTACTGTATCTTCTTCATCTGATACGCTCCGGTCTCACGCATACATCTATTAAGGTTCACCTGGCTGCTATCTCCAGATATAGATGGCTTTCTAAAGGACCATCCCTCTGGTCTCATCGGCTTATTAAGCAATTCATTAAAGGGCTGTTCCGATCTTTTCCTCCAGTCAAAGCACCGCCACCAGCTTGGCAGCTAAATACAGTCCTGGGTCAACTAATTATGGAACCATTCGAGCCCATTCATAAGTCAGACATTAAGGGGGTCATTACGACCTTGGCGGGTGGCTACCGCCGCCCGCCAGGCGGTAACCGCCATGCGGCCCCCATTATGACATTCCTGCTGGGCCGGCGGGAATGAGGCCGCAACATAGGAGCCGGCTCCTAATGGAGCCGGCGGTGTTGCGGCCGTGCGATGGGTGCAGTTGCACCCGTCGCGCTTTTCACTGTCTGCTATGTTAGGGGGCCCCTGCACTGCCCATGCCAGGGGCCCCAGGACACCTCTTACCACCACCAGCCTCTTCCTGGCAGTGCAAACCTCCAGAAACAGGCTGGTGGTAGGGGGGTCATAATCCCCAGGGCAGCGCTGCTTACAGCGCTGCCCTGGCGGATTATCACCGCCGGGGCTAAAACGGCGGGAAACCGCCGGCCCCGGTGGTGCGACCGCGGCTATACCGCCGCGGTCGTAATAAGGGCCTCCGTACCACCAGCCTGTTGGCGGTACAGACGCCACATTACCCCTGGCGGTCTCAGACCGCCAGGGTCGTAATGACCACCTAAGTATCTCACCTGGAAGGTTGCGCTCCTCTTGGCTTTAACATCTGCTCGTCGAGTAAGCGAGATCCAAGCATTTACCATCATGAGATTTGCGGACGATAAAGTCATCCTACAGACAAACCCTAAGTTTATCCCCAAAGTGCCGTCAGACTTCCATATTAATAAGCCAGTGGTGCTAAAGAGTTTCTTTCCACAGCCTCAGACTGGGACAGAAAGATCGCTGCATTCCCTCGACGTCAAACGATGCCTTAAATTTTATCTGCGCCAAACTTCCTCGATCCGGAAATTAAATCAACTATTTTTGGCATTTAGTGCGCCCAGAAGACGGCATGCTGTTACTAAACAGACTATTTCTAGATGGATCTCAAGTGCAATAGCCTCTTGCCATGAAAGGGCTGGTCGACCCCTGGACGCCAGAGTACGTGCGCATTCTACCAGGGCAGTCTCTACATCCTGTGCGCTCTTCTCTGGGGTGTCACTGCCAGGCATCTGTCGAGCAGCGACGTGGAGAATGACACATGCCTACACGAAGCATTACTGTCTGGATGCTGAGGCGCTCTGAAACGCAGCGGTGGGTCAAGCAGTCCTTAGACATTTGTTCCAATAAGGTGAGCTGTTTGTTTTCCCACCATCTGCTTCTGATATAATATCACAGTTTCTGTTCAGTATTAACGTACCTCTCATGCATATTCATTGATGTTTAAGAAGGTTAACTTTGTTGCTTTGCATTTACCTGTTTAATGCAAACAATATTTTATGATGAGATGAACAGTGTTTGTCAGTACAGAAAATGTGTTGGTTACTGCTTGCTAGTCTTCTTCAAGCATGTGAATCTATGACAGTTCCAATACTGGAGTAAGAAATAAGTTACTTACCTGTAACTGTAGTTCTCCAGTATTGGAAGCTTTCATGGACTCACATGCAACCCACCCACCTCCTCGGGGGAGCTCACCTTCTCTCTTTTCTCAGTGTTCTTCATAATTACAGCACTTCTGCTCGGAAAATCTGAGGGAAGGCATCTCCTCACAGGAGATTCTAAGGGGTGAGGCAATCTGATTGATTCAAATTTGAGTTTGGGTCTATTTTACAAAACAAGTGCCATGTCGACTTAGTCATTTTCTCCCCACCAGCACACACAAGTTGTGAGGCAGTGTGCATGTGCTGAGTGAGGGGTCCCCAGGGTGGCATAAGACATGCTGCAGCCCTTAGAGACCTTCCCTGGCCACAGGGCCCTTGGTACCAGGGGTACCATTTACAAGGGACTTATCTGTGTGCCAGGGCTGTGCCAATTGTGGGAACAAAGGTACAGTTTAGGGAAAGAACACTGGTGCTGGGGCCTGGTTAGCAGGGTCCCAGCACACTTACAATCATAACTGGCATCAACAAAAGGCAAAAGATTAGGGGGTAACCATGCCAAGGAAGGCATTTCCTTACACAACCCCCTTCCCCAAACGAAAGAGGATGAGACTAACCTTTCCTAAGAGTCTTCATTTTCTAAGTGGAAGAACATGGAAAGGCCACCTGCATTGGCATGGCCAGTCACGGGTCTGTGTTCCATTGCAAAGTCCATTCCCTGTACTGATATGGACCACCCAGTTTAGGGATTTCTCCTTTCATTTGCATCAGCCATCTGAGAGGTCTGTGGTCAGTTTGAACTGTGAAGTGAGTACCAAAGAGGTATGGTCTCAACTTCTTCAGGGACCAAACCACACCAAAGGCCTCCCTCTCAATGGCACTCCAACGCTGCTCCCTGGGGAGTAATCTCCTGCTAACAAAAGCAACAGGCTGGTCAAGGCCATCATCATTTGTTTGGGACCGGACTGCTCCTATCCCATGCTCAGAGGCATCAGTCTGCACAATGAACTGCTTAAAATAATCTGGAGCTTTCAAAACTGGTGCTGTACACATAGCTTGCCTCAGTGTGTCCAAGGCCTTTTGACAGTCCACGGTCCAGTTCACTTTCTTGGGCATTTTCTTAGAGGTCAGTTCTGTGAGGGGTGTCACTATTGATCCATATCTCTTCACAACCCTCCTATAGTACCCAGTCAAGCCAAGGAATTGAGTCTGGGTTTTTGGAGCTACCCAGTCCAGAATAGTCTGGATCTTGGGTTGGAGTGGCTGAAATTGGCCTCCACCTACAAGGTGTCCCTAGTAAACCACAGTTCCCTGCCCTAACTGACATTTAGATGCCTTGATAGAGAGGCCTGCTACTTGTAGGGCCTGCAAAACCTTCTTCAGGTGGACCAGGTGACCCTGCCAGTTGGAGCTAAAGACAGCAGTATCATCAGGATAAGCTGCACTAAAGGACTCCAAATCAGCAAGGACTTGATTCACCAACCTTTGGAAGGTGGCAGGGGCATTCTTTAAGCCAAAGGGCATCACAGTAAACTGGTAGTGCCCATCAGGTGTAGAGAATGCTGTTTTCTCTTTTGCTCCAGGTGCCATTTTTATTTGCCAGTACCCTGCTGTCAAGTCAAAGGTACTCAAGTTTTTGGCTGCACCTAATTTGTCTATGAGCTCATCTGCCCTTGGGATGGGGTGAGCATCTGTCTTGGTGACAGAGTTGAGCCTTCTGTAGTCCACACAAAACCTTATCTCTTTCTTGCCCTCTTTGGTGTAAAGTTTGGGGACCAAGACCACTGGGCTAGCCAAGGGACTGTCAGAGTGCTCAATCACTCCCAACTCTAGCATCTTGTGGACTTCCACCTTGATGCTTTCTTTGACTTGGTCAGACTGTCTGAATATTTTATTCTTGACAGGCATACTGTCTCCTGTGTCCACATCATGGGTACACAGGTGTGTCTGACCAGGGGTCAAGGAAAAGAGCTCAGCAAACTGCTGGAGGACTTGCCTGCAGTCAGCCTGCTGTTGGCCAGAGAGGGTGTCTGAATAGATCACTCCATCTACTGAGCCATCTTTAGGGTCAGTGGAGAGGAGATCAGGGAGAGGTTCAGTTTCTGCTTCCTGATCCTCATCTGTAACCATTAACATGTTTACATCAGCCCTGTCGTGAAAGAGTTTAAGGCAGTTAACTTGGATCACCCTCTTGGGGGTCCTGCTAGTGCCCAGGTCCACCAGGTAGGTGACCTGACTCTTTTTCTCTAGCACTGGGTAAGGGCCACTCCATTTGTCCTGAAGTGCCCTGGGAGACGCAGACTCCAGAACCCAGACTTTCTGCCCTGGCTGAAACTCAACCATAGCAGCCTTTTGGTCATACCACATCTTCTGGAGTTGTTGGCTGGCCTCAAGCATTTTGCTTGCCTTTTCCATGTACTCTGCCATCCTTGAACGTAGGCCTAGTACATAGTCCTCCACATCTTGTTTAGGCTCATGGAGAGGTCACTCCCCCAGCCTTCTTTTACAAGTGCCAGTGGTCCTCTTACAGGATGGCCAAACAGAAGCTCAAAGGGGAACACTACTCCCTTCTGTGGCACCTCTCTGTAGGCGAAAAGCAGGCATGGCAAGAGGACATCCCATCTCCTTTTGAGTTTTTCAGGGAGCCCCATGATCATGCCCTTCAATATCTTTTTAAATCGCTCCACAAGACCATTGGTTTGTGGATGGTATGGTGTGGTGAATTTATAAGTCACCCCACACTCATTCCACATGTGTTTCAGGTAAGCTGACATGAAGTTGGTATCTCTGTCAGAAACCACCTCCTTAGGAAATACCACTCTGGTAAAAAAATACCAATGAGTGCTTCAGCTACTGCAGGGGCAGTAGTGGACCTAAGGGGAATTGCTTCAGGGTACCTGGTAGCATGATCCACTACTACCAGAATATATTGGTTCCCTGATTCTGTGGGAGGTTCCAGTGGACCCACTATGTCCACTCCCACTCTTTCAAAGGGGACCCCCACCACTGGAAGTAGAATGAGGGGGGCCTTTGGATGGCCACCTGTCTTACCACTGGCTTGACAGGTGACACAGGAGGTGTAAAACTCCTTTACCTTCTGGGACATATTGGGCCAATAGAAATGGCTGTCTAATCTCTCCCAAGTCTTGGTTTGTCCCAAATGCCCAGCAAGGGGAATGTCATAGGCTAAGGTCAGAATGAACTCCCTAAACTCCTGAGGCACTACCAATCTCCTAGTGGTACCAAGTTTGAGATCTCTTGCCTTAGTGTAAAGGAGTCCATCTTCCCAATAGACCCTGTGGGTTCCACTGACAGTTCCCTTTTCTTGCTCAGCTGCTTGCTGTCTTAGGCCTTCAAGAGAGGGACAAGTTTCTTACCCCTTACACAGCTGTTCCCTTGAGGGCCCCCCTGGGCCCAAGAGCTCAACCTGGTAAGGCTCCAGCTCCATGGACTCAGTTCCCTCAAAGGATAGAACATCTTCCTGGGAAGAGAAGTTCTGTTTCTTTTGCTGTGTTGAAGCTGGTTCCCCACTCTTATTTCCTTTTCTCTTGGAAGGTTGGGCCATTATGCCAGACTCCAACATTTCTTTTTCACCCTGAGCCGTGCACTGTGCCCTTGTCTTGAAACACACCAGTTCAGGGATACCCAGCATGGCTGCATGGGTCTTGAGCTCTACCTCAGCCCATGCTTAGGACTCCTGATCATTCCCTAGCAGACATTCTATTGGAATTGCAGAGGAGACTACCACCTGTTTCAGGCCAATGACCCCTCCCCGTTCTAAAGTTACCATTGCCATGGTATGGACTTTAGTTTGATTGTTAGCATTAGTGACTGGATATGTCTGTCCAGCCAGGTACTGTCCTGGGGAAACCAGTTTGTCTGTCACCATTGTGACACTGGCACCTGTATCCCTCAGCTTCTACTTTAGTCCCATTGATTAAGAGCTGCTGCCTGTATTTTTGCATGTTAGGCGGCCAGACAGCAAGTGTGGCTAAATCCACCCCACCCTCAGAGACTAATGTAGCTTCAGTGTGAACCCTGTTGGACTCTGGGCACACTGTTGATTCCACCTGGAGACTGGCTATTCCAGTACTTTCTTTGGACAGTCCTTGTCTCCAGTTTGGTGTCCATGTTGACTACAGTTTCGACACCAGGCCTTCCTGGGATCAAAGTTTTTACCCTTATACCCATTTGTGGACTGTGAAGAGGCTCGGGCCCACCCTCCTGGGGAGGTTTTTGGGGCCCTGTAGAAGACTCTTTACTTTTGCCCTTGGATGGCTCACCACTCTTCCTGTGGGGAGGCTTTGTGACCCCTTTCTTTTGGTCACCTGTTGTGGAAGTCTTGGGCACCCTAGTCTTGACCCAGTGGTCTGCCTTCTTTCCCAATTCTTGGGCAGAAATTGGACCTAGGTCTACCAGATGTGGATGCAGTTTATCATTGAAGCAATTACTTAACAGATGTTCTTCCATAAATAAGTTATACAGCCCATCATAATCACTTACACCACTGCCAGTTACCCAACCACCAAGGGGCATATTTATACTCCGTTTGCGCCGAATTTGCGTCGTTTTTTTCGACGCAAATTCGACGCAAAACTAACTCCATATTTATACTTTGGCGTTAGACGCGTCTAGCGCCAAAGTTCATGGAGTTAGCGTAATTTTTTGGCGTGAACACCTTCCTTGCGTTAATGAGATGCAAGGTAGGCGTTCCCGTCTTAAAAAATGACTCCCAGGCATGTGCGTGATATTTATACTCCCGGGCAAAAATGACGCCCGGGAGTGGGTGGGGCAAAAAACCCCGCATTTGCGCCTCTTTTTAACGCCTGGGTCAGGGCAGGCGTTAAGGGACCTGTGGGCTCAGAATGAGCCCAGAGGTGCCCTCCCCTGCCCCCAGGGACACCCCCTGCCACCCTTGCCCACCCCAGGAGGACACCCACGGATGGAGGGACCCATCCCAGGGAAGAAAAGGTAAGTTGTGGTAAGTATTTTTTGTAAAAAATTTTTGTGGCATAGGGGGGCCTGATTTGTGCCCCCCTACATGCCACTATGCCCAATGACCATGCCCAGGGGACATAAGTCACCTGGGCATGGCCATTGGGCAAGGGGGCATGACTCCTGTCTTTGCTAAGACAGGAGTCATGTTAATGGCGTCTGGGCGCCCCAAAAAAATGGCGCAAATCGGGTTAAGACGATTTTTTTGCCTCAGCCTGAATTGCCCCATTTTGGGACGCCCAAACGCCATATTTCCCTACGCCGGCGCTGCCTGGTGTACGTCGTTTTTTTTCACGCACACCTGGCAGCAACGGTCAGCTAACGCCATTCAATAAATACGGCGCCCGCATGGCGCTTCAGAATGGCATTAGCCGGCACTAATTTTTTTGGCGCAAAGCTGCGTTAGCGCAGTTTTGCGTGAAAAAGTATAAATATGGCCCCAAGTGTTTTGACTGAGAAGTCAACAAAATCAACCCAGGTCAGGCTCGAGGATTTTTGAGCCCCACTGAACCTAAACCAGTACTCCTCATTTGAGAATCCAAAGCCCTCAATCAGGGTAGCCTTCATGAGGTCATAAGATTCTGCATCTTTACCAGAGTGTGAGGAGTCTATCCCTACACTTTCCAGTGAACATTTCCCAAAGGAGAGCACCCCAGTGAGATCTGCTTACTTTTCTGGTTGCACAAGCCCTCTCAAAAGCTGTGAACCACTTGGTGATGTCATCACCATCTTCATATTTAGTTACAATCCCTTTGGGGATTTTTAGGATGTCATTATTCTCTCTGACCCTATTTAAGTTGCTGCCATCATTGATGGGAGTTAAACCCATCTCTTGTTTTTCCCTTTCTATGGCTAGGAGCTGTCTCTCCAAAGCCAATCGTTTGGCCATCCTGGCTATCAGGATGTCCTCTTCATTGAGGCTGCCCTCAGTGCTTCCAGAGTTACTGGTCTCCCCTGTGGAAGAACCAGGCTCTCTGACTATGATTTGTGGAGTCAGGGTTTGAGGAACCCTGTTCTCCCTGGTTAGGACAGGACGGGTAATTCATCCTCCTGTTCACTAACTTTCCCATCTGAAGGAGTATCCTTAGAGGGGTGGTCCCTTGTGACCTCTGCCAAAAGCTCCTGTAGCTTTACTTTGGTTGGGTTGGACCCAGTTTTTATTTTTTTGAGTTTACAGAGAGACCTTAACTCTGACATCTCTGGATGCAGGTAAGGGGTGAGGTTGAGTTCCACCACCATCTCATCTGTATTCGACATTATCACTCTAAAAGTTGGGATTACTTTTTAAGAATCTAAAAAGTACTTCTAGGACTTAAATCCAAACTTTTACAAACATTTAAACTCTAAAAGAAATGCTAGCAGGGACTTACACAAGGCCCTAGCAGGACTTTTAAAAATTTAGAAAAATTGTTCAAATTTCAAAAATCAATTTCTAAGGACAGTTTTTGGAATTTATTTGTGTGATCAGGTATTGGTTGAGTAGTCCAGCAAATGCAAAGTCTTATATCCCACCGCTGATCCACCAATGTAGGACGTTGGCTCTGTATATACTATCTCAAAGTGAGAGATAGTGTGTACTGAGTCCAAGGGTTCCCCTTAGAGGTTGATAGTGGCAAAATTAGATAATACTAATGCTCTATTTTGTGGTAGTGTGGTCGAGCAGTAGGCTTATCAGAGGGTAGTGTTAAGCATTTGTTGTACACACACAGGCAATAAATGAGGAGCACACACTCAAAGACTCCAGGCCAATAGTTTTTATATAGAAAAATATATTTTCTTAATTTATTTTGGAACCACGAGATTCAAGATTTGAGGGAAGTACATAAAATGCAAGGTACTTCACACAGGTAAGTATAGAACTTTGATTTAAAACAGTAGTACAAACAGTTTAGGTTAAAATGGCCATAAGCTATTTTAAAAGTGGACACAGTGCAAAAATCAACAGTTCCTGGGGAAGGTAAGTTTGGTTAAGTTTCTCAGGTAAGTAAAGCACTTACACAGTCAGTCTCTTAGGCATTGGCATCCCACCGTTGGTGGTTCAAGGCAACACCAAAGCCACTGCACCAGCAACACAGGGCCGGTCAGGTGCAAGGGTCAAAGGAGGGCCCAAAACACATAGGTGCCTATGAAGAACAGGGGTGCTCCAGTCCCAGTCTGCTTACAGGTAAGTACCTGCGTACTCGGGGAGCAGACCAGGGGGGTTTTGTAGAGCACTGGTGGGGACACACACAAGCCTACGAAACACACCCTCAGCGGCACAGGAGCGGCAGGGTGCAGTGGACAAAGTAGGCGTCGGGTTTGCTATAGAAAGCAATGGAGGGACCCGGGGGTCACTTAGGCAATGCAGGCAGGGCACAGGGGACTTCTCGGGCCAGCCACCGACTGGGCTAGGATGAGGGCTGCTTGCTGGTCACTCCTGCACTGGCAGGTGGTTCCTCTTGGTACTGGAGGCTGCAGGTGCAGTGCTTGGTCCAGGCATCGGGTTCCTTGTTACCAGGCAGTCGCGGTTAGGGGGAGCCTCTGGATCCTCTCTGCAGGCGTCGCTGTGGGGGTACAGGCGGGTCGAATAAGGCTGCCCACGTCGTCGTAGTCGCCTGGGAGTCCTCTCTGGGGTGTTGGTTCTCCTGAACGCGAGCCGGGGGCGTTGGATGCAGATTGTGAAGTCTCACACTTCCGATGGGAAGAGAGAGTTATTTAAAAGTTGTTTCTTTGTTGCAAAGTTGTTGCAGGTTGTGAACAGTGCCGCTGTTCTCAGGAGTTTCTTGGTCATTCGGGTTCAGGGCAGTCCTCTGAGTCCTCAGAGGTCGCTGGTCCCTGTCGGACGCGTCGCTGTGCAGGTTCTTTGAGTCTGAAGACATGCCGGTATGGCTGGGGGCAAGTCAGTTGTCGTCTCCATCGTCTCTGCCAGGCTTTCAGGTCAGCAGTCCTTCTTCTTGTTGTAGGTTGCAGGATTCTGATTTTCTGGGTTCAGGGTCGCCCCTAAATACTGAATTTAGGGGTGTATATAGGTCTGAGGGGCAGTACCCAATGGCTACTGTCCTGGAGGGTGGCTACACCCTCTTTGTGCCTCCTCCCTGTGGGGAGGGGGGGGCGCATGCCTATTCTTATTGGGGAAATCCTCCAATCTCAAGATGGAGGATTTCTAAAGGCATTAGGGGCTGTCCTGACTGGTGGGTGACTCCTCCTTGTTTTTCTCATTATCTCCAAAAGTGGGGGCAGTGGCTGGAGGGGCGGGCATCTCCACTAGCTGGGATGCCCTGGGGTGCTATAACAAAAGGCATGAGCCTTTGAGGCTCACCGCCAGGTGTTACGGTTCCTGCAGGGGGAGGTGCGAAGCACCTCCACCCAGTACAGGCTTTGTTCCTGGCCACAGAGTGGCAAAGGCACTCACCCTATGTGGCCAGAAACTCGTCTGGTTGTGGCAGGCTGGCAGAAACTGGTCAGCATAGCACTAGGAGTCGGACTGGTATTTAAGGGGCATCTCTAAGATGCCCTCTGGGTGTATTGTACAATAAATCCCACACTGGCATCAGTGTGCATTTATTGTGCTGAGAAGTTTGATATTAAACTTCCCAGATGTCAGTGTAGCCATTATGGAACTGTGGAGTTCGTAATTGACAGACTCCTAGACCATATACTCTTTATGGCTACCCTGCACTTACAATGTCTAAGGTTTTGCTTAGACACCGTAGCGGCATAGTGCTCATGCACTTATGCCCTCACCTGTGGTATAGTTCACCCTGCCTTAGAGCTGTAAGGCCTGCTAGAGGGGTGACTTAGCTATGCCACAGGCAGTGAGAGGTGGGTATGGCACCCTGAGGGGAGTGCCATGTCGACTCAGTCATTTTCTTCCCCCCAGCACACACAAGCTGTGAGGCAGTGTGCATGTGCTGAGTGAGTGGTCCCCAGGGTGGCATAATACATGCTGCAGCCCTTAGAGACCTTCCCTGGCCACAGGGCCCTTAGTACCAGGGGTACCATTTACAAGGGACTTATCTGTGTGCCAGGGCTGTGCCAATTGTGGGAACAAAGGTACAGTTTAGGGAAAGAACACTGGTGCTGGGGCCTGGTTAGCAGGGTCCCAGCACTCTTTCAATCATAACTGGCATCAACAAAAGGCAAAAAGTTATGGGGTAACCATGCCAAGGAAGGCATTTCCTTATAGGGACTCTTAAGGGTTATCTTGCTGCCTTATTGGCTTTTCTACGCTTGCCCAACCAACCATCTTTGTTCAAGTCTCCCGTTGTACAGAGATTCTTAAAAGTGCTTGTGCATATGTTTCCACCTGTGCCTTTTGTCATGCCCCAGTGGGGTCTTAATCTTTTACTTACTTTTCTAATGTGTGCTCCTTTTGAGCCGCTGCATCACTGTCCTCACCGGCAGCTTACTATCAAAACAGCCTTTTTGGTGGCAATTACATCTGGCAGGAGAGTCTTTTCCACAGCAGCAAATCCCTTTTAACAGGACCTCTCAATGACGATATCCGGCCTCGTGGAGCACTGTTTGGCTACAGCCTCGCCCTGCTGGGGTATTTCGAGCTCCAGAAAAACTTCTAAGTTCGAAGGTAGAAATTGTCACTGTGCTCAACAATGACCAGCACTCATCACTCATCGACTATACCGATGAGGGCCTCCTTGGCCAGAAAATCCAGCTTTTTCCCTAACCAAGACTTCGTCCATCGGCTCCCCATCATTGATGACAGCTTATGATACAGCCTGGTACTTTGCCCCGCTAATACTCTACCTTATCAAGGACTGTTCTGAAATGTCTTCCAAATGCAGAAGTAAGCCAAAACCTGACCCAATCCACACCTTTTACCCGACCCGTGCTCCATGGCAGTAGTTCATAACTGTAGACTTAGACCCGATCTCGTGCTATCAGATACCTCTGGTTAGCGCTAGAATTCATTAAAAATCATAACTTCTATTCCACTGATTGGAGTTTGTTTTGGGGGTAATTTTATTAATTAGAATTTACTCTATTTTTCTAAATTGGTTTGGGATTTTTCTTGTGTTGTGTTTTCACTTTTGTTACTGTTTGTGTGATACAGAAATACTTTCCACTTTGACCCTAAGTAAAGCTTGTGTGCTTTTGTGCTAAGCTACTAAAGGGTTAAGCATAGATTAATTTACTGACTTTTCCTGGTTCACCCTGGCACAGATTGGCATATTTTCTGAGTTGGGCTTCCAGCCCTCTCAACTAATAACCCAATTTCATACACACCCTTTAAATTTATAGAAGTGAAAAGAATGACTCGTGGGAAAAAGGCCTTTAACATTACATGTAGAAGATGGACAGATAAGGCAATGCGACTAGGAAACAACACACTTTGTAGGACATAACGTTGAAACTAGGCTCAGGATTTATCAGCACTTCGTGCATGTACAGAGTAACTAAAAGTGGCAAGAACTGACCAGGTAGATGATGAGCAGGTCACCATGGATAGTGATTTTCCCAGTACCCCTCCCTTGTGGCATTAGTCTCCAGGCCACTTTAGTTTGCTCTAGTAGCACACAACCACTCTGTAGGAGGAAAGATTCAACCATTTTTCCCAGGTTGGCAGTCCATCACATCCGTAGACGAGTTCTCCAGATTGTCCAGGAGGCCTATGCTCTTCCAATTCTTGCCTAAATCACCCACAGCTTTCCCCTACATCAGAAGGTCTCTCAGAGGACAATCTATCCACTTTACTACAAATGATACCAACTTTACTATCAAGAGGACCAATCGCGAGGGTGTAGCCTCAGAGATAAGGGTGGATTATTACTCCGAAGAAGAATGGAGACCTTCATCCGATTTTAGATCTTTGCCTTCTGAATGCCTTCCTGCACAAAGACAAATACAAAATACTCACAGTGGCTCAAGTTCTATCTGCCTTGGATTCAGATGATTGGATAGTAGCCTTTTACCTACATGACACATACTTTCAAGTGCCCCAACTCCCATCTCACATACATTACCTGCAGTTCAAGGTCAGCAAGGAGCATTTTAGTTCACTGTGCTCCCCTTTGGCCTTACCAACTCCCTTTGAGATAAAGTGAAGGTCACCGCCCATCTGGATGTTGAAGGAGGGCTTGCCACAGTTGTTGACAACCTCCAGAAGACAGTGATCTCCTGACATTGTTGCAGTTCTCGATCAAGGAGGCAAAGTCAAACCTGAGTCCTTCATAGATGCTTCATTTTATAGGAGCTACTCTGGACAGGGAACAGTTCAGGGCCTTTACTCTTATTGCAACGAGTACAGGACATTCAGGCTATGCTCCCAATGGTTTAGACTTGGTCCTAGAGAGCAGGTTCTGACTCTTTTTTGCTTACTATCCTCATGCATCCTGTTTGTCCACTTCACCAGGAGGCATATTAGGGCTCTGTTGTGGGATCTGAAGTCTCAGCAGGACAAGTAGCAAAAGAACATGGCGGATGTCATACAGGTTTCAGAGAAGACTGCACAAGGTCTGCAGTGGTGGTTGCTTGGCTGCAGCCTGACCAGCGGCAGACCCCTTTCCGTTCCTTACTCATAGGTGACTGATGTGTTATTGCTGGGTCAAGGAGGCCATCTAGTAGAGGTGGAAATCAGAGGGCTCTGTACTGTGGCAGAAGCTGTACTCCACATAAATCTACGGGTGCTCCGGACCTTACATCCATCAGGGGAAGGCAAATGCAGGTCCTCAAGGACAACACCACCGCCATGTGGTATTGTACCTAGCAAGATGGTTTGGGTCATGTGTTCTGTACCAAGAGGCTTTGCATGTCTGGACTTTGCTGAAGCATTAGGGAATTTCTACTGATCTTGAACTACCTAGTGGGATATTTAAATGCCAAGGTTGGCAAGCTCAGCTGGCGACACCTGGCGGATCATAAAAATTCTCTATGCACTCTGGCTAGAGTGGAGCATGAGGCTCCTGTACACCTTTCGGCTGCTGCCTCTCCTGCCCCTAGTTCTGAAGAAGATCAGGAACTACCATGCTCAAGTCATACAAGTGGCTCTAGATTAGGCCAGGAGAGTGTGGTAACCAGGATTTTCTGGTGCAGCAGCAGGACCCAAACGTGTGCAACATACACCTCCATGTGTCAGCATTGAGCAGCAGCAGTTGGCCGCATTTAATTCACTGCCGGAGACTGTGGAAGTCATCTTCGTTGCCAGGCAACTGTCTATGAAGTCCATTTATGCCAGACGCTGAGTCAAGTATTTGTGCCTAGGGTAGAGTCTGCAAAACAGACCCTTAACAAGTCAAACTGTCAGATATTTCATTGCTTGTTTTGCCTTGCCTAGCAAGGCCTTGCAGGAGGCACTATCAAAGGTTATTTGTCAGCCCTTTTGGCAATTTTGCATTTACTAGATCAGCCATCCTTATTTAAGTCATCTGTTGTGATGTGGTTTATTAAAGGTTTGACATACATGTCCCCTCCCAAACCGTTTGTGATGCCACAGTGGGATCTCAGTTTGTTCGTAATGTTCCTCATGTTCATCCCTTCGAGCCAATCCATAGTTTCTGACTTTGTCTTCTGACTTCTCAGAACTGTCTACCTCACTGTGATCACTCCAGCTCATTGCCAGTGAGCCGCTCGAACCACCTTTTTTTCTGGACAAATTAGTGTTACGGACTAGAGTAGCCTTTTTCCCTCAAGCCATGACTCGTTTTCACATCGGTCAATCCATCACCCTCCCAATGCTCTTTGCTCAGCCTCCCTCCTTGAAAGAGGAGAGACTTCATTGGCTGAACTCCAAAAGAGCCTTAAGTGTTTACATTGATCATACCAAGTACCAAGGAGTGGACAGTCAGCTTTTTGTGGGGTTCTCTGGGATGAAAAGAAATTAAAGGTGGGCAGAGAAGTACTCTGAGGTGGATAGTCCTCTGCATTAAAAAAAAGAAATGCAAAACACTAAAATTCAATATAGAGAGCACTTATTGTTGATAGAGTTCATAAAAATATGAATAGCGCTCTGCTGATAAGTCTTACAAACGGTTTTGATGCTGTGTAGCTCTCAACAACATTCCGACCCTTCCCAAGTAAACAGATCATCAGGATAGGGGAGTATTTTGCTGAGCACAGGTAGTATGAGTCACTAAGTGATTAGAGGAAAAGCATAATCAAATCCAGATTGAAACAGATAGTAATAAACATGGAAAACATTCCTTTATATATGGTCATGTCGTGAGGTAATATCTACAGTTCAGAACAGGCTCTGAATACCTAAAAGAGCAGAGAGATAAATAAATCATAGAATTAGAGAGGGTAGTGTTCAAACACTGCACGTACAGTGGTACATTAAAAAAATGACGATGGAATTACCGGTCTAATGTATGAATCTGTAGGGGAGGGTAATGGAAAGTTAAGGCCCAAACAATAGGGGAGATGAACGCAGTGGGATAACCCAAAATTATGGGGCCCCCTGCCGAATGTGATGACAGGCCCATGAGTCTTTAATATCTCACTTATTCATTGGTCTTGGACTTAATTTGGGGCCCCCTATTAAGGTCCCCCCCACGCCGCATGGGCTGCAGGGACATGTGTTACTCTCCTGGTAGTACACACAAATTGAAGACGAATCAATATGCAGCATGGAAGGAGTCTCAATATGCAATTTGTAGCAAAATCCACAGTTGGTAGTGAAAACAATATTTGCATGTGTCCAGGAGTCGAATAGTGCCTAAAAGTGAGAGGTGAAATGAGTAAGTGATGTTAGGAGACTGGAGACTCCCTGCCTCATGCAGGACTGTTCATGTCCTATGGGGATAAAGCCAGAGCGATCGCACCAATACAATGAGTGGTCAGGAGACAATCCAAAATAAGTCCAGGATCGTAAGGCCCCAGAGTAGCAGTTCTGAATGAGGCACCTGGAACCAGCTTAGCACACGGGATCAAAAGAGGGCTCCAGCAAAAATTGTTCATGGTTAGGAGATGAATCACCTAGAAACCACTTGTGGAGCAGGAGAGTTGAACAGGATTGGACCACCAATGAATGAGGTCAGGGCTAAGGCAAGTAAGAGTCAGTGTGAATCTGGCTCCTACTTAGCTCCGACAGTATCTGCTGCCCTTCTGAGCCTGAACTTGCATATGAATACCCATCGAGGAAGGCAATCTTGACCTACCAGATTTGACAACCTGCATATCAATCGCAAACGGGTGCACTTCCTCTATTGAGGTATGTGGCTATTGTGCCATGTGTTTTTTGTCAATGGACAATTTGTTGCCTGCGCTGCAGCACCTAATTACACTGTTGCAGTTGGAGGCAGCAAAATGCCTGTGTGCAGGGTGGAGAGAGGAGACTGGGTACCACTTGTTAAAAACAAAATAAACAAGTACAGCAATCACTGGAGGGCAAACACTAGCTTTGAGAGCTTGTTGATGTTTGTCCCATGGTGAAATGTCTGCAAATCTTCTTTTGGCTCGGTCCGCAGGCTGTGACCACCACCACTCCTTCCGGGAGAGACTTAATGAAACTGGCATAAAGGGAAGAAGCCATCAATGGACCTCTACCTGCCTTGCCAACAGACCTAGGGCCAAATTTAACAGAAAATGATGGTGCGTCGCGATGTGCCAAATTTGGCATTGTCACACACCATAATTTTTAAAACGCAGGGATGCCCTGTATTTAAAAGAATATGGTGCACCCCTGTGTTTCCCCCTGCGCCGGCGCCAAATCAGCTCCAGGGACAACGCAGCCACCCCTGCACCATAGTGCAAAGATGGCTGCATTGGGGGGGAGATTGTTTTTGTGCAAGACGGAACACCTTCCTGCACAAAAACAATCTTAAATGGCGATTTGCTCTTTCTATGTGTGCTGCAGAACGCAGCACACATAGAAAGAGCAAAAAACTAGGAGAAATTAAAGCATTTCTCATTGTCGCGCCATGCTAACACCACCCCTGGGGTGGCGTTAGATTTTGGCTCTGCCTCAGGTTTAGGAAAACTCGTAAATCTGAGGCACCGTGAAAATGCAATAAGTGTTGCTGTGGTACGCCTATAGCAACACCCATTGCACTCCCCTTCCACGCACAGTGCTGCATGTGAAGGGGCTGTATTTACAAGGTGGCGTTAAGCCACAAAAAAGTGGCTTGACGCCACCTTGTAAATACGCTGCAGGGCATTGCACTACCGAAGCATCACCAAAACTGACCCTCAGGTGGCACTAGTATTTAGTTTTTCCCTCAGTTTAAAACCACGCCTTTCAACTTCATGGCAGTTATACCTCAATAATCAATTATTTCTCCACTCATCTTTAATGAACCCACTACCAAACGTCTTTACATTTTTTAACATTATAGTCTTCAGCTGTGCAGGTAACACACAGATCATCCTAACACTAAAAGTGATCTTGATTGCTCAAGTCTTGACCACTTTGTCCAATCCATTGACCAATCAGTGCTTACTAATCACTTTAAACTCAACTCCTACAAATCCCTCACATGGGGGGATTGGAAGAACCACCATGCTCTTTATGTAAACCAAGGCACAAAACACACCTTTTACATCATGTGGACCCTAAGACACATTTTCCCTCACCTAGGTGACCCACAGAAGCTTCAAGCAACTAATTGTTTTTTCCTTTCACATCTGGCTGAAGCAAAGGGACACTACTGAGATATTTTCCTTCCTTACTGTTGTACCTGGCTTTTTGACAGGGTCATCCCCAAACTTTTTGCCTCCTTCCTCCTATTTTTTCTGACCTGTTGTTGTTGGCTTTTGACCTCTGGGCACTTTACCACTGCTAACCAATGCTAAAGTGCATATGCTCTCTGTGTAAATTGTACTATTGATTGGTTTATCCATGATTGGCTATTTAATTTACTTGTAAGTCCCTAGTAGAGTGCACTACATGTGCCTAGGGCATGTAGATTAAATGCTACTAGTGGGCCTGCAGCACTGGTTGTGCCACCCACTTCAGTAGCCCCTTAACCTTGTCTCAGGCCTGCCATTGCAAGGCCTGTGTGTGCAGTTTCACTGCCACTTCGACTTGGCATTTAAAAGTACTTGCCAAGCCTAGAACTCCCCTTTTTCTACATATAAGTCACCTCTAATGTGTGCCCTAGGTAACCCCTAGAGCAAGGTGCTGTGTGGGTAAAAGGCAGGACATGTACCTGTGTAGTTATATGTCCTGGTAGTGTAAAACTCCTAAATTCGTTTTTACACTACTGTGAGGCCTGCTCCTTTCATAGGCTAACATTGGGGCTGCCCTCATACATTGTTGAAGTGGCAGGTGCTGATCTGAAAGGAGCAGGAAGGTCATATTTAGTATGGCCAGACTGGTAATACAAAATCCTGCTGACTGGTGAAGTCGGATTTAATATTACTATTCTAGAAATGCCACTTTTAGAAAGTGAGCATTTCTTTGCACTTAAATCTTTCTGTGCCCTTCAATCCACGTCTGGCTAGGTTTAGTTGACAGCTCCTTGTGCATTCACTCAGACACACCCCAAACACAGGGTACCCAGCCTCACTTGCATACATCTGCATTTTGAATGGGTCTTCCTGGGCTGGGAGGGTGGAGGGCCTGCCCTCACACAAAGGACTGCCACACCCCCTACGGGGACTCTGGCAGACAGGATTGAACTGAAAGGGGGCTTGGTGCATTTCTTAGACACTCTTTGAAGTCACCCTCACTTCAAAGGCACAACTTAGTATAAAACAGGGCCCCTGCCCTACCTCATCAGACACTTGCTGGAGAAGAAACCTGAACCAGAAACTACATCCTGCCAAGAAGAACTGCCTGGCTGCTCAAAGGACTCACCTGTCTGCCTTCTACAAAGGACTGCTGCCTTGCTGTTGGCCTGCTGCCTTGCTGAACTCTTGTCTGGCTGTGAAAGTGCTCTCCAAGGGCTTGGATAGAGCTTGCCTCCTGTTCCCTGAAGTCTCAGGACCAAAAAGACTTCTCTTTTTCACTTGGACGCTCCGTGCGCCGAAAATTTCGACGCACAGCTTGTTCCGCGGCGAGAAAAACGCTGCACACCGACGCTGATCGACGCGACGCCTTCGGTATGACCGGAACTTCGATGCACGGCTTCGCAAGGACAACGCCGCCCGACCTCTAGAGGAGAAATCGCCGCGACGCCTGCCGTGAGATCGTAATTTCGACGCGCCGCCCCGCAGAACGACACGCAGCCGGAAAACAAGCAGGAAAATCCACGCACAGACCCGAGACATCTGGGAATCCCCACGATCCACAGAAAGCGACTGTCCGCGCGCCGGAAAACGACGCACGACTTCCCCGCGTGAAAAATAACGACGCAAGTCCGTGTGTGCTGAGGAGAAATCGACGCACACACCCTTTTTCCACGTATCTCTTCTTCTGCGGCCCTCTGAGGAGATTTTCCACTCCAAACCAGGTACTTTGTGCGTGAAAGAGACTTTGGGGGTCATTCTGACTCCCACCGGCCGCGGTAACCGCGGTGCCGGCAGGAGCTGCCAGAATACCGCTGCACGGTCAGAAGACCGCTGCGGTTATTCTGTGTTTCCCGCTGGGCGGGCGGGCGACCGCCAGAAGGCCACCCGCCCGCCCAGCGGGAAACCCCTTTCTACAAGGATGCCGGCTCCGAATGGAGCCGGCAGAGTGGAAAGGGTGCGACGGGTGCAGTTGCACCCGTCGCGAATTTCAGTGTCTGCTATGCAGACACTGAAATTCTCAGTGGGGCCCTGTTACGGGGGCCCCTGCAGTGCACTGCAGGGGCCCCCAGGGGCCCCACGACACCCCATACCACCATCCTGTTCAGGATGGCGGTATGGGGATCGGAATCCCCATGGCGGTGCAGCAAGCTGCGCCGCCATGGAGGATTCCCATGGGCAACGGAAAACCGGCGGTACACCGCCGGTTTTCTGTTTCTGACCGCGGCTGTACCGCCGCGGTCAGAATGCCCAAGGGAGCACCGCCAGCCTGTTGGCGGTGCTCCCGCTGTCCCCGGCCCTGGCGGTGAAGGACCGCCAGGGTCGGAATCAGCCCCTTTGTTTGCTTTTTAAAGACTTAAGACACTTTATATCACTTCCCAGTGATATCTCTACAAATTCCCATTGCAACTTTATTTCGTTTTGACCTACAATTATCCTGATAAATATTATATATCTTTCTAAACACTGTGTGGTGTATTTTCGTGGTGCTATATGGTGGTATTGTATGATTTATTGCACAAATACTTTACACATTGCCTTCTAAGTTAAGCCTGACTGCTCGTGCCAAGCTACCAGAGGGTGGGCACAGGCTAATTTTGGATTGTGTGTGACTTACCTTGACTAGAGTGAGGGTTCTTGCTTGGACAGAGGGTAACCTGACTGCCAACCAAAAACCCCATTTCTAACACTTACTAAGAAGATTACAGAGGATGTAAAATGCCACAGTGAGATGAATGTTACATGTACAGTTTCGTGACCACATCACACCCTCCATAGAAGCTTGCCACTGGCTTCCCATCACTAGACGCTCAGCGTTCATGATTCTGTGCACAACAAATGGGGCCATTAGGGCAATGGCCAAACCTTGCTGCAAGCAAAGTTAGAGGATTTTCATGTAAAAAGATGCTCTAGTCTATACTGATGTCACCCCATCATCTGGACTTGATAGAATATGTGAGAGAGACATGCCTCCTTCTAACCTCTGGAACTCTCTTCTGCGAGGATAAAAAGGTTTTGGAAAACACACCATCTGTCACCATTTTTTCAAAGCTTTCTCAGGGAGAACCTAAGGACACCCACTTGAGGATTTTAGGCTTACTCACTTTGCTTGTTCTCTGCACTTCAGACACTGGGAAGTGCTGGTGGTGGAACAAGACATTTTCAGTGGTGGAAGGGGCCAGTGTTGGAACAAGGCAGTGACAGTGGTGGGAGGGGGCAGGCCAGTGATGGAAGGGGGTGGTGCCAGTGGTTGATCTTGGAGGAGCCAGAGGAGGAAATAGATGGTTGGCTCATTGGGAAAATGAACAACTGAATAAATACAACATTGGACACACTAATATTCTTGTGCATCCAGGTATGTCAACTAAGAAATATAAAGTGAGGAAGAATGTTTTAGAGTTCTAAAATATAAAGCTAATTTTACTTTGGTATACTTGCTTTTTCAAAGGTATGTTACAGACCTCAGGTTTAGCTTGGAGTTTTGTTTTTGAAAACAAATAGAATAACTAGAAGGCTGCGCAATTTAGCAGGCAACACAGGAGTAGGATGGAAGGTGCCTGCTCATGCCATCTGTCTCTTAACTGAGAACATGGTGCTGCAGCAAATGGCAGCTCACCTTCTGTTTTTTTTTTATTCCTCCCCCCTTGGATAAGATGAAGGGGAAAAGGGTAATTTTCCTCCATTCTCACTTGGGAAGAGGAGGATGGGTTGTTAAATCCTCCCTGACACTTAGGCAAGACCTCTGCTTGCCCTTTTTGAGTGACCTGTGAAGGTGCCATTCCTGCTCTCGAACTTGGGGATGGGGGTGGGGAGAGAAGTGTAGTACACTGCACCCTCTATGCACATTGCCAACCATGAATAATACAGCATGCTCTCTCTCTCTCTCTCTCTCTCTCTGCTACAGTCTTTATTAATTTATTTATATCTTTTGTTTCCCTCCCAATGTTTCATAAATATTGTGCGGAAAACACTTGTGAGTAACCTGTTGTGCGTGCATTACTTACTTATGCCTAAAACCCCTCCTGGGGTTTTCTTTCAACCTGAATTCAGGTGCAACCCATCTCCTTGCAGTCAGCCTCCAGGTCTCTTGGCAGGCACTTCATGTCCCTTTGCTGTTCCTTTTCCCTTGAGGGTTCCAGGTCAGGGTTTGCCTGGTGATGTTTGATTCTGACCTGCAGAGTGTGTGGCCTATCCTTCCCCAGCGTCTTCATGTTATCTTCATGAGCAGGGAGCTGGAAAGTCTGCTGCTGTAGGTCTTTATTGCTTATGGTACTTGGCCAGCAGATTTGGAGGATTTTCCTCAGGCAGGTGTTGATGAAGGTTTGGACTTTGTTGGTGGTGGCCACTACTGTCCTCCAAGTTTCTGCTCAACACAGAAGGACTAATTTTATATTGGTGTTAAAAAGCCTGATCTTGGTTTGCAGTGTTAGGTCGTTGGACCTCCAGATCTTACATCCTCTGATGCTATTGAATTGGCATGTCCAAGTGGGTATCCATGAAGTCTATGAAAAAATTTACATACTTTTATAAAGTAAGCCAACACTCACAATTAGCCCTATATATATATATAAAAGAGCTGAACAGATTTATACCTAAGTAATGAAGGGCACTAAAGGACCAAATGGCTGCTATGCCATAAAGAATTGGTGATTATCCACTCAATAGTTTTGCATTTATGCAAAAACAAAATGTTCCTATGGGAAATCCTGTTACATTGGTAACAAACGGTTTTAGGATTCGTCTAATAACTTTTCAAAGGTTTGTCGGATGTCCAGTAAATTAGATGCTCTCTTTAGATGTCCTGCAATATATTGTTTTCGTCATATTTGTCAGAGATTGGTGAATGAGAGCAAAGGTACTAAGGGTGCACAAATCTTATTGCTTATGAAGTGAGGCACAAGTCTGTCTCTCTGACATAAATACATTTGTGTGTTTGAGTGGTGATCTCCACTCTGCAATTATAATTAGCATTTTGTTTCCATGGGAAATGGATTTTGTGGTTTGATAATAACTTTGACATCATTTGATGAATCTGTACAAAACATTCCCAAAAAGTACTCTTTTTTTTTTGCTTAGCTCCTGTCTGGATAGTTGTGGGGTGCTCTGTCAAGTGGGGGCAGGCCGAGAAAAAGGGGGAACCCAAAACGCAATTTCCACAGAGATGTTTGACTGAACGGAAATACATAAAATATGGTGAAAAGCTCGATCTTGCCCCAGAAAGCATGCTTTTTTTTTTTATTTGGTGTAAATCCTTTTAATAGTTTTTGAGAAATTAAGATTAAAAAATCTTTATATATCTGGACCATTTGTCAAAATTAAACATTAAAGCCTTTTAATTGGTTAAGGGGGCTTTCTCAGAGTGAATGCTCTGATTCGCTGTCCTCAACATAAGAAATGTTGTGACAGCCATTACGGGACCCAGGGATTTAGTCCCCTGGCCTGTAAAAGCTTTAAAAAGATTTAATAATATTTAAAAAAGAATACAAGGGGGCAGAGTAGGGATACCATGCCTCCTAGTCCTTGCGAGCCATCCTCCTCCTCTAGAGCCAAAAGTAAAAAAAAAAAAGGGGAGTTTTACAGCTATCCTGTTGCTCTCTTGCTGGATTATAGTGAAAAAAAAATAGCATGCTGCCATAGTTTTTTATGTAAGTTCCCCTGGGTGAGAAGAGGTTAACATAACATCTCGGGCCAGATGTAGCAAATCGGCAATTTGCGACTTGCAAATTGCGAGTCCCTGCGACTCGCAATTTGCAAGTCGCAAATTGCTATGCATTACGGTGTCTCAGACACCGACTGCGACTCGCTATGGGGTCGCAATGACCCACCTCATGAATATTCATGAGGTGGGTCGCAAATTGCGGCCCCATAGCGAGTATAGGCACTCGCTAACATGGAGGCCTGCTGACGTCAGCAGACCTCCATGTTCGTGACTTGCTTTTAAATAAAGCAGTTTTTTTTTTTTTAAGTGTAGCCCGTTTTCCTTACAGGAAAACGAGCTGCACTTAAAAAAAAACGAAACCTTTTGTTTCGGTATTTTTTCAGGGCAGGGAGTGTTCCCTTGGACCACTCCCTGCCCTGAAAAAATATTTTTGGGTCCAGTCACAAAATGGAAGGGGTCCCATGGGGACCCCTTCCAATTTGCGAGTGGGTTACCATCCACTTGAAGTGGATGGTAACTGCGATGCACGCGGTCGCAAATGGTATTGCATCCCACTGCGACTCGCAAATAGGAAGGGAACACCCCTTCCTAATTGCGAGTCGGAAATGCATTTTGCGAGTCAGTTCCGACTCGCAAAATGCATTTCTGCATAGGAAACTGCATTTTGCGACTCGCAAACGGCAAATTTTGCCGTTTGCGAGTCGCAAACAGTTTCCTACATCTGGCCCCTCATCTTGAAACATGGCCTATCTGAGGCTTGTCAGGCAACGGCAATAGGTACATAGTCATGGGCGATCAGAAGTCTTTGCATGTGCTCCTCTGCATAGGTCTCCAAGTGGTCTGTACAATGCGCAAGGTCCAGGAACCACAGTTTCAGCTTTGGGCATATTTCCCTCCCCCAGTGAATAGCCAGGCTCCTTTTGGCCAGGCTCTGGTTGGCAGGCTGCAGTGGTTTGACAAACCCTGGGAGACATGTGCATGGATCACAGGGGATAGGTTCCAGTATTACAGTAGCTCGCGTTGACTCATTCTCAGTACTTATAAATCTTGGCACATCTCCATGAGAGATGCAGAAAATCTGCTCCGGGTGCGCTGCACCTTACACAGTTATCATCCAGTCTAAGCCCATACCTGAAGAGTCAGGAATGGTGTGTAACGGAACTGCTGTAAAAATGTGAAAAGGATAATCCCTAAATTACCATTAACAGTGAGCTGCCCTGATAATGTGCAGCAAAGGGTACATTCTACCTGGTGAATGGAGGGTCCATGAGATCATTCCACTTTCTAACAGTGTACTCGTGTTCTTTATTTCATCAGATTGCGCGGCAGTATGGAGATTGGCAATAAAACCACTGCGATCAGAGTGGGTAAGTAGGGTCTGAAGCAATTGCAGGCCGGGGAGAGGGGCGCCTGCAGGATTTGCAATTAGTGCTGACAGAGGGCTGCCCTCAGGGTCGTGTAAGTGAAGTTTAAGAATGCTGAGCGACACTTGCGTTGAGGCAGCTCCGAGGGCTGTACAAAGCGATTATTAGGAAAGGCATATCGCATCATCCTAAAACCTACTATGAACAGACGGGGCAAAGCTCTTGATTCCTGCGTAACGGACAGGGCTGGATGGTGAGCCAGAGGGAGTGCTGGGGCATATAGTGACCATTTGCCTGCACATTTGCCAAGTGTATGCCAGGCTTTTAGGATACAGTGAATGGTGCTATGCTGCCCGAGACACATCTGTCCACGTCTGCATATGTGGGAGCAGCACATGCAGTGGCGTGCGGAGCACATGATCATGTTCAAGCACCAGATGTGGACTGGATTGTGTTGGGCGCACCCAGTGCGTGTTGTGCTTGTGCGCATAGATAATAGAGGTAGATATCCGAGGCATTAAAGCCTCCTTGATCATGAGGAAGTGTGAGCTGGTTCCACGCTATCCTCGCTTGCTCGCTCACCCAGACTAGCGATATCAGGATGGACTTCAGCGATTTGAAGAAGGCCTGTATAAGCGGCACCAGTATATTAATCAAAGATAAAGGAATTAAGGTAGGACCGTCCCTTTCATCACCGCTACTCGAACAGTTGGGATAAAAGCAGACTCGACCACCGCTGCACCCGATCCTCGAGTCTGGAGATCGCCCTTTCATAGTTATATCTGATCACAAACTCAGGTCCTTATTCACCCTACACACCCAAGTCTCTAGCAGGATCTGTGCACCATCACCAGGGGGATCTCTGTAGGATATTGTTTTGTGCCTGTGGTAAGAGGCAGTAGGTAAGATTCCCCCTGTTAATGCTCAGCCCAGACTGCCGCTCAAACTGCAGCTACTCACGGATGAGTGAAGCGAGATAATGAAATGGCTAATGGGCGAGATCAGAAATCTCGACCAAAATGGATGGCACATCAAAACATTGCACGCCGTCTGGCTTATTAATGCAGACTATATGAGTGTGTGCCCTAGGGGCCTGGAGCCTGTTAGCCAAACTGCCCAGACCTCCCCCGTGCAATATGCTTTGGCAATATACCTGCGTGAGAGGTGGCGGGCCTCTTGTTCCGCTGTGTCGGTAAATGCGGTAATCTGCTCCCAGATAGCTGCCAAAGTGCTATTCCTAGGGTGCAATTCATAGTCCCGCCCCAGATCGTGGAGAGTGGTCTGTATTTTGCGTAACTGAGCCCAGGTATCTATGATGACTGCTTGCCCTTCGATACATACTTCTCTGCTGGTAGCCTTGAAGGCTTCCAACAAGACACCTGTGCTCTCAACAGTGTCTTTGTTGATAAGAAACTATTCCACAATAGCCTTGTGAACATCTCCCCAGAATACTGGATCCAGCAGAGCTGTGGGGTGTAGTCGCCAACGAAACTGTGTAGGGATGATTAATGTCAGACATACTGGAGCGTGGTCAGATAGTGTCCTGGGGAGATATTGAATGTCTCCTTTACGGGTTTGGAATTTTCTTGTAACTAACCAGTAATCGAGACGGGACAAAGAGCCATGCACCGACAAGGTGAAAGTACCCTCCTTCACTCCTGGGTGTCGAAAATGCCATACTTTGATAACACTATACTCTGCCATGCCGTCCTTCAGTGTTTGGGCCGGCCAGTTACCCTGCAATCATGCAGTGGCCAATCGGACCAATACAAATTGAAGTCCATCCACCAATAGCAGAAGTGTTGAACGCAATATATGCAGTCGTTGCCAAATCAGTGTGTAGTACTCTGGGTCATCCACGTTGGGGCCATATTTATCGACCAAGGTAACCATAGTACCACACAGTTTACTTTGAACAATAAATCAGTGCCCTTGGTCGTCCGCCTCCGAGAGTACAGGCTCAAACGGCTTCCCCTTACTGATTAAAATCAGTACCCCTCTAGCATATGTGGTATAAGAGGAGGCCATGTGAAATCCTGCCCATTTTGCTCCCGCCACTCTAGTTGCATGCTTCAACACATGCGTTCCCTGGTGGAAGGCAACATGCACACAGTGGCAGTCTAGGTAAGCTAGTACCTGTTGAGTGTTTTTTGGATTGTTTAATCCCCTGATGGTATACGATAAGAATGTTAGGAGGGCCATGTTGTAGCTAATTCCTGTACTCATGATTACTGCGTGTCAACTTTCATGAGCGGAGTTTGTACGGGGCATTTCTCTACAGTGTATCAAAGGAGCACATTGTTTGGGCACGTAGAACAATCACACAATTCCCTCCCACTTCAGTATCCCCAACTTGCTAAAGGCACAGTCCCACAAACCCAGTCTTTCCAGTGTCAGGAACAACAAAGCCATTTCCCCAATTAGTAGAAATTGAACAAGGTGCCATTGTGGGCACAAGGGGTGTTCCCTCAAGGGGACAAATAGAGATCCCGTGAGCCTCCAGGTGGTTGGAGTTGACCAGGAATCAGTACCATCTAGTAAGTACTGAAGGTGTGTTATGAAACTGTGCAGAAGGGTGTTAAAATCAACAGATATGTCACTAAGGAATACAATGGGAGTCCTTCTTTCCAACCCCAGCTAAGTAACATCATAGTCCATTATCAGTTATGAAGTTTTATCTGGTGTGGTTTTGTGGTGTAGGCCCGCTTTCTTTAAAAAGTCTGAAGCCGCTTACGGGGTGGAGAATATCTTCTGACCTCCAGGCAGATCTATGCATAACCTGGCCAGGTACAGCATGGCATACCGAGCGACCTGTTCAGCACGAGTGGGGAGTTATTTTGACTGTTTACATTTTTTTTAATTGTTTGGGAAACTTGCTAGTCAAATCCATTGTTTTCTTATTACTGATGAATTTGCATGTAATTCAGATTTAATATCTGGACACATTTTAGAACTTTGTAAGGTTTTTTAGAGTATTGTTTATTGGGGAATTGATGTGGCGAAGGAGCGGGACCTTAGGAGGGGCCATATTTGTTCCAGTCTCTCGCTGGTTTGCCACACTACAAAATGAGGGCCTCGGCAAGGACCCACGCAGGGGGCGCGGTTAAGGAAAGCCCCTCTGCACCCATCCGCACCCAGATGGGGTCAGGGACCGGGGACTCGGACGGTTTAACAACAGGTAGACTAACTTATTCAGCCTCTCAGGTCCTTGACTTAAGGGGGACCTATGATGTTGAATATCTGAACTCAGTTGACTTATGGAAAGGGCATGATACATGTATACATTGCCTCGTGTTCTCTCTATGACCTCCCAAAGGTAACGCCATCATGGCAGAAGGATCCACTTTTAAACTGTTTTTAATCAACTGCAGGTTCCATCCAGCCCACAAAGTACCTATCTTCCTGCTTTTGAAGAAAAACATCCTAACACAATCTCATTAACTGAAACATGGTCGCAAGAAGACTCAGGTCCTGACTTAGCCTATGCCCTTCCTCCGGGTTAGGATAGTTGTAGACCAGACCGAGTCAACAGGAAAGGAGGAGGGATTGCTATCATACTTAAAACAGCGTATTGGTGTCAGATCGATCCTTGCCTGATTGCTGACAGTGAAAGCTTGACTTTCGCTATTTCATTCTCCCCTACATACATGTTGTTAGGCAAGGACCTTTTAGACTCCCATTCTGACACAGTAGCAAACCTGACTCTTTTCAAACCCAACTTTACCCTTCTGGTCGATCTTAATTTTAACTTTGAGGAACCGGCAGACCCGCAAGCAGTGATGCTCATGCAAGATCTTTCTGCAGTAGATCTGACCCAATCAGTAACTGGACCTACTCATGAGAAGGGAAATTTACTTGATCCTACCTTTCTAATGCAATTAGATTAAGAACTCAGGTTCCCTCTCCTGTGACTTGGTCTGATCATTTTATTATTCCTTTTAACATAGACGCCCCACACTCTCTTCCTCTCACATACCTCTCTGCACGCACAGAGCGTAAATGGTTTAAACTTAATATGGATGTTTTCAAGCAGCCACTCATAGAATCAAAACCAGTATTTCAGCAAGATCCTTCCTTCACCTATACTGAATTTGCATGTTGGATCAATCAATCTCTTGATACACTCGCCCCATAACAAAGCAGCCCAGGTTCAAAAACCTCCCACTGGTACACACCTCAGCTCAAACTGCTAAAACAACAATGTAAGATGGCAGAAACACACTGGACAAAGTACTGCTCTCCGAACAGTAAAGTTAGCTATAGGGAAGTTATTAGGCAATATCATTTGGAAATTACAGCTGCTAAAAGGACGAAAAGGCATTTTATTATAACAATATCAAAATTGCCTCTAATCCTTCAAGAGAGGTATTTCAGATTGTTAAAACTCTTTCCAATCTCATCTTTAATTTTCCTATGTCTCAACTGTCATCTACCTACTGTAACGATATTGCAAAGGCTTTAGTGAAAAAGATCGATGATATCTATCTCTCTCTTGGCCCCACTAACTCTGTTTTGCAGACTCAAGGCAGGAACTCCTATTACCCAAACTCCAATGTGGTTCTTACAAACGTCCCTAAGATTACCATTGAGGTTTTCTCAACTACTTAAATGAAACTTAAATCTGGTTCCCCCTTGACGCAGTCCCTCCGTTTATTCTCGCCAAAGGTCCAAGAATGGATTGGTCCAGTTCACCTTGAAATTTTAAACCTATCTTTGGCTAAAGGATTGGTCCCTACACCCTGGAAGCATGCAATGGTTAAAGCCTTCCTGAAAAAACAAAATGTGGATCTGGCGGCCCCTGGGACCTATAGGCCCATCTCTTTGTTGCCAGCCCCATGAAAAATACTTGAAAGCCATGTTAACATCCATCTGTCTGAATTTCTAGTGAAGTATAATTTCCTCCATCCAACGCAGATGGGCTTTAGAGCCAAACATAGCACTGAAAGTGCCATATCGTTGGCAGTAGAGGAAGCCAAAATGCGGTTTGATCAGGGAGGTACTGTTGCAATCATCCTCCTTGACCTTAGTACAGCCTTTGACATGGTGAGCCACAGAATTCTCCTGGACTGGCTTTCAGAGGTGGGTGTGTCTGGTCAAGCCCTGACTTGGTTTAATTGTTTTTTGAGTAGTAGATCTTTTCAGGTATTTGAGGGTAATCATACCTCCAAGTACTTCTCCTGCAATGGTGGCATACCACAAGGATCTTCTTTAAGTCCTACACTTTTTAATGTGTACATGCGCTAACTAGGAGAGGTGGTGATGGCCCACTGCATTTTGACTATTTTGTATGCGGATGACACCCAACTTGTTTTTTCCCTCAGTCATACTCAGACCCCTGCTTCATCAACATTAGGACCATGCCTTACAGCGGTGGCCAATTGGATGAAATGATCATCTTTAAAACTAAATGGGGAAAAGGATGAACTCTTGATTCTTGGCAACCCTCCGTCACCACAGCTCGACCTGGGATGGCCTAATATCTTAGGCACTCCACCCATCCCTAAGCCTGCTGTAAAGAGTTTTGTTTTTTGACAAGGCCTTGACCGTGGATCTCCAAGCTATGAAATTAGCAGCAAGTTGTTATGGGTTGCTCAGATCCCTCAGAGGAAAATTCGTTACCTTCTCCCTTTTTCATCCAAAAGATTAGCCGACCAGGCACTTGTGTCATCTCAATTGGATTATGGAAACTCCCTTTATTAGGAAGCACCTAAAAGCACAATAAGTAAACTCTAAGTGGTGCAAAATGCCACCTACTTTATAATGTTCCTGGACATTTGTCTGCCCAGCCCGCTCTCAAATCCCTGCACTGGATCCCAGTGGCACAGATGATCAAATTTAAATCCCTGTTGCATTCTTTATGAACACCAGATCAATATTGTCTAATTCTCTTTTAACCCTTTTTGAGACAATCAGGTCCTTCCGTTCATCTAAGGCCTTTTGGCCACTGTCCCTTTTATTAAAAGAACCAGGAAAGGAGGCCATTCATTCCAGTTCAATGCATCTAAACTGTGGAATTTTCTGCCCTACTCTATGAGGTCCTTGGATTCAGAACTTTAGTTCCATGAGCATTTAAAAACTTGGGGGCATATTTAAGAAAAGTGGTGCTATACAGAGTGCAGCACCACTTGTCTTGCACCCCTTAGCACCCCCCTCTAACGCCACCATGTGTGCGCCATATTTAAAATATGGCACACCATGGCAGTATTTAGGGGACTAGCGCCAGAAATATTTATGTTAGTCTGGCGCATTGCACAATTATCATAACTAGTGGAAGCCTCCTTTTAACGCCTGCTCTGAGCAGGCGTTAAAAGTGCCAAAAAAAATGGTGCATTTTACATTACATTTCCTTGTGCCATTTTTTAGCTTCCCCCCCACAGGGGAACACCCTCTTTGCATACATTATGCCTGGCGCAGGCATAATATAGCTGAAAGGTTACAAAGTGGCACAACGCATTCATTGCGCCAATTTGTAAATATGGCGCGGCGTGTATGGTCTTCTAACACCACCTTAGCATAAAAAAATGATGCTAATGTGGCATTCGAATGGCACCAGGGGCTCTTAAATATGCCCCTTGGTTGTTTACTCAGTCTTGTTATTGATCTTCCATCTGGGGTTCGCCTCTCTCTGAATGGCGCTGCTAGCATACTCTAATACTGGTACTCCTTTGGGCAGCTATGTGTGCTACAAAACTCAATCAGCTTGCTGTAATTTCTTCTGTACTGAGATAACTTTGTGCCATGTGATCTAGACAGTGGTGGTGAAGTCCAGAAAGAAGGTGATCTAATTATTCTGGTGGTGGATTGATATTTTTTTTCTCCCTTAATAGACATAGCACTGTAACGCGGTCACAATAGCTCAAAAAGCGCACTATTATAGGACTCATGGGGCCCCAGGAGGAGACCTATGGGCGCCTTCCACTATAAACACCTTGGAGAACTGATCAGGGCCACAGGTGTCTCATAATAGCTGTTCAACATAGAGTTCCATCTTCTCAATGTTAGTGGTCTCCAGGATGCCAAGAATTCTTAAGTTATTTTGTTGGGACCATGCCTTGAGGTCCTCACTCTTGACCTGAATGATTGCTACACCTTCTCCATGTTGAGGCAGGCCTCCCTCATAGTCTGTAAGGTATCTTCAGTTGTGGAAAAACTCTGTTCCACCTCTGGTATTTGCACCACCTGATTATCTAGTTTTGGTAGTCTTGTGGTCCATTCTCAGATTTAACATGTCTATTTTACTATTGATCGATTGTAAGCTTTGCTGCATAGCTAACAGCATGCTTTCCAGCACCATACTCCCCTGAGGTTGCCCTTCATGCTCAGAGTCCGATAAAGCATCTTGTGGAGGTCTGCTGACACGTTTGGATTCAAAGGTGAGGCAGGATTGCTGCTTAGCTGTTTTCCCCCTGTTGGGAGGGTGGCTGTGCGACCTGGAGAGTTCTTAACTTATGCATCACCAGTGACAGTAGGGTTCCAGGTCACAATAGGCAAAGATAGCGGGAACTCCCCCAGTTTGGAGTCCGCAAAAGGTCTCCTGAATGCACCAACCAATGCCCATTACAGATCTCTTACCCCTGCACCAAGCCTGGGGGAAGGTGGGTGGGTCTGTTCTTTTGTACGAGGAGCTGAGGCGGGTGCCTCTAACCAGATGGGCACAGCCCAGTGGATTACCCAACACCACAGTAGACTATTCGTGCAGTCGACAGCTCGCTTTACTGTCCCAGCAAAGCCCTCAAAACAATAGGAAAGAACATCAAACCCTGCTCTCCAATTAATCCTCAGATGCGGTATGGCACTACCCTTTATGGACCACAGTTAGTAACCAGGAATTAGCAAAAATGGCCGCTCAAGTGTCCTCCAAGGCAGAAGTGCATTTCCCCAAGGGCCCAACCACAAGTGGACTGCAAGGCTTCTCTTCGAGGCTATGCTGCAGGCCAGATCAACGTCAATATTTATGATAGCAGCAAGCTGCTTGCATGTGCCACGGGTACCTCAGATCATACAGGTCGTCCTCCCTGCTGAAAGATGCAGAGGCGGTTGCAGGCTGCTGCTGCACAGGCACTTCTCAAGGGGATTTTCACCAGCTCGCCAGGGCTGACATGCAGAGCAGGTAAGTGGCCGCCAGGGCAGAGGAGGCTTCTGTCTGCACAGGCATCCTGGCAAGCTCCTCTCCTCGCTGCCCTTTTGGAGCACAGACGGAGGACATTACAGGCCGCGCCATCCACCTCTACCCTCGATCAGAGCTCGTGTTTGGCTTCCATGCCTGCTCAGTGATCAAGTCTTCAGGCAGGCCCCCGACTCACCAGGTGTCCCCGGGGTAGGGGTAAGGAGCAGCGCGCCTTTCTTGCTGGGCCACTGCACCAGGATTCATGTTACACCCGCCCTTCAGTTGGCCAGTTATGTTTGCGGTGGGGTGCCTCTGCCATTCTGGTGCTCTGTGCGGCTGTCCGGACGGAAATGCTGGCACTGCGGGATCTCGTCAAAGCGAGTGTGCGATCACCTCACAAACTCCACACCACCTCCAGCACTGGGCGCAACATGCGTCAGTTGGATGGATTCTTGGCTGCAGGAAAATTTACGGATACTGTGCCCTGGTCCGCAGAGCTGCACTACAGTGTGGCCATATTGCGTTGACCTCTCTAGCGCCCCCGTGAAACCAGCTTTGAGCAGAGAGGTGTGTGTGGGACCTGAGACAAGCCCTTCACAGTGCTTAATTTGGAAAAGAATAAGTGCTGGAGCCAAAAGCTCTGTTGAGAACCCGCAGCAAGTGTAATTAAATAACAGAATGCCCTATATCAAGGCAGTGCAATTTTGAATTCACCTCATGCCTCTTTAATGAACTACCAAACACCCTCTGCCTGTTTATCTCATTCTTGCAGGTACCTGCATTCTCCCTTTTTTGCATGTTTCTCTATCTCCATCCTTCCGCTTTGCTTGTCTCTTGCTTTTGGTAAACGCCTAATGCAGAAACATAAGTGCCAGTTCCCAAAAATGAGTGCTGCTGGCCCCAACTGACAACCACTGGCTCAAATTAAGCACTAGGCCTTCACATCCAGGCTGCAGCAGGAGTTGCTAACACTGCCCCTCATCAAGACTTAATGTTCCCCAGCTTCCCAGGTTGTTTTTATGTCCGCCCACAATAGCCTATGACTACTAGGATTGGTAGGAGGATGCATGGTCACCAGCCTGCTTATTTTGCTGCTTTGGAGGTTCGAGGTCTGCAGAGGATGGCTGATGGGGTTTCATCACAACAGTCCAAGGAACAGATGAATTAGAGGCTGGTGGATAGTGACAGATAGTCAGCTCTATAGATGATAGACTGGACTCTACTGGGCAGTGAACCTTTTCTGTTTTCACTATTTTACAGCTCACCAAAAGGAGCATTTCATGATTTATGTTACTGGTGGCATTGCCAGGCCATTTCCAGGAGTCTGATTCAATTTTAAAAACATTATTAATTAATTGTGAAGTTAATTAAATCCCTCTTTCTTATCATGAGCACTGCAAATTCCTTGTCAAGGAAGGGGGTTCAGAATCATGAAAGCCAGGATTGCTGTGCACCTGAGGCATCCTCAAGTACAAGGAATTTTGTAGCCTTAGTCAAAAATAAATGTTGGTGGTGATGCACACCCTCTGCCATAGCAGCATGGCCATTATTAGGCTGTTTATTGTTGTCTGACACTATGTAGCTGGGTTAATTTTTGATGGCTTTGTTGCAAGTCAGCTGGCTAAAGTGGAATCCGTGTTGCCAGGCCCATGTCTGAGTTGCCCTGGTGCAGGACAGTCTCTCAGTGAATCAGTTGCCTCTAAACAGATGCTGACAGACAGGCTGGACGAGCCACAAGCACGCTCGGCACCTTCTCCTGTTTCATGTGCCCCTTCTGTCTCCACTACCTCTCCTGCCACTTGCACCTAAGTCTTTCCTTCCAATAGCAGATCTCTACCTGGCGCAGTGGGTATTCTTGGCAGAGTGAGAGGCAGGTTGCTGCTCTAGTTGCCAATCTCTCCATGCATTGCACAGTCCACAACCTAGCTGAGATGTGTCGCCCTGGTGCCTCACTGTCTGCCTTGTACTATGTTCTGTTCTAGGGTGGGACATTTGGGGAAGAGGGATCAAGAAGCAAGGGCTCCACAGTGCTTAATTTGTAAAAGAATATATGCCAGTCCCCAAAGCTCTGTTCAAATACCTGCTGCAGGTGCAATTAAATGTCAGTGCAGTCATGAATCCACCTCATGACTCCTTAATTGACTATCGAACACTTTCTACCCCTTTATGTCACTCTTGCAGTGTAAGGAAACGCCTTTTTTGTATGGTCACCCCCAAGTTTTTTAACTGATGCTGCTGTTTTTTCGACTCTGAGAAAGCACTGAAGCTTCCTGATCAGACCTCAGTACCAGTGCCCCAACCTTAAAGTATTTGTTGAATTGGCTGTACCCAATTGGAAATGGCTAACTTATCTGTAAGTCCATAGTATATGGTACCCTACTACTGAGGGCATGTAAGGCAGGAGGGTACCCCAGGGCTTGCAGCACTGGTTGTGCCAACCTGGAGGTCCCTCAAGTAAAAGAAGTCCCCCAGTCTGCCACAGTAGACTGGCAGAGCAGTCGTGCACTGCTAGCCCAACTTTGCCATTAACAGGAATGACAAAGCCACTACTTCTCCTGTATATATGTGTAAGTCACCCCTCTGGCAGGCCTACTGAGTCCTAAGGCATGGAGAAACATTTGACACGGGCAGGACATGTACTTTACATGTCCTGACAGTAAAGACGCAAAAAAATGTTTTTACTGTGGAAAGACTTGGGGGGTCATTTTGACCTTGGCGGACGGCGGAGGCCGTCCGCCAAGGTACCGCCGCTGAATGACCGCACCGCGGTCAAAAGACCGCGGCGGCCATTCAGACATTTCCTCTGGGCCGGCGGGCGCTCTCCAAAAGAGTGCCCGCCGGCCCAGAGGAAATGCCCCTGCAACGAGGACGCCGGCTCAGAATTGAGCCGGCGTAGTTGCAGGGGTGCGACGGGTGCAGTTGCACCCGTCGCGTATTTCAGTGTCTGCTTAGCAGACACTGAAATACTTTGCGGGCCCTCTTACGGGGGCCCCTGCAGTGCCCATGCCATGGGCATGGGCACTGCAGGGGCCCCCAGGGGCCCCGCGGCACCCCCTACCGCCATCCTGTTCCTGGCGGGAGACCCGCCAGGAACAGGATGGCGGTAGGGGGTGTCAGAATCCCCATGGCTGCGGAGCGCGCTCCGCAGCCATGGAGGATTCACAAGGGCAGTGGTAAACCGGCGGGAGACCGCCGGTTTACCCTTTCTGGCCGCGGCTGAACCGCCGCGGTCAGAATGTCCTCGGGAGCACCGCCAGCCTGTTGGCGGTGCTCCCGTGGTCGGTGTCCCTGGCGGTCACCGGCCGCCAGGGTCAGAATGACCCCCTTGGTCTCCCAATTGGAGAGTACAGGATTTAATGCTGACTCCTCAGCTGTGCTAAGTCGTGAACGGTGCGACCAAAGTGGGCACTCCAGGCAATTAACCAACTTGTTGCACTAAGCCTGACTTGTATCTCAAGTCAAATTAATGTAACTTGTTTCAGTGTGCAGCTTTAGTAAAGCTGCCACTTTGTTGCCTTTAAAACGTCTGTGCCTTCCAGGGCACATATGGAGCCTGTTCCATGAGAGAGCTTTCTGCCCTCCTGGAAAGACGTTCCAACAACTCTCAAGAAGGAGAACAATGAGGGAAAGCCAGCCAGGGAGATCTTACCTCCCTCTGGCAGGAAGCCCCAAAAGACAGGATTCAAAGGAGAAACCGCCTTTGAAGGACAAATGTGTCACACTAGGGAGGAGGGCTGCCCCATTGTTTAGCAGACAGGCTGGCACGGGAAGCGGAGAGGGGAAACCAGTTGGCAAACTGGTTTCCCCAGGGGCATGTAGCCCTGTGGTAGCCACACCTCAGAGTTGAGCTAGCGAGATCTGAACACACAGAGATGGGTCTCACCATCTTGGGAATAGACAAACTCGTGCATCCTGAAATAGCTGCATGCCACACTCCACATGAAGCGCTCATCACGTGGGAGGTAACCTGGTAGCCCGTTGGTACCAACCGCACCCTCTCCTGAGCACATTTTCCCAGCATAAGAGGGACACCCCTGGTACTCGGACCTCAGTTCTCAAGCGACTTGAAGGACGGACTTCTAGCAGCAAAGAGACTCCTATCACCTGCTGAAGCAGTTTGCTGGACTGTTTTCTCTGACCTCAGGTCTGACAGCATGGTGTACCCATGATGTGGACACCGGTGACAACTTGCCCATCAAAAGTAACATTTACAGGCTGTCTTACCATGTCAAGGCCACCATCAAGGCTGAGGAGGGTGATTGAGCCCTCCAGTAGTCCATGGGCTAAACCAGTGGTACTGGTTTCCGACCCAAAAGGGGCGAAACCTGAGATGAGGTTCTGTGTGTACTACAGTGGTCTCAATGCAGTCGCTAAGAGTAATGCTTACCCTGTCCCAAGAACTGATGAGCTCATTGACAAGTTGGAGGTAGCTAAGTATATGAGCACCTTTGGCCTTAGATCAGGTGTTTGGCACTTTGCCCTCACTCCAGGAGCCAAGGAGAGGTCTGCTTTCTCCACACCTGAGGGCAAATTTATATTTAAAGTGATGGCCTACGTTGTAAAGAATGCCCATTTTGCCACCATCCTGAGGTTGGTGAATTATCAGGATTACAGAGTTTCAGTGTACCCATTTGGATAATATAGCTGTAGTGTAGTTTTTGACAGTCAGCAACTTATGGCATCAGCTATTTATATCTATATCCAGCCATGTGGAGAGTCAATGACTGATGACATCAGCTCTTTTAATCTTTATCTAACAATGTACATTGAATTTCAAAGAATCAGTAACCAATTACATCATTATGGCCCTCATTACAACCCTGGCGGTCGGTGATAAAGCAGCAGTAATACCGCCAACAGGACAGTGGTAAAAAAATGGAATTTCGACCATGGCGGAAACCGCCAATACAGACTGCCACTTGAACACTCCGACCGCCACGGCGGTAGAAACAAACACTGCAGCGTAACCGCCAACAGACAGGCAGAACACAATGTACCACCCACACTATTACAAGGCACCAATTCGCCAGCTTTTCCGGGGTGGTACCAACGCCATCAAAAGCACGGTGGAAACAGTCTTTGGAAGGGAAACCACTCACCTCTCGACAGTCAACGAACAACCAGGACGCCATGGAGCCTGAGTTACAGGTCCAGCCGATGCTGGTCTACCTCCTCATCTACCAGGAACATCAAAGACGGCAGCGACAACGACAGTGAGTACTGCACCTAGCACACCGGGGAGGGGAGGAGGGAAAAAAGAGTGACACACACACGCAACACCCGCACCTCCCCACAACAACACACACACACACACATATCCAGTCACATCACAGATACACCCTGTCACCCCCTGGAAGAACGCAAGGACCAAACAAAATGAGTCTAACGAGTGTAATATTCAAACAATCAGATAGCCCAAGATAACTTTAAATCATCAGTATATACAAATATTAACAGCAAGTACACAAGTCCATACACTGTTCCATTAAATATCCGTGGACCATTGGTCCCAAAAAGCATGGGCGAAGCCCACACATGACACCTGCCTCAAAACGGAGAGAGCACTGCAGGGGCATCAGATCGAGAGAAAAAAAACAGGCACCTAGGGGAAAGGGGAGGGGGCACCTCAGCAGGATGATGAGACAACGCCACTGCTCCTTTAGGGGGCTCCATGCCCACTGCTTGCTCCTGGGGAGTGCAAAGCCACAGTCTCTCTAGTGGGTGGTTTGCCCACTGCTTGGTCCTGGGGAGTGTGAAGCCACAGTCTCTCAAGTCTCCCAAGTGGGTGGTTTTCCCACTGCTTGCTCCTGGGGAGTCCAAAGCCACAGTCTCTCTAGTGGGTGGGTTGCCCACTGCTTGGTCCTCGGGAGTGCAAAGCCACAGTCTCTCAAGTCTCCCAAGTGGGTGGTTTGCCCACTGCTGGCTCCTGGGGAGTGCAAAGCCACAGTCTCTCAAGTGGGTGGCGTCTTCCACTGGTTCTGGAGGGGGCTTTGTGCCCAGAGTGCTTCATCCTGCCAAGGACTGTGTTAGTGGAAGCTTTTCTCCACTGGTTCTGGAGGGGGCTTTGTGCCCAGAGTGCTTCATCCTGCCAAGGACTATGTTATTGGATGCTTTTCTCCACTGGTTCTGGAGGGGGCTTGGTGTCCAGAGTGCTTCATCCTGCCAAGGACTGTGTTAGTGGATGCTTCTCTCCACTGGTTCTGGAGGGGGCTTGGTGCCCAGAGTGCTTCATCCTGCCAAGGACTGTGTTAGTGGATGCTTCTCTCCACTGGTTCTAGAGGGGGCTTGGTGCCCAGTGATGCTGCACCAGGGGTGTGGCAGTTCCCATTCCCTCACCTGGGTGTCTGAGCCACAAGAGTTTCCGGTAACAGGTAGCATGATACTCCATGGAGGCAGAGCCACACTCCACCTTGCGACGACTTAGGCTGCAAACTGCTGGTAGTGCCAATGCTGGTGGTGCTGCCTCATGTAGTGTGTGCAGGGTCCAGGACATCTCCTGCAGCCTCGGACGTCTGCCCACTGGGGATGCTGTTGATGTCCGCAGTAGTGGCACTGGCTGGGCACGTCGCGGGACAGGTGGCGGTGGCTGCGGCGGTGTCTGCGGCAGAGATGCTACTGGTGGTGCCCATGGTGCAGGTGTCTGTAGTAGTGGAGGGAGACACCAGGCCGTCTCCTGCAGCCTCGGAAGGCTGCCCACTGGGGATGATGCTGGTGACTGTAGTTGTGGCAGCTGCCGTGCAGGTGGCGGTGCAGATGGCGGTGCAAGTGGAAGTGCAGTTGGCGGTGCAGGTGGCAGTCGTTGCGGCGGTGCTCACCGCGGTACAGGTTGCTGGCCTGTCTTGAGAAATGGGGGTCACCAGTCCCTCACCCAGAGGCTTTGTGCCCTGAGGTGACTTTCCTTTGCTCTTGTGTCCCTTCCCTACCTTGGAAGTCGCTGCTGGGACCTTGGCACTGTCTTCTTTGGTTCTGGATGAGGCCTTGCTAGGTGGGTGGTGTGGCTTTTCTCTTCTGCATGCTGGCCCTTTCTTTACCTTGGCAGGTGGCGGAATAGCGTGGTCCTTGGCTTCAGTAGGTGGCACACTGGCAGCCCTGATGGGTGCCCCTTTCGATCCTCCCGGACTTGCAGGGACCACAGTGGATGACGATTTGGTGGCTGAGGTGCTGGTCTGGGCTCTAGACAACCTGGCCCAAGGGGAAGGACTGGGGAGGTGTAGGAAAGAGGTCAATTCTAGCCAGGAAATGTTTTTTAGACACATTGGGATGGGAAAATGGAGGGGGTTTGGGAGTGGAGGAAGGGATAGTGGTTGTAGGAGGTGTACGTCTGCTGAGTTTGGGTGAAGGTGCATGGGTTGGAGGCTGTTGTGAGGTGGATGGCTGTTGAGTGGGTGTGTGCCGGTGTTTGTGAACTTTGGGAGGAGGGCTCACAGACACACTGGGAGAGGACACAGGGGACGTGTGAATGGTAGTGGGGGTGGATATTGCACATGAGGGGTGTGTAGTGATGGGTGTGCTGGTGATGGAGGTAGTGACTGGGGATGTAGTGCATGCAGGTGTGAGTGGAGACGAGACTGGGAGGGAGGTGGAGGACGTGGAGGAGGGGGACACAGTGGAGGCAGTGGATGTTGGTGTGTCTGCATGGGTATGGTGCTTGTGTGAGTGCTTGTGGGATGTGTGGTGCTTATGTTTGCCTGAGCCACTTTTGTGTGTTGATGTGTGTGCATGCTGGTCTGATGGTGTGCTTGGGATAGGCTGAGGTAGAGGGGATTGGATATGGGTAGTGGATGTTGGAGGGGGGAGGCTGGACACAGGACAATGGCTGCCATCAGTGCAGAGGCCAGAACCTGAAATGCTCTCTGTTGGGCTGCCACGCCGGAATGAATGCCCTCCAGGTATGCATTTGTTTGCTGCAAATGCCTCTTGACACCCTGGATGGCATTCAGGATGGTTGACTGCCCAACAGTGAGGGATCTCAGCCTCCTTACTGAGGGCAGCAGGGCTGACTGGGGCAGGGCCTGAGGTGCCTGGGGCAAAGGAGATGCCCATCCTCCTGGGTGAGCTGGCCCGGGAAACATGCTGAGGGGCTGCTAGGAGGGCGGTGCTGGTAGGGGGGGGTGGCGGCAGTACCTGTTGTTGCGGTGGGCACAGAAGTGCCCGCCACTGCAAGGGAGCTCCCATCAGAGGAGGAGTCGCTGTCGCTGGTGTCCTCTCCTGTCCCCGTCGTGGAGCTCCCCTCGCCCTCCGTCCCACTGGTGCCTTCAGACTCCATACATTCACCCTCCTGGGCCATGTGGGATGCAGATCCCTCCTGCTCCAGTGCCTGTGCTCCTCCGCCAGATGATGCTAATGCACACAAGAACAGGGTGACAAAACAGAAAAGGTGGGGAAAGACAGAGGAGACACATGGTCAATGCCAGCAACACCACTATCGTTGGCGGACACAGAACACAGGGAGCAGCACTATGCACTAGGCTATGCACTAACAGTCCATAGGAAAATGACCTGCCTATGGGGGACTATGCCTAACCCTATCTGCTGCACACCTGGAACCCACAGGAGCCTGACTAGTTGTAGATGGCCTCTAACACTATTGGGGTTGGAGTGCCACAGAGCCTGCCTAGCAAGGAACCTAGCCTACCAAGTTCGTCCTGGCCTAGGGGAACCCACAGCCCACATTCCCCACCCAGACACCTCGTAAAGCGCGCAGAGTCAGCTGAATAAGACTGTACTCACCCCCTTGTGGCTGCTGTGATGCCCTCAAGCGCCCATCCAACTCCGGATATGCCACCGCCAGGATCCGGAACATCAGGGGGGTCATGTTGCGACAGGCACCCATTCCACGTTGGGAGGCCATCCCCAGCTGGGCCTTCGCCGTCTTCTTGCTCCAGCGGCGCAGGTCCTCCCATCTCTTGCAGCAGGGGGGCTCTCCGTCTATGATAGACCCCCAGAGTCCGCACTTCCTTGGCGATGGGACGCCAAATGCCCTTCTTCTGGTGGGCGCTGACCTAGAGGAAAAGTAAAGTAAAAAAAGGAACTTACTCCCCCTTCCAGTTCGTCATACTCATTGGCCACCAGTTCCCACCCATGTCCTGACACAAATACACTCACCATCCTCAAATGCAGGCCTCAGCCCTCCCCAACATGTATCTTCCATCCACACCACTCCATACATTCATGTCCCACGCATCATGCTCACAGTTTACGCACCTGTTTGTCTGGAGGAACGTAGAGTAGGGTGTACTGGGAGAGGACCCCATCCACTAGTCTCTCCAACTCCTCCACAGTGAAGGCAGGGGCCCTTTCCCCAGACACTTGCGCCATTGTCGCTCCCAGACTGAGGTCACAGCAGCACTTGCAGTGTAGGTCCTCTCCTGTTGAAGGTCAGGTATCAAGTGAGTGAACAGATAGGAAATGGCGGTCACGTCCGCGGCGGTGTGTACCGTCACCGCCGGCGTACATCGTCATTGGCTCCTGGAACCCATAGGGCCCAATGATAACCAATGCTGAATTGCGCAGCGGTCTTCGACTACCTACCGCAACGCTGCACAACGCCAGCGCAGTTACCTAATTTCCCCTTGTAGTTCCTTACAGGTCAGGCAGCCGCCATTTCAGGGTGGCATATGGCAGGGCACCTAACTGTGTCACAGCACATTTGGGCACAAATACGGACAGACAACACCACACACGGATTTAATCACATTAGTGCGAAAACCCTTGTGCAACCTATGTGGTACATGACCCTCTGCACACCATTCTCCTCCATAGGGCACATCCGCTGGAACAGATGGTGAGATGGCGTCATCCTCCGGTGTACAGACCCCTGGTGGACCTGTCGACAATGGAAGACAGACACATCATTATCACCTACAGACTTGATCGTGCCACAATCCAAGAACTGTGTGCCCAATTGGAGCCAGACCTGATGTCAGCTATCCGCCATCCCACAGGTATCCCCCCTCTAGTGCAGGTCCTGTCAGTGCTCCATTTCCTGGCCAGTGGTTCCTTTCAAACAACAGTGGCCATGGCATCAGGGATGCCTCAGCCAATGTTCTCTAACCTGTTGTCCAGAGTGTTACCTGCCCTGCTGAAACACATGCACAGCTACATCATTTTCCCCAGGTGGAGAATTTGGCCACTGTGAAAGCTGACTTCTATGCCCTGGGACACATCCCCAACATCATTGGTGCCATTGATGGTACAGATGTGGCATTTGTCCTCCCGCAGGAATGAACAGTTGTACAGAAATTGAAAAAGCTACCATTCAATGAATGTGCAGTTGGTGTGTTTGTCAGACTAGTACATCTCTCATGTGAATGTCAAGTGTCCTGGCTCTGTGCATGATGCTGAAATTTTGAGGAATAGCAGCATCCCTTATGTGATGGGCCAACTCCAGAGGCACCGTGTGTGGCTGAAGGTGAGCCCAAGGTCCCCACACAGTATGAATAGGTGTCTGGGTATGGGGTAGTCCCTAAGGGTTGGTGTATGTCTAACAAATATCCCTCGACATTTACAGGTGACTCTGGTTACTCCAACCTCTCATGGTTACTGACCTCAGTGAGGAATGCCAGGACAAGGGCAGAGGAACGCTACAATGAGGCACATGGGTGAACTAGGAGGATTATTGAGTGGACTTTTGGCCTCCTGAAGGCCAGATTCCGGTGCCTCCATCTAACAGGTGTCTCCCTATCGTACTCACCCAAGAAGGTGTGCCAGATCTTCGTGGCATGCTCTATGTTGCACAACCTGGCTTTGCGACGCCAGGTGCCTTTTCTGCAGGAGGATGGCCCTGATGTTGGTCTTGTGGCAGCTGTTGAGCCTGTGGACAGTAAGGAAGAGGAGGCAGAGGAAGAAGATATTGACAACCGTAACAACATCATCATGCAGTACTTCCAGTGAGACACAGGTAAGAGAATGGCACGGCTCATCTCATATCTGACTACTGTAGGACATTGTACAAGTCAGCCTTTTTACCTCTGTGTATGGACCCTGACAGTTCACTTTAGCTTTCCTTTCCACAGATCTGGGTACCACATTCTGCCTTCTGCTATGTTTATTGCTGCCCAACAACTGTCATACTTTGGTATGTGCAAATGAACATTTACATTGATATTTTTCCAAGAGGTTGTGATAATACATTGGTGAAAGTACAGACTGACTCCAGATTGTTTTGTGATTCAAGGGTGTTTATTTAAGTACTAATAAGTAGAAGGGGATGTGCACTGGGCTGGGGTGACGGTGGAGGAATATCCAAGGTAGAGTCCAGTCTCTTTGTATCACAGGTGCATTGTCCAATGGGGCATAGGAAGTGGAGCAATGGCAGTTCAAGGTGGTCAGGTTGACATAGTGGGACATAAGGGTGACAATCAGGAGAGTCTTATTTCCTGGCGGGGGTCTTGGCAATGTTCTCTGTCTTGTGCCTGGATCGCAAGGACCGTTTGCGGGGTGGTTCTCCTTCTGCAGGGGGTGTGGTGCTGGTGGCCTGTTGTTCCTGTGGCGGGACCTCCTGTCCACTAGCGCCGGTGGACGTGGAAGGCTGTTCATCGTTCGGGCTGGTGTCAGGGGCCCGGTGGTATGCCACTGTCTCCCTCATGGTGTTGGCCATGTCTGCCAGCACCCCTGCAATGGTGACCAGGGTGGTGTTAATGGAATTCAAGTCCTCTCTGATCACCAGGTACTGTTTCCTCCTGCAGCCACTGGGTCTCCTGGAACTTGGCCAGTACCGTGCCAATGGTTTCCTGGGAATGGTGGTATGCTCCCATGATGTTTGAGAGTGCCTCGTGGAGAGTGGGTTCCCTGGGCCTGTCCTCCCCCTGTCGCACAGCAGTCCTCCCAGCTTTCCTGTTGTCCTGTGCCTCTGTCCCCTGAACCGTGTGCCCACTGCCACTGATCCCAGGTCCCTGATCGTCCTGTCTTAGTGGGTTTGCCTGGGGTCCCTGTATTGGTGGACACACTGCTGATTGACATGTCCTGGGGGCAGTGGCATGGGCCTGCTGGGTGGGTGCTGTGGTGGTATTTCCTGAGGGGGGAGATTCTGTGGTGGTTTGGGACTGTGGCAGGGGAACCGACTGTCCAGAGATCCCTGATGGGCCGGGCTGGTAATTTTGATCCAGGCGTGTAGAGCTGCTGTCGTCACTGTGGGCCTCTTCTGTGGGGGGAATGGATATGGCTGGCACCTCCTGTCCGGTGACATTGTGTAGGGGTCCTGTTGGAGTGTAAATGCATTGTTACTGTATCTGTGTTTGGCATCTTGTGCAATGGGTGTGTTTCCCTCTACTACTGTGCTTGCATTATCGCCTTGGCTCTTGTGTGAGTGGTGATTGTGTGCCCTGGGTGAGTCTCTCCCTTGGACATGCTCTGGTGATGAGTGTCCATGCAGGTCTGTGATGGATGTACGTGGATTGTTGTTGCATGCAGGGCTTGGTATTGGGATGGGTGTTTTGTGATGGTGGGGTAAGTGTGAGGTGGTGGGGTGAGGGTAGGGGTTGTTGTTTGTGATGGCATGCAGGTAGGGTGGGGGGTACAGTAGTAAATATTTGACTTACCAGAGTCCAGTCCTCCTGCTACTCCTGCGAGGCCCTCAGGATGCATGATCGCCAAGACTTGCTCCTCCCATGTTGTTAGTTGTTGGGGAGGAGGTGGGGGTCCAACGCCAGTCCTCTGTATGGCTACCTGGTGTCTGGATACCATGGAACGTACCTTCCCCCGTAGGTCGTTCCACCTCTTCCTGATGTCATCCCATGTTCTTGGATGCTGTCGCACTGCGTTGACCCTCTCGACAATTCTCCGCCATAGCTCCAGGTTCCTTGTAATGGAGGTCTGCTGCACCTGTGATCCGAATAGCTGTGGCTCTGCCCGGATGATTTCCTCCACCATGACCCTGAGCTCCTCCTCAGAAAACCTGGGGTGTCTTTGAGGTGCCATGATGTGGTGTGGGTGATGTGTGAGGTGATCGTTGATGTGATGTGTGGGGTGATGTGTTGGGGTGTGTTCTTTGAGGTGCGTGGATGGTGTATGAGTGATGGTGTTGTGTGCCTCTGGATGCTGGTGTTGTCGTAGCTTTTTTGTCTCTCTGCTTCTTTAAAAAATGTTGTTGTAAGGGGTTGTGGGTAATGTGGGTGTGTGTTTTATAGTGGTGTGAGTTTGTGGGTGTGGTGTGTGTATGTGTATCAGGTGTGTGTATTTTGTGGTTGTGTTTTGTAAATGTGTGTGTATTTTGAGCGCGGCGGTGTGTACCACCAATGGATTACCACGGTTGAATATCCGCCGCGTAGATTCGTGGGTCATGATAGTCTGGGCGTATTCCTGTTGGCGTGACGTGTGGGTTTCGTTATCGCCAGTTTATCACTTACCTTTGGTATTTTATTTAAAGACTTTCTTCATCAAAACTGCCTCCGTGTAACGGAACCACTGCAAACTCAGTTATGATTTGAAAATAATGCAGTTTTGTTTGCTTTTTACAACTTATGATGGTGTCCTGAAAAGGCAGAACTTGGGAGCTGTGGAGTCATAACTCAAATTGACACAGCACTATGAGCCTTTGGCCTCCAGATACACAGGTCCATTGCCAACCACCACCAGTGACCTTTAATTTGGCTGCTGTGACTGCTTCGGTGTTATTGGACACATCACGGAAACCTCCTCGCCATCCTGATACATCCAAAACTGAGGTTCTCTTGTAGAGGATTTCCGTCTACAGTCATAAGCAATGATTAGTCCTGCCCATGTGCGGGGATCCCAGACAATTTCTTTAATCTATCTTCTTAAGCGGAGAATCTCACCTTTCTTCATGAAGGCCTGTGGTGACACTTAAGACAGAGACAGATAATGCATCCTATATGCCTAGGCTACAAAGACCCAAATCTTCATCATGAAGTCAAAAAGGGCAAATATATTAAAATTGAGGATTGTTAGACTTTTCATCCTTGGCGTGGTTCCCCTAACTTTTTGCCTCTGTTTCCCAGGTTGTTGATGTGTGCTGGACTCTGTTTTTGCTGTTTTTGTTACTCTGGGCACTTTACCATTGCTATCCAGTGCTAAAGTGCAAGTGCTCCTGTGTAAAAATGTGTATGTAATTGGCTCTCTAGGATTGGCACATTTGACTTACTGGTAAGTCCCTAGTACAGTGCACTAGAGGTGCCCAGGGCCTGTAAATCAAATGCTACTAGTGGGCCTGCAGCACTGGGTGTGCCACCCACATTAGTAGCCCTGTAAACATGGCTCAGACCTGCCACTGCAGTGTCTGTGTGTGCAGTTTTAAACTGCCCATTCGACTTGGCAAGTGCAGGCCTAAACCTTCCCTTTTCTTACATGTAAGACACCCCTTAGGTAGACCCTAGGTAGCCCAATGGGAAGGGTGCAGTGTATTTTTAAGGTAGGACATATAGTAATGTGTTTTATATGTCCTGACAGTGAAATACAGCCAAATCGGTTTTCACTGTTGCAAGGCCTATCCCTCTCATAGGTTAACATGGTGGGGCTATGTTTAAAAATGATTAATGAGTAGATTCCCTTTGGGAGCAGACAGATATGTGGAGTTTGGGGGTCTCTGAGCTGCCAATTTTAAAATACATATTTTAGTAAAGTTGGTTTTAAGATTGTGTGCTTGAAAATGCCACTTTTAGAAAGTGGGCATTGTATTGCTTAACCCATTCTGCCTGTTTGTGGATTCCCTGTCTGGGTCAGTTTGATAGTTGGGCATTTTGCACCTCTCTCTAGACAGTGACACAAAGGGAGCTGGGGTATAGTCTGCATATCCTGATGAGCCATCTGTGCTAGGAGGGAGGGTAGGAGAGGTCACTTACACCTGAAAGGGCTGTGACTGCCCTCACACAATGCAGTCTCCAACCCTCTGGTGTGTGTCTGGGGCCTGGGCTGGCCAAGGCAGGATTTCACAAACAAGAGAGACTTTTCTTTAAAGTAAGCCTACTTCAAAGGGCAAAATGGTTATAAGAAGGGCACCCAAACCCACAGACGTTAGATCACTTCTGGACATCAAGAGGAACCTCTGCCTGGAGAAGAGCTGAAGAGCTGAGAAGAAGTGCTGCCCTGCATGAGACTGTGCTTTGTGGAGCTATCCTGCAGTTGCTGCTTCTGCCTGTGCAAGAGGGCAAAGACTGGACTTTTTGTGCCTTCCTGCTTGTGAAGAAATCTCCAAGGGCTTGTCCTGAGCTTGCCTCCTGTTGTTGAAGTCTCAGGGCAATCAAAGACTTCTCATGCCAGCACCTGGACTCTCTGCTGAGACTCCTGCCCTGCCAAGTGGTGCCCTATCCAGTTCCTGGGGCCTTGAAAGGTGAAGCTGGCAGACCAAGACTGAAAATCCACGCACAGACTGCTGTGCGGGCAAAAATTTGCCGCACCTTCCGAGACGTGGCTGAAAAACGACGCACCGCCAGCCTCCCAGCAGAAATCTACACACCACCGCAATCGCGGCTGGAAATCGATGCACAGAGCTGGAAGAACGACGCTCACACCCACTGACGGAGGCTGTTAATGTTGCAACCCACATTGCGCGGTTTTGCTGAAACCCTGCGGCAGGATTTTCAACGCAAACCTTGCTGGGGGCTGAAAAATGACGCAACGCCTGCCCGGACCCGAGTGCTGCCCTGATTGATGTATCGCTCCCTTGCTGGGAAGATAAACAACGCTCACCGACCCAACTGAAGAAGGAGAAACGATGCAGGAGCTCGCTTGCGGGTGAGAAATCGATGCACCGCTTACATTTTTCGATGCACACTCGCCCGTGCGGGTTATTTCGACGCGACCCAGGTACATTTTCACACTAACAGCGTTAGCATAGTGTTTAAAAGAACATGAAGACTCTTTTTGCTTTTTCAATCAATAACTTCAGTTGTGTATTGTGGATTTTTGTTGTTTTGGTCTTGTTTCGTTTAGATAAATATTTTCTATTTTTCTAAACCTGTATTGTGTCATTTTGTAGTGTTTTCATTGAGTTACTGCGTGTGTTGGTACAAATACTTTACACCTAGCACTCTGAAGTTAAGCCTGCCCGCTAGCTGAGGGTGATTCTCCTTTACCCTGACTAGAGTGAGGGTACTTGCTTGGAGAGGGGGTAACCTGACTGCCAACCAAAGACCCCATTTCTAACAAGTATAATTAGGATGTTTTGCAAACACTAAAAATCTCCTTCACAAACCGCTTTTTATGATTGAGGTGAGGAAGAGCAGGGTAAAGTATCCTCATAGGCTGCAATTATGTGGCTAATAAAAAGGCTGTGGCTTTAAGAACCCAGGTGAAGTGGTATTGTAAACCTCTTCCCAATCCACCGGGGAGGAGCGAGGGTTGCTTATGACTTATCATGGAAATACCCCTTCCAGAGAACAGAAGTTACAGATAAGAAACAATTCCTTCTCTCGTAGGGGATTTCCATGAATAGTCATAAGCACTGAATAGAGTAGCAAGCCCATCCTTAAAGATCACAGTAAAGAAGACAGAGGACATGTTGGTAGGTTAGGGGAATAGATTTCTGAGGGAGGCCTGCCCTACTTGAGCATCTGCTCTAGCGTCAGAATCTAGGCAGTCGTTTTTGGTGAACCTGATTTCCAGGTAGCTGCCTTGCCGAATTCTGGAATCGGGATGTTACACAGTAAAGCAGCAGTTGCCGCTTTTCCTCTAGTAAAATGTGCTTTAGGTTTAGCTATTAGTGGTTGTTAGACTTGGCATCCTTGGCGTGGTCTCCCCTAACTTTTTGCCTCTGCTTTCCTGTAGGAGGCTGGCCTGGTTTGTAGTGCGTACCTAAGGTATTTACACCTTATACCAGGTCCAGTTATCCCTTATTAGTGAAATGTAGAAAGTGTCTAGAGGCCTGGCTCTCTAGGGGTAGCGTGGAGGAGCAGCCAAGGCCTAACTAGGAGACATGCAAAGCTCATGCAATACCACTGTAGTCACACAGTACTCACACACGAAAGAAAATACTCAGTGTTACAAAAATAAAGGTACTTTATTTTGGTGACACAAATGCCAAAAATACCATAGAGACATAGGTGGTCATTCTGACCCTGGCGGTCTTTGACCGCCAGGGCGGAGGACCGCGGGAGCACCGCCGACAGGCCGGCGGTGCTCCAATGGGGATTCCGACCGCGGCGGTAAAGCCGCGGTCGGACCGGCACCACTGGCGGGGTCCCGCCAGTGTACCGCCGCCCCATTGAATCCTCCGCGGCGGCGCAGCTTGCTGCACCGCCGCGGGGATTCCGACCCCCCCTACCGCCATCCAGATCCCGGCGGTCCGACCGCCGGGATCCGGATGGCGGTAGGGGGGGTCGCGGGGCCCCTGGGGGCCCCTGCAGTGCCCATGCCACTGGCATGGGCATTGCAGGGGCCCCCGTAAGAGGGCCCCTACATGTATTTCACTGTCTGCTGCGCAGACAGTGAAATACGCGACGGGTGCAACTGCACCCGTCGCACAGCTTCCACTCCGCCGGCTCGATTCCGAGCCGGCTTCATCGTGGAAGCCTCTTTCCCGCTGGGCTGGCGGGCGGTCTGAAGGCGACCGCCCGCCAGCCCAGCGGGAAAGTCAGAATTACCGCCGCGGTCTTTCGACCGCGGAACGGTAATCTGACGGCGGGACTTTGGCGGGCGGCCTCCGCCGCCCGCCAAGGTCAGAATGAGGGCCATACTCCCTTAGGAGAAAAGTAATACACAAATTATATACACAAGTATGCAGAAATAGCTGCAAAAACGGTTAGGAATTCGCAATAGTTAGAAATGGGCCTAGGGGGAACACCAACCATATACTAAGAAAGTGGAATGCGAAAGTCGGCTTCCCACCTAGGCAAGTGTAGTGTGTAGAGGGGCGCTGGGAGTATTAGGAAACACCAAAGTAAGTAATAGAACCCACCCCAGAGCCCAGGAAAGCAGGAGTAAATCACAGTAACTTTACTAGAACACACAAGAACACGAGAAAGAAGATTATGCAAGGACCAGAAGAGACTGCAAGACACCAAGGATGGATTCCTGGACCTGAAGACCTGCGGAAGAAGGGGACCAAGTCCAAGAAGCACAGAAGAGTCCAGGGAGAACAGGAGCCCCTGCTAACCCGGATGAGGGTGCAAAAGAGGAGCCACCGGTGATGAACAACAGACAGATGCGGGTTCCTGGTTGGTGCAGAAGATGTCCCACGCCCGGATTGATTATTGCAGTCTGGTTTGCGTCACTGGATTCTGCCAACAACCCTTGGCACACGCAAAGCATGTGGTTAGTGAAAATGACGCTGCCCAGCACCAGGAGGGAGCTGGTGGACTCTACCCAGGAGAGGAGTCAGAGGGGGCTCTCAGCAACTCAGAGAGCCCTCAGAAGACCAGGCAGCTTGCACAGGAGTCCCACAGCACGGGGACAAAAAAGGTGCAAAAGGAGGCCCATGCAGCACTAGACAAAGGGGGTCCACGCTGCCGGAGAACCACTCAGGAAGCTGTGCGTCGCAGGATAGAGTGCTGGGGGCTGGAGCTGCACGGTGCACGAAGAACTTCATGGAAGGATGCCAAGAATTCTTGGCAAATGCAAAACATGTGGTGTACGGAGGTACTGTCTTGCATGGGGAGGCAAGCTCTTACCTCCACCAAAGTTGGACAGTTGGACTTCTGGACCGTCGGGACAGCTTCAGTCCACCACCCGTGTTGCTGGATCCACACACTTCTTCAGGAGAGGGGGCCCAAGCCACCAGTCGTCACTGCAGAGGGGTGCCTGCTGAAGCAGGGAAGTGACTCCTTAACTATGAGGGAGATGCCTTCAGTCTTCTGGTGCAGGCTGAAGCCAGGCAGTCCTCGGAGGATGCTAAACATGGAAACAGTTGCGGTTTCTGGCAGGAGCTGAAGATCCAATGTTGCAGAAGTCGTCTTTGCTTCTTTGTTGCAGTTTGTAGAGTTCCGTGAGGGTCCAAATGCAGTTTCTTTGGTAAGAAGGTGAAGTAAAGGATGCAGAGGATTCATGCTGGAGTCTTGCAATCCGAATCTGAAGAACCACCCAAGGGAGAGACCCTAAATAGCCCTGAAAGGGGGATTGGTCAGCTACACAGGTAAGCACCTATCAGGGGAGGGCTCTGACGTCACCTGCTGGCACTGGCCACTCAGATGCTCCCAGAGTGCCCTGCCAACTTTGAATCCATGATGGCAAAATCCAGGGACACTCTGGAGGAGCTCTGAGCACCACCCCTGGGTGGTGATGGACAGGGGAGAGGTCACTCCCCTTTCCTTTGTCCAGTTTCACGCCAGAGCAGGGACTGGTGGTCCCTGAACCAGTGTACACTGGATTATGCAAGGAGGGCCCCACCTGTGACCTTCAAAGCATTTCCAGAGGCTCTGGGAGACTACCCCTCCCATGCCTGTAAAATCTATTTTCTTCCTGGGCTTGAGCTGCTTGAGCAACAGGAGGGTATAAACCTGCCTGTGAGGTGGCAGCAGCTGGAGCTGCCTGGAAAACCTCAGAAGGCTGTAATGGCAGTAGGGAGGGTCCTCTAAGGAGCCCCCAGAGTGCATGGAATCATACAACCAATGCTTGCAAAAGCCTTGGGGTATGGTTCCACAATGTTTGATACAAAACATGGCCATATTCGGAGTTACCATTGTGAAGCTGTACATAGGTAGTGACCTATGTCCAGTGCACGCGTAAAATTGCATCCCTGCATTCACAAAGTCTGGGAAAATGGTCCTGGACGAAGGGGGGGCACCTCTGCTAGTGCAGGGGTGCCCTCACACACAGGTACTCTGAACCTGCACCATTTCACACAGGCTGCAATGGCAGTCCTGTAGATGTCTTTGCATGGGCCCCCTACGGGTTGCAAAAGAAATGCTGCAGCCCGTAGGGATCCCCTGGAACCCCAATGCCCTGGGTACCTTAGTACCGTATACTAGGGACTTAAAGGGGCTGACCAGTATGCCAATTTTGGGTGAAATACTGGGTTACCAGTATGCTGTGACAAAATTGAGAGGTGAGAGAGCATAATCACTGGTGTCCTGATTAGCAGGATTCAAGTGAACACAGTCAAACACACTGACATCAGGCAGAAATTGGGGGTAACATGCCAAAAAGAGGGTACTTTCCTACATTCCCAGGTTGTTGATGTGTGCTGGACTCTGTTTTTGCTGTTTTTGATACTCTGGGCACTTTACCACGGCTAAGCAGTGCTAAAGTGCAAGTGCTCCTGTGTAAAATGTGTGTGTAATTGGCTATCCATGATTGGCATAATTGATTTACTAGTAAGTCCCTAGTAAAGCGCACTAGGGGTGCCCAAGGCTTGTAAATCAAATGCTACTAGTGGGCCTGCAGCACTGGCAGTACCACCCACCGAAGTAGCCCTGTAAACATGACTCAGACCTGTCACTTCAGTGTCTGTGTGCAGTTTTAAACTGCCAATTCGACTTGGCAAGTGTACCCACTTGCCAGGCCGAAACCTTCCCTTTTTATACATGTAAGGCAACCTTAAGGTAGGCCCTAGTTAGCCCCATGGGCAGGGTGCAGTGTATGTTAAACACTGATGTGTTTTACATGTCCTGATAGTGAAATACTGCCAAATTTGTTTTTTCACTGTTGCAAGGCACATCTCTCTCATAAGTTAACATGGGGCCTGCCTTTAAATATTATTAAAGTACAGATCCCATTTGAGAGCAGATGGAAATTTCGAGTTTGAGGTCTCTGAACTCACAATTTAAAAATATATCTGTTAGTGAAGTTGGTTTTTAGATTGTTAGTTTGAAAATGCCACTTTTAGAAAGTAGGCATTTTCTTCCTTAGACCATTCTATCCCCTCTAGACAGTGAGACAAAAGGAGCTGGGGTGTAGCCTGCATATCCTGGTAGAGTGGAGGGAGGAGTGGTCACTTACAACTGAATGAGCTGTGCCCGCCCCTCTCACAATGCAGTCTCCAACCCCCTGGTGTGTGACTGGGGCCTGGCCTGGGCAAGGCAGAATCTTGAGAACAACAGAGACTTTCCTTTGAAGTTTGCCTACTTCAAAGGCAGAAAGGGTATAAGTAGTGGACCCAAAGCCCAATAGTTTAGATTTGTTCAAGATCACTTCTGGATTCAAGGGGAACCTCTGCCAAGGAGAAGAGATGAAGAGAAGTGCTGCCCCTGCATGTGACTGTGCTTTGTTGGGCTATCTTGCAGTTGCTACTTCTGCCTGTGAAAGACTGGACTTTGTTGTGCATTCCTGTTTCAGAATAATCTCCAAGGGCTTGAACTGAACTTGCCTCCTGTTTTGTAATCTCAGGGGCCATCAAAGACTTCCTCTGCCAGCACCTGGACTCTCTGCTGAGACTCCTGCCCTGCTAGTGATGCCCTATCCAGTCTCTGGGCCCTTGAAAGTTGAAGTGGCAGAACAAGAGCTGAAAATCCACTCACAGAACGCTGTGCAGGAACATTTTTGATGCACCATCTGCAACACGGCTGATAATGCGCCACTGGCTTTGCGGCTGAAATCGATGCTCCACCTCCATCATGGCTGGGAGATCGACGCATCGCAGCTGGAAAAACAACGCACAAAACCCGCTTGAGGCTGCTGATAACGACGCAACCGCCACGCAGTGCGGTTTTCTATCACTGTGCAACCGGATTTTCCACGTATCGTCCCTGGGTGTCAAAGTCATCCCGACTTTGCACAGATTGAGGTGCCCCATCCGGAAATCGACGCATCACTCTCTTGCGAGGGGGGAGAATGATGCAGGCCTCCATTGTGAGGAAGGAATCAATGCATCACTGACTTTTCCGACACAGGCTCCATTGTGCAGTGTTATTTTTTACGCAAACCGGCTACTTTGTGCAAAATCACTGTTTCTATTGCTTTCTATGGAGTGAGACGCATAGGTGATCATTATGACCTTGGTGGTCCTGCCCTTCCACATCTTTGGTTGTTGTCAGATCATCAACAGCGTGGTGGTGCAGGACCACCAAATTATGACCATGGCAGTGAACTGGCTGCATCACAGCCAGTTCACCTCCTGTACCGTCAGGGCAGTGAGACCGCCTGCCTGAAGGTTGACCACCTTCGACCCGGCAGGCCACCTAACACCACCCGTGGTATTACGAGTATCCTTTTGCAAGGGATTCTGTGGCGGCAGCCCTGCCACGAAATCCCTGGCGGAAAGGATACTGGCGACCACAATACTAATTTCTTTTGCCACAACAGGCCCCCCCAACCCCCTCCATGTAGGAGGCCTACCCGACCCCATCAGAAGCCTCCCACCCAGGCAGCGATGCACCCCCTCCCCCCTGGTCCCTATACTGGCCCCCTTGCCCCCCATCCCCTTACATACCCTTTGCCTTCCGATCTCCGTACTGACCCTTCTGCCCCCCATCCCCGTACTTATCCCCCACCCCGATCCATAGACGCACACACCACACTTGCATACATACACGTACACATCCACACTCACTCATTCACACACAGATACGCAAACGGCCACGACACCCCCTCATCCCTGCATACAGGCATTCACACAAGCACACAGACACTTGCACACAAACAACAACACCTCTCCATTCACACACACACACACACACACACACATTGTCGGACGATCATCTTACCTGGTGGGCACGGTGGTCATCTGGGAGGGAACGGGGTCCGTGACGCTTGTTCCACTGCCAGCGTCCCGCCAACACAACACTGCCATGCCGTTTGCAATGTTGTAATACGGCGGGCTGTGTTGTGATGACATGGCGGCGGCGGCGGAGCAAGCTCTACTAGACTGCCGACCGCCAGTATGGCTGCTGGAAGCTTTGCCTCCAAATAGTGACGGAGAGCAGCCAGCAATCATATTATGGTGGTCATATGGCAGCGGTGACTTCAGCAGTCTATGGAATAGACTGCCAAAGTCATAATGAGGGCCTTATTCTTTTGGAAATTCCTATTTTGACTTATGTAAGTTGGATTTTTGTCACTTTGATCTTGTTTGATTTAGATAAATATTGCCTATTTTTCTAAACTGGTGTGGTGTCCATTTTGTAGTCTTTTCACTATATTACTGTGTATGTTGGTACAAATACACATTGCTTCTGAGTTAAGGCTGCCAGCGCGTGCGAAGCTACCACAGGGGTGAGTGGGGTTTAACCAGATGTTTCTCATTTGCCCTGACTAGAGTGAGGGTCCTTTCTTGATGGGGGGTAAACTGACTGCCAACCAAAGATCCCATTTCTAACAGTGGTTTATTAGATTGTTGGTAGCACAATAAAATACAAGAAACTATCCATCTAGAGATGGATTGTTTGTATGAAGCCAGACCTGTACGTATTGGACCATAGTCAAGAAACAAATCGTTTGTTCGCCATATATGCTTAGTTTTGCCAAAATAAAACTTCATCCAAAGAATGGAGAGCTCTTTCTTGTGGAGTAGAGTGATTCTGAAAGAATGTGGGCAATGAGATCGTCTGGATTACATTGAAGTTCAACATTACTTTAGGAAGGAATTTTGAGTTAGTGATCATAACCACTTTGTTAGAATGAAAAACAGTATATGGTTCTTGAGAACATAGCGATTGTATCTCACTGACCCGGTGTGCTGAAGTTATCACAAATGGAAAGTTGCCTCCCACGTGAGATGGATGGTGTAGGGAAGCCTTATGGATGGGTTCAAAGAGATCTCTCGTAAGGCGAGAAAGCAGTATTTTGAGTTCCCAAGGAGGCGAGGAACCTCTAATGGGAGGGGAAACCTTCTTCAACCCTTCTAGGAATTCGTTTATGACTGGAAGTTGGAAAAAAGAGGTTTGTGATACACATTTCCTGTAGGCAGTAAGAGCTGCCAGATGAACCTTCATGAAAGAGAATTGCATGCCAGATTTAGCCAAATGTAAAAGGTATGGTAGGATCACATCTTATTGGCAGGAAGTGGGATCGACGTTCTTAGAGGAAGACCAGATGCAAAATCTCTTGCATTTAAAAGCGTAAGTGGAGCAAGTGGAAGGCTGCTAATATTCCTTGAGGATGTCCATGCAGTCTTGTAGCAAGGTTGTGTCCATACTGCCCTAGCTCTGGAGCCATGTGTAGGAAAGTACCATCTTGCCTGGCATGTTACCCCAATTTTTCACTGTATATATGTTGTTTTAGTTGTATGTGTCACTGGGGCCCTGCCAGCCAGGGCCCCAGTGCTCATAAGTGTGCCTGAATGTGTTACCTGTGTAGTGACTAACTGTCTCACTGAGGCTCTGCTAACCAGAACCTCAGTGGTTATGCTCTCTCATTTCTTTCCAAATTGTCACTAACAGGCTAGTGACCAATTTTACCAATTTACATTGGCTTACTGGAACACCCTTATAATTCCCTAGTAAATGGTACTGAGGTACCCAGGGTATTGGGGTTCCAGGAGATCCCTATGGGCTGCAGCATTTCTTTTGCCACCCATAGGGAGCTCTGACAATTCTTACACAGGCCTGCCACTGCAGCCTGAGTGAAATAACATCCACGTTATTTCACAGCCATTTTACACTGCACTTAAGTAACTTATAAGTCACCTATATGTCTAACCTTTACCTGGTAAAGGTTAGGTGCTAAGTTACTTACTGTGAGGGCACCCTGGCACTAGCCAAGGTGCCCCCACATTGTTCAGGGCCATTTCCCCGGACTTTGTGAGTGCGGGGACACCATTACACGCGTGCACTACATATAGGTCACTACCTATATGTAGCTTCACAATGGTAACTCCGAATATGGCCATGTAACATGTCTATGATCATGGAATTGCTCCCTCTATGCCATCCTGGCATAGTTGGCACAATCCCATGATCCCAGTGGTCTGTAGCACAGACCCTGGTACTGCCAAACTGCCTTTCCTGGGGTTTCACTGCAGCTGCTGCTGCTGCCAACCCCTCAGACAGGCTTCTGCCCTCCTGGGGTCCAGCCAGGCCTGGCCCAGGATGGCAGAACAAAGGGCTTCCTCTGAGAGAGGGTGTTACACCCTCTCCCTTTGGAAAATGGTGTGAAGGCAGGGGAGGAGTAGCCTCCCCCAGCCTCTGGAAATGCTTTCATGGGCACATTTGGTGCCCATTTCTGCATAAGCCAGTCTACACCGGTTCAGGGACCCCTTAGCCCTGCTCTGGCGCGAAACTGGACAAAGGAAAGGGGAGTGACCACTCCCCTGACCTGCACCTCCCCTGGGAGGTGTCCAGAGCTCCTCCAGTGTGCTCCAGACCTCTGCCATCTTGGAAACAGAGGTGCTGCTGGCACACTGGACTGCTCTGAGTGGCCAGTGCCACCAGGTGACATCAGAGACTCCTTCTGATAGGCTCCTTCAGGTGTTGCTAGCCTATCCTCTCTCCTAGGTAGCCAAACCCTCTTTTCTGGCTATTTAGGGTCTCTGTCTCTGGGGAAACTTTAGATAACGAATGCAAGAGCTCATCCGAGTTCCTCTGCATCTCTCTCTTCACCTTCTGCCAAGGAATCGACTGCTGACCGCGCTGGAAGCCTGCAAAACTGCAACATAGTAGCAAAGACGACTACTGCAACTCTGTAACGCTGATCCTGCCGCCTTCTCGACTGTTTTCCTGGTGGTGCATGCTGTGGGGGTAGTCTGCCTCCTCTCTGCACTAGAAGCTCCGAAGAAATCTCCCGTGGGTCAACGGAATCGTCCCCCTGCAACCGCAGGCACCAAAGAACTGCATCACCGGTCCCCTGGGTCTCCTCTCAGCACGACGAGCGAGGTCCCTTGAATCCAGCAACTCTGTCCAAGTGACTCCCATAGTCCAGTGACTCTTCAGTCCAAGTTTGGTGGAGGTAAGTCCTTGCCTCCCCACGCCAGACTGCATTGCTGGGAACCGCGACTTTTGCAGCTACTCCGGCCTCCGTGCACTTCCGGCGGAAATCCTTTGTGCACAGTCCAGCCTGGGTCCACGGCACTCTAACCTGCATTGCACGACCTCCTAAGTTGTTCTCCGGTGACGTGGGACTCCTTTGTGCGACTTCGGGTGAGCACCGTTTCACGCATCCTCGTAGTGCCTGTTTCTGGCACTTCTCCAGGTGCTACCTGCTGCTGAGAGGGCTCCTTGTCTTGCTCGACGTCCCCTCTGTCTCCTGACACAATTTGCAACATCCTGGTCCCTCCTGGGCCACAGCAGCGTCCAAAAACCCTTAACGCACGATTTGCAGCTAGCAAGGCTTGTTGCCGGTCTTTCGGCGGGAAAACACTTCTGCACGACTCTCCACGGCGTGAGGGATCCGTCCTCCAAAGGGGAAGTCTCTAGCCCTTGTCGTTCCTGCAGAAACCTAAGCTTCTACTATCCAGTAGCAGCTTCTTTGCACCCACAGCTGGCATTTCCTGGGCATCTGCCCATCTCCGACTTGCTTGTGACTTTTGGACTTGGTCCCCTTGTTCCACAGGTACCCTCGACTGGAAATCCATCGTTGTTGCATTGCTGGTTTGTGTCTTTCCTGCGGAATTCCCCTATCACGACTTCTATGTCCTTTGGGGAACTTTAGTGCTCTTTGCACTCACTTTTCAGGGTCTTGGGGTGGGCTATTTTTCTAACCCTCACTATTTTCTAATAGTCCCAGCGACCCTCTACAAGGTCACATAGGTTTGGGGTCCATTCGTGGTTCACATTCCACTTTTGGAGTATATGGTTTGTGTTGCCCCTATCCCTATGTGTCTCCATTGCATCCTATTGTAACTATACATTGTTTGCACTGTTTTCTAAAACTATACTGCATATTTTTGGTATTGTGTATATATATCTTGTGTATATTTCCTATCCTCTCACTGAGGGTACACTCTGAGATACTTTGGCATATTGTCATAAAAATAAAGTACCTTTATTTTTAGTATAACTGTGTATTGTGTTTTCTTATGATATTGTGCATATGACACTAAGTGGTACTGTAGGAGCTTCACTCGTCTCCTAGTTCAGCCTAAGCTGCTCTGCTAAGCTACCATTATCTATCAGCCTATGCTGCTAGACACCCTATACACTAATAAGGGATAACTGGGCCTGGTGCAAGGTGCAAGTACCCCTTGGTACTCACTACAAGCCAGTCCAGCCTCCTACATTGGTTGTGCAGCGGTGGGATAAGTGCTTTGAGACTACTTACCACTCTTGTCATTGTACTTTTCATAAGAGAAAAATATACAAAACAAGTTCAGTGTATATACACATAACCAAAAAGTTTTGCATTTCCTCTTTTCACTCTATTCTAAGTGCTGAAAAGTACTTCTAAACTTTCTAAAAAGTTCTAAAAAGTTTTTAAAGTTTTTTTCTGTCTTTCTAAAAGTTCTGAAAACTTTTTTCTCTTTTTCTATCACTTTAACTCTCTCTAAAAATGTCTGGCACAGACCAAAATGTTGATCTGTCCAAACTTGCATATGATCACCTTAGCTGGAAAGGAGCAAGGAGTCTCTGCATAGAGAGAGGTTTGAGTGTAGGGAAGAATCCTTCCTTGGAATTGTTACTTAATATGCTTAGAGAACAAGATAAGGCTAAAAGTGCCCCATCTGTTGAAAAAGTAGCTAATGGTTCCCAATCTGATCCAGGGACTCCCCCAGGAAAAGATTCAGGAAATAAACTTTCTAGCCTGCCCATTACTAGACAGTCTAGCATAGTTGGTACTGAGGTGGAGTCACATCATACAGATGGTGTGCTCTCACATTACACTGTCAGCCAAGCTGTTAGGATGCCCTCTGTAAGGGACAGGTCTCCTTCTGTCCATTCTCATCATACTTCTGTATCTAGAAATGTCCCTCCCACCAACCCTGATGACAGAATGTTAGAAAGGGAACTCAATAAGTTGAGGGTGGAACAAACCAGACTGAAGCTTAAAAAGAACAGCTGGATTTGGATAGACAGTCTTTAGAACTAGAGAAGGAAAGACAGAAGTTGGGTTTTGAAACCCATGGTGGCAGCAGCAGTATTCCCCATAGTCATCCTGCAAAAGAGCATGATTCCAGGAATCTGCATAAGATAGTTCCCCCTTATAAGGAGGGGGATGACATTAACAAGTGGTTTGCTGCACTTGAGAGGGCCTGTGTTGTACAGGATGTCCCTCAAAGGCAGTGGGCTGCTATCCTATGGCTATCATTTAGTGGAAAAGGTAGGGATAGGCTCCTTACTGTGAAAGAAAGTGATGCCAATAATTTTACAGTTCTTAAGAATGCACTCCTGGATGGTTATGGCTTAACCACTGAACAATACAGGTTAAAGTTCAGAGAGACCAAAAAGGAGTCTTCACAAGACTGGGTTGATTTCATTGACCATTCAGTGAAGGCCTTGGAGGGGTGGTTACATGGCAGTAAAGTTACTGATTATGACAGCCTGTATAACTTAATCCTGAGAGAGCATATTCTTAATAATTGTGTGTCTGATTTGTTGCACCAGTACTTGGTGGACTCTGATCTGACCTCTCCCCAAGAATTGGGAAAGAAGGCAGACAAATGGGTCAGAACAAGGGTGAACAGAAAAGTTCATACGGGGGTGACAAAGATGGCAACAAGAAGAAGGATGGTAAGTCTTCTGACAAGGGTGGGGACAAATCTAAAAATGAGTCTTCATCAGGCCCACAAAAACACTCTGGTGGGGGTGGTGGGCCCAAATCCTCTTCTAATCAAAACAAGGAAAAGAAACCATGGTGCTATTTATGTAAAATAAAAGGCCATTGGACAACAGATCCCAGTTGTCCAAAGAAAAGCACCAAGCCTCCTACCACTACAACCCCTACTGCTACACCTAGTGTCCCTACTAATAGCAGTGGTGGTGGGAGCAAACCTACTAATAGCCAATCCAAGGGAGTAGCTGGGCTCACTTTTGGTAACTTAGTTGGGGTTGGTCTTGTTAGGAAGACCACAGAGGCTGTGTTAGTCTATGAGGGGGCTATTGATTTAGCCACCTTAGTTGCTTGTCCCCTTAATATGGATAAGTACAAGCAGCTACCCCTAATAAATGGTGTTGAGGTTCAGGCCTACAGGGACACTGGTGCCAGTGTGACTATGGTCATAGAGAAACTGGTCCACCCTGAACAACACCTACTTGGTCACCAGTACCAAGTAACTGATGCTCACAACAACACACTTAGCCACCCCATGGCTGTTGTAAATCTCAACTGGAGGGGGGTTACTGGTCCAAAGAAAGTTGTGGTAGCCACAGATTTACCTGTAGACTGTCTACTAGGAAATTATTTGGAGACATCAGCTTGGTCAGATGTGGAGTTGGAAGCCCATGCAGCAATGCTGGGCATCCCAGAGCATATTTTTGCTTTAACAAGGGCTCAGGCCAAAAAGCAAAAAGGACAGGGAAGCTTGGATCCTGGAACAATGGACCAAGTGCTCCCTAAAGCTAGGGCTAGTAGAAGTAAAGCACTTCCTACTATCCCTCCCTCTACAGTTGATTCTACTTCTGAGGAAGAAGAATTTCCACCCTGTGCAGAACCTACACCAGAGGAGCTGGAAGCAGACACTGCTGAGCTTTTGGGTGAAGGGGGGCCTGCCAGGGAGGAGCTGAGTGTGGCACAGCAAACCTGTCCCACACTAGAGGGTCTAAGACAGCAAGCTGTCAAACAGGCTAATGGGGATGTCAGTGACTCTCACAGAGTTTACTGGGAGGACAACCTCTTGTACACTGAAGCAAGGGATCCTAAACCTGGAACTGCCAGGAGGTTAGTGATTCCTCAGGAGTACAGAAAGTTCCTCCTAACTCTAGCCCACGACATTCCCCTAGCTGGACATCTGGGACAAATGAAAACTTGGGACAGGCTTGTTCCCCTGTTTCATTGGCCTAGGATGTCTGAGGACACAAAGGAATTTTGTAAGTCCTGTGAAACCTGTCAAGCCAGTGGCAAGACAGGTGGCACCCCAAAGGCACCCCTTATTCCACTGCCTGTGGTTGGGGTTCCCTTTGAAAGGGTAGGGGTTGACATAGTTGGCCCCCTTGACCCTCCTACTGCTTCAGGCAATAGATTTAGCTTGGTTGTAGTGGACCATGCCACAAGATATCCTGAAGCAATTCCTTTAAGGACCACTACAGCACCTGCAGTGGCAAAGGCCCTCCTGGGAATATTTTCTAGGGTGGGCTTCCCAAATGAAGTAGTATCAGACAGGGGAAGCAATTTCATGTCTGCTTACTTAAAGGCCATGTGGAAGGAGTGTGGTGTGACTTACAAGTTCACTACACCCTATCATCCACAAACAAATGGACTGGTGGAGAGATTTAACAAAACTCTCAAAGGCATGATTATGGGTCTCCCTGAAAAACTCCGCAGGAGATGGGATATCCTGTTACCATGCCTCCTTTTTGCCTACAGGGAGGTACCCCAGAAAGGAGTGGGCTTCAGCCCCTTTGAACTCCGCTTTGGACACCCTGTTAGGGGTCCACTAACACTTGTCAAGGAGGGTTGGGAACAACCTTTAAAAGCTCCAAAACAAGATATTGTGGATTATGTGCTTGGCCTCAGATCAAGGATGGCTGAGTATATGAAAAAGGCCAGTAAAAACCTTCAGGCCAGCCAAGAGCTCCAAAAGCAATGGCATGACCAGAAGGCTGTTTTGGTTCAGTACAAACCAGGGCAGAAAGTGTGGGTCTTGGAGCCTGTGGCCCCAAGAGCACTCCAAGATAAATGGAGTGGACCCCACACAATTGTTGAGAAAAAGGGTGAAGTCACCTACTTAGTTGACTTAGGCACTGCCAGGAGTCCCCTTAGGGTGCTCCATGTCAATCGCCTGAAACCCTACTATGACAGGGCTGATCTCACCCTGCTCATGGCAACTGATGAGGGACAGGAAGAAGACAGTGATCCTCTACCTGATCTCTTTTCTTCCACAGAACAAGATGCTCTAGTGGAAGGTGTAGTTTTGGCTGATTGTCTTACTGCTGAGCAGAAAGACCATTGCATAAATCTCCTGGGTCAGTTTTCTGAACTCTTCTCTACTGTGCCAGGTACCACTTCTTGGTGTGAGCACACTACAGATACTGGAGACAGCTTGCCTGTCAAAAGTAAGATCTATAGGCAGCCTGACCATGTCAGGGACTGCATAAAGCAAGAGGTGCAGAAAATGTTAGAACTGGGAGTGGTTGAGCACTCTGAAAGTCCATGGGCTTCTCCTGTGGTACTTGTACCAAAACCTCATTCCAAGGATGGAAAGAAGGAAATGCGGTTTTGTGTAGACTACAGAGGTCTCAACCAGGTAACCAAAACTGATGCTCACCCTATACCCAGGGCAGATGAGCTCATAGATACACTGGCATCTGCCAAGTATCTAAGCACTTTTGATTTGACTGCAGGGTATTGGCAGATCAAATTATCAGAAGATGCTAAACCTAAAACTGCATTTTCAACCATTGGAGGCCATTACCAGTTCACAGTAATGCCTTTTGGATTGAAAAATGCACCTGCCACTTTTCAGAGGTTGGTGAACACAGTCCTGCAAGGGCTGGAAGCTTTTAGTGCAGCATATTTGGACGATATAGCTGTCTTTAGCTCCAGCTGTGATGATCACCTGGTCCACCTATGGAAAGTTTTGGAGGCCCTGCAAAAGGCAGGCCTCACTATCAAGGCTTCAAAGTGCCAGATAGGGCAGGGTAAGGTGGTTTATCTGGGACACCTTGTTGGTGGGGAACAGATTGCACCACTTCAGGGGAAAATCCAAACTATTATAGATTGGGTTCCCCCTACTACTCAGACTCAGGTGAGAGCCTTCCTAGGCCTCACTGGGTATTACAGGAGGTTAATTAAGAACTATGGCTCCATTGCAGCCACTCTTAATGACCTCACATCCAAGAAAATGCCTAAAAAGGTATTATGGACAGCAAACTGTCAGAAAGCTTTTGAGGAGCTGAAGCAGGCCATGTGCTCTGCACCTGTCCTGAAAAGCCCTTGTTACTCTAAAAAATTCTATGTCCAAACTGATGCATCTGAATTAGGAGTAGGGGCAGTCCTATCACAACTTAATTCTGAGGGCCAGGATCAACCTGTTGCTTTTATTAGTAGGAGGTTGACCCCTAGAGAAAAGCGTTGGTCTGCCATAGAGAGGGAGGCCTTTGCTGTGGTCTGGGCTCTGAAGAAGTTGAGGCCATACTTGTTTGGCACTCACTTCATTGTTCAGACAGACCCCAAACCTCTACTTTGGCTAAAACAAATGAAAGGTGAAAATCCTAAATTATTGAGGTGGTCCATATCCCTACAGGGAATGGACTATACAGTGCAACATAGACCTGGGAGTAGCCACTCCAATGCAGATGGACTCTCCAGATATTTCCACTTAGACAATGAAGACTCTTCAGGTCATGGCTAGTCTTATTGTCCTTCGTTTGGGGGGGGGGGGGGGGGTTGTGTAGGAAAGTACCATCTTGCCTGGCATGTTACCCCCATTTTTCACTGTATATATGTTGTTTTAGTTGTATGTGTCACTGGGACCCTGCCAGCCAGGGCCCCAGTGCTCATAAGTGTGCCTGAATGTGTTACCTGTGTAGTGACTAACTGTCTCACTGAGGCTCTGCTAACCAGAACCTCAGTGGTTATGCTCTCTCATTTCTTTCCAAATTGTCACTAACAGGCTAGTGACCAATTTTACCAATTTACATTGGCTTACTGAACACCCTTATAATTCCCTAGTATATGGTACTGAGGTACCCAGGGTATTGGGGTTCCAGGAGATCCCTATGGGCTGCAGCATTTCTTTTGCCACCCATAGGGAGCTCTGACAATTCTTACACAGGCCTGCCACTGCAGCCTGAGTGAAATAACGTCCACGTTATTTCACAGCCATTTTACACTGCACTTAAGTAACTTATAAGTCACCTATATGTCTAACCTTTACCTGGTAAAGGTTAGGTGCAAAGTTACTTAGTGTGAGGGCACCCTGGCACTAGCCAAGGTGCCCCCACATTGTTCAGAGCCAATTCCCCAGACTTTGTGAGTGCGGGGACACCATTACACGCGTGCACTACATATAGGTCACTACCTATATGTAGCTTCACAATGGTAACTCCGAATATGGCATGTAACATGTCTATGATCATGAAATTACCCCCTCTATGCCATCCTGGCATAGTTGGCACAATCCCATGATCCCAGTGGTCTGTAGCACAGACCCTGGTACTGCCAAACTGCCTTTCCTGGGGTTTCACTGCAGCTGCTGCTGCTGCCAACCCCTCAGACAGGCTTCTGCCCTCCTGTGGTCCAGCCAGGCCTGGCCCAGGATGGCAGAACAAAGGACTTCCTCTGAGAGAGGGTGTTACACCCTCTCCCTTTGGAAAATGGTGTGAAGGCAGGGGAGGAGTAGCCTCCCCCAGCCTCTGGAAATGCTTTCATGGGCACATTTGGTGCCCATTTCTGCATAAGCCAGTCTACACCGGTTCAGGGACCCCTTAGCCCTGCTCTGGCGCGAAACTGGACAAAGGAAAGGGGAGTGACCACTCCCCTGACCTGCACCTCCCCTGGGAGGTGTCCAGAGCTCCTCCAGTGTGCTCCAGACCTCTGCCATCTTGGAAACAGAGGTGCTGCTGGCACACTGGACTGCTCTGAGTGGCCAGTGCCACCAGGTGACGTCAGAGACTCCTTCTGATAGGCTCCTTCAGGTGTTGCTAGCCTATCCTCTCTCCTAGGTAGCCAAACCCTCTTTTCTGGCTATTTAGGGTCTCTGTCTCTGGGGAAACTTTAGATAACGAATGCAAGAGCTCATCCGAGTTCCTCTGCATCTCTCTCTTCACCTTCTGCCAAGGAATCGACTGCTGACCGCGCTGGAAGCCTGCAAAACTGCAACATAGTAGCAAAGATGACTACTGCAACTCTGTAACGCTGATCCTGCCGCCTTCTCGACTGTTTTCCTGGTGGTGCATGCTGTGGGGGTAGTCTGCCTCCTCTCTGCACTAGAAGCTCCGAAGAAATCTCCCGTGGGTCGACGGAATCGTCCCCCTGCAACCGCAGGCACCAAAGAACTGCATCACCGGTCCCCTGGGTCTCCTCTCAGCACGACGAGTGAGGTCCCTTGAATCCAGCAACTCTGTCCAAGTGACTCCCACAGTCCAGTGACTCTTCAGTCCAAGTTTGGTGGAGGTAAGTCCTTGCCTCCCCACGCCAGACTGCATTGCTGGGAACCGCGACTTTTGCAGCTACTCCGGCCTCCGTGCACTTCCGGCGGAAATCCTTTGTGCACAGTCCAGCCTGGGTCCACGGCACTCTAACCTGCATTGCACGACCTCCTAAGTTGTTCTCCGGCGACGTGGGACTCCTTTGTGCGACTTCGGGTGAGCACCGTTTCACGCATCCTTGTAGTGCCTGTTTCTGGCACTTCTCCGGGTGCTACCTGCTGGTGAGAGGGCCCCTTGTCTTGCTCGACGTCCCCTCTGTCTCCTGACGCAATTTGCGATATCCTGGTCCCTCCTGGGCCACCGCAGCGTCCAAAAACCCTTACCGCACGATTTGCAGCTAGCAAGGCTTGTTGGCGGTCTTTCGGTGGGACAACACTTCTGCACGACTCTCCACTGCGTGAGGGATCCGTCCTCCAAAGGGGAAGTCTCTAGCCCTTGTCGTTCCTGCAGAAACCTAAGCTTCTACTATCCAGTAGCAACTTCTTTGCACCCACAGCTGGCATTTCCTGGGCATCTGTCCATCTCCGACTTGCTTGTGACTTTTGGACTTGGTCCCTTTGTTCCACAGGTACCCTCGACTGGAAATCCATCGTTGTTGCATTGCTGGTTTGTGTCTTTCCTGCAGAATTCCCCTATCACGACTTCTATGTCCTTTGGGGAACTTTAGTGCACTTTGCACTCACTTTTCAGGTTCTTGGGGTGGGCTATTTTTCTAACCCTCACTATTTTCTAATAGTCCCAGCGACCCTCTACAAGGTCACATAGGTTTGGGGTCCATTCGTGGTTCGCATTCCACTTTTGGAGTATATGGTTTGTGTTGGCCCTATCCCTATGTGTCTCCATTGCATCCTATTGTAACTATACATTGTTTGCACTGTTTTCTAAGACTATACTGCATATTTTTGGTATTGTGTATATATATCTTGTGTATATTTCCTATCCTCTCACTGAGGGTACACTCTGAGATACTTTGGCATATTGTCATAAAAATAAAGTACCTTTATTTTTAGTATAACTGTGTATTGTGTTTTCTTATGATATTGTGCATATGACACTAAGTGGTACTGTAGGAGCTTCACTCGTCTCCTAGTTCAGCCTAAGCTGCTCTGCTAAGCTACCATTATCTATCAGCCTATGCTGCTAGACACCCTATACACTAATAAGGGATAACTGGGCCTGGTGCAAGGTGCAAGTACCCCTTGGTACTCACTACAAGCCAGTCCAGCCTCCTACACCATGCAGCCAATATCAAGTAGAGATTGCAGTGTGGGTCTAGCCTGCATGGCAACTTGATATGTGGACCGAGCGACAGTTGAAGAAGGTCCGAGAACCGCCATTGTCTAGTAAAGCTTGGGAGGCGTGCCATGGGCGTTGCAGTGGGTGGGCTTGATTCACAAAGGTAAACTTAGACCTAAAGTCTAAGGCCCATATTTATACTTTTTTTACGCCACATTTGCGTCATTCTTTTTTACGCAAATTCGGTGCAAACCTAACTCCATACACGTCTAAGGTCAAAATATAGGAGTTTGCACCTTTTTTGGATGAGTGAACCTACCTTGCGTCAATGAGGCGCAAGTTAGGCGTTCCCATCCAAAATAAAAGGTGCTATCCCCATAGCCCCATACTTATCTCCTGTGGTAAAATGACGTACAGGTGGGAGGAGGGGCTAAATAATGGTGCTTAGCACCATTATTTAAAGCCTGGGTCAGAACAGGCATTAGGGGACCTCTGGACCCATTTCCATTGTTAAACACCATGGAATGGGTCCACAGGTGCCCTCCCCAAGCCCTAGGAACACCCCCACCCGAAGGACATCAGAGGATGGGAGACGCCATCCCAGGTAAGTCCAGGTAAGTATTTTTTTCTATATTTCTTTTGCCATCAGAGGACCTAACATGGGGCCCCCTGCATGGCACAGGGTGCAATGGCTATGCCCAGGGGATACTTGTCCCCTGTGCTGTCCACTGGAGTGATGGGCATGACTCCTGTCTTTCCTAAGATAGTCATGTTTTTGTTGGTTGTGCACCAGGAAATGGCGCTAGTCTGGTTAGAGGCATTTTTTTGCCCCTAACCAGGCTAGCATCATTTTCTGACACATAGCCCCCACCTTCCCTACCGCCATCTAGCTAGCGTCTTTTTTGAAGATGGGAGCCCAAGCTTAGCGCCGGCTTGCGCCATTCAATAAATACGGCGCCCGGCTGGCGTTTTGAAATGATGCAAGCCAGCGCTAAACTTTTTGAAGCAAAACTGCGTTAGCGCAGTTTTGTGGCATCAAGTTTCAATATGGGCCTAAGTTTAGACCAAAAGTCTAAGTTTGGACCTAAAGTCTAAGTTTATGACTTTTAGGTATTCGCAAAGGTAAGTTATGAGTAGTGTCTTTACTTCTGCACATGGTGCGGTATCTCTGCACTCGGGGTGGAATCTTCACCCCAAGTGTGGAGACTCTACTCCGCACCCAGAATGTAGTCTCTGCACCCGGAGTGTACTCTCCGCACCTGGAGTGGAATCTCCACACTCGGGGCAGATCTCAACCCTGAATCCAGAGATTCTGCTCCGACTGCGGATGTAAAGATACTACTCGTAACTTACCTTTGTGGATACAGAAAAGTTGTAAAATTTGACTTTTGTTCTAAACTTAGGCCCCTAGCGCTTCCTTGTGCCATATTAGCGTAATTTTTTTTTTTTACACTAATGTGGCCCAACAAGGCAAAAATGTCAGCGCAAAATTTAGAGAGTAGTGCAATGCATGCATTGCGCCACTTTGTAACCCTTTGCACTACATTATGCCTGCGCCAGGCATAATGTATGCAAAGAGACTTTCCCCCGTTAGAAGGGCCGAAAAGATGGCGAAAAGAAATCTAAAAGATTTATCTGCGTCCTTTATTTCGACTCTTTTAACACCTGCTCAGATGGCATGCCATTGTTTTCAACGGGCTTTGCATGAGTAGCATCCAAAATGTTGACGCTAATCATGCAAAGCTCCAAAATTGCAGCAAAGATTTTGACACTAGTTCCCTTAACTACCTCCATGGTGCGCTGTATCTTAGATATAGCGCACACATGGTGGTGCTGGGAAAGTGCTAAGTGATGCAAGGAAAGTGGCACTGCACTTGCACTGTGTGCAGTGCTACTTTTCTTAAATCGGGACCTTATCCTTTTGGTCTAAGATCACCTTTGTGAATCAGGCCTGGTGTTCCCACGGAGCACCTATGAATTTAGACACTTCCCCAGATTTACAAAGCCATGTAAAGATGGGGATGCGCCAAAACCTTTTGCCTCCTGCGTTGAGGCGTAACAAGGAGAAATAACTTTATTCATCCTTGTTTTGTCTTCTTTCCATGTGTGCCCACATAGGATTGTTTTTGTGCAGGAAGGTGCCGAAACAGCACCAGCCCTGGGGGAAAGACAGGAATGCACTTTTTGGATAGATATGGGTGTATTCCTGCCCTTTCACTTTGGCATAGGTTAGCGCAGCAAGAAGGCTTGCAGCACTGCCCTGTGCCAAATCCCCATAAATGAGGGCAAGAGCTTCTCTTTTCATCTCTCTCTCTCTCTCTCAACCCAATAGTTCAATTATACGTCCTGATGACCTCATGAATCACAACGTAAAGCCCAATGGCAGAAATAAAGCATTTGCCTTTTCTGCTTTTTATTGTGAGCAAATTTACAGCTTGAGAGTAAGATTGTGAACAAGTTTTTTGAACATTTTTACCTGAGTGTGTACAGCCTGTTCCTTTCACCTTGAAGCATTGTTTTTGTGTCACATACAACATTAAAGAAGTCGTTTTCGCGTTAAATCCATGGTGAATGCAATCATTATTGTGACTGGATATCACATTTACACATGTATTTAGAAATGACAATGCCTAAAAAAAGACAAATGAAGTTGAATAGCACAACTTCCTTGGATTTACATATGTATGTGTATATACATATATATATATATACACGTGTCACAAAACAGTGGTGTTTAACTTTCCAACTGTAGCATCTTAAACAGAACATACTTTGAATGTACAGATAAACCCTCAGAACATTTTACGCTTTTATGCCACACATTTAAAATGTTGTGCTGTGTGCACTGACCGTGCAACAATATTGATTTAAACCAGACTTCAGGATTCTACTTGGAATGATGTTGCTATACTTAAAAGTCCTGTAAATTTTAACCTGAAAGCGAGTACATTTCTTATTTAATATGAATGCTAGAAGTGTAACTGTAAGAAATTGGGTTATGGAGCCTGAGGCGCCCAGAGAGCTTCAGGGTGACTGAACAGGCACATATGAGATGAAGGAGCAGAAGGGGAAGTCAATCTACTCAGTGGACCTCAGGACCCCTAGGGATTCCTCAAGGGTGTTCCATGTGAACCACCTCAAACCTCTCTTGACGAGGTCCAAAACATGCATGCTCCTGGTGACAGATGAGGGATTGGAGGAGGAGAGCAAGCCTCTCCATGACATCCTGTCTGCCCAGGAGCACGATGGGTCAATGTTGTGTGTCAACCTATCCCCCACTCTGATCCCAGAACAGCAGACTGATTGTCACTAGTTACTGGGGCTCCTTTTGTGGTGTGTTTTCACTCTGTTACTTCTGGGCAGGTTAAAACTCTACCAGAGTGGCTTTCTGGTTATTTCAGAGTTTCATAACCTCTTGACTGGCTATAAGATTGCTTTTCACCTTTATCCAGAAGCGGTACATCTCGATGCGGAGGATCAGCATGTAGCTGACCACATCTTGATGGGGCTTTCTGGGAGCTTGTTCCCACCAATCTCTTATAAGTCTAAGAAACCTCCTAACAGGGTGGCTATAGAGAAGCTTCAAGATGCTAAACCCAACCCCCGCTTTGGAACCTCCCTGAAGGCAAAGAGAAGGCGTGCCAGGAACATTCCTCTTATGCCTCCTGGGCTCAGGTAGGCCAATTTTCATGCCCTTCAGTGTCTAGTGAATCTTTATACTAGACTGTTGGTTTAGAGGTGATAGGCTGTGGAGAACTTACAAGTTAGGCCACACTCATCCCGCATGGACTTCATGTACACTGACATGAAGTTAGTGCCCCTGTCAGACTCAACTTCTTTGGGGAACCCCACACAGAAAACAATTCCTTATCAGGGCCCTGGCCACTGCAGGTGCAATTACTGGTCTCAGGGTGATAACCTCAGGGTAGTAGGTGGTGTAGTCAACCAAGGCCAGGTTGAACCTGTTGCCTAAAGCTGTCTTGGGATCCAACGGTCCAACAATGTCAATGCCTACCCTAACAATGGGAGTGCCAATGACAGGTAATGGGTGCAGAGGGGCCTTGAGCTTTTCCCCTGACTTCCCAATAGCCTGGCAGGGAGGACAGGACTTTTAGAATGCATCCAAAGCCGTCTTAGTCTGGGGCCAATAGAAGTGGGAAATAAGCCTGGCAAAGGACTTGTCTTGTCCTAGATGTCCTCCTAGGGGTTTGTCATGAACCAAACCCAGTAGTAAGGTCCTGTAACACTGGAAGACCACCATCATATGGGCTGCCCCAGATCCTGGAACCTTAGGATCACAATATAGGAGATCATTCTCCTAGTAGATCAGGTATTCCCCAGATGTGTCAACTGCTGACTGGACCTTAACCTGCCACCACAACCATCTCGATTGGGACACTCATTCTATGCTTTGCAGAATTTCTCCCTGGTGGGCCTACCCTCAACTTGCCAGCCAGCAAGCTCAAGGAGGTCACTCAGGGTGGCACTGTCCTCCCTGGTTGGCTCAGGGGCAACCTCCTTAGGTGCCCCGTCAACTTTGACTGTCAGAGCTTCAGGGGCAGGTTTCCCGCCCCCCTTTCCCCTGTTTTTCTTGACGGCTGCCTAGTCCGTTGTTCTAGGCTCCAGAAGCCCTTGACTCCTTTCCTGGGTAGTAATGGACCGTGTGGTTACACACACCCACTGAGGCAATCCCAACATCTCCAAGTGTGACCTAAGCTCTACCTCCCTCTAGATAGTGTGATCCAGGTCGTTGCCCAACAGACAATCTACAGGCATGGCAGGAATCACAGGTACTTTTAGAGAACCTGAGACACCCCCATCCCCACTCAAATTGAACTAGAGCTATTGCTAAATAACTCATGATTGTCGGCAACTATGACTTGGTAGAATGTGTTAGGGAGGACCTGCTCTGTGGACATCAGCTGACACATCACAGTAGTGTCCTATGACCCGCAGAATCTCCACCATTGCCCATTGATAGTGACACATTGCCTGTACTTTAGCACTGGCTAGAAGTTTTGGCAGGCATATGGGCTTTTGGAAGGTGTATGGGCCCTCCAGAGGGAAACTAGGGTGATGCAGGCCCACTTATCTCCAACCATGGCCAATACAGGCTCTCATTCGCTGCTACAAGCGGTAACCACTCAGTTTCTATATACTGTAATTGGCAAATTAGATCCTGTTTGCACTAGAATAGGTTGATCATGTGGACAACTTGGAGGGGGAATAAACTCCAGTGGGGAAAAAGAATCTAAAAAGTAATGGAGGAAAGAGAGATAGAGTAGAAGCGGTGGACAACTCAGAGACAATGCCCTGGCCCCTCAACTCCTTTGTACAGCACAAGCTCTGGCTTGACTCCTGGCCCCAGTAGAAAATCTAGAGAACTTGTGCCTGACATGATTCAATACATATGCAAGGGGGTGGCTACATGTGTCACAAGTATGTTGGGGCCACTTCTGACTTGCTTAGAGAAAGTGGAAGAAGCGTTCACAAATTTGAAAAATGTTTTTGTTGACCGTCATCCAGTAGCATTGCCAGCAAACAGCTCTAGTGGCTCTGGATGTACTGCTATTACCGCTGCCACCTCTATGGTCCTATGTCCTGTTCAGTCAGCCCAGGTTAGAACTGATAATTAGACTATATCCCTTGATACTGTACATTCTCCTGGTACCCGTTTTAGGAGTGTTTCATAGCCAATGAGGAAGTCTACTAACCCTAAGCAGGAGTTGAGGCAAATCAGTAATGTGATTAATAATGTGGCTATTAACTTACCCCCTGCCTGCTGTGTGTATGTGACAATAATATCTGATGTCCCCCTTCTGTCTCCAGGTGAGGTTGAGTCTGAAGACCAATTAAGAAATAAGGCTCTATATTTGTTACGACCCAAGTTTATTTTTCTGATAGCAAGAGCTGGTTTATTATTTATGACAAGAGTCTCCTGGATTGGACCAACTAGGAAAACATTCAAGGGGGACTGTGTTATTATAAATGTTAAACACCCTAGGGTAGCAGGTGAGATTTTGTCTAAATCACAAGCACTTAGCACTAATCCCTGAAACATTGCTGTTCTTCCTCTTCGGGGTATTTTTACTGTCACTTGCACCCATCTTGTAGGGTGCCAGTTCCTACCCCACCTGCTTAATCTCAGTTCCTTGACTGCCAACCCACTGTTCTTACTTTTAACAGATGTATGGTATTAAGTGAGTTACAGGAAATAGATTGGCATAACATCAATAGGGTTCCATGCATCTGGGAGGAACAGGGTGATCAATTATATGGCTTTCCATGTACCAATAAGGGGCAGACTGAGGGGTCTGTGGTACCTCTTTGTAATCACACTATTCTGCCATTTGATCCAGTGGTATTATGAATTGGCAGTCAAACTGCTGTATCCCTTTTACCAGTACCAACGAAACAAAAGGGGGTATGCTTTATTACATCAAGGAGTATATTTGATTTGAAAAATAAACTAGATGCTCCTCAACAGGTTTAAATTACCCTAACATCCCATGTGATTTGCTTACAGGTAACATGGGATGTAGCTCCCTCCCATGTGGAAGGATTTTCTACTATATTCATTGTCAGGCCGACCCAAGGGTGGTCCTCAAATTTTTATTTCTAACCTGTTACCTGTGGTCATTAGGAGATCCTTTATTGCCTCACCTTATTATCAGCTTGTGTGGCTGTCTTATTTGGGAGGACTGATTTGCAGTCACGGCTCGTGCTGGGGAGGGGCGAAGGGGTTTTAAATAAAAAATTTAAAAAACACTTACCTGTGTCGCCACTGCCGCGTTCACGACCGTGCTGCTCCTCTCCTCTTCTATTCAGACAGCCTGTAGGCACAGGCTACCAGCATGCCCTGCTCCAATTCAAACACTGCTCAGAGCAACATCAGGATTGGCTGGGAGCTCCCATCCAGGGTGATCACAGGTAAACTGGGAGCCTGTGCAGGCTCTCTCCAGCACAGCAACTGTGTTGCTGAGCTGGAGAGAGCCCTGTGCGTGTGTGTGTTTGGCTGGCCCAAGTTTATTATTGTTTTTGGGGAAAAGGTTTGCAGCTGCTGCTGCTGGCGGGTGGGGGGGTGGCACTCGTCCGCCCTTATGGAGGAGCCGCCCCTGCTGATTTGGTCCTATTTAATTTTCCCAATAATATATTTGATTCCATTGCAGCTTGGTTATTACTACTTTAGAGGTAGATCTAGATAGGTTACCACAAGCTTGCTCTCCAATTTGTTTTATTTTATGGACTGTGGATTTTAATATACAAAAATGCACCCTTGCAGCCATATTGGTGTGTGGCATAACTGATCCAACAGGTGATCGAGCCCCCCACTTTCGACATAATGGTTATGGGCAGTCACTTTATCATTACTAGAGACCAATATTGGAGTAGATGAAGTCCAGATTCCTGCTTTTAACCTCTTCGCTGCCAGGCCTTTTCCCCCTCCTGTGCCAGGCCTTTTTTTGGCTATTTGGGGCAGTTTGCGCTTAGGCCCTTATAACTTTTTGTCCACATAAGCTAGCCAAGCAAAATTTGCGTCCTTTTTTTCCAACATCCTAGGGATTCTAGAGGTACCCAGACTTTGTGGGTTCCCCTGAAGGAGGCCAAGAAATTAGCCAAAATACAGTGAAAATTTCGTTTTTTTTAAAAAAATGGGAAAAAGTGGATGCAGAAGAAGGCTTGTGGTTTGTTCCCTGAAAATGGCATCAACAAAGGGTTTGCTGTGCTAAAATCACCAGCTTCCCAGCTTTCAGGAACAGGCAGACTTGAATCAGAAAACCCAATTTTTCAACACAAATTTGGCATTTTACTGGGACATACCCCATTTTTACAATTTTGCGTGCTTTCAGCCTCCTTCCAGTCAGTGACAGAAATGGGCATGAAACCAATGCTGGATCCCAGAAACCTAAGCATTTCTAAAACGTAGACAAAATTCTGAATTTAGCAAGGGGTCATATGTGTAGATCTTACAAGGGTTTCCTACAGAAAATAACAACTGAAAAAGAAAAATATTGAGCCAATAAATGAGCTGCACCCTGCAGTGCGTTTTCATTCTATACCCGGTATACAGCAATTCATTTGAGGAAATATAAAGAGTCAAAAATAGCTATCAAGAAAACCTTTGTATTTTCAAAATGGGCACAAGATAAGGTGTTGAGGAGCAGTGGTTATTTGCACATCTCTGAATTCCGGGGTGACCATACCAGCATGTTAATTACAGGGCACTTCTCAAATAGATGTCTTTTTTACACACTCTCTTATATTTGGAAGGAAAAAAATGTAGAGAAAGGCAAGAGGCAATAACACTTGTTTTGCTAATCTATGTTCCCCCAAGTCTCCCGATAAAAATGATACCTCACTTGTGTGGGTAGGCCTAGCGCCCGCAACAGGAAATGCCCCAAAACGCAACGTGGACACATCACATTTTTTTAAAGAAAACAGAGGTGTTTTTTCCAAAGTGCGTACCTGTAGATTTTGGCCTCTAACTCAGCCGGCACCTAGGGAAACCTAGCAAACCAGCACATTTTTGAAAACTAGAGACCTAGGGGAATCCAAGATGGGGTGACTTGTGGGGCTCTGACCAGGTTTTGTTACCCAGAATCCTTTGCAAACATCAAAATTTGACAAAAAAATCACTTTTTCCTCTCATTTCGGTGACAGAAAGGTCTGGAATCTGAGAGGAGCCACAAATTTCCTTCCACCCAGCGTTCCCCTAAGTCTCTCGATAAAAATGGTACCTCACTTCTGTGGGTAGGCCTAGCGCCCACGAAAGGAAATGGCCCAAAACACAACGTGGACACAACAAATTTTTTCACAGAAAACAGAGGTGTTTTTTGCAAAGTGCCTACCTGTGGATTTTGGCCTCTAGCTCAGACGGCCCCACAGGGGGGCAGAAATGTCCTAAAATAAATCCCCCCCCCCCAGGGGAGCCACCCTTGCCTAATGGGTCGCTCCCCATCTCTAAAAAAACAAACAAACAAAAAAAAAAAATTGCCCTGGTGCCTAGAGGGGCAGATCGGCCTAATAATAGGCCGATCTGCCCCCGATGGCCTAAAATAAAATTGCCCCCCCAACCCCCACCCACCCCCCGGGAGCGACCCTTTCCTACGGGGTCGCTCCCCCTGCGTGACATTGGCGCCAAAAAACAGATCCCCGGTGCCTAGTGGTTTCTGCCCCCTTGGGGGCAGATTGAACTAAAATCGGCCAATCTGCCCCCAAGGGGGGCAGAAATGGTCTAAATACAATTTGCCCCCCAGGGGAGCGACCCTTGCCTAATCTAAAAAAACAAACAAACATTTAAAAAAACACACAAAAAAAATTTGCCCTGGTGCCTAGAGGGGCAGATCGGCCTAATAATAGGGGGGGGGGCAGAAATGGCCTAACATAAATTTGCCCCCCAACCCGGGCCCCCCCCCCCCCCCGGAGCAACCCTTGCCTACGGGGTCGCTCCCCCTGCGTGACATTGGCGCCAAAAAAAAAAATACCTGCCGCCTAGTGGTTTCTGCAGAAATGGCCTAAATACAATTTTCCCCTCCAGGGGAGCGACCCTTGTTCAAGGGGTCGCTCCCCATCTGTAAAACAAAAAAAACAAAAAAATCCCCGGTGCCTAGTGGTTTCTTCCCCCCTTGGGGGCAGATCGGCCTAATCAAAATAGGCTGATCTACCCCCCAGGGGGGCAGAAATGGCCTAAAATAATTCCCCCCCCAGGGGAGCGACCCTTGCCTAAGGGGTCGCTCCCCTTGCGTGAAATTCACGAAAACAAAAAAACCTCCCTGGTGTCTAGTGGTTTCTGCGCCCTTCATCAAAATAGGCCATGGGGGGCAGAAATGGCCTAAATATAATTTGCCCCCTAGGGAAGCGACCCCTGCCTAAGGGGTCGCTTCCCACCTAAAAAAAATGATCCCTGGTGCCCTAGAGGTTTCTGCCCCCCCCGGGGACAGATTGGCCTAATAACAGGCCGATCTGCCCCCAGGGGGAGGCAGAAAAGGCCTTCCCAAAATAATGCCCCCCCGGGAGCGACCCTTGCCCAAGGGGTCGCTCCCTTTTGTCCATAACCAACAAAAAAAATAAAAATCCCTGGTGTCTAGTGGGGTTTCAAAAGCCGGATTGCAAGCAATGCTTTTGAAACCCTGGGAGAGACTTCAAAGGGAAGGAAATACATTTCCTTCCCTTTGAAGCCTCTCCGGGCCTCCCCCACGTGATTGAAAGAGAAATGCTGAGCATTTCTCTTTCAATCGCGCTGGAAGTAGAGCTTCCAGCGCGATGGGGGAGACCCTGTGACTAATCAGCACGTGCTCGCGCGCTGACGTCACAGGGGGGGTGGGGGGGGGTCAGGGGTGGAAGGTGAAGGGCTTCCCCTTCCATCCCCGCATTTTGTGCACGGGGGGCGCGCTAGCGCTCCCCCAGTTCCTGTGCCTTGGACAAGGTGACCTCGTCCAAGGCACACTGGAACTGTAGCCTTGGACGAGGTCACCTCGTCCAAGGCACAGAACAGGTTAATCGGCAAAGGAGCTAGTACGATTATTGACCACTTTTTAGTTTCCTTTTCACTTTGGAATTCTGTTACTGATCGTAGAACTATAGAGACTGCAGTAAGTGACCATACTCCATTAGTTGTTTCTCTGTTTATACATACAGAAAGGCAGAGAGATGCTATGAGGTAGAATCATGTTTGAAGTCAGTAGACGTAGATTCCCCAGTTGTGCTCCAGAAGCTGCTAAAAGGTAATGAAACCGACAAGGTTGATAATGTTATTAATCCATATATTTGACACCATTTCTAAGTCACTCAGTGCTTCTCTGACAAGTCTAGGCCCCGGTCTGAAATGAAGCACAGTTGGTTTGATCTCACATAAACTCAGTCCGCTAAATTGTTGCAGATAGCACTGCGTAGTTCACCAAGGGACCACATTGCCATCAAGCAAAATAGGAAGGATTGTAATATGGCTCTAAACAATAGGAAGAGGGTAGAAGCCTGGGCAAATTTAGCCAGAGCAGCTGAAACTAACAATGCCACCCTGGAATGCTGTAAATGCCCCCTTCCTGAAAGATGATACAGTCCCTGGACTTCTCTTGTAGGGGATTTCTATGTGTAGTCGTAAGCACTGAATAGTATTGTCCACGTGCAGGGACCTTGGATCATTTCTTTAACATATCTTCTTAAGTGGAGATTTTTGCCTTTCTTCAGGATGGCCTGTAAAGACACTTCAGAAAGAGACAAATAATGCAGCCTGTATAGCTAGGCTGCAACAACCCAGTTCTTCATCATGAAGTAAAAAATGGGGCAATATAATAAAATTTAGCATAATTTAGTATGTTTTACATATAGTATAAATCTCCTTCACAAACCCCTTTTTATGATAGAGATGAGGGAGAGCAAGGTAGAGTAGCCTCATCAGCTGCCATTATAAGGCTAAAATACAGGCGGTGGCTTTAAAAGCACAGGGACCACCAGTATCCCATCATGCCCAGCTGGTGGCAGTTTCTTCAGTTCTTTTTTCCGGCTCCTGCTGACAGGACCCTAAAGCCTTGAGCTTGAATTTTTATAAGTTTTTTCTCAAAAACATTTTTGTCAGAGATTGGTGACAACACCTTTATTCTACGTCTTTTAACTTTTCCGTCTATTTTCTGACAGAAAATAAAGGCATTTTGTCAAATAAAATGCCTTCACTTTTTGACAAGTGTCCTTGCTGTGGCAGGAAAAAGGCCAGAACAGAGCCACATGAGGTCTGTATTGTAGGAAAGTGCCCCTTTTGGCATGATCACCCCCCCACACTTTTTGCCTGATATCTGATGAGACCTCCCTGGACTATATCTAGTAATCATAGACAACTGCATGTCATTTCTCCTGCTATGTTTCTTACATGTTAAGAGAGACATATGTTCAGTACTTGTAACATGATTTCTAGCTTGGGAAATCAACTATTCCGAATAGCCATTGTTGCGGAAACGTTTTCCAGCAAGTCCAGTTCTTGAGAAAATATCCTGTCATTGCTACAATTCCGTCTAGTTCTGGTCATTTCCCCATAGGGGATGGCGTTAATTTGTGTGCTTGGATGTGCAATGTGAGCATGTAAAATTGAGTTACAAGCGGTGGGTATCCTAAACATTATAGATAATATTTTGTTGTCCACCGTGTGTAAAATAACATCTAGAAATTCAAATTGTTCCGTGCCCACATAATGTGTAAAAAGAAGATTGCAGCTATTGTCCTGATACAGCCCAGTGTTCAAGGATTGCAAAAAGACCTAGGTAAGGAGCCCAGAGATTTTTCTGGGTAAATAGTATTATTTGTTCAAAATTGTTTGTTTCAGCTACCTGTGTGTGTTTTACTGTGGACTCTCTGTGTTTCAGGCAGCCTGGGCTCTTTCAAAGTGGTATTTATTTGAAAATCGTTTTTGCCGTGACTTGTGTGAATTGCCTTGCTAGTTTGTGACCCCCCCCCTTTTTTTCCCTCCTAAGTAAAAAGACTACATACATCTTGCAGAGTGTGTCTTTTAGGAGACTGTTTTAATCTGTTTGTGTGATTTAAATTGTGCTTAAAAACTGTCTGCCCCCCCTATATTTTTTCCTTTAAAAAAGCCCGATTTTAGAGTGTGCGCCCAGCACTATTGCAGTGTTTGTCTCTTAAACAATCTCCCCCTTACCTGGAAAGTAGACTCTGCTAGCTTGGAAGTGTGGATTCAGCCTGTCTGTATCCAAGGAGATTCTGAATAGAGCAGCAGTTGCCTTTCCCCCTGACCACAGGGACTGGACTTAGCTGATTGGATCCCTGAGTCCCTGCTGCACCTGAGACCGCCCCCCCCCCCCACCTGCTCTGGCTCCTTAAGTTTGTGGAGGGAAGCCCAAGACAGCCACCTCCATTTTGGGAGCCTCTGTGCATCTCCCCTGTGTCCTGATACAGCCCAGTGTTCAAGGATTGCAAAAAGACCTAGGTAAGGAGCCCAGAGATTTTTCTGGGTAAATAATATTATTTGTTCAAAATTGTTTGTTTCAGCTACCTGTGTGTGTTTTTACTGTGGACTCTGTGTTTCAGGCAGCCTGGCCTCTTTTAAAGTGGTATTTATTTGAAAATCGTTTTTGCCATGACTTGTGTGAATTGCCTTGCTAGTTTGTGGCGCCCCCCCTGCCACCCCTTTTTCTCTCCTAAGTAAAAAGACTACATACATCTTGCAGAGTGTGTCTTTTAGGAGACTGTTTTAATCTGTTTGTGTGATTTAAATTATGCTTAAAAACTGTCTGCCCCCTGTATTTTTGCCTTTAAAAAAGCCCGATTTTAGAGTGTGCGTCCAGCATAATTGCAGTGTTTGTCTCTTAAACAATCTCCCCCTTACCTGGAAAGTGGACTCTGCTAGCTTGGAAGTGTGGATTCAGCCTGTCTGTATCCAAGGAGATTCTGAATAGAGCAGCAGTTGCCTTTCCCCCTAACCACAGGGTCTGGACTTAGCTGATTGTCTCCCTGAGTTAATGCTGCACCTGAGACCCGCCCCCCCACCTGCTCTGGCCCCTTAAGTTTGTGGAGGGAAGCCCAAGGCAGCCACCTCCATTTTGGGAGCCTCTGTGCATCTCCCCTGTGTCCTGATACAGCCCAGTGTTCAAGGATTGCAAAAAGACCTAGGTAAGGAGCCCAGAGATTTTTCTGGGTAAATAGTATTATTTGTTCAAAATTGTTTGTTTCAGCTACCTGTGTGTGTTTTTACTGTGGACTCTGTGTTTCAGGCAGCCTGGCCTGTTTTAAAGTGGTATTTATTTGAAAATCATTTTTGCTGTGACTTGTGTGAATTGCCTTGCTAGTTTGTGGCACCCCCCCCCTTTTTTCTCTCCTAAGTAAAAATACTACATACATCTTGCAGACTTTGGGCCTCATTATGACCCTGGCGGTAGAGAACCGCCAGGGCCAACGGGGGCGGGAGCACCGCCGACAGGCCGGCGGTGCTCCCTTGGGCATTCTGACCGCGGCGCTTTGGCCGCGGTCAGAACGGGAAAACCGGCGGTCTCCCGCCGGTTTTCCACTGCCCTAAGAATCCTCCAAGGCGGCGCAGCTCGCTGCGCCGCCGAGGGGATTCTGACAATCCTTACCGCCATCCTGTTCCTGGCGGCTCGCCCGCCAGGAACAGGATGGCGGTAAGGATTGTCGTGGGGCCCCTGGGGGCCCCTGCAGTGCCCATGCCAATGGCATGGGCACTGCAGGGGCCCCCGTAAGAGGGCCCGCTAGTATTTCACTGTCTGCGTAGCAGACAGTGAAATACGCGACGGGTGCAGTAGCACCCGTCGCACCTTCCCACTCCGCTGGCTCGATTACGAGCCGGCATCCTCGTGGGAAGGGAGTTTTTCCCTGGGCTGGCGGGCGGTCTTTTGGAGACCGCCCGCCAGCCCAGGGAAAAACTCATAATACCCTCTGCGGTCTTCTGACCGCGGAGCGGTGTTATGGAGGGCGGCATCCTGGCGGGCGGCCTCCGCCGCCCGCCAGGGTCATAATGAGGCCCTGTGTCTGTTAGGAGACTGTTTTAATCTGTTTGTGTGATTTTAATTGTGCTTAAAAACTGTCTGCCCCCCCTGTATTTTTGCCTTTAAAAAAGCCCGATTTTAGAGTGTGCGTCCAACATAATTGCAGTGTTTGTCTCTTAAACAATCTTCCCCTTACCTGGAAAGTGGACTCTGCTAGCTTGGAAGTGTGGATTCAGCCTGTCTGTATCCAAGGAGATTCTGAATAGAGCAGCAGTTGCCTATCCCCCTGACCACAGGGACTGGACTTAGCTGATTGGATCCCTGAGTCCCTGCTGCACCTGAGACCCCCCCCCCCCCACCTGCTCTGGCTCCTTAAGTTTGTGGAGGGAAGCCCAAGACAGCCACCTCCATTTTGGGAGCCTCTGTGCATCTCCCCTGTGTCCTGATACAGCCCAGTGTTCAAGGATTGCAAAAAGACCTAGGTAAGGAGCCCAGAGATTTTTCTGGGTAAATAGTATTATTTGTTCAAAATTGTTTGTTTCAGCTACCTGTGTGTGTTTTTACTGTGGACTCTCTGTGTTTCAGGCAGCCTGGCCTCTTTTAAAGTGGTATTTATTTGAAAATCGTTTTTGCCATGACTTGTGTGAATTGCCTTGCTAGTTTGTGGCGCCCCCCTCCCCCCCTCCCCCCCTTTTTCTCTCCTAAGTAAAAAGACTACATACATCTTGCAGAGTGTGTCTTTTAGGAGACTGTTTTAATCTGTTTGTGTGATTTAAATTGTGCTTAAAAACTGTCTGCCCCCCTGTATTTTTGCCTTTAAAAAAGCCCGATTTTAGAGTGTGCGTCCAGCATAATTGCAGTGTTTGTCTCTTAAACAATCTCCCCCTTACCTGGAAAGTGGACTCTGCTAGCTTGGAAGTGTGGATTCAGCCTGTCTGTATCCAAGGAGATTCTGAATAGAGCAGCAGTTGCCTTTCCCCCTAACCACAGGGTCTGGACTTAGCTGATTGTCTCCCTGAGTTCCTGCTGCACCTGAGACCCGCCCCCCCCCCCCACGTGCTCTGGCCCCTTAAGTTTGTGGAGGGAAGCCCAAGACAGCCACCTCCATTTTGGGAGCCTCTGTGCATCTCCCCTGTGTCCTGATACAGCCCAGTGTTCAAGGATTGCAAAAAGACCTAGGTAAGGAGGCCAGAGATTTTTCTGGGTAAATAGTATTATTTGTTCAAAATTGTTTGTTTCAGCTACCTGTGTGTGTTTTTACTGTGGACTCTGTGTTTCAGGCAGCCTGGCCTGTTTTAAAGTGGTATTTATTTGAAAATCATTTTTGCCGTGACTTGTGTGAATTGCCTTGCTAGTTTGTGGCACCCCCCCCTTTTTTCTCTCCTAAGTAAAAAGACTACATACATCTTTCAGACTGTGTCTTTTAGGAGACTGTTTTAATCTGTTTGTGTGATTTAAATTGTGCTTAAAAACTGTCTGCCCCCCCTGTATTTTTGCCTTTAAAAAAGCCCGATTTTAGAGTGTGCGTCCAACATAATTGCAGTGTTTGTCTCTTAAACAATCTCCCCCTTACCTGGAAAGTGGACTCTGCTAGCTTGGAAGTGTGGATTCAGCCTGTCTGTATCCAAGGAGATTCTGAATAGAGCAGCAGTTGCCTTTCCCCCTGACCACAGGGTCTGGACTTAGCTGATTGGCTCCCTGAGTTCCTGCTGCACCTGAGCCCCCCCCCCTCCCCCACCTGCTCTGGCCCCTTAAGTTTGTGGAGGGAAGCCCAAGACAGCCACCTCCATTTTGGGAGCCTCTGTGCATCTCCCCTGTGTCCTGATACAGCCCAGTGTTCAAGGATTGCAAAAAGACCTAGGTAAGGAGCCCAGAGATTTTTCTGGGTAAATAGTATTATTTGTTCAAAATTGTTTGTTTCAACTACCTGTGTGTGTTTTTACTGTGGACTCTCTGTGTTTCAGGCAGCCTGGCCTGTTTTAAAGTGGTATTTATTTGAAAATCATTTTTGCCGTGACTTGTGTGAATTGCCTTGCTAGTTTGTGGCACCCCCCCCTTTTTTCTCTCCTAAGTAAAAAGACTACATACATCTTGCAGAGTGTGTCTTTTAGGAGACTGTTTTAATCTGTTTGTGTGATTTAAATTGTGCTTAAAAACTGTCTGCCCCCCTGTATTTTTGCCTTTAAAAAAGCCAGATTTTAGAGTGTGCGCCCAACACTATTGCAGTGTTTGTCTCTTAAAAAATCTCCCCCTTACCTGGAAAGTAGACTCTGCTAGCTTGGAAGTGTGGATTCAGCCTGTCTGTATCCAAGGAGATTCTGAATAGAGCAGCAGTTGCCTTCTCCCCCTGACCACAGGGACTGGACTTAGCTGATTGGCTCCCTGAGTCCCTGCTGCACCTGAGACCCCCCCACCCCCCCCCCCCATCTGCTCTGGCCCCTTAAGTTTGTGGAGGGAAGCCCAAGACAGCCACCTCCATTTTGGGAGTCTCTGTGCATCTCCCCTGTGTCCTGATACAGCCCAGTGTTCAAGGATTGCATAAAGACCTAGGCAAGGAGCCCAGAAAGTTTTCTGGGTAAATAGTATTATTTGTTCAAAATTTTTTGTTTCAGCTACCTGTGTGTGTTTTACTGTGGACTCTCTGTGTTTCAGGCAGCCTGGCCTCTTTTAAAGTGGTATTTATTTGAAAATCGTTTTTGCCGTGACTTGTGTGAATTGCCTTGCTAGTTTGTGGCACCCCCCACCTTTTTTCTCTCCTAAGTAAAAAGACTACATACATCTTGCAGAGTGTGTCTTTTAGGAGACTGTTTTAATCTGTTTGTGTGATTTAAATTGTGCTTAAAAACTGTCTGCCCCCCTGTATTTTTGCCTTTAAAAAAGCCCGATTTTAGAGTGTGCGTCCAGCACTATTGGAGTGTTTGTCTCTTAAACAATCTCCCCCTTACCTGGAAAGTAGACTCTGCTAGCTTGGAAGTGTGGATTCAGCCTGTCTGTATCCAAGGAGATTCTGAATAGAGCAGCAGTTGCCTTTCCCCCTGACCACAGGGATTGGAGTTCAGTTAACTTGCTCCTTATATAAGTTCCTTTTGGTTGTTGCATATGCTGTTGTGATAGGTTGTTGGGAGATGGTGTTTCATTGGTTGCTGGCTCCAGGGCTGCAGTTATGATTGGTTGGATAGGGCTGGAATTCTGATTGGCTGTTGTCTCTAGGTCTGAGATTCTGATTGGCTGTTGGTTCTTGGGCTGTGATTGGTGGATAGGGCTGAGATTCTGATTGGCTGTTGGTTCTAGGGCTGTGATTGGTGGATAGGGCTGAGATTCTGATTGGCTGTTGGTTCTAGGGCTGTGATTGGTGGATAGGGCTGAGATTCTGATTGGCTGTTGGTTCTAGGGCTGTGATTGGTGGATAGGGCTGAGATTCTGATTGGCTGTTGGTTCTAGGGCAGTGATTGGTGGATAGGCCTGGGATTCTGATTGGCTGTTGGTTCTAGGGCTGTGATTGGTGGATAGGGCTGAGATTCTGATTGGCTGTTGGTTCTAGGGCGGTGATTGGTGGACAGGGTTGGGGTTATGATTGGCTGTTGGTTCTAGGGCTGTGATTGGTGGATAGGGCTGGGATTCTGATTGGTTGCTGGTTTTAGGGCTGGGGCTGTGATTGGTGGTCAGGAATAGGGCTATGATTGGTGATTAGGGCTGGGTCTCCCATTAGTTGGTTGAATCAGGGCTTGAAATTGGATTGGCTAGGGTTAGGACCAGCTTCTTATTGGCCAGTAGGGCTATAAAAGGCTAGGACTCAGGGCGTCTCAGCCTGAGCGTCGAGGCTAAGGGCGGAGAGGACAAGGGCAGTGTAGGAAGTTGGCTCTGTATGCACTGTTTCAAAGTAAGGAATAGTATGCACAGAGTCCAAGGGTACCCCTTAGAAGTAAGATAGTGGCAAAAAGAGATAATTCTAATGCTCTATTTTGTGGTAGTGTGGTCGAGCAGTAGGCTTATCAAAGGAGTAGTGTTAAGCATTTGTTGTACACACACAGGCAATAAATGAGGAACACACACTCAGAGACAATTCCAGGCCAATAGGTTTTTGTATAGAAAAATATATTTTCTTAGTTTATTTTAAGAACCATAGGTTCAAGATTTACATGTAATACTTCAAATGAAAGGTATTGCTGGTAGGTACTTTAGGAACTTTGAATTAGCAAAATAGAATATACAGTTTTCACATAAATGACATATAGCTATTTTAAAATTAGACAGTGCAATTTTCAACAGTTCCTGGGGGGAGTAAGAGTTTGTTAGTTTTTGCAGGTAAGTAAACCACCTACGGGGTTCAAGTTTGGGTCCAAGGTAGCCCACCGTTGGGGGTTCAGAGCAACCCCAAAGTTATCACACCAGCAGCTCAGGGCCGGTCAGGGGCAGAGGTCAAAGTGGTGCCCAAAATGCATAGGCTTCAATCGAGAAGGGGGTGCCCTGGTTCCAGTCTGCCAGCAGGTAAGTACCCGCGTCTTTGGAGGGCAGACCAGGGGGGTTTCGTAGGGCACCGGGGGAGACACAAGTCGACACAGAAAGTACACCCTCAGCGGCACGGGGGCAGCCGGGTGCAGTGTGCAAACAAGCGTTGGGTTTGTAATAGAAAGCAATGGGAGACCAAGGGGTCTCTTCAGCGATGCAGGCAGGCAAGGGGGGGCTCCTCGGGGTAGCCACAACCTGGGCAAGGGAGAGGGCCTCCTGGGGGTCGCTCCTGCACTGGAGGTCGGATCCTTCAGGCCCTGGGGGCTGCGGGTGCAGAGTTGTTACCAGGCGTCGGATCTTAGGAGCAGGCAGTCGCGGTCAGGGGGAGCCTCAGGATTCCCTCTGCAGGCGTTGCTGTGGGGGCTCAGGGGGGGCAACTCTGGCTACTCACGGTCTTGCAGTTGCCGGGAAGTCCTCCCTGAAGGGTTTGTTCTCCACAAGTTGAGCCGGGGGCGTCGGGTGCAGAGTGCCAAGTCTCACGCTTCCGGCTGGAAACGCGTGTTGTTTTAAAGTTGTTCCTTTGTTACAAAGTTGCAGTCTTTGGTGAACAGAGCCACTGTCCTCGGGAGTTCTTGGTCCTTCTATATGCAGGGCAGTCCTCTGAGGCTTCAGAGGTCGCTGGTCCCTGTGGAAAGCGTTGCTGGAGCAGTGTCTTTAGAAGTGGGGAGACAGGCCGGTAGAGCTGGGGCCAAAGCAGTTGGTGTCTCCGTCTTCTCTGCAGGGTTTTTCAGCTTAGCAGTCCTCTTCTTCTTAGGTTGCAGGAATCTGAGTTCCTAGGTTCTGGGGAGCCCTTAAATACTAAATTTAAGGGCGTGTTTAGGTCTGGGGGGTTAGTAGCCAGTGGCTACTAGCCCTGAAGGTGGGTACACCCTCTTTGTGCCTCATCCCTGAGGGGAGGGGGGCACATCCCTAATCCTATTGGGGGAATCCTCCATCTGCAAGATGGAGGATTTCTAAAAGTTAGAGTCACCTCAGCTCAGGACACCTTAGGGGCTGTCCTGACTGGCCAGTGACTCCTCCTTGTTTTTCTCATTATCTCCTCCGGCCTTGCCGCCAAAAGTGGGGCCGTGGCCGGAGGGGGCGGGCAACTCCACTAGCTGGAGTGCCCTGGGGTGCTGTAACAAAGGGGGTGAGCCTTTGAGGCTCACCGCCAGGTGTTACAGTTCCCGCAGGGGGAGGTGTGAAGCACCTCCACCCAGTACAGGCTTTGTTACTAGCCACAGAGTGACAAAGGCACTCTCCCCATGTGGCCAGCAACATGTCTGGTGTGTGGCAGGCTGCTAAAACTAGTCAGCCTACACGGATAGTCGGTTAAGGTTTCAGGGGACACCTCTAAGGTGCCCTCTGGGGTGTATGTTACAATAAAATGTACACTGGCATCAGTGTGCATTTATTGTGCTGAGAAGTTTGATACCAAACTTCACAGTTTTCAGTGTAGCCATTATGGTGCTGTGGAGTTCGTGCATGACAGACTCCCAGACCATATACTCTTATGGCTACCCTGCACTTACAATGTCTAAGGTTTTGCTTAGACACTGTAGGGGCATAGTGTTCATGCACTTATGCCCTCACCTATGGTATAGTGCACCCTGCCTTAGGGCTGTAAGGCCTGCTAGAGGGGTGACTTATCTATACTGCATAGTCAGTGTGAGGTTGGCATGGCACCCTGAGGGCAGTGCCATGTCGACGTAGTCTTTTTATCCCCACTAGCACACACAAGCTGGCAAGCAGTGTGTCTGTGCTGAGTGAGGGGTCCCCAGGGTGGCATAAGATATGCTGCAGCCCTTTGAGACCTTCCCTGGCATTAGGGCCCTTGGTACCAGGGGTACCTGTTACAAGGGACTTACCTGGATGCCAGGGTTTGCCAATTGTGGAAACAAAAGTACAAGTTCGGGAAAGAACACTGGTGCTGGAGCCTGGTTAGCAGGCCTCAGCACACTTTCAAATCAAAACTTAGCATCAGCAAAGGCAAAAAGTCAGAGGGTAACCATGCCAAGGAGGCATTTCCTTACAGGCAGTTGTCTGTTTGGGCCTGTTTGGGACTGGTAGGGACTAGGGACTAGGGCCAGAAATGCTGCCCAATTCACATATGACCATGAATGGTTTCAGCCCCTACACATCCCTCAACATGCAAGCACATATTCTACAAAGGCATCCAACTCATGCATCACAAACTGACCACAGACAGGTTGCATTGCCCCATCACCCAACACAATACCCTACATACAACACATATACACATACCCCCCACAACCACTACAGTCAAACACCTTAATTCTCACAGCAAACACTACTCTGTCCACTCCCACTAACACAGCCTGCCATCACCCACACAATACAAAACTACAACATACATTTCTCTCAGTTTCAGTCTCCCAGATACACACTCTCTGCTCATACTAACCAACAACACTATCCGCTGTTCGCTCCACACAGACCACCTGTCATCATAACAATGCCCAAACCCTGCCTTCAAACACATCATCTACAAACACTCTTCCTCTCTCTTCACCAATTACACACAAGCATACAATCCCCACATTTCACTCCACCACACATATTACCTCTTCTGGTCATCACAACTAATACTAACTTCCCTGACACAAACCCATCACCTCTTACACACCTCATACATTCATCTCCAAAACACATCAACTCCCCCATCTAACACTCAAATTCCACTTAGCAGCACTAACTCACATACAAATCCCTCACCAAAACCAACTACACCAATATCCCCTCTCATTATTCCACAAAAACAATACCGACCACAAACATCAGCACATCAAAGCAAAACAAACTTACATTACACTCATCGTCATACCCACTCCCACCCCCAGGACTACACAAAGAATACAAATTTCATCCTAACTCCACCCCTACCCCCCCACTCTTCACAAACACCTACCACAAGCACCCCAACCCAGCAACTTTCATTCACTCGCCTCTCCTCCATTGCACAATTTAGAGCCTTACATCATGATCCACATGCTCCTCCACCACCCCTCACCCATACTCCATCCACACTAAACAAACACAAACAAAATAAAAAACATGCCACTCATAGCAACCTTGCATCCCCTTGTCTGTTACATAATAAAACTACCCTACAAAAAACACGACACTCCTCATGGCTCTCTCAGCCACCAAGTCCACCACCCACACACACAGACCCGACAAAATGCCTCCTTAACCTGCTGGAAGAGGAACACTATGTTGAAAAGCAAGACTATTGTGAGCCTCAAACAGTTATCACAACTAGCAACACTCCTGCTTCAAGCTCACATTACACTACTTACCCTTCTACTAAACAAAACAACACTACCACTAACACACCTTTTCTAAAATGCCAGCTCATAAATGCTCGATCACTCTCAAAAAACAAGCACCACATCTACGACCTGCTCACAGACACACAACCTGACTTACTATTCATTACTGAATCCTGGTTGGGAGATGACATGGCACCAGTGTTGCACGAAGCCGCTCCTCTGGGCTATCAAACCATCACTCAAAACCGTATAGGCAAGAGAGGAGGTGGACTAGCTATTATATTCAAACAGGCAATGAACCTCAGTAAAACAGACAACATCTCCAGACAAGGTTGTGAAGCCCTCCTTACCAGATGCCACCCTACTCCAACTTCCTCCTGTAACTTTCTCCTCCTTTACAGACCTCCACCTAACAACTCCACTTTCCCAGATGCTTTTCTAGACACAGTCTCAAACCTTATTACACTATACTCCAATCTATGCATTCTTGGGGATCTAAACATTTGGTTTGACAAACCCAATATGCCCCATCCAAAAGCTATCACCACTGGCCTACTCGCATTGAACCTACATCAGATTGTACACAATCCCACACACATCGCTGGTCACATCCTAGATGTCATTTTTGCTAAGCCTGAACTAGTTACTATTCATAGCATCACACCAATCTCCTGGTCAGACCACCATATGATAACTTTCCGACATACAACTCCACAAATCAACACACCCCACAACTACTTACATACATACACCTATCGACCATGGAGCAAACTCAATTTGGATCACTTAGAAACACAACTAACAGCAAACACAGATCTAGATACAATTAATTCTGTACCAAAACTTTATGAGTGGCTACAGGAAGCTTTTGATGTCCTAATACCACTCAGAAAAACTAAACACGACAAAAGAAAACCAATACCTTTGAGAAACACAGAACTTAAAAAGATAAAGCAATAAATCAGAAAGTTGCAGCAGACCTGGCTCAAAACAAACAACAGTCAAGACAAACTGCAGCTACACAAACTTAACAGGATATACAAATCATCAATCAAAAAAGCTAAAAAAAGATACTACTCAGACAGATTTCAAAATGCTCAATCTACAACCAAGGAACTTTATAAAATTCTCAATGAATTTCGAAAACCTACATGCATGGAAGGAAGTCATCCCACTACTCAAGATTTCACAAACAAATTGGCAACTCACTACACAACAAGGCAGACACATTGGACTCCTATTTAAAACAGAAGAAAACCATCAGCACCAACCCCTTTCCTAAAATACCCTTTAAGAATAAACCATCCCAACCTCTACAGTCCCAGGATGATTTTATGGATTTGCTTAAAGCAAGCACACCTTCTGGTTGCCCTTCTGACCCTTGCCCACCACAAATCTTCAAGAACATCCTTCTATCTACTTCTGCTGCCACACCTGTAAGAAGAATCATCAACAACTCTTTAACTTCAGGAACTTTTCCTGCAGACCTGAAAAAGGCATACATACGACCTTTATTTAAAGAAAACAAACCTAGACCCGCAAGACCCCAACAACTACAGACCAATCACAAATGGACCTTTCCTGGGCAAATTGATAGAAAGAGCAGCATTCACCCAGATGTCACAATTCATTGAAGACAATTCTATACTTTCAGACTTCCAAACTGGATTCCGCCAAGGAAGAAGCACTGAATCAGCACTCATGGCAATGTGGGACGATCTTAAAAACACAGTCGACCGAAATGGAGTTGCTGCACTTCTTCTCTTGGACCTCTCAGCTGCTTTTGATACGGTTGACCATGACACCCTAACTCAAAGACTCCACGAAGCCGGCATACAAGGGATTGCTCTCGACTGGATTACTTCCTATCTTCAAAAAAGATCGAATATCATCCACTCGCCCCCCTTCTCCTCCGAACCCTACCTCACAAAAGCAGGGGTCCCCCAAGGGTCAATCATCTCACCTTTGCTTTTCAACATCTACATGATATCTTTACCAGAACTGATCAATGATTTCCATCTCACATGCTACAACTATGCGATGACACACAAATACTACTTAAATTAGAATGCCCCAAAAACATTGAAAACTCACAAATCTTCAGTTGCCTCAGAGCCGTTGATCAGCGGATGACCTGGAGCCATCTCAAACTAAATACCTCCAAAATAGAAATACTCATATGTGGTGACTGGAAGAATTATGACCCTCTGTGCGTCTGGCTTACGATCTCGGACCACCTCCTCAATTATCCAAGGAAGTTAAAAACCTAGGAATCACCATGGATTCCAAGTTAACTATCAATGCCCAAGTAGACAAATTAGCACGCACAAGCTTCTTCACCTTAAAGACTTTACGACGCATCTTCCCCCACCTCGGATTTCCACACAAGGTGCAAGCTACTATCTCGCTTGCACTATCCAAACTGGATTATGCCAATAGCCTCTACCATGGATCATCTCTATCTGTTATGAAAAAACTACAACGTATCCAGAATTCCGCAGCCAGGCTACTATTACATATAAAGCCGCAAGCCCACATCTCCCCTGCCTTGAGAGCACTACACTGGTTACCCGTTGCCAGAAGATGCTCTTTCAAGCTGCTTTGTATCACCTACAAAGCTATACATGGAACAGGACCGCTACTTATCAGAAAGAAAATGACCAAATACAGCCAACAAAGAACCCTCCGCTCAAGATTGGCACCCCGCCTTAGAACACCACCATACAAGAAAAAGACTATAGGTGGTACATCCTTCACCGTCCAAGCAGCCAAACTATGGAATTCATTACCCCCAACTATGAGAGCCACAGATAACTTTCTTGTCTTCAGAAAACTACTTGGCTCTTTCCTTCATAACCACCTTATTCAAACAACTACGAACTGCATATGCCTATGTTGATAAATATTGTTTTCACATTATATGTATATTTCTATTTATTTATAGTTCCTTTAGAAAATATGTATTGCTACTATGTCATAACAATAAAATACACACACACTCTTTAAACCTGTCTGACTAAGTATTTTTTACCCATGATTCTAATTATGTATTGTATGTGCATATGTGTGTGTATATATATATATATATATATATGTATGTGTATATGTTGTTTCTGTGCTTGGCATGTTCGTGGATCATTGCATAGCTCCTGGGTGGGTTGTTATACTAGATATCTATGAATTCCTGCTCTCATCTTATCACACTTATCTACTCATCACTCTTATGTCATGTCTCTATCAAACTATCCTCCATTCTCACTCTGACTCATCCCAAATCCCTTCTACCACTTTCATCTCCTAAATATCTCTGCCTAAGCTCTTCCCTCCGCTTCCACATCTAACTCACCAAACCTCACTCTACTACTGTGACCTCCCACACAACCCTACTAAATTCTCCTGCATTTATCTCACCCTCCTACTATGCTCTCCCTAACCCTTCCACATACTCTTTCCCCCTCAGCCCCCCTTTACTCATCCCAAGCCTTTGGGTTGAGTAAATGAAGGATATATTCCCAATTAACACTTCTGGATTTCTTTCCTCCTCCACCCCTCCATTACTCCAGTCAATCTAACTAACAAACTCTCATATCCGCGGCTCAAATTAACTCATAATAATACTAAAACTGTACTCATTATTTAACGATACTAATCCATCACTAATTCTTGTTGGGTTCCAGAGTAGCGTGCTACTCATTGAAAAGCGCTTCAATGCCTCGTCAGGGGTAGTAAGCGCTATATAAATACGATTACAATACAATACGATATTGTCATTCAGGTTATTAATCAAGATATCTAACTCTATTTGTGTGCCAGTCCAATATGTCGTCTATGTACCTTCCCCAGTACAAAACATGTAAAGTTGCTGGTTGACAGTCTGACCATAAATGATGTTTCTCAAAGTGTCCAATATAGAGGTTGGCAGATGAAGGGGAAAATTTTGCCCCCATAGCAACACCTTGCGCTTGTCTGTACCAGTTCCCATCATGTATAAAAACATTCTCTAAAACAAGTCTAGCAAGATCTAGTAACATTTCTGTATGTTCATATAAGATTGCATCCCTTTAGGAGAGTGTGGAAGCCAATGACCCAGACCTTTCTCTAGTGGAATGGATGTATATAGAGAATTCACATCCAAAGTGAGAAACTTGCAATCCACTGTCCAGTCCACATCTTCTAGTTGACATAAAAGATAATTTGTGTCCTGATAAAAGATGTTAAATTTCGAACCAAGGGTTGCAGAAAAGTATCTGTATTTTCATAAATGTGTTCAGTTGGTGCACCAATCCCAGATATAATGGGCCTACCCGGAGGAAGAGTGCCTGCCTTGGGATTACCAAGATAAAGGGTGCTTGTAGTGTAGTGATGTACATGTACTTACACTCGTAATCAAAAATGAGGCAGTGCTTTCTCCAGTAGGAGAGTCTCTTTTCAATCATGTGTGTGACCTCCACATGTGGGTTACCAGTCAGTTGTTCATATGCCTGTCCAACCGAGAATTGTCTATTGATTTCTGCAATGTAGTCTGATCTATTCATAGATCCCCATTGTCCCCATTATTGGCCTCCCTGATCACAATGTCCTTGTGGTAAGCCAGTGTTTCAAAGCTGACCGTTCATTGATGCCGAGGTTGTCCTTGTGACTTTTCCAATCAAAACCATGTGTGCTTTCCAAATGATATAAATGTGTTGTGACTAACTTATAAAATACATCAATATAATTCTCAGGGGAGAGGACTAGAGTAAAAGGAGATTTGGGTTTAAGTCTGCTATCTAGCTCCAAATTAGGTTCAATATCAAGATGTACCAATATGTCATGTATAGATGCTGGAGGTAAATCATCATGATCAAAAGACAGAACTAACTGAATATCTTGTATGTCCATGATCATTCTGTTACATTTTAATCTAGGATAGTTACTACTAGTATTTGATCAAGGTTTTTCCATAAAGTATTTTTTCAATTTCAAATAACATACAAATTTAAAAATGTAATAGAACTGTAGGAAAGTGCCGTCTTTCTTGGCATGGTTACCCCCATTTTTCTGACTGTTGTCAGTGTGTTTGACCATGTGCACTGGGATCCTACTAACCAGGATCCCAGTGGTTATGCTCTCTCCTGTAAATTCTGGTAACTGTACCTTTTTCTTCCCACATTTGGCATATTGGTCCCCCCACGTAAGTCCCTGGTATATTGTACCCAGGGCATTGAGGTGCCAAGGGATCCCTATGGGATGTAGCAGTTTTTCTGCCACCCATAGTATCAGCACTCCCCGAGGAAAGTAAATCTCCATGTGCTGCGAGTACGCTGCCATAATATCTATTTCAGTGGTTCCCAACCTGTGGTCCGGGGACCCCTGGGGGTCCGCGAAGCCTTCTCAGGGGGTCCGCGATAGCCTAGAAAATTACATAATGTTAACAAATATTGACAAATTAGGTCCCCAGCTTCCAGTAATGACTCAGGCGGGGGTCCCCGGATTCCCATGATGATTCAGTGGGGGTCCCTGGGTTCCATTAATGTTAAAGTGGGGGTCCACAGAAATCAAAAGGTTGGGAACCACTGATCTATTTAAAGGATAGTCCCTTTTCCACTACTTCCTTAAATACGGGTAATAAATACAAACATAGGACTGCTATCCCATTCCCTACTAAATAGCAGACACAAACAAAAGAGTTCTCTAACCCCTGATCTCTGGATTAGGGCAAGCGCCATCTTTGTGCAATAATACATCACCTATTCCCAAGTGTCGTTATCACACTGATAGCTCCTAGTTCACCCAAAAGACATAAGTCATATGTCCAGGACTCCCCCAGGTAACCATCCCTTACCTGTGGAATGATTTCTGGTATGAAAAACACAATGATAAGCGTACCATAGTACCGTCATTGAACTATTGTATAGTCAAACCCCTAGTAAACATAAACAAAGGACTCTCAGTTGAAATTACAATTGTAAATTCCATAGTATTTGCAACCATGTGTGTGCACCTCTAACCATTCATTAAATTTATGAACATAGTTCCAAAACATATTTGTTACTTAAATATACATCCAAACTATCAACTTACACCAATCTGGTTATCAGTGATCCTACTTTCCCTCAATCAATCAATCAGTCAATCAATTATTCAATCAGGGGATTTGTAAAGCGCACTACTCACCCGTGAGGGTGTCAAGGCGCTGAGGAGGGGAGAGGAGAAGGATGAGGGGAGGTGTTGCTACTGCTCGAACAGCCAGGTCTTGAGAAGTTTCCTGAAGGTAAGATCTTTGGTCTGGCGCAGGTGGGTGGGAAGAGTGTTCCACGTTTTGACAGTGAGGTGTGAAAATGATCTACCGTCGGTTGTAGTTCTGCGGACGCATGGAACGGTTGCGAGGGCGAGGTCAGCGGAGCAGAGATGCTGGGTCGGGGTGTAGAAGGAGAGTCGTTTGTTGAGGTATTCTGGACCGGTGTTTTGCAGTGCTTTGTGAGCATGGATGAGGAGTTTGAAGGTGATTCTTTTGTTGACTGGGAGCCAGTGCCTGTCTTTCGGGTGGTGTGTGATGTGGCAGTGGTGGGGGATGTGAGGTACTGGGTTTTTCAGAACCGGTACTGATCCGGTAACCCAGCGGTGCCAGAGTACACCCAAAGACCTCGGGTACTTTCCTGATTCAGACTACAGAAACTCAGAGTCTTCTAGGTGAAGTCAAAGATCGAATTTATTGGCTGCAACCAATTGACAAGTGTCCTAGAAGTACAACAGCACGATTTGTATGTTCTCAGGAGACTGTGTTTCAATGCAAAGTCAGGTTTCCTTATATACAGTTTTTTAAGCTTCAGGCAAACATTCTTGACATTTTGGTTGGTCATTCACATGTTTTTACTACAAAGGAAAAAACAGTGTCATGATGAAACCTTATATTTCATGTCATCCAACCCATAATAAATTACCCGGCAAGGCCTAGTATTTTACATCAGATAAGTGTGGACCCCCAATAAAAACGGGCACCTCCCCCTCGTAAAGTAAGAAGAAGAAAAGAGCAGGTGCAGGTGTGAGCAAGATTAGGCAGGGTGTGTGAGCGATAATAAGGGTTTTATGGCATGGTGTGCCTTGATGCTATCTGATTCGGCCACTGGGAGAGGGACTGACCAAACAGGTTTGGCCTGAGGCAATGGTTCCAGCTTGCCCAGGCCAGAGAGAAGTCAATCAAGGTGTACGTGTCCTTGGAATCAAATCTGACTGTATTATAAGCCTATGTGAGGGCAACTTTTAAAAATGGCTGCTGTGTATAAAATGGGAGCCACGAGTGCAGGATGAAAATGGCGATTTCGAGGTGAAAACGCTGCTGGAATTGAGCGAAAATGCTCATGCTTAGTGTACTAGTCATTATCGGTCTTTTGATACTAAAATCGTACTGCTGTGGCAAAGTAAATTACATGGGTCCAGAATTTTTAGAACCACAGATGTCTAGGATGAGGTGTGCGTAAGCATTCTGGATACGTTGCAGCCTCTTCTGGAGTTTGGCCGTGGTTCCTGCATAGAGGGCATTGCCGTGGTCCAGCTTGCTGCTTACGAGGGCTTAGGTGATTGTTCTTCTGGTTTTGGTGGATATCCATTTGCAGATTTTTCGGGGCATGCGGAGGATGTTGGAGGAGGAGATGGCGTTGACTTGCTGGGTCATGGATAGTGAGGGGTCCAAGATGAATCTTAGGTTGCATGCGTGGTCGGTGGGAGTTGGAGCGGTTTCGAGAGTGGTAGGCCACCAGGAGTCATCCCATGCAGAGGGGGTGGAGCCAAAGATAAGGACTTCCGTCTTGTCTGACTTGAGTTTGAGGCAGCTGCTCTTCATCCATTCGGCGATTGCCTTCATTCCTTCGTGGAGGTAGGTCTTGGCGGAGTCCTTGGTGAGGGAGAGGATCAGCTGGGTGTCGTCGACGTATGAGATGATGTTGAGGTTGTGGGATCGGGCGATGTTAGCGAGCGGGGCCATGTAGACGTTGAAGAGGGTTGGGCAGAGGGACCCTGGGGTATGATTTTGGTGGCCTCTGAGCAGAATGGGGGGAGGCGGACTCTCGGGGTTCTGCTGGTGAGAAAGGAGGTGACGCAGTCCAGGGCTCTGTCGCAGATTCCAGTATTGCTGAGGCGTGAGCGTAGGGTGTGGTGGCAGACGGTGTCGAACGCGGCCGAGAGGTCCAGGAGGATGAGGGCCTCGGTTTTGCCGCTGTCCAGTATGGTTCTGATGCCGTCGGTGGCGGCGATGAGGGCGGTTTCGGTGCTGTGGTTGCTGCGTAATCCGGATTGGGAAGGGTCCAGGGTGCGGTTCTCCACTAGGAAGCGGGTTAGTTGTCTGTTGATGCCCTTCTTGATGACTTTTGCCGGGAAGGGGAGCAGGGAGATAAGCCAGAAGTTCTTGAGGTCCTTTGGGTTTTTTATGGCGGGCGTTGATCTCAGCGTGTTTCCAGCTCTCTGGGAAGGTGGCGGACTCGAAGGAGCTGTTGATGATCTTCCGTAGTTGGGGTGCGATGACGGAGCTTGCTTTATTGAGGATGTGGTGAGGGCAGGGGTCAGATGGAGAGCCAGAGTGGATGGTGTTCATGATTTCGATGGTGTCGTTGTCATTGACGGGGGTCCAGGAGAGCAGGAGATTGATCAGAGGTGAATCTGTGGTGTTGGTGGTTGCCGAGGGGGTCAGGCTGCTGAAGCTGTCTTGGGTGTCTGCAATCTTGAGGTGGAAGTAGGAGGCTAGGGAGTTGCAGAGGTCTTAGGTTGGTGGGATGTAGTTGATGTTGGAGCTGGGGTTGAAGAGTTCCTTCACGACGTTGAAGAGCTCCTTGTAGCTGTGTTTCAGTTTGGAATCCATATAACCATCCATCCTCACCCATTGTGAAATATTATTAATTTCCCCCAAAATACTCAAATTCTTGATCTGTATTCAGCCCATCCTCAACTACTCTCAGATGCATGATCCATAATGACTGCTTCCTCCTAAGAGCCAGTTCTGTATTCAGTATTTATATGTACAGGTATTTATTTTTCTTGAACAGTAATTTCGATCTCGCATTAAATGATGAATTCCGGACCTTTTGTCTACTGTATGGCTTAGGTTACCTGTGTTTCATTACAGTTACTTGGATCTAGTTGAATCTAGTTAACAATCAGCCGCATTGTATTATGCTACTTGATGGTAGGTTCTGGCAGTGTCTGGCAGTGGCTATTTTCTGTTTAGGATAGTGTTTGTCTGTGGCACTTCCTAGGGTTCACTTAGGTTATGGCTTCTTGTTGTTTCACTATGGACTCACACCCCTTCTGGCTATTTGTTTTACACATCACATTGGGGTGCACTATCTTGGTTTGTTTTTGTGTCATTGGTATTTACTCGCTTTATATGGATACAGTGGTGGTTGGATGTCATGTCCTTTAAGATGTCAATTCAAGTTCATGTGTACTGAATATATCCTCTGTACTTTACAGCCTTGAAATAGTCTCAGTGGTGATGAAACATGTGTTGGCTGTCGATGTGTTTGATAAATGAAGGACTGGCTCTACCTGATTGAAATTGTTCATGCTTTGACTTTGTAAGAAGAAGTCCTCGTCCAGTAAAAAGACTGGGTCATGTACTGGAACTTTTGTGATTTCATTTTTGCAAACAAATACTACACTGGACTTATATTAAGTGCTGTGGTTCTACCTTGGTGTGTTGTTTTGGAGGATGTTAGCCAATACTGATAGGAATGTGCTCCCCCCCCCCAAATGGAGTGGGCAGAGGAAGGATGTATCCATCCTCAGGGTCAGTAGCCGTAGCTACTGCCCTCTGACCCTTGTAGCACCACTAAATCTAGTATTAAGGGGCACCCCTGAGCCTTGCTTTTCAGATTCCTGGCAACCTGGAAGAAGAAGGACTGAAGAACTGCGCCAGCTCCAGACGACAACTGACTTGGCCCCCAGCCCTACTGGCCTAACTGCAACTTCAAGATTCCTGCTACAAAAAGGCAACACATCCTGCAGAACCAGTAACCTCTCCAAACCCCCAGAGGACTGCCTGCCTACCCAAGGACCTAGATCTCCAGAGGGCAGCGGCCCTATCTACAAAGAAACATCCAAGAAGGACTCCAGAACCGCCGTGGATCTGCGAGTCCTGCCCATGCTGCACCCAACACCCATGGCCCATGTCCAGGTAGCACACTGGTCCAGAGAAGTTCCCCAGGCCATCGCGAAGCAAGTCCACCCTGGGTTGACCCCTCCTGACCAACACAACGATGCCTGCAGCCTAAATCTAGAGGACCCCCCTGACTGCAATCAGTTCCGGTGAAGATTTCCCAATGCCAAAAGGTACCCCTGGACCCGCAGCCCCCTGGCTTAGGGAACCCAAACGACAGTCCAGCAACGTCCAGTAAGCTCTCTACTTACCTGTCCAGCTGTTGGGTTTTTTCAGCTGACTCCCTGGACCAAGCCTGCAGACTCTTTGTGACCCCGAGGTTCCTCGATTAAAAAGCATTGGGCACCTAATGCTGTGTTTGCACCCAATGGCCCCGTGCCGTTGAGGGGGGTGTGTTTGATTCTGACTTGTGGCCCCCCGGTACGGATCTAAACCCCCCAGGTCTGTGCCCTGAAGTTACGGGTACTTACCTGCAAGCTGTTTCTTTCTAAGTAGAACAAAAATGTTATGGCCCACTGCTCTCTTCCTAGAAATGCCCATTTGTGTTCCATGCTGTGGGTTGTTAAAGGGGATGTAGGCCAGTTTTGCCCCGAGATGAAATGCTTGAACTAGTGAAGAAGTTGAAAACCCACTTCCATATATAATTAGTGGATTTATTGAAGATTATTTGAACTTATTGCTTCAAGTCAAATTGGTGAATCCAAATCCTTTTATTATTGTCCTGAAGATCCAGACATCATTGTAGAAGTAATTTTAAGAAGACTTGTGGGTGTTCAAAACGGACAGCCGACACATGTTTCGCCCCTTAAGGGTGGATACACCTGGGGCTTTTTCAAGGCTTAAAATGATACAAAGTGGTACAAATAGTAGTACAAAGTGTCAATAAAGGCAGGAATGCTAAAATGTCTTATTAGTGGTGTGGATCTAGCAAGGTACTAGAGAATAGCCTAGAAAGTATTCCAGATACACCTCAGTTAGTGAGGTGAGACAGTGTGGAACAATAGCAAAGATCAAGCACTTTAACCATAGAGAGGATATTCGAAAATCCAGCAGACAGTATTTATAGGCATAATCTTGGCCAATTCATAGTTGAATTTACCGTACTTTGATGAAAGGAATCGTAATTATATGATAACTCAATATTTAAGCTTCATGCAATTATGTTATTAAGTGTGCATATCGATAGTACTGGTGCTGGCAGGAAATAACAAGTGATTTATTTAACCAAACATAGGTGGATTAGTTTAGAGGTTGTTAGTTATTAAGATAACAACGAAGAAAAAGAGCAAGCAGCATGTTCATACCTAGAGTTATTCATCAGTAAACATCCATTATGACGGTCCAAGATAATAGTCTAAATAGGGATAATATAACGCAACCAAATAGTATACATAGAATAACATTTTGCAATACTAGTTAACCAGAGGTCAGGTCATAGTGCACATTTTCTACATGACAGGAGTGTCACAATATTGCTGCTGACAATTCTTTCAGAAGATCTTGTTAGAACAGTGAGAAAATGATACAGTGTTTGAGCATTTACAGTAAATATTGTTCATTTGCCCTTAAAGTTTGTACATCGAAATGCAGTTATAATATGGGGCGCATAACTTTGGGTTATGTGAAACACTAGAGTGCGCAAGAAGGAAAACTGTATATCTGGAGATTAAGTTGAAAGTCTTATAAAATTATGTAAAAGCTAGATTTATTGAGCTACATCTGTAAGGGTAGACGTATGCTGCTAAATCACCCCCAATCATGCGTATGGTCATAAGCTGAAGTATTGGCACCGATCTCAAATTGCACCAAGGTCGTAACGAGTAACTTAAAAGGCCCATGCTGGGTATATCATGTATTATCAGAAAACAAGACTGTTACAAGGGCAATCCTAATGGTAGTATTTAAAGTCGAGCCAAAGGTGAAAAATAGAGTTTCTACATAAATAAAATATTAGTCTGTGGTATATCATATATTTATTTTTGTATTATCAGTAAGCGAGGCCGTTGCAAGGGCAATCCTAATGTTAGTACTTAAAGTATAACTGGAGTTGAAAAATAGAATTTCTACATAAATATAATATTAGTCCGTAGTAGGTCACTCACCAAATCGGCGAACAAGAAATCACAGGCTAAATCCCCCTGATACGGCATTCTAGTGATACGCTATCCTAATGACGAAATGGTAACTTAGTCATTCATGTATATTTATTAAGAAACTGGTCAGAATAGTAAATTTCTGATGGATACAACTACCTGTGGATTCCTCACCTTATGAATTCTCCCAATTGCGCCGGCGTTCGTAGAAAAAATTTCTTCCCAGCTCTCCACGTTGACGAGAACGTCACAATTGCATGGCTCTGCACGCGACTCTGTCTGACGTCACCGTGGCAATAAGAGGTCCTCGCCGGCGTGCTGACGTCAGTTCCCTTATTTCCGTGCCTTCGACGATAATGATTTTCTCTTAGCTCTCGAGAAGTTACTGTTTTGAAGGTGTCTTATTGTACTCTGTTACAATGTCTCCTCCTAAAAAGTCAGGGTTTAAACCATGTCGGGAGTGTGGGGGTCGTATGTCTGTCACAGACCCTCACGACAACTGCTTATGGTGTCTCAGTTCGGACCACGATGTAGGGGAGTGCGTGTCCTGCCAAAGGATGAATCCAAAGGTGCTGAAGGAAAGAGAGGTAAAATCTTTTTAGCTAAGGCAAAGAAAGAACACAAAAGACATTGGAGGTCTAAGACTAGAGACTCGTCATCCCATAATAGTAAGAAGAGGTGCTGACACAACTCTCGGCGTTTGTCTTCTAGAGGTCGGTCTCAGTCTCCATCCAGACAGCATTGTACGACGTGGGAGGTTAGTCCCGCTGTAACTCCCCAGCCTCAAAGTCCTCAGGCTAAGTCGGCGCCATCGCTCATTGATTTGGTTGAGTCTCCAATTGGTCCTCAGCTTTCACCTGGGGCTCAAGAGTCAGTGCCACACGTTCTGGACCGGGCCCAGGCATCTCATGAAGATCCGGGTTCCTGGTTTCCCGACTCCGGGAGTGGATCTGACAGCATTTCTAAATGCTATGTTCACTATCTTTAATAAGGCTATGGCCCCTGCTGGTGCACCGACTGGTCCCACAGGTCCTTTGGCATTCTCTTTGGGCTCTCTGGCTCCTTACAAGTTGGCGCAGTTCGTGCCTTTTTATCAGGCTGAGGATGCCGGTTTGGCGCCAATGACATCGCCTCATAGGCCTCCGGTGCCGATGACATCGCCTCATAGGCCTCCGGCGCCGATGACATCACCGCTTGGACAGATGACGCTGATGACAGTGCCTCATATGCCAACTGCGCCGATGGAGTCAGCTCCTTCGCCGGATGGATCTGGGTCGGGACGGAGTGCATCTCCTTCTTCTCCCGGTCTGCGCCCATCGCATATGAAACCGGAGTCGTCTACGTCGGCAACCTCCATGTCAACGCCTAATTTGGAGGCTAGGTTGAGGTCGCGGAGGAGAGCGTTGAGGCTCTTGGAAGAGCAAGAGTACCAGAGACAATTGATGGAGGAAGGAGAGATTGATGAGCCCTTGGGAGAATTTCAGGGCCTAGGCTCAGCTAGTGGGCTGGACACTTCCCCTGAGTGGGATCTTTCATCTCCAGGTGAGTTTACTGAAGAGTTGGCTTCCTTCCACTCTGTTATCAAGAAGGCTGCAGAATTTTTGGACATTCCATTGCCAGCTGCTGAAGTTAAAACTAACATTTTGACTGAAGTATTACATCCTTCTTCTACTTCAGCGGAGCCCTTGCTCCCATTCAATGATGCTCTTGAGATCTGGAGAAATCCTGTTACATCACCAGCTGTGTCCAGAACTGTTGCAAGAAGGTACAGGGTTGCTCCGCATGATCCAGGATTTTTATCACAACATCCAACTCCGGAGAACTTGGTAGCCTAGGCTTCTTGTTTGGCTCGCTCTGCTCCAGGCTCCTTTCCTGTTACTCCATCGGCCAGGGAGTCCAAGAGGATGGAGCAGACGACTAAGATGACTTTTTCATCCTGCAGTATGGCTCTGAAGTCAGTTAATGCTATCTGTGTGTTGGGTAGATATGTGCACGTCTTGATGGACTCGGCTAGAGCTGTAGTGCCTAACTTGCCGCAGGATATGCAGGGACAGTTCCATGAACTCCTGTCGGACACCCAAGCTGCGGACAAGCAAATCATCCAGTCTGGTCTTGATACTACAGACTCAGTGGCCAGGGCGATGGGTACTTCAGTTGCCACTAGGAGACATGCGTGGCTAAGGTCTTCTGGATTTTTATTGGATGTCCAGACAACTTTATTAGACCTTCCTTTCGATGGAAAAAAGTTGTTTGGAGCCAAAGCGGACTCTGCCTTAGAGGAGCCACCCAGCAGCACCCTGCCTCATCTTCTTCCCCTGGGGGAGCGCAACAAGGAAAGCAGCCCTAGTTTTCAATCCGTTTTAAGTCATGCTTCTCCCGTAGGGGGAAGGTTATTTCATTTTCTCCATGAGTGGGAGTTAATCACAATGGACTCCTGGGTACTGAATATTGTGGGGAAAGGGTATGCCCTTCCCTTTCGGGAGTTTTCCTCTCCCATCCCTCCCTGTCCTTTGTTTTGTTCAGAGGATCATCTCCAGTTACTTCAGCAGGAGGTTCAGGTCCTTTTATCAAGAGGCGCAGTGGAGTTGGTTCCAGAGCAGGCAAAGGGGTCAGGGATGCTATTCGAGATATTTCCTGATTCCCAAGAAGGATGGTCGATTGAGACCTATCTTGGATCTGAGGACTTTGAATTGGTTCCTCAAACAGGAGAAATTCAAGATACTGACTCTAGCGCAGGTGCTTTTGGCGTTGAACAAAGAGGATTGGATGGTGTTGGTAGACTTGCAGGATGCTTACTTTCATATTCCTATTCTCAAGTCACACAGAAAGTATCTCCGGTTTGTGGTGGGGTCGCAACACTACCAGTTTGTGGTCCTTCCTTTTGGTCTTACTTCAAGTCTTTACAAAGGTGATGGCAGTGGTTGCAGCACATCTCAGAAGGAAGGGAATATCGGTATTCCCTTACCTGGATGACTGGCTGATCAAAGCCAAGTCTCCAGAGCTTGTGCTGCATCACCTCCAAAAGACAACGCAGTTGTTGTTCAGTCTGGGTTTTACAGTAAACGTGCCCAAGTCTCACCTAGAGCCCTCTTAATGTCTCCTGTTCATAGGGGCAGTACTGGATACAACATTGAATCGGGCCTATCCTCCGCCTCAGCGGATCCAGGACCTTCAGGCTTTGATTCCAATGTTTCAAAAAGGAGCGGTTGTTCCAGTCATCACAGTCCTATGTCTGCTCGGTCTGTTTGCTTCTTGCATTCTGTTGGTCACTCATGCACGTTGGCACATGAGGGCTCTCCAATGATGCCTCCGCAAGCAGTAGTTTCAACACCAAGGGGATCTCGAAGAGTCGATAACGATCTCCAGAGACAGTGCAGTGGATCAACGATGGTGGGCTGGGGACGGCAATCTTTCCCAAGGAAGGTCATTTGCTCTACCACCTCCAGTGGCTACGGTCATAACAAATGCGTCCAATCTAGGGTGGGGTGCTCATCTGGGGGACCTGGAGATCAAAGGTCTTTGGTCTCCAGTGGAACAGACTTTTCTTATCAATCTGTTAGAATTGCAGGCGATACGTCTGGCTCTCAAGGCCTTTCTCCCGTCCCTTCGCGGTCAGTCAGTTCAAGTCTTAACAGACAACACTACTGCAATGTGGTGCATCAACAAGCAGGGAGGAGTAGGGTCATACCTTCTCTGCAGAGAGCCTCTGCTGCTCTGGTCCTGGGCACAGGACCATTGGATTTGCATAGTAGCAAACCATTTGGCCAGAGTTCTAAACGTACGTGCGGACAGTCTCAGTCAGCATTTTTCAGCCGACCACGAGTGGCGGTTATATCCGGATCATGTTCTTCACATCTTCAGGGTGTGGGGTTCTCCACGGATAGACCTATTTGCCACTCTGGACAACACACACTGCCCGTCGTTTTGCAGCCTCCAGTATCCGGTGCAAGGAGCGTTGGGGGACGCGTTTCAGATGTCCTGGTGTGACTACATACTTAGAACCATAGCTGTGGTCAGCCTCTACACTTCTAACAAACACCAAGATGAAATTGAGGCAGTCCAAAAAAATGCCTGTCCTCACGCTCAGCACATTACTTGGAAAGAAACTAAATGATTGTAGCCATGCTATCCTTCTGCCTTACCAACAACTTCTTCCTCTTCAGGGGAGAATACTTTCTCCAACAACAAGGGACGGCGATGGGAGCTCGTTTTGCTCCACCTTATGCCTGCATCTTGATGGGCGCAGTCGAACGACATTGGCTCTCCATGAACACCTCTCACAACACATCATCTTCTGGGGCAGGTACATTGATGATATTCTTCTGATCTGGCAGGGTCAGGAGTCCCTTTCACAGCATTTTCTACATTCACTCACACCTAACAATTGGAATATTGAGGTCACCTATCAAACTTCAAGGAGCTCACTGGAATACTTGGATCTTACACTTTATATTGACAACAATAAACTACATACCTGTTTCCATAGAAAGACCACAGTGGCAAATTCTATCTTACATGTATCAAGCGGCCACTCTCACAGTACAATACACAATATGCCACAGGAGAATTTAGACGGGAGAGACTGAACTGTAGTGATATACAGGATTTTGAGACAGTTTCCTCGTAAATCTTGGAACATCTTCTTAGACCTGGATATAATCTTTCGAGACTGAAACATACTAAAGAACATTTTGCCCAAATTGATTGTAATAAAATCTTGAACAGAACTACCCCACAGAATACCCCTATTCGTTTATCACCCGCTTTCACAATGGTCAACACCTTATTCGTAAACTGCTCCGCAAACATTGGTACCTACTTAGGAATAATCCTTCTATTACACATCATATCTCACCAGTCCCACAGATGGGCTTTAAAAGAGCAACACATTTAAAAGATAAACTTTGTTCTTCATTTTTTCAGGAAAAAAAGCTGCTCAACACTGTTTAAAACCTATTTCCGTTTTTATACTTGCACAAACTGCTCCATCTGCAAATTGGGCCTGACAAAATCTAAAAACATTACAATCAATGAACATCACTTCACCATATGCGACTTCATCAATTGCGACAGTACCAATACAGTATATTTAAACAACTGCCCATGTAACAAGACATATATTAGTAGCACAACCCGAGCACTTAAGCTTAGAATACAGGAACATTACCGAAATATACACCAAGAACGATCTAAGACTACCCCTGGTCGAACATTTTGTTAAATGTCACCCCCATACAAGAGTGTTTACATTTTGTGGTCTAAAGAAAGCTCAAAAAACACCCATGAGGTGGGAATCTGTAACTTAAACTACGACAATGTGAAAGTATGTTGATCATTCGCTTTGATACAGTGCGACAAGGCCTCAACAAGGACCCAGAATGGCACTACTGGCTCCATTTAAGACTGAATAATGATATCATCTATTACCAGTATAATATTTTTGATATCATGTTTTCACCTGCCTAAGTCTTTCATAATATTTCTCTCTATTACACCTTATCATGACGTAAAATATCACATACATTATTCTGATATTTCAAATAATTTTCCGTTCCCCCCTGTATTCTTAGTAACAATTAGCTACCTGCTAGACTTTATTCTATTTCGAACCAGGAAGTGATTCTCTATTAATCCCATCATATATTTGTTATACATTACAGGATTCCTGATTACACTAGCGGGACTCCTTTTTAGACTGGTGATAGAATGGGGTAGAATAACCAAATATTGTTAAACTGGAACAGAGCTATTTTCAGTAAGACAGCTTGGCCCACCAAATGTATATTTAATATCCATAAAAAATAATTTACATTTTATTATGGTTTTTACATCTGATAAACTTAGTAGACTTTCTGCATAACTGTACCTCTTGTCCTATCCAATATGGCCACTGTCTTTTCTTCTTACTGAATAGCCTCCCTGTGTTACTAATAATGAAAAAAGGACTATTCTGAGCAGTAAACTGGAACGGAACTATTTTCAATCAGATAGACTGGGCACCAAATATATATTTAACATCCATAAAAAAACAATTGACATTTTATTACAGTTTTTACATCTGATAAACTTAATAGACACTCTGCATAACCGTACTTCTTGCCCTGTCCAACTAAGGCTGCCGCCTTTTCTTCTTACCGAATAGCCTCCCTGGGTTACTAATAATGAAAAAGGACTATTCTGACCACTTTCCTAATAAATATAAATGAAGGACTAAGTTACCATTTTGTCATTAAGATGGCGTATCACTAGAACGCCGTATCAGAGGGATTTAACCGGTGATTTCTTGTTCGCCGATTTGGTGAGTGATCCACTACTGACTAATATTATATTTATGTGGAAATTCTATTTTTCTACTCCGGTTATACTTTAAAATATTAGCATTAGGATTCCCCTGGCAACTGCCTAGCTTACCGATAATATAAACAAATATATGATATACCACAGACTAATATTTTATTTACGTAGAAACTCTATTTTTCACCTTCGGCTCGACTTTAAGTACCACCATTAGGATTGCCCTTGAAACAGTCTTGTTTATTGACAATACATGATATACCCAGCGTGGGCCTTTTAAGTTACTCGTTACTACCTCGGTGCACTTTGAGAATGGCACCGATACTTCAGCTTATAACCATACGCATGATTCAAGGTGATTTAGTCGAGTACGTCTACCATTACAAACTTCGTCCTATAAATTTAGCTTTTACATAATTTTATGAGACTTTCAACTCAATCTTCAGATATCTAGATTTCCTTCTTGCGCACTCTAGTGTTTCATATACCCCAAAGTTATGTGCCCCATATTATAACTGCGTTTCGATGAACAAACTTTAAGGGCAAGTGAACAATATGTACTGTAAATGCTCAAACACTGTACCATTTTCTCACGGTTCTAACAAGATCTTATGAATGAAGCAATATTGTGACACTCCTGTCATGTAGAAAATATGCACTATGACCTGACCTCTGGTTAACTAGTATTTCAAAATGTTATTCTATGTATAATATTTGGTTGCATTATATTATCCCTATTCAGGCTATTATCTTGGACCGTCATAATGGATGTTTATTGATGAATAACTCTAGATATGAACATGCTGCTTGCTCTTTTTCTTTGTTGTTATCTCAGTAACTACAAACCTCTAAACTAATCCACCTGTGTTTAGTTAATTAAATCACAGTAGTATTGATATGCACACTTAATAACATACTTGCATGAAGCTTAAATATTGAGTTATCATATAATTAAGATTTCTTTCATCAAAGTATGGTAAATTCAACTATGAATTAGTCAAGATTATGCCTGTAAATATTGCCTGCTGGATTTTCAAATATCCTCTCTATGTTTAAAGTGCTTGACCTTTGCTATTGCTCCACACTGTCTCACCTAACTCACTGAGGTGTATCTGGAATACTTTCTAGGATGTTCTCTAGTACCTTGCTAGATCCACACTAGTAATAAGACATTTTACTATCCTTGACTTTATTGACACTTTTTACTACTATTTGTACCACTTTGTATCATTTTCAGCCTTGAAAAAGCCCCAGGTGTATCCACCCTTAGGGGGCAAAACACGTGTCGGCTGTCTGTTTTGAACACCTACAAGTCCTCTTAAAATGACTTCTACAATGATGTCTGGATCTTGAGGACAATAGTAAAAGGATTTGGATTTACCAATTTGACTTGAAGAATTAATTTCAAATAATCTTCAGTAAGTCCACTATTTTTATATGGAAGTGGGTTTTCAACTTCTTCACTGTTTCTTTATAAGTGCCCCCAGTCTCCATAAGATTCCATTAGGCACCCAACACCAACTTTGACCTCTGCACCCAGCCGGCCCGTGTTGCTGGTTGTACAACCTTGTGGGGCATTTTTATGAAAAATGGTGCAGTTGTGCGTAATTTTTCTTAATGCCGGCTAAAGCCATTCCTTAAAGCTATCCGTGTGCCATATTGATGGAATGACATACAATGGCGCTAAGGAATGGCTAGCGTCAAAAACAAAAGACACTAGGCGGGCGGGTATGGCATTAGGGTGAATGGCACTAGTGGCTCAGAAATTACATTAGGCTGGTTAGCGAGAAAGGTTTTGCCCCAGTTAGCCTGGTGTCATTTACTGACGCACAAGCAGCCAAAAAATGACTCTTTTCTAAGTTAAGACAGGAGTCATACCCACCACCCAAATGCCCACGACAGGGTACCAATGTCCCCTGAGCAAGCCCAAAATGCCCAGTGCCAAGCATGTAAGGGGCCCCCAATAACACTTTAAAAAAATATAATATATACTCACCTAAACTTACCTGGTATGTGGTCTACCCTCCTGTAGTGTCCCTGTGGTATGGGTGGTCGTGTTGCTGTGCCTTGGGCATTTTTGTGCCCGTTCCATGGTGTTTCACCATGGAAATGGGCCTACCTGCACCCTAATGCCTGATCTGACACAGGCATTAAATAATGGCGCAAGGCGGGCTTAGCTCCATTATTTAGGCCCGCTGCCTCCATACGCGTTGTTTCTGCGGCGGAGGTAGATATGGCACTAGGGGGTTAGCGTGTTTAGGACGCAAACGCCTACCTTGCATCTCATTGACGCAAGGTGGTTTTGCACATTCAAAAGATGGCGCTAACTCCAATATTTTGACACTAGACGGGTCTACTGTCAAAATATTAACATGGAGTTGGGTTAGCGCCATTTTAGCGTCAAAATAAATGGTGATGAGGCAACGCTAATCATCCATAAATATGGGCCTTGGTGTCTTCCTAAACTTTGTCCTGTGGACACCCTAACCCCGGAAGACTGGGCTTGGAAGTCAAGTGCTTACCTGCAAATTGTGTTGTTCCTTTTCCTCCCCTAGGACTGCATTGCTATCTATAAGAAATAGCACTGTGTCTACTTATTTAACTAAAAAGTATTACTTACCAGTAAACTGTTTGACCTGTATACTCTACACACAGTGCAGTTGATACTTGAGAGTGAAACTGTACTCACCTGCAACAAAGATCATTTTGGTTCTCGAAATAAAGTAATAAAGTATATTTTTGACAAATAAAACATTGGCCTGGAGTTAGTCATTGAGTGTGCGCCTAATTTCTTGATTGTGTGTGTACAAAGAGAGCATTAGTATTATCTACTTTAGCCTCTGTAAAGCCTCCGGAGATCCTTACTTTGGTAGAGCCAGCTTCCTATATTGGTGGATCTGAGGTGGGGTCTACGACTTTCCATTTCCTGGACTACTCAGCCAACATCTGATCACACAACTTAGGGCCATATGTACGAACACATTTTCCCATTGACTCAGAATGGGAACAACCCTTTGCTACATCTGGCCCCAAGTTCCAAAATTGCCTTTAGATTCAATTTATTTTTGAATTGACAATTTATTTCCAAATTTTTAAAAGTCCTGCGAGGGCCTTGATTAAGTCCCCTTTAGCATTTCTTGTTAAGTTTAAAACATTATTACAGTTGAGGTAAAGTAACTATAAGTAGTCTTAGTTCCTAAAAGAAAACCCCAACCTTAATGACATAATGAGCAGCTCAGAAGACATAGTTGTGGAAATCGACCTCACCCCTAACCCCCATCCCAAGATGATAGAGCCAAGGTCCCTCTGCCATCTCAAAAAGATTTAAACTGGTTCAAACCCTATCAAGATCCAGCTCTTGGCAGAGTATGCAAAGGAACACACTGCTGACGAGGAAGGCCTCCTCTCAGATGAGGAAAAAGTTAGGGATCAAAGGATGATCCCTCCCCCCCAACCTCACCAGGGAGGACAGGGCCTCTGTGCCCCTGACTCCAAGGATAGTACTCACAGGACCTGGGTCTCCCACAGGTGAGTTGGGCTCCTCTGAGAACACTGAGGGCAGCCTCAGTTAAGAGGACCGCCTTTTAGCCACGATGGCCAAAAGACTAGCTTTGGAGAGACAGCTCCTAGCTATAGAGAGGGAGAGAGCAGAAATGGGCTTAGTACCCATTAATGGTGGCAGCAACCTCATACCTAGGGATAGAGAGCAATCTTATGACCCTAAAATCCCCAAAGGGGTAGTCCCCAAGTAGAGGATGGTGATGACATCACCGAATGGTTCACAGCCTTTGAGAGGGCTTGTGGAATGAGAAAAAGTTTCACTGGGGAGCTCTCCTTTGGGGATTGTTCACTGGTAAGTGTAGGGATGGACTCCTCACAGGAGCAAACGCTGAGTCCTATGACCTTATGAAGGCTACCCTGATTGAGGGCTTTGGACTCACCATTGAGGAGTATATTATTCGGTTCAGGGGGTCTCACAAAACCATGAGCCAGTTCTGAGTTTACCTCAGAGACTACTCAGTGAAAACACTAGATTGTTGGTTAACTGGAAGTGACGTGCATAACTATGATAGGTTCTAAATAGGAGGCACTGGGCCCAAGGGACCAGATAGGAATACGTTTAAGTAGACCCACATAGTAAAATGGTCCGCATACACTGGAGAGATAGGGTTGTATATACTGATAATTATCATACTTGTGCATGGCTTTGTTCTGTTTTTTTTTGTTTTTTTTATTATTATTTTTTGTTGTATTAAAGTTTTGTTTAGTTTAATTTCCTTGTCTCTGTAGCTAAATGATGGACAATAACATGCTTAATTAGTTACAGTATGAATATTATCCTAGTGTATAAATGGAATGTATAACATGACATTATAACCACTGACTGTGACTGTTTGGAATAATATGTCTATACATCGACTATTGCCACATGCAGAAAATTAATAAAATAAAGTTTTTAAAAAAACTATGATAGGCTCTAAAATTTGTTTATAAAAGAATACATATTAACTAATTGCTTTAATGAAACGTTGCATCAATATCTGGTAGACCAAGGTCCGATTTCTCCCCAAGAATTGGGAATGAAGACAGACCACTGGGTCAAGACTAGGGTGATCAAAGCTTCCACTGGGGTGACCAAAAGAAAGGGGTTACTAAGCCTTCCCAGGGGAAGGGGGGTTTGAGGGTGTGAGACACCTAAGGATAAAACTAAAGAGCCTTCTAGAGGCCCCCAAAAACCTGCTCAGGAGGGTGGGTCCGAACCTCTTCACAATCCTCTTGTGGATACAAAGGTAAAAATGTTAATCCCATAAAGGCCTGGTGTTTCAACTATAGACAGACTGGACACCAAACTGGAGACTTGGCCGGTCCCAAAAAGAATCCCCCTAGTACTGCACCAGCTAGCACTGGTGTAGCCAGTCTCCAGGTGGGATCTACAGTCTTCCCAGAGCAAATCATGATTCACACTAAAGCTATTTTAGCCTCTGGGGGTGGGGTAGATGTTGCCACTTTTGCTGTCTGGCCCCTAACATGAACAAATACAGACTTCATCACTTGATTATTGGGACTAGAGTTGAAGCCCTGAGGGATACAGGTGCCAGTGCCACCATGGTGACAGAAAAACAGTTTTCCCCAGGACAGTACTTGGCTGGACAAACCTATTCAGTTACCAATGCTGATAATGTAACTAAGGTCCATCTCATGGCTATGGTGACGTTAGAAAGGGGAGGGGCTATTGGCCTGAAACAGATAGTGGTCTCTTATGCAATCCCAGTTGTATGTCTGCTAGGAAATGATCTCGAGTACTAAGCATGGGCTGAGGTAGAACTCAAAACCCATGCAACCATGACGGGAATCACTGAGATGGTGTGTGTGTAAACCAGAGCACAGAGGTGAGCACAGGGAGGAAAATAAGTATTGGAGCCTGGAATAATGTCCCAACTTTCCAAGAGAAAGAGTAAGAAGACTGTGGGACCAACTCCTAAACAGCAAAAAGCTCAGGACCCCTCTTCCCAGGAAGAGCACTTATCCTCCCCAGAGGGAACTGAGCCCATGGAACTTGAACCTTACCAGGTTGAGCTCTCCTCTACGGAACACCTGTGCCAAGGACAGAGAACCTGTCCTACTCTTGAAGACCTGTGACAGCAAGCTGCTGCACAGGAGAAGGGAGATGTCACTGGCTCCCACAGGGTCTATTGGGAGGAGGGACTCTTGTGCATTGAGGCCAGAGATCCCAAACCTGGTGCCACAAGGTGAGTGGTAGTGCCTCAGCAGCTCAGGGAATTCATCCTCACACTAGCCCATGACATCCCCATAGCTGGGCACCTGGCCCAGACCAAAACTTGAGATAGGCTAGTCATCCATTTCTATTGGCACACTACGTCTCAAAAGGTGAGAGTTTTGCAGCTCCTGTGTCACCTGCCAAGCCTGTGTTAAGGCATATGGCCACCTGAATTCCCCCTAATTCCACTACCTGTGGTTGGGGTCCCTTTTGTAAGGGTTTGTATGGACATAGTGAGACCACTTTGACCACCTACAGCCTCAGGAAATCAATATATAGTGGTACTAGTAAATCAAGCAACCAAGTATCCTGAAGCAATTCCCCTTAGGTCTACTACAGCCCCTGCAGTAGCCAAAACCCTAATTGGTTTCCTAAGGAGGTTGTTTCTGACAGAGGTGCCAACTTCATGTCAGCTTACCTGAGACACATGTGGAATGAGTGTGAGGTGACCTACAAGTTCACCACACCATACCATCTACAAACCAATTGACTTGTTTAAAGGCTCAACAAGACATTTGAAGGCATGATCATGGGACTCCCTTAAAAGTGCAAAAGGAGATGGGATGTCATTTTGCCATGCCTGCGTTTTGCCTTCAGGGAGGTGCCTCAGAAGGGAACTTCTGCTTAGCCATCCTGTTAGGGGACTACTTGCTCTTGTGAAAGAGGGTTGGGAGAGACCTCTCTGATATCTGAGCAAGACGTTGTGGACTATGTACTAGCCTACTTTCCAGGATGGCAGAGTACAGGAAGAAAACCTCTAAAAATGTTGAGGCCAGCCAACAGCCCCATAAGCAGTGGTATGACCAAAAAGCTGCACTGGTGGAGTTTGAACCAGGGCAGAAGGTGTGGGTTCTGGAGTCTGTGGCTGCGGTATTTCATTGAGGCCAACAACTCCCTGGACACCTCCCACTCTGGCTTCCGCAGCAACCACAGCACGAAGACAGCCTTCCAGGCAGCCACCGATGACATCCGATTACTCCTAGACCGCGGCCACACCACAGCGTTCATACTCATCGACCTATCAGCAGCTTTCGACACGGTCTCCCACAGCACCCTGCACACCAGATTCCACAACATAGGAATCCGCAGAAAATCCCTGGAATGGATCCACTCCTTCCTCTCTGGGAAGACGCAGAGGGTCAGGCTCTCGCCCTGCACATCCAGACCCACAGGAGTCAACTGCAGAGTCCACCAAAGATCCTCACTGAGCCACACACTGTTCAACGTATACATGACCCCTCTCGCAGCCATTGTCAGAAGCCATGGTATGAAAATTATGTCATATGCGAATTACACACAACTCATTTCCATCATTGAATACCCGGACACTGCCAAAAGGAACTTCCACTGCGGAATGGAAGCTGTCGCCACCTGGATGAGAGAAAGTTGCCTCAAGCTCAAGTCTGACAAGACTGAGCTCATCATCTTTGGAAACGCCACCTCAGCTTGGGACGACTCCTGGTGGCCCACATCCCTCAGCGCCCCCCTGCACCGACTGAGCACGCCCGTAACCTAGGCATCATCCTTAACTCCTCCCTATCCATGCAGGTAAACTCAGTCACCTCCTCCTGCTGGCACACACTCCACAAACCTCAGAAGATCTTCAGATGGATCCCAGCAGACTGTCGCAGAACAGTCACCCACGCCTTAGTCACAGGCAAGTTCGACTACAGCAAAGCCCTCAATGCCGGCACATCAACTAGAAACATCAAAAAACTACAACTCATCTAGAACGGCGCCACTAGACTCGTTCTAGACCTCCCATGCCGAGGACCCATTCTAGACCTCCCACGCCGAGAATCCATCTCCCAGCACCTTAGGACCGTCCACTGGCTACTGGTCGAGAAGCAAATCATCTTCAAGCTATTACCCACACGTACAAGGCCATACACAATGCAGGACCAGCCTACCTGAACCACTGCGTCTCCTTCCACACCCGCGCCAGATCCATCCGCTCTGCCCAGATTGCCCTGGCCACTGTCACTCGCATCTGCAAAACCACCGCCGGAAGACAATCCTTCACCTACATTGCAGCTCAAAGAGCTGGAACAACCTCTCCTTGCACCTCAGACAAAGCCCGTTGCTTACCATCTTCAGGAAGAACCTCAAGATGTGGCTCTTCGAATGAAGCCCCTCCCCTTTCCCCCAGCACCTTCAGACCCTCACGGGTGAGTAGCGGCGCTTTACAAAAACTGATTGATTGATTGGCTCCCAGGGCACTTCAAGACAGATGGAGTGGCCCTTACCCCATCCTTGAGAAGAAAAGTGAGATCACCTGCTTGGTACACCTGGGCACTAGCAGGACACCCAAAAGTGTGATCCATGTGAACCGCCTCAAGCTTTTCTGTGACATGGCTGATGGTTACTGGTGAGGATCAGGAGGCAGTGAATGAGCCTCTCCCTGACCTCCTCTCTCTCAACCCTGAAGATGTGTCAGTTGACTACTCAGACACCCTCACTGCCCAACAGCAGGCTGACTGCAGGCAAGTCCTACAGCAGTATGCAAAGCTCTCCTCCTTAACCCCTCGACAGGCACACTGGTGTACCCATGATGTGGACACTGTAGGCAGGTTGCCTGTCAAATCCAAGGATTATCGGCAGTCTGACCAAGTTAAGGAGAGCAGCAAAGTTGAAGTCAACACGATGCTGTACTTGGGGGTTATTGAACCCTCTGACATCCCCTGGGCTAAGCCAGTGATCTTAGTCCCCGAACTCATCCCCAGGGTAGAAGACAGAAATGAGGTTTTGTGTGGACTACAGAGGTCTCAACTCTGTCACCAAGACAGATACTTACCCTATACCCAGGTCTGATGAGTTGATAGACAAACTAGGTGCAGCAAAGGTTCGCAGTACCTTTGACTTAACTACAGGGTACTGGCAATTTCATATGGCACCGGGAGCAAAAGAAAGTACAGCATTCTCCACACCTGATGGACATTATCAGTTCACCGTTATGAACTTTGGTTTAAAGAATGCCCCTGCCACCTTCCAAAGATTGGTGAATCAAGTCCTTGCTGGAATGGAGTCCTTTAGTGCAGTATATCTAGATAATATTGCTGTCTTTAGCTCCTCCAGGCAGGATCACCTGGTCCACCTGGGTAAGGTTCTGCAGGCCATGCAATCTGCAGGCCTCACTATTAAGGCATCCAAATGCCAGATAGGGCAGGGCACTGTTGTATACTTGGGCCACCTTGTAGGTGGAGGCCAGGTGCAATCCTTACGGCCCACTATCCAGACAGACAGTTCTGGACTGGGAATCTCCTACCCCCTACACTCTAGTCAGGGCATTCCTTGGCTTATTACAGGAGGTTCGTGAAGGAGTAGGGATCCATTGTGACCCCTTCACAGAACTTAGCTCTAAAAAAAATGCCCAGGAAAGTTAACCAGATGGTTAGTTGTCAAAAGGCCTTTGACACTTTGAAGGAGGCAATGTGCTCAGCACCAATTCTCAAAACTCCAGACTACTCTAAGCAGTTCATTGTGCAGACTGATGACTCTGAACATGAAATAGGAGCAGTCATACCCCAAATCAGCAGTGATTTCCATGAACAGCCTGTTGCTTTTATTAGCGTTGGAGTGCCATTGAGAGGAAGGCCTTTGCTGTGGTTTGGTTCCTGAAGAAGATGATACCATACATGTTTGGTACCCACTTAATTGTCTGACCACGGACCTCTCAGATGGCCGATGCAGATGAAAAGCAAGAACCCTAAACTTTTGAGGTTGTCCATCTCCCTACAGGGAATGGACTTTACAGTTTAACACAGACCTGGGACTGCCTATGCCAATGCAGATGTATTTTCTGGGTTCTTCCACTTAGACAATGTAGACTCTCTTGGTAAAGGTTAGTCTCATCCTCTTCCGTTTGGGACGGAGTTGTGTAGGAAAGCGCCTCTTTTGGCATGGTCACCCCCCACGTCCGCACTTTTTGCCTGATATCTGATACTAACTTGCCTGAGTGTGTGCTGGGATTTTGCTAAACAGGGCCCAGCACCTGTGTTCTTTCCCTATACTGTACCATTGCTTCCACAATTGGCACATCCCTGGCACACAGCTAAGTCTCTTGTAAAAGGTACCAATGGTACCAGGACCCTGTGGACAGGGCTGGTCTTTAAGGGCTGCAGCATGTATTCTGCCACCCTAAGGGACCCCTCACCAAACACACACACACACACTGCCATTGCAGATTGTGTGTGTTGGTGAGAGAAAAAGGTAAAGTCGATATGGCATTCCTCTCTGGGTGCAATGCCCACAAACCACTGCCTCTAGCATAGGTAAGTCAACCCTTTAGCAGGCCTTACAACCCTAAGGAAGGGTGCACTATACCACAGGTGAGGGCATAGCTGCATGAGCAATATGCCCCTACAATGTCTAAGTCCATTCTTAGACATTGTAAGTGCAGTGTGGCCATATTGAGTACTGGGAGTTTGTCATTACGAACTCCACAGCTCTATGATGAATTCACCGAAGACTGGGAACTTCTCAGCTCAGTAAACCCACACTGTGTTGGATTTATTGAAAAATGCACACAGAGGGCATCTTAGAAATGCCCCCTGTATTTCACCCAACCCTCTAGTGTGGGGCTGACTGGTCTGTGCCAGCCTGCCGCCAACAGACAGGTTTCAGACCCCATGGGGGGGAGAGTCTTTGTGATCTCAGGAGTCAGAGACTATGGGGGTAATTTTGACCTCAGCAGTCTTTTTGAAAGACCGCTGAGGGACCTCCGTGCTGAAGACCGCCAGTGGTGGTCCTGTGATTCGGCGTGGCGGTGTTCTGTTGACGGAGTGGTGTCGGCGGAGCAGCCCCCATGGATCCCGTCCCCTCCTGGAGGATTGACGGACCAGGTAAGTCGATCGTCCGTTAGGGGAGGGGGGGTGGGGCGGTGTTGTGTTGTGTGTCTGCATGGGGGTGTGCGTGTGTGTATGTAGAGGGGGTGTGTGAGTGCGTGTATGCTTGCAGGGGTGTTGTGTGTTTCGGAATGAGTGCGTGTATGTCTGTGGGTATGTCTGTATGGATGTGTGCGTGTATGTTTGAATGTGGGTGTGCGTGTCTGACTGTGTGTGTGGATGTTGGCATGTATGTCGGTGTGTGTGCGTGTATGTGTGTTGGTGGTACCTGCGTGCGTGTCGTGTGTGGGGGTCGGGTTGGGGAGGGGGGTCCTGCCACCTTTGGGGGGTGGCAAGGGTGTAGGGGAGGGAGTCGGGGTTGTTGGAGACCCCTATCAGTGCCAGGGAAGGAATTCCCTGGCACTGATAGTGCTTACCGCCATGGATTTTATGGCGGTTCCAAACCACATGAAATCCATGGCGGTCAGCCGGGTCTAAATACCGCCGGCGGTATAGTGACGGCCGCCGGACTGGGGACCCAGGTCTCCAGCCCAGCGGTCGTCTCCGCCCTGGCAGGCGGAACGGAGAACCAGCGGATGACCATGGCGGTAACCGCCATGGTCATAATTAAAAAAAAAAGACCGCCAGCCTGTTGGCGCTCTTACCGCCGCTTCTCCGCCGTCTGCCAGGGTCGTAATGACCCCCTATGTCTGCTCTGGGTGGAAGTGCTTCAAACCTCCCCCCTGCAGGAACAGCAACACTTGCCGGTGAGCCTCAAAAGCTCCTACCTTTAGTTCTGCTGCCCTAGGGCACTCCAGCTAGTGGCGATGCCAGCCCCGGACCAGTACCAACTTTTGGTGGCAGGTCTGGTGAGAAAATTAGTAAACACCAGGAAGAATGTCCTGCCCAGCTGAGACTATCCCTAGAGTCCCCAGAGCTGAGATGAACCCCTCCTGGAAGAATTACCCATCTTGTTCTGGAGGATGTTAGCCAAAAGGTTTAGGAATGTGCCCTCCTCCCCAAAAGGAGTGGGCACAGGAAGGATGTAGCCACCCTCAGGGTAGGTAACCATTGGCTACTGCCCTCTGTCCCCTGTAATGCCGCTAAATCTAGTATTTAGGGGCATCCCAGAACCTAAACCGAGTACTTACCTGCAAATTGTGTTGGTACTTTTCCTCCTCTAGGACAGCATTGCTTTCTATGAGAAATTACACAGTCTACTTTTGAAATTGAAAAGTATTACTTACCTAAAAACTGTTAACTGTTTAACCGTGACTTCTAAACAAAGTACATTTGATACTTGAAAGTGTACTTACGTGCAACAAAGATCCTTATGGTTCTAGAAATAAAGTAACAAAGAATATTTTTTAGCCTGGAGTTAGTCATTGACTGTGTGCCTCATTTCTTGAATGTATGTATACAACAAATGCTTAGCACTGCCCTCTGATAAGCCTAACTGCTTGTCCACACTACCACAAAAGAGAGCATTAGTGTTATCTAACTTTAGCCTTTGGGCATCCACTGGACTCTGTGCACACTATACCTTACTTTGGTATAGTATATAGAGAGCCATCTTCCTACATGTATTATCTGCCTTCCTTCCTCTCTTCTTCCTGATGCCCGTGACATCTGCAGGAAGTTTTCCAGACACCACTGTGAGACATAGAGAAGATTCGCCGGCAAGCAAGATAGAAAATGACAAAAACAATCTGCCAGTGCGACTTCAGAGCGAGGGGAAGGTCAGTCTTCCACCAGGGCTCCACCTTCAATCTCCAGCAGACATAGAACATCAGAAAAGCTTGTTTCTGGCAAGAAATGACGTCGGTACTGATGGACGTCGAGGCACGGTACGGCTCCAACTTGTTCAATGTCAGAGAAGTTGACATCCCATTGACATCGAGGGGTTATACACCACTGTCCCATCTCAGCCGTATGACATGGAGAAGTGCCTCGTCGTCAAGGAGTGCCAACATCAACATGCTGTGGACGATCGTCATCGAGAGCTAAACATTGACGTGAGCGGTCGACATTGATAAGTGTGTTGACTCGAGGAGGGAGAGGAGAAAGAGGAGAAAAATTTATTTTTCATCAGATTCTTCACGTTCTCTTGTGATGTTACCTTCCTCTCCTTCACCGCTACAGTCACCACCACTTCTGTCACCATCTCCTCCATCAGCTTCACCTCCACCACTGGTGCTTCCTCCACCAGCAGCACCTCCTACTTTAGCACCTCCTCCAGTACCTAGAAGAATGCCAGCTCTCAGGACTCCCCAAGCTCACGGTTGTGAAACCAATCAAGTCACACTCATCACACACCAGAGTGCTCTCCTAGTATGACAAGGCATTTCAATCGTAGTCATGGATCTCCTGCTAGATCTTGGTCACGTTCTCACTGATGGCATACTGATCATTTTTTTTCTTCAACAAGAGGATGTTCACCCACTGTATCAGACATTCCACCACCTCGTGTCTCCCCGATAGATGATAAATCCACTTTTCAAGAGGTTTTAGTCCGTGGGGATGCCAAACTGAATATACCGATGTCAGTCCTCACACCGGTAATCTTTGAAAGGTTACAACAATGTTCGTCCGCAAAGCTGTTGCTCCCCCTGGTTCCAGGTCTCCTCGAGCTGCCCAACGACCTTTTTTTAACTTAAGCCATTGCTAAGCCTGCCCCATCCAGGCTTCAAAACAAATACTGGCCTCGGTATCTAGATCCCTTATTTTTACGCTCGGATCCTCCACCCAACTCTGTTGTGATCTAGGCTGCGAAAAAAGTCCATTCCACCTCTCCATCATCCTCTTCACCTCCAGATAACGAGAGTAGAACATTTTATTCCACAGGCCGCAAAGTCTGCAGCACAGCTGCCACTTCAATGAAAGCAATCATTGCTAACCCCCTCTTGGTAAGATATGACTGAGCCCTTTGGGATTTGATCCAACGTTTTGCTGAGCACCTTCCAAGTTATAAAAGATAAGACTTCCTTGAGATCGTAAATGAGGGTACAATGGTATCAGTCCAGCTGCAGACCCTTCCCTCCTTTCTGCACATGGGTATTGCCACGGGTAATTCTGTGGAGGAACACTTGGCTCCGACTAAAATCATTGAAACCCGAAGCACTACACCCCATCCAAAAGTTGCCGTTGGCTGGTCCAACATTATTTGGCAGCAATGCTAATGACAAGATGGCGATGATGAAATCAGAAATAGACACGTTAAAAGCAGCAGGCCTGGAAAAACCCAGAGAACAATGCAAATCGTTCAGGAACTACCAACGTTGTTTTTCATCACAGAGGGTTCAAACCTCTCACTGGCTTCAAATTAGATCTTAGCAACATCAGAGATCTTACCAAACACAGCGTAAGCAATCAGGAGGATGATTTACCCATCAGCCCTCCCAAGGTGGCAAACAAGCATCTGGCACAAAACCTTGAGTCCTTACTTCCCCCTCTCTTGTTATTCACTCTGGTAGGAGGAAGTATTACACATTACCTGGAAGAGTGGCAACACATCACAATTAACGCCTGGGTTCTGAATATTGTGCAGAATGGGTACTTTTCTAGGTTTACCACCCCGCCACCATCCATTCCACCAAAGCCGTCCACTTTCTGTCACGATTTACTCAGGACAGAGGTGAACATCGTGTTACAAAAGATGGCGGTGGAAACCATTCTTAACGGTCAACAAGGAAAGGGCATTTACTCCAGTTACTTCCTTGCACCAAAGAAAGACCAGCACAAATTCAAACCCATTCTCGATCTAAAAGTCGCCAACAAGTGGATTGAAGAAGAGAAGTTCAGGATTCTGGCTTTACATCAAATATATCCCCAACTTCATAAGGGGAATTGGCTTTGCTCCATCGATCTTCACAATGCATACTTCTGCATTCCCATTGCAAAGGAAGCATGGGAAATTTCTGATTTTCCTCATTTGGCACAACCATTACCAATACAGATAATACCATTTGGCCTCAAGTCAGCACCCAGAACTTTCTACAAATGCATGGCTGTATTGGCAGGCCATCTAAGGAAAAACTGAATCTTTGTCTACCGCTATCTAGACGACTGGTTCATAAAAGCATCCTTCTCATGAAGCACAACTGCATTTGAATTGGACTTGCGGTCTCCTTCATCTATTGGGGTTTCACGTCAACCTCAAGAAGTCAACATCAACACCAGTCCAGATGTTGCATTACTTAGGGGGTTACCAGAAATACCATTCACGCAAAGGTGTATCCTTCAGAGGAGCGACGCTTATCGATCCTTCAGAAATGTCACTCAAGAAGGTACCTCATCCAAAAGCAAGAGAAGTCTCATCTCTCCTCGGATCGATGGCCTCCTGTATCTTTCTCACTCCAAATGCTCGCCTCCGCATGTGACCTTTCCAGGAGTGTCTAGAAGACCAGTGAGAACAGCTGTTGGGCAATTGGGGCGACATGATCGCTCTTCCTATATATGCAATATGATCCCTCAAGTGGTGGAGTTCTCCAAGCAATCTCCTAAAAGAGGTGCTGTTACACCAACAGGTTCCTACTCAAACAATTGTGAGGGATGCATTATTGCTCGGATGGAGAGCCCACATGGATCACCTCCAGATTCAAGGATCTTGGTTTTAGAAGAGATGACATACCATATCAATCTCCTCGAGCTCCGTGCAGTTCATCTGGCATTCAAAGCTTTTCAACCACCATTCACCTCCAACACCTTCTTGTTCAGACTGACAATACAACCACCATGTATTACCTGAACAACAGGGGGGCACCAGGTCCAGAGCGTTGTTACCGGAGGCCCAGGTAATTTGGAAGTGGCTTCTGGCCAGGAACCTGAAAATATTAGCAACTCACCTCCCAGGCATCCAGTACGTTCAAGCAGACGCTCTCAGCAGAGCTCTCGACGAAAATCACGATAAAGTCATTCAAACTATCTTCCGCATGTGGGGCACCCCTTCTATCACCCTGGTTGCCAAAGCAGAAAACAGCAAATGTTGCGACGTCGCATCCAGGTACTACCATCCAAGAATTCAAGGGAATGCTCTGTGGATGGACTGGTCTGGCAAATTTCTTTTCGCCTTTCCACCGGTTCCCCCTTCCCCGGCAGTCCTGATCAAGCTGTTCCACTCTAAAGCCAAGGAGATCCTAATTGCTCCAGAGTGGCCACAGCAATGGTAGTTCCCGGACATTCTTCACTGGTCACAGCATCCACATCTCAAGCTGCCTTGCAGACCAGACCTACTAACGAAATTCAAAGACCAGACCAGATGATACATCCAAATCTCTCATCCTTGAATTTTGTTGCATGACTCCTGGACTAGTGCAGCATAGACACTTAAACTTGCCACACGACTGCATGGAAGTGCCACTCCCATGCACTTCCACTTGCTCCGCTTCAAATTGAAGCGATTTTGCCTCTGGTGTTCCTCTAAGAACATGGACCATATTATTTGCCAAGTGGATGTGATTCTACCATATCTTCTGCACTTTGCTAAATCTGGTTTACAGTACTTCCGTCGCAGTTCACCTGGCAGCTTTTACTGCTTACAGAAAATGTCCGTCACAAACCTCTTTTTTCCAAATCCTAGTCATAAAGGACTTCTTAGAGGAGTTGAATAAGCTTTTCCCTCCCATTAGGCATTTCTCGCCTCCCTGGGATCTCAATATAGTGCTTTTTCACCTTATGCAGGATCCTTTTGAACCCATCCACAAAGTTTCCCTACAACATCTTACGTGGAAGGCAGATTTCCTGGTTGAAATTACATCAGCATGCTAGTTTAGTGAGATACAAGCATTATGTTTTCATGAACCATACACTGTCTTTCATTCTACCAAAGTGGTTATGAGAACTCACCCGAAATTCTTTCCTAAAGTAGTGTCGGACTTCCATATAAACCAGACTAACTTGTCCTAAATTGCAGTGCAGTGGGTAAAGCACCCGGGTTAGATGGTGTCCTGGTTGATGCCTTTAAGTTTGTGGGAGATTTTCAGGACCCTATTCAGACCCCCATGCTGAATGCAGTTGTAAAGTGAAAGAGCCCCTATAGCTGGGCTGATTCAAATATAGGGCCAGATTCACAAGGCCATAGCACCTTTTAGAACCACATTAACGTCATTTTTTTACACTAATGAGGCATTAAGGAATCCGTTCTCCTTCGCCATATTTATAAAGTGACCCAATGCTAGCATTGTGCCACTTTGTAACCCCTTGTACCACATTCCGGGTCTATGGGCCTTCATAGTGCTTTACTGCACTAGCGCCATGATTTATGGAGCTAATCCAGAAAAGTGTCACAATAGCATCATAAATTATGATGCTTTTGTGGAAACGAGCACCATGGTGCGCATGATTGTAAATACAGTGCACACATGATGTCGTTAGGGGAGAGCAAGAAAAGTGGTGCATCAAAGCTGATGTGCCACTTTCTTGTACATCTGGCCAATAGTGCCTATCTTTAAGAAGGAGGATAGATCAGACCCTAAGTGCTATCGTCCTATTTTTTTATTGGACTCCTCTGTTAAACTGATGAGTAGAGTTCTTCTACAAAGATTAAAGCAATGGGCCACTGATAATTCTATCTTGTCAGAAGTCCAGCATGCCTTTAAGAAAGGCTTGGGGACAGTAGAATAGTGGGTCAACTTGGACCTACTCATTAAGAAATACACAAAGACCAAGTCTGGCTCACTATACTTATGCTTTGCCAACCTCAGCAGTGCCTTTGATCTGGTGTATCAGTCAATTTTTGTGGCAACCACTACTCTCGCTTGGGACACCTCAGAACATTGGTAGTTTCCTTGCTAACTTATTGACAGCCAAGGTACGTTTTGACCCAAACAGGGAATGCACTCTATCCTTTAGAGTTAAGAAGGGGGAGAAGATTGGGTTGCGTCTTGGCCCCGTTTCTTTTTTCTCTTTATATTAATGAGGTTGATGATGTCCTCAGGGCTTTGCAGGCTGACATGTCTATTGTCTCCAGACATTCAGTTCCTGTGTTACCTTATGCCGACGATGCTGTTCTGATGTCAAGGACAGCAGTCGGCCTATTGGGACTGATGGATACCTTTGCAGTCTTTGTGGAAGGGAGGAAATTGATGATAAATGTAACCAGGACCTATACAACAGTATGTGGGAGAAAGTCAAAGCTTTTTTATTAAAGGTTCTCCAATTACGAGGGTTCAAACTTTTAATTATCTGGGTATATCCTTTTCCAGCAATGGCTCTTTGGTCAATCATATACACGGTGCCAGACTAAAAATTAGTAGGGTCTGTGAGGGTATTTTTAGATTTTCATATAAGCTCTCCAGTCGCCCATCAGAGAAATTTGTAAAATATATGAAGCTAAAGCACTGTCTGCTGCTATGTATGGAGGAGGCATTTGGGGTTATGAGAAAAGTGCTTCCCTTCAGACAGAGGAAAATGACTTTCTCAAACATCTATTGAGTTACCCCACCTTTGTTTTAACATATACTACTCATAAAGAGATTAGGCCTAAATACCTAGAAGATCTACTCCTACTTCAACCCATTTCGCTTTGGTGATCAATTTTGGCCAAACCCGAAACAAGCTTAACATGATCTATTATTATGGATTGCCTTACTCTTGATAATACTTTTAACATTCCTCTGGTCTCTCATGTTAACAATATTTGAAATAAGCTCTGTAGCCCCCTCACAGTGGAATTGCCTCATAGTGTGTTGGCCCGGCAAAAAAGTGAGTTAAAAGCTCTTTTCGTAGAGTCCAGTTGTGAAAACAGGGCAATTACTGAAGGGGCAAATCTACGATTTGTTTATTAATGTCACTTTCATCTGGTGAAGGGTTTCAACCTTACTTGTCTATGGTCACACCCCCTCAGCACCTATTTGTTTTAACTAGGCTGTGTATGGGAATTGTTCATTTCTATATTCCTTACCAGTTATGAAACAGACCCAGGAAGGTGATCCCTTGCTCATGTGATGGTATTTTTAAGCAGGGCACTAAGCACTTTATTCTTTTCTTTTGAATTTATGATTGGTTGAGACAATTTTATTTGAAACCTTTTTTTATTGAGAATAATATTAGGGGACACCAAGCAGCGTTAAAATTCCTATGTGCTTTGACGGGTTCTTTTGTATGTTTTAGTGCAGCCTCATGTATATGGGGCACAGTAAATATTAGGGAAAGTAGTCCCTTTTAGCTAATATGAAGTATTCACATTTAAGCACTTTTAATAGATTTGTTCCTCTCACAACCAACAAAAAGAGTGGTCTTCTAAATGTGCTGAGCTTGAGTTATGTGTGATGTATATAATTGTTCACTTCTGTTTTAATTGCTTGAAGTAATTTTTATCTTATCTTGTTTTTATTATTATTGATATTGCATAAATGCTCTTTTATGGTCAACTTGTTTGTACAGAAGAAAGAATTTTGAATCAAATCAAATTGACTGGTGAAATTCCGCCCAGGCTCTCAGCACCCTTTGCTGTTCCACCTTCCTGGTGGTGCTCTTGGCAGGAAGTCCCCTTTCTTTAAACCTGCTTGAGCTGGGCCACAGAGTAGGACTCCATGTTTACCAACTCAAAATCCATGCTTGTATAGATGGATCAAAATCAAAAAGGCCAAACAAGGAGAATTTAACTTGAATTGGTCTTAGATTATTTATGTTGGGTGGTAGTGTAACACAAAATTACTGTATGGCACTGCACAAACACAAGTCCAAATGCTTACCAAGCAGCAACCACAATTCTTCTGAAGGTGAAGTCACAAGCGAACCCTAGATTAACTTGTGCTCAATCCTCGGGTACCTTGGCACAGAGCAGTCAGTCTTAACTCAAAGGCAATGTGTAAAGTATTTGTACAACACTTCAAACAGTAACACAGTGAAAACATAACACCAAGTGAGCCCACAACAGAATTAGAAACAGAGAGTACTTTTGAATAGCTACAACAAGACCAAAATGACATAAATACAATTAGCAGAGCCGGAATTCATTTTTTTTTTTGTGAAAACAGCGACACAAGGCATAGAGTGACAACTGTGGTTATCTGGTCCCACTGGACTAGGACCAAGTCATAGCTTCACTACCACCATGATGGAGCGCGGGCCGGCTACAGGGACACAGTTAGACCCACTGAACAAAAGTACCTTTGAACCTTGTATGTGGAGAGCTGCATGTATCCGCATAGAGGATGCGTTGTGCAGCTGAAGTGATACATCAGTTCTGAGATGTGGTGAAGCTCTGAGGCAAGAGCCTGCGTTTTTACTGAGGATCACATCGATGCGGCTTGCTTTGTGAAGTACAGGAACGAGGATGCAGGTACGCAGTTGGGCGATGCACTTATTCTGAAGTGCTGTGAAGCAGAGTCTGGGGTAATCATTTAGGCTGCTGTTGATGAGAGATGCAAGGGCTGCGCTTCATGCAGCAGCGGTTCCAAAGGACATGTTGGCTGTTGCTGGTGATGTGGGTCTTTGAAAGGAGTTCAATCTACATGGCAGCAGTGATGCGTCAGTTCTACTTGGAGTTGCGCCTCACAGCAGAGGAGGTGCGTCAGTTCCGCTGGGTCCACATAGGCTGGTAAGCACCTTAGGGATAAAGGACCGATGTGGCATCACTTGGCAAGGTAGACTCACAGATGGGAGAGTCCAGGTGCATGTGCAAGGTTGTTAGAAGTGTAGGAGGCTGGCCTGGTTTGTAGTGGGTACCTAAGGTACTTACACCTTATACCAGGTCCAGTTATCCGTTATTAGTGAAATGTAGGCAGTGTCTAGCAGCTTAGGATGTCTAGGGGTAGCTGTAGCAGAGCAGCCCAAGGCTGAACAAGGAGACATGCAAAGCTCTTGCATTACCACTACAGCCACACAGTACTTATACACAATAAAAGACAATACTCAGTGTTACCAAAAATAAAGGTACTTTGCTTTAGTGACACAAGGCCAAAAATATCTTAGAGGCAATACTCCTTCTGGAGGTAAGTATTATAGACAATATATACACTAGTGACCAAAATCAGGTAAGTAAACAGTCATAGAATAGTGTGAACAGTAGACAATACAATAGATTGCAATAGACCTATGGACAGCACAAACCACATACTAAAATAGTGGAATGCGAATGTCGAATTCCCCCATGGCAAGTGTAGTGTGTAGAGGGGCGCTAGGAGTGTAAGAAAACACTAAAAGGTAAGTAAAGTACCCCACCCCAGAGCCCAGGAAAGCAGGAGTAAAGTACAGCAAGTTTCCTCAGAACACACTACAAGTCGTGATGAAGAAGTATGCCAGAACCAAGCAAGACTGCATGCAACCAACTATGGATTCCTGGTCCTGAAGACCTGTGGAGAGAGGAGACCAAGTCCAGAAGTTGAAGAAGAGTCCAGGAAGAACAGGAGCCCCTGCCCACCTGGAAGAAGGTGCAAAAGTGGATTCTCCGGTTGGAAGAAAAGTACAGAAATGCACCAAAGAAGATACCTGTGGGTTCCTACTTGGTAGATGTCCAACGACTAGTTGTTGTATGTGGGCTGTTTGCGTTGCTGGATTCCGCCAACAAGCCTTGGTTCATGCAAGTATGCAGGGAGCTTCCTGGACCCAGGAGGGACCTGGGGGTCTCAACTCAGACTGAGGAGACAGAGGGGGCTCTCTGCACTTCAGAGATCCCACAGAAGACCAGGCAGCGCCCACAAGAGTCCCAGAACATGGGGACAAAGGAGTTGCAAAGTGCGGTCGTCGCAGCACTACACTGGAGGATCCCACACCGCCGGAGAACAACTCAGAGAGCTGTGCGTCGCAGGACGGAGTGCTGGGGACCTGTGTTACACTGTGCACGAAGAACTTTTGGAAGAAGTGCACAGAAGCCCAAGGAGCTGCTGAAGACGTGGTGCACAGGGGTTCTGTCGCTGCACGTGAAGACAAGCTCTTACCTCTATCAAATTTGTACAGCTGGACGTTTGGACAGTCTGGGTCACTTCGGTCCACCACCTGTATTTCAGGGATCACGCTCCTCAACAGGAGAGGAGTCCCAGAGTGCCGGTTGTCATCAAAGAGAGGTGCCTGCTGAAGCAGAGAAGAGACTCCACGGGAGATTCCTTCGGTTCTTCTGGTGCAGCGTGAAGACAGGCAGTCCTCAGGACATGCACACCTTGTAAACTGTAGCAGTTGCTGGCTGGAGCTGAAGTTGCAGGTCACTTGAGTCTTCCTGGATACTTTGTTGCAGTTACAGCGGTTCCTGGAGCAGTCTGCAGTTGATCTGACACTCAAAAGCTGAAGTAGAGGATGCAGAGGAATCCTGGAGGAATCTTGCAAACCAAATCTGAGGAAACACCAAGAGGAGACCCTAAATAGCTCTGAGAGGGTGATTGGCTACCTTCCCAGGTATGCACCTATCAGGAGGGTCTCTGACGTCACCTGCTGGCACTGACCACTCATAGGTCTCCAGAGGGTCCCCACACCTTGGAATCCAAGGTGGCTAATGCCAGGGACACTCTCGAGGAGCTCTGGGCACCACCCCTGGGGTGGTGATGGACAGGGGAGTCGTCACTCCCCTTTCCTTTGTCCAGTTTCGAGCCAGAGCAGGGACTGGGGGTCCCTGAACCGGTGTAGACTGGATTATGCAAGGAAGGCACCGTTTGTGCCCTTCAAAGCATTTCCGGAGGCTCTGGGACGATACCACTCCCATGCCTGTAACACCTATTTCCAATGGGAGAGAGTGTAACACCCCTCTCCTAAAGGAAATGCATTGTCTTCCTTCCTGGGATTGAGCTGCTCAACCCCCAGGAGGGTAGAAACCTGTCTGTGAGGTGGCAGCAGCTGGGGCTGCAGTGGAAACCTCAGAGAGCTGGTTTGGCAGTACTGGGGGTCCATGGTGGAGCTACCAGGCTGCATGGAATTGGCCCCCAATACCAGATTTGGATTGGGGGTTCAATTCCACAATCTTAGACACCTCACAGGGCCATATTTGGAGTTACCATTGTGAAGCTACATATATGTACTGACACATATGTAGTGCACGCTTATAATGGTGTCCCCGCACTCACGAAGTCAGGGGAATCGGCCCTGGGCAACGTGGGGACACCTTTGTTAGTGCAAGGGTGCACTCACACACAGTAACTTTGCACCTAACTTTCAGTAAATGAAGGTTAGACATATAGGTGACTTATAAGTTACCTGGTGCAGTGAAAAATGGCTGTGAAATAGTGTGTGCACTATTTCACTCAGACTGCAGTGGCAGACCTGATGAAGGGTTTGTATGAGCTCCTTATGGGTGGCAAAAGAAATGCTGCAGCCCATAAGGATCTCCTGGAACCCCAATGCCCTGGGTACCTAGGTACCATATCCTAGGTGTAAAGAAATGGCTCCCTGTTGCAGTTACCCCCCACTTTTTGCCTGATACTGATGCTGACTTGACTGAGAAGTGTACTGGGACCCTGCTAACCAGGCCCCAGCACCAGTGTTCCTTCACCTAAAATGTACCATTGTATCCACAATTGGCACACCCTGGCATTCAGATAAGTCCCTTGTAACTGGTACTTCTAGTACCAAGGGCCCTGATGCCAAGGAAGGTCTCTAAGGGCTGCAGCATGTCTTATGCCACCCTGGAGACCTCTCACTCAGCACAGACACACTGCTTGCCAGCTTGTGTGTGCTAGTGAGGACAAAACGAGTAAGTCGACATGGCACTCCCCTCAGGGTGCCATGCCAGCCTCTCACTGCCTATGCAGTATAGGTAAGACACCCCTCTAGCAGGCCTTACAGCCCTAAGGCAGGGTGCACTATACCATAGGTGAGGGTACCAGTGCATGAGCATGGTACCCCTACAGTGTCTAAATAAAACCTTAGACATTGTAAGTGCAGGGTAGCCATAAGAGTATATGGTCTGGGAGTCTGTCAAACACGAACTCCACAGCACCATAAAGGCTACACTGAAAACTGGGAAGTTTGGTATCAAACTTCTCAGCACAATAAATGCACACTGATGCCAGTGTACATTTTATTGTAAAATACACCACAGAGGGCACCTTAGAGGTGCCCCCTGAAACTTAACCGACTGTCTGTGTAGGCTGACTAGTTCCAGCAGCCTGCCACACCAGAGACATGTTGCTGGCCCCATGGGGAGAGTGCCTTTGTCACTCTGAGGCCAGTAACAAAGCCTGCACTGGGTGGAGATGCTAACACCTCCCCCAGGCAGGAGCTGTAACACCTGGCGGTGAGCCTCCAAGGCTCACCCCTTTGTCACAGCCCAGCAGGGCACTCCAGCTTAGTGGAGTTGCCCGCCCCCTCCGGCCACGGCCCCCACTTTTGGCGGCAAGGCTGGAGGGAACAAAGAAAGCAACAAGGAGGAGTCACTGGCCAGTCAGGACAGCCCCTAAGGTGTCCTGAGCTGAAGTGACTCTAACTTTTAGAAATCCTCCATCTTGCAGATGGAGGATTCCCCCAATAGGGTTAGGACTGTGACCCCCTCCCCTTGGGAGGAGGCACAAAGAGGGTGTACCCACCCTCAGGGCTAGTAGCCATTGGCTACTAACCCCCCAGACCTAAACACGCCCTTAAATTTAGTATTTAAGGGCTACCCTGAACCCTAGAAAATTAGATTCCTGCAACTACAAGAAGAAGGACTGCCCAGCTGAAAACCCCTGCAGCGGAAGACCAGAAGACGACAACTGCCTTGGCTCCAGAAACTCACCGGCCTGTCTCCTGCCTTCCAAAGATCCTGCTCCAGCGACGCCGCCCAAAGGGACCAGCGACCTCGACATCCTCTGAGGACTGCCCCTGCTTCGAAAAGACAAGAACCTCCCGAGGACAGCGGACCTGCTCCAAGAAAAGCTGCAACTTTGTTTCCAGCAGCTTTAAAGAACCCTGCAAGCTCCCCGCAAGAAGCGTGAGACTTGCAACACTGCACCCGGCGACCCCGACTCGGCGGGTGGCGATCCAACACCTCAGGAGGGACCCCAGGACTACTCTGATACTGTGAGTACCAAAACCTGTCCCCCCTGAGCCCCCACAGCGCCGCCTGCAGAGGGAATCCCGAGGCTTCCCCTGACCGCGACTCCTTGAACCTAAAGTCCCGACGCCTGGGAGAGACCCTGCATCCGCAGCCCCCAGGACCCGAAGGACCGGACTTTCACCGGAGAAGTGACCCCCAGGAGTCCCTCTCCCTTACCCAAGTGGAGGTTTCCCCGAGGAATCCCCCCCTTGCCTGCCTGCAGCGCTGAAGAGATCCCGAGGTCTCTCATAGTCTAACCTTGAAAACCCGACGCTTGCTTCCACACTGCACCCGGCCGCCCCTGCGCTGCTGAGGGTGAAATTTCTGTGTGGACTTGTGTCCCCCCCGGTGCTCTACAAAACCCCTCTGGTCTGCCCTCCGAAGACGCGGGTACTTACCTGCAAGCAGACCGGAACCGGGGCACCCCCTTCTCTCCATTCTAGCCTATGTGTTTTGGGCACCACTTGGAACTCTGCACCTGACCGGCCCTGAGCTGCTGGTGTGGTGACTTTGGGGTTGCTCTGAACCCCCAACGGTGGGCTACCTTGGACCAAGAACTGAACCCTGTAAGAGTCCTACTTACCTGGTAAAACTAACAAAAACTTACCTCCCCCAGGAACTGTGAAAATTGCACTAAGTGTCCACTTTTAAAACAGCTATTTGTCAATAACTTGAAAAGTATACATGCAATTTTGATGATTTGAAGTTCCTAAAGTACTTACCTGCAATACCTTTCGAATGAGCTATTACATGTAGAATTTGAACCTGTGGTTCTTAAAATAAACTAAGAAAAGATATTTTTCTATATAAAAACCTATTGGCTGGATTTGTCTCTGAGTGTGTGTACCTCATTTATTGTCTATGTGTATGTACAACAAATGCTTAACACTACTCCTTGGATAAGCCTACTGCTCGACCACACTACCACAAAATAGAGCATTAGTATTATCTATTTTTACCACTATTTTACCTCTAAGGGGAACCCTTGGACTCTGTGCATGCTATTCCTTACTTTGAAATAGCACATACAGAGCCAACTTCCTACATTGGTGGATCAGCGGTGGGGTACAAGACTTTGCATTTGCTGGACTACTCAGCCAATACCTGATCACACGACAAATTCCAAAATTGTCATTAGAAATTGATTTTTGCAATTTGAAAAGTTTTCTAAATTCTTAAAAGACCTGCTAGGGCCTTGTGTTAGATCCTGTTTAGCATTTCTTTTAGAGTTTAAAAGTTTGTAAAAGTTTGAATTAGATTCTAGAACCAGTTGTAGATTCTTAAAAAGTATTCCAACTTTTAGAAGCAAAATGTCTAGCACAGATGTGACTGTGGTGGAACTCGACACCACACCTTACCTCCATCTTAAGATGAGGGAGCTAAGGTCACTCTGTAAAATAAAGAAAATAACAATGGGCCCCAAACCTACCAAAATACAGCTCCAGGAGCTTTTGGCAGAGTTTGAAAAGGCCAACCCCTCTGAGGGTAGCAACTCAGAGGAAGAGGATAGTGACTTGGAGGAAAATTCCCCCCTACCAGTCCTATCTAGGGAGAACAGGGTCCCTCAAACCCTGACTCCAAAAATAATAGTCAGAGATGCTGGTTCCCTCACAGGAGAGACCAACACCTCTGAAATCACTGAGGATAACTCCAGTGAAGATGACCCCCTGTTAGCCAGGATGGTCAAAAGATTGGCTTTGGAAAAGCAGCTCCTAGCCATAGAAAGGGAAAGAAAAGAGATGGGCCTAGGTCCCATCGATGGTGGCAGCAACTTAAATAGGGTCAGAGATTCTCCTGACATCCTAAAAATCCCCAAAGGGATTGTAACAAAATATGAAGATGGTGATGACATCACCAAATGGTTCACAGCTTTTGAGAGGGCTTGTGTAACCAGAAAAGTAAACAGATCTCACTGGGGTGCTCTCCTTTGGGAAATGTTCACTGGAAAGTGTAGGGATAGACTCCTCACACTCTCTGGAAAAGATGCAGAATCTTATGACCTCATGAAGGGTACCCTGATTGAGGGCTTTGGATTCTCCACTGAGGAGTATAGAATTAGATTCAGGGGGGCTCAAAAATCCTCGAGCCAGACCTGGGTTGATTTTGTAGACTACTCAGTAAAAACACTAGATGGTTGGTTAACTGGAAATGAAGTGTGTGACTATGTTGGGCTTTATAATTTGTTTATGAAAGAACACATTCTAAGTAACTGCTTCAATGAAAAGTTGCATCAGTATCTGGTAGACCTAGGTCCAATTTCTCCCCAAGAATTGGGAAAGAAGGCAGACCACTGGGTCAAGACTAGGGTAACCAAAACTTCCACTGGGGGTGACCAAAAGAAAGGGGTTACAAAAACTCCCCAGGAGAAAGTGGGTGACACTAGAAACAAAGAAAAAGAGTCCTCTGTAGGCCCCCAAAAACCAGAACAGGTGGGTGGGCCCCAAGACACAACCCAAAACAAAGGTGGGTACCAGGGTAAGAACTGGGATGCCACTAAGGCATGGTGCCACAACTGTAAACAGTCTGGGCACCACACCAAGGACACTTCTTGTCCCAAAAACAAACCCCAGAACAAGATTCCAGGGGTAACCAGTGTAGCCATGGGAGATGACTCCTCAGATGAGGAGGTCTTCATAGCCTTCAACTGGAAACAGGGCCCAACAGGTGAGTTGGAGATTCCAGAGGGAAGTAGACACTTCCACCACCTACTGGTGAATGGAATCCCAACCACTGCCCTGAGAGACACTTGTGCCAGTCACACTATTGTGCATGACAGGCTGGTGCTCTCAAACCAGTACATCCCAGGTGAGACTGCCAGGGTAAGAGTTAGCCTAGACAGGGTCACTAAGAGGCCTGTGGCTTTAGTGCCCATAGAAGTGGGTGGCACTCTTAGCTGGAGAAGGGTAGTAGTCAGTACAGACCTCCCCCTTGATTGTCTCCTTGGAAATGACTACCCAGAGGTTAGTCAGAGCCCAAGAGAGAAACTGGTTCAGTGCCAGTCCTCTCCCAAGGATTCTGGAAGTCCTGCCTCTGCAGTAAATGCAAGCAGGCCCCAGAAGAAGAAGAAAAGAAAACAGAGTAGGAAGGGTGGACAACCTTTAGCCAAGGTTACAGTAAGCCAAGGAGATTCTGCTCCAGTAGGGGAGAACTCCAAAAATGGCTCTGATAAAGTCCAACCTGACCCACAAGAAGTCCTGGCTAGTCAGGCAACTGTTAAGCCTGAGTGGGTGGCTCCTCAGCTAACAGAAGAAAGAGTGGAAGAAGGGTGTTTACTACAAGATGTGGTAACCCCCCACTCCAATACAGCAGACAGGCAACCTGAACCCAAAGAAGCCTGTAACTTAGCCCCTTCCCTTTTAGGTGAAGAGCTAAAGGTGTGGTTCTGGGCACTGACAGCTGTCAGTGGCCTCTGCTGGGTGTTAGCCTTTGTGGCTGCACTATCCTTGGCATGGTGGTCAGACCCCATGCCAAATAGCAAGTTAGGCCCCCTGACCCTGTTGGTCATGGTGGGGTTACTCCAGCTCTGGGTAACCTCTTTGGGTAAGCTAGGGATGACCCTGGCTAAGATAAGATTAGCAGAGGTGGATACCTCTAAACCCAAAATAAAAAGAATGGGTGGAGACATTGAAGAAGCAGACAAGAGGCAATTCAGACTAGGTCCTATCACTGTGGAAGTGGGTCAGTTCCCCAAAGGGAATGACCTGAACAGAAGGATGTAAGGCAGAGTAGGCCCTGCAACTAACCAGCCTATTTCTCCTACTCTTCCTCGCCTGACAGACTAGGAAGACTCTCCCAGCTTGGGCTGAGTCTCCTGGCCTGTGGGCTGGGGGGGGCTTGTGTAAAGAAATGGCTCCCTGTTGCAGTTACCCCCCACTTTTTGCCTGATACTGATGCTGACTTGACTGAGAAGTGTACTGGGACCCTGCTAACCAGGCCCCAGCACCAGTGTTCCTTCACCTAAAATGTACCATTGTATCCACAATTGGCACACCCTGGCATTCAGATAAGTCCCTTGTAACTGGTACTTCTAGTACCAAGGGCCCTGATGCCAAGGAAGGTCTCTAAGGGCTGCAGCATGTCTTATGCCACCCTGGAGACCTCTCACTCAGCACAGACACACTGCTTGCCAGCTTGTGTGTGCTAGTGAGGACAAAACGAGTAAGTCGACATGGCACTCCCCTCAGGGTGCCATGCCAGCCTCTCACTGCCTATGCAGTATAGGTAAGACACCCCTCTAGCAGGCCTTACAGCCCTAAGGCAGGGTGCACTATACCATAGGTGAGGGTACCAGTGCATGAGCATGGTACCCCTACAGTGTCTAAATAAAACCTTAGACATTGTAAGTGCAGGGTAGCCATAAGAGTATATGGTCTGGGAGTCTGTCAAACACGAACTCCACAGCACCATAAAGGCTACACTGAAAACTGGGAAGTTTGGTATCAAACTTCTCAGCACAATAAATGCACACTGATGCCAGTGTACATTTTATTGTAAAATACACCACAGAGGGCACCTTAGAGGTGCCCCCTGAAACTTAACCGACTGTCTGTGTAGGCTGACTAGTTCCAGCAGCCTGCCACACCAGAGACATGTTGCTGGCCCCATGGGGAGAGTGCCTTTGTCACTCTGAGGCCAGTAACAAAGCCTGCACTGGGTGGAGATGCTAACACCTCCCCCAGGCAGGAGCTGTAACACCTGGCGGTGAGCCTCCAAGGCTCACCCCTTTGTCACAGCCCAGCAGGGCACTCCAGCTTAGTGGAGTTGCCCGCCCCCTCCGGCCACGGCCCCCACTTTTGGCGGCAAGGCTGGAGGGAACAAAGAAAGCAACAAGGAGGAGTCACTGGCCAGTCAGGACAGCCCCTAAGGTGTCCTGAGCTGAAGTGACTCTAACTTTTAGAAATCCTCCATCTTGCAGATGGAGGATTCCCCCAATAGGGTTAGGACTGTGACCCCCTCCCCTTGGGAGGAGGCACAAAGAGGGTGTACCCACCCTCAGGGCTAGTAGCCATTGGCTACTAACCCCCCAGACCTAAACACGCCCTTAAATTTAGTATTTAAGGGCTACCCTGAACCCTAGAAAATTAGATTCCTGCAACTACAAGAAGAAGGACTGCCCAGCTGAAAACCCCTGCAGCGGAAGACCAGAAGACGACAACTGCCTTGGCTCCAGAAACTCACCGGCCTGTCTCCTGCCTTCCAAAGATCCTGCTCCAGCGACGCCGCCCAAAGGGACCAGCGACCTCGACATCCTCTGAGGACTGCCCCTGCTTCGAAAAGACAAGAACCTCCCGAGGACAGCGGACCTGCTCCAAGAAAAGCTGCAACTTTGTTTCCAGCAGCTTTAAAGAACCCTGCAAGCTCCCCGCAAGAAGCGTGAGACTTGCAACACTGCACCCGGCGACCCCGACTCGGCGGGTGGCGATCCAACACCTCAGGAGGGACCCCAGGACTACTCTGATACTGTGAGTACCAAAACCTGTCCCCCCTGAGCCCCCACAGCGCTGCCTGCAGAGGGAATCCCGAGGCTTCCCCTGACCGCGACTCCTTGAACCTAAAGTCCCGACGCCTGGGAGAGACCCTGCATCCGCAGCCCCCAGGACCCGAAGGACCGGACTTTCACCGGAGAAGTGACCCCCAGGAGTCCCTCTCCCTTACCCAAGTGGAGGTTTCCCCGAGGAATCCCCCCCTTGCCTGCCTGCAGCGCTGAAGAGATCCCGAGGTCTCTCATAGTCTAACCTTGAAAACCCGACGCTTGCTTCCACACTGCACCCGGCCGCCCCTGCGCTGCTGAGGGTGAAATTTCTGTGTGGACTTGTGTCCCCCCCGGTGCCCTACAAAACCCCTCTGGTCTGCCCTCCGAAGACGCGGGTACTTACCTGCAAGCAGACCGGAACCGGGGCACCCCCTTCTCTCCATTCTAGCCTATGTGTTTTGGGCACCACTTGGAACTCTGCACCTGACCGGCCCTGAGCTGCTGGTGTGGTGACTTTGGGGTTGCTCTGAACCCCCAACGGTGGGCTACCTTGGACCAAGAACTGAACCCTGTAAGAGTCCTACTTACCTGGTAAAACTAACAAAAACTTACCTCCCCCAGGAACTGTGAAAATTGCACTAAGTGTCCACTTTTAAAACAGCTATTTGTCAATAACTTGAAAAGTATACATGCAATTTTGATGATTTGAAGTTCCTAAAGTACTTACCTGCAATACCTTTCGAATGAGCTATTACATGTAGAATTTGAACCTGTGGTTCTTAAAATAAACTAAGAAAAGATATTTTTCTATATAAAAACCTATTGGCTGGATTTGTCTCTGAGTGTGTGTACCTCATTTATTGTCTATGTGTATGTACAACAAATGCTTAACACTACTCCTTGGATAAGCCTACTGCTCGACCACACTACCACAAAATAGAGCATTAGTATTATCTATTTTTACCACTATTTTACCTCTAAGGGGAACCCTTGGACTCTGTGCATGCTATTCCTTACTTTGAAATAGCACATACAGAGCCAACTTCCTACACTAGGCTTATAAGGGGGGGGGGTCCAGTGTGCCAATCAGAATTGGAATATGGAGTCACTAAACTATAGTGGCAAGACAAGTTTGGTACACAGAGAGAGCATAAGCACTAGAGTTCTGGTTAGCAGAACTCCAGTGACACAGTCAACCATACTGACAACACATATAGGCCACAAACTATGAGCACTGGGGTCCTGACTAGCAGGATCCAAGTGAGACATAAAAACACACTGACAAACAGGCAGAAATTAGGGATAATATGCCAAGAAAGATGGTACATTCCTACAGGAAGCCTGTTATGTCCCTGAGGCTTTGGATCAGGAGGAAAGCCAACTAGCTCTTGAAGAACTCTGGGTTCTGTGTTCAAGAGATGTAGGTCCAGTCCTTCTCACCCAAGCAAGAGGGCAGCTGGTCAGCACAGCAAAGCAGTAGTCCAGCAGTGTGGCACCCTTCAGCAGCACAACCATCCTCCTTTCTGGCAGAGTAACCACAGATCCAGAAGTGTACTGAAGTTTTGATGTCCGAGGTCCAGTATTTATACCAAGTTGTGCCTTTGAAGTGGCAGATAAGCTTCTAGAGGTTTCCCTTTGAAGTCCCCATGCATCATGTCTTCCCTACCATGGCTCCACACTAACTACAAAAGGTATGCTGCCCTTTGTGTGGAAGCAGGCCACAGCATTTGCAGGTATAAGTGGAGCTGTGCCCAGCTCCTCCTTCCCATCCTGCCAGTAATGGCCCATCCAGTAACACCTAAGCTCCCTATTGAGTGTGGCTGTATAGGATGAATACTCAAAGCCCAACTATCACCCACACCCAGTCATGTGACCAGAGAAAAGCTAAAGACATTGATGGCCTGATTACGACGGGTAGGTTGCCTCCAGTGCCGCCGCCTCCCTGCCAGCCTCATAACGTGTTTCCCGCTGGGTCAGTGGGCGGAAAGAGAAATGGCCTACAGCATTGTAATAGAGCCGGCAGCAATGCTGGAGTGCGTAGTGTGCACAAGCACTCATCGAGGGCTGGCCAGAGGGGGCCCTGCATTGTTCATGCCAAGTGCATGGGCAGTACTGGGGCCCCCTGCACCCCGTCTCCACCAGCCATTTCATGGCAGTGTACTGCCCTGGCAGATTAGGACTGCCAGCACCGCCAGTCCATCCTATGGCGGAAAAGTGGCGCTGCTGGCTGTCCAACCGCTGTGCTACCACTGCAGTCGTAATGTGGCGGTCGGACTGCCACATTGGCGGCGGTCTGACGGTGACCATAGCGGCCTTTAGACCGCCAGGTTCGTAATAAGGGCCTAAATGGCTAAAACAGGAAAATGCCAACATTCTAAAAGTGGCATTTCCAGAAATACAATTAAAAATCCGACTTTACCATTGTAGGAAGCTGGCTCTGTATAAATTTTATAACAAAATGAGATACAAGCCTTCATTATAACCCTGGGGGTCGTGATAAAATGGCGGTAATACCGCCAACAGGCCGGCAATAATTACTGCCAAATTATGACCATGGTGGTGAGATCTCAGATAGACAGCCACTTTACCACACCGACCACCAGGGCAGGTACAACAGCCACCACGGCGGTAGCCACCTACAGCCAGACGGAAGTCAATGTTCCGCCCACCATATTAAGACACATCAATCCCCCACTTTTTCCGGGGCGGTACCAATGACATCAAAAGCCTGGCAGAAGCAGACCTCAGAAGGGAAAGGACTCCCCTTTGGAGACACAGGGAACAACCATGCCGCCGTGGAGCCTGAACTTCAAATATTCCCGATGATATTCTACGTCCTGCTTCACCGCGAACAACAACGACGGCGAAGACAACCATGGTGAGTACAGCCGCCTAGCACACAGGGGAGGGAGGGAGGAAAAAGAGAGTGACACACACATGCACAACACACATCCCCACCCCCAACACCATACACACATACAGTGCAGTAATAAAACATATTTACCACGTACCCTTGAGGAATAATAGAAGGACAACAGGATTGTGCAAAAGTGAGTGTAATAATAACAACACAGTAGAAATATGAAATGCAATGTAATGGTAAATACATATATACAGTTCAATGGACACTGCCCAGTCCATATTGTACGTGGGCCACAGGGCCACAGGCCAAAGTCCAAGGCCCCACTTGTCACCTACACCAACACGGAGAGAACACTGCAGGGGCATCAGTTGGAAAATAGGCAGGCACCTCAGGGGGATGGGGAACAGGAGGCACCTCAGCCGGCAGATGGAACAACACCACTGGTTCTGGAGGGGGCAACATGCCCTGTGCTCGGCCCTGGGGAGTGCAAGGCCACAGTCTCTCAAGTGTGTAACTTGCCCACTGGCTCTGGAAGTGGCAACATGCCCTGTGCTTGCTCCTGGGCAGTGCAAGGCCAGAGTCTCTCAAGTGGGTGACTTCCCCACATGCTCTTGGGGGGGGCAACATGCCCTGTGCTCGGTCCTGGGGAGTGCAAGGCCACAGTCTCTCAAGTGGGTGACCTGCCCACTGGCTCTGGAGGGGGCAACATGCCCTGTGCTCTGTCCTGGGGAGGCAAGGCCACAGTCTCTTAGGTGGGTGTCTTACCCACTGGTTCTGGAGGGGGCATTGTGCCCTGTGCTCTTGATCCTGGGGAGGCTGGGGTTGGTGGGTGTATTACCCATTGGTTCTGGAGGGGGCATTGTGCCCTGTGCTCTTGATCCTGGGGAGGCTGGGGATGGTGGATGGCTTACCCACTGGTTCTGGGGGGGAGGGCATTGTGCCCTGTGCTCTTGATCCTGTAGAGGCTGGGGTTGGTGGGTGCCTTACCCACTGTTTCTGGACGGGGCATCGTACCCTGTGCGCTTGATCCTGGGGAGGCTGGGGTTATTGGGTGTCTTACCCACTGGTTCGGGAAGGGGCATCGTGCCCTGTGCTCTTGATCCTGGGGAGGCTGGGGTTGGTGGGTGTCTTACCCACTGGTTCTGGAGAGAGCATTGTGCCCTGTGCTCTTGATCCTGGGGAGGCTGGGGTTGGTGGGTGTCTTACCCACTGGTTCTTGACGGGGCATCATGCCCTGTGCTTCTTATCTGTGGGAGTGCAAGGTCACAGTCTCTCAGCTGGGTGTCATACCCACAGGATTTTCAGGGGGCAGGCCACACAGAAGCCCATGGAGGCAGGACTAGATACCGTTCGTCGGCGTTGACGGCTGCTCAGTGGTGGTGCTGCTGCTGCAGCCACTGGTGGGGGGAGGCTCCAGCCCATCCCCTGCAGCCTCGGCCGGCTGCCCACTGCTGCTGGTGGTGGTGCTGCTGCTGCTGGTGGTTGAGGGGAGGGAAGTTCCAGCCCATCCCCTGCAGCCTCAAACGGCTGCCCACTGCTAGTGGTGGTGATGCTGCTGCTGGTGGTGGTGGTGGGGGGAAGCTTCAGCCCATCCCCTGCAGCCTCGGACAGCTGCACAACCATGGTTGGTGGTGGAGGCTTTGTCTGAGTCCCCTTTCTGGCAGCACCTGGGGCATTCTCCTTGCCCTTCCGGGCAGCAGCTGGGAAAGCCTCCTTGCCCTTTCTGCCAGCACTTGGGGCAGGCTCCTTGCCCTTCCGGGCAGCAGCTGGTGCAGGCTCCTTGACATTCCTGGCAGCATGTGGGGCAGGCTCCTAGCCCTTCCGGGCAGCAGCTGGGGCAGGTACCCTTTCCTTGAGGCTGCCTGGTGCCCTGGATCCTTTCCCACCACAAGTGGGTGTGGAGACTACTGGGCCCGTCAACTGGGTGGCTGAGGTGCTTGCCTGGGTTTTTGCCACCCTGGCCAGACATGAAAGACTGGGTGGGGGAGGGGGATGGAAGAGGTCAATGGTGGAGAGGAAAACCTTCTTAGGGACATTGGGGCGGGAAGAGGGAGAAGGTTTGGGAGTGGCGGAAGAGGGAGTGGTATGAGAGGTGTCTGCTGTGTTTGGGCTGGATGCTGTTGTGAGGTGGTGTCTGAGTGCTTGCGTTTGTGTATCTTGGGGGGGTGAAAGACACAGTGGGAGAGGACACATGGGACATGTGCATGGCTGTTGTGGAGGTGTCTACCAGTGAGGTGTGTGTTCTGCTTGGTGTGGTGGAGATGCTGGCAGTGGATGAGGATGTAGTGCATGCAGGTGTGAGTGTAAGCGCAACTGGGAGGGAGGTGGAGGAGGAGGAGGAGGAGGAGGAGGAGGAGGAGGAGGGGGACACAGTAGAGGCAGTGGATGTTGGTATGTCTGCATCTGGATGGTGTTTGTGTGAGTGCCTGTGGGATGATGTGTGGTGCTTGTGTTTGCCTGTGCATCTCTTCTGTGTTGTCTTGTGTGCATGCTCGTCTGCCTGTGTGCTTAGGATAGGTTGGGGTTGAGGGGAATGAGATTGGGAAGAGGAAGTTGGAGGAGGAGGGTGGAAACAGGGACAATGGCTGCCATCAGAGAGGAGGCCAGAGCGTGGATCGATCTCTGTTGGGCCGCCAATCCAGTTTGAATGCCCTCAAGGAATGCATTAGATTGTTGCATTTGGGCTGCAATCCCCTGGATGGCATTCACAATGGTTGACTGCCCTACTGAGATGGATCTCAGGAGGTTAATAGCCTCCTTACTCAGGGTAGCAGGGCTAAGTGGGGCAGGGCCTGAGATGCTTGGGGCGAAGGAGATGCCCACCCTCCTGGGTAAGCGGGCACGGGCAACTCGCTGAGGGGCTGCTGGGAGGGCGGTGCTGGTACAGTGGTGGCAGCTGTACCTGTAGCTGGGATGGTCACAGAAGTGTCCGCCACCACCAGGGAGCTTCCATCGGAGAAGGTATCTGTGTCTGAACTGTCTCCCCCAGTCTCCGCCATGCTGCTCCCCTCGCCCTCCGTCCCACTGATGCCCTCACCATTGGTGGACTCTGCCTCCTGTGGGATGCAGCTTTCTCCATCGCCGTGCCTCTGCTCCTCTGACAGATGATGCTAATGCTCATAAGGACAGGGTGACAAAACAAAAAGGTGGGGTGAGACAAAGGATACACACCACCATCACACACGGAACAGCCCTACACACTATGCAATGCAGTCGTAGTTATAATGCTAGCCCCCAAGGCATGGGGAGTTGCACATACTGCCAAATGCAGCACACCTGGGACCCACACAGCCCTGACCATTTGTGGATGCCTACAAGCTAGGTAGCAGGATTATCACTTCAGAACCCTGCCCAACATGGGACTTACTCTGCAATGTCAGGCCTGGCCTAGGGGCACCCACTGACACACATCCCCTACCTCAGTACACCCCTGCCATGCATACGTTGTGATGATGGCACTGTACTCACCCCTCTGTGGCTGCAGTGATGCCCTCAAGTGCCCATCCAGCTCCATATAGGCCACTGCCAGTATGCAGGCCATCAGAGGGGTCAGGGTTCGACGGGCACCCCTTCCTCGTTGGGAGGCCCTCCGCAGCTGGGCCTCCACCGTCTTCTGTGCCCAGTGTCTCAGGTCATCCTACCGTTTGACAGTGGGTGCTCTGCCTGCTGTAGACCCCCAGGGTCCGCACGTCCTTGGCGATGGCACACCATAATCCCTTCTTTTGATGGGCGCTGACCTGCAGAGGTAATACATACAGGATATGGTATCAGTCAGACAGTCCTGCCTGTTACACTTATGGCCCACCATGCCCCTTCACATTGGAATTTGCACACACAGGGCCCAGTACACAAGCTGCACACCACCCAGGGGACATCTACCCACCCCCCCACAAGGCCTTCACACACACCACTCCATGCATTCATGCCACATTTATCGTTCTCACAGTGTACTCACCTGTTGGTCTGCAGGCCCATACAGCAGTCTGTACTGAGGTAGGGCCCAATCCACCAGTCGCTCCAACTCCACTGAGGTGAAGGCAGGGGCCCTTTCCCCAGTCACACGAGCCATGGTAGGTTCCAGACACAGGTCACAGCAGCACATGCAGTGTAGGTCCTCTCCTATGGAAGGTCAAGTAGCAAGTGAGTTATCAGATAGAAAATGGCAGTCACGTCCGCGGCGGTGCATACCGTCACTGCCGGCGTACATCACCATTGGCCACTGTACCCCATAGGGCCCAATGTTAACCAATGAGGAGTTGCACAGCGGTTCCTGAACGCCTCCCCCAACAGCGCACAATGTCAGCGGAATTACCTCACTTCCACCTGTCTCTCCACAAAGTACAGGCTGACACCATTTCAAGGGGGTGGGGGGGGGGGCAGGCCCTGGACAATAACTCTGTCACAGTTTAAAAGAGGACATACAGGACAACTACCACTTATACATTACAAATTAACATCATGCATTGTACTGTTGTGGCTTCAATGTTCAGTTTGTGACCGGCTCCTCACTCTTTTGTCCCTTAGACTGCAACCGCTGCAGATGAATAGGAGATGGAGACATAACCCCGTGTACAGACCCCTGGTGGACTTGGCAACAATGGAGGACAGGCACATTATCCTTACCTATAGACTTGACAGGGCCACAATCACGGAGCTGTGTGCCCAACTGCAGCCTGACCTGATATCTGCTATCCATCACCCCACCAGGATTCCCCCTCTTGTGCAAGTCCTATCAGTGCTCCATTTCTTGGCAACTGGTTCTTTCCAAGTGACAGTGGGCTTGGCAGCAAGAATGTCACAGCCAATGTTCTCAATAGTGCTGACAAGAGTGTTGTCTGCCCTGATTAAACACATGTGCAGCTACATTGTTTTCCCCCAGGTGGAGTATTTGGCCACAGTGAAGGCTGACTTATACGCAATGGGACATATCCCCAACATCATTGGGGCAATTGATGGAACACGTATTGCATTTGTCCGTTACACCCCCCCACTCTGCTCCCCCCCCCCCCTGGCAAAATGAACAGGTGTTCAGAAATCGTAAGAGTTTTCACTCCATGAATGTCCAGATGGTGTGCTTTACAGGCCAGTACATCTCCCATGTCAATGCTAAATATCCTGGGTCGGTGCATGATGCCTTTATCCTGAGGGATAGCAGCATCCCAAATGTGATGGCCCAACTACAGAGGCACCGGGTGTGTCTAATAGGTGAGCCCTGGTTCCCACCCAGTCTATGTTGGTGTATGGGTATGGTGTGGGCCATATAGAATTGTGAGTGCCTAAATGTTGACCCTAAATATTTGCAGGTGACTCTTGTTACCCAAACCAATCATGGCTACTGACCCCTGTGAGGAATCCCAGGACAAGGGCAGAAGAACGTTACAATGAGGCACATGGGCGAACAAGAAGGATTATTGAACGCACCTTTGGCTTCCTGGAGGCCAGGTTCAGTGCCTTCATCTAACTGGGGGATCCCTGTGCTACTCACCCAGGAAGGTCTGCCAGATAATCGTGGCATGCTGCATGTTGCACAACCTTGCCTTGAGACACCATGTACCTTTTCTGCAGGAGGAGGAGGCTGGAGATGGCCGTGTGACAGCAGTGGACCCTGTGGACAGTGAGGATGAGGAGGCAGAGGATGAGGATAAGGACAACAGAACTGCAGTGATTCGACAATACTTCCAATGACACACAGGTAAGACAGTTGAACTTCACATTTCATTGTCATTTTTGTTGATTATCTTTAGCACTGGCATGCTGTTATGTACCAGTTCTATGCCCACTCACTGTACCCTTTGGCAACTCATTTTGCAGATGTCGGTGCCCCAGTATCGCTCCTAGTGTGCTCACTACAGCCAACTACAGGTCTTTCCTATGTGAACATTACTGTACAGTTGAATTGCAATGTTTTAACCTGGTTAAACGAATACATACTTAAATAAGTTTGACATATTCCATACTTGTATTTTTTCAAAGGGGGTTTATTGAAGTGCTAAGAAGAAGAGGGGCAAGTGCATTGGGATGGGGTGATTATGGAGAAAGTCCAGGGTATTGTTCCAGTCTATTTGGTTCACAGGTGCATTGTCCATGGGGACATAGGAAGGGGAGCAATGGCAGTTCAAGATGGACAGGGTGACAGAGTGGGACACAAGGGTGACAAGCAGGAGAGTCTCATTTCCTGGTGGGGGGTCTTGGCAATAGTCTCTGGTTTCTTCCTGGATCGCAGGGAATGTTTGCGGGGTGGTTCACCTTCTGCAGGGGGAGGGGTGCTGGTGGCCTGTTGGTCCTTTGGCGTGGCCTCCTGTCCTCTAGTGGCAGCGGAGGTGGAAGGCTGTTCAGATGTCTGGCTAGTGGCAGGGGCCTGCTGTTGTGAGGCTGTCTCCCTCATAATGTTTGCCATGTCTGCCAGCACCCCTGCTATCAATCGCGGGCACCCGCACGCATCCGGCCGCCGCAACAGGTAAAGAAGGACGAGCTTTCTTGGGGGGGCTCTTAAATAGCACCTGCACGCATCCGGCCGCCGCAACAGGCAAAGAAGGATGAGCCTTCTTGGGGGGGCTCTTAAATAGCCCCCCACCGGATTGCGGCAGCCGGACCCGGCCAGAGGGCAACGCAGACCCAACGTCTGGCCCCCTGAAGTACTTCCGCCCGACGCCTCGGGAGGCGCGGGGACGGAAGTCTGGCCGGCCCTGCGCACCTCCGGTGCGTCCAAGGGGAGTGCTGGGCCTCGGAGGCCCCGACCCCTAACGGCCCGCGCCCCCCCCACTTTTGGGAGGGCGCTTTACCCTAGGATTCAGAGGCCTCCAGACAACCCACACTCCCCCCCACCAGAAATACACAGAGTCATTGGAAGTGGTTTTTATTTAAACATTAAAAAACATCTTATAACTTCAAAGCTAACTAGTTATACCAAGTGTAATGGGTATTCGTTCCACAAACATTTATCATATTTACATTTATCATATTTACATGTCATGAGAGTTAGTGACCATAAATCAATTCTGACAGGATCCCTTCCTGTCCTGAACCACCATTGGACCACACAGGTGACCCATATCTCACCTGTATCCATCGGAGGGGCGGTTACCCTGACTACACCGTACCTTGTCCTCATGCTTCGGGTTCCGCCCCCCCCTCCAAACACCAATCAGACTCGGGGTGTAACGGGGCGGCCAAGAGCTGGAGCCCCATGTTCCCCCCAGCGATCTGAGCTCCCTTACCCCTTGATCTGGTGTGTACATCCGCTGGTTGGCTCAGAACTTCAGGATCCTATCCCAGGTGTCCTCCCGGGGGCCCAACCTTGGAGACCCCCCCTGTTGCTTCTAGTCACGTTTATATCTCAATTTCCGCCACGAGGGCGACCAGGGCCCAAAAGGTCCTTCGCCCTCCCCACCCAAAAACAGACTACGAGCGAAACACCACATGTCACAAATTAATTGATCAGTCCCCGCATCAGATAGATGCACCTGGTCCTTGTGAAACATGTGGGAGCCCTTTAAGAGTTTGGGGGGATGTTCCATTATCGCCCAGGGCCTGGGCAGAGTTTGGCCATCTCAGCGTTAAGCCGGCGTACTGAAACATTGATAGTCCTTGATCTGATCCCTGTGCCCCATTTGCGTCGTGGCACCATGTGGGACCATGCAATTGCAGCATTTGGAAATTGTTTTGCCAACTTAGTGATCTCTAAGAAGACTGTTTCTCTTAGAGCCTTGCGGCCCAATCACACCAAGTCGTTGCTTCCTAAGTGAATAATGATAAGATCCGGGGACTGGAGCCCCCCACATCCTTTCGCCATATTGACCAAATGCTGTAGTTGAGTGATGCCTACTCCACCAATTCCACACCAGCGGAACGCCACACCTTGCACCATCGCCGGATTCGACCCACGGAGCTGTTGCACCTGGTACGCCGCCCGTCGAACAAATGAATGCCCCAGAACCCAAACTACACGTTGCGACATTGCACAGAAATGAAAAGAAAAGAGCGTGAGGAGATCAGATACTAGCACCAGCGCTGACATTATACCAATTCGGGCCTGATGTAACGCCTGTAACACTCCGATGACCACCGCCCGATGCCTTTTATTGCAGTAGCAGACAGGCCAGCAGCCGCCGCCAGTGTGGCTGCCCCTATTCTAAATGAATGGGAGCAGTATCCTTTTTGATCCACCCCTATTGTCTTCAGGGCCAACTTGAAGACCTCCAAGAATTGGTAGCACGATAGGCAGTCCGCATTATGGTGTATGAACAAGGCGGACGAGCCTGCTGGAGGGCTGACTGTGAGGTATCTATTCTTTAGAAACACTGGGCATAGAGGGGATCCGGGCGCAGCACTGAGTGTGATGCGCACTCCCTTCTTAAGCTGATCCGTTTTTGATTTGCGCAAGACTATAGAAAGGAACCCTGCGCTGACTGTCACATTTCCCCACTGTAACCCACCCGAGTGGTCGCCCTTGGAGGAGCCCACCAATTCACTGATGCGGAAGGCCCCATAGAAGGCCACCATGAAAGCTGTGGAAAATAAAGCTGATTCAGCTTGGGACGAGCAGATGTCTGGGAGTGCACGCAAAAGGTTCTCCAGCAGGGGTACGGTAACGGGCGACTAGCATCTGCACTAACATGGGCCACCCTGGCCCAACCCGCTAGGGCCCGCTTTATAATAAAGGTGTTCAAAGGTGCCTCCAGTTTTCTGATCTTTGCGAGAAAAAAAACTTATCGCCGCCAAATAAGCTTTTGCACAAGACACAGGGTGCCCCAAGATTTTTAGATGCTGCAGGAAAGCGCAAACAGTGGACTCAATGAATATTTCTGAAATATGCTGCATCTGTAAGAACCGTCTGTAATGGTAGAAATTGTTCTCGTAAGCTTTCTTAGTGCGTGGTGCTAGAGATGTTGCTACTAAATCATTGAGGGAAGGGCACCAATTCTCCACAGAGATTATGGGAACTCCATCATCTTCTCCATCGCCCGGGGTGATACCGCAGAAAATCCTGCATTAATGAGTGAGACAGAGCGTCAGCTGCGTTGTTATGAACCCCAGGCACATGTTTAGCCCTGAAAGTAATGTTGTGTTGCAGGCAAGTCAAAATCAGGTGCTTTGACAGGGGCAGGACCGGAGGGCATGAAGCCCCTTGGCGTTTAATTACTTCTACTACCACCATGTTGTCAGACCAAAAGATTACCACCCTATTCTTCAATACTTCCGCCCAGATATTTACAGCTACAACAATTGGGAATAATTCCAAAAAGGCTATGTTCTTGGTCCAACCCATGCAGACCCAATCTTCAGGCCAGTCAGCCCTGCACCACAAGGGGCCCAATATTGCTCCAAAACCTATGCTACCTGCAGAATCAGTGTAAAAGCCCAGCTTAGGGCTGGAAATCAGGCCAAATGACAGCGCTATTGAAAATCTTGCAGAAAAAGTTCCCACAGCCTTAAGTCCTCATTAACTTCCCCAGACAACCGAGTGTGGTGATGCTTCTCAGACAGCCCTGCCATTGAACGAGTGATTGATCTAGAAAAGGGGTGGGCCATAGGAATGATCCTCAGTGCGAAATTCAGTTGGCCTACCAGCACCTGGAGCTGTTGGAGGGTAACTTTCTTCTGAGACAACATTGTATGAATGGATTCCTTGAAAGCCAGCAACTTCTGAGGTAAGCGACACTCCCCGGCCACAGAATCAAATCCCCAGAAATGTGATGCAAGTAGAGAGACCAGCCGTTTTTTCGGGGGCCGAATTCCTCATACATTGCGATCAACGCCCGGAGAGCCCACCCGCATTTGTCAGACCCAGGGGGGCCCAGTATTAGGAAGTCATCCAAGTAATGAATGACATCGCGATGACCAGTGCGAAGTGAGAAAACCCACTGAAGAAAAGTGCTGAATTGCTCAAAATAACTGCATGATATACTACAACCCATGGGCATGCATTTATCATAGAAGTATTCACCATGGAACTGAAAACCCAATAGGTGATAATCATCGGGTTGGACAGGAAGAAGTCGGAAAGCTGACTCAATGTCGGTTTTTGCTAACAAGGCCCCATGGCCTAACGCCCTTACTTTTTCCAATGCATTGTCAACTGATGCATAGCGGACCGAGCAAAGTTGAGGATCAATGGCATCATTAACTGATGACCCCCGGGGGGCAGACAAATTGTGAATCAGCCTGAATTGCCCTGGTTCGCTCTTAGGAACCACTCCCAAAGGGGAACACACAAAGCCTGCTAAAGGTGGTCTTTGGAAGGGGCCCGCTAGCCTGCCCAGGGCCCGTTCTTTTGCCAGCTTCCTGGCCACCACATCTGTGATGCTGAGATTAAGTTCTTACAGTGATTCACTGGTGAGACATTAGAGGCAGGGATCCTGAAACCAAAGGAAAAAACGTGAAGAAGTAACTGCGGAATCTAACGCTGGGTAAGCCTGTAACCACGGTAGTAATGTGTCTAGTCTAATAGGGGAAGGCAGAGTGCGGTCAAGTAGATGGCTTACTTTGATCTCTCCCCTTCTCTCTAGACTTCTTGATACATTTAAATTCTGGGTGGGAAGGGTGCCCGCAAAAGGAACAGTTGTGCCTGAACTTGCAGGATCCGGCGGGACGTTAACACACCTTCCTGTTGAACAGCCAGCAAGAACCCTTCTTCTCACCTGACTCTTGTGGCCGAAAGGGCTGCCTCCCAGAGACCTTGTTATTCACGCATTCCAGCCAAACATTAACCTCGGTTTGATCCCATCCAATGGATGGATCTTCTACCTTAGCCCAGCAAAAATCCCTGTCACATTCCAACCAAGCAGACCCCCCCATAAGTGTGTTGGGCCTTCAATATTTTATATGCGTTGTAAATTAGAGAGGTGCCTAACTCAGGTTTTTTCTCCAAAAAAATTGACATGAATACGTTAAAACCAAATAACCAGTTTGTAATATTCTCCTCCACCTTGGGCTTTCTATCTCCAAAGGATGATGACTTAGGTTCTTTATCTTTAGTCTCCACCTCCCTCCTTTTTGCTCTTATCAACGAAAAGATGTCCACAAATTCCCCCTTCCAGACCTTTTCTTTTACCACTGTACTAACGTGTGCTGCCAGCTTACCTGGTCTGGATAGTAACGCATCTGTTGTCGCTTCCTTTGTAGAGTTATCCTGACCCGGAACCTTGCTGGTACTAGGCAGGATGTTTTGAACTATGGGGGTTGATGCGAGAACAGCACCCGGTGTCTGGGTGATACTCGGGCTGTTAACTGATGCTTGTGGAGGATTTGAGGTATGTGCAGCCGACAGTGCGTCTACCTGGCGTTTTAGTTCCTTTAGTGAATTCTACAAGGAATCATTTGACCCCCACGGGGTTGTAGGCGGGGGGGGTGTTGCTAGTTGGGGCATTAATACTGGCTAACAACTTGGATACCTCTAGTAACGCTTGCCTGGATGGATCCTGTACCTGTGCATGATGCTCGGGAGCCTGGGGAGTAGGGGGGCACAGGCAGCGCTGCAGGCAGAACTACCCCTGCTAAAGGGGAGGGAGGGACCCCTGACTGCGTTGTGGGTGCCAAGGAGGCCAGGGATTTCCGGATATCAGCTAAGACCCCTTCCAGACCCAGAACCAGTGATGTAGTGGTGCCTACAGTTACGCCCTGAGGCACGGGGGAGGGGCTGCGACGAGGGCAGGAGGTTCTGGTAGGGCAATCTGTGCTAGGGGGCTGACCACTGCAGTGGGAGTCTGCTTAGAGGAGGCCGGAAACTGTGTTTTTCTATTCCTCTTGCGCTTGACCGGGGGGAAAGCAGCGCTGGGAGCTACATGGGACCACTTTGGGCGGCTGCTCCTATCCCCACCAACTTCTTTATCAGGTGACCCGTTAACCTCGACTGCAACATCTCTCCCCAATTTCTCTAGAACCAATCTTAGCAACTGGGATAATTCAGGATCCCTCCCATTTCTTTTGGGGGCGCTCGGCTTTTTTAGTGGCATGATCAAATGCAAACACAAGAAACCCCCCTACGGCTGAAATTGAAGAAGTATTTTTTTTAAATGTGTTATTGATGACCCTGCAAACAAGATGAATACAAACACAGTTAACAACTGAATTAAGAGGATAACAAGTCTTAAATATCTAACCCTGCCAAGAACAGCCAGATAATTAGTGCAACCACACAAGCTACACACACCCGTTGGCTGAATGCAAATGGGCCACTTCTTAACAATGGCTCATACACATAACGCGCTACACAGGCAGGTGGTCTAGCACCACGCTAAAACACGATAAAATACAATACAAATGCTATGAAAGACTGTAAGCCCCCAGAAGATAACCAAAGCTTTACATAAAAAATGTCTTGCTTGCCAGTAAACCATGAGCTTCAAGGAAATTGAGCCGAGGCAGAAGTTACCCCCTTTTTTACTAACAAAAGCAGAAACCTGAAATTCCCCAGAGGTCCTGTAAAGCGGGACTGCACAATCAGTACCATAAATCCACCCGATCACAAAATTAAAACCAGAGCGATACACCAAAAACAAGAACAATTAGCCCAGCGTGCATTCAGCAAAATACACTGCGCGTCAGGGGTCGTGCTCCCCACCACTGAAAATGCGCTTGAAACGCGCTGCCCACCACCTGGGAGTCCGACCCAGCGACCGGAACCCAAGCACTCCGCTGCGCGGAAAATATTTCGCCCCCACGTGGCTTAACAAAAAGGGGGAAGGGGGGGCTCCAGCAAATCTGCAGAGCTTTCCCGAAAGATTCTACTTAGCCGGCTGCCCAAAAAACAAACATTCCCGGCGCTCAGGCATGGACCAGCGTGGTCAGCAAACGCTAGACTGGGCAGCCCTGTGCCCCTTATAAAATTACTATGCGTCTGACTGCGCGCTGCCAACAGTTTTAGAAAAAACGCGCCTGCAACGCGCTGCCCTGCTTAAGAATTATTGCGCCCTGAGTCAGCGGCGTGGTGAATTGCACCCCCACTCGGCTTAAAAACGGGGGCCCCAGGACGCCACCAGTGCGCAATGAAATCCGGCTCGGGCACCGAGCAGGTCGCGCAAATACTTACAATATTTCTGACCAGCTCCTGTACGATATCCCACGGCCGTCAACAGCGAAGCGGGAAAATCCAAGAAAAAGGCAGCAACCGAAGACGAAAAGAGGAAGCGGGAATCCACTGGTGAGTAATCCTCAATCGCGAGCTCCCGCAACAGGTAAAGAAGGACGAGCCTTCTTTGGGGGGGCTCTTAAATAGCCCCCCACTGGATTGCGGCGGCCAGACCCGACCAGAGGCCAACGCAGACCCAACGTCTGGGCCCCTGAAGTACTTCCGCCCGACGCCTCGCGAGGCGCGGGCGGAAGTCCAGCCGGCCCTGCGCACCTCCGGTGCGTCCAAAGGGAGGGCTGGGCCTCGGAGGCCCCGACCCCTAATGGGCCTCGCCCCCCCACTTTGGGGAGGGCACTTTACCCTTCTCTCTAGTGTGCATGCTTTAGTGATAGGTGTTCCATGCAGGTCTGTGAGTGGTGTCCATGCATTGGTATGGCATGCAGGGCTTGGCATTGGGATGAGTGAGGTGTGATTGTAGGGTGTTTGGGGAGTGAGGGTGAGGGTGGGGTTATGTGTTGGTATACAGGTAGGGGGTTAGTAGTAGTATAGAGTTGACTTACCAGAGTCCAGTCCTCCTGCTACTCCAGGTCAGGCCCTCAGGATGCATGATTATCAAGACTTGCTCCTCCCATGTTGTTAGTTGTGGGGAAGGAGGAGGGGGTCCACCGCCAGTCCTCTGTACAGTGAGTTGATGTTGTCCCTTGTTCTTGGGTGCTGTCTCACAACGTTGACCCTGTCCACGATCCTCCGCCATAGCTCCATCTTCCTAGCAATGGATATCTGCTGCACCTGTGCTCCAAATAGCTGTGGCTCTACCCTGATGATTTCCTCCACCATGACCCTTAGATCCTCCTCTGACAATCTGGGGTGTCTTCGTGGTGCCATGGGTGCTGTGTGAGTTGTGTAGGTGAGGGTGTGTAGGGTGATGTGTTGGTGGGGGTGTGTGATGTGGGGTGCATGTGTGGTGTTGAGGTGTAGGTGGTGTGTGGCTCTGGATGTGTGTATGCGCTTGCTGTCCCTCTCTGTTGGCAGTAAAGGCATGTGGGTAATGTGGGTGTGTGTTTTATTGTTGTGTGGGTGTGATGTGTGTATGGGTGTCAGGTGTGTGTTATTTAAATTGGCCAATGTAGTGTTGTTTTGAGTGCGGGGGTATGTACCGCCAATGGTTTACCGCCGTTGAATGTCCGCCGTGGTGATTCGTGGGTCATATTGTGATGGGCGTAGTTCTGTTGGCGTAACGGTGTGGGTTTTGATACCGCCAGTTTATCACTGACATTTGGTGGGGCGGAGTTGTGTATGTGGCTGAAGAGTGACGGGTTGGTGTGTGTGTGTCATAATATGGTGAACAGATATCCGCTGCGGAGGAGGTATGTAGCCGGCAGGCAGCATGACAGTAACTGGGATTTACTGCCAATGTCATAATGAGGGCCCTAGTGTGCACAGAGTCCAGGGTTCAATGTGCACAGTGCAATGTTCAACAGTTCCTGGGTAAGGTAAGTAAAGGATAGTTTTTGAGGTAAGTAACAAACTTACGGGTTCAATCTCCGGGTCAGAGGTAGCCCACCGTTGGGGGTTCAAAATAACCCCAAGCACCCAGCACCAGCAACACATGCCTGTTTAGTGGTAATGGTCAAAGAGGAGCCAAAGTTACGTGGGACCCCATGGAGACGGGGTACTCAGGTTCCGGTCTGCTTGCAGGTAAGTACCTGTGTTGTTGGAGGGCAGACCAGGGGGGGTTGAAGGAGCACTGGAGGTGCCCAAAGTAGGCACAAACAACACACTCCAGGCTTCAGGAATCACCCCAGATCTCCCTTCTGAGTGGAGGCAACACTCAAAAACCAAGCAAGAATCAACAAATTGATGAGGGTCACTTCACTGATCAGCCGATATCTCCCCAACCAGAAGGCGCAGCCAGACCTGAAGATACACCAACGACTGCCCGGACGTGACCTACAAGTGCGTCACGTTTAGTGGCTCTGCCCCCTCCAGTGGCCAAGTTATGTAAACACCCTGGTTACTGTCAGCTAACATCAGACAACCAAAAAAACAGCTTTCGTAGAGCTGAAAAAGGATCAGGAGGAAGCACCAGTTGAGGGACTTCAGGAACACCCTGGATCTCCTGCCAGAGTGCCCCCGTAGTCCTGTAAGCAGCCCTCAAAGAGACTCACCTCCAGCTTCAAAGGACTCTGTTGCGCACAGCTCCTGGATCTCCAACTCTCCCTGCAGCCGGCTGCCCTGCGCCCGGCAACGAGGAACCAGCTGTACTCCATGGGTCCCCAACCCCTTGCGTCCTCAACAGCCTAAGGGGACCACAAGGCACCATCTTTAAAACTGCAAACCAGCTCCTTTTCCAAGTGGCACACGGTGCAGGGGGTCCAGGCAACCACATGTTAGTTTCCAGATGCAAAAACTAAACCACCAAATGCTCTAATTTTTTAAGGTAGTTTGGTCGAGCAGTTAAGCCAATCTTGGAGAAGTACAAAGCATTTGTTGTACTGACAGTATCAATCATGCATCTCACACATTCAAAGGAATAACTCTAATCGAATTTATAAAAATACTTTTATATACATTTTAGGAACAAGATTATTAAAAAAGGTTAAGTACTTTTTAAGATATGGATTTTTGAAGTTTTAACAAATTACACACCATAGGAATCAATAAGCAGTCACTTTTTAAAATTGCGTATAAAATCACACAATTGTGTTTCCAGGGTTCGCTTTTACGGGTTGGTCGAGGTCACCAGTGGGCACACTGTGCCAGCTTGAGAGGTTCGGGCGGCTACCAGTTCCGGCAGGAGCCACATTAAAAAGTCTCTTGGAGCTTGTGCAGGGCCACCGCGGGGGAACCACTTGGAAAAGAGTGGTTCTCGCAGATTTAAAGGTGGTGCCTTGGGGTTCTCTTGTGGTTTTGAGGTCATGAGGGGTGAGGGACCCTTGGGGCACAGATGGTTCCTCCTTGCTGAGCGCAGGGGGGCCGGGTGCTGAGGGAGTTGTTGATCCAGAAGCTGTGCACAATGGAGCCCTTTGAAGCTGGAGGTAAGTCTATTTGAAGGTGGCTTACAGGACAAGGAGGGCACTCTGGCAGTTGGTCGGGGATGTTCCTGAAGTCCCTCGACTAGGGCTTCCTCCTGATCCTTTTTCAGCTGCAAGGGAGCTGGTTTTGCTATTGTTCAACTTCAGCTGACCAGTACCCAGGGTATTGTACGGTCCTGCCACCAGGAGGCACAGTGCCATCAAACTTGGCACATTTGCTGGGTTTTTCCTGGCGGTCATTTGTATGTCATCGAGTCTGGCTGTGGCTTCCGGTTCATGAGATATCAGTCAGTCAGTGAAGTGACCCTCACTGGGATGCTGGTTCTTGTTGGTTGCAGAGTGGTACCTCCACTCAGAAGGGAGATCGCGGGCGATTTGTGAAGCCTGGAGGTCCTCTGGGTCTCTTGAGGTCAGTCCAGTGTCCAGCTTCTCCGCAGCAGCGACTGTCAGGTCCTGGATACAGGAGGCAGGGTTTGGCGCCTTTTCTTTGTGCAGCAGGTCCACAGTTTCTCGAGCCTTGGATCTTCTTTGGGGGTAGTCTTCTTTGTCATTTCAAATCTGATTTCCTGGTCCAGCAATGCCCACTAAGTACTGAATTTAGTGGGCATTTTAGGGGGAACCTGGTAGTGTGCATGGGACACTTACCTTTGGGTGGCTACACCCAGTATAGTGACCACTTCCTGTGGGAAGGGTCACTGCCCTAAACCCAATTGGCTATTTTCCTTCCATCCAAGATGGCTGAAAATGAAATACAGAGGATAACTTGGAGGCAACACCTTAGGGGTGGTGCATTGGTCCCTCCAAAAGTGGGTGTTTTCAAAGGGGGAGGCCATCTGCTGCTAGCAGCAGGCCTGGGGGTCAGGGTTCAAGGGCGGTAGGCCCTTTGAAGCTCATCAGCCTTCGTGTGGGAGGGGCTGTTAGCACCTCCACCCAGGAGGGGCATTGTTTTACAAACCAGAGAGATAAGGCTCTCCCCCAAGCTTTGTATATTGGCTGTCTGGAGGTGGCAGGCTTGATAGAACCGGTCAGCAGCAATGCCAGGATAGTTCGCGTTTTCAGAGGGCACCTCTAAGGTGACCCCTGGGTACATTTTATAATAAATCCAGTACCGGTATCAGTTTGGATTTATCATTCTGAGTTGTTTGATACCAAACAGCCCAGAGTTCAGATTAGAAATTATGTAGATGGGAAACATGTGTTGACCAGTTTCCAGCACATATATTAAAATGGCTGCTCTGTTCACGCACTATGTCCCAGGTTTGGCAGGGACGCAGTGCGGGCATATTGCTCATGCAGCTATGCCCGCACATATAGTATGATGCACCCTGACTTAGGGCTGTAAGTCCTGGCAGAGGAGTGTCTCAACCATAGTGTATTCAGTGTATGGTGAACAGGACACACAGGTAGTGAGCCTTGTCGAGTTTGTGTTTCAGGTTTGCACCAGGACACTCAGCCCGCAATGGCAGTGATGGGAGCATCAGGATGCATGGCCCAAAAGGGAGGCAAAATCAGTGCTGCTGAACTCAGAGGCCTACCCTTAGTACCCCATGCCCTGGGTACCTAGGTACCCATTTACAAGGGACTTACAGTCATAGTTAAGAGTGTTTCCAATTACCTTTGCAATATTTTAGGGAAAGAACACTGGCACTGGACAACCTGGTTAGCTGGATCATAGTGACGTCCAGTCCAAGTTCCATTCAAAAGGTAGGCAAAAAGTGGGGGAGGGTACTGCAACAAGGTACCAGTTTCTCACACCAGTCTAGCATGGCCAGATAGCCCCAGTTGGCATTTTATGCTTCTAAGCAATATATTGTTTTTTAATCTTTAAAAATTCATATCTTGATTTCTGCCTATTACATTTTGTCATCTTGGTCTTGTTTTACTCATAAAATTAAGCTTTATTTTTCTAACCGGGTGCAGTGTCTTTGTGTTTTGTGTTTTCACTGTTCAGTTTTTGAAGTTTTGCACAAATACCTTATACATTGCCTCTTAAAGTTAAACCTGACTGCTCTGTGTGTGTATCTGCCTCACCCTGTCTAGGATTGTTGTTCCTGCTAGGATAGGGTGCACACCTCTGCCATACAGAAACAGTTTCTAACAATAGGAGTTCGCCTTTCTTCGCATTTGTTTGCATTTAAATCACTAATGGATAGCCTACACAGCTCTAAAGTACTTTTGACATGTTTCATATTGTGATTGCTACTGTAAGCTTATATTTCAAAGCAGAAACCGGCAAAGTTTATTTCCCCATTTTTACCTGATTTATCCTGAAAATACTGTCCAGACCAATGTCTTTCCAGAGTTTCAATAATCATAATAGAGCGTGGAGAGTTGATGTGCCTAAACTAGAGTAGTGCATGCAATGTTTATCTCACATTTGTATTCTAAGTAAGACAGCTCAGTGAGTGAATGATTTTGTTACAGAGGTTCCTGTGTAATCTATGGAATTCAAGTTACAATGATAGTGAAGTAGATGTAGTGACCTATGCACACATTGTAAACAGTTCCATCTAACAAGAAAGGCATAGGTTTGGAACTGCAAATATTTAACTAATATTTCATTTGTCTAAGAACTAAAACGTTGATTTAAGAGTGCAACTACAAACTCTATCAAGTGCCAAAAATTTTAGAATGTATTGTACTGTCTATATAAATGTTTATTATTAGTGTAATAACACACAAAATATTCATACTTGTGAAACTGAGTTGCGTTTCTTGTCTGTGCCGTTTGTATGGGTTCTGTCTGTCTGGCCTTGTCTGTGTAAGAAGGGGAAAAGGGCATTGCCAAACTTTTGTAGTTCCTCTGTCTTCCATTGCTGAACACATTTTTTGTTGGTTTTAGGGCTTTGTGCACTTTTTCTTTGCCAGCTAACCAGTGGTAAAGTGCTAAAACATGGTAAAATTGGGCTACACCTGGTTGATACATTTAATTTACATGTACAGTCACTAGTATACGTAGTACATTCCTCAGTATATGGTACTACAAGTACCCAGCACATGTAAATTAAATGCTACTAGTGAGCTGCAGCACTCGTGCCACCATATAAAGTAGCCATCTAAACCATGTCTCAGGCCTGCCACTACACCCTGTGGTGGCACGCCTTAGAAATAAACCTTCTTCCAAGCCTAAACCTTATTTTTATTACTTGTAAGTCACCCCTAAGATAGGCCCTAAAGGCTGTTAGGGCAGAGTGCATGGTATTTGAAAAGTAGGACAAGAGAATTTAGGTTTTGCATGTCCTAGTAATGAAAAACTCCTAAACTCTTTTTTTCATTTTTATAAGGCATGTCTCTCCCATTGACTAATATGGGGTTATCTTATTACATTTGATAAGTTATAACATCAGATTGGGAGCAGATAAAGAAATTATGTTTGTACTCAAATTAATTGTAATTTAAATTTCTCTTTAACGGTAAGGTCGGATTTTAGATTAGAATTTGAAAATGCCACTTTTAGAAAGTTGCCATTTTCCTGTTTCCGGGGTCTTTCTAAGATTTCCCATCTTCCTGAGCCTGTTCATTGTTTCCCCATCAAGGACATACTGGGCCCATTCAGTCAGCAATGGGGCGTGGGTGTAGCTGGGAGAGGGTCTTTCAGGCAAGATGGCTGTATCCTGCCCTGATTACGTTTCTAGGGACCTTGCCCATAGCACACACAAAGGAACCTGACACAAGACCTGTAAAGCCTTTTGTCACTGTAGATAGTATGGAACTAAACCCAAGGGAAGGTGAAGAATTGACCAAAACCAGGTTTGGGAGTAGGTCAGGGAATTACTCCACACAAAGAATGGCACCAAGCATAAAAAAGAACCTTCAGAACCAATCATCAGAACGCATTTGAACCCATGGAAGATTAACAGGAAGGACTGCCCTGCTGCCAGGACTGCATTTCTGCTTGAAGGACTGCCTTGCTGTCTGAAGGACATTTGGACCTGCTGGCTGTGATCACCGGCTACCAAGAGTGACCCAAAAGAACAGTTGGCTAACATTCTCTGTGAGAGGGAACATGCTTCCAGGGGCCGTCCTACAACTGCCCAGATGAACAGCTGTAACTGGGCCTGAAATGGACCTGCTTGAGCCATACTGCTGGCCTCTGTGGGAGTGAGTCTTGATCCCCAACTGGTGCCCCCCCACCCAGGTTCTAGACCCCTGGCTAGCATTAGTGAGAGCTCCCACTGAAGAAAGCGGTGAAAATCCTGAAGTTTGGGCTGCAAGCGACCACAAACAGGCCTGTTTGAGCATAAACTCTTCCACACGCGATGGCTGCCAATGTGAAGTTTCAGTGCGACTCGCTCTTTGCACTGACAGTGATTGTCAGGACTGACCAGCAATGTGAGACCTGCACTTCATGCTACAGCAATGACAGCAAGCAGTGACTGCCAACGCGAAGCTCCAGTGAAGACCGACTGTTCATGCTACAGCAACAACTGCCCACAATATTGAACCCGCTCTTTGTGCTGTCAGACTGCTCCTCGTACATTCCTCCCACACAAACTGAACTCTTTGCGTCAGGAATGGAGAATGTAACTTTTCAGCAGGACTAACCTAGGCACTGTATCAGGCCCACGCTCCATCACGGTTGGCCTGAAAATGTGACTTTTCCTCAGTCCAGTGCAACTAGATATCCTTGAGTGGCACTTCCTCCTTCTTGATGCTATTTTCAAGAAGGAGGAAGTGCCACTCGAGGATATCTAGTTGTACTGATATCTCTGGTTCTACTGATTGGAATTTATTTATTTTTATGTCATTGTATTTATTAAAATCCACTTTGTTTTTCTAAATTGGTTTGGGATTTTTCTTGAGCTGTGTTTTCACTTTGTTACTGTTTGGGTGCTGCATAAATACTTTACACATTCCCTCCAAGTTAAGTCTGACTGCTCTGTGCCAAGCTATTAGAGGGTTAAGCACAGGTTAATTTAGTGACTTTTTCACCTGACAAGGATTGTGGTTGTTGTCGGAGTGGGGCTTCCATCCCTCTCAACAAATAACGCTATCACATGCCTGAAAGAAATTAGGTTGACATGTTGTTGAGTGCGGGCCTGCCCAATGTTAAGTTTTCCTTGCCTATAAGTGCAGGGTGGAGGCCGGTGGTCCCTTCTTTTGCAACATCTCATCTCCTTGGATTGAAGAAGTGGTGGTGCTACTATGTACCACAAATGTGATCTGATCCCTTGGCCCTACTTTTGGCCTTTTGTATTTCTCGAATGGCCCCATGTCATCTGCGGTGCAGGCAGTAGTGGTGGAGTCTGTTGAGTTGCTCTCAGTGACTCCCATCTTTATCCCCTCTCAGCCCAGTCCAATCTACCCTTCACAAACCTGCTTCGTTGTCAGCAGGTGAGGAGACCCATATCATGGGTCCACCGTGCACATAACTCAGCTCCAAACCTGTCTCACTATGTACTAACTCAACAGCACATAGAGATCAAGCAATTCTCTCATGCCACCATACATCAGTACACATTAGACAATTCCTATCACTCTCCATGCACACAGATCGGCTTAAGAGACCGTCTTGCCTAAGTGTCTGCACTTCAACAGCACATGAAGATCAGACCGTGCCTACACATCACCCTACAATAGAACACATTAGACAAAACTCCTGTCACCATCAGATGCCCAATATGTCTCTAAGTTGTATAGTTGGCTACGTTGTTGCTCCCAGAATGGCACATTATGTTAGGTTGTACTGATAAACTACATCATAAAGCAGTGATACTCAAAGTACGGCCTGGGGGCCGCATGGCCCTCCTGACCTTTACATGTGCCCCCCACCCACCCGTCAAAAGTAGCACTGGGCTGCTGTTTTCAGTCCTGTATTTAAAGCTTAATTGAAGTTCATGAAAGGTACTAACTAGGTTATCCTGCACAACCTAACTTTAAGAACCACCTTTCTTTTTAAAGACGTCTTGCAGCAAAAGTGTAAAAATATGATAAGTTATTTTCAGATTTCAAAGACTGTAGTTCATTAACATGAAGAACCGTTTCTCTCTAATACATCACTTTATACCAGTGCACTGAGAAGTATTTTTTTGCAATACTTTTCAAACATGAATTTGCATTCATTAATCCCCCCCAACACCCTGTAAATAATCCAAGCCAGTTGTTAAGTGCACATTTTGGGCTGGGATCCTATAATACATGAAAAAGAGTAGTTTATTAAATCAAACGCACAAGAAGTTTTTGTACATTGCACACACAGAAGTCTTGTATTTCAATTATTTCAATGTCCTTTTATATATGATAATGAAGAATAAGGAGGGAAGGTGAAAGTAAACAATTGCCTAGCATCACATAATTTAGGGAAGCTGGGAATAATCCCAGGTTTTCTGGTTTGTCATTAAGCAATCCAGCCAATGGCTGTATATGGTTCACACCGACCCCCCCCCCCAACTTCCTTGTTTTATGCCCCCTCCCCCAACCGTCACCCTTCTATTATCAATGCGGCCCTCGGTCTCATCTCAGATAAACCTTTTTGGAGTCTGAGAAAATGTTTGTGAGTATCCATGTCCTAAAGCAATGTTCAGAACCTTCAGGAAGAAGCAATGAAACCAATCACAATCACAAACACACAGAATGGCATCGAAGTCACAGAGTATTTGTAGAAGTATTTATATAGCGCTTACTACCCCTGACATAGATTTTTCAAAATGCAACAACTACTCGAAAGTGAGCAATGAACACCCAGGCGGTTTTTACTGTTGATGTCTCTGGCATTAAAAGGAGTATTAAGCAAGCATTAAAACAAGCATTCCCTGCAGATTGCTCAAGTCCAGTCAGTCGTCCACAGCTTGCAACAACATACAGCGCATCTTTACAAGTCCAAAACTGCCCCAATTAGCAAACCTCGGCCTTTTGTGTAACTGCCTAATTCACTAAGGGGCCAGTTTTATTCTGGTGCCTTTGTCCTGTCCGAGTCCGACTGCGCACGAGTACAAGGACCAGTGACCGAGGCATGGATGAGTGATGAGTGAGCATGGATGGAATGATGAAGGAGTGCTTGGGTGGAATCATGGCTGTTCACTTCTGCTGGTGGAGGTGGGGGGGGCAGGCTGGCCTGAACCCTCGCCCGGGAGAACGGCTGACGAAGGGTTAATGCAACGCACTTACAATTATTAATGCCTCACTCCCTCTGAAAGTGATGTCATTTGTGGCGGATACTCGGAGTAGAGTACTGGACCTCCCACCCCTCACCTATCCCGCGAGCCACAGTTCAAGTTGCTGTTTGCAGTGTGATGTTGTTGCAATCCCTTATCCCGAGAGGACCCTGATATGGGTGTCAGGTGCTCATAGGCCATTTCTCTTTGTTAATCACGCGCATTCCTATGCACAGGCATAGACTTTGAGTTGAATATTCCATTAAACGGGGCCTTGTTCCCAGCCCAGTGGGTGTGAGGGAGGGGCGCCCTAATTTGCCTCTAATTACACCCCCTGCCTGTTTCCACCACGAAATGTGTTTCCCCTCGTTAAGTAGTTTCCCACTGATCCGTCCGGTGACTTGCAGATTGTGAAGATTGGAGATCTATTGTCCCCTCAAAGACCCGTGACCCCTGCAGACCGGGGGGCTATAGCTTCACCCGCAGTGGGGTTCTTCGTGACGTGCAGCTGTCCCCGTATCTGGACAGCAAGAAGTATTTATTGCTGTTGGGCTGGGAACCCCCCCCCCCCCCCCCGCCCCCGTCCAGTGCTGTTAAAAGGCCAACCCAAGAGCCACGAGAATCAGGAGAGAAAGACCGTGAAGGGTGCAAGAGAAGGGACCCCGAAGAGGACACGATTGAGGGAGTTTCAACCATGATCGCCACCACAGTGACCGCCATCGTGCTGTCCTCGCTGCACCTCGGTCTTGGCCGGCCCTTGGAGGTAAGGAGGGACTGTCCCATATATCAGAGACCCACATCCCCTGGAGAAGCTGTCTCTCTTCTAGAGAGAAAGGGGCGCCGGAAGTAAAAAAAAAGGGGGTGCTAGAAAGGAGAAGAGAGGGACGTGGGGGTTTGTTGCTGTTCTAGGGTGCGGATGAATTGTTGAATGCGGGGGGTGGGGGGGGGGGGTGCCTGGGTGATGAAAAAGGTCACTTGCAGGGAGTGGGTTGCACACAAGTAAATGTAGTTACCAAACAATACAGCGCTACTTCTGCGTCACACGGTGAGTTTACCCAGACATGGCGCCCGATCAGAGGATGGACGCAGGCCCAGCCACCCTTGAGGCCTCCCCTGAAACCCTGTAAAAAGTGCACCGAGGGAGGTACCCACCGGAAAGCACACATGTTAATGGACAGGGGCGCAGCTCGACCGGAAAGAATGGAAACACGAGGAGGTGTGCAGGTAGCGCTTAGAGCTGCGACGTGCATGTGGGCACTGGGCACACGAGGAGGTGTGTAGGTAGCGCTTAGAGCTGCGTCTTGCGTGTGTGCACTGTGCACGTGGAGGGGTGCAATTAGCGGATAGAGTGCGTTGTGTATTTAGGGCCTATGCACACCGGGAGGTGTGCAGGTAGCGCATAGAGTTGTATCGTGCAGGTGTGCACTGTGCACGCGAGGGGGTATGCATGTAGCCCATAGAGCCGCGTTGTGCATGTGTGCGCTGTGCACATAAGGAGGTGTACAGGCAGCGCGTCGTGCATGTGTGCACAGTGCGCTCGAGGAGGGGTGCAAGTAGCGCATAGAATGCGTTGTGCACGAGGAGGTGTGCAGGTAGCGCCAGGGCTTTCAGTGGAATGAAAAATCTGGGGGAGTCTTAAGAGGGGTGTTTCAGAACTGTTAAACGGCGAGGCCTACACAATTGGGCGTGTGGCCTAAATCAGGATGTGTTCTGTACATAAACATCTCTTGCGTTGGTTTTCATAGCCCGGAAGACAGTTTATCAAATTGAAACGTAATGTTGATGGCACAGTGCACCAAGTAGACATTGTCCCGGGGGGACGCAGATGGCAAAGGGAGTGCCAGGGGAAGCTTGCCCAGCTATGTATTGCTTTGAACACTGATGTTCCCTAAACACCTTGTGTACGAGCTGGAGTGGCATGCATGCGTTAGTATGCTGTCTGTGCAGCGCGTGTCTCAGTTTCAGTATGCAGGTACAGTGGGACTGCCCGCCTTTGGGCTATGGCAGTGCCAGTGTGTGAAAGAACATGACATGTTGACAATGAACGCCCACCGACGCATCGCTTCCCCCCATACCACATAAGTTAATAGGACGTAAGTGAAATCACATTCTGCTCATGCATTTCATAACCTGGGGCATACTTCCAAGCCCCTTGTGCTGACGGCGCCTCACTTTTTATGACACTCGGGGGGCACAGTGTGCAGACCCCTGTCTGCATGGCTTTTCATGGCCTCCTATATATGGGGTAAGGCAACACAGCTGAACTGGCTGCATTGCCTTACATTGTGTAAGGGGGGTGTTCCATGAGCGTTGTGGGGGGTTTTCCCCACGCAACACCCTTGGGCTTTGACTCATTCCCAAATTTAGAAGAATTGTGAACCTGGGAATGCTTCAAGGCTTTAGGCCTCCCCAGGGCAGGTTAAGGAGAAGAATTATCTTTATTTCTACTGGTTTTCTTGCAGCACAGATAGAAAAAGGAAAAAGCCTCTCTGCTTTGTTTTTGTGCAGGAAGGTGCCATTCCTGCACAAGAACAATCTTCCCAGCAACACAAGACACCCTTGCATCAAGGGTGCCTTTGTTGGCGCAAGGCAGCAAATTGTGCCCCAGAGCAGGGGAAAGGAAGGCACCGGATCTTGTACATACAATGCATTTCTGCCCTTTCAAATTGGCGCAGGGTCCCGCAGGGAGAAAATGTGCGTTGCTGCCCCGCGTGAATTCCTTGACGATATGCCCTTCGTTTTCTTGAATGTAAATTTGGCGGTTTAATACTCATCCCAGTACGGCTCTCACAGGACTCTACATCAGCCTGGAGGCTGAACAGCTGCCTTGTTTATTTACTGGCTTGTTTCGGCCACAAAAGTGGTTGACCCAAGCGCCAAGACACATATATGTGTCCATCCCAGGGCCCTGCCCCTGCAGCTCAAAAAAAGCTCCAGCAATATCTGACGGTGAGGCGAAGGCAAGGGTGACGAAAACGGGGGAAATGCACCTTCATGAAATCATGATTTAAAACCAGTGGCCTAACAAAGGGCCCCGTAGCCGCCTCGGTGCGGGGTGGCCTCCTTGCTCCAAGGGCCCCCTCAACTTAGCACAGTGTGTACGGGCGGCAGGTCCCCCGACTGGGTCCAGGGGAGGGGACCCTCTCAAGGTGTTTTGCAGGCCGGCCCCTATCAAACTAGGCCAGTCCGGGCACTTGTCACTCGTCACTCACCCTATGCAGCCGGGGTGTCTGTCCAGCGATCATTCTGTTTGCCAGCAGCCCCCACCCAACAGGAAAGGCCGGATCCACAAGACATCCAGCTGGGCAGCTGCTGAAGGCTTCTGAGGGACGAGCACAGAAAGGAGGCTTGGCGACCTGGGATGCCTTTGGGGACCTGGGGTTACCCTTTATTTGCCGCTTCTGTGACGGAGGTGGGATCGGCAGAAGCGAGAAGTGCGACTCATGTAGCATGAGCCAAGTTTGCTAGGCCTGTCCTCCAGTTGGTACTGTCAGACCAGGACATGCAAGCAGAGCCCGATAGAAGCCCGTTCCGATGCCCCCTTCTGGAAACTGTGAGTGTTCCGCACCGGCAGGACCCGGCCCACTTAAAGCATTGGGTAGCGCATAGAGCTGCATCGAGCAGGCGGGCCCTGTGCACACATTGTGTGCAGGTAGTGCATAGAGCTGCATTATGCGTGTGTGCACTGTGCACACAAGGGGTGTGTGCAGGTAGCGCATAGAGCTGCAGTGTGCGTGCTGTGCACTTGAGCGGGTGTGCTGGTAGCACACAGAGCTGCGTTGTACGTGTGTGCACTTGAGCGGGTGTGCAGGTAGCACACAGAGCTACGTTGTGCGTGTGTGCACTGTGCACACAAGGGGGTGTGCAGGTAGCGCATAGAGCTGCGATGTGCGTGTGTGCACTGTGCACTTGAGCGGGTGTGCAGGTAGCGCATAGAGCTGCGCTGTGCGTGTGTGCACTGTGCACTTGAGCGGGTGTGCAGGTAGCACACAGAGCTGCGTTGTGCGTGTGCACTGTGCACTCGAGAAGGTGTGCAGGTAGCACACAGCTGCGTGTGCGTGTGTGCACTGTGCACACAAGGGGGGTGTGCAGGTAGCGCATAGAGCTGCGGTGTGCGTGTGTGCACTGTGCACACAAGGGGGGGTGCAGGTAGCGCATAGAGCTGCGGTGTGCGTGTGTGCACTGTGCACTTGAGCGGGTGTGCTGTTAGCACACAGAGCTGCGTTGTACGTGTGTGCACTTGAGCGGGTGTGCAGGTAGCACACAGAGCTACGTTGTGCGTGTGTGCACTGTGCACTTGAGCGGGAGTGTAGGTAGCACACATAGCTACGTTGTGCGTGTGTGCACTGTGCACACAAGGGGGTGTGCAGGTAGCGCATAGAGCTGCGATGTGCGTGTGTGCACTGTGCACTTGAGCGGGTGTGCAGGTAGCGCATAGAGCTGCGCTGTGCGTGTGTGCACTGTGCACTTGAGCGGGTGTGCAGGTAGCACACAGAGCTGCGTTGTGCGTGTGCACTGTGCACTCGAGAAGGTGTGCAGGTAGAACACAGCTGCGTGTGCGTACTGTGCACACAAGGGGGGTGTGCAGGTAGCGCATAGAGCTGCGGTGTGCGTGTGTGCACTGTGCACACAAGGGGGGGTGCAGGTAGCGCATAGAGCTGCGGTGTGCGTGTGTGCACTGTGCACTTGAGCGGGTGTGCTGTTAGCACACAGAGCTGCGTTGTACGTGTGTGCACTTGAGCGGGTGTGCAGGTAGCACACAGAGCTACGTTGTGCGTGTGTGCACTGTGCACTTGAGCGGGTGTGTAGGTAGCACACATAGCTACGTTGTGCGTGTATGCACTGTGCACACAAGGGGGTGTGCAGGTAGCGCATAGAGCTGCGATGTGCGTGTGTGCACTGTGCACTTGAGCAGGTGTGCAGGTAGCACACACAGCTACGTTGTGCGTGTGTGCACTGTGCACACAAGGGGGTGTGCAGGTAGCGCATAGAGCTGCGTTGTGCGTGTGTGCACTGTGCACTTGAGCGGGTGTGCAGGTAGCACACAGAGCTATGTTGTGCGTGTGTGCACTGTGCACACACGGGGGTGTGCAGGTAGCGCATAGAGCTGCGTTGTGCGTGTGTGCACTATGGTCTCATAATCATCATGTCTGTTTTTGGCCTTCCTGTCTCCCAGACAAACCTCTTCATGTGTGGTTGCTTGATATTTGGTTGCCTCCTGCTAGGAATGCGGTTGCGAGCCTCTTGTCCCAGCATCAGTGCTATCAGACATTGCCCAATGAAACAGTGCATCCTGTATTGATATGCCCTCAGAATAAAGTTGAGTCTTTGGTAAAGGCATTTGGCTCAGTTCAGATTGTTGAAGTGATGTCAGATGAGTATGATTTGTAGAGCTCATGGCTACTCCATGGAGTGTCCCGGCACTTGGTCATTTAGTTATCTGCTGCAAGCACATTGTGTAGTTACTCACGTTGGATCAGCCAGGCCTTTAGCTTTTTCTTGAACACAGATAAAACAGCCGCTGAGCGTATGTCAAAAGGGTGCTTGATCCAAGCCATTGAACCGAGGTAGGAGAAAGTCTGATTCTCCAGTTCTCATGCGGCCATTCTGAGGAATCCTTGCCTGCAAATTACTTTCTTGCTTACTTGATGGTTGCCATGAAGACTTTATCTGTCCCGTGGCCATCTGGGTGTGATCTGGCAATGTTTGATGTTCAGGTGCATTGAGAATTGGGCGGTAATGGGGTCAGTTATCAGTTGTGATGACCTCTGAAATTCCCCAGACAGAGAACATCTCATTTAGTGCATGGTTGACGGCGTTTGAGCTGGTTGATTGGCTTAGCTACAGGGAAGCAAGAGTACTCATCCATTAGGACAAGGATGTATCTGCCTGACTTCAGGGAGCTAAATAAATCAGTTGCACTATTTTGCCATACTTTTGGAGAGCAACAACATCTGTAGGAGGGAGATCCCTTAACTGCTTGGCAGGGGACACAGGTTTGCATTGTCTTTTCAACCAGGGTGTCTAGGTTGTGAAATCATATCTGCTCCTCTAGATCTCTTTTTTTTGTGGCAACTATCCCTCAATATCCCTTATTTCCTAGTTCTACAAGTTGTTGGTGTAGAGTTGTTGGGATTATGCGCTACTGGTCTGTAAGAAGGAGCCCACAGGAGGTGACTGAGACCTCATCTTTCCTGTCACAACATTTTGGGATCTCATTGTTTATCAATTCCTGTTGTCTCTTCAAGCTGTTGCCATTCATATTGTTCTTTTTCTTCTTTAGTTCCTTTTGGGTGGTTCACTGTAAGTGTGTCTCACATGGTTTGGATGGAGACAGATCTTGCTGTGACGTGGCTGATGATTACATTTATTTATTCTTTGGCTCTGGATTTTCTGTTATTGTGGATCAGTAACAAGTGTTGTAACGTAGTTGGCTGGGTTGTTGTCTTTCCCTGGTTTGTAGACTCTAGAGGTGGTGTATTCTTGTAGAGGAATTTCACACCTTTTCATGCGTAGTGGTATTTTTTTGGTGTTGGATTCCTGAAAACTGTTGTGAGGGCCTGGTGCTCTCTTGCTGTGGTGAAGTCTTTCCTATACACAAGGGCATGACAGTGTTTGCAGGCCTGCACAATAACTAGGCTGTCCTTTTCAGTTGCTATTATGTTCCTTTAGTGCCTGCGAGGCTTCGGCTAACATAGGCTACAACATGAATCTGTTCTGATCCTTTCTTGGTTGAGCCAGTGTGGCACAAGGGGCATAGCTTTAGGGTTTTTTTGGGGTGTTACATCTCCCTAAAAGTGTATTCTGTAGTAAATAGTTAGGTACAAGGGCTTTTACTCAGCGATAATGAAGTGTGTGACAGATTTCACCAGGGAGTTTTACTTGGTCACACTGACAACATCTCAGTCTCTCTCTCTCTCTTCTCTGTTTTGAAGGCTTTAAAATGTTGATTAGTTTGTGTAAGGAAATGCCTCCTTGGCATGGTTACCCCCTAACTTTTTGCCTTTGCCGATGCTAAGTTGTGATTGAAAGTATGCTGGGACCCTGCTAACCAGGCCCCAGCACCAGTGTTCTTTCCCTAAACTGTACATTTGCTTCCACAATTGGCACAGCACTGGCACTCAGATAAGTCCCTAGTAACTGGTACCCCTGGTACCAAGGTCCCTGATGCCAGGGTAGGTCTCTAAGGGCTGCAGCATGTCTTATACCATCCTGGGGACCCCTTACCCCGCACATGCACACTGCCTCACAGCTTGTGTGTGCTGGTGGGGAGAAAATGACTAAGGGCCTGATTACAACTTTGGAGGACGGTGTTAATCCGTCCCAAATGTGACGGATGTACCACCTACTGTATTACGAGTTCCATAGGATATAATGGACTCATAATATGGTAGGTGGTATATCCGTCACATTTGGGACGGATTAACACCGTCATCCAAAGTTGTAATCAGGCCCTAAGTCGGCATGGCACTTCCCTCAGAGTGCATTGCCAACCTCACACTGCCTGTGGCATAGGTAAGTCACCCCTCTAGCAGGCCTTACAGCCCTAAGGCAGGGTGCACTATACCACAGATGAGGGCATATGTGCGTGAGCACTATGCCCCTACAGTGTCTAAGCAAAACCTTAGACATTGTAAGTGCAGGGTAGTCATAAGAGTATATGGTATGGGAGTTTGTCAAACACAAACTCCACAGTTCCATAATGGCTACACTGAAATCTGGAAAGTTTGGTATCAACTTCTAAACACAATAAATGCACGCTGATGCCATTGTGCAATTGTAACATGCACCCAGAGGGCGTCTTAGAGATGCCCCCTGAATACTAATCCGACTACTAGTGTAGGCTGACCAGTTCCTGCCAGCCTGCCGCAAACCAGACAAGTAGCTGGCCACATGGGGAGAGTGCCTTTGTCACTCTGTGGCCAGGAACAAAGCCTGTACTGGGTGGAGGTGCTTCTCACCTCCCCCTGCAGGAACTGTAACACCTGGTGGTGAGCCTCAATGGCTCACCCCTTTTGTTACAGTGCCACAGGGCATCCCAGCTATTGGAGATGCCTGCCCCTCCGGCCACTGCCCCCACTTTTGGAAGCAAGGCTGGAGGAGATAATGAGAAAAACAAAGAGGAGTCACCCACCAGCCAGGACAGCCCCTAAGGTGTCCTGAGCTGAGGTGACCCCTGCCTTTAGAAATCCTCCATCTTAAGTTTGGAGGATTCCCCCAATAGGATTAGGAATGTGCTCCGTACCCCACAGGGAGGAGGCACAAAGAGGGTGTAGCCACCCTCCAGGACAGTAGCCATTGGCTACTGCCCTCCCAGACCTAAACACACCCCTAAATCTAGTATTTAGGGCCACCTCAGAACCCCGAAAATCAGATTCCTGCAACCTGAACCAAAGAAGAAGGAATGCTGACCTACAAGCCCGCAGAGACGACGGATGACAACAGCTGCTTTGGCCCCAGCCCTACCGGCCTGTCTCCTGACTTCGAAAACCTGCAACCAGCGACGCCACCACACTCTGCACTCGACTTCCCCGGCTCGAGATCCAGAGAACCAACACCACAGGGAGGACTTCCCGGCGACTGCGTCCCCGTTAGTAGCCCGAGACAACTCCCCTGGACCCCCACAGCGACGCCTGCAGAGAGAATCTAGAGGCTCCCCCTGACCGCGACTGCCTGTAACAAGGGACCCGACTCCTGGACCAAGCACTGCACCCACAGCCCCCAGGACCCGAAAGGAACCAAACTTCAGTGCAGGAGTGACCCCCAGGCGACCTTCTGTCTAGCCCAGGTGGTGGCTGTCCCGAGAAGCCCCCCTGTGCCTGCCTGCACTGCTAGAGTGACCCCCGGGTTCCTCCATTGTTTCCTATCTAAAACCCAACGCCTGCTTTGCACACTGCACCCGGCCGCCCCTGTGCAGCTGAAGGTGTGCTTTGTGTGCTTATTTGTGTCCCCCCAGTGCTCTACAAAACCCCCCTGGACTGCCCCTGAGGACGTGGGTACTTACCTGCTGGCAGACTGGAACCAGAGCACCCCTGTTCTCCATAGGCACCTATGTGTTTTGGGCACCTCTTTGACCTCTGCACCTGAACAGCCCTGAGAACAAAGACTGTATATTATATTGCTTTTATTCAAAGTTCCTAACTTACCTGGGTGAAGTACCTTGCATTTTATGTGTTTACTTCAAATCTTGAACCTGTGGTTCTTAAAATAAACTAAGAAAGCAATTTTTCTATATAAAAACCTGTTGGCCTGGAGTAAGTCTTTGAGTGTGTGTTCCTCATTTATTGCCTGTGTGTGTACAACAAATGCTTAACACTACCGTCTGATTAGCCTACTGCTCGACCACACTACCACAATATAGAGCATTAGAATTATCTAATTTTGCCACTATCTTACCTCTAAGGGGAACCATTGGGCTCTGTGCACACTATTTCTTACTTTGAAATAGTATATACAGAGCCAACTTCCTACATTTTGGAAAATGATGTGTTTTAGGTGCCCCCAGCAATTCACCAGGCTCTCTTTTCGCTGCCCTTAAGCCTTCATCATAGCCTGCTTCTCATATATTGTGTTTTAACAAGATATCCCAATGTGACTGTTACACTCGTCCAATCTTAATGACCAAGCTACGCCCCTGTGCATAGTGTGGAGTCGAAGTAAGGCATGTTAGAGGGGTGACTGGCTCACATCTAGATGGTACGGAAGATATGCTCCCATTCCTGTGCATACTCAAGCATGTGTCCTTGTTTTGTGAATTCTCCTGACGGGCTGTTAATGGTGGCTTACTTCTTGATGGATCTAGAGCTTCCTAGTGGCTTGCAGAACCTGTGCACCATGCTGCAGAGATATGTAGTATAGGTTTTTGTGTTGGAAGAATGCCCTACCCATACAAAATACTATACCTAGACAAACTCTATAAGGTTCCACTCATTGAATGTTTGCTGTGCAGTGCAGCACAGATACACTCCTCGCAATGTTTGGAAAAATGAAAATATTTCTCCTTAGCGCTTGTTTCAAGGAGGCAATAGTTTTTGTCCTAAACCTGGTCTGGCTGTCCTTGTAGATTGGGCTGATGCAGATCCACTCAAGTAACAACCAATGAACCCCCTTGATGCAAAGCGGTGGAAAGCAATGGGCACCATTTCAACGCTAAATACCTTTTTGCAAGTTTTTGTGTGACTTTGTGCCAGGGACGTTGTTTAGGGTTCGCAGCTGCGACCCGTGGCTTGCCCTTTGCGACCCCTGGCTTCAGAGAGAGCAAATTCAGTGCCAGGAACACAGGGGCAGCTCGTCCTTATGGAGGTCAGTTAGGCCCCACTCTCTATGTTTTCTGTTAATTTCTATTAACTTGTTAGGAAATAATAAATTATATATTATTAACTATTAGTGTAAAAAAATGCGGTGCAGTTAGCTGGAATATGCCCTTCCATGGTAGCTGAGGTAAGTAAAATGTTTTTAAATGTATGTTGTGTATGCGTGCGGGTGAGAGTGTCTTTATGTGAGAGTGTGTGTGTGAAACTGGAAGCCACAGGACTCGTGATGTCACTTCCGCTACCCCTGTCATTTTGCTGAATTGACGTCCATGCTTTGCGCCAGTGCAGAGTTTTTGTAAATCTGGTCAGTGGAGAGCAGAAAAAAGCACGTTAGATGAACGTTTGCTCCAGAGACATCTTTGGAATTTAAAATAATTAAAGCCATCGAGATTCGCCTACTATAAATATTGCAATGAATGTTTAATGTTGTCGTGGATTTAATATAAATGTTACTGGGGAAGTGGCAATCCCACCAGCAATCTTGAGCATTCAGTGGAGCACGTGGCTCTTGAGTGTGGGGCTTCTGACGCAATGTCCGCCACGCTTTTTTCATAGCAGGAGAGAAACATCGTCCCCGTGTCCTAGAAGAATAGTCCTAATGTGTCGGAGACGATGGTTTTTCACTTTCGAAGAAACAAAACAGAAAGTATGTAAACAAATCCAGTCATTCAATTGGCATTGTATAACTTCAGGAAAAGTGCTCCTGTCATATGGGCGGAAGTACTTCCAGCATGTTATTCCGTTTTATAATATCTCATCAGGGAAGCTTCTGGATTTTATTTGTCTCGAGAATCGTCGTCTCAATGTCCTGTGTAATCGAGCTTGAAATGAAACCTATTGGACTATGCTGGAGCACATTGTAAAAACCTCTCGTGTTTCTTCCACAGGTGGCCAGCAGCGAGCAAATAACTGGTAAGGAAACAAGAAGACTTTTACACAAGATATGTACATTGGCTGCCTGAGAAAGGAGCATTGCCTTTGCTGGCAGAAAAAGATTGTTCTGCATTTTAAACCTAAATTTTGCTCTTTGCTCAAGTTGTAAACAACGTATTCTAATGGTTGGTGATCCTGCAGGATGGTTTCGTGAACCCTGTTCAGGATCCAGAAATTCTTATCTGCCAAAGCCATTCAACATTTGTAGTTTTGGGAGCATGTCCTTCTCAGTGGTGTCAGGAGACGAGCACTGCACCACTTTCAGAAAGCAGATGTCAGTCGCTGCCCCACAGTGCCTTTGAGGTTTAGATGCTGGCACAACATATGAGTTGGTTGTCCTTATACATTTGAAGGCTAGAGTTTGAAGGCAACCCTTGACCCTGCTTTAGCAGGCAGGTCGCTCCCCGCTCCGCCACCCAGCGCCACCTTCTCACTGTCCATACCTTTAGTTTTCCAGCTTCCCCAGCCGCTGCTTCCCCTGCGGCCCCTCCCGCCTCCCCCTCCTCCTCACCGTCCGTTTTCTGCTTGTGACCATTGACTCTTCAAATTTCAGAGTCATGTTCCAGAGATAAATACTAGGCGTTGCCACTGGGTCCAATGACATATAAGTGGCGACAGATGGTTTGGCCCGCTCCCCAACGTCCCATTCCCTTTCTAAAAAAGCAAGTAAAAGCCTTGCATTTGCTTATGTGATTCATCCAAGCATCGTCCTTTATCTGCAGGGAGATAGTGAAGACCTATCTCGTCCAACGTTGTTTTGACACAAGTGATCCAGGGAATTAAGGTGCCCCACGTACAAGACACAGTCAACAGTTATGTACCTGGGTAGAATGGCCTCTTCTTTTTTCCAAAGGTCCACCACAACAATACTGGCTTTGTCAGTTTATAATCAGTAATAATGTTGCTTACACCAAGTTCCCTATGACAAATAAAATGAGAAGATGAATGTGGAACCCTCAGAATCTTCCTAAGGGACCGATTTTCTTCTAGCTGTAGAGCCACATCTTCTTTCAAACCTCACATCTCAGCCCCATATGTTGCATTGAGCAGTATAAATCTATAACAGAGGCCTTAACATGCAACCGCCAGCAGGGCAAGAAAGACTGAGGAGAGATCCTGTTGCTCTTATCAGTTTGGTTCTGAAGGATGTCATGTGATCCACCCACGACCCGAGGAGCTAAAAGTCACTCCTAAGTGCGACAAACTATTGACGCTTGACAGGCAATGGCCGCCTACCTGAACGGATGCTCTTCGGCCCGCAGGACATAATATAAGACATGGAGTAATTAGTTGACAACCCAAGATCAGCCATAAAATCTACAAAAGCAATCAATAGCCAAAGTAAAGCGTTTGGGGTAACAGCTATTAACACGGCATCATCCGCGTAAAGAAGAACTGGTAATGAGGCACCATTAATCTTGGGGACATCCGAGGTGCTTGCTCTTAATGTATAGTTTAGTTTGTTTATATACAAAATAAATACGAGCGGTTCAAGTACACACCCCTGGTGGACCTCCGTGCTGTGTTGATTTCTTTGGCGACCTTACCACCTTGGCCGAACCTGACTCTGGTCTTAGTTTCAAGTGCAGTGATGACACCAGCCGCACCAGGTTATGGTCAGGACCTATCTCTGCCAGCATGGGCAGCATTTGCCACCGTTAACTTGGTTATCACTAAATTCAAACACTGCTCTACAGTTCCAATCCCAGACCGAAACCCATATTGGCACTCATCTATCATGTTCTGCTCTTGCACCCACTGCAAGTTCCTGTTACACAAAACCCTGCACAGGATTGGAGCTGGAATATCAATTAGTGAAATTGGGCGATAACAATGAGGTTTAGAGAGGTGGCCTTTTTTAAAGATAGGGACGATCACCGAATTTCTCCAAGAAGCTGGTATACCATCGTGGCTTAAATGATTAAAAACATTAGCCAGTAGTGGTGCCCAGAAGTGGACCTCGCATTTGATTACGTCAATTGGTTCCCCATCTGGGCCTGAGGCCTTACCGCCCTTACTCTGTTGTATGCAGTGGCTACCTCTTGAGCTGATGCTTGTAGTACAAATTCAAATGAAACAGTCTCACAGCGCCTCTTTAGGGGGCTCGGGGGACTGGTATAAAGCAAAAAACTGGCTTACCCAAGAAGCACTATTTATACAACATCTTATCCCATGAACAGGTCTTTCTAAGGAGCGCAAACCTGACACCACCGACTAAAAGGACTTTCTATCCTTTGTAGACGCCCAGTGTGACAGTCAGTCCCATGATGTCATTTCGCCGCCTCCTAATCGCAGTTTTATGTTCCTTCCTCATTACTATTACCACTGCATTATCTCTTGGGTTTTCATTTAAAGCCCTCCACAAAAGGAGATTAGCATGAGAGCTCTTTAGGTCAAACCACCGTGGGGTTGTTTGCCTGGTCTTAACAGGTTTAGGTAGAGACTGCTACTACTTCCGCCGGCAGCCAAGTAATAAATTCAAGCCAAGTATTGAAACGTCACCCGAAGCCCTGCCAAAGCACGACGGGTTTGCTGACACATTAAAGCAACCCTAACCATCTGTTGTTACCGCATTAGTGTCCCACATTTCCTGAAAGAACAATACATCATACGGTCCTATTTGTTTGAGCCAGTCCGGTGGACACATTTTTGCATTTAGTCCTGCAAAGCTCCAACTCATTATACAAAGCGGGCAGGGTTTTGCTATCGTAAGATTACTTAACACATGTTTTTTCTGCATGGTAGACACCTCAACCGGCAATCCTTTCGCTTATTTAATGGTAAATAGAGTAGAAAGGGACTGGGATCGTACCTTTTGAGGGCGCTCTGGGGCGCTTGGAGTAACACGGCTTTGGCCTCCTCCAGGGTGTTGGACGCACCCAGTCAGTCCATGTCATTGCAGTCAGCCAGGACCTTGAGTCTATCAGCTCAAGGTATAGTCGGGTCTCCTAGTGCGGCTGGTAAGAGCGCAGTGCACATTGTGTCCTCCTGTTAACTTGGGCTGTGCCAAACAGATTTGCAACAGTTCCAGGTGATTTGAAATGTACAACCATACAATCTCCTGCAATATCTTTGCGCTGGGGGCCACCCCACTACCTCGGCGTGTCATTATGATTTTATCAGCGCTATCCATGCCGAAACCCCTATATCTATTCAACCAGTGGAGGACCTTACTGGAGCCTGCTCGCAAGTTTCAGATTGATTCTCCTTTAGGGGCGGTACACCGACCATCAGACAACGTATGGGCAAGCAGCTGGAGGGAGATTATTAAGTATATTATTGTCGCCAATCAAACCCACTCTTTTCCCTGAAGTCCTGCCTGTTCCACGCATCCTGGCCGATAAGTTCGGCCCCTCATTGCAACCGCTCACCTGGGCAGTTGCATTCGGGTCAGATGCACATTTTTTTTAGCAATATTAATTAGTCCAGGCACACCCGGGATATAAGGACCAACACTTAGCATTTCTCTCGGGCTACCTTCCCTGCGGTAGGGGCGAAATCAGGTGCCAGACAGCCGGTTTGCTCCTTCATCAGACCTCGAGAAATGGCCAAGTTTGCTAATTGACCTTCAATGCCAAACAAACGGCCCATAAGTGGGTAGAAAGACTTCCCCAAAAGATCCTCAAATGCATGCATAGGTTTGGCACACTCTTCATCCACTGTTGTAGGCCCCAAACTCGCTGCAGGTGACAATGAACTTCTCCTTCCATCCCCTTCTGACCCCAACTCGCTGCTTTGATTTGGGGCGCACCTGTTGTGTCGCGGGTTCCACTCTTTTCCCTTTGGGCCTTGGTTCTGGGTCAGGATTCAAATTTGCCACAGTTCTACTTTTACCAGTGCCCACTGGGGGTACCAACTGCACTCTCCTCAGTCTCCATGAAGGGTGAGGCAGGAAGACCTGCATTCACCTGAGTACCCCCACTCCTCCCCTCCACCTCTGAGGGCTCGATCCAGGACAACCAGTGGGGCCTGTTACAACAGCGTCAGCCCCTGACCACAGCCCAAAGATGACCTCCGCTCAGTCAGGCCTATTTCGGTCGACACCACACTAATAGCTCGCTCAGGCATAGCATCTCTGCTTGTTTGTGTGTGGGGTTGAGCAACATGAGTATTGGCTTTTTCTTTACCAAAGCCCAAGGCCGCCTTCAGGTTACAGATATCAGAGGGGTGGCCCAGTCCAGCCTCGCCTGGGCGCAGACGGGCCCACCCTTGGACCGCGTGCAGCGGGACGGCTCAGCACCTCTTGGAGCGTTATGGGGTGACTTGGCTGCTCCAGCCGCAGAAGCTGTTGGGAAATGTACTCAGGCCCCCGTGCTAGCACCTGTGAGACTTATTTACTTTTAGACTCGCAGCAGACTAAGCTATTATTCGGAAATTACCTGAAATTTCTTTCTTAGTGAGACTGCTGTACTTTTAATGGACAGTACCGGGACTTCTCACCAGGGCTAGAGTTCTGTTAATGGGACAGGGCAGAGACTTCGCAGCAGGGCTAGGATACTTTTAATTGTACATTACATGGGCTTCTCAACAGAGTTACAGTATTTTTAATTGGAGAGAACCTAGTCTCATCAGAGCAGCGGTACTTCTAAGTGGCCAGTATCTAGGTTTCTCGGCAGAGGTGTGGTATTCTTAATTGGGCAGTACCTGGTTTCCCAAAAGGGCTAGGGCACTGGGCTTCGCAGCAAGGCTAGGGTACTTGAATTGGATGGCAACTGGTCTTCTCAGCATGCCTAGGGTACTTGAACTGGATGGCATCTGGTCTTCTCAGCATGTCTAGGGTACTTGAATTGGATGGCATCTGGTCTTCTCAGCATGCCTAGGGTATTTGAATTGGATGGTATCTGGTCTTCTCAGCATGCCTATGGTACTTGAATTGGATGGCATCTAGTCTTCTCAGCATGCCTATAGTAATTGAATTGGATGGCATCCGGTTTTCTCAGCATGCCTAGGATACTTGAATTGGATGGTATCTGGTTTTCTCAGCATGCCTAAGCTACCTTAATTGGACGGTATCTGGTCTTCTCAGCATGCCTAGGGTACTTGAATTGGATGACATCTGGTCTTCTCAGCAGGATACTTGCATTGGATGGTATCTGGTTTTCTCAGCATGCCTAGTGTACCTCAATTGGACGGTATCTGGTCTTCTCAGCATGCCTACGGTACTTGAATTGGATGGCGTCTGATCTTCTCAGCATGGCTAGAGTACTTGAATTGGATGGTATCTGGCCTTCTAAGCATGGCTAGGGTACTTGAAGTGGACTGTTCCTGTCCTTCTCAGCAGGACTGGGGTACTTTTAATTGGACCTACCTGGGCTTCTCAGCATGGCTAGGGTTTCTTTAATGGGACAAATATGGGGTTTTCTCAGCATGGCTAAGGTACCTGAATTGGACGGTGCCTGGTCTTCTCAATATGGCTAAGGTACTTGAATTGTACAGCACCTGGAACAAACTCCCAGTAGGACTGTTAGTGATCTACATTTAATTGCGAAGTCTCATCACAAATGAGTGGGCATACCTGCCAGGGCCAGAAATTGTGTGCAGAGCTGCTTTGCATTTATCAGCACATAAAAGAGGTTTCTCATCAGGACCCTTGTATATCTTAATGGGACAGAACTAACTCTTCTTCGAAGTACTACTGTGACTACAGTGGAGGGCCTTAGAAGGTTTTCTAAATCTAGGTGGAGCAGTAGCATTACTTCTCAGCAGGGCTGCTATACCTTCCGTGGAGCAGTAGCAGTTTTTCTCAGCAGGTTCACCAAAAGTATTTCGGGGCAGTAGCAGTACATCTTAGGAGGTTTGCTATATCTTCCATGGGCCGGTAGCATAGCTTCTGAGCAGGGTTGTTAAACCTTCCATGCTGTAGTAGCGTTATTTCTCAGTAGGGTGCCATACCTTCTATAGCACAGTAGCATTACTTCTCAGCAGGTTTCCAACATCTTCCATGGGGCAGTAGCATTAAATCTCAGTATGCTTGCTATACCTTCCATGGGGTGGTAGAATTACGTCTCAGTATGCTTGCTATACGTTCCATGTAGCATTAATTCTCAGCAGGTTTCTTATACTTTTTTATGGGTAGTAGCATTATTTCGCAGCAGGTTTCCTATATTTTCTATGGGGTAGTAGCATTACTTCTTAGCAGGTTTCCTATACTTTCTAAGAGGTAGTAGCATTAATTCTCAGCAGGTATTCTATACCTCCGATGGGGTAGGAGCATTACTTCTCAGCAGGTTTTCTATGCCTCCCATGGGGTTGTAGCATTACCTCTCAGCAGGTTTTCTATACCTTCCATGTGGTAGTAGCATTACTTCTCAGTATGCTTGCTATACCTTCCATGGGGTAGTAGCATTACTTCTCAGCAGGCTTCCTATACTTTCTATGGGGTAGTAGCATTACTTCTCAGCAGGGTTCCTATACTTTCTAAGAGGTAGTAGCATTATTTCTCAGCAGGTATTCTATACATCCCATGGGGTAGGAGTATTACTTCTCACCAGTTTTTCAATACCTCCCATGGGGTAGGAGCATTACTTCTCAGCAGGTTTTCGATGCCTCCCATTGGGTTGTAGCATTACCTCTCAGCAGGTTTTCTATACCTTCCATGTGGTAGTAGCATTACTTCTCAGTATGCTTGCTATACCTTCCATGGGGTAGTAGCATTACTTCTCAGCAGGCTTCCTATACATTCTATGGGGTAGTAGCATTACTTCTCAGCAGAGTTCCTATACTTTCCTTTCTATGGGGTAGTAGCATTACTTTTCAGCAGGCATTCAATACCTCCGATGGGGTAGGAGCATTACTTCTCAGCAGATGTCTTGTATATATTCGAGGGGGTAGCAGTATTACTTCTCAGCAGGTTTTCAATACTTTCTATGAGGTAGTAGTATTACTTCTCAGCAGGTTTTCCATACCTCCCATGGGGTAGGAGCATTACTTCTCAGCAGGTTTTCTAAGCCTCCCATGGGTTGGGAGCATTACCTCTCGGCAGGTTTTCTATACCTCCAATCGAGTACTACCATTACTTCTCCGCAGGTTTTCTATACCTCCCATGGGGTAGGAGCACTACTTCTCAGAAGGTTTTCTATACCTCCTACTGAGGTTGAAGCATTACCTCTCAGCAGGGTTTCTATACCTTCCATGTGGTAGTAGCATTACTTCTCAGTATGCTTGCTGTACCTTCAATGGGGTAGTAGCATTACTTCTCAGCAGGCTTCCTATACTTTCTATGGGGTAGTAGCATTACTTCTCAGCAGATGTCCTATAATTTCTACGGGGTAGTAGCATTACTTCTCAGCAGGGTTACTATACTTTCCATGGGGTAGTAGCATTACTTCTCAGCAGGTATTCTATACCTCCCATGGGGTAGTAGCATTATTTCTCAGCAGATTTCTGATATATATTCGATGGGGTAGCAGTATTACTTCTCAGCAGGTTTCCAATACTTTCTATAAGGTAGTAGTATTACTTCTCAGCAAGTTTTCTATACCTCCCATGGGGTAGGAGCATTACTTCTCAGCTGGTTTTCCAAGCCTCCCGTGGGTTGGGAGCACAACCTCTTGGCACGTTTTCTATACCTTCCATCGGGTAATACCATTACCTCTCCGCAGGTTTTCATGGGGTAGGAGCATTACCTCTCAGCAGGTTTTCTATACCTCTCATGGGGTAGCAGCATTACTTCTCAACAGGTTTTCTATACCTCTCATGGGGTTGTAGCATTACCTCTCAGCAGGTTTTCTATACCTTCCATGGGGTAGTAGCATTACTTCTCAGTATGCGTGCTATACCTTCCATGGGGTAGTAGCATTACTTCTCAGCAGGTTTTCTATACCTCTCATGGGGTTGTACCATTACCTCTCAGCAGGTTTTCCATACCTTCCATTGGGTAGTAGCATTATTTCTCATCAGGTTTTCTACACCTCCTATGGAGTTGTACCATTACCTCTCAGCAGATTTTCTGTACGTTCCATGGGATAGGAGCATTACTTCTCATCAGGGCTGCCTTACGTTAATTGAAACAGTGTTAATGACTCTACTTTATGTAGCTTCCATCATTTTATATGTAGTAGGAGTCCTTCTTGGAAGGGCTGCTTCACATTTAATGGGTTTGACTGCTGTCCCTTTAATGGAATAGTTCAACCCTTCTTAGTATTTTTATGGAACATTGCAAGCACGTCACCATGACTGCCATTTTTTAAGTGTGGACATGACTGCTTCTCCCCATCAGGTCTGGTGTACTCGTAAAGGGACTGCAATAGCATGATAGGGTTGTGAGGTCACTTCCTGCCACACCATAAGTCATTGTTATACTTAGTGGTCTCATGTTTTAAGGGCTCGTGTCTGGCTGTTCAGATTGGGCCACAAACAGTCATGTGCTCTCCACAGCTTTAACAGCAGTCGAGCCATAAGTACGGTTGATGTGGGGAAGTTACCACTTGATTCATTGGAAGAGTGACGCTGTATGGAAGTAGATTCACTTCTCGGAATCTATCTGTGATTCTGGTGCCTATGTGTGCCCTCAGTAGATGCAAGGGTACCACTTTATTTGAAGTGTTCTCACATCCAGATATCAACACCTGTCACATGTCACTTCCTCCCTAGATTCCATGGTGCTGGGGCAGGTCCTAGAAGTCTTCAAGTCCATCCCAGCAGACTGCAAAGAGGCCCAGGACATCCTTTGGACAATCTTCAACCCACAGAATGGGACAGTCTTCAATGCACAGAATGAGACAATCTTCAACGCACGGAATGGTGAGTGACTGAGAGCAGGCAAGGGCCTGAGATAAGCTTTCTGTACTGATCTAGGAGAGGAGAGGAACAGAGGAAGAAAGGAGGGGCGAGGAGAGGAATCAGGAGTGAGGAGAGTACCAGAGTGGAAGGTGAGGGGATAGAGGAGGAAAGGCCAAGAAGGAGTGAGGAGATGAGTGGAGGAAGAAAAGAGGACAGTGGACGAGCTAAGAGGAGGGGGAGTACAGATAAAAGAAAATGAGAGGAAAGAGGGAGGGTGGAGAGGGGTTAAGAGGTGAGGAAAGTGGAGCAGGCACATGAGGAGAGGGGAAAAAGCAGAGGAAAGGAGAAGAGACAAGAGGACACTGGAGAAGAGAAAAGAGAAAGAGCGAGACGACTGGAGAAGAGGGAAGAAGAAGAGAACAGAGGGCGGTGTTTAGGGAAGCAGAAGAAAGCAAATGGGACTGAAGGAGAGAAGAGTAGAAAAAGAACAAAGGGGAATATAAGGGAGGAGAAGAGACAGGAGCTGAGATGGTTATGGGGGTGGGAAGACGAGGGCAGAGGAGATGAGTTTCACAAAAATTTAAAGCAGAGAAAAATTCGTAAATGCAACATTGTCATCAAAATATGTTTTTATTGCATAATTTTGCAAACTCATGTAAATGCTGTAAATTTGGCATTGTCTATCTGTTGTAAATATCGACCCATTGGGCATATGTATATCATCAGTGGTTAGCATCAGTGGAGCCCGGTGCTTATTTAGTCACATTTCTCATATCCAGAATTTGCCCAAAATACTAGGGCCCAGATTTAAGAAGCCCCTAACGCCACCTTGTGCTACATTTGCATCATTTTGTTTTACAAAAATGTGACTTTAAGTAGGCATTTCCCCCCTCATATTTTCAAAGTGGGGCAAGACTTGCATTGCTCCACTTTGCAACCCCTTGCGCCACATTATGCCTGCGCCAGGCATTATGTATGCAAGGGGTGGAAGTGGGCATTCTGGCGCAGGGAGGCCCTAAAAATAGCTCAGTGAAATGTAACAGATTTCAGTGCGCCATTTTTTCTGCCATTTTTAGTGCCTGCTCAGAGCAGGAGTTAAAATGACACATCCTTTTTAATCAGTGGGCCTTGTTAGAAATGGGGTCTTTGGTTAGCAGTCAGGTTACCCCCTGTCCAAGCAAGGACCCTCACTCTAGTCAGGGTAAGGAAGAATCACCCTCAGTTGACCCCCGCTCACACTCTTGGTAGCTTGGCACGAGCAGGAAGGCTTAACTTCACAAAGTATTTGTACCAACACACACAGTAACTCATTGAAAAAACTACAAAATGACACAACACAGGTTTAGAAACATAGGTAATATTTATCTAAACAAACCAAGACCAAATGACAAAAATGCAATATATACCATTCAAGTTTTGAATTTAAAAAGCAAGAGTCTTAAATCCTTTAGAAAAAAGTGAGAACGTTGTTAGCATCCAAAAGTACCTGGGTAGCATCAAAATTAAGCAGCACGGGTGAGCGTGCGTCGGTAAAGGCCTGCAATGCGTCAGTTTCTCACCCGCAAGCGAGTACGTGCGTTGTTCCCCCTCCCGTCTGGTCGGTGTGCGTCGTTTCTTCTCTCCCGCAAGAGAGCGATGCGTTGATCTGGATGGGCACCTCGGGTCTGGGCAGGCTTTGTGTTGTTTTTCCACGGCCAGCGTTGTTGCATTGAAAATCCGGTTGCACGGTGTTAGAAATGGGGTTTTTGGTTGGCAGTCAGGTTGCCCTCTGTCCAAGCAAGAACCCACACTCTAGTCAGGGTAAGTCACACACAATCCAAAATCAGCCTGTGCTCACCCTCCGGTAGCTTGGCACGAGCAGTCAGACTTAACTTAGAAGGCAATGTGTAAAGCATTTGTGCAATAAATCATACAACACCATAGCATAACACCACAAAAATACACCATACAGTGTTTAGAAAAATATATAATATTTATCTGGGTATCTTCAGGTCAAAACGATCAAAGTTGCAATACGAATTTGTAAAGATATCACTGAAAAGTGATAGAAAGTGTCTTAAGTCTTTAGAAAGTAAACAAAGTCTCTTTCAAACACAAAGTACCTGGTTTCTGGTGGAAAATCTCCTCAGAGGGCCACAGGAGAAGAGGTGCGTGGAAAACTGGTGTGTGCGTCGATTTCTCCTCAGCACACACGGACTTGCGTTGTTATTTTCCACGCGGGGAGTCGGGCGTCGTTTTCCGGCGCGCGGACAGTCCCTTACTGTGGTTTGCGGGGAGTACCAGATGTCCCGGGTCTGTGCGTGGATTTTCCTGCTTGTTTTCCGGCTGCGCGTCGTTCTGCGGGGCTGTGCGTCGAAGTTTGGATCTCACGGCAGGCGTCGCGTCGATTTCTCCTGCGGAGTCGGGCGGCGTTGTCCTTGCGAGGCCGTGCGTCAAAGTTTCGATCTCACGGCAGGCGTCGCGTCGATTTCTCCTGCGGAGTCGGGCGGCGTTGTCCTTGCGAGGCCGTGCGTCAAAGTTTTGATCTCACGGCAGGCGTCACGTCGATTTCTCCCGGGAAGTCGGGCGGCGTTGTCCTTGCGAGGCCGTGCGTCAAAGTTTCGGTCGTCCCGAAGACGTCGCGTCGATCAGCGTCGGTGTGCAGCGTTTTTCTTGCCGCGGAACAAGCTGTGCGTCGAAAAGTTCGGCGCACGGAGCGTCCAAGAGGAAGAGAGAAGTATTTTTGGTCCTGAGACTTCAGGGAACAGGAGGCAAGCTCTATCCAAGCCCTTGGAGAGCACTTTTACAGCCAGACAAGAGTTCAGCAAGGCAGCAGGCCAACAGCAAGGCAGCAGTCCTTTGTAGAAAAGCAGACAGGTGAGTCCTTTGAGCAGCCAGGCAGTTCTTCTTGGCAGGATGTAGTTTCTGGTTCAGGTTTCTTCTCCAGCAAGTGTCTGATGAGGTAGGACAGAGGCCCTGTTTTATACTAAGTTGTGCCTTTGAAGTGGGGGTGACTTCAAAGAGTGTCTAAGAAATGCACCAAGCCCCCTTTCAGTTCAATCCTGTCTGCCAGAGTCCCAGTAGGGGGTGTGGCAGTCCTTTGTGTGAGGGCAGGCCCTCCACCCTCCCAGCCCAGGAAGACCCATTCAAAATGCAGATGTATGCAAGTGAGGCTGAGTACCCTGTGTTTGGGGTGTGTCTGAGTGAATGCACAAGGAGCTGTCAACTAAACCTAGCCAGACGTGGATTGAAGGGCACAACAAGATTTTAGTGCAAAGAAATGCTCACTTTCTAAAAGTGGCATTTCTAGAATAGTAATATTAAATCCGACTTCACCAGTCAGCAGGACTTTATATTACCATTCTGGCCATACTAAATATGACCTTCCTGCTCCTTTCAGATCATCAGCTGCCACTTCAACAGTGTATGAGGGCAGCCCCAATGTTAGCCTATGAAGGGAGCAGGCCTCACAGTAGTGTAAAAACGAATTTAGGAGTTTTACACTACCAGGACATATAACTACACAGGTACATGTCCTGCCTTTTACCTACACAGCACCCTGCTCTAGGGGTTACCTAGGGCACACATTAGGGATGACTTATATGTAGAAAAAGGGGAGTTCTAGGCTTGGCAAGTACTTTTAAATGTCAAGTCGAAGTGGCAGTGAAACTGCACACACAGGCCTTGCAATGGCAGGCCTGAGACAGGGTCAAGGGGCTACTGAAGTGGGTGGCACAACCAGTGCTGCAGGCCCACTAGCAGCATTTAATCTACAGGCCCTAGGCACATATAGTGCACTCTACTAGGGACTTATAAGTAAATTAAATAGCCAATCATGGATAAACCAATCAATAGTACCATTTACACAGAGAGCATATGCACTTTAGCACTGGTTAGCAGTGGTAAAGTGCCCAGAGGTCAAAAGCCAACAACAACAGGTCAGAAAAAATAGGAGGAAGGAGACAAAAAGTTTGGGGATGTCCCTGTCAAAAAGCCAGGTCCAACACACGGTATCACAAAGTTGCACTGCGTGGGGTTTGCATCGTTATCAGCCTCTGTTAGCTGGTGTTGAACGTCGTTTCTCCAGCTGCGTTGCGTTGATCTTCCAGCCCGATGCAGGTGGAGCGTTGATTTCAGCTGCGAAGCCGGCTGCGCGTCGTTTATCAGCCACGTCACGGTAGGTGCATCAAAAATTTCCCCGCACGGCGGTCTGGCGTGGATTTTCAGTCTTTGTCTGCCAGCTTCACTTTTCAAGGGACCAGGAACTGGATAGAGCACCACTTGGCAGAGCAGGAGTCTCAGCAGAGAGTCCAGGTGATAGCAGGGGAAGTCTTTGATGGCCCTGAGACTTCAACAACAGGAGGCAAGCACAGTTCAAGCCCCTGGAGATTCTTCTTCAAGCCGGAATGCACAGCAAAGTCTAGTCTTTTCCCCCTTTTCACAGACAGAAGCAGCAACTGCAGGATAGTCCAACAAAGCACAGTCACAGGCAGGGGCAGTACTTCTCCTCAGCTCTTCAGCTCTTCTCCTTGGCAGAGGTTCCTCTTGAATTCAGAAGTGATCTAATTTCCAGGGGGATTGGGTGCTCTTCTTATACCCCTTTCTGCCTTTGAAGTAGGCAAACTTTAAAGGAAAGTCTGTCTTGTTTGTAAGATCCTGCCTTGCCCAGGCCAGGCCCAGACACACACCAGGGGGTTGGAGACTGCATTGTGTGAGGGCAGGCACAGCCCTTTCAGGTGTAAGTGACCACTCCTCCCATACCCTCAGCCCAGATGGCCCATCAGGATATGCAGGCTACACCCCAGCTCCCTTTGTGTCACTGTCTAAAGGAGAGGTGCAAACAGCCCAACGGTCAGACTGACCCAGACAGGGAATCCACAACCAAGCAGAGTCACAGAATGGTTTAAGCAAGAAAATGCCTACTTTCTAAAACTGGCATTTGTAAACACACAATCTAAAAACCAACTTCACTAAAAGGTGTATTTTTAAATTGTGAGTTCAGAGACCCCAAACTCCACATGTCTATCTTCTCTCACAGGGAATCTGTGCTTTAATATTTAAAGACAGCCCCCATGTTAACCCATGAGAGAGATAAGCCTTGCGACAGTGAAAACTGAATTTGGCAGTATTTCACTCTCAGGACATGTAAAACACATAAGTGCATGTCCCACCTTTAACATACACTGCACCCTGCCCATGGCGCTACCTAGGGCCTACCTTAGGAGTGCCTTACATGTATAAAAAGGGAAGGTTTAGGCTTGGCAAGTAGGTACACTTGCCAAGTCGAATTGGCAGTTTAAAACTGCACTCACAGACACTGCAGTGGCAGGTCTGATCCATGTCTATAGGGCTACTAATGTGGGTGGCACAACCAGTGCTGGAGACCCACTAGTAGCATTTCATTTAGAGGCCCTAGGCACCTCTGTACTAGTGGATAACTAGTGAATCAAATATGCCAATCATGGAAAGCCAAATACTCATACATTTTACAATGTAGCACTTGCGCTTTAGGACTGGATAGCAATGGTAACGTGCCAGAGTATCAAAAACAGCAAAAACAGAGTCCAGCATACATCAACAACCTGGGAAACGAGGGCAAAAAAGTTAGGGAATACCACGCCAAGAATGCCAAGTCTAACAGGCCTCCTTGCACTTTGCTCCACTAGCGTCAACATTTTTGACGCTGGAACAGCAAAGCGCCACAATAGCATCAACAATTTTGACGCTGTTGTTCTAACTCCGCCATGGTGCACCGTATGTTAAATTCGGTGTAACCATGGTGTCATTAGGTGCCGGTAGGGGGGCACAGAAAAAGAAGCACATCAGAGCTGATGCAACAGTTTCTCATAAATCTTGGTCTAAGTTTATCGGGAGATAAAATGAGAAATGTAAAACGCTTGTGGCTGTAAGCATGAAACTGTGCAACAATGCATTTACTTGCCAGCCACACCAACACTTCTGAAATCGGATGGTACTGGACCTTCTCATCAAGGCTAGGGTACTTGAATTGGACAGTCCATGGCCTTCTCAGCATGGCTACGGTACTTGGATTGGATGGTACCTCGCCTTCTCAGCATGGCTAGGGTACTTGAATTGGATGGTACCTGTCCTTCTCTGTAGGGCTAGGGTACTTTTAATTGGACAGTTCCTAGACTTCTAACAGGGCTGGGATTCTTTCAGTAGGACAATATTGAGACCTGACAGCAGGAATATGGTTCTTTAAATTGGATGGTACCTGGTCTTTTCAGCATGGCTAGGATACTTGAATTTGAGAGTACCTGGCCTTCTCATCAATGCTCTTGCACTTAAATTGAACGGCACTGCCCCTTCTCAGCATGGCTATGGTACTTGAAGTGCTCTGTTCCTGGCCTCATGAAGGATAGGGTACTTGAAGTGAATCATAGCTGGCCTTTTTAGCCTGGATAGGCGACTTAAATTGGATGGTACCTGGCCTCCTCAGCTTTTCAAGGGTACTTGACTTGCACGGTACCTGGCCTTCTCAGTAGGGTAAGGGTACTTTTAATTGGTCAGTTCCCAGGCTTCTAATAGGGATAGGAGTCTTTTTATAGGGTTCTTTTATTTGGACGGTACCTGGCTTCTCATCAAGGCTATGGTTGGATTGGGCGGCAGCTAGCTTTCTTAGCATGGCTAGGATACCTGTCTTGGATGGGACCTGCCCTTCTCAGCATGGCTAGGATACTTGACTAGGGCAGTAGCTGACCTCTGTAGGCCTGTTATACATTCAATCATGAAGTTTCATCACATATGAGTGAGCATACTTGTCAGGGCCAGCAATTGTGTGCAGAGCTGCTTTGCATTTATCAGCACATGAAAGATGTTTCTCATCAGGACCCCTGTCTATCTTAAGGGGACAGAACCAGCTCTTCTTAGAAGTACTACTACGGCTACAGTGGAAGTTCATAGCAAGTTTAATAAACCATGTGTGGGGCAGTAGCACTACTTCTCAGCAGGGTTGTTGTTCCACCAGTGGGACAGTAGCGCTTTTTCTCAGCAGGTTCGCTAAGCCTTTTTTGGGGCAGTATCAGTACTACTTAGCAATTTTGCTATACCTTCCATGGGCCAGTAGCATTGCTTCTGAGCAGGGTTGGTAAAGCTTTCATGCAGTAGAAGCATTATTTCTCAGTAGGGTGCCATACCTTCCTTGGGGCAGTAACATTACTTCTCAGCAGGTTTGCTATAGCTTCCTACCTTCCATGGGGTATTATCATTACTTCTCAGTATGCTTACTATACGGTTCATGATTTAGTAGCATTATTTCTCAGTATGCTTGCTATACCTTCCATGGGGTAGTAGCATTACGTCTCAGCAGGTTTCCTGTACTTTCTTAGGGGTAGTAGCATTGCTTCTCAGCAGGTTTGGTATAATTTCTATGGGGTAGTAGTGTTACTTCTCAGCAGGCTTTATAAACCTCCCATGGGGTTGTAGCATTAACTCTTTGCAGGTTTTCTATACCTTCCATGAGGTAGGAGCATTACTTCTCATCAGGGCTGCTTTACTTTAATTGCACTTTGCTACACTAGCGTCAACATTTTGGAGGCTAGTGCAGCAAATTGCCACAATAGCGTCAATAATTTTGATGCTATTGTTCTAACTACTGCCATGGGGCACTGTATGTTAAACATGAAGTAACCATGGTGCTGTTATGTGCCTGTAGGCGGGTGCAAAAAAAGTGGGACATCAGAGCTGATGCGACAGCTTTTCATAAATCTGAGCCTAAATGTATTGAGAGATAAAATGAAAAAGGTAAAATGCCTGTGGCTGTAAGTGTGCAACAATGAATTCACTTGTCAGCCACCCCAACACTTCTGAAATTGGACAGTACTGGACCTTCTTATCAAGGCTAGGGTACTTGAATTGGATGGTACCTGGCCTTCTCAGCATAGCTGTGGTACTTGAATTGGATGGTACCTCGCCTTCTCAGCATGTCTAGGGTACTTGAATTGGATAGTACCTGGCCTTCTCAGCATAGCTGTGGTACTTGAATTGGACAGTACCTGGCCTTCTCAGCATGGCTAGGGTACCAGAATTGAAAGGTACCAGCCCTTCTCAGCATGGCTGGGGTACTTGTTTTGAACAGTACCTGGCCTTCTCATCAAGGCTAATGTACCTAAATTGAACGGTCCAAAGCCTTCTCGTCCTTGCTAGGGTACTTGAATTTGGCGGTTCATCACCTTATCATCAAATGTATGGTATTTGAATTAGACAGTACTGGCCCTTCTCAGCATGACTAGGGTACTTAAATTGAACCATACTTAGCTTTCTCATCAAGGCTATCATGTTTGAATTGGACGGTACCTGGCCCTCTCAGCATGGCTAGGGTATTTGAACTGGACAGTCCCTGGCTTTCTCAGCATGAATAAGGTACTTGAATAGGAGGGTACCAGGTCTTCTCAGCATTGCTAGGGTACTTGGACTGGGTGGTACCTGGCCTTCTCCTAAAGGCTAGGGTACTTGAATTTCATGTACCTGGCCTTCTTACCATGGCTTGGGTCCTTAACTGGACGATCCCGGGCCTTCTCCGCATGACTTGGATTGGATGCCACCTGGCCATCTCAGCATGACTAGTGTACTTAAATTGGATGGTACCAGGCCTTTTCAGCATTGCTAGGGTACTTGCATTGGACAGTACCTGGACTTCTCAGCATGGCTAGGGTACTTGGTTTGGACGGTACATGATCTTCTCAGCATGGATAGAGTACTTGAATTGGACGGTACCGGGCCTTCTCATCAAGGCTATGGTACTTGAATAGGAGAGTACTGGGTCTTCTTAGCATTGCTAGGGTACTTGGACTGGATGGTACCTAGCCTTCTCCTCAAGGCTAGTGTACTTGAATTTGACAGTACCTGACCATCTCAGCATTGCTACAGTACTTGAATTGGATGGTACCTCACCTTCTTCAGCATGGCTAGGGTACTTGAATTGGATGATACCTGTCCTTCCCTGTAAGGGTAGGGTACTTTTAATTGGACAGTTCCTAGACGTCTAACAGGGTTGGGATTTTTTTAGTAGTACAATATTGAGACCTGTCAGCAGGAATATGGTTCTTTAAATTGGATGGTACCTGGTCTTCTCAGCATGGCTAGGATACTTTAATTGGAGAGTGCTTGGCCTTCTAATCAATGCTGTTGCACTTAAATTAAACAGCACTGTCCCTTCTCAGCATGGCTCTGGTACTTGAAGTGGACAGTACCTGGCCTTCCCATGAAGGATAGGGTACTTGAATTGAATTGTAGCTGGCCTTTTCGGCCTGGGTAGGGGACCTGTTTTGAAGGATGCCTGACCTTCTGAGCCTTTGAAGGGTTATTGACTTGCACAGAACCTTGCCTTCTCAGTAGGGCTAGAGTACTTTTAATTGGTCAGTTCCCAGGCTTTTAATAGGGATAGGGTTCTTTTTATATGACAATAATGTGACCTCTCAGCAGGGATATGGTTCTTTTATTTGTACGGTACCTGGCTTCTCATCAATGCTAGAGTACTTGGATTGGCCGGTAGCTAGCTTTCTTAGCATGGCTAGGATACTTGACTTGGATGGAACCTGCCCTTCTCTGCATGGCTAGTATACTTCACTAGGGCGGTAGCTGGCCTTTCCTGTAGGCCTGTTATACATTCAATCATGAAGTCTCATCACATATGAGTGAGCATACTTGTGAGGGCCAGCGATTGTGTGCAGAGCTGCTTTGCATTTATCAGCACATGAAAGATGTTTTTCATCAGGGGCCTTGTATATCTTAACAGGACAGAACCAGCTCTTCTTAGAAGTACTACTACAGCTACAGTGGAAGTTCATAGCAAGTTTGCTAAACCCTGTGTGGGGCATTAGCGCTACTTCTTAGCAGGGCTACTGTTCCTCCAGTGGGGCAGTAGCGCCTTTTCTCAGCAGGTTTGCTAACCCTTATTTGGGGCAGTAGCAGTACTACTTAGTAATTTTGTTATACCTTCCATAGGCCAGTAGCATTTCTTCTGAGCAGAGTTGCTAAACCTTCCATGCAGTAGTAGCAATATTTTTCATCAGGGTGCCATACCTTCCATGGGGCAGTAGCATTGCTTCCCAGCAGGTTTGCTATAGATTCGTACCTTACATGGGGTTGTATCATTACTTCTTAGTATGCTTGCTATACCGTCCATGATTTAGTAGCATTACTTCTCAGTATTCATGCTATAACTTTGATGTGGTAGTAGCATTACTTCTCAGTATGCTTGCTATGCCTTCCATGGGGTAGTAGCATTACTTCTCAGCAGATTTTCTATACCTTCCATGGGGCTGTAGTGTTACCTCTCACCATGTTTTCCATGCCTGCCATGGGGTTGTAGCATTACTTCTCAGTATGTGTGCTATACCTTCCATGGGGTAGTAGCATTACTTCTCAGTATGCTTGATATACCTTCCATGGGGCAGTAGCATTACTTCTCAACAGGTTTCCTATACTTTCTTTGGGGTAGTAGCATTGCTTCTCAGCAGGCTTCCTATAATTTCTATGGGGTAGTAGCGTAATTTCTCAACAGGTTTTCTATACCTCCCATGGGGTTGTAGCATTACGTCTCAGCAGGTTTTCTATACCTTCCATGGGGTAGGAGCATTACTTCTCATCAGGGCTGCTTTACTTTAATTGAAACAGTGTTAACAACTCTACTTTATTTAGCTTCTATCATTTTATACGTAGTAGGAGTCTTTCTTGGAAGTGCTGCTACATATTTAATGGGTTTGACTGCTCTACCTTGAATGGAATAGTTCAACCCTTCTTAGTATTTTTATGGAACATTGCAAGCAAGTATTCATGACTGCTTTGCCTTCAGTGTGGATGTGACTGCTTCTCCCCATCCGGTCTGGTGTACTCGTAAAGGAACTGCGATAGCATGATAGGGTTGTGATGTCACTTCCTGCTACACCATAACTCATTGTTATATGTAGTGGTCTCATGTTTTAAGGGCTTGTGTCTGGCTGTTTACATTGAGCCACAAACACAGTCCTGTGCTCCCCACAGCTTTAACAGCAGTAGAGGTATAGGTACGGTTGACGTGGAGAAGTTACCACTTGACTCATTGGAAGAGTGACGCTGTATGGAAGTAGATTCACTTCTCGGAATCTATCTGTGATTCTGGTGCCTATGTGTGCCCTCAGTAGATGCAAGGGTACCACTTTCTCTGAAGTGTTCTCACATCCAGATTTCAACACCTGTCACATCTCACTTCCTCCCTAGATTCCATGGTGCTGGAGCAGGTCCTAGAAGTCCTCAAGTCCATCCCAGCAGACTGCAAAGAGGCCCAGGACATCCTCTGGACAATCTTCAACCCACAGAATGGGACAGTCTTCAATGCACAGAATGAGACAATCTTCAACGCACGTAATGGTGAGTGACTGAGAGCAGGCAAGGGCCTGAGATAAGCTTTCTGTACTGATCTAGGAGAGGAGAGGTACAGAGGAATAAAGGAGGGGTGAGGAGAGAAATCAGGAGTGAGGAGAGTACCTAAGTGGAAGGTGAGGGGACAGAGGAGGAAAGGCCAAGGAGTGAGGAGAAGAGTGGAGGAAGAAAAGAGGACAGTTTACGAGCAAAGAGGAGGGGAACTACAGATAAAAGAAAAGGAGAGGAAAGAGGGAATGTTGAGAGGGGATAAAAAGTGAGGAAAGTGGAGCAGGCACACAAGAAGAGGGGAAAGAGGAGAGGAGACAAGAGGAGACTGGAGTAGAGAAACAGGAAAGAAGATGAGACAACTGTGGAGAAGCAGGAAGAAGAATGGAAGAGTTAATAGGAAAGGAGATGGCGGGAGAGGAAAGCAGAAGCAAGCACATGGGACTGAAGGAGAGAATAGTAAACAAGCATTTGCAATGCAATGGGTCTCACATTTGCTTGAGTTAGAGTTATCGGCATTGTAAATGTATAACTGGACTTTTCTTGCCACATAGATTGGTCAACCCTGCCTCATAACTTCATTGTTTCCTGCCATATAATTCCAGTAGCCTTTCACACAACTAAAGCAGTTCCATTTACCTTCTTCCTCTCTCTGCAGCATAAAATGAATATGTTGCCACTTAGCATCCTAATTTAAACCTGTCACGCTAATTCCAATAGAATAAATCTTTCAAAACCCAACCATCAGAGTTGCTGGCTGGCTAAAACAATTCCTGCAAAAAGACAGAAGACAGCCACAGAGGAGAAATAAGTTAGAAGGGTTACCCGAACACATCACGATTGTTCAAACAGTCATAGTGTAATAAGGATGTTAAATTGGCCTGATTTATGGTCATAGTTGTAATAAGGAGTAATTAAAACATATACAATTACCATATACACCTCAATCAATTTGGCATTAGACTGTTATGCTCAAAATATCCCCGAGAGGGCACCATACCAAAGGTATCATTTGTAAGAAACATGGCCATGTAACCATATTGTTAGCACCTAAAAGGGATAAACCCATGAAAAAACTGGAGGAAGCAATGCAGTGTAACCATATACTTAGCCCCTACATGACGTTTTTAGGGCCAGCAGATGTACTGCAATAATATTACAAACAAGGACATAAAAACAAAACTTCTCCCAGCTGTAAAACAAAAGTTCTAGACAGGAGAAAGCTTAAAAGACACTGAGTGGTGGGAGGAGTTATTTTGGGGTCCCCACTAACCTAGTGTAGGGACCCAGAGATGATGTAGACAGAAAGACTATTTTGAAAGTGGTCCGATTGTCCTAGGACAACCACAGGCTGAGTTGTTAGAAAAATGTTGTGTAAAAGTAATGCCCTGCACAGCATTTAGGCCAAAAAACGGAAGCATTTCGAAGAAACACAGTCATATAACCATACAGTCAGCCCTTAGAGAGCTTAACCATATGAAAAAAGAATGGGAGAAAGTAATGCACTGTAACTCTATATTTAGCCCCTAGAGGACGTAGAGTCTTACACATTTTCAAGCCTAGCAGGAGTATTACTATTATATTATAAGCAAGGTCCATTAAAGATAACTTAACCCAGCAATAAAACAAATGTTTCAGCCCTGAGAGAATTATTATTTTGGAGTCCTCACTAACATAGCGTGGGGACCTAAAGACAATATACACAGAGAGAGCACATTGGGGTCACTGTTTTGAAGGTGGTCCCATTGTCCTAGGACTACCACAGGCTGAGTTATGAACAACATTTTTTGTAAAAGTAATGCCCTGCAAAGCCCTGCAAAGCATTAGGGGAAAGTTTCCGTGCCACAAATATTTGATTAAATTCATATGCTTAGAACAGCCTCTAGAGGACACCACAATTAAAACAGCATTTGTAAAAAACATGGTCATGTAACTCTATAGTTAGCCCCTAGAAAGCATAACCACACAAATAGAAAATGGCAATAATAAATGCAGTGTATCCATATATTTAGCCCCTAGAGGGCATAGTGCTTTGCATACTGTCCGGAGTAGCAATACTATAGTGATGATATTAAAAACAAGGCCCTTAAAACACAATCTATTTGCAGTATGCCACTCCAGCCATGAGAGAGCTTAATCAGACACGGAATGGTTAGAGAGATTATAATTTTGGGGGCTCCACTAACCTAATGTGGGAACGCAGGGATGATATAAACAGAAAGAACGCGTTGCCGTGAAAGTTTGGTTGGTAGTCCCATTGTTCTAGGACCACCACATGCTGAGTTATGAGCAAAAATATTTTGCAAAAGTAATGCCCTGCAAAGCATTAGTGGGCTAGTTTCCTGAGTGCAATGAATATTGTAGTGTAGGCTGTCCCGCTATGCCGAGAGAGCTGCTTGCTTTGAGGATTTCTGTTTTACCTAAAGCATTTACCAATTTCAAGTGTTTTAAGGAAAGAGCCACAAGAAATGACTCTGATTATGTAACTGGGAAGAATATGACCAGTGCTCCAGTACCGCAAATCAAGTTCACACTGTTGTGCCTGTTTGCGCTGTGAGCGCCATAGCTGCCATGCAGCACAAAGGGTAGAGACAAAAGAAATAGCTTGCCCACGCTGAATTATATATTGCAATAATCCATGTAACAGGAACAGTCTACAAGGCGTGACAAAAACAGCCTCAAGGCGTGACAAACATAAAGCATTTACCAATGACATCATGTGATTTTTGAAAAGGCAAACGCAGGAAACAATGAAAGTGATGGACACGAGATGGGCGTGGTTAAAAGACCACAACACTTACAGCAGATCAAAGCGCTTGCGAGTTGGACCAGAAAAGAAGGAGAGAAAAGAAAGGAACTAGGTTGATTATGGGGTAAAAAAGAGGAGGGTGGAGAAGAGGAAACAGGTTTAAAAAAATTGAAACCAGAAAAGCATTCTTAAATGCAATTTTGTCATTAAAACATGATTTTACTGTGATTCTCGCACCCTATATCTGTTGTGACTATAGATACAGCTCTACACATCTATATCATCAGTTTTGGGGCTGTGGAATAACATGTCAGCAGTTAGGATTGGGATAGTCATATTCCTCATTGCCAGATTTCACCAAAAAAGACACAATTTCTTGAGAAATAAAATGAAAAATGTCAAAAGTGTGTGACTGAAACTATACTGCAATGACTTTTCTTGTCATCCCCCCATCCCAACACTTCTGGTTAGTACCTTTTCCACATTTCACAAGTTGCAGGCCTCCATTTCATTTTGACTGCAAAGTGGTCATGTTTTTTTAGCTCGCTAAAGGAAATAAAATTCATTGGTGTTCTAGAAAAAGAATGGTTATTTCCAGTTGACAATGCTGTACATAAACGTACGCATTTTACTAGCTTTTCAAAAGGGAAAACGACACAATAATAATGTTTTATTGCATGATAAATTCCCATCCAAGAAATGACTCAAAGGCCCTAGCGCCTTATTTATCCTCCAGTGCAAAAAATGGTGCACGGGAGGGAGGCGGGCCTAAATAATGGTGCTAAGCCTGCTTAGCACCATTATTTAACGCCTGGGTCAGGGCAGGCGTTAGTGGTCCTGTGGACCCATTTTCATGGTCAAACATCATGGAAAGAGCCCACAGGTGCCCTCCCCAAGCCGAAGCAACACCCCCACCAGAGGGACACCGGAGGATGGGGGACCCCACCCCAGGTAAGTAGAGTAATTAGAGGTAAGTATTTTGATTTGTATTTTTCAAAGTGCCATTAGGGGCACCGGGTGCAATGGCCATGCCCAGGGGACCCTTGTCCCCTGTGCTGGCCATTGGGGTGGTGGGCAAGACTTTTCTCTTTTCTAAGACAGGAGTCATGTGGTATGGATGATTTTGCGTCAAGAAATTACGCTAGGCTGGTTAGAGTCATTTGTAGGTAGAGCGTTATGGTTCGGCCTGCTGTATACTTTTAAGTATACTATAGAGTGAGTTCCAGCGTTTTCATTTGTTAGTTGCAGTGTCCTTCAAAAATCATTGCTTGCTAGTGGTCAGTTCTGCCTCTTTGTCCTGCCTTTTTTCACTTTGGGAGCAGCACAAAGTACTGTCTAATTACGCTATGTCCTGTTTATCTCTTCTGTAAGGGATTTTTTTGGGGCATTTGCCTGTTTCACCTCAACAGTGTGGGTGCTTGTTCAGTTACTCCTCCCCACCAGCTCCCTCTGTAAACATAAACCAACAGCAGAGGGGGGCTTTTCCGCTATGAGCTCTAACTCGAGCAAACACAAGACTATTGCATTCCAAATGCTTGGTATTTTACTCTAACCAGCCCAACGTAATTTTTTGGTGCAAAACACCCTTCTCCCTTAATGCCACCCCCACCCAGCTAAGGTCAATTTCCATGACTTTAGCCCACCCTTTGCGCCAATGTGTGCCATTCCATAAATTTGGCGCCCAGCTGGTGTCCTGGAATGGTGCAAGATGGTGCTATACTTTTTGACGCAGAACTACGCAAACGCAGTTTTGCGTCAAAAAGTATAAATATGGGCCCAAGTTTCTGTTCATTATTCTGACAATCACATGACTCTTGAATACCTCCTGCAAAGTATGAGCCACAGAACGAAAAAATATGACAGAAAATTCAGAAAAGGAAAACCACATCGACATTAGCAGTAGTGAATCTGGGACCGCCAAAGAGAGGCCCAGAGCTCGATGTAGGTATCTCTTTAAGGACAGAACTTCTGACTGGTTCTCAGAGCAGAGAACAGACAGCTCCAGGCTGAGACAGCATCCACATCTCAGGGTTAAACCAAGAGAAACCAAGTCTTGAAAGGGAGAAATAAACAACATTGGAGATGAAAAACAGAGAGAAAAAGGAGCTAGCGAGAAGTGGAGAGACAACAAGAAGAGAGAGTGAGAGAGAAAGAGAAATAGAGAGTTAGAAAGATGGGAAATAAATATACCGACACATAGAAGGGGTAGGTGAGAGCAAGGGAGAGAGAGATGCAGTGACAGAGGGAGAAAGAAAGGGAGGTAGTTTGAGAAAGTTGCAGAGAAAAAGAGGAAGAGAGAGAGCAAGAAGCATAGAGAATAAAGAGAGAGGGGGCAAATAGAGGAAATGAGATGGAGTACAACAGAAAGAAGAAAAGATGACGAGATTGCAGGAGAAAGAGAAGGAAGAGAAAGCAAGAGAGAAACTGAGAGCGAGACAGAAAGAGAGACAGGGTGGGAGAACGAGAAAGGGAGGGAGGGGCAGAGAAGCAGGGATTGAGAGTGGGGGAGCGAGAGAGAAGGACAGGGACAGAGATTTTAGCGATGTAAACACACAGTCATGTAATTATTAACAGCATCTGCGCACTCTGGGATAAATCCGTGGAGATTCTGATGCGTGCAAATAAAATGTTCATGCACTTGCAGCGTGCTTCATGCCTGTGGTATAACCCATGACCCCTGCCTGCACCCTGAAGAAATCAGCGTTTACATTAACCAAGAGAGCTTTAACCACAAGCCTTTTCAACATGAAACATGCAACTATCCTAAGATTCAGATGGAGCAGTCCTTTCTTGTAAGCCTGAACCACACCACACGTTTCACAAGAGACAGGTGTGGGCTGACCTGTCATTTCACTGCTGACTCTTCACTTTCCATTGCTCCTACTGATGCCACAGAATAGACTGACAGTGGTTCAATAGTGGGTCGAGCTAGTGATAATATGCATTGTGCAAATGCACCTAAATGGTCACTATATGTTTTATACACTTGTGAAGTGATAACCTCTGTATTAAGCGTCGCATACTCATCAGTACAATATGAACCTACTTTCAGATTACCGCCACACACTACCACTGTAGGCTAGGAAGACATACACTATATATTCCCTTAGTAAACCCAGAGCCTATTCCTTCATATATGACAAAGCTACAGGTGAAATGCACAGAAAATGTACATCTACATTCACAAGCAAGCCTTTTTTTGGTTCAAATGTCAATGACTAATGTTCACTCAGACTCACAGTGAGATGGTAAAAGTTCACAAATGACAGGGATAGATATTGCTTTATGTATTTCTAGGTTCTGCCGCATTAAAGGAAGCTGCCTCATCGCTGCAGAGACTGGCAGAGGAGAAGAGTGCAGCAACAGACAGCCCAAAATACATCTCTAGTCAAATTATGGAATCCAACAAAGGTAAGAGAGACAAAACTGCATAAAAAGAAAACTCAGAAACATGAACATTCTGAGTGAGCAGTGGAGAGTGTTAGACATTGTACGAAGTTTGGTTACTGGTTGACGGAGGTGAATCCCTACTCAAGCAGCAACGGCAATTCTTGTCAGGATGAAACACAAGCAAACCCAAATTTAACCTGTGCTTAACCCTATGGTAGCTTGGCACAGAAGTAATCAGGCTTAACTTAGAGGCAATATGTAAAGCATTTATGCAGAACTTCAAGCGGTGATAAAGCGAAAACATAACACAAGAAAAACCCCCACATTGTTTCGGAAACATAAAGTGAAGTTTAATAAATATTTGGCACCAAAAAATGACAATAATCCAATTAATTGAACTGGTGTTATGCAGTTTTGAAGATGTAGGTAAAAGTAGTGCTGAAAAGCACAAAGCTCCAACTGTGGTTATTTGGTCACACCAGACCGAGACAAAGTCACAAGTTCAGGCTGACCCCGACGGAGCACATGCCAGATATACAGTGATCACGTTAGTCTTCTGAGCAAGGTAGCTTAAATCCTGGTTATGGAGCGCTGCGCCACGCAGCAGTGTTCCTGAGAAGCAATGTAAGGTCCTCTTTGATGATACACCGTGCAGGGGATGTTCCATTGAGCTGTGAAGAGTGCAAGGCAGCCTTGCTTCAAGGCTGCATCGTGCTGTGTCGGTGCTGAGTAGCTGTGCAGCCTGCGATGCTGGTTTGCATTGAGGTGGCATCAGTTCCAATGGGGCACTGTGAAGAGCTGCGTCAGGTTTATGTCACACTGCATTGGTTCTGGTGAGACCACAGCTGGGTTGGCAGAGCAACTTTAACCTGACTTCTAAGGGTCCAGCACTTGGGGGACACCACAATAGGCATCACAACAGGCAGAATCCAGGTGCAGGGTTTAACATAATTGGGGCCTTTTGTATCCCTGAGGCTCTGATCAGGAGGCCAGATAACCAGCATTTGGGGTCACTCTAGTGTTTTGGATTCAAGAAGCAGGACTAGCCCTTCCCACTCAGACAGCAGGGTAGCAGGATAGCAGGGCAGTCCTTCTTCTGAGTCTTCTACAGGTCCAGAAGTGTACTGAGAAGTTGGGTTTGGGAGTACTTATACCGGATGCCCATTTGAAGTTACAAAAGCTTCTAGAGCCCTCCCTCTAAAGACATGCCTGGAATTTCCTGCCTCCCTGCCCTGGCCACAGCTTGTCTGGGGACACAAAAGACTAATGTGAAGCTCTTTGTGAGTGTGCTGAGGCAGAGCTTTTGTTATGAGTATGTATGGTAGGTGACAGTCACACCCCCTCCACTTGACAGAGATGGCCCATCCTGAAAACACCTATTACCCCTTTATCTAACTGTCTGGGAGTATTACACAAAGACCAACTGCCAGCTACACAAAGTCATGTGACCCACTGTACGACATTACCTTGTACAACATTGTCCTCCACTGTGCTCTATAACACTCAGCTGTGCACCACTTCATTGATCGCCACTCCACAGTATGCCACTCTACCCCACAACACTGTACGCTGTTCCACTCTCCCCCACTCTACTGTATGCCAATCCACCCTACTGTACGCCACACTATGGTTGAGACAAGAAAATTACAACTTTCTAAAAGAGGCATTTTCCGAATTGACTGTGACTTAAAATCCAACTTTACCATTGAAAATGGTTTAAATAGCAATTCTTTAGAGACCAAACTCTGCATTCCTACCTGCTCTCAATTGAAAGTTATCACTTGTTAAATGTAATAAGGTAACCCAATGTCATCCTATTGGAGAGGTAGACCTTGCAGTAATGAAAAACAAATTTAAGAGTTTTGCTATACCAGAACATGTGAAACTTAGAAGTATATGTCCAACCTTTTAAATACACTGTACTCTGCCTATGGGCTGTTTATGGCGTATCCTGGCCTATGGCCTACTTAATGTAATAAACAGGAAGGGTTAGGCGTGGCAAAAGGTTTATTTTGCCAGGTCAATATAGTAGTTGGAAATTGCACACACAGCCTGCAATGGCAGACCTGAGACATTTTCAAAGGCTACTTAAGTGAGTGGCACAATATGTGCTGCAGGACCACTAGTAGCATTTAATTTGGAGGCCCTGGGAACATGTAGTACCACTTTACTAGGGACTTAAAAATAAATTGCCAGTTGTATGTAAGCCAATGTTACCAAGTTTTAGGGATAGAGTACAAGTGCCTTAGCACTAGTTAGCAATGGTAAAGTGTGAGGAGTTCTAAGGCTATCAGAAATGATGCCAACAAAACTAGGAGGATTTAAAGCAAAAAGTTGGGGAAAACTACACCAAGGACGTGAGGTCCAACAGACATGCTGAGCGGCATTCAGATGCAGGTGTAAGGGGGAGATTTTTTGTGAAGAATGGCAGGACTGCCATAGGATGGTAAAAGAGGGTGGTGATGTTACTATCTACAGAAGTGATTGACAATAGGTGAGGAAGGGCCATGTGGACCCAGTTTTCAAGGGAGCATCTGAGTGTGCATCCTAGGCTGCTGTGTCTGAGGGGCATCACAGAGATCAGATGTGTTCTTGTCTGAACAGCGAGGATGTACGACCATGGAGAGGGTATGCCATGGGATCTGGTTTGCATGAGTTTATAATGGGTTTTTATGTAAACGTGTTTGGAGAGAGGGAGAGATTGTTCACGTTTCATGGTATTTACTTTTGTTGGTATGATGCAGCCTGTGGTATGGTTCCCAGAGTGGCATTTTCCAAGTAACGCATTATTGGCGAGGGGGTGTGGCCTAATGGCCAGAGCTGGTGAGGCAGGAACTGGGGAACAGGCTTGTAGTACTGGCTTGTAGTCCTGGGCAAATCACTTAGGGGGTCCGCCGTCCGCCAAGGTACCGCCGCTGAATGACCGCACCGCGGTCAAAAGACCGCGGCGGCCATTCAGACATTTCCTCTGGGCCGGCGGGCGCTCTCCAAAAGAGCGCCGCCGGCCCAGAGGAAATGCCCCTGCAACGAGGACGCCGGCTCAATAGTTGCAGGGGTGCGACGGGTGCAGTTGCACCCGTCGCGTATTTCAGTGTCTGCTTAGCAGACACTGAAATACTTTGCGGGGACCTCTTACGGGGGCCCCTGCCGTGCCCATGCCATGGGCATGGGCACTGCAGGGGCCCCCAGGGGCCCCGCGGCACCCCCTACCGCTATCCTGTTCCTGGCGGGAGACCTGCCAGGAACAGGATGGCGGTAGGGGGTGTCAGAATCCCCATGGCTGCGGAGCGCGCTCCGCAGCCATGGAGGATTCACAAGGGCAGTGGTAAACCGGCGGGAGACCGCCGGTTTACCCTTTCTGGCCGCGGCTGAACCGCCGCGGTCAGAATGCCCTCGGGAGCACCGCCAGCCTGTTGGCGGTGCTCCCGTGGTCGGTGACCCTGGCGGTCACCGGCCGCCAGGGTCAGAATGACCCCCTTAATGTCCTAATGTCTGAAGCAAAAATAAAATTGAATCTGTCATTGTGTAATGTAATCTGGTGCTCTTAAAACCCCAAAATGTCCTTTTACCATACCAGTCAGCATCTTGAGTCAAAAATGTCAGTTAAAGTCAGGCGTTCAAGAGAGTGATCCCATTAAGGTGGAAAGAGAATGGATACTTTTTGGAGGACGATACCAGTTTTTAAAGCAGGTGACCCCAATAAAAACAGTGGAGGATTTTTTTATGTGGCAGGAGGCAGGTGATTAAATGTAAAAAGCAATGGCAAAGCCAATAGGTTTCGCCTTTGTGACCTACTGGCTTTCCCAATGGTTTTTAGCCATGCTTTACAGCATCCTTGATGCTGTGCAGCATGGTTAAAGTAAAAGAAAACTAAGATGCGGCCACCAGCGTCATCCTATAGGTGTGTGCACTCACAAAATCAGGCAGCGTATTATTATTAGTATTATTTTTGTTAACGATCCAAGTCAGAGTGGTAAGTGAAAACAAAGCAAAATGCACAAACATTTTTTTAAAAGTGTTTTTAAAGCAAGTGTGGGGAGTGAAAATGATAGGGTGGGAAGAAGCAATGGGAGGAAAACAACAGGGGGTTCAGAAGGAACGCAAGGGAGAATTGGGGGACATAGAAAAACACAGTGGAGGCGAGGATATGGTAGCAGCAGCGGGAGGGTTGGAGACACAAAACCAACATAAAGGGCAACAGAGGGGCACCGAAGCAATGCAGCTGTGGGCAGGGAAATGGAAGCAAGACAGGGCAGGGAACATAGAAGCAATGCAGGGCAAAGTAGGGTGATGGGTACAAAACAGAGAAGTGCATCAGAAAGGGAGGGGCCAAAGAGAAGCACGCTGAGGCAGGAAGGAGAACGAGGGAGAGAGAAAAGTACACAAGGGAGACAGACTTGAAGAGATGAAGTCTTTTTGGCCCTGAGACTTCTGAAAACAGGAGGCAAGCTCAATCCAAGCCCTTGGAGAGCACTTCTCAGCAAAGTCAGAGTGCAGCAGGGCAGCAGTCCTTCTCAGCAAAGTATTCCAGATGAGTCTTTTGGGCAGCCAGGCAGTTCCTCTTGACAGCTTGCAGGTTCAGGTCCAGAATTGTCTGAGTTGGTGGGGTCAGAGACCCAGTTTATATACCTGAAAATGCCTTTGAAGCGGAGGAGTGGTTTTGAAGTGCATATGGTCGCCTTTCAGTACAGGTCTGTCTGCCAGGGTCCCAGTAGGGGGTTTGGGATTCCATTGTGTGAGGGCAGGCCACTAGCCTTTGAAATGTAAGTGGCCCTCCACCCTCCCAGCCCAGGAAGACCCATTCAGTATGCAGATGAGTGCAGGTGTGACTGAGTATCCTGTGCTTGTTGTTGTCTGGGTGAAATGTACAAGGGAGCTGTCAACGAGCCCATCCCAGATGTGGATTGGACACAGGCTGTAAGGCACAGATGGATTTTAAGTGCAGAGAAATGCTCACTTTCTAAAAGTAGCATTTCTAAAATAGTAATATAAAATCCAACCTCACCAGTCAGAAGGATTTTGTATTAGCCTTCTGGCCATACTAAATATGACCTCTTTACCCCTGTCTGATCAGAATCTACCACTCAAACAGTATTTGAGGGTCGCTGTTAGAAATGGGGCCTTTGGTTGGCAGTCAGGTTGCTCCCTGTCCAAGCAAGGACCCTCATTCTAGTCAGGGTAAGGAGAATCACCCTCAGTTAACCCCGCTCGCCCCCTTGGTAGCTTGGCACGAGCAGGCAGGCTTAACTTCAGAAGCAAGGTGTAAACTATTTCTACCAACACACACAGTAACTTAGTGAAAACACTACAAAATGACACAACACAGGTTTAGAAAAATAGGTAAAAGTTATCTAAACAAAACGACAAAAATCCAACATACACAAGTCAAGTTATGAATTTCAAAAAGATAAGAGTCTTAAATCCTTTAGAAAACAGTGAGAACACCGTTAGCGTGAAGAAGTACCTGGGTTGCGTCAAAATAACACCGCACAGGCAAGTGTGCTTCAGAAAAGCCCAGCGAGTGATACCGTGCGTCGTTCCTCCTCTGGTCGGGTCGGCACGTGTCGTTTTTCCTTACTGCAAAAAAGCAATGCGTCGATCCGGATAGGCACCTCGGGTCTGGGCAGGCATTGCATTAATTTTCCACGCCCAGTGATGTTGTGTCAAAATCCAGTTGCACGGTGTCAAGAAACCGCACTGTGTGGTGCTTGCGTTGTTAACAGCGGGTGTTGCGCATTGTTTCCCCAACCACGTTGGGTCGATCTCCCAGCCACGATGCAGGTGGAGTGCCGGGTTTAGCAGCGAGGCCGGCGGTGCGTCATTTTTCAGCCACGAAGCGGGTGGTGCGTCAAAAGTTTCCCCGCACGGTGGTCTTTGCATGGATTTCTGTCTTTTTCCACCAGCTGCACCTTTCAAGAGCCCAGAGACAGGTTAGGGCACCACTTGGCAGGCAGGACTCTCAGCAGAAAGCGCAAGTGCTGGCAGATAGAAGTCTTTGGGACTTTAAAAACAGGAGGCAAGCTCAGTTTCAAGCCCTTGGAGATTCTTCACCAGTGGGAAAAGTTAGTCTTTGTCCTCTCTCATGTAGAAGCAGCTACTGCAGGCCAACCCAGCAAAGCACTATCACAGCCAAAGGGGAAGTACTCCTCCTCCAGCTTTTCTCCTTGGCAGAGGTTCCTCTTGGTTTCAGAAGTAATCTAATTTCTCCAGTATTGGGGTATCTTTCATAGATTCACATGCTTGAATCATTGAGTCGCACGGTATATAGAAAGCAGTAGACTTTTTTTTTTTCTTTTTTCGTTGTAGTCAATGGTAAAAATACATTCACTTTCATAGCTTATTAGCTCCATTAGAAAAGACCCAAAGTCCAGCCAATCTGGCTAGACCACCCTTTAGAACCCTCAGCACAGAGGCTCAGTCTCTCAGATTTTCTACTGCACGTTGTGTGTAAGAAAGTCTCCCTGAGCTCTGCTCAATTAACCTTTTCTTCAGGAAATATTTCCAGATAGTCCATTTCTAACTAATCAGCTGTACTTTGTCAGCACGTTTTCAGCAAAGAAGGGTTTGTTTAGACCTTGCAGCACCTGTGGTAAGCTAAGGCTTCACTGTGAAGACCCCCACAAGGACTGCATCTACTGTCTTCACCCAGAGCATAAGGTGAAGGACTGCAAGATTTATATAACATTTCCCAGCAGGACTCTTAAGAGATAGTGAAGCCAGGCTCCTTCTTTGGCACCAGAAACATAAGTCCGGAGAGTCTCTTTCTGATGAGAAGGACGATGATGCATCTATGGCGTCAAAGAAGAGGAAGAGATCTATGGAGACTTTTTCTCCTAAAACCAGTAAGGCAGCTAAGAGACTACGGGCCTGATTCTGACCCCGGCGGTCACGGACCGCCGGGGCCAGGGTTGGCGGGAGCACCGCCAACAGGCTGGCGGTGCTCCTCAGGACATTCTGACTGTGGCGGTTCAGCTGCGGTCAGAACAGGAAAACCGGCGGTCTCCCGCCGGTTTTCCGCTGTCCTGCAGAATCCTCCATGGCGGCGCAGCTTGCTGCGCCGCCATGGGGATTCTGACACCCCATACCGCCATCCTGTTCCTGGCGGGTCGCCCGCCAGGAACAGGATGGCAGTATGGGGTGTTGTGGGGCCCCTGGGGGCCCCTGCAGTGCCCATGCCAATGGCATGGGCACTGCAGGGGCCCCCGTAAGAGGGCCCCACAAAGAATTTCAGTGTCTGCTGAGCAGACACTGAAATTCGCGACGGGTGCAACTGCACCCGTCGCACATCCTCCACTCCGCCGGCTCCATTCGGAGCCGGCATCCTCATGGAGGGGTGTTTCCCACTGGGCTGGCGGGCGGCCTTTTGGCGGTCGCCCGCCAGCCCAGTGGGAAACCCAGAATCACGCAGCGGTCTTATGACCGCGGAGCGGTGTTCTGGAGGGGGGAACTCTGGCGGGCGGCCTCCGCCGCCCGTCAGAGTTAGAATGACCCCCTACATTCTTTCAAGGAAAGAGCTGATGAATATCCCTCAATTTCAAGGGAATATGGTGGTAAGGTTTGCTCTGAGCCGTCCACTCTAGCTACAACCTCCAAAAAGATTAAGAAATCATCAAGCTCCCTGCCACCGCCAGGTTTTGCATCGTCTACAACCACAGCGACGGCAACATTTACAGCTCCATCATCGCCCATGATCATCACTTTGTCACCGTTATCTTCAACAACTATAACATCGGTGACTCTGAAGTATGGTTCTTCAGCTATCCAAGCTATAAAGATTTAAAAGCGACCGTTGACGGAGAAGAAAGTAAGATCCCTATCGTCGACGCGCACACCATCGACATTAACTTCTACGAGTAAACTGTAAAGTACCTCCTCGACGACAGTTCCACTGGCCACAGTGTCGACGACAACACAAATATCACTCCATCAACTATGGCTCTGTTGATGAGATCATGAGTTCACTGTCGATGAGATCACCGTCGACGACCACACCCTCGACAATACCACCGTCGACGACCACAACATTGACGACCACAAATTTCTGCGTCCACACCTACAGAGTCTGGAAAATCTTCCTTCTTACCTTTGAGAATTCTGGCAAAAAGACAAAAGTCCAGTCAACAGACTCTTCTACGCTCTCATACGTCACCTAGTAAGGTATCGCCGGCACCTCCACAACATCTTTTTGATGACGATGATGACGAGGAGGGAGATATATACGGGACGATGGTCTGTTTCCGGTTACACGCAGCCCTTCAGACCTGCGAATAAAATGCCAAGATGAAGATGATGAGGTAGAGGGTGAACAGCTATATAAACAGCACTTGTTGCAGGAGCCGAGGCAACCAGACCTCAAGAGTTGCAACAAGAGCAAACGATCCAGATGCCAGTACCATTGATTTCCAACCTTCAACATATGATGCAGGATTATTACTCTAGGTTTCCTCCACCGGGTTCAACCACTCCTGTGCAACCTCCGCCAATACAATTGAGCCCTCCCAATCAGCCATCAGAATCCCAAGGACCTATTCCATTCCCATCGTCCGATCAGGATAACGATCCGCTCTCGTCAGATGACGAACAAGAAGAGGGCGAGATACAGGACACAGAATCACTTCTTGATAAATGGGATGAGTATCAAACTCAGACGCCATCCCCTTCTACACCACCACCGGTTGATTCTCCAACACAAGACATTGGTGGTTTCAATAGTGTGATGGAGAAAGCAGCGAAGAGGTTTCATCTGCCCATAACATCTACGCAGTCAGATTGCTTCCTCTATGATTTTAAGGAGGACACTAGGGAATCGGTTTGGGTGATAACAATTGTTGACTTTATCTGGGAGGAGGGCCTTAAAGTCATGCAGACCTCATCTTCAGTCCCAGGGGTGCTTCCAAGGCTGGACAAGAAAAACAAGGTGCCAGACAACTCACCGGACTCGGTGATATCTCAGGCAGCCCAGCGTAGGTCCAGAAATCCATTTTCCCCACTTGCTGCACCCCCGGATAGAGAAGGGCGGCGGTTAGATTCCATTGGAAAGAAGTTTTCAACTATGGCGGCCACCACAGTCATAGAAGCGAACTCCTTGGCAATCTTGGTGTAGGAAGTTGGCTCTGTATATACTATCTCAAAGTGAGAGATAGTGTGCACAGAGTCCAAGGGTTCCCCTTAGATGTAAGATAGTAGCAAAATTAAATAATTCCAATGCTGTATTTTGTGGTAGCGTGGTCGAGCAGTAGGCTTATCAGAGGGTAGTGTTAAGCATTTGTTGTACACGCACAGGCAATAAATGAGGAACACACACCCAAAGACTTAACTCCAGGCCAATAGTTGTTATAAAGAAAAATATATTTTCTTGATTTATTTTTAGAACCACAAGTTCAAGATTTGAAGTAAATACATAAAATGCAAGGTACTCCACACAGGTAAGTTAGGAACTTTGAATTAGAGCAATAACATACATAGTTTTAGTAAAAATGGCAATAAGCTATTTTAAAAGTGGACACTGCAAAAATCAACAGTTCCTGGGGGAGGTAAATAATGGTTAGTTTGTCAGGTAAGTAAGACACTTACAAGTCTAAGTTCCTGTGCATAGGCAGCCCACCGTTGGGGGTTCAAGGCAACCACAATGTTACCACACCAGCAGCACAGGGCCGGTCAGGTGCTGAGGTCAAAGAGGAACCCAAAACACAAAGGTGCCTATGAAAGATACCAATACTGGAGAACCACAGTTACAGGTAAGTAACTTATCTTCTTCCAGGGGTTTGGGCGCTCTTCTTATGCCCATTTCTGCATTTGAAGTAGACCTACTTCAAAGAGAAGTATCTCTTGTTTTCAAGGTCCTGCCTTGCCCAGGCCAGGCCCCAGACACACACCAGGGGGTTGGAGACTGCATTGTGTGAGAGCAGGCACAGCCCTTTCAGGTGTAAGTGACCACTCCTACCCTCTCATCAGGACATGCAGACTACCACCCAGCTCCCTTTGTGTCACTGTCTAGAGGAGAGGTGCAAACAGCCCAACTGTCAAACTAACCCAGACAGGGAATCCACAAACAAGCAGAGTAATAGAATGGTTTCAGCAAGAAAATGGCTACTTTCTAAAAGTGGCATTTTCAAACACACAATCTAAAAACCAACTTCACTAAAAGATGTATTTTTAAATTGTGAGTTCAGAGACCCCCAAACTCCAAATGTCTATCTGGTCCCAAAGGGAATCTACACTTTAATCATATTTAACGGCAGCCCCCATGTTAACCTATGAGAGAGGTAGGCCTTGCAACAGTTAAAACTACATTTGGCAGTATTTCTCTGTCAGGACATATAAAACACATTAGTATATGTCCTAACTTAAACATACACTGCACCCTGCCCATGGGGCTACCCAGGGCCTAACTTAGGGGTGTCTTAGATGTAAGAAAAGGAAAGGTTTAGGCCTGGCAAGTGGGTACACTTGCCAAGTCGAATTGGCAGTTAAGACTGCACTCACAGACACTGCAGTGGCACGTCTGAGACATGATTACAGAGCTACTTATGTGTGTGGCACAACCAGTGCTGCAGGCCCACCAGTAGCATTTGATTTACAGGCCCTGGGCACCTATAGGTTACTTTACTAGGGACTTACTAATAAGTCAAATATGCCAATCATGGAGAAGCCAATGTACACACATAATTTATACAGGGAACACTTACACTTTAGCACTGGTCAGCAGTGGTAAAGTATCCAGAGCAAACAAAACAGCAAAAACAAAGTCCAGCACACAGAAACAACCTGGGAAGTAGAGGCAAAATGTTAGGGGAGACCATACAAATGATGCCAAGTCTAACAGTAACCCTAATGTTATCCTATGAAAGGAGCAGGCCTCACGGTAGTGGAAAACGAATTTAGGAGTTTTCCACTACCAGGACATAAACACACAAATACATGTCCTGCCTTTTACCTACATAGCACCCTGCCCTATGGGATACCTAGGGCCTACCTTAGGGGTGACTTGTGTAGACAAAAGGGGAGTTTAAGGCTTGGCAAGTACTTTTAAATGCCCAGTTGAAGTGGCAGTGAAACTGCACACATAGGCCTTGCAATGGCAGGCCTGAGTCATGGTTAACGGGCTACTTATTTGGGTGGCACAACCAGTGCAGCAGCCTCACTAGCAGCATTCAATCTGTAGGCCCTGGGCACATGTAGTGCACTTTACTAGGGACTTACAAGTAGATCAAATATGCCAATTGGGTATAAACCAATGTTACCATGTTCAAGGGAGAGAGCATATGCACTTTAGCACTGGTTAGCAATGGTAAAGTGTGTAGAGTCCTAAAAGCGGCAAAAACAGTGTCAGAAAAGTGGAGGGTGTCAGGCAAAAAGTTGGGGGATGACCTCTCTAAGGCTGTCAGATCTAACAATTAGGCATTCATTACCGGATATTTATGCAGATTGTATTTGATTTCAGCTTTTAAAAGTTTCTGTATTAATTATTTCATGGTGTCTTTTATGGTTATGAAATATTAACCAAACACAGATTTTGACATTTGACTAATCTATTATCATAGAGCCAACTACTTTCAATGAGTTTGTTATTCACTGAGGCAGGATCAACTGGAATGTAGTCTCTGTTTCTGCTATCTGATAAACAATGTTGTCCCTTACTCTTCAGAATATCAGACTGTCAGTGTGTGCAGCAAGAGTGTTTTACAAACTAAGATATTACTGTTTGTAAGCGACACTCCCTTACTCAAGCCATCATTTACTCTTTTTTCAGGAAGTTCGAACACCTTACTCCAGGGGGACATCAAGATGCAGCTCTTCCGCAGTGCTGTGAAGTGTAACCAATGCATCTGGCCACAGTCCAGCAGTGGGACCGTCGCTGTGCCCTTCGTCCTAGATCCTGAATTTAGTAAGATATTTGTATTGTTCTTTCATATGCTAGGTGGTTACAGCACTATGCTTTATGACTTGGCTCCTCCGGCTACCTGGTGGAGAGGGATAAGCCCCTTAACCATATCACCTCTAGGGAGTGCATGCCTGCAATGGCATATGGAGCTTTCTACTTATCACTGTGTTTTGTAATGTCCTCCCATAAAACTGACTGGTTGGGAGGAACCCCTTATACTTGGTGACATCAGGAATGAGTACTCCTCCTGCATATGCTGATTGATGTGTGTAATAAGAGGGTAGTCACTATATTATCTCAGGTGTGTGATACATTCTTTACTAGACTGGCTGATGGGACTGAGGAGCTGCCCTTCACAATACAGGCTGATGGGACTTAGGGGCTCTCCTTCACCATACAGGCTGATGGAATTATGGGTCCTCCTTCACAATACAGGCTGATGGGATTTAGGGGCTCTCCTTCACCATACAGGCTGATGGGAATTATGGGTCCTCCTTCAAAATACAGGCTGATGGGAGTTATTGGCTCCTATGGGACGTAGGGGGTTCTCCTTCTTAATACAGGCTGGTAGGAGCTAGGCAACCTTCTTCACAATACAGGCAGATGGTTCTCCTTAACAATACAGGCACATAGGATTAGGGGTTCTCCTTCACAGTACAGGTGGGTGGTTTTCCCTCACAGTACAGGCTGTATGTTAGCGACAGACTGATGAGAGTTGAGGGCTCTCCTTCACCATACAGACTTATGGAATGTCAGGGCTCACCCTCACAATACAGGCCAATGGAAGTTCTTCACAAGACTCGCGGATGGGAGCTAGGGGTTCTCCTTCCCAATACAGTCCGATGGAAGTTAGGGGTTCTCCTACTCAGTTCAGACGAATGGTAGTTAGGGTTCTCCTTCGGTATTCAGGCCTTTGGAATTTGGGATTCTCCTTCCCAATAGAGGCTGATTGAAGTTAGGGGTTCTCCTTCCCAATAAAGGCTGACAGAAGTTACAGGTTCTAACTCATAATACAAACTGAAGGGAAATAGAAGTTCTCCTAAACAATAAAGGCTGATGGGATCTAAGGATTTTCCCACACAAGAGCATGAAGACATACTTGAAGCACAGCCCAGGCTGATAGAAGAAGAAGGTCTTTATATACAGCACTGACTTTTGGAGGGAGTACTTGTTCAGCTTGCATGTTATTAGAGATATGAGGTCTTTTTTCACACTACTGGAGAATGTCCTCATTCACTCTGTGTGTTCCTAGAAATATGGGTTCTCTTTCAAACGGTGGGTATTGGATGGAATCATCCCCTAGAGTGTAAGCTAAGGGGAGCAGTGGTTATTAGTTGCTCTTGATGGGTCTCCTGGGCTCCTTCCAAATAGTGGTTAAGGTGTTTTTGCAGTATCATGAAATGGAGAACACCTGGATAATAGTGGCTAATATGGGGTGGAGTAGACACCTAGTTACTTTGAAGACCATTGCAACTTTGGTGAAATCAATCGCAGGCCATGCTATCTACCACCCAAGATATGTCAGATTTTTTTCATAGATTGGTCTGGCACAGATGACTAGGCTGGTTGTCAGTGCACCTGTTATCTTTGTGTTGGGACCTCTAGGAAGTACTGGTGTAGATCCACAAGAATCAGTATCATCCTCCTTCCATCCTAACTCTGCTTTCAATCCCTTTTTCCCCACCCTCACCCAGGCAATATCAACAAGGCTCTGATCCGGGCAGCACTACAGGAGTTCAACACGCTGACCTGCGTCAAGTTTACTGACCGCACAATGGAGGCTGACTACTTGAGCATCAGCTCTGGGAACGGGTATGTCTTCTCAGATCCTACAAACACAAATACACAATCTCATCTGGCCATGATGCCAGGGCTAGTTTCTACCTTTTACCTCATATATTTGCAAAACCCTTGTGGTGTCATCTCCACAATAATGACCATGAAAGCAGACGGCTATATGCCAGGTCTATACATGCACATTGGTCACTGCTAGCACAGTGGCGAGACGAGGATGGACACCTTCTACTCTCTAAGCAGGAAGACGTCTGGGACCAGTTTTCCTCGTTACAGAGATAGCATTCTAATTGGCAAGGTGCTGTTCAAAGAGCTCCGAGTACATTTCACTTTCCATTTCCTGATGCAGCTCCGCATGCTGCTGGTTACCCTAATTGTCTAAGGTCTAAATATAGGGCACAGCTTAGGTGAGAACTTGGGCTTCCCGGGTTAATATCCAACATGTGTGACCCAAGACCACATCTGGATGTGACAGCTACACACAACTTCTGAGTGGTGAGAAGTTTCCTTTTTTCCTTACCTTTACATATGCTGACATTGTCTAATTCTGAAGTTTGAGTAATATCCAAAAAGGAAATTACGAAAAATGCACAACAGTTTAAGCAATATTACACAAAACTCTGGTTGGGCATTTTACCTTATTTTTAGGTCAAAGCCTTCCAGACAGCATAGCTGTCTGGTTTGCTAATGACATCTTGGGTACATTTGGAAAGCTACCCTGGAATGCATTCTGCCCATTGCTTACCATTGGCCTTGTGGTTTCTAACTAACTTTTCCTTGCTTCCTGTTTGCTGACTCTGTTTGTTTAGGATGTCCAGATTGAGTTTGTCGCTTCCATTACCTCAACCCTTTTAACTGTATTCTTCCACTAGTTCTCGATTTCTTCATACAGGCCTTTAAATCTTGTTATTATATTGTCACATCTGCTGTGCATTCAAAGACAGAGGTCAAATGTCAAGCTCTATCTTCCAGGGAGCTTCCTGTTAATCTTTCTGTCTCTGACTTCAAAGTAAGAGGATTTATTTGAGAATCATGCTAACTACTGGGGTGTGCTTGAGGAAGGCTGTACAATGGCATTTTGTTTTCCTAGCACACAACACAATTTAAATGTCTGGAAATGAACTGTGCAGATAATTTAGAGTATATCAGAATTAGAAACGCACAAATGAAGCATGGTGGAAACAAATGTTTTAATAGATCAAAACAAATCTATACACTAGGTGATATTTCCACACATCGTTTGTGGGCTGTATACTTTTATCACTGTCTGTGCAAATGTAATGGTTATTTTAATTGACAATGTGTTGTCTGTAATGGCAGTACACTACCACACCATGCATACTTCACTTTACTCCACTCTACACCACCCCACACCGCTGGAGTCTACTCTGCACTACTCCACACTAAGGGCCTCATTTACAAAGACCTTGCGCCACCCTTGCATCATTTTGTTTTTACGCAGAGGCAGCTCAATCAGTGCTCCACACTGCTTCCCATGTAAAAACTGGTGCATTGGGCCTAATGCGTCAGTTTGTAGAGGCATGCGTCACATTACACCAGCGGCAGGTAGAATGTATGCAGGGTAAGTTTCCCACGTTAAAGGCCACGCAGAACTGACACAGTCACATTTACCACTGCGTCAATCTGCAACTTGACTACATCAAAAGTCTTACGCCTGCTCAGATCAGGTGAAAGGATTGATGGAGGACTTTTAACATAGGACTCTCCTCTGTTCTGACTCATTGCTGGAGTTGCAGCCCTACATCCCTGGACTGGCCGTGCAATACCTGTCCCTGATGAGTTCTCCTCTTCAAGAGAGCACATGTTTTGGGTTGGATACGCCAACATTTTGGTTTGTTTAGAATACAAACTGGTTAATGTAGAGTAAAACATGCTTTGTCAGCTCCTAGGTGGTTTCCATTCAAAAGCTGACAGGTTCTCGTCAATGCATTTTAATTACAACGGGAAAACCATCACACAGCTCAGGCATGACATTATGTTGGCCCTCATAAAAGCTCTGATTGCTCTTTTGCTTTGACCTCACTCTGATGGATGGTTGGGTAAAGCTTCTGCAGCAGTGACATGTGGAGCCTGCAAACATGAGATTGGAGCCCCAAAGATTCAATCACAACCTTTTGTCTTTCTACGCTTGAAAAAACTCGTACCCTCTTCTCCTTTTACAAAGTTTTGCAGTTTTCCAACTTCATCAGAAACGTGTTTATCCAGAGTTTTTCTGAAACATGCAGTTTGAAAAACGAATTAAAGAAAACTGATTTTCGGGGGTACATCTTTACAACTTTATGTACCCTTTAAAATAATCTCAATCCTTTTAAATTTAACACACTTTGTGGTTCTCCACTTTCACAGAATCAATCACCTCACAGTCCCTCTCCCCTGTACATGGTTTATCTCTAATTTGTGAGATTTACCTACATTTACTTTCCCTTCGCCTCCTCCCCACATTCCTATAAGCTTTGAACAGGCCACAAATGCATTACAATTGATCAATTATACATTATAATGAATACCACAACACTCAGTTTGTGGTCTGTAGAGAAGAAGAGATCAGTTGTACTTATGCATGGGTAAGGTCCTCACCTGTATTGTCTCTCTTCAGCTGCTGGTCGTACCTTGGGAAGACTGGAGGTGCTCAGTATCTCTCGTTGGATAAAACGCAATGCATGTCGAAAGGCATCATACAGCACGAGATTGAGCACTCCTTGGGGTTCTACCACGAGCATACAAGAAGTGACCGTGACCAATATGTGGACATCCTGTGGAATAACATAGCTAAAGGTATGGATTTAATCTATTGTCCAGTTCTGTAACTTTGTAGGGAATGCTTGTGTTAACATGGATGAATATCTGCTTGTCAAATATGAAGGGAATCCTGGAAGAAAAGAAAGGAAGGTGTAGAGCAGATAGCAGTTTCTATGTTTTTACCATGCTACACAAAACAGCTAGCTTTTCCTATACAGTTCATGCAGAAGCCAACCAAATCTATGATTTGACAGCTTCAGAAGTCTTTGGCTACATTGCACTGCAAAGGGTTTATTTCATTTATTGGAAAAATTATGAACACATCAAAACTTGTGTAACCTTCTGGAAAAAGATTACAATAGATGGAATACATAAAAAGAACATGGGAATAGAAGGAACAGAAATGTACTTCTCTCTTAGGGGATCTCCGTTGAGAGTCATAAGCATTTGAATAGTTCCGCCCACATGTGGGCATCCTGTAACACTATTTTATATGATATCTTCTTAAGTGTAAACATTTGCCTTACTTAAGGAAGGCCTGTAGAAACACTTAAGAAAGAACATAATATGCATCCTAGGCAAAAAGGCTACAGTGGTGCAGTTCTTTAAATTGTACTTAAAAAAGAGTCAAAACACCCATATAAATGTTTAATTTGAGCATTTTTTTTTCAACAAAACAGCTCTAATCTCCTTCAAAAACCCTTTTCTGGAAAAATAAGAGATGAAGAATAAAATTGAGAGTGTAGCTTCAGAGGCTGCTATTATGTGAGTGTAAAACAGTGACTGTGTCTTTAAGGCTGTTGAGACCACAAGTATCCCATCATGCTCAGCAGGTGGTAGTTGCTTCAGTTCTTGTTTCCGGTACCTGGTGAAAGCATCCTGGAGCACTGAGCTAGGCCTTTTAGGCTTTTTTATTCAAAACTCACTTGTGAATTTTGGTTTTAACTGTTTCACTCGCTGTCAAGGACTGATTTGCCATCAAAGAATAGGTATAGATCGACATTGAGGTAAGTTAGAACCCACTTGAGGAGAAGGCCGACGTCAAGGCGGCCTGAACATTCACCGTCGAGGAGCGGCTCAATGAAGATACGTAGAAGGAGAAGATCGATGTTGAGGACTCGACTGAGTTCACTGTTGAGTCATCATCGGAGGTCGAAGTCTATCTCAATGTTGAGGACAGAAAGGAAGAGTAAAAGGAGGCACATCTATTTTTCCTCAGATTCGGAGCACTCAAGGGCTTATTCCCCTTCTTCATAGATAGTACTACCAGACACACCTACTCCTCCACCTCCATCTCTACCACCTCCTCCACTTCCAACACTGGCACCACCTGCACCTACCTGTCAGCGCCAACACCACTACCACCGCCAAGAGCTAGATCGCGTGCTAGAATGCGCCATTGGTCACATCATTACAGACATCTTTCTAGGCGCTCATCATCTTCCAAGTGCTCTTGCCATCATAGCACCGATCTCAAACCCGTATTGTATCAAGACTTTGGTACAGATACATAACGTCCACATCTTCATTATCTACAAGATGATACTCACCTACATTGACAGATTCTCCTCCTCCTCGCATCTCTCCAGTGGACAATATCACCAACTTCCAGGAGGTTCTAGTGAGGGGTGCGGCAAAACTTAACATATAGATGTTGGTCCCGACACCTACCACATCAATCAATCATGGGATTTGTAAAGTGCAACTTTTACCCCAGATGGTATCTAGGCGCTGTAGAAGGTTGCAGTGCATTGGTGGCTACTCGTTGAAGAGCCAGGTCTTGAGCTTCCTCCTAAAGTCGAGGAGGTTATGGGTGTTATGCTGGCAGGAGGAGAGGTCCTTCCAGAGCTTTGCTGCGAGGTTGAAGAAGGTGCGTCCACCGTAACGGCTACAACTGAATCTTGGGACTTGAGCGAGGGAGGGGGCTCAGAGTTCCCTGGTAGGCCAGTGGAAGGAGAGTGTGTGGTTGATGAGATTGGGTCCGATGTTATGGAGGGCCTTCTATGGGAGGGTGAGAACCTTGAATTTGCACCTCTTGTGAACGGGCAGCCAGTGGAGACTTCTGAGCTGGGCGGTGATGCTTGTCTGCATGGGGCGGTCCAGGACAAGTCTTGCCGCTGCATTCTGGATGTTCAGGAGGCGGTGGAAGAGCTGGGTGGGAGTCCCACTTAGAGGGCGTTTCTGTAGTCTAGTCAGCTGGTTATGATGGCTTGTGTTACCGTCTTTCTGGATTCAGTGGGGATCCATCTGAAGATCTTGGGTAGTAAGCAGACGTTGTGCAAACTGGTGGAGACCGCTGAGTTTATCTGACGCTTGAAGGTGAGTTTGCTGTAGATAATGACACCAAGGTTGCGGGTGTGCTCCGACGGGGTGGGGTTGACCGAGTGTGGAGGGCCACTAGGAATAGTTCCAGAGGGATGTCTTGTTTCAGAAGATCTTGTCTGACATCAGGTTCGGGCAGTTGGCTTTCATCCACTCAGCGAAGTGGGTCATGTGTCATTTTTTAGATGCTTCACCAACGATCAGCGTCAAGACCTCTGCTGCAATTGGTGCCAGGACTATTACAGCCCACAAAGGAACTCTTTCTGACCCCAGCCTCAACCAAAACGGCCTCTTCAAAGCTGCAGAAAAAACATAGGCCTCTGGAACAAGATCCTCTATTCTTTAGAGTAGATCCACCCCCTGATTCGGTAGTCATTCTGGCAGCCAAGAAGAATCACACTACCACTCCTGCTTCTTCTGTTCCTACTGATAAGGAGAGTGAAATACTAGACTTGGTAGGTCGCAAGGTTTGCAACACAGCCGCAATCTCAGTGAAAGCAACAAGTGCTACTGCCCTCCTGGGTAGATACGATAGAGTGCTCTGGGTCTCTATCCAACAATTTCTTGATGATCTACTCAGGGACAGGAGAGAGGACTTCCTAGATGTCGATAACGAAAGACTCATGACCCCCAACCAAGTCATCAGCGATGCAGCAGACTCCTTGTTAGCGGCGCATGAATATTGTCACTGGATTGCCTTAAGACGGCATTCTTGGCTACACTTTACATCTCTAAAATAAGAGTGGCAGTAAATGATAATAAATCTTCCTTTCTCGGGATCTACCCTCTTCGGCAGCCACACACACAATAAGATGACTCGTATGAAGTTCAAAATAGAGACTCTTAAGGTTGTCGGCCTAGAAAGACCAGAAGCATTCCTTCTGGCCTTACCAATGCCGGTTTTACTCTCAGAGGGTTCAAACCGCTAATTGGTACCCGAGTCACCAGCAACCACAACAACAGCGACCTTACCGGCATCAGCACTGGAGGCAATCTAGAGGGCGATCTTACCAACAAACTGCGCAAAGGGGTAAACCCACAGCAGGCGTAAAGCAATGAATCATTCCTCCCCCTCTTCCATTACCCACTCCGGTGGAGGGAAGCAACTCACACTTCCTGGTAGATTGGCAAAAAATGACAAAAGACCTCTGGGTACTGAATATTGTTCAAAATGGATATTCTCTCAGATTCACCAGCCCTCCCCCGACCATACCACCAGAACCATCCAACAATCATTTGCAAATGCTTAGCAAGGAAGTCACCATATTTCTACACAAGCATGCAGTGGTCAGTTGGCATGTGTTTTGGAACTAATTGAGTTGAGCTTTTCCAGACACATGTATAAAATATGTTCCTAAATACAATCTGAAACTTGATCAACCCTTTCAACGTGGAGACTCTGCAGGTAACAAGGATACTTTTGGAATAATGCACATTATGGTGGGAGGATAAACCAACAAGATTAGAAACCTGTAGACAGATCTTGTTACTGAAGGCATCAATACTGAAACAAATCAGGAGATAAATGGTACTCCTAACCATGCATTGCACTGAGTAAACTGACTGATGTTTGTGTATACAAAGCGCAGTAAATTGATGCACAGACATAGTACAAAACTCTTCAGAGGAGTCACTTGGTGCCAATAGAACAAGAAGTATGACTGTAGAGTACAGTATTACACTTAGAAACAATAAGTGTGCCTTCATCATCTCAGACCAAGGAAACTTAGAAAGCTAAGCAAGGAACCATGTCAGACGAAACCATGAAACTGATTCAGACAACAGAAAGAAAACATCAGACCAGGAATGATGATCAGAACAACACTGAAAATTCAGATTTTAGAACATGAATTTGGTAAAGCTGAATTCCTCAACCAGATGCAGACCCCAACAACCGATGAACCTTTGCAGGAAACCTCAGAAATGAAAATATTGGACCACAATATTTTACTATTCATTAGCAGACACATATCCTGTATCCCTTAGTGGATATGCAAGCACCTTCTTGGTTATCACAACTAGAAGGCTAACCATCAATGCACATTAGACATGACATTAGAACTGATGTTATATGTTACACACTCACTACCTCATGTAGTTGAATATATACATGATGCTGAGTGAGAGACAGTATGGACAATTGGTTTGGGGCTAAAATAATGACAGGCAATTTGGACTTCCTTAGTATGCAACCGACCAGACGCCAGTTACAATGCAGAACTAAAGAATCCAAAACACTGCATAACTTACGTCAGCGTAAGACCCACTCCAAAAGATCAGTGAATCCATACTTGCATGGAATGGCACTGTTGTCAGGTATGAGACAAATGGGTGCTTGATTAAGCTGCCTCATAGAGTAACCAGTGAGATTCCAAGTTGTGATGCCTTCTGCAAAGAGACTCGCCAGCACCCTTCTTTCATAAGAGCTGCTCGATTTGTTTCCAGAGAGTAACTGCTCCTTGCCCTTTGTACAGTCTTTTCCTCTCACTGAGAGATCATTTCCCATGAAGCACACACAATATCATTTACAATAGTTTGTTGTGCTTCTGTTGGTGCTGTCATCTTGCCTTCTCATTGGTTATTTTTCAGTTTATATCTTGTCTGTATAGGTTTGTCTTAGCAGTCGTTAAGCTGTTCAGCTCCATGGTCTTGCTCCCAACCTATTCTAGTCCACAGATTCTGTTTTGTCCTTTCCCTTCCCTACTTTCAGGCATCTATCTTCTATATACTAAATGCCTTCTCTAGAATTACCATATTCTTGCTAGTATCTCACTCTCTTTACTTGTTAGTTTAGTACCTTTCTCTACCAAGTTCATGACATAGATTGACTATTTCAAATTATATTGTCATTAAATCTGCTTTTTCTTATAGATTTTAATGATGCACCAAAGTAGTACTCACTGACACTCACACGTTTTGCCCTCTGCAGGGTTTTGACACTTTTTGCAATTATTTATCCATTCACCAGTTATCAGATATGGAAACAAGAGCTGTTATTGTTTCATGTTGTGCCTCCTGTTTTCAAGGTTTACAAGTCCAAGTTAATAGATCCAATCATGATATATTTGTTCTTTAAACAGGCAAAGTATCTGGCTATTTGTACACTTCACATATACAGGTAAAAGTGGGGGACCTACATTGTTATCAGGTCAAGAGACCTCCATGTTGCCTGATGAGGACATGACAAGTTCCACTGAGAAACAAAGCGAAACACATTTCTTGTCCTGAAGATCGGATAAGGAAGTTAAGCCTGTGATCCACCCTTGTTATAGTTAACCTGATAGTGAAAAGTGCAAATGAGAGTAGTATCACATAACATATCTGTCACACATTTTCTGTGGAGCATGCATCATCCACAGGACAACAGATCAATGGAATGTGCAACGTATGGATATGTTATATGACCTTCTTTGCAAAGCATGTACCCGTACATCAGCAGTGACAGTAATGAATTTATTTGAGAGAGAGTGTAAGATCCATGACAACTGTGTTAACATTTTGGTTTATGAGTGAGATATCAGATTGGCGCCCGATAATGTATTATCTCTATTTGTTTGTATCATGGTAGTGATAATACATGTCAACCAATGGCACATATTACTTATAGCAATTGTACCAATATCACACGTTCACACATCCAGTTTAAAAGTGCAAAGGTCAGATTTGTGTTTGTTACTACAATACAGCGACAGTGACATGAGGTAACACTGTACAGCCTCACACATAGCATGTAATAATTATTACACACATGGAAATCACAACTCTGACAGAATCTCTGATTCGTGTGACTTTGTCTTGCTGCACAAATGTAACCCCTTGTATTCAGATTGTATATACATTTGTAAAAAAATACACCTAAAAAAATCCCTTTGCATAAAGAGATGTGAACAGTATAATAAGCTACTCAATACAATTGTTGAAGGAGGGGGAGGGGAATCTCATGACTTACTCAAGTCTTTGCCTTTTATGAGTCATAGTTCCTCCCCACACTCAACAGTGGTAATAAATAGCATATTACACTATGCACATTTACATATCTAATATATATATATGCAGTATTTTAAAAACAAATATTTCGTAGAAATCTGGGTTCTAAGTTAAATTGCAGTCAGATGTTAAAGTCATGTTCAGTCTAGAAGCTGTATAATTTATGAACATTTCTTCATGTTTCACATTTTAAAAATGTTAAGTAACCATTGAAATTGGGGGACAGTTTTTAACCCTGGTATTTATAAAATTGATCTTCATTGTCATGCCAGACCATAGCGGCAACGGATCGGATTAGTAGCCATTAACCCATGTTTGCGCAATTTTGTGAATGGGTCATAATTTGCTTAAAGTGCAGTACTAATTGTGGTGATATTAGACTTGTTATGTTAAAATGGTAAGAAGATTACATAGTTGCATCCTTTCAAAATATTATGCAACCAGGACAAACCTTCAAGTATAGCCCAGCTACTGATCCTGGTGGCTTCGTCTCCATCTGATGTTAATCTTCAAACACCAAGCAAGGTTGAACTAAAATTAAACTCTCACAAAACAACATGAACAATAATGCATGAATCTACTGCTTCAAGACTCTTGGGGTTAAAAAATATGCGTTTTAGTTCTTACCTTCTCCTGTCCTCTGACAAACTGAGAGCATGATGTTAGAAGGGGGCTTCCTATTTATTGGGTTGTGTTAAAATAAAAGTTTTACTTTACAGATGGCTAATTTGTTTGTTTCATCCGAACCAGATGACTGGGGCAGTTTTGAGGAAAAGGACAGCAATACCTTGGGCCTTCCATATGACTATAAATCAGTGATGCACTATGGCAGGTAAGGTGCTGCTCAAGGGGGTTGAAAAGAGAGATCAGTTAATGAAAAACGTTTTTTAGAGGAGCACAAAAGCTAACTCTGTCCCCAGCTCCTTGCAAACTAAAATCCATAATCAATTGTGCCTTACACAATTATAACAAATGAACCTCCCTCCCAATAACATCTCAACCCACACTCATAGGGGCTCGCAATCCTTTCGCCATTGTACACCACCTCCAGAAAGACTTTTCGACCTCATTGCCATTTTTTAATTATCAGGCCCCACACCCAAACTTTCGCAGTTGGCCTCATTGTCGGTTTCAGTTCATCCACCCCTACCTCCTGGATGAGGGGCAGGCAGGACGCCAGCTCCTCATTCTCTTATTTTTGACCTGAACTGTTACCCACCAACTATGTTTGGGGAGTGTCCACATGTAGAAATATCACAGCCTCTCAAGCCAGTACCATCCCCATGACCCAGATCCCAAAGAATGTGAGGGCTAACCCTCTATTGGTCCAGTAAGGACCTTCAACAAACCACCTCCACCCCAATCCATAAAAACCTGCTTGGACAAACCAATTGTGTGTATCACAGACATGTAATGTATTGTAATATGGATTTGCAAGTGCTGCTTGTTACCCGTGAAGGTACCCGGGCTTTGACATGTAGATATTATCAGGCATTTGGGTCGTGGGCCCACCCCCTTTGCCTGTGCACTCCTATATCTGCTGCAATAGCATCGATTGTGCCTGTTGCCTAGTCCAGGGTTTGCTGTCATGATATTGCTTCTGAGTTGTGTTTTAGACATGCTTGATAATTAAAGAATTTATTGTATAATGCATTGAGTCTTAGCCTCCATGGCTACCACTCACTGAGAGCCTTGTGCCAATTCTGCAAGGATGTTGATGGAATACAGTGAGCTCTCCATGTAGTACCCACCTAGAGCATCCACATTGAAGGCTGCCTAGTGAGTAGGGCTCATCTTCATTAGTGCGTGTCACTTAAATAATCCCGTTGGCTAAAAATGAAAAAAAGGTATTAACTATCCTAGAGTGGAGTAAATATTGCACTCATTATACGTCAGAGTAATCATGTGCCAAGATATTAAATTCCTTTAAAGCCCTCAGAGCCTATTAAGGTGCGGTTTTGGACTCAGGATCTGACTGCCAAACACCCCATATCCTGAACCGTGAAACGCTGCGGATTAAGTCACTTAAGTAGGAGAAAGTGAAGTCAGATTCCTTGCCTCAAACAACGGAGATACCAACTAGCAATCAGTGGGGAAACCGTATGTCAAACCTGTCCTCTGTGATTCTTCAAAGCTGTATTGAGAATTAAAAATGTCATCTTACAACTTCTTTGAAGAAATTAAAGACTTTGACACAAATCCCTTGAGCACACCAAACATGAGGACCTGGAAGGCCCAGAACTGGGTTTCAATAACACTAACCCAGAAGGTAGTCAGACAGCGACCTCGGATGTAGCTGTCACATCCCATAGACAACCAATTCAGAAAGGTTGATAATGGATTTTATTGCCGCCATGCTTATCTTGATGGTGCTTCAGATTGTCCTGCTTCATGACAAGTAGCCAATGGAAGATAAGGCTGATCATATTTAGAAGTTTTTGAAGGCCCTGGTGTTGATTTTTTAATAGGCCAGCCAAGAAGCTGGCCGTCTCAATATCAGTTTCAGGCTTTCTAAGCCACATCAACTAAAGTAGCCGGGCTCAATGTGGATTGTTATAAACCTCCAGGCGTGGTTGGATCTAGGATAGCCTCTAGGATTCTTTTTTATTTATTTTCATTTAAAGTAAAGCAACAATAATATATGGACACCATACTGTCACAGCTGCACAGTACAGTACATCTTTTGTTCCCCCATCCTTCCCGTTATATACCCTCATTTCCACATATGTAACGGTCCATGAGATAAGCACATCATGTTTTGATCTTCTATTTGTATGCAATCTTACCCCATTATGGTCCTCTCCCTCCCGTGACCCTTTTCGTTTCACCCGGTATTGTCTCCTTCTATCTTACCGGTAGCTAGCCAGTACCTCCAGGATCCCAAGTCCCCAGATCTTCTCAAACTTTTTTTTGCAACCCCTGCCCCTGTATACCTCCTGCTCTAGCATTTTACAGTGTCCCATACCTACTTCCAATTGAGAAGCCTCACATCCCCACTTCTGGGCGATATCATAAATCCCATGTTCACCAGAATCATCTGATATATCCTAAGCTCTGAAGGCCCCTATATACCCAACAGGGCTGACTAAGGTGTCAGCTCAATGGCAGCTCCAACTTCCTCCTAATGGATGTTGTTACTTGTTCCAAAAATGGCGTATCCCAGGGTGGTGCCACCAGGTGTGAATAAATGTGCCTTCACTACTACACTTCTGGAGACAAAGAGCGTTACCCGCCCTCCCACCTCTAGGATTCCTGAACTTTACTTCTAGGACAAATTGCAACTTATGCTCTGTATAATTTATAATTCCTTTATGAGATCCAAATGGTAAGATCACAGTTGATCTGCTGACGTATGATGTTCTAACTGAGCAGAATATTCTTTGAGGAAGATCTGATCTAGTGAGCCTGTCATTATGCCATGGCTGGTTTTCCCTGCAGAACAGTGAAAAGTGAAGATGGATTGCAATGACTATCAGGCACGCTTGCTGCTGGCCGTAAGAAGACTGTAGCACTGTTGTGTGGGCCGCCCGCAGATCTTTCGCTCTCGCAAAAAGAAGAGAAAAAGAACATTGGCAAAGCCAAAAAATGAAAAGCACACATGAAAGCAGTCATGGTCCTAGCATCATCTTTAGTAGGGACAACTTCCATGCAGCTGCATACACGTACAAGGCAGAACTGCCAATGGATACAGAGTGCTGACCCAGTGCCCCCATGCCACATTCAGTGTTAGACAGAAGGAAAATGTGAATGCCACTGCAAGAAGAGGGCTGACTGAAAACTCCTTCATGCATCTATGTAGATGTATACATTTTTATAAAAAAACATTTTAGAAAACATGAGACAGATGAAAGAACTAAAACTGTCTCTTGGCGAGGCCTGAAAAAGTGAAACTCTGCAATTCTAGTTATCCTTGTTCCTTCTTTACCTTGCTTTGCCCCAGAGCACAAATGTATGCTAAGAAGCCAATGCAGGAATTGCTGTGCTGGGCCAATGTAAATTATTTGATTTCTTTGAAGCAGGAGGTTTTAAGAAATGTATTATGACAATACACCAACAATCATGATTATGGCCGGGAGAGCCTTAAAATGTGGGACAGACCTCTGTATTGTTGGTTGTCGACTCTGAGTTTATGGTATGATTCACAGACCAATACTCTGCACTAAACATATTCGCCAAGGAGCCCTGAGAAAGCTAGTGGTAGTATTAGTAATTTTTATCATGACAAATGGAGAAGTGTGAGAGGAGACTTGCATAGCAGTGTTTAATTTGAGCAGGTGCTTGCAGATGGGGCACACCAGCACTCATTTCTGGGGATCAGCAGTTATTTTTCTTGAACAAACTTTGCTCCAGAGCAAGAGAGGAAAAAACACAAAGGGAGGAAGAGACAAACAGAAAAACAGTCACATAAGGAGAAAGCAGGGATTAAAAATAACCTGAGCGAGTGAGATGTAGGGCAAGGGAGTGTCTGGGGTGGATAAAAGAGGCGTGAATTGGAATCCAGACTAGTAGCTTTGGCATTCAGCACTCTGACCCTCATAACACCGGCCGCTGACCTTTGGACAAATATTTGTACCCCCATCACTTATTCTTTTACACAGTAAGCCCTGGGGCAAGGAAACGCCAAAGTTGTGAGAGATGTAAGGTGGGATTGTGTATTGTATCCTGTCCTCTTGGATATAAGTACGCTCCAATATGCCAGCAACGTTGTCACTAGGGGTGGGTGTAAATCAAATAATTCTGTGTAGCATAATCAAGAGTAATTTCCTAAGAATCCAGAGAGATTACACCTTAATTACACAGGAATGGTAATACTGTGTTTAGTACTATTTCTTAGTGCATAAGTGCTCCCATAAGTGTAAAGTGGCCCGGAGGATGAATTTTGTGCCAAGAAATAGTGCTAAATGTAACAGACGTGAATACCGAGCAGCCGCTCACGCTTGCTATACATGCTCCTGCTGTCGAAGTTTGCCCCAACTTCCTACCAGCATTGAACTCTATTTTCGTAGCATAAACTGCACCCTTGCATCCAAACGGACGCAAAGATAAATGTGCTCTCGTGGTAGGATTTATTCCCCCAATTTACTCTTAATTATGCAAAGAGGAGTATTTATCAGTAAATATCAGTAATTCTTTGTCAAAGAGTAAAGTGGAATTACAGAGATCACTCAGGAGTAATTGAAATGTCGCCCATCCCTAGTGATGTCCTTCCTCTGGATTAGCTACACCTGTATTCAGCCAAGAAAAAAGGGTTAATCTGCAAAGGACCAACATTAAGGCATTTGAAAAATGTTAGTTTAATGAATTGATATATGGGGCCCAAGGGACCATGGCGAACTGATGAGTAAATGTAAATGTTTATGGTCACCACTATAGTACACAGAGTCAAAGAACTCAGTTATAACAAATGTTGTTTATTTTTATAAGTCTTATTGGGGCTCCTCTATAACTCCTTTAATGAAGGTGTACTCCATTGAAGATCTGCTCATTGGTGCAGTAATGTGTGTTTTTTTTGTTCAAGTCTCATATGAAGGGGGTTTTACACCTCTGTACATCGACTCCTTGGAACTAATTTGGCTAGATTGTATTCTTATCAAGAGCTGTAATAGTAACTGGTAATTTCTGTTTAACAAGAGTCATTCCTTGACCACTCCTAGCACTGGGCCATGAATACATGTGCCACATTTGTAAGTTTTAAAATCATATTAAAAAAAAAGACTGTGATGTGTATGTCGTATGTTTCCAAGGGCGTAGCTTGGTCAGCAATACTTGGTGGCAGAGGGTGAGCTTCAGTTTTCACGACATACACGCTAGCATATCATGTTAATCATTGTATGACATGCAGCACAAGAGGGTTACTTAAAGGTCACTGGAAAGGGAAATGAGTGTGGATTGTGAGGCAGTATTTAAAACACAGTATTTTGTAAAATAACAGTGTTTTAAGACCATCACAAAGTGTGTGTGCGTTTGCTTTTGTCCAAGTGAGTATTCAAATATTCCAAGTGAAATCCAACAGACACCTTCCCATATCTGACTGAAAGCTCCTGTACCCAACTATTTGTTAAACAGTACATTTATCAAAAAGGTACAACACCCCAAACAGCCCCCTGAAGCTATGCCCCTGTATGTTTACATGGTTGTTTTAAGCTTTGCATGAATTACATAAAAATACATAAACCTGTTTCATTCCAGACATAACTAGTGTAACAGAGTTCTGACAGTTCAGTAAGTGTCCATGCTCAAAATTCCAGTTGACCAGCAGGAAATGGTTTTCACTGAGTCCCATTACAACCCAAACAGTTGTGAATATGTTCCACAAAAATAAATGTGGAAGTTCTGCCAGTTAGAAAATACCAATTAAAACTAATAGATGCCATTAGGCACTAATTGCAAGTTCTAAACTATAACTATGATGAGCTGCAATATTCTGTATAGGAAGTTCTCTTTCCAAAACCTGTATTCGACCTAGTGGACACGGTAAACCACAATAGACCACACTCATATTTGGCCATCTGGAATTTTACTCTGTGCTGTCTCTTGCTCAATAAAATCATTAATCATTAATCAAAATAAGTAACAACTATTTAATTGTTACTGGAATGTGGTTCCATGCATTTACCACACTTGCATATCATAACTCTGCATACTTAAGCCACTCCTTCTCTAGAAGAAGCCTGTTTCCATTACTGTGTGTAAACTGTATGGTATTAGATTGTCTAGCCCTGTCCAGCCACCTTGTTCTTAAGGCACACCTCAACTAGGTGAAGCTTGTTTACTCCAGTATTGAAACTTTCATAGATTCACATGCTTGAATCATTCCCCATTGTCGAGATGGGAGACTCCCATCTCGACGATGGGGAATGATTCAAGCATGTGAATCTATGAACTAATCCAATACTGGAGAACTGAAGTTACAGGTAAGTAACTTATTTTCTTCCTCCACTGTGTTTAAACCGTGAGGTGATTCAATGGCTAGCATTTTTCTGCACTTTTAAACTCGACCCAAAGGTGTTGGAGTGCTTTACCTGAGCACCAGTTACACAAGGATACATTCATTTTGTTTCTTAGGCACTAGGAGATTAAGTGATTTGCCCAGAATTACAGGATACTGAGCCATGGGCAGCTCTGGTTGTAACGCCTCAATATCTCCCATCCAGCATCTCTCTTGACCTCTTTCCAGATTATATAGATTTAAGTTTGCAATGCAACATTTTGATTGTTCCTGCAGAAACACACTTTCAAACGTGCCTTGGCAACCAAGCATACTTCCAAAACCGGACCCCACAGTAGAAATTGGACAGAGGTATGGACTCAGTAACCTGGACGTAGCCAAAGTCAACAAGCTGTACAACTGCGGTAAGTGCTCACCTCTTGTAAATAAAGATAACAGACACGTGTAGGAGTGGGCCTTCTTATTGTTGTGCTAACATATCAAAGTGTGGGATTGTGTTCTGGCCAGTCCTCTACATCACTCCTGATCTATGAATTGGGCTCAGAACAAAAGGGCAGTGTGTACTAAGGCAAACATGGTCTCCCTCATAAAAGCTTGTATTAGCTGACTGCAGCAAAATGTAAGCAGCATCAGTGGCGGGAGCGAGTTTGCAGGTGTCCTTGGTTCCTTGTGATGGCTGTCTACTTCAGCCAAAGCCAGACGTTTCCACGTACACAGTGGAAGTTTGTTAAAAATGGGCAGCTTTCACTTTGTGGATGGTCACCGGCTGTTCTGGTGAGGCAGTAACCATGGGAGGTTTCAGGCAGCACTTCTGATTCCAGGAGAGGTCACAAAGCTTTTGTCTATTACATTATGAGTTGCAAGGAGGGAAGTTGCCCCTTTCGGTGCCACCTTTCTCCAGTAACACGTAAAGAGCTCGCATTTTGTGTGTGAATTGGGACTCACAGCAGCAGTCGCTGAAGGCAATCAATATTAATATGTAGCAAATACTAACTTAGCATTCTCAAAATCAGCTACAAGGTGTAGCAGTGTCTTTGTGAATGTAAAGTTACTTCCTAAAGCCAGTGGGACATCTACTCAACAGTGGCATAGAGGTATGTTGGAGACATGGACAAGGAGAACCAGGGATGATGAGGTGTGAAGGTAGAGGACAATAAAACACATAAACCTCCTCTGAGTGGCTACATAGTACTTATAACTCTGACCACGTCAAGTGCCCTCCCAACAAGGTACCTATACTCTTCAGGGTGCACTGTTCTTGACTCACCAGGAGGTCATGAATCAAATATGTTAACTGTCCAGCTGTTTCCTAGATATTGAAGTATTTCCAGTAGACTCAACGAATTGATCAAATAAGTGTGGCCTCCATCTTCTCACATGCCATGATAATTTAATTTCGAAAATAAAGAAACCTTTAACACGGCCATCAAAAGAGGTACTAAAACTGGCCACTACATTAGCTTTCAAGATCACACAGGTGCAGTGTTGAAGTGTAAAAGTCTGAACAGATGCTTGATCATGTGTGTGAAGTACTCCTTTACATAGTTGTGTTCTCTTGTAGGGCATTTCCATGATAATCATAAGTGCTGAATAGTTCCGCCTGCCTGTGGGGACCCTGTACCATTGTTCTGAAATTGTCTTAAGTGCTGATGTTCGCCTTTCTTCAGGAAGGCCTGCAAAGTCACTTAAGAATGTCAATATGCAGCCTAAAAGAGAGGCTACAAATGCCAACATTCTTCATCCTACATGGTTGAAAAAAGGTACTGTAAAGTAAATATGCATTTAAATGCATGAATATTTTAAAGATTTCACAGAAAAAAATCGTGCACAAACCTTTTTGCAATGTTATATAAGGATGAAGGAATGCAGGGCAGTGTAGCCCATAGGCTGCCATTATACAGAATCAAAATAAAGGTGTGCCTTTAAGAGCGGATGGTCCTTCCATATCCCATCATGTTTAGCAAGAAGCAGTTACCTCAGTTCTTTTTTCCAGCTCCTTCTGACAGGACCCTGAAGCATTGAGCTCCACCTATTTATAGTTTTTTTCACAAAAACTTCTAATCAAATCATTTTGCTGCATCGTATTTACAAAGTGGTGCAATGCTTGCAATATGAACGAGGGCAACCCACTTGTACCACAAGTTCTAGGCTGGTGCTGGCAGATCAAGCAGTTAGCCCGCTGATCAAGAGGTAGACAGGGTCCCATGCCATGGAGGCACCTAGAAGGAGTGAGAGGGGAAGGGAGGAAGGGTGGTGGGTCCCCAAGTATACTGGTGCATGCTGTGAGCCGGTAACTTGAGTACAGGGTGGGGAGGCAGTGGGGGGCTCCCAATCCTCCCCACTAAACCCTGATTGCCAGAGCCTAGGTCAGGCGACGGCCAGCTGGGTGCACCCTACTCACTCTCTGGGGAGGAATCCCTTGAGGCTGTGGGCCTGTTGATACAGTCCCTTCCGATCCCAGGCAGCAGCTCTGTTCTGAGCGCTGGCAGTCTGTATGGTTTGGGGAGTCACCTTAGCAGGTGGCTGCCCAGAGGCCCAGCCAGCAGGCGGACTGAGGGTGTCTCGGCCAGCCAAGCACTCCATGGACGTCCTGTCCGCACGCAGCTCTGGAGCAGCCTGGGCCACCCAGTCAGCAACCGTAGGATGCCAACATCTTGGCTGCACTTAGGGCCTGATTTATACTTTTTTAGCGCTGCATTTGCGTCATTTTCTGACGCAAAAGCGGCACAAACGTACAAAATTCAATTTTGACGCAAATGCAGCGCTAAAAAAGTATAAATGAGGCCTTAGAGCGCTGACCCGCCCGAAGCAGGAACATCCACATGTGAGGGGTATCTCCAGGAGGTGAAGCCGATGGTCAGGAGACCTGTGGGTTCGATAGCCCCAAGCAGAGTCAAGGATGAATACTGATGCAGGGATTGGACTCGGCATCTGTTCACAGAGTCTGCCATCTTGCGTAGTCAGACCACGGCCCGGCATGAAAAACTATTTTATATCTCAGCACATCATCACACATTACAATATTTATCTCAAACATACATTGCACAGGAAGCAATTCTCTTTGTTTTGTTATTTTCACTGTATGGTTTTTTTTCTGGTTTTAGTGAGGACTACCCACTGTTTTTTTTCTTGTTTTCATCCCCAGTGTTTTTTTTTTTTTACCTCTGCTACTTTTTAAATTGTTCTTTTTTCCTATTGGGTTTCCATTAATGTTCAATTCCCATCGTATTTCCCTTTATGGATATTGCCATTGTTTTCTCCATCTGTCTCTTATCCATTGTTTTCTTTCGTTTTAAAAAATGGTCTGGCTTTAATGTGCTAGCACATGTAAATACAACCATGTACAAATACTGTTTACGTATGTTAGCACATTAAAAGGAAACCTATTGGCTTTGCCAAAGCTTGTTTCAAAACCGTTTTTGAAGTCCAAGTTTTGCAACCTATAGCTAAAGTACCTTTATTTTGATGCAAATCTCAATATGCTTTCCAGCGGTAACACTGTTGAGATGGAAGTGCATTTCCAGAATGTCTTCTTTCATGTTTCCCATCATATGTCTGTCCGCTGCTGATTGGTTGCTGTCTTTCATTAGATCTCTGCAGCACCCTGCTGTCTGATAAACAGGGATCCTTTTCAGCACCCAAGCCTCCGGAGAAGTACAAAAATAGAGCAGACTGCCAGTGGCTGATCCGTCTTCCATCAAACAAGGTGACTTCACACGTTTAGATTCCTTCACTTGTATGTATTTAGAGCCTCATTTAGGGTTCGGATGAGTGAAAAACCCATTGTAAACTGGGGCTCCTGACCTTTCAAACATCATTTAGAGGTGAAGCAACCACTGACTAAAAGCCTGATTTAGATCCCGGTGGAGGAAATACTCTGTCACAGACTTGAAGGATATTCGGTCCGTCGTATTACCATCCCCACAGGGATGGTAATACAGCAGATGGGATATCCCTCATGTAATCTCCTCCCCCAGGCCCTAAATGTTGTTGGAGCTATCGCCAGCCCCATACCATGCTAATGTTTGCATTAGTCTCTCTGCCACAGCACTGCCCGCTTTGACGCGTTAGGGCGTCTGTCCTGTTTAGGTTCCCCAGATGTGTATATTCGGTTCCTACACAATTTATTTAATTATTTACATAAGGGCTTTGCATTGGGCCTACTTGCCACAATTACTGTAAGTTGTCTGGAGTAGTGACTTTTTCAAGTGTGATGAACAAAGGAGTTTGGGCCTGATTTAGAGTTTGGCGGACAGGTTACTCTTTCACATCGGTGACGGATACCCCGTCTGCCGAAATATAAATCTAATATGTCCTATAGGATTTATATTTCAGTGGATGGGATTTCTGTCTGTCAAACTCCAAAACAGGCCCTTTGTTCTCTAAGAGGCAGTGGTTGGTCGTGACTTTTCAGAGATTCAACACAAATGTCAATGGATGAGTCTGATTTCCCGCATCTTGAGAAGTTCATTGAGGTCCACAGACTGAAACAGAGAGAGAAACATAGTTGAACTGAACGGTACATGTATTTACTATTGCATTCACCAGTGGAGCTATTTAATGTCTGGTGTTTGGACTGGCTAGAATGGATTCCTTTGTTGAGACAATACAGCCTAGAGCAACCACAGGACTTTGGGTACTGCTGAGGTGGCTAAGCCAAGGGCATGCACGGAGCCCTGTTTTTGGTTGACGGTTGTCTTGGTGGATCGGCGTTAGAGTTATCAAAGTTTCCTTCTCCTTGGTGAGTGAGATGATTGTCCCCAGATGTTTCTTTGGGTGAACTGCAATGTATGATAAGGAGCCACTTACACAACAGTCATAAAAATATCAGAGAAACTGAAAATACAGCTCAAGGCTAAGATTACAGCAGGTACCTAAGCAGAAGCGACAACAGTGCAGCACACCAAGGCAGACCCAACGAGAAGAGGAAGTTTGGTTAGTCTGTGCCTCTTCTCCTGGAGATGCTCCATTGATCACCTGGATCCCGCAAAGGATCATCTCATCCTTCCGCAGCCCTTCACTGAACACACTGCCTTGCAGCAAGCTTTGGTGGCACAATACCTCATCATTGTCGTGATGGCCCTTGGGACACGTAGTTCCATTAGTCTTGTCACATGTTTCTAACTCTGTAGCCCTTTATGGTGCTGGAAAAGATTAGAGGTCTATGTTGGACTGTCCCAACAGGCGGTGGGACATTTCGTTTTGCTGGTAGTGTCAAGCTCACCCTCAGGCTCCACACTACATTAGGGCCAGAAAGCCTTCAGTTGTAAATGTTGGCAGCAATGCAGGTGATTCTGATGGCTCCTGTGACACACAGTTATGCCATTTGATTAAGCCTCTTCAATTGAAAGTGGCACAGTCTGATCACTGCTAAAGGGGAGCTGAATTAGTCGATGCCAGAGCAATTTAATCCCTAATCATTGTTAATGGAAACCCAGCTTGATACAACTACGTCCCATTCATAGGAGTAAGCATTACTAACATGGCCTGTGCCAAGCCTCTGCTAAGCCTTAACCCCTGTAATATTCCTTCCGGGCACCAGAATGGGTATTTCAATGAAGTCTGCTGACTTCTGCGCATCACCCCACATATGGTCAAATTTGGCTTATCGGCAGTATTTAATATGCTTTTCTTGTTTCCATAACGTTCATGTCATACCTGTTTTTGTTTCTACCAAACCAGATTTCTTTGCAGTTCGATGACTTTGATGTCCAGCTCACCACAGATTGTTCTGCTGACTTCATCAATATTTACGATGGAGACAGCACATCATCCCCAGTTCTACTGAAGAAGGCCTGTGGGAAGTTGGATCTCCCGCCGCTTGTGTCTTCTGGAAGCATGATGCTGGTGGAGTTTGTCAGTGATGGGGCTGGCTCAGCAAGTGGTTTCACAGCCTCCTATAGGACAGGTAAGCTGTTCTTTCTCTAGCATTGTATTTCAAGTCACCCTTTGGGAGCGGACCTCCCTGCTGCCTCATTGTTTCTGGATGCTGCTTAGTTTTGTTCTATGGAGTTATTTTCCCTTGCTGCATTTTGTTGTTTCCTTGGTAAACAAATGTAATCTTTTTGTTATTGTCCCATCTTCTAGCAATGCCATGTGACAGCACCTACACTACGGACAGTGGTATCATCACCTCACCTGGGTACCCCCAGCAGTACCCCAATAGCATTGACTGTGTCATGGCCATTCTGGCTCCAGCAGATTACAAGGTATGTGCAGCACAATCTGGCAAGAAGTCGTTAGGCATTTTAAACACTTGCTTAAGATAAAAGCAGATTAAAGTATTTATGTGCATGCATACATCCTACATACACTTAGACACTAATATGCAGGACAGGTAATGCAGCAGGCTTAAGGTGCCACCTCATGGTGGCATCAAATAACAGAAAAAGGTCTGAAAACGTGCCACTTTTTACAGAGAGCATTCTAGAGTTAAAATATCAATTTGCTTGGATTGCACCTTTTCTGCAGACATGCGACAAGCGGTTTATTCAATATGTCTCTTTCCATACACTACACCTCTTTTCAGTTATTTTTCTCATTGATTTATTTGACTGCTTCCAGACATCGGAAAATCAGCATTGCTATGGGAATAGCAATGACGTGTAACTAGGGAATATGAATCTGCTGGAAATGTGCAAATCATGCAGTATCTGTCTTCCAGTTTCTAAGCTTTAGGTCCACTTTGATTTGTTCTTACTGAATATTATAGTTCAGAAGTCTTTCCAGGCTGTCTAGTTTATTTCAAAGTAAAGATTGTGTGCCTACTCTGAGTTCATCCATATATTGTACATTAAGCAAATAAATGATTGCTTGCCACTTCCTAAAGTAAAGGGGGACGAAGCTGTCCCCTCATAACAGCATGGTGCATGATTTGCAGCAACAAGATTTGTGAGGGCGGACAAGCATGGCTGATGCCCTGTGTCAGATTCTGGGCTCCATTTTATGACTGCATTTCACTAAGTTTCAGCACAGCTAGACAGTATACACTTTCACCAGATAAAAGCTGAGATATGTACTAGCATAGGCAACAAAGACTAGGGTGGTAATTAAAAGATGTGCACAAGTGGTTGAAAGGAGTGTGTTAGTTGTTGGTATGATTAATGCACTAGTTTGTAGAGGATCATGGGGAGGAGAGGGTGTAAGTGTGAGTGCACTTGTGTTTGTGTTCATGGTGGTGGTAGTTGGGAATACGAAGGTGTTTGTGGTTGAGATCAGCATAGTGCTAGTGTAAGTAATGGGGAGTTGGCCTACTCCTGGAACCCTCATTCTGCCAATAGTCTTTAGTAATTGGGCTTGGCTCTGTTTGAGGGTGGAACAAAGGTGGGTGTTGGGGTGTGGGTACTGGCCTAATTAAATGGTTTGTGAAGGGAGTACTCTCTCTGCTGTGGAAAGTGTTGTGCGCTGGAAGGGCTGTACTTACAGTGATCCTGTATTTCACAGATCTCATTGTCCTTCACCCAGTTCGAACTTGAACCCTTTCCTAGATGTGACAATGACTACCTGATTATCAGCGACGGGAGCCGCTCCACCTCTCAGCCAATAGGCAAATACTGTGGCAAGATGCGAGTCCCAAAACTGGTCTCCACCGGAAACGTGCTGCTGTTGCAGTTCCACAGTGACATCTGGGTGAGCAATGCCGGCTTCAAGGCGGAATACTCCTTCGGTAAGTTTTAGGGTAAAGGTCAGACTCGAGTAATGAAACTTTAGCTAAACTCTGAACCATAATGCTTGTGGGGAACACATTTGGATGACATTTCATTAGGTCAAAGCTAATGAGACATATTTTGATATGGGTGGGAGATTATCCATCCGATAACGTGGTGTACTTAACTACTTCCGCCTAGGTGGATGTAGAAAATCCACCATGTTTACGAATGTTTACCAAGGTGACAGGAATTCGGTAACAAAGTGGCTGTGTCTGGCATGCGAGGAACAGCTTTGGTGGAGAAACAATTAAATGCAAATTCCACCAGTTCACGTGGAAACTTGAGATTTACCTCTACAGGGAGTGCAGAATTATTAGGCAAATGAGTATTTTGACCACATCATCCTCTTTATGCATGTTGTCTTACTCTAAGCTGTATAGGCTCGAAAGCCTACTACCAATTAAGCATATTAGGTGATGTGCATCTCTGTAATGAGAAGGGGTGTGGTCTAATGACATCAACACCCTATATCAGGTGTGCATAATTATTAGGCAACTTCCTTTCCTTTGGCAAAATGGGTCAAAAGAAGGACTTGACAGGCTCAGAAAAGTCAAAAATAGTGAGATATCTTGCAGAGGGATGCAGCACTCTTAAAATTGCAAAGCTTCTGAAGCGTGATCATCGAACAATCAAGCGTTTCATTCAAAATAGTCAACAGGGTCGCAAGAAGCGTGTGGAAAAACCAAGGCGCAAAATAACTGCCCATGAACTGAGAAAAGTCAAGCGTGCAGCTGCCACGATGCCACTTGCCACCAGTTTGGCCATATTTCAGAGCTGCAACATCACTGGAGTGCCCAAAACACAAGGTGTGCAATACTCAGAGACATGGCCAAGGTAAGAAAGGCTGAAAGACGACCACCACTGAACAAGACACACAAGCTGAAACGTCAAGACTGGGCCAAGAAATATCTCAAGACTGATTTTTCTAAGGTTTTATGGACTGATGAAATGAGAGTGAGTCTTGATGGGCCAGATGGATGGGCCCGTGGCTGGATTGGTAAAGGGCAGAGAGCTCCAGTCTGACTCAGACGCCAGCAAGGTGGAGGTGGAGTACTGGTTTGGGCTGGTATCATCAAAGATGAGCTTGTGGGGCCTTTTCGGGTTGAGGATGGAGTCAAGCTCAACTCCCAGTCCTACTGCCAGTTCCTGGAAGACACCTTCTTCAAGCAGTGGTACAGGAAGAAATCTGCATCCTTCAAGAAAAACATGATTTTCATGCAGGACAATGCTCCATCACACGCGTCCAAGTACTCCACAGCGTGGCTGGCAAGAAAGGGTATAAAAGAAGGAAATCTAATGACATGGCCTCCTTGTTCACCTGATCTGAGCCCCATTGAGAACCTGTGGTCCATCATCAAATGTGAGATTTACAAGGAGGAAAAACAGTACACCTCTCTGAACAGTGTCTGGGAGGCTGTGGTTGCTGCTGCACGCAATGTTGATGGTGAACAGATCAAAACACTGACAGAATCCATGGATGGCAGGCTTTTGAGTGTCCTTGCAAAGAAAGGTGGCTATATTGGTCACTGATTTGTTTTTGTTTTGTTTTTGAATGTCAGAAATGTATATTTGTGAATGTTGAGATGTTATATTGGTTTCACTGGTAATAATAAATAATTGAAATGGGTATATATTTTTTTTTGTTAAGTTGCCTAATAATTATGCACAGTAATAGTCACCTGCACACACAGATATCCCCCTAACATAGCTAAAACTAAAAACAAACTACAAACTACTTCCAAAAATATTCAGCTTTGATATTAATGAGTTTTTTGGGTTCATTGAGAACATGGTTGTTGTTCAATAATAAAATTAATCCTCAAAAATACTACTTGCCTAATAATTCTGCACTCCCTGTAGTAAGATGTGCGCAGTTAGGGATCACTGTAGTAGTCTGTCTAAAGTGCTGGGGTGTAACGCAGCCAGTATATACATTTTATATAGGTTGCTCCACCTGATGCTATAGCTAACTTGTTCATATGAAAGTTGTCCATTTGAACAAGTTAATTACAGCATCAAGGCCAAGGGAAAGTGAGGGGGTCTGCACCAGCACTAGCGTCAGAATGCATCCTATTGTAGAGCCATCCAGGGTGTAAAAATGAGAACTTTTTAGTAAATTTAAACTGGGCTCTGCTTTACTGTTTGTTAGAACAGGTGACTTCTTTGTGTGAAGTTAGTGTTTTTTAAGTGATGTGTTTATGACGCCAACTACACGACAACAGCACAGAAAAGTATTATTTCCTCAGAATGTATTCGTTAGTGTTGCTATCATAACCATTTAATTCTCTAACAGAATAAGGGAAACATCTCGCTGGTGAATACCCCTCTGCATCTGTCTGTGTGTGGCGGAAACTCTACCGGAAGCGGAAGTGATATTTATTAAGACATTTCAGGTCTTGGGGCTCAAGCCAATAGATAAAGTCATCTACATGAGGACTTCCATCATGTGCACAAGTTTTAAAAAGTAAAGAGGTGAGCAACCTCTGTCTAGCAGCATCTCCAGACATATGACCCAAAGATACCCTGTTATATAAGACACCCTTGGTGATAGTCCTCCAAACTCTGCCTTCAACCCCCTGTTTTGCTAAATAATTTTTTGTTAGCTTGGGGTCTGTGCACTTTATCACTGCTAACCAGTGCAAAGGTTCTTGTGCTCTCTCCTTAAGACATGGAAAAACTGACGTACAACCAATGGCATATTTAATTACTTGTAAGTCCCTAACGAATGGTACTTCATGTACCCAGAGCCTGAAGCATTCATTGTGTCACCCACCAAAGTAGCTCTTTAAAACATGTCTCAGTCCTGCCACTGCAGCCTGCAGTGCGGTTTTAAACTGCTATTTTGACCTGGCAAAATAATCAGTTTTCCAGGCCTACACCTTTCTTTTTAATACTTATAAGTCACGTCTAGGATAGGCCCCTAAATCTCCTTGGGCAGAATCCATAGTATTGAAATAGTAGGACATGTGGATTTAGGTTTTACGTGTCCTAAGAGTGAAAAACTCCCAAAGTGATTTTTTCTACTATTGCAAGGATTATCTCTCTCATAGACTAACATTAGATGACCTTATTACCTTAATAAGTAGTACCTTAAGTTTTGGAGCTGGTAGGAAAATTATGTTTGCACCTAAATGAATTGTAATTTAAAATCCTCTTTCATGGTAAAGTTGAATTTTAAGTCAGAATTCTGGAAAGGTCAATGTTAGAAAGTTAGCATTTTCTGTGCCAAACTAGTGTGCCTTACTGCCAGTGTCCTGGGTCACATGTCTGTGAATGGCTTTCTTGCTATAGGATGTGTATTTCTCCTAGACAAGGAGAAAACATTGGCTTAGGTGTGATAGGATGGCAGGGAGAAGTTATGCCCCGCTCTAAGTTACACTTCAAAAAACCTTGCCTGTTGCACATATAAAGGACCTGACATTAGTCTTTTGTCACCCCAGACATTTTGGAGCCAAACCCAGGAAGGGTAAGGGAGTAGTCAAGGTGTTGCTTTCAAAGAAAGGCTGGCACAGTAGATAACAAGTGGCACTCTCAGACCTCAAATCAGATCACTTCTGAATCTATGAAAGATCCAGGAGGAATGTCCAGCTACCCCACAGCTGGACGATCTACCCTGCTTCCCTGTTACTGAAAGGACTGCCCTGCTTCCTGAAGAAGGAATACTGGGCCTGCTCCTTGAACCCAGGACCACCAGAGTGACACCAAGGACTAGCTGGCTGGCCTCCTGTGTTAGGTTCATGGACACAACAAGATCCAGATATCCTGCAACATACCTGCCTGCTGGTCTCTGCTGGAGTGAGTCCTAGCCCCCAAATGGTGCCCCCGAAGTCCTGAACCCTTGGTGTGGTATTAAAGTGGCCTCCTCCTAAAATCGACAACCTGGGACTTAGAGCATTTTTTAGAAGCCCCAGGTTTTGGAATTTAGGATAATCAAAAACTGCCCTGGGACTTGACAGGAGACTGGGATCTACCTGCAAGCTTATCCGATGTAGGTGCTTCAAAGGTGGGGTTGGCTTCCCTGCAGCTCCTGCTTTGTTCTTTTCCACAGCAGCAAATCCCTTTTAGCAGGACCTCTCAATGATGGAATCTGGCCTCGTGGAGCCCTCTTTGGCTACAGACTCGTCCTGCTAGGGTATTTCGAGCTCCAGAAAAACTTTTAAAGGTAGAAATCGTCACAGGGCTCAACAATGACCATCACTCATCAACGATACCGATGATGGGCTCCTTGACCAGAAAATCCAGCTTTTCCAACAACCAAGACTTTGTCCATCGGCTCCCCATCATCGATGACAGCTTCTGATACAGCCTGGTGCCTTGCCCAGCTAAGACTCTACCTTAGTTGCTTAATACCTTTCATCTGGGAGGGGACGGTGTAGGTTTTTTGACTGTTGCTTCTGGTTTTTACACACATTGTGGTGCAGGCTCACATTTCCTCTGATCCTCTCTTCACACCAGGGACAGAAGTTGATGTTGAGCCTTTTTAAGAGCGCTCTCCTCATGCCACTGAATGAAATAGTTTGAAAAGCCACCTGCTGTGCTGCCTCATTCAGGCAGCACAGCAGGATTTAAGGAGTGGTGAATACCCCATACTGCACAATTGTAACTGCTTGTATTATGCTGTTTATTAAATATGTTTTGTTAAAACAAGTACAAATAAAAATACCATAGCATTAATATATGCAGATGCTCAGAGTACACGTGCTATTTATTACCATAGATATGGTAGAGTAGGGGCATCATGACTTACTCAAGTCTTTACCACTTGTTAGTCATGGCATTACTGCCATTCAACAATGGTAGTAAATAGTATATTACACTATGTGCACCAGCATACATAGGCCCTGATTTTAGAAACTACTTTTCTTGCACACACCCCCCTGCCACCATGTGTCCACCGTATTTAATGTATTGCACACCATGGTATAGGGTAGGGGCAATAGCATCAACATTCATGATGCTATTGATGTACTCTGCAGGATTAGCGCCAGCATGTTAGTGCTAAACCTGTAGAGTACATAGGGGCTCATTGTAAACAACGGTAAGTCTCCTTTTAACGCCTGCTGTGTGCAGGCATTAAAAATAGCTGACAAAAATGGTGCAGTGGAATCTCAGATTCCACTGCTCCATTTCTGCAGTCGTCCTAACGGGGATCGCCCCTTGCATACATTACACCTGGAGCAGGCATAATGTGATGCAAGGGGTTACAAAGTGGCGCAATGCTTGCATTGAGCTACTTTGTAAATATGGCACGGAAAATTTGGCCTCGTTGCGCCACGCTAATGTGGCACAAGGTGGCGCTAGGCCCTCTTAAATCTGGACCATAGTTTATATATATCCTGTATATAAAAATGCGTCTGTGTGTTTGTGTGTGTGTATATATGCATATATATTTGTGTGTGTGGGGGATGTCTTTATACATATACCTGTGTGTGTGTATGCATGTGTGTAGATATAGATATGTGTGCCAATACATAAATGTTCATATGTTCACCGTTCATATGAAAAGCCTAAATACGTAGTTAGCTACACCAAAATTCTTGGAATGAAGAAAGAAACAGAGGTGAAAATATAAAATGAAAAACAATGGGAGGAAAACGTGGTGAAGATGTTATTAAGAAACATTCTGATATGTTCTGTCTCCTAGTGAAATCGCTATGAAGCTTACTGGATGAAGGACATTCACAGTGAAGATGAAAACGTTGTTTCGACCATCAATGAGCGTTGATGAAGAAGCCCTCTCTCCTCAGGATGCTGGGTCTGATGAATGACATCTCTCTAAACGCCAACACGAGCGGTTTAATCCCAAACCGGGATCTTTAATATTCAAGGGCTGACACGGGAAAAATACAGTCCAACGTTGACATGTTGATTGCAGAGATGACAGGCGCACAATGCACGCCTAGACCCAAAGCTCATCTTCACATCTCTCCCTCGAGCATTTACATCATTCTTCAAGCCACCTTGGAGGGTACAGTTCAGTGTAAACATACTCCCTTGTGTGCCAGGTGCCCCTATCAGGATTCTCAATTTAAATACCCTGGCAGACACTAGATTACAATGCGCAACCCAAAAGACTTATATAAATACATGAATTATGTATTTAATATGTAATGAGGTGTTAAATGTATTTCAACCGACCTATTCTGTTCCATTTAATTATTCCAGTGATATAACTTTTTCGTTTCGTTGTCTTTGTCTTCCTAAATGCTAATAATAAAACTGTGTATGGCTGAAAATGCAATGAATTTCTCATTCTTCCAGAAGCGCTCTGCAGCTTGCACTTTGATGGCTCTGCATCAGACCTCCAAGAGGCTTGTGAAGGGGAGTCGAGAGGGCGCTAAGGGGGTACATTTTAGGGTGTAGCAAGATGCTGCTAGAGGAACAGTGGCACTGGAACTATTTTAAAAGTTGGGGCGCTGGCCCTCAACTTCACATTACTAATGTAATATACATGGTAAAAAAATGAAGCACTAAGAGAAAGTGTTCTAAATGAGCCAAGAACATTCACCACGAGGGTGGAGGAGAGAGCCAAGGGCCCAGTGTTGTATGTTGAAGTACATATTCCACGTATGTGGCTTAAGTGTGGCAGTATTTTAGTTACAGAGAACACGTTCTTCATCAAAACTGCCTCCGTGTAACTGAACCACTGCAAACTCAGTTATGATTTGAAAATAATGCAGTTTTGTTTGCTTTTTACAACTGATGATGGTGTCCTGAAAAGTCAGAACTTGGGAGCTGTGGAGTCATAACTCAAATTGACACAGCACTATGAGCCTTTGGCCTCCAGATACACAGGTCCATTGCCAACCACCACCAGTGACCTTTACTTTGGCTGCTGTGACTGCTTCGGTGTTATTGGACACATCACGGAAACCTCCTCGCCATCCTGATACATCCAAAACTGAGGTTCTCTTGTACAGGATTTCCGTGAACAGTCATAAGCAATGAATAGTCCCTCCCATGTGCAGGGACCCCGGAGCATTTCTTTAATCTACAGGGAGTGCAGAATTATTAGGCAAGTTGTATTTTTGAGGAATAATTTTATTATTGAACAACAACCATGTTCTCAATGAACCCAAAAAACTCATTAATATCAAAGCTGAATATTTTTTGAAGTAGTTTTTAGTTTGTTTTTAGTTTTAGCTATGTTAGGGGATATCTGTGTGTGCAGGTGACTATTACTGTGCATAATTATTAGGCAACTTAACAAAAAAAAATATATACCCATTTCAATTATTTATTATTACCAGTGAAACCAATATAACATCTCAACATTCACAAATATACATTCTCTTCCAGGGGATCCTCATCAATAGTCATAAACATTGAATATTCCCGCCCTTGTGCGGGGACCCCGGAGCATATATATAAAATACATACATATTATCATGTGTAAAACAGCAATGCAGGCTATAATCATAAATAGGCTAAAATGCTTTATTTCTATGAAGTTTTTTTTTTTTTTTTTTTTTTATATTATAAAATCACAATAGATCATAAATATCTACCTAAGCCCCCAAAAACTGGACTTAGGGAAGTAAACAGCAGTAAATAGCAGAGAAAAATAGAAAAAACTACATTGAAAAACAATGAAGCATTCTTAGCCAATAGGCTGCATGCAGGTTAACACAGGAGAACCATAAAAACTTTGGCACCGTGCCTTTAAGACCCTGAGCACCTCCAGTATCCCACCATGCCTCAGGGGTGAAGGGAAGGTGACAGTTGGTTCACAGTTAGGTCAGTTCTTTTTTCTGGCTTCTTCTGAGAGGATCCTGGAGCATTGAGCTCTCAGTTTTTCTGAGTTTTTCTTCAGAAAAATCCTTAAAAATAGTGTTTTTCCTATTTACTCGACAGATAACATCTTTTGTCTGAGTTTGGAAGTCTTTTTTGACAGAAAATGCCATCTCTTTTTGTAAAATGTCCTTCTTGTGGGAAGAAGAAAGCCCAGTCAGACCCACACTCTCTGTGTATTGTCTGCCTGCCACAGAGTCACTGTCCTGACACCTGCAAGTATTGTAAGAACATGTCAAGGAGGACTCTCAAAGACAGAGAGAAGATCAGGCTACATGGGCTTCAGGAGAGGAAAAAGTCAACATCCTCTTCACTTCCCAGACCTACAGCAGAAGGAATGGCCCGATCGACGTCGACAGGTAGGATTGTACCTGTTTGTTCTCCATCGACGTCATCGGCACCACCGTCTCACCGGCATAGATCGCCGTCGACGGCGACCAGACCGACGTCGAGGGACAAAACGTCGAAGCATGGACACAGGGGTACATCTCCGTCGACGGCAGGCCGCCGTTCGGCGTCGAGCCATCTCCGGCGCTCCCGTTCGCCGTTGAGAACGTCTCACCCCTTGGCGTCGAAGGACACGACACCAAAAACACCTCGACGGCATGAACATCCGCCGTCGACCACTCGCCACTCAACGTCGAGACACACGACGGCGAGTAGGTCCAGGTCCCGCGATAGGCGATCGGCGTCAAGACACTCGACGGCAAGACCTCCGACGTCAAGACCTTCGACGTCGAGAACAGATCAGCCATCGCAACCTTCGACGTCGAGGATGCAATCGACGTCGACACAACCTTCAGCTGTGTCACAGGCAGTAGAGCCAGCGGACAAAGCTCCCTCACCGGTGGTCTCTATAAGGAGTGCATCATCCCATTCCAGAGCATCGGGGCATGTTTCTCCCATCACTCTATCACCCAGATGGTTAGAGAGCCTGAATAGACCGGCAGCATCCCCGGATTCACAATACTCTAGGATGTATTCTCCTACTGCCTCATTACCGAGAACGCCATCGCCTACAGCTAGAGCAGGACGGGCTCGTTCTGCTTCTCGTCAGCCGACCACAAGACCTGCACACTCTGCTACAGCCTCTCGGAGCAGGTCCCGTTCCCGAAGGAGAACCAGGTCACGAACACCACGCAGAAGATCACCTTCTTGGTCTTCTTCAGGATCGTCTGTTGGGAGCTACTCCCCCACACTCACAGATTCTCCACCTGCTAGGATTTCCCCGGTGGATGATATCACCACTTTTAATGAGGTTCTTCTAAGGGGAGCGCAGAAGCTAAATATTGAGGTACCGGAGCCGGCCACCTCATCCTCAGTTATCTTTGAGACCCTACAACACAGATCAGTCTCGAGAAAACTGCTGCCACTAGTACCGGGTTTGCTGCAACCGACTATGGACACTTTTCTGTCTCCAGCCACTCTCAAGTCTGCCCCGGCTAGGATTCAAAAGAAATACAAAGCTCCGGAACAAGATCCTTTATTCCTGCGGAAGGATCCGCCACCGGACTCTGTGATCTTAGCCGCAGCCAGAAAAACACACTCTGTGGCATCATCTTCCACAGTCCCCCCGGATAAGGAGAGCAGACACCTAGACTCTCTGGGGAGAAAGATGTGCGGTACGGCGGCATCTGCTATGAAGGTCTCCAGCGCCTCAGCACTTCTGGGCAGATATGACCGCTCTCTGTGGGACTCACTCCACAGATTTACAGAAAAGTTGCCCAGGGAAGATAGACAGGACTTCCAGGAAATCTTGCAGGAAGGGGGCCTAGTATCTAACCAGGTCATCAGTGCGGCGGCGGACGGGGCGGATTTGGCTGCGCATGGGTATGCGCACGGAATCTGCGCTAGGAGGTCTTCCTGGCTACGGCTCACGGGTCTGAAACAGGAAGCACAGCAGCGCATTTTGAACCTCCCATTCAGCGGGAGTTCGTTGTTCGGTACCCACGCGGATGAAGAGATGGCCCGAATGAAAACGGAAGTCGACACGATGAGGGCAGTGGGCCTGGAACGTAAAAAAGACTTCAGGCGGAGGTACAGGCCGTATGACAGACGACCATTCCAGCAGAGGGTTCAAACCCCTCACTGGTCTCAAAGGCCACAACAACGACAGGGACGTCCCCTGTTTCAGGCACGTAGACCCACAAGAGACAGAGGGTCAAGTAGACCTCAACAGTCTACAGCAAAGACACCATCAAAGCAATGAGGCATTGCTTCCCTCAGCACTGTGCACCACTCCGGTGGGGGGAAGTGTTACGCATCATCTTCGCGAGTGGCACTCAATCACAAAAGACAAATGGGTGCTCAATATTGTCGAACATGGCTATTCTCTCCTTTTCAAAAAACCTCCTCCACACTTGCCGCCAGCAAGGTGTTTTCCTTCTCATCTCAGCCTGCTACGCAAGGAAGTTCTCGCACTCCTACAAAAGAAAGCTGTAGAAAAGGTTCCTCCGGCACAAAAAGGAAAAGGGGTGTACTCCCGTTACTTTCTGGTGGCGAAAAAAGGTCAACAGGGCCTCTTCAGGCCAATTCTGGACTTACGGCTCCTGAACAAGTACATAAGAAAACAAAAGTTCAGGATGCTAGCCCTTCACCAGATTGTCCCGCAACTGCATCAGGGAGACTGGATGTGCTCCATCGACCTACAGGATGCATATTTTCACATCCCAATAGCAACCAAACATCGGAAATTTTTACGTTTCCAGATAGCGTCACAGCACTACCAATTCAGAGTCCTTCCATTCGGCCTGAAGTCTGCACCCCGAGTCTTTTCAAAATGTGTAGCAGTGGTAGCGGCACACCTTCGAAGACAAAAAATATTCGTCTACCCCTACCTGGACGACTGGCTAGTGAAGGCCTCATCTCCGGATCAGGCGAGAAAACATCGAGATATCGTTCTAAGAACTTTCGAGTCTCTAGGTCTTCAAATCAACCACGACAAGTCAACCTTGATTCCAACACAAAACCTCCACTACCTGGGAGCGATACTAAACACAGAGCTCCAAAGAGTGTATCCTTCGGAGGAACGACTTTTATCAATCCACAGGAAGTGTCAACAACTATTAACAGCCGATGCACCTACAGCTCGTCAGGTGACATCGCTTCTGGGCTCCATGGCTTCATGCATCTTCATTGTCCCGAATGCCAGGCTACGCATGAGGCCCCTTCAGGAGGCATTAGAGAACAATTGGAGCCAAAAGACTGGTCACTGGGAGGACAGAGTTCGACTACCAGCAGTGGCTTTTCAATCACTACAATGGTGGATGCACAGACCTCACCTGTCGATAGGTTCTCCGTTTCACCAGACAATTCCAGTCGACACTCTGGTAACGGATGCGTCTCTTCAGGGTTGGGGTGCTCATCTGGGTTCCTTCCAAGCTCAGGGTCTGTGGTCCGACAAGGAAAAGAACTATCACATAAATCTACTGGAACTCAGAGCAGTCCATCTGGCTCTCAAATCTTTCTCTCCATTGGTTCAGGGGAAATCTATCCTAATTCAGACAGACAATACAACCACAATGTATTACCTGAACAAACAGAGGGGAACAAGATCACTACCTCTGTCTCGAGAATCCCAAACGATATGGCATTGGCTCCTGGCCAGGGGAATGTCTATCACAGCGGTACACCTGCCAGGTCAGCAAAACGTAGAGGCAGATTTCCTGAGCAGACATCTGGAAGACGCGCACGACTGGGTGCTACACGACGAAGTCGTCGAGGACATCTTCGGTCAATGGGGTCGACCTCAGTTGGATCTCTTTGCAGACGAAACAAACAAGAAATGCCCAGACTTCGCATCCAGGTTCTGCCGTCCGGGATCTCAAGGGAATGCCCTGTTGATCAACTGGTCAGGGACATTTCTCTACGCCTTTCCACCGATTCCCCTCATACCGGCAGTAATCAACAAATTTTACAACTCCAGAACCAGAATGATTCTGATAGCGCCACAATGGCCCCGCCAATTCTGGTACACGGACCTACTCAACTTATCGGAAAGACCTCACAGGAGGTTGCCGTGCAGACCGGATCTCCTGAGCAGAATGGAAGGCAGAATCCTACATCCCAACCTTCCCTCTCTGAGCTTGACAGCATGGCTCCTGAATTCCTACAGTATGGGCACCTAGGGCTCTCACAGGAGTGCATGAGCATCTTGAAAGAGTCAAAACGACCTTCCACGCGGCGTTCTTACGCTTTTAAGTGGAAGAGATTTTACATCTGGTGCTCTCAACAAGGTATAAATCCCATACGAGCTCAGGAGGACGTCATACTATCCTATTTACTTCATCTGGCGAAGTCTGGTCTGCAGGTATCTTCTATTAAGGTTCATTTGTCTGCAATTACAGCGTATCGTAAGTCGCCTTCTCAGGAATCCTTCTTTACGATACCTGTAGTCAAGGATTTTTTAGAAGGCTTGAAAAAGGTTTTTCCTCCCATTCGGAGACCTTCTCCTCCATGGGAACTGAATGTAGTCCTGTCAAAACTTATGGGCCCTCCTTTTGAACCTATCCACAAGGCCTCTTTACAGCACCTTACGTGGAAGACGGCTTTTTTGGTGGCCATTACTTCAGCGAGGAGGGTCAGCGAAATTCAGGCTCTGTCTTGCAGAGAACCGTACACGGTTTTTCACGATAATAGAGTGGTTCTGCGAACTCACCCATCTTTCCTTCCAAAGGTGGTGTCAGAATTCCATATCAATCAGACTATGGCCCTCATTCTGACCTTGGCGGGCGGCGGAGGCCGCCCGCCAAAGTCCCGCCGTCAGGTTACCGTTCCGCGGTCGAAAGACCGCGGCGGTAATTCTGACTTTCCCGCTGGGCTGGCGGGCGGTCTCGTTCAGACCGCCAGCCAGCCCAGCGGGAAAGACGCTTCCACGATGAAGCCGGCTCGGAATCGAGCCGGCGGAGTGGAAGCTGTGCGACGGGTGCAGTTGCACCCGTCGCGTATTTCACTGTCTGCGCAGCAGACAGTGAAATACATGTAGGGGCCCTCTTACGGGGGCCCCTGCAATGCCCATGCCAGTGGCATGGGCACTGCAGGGGCCCCCAGGGGCCCCGCGACCCCCCCTACCGCCATCCGGATCTCGGCGGTCCGACCGCCGGGATCTGGATGGCGGTAGGGGGGGTCAGAATCCCCGCGGCGGTGCAGCAAGCTGCGCCGCCGCGGAGGATTCAATGGGGCCGCGGTACACTGGCGGGACCCCGCCAGTGGTGCCGGTCCGACCGCGGCTTTACCGCCGCGGTCGGAATCCCCATTGAAGCACCGCCGGCTTGTCGGCGGTGCTCCCGCGGTCCTCCGCCCTGGCGGTCAAAGACCGCCAGGGTCAGAATGAGGGCCTATATCTTTACCGACTTTCTTTCCCAAGCCGGAGACTCTGGCTGAGAAAGCATTGCACTCCTTAGACTTGAAAAGAGTGCTGAAATTCTATTTGGACAAAACAAAACCGATTAGACATTCTAACCATTTGTTTCTAAATTATGGTCATTTAAGAACAGGAGAGGCAGCGTCTAAACGAACGATATCAAGATGGATTGTGTCTTGTATTGTTAACTCTTACCAACTGGCTAATAAGAGATTACTGGCTAGGCCAAGAGCGCATTCCACAAGGGGAAAAGCGGCTACTGCTGCCCTCCTTAACAATGTACCAATTTCCGAGATTTGTAAGGCTGCTACATGGAAGTCTGTGCATACCTTTACTAAGCATTACTGTTTAGACTCGGATGCAAGAGCGGATGCCCAGGTGGGGCAGGCCTCTCTTAGAAATCTATTTGCATGAATATATATATTTTCCTGCACTTCTTTCAGACAGTCCGCAGAGTTTAGGGATGGGCTTGCTAATCTATTCAATGTTTATGACTATTGATGAGGATCCCCTGGAAGAGAAGGATAAGTTACTTACCTGTAAATCCTAGTTCTCTTCCAGGGGTATCCTCATCAAAGTCATAAACAACCCACCCTCCTCCCCGGACTCAAGTCTCCTGGAAGTGCAGGACAGATTATCTTTCTGATCAGTTACACAGATTGTCACCGTAAAAAAGTACTGACCTAACTGTGAACCAACTGTCACCTTCCCTTCACCCCTGAGGCATGGTGGGATACTGGAGGTGCTCAGGGTCTTAAAGGCACGGTGCCAAAGTTTTTATGGTTCTCCTGTGTTAACCTGCATGCAGCCTATTGGCTAAGAATGCTTCATTGTTTTTCAATGTAGTTTTTTCTATTTTTCTCTGCTATTTACTGCTGTTTACTTCCCTAAGTCCAGTTTTTGGGGGCTTAGGTAGATATTTATGATCTATTGTGATTTTATAATATAAAAAAAAAAAAAAAAAAAAAAAAAACTTCATAGAAATAAAGCATTTTAGCCTATTTATGATTATAGCCTGCATTGCTGTTTTACACATGATAATATGTATGTATTTTATATATATGCTCCGGGGTCCCCGCACAAGGGCGGGAATATTCAATGTTTATGACTTTGATGAGGATACCCCTGGAAGAGAACTAGGATTTACAGGTAAGTAACTTATCCTTTCTGACATTCAAAAACAAAACAAAAACAAATCAGTGACCAATATAGCCACCTTTCTTTGCAAGGACACTCAAAAGCCTGCCATCCATGGATTCTGTCAGTGTTTTGATCTGTTCACCATCAACATTGCGTGCAGCAGCAACCACAGCCTCCCAGACACTGTTCAGAGAGGTGTACTGTTTTCCCTCCTTGTAAATCTCACATTTGATGATGGACCACAGGTTCTCAATGGGGTTCAGATCAGGTGAACAAGGAGGCCATGTCATTAGATTTCCTTCTTTTATACCCTTTCTTGCCAGCCACGCTGTGGAGTACTTGGACGCGTGTGATGGAGCATTGTCCTGCATGAAAACCATGTTTTTCTTGAAGGATGCAGACTTCTTGCTGTACCACTGCTTGAAGAAGGTGTCTTCCAGGAACTGGCAGTAGGACTGGGAGTTGAGCTTGACTCCATCCTCAACCCGAAAAGGCCCCACAAGCTCATCTTTGATGATACCAGCCCAAACCAGTACTCCACCTCCACCTTGCTGGCGTCTGAGTCGGACTGGAGCTCTCTGCCCTTTACCAATCCAGCCACGGGCCCATCCATCTGGCCCATCAAGACTCACTCTCATTTCATCAGTCCATAAAACCTTAGAAAAATCAGTCTTGAGATATTTCTTGGCCCAGTCTTGACGTTTCAGCTTGTGTGTCTTGTTCAGTGGTGGTCGTCTTTCAGCCTTTCTTACCTTGGCCATGTCTCTGAGTATTGCACACCTTGTGCTTTTGGGCACTCCAGTGATGTTGCAGCTCTGAAATATGGGCAAACTGGTGGCAAGTGGCATCGTGGCAGCTGCACGCTTGACTTTTCTCAGTTCATGGGCAGTTATTTTGCGCCTTGGTTTTTCCACACGCTTCTTGCGACCCTGTTGACTATTTTGAATGAAACGCTTGATTGTTCGATGATCACGCTTCAGAAGCTTTGCAATTTTAAGAGTGCTGCATCCCTCTGCAAGATATCTCACTATTTTTGACTTTTCTGAGCCTGTCAAGTCCTTCTTTTGACCCATTTTGCCAAAGGAAAGGAAGTTGCCTAATAATTATGCACACCTGATATAGGGTGTTGATGTCATTAGTCCACACCCCTTCTCATTACAGAGATGCACATCACCTAATATGCTTAATTGGTGGTAGGCTTTCGAGCCTATACAGCTTGGAGTAAGACAACATGCATAAAGAGGATGATGTGGTCAAAATACTCATTTGCCTAATAATTCTGCACTCCCTGTATCTTCGTAAGCTAAGAATCTCGCCTTTCTTCATGAAGGCCTGTGGAGACACTTAAGACTGAGACAGATAATGCATCCTATATGGCTAGGCTACAAAGACCCAAATCTTCATCATGAAGTCAAAAGGGGCAAATATATTTAAATTGAGGATTGTTAGACTTTTCATCCTTGGCGTGGTTCCCCTAATTCTTTTCCAGGGGATCCTCATCAATAGTCATAAACATTGAATATTCCCGCCCTTGTGCGGGGACCCCAGAGCATATATAAAATACACACATATTAACATGTGTAAAAAACAGCAATGCAGGCTATAATGTTAAAAACAGGCTAAAATGCTTTATTTCTATGAAGTTTTTTTTTTTTTTTTTATATTATAAAGCTACAATAGAGAATAAATATCTACCCAAGCCCCTCCAACTAGGCTTAGGGAAGTAAGCAGCAGCAAACTCTAGAGAAAAAGAGAAAAAACTGCATTGAAAAACAATGAAGCATTCTTAGCCAATAGGCTGCATTCAGGTTAACACAGGAGAACCATAAAAACGTTGGCACCGTGCCTTTAAGACCCTGAGCACCTCCAGTATCCCACCATGCCTCAGGGGTGAAGGAAAGGTGACAGTTGGTTCACAGTTAGGTCAGTTCTTTTTTCCGGCTTCTTCTGAGAGGATCCTGGAGCATTGAGCTCTCAGTTTTTCTGAGTTTTTCTCAGAAAAATCTTTTAAAAAAGCGTTCTTTCCTTTTTCATTCGACAGATAACATCTTTGTTTGAGCTTGGCAGTTTTTTCCTGACAGAAAAATGCCTTCACTTTTTGTAAAATGCCCTGCTTGTGGGAAGAAGAAGGCCCAGTCAGACCCACACTCTCTGTGTATAGTGTGCCTGCCTCAGAGTCACTGCCCTGACACTTGTAAGTACTGCAAGAATATGTCAAAGAGGACTCTGAAAGACAGAGAAAAGATCCGGCTACATGGGCTTCAGGAGAGACAAAGAACATCGTCCTCCTCACTTCCCAGACAACCAGCAGGCCATTCTCAGGAGAGAATGGCTCGGTCGACATCAGCAGGTAGGAAAGTACCTGTTTGTTCACCGTCGACGTCGTCGCTACCACCGTCTCACCGGCATAGATCGCCGTCAACGGCGACACACCCGACGTCGAAGGAAACGGCGTCGAGGGAACACCATCGCAGGGGCAGGTCTCCGTCGACGGCAGCCCGCCGATCGACGTCGAGCCATCGCCGGTGTGCCCGGTCGCCGCCAAGGGCTGTGCGCCCCCCGACGTCAAGACATACGACGTCAAAATCGACACGACGGCATGAGAGACATCCGCCGTCGGCTTCCCACCGCTCCACGTCGAGGCACACGACGGCGAGCAGGTCGAGGTCCAAGGATCGCCGTTCGACGTCAAGGCACTCTGCGTCGAGGCACTCAACGTCGAGGCACTCAACGTCGAGGCAAGAGCAACCGGCTGGGCGCCCTTCGACGTCGACACAGCCATCGACGTCGACACAGGTTTTACCTGTCCCACAGGGAGTAGAACATCGCCCCACGCCAGACAAGGCCGCGCCATCTCCAGTGGTCTCCATACCGAGCGACTCTCCTCAGTCAAGAGCGGCATCATCTGGGCATGTCTCGCCCATCAATCTATCTCCAAGATGGCTGGAGAGCCTTAACAGACCAGCGGCCTCCCCAGATTCGCAATATTCGCGAATGTACTCGCCTACTGCCTCCCTGCCAAGAACGCCATCACCGACAGCCAGGGCAGAACGGGCTCGTTCTGCTCCTCGTCAACCGGCCGCGAGGCCTAGGCGCTCTCCTGCAGCGTCTCGCAGCAGGTCTCGTTCTCAACGAAGATCCAGGTCTCGTTCAAGAAGAAGATCACCCTCTTGGTCTTCATCAGGTTCATCTGTGGGGCGTTACTCACCCACCCTAACAGATTCACCACCTGCTAGAGTCTCACCAGTGGATGACATTACCACGTTTAACGAGGTGCTGCTAAGAGGAGCGCAGAAACTTAACATAGAAGTTCCAGAGCCATCTACCTCCTCGTCAGTCATCTTTGAGACTCTACAACACAGATCAGCATCAAAAAAGCTGCTGCCTCTAGTGCCTGGTTTGTTGTAGCCAACCATGGACACTTTTCTGGCCCCAGCATCGCTCAAATCTGCCCCGGCTAGGATTCTAAAAAAATACAAGGCTCCCGAACAGGACCCTTTGTTCCTCAGGAAGGATCCGCCACCGGACTCGGTTATAATAGCTGCCGCCCGAAAGACACACTCGGTGGCATCATAATCCACGGTCCCCCCGGATAAAGAGAGCAGACATCTAGACTCTCTGGGGAGAAAGATATGCGGGACGGCAGCTTCGGCAATGAAAGTCTCCAGTGCTTCTGCACTCCTGGGCAGGTATGATCGTTCTCTGTGGGACTCTCTCAGTAGATTCACAGAAAAATTGCCCAGAGAGGACAGACAAGATTTCCAGGAGATACTGCAAGAAGGATGCCTGGTATCCAACCAGGTTATCAGCGCGGCAGCAGATGGGGCGGATTTTAGCTGCACATGGGTATGCGCATGGAATCTGTGCAAGGAGGTCTTCCTGGCTGAGGCTCACTGGTTTGAAGCAGGAAGCACAACAACGCATCCTGAATCTCCCATTCGCTGGGAACTCTCTTTTCGGTGCCCATGCAGACGAAGAAATGGCCCGCATGAAAACCGAGGTGGATACCATGAGGGCAGTGGGCCTGGAAAGAAAGAAAGATTTCAGGCGGAGGTACAGGCCTTATGACAGGCGCCCTTTCCAGCAGAGGGTTCAAACCCCTCACTGGTCTCAAAGGTCACAGCAACGACAGGGACGCCCTCTTTTTCAAAGGAGAAACACAAGGGAGCGAGGGTCAAGTAGACCTCAACAGTCCACTCCGAAAGCACCCACCAAACAATGAAATCTCGCTTCCCTCGACACTGTACACCACTCCGGTGGGGGGAAGTATTACAGCTTATCTTCACGAGTGGCACTCTATCACAAGAGACAAGTGGGTGCTCAATATTGTCGAACATGGCTATTCTCTTCTTTTCAAACAGCCTCCACCACGCTTGCCACCAACCAAAGGCAATCCATCTCATCTCATCTTGCTACGCAAGGAGGCTCTCGCCCTCCTAAAAAAGAATGCCATAGAAAAGGTTCCACCTGCGCACAGAGGAAAGGGGGTTTACTCCCGTTACTTTCTGGTGGCGAAGAAGGGTCGAGAGGGCGTTTTCAGGCCAATTCTGGACCTACGGCTGCTGAACAGATACATAAGGAAGCAGAAGTTCAGGATGCTAGCGCTTCACCAGATTTTCCCTCAACTACATCAGGGAGACTGGATGTGCTCCATCGACCTGCAGGATGCGTATTTTCACATCCCAATAGCTCGCAAACATCGAAAATTCCTGCGCTTCTGAGTAGCGTTGCAGCATTACCAGTTCAGAGTTCTACCATTTGGCCTGAAATCTGCCCCAAGAGTGTTCTCGAAATGTATGGCAGTGGTAGCGGCGCATCTTCGAAAACAAAGGATATTCATATATCCATACCTGGACGACTGGCTACTGAAGGCTTCTTCTCCGGAGCAGGCGAGAAGCCATCGGGACATTGTGCTCGGAGTTTGCCAATCTCTACGTCTTCAGGTCAATTACCAAAAGTCAACCTTGATTCCAACACAGAATCTCCACTACCTGGGAGCTATCATAAACACAGAACTCCAAAAAGTGTATTCTTCGGAGGAACGACTATCCTCAATAGACAGGAAGTGTCAGGACCTGTTGAGAGCCAACGCACCTACGGCACGTCAGGTGACATCACTGCTGGGCTCCATGGCATCATGCATTTTTATTGTCCCAAATGCCAGACTCCACATGAGGCCCCTCCAAGAGGCATTGGAGTCCAACTGGAGCCAAAGGACAGGTCGCTGGGAGGACAGAGTGCTGCTACCGGCGGTAGCACTTCAGTCATTGAGATGGTGGATGCACAGACCTCACCTGTCAGTGGGTGCTCCGTTTCACCAGGTACCTCCATCCGACACCCTAGTAACGGATGCGTCTCTTCAGGGATGGGGGGCTCATCTGGGTCCTTTTCAAGCGCAGGGCCTGTGGTCAGACAAGGAAAAACAGTACCACATCAATCTGCTAAAACTCAGAGCGGTCCATCTGGCTCTCAAGTCTTTCATACCATTAATTCAGGGGAAAACTCTCTTAATACAAACGGACAATACAACCACAATGTATTACTTGAACAAACAGGGGGGAACGAGATCCCTACCCCTATCGCGAGAGTCCCAAGCGATATGGCATTGGCTCCTGGCCAGAGGAATGTCAATTGCATCGGTTCACCTGCCAGGTCAGCAGAACGTGGAAGCAGATTTTCTGAGCAGACACATAGAGGACGCTCACGATTGGGTCCTACACGGCGAAGTCGCAGAATCCATCTTCGCGCAATGGGGTCGGCCTCAACTGGATCTCTTCGCAGACGAAGTAAACAAGAAATGCCCAGACTTCGCATCCAGGTTCTACCGTCCGGGATCTCGAGGGAATGCCCTGTTGATCGACTGGTCAGGGATATTTCTCTACCCTTTTCCGCCGATTCCCCTCATTCCGGCAGTGATCAGCAAATTTTACAGATCCAGGACCAGAATGATTCTTATAGCGCCACAATGGCCCCGTCAATTCTGGTACACAGATCTCCTCCACCTGTCGGAAAAACCTCACAGGAGGCTGCCGTGCAGACCGGACCTTCTGAGCAGAATGGAGGGCAGAATTCTACATCCCAACCTACCCTCTCTGAGCTTAACAGCATGGCTCCTGAATTCCTGCAGTATGGGCACCTAGGGCTCTCACAGGAGTGCATGAACATCTTGAAAGAGTCCAAACGGCCTTCCACGCGGCGTTCTTACGCTTTTAAGTGGAAGAGATTCTACATATGGTGCTGTCAGCAAGGTCACAATCCCATATGGGCTCAGGAGGATGTCATACTGTCCTATTTGCTTCATCTAGCAAAGTCCGGTCTGCAGGTATAATCTATTAAGGTACATTTGTCTGCTATTACAGCCTATCGCAAGTCACCTTCTCAGGAATCCTTCTTTACGAAACCTGTAGTCAAGGATTTCTTAGAAGGTTTGAAAAAAGTTTTTCCGCCCATTCGGAGACCTTCTCCTCCATGGGAACTAAACATAGTCTTGGCAAAACTTATGGGCCCTCCTTTCGAACCTATACATAAGGCCTCTTTACAGCACCTTACGTGGAAGACGGCTTTTCTAGTGGCCATTACTTCAGCGAGGATGGTCAGTGAAATCCAGGCCTTGTCTTCCAAAGAACCGTACACGGTTTTTCATGACAATAGAGTGGTTCTACGAACTCACCCATCTTTCCTTCCGAAGGTGGTGTCAGAATTCCATATCAATCAGACTATATCTTTACCGACTTTCTTTCCCAATCCGGAGACTCCGGCAGAGAAAGCATTGCACTCCTTAGACTTGAAAAGAGTGCTGAAATTTTATCTGGATAAGACAAAATCGATTAGACACTCTAACCGTTTGTTTGTAAACTATGGTCATTTGAGGACAGGAGAGGCAGCATCTAAACGAACAATATCAAGATGGATAGTTTCTTGTATTGTTAATACTTACCAGCTAGCTAATAAACAATTACTAGCGAGGCCTAAAGCGCATTCCACAAGGGGAAAAGCGGCTACTGCTGCCCTCCTTAACAATGTTCCGATATCTGAGATTTGTAAGGCTGCTACATGGAAGTCTGTGCATACGTTTACTAGACATTACTGTTTAGACTCAGATGCAAGAGCGGATGCCCAAGTGGGGCAGGCCTCTCTAAGAAATCTATTTGCGTAATACCTATCTATTCCTGCACTTCTATTGGACAGTCCGCTGGATTTAGGGATGGGCTTGCTAATCTATTCAATGTTTATGACTATTGATGAGGATCCCCTGGAAGAGAAGGATAAGTTACTTACCTGTAAATCCTAGTTCTCTTCCAGGGGTATCCTCATCAAAGTCATAAACAACCCACCCTCCTCCCCGGACGCACGTCTCCTAGAAGTGCAGGACAGACTGTATTTTGAATCAGTTACACAAATTGTCACCGTAAAAAGAACTGACCTAACTGTGAACCAACTGTCACCTTTCCTTCACCCCTGAGGCATGGTGGGATACTGGAGGTGCTCAGGGTCTTAAAGGCACGGTGCCAACGTTTTTATGGTTCTCCTGTGTTAACCTGAATGCAGCCTATTGGCTAAGAATGCTTCATTGTTTTTCAATGCAGTTTTTTCTCTTTTTCTCTAGAGTTTGCTGCTGCTTACTTCCCTAAGCCTAGTTGGAGGGGCTTGGGTAGATATTTATTCTCTATTGTAGCTTTATAATATAAAAAAAAAAAAAAAAACTTCATAGAAATAAAGCATTTTAGCCTGTTTTTAACATTATAGCCTGCATTGCTGTTTTTTACACATGTTAATATGTGTGTATTTTATATATGCTCCGGGGTCCCCGCACAAGGGCGGGAATATTCAATGTTTATGACTTTGATGAGGATACCCCTGGAAGAGAACTAGGATTTACAGGTAAGTAACTTATCCATTTTTGCCTCTGTTTCCCAGGTTGTTGATGTGTGCTGGACTCTGTTTTTGCTGTTTTTGTTACTCTGGGAACTTTACCACTGCTATCCAGTGCTAAAGGGCGATTGCTCCTGTATAAAAATGTGTATGTAATTGGCTCTCCATGATTGGCATATTTGACTTGCTGGTAAGTCCCTAGTACAGTGCACTAGAGGTGCCTAGGGCCTGTAAATCAAATGCTACTAGTGGGCCAGCAGCACTGGCTTTGTCACCCACATTAGTAGCCCTTTAAACATGGCTCAGACCTGCCACTGCAGTGTCTGAGTGCAGTTTTAAACTGCCAATTCGACTTGGAAAGTGTACCCACTTGCCAGGCCGAAACCTTCCCTTTCTTACATCTAAGACACCCCTAAGGTAGGCCCTAGGTAGCCCCATGGGAAGGGTGCAGTGTATGTTAAACACTGATGTGTTTTACATGTCCTGATAGTGAAATACTGCCAAATTTGTTTCTTCACTGTTGCAAGGCATATCTCTCTGCATTGCAGCCAGTTCACCTCCTGTACCGCCAGGGCGGTGAGACCGCGTGGCTGAAGATTGACCACCTTTGACCCGGCGGTCCACCTAACACCTCACGCGTATTATGAGTATCCTTTCCATCAGGGATTGCGTGGCGGCAGCCTGCCACGAAATCTTTGGCGGAAAGTGTACTGGCGACAGGAATAGTAATTCCTCTCTCCATGCCAGGATTCCCCAACCCCCCTCGATGTAGGAGGCCCACCCCTGACCCCATCAGAAGCCCCCCACCTCCCCTGGTCCCTATACTGACCCCCCACCCCGATCCCCTTAAGGACCCCCTCACCTCCTGCCCCCCCATCCTCGTACTTACCCTTCGCCCATGATCCCTGTACTGCCCCCCCTGCCCCCGATTCCTGTACTTACCCCCTGCCCCATTCCATGCACATACACACCACTTACATACATACATGCACACATCCATTCTCACTCATTCACACACACGGCCACAACAACCCCCACCTCTCGCATACAGGCATTCACCCAAGCACAAAAGACACTTGCACACACACGCACACAAACACACAACACCACCCCACCCCTCTCCATTCACACACACATTCACGCACACAACACCCCCCTACCCTGTCAGACGATCACCTTACCTGGTGGTCACGGTGGTTGTCTGGGAGGGAACGGGGTCCATGGCGCTTGCTCCACCCCCAGTGCCCTGCCAACACAACACTGCCACGCCGTTTACAATGTTGTGGTGACGTGGCGGTGGCAACAGAGCAAGCTCCACTAGACCGCCGACCGCCAGTATGGCTGCTGGGAGCTTCCCCACCAAATAGTGGCTGAGAGCAGCCAGCAGTCATAATATGGCAGTCTTCAGACCGCCAACACAGTCATATGGCGGCGGTGACTTCAGCGGTCTACGGAATAGACCGCTGAAGTCATAATGAGGGCCTTATTCTTTTGAAAATTCATATTTTAACTTGTGTAAGTTGGATGTTTGTCATTTTGGTCTTGTTTGATTTAGATAAATATTGCCTATTTTTCTAAACTGGTGTGGTGTCCATTTTGTAGTCTTTTCACTGTATTACTGTGTGTGTTGGTACAAATACTTTACTCATTGCTTCTGAGTTAAGCCTGCCTGCTCGTGCGAAGCTAGCAAGGGGGTGAGTGGGGTTACCCAGGTGTGCTTCTCCTTTGCCCTGACTAGAGTGAGGGTCCTTTCTTGACAGGGGGTAAACTGACTGCCAACCAAAGACCCCATTTCTAACAGTGGTTTATTAGATTGGTGGTAGGACAATAAAATACAAGAAACTATCTATCTAGAGATGGATTGTTTGGAAGAAGCCAGACCAGTGCGTATTGGAAAATAGCTAAGAACCAACTGGTTCGTTCAGCAGATATGCTTAGTTTTGCCAAGATAAAACTTCATCCAAAGATTGAAGAGTTCTTTCTGCTGGACTAGAGTGATTCTGAAAGAATGTAGGCAGTGAGATCGTCTGGTTTACATGGAAGTTCAACACTACTTTAGGAAGGAATTTCGAGTGAGTGCTCATAACCACTTTGTTAGAATGAAAAACAGTATATGGTTCTTGAGAACAGCTCTTGTATCTCGCTGACCCCCTGTGTTGAAGTTATCACAAATGGAAAGTTGCCTTCCACATGAGATGTTGTAGGGAAGCCTTATGGATGGGTTCAAAGGGATCTCGCATAAGGTGAGAAAGCAGTATATTGAGTTCCGAAGGAGGCGAGGGACCTCTAATGGGAGGGAAAACCTTCTTCAACCCTTCTAGGAAATCTAGGAAGTTTGAAAAAAGAGGTTTGTGATGGAAATTTCCTGTAGGCGGTAAGAGCTGCCAGATGAACCTTCATGGAAGAGAATTGCAAGCAAGATATAGCCAAATGTAGAAGATATGGTAGGATCTCATCTTCTTAGCAGGAAGTGGGATCCACATTCTAGAGGAACATCAGATGCAAAATCTCTTGCATTTAAAAGCGTAAGTGGAGCAAGTGGGAAGCTGCCAATATTCCTTGAGGATGTCCATGCAGTCTTGTGACAAGGTTGTGTCCATGCTACCCTAGCTCAGAAGCCATGCGGCCAAATTCAAGGAGTAGAGATTGTGGTGTACCATCTGGCCTCCGAATTTTGTTAGTCCGTTTGGCCTGCATGGCAGCTTGATCTGTGGACCGTGCGAGGGTTGAAGAAGGTCCGGCAACCACCATTGTCTCGTAAAGCTTGGGAGGCGTTCATTGGGCGTTGCAGCTGGTGGGCCTCATTCACAAAGGTAAACTTAGACCAAAAGTCTAAAGGCCCATATGATATGTATACTTTTTTTACGCCTCATTTGCGTCATTCGTGTTTACGCAAATTTGGCGCAAATGTAACTCCATATTTATATTTTGACATTAGACATGTCTAACGTCAAAATATAGGAGTTTGCACAATTTTTTGGACGAGTGAACCTATCTTGCGTCAATGAGATGCAAGTTAGGCGTTCCCTTCCAAAAAATGGTGCTATCCCCACAGCCCCATATTTATCCCCCAGGCTAAAATGACGCACAGGTGGGAGGAGGGGCTAAATAATGGTGCTTAGCTTGCTTAGCACCATTATTTAACGCCTGGGTCAGACCAGGCGTTGGGGGACCTCTGGACCAATTTCCATTGTTAAACACCATGGAATGGGTCCACACGTGCCCTCCTCAAGCCCTAGGAACACCCCCACCCCTACACCCACCAGAAGGACATCGGAGGATGGGGGACCACATCCCAGGTAAGTCCAGGTAAGTATTGTTTTCTATATTTTTTTTGCCATCGGAGGCCCTAACATGGGGACCCCTACATGGCACAGGGTGCAATGGCTATGCCCAAGGGACACTTGTCCCCTGTGCTGGCTACTGGGGGGATGAGCATGACTCCTGTCTTTCCTAAGATGAAAAGATACTACATGGACTTACCTTTGTAAGCACCAAAACGTCGTAAAATTAGACTTTTGGTCTAAACTTAGGTGCTGATTTAAGAGCCCCTATCGCTTCCTTGTGACACATTAGTGTCTTTTTTTTACACTAATGTGCTCCAACAAGGCAAAAATGACAGCGCCAAATTTACAAAGTGGTGCAATGCATGCATTGCACCACTTTGTAACCCTTTGCGCTACATTATGCCTGCGCCAGGCATAGTATATGCAAAGGGGGCTTTCCCCCGTTAGAGGGGCTGAAATAAATGGCACAAAGGAATCTAAAAGATTTCTTTGCTTCATTTATTTCAGCACTTTTAAACCCTGCTCAGAGCAGGTGTTAAAAGGAGGCATGCCATTGTTTTCAGTGGGCCTCAATGGGCTTTGCAGGAGTAGCGTTAAAGATTTTGACGCTAATCCTGCAAAGCTCTGAAATAGCGTCAAAAATGTTGATGCTTGTTCCCCTAACTACCTCCATGGCGCGCCGTATCTTAGATACGGTGCACATATGGTGGCGTTAGGGGAGTGCTAAGGGACGCAAGAAAAGTGGCGCTGCACTGGGTGCAGTGCCACTTTTCTTAAATCGGGGCCTTAGACTTTTGGTCTAAGTTCACCTTTGTGCATCAGGCCTGGTGTTCGCACGGAGCACCTATGAATTTTGACGCTTCCCCAGATTTACAAAACCATGTAAACCTGGGGATGCGCCAAAACATTTCACCTCCCGCGATGACGCATAACAAGGAGAAATAACTTTAATCATCCTCGTTTTGTCTTCTTTCCATGTGTGCCCACATAGAAAGAGGAAAACACCTCTCAGGACTGTTTTTGTGCAGGAAGGTGCCAAAGCAGCACCAGCACAGGGGAAAAGGACAGGAATGCCCGTTTTGGATAAATATGGGTGCATTCCTGCCCTTTCCCTTTGGCATAGGTCAGTGCAGCAAGAAGGCTTGCAGCGCTGCCCTGTGCCAAATCCCCATAGATGAGGGTGTAGGAGGCTGGACTGGCTTGTAGTGAGTACCTAGGGGTACTTGCACCTTGCACCAGGCCCAGTTATCCCTTATTAGTGTATAGCGTGTCTAGCAGCTTAGGCTGATAGATAATGGTAGCTTAGCAGAGCAGCTTAGGCTGAACTAGGAGACGAGTGAAGCTCTTACAGTACCACTAGTGTCATATGCACAATATCATAAGAAAACACAATACACAGATATATTAAAAATAAAGGTACTTTATTTTTATGACAATATGCCAAAAGTATCTCAGTGAGTACCCTCAGTATGAGGATAGCAAATATACACAAGATATATGTACACAATACCAAAAATATGCAGTATAGTATTAGAAAACAGTGCAAACAATGTATAGTTACAATAGGATGCAACGGGGACACATAGGGATAGGGGCAACACAAACCATATACTCCAAAAGTGGAATGCGAACCACGAATGGACCCCAAACCTATGTGACCTTGTAGAGGGTCGCTGGGACTGTAAGAAAACAGTGAGGGTTAGAAAAATAGCCCACCCCAAGACCCTGAAAAGTGAGTGCAAAGTGCACTAAAGTTCCCCAAAGAGCACAGAAGTCGTGATAGGGGAATTCTGCAGGAAAGACCAACACCAGCAATGCAACAACGATGGATTTCCCGACGAGAGTACCTGTGGAACAAGGGGACCAAGTCCAAAAGTTACGAGCAAGTCGAGAGTGGGCAGATGCCCAGGAAATGCCAGCTGTGGGTGCAAAGAAGCTGCTACTAGGAAGTAGAAGCTGAGGATTCTGCAGGAACGACAAGGGCTAGAGACTTCCCCTTTGGAGGATGGATGTCCCACGTCGTGAAGAGTCGTGCAGAAGTGATTTCCTGAAGAAAGACCGCAAACAAGCCTTGCTAGCTGCAAGTCATGCGGTTAGGGTTTTTGGATGCTGCTGTGGCCCAGGAGGGACCAGGTTGTCGCCAATTGCGTCAGGGGACAGAGGGGGCACCCAGCAAGACAAGGAGCCCTCTCAGAAGCAGGCAGCAACCGCAGAAGTGCCGGAACAGGCACTACGAAGTGGAGTGAAACAGTGCTCACCCGAAGTTGCACAAAGAAGTCCCACGCCGCCGGAGGACAACTCAGGAGGTCGTGCAATGCAGGTTAGAGTGCCGTGGACCCAGGCTTGGCTGTGCACAAAGGATTTCTGCCGGAAGTGCACAGAGGCCGGAGTAGCTGCAAAAGACGCGGTTCCCAGCAATGCAGTCTGGCGTGGGGAGGCAAGGACTTACCTCCACCAAACTTGGACTGAAGAGTCACTGGACTGTGGGAGTCACTTGGACAGAGTTGCTGGATTCAAGGGACCTCGCTCGTCGTGCTGAGAGGAGACCCAGGGGACCGGTGATGCAGTTCTTTGGTGCCTGCGGTAGCAGGGGGACGATTCCGTCGACCCACAGGAGATTTCTTCGGAGCTTCTAGTGCAGAGAGAAGGCAGACTACCCCCACAACATGCACCACCAGGAAAACAGCCAAGAAGGCGGCAGGATCAGCGTTACAGAGTTGCAGTAGTCGTCTTTGCTACTTTGTTGCAGTTTTGCAGGCTTCCAGCGCGGTCAGCAGTCGATTCCTTGGCAGAAGGTGAAGAGAGAGATGCAGAGGAACTCGGATGAGCTCTTGCATTCGTTATCTAAGGAAATCCCCAAAGCAGAGACCCTAAATAGCCAGAAAAGAGGGTTTGGCTACTTAGGAGAGAAGATAGGCTAGCAACACCTGAAGGAGCCTCTGACGTCACCTGCTGGCCCTGGCCACTCAGAGCAGTCTAGTGTGCCAGCAGCACCTCTGTTTCCAAGATGGCAGAGGTCTGGAGCACACTGGAGGAGCTCTGGGCACCTCCCAGGGGAGGTGCAGGTCAGGGGAGGGGTCACTCCCCTTTCCTTTGTCCAGTTTCGCGCCAGAGCAGGGCTGAGGGGTCCCTGAACCGGTGTAGACTGGCTTATGCAGAAATGGGCACCAAATGTGCCCATGAAAGCATTTCCAGAGGCTGGGGGAGGCTACTCCTCCCCTGCCTTAATACCATTTTCCAAAGGGAGAGGGTGTAACACCCTCTCTCTGAGGAAGTCCTTTGTTCTGCCATCCTGGGCCAAGCCTGGCTGGACCCCAGGAGGGCAGAAACCTGTCTGAGGGGTTGGCAACAGCAGCAGCTGCAGTGAAACCCCGGGAAAGGCAGTTTGGCAGTACCAGGGTCTGTGCTAGAGACCCTTGGGATCATGGGATTGTGCCACCTATGCCAGGATGGCATAGAGGGGGCAATTCCATGATCATAGACATGTTACATGGCCATATTCGGAGTTACCATTGTGAAGCTACACATAGGTAGTGACCTATATGTAGTGCACGTGTGTAATGGTGCCCCCGCACTCACAAAGTCTGGGGAATTGGCCCTGAACAATGTGGGGGCACCTTGGCTAGAGCCTCAGTGAGACAGTTAGTCATAACACAGGTAACACATTCAGGCACACTTATGAGCACTGGGGCCCTGGCTGGCAGGGTCCCAGTGACACATACAACTAAAACAACATATATACAGTGAAAAATGGGGGAAACATGCCAGGCAAGATGGTACTTTCCTACACAACCCCTCCCCCCCCCCAAACGAAGGACAATAAGACTAGCCATGACCTGATGAGTCTTCATTGTCTAAGTGGAAATATCTGGAGAGTCCATCTGCATTGGAGTGGGTACTCTCAGGTCTATGTTCCACTGTATAGTCCATTCCCTGTAGGGATATAGACCACCTCAACAATTTAGGATTTTCACCTTTCATTTGTTTTAGCCAAAGTAGAGGTTTGTGGTCTGTCTGAACAATGAAGTGAGTGCCAAACAGGTATGGCCTCAACTTCTTCAGTGCCCAGACCACAGCAAAGGCCTCCCTCTCTATGGCAGACCAACGCTTTTCTCTAGGGGTCAACCTCCTGCTGATAAAAGCAACAGGTTGATCCTGGCCCTCAGAATTAAGTTGTGAAAGGACTGCCCCTACCCCTAATTCAGATGCATCAATTTGGACAATGAATTTCTTGGAGTAACAGGCGCTTTTCAGGACAGGTGCAGAGCACATGGCCTGCTTCAGCTCCTCAAAAAGCTTTCTGACAGCTAGCTGTCCACAATACCTTTTTAGGCATTTTCTTTGAAGTGAGGTCATTAAGAGGGGCTGCAATGGAGCCATAGTTCTTTATGAACCTCCTATAGTACCCAGTGAGGCCTAAAAAGGCTCTCACCTGAGTCTGAGTAGTAGGAGGAACCCAATCTATAATAGTGTGGATTTTCCCCTGAAGTGGTGCAATCTGTTCTCCACCAACCAGGTGTCCCAGATAAACCACCTTCCCCTGCCCTATCTGGCACTTTGAAGCCTTGATAGTGAGGCCTGCCTTTTGCAGGGCCTCCAAAACTTTCCATAGGTGGACCAGGCCTCCAATGGTTGAAAATGCAGTTTTTGCTTTTGCATCTTCTGATAATTTGATCTGCCAATACCCTGCAGTCAAGTCAAAAGTGCTTAGATACTTGGCAGATGCCAGTGTATCTATGAGCTCATCTGCCCTGGGTATAGGGTGAGCATCAGTTTTGGTTACCTGGTTGAGACCTCTGTAGTCTACACAAAACCGCATTTCCTTCTTTCCATCCTTGGAATGAGGTTTTGGTACAAGTACCACAGGAGAGGCCCATGGACTTTCAGAGTGCTCAACCACTCCCAGTTCAAGCATTTTCTGCACCTGTTGCTTTATGCAGTCTCTGACATGGTCAGGCTGCCTATAGATCTTACTTTTGACAGGCAAGCTGTCTCCAGTATCTATAGTGTGCTCACACCAAGAAGTGGTACCTGGCACAGTAGAGAAGAGTTCAGAAAACTGACCCAGGAGATTTATGCAGTGGTCTTTCTGCTCAGCAGTAAGACAATCTGCCAAAACTACACCTTCCACTAGAGCACCTTGTTCTGTAGAAGAGAAGAGATCAGGGAGAGGGTCACTCTCTTCTTCCTGTCCCTCATCAGTTGCCATGAGCAGGGTGAGATCAGCCCTGTCATAGTAGGGTTTCAGGCGATTGACATGGAGCACCCTAAGGGGACTCCTGGCAGTGCCTATGTCAACTAAGTAGGTGACTTCACCCTTCTTTTCAACAATTATGTGGGGTCCACTCCATTTATCTTGGAGTGCTCTTGGGGCCACAGGCTCCAAGACCCACACTTTCTACCCTGGTTGGTACTGAACCAAAACAGCCTTCTGGTCATGCCATTGCTTTTGGAGCTCTTGGCTGGCCTGAAGGTTTTTACTGGCCTTTTTCATGTACTCAGCCATCCTTGATCTGAGGCCAAGTAAATAGTCCACTATGTCTTGCTTTGGAGCTTTTAAAGGTTGTTCCCAACCCTCCTTAACAAGTGTTAGAGGACCTCTCACAGGGTGTCCAAATAGGAGTTCAAAGGGGCTGAAGCCCACTCCTTTTTGGGGTACCTCCCTGTAAGCAAAAAGGAGGCATGGTAAAAAGGTATCCCATCTCCTGCGGAGTTTTTCAGGGAGTCCCATAATCATGCCTTTGAGAGTTTTGTTAAATCTCTCTACCAGTCCATTTGTTTGTGGATGATAGGGTGTTGTGAACTTGTATGTCACACCACACTCCTTCCACATGGCCTTTAAGTAAGCAGACATGAAATTGCTTCCCCTGTCTGATACTACCTCTTTTGGGAAGCCCACCCTGGAAAAGATTCCCAGGAGGGCCTTTGCCACTGCAGGAGCTGTAGTGGTCCTTAGAGGAATTGCTTCAGGATATCTGGTGGCATGGTCCACTACCACCAAGATAAACCTATTGCCTGAAGCAGTAGGAGGGTCAAGGGGTCCAACTATGTCAACCCCTACCCTTTAAAAGGGGACCCCAACCACAGGCAGTGGAATAAGGGGTGCCTTTGGAGTGTCACCTGTCTTGCCACTGGTTTGACAGGTTTCACAGGACTTACAAAATTCCTTTGTGTCCTCTGACATTCTAGGCCAATGAAACAGGGGAACAAGCCTGTCCCAAGTTTTCATTTCCCACAAATGTCCAGCTAAGGGAATGTCGTGGGCTAGAGTTAGGAGGAACTTTCTGTACTCCTGAGGAATCACCAATCTCCTGGCAGTTCCAGGTTTTGGATCCCTTGCTTCAGTGTACAAGAGGTTGTCCTCCCAGTAAACTCTGTGAGAGTCACTGACATCCCCATTTGCTTGTTTGACAGCTTGCTGTCTTAGACCCTCTAGTGTGGGACAGGTCTGCTGTGCCACACTCAGCTCCTCCCTGGCAGGCCCCCCTTCACCCAAAAGCTCAGCAGTGTCTGCTTCCAGCTCCTCTGGTGTAGGTTCTGCACAGGGTGGAAATTCTTCTTCCTCAGAAGTAGAATCCACTGTAGAGGGAGGGATAGTAGTTAGTGCTTTACTTATACTAGCCCTAGCTTTAGGGAGCACTTGGTCCATTCTTCCAGGATCCAAGTCACCCTGTCCTTTTTGCTTTTTGGCCTGAGCCCTGGTTAAAGCAAAAATATGCCCTGGAATGCCCAGTAGACAGTCTACAGGTAAACTGAGGCAACCACAACTTTCTTTGGACCAGTAACCCCCCCCCCCAGTTGAGATTTACAACAGCCATGGGGTGGCTAAGTGTGTTGTTGTGAGCATCGGTTACTTGGTACTGGTGACCAAGTAGGTGTTGTTCAGGGTGGACCAGTTTCTCTATTACCATTGTAACACTGGCACCTGTGTCCCTGTAGGCCTGAACCTCAACACCATTTATTAGGGGTAGTTGCTTGTACTTATCCATGTTAAGGGGACAAGCAACTAAGGTGGCTAAATCAATAGCCCCCTCAGAGACTAACACAGCCTCTGTGGTCTCCCTAACAAGACCAACCCCAACTAAGTTACCAAAAGTGAGCCCAGCTACTCCCTTGGATTGGCTATTAGTAGGTTTGCTCCCACCACTACTGCTATTTGTAGGGACACTAGGTGTAGCAGTAGGGGTTGTAGTGGTAGGAGGCTTGGTGCTTTTCTTTGGACAACTGGGATCTATTGTCCAATGGCCTTTTATTTTACATAAATAGCACCATGGTTTCTTTTCTTTGTTTTGATTAGAAGAGGATTTGGGCCCACCACCCCCACCAGAGTGTTTTTGTGGGCTGATGAAGACTCATTTTTAGATTTGTCCCCACCCTTGTCAGAAGACTTACCATCCTTCTTCTTATTGCCATCTTTGTCACCCCCTGTATGAACTTTTCTGTTCACCCTTGTTCTGACCCATTTGTCTGCCTTCTTTCCCAATTCTTGGGGAGAGGTCAGATAAGAGTCCACCAGGTACTGGTGCAACAAATCAGACACACAATTATTAAGAATATGCTCTCTCAGGATTAAGTTATACAGGCTTTCATAATCAGTAACTTTACTGCCATGTAACCACCCCTCCAAGGCCTTCACTGAATGGTCAACAAAGTCTACCCAGTCTTGTGAAGACTCCTTTTTGGTCTCTCTGTACTTCATCCTGTACTGTTCAGTGGTTAAGCCATAACCATCTAGGAGTGCATTCTTAAGAACTGCAAAATTATTGGCATCACTTTCTTTTACAGTAAGGAGCCTATCCCTACCCTTTCCACTAAATGATAGCCATAGGATAGCAGCCCACTGCCTTTGAGGGACATCCTGTACAACACAGGCCCTCTCAAGTGCAGCAAACCACTTGTTAATGTCATCCCCCTCCTTATAAGGGGGAACTATCTTGTGCAGATTCCTGGAATCATGCTCTTTTGCAGGATGACTATGGGGAATACTGCTGCTGCCACCATGGGTTTCTAAACCCAATTTCTGTCTTTCTCTTTCTATCTCTAAGGACTGTCTATCTAAATCCAGCTGTTGCTTCTTGAGCTTCAGCCTGGATTCCTCCACTCTCAATCTATTGAGCTCCCTTTCTTTTTTTTTTTTTTGTAAATCTGTTTATTAAACTTAATACAAAACAAGGCACAAAAGTATCAGTACTTAACATATGACTTGGTGAGAAAACACCCATCCTCTCTCTAAATGCTTTTCTGAACGTTTGTACATTACATTGCACAACACTGCTGTATTTTAGTGTACTGGCTTTCCATAAATATTATATAACTAGTAACATTTGACATGAAGATATGTTATTCTTAAACATATATGTTGGCGTCAATTATTATAGTGGAGGCATATAACTGTACAGGCTCTAAAGGGCTACATTTCTGTATGTGCGCTTTGGTATGGGGGGATAACAGTATCGTGGAGCGGCTTGTGAGTAGATATAATATGAGCTAGGTCTGGTGGTACAATAGCTTGGGGCAGTTTAGGGCAAACTCAATTGTTATGGATAGTTTTAGTAATTGCGTATCCTAAGAATTTTGAAGGCGCTGACTCATGGTGGGTATTTGTCATCTCTGGATTCAATTCTAACTACAAAGAGGTCCCAGCTTTCAGTCCCGCCCTGTATCTGACCTCTATGTTGTAATTGCCTCAGGGTTTGAGATTCCGCCAATGTGTAATCATGTAGGTCTCAGAGCCAGAGGGAGAGAGGAGGGGCATTTGGGGCCTTCCAATGTGTAGCTATCAGGCGTTTATATGTCACGAATGCTAAATCTACAAACTTGTGAATGTGTTTATCGTTTTTTGTGCGGTGTCGTATATTAAGCAAGCAGGATTCTGGAGTAGGGGTTAGCGGTTGGTCTATCAGGTCTGCGGTTATAGCAACTATTTGGTTCCAGCCAGTGTTGATCGTGTGACATTCCCAAACCATATGGTAGAAAGTTGCTGCGGGGGTAGCGCATCTCGGACGTATGGAGTTAGCTCCTGGGTATATTTTATGAATACGGGCAGGGGAAAGATATGCATGATGCACATAATTAAATTGCGTATATCTTAGTCTGAAGTTGCGAGATACGGACTTGATGGAAGTGAGGGCTGTGTCCCAGGATTTTTGTGCTATTGGTACAGGAAGGGCAGAATCCCAGCGATGCTTGACCTGGGTTAGAGCTTTGCAGCTTCTTGTTAGGAGTACTTTGTATAGTTTAGAAACAACGCGTTTTGCTTCGCCCATAGAGAGTATTGTAGTAAGTAGGAGGGATTCATTTGGCTCATTGTGTCCGCAGCCCCATATGTTACGTAGGAGATTAGTTATGGCATTGAATGTCAAAAAGGCTTGTGGTTGCATTATCTCCGTGGCCACCATATCCTCAAACCTGATTGCTCTGGAGTCATTATATAGGTCTCCTGTGTTCAGAGTATTAACCGCCCGTACATCGTGATGAGAGGATAGTGCGTGAATGCCCGGCAGCTGTAGTACTGGGATTAGGGGAGAGTAGGGGAGGGGCTGCCTTTTGCCCTGTACGTATCTCTTCCAACAGTGTCTAGCCGAATCAAGCAGGGGCGTATTATGTAGTAGGTGAGGGAGCCCTGTTAATAACCATGTCAGTATCATTGTTGGAGTTGTATAAGCCATTATTGCTGTAGACTCTGCATTGGACGGCTCGTTGAGCCATTTAGTGACCCATTGAAGTTGGGCTGCTGCATAATATAGCTCCAAGTTCGGCATGCCCAGACCACCCTCCTCCTGTGGATATTGTGTGGTAGTTAGGGCTACTCTGCGCCTGTCTCTGCCCCATAGCAGGTCAGTTAGTAGGGAATGCACTTTGTGGAAAAACGAGCGTGGTAGAGTCAACGGGAGTGCAGAGAAATAATATAAGAATCTTGGTAATATCAGCATTTTAACTATTGCTATCCGGCCCATAGGCGATAAGGGCAAGGAGTTCCAAAATGTCAAGGAGCCTCGGGTGGAGCGAAGCAGCCTGTCTAAGTTACCTTCTCTTAGGTCTGACATAGAATGATATACTTGAACACCCAAATATTTGAAGGTTTGGTGAGACCATGGTAGTTGATGCATGGGGAGGGATGCTCGTTGTTTAGGGGGCAAGCAAGTAAGAGGGAAGATACAGGATTTAGACCAATTCACATGTAAGCCAGATACAAGAGCAAACCTATTCAGTATATGCATTATCTTAGGCAGGGAGACAGAGTGATTACGCAAATATACCAGGGCGTCATCCGCGTACAAGGATACTATGTGATATGTGTCGAACTCCCTTATGCCCCATTTGTGCGCACCATTTCTGAGCTTAATTGCAAGTGGTTCCATAGCTATTGCAAACAGTAATGGTGAGAGCGGGCAACCCTGCCTGGTTCCTCTTCACAGGAAAGGCCTCCGACACTACCTGACCGGTTTTAACTCGGGCTGTTGGTTTGGAATATAGTGTAGCAATCCAGTTAATGAAGCCACTCCGGAATCCAAACGCCTTGAGGGTACTGAATAGATATTCCCAACCCAATGTATCAAACGCCTTCTCTATGTCTAGTGACACGGTCACACTATCTGGGTCAGTGGTATTGTGCATGATACGGATTAGGCGCCTTATATTCAAAAAAGTGTTTTTTCCCGGGATGAATCCTGACTGGTCAGGGTGTATTAAGTGTGGTAAATGGGGGAGCAATCTGTTTGCTAGGATTTTCCCTAGATGTTTGCAATCAGTGTTCAGTAGCGAGAGTGGTCTATATGATCTGACATCCAGTGGGTCGCGCCTCGGCTTGGGTAGGACCACTATTAGTGCTTCCCTCATAGAATCTGGCAATTGTTTTCTATTGCGTGCTTCGTTAAACACCTCCAACAGAGGCTGTAACAAATGATTGCTTTGCGAGTTGTAATATTCTGGTGGTAGACCGTCAGTGCCAGGGGTCTTGCCGCGTGCCATCTGAGAGAGGGCCAAGCGAAGCTCTTCAATAGTAATGGGGCCATCTAGGATATCAGCGTTGTTGACGACGTTCGAGTTTTGGGGAATCTGAACTAGAAATTCGGTCAGTTGTTGTTCTGTAGCGGAGATAGAGGATTGGTATAGCGTGTAATAGTATGTATAGAAGGCTTTGTTGATGTCAGTTTGAGTGTTAACCACCATACCCGTTTGCAATTTGATAGCTCCTATCGGCGATGATTGCGGTGATTGTCGCACTAACCATGCCAGCAATTTGCCCGATCTGTCCCCCTCAGCATGTTGTCTCGTTTTAAAGTGTCTATAGTTGTGTCTGCTAAGACTGTCATCTGTTTCTCTGTATTTTGCTTTCAGTGATGTTAGCGTTTCTGTTGGGGTTTTATTTGTTGAGACTTCAGTCTCCGCCCTATGTATTTTGGCTTCCAATTTTAGTAACTCTGAAGTCAGCATTTTCTTAATGCCCACCGACGCTGCCAGACAGTGTCCTCTGATTACTACTTTATGTGCATCCCACTCAGTGGCTCTGGTTGATGTTGTGTTTTTATTTAGAGAGAAATAGGTCGACAGGCATGTAGCCAATTCAGTGTTAAAAGGGGGGTCAGTCAGGGCGTCTGGTTGCAGGCGCCATGTTGGAATGCTGGCATGTATGTATCCCCATAGCAATATGGAGTAGTGTGGGTTATGGTCTGATATAGTACGGGCTAGGTAGCCAGACGAAGTTACCTTTGGGATTATGTTAGCTGTAGCGAAGAACATATCCAGCCTAGTGTAAAGTTTGTGCACTGGTGAGTAGAACGAGTACTCGCGTAATGTGGGGTGGGAAGTTCTCCAAATTTCGCTTAGCCCGTTATTAGAAGCCCAGTCTACCAGGTCAAGCGATGCTCGTTTAGCCGGGGCGCGATCCAGCGGAGGGGTAGAGCGATCTTTCAAGATATCTAGAACGCAGTTAAAGTCGCCTCCCCATATGGCATCTGTTGCGGGGTCGCTGAGCACGCTACTGCCCAATGTCCCAAGGAAGTCCCGTTGGTTTGTGTTTGGAGTATATAATGTTATCAGGGCTAAGGGGCCTCCGTCTAAGGTACCCTCCAGCACTACGTACCGCCCGTTTGGGTCGCATTGTTTGCGGGACATGGTATATGGGACCCGGGGACTATCCAGATTACAGCTCCTCTGGCATATGTCGAGAAGGTGGTCCCATACAATTGGCCTTTCCATTTTGTTTTGGTATATGCCAACGAGGACTCATCTAGATGTGTCTCTTGCAACATGGATATGTGGATCTGGTGCCTCCTTAGGTATGTATAAATCCGTTGCCTTTTGCCTGCGGATGCCATGCCCTTTACATTCCATGTGAGAATTTTATAATGTGCGGTACAGCGCTTATTTTGGAATGCCATGGGATCTAAGTGAAATAGAGTGGGGGGGTGCCGTCTGTGGTTGCGCAAGCCCGATTTTCTTTGTTGTTTGATACCTATACATATCGTCTAGCCTCTTGGCTACTGGAGTGTGAGACCTGTCTTTAAGGTTTACATTGTAGTGTTGCGCTCTGCAGATAATACATGTCAATACATATAACAGTAAAATGTTCCTATTACCTACAGCTATAAGATCTGCTATATTTAGCAACAGTGGCAGTTGTGGTAAAAACAAGGGGGTAACGAAACTTGTCATCTTGGGGTAACGGTCCATATGGAGCGGGGGGTGTTCCATGACTACAGGTGGTTGAGTGTCTTAGACCCGGCCTATTTTACGTATGTTGGTGTCCATGTTAAACAGGAGCGGCAACGAGCCGAGCACACAAAGTAAGGAAAGTGATTATGTGATTACAAACGACTAAACCATCCAGTTAGGAACTGCGGATGGGATGGCCTACATTGTTCAGAGTCAAAGATTTAACAAATGTTGTCTGCTGATTTTGGAGTGAGGTTGGGGCCTCGGGCAGTGTCCGTTGTGTCAGAGTTTAACTCTAGGTCAGGTTCTACTTCTGATTGCCCAGATAGAGAAGTCGGTGATGCATTGGCAAAACGTAGCGTAGACTGTAGTAGTAGCGATCGTTCAACTCGCGATTGTTCAGGGGATGGTTTGTTGTCTTGTTTACTGCAAGGTCTATGTTTATTCCTCGGGGGAAGGCTTTTGTCCTTAGAGGGTAGTGGGTCAGCTAGGCCTTTTGCATGGAGCCATGTCCATGCGTCTTCAGGAGTAGTGAAAAAAAGAGTGCGAGTATTGTCTTGTATACAGAGTTTAGCGGGGAACAACAAGGAGTGTTTAATATTGTGTTCTCTTAGATGCTCTTTGATCCGGTAGAATGAATTTCGTTTTTTTTGTACCTCTACTGTGAAATCCGGATAGGCGGTTATTTGTGTGCTCTCAAAGTGTATTGGGCCTATTTTTCGGAATAGTTGTAGTATAAGGTCTCTATCACGATAGTTCAGTAGTTTTGCTATGAGGGGACGTGGATAAGCACCCGGTGGGGGAGGTCTGCCCGGGACCCTGTGGGCGCGTTCTATTGAAAAAAACTTTGGAACGTTATTTTTCAGCACCGATTCAATCAGCCATTGTTCGATAAAGAGTTCTGTATTTGGGCCTTCAGCGCGTTCCGGAAATCCCACGAACCGGATGTTGTTTCGACGCGATCTGCCTTCGGATTCTTCGGCTCTGCGTTTAAGTGTCTCAACTTCTGCTGTTATAGCACTTAGTCGGGATTTAACCTCAAGCATAGATGGTGTGAGGTGCAACGTGTCTTTTTCAAGCTCAGCGACCTTTTCTGCTAGCGCCTGTTGGTCCGCGCGAAGCAGGTTAACATCTTCTGTGATTGAGCCAATCTTCGCTTCCAGTGTTATTTTAGTATCAAGTATGGCTTGTAGCACTTTTTCGAACTGTGTTGAGTGCGTTTGTAATGTCTCTTCCATTTTCTGAAGGGTTTGGTATGTGTCTGTAGCCCCGGATGTTAGAGGCGGTTTAGTGGGGTCCATGGTTCCTGGGGGCGCACGTGGGGTCTTTGGTTTTCCCATCGGGTGGTTCCCGTTCAGATTTATTGCTGCTCTCTAAATTCAGCGTTGTGTTGTCTGATTTTATCGCATTGGCAAAGTGCTACGGCGCCAGCGGCACGTCTCATATGGTGTATAGAGGTCTAACTGCGACACGGTGCCTGAGGATGTCAGGCGGCCTCCCGTTTTCCCACTGCACACATGCCAACTGGCGACAACTAGGTCAGTTGCTTCTGTAGTTTATTTACTCCTGCGTTTCTATTAATTTTTGTGCTGATGTGGCATCAGCTTTTCATGGATCCTAGGACCAGGCACTTCTACTCTTTGGTTGCCCCTGCTGTGGTGATCCGACGCATTCCTGCGCGGCCGCAACCCACTATATCTGAATCACGTTGTTTTAGCCCCTCTAGGATCTGTATTCCCTTGTATCTGGTGGCCTTTCAGGTATTGTCACGGCCAACTAAGGGCCCACGTGAACTCCAGAGGGGCACAGGATTCCCCCGGAGCACTCAGCTCGGCACGCCAGGCGCCCTTTGACCGCAGCCACGTCGGGGCGGGGTCCTCAAGGCACGGTGACTACAAGGGTAATTCACCACTCACCGCCCATAGGGAGTTCCGTCGTTCTGCTCGATCACGGCTCCGGCCGCCACAGTTTTTCAGATCCCACAGCGCTCGGGCGTCTCCCATTGCGATCGCGCGGCGGCAGAGGGCGCCCCGAGCGTCCCTCGGATCAGGCGCGAGCCAGGCGCCCCAAGCAACTCCCTCGGCTCTCCGCCCGCTGCCGCCTCCGTCCCGTTGGTTCCGCGGCTGGGGGGGGATGGTTCTCACCCCCGCAGCGGGTCACGGCGTCTTTTATCAGGATCCTTTTTGTAGGCCGGGTCGGAGCTGCGAATTATGCGTCCGACCCGGTCGCCATCTTGGACACGCCCCTTGAGCTCCCTTTCTAACACTCTGTCATCAGGGTGGGTGGGAGGGATATGCCTAGAAACAGAAGTATGGTGAGAATGAACAGAAGGAGACCTGGCCCTAACAGATGGCACCCTAACAACTTGGCTAACAGGAACAGCCCTTCTACTATGATGAGAAGGAATACTCTTACTGTGATGTGAGACCACACTATCTGTATGATGTGACTCTACATCAGTACCAGCTATGCTAGGCTGTCTGCTAATGGGCAGGCTAGGAAGTTTCCCTTCTAAATCTTTTGCTAGGGGTGCCCCAGGATCAGATTGGGAACCATCAGCTAACTTTTCAACAGAAGTGCCACCTCTGGCCTTATCCTGTTCAACACGCATATTCATCAACAGTTCTCTAGGGGGATTCTTCCCAACACTTAAACCTCTTTCTATGCTGAGACTCCTTGCTCCTTTCCAGCTAAGGTGATCATAAGCAAGTTTGGACAGATCAACAGTTTGGCCTGTGCCAGACATTTTTAGAAAGTGTTTAAGTGATAGAAAAAGTGAGAAAAAAGTTTTTCAGAACTTTTGGAAAGACAGAAAAAAACTTTTTAAACTTTTAAAGAATTTTTTTGAAAGTTTAGAAGTACTTTTCAGCACTTTAGAAAAGGAGTGAGAAAAGAAAAGCAAAACTTTTTGGTTAGGTGTACATACACTGAACTTGTTTTGTATATTTTTCTCTTATGAAAAGTACAATGACAAAAGTGGTAAGTAGTTACAAAGCACTTATCCCACCGCTGCACAACCAATGTGGGAGGCTGGACTGGCTTGTAGTGAGTACCTAGGGGTACTTACACCTTGCACCAGGCCCAGTTATCCCTTATTAGTGTATAGGGTGTCTAGCAGCTTAGGCTGATAGATAATGGTAGCTTAGCAGAGCAGCTTAGGCTGAACTAGGAGACAAGTGAAGCTCTTGCAGTACCACTAGTGTCATATGCACAATATCATAAGAAAACACAATACACAGATATACTAAAAATAAAGGTACTTTATTTTTATGACAATATGCCAAAAGTATCTCAGTGAGTACCCTCAGTATGAGGATAGCAAATATACACAAGATATATGTACACAATACCACAAATATGCAGTATAGTATTAGAAAACAGTGCAAACAATGTATAGTTACAATAGGATGCAATGGGGACACATAGGGATAGGGGCAACACAAACCATGTACTCCAAAAGTGGAATGCGAACCACGAATGGACCCCAAACCTATGTGACCTTGTAGAGGGTCGCTGGGACTGTAAGAAAACAGTGAGGGTTAGAAAAATAGCCCACCCCAAGACCCTGAAAAGTGAGTGCAAAGTGCACTAAAGTTCCCCAAAGAGCACAGAAGTCGTGATAGGGGAATTCTGCAGGAAAGACCAACACCAGCAATGCAACAACAATGGATTTCCCGATGAGAGTACCTGTGGAACAAGGGGACCAAGTCCATAAGTTACGAGCAAGTCGAGAGTGGGCAGATGCCCAGGAAATGCCAGCTGTGGGTGCAAAGAAGCTAGCTGCTACTAGGAAGTAGAAGCTGAGGATTCTGCAGGAACGACAAGGGCTAGAGACTTCCCCTTTGGAGTATGGATGTCCCACGTCGTGAAGAGTCGTGCAGAAGTGTTTTCCTGAAGAAAGACCGCAAACAAGCCTTGCTAGCTGCAAGTCGTGCGGTTAGGGTTTTTGGATGCTGCTGTGGCCCAGGAGGGACCAGGATGTCGCCAATTGCGTCAGGGGACAGAGGGGGCGCCCAGCAAGACAAGGAGCCTTCTCAGAAGCAGGCAGCACCCGCAGAAGTGCCAGAACTGGCACTACGAAGTGGAGTGAAACGGTGCTCACCCGAAGTTGCACAAAGGAGTCCCACGCCGCCGGAGGACAACTCAGGCGGTCGTGCAATGCAGGTTAGAGTGCCGTGGACCCAGGCTTGGCTGTGCTCAAAGGATTTCCGCCGGAAGTGCACAGAGGCCGGAGTAGCTGCAAAAGATGCGGTTCCCAGCAATGCAGTCTGGCGTGGGGAGGCAAGGACTTACCTCCACCAAACTTGGACTGAAGAGTCACTGGACTGTGGGAGTCACTTGGACAGAGTTGCTGGATTCAAGGGACCTCGCTCGTCGTGCTGAGAGGAGACCCAGGGGACCGGTGATGCAGTTCTTTGGTGCCTGCGGTAGCAGGGGGACGATTCCGTCGACCCACGGGAGATTTCTTCGGAGCTTCTAGTGCAGAGAGGAGGCAGACTACCCCCACAGCATGCACCACCAGGAAAACAGTCGAGAAGGCGGCAGGATCAGCGTTACAGAGTTGCAGTAGTCGTCTTCGCTACTTTGTTGCAGTTTTGCAGGCTTCCAGGGCGGTCAGCAGTCGATTCCTTGGCAGAAAGTGAAGAGAGAGATGCAGAGGAACTCGGATGAGCTCTTGCATTCGTTATCTAAGGAAATTCCCAAAGCAGAGACCCTAAATAGCCAGAAAAGAGGGTTTGGCTACTTAGGAGAGAAGATAGGCTAGCAACACCTGAAGGAGCCTATCAGAAGGAGTCTCTGACGTCACCTGCTGGCCCTGGCCAGTCAGAGCAGTCCAGTGTGCCAGCAGCACCTCTGTTTCCAAGATGGCAGAGGTCTGGAGCACACTGGAGGAGATCTGGGCACCTCCCAGGGGAGGTGCAGGTCAGGGGAGTGGTCACTCCCCTTTCCTTTGTCCAGTTTCGCGCCAGAGCAGGGATGAGGGGTCCCTGAACCGGTGTAGACTGGCTTATGCAGAAATGGGCACCATGTGTGCCCATGAAAGCATTTCCAGAGGCTGGGGGAGGCTACTCCTCCCCTGCCTTAACACCATTTTCCAAAGGGAGAGGGTGTAACACCCTCTCTCTGAGGAAGTCCTTTGTTCTGCCATCCTGGGCCAAGCCTGGCTGGACCCCAGGAGGGCAGAAACCTGTCTGAGGGGTTGGCAGCAGCAGCAGCTGCAGTGAAACCCCGAGAAAGGCAGTTTGGCAGTACCAGGGTCTGTGCTTGAGACCCGTGGGATCATGGGATTGTGCCAACTATGCCAGGATGGCATAGAGGGGGCAATTCCATGATCATAGACATGTTACATGGCCATATTCGGAGTTACCATTGTGAAGCTACACATAGGTAGTGACCTATATGTAGTGCACGCGTGTAATGGTGTCCCCACACTCACAAAGTCCGGGGAATTGGCCCTGAACAATGTGGGGGCACCTTGGCTAGTGCCAGGGTGCCCACACACTAAGTAACTTAGCACCCAACCTTTACCAGGTAAAGGTTAGACACATAGGTGACTTATAAATTACTTAAGTGCAGTGTAAAATGGCTGTGAAATAACGTGGACGTTATTTCACTCAGGCTGCAGTGGCAGGCCTGTGTAAGAATTGTCAGAGCTCCCTATGGGTGGCAAAAGAAATGCTGCAGCCCATAGGGATCTCCTGGAACCCCAATACCCTGGGTACCTCAGTACCATATACTATGGAATTATAAGGGTGTTCCAGTGTGCCAATGTAAATTGGTAAAATTGGTCACTAGCCTGTTAGTGACAATTTGAAAGAAATGAGAGAGCATAACCACTGAGGTTCTGGATAGCAGAGCCTCAGTGAGACAGTTAGTCATAACACAGGTAACACATTCAGGCACACTTATGAGCACTGGGGCCCTGGCTGGCAGGGTCCCAGTGACACATACAACTAAAACAACATATATATAGTGAAAAATGGGGGTAACATGCCAGGCAAGATGGTACTTTCCTACAGAGGGCCAGAGCTTCTCTTTTCATCTCTCTCTCTCTCTCTCTCAACCCAATAGTTCAAACATGCGTCCTGATGACCTCATAGATCACAACGTGAAGTCCAATGGCAGATTTTTTTTTTTTGCCTTTTCTGCTTTTTATTGTGAGCAAACTCTTACCGTTTGAGAGTAAGACTTTGAACACGTGTTTTGAACATTTTTATCTTGGTGTGTACAGCCTGTTCCTTGTACCTTGAAGCATTGTTTTTGTGTCACATACAATATTACAGAAGTAGTTTTTGTGTTAAATCCATGGTGAATGCAATCAGTAATGTGACGGATATCACATTTACACATGTATTTAGAAAGGACGGATGTAATGCATAAAGAAAGACAAATGGAGTTGAATAGCACAACTTCCTTGGATATATATATATATATATATATATATATATATACATCACAAAACAGTGGTGTTTAACTTTGCAACTGTAGCAATCTTAAACAGAAAATACTTTGAATGTACAGATAAACCCTCAGAACATTTTACGCTTTTATATCACACACATTTAAAATGTTGTGCCATGTGCAGATTATGAAACAATATTTATTCAAACAAGACTTCAGGATTCTACTTGGAATGTTGTTGCTTTACTTAAAAGTCTTGTAAATTTTAACCTGAAAGCGAGTAAATATCTTATTTAATATGAATTCTAGAAGTATAACTGGTTATGGAGCCTGAGGAGCCCAGAGGGCTTCGGGATGACTGGACAGGCACCTATGAGATGAAGGAGCAGAAGGGGAGTCCATCTACTCAGTGGATCGCAGGACCCTTAGGAATTTCTCAAGGGTGCTCCATGTAAAACACCTCAAAGCAGTCTTGGCGAGGTCCGAAACATGCATGCTCCTGGTGACAGATGAGGGATTGGAGGAGGAGAGCAAGCCTCTAGACCTCCTGTCTGCCCAGGAGCACGATGGGTCAATGTTGGGTGTCAACCTATCCCCCACTATGATCCCAGAACAGCAGATGTGTGTTTTCACTGTGTTACTTCTGGGCAGGTTAAAACTCTACCAGAGTGTCCTTCTGGTCGTTTCAGAGTTTCGTAACCTCTTGACTGGCCATAAGATTGCTTTTCGCCTTTTCCCAGAAGCGGTACATCTGGATGCGGACAACCAGCATGTAGCTGACCACATCTTGATGGGGCTTTCTGGGAGCTTGTTCCCACCAATCTCTTATAAGGCTAAAAGGCCTCCTAACAGGGTGGCTATAGAGGAGCTTCAAGAAGCTAAACCCAACCCCCCGCTTTGGAAACTCCCTGCAGGCGGAGAGAAGGCGTGCCAGGAGCACATCCCACTTACGCCTCCTGGGCTCAGGTAGGCCCATTATCATGCCCTTAAGTGTCTTGTTGAATCTTTATACTAGACAGTTGGTTTAGAGGTGATAGGCGGTGAATAACTATAAGTTAGTCCACACTCATCCTGCATGGACTTCATGTACGCTGACATGAAGTTAGTGCCCCTGTCAGACTCAACTTCTTTGGGAAACCCCACACAGAAAAAAGTCCACATCAGGGCCCTGGCCACTGCAGGTGCACTAACTGGCCTCAGGGTAGCAGGTGGTGTAGTCTACCAACACAAGGAAAAATTAGTGCAGCACACAAACAACCAAGACCAGGTTGAACCTGTTGCCTAAAGCTGTCTTGGGATCCAAGGGTTTAACAATGTCGATGCCTACCTTAACAGTGGGAGTGCCAATGACAGGTAATGGGTTCAGAGGAGCCTTGAGCTTTTTCCCTGACTTCCCACTAGCCTGGCAGGTAGGACAGGACCTATAGAATGCATCTGAGGCCATCTTCGTCCAGGGCCAATAGAAGTGGGCAACAAGCCTGGCAAAGGACTTGTCTTAGATGTCCTCCTAGGGGTTTGTCATGAACCAAACCTAGTAGGAAAGTCCTGTAACACTGGGGGACCACCATCATACGGGCTGCCCCAGATCCTAGAACCTTAGGCTCACTATATAGGAGATCATTCTCCCAATACATCAGGTATTCCCCAGATGTGTCACCTGCTGCCTGGACCTTAACTTGCCACCTCAACCATCTTGATTGGGACACTCATTCTGTGCTTTGCAGAATTCCTCCCTGGTGGGCCCACCCTCAACTTGCCAGCCAGCAAGCTCAAGCAGGTCACTCAGGATGGCATTGTCCTCCCTGGTTGGCTCAGTGGCATCCTCCTTAGGTGCCCTGTCAACCTCGACTGTCGGAACTTCAGGGGCAGGTTTCCCACCCCATTTCCCCTTTTTTTCTAGACAGCTGCCTAGTCCGTTGTTCCAGCCTCCAGAAGCCCTTGACTCCCTTCCTGGGTAGTAATGGACTGTGTGGTCACACACACCCATTCAGGCAATCCCAACATCTCCAAGTGTGACCTAAGATCTACCTCCCTCCAGATAGTGTGATACATGTTGTTGCCCAACAGACAATCTACAGGCATGGCAGGGATCACAGGTACTTTTAGAGAACCTGAGACACCCCTCATCCCCACTCAAGGGGAATTAGAGCCACCGCTAAATGACTCATGATTGTCGGCAACTATGACTTGCTAGAATGTGTTAGGGAGGACCTGCTCTGTGGACATCAGCTGACACATCACAGTAGTGTCCTATGTCATGCAGAGTCTCCACCATTGCCCATCAATAGTGACCAACTGCCTGTACTTTAGCACTGGTTAGACGTTTTGGCAGGCATATGGGCCTTTGGAAGTCGTATGGGCCCTCCACAGGGAAACTAGGGTGATCTCTATCAACTCCCTAAAGCTTGATCATTGGGGTCACATAAAACGTCTGTATTTTGTGTGTGGGACAGCGGGACCAAATTGAGACACGTCTTAAAGCATCAATATATCCCTGTCCCCTCCCACCACTGTCATCTGCAATGAGGTTATACAGGACTGCTCTCTTGAAGCCCACACCTGGTACCACTGTAGATGATTATTTACAGCAATCAATTAAAAAACTTTAAACTGCGGAACAATGTCTATCTCTGTCATCTCCCCCAGGAACTGAGTCAATACAGGCCCACTTTGCTCCAACCATGGCCAATACAGGCTCTCATTCGCTGCTACAAGTGGTAACCCCTCAGTCTCTATATACTGTAATTAGCCAATTAGAGCCTGTTTCCATTACTATGTATAACTGTAAGCTTTCAAGATCGCACAGGTGCAGTGTTCAAGTGTAAAAGTCTGAACAGATGCTAGATCATGTGTGTGAAGAACTCATTTACATAGCTCTGTTCTTTCGTAGGGCATTTCCATGGATAGTCATAAGCACTGAATAGTTCCGCCCGCCTGCGGGGACCCCGGAGCACTGTTCTGAAATTGTCTTCTTAAGTGTTGATGTTTGCCTTTCTTCAGGAAGGCCTGCAAAGTCACTTAAAAATGTCAATATGCAGCCTAAAGGAGAGGCTACAAAGGCCAAAGTTCTTCATCCTACTTGGTTGAAAAAAGGGTACTGTAAAGTAAAAATACATTTAAATGCATGAATATTTCAAAGATTTCGCAGAAAAAATCTTTCACACACCTTTTTGCAATGTTATATAAGGATGAAGGAATGCAGGGCAGTATAGCCCATAGGCTGTCGTTATACAGAATCAAAATAAAGCTGTGCCTTTAAGAGCAGATGGTTCTCCCATACACCATCATGCTTAGCAAGAGGCATTTACCTCAGTTCTTTTTTCTGGCTCCTTCTGACAGGACCCTGAAGCATTGAGCTCCACCTATTTAAAGGTTTATTCACAAAACATTCTGATCAGATCAGATCATTTTGATTACACTTTTACTCCATGTTTTTCATCTTGCTTGAGTATTTTCTGTCTTTTTTTGTAAAATCCTGACAGAAATTGAGGGCATTTTTCCATCCAAAATGCCTTCACTTTTTGAGAAGTGTCCTCGCTGTGGCAGATAGAAGGCCAAAACAGACCCACATTAGGTCTGTATTATCTGCCTTCCAGCTTCACATATACCAGATGCCTGTGAGATATGTAAAAGCCCTCCAGATGCACCCTGCGTGACAGGGAGAAAATTTGCCTCCAGGCCAAAGAGGACAACAGACACAGAAAGCAGCCTACCGGTAGGACCTTAGAGTGAGGGGAAGGTCAGCCTTCCACCATGCTCTTACTTCGTCGACCATGGCAGGCACAACATCTTAGAAATGAAGCTCTGGTCAAAAATTACGTAAGTCCTGGTCGACGTCGAGAACATCGACGTCGAGGAAAGTAACAGCGCTGACGTGTTCGCTGTCGAGAGCAAGCTTGCCGGCAAAAAAGTGACACTGCTCGCCGTCTCGTCGCTCTTCGACGTCAAGAGTTCACACGCCGTCGAGATGACATGGACATCTGACATTGAGAAGTGCCTCTCTGTTGGTCACCGTCGACATGGCATGGAAGATCGACGTTGAGGGACACCCGACGTCATGAGGAATCGACGTCGAGAGGAACACGTCAACGTCGTACATCGACGGCCAGGAGTTTGTCTAGCGCTGTCCAGCCGCCTTGTTCTCAAGGCACACCTCAACTAGATGAAACTTGTTTCCTCCGTGAGGTGATTCAATGGCTAGTATTTTTCTGCACTTTTAAACTCGACCCGAAGGTTTTGGAGTGTTTTACATAAGCACCAGTTACACAAGGATGCATTAATTTTGTTTCTTAGGCACTAGGAGATTAAGGGGGTCATTTTGACCTCGGCGGTCTTTTGTCAAGACCTCCGAGGGACCGTCGTGCTGAAGACCACCAGTGGTGGCGGTTTTCCGCTCAGCGTATTATGACTGTTGCCAGCCCTCCGTCCTTTTTCAGACGGAGAGCCGCCAACAGCCGTTCTGGTGGTCGGCGGGGAAGTGGAGGTTGCTCCACCTCCACCGCCACGTCAACAGAATACTGCCCACCGAATCATGTCCTGTGATTCGGCGTGGCGGTGTTCTGTTGACGGTGTGGTGTCGGCGGAGCAGCCCCCATGCATCCCGTCCCCTCCCGGAGGATCAACGGACCAGGTAAGTTGATCGGCCATTAGGGGAGGGGGGTCGGGGAGGTGTTGTGTGTTGTGTGCGTGCATGGGGGTGTGCGTGTGTATGTAGAGGGGGTGTGTGAGTGTGTGTATGCTTGCGGGGGTGTTGTGTGTTTGGGAATGAGTGCGTGTATATCTGTAGGTATGTCTGTATGGATGTGTGCGTGTATGTTTGAATGTGGATGTGCATGTCTGACTGTGTGTTTGGATGTTGGCATGTATGTCGGTGTGTGTGTGTGTGTATTTGTGTCGGTGGTGCCTGCGTGCGTGTCAGGTGTGAATGAGTGATGTGATGTTGGGGGTAGGGGTGGGGAGGGGGGTCCTGCCACCTTTGGGGTGTGGCAGGGGTGGTGGGGGTGTTGGGGAGGGAGTTGGGGTGGTGGGGGTATGGGAGACCCCTATCAGTGCCAGGGAAGGAATTCCCTGCCACTGATAGTGCTTATCGCCATGGATTTCATGGCGGTTCCAAACCACATGAAATCCATGGTCGTCAGCCAGGTCCCAATACCACCGGCGGTATAGTGACGACCGCCGGGCTGGAGACCCAGATCTCCAGCCCAGCGGACGGAACGGAGAAGCGGCCGATGACCATGGCGGTAACCGCCATGGTCATAATTGCAAAAATTTGACCGCCAGCCTGTTGGCGGTCTTACCGCCGCTTCTCTGCCATCCAGCAGGGTCATGACCCCCTAAGTGATTTGCCCAGAATTACAGGATACTGAGCCATGGGCAGCTCTGGTTGAAACGCCACAACCTCTCCCATCCAGCATCTCTCTTAACCTCTTCCCAGATTATATCGATTTAAGTTTGTAATGTGACATTTTGATTGTTCCTGCAAATACACACTTTCAAACTTGCCTTGGCAACCAAGCATGCTTCCAAAACCGGACCCCACAGTATAAATTGGACAGAGGTATGGACTCAGTAACCTGGACGTAGCCAAAGTCAACAAGCTGTACAACTGCGGTAAGTGCTCACTTCTTGTAAATAAAGATAGCAGACACGTGTAGGAGTGGGCCTTCTTATTGTTGTGCTAACTTATCAAAGTGTGGGATTGTGTTACGGCCAGTCCTCTACACCACTGCTGATCTATGAATTGGGCTCAGAACAAAAGGGCAGTGTGCACTGAGGCTAACATGGTATCCCTTGTAAAAGCTTGTATTAGCTGAGTGCAGCAAAGTGTAAGCAGCATCAGTGGAGGGGGGGAGTCTGCAGGTGTCCATGGTTCCTTGTGGTGGCTGTCTACTTCAGCCAAAGGCAGACGTTTCCACATACACAGTGGAAGTTGTCCAAAATGGGCAGCTTTCACTTTGTGAGTGGTCACCGGCTGTTCTGGTGAGACAGTAACTATTGGAGGTTTCAGGCAGCACTTCTTATTCCAGGAGAGGTCACAAAGCTTTTGTCTATTACATTATGAGATGCAAGGAGGGAAGTTGCCCCTTTCGGTGCCACCTTTCTCCTGTGACACGTAAAGAGCACGCAATTTGTGTGTGCATTGGGACTCACAGCAGCTGTCGCTGAAGGCAATCAATATTAATATGTAGCAAATTCTAACTTAGCATTCTCAAAATCAGCTGCAAGATGTAACAGTGTCTCTGTGAATGTAAAGTTACTTCCTAAAGCCAGTGGGCCATCTACTCAACAGTAGCATGGAGGTATGGTGGAGGTATGGTGGACAGGGAGAACCAGGGACGATGAGGTATGAAGGTAGAGGACAATAAAAGGCATCAGCAGGTGGCATATGCAGAAGAGGACAGGAAGCGTCCTCTGGGCGGCTACATAGTACTTACAACTCTGACTGCATCAAGTGCCATCCCAACAATGTACTTATTCCCTTCATGGTACACTGTTATTGACTCAGCAAGAGGTCATGTATAAAATGTGTGAACTGTCCAGCTGTTAACTAGATATTGAAGTATTTCCAGTTAGACTCATCAAATTGATCAAATAAGTGTGGCCTTCATCTTCTCACATGCCATGATAATCTATTTTTGAAAGTAATGAAACCTTTGACTTGGCCATCAAAATAGGTACAAAAACTGACCACTACATTAGCTTTCAACATCGCACAGGTGCAGTGTTCAAGTGTAAAAGTCTGAACAGATGCTAGATCATGTGTGTGAAGAACTCATTTACATAGTTGTGTTCTTTCGTAGGGGATTTCCATGTATAGTCATAAGCGCTGAATAGTTCTGCCCACCTGCGGGGACCTCGGAGCACTGTTCTGAAATTGTCTTCTTAAGTGTTGATGCTCACCTTTCTTGCGGAAGGCCTGCAAAGTCACTTAAGAATGTCAATATGCAGCCTAAAGGAGAGGCTACAAAGGCCAAAATTCTTCATCCTACTTGGTTGAAAAAAGGGTACTGTAAAGTAGATAAGCATTTAAATGCATGAATATTTCAAAGATTTCGCAGAAAAAATCTTTCAAAAACCTTTTTGCAATGTTATATAAGGATGAAGGAATGCAGGGCAGTATAGCCCATAGGCTGCCGTTATACAGAATCAAAATAAAGCTGTGCCTTTAAGAGCAGATGGTCCTTCCATACCTCATCATGCTTAGCAAGAGACATTTACCTCAGTTCTTTTTTCTGGCTCCTTCTGACAGGACCCTGAAGCATTGAGCTCCACCTATTTAAAGGTTTATTCACAAACATTCTGATCAAATCATTTTGACTACACTTTTACTCCATGTTTTTCATCTTACTTGAGTATTTTCTGTCTTTTTTTGTAAAATCCTGACAGAAATTGAGGGCATTTTTCCATCCAAAATGCCTTCACTTTTTGAGAAGTGTCCTCACTGTGGCAGATAGAAGGCCAAAACAGAACCACATGAGGTCTGTATTATCTGCCTTCCAGCTTCACTTATACCAGATGCCTGTGAGATATGTAAAAACTCCTCCAGACGCACCCTGCGTGACTTGGAGAAAATTTGCCTCAGGCCAAAGAGGACAACAGACACAGAAAGCAGCCTATCGGTAGGACCTTAGAGTGAGGGGAAGGTCAGTCTTCCACCATGCTCTTACTTCGTCGACCATGGTAGGCACAACATCTTAGGAATGCAGCTCTGGTTGAAAAACTACGCAGGTCCTGGTCGACGTCAAGAACATCGACGTCCAGGCAAGTAACAGCGCCAACGTGTTCGCCGTCGAGAGCAAGCTCGCCGGCGAGGAAGCGACACTGCTCGCCGTCTCGTCGCTCTTCGACGTCAAGAGTTTACACACTGTCGAGGCGACATGGACATCTGACGTTGAGAAGTGCCTCTCTGTCGGTCACTGTCGACATGGCATGGAAGATCGGCGTCGAGGGACACCCGCACCATGAGGAATCGACGTCAAGAGGAACATGTCAACGTCGTACATCGACGGCCAGGAGTTTGTCGACATCGAGGAAGTCACCAAGGAAGAGAAGGAGGATTTACTTCATATCTGAATCCTCTGCCTCTCTCGTGATCTTACCATCTTCTCCTCAACCATACGACAATGCCTTCACCGCTTTCTCCACCAGCTCCTCTGGCTTCTGCGGCGCCTCCTCCGATACACCTTCTGAACCAGCTCTTACGACTCTTGTAGGATCCTCAAGACATTCGCATCATCAGTCTTCTAGACACTTGTGAGAAAGTAGCCTCTTTCTAGCCTTGTTACCCCCACTTTTGGCCTGTTTGTGAGTGTATGTCAGGGTGTTTTCACTGTCTCACTGGGATCCTGCTAGCCAGGGCCCAATGCTCATAGTGAAAACCCTATGTTTTCAGCATGTTTGTTATGTGTCACTGGGACCCTGCTAGTCAGGACCCCAGTGCTCATAAGTTTGTGGCCTATATGTATGTGTTCCCTGTGTGGTGTCTAACTGTCTCACTGAGGCTCTGCTAACCAGAACCTCAGTGGTTATGCTCTCTCATTTCTTTCCAAATTGTCACTAACAGGCTAGTGACCATTTTTACCAATTTACATTGGCTTACTGGAACACCCTTATAATTCCCTAGTATATGGTACTGAGGTACCCAGGGTATTGGGGTTCCAGGAGATCCCTATGGGCTGCAGCATTTCTTTTGCCACCCATAGGGAGCTCTGACAATTCTTACACAGGCCTGCCACTGCAGCCTGAGAGAAATAACGTCCACGTTATTTCACAGCCATTTTACACTGCACTTAAGTAACTTATAAGTCACCTATATGTCTAACCTTTACCTGGTAAAGGTTAGGTGCAAAGTTACTTAGTGTGAGGGCACCCTGGCACTAGCCAAGGTGCCCCCACATTGTTCAGAGCCAATTCCCTGAACTTTGTGAGTGCGGGGACACCATTACACGCGTGCACTACATATAGGTCACTACCTATATGTAGCTTCACAATGGTAACTCCGAATATGGCCATGTAACATGTCTATGATCATGGAATTGCCCCCTCTATGCCATCCTGGCATAGTTGGCACAATCCCATGATCCCAGTGGTCTGTAGCACAGACCCTGGTACTGCCAAACTGCCCTTCCTGGGGTTTCACTGCAGCTGCTGCTGCTGCCAACCCCTCAGACAGGCATCTGCCCTCCTGGGGTCCAGCCAGGCCTGGCCCAGGATGGCAGAACAAAGAACTTCCTCTGAGAGAGGGTGTGACACCCTCACCCTTTGGAAAATGGTGTGAAGGCAGGGGAGGAGTAGCCTCCCCCAGCCTCTGGAAATGCTTTGTTGGGCACAGAGGTGCCCAATTCTGCATAAGCCAGTCTACACCGGTTCAGGGGACTCCTTAGCCCTGCTCTGGGGCGAAACTGGACAAAGGAAAGGGGAGTGACCACTCCCCTGACCTGCACCTCCCCTGGGAGGTGTCCAGAGCTCCTCCAGTGTGCTCCAGACCTCTGCCATCTTGGAAACAGAGGTGCTGCTGGCACACTGGACTGCTCTGAGTGGCCAGTGCCACCAGGTGACGTCAGAGACTCCTTCTGATAGGCTCCTTCAGGTGTTAGTAGCCTATCCTCTCTCCTAGGTAGCCAAACCCTCTTTTCTGGCTATTTAGGGTCTCTGTCTCTGGGGAAACTTTAGATAACGAATGCAAGAGCTCATCCGAGTTCCTCTGCATCTCTCTCTTCACCTTCTGATAAGGAATCGACTGCTGACCGCGCTGGAAGCCTGCAAACCTGCAACATAGTAGCAAAGCCGACTACTGCAACTCTGTAACGCTGATCCTGCCGCCTTCTCGACTGTTTTCCTGCTTGTGCATGCTGTGGGGGTAGTCTGCCTCCTCTCTGCACCAGAAGCTCCGAAGAAATCTCCCGTGGGTCGACGGAATCTTCCCCCTGCAACCGCAGGCACCAAAAAGCTGCATTACCGGTCCCTTGGGTCTCCTCTCAGCACGACGAGCGAGGTCCCTCGAATCCAGCAACTCTGTCCAAGTGACCCCCACAGTCCAGTGACTCTTCAGTCCAAGTTTGGTGGAGGTAAGTCCTTGCCTCACCTCGCTGGGCTGCATTGCTGGGAACCGCGACTTTGCAGCTACTCCGGCCCCTGTGCACTTCCGGCGGAAATCCTTTGTGCACAGCCAAGCCTGGGTCCACGGCACTCTAACCTGCATTGTACGACTTTCTAAGTTGGTCTCCGGCGACGTGGGACTCCTTTGTGCAACTTCGGCGAGCACCGTTTCACGCATCCTCGTAGTGCCTGTTTCTGGCACTTCTCCGGGTGCTACCTGCTTCAGAGAGGGCTCCTTGTCTTGCTCGACGTCCCCTCTCTCTGCTGGTCCAATTTGCGACCTCCTGGTCCCTCCTGGGCCACAGCAGCGTCCAAAAACGCTAACCGCTTGATTTGCAGCTAGCAAGGCTTGTTGGCGTTCTTTCGGCGGGAAAACACTTCTGCACGACTCTCCACGGCGAGAGGGATCCGTCCACCATAGGGGAAGTCTCTAGCCCTTTTCGTTCCTGCAGAAACCTCAGCTTCTTCTGTCCAGTAGAAGCTTCTTTGCACCCGCAGCTGGCATTTCCTGGGCATTTGCCCATCTCCGACTTGCTTGTGACTTTTGGACTTGGTCCCCTTGTTCCACAGGTACCCTAGATTGGAAATCCACAGTTGTTGCATTGTTGGTTTGTGTCTTTCCTGCATTATTCCTCTAACACGACTTCTTTGTCCTTAGGGGAACTTTAGTGCACTTTGCACTCACTTTTCAGGGTCTTGGGGAGGGTTATTTTTCTAACTCTCACTATTTTCTAATAGTCCCAGTGACCCTCTACAAGGTCACATAGGTTTGGGGTCCATTCGTGGTTCGCATTCCACTTTTGGAGTATATGGTTTGTGTTGCCCCTATCCCTATGTTTCCCCATTGCATCCTATTGTAACTATACATTGTTTGCACTGTTTTCTAAGACTATACTGCATATTTTTGCTATTGTGTATATATATCTTGTGTATATTTCCTATCCTCTCACTGAGGGTACACTCTAAGATACTTTGGCATATTGTCATAAAAATAAAGTACCTTTATTTTTAGTATAACTGTGTATTGTGTTTTCTTATGATATTGTGCATATGACACTAAGTGGTACTGTGGTAGCTTCACACGTCTCCTAGTTCAGCCTAAGCTGCTCTGCTAAGCTACCATTATCTATCAGCCTAAGCTGCTAGACACCCTATACACTAATAAGGGATAACTGGGCCTGGTGCAAGGTGCAAGTACCCCTTGGTACTCACTACAAGCCAGTCCAGCCTCCTACAACACTCCTCTAGATCTAGACACCACCACCATCATGAATCTAACAACAGATCAACATCTCACTCCCAACATCGGCATTCCTCATCGTCTACCAGAGACTATTCTCCAACTCTGACTTTCCTTCGCCACAAATCTCTCCGATTGATGATGTAAACACTTTTCAGGAAGTCCTTGTCCGAGGTGCTACTAAACTTAACATCCCTATGGTAGCACCTACACTGACAACATCAGTTATCTTCGAAACACTACACCAACGTTCTTCTGCAAGACCCTTGCTTCCGCTGGTCCCAGGTCTTCTAGAACCGATGATGGACCTATCCTTGACACCAGCTACAGCCAAAACTGTGCCTTCTAGACTTCAGAAGAAATATCGTCCTGCAGAACAGGATCCTTGATTTCTAAGGGCAGACCCAACACCATATTAGGTAGTTATTGTCGCTGCCAAGAAGCTACATTCGACTTCTCCTTCACCCTCCTCTCCTCCAGACAAGGAGAGTAAAAAGATAGATGCGGCAGGCCGCAAAGTTTGTTCAACATCGGCCATTTCCAGGCAGCTAGTGCCACGGTCCTTTTGGGCAGATATGATCCCACTCACTGGGACTCCATCATCCAATTTGCTGATCATCTTCCCAAAGATAAGAAAGAAGATTTCCTTGAAAATATTAACAAAGTGCCATGGTTTCTAACGAGATTATTAGTGCAGCAGCGGATTCTTCTATTTTAACGGCGCATGGATATTGTCATGGAATATCACTGAGAAGGCATTCGTGGCTATGTCTTACTTTTCTCAAAACAGAAGCGCAGCAAAGAATACAGAACCTTCCATTTACAGGTTCTACTCTGTTTGGGTCTCACGGGGATGATAAGATGTCTAGAATGAAAGCAGAACTAGACACTCTTAAGGCTGTAGGCACTGAAAAACTGAGAGAGCAGCGGAAGTCTTTCCATCCCTACCACCGCAGGTTTTTCTAGCAAAGAATTCAAACTCCGCAATTGGTGCCCCCTAGATCTCAGCAGCAACAGCACCAGAGACCGTATCAAACTCAATGCATACAGATACAGGGTCGATCCACTCCACAAACCACCCAAGGAGGACGTCAAACATTTGTGTCTAACCCTGAATCCTTACTTCCCCCTCTTCCGTTACCCATTCCAGTAGGAATCAGGAAGAGTGGCAACGCATAACACCAGATGCCTGGGTTTTGAATATTGTGCAGAGTGGCTGTTGTCTCAGGTTCACCAATCCTCTGCCTTCTGTTCCACCGAAGCCATCCAGATTCCACCTCGATGCTCTCAAGGTAGAGGTCAAAATCCTATTACAAAAGAAGGCGATAGAACCAGTTCCCACAGATCAACGGGGGAAAGGAATTTACTCAAGGTAGTTCCTAGTGCCAAGAAAGGTCAAGCACAAATTTAGACCCATTCTCGATCTAAGAATAGCCAACAAATGGATTCGGAAGGAGAAGTTCAGAATGCTGTCTTTGCATCAGATATAACCCCAGCTTCACCAGGGAGATTAGCTTTGTTTCATAGATCTTCACAATGCTTACTTCCACATTACTGTTGCCATTGGAAGTTCCTAAGATTTCGGAAGTTCCTAAGATTTCTTGTGGGACAAGACCATTACCAATTTGCAGTGCTCCCTTTCGGCCTCAAGTCAGCACCCAGAACGTTCTCCAAATGCATGGCGGTGGTGGCAGCCCATCTAAGAAAACATTGAGGCCCATATTTATACTTTTTGACGCTAAACTGCGCTAACGCAGTTTAGCGTCAAAAAGTTTAGCGCCGGCTAACGCCATTCTGAAGCGCCATGCGGGCGCCGTATTTATTGAATGGCGTTAGCCGGCGCTAGCAGACCGGCGCTGCCTGGTGTGCGTGAAAAAAAAACACGTACACCAGGCAGCGCCGGCGTTGGGGAAAATGGCGTTAGGGCGTCTTAAAATGGGGCAAGTCAGGTTGAGGCAAAAAAATCGCCTCAACGCGATTTGCGCCATTTTTAACGACGCCCAGACGCCATTTACATGACTCCTGTCTTAGTAAAGACAGGAGTCATGCCCCCTTGCCCAATGGCCATGCCCAGGGGACTTATGTCCCCTGGGCATGGTCATTGGGCATTGTGGCATGTAGGGGGGCACAAATCAGGCCCCCCTATGCCAAAAATAAATATATAAAAAAAAAAAAATTATACTTACCTGAACTTACCTGAATGTCCCTGGGATGGGTCCCTCCATCCTTGGGTGTCCTCCTGGGGTGGGCAAGGGTGGCAGGGGGGGTCCCTGGGGGCTTGGGAGGGCAGCTGTGGGCTCATTTTGAGCCCACAGGTCCCTTAGCGCCTGCCCTGACCCAGGCGTTAAAAAGAGGCGCAAATGCGGGGTTTTTTGCCCCGCCCACTCCCGGGCGTGATTTTTGCCCGGGAGTATAAATACGACGCATTTGCGTCGCAGTCATTTTTTTCGACGGGAACGCCTACCTTGCATCTCATTAACGCAAGGAAGGCATTCAAGCAAAAAAATGACGCTCATTCCTCATACTTTGGCGCTAGACGCGTCTAACGCCAAAGTATAAATATGGCGTTAGTTTTGTGCCGAATTTGCGTAAAAAAAACGACGCAAATTCGGCGCAAACGGAGTATAAATATGCCCCTGAATCTTTGTCTATCCCTATCTAGACGACTGGCTCATAAAGGCATCCACATCTCAAGAGGCCCAACTGCATTTCAATTGGACTTACCAATGTCTTCAACAATTGGGCCTTGTGGTCAACCTCACCAAGTCAACGCCATCACCTGTCCAGAGGTTGCACTACCTAGGCGTCAGAATATATTGACATTTTTCTTCAGCCTTTTGTTCATAACCTACCCTCATATATCAGGGACACTAAAGATTTACTTTGTAAGATTGCAGATTTTGATTGGACAGAAGGCCACTACCTAGTAACCTGGGCTGTCACCCCTCTATATACCAGCATCCCCAGAGTAGAGGGTCTATTAGCTATCCAACACTACCTTGACACCAGAGATGCTTCTCTACTCGAACATACCAACATGCTGCTGGACCTCATAGGCATGGTCCTTGATAATAACATCTTTTTACACAATGGGTGCTGGTATCGCCCAATACAAGGAGTGGCTATGGGGGCTAAGTTCTCTCCATCTTATGCTAATTTGTATATGGGGTACCTGGAGAAAATGCATGTGTGGCAGTCTTGCCCTCCTCCTCTTACACAACATATTCTGTATTGGGGAAGATACATTGATGACATCCTAGTATTCTGGTCAGGGGATGTATGTTCTTTAACGCTCTTCATAGAACATCTCAACAGGAACACTTTGAACATCAGTTTTACACATGAAGCCAGTCAGTCCTCTATTAATTTTCTTGATCTCACAATCTATATAGACCATGGTAAAATATGTACCAAACTCTTCAGGAAAGCCACAGCATGTAATGCGATCTTGCACGCAACGAGCTCACACCCGAAATCTCAGATTGAAGCTATCCCTTATGGGGAAAGCACTAGGATTCGTCGCAACTGTAGTGAAGACCGGGTATTTAAGGAGGAACTACACAACATGGAACTACGTTTCAGACACAGGGGTTATCATTCTCATACTCTGAAAAAGGCCTGTAACATGATTAAGAAAACTAAACACCCTGACCTCCTCACTAATTCTAAGAAAGATAAGGCACATAAACAACTCTCTCTTGTGATTAACCATAGTGCATTAAGCTCCCAGATTTTTTAAACTATACGCAAACATTGGCCGTTATTACTAACAGATAATATACTGAGGAGTGGTTTGACCACAAGACCTAGTATTACGTACAAGAGAGGGACTACCTTACGTGACCATCTATGCCATAGCTTCATGCCACCTGACAGCAAAGACACCTGGATGCCTAAACCTCCACCAGGAACATTTAAATGTGCCCATTGCAACATCTGTGGGTACATCAAGGACAAAATAGTGAGTTTTCAATACAACACACATGTTACACATAAAATCAAACATTTCATCAACTGTAATATCAGTTATGTGGTGTACTGTATTGTTTGCACGTGTGGGCTTATATATGTTGGAAGCACTATTCGACCCTTAAAAGAGAGAATACAAGAACACTTGAGAGCTATTCGGTCATCCAATATTAACTACCCTTTTGCAATACATTATAATGAGGCACATGGACACAGAGAAGTCGTGGACATTGCTATTCACTGTATTGACTCACTAAATAGAACACCGCGATGTAAGAGGACTTTGGCCTTAAGACGCCTTGAAAGCAGTTGGATTATCAAACTACGGGCTGTGGAAATGGTCCTCAACATCCACAAGGACATACATGTGTTTCTCTAAATGTTGTGCTCTTATCATCTGTTTCCCCCTTCCTTTCTGTGCCCCATTTGACTTATGCATCCATTTGCTTGAAATATGTACTCTGTTGTTTGATGGGACTCTACGTAGAATTTGTGAAGTGCATTAGTACATATAGGACTGTTGAAAGTGCTTTCCCCATGCATTATACTTTTGATTGTATCTTTATTGTATTCTCTTTTGGGTTTGCATATATGTGCGTTTCTTTGTTTTTCCTTTTTCTTGCATGCATCTCTCTCCTTTCAAGTTAACATCACAACCAGCTGCAGACATTGATATGCTTGTTTTTGGTTGGGGTTTCCTATATATGCATGTTGGCTTCAGCTCTTTTTTTTTCTTCTTTTTATTTCTCTTCTGTATATCACACACTTCTTTTTATGTGCTTATAAGTGTTACTTGGTCCCAACCCCCGCCCCCTTTTTTCCCCCCCTTGTTTTTTTACTTTGTTCTACACATTCATAGGTAGGGGTTTGTCTATAAACCTGTTTACACACTTGTTTAATTTTGTATTTTGTTATTATGATCCAACTGGCTTATACAGCTGGCTGTCATCGGTATTTCTCCGATGACGTAGCCTGCTTCGGCATTTTTTCTTTGTATGTCTTTTCTTTTCCACTGAACTTTGTCCATAGCAGTTCTACAACACACTCAACATGGTGCCTCTCGGTTGCCATATAGGCCTTGCTTTACTTCCTGATCTTGTTTCTAACACAGTCCGTTTTCAATGTTTAGCGTGCTTATATTAGATGCTAAACTAAACCTTGGCGCGTTGTCTCTACTCTACTGCGATATCACGCGCACGCCGTTACTTTCATTCCTCCCTGCCTCTCGGGACCGGTGAGAGGTCAGGTAAGGGGTTTCTGCTCTGCTGTGTTTGTGACGAAGGAGCGTTTACTGATAGTGAGCCAGGCTGGTTTATCCTGGGATTTCTTATGTGCATACCTACGGGGTTTTTGCCGACACGTAGACATGCCCTTAGTTTGTTTTTTCTTTGTTATTTTTTCTTTGTTTTTCTATGTTTATCTTGTTCTTTCAAGACATGTGGGCGCATAGCTAATATTAGGGGGTACTTTTTTCAATCTTTAGTACTCAGTGTGTAATTATAGTTTTGTACTCCTTCCCTAGTCCCGGGTTTACTCATCAGCTTTCCGTTACTCATTGAGATAAATGACAACAATTTTCCCTTTCTCTGAGAACTACTAATTACGGCTACAGATACCGTCGATAGAGGCTTTTTCCATTCATTTACTTTAATTTTAGTTATATGTTTGATTTTTGCACTTGTTACTTTGTGATACCTTTAATAGACATGGTTTTCTTCACACACGAGTATAGTGCTTTGCTCGGGCCACACGCGGATACGTGTTAGCATATTCTTGAATTTTGTAATTTTAGGATTGTCCTTATTTGATTAGACATTCCCTTTGTTTTAGTCTGCTAGTTTCTTTCTACGCCTGGTCTTTGGCGGGCTCTTTTCATTTGCTTTTTATCCTCATTGTTTTTCTGCCCTACAGGTGTGGGCTTATCAGCGCCCTAACACGTACCATCCCTTTAATTTTCGGATGCCTTTGATTTATGCAGTCCTTACACCTTCAAAGACCGTCGCTTTCCTGCGCAATAAGGAACAACTCTGGACACATTTGTTCTCTTCCAGGGGATCCTCATCAATAGTCATAAACATTGAATATTCCCGCCCTTGTGCGGGGACCCCGGAGCATATATAAAATATACACATATTATACATGTGTAACAAACAGTCATGCAGGCTATCATGTTAAAAACAGGCTAAAATGCTTTATTTCTATGAAGTTTTTTTTTATTTTTTTATTTTATTTTATATTAAATGCTACAATAGAGCATAAATATGTACCCAAGCTCCTAAAACTAGGCTTAGGGAAGTAAGCAGTAGCAAACTCTAGAGAAAAAATAGAAAAAACTGCATTGAAAAACAATGAAGCATTCTTAGCCAATAGGCTGCATGCAGGTTAACACAGGAGAACCATAAAAACGTTGGCACCGTGCCTTTAAGACCCTGAGCACCTCCAGTATCCCACCATGCCTCAGGGGTGAAGGAAAGGTGACAGTTGGTTCACAGTTAGGTCAGTTCTTTTTTCCGGCTTCTTCTGAGAGGATCCTGGAGCATTGAGCTCTCAGTTTTTCTGAGTTTTTCTCAGAAAAATTCTTTAAAAAAGCGTTTTTTCACTTTTCACTCGACAAATAACACCTTTGTCTGAGCTAGGCAGGTTTTTTCTGACAGAAAAATGCCTTCACTTTTTGTCAAATGCCCTGCTTGTGGGAAGAAGAAGGCCCAGTCAGATCCCCACTCTCTGTGCATAGTGTGCCTGCCTCAGAGTCACTGCCCTGACACTTGTAAGTACTGCAAGAACATGTATAGGAGGACTCTGAAAGACAGAGAGAAGATCCGGCTACATGGGCTTCAGGAGAGGCAAAGAACATCGTCCTCCTCACTTCCCAGACAGCCAGAAGGCCATTCTCAGGAGAGAATGGCCCGGTCGACGTCGACAGGTAGGAAAGTACCTGTTTGTTCACCGTCGACGTCGTCGCTACCACCGTCTCACCGGCATAGATCGCCGTCGACGGCGACACGCCCGACGTCGAAGGGAACGGCGTCGGAGAGACATCAGAGCAGGGGCAGGTCTCCGTCGACGGCAGCCCGCCGATCGACGTCGAGCCATCGCCGGCGTGCCCGGTCGCCGCCAAAGGCTGTGCGCCCCCCGACGTCAGGACACACGACGTCGAAATCGCCACGACGGCACGAGAGACATCCGCCGTCGACCTCCCATCGCTCCACGTCGAGGCACACGACGGCGAGCAGGTCGAGGTCCAAGGATCGCCGTTCGACGTCAAGGCACTCAACGTCGAGGCACTCAACGTCGAGGCATGAGCAACCGGCTGGGCGCCCTTCGACGTCGAAACAGCCATCGACGTTGACACAGGTTTTACCTGTCCCACAGGGAGCAGAACATCGCCCCACGCCAGACAAGGCGCCATCTCCAGTGGTCTCCATACCGAGCGACTCTTCTCGGTCAAGAGCGGCATCATCTGGGCATGTCTCGCCCCTCAACCTATCTCCGAGGTGGCTGGAGAGCCTCAACAGACCAGCGGCCTCCCCAGATTCGCAATATTTGCGAATGTATTCACCTACTGCCTCCCTGCCAAGAACGCCATCACCGACAGCCAGGGCAGAACGGCCTCGTTCAGCTCCTCGCCAACCGACCGCGAGGCCTAGACGCTCGGCTACAGTGTCTCGCAGCAGTTCTCGCTCTCAACGAAGATCCAGGTCGCGGTCAAGAAGAAGATCACCCTCTTGGTCTTTATCAGGTTCATCTGTCGGGCGTTACTCACCCACCCTAACAGATTCACCACCTGCTAGAGTCTCACCGGTGGATGACATTACCACATTCAACGAGGTGTTGCTAAGAGGAGCGCAGAAACTCAACATAGAGGTTCCAGAACCATCTACCTCCTCATCGGTCATCTTTGAGACTCTACAACAGAGATCAGAGTCAAAAAAGTTGCTGCCTCTAGTGCCTGGCTTGTTCCAGCCAACCATGGACACTTTTCTGGCCCCAGCCTCGCTTAAGTCTGCCCCGGCTAGAATTCTCAAAAAATACAAGGCTCTAGAACAAGACCCTTATTCCTTAGAAAGGATCCGCCACCGGACTCGGTTATCATAGCTGCCGCCCGAAAGACCCACTCGGTGGCATCTTCTTCCACGGTGCCCCCGGATAAAGAGAGCAGGCATCTAGACTCTCTAGGGAGAAAGATATGCGGGACAGCGGCTTCAGCAATGAAGGTCTCCAGTGCGTCTGCGCTCCTGGGCAGGTATGATCGTTCTCTGTGGGACTCCCTCAGTAGATTTACAGAAAAATTGCCCAGAGAAGACAGACAAGATTTCCAGGAGATACTACAAGAAGGATGCCTGGTATCCAACCAGGTTATCAGCGCGGCAGCAGATGGGGCGGATTTGGCTGCTCATGGATACGCACATGGTATCTGTGCGAGGAGATCTTCCTGGCTGAGGCTCACTGGCTTGAAACAGGAAGCACAACAACGCATCCTGAATCTCCCATTTGCCGGGAATTCTCTATTCGGTGCCCATGCAGACGAAGAGATGGCCCGCATGAAGACCGAGGTGGATACCATGAAGGCGGTGGGCCTCGAAAGAAAGAAAGATTTCAGGCGGAGGTACAGGCCGTATGACAGGCGCCCTTTCCAGCAGAGGGTTCAAACCCCTCATTGGTCGCAAAGGTCACAGCAACGACAGGGACGCCCTCTTTTTCAAAGGAGAAACACAAGGGAGCGAGGGTCAAGTAGACCTCAACAGTCCACTCCGAAAGCACCCACCAAGCAATGAAATCTTGCTTCCCTCGACACTGTACACCACTCCGGTGGGGGGAAGTATTACGGCTTATCTTCACGAGTGGCACTCTATCACAAGAGACAAATGGGTGCTCAATATTGTCGAACATGGCTATTCTCTTCTTTTCAAACAGCCTCCACCACGCATGCCACCAACCAAAGACAATCTATCTCATCTCAGCTTGCTACGCAAGGAGGCTCTCGCCCTCCTAAAAAAGAATGCCATAGAAAAGGTTCCACCTGCACACAGAGGACAGGGGGTCTACTCCCGTTACTTTCTAGTGGCAAAGAAGGGTCGAGAGGGCGTTTTCAGGCCAATTCTGGACCTACGGCTGCTGAACAAATACATAAGGAAGCAGAAGTTCAGAATGCTAGCGCTTCACCAGATTTTCTCTCAACTGCATCAGGGAGACTGGATGTGCTCCATCGACCTACAGGATGCGTACTTTCACATCCCGATAGCTCCCAACAATCGAAAATTCCTGTGCTTCCGAGTAGCGTTACAGCATTACCAGTTCAGAGTTCTACCCTTTGGCCTGAAATCTGCCCCAAGAGTTTTCTCGAAATGTATGGCAGTGGTGGCAGCACATCTCCGAAGACAAAGGATATACATATATCCATACCTAGACGACTGGCTACTAAAGGCTTCTTCTCCGGAGCAGGCGAGAAGCCATCGGGACATTGTACTAGGAGTTTGCGAAGCTCTAGGTCTTCAGGTCAATTACCAGAAGTCAACCTTGATTCCAACGCAGAATCTTCACTACCTAGGAGCTATCATAAACACAGAACTCCAAAAAGTGTATCCTTCGGAGGAACGACTATCCTCAATAGACAGGAAGTGCCAGGACCTGTTGAGAGCCAGCGCACCTACGGCACGTCAGGTGACATCACTGCTGGGCTCCACGGCATCGTGCATTTTTATTGTCCCAAATGCCAGACTCCACATGAGACCCCTCCAAGAGGCATTGGAGACCAACTGGAGCCAAAGAACAGGTCGCTGGGAGGACACGGTGCGGCTACCGGCGGTAGCACTTCAGTCATTGAGATGGTGGATGCACAGACCTCACCTGTCAGTGGGTGCTCTGTTTCACCAGGTGCTTCCATCCGACACCCTAGTAACTGATGCATCTCTTCAGGGATGGGGGGCTCATTTGGGTCCTTTTCAAGCGCAGGGTCTGTGGTCAGACAAGGAAAAGCAGTACCACATCAATCTGCTAGAACTCAGAGCGGTCCATCTGGCTCTCAAGTCTTTCATACCGCTAATTCAGGGGAAAACTCTCTTGATACAGATGGACAATACAACCACGATGTATTACTTGAACAAACAAGGGGGAACGAGGTCCCTACCCCTATCGCGAGAGTCCCAGGCGATATGGCATTGGCTCCTGGCCAGAGGAATGTCAATTACAGCAGTTCACCTGCCAGGTCAGCAGAACGTGGAAGCAGACTTTCTAAGCAGACACCTGGAGGACGTTCACGATTGGGTCCTACACGGCGAAGTCGCAGAATACATCTTCGCGCAATGGGGTCGGCCTCAACTGGATCTCTTCGCAGACGAAGTAAACAAGAAATGCCCAGACTTCGCATCCAGGTTCTACCGTCCGGGATCTCGAGGGAATGCCCTGTTGATCGACTGGTCAGGGATATTTTTTTACGCTTTTCCGACGATTCCCCTCATTCCGGCAGTGATCAGCAAACTTTACAGATCCAGGACCAGAATGATTCTTATAGCGCCACAATGGCCCGACAGTTCTGGTACACGGATCTCCTCAACCTGTCGGAAAAACCTCACAGGAGGCTGCCGTGCAGACCGGATCTTCTGAGCAGAATGGAGGGCAGGATTCTACATCCCAACCTACCCTCTCTGAGCTTAACAGCATGGCTCCTGAATTCCTGCAGTATGGGCACCGAGGGCTCTCGCAGGAGTGCATGAACATCTTGAAAGAGTCCAAACGGCCTTCCACGCGGCGTTCTTACGCTTTTAAGTGGAAGAGATTCTACATATGGTGCTGTCAGAAAGGTCATAATCCCATACGGGCGCAGGAGGATGTCATACTGTCCTATTTGCTTCATCTAGCGAAGTCCGGTCTGCAGGTATCATCTATTAAGGTACATTTGTCTGCTATTACAGCCTATCGCAAGTCACCTTCTCAGGAATCCTTCTTTACAAAACCTGTAGTCAAGGATTTCTTAGAGGGTTTGAAGAAAGTTTTTCCGCCAATTCGGAGGCCTTCTCCTCCATGGGAACTGAACATAGTCCTGGCAAAACTTATGGGCCCTCCTTTCGAGCCTATACATAAGGCCTCTTTACAACACATTACGTGGAAGACGGCTTTTCTAGTGGCCATTACTTCAGCGAGGAGGGTCAGTGAAATCCAGGCCTTTTCTTCAAAAGAACCGTACACGGTTTTTCATGACAATAGAGTGGTTCTTCGAACTCACCCATCTTTCCTTCCGAAGGTGGTGTCAGAATTCCATATTAATCAGACCATATCTTTACCGACGTTCTTTCCCAATCCAGAGACTCCAGCAGAGAAAGCATTGCACTCATTAGACTTGAAAAGAGTGCTGAAATGTTATCTGGACAAGACAAAATCGATTAGACACTCTAACCGCTTGTTTGTAAACTATGGTCATTTAAGGACAGGAGAGGCAGCATCTAAGCGAACAATATCAAGATGGATAGTTTCTTGTATTGTTAATACTTACCAGCTAGCTAATAAACAATTACTAGCGCGGCCTAGAGCGCATTCCACAAGGGGTAAAGCGGCTACTGCTGCTCTCCTTAACAATGTTCCGATATCTGAGATTTGTAAGGCTGCTACATGGAAGTCTGTCCATACGTTTACAAGACATTATTGTTTAGACTCAGATGCAAGAGCGGATGCCCAAGTGGGGCAGGCCTCTCTAAGAAATCTATTTGCGTAAGACATATCTATTCCTGCACTTCTATCGGACAGTCCGCTGGGTTTAGGGATGGGCTTGCTAATCTATTCAATGTTTATGACTATTGATGAGGATCCCCTGGAAGAGAAGGATAAGTTACTTACCTGTAAATCCTAGTTCTCTTCCAGGGGTATCCTCATCAAAGTCATAAACAACCCACCCTCCTCCCCGGACGCACGTCTCCTAGAAGTGCAGGACAGACTGTGTCTGGAATCAGTTATACAAATTGTCACCGGAAAAAGAATTGACCTAACTGTGAACCAACTGTCACCTTTCCTTCACCCCTGAGGCATGGTGGGATACTGGAGGTGCTCAGGGTCTTAAAGGCACGGTGCCAAAGTTTTTATGGTTCTCCTGTGTTAACCTGCATGCAGCCTATTGGCTAAGAATGCTTCATTGTTTTTCAATGCAGTTTTTTCTATTTTTTCTCTAGAGTTTGCTACTGCTTACTTCCCTAAGCCTAGTTTTAGGAGCTTGGGTACATATTTATGCTCTATTGTAGTATTTAATATAAAATAAAATAAAAAAAATAAAAAAAACTTCATAGAAATAAAGCATTTTAGCCTGTTTTTAACATGATAGCCTGCATGACTGTTTGTTACACATGTATAATATGTGTATATTTTATATATGCTCCGGGGTCCCCGCACAAGGGCGGGAATATTCAATGTTTATGACTTTGATGAGGATACCCCTGGAAGAGAACTAGGATTTACAGGTAAGTAACTTATCCTTTTCAACCATCTTTATGGTATGACTGAGTCAGTCTCTTTTTTTCTCATTCTGCACAAAATGTTCTCCAGCAGGGTTCATACAATATATCGTACACATACTATGGGATTCTGTCCTTTGTGTGACTATCCTTGGGGGATCATTTGTTTGGGACCCTACCTGATGGCCTTTCTGATTACCAAGTTTCTGCTCATGGTGGTGCGGGGGATTCTGAAGCTCTTTTTGAAAAGCGCTTTTTCGGCGTTAATGTAATCTAGTTTCACTCCTTGGAAACCTCACCTCGGTTTTACTTAATATTCACATGGTGGTTCTGTATACTTTCACCAACCAGTGTATTGATCTTTTCCACTTTTCTTTTCTATTTTTCACTGGCACCTTTGGGTGGTTATCCACGATCAATGTTTAAACATTTTCCAGCATGGGAGTATCTCTTTTTCAGATTTCTCGTCACTCTTAATGGTTATATACTATATGGAAAATAGTTTCCTTTGTTCTACTGTCAACGAACCGTTTTGCTTTGTGACGTATTTTACACCTACCAGATGGTAGTTTTGTAATTTGTAAGAAATTCCATCTTTCCCTTGTTTCAGCCTTGAAAAAGTCAGTGTGGACGAAACACGTGTTGGCTTTTCTTTGAACATTGATTCGATTGTTCTCAGAACATTGATTTGGTATTTCTCAACATAAGGAAATAAAGAAATCTGCATCTTCCTTCATCGTGGACTTGTTACTTGGAGTGCCCTGGTTGTGTTTTTGTCTCCACCTAGGCGCCACCATCGACACCATTCAAGCAAAGGTGTTTCCTTCGGAGGAGCGACGTTCATCGATCCTTCAGAAATATCAAGCTCGAGAGAGAGAGAGAGAGAGCGCCTCATTCAACAGCAAGAAAAGTCTTGTCTCTCCTAGGGTCAATGGCATCTTGCATCTACCTCACTCCCAATGCTTGCCTCCACATGAGGCGTTTGCAGGGGTGCCTGGAAAACCAATGGAATCAGCTGATGGGCAAATGGGAGGACAGGATTACTTTCACTCTACATACAATACAATCACTCAAGTGGTGGTGTTCTCTGAACATGCCATCCCACCAACAGGTTCCCACACAGATGATAGTCGTGGACGCATCGTTACTCGGATGCGGTGCCCATGTGGATAATCTACAGATTCAAGGCTCTTGGTCTCGGAAGGAGAGATCTTATCACATCAGTCTCCTAGAGCTATGTGCAGTCCAGCTCGCACTCAAAGCCTTCTTTCCTGCATTCACCACAAATACTCTGCTTCTTCAAACAGACAATACGGCCACCATGTACTACTTGAACAAGCGGGGGGCACCAGATCGAGGACTCTATCTCTGGAGGTTCAAACAATCTGGAACTGGCTTCTGGTGAGGAACTTAATAATAACAGCGACTCAACTCCCTGGCATAGAGAATGTTCAGGTAGATGCTCTCAGCAGAGCGATAAATGAAAACCACAAATGGGTTCTGCACAACGATGTCGTACACTACATCTTCTCCATGTGGGGCACCCCTTCTATAGATCTATTCGCAACAGCAGAAAACAAAAAATGCCTAGACTTCGCCTCCAGGTATTACCATCTGGAGACATAGGGTAATGCCCTGTGGATAGACTGGTCAGGAAAATTTGTTTATGCTTTTCCCCCACTTCCCCTGACCACGGCAGTCCTGATCAAACTTTCCCACTCCAAAACCAGGATGATACTCATTGCTCTGGAAGGGCCACGGCAGTGGTGGTTTCCGGACCTTCTTCACCAGCCCCTCCGTCCACATCTCAGACTGCCATGCAGGCCAGACATTCTCACCAAATTCGGAGGTCAGATGAGACATACCAACCTCTCGTCGTTGAATTTGGCAGCAGGGCTCCTGAGCTAGAGCAGTATGGTCACCCTAACCTTCCTCAAGACTGCATGGACATTCTAAGAGAGGCAAAGTGACCTTCTGCCAGATCAGCATATGCCTTAAAATGGAAAAGGTGGTGTCTGGACAACAGCATAGATCCAAAAACATGTGGAGAAGATGTTATGCTTCCATATCTATTGCAGCTAGCAAAATTTGGCTTACAATTCTCATCCATCAAAGTACACCTGGCAGCTCTGACTGCATACAAGAAAAGTCCTTTATAAACCTCTTTCTTTAAAATTCCAGTCAGTTAAGACTTCCTAGAGGGGTTAAAGAAGATTTTTTCTCCTACTAGGCATCCTTCTCCTCCATGGGAGCTTAATATAGTTCTTTCACGTCTAATAGAACATCCTTTTGAGCCCATACACAAGGCATCTCTCCAACATCTCACTTAGAAAACTGCCTTCCTTGTAGCAATTACTTCAGCTCACAGGGTTAGTGAGATCCAGGCCCTTTGTGCTCAGGCACCATACACAGCTTTCTATTCCTCCAAGGTTGTAATGAGAACACATCCAAAATTTCTACCCAAAGTTATCTCTTACTTTCATGTAAACCAGACTATCTCTTTCCCAACTTTCTTTCAAAACCCATTTACTCCTGCAGAGAGACCACTTTACTCTCTAGATGTGAAGAGGGTTTTAAAATGTTATCTAGACAAAACTAAATTCTTTCGCAAGTCACAACAGCTGTTCATTACCTATGGCCAAGTTCGAACAGGCCTGGCCACCTCTAAGCAATCTTTGTCCAGTTGGATTGTTTCATGTATTTTGCTCTGTTACCAGCTAGCCAATAAGTCCCTTGAAGGCAGACATAAATGGCTGCATTAATGAGAAACATTCCTTTGGCAGATATTTGCAAAGCGGCTATATGGAGGTCTGTCCACACCTTTACTAAGCACTACTGTCTTGATTCTGATGCTAGGACAGATGCTCAAGTAGGACAGGCTTCTCTTAGAAATCTCTTTGCATGAATAAATATCACTCTATTGTTCTGTTTACTCCACCTCTCTCAGGGGGATGGGCTTGCTAATCTATTCAGTGCTTATGACTATACATTGAAATCCCCTACAAGATAAGGAATAGTTTCTTAACTGTAACTCCAGTTCTCTCGTAGTGGTATATCTATGATAGTCATAAGCGACCCTCCCTCCTCTCCGGAGGAACAGACATAATAATATTATTAATATTAATGATTGATAATTCACAGACTCCTTCATCTCAGTTAGTAAAGCCTACAAAAAGAACTAAGGTAACTGCCTCCTGCTAAGCATGATGGGATATGGGAGGACCATCTGCTCTTAACCCCTTCGTTGCCAGGCCTTTTCCCCCTCAGATGCCAAGCCTTTTTTTGACTGTTTGGGGCAGTTCGCGCTTAGGCCCTCATAACGTTTTGTCCCCATAAGCTATCCACGACAAATTTGTGTCCTTTTTTCCAACATCCTAGGGATTCTAGAGGTACCCAGACTTTGTGTGTTCCCCTGAAGGAGATCAAGAAATTAGCCAAAATACTGCGAATTTTTTTTTTTTTTTTTTTTTAATGGGAAAAAAGAGCTGCAGCTGAAGGCTTGTGCGTTTTCCCCTGAAAATGGCATCAACAAAGGGTTTGCAGTGCTAAAATCACCATCTTCCCAGCTTTCATTCATGCAGACTTGAATCAGAAAACCCAATTTTACAACACAATTTCGGCAATTTACTGGGACATAACCCATTTTTACTTTTTTTTGTGCTTTCAAATTCTGAATTCAGCAAGGGGTAATTTGTGTAGATCCTACAAGGGTTTCCTACAGAGAATAACAGCTGAAATAAAAAAAATATTGAAATTGAGGTAAAAAAAATGCCTTTTTTCTCAATGTTTTACTCTGTAACTTTTTCCTGCAATGTCAGGTTTTTGAAAGCAATATACCGTTACGTCTGCTGGACTCTTCTGGTTGCGGGCTATATAGGGCTTGTAGGTTCATCAAGAGCCCTAGGTACCCAGACCCAAAAAATGAGCTGCACCTTGCAATGGGTTTTCATTCCATACCGGGTATACAGCAATTCATCTGCTGAAATATAAAGAGTGAAAAATAGGTATCTAGAAAACCTTTTTATTTCCAAAATGGGCACAAGATAAGGTGTTGAGAAGCAGTGGTTATTTGCACATCTCTCAAGTCCAGGGCGTCCAGACTAACATGCGAATTACAGGGCATTTCTCAATTAGACGTCTTTTTTACACACTGTCTTACACTTAGAAGGAAAACATGAAGAGAAAGACAAGGGGCAATAACACTTGTTTTGCTATTCTGTATTCCCCAAAGTCTCCCGATAAAAATGGTACCTCACTTGCGTGGGTAGGCCTAATACTCGCGACAGGAAACGCAACATGGACACATCACATTTTTACATCGAAATCTGACGTGTTTTTTGCACAGTGCCTATCTGTAGATTTTGGCCTCTAGCTCAGCCAGCACCTAGGGAAACCTACCAAACCTGCGCATTTTTTAAAAGTAGACACCTGGGGGAATCCAAGACGGGGTGACATGTGGGACTCTCAGCAGGTTCTGTTACCCAGAATCCTTTCCAAACCTCAAAATTTGGCTACAAAAATATTTTTTCCTCACATTTCGGTGACAGAAAGTTCTGGAATCTGAGAGGAGCCACAAATTTCCTTCCACCCAGCGTTCCCCCAAGTCTCCCGATAAAAATGATACCTCACTTGTGTGGGTAGTCCTAGTGCCCGCAACAGGAAATGCCCCAAAATACAACGTGGACACATCACATTTTCCCCAGGAAAACAGAGATGTTTTTTGCAAAGTGCCTACCTGTGGATTTTGGCCTCTAGCTCAGCCGGCACCTAGGGAAACCTACCAAACCTGTGCATTTTTTAAAAAATAGACACCTAGGGGAATCCATGATGGGGTGACTTGTGGGGCTCTCAGCAGGTTTTGTTACCCAGAATCCTTTGCAAACCTCAAAACTTTACTAAAAAAACACTTTTTCCTCACATTTTGGTGACAGAAAGTTCTGGAATCTGAGAGTAGCCACACATTTCCTTCCACCCAGCGTTCCCCAAAGTCTCCAGAGAAAAATGATACCTCACTTGTGTGGGTGGCCCAGGTCCTGCAACAGAAAAATGGCAATAACCTGTAGAGATTGAGGAGTTAGGACAGCGAGTTGATAAGCACATATTTTCTTTTATACATCTTTTAGGCTGACTCTGCTTTGGGAACCCACACAAGTGATGTATCATTTTACTTGGGAGACTGAGGGAAACGCTGGGTGGTAGGAAATTTGTGCCGGCACGGTGATCCTACAAAGAAAAGTGAGGAAAATATGATTTTTTAAGCAAATGTTGAGGTTTGCAGAGGAGTCTGGGTAAGAAAATTTTGGGGGATCCAGGCAAGCCACACCTCCCTGGACTCCTTGGGGTGTCTAGTTTTAAAATATGTCTGGGTTTGGTAGGTTTCCCTAAATGAAGGCCGCACCCGGGACCAAAAACGTAGGTGCCCCCACCCACAAACATAGGTAGTTTTGCAATAGTTCATTTTGATGTGTCCATGTACTTATGTGATGTTCCAAACACTAAAATTGTGAAAAGAAACACTCAGGTTATGTTAAAAAGACCCCTCACTCACCAACCAAGTTGGTGGCATGCTTCATTATCGAGGTCCCACCCGAGACACCTAGCGTGCCATGGGTGTGCTGCGACACCTGATTACAGCGGAACAGGTTTTGTTATTTTTACCACACATATTGGTTGGATTTGGCACAAGGGTGAGTGATGGTTCAGTAGATCAAATTTTATTGACAAGAAATTTCACAAAAATGAAATGCACTGTTAATAACTGAAAGGCCAAAAAACTGAACCAATGACTTACAGCTCGTGAGCTGTAAAGGCACGTCAAGGCACCATCCGCTTTACAGTTCATTCACACAGCTTTCATACATGACATGCAAAAGACCATTGAAGCCGCCAGCCACGGACCTAGCACATTACAACACTCGCATCAACAGACAGTGCCACTCAAGGGCCTATCACTTACATACGCCCTCATGGCTGATACAGCAATCACACCAACTGACGGGAGTGTGTGGACTGGCGTTTGCCTGGCAGTGTGTTGCAGTAGCCAGCAGCAAGTCAATATTTACACCGCCAGCCAAGCGCCACCCCACGCACACACCGCCAGCCAAGCGCCACCGCACTCACACTGCCAGCCAAGCGCTACCGCACACACACCGCCAGCCAAGAGCCACCCTACGCACATCACCAGCCAAGCACCACACACGCACACCGCCAGCCAAGCGCCACCCAATGCACACTGCCAGCCAAGCACCACCCCACGCACACCGCCAGCCAAGCGCCACCCCATCCACACCGCCATCACTTTTTTTTTAAACAACAAAGAAACTACTAATTATAAATAAGTCCAAAACTACAAACACAAAAGCTCTAACTGAATGCATGATAGTAATGCCAACCGTGAAACTGAACATATGAAAATATAAAATAGCAGGTTATGTTTACGGTATTTCCCAATAATTCTTCTGTGTGTGGTGGTTCCAGAAACAGCCACCCACACACAGCCCAGGCTTTGAAGGACAATCAGGGCAGTATATCCTAGTTTCTTTCTTGATACCTCTTCGAGCACAGACTCTACATCTCTTAGCAGGAACTTTTTTTTTGGCTGTGGGAGGAATGTGCTCAGCAAAGTGACGATCATTCAGTCTAGCCACATCCTCTACCACTGCTTCTCTATGAACTCTACCCGGTTCCAGCACAATAAGGCTCACTATGATAGACTCCTGAAATTTCACAAATGTCATCCTTGACTCTGGAGAATTATCCTTGAACACAACAAAAGCATTAAAAGTTGCCAAGTAGAACAGGTGAACCACTAATTTCTTATACCAAACATAAGACTTACGAACAGCAGTGTAAGGTTCCGACCTCTGATCTGCTTTATCAACACCACCCATGTGCTTATTATAGCCTAAAATGCACACAGGTTTGCGCACTTCAGCAACTTGACCCCAAACAGCCACAGGTGAAGTACTCTCATTATGGATGGTAGTTTGCATGTACATATCTCTCCTGTCTACAAATTTCAGAGCTAGCAGCTCATCATTCCACAAGGCACTGCACTGTCCCTTCGCAGGTTTTTTACAGACAAGCTCTCTTGGATAGCCTTTCCGGTTAGAGTGGATTGTGCCAGAAGCAACAGTGTCCACTCTGAACAACTCCTTGAACAACTGAACTCCAGTGTAGAAGTTATCTACGTATAAATGGTGACCTTTGTTAAACAGTTGTCTACCAAGTTCCCACACAGTTTTCTCACTAACTCCAAAAGTGGGTGGACAACCAGGGTGGTCAATATTGGAATCCCTACCAGTATAGACCCGGAAATTATAAACATATTCTGTACTACTTTCAGACAGCAAATACATCTTAATTCCATACTGTGCCCTCTTGCTGGGAATGTACTGCCTAAAAAACAAACAACCATTGAACAGGACCAAAGACTCATCTACAGATAATTTCTTTGCCTGGAACATAGATCTCTGAAAACCGATCTACCAAATGATCAAGGACAGGTCTAATCTTAAAAAGACGGTCAGAATCAGGGTGATCTTGTGGCAAAGCTAAAGCATTATCTACAAAATGCAACATCCGAAGAAGAACCTCATACCGGTTACGACTCATGATTGCTGGAAATATAGCAGTTGCCATCAAGGGACTAGTAGACCAATATGAAGACAGTGATGGCTTCCTTATCAGCCCCATCAAAAAAGTTAAACCCAAGAACTTTTTCAACTCTTCCAGATTTATGGGACTCCACCAGCTAGCTCTAGAGTGGGGCCTAAGCCTGGCAGTGTTGACCCTCAAATACTGCTCTGCATAGAAATTAGTCTGCTCAACAATCTTTTCCAAAAATATATTGTCCATAAACAACTCAAAAAAGTTGACAGGCAAAACGTTTTTCATATTAACTCGACACCCTGGGAAACCAGTAAACACAGGCAACTGTGGCTGCTCCATGTTTGGTGCAACCCACATGTCAGGTCTTCCAATGGGAAGCCTTTCAGCCGCTGGCTGCTGCACCATTGGCACATCAGTGTCCTCCTCTAAAACAGGCCCTTCATCAGCACTGAGAGTGGCTTCATCATCAGGTGATTCCTCTCTGACAGAAAATTCGCTTCCAGAATCTTGCATTTCCTCCTCTGCCTCAGATGCAGAGTCAGTCTCATAATCATGGTCAGAAGACAACTCAAAAAGAACACCAACTACCTGCTGAGCGGTCATTCTATGACTAGTCATGATCCTTCCTACAAAAATGAACTGGACAAATGCACCACCAACAACCAGCACTGCGTAAGATAAGTAACAAACAAAGTGTAGCTTTATCACTAAGAGTTATAAACTCAAAAACTATACAGCTCACTTGCCTGAAAAAGCTTGACTCACCAGCAACTACTCTGCACAGCAGTTACCAATGATATCCCACTAAAAAGGAAAAAAAAAAAAAAATTGACATAAGACAACACAATAATCATTGTGCATAAATCTAAGGACAATTTCACACACAAGCCTGCATTCAGTAAACCACCTACAAACATGTCATTCATGCATGGCAACAATACTCCTTTGGAGTACATTTATTTACTTACCTAAAACATGCAACTACGCAAACCGCAGGACAACCACTGCCAAAACTGCAACAAGCCACAGCAAAGGAAGAAAAAGCTTTGAACTAGAACAAAAAGGAGAAATAAAACTGTTATTATCATAAATGCAAACACTTTGCCAGTTGACAAACACCCCGCCACCAACCATTTTAAAATTTTCCCATGTGTATAGTGTTTTCTGCTTGGGGGCAGATGGGCCTAAAAAGCATAGGCCAATCTGCCCCCAAGGGGGGCAGAAATGCCATAGAATATATTGCCCCCTTTGGGGGTGAGGCGACCCTTGCCCAATGGGCCACCACCCAACACAAAGCACACACATGATCCCTGGCGCTAAGTGGATTCTGCCCCCCTTGGGGGCAGATGGGCCTAAACAAAATAGGCTGATCTGCCCCCAAGGGGGACAGAAATGCCCAATAGTGCTTTTGCCCCTTGGGGGCGACCCTTGCCCAAGGAGGCGCCCCCCAAACACAGAAAAAAAACAAAAGAAAGAAAACAAAAAAAATCCCTGGCATCTTCTTGGTTTCTGGGCAGAAGGGCCTAAAATAAATAGGCCAATCTGCCCCCAAGGGGGACAGAAATGGCCTAGATTCTATTGCCCCCTTTTGGGGAGCGACCCTTGCCCAAGGGGCCACCCCCCCACACAAAGCACACACACACACACATGATCCCTGGGGCTAAGTGGATTCAATAGGCCGATCTGCCCTAAAGGGGGCAGAACTGCCCAATAGTGCTTTTTGCCACTTGGGGGTGACCCTTGCCCAAGGGACCTCCCCTAACACAAAAAATCAGCAAAACTAAAATCCCTGGTTTCTAGTGGCTTTCTGCCCCCAAGGGGGGCAGAAATTGTGAAAAATACATTGCCCCTCCCCAAAGAAGAGTGGCCCTTGCCCAAGGGGTCGCTCCCCCACACTGTAAACACACACACACACACACACACTAATTCCCTGGTGTCTAGTGGGCATTCCTGCGGCCCGCTCATCCATTATAGTAAATTTGCTGCCAGAGGCATTGTGAGGAAATAGGGTATATTGTATGGTGTGGTAGTGCGACCTTGGTGACATGGTAATACACTTACCAACTCATTTAATTCCATTAGGTTTCATCTGTAAAACCCTGTAAAAGTCTCAGCTCAACCCTCTGTAACTATGGCACTCAGCAGTAAGGCTTACACAGAGGAGCAAGTGTAAAGCATTTAAACAGCAGGAAAATAATTGGGGAAGAAATTGACACAACACTCAAATCAGTCAAGAATTTATAAAAATAGACTGTATTTTTATAAGAGTCTAGACAATAGAGCAAAAAAGATCCACTGAAGGGTTCCAGAGATATAGATTTTACAAGTGATATTGAGTCAAAGCAATTTCATTCAACGGCAAACAAACCTTGACAAAGTCAACGAATGGGACACTTGGAAACTTTTTCAAGGACAACGTAGGGCCTGATTTGAGGAAAGTGGCACTGTACCCAGTGCAGCACCAATTTCCTTGCGCCCCTCAGCACTGCCCCTAACACCACCATGTGTTTGCCGTATCTAAGATAAAGCACACTAAGACAGTAGTTAGGGAACTAGCGTCCAAATTTGACGCTAGTTCGGAGCTTTGCAGGATTAGCATAACATTTTTGGACGCTAATCCTGCAAAGCCCATTGAGGACCATTGTAAATACAGGGAGTGCAGAATTATTAGGCAAGTTGTATTTTTGAGGATTAATTTTATTATTGAACAACAACCATGTTCTCAATGAACCCAAAAAACTCATTAATATCAAAACTGAATATTTTTGGAAGTAGTTTTTAGTTTGTTTTTAGTTTTAGCTATGTTAGGGGGATATCTGTGTGTGCAGGTGACTATCTCTGTGCATAATTATTAGGCAACTTAACAAAAAAATATATATACCCATTTCAATTATTTATCATTACCAGTGAAACCAATATAACATCTCAACATTCACAAATATACATTTCTGACATTCAAAAACAAAACAAAAACAAATCAGTGACCAATATAGCCACCTTTCTTTGCAAGGACACTCAAAAGTCTGCCATCCATGGATTCTGTCAGTGTTTTGATCTGTTCACCATCAACATTGCGTGCAGCAGCAACCACAGCCTCCCAGACACTGTTCAGAGAGGTGTACTGTTTTCCCTCCTTGTAAATCTCACATTTGATGATGGACCACAGGTTCTCAATGGGGTTCAGATCAGGTGAACAAGGAGGCCATGTCATTAGATTTCCTTCTTTTATACCCTTTCTTGCCAGCCACGCTGTGGAGTACTTGGACGCGTGTGATGGAGCATTGTCCTGCATGAAAATCATGTTTTTCTTGAAGGATGCAGACTTCTTCCTGTACCACTGCTTGAAGAAGGTGTCTTCCAGGAACTGGCAGTAGGACTGGGAGTTGAGCTTGACTCCATCCTCAACCCGAAAAGGCCCCACAAGCTCATCTTTGATGATACCAGCCCAAACCAGTACTCCACCTCCACCTTGCTGGCGTCTGAGTCGGACTGGAGCTCTCTGCCCTTTACCAATCCAGCCACGGGCCCATCCATCTGGCCCATCAAGACTCACTCTCATTTCATCAGTCCATAAAACCTTAGAAAAATCAGTCTTGAGATATTTCTTGGCCCAGTCTTGACGTTTCAGCTTGTGTGTCTTGTTCAGTGGTGGTCGTCTTTCAGCCTTTCTTACCTTGGCCATGTCTCTGGGTATTGCACACCTTGTGCTTTTGGGCACTCCAGTGATGTTGCAGCTCTGAAATATGGCCAAACTGGTGGCAAGTGGCATCGTGGCAGCTGCACGCTTGACTTTTCTCAGTTCATGGGCAGTTATTTTGTGCCTTGGTTTTTCCACACGCTTCTTGCGACCCTGTTGACTATTTTGAATGAAACGCTTGATTGTTCGATGATCACGCTTCAGAAGCTTTGCAATTTTAAGAGTGCTGCATCCCTCTGCAAGATATCTCACTATTTTTGACTTTTCTGAGCCTGTCAAGTCCTTCTTTTGACCCATTTTGCCAAAGGAAAGGAAGTTGCCTAATAATTATGCACACCTGATATAGGGTGTTGATGTCATTAGACCACACCCCTTCTCATTACAGAGATGCACATCACCTAATATGCTTAATTGGTAGTAGGCTTTCGAGCCTATACAGCTTGGAGTAAGACAACATGCATAAAGAGGATGATGTGGTCAAAATACTCATTTGCCTAATAATTCTGCACTCCCTGTAATGGTGTGTAAGGAAATGTCTTCCTTGGCATGGTTACCCCCTGACTTTTTGCCTTTTGTTGATGCCAGTTATGATTCAAAGTGTGGGAGGAGGCACAAAGAGGGTGTAGCCACCCTCCAGGACAGTAGCCATTGGCTACTGCCCCCCAGACCTATACACATCCTGCAACCTGAAGAAAGAAGGACTGCTGACCTGAAAGCCCCACAGAGACGACGGAGACACCAACTGACTTTTCCCCAGCCCTACTGGCCTGTCTCCAGACTCAAAGAGCCTGCACGACGACGCATCTGACAGGGACCAGCGACCTCTGAGGACTTAGAGGACTGCCCTGAACCCGAAGGACCAAGAAACTCCCGAGAACAGCGGCACTGTTCAAAAATAACAATAACTTTGCAACTTTTTTGCAACTTTGAAAGAACTCTCCCTTCCCGCCGGAAGCGTGAGACTTCTCACTCTGCACCCGACGCCCCTGGCTCGAGCTCCAGAGAACAAACACCGCAGAGAGGATTCCTAGGTGACTGCGATGACGTGAGTAACCTGAGTCGACCCCCACAGCGACGCCTGCAGAGAGTATCCAGAGGCTCCCCCTGACCACCTGGTAACAAGGAACCCGAAGCCTGGACCAAGCACTGCACCCGCAGCCCCCAGGTCCGAGAGGAACCACCCACCAGTGCAGGAGTGACCAGCAGCCGGCCCTCTTCCTAGCCCAGTCGGTGGCTGGCCCGAGAAGCCCCCCTGTGCCCTGCCTGCATTGCCTAAGTGATCCCCGGGTCCCTCCATTGCTTTCAATAGCAAACGCAACACCTACTTTGCACACTGCACCCGGCCGCCCCTGTGCCGCTGAGGATGTGTTTTGTGTGCCTGTTTGTTTCCCCTGCAATGCTCTACAAAACCCCCCTGATTTGATCCCTGAGGACGCAGGTACTTACCTACCAGCAGACTGGAACAGGAGCACCCCTGTTCTCCATAGGCACCTCTGTGTTTTAGGCCCTCCTTTGACCTCTGCACCTGACCAGCCCTGTGTTGCTGGTGCGGTGACTTTGGGGTTGCCTTGAATCCCCAACGGTGGGCTGCCTATGCCCAGGAGACTGACTTGTAAGTGCTTTACTTACCTGAGAAAACTAACCAATACTTACCTCCCTCAGGAACTGTTGATTTTTGTAGTGTCCACTTTTAAAATAGCTTATTGCCATTTTAACCAAAACTGTGTGTACTACTGTTTTAAAACAAAGTTCTATACTTACCTGTTTGAAGTACCTTGCATTCATGTACTTACCTCAAATCTTGAATCTTGTGGTTCTAAAATAAATTAAGAAAAGTTTTCTTTCTATATAAAAACTATTGGCCTAGAGTTAAGTCTTTAAGTGTGTGTTCCTCATTTATTGCCTGTGTGTGTACAACAAATGCTTAACACTACCCTCTGATAAGCCTACTGCTCGACCACGCTACCACAAAATAGAGCATTAGTATTATCTAATTTTGCCACTATCAACTTCTAAGGGGAACCTTTGGACTCTGTGCACACTATCTCTCACTTTGATATAATATATACAGAGCCAACTTCCTACATGGTGTGACTCATTTTTAACAGTTGCTCTGAGCAGGCGTTAAAAGAGGCAAAAAAAATGACGCAAGGAAATTGCTTAGATTTCTTTGCGCCATTTCTTCGGCCCCTAACGGGGAACACCCACTGTGCATACATTATACCTGGAAGAGGCATAATGTAGCGCAAAGGGTTATTAAGTGGCGCAGCACATGCAATGCGCCACTTTGTAAATTTGGTGTTGCGATTTTGGCCTTGTGGGGCCACATTAGCGTAAAACTAATGTGGCACAAGGAGGCGCTAGGGGCTCTTAAATCTGCCCCATAGTGTCAATGCGGTTGGTTAGAAGTGCTTGGGGCGACCAGCAAGGTCCTCAAGAACAGTTACCTCCACAGGAGAAGCAGTCCTTCAGCAGTTCTGGGTACTTTATCTGCATTACAATGGGTTCCTATGGAGTGGTTCTGATGCATATCATGAAGGATCCTGAAAGTGCTCTAAGGATGCTGTGGACACGATGCGGTCTATGAGGGTCTTCCTGCAGGGATTCCTTAGTCCACGAAGATGGTGAAGGGGTCCTGGTTGCACGGGTTGACATCCCATGAAGTCCTCTCCGGTCTGGCTAAATTCCAGTTGCCACTGGACTAACAGTTGCCATTGTTGCGGTCACAGGCCAGTCCTTAATGGGTCAATAACTTGTCTTCCGAGGGTCCCTGAAACTCTCCAACAGCACTCCCGGATCGGGCGTACTAGGGTACAGCTCTGGTCGGGGCTTGATCCTCGGTGCTGCACGATGGCAGTGGTAGTGGCTTGAAGACTTGGGGCTATCTACTTGCCCCACAAGGCTTCTTCAGCTGTTGTGTCCCTGTGCTGCGAACATGGGGGCCAGTCAGCTGACCCTTGGAGGTCTCTTGGCTTACTGAGCTCTTAGAGGCGACTTCTCCTTGAGCAGGTCACAGCAAGCACAGTTCCTCTCTTCACTAGCCACTAGGTGCAGCAAGTGCAGTCTTCAACGGTGCAGCCTCTCTTTGCTGGTTCCTCGGTGCAGCAGGGAAGTCCTTCTTTGTTTTTTCGTGCAAGTCCATCAAAATGTAAGATCTGGGTGCCAGGGGTGTCCTAATTATTATCAGAAAATGCCCTCAGGGTAGGATGCGGTTGGTAGTGAATGGGCTACAAGGTTCCCTCCCTCCTGATGACCACTCCCTGTGAAGTGTGGTATCTAGCTATCCCAGGATGCACCATTGTGCCCTCTCCCAGCATGGTGATACCCCTTTGACACTCAGAGCTCCTTAGACCACCCCCAGCGGTGTGGCCCAAGTAGATGCACACCCGTGGAAAAAACAGTTTGACAACTGGCTTCTCCTATCCTGTCCCCAGTGCCAGCCTGTACACTTAAACAATGGAGCATCCCCTCTTCCAAGTGTTACCCATGTGCCTTTCAAAAGAGGCTTCTCCTTTGAAGCTCGCCTTTGGGCTAACACCTATGTGGCTTTCTGCAGGAGGGAAGTAACACCTCTATATCATGCAAGCCCCTATTGTGGCCTTTCCTGGGAGTCAATAGCGTGGCTTCCCAGGAAGGCAGAAAGCTGTCTGGAGGGCAGGCCCAGTGTAAACAGGCACTGCAAAGCTTGATCAACTAAAGTGCAACTTTTAAAGTTGGCCTTTGTCACCCAGTGACATTAAATTCGATTTAACCATTAAATCGGAATTAGTGCACTGATTCTTTTCATACCCAACAGTGCCAATCTTAGCAGTCCTATTCAGAAGTTAGCAGGGCTTGGGTGCAAGCCTGTAACTCTGTAGTTGTCAATGGGGCTAACAGCCTTCCCATCGTAAAAACAACAACTTACCCCTCGGGAGGTAGATTAATTCTTTAATCTAAGCACACCAGTCCCAACACTGAGCGCCACGTAGCCAGCGCTGACATCTCCAAGTCTTTCCAGTTTCGGGCAATGTGAGGCTTAGCAAGCACCATAACAAAGCCAACTAAGGTGTGCTTGCCTTTGGCCCCCCCCCCACATCCAGGATCCAGTATAATAATATGGATGGAGCAGTCTACCAGTCGCTGCCGGACTCCAAGACAGTATGTTAAAAATCTGAGACCAGTATTGTGCAGTAACTAGACAGGTCCACATGAAGGGAAAAAAATTTTTCTCGAGTTTATACATCTGGGGCCTATGCATAGGGGGATCGCTCCCATTTTTCACAGCTGCTGATTGGTGAAAGAGGAGACATGTAAGTATTTTAATTGAACTAGGTGAAGGCAAGTGAGATGACCAGGTTTCTGGGGGCAATCTTCGTATCCCTCTAGTCATCGTCATTCAGGGGGCCCATCCAGGTTTCCTGTTTGCTACGGAGGACAGTAAAGGAGCACTCGGAGTTGAGGACCAGGGATCTGTATAATCGCGAGACGCTTCTCTGGCTCAGCTCGGAGGATAGGACATGAGCCTCAAGGGGACTATATTCCAGTAACTCAAGCAATTGTGAATGGTGCACCATCAGTGCATGCCTCAGCTGTAAGTATTTATAGAATTGTGTTTTGTAGAGTTTAGATTCTCCCTGGAGAATTAAAGGTCTTGATTCGGGACCCTGTCCAGACGTCTCCAAACTGGGAGATACCGCTGAGTTCCTAGCGTTCAAACCCTTTCAGTCCAGATACCTGGGGGAGCCAGTTACCCAATCACAGGGGATTGGCCTGCATGGGCCAGTGGTCCCAGTTAATCAACCAGAGGGCTCTTCCCAAGTACGGGAGTGCAGCTCTTGTGGTTTCGGGAGGGAATTGGGGTACTAGGCAGCCATATAAAATAAGCATTTGCAACGCAACAGGTCTCGCATTTGCGAGAGTTAGAGGTATTTGCATTGTAAATGTATAAGTGACTTTTTTGCCACATAAATTTGTCATACCTGCCTCATAATTTGGTCCTTTTCTGCCACATTATACCACTGAGCAAGCAGCTCTACAAGATCATGAGTGACAAAAGGAACTTTTAATGAGAAACACTAGAACAAGAATTGTGAATGATAGGGTATCACAGCTCTATACAATGATGAACAAAATGTAAGAGCTTAACTATAGTTAAAGAAGCTTTGTGCTGACATTTTGTAAGCTGTGCGCAAACGGGATGCACTGTCCTCTCCCTAACTGTGACATGAGGTAACTAAGAAACAATGTGAAGTAACTGATAGTCATGCACAACACTCCAACATAAGAAAAATAAAACAAACAATGACAAGCAACTGGTAGTTATGCAAATTGCTCCAATACTGACCTTTGCGCAATGTAAAACTTGAAAGCGTCATGGTCACCATGAGTGCGAAGGAAAAACAAACAATAAGAAGTAACTGGTAGTCATGCAACATGCTCCAATAGTGCCCATTGCACTGTGTAAAACTTGAAAGTGCTATGGGTGCCATGAGCACAAATGAGAAACAAAATAAATAATGAGAAGTAACTGGCAGTCATGCAAAGCGCTCCAATACTGCCCATTGTGCTGTGTCAAACATGAATGCGCTATGGCCGCCATGAACGCATTGGAAAAACAAAATAAACAATGAGAAGCTACTGATAGTCATGCAAAGTGCTCAAGTACTGCCCATTGCGCTGTATAAAACTTGAAAGCACCATGTCCGCGAATGGCAAACAAAAGAAACAATGTGAAGTAACTTGTAGTCTTGCAAAGTGCTCCAAAACTGCCCATTGCGCTGTGTAAAACTTGAATGTTTCCTTGCCGACCATGAGCGAGAACTGAAAATCAAAAGAAACAATGAAAAGCAACTCATAGTTATGCAAATCACCCCAGTACTGCTGATCGAGTTCCCTTACTGGCAGTGTTGGAGTGATGTGCATAACTACCAGTTACTTGTTATTGTTTCTTTTGTTTTGGAGTTGCGCTCATGGCTCTTTCAATTTTTATACTGCGGGAACTCGATCGGCAGTTTTGGAGCGATTTGCATCAAGCGCTCCAATACTGCCATTCTAGTTCCTGCTTATAAAACATAAAAGCGGCATAAGCGTGACTAAAAAAACAAAAGAAACTGAGAAGTAACTTTTAGTTATGCAAATCGCTCCAATATTGTTGATCAAGTTCCGTGGAAGCTCGATCTGCAGTATTGGAGACGATTTACATAACTACCAGTTACTTGTCATTATATTTTTTGTTTTTTAGTCGCGCTCAAGACGCTTTCAATTTTCATACAGCGGGAACTCGATCGGCAGTATTGAAGTGATTTGCATAAAGTGTTCCTATACTGCAGATCGAGTTCCCACTGTATAAAAATTGTAAGTGCCATGAGCGCAACTGACAATAACAAGTAACTGGTAGTTATGTAAATCGCTCCAGTACTGCCGATCGAGAGAAGCAAGCTAAAAGTACAAAAGTAGTTCACAAACCGTCTGTAAAACATGGACTCTGCATATGTTAACAGTAGTTAACCTGTGCGCTGGAGGAGGCTTAAACACAGGAAAAGGCATGACGAATTTTGAAACTCAAGCCCACAAACAAATGAAAATGATGGCTGTGGTTAAAGCCCAGAGAATAAGTAACAACAGGCCGGAAATGCTGGCGCGCTCAACCTAAAAAAAGGGTTATGTTGGTGGCCTAGAAGAGAAACTTCCATACAGAATTCAGGATACTCAGCTCCCCCAAACAGCCAGTCATTGACTGTTTTGATCTGGAAGGCCCAATAATTTAAGTGAATACCAGCCATCCCTACCCCACCATTGTAAGGGCCCTCAATGCATAAATCGAATACCAGCCTTGAGACCCAATTCACCCATAGAAAGGAACTTATCTCTTTCACAAATTTCACGAACCATGACTGGGGAATGAACAAGGGAACATTTTGTGAGGCATATAGCAATTTTGGGATAATGGCCTAGGGGATTAATAGGCAGGTGTAACCACCTGAGTAGGTTCCAAAAAGTGCAGTGTTGTAAGGGCGTTAGGCTGAGACTCTATGTAAGGGGTACTGCAAGCTAAGTCTGAGAATGGGTAGATGCTTCTGCCACTTGATTACCTCTTGGCCACCCTGTAGTAGGACCAGGAGGGATCTGGGCCAATTAACTATGAGCCCAGATGCCTTTCCATACAGATGCAGCATTAGGAAAAGACAAGATCCGATAAGGTGAGGTTGGCAGAGGAACAATAATACATTATTGTCATAGAGCACGATGCGGTTATATGGGCTACCTTTCCACTAGAAGCCCTATATCTGAGCATCACATTGCACAAAACCACCAGGGGTCCAATCGCAAGGCGAAGAACAAGGGCTGGAGAGGACACCCCTGTCTAATGCCTCTGCCAGTTGAAAATGGGGGGGGTAGCAGGATGCCATTCACCCTCACTTGCCTCAGGGGTGCGCGTTGAGGACTTTAACAAGTGACAAAAAGCAGGATCCAGATCCCTTTTGAGAGAGGACCTAGATTAGAACCACCTGGTCCAGGGAATCGAAACACTTTTTTGAAATCCAGCACCATGAGTGCAGCCAGATCTTGGAAGCTCAGGCGTTTTTTCAGTGCGATGTGCACTCTATGAATACAGTGGCAGGAGCTACATAGGGGTATAAAGTCACATTGATCTGGGTGGACGAAAGTGGCTCACAAACTTTTGTGAAGATTATAATCTCTGCATTCATGAGTGAGATCGGGCTGTAGGAGAAGCAGTTCTCTGGTGGTCGTCCTGGCATATGAAGAACAACAATAGTGGCCAAGTCCAACTTCCGTAGGAATTGCCCCACCCAAGCGACCCCTTGATAGAAGTTCAGAAGGTGTGGAGAGAGGATGAAGGCAAGTTTCTAATAATATTCAGGCAGAAAGCCTTCCAGACAAGGAGTCCTGCCTGACTGTAAATCTCCATTCGTACTTGCCACCTCCTCTAGAGTCAGGGGTGGCTCAAGGAGTGCCCGGTCCATGGCTGTTAATTATGCCATGGGAAGATAAATAATTAGGGGACATGAGTTTTTGTGTGCAGGCGATGTCATCGGGCTTATTGAGGGCCTCATTTACAAGGCCTTTGAGAAGCTACTGCTGCATTAGTCCCATTGCATCAGTTTGGAAAGCCCTGCATCACATTATACCTGCACCAGTTACAATGTATCCAGGGTGGGTAGTCCAATGTGAAAAGCCACGCAGATCTGACGCAGTGAAATTTACAACATTTCACTGCGTCATTCTGTGACTTCACTGCATCAAAATGTTACCACCTGCTCAGAGCAGGAGTAAAATTGACACCAGGCTTTTTTCTACAGTAGACTCCTCGCAATCCAACAATGCATGAGTATAGCGCCAACAGATGCATCAGAATTTCTGATGCATCTGTGAAAACGTATGCCATGAAAGTCCGTATTGCAAATACAGCGCATCCATGGCGTGGTTAGAGGATGTGTGGGAAGCGAAATAAATCTGACCCAACGATGGAAGATGCATCAGATTCTTGTAAATGAGGCCTCCTGAGCCATAGCAGAAGCCAAAGGCAGCAGCAATCTCCAGAGAGGTGGAGAGCCGCAGATACTATTGGATCAGTTATCATAGGGGTAAGCTTAGAGACTGCATAGAGTGTAGAAAGCAGTAGAGGAGTTTCCCGGATTTATTTCCCTACTCATATACCTGTCTGGTGGAGTCCATTGATTAGCCTCCTCCAGGCAAATCTGATGAAGGGAAGACCTGCAATTTTCTTGCAGTCATAAGTAGCGATTGTCTACCACCCTTTGGTGTGGACGTTCCAGTGACAAGATTTTAGTTTTGAGGTCACCGATACAGTGAAGGTGCATCTGCTTCTGTTAGTGGAGGAATACCCTATACGTGCCTCTAAGGACTGCTCTCCTAGTTGCCCATAAGGAGTCTTTGGAGCCCACCGAATCAACGTTGAGATCAAAGTAAGATTTCAGTTCTTTGGCCACATAGTATGTGCATTGCCCATCCACTAGGCACATGGCAATCAGGTGCCACAGTGGCCTGTGGTTGCCAGCATGGTGGCCCATAAGCAACATGACTGAAATGCCTGGCTGTATGATATGAGCAGATCGCACATGCAGGCTTTCGGTAGCCGGTAGGGAAAAATAGCCACGTCTAGGCATGCAGTCGTGGGCTGCAGAAAGGTGAGTGTATGCAACAGACCATGAGTGCCAGTTTCTCCACATATTGCAGAACTTCAGGGAGGCTGCCCCTTTAGCCAGCGCATTTTGGGGATTTGTCTGCAAGACCCTTACCCTAGTGGTGTCTAATTGCGGGCCCTTTAATAACAGGTGGGCCTATCGGCATGCTCCAGGGCCTTGCCACAAATGCGTTCCAATGAGGCCTTGGCCAGGTGTGGAGCGATGTAAACGCTAAGAAAGTTGTCATGTTTAACTTCTAGAAGACCCCCTACCCAAACATATGTCCCCTTTGTGCTGAGGCAGAGTGGGTGACAGAGAAGGGGAAGGATTTGTGGATAAGGATGCCGGCACCTCGGGAGCATTTAGTATGACCTGCGTGGAAAACCCTCTCATATTCATTTCTGTAGAAACAGTACAATGGGAGAGGGACACTTGGCAAAGTGTAAGACAGCGCTTTGTTTAACGTGGTCATTAAGGGAAGATAACCATCTAGTGGTGGAGACAGGCCGTGACACTGGATGTCAAACGTGCAAGATAGTGAGAGCATATGTACTATGTGAGTAAAGGCATCCAGGAAGATTAACAAAACCCCAGATCCTACACCTCAACCTCGGGAAGCTTCTGTTGCCCAAACTCCCTTTCCATATCAGATGAGCCCATTGCGCCACCAACTGCACCCCATCTTGATTGATGTCACTGTCGGCTCCCATCTCCCTGGGTTCCGCCCTGGATTCCCAAAGAGGCACCGGCGTGTGCCTAGTCCAGGCCACCTCTGTTGTGCCAAAGACAGTGTGGGATTTGTAAATAACTTTCAGCTTGGCTGTGAACATGAGTATATAAACAGGTGCATTGCTTGAAGCTTTTTTTTTAAAGTGTCAAAGGTTTTCCATTGTTTATGGAGCAAGAGCGTATAGTCAGGAAAGATTAGAGTATGGGTGAACTGGTAGAGAATGGGGTCCATCGTTTGTACTTCTTTGAGGATCGTGGTTCTCTCCTTGCAATGGAGGACCTTCACCACAAACAGTCTAGGAGTGTCCCCAGGTGGGGGCTTCTGAATTAGGAAGCAATGCAAATGTTCCAGCACGAAACAGGTAGAGAGATGTTCCGCAGGGAGTCAGGACGTAATCCATGCCTCCAGGAATTTTTTGAGTGAGCCCTTAACGCTTTTGGGAAAGAGGCACAGGTTGTTTTGGCGGACCCGGCTTTCTTCATCTTCTGCTCACGCCTCCAACACCTTAGTGGACGTAGAGAGGTGCCTGACAGTGGCCTATGTGCCATATCCTCAAGTTCTGAAATATGACCCTCAGCTCTAGATACCCTGTCCACAACATTATGCAAATCTTAATCTTGGCGCAGGAGGAGAACATCAACCCCAACCTCACTAATCTTAGGGGCATATTTACAAGCCCCTTGAACCTTCCTGAGTCACATTAGCAGTATGAACGAGGGCAAGCGACTTGAACCACAAGTTCTAGGCTGGTGAAGACAGATCGAGCAGTTAGCCTCGCTTATCAAGAGGTAGAGGGGGCAGCGTGCCATGGAGACACCTAGAAGGAGTGAGAGGGGGATAGAGGAAGGGTGGTGGGTCCCCAACTACACTAGTGCATGTCGTGAGGCGGTAAATAGACTACGGGGTGGGAGAAGGGGGCTACCAATCCTCCCCACTAAACCCCAATAGCCAGAGCCTAGGGTCAGGCGACAGCCAGCTGGGGAGGCATCCCTTGAGGCTGTGCGCCTGTCAATCCAGGTCCTTCCGATCCCAGGCAGCAGATCTGTTCTGAGCGCTGGCAGTCTGTATGGTTTGGGGAGTCACCTTAGAATGGCGGCCGCCCAGCCAGCAGGCGGACTAAGGGTGGCTCGGCCAGCCAAGCACTCCATGGACGTCCTGTCCGCACGCAGCTCTGGAGCAGCCTGGGCCACCCAGTCAGCAACCGTAGGATGCCAATATCTTGGCTGCACTTAGGTCCTGATTTATACTTTTTTAGCGTCACATTTGCGTCATAAAAAGCGGCACAAACTTACAAAATTCAATTATATTTTGTAAGTTTGCACAGCTTTTGTGTCAACAAATGACTCAAATGCGGCGCTAAAAAAGAATAAATCAGGCCCTTAGAGTGCTGACCCGCCTGAACAGGAACATCCACATGTGAGGGGTATCTCCAGGAGGTGCAGCCGATGGTCAGGAGACCTGTGGGTTCGATAGCCCCACGCAGAGTCAAGGATGAATACTGATGCAGGGATTAGACACGGTGGCCCTCATTCTGACCTTGGCGGGCGGCGGAGGCCGCCCGCCAAAGTCCCGCCGTCAGGTTACCGTTCCGCGGTCGAAAGACCGCGGCGGTAATTCTGACTTTCCCGCTGGGCTGGCGGGCGGTCTCGTTCAGACCGCCAGCCAGCCCAGCGGGAAAGACGCTTCCACGATGAAGCCGGCTCGGAATCGAGCCGGCGGAGTGGAAGCTGTGCGACGGGTGCAGTTGCACCCGTCGCGTATTTCACTGTCTGCGCAGCAGACAGTGAAATACATGTAGGGGCCCTCTTACGGGGGCCCCTGCAATGCCCATGCCAGTGGCATGGGCACTGCAGGGGCCCCCAGGGGCCCCGCGACCCCCCCTACCGCCATCCGGATCTCGGCGGTCCGACCGCCGGGATCTGGATGGCGGTAGGGGGGGTCAGAATCCCCGCGGCGGTGCAGCAAGCTGCGCCGCCGCGGAGGATTCAATGGGGCCGCGGTACACTGGCGGGACCCCGCCAGTGGTGCCGGTCCGACCGCGGCTTTACCGCCGCGGTCGGAATCCCCATTGAAGCACCGCCGGCTTGTCGGCGGTGCTCCCGCGGTCCTCCGCCCTGGCGGTCAAAGACCGCCAGGGTCAGAATGAGGGCCGGTATCTCTTCACAGTGTGTACCATTTTGGGTGGTCAAACCACGTCCCGTCATGAAGAACTATTTTATATCTCAGAAGTACAGCACATCATAACATATTACATTATTTATCTCAAACATAAATTCGCAGAAAGCAATTCTATTTGTTTTGTTATTTTCACTGTATGGGTTTTTCCTTGTTTTAGTGAGGACTACCCACTTGGGCTTTTTCTGGTTTTTATCCTCTGTGTGTTTTTTACGTTTACTTTTCACATTGTTCTTTTTTTCTTATTGGGTTTCCATTAATGTTCAATTCCCATTGTTTTTCCCTTTATGGATAGTTCTATTGTTTTCTCCATCTGTCTCTTATCCATTGTTCTACTTTTGTTGAAAAAAAAAAATACTTTGCAAAAGCCAATAGGTCTGGCTTTCATGTGGTAGCAAATGTAAATGCAATCATGTACAAATACTTTTTTCCGTATGTTAGCACATTAAAAGGAAACCTTTTGGGTTTGCAAAAGCTTATTTCAAAACAGTTTTTGAAGTCAAGTTTGGCAACCTCTAGCTAAAGTACCTTTATTTTGATGCAAATCTCTATACGCTTTCCAAAAGTAACCCTGTTGAGGTGCATTTCCAGAATGTCTTCTTTCATGTTTCCCATCATATGTCTGTCCGCTGCTGATTGGTTGCTGTCTTTCATTAGATCTCTGCAGCAACCTGCTGTCTGATCAACAGGGATCCTTTTCAGCACCCAAGTCTCCGGAGAAGCCCAAAAATGGAGTAGACTGCCAGTGGCTGATCCGTCTTGCATCAAACAAGGTGACTTCACACCTTTAGATTCCTTCACTTTTATGTTTTTAGAGCCTCATTTAGGGGTTGGAAGAGGGAAAAACCCATTGTAAACTGGGGCTCCTGACCTTTCAAACTATCATTTAGAGGTGAAGCAACCACTGACTAAGGGCCAGATTTAGATCCCGGTGGAGGAAATACTCTGTCACAGACTTGAAGGATATTCGGTCCGTCGTATTACCATCCCCACAGGGATGGTAATACAGCAGATGGGATATCCCTCATGTAACCTCCTCCCCCAGAATCTAAATCAGGCCCTAAATGTTGTTGGAGCTATCGCCAGCCCCATTCCTTGCTAATTATTGGCATTAGTCTCTCTGCCACAGCACTACCCGCTTTGACGCATTAGGGTGTCTGTCCTGTTCAGGTTCCCCAGATGTGTATATTCCGTTCCTACACAATTTATTTAATTATTTACATAAGGGCTTTGCATTGGGCCTACTTGCCACAATTACTGTAAGTTGTTTGGAGCAGTGACTTTTTCAAGTGTGATGAATAAAGGAGTTTGGGCCTGATTTAGAGTTTGGCGGACAGGTTACTCTGTCACATCGGTGACGGATACCCCGTCTGCCGAAATATAAATCTAATATGTCCTATAGGATTTATATTTCAGTGGATGGGATATCCGTTACCGCTGTGACGGAGTAACCCGTCTGCCAAACTCCAGAACAGGCCCCTGGTTCTCTAAGAGGCAGTAGTTGGTGGCGACTTTTCAGAGATTCAACACAAATGTCTTGGGGTGAGTGTGATATCCCGCATCTTGAGAAATTCATTGAGGTCCACAGACCGAAATAGAGAGAGAAACATAGTTGTACTGAACGGAACATGTATTTACTATTGCATTAAACAGGTGATTTAACCTCAGTGGGAGAGACCAACAAAAGGTTTGAGATGATTGTTACTGTCTGTGGTTGGTAGTTTCCAAGTTTCCCCCTTGAGAGCGGTTGCTATTGGCAGAGAGAATGCTAGTCCCTTCTGCTTTCATTCTGGATTGTTCAGTTTGACTTTTGGTTGGTGGTTCTCTTATTGGCTCGAGGTTCAAATTATCAAAGCATTCTCTTGAGGGGATAGAGAACTTCGATCCACCAATTCACCAGTGGAGCTATGTAATGTCTGGTGTTTGGACTGGCTAGAATGGATTCCTCTGTTGAAACAATACAGCCTAGAGCAACCACAGGACTTTGGGTACTGTTGAGCTGGTTAAGCCAAGGGCATGCACGTAGCCCTGTCTTTGGTTGACGGTTGTCTTGGTGGATCGGCGTTAGAGTTATCAAAGTTTCCTTCTCCTTGGTGAGTGAGCTGATTGTCCCCAGATGTTTCTTTGGGTGAACTGCAATGTATGATAAGGAGCCACTTATACAACAGTCATAAAAATATCAAAGAAGCTGCAAATACAGCTCAAGGCTAAGATTACAGCAGGTACCTAAGCAGAAGCGACAACAGTGCAGCACACCAAGGCACACCCAACGAGACGAGGACGTTTGGTTAGTCTATGCCTCTTCTCATAGAGATGCTCCATTGATCACCTGGATCCCGCAAAGGATCATCTCATACTTCCACAGCCCCTCACTGAACACACTGCCTTGCAGCAAGCTTTTGTGGAGCAGTAGGTCATCACTGTCGTGATGGCCCTTGGGACACGTAGTTCCGTTAGTCTTGTCACATGTTGCTAACTCTGTAGCCCTTTATGGTGGTGGAAAAGATTAGAGGTCTATGTTGGACTGTCCCAACAGGCGGTGGGACATTTCGTTTTGCTGGTAGTGTCAAGCTCACCCTCGGGCTCCACACTACTTTAGGGCCAGAAAGCCTTCAGTTGTAAATGTTGGCAGCAATGCAGGTGATTCTAATGGCTCCTGGGACACACAGTTATGCCATTTGATTAAGCCTCTTCAATTGAAAGGCACAGTCTGATCACTGCTAATCAGGAACTGAATTAGTCGATGCCAGAGCAATTTAATCCCTAATCGTTGTTAATGGAAACCCAGCTTGATACAACTACGTCCCATTCATAGGAGTAAGCATTACTAACATGGCCTGTGCCAAGCCTCTGTTACGCCTTAACCCCTGTAATATTCCTTCCGGGCACCAGAATGGGTATTTCAATGAAGTCTGCTGACTTCTGTGCATCACCCCACATATGGTCAAATTTGGCTTATCGGCAGTATTCAAAATGCTTTTCTTGTTTCCATAACGCGTATGTCATAGCTGTTCTTGTTTCTACCAAACCAGATTTCTTTGCAGTTCGATGACTTTGATGTCCAGCTCACCACAGATTGTTCTGCTGACTTCATCAATGTTTACGATGGAGACAGCACATCATCCCCAGTTCTACTGAAGGCCTATGGGAAGTTGGATCTCCCGCCGCTTCTGTCTTCTGGAAGCATGATGCTGGTGGAGTTTGTCAGTGATGGGGCTGGCTCAGCCAGTGGTTTCACAGCCTCCTATAGGACAGGTAAGCTGTTCTTCCTCTAGCATTGTATTTCAAGTCACCCTTTGGGAGCGGACCTCCCTGCTGCCTCATTGTTTCTGGATGCTGATTAGTTTTGTTCTATGGATTTTTCTTTCCTCGCTGCATTTTTGGTAAATACATTTAGGGCCATATTTATACTTTTTGACGCAAAACTGCGCTAACGCAGTTTTGCGTCAAAAAAATTAGCGCCGGCTAACGCCATTCTGAAGCGCCATGCGGGCGCCGTATTTAATCAATGACGTTATCCGGCGTTAGCCGCCGGCGCTGCCTGGTGTGCGTGGAAAAAAACGACGTACACCAGGCAGCGCCGGCGTAGGGGGATATGGAGCTTGGGCGCCAAAAAATGGGGCAAGTCAGGCTGAGGCAAATTTTTCGCCTCAACCCGATTTACGCCATTTTTTTCGACTCCCAACCCCCATAGAAATGACTCCTGTCTTAGCAAAGACAGGAGTCATGCCCCCTTGCCCAATGGCCATGCCCAGGGGACTCATGTCCCCTGGGCATGGCCATTGGGCATAGTGGCATGTAGGGGGGCACAAATCAGGCCCCCCTATGTCACAATTTTTTTTTTTTTAAATACTTACCGGAACTTACCTTAATGTCCCTGGGATGGGTCCCTCCAGCCTTGGGTGTCCTCCTGGGGTGGGCAAGGGTGACGGGGGTGTCCCTGGGGGCATGGGAGGGCACCTCTGGGCTCCTTCCGAGCCCACAGGTCCCTTAACGCCTGCCTTGTCCAGGCGCTAAAAAACGGCGCAAAAGCGGCCGTACGTCATTTTTTTTTGACCCACCCACTCCCGGGCGTGAATTTTGCCCGGGAGTGTAAATAGGGCGCACATGCCTCAGAGTCAGTTTTTTAGACGGGAACGCCTACCTTGCATATCATTAACGCAAAGTAGGTGTCCACGCTAAAAAATTACGCAAACTCCATGGACTTTGGCGCTAGACGCGTCTAACGCCAAAGTATAAATATGGAGTTAGTTTTGCGTCAGAATTGCGTAAAAAAAAACGACGCAATTCCGGCGCAAACAGAGTATAAATATGCCCCTTAATATTTTTGCTATTGTCCCATCTTCTAGCAGTGCCATGTGACAGCACCTATACTACGGACAGTGGTATCATCACCTCACCTGGGTACCCCCAGCAGTACCCCAATAGCATTAACTGTGTCATGGCCATTCTGGCTCCAGCAGATTACAAGGTATGTGCAGCACAATCTGGCAAGAAGTCGTTAGGCATTTTAAAAACTTGCTTAAGATAAAGACAGATTAAAGTATTTCTGTGCATGCAAATATCCTACGTACACTTAGACACTGATGTGCAAGACAGTTAATGCAGCAGGCTTAAGGTGCCACTTCATGGTGGCATCACATAACAGAAAAAGGTCTGAAAACGTGCCAATTTTTACAGAGAGCATTCTAGAGATTATTTCTAGAGATAAAATATTAATTGGCTTGAATTGCACCTTTTCTGCAGAATGCGACAATCGGTTTATTCGATATGTCTCTTTTCATACACTAAACCTCTTTTCAGTTATTTTTCTCATTGATTTATTTGACTGCTTCCAGACATTGGAAAATCAGCATTGCTATGGGAATAGCAATGACGTGTAACTAGGGAATATGAATCTGCTGGAAATGTGCAGACCATATAGTATCTGTCTTCCAGTCTCTAAGATTTAAGCCCACTTTGATTTGTCCTTACTGAATATTATAGTTCAGAAGTCTTTCCAGGCTGTCTAGTTTATTTAAAAGTAACCATTTCAGGGAATGTGTGCCGACTCTGAATTCATTCATATATTGTGCATTAACCAAATAAATGATTGCATGCCACTTCCTAAAGAGGGTGAAGCTGTCCCCTCATAACAGCATGGTGCATGATTTGCAGCAATAAGATTTGTGAGGGCAGACAAGCATGGCTGATGTCCTGTGTCAGATTCTAAGCTCCATTTTTGTTAATCAGGCTATGACTTTGCATTTCACTAAGTTTCAGCACAGCTAGACAGTATACATTTTCACCAGGTAAAAGCTGAGATATCTACTAGAATAGATAACAAAGACTAAGGTTGTACTTAAAAGGGGTACGTAAGTGGTTGAAAGGAGTGTGTTAGTTGTTAGTATGATTAATGCACTAGTTTGTAGAGGATCATGGGGAGGAGAGGGTGTAAGTGTGAGTGCACTTGTGTTTGTGTTCATGGTGGTGGTAGTTGGGAATACAAAGGTGTTTGCGGTTGAGATCAGCATAGTGCTAGTGTAAGTAATGGGGAGTTGGCCTACTGCTGGAACCCTCATTCTGCCAATAGTCTTTAGTAATTGGGTTTGGCTCTCTTTGAGGGATGAACAAAGGTGGGTGTTGGGGTGTGGGTACTGGTCCAATTAAATGGTTTGTGGAGGGAGTACTCTCTCTGATGTGGAAAGTGTTGTGCGCTGGAAGGGCTGTACTTACAGTGATCCTGTATTTCACAGATCTCATTGTCCTTCACCCAGTTCGAACTTGAACCCTTCCTTGGATGTGGCAATGACTACCTGATCATTAGCGACGGGAGCCGATAGGCAAATACTGTGGCAAGATGCGAGTCCCAGATCTGGTCTCCACCGGAAAGTCGCTGTTGATGCAGTTCCACAGTGACAGCTGGGTGAGCAATGCCGGCTTCAAGGCGGAATACTCCTTTGGTCAGTTTGAGGGTAGAGGTCAGACTCGAGAAATGAAACTTTAGTTGGCCATTAAGACAAAGCTTGTGGGGAACACATTTGGATGACATTTCATTAGGTCAAAGCTAATGAGACACATTTTGATATGGGTGGGAGATTTTCCATCCGATAAAGCGGTGTACTTAACTACTTTTGCCTAGGTGGAAGTTGAAAATCCACCATGTTTACGAATGTCTACCAAGGTGAAAGGAATTTGGTAACAAAGTGGCTGTGTCTGCCATGCGAGAAACAGCTTTGGTGGAGCAACATTTAAATGCAAAGTCCACCAGCTCACGTAGGAACTTGAGATTTACCTCTAGAAATGGGTACACTGTTAGGGCTCACTTTAGTAGTCTGTCTAAAGTGCTGGGGTGTAGCGCACCATGTTAGGGACCCTGTATATACATTTTATATAGGTTACTCCACCTGATGCTATAGCTAACTTGTTCAAATTAAAGTTGTCCATTTGAACAAGATAGTTACTCCAGTATTGGAACTTTCATAGATTCACATGCTTGAATCATTCCCCGTCGTCGAGATGGTAGTCCCCCGGCACATTATAATAGCAATGTAGAAGCAACTATAATGGATAAAGGCTCAAAGGCTTTCACCTTAGTAGCCTATCCTTGTCTCTTTGAATAAAAAGGACTAAACCCAAGTCTCAGCCAATCAGGCTTCCCCTCCCTCTAGAACCCTCATGTGAGAAGCCCCATTCTCTCAGTTTTCTACCGCACGTCATGCTAGGAAGCCTCCACTGAGCTCTTCTCAGTCAAATCTGCAAATATCTATTTGAAGTGCTTTTTCTACCAGAGAAAGAAGATTTCTTCAACAGGCAAGGCTTCAAACTTATTCCCTGGCCTAGGGGATTCTATTTCTTTTTAGAGCCTGAAAACCTGTGGAAAGAAGAGAATTCATTTGAAGGATCCACACAAGGACTGCATTTATTGTCTTTATCCTGATCATGTAGCCAAGGACTATAAGGTATGCAGATAATTTTCTAACAAAACCCTCAAGGACAGGGAGGGCAGGCTACTGATTTGGCTACAGAAATTGAAATCCAGATTAAATCCTGTTTCTGGTTCTGATAGTGAGGAGTCGTCTTCTTCATCAAGAAAGTTCCACAAAAGGGCAGGTCTCCTCAAGCTTATCATCCTGAGGAACAACCTAAAAAAGCTTTCAAAAATACAAAACAAGTGTCTTCTAAAGCTTACAGCCATTCCAGTTCTCCTCACAGGAGTTCTATATCATCCAAAAGAGACTCTAAAGAGCGTTCTGTTTCCTCAGAATGCAGTAAAAATGCTTTTTCTGAACCCCCAACACCACCTCCTGTGGTAAAGCATACTTTCAAAAAAACATCTGGAAAAACTACGTGGACGGCAGTGTCAAAGGGAGTGTATATGGCCTCATCGTTGACTGCCACAATGTCGACTATCTCTACAGCAGGTACTGCTTCAATGATGGTTACCTCGATGATGTCCTCGTCGGCGGGATTTTCAGTCACGTCGTCGATCAATGTAGTCATCACTTCACCTCCGTCGATGAAACCGTTGGTGAGACCTTCGTCGACGACAACACTGTTACCGTCGTTGACTGCATCATCGACGAGAGTTTCACCATCGTCACAGCTGACTCTGTCGATGGCGTCGTCAAATATACCGTTGACGATACCACCGACGACGGTAAAAAAATATAAAAAATCTGAGTTGCTTTCGCTGTTGCTCACATCACCAAGTAGGGTATCATCATTGGTACCTACACATCTTTTAGAGGAAGAGGATTCAGAGGATAAAGGCCCGTTTGGGATTACACATAGCCCTTCAGAACTGCACGTGAAGTGCCAGGACTTGGAGGAGGATATTCAGCATGATATCAGGAAATCAAGTCAATGCTCCTCAAGGGAGCTATAGAGAGAGTTCCACATCAAGACAAAAACAAGGGATTTTATCCGCGGTTCTTCCTGATTAGAAAGAAGTGGAAAAATTGGCATCCAATTTTACATCTCAGGGATCTCAATACTTACCTCAAGAAGCAGTCATTTCGTATGATTACCTTAACAGATATTCTGTCCCTTCTCAATCCGGGAGATTTCATGTGCACCCTCGATTTGCAGGCCGCATACTTCCATATCCCTATACACCCTTCCTACAGGAAATATCTCAGATTTGTGGTAGCCGGAGAGCATTTCCAATTCAAAGTGCTTCCTTTCGGACTGAAATGGGCCAGAGAATTTTTACCAAATGCCTGGCTCTAGTCGCAGCCTTCCTCAGAAGACACAACCATCAGGTCTTTCCGTATTTGGATGATTGGCTCAACAAAGCCAAGTCCAGATCTCAGGCATTGAGGTTGACATGCGCCTTTGTGGAGCTATTCACAAGTCTGTATTATGTCAACAAGCAGGGAGGAACAAGATCTCTCCTCAGCGCATTTGGGGCTGGTCTATCAGTCACAAAATAATCCTTCGAGCAGAACACGTCCTGGGCATTCAGTACGTCATAGCGGACTCTCTGAGCAGGTCAGTGTCACCCAACCACGAGTGGGAGCTGGATCAAAGAGTGTTAAATCGAGTTTTCTCCCTATGGGGAAAACCAAGCCTGGACCTCTTCCCCACCAAGCAGAATGCAAAATGCCGGTTCTTTGCAAGTCGGGATCACCTTTGGGACTCTTGGGGGAATACGTTTTCGATGGCATGGTCAGGAATTTATGCTTATGCTTTTCCTCCCATTCTCCTCATACCGAGAGTACTGGCAAAGATCAAGAATGAACGCTGCAGACTTCTGATCACTCCGTCATGGCCTCGGCAGTATTGGTATACAGAGCTGCTTCTCCTCTCAGAGAGCCACAGCATCCCTCTTCCAGTAATGCCGTCCCTCCTCACAATGAGCAAGGGTAAAATTCTCCACCCGGATCCAGCTTCACTTCACTTGACAGCCTGGCTCCTGAACACCATGAATTTGCGCACCTGAATATTCCTTCGGAATATAGAGTCATCCTCGTCAGAGCTGCAGCTGACGATACCAATAAGTGTAAAAGGTTTCGCTCATGGTGTACGCGGGCTCAGGTACAGCCTTTCTCTTCATCGCCGGAGCAGATACTTCCTTATCTTCTCCATTTGGCTAGATCAGGTTTGGCAAACTCTTCGATTAGAGTTCACTTAGCAGCAATTTCCCACTATAGACCTAAGGACAACGCACCTCCTTTGTGGTCCGCAAGGGTTATAAAACTTTTTCTTAAAGGACTATTTCGATCTTTGCCACCAGTCAGGCCTCCACCGCCATTGTGGCAACTTAACCTGGTGTTTTCCCAATTGATGAAACCTCCTTTCGAACCGATTCACAAGGCAGACTTACATTTTTTATCCTGGAAGGTCTCCTTCTTGCTCTTACATCAGCCAGAAGAGTGAGCGAGATCCAAGCATTACTATCCAAGACCCTTTCTTACAGTTCAAGAGAGACAGGGTAGTCTTACGGATTAATCCAAAGTTTATACCTAAAGTTCCTTCGGATTTCCACATTAATCAACCGGTGGTGCTAAAGTCATGTTTCCCAAATCCTTCAACACCGGCGGAGCAGGCTCTTCATTCATTGGACGTTAAGAGGTGTCTTAAATTATAATTGGATAGAACTAGGCATTTTAGGAAATCAAATCAACTTCTCGTGGTATTCAGTGCTCCTAGAAAAGGCCAGTCGTTGTCCAAGTAGGGGACTGCAAGATGGATATCCTCTGCTATGAACTATTGTCATACAGCGGCAGAGAAACCTTTGCATAGAACAATTCATGCACACTCAACAAGGGCAATGGCCGCATCCACGGCGCTCCTTGCAGGAGTGCCCATTCAGGACATTTGCAGGGTGGCCACCTAGAAATCAACGCATACATTTGCGAGGCATTATTGTCTGGAAGAAACACCGCAGGGTGATGTACTGTAGGGTGTAGGACAAGCGGTATTGCGACATTTATTCCTGGTTTCGGTGAGCTGTTGTATTTTATTCATTTATTTTTCCCGCCAGCCCAGTATGTTTTGTGCACATTGTATAGCATTGTTTTCTTTCATTGATGATGCATTATTTATCATTTATCATGCTACAGTGATTTATTCTTCGCATATTAATTGCTTATGTAATGTTTCTTCTCTCATTCATGGTAATGTTTATTTAATTGATTGTGGTGATATGTATTAGACAATGTGCTTCATTACTCCTTGCTACTCTGATTCAAGCATATGAATCTATGAAAGTTCCAATACTGGAGTAAGAAAATTAGTTACTCATCTGTAACTGTAGTTCTTCAGTATTGGAATCTTTCATAGATTCACATGCGACCCTCCCTCCTCCCCTGGGAAGCTCACAGTTGTCTGTTCTCCACAGAGACTTTGGCAGTCGTGTTTGGAATATCTGAGGGAATGGGGCTTCTCAAAGGAGGGTTCTAGAGGGAGGGGAAGCCTGATTGGCTGAGACTTGGATAGGGGAGACAAGGATAGGCTACTAAGGTGAAAGCCTTTGAGCCTTTTTTCCATTATAGTTGCTTCTACATTGCTATTATAATGTACCGGGGGACTCCCATCTCGACGACGGGGAATGATTCAAGCATGTGAATCTATGAAAGATTCCCATTCTGGAGAACTACAGTTACAGGTAAATAAATCATTTTCTTATAGCATCAAGGCCAAGGAAAGGGGGGGGGGGTCTGCACCACCACTAGCATCAGAATGCATCCTATTGCAGAGACATCCAGGGTGTAAAAAGTTGATCTTTTTAGTAAATATAAACTTGCTCTGCTTTACTATTTGTTAGAACAGGTGACTTCTTGGTGTAGAGTTAGTGTTTTTAAAGCTATGTGTTTATGACGCCAACTACACAATAAAAGTACAGAAAAGTATTATTTCCTCAGAATGTATTAATTAGCGTTGCTACCATAACCATTTAGTTCTCTAACAGAAGGAGGCAAACATCTCGCTGATGAATAGCGCTCTGCATCTGTCTGTGTGTGGCAGAAACTCTACTGGAAGCGGAAGTGATCTTTTTTAAGACTCATTTCAGATCTTGGGGCTGGAAAATCAAGCCAGTAGATAGTCATCTACATGAGGACTTCCATCATGTGCACAAGTTTTAAAAAGTAAAGAGGTGAGGAACCTCTGTCTAGCAGCACCTGCAGACATATGAGTCAAAGATACCCTGTTATACCTGACACCCTTGGGGGAAGTCCTCCAAACTCTTTGCCTTCAACCCTCCTGTTTTGCTAAATTCTTTTTGTTAGCTTGGGTCTGTGCACTTTACCACTGCTAATCAGTGCAAAGGTGCTTGTGCTCTCTCCTTAAGACAAGGAAAAACTGACCTACAACCAATGGCATATTTAATTACTTGTAAGTCCCTAATAAATGGTACCCCATGTACCCATGGCCTGAAGCATTCATTGTGCCACCCACCAAATTAGCGCTTTAAAACATGTCTCAGGCCTGCCACTGCTGCAGCCTGTAGTGCAGTTCTAAACTGCCATTTTGACCTGGCAAAATAATCAGTTTGCCAGGCCTAAACCTTCCTTTTTAATACATATAAGTCACCTCTAGGATAGGCCCCTAAATTTCCTTGGGCAGGATCCATGGTATTGAAAAAGTATGACATGTGGATTTAGGTTTTACGTGTCCTAATAGTGAAAAACTCCAAAAGTGTTTTTTTTTTTATTATTGAAAGGATTATCTCATAGATTAACATTGGATTACCTTATTACCTTAATAAGTAGTAACGTAAGTTTGGCAGCTGGTAGGAAAATTATGGTTGCACCTAAATGAATTGTAATTTAAAATCCTCTTTCAAGGTTTCAAGTTGAATTTCAAGTCAGAATTCTGAAAAGGTCACTGTTAGAAAGTTTGCATTTTCTGTGCCTAAACCAGGGTGCCTTACTGCCAGTGTCCTGGGTCACATTACTGTGAATGGCTCTCCTGCTATGGGATGTGTACTTCTCCTAGACATGGGGACAAAATGGGCTTAGGTGTGATCGGATGGCTTGGGGAGCAGTTATGCCCAGCTCTGAGTCACACTTCACAAATCCTTGCCTGTAGCACATATAAAGGGCCTGACATTAGTCTTTTGTCACCTCAGACATTTTGGAGCCAAACCCAGGAAGGGCAGGGGATTAGTCCAGGTGTTGCTTTCAAAGAAAGGCTGGCACAGTAGATAACAAGTGGCACTCTCATACCTCAAATCAGATCACCTCTGAATCTATGAAAGATCCAGGAGGACTGTCCGGCTACCCCACTGCTGGACGACCTACCCTGCTGCCCTGTTACTGAAAGGACTGCCCTGCTTCCTGAAGAAGAAAGACTGGGCCTGCTCCTTGAACCCAGGACCACCAGAGTGACTCCAAGTGCTAGCTGGCTGGCCTCCTATGTTAGCTACATGGACACAACAAGATCCAGTTACTCCAGTATTGGAACTTTCAGAGATTCACATGCTTGAATCATTCCCCGTCGTCGAGATGGGTGTCCTTGGTACCTTAGAAAAGATAATGTCTACCTAGACATTATAACAATAATAAAAAAGGCTTATTGCTTTACTGTTAAATAACCTCTCCTAGTCGTTATGTAAAAGAGGACCAAACTGCAGAGTCCACAAATCAGGTGATCCCACCATCTAGAACCCACCTGAAAGAAGCTCCAGTACCTCAGACTTTCTACTGCACGTCGTGCTAGGGAGTTTCCACTGAGCTCTGCTCTTTCCTTTCCAGTTTGGGATTAGATTTATCACCACAGCTTACTTTCTTATTGCCCAAGAGTGTTGGTTTTCACACTTAGAACACCATGGACTGACAATATCCTCAAGAATGTCTGACAAGGAGAGAAAAGGTCTCGTCAAAGCCTGCAATACTTGTGGGAAGAAAATACTTAATTCTGAAGACGCACATAAAGACTGTATATATTGCCTCTATCCTGAACACTCTGCAACAGAATGTAAGGTATGTCGTACCTTTTCTTCTAAAACTCTAAAAGATAGAGAGGGAAGACTGCTTATTTGGTTTCAGAAACTGAAAGCAAGGAAACCCCTGCTCAGATTCAGACAGTGATGAGTCTTGCTGGTTTTTAGAAAAGTCTCAGAAAAGACAAAGATCACCTCATTCAGAAAGGGGTTCAGAACAGCCCTCTAAAGCTTTAAAAAAGACCTCTCAGGGGTCTGGTAAAGGCCAAAGCCTATCAACATCACCTCACGAAGGACAATCTTCCTCAGGAAAATCAAAACACCTACTCTACTTCAAAGAAGGTTTATAAACCTTCTTCAGAGCCACCCACACCTCCTCTGAAGGTGATTACTACTTTTAAAAAGCCTTCTTCAGCTCCTTCAAGTGACATACCTCTGACGATTCCACCGTCGACGAGGACATATACTATGCCAGTATCAGTGACGACAACATCTACTATATCTAGCCTGTTGACCATGGTTTACTCCAGTATTGGAACTTTCATATATTCACATGCTTGAATAATTCCCCGTCATCGAGATGGGAGTACCCGGTGTATTATGATAGCAATGGTATGATAACTGTGTTAAAGTGTATACAGGCTTAAAGACTATTACATTAGTACTCTATGCTTGTGTTTTTGAGGAAAAAGACCCAAACCAGGTTTCACCCAATCCTGCTGCTCCTTCCCCCAGAACACTACTGTGAGAAGCTCCAGTGCATCCGACAGGGACCCTCAACCTCTGAGGACTCAGAGGACTTCCCTGAAACCGAAGGACCAAGAAACTCCCGAGAACAGCGGCACTGTTCAACAACAGCAACATCTTTGCAACAAAGAAGCAACTTTTAAAGGACTCAATCTTCCCGCCAGAAGTGTGAGACTTCACACTCTGCACCCGATGCCCCCAGCTGGGGCTCCAGAGAACTAACACTGCAGAGAGGACTCCCAGGTGACTGCGACTACGTGAGTAACCTGAGACGACTCCCCTGCACCCCCACAGCAACGCCTGCAGAGAAGATCCAGAGGCTGCCCCTGACCGCGACTGTCTGGGAACAAGGAACCCGACTCCTGGACCAAGTACTGCACTCGAAGCCCCCAGGACCGAGAGAAACCACCTACCAGTGCAGGAGTGACCAGCAGGGGGCCCTCTTCCTAGCCCAGTCAGTGGCTGGCCCGAGAATCCCCCCTGTGGCCCTGCCTGCATCGCCTAAGTGACCCCCGGGTCCCTCAATTGATTTCAATAGCAAACCCGACGCCAACTTTGCACACTTCACCCGGCCGCCCCTGTGCCGCTGAGGGTGTTTTTTGTGTGCCTGTTTGTGTCCCTCTCAGTGCTCTACAAAACCCCCCTGGTCTGCTCCCCAAGGACGCAGGTACTTACCTGCTAGCAGACTGGAACCGGAGCACCCCTGTTCTCCATAGGCGCCTATGTGTTTTGGGCCCTCCTTTGACCTCTGCACCTGACCGGCCCTGTGTTGCTGGTGCTGTGGCTTTGGGGTTGGGGTTGCCTTGAACCCCCAACGGTAGGCTGCCTATGACTAGGAGACTGACTGTGTAAGTGCTTTACTTACCTGAGAAACTAACGTTAAATCAAAGTTCTATACTTGTGTAAAGTACCTTGCATTTTATGTTCTTATCTCAAATTTGAATCTTGTTTTTCTAAAAATAAATGAAGAAAATATATTTTTCTATATAAAAACCTGTTGGCCTAGAGTTAAGTCTTTGAGTGTGTGTTCCTTATTTATTGCCTGTGTGTGTACAACAAATGCTTAACACTACCCTCTGATAAGCCTACTGCTCGACCACACTACCACAAAATAGAGCATTAGTATTATCTAATTTTGCCATTATCAACTTCTAAGTGGAACCCTTGGACTCTGTGCACACTATCACTCACTTTGAGATAATATATACAGAGCCAACTTGCTACATTGGTGGATCAGCGGTGGGGTCTAAGACTTTGCATTTGCTGAACTGCTCAGCCAATACCTGATCACACAACTACATTCCAAAAATTGTCATTAGAAATTGATTTTTGCAATTTTACTATTTTTCTAAATTTTAAAAGTCCTGCTAGGTCCTTGTGTAAGTCCCTTTTAGCATTTCTTTTGAAGTTTAAAAGTTTGTAAAAGTTAGGATTTAAGTTCTAGAAGTAGTTTTTAGATTCTTAAAAAGTAATCCCAACTTTTAGAGTGATAATGAGTCACACAGATGAGACAGTAATGGAACTCAACCTCACACCTTACCTGCATCTAAGGATGTCAGAGCTAAGGTCTCTCTGCAAGATAAAAAATATAAACACTGGGTCCAACCCTACCAAGGCAAAGCTCCAGTAGCTCTTGGCAGAGTTCACTATGAACCACCCCTCTGAGTTGGAAGATACTCCTTCAGATGGTGAAATTAGTGAACAGGAAGAAGAACTCCCCCCTGCTGTCCTAAATAGGGAAGACAGGGTTCCTAGAGCCCTGACTCCAGAAATCATAGTCAGAGAGCCTGGTTCTTCCACAGGGGAGTCCAGTGCCTCTGTGAGCATTGAGGACAGCCTCAATGAAGCGGGCATCTTGTTAGCCAGGATGGCCAAGAGATTGGCTTTGGAGAAGCAGCTCCTAGCCATAGAAAGGGAAAGAAAAGAGAGGGTTTTAGTCCCATTAATGGTGGCAGCAACTTAAATAGGGTCAGAGAGAATACTGACATCCTAAATATCCCCAAAAGGATTGCAACTAAATATGGAGATGGTGATGACATCACAAAGTGGTTCACAGCTTTTGAGAGGGCTTATGCAACCAGAAAAGTAAGTAGATTTCACTGGGGGGCTCTCCTTTGGGAAATGTTCACTGGAAAGTGTCGGGATAGACTCCTCACACTCTCTAATAAAGATGCAGAATCTTGTGACCTCATGAAGGCTACCCTGATAGAGGGCTTTGGATTCTCAACTGAGGAGTACAGGATTAGGTTCTGGGGGACTCACAAACTTTCGGTCAAGCCTGGGTTGATTTTGTTGACTTCTCAGTCGAAACACTAGATGGTTGGATAACTGGGAGTGGTGTAAGTCATTATGATCGGCTGTATAATTTATTTATGAACGAACATCTGTTAAGTAATTGCTTCAATGATAAACTGCATCAACATCTCCCCCAAGAATTGGGAAAGAAGGCAGACCACTGGGTCAAGACTAGGGTGACCAAGACATCCACAGGGGGTGGCCAAAAGAAAGGGGTCACAAAGCCTCCCCAGGTGAAGAGTGATGAGACATCCAAGGACAAAAGTAAAGAGTCTTCTACAGGGCCCCAAAAACGTGCTCAGGAGAGTGGGCCCTGAGCCTCTTCACAGTCCACAATGGGTATAAGGGTAAAAACTTTGATCCTAAGAAGGCCTGGTGTCAAAATTATAGACAACATAGACACCAAACTGGAGACAAGGCCTGTCCAAAGAAAAGTCCCACAACAAAAACTACTCAAGTTAGTACTGGAATAGCCAGTCTCCAGGTGGGATCAACAGTGTGCCCAGAGCAAATTACGGTCCACACTGAAGCTACACTAGTCTCAGAGGGTGGGGGTGGATATAGCCACCCTTGCTGCCTGGCCGCCTAACATGCAAAAATACAGACAGCAGCTCTTGATAAATGGGAATAGAGTAGAAGCCCTGAGGAATACAGGTGCCAGTGTCACTATGGTGACAGAACAACTGGTTTCCCCAGGACAGTACCTGGCTGGACAGACATATCCAGTCACTAATGCTGACAATCAAACTAAAGTCCATCCCATGGCAATGGTAACTTTAGAATGGGGAGGGGTCACTGGCCTGAAACAGGTGGTAGTGCCCTCTGCAATTCCAGTAGAATGACTGCTAGGGAATGATCTGGAGTACTCAGCATGGGCTGAGGTAGACCTTAAGACCCATGCAGCCATTCTGGGTATCCCTGAACTGGTGTGTGTCAAGACAAGGGCACAGAGCAGAGCACAGGGTGAAAAAGAAGTGTTGGAGTCTGGAATAATGGCCTAACCTTCTAAGAGGAAAGGAAAGAAGACTGGGGAACCAGCTTCTGCACAGCCAGAGAAGCAGATCATCGCTTCTCAGGAAGATGTTCGATCCCCTGAGGGAACTGAGTCGATGGAGCCTGTCTGAAGGCCTAAGACAGCAAGCAGCTGAGCAAGAAAAAGGCAAGGTCAGTGGAACCCACAGGGTCTACTGGGAAGATGGACGCCTTTACACTGAGGCAAGAGATCCCAATCCTGGTGCCACTAGGAGAGTGGTAGTGCTCAGGAGTTTAGGGAGTTCATTCTGACCTTAGCCCATGACATTCCCCTTGCTGGGCATTTTGGACAAACCAAGACTTGGGAGAGATTAGTCAACCATTTCTACTGGCCCAATATGTCCCAGAAGGTTACGGAGTTTTTCACCTCCTGTGTCACCTGTCAAGCCAGTGGTAAGACAGGTGGCCATCCAAAGGCCCCCCTCATTCCACTTCCAGTGGTGTGGGGTCCGCTTTGAAAGAGTGGGAGTGGACATAGTGGCCCCACTTGAACCTCCCACAGCATCAGGGAACCAATATATTCTGGTAGTAGTGGAGCATGCTACCAGGGACCCTGAAGCAATTACCCTTAGGTCCACTACTGCTCCTGCAGTAGCTAAAGCACTCATAGGTATTTTTTTATCAGAGTGGGATTTCCTAAGGAGGTGGTTTCTGACAGAGGTACCAACTTCATGTCAGCTTACCTGAAACACATGTGGAATGAATATGGGGTGACTTACAAGTTATCCAGTATTGGATCTTTCATATATTCACATGCTTGAATCTCTCCCATCATCGATGTGGGAGTCCCACAGTATCCTAAAAAGCAGTACATTGCAATAACCAAATTGACCATAGAGCTTGCAATGCAAACAGGCCCAAACCTGACAGATTGTCATGTCATTATATAAGATGGACCAAACCTGAATCACAGCCAGTCAGGCGGCAGCACCCTCTAGAACACTCCCAAGAGAAGCTCCCTTCCTCAGATTTTCACCGCACATCGAGTGTGAAGGGAGTCTCCCCCTGAGCTCTGCTCAGTTATTTCCACAGTTTATTCTTCAGAGAAGGTTTGGATTTTCTTATTTCCCAAAATTATGTCTGATTCTAAAGGCCTCTTTTGTCCCTGCAAGACCTGTTGGAAAAAGAGAGTTAATGTGGATGATCCACATTAAAACTGTATTTATTGCCTTCATCCCACTCATAAGGCAAAGGACTGTAAGATCTGTCGTACTTTCCCATCAAAACCTCTGAGAGACAGAGAGGGAAGATTGTTATTGTGGCTACAGAAAGCAAAGCTCAGAGAACATCATCTGATGAGGACAGTGACTGTGCCTAAATCCCATAAGAGGGCTAGCTCTCTTGAGGGAACTTCTGAGGAGAGCAGAAAGTCCCTAAAAATGCATTATCACTCTAAGGAATCCAAAAAGAGTGAAAGAGAAAAGCATCCCTCTTCAGAGGTAGACTCCCCTGCTCCAGCTACCCTCTGTAAGCCACTGAAACAAAAGGGGCACAAATCTCCAGTTGTTCTATCATCAAGAACGAAGTCACCATCGACGACTACTGTCATCACTGTATCGTGGACGAGGCCATCAGCGTCGGCGACGACGATGACATTCTCTCCACTGGGGGCCAATTTTGTCTGCAAGACCCGCGGAGTTGCCCAAGACTTCACCGGATGCGTCATCGACGGCATCACCTCTAGTGACGCTTCCATCGTCGACACTGCCATCGTCGATGTTGCCACCGTCGACACTTTCATTGTCGACGCTCCCATCGATATCGTCTTCATCGTTGACGCTTCCGTCATCGACGATACCACCATCGACGGTTCCTCCGTCTACAGTTCCATCGTCGACGATACCGTCGTCAACGCTCCCGTCGACGAAGACAATGTCGACGAGCATCAAAATTAGAACCTACCACAAGCCTACCATGACTTATGCAATGAACATTTCACCTCTTCTTCCAAGTCACCTTTTAGACATAGAGGACTCGGATGAAGAAGGACCTTTCAGACAGGCACATAGTCCCTCGGAGCTCCATGTGAAATGTGACTTGGAAGAGGAAGACGAATACTATGATCAGACTCAGCAGGTTGAGGGATACTATTGCCAACCCTCTACTCAAAAGTACACAGAACACCACTATTATACGAACTACCATTGTCCGCAGGAGCAGGCGGTTATGCCTCATTCACTTATAGAGGATCTTCAGAGCATGCTGGCGGACTATAGTCGCCGCTTTCCGCCACAGACAGAAGTACCACCATCTACTCTGCCAAATACAACTTCTGGTCCTCTCCAAGACATGCCACCTCCAATGACACCCAGAATAACGCCACCTCCTCATGCTGTTCCTCCGCCTAGAGATGATCCTGCTACATCGGAGGACAAAACTAGGGAAGAGGGTGAATTACCATCTCAGCATGACGAATGGCAGGATTATGTTATCCCTAACCCATCCCCACCTCAGTATCCTACAGTGGACTCCCCTCCTGAAGATATTGAGGGGTTTCACAAGATTATGGAAAGAGCTGCAGAGAGGTTTCATTTAGCCATTACAGTAAAGCATTCTGATTGCTTCTTGTGCGACTTCAAGGGTCACGCACGAAAATCGATAAGATCAATTCCGATCATATCTCAACGAAAGAGTGAACTTTCACACTCCCACCCGCAACCCCCGATCAGCCAACCTCGCCCTAGCCACAGTCCTCCGCATCCAACGCACCACCACATGAGGCAGGTCCTTCTCCTACCTCGCCCCCAAAACCTGGAACTCCCTCCCCACCAACCTCCGCAAAACCAAAGACCTCCTGCTCTTCAGAAAGAACCTCAAAACATGGCTGTTTTAACAGTGACCCTCCCCCCCCCACCTAAGCGCCTTGAGACCCTTGCGGGTGAGTAGCTCGCTTTATACATTTTTTGATTGATTTTTTTTTGATTGATTGATCATTGATCATGTATGGCAATAGGATGTCAGGATCATGAAAAATCCTGCTACAGTGCCAGCGGTCCTTCCATGGATCGATAAGAAATACAGGGCTCCGGATGATGCTCCTGCATGTCTCATGGGCGATCCTCGGCCAGACTCTGTGATATCACAAGCTGCACAGAGGCGTTTTAAGAACCCAGCAGCCCGTATCTCGGTGCTACCTGACAGGGATGGTCGACGCCTTGACACGATTGGAAAAAGATTTTCTCTCATGTCTGTCGTTACGGTAAGAGCTGCTAATGCCTTAGCCATCTCATGCCGGTACGACAGGCAGATGTGGTCAGATGTTAAGCCTTTCCTAGATCTCATCCCTGAGGAGCAGAGGCAAGAAGCGAAGAAGATTTTACAGGTGGGGGAGCGCACCTCTTCTGAGATTATTGATAATGCCATGCACATAGCCTCAACCAGATTTCGGCAATTGGCAGGCGCTGCGTTCTGAGACGCCAAGGATGGTTGAAGGCCACTTCTTTTCGTCCGGAGGTACACACCAAGGCCTTGGACATGGCATATGACAGAGACATGCTTTTTGGCAAGCATATAGATGAGGCTCTTCTTGCCATTAAAACTGACACTGATACCGCTAAGTCCCTTGGTTCTTTACAATATAGGAAACTGCCTTTCTGAGGGACAAGGGTGTGTGGTTTTTCCTCCTACAGAGGATCATATTTGCGTTCTCAACAGTTTCAGCCGTGCCAACAATACAGACCATCACAGTCGTTTAGACAATCAACGACAGCTGGTTTCTCCAGACAGGGTGCCCGTCAAAAATCTTCTCATCAGCCCAGAGACACAGGTCATAAACAATGACCCTGCAGTAGTGCCAGCTACTCTCCTATCCCAACACCAGGTAGGAGCGAACATAACCAGATATCTGCGCAATTGGAAGTCTATCACCTCAGACCAATGGGATTTGGACATCGTAGCTTACGGCTACACCCTAGAATTCACTGTCAGGCCACCGACCACCCCCCCACCCCAAAAGGGGCGCATTCCCCTCATCATCACTTATTGAAAAAGGAAGTCCAGTTGATGCTTCTCAAGGGAGCAATAGAAGAAGTTCCTATGGCTCAGAGAGGCAGAGCATTTTATTCCTGTTTTTTCCTTGTGCAGAAGAAATCAGGTGAATGGAGACCTATTCTGGACCTTCGGCATCTCAACAAGTACCTTTGCAAACAAACTTTCAGAATGATCCCTCTTTCAGACATATTGGACCTCCTGAACAGTGGAGAGTAAATGACATCTCTGGACCTGGAGGATGCTTATTTTCATATCCCCATCCATCCCAAGCATCGCAGATACCTCCGTTTCACAGTGGTTGGTACTCACTAACAGATCTGAGTCCTACCCTTCGGACTCAGATCAACTCCACGCATATTCACCAAATGTCTGGAACCAGTAGCAGCTGCTCTCAGGCAGCAGGGTCACCAGGTATTCTCATATCTGGACAACTGGCTCCCCAAAGCACCCACCAAACTACAAACTGTAGCAGCAACAAAAGCTTGTATAGCACTTTTAAAAAAACTGGGTCTCACACTCAATGTCAAAAAATCCTGTACAACGCCCACTCAGAGGATGATTTTTCTTGGTGCAATTCTGGACATGCAGATGAACAAAGCTTTCCTTACGCAGGAACGTCAGCATCGTCTAACATCCCTGGCACAAACAATATAAAAAAGAAGGTCAGTTTCAGTGAGGTCATACAAGTCGCTCCTGGGTATGATATCTTCCACCATCAATCTGGTGCCACATGCGTGTCTCAAAATGAGTCCGTTACAAGAAGAATTGCAGGTTCAGTGGAACCAACCACAAGGTTTGTATGAAGATCACATTCTGGTAACACCAAAAATGATAAGGGCGTTGGGTTGATGGACTTGCCAGTCTCATCTTTCTCAAGGTTTCACGTTCATTCCGTTAGTCCCACAATTTATTATTACTACGGACGCTTCCATGGAAGGTTAGGGAGGACATCTCCAAGATCTCCGAGTTCAGGGAAAATGGTCAGATCACCAAAGGCTTATGCATATCAACAGCCTAGAACTCAAAGCCATTTTCTTCACATTGCAAGCGTTCCTTCCGAGGATAGAAGGTTCTCGAGTGCTGGTACGGACAGACAACACAACCAGTATGTATTATATAAACAAACAGGGAGGCAAGAAGTCTTTAACACTTTCACAAGAACCCCAGGAACCATGGGACTGGCTTAGAAGACCCAACATTTCTCTGACAGCAGAGCATGTTCCAGGGGTGCGCAACACGCTAGCGGACACGCTTAGCAGAATCCACAACGATTGTCACGAATGGGACCTGAATCAAATTCAGCTAGACAATTTTTTTGCGACAGCCAGCCCTAGACCTATTCGCAATGAACAACAATGCCGAATGCCGATTTTACACAAGTCTGTACCCCCTACTAAGGTCTTGGGGGAATGCCCTTTTGATGCGATAGTCAGGGATCTTTGCGTATGCTTTTCCCCCATCCCATTGATCCCCAGGGTTATAGCCAAGATGAAGAGGGAACCCTGTCGCCTAATACTAATCGCTCCCAAATGGCCCCGGCAATGCTGGTACACGGAGCTTCTTCTGATATCGGAAACTGCACCAATACCCCTTCCTCCAATCCCAACGCTGCTTTCAATGTCTCAGGGGCAGATTCTACATCCGGATCCGATGTCACTACACTTGCACGCATGGCTCCTGAATTCCACGAGTTTCATAATCTCAAAATAGACCCAGAATGCAGAGATATACTGTCTAAAGTTAGAGCAATCAGCACAAACAAAACATATCAACTCAAATGGAAGAGGTTCTGTTGTTGGTGTGAGCGGCACAACCTACACCCTTTCGAGGCTTCTCCAGAGCAGATTCTACTGTACCTGTTGCTATTGACAAAATCTGGGCTTATGCACTCTTCAGTTAAGGTGCATCTGGCAGCAATTTCGACATACAGGCATTCTTCGGATATGGCCTCTCTTTGCTCATTACGTCTGATTAAGCAGTTCATGAGGGGTCTATTCAGAGTTTTTCCTCCAGTAACGTTACCTCCACCTGAATGGCACCTTAATGTGGTGCTCTCTCAACTAATGAAGCCTCCGTTCGAACCCATACATAAAGCAAATCTTAAATTCCTCACTTGAAGCTTTCCTTCTAGCGATCACATCCACCAGAAGGGTCAGTGAAATTCAAGCCTTCACAATACAGCAACTTTTTCTGCGTTTCACGAACGATTTCATCATTGGTCCAGTATTGGAACTTTCATAGATTCACATGCTTAAATCATTCCCCGTCGTTGACATTGGAGTCCCCGGTGCAATGCAAAAAGCAATGCTCAAATGCATATAAAGCTCTAAAGGCACTAGGCCTCTAATTTAGTAACATATCATAGTCGTTTTGTAAAAAAGGACCAAACTTAAAAGACAACCAGTCAGCTCACACCACCCTAGAACCCTCCTGTGAGGAGCTGCTATCCCTCAGATATTTCAAGCACAAGTGTAGCAATACAGCTAGTACTGAGGAAATGAAGTTGAGCTCCCTAGGGGAGGTGGGCGGGTCGCTCCAGTATTGGAACTTTCATAGATTCACATGCTTGAATCAAAATAGTAAGCAGTGAATAACACATTTTCGATATGAAGAGTAAAGTAACATAGCATTCTGAAATGCGAACCAGCATGTAAATATGTACATACACTTAGTTTACAATCTACAGAATTACTTTCAAAGAAAATGTGAGATAATACAAATAAGCAGATAGAGCGAAGGAATCGTTTAGCTCACCTTAATTGGAACAGTTTTCTAAGGACCGCTTGCCCGACGGCTGCATCCCGAAGTGACTCTGTGTGCAAGAAGTAATGCTGCTTGAAGGTGTGAGTTGTCCTCCATGTCGCAGCCCGACAGATGTCTTGAATTGACACACCCGCAAACAGCGCACAGGACGCAGCTATAGCTCTGGTAGAATGTACCCTCACACCTGTTTGCAATGTCTACCTGCTTTCTGATGGCAGAAGATGATTGTGTCTTTAATCCATCGGGAAATAGTCTGTTTTGTCATAGAGTGTCCTTTCCTAGCGCACTGAAAGCTATAAATAACTGATTGGACTGTCGGAATGACTGGTCTATCCAGATAGAATTTTATGCACCTCTTAAAGTCGAGTGAATGCATGGTCCTTTCTGCAGTAGTTTGTGGGTTCGGGAAAAAAGATTTTAGCACCACTGGTTCGTTGATAGTGGGTAGTGTTAAGCATTTGTTGTACACACACAGGCAATAAATGAGGAACATACACTCAAAGACTTAACTACAGACCAATAGTTTTTATATAGAAAAATATATTTTCTTAATTTATTTTAGAACCACAAGATTCAAGATTTGAGGTAAAGACATAAAATGCAAGGTACATCACACAGGTAAGTATAGAACTTTGAGGTAAAACAGTAGTACACACAGTTTAGGTTAAAATGGCAATAAGCTATTTTAAAAGTGGACACAGTGCAAAAATCAACAGTTCCTGGGGAAGGTAAGTTTGGTTAGGTTTCTCAGGTAAGTAAAGCACTTACACAGTTAGTCTCCTGGGCATAGTCAGCTCAGCGTTGGGGGTTCATGGCAACCCCAAAGCCACAACACCAGCAACATAGGGCCGGTCAGGTGCAGAGGTCAAAGAAGGGCCCAAAACACATAGGCGCCAATGAGGAACCGGGGTGATCCAGTCCTAGTCTGCTTACAGGTAAGTACCTGCGTCCTCGGGGAAAAAACCAGTGGGGCTTTGTAGAGCACTGGGGGGGGGGACACACAGGCCCACAAAACACACCCTCAGTGGCACAGGGGGGCCGGGTGCAATAGGCAAAGTAGGCGTCGGGTTTGCTATTGAAAGCAATTGAAGGACCCGGGGGTCACTTAGGCAATGCAGGCAGGGCACAGGGGGCCTTCTCTGGCCAGCCACTGTCTGGGCTAGGATGAGGGCCGTCTGCTGGTCACTCCTGCACTGGTAGGTGGTTCCTCTTGGTCCTGGGGGCTGCAGGTGCAGTGCTTGGTCCAGGCGTCGGGTTCCTTGTTACCAGGCAGTCGCGGTCAGGGGAAGCCTCTGGATCTCTCTGCACTCGTCGCTGTGGAGGTGCAGGGGGGTCGACTCAGGGTGCCCACGTCGCCGTTGTCGCCTGGGAGTCCTCTCTGCGGTGTTGGCTCTCCTGAACTCGAGCCGGGGGTTCAGGGCAGTCTTCTGAGTCCTCAGAGGTCGCTGGCACCTGTCAGATGCGTTGCTGTGCAGGTTCTTTGAGTCTGGAGACAGGCCGGTAGGGCTGGGGCCAAGTCAGTTGGTGTCTCCATCGTCTCTGCGGAGCTTTTAGGTCAGCAGTCCTTCTTCTTTCCTCAGGCTGCAGGAATCTGATTTCCTGGATTCAGGGTCGCCCCTAAATACTGAATTAAGGGGTGTGTTTAGGTCAGGGGGCAGTAGCCAATGGCTACTGTCCTTAAGAGTGGCTACACCCTCCTTGTGCCTCCTCCCTGAAGGGAGGGGGGCACATCCCTATTCCCATTGGGGGAATCCTCCAAAACCAAGATGGAGGATTTCTAAAGGCAGGGGTCACCTCAGCTCTGGGGACCTTAGGGGCTGTATTGACTGGTAGGTGACTCCTCCTTGTTTTTCTCATTATCTCCTCTGGAGTTGCCGCCAAAAGTGGAGGCTGTGTCCAGGGGGCCGGCATCTTCCCTAGCTGGAGTGCCCTGGGGCATTGTAATACGAAGCCTGAGCCTTTGAGGCTCACTGCTAGGTGTTACAGTTCCTGCAGGGGGGAGGTGTTAAGCACCTCCACCCAGTGCAGGCTTTGTTTCTGGCCTCAGAGAGCACAAAGGCTCTCACCCCAGGGGTCAGAAACTCATCTGGTTGTGGCAGGTGGGCAGAAACTGGTCATCCTAGCACTAGGAGTCGGACTGGTATTCAGGGGGCATCTTTAAGATGCCCTCTGGGTGTATTTTACAATAAATCCCACACTGGCATCAGTGTGCATTTATTGTGCTGAGAAGTTTGATACCAAACTTCCCAGATTTCAGTGTAGCCATTATGGAACTGTGGAGTTCTTAATTGACAGACTCCTAGACCATATACTCTTTATGGCTACCCTGCACTTACAATGTCTAAGGTTTTGCTTAGACACTGTAGGGGCATAGTGCTCATGCAACTATACCCTCACCCTGCCTTAGGGATGTAAGGCCTGCTAGAAGGGTGACTTACCTATGCCACAGGCAGTGAGAGGTGGGCATGGCATCCTGAAGGGAGTGCCATGTCGACTTAGTCATTTTCTCCCCACCAGCACACAAAAGCTGTGAGGCAGTGTGCATGTGCTGAGAGAGGGGTCCCCATGGTGGCATAATACATGCTGTAGCCCTTAGAGACCTTTCCTGGCCACAGGGCCCTTGGTACCAGGGGTACCATTTACGAGCGACTTATCTGTGTGCCAGGGCTGTGCCAATTGTGGGAACAAAGGAACAGTTTAGGGAAAGAACACTGGTGCTGGGGCCTGGTTGGCAGGGTTCCGGCACACATTCAATCATAACTGGCATCAACAAAAGGCAAAAAGTCAGGGGGGAACCATGCCAAGGAAGGCATTTCCTTACAGACAGTCTGACCACGTCAAAGAAAGCATCAAAGTGGAAGTCCACAAGATACTCGATTTGGGAGTGATAGAGCACTCTGACAGTCCCTGGGCTAGCCCAGTGGTCTTGGTCCCCAAACCTCACGCCAAAGATGGAAAGAGAGAGATGAGGTTTTCTGTGAACTACAGAGGGCTCAACTCTGTCACGAAGACAGATGCTCACCCCATCCCAATGGCAGATGAGCTCATTAACAAATTAGGTGCAGCCAAATTCTTAAGTACCTTTGACTTGACAGCAGGGCACTGGCAAATCACAATGGCACCTGGAGCAAAAGAAAAGACAGTACTCTCTATAACTGATGGGCATTATCAGTTCACTGTTATGCACTTTGGCTTAAAGAATGCCCCTGCCACCTTCCAGAGGTTGGTGAATCAAGTCCTTGCTGGCTTGGAGTCCTTTAGTGCAGCATATCTAGATGATATTGCTGACTGTAACTCCTCCTGGCAGGATCACCTGGAGAAGGTTTTGCAGGCTGTGCAAGCAGCAGGCCTCTCTATCAAGGCATCTAAATGTCACATAGGGCAGGGTACTGTGGTTTACTTGTGTCAAGATCCTTCAAACCTGTCATGCCATAACCACGAATGGTGCCGGGAAAGTAATCAGGATGCAGGTAAAGAAGTATCCTCAGTGGAGACTGCGTCACCCAAGCTGGAGGGAGATTTGCCAAGTCGTGCTGCACTTTTTACAAGTTAGCGGTTGAGAACAGGAATCCAAGATGTCTGGTTTAGGCAGACAGTTAAGTTGCAGTTCTAGTGTTGCATTCAGTCTAGTTGCTAGGATACGCACGTGATGCTTGAGAGCTTCGCACTTCAACTGTGATTTGACAGGAGTCAAGTGTTCAGAGAGAGAGCGCGTCTGTGAGGAAACATTTTTTGAGGAAAATTTGTCTTCGCAAGTATATTGATAAAGAAAGAAAGCACAAGTGTCACAGCGAATGATAACCCAAGAAGCAGAATGCAAAATCTGAAACAAACTTTTATTGAAGGTTCACGAACGTTCTGAGGTAAGAAAATATATGACTATTCAAGGAATATTAGGAGAATATATATAAACGACTCAAATAATGTAGCATGCCAGATATCACCAAAAGAACATAAGAAAAGCTATACAGACAATAATTACGCTTATTTACATTAAGAAGAAGCTTTTTTCCTTTTTGCCTGAATTCAAGATAATAAATAACTATATATAGCAACATTCTTGAGCAAAGGAAAAGAAAAGCATGCAGAGGAAAAAAGACTCAGAAATTTCTCAGTTAAGAAGGGGACAGTTCTTCTAATCGAACTGAGATAGTTTATTTCTAAGAAACTTATTTTCATTTTAATAACAATCAGAGAGAGGCAAATTTCCCAGAGAGCTCAGGGTGAGTGACTATAACATTGCTTGTTAGAGACGATTAGCTGTTAGTTAATTAGAAAGAACAGTAGTGTATAATAGTGTGTCCTTACTAATTGTAACTATAATCTTTCAGGTGGCGTTCACCAGTTAAACCAAATGTGAGGTGGCAGTCTGAGCCTTGATGAAACATCATCTCTGAGGCAGTCTTTCTAAATCCCATTCCTCTTTCCCCTTCCAGGGTGCTCAATACGGAGATTAGTTTTGTTGTGAGTAGAGTTGAGATAGAGGACCAATCTTCTGCTAATGAGGAAATCAACTCCAGGTATCTGACAGATTGAAGTGCCATCCCTACTTTATGGGGAAATCGGATTACCTCCTGAGCAGAATGGCAGAAGGAATAGATGTGAAAGCATTAGCCACCATATTAGAGGGGCTGCAAAAACAATTAAATAATACCATAGAAGAAACAGTCCAAATAAAACAGTGATAAATGAGTTAGGAAACACTTCCATATCTAGTAGCTTGCCATTTTCAGAGACACCTGGCCCCGCCACGTCCTCAGGCATATCTACTCAAGTAATTCATGCTGTTTCCCCTGTCATTCCTCTAGCTCCACCAGAGTGTTTTGGTGGAGATCCAAATAAAGCGCAGATTTTTTTAACCTAATGTTCATTGCATTTTCTTTGTCGACCCATCATTTTTTCTGAAGACCAATCCAAGGTGGCATTTATATTGTCTTATCTGACTGGTGACGCAGCAGCATAGTCCATGCCAATTGTTTCTAGAAATTACCCAGTTCTGTAAAATTTTCAAAACTTTAACGAAGAGTTCTTAAGAATATTTGATGGCAGAACTGCAGCCCAGGCCACAGATAATGAGTTATTGGAAATTAAGCAACACAATAAAGAATTAGTAGCTGATTTGGCCCATTTTAATAAACTCATAGTGGAAACCAATTGGCCAGAGTCAAAGAGCGCTGCCATATTCTATTGTGGGTTGAAGGATGAGTTAAAAGACGCATTGGCACAAGTTCCAAATAGACCTACTGAGATTTCAGAATTAATTGATCTGGTGTTACAAATTGACCGTCGACTAACGGAACAAAGAGCAGAAAGAAGGAGAGAGTATTGTCCCCTTCCGCCAAGATTTGATCGAGTAAAGAGTGATCGTATGAGAACAGAAGGGATAACAGTGGAAGAACCAATATAAATTAGTTCCATTCGAGGTCCGTTGTCTAAGGAAGAAAAGGAGAAACGAAGTAAGAATCAACTGTACTTATACTGTTGTGCATCTGGACATTTTGTTAATGAATGGCCCAAGAAGCCAAAAATGGGGTTGTCGGGAAAAGAACAGCTTCATCAGTAGGGGGAGTTCCCCTGAGGAAAGCAGAATCTAAGACAACTCCCTCAGAGCAGCGATTGGCAAATACTTGACAGTCAGCAGCATCACATTTGATACAAACTGTGTTGGTCAAGACTTCTGAGAAAGAAATTCAAAGAATATCAGTTATGATTGATTCCGGAGCTACTGGCAATTTTTGTGACATCAAATACACTCAAAAGATGGGAATTCGATTTGTCAAAAAATCAGCCTTTGGAAGTTGTAAGAGCAGTTGATGGTACCAGTCTCTCTTCAGGCCCAATTACTCATGAGACCGAACCGATTCAATTACGAGGCTTCGGAGGGCATCAAGAACAAATTATTTTCAATTTGATAGATGCCCCACAATTCTAATTAATTCTAGGTCTGCCTTGGCTTACTGAGCATAATTCTCAAATTGATTGGAGTAAAAGATCCATAACAATGAGCTCCTCCTATTGCATAGAGAATTGCTTTCAAGGGGAAGAACGAGCATTCTCAAGCGGCCTGTTTGTTATCACGTTCCCCAATGAGATGTGCCATTGAAACAACGGAAATTCCCAAGGAATATGAAGATTTAGCTACAGTTTTTGACAAGAAGGAAGCAGAGAAATTACCACTGCATCAACCATATGACTGCAAGACAGAATTGGAGCCAGGAGCAATATTGCCATGTAGTCGCATTTATGCTTTGACTGAAGCGAAGAACCAACATTTGAAAGAGTATTTAGATCAATATCTTGCTAATGGTTTTATTCGCCCCTCTCAGTCTCCAGTTTCCTCCCCGTTGTTTTTCATACCGAAGAAGGATGGGGAACTTAGAGCTTGTATAGATTATCGAGCTCTCAATCAGATGACCATCAAGAATCGATACCCGTTGTCTTTGGTGTCAGTTCTTCTAGATCAAGTAAAGGATGCTAAAATGTACACCAAATTAGATTTGCGAGGAGCACACCATTTGATAAGAATGGCAACTGGAGATGAATGGAAAATCCACCTTCCGAACTCGATATGGATTATTCGAAGATCAAGTGATGCCATACGGATTATGCAACGCCTCTGCAGCTTTTCAGCATTTTATCAATTACATCTTACGAGAATATCTTGATAGATTCACTGTGGAATATATAGATGATATTCTGATTTTTTCCAACAGTTTACAAGAACATGTTTTACATGTTCATTCCATTCTCACCAGATTGCTGGAGCATCATCTTTATGTAAAACTGGAAAAATGTGCATTCCATTTGGAACGAGTCGAGTTCCTCGGATTCATTTTGTCACCCGAAGGAGTGAGCATGGACCTTGCTAAGATACGGACAGTTCAAAATTGGCCTTCTCCCAGTATTGTCAAAGAAAACAGAGTTTCTTGGGATTTGCCAATTTTTATCGAAGATTCATATCCAATTTTCCCCAAATTGTCACTCCCATCACTCGTTTGTTGAAAAAAGGGGTGAAGTTTGAGTGGACAAAAGAAGCAGAAAACACTTTTAACCTTTTGAAGAACACCTTCACTACAGCTCCGATATTATTACACCCCAATCCAGATGAACCTTACTGTGTAGAAGCAGAGACTTCAGATATTGCTGTAGGAGGGATTCTGTCTCTGCGTCATACAAGTACTGGTCAATTGCATCCCGTGGCTTTTTTCTCTCGAAAATTGACTCCTCCTGAGATGAACTATTCAATTTCTGATAAGGAATTTTCTGGCAGTCAGAGAAACCTTTTGAGAGTGGAGACATTATATTTTAGGAGCTAAACATAAAGTTACTGTTTACACTGACAACCGAAATCTGCAGTTTTTAAAGTCAGCCCGCACCTTAACAGCAAGACAATTGCGCTGGTCCCTTTGTTTTGCAGACTTCGATTTTGTCATCACCTGTCGGCCTAGAAAAGCCAATGGCAAGTCCGACGCTTTGCCTTGAATTGATATGAATTCATCTAAAGAACTCCCAAAAGAAAGTTTGATCATACCACAGGAAAAGCTTATATTAACCACTCCTTATGCAGATTTAACCAAAGAGATTCAAGAAAGTTTAGCTCCTGAAAAAATGCAGAAATGGTCCCAAGAAGGTCCAGAAAGGGAGATTAAGAATGGTTTACCATATCACAAAGATGCATTGTATATACCAACTCCAGAACTGCAAGAAAAGATTCTTCAGGCCTGTCATGATGATCAGTTGGCTGGACATAAAGGAATTCGAAAGACACAACATATGGTACAGCAGAATTTTTGGTGGCTGCAGATGAAAACTCAGATAAGACAATATGTGTCAACTTGTGAGAAATGTCAAAGAGGAAAATCCAATAGAGCCGCTCCACAAGGTCTTTTAAGGCCGTTACCCACAGCACCTCACCCTTGGACCTCATAGTAGATCTCCCCAGTAGTAAAGGGTTTAATACTATCTTAGTTTTTGTGGACTCTTTCACTAAAATGGCACATTTCATTTCTTTAAAAGGAATTCCCTGAGCCCCACAGGTTGCCCAGTTGTTTGCGCAACATGTGGTACGTGCTCATGGAATTCCCAAAATTCTAGTTTCCGATAGGGGGTCTCATTTTGTTTCTCATTTTTGGAAGGGACTTCACTAAGCGACTAGTCCCATTTCTCTACCAGTTATCATCCCAAAACTGATGGACAAACAGAGGAGTAAAAAAAGAATTAGAACAATATTTAAGACTCTATCTATTTGACCAAGAAAAAGAATGGCCAGAGTTGGTTTGGGCAGCTGAGTTTGCGTATAATATTGCTGTGCATTCCACTACAGGATTCACTCCCTTTTACCTCAATCAAGGTAGACATCCTAATGTAATCTTAGGTAAAGAAGATGAGACAGTGCCTGCAGTAGAAGAAATGATAAAAAGATTACAGACGACCTTAGCTAGTGCTAGAAAAAACATCATTCAAGCAAAATAATCATATAAGGCTCAAGCAGATAAAAGAAGAGAAGGCCCAACTTATAAAAGGGGGGACAGGGTTTGGTTATGCACATGACAATTACATCTCAAGCAAAATCGAAAATTTCAGCCACGTTTCATAGGTCCATTTAAAATAGACAGAATGATCAACCCAGTGGCAGTTAAGTTGCAATTACCAACTTATTTAAAGATACATCCAGTTTTTCATGTTTCATTGCTAAAGAACAGTCCTCCAAATTTACGTTTAAACACTCCTCCCAATCCAGTTCAAATCAGCTCTGCAGAAGAGTACGAGGTCAATCAGATCTTATACTGTAAGATATGAAGAGGCCAATTATACTATCTAGTTGAGTAGAAAGGTTATGGACCAGAAGAGCAATCTTGGGAGCCTCACAATTACATACATGCTTCAAGGTTAATAAGTCGTTTCCACAGAACCTATCCAAATAAACCAAAATTGGAGAACTGTTCCTTGAGGGTGAGTACTGTCAAGACCCTTCAAACCTGTCATGCCATAACCATGAAAGGTGGGAGGAAAGTAATCAGGATGCAGGTAAAGAAGTATCCTCAGTGGAGACAGCGTTACACAAGCTGGAGGAAGATTTGCCAAGTCGTGTTGCACTTTTTACAAGAAAGAGGCCGAGAACAGGAATCCAAGATGGCCGCCGTTTAGGCAGACAGTTAAGTTGCAGTTCTAGTGTTGTTCAGTCTAGTTGCTAGGATACACGCGCGATGCTTGAGAGATTCACACTGCAACTGTGATTTGACAGGAGTCAGATGTTCAGAGAGAGAGCGCGTCTGTGAGGAAAAATTTTTTGAGGAAAATTTGTCTTTGCAAGTATCTTGTTAAAGAAAGAAAACACAAGTGTTGCAACGAATGATAACCCAAGAAGCAGGAAGCAAATTCTGAAACGAGACATATATATATGTGTATATATCAACATTCTTGAGCAAAGGAAAAGAAAAGCATGCAAAGGAAAAAAGACTCAGAAATTTCTCAATTTATGAAGCGGACAATTCTTCTAATCGAATTAAGAGAGTTTATTTCTAAGAAACGTATTTTCATTTCAATAACAAACAGTAAGACAGACAGAGAGAGGCAAATTTCCCAGAGAGCTCAGGGTGAGTGATTATAATATTGCTTGTTAGAGACGATAATCTTTCAGGTGCCGTTCACCAGTTAAGCCAAATGTGAGGTGGAAGTCTGAGCCTTGATGAAACATTGTCTCTGAGGCAGTCTCTCTAAATCCCATTCCCCTTTCCCTTTCCAGGGTGCTCAGTACGGGGATTAGTTTTGTTGCGAGTAGTCTGGGTTGGGATAGAGGACCAATCTTCTGCTCCTGAGGAAATCAACTCCAGGTATCTGACAACTTGGGGCACGTTGTACGTGGAGGCCAAGTTCAGCCACTCAAGGGATATGGATCCATAGTGACACCTCTCACAGAACTTACCTGCAAGAAAATGCCCAGAAAAGTTAACTGGATCTTGGACTGTCAAAGGGCCTTTGACACCCTGAAATAAGCCATGTGTTCAGCACCAGTTTTGAAAACTCCAGGTTATTCAAAGCATTTCATTGTGCAGACTGATACCTCTGAGCATGGGATAGGAGCAGTTCTGTCCCAAACCAATGATGATGGCCTTGACCAGCATGTTGCTTTTATTAGCAGGAGGTTACTCCCCATGGAGCAGCGTTTGAGTGCCATTGAGAGGGAGGCCTTTGCTTTGGTTTTGTTCCTGAAGAAGTTGAGACCATACCTGTTTGGTACTCACTTCACAGTTCAAACTGACCACAGACCTCTCAGATGGCTAATGCAAATGAAAGGAGAAAACCCTAATCTGTTGAGGTTTGTCCTTATCCCTACAGGAAATGAACTTTGTAGTGGAACACAGACCTGGGACTGCCCATGCCAATGATGATGGCCTTTCCAGGTTCTTCCACTTAGAAAATGAAGACTCTCTTGGGAAAGGTTAGTCCCATCCTCTTTCGTTGGGGGGGGGGGGAGGGGAGGGGGTTGTGTAGGGAAATGTCTCCCTTGGCATGGTTACCCCCTACCTTTTTGCCTCTTGTTGATGCCAGTTATGATTAAAAGTGTGCTGGGACCCTGCTAACCAGGCCCCAGCACCAGTGTTCTTTCCCTAAACTGTACCTTTGTTCCCACAATTAGCACAGCCCTGGCACACAGATAAGTCCCTTGTAAATGGTACCCCTGGTACTAAGGGCCCTGTGGCCAGGGAATGTCTCTAAGTGCAGCAGCATGTCTTATGCCTCCCTGGGGACCCCTCACTCAGCACATTCACACTGCCTCACAGCTTGTTTGTGCTGGTGGGGAGAAAATGACTGAGGGGAGTTCCATGTCGACTTAGAGTGCCATGCCCTCAACCCACTGCCTGTGGCATAGGTAAGTCACCCCTCTAGCAGGCCCTACAGCCCTAAGGCTGGGTGCACTAAACCACAGGTGACGGCAAAGTTGCATGAGCACTATCCCCTACAGTGACTAAGCCAAACCTTAGACATTGTAAGTGCAGGGTAGCCCTAAAGAGTATATGGTCTGGGAGTCTGTCAATTACGAACTCCACAGTTCCATAATGGCTACACTGAAATCTGGGAAGTTTGGTATCAAATTTCTCAACACAATAAATGCACACTGATGCCAGTGTGGGATTTATTGAAAAACGCACACAGGGGGCATCTTAGAGATGCCCCCTGTATACCAGTCCAACTCCTAGTGTTAGGCTGAACAGTTCCTGACAGCCTGCCACAACCAGACGAGTTTCTGGCCACATGGGGTGAGTGCCTTGGTCACTCTGTGGCCAGGAACAAAGCCTGCACTGGGTGGAGGTGCTTCTCACCTCCCCCTGCAGGAACTGTAATACCTGTAGGTGAGCATCAAAGGCTCATGCCTTTTGTTACAGCACCCCAGGGGTCCCAGCTAGTGGAGATGCCCGACCCTCTGGACACAGCCCCCTCTTTTTGGCGGCAAGTCCAGAGGAGATAATGAGAAAAACAAGGAGGAGTCACCCACCAGTCAGGACAGCCCCTAAGGTGTCCTAAGTTGAGGGGACCCCTGCCATAAGAAATCCTCCATCTTGGTTTTGGAGAATTCCCCCAATAGGAATAGGGATATGCCTCCCGCCCCACAGAGAGGAGGCACAAAGAGGGTGTAGCCACCCTCCAGGACAGTAGCCATTGGCTACTGCCCCTCAGAGCTAAATACACCCCTAAATTCAGTTTTTAGGGGCGACCATGAACCCAGAAAATCAGATTCCTGCAACCTACAACAAGAAGAAGGACTGCTGACCAGAAAGACCCGCAGAGACGACGGAGACGACAACTGACTTGGCCCCAGGCCCACCGGCCTGTCTCCAGACTCAAAGAACCTGCCCAGCGAAGCATCCAGCGGGACCAGCGACCTCTGAGGACTCAGGGGACTGACCTGCACCTAAAGGACCAAGAACCTCCTGAGGACAGCGGCTCCGTCCAGAAACAGCAACAAAACATAAATTTTAAAGAGGCTCTCACTTCCTGCCAGAGCCGTGAGTCTTCACACTCTGCACTCGACGCCCATGGTTTGAGTTTAGGACAACAAACAATGCAGAGAGGACTCCCAGGTGACTCCAACAACATGAACACCGTGAGTCGACCTCCCTGCACCCCTACAGTGACACCTGCAGAGAGGATCCAGAGGCTCCCCCGGCCGCGACTGCCTCGTAACAAAGGAACCCAACGCCTGGACCAAGCACTGCACCCGCAGCCCCCAGGACCGAGAGGAACCACCTACCAGTGTTTGAGTGTTTGAGTGACCAGCAGGCGGCCCTCATCCTAGCCCAGTTGGTGGCTGGCCCGAGAAGCCCCCGTGCCCTGCCTGCATCGCCAGAGTGACCCCCCGGATCCTTCCATTGCTTTCAGCGCAAAACCCGACACCTACTTTGCACACTGCACACGGCCTCCCCTGTGCCGCTGACGTGTGTTTTGTGTGCTTGTGTGTGTCCCCCCAGTGCTCTACAAAACCCCCCTGGTCTGCTCCCTGAGGATGCAGGTACTTACCTGCTAGCAGACTGGAACCGGAGCACCCCTGTTCTCCATAGGCGGCTATGTGTTTTGGGCCATCCTTTGACCTCTGCACCTGACTGGCCCTGTGTTGCTGGTGCTGTGGCTTGGGGGTTGCCTTGAACCCCGAACGGTGGGCTGCCTATGCCCAGGAGACTGACTGTGTAAGTGCTTTACTTACCTGAGAAACTAACGTTTACTTACCTCCCCCAGGAACTGTTGATTTTTTCATTGTCCACTTTTAAAATAGCTTATTGCCATTTTAACCAAAACTGTGTGTACTACTGTTTTAAATCAAAGTTCTATACTTACTTGTGTGAAGTACCTTGCATTGTATGTAGTTAGAAAATATATTTTTCTATATAAAAACCTATTGGCCTGGAGTTAAATTTTTGAGTGTGTGTTCCTCATTTATTGCCTGTGTGTGTACAACAAATGCTTAACACTACCCTCTGATAGGGATGGCAAACCAGAGAAGCAGGTCGCAGGCAATGACTTCTCCCTTACTCCGGCTACTTATCCTTCTTCAAGTCTCATAGGAAGAAGGATTTCCCAATACCTGCACAATTGGCAGATTATCACCTCCGACCATCGGGTGTTAAACCTTATTCATTTTGGCCATACATTGGAGTTCATACAAATTCCGCCTCGAAGACCCCCTTCTCCATGCTCACTGAAGCACTTAAAGCTCCTCAGAAAGGAAGTCCAGCTGATGCTCGAAAAAGGAGCTATAGAAAGGGTCCCAGTTCGGGACAGAAACAAGGGGTTTTATTCTCGTTTCTTTCTTGTCCAGAAGAAATGGTAAAATTGGCATCTAATCTTGGATCTCAGAGACCTGAATACTTACCTCAAAAGGCAGTCATTCCGTATGATTACGTTTCAGGATATCCTTTCCCTTCTCAATCCAGGAGGTTATATGTCAACCTTAGATCTTGAGGACGCATACTTCTATGTTCCTGCACATCAGTCTCACAGAAAATTTGTAGTAGCCGGAGATCATTTCCAGTTCAAGGTGCTTCCTTTCGGCCTCAAATCGGCCCCCAGAATTTTCACCAAGTGCGTGGCTCCAGTAGCAGCTTTCCTCAGAAGGCACAAATTTCAAGTCTTTCCATATCTAGACGACTGGCTCATCATGGCAAGGTCCAGTTCGCAGACTCGGAAAGCGACAAAAGGCTGCATAGACCTGTTTGCCAAGCTAGGCCTAACTATCAATCACAGTAAATCAGCTTTCCAAACCCCTGAAAATAAGGACTTTCCTAGGCGCAGTTCTAGACACATCCAGCTCCAAGGCAACTCCTTCAAAAGAAGGACAGAAGAAACTAGGGGCCAGATGTAGGAAAATTTTCCAAGTCGCAAAATCGGATGCAGAATGGTGTCTCAGAAAACCTTCTGCGACTCGCTAAGGGGTCGCAAAGACCCACCTCATCAATAATCATGAGGTGGGTCGCAGTTTGCGACCCCATAGCGAGCCCCTGCACTCACAGGGATGGTGGCCTGCTGTAGTCAGCAGACCTAAATCACAAAAGAGAGTACGGGGTTCTTGTAACTATAAGTAAATCGATAGTGTGCCAGTTGTGACACTAGACCAATCTTATACCTCGACTAAAGGTAAATTGTGGATGGATTGTGGGGTGGTATGAGGTCTGTAGAGGGGGATTTCCTTTACGGACTAGGTGGTCTCACACACTATATAGTGTCATGCTTCATCATATGACCACCTAGCCCCACCCAGGTAGGACAATACCACCTGGGCGGACTCGACCTCACTGTTAAAAGAACAGGGGGGAGTGCGTAAATTAATTTGATTTCTGGAAAACGGGGATCCAGCTATGCTATGGAGATAAAAACACCTACTCAGATACCCGGGTGGATTTAATAGAAGGTTCTGTGTGGTGTGATTAAAAGAAATGGGGGACCAGTGTGAGAACAATGACTCACAAGGTCACCTATCTAAAAGAAGAAGCCGACATGTTTCTGCCCTTATAATTGAGCTATGGAGGGTCTCTGGGCATTCATCATGGCGTTGGATCCCTGTTGCATATGCTTCTTAAGCGCTGCAGAAATAATCACAGTAGAAAAAGGGGTGAGGAAGGGCCTACCTTAACCAAAGGAATACCTGGGGAGGACCTACAATAAATAGAATAATAAAAAAACAGACCAAAATTGACGGTGAGAAGGTAATCCACAGCAAACCACAACACACGTGACAAATTTCATGCAGAACACAGGAGTACTGGTTGCAATTATAAATAACAGTTGCATCAATGCTAGCTATGCAAGGCGAACGATAAGTAAGGGCAGACAATTCCTTACCCTAACACTCGAGGCTAGTAGCCTCTGGTATCCTGGAGAGGGAGCGTCCCCTTATAGTCAGACTCTAGGGTTAGGAGGAAAAGAGCAGAAGGGAAGAACAAAGATGAAAAATAGAGAGAGGGTAGTCAAGAAATAGATGGTAGAAGCCAAGAACAGGGTGAAAACAATAGAAATCTGAGAAGGAGGTCACTGGAGAGGGGAAAGAAAGGGGAGGAAAAAAGGACAAAACGGGGGAGGGCAGAGGGGGAGGGTGGAAAACAAAGAAAAAAGAAAAAAGAAGAAGAAGAAAGAAAAGAAGAAAGAAAACAAGAGAAAAGGGAAGGGGGAACAGAACCTGAGAAAGAGAAGGAAAGAAAGAGAAAAAGAAAAAAGAAAGACATGTGGAAAGTTGAAACAGGAGAGAGGAGGGAGAAAGGAGGCTTCTTATCTGTGTCTCCAACGTTGGCCAACTCACTGCATCAAAGGTGGGCGCTCTCTGTGCGCCTATATCGACCTCTCCTTCAGGACCGCTTGGGTGAAGTGGCCTGGTTGTCGGTAGCTGATATAGTGGTCTAAATAGGGTAGAATGAGCTACAGCTGCTGGCAATCACCGTCGCGGCACGGGGCTGGAAGTCTTGCGAGCTGCCTTAGTTTCTGTTGGCCAAAGAGTACACCGGCCAACCCCGGACGTGTCGGGGGCCGGAAGTGGCCTATGGCGAAGGGGGGCGCCCCTGGGTGACGCTGCCCTCACGTATTGATCCGTCGGGGATCACCAGAGCCGCCGTGTTCGGCGGCCGTGGCTCAGGGAGATCCCTTGCTTGGGCGGATACGCCCAACCCGCGAGTGTTGTCGGGAAACGTAGTTTCCCGGCATCTCAGCGGGCTGCCTACACGCGAGTCGTTGGGAAACGTAGTTTCCCAGCGGCGAGCGAGGCTGCCATTGGTTCGGTCTGGCCGAAACGGGGAGTACGGGGCGGGATGAGGGGGGAGGGAAGGATAGGGGGGGGGAAAAGGGAAGGGAAAGGGAGGGGGGAGAGAGGGGGAGGGGGTTGAGTTGGTTGGAGAAGGGGGGAGAAAGAAAAAACAAAAAACTAAACAAAAAGGGGAAAAAAAGAAAGAAAAAACAAAAAACAAAAACAAAAACAAAAAAGGGGAAAATACAAGGGGATAAGCAAGAGACGAGGAGAGATGAAGCAGAAGGGGAGACAGATAAAAGAGGGGGGGAAAGGAGGAGAGAGAGGGGGAGCAGATGGAGAGGAGGGGGGATAAGGGATAGAGATGGAGTGAGGGGGGAAGAGAACAAAGGGGAAAGAAACAGAAGAAAGAGAGGGGAGGAAGAGAGGGAAAGAAGGGTAAAGGGAAGGGGGAAAGGGGGACCAAGGGGAAGCCAAGGGTCGAGGAGTAGGGGGACATCAGGAGAAGAAGGGGTAAAGAGGTGTGAGAGAAGGGAAATTAGTGGCAGGAAAGAGGAAAAGAAAAATGTAAAGAAAGGTGAGAAAAGTAAGAAAAGGAAGCAAAAGAAGAACAGAGGGAAAAAGGGAAGGCAGAAGCTAGTCAGTGTGGAGGGGGAACAAAAGGGGAAAGGCCAGAGAGGGGGAAAAAAGGGGAATTTAGAGGGTTCTAATTATGAAGAGAGAACCAAGGTATCTCGTCATTTAATCCAACCGTGTCGGTGTGCAATCTCCAAATCCAGCGTTGTTCCGCCCTAAATAGTTTTTCTGACATGTTAGGGGTCGAAGGAGAGAAATGTTCCAGGACAGTCCAAGACATGTCATCTGGGGAGTGGTTTCTTTGTAGGAAATGGCTAGTGAGCTTCATTGCGTCTCGTTTGCACCTAATCGTGCTTCTATGTTCACAGATTCTGGTGCTAACCTTCCTCGTAGTCATCCCCAGATATTTAAGTAGGCACGGACATTTGATTAAGTAAACTACGTTTTTGCTGTTACAATTTGTAAGTGATTTTTGCACCCATGGGGTTTTAAGGTCAAGATCGATGGTGGTAGATCTGTGGGTAAAGGGGCAAACGCTGCAATTGCCGCATGGGTGATGACCTGCGGGGGGGCCATTTGCCAAAGTGTAGTCTGTGTGGGACGTCGCTTCTTCTTTGGTCTTGTGTGGACCACCATGTCCCGTATATTGATTGCTCTCTTATACGCGTGTAATGGTGGTTCAAAGGGTAAACCACCTGATGTCAAAATTTTCCAATTCCCTCTTATAATCTTCTGGATTTCATTGGATAGGGTATTGAAGGTGGTGACACATACGATCTTGTCCAGGCTTGGTTTCTGTGCTCGGGGCTGTAGCAGCTGGTCTCTGTTATTGTTGCGTGCCCTTTTTCGTGCCCTATTAACCAGATGTGGGGGATAGTCCTTGGTGTGTAGCTTGGTAGTTAGTTTGTCTGCATGTTTGCGGTAATCGGTGACGGATGAGCAGTTTAGTCTTAACCGTAGGAACTGCCCAACCGGGAGGTTATCTCTTAGAGCTCGTGGGTGGAAACTCTGGTATTGTAACAAATTGTTGCAGTCCGTTGGTTTATAGTAAACTTCAGTGGCTAACCCGCCGTCATGTTCATAGATGAGTAGATCGAGGAAAGGTAGCTTGTTTTCACCTATGTTCATTGTAAAGGTTAGAAATGGGTTAGCCCCGTTGAGCCAAACAGCGAATGCCTGGGCCTTTCCTTTATTACCAGTCCATATTAGCAATACATCATCGATGTATCGCTTCCAGAGTTTTATCTGATCTCGGTAGGGATTGTCCTCATGCAAGACCGTATGTCTTTCAAAATGGTCAACGTATAGACACGCTAGACGTGGGGCAAATGTGCTACCCATCGATGTGCCTTGTGTCTGCAAAAAGAAACTATCTTCAAACTTGAAGTAGTTTCTGGTGAGAGCGAGGTGTGCTAAGTCCAGTATAAACCGAGGAGGGGTTTGGGATTCACCCATATGTATGTCCAGCAGGTTGCTTATCACTTCCAGGGTAGCCTCTTGCGGGATGTTTGTGTAAAGTGATTCCACATCAAGAGTAATTAGAAGTTCCTTAGATTTGTCAAAGGCTATAGATTCCAGTAAAAGGAGGACATGGGTGGTGTCCTTAAGATAGGTCGGGATTCTTTTAACTAACGGTTGTAGGAAGAAATCCACAAATTTTGACAAGGGCTCTAGTACTGAGCCTATCCCGGAAACTATGGGCCTTCCGGGGGGAGGGATCTTCTCTTTATGTACTTTTGGTAGAATATAGAAGTACGGGATTTTTGGGTTGGTCTGTATCAGATATGATGCCTCATGATCTGTGATCCAATTGTTTTCCTTCCCTTTTGACACTAGGAAGGTGATTTCTTCTTGGACATCAGTTGTAGGATCACGTTCCAGACGCTTGTAGTGTCTGGTGTTCCCCAGAAGTCGCTCACACTCGTCTCTATACATTTTTTGTGGGAGAATCACTGTGGCCCCGCCTTTGTCTGCTGGTTTGATAATAATATTAGGATCGGCTGTCAGGCTCTTCAGTGACTCTATTTCGATTTTGCTCATATTGTGGAATACTTTGTTGGATGACTCAGTCAGCCCATTGATCTTAAGGAATACTGATTTCTCGAAGGCCAGTACCTCTGGGGGCATTTGCCCTGCTGGGGGGCAAAAGGTGGACTTCGGGCGTAGTCCTGTATTCTGCACGGGAGTATCATATTCTTTCCCGAGGGAAAAGGTTTTTAGGCGGATCTTACGAAACAGACCTGCCAGTTCTGTTCTGGTTCTAAATAGGTCAACTTTTGGGGTAGGCACGAAATTCAGGCCTTTATTTAATGCTTGGGTTTCGGTTTGACTCAGGGTCCGATTGCTTAGGTTAATGATGTTGACTGTATTCTCTGAATCGGGGTTCACTTTGCCTTGCTTGTCCTTGGTATGGCGTCCCTGTGCATTGGGTTTTCCAAGGCATCCTCTTTTGGGCGACACTGTACTTCTTTTCTCCTCCCTCTGTCCCTCCCATGACCTCTGTCTAAAAAAGGAGGTGGGGGTTCAGAGAAGGACCGTTGGGCAGGGTGTTGCAGGTAAGGTGCTTGGTATTGTGGAGGGGGGCCATACTGGTTGGGCCACCCCCATTGTTGGTTAAAGTATGGGGGGTATGGGTGAGGTAAGGGTGGGTAGTTCCATCCTCCTCGACGTTGACCACGTCGTCCGCGGCGTTGTCGTGTGTACCCTGATGAGTTACTATCACTATCTGAGCTGATGTTGCTCCCTGAGGAAGTATCAGATGTGTTAGTGGAATTTTTTGCTACATAATCAGGTTTTGTGTAAGGGTATATCTTTTCTAGGGAAAAACGATTTAGGTCTTTTTGAAACTTTCCTATTTTTTGCTGAGTTAAGTATTCTTTGTATTCATTCATGTTTTTATTTACCTCCTCCAGTTTCTTTTTGAAGGAGAGAACGCTTACACCTGACTTCAGGTTATTTTCACTGGTTTTTATCTGGATCAGTAGGGTTTCAGATAGCCTAGTAGCGGTTTTTATAATTAATATCAGCCAATCTCGTGTGCATTTCCATGCTATAAGCGACCAATCTTTACGAAACTCAAGGTCGTCTAGGAATATGCGAGGCTCATTGGTGACAAGTAATCCGTTTGGTGCAGAATTACTGCGCAGGTATTCTGTGAGGACAGCTCCGTGTAGTATAGTCTTAACCTGGGAGCGTTTCAATTCCACTAGGGACTCCCAGTCCCCAAGCTGGGATAAGCTCTTTGACAAAGCCGTGTCCCCAAGAAGTGAGGGGGCTGAGAGGATAGCTGATACTTCCTCGTCGTTGAAGGAGAGACCTTCTGCCATAGTGTGGCAGGGGTGGTAGAAGGGCAAAAAGGAAAAGGGGTGGGTGGGTTGGGGATAAAGTCTACAGGTCAACAACTAGAGGGAACGTGAGAAAAAGGAGAGGACCTAAAGCACTGAGGGGCGCAGGCAAAGCAATGCGCTTGCTAGGTGGAGAAAAGACGAAGAGAAAACAACTCTCGCAACCGGAAGGCTGCTCTACTATGACATTAAACAAAGGGAGAGTATGAGGGAGCGGGAAGGACACACACCGTACTCGACTCCCCAAACACAATACTAAATCACAAAAGAGAGTACGGGGTTCTTGTAACTATAAGTAGATCGATAGTGTGCCAGTTGTGACACTAGACCAATCTTATACCTCGACTAAAGGTAAATTGTGGATGGATTGTGGGGTGGTATGAGGTCTGTAGAGGGGGATTTCCTTTACGGACTAGGTGGTCTCACACACTATATAGTGTCATGCTTCATCATATGACCACCTAGCCCCACCCAGGTAGGACAATACCACCTGGGCGGACTCGACCTCACTGTTAAAAGAACAGGGGGGAGTGCGTAAATTAATTTGATTTCTGGAAAACGGGGATCCAGCTATGCTATGGAGATAAAAACACCTACTCAGATACCCGGGTGGATTTAATAGAAGGTTCTGTGTGGTGTGATTAAAAGAAATGGGGGACCAGTGTGAGAACAATGACTCACAAGGTCACCTATCTAAAAGAAGTAGCTGACATGTTTCTGCCCTTATAATTGAGCTATGGTGGGTCTCTGGGCATTCATCAGGGCGTTGGATCCCTGTTGCATATGCTTCTTAAGCGCTGCAGAAATAATCACAGTAGAAAAAGGGGTGAGGAAGGGCCTACCTTAACCAAGGGAATACCTGGGGAGGACCTACAATAAATAGAATAATAAAAAAACAGACCAAAATTGACGGTGAGAAGGTAATCCACAGCAAACCACAACACACGTGACAAATTTGATGCAGAACACAGGAGTACTGGTTGCAATTATAAATAACAGTCGCATCAATGCTAGCTATGCAAGGCGAATGATAAGTAAGGGCAGACAATTCCTTACCCTAACACTCGAGGCTAGTAGCCTCTGGTATCCTGGAGAGGGAGCGTCCCCTTATAGTCAGACTCTGGGGGTTAGGAGGAAAAGAGCAGAAGGGAAGAACAAAGATGAAAAAATAGAGAGAGGGTAGTCAAGAAATAGATGGTAGAAGCCAAGAACAGGGTGAAAACAATAGAAATCTGAGAAGGAGGTCACTGGAGAGGGGAAAGAAAGGGGAGGAAAAAAGGACAAAACGGGGGAGGGGCAGAGGGGGAGGGTGGAAAACAAAGAAAAAAGAAAAAAGAAGAAGAAGAAAGAAAAGAAGAAAGAAAACAAGAGAAAAGGGAAGGGGGAACAGAACCTGAGAAAGAGAAGGAAAGAAAGAGAAAAAGAAAAAAGAAAGACATGTGGAAATTTGAAACAGGAGAGAGGAGGGAGAAAGGAGGCTTCTTATCTGTTTCTCCAACGTTGGCCGACTCACTGCATCAAAGGTGGGCGCTCTCTGTGCGCCTATACCGACCTCTCCTTCAGGACTGCTTGGGTGAAGTGGCCTGGTTGTCGGTAGCTGATATAGTGGTCTAAATAGGGTAGAATGAGCTACAGCTGCTGGCAATCACCGTCGCGGCCCGGGGGCCGGAAGTCTTGCGAGCTGCCTTCATTTCTGTAGGCCAAAGAGTACACCGGCCAACCCCGGACGTGTCGGGGGCCGGAAGTGGCCTATGGCGAAGGGGGGCGCCCCTGGGTGACGCTGCCCTCACGTATTGATCCGTCGGGGATCACCAGAGCCGCCGTGTTCGGCGGCCGTGGCTCAGGGAGATCCCTTGCTTGGGCGGATACGCCCAACCCGCGAGTGTTGTCGGGAAACGTAGTTTCCCGGCATCTCTGCGGGCTGCCTACACGCGAGTCGTTGGGAAACGTAGTTTCCCAGCGGCGAGCGAGGCTGCCATTGGTTCGGTCTGCCCGAAACGGGGAGTACGGGGCGGGATGAGGGGGGAGGGAAGGATAGGGGGGGAAAAAAGGGAAGGGAAAGGGAGGGGGGGAGAGAGGGGGAGGGGGTTGAGTTGGTTGGAGAAGGGGGGAGAAAGAAAAAACAAAACACAAAACAGAAAGGGGAAAAAAAGAAAGAAAAAACAAAAAACAAAAACAAAAACAAAAAGGGGAAAATACAAGGGGATAAGCAAGAGACGAGGAGAGATGAAGCAGAAGGGGAGACAGATAAAAGAGGGGGGGAAAAGGAGGGAGAGAGAGGGGGAGCAGATGGAGAGGAGGGGGGATAAGGGATAGAGATGGAGTGAGGGGGGAAAGAGAACAAAGGGGAAAGAAACAGAAGAAAGAGAGGGGAGGAAGAGAGGGAAAGAAGGGTGAAGGGAAGGGGGAAAGGGAGACCAAGGGGAAGCCAAGGGTCGAGGAGTAGGGGGACATCAGGAGAAGAAGGGGTAAAGAGGTGTGAGAGAAGGGAAATTAGTGGCAGGAAAGAGGAAAAGAAAAATGTAAAGAAAGGTGAGAAAAGTAAGAAAAGGAAGCGAAAGAAGAACAGAGCGAAAAAGGGAAGGCAGAAGCTAGTCAGTGTGGAGGGGGAACAAAAGGGGAAAGGCCAGAGAGGGGGAAAAAAGGGGAATTTAGAGGGTACCTTTGACCCCTAACATGTCAGAAAAACTATTTAGGGCGGAACAACGCTGGATTTGGAGATTGCACACCGACACGGTTGGATTAAATGACGAGATACCTTGGTTCTCTCTTCATAATTAGAACCCTCTAAATTCCCCTTTTTTCCCCCTCTCTGGCCTTTCCCCTTTTGTTCCCCCTCCACACTGACTAGCTTCTGCCTTCCCTTTTTCGCTCTGTTCTTCTTTCGCTTCCTTTTCTTACTTTTCTCACCTTTCTTTACATTTTTCTTTTCCTCTTTCCTGCCACTAATTTCCCTTCTCTCACACCTCTTTACCCCTTCTTCTCCTGATGTCCCCCTACTCCTCGACCCTTGGCTTCCCCTTGGTCCCCCTTTCCCCCTTCCCTTCACCCTTCTTTCCCTCTCTTCCTCCCCTCTCTTTCTTCTGTTTCTTTCCCCTTTGTTCTCTTCCCCCCTCACTCCATCTCTATCCCTTATCCCCCCTCCTCTCCATCTGCTCCCCCTCTCTCTCCTCCTTTCCCCCCCTCTTTTATCTGTCTCCCCTTCTGCTTCATCTCTCCTCGTCTCTTGCTTATCCCCTTGTATTTTCCCCTTTTTGTTTTTGCTTTTTGTTTTTTCTTTCTTTTTTTCCCCTTTTTGTTTTGTTTTTTGTTTTTTCTTTCTCCCCCTTCTCCAACAAACTCAACCCCCTCCCCCTCTCTCCCCCCTCCCTTTCCCTTCCCTTTTTCCCCCCCCCATCCTTCCCTCCCCCCTCATCCCGCCCCGTACTCCCCGTTTCGGCCAGACCGAACCAATGGCAGCCTCGCTCGCCGCTGGGAAACTACGTTTCCCAACGACTCGCGTGTAGGCAGCCCGCAGAGATGCCGGGAAACTACGTTTCCCGACAACACTCGCGGGTTGGGCATATCCGCCCAAGCAAGGAATCTCCCTGAGCCACGGCCGCCGAACACGGCGGCTCTGGTGATCCCCGACGGATCAATACGTGAGGGCAGCGTCACCCAGGGGCGCCCCCCTTCGCCATAGGCCACTTCCGGCCCCCGACACGTCCGGGGTTGGCCGGTGTACTCTTTGGCCTACAGAAACGAAGGCAGCTCGCAAGACTTCCGGCCCCCGGGCCGCGACGGTGATTGCCAGCAGCTGTAGCTCATTCTACCCTATTTAGACCACTATGTCAGCTACCGACAACCAGGCCACTTCACCCAAGCGGTCCTGAAGGAGAGGTCAGTATAGGCGCACAGAGAGCGCCTACCTTTGATGCAGTGAGTCGGCCAACGTTGGAGACACAGATAAGAAGCCTCCTTTCTCCCTCCTCTCTCCTGTTTCAACTTTCCACATGTCTTTCTTTTTTCTTTTTCTCTTTCTTTCCTTCTCTTTCTCAGGTTCTGTTCCCCCTTCCCTTTTCTCTTGTTTTCTTTCTTCTTTTCTTTCTTCTACTTCTTTTTTCTTTCTTCTTTGTTTTCCACCCTCCCCCTCTGCCCTCCCCCGTTTTTTCCTTTTTTCCTCCCCTTTCTTTCCTCTCTCCAGTGACCTCCTTCTCAGATTTCTATTGTTTTCACCCTGTTCTTGGCTTCTACCATCTATTTCTTGACTACCCTCTCTCTAATTTTTCATCTTTGTTCTTCCCTTCTACTCTTTTCCTCCTAACCCTAGAGTCTGACTATAAGGGGACGCTCCCTCTCCAGGATACCAGAGGCTACTAGCCTCGAGTGTTAGGGTAAGGAATTGTCTGCCCTTACTTATCGTTCGCCTTGCATAGCTAGCATTGATGCGACTGTTATTTATAATTGCAACCAGTACTCCTATGTTCTGCATGAAATTTGTCACGTGTGTTGTGGTTTGCTGTGGTTTACCTTCTCACCGTCAATTTTGGTCTGTTTTTTTATTATTCTATTTATTGTAGGTCCTCCCCAGGTATTCCCTTGGTTAAGGTAGGCCCTTCCTCACCCCTTTTTCTACTGTGATTATTTCTGCAGCGCTTAAGAAGCATATGCAACAGGGATCCAACGCCCTGATGAATGCCCAGAGACCCTCCATAGCTCAATTATAAGGGCAGAAACATGTCGGCTACTTCTTTTAGATAGGTGACCTTGTGAGTCATTGTTCTCACACTGGTCCCCCATTTCTTTTAATCACACCACACAGAACCTTCTATTAAATCCACCCGGGTATCTGAGTAGGTGTTTTTATCTCCATAGCATAGCTGGATGCCCGTTTTCCAGAAATCAAATTAATTTACTCACTCCCCCCTGTTCTTTTAACAGTGAGGTTGAGCCCGCCCAGGTGGTATTGTCCTACCTGGGTGGGGCTAGGTGGTCATATGATGAAGCATGACACTATATAGTGTGTGAGACCACCTAGTCCGTAAAGGAAATCCCCCTCTACAGACCTCATACCACCCCACAATCCATCCACAATTTACCTTTAGTCGAGGTATAAGATTGGTCTAGTGTCACAACTGGCACACTATCGATCTACTTATAGTTACAAGAACCCCGTACTCTCTTTTGTGATTTAGTATTGTGTTTGGGGAGTCGAGTACGCTGTGTGTCCTTCCCGCTCCCTTATACTCTCCCTTTGTGTAATGTCGTAGTCAGCAGACCTCCATGTCTGTGACTGCTTTGTAAATAAAGCAGTTTTTGTTTTTCATTTTGCAGCCCGTTTTCCTTAAAGGAAAACGAGTTGCAGAATGAAAAAAATACCGAAACCATTTGGTTTCGTTTTTTTCAGAGTAGGCAGTGGTCCATAGGACCACTGCCTGCTCTAAACTTTTTTTTCACAAAACCAATGAGATCACATCTGTCTTGGTGGACCCAAGCATCTCACCTATCAGTAGGTCTTTCTTTTCTTCCGCCTCTAGCCCCATGGGTGATAACAATGGATGCATCCCTGGAAGGTTGGGGAGCCTTCCTTCAGGATTTATCAGTCAAAGGCAGGTGGGAGTCTCATCAGAAAATGTATCACATCAATTATCTCAAACTGAAAGCAGTTCACTTAATGCTTTGAGCCTTTCTACCACAGATAAGGAATTTTTGGTACTCATACGTACAGACAATACCACAACGAGGGGGCACCAGATCCCTGCTCTTATCTCGAGAATATCAACGTATCTAGAACTGGCCCATCCTACAGGGCGTGCCTCTTCGAGAAGAACACGTTCCAGGCACTCTGAACGTTATTGCGGATTCTGTCAGCAGGCAGAAATCATCCAATCACGAAAGGGAGCTAAATCAAAATGTCCTAGGGCGCATCTTCCCTCATTGTGGCAAACCAAACCTCGATATTTTTTGCCACTACCCAGAATGCAAAATGTCTATATTATGAAAGTCGGGATCACCATCCGGGCTCTTGGGGGTATGTATTTTCAATGTCATGGTCAGGAATTTATGCTTATGCTTTTCCTCTCATTCCCCTCATTCCGAGAGCCCTAGCCAAAATCAAGAACGAGAACTGAAGGATACTTCTGGTAGACCCAGCATGGCCTCGGCAGCATTGGTTTATGGAGTTACTTCTCCTGTTAGAGAGCCGCAGCATACCCCTGCCAGTGATACCTTGCCTGTAAACAATGAGCGATGGTCAGGTTCTCCACCCGGATCCAGCATTGCTTCATTTGGCTGCCTGGCTCCTGGACACCATGAATTCGAGCATGTGAACATTCCTTCCGACTGTAGAGTCATTCTGGCCAGAGCGGCAGCTGATAGCACCATTAAATCATATCGACTTAAATGGCGAAAATTTAGCATGTGGTGGAAATAAGCTCAGGTTCACCCTTTTTTCTCATCACCGAGGCAAATGCTACCTTATCTCCTTCTTTTAGCTAAACAAGGTTTGTCAAATTCTTCAATTAGGGTCCACTTCACTCCTATTTCACGTATTATGCGATCAGTAAATTCACCATCCTTGGGGTCAACAAGAATTATCAAGCAGTTTCTTCAAGGACTTTTTCGTTCTTTTCCGCCGGTCAGACCACCACCGCCATCCTGGCAGCTTTACATAGTTTTGTGTCAATTGATGAAACATCAATTTGAGCTTATTCACAGGGCAGACTCAAAATTCTTGGGAGGAGAGTTAGCGAAATTCATACTTTCATGATCCAAAGCCCTTTCTTGCAGTTTAAAAATGAAGTAGTAATTTTGAGAACAGATCCAAAATTTATACCCAAAGTTCCATCTGACTTTCATATCAACCAGTTATTCTAAAGTCTTATTTTCCAAATCCGTCAACGCCAGCAGAAAGATCCCTGCACTTTAGAAAATCAAACCACTTATTTGTGTCATTCAGTGCCCCTAGGAAAGGGCAACCGATTTCTAAACAAGGAATTTCTAGATGGATATCTAGTTCGATTGATTTTTTTTTACAAAGCTGCAGGAAAGCCCCTGCGCAGAACATTGCATGCACACTCCACTAGATCTGTCGCAGCATCTGCTGCGCTTTTCGCTGGTGTGCCCATACAGGACATTTGTAGGGTGGCCCCCTGGAGGTGTATGCACACTTTCACAAAGCACTATTGCCTGGAAGAATTGTCACAAGATGTGGCAGTGGGGCAAGCGGTGCTGCGGCATCTGTTCCAGTAACGGTGAGCTGTACTATTCCCCTTTTCTCCCTCCTACCCAATATAATGATCACTACATTATATGGCAATGAAGTATTCTTTCCTTCTCAATACACTTGTTGTTGTTTAGCACTGGGTAATGATTCTTTTGTTTCCATAATAATTTAAAGTTTTCTTGTCTATTATGGAATTGCATCTTTCAGTTGATATAAAGTGTTCATCATACAATGTACTTCACTACTGCTTGCTACTCTGATTCAAGTATGTGAATCTATGAAAGTTCCAATACTGGAGTAAGAAAATTACTTACCTGTAACTGTAGTTCTCCAGTATTGGACTCTTTCAGAGATTCACATGCAACCCTCTGTCCTCCCCTGAGAAGCTCACCGTTACAGGCTATATACCTCAACTTCTTCAGCACTCGTTCTGTGGGAAACTCTGAGGCATTGGAGCTTCTCACAGGAGTGTTCTGGGGGAAGGGACAGCCTGATTGGCTGAAACCTGATTTGGGTCCTTTTCCTCAAAAAGACAAGGATAGACTACTAATGTAATACGCTTTAAGCCTGTATACACTTTAGTTATCATAACATTGCTATTATAATACTCCGGGGACTTCCATCTCGACAACGGGGAATGATTTAAGCATGTGAATCTATGAACAATTCCAATACTGGAGAACTACAGTTACAGGTAAGAAACTAATTTTCTTCTTCCTCGTTGACGATGTCCACGTCGACGGTATCTAAGACTAGACCGTCAACACTGAAAATAAAGTTGTTGTCGTCGACACTATCGATTACACTACTGTCGACGATATCGTCGTCGACTCCATCAACTAGAACCAGAGATGGATCTTCGCGTATGGAGGTGACTCTATCGACAACCTCACCGTCAGCACTGTCGATGATACCGTCGGCGGCACTGTCGACGATGAGAAAGATCAAGGATTCAAATAGGAAATAACACCTGTCGCCGCATACCACGTCTCCACGTAAAGTCACTCCTTTACTCCCGGCCCATCTATTTGATGAGGAGTCAGAAGATGAGGGACCATACGTAGCGGCTTATAGTCCTTCTCAGCTTCAGGTCAAATATCAAGAGGACGACAACGAATATAGCCATCATTATGACAAACAATATTATTCTCCTAGGGTGAATCTCTTCTGACCCTACGTCATCCCTCTACCCCAGCGCCAAGGATTACGCTTTTGCCAAGATTAGTGAGTGGTACCCCATAGAGAGCTTTTGTACAGGTTACAGACTCCTCGGAAGATGAAAGGGAAGAAGGGGAGCTCCAGGACACACAATCGGAATGGGACAACTATATAATTCCAACTCCGTCATCTCCATCACCTCCTTCTGTAGATTCACCCCCGAAGACATATGGGGTCCATAATCTGCTGGAAAGAGCAGCGAAAAGATTCCCGCTGCCAATGCCATCTAAAGAAATGGACTGCTTCCTCTATGATTTTAAGGAGCCCTTTCAGAGAAACGTGCGATCCATGCCCATAGTAAATTACATTTGGGAGGAGGGTCTAAAGGTGATGAAGAACCCAGCTACTGTCACTGCGGTCTTACTAAGATTGGATAAAAAGTATAAAGCCCCAGAAGATATTCCAGCCTTCCTAACTGGGAATCCAAAACCAGACTCAGTAATAACTCAGGTGGCGCAGAGACGTTCAAAGAATCCGTCAGCACCTATTACAGCGCCTCCAGACAAAGAAGGAAGGAGGCTAGATAACATCAGAATGAGGTTTTCTGCCATGTCTGGGCTTACAGTGAGAGCATCGAATTCCTTAGATGTTTTGGTCAGATATGACTGGCAGTTATGGGCCGACATCGCTCCATATGTGGACCTCCTTCCAAAAGAGTTGAAGGTGGATGCAAAGAAGATCTTGCTGGAAGGGCAACGCACCTCGGCAGAGATCATTGACTGCACAATCGATATTGCTACCACAGCTTTCAGACAACTACCAGGTGGTGCGGTGCTATTAGGCAAGGCTGGCTTAAAACTACTACCTTTCGCCCGGAGGTGCAGAATAAGATATTGGACCTTCCATTCGATGAAGAGGCCCTCTTTGGCAAACCCGTGGACGAAGCCCTTCAAGCGTTAAAGACTGACACAGACACTGCGAGATCACTCGGGACTGTACATTTTAAGAAATTGCCTTTCCGTGTTCTCAGAGAGGTGAGGAGTACAATCATATCAGGGGAGTTTTCAAAACCTTCGTTACCCCACCTATTCAGCTCAACAATTTCGGACACAAAACTCCCAGAGGCAACCACCTAAAGCATCCTATGCTAGACCCACTCCTAGAGGTAGAGCACATCAAGGGAAGGACACAGGCTGTCGCCAATGACCGACTTCAAGCTCCGGCTACTTCCCCACCACCGGTTCACAAGATAGGGGGCAAAAGTTCTAATTTCTTTAAAAAATGGCAATAAATAACATCGAACCAGTGGGTTTTAAAAATTGTGAGATTCGGCCACACCTTGGAATTCACCCAAATTCCGCCATCACACCCTCCACACACCTCCCTTCAAAAACATCTAAAACAACTCTGGTTAGAGGTCAGGACCATCTTAAAGAAAGGAGCAATAGAGAGAGTCCCTTCTTTACAGCAGGGGAAAGGATTCTACTCCTGAATCTTTCTTATACACAAGAACTGGAGAGAGTGGCGCCCTATCCTCGATCTCAGAGACCTCAACAAGTAACTCAAGTGCCAAACCTTTCGTATGGTCACTGTAGGAAGCTGGCTCTGTATATACTATCTCAAAGTGAGAGACGGTGTGCACAGAGTCCAAGGGTTCCCCTTAGAGGTTGATAGTGGCAACATTAGATAATACCAATGCTCTATTTTGTGGTAGTGTGGTTGAGCAGTAGGCTTATCTGAGGGTAGTGTTAAGCATTTGTTGTACACACACAGGCAATAAATGAGGAACACACACTTAAAGACTTAACTCCAGCCAATAGGTTTTTATATAGAAAAATATATTTTCTTAATTTATTTTAAGAACCACAAGATTCAAATTTGAAGTAAGTATATAGAATGCCAGGTACTTCACACAGGTAAGTATAGAACTTTGAATTAAAGCAATAGTGTGAGAAAGTAGCCTCTTTCTAGCCTTGTTACCCCCACTTTTAGCCTGTTTGTGAGTATATGTCAGGTGTTTTCACTCTCACTGGGATCCTGCTAGCCAGGGCCCAGTGCCCATAGTGAAAACCCTATGTTTTCACTATGTTTGTTATGTGTCACTGGGACCCTGCTAGCCAGGACCCCAGTGCTCATAAGTTTGTGGCCTATATGTATGTGTTCCCTATGTGATGCCTAACTGTCTCACTGAGGCTCTGCTAACCAGAACCTCAGTGGTTATGCTCTCGCTGTACAAATTGTCACTAACAGGCTAGTGACCAATTTTACCAATTTACATTGGCATACTGGAACACCCTTGTAATTCCCTAGTATATGGTACTGAGGTACCCAGGGTATTGGGGTTCCAGGAGATCCCTATGGGCTGCAGTATTTCTTTTGCCACCCATAGGGAGCTCTGACAATTCTTACACAGGCCTGCCACTGCAGCCTGAGTGAAATAACGTCCACGTTATTTCACAGCCATTTACCACTGCACTTAAGTAACTTATAAGTCACCTATATGTCTAACCTTTACTTAGTAAAGGTTGGGTGCTAAGTTACTTAGTGTGTGGGCACCCTGGCACTAGCCAAGGTGCCCCCACATTGTTCAGGGCCAATTCCCCGGACTTTGTGAGTACGGGGACACCATTACACGCGTGCACTATACATAGGTCACTACCTATGTATAGCTTCACAATGGTAACTCCGAATATGGCCATGTAACATGTCTAAGATCATGGAATTGCCCCCCCCCAATGCCATCCTGGTATTGGGGAGACAATCCCATGATTCCCCGGGTCTCTAGCACAGACCTGGGTACTGCCAAACTGCCTTTCCCGGGGTTTCACTGCAGCTGCTGCTGCTGCCAACCCCTCAGACAGGTTTCTGCCCTCCTGGGGTCCAGCCAGGCTTGGCCCAGGAAGGCAGAACAAAGGACTTCCTCAGAGAGAGGGTGTTACACCCTCTCCCTTTGGAATAAGGTGTCAGGGCTGGGGAGGAGTAGCCTCCCCCAGCGTCTGGAAATGCTTTGATGGGCACAGATGGTGCCCATCTCTGCATAAGCCAGTCTACACCGGTTCAGGGATCCCTCAGCCCTGCTCTGGCGCAAAACTGGACAAAGGAAAGGGAAGTGACCACTCCCCTGACCTGCACCTCCCCTGGGAGGTGCCCAGAGCTCCTCCAGTGTGCCCCAGACCTCTGCCATCTTGGAAACAGAGGTGCTGCTGGCACACTGGAATGCTCTGAGTGGCCAGGGCCAGCAGGTGACATCAGAGACTCCTTCTGATAGGCTCCTTCAGGTGTTGCTAGCCTATCCTCTCTCCTAGGTAGCCAAACCTCCTTTTCTGGCTATTTAGGGTCTCTGCTTTGGGGAATTCCTTAGATAACGAATGCAAGAGCTCATCAGAGTTCCTCTGCATCTCTCTCTTCGCCTTCTGCCAAGGAATCGACTGCTGACCGCGCTGGAAGCCTGCAAAACTGCAACAAAGTAGGAAAGACGACTACTGCGTCTTTGTAACGCTGATCCTGCCGCCTTCTCGACTGTTTTCCTGGTGGTGCATGCTGTGGGGGTAGTCTGCCTCCTCTCTGCACTAGAAGCTCCGAAGAAATCTCCCGTGGGTCAATGGAATCTTCCCCCTGCAACCGCAGGCACCAAAGAACTGCATCACCGGTCCTCTGGGTCTCCTCTCAGCATGACGAGCGAGGTCCCTTGAACTCAGCAACTCTGTCCAAGTGACTCCCACAGTCCAGTGACTCTTCAGTCCAAGTTTGGTGGAGGTAAGTCCTTGCCTCCCCACGCTAGACTGCATTGCTGGGAACCACGTGTTTTGCAGCTACTCCGGCTCCTGTGCACTCACCGAGGATTTCCTTTGTGCACAGCCAAGCCTGGGTCCCCGGCACTGCAACCTGCATTGCACGACCTCCTGAGTTGTCCTCCGGCTTCGTGGGACCCTCTTGTGCAACTTCGGGTGAGCTCTGGTTCACTCCACTTTGTAGTGCCTGTTCCGGCACTTCTGCGGGTGCTGCTTGCTTCTAAGTGGGCTCCTTCTCTTGCTGGGCGCCCCCTCTCTCTCCTCACGCAATTGGCGACATCCTGGTCCCTCCTGGGCCACAGCAGCATCCAAAAACCCTAACCGCGACCCTTGCAGCTAGCAAGGCTTGTTTGCGTTCTTTCTGCACGAAAACACTTCTGCACGACTCTTCACAACGTGGGACATCCATCCTCCAAAGGGGAAGTTTCTAGCCCTTGTCGTTCCTGCAGAATCCTCAGCTTCTACCATCCGGTGGCAGCTTCTTTGCACCCACAGCTGGCAGTTCCTGGGCATCTGCCCACTCCCGACTTGATCGCGACTCTTGGACCTGGTCCCCTTGTTCCACAGGTACTCTCGTCAGGAAATCCATCGTTGTTGCATTGCTGGTGTTGTTGTTTCTTGCAGGATTCCCCTATCACGACTTCTGTGCTCTTTGGGGAACTTAGGTGCACTTTGCACCCACTTTTCAGGGTCTTGGGGTGGGCTATTTTTCTAACCCTCACTGTTTTCTTACAGTCCCAGCGACCCTCTACAAGGTCACATAGGTTTGGGGTCCATTCGTGGTTCGCATTCCACTTCTAGAGTATATGGTTTGTGTTTCCCCCATCCCTATGTGCCCCCATTGCATTCTGTTGTGACTATACATTGTTTGCACTGTTTTCTATTGCTATTACTGCATATTTTGGTATTGTGTACATATATCTTGTGCATATTTGCTATCCTCATACTGAGGGTACTCACTGAGATACTTTGGCATATTGTCATAAAAATAAAGTACCTTTATTTTTAGTATATCTGTGTATTGTGTTTTCTTATGATATTGTGCATATGACACTAGTGGTACTGTAGGAGCTTCACTTGTCTCCTAGTTCAGCCTAAGCTGCTCTGCTGCGCTACCTTTTCTATCAGCCTAAGCTGCTAGACACCGCCCTACACTAATAAGGGATACCTGGGCCTGGTTCAAGGTGTAAGTACCCCTTGGTACTCACTACAAGCCAGTCCAGCCTCCTACATTGGTTGTGCAGCGGTCGGATAAGTACTTTGCAACTACTTACCACTTTTGTCATTGTACTTTTCATAAGAGAAAAATATACAAAACAAGTTCAGTGTATGTACACCTAACCAAAAAGTTTTGCTTTTCTTCTCTCACTTCTTTTACTAAGTGCTGAAAAGTACCTCTAAACTTTCAAAAAGTTCTTAAAAAGTTTTAAAAGTTTTTTTTTCTGTTCTTTAAAAAAGTTCTGAAACTTTTTCTTTCTTTTTCTGTCCCTTAAACCTTTTCTATCATGCCTGGTACAGGCCAAACTCTTGATCTGTCCAGCATAGCTTATGACAACCTTAGCTAGAAGGAAGCAAGGAGTCTCTGCATAGATAGAGGTTTAGGGGTAGGGAAGAATCCCTCAAGACTACTGTTGGTTAATATGCTCATTGAACAAGATAAGACCTTAGTTGGCACTTCTGGTGAGAAATTAGCTGATGGTTCCCACTCTGATTCTGGAGCACCCCTATCAAAAGATTTGGGAGGGAATCTTTCCAACCTGCCCCTTAGCAGGCAACCTAGCATAGCTGGTACTGATGTGAATTCACATCACAGTAAAAGTGTTGCTTTACATCACAGTAATAGTGTTGCTTCTCATCACAGTAGAAGTGTCACTTCTGTAGGCCAGAATGTTAGTGTGCCATCTGTTAGGGCCAGGTCTCCCTCTGTTCATTCACACCATTCTTCTGTTTCAAGGCATGCCCAACCCACCCACCCTGATGACAGAGTGTTAGAAAGGGAGCTCAATAGATTGAGAGTGGAACAATCCAGACTGAAGCTCAAGAAGCAACAGCTGAATTTAGATAGGCAGTCCTTTGATTTAGAAAAAGAAAGGCAGAGGTTGGGGTTAGGACCCCATGGTGGCAGCAGCAGTATTCCAAATAGTCATCCTGCAAAAGAGCATGATTCTAGGAATCTGCACAAGATAGTTCCCCCTTACAAAGAGGGTGATGACATTAACAAGTGGTTTGCTGCACTTGAGAGGGCCTGTGTTGTACAGGAGGTCCCTCAAAGGCAGTGGGCTGCTATCCTATGGCTATCTTTCAGTGGAAAGGGTAGGGATAGGCTCCTTACTGTAAAGGAAAGTGATGCCAATAATTTTGCAGTTCTTAAGAATGCACTCCTAGATGGTTATGGCTTAACCACTGAACAGTACAGGATGAAGTTCAGAGAAACCAAAAAGGAGTCTTCACAAGACTGTGTAGACTTTGTTGACCATTCAGTGAAGGCCTTGGAGGGGTGGTTACATGGCAGTAAAGTTTCTGACTATGAAAGCCTATATAACAATACTGAGAGAGCATATACTTAATAATTGTGTGTCTGATTTGTTGCACCAGTATCTAGTAGACTCAGATCTGACCTCTCCCCAAGAATTGGTAAAGAAGGCAGACAAATGGGTCAGAACAAGAGTGAACAGAAAAGTTCATACAGGTGGTGACAAGGATGGCAAGAAGAAAGATGGTGAGAAATCTCAAGATAAGCATGGGGATAAGGGTAAAACCAAAAATCCTACTTCAAATCTTAAACACTCTTCAGAGGGTAGGGATAAAACAAATTCTTCCTCTTCTTCTCAACCCACACACATTAAAAAGCCTTGGTGCTTTGTGTGTAAAAACAGAGGCCATTGGCCAGGGGATAAGTCCTGTCCAGGTAAACCCCCTGAGCCTACCACCAGTAATACATCAAGCTCTAGTGCCCCTAGCAGTAGTGGTACTAGTGGTGGGACTGCTGGCAACAGTCAAGCAAAGGGTGTAGTTGGGTTCACTTATGGGTCCATCATAGAAATTGGGGTAGTCAGTCCCAAGACAGTTTCTGTCACACCTAGTGGCATTGGCCTTGCCACACTGGCTGCTTGTCCCCTTACAATGGATAAGTACAGGCAGACAGTTTCAATAAATGGTGTTGAGGCCTTGGCCTACAGGGACACAGGTGCCAGTATCACTTTGGTGACTGAAAACCTAGTGGCTCCCGAACAACACATGATTGGACAACAGTATAAGATTATTGATGTCCATAACTCCACTAAGTTTCTTCCCTTAGCTATAATTCAGTTTAGTTGGGGTGGAGTTACTGGCCCTAAGCAGGTGGTGGTATCACCTAGCTTACCTGTAGACTGTCTCTTAGGTAATGACCTAGAGGCCTCAGGTTGGGCTGATGTAGAGTTTTATGCCCATGCAGCCATGCTGGGCATCCCAGAGGAATTGTTCCCTCTCATTTCTACTGAAATGAAAAAGCAAAGGAGAGAAGGCCTGAAAACTCAGGATCCCTCTCCAACAACAGGTAAAAAGGGTATCACAGTATCCCCTAACCACTCTTCCATTCAGGATACCATTCCTGTGGTGGGAGAAACCTCTCCTGGGGTGGCACCTTTTCTAAGGGAATTAACAGCTGGCATAGCTGTACTCCCTGAGGTGGAAGTACCTCTCTGTGGGATAACCAAGATTGGTGATAAACCCACCATTGTAGTTAACATGGAGCATCCCTCCAACCCTTCCAGAGAAACTTTAGTGCAGAAACCCTGCACTGCCTCACAACACTTAAGACAGCATCCCTGCCCTAGTGTGGAGCTCATAGGATAGCATCCCTGCCCTGCTCCAATTCAAGAGAAACAGCATCCCTGTTCTCTCTTCCAGCCATATGGACAAAGTTTTTGCCCAGCTATGGCTTTACTGAGACAGCATCCCTGTCTGGCATTTTCATCACTACAAATAGGTCCAGTGGACAATTCCCACTGCTCTAAACTAAAACTTACTGATAAAAACTCTGAAAAGATATCTTCACATTGTTGCTTAGCTAAAAAACTTCAAACAGGGTGGTTTACATCCCCACAGGGAAGTAGCCATATAGTGGATGATAAAGGGAGAAACCAGTCTATTGCAGAGCTACTCTCTGCTTATCACCACTTAGACAATAAAGTCTCAACTGGCCAAGGTTAGCCTGATTGTCCTTCGTTTGGGGGGGGGGGTTGTGTGAGAAAGTAGCCTCTTTCTAGCCTTGTTACCCCCACTTTTAGCCTGTTTGTGAGTATATGTCAGGTGTTTTCACTGTCTCAATGGGATCCTGCTAGCCAGGGCCCAGTGCTCATATTGAAAACTCTATGTTTTCACTATGTTTGTTATGTGTCACTGGGACCCTGCTAATCAGGACCCCAGTGCTCATAGGTTTGTGGCCTATATGTATGTGTTCCCTGTGTGATGCCTAACTGTCTCACTGAGGCTCTGCTAACCAGAACCTCAGTGGTTATGCTCTCTCTGTACAAATTGTCACTAACAGGCTAGTGACCAATTTTACCAATTTACATTGGCATACTGGAACACCCTTATAATTCCCTAGTATATGGTACTGAGGTACCCAGGGTATTGGGGTTCCAGGAGATCCCTATGGGCTGCAGCATTTCTTTTGCCACCCATAGGGAGCTCTGACAATTCTTACATAGGCCTGCCACTGCAGCCTGAATGAAATAACGTCCACGTTATTTCACAGCCATTTACCACTGCACTTAAGTAACTTATAAGTCACCTATATGTCTAACCTTTACCTAGTAAAGGTTGGGTGCTAAGTTACTTAGGGCCAGATGTAGCAAAGTATTTGCACGTCGCAAACGGCGAAAATCGCCGTTTGCGAGGTGCAAATGCCTCTTTGCTATGCAGAAATGCATATTGCGAGTCGGTACCGACTCGCAATATGCATTTCCGACTCGCAAATAGGAAGGGGTGTTCCCTTCCTATTTGCGAGTCTGAGTGGTATGCAATACCATTTGCGACCGCGTACGCGGTCGCAAATGGCATCGCAGTTACCATCCACTTCAAGTGGATGGTAACCCACTCGCAAATTGGAAAGGGTCCCCATGGGACGCCTTCCAGTTTGTGACTGGACCCACAAATATTTTTTCAGGGCAGGGAGTGGTCCAAGAGACCACTCCCTGCCCTGAAAAAATACCGAAACTAAAGGTTTCGTTTTTTTTTTAAGTGCAGCTCGTTTTCCTGTAAGGAAAACGGGCTACACTTAAAAAAAAAAAAACTGCTTTATTTAAAAGCAGTCACGAACATGGAGGTCTGCTGACGACAGCAGGCCTCCATGTTTGCGAGTGCCTATACTCGATATGGGGCCGCAATTTGCGACCCACCTCATGAATATTCATGAGGTGGGTCATTGCGACCCCATAGCGAGTTGCAGTCGGTGTCTGAGACACCGTACTGCATACCAATTTGCGAGGTGCAAAGTGCGAGTCGCATGGACTCGCACTTTGCACCTCGCAAATTTTAAATTTGCTACATCTGGCCCTTAGTGTGTGGGCACCCTGGCACTAGCCAAGGTGCCCCCACATTGTTCAGGGCCAATTCCCCGGACTTTGTGAGTACGGGGACACCATTACACACGTGCACTATACATAGGTCACTACCTACAGTATGTATAGCTTCACAATGGTAACTCCGAATAAGGGCATGTAACATGTCTAAGATCATGGAATTGCCCCCCCAATGCCATCCTGGTATTGGGGAGACAATCCCATGATTCCCCAGGTCTCTAGCACAGACCTGGGTACTGCCAAACTGCCTTTTCCGGTGCTGCTGCCAACCCCTCAGACAGGTTTCCGCCCTCCTGGGGTCCAGCCAGGCTTGTCCCAGGAAGGCAGAACAAAGAACTTCCTCAGAGAGAGGGTGTTACACCCTCTCCCTTTGGAATAAGGTGTCAGGGCTGGGGAGGAGTAGCCTCCCCCAGCCTCTGGAAATGTTTTGATGGGCACAGATGGTGCCCATCTCTGCATAAGCCAGTCTACACCGGTTCAGGGATCCCTCAGCCCTGCTCTGGCGCGAAACTGGACAAAGGAAAGGGGAGTGACCACTCCCCTGACCTGCACCTCCCCTGGGAGGTGCCCAGAGCTCCTCCAGTGTGCTCCAGACCTCTGCCATCTTGGAAACAGAGGTGCTGCTGGCACACTGGAATGCTCTGAGTGGCCAGGGCCAGCAGGTGACGTCAGAGACTCCTTCTGATAGGCTCCTTCAGGTGTTGTTAGCCTATCCTCTCTCCTAGGTAGCCAAACCTCCTTTTCTGGCTATTTAGGGTCTCTGCTTTGGGGAATTCCTTAGATAACGAATGCAAGAGCTCATCAGAGTTCCTCTACATCTCTCTCTTCACCTTCTGCCAAGGAATCGACTGCTGACCGCGCTGGAAGCCTGCAAAACTGCAACAAAGTAGCAAAGACGACTACTGCGACCTTGTAACGCTGATCCTGCCGCCTTCTCGACTGTTTTCCTGGTGGTGCATGCTGTGGGGGTAGTCTGCCTCCTCTCTGCACTAGATGCTCCGAAGAAATCTCCTGTGGGTCGACGGAATCTTCCCCCTGCAACCGCAGGCACCAAAGAACTGCATTACCGGTCCTCTGGGTCTCCTCTCAGCACGACGAGCGAGGTCTCTTGATCTCAGCAACTCTGTCCAAGTGACTCCCACAGTCCAGTGACTCTTCAGTCCAAGTTTGGTGGAGGTAAGTCCTTGCCTCCCCACACTAGACTGCATTGCTGGGAACCGTGTGTTTTGCAGCTACTCCGGCTCCTGTGCACTCACCGAGGATTTCCTTTGTGCACAGCCAAGCCTGGGTCCCCGGCACTCTAACCTGTATTGCACGACCTCCTGAGTTGTCCTCCGGCTTCGTGGGACCCTCTTGTGCAACTTCGGGTGAGCTCCGGTTCACTCCACTTTGTGGTGCCTGTTCCGGCACTTCTGCAGGTGCTGCTTGCTTCTGAGTGGGCTCCTTCTCTTGCTGGGTGCCCCATCTGTCTCCTCACGCAATTGGCGACATCGTGGTCCCTCCTGGGCCACAGCAGCATCCAAAAACCCTAACTGCAACTCTTGCAGCTAGCAAGGCTTGTTTGCGGTCTTTCTGCACGAAAACACTTCTGCACGACTCTTCACGACGTGGGACATCCATCCTCCAAAGGGGAAGTTTCTAGCTCTTGTCGTTCCTGCAGAATCCCCAGCTTCTAACATCCGGTGGCAGCTTCTTGGCACCCACAGCTGGCATTTCCTGGGCATCTGCCCACTCCCGACTTGATCGTGACTCTTGGACCTGGTCCCCTTGTTCCACAGGTACTCTCGTCAGGAAATCCATCGTTGTTGCATTGCTGGTGTTGTTGTTTCTTGCAGGATTCCCCTATCACGACTTCTGTGCTCTTTGGGGAACTTAGGTGCACTTTGCACCCACTTTTCAGGGTCTTGGGGTGGGCTATTTTTCTAACCCTCACTGTTTTCTTACAGTCCCAGCGACCCTCTACAAGGTCACATAGGTTTGGGGTCCATTCGTGGTTCGCATTCCACTTCTAGAGTATATGGTTTGTGTTGCCCCTATCCCTATGCGCCCCCATTGCATTCTATTGTGACTATACATTGTTTGCACTGTTTTCTATTGCTATTACTGCATATTTTGGTATTTTGTACATATATCTTGTGTATATTTGCTATCCTCATACTGAGGGTACTCACTGAGATACTTTGGCATATTGTCATAAAAATAAAGTACCTTTATTTTTAGTATATCTGTGTATTGTGTTTTCTTATGATATTGTGCATATGACACTAGTGGTACTGTAGAAGCTTCACTCGTCTCCTAGTTCAGCCTAAGCTGCTCTGCTAAGCTACCTTTTCTATCAGCCTAAGCTGCTAGACACCCCTCTACACTAATAAGGGATACCTGGGCCTGGTGCAAGGTGTAAGTACCCCTTGGTACTCACTACAAGCTAGTCCAGCCTCCTACAAGTAGTACACACAGTATAGGTTAAAATGGCAATAAGCTATTTTAAAACTGGACACTGTGCAAAAATCAACAGTTCCTGGGGGAGGTAAGTTTTGCTAAGTTTCGCCGGTAAGTAAAGCACTTACACAGTCAGTCTCCTGGGCATAGGCAGCCCACCATTGGGGGTTCAAGGCAACCCCAAAGCCACAGCACCACCAACAACGGGCCGGTCAGGTGCAGAGGTCAAAGGAGGACCCAAAACACATTGGCGCCTATGGAGAATTGGGGTGCTCCGGTTCTAGTCTACTAGCAGGTAAGTGCCTCTGGCCTCGGGGAGCAGACCAGGGGGGGGTTTTGTAGAGCACTGGGGAGGGGGCCCAAAAGCACACAAAACACACCCTCAGCGGCACAGTGGCGGCCGGGTGCAGTGTGCAAAGAAGGTGCCAGGTTTGCTGTAGAAATCAGTGGAGGGACCTGGGGGTCACTCTGGCGATGCAGGCAGGGCACAGGGGGCTTCTCAGGTCAGTTACCGACTGGGCTAGGATGAGTGCTGCCTGCTGGTCACTCCTGCCCTGGTAGGTGGTTCCTCTTGGTCCTGGGGGCTGCGGGTGCAGTGCTTGGCCCAGGCGTCGGGTTCCTTTGTTACTAGGCAGTCGTGGTCCGGAGGAGCCTCTGGATCCTCTCTGCAGGCATCGCTGTGGGGATACAGAGGGGTCGACTCAGGGTGTCCACCTCATTGGAGTGCCTGGGAGTGCTCTCTGCAGTGTTTGTTGTTCTGAACTCGAGCCGGGGGCGTCAGGTGCAGAGTGTGGAGACTCACTTTTCTGGCGGGAAGTGAGAGTCTCTTTAAAGTTGCTTCATTGTTGCAATTGTATTGCTGTTTCGGGACAGACCCACTATCCTTGGGAGGTTCTCGGTTCTTTAGGTGCAGGTCAGTCCTCTGAGTCCTCAGAGGTCACTGGTCCCGCTGAATGCGTCGCTGTGCAGGTTCTTTGAGTCTGGAGACAGGCCGGTAGGGCTGGGGCCAAGTCAGTAGTCGCCTCCATTGTCTCTGTAGGGCTCTCAGGTCAGCAGTCCTTCTTCTTGTTGTAGGTTGCAGGAATCTGATTTCCTGGGTTCAGGGTCGCCCCTAAATACTGAATTTAGGGGTGTATCTAGGTCTGAGGGGCAGTAGCCAGTGGCTACTGTCCTGGAGGGTGGCTACACCCTCTTTGTGCCTCCTCCCTGTGGGGAGGGAGGGGCACATGCCTATTCTTATTGGGGGAATCCTCCAATCTCAAGATGGAGGATTTCTAAAGGCAAGGGTCACCTCAGCTCAGGACACCTTAGGGGCTGTCCTGACTGGTGGGTGACTCCTCCTTGTTTTTCTCATTATCTCCAAAAGTGGGGGCAGTGGCTGGAGGGGCGGGCATCTCCACTAGCTGGGATGCCCTGGGGTGCTGTAACAAAAGGCATGAGCCTTTGAGGCTCACTGCCAGGTGTTACGGTTCCTGCAGGGGGAGGTGCGAAGCACCTCCACCCAGCACAGGCTTTGTTCCTGGCCACAGAGTGGCAAAGGCACTCACCCTATGTGGCCAGAAACTCGTCTGGTTGTGGCAGGCTGGCAGAAACTGGTCAGCCTAGCACTAGGAGTCGGACTGGTATTCAGGGGGCATCTCTAAGATGCCCTCTGGGTGTATTGTACAATAATTCCCACACTGGCATCAGTGTGCACTTATTGTGCTGAGAAGTTTGATACCAAACTTCCCAGATGTCAGTGTAGCCATTATGGAACTGTGGAGTTCGTAATTGACAGACTCCCAGACCATATACTCTTTATGGCTACCCTGCACTTACAATGTCCAAGGTTTTGCTTAGACACCGTAGTGGCATAGTGCTCATGCACTTATGCCCTCACCTGTGGTATAGTGCACCCTGCTTTAGAGCTGTAAGGCCTGCTAGAGGGGTGACTTAGCTATGCCACAGGCAGTGAGAGGTGGGTGTGGCACCCTGAGGGGAGTGCCATCAGTCATTTTCTCCCCACCAGCACACACAGGCTACTGAATTTAGGGGTGGGGTTTAGGTCTGGGGGGCAGTAGCCAATGGCTACTGTCCTGGAGGGTGGCTACACCCTCTCTGTGCCTCTTCCCTGAGGGGACGGGGACTCATCCCTATTCCTATTGGGGGAATCCTCCAAAACCAAATGGAGGATTTTTTAAGGCAGAGGTCACCTCAGCTCTGGACACCTTAGGGGCTGTCCTGACTGGTGGGTGACTCCTCCTTGTTTTTCTCATAACCTCCTCCGGCCTTGCCGCCAAAAGTGGGGGCTGTGTCTGGAGGGGCGGTCATCTCCACTAGCTGGGATGCCCTGGGGCGCTGTAACACCAGGCATGAGCCTTTGAGGCTCACCGCCAGGTGTTACAGTTCCTGCAGGGGGAGGTGAGAAGCACCCCCACCCAGTACAGGCTTTGTTACTGGCTGCAGAGTGACAAAAGCACTCACCCCATGTGGCCAGAAACTCGTCTGGTTGTGGCAGGCTGGCAGAAACTGGTCAGCCTAGCACTAGGAGTCAGATTGGTATTCAGGGGGCATCTCTAAGATGCCCTCTGGGTGTATTGTACAATAAATCCCGCACTGGCATCAGTGTGCATTTCTTGTGCTGAGAAGTTTGATACCAAACTTCCCAGATGCCAGTGTAGCCATTATGGAACGGTGGAGTTCGTAATTGACAGACTCCCAGACTATATACTCTTTATGGCTACCCTGCACCTACAATGTCTAAGACACTGTAGGGACATAGTGCTCATGCACTTACTCCAGAATTCATACTTTCATAGATTCACATGCTTGAATACTTCCCCGTCGTCAAGATGGGAGTCCCCGGTGGAATACAACCTAGGCCTGAAGCTGTACATATACAATACATGGTCTAGGCCTCAATAGAATAACCTATAATAGTTGTTTTGTAAAATAGACCCAAACTCAAATTTGAACCAGTCAGATTGCCTCACCCCTTAGAACCTCCTGTGAGGAGCTGCCTTCCCTCAGATTTTCCACCGCACGTTGTGATGAGGGGTCTCCTTTGAGCTCTGCTTAATATTTTTCTTTCAGAAGATCTACTACTTCAGTTATAGGACATTTCTTTTCTTATCTGGTGCTTCAAACTGGCTGCCGTGTCAGAGACACCAAGGAAAGGCCTTTTTAGATCCTATGCCTCTTGCTTGAACAAAAGATTATAAGTGGATGATCCACATGAGGAATGCATTTACTGCTTATATCCCAGCCACATAACGAAGGACTGCAAAATATGTAGAAAACTATGAAAGACAGAGAGGGTCGCCTGCTGTTGTGGCTTCAGAGAGGTAAGACTGGCCACTCAGCCTCTGATGAGGACAGTGCCTCCTCCTCTATTTGTGCTCCTAAAACACCTGTGAAGAGAATGCAGGAGGGCTTGGATATTCAAGCGGCACCTAAGAAAATGGCACAAAAATCAGCTGGGACATCTGCTAAAAGTAATAGCTCTCTGCAGAGGAAGAAAACAGGTACAGAAACCCTCAAAAAATCATCAAAAAAGACTGTTTCTGAACCGACTACACCACCTCCTAAGGTTCTCCAAAAGTTCAAGAAGCCAAGTTCAGCACTGTTGACGATGCTATCGTCGACGGTACTCTCGTCGACGACTAGTTCATCACTGACGCCGGTTGTAGTCACCCTTTCAGTGTCGACGGCAGCGGCTGCAAGATCCTCGTCGACGCTATCATCCTCGTCGACGGGACGCCCTATTTCGTCAACGCTACTCTCGTCGGCGACACTCCTTTCAACAATTGATCTCACGACGACGCTCCCGTCAACGGTGCCTCCGTCAATGATGCCCTCGTCGACGACACCTCCATCAACAATGCATTCGACGACGCCTCCGCCGACGATGCTCCCGTCGACGGTACTATCATCGTCAACCACACTGTCAACGATGTTTCCAGTGACAACGATATCGTCGGCGCCTCCGTCGACAACAGGTTTTTTCTCGTTGACTATCAAAACGTTTCCAGCAAAGCAGCAAAGACCATCAACATTGCCATTAAATCAATCTGTGGAGCATACTCCTCTCAATAGGCTTTCCAAGTCTCATTTGACACCGTCTGTCACATCACCAAGCAAGGTGTCAAGACTTTTGCCATCTAGGTTTTTAGATGGTGACGATGATGATGAATCAGGTCAGGACGCATTGTTTGGAGTAGCCAGGAGTCTTTCCCAGTTGCATGGTAAATGCCAGGAGTACTCTGATGATGACTCCTATTTTGATCAGCATTATTATGATCCAGTCCCACAGCAACAACAAGGAATGGTGTGCTTGCCTTCTGGTCTTCTTTCCGACCTACAGGCCATGCTGGCAGATTATAGGGATCACTTCCATCCTCAGTCGGCAAAAGATCCTACACCAGTGGTGACTGCACCATGTGCTCCAGTACCTCTACCAGTTCTTCCTGCTGAGCCGCAAATTCCTCCTTAAGCTCCACAGAGTCCTCAAGTCCAAGCCTCGTCAGACGAAGCGGCTGAAGAAGGAGACGTTTTTTCAGACCAGGCTGAATGGGATGATAATGTACTCCCAGCACCCCCTTCACTGGAGTTAACAACAGTTAAATCCCCTCCAGAGGATATTGGCTCTTTTCACAATCTGTTAGAAAATCAGCTGCGCGTTTTGAGCTCCAAATGCCGTCCACACAGCAGAATTGCTTTTTATATGACTTTAAGGAGCCGCATAGGAAAGTAGTCAGAGTAATCCCTATAATAGATCATGTATGGAAACAGGGATTCAAAATTATGCGGAACCCAGCGACGGTGCCAGCGGTATTGCCAAAGCTGGACAAGAAATATAAAGAGACAGAGGACGCCCCTGCTTGCCTGATGGGTCATCCGAAACCAGATTCAGTGGTTTCTCAGGCTGCCCAGTGACGCCCCAGAAACCCTTCAGCACCTCTATCTGCACCTCCAGACAAAGATGGTAGGCGCCTTGACAACATGGGTAAAATATTTTCTGCTATGTCTGCCATTGTGGTCCGTGCCGCAAACTCCCTGACACTCCTGGGCAGATATGACAGGCATCTATGGTTGGACATTTCGCACTCTGTCAACGATCTTCTAAACTCCAACAAGTCGGAAGCGAGAAAGATTTTCATGGAGGGTCAACGCATGTCTGCAGAGGTTATTGACTGTGCTTTGGACATTGCTGCTATGGGGTTTTGGCTACTGGCTTGTTCAGCTGTCCTAAGACACCAACGGTGGCGTAAAGCCACAAATTTTAGACCGGATGTCCAAACCAAGTTCTTTGAACTCCCTTATGATGGGCAAAACTTTTTTGGTAAACATGTGGACGATGCTCTTCAAGCAATCAAAGCAGACACGGATACTGCCAGGTCTTTAGGATCACTGCAGTATAAGTGCACACCCTTTCGAGGAGCCAGGGGTAGAGGACACTCTTCCTTTCGAGGTAGCTACCCAACATTCAGGTATCCAACTTATTCCTCTCAGTGCCAATATTCCAGACCCCAATACCACTGGAGAAAACCTCAGGCGGTGGCATACAACAGACCTCCTCCTAGAGGGAAGTCGGGGAGACAATCTAAGGACATGTCCCACAGGCAATGACAGCCTCCAGGGGCCGGCTACCTCTCCTTCTTTGACACGTCACCTGCAATGTTGGCGTCCGATTACAAACGACAAGTGGGTTCTGGACATAACTTATGGTCATCTGCCAGAGTTCACTTGCATGCCCCCCAAGACTCCTCCTTCTTGGGAACATCAACAGCATCTGCATCTTCTCCCTCTGGAAATAGGTGCCATGTTATCCAAAGGGGCGATAGAGGTAGTCCCTTATTCTCAAAGAGGAAGCAGTTTCTATTCTCGCTTCTTCCTCATCAGGAAGAAGTCTTGTTTGTGGAGACCCATCCTGGATCTGAGACAGCTCAACAAATATCTAAAGAAGCAATCCTTCTGCATGGTGACATTGAAGGATGTTTTACAACTTCTCAACAGAGGGGATTTCATGGCTTCCCTAGATCTGCAGGATGCCTACTTCCACATACCCATTCACCCCAAACGCAGGAAATTCTTAAGATTCATGGTAGCCGGATGGCACTTTCAATTCAAAGTGCTACCTTTCGGACTCAAATCCGCTCCCCGGATTTTCACAAAATGCTTAGCCCCTGCTGCAGCATATCTGAGGCATTTCAAACAGCAGATATTCCCATATCTGAACGACTGGTTACTGAAGGCTCCAGACATCTACTCTCTGCGCCACTCTCTCAAGTCCACTTTACGCCTATTCCATCAACTAGGTCTCACTCTCAACCGAGACAAGTCCCATCTTCAGCCTACCAGAAGAATAGTTTTCCTGGGAGCTAAACTGGACACGACTCAAGTAAAAGCTTTCCCAGCGGAGGAACGACAACTCAAACTCGTTACCCTAGCAGATACAATTCGGAAAAGAACGTTTCTTTCAGTTAGAAAGTTGAAATCGTTACTGGGGATAATGTTCTCCTGTATTAATCTAGATCCACACTGTTGCCTTCAAATGCACCCTCTTCAAGAAGAGCTAGACAAACAGTGAAAACAGATTCAAGGTTCCTTCGGGGACATCATACAGATAACAGCAAGGATCGTCGACTCCCTCGAGTGGTGGTCAGCACTGACAAACATCTTCAAAGGTTTAGGTTTCTTAGCTCAGGTCCCTCCGTTTACGATAACAACGGATGCTTCGATGAAGGGATGGGGTGCATGCCTTCAAGATCTTCAAGTTAGTGGCAGGTGGCCCCCCCTCTCATGCTACTCTTCAACCTCCTCGAGCTCAGAGCTGTGTACCTGGCATTGCAGGTTTTTCTGCCAAGAATCCGAGGCTCATCTGTGCTTGTCCGAACGGACAATACGACCACCATGCACTACATCAACAAACAAGGAGGAACTCGGTCTCATCTGCTGTCCAGAGAAGCTCAAACCATTTGGACCTGGTGCATTCAACATTCAGTTCACATACAAGCAGATCATCTTCCAGGAGTGAGCAACACCACAGCAGACTCACTAAGCAGGCTCAGCACGTCTTCCCACAAGTGGGAGCTGAATTAGAGGACACTGAACGCAATATTTCTCAGGTGGGGAAAACCAAACCTGGACCTCTTTGCGATGTCCCGGAATGCGAAATGCTGGTTTTATGCAAGCTGGCATCACCAACCAGGGTCGTGGGGAAATGCCCTTTCGATAGCATGGTCAGGGATTTATGCTTACACTTTTCCTCCGATACCTCTTCTTCCGCAGGTAATCAGCAAGATCAAATCGGAACCCTGCCAGATAATCCTAATTGCTCCAGCCTTGCCACGTCAACCGTGGTACACAGAACGTCTGTTGCTGTCCTCGTGTCCTCCCATCAGGTTAGCACCTATGCCAGAGCTACTAACCATCAGCCAGGGCCAAGTGAGGCATCCGGATCCCAAGTCTCTCAGATCATATGCATGGCTCCTGAGTTCAATGAGATCGGCCATTCGAATATTCTCAATGACTGCCAAACTATTTTAGCTAAAGCACGTGCTGATAGCACTAGTAAACCGTACAAATTAAAATGGAAACGGTTTTGTTTATGGTGTGCCCCTAATGGCATTCATCTGCTTTCATCTGCTCCAGAGTAGGTTTTACTGTATCTTCTTCATCTGATGCGCTTCGGTCTCGCGCATACATCTATGAAGGTTCACCTGGCTGCTATCTCCAGATATAGACGGCTTTCTAAAGGACCATCCCTCTGGTCTCATTGGCTTATTAAGCAATTCATTAAGGGGCTGTTCCGATCTTTTCCTCCAGTCAAAGCACCGCCACCAGCTTGGCAGCTAAATACAGTCCTGGGTCAACTAATTAAGGAACCATTCGAGCCCATTCATAAGTCAGACATTAAGTATCTCACCTGGAAGGTTGCGCTCCTCTTGGCTTTAACTTCTGCTCGTCGAGTAAGCGAGATCCAAGCATTTACCATCATGAGATTTGCGGACGATAAAGTAATCCTACAGACAAACCCTAAGTTTATCCCCAAAGTGCCGTCAGACTTCCATATTAATGAGCCAGTGGTGCTAAAGAGTTTCTTTCCACAGCCTCAGACTGGGACAGAAAGATCTCTGCATTCCCTCGACGTCAAACGATGCCTTACATTTTATCTGCGCCGAACTTCCTCGATCCTTAAATTAAATCAACTATTTTTGGCATTTAGTGCGCCCAGAAGACAGCATCCTGTTACTAAACAGACTATTTCTAGATGGAGCTCAAGCGCAATAGCCTTTTGCCATGAAAGGGCTGGTCGACCCCTGGACGCCAGAGTACATGCGCATTCTACCAGGGCAGTCTCTGCATCCTGTGCGCTCTTCTCTGGGGTGTCACTGCCAGGCATCTGTCGAGCAGCGATGTGGAGAATGACACATGCCTTCACGAAGCATTACTGTCTGGATGCTGAGGCGCTCTGAAATGCAGCGGTGGGTCAAGCAGTCCTTAGACATTTGTTCCGATAAGGTGAGCTGTTTGTTTTCCCACCATCTGCTTCTGATATAATATCACAGTTTCTGTTCAGTATTAACGTACCTCTCATGCATATTCATTGATGTTTAAGAAGGTTAACTTTGTTGCTTTGCATTTACCTGTTTAATGGGAACGATATTTAATGATGAGATGAACAGTGTTTGTCAGTACAGAAAATGTGTTGGTTACTGCTTGCTAGTCTTATTCAAGCATGTGAATCTATGACAGTTCCAATACTGGAGTAAGAAAAAAGTTACTTACCTGTAACTGTAGTTCTCCAGTATTGGAAGCTTTCATAGACTCACATGCAACCCAGCCACCTCGGAGGAGGAGCTCACCTTCTCTCTTTTCTCAGTGTTCTTCATAATTACAGCACTTCTGCTCGGAAAATCTGAGGGAAGGCATCTCCTCACAGGAGATTCTAAGGGGTGAGGCAATCTGATTGGTTCAAATTTGAGTTTGGGTCTATTTTACAAAACAACTGTGATAGGTTATTCTATTGAGGCATAGACCATGTATTGTATATGTACATTTTCATGCCTAGGTTGTATATTCTACCGGGAACTCCCATCTTGACGAAGGGGAAGTATTCAAGCATGTGAATCTATGAAAGCTTCAATACTGGAGAATTACAGTTACAGGTAAGTAACTTATTTCTTATGCCCTCACCTGTGATATAGTGCACCCTGCCTTAGGGCTGTAAGGCCTGCTAGAGGGGTGACTTACCGATGCCACAGGCAGTGAGAGGTGGGCATGGCACCCTGAGCGGAGTGCCATGTCGACTTAGTCATTTTCTCCCCACCAGCACACACAAGCTGTGAGGCAGTGTGCATGTGCTGAGTGAGGGGTCCCCAGGGTGGCATAAGACATGCTGCAGCCCTTAGAGACCTTCCCTGGCCACATGGCCCTTGGTACCAGGGGTACCATTTACAAGGGACTTATCTGTGTGCAAGGGCTGTGCCAATTGTGGGAACAAAGGTACAGTTTAGGGAAAGAACACTGGTGCTGGGGCCTGGTTAGAAGGGTCCCAGCACACTTACAATCATAACTGGCATCAACAAAAGGCAAAAGGTTAGGGGGTAACCATGCCAAGGAAGGCATTTCCTTACACAACCCCCTTCCCCAAACAAAAGAGGATGAGACTAACCTTTCCCAAGAGTCTTCATTTTCTAAGTGGAAGAACATGGAAAGGCCACCTGCATTGGCATGGCCAGTCCCGGGTCTGCGTTCCATTGCAAAGTCCATTCCCTGTATGGATATGGACCACCCAGTTTAGGGATTTCTCCTTTCATTTGCATCAGCCATCTGAGAGGTCTGTGGTCAGTTTGACCTGTGAAGTGAGTACCAAAAAGGTATGGTCTCAACTTCTTCAGGGACCAAACCACACCAAAGGCCTCCCTCTCAATGGCACTCCAACGCTGCTCCCTGGGGAGTAATCTCCTGCTAATAAAAGCAACAGGCTGGTCAAGGCCATCATCATTTGTTTGGGACCGGACTGCTCCTATCCCATGCTCAGAGGCATCAGTCTGCACAATGAACTGCTTAGAATAATCTGGAGCTTTCAAAACTGGTGCTGTACACATAGCTTGCTTCAGGGTGTCCAAGGCCTTTTGGCAGTCCACGGTCCAGTTCACTTTCTTGGGCATTTTCTTAGAGGTCAGTTCTGTGAGGGGTGTCACTATTGATCCATATCTCTTCACAACCCTCCTATAGTACCCAGTCAAGCCAAGGAATTGAGTCTGGGTTTTTGGAGCTACCCAGTCCAGAATAGTCTAGATCTTGGGTTGGAGTGTCTGAAATTGGCCTCCACCTACAAGGTGTCCCTAGTAAACCACAGTTCCCTGCCCTAACTGACATTTAGATGCCTTGATAGAGAGGCCTGCTACTTGTAGGGCCTGCAAAACCTTCTTCAGGTGGACCAGGTGACCCTGCCAGTTGGAGCTAATGACAGCAATATCATCAGGATAAGATGTACTAATGGACTCCAAGCCAGCAAGGACTTGATTCACCAACCTTTGGAAGGTGGCAGGGGCATTCTTTAAGCCAAAGGGCATCACAGTAAACTGGTAGTGCCCATCAGGTGTAGAGAATGTTGTTTTCTCTTTTGCTCCAGGTGCCATTTTTATTTGCCAGTACCCTTCTGTCAAGTCAAAGGTACTCAAGTTTTTGGCTGCACCTAATTTGTCTATGAGCTCATCTGCCCTTGGGATGGGGTGAGCATCTGTCTTGGTGACAGAGTTGAGCCCTCTGTAGTCCACACAAACCTTATCTCTTTCTTGCCCTCTTTGGTGTGAGGTTTGGGGACCAAGACCACTGGGCTAGCCAAGGGACTGTCAGAGTGTTCAATCACTCCCAACTCTAGCATCTTGTGGACTTCCACCTTGATGCTTTCTTTGACTTGGTCAGACTGTCTGAATATTTTATTCTTGACAAGCATACTGTCTCCTGTGTCCACATCATGGGTACACAGGTGTGTCTGACCAGGGGTCAAGGAAAAGAGCTCAGCAAACTGCTGGAGGACTTGCCAGCAGTCAGCCTGCTGTTGGCCAGAGAGGGTGTCTGAATAGATCACTCCATCTACTGAGCCATCTTTAGGGTCAGTGGAGAGGAGATCAGGGAGAGGTTCACTCTCTGCTTCCTGGTCCTCATCTGTAACCATTAACATGTTTACATCAGCCCTGTCATGAAAGAGTTTAAGGCAGTTAACATGGATCACCCTCTTGGGGGTCCTGCTAGTGCCCAGGTCCACCAGGTAGGTGACCTGACTCTTTTTCTCTAGCACTGGGTAAGGGCCACTCCATTTGTCCTGAAGTGCCCTGGGAGCCACAGACTCCAGAACCCAGGCTTTCTGTCCTGGCTGAAACTCAACCATAGCAGCCTTTTGGTCATACCACATCTTCTGGAGTTGTTGGCTGGCCTCAAGGTTTTTGATTGCCTTTTGAATGTACTCTGCCATCCTTGAACGTAGGCCTAGTACATAGTCTACCACATCTTGTTTAGGCTCATGGAGAGGTCACTCCCCCAGCCTTCTTTTACAAGTGCCAGTGGTCCTCTTACAGGATGGCCAAACAGAAGCTCAAAGGGGAACCCTACTCCCTTCTGTGGCACCTCTCTGTAGGCGAAAAGCGGGCATGGCAAGAGGACATCCCATCTCCTTTTGAGTTTTTCAGGGAGCCCCATGATCATGCCCTTCAATATCTTGTTAAATCGCTCCACAAAACCATTGGTTTGTGGATGGTATGGTGTGGTGAATTTTTAAGTCACCCCACACTCATTCCACATATGTTTCAGGTAAGCTGACATGAAGTTGGTAGCTCTGTCAGAAACCACCTCCTTAGGAAATACCACTCTGGTAAAAATACCAATGAGTGCTTCAGCTACTGCAGGGGCAGTAGTGGACCTAGGGGGAATTGCTTCAGGGTACCTGGTAGCATGATCCACTACTACCAGAATATATTGATTCCCTGATTCTGTGGGAGGTTCCAGTGGACCCACTATGTCCACTCCAACTCTTTCAAAGGGGACCCCACCACTGGAAGTAGAATGAGGGGGAGCCTTTGGATGGCCACCTGTCTTACCACTGGCTTGACAGGTGACACAGGAGGTGTAAAACTCCTATACCTTCTGGGACATATTGGGCCAATAGAAATGGTTTCCTAATCTCTCCCAAGTCTTGGTTTGTCCCACATGCCCAGCAAGGGGAATGTCATGGGCTAAGGTCAGAATGAACTCCCTAAACTCCTGAGGCACTACCAATCTCCTAGTGGTACCAAGTTTGAGAACTCTTGCCTCAGTGGAAAGGAGTCCATCTTCCCAATAGACCCTGTGGGTTCCACTGACAGTTCCTTTTTCTTTTTTTCTTGCTCAGCTGCTTGCTGTCTTAGGCCTTCAAGAGAGGGACAAGTTTCTTACCCCTTACACAGCTGTTCCCTTGAGGGCCCCCCTGGGCTCAAGAGCTCAACCTGGTAAGGCTCCAGCTCCATGGACTCAGTTCCCTGAAGGGATAGAAGATCTTCCTGGGAAGAGAAGTTTTGTTTCTTTTACTGTGTTGAAGCTGGTTCCCCACTCTTCTTTCCTTTTCTCTTGGAAGGTTGGGCCATTATGCCAGACTCCAACACTTCTTTTTTCACCCTGAGCCGTGCACTGTGCCCTTGTCCTGAAACACACCAGTTCAGGGATACCCAGCATGGCTGCATGGGTCTTGAGCTCTACCTCAGCTCATGCTTAGGACTCCAGATCAATCCCTAGCAGACATTCTACTGGAATTGCAGAGGAGACTACCACCTGTTTCAGGCCAATGACCCCTCCCCGTTCTAAAGTTACCATTGCCATGGTATGGACTTTCGTTTGATTGTCAGCATTAGTGACTGGATATGTCAGTCCAGCCAGGTACTGTCCTGGGGAAACCAGTTTGTCTGTCACCATTGTGACACTGGCACCTGTATCCCTCAGCTTCTACTTTAGTCCCATTGATTAAGAGCTGCTGCCTGTATTTTTGCATGTTAGGCGGCCAGGCAGCAAGTGTGGCTAAATCCACCCCACCCTCAGAGACTAATGTAGCTTCAGTGTGAACCCTGTTTTGCTCTGGGCACACTGTTGATCCCACCTGGAGACTGGCTATTCCAGTACTAACTGCAGTAGTATTTGTTGCGGAATTTTTCTTTGGATAGGCCTTGTCTCCAGTTTGGTGTCCATGTTGACTACAGTTTCGACACCAGGCCTTCCTGGGATCAAAGTTTTTACCCTTATACCCATTTGTGGACTGTGAAGAGGCTCGGGCCCACCCTCCTGGGCAGGGTTTTGGGGCCCTGTAGAAGACTCTTTACTTTTGCCCTTGGATGGCTCACTACTCTTCCCGGTGGGAGGCTTTGTGACCCCTTTCTTTTGGTCACCCGCTGTGGAAGTCTTGGGCACCCTAGTCTTGACCCAGTGGTCTGCCTTCTTTCCCAATTCTTGGGCAGAAATTGGACCTAGGTCTACCAGATGTTAATGCAGTTTATCATTGAAGCAATTACTTAACAGATGTTCTCTCATAAACAAGTTATACAGCCCATCATAATCACTTACACCACTGCCAGTTATCCAACAACCAAGTGTTTTGACTGAGAAGTCAACAAAATCAACCCAGGTCAGGCTCGAGGATTTTTGAGCCCCACTGAACCTAAACCAGTACTCCTCACTTGAGAATCCAAAGCCCTCAATCAGGGTAGCCTTCATGAGGTCATAAGATTCTGCATCTTTACCAGAGTGTGAGGAGTCTATCCCTACACTTTTCAGTGAACATTCCCTAAAGGAGAGCACCCCAGTGAGATCTGCTTACTTTTCTGGTTGCACAACCCCTCTCAAAAGCTGTGAACCACTTGGTGATGTCATCACCATCTTCATATTTAGTTACAATCCCTTTGGGGATTTTAGGATGTCAGTATTCTCTCTGACCCTATTTAAGTTGCTTCCATCATTGATGGTAGTTAAACCCATCTCTTGTCTTTCCCTTTCTATGGCTAGGAGCTGTCTCTCCAAAGCCAATCTTTTGGCCATCCTGGCTATCAGGATGTCCTCTTCATTGAGGCTGCCCTCAGTGCTTCCAGAGTTACTGGTCTCCCCTGTGGTAGAACCAGGCTCTCTGACTATGATTTGTGGAGTCAGGGTTTGAGGAACCCTATTCTCCCTGGTTAGGACAGGAGGGGTAATTCATCCTCCTGTTCACTAACATCCCCATCTGAAGGAGTATCCTTAGAGGGGTGGTCCCTTGTGAACTCTGCCAAAAGCTCCTGGAGCTTTACTTTGGTAGGGTTGGACCCAGTTTTTATCTTTTTGAGTTTACAGAGAGACCTTAACTCTGACATCTCTGGATGCAGGTAAGGGGTGAGTTTGAGTTCCACCACCATCTCATCTGTATTCGACATTATCACTCTAAAAGTTGGGATTACTTTTTAAGAATCTAAAAAGTACTTCTAGGACTTAAATCCAAACTTTTACAAACTTTTAAACTCTAAAAGAAATGCTAGCAGGGACTTACACAAGGCCCTAGCAGGACTTTCAAGAAAATTGGAAAAATAGTTCAAATTTCAAAAATCAATTTCCAAGGACAGTTTTTGGAATTTATTCGTGTGATCAGGTATTGGCTAAGTAGTCCAGCAAATGCAAAGTCTTATATCCCACCACTGATCCACCAATGTAGGACGTTGGCTCTGTATATACTATCTCAAAGTGAGAGATAGTGTGCACAGAGTCCAAGGGTTCCCCTTAGAGGTTGATAGTGGCAAAGTTAGATAATACTAATGCTCTATTTTGTGGTAGTGTGGTCGAGCAGTAGGCTTATCAGAGGGTAGTGTAAAGCATTTGTTGTACACACACAGGCAATGAATGAGGAGCACACACTCAAAGACTCCAGGCCAATAGTTTTTATATAGAAAAATATATTTTCATAATTTATTTTGGAACCACAAGATTCAAGATTTGAGGGAAGTACATAAAAGGCAAGGTACTTCACACAGGTAAGTATAGAACTTTGATTTAAAACAGTAGTACACACAGTTTAGGTTAAAATGGCCATAAGCAATTTAAAAGTGGACACAGTGCAAAAATCAACAGTTCCTGGGAAAGGTAAGTTTGGTTAAGTTTCTCAGGTAAGTAAAGCACTTACACAGTCAGTCTCCTGGGCGTTGGCATCCCACCATTGGGGGTTCAAGGCAACCCCAAAGCCACTGAACCAGCAACATAGGGCCGGTCAGGTGCAGGGGTCAAAGGAGGGCCCAAAACACATAGGCGCCTATGAAGAACAGGGGTGCTCCAGTCCCAGTCTGCTTACAGGTAAGTACCTGCGTACTCGGGGAGCAGACCAGGGGGTTTTTGTAGAGCACTGGTGGGGACACATACAAGCCTACGAAACACACCCTCAGTGGCACAGGAGCGGCAGGGTGCAGTGGACAAAGTAGGCGTCGGGTTTGCTATAGAAAGCAATGGAGGGACCCAGGGGTCACTTAGGCAATGCAGGCAGGGCACAGGGGACTTCTCGGGCCAGCCACCGACTGGGCTAGGATGAGGGCTGCTTGCTGGTCACTCCTGCACTGGTAGGTGGTTCCTCTTGGTCCTGGAGGCTGCAGGTGCAGTGCTTGGTCCAGGCATCGGGTTCCTTGTTACCAGGCAGTCGCGGTTAGGGGGAGCCTCTGGATCCTCTCTGCAGGCGTCGCTGTTGGGGTACAGGGGGGTTGACTAAGGCTGCCCCCGTCGTCGTAGTCGCCTGGGAGTCCTCTCTGGGGTGTTGGTTCTCCTGAACTCGAGCCGGGGGCGTTGGATGCAGATTATGAAGTCTCACGCTTCCGGTGAGAAGAGAGAGTTATTTAAAAGTTGTTTCTTTGTTGCAAAGTTGTTGCGGGTTGTGAACAGTGCCACTGTTCTCAGGAGTTTCTTGGTCATTCGGGTTCAGGGCAGTCCTCTGAGTCCTCAGAGGTCGCTGGTCCCTGTCGGAGGCGTCGCTGTGCAGGTTCTTTGAGTCTGGAGACATGCCGGTATGGCTGGGGGCAGTCAGTTGTCGTCTCCATCGTCTCTGCCGGGCTTTCAGGTCAGCAGTCCTTCTTCATGTTGTAGGTTGCAGGAATCTGATTTTCTGGGTTCAGGGTCGCCCCTAAATACTGAATTTAGGGGTGTATATAGGTCTGAGGGGCAGTAGCCAATGGCTACTGTCCTGGAGGGTGGCTACACCCTCTTTGTGCCTCCTCCCTGTGGGGAGGGGGGGCACATGCCTATTCTTAATGGGGGAATCCTCCAATCTCAAGATGGAGGATTTCTAAAGGCAAGGGTCACCTCAGCTCAGGACACCTTAGGGGCTGACCTGACTGGTGGGTGACTCCTTGTTTTTCTCATTATCTCCAAAAGTGGGGGAAGTGGCTGGAGGGGCGGTCATCTCCACTAGCTGGGATGCCCTGGGGTGCTGTAACAAAAGGCATGAGACTTTGAGGCTCACCGCCAGGTGTTACGGTTCCTGCAGGGGGAGGTGCGAAGCACCTCCACCCAGTACAGGCTTTGTTTCCTGGCCACAGAGTGGCAATGGCACTCACCCTATGTGGCCAGAAACTCGTCTGGTTGTGGCAGGCTGGCAGAAACTGGTCAGCCTAGCACTAGGAGTCGGACTGGTATTCAGGGGGCATCTCCAAGATGCCCTCTGGGTGTATTGTACAATAAATCCCACACTGGCATCAGTGTGCACGTATTGTGCTGAGAAGTTTGATACCAAACTTCCCAGATGTCAGTGTAGCCATTATGGAACTGTGGAGTTCGTAATTGACAGACTCCCAGACCATATACTCTTTATGGCTACCCTGCACTTACAATGTCTAAGATTTTGCTTATACACCGTAGCGGCATAGTGCTTGTGCACTTATGCCCTCACCTGTGGTATAGTGCACCCTGCCTTAGAGCTGTAAGGCCTCCTAGAGGGGTGACTTAGCTATGTCACAGGCAGTGAGCGGTGGGTATTGCTCCCTGAGGGGAGTGCTATGTCGACTCAGTCATTTTCTCCCCACCAGCACACACAAGCTGTGAGGCAGTGTGCATGTGCTGAGTGAGTGGTCCCCAGGGTGGCATAATACATGCTGCAGCCCTTAGAGACCTTCCCTGGCCACAGGGCCCTTAGTACCAGGGGTACCATTTACAAGGGACTTATCTGTGTGCCAGGGCTGTGCCAATTGTGGGAACAAAGGTACAGTTTAGGGAAAGAACACTGGTGCTGGGGCCTGGTTAGCAGGGTCCCAGCACTCTTTCAATCATAACTGGCATCAACAAAAGGCAAAATGTTAGGGGGTAACCATGCCAAGAAAGGCATTTCCTTATAGGGACTCTTAAGGGTTATCTTGCTGCCTTATTGGCTTTTCTACCCTTGCCCGACCAACCATCTTTGTTCAAGTCTCCCGTTGTACAGAGATTCTTAAAAGTGCTTGTGCATATGTTTCCACCTGTGCCTTTTGTCATGCCCCAGTTGGGTCTTAATCTTTTACTTACTTTTCTAATGTGTGCTCCTTTTGAGCCATTGCATCACTGTCCTCACCGGCAGCTTACTATCAAAACAGCCTTTTTGGTGGCAATTACATCTGGTAGGAGAGTCTTTTTCACAGCAGCAAATCCCTTTTAACAGGACCTCTCAATGACGATATCCGGCCTCGTGGAGCCCTCTTTGGCTACAGCCTCGCCCTGCTGGGGTATTTCGAGCTCCAGAAAAACTTCTAAGTTCGAAGCTAGAGATCGTCACTGTGCTCAACAATGACCAGCACTCATCACTCATCGACTATACCGATGATGGCCTCCTTGGCCAGAAAATCCAGCTTTTCCCCTAACCAAGACTTCGTCCATCGGCTCCCCATCATTGATGACAGCTTATGATACAGCCTGGTGCTTTGCCCTGCTAATACTCTACCTTATCAAGGACTGTTCTGAAATGTCTTCCAAATGCAGAAGTAAGCCAAAACCTGACCCAATCCACACCTTTTACCCGACCCGTGCTCCATGGCAGTAGTTCATAACTGTAGACTTAGGCCCGATCTCGCGCTATCAGATACCTCTGGTTAGCGCTAGAATTCATTAAAAATCATAACTTCTATTCCAATGATTGGAGTTTGTTTTTGGGGTAATTTTATTCATTAGAATTTACTCTATTTTTCTAAATTGGTTTGGGATTTTTCTTGTGTTGTGTTTTCACTCTTGTTACTGTTTGTGTGATACAGAAATACTTTCCACTTTGACCCTAAGTAAAGCTTGTGTGCTTTTGTGCTAAGCTACTAAAGGGTTAAGCATAGATTAATTTACTGACTTTTTCTGGTTCACCCTGGCACAGATTGGCATATTTTGTGAGTTGGGCTTCCAGCCCTCTCAACTAATAACCCAATTTCATACACACCCTTTAAATTTATAGAAGTGAAAATAATGACTCGTGGGAAAAAGGCCTTTAACATTACATGTAGAAGATGGACAGATAAGGCAATGCGACTAGGAAACAACACACTTTGTAGGACATAACGTTGAAACTACGCTCGGGATTTATCAGCACTTCGTGCATGTACAGAGTCACTAAAGGTGACAAGAACTGACCAGGTAGATGATTTGTAGGTCACCATGGATAGTGATTTTCCCAGTACCCCTCCCTTGCGGCACCACTCTGTAGGAGGCAAGATTCAACCAGTTTTCACAGGTTGGCAGTCCATCACATCCATAGACGAGTTCTCCAGATTGTCCAGGAGGGCTATGCTCTTCCAATTCTTGCCTAAATCACCCACAGCTTTCCCCTACATCAGAAGGTCTCTCAGAGGACAATCTATCCACTTTACTAAAAATGATACCAACTTTACTATCAAGAGGACCAATCGAGAGGGTGTAGCCTCAGAAATAAGGGTGGATTATTACTCCGAAGAAGAATGGAGACCTTCATCCGATTTTAGATCTTTGCCTTCTGAATGCCTTCCTGCACAAAGACAAATTCAAAATACTCACAGTGGCTCAAGTTCTATCTGCCCTGGATTCAGATGATTGGATAGTAGCCTTTTACCTGCATGACACATACTTTCAAGTGCCCCACCTGCCGTCTCACAAACATTACCTGCAGTTCAAGGTCAGCAAGGAGCATTTTAGTTCACTGGGCTCCCCTTTGGCCTTACCAACTCCCTTTGAGATAAAGTGAAGGTCACCGCCCATCTGGATGTTGAAGGAGGGCTTGCCACAGTTGTTGACAACCTCCAGAAGACAGGGATCTCCTGACATTGTTGCAGTTCTCGATCAAGGAGGCAAAGTCAAACCTGAGTCCTTCATAGATGCTTCATTTTATCGAAGCTACTCTGGACAGGGAACAGTTCAGTGCCTTTACTCTTATTGCAACGAGTACAGGACATTCAGGCTATGCTCCCAATGGTTCAGACTTGGTCCTAGAGAGCAGATTCTGACTCTTTTTTGCTTACTATCCTCATGCATCCTGTTTGTCCACTTCGCCAGGAGGCATATTAGGGCTCTGTTGTGGGATCTGAAGTCTCAGCAGGACAAGTAGCAAAAGAACATGGCGGATGTCATACAGGTTTCAGAGGAGACTGCACAAGGTCTGCAGTGGTGGTTGCTTGGCTGCAGCCTGACCAGCGGCAGACCCCTTTCCGTTCCTTACTCAGAGGTGACTAATGTGTTATTGCTGGGTCAAGGAGGTCATCTTGTCGAGGTGGAAATCAGAGGGCTCTGTACTGTGGCGGAAGCTGTACTCCACATAAATCTACGGGTGCTCCGGACCTTACATCCATCAGGGGAAGGCAAATGCAGGTCCTCAAGGACAACACCACCGCCATGTGGTATTGTACCTAGCAAGATGGTTTGGGTCATGTGTTCTGTACCAAGAGGCTCTGCATGTCTGGACTTTGCTGAAGCATTAGGGAATTTCTACTGATCTTGAACTACCTAGTGGGATATTTAAATGCCAAGGTTGGCAAGCTCAGCTGGCGACACCTGGCGGATCATAAAAATTCTCTATGCACTCTGGCTAGAGTGGAGCATGAGGCTCCTGTACACCTTTCGGCTGCTGTCTCTCCTGCCCCTAGTTCTGAAGAAGATCAGGAACTACCATGCTCAAGTCATCCAAGTGGCTCTAGATTAGGCCAGGAGAGTGTGGTAACCAGGATTTTCTGGTGCAGCAGCAGGACAAGGTTCTGCACCCAAACGTGTGCAACATACACCTCCATGTGTCAGCATTGAGCAGCAGCAGTTGGCCACATTTAATTCACCGCCTGAGACTGTGGAAGTCATCTTTGTTGCCAGGCAACTGTCTATGAAGTCCTTTTATGCCAGACGATGAGTCAAGTATTTGTGCCTGGTGTAGAGTCTGCAAAACAGACCCTTTACAAGTCAAAGTGTCAGATATTTCATTGCTTGTTTTGTCTTGCCTAGCAAGGCCTTGCAGGAGGCACTATCAAAGGTTATTTGTCAGCCCTTTTGGCAATTTTGCATTTACTAGACCAGCCATCCATATTTATTTAAGTCATCTGTTGTGATGTGGTTTATTAAAGGTTTGACATACATGTCCCCTCCCAAACCGTTTGTAATGCCACAGTGGGATCTCAGTTTGTTCGTAATGTTCCTCATGTTCATCCCTTCGAGCCAATCCATAGCTTCTGACTTTGTCGTCTGAGTCTTCTCAGAACTGTCTACCTCACTGTGATCACTCCAGCTCATTGTCAGTGAGCCGCTCGAACCACCTTTTTTTCTGGACAAATTAGTGTTACGGACTAGAGTGGCCTTTTTCCCTCGAGCCATGACTCGTTTTCACGTCGGGCAATCCATCACCCTCCCAATGCTCTTTGCTCAGCCTCCCTCCTTGAAAGAGGAGAGACTTCATTGGCTAAACTCCAAAAGACCCTTAAGTGTTAACATTGATCATACCAAGTACCAAGGAGTGGACAGTCAGCTTTTTGTGGGGTTCTCTGGGATGAAAAGAAGTGAAAGGTTGGCAGAAAAGGACTCTGAGGTGGATAGTCCTCTGCATTAAAAAAAAGAAATGCAAAACACTAAAATTCAATATAGAGAGCACTTATTGTTGATAGAGTTCATAAAAATATGAATAGCGCTCTGCTGATAAGTCTTACAAACGGCTTTAATGCTGTTTAGCTCTCAACAACAGTCCGACCCTCCCCAGGTAAACAGATCATCAGGATGGGGGAGTATTTTGCTGAGCGCAGGTAGTATGAGTCACTAAATGATTAGAGGAAAAGCATAATCAAATCCAGATTGAAACAGATAGTTAATAAACATGGAAAACATTCCTTTATATATGGTCATGTCGTGAGGTAATATCTACAGTCCAGAACAGGCTCTGAATATCTAAAAGAGCAGAGAGATAAACAAATCATAGAAGTAGAGAGGGTAGTGTTGAATCTGTAGGGGAGGGTAATGGAAAGTTAAGGTCCAAACAATAGGGGAGATAAACACAGTGGGATAACCCAAAATTATGGGCCCCCCTGCCGAATGTGATGACAGGCCCATGAGTCTTTAATATCTCACTTATTCATTGGTCTTGGACTTAATTTGGTGCCCCCTATTAAGGTCCCCCCCACGCCGCATGGGCTGCAGGGGCATGTGTTACTCTCCTGATAGTACACACGAATTGAATATGAATCAATATGCAGCATGGAAGGCGTCTCAATATGCAATTTGTAGCAAAATCCACAGTTGGTAGTGAAAACAATATTTGCATGTGTCCAGGAGTCGAATAGTGCCTAAAAGTGAGAGGTGAAATGAGTAAGTGATGTTAGGAGACTGGAGACTCCCTGCCTCATGCAGGACTGTCCATGTCCTATGGGGATAAAGCCAGAGCGATCGCACCAATACAATGAGTGGTCAGGAGACAATCCAATATAAGTCCAAAATCGTAAGGCCCCAGAGTAGCAGTTCTGAATGAGGCACCTGGAACCAGCTTACCACACGGGATCAAAGGAGGGCTCCAGCAAACATTGTTCATGGTTGGGAGATGAATCACCTAGAAACCACTTGTGGAGCAGGAGAGTTGAACAGGATTGGACCACCAATGAATGAGGTCAGGGCTAAGGCAAGTAAGAGTCAGTGTGAATCTGGCTCCTACTTAGCTCCGACAGTATCTGCTGCCCTTCTGAGCCAGAACTTGCATATGAATACCCATCAAGGAAGGCAATCTTGCCCTTCCAGATTTGACAACCTGCATATCAATCGCAAATGGGTGCACTTCCTCTATTGTGGTATGCGGCTATTGTGCCATGTGTTTTTTGTCAATGGACAATTAGTTGCCTGCGCTGCAGCACCTAATTACACTGTTGCAGTTGGAGGTAGCAAAATGCCTGTGTGCAGGGTGGAGAGAGGAGACTGGGTACCACCTGTTAAAAACAAAATAAACAAGTACAGCAATCACTGGAGGGCAAACACTAGCTTTGAGAGCTTGTTGATGTTTGTCCCATGGTGAAATGTCTGCAAATCTTCTTTTGGCTCGGTCCGCAGGCTGTGACCACCACCACTCCTTCCGGGAGAGACTTAATGAAACTGGCATAAAGGGAAGAAGCCATCAATGGACCTCTACCTGCCTTGCCAACAGACCTAGGGCCAGATTTAACAGAAAATGATGGTGCGTCGCGATGTGCCAAATTTGGCATTGTCACACACCGTCATTTTTAAAACGCAGGGATGCCCTGTATTTAAAAAAATATGGTGCACCCCTGTGTTTCCCCCTGCGCCGGCGCCAAATCAGCTCCAGGGACAACACAGCCACCCCTGCACCATAGTGCAAAGATGGCTGCATTGGGGGGGAGTTTGTTTTTGTGCAAGACGGAACACCTTCCTGCACAAAAACAATCTTAAATGGCGATTTGCTCTTTCTATGTGTGCTGCAGAATGCAGCACACATAGAAAGAGCAAAAAACTAGGAGAAATTAAAGCATTTCTCATTGTCGCGCCATGCTAACACCACCCCTGGGGTGGTGTTAGATTTTGGCTCTGCCTCAGGTTTATGAAAACTCGTAAATCTGAGGCACCGTGAAAATGCAATAAGTGTTGCTGTGGCACGCCTATGGCAACACCCATTGCACTCCCCTTCCACGCACAGTGCTGCGTGTGAAGGGGCTGTATTTACAAGGTGGCGTAAAGCCACAAAAAAGTGACTTGACACCACCTTGTAAATACGCTGCAGGGCATTGCACTACCGAAGCATCACCAAAACTGACCCTCAGGAGGCACTAGTATTTAGTTTTTCCCTCAGTTTACATCCACGCCTTTCAACTTCATGGCAGTTATACCTCAATAATCAATTATTTCTCCACTCATCTTTAATGAACCCACTACCAAATGTCTTTACATTTTTTAACATTATAGTCTTCAGCTGTGCAGGTAACACACAGATCATCCTAACACTAAAAGAGATCTTGATTGCTCAAGTCTTGACCACTTTGTCCAATCCATTGACCAATCAGTGCTTACTAATCACTTTAAACTCAACTCCTACAAATCCCTCACATGGGAGGATTGGAAGAACTACCATACTCTTTATGTAAATCAAGGCACAAAACACACCTTTTACATCATGTGGACCCTAAGACACATTTTCCCTCACCTAGGTGACCCACAGAAGCTTCAAGCAACTAAGTTTTTTTTCCTTTCACATCTGGCTTAAGCAAAGGGACACTACCAAGATATTTTCCTTCCTTACTAAGAAGATTACAGAGGATCTAAAATGCCACAGTGAGATGAATGTTACATGTACAGTTTTGTGACCACATCACACCCTCCATAGAAGCTTCCCACTGGCTTCCCATCACTAGACGCTCAGCATTCATGATTCTGTGCACAAGAAATGGGGCCATTAGGGCAATGGCCAAACCTTGCTGCAAGCAAAGTCAGAAAATTTTCATTTAAAAAGATGCTCTAGTCTATACTGATGTCACCCCATCATCTGGACTTGATAGAATATGTGAGAGAGACATGCCTCCTTCTAACCTCTGGAACTCTCTTCTGCGAGGATAAAAAGGTTTTGAAAAACACACTATCTGTCGCCATTTTTTCAAAGCTTTCTCAGGGAGAACCTAAGGACACCCACTTGAGGATTTTAGGCTTACTCACTTTGCTTGTTCTCTGCACTTCAGACATTGGGAAGTGCTGGTGGTGGAACAAGACATTTTCAGTGGAGGAAGGGGCCACTGTTGGAACAAGGCAGTGCCAGTGGTGGGAGGGGGCAGGCCAGTGATGGAAGGGGGTGGTGCCAGTGGTTGATCTTGGAGGAGCTAGAGGAGGAAACAGATGGTTGGCTCATTAGGAAAATGAACAACTGAATAAATACAACATTGGACACACTAATATTCTTGTGCATCCAGGTATGTCAACTAAGAAATATAAAGTGAGGAAGAATGTTTTAGAGTTCTAAAATATAAAGCTAATTTTACTTTGGTATACTTGCTTTTTCAAAGGTATGTTACAGACCTCAGGTTTAGCTTGGAGTTTTGTTTTGGAAAACAAATAGAATAACTATAAGGCTGCACAATTTAGCAGGCAACACAGGTGTAGGATGGAAGGTGCCTGCCCATGCCATCTGTCTCTTAACTGGGAACAAGGTGCTGCAGCAAATGGCAGCTCACCTTCTGTTTTTTTTTATTCCTCCCCCCTTGGATAAGATGAAGGGGAAAAGGGTAATGTTCCTCCATTCTCACTTGGGAAGGGGAGGATGGGTTGTTAAATCCTCCCTGACACTTAGGCAAGACCTCTGCTTGCCCTTTTTGAGTGACCTATGAAGGTGCCATTCCTGCTCTCGAACTTGGGGATGGGGGTGGGGAGAAAAGTGTAGTACACTGCACCCTCTATGCACATTGCCAACCATGAATAATACAGCATGCACTCTCTCTCTCTCTCTCTCTCTCTCTCTCTCTCTCTGCTACAGTCTTTATTAATTTATTTATATCTTTTGTGTCCCTCCCAATGTTTCATAAATATTGTGCGGAAAACACTTGTGAGTAACCTGTTGTGCGTGCATTACTTACTTATGCCTAAAACCCCTCCTGGGGTTTTCTTTCAACCTGAATTCAGGTGCAACCCATCTCCTCGCAGTCAGCCTCCAGGTCTCTTGGCAGGCACTTCATGTCCCTTTGCTGTTCCTTTTCCCTTGAGGGTTCCAGGTCAGGGTTTGCCTGGTGATGTTTGATTCTGGCCTGCAGAGTGTGTGGCCTATCCTTCCCCAGCGTCTTCATGGTATCTTCATGAGCAGGGAGCTGGAAAGTCTGCTGCTATAGGTCTTTATTGCTTATGGTACTTGGCCAGCAGATTTGGAGGATTTTCCTCAGGCAGGTGTTGATGAAGGTTTGGACTTTGTTGGTGGTGGTCACTGTTGTCCTCCAAGTTTCTGCTGCACACAGAAGGACTGATTTTATATTGGTGTTAAAAAGCCTGATCTTGGTTTGCAGTGTTAGGTCGTTGGACCTCCATATCTTGCATCCTCTGATGCTATTGAATTGCCATGTCCAAGTGGGCATTCATGAAGTCTATGAAAAAATGTACATACTTTTATAAAGTAAGCCAACACTCACATTTTGCCCTATATATATATAAAAGAGCTGAACAGATTTATACCTAAGTAATAAAGGGCACTAAAGGACAAAATGGATGCTATGCCATCAAGAATTGGTGATTATCCACTCAATAGTTTTGCATTTATGCAAAAACAAAATGTTCCTATGGGAAATCCTGTTACATTGGTAACAAACGGTTTTAGGATTCGTCTAATAACTTTTCAAAGGTTTGTCGGATGTCCAGTAAATGAGATGCTCTCTTTAGATGTCCTGCAATATATTGTTTTCGTCATATTTGTCAGAGATTGGTGAATGAGAGCAAAGGTACTAAGGGTGCACAAATCTTATTGCTTATGAAGTGAGGCACAAGTCTGTCTCTCTGACATAAATACATTTGTGTATTTGAGTGGTGATCTCCACTCTGTAATTATAATTAGCATTTTGGTTCCATGGGAAATGGATTTTGTGGTTTGCTAATAACTTTGACGTCATTTGATGAATCTGTACAAAACATTCCCAAAAAGTACTCTTTTTTTTTTTGCTTAGCTCCTGCCTGGATAGTTGTGGGGTGGTCTGTCAAGTGGGGGCAGGCCGAGAAAAAGGGGGAACCCAAAACGCAATTTCCACAGAGATGTTTGACTGAACGGAAATACATAAGATTTGGTGAAAAGCTCGATCTTGCCCCAGAAAGCATGTTTTTTTTTATTTTTTATTTGGTGTAAATCCGTTAAATCATTTTTGAGAAATTAAGATTAAAAAATCTTTGTATATCTGGACCATTTGTCAAAATTAAACATTTAAGCCATTTCATTGGTTAAGGGGGCTTTCTCAGAGTGAATGCTCTGATTTGCTGTCCTCAACATAAGAAATGTTGCGACAGCCATTACGGGACCCAGGGATTTAGTCCCCTGGCCTGTAAAAGCTTAAAAAAGATTTAATAATATTTAAAAAAGAATATAAGGGGGCAGAGTAGGGATACCATGCCTCCTAGTCCTTGCCGAGCTATCCTCCTCCTCTAGAGCCAAAAATAAACAAAATAAAAGGGGGGGGTTTTACCGCTATCCTGTTGCTCTCTTGCTGGATTATAGTGAAAAAAAATGGCAGCTGCCATAGTTTTTTATGTAAGTTGCCCTGGGTGAGCTAGGTCCCAGAGTGAAACCATTTTTTAAAGTTCTTTTTCATTAAGTGTTTTCAATGCATACATTATTAAAGACAAGCGAGAAAAAACAATTGCACTTAATAGTAACATTACTACAAGTCTCATATCAAGACACACATACGGAGAGTCCCGGTTGAGAAGAGGTTAACATAACAGCACATCTTGAAACATGCCCTATCTGAGGCTTGTCAGGCAACGGCAATAGGTACATAGTCATGGGCGATCAGAAGTCTTTGCATGTGCTCCTCTGCATAGGTCTCCAAGTGGTCTGTACAATGCGCAAGGTCCAGGAACCACAGTTTCAGCTTTGGGCATACTTCCCTCCCCCAGTGAATAGCCAGGCTCCTTTTGGCCAGGCTCTGGTTGGCAGGCTGCAGTGGTTTGACAAACCCTGGGAGACATGTGCATGGATCACAGGGGATAGGTTCCAGTATTACAGTAGCTCGCGTTGACTCATTCTCAGTACTTATAAATCTTGGCACATCTCCATGAGAGATGCAGAAAATCTGCTCCGGGTGCGCTGCACCTTACACAGTTATCATCCAGTCTAAGCCCATACCTGAAGAGTCAGGAATGGTGTGTAACGGAACTGCTGTAAAAATGTGAAAAGGATAATCCCTAAATTACCATTAACAGTGAGCTGCCCTGATAATGTGCAGCAAAGGGTACATTCTACCTGGTGAATGGAGGGTCCATGAGATCATTGCACTTTCTAACAGTGTACTAGTGTTCTTTATTTCATCAGATTGCGCGGCAGTATGGAGATTGGCAATAAAACCACTGCGATCAGAGTGGGTAAGTAGGGTCTGAAGCAATTGCAGGCCGGGGAGAGGGGCGCCTGCAGGATTTGCAATTAGTGCTGACAGAGGGCTGCCCTCAGGGTCGTGTAAGTGAAGTTTAAGAATGCTGAGCGACACTTGCGTTGAGGCAGCTCCGAGGGCTGTACAAAGCGATTATTAGGAAAGGCATATCGCATCATCCTAAAACCTACTATGAACAGACGGGGCAAAGCTCTTGATTCCTGCGTAACGGACAGGGCTGGATGGTGAGCCAGAGGGAGTGCTGGGGCATATAGTGACCATTTGCCTGCACATTTGCCAAGTGTATGCCAGGCTTTTAGGATACAGTGAATGGTGCTATGCTGCCCGAGACACATCTGTCCACGTCTGCATATGTGGGAGCAGCACATGCAGTGGCGTGCGGAGCACATGATCATGTTCAAGCACCAGATGTGGACTGGATTGTGTTGGGCGCACCCAGTGCGTGTTGTGCTTGTGCGCATAGATAATAGAGGTAGATATCCGAGGCATTAAAGCCTCCTTGATCATGAGGAAGTGTGAGCTGGTTCCACGCTATCCTCGCTTGCTCGCTCACCCAGACTAGCGATATCAGGATGGACTTCAGCGATTTGAAGAAGGCCTGTATAAGCGGCACCAGTATATTAATCAAAGATAAAGGAATTAAGGTAGGACCGTCCCTTTCATCACCGCTACTCGAACAGTTGGGATAAAAGCAGACTCGACCACCGCTGCACCCGATCCTCGAGTCTGGAGATCGCCCTTCCATAGTTATATCTGATCACAAACTCAGGTCCTTATTCACCCTACACACCCAAGTCTCTAGCAGGATCTGTGCACCATCACCAGGGGGATCTCTGTAGGATATTGTTTTGTGCCTGTGGTAAGAGGCAGTAGGTAAGATTCCCCCTGTTAATGCTCAGCCCAGACTGCCGCTCAAACTGCAGCTACTCACGGATGAGTGAAGCGAGATAATGAAATGGCTAATGGGCGAGATCAGAAATCTCGACCAAAATGGATGGCACATCAAAACATTGCACGCCGTCTGGCTTATTAATGCAGACTATATGAGTGTGTGCCCTAGGGGCCTGGAGCCTGTTAGCCAAACTGCCAAGACCTCCCCCGTGCAATATGCTTTGGCAATATACCTGCGTGAGAGGTGGCGGGCCTCTTGTTCCGCTGTGTCGGTAAATGCGGTAATCTGCTCCCAGATAGCTGCCAAAGTGCTATTCCTAGGGTGCAATTCATAGTCCCGCCCCAGATCGTGGAGAGTGGTCTGTATTTTGCGTAACTGAGCCCAGGTATCTATGATGACTGCTTGCCCTTCGGTACATACTTCTCTGCTGGTAGCCTTGAAGGCTTCCCACAAGACACCTGTGCTCTCAACAGTGTCTTTGTTGATAAGAAACTATTCCACAATAGCCTTGTGAACATCTCCCCAGAATACTGGATCCAGCAGAGCTGTGGGGTGTAGTCGCCAACGAAACTGTGTAGGGATGATTAATGTCAGACATACTGGAGCGTGGTCAAATAGTGTCCTGGGGAGATATTGAATGTCTCCTTTACGGGTTTGGAATTTTCTTGTAACTAACCAGTAATCGAGACGGGACAAAGAGCCATGCACCGACAAGGTGAAAGTACCCTCCTTCACTCCTGGGTGTCGAAAATGCCATACTTTGATAACACTATACTCTGCCATGCCGTCCTTCAGTGTTTGGGCCGGCCAGTTACCCTGCAATCATGCAGTGGCCAATCGGACCAATACAAATTGAAGTCCATCCACCAATAGCAGAAGTGTTGAACGCAATATATGCAGTCGTTGCCAAATCAGTGTGTAGTACTCTGGGTCATCCACGTTGGGGCCATATTTATCGACCAAGGTAACCATAGTACCACACAGTTTACTTTGAACAATAAATCAGTGCCCTTGGTCGTCCGCCTCCGAGAGTACAGGCTCAAACGGCTTCCCCTTACTGATTAAAATCAGTACCCCTCTAGCATATGTGGTATAAGAGGAGGCCATGTGAAATCCTGCCCATTTTGCTCCCGCCACTCTAGTTGCATGCTTCAACACATGCGTTCCCTGGTGGAAGGCAACATGCACACAGTGGCAGTCTAGGTAAGCTAGTACCTGTTGAGTGTTTTTTGGATTGTTTAATCCCCTGATGGTATACGATAAGAATGTTAGGAGGGCCATGTTGTAGCTAATTCCTGTACTCATGATTACTGCGTGTCAACTTTCATGAGCGGAGTTTGTACGGGGCATTTCTCTACAGTGTATCAAAGGAGCACATTGTTTGGGCACGTAGAACAATCACACAATTCCCTCCCACTTCAGTATCCCCAACTTGCTAAAGGCACAGTCCCACAAACCCAGTCTTTCCAGTGTCAGGAACAACAAAGCCATTTCCCCAATTAGTAGAAATTGAACAAGGTGCCATTGTGGGCACAAGGGGTGTTCCCTCAAGGGACAAATAGAGATCCCGTGAGCCTCCAGGTGGTTGGAGTTGACCAGGAATCAGTACCATCTAGTAAGTACTGAAGGTGTGTTATGAAACTGTGCAGAAGGGTGTTAAAATCAACAGATATGTCACTAAGGAATACAATGGGAGTCCTTCTTTCCAACCCCAGCTAAGTAACATCATAGTCCATTATCAGTTATGAAGTTTTATCTGGTGTGGTTTTGTGGTGTAGGCCCGCTTTCTTTAAAAAGTCTGAAGCCGCTTACGGGGTGGAGAATATCTTCTGACCTCCAGGCAGATCTATGCATAACCTGGCCAGGTACAGCATGGCATACCGAGCGACCTGTTCAGCACGAGTGGGGAGTTATTTTGACTGTTTACATTTTTTTTAATTGTTTGGGCAACTTGCTAGTCAAATCCATTGTTTTCTTATTACTGATGAATTTGCATGTAATTCAGATTTAATATCTGGACACATTTTAGAACTTTGTAAGGTTTTTTAGAGTATTTTTTATTGGGGAATTGATGTGGCGAAGGAGCGGGACCTTAGGAGGGGCCATATTTGTTCCAGTCTCTCGCTGGTTTGCCACACTACAAAATGAGGGCCTCGGCAAGGACCCACGCAGGGGGCGCGGTTAAGGAAAGCCCCTCTGCACCCATCCGCACCCAGATGGGGTCAGGGACCGGGGACTCGGACGGTTTAACAACAGGTAGACTAACTTATTCAGCCTCTCAGGTCCTTGACTTAAGGGGGACCTATGATGTTGAATATCTGAACTCAGTTGACTTATGGAAAGGGCATGATACATGTATACATTGCCTCGTGTTCTCTCTATGACCTCCCAAAGGTAACGCCATCATGGCAGAAGGATCCACTTTTAAACTGTTTTTAATCAACTGCAGGTTCCATCCAGCCCACAAAGTACCTATCTTCCTGCTTTTGAAGAAAAACATCCTAACACAATCTCATTAACTGAAACATGGTCGCAAGAAGACTCAGGTCCTGACTTAGCCTATGCCCTTCCTCCGGGTTAGGATAGTTGTAGACCAGACCGAGTCAACAGGAAAGGAGGAGGGATTGCTATCATACTTAAAACAGCGTATTGGTGTCAGATCGATCCTTGCCTGATTGCTGACAGTGAAAGCTTGACTTTCGCTATTTCATTCTCCCCTACATACATGTTTTTTGGCAAGGACCTTTTAGACTCCCATTCTGACACAGTAGCAAACCTGACTCTTTTCAAACCCAACTTTACCCTTCTGGTCGATCTTAATTTTAACTTTGAAGAACCGGCAGACCCGCAAGCAGTGATGCTCATGCAAGATCTTTCTGCAGTAGATCTGACCCAATCAGTAACTGGACCTACTCATGAGAAGGGAAATTTACTTGATCCTACCTTTCTAATGCAATTAGATTAAGAACTCAGGTTCCCTCTCCTGTGACTTGGTCTGATCATTTTATTATTCCTTTTAACATAGACGCCCCACACTCTCTTCCTCTCACATACCTCTCTGCACGCACAGAGCGTAAATGGTTTAAACTTAATATGGATGTTTTCAAGCAGCCACTCATAGAATCAAAACCAGTATTTCAGCAAGATCCTTCCTCCACCTATACTGAATTTGCATGTTGGATCAATCAATCTCTTAATACACTCGCCCCATAACAAAGCAGCCCAGGTTCAAAAACCTCCCACTGGTACACACCTCAGCTCAAACTGCTAAAACAACAATTTAAGATGGCAGAAACACACTGGACAAAGGACTGCTCTCCGAACAGTAAAGTTAGCTATAGGGAAGTTATTAGGCAATATCATTTGGAAATTACAGCTGCTAAGAGGACGAAAGGGCATTTTATGATAACAATATCAAAATTGCCTCTAATCCTTCAAGAGAGGTATTTCAGATTGTTAAAACTCTTTCCAATCTCATTTTTAATTTTCCTATGTCTCAACTGTCCTCTACCTACTGTAACGATATTGCTAAGGCTTTTGTGAAAAACATCGATGATATCTATCTCTCTCTTGGCCCCACTAACTCTGTTTTGCAGACTCAAGGCAGGAACTCCTATTACCCAAACTCCAATGTGATTCTTACAGACGTCCTTAAGATTACCATTGAGGTTTTCTCAACTACTTTAATGAAAATTAAATCTGGTTCCCCCGTGACCCAGTCCCTCCATTTATTCTCCCCAAAGGTCCAAGAACGGATTGGTCCAGTTCTCCTTGAAATTTTAAATCTATCTTTGGCTAAAGGATTGCTCCCTACACCCTGGAAGCATGCACTGGTTAAATCCTTCCTGAAAAAACAAAATGTGGATCTGGCGGCCCCTGGGACCTATAGGCCCATCTCTTTGATGCCGGCCCCATGCCATGTTAACATCCATCTGTCTGAATTTCTAGTGAAGTATAATTTCCTCCATCCAACGCAGATGGGCTTTAGAGCCAAACATAGCACTGAAAGTGCCATATCGTTGGCAGTAGAGGAAGCCAAAATGTGGTTTGATCAGGGAGGTACTGTTGCAATCATCCTCCTTGACCTTAGCACAGCCTTTGACATGGTGAGCCACAGAATTCTCCTGGACTGGCTTTCAGAGGTGGGTGTGTCTGTTCAAGCCCTGACCTGGTTTAATTGTTTTTTGAGTAGTAGATCTTTCCAGGTATTTGAGGGTAATCATACCTCCAACTACTTCTCCTGCCATTGTGGCATACCACAAGGATCTTCTTTAAGTCCTACACTTTTTAATGTGTACATGCGCTAACTAGGAGAGGTGGTGATGGCCCACGGCATTTTGACTATTTCGTATGCTGATGACACCCATCTTGTTTTTTCCCTCAGTCATACTCAGACCCCTGCTTCATCAACATTAGGACCATGCCTTACAGTGGTGGCCAATTGGATGAAATGATCATCTTTAAAACTAAATGGGGAAAAGGATGAACTCTTGATTCTTGGCAACCCTCCGTCACCACAGCTCGACTTGGGATGGCCTAATATCTTAGGCACTGCACCCATCCCTAAGCCTGCTGTAAAGAGTTTTGGTTTTTGACAAGGCCTTGACCGTGGATCTCCAAGCTATGAAATTAGCAGCAAGTTGTTATGGGTTGCTCAGATCACTGAGAGGAAAGTTCATTACCTTCTCCCTTTTTCATCCAAAAGATTAGCCGACCAGGCACTTGTGTTATCTCAGTTGGATTATGGAAACTCCCTTTATTAGGGATCACCTAAATGCCAATAAGTAAACTCTTAAGTGGTGCAAAATGCCACCTACTTTATAATGTTCCTGGACATTTGTCTGCCCAGCCCGCCCTCAAATCCCTGCACTGGCTCCCAGTGCACAGAGGATCAAATTTAAATCCCTGTTGCATTCTTTATGAACACCAGACCAATATTGTCTAATTCTCTTTTAACCCTTTTTGAGACAATCAGGTCCTTCCGTTCATCTAAGGCCTCCTTGGCCACTGTCCCTTTTATTAAAAGAGCCAGGAAAGGAGGCCATTCATTCCAGTTCAATGCATCTAAACTGTGGAATTTCCTGCCCTCCTCTATGAGGTTCTTGGATTCAGAACTTTAGTTCCGTGAGCATTTAAAAACTTGGGGGCATATTTAAGAAAAGTGGCGCTGCACACAGTTCAGCACCACTTTTCTTGCACCCCTTAGCACCCCCCTCTAACGCCACCATGTGTGCGCCATATTTAAAATATGGCACACCATGGCAGTATTTAGGGGACTAGTGCCAGAATTTTTTATGCTAGTCTGGCGCATTGCACGATTAGCATAACCAGTGGAAGCCTCCTTTTAACGCCTGCTCTGAGCAGACGTTAAAAATGCCGAAAAAAATGGTGCATTTTACATTACATTTCCTTGTGCCATTTTTTAGCTTCCCCCCCACTGGGGAACACCCTCTTTGCATACATTATGCCTGGCGCAGGCATAATGTAGCTGAAAGGTTACAAAGTGGCACAATGCATTCATTGCGCCACTTTGTAAATATGGCGCGGCGTGTATGGTCTTCTAACACCACCTTAGCATAAAAAAATGATTCTAATGTGGCATTCGAATGGCACCAGGGGCTCTTAAATATGCCCCTTGGTTGTTTACTCAGTCTTGTTATTGATCTACCATCTGGGAATCGCCTCTCTCTGAATGGCGTTTCTAGCATACTCTAGTACTGGGACACCTTTGGGCAGCTATGTGTGCTACAAAACTCAATCAGCTTGCTGTAATTTTTTCTGTACTGAGCTTACTTTTTGCCATGTGATCTAGACAGCGGTGGTGAAGTCCCGAAAGAAGGTAATCTAATTATTCTGGTGGTGGATTGATTTTTTCCACTATAAACACCTTGGAGAACTGATCAGAGCCACAGGTGTCTCATAATAGCTGTTCAACATAGAGTTCCATCTTCTCAGTGTTAGTGGTCTCCAGGATGCCAAGAATTCTTAAGTTATTTTGTTGGGACCATGCCTTGGGGTCCTCACTCTTGACCTGAATGATTGCTACACCTTCTCCATGTTGAGGCAGGCCTCCCTCATAGTCTGTAAGGTATCTTCAGTTGTGGAAAAACTCTGTTCCACCTCTGGTATTCGCGCCGCCTGATTATCTAGTTTTGGTAGTCTTGTGGTCCATTCTCAGATTTAACATGTCTATTTTACTATTGATCGATTGTAAGCTTTGCTGCATAGCTAACAGCATGCTTTCCAGCACCATACTCCCCTGAGGTTGCCCTTCATGCTCAGAGTCCGATAAAGCATCTTGTGGAGGTCTGCTGACACGTTTGGATTCAAAGGTGAGACAGGATTGCTGCTTATCTGTTGGGAGGGTGGCTGCGCGACCTGGAGAGTTTTTAACTTATACATCACCAGTGACAGTAGGGTTCCAGGTCACAATAGGCAAAGATGGCGGGAACTCCCCAAGTTTGGAGTCCGCAAATGGTCTCCTGAATGCACCAACCAATGCCCATTGCAGATCTCTTACCCCTGCACCAAGCCTGGGGGAAGGTGGGTGGGTCTGTTCTTTTGTACGAGTAGCTGAGGCGGGTGCCTCTAATCAGATGGGCACAGCCCAGTGGGTTACCCAACACCACAGTAGACTATTCGTGCAGTCGACAGCTCGCTTTACTGTCCCAGCAAAGCCCTCAAAACAATAGGAAAGAACATCAACCCCTGCTCTCCAATTAATCCTCAGATGCGGTATGGCACTACCCTTTATGGACCACAGTTTGTAACCAGGAATTAGCAAAAATGGCCGCTCAAGTGTCCTCCAAGGCAGAAGTGCATTTCCCCAAGGGCCCAACCACAAGTGGACTGCGAGGCTTCTCATCGAGGCTATGCTGCAGGCCAGATCAGCGTCAATATTTATGATAGCAGCAAGCTGCTTGCATGTGCCACGGGTACCTCATATCATACAGGTCGGCCTCCCTGCTGCAAGATGCAGAGGCGGTTGCAGGCTACCAAATCTCATTCTTGCAGGTACCTGCAGTCTCCCTTTTTTGCATGTTTCTCTATCTCCATCCTTCCGCTTTGCTTGTCTCTTGCTTTTGGTAAATGCCTGTTGCAGAAAAATAAGTGCCAGTCCCCAAAAATGAGCACTGCTGGCCCCAACTGACAACCACTGGCTCAAATTAAGCACTAGGCCTTCACATCCAGGCTGCAGCAGGAGTTGCTAACACTGCCTCTCATCAATACTTAACGTTCCCCAGCTTCCCAGGTTGTTTTTATGTCCGCCCATATAGCCTATGACTACTAGGATTGATAGGAGGATGGATGGTCACCAGCCTGCTTATTTTGCTGCTTTGGATAGTTCGAGGTCTGCAGAGGATGGCTGATGGGGTTTCATCACAACAGTCCAAGGAACAGATGAATTAGAGGCTGATGGATAGTGACAGATAGTCAGCTCTATAGATGATAGACTGGACTCTACTGGGCAGTGAACCTTTTCTGTTTTCACTATTTTATAGCTCACCAAAAGGAGCATTTCATGATTTATGTTTCTGGTGGCATTGCCAGGCCATTTCCAGGAGTCTGATTCAATTTTAAAAACATTATTAATTAAATGTGAAGTTAATTAAATCCCTCTTTCTTATCATGTACACTGCAAATTCCTTGTCAAGGAAGGGGGTTCAGAATCATGAAAGCCAGGATTGCTGTGCACCCGTGGGATCCTCAAGTGCAAGGACTTTTGTAGCCTTAGTCAACAATAAGTGTTGGTGGTGGTGCACACCCTCTGCCATAGCAGCATGGGCATTATTAGGCTGTTTATTGTTGTCTGACACTATGTAGCTGGGTTCATTTTTGATGGCTTTATTGCAAGTCAGCTGGCTACAGTGGCATCAGTGTTGCCAGGCCCATGTCTGAGTTGCCCTGGTGCAGGACAGTCTCTCAGTGAATCAGTTGCCTCTAAACCGATGCTGACAGACAGGCTGGACGAGCCACAAGCACACTCGGCACCTTCTCCTGTTTCATGTGCCCCTTCTGTCTCCACTACCTCTCCTGCCACTTGCACCTAAGTCTTTCCTTCCAATAGCAGATCTCTGCCTGGCGCAGTGGGTATTCTTGGCAGAGTGATAGGCAGGTTGCTGCTCTAGTGGCCAATCTCTCCATGCATTGCACAGTCCACAACCTAGCTGAGATGTGTCACCCTGGTGCCTCACTGTCTGCCTTGTACTATGTTCTGTTCTGGGGTGGGACATTTGGGGAACAGGGATCAAGAAGCAAGGGCTCCACAGTGCTTAATTTGTAAAAGAATGTATACCAGTCCCCAAAGCTCTGTTCAAATACCTGCTGCAGGTGCAATTAAATGTCAGTGCAGTCATTAATCCACCTCATGACTCCTTAATTGACTATCAAACACTTTCTACCCCTTTATGTCACTCTTGCAGTGTAAGGAAATGCCTTTTTTGTATGGTCACCCCCAAGTTTTTTAACTGACGCTGCTGTTTTTTCGACTCTGAGAAAGCACTGAGGCTTCCTGATCAGACCTCAGTACCAGTGCCCCAACCTTAAAGTGTATGTTGAATTGGCTGTACCCAATTGGAAATGGCTAACTTATCTGTAAGTCCATAGTATATGGTACCCTACTACTGAGGGCAAGTAAAACAAGTCCCCCAGTCTGCCACAGTAGACTGGCAGAGCAGTCGTGCACTGCTAGTCCAACTTTGCCATTAACAGGAATGACAAAGCCACTACCTTCTCCTGTATATATGTGTAAGTCACCCCTCTGGCAGGCCTACTGAGTCCTAAGGCATGGAGAAACATTGGACACGGGCAGGACATGTACTTTACATGTCCTGACAGTAAACACGCAAAAAAAATGTTTTTACTGTGGAAAGACTTGGTCTCCCAATTGGAGAGTTCAGGATTTAATGATGACTCCTCAGCTGTGCTAAGTTGTGAACGGTGCGACCAAAGTGGGCACTCAAGGGAATTAACCAACTTGTTGCACTAAGCCTGACTTGTATCTCAAGTCAAATTAATGTAACTTGTTTCAGTGTGCAGCTTTAGTAAAGCTGCCACTTTGTTACCTTTAAAACGTCTGTGCCTTCCAGGGCACATATGGAGCCTGTTCCATGAGACAGCTTTCTGCCCTCCTGGAAAGACATTCCAACAACTCTCAAGAAGGAGAACAATGAGGGGAAGCCAGCCAGGGAGCTCTTACCTCCCTCTGGCAGGTAGCCCCAAAAGACAGAATTCAAAGGAGAAACTGCCTTTGAAGGACAAATGTGTCACACTAGGGAGGAGGGCTGCCCCATTGTTTAGCAGACAGGCTGGCACGGGAAGCAGAGAGGGGAAACCAGTTGTTAAACTGGTTTCCCCAGGGGCATGTAGCCCTGTGGTAGCCACACCTCAGAGTTGAGCTAGCGAGATCTGAACACACAGAGATGGGTCTCACCATCTTGGGAATAGACAAACTTGTGCATCCTGAAATGGCTGCATGCCACACTCCACATGAAGTGCTCATCACGTGGGAGATAACCTGGTAGCCCATTGGTACCAACCGCACCCTCTCCTGAGGACATTTTCCCAGCATAAGAGGGACACCCCTGGTACTCGGACCTCAGTTCTCAAGCGACTTGAAGGACGGACTTCTAGCAGCAAAGAGACTCCTATCACCTGCTGAAGCAGTTTGCTTGACTGTTTTCTCTGACCTCAGGTCTGACAGCATGGTGTACCCATGATGTGGACACCGGTGACAACTTGCCCATCAAAAGTAACATTTACAGGCTGTCTTACCATGTCAAGGCCACCATCAAGGCTGAGGAGGGTGATTGAGCCCTCCAGTAGTCCATGGGCCAACCCAGTGGTACTGGTGTCCGACCCAAAAGGGGCGAAACCTGAGATGAGGTTCTGTGTGTACTACAGTGGTCTCAATGCAGTCGCTAAGAGTAATGCTTACCCTGTCCCAAGAACTGATGAGCTCATTGACAAGTTGGAGGTAGCTAAGTATATGAGCACCTTTGGCCTGACATCAGGTGTTTGGCACTTTGCCCTCACTCCAGGAGCCAAGGAGAGGTCTGCTTTCTCCACACCTGAGTGCCAATTTCAATTTAAAGTGGTGGCCTACGTTTTAAAGAATGCCCATGCCAGCCACCATCCTGAGGTTGGTGAATTGTCAGGATTACAGAGTTTCAGTGTACCCCATTTGCCATTTGGATAATATAGCTGTAGTGTAGTTTTTGACAGTCAGCAACTTATGACATCAGTTATTTATATCTATATCCAACCATGTGGAGAGTCAATGACTCATGACATCAGCTCTTTTAATCTTTATCTAACAATGTACACTGAATTTCAAAGAATCAGTAACCAATTACATCATTATGGCCCTCATTACAACCCTGGCGGTCGGTGATAAAGCGGCAGTAATACCGCCAACAGGACGGCGGTAAAAAAATTGAATTTCGACCATGGCGGAAACCGCCAATACAGAGAGCCACTTGAACACTCCGACCGCCATGGCAGTAGAAACAAACACTGCGGCGTAACCGCCAACAGACAGGCAGAACACAATGTACCGCCCACACTATTACAAGGCACCAATTCGGCAGCTTTTCCAGGGCGGTACCAACGCCATCAAAAGCACAGTGGAAACAGTTTTGGAAGGGAAACCACTCACCTCTCGACAGTCAACGAACAACCAGGACGCCATGGAGCCTGAGTTACAGGTCCAGCCGATGCTGGTCTACCTCCTCATCTACCAGGAACATCAAAGACGGCAGCGACAATGACAGTGAGTACTGCACCTAGCACACCGGGGAGGGGAGGAGGGAAGGAGGGAAAAGAGAGAGACACACACACGCAACACCCACACCCCCCCCCCCACAACAACACACACACACATATCCAGTCACATCACAGATACACCCTGTCACCCCCTGGAAGAACGCAAGGACCAAACAAAATGAGTCTAACAAGTGTAATATTAGAACAGTCAGACAGCCCAAGATAACTTTAAATCATCAGTATATACAAATATTAACAGCAAGTACACAAGTCCATACACTGTTCCATTAAATATCCGTGGACCATTGGTCCCAAAAAGCATGGGCGAAGCCCACACATGACACCTGCCTCAAAACGGAGAGAACACTGCAGGGGCATCAGGTCGAAAAAAAAACAGGCACCTAGGGGGAAAGGGAGGGGGGGGGCACCTCAGCAGGATGATGAGACAACGCCACTGCTCTTTGAGGGGGCTCCATGCCCACTGCTTGCTCCTGGGGAGTGCAAAGCCATAGTCTCTCTAGTGGGTGGTTTGCCCACTGCTTGGTCCTGGGGAGTGCAAAGCCATAGTCTCTCAAGTCTCCCAAGTGGGTGGTTTGCCCACTGCTTGCTCCTGGGGAGTGCAAAGCCACAGTCTCTCTAGTGGTTGGTTTGCCCACTGCTTGGTCCTGGGGAGTGCGAAGCCACAGTCTCTCAAGTCTCCCAAGTGTATGGTTTTCCCACTGCTTGCTCCTGGGGAGTCCAAAGCCACAGTCTCTCTAGTGGGTGGGTTGCCCACTGCTTGGTCCTGGGGAGTGCAAAGCCACAGTCTCTCAAGTCTCCCAAGTGGGTGGTTTGCCCACTGCTGGCTCCTGAGGAGTGCAAAGCCACAGTCTCTCAAGTGGGTGGCGTCTTCCACTGGTTCTGGAGGGGGCTTTGTGCCCAGAGTGCTTCATCCTGCCAAGGACTGTGTTAGTGGATGCTTTTCTCCACTGGTTCTGGAGGGGGCTTTGTACCCAGAGTGCTTCATCCTGCCAAGGACTATGTTATTGGATGCTTTTCTCCACTGGTTCTGGAGGGGGCTTGGTGCCCAGAGTGCTTCATCCTGCCAAGGGCTGTGTTAGTGGATGCTTCTCTCCACTGGTTCTGGAGGGGGCTTGGTGCCCAGAGTGCTTCATCCTGCTAAGGACTGTGTTAGTGGATGCTTCTCTCCACTGGTTCTGGAGGGGGCTTGGTGCCCAGTGATGCTGCACCCGGGGTGTGGCAGTTCCCATTCCCTCACGTGGGTGTCTGAGCCACGAGATTTTCTGTTAACAGGTAGCATGATACTCCATGGAGGCAGAGCCACACTCCACCTTGCGACGACTTAGGCTGCAAACGGCTGGTAGTGCCAGTACTGGTGGTGCTGCCTCATGTAGTGTGTGCAGGGTCCAGGACGTCTCCTGCAGCCTCGGACGGCTGCCCACTGGGGATGCTGCTGATGTCCGCAGTAGTGGCACTGGCTGGGCACGTCGCGGGACAGGTGGCGGTGGTTGCGGCGGTGTCTGCGGCAGAGATGCTGCTGGTGGTGCCCGTGGTGCAGGTGTCTGTAGTAGTGGAGTGAGACACCAGGCCGTCTCCTGCAGCCTCGGAAGGCTGCCCACTGGGGATGATGCTGGTGACTATAGTTGTGGCAGCTGCCGTGCAGGTGGCGGTGCAGATGGCGGTGCAGGTGAAAGTGCAATTGGCGGTGCAGGTGGAGGTGCAGTTGGCGGTGCAGGTGGCGGTCGTTGTGGCGGTGCTCACCGCGGTACAGGTTGCTGGCCTGTCTTGAGAAAGGGGGTCACCAGTCCCTCACCCGGAAGCTCTGTGCCCTGAGGTGACTTTCCTTTGCTCGTGTGTCCCTTCCCTACCTTGGAAGTCGCTGCTGGGACCTTGGCACTGTCTTCTTTGGTTCTGGATGAGGCCTTGCTAGGTGGGTGGTGTGGCTTTTCTCTTCTGCATGCTGGCCCTTTCTTTACCTTGGCAGGTGGCAGAATAGTGTGGTCCTTGGCTTCAGTAGGTGGCACACTGGCAGCCCTGATGGGTGCCCCCTTCGATCCTCCCGGACTTGCAGGGACCACAGTGGATGACGATTTGGTGGCTGAGGTGCTGGTCTGGGCTCTAGACAACCTGGCCCAAGGGGAAGGACTGGGGGGGAGGTGTAGAGAAGAGGTCAATTCTAGCCAGGAAATGTTTTTTAGACACACTGGGACGGGAAGATGGAGGGGGTTTGGGAGTGGAGGAAGAGGTAGTGGTTGTAGGAGGTGTATGTCTGCTGAGTTTGGGTGAAGGTGCATGGGTTGGAGGCTGTTGTGAGGTGGATGGCTGTGGAGTTGGTGTGTGCCGGCGTTTGTGAACTTTGGAAGGAGGACTCACAGACACACTGGGAGAGGACACAGGGGATGTGTGAATGGTAGTGGGGGTGGAGATTGCACATGAGCGGTGTGTAGTGATGGGCGTGCTGGTGATGGAGGTAGTGACTGAGGATGTAGTGCATGCAGGTGTGAGTGGAGATGAGACTGGGAGGGAGGTGGAGGACGTGGAGGAGGGGGACACAGTGGAGGCAGTAGATGTGGGTGTGTCTGCATGGGTATGGTGCTTGTGTGACTCCCTGTGGGATGTGTGGTGCTTATGTTTGCCTGAGCCACTTTTGTGTGTTGATGTGTGTGCATGCTGGTCTGATGGTGTGCTTGGGATAGGCTGAGATAGAGGGGATTGGATCTGGGGAGTGGATGTTGGAGGGGGGAGGCTGGACACAGGACAATGGCTGCCATCAGTGCTGAGGCCAGAGCCTGAAATGCTCTCTGTTGGTCTGCCACGCCAGAATGAATGCCCTCCAAGTATGCATTTTTTTGCTGCAAATGCCTCTTGACACCCTGGATGGCATTCAGGATGGTTGACTGCCCAACAGTGAGGGATCTCAGCCTCCTTACTGAGGGCAGCAGGGCTGACTGGGGCAGGGCCTGAGGTGCCTGGGGCGAAGGAGATGCCCACCCTCCAGGGTGAGCTGGCCCGGGAATCATGCTGAGGTGCTGCTGGGAGGGCGGTGCTGGTTGAGGGGGTGGCGGCTGTACCTGTTGTTGCGGTGGGCACAGAAGTGCCTGCCACCGCAAGGGAGCTCCCATCAGAGGAGGAGTCGCTGTCGCTGGTGTCCCCTCCTGTCCCCGTCGTGGAGCTCCCCTCGGCCTCCGTCCCACTGGTGCCTTCAGACTCCATACATTCACCCTCCTGGGCCATGTGGGATGCAGATCCCTCCTGCTCCGGTGCCTGTGCTCCTCCGCCAGATGATGCTAATGCAAACAAGGACAGGGTGACAAAACAAAAAGGTGGGGAAAGACAGAGGAGACACATGGTCAATGCCAGCAACACCACTATCGTTGGCGGACACAGAACACAGGGAGCAGCCCTATGCACTAGGCCATGCATTAACAGTCCATAGGAAAATGACCTGCCCATGGGGGACTATGCCTAACCCTATCTGCTGCACATCTGGAACCCACAGGAGCCTGACTAGTTGTAGATGGCCACTACCACTATTGGGGTTGGAGTGCCACAGAGCCTGCCTAACAAGGAACCTACCCTACCAAGTTCGCCCTGGCCTAGGGGAACCCACAGCCCACATTCCCCACCCAGACACCTCGTAAAGCTTGCAGAGTCAGCTGAATAAGACTGTACGCATCCCCTTGTGGCTGCTGTGATGCCCTCAAGCGTCCATCCAACTCCGGATAAGCCGCAGCCAGGATCCGGAACATCAGGGGGGTCATGGTGCGATGGGCACCCCTTCCACATTGGGAGGCCATCCCCAGCTGGGCCTTCGCCGTCTTCTTGCTCCAGCGGCGCAGGTCCTCCCATCTCTTGCAGCAGTGGGTGCTCCGTCTATGATAGACCCCCAGAGTCCGCACTTCTTTGCCGATGGCACGCCAAATGCCCTTCTTCTGGTGGGCGCTGACCTAGAGGAAAAGTAAAGTAAAAAAAGGAACTTACTCCCCCTTCCGGTTCGTCATACTCATTGGCCACCAGTTCCCACCCATGCCCTGACACACATACACTCACCATCCTCAAATGGAGGCCTCAGCCCCCCCAACATGTATCTTCCATCCACACCACTCCATACATTCATGTCCCACGTATCATGCTCACAGTTTACGCACCTGTTTGTCTGGAGGAACGTAGAGTAGGGTGTACTGGGGGAGGACCCCATCCACTAGTCTCTCCAACTCCTCCACAGTGAAGGCAGCGGCCCTTTCTCCAGACACTCGAGCCATTGCCGCTTCCAGACTGAGGTCACAGCAGCACTTGCAGTGTAGGTCCTCTCATGTTGAAGGTCAGGTATCAAGTGAGTGAACAGATACGAAATGGCGGTCACGTCCACGGCGGTGCGTACCGTCACCTCCGGCGTACATCGTCATTGGCTCCTGGAACCCATAGGGCCCAATGATAACCAATGCTGAATTGCGCTGCGGTCTTCGACCACCTACCGCAACGCTGCACAACGCCAGCGCAGTTACCTCATTTCCCCTTGTCGCTCCTTACAGGTCAGGCAGCCGCCATTTCAGGGTGGCACATGGCAGGGCACTTAACTGCGTCATAGCACATTTGGGCACAAATACGGACAGACAACACCACACACGGATTTAATCACATTAGTGCAAAAACCCTTTTGCAACCTATGTGGTACATGACCCTCTGCTCACCATTCTCCTCCATAGGGCACATCCGCTGGGACAGATGGTGAGATGGCGTCATCCTCCGGTGTACAGACCCCTGGTGGACCTGACGACAATGGAAGACAGACACATCATTACCACCTACAGACTTGATCGTGCCACAATCCAAGAACTGTGTGCCCAATTGGAGCCAGAACTGATGTCAGCTATCCGCCATCCCACAGGTATCCCCCCTCTAGTGCAGGTCCTGTCAGTGCTCCATTTCCTGGCCAGTGGTTCCTTTCAAACAACAGTGGCCATGGCATCAGGGATGTCTCAGCCAATGTTCTCTAACCTGTTGTCCAGAGTGTTACCTGCCCTGCTGAAACACATGCGCAGCTACATCGTTTTCCCCCAGGTGGAGAATTTGACCACTGTGAAAGCTGACTTCTATGCCCTGGGACACATCCGCAACATCATTGGTGCCATTGATGGTACACATGTGGCATTTGTCTCTCCGCAGGAATGAACAGGTGTACAGAAATCGAAAAAGCTACCATTCAATGAATGTGCAGTTGGTGTGTTTGTCAGAAGAGTACATCTCTCATGTGAATGTCAAGTGTCCTGGCTCTGTGTATGACGCTTAAGCTTTGAGGAATAGCAGCATCCCTTATGTGATGGGCCAACTCCAGAGGCACTGTGTGTGGCTGATAGGTGAGCCCAAGGTCCCCACACAGTATGAATAGGTGTCTGGGTATGGGGTAGTCCCTAAGGGTTGGTGTATGTCTAACAGATATCCCTCGACATTTACAGGTGAATCTGGTTACCATAACCCAACCTCTCATGGCTAGTGACCTCAGTGAGGAATACCAGGACAAGGGCAGAGGAACGCTACAATGAGGCACATGGGTGAACTAGGAGGATTATTGAGTGGACTTTCGGCCTCCTGAAGGCCAGATTCCGGTGCCTCCATCTAACAGGTGTCTCCCTATAGTACTCACCCAAGAAGGTGTGCCAGATCATCGTGGCATGCTGTATGTTGCACAACCTGGCTTTGCAACACCAGGTGCCTTTTCTGCAGGAGGATGGCCCTGATGTTGGTCTTGTGGCAGCTGTTGAGCCTGTGGACAGTAAGGAAGAGGAGGCAGAGGAAGAAGATATTGACAACCGAAACAACATCATCATGCAGTACTTCCAGTGAGACACAGGTAAGAGACTGGCACTGCTCATCTCATATCTGTCTACTGTAGGACATTGTATAAGTCAGCCTTTTTACCTCTGTGTATGGACCCTGACAGTTCACTTTGGCTTTCCTTTCCACAGTTCTGGGTACCACATTCTGCCTTCTGCTATGTTTACTTCTGCCCAACAACTGTCATACTTTGGTATGTGCAAATGAACATTTACATTGATATTTGTCCAAGAGGTTGTAATAATACATTGGTGAAAGTACAGACTGACTCCAGATTGTTTTGTGATTCAAGGGTGTTTATTTAAGTACTAATAAGTAGAAGGGGATGTGCAATGGGCTGGGGTGACAGTGGAGGAATATCCAAGGTAGAGTCCAGTCTCTTTGTATCACAGGTGCATTGTCCAATGGGGCATAGGAAGTGGAGCAGTGGCAGTTCAAGGTGGTCAGGTTGACATAGTGGGACATAAGGGTGACAATCAGGAGAGTCTTATTTCCTGGCGGGGTCTTGGCAATGTTCTCTGTCTTGTGCCTGGATCGCAGGGACCGTTTGCTGGGTGGTTCTCCTTCTGCAGGGGGTGTGGTGCTGGTGGCCTGTTGTTCCTGTGGCGGGACCTCCTGTCCACTAGCGCCGGTGGACGTGGAAGGCTGTTCATCGTTCAGGCTGGTGTCAGGGGCCCGGTGGTATGCCACTGTCTCCCTCATGGTGTTGGCCATGTCTGCCAGCACCCCTGCAATGGTGACCAGGGTGGTGTTAATGGAATTCAAGTCCTCCCTGATCACCAGGTACTGTTCCTCCTGCAGCCGCTGGGTCTCCTGAAACTTGGCCAGTACCGTGCTGATGGTCTCCTGGGAATGGTGGTATGCTCCCATGATGTTTGAGAGTGCCTTGTGGAGAGTGGGTTCCCTGGGCCTGTCCTCCCCCTGTCTCACAGCAGTCCTCCCACCTATCCTGTTGTCCTGTGCCTCTGTCCCCTGAACCGTGTGCCCACTGCCACTGACCCCAGGTCCCTGATCGTCCTGTCTTAGTGGGTTTGCCTGGGGTCCCTGTATTGGTGGACACATTGCTGATTGACATGTCCTGGGGACAGTGGCATGGGCCTGCTGGGTGGGTTCTGTGGTGGTATTTCCTGAGGGGGGAGATTCTGTAGTGGTTTGGGACTGTGGCAGGGAAACCTACTGTCCAGAGATCCCTGATGGGCCGGGCTGGTAATTTTGATCCAGGCGTGCAGAGCTGCTGTCATCACTGTGGGCCTCTTCTGTGGGAGGACTGGATATGGCTGGCACCTCCTGTCCGGTGACATTGTGTAGGGGTCCTGTTGGGGTGTAAATGCATTGTTATTGTATCTGTGTTTGGCATCTTGTGCAATGGGTGTGTTTCCCTCTACTACTGTGCTTGCATTATCGCCTTGGCTCTTGTGTGAGTGGTGATTGGGTGAGTCTCTACCCTGGACATGCTCTGGTGATGAGTGTCCATGCAGGTCTGTGATGGGTGTCCATGGATTGTTGTTGCATGCAGGGCTTGGTTTTGGGATGGGTGTGTTGTGATGGTGGGGTAAGTGTGAGGTGGTGGGGTGAGGGTAGGGGTTGTTGTTTGTGATGGCATGCAGGTAGGGTGGGGGGTACAGTAGTAAATATTTGACTTACCAGAGTCCAGTCCTCCTGCTACTCCTGCGAGGCCCTCAGGATGCATGATCCCCAAGACTTGCTCCTCCCATGTTGTTAGTTGTTGGGGAGGAGGTTGGGGTCCACCGCCAGTCCTCTGTACGGCTACCTGGTGTCTGGATACCACGGAACGTAACTTCCCCCGTAGGTCGTTCCACCTCTTCCTAATGTCATCCCGTGTTCTTGGATGCTGTCCCACTGCGTTGACCCTCTCGACAACTCTCCGCCATAGCTCCATCTTCCTTGCAATGGAGGTCTGATGCACCTGTGATCCGAATAGCTGTGGCTCTGCCCGGATTATTTCCTCCACCATGACCCTGAGCTCCTCCTCAGAAAACCTGGGGTGTCTTTGAGGTGCCATGATGTGGTGTGGGTGATGTGTGAGGTGATGGTTGATGTGATGTGTGGGGTGATGTGCTGGGGTGTGTTCTTTGAGGTGTGTGGATGGTGTATGAGTGATGGTGTTGTGTGCCTCTGGATGCTGGTGTTGTCGTAGCTTTTCTGTCTCTCTGCTTCTTTAGAAAATGTCGTTGTAAGGGGTTGTGGGTAATGTGGGTGGGTGTTTTATAGTGGTGTGAGTGTGTGGGTGTGGTTTGTGTATGTGTATCAGGTGTGTGTATTTTGTGGTTGTGTTTTGTAAATGTGTATGTATTTTGAGCGCGGCGGTGTGTACCACCAATGGATTACCACGGTTGTATGTCCGCCGCGTTGATTCGTGGGTCATGATAGTGTGGGCATATTCCTGTTGGCGTGACGGTGTGGGTTTTGTTACCGCCAGTTTATCACTTACCTTTGGTGTGGCTGACTTGTGTGGGTGTCTGTATTGAGGAGGATTTGTGGGTCATAATGCCCGAAGCGGATTTCCGCCGCAGACACAGTATGTTGGTGGACATCAGCACGGCGGTCAGCGGACTTTACCGCCAGGGTTGTAATGAAGGCCTATATCTTCATGAGTACAATTACAGTAACGAGTAATGTATTGATGTATAGATACAGCAATTGCATAAGCTGACAAGTAAATTCTGATCTTTTCCTACATTATTACATGACTCAATCTTTCGATAATTCGAGTGAATTGGGGAGAACACGTAGTTATTGTGTTTTTATGGTTTGAGAGTGAGTGGAATTGTGCATGGTAGATAGGAAAGGTGTATGAATCTATTATTAGGGTTCTTAATTTGGATGTTTTATATTATTTATGTTAAATGCAACAACTTGTATGTGATAAATTATTAAAATATTTTTCTTTTTTCTTTTTTTTTTGTTGGGAGCCTTCACTTGGGCCATGTGATGTATATTTATTCAGCATTGGTGGATAGAATTGCCATAGAATTTAATACATTTATAGTTGTAGTTAGCTCCACCTGGGAGGATTACCTGATCCATCTCAAGGAAATGCTTCAGGCCCTGCAGCAGGCAGGCCTGACTATCAAGGGAAGTAAGAGTCAGATAGTGCAAACCTCTGTTGTGTATTTGGGCCACCAGGTTGGTGGAGCCTATGTGCAGCCTGTCCAGCCAAAGATCCAGACCATTCTGGCTTGGCAGCCTCCTAAGACCCAGACCCAGGTCTAGCCTTTTTAGGCCTGACTGGATACAACTGGAGATTTGTGAAGGGTTATGGTCCCATAGTGGAACCACTAACTGGCTTGATCTCCAAAAACAGCCCAGAAATGTTATCTGGACTGAGCAGTGTCAGAAGGTTTGTGACACTTTGAAGGCCCCTGACTTCAGCAAAGAGTTTTCTGTCCAGACAGATGCCTCTGAACATGGGATTGGTGCAGTGCTGTCACAAGTGAAGGATCAGCCCGTTGTCTTCATCAGCAGGCACCTCCTTACTTGGGAGCAGCATTGGAGTGCCATTGAGTGGGAAGTTGCTGTAATTTGGTCTGTGAAGAAGCTAAGACCCTTCCTGTATGGGGCTCAGTTCAAAGTTCAACCCTACCACAGACCCCTCAAATGGTTGATGCAGATGAGAGGTGAGAACCCCACGTTGTTGAGGTGGTCCATTACTTTAGAGGGACACAGACCTGGCACTGACCATGCTAATGCAGATGGCCTTTTCAAGTTCTTCTACTTAGATAACCTGAATCACCCGGATGAAGGTTAGTTGCTTAATACCTTTCGTCTGAGAGGGTGCAGTGTAGAGAAATGCCTCTTTCATATGGTCAGCCCCAGGGTTTTTCACTGTTGCTGCTGGTTTTCACACACATTGTGGTGCAGGCTCACATTTCCTCTGATCCTCTCTTCACACCAGGGACAGAAGTTGATGTTGAGCCTTTTTAAGAGCGCTCTCCTCATGCCACTGAATGAAATAGTTTGAAAAGCCACTTGCTGTGCTGCCTCATTCAGGCAGCACAGCAGGATTTAATGAGTGGTGAATACCCCATACTGCACAATTGTAACTGCTTGTATTATGCTGTTTATTAAATATGTTTTGTTAAAACAAGTACAAATAAAAATACCATAGCATTAATATATGCAGATGCTCAGAGTACAAGTGCTATTTATTACCATAGATAAGGTAGAGGAGGGGCATCATGACTTACTCAAGGTTTTACCACTTGTTAGTCATGGCATTACTGCCCCCTTTAACAATGGTAGTAAATAGTATATTACACTATGTGCACCAGCATACATAGGCCCTGATTTAGGAAAGGTGGTGCTGTATCCAATGCAGCACTATTTTTCTTGCACACACCCCCTGCCACCATGTGTGCACCGTATTTAATGTATTGCACACCATGGTGCAGGGTAGGGGCAATAGCATCAACATTTATGATGCTATTGATGTACTCTGCAGGGATAGCACCAACATTTTGGTGCTAAACCTGCAGAGTACATAGGGGCTTATTGTAAACAACAGTAAGCCCCCTTTTTAATGCCTGCTCTGTGCAGGCATTAAAAATAGCTGACAAAAATGGTGCAGTGGAATCTCTTAGATTCCACTGCACCATTTTTGCAGTTGTCCTAACGGGGGATCGCCCCTTGCATACATTATACCTGGAGCAGGCACAAAGTGGCACAATGCGTGCATTGAGCCACTTTGTAAATATGGCGCGGCAAATTTGGCCTCGTTGCGCCACGCTAATGTGGCACAAGGCGGCGCTAGGCCCTCTTAAATCTGGACCATAGTTTATATATATATATCCTGTATATACAAATGCCTCTTTGTGTGTGTGTGTGTGCATGTGTGTATTTATACATATATATGTGTGTGTGAGGGGATGTGTTTATACATAACTTGTGTGTGTGTATGCATGTGTGTAGGTATAGATATGTATGCCAATACATAAATGTTCATATGTTCACCGTTCATATGAAAAGCCTAAATACGTAGTTAGCTACACCAAAATTCTTGGAATGAAGAAAGAAACAGAGGTGAAAATATAAAATGAAAAACAATGGGAGGAAAACGTGGTGAAGATGTTATTAAGAAACATTCTGATATGTTTTGTCTCCTAGTGAAATCGCTATGAAGCTTAATGGATGAAGGACATTCACAGTGAAGATGAAAACGTTGTTTCGACCATCAATGAGCGTTGATGGAGAAGCCCTCTCTCCTCAGGATGCTGGGTCTGATGAATGACAACTCTCTAAACGCCAACACGAGCGGTTTAACCGCTTCTGTGCCTTGGACGAGATGATCTCGTCCAAGGCTACAGTTCCCCTGTGCCTTGGACGAGATCACCTCGTCCAAGGAACAGGGGAACTTGGGGGAGCACTAGCGCGCCCCCCCGTGCACCCCCCGCCCCCCCAAGGCGGGGATGGAAGGGGAAGACCTTCCCCTTCCACCCCCGACCCCCCCCCTGTGACGTCAGCGCGCAAGCGCGCGCTGATTAGTCACAGGGGCCTCCCCCATCGCGCTGGAAGCTCTGCTTCCAGCGCGATTGAAAGAGAAATGCTTTGCATTTCTCTTTCAATCACTGGGGGAGGCCCGGAGCGGCTTCAAAGGGAAGGAAATGTATTTCCTTCCCTTTTAAGTCTCTCCGAGGGTCTCAAAAGCCGGATTGCTTGCAAGCACCAAGGGGGGCAGAAACCACTAGACACCAGGGAGTTTTTTCTTTGCGTGAATGTCACGCAAGGGGAGCGACCCCGTAGGCAAGGGTCGCTCCCGGGGGAGGGGGGGGTTTGGGGGGCAAATTTATTTTAGGTCATTTCTGCCCCCCCCCTGGGGCCGGCTGAACTAGAGGCCAAACTCCACAGGTAGGCACTTTGCAAAAAACACCTCTGTTTTCTGTGAAAAAATATGTTGTGTCCACGTTGTGTTTTGGGCCATTTCCTTTCGTGGGCGCTAGGCCTACCCACAGAAGTGAGGTACGATTTTTATCGAGAGACTTAGGGGAACGCTGGGTGGAAGGAAATTTGTGGCTCCTCTCAGATTCCAGAACTTTCTGTCACCGAAATGAGAGGAAATAGTGTTTTTTGGGCCAAATTTTGATGTTTGCAAAGGATTCTGGGTAACATAACCTGGTCAGAGCCCCGCAAGTCACCCCATCTTGGATTCCCCTGGGTTTCTAGTTTTCAAAAATGCACTGGTTTGCTAGGTTTCCACAGGTGCCGGCTGAGCTACAGGCCAAAATCCACAGGTAGGCATTGTTTTCTATGAAAAAATGTGATGTGTCCACGTTGTGTTTTGGGCCATTTCCTTTCGTGGGCTCTAGTCCTACCCACACAAGTGAGGTATCATTTTTATCGGGAGACTTGGGGGAACGCTGGGTGGAAGGAAATTTGTGGCTCCTCTCAGATTCCAGAACTTTCTGCCACAGAAATGTGAGGAACATGTGTTTTTTTAGCGAGATTTTGAGGTTTGCAAAGGATTCTGGGTAACAGAACCTGGTACGAGCCCCACAAGTCACCCCATCTTGGATTCCCCTAGGTTTCTAGTTTTCAGAAATGCACAGGTTTGGAAGTTTCCCTAGGTGCCGGCTGAGCTAGAGGCCAAAATCTACAGGTAGGCACTTTGCAAAAAACACCTCTGTTTTCTTTCAAAAATTTGGATGTGTCCACGTTGCGCTTTGGGGCGTTTCCTGTCGTGGGCGCTAGGCCTACCCACACAAGTGAGGTATCATTGTTATCGGGAGACTTGGGGGAACGCTGGGTGGAAGGAAATTCGTGGCTCCTCTCAGATTCCAGAACTTTCTATCACAGAAATGTGAGGAACATATGTTTTTTAAGCCAAATTTTGAGGTTTGCAAAGGATTCTGGGTAACAGAACCTGGTCCGAGCCCCACAAGTCACCCCATCTTGGATTCCCCTAGGTCTCTAGTTTTCAGAAATGCACAGGTTTGGTAGGTTGAGCTAGGGGCCAAAATCTACAGGTAGGCACTTTGCAAAAAACACCTCTGTTTTCTTTAAAAAATTTGGATGTGTCCACGTTGCGCTTTGGGGCGTTTCCTGTCGCGGGCGCTAGGCCTACCCACACAAGTGAGGTATCATTTTTATCGGGAGACTTGGGGGAACGCTGGATGGAAGGAAATTTGTGGCTCCTCTCAGATTCCAGAACTTTCTGCCACAGAAATGTGAGGAACATGTGTTTTATTAGCCAAATTTTGAGGTTTGCAAAGGATTCTGGGTAACAGAACCTGGTCCGAGCCCCACAAGTCATCCCATCTTGGATTCCCCTAGGTCTCTAGTTTTCAGAAATGCACAGGTTTGGTAGGTTTCCCTAGGTGCCGGCTGAGCTAGAAGCCAAAATCTACAGGTAGGCACTTTGCGAAAAACACCTCTGTTTTCTTTCAAAAATTTGGATGTGTCCACGTTGCGCTTTGGGGCGTTTCCTGTCGCGGGCACTAGGCCTACCCACACAAGTGAGGTATCATTTTTATCGGGAGACTTGGGGGAACGCTGGGTGGAAAGAAATTTGTGGCTCCTCTCAGATTCCAGAACTTTCTGCCACAGAAATGTGAGGAACATGTGTTTTTTTAGCCAAATTTTGAGGTTTGCAAAGGATTCTGGGTAACAGAACCTGGTCCGAGCCCCACAAGTCACCCCATCTTGGATTCCCCTAGGTCTCTAGTTTTCAGAAATGCACAGGTTTGATCGGTTTCCCTAGGTGCCGGCTGAGCTAGAGGCCAAAATCTACAGGTAGGCACTTTGCAAAAAACACCTCTGTTTTCTTTCAAAAATTTGGATGTGTCCATGTTGCGCTTTGGGGCGTTTCCTGTCGCGGGCGCTAGTCCTACCCACACAAGTGAGGTATCATTTTTATCGGGAGACTTGGGGGAACGCTGGATGGAAGGAAATTTGTGGCTCCTCTCAGATTCCAGAACTTTCTGCCACAGAAATGTGAGGAACATGTGTTTTATTAGCCAAATTTTGAGGTTTGCAAAGGATTCTGGGTAACAGAACCTGGTCCGAGCCCCACAAGTCACCCCATCTTGGATTCCCCTAGGTCTCTAGTTTTTTCAGATATGCACAGGTTTGGTAGGTTTCCCTAGGTGCCGGCTGAGCTAGAGGCCAAAATCTACAGGTAGGCACTTTGCAAAAAACACCTCTGTTTTCTTTCAAAAATTTGGATGTTCCACGTTGTATTTTGGGGCGTTTCCTGTTGCGGGCGCTAGGCCTACCCACACAAGTGAGGTATCATTTTTATCGGGAGGCTTGGGGGAACGCTGGGTGGAAGGAAATTTGTGGCTCCTCTCAGATTCCAGAACTTTCTGCCACAGAAATGTGAGGAACATGTGTTTTTTTAGCCAAATTTTGAGGTTTGCAAATGATTCTGGGTAACAGAACCTGGTCCGAGCCCCACAAGTCACCCCATCTTGGATTCCCCTAGGTCTCTAGTTTTCAGAAATGCACAGGTTTGGTAGGTTTCCCTAGGTGCCGGCTGAGCTAGAGGCCAAAATCTACAGGTAGGCACTTTGCAAAAAACACCTCTGTTTTCTTTAAAAAATTTGGATGTGTGCACGTTGCGCTTTGGGGCGTTTCCTGTCACGGGCGCTAGTCCTACCCACACAAGTGAGGTATCATTTTTATCGGAAGACTTGGGGGAACGCTGGGTGGAAGGAAATTTGTGGCTCCTCTCAGATTCCAGAACTTTCTGCCACAAAAATGTGAGGAACATGTGTTTTTTTTAGCCAAATTTTGAGGTTTGCAAAGGATTCTGGGTAACAGAACCTGGTCCGAGCCCCACAAGTCACCCCATCTTGGATTCCCCTAGGTCTCTAGTTTGTAGAAATGCACAGGTTTGGTAGGTTTCTCTAGGTGCCGGCTGAGCTAGAGGCCAAAATCTACAGGTAGGCACTTTGCAAAAAACACTTCTGTTTTCTTTCAAAAATTTGGATGTGTCCACGTTGCGCTTTGGGGCATTTCCTGTCGCGGTGTAGGAAAGTACCATCTTGCCTGGCATGTTACCCCATTTTTCACTGTATATATGTTGTTTTAGTTGTATGTGTCACTGGGACCCTGTCAGCCAGGGCCCCAGTTCTCATAAGTGTGCCTGAATGTGTTACCTGTGTAGTGACTAACTGTCTCACTGAGGCTCTGCTAATCAGAACCTCAGTGGTTATGCTCTCTCATTTCTTTCAAATTGTCACTAACAGGCTAGTGACCAATTTTACCAATTTACATTGGCTTACTGGAACACCCTTATAATTCCCTAGTATATGGTACTAAGGTACCCAGGGTATTGGGGTTCCAGGAGATCCCTATGGGCTGCAGCATTTCTTGTGCCACCCATAGGGAGCTCTGACAATTCTTACACAGGCCTGCCATTGCAGCCTGAGTGAAATAACGTCCACGTTATTTCACAGCCATTTTACACTGCACTTAAGTAACTTATAAGTCACCTATATGTCTAACCTTTACCTGGTAAAGGTTAGGTGCAAAGTTACTTAGTGTGAGGGCACCCTGGCACTAGCCAAGGTGCCCCCACATTTGTCAGGGCCAATTCCCTGGACTTTGTGAGTGCGGGGACACCATTACACGCGTGCACTACATACAGGTCACTACCTATATGTAGCTTCACAATGGTAACTCCGAATATGGCCATGTAACATGTCTATGATCATGGAATTGCCCCCTCTATGCCATCCTGGCATAGTTGGCACAATCCCATGATCCCAGTGGTCTGTAGCACAGACCCGGGTACTGCCAAACTGCCTTTTCAGGGGTTTCACTGCAGCTGCTGCTGCTGCCAACCCCTCAGACAGGCTTCTGCCCTCCTGGGGTCCAGCCAGGCCTGGCCCAGGATGGCAGAACAAAGGACTTCCTCTGAGAGAGGGTGTTACACCCTCTCCCTTTGGAAAATGGTGTGAAGGCAGGGGAGGAGTAGCCTCCCCCAGCCTCTGGAAATGCTTTCATGGGCACATTTGGTGCCCATTTCTGCATAAGCCAGTCTACACCGGTTCAGGGACCCCTTAGCCCTGCTCTGGTGCGAAACTGGACAAAGGAAAGGGGAGTGACCACTCCCCTGACCTGCACCTCCCCTCCAGTGTGCTCCAGACCTCTGCCATCTTGGAAACAGAGGTGCTGCTGGCACACTGGACTGCTCTGAGTGGCCAGTGCCACCAGGTGACGTCAGAGACTCCTTCTGATAGGCTCCTTCAGGTGTTGCTAGCCTATCCTCTCTCCTAGGTAGCCAAACCCTCTTTTCTGGCTATTTAGGGTCTCTGTCTCTGGGGATTCTTTAGATAACGAATGCAAGAGCTCATCCGAGTTCCTCTGCATCTCTCTCTTCACCTTCTGCCAAGGAATCGACTGCTGACCGCGCTGGAAGCCTGCAAAACTGCAACATAGTAGCAAAGACGACTACTGCAACTCTGTAACGCTGATCCTGCTGCCTTCTCGACTGTTTTCCTGGTGGTGCATGCTGTGGGGGTAGTCTGCCTCCTCTCTGCACTAGAAGCTCTGAAGAAATCTCCTGTGGGTCGACGGAATCGCCCCCCTGCAACCGCAGGCACCAAAGAACTGCATCACCGGTCCCCTGGGTCTCCTCTCAGCACGACGAGCGAAGTCCCTTGAATCCAGCAACTCTGTCCAAGTGACTCCCACAGTCCAGTGACTTTTCAGTCCAAGTTTGGTGGAGGTAAGTCCTTGCCTCCCCACGCCAGACTGCATTGCTGGGAACCGCGACTTTTTCAGCTACTCCGGCCTCCGTGCACTTCCGGCGGAAATCCTTTGTGCACAGTCCAGCCTGGGTCCACGGCACTCTAACCTGCATTGCACGACCTCCTAAGTTGTTCTCCGGCGACGTGGGACTCCTTTGTGCGACTTCGGGTGAGCACCGTTTCACGCATCCTCGTAGTGCCTGTTTCTGGCACTTCTCTGGGTGCTGCCTGCTGCTGAGAGGGCTCCTTGTCTTGCTCGACGCCCCCTCTGTCCCCTGACGCAATTGGCGACATCCTGGTCCCTCCTGGGCCACAGCAGCATCCAAAAACCCTTACTGCACGATTTGTAGCTAGCAAGGCTTGTTGGCGGTCTTTCGGCGGGAAAACACTTCTGCACGACTCTCCACGGCGTGAGGGATCCGTCCTCCAAAGGGGAAGTCTCTAGCCCTTGTCGTTCCCGCAGAAACCTAAGCTTCTACTGTCCAGTAGCAGCTTCTTTGCACCCACAGCTGGCATTTCCTTGGCATCTGCCCATCTCCGACTTGCTTGTGACTTTTGGACTTGGTCCCCTTGTTTCACAGGTACCCTCGACTGGAAATCCATTGTTGTTGCATTGCTGGTTTGTGTCTTTCCTGCAGAATTCCCCTATCACGACTTCTATGTCCTTTGGGGAACTTTAGTGCACTTTGCACTCACTTTTCAGGGTCTTGGGGTGGGCTATTTTTCTAACCCTTGCTATTTTCTAATAGTCCCAGCGACCCTCTACAAGGCCACATAGGTTTGGGGTCCATTCGTGGTTCGCATTCCACTTTTGGAGTATATGGTTTGTGTTGCCCCTATCCCTATGTGTCCCCATTGCATCCTATTGTAACTATACATTGTTTGCACTGTTTTCTAATACTATTACTGCATATTTTGGTATTGTGTACATATATCTTGTGTATATTTGCTATCCTCATACTGAGGGTACTCACTGAGATACTTTTGGCATATTGTCATAAAAATAAAGTACCTTTATTTTTAGTTTAACTGTGTATTGTGTTTTCTTATGATATTGTGCATATGACACTTGTGGTACTGTAGGAGCTTCACTCGTCTCCTAGTTCAGCCTAAGCTGCTCTGCTAAGCTAACATTATCTATCAGCCTATGCTGCTAGACACCCTATACACTAATAAGGGATAACTGGGCCTGGTGCAAGGTGCAAGTACCCCTTGGTACTCACTACAAGCCAGTCCAGCCTCCTACATTGGTTGTGCAGCGGTGGGATAAGTGCTTTGAGACTACTTACCACTCTTGTCATTGTACTTTTCATAAGAGAAAAATATACAAAACAAGTTCAGTGTGTGTACACATAACTAAAAAGTTTTGCATTTCCTCTTTTCACTCTTTTCTAAGTGCTGAAAAGTACTTCTAAACTTTCTAAAAGTTCTAAAAAGTTTTAAAAGTTTTTTTTTCTATCTTTCTAAAAGCTCTGACAAACTTTTTTCTCTTTTTTTATCACTTTAACTCTCTCTAAAAATGTCTGGCACAGGCCAAAATGTTGATCTGTCCAAACTTGCATATGATCACCTTAGCTGGAAAGGAGCAAGGAGTCTCTGCATAGAGAGAGGTTTGAGTGTAGGGAAGAATCCTTCCTTGGAATTGTTACTTAACATGCTTAGAGAACAAGATAAGGCCAAAAGGGCCCCATCTGTTGAAAAAGTAGCTAATGGTTCCCAATCTGATCCAGGGACACCCCTAGGAAAAGATTCAGGAAAGAAACTTCAGAGCCTGCCCATTACTAGACAGTCTAGCATAGTTGGTACTGATGTTGAGTCACACCACACAGATAGTGTTGTCTCACATCATAGCAAGAGCATTCATTCTCACCACAGTAGAAGTGATGTTTCTGTTAACCAAGCTGTTAGGGTGCCTTCTGTAAGGGATAGGTCTCCTTCTGTCCATTCTCATCATACTTCTGTTTCAGGACATGTCCCTCCCACCCACCCTGATGACAGATTGTTAGAAAGGGAGCTCAATAGATTGAGAGTGGAACAAACCAGACTGAAGCTCAAGAAGCAACAGCTGGATTTGGATAGTCAGACTTTAGAAGTAGAGAAGGAGAGACAGAAGTTGGGTTTAGAAACCCATGGTGGCAGCAGCAGTATTCCCCATAGTCATCCTGCAAAAGAGCATGATTCTAGGAATCTGCACAAGATAGTTCCCCCTTATAAGGAGGGGGATGACATTAACAAGTGGTTTGCTGCACTTGAGAGGGCCTGTGCTGTACAGGACGTCCCTCAAAGGCAGTGGGCTGCTATCCTATGGCTATCATTTAGTGGAAAAGGTAGGGATAGGCTCCTTACTGTGAAAGAAAGTGAAGCCAATGATTACAAAGTTCTTAAGAATGCACTCCTGGATGGTTATGGCTTAACCACTGAACAATACAGGATAAAGTTCAGAGAGACCAAAAAGGAGTCTTCACAAGACTGGGTTGATTTCATTGACCATTCAGTGAAGGCCTTGGAGGGGTGGTTACATGGCAGTAAAGTTACTGATTATGACAGCCTGTATAACTTGATCCTGAGAGAGCATATTCTTAATAATTGTGTGTCTGATTTGTTGTACCAGTACTTGGTGGACTCTGATCTGACCTCTCCCCAAGAATTGGGAAAGAAGGCAGACAAATGGGTCAGAACAAGGGTGAACAGAAAAGTTCATACAGGGGGTGACAAAGATGGCAACAAGAAGAAGGATGGTAAGTCTTCTGACAAGGGTGGGGACAAATCTAAAAAAGAGTCTTCATCTGGCCCACAAAAACACTCTGGTGGGGGTGGTGGGCCCAAATCCTCTTCTAATCAAAACAAAGAAAAGAAACCATGGTGCTATTTATGTAAAATAAAAGGCCATTGGACAACAGATCCCAGTTGTCCAAAGAAAAGCACCAAGCCTCCTACCACTACAACCCCTACTGCTACACCTAGTGTCCTTACTAATAGCAGTGGTGGTGGGAGCAAACCTACTAATAGCCAATCCAAGGGAGTAGCTGGGCTCACTTTTGGTAACTTAGTTGGGGTTGGTCTTGTTAGGGAGACCACAGAGGCTGTGTTAGTCTCTGAGGGGGCTATTGATTTAGCCACCTTAGTTGCTTGTCCCCTTAATATGGATAAGTACAAGCAGCTACCCCTAATAAATGGTGTTGAGGTTCAGGCCTACAGGGACACTGGTGCCAGTGTGACTATGGTCATAGAGAAACTGGTCCACCCTGAACAACACCTACTTGGTCACCAGTACCAAGTAACCGATGCTCACAACAACACACTTAGCCACCCCATGGCTGTTGTAAATCTCAACTGGGGGGGGGGGTTTACTGGTCCAAAGAAAGTTGTGGTAGCCACAGATTTACCTGTAGACTGTCTACTAGGAAATGAGTTGGAGACATCAGCTTGGTCAGATGTGGAGTTAGAGGCCCATGCAGCAATGCTGGGCATCCCAGGGCATATTTTTGCTTTAACCAGGGCTCAGGCCAAAAAGCAAAAAGGACAGGGAAGCTTGGATCCTGGAACAATGGACCAAGTGCTCCCTAAAGCTAGGGCTAGTAGAAGTAAAGCACTTCCTACTATCCCTCCCTCTACAGTGGATTCTACTTCTGAGGAAGAAGAATTTCCACCCTGTGCAGAACCTACACCAGAGGAGCTAGAAGCAGACACTGCTGAGCTTTTGGGTGAAGGGGGGCCTGCCAGGGAGGAGCTGAGTGTGGCACAGCAGACCTGTCCCACACTAGAGGGTCTAAGACAGCAAGCTGTCAAACAAGCTAATGGGGATGTCAGTGACTCTCACAGAGTTTACTGGGAGGACAACCTCTTGTACACTGAAGCAAGGGATCCTAAACCTGGAACTGCCAGGAGGTTAGTGATCCCTCAGGAGTACAGAAAGTTCCTCCTAACTCTAGCCCACGACGTTCCCCTAGCTGGACATCTGGGACAAATGAAAACTTGGGACAGACTTGTTCCCTTGTTTCATTGGCCTAGGATGTCTGAGGACACAAAGGAATTTTGTAAGTCCTGTGAAACCTGTCAAGCCAGTGGCAAGACAGGTGGCACTCCAAAGGCACCCCTTATCCCACTGCCTGTGGTTGGGGTTCCCTTTGAAAGGGTAGGGGTTGACATAGTTGGCCCCCTTGGCCCTCCTACTGCTTCAGGCAATAGGTTTATCATGGTGGTAATGGACCATGCCACCAGATATCCTGAAGCTATTCCTTTAAGGACCACTACAGCACCTGCAGTGGCAAAGGCCCTCCTGGGAATATTTTCAAGGGTGGGCCTCCCAAAGGAAGTAGTATCAGACAGGGGAAGCAATTTCATGTCTGCATACTTAAAGGCCATGTGGAAGGAGTGTGGGGTGACTTACAAGTTCACTACGCCCTGTCATCCACAAACAAATGGACTGGTGGAGAGATTTAACAAAACTCTCAAAGGCATGATTATGGGTCTCCCTGAAAAACTCCGCAGGAGATGGGATATCCTGTTACCATGCCTCCTTTTTGCCTACAGGGAGGTACCCCAGAAAGGAGTGGGCTTCAGCCCCTTTGAACTCCTCTTTGGACACCATGTTAGGGGTCCACTAACACTTGTCAAGGAGGGTTGGGAACAACCTTTAAAAGCTCCAAAACAAGATATTGTGGATTATGTACTTGGCCTCAGATCAAGGATGGCTGAGTATATGAAAAAGGCCAGTAAAAACCTTCAGGCCAGCCAAGAGCTCCAAAAGCAATGGCATGACCAGAAGGCTGTTTTGGTTCAGTACAAACCAGGGCAGAAAGTGTGGGTCTTGGAGCCTGTGGCCCCAAGAGCACTCCAAGATAAATGGAGTGGACCCCACACAATTGTTGAGAAAAAGGGTGAAGTCACCTATTTAGTTGACTTAGGCACTGCCAGGAGTCCCCTTAGGGTGCTCCATGTCAATCGCCTGAAACCCTACTATGATAGGGCTGATCTCACCCTGCTCATGGCAACTGATGAGGGACTGGAAGAAGACAGTGATCCTCTACCTGATCTCTTCTCTTCCACAGAACAAGATGCTCTAGTGGAAGGTGTAGTTTTGGCTGATTGTCTTACTGCTGAGCAGAAAGACCATTGCATAAATCTCCTGGGTCAGTTTTCTGAACTCTTCTCTACTGTGCCAGGTACCACTTCTTGGTGTGAGCACACTATAGATACTGGAGACAGTTTGCCTGTCAAAAGTAAGATCTATAGGCAGCCTGACCATGTCAGGGACAGCATAAAGCAAGAGGTGCAGAAAATGTTAGAACTGGGAGTGGTTGAGCACTCTGAAAGTCCATGGGCTTCTCCTGTGGTACTTGTACCAAAACCTCATTCCAAGGATGGAAAGAAAGAAATGCGGTTTTGTGTAGACTACAGAGGTCTCAACCAGGTAACCAAAACAGATGCTCACCCTATACCCAGGGCAGATGAGCTCATAGATACACTGGCATCTGCCAAGTATCTAAGCACTTTTGATTTGACTGCAGGGTATTGGCAGATCAAATTATCAGAAGATGCTAAACCTAAAACTGCATTTTCAACCATTGGAGGCCATTACCAATTTACAGTAATTCCTTTTGGATTGAAAAATGCACCTGCCACTTTTCAGAGGTTGGTGAACACAGTCTTGCAAGGGCTGGAAGCTTTTAGTGCAGCATATTTGGACGATATAGCTGTCTTTAGCTCCAGCTGGGATGGTCACCTGGTCCACCTATGGAAAGTTTTGGAGGCTCTGCAAAAGGCAGGCCTTACTATCAAGGCTTCAAAGTGCCAGATAGGGCAGGGAAAGGTGGTTTATCTGGGACACCTTGTTGGTGGGGAACAGAATGCACCACTTCAGGGGAAAATCCAAACTATTATAGATTGGGTTCCCCCTACTACTCAGACTCAGGTGAGAGCCTTCCTAGGCCTCACTGGGTATTACAGGAGGTTCATTAAGAACTATGGCTCCATTGCAGCCCCTCTTAATGACCTCACATCCAAGAAAATGCCTAAAAAGGTATTATGGACAGCAAACTGTCAGAAAGCTTTTGAGGAGCTGAAGCAGGCCATGTGCTCTGCACCTGTCCTGAAAAGCCCTTGTTACTCTAAACAATTCTATGTCCAAACTGATGCATCTGAATTAGGAGTAGGGGCAGTCCTATCACAACTTAATTCTGAGGGCCAGGATCAACCTGTTGCTTTTATTAGTAGAAGGTTGCCCCCTAGAGAAAAGCGTTGGTCTGCCATTGAGAGGGAGGCCTTTGCTGTGGTCTGGGCACTGAAGAAGTTGAGGCCATACCTGTTTGGCACTCACTTCATTGTTCAGACAGACCACAAACCTCTACTTTGGCTAAAACAAATGAAAGGTGAAAATCCTAAATTATTGAGGTGGTCCATATCCCTACAGGGAATGGACTATACAGTGGAACATAGACCTGGGAGTAGCCACTCCAATGCAGATGGACTCTCCAGATATTTCCACTTAGACAATGAAGACTCATCAGGTCATGGCTAGTCTTATTGTCCTTCGTTTGGGGGGGGGGTTGTGTAGGAAAGTACCATCTTGCCTGGCATGTTACCCCCATTTTTCACTGTATATATGTTGTTTTAGTTGTATGTGTCACTGGGACCCTGTCAGCCAGGGCCCCAGTGCTCATAAGTGTGCCTGAATGTGTTACCTGTGTAGTGACTAACTGTCTCACTGAGGCTCTGCTAATCAGAACCTCAGTGGTTATGCTCTCTCATTTCTTTCAAATTGTCACTAACAGGCTAGTGACCAATTTTACCAATTTACATTGGCTTACTGGAACACCCTTATAATTCCCTAGTATATGGTACTAAGGTACCCAGGGTATTGGGGTTCCAGGAGATCCCTATGGGCTGCAGCATTTCTTGTGCCACCCATAGGGAGCTCTGACAATTCTTACACAGGCCTGCCATTGCAGCCTGAGTGAAATAACGTCCACGTTATTTCACAGCCATTTTACACTGCACTTAAGTAACTTATAAGTCACCTATATGTCTAACCTTTACCTGGTAAAGGTTAGGTGCAAAGTTACTTAGTGTGAGGGCACCCTGGCACTAGCCAAGGTGCCCCCACATTTGTCAGGGCCAATTCCCCGGACTTTGTGAGTGCGGGGACACCATTACACGCGTGCACTACATATATGTCACTACCTATATGTAGCTTCACAATGGTAACTCCGAATATGGCCATGTAACATGTCTATGATCATGGAATTGCCCCCTCTATGCTATCCTGGCATAGTTGGCACAATCCCATGATCCCAGTGGTCTGTAGCACAGACCCTGGTACTGCCAAACTGCCTTTTCAGGGGTTTCACTGCAGCTGCTGCCAACCCCTCAGACAGGCTTCTGCCCTCCTGGGGTCCAGCCAGGCCTGGCCCAGGATGGCAGAACAAAGGACTTCCTCTGAGAGAGGGTGTTACACCCTCTCCCTTTCGAAAATGGTGTGAAGGCAGGGGAGGAGTAGCCTCCCCCAGCCTCTGGAAATGCTTTCATGGGAACATTTGGTGCCCATTTCTGCATAAGCCAGTCTACACCGGTTCAGGGACCCCTTAGCCCTGCTCTGGCGCGAAACTGGACAAAGGAAAGGGGAGTGACCACTCCCCTGACCTGCAACTCCCCTGGGAGGTGCCCAGAGCTCCTCCAGTGTGCTCCAGACCTCTGCCATCTTGGAAACAGAGGTGCTGCTGGCACACTGGACTGCTCTGAGTGGCCAGTGCCACCAGGTGACGTCAGAGACTCCTTCTGATAGGCTCCTTCAGGTGTTGCTAGCCTATCCTCTCTCCTAGGTAGCCAAACCCTCTTTTCTGGCTATTTAGGGTCTCTGTCTCTGGGGATTCTTTAGATAACGAATGCAAGAGCTCATCCGAGTTCCTCTGCATCTCTCTCTTCACCTTCTGCCAAGGAATCGACTGCTGACCGCGCTGGAAGCCTGCAAAACTGCAACATAGTAGCAAAGACGACTACTGCAACTCTGTAACGCTGATCCTGCCGCCTTCTCGACTGTTTTCCTGGTGGTGCATGCTGTGGGGGTAGTCTGCCTCCTCTCTGCACTAGAAGCTCCGAAGAAATCTCCTGTGGGTCGACGGAATCGTCCCCCTGCAACCGCAGGCACCAAAGAACTGCATCACCGGTCCCCTGGGTCTCCTCTCAGCACGACGAGCGAAGTCCCTTGAATCCAGCAACTCTGTCCAAGTGACTCCCACAGTCCAGTGACTCTTCAGTCCAAGTTTGGTAGAGGTAAGTCCTTGCCTCCCCACGCCAGACTGCATTGCTGGGAACCGTGACTTTTGCAGCTACTCCGGCCTCTGTGCACTTCCGGCGGAAATCCTTTGTGCACAGTCCAGCCTGGGTCCACGGCACTCTAACCTGCATTGCACGACCTCCTAAGTTGTTCTCCGGCGATGTGGGACTCCTTTGTGCGACTTCGGGTGAGCACCGTTTCACGCATCCTCGTAGTGCCTGTTTCTGGCACTTCTCCGGGTGCTGCCTGCTGCTGAGAGGGCTCCTTATCTTGCTCGACGCCCCCTATGTCCCCTGACGAAATTAGAGACATCCGGGTCCCACTTGGGCCACAGCAGCATCCAAAAACCCTTACTGCACGATTTGTAGCTAGCAAGGCTAGTTGGCGGTCTTTCGGCGGGAAAACACTTCTGCACGACTCTCCACGTCGTGAGGGATCCGTCCTCCAAAGGGGAAGTCTCTAGCCCTTGTTGTTCCTGCAGAAACCTAAGCTTCTACTGTCCAGTAGCAGCTTCTTTGCACCCACAGCTGGCATTTCCTGGGCATCTGCCCATCTCCGACTTGCTTGTGACTTTTGGACTTGGTCCCCTTGTTCCACAGGTACCCTCGACTGGAAATCCATTGTTGTTGCATTGCTGGTTTGTGTCTTTCCTGCAGAATTCCCCTATCACGACTTCTATGTCCTTTGGGGAACTTTAGTGCACTTTGCACTCACTTTTCAGGGTCTTGGGGTGGGCTATTTTTCTAACCCTTGCTATTTTCTAATAGTCCCAGCGACCCTCTACAAGGTCACATAGGTTTGGGGTCCATTCGTGGTTCGCATTCCACTTTTGGAGTATATGGTTTGTGTTGCCCCTATCCCTATGTGTCCCCATTGCATCCTATTGCAACTATACATTGTTTGCACTGTTTTCTAATACTATTACTGCATATTTTGGTATTGTGTACATATATCTTGTGTATATTTGCTATCCTCATACTGAGGGTACTCACTGAGATACTTTTGGCACATTGTCATAAAAATAAAGTACCTTTATTTTTAGTATAACTGTGTATTGTGTTTTCTTATGATATTGTGCATATGACACTTGTGGTACTGTAGGAGCTTCACTCGTCTCCTAGTTCAGCCTAAGCTGCTCTGCTAAGCTACCATTATCTATCAGCCTATGCTGCTAGACACCCTATACACTAATAAGGGATAACTGGGCCTGGTGCAAGATGCAAGTACCCCTTGGTACTCACTACAAGCCAGTCCAGCCTCCTACACGCGGGCGCTAGGCCTACCCACACAAGTGAGGTATCATTTTTATCGGGAGACTTGGGGGAACGCTGGGTGGAAGGAAATTTGTGGCTCCTCTCAGATTCCAGAACTTTCTGCCACAGGAATGTGAGGAACATGTGTTTTTTTAGCCAAATTTTGAGGTTTGCAAAGGATTCTGGGTAACAGAACCTGGTCCGAGCCCCACAAGTCACCCCATCTTGGATTCCCCTAGGTCTCTAGTTTTCAGAAATGCACAGGTTTGATAGATTTCCCTAGGTGCCGGCTGAGCTAGAGGCCAAAATCTACAGGTAGGCACTTTGCAAAAAACACCTCTGTTTTCTTTCAAAAATTTGGATGTGTCCACGTTGCGCTTTGGGGCGTTTCCTGTCGCGGGCGCTAGTCCTACCCACACAAGTGAGGTATCATTTTTATCGGGAGACTTAGGGGAACGCTGGGTGGAAGGAAATTTGTGGCTCCTCTCAGATTCCAGAACTTTCTGCCACAGAAATGTGAGGAACATGTGTTTTTTTGCCAAATTTTGAGGTTTGCAAAGGATTCTGGGTAACAGAACCTGGTCCGAGCCCCACAAGTCACCCCATCTTGGATTCCCCTAGGTCTCTAGTTTTAATAAATGCACAGGTTTGGTAGGTTTCCCTAGGTGCCAGCTGAGCTAGAGGCCAAAATCTACAGGTAGGCACTTTGGAAAAAACACCTCTGTTTTCTTTCAAAAATTTGGATGTGTCCACGTTGCATATTGGGGCGTTTCCTGTTGCGGGCGCTAGGCCTACCCACACAAGTGAGGTATCATTTTTATCGGGAGACTTGGGGGAACGCTGGGTGGAAGGAAATTTGTGGCTCCTCTCAGATTCCAGAACTTTCTGCCACAGAAATGTGAGGAACATGTGTTTTTTTAGCCAAATTTTGAGGTTTGCAAAGGATTCTGGGTAACAGAACCTGGTCCGAGCCCCACAAGTCACCCCATCTTGGATTCCCCTAGGTCTCTAGTTTTCAGAAATGCACAGGTTTGGTAGGTTTCCCTAGGTGCCGGCTGAGCTAGAGGCCAAAATCTACAGGTAGGCACTTTGCAAAAAACACCTCTGTTTTCTTTTAAAAATTTGGATGTGTCCACGTTACACTTTGGGGCGTTTCCTGTCACGGGCGCTAGTCCTTCCCACACAAGTGAGGTATCATTGTTATCGGGAGACTTGGGGGAAGGCTGGGTGGAAGGAAATTTGTGGCTCCTCTCAGATTCCAGAACTTTCTGCCACAGAAATGTGAGGAACATGTGTTTTTTTAGCCAAATTTTGAGGTTTGCAAAGGATTCTGGGTAACAGAACCTGGTCCGAGCCCCACAAGTCACCCCATCTTGGATTCCCCTATGTCTCTAGTTTTTTCAGAAATGCACAGGTTTGGTAGGTTTCCCTAGGTGCCGGCTAAGCTAGAGGCCAAAATCTACAGGTAGGCACTTTCGAAAAAACACCTCTGTTTTCTTTCAAAAATTTGGATGTGTCCACGTTGAATTTTGGGGCGTTTTCTGTTGCGGGCGCTAGGCCTACCCACACAAGTGAGGTAGCATTTTTATCGGGAGACTTGGGGGAACGCTGGGTGGAAGGAAATTTGTGGCTCCTCTCAGATTCCAGAACTTTCTGACACAGAAATGTGAGGAATATGTGTTTTTTTGCCAAATTTTGACATTTGCAAAGGATTCTGGGTAACAGAACCTGGTCCGAGCCCCACAAGCACCCCATCTTGGATTCCCCTAGGTCTCTAGTTTTCAGAAATGCACAGGTTTGGTAGGTTTCCCTAGGTGTCGGCTGAGCTAGAGGCCAAAATCTACAGGTAGGCACTTCTCAAAAAACACCTCTGTTTTCTTCCAAAAATTTTGATGTGTCCACGTTGCGCTTTGGGGCGTTTCCTGTCGCGGGCGCTAGGCCTACCCACACAAGTGAGGTATCATTTTTATCGGGAGACTTGGGGGAACGCTGGGTGGAAGGAAATTTGTGGCTCCTCTCAGATTCCAGAACTTTCTGCCACAGGAATGTGAGGAACATGTGTTTTTTTAGCCAAATTTTGAGGTTTGCAAAGGATTCTGGGTAACAGAACCTGGTCCGAGCCCCACAAGTCACCCCATCTTGGATTCCCCTAGGTCTCTAGTTTTCAGAAATGCACAGGTTTGATAGATTTCCCTAGGTGCCGGCTGAGCTAGAGGCCAAAATCTACAGGTAGGCACTTTGCAAAAAACACCTCTGTTTTCTTTCAAAAATTTGGATGTGTCCACGTTGCGCTTTGGGGCGTTTCCTGTCGCGGGCGCTAGTCCTACCCACACAAGTGAGGTATCATTTTTATCGGGAGACTTAGGGGAACGCTGGGTGGAAGGAAATTTGTGGCTCCTCTCAGATTCCAGAACTTTCTGCCACAGAAATGTGAGGAACATGTGTTTTTTTGCCAAATTTTGAGGTTTGCAAAGGATTCTGGGTAACAGAACCTGGTCCGAGCCCCACAAGTCACCCCATCTTGGATTCCCCTAGGTCTCTAGTTTTAAAAAAATGCACAGGTTTGGTAGGTTTCCCTAGGTGCCAGCTGAGCTAGAGGCCCAAATCTACAGGTAGGCACTTTGGAAAAAACACCTCTGTTTTCTTTCAAAAATTTGGATGTGTCCACGTTGCATATTGGGGCGTTTCCTGTTGCGGGCGCTAGGCCTACCCACACAAGTGAGGTATCATTTTTATCGGGAGACTTGGGGGAACGCTGGGTGGAAGGAAATTTGTAGCTCCTCTCAGATTCCAGAACTTTCTGCCACAGAAATGTGAGGAACATGTGTTTTTTTAGCCAAATTTTGAGGTTTGCAAAGGATTCTGGGTAACAGAACCTGGTCCGAGCCCCACAAGTCACCCCATCTTGGATTCCCCTAGGTCTCTAGTTTTCAGAAATGCACAGGTTTGGTAGGTTTCCCTAGGTGCCGGCTGAGCTAGAGGCCAAAATCTACAGGTAGGCACTTTGCAAAAAACACCTCTGTTTTCTTTTAAAAATTTGGATGTGTCCACGTTACACTTTGGGGCGTTTCCTGTCACGGGCGCTAGTCCTTCCCACACAAGTGAGGTATCATTGTTATCGGGAGACTTGGGGGAAGGCTGGGTGGAAGGAAATTTGTGGCTCCTCTCAGATTCCAGAACTTTCTGCCACAGAAATGTGAGGAACATGTGTTTTTTTAGCCAAATTTTGAGGTTTGCAAAGGATTCTGGGTAACAGAACCTGGTCCGAGCCCCACAAGTCACCCCATCTTGGATTCCCCTATGTCTCTAGTTTTTTCAGAAATGCACAGGTTTGGTAGGTTTCCCTAGGTGCCGGCTGAGCTAGAGGCCAAAATCTACAGGTAGGCACTTTCGAAAAAACACCTCTGTTTTCTTTCAAAAATTTGGATGTGTCCACGTTGAATTTTGGGGCGTTTTCTGTTGCGGGCGCTAGGCCTACCCACACAAGTGAGGTAGCATTTTTATCGGGAGACTTGGGGGAACGCTGGGTGGAAGGAAATTTGTGGCTCCTCTCAGATTCCAGAACTTTCTGACACAGAAATGTGAGGAATATGTGTTTTTTTGCCAAATTTTGACATTTGCAAAGGATTCTGGGTAACAGAACCTGGTCCGAGCCCCACAAGCACCCCATCTTGGATTCCCCTAGGTCTCTAGTTTTCAGAAATGCACAGGTTTGGTAGGTTTCCCTAGGTGTCGGCTGAGCTAGAGGCCAAAATCTACAGGTAGGCACTTCTCAAAAAACACCTCTGTTTTCTTCCAAAAATTTTGATGTGTCCACGTTGCGCTTTGGGGCGTTTCCTGTCGCGGGCGCTAGGCCTACCCACACAAGTGAGGTATCATTTTTATCGGGAGACTTGGGGGAACGCTGGGTGGAAGGAAATTTGTGGCTCCTCTCAGATTCCAGAACTTTCTGCCACAGGAATGTGAGGAACATGTGTTTTTTTAGCCAAATTTTGAGGTTTGCAAAGGATTCTGGGTAACAGAACCTGGTCCGAGCCCCACAAGTCACCCCATCTTGGATTCCCCTAGGTCTCTAGTTTTCAGAAATGCACAGGTTTGATAGATTTCCCTAGGTGCCGGCTGAGCTAGAGGCCAAAATCTACAGGTAGGCACTTTGCAAAAAACACCTCTGTTTTCTTTCAAAAATTTGGATGTGTCCACGTTGCGCTTTGGGGCGTTTCCTGTCGCGGGCGCTAGTCCTACCCACACAAGTGAGGTATCATTTTTATCGGGAGACTTAGGGGAACGCTGGGTGGAAGGAAATTTGTGGCTCCTCTCAGATTCCAGAACTTTCTGCCACAGAAATGTGAGGAACATGTGTTTTTTTGCCAAATTTTGAGGTTTGCAAAGGATTCTGGGTAACAGAACCTGGTCCGAGCCCCACAAGTCACCCCATCTTGGATTCCCCTAGGTCTCTAGTTTTAAAAAATGCACAGGTTTGGTAGGTTTCCCTAGGTGCCAGCTGAGCTAGAGGCCCAAATCTACAGGTAGGCACTTTGGAAAAAACACCTCTGTTTTCTTTCAAAAATTTGGATGTGTCCACGTTGCATATTGGGGCGTTTCCTGTTGCGGGCGCTAGGCCTACCCACACAAGTGAGGTATCATTTTTATCGGGAGACTTGGGGGAACGCTGGGTGGAAGGAAATTTGTGGCTCCTCTCAGATTCCAGAACTTTCTGCCACAGAAATGTGAGGAACATGTGTTTTTTTAGCCAAATTTTGAGGTTTGCAAAGGATTCTGGGTAACAGAACCTGGTCCGAGCCCCACAAGTCACCCCATCTTGGATTCCCCTAGGTCTCTAGTTTTCAGAAATGCACAGGTTTGGTAGGTTTCCCTAGGTGCCGGCTGAGCTAGAGGCCAAAATCTACAGGTAGGCACTTTGCAAAAAACACCTCTGTTTTCTTTTAAAAATTTGGATGTGTCCACGTTACACTTTGGGGCGTTTCCTGTCACGGGCGCTAGTCCTTCCCACACAAGTGAGGTATCATTGTTATCGGGAGACTTGGGGGAAGGCTGGGTGGAAGGAAATTTGTGGCTCCTCTCAGATTCCAGAACTTTCTGCCACAGAAATGTGAGGAACATGTGTTTTTTTAGCCAAATTTTGAGGTTTGCAAAGGATTCTGGGTAACAGAACCTGGTCCGAGCCCCACAAGTCACCCCATCTTGGATTCCCCTATGTCTCTAGTTTTTTCAGAAATGCACAGGTTTGGTAGGTTTCCCTAGGTGCCGGCTGAGCTAGAGGCCAAAATCTACAGGTAGGCACTTTCGAAAAAACACCTCTGTTTTCTTTCAAAAATTTGGATGTGTCCACGTTGAATTTTGGGGCGTTTTCTGTTGCGGGCGCTAGGCCTACCCACACAAGTGAGGTAGCATTTTTATCGGGAGACTTGGGGGAACGCTGGGTGGAAGGAAATTTGTGGCTCCTCTCAGATTCCAGAACTTTCTGACACAGAAATGTGAGGAATATGTGTTTTTTTGCCAAATTTTGACGTTTGCAAAGGATTCTGGGTAACAGAACCTGGTCCGAGCCCCACAAGCACCCCATCTTGGATTCCCCTAGGTCTCTAGTTTTCAGAAATGCACAGGTTTGGTAGGTTTCCCTAGGTGTCGGCTGAGCTAGAGGCCAAAATCTACAGGTAGGCACTTTGCAAAAAACACCTCTTTTTTCTTTCAAAAATTTGGATGTGTCCACGTTGCATTTTGGGGCGTTTCCTGTCGCAGACGCTAGGCCTACCCACACAAGTGAGGTATCATTTTTATCGGGAGACTTGGGGAAACGCTGGGTGGAAGGAAATTTGTGGCTCCTCTCAGATTCCAGAACTTTGTGCCACAGAAATGTGAGGAACATGTGTTTTTTTAGCCAAATTTTGAGGTTTGCAAAGGATTCTGGGTAACAGAACCTGGTCCGAGCCCCACAAGTCACCCCATCTTGGATTCCCCTAGGTCTCTAGTTTTCAGAAATGCACAGGTTTGGTAGGTTTCCCTAGGTGCCGGCTGAGCTAGAGGCCAAAATCTACAGGTAGGCACTTTGCAAAAAACACCTCTGTTTTCTTTCAAAAATGTGGATGTGTCCACGTTGCGCTTTGGGGCGTTTCGTGTCGCGGGCGCTAGGCCTACCCACACAAGTGGGGTATCATTTTTATCGGGAGACTTGGGGGAACGTTGGGTGGAAGGAAATTTGTGGCTCCTCTCAGATTCCAGAACTTTCTGCCACAGAAATGTGAGGAACATGTGTTTTTTTAGCCATATTTTGAGGTTTGCAAAGAATTCTGGGTAACAGAACCTGGTCCGAGCCCCACAAGTCACCCCATCTTGGATTCCCCTAGGTCTCTAGTTTTCAGAAATGCACAGGTTTGGTAGGTTTCCCTAGGTGCCGGCTGAGCTAGAGGCCAAAATCTACAGGTAGGCACTTTGCAAAAAACACCTCTGTTTTCTTTCAAAAATTTGGATGTGTCCACGTTGCGCTTTGGGGCGTTTCCTGTCGCGGGCGCTAGGCCTACCCACACATGTGAGGTATCATTTTTATCGGGAGACTTGGGGGAACGCTGGGTGGAAGGAAATTTGTGGCTCCTCTCAGATTCCATAACTTTTTGCCACAGAAATGTGAGGAACATGTGTTTTTTTAGGCAAATTGTGAGGTTTGGAAAGGATTCTGGGTAACAGAACCTGGTCCGAGCCCCACAAGTCACCCCATCTTGGATTCCCCTAGGTCTCTACTTTTCAGAAATGCACAGGTTTGGTAAGTTTCCCTAGGTGCTGGCTGAGCTAGAGGCCAAAATCTACAGGTAGGCACTTTGCAAAAAACACCTCTGTTTTCTTTCAAAAATTTGGATGTGTCCACGTTGCGCTTTGGGGTGTTTCCTGTCGCGGGCGCTAGGCCTACCCACACAAGTGAGGTATCATTTTTATCGGGAGACTTGGGGGAACACTGGGTGGAAGGAAATTTGTGGCTCCTCTCAGATTCCAGAACTTTCTGCCACAGAAATATGAGGAACATGTGTTTTTTTAGCCAAATTTTGAGGTTTGCAAAGGATTCTGGGTAACAGAACCTGGTCCGAGCCCCAGAAGTCACCCCATCTTGGATTCCCCTAGGTCTCTAGTGTTCAGAAATGCACAGGTTTGGTAGGTTTCCCTAGGTGCCGGCTGAGCTAGAGGCCAAAATCTACAGGTAGGCACTTTGCAAAAAACACCTCTGTTTTCTTTAAAAAATTTGGATGTGTCCACGTTGCGCTTTGGGGCGTTTCCTGTCACGGGCGCTAGGCCTACCCACACAAGTGAGGTATCATTTTCATCGGGAGACTTGGGGGAACATAGATTAGGAAAACAAGTGTTATTGCCCCTTGTCTTTCTCTACATTTTGTCCTTCCAAATACAGGAGAGTGTGTAAAAAAGATATCTATTTGAGAAATGCCCTGTAATTCACATGCTAGTATGGTCACCCCGGAATTCAGAGATGTGCAAATAACCACTGCTCCTCAACACCTTATCTTGTGCCCTTTTTGGAAATACAAAGGTTTTCTTGATAGCAATTTTTTACTCTTTATATTTCAGCAAATGAATTGCTGTATACCCGGTATAGAATGAAAACGCACTGCAGGGTGCAGCTCATTTATTGGCTCTGGGTTCCTCGGGTTCTTGATGAACCTACAAGCCCTATATATCCCCGCAACCAGAGGAGTCCAGCAGACGTAACGGTATATTGCTTTCGATAATCTGACATTGCAGGGAAAAGTTACAGAGTAAAACGTAGAGAAAAATTGAGGTTTTTTTCACCTCAATTTCAATATTTTTCTTTTTCAGTTGTTATTTTCTGTAGGAAACCCTTGTAGGATCTACACAAATGACCCCTTGCTGAATTGAGATATTTGTCTATTATTCAGAAATTTTTAGGTTTCTGGGATCCAGCATTGGTTTCATGCTCATTTCTGTCACTGACTGGAAGGAGGCTGAAAGCACAAAAAATTGCAAAAAGTAAAATGCCAAAATTGTGTTGAAAACTTGGGTTTTCTGATTCAAGTCTGCCTGTTCCTGAAAGCTGGGAGGCTGCTGAGTTTAGCACCGCAAACCCTTTGTTGATGCCATTTTCAGGGGAAAAACCACAAGCCTTCTTCTGCAGCCACTTTTTCCAATTTTTTGGAAAAAAACAAAATTTTCACTGTATTTTGGCTAATTTCTTGGCCTCCTTCAGGGGAACCCACAAAGTCTGGGTACCTCTAGAATCCCTAGGATGTTGGAAAAAAAGGATGCAAATTTGGCTTGGTTAGCTTATGTGGACAAAAAGTTATGAGGGCCTAAGCGCGACCTGCCCCAAATAGGCAAAAAAAGGCCTGCACAGGAGGGGGAAAAGGCCTGGCAGCGAAGGGGTTAATCGCAAGCCAGGATCTTTAAATATTCAAGGGCTGACACAGGAAAAATACAGTCCAACTTTGACATGTTGATTGCAGAGATGACAGCACAATGCACGCCTAGACCCAAAGCTGATCTTCACATCCCTCCCTCGAGCATTTACATAATTCTTCAAGCCACCTTGGAGGGTACAGTTCAATGTGAACATACTCGCTTGTGTGCCAGGTGCCCCTATCAGGATTCTCAATTTAAATACCCTGGCAGACACTAGATTACAATGCGCACCACAAAAGACTTATATAAGTACATGAATTATTTATTTAATATGTAATGAGGTGTTAAATGTATTTCAACCGACCTATTCTGTTCTATTTAATTATTCCAGTGATTTAACTTTTTCGTTTCGTTGTCTTTGTCTTCCTAAATGCTAATAATAAAACTGTGTATAGCTGAAAATGCAATGAATTTCTCATTCTTCCAGAGGCGCTCTGCAGCTTGCACTTTGATGGCTCTGCATCAGACCTCCAAGAGGCTTGGGAAGGGGAGTCGAGAGGGCGCTAAGGGGGTACATTTTAGGGTGTAGCAAGATGCTGCTAGAGAAACAGTGGCACTGGAACTATTTTAAAAGTTGGGGCGCTGGCCCTCAACTTCACATTACTAATGTAAAATACATGGTAAAAAAATGAAGCACTAAGAGAAAGTGTTCTAAATGAGCCAAGAACATTCACCACGAGGGTGGAGGAGAGAGCCAAGGGCCCAGTGGTGTATGTTGAAGTACATATTCCACGTATGTGGCTTAAGTGTGGCAGTATTTTATTTAAAGACTTTCTTCATCAAAACTGCCTCCGTGTAACGGAACCACTGCAAACTCAGTTATGATTTGAAAATAATGCAGTTTTGTTTGCTTTTTACAACTTATGATGGTGTCCTGAAAAGGCAGAACTTGGGAGCTGTGGAGTCATAACTCAAATTGACACAGCACTATGAGCCTTTGGCCTCCAGATACACAGGTCCATTGTCAACCACCACCAGTGACCTTTAATTTGGCTGCTATGACTGCTTCGGTGTTATTGGACACATCACGGAAACCTCCTCGCCATCCTGATACATCCAAAACTGAGGTTCTCTTGTAGAGGATTTCCGTCTACAGTCATAAGCAATGATTAGTCCCGCCCATGCGCGGGGATCCCGGAGCATTTCTTTAATCTATCTTCTTAAGCGGAGAATCTCGCCTTTCTTCATGAAGGCCTGTGGTGACACTTAAGACTGAGACAGATAATGCATCCTATATGCCTAGGCTACAAAGACCCAAATCTTCATCATGAAGTCAAAAAGGGCAAATATATTAAAATTGAGGATTGTTAGACTTTTCATCCTTGGCGTGGTTCCCCTAACTTTTTGCCTCTTTTTCCCAGGTTGTTGATGTGTGCTGGACTCTGTTTTTGCTGTTTTTGTTACTCTGGGCACTTTACCATTGCTATCCAGTGCTAAAGTGCAAGTGCTCCTGTGTAAAAATGTGTATGTAATTGGCTCTCCATGATTGGCATATTTGACTTACTGGTAAGTCCCTAGTACAGTGCACTAGAGGTGCCCAGGGCCTGTAAATCAAATGCTACTAGTGGGCCTGCAGCACTGGTTGTGCCACCCACATTAGTAGCCCTGTAAACATGGTTCAGACCTGCCACTGCAGTGTCTGTGTGTGCAGTTTTAAACTGCCCATTCGACTTGGCAACTGCAGGCCTAAACCTTCCCTTTTCTTACATGTAAGACACCCCTAAGGTAGGCCCTAGGTAGCCCAATGGGAAGGGTGCAGTGTATTTTTAAGGTAGGACATATACTAATGTGTTTTATATGTCCTGACAGTGAAATACAGCCAAATCGGTTTTCACTGTTGCAAGGCCTATCTCTCTCATAGGTTAACATGGCGGGGCTATGTTTAAAAATGATTAATGAGTAGATTCCCTTTGGGAGCAGACAGACATGTGGAGTTTGGGGGTCTCTGAGCTGCCAATTTTAAAATACATCTTTTAGTAAAGTTGGTTTTAAGATTGTGTGCTTGAAAATGCCACTTTTAGAAAGTGGGCATTTTATTGCTAAAACCATTCTGTGACTCTGCCTGTTTGTGGATTCCCTGTCTGGGTCAGTTTGACAGTTGGGCAGTTTGCACCTCTCTCTAGACAGTGACACAAAGGGAGCTGGGGTGTAGTCTGCATATCCTGATGAGCCATCTGTGCTAGGAGGGAGGGGAGGAGAGGTCACTTACACCTGAAAGGGCTGTGCCTGCCCTCACACAATGCAGTCTCCAACCCCCTGGTGTGTGTTTGGGGCCTGGGCTGCCCAAGGCAGGATTTCACAAACAAGAGAGACTTTTCTTTAAAGTAAGCCTACTTCAAAGGGCAAAATGGTTATAAGAAGGGCACCCAAACCCACAGACTTTAGATCACTTCTGGACATCAAGAGGAACCTCTGCCTGGAGAAGAGCTGAAGAGCTGAGGAGAAGTGCTGCCCTGCCTGAGACTGTGCTTTGTGGAGCTATCCTGCAGTTGCTGCTTCTGCCTGTGCAAGAGGGCAAAGACTGGACTTTTTGTGCCTTCCTGCTTGTGAAGAAATCTCCAAGGGCTTGTCCTGAGCTTGCCTCCTGTTGTTGAAGTCTCAGGGCAATCAAAGACTTCTCCTGCCAGCACCTGGACTCTCTGCTGAGACTCCTGCCCTGCCAAGTGGTGCCCTATCCAGTTCCTGGGGCCTTGAAAGGTGAAGCTGGCAGACCAAGACTGAAAATCCACGCACAGACTGCCGTGCAGGCAACAATTTGCCGCACCTTCCGAGACGTGGCTGAAAAACGACGCACTGCCGGCTTCGTGGCAGAAATCGAGACTCCACCACAATCGCGGCTGGAAAATCGATGCACGGAGCTGGAAGAACGACGCTCACACCCGCTGACGGAGGCTGTTAATGTTGCAACCCACATTGCGCGGTTTTGCTGAAACCCTGCGGCAGGATTTTCGACGCAAACCTTGCTGGGGGTGGAAAAACAACGCAACGCCTGCCCGGACCCGAGTGCTGCCCGGATCGACGTATCGCTCCCTTGCGGGGAAGATAAACAACGCTCACCGACCCAACCGAAGAAGGAGAAACGATGCAGGAGCTCGCTTGCGGGTGAGAAATCGATGCACCGCTTACCTTTTTCGATGCACACTCGCCCGTGTGGGTTATTTTGACGCGACCCAGGTACATTTTCACGCTAACAGCGTTAGCGTAGTGTTTAAAAGAACATGAAGACTCTTTTTGCTTTTTCAATCAATAACTTGAGTTGTGTATCGTGGATTTTTGTTGTTTTGGTATTGTTTCGTTTAGATACATATTTTCTATTTTTCTAAACCTGTGTTGTGTAATTTTGTAGTGTTTTCATTGAGTTACTGTGTGTGTTGGTACAAATACTTTACACCTAGCACTCTGAAGTTAAGCTTGCCCGCTCACCCCCTTGTCAAGCTACCATGGGGGTGAGCGGGGGTTAGCTAAGGGTGATTCTCCTTTACCCTGACTAGAGTGAGGGTCCTGACAGGGGGTAACCTGACTGCCAACCAAAGACCCCATTTCTAACAAGTATAATTAGGATGTTTTGCAAACACTAAAAATCTCCTTCACAAACCGCTTTTTATGATTGAGGTGAGGAAGAGCAGGATAAAGTAGCCTCATAGGCTGCAATTATATGGCTAATAAAAAGGCTGTGGCTTTAAGAACCCAGATGAAGTGGTATTGTAAATCTCTTCCCAATCCACCGGAGAGGAGCGAGGGTTGCTTATGACTTATCATGGAAATACCCCTTCCAGAGAACAGAAGTTACAGATAAGAAACAATTCCTTCTCTCGTAGGGGATTTCCATGAATAGTCATATGCAATGAATCGAGTAGCAAGCCCATCCTTAAAGATCACAGTAAAGAAGACAGAGGACATGTCGGTAGGTTAGGGGAATAGATTTCTGAGGGAGGCCTGCCCTACTTGAGCATCTGCTCTAGCGTCAGAATCTAGGCAGTAGTGTTTGGTGAACCTGATTTCCAGTTAGCTGCCTTGCCAAATTCTGGAATCTGGATGTTACGCAGTAAAGCAGCAGTAGCCGCTTTTCCTCTAGTAAAATGTGCTTTAGGTTTAGCTATTAGTGGTTGTTAGACTTGGCATCCTTGGCGTGGTCTCCCCTAACTTTTTGCCTCTGCTTTCCTGTAGGAGGCTGACCTGGTTTGTAGTGGGTACCTAAGGTATGTACACCTTATACCAGGTCCAGTTATCCCTTATTAGTGAAATGTAGAAAGTGTCTAGAGGCCTGACTCTCTAGGGGTAGTGTGGATGAGCAGCCAAGGCCTAACTAGGAGACATGCAAAGCTCATGCAATACCACTGTAGTCACACAGTACGCACACACAAAATAAAATACTCAGTGTTACAAAAATAAAGGTACTTTATTTTGGTGACACAAATGCCAAAAATACCATAGAGACTATACTCCCTTAGGAGATAAGTAATACACAAATTATATACACAAGTATGCAGAAATAGCTGTAAAAACAGTTAGGAATTCGCAATAGTTAGAAATGGGCCTAGGGGGAACACCAACCATATACTAAGAAAGTGGAATGCAAAAGTCGGTTTCCCACCTAGGCAAGTGTAGTGTTTAGAGGGGCGCTGGGAGTATTAGGAAACACCAAAGGTAAGTAATAGAACCCATCCCAGAGCCCAGGAAAGCAGGTGTAAATCACAGTAACTTTACTAGAACACACAAGAACACGAGAAAGAAGATTATGCAAGAACCAGAAGAGACTGCAAGACACCAAGGATGGATTCCTGGACCTGTGGAAGAAGGGGACCAAGTCCAAGAAGCACAGAAGAGTCCAGGGAGAACAGGAGCCCCTGCTAACCCGGATGAGGGTGCAAAAGAGGAGCCAACGGTGATGAACAACAGTCAGTATTGCACCCAAGAAGACAGATGCGGGTTCCTGGTTGGTGCAGAAGATGTCCCACGCCGGATTGATTAATGCAGTCTGGTTTGTGTCACTGGATTCCTCCAACAACCCTTGGCACACGCAAAGCATGCGGTTAGTGACAATGGCGCTGCCCAGCACCAGGAGGGGGCTGGTGGACTCTACCCAGGAGAGGGAGTCAGAGGGGGCTCTCAGCAACTCAGAGAGCCCTCAGAAGACCAGGCCGCTTGCACAGGAGTCCCACAGCACGGGGACAAAGAAGGTGCAAAAGGAGGCCCATGCAGCACTAGACAAAGGGGGTCCACGCTGCCGGTGAACCACTCAGGAAGCTGTGCGTCGCAGGATAGAGTGCTGGGTGCTGGAGCTGCACGGTGCACAAAGAACTTCATGGAAGGATGCCAAGAATTCTTGGCAAATGCAAAACATGTGGTGTACGGAGGTACTGTCTTCCATGGGGAGGCAAGCTCTTACCTCCACCAAAGTTGGACAGTTGGACTTCTGGACCGTTGGGACAGCTTCAGTCCACCACCCGTGTTGCTGGATCCACGCACTTCTTCAGGAGAGGGGACCCAAGCCACCAGTCGTCACTGCAGAGGGGTGCCTGCTGAAGCAGGGAAGTGACTCCTTAAGTATGAGGGAGATGCCTTCATTCTTCTGGTGCAGGCTGAAGACAGGCAGTCCTCGGAGGATGCAAAACATGGAAACAGTTGCGGTTTCTGTCAGGAGCTGAAGATCCTATGTTGCAGAAGTCGTCTTTGCTTCTTTGTTGCAGTTTGTAGAGTTCCATGAGGGTCCAAATGCAGTTTCTTTGGTAAGAAGGTGAAGTAAAGGATGCAGAGGATTCCTGCTGGAGTCTTGCAATCCGAATCTGAAGAACCACCCAAGAGAGAGACCCTAAATAGCCCTGAAAGGGGGATTAGTCAGCTACACAGGTAAGCACCTATCAGAGGAGGGCTCTGACGTCACCTGCTGGCACTGGCCACTCAGATGCTCCCAGAGTGCCCTGCCAACTTTGAATCCATGATGGCAAAACCCAGGGACACTCTGGAGGAGCTCTGAGCACCACCCCTGGGGTGGTGATGGACAGGGGAGTGGTCATTCCCCTTTCCTTTGTCCAGTTTCACGCCAGAGCAGGGACTGGGGGTCCCTGAACCAGTGTAGACTGGATTATGTAAGGAGGGCACCACCTGTGACCTTCAAAGCATTTCCAGAGGCTCTGGGAGACTACCCCTCCCATGCCTGTAAAACCTATTTTCTTCCTGGGCTTGAGCTGCTTGAGCAACAGGAGGGTATAAACCTGTCTGTGAGGTGGCAGCAGCTGGAGCTGCCTGGAAAACCTCAGAAGGCTGTAATGGCAGTACGGAGGGTCCTCTAAGGAGTCCCCACAGTGCATGGAATCATACAACCAATGCTTGCAAAAGCCTTGGGGTATGGTTCCACAATGTTTGATACAAAACATGGCCATATTCGGAGTTACCATTGTGAAGCTGTACATAGGTAGTGACCTATGTCCAGTGCATGTGTGAAATTGCATCCCTGCATTCACGAAGTCTGGGAAAATGGTCCTGGACGAAGTGGGGGCACCTCTGCTAGTGCAGGGGTGCCCTCACACACATGTACTCTGAACCTGCACCATTTCACACGGCAGTCCTGTAGATGTCTTTGCATGGGCCCCCTATGGGTTGCAAAAGAAATGCTGCAGCCCGTAGGGATCCCCTGGAACCCCAATGCCCTGGGTACCTTAGTACCGTATACTAGGGACTTAAAGGGGCTGACCAGTATGCCAATTTTGGGTGAAATACTGGGTTACCAGTATGCTGTGACAAAATTTAGAGGCGAGAGAGCATAATCACTGGTGTCCTGATTAGCAGGATTCCCGTCAACACAGTCAAACACACTGACATCAGGCAGAAATTGGGGGTAACATGCCAAAAAGAGGGTACTTTCCTACATTCCCAGGTTGTTGATGTGTGCTGGACTCTGTTTTTGCTGTTTTTGATACTCTGGGCACTTTACCACAGGTAAGCAGTGCTAGAGTGCAAGTGCTCCTGTGTAAAATGTGTGTGTAATTGGCTATCCATGATTGGCATAATTGATTTACTAGTCAGTCCCTAGTAAAGCGCACTAGGGGTGCCCAGGGCTTGTAAATCAAATGCTACTAGTGGGCCAGCAGCACTGGCAGTACCACCCACCGAAGTAGCCCTGTAAACATGACTCAGACCTGCCACTTCAGTGTCTGTGTGCAGTTTTAAACTGCCAATTCGACTTGGCAAGTGTACCCACTTTCCAGGCCAAAGCCTTCCCTTTTTATACATGTAAGGCACCCCTAAGGTAGGCCCTAGTTAGCCCCATGGGCAGGGTGCAGTGTATGTTAAACACTGATGTGTTTTACATGTCCTGATAGTGAAATACTGCCAAATTTGTTTTTTCACTGTTGCAAGGCATATCTCTCTCATAAGTTAACGTGGGGCCTTCCTTTAAATATTATGAAAGTACAGATCCCATTTGAGAGCAGATAGAAATTTCGAGTTTGAGGTCTCTGAACTCACAATTTAAAAATATGTCTGTTAGTGAAGTTGGTTTTTAGATTGTTAGTTTGAAAATGCCACTTTTAGGAAGTAGGCATTTTCTTGCTTAAACCATTCTGTGACTATCCCCTCTAGACAGTGAGACAAAGGGAGCTGGGGTGTAGCCTGCATATCCTGGTAGAGTGGAGGGAGGAGTGGTCACTTACACCTGAATGAGCTGTGCCCGCCCCTCTCACAATGCAGTCTCCAACCCCCTGGTGTGTGACTGGGGCCTGGCCTGGGCAAGGCAGGATCTTGAGAACAACAGAGACTTTCCTTTGAAGTTTGCCTACTTCAAAGGCAGAAAGGGGTATAAGTAGTGGACCCAAAACCCAATAGTTTAGATTTGTTCAAGATCACTTCTGGATTCAAGGGGAACCTCTGCCAAGGAGAAAAGATGAAGAGAAGTGCTGCCCCTGCATGTGACTGTGCTTTGTTGGGCTATCTTGCAGTTGCTACTTCTGCCTGTGAAAGACTGGACTTTGTTGTGCATTCCTGTTTCAGAATAATCTCCAAGGGCTTGAACTGAACTTGCCTCCTATTTTGTAATCTCAGGGGCCATCAAAAACTTCCTCTGCCAGCACCTGGACTCTCTGCTGAGACTCCTGCCCTGCTAGTGATGCCCTATCCAGTCTCTGGGCCCTTGAAAGTTGAAGTGGCAGAGCAAGAGCTGAAAATCCACTCACAGAACGCTGTGCAGGAACATTTTTGATACACCATCTGCAACACAGCTGATAATGCGCCACTGGCTTTGCGGCTGAATTCGATGCTCCACCTCCATCATGGCTGGGAGATCGACGCATCGCGGCTGGAGAAACAACACACAAAACCCGCTTGTGGCTGCTAATAACGACACAACCCCCACGCAGTGCGGTTTTCTAACACTGTGCGACTGGATTTTCCACGCATCGTCCCTGGGTGTGAAAGTCATCCCGACTTTGCACGGATTGAGGTGCCCCATCCGGAAATCGACGCATCACTCTCTTGCAAGGGGGGGAAAACGATGCAGGCCTCCATTGTGAGGAAGGAATCAATGCATCACTGACTTTTTCGACGCAGGCTCCATCGTGCAGTTTTATTTTTTACGCAAACCGGCTACTTTGTGCAAAATCACTGTTTCTATTGCTTTCTATGGAGTGAGACGCATAGGTGATCATTATGACCTTGGTGGTCCTGCCCTTCCACACCTGCGGTTGTTGTCAGATCATCAACAGCGTGGTGGTGCAGGACCACCAAATTATGACCATGGCAGTGAACTGGCTGCATTGCAGCCAGTTCACCTCCTGTACCGTCAGGGCAGCGAGACCGCCTGCCTGAAGGTTGACCACCTTCGACCCGGCAGGCCACGTAACACCACCCGTGGTATTATGAGTATCCTTTCGCAAGGGATTCTGTGGCGGCAGCCCTGCCGCGAAATCCCTGGCGGAAAGGATACTGGCAACAGCAATACTAATTTCTTTTGCCACAACAGGACCCCCCCCCAACCCCCTCCATGTAGGAGGCCTACCCGACCCCATCAGAAGCCTCCCACCCAGGCAGCGATGCACCCCCTTCCCCCTGGTCCCTATACTGACCCCCTTGCCCCCCATCCCCTTACATACCCTTTGCCTTCCGATCCCCATACTGACCCTTCTGCCCCCGATCCCCGTACTTATCCCCCACCCCGATCCATAGACGCACACACCACACTTGCATACATACGCGTACACATTCACACTCACTCATTCACACACACATACGCACACGGCCACGACACCCCCTCACCCCTGCATACAGGCATTAACACAAGCACACAGACACTTGCACACAAACAACAACACCCCTCCATTCACACACACACACACACACATCCCCCCCATTGTCATACGATCATCTTACCTGGTGGGCACGGTGGTCATCTGGGAGGGAACGGGGTCCGTGACGTTTGTTCCACTGCCAGCGCCCCGCCAACACAACACCGCCATGCAGTTTGCTATGTTGTAATACGGCGGGCGGTGTTGTGATGACATGGCGGTGGCGGCGGAGCAAGCTCTACTAGACTGCAGACCCACAGAAAGGCTGCTGGAAGCTTCCCCTCCAAATAGTGACGGAGAGCAGCCAGCAGTCATATTATGGTGGTCATATGGCAGCGGTGACTCCAGCAGTCTATGGAATAGACTGCCAAAGTCATAATGAGGGCCTTATTCATTTGGAAATTCATATTTTGACTTATGTAAGTTGGATTTTTGTCATTTTTATCTTGTTTGATTTAGATAAATATTGCCTATTTTTCTAAACTGGTGTGGTGTCCATTTTGTAGACTTTTCACTATATTACTGTGTATGTTGGTACAAATACACATTGCTTCTGAGTTAAGGCTGCCTGCGCGTGCGAAGCTACCACAGGGGTGAGTGGGGTTTAACCAGATGCTTCTCCTTTGCCCTGACTAGAGTGAGGGTCCTTTCTTGATGGGGGGTAAACTGACTGCCAACCAAAGACCCAATTTCTAACAGTGGTTTATTAGATTGTTGGTAGCACAATAAAATACAAGAAACTATCCATCTATAGATGGATTGTTTGTATGAAGACAGACCTGTACGTATTGGACCATAGTCAAGAAACAAATCGTTTGTTCCCCATATATGCTTAGTTTTGCCAAAATAAAACTTCATCCAAAGAATGGAGAGCTCTTTCTTGTGGAGTAGTGTGATTCTGAAAGAATGTAGGCAATGAGATCGTCTGGATTACATTGAAGTTCAACAGTACTTTAGGAAGGAAGTTTGAGTTAGTGCTCATAACCACTTTGTTAGAATGAAAAACAGTATATGGTTCTTGAGAACATAGCGATTGTATCTCACTGACCCGGTATGCTGAAGTTATCACAAATGGAAGGTTGCCTCCCACGTGAGATGGATGGTGTAGGGAAGCCTTATGGATGGGTTCAAAGGGATCTCGCGTAAGGCGAGAAAGCAGTATTTTGAGTTCCAAAGGAGGTGAGGAACCTCTAATGGGAGGGGAAACCTTCTTCAACCCTTCTAGGAAATCGTTTATGACTGGGAGTTGGAAAAAAGAGGTTTGTGATACACAGGCAGTAAGAGCTGCCAGATGAACCTTCATGAAAGAGAATTGCATGCCAGATTTAGCCAAATGTAGAAGGTATGGTGGGATCACATCTTATTGTCAGGAAGTGGGATCGACATTCTTAGAGGAACACTAGATGCAAAATCTCTTGCATTTAAAAGCGTAAGTGGAGCAAGTGGAAGGCTGCTAATATTCCTTGAGGATGTCCGTGCAGTCTTGTGGCAAGGTTGTGTCCATACTGCCCTAGCTCTGGAGCCATGCAGCCAAATTCAAGGAGTAGAGATTGCGGTGTGAGTCTAGCCTGCATGGCAACTTGATATGTGGACCGAGCGACAGTTGAAGAAGGTCCGAGAACCGCCATTGTCTAGTAAAGCTTGGGAGGCGTGCCATGGGCGTTGCAGTGGGTGGGCCTAATTCACAAAGGTAAACTTAGCCCAAAGGTCTAAGGCCCATATTTATACTTTTTTTACGCCACATTTGCGTCATTCTTTTTTACGCAAATTCGGTGCAAACCTAACTTCATATTTATATTTTGACGTTAGACATGTCTAAGGTCAAAATATAGGAGTTTGCACCTTTTTTGGATGAGTGAACCTACCTTGCGTCAATGAGGCGCAAGTTAGGCGTTCCCATCCAAAATAAATGGTGCTATCCCGATAGCCCCATACTTATCTTCTGTGCTAAAATGACGTACAGGTGGGAGGAGGGGCTAAATAATGGTGCTTAGCACCATTATTTAAAGAGTGGGTCAGAACAGGCGTTAGGGGACCTCTGGACCCATTTCCATTGTTAAACACCATGGAATGGGTCCACAGGTGCCCTCCCCAAGCCCTAGGAACACCCCCACCCGAAGGACATCAGAGGATGGGAGACGCCATCCCAGGTAAGTCCAAGTAAGTATTTTTTTCTATATTTTTTTTGCCATCAGAGGCCCTAACATGGGGCCCCCTGCATGGCACAGGGTGCAATGGCTATGCCCAGGGGACACTTGTCCCCTGTGCTGTCCACTGGGGTGATGGGCATGACTCCTGTCTTTCCTAAGATAGTCATGTTTTTGTTGGTTGTGCACCAGGAAATGGCGCTAATCTGCTTAGAGGCATTTTTTTGCCCCTAACCAGGCTAGCATCATTTTCTGACACACAGCCCCCACCTTCCCTACCGCCATCTTCACCCGGCTAGCGTCTTTTTTGAAGATGGGAGCCCAAGCTTAGCGCCGGCTTGCGCCATTCAATAAATACGGCACCCGGCTGGCGTTTTGAAATTATGCAAGCCAGCGCTAAACTTTTTGATGCAAAACTGCGTTAGCGCAGTTTTGCGGCATAAAGTTTCAATATGGGCCTAAGTTTAGACCAAAAGTCTAAGTTTAGACCTAAAGCCTAAGTTTATGACTTTTAGGTATTCGCAAAGGTAAGTTATGAGTAGTGTCTTTACTTCTGCACATGGGGTGGAATCTCTGCACTCGGGTGGAATCTTCACCCCAAGTGTGGAGACTCTACTCCGCACCCAGAATGTAGTCTCTGCACCCGGAGTGTACTCTCCGCACCCGGAGTGGAATCTCTACACTCGGGGCAGATCTCAACCCTGAATGCAGAGATTCTGCTCCGACTGCGGATGTAAAGATACTACTCGTAACTTACCTTTGTGGATACAGAAAAGTTGTAAAATTAGACTTTTGTTCTAAACTTAGGCCCCTAGCGCTTCCTTGTGCCATATTAGCGTATTTTTTTTTTTTTACACTAATGTGGCCCAACAAGGCAAAAATGTCAGCGCAAAATTTAGAGAGTAGTGCAATGCATGCATTACGCCACTTTGTAACCCTTTGCACTACATTATGCCTGCGCCAGGCATAATGTATGCAAAGGGACTTTCCCCCGTTAGAAGGGCCGAAAAGATGGTGAAAAGAAATCTAAAAGATTTGCCTGCGTCCTTTATTTCAACTCTTTTAACACCTGCTCAGATGGCATGCCATTGTTTTCAATGGGCTTTGCAGGAGTAGCATCCAAAATGTTGACGCTAATCATGCAAAGCTCCAAAATAGCAGCAAAGATTTTGACACTAGTTCCCTTAACTACCTCCATGGTGTGCTGTATCTTACATATTGCGCACACATGGTGGTGCTGGGGAAGTGCTAAGTGATGCAAGGAAAGTGGCACTGCACTTGCACTGTGTGCAGTTCTACTTTTCTTAAATCGGGACCTTATCCTTTTGGTCTAAGATCACCTTTGTGAATCAGGCCTGGTGTTCCCACGGAGCACCTATGAATTTTGACACTTCCCCAGATTTACAAAGCCATGTAAAGCTGGGGATGCGCCAAAACCTTTTGCCTCCTGCGGTGAGGCGTAACAAGGAGAAATAACTTTATTCATCCTTGTTTTGTCTTCTTTCCATGTGTGCCCACATAGGATTGTTTTTGTGCAGGAAGGTGCCGAAACAGCATCAGCCCTGGGGGAAAGACAGGAATGCACCGTTTTGGATAGATATGGGTGTATTCCTGCCCTTTCACTTTGGCATAGGTTAGCGCAGCAAGAAGGCTTGCACTGCTGCCCTGTGCCAAATCCCCATAAAGGAGGGCCAGAGCTTCTCTTTTCATCTCTCTCTCTCTCTCAACCCAGTAGTTCAATTATACGTCCTGATGACCTCATGAATCACAACGTAAAGCCCAATGGCAGAAATAAAGCATTTGCCTTTTCTGCTTTTTATTGTGAGCAAATTTACAGCTTGAGAGTAAGATTGTGAACAAGTTTTTTGAACATTTTTACCTGAGTGTGTACAGCCTGTTCCTTGTACCTTGAAGCATTGTTTTTGTGTCACATACAACATTAAAGAAGTAGTTTTTGCGTTAAATCCATGGTGAATGCAATCATTAATGTGACTGGATATCACAATTACACATGTATTTAGAAATGACAATGCCTAAAAAAAGACAACTGAAGTTGAATAGCACAACTTCCTTGGATTTACATATGTATGTATATATATATATATATATATATATATATATATATATATATATATATATATATACACACGTGTCTCAAAACAGTGGTGTTTCTTTTTTTTTTTTATAGTTTATTCGGTCTAAAATTAGACCATTAAAAAGCGTAAAAACGAACCATACATACAATGAAAAACAGAGATCATAACCATCACGAAGAAAAAAAAAAAAAGAGAAAAACAAATACAATTGATACACTCCTTGTCCAACAAACCAAATTTTAGATAATACTTCTTAGTTGATGGCTCCTAGCTTATTGGATACCATTTAACAAGACAGTTTAAAAGGGAAACAGATAATATACTAAATCTTTTCTGATGTTACTATAAGAACTGTTCTAATGCAAATTGTACATAAGAAGTGGTTCGTAATACTTCGTAAAATATTTCATGCTTGCAAGAATTAAAAACCAAACATTTAAAAGGGTACCATAGAATTGACTTCATTTCTTGAATAAATTATTCACGGGAATTAAATCTTGCCCTTTGCAAAGTGCTATATGCTACGATTCTATGAATCAGTTAAATGAGAAAACCCAATAAAAAACATAGACAAGGATAAAATCTAATATCATAGGTAAACCAACACAAATAATCATATTTGAATTCCCTAATCGTCTAAAATCCTCGTCCACTAGTTGCTGGACCTCTCTTCAGCCAGTAGACTAGGGTCTAAAATAGTCCTGCTACGAATTGTCCATGCTGCTGACAAATATTTGGAAACAGAGCTTACTATCAACGTGGAAGTATCATATTTGCACAGTCTGTAGTCACTGGTTCGATCATGCAATAGCAATACCTTGCACAAGGGGATAATCCACTTTCCTCTAGGACATTTATACAAGGGGCAGAAAAATAAAACATGCTCAGGAGTTTCCTTACATAAGTGGCAGTTTATGCATTTATCAGACATGGGACTATTGGTTGACCAGCGGGTCGTGTAGCTATTAACTGCTAATGTTCCATATCTGAACTGAAGGAATAAGGCTCGGGCATGTGCTGGTATGGGGAGATCCAGGAAATTCTCGGGCCGGGGTTCGTGTTTGATCAGCAGGAACTCTGCTGTCAGCCGACCTGGCCCACTACTTCTTATTCGGGGTGCTATATATCATAGGTTTTGTTTTCTTGGCATTGATATCCAGCCTGTAATCTCTGCAAAATACACAAAACTGATTAACCAGATTTTGAATTCCCATGGATGTTTTGGCCAGCAGGATAGTGTCATCCGCATAAAGCAGGCATGGCACTTTATTCCCGGGCAACTTAGGGGAGTCATTGGTACAGTTTGCTAGATAATTAATGCAATTGTTTATATATTGGAGGAAAAGGGTAGGGGCTAGGACACAACCCTGTCTGACTCCCCTTTCAATGGCGACTGGATCTGTTAAATCGCCATCCTTACCACTCCTGATTTGTGCGTAGGTGTTCTCATGTAATCGGACCTTATGTTTCAGAAGACCATTGGGGATGCCCATATCGGCTAATATTAGCCATAGCTGGTTCCTTGGGACCAGATCAAATGCGGCTCTGAGGTCAATGAAGACCACAAACAGGTTACCCCCTCCTACTTCCAAAGTCTTCCGTTTGATTGTTAGGAATCTTAAGACTTGATCTATGGTACTAACTGCTGGCCTAAACCCTGCTTGCAAATTAGAGATGGCATTGGTTTCTAGAATCTATTCTTCGAGATGAAACAGGACTTGCTTTGCAAAAAATGTTTGAAAATTGTCAAGTAAAGAAATTGGGCGATAATTGGCAGGGTCAGAGGGGCTGCCTTTTTTAAAAATAGGAACTATCTCCGCTCCCTTCCAGGAGCTCGGGACAGGCGCTACTGCAGCAACTACATTAGTAACCAAGTTCAGCTTTGGGGCCCATATATCCGGACTTGTCTTGTACAGGTCACCAGGGATTTTATCAAGGCCTGGGGCCTTTCCCCATTTCAGTGAAACAATCGCAGCCTTGGTTTCTGCCAGGGTAAATTTGATTGGGGAGGCCGCAAAGGTCATAATATGGTTCAGTTCCCCAGTAGTAACATCTGTAGGCCCTGAATATAATCGGCCAAAGTGATCTATCCACTCTACGGGGAGTATTGAAGCACCAGGCAGACGGCTAGGTTCCCCACTGGAGTCGGCCACCAGTTTCCAGAATCTCGAAGTATCATTAACTTTTGCAGACTCCAGAAGGGAAGCCCATCTAGACTCATCCCATCTCCTGCGGGCCCTGCTAAGTTCCTGTTTATAATCTTTCCTTGCTTGCTTTATATGCTCTGTCTGGCCCCCTCTTAGAGCTCTGAGTAGTTTGTGCTGTGCTTCCCTGCATGCAGCACTAAACCACCTTGCATTACACTTCTTTTTTGCTCTACTAGCAATCTCTTTGGTGAAAAGGTGTTTTAAAGAATTTAATAATTGTGTATGGGCTGCTATAAGCCCTTCACCATCTTCTAAAAACAGGGACATGCGCTCCATTTGGTCAGCCAACAGGCTATACAAAGATGTCATAGAACCTAAGTCAGTGTTCACAAATTCCCATTTGACATTTCGTCTATTATTTGTCAGGGCAAGTTGTTGTTCGTAAATCTTAGGACAAGGGGCTTCAAGTAGAGGTAATAGACCCCTAACCAATAAGATCAGTGGCTCATGATCACTTTCCTCATGTTCTAAAATCTTCATATCAGCCATATGACCCCACAACCGAATGTCAAGCAGAATATAATCTATCTGGCTCTTCTGGGCTCCACGCCTGAATGTAGGATGAAGATCAACGTCCGAGAGGGAACAACCGTTACAGGCCTGAAGACCATGTGCCAGTGTAATGTCCACGACTTGGTGTGTTAATCTGTTCATTCTCGGTCTTTTGCTTGACACCAGTTGGGGATACCCCAATATGCGTCCTCTTCTTTTTATAGTTCCTGGGCCAGCGAGTAGGGCTCAAAGGTAACATTAAAATCCCCTGCTATAAGAATAAGATGGGAGGAGGTTTTACAGAAAAGAAAACTGTCCAAAATAGTCAAAGCGTCTGACTCATATTTGCTGCCCAGGCTCCTATTGTAGATGTTAATTATTAGGAGCGGTTTCTCCTTAAAGGATGGTATTGTTAAACCCATCAGATCGGGACAGCCCATATCTACTGCTTCAACCCAACATTTGAGGGAGCAGCTGAGCCATATGAGCAGCCCGCCTGAAGGTCTCCCAGAGGTCACCTTGAATGCTGGGACCCAATAGCTTTTGAAACCAATTCTATATTTGGGCTCCAATGCCCACGTATCTTGAAAAAGGCATATTTTATGTTCATCTATAAATTTGCCCCATTCAGGGGTACCCATTTTGTTCACCAGCCCTGCGATGTTCCAGCTAAGAACTGTGTCTAAACCGTCTGTTCTACCTTGGAAAGTTTTAGCCGTAAAGTGCCCTCTAGAAAATGAAGTGCCATGGGGAGATTTGATACCCCTTTCAATCATAGCTAGATTAACCTCGGTTAGATTTTCCGCTACATTATCACCCGAAGTGTTACTCGCCCCACTTAGATCGGGGCCTGGCATAGTCGGTTCAGGTACCCGGACAGGTGGGGTAGACCCACAATTGTTGGAACCTATTGATTCCAAGGCTGGGTTGCTCTCATGAGCCTCACCCTCCTTGCTAGCTCCCCAAGTACAGATCTCCCTACTCTGACCACAAAGGGAAGGGGGGAGGCTATTTTCCATCCTGGAGAATTCTGTCTGGGCTGGTGAAAGGATTAGTATGGGGCCTCTGATGTCTACAGTAAAATTCTGGTCAGCCTCAGGACTACCTATTCCTATTCCTTGTTCTTCCAGTAGTTCTGGTTACAAGATAATTCTTATCCCAACAAGATAATTCTTATCCCAACAAGATAATAAGAGTGGTGTTTAACTTTGCAACTGTAGCATCTTAAACAGAACATACTTTGAATGTACAGATAAACCCTCAGAACATTTTACGCTTTTATGCCACACACATTTAAAATGTTGTGCTGTGTGCACTGACCATGCAACAATATTGATTCAAACCAGACTTCAGGATTCTACTTGGAATGTTGTTGCTATACTTAAAGGTCCTGTAAATTTTAACCTGAAAGCGAGTACATTTCTTATTTAATATGAATGCTAGAAGTGTAACTGTAAGAAATCAGGTTATGGAGCCTGAGGCGCCCAGAGCGCTTCAGGGTGACTGAACAGGCACATATGAGATGAAGGAGCAGAAGGGGAAGTCACTCTACTCAGTGGACCTCAGGACCCCTAGGGATTCCTCAAGGGTGTTCCATGTGAACCACCTCCAACCACTCTTGACGAGGTCCAAAACATTATTATTATTTTTTTTTAAACTATGAAATTGTCAAATGTGATGTGCTTTTATGGTATTTATATTTACCGAAATAAAGCTAATGAATGAATGAATGAGGTCCAAAACATGCATGCTCCTGGTGACAGATGAGGGATTGGAGGAGGAGAGCAAGCCTCTCCATGACATCCTGTCTGCCCAGGAGCACGATGGGTCAATGTTGTGTGTCAACCTATCCCCCACTCTGATCCCAGAACAGCAGACTGTTTGTCTCTAGTTACTGGGGCTCCTTTTGTGGTGTGTTTTCACTCTGTTACTTCTGGGCAGGTTAAAACTCTACCAGAGTGGCCTTCTGGTTATTTCAGAGTTTCATAACCTCTTGACTGGCCATAAGATTGCTTTTCACCTTTATCCAGAAGCGGTACATCTCGATGAGGAGGACCAGCATGTAGCTGACCACATCTTTATGGGGCTTTCTGGGAGCTTGTTCCCACCAATCTCTTATAAGTCTATGAAGCCTCCTAAAAGGGTGGCTATAGAGGAGCTTCAAGATGCTAAACCCAACCCCCGCTTTGGGACCTCCCTGAAAGCAAAGAGAAGGCGTGCCAGGAGAACATTCCTCTTATGCCTCCTGGGCTCAGGTAGGCCAATTTTCATGCCCTTCAGTGTCTAGTTGAATCTTTATACTAGACTGTTGGTTTAGAGGTGATAGGCTGTGGAGAACTTACAAGTTAGTCCACACTCATCCTGCATGGACTTCATGTACACTGACATGAAGTTAGTGCCCCTGTCAGACTCAACTTCTTTGGGGAACCCCACACAGAAAACAATTCCTCATCAGGGCCCTGGCCACTGCAGGTGCAATTACTGGCCTCAGGGTGATAGCCTCAGGGTAGTAGGTGGTGCAGTCAACCAAGACCAGGTTGAACCTGTTGCCTAAAGCTGTCTTGGGATCCAACGGTCCAACAATGTCAATGCCTACCCTAACAATGGGAGTGCCAATGACAGGTAATGGGTGCAGAGGGGCCTTGAGCTTTTCCCCTGACTTCCCAATAGCCTGGCAGGTAGGACAGGACTTTTAGAATGCATCCAAAGTCGTCTTAGTCTGGGGCCAATAGAAGTGGGAAATAAGCCTGGCAAAGGACTTGTCTTGTCCTAGATGTCCTCCTAGGGGTTTGTCATGAACCAAACCCAGTAGTAAGGTCCTGTAACACTGGGAGACCATCATCGTATGGGCTGCCCCAGATTCTGGAACCTTAGGCTCACAATATAGGAGATTATTCTCCTAGTAGATCAGGTATTCCCCAGATGTGTCAACTGCTGACTGGACCTTAACCTGCCACCACAACCATCTCGATTGGGACACTCATTCTATGCTTTGCAGAATTTCTCCATGGTGGGCCTACCCTCAACTTGCCAGCCAGCAAGCTCAAGGAGGTCACTCAGGGTGGCACTGTCCTCCCTGGCTGGCTCAGGGGCAACCTCCTTAGGTGCCCCGTCAACTTTGACTGTCAGAGCTTCAGGGCAGGTTTCCCGCCCTCTTTCCCCTGTTTTTCTTGACGGCTGCCTAGTCCGTTGTTCTAGGCTCCAGAAGCCCTTGACTCCTTTCCTGGGTAGTAATGGACGGTGTGGTCACACACACCCACTGAGGCAATCTCCAAGTGTGACATAAGCTCTACCTCCCTCTAGATAGTGTGATCCAGGTCGTTGCCCAATGGACAATCTACAGGCATGGCAGGAATCACAGGTACTTTTAGAGAACCTGAGACACCCCCCATCCCCACTCAAATGTAACTAGAGCCATTGCTAAATAACTCAGGATTGTCGGCAACTATGACTTGGTAGAATGTGTTAGGGAGGACCTGCTCTGTGGACATCAGCTGACACATCACAGTAGTGTCCTATGACCAGCAGAGTCTCCACCATTGCCCATTGATAGTGACAAATTGCCTGTACTTTAGCACTGGCTAGACGTTTTGGCAGGCATATGGGCTTTTGGAAGGTGTATGGGCCCTCCACAGGGAAACTAGGGTGATGCAGGCCAACTTATCTCCAACCATGGCCAATACAGGCTCTCATTTGCTGCTACAAGCGGTAACCACTCAGCTTCTATATACTGTAATTGGCCAATTAGATCCTGTTTGCACTAGAATGGGTTGATCATGTGGACAACTTGGAGGGGGAATAAACTCCAGTGGGGAAAGATAATCTAAAAAGTAATGGAGGAAAGAGAGATAGGGTAGAAGCGGTGGACAACTCAGAGACAATGCCCTGGCCCCTCAACTCCTTTGTACAGCACAAGCTCTGGCTTGACTCCTGGCCCCAGTAGCAAATCTAGAGAACTTGTGCCTGACATGATTGAATACATATACAAGGGGGTCGCTACATGTGTCACAAGTATCTTGGGGCCACTTCTGACTTGCTTAGAGAAAGTGGAAGAAGCGTTCACAAATTTGAAAAATGTTTTTGTGTACCGTCATCCAGTAGCATTGCCAGCAAACAGCTCTAGTGGCTCTGGATGTACTGGTATTACTGCTGCCACCTCTATGGTCCTATGTCCTGTTCAGTCAGCCCAGGTTAGAACTGATAATTAGACTATATCCCTTGATACTGTACATTCTCCTGGTACCCGTTTTAGGAGTGTTTCATAGCCAATGAGGAAGTCTACTAACCCTAAGCAGGAGTTGAGGCAAATCAGTAATGTGATTAATAATGTGGCTATTAACATACCCCCTGCCTGCTGTCTGTATGTGGCAATAATATCTGATGCCCCCCTTCTTTCTCCAGGTGGGGTTGAGTCTGAAGACCAATTCAGAAATAAGGCTCTATATTTGTTACGATCCAAGTTTATTTTTCTGATAGCAAGAGCTGGTTTATTATTTATGACAAGAGTCTCCTGGATTGGACCAACTAGGAAAACATTCAAGGGGGACTGTGTTATTATAAATGTTAAACACCCTAGGGTAGCAGGTGAGATTTTGTCTTAATCACAAGCACTTAGCACCAATCCCTGAAACATTGCTGTTCTTCCTCCTTGGGGTATTTTTATTGTCACTTGCACCCATCTTGTAGGGTGCCAGTTCCCACCCCACCTGCTTAATCTCAGTTCCTTGACTGCCAACCCACTGTTCTTACTTTTAACAGATTTGTGGTATTAAGTGAGTTACAGGAAATAGATTGGCATAACATCAATAGGGTTCCATGCATCTGGGAGGAACAGGGTGATCAATTATATGGCTTTCCATGTACCAATAAGGGGCAGACTGAGGGGTCTGTGGTACCTCTTTGTAATCACACTATTCTGCCAGTTGATCCAGTGGTATTATGAATTGGCAGTCAAACTGCTGTATCCCTTTTACCAGTACCAAAGAAACAAAAAGGGGTATGCTTTTTTACATCAAGGGGTATATTTGATTTTAAAAATAAGCCAGATGCTCCTCAACGGGTTTAAATTACCCTAACATCCCATGTGATTTGCTTACAGGTAACATGGGATGTAGCTCCCTCCCATGTGGAAGGATTTTCTACTATATTCATTGTCAGGCCGACCCAAGGGTGGTCCTCAAATTTTTATTTCTAACCTGTTACCTGTGGTCATTAGGAGATCCTTTATTGCCTCACCTTATTATCAGCTTGTGTGGCTGTCTTATTTGGGAGGACTGATTTGCAGTCACGGCTTGCGCGGGGGAGGGGCGAAGGGGTTTTACATAAAAAATTTAAAAAACACTTACCTGTGTTGCCACTGCCGCGTTCACGATTGTGCTGCTCTTCTCCTCTTCTCTGCAGACAGCCTGCAGGCACAGGCTACCAGCCTGCCCTGCTCCAATCCTGACACTGCTCAGAGCAACATCAGGATTGACTGGGAGCTCCCAGCCAGGGCGATCCCAGGTAAACTGGGAGCCTGTGCAGGCTCTCTCTAGCACAGCAACTGTGTTGCTGAGCTGGAGAGAGCCCTGTGCGTGTGTGTGTTTGGCTGGCCCAAGTTTATTATTGTTTTTGGGTAAAAGGTTTGCAGCTGCTGCTGCTGGTGGGTGGGGGGGTGGCACTCCTCTGCCCTTATGGAGGAGCCGCCCCTGCTGATTTGGTCCTATTTTATTTTCCCAATAATATATTTGGTTCCATTGCAGCTTGGTTATTACTACTTTAGAGGTAGATCTAGATAGGTTACCACAAGCTTGCGCTACAATTTTTTTTATTTTATGGACTGTGGATTTTAATATACAAAAATGCACCCTTACAGCCATAATGGTTTGTGGCATAACTGATCCAACAGGTGATAGAGCCCCCCACTTTCGACATAATGGTTATGGGCAGTCACTTTATCATTACTAGAGACCAATATTTGAGTAGATGAAGTCCAGATTCCTGCTTTTAATCGGCAAAGGAGCTAGTACGATTATTGACCACTTTTTAGTTTCCTTTTTACTTTAGAATTCTGTTACTGATCGTAGAACTATAGAGACTGCAGTAAGTGACCATACTCCATTAGTTGTTTCTCTGTTTATATATACAGAAAGGCAGAGAGATGCTATGAGGTAGAATCGTGTTTGGAGTCAGTGGACGTAGATTCCCCAGTTGTGCTCCAGAAGCTGCTAAAAGGTAATGAAACCGATAAGGTTGATAATGTTATTAATCCATATATTTGACACCATTTCTAAGTCACTCAGTGCCTCTCTGACAAGTCTAGGCCCCGGTCTGAAATGAATCACAGTTGGTTTGATCTCACATAAACTCAGTCTGCTAAATTGTTGCAGTTAGCACTGCGTAGTTCACCAAGGGACCACATTGCCATCAAGCAAAATAGGAAGGATTGTAATATGGCTCTAAACAATAGGAAGAGGGTAGAAGCCTGGGCAAATTTAGCTCGAGCAGCTGAAACTAACAATGCCACCCTGGAATGCTGTAAATGCCCCCTTCCTGAAAGATGATACAGTCCCTGGACTTCTCTTGTAGGGGATTTCTATGTGTAGTCGTAAGCACTGAATAGTATCGTACACGTGCAGGGACCTTGGATCATTTCTTTAATATATCTTCTTAAGTGGAGATTTTTGCCTTTCTTCAGGATGGCCTGTAAAGACACTTCAGAAAGAGACAAATAATGCAGCCTGTATAGCTAGGCTACAACAACCCAGTTCTTCAGCATGAAGTCAAAAATGAGGCAATATAATAAAATTGAGCATAATTTAGTATGTTTTACATATAGTATAAATCTCCTTCACAAACCCCTTTTTATGATAGAGATGAGGGAGAGCAAGGTAGAGTTACCTCATCGGCTGCCATTATAAGGCTGAAATACAGGCAGTGGCTTTAAAAGCACAGGGACCACCAGTATCCCATCATGCCCAGCTGGTGGCAGTTTCTTCAGTTCTTTTTTCCGGCTCCTGCTGACAGGACCCTAAAGCATTGAGCTTGAATTTTTATACGTTTTTTCTCAAAAACATTTTTGTCAGAGATTGGTGACAACACCTTTATTCTACGTCTTTTAACTTTTCCGTCTATTTTCTGACAGAAAATAAAGGCATTTTGTCAAATAAAATGCCTTCACTTTTTGACAAGTGTCCTTGCTGTGGCAGGAAAAAGGCCAGAACAGAGACACGTGAGGTCTGTATTGTAGGAAAGTGCCCCTTTTGGCATGATCACCACCCCACACTTTTTGCCTGATATCCGATGAGACCTCCCTGGACTATATCTAGTAATCATAGACAACTGCATATCATTTCTCCTGCTATGTTTCTTACATGTTAAGAGAGACATATGTTCAGTACTTGTAACATGATTTCTAACTTGGGAAATCAACTATTCCGAATAGCCATTGTTGCGGAAACGTTGTTCCAGCAAGTCCAGTTCTTGAGAAAATATCCTGTCATTGCTACAATTCCGTCTAGTTCTGGTCATTTCCCCATAGGGGATGGCGTTAATTTGTGTGCTTGGATGTGCACTGTGAGCATGTAAAATTGAGATACAAGCGGTGGGTATCCTAAACATTATAGATAATATTTTGTTGTCCACCGTGTGTAAAATAACATCTAGAAATTCAATTTGTTCTTTGCCCACATAATGTGTAAAAAGAAGATTGTAGCTATTGTCATTCCGGTTATTAATCAAGATATCTAACTCTATTTGTGTGCCAGTCCAATATGTCGCCTATGTACCTTCCCCAGTACAAAACATGTAAAGTTGCTGGTTGACAGTCTGACTATAAATGATGTTTCTCAAAGTGTCCCATATGGAGGTTGGCAGATGAAGGGGAAAATTTCGCCCCCATAGCAACACCTTGCGCTTGTCTGTACCAGTTCCCATCATGTGTAAAAACATTCTCTAAAACAAGTCTAGCAAGATCTAGTAACATTTCTGTATGTTCATATAAGATTGCATCCCTTTAGGAGAGTGTGGAAGCCAATGACCCAGACCTTTCTCTAGTGGAATGGATGTATCTAGAGAATTCACATCCAAAGTGAGAAACTTGCAATCCACTGTCTAGTCCACATCTTCTAGTTGACATAAAAGATCATTTGTGTCCTGATAAAAGATGGTAAATTTAGAACCAAGGGTTGCAGAAAAGTATCTGTATTTTCATAAATGTGTTCAGTTGGTGCACCAATCCCAGATATAATGGGCCTACCCGGAGGAAGAGTGCCTGCCTTGGAATTACATAGATAAAGGGTGCTTGTAGTGTAGTGATGTACATGTACTTAAACTTGTGATCAAAAATGAGGTAGTGCTTTCTCTAGTAGGAGAGTCTCTTTTCAATCATGTGTGTGACCTCCACATGTGGGTTACCAGTCAGTTGTTCAAATGCCTGTCCATCCGAGAATTGTCTATTGATTTCTGCAATGTAGTCTGATCTATTCATAGATCCCCTTTGTCCCCATTATTGGCCTCCCTGATCACAATGTCCTTGTGGTAAGCCAGTGTTTCAAAGCTGACCGTTCATTGATGCCGAGGTTGTCCTTGTGACTTTTCCAATCAAAACCATGTGTGCTCTCCAAATGATATAAATGTGTTGTGACTAACTTATAAAATACATCAATATAATTCTTAGGGGAGAGGACTAGAGTAAAAGGAGATTTGGGTTTAAGTCTGCTATCTAGCTCCAAATTAGGTTCAATATCAAGATGTACCAATATGTCATGTATAGATGCTGGAGGTAAATCATCATTATCAAAAGACAGAACTAACTGAATATCTTGTATGTCCCTGATCATTTTGTTACATTTTAATCTAGGATAGTTACTACTAGTATTTGATCAAGGTTTTTCCATAAAGTATTTTTTCAATTTCAAATAACATACAAATTTAAAAATGTAATAGAACTGTAGGAAAGTGCCGTCTTTCTTGACATGGTTACCCCCATTTTTCTGCCTGTTGTCAGTGTGTTTGACCATGTGCACTGGGATCCTATTAACCAGGATCCCAGTGGTTATGCGCTCTCCTGTAAATTCTGGTAACTGTACCTTTTTCTTCCCAAATTTGGCATATTGTTCCCCCCACGTAAGTCCCTGGTATATTGTACACAGGGTATTGAGGTGCCAGGGGATCCCTATGGGCTGTAGCAGTTATTCTGCCACCCATAGTACCAGCACTCCCCGAGGAAAGTAAATCTCCATGTGCTGCGAGTACGCTGCCATAATATCTATTTAAAGGATAGTCCCTTTTCCACTACTTCCTTAAATACGGGTAATAAACACAAACATAGGACTGCTATCCCATTCCGTACTACATAGTAGACACAAACAAAAGAGTTCTCTAACCCCTGATCTCTGGATTAGGGGAGGCGCCATCTTTGTGCAATAATACATCACCTATTCCCCAGTGTCGTTATCACACTGATAGCTCCTATATCACCCAAAAGACATAACTCATATGTCCAGGACTCCCCCAGGTAACCATCCCTTACCTGTGGAATGATTGCTGTTATGAAAAACACAATGAGAAGCGTACCATAGTACCGTCATCGAACTATTGTATAGTCAAACCCCTAGTAAACATAAACAAAGGACTCTCAGTTGAAATTACAATTGTAAATTCCATAGTATTTTCAACCATGTGTGTGCACCTCTAATCATTCATTAAATTTATGAACATAGTTCCAAAACATATTTGTTACTTAAATATACATCCAAACTATCAACTTACACCAATCTGGTTATCAGTGATCCTACTTTCCCTCAATCAATCAATCAGTCAATCAATCATTCAATCAGGGGATTTGTAAAGAGCACTACTCACCCGTGAGGGTCTCAAGGCGCTGAGGAGGGGAGGGGAGGGGAGAAGGATGAGGGGAGGTTTTGCTACTGCTCGAACGGCCAGGTCTTGAGAAGTTTCCTGAAGGTAATGAGGTCTTTGGTCTGGCGCAGGTGGGTGGGAAGAGTGTTCCACGTTTTGACAGTGAGGTGTGAAAATGATCTACCGTCGGTTGTAGTTCTGTGGACGCATGGGACGGTTGCGAGGGCGAGGTCAGCGGAGCAGAGATGCCGGGTCGGGGTGTAGAAGGAGAGTTGTTTGTTGAGGTATTCTGGACCGGTGTTTTGCAGTGCTTTGTGAGCATGGATGAGGAGTTTTAAGGTGATTCTTTTGTTGACTGGGAGCCAGTGCCGGTCTTTCGGGTGGTGTGTGATGTGGCAGTGGTGGGGGATGTCTAGGATGAGGCGTGCGGAGGCATTCTGGATACGTTGCAGCCTCTTCTGGAGTTTGGCAGTGGTTCCTGCATAGAGGGCATTGCCGTGGTCCAGCTTGCTGCTTACGAGGGCTTGGGTGATTGTTCTTCTGGTTTTGGTGGATATCCATTTGCAGATTTTGCGAAGCATGCGGAGGATGTTGGAGGAGGAGATGGCGTTGACTTGCTGGGTCATGGATAGTGAGGGGTCCAAGATGAAGCTTAGGTTGGGTGCGTGGTCGGTGGGAGTTGGAGCTGTTTCGAGAGTGGTAGGCCACCAGGAGTCATCCCATGCAGAGGGGGTGGAGCCAAAGATAAGGACTTCCGTCTTGTCTGACTTGAGTTTGAGGCAGCTGCTCTTCATCCATTCGGCGATTGCCTTCATTCCTTCGTGGGGGTAGGTCTTGGCGGAGTCCTTGATGAGGGAGAGGATCATCTGGGTGTCGTCGGCGTATGAGATGATGTTGAGGTTGTGGGATCGGGCGATGTTAGCGAGCGGGGCCATGTAGACGTTGAAGAGTGTTGGGCAGATGGACCCTGGGGTATGATTTTGGTGGCCTCTGAGCGGAATGGGGGGAGGCGGACTCTCTGGGTTCTGACGGTGACAAACGAGGTGACACAGTCCAGGGCTCTGTCGCAGATTTCAGCATTGCTGAGGCGTGAGCGTAGGGTGTGGTGGCAGACGGTGTCGAACGCGGCCAAGAGGCCCAGGAGTATGAGGGCCCTGGTTTTGCCGCTGTCCTGTATGGTTCTGATGCCGTCGGTGGCGGCAATGAGGGCGGTTTCGGTGCTGTGGTTGCTGCGTAATCCGGATTGGGAAGGGTCCAGGGTGCGGTTCTCCACTAGGAAGCGGGTTAGTTGTCTGTTGACTCCTTTCTCGCTGACTTTTGCCGGGAAGGGGAGCAGGGAGATAAGCCGGAAGTTCTTGAGGCCCTTTGGGTCCGCCTTGGGTTTTTTATGGGAGGCGTTGATCTCATCGTGTTTCCAGCTCTCTGGGAAGGTGACGGACTCGAAGGAGCTGTTGATGATCTTCCGTAGTTGGGGTGCGATGACGGAGCTTGCTTTGTTGAGGATTTGGTGAGGGCAGGGGTCAGATGGAGAGCCAGAGTGGATGGTGTTCATGATTTCGATGGTGTCGTTGTCATTGACGGGGGTTCAGGAGAGCAGGAGATTAAACAGAGGTGAATCTGTGGTGTTGGTGGTTGCCGAGGGGGTCAGGCTGCTGAAGCTGTCTTGGGTGTCTGCAATCTTGAGGTGGAAGTAGGAGGCTAGGGAGTCGCAGAGGTCTTAGGATGGTGGGATGTAGTTGATATTGGAGCTGGGGTTGAAGAGTTCCTTCACGACGTTGAAGAGCTCCTTGTAGCTGTGTTTAAATTTGGAATCCATATAACCATCCATCCTCACCCATTGTGAAATATTATTAATTTCCCAAAAAATACTCAAATTCTTGATCTGTATTCAGCCCATCCTCAACTACTCTCAGACGCCTGATCCATAATGACTCCTTCCTCCTAAGAGCCAGTTCTGTATTCAGTATTTATATCTACAGGTATTTATTTTTCTTGAACAGTAATTTCGATCTCGCATTCTATGGTGAATTCTGGACCTTTTGTCTACTGTATGGCTTAGGTCACCTGTGTTTCATTACAGTTACTTGGATCTAGTTGAATCTAGTTAACAATCAGCTACATTGTATTATGCTACTTGATGGTAGGTTCTGGCAGTGTCTGGTAGTGGCTATTTTCTGTTTAGGATAGTGTTTGTCTGTGGCACTTCCTAGGGTTCACTTAGTTTATGGCTTCTTGACGTTTCACTATGGACTCACACCCCTTCTGGCTATTTGCTTTACACATCACATTGGGGCGCACTATCTTGGTTTGTTTTTGTGTCATTGGTATTTACTGGCTTTCTATGGATACAGTGGTGGTTGGATGTCATGTCCTTTAAGACGTCAGTTCAAGTTCATGTGTACTGAATATATCCTCTGTACTTTACAGCCTTGAAAAAGTCTCAGTGGTGATGAAAAATGTGTTGGCTGTCGATGTGTTTGATAAATGAAGGACTGGCTCTACCTGATTGAAATTGTTCATGCTTTGACTTTGTAAGAAGAAGTCCTCGTCCAGTAAAAAGACTGGATCATGTACTGGAACTTTTGTGACTTCATTTTTGCAAACAAATACTACACTGGACTTACATTGAGTGCTGTGGTTCTACCTTGGTGTATTGTTTTGGAGGATGTTACCCAATACTGATAGGAATGTGCTCCCCCCCCAAATGGAGTGGGCAGAGGAAGGATGTAGCCATCCTCAGGGTCAGTAGCCGTAGCTACTGCCCTCTGACCCCTGTAGCACCACTAAATCTAATATTAAGGGGCACCCCTGAGCCTTGCTTTTCAGATTCCTGGTGACCTGAAAGAAGAAGGACTGAAGAACTGCACCAGCTCCAGACGACAACTGACTTGGCCCGAGCCCTACTGGCCTAACTGCAACTTCAAGATTCCTGCTACAGAAAGACAGCACATCCTGCAGGACCAGTAACCTCTACAAACCCCTAGAGGACTGCCTGCCTACCCAAGGACCTAGATCTCCAGAGGAAACATCCAAGAAGGACTCCAGAACCGCCGTGGATCCGCGAGTCCTGCCCATGCTGCACCCAATGCCCATGGCCCGTGTCCAGGTAGCACACTGGTCCAGAGAAGTTCCCCAGGCGATCGCAACGCAAGTCCACCCTGGGTTGACCCCTCCTGACCAACACAACGACGCCTGCAGCCTAAATCTAGAGGACCCCCCTGACTGCAATCAGTTCAGGTGAAGATTTCCCAATGCCAAAAGGTACCCCTGGACCCCCAGCCCCCTGGCTTGGGGAACCCAAACGACAGTCCAGCAACGTCCAGTAAGCTCTCTACTTACCTGTCCAGCTGTTGGGTTTTTTCAGCTGACTCCCTGGACCAAGCCTGCAGCCTCTTTGTGACCCCGAGGTTCCTCGATTGAAAAGCATTGGGCACCTAATGCCGTGTTTGCACCCAATGGCCCCGTGCCGCTGAGGGTGGTGTGTTTGGTCCTGACTTGTGGCCCCCCCGGTACGGATCTAAACCCCCCAGGTCTGTGCCCTGAAGTTACGGGTACTTACCTGCAAGCTGTTTCTTTCTAAGTAGAATAAAAATGTTATGGCCCACTGCTCTCTTCCTAGAAATGCCCATTTGTGTTCCATGCTGTGGGTTGTTAAAGGGGATGTAGGCCAGTTTTGCCCTGAGATGAAATGCTTGAACTAGTAAAGAAGTTGAAAACCCACTTCCATATATAATTAGTGGATTTATTGAAGATTATTTGAACTTATTGCTTCAAGTCAAATTGGTAAATCCAAATCCTTTTATTATTGTCCTGAAGATCCAGACATCATTGTAGAAGTAATTTTAAGAAGACTTGTAGGTGTTCAAAACGGACAGCCGACACATGTTTCGCCCCTTAAGGGTGGATACACCTGGGGCTTTTTCAAGGCTTAAAACGATACAAAGTGGTACAAATAGTAGTAAAAAGTGTCAATAAAGAGAGGGATGCTAAAATGTCTTATTAGTAGTGTGGATCTATCAAGGTACTAGAGAATAGCCTAGAAAGTATTCCAGATACACCTCAGTTAGGTGAGACAGTGTGGAACAATAGCAAAGATCAAGCACTTTAACCATAGAGAGGATATTCGAAAATCCAGCAGACAGTATTTATAGGCATAATCTTGGCCAATTCATAGTTGAATTTACCGTACTTTGATGAAAGGAATCGTAATTATATGATAACTCAATATTTAAGCTTCATGCAATTATGTTATTAAGTGTGCATATCGATAGTACTGGTGCTGGCAGGAAATAACAAGTGATTTAATTAACCAAACATAGGTGGATTAGTTTAGAGGTTTGTAGTTATTAAGATAACAACGAAGAAAAAGAGCAAGCAGCATGTTCATACCTAGAGTTATTCATCAGTAAACATCCATTATGACGGTCCAAGATAATAGTCTGAATAGGGATAATATAACGCAACCAAATAGTATACATAGAATAACATTTTGCAATACTAGTTAACCAGAGGTCAGGTCATAGTGCACATTTTCTACATGACAGGAGTGTCACAATATTGCTGCTGACAGTTCATTCAGAAGATCTTGTTAGAACAGTGAGAAAATGATACAGTGTTTGAGCATTTACAGTAAATATTGTTCATTTGCCCTTAAAGCTTGTACATCGAAATGCAGTTATAATATGGGGCGCATAACTTTGGGTTATATGAAACACTAGAGTGCGCAAGAAGGAAAACTGTATATCTGGAGATTAAGTTGAAAGTCTTATAAAATTATGTAAAAGCTAGATTTATAGAGCTACATCTGTAAGGGTAGACGTATGTTGCTAAATCATCCCCAATCATGCTTATGGTTATAAGCTGAAGTATTGGCACCGATCTCAAAGTGCACCGAGGTCGTAACGAGTAACTTAAAAGGCCCATGCTGGGTATATCATGTATTATCAGAAAACAAGACTGTTACAAGGGCAATCCTAATGGTGGTATTTAAAGTCGAGGCAAAGGTGAAAAATAGAGTTTCTACGTAAATAAAATATTAGTCTGTGGTATATCATATATTTATTTTTGTATTATCAGTAAGCGAGACCGTTGCCAGGGCAATCCTAGTGTTAGTATTTAAAGTATAACCGGAGTTGAAAAATAGAATTTCGACATAAATATAATATTAGTCCGTAGTGGGTCACTCACCAAATCGGCGAACAAGAAATCACGGGCTAAATCCCCCTGATACGGCATTCTAGTGATACGCTATCCTAATGACGAAATGGTAACTTAGTCATTCATTTATATTCATTAAGAAACTGGTCAGAATAGTAAATTTCTGATGGATACAACTACCTGTGGATTCCTCACCTTATGCATTCTCCCAATTGCGCTGACGTTCGACGGAAAAGTTCTTCCCAGCTCTCCACGTTGACGAGAACGTCACAATTGCAGTTTGTCCTGTGGACACCCTAACCCAGGAAGACTGGGCTTGGAAGTCAAGTGCTTACCTGCAAATTGTGTTGTTCCTTTTCCTCCCCTAGGACTACATTGCTATCTATAAGAAATAGCACTGTGTCTACTTATGAAACTGAAAAGTATTACTTACCTGTAAAGTGTTTGACCTGTATACTCTACACACAGTGCAGTTGATACTTGAGAGTGATGCATTCTTGAAACTGTACTCACCTGCAACAAAGAAACTTTTGGTTCTAGAAATAAAGTAATAAAGTATATTTTTGACACATAAAACATTGGCCTGGAGTTAGTCATTGAGTGTGTGCCTAATTTCTTGATTGTGTGTGTACAAAGAGAGCATTAGTATTATCTACTTTAGCCTCTGTAAAGCCTCCGGAGATCCTTACTTTGATAGAGCCAGCTTCCTATATTGGTGGATATGCGGTGGGGTCTACGACTTTGCATTTCCTGGGCTACTCAGCCAACATCTGATCACACAACTTAGGGCCATATGTACTAACACATTTTCCCATTGACAAAGAATGGGAAAAACCCTTTGCTACATCTGGCCCCAAGTTCCAAAATTGCCTTTAGATTGAATTTATTTTTGAATTGACAATTTATTTCCAAATTTTTAAAAGTCCTGCGAGGGCCTTGGTTAAGTTCCCTTTAGCATTTCTTGTTAAGTTTAAAACATTATTACAGTTGAGGTAAAGTAACTAGAAGTAGTCTTAGTTCCTAAAAGAAATCCCCAACCTTAATGACATAATGAGCAGCTCAGAAGACATAGGGGGTGATTCTAACCCTGGTGGTCGGTGTTAAAGCGGCGGCCAACCCGCCAACAGGCTGGCGGTAAAAAATATGGAATTCTGTCCCTGGCGGGAACCGCCAACACAGACAGCCACTTTAACACTCCGCCCGCCACGGCGGTACAAACAAACAGCGCGGCGGTCACCGCCAACAGCCAGGCGGCAGACAATGTACCGCCCACACTATCACAACTCACCAATCCGCCACCTTTTCCGGGGCGGGAGCACCGCCGATAAAAACACGGCGGAAACAGACTACGAACGGGAAAACGCTCACCACTACGCACTCCAGGAGGAAGGAGGACAGCATGGAACCCGAATTAAACATCCTACCTGCTCTCGTCTACCTTCTCATCTACCACGAGTACGAAGTCCGGCGCAGACGACAACGGTGAGTACTGCACCTACGACACACGGGAGGGGGGAGGACGAAAGGTTACGGGCACACACATATGCGACCCCCCCCCCCCCCCCCAACTATGTACACACCAATGCAGAGCAACAAGTCACAGTGACACCACCCAAACACCCCTGAAAAATGCTAGGACATCAAATTTGGAATAAATATTTATGTACCAAAAAGCTCCTGAAAATTATCGTACAACCATGAAAGATATTCACAAGAAAACAAATGACATACACATCAGTGTATAACTGAAGTAACAAGTCCTGCACATCCTACGAATTCATCATGTCCGTGGGCCAAAGTTTTGAGAAACAAGGGCAAAGCCCACACAGGAGACCTGAGTCCTTTGGAGAGAACACTGCAGGGGCATCAGATGTAAAAACTACAGGCACCTCAGGGGGAAGGGAAGGGGGGGCACCACAGCCACATGAGTCCACGACGCCAGATCCACGAGGAGCCACCATGCCCACTGTACCATCCTGGGGAGTGCAAAGCCACAGTCTCTCAATGTCTCTACAGTGGGTGGGCTGCCCACTGTACCATCCTGGGGAGTGCAAAGCCACAGTCTCTCAATGTCACTACAGTGGGTGGGCTGCCCACTGTACCATCCTGGGGAGTGCAAAGCCACAGTCTCTCAATGTCACTACAGTGGGTGGGCTGCCCACTGTACCATCCTGGGGAGTGCAAAGCCACAGTCTCTCAATGTCACTACAGTGGGTGGGCTGCCCACTGTACCATCCTGGGGAGTGCAAAGCCACAGTCTCTCAATGTCACTACAGTGGGTGGGCTGCCCACTGTACCATCCTGGGGAGTGCAAAGCCACAGTCTCTCAATGTCACTACAGTGGGTGGGCTGCCCACTGTACCATCCTGGGGAGTGCAAAGCCACAGTCTCTCAAAGTCACTACAGTGGGTGGGCTGCCCACTGTACCATCCTGGGGAGTGCAAAGCCACAGTCCATCAGGTGGATGACAGTCTCCACTGGTCAAGGAGGAGGCATGGTGGGCACAGTGAACCATAAACAGTGATTGAGACGGCGGTGCCCAGCGGAGCGGTGCTTGAGATGAAGGGCCCAGCGGAGCGGTGCTTGAGAAGAAGGGCCCAGCGGAGCGGTGCTTGACAGGAAGGGCCCAGCGGAGCGGTGCTTGAGATGAAGGGCCCAGCGGAGCTGTGCTTGAGACGGCGGGGCCCAGCGGAGCGGTGCTTGAGAAGAAGGGCCCAGCGGAGCGGTGCTTGACAGGAAGGGCCCAGCGGAGCGGTGCTTGAGACGGCGGGGCCCAGCGGAGCGGTGCTTGAGAAGAAGGGCCCAGCGGAGCGGTGCTTGAGACGGCGGGGCCCAGCGGAGCGGTGCTTGAGATGAAGGGCCCAGCGGAGCGGTGCTTGAGAAGAAGGGCCCAGCGGAGCGGTGCTTGACAGGAAGGGCCCAGCGGAGCGGTGCTTGAGACGGCGGGGCCCAGCGGAGCGGTGCTTGAGATGAAGGGCCCAGCGGAGCGGTGCTTGAGAAGAAGGGCCCAGCGGAGCGGTGCTTGACAGGAAGGGCCCAGCGGAGCGGTGCTTGAGAAGAAGGGCCCAGCGGAGCGGTGCTTGAGAAGAAGGGCCCAGCGGAGCGGTGCTTGAGACGGCGGGCCCTCTTCAGCGGTGCCTATCCTCACGGCGGGGCCCTGTTCAGTGGTGCTCTTCTCCACGGCGGGCCCTGTTCAGCGGTGCTCTTCTCCACGGCGGGCCCTGTTCAGCGGTGCTCTTCTCCACGGCGGGGCCCTGTTCAGCGGTGCTCTTCTCCACGGCGGGCCCTGTTCAGCGGTGCTCTTCTGCACCGCGGGCCCTGTTCAGCGGTGCTCTTCTGCACCGCGGGCCCTGTTCAGCGGTGCTCTTTTCCACGGCGGGCCCTGTTCAGCGGTGCTCTTCTCCACGGCGGGCCCTGTTCAGCGGTGCTCTCCTGCACCGCGGGCCCTGTTCAGCGGTGCCTATCTTCACGGCGGGGCCCTGTTCAGCGGTGCTCTTCTGCACCGCGGGCCCTGTTCAGCGGTGCTCTTCTGCACCGCGGGCCCTGTTCAGCGGTGCTCTTCTCCACGGCGGGCCCTGTTCAGCGGTGCTCTTCTCCACGGCGGGCCCTGTTCAGCGGTGCTCTCCTGCACCGCGGGCCCTGTTCAGCGGTGCCTATCTTCACGGCGGGGCCCTGTTCAGCGGTGCTCTTCTGCACCGCGGGCCCTGTTCAGCGGTGCCTATCTTCACGGCGGGCCCTGTTCAGCGGTGCTCTTCTGCACCGCGGGCCCTGTTCAGCGGTGCTCTTCTGCACCGCGGGCCCTGTTCAGCGGTGCTCTTCTCCACGGCGGGGCCCTGTTCAGCGGTTCTCTTCTCCACGGCGGGCCCTGTTCAGCGGTGCCTATCTTCACGGCGGGCCCTGTTCAGCGGTGCTCTTCTGCACCGCGGGCCCTGTTCAGCGGTGCTCTTCTGCACCGCGGGCCCTGTTCAGCGGTGCTCTTCTCCACGGCGGGGCCCTGTTCAGTGGTGCTCTTCTCCACGGCGGGCCCTGTTCAGCGGTGCCTATCTTCACGGCGGGCCCTGTTCAGCGGTGCTCTTCTGCACCGCGGGCCCTGTTCAGCGGTGCTCTTCTGCACCGCGGGCCCTGTTCAGCGGTGCTCTTCTCCACGGCGGGCCCTGTTCAGCGGTGCTCTTCTCCACGGCGGGCCCTGTTCAGCGGTGCTCTTCTCCACGGCGGGCCCTGTTCAGCGGTGCTCTTCTGCACCGCGGGCCCTGTTCAGCGGTGCTCATCCAGCAGGTCAAGGGAGCCAGACCTGGCCTGGACTCCCTGCTCAGTCGCCCTCGGACCGTGACGTTTCTGGACCCTTCGGGGACGGACTCCTGGCCTCCTTAGTGTCCTCCTTCCCAGCTGGGATGTGACATGTGGGGTCCACCTTCTCCACGCTCCTGCTGCCCTTCCGCTCCTTTGATGGGGCTCTCGGGCCCTTGCCTCCCCTAGATGGTGTGGGTGGTGAAGTGGCCGCACATTGCTCCTTGGGGGCAGCCCTGTCGGTCCTCGCACGGCGGCCCTTGTTTTTGCGGGTCCTCTTGCCGGGGGGGGGGGGCTGGACGTGTCCTTGCTGCTGATCGATGTGTCACTGCTGGCAAAGGGTGGGCTCCAGAACCCATGCACAACAGTGACACCCGAAGCTGGGCTGGTGGTGGCTGCGGTGCTCTTGGGACTCTTTGAAGATGGAGGGGGGAGCTCATCGGAGGGAAAGAGGTCAAGATTAGCCATGAAAAGTTTTTTAGGGCCAAGGTAAAGGGTAGGAGAAGTGGAGATGGAAGTGGAGGAAGAGGAGGTGGTTGTAGGAGAGTCAGGTGTGCTGTCATTGGGTGAAGGTGCTGGTGCTGTAGGCGCCCCAGGCAGTGGGAGAGGACACAGGGGACGTGTAAATGGCAGTGGGGGTGGTGACTGCACGAGTGTGGACTGTACTGGAGGGTGAGGTGGTGATGGAAGCACTGGCTGATGTTGGGGTGCATGCAGGTGTGAGTGTAGACGTCACAGGGAGGGAGGAGGGAGACGAGGAGGAGGGGGACACAGGGGTGGCAGTGGCTGTTGGCATGTCTGCATCTGGGTGTTGCTTGGGTGAGTGTTTGTGGGATCTGTGGTGCTTGTGTTTGGATGAGCTGCTCTTGGGTGTTGAGGTGTGTGCAGGCTGGTCTGATGGTGTGGATGGGATAGGCTGAGGAACAGGAGACAGAGAAAGGCTGGAGGCAGTAAGAAGAGGGAGGCTGGAAACAGGGACAATGGCTGCCATCAGTGCTGAGGCCAGAGCAGTGAACGCTCGTTGATGGGCAGCCTGACCCGAAGGAATGCCCTCCAGGTACGCATTGCTCTGTTGCACCTCCCTTTGCACACCCTGGATGGCATTCAAAAGGGTCGTCTGCCCAACAATGAGCGTCCTTACCAGGTCAATGAGCTCCGCACTGAGGGCAGCAGGGGCAACAGGGGCAGGGGCTGAGGTGCCTGGGGCGAAGGAGACGCGCGCCTTCCTGGGCGAACGGGCACGGAGCGAAGACTGAGGGGCTGCTGGGAGGGCGGGGCTGGTGAGCTGGGTGTCGGCTGTACCTGTAGAGGCGGGGGGCACGGATGTTGCCGCCACCGCTAGGGAGCTCCCATTCGAGGACGTGTCGCTGTCGCTGTCGCTGCTCTCACCAGCGGTCCCCGTCGTGGTGCTCCCCTCGCCCTCCGGATCACTGGTGCCCTCGGTGTCTGTTCCTGGGCCCACCGGGGCCTTGTGTCCTGCAGCTCCCTCGTGCTCCGATGCCAAATCTCCTCCGCCTGATGATGCTAATGCACACATGCACAAGAAGATGAAGAGAAAGGGTGGGGGGAGAAAAAAGAAGACCAGGTTGAGTGCATGCAATGTCAACACCGTTGGCGGAGAGGACAGACACAGGAGCCTAATGCACTAAGCCGCGCATTCGGGGTACACTACTCAGTACTACTGACTAGGACAACAGGCCAAGAGACGTCAAACGCGCACATGGGAGATGCTGGACCTTCAATGGCTGTACTTGTCACCCTACAGAGGTGGGGGCCGGGGGCACAGGGCCATGCCTAAGGGAGAGGACTACACTACAGAAAGCGCCCTGGCCTAATGTCACCCACAGCCCTCCTCCCCCACCCAGACGCCTCCACTGCGCAGAAAGATAGGAGAATGTGCTGATACTCACCCCCTTGTGTCTGCTGTGATGTCTTAAAGCACCCATCCAATTCAGGGTAGGCCATCCGCCAGGATCCGGGACATCAGGGGGGTCATGGTGCGACTGGCACCCCTCCTAGGTTGGGAGGCCATCCCCAGCAGTGTTTCTGCGGTCTTCCTTGTTCCGCGGCGGATGTCCTCCCACCTCTTGCGGCAGTGGGTGCCCCGTCTGTTGTGGACCCCCAAGTTCCGGACTTCCTTGGCGATGGCACGCCAAATCTCGATCTTCTGATGGGCGCTGACCTATTTGACATGTACAGGGTGGAAAGGAGGAAATCATCAATGACCTGCATGTTAGATGTGATTGGCCCCCCCCACCAACTTTGCCATATGGCACATGCTCTCATCTGTCGGGCGTTGCACTCCTCATTCGCCCCCCACCCCACCAACTTACATCCACCCCAATCCACACAGGCATAGCCCATTCCATGTGCACCCGGTGTACTCACTTGTTGGTCTGGAGGACCGTAGAGTAGCGCATACTGGGGGAGGACCCCATCCACGAGCTTCTCCAACTCTTCAGACGTGAAGGCAGGGGCCCTTTCCCCAGTCGCAGCAGCCATTGTATCTTCCAGACCGAGGTCACAGCAGCACTTGCAGTATAGGTCCTCTCCTGTGGATGATCAGGTCTCGAGTGATTAATCAGATAGAAAATGGCGGTCACGCCCGTGGCGGTGCGTACCGCGGTGGTGCGTACCGCGACCGCCGGCGCACATCGTCATTGGCTCCTGAAACCCATAGGCTTCAATGTTAACCAATGCGGCTTTGCGCCGCGGTCTTCGACCGCCTACCGCCACGGTGTGCCCCGTCAGCGCATTGACCTCACATCCCATTGTCCCACTTCACAGGTCAGGCAGCCGCCATTTCAAGGGCCTACATGGCTTAATTTTGACTGCGACAAACAGGCCTAGGCCTTGCATTGCCACACATACACGCCTTTCTACCCATTGCCATTCTTTAACTGTGCAAGCTGTCTGTACGTACCTGTGGTTTGCCTGACTCTGTGCTCCATGTTGTCCTTCCTAGGCACCGTCCGCTGGGACTTGCGATGAGAAGGAGGAATCCTCGCGTGTACCGACCGCTGGTGGACCTGTCGACAATGGAAGAATGCCATATAATACTTCGATACAGACTTGACCGTGCCACTATCCATGAACTGTGTGCCCAGCTGGAGCCAGCCCTGATGTCCCCCATCCGCCAACCCACAGGGATTCCCCCTCTGGTGCAGGTTTTGTCAGTCCTCCATTTTTTGGCAACTGGGTCATTCCAGACCACAGTGGCCATGTCATCTGGAATGTCTCAGCCTATGTTTTCAAAGATTTTGAGCAGAGTGTTGTCTGCCCTGATGAAACTCATGCGGAGCTACATCATTTTCCCAGAGGAGGGTGACTTGCCTACAGTGAAGGGTGATTTCTATGCCCTTGGACATATCCCCAACATCATTGGTGCCATTGATGGGACCCATGTGGCTTTGGTACCCCCAAAAGACGATGAGCAGGTGTACAGAAACAGAAAAAGTTATCATTCGATGAATGTCACGGTGGTCTGTTTGGCTGACCAGTACATCTCTCATGTAAATGCCAAGTTCCCAGGGTCAGTGCATGACGCGTATGTGATGCGAAATAGCAGCATCCCCTATGTGATGGAGCAGCTACAGAGACAACGTGTGTGGCTAATAGGTGACTCTGGTTACCCCAACCTGCCTTGGCTACTGACCCCAGTAAGGAATCCCCGGACCAGGGCAGAGGAATGGTACAATGAGGCCCATGGGCGAACTAGGAGGATCATCGAAATGACCTTTGGCCTCCTGAAGGCCAGGTTTAGGTGCCTGCATATGACTGGGGGATCCCTGATGTACTCACCAAAGAAGGTGTGCCACATCATCGTGGCCTGCTGTATGCTTCACAATCTGGCATTGCGACGTCAGGTTCCTTTCCTGCAGGAGGATGGTGGTGTTGAAGCAGCTGTGGAGCCTGCGGAGAGTGAAGAGGAGGAAGACTCAGAGGACGACACAGACAACAGGGACAGAGTAATAGAACAGTATTTCCAGTAGCACACAGGTAATAATCACCCATGCCATTTTACATTTCCTGAAAGCCTCCTGCATCTCAACTTTGTCGATTTCCCCCCAGACCTATAAACATGATGTTTGATTTTCCCTTCCCTTTTCTGTGCTGTATGAGCCACTGCGTGACCTCGGCTTGGTTGGCCCATGGACTAATGCTAAGTTACCTCGGTATGTGTAATTCACAATGTTAATAATACGTAGTTGATATGTAATGTGTCATACATTTGTAAATAAGACAGGCTGAGTCCTGATTGATTTCAGTGCAATGTGTGATTTATTATTAGTGCATAGATATTGGTACATGATAGTGAAACAGTGATGGGTGGGGGTGGAGTAATGTCCATGGCGGAGTCCAGTTCTCAGTCTCACAGGTGCATTGTCCATATGCCTGTGGCAGGATGGAGCAGGGGCAGTTCAAGGTTTGACAGGGTGGCAATGTGGAACAGTGGGAGGACTTCAGGGGGTATGTGATGCTGGCGGGGGACTTGACATCCTACTCTGTCGTTTTTTTTAATCTCAGGCTCCTTTTGCGGGGCGGTTGTTGTTCAGCAGGAGGTGGGGTTCTGGTGGGCTGTCGTTGTGGTGGGGCCTCCTGTCCACTAGCGCCGGCGGAGGTGGTAGGCTGTTCCTGTTCCTGGCTAGTGACAGGGGCCCTGTGTGATGCCACATGGTCCCGAAACGTGTCCTCTATACGGTTCAGGGCCTGGACTATGCTCCCCATAGCGGTTGAGATGTTGCTGAGTTGGTCGCTGAACCCCATGTAGCGTTGCTCCTGCTGTGCCTGGATCTCCTGGAACCTGGCCAGTACCGTCGCCATCGTCTCTTGTGAGTGGTGGTAGGCTGCCATGATGGTGGTGAGGGCCTCTTGGAGAGTGGGTTCCCTGGGCCTCTCCTCCCCCCCCTGTCGCACAGCAGCCCTCCGAGTTGCCCTGTTTCCCTGGGCCTCTGTCCCCTGGATGGTGTGCCCACTCCCACTGCCCCCAGGTCCCTGTTGTTGTTGGGTTGGTGGGTTACCCTGGGGGCCCTGTAGTGGTAGACTGCTTGACCTGTCCTAGAGACAGAGGCATGGGCCCGCTGGGTGGGAGCTGTGCTGTTGTTCCCAGAGGGGGTTGGGTCTGCAGTGGCCTGTGTCTGGGTGAGGGGAACCGACTGCCCAGAGGTCCCCGATGGTCCGGGCTGGTCGTCAGGTTCCAGGTCGACAGAGCTGCTGTCATCACTAGGGGCCTGTTCCGGGGGTGGGATGGACATTTCTGGTCCCTCCTGACCGGTGTGTTGTCGTTCGGGTCCTGCATGGGGTAAGAGGGTATGGTTATTGTTTCTGTGTGTGCATTAGCTTGCGTTTTATGGGTGCCCTTGTCCCCCAGTGCTGGCATTCCCTTGGGGGAGGTGTTTTGAGGGTGTTTTGTGGGGGGGGGGTGATGGGTATGTGCAGTGGTCATGCTTAGATGATGGGTGTCCATAGTTTGAGGGTGGCATGCAGGGGTTGGTGTTGGGTGGGTTGTGCTGGGGAGACATTCTCAGGGAGGATGTGTGCTGGGGGGTTGGGGGTGAGGGTGGGGGTTAGCATGCTGGGGGGGGGGGTGAAGTGGTTGGCCTTGTACTTACCAGAGTCCATTCCTCCGTGTACTCCAGCGAGGCCATCAGGATGCAGGATGTTGAGTACCTCTTGCTCCCATGTTGTGAATTCGGGTGGAGTGGGTGGGGGTCCCCCGCCAGTCTTCTGCACTGCGATGTTGTGTCGCAAGACCATCGAGCGCACCTTCCCCCGTAGGTCGTTCCATCGTTTGCGGATGTCCTCTCGATTTCTGGGATGCTGTCCCACCGCGTTGACCTTGTCCACGATCCGCTGCCAGAGCTCCGCCTTCCTTGCTATGGTGGTGTGCTGGACCTGTGAGCCGAAGAGCTGGGGTTCCACTCTTATGATCTCCTCCACCATGACCCGGAGTTCTTGGTCCGAAAAGCGTGGGTGCCTTTGTGGTGCCATGGGGTGGTGTGTATGAGGTGTGGGGTGGTGTATGTGATGATGTGTGTGTTGGTGTGTGGTGCTTTGTGCTTCTATGTGGTGTGTGTGATGTTGCGGTGTGCCTCTGTGTGTCTGGCTCTCTATTCTATGATGTGTCTCTCTCTCTCCTTCGTCTCTGGTTTTTGTTGGTAGGGGTTTGTGGGTGATGTGGGTGTGTGTTTTATATGGTATTGGATGTGTGGGAGTGGTGTGTATATGTGTTTCAGGTGTGTGCCTTTCAAATTGTCCAATGTGGTAGGGGTTTGTAAAGGTGTGTGTATTTTGACCGCGGCGGTGTGTACCGCCAATGGAATACCGCGGTTGAATGACCGCCGCGTTGATTTGCGGGTCATAATGGGATGGGCGTATTTCTGTTGGCGTGGCGGTGGAGGTTTGGTCTTCTCCAGTTTACCGCTGGCCGCTGATGTGGCGGACTGCAGTGGAGGGCGGATTTTCGGAGGTTTTGCAGTTGTGGGTCAGAATGTCCGTGGCGGCTGACCGCGGCTGCGGCGGTATTGTGGCGGCCTTCTGACCGGCGGTAAGCGGCTTTTACCGCCGAGTTCAGAATGACCCCCATAGTTGTGGAAATCGACCTCACCCCTTACCCCCATCCCAAGATGAGAGAGCCAAGGTCCCTCTGCCGTCTCAAAAAGATTTAAACTGGTTCAAACCCTATCAAGATCCAGCTCCAGGAGCTCTTGGCAGAGTATGCAAAGGAACACCCTGCTGACGAGGAAGGCCTCCTCTCAGATGAGGAAGAAGTTAGGGATCAGAGGATGATCCCTCCCCCCCAACCTCACCAGGGAGGACAGGACCTCTGTGTCCCTGACTCCAAGGATAGTACTCACAGGTCCTGGGTCTCCCACAGGGGAGTCGGGCTCCTCTGAGAACACTGAGGGCAGCCTCAGTGAAGAGGACCGCCTTTTAGCCAGGATGGCCAAAAGACTAGCTTTGGAGAGACAGCTCCTAGCTATAGAGAGGGAGAGAGGAGAAATGGGCTTAGTACCCATTAATGGTGGCAGCAACCTCATACCTAGGGATAGAGAGCAATCTTATGACCCTAAAATCCCCAAAGGGGTAGTCCCCAAGTATGAGGATGGTGATGACATCACCAAATGGTTCACAGCCTTTGAGAGGGCTTGTGGAATGAGGAAAAGTTTCACTGGGGAGCTCTCCTTTGGGGATTGTTCACTGGTAAGTGTAGGGATGGACTCCTCACAGGAGCAGACGCTGAGTCCTATGACCTTATGAAGGTTTCCCTGATTGAGGGCTTTGGACTCACCATTGAGGAGTATATTATTAGGTTCAGGGGGTCTCACAAAACCATGAGCCAGTCCTGAGTTGACTTCAGAGACTACTCAGTGAAAACACTAGATTGTTGGTTAACTGGAAGTGACGTGCATAACTATGATAGGCTCTAAATAGGAGGCACTGGGCCCAAGGGACCAGATAGGAATACATTTAAGTAGACCCACATAGTAAAATGGTCTGCATTCACTGGAGAGATAGGGTCGTATATACTGATAATTATCATACGTGCGCATGGCTTTGTTCTGTTGTTTTTTTTATTTTTTTATTATTCTTTTTTGTTGTGTTAAAGTTTTGTTTAGTTTAATTTCCTTGTCTCTGTAGCTAAATGATGGACAATAACATGCTTCATTAGTTACAGTATAAATATTATCCTAGTGTATAAATGGAATGCATAACATGACATTATAACCACTGACTGTGACTGTTTGGAAGAATATGTCTATACATCAACGACTATTGCCACATGCAGAAAATTAATAAATAAAGTTTTTAAAAAAACTATGATAGGCTCTAAAATTTGTTTATAAAAGAACACATATTAACTAATTGCTTTAATGAAACGTTGCATCAATATCTGGTAGACCAAGGTCCGATTTCTCCCCAAGAATTGGGAAAGAAGGCAGACCATTGGGTCAAGACTAGGGTGATCAAAGCTTCCACTGGGGGTGACCAAAAGAAAGGGGTTACTAAGCCTTCCCAGGGGAAGGGGTGTGTGAGGGTGTGAGACACCTAAGGATAAAAGTAAAGAGTCTTATAGAGGCCCCAAAAAACCTGCTCAGGAGGGTGGGTCCGAACCTCTTCACAATCCTCTTGTGGATACAAAGGTAAAAATGTTGATCCCATAAAGGCCTGGTGTTTCAACTGTAGACAGACTGGACACCAAACTGGAGACTTGGCCAGGCCCAAAAAGAATCCCCCTAGTACTGCACCAGCTAGCTCTGGTGTAGCCAGTCTCCAGGTGGGATCTACAGTCTGCCCAGAGCAAATCAGGATTCACACTAAAGCTATTTTAGCCTCTGGGGGTGGGGTAGATGTTGCCACTTTTGCTGTCTGGCCCCTAACATGAACAAATACAGACAGCATCACTTGATTATTGGGACTAGAGTTGAAGCCCTGAGGGATACAGGTGCCAGTGTCACCATGGTGAAAGAAAAACTGTTTTCCCCAGGACAGTACTTGGCTGGACAAACCTATTCAGTTACCAATGCTGATAATGTAACTAAGATCCATCTCATGGCTATGGTGACGTTAGAAAGGGGAGGGGCTACTGGCCTGGAACAGATAGTGGGTTCTTATGCAATCCCAGTTGCATGTCTGCTAGGAAGTGATCTCGAGTACTAAGCATGGGCTGAGGTAGAACTCAAAACCCATGCAACCATGACAGGAATCACTGAGATGGTGTGTGTGAAAACCAGAGCACAGAGGCGAGCACAGGGTGAAAAATAAGTATTGGATCCTGGAATAATGTCCCAACTTTCCAAGAGAAAGAGTAAGAAGACTGGGGGACCAACTCCTAAACAACAAAAAGCTCAGGACCCCTCTTCCCAGGAAGAGCACTTATCCTCCCCAGAGGGAACTGAGCCCATGGAACTTGAACCTTACCAGGTTGAGCTCTCCTCTATGGAACACCCGTGCCAAGGACAGATAACCTGTCCTACTCTTGAAGACCTGTGACAGCAAGCTACTGCACAGGAGAAGGAAGATGTCAATTGCTACCAGTGGTACCAGGACCCTGTGGCCAGGGCTGGTCTCTAATGGCTGCAGCATGTATTCTGCCACCCTAAGGGACCCCTCACCAAACACACACACACACACTGCCATTGCAGATTGTGTGTGTTGGTGAGAGAAAAAGGTAAAGTCGATATGGCATTCCTCTCTGGGTGCAATGCCCACAAACCACTGCCTCTAGCATAGGTAAGTCAGCCCTTTAGCAGGCCTTACAGCCCTAAGGAATGGTGCACTATACCACAGGTGAGGGCACAGCTGCATGAGCAATATGCCCCTACAATGTCTAAGTCCATTCTTAGACATTGTAAGTGCAGTGTGGCCATATTGAGTACATGTGCTGGGAATTTGTCATTACGAACTCCACAGCTCTATGATGAATTCACCGAAGACTGGGAACTTCTCAGCTCAATAAACCCACACTGTGTTGGATTTATTGAACAATGCACACAGAGGGCATCTTAGAAATGCCCCCTGTATTTCACCCAACCCTCTAGTGTGGGGCTGACTGGTCTGTGCCAGCCTGCCACCAACAGACAGGTTTCAGACCCCATGGGGGGAGAGTCTTTGTGATCTCAGGAGTCAGAGACTATGGGGGTCATTTTGACCTCAGGGGTCTTTTTGAAAGACCGATGAGGGACCGCCGTGCTGCAGACCGCCAGTGGTGGCGGTTTTCCGCTCAGCGTATTATGACTGTTGGCAGCTCTCCGTCCTTTTTCGGATGGAGAGCCGCCAACAGCTATACTGGCGGGCGGCGGGGAAGTGGAGGTTGCTCCACCTCCACCGCCACGTCAACAGAACAACGCCCACGGAATCACGTCCTGTGATTCGGCGTGGCGGTGTCCTGTTGACGGTGTGGTGTCGGCAGAGCAGCCCCCATGGATCCCGTCCCCTCCTGGAGGATCGACGGACCAGGTAAGTCGATCGTCCGTTGGGGGAGGGGGTGGGGGGGTGTTGTGTACCTGCATGGGGGTGTGCGTGTTTGTATGTAGAAGGGGTGTGTGAGTGCGTGTATGCTTGCAGGGGTGTTGTGTGTTTGGGAATGAGTACGTGTATGTCTGTGGGTATGTCTGTATGGATGTGTGCGTGTATGTTTGAATGTGGGTGTGCGTGTCTGACTGTGTGTGTGGATGTTGGCATGTATGTCGGTGTGTGTGCGTGTATGTGTGTTGGTGGTGCCTGTGTGCGTGTCGTGTGTGATTGAGTGATATCTGATGTTGGGGGCGGGTTGAGGAGGGGGGTCCTGCCACCTTTGGGGGGTGGCAGGGGTGGTGGGGGTGTAGGGGAGGGAGTCGGGGTTGTTGCAGACCCCTATCAGTGCCAGGGAAGGAATTCCCTGGCACTGATAGTGCTTACCGCCATGGATTTCATGGCGGTTCCAAACCGCATGAAATCCATGGCGGTCAGCCGGGTCCAAACACCGCCGGCGGTATAGTGACGGCCACTGGGCTGGAGACCCAGATCTCCAGCCCAGCGGTCGTCTCAGCCCTGGCGGGCGGAACGGAGAACCGGCGAATGACCATGGCGGTAACCGCCATGGTCATAATTAAAAAAAAAAGACCGCCAACCTGTTGGCGGTCTTACCGCCGCTTCTCCGCCGTCCGCCAGGGTCGTAATGACCCCCTATGTCTGCTCTGGGTGGAGGTGCTTCAAACCTCCCCCCTGCAGGAACAGCAACACTTGCCGGTGAGCCTCAAAGGCTCCTACCTTTGGTTCTGCTGCCCTAGGGCACTCCAGCTAGTGGCGATGCCAGCCCCCGGACTAGTACCAACTTTTGGCGGCAGGTCTGGTGGGAAAATTAGTAAACACCAGGAAGAATGTCCTGCCCAGCTGGGACTATCCCTAGAGTCCCCAGAGCTGAGTTGAACCCCTCCTGGAAGAATTCCCCATCTTGTTCTGGAGGATGTTAGCCAAAAGGTTTAGGAATGTGCCCTCCTCCCCAAAAGTTTTGGGCACAGGAAGGGTGCAGCCACCCTCAGGGTAGGTAACCATTGGCTACTGCCCTCTGTCCCCTGTAATGCCGCTAAATCTAGTATTTAGGGGCATCCCAGAACCTAAACCGAGTACTTACCTGCAAATTGTGTTGGTACTTTTCCTCCCCTAGGACAGCATTGCTTTCTATGAGAAATTGCACAGTCTACTTTTGAAATTGAAAAGTATTACTTACCTAAAAACTGTTAACTGTTTAACCGTGACTTTTACACAAAGTACATTTGAAACTTCAAAGTGATACATTCTTAAAACTGTACTTACGCGCAACAAAGATCCTTTTGGTTCTAGAAATAAAGTAATAAAGAATATTGTTTGGCCTGGAGTTAGTCATTGACTGTGTGCCTCCTTTCTTGAATGTATGTATACAACAAATGCTTAGCACTGCCCTCTGATAAGCCTAACTGCTTGACCACACTACCACAAAAGAGAGCATTAGTGTTATCTAACTTTAGCCTCTGGACATCCACTGGACTCTGTGCACACTATACCTTACTTTGGTATAGTATATAGAGAGCCATCTTCCTACATGTATCATCTGCCTTCCTTCCTCTCATCTTCCTGATGCCTGTGACATCTGCAGGAAGTTTTCCAGACACCACTGTGAGACATGGAGAAGATTTGCCTGCAAGCAAGATAGAAAATGACAAAAACAATCTGCCAGTGGGACTTCAGAGCGAGGGGATGGTCAGTCTTCCACCAGGGCTCCACCTTCAATCTCCAGCAGACATAGAACATCAGAAAAGCTTGTTTCTGGCAAGAAATGACATCGGTACTGATGGACGTCGAGGCACGGTACGGCTCCGACTAGTTCAATGTCAGAGAAGTTGACATCCCATTGACATCGAGGGGTTATACACCATTGTCCCATCTCTGCCGTATGACATGGAGAAGTGCCTCGTCGTCAAGGAGTGCCAGTTCACCATCGACATGCTGTGGACGATCGTCATCGAGAGCTAAACATTGACGTGAGCGGTCGACATTGAGAAGTGTGTTGACTTTGAGGAGGGAGACAGAAAGAGGAGAAGAATTTATTCTTCATCAGATTCTTCACGTTCTCTTGTGATGTTACCTCCCTCTCCTTCACCGCTACAGTCACCACCACTTCTGTCACCATCTCCTCCATCAGCTTCACCTCCACCACCAGTGCTTCCTCCACCAGCAGCACCTCCTACTTTAGCACCTCCTCCAGTACCTAGAAGAATGCCAGCTCTCAGGACTCCACAAGCTCACGGTTGTGAAACCAATCAAGTCACACTCATCACACACCAGAGTGCTCTCCTAGTATGACAAGGCATTTCAATCGTAGTCATGGATCTCCTGCTAGATCTTGGTCACGTTCTCACTGACAGCATACTGATCATTCTTTTTCTTCAACAAGAGGATGTTCATCCAATGTATCAGACATTCCACCACCTCGTGTCTCCCCGATAGATGATAAATCCACTTTTCAAGAGGTTTTAGTCCGTGGGGATGCCAAACTGAATATACCGATGTCAGTCCTCACACCGGTAATCTTTGAAAGGTTACAACAATGTTCGTGCGCAAAGCTGTTGCTCCCCCTGGTTCCAGGTCTCCTCGAGCTGACCAACGACCTTTTTTTAACTTAAGCCATTGCTAAGCCTGCCCCATCCAGGCTTCAAAACAAATACTGGCCTCGGTATCTAGGCTACCCTTATTTTTACGCTCGGATCCTCCACCCAACTCTGTTGTGATCTAGGCTGCGAAAAAGGTCCATTCCACCTCTCCATCATCCTCTTCACCTCCAGATAACAAGAGTAGAAAATTGGATTCAACAGGCCGCAAAGTCTGCAGCACAGCTGCCACTTCAATGAAAGCAATCATTGCTAACCCCCTCTTGGTAAGATATGACTGAGCCCTTTGGGATTCGATCCAACGTTTTGCCGAGCACCTTCCAAGTTATAGAAGAGAAGGCTTCCTTGAGATCGTAAATGAGGGTGCAATGGTATCAAACCATATTATCAGTGCAGCTGCAGACCCATCCCTCCTTTCTGCACATTGCTATTGCCACGGGTAATTCTGTGGAAGAACGCTTGGCTCCGACTAAAATCATTGAAACCCGAAGCACTACACCCCATCCAAAAGTTGCCGTTGGCTGGTCCAACATTATTTGGCAGCAATGCTAATGACAAGATGGCGAGGATGAAATCAGAAATAGACACATTAAAAGCAGTAGGCCTGGAGAAACCCAGAGAACAATGCAAATCGTTCAGGAACTACCAACGTTGTTTTTCATCACAGAGGGTTCAAACCTCTCACTGGCTTCAAATTAGATCTTAGCAACATCAGAGATCTTACCAAACACAGCGTAAGCAATCAGGAGGATGATTTACCCATCAGCCCTCCCAAGGTGGCAAACAAACATCTGGCACAAAACCTTGAGTCCTTACTTCCCCCTCTCTTGTTATTCACTCTGGTAGGAGGAAGTATTACACATTACCTGGAAGAGTGGCAACACATCACAATTAACGCCTGGGTTCTGAATATTGTGCAGAATGGGTACTCTTCTAGGTTTTCCACCAAAGCCGTCCACTTTCCGTCACGATTTACTCAGGACAGAGGTCAACATCGTATTACAAAAGAAGGCGGTGGAAACCATTCTTAACGGTCAACAACAGAAGGGCATTTACTCCACTTACTTCCTTGCACCAAAGAAAGACCAGCACAAATTCAAACCCATTCTCGATCTAAAAGTCGCCAACAAGTGGATTGAAGAAGAGAAGTTCAGGATTCTGGCTTTACATTAATATATCCCCAACTTCATAAGGGGAATTGGCTTTTCTCCATCGATCTTTACAATGCTTACTTCCACATTCCCATTGCAAAGGAAGCATGGGAAATTTCTCATTTCCCTCATTTGGCACAACCATTACCAATACACATAATACCATTTGGCCTCAAGTCAGCACCCAGAACTTTCTACAAATGCATGGCTGTATTGGCAGCCCATCTAAGGAAAAACTGAATCTTTGTCTAGACGACTGGTTCATAAAAGCATCCACTTCTCATGAAGCACAACTGCATTTGAATTGGACTTGCGGTCTCCTTCATCTATTGGGGTTTCACGTCAACCTCAACAAGTCAACATCAACACCAGTCCAGATGTTGCATTACTTAGGGGATTACCAGAAATACCATTCACACAAAGGAGTGTCCTTCAGAGGAGCGACGCTTATCGATCCTTCATCCAAAAGAAAGAGAACTCTCATCTCTCCTCGGATCGATGACCTCCTGCATCTTTCTCACTCCAAATGCTCGCCTCCGCATGCGACCTTTCCAGGAGTGTCTAGAAGACCAGTGAGACCAGCTGATGGTCAATTGGGGTGACATGATCGCTCTTACTATATATGCAATATGATCCCTCAAGTGGTGGAGTTCTCCAAGCAATCTTCTCAAAGAGGTGCTGTTACACCAACAGGTTCCTACTCAAACAATTGTGAGGGATGCATTATTGCTCGGATGGAGAGCCCACATGGATCACCTCCAGATTCAAGGATCTTGGTCTCAGAGGGAGATGACATACCATATCAATCTCCTCGAGCTCCGTGCAGTTCATCTGGCACTCAAAGCTTTTCAACCATCATTCACCTCCAACACCTCCTTGTTCAGACTGACAATACAACCACCATGTATTACCTGAACAACAGGGGGGCACCAGTTCCAGAGCGTTGTTACCGGAGGCCCAGGCAATTTGGAAGTGGCTTCTGGCCAGGAACCTGAAAATATTAGCAACTCACCTCCCAGGCATCCAGTACGTTCAAGCAGACGCTCTCAGCAGAGCTCTCGACGAAAATCACGATAAAGTCATTCAAACTATCTTCCGCATGTGGGGCACCCCTTCTATCGCCCTGGTTGCCAAAGCAGAAGACAGCAAATGTTGCGACGTCGCATCCAGGTACTACCGTCCAAGAATGCTAGGGAATGCCCTGTGGATGGACTGGTCTGACAAATTTCTTTTCGCCTTTCCACCGGTTCCCCCTTCCCCGGCAGTCCTGATCAAGCTGTTCCACTCTAAAGCCAAGGAGATCCTAATTGCTCCAGAGTGGCCACAGCAATGGTAGTTCCCGGACTTTCTTCACTGGTCACAGCATCCACATCTCAAGCTGCCTTGCAGACCAGACCTACTAACGAAATTCAAAGACCAGACCAGATGATACATCCCAATCTCTCATCCTTGAATTTTGTTGCATGAATCCTGGACTAGTGCAGCATAGACACTTAAGCTTGCCACATGACTGCATGGAAGAGCCACTCCCATGCACTTCCACTTGCTCCGCTTCAAATGGAAGCGATTTTGCCTCTGGTATTCCTCTAAGAACATGGACCAGATTATTTGCCAAGTGGATGTGATTCTACCATATCTTCTGCACTTTGCTAAATCTGGCTTACAGTACTTCCGTCACAGTTCACCTGGCAGCTTTTACTGCTTACAGAAAATGTCCTACACAAACCTCTTTTTTACAAATCCCAGTCATAAAGGTCTTCTTAGAGGAGTTGAATAAGCTTTTCCCTCCCATTAGGCATCTCTCGCCTCCCTGGGATCTCAATATAGTGCTTTTTCACCTTATGCAGGATCCTTTTGAACCCATCCACAAAGCTTCCCTACAACATCCTACGTGGAAGGCAGCTTTCCTGGTTGCTATTACATCAGCATGCCAGTTTAGTGAGATACAAGCATTATGTTCTCATGAACCATACACTGTCTTTCATTCTACCAAAGTGGTTATGAGAACTCACCCGAAATTCTTCCCTAAAGTAGTGCCGGACTTCCACATAAACCAGACTAACTTGTCCTAAATTGCAGTGCAGTGGGTAAAGCACCAGGGCCAGATGGTGTCCTGGTTGATGCCTTTAAGTTTGTGGGAGATCTTCAGGACCCTATGCAGACCCACGTGCTGAATGCAGTTGTAAAGTGAATGAGCCCCTCTAGCTGGGCTGATTCAAATATAGGGCCAGATTCACAAGGCCATAGCACCTTTTAGAACCACATTAGCGTCATTTTTTTTACACTAATGAGGCATTAAGGAATCCGTTCTCCTTCGCCATATTTATATAGTGACCCAATGCTAGCATTTTGCCACTTTGTAACCCCTTGTACCACATTCCGGGTCTATGGGCCTCCATAGTGCTTTGCTGCACTAGCGCCATGATTTATGGAGCTAATCCAGCAAAGTGTCACAATAGCATCATAAACTATGATGCTTTTGTGGAAACGAGCGCCATGGTGTGCATGATTGTAAATACAGTGCACACGTTGTGTCGTTAGGGGAGAGCAAGAAAAGTGGTGCATCAAAGCTGATGTGCCACTTTCTTGTAAATCTGGCCAATAGTGCCTATCTATAAGAAGGAGGATAGATCAGACCCTAAGTGCTATCATCCTATTTCTTTATTGGACTCCTCTGTTAAACTGATGAGTAGAGTTCTTCTACAAAGATTAAAGCAATGGGCCACTGATAATTCTATCTTGTCAGAAGTCCAGCATGCCTTTAAGAAAGGCTTGGGGACAGTAGAATAGTGGGTCAACTTGGACCTACTCATTAAGAAATACACAAAGACCATGTCTGGCTCACTATGCTTATGCTTTGCCAACCTCAGCAGTGCCTTTGATCTGGTGGATAAGTCACTTTTTGTGGCAACCACTACTCTCGCTTGGGACACCTGAGAACATTGGTAGTTTCCTTGCTAACTTATTGACAGCCAAGGTACGTTTTGACCCAAACAGGGAATGCACTCTATCCTTTAGAGTTAAGAAGGGGGAGAAGATAGGGTTGCGTCTTGGCCCCGTTTCTTTTTTCTCTTTATATTAATGAGGTTGATGATGTCCTCAGGGCTTTGCAGGCTGACATGTCTATTGTCTCCAGACATTCAGTTCCTGTGTTACCTTATGCCGACTACACTGTTCTGATGTCAAGGACAGCAGTCGGCCTATAGGGACTGATGGATACCTTTGCAGTCTTTATGGAAGGGAGGAAATTGATGATAAATGTAACCAGGACCTATTCAACAGTATGTGGGAGAAAGTCAAAGCTTTTTTATTAAAGGTTCTCCAATTACGAGGGTTCAAACTTTTAATTATCTGGGTATATCGTTTGCAAGCAATGGCTCTTTGGTCAATCATATACACGGTGCCAGACTAAAAATGAGTAGGGTCTGTGAGGGTATTTTTAGATTTTCATATAAGCTCTCCAGTCGCCCATCAGAGAAATTTGTAAATTATATGAAGCTAAAGCACTGTCTGCTGCTATGTATGGAGGAGGCATTTGGGGTTATGAGAAAAGTGCCTCCCTCCAGACAGAGGAAAATTACTTTCTCAAATATCTGTTGAGTTACCCAACCTTTGTTTTAACATATACTACTCATAAAGATATTAGGCCTAATTACCTAGAGGATCTACTCCTACTTAAATCCATTTCCCTTTGGTGATCAATTTTGGCCAAGCCCAAAACAAGCTTAACATGATCTATTATTATGGACTGCCTTACTCTTGATCATGCTTTTAACATTCCTCGGGTCTCTCATGTTAACAATATTTGAATAGTGTGTTGGCCTTGCATAAAAGTGAGTTAAAAGCTCTTTTCGTAGAGTCCAGTTGTGAAAACAGGGCAATTACTGAAGGGGGAAATCTACGATTTGTTTATTAATGTCACTTTCAGCTGGTGAAGGGTTTCAACCTTACTTGTCTATGGTCACACCCCCTCAGCACCTATTTGTTTTAACTAGGCTGTGTATGGGAATTGTGCATTTTTATATTCCTTACCAGTTATGAAACAGACCCAGGAAGGTGATCCCTTGCTCATGTGATGGTATTTTTAAACAGGGCACTAAGCACTTTATTCTTTTCTTTTGAATTTATGATTGGTTGAGACAATTTTATTTGAAATCTTTTTTTATTGAGAATAATATTAGGGGACACCAAGCAGCGTTAAAATTCCTATGTGCTTTGACGGGTTCTTTTGTATGTTTTATGTATGTCTCATGTAAATGGGGCACAGTAAATATTAGGAAAAGTAGTCCCTTTTAGCTAATATGAAGTATTCACATTTAAGCACTTTTAATAGATTTGTTCCTCTCAGAACCAACAAAAAGAGGGGTCTTCTAAATGTGCTGAACTTGATCTATGTGTGATGTATGTAATTGCTGACTTCTGTTCTAATTGCTTGAAGTAATTTTTATCTTATCTTGTTTTTATTATTATTGATATTGCATAAATGCTCTTTTATGGTCAACTTGTTTGTGCAGAATAAATAATTTTGAATCAAATCAAATTGACTGGTGAAATTCTGCCCAGGCTCTCAGCACCCTTTGCTGTTCCACCTTCCTGGTGGTGCTCTTGGCAGGAAGTCCCCTTTCTTTAAACCTGCTTGAGCTGGGCCACAGAGTAGGACTCCATGTTTGCCAGCTCAAAATCCATGCTTGTATAGATGGATCAAAATCAAAAAGGCCAAACAAGGAGAATTTAACTTGAATTGGTCTTAGATTATTTATGTTGGGTGGTAGTGTAACACAAAATTACTGCATGGCACTGCACAAACACAAGTCCAAATGCTTACCACCAATCACCAATGTAAGAAATTGGGTTACTGCTTGAGGGCGGTAAAGCCCTTCTCAAGCAGCAACCACAATTCTTCTGAAGGTGAAGTCACAAGCGAACCCTAGATTAACTTGTGCTCAATCCTCAGGTACCTTGGCACAGAGCAGTCAGTCTTAACTCGAAGGCAATGTGTAAAGTGTTTGTACAACACTTCAAACAGTAACACAGTGAAAACATAACACAAAGTGAGCCCACAACAGAATTAGAAACAGAGAGTACTTCTGAACAGCTACAACAAGACCAAAATGACAAAAACACAATTAGCAGAGCCGGAATTCATTTTTTTTTTTTTTTTAGTGAAAAGAGCGACACAAGGCATAGAGTGACAACTGTGGTTGTCTGGTCCCACCGGACTAGGACCAAGTCATAGCTTCACTACCACCATGATGGAGTGCGGGCCGGCTACAGGGACACAGTTAGACCCACTGAACAAAAGTACCTTCGAACCTTGTATGTGGAGAGCCCATGTATCCGCATAGAGGATGCGTTGTGCAGCTGAAGTGATACATCAGTTCTGAGATGTGGTGAAGCTCTGAGGCAAGAGCCTGCGTTTTTACTGAGGATCCCATCGATGCGACTTGCTTTGTGAAGTACAGGAACGAGGATGCAGGTACGCAGTTGGGCGATGCACTAATTCTGAAGAGCTGTGAAGCAGAGTCTGGGGTCATCATTTAGGCTGCTGTTGATGAGAGATGCAAGAGCTGCGCTTCATGCAGCAGCAGTTCCAAAGGACATGTTGGCTGTTGCTGGTGATGTGGGTCTTTGAAAGGAGTTCAATCTACATGGCAGCAGTGGTGTGTAAGTTCTACTTGGGGTTGCACCTCACAGCAGAGGAGGTGCGTCAGTTCCCCTGGGTCCACAGAGGCTGGCAAGCACCTTAAGGATAAAGGACCGATGTGGCATCATTGGGCAAGGTAGACTCACAGATGGGAGAGTCCAGGTGCAGGTGCAAGGTTGTTGGAAGTGTAGGAGGCTGGCCTGGTTTGTAGTGGGTACCTAAGGTACTTACACCTTATACCAGGTCCAGTTATCCGTTATTAGTGAAATGTAGGCAGTGTCTAGCAGCTTAGGCTGTCTAGGGGTAGCTGTAGCAGAGCAGCCGAAGGCTGAACAAAGAGACATGCAAAGCTCTGGCATTACCACTACAGCCACACAGTACTTATACACAATAAAAGACAATACTCAGTGTTACCAAAAATAAAGGTACTTTGCTTTAGTGACACAAGGCCAAAAATATCTTAGAGGCAATACTCCTTCTGGAGGTAAGCATTATACACAATATATACACTGGTGACCAAAATCAGGTACGTAAACAGTCATAGAATAATGCAAACAGTAGACAATACAATAGATTGCAATAGGCCTATGGACAGCACAAACCATATACTAAAATAGTGGAATGCGAATGTCGAATTCCCCCTAGGCAAGTGTAGTGTGTAGAGGAGCCCTAGGAGTGTAAGAAAACACTAAAGGTAAGTAAAGTACCCCTGCCCAGAGCCCAGGAAAGCAGGAGTAAAGTACAGCAAGTTTCCCCAGAACAAACTACAAGTCGTGATGAAGAAGTATGCCAGAACCAAGCAAGACTGCATGCAACCAACTATGGATTCCTGGTCCTGAAGACCTGTGGAGAGAGGAGACCAAGACCAGAAGTCGAAGAAGAGTCCAGGAAGAACAGGAGCCCCTGCCCACCTGGAAGAAGATGCAAAAGTGAATTCTCCGGTTGGAAGAAAAGTACAGAAATGCACCAAGAAGATACCTGTGGGTTCCTACTTGGTAGATGTCCCACGACGAGTTGTTGATGCAGGCTGTTTGCGTCGCTGGATACCGCCAACAAGCCTTGGTTCACGCAAGTATGCAGGGAGCTTCCTGGACCTAGGAGGGACCTGGGGGTCTCAACTCAGACTGAGGAGACAAAGGGGGCTCTCAGCACTTCAGAGAGCCCACAGAAGACCAGGCAGCGCCCACAAGAGTCCCAGAACATGGGGACAAATGAGTTGCAAAGTGTGGTCATCGCAGCACTACACTGGAGGATCCCACACCGGAACAACTCAGAGAGCTGTAAGTCGCAGGACAGAGTGCTGGGGACCTGTGCTACACTGTGCACAAAGAACTTTTAGAAGAAGTGCACAGAAGCCCAAGGAGCTGCTGAAGACGTGGTGTACAGGGGTACTGTCGCTGCACGTAAAGACAAGCTCTTACCTCTACCAAATTTGGACAGCTGGACGTTTGGACAGTCTGGGTCACTTCGATCCACCACCTGTATTCCAGGGATCACGCTCCTCAACAGGAGAGGAGTCCCAGAGTACCAGGTGTCATCACAGAAAGGTGCCTGCTGAAGCAGAGAAGTGACTCCACAGGAGATTCCTTTGGTTCTTCTGGTGCAGCGTGAAGACAGGCAGTCCTCAGGGCATGCACACCTTGTAAACTGTGGCAGTTGCTGGCTGGAGCTGAAGTTGCAGGTCACTTGAGTCTTCCTGGATACTTTGTTGCAGTTACAGCGGTTCCTGGATCAATCTGCAGTTGATCTGACGCTCAAAAGCTGAAGTAGACGATGCAGAGGAATCCTGGAGGAATCTTGTAAACCGAATCTGAGGAAACACCAAGAGGAGACCCTAAGTAGCTCTGAGAGGGTGATTGGCTACCTTCCCAGGTATGCACCTATCAGGAGGGGTCTCTGATGTCACCTGCTGGCACTGACCACTCAGAGGTCTCCAGAGGGTCCCCACACCTTGGAATCCAAGATGGCTAATGCCAGGGACACTCTCGAGGAACTCTGGACACCACCCCTGGGGTGGTGATGGACAGGGGAGTCGTCACTCCCCTTTCCTTTGTCCAGTTTCGAGCCAGAGCAGGGACTGGGGGTCCCTGAACCGGTGTAGGCTGGATTATGCAAGGAAAGCACCGTTTGTGCCCTTCAAAGCATTTCCGGAGGCTCTGGGACGATACCACTCCCATGCCTGTAACACCTATTTCCAATGGGAGAGGGTGTAACACTCCTCTCCTAAAGGAAATGCATTGTCTGCCTTCCTGGGATTGAGCTGCTCAATCCCCAGGAGGGTAGAAACCTGTCTGTGAGGTGGCAGCAGCTGGGGTTGCAGTGGAAACCTCGGAGAGCTGGTTTGGCAGTACTGGGGGTCCATGGTGGAGCTACCAGGCTGCATGCAATTGGCCCCCAATACCAGATTTGGATTGGGGGTTCAGTTCCACAATCTTAGACACCTCACAGGGCCATATTTGGAGTTACCATTGTGAAGCTACATATATTTACTGACACATATGTAGTGCACGCTTATAATGGTGTCCCCGCACTCACGAAGTCCGGGAAATCGGCCCTGGACAACGTGGGGACACCTTTGTTAGTGCAAGGGTGCACTCACACACAGTAACTTTGCACCTAACCTTCAGTAAATGAAGGTTAGACATATAGGTGACTTATAAGTTACCTGGTGCAGTGAAAAATGGCTGTGAAATAGTGTGTGCACTATTTCACTCAGACTGCAGTGGCAGACCTGATGAAGGGTTTGTATGAGCTCCTTATGGGTGACAAAAGAAATGCTGCAGCCCATAAGGATCTCCTGGAACCCCAATGCCCTGGGTACCTAGGTACCATATCCTAGGGACTTATAAGGGGGGAGGGGTCCAGTGTGCCAATCAGAATTGGAATATGGAGTCACTAAACTATAGTGACAAGACAAGTTTGGTACACAGAGAGAGCATACGCACTAGAGGTCTGGTTAGCAGAACTCCAGTGACACAGTCAAGCATACTGACAACACATATAGGCCACAAACTATGAGCACCGGGGTCCTGACTAGCAGGATCCCACTGAGACAGTAAGAACACACTGACAAACAGGCAGAAATTAGGGATAATATACCAAGAAAGATGGTACTTTCCTACAGGAAGCCTGTTATGTCCCTGAGGCTTTGGATCAGGAGGAAAGCCAACTAGCTCTTGAAGAACTCTGGGTTCTGTGTTCAAGAGATGCAGGTCCAGTCCTTCTCACCCAAGCAAGAGGGCAGCTGGTCAGCACAGCAAAGCAGGAGTCTAGCAGAGTGGCACCCTTCAGCAGCACAACCATCCTCCTTTCTGGCAGAGTAACCACAGATCCAGAAGTGTACTGAAGTTTTGATGTCCGAGGTCCAGTATTTATACCAAGTTGTGCCTTTGAAGTGGCAGAGAAGCTTCTAGAGGTTTCCCTTTGAAGTCCCCATGCATCATGTCTTCCCTACCATGGCTCCACACTAACTACAAAAGGTATGCTGCCCTTTGTGTGGAAGCAGGAAACAGCATTTGCAGGTATAAGTGGAGCTGTGCCCAGCTCCTCCTTCCCATCCTGCCAGTAATGGCCCATCCAGGAACACCTAAGCTCCCTATTAAGTGTGGCTGTATAGGATGAATACTCAAAGCCCAACTATCACCCACACCCAATCATGTGACCAGAGAAAGGCTACAGACATTGATGGCCTGATTACGACGGGTAGGTTGCCTCCAGTGCCGCCGCCTCCCTGTCAGCCTCATAACGAGTTTCCCGCTGGGTCAGTGGGTGGAAAGAGAAATGGCCTACAGCGTTGTAATAGAGCCGGCAGCAATGCTGGAGTGCGTAGTGTGCACCAGCACTCATCGAAAAGTTCACTGTCTACAAAGCAGATAGTGAACTTTGCGACAGGGCTGGCCAGAGGGGGCCCTGCATTGTTCATGCCAAGTGCATGGGCAGTACTGGGGCCCCCTGCACCCTGTCTCCACCAGCCATTTCGTTGGCGGTGCACTGCCCTGGCAGATTAGGATTGTCCTATGGTCTGTCCTATGGTGGAAAAGTGGCGGTGCTGGCTGTCCAACCGCTGTGCTCCCACTGCAGTCGTAATGTGGCGGTCAGACTGCCACATTGGCGGCGGTCCGACGGTGACCGTGGCGGCCTTAAGACCACCAGGTTCGTAATAAGTGCCTAAATTGCTAAAGCAGGAAAATGGCAACATTCTAAAAGTGGCATTTCCAGAACTACAATTAAAAATCCGACTTTACCATTGTAGGAAGCTGGCTCTGTATACATTTTATAACAAAATGAGATACAGGCCCTCATTATAACCCTGGGGGGCGGTGATAAAATGGCGGTAATATCGCCAACAGGCCGGCGATAATTACTGCCAAATTATGACCATGGTGGTGAGATCTCAGATAGACAGCCACTTTACCACACCGACCACCAGGGCAGGTACAACAGCCACCACGGCGGTAGCCGCCTACAGCCAGGCAGAAGTCAATGTTCCGCCCACCATATTAAGACACATCAATCCCCCACCTTTTCCGGGGCGGTACCAACGACATCAAAAGCCTGGCAGAAACAGACCTCAGAAGGGAAAGGACTCACCTTTGGAGACACAGGGAACAACCATGTCGCCATGAAGCCTGATCTTCAAATATTCCCGATGATATTGTACGTCCTGCTCCACCACGAACAACAACAACGGCAAAGACAACCATGGTGAGTACAGCCGCCTAGCACACAGGGGAGGGAGGGAGGAAAAAGAGAGTGACACACACATGCACAACACACATCCCCACCCCCAACACCATACACACATACAGTGCAGTAATAAAACATATTTACCACGTACCCTTGAGGAATAGCAGAAGGACAACAGGATTGTGCAAAAGTGAGTGTAATAATAACAACACAGTAGAAATATGAAATGCAATGTAAAGGTAAATACATATATACAGTTCAATGGACACTGCCCAGTCCATATTGTATGTGGGCCACAGGGCCACAGGCCAAAGTCCAAGGCCCCACTTGTTACCTGCACCAACACGGAGAGAACACTGCAGGGGCATCAGTTGGAAAATAGGCAGGCACCTCAGGGGGATGGGGAACAGGGGGCACCTCAGCCGGCAGATGGAACACCACTGGTTCTAGAGGGGGCAACATGCCCTGTGCTCAGCCCTGGGGAGTGCAAGGCCACAGTCTCTCAAGTGGGTGACTTCCCCACATGCTCTTGAGGGGGCAACATGCCCTGTGCTCGGTCCTGGGGAGTGCAAGGCCACAGTCTCTCAAGTGGGTGACCTGCTCACTGGCTCTGGAGGGGGCAACGTGCCCTGTGCTCTGTCCTGGGGAGGCAAGGCCACAGTCTCTTAGGTGGGTGTCTTACCCACTGGTTCTGGAGGGGGCATTGTGCCCTGTGCTTCTGATCTGTGGGAGTGCAAGGTCACAGTCTCTCAGCTGGGTGTCATCCCCACAGGATTTGCAGGGGGCAAGCCACACAGAAGCCCATGGAGGCAGGACTAGATACCGTTCATCTGCGTTGACGGTGGTGCTGCTGCTGCAGCCGCTGGTGGGGGGAGGCTCCAGCCCATCCCCTGTAGCTTTGGACGGCTGCCCACTGCTGCTGGTGGTGGTGCTGCTGCTGCTGGTGGTTGGGGGGAGGGAAGTTCCAGCCCATCCCCTGCAGCCTCGGACGGCTGCCCACTGCTAGTGGTGGTGCTGCTGCTGCTGGTGGTGGTGGTGGGGGGAAGCTTCAGCCCATCCCCTGCAGCCTCAGACAGCTGCACAACCATGGTTGGTGGTGGAGGCTTCGTCTGAGTCCCTGCACCAGGCCCCTTGTCCTTCCTGCCGGTGTAGGCCCCTTCCCCTTTCTGGCAGCACTTGGGGCAGTCTCCTTGCCCTTCCGGGCAGCAGCTGGGACAGCCTCCTTGCCCTTCCTGGCATCACTTGGGGCAGGCTCCTTGCCCTTCCGGGCAGCAGCTGGCGCAGGCTCCTTGACATTCCTGGCAGCATGTGGGGCAGGCTCCTAGCAATTTCGGGCAGCAGCTGAGGCAGGTACCCTTTCCTTGAGGCTGCCTGGTGCCCTGGATCCTTTCCCACCACGAGTGGGTGTGGAGTCTACTGGGCCCGTCAACTGGGTGGCTGAGGTGCTTGCCTGGGTTTTTGCCACCCTGGCCAGACATGAAGGACTGGGTGGGGGAGGGGGAGGGAAGAGGTCAATGGTGGTGAGGAAAACCTTCTTAGGGACATTGGTGCGGGAAGAGGAAGAAGGTTTGGGAGTGGCGGAAGAGGGAGTGGTTGTGAGAGGTGTCTGGATGCTGTTGTGAGGTGGATGGCTGTTGGGTGTCTGAGTGCTTGCGTTTGTGTATCTTGGGGGGTGACAGACACAGTGGGAGAGGACACATGGGACGTGTGCATGGCTGTTGTGGAGGTGTCTACCAGTGAGGTGTGTGTTCTGCTTGGTGTGGTGGAGATTCTGGTAGTGGATGAGGATGTAGTGCATGCAGGTGTGAGTGTAAGCGCAACTGGGAGGGAGGTGGAGGAGGAGGAGGAGGGGGACACAGTAGAGGCAGTGGATGTTGGTATGTCTGCATCTGGATGGTGTTCGTGTGAGTGCCTGTGGGATGATGTGTGGTGCTTGTGTTTGCCTGTGCCACTCTTGTGTGTTGTCTTGTGTGCATGCTCGTTTGCCTGTGTGCTTGGGATAGGTTGGGGTTGAGGGGAATGGGATTGGGAAGAGGAAGTTGGAGGGGGAGGGTGGAAACAGGGACAAATGGCTGCCATCAGAGAGGAGGCCAGAGCGTGGATGGATCTCTGTTGGGCCACCAAGCCAGTGTGAATGCCCTCAAGGAATGCATTAGATTGTTGCATTTGGGCTGCAATCCCCTGGATGGCATTCACAATGGTTAACTGCCCTACAGAGATGGATCTCAGGAGGTTAATAGCCTCCTTACTCAGGGCAGCAGGGCTAAGTGGGGCAGGGCCTGAGATGCCTGGGGCGGAGGAGATGCCCACCCTCCTGGGTGAGTGGGCACGGGCAACTCGCTGAGGGGCTTCTGGGAGGACGGTGCTGGTACAGTGGTGGCGGCTGTACCTGTAGCTGGGGTGGTCACAGAAGTGTCCGCCACCACCAGGGAGCTTCCATCGGAGAAAGTATCTGTGTCTGAACTGTCTCCCCAGTCTCCGGCATGCTGCTCCCCTCGCCCTCCATCCCACTGATGCCCTCACCATCGGTGGACTCTGCCTCCTGTGGGATGCAGCTTTCTCCATCGCCGGTGCCTCTGCTCCTCTGACAGATGATGCTAATGCACATAAGGACAGGGTGACAAAACAAAAAGGGGGGTGAGACAAAGGATACACTTGGTCAGTGGCTGCACCAACACCACCGTTGGCGTACACACCACCATCACACACAGGGAACAGCCCTACGCACTATGCAATGCAGTACCAGTTATAATGCTAGCCCCCAAGGCATGGGGAGGGGCACATACTGCCAAATGCAGCACACCTGGGACCCATACAGCCCTGACCAGTTGTGGATGCCTACAAGCTAGGTAGCAGGATTATCACTTCAGAACCCTGCCCAAAATGGGACTTACTCTGCAATGTCAGGCCTGGCCTAGGGCACCCACTGACACACATCCCCTACCCGAGTACATCCCTGCCATGCATAAGTTGTGATGGTGGCACTGTACTCACCACTCTGTGGCTGCTGTGATGCCCTCAAGTGCCCATCCAGCTCCATATAGGCCACTGCCAGCATGCGGCCATCAGAGGGGTCAGGGTTTGACGGGCACCCCTTCCTCGTTCGGAGGCCATCCCCAGCTGGGCCTCCACCGTCTTCTGTGCCCAGTGTCTCAGGTCCTCCCACCGTTTTCGACAGTGGGTGCTCTGCCTGCTGTAGACCCCCAGGGTCCGCACGTCCTTGGCGATGGCACACAATAATCCCTTCTTTTGATGGGCGCTGACCTGCAGAGGTAATACATACAGGATATGGTATCAGTCAGACAGTCCTGCCTGTTACACTTATGGCCTACCATGCCCCTTCACATTGCCATTTGCACACACAGGGCCCAGTACACAAGCTGCACGCCATCCAGGGGACATCTACCCACCCCCCCACACAAGGCCTTCACACACACCACTCCATGCATTCACGCCACATTTATCGTTCTCACAGTGCACTCACCTGTTGGTCTGCAGGCCCATGCAGCAGTCCGTACTGGGGTAGGACCCAATCCACCAGTCGCTCCAACTCCACTGAGGTGAAGGCAGGGGCCCTTTCCCCAGTCACACGAGCCATGGTAGGTTCCAGACACAGGTCATAGCAGCACATGCAGTGTAGGTCCTCTCCTATGGAAGGTCAAGTAGCAAGTGAGGAATCAGATAGAAAATGGCAGTCACGTCCGCGGCGGTGCATACCGTCACTGACGGCGTACATCACCATTGGCCACTGTACCCCATAGGGCCCAATGTTAACCAATGAGGAGTTGCACAACGGCGCACAATGTCAGCGGAATTACCTTACTTCCACCTGTCTCTCCACAAAGTACAGGCTGACCCCATTTCAAGGGGGCTGAGGGGGGGGGGCAGGCCCTGGACAAAATAAAGGTAGGTGCCCCCTGGGGAGGGGGGGGGGGCGCGATCGCACCCCCCCCCCCCCCCCCAGGGGATTTTTTTTTTTTTTTTTTTTTAAATTAAAAAAAAAAAAAAAATGAAATGACAGGGGGTCGCCCGTGGGCAGGGTGACCCCCTGTGGGGGCAATTTTTTTTTTAGATGTTGTAGGGTTTCCCTGGGGGCCATTTTGGCCCCCAAGGAAACCATACAACAACTAAAAAAAAATATATGTATATATCTATATATATATATCTATGTAGATAGATATATCTAGGTACATGGATATATCTATAGATATATCTATGTAGATATATATTTATATATATATATATAGGTAGATCTGTATCAAAGAGATTTATAAAGCGCGCTACTCACCTGTGAGGGTCTCAAGGCGCTGGGGGGGGGACGTGGGGGAGGGAAAGGGGCTAGGGGGTTCACTGTTCAAAAAGCCAGGTTTTGAGGCCCTTCCTGAAAAGAAGTAGGTTTTGGGTCTTGCGAATGTGAGTTGTGAGTGCGTTCCATGTTTGGGTGCAATGTAGGAGAAGGATCTGCCCCCGGTGGTGGTGTGTTTGATGCGGGGGTCAGAGGCGAGAGAGAGGTCAGCTGAAAGGACGTTTCGTGTGGGGGTGTGGAAGGTGACTCTCGTTGAGGTAGGCAGGGCCTGTGTTGTGGAGTGATTTGTGTGTGAGGATGAGGATCTTGAAGGTGATCCTTTTGTCAATGGGGAGCCAGTGGAGGGATTTGAGGTGTGGAGAGATGTGTTCGTGTCGGTGGAGGTCGAGGATGAGTCGTGCTGCTGAGTTCTGGATGCGTGTAGTTTGCACTTGAGTTTTAGAGTGGTGCCGGCGTAGAGGGCGTTTCTGTAATCAAGCCTGCTGCTGATGAGTGCGTGAGTGACAGTTTTTCTGGTCTCTGTGGGGATCCATTTTAATGGTTTTCAGTATACGGAGTTTGTTGAAGCATGAGGAGGTAAGAGCGTTGATTTGTTGGGTCATAGAGAGGGAGGAGTCTAGGATGATGCTGAGGTTGCGTGCGTAGTTGGCGGGGGTGGGTGCAGGGCCTAGCGTGGTGGGCCACCATGGGGGGTCCCAGGTTTTTTTGGTGAGGGCCAAAGAGGATTATTTCGGTTTTGCTTGAGTTGAGTTTCAGGTGGTTGGCTGTCATATATACATCACTTTTGTCAATATGTGTGTGGTTTCCCTGGGGGGAAAAGGGTCCGACTTGTCTAGTGGCAGTTTTAGTGCCATAAAGAAGCGCAGAAGGTTTATATGCCTACTGCAAAGAGCACATCTGTATTTTATGTAAATAGCTGAGTACATTAGTAAAGTCTATGGAGAGATGAAGGGCACTTTTGCTGGGTGGTAATGAGGGAATCCGAGGAGGAGGGAGTGGGAGCACCAATAATGATTGTTGGACTGGGCGCAGGAGGTGCTAAAGACTGTGACGAATGGTATGTGACAAGGTGTTTTTTGAGTGTCTTGAAAGTACGTGCTGATTGAGGGAAGAAGCGCAGGTAAGGTGGCCTCTACTGTTGCACGTATCTCACACACACCATCGATTTTGTGACTGTCTACGTAGGCTAGTGTTTTAGAGCAACAGTTTAGCCAATAGCAGAGATGGCATCTTGATGGATGACTGCTGCCTGCACTCGGGTTATAGAGGACCGCTCTGACATAGGATCAGAGACTGAGACATCAGATACTGAGACAGCATCTGAGGGATAGGACAATGGCGCAGACTCTGGGAGTGATTTTTCAGTCAGAGGAGTCCCATTCGAAAACTCCTCTTCCAGTACATTATGAGGGAGGTGATGAGGACAGTCCTGCTGTCCCTTCGCAAGCTGTTCGTGCAACTGGGTAATAGTGGGTTAGGCCAACCCAGAGAGCAGGTGAATGCGGCGGCAAGCAGAGAGAGAGTGCTCTCTTGGGAGCTCACCAATTTAGTTCAGCCCCAAATTCCACCACCCAAATCATATTGTGGAGACATCAAAATTGTCTATGGCAAAACAAACTGGTTTTGTAAGGCAGGCACCTGTGTTTTTGGTCCTGGATTCGGCGGCCATATAGAGAAACACACTAAACCCAAACATTTCTGGAAACTAGACATTCGGGGGAGTCCACAGAGGTGTGACTTGTGTGGATTCCCCAAAGTTTTCTTACCCAGAATACCCTGCAAAGCTGAAATGTTGAGAAAAAACTCTATTTTTCTCGCATTTCTGTCACACAAACTACAGGAATATGCTGGGATCCACAACATTCCTACCACCCAGTGACTCCTCACCTGTCCTGATAAAAACACTACCCCACTTGAGTGCCTACACCTAGTGCCTGTGTCAGGAATGGATCACCCCAGGGTCAACAGCTGCCTCACGTAAGGACCAACATTGACCGTTGTGTGATCTATTCCTGTCGCAGGCACCAGGCCTAACCACACAAGTGAGGTATCATATTTATCGGGAGACTTGGGGGAACACTGGGTGGAAGGAAATTTGTGGCTCCCCTCAGATTCCAGAACTTTCTGTCACCGAAATGTGTGGAAAACGTGGTATTTTAGCCACATTTTGAGGTTTGCAAAGGATTCTGGGTAACAGAACCTGGTCCGAGCCCCACAAGTCACCTCATCTTGGATTCCCCTGGGTTTCTAGTTTACAAAAATGTGCTGGTTTGCTAGGTTTCCCCAGGTGCCGGCTGAGCTAGAGGCCAAAATCCACAGGTAGGCACTGTTTTCTATGAAAAAATGTGATGTGTCCACGTTCTGTTTTGGGGCATTTCCTGTCGCGGGCGCTAGGCCTACCCACACAAGTGAGGTATCATTTTTATCGGGAGACTTGGGGGAACGCCGGGTGGAAGAAAATTTGTGGCTCCTCTCAGATTCCAGAACTTTCTGTCACCGAAATGTGAGGAAAACTTGTTTTTTAAGCCACTTTTTGAGGTTTGCAAAGGATTGTGGGTAACAGAACCTGGTCCGAACCCCGCGAGTCACCCCTCCTTGTATTGCCCTAGGTCTCTAGTTTTCAGAAATGCACAGGTTTGGTAGGTTTCCCTAGGTGCCGGCTGAGCTAGAGGCCAAAATCTACAGGTAGGCACTTCTCAAAAAACACCTCTGTTTTCTTCCAAAATTTTTGATGTGTCCACGTTGCGCTTTGGGGCGTTTCCTGTCGCGGGCGCTAGGCCTACCCACACAAGTGAGGTATCATTTTTATCGGGAGACTTGGGGGAACGCCGGGTGGAAGGAAATTTGTGGCTCCTCTCAGATTCCAGAACTTTCTGTCACCGAAATCTGAGGAAAACTTGTTTTTTTAGCCACTTTTTGAGGTTTGCAAAGGATTCTGGGTAACAGAACCTGGTCCGAGCCCCGCGAGTCACCCCTCCTTGGATTGCCCTAGGTCTCTAGTTTTCAGAAATGCACAGGTTTGGTAGGTTTCCCTAGGTGCCGGCTGAGCTAGAGGCCAAAATCTACAGGTAGGCACTTCTCAAAAAACACCTCTGTTTTCTTCCAAAAATTTTGATGTGTCCACGTTGCGCTTTGGGGCGTTTCCTGTCGCGGGCGCTAGGCCTACCCACACAAGTGAGGTATCATTTTTATCGGGAGACTTGGGGGAACGCCGGGTGGAAGGAAATTTGTGGCTCCTCTCAGATTCCAGAACTTTCTGTCACCGAAATCTGAGGAAAACTTGTTTTTTAGCCACTTTTTGAGGTTTGCAAAGGATTCTGGGTAACAGAACCTGGTCCGAGCCCCGCGAGTCACCCCTCCTTGGATTGCCCTAGGTCTCTAGTTTTCAGAAATGCACAGGTTTGGTAGGTTTCCCTAGGTGCCGGCTGAGCTAGAGGCCAAAATCTACAGGTAGGCACTTCTCAAAAAACACCTCTGTTTTCTTCCAAAAATTTTGATGTGTCCACGTTGCGCTTTGGGGCGTTTCCTGTCGCGGGCGCTAGGCCTACCCACACAAGTGAGGTATCATTTTTATCGGGAGACTTGGGGGAACGCCGGGTGGAAGGAAATTTGTGGCTCCTCTCAGATTCCAGAACTTTCTGTCACCGAAATCTGAGGAAAACTTGTTTTTTTAGCCACTTTTTGAGGTTTGCAAAGGATTCTGGGTAACAGAATCTGGTCCGAGCCCCGCGAGTCACCCCTCCTTGGATTGCCATAGGTCTCTAGTTTTCAGAAATGCACAGGTTTGGTAGGTTTCCCTAGGTGCCGGCTGAGCTAGAGGCCAAAATCTACAGGTAGGCACTTCTCAAAAAACACCTCTGTTTTCTTCCAAAAATTTTGATGTGTCCACGTTGCGCTTTGGGGCGTTTCCTGTCGCGGGCGCTAGGCCTACCCACACAAGTGAGGTATCATTTTTATCGGGAGACTTGGGGGAACGCCGGGTGGAAGGAAATTTGTGGCTCCTCTCAGATTCCAGAACTTTCTGTCACCGAAATCTGAGGAAAACTTGTTTTTTTAGCCACTTTTTGAGGTTTGCAAAGGATTCTGGGTAACAGAACCTGGTCCGAGCCCCGCGAGTCACCCCTCCTTGGATTGCCCTAGGTCTCTAGTTTTCAGAAATGCACAGGTTTGGTAGGTTTCCCTAGGTGCCGGCTGAGCTAGAGGCCAAAATCTACAGGTAGGCACTTCGCAAAAAACACCTCTGTTTTCTTCCAAAAATTTTGATGTGTCCACGTTGCGCTTTGGGGCGTTTCCTGTCGCGGGCGCTAGGCCTACCCACACAAGTGAGGTATCATTTTTATCGGGAGACTTGGGGGAACGCCGGGTGGAAGGAAATTTGTGGCTCCTCTCAGATTCCAGAACTTTCTGTCACCGAAATGTGAGGAAAACTTGTTTTTTTAGCCACTTTTTGAGGTTTGCAAAGGATTCTGGGTAACAGAACCTGGTCCGAGCCCCGCAAGTCACCCCTCCTTGGATTCCCCTAGGTCTCTAGTTTTCAGAAATGCACAGGTTTGGTAGGTTTCCCTATGTGCCGGCTGAGCTAGAGGCCAAAATCTACAGGTAGGCACTTTGGAAAAAACAGCTGTGTTTTCTATAAAAAAAATAGGATGTGTCTATGTTGTGTTTTGGGGCATTTCCTGTCGCGGGCACTAGGCCTACCCACACAAGTGAGGTATCATTTTTATCGGGAGACTTGGGGGAACACAGAATAGCAAAACAAGTGTTATTGCCCCTTATCTTTCTCTACATTTTTTCCTTCCAAATATAAGAGAGTGTGTAAAAAAGACGTCTATTTGAGAAATGCCCTGCAATTCACATGCTAGTATGGGCACCTCGGAATTCAGCGATGTGCAAATAACCACTGCTCCTCAAAACCTTATCTTGATCCCATTTTGGAAATGCAAAGGTTTTCTTGATACCTCTTTTTCACTCTTCATATTTCAGCAAATGAATTGCTGTATACCCAGTATAGAATGAAAACCAACTGCAGGGTGCAGCTTATTTATTGCCTCTGGGTACCTAGGGTTCTTGATGAACCTACAAGCCCTTTATATCCCCGCAACCAGAAGAGTCCAGCAGACAAAACGGTATATTGCTTTCAGAAATCTGACATCGCAGGAAAAAGTTACAGAGTAAAACATAAAGAAAAATGGCTGTTGTTTTCAGCTCAATTTCAATATTTTTTTATTTCAGCTGTTATTTTCTGTAGGAAAACCTTGTAGGATCTACACAAATGACCCCTTGCTGAATTCAGAATTTTGTCTAGTTTTCAGAAATGTTTAGCATTCCGGGATCCAGCATTGGTTTCACACCCATTCCTGTCACTAACTGGAAGGAGGCTGAAAGCACCAAATATAGTAGAAATGGGGTATGTCCCAGTAAAATGCCAAATTTGTGTTGAAAAATTCGGTTTTCTGATTCAAGTCTGCCCGTTCCTGAAAGGTGGGAAGATAGTGATTTCAGCACCAGAAACCCTTGGTTGATGGCATTTTCAGGGAAAAAACCACAAGCCTTCTTCGGCAGCCCTTTTTTCCCATTTTTTTGGAAAAAACAAAATTTTCACTGTATTTTGGCTATTTTCTTGGTCTCCTCCAGGGGAAACCACCAACTCTGGGTACCATTAGAATCCCTAGGATGTTGGAAAAAAAGGACGCAAATTTGGCGTGGTTAGCTTATGTGGACAAAAAGTTATGAAGCCCTAAGCGCGAACTACCCCAAATAGCCAAAAAAGGGCTCAGCACTGGGGGGGGAAAGGCCCAGCAGCTAAGGGGTTAATATCATGCATTGTACTGTTGTGGCTCCAATGTTCAGTTTGTGACCGGCTCCTCACTGTTTTGTCCCTTAGACTGCAACCGCTGCAGATGAATAGGAGATGGAGACATACCCCCGTGTACAGACCCCTGGTGGACTTGGCAACAATGGAGGACTGGCACATTATCCTTACCTATAGACTTGACAGGGTCACAATCACGGAGCTGTGTGCCCAACTGCAGCCTGACCTGATATCTGCTATCCATCACCCCACCAGGATTCCCCCTCTTGTGCAAGTCCTATCAGTGCTCCATTTCTTGGCAACTGGTTCTTTCCAAATGACAGTGGGCTTGGCAGCAAGAATGTCACAGCCAATGTTCTCAATAGTGCTGTCCAGAGTGTTGTCTGCCCTGATTAAACACATGTGCAGCTACATTGTTTTCCCCCAGGTGGAGGATTTGGCCACAGTGAAGGCTGACGCAATGGGACATATCCCCAACATCATTGGGGCAATTGATGGAACACATATTGCATTTGTCCGTTAGACCCCTCAACCTCCCTCCCACCCCCCCCGGCAAAATTAACAGGTGTTCAGAAATCGTAAGAGTTTTCACTCCATGAATGTCCAGATGGTGTCCTTTGCAGGCCAGTACATCTCCCATGTCAATGCTAAATATCCTGGGTCGGTGCATGATGCCTTTATCCTGAGTGATAGCAGCATCCCAAATGTGATGGCCCAACTACCGGGTGTGGCTAATAGGTGAGCCCTGGTTCCCACCCAGTCTATTTTGACCCTCAATATTTGAAGGTGACTCTTGTTACCCAAACCAATCATGGCTACTGACCCCTGTGAGGAATCCCAGGACAAGGGCAGAAGAACGTTACAATGAGGCAGATGGGCGAACAAGAAAGATTATCGAACGCACCTTTGGCTTCCTGGAGGCCAGGTTCAGTGCCTTCATCTAACTGGGGGATCCCTGTGCTACTCACCCAGGAAGGTCTGTCAGATAATCGTGGCCTGCTGCATGTTGCACAACCTTGCCTTGAAACACCATGTGCCTTTTCTGCAGGAGGAGGAGGCTAGAGATGGCCGTGTGACAGCAGTGGACCCTGTGGACAGTGAGGATGAGGAGGCAGAGGATGAGGATGAGGACAACAGAACTGCAGTGATTCGACAATACTTCCAATGACGCACAGGTAAGACAGTTGAACTTCACATTTCATTGTCATTTTTGTTGATTATCGTTAGCACTGGCATGCTGTTATTTACCACTTCTATGCCCACTCACTGTACCCTTTGACAACTCATTTTGCAGATGTTGGTCCCCCACTATCGCTCCTGGTGTGATCACTGCAGCCAACTGCAGGTCTTTCCTATGTGAACATTACTGTACAGTTGAATTGCAATGTTTTAACCTGGTTAAACGAATACATACTTAAATAAGTTTGACAAACTCCATACTTGTATTTTTTCAAAGGGTGTTTATTGAAGTGCTAAGAAGAAGAGGGGTAAGTGCATTGGGATGGGGTGATTATGGAGGAAAGTCCAGGGTATTGTTACAGTCTATTTGGTTCACAGGTGCATTGTCCATGGGGACATAGGAAGGGGAGCAATGGCAGTTCAAGGTGGACAGGGTGACAGAGTGGGACACAAGGGTGACAATCAGGAGAGTCTCATTTCCTGGTGGGGGTCTTGGCAATAGTCTCTGGTTTCTACCTGGATCGCAGGGAATGTTTGCGGGGTGGTTCACCTTCTGCAGGGGGAGGGGTGCTGGTGGCCTGTTGGTCCTGTGGCGTGGCCTCCTGTCTTCTAGTGGCAGCGGAGGTGGAAGGCTGTTCAGATGTCTGGCTAGTGGCAGGGCCCTGCTGTTGTGAGGCTGTCTCCCTCATAATGTTTGCCATGTCTGCCAGCACCCCTGCTATGGAGATGGCCTGCAAGTCTTCCCTGATCCCCTGGTACTATCCATCCTGCAGCCGCCTATTCTTCTGCACATTGTCCAGGATCTGGCCCAGAGTATCCTGGGAACGTTGGTAGGCTCCTAGGATCTCAGTGAGGGCCTCCTGGTGAGTCGGTTCCCTGGGCCTGTCCTCCCCCTGGTGCACAGCACTCCTCCCAGTTTCTCTGTTGTCCTGTGCCTCTGTCTCCTGAACCGTGTGCCCACTGCCACTGACCCCAGGTCCCTGATTGTCTTGGGTATGAGGTGTGCCCTGGAGTCTCTGTAGTGGTGGACACACTGCTGATTGACGTGTCCTGGGGACAGAGGTATGGGTACGCTGGGTGAGATCTGTGGTGGTGTTTCCAGATGGGGAGGCTTGGTGGTGGTGTGTGATTGGGCCTGGGTAACCGGCTGTCCAGAGGTCCCTGATGGGCCAGGTTGGTCATCCAGATCCAGGCGACTAGAGTTGCTGTCATCACTGTGGGCCTCTTCAGTTAAGGGACTGGATAGTGCTGGCACCTCTTTGCTGCTGACATTGGCTGGGGTACCTGTGGGGACGTAAATGCAGTGTTTCTGTGTGTGACATATTGTACATCGGTGGGTAGCCCTCTTTGGTTGTATTTGCCCTGGCATCTTTCACTTGTGTATGTTGGTGTTTGGTGGGATGAATAGTAGGATCCGGAGGCCTCCAGACAACCCACACTCCCCCCACCAGAAATACACAGATCAACAAACTTAAGTCGTTGGAAGTGTTTTTTATTTAAACATTAAAAATCATCTTATAACTTTAAAGCAAACTAGTTATACCAAGTGTAATGGGTATTCATTCCACAAACATTTATCATATTTACATTTATCATATTTACATGTCATGAGAGTTAGTGACCATAAATCAATTCTGACAGGATCCCTTCCTGTCCTGAACCACCATTGGTCCACACAGGTGACCCATATCTCACCTGTATCCATAGGAGGGGCGCTTACACTGATTACACCGTACCTTGTCCTCATGCTTCGGGTTCCGCCCCCCCTCCAAACACCAATAAGACCCGGGGTGTAACGGGGCGGCCAAGAGCTGGAGCCCCATGTTCCCCCCAGCGATCTGAGCTCCCTTACCCCTTGATCTGGTGTGTACATCCGCTGGTTGGCTCAGAACTTCAGGATCCTATCCCAGGTGTCCTCCCGGGGGCCCAACCCTGGAGACCCCCCCGTTGCTTCTAGTCACATTTATATCTCAATTCCCCCCACGAGGGCGACCAGGGCCCAAAAGGTCCTTCGCCCTCCCCACCCAAAAACAGACTCCAAGTGAAACACCTGAATTGATCAGTCCCCGCATCAGATAGATGCACCTGGTCCTTGTGAAATATGTGGGAACCCTTTAAGAGTTTGTGGGGGATGTTCCATAATCGCCCAGGGCCTGGGCAGAGTTTGGCCATCTCAGCGTTAAGCAGGCATACTGAAACATTGATAGTCCTTGATCTGATCCCTGTGCCCCATTTGCGTCGTGGCACCATGTGGGACCATGCAATTGCAGCATTTGGAAATTGTTTTGCCAACTTAGTGATCTCTAAGAATACTGTTTCTCTTAGAGCCTTGTGGCCCAATCGCACCAAGTCGTTGCCTCCTAAGTGAATAATGATAAGATCGAGGGACTGGAGCCCCCCACATCCTTTCGCCATATTGACCAAATGCTGTGGTTGAGTGATGCCTACTCCACCAATTCCACACCAGCGGAACGCCACACCTTGCACCATCACTGGATTCGACCCATGGAGCTGTTGCACCCTGTACGCCGCCCGTCGAACAAATGAATGCCCCAGAACCCAAAGTACACGTTGAGACATTGCACTGAAATGAAAAGAAAAGAGCGTGAGGAGATCAGATACTAGCACCAGCACTGCCATTATACCAATTCGGCCCGGATGTAACGCCTGTAACACTCCAATGACCACCGCCCGATGCCTTTTACTGCGGTAGCCGACAGGCCAGCAGCCGCCGCCAGTGTGGCTGCCCCTATTCTAAATGAATGGGAGGAGTATCCTTTTTGATCCACCCCTATTGTCTTCAGGGCCAACTTGAAGACCTCCAAGAATTGGTAGCGCGATAGGCAGTCCCCGTTATGGTGTATGAACCATGCGGACGAGCCTGCTGGAGGGCGGACCGTGAGGTATCTATTCGTTAGAAACACTGGGCATAGAGGGGATCCGGGCGCAGCACTGAGTGTGATGCGCAATCCCTTCTTAAGCTGATCCGTTTTTGATTTGCGCAAGACTATAGAAAGGAACCCTGCGCCGACTGTCACATCACCCCACTGTAACCCACCCGCATGGTCGCCCTTGGAGGAGCCCACCAATTCACTGATGCGGAAGGCCCCATGGAAGGCCACCACGAAAGCTGCGGAAAATAAAGCTGACTCAGCTTGGGACGAGCAGATGCCTGGGAGTGCACGCAAAAGGTTCTCCAGGAGGGGTGCGGTAACGGGGCGCCTAGCATCTGCACAAACATGGGCCACCCTGGCCCACCCCGCTAGGGCCCGCTTTATAATAAAGGTGTTCAAAGGTGCCTCCACTTTTCTGATCTTTGCGAAAAAAACTATCGCCGCCAAATAAGCTTTTGCACAAGACACAGGGCGCCCCAAGATTTTTAGATGCTGCAGGAAAGCGCAAACCGCGGACTCAGTGAATATTTCGGAAATATGCTGCGTCTGTAAGAACCGTCTGTAATGGTAGAAATCGTTCTCGTAAGCTTTCTTAGTGCGTGGTGCTAGAGATGTTGCTACTAAATCAGGGAGGGCGGGGTACCAATTCTCCACAGAGATTCTGGGAACTCCGTCATCTTCTCCATTGCCCGGGGGTGATACCGCAGAAAATCCTGCATTAATGAGCGAGACAGAGCGTCAGCTGCGTTGTTATGAACCCCAGGCACATGTTTAGCCCTGAAAGTAATGTTGTGTTGCAGGCAAGTCAAAATCAGGTACTTTAACAGGCGCAGGACCAGAGGGCATGAAGCCCCTTGGCGGTTAATGACTTCTACTACCGCCATGTTGTCAGACCAAAAGATTACCACCCTATTCTTCAATACTTCCGCCCAGATATTTACAGCTACAACAATTGGGAATAATTCCAAAAAGGCTATGTTCTTAGTCCAACCCTTGCAGACCCAATCTTCAGGCCAGTCAGCCCTGCACCACAAAGGGCCCAATATTGCTCCAAAACCTATGCTACCTGCAGAATCAGTGTACAAGCCCAGCGTAGGGCTGGAAATCGCCTTATCAGGCCAAATGACGGCACCATTGAAATCTTGCAGAAAAAGATCCCACAGCCTTAAGTCCTCCTTAACCTCCCCAGACAACCGAGTGTGGTGATGCTTCTCAGACAGCTCTGCCATTGAACGAGCGATTGATCTAGAAAAGGGGCGGGCCATAGGAATGATCCTCAGTACGAAATTCAGTTGGCCTACCAGCACCTGGAGCTGGTGGAGGGTAACTTTCTTCTGAGACAACATTGTATGAATGGATTCCTTGAAAGCCAGCAACTTCTCCTGAGATAAGCGACACTCCCCGGCCACAGAATCAATTTCAATCCCCAGGAATGTGATGCAAGTAGAGGGACCAGCCATTTTTTCGGGGGCCAAAGGAACCCCGAATTCCTCATACATTGCGACCAACGCCTGGAGAGCCCACCCGCATTTGTCAGACCCAGGGGGGCCCAGGACTAGGAAGTCGTCCAAGTAATGAATGACATTGCGGTGGCCAGTGCGAAGTGAGAAAACCCACTGAAGAAAAGTGATGAATTGCTCAAAATAACTGCATGATATACTACAACCCATGGGCATGCACTTATCATAGAAGTATTCACCATGGAACTGAAAACCCAATAGGTGATAATCATCGGGTGGACAGGAAGAAGTCGGAAAGCTGACTCAATGTCGGTTTTTGCTAACAAGGCCCCATGGCCTAACACCCTTACTTTTTCCAATGCGTTGTCAACTGATGCATAGCGGACCGAGCAATGTTGAGGATCAATGGCATCGTTAACTGTGACCCCCGGGGGGCAGACAAATTGTGAATCAGCCTGAATTGACCTGGTTCCCTCTTAGGAACCACTCCCAAAGGGGAACACACAAAGCCTGCTAAAGGTGATCTTTGGATGGGGCCCGCTAGCCTGCCCAAGGCCCGTTCTTTTGCCAGCTTCCTGGGGACCACATCTGTGATGCTGAGATTAAGTTCATACAGTGATTCACTGGTGAGACATTAGAGGCAGGGATCCTGAAACCAAAGGAAAAAACGTGAAGAAGTAACTCTGCGGAATCTAACGCTGGGTAAGCCTGTAACCACCGGAGCAATGTGTCTAGTCTAATAGGGGAAGGCAGAGGGTGGTCAATTAGATGGCTTACTTGGATCTCTGCCCTTCTCTTTAGACTTCTTGATACATTTAAATTCTGGGTGGGAAGGGTGCCCGCAAAAGGAACAGTTTTGCCTGAACTTGCAGGATCCGGCGGGACAAGAACACACCTTCCTGTTGAACGCCCAGCAAGAACCCTTCTTCTCACCTGACACTTGTGGCCGAAAGGGCTGCCTCCCAGAGACCTTGTTATTCACGCATTCCAGCCAAACATTAACCTCGGTTTGATCCCATCCAATGGATGGATCTTCCACCTTAGCCCAGCGAAAATCCCTGTCATATTCCAACCAAGCAGACCCCCCATAAGTGTGTTGGGCCTTCAATATTTTATTTGCGTAGTAAATTAGAGAGGTGCCTAACTCAGGTTTTTTCTCCAACAAAACTGACATGAATACGTTAAAACCAAATAACCAGTTTGTAATATTCTCCTCCATCTTGGGCTTTCTATCTCCAAAGGATGATGACTTAGGTTCTTTATCTTTAGTCTCCACCTCCCTCCTTTTTGCCCTTATCAACGAAAAGATGTCCACAAATTCCCCCTTCCAGATCTTTTCTTTTACCTCTGTACTAACGTGTGCTGCCAGCTTACCTGGTCTGGATAGTAATGCATCTGTTGTCCCTTCCTTTGTAGAGTTATCCTGACCCGGAACCTTGCTGGTACTAGGCAGGATGTTTTGAACTATGGGGGGGTGATGCGAGTTCAGCACCCGGTGTCTGGGTGACACTCGGGCTGTTAACTGATGCTTGCGGAGGATTTGAGGTATGTGCAGCCGACAGTGCGTCTACCTGGCGTTTTAGTTCCTTTAGTGAATTCTACAAGGAATCATTTGACCCCCACAGGGTTGTAGGCGGGGGTGTGTTGCTAGTTGGGGCATTAATACTGGCTAACAACTTGGATACCTCTAGTAACGCTTGCCTGGATGGATCCTGTACCTGAGCCTGATGCTCAGGAGCCTGGGGAGTTGGGGGGCACAGGCAGCGCTGAAGGCAAAACTACCCCTGGTAAAGGGGAGGGAGGGACCCCTGACTGCATTGTGGGTGCCAAGGAGGCCAGGAATTTCCAGATATCAGCTAAGACCCCCTCCAGACACAGAACCAGTGATGTAGTGGTGCCTACAGTTACGCCCTGAGGCACGGGGGAGGGGCTGCGACAAGGGCAGGAGGTTCTGGTAGGGCAATCTGTGCTGGGGGGCTGACCACTGCAGTGGGAGTCTGCTTAGAGGAGGCCGGAACCGGCATTTTTCCATTCCTCTTGCGCTTGACCGGGGGGAAAGCAGCGCTGGGAGCTACATGAGACCGCTTTGGGCGGGTGCTCCTATCCCCACCAACTTCTTTATCAGGTGACCTGTAAACTTCGTACTTGTATAGCGCTCTTTTACCCTGAGGGCATCTTGGTGCTTTTACACATACCGCTGTGGAACCCTTCCTGGCTTTCCCTGTGAAGTGCCCACTCCTGGGCACCCCCAAGGTGAAGCCAGGCATCCCTAGCACTGTTGGGGCTGTTGTGGAGATTAAGCAAGCTATTGCCCAGAGTTACAGAGTGGGACCCCATGATTAGATTGGCACCGACGCGAGGGTTATTAGGTCTGAGGAAATTGAGCCCAAGACCCGCCGAGGCGGGAATTGAACCCTGGTCCCAGGCCACACCTCTGCATCAGGGTCTGCTGCTCTAACCATTGAGCCACACTTCTCCACAACCTGTTAACCTCGACCGCATCATCTCTGCCCAATTTCTCTAAAACCAATCTTAGCAACTGGGATAATTCAGGATCCCTCCCATTTCTTTTTGGGGCGCTCGCCTTTTTTGGTGGCATGATCAAATGCAAACACAAGAAACCCCCCTACGGCTGAAATTGAAGAAGTTTTTTTTTTTTTTTTTTTTTAAATGTGTTATTGCTGTCCCTGCAAACAAGATGAATACAACCATTGAGCCACACTTCTCCACAACCTGTTAACCTCGACCGCATCATCTCTGCCCAATTTCTCTAAAACCAATCTTAGCAACTGGGATAATTCAGGATCCCTCCCATTTCTTTTTGGGGCGCTCGCCTTTTTTGGTGGCATGATCAAATGCAAACACAAGAAACCCCCCTACGGCTGAAATTGAAGAAGTTTTTTTTTTTTTAAATGTGTTATTGCTGTCCCTGCAAACAAGATGAATACAACCATTGAGCCACACTTCTCCACAACCTGTTAACCTCGACCGCATCATCTCTGCCCAATTTCTCTAAAACCAATCTTAGCAACTGGGATAATTCAGGATCCCTCCCATTTCTTTTTGGGGCGCTCGCCTTTTTTGGTGGCATGATCAAATGCAAACACAAGAAACCCCCCTACGGCTGAAATTGAAGAAGTTTTTTTTTTTTTAAATGTGTTATTGCTGTCCCTGCAAACAAGATGAATACAAACACAGTTAACAACTGAATTAAGAGGATAACAAGTCTTAAATATCTAACCCTGCCAAGAACAGCCAGATAATTAGTGCAACCACACAAGCTACACACACCCTTTGGCTGAATGCAAATGGGCCACTTCTTAACAATGGCTCATACACATAACGCGCTATACAGGCAGGTGGTCCAGCACCACGCTAAAACACAATAAAATACAATACAAATGCTATGAAAGACTAGAAGCCCCCAGAAGAAAACCAAAGCTTTACATAAAAAATGTCTTGCTTGCCAGTAAACCATGAGCTTCAAGGAAATCGAGCCGAGGCAGAAGTTACCCCCTTTTTTACTAACAAAAGCAGAAACCTAAAATTCCACAGAGGTCCTGTAAAGCGGGACTGCACAATCAGTACCATAAATCCACCCGATCACAAAATTAAAACCAGAGCGATACACCAAAAACAAGACCAGTTAGCCCAGCGCGCATTCAGCAAAATACACTGCGCGTCAGGGGTCGCGCTGCCCACCACTGAAAATGCGATTGAAATGCGCTGCCCACCACCTGGGAGTCCGACCCAGCAACCGGAACTCAAGCAGTCCGCTGCGCGGAAAATATTTTGCCCCCACGTCGCTTAACAAAAAGGGGGGGAGGGCGCTCCAGTAAATCTGCGGAGCTACCCCAAAAGATTCTACTTAGCCGGCTGCCCAAAAAACAAACATGCCCGCCGCTCAGGCATGGACCAGCGTGGTCAGCAAACGCTAGACTGGGCAGCCCTGTACCCTTTATAAAATTACTATGCGCCTGACCGCGCGCTGCCAACAGTTTTAGAAAAAACGCGCCTGCAACGCGCTGCCCTGTATAAGAATTATTGCCCCCAGCGCCCTGAGTCAGCGGCGTGGGGAATTGCACCCCCACGCGGCTTAAAAACGGGGGCCCCAGGACTCCACCAGTGCGTGATGAAATCCGGCTCGGGCGCCGAGCAGGTCGCGCAAATACTTACAATATTTCCGACCAGCTCCTGTACGATATCCCATGGCCGTCAACAGCGAAGCAGGAAAATCCAAGAAAAAGGCAGCAACCGAAGACGAAAAGAGGAAGCGGGAATCCACTAGTGAGTAATCCTCAATCGCGGGCTCCCGTACGCATCCGGCCGCCGCAACAGGTAAAGAAGGACGAGCCTTCTTTGGGGGGGGCTCTTAAATAGCCCCCCACCGGATTGCGGCAGCCGGACCCGGCCAGAGGCCAAAGCGGACCCAACGTCTGGCCCCCTGAAGTACTTCCGCCCGACGCCTCGCGAGGCGCGGGGCGGAAGTCCGGCCGGCCCTGCGCACCTCCGGTGCGTCCAAGGGGAGGGCTGGGCCTCAGAGGCCCTGACCCCTAACGGGCCGTGAAGATTCCGTCGACCCACGGGAGATTTCTTCGGGGCTTCTACTGCAGAGAGGAGGCAGACTACCCCCACAGCATGCACCACCAGGAAAACAGTCGAGAAGGCGGCAGGATCAGCGTTACAGTGTCGCAGTAGTCGTCTTTGCTACTTTGTTGCAGTTTTGCAGGCTTCCAGCGCGGTCAGCAGTCGATTCCTTGGCAGAAGGTGAAGAGAGAGATGCAGAGGAACTCTGATGAGCTCTTGCATTCGTTATCTAAGGAATTCCCCAAAGCAGAGACCCTAAATAGCCAGAAAAGGAGGTTTGGCTACCTAGGAGAGAGGATAGGCTAGCAACACCTGAAGGAGCATATCAGAAGGAGTCTCTGACGTCACCTGCTGGCCCTGGCCACTCAGAGCAGTCCAGTGTGCCAGCAGCACCTCTGTTTCCAAGATGGCAGAGGTCTGGAGCACACTGGAGGAGCTCTGGGAACCTCCCAGGGGAGATGCAGGTCAGGGGAGTGGTCACTCCCCTTTCCTTTGTCCAGTTGCGCGCCAGAGCAGGGCTGAGGGATCCCTGAACCGGTGTAGACTGGCTTATGCAGAGATGGGCATCATCTGTGCCCATCAAAGCATTTCCAGAGGCTGGGGGAGGCTACTCCTCCCCAGCCCTGACACCTTATTCCAAAGGGAGAGGGTGTAACACCCTCTCTCTGAGGAAGTCCTTTGTTCTGCCTTCCTGGGCCAAGCCTGGCTGGACCCCAGGAGGGCAGAAACCTGTCTGAGGGGATGGCAGCAGCAGCAGCTGCAGTGAAACCCCGGGAAAGGCAGTTTGGCAGTACCCGGGTCTGTGCTAGAGACCCGGGGAATCATGGGATTGTCTCCCCAATACCAGGATGGCATTGGTGGGGCAATTCCATGATCTTAGACATGTTACATGGCCATATTCGGAGTTACCATTGTGAAGCTACACCTAGGTAGTGACCTATGTATAGTGCACACATGTAATGGTGTCCCCGCACTCACAACGTCCGGGGAATTGGCCCTGAACAATGTGGGGCACCTTGGCTAGTGCCAGGGTGCCCACACACTAAGTAACTTAGCACCCAACCTTTACCAGGTAAAGGTTAGACATATAGGTGACTTATAAGTTACTTAAGTGCAGTGTAAAATGGCTGTGAAATAACGTGGACGTTATTGCACTCAGGCTGCAGTGGCAGGCCTGTGTAAGAATTGTCAGAGCTCCATATGGGAGGCAAAAGAAATGCTGCAGCCCATAGGGATCTCCTGGGACCCCAATACCCTGGGTACCTCAGTACCATATACTAGGGAATTATAAGGGTTTTCCAGTATGCCAATGTAAATTGGTAAAATTGGTCTCTAGCCTGTTAGTGACAATTTGTACAGAGAGAGCATAACCACTGAGGTTCTGGTTAGCATAGCCTCAGTGAGACAGTTAGGCATCACACAGGGAACACATACACATAGGCCACAAAATTATGAGCACTGGGGTCCTGGCTAGCAGGGTCCCAGTGACACATAACAAACATACTGAAAACATAGGGTTTTCACTATGAGCACTGGGCCCTGTCTAGCAGGATCCCAGTGAGACAGTGAAAACACCTGACATATACTCACAAACAGGCTAAAAGTGGGGGTAACAAGGCTAGAAAGAGGCTACTTTCTCACACAACCCCCCCCCAAACGAAGGACAATAAGGCCGGTGATGCAGTTCTTTGGTGCCTGCGGTTGCAGGGGGAAGATTCCGTCGACCCACAGGAGATTTCTTCGGGGCTTCTAGTGCAGAGAGGAGGCAGACTACCCCCACAGCATGCACCACCAGGAAAACAGTTGAGAAGGCGGCAGGATCAGCGTTACAGTGTCGCAGTAGTCGTATTTGCTACTTTGTTGCAGTTTTGCAGGCTTCCAGCGCGGTCAGCAGTCGATTCCTTGGCAGAAGGTGAAGAGAGAGATGCAGAGGAACTCTGATGAGCTCTTGCATTCGTTATCTAAGGAATTCCCCAAAGCAGAGACCCTAAATAGCCAGAAAAGGAGGTTTGGCTACCTAGGAGAGAGGATAGGCTAGCAACACCGGAAGGAAGCCTATCAGAAGGAGTCTCTGACGTCACCTGCTGGCCCTGGCCACTCAGAGCAGTCCAGTGTGCCAGCAGCACCTCTGTTTCCAAGATGGCAGAGGTCTGGAGCACACTGGAGGAGCTCTGGGTACCTCCCAGGGGAGGTGCAGGCCAGGGGAGTGGTCACTCCCCTTTCCTTTGTCCAGTTTCGCGCCAGAGCAGAGCTGAGGGATCCCTGAACCGGTGTAGACTAGCTTATGCAGAGATGGGCACCATCTGTGCCCATCAAAGTATTTCCAGAGGCTGGGGGAGGCTACTCCTCCCCAGCCCTGACACCTTATTCCAAAGGGAGAGGGTGCAACACCCTCTCTCTGAGGAAGTCCTTTGTTCTGCCTTCCTGGGCCAAGCCTGGCTGGACCCCAGCAGGGCAGAAACGTGTCTGAGGGGTTGGCAGCAGCTGCAGTGAAACCCCGGGAAAGGCAGTTTGGCAGTACCCGGGTCTGTGCTAGAGACCCGGGGAATCATGGGATTGTCTCCCCAATACCAGGATGGCATTGGTGGGGCAATTCCATGATCTTAGACATGTTACATGGCCATATTCGGATTTATCATTGTGAAGCTAAACATAGGTAGTGACCTCTGTATAGTGCAAGCATGTAATGGTGTCCCCGCACTCACAAGGTCCGGGAAATTGGCCCTGAACAATGTGGGGGCACCTTGGCTAGTGCCAGGGTGCCCACACACTAAGTAACTTAGCACCCAACCTTTACCAGGTAAAGGTTAGACATATAGGTGACTTATAAGTTACTTAAGTGCAGTGTAAAATGGCTGTGAAATAACGTGGACGTTATTTCACTCAGGCTGCAGTGGCAGGCCTGTGTAAGAATTGTCAGAGCTCCCTATGGGTGGCAAAAGAAATGCTGCAGCCCATAGGGATCTCCTGGAACCCCAATACCCTGGGTACCTCAATACCATATACTAGGGAATTATAAGGGTTTTCCAGTATGCCAATGTAAATTGGTAAAATTGGTCTCTAGCCTGTTAGTGACAATTTGTACAGAGAGAGCATAACCACTGAGGTTCTGGCTAGCATAGCCTCAGTGAGACAGTTAGGCATCACACAGAGAACACATACACATAGGCCACAAAATTATGAGCACTGGGGTCCTGGCTAGCAGGGTCCCAGTGACACATAACAAACATACTGAAAACATAGGGTTTTCACTATGAGCACTGGGCCCTGGCTAGCAGGATCCCAGTGAGACAGTGAAAACACCTGACATATACTCACAAACAGGCTAAAAGTGGGGGTAACAAGGCTAGAAAGAGGCTACTTTCTCACACAACCCCCCCCCCCCCAAACGAAGGACAATAAGGCTGGTGATGCAGTTCTTTGGTGCCTGCGGTTGCAGGGGGAAGATTCCGTCGACCCACAGGAGATTTCTTCGGGGCTTCTAGTGCAGAGAGGAGGCAGACTACCCCCACAGCATGCACCACCAGGAAAACAGTCGAGAAGGCGGCAGGATCAGCGTTACAGTGTCGCAGTAGTCGTCTTTGCTACTTTGTTGCAGTTTTGCAGGCTTCCAGCACGGTCAGCAGTCGATTCCTTGGCAGAAGGTGAAGAGAGAGATGCAGAGGAACTCTGATGAGCTCTTGCATTCGTTATCTAAGGAATTCCCCAAAGCAGAGACCCTAAATAGCCAGAAAAGGAGGTTTGGCTACCTAGGAGAGAGGATAGGCTAGCAACACCTGAAGGAGCCTATCAGAAGGAGTCTCTGACGTCACCTGCTGGCCCTGGCCACTCAGAGCAGTCCAGTGTGCCAGCAGCACCTCTGTTTCCAAGATGGCAGAGGTCTGGAGCACACTGGAGGAGCTCTGGGCACCTCCCAGGGGAGGTGCAGGTCAGGGGAGTGGTCACTCCCCTTTCCTTTGTCCAGTTTCGCGCCAGAGCAGGGCTGAGGGATCCCTGAACCGGTGTAGACTGGCTTATGCAGAGATGGGCACCATCTGTGCCCATCAAAGCATTTCCAGAGGCTGGGGGAGGCTACTCCTCCCCAGCCCTGACACCTTATTCCAAAGGGAGAGGGTGTAACACCCTCTCTCTGAGGAAGTCCTTTGTTCTGCCTTCCTGGGCCAAGCCTGGCTGGACCCCAGCAGGGCAGAAACCTGTCTGAGGGGTTGGCAGCAGCAGCAGCAGCTGCAGTGAAACCCCGGGAAAGGCAGTTTGGCAGTACCCGGGTCTGTGCTAGAGACCCGGGGAATCATGGGATTGTCTCCCCAATACCAGGATGGCATTGGTGGGGCAATTCCATGATCTTAGACATGTTACATGGCCATATTCGTATTTATCATTGTGAAGCTACACATAGGTAGTGACCTATGTATAGTGCACGCATGTAATGGTGTCCCCGCACTCACAAAGTCCGGGGAATTGGCCCTGAACAATGTGGGGGCACCTTGGCTAGTGCCAGGGTGCCCACACACTAAGTAACTTAGCACCCAACCTTTACCAGGTAAAGGTTAGACATTTAGGTGACTTATAAGTTACTTAAGTGCAGTGTAAAATGGCTGTGAAATAACGTGGACGTTATTTCACTCAGGCTGCAGTGGCAGGCCTGTGTAAGAATTGTCAGAGCTCCCTATGGGTGGCAAAAGAAATGCTGCAGCCCATAGGGATCTCCTGGAACCCCAATACCCTGGGTACCTCAGTACCATATACTAGGGAATTATAAGGGTTTTCCAGTATGCCAATGTAAATTGGTAAAATTGGTCTCTAGCCTGTTAGTGACAATTTGTACAGAGAGAGCATAACCACTGAGGTTCTGGTTAGCATAGCCTCAGTGAGACAGTTAGGCATCACACAGGGAACACATACACATAGGCCACAAAATTATGAGCACTGGGGTCCTGGCTAGCAGGGTCCCAGTGACACATAACAAACATACTGAAAACACAGGGTTTTCACTATGAGCACTGGGCCCTGGCTAGCAGGATCCCAGTGAGACAGTGAAAACACCTGACATATACTTACAAACAGGCTAAAAGTGGGTGTAACAAGGCTAGAAAGAGGCTACTTTCTCACACAACCCCCCCCAAACGAAGGACGATAAGGCCGGTGATGCAGTTCTTTGGTGCCTGCGGTTGCAGGGGGAAGATTCCGTCGACCCACAGGAGATTTCTTCGGGGCTTCTAGTGCAGAGAGGAGGCAGACTACCCCCACAGCATGCACCACCAGGAAAACAGTTGAGAAGGCGGCAGGATCAGCGTTACAGTGTCGCAGTAGTCGTCTTTGCTACTTTGTTGCAGTTTTGCAGGCTTCCAGCGCGGTCAGCAGTCGATTCCTTGGCAGAAGGTGAAGAGAGAGATGCAGAGGAACTCTGATGAGCTCTTGCATTCGTTATCTAAGGAGTTCCCCAAAGCAGAGACCCTAAATAGCCAGAAAAGGAGGTTTGGCTACCTAGGAGAGAGGATAGGCTAGCAAGACCTGAAGGAGCCTATCAGAAGGAGTCTCTGACGTCACCTGCTGGCCCTGGCCACTTAAAGCAGTCCAGTGTGCTAGCAGCACCTCTGTTTCCAAGATGGCAGAGGTCTGGAGCAAACTGGAGGAGCTCTGGGCACCTCCCAGGGGAGGTGCAGGTCAGGGGAGTGATCACTCCCCTTTCCTTTGTCCAGTTTTGCGCCAGAGCAGGGCTGAGGGATCCCTGAACCGGTGTAGACTGGCTTATGCAGAGATGGGCACCATCTGGGCCCATCAAAGCATTTCCAGAGGCTGGGGGAGGCTACTCCTTCCCAGCCCTGACACCTTATTCCAAAGGGAGAGGGTGTAACACCCTCTCTCTGAGGAAGTCCTTTGTTCTGCCTTCCTGGGCCAAGCCTGGCTGGACCCCAGGAGGGCAGAAACCTGTCTGAGGGGTTGGCAGCAGCAGCTGCAGTGAAACCCCGTGAAGGGCAGTTTGGCAGTACCCGGGTCTGTGCTAGAGACCCGGGGAATCATGGGATTGTCTCCCCAATACCAGGATGGCATTGGTGGGGCAATTCCATGATCTTAGACATGTTACATGGCCATATACGGAGTTACCATTGTGAAGCTACACATAGGTAGTGACCTATGTATAGTGCACGCGTGTAATGGTGTCCCCGCACTCACAAAGTCCGGGGAATTGGCCCTGAACAATGTGGGGGCACCTTGGCTAGTGCCAGGGTGCCCACACACTAAGTAACTTTGCACCCAACCTTTACCAGGTAAAGGTTAGACATATAGGTGACTTATAAGTTACTTAAGTGCAGTGTAAAATGGCTGTGAAATAACGTGGACGTTATTTCACTCAGGCTGCAGTGGCAGGCCTGTGTAAGAATTGTCAGAGCTCTCTATGCGTGGCAAAAGAAATACTGCAGCCCATAGGGATCTCCTGGAACCCCAATACCCTGGGTACCTCAGTACCATATACTAGGGAATTATAAGGGTTTTCCAGTATGCCAATGTAAATTGGTAAAATTGGTCTCTAGCCTGTTAGTGACAATTTGTACAGAGAGAGCATAACCACTGAGGTTCTGGTTAGCATAGCCTCAGTGAGACAGTTAGGCATCACACAGGGAACACATACACAGAGGCCACAAAATTATGAGCACTGGGGTCCTGGCTAGCAGGGTCCCAGTGACACATAACAAACATACTGAAAACAGGGTTTTCACTATGAGCACTGGGCCCTGGCTAGCAGGATCCCAGTGAGACAGTGAAAACACCTGACATATACTCACAAACAGGCTAAAAGTGGGGGTAACAAGGCTAGAAAGAGGCTACTTTCTCACAAGTGTGGAGAGTTGATGTGCCTAAACTAGAGTACTGCATGCAATGTTTATCTCACATTTGTATTCTTGGTAAGACAACTCAGTGAGTGAATGATTTTGTTACAGTTCCTGTGTAATCTATGGAATTCAAGTTACAATGATAGTGAAGTAGATGTAGTGACCTATGCACACAATGTAAACAGTTGCATCTAACAAGAAAGGCATAGGTTTGGAACTGCAAATATTTAACTAATATTTCATTTGTCTAAGAACTAAAAAGATGATTCAAGAGTGCAACTACAAACTCTATCAAGTGCCAAACATGTTAGTATGTATTATACTGTCTATATAAATGTTTATTATTAGTGTAATAACACACAAAATGTTCATACTTGTGAAACTGAGTTGCGTTCCTTGATTGGCCTGTCTGTGCCGTTTGTATGGGTTCTGTCTGTCTGGCCTTGACTGTGTAAGAAGGGGAAAATGGCATTGTTACTCCTGGCCCTCACCTCAGGGTCAATCCAAAGTTTTGTAGTTCCCCTGTCTTCCACTGCTGAACCCAATTTTGTTGGTTTTAGGGCTTTGTGCACTTTTTCTTTACCAGCTAACCAGTGGTAAAGTGCTAAAACATGGTAAAATTGGGCTACACCTGGTTGGTACATTTAATTTACATGTACAGTCACTAGTATAGGTAGTACATTCCTCTGTACATGGTACTACAAGTACCCAGCACATGTAAATTAAATGCTACTAGTGAGCTGTAGCACTCGTGTCACCATATAAAGTAGCCATCTAAACCATGTCTCAGGCCTGCCACTACACCCTGTGGTGGCACGACCTAGAAATAAACCTTCTGCCAAGCCTAAACCTTATTTTTATTACTTGTAAGTCACCCCTAAGATAGGTGAAGAATTGACCAAAACCAGGTTTGGGAGTAGGTCAGGGAATTACTCCACACAAAGGATGGCACCAAGCATAAAAAAGAACCTTCAGAACCAATCATCAGAACGCATTTGATCCCATGGAAGATTAACAGGAAGGACTGCCCTACTGCGAGGACTGCAATTCTGCTTGAAGGACTGCCTTGCTGTCTGAAGGACATTTGGACCTGCTGGCTGTGATCACCGGCCACCAAGAGTGACCCAAAAGAACAGTTCGCTAACATTCTCTGTGAGAGGGAACATGCTTCCAGGGGCCGTCCTACAACTGCCCAGATGAACAGCTGTAACTGGACCTGAAATGGACCTGCTTGAGCCATACTGCTGGCCTCTGTGGGAGTGAGTCTTGATCCCCAACTGGTGCCCCCCCCACCCAGGTACTAGACCCCTGGCTAGCATTAGTGAGAGCTCCCACTGAAGAAAGCGGTGAAAATCCTGAAGTTTGGGCTGCAAGTGACCACAAACAGGCCTGTTTGAGCATAAACTCTTCCACACGTGATGGCTGCCAATGTGAAGTTTCAATGCGACTCGCTCTTTGCACTGACAGTGATTGTCAGGAATGACCAGCAATGTGAGACCTGCACTTCATGCTACAGCAGTGACAGCAAGCAGTGACTGCCAACGCGAAGCTCCAGTAAAGACCGACTGTTCATGCTACAGCAACAACTGCCCACAATATTCAACCCGCTCTTTGTGCTGTCAGACTGCTCCTCGTAGACTCCTCCCACACAAACTGAACTCTTTGCGCCAGGAATGGAGAATGTGACTTTTCAGCAGGACTAACCTAGGCACTGTATCAGGCCCACGCTCCATCACGGTTGGCCTGAAAATTTGACTTTTCCTCAGTCCAGTGCAACTAGATATCCTCGAGTGGCACTTCCTCCTTCTTGATGCTATTTTCATTCAAATGTGTAACAATCAATATATCCGGCTATACTGATTGGAATTAATTTATTTTTATGTCATTGTAGTTATTAAAATTCACTCTGTTTTTCTAAATTGGTTTGGGATTTTTCTTGAGCTGTGTTTTCACTTTGTTACTGTTTGGGTGCTGCATAAATACTTTACACATTGCCTCCAAGTTAAGTCTGACTGCTTTTGTGCCAAGCAATTAGAGGGTTAAGCACAGGATAATTTAGTGACTTTTTCACCTGACAAGGATTGTGGTTGTTGTAGGAGTGGGGCTTCCACCCCTCTCAACAAATAACCTAATTTCTTTCAGGCATGTGATAGCGTTGACATGTTGCTGAGTTAAGTTGTCCTTGCCTATAAGTGCAGGGTGGAGGCCGGTGGTCCCTTCTTTTGCAACATCTCATCTCCTTGGATTGAAGAAGTGGTGGTGCTACTATGTACCACAAATGAGATCTGATCCCTTGGCCTTACTTTTGGCCTTTTGTATTTCTCGAATGGCCCCATGTCATCTGCGGTGCAGGCAGTAGTGGTGGAGTCTGTTGAGTTGCTCTCAGTGACTCCCATCTTTATCCCCTCTCAGCCCAGTCCAATCTACCCTTCACAAACCTGCTTCGTTGTCAGCAGGTGAGGAGACCCATATCATGGGTCCACCGTGCACATAACTCCGCTCCAAACCTGTCTCACTATGTACTAACTCAACAGCACATAGAGATCAAGCAATTCTCTCATGCCACCATACATCAGTACACATTAGACAATTCCTATCACTCTCCATGCACACAGATCGGCTTAAGAGACCGTCTTGCCTAAGTGTCTGCACTTCAACAGCACATGAAGATCAGACCGTGCCTACACATCACCCTACAATAGAACACATTAGACAAAACTCCTGTCACCATCAGATGCCCAATATGTCTCTAAGTTGTATAGTTGGCTACGTTGTTGCTCCCAGAATGGCACATTATGTTAGGTTGTACTGATAAACTACATCATAAAGCAGTGATACTCAAAGTACGGCCTGGGGGCCGCATGGCCCTCCTGACCTTTACATGTGCCCCCCACCCACCCGTCAAAAGTAGCACTGGGCTGCTGTTTTCAGTCCTGTATTTAAAGCTTAATTGAAGTTCATGAAAGGTACTAACTAGGTTAACCTGCACAACCTAACTTTAAGAACCACCTTTCTTTTTAAAGACGTCTTGCAGCAAAAGTGTAAAAATATGATAAGTTATTTTCAGATTTCAAAGACTGTAGTTCATTAACATGAAGAACCGTTTCTCTCTAATACATCACTTTATACCAGTGCACTGAGAAGTATTTTTTTGCAATACTTTTCAAACATGAATTTGCATTCATTAATCCCCCCCAACACCCTGTAAATAATCCAAGCCAGTTGTTAAGTGCACATTTTGGGCTGGGATCCTATAATACATGAAAAAGAGTAGTTTATTAAATCAAACGCACAAGAAGTTTTTGTACATTGCACACACAGAAGTCTTGTGTTGCAATTCGTTCAATGCCCTTTTATATATGATAATGAAGAATAAGGAGGGAAAGTGAAAGTAAACAATTGCCTAGGATCACACAATTTAGGGAAGCTGGGAATAATCCCAGGTTTTCTGGTTTGTCATTAAGCAATCCAGCCAATGGCTGTATATGGTTCACACCGACCCCCCCCCCCCCCCCCCAACACCTTCCTGGTTTTAAGCCCCCTCCCCCAACCGTCACCCTTCTATTATCAATGCGGCCCTCGGTCGCATCTCAGATAAACCCTTTTGGAGTCTGAGAAAATGTTTGTGAGTATCCATGTCCTAAAGCAATGTTCAGAACCTTCAGGAAGAAGCAATGAAACCAATCACAATCACAAACACACAGAATGGCATCGAAGTCACAGAGTATTTGTAGTAGTATTTATATAGCGCTTACTACCCCTGACATAGAAAGATTTTTCAAAATGCAACAACTACTCGAAAGTGAGCAATGAACACCCAGGCGGTTTTTACTGTTGATGTCTCTGGCATTAAAAGGAGTATTAAGCAAGCATTAAAACAAGCATTCCCTGCAGATTGCTCAAGTCCAGTCAGTCGTCCACAGCTTGCAACAACATACAGCGCATCTTTACAAGTCCAAAACTGCCCCAATTAGCAAACCTCGCCTTTTGTGTAACTGCCTAATTCATTAAGGGGGCAGTTTTATTCCGGTGCCTTTGCTTTGTCCGAGTCCGACCCTGCGCACGAGTACAAGGACCAAGGCATGGATGAGTGATGAGTGAGCATGGATGGAAGGATGAAAGAGTGCTTGGGTGGAATCGTGGCTGTTCACTTCTCCTGGGGGGAGGGGGGGGGGGGGGGGAGGCTGGTCTGAACCCTTGCCTGGGAGAACGGCTGGCCAAGGGTTAATGCAACGCACTTACAATTATTAATGCCTCAGTCCCTCTGAAACTGATGTCCAATTGCCGGATACTCGGAGTGATGAGTACTGGACCTCCCACCCCTCACCTATCCCGCGAGCCACAGTTCAAGTTGCTGTTTGCAGTGTGATGTTGTTGCAATCCCTTATCCCGAGAGGACCCTGATATGGGTGTCAGGTGCTCATAGGCCATTCTCTTTGTTAATCATGCGCATTCCTATGCACAGGCATTGCATTTAAAACGTGGCCTTGTTCCCAGCCCAGTGGGTGTGAGGGAGGGGCACCCTCATTTGCCAGTAATGGCCACTTTGCGACACGAATGGTGTTTCCCCCCGTGAAGTAGTTTCCCACTGATCCGTCCGGTGAATTGCAGATTGTGAAGATTGGAGATCTATTGTCCCCTCAAAGACCCGTGACCCCTGCAGACCGGGGGGCTATAGCTTCACCTGCAGTGGGGTTCTTCGCGACGTGCAGCTGTCCCCGTATCTGGACAGCAAGAAGTATTTATTGCTGTTGGGCTGGGAAATCCCCGCCCCCGCCCCCGCCCCCGCCCCGCCCCCGTCCAGTGCTGTTAAAAGGCCAACCCAAGAGCCACGAGAATCAGGAGGGAAGGACCGTGAAGGGTGCAAGAGAAGGAACCCCGAAGAGGACACCATCCTGGTAGTTTCAACCATGATCGCCACCACAGCGACCACCATCGTACTGTCCCTGCTGCACCTCGGTCTTGGCCGGCCCTTGGAGGTAAGGAGGGACTGCCCCATATATCAGAGACCCACATCCCCGGGAGAAGCAGTCTCTCTTCTAGAGAGAGAGAGGTCGCTGGAAGTGAAAAGGGGGGTTCTAGAAGGGAAAGGACAGGCTGTCCCCATATATCAGAGACCCACATCCCCGGGAGAAGCAGTCTCTCTTCTAGAGAGAGAGGACGCTGGAAGTGAAAATGGGGGTTCTAGAAGGGAAAGGAGAGGCTGTCCCCATATATCTGAGACCCACATTGTAGGAGGCTGGACTGGCTTGTAGTGAGTACCAAGGGGTACTTGCACCTTGCACCAGGCCCAGTTATCCCTGATTAGTGTATAGGGTGTCTAGCAGCTTAGGCTGATAGATAATAGTAGCTTAGCAGAGCAGCTTAGGCTGAACTAGGAGACGTGTGAAGCTACTACAGTACCACCTAGTGTCATATGCACAATATCATAAGAAAACACAATACACAGTTATACTAAAAATAAAGGTACTTTATTTTTATGACAATATGCCAAAGTATCTTAGAGTGTACCCTCAGTGAGAGGATAGGAAATATACACAAGGTATATATACACAATAGCAAAAATATGCAGTATAGTCTTAGAAAACAGTGCAAACAATGTATAGTTACAATAGGATGCAATGGGGAAACATAGGGATAGGGGCAAGACAAACCATTTACTCCAAAAGTGGAATGCGAACCACGAATGGACCCCAAACCTATGTGACCTTGTAGAGGGTCGCTGGGACTATTAGAAAATAGTGAGAGTTAGAAAAATAACCCTCCCCAAGACCCTGAAAAGTGAGTGAAAAGTGCACTAAAGTTCCCCTAAGGACAAAGAAGTCGTGTTAGAGGAATAATGCAGGAAAGACACAAACCAACAATGCAACAACTGTGGATTTCCAATCTAGGGTACCTGTGGAACAAGGGGACCAAGTCCAAAAGTCACAAGCAAGTCGGAGATGGGCAAATGCCCAGGAAATGCCAGCTGCGGGTGCAAAGAAGCTTCTACTGGACAGAAGAAGCTGAGGTTTCTGCAGGAACGAAAAGGGCTAGACACTTCCCCTTTGGTGGACGGATCCCTCTTGCCGTGGACAGTCGTGCAGAAGTGTTTTCCCGCAGAAAGAACGCCAACAAGCCTTGCTAGTTGCAAATCGTGCAGTTAGCGTTTTTGGACGCTGCTGTGGCCCTGGAGGGACCAGGAGGTCGCAAATTGGACCAGGAGAGAGAGGGGACGTCGAGCAAGACAAGGAGCCCTCTCAGCAGCAGGTAGCACCCAGAGAAGTGCCAGAAACAGGCACTACGAGGATGCGTGAAATGGTGCTCACCCGAAGTCGCACAAAGGAGTCCCACGTCGCCGGAGACCAACTTAGAAAGTCGTGCAATGCAGGTTAGAGTGCCGTGGACCCAGGCTTGGCTGTGCACAAAGTATTTCCGCCGGAAGTGCACAGGGGCCGGAGTAGCTGCAAAAGTCGCGGTTCCCAGCAATGCAGCCCAGCGAGGTGAGGCAAGGACTTACCTCCACCAAACTTGGACTGAAGAGTCACTGGACTGTGGGGGTCACTTGGACAGAGTTGCTGGATTCGAGGGACCTTGCTCGTCGTGCTGAGAGGAGACCCAAGGGACTGGTAATGCAGCTTTTTGGTGCCTGCGGTTGCAGGGGGAAGATTCCGTCGACCCACGGGAGATTTCTTCGGAGCTTCTGGTGCAGAGAGGAGGCAGACTACCCCCACAGCATGCACAAGCAGGAAAACAGTCGAGAAGGCGGCAGGATCAGCGTTACAGAGTTGCAGTAGTCGTCTTTGCTACTATGTTGCAGGTTTGCAGGCTTCCAGCGCGGTCAGCAGTCGATTCCTTGGCAGAAGGTGAAGAGAGAGATGCAGAGGAACTCGGATGAGCTCTTGCATTCGTTATCTAAAGTTTCCCCAGAGACAGAGACCCTAAATAGCCAGAAAAGAGGGTTTGGCTACCTAGGAGAGAGGATAGGCTACTAACACCTGAAGGAGCCTATCAGAAGGAGTCTCTGACGTCACCTGGTGGCACTGGCCACTCAGAGCAGTCCAGTGTGCCAGCAGCACCTCTGTTTCCAAGATGGCAGAGGTCTGGAGCACACTGGAGGAGCTCTGGACACCTCCCAGGGGAGGTGCAGGTCAGGGGAGTGGTCACTCCCCTTTCCTTTGTCCAGTTTCGCGCCAGAGCAGGGCTAAGGGGTCCCCTGAACCGGTGTAGACTGGCTTATGCAGAATTGGGCACATCTGTGCCCAACAAAGCATTTCCAGAGGCTGGGGGAGGCTACTCCTCCCCTGCCTTCACACCATTTTCCAAAGGGAGAGGGTGTCACACCCTCTCTCAGAGGAAGTTCTTTGTTCTGCCATCCTGGGCCAGGCCTGGCTGGACCCCAGGAGGGCAGATGCCTGTCTGAGGGGTTGGCAGCAGCAGCAGCTGCAGTGAAACCCCAGGAAGGGCAGTTTGGCAGTACCAGGGTCTGTGCTACAGACCACTCGGATCATGGGATTGTGCCAACTATGCAAGGATGGCACAGAGGGGGCAATTCCATGATCATAGACATGTTACATGGCCATATTCGGAGTTACCATTGTGAAGCTACATATAGGTAGTGACCTATATGTAGTGCACGCGTGTAATGGTGTCCCCGCACTCACAAAGTTCAGGGGATTGGCTCTGAACAATGTGGGGGCACCTTGGCTAGTGCCAGGGTGCCCTCACACTAAGTAACTTTGCACCTAACCTTTACCAGGTAAAGGTTAGACATATAGGTGACTTATAAGTTACTTAAGTGCAGTGTCAAATGGCTGTGAAATAACGTGGACGTTATTTCACTCAGGCTGCAGTGGCAGGCCTGTGTAAGAATTGTCAGAGCTCCCTATGGGTGGCAAAAGAAATGCTGCAGCCCATAGGGATCTCCTGGAACCCCAATACCCTGGGTACCTCAGTACCATATACTAGGGAATTATAAGGGTGTTCCAGTAAGCCAATGTAAATTGGTAAAAAATGGTCACTAGCCTGTTAGTGACAATTTGGAAAGAAATGAGAGAGCATAACCACTGAGGTTCTGATTAGCAGAGCCTCAGTGAGACAGTTAGTCACTACACAGGTAACACATTCAGGCACACTTATGAGCACTGGGGCCCTGGGTTACCAGGGTCCCAGTGACACATACAACTAAAACAACATATATACAGTGAAAAATGGGGGTAACATGCCAGGCAAGATGGTACTTTCCTACACAACCCCCCCCCCCCCCCAAACGAAGGACAATAAGACTAGCCATGACCTGATGAGTCTTCATTGTCTAAGTGGAAATATCTGGAGAGTACATCTGCATTGGAGTGGCTACTCCCAGGTCTATGTTCCACTGTATAGTCCATTCCCTGTAGGGATATGGACCACCTCAACAATTTAGGATTTTCACCTTTCATTTGTTTTAGCCAAAGTAGAGGTTTGTGGTCTGTCTGAACAATGAAGTGAGTGCCAAACAGGTATGGCCTCAACTTCTTCAGAGCCCAGACCACAGCAAAGGCCTCCCTCTCTATGGCAGACCAACGCTTTTCTCTAGGGGTCAACCTCCTACTAATAAAAGCAACAGGTTGATCCTGGCCCTCAGAATTAAGTTGTGATAGGACTGCCCCTACTCCTAATTCAGATGCATCAGTTTGGACATAGAATTTTTTAGAGTAACAAGGGCTTTTCAGGACAGGTGCAGAGCACATGGCCTGCTTCAGCTGCTCAAAAGCTTTCTGACAGTTTGTTGTCCATAATACCTTTTTAGGCATTTTCTTGGATGTGAGGTCATTAAGAGGGGCTGCAATGGAGCCATAGTTCTTAATGAACCTCCTGTAATACCCAGTGAGGCCTAGGAAGGCTCTCACCTGAGTCTGAGTGGTAGGGGGAACCCAATCAATAATTGTTTGGATTTTCCCCTGAAGTGGTGCAATCTGTTCCCCACCAACAAGGTGTCCCAGATAAACCACCTTACCCTGCCCTATCTGGCACTTTGAAGCCTTGATAGTGAGGCCTGCCTTTTGCAGGGCCTCCAAAACTTTCCATAGGTGGACCAGGTGATCATCCCAGCTGGAGCTAAAGACAGCTATATCGTCCAAATATGCTGCACTGAAAGCTTCCAGCCCTTGCAGGACTGTGTTCACCAACCTCTGAAAAGTGGCAGGTGCATTTTTCAAACCAAAAGGCATTACAGTAAACTGGTAATGTCCTCCAATGGTTGAAAATGCAGTCTTAGGTTTAGCATCTTCTGACAATTTGATCTGCCAATACCCTGCAGTCAAGTCAAAAGTGCTTAGATACTTGGAAGATGCCAGTGTATCTATGAGCTCATCTGCCCTGGGTATAGGGTGAGCATCAGTTTTGGTTACCAAGTTGAGACCTCTATAGTCTACACAAAACCGCATTTCCTTCTTTCCATCTTTGGAATGGGGTTTTGGTACCAGTACCACAGGAGAAGCCCATGGACTGTCAGAGTGCTCAACCACTCCTAGTTCTAACATTTTCTGGACCTCTTGCTTTATGCAGTCCCTGACATGGTCAGGCTGCCTATAGATCTTACTTTTGACAGGTAAACTGTCTCCAGTATCTATAGTGTGCTCACACCAAGAAGTGGTACCTGGCACAGTAGAGAAGAGTTCAGAGAATTGATCTAGGAGATTTATGCAATTATCTTTCTGCTCAGCAGTAAGACAATCAGCCAAAACTACACCTTCCACAAGAGCATCTTGTTCTGTGGAAGAGAAGAGATCAGGTAGAGGATCACTGTCTTCTTCCTGTCCCTCATCAGTTGCCATGAGCAGGGTGAGATCAGCCCTGTCATAGTAGGGTTTCAGGCGGTTGACATGGAGCACCCTAAGGGGACTCCTGGCAGTGCCTAAGTCAACTAAATAGGTGACTTCTCCCTTCTTTTCAACAATTGTGTGGGGACCACTCCATTTATCTTGGAGTGCTCTTGGGGCCACAGGCTCCAAGACCCACACTTTCTGCCCTGGTTGGTACTGAACCAAAACAGCCTTCTGATCATGCCATTGCTTCTGGAGCTCTTGGCTGGCCTGAAGGTTTTTACTGGCCTTTTTCATGTACTCAGCCATCCTTGATCTGAGGCCAAGTACATAATCCACAATATCCTGCTTAGGAGCTTTTAAAGGTTGTTCCCAACCCTCCTTTACAAGTGTGAGTGGACCCCTAACAGGGTGTCCAAAAAGAAGTTCAAAGGGGCTGAAGCCCACTCCTTTCTGGGGTACCTCCCTGTAGGCAAAAAGGAGGCATGGTAGAAGGATATCCCATCTCCTGCGGAGTTTTTCAGGGAGACCCATAATCATGCCTTTGAGAGTTTTATTAAATCTCTCCACCAGTCCATTTGTTTGTGGATGATAGGGTGTTGTGAACTTGTACGTTACACCACACTCCTTCCACATGGCCTTTAAGTATGCAGACATGAAATTGCTTCCCCTGTCTGATACTACTTCCTTTGGGAAGCCCACCCTGGAAAATATTCCCAGGAGGGCCTTTGCCACTGCAGGTGCTGTAGTGGTCCTTAAAGGAATAGCTTCAGGATATCTTGTGGCATGGTCCACTACCACCAAGATAAATCTATTGCCTGAAGCAGTAGGAGGGTCAAGGGGGCCAACTATGTCAACCCCTACCCTTTCAAAGGGAACCCCAACCACAGGCAGTGGAATAAGGGGTGCCTTTGGGGTGCCACCTGTCTTGCCACTGGCTTGACAGGTTTCACAGGACTTACAAAATTCCTTTGTGTCGTCAGACATCCTAGGCCAATGAAACAATGGAACCAGTCTGTCCCAAGTTTTCATTTGACCCAGGTGTCCAGCTAGGGGAATGTCATGTGCCAGTGTTAGGAGGAACTTTCTGTACTCCTGAGGAATCACTAATCTCCTGGCAGCTCCAGGTTTAGGATTCCTATGCTCAGTGTACAAGAGGTTGTCCTCCCAGTAAACTCTGTGAGAGTCACTGACATCCCCATTAGCCTGTTTGACAGCTTGCTGTCTGAGACCCTCTAATGTGGGACAGGTTTGCTGTGCCACACTCAGCTCCTCTCTGGCAGGCCCCCCTTCACCCAAAAGCTCAGCAGTGTCTGCTTCCAGCTCCTCTGGTGTAGGTTCTGCACAGGGAGGGAATTCTTCTTCCTTAGAAGTTGAATCCACTGTAGAGGGAGGGATAGTAGGAAGTGGTTTGCTTCTACTAGCCCTAGCTTTAGGGAGCACTTGGTCCATTGTTCCAGGATCCAAGCTTCCCTGTCCTTTTTGCTTTTTGGCCTGGGCCCTTGTCAAAGCAAAAATATGCCCTGGGATGCCCAGCATTGCTGCATGGGCCTCCAACTCCTCATCTGACCAAGCTGATGTCTCCAAATCATTCCCAATAGACAGTCTACAGGTAAATCTGAAGCTACCACAACTTTCTTTGGACCAGTAACTCCCCCCCAGTTGAGATTAACAACAGCCATGGGGTGGCTAAGTGTGTTGTTGTGAGCATCGGTTACTTGGTACTGGTGACCAAGTAGGTGTTGTTCAGGGTGGACCAGTTTCTCTATGACCATAGTCACACTGGCACCAGTGTCCCTGTAGGCCTGAACCTCAACACCATTTATTAGGGGTAGCTGCTTGTACTTATCCATATTAAGGGGACAAGCAACTAAGGTGGCTAAATCAATAGCCCCCTCAGAGACTAACACAGCCTCTGTGGCCTCCCTAACAAGGCCAACCCCAACTAAGTTACCAATAGTGAGCCCAGCTACTCCCTTGGATTGGCTATTAGTAGGTTTGCTCCCACCACCACTGCTATTAGTAGGGACACTAGGGGTAGCAGTAGGGGTTGTAGTGGTAGGAGCATTGGTGCTTTTCTTTGGACAACTGGGATCTGTTGTCCAATGGCCTTTTATTTTACATAAATAGCACCATGGTTTCTTTTCCTTGTTCTGATTAAAAGAGGATTTGGGCCCACCACCCCCACCAGAGTGTTTTTGTGGGCCTGATGAAGACTCATTTTTAGATTTGTCCCCACCCTTGTCAGAAGACTTACCATCCTTCTTTTTGTTGCCATCTTTGTCACCCCCTGTATGAACTTTTCTGTTCACCCTTGTTCTGACCCATTTGTCTGCCTTCTTTCCCAATTCTTGGGGAGAGGTCAGATCAGAGTCCACCAAGTACTGGTGCAACAAATCAGACACACAATTATTAAGAATATGCTCTCTCAGGATCAAGTTATACAGGCTGTCATAATCAGTAACTTTACTGCCATGTAACCACCCCTCCAAGGCCTTCACTGAATGGTCAATGAAATCAACCCAGTCTTGTGAAGACTCCTTTTTGGTCTCTCTGAACTTTATCCTGTATTGTTCAGTGGTTAAGCCATAACCATCCAGGAGTGCATTCTTAAGAACTTGGAAATTATTAGCATCATTTTCTTTTACAGTAAGGAGCCTATCCCTACCTTTTCCACTAAATGATAGCCATAGGATAGCAGCCCACTGCCTTTGAGGGACATCCTGTACAACACAGGCCCTCTCAAGTGCAGCAAACCACTTGTTAATGTCATCCCCCTCCTTATAAGGGGGAACTATCTTATGCAGATTCCTGGAATCATGCTCTTTTGCAGGATGACTATGGGGAATACTGCTGCTGCCACCATGGGTATCTAACCCCAACTTCTGTCTTTCTTTCTCTAGTTCAAAAGACTGTCTATCCAAATCCAGCTGTTGCTTTTTAAGCTTCAGTCTGGTTTGTTCCACTCTCAACTTATTGAGTTCCCTCTCTAACATTCTGTCATCAGGGTTGGTGGGAGGGACATTCTTAGACACAGAAGAATGAACAGAAGGAGACCTGTCCCTTACAGAAGCCACCCTAACAGCTTGGCTAACAGAAACATCACTACCAGTATGGTGAGAATAAATGCTTTTGCTATGATGTGAGACAACACTATTTCTATGGTGAGGCTCTCCATCATTACCAACTATGCTATACTGTCTAGTAATGGGCAGGCTAGGAAGTTTCTTTCCTGAATCTTTTCCTGGGGGAGTCCCTGGATCAGATTGGGAACCATTTGCTACTTTTTCAACAGATGTGGCCCTATGGCCTTATCTTGTTCTCTAAGCATGTTAAGCAATAATTCCAAAGAAGGATTCTTCCCTACACTCAAACCTCTCTCTACACAGAGACTCCTTGCTCCTTTCCAGCTAAGGTGGTCATATGCAAGTTTGGACAGATCAACATTTTGGCCTGTGCCAGACATTTTTAGAGAGAGTTAAAGTGATTGAAAAAGAGAAAAAACTTTTCAGAACTTTTTGGAAAGACAGAAAAAAAAACTTTTCAAACTTTTAAGAACTTTTTGAAAGTTTAGAAGTACTTTTCAGCACTTAGAAAAGAGTGAAAAGAGGAAATGCAAAACTTTTTGGCTATGTGTATATACACTGACCTTGTTTTGTATATTTTTCTCTTATGAAAAGTACAATGACAAGAGTGGTAAGTAGTCTCAAAGCACTTATCCCACCGCTGCACAACCAATGTAGGAGGCTGGACTGGCTTGTAGTGAGTACCAAGGGGAACTTGCACCTTGCACCAGGCCCAGTTATCCCTTATTAGTGTATAGGGTGTCTAGCAGCTTAGGCTGATAGATAATGGTAGCTTAGCAGAGCAGCTTAGGCTGAACTAGGAGACGTGTGAAGCTACTACAGTACCACCTAGTGTCATATGCACAATATCATAAGAAAACACAATACACAGTTATACTAAAAATAAAGGTACTTTATTTTTATGACAATATGCCAAAGTATCTTAGAGTGTACCCTCAGTGAGAGGATAGGAAATATATACAAGATATATATACACAATAGCAAAAATATGCAGTATAGTCTTAGAAAACAGTGCAAACAATGTATAGTTACAATAGGATGCAATGGGGAAACATAGGGATAGGGGCAACACAAACCATATACTCCAAAAGTGGAATGCGAACCACGAATGGACCCTAAAACTATGTGACCTTGTAGAGGGTCGCTGGGACTATTAGAAAATAGTGAGAGTTAGAAAAATAACCCTCCCCAAGACCCTGAAAAGTGAGTGCAAAGTGCACTAAAGTTCCCCTAAGGACAAAGAAGTCGTGTTAGAGGAATAATGCAGGAAAGACACAAACCAACAATGCAACAACTGTGGATTTCCAATCTAGGGTACCTGTGGAACAAGGGGACCAAGTCCAAAAGTCACAAGCAAGTCGGAGATGGGCAAATGCCCAGGAAATGCCAGCTGCGGGTGCAAAGAAGCTTCTACTGGACAGAAGAAGCTGAGGTTTCTGCAGGAACGAAAAGGGCTAGAGACTTCCCCTTTGGTGGACGGATCCCTCTTGCTGTGGAGAGTCGTGCAGAAGTGTTTTTCCGCCGAAAGAACGCCAACAAGCCTTGCTAGCTGCAAATCGTGCGGTTAGCGTTTTTGGACGCTGCTGTGGCCCTGGAGGGACCAGGAGGTCGCAAATTGGACCAGGAGAGAGAGGGGACGTCGAGCAAGACAAGGAGCCCTCTCAGCAGCAGGTAGCACCCGGAGAAGTGCCAGAAACAGGCACTACGAGGATGCGTGAAACGGTGCTCACCCGAAGTCGCACAAAGGAGTCCCACGTCGCCGGAGACCAACTTAGAAAGTCGTGCAATGCAGGTTAGAGTGCCGTGGACCCAGGCTTGGCTGTGCACAAAGGATTTCCGCCGGAAGTGCACAGGGGCCGGAGTAGCTGCAAAAGTCTCGGTTCCCAGCAATGCAGCCCAGCGAGGTGAGGCAAGGACTTACCTCCACCAAACTTGGACTGAAGAGTCACTGGACTGGGGGGGTCACTTGGACAGAGTCGCTGGATTCGAGGGACCTCGCTCGTCGTGCTGAGAGGAGACCCAAGGGACCGGTAATGCAGCTTTTTGGTGCCTGCGGTTGCAGGGGGAAGATTCCGTCGACCCACGGGAGATTTCTTCGGAGCTTCTGGTGCAGAGAGGAGGCAGACTACCCCCACAGCATGCACAAGCAGGAAAACAGTCGAGAAGGCGGCAGGATCAGCGTTACAGAGTTGCAGAGTTGCAGTAGTCGTCTTTGCTACTATGTTGCAGGTTTGCAGGCTTCCAGCGCGGTCAGCAGTCGATTCCTTGGCAGAAGGTGAAGAGAGAGATGCAGAGGAACTCGGATGAGCTCTTGCATTCGTTATCTAAAGTTTCCCCAGAGACAGAGACCCTAAATAGCCAGAAAAGAGGATTTGGCTACCTAGGAGAGAGGATAGGCTACTAACACCTGAAGGAGCCTATCAGAAGGAGTCTCTGACGTCACCTGGTGGCACTGGCCACTCAGAGCAGTCCAGTGTGCCAGCAGCACCTCTGTTTCCAAGATGGCAGAGGTCTGGAGCACACTGGAGGAGCTCTGGACACCTCCCAGGGGAGGTGCAGGTCAGGGGAGTGGTCACTCCCCTTTCCTTTGTCCAGTTTCGCGCCAGAGCAGGGCTAAGGGGTCCCCTGAACCGGTGTAGACTGGCTTATGCAGAATTGGGCACATCTGTGCCCAACAAAGCATTTCCAGAGGCTGGGGGAGGCTACTCCTCCCCTGCCTTCACACCATTTTCCAAAGGGAGAGGGTCTCACACACTCTCTCAGAGGAAGTTCTTTGTTCTGCCATCCTGGGCCAGGCCTGGCTGGACCCCAGGAGGGCAGATGCCTGTCTGAGGGGTTGGCAGCAGCTGCAGTGAAACCCCAGGAAAGGCAGTTTGGCAGTACCAGGGTCTGTGCTACAGACCACTGGGATCATGGGATTGTGCCAACTATGCCAGGATGGCATAGAGGGGGCAATTCCATGATCATAGACATGTTACATGGCCATATTCGGAGTTACCATTGTGAAGCTACATATAGGTAGTGACCTATATGTAGTGCACGCGTGTAATGGTGTCCCCGCACTCACAAAGTTCTGGGGATTGGCTCTTGAGGTACTGGGTTTTTCAGAACCGGTACTGATCCGGTAACCCAGCGGTGCCAGGGTACACCCAAAGACCTCGGGTACTTTCCTGATTCAGACTACAGAAACTCAGAGTCTTCTAGGTGACGTCAAAGATCGAATTTATTGGCTGCAACCAATTGACAAGTGTCCTAGAAGTACAACAGCACGATTTGTATGTTCTCAGGAGACTGTGTTTCAATGCAAAGTCAGGTTTCCTTATATACAGTTTTTTAAGCTTCAGGCAAACATTCTTGACATTTTGGTTGGTCATTCACATGTTTTTACTACAAAGGAAAAAACAGTGTCATGATGAAACCTTATATTTCATGTCATCCAACCCATAATAAATTACCCGGCAAGGCCTAGTATTTTACATCAGATAAGTGTGGACCCCCAATAAAAACGGGCACCTCCCCCTCGTAAAGTAAGAAGAAGAAAAGAGCAGGTGCAGGTGTGAGCAAGATTAGGCAGGGTGTGTGAGCGATAATAAGGGTTTTATGGCATGGTGTGCCTTGATGCTATCTGATTCGGCCACTGGGAGAGGGACTGACCAAACAGGTTTGGCCTGAGGCAATGGTTCCAGCTTGCCCAGGTCAGAGAGAAGTCAATCAAGGTGTACGTGTCCTTGGAATCAAATCTGACTGTATTATAAGCCTATGTGAGGGCAACTTTTAAAAATGGCTGCTGTGTATAAAATGGGAGCCACGAGTGCAGGACGAAAATGGCGATTTCGAGGTGAAAACGCTGCTGGAATTGAGCGAAAATGCTCATGCTTAGTGTACTAGTCATTATCGGTCTTTTGATACTAAAATCGTACTGCTGTGGCAAAGTAAATTACATGGGTCCAGAATTTTTAGAACCACAGATGTCTAGGATGAGGTGTGCGTAAGCATTCTGGATACGTTGCAGCCTCTTCTGGAGTTTGGCCGTGGTTCCTGCATAGAGGGCATTGCCGTGGTCCAGCTTGCTGCTTACGAGGGCTTGGGTGATTGTTCTTCTGGTTTTGGTGGATATCCATTTGCAGATTTTTCGGGGCATGCGGAGGATGTTGGAGGAGGAGATGGCGTTGACTTGCTGGGTCATGGATAGTGAGGGGTCCAAGATGAATCTTAGGTTGCATGCGTGGTCGGTGGGAGTTGGAGCGGTTTCGAGAGTGGTAGGCCACCAGGAGTCATCCCATGCAGAGGGGGTGGAGCCAAAGATAAGGACTTCCGTCTTGTCTGACTTGAGTTTGAGGCAGCTGCTCTTCATCCATTCGGCGATTGCCTTCATTCCTTCGTGGAGGTAGGTCTTGGCGGAGTCCTTGGTGAGGGAGAGGATCAGCTGGGTGTCGTCGACGTATGAGATGATGTTGAGGTTGTGGGATCGGGCGATGTTAGCGAGCGGGGCCATGTAGACGTTGAAGAGGGTTGGGCAGAGGGACCCTGGGGTATGATTTGGGTGGCCTCTGAGCAGAATGGGGGGAGGCGGACTCTCTGGGTTCTGCTGGTGAGAAAGGAGGTGACGCAGTCCAGGGCTCTGTCGCAGATTCCAGTATTGCTGAGGCGTGAGCGTAGGGTGTGGTGGCAGACGGTGTCGAACATGAAGTAGCACAAAAAGGCCACATATGGCAGGACAAAATAAGGAATACCTCTATCTGCAGTAGGTGGCATAAGATCACACACCCAACAATTAGTGATGTTCACTACTAACTAGTGTTGATGCAGAAGCTGTACAAAAGAATTGCTTACGAATTCTGATCTTCTAACCTGCTCATGTTCAGGAAAAGGGTGAAAAGAGTGCAAAGAAACAATAGTAGGAAAAGACATAGGTTGGGAAGTGGGTGCAGAAGTCAATTGAGTAGAGAAAAACAATCCTACCCATAAATGACAACGTCATGTTTAAAAGACACTAGAAAACACGTTATTAAGAACATATAGACAACGGGAGAAAGTAGTGACCACTATGAAATAATAATTTTTCACAACCCTAACCAAAAAGCAAATCCTAAAATTATCTAGTAACATTTTTAGGGCTCCTCTGCATTTCAGTAATTTTTGTATGTTCAGGTGGAACAGTGGTGACTCATCAATGCTCTAAGGTGAAAAGGGGGTACTCTTTCCACAGAAAATGGACTTTATTCTGCTTTTACTAAACAGAATAGTACTTTAAAACAATGCCAGCAAAACCATCAGTCTCCTAACACCTAGTCTATACAATCACACGGAAACCTCTTGTGAAACCAACTATGCCCAGAGTCCGTTCAAAAAGCCTCTCTGGCAGGCTTCTATTGTCCATCAAATTTTCTTTTGTTGTTTTCTTTCGCATGGGCCTCTCAATTCAGGCCTCTTCGTGAGAAAATACTGCTTAGTTGGAGTGCCCTCCTGGCAAACACCCACAGCTCACTCGAAAGTCTCAATGTCTTAAAGCAATGCACCAGTGTCTCTCCTCTGTGGCAGACACTACAAACAATGTGCTCTTCCTTGATCAAGGGCACAAATCATCTCGTGCCGAGGCAAGCACCATTAATTGGGAAATAGCTCAAGCTCAGCAGCACTTTCAGACTCCAACACTCATTATTTAGTGTCAGAGGACGCTCAAACTGCTCTTTCATGGGCACCACAATATAGTGCCTTTTTCCAAACTTGAAATCTCCGGTGCACTGCCCTTCTTCCATTGGAGCAAAGAAAAGGGTGTGTGTGGCCAAAACTCAGGCCAAGGGGCTCAAGGGATTGCACACTGTCAGAGGTTACCAGCACATGACAGGTAGAGAAATGAAACCTCAAAACAGCTCTGCCATCAACAACAGGAATCCTTCTCTTTAGCTCTTTTACACTGAAACTTTGGTTTTGTGATGTCCAACGCCGTCTGATGGAGCAAGTACGATACCATGCGCTGGCGATCGCTGTCCAGCTTTGCTACTTTCTGGGTGCTGAGACTGTAGGGCCAAGACGTCCGTCTTTCATCTGTAGCTGTCACTGATGGGAATTAGGCTTAAATCAATGTCCTGCAGGTTATTATGACTTGATACCCGCAGAATCTAGTGACGTAGGAAATGTGCCACAGTTGTTAGTTTCCTTCAATTTAGTAAAAAAAAAACAGTTCATGGTTTTTAACAAGGGGACTGCAAGCAGGTGGTCTGCAATCTTCAAAGGAGTAGCCATACACCATGGGCATAAAATACAAAGACAAAGGCAGAAGGGCAAAACAGGGTCTCTAGCATCTTTAATTGGGTTCTCTCCATTATTCTCTGCCATCTATAGCTACATGAGAATTCTATCTGAATGGATTTCCTCACACAGTGGCATTGTCTAATGGGGTAAACACATATTTGCCTCAATGATTAAGTCTAGGTGTTCCTCCTTACCTTAGAACATCTCAATAGAGAAATCACATGATACCGATTATCAGGGACATGTAGAAACCTTCCTTTAAAAACTGTGCATCAGGTGCACTATGCAATACACAGGCTAATAGTCAAATGTGCAAACAAAAAGACAAGAACTAGAGGGTCCTGATATTTGCATGATTAGGACACATCTGATCCCACCAAAAATTAAAGTAGCAGGAACAGAAGGGAACCGAAAACCAAATTAAAATAGACATTGAAAATTTGTCATGTTCAAAAAGGTAAACATAAGATATCTCCTATTGAGATGGAAAACTTGTCTTACTATAATATTGAGTCAGTTAACCAGTCTATCGCTACCCTGACAGTCAGGCTGGAAAACATTGAAGCAGGCCTAAGGCAAATTCTTGAAAACCAGTCTGGTCATACCAAAGGGAATTATACATAACATGGGGGTCCCTGGTACATCACTGCAGTCTGGAAATGTGAACCTGAACAATACATCAATAATAATAAAAGGGCTGACTGGTGAAAGGAATTCGAAAAAGAGAAATGGGACTAGGACATAGCTAAAATATCAATAACTAAGCATGATGCGACATTGGTCAGGGGAAGTAACAAAAGAAAAAATCTATAGGAAGAACAAAAACAATTATTTGGGTGATAGTCAGGCATGTGACACAACACCGAGAGTACGGGTGATACACAAAGGCCAAAGTTACACAAATTTTAACTCTACCGTTGGCGACTACAACATATACGGTACTCCTAGCTAATGTTTCAGTTCCTTCTTCAGGAAAAAATGAAAACCTGGTTTTCTTTTAAGGAACGAAAGCCATATGCTACTTAGGAAACACAACATCATTAACTAATGTAATATAGAAATTAGGCCACCTTGAGTCACAGATCTATAATTTCATCCTTAGGTCCAATCAAGGATACATAAATGTAGGGCTGCCTGTTCCTTTAAGGGAAGGGGCAGTAACGTGACTAACTGCAGGTGACACACTTTGATCCTGTATATCTCTTTTTATTTTCCTTCAATACCATTATAGCCAAATAGACATTCACTGGTGAAGTGTTGTCTTTTATGTTCACAGCATGAAATATCATTATCTGTGGAATTTAGTAACCAGAACAAGTTCAACCAACTGTTGCGTAGCGATGGGCATCGTCATGACCATCCCCTCACAACACAGGGGAGCTTGTAATAGTATCAAAAGCAGCAACAAACATGCAAAAAACAAATAAAAAATAATAAAAACGCACAAAACGTCAAGCCATCAGATATACTTGCTGTGTATCAAGCACAAAAAGCATAGACAAAACAATAGCATGTGTGAATAAGCGGTGACACACAACACCATGTCATGTACTTTATGCACTGTAAACCTGCAGCCCAAAACCCAATATTTGGGCCTGTTTAATTTGTCAGGTTTAAAATCCTTACCCTCCTTTTGACAGTAGATCACCAGGCAATGGAAATCTGCTGTCAAATATAACTTTACTGTTTCTCTTCTAACATACAGGACCAGCAAGAACAATTCATGATAGGACCAAATACATGAAAATAAATTTCCATTACTTAACTGTTACCCTCTTGTCAGTTACTTCGCAACATCAAGCCACCTTAGTTTTACCTTTCTAAAAGTAAAAATTGTTACACTGACACTCCATATTAATTTGGCACCTACAATTTCCACTGTGAAAAATAAGTCTTAATTAGCAAATCGTTCTCATTAAGGCATGTAGCCTTCAAAATTTGAGAAAAGGGCTGCATCTTATTTTCTGTCTAAGACTTAATGCAACACTTCGTTTTCTGTCAAATAAAAGCAACTAGCAGGCATCATTTTATTTTTTAGAGCGGAGACACAAATGTATCAGTTCTGCAGAGCATTTAACATGATGTTGGGACTTTCGAAGAAACCCCTTTTTTTTTATATTTTCCCTTTGGAATTAAGTTCTTTAATTGTATTGATGTTCTTCTGGAGAAACCAGAAATCCCACTTTTAGTGGCCTGTAGGGTCATTCTGCATTTTACAGAGACAAGGCCCTAATTTAAAAGGTCACAAGTGTCAACACGACAGCCTCCTCCATTGTTTATGGGAAAACTAAAGATAGCATCTCAGCAGCATGACTTGAGCCAGCCTCTGTAGCTCTCCTAGCTTCTGCCACTCTGGATCTGTCAAAGACAGTAGGCCTTTCTATTTTCCTTCTAACCTGCAATAATTCACTCTATTTAAAAAAAAAAATGTTTTCCTTTTTAGGCGCTAAAAAAAACTATCTCTATTTCCAGATTATTAAACTACATTTACTGTGAATAATTCACAAACCTTAATAACACACATACCAGTTGTTAGAATACATGCTTGTTGCAATCCCATGCAATGGTACATATTTCATCAACCTCGAATGAATGAACGTCTCAGTAGGCCCAGCTGAAGTTAGAACCTTCAACCTAGATATTAAAACAAGCCTTTGTACTGGCACATTGATTCATTGAATCATAAGAAGGCACAACCTGCAAATATATATCAAACCTAAATGTATGCATTTACTGAAGCCTGAGACACTTTAAAAAGTACTCTGAATGAAAGAAAATGCAGTTTAAACTGTGCTTTTGCCCAAAATCGACTTTGATATTTTAGGCATTAAAAAATCAATATCCTACAATTTTCTTGCATAATATGCATTACCAGAATGTCTATTACACAATCCATGAGTCAGCCATTGAAAATATTAACTTATACTTTATAGAAATTAGCTTGTTTGCTCCTGCGCCAAGGGAAAATTGCACATACAAATGTCATTTTAGTGGTGCAACATAACTTGAATTAAATTTTAATGTTAGGAGGTCATAGTATAGGTATTAAGCTTTATAAATATTAAAAAACGATTTTGAAAGGCACTTATTTTTTTAAATAATTTTTCCATAATTAATAATTTTCTTTAAAAAAAAATAAAAACCCAATTATTCTTTTTTTTGTGATAATTCCACATATAAAAGCAAGCTGCATCCCTTGCCTATTATTTGGGATACATTAACTCACAAGCCTAAGCGCATAAGCCTAACTTGAAATGCGTCACATTTTTGCGCCACTTTCATTTAAAAGGAAGGTTATGCAAATTTCCATTCATGTTTAACTGGGAAAGTGCTGGCTGAATTGAAAATAGATAATTTCGTTTTTTTTTTGGGGGGGGGCCCTATTTATATCTATTGAATGTGTTTTCTAATTTATTAAGCATTTAACGGCAGTTTTGTATATGTGCACAATTGCTCATTCTATAAATTAAAGAGCAACATATAGCTATGTTAGCACATCACATGGTTCATTTCTGGATTTTTTCTAAGTTTCTACTTAATATTAATTAACCAACATTTTACTTAACAAACTGTAAACATCAAGAAGACCCACAAACACACATTGAGCTCATTTCAGATATAAACAAAAAACACTCAGTACACATAATACAGCGCGCTTTAGCCATTTTTCATAAATAGCGCCGTCGCAATTTACTTACAGAATCGTTTGCAGATCCTAGTTGTAAGTCATATTTACAAGAAAATAAAAAAAAACTTTTCTCAATTATTTCCAAGAATAGCGGACCCATACTTTATTAAACGTGATGGGGCCCACTCCGTGCTTCACATATAGTTCATAGGTTGGAGTTCCAATCGGAGGAACCGGACATGAGTCCTCCAACCGGGAGTCCCTTTTACAACCAAGACAAAACAAATTTCCAAGTCTGCTAAGACCAGGCATCTTCGCTCACTAGTCTAGCTTCAAACTTCAAAGGATTATCGTTTACGATAGTCTCGTGAATACACGAGTCCTTCGGCTTTGGTACTTGCAAGTTCCAAATCAAAGTGATCCCAAAGGGATACCAAACCAAATGTCCAACTAAGGACCAAACCAAGTGTCCAACTAAGGACCAAACCAAGTGTCCAACTAAGGACCAAACCAAGTGTCCAACTAAGGAATGGGAGACGCTCCACTTATACTTAACTGAAAATATCAATGACGTCACCAGAAGACTCGTCTTATCGTTTCGCTCTACCAAAAATCAAGGGTCCAAATCAGGGCGATAGCCAGGGCAGCAGTCCTTCATAGCCGTCGGGAAGCGGGGAACCTCGCAACAAAGACTTTCGGACCACGTCGACATGCAGGGGTCGATGAAGTGGCGGCCTTCCTCCAGAATTTTCACACGAAGCTCCCCACGGACCTCAGGCTTGGACCGGTACCGCTGGTATCGCCCCACGTTTGGGCGCCAACTGAGGTACTGGGTTTTTCAGAACCGGTACTGATCCGGTAACCCAGCGGTGCCAGGGTACACCCAAAGACCTCGGGTACTTTCCTGATTCAGACTACAGAAACTCAGAGTCTTCTAGGTGAAGTCAAAGATCGAATTTATTGGCTGCAACCAATTGACAAGTGTCCTAGAAGTACAACAGCACGATTTGTATGTTCTCAGGAGACTGTGTTTCAATGCAAAGTCAGGTTTCCTTATATACAGTTTTTTAAGCTTCAGGCAAACATTCTTGACATTTTGGTTGGTCATTCACATGTTTTTACTACAAAGGAAAAAACAGTGTCATGATGAAACCTTATATTTCATGTCATCCAACCCATAATAAATTACCCGGCAAGGCCTAGTATTTTACATCAGATAAGTGTGGACCCCCAATAAAAACGGGCACCTCCCCCTCGTAAAGTAAGAAGAAGAAAAGAGCAGGGGCAGGTGTGAGCAAGATTAGGCAGGGTGTGTGAGCGATAATAAGGGTTTTATGGCATGGTGTGCCTTGATGCTATCTGATTCGGCCACTGGGAGAGGGACTGACCAAACAGGTTTGGCCTGAGGCAATGGTTCCAGCTTGCCCAGGCCAGAGAGAAGTCAATCAAGGTGTACGTGTCCTTGGAATCAAATCTGACTGTATTATAAGCCTATGTGAGGGCAACTTTTAAAAATGGCTGCTGTGTATAAAATGGGAGCCACGAGTGCAGGACGAAAATGGCGATTTCGAGGTGAAAACGCTGCTGGAACTGAGCGAAAATGCTCATGCTTAGTGTACTAGTCATTATCGGTCTTTTGATACTAAAATCGTACTGCTGTGGCAAAGTAAATTACATGGGTCCAGAATTTTTAGAACCACAGATGTCTAGGATGAGGTGTGCGTAAGCATTCTGGATACGTTGCAGCCTCTTCTGGAGTTTGGCCGTGGTTCCTGCATAGAGGGCATTGCCGTGGTCCAGCTTGCTGCTTACAAGGGCTTGGGTGATTGTTCTTCTGGTTTTGGTGGATATCCATTTGCAGATTTTTCGGGGCATGTGGAGGATGTTGGAGGAGGAGATGGCGTTGACTTGCTGGGTCATGGATAGTGAGGGGTCCAAGATGAATCTTAGGTTGCATGCGTGGTCGGTGGGAGTTGGAGCGGTTTCGAGAGTGGTAGGCCACCAGGAGTCATCCCATGCAGAGGAGGTGGAGCCAAAGATAAGGACTTCCGTCTTGTCTGACTTGAGTTTGAGGCAGCTGCTCTTCATCCATTCGGCGATTGCCTTCATTCCTTCGTGGAGGTAGGTCTTGGCGGAGTCCTTGGTGAGGGAGAGGATCAGCTGGGTGTCGTCGACGTATGAGATGATGTTGAGGTTGTGGGATCGGGCGATGTTAGCGAGCGGGGCCATGTAGACGTTGAAGAGGGTTGGGCAGAGGGACCCTGGGGTATGATTTTGGTGGCCTCTGAGCAGAATGGGGGGAGGCGGACTCTCTGGGTTCTGCTGGTGAGAAAGGAGGTGACGCAGTCCAGGGCTCTGTCGCAGATTCCAGTATTGCTGAGGCGTGAGCGTAGGGTGTGGTGGCAGACGGTGTCGAACGCGGCCGAGAGGTCCAGGAGGATGAGGGCCTCGGTTTTGCCGCTGTCCAGTATGGTTCTGATGCCATCGGTGGCGGCGATGAGGGCGGTTTCGGTGCTGTGGTTGCTGCGTAATCCGGATTGGGAAGGGTCCAGGGTGCGGTTCTCCACTAGGAAGTGGGTTAGTTGTCTGTTGATGCCCTTCTTGATGACTTTTGCTGGGAAGGGGAGCAGGGAGATAAGCCAGAAGTTCTTGAGGTCCTTTGGGTTTTTTATGGCGGGCGTTGATCTCAGCGTGTTTCCAGCTCTCTGGGAAGGTGGCGGACTCGAAGGAGCTGTTGATGATCTTCCGTAGTTGGGGTGCGATGACGGAGCTTGCTTTATTGAGGATGTGGTGAGGGCAGGGGTCAGATGGAGAGCCAGAGTGGATGGTGTTCATGATTTCGATGGTGTCGTTGTCATTGACGGGGGTCCAGGAGAGCAGGAGATTGATCAGAGGTGAATCTGTGGTGTTGGTGGTTGCCGAGGGGGTCAGGCTGCTGAAGCTGTCTTGGGTGTCTGCAATCTTGAGGTGGAAGTAGGAGGCTAGGGAGTTGCAGAGGTCTTAGGATGGTGGGATGTAGTTGATGTTGGAGCTGGGGTTGAAGAGTTCCTTCACGACGTTGAAGGGCTCCTTGTAGCTGTGTTTCAGTTTGGAATCCATATAACCATCCATCCTCACCCATTGTGAAATATTATTAATTTCCCCAAAAATACTCAAATTCTTGATCTGTATTCAGCCCATCCTCAACTACTCTCAGATGCATGATCCATAATGACTGCTTCCTCCTAAGAGCCAGTTCTGTATTCAGTATTTATATGTACAGGTATTTATTTTTCTTGAACAGTAATTTCGATCTCGCATTAAATGGTGAATTCCGGACCTTTTGTCTACTGTATGGCTTAGGTTACCTGTGTTTCATTACAGTTACTTGGATCTAGTTGAATCTAGTTAACAATCAGCCGCATTGTATTATGCTACTTGATGGTAGGTTCTGGCAGTGTCTGGCAGTGGCTATTTTCTGTTTAGGATAGTGTTTGTCTGTGGCACTTCCTAGGGTTCACTTAGGTTATGGCTTCTTGTTGTTTCACTATGGACTCACACCCCTTCTGGCTATTTGTTTTACACATCACATTGGGGCGCACTATCTTGGTTTGTTTTTGTGTCATTGGTATTTACTCGCTTTATATGGATACAGTGGTGGTTGGATGTCATGTCCTTTAAGATGTCAATTCAAGTTCATGTGTACTGAATATATCCTCTGTACTTTACAGCCTTGAAATAGTCTCAGTGGTGATGAAACATGTGTTGGCTGTCGATGTGTTTGATAAATGAAGGACTGGCTCTACCTGATTGAAATTGTTCATGCTTTGACTTTGTAAGAAGAAGTCCTCGTCCAGTAAAAAGACTGGGTCATGTACTGGAACTTTTGTGATTTCATTTTTGCAAACAAATACTACACTGGACTTATATTAAGTGCTGTGGTTCTACCTTGGTGTATTGTTTTGGAGGATGTTAGCCAATACTGATAGGAATGTGCTCCCCCCCCCCAAATGGAGTGGGCAGAGGAAGGATGTACCCATCCTCAGGGTCAGTAGCCGTAGCTACTGCCCTCTGACCCTTGTAGCACCACTAAATCTAGTATTAAGGGGCACCCCTGAGCCTTGCTTTTCAGATTCCTGGCAACCTGGAATTAGAAGGACTGAAGAACTGCGTCAGCTCCAGACGACAACTGACTTGGCCCCCAGCCCTACTGGCCTAACTGCAACTTCAAGATTCCTGCTACAAAAAGGCAACACATCCTGCAGAACCAGTAACCTCTCCAAACCCCCAGAGGACTGCCTGCCTACCCAAGGACCTAGATCTCCAGAGGGCAGCGGCCCTATCTACAAAGAAACATCCAAGAAGGACTCCAGAACCGCCGTGGATCTGCGAGTCCTGCCCATGCTGCACCCAACGCCCATGTCCAGGTAGCACACTGGTCCAGAGAAGTTCCCCAGGCCATCGCGAAGCAAGTCCACCCTGGGTTGACCCCTCCTGACCAACACAACGATGCCTGCAGCCTAAATCTAGAGGACCCCCCTGACTGCAATCAGTTCCGGTGAAGATTTCCCAATGCCAAAAGGTACCCCTGGACCCGCAGCCCCCTGGCTTAGGGAACCCAAACGACAGTCCAGCAACGTCCAGTAAGCTCTCTACTTACCTGTCCAGCTGTTGGGTTTTTTCAGCTGACTCCCTGGACCAAGCCTGCAGACTCTTTGTGACCCCGAGGTTCCTCGATTAAAAAGCATTGGGCACCTAATGCTGTGTTTGCACCCAATGGCCCCGTGCCGTTGAGGGGGGTGTGTTTGATTCTGACTTGTGGCCCCCCCGGTACGGATCTAAACCCCCCAGGTCTGTGCCTTGAAGTTACGGGTACTTACCTGCAAGCTGTTTCTTTCTAAGTAGAACAAAAATGTTATGGCCCACTGCTCTCTTCCTAGAAATGCCCATTTGTGTTCCATGCTGTGGGTTGTTAAAGGGGATGTAGGCCAGTTTTGCCCCGAGATGAAATGCTTGAACTAGTGAAGAAGTTGAAAACCCACTTCCATATATAATTAGTGGATTTATTGAAGATTATTTGAACTTATTGCTTCAAGTCAAATTGGTGAATCCAAATCCTTTTATTATTGTCCTGAAGATCCAGACATCATTGTAGAAGTAATTTTAAGAAGACTTGTGGGTGTTCAAAACGGACAGCCGACACATGTTTCGCCCCTTAAGGGTGGATACACCTGGGGCTTTTTCAAGGCTTAAAATGATACAAAGTGGTACAAATAGTAGTACAAAGTGTCAATAAAGGCAGGAATGCTAAAATGTCTTATTAGTGGTGTGGATCTAGCAAGGTACTAGAGAATAGCCTAGAAAGTATTCCAGATACACCTCAGTTAGTGAGGTGAGACAGTGTGGAACAATAGCAAAGATCAAGCACTTTAACCATAGAGAGGATATTCGAAAATCCAGCAGACAGTATTTATAGGCATAATCTTGGCCAATTCATAGTTGAATTTACCGTACTTTGATGAAAGGAATCGTAATTATATGATAACTCAATATTTAAGCTTCATGCAATTATGTTATTAAGTGTGCATATCGATAGTACTGGTGCTGGCAGGAAATAACAAGTGATTTATTTAACCAAACATAGGTGGATTAGTTTAGAGGTTGTTAGTTATTAAGATAACAACGAAGAAAAAGAGCAAGCAGCATGTTCATACCTAGAGTTATTCATCAGTAAACATCCATTATGACGGTCCAAGATAATAGTCTGAATAGGGATAATATAACGCAACCAAATAGTATACATAGAATAACATTTTGCAATACTAGTTAACCAGAGGTCAGGTCATAGTGCACATTTTCTACATGACAGGAGTGTCACAATATTGCTGCTGACAATTCTTTCAGAAGATCTTGTTAGAACAGTGAGAAAATGATACAGTGTTTGAGCATTTACAGTAAATATTGTTCATTTGCCCTTAAAGTTTGTACATCGAAATGCAGTTATAATATGGGGCGCATAACTTTGGTTTATGTGAAACACTAGAGTGCGCAAGAAGGAAAACTGTATATCTGGAGATTAAGTTGAAAGTCTTATAAAATTATGTAAAAACTAGATTTATTGAGCTACATCTGTAAAGGTAGACGTATGCTGCTAAATCACCCCCAATCATGCGTATGGTCATAAGCTGAAGTATTGGCACCGATCTCAAATTGCACCAAGGTCGTAACGAGTAACTTAAAAGGCCCATGCTGGGTATATCATGTATTATCAGAAAACAAGACTGTTACAAGGGCAATCCTAATGGTAGTATTTAAAGTCGAGCCAAAGGTGAAAAATAGAGTTTCTACATAAATAAAATATTAGTCTGTGGTATATCATATATTTATTTTTGTATTATCAGTAAGCGAGGCCGTTGCAAGGGCAATCCTAATGTTAGTACTTAAAGTATAACTGGAGTTGAAAAATAGAATTTCTACATAAATATAATATTAGTCCGTAGTAGGTCACTCACCAAATCGGCGAACAAGAAATCACAGGCTAAATCCCCCTGATACGGCATTCTAGTGATACGCTATCCTAATGACGAAATGGTAACTTAGTCATTCATGTATATTTATTAAGAAACTGGTCAGAATAGTAAATTTCTGATGGATACAACTACCTGTGGATTCCTCACCTTATGAATTCTCCCAATTGCGCCGGCGTTCGTAGAAAAAATGTCTTCCCAGCTCTCCACGTTGACGAGAACGTCACAATTGCATGGTTCTGCACGCGACTCTGTCTGACGTCACCGTGGCAATAAGAGGTCCTCGCCGGCGTGCTGACGTCAGTTCCCTTATTTCCGTGCCTTCGACGATAATGATTTTCTCTTAGCTCTCGAGAAGTTACTGTTTTGAAGGTGTCTTATTGTACTCTGTTACAATGTCTCCTCCTAAAAAGTCAGGGTTTAAACCATGTCGGGAGTGTGGGGGTCGTATGTCTGTCACAGACCCTCACGACAACTGCTTATGGTGTCTCAGTTCGGACCACGATGTAGGGGAGTGCGTGTCCTGCCAAAGGATGAATCCAAAGGTGCTGAAGGAAAGAGAGGTAAAATCTTTTTAGCTAAGGCAAAGAAAGAACACAAAAGACATTGGAGGTCTAAGACTAGAGACTCGTCATCCCATAATAGTAAGCAGAGGTGCTGACACAACTCTCGGCGTTTGTCTTCTAGAGGTCGGTCTCAGTCTCCATCCAGACAGCATTGTACGACGTGGGAGGTTAGTCCCGCTGTAACTCCCCAGCCTCAAAGTCCTCAGGCTAAGTCGGCGCCATCGCTCATTGATTTGGTTGAGTCTCCAATGGGTCCTCAGCTTTCACCTGGGGCTCAAGAGTCAGTGCCACAGGTTCTGGACCGGGCCCAGGCATCTCATGAAGATCCGGGTTCCTGGTTTCCCGACTCCGGGAGTGGATCTGACAGCATTTCTAAATGCTATGTTCACTATCTTTAATAAGGCTATGGCCCCTGCTGGTGCACCGACTGGTCCCACAGGTCCTTTGGCATTCTCTTTGGGCTCTCTGGCTCCTTACAAGTTGGCGCAGTTCGTGCCTTTTTATCAGGCTGAGGATGCCGGTTTGGCGCCAATGACATCGCCTCATAGGCCTCCGGCGCCGATGACATCGCCTCATAGGCCTCCGGCGCCGATGACATCACCGCTTGGACAGATGACGCTGATGACAGTGCCTCATATGCCAACTGCGCCGATGGAGTCAGCTCCTTCGCCGGATGGATCTGGGTCGGGACGGAGTGCATCTCCTTCTCCCGGTCTGCGCCCATCGCATATGAAACCGGAGTCGTCTACGTCGGCAACCTCCATGTCAACGCCTAATTTGGAGGCTAGGTTGAGGTCGCGGAGGAGAGCGTTGAGGCTCTTGGAAGAGCAAGAGTACCAGAGACAATTGATGGAGGAAGGAGAGATTGATGAGCCCTTGGGAGAATTTCAGGGCCTAGGCTCAGCTAGTGGGCTGGACACTTCCCCTGAGTGGGATCTTTCATCTCCAGGTGAGTTTACTGAAGAGTTGGCTTCCTTCCACTCTGTTATCAAGAAGGCTGCAGAATTTTTGGACATTCCATTGCCAGCTGCTGAAGTTAAAACTAACATTTTGACTGAAGTATTACATCCTTCTTCTACTTCAGCGGAGCCCTTGCTCCCATTCAATGATGCTCTTGAGATCTGGAGAAAGCCTGTTACATCACCAGCTGTGTCCAGAACTGTTGCAAGAAGGTACAGGGTTGCTCCGCATGATCCAGGATTTTTATCACAACATCCAACTCCGGAGAACTTGGTAGCCTAGGCTTCTTGTTTGGCTCGCTCTGCTCCAGGCTCCTTTCCTGTTACTCCATCGGCCAGGGAGTCCAAGAGGATGGAGCAGACGACTAAGATGACTTTTTCATCCTGCAGTATGGCTCTGAAGTCAGTTAATGCTATCTGTGTGTTGGGTAGATATGTGCACGTCTTGATGGACTCGGCTAGAGCTGTAGTGCCTAACTTGCCGCAGGATATGCAGGGACAGTTCCATGAACTCCTGTCGGACACCCAAGCTGCGGACAAGCAAATCATCCAGTCTGGTCTTGATACTACAGACTCAGTGGCCAGGGCGATGGGTACTTCAGTTGCCACTAGGAGACATGCGTGGCTAAGGTCTTCTGGATTTTTATTGGATGTCCAGACAACTTTATTAGACCTTCCTTTCGATGGAAAAAAGTTGTTTGGAGCCAAAGCGGACTCTGCCTTAGAGGAGCCACCCAGCAGCACCCTGCCTCATCTTCTTCCCCTGGGGGAGCGCAACAAGGAAAGCAGCCCTAGTTTTCAATCCGTTTTAAGTCATGCTTCTCCCGTAGGGGGAAGGTTATTTCATTTTCTCCATGAGTGGGAGTTAATCACAATGGACTCCTGGGTACTGAATATTGTGGGGAAAGGGTATGCCCTTCCCTTTCGGGAGTTTTCCTCTCCCATCCCTCCCTGTCCTTTGTTTTGTTCAGAGGATCATCTCCAGTTACTTCAGCAGGAGGTTCAGGTCCTTTTATCAAGAGGCGCAGTGGAGTTGGTTCCAGAGCAGGCAAAGGGGTCAGGGATGCTGTTCAAGATATTTCCTGATTCCCAAGAAGGATGGTCGATTGAGACCTATCTTGGATCTGAGGACTTTGAATTGGTTCCTCAAACAGGAGAAATTCAAGATACTGACTCTAGCGCAGGTGCTTTTGGCGTTGAACAAAGAGGATTGGATGGTGTTGGTAGACTTGCAGGATGTTTACTTTCATATTCCTATTCTCAAGTCACACAGAAAGTATCTCCGGTTTGTGGTGGGGTCGCAACACTACCAGTTTGTGGTCCTTCCTTTTGGTCTTACTTCAAGTCTTTACAAAGGTGATGGCAGTGGTTGCAGCACATCTCAGAAGGAAGGGAATATCGGTATTCCCTTACCTGGATGACTGGCTGATCAAAGCCAAGTCTCCAGAGCTTGTGCTGCATCACCTCCAAAAGACAACGCAGTTGTTGTTCAGTCTGGGTTTTACAGTAAACGTGCCCAAGTCTCACCTAGAGCCCTCTTAATGTCTCCTGTTCATAGGGGCAGTACTGGATACAACATTGAATCAGGCCTATCCTCCGCCTCAGCGGATCCAGGACCTTCAGGCTTTGATTCCAATGTTTCAAAAAGGAGCGGTTGTTCCAGTCATCACAGGCCTATGTCTGCTCGGTCTGTTTGCTTCTTGCATTCTGTTGGTCACTCATGCACGTTGGCACATGAGGGCTCTCCAATGATGCCTCCGCAAGCAGTAGTTTCAACACCAAGGGGATCTCGAAGAGTCGATAACTATCTCCAGAGACAGTGCAGTGGATCTACGATGGTGGGCTGGGGACGGCAATCTTTCCCAAGGAAGGTCATTTGCTCTACCACCTCCAGTGGCTACGGTCATAACAAATGCGTCCAATCTAGGGTGGGGTGCTCATCTGGGGGACCTGGAGATCAAAGGTCTTTGGTCTCCAGTGGAACAGACTTTTCTTATCAATCTGTTAGAATTGCAGGCGATACGTCTGGCTCTCAAGGCCTTTCTCCCGTCCCTTCGCGGTCAGTCAGTTCAAGTCTTAACAGACAACACTACTGCAATGTGGTGCATCAACAAGCAGGGAGGAGTAGGGTCATACCTTCTCTGCAGAGAGCCTCTGCGGCTCTGGTCCTGGGCACAGGACCATTGGATTTGCATAGTAGCAAACCATTTGGCCAGAGTTCTAAACGTACGTGCGGACAGTCTCAGTCAGCATTTTTCAGCCGACCACGAGTGGCGGTTATATCCGGATCATGTTCTTCACATCTTCAGGGTGTGGGGTTCTCCACGGATAGACCTATTTGCCACTCTGGACAACACACACTGCCCGTCGTTTTGCAGCCTCCAGTATCCGGTGCAAGGAGCGTTGGGGGACGCGTTTCAGATGTCCTGGTGTGACTACATACTTAGAACCATAGCTGTGGTCAGCCTCTACACTTCTAACAAACACCAAGATGAAATTGAGGCAGTCCAAAAAAATGCCTGTCCTCACGTTCAGCACATTACTTGGAAAGAAACTAAATGATTGTAGCCATGCTATCCTTCTGCCTTACCAACAACTTCTTCCTCTTCAGGGGAGAATACTTTCTCCAACAACAAGGGACGGCGATGGGAGCTCGTTTTGCTCCACCTTATGCCTGCATCTTGATGGGCGCAGTCGAACGACATTGGCTCTCCATGAACACCTCTCACAACACATCATCTTCTGGGGCAGGTACATTGATGATATTCTTCTGATCTGGCAGGGTCAGGAGTCCCTTTCACAGCATTTTCTACATTCACTCACACCTAACAATTGGAATATTGAGGTCACCTATCAAACTTCAAGGAGCTCACTGGAATACTTGGATCTTACACTTTATATTGACAACAATAAACTACATACCTGTTTCCATAGAAAGACCACAGTGGCAAATTCTATCTTACATGTATCAAGCGGCCACTCTCACAGTACAATACACAATATGCCACAGGAGAATTTAGACGGGAGAGACTGAACTGTAGTGATATACAGGATTTTGAGACAGTTTCCTCGTAAATCTTGGAACATCTTCTTAGACCTGGATATAATCTTTCGAGACTGAAACATACTAAAGAACATTTTGCCCAAATTGATTGTAATAAAATCTTGAACAGAACTACCCCACAGAATACCCCTATTCGTTTATCACCCGCTTTCACAATGGTCAACACCTTATTCGTAAACTGCTCCGCAAACATTGGTACCTATTTAGGAATAATCTTTCTATTACACATCATATCTCACCAGTCCCACAGATGGGCTTTAAAAGAGCAACACATTTAAAAGATAAACTTTGTTCTTCATTTTTTCAGGAAAAAAAGCTGCTCAACACTGTTTAAAACCTATTTCCGTTTTTATACTTGCACAAACTGCTCCATCTGCAAATTGGGCCTGACAAAATCTAAAAACATTACAATCAATGAACATCACTTCACCATATGCGACTTCATCAATTGCGACAGCACCAATACAGTATATTTAAACAACTGCCCATGTAACAAGACATATATTAGTAGCACAACCCGAGCACTTAAGCTTAGAATACAGGAACATTACCGAAATATACACCAAGAACGATCTAAGACTACCCCTGGTCGAACATTTTGTTAAATGTCACCCCCATACAAGAGTGTTTACATTTTGTGGTCTAAAGAAAGCTCAAAAAACACCCTTGAGGTGGGAATCTGTAACTTAAACTACGACAATGTGAAAGTATGTTGATCATTCGCTTTGATACAGTGCGACAAGGCCTCAACAAGGACCCAGAATGGCACTACTGGCTCCATTTAAGACTGAATAATGATATCATCTATTACCAGTATAATATTTTTGATATCATGTTTTCACCTGCCTAAGTCTTTCATAATATTTCTCTCTATTACACCTTATCATGACGTAAAATATCACATACATTATTCTGATATTTCAAATAATTTTCCTTTCCCCCCTGTATTCTTAGTAACAATTAGCTACCTGCTAGACTTTATTCTATTTCGAACCAGGAAGTGATTCTCTATTAATCCCATCATATATTTGTTATACATTACAGGATTCCCGATTACACTAGCGGGACTCCTTTTTAGACTGGTGATAGAATGGGGTAGAATAACCAAATATTGTTAAACTGGAACAGAGCTATTTTCAGTAAGACAGCTTGGCCCACCAAATGTATATTTAATATCCATAAAAAATAATTTACATTTTATTATGGTTTTTACATCTGATAAACTTAGTAGACTTTCTGCATAACTGTACCTCTTGTCCTATCCAATATGGCCACTGTCTTTTCTTCTTACTGAATAGCCTCCCTGTGTTACTAATAATGAAAAAAGGACTATTCTGAGCAGTAAACTTGAACGGATCTATTTTCAATCAGATAGACTGGGCACCAAATATATATTTAACATCCATAAAAAAACAATTTACATTTTATTACAGTTTTTACATCTGATAAACTTAATAGACACTCTGCATAACCGTACTTTTTGCCCTGTCCAACTAAGGCTGCCACCTTTTCTTCTTACCGAATAGCCTCCCTGGGTTACTAATAATGAAAAAGGACTATTCTGACCACTTTCCTAATAAATATAAATGAAGGACTAAGTTACCATTTTGTCATCAAGATGGCGTATCACTAGAACGCCGAATCAGAGGGATTTAACCGGTGATTTCTTGTTCGCCGATTTGGTGAGTGATCCACTACTGACTAATATTATATTTATGTGGAAATTCTATTTTTCTACTCCGGTTATACTTTAAAATATTAGCATTAGGATTCCCCTGGCAACTGCCTAGCTTACCAATAATATAAACAAATATATGATATACCACAGATTAATATTTTATTTACGTAGAAACTCTATTTTTCACCTTCGGCTCGACTTTAAGTACCACCATTAGGATTGCCCTTGAAACAGTCTTGTTTACTGACAATACATGATATACCCAGCGTGGGCCTTTTAAGTTACTCGTTACTACCTCGGTGCACTTTGAGAATGGTACCGATACTTCAGCTTATAACCATACGCATGATTCAAGGTGATTTAGCCGAGTACGTCTACCATTACAAACTTCGTCCTATAAATTTAGCTTTTACATAATTTTATGAGACTTTCAACTCAATCTTCAGATATCTAGATTTCCTTCTTGCACACTCTAGTGTTTCATATACCCCAAAGTTATGTGCCCCATATTATAACTGCGTTTCGATGAACAAACTTTAAGGGCAAGTGAACAATATGTACTGTAAATGCTCAAACACTACCATTTTCTCACGGTTCTAACAAGATCTTATGAATGAAGCAATATTGTGACACTCCTGTCATGTAGAAAATATGCACTATGACCTGACCTCTGGTTAACTAGTATTTCAAAATGTTATTCTATGTATAATATTTGGTTGCATTATATTATCCCTATTCAGGCTATTATCTTGGACCGTCATAATGGATGTTTATTGATGAATAACTCTAGATATGAACATGCTGCTTGCTCTTTTTCTTTGTTGTTATCTCAGTAACTACAAACCTCTAAACTAATCCACCTGTGTTTAGTTAATTAAATCACAGTAGTATTGATATGCACACTTAATAACATACTTGTATGAAGCTTAAATATTGAGTTATCATATAATTAAGATTTCTTTCATCAAAGTATGGTAAATTCAACTATGAATTAGTCAAGATTATGCCTGTAAATATTGCCTGCTGGATTTTCAAATATCCTCTCTATGTTTAAAGTGCTTGACCTTTGCTATTGCTCCACACTGTCTCACCTAACTCACTGAGGTGTATCTGGAATACTTTCTAGGATGTTCTCTAGTACCTTGCTAGATCCACACTAGTAATAAGACATTTTACTATCCTTGACTTTATTGACACTTTTTACTACTATTTGTACCACTTTGTATCATTTTCAGCCTTGAAAAAGCCCCAGGTGTATCCACCCTTAGGGGGCAAAACACGTGTCGGCTGTCTGTTTTGAACACCTACAAGTCCTCTTAAAATGACTTCTACAATGATGTCTGGATCTTGAGGACAATAGTAAAAGGATTTGGATTTACCAATTTGACTTGAAGAATTAATTTCAAATAATCTTCAGTAAGTCCACTATTTTTATATGGAAGTGGGTTTTCAACTTCTTCACTGTTTCTTTATAAGTGCCCCCAGTCTCCATAAGATTCCATTAGGCACCCAACACCAACTTTGACCTCTGCACCCAGCCGGCCCGTGTTGCTGGTTGTACAACCTTGTGGGGCATTTTTATGAAAAATGGTGCAGTTGTGCGTAATTTTTCTTAATGCCGGCTAAAGCCATTCCTTAAAGCTAACCGTGTGCCATATTGATGGAATGACATACAATGGCGCTAAGGAATGGCTAGCGTCAAAAACAAAAGACACTAGGCGGGCGGGTATGGCATTAGGGTGAATGGCACTAGTGGCTCAGAAATTACATTAGGCTGGTTAGCGAGAAAGGTTTTTCCCCAGTTAGCCTGGTGTCATTTACTGACGCACAAGCAGCCAAAAAATGACTCTTTTCTAAGTTAAGACAGGAGTCATACCCACCACCCAAATGCCCACGACAGGGTACCAATGTCCCCTGAGCAAGCCCAAAATGCCCAGTGCCAAGCATGTAAGGGGCCCCCAATAACACTTTAAAAAAATATAATATATACTCACCTAAACTTACCTGGTGTGTGGTCTACCCTCCTGTAGTGTCCCTGTGGTATGGGTGGTCGTGTTGCTGCGCCTTGGGCATTTTTGTGCCCGTTCCATGGTGTTTCACCATGGAAATGGGCCTACCTGCACCCTAATGCCTGATCTGACACAGGCATTAAATAATGGCGCTAGGCGGGCTTAGCTCCATTATTTAGGCCCGCTGCCTCCATACGCGTTGTTTCTGCGGCGGAGGTAGATATGGCACTAGGGGGTTAGCGTGTTTAGGACGCAAACGCCTACCTTGCATCTCATTGACGCAAGGTGGTTTTGCACATTCAAAAGTTGGCGCTAACTCCAATATTTTGACACTAGACGGGTCTACTGTCAAAATATTAACATGGAGTTGGGTTAGCGCCATTTTAGCGTCAAAATAAATGGTGATGAGGCAACGCTAATCATCCATAAATATGGGCCTTGGTGTCTTCCTAAACTTTGTCCTGTGGACACCCTAACCCCGGAAGACTGGGCTTGGAAGTCAAGTGTTTACCTGCAAATTGTGTTGTTCCTTTTCCTCCCCTAGGACTGCATTGCTATCTATAAGAAATAGCACTGTGTCTACTTATTTAACTAAAAAGTATTACTTACCAGTAAACTGTTTGACCTGTATACTCTACACACAGTGCAGTTGATACTTGAGAGTGAAACTGTACTCACCTGCAACAAAGATCATTTTGGTTCTCGAAATAAAGTAATAAAGTATATTTTTGACAAATAAAACATTGGCCTGGAGTTAGTCATTGAGTGTGCGCCTAATTTCTTGATTGTGTGTGTACAAAGAGAGCATTAGTATTATCTACTTTAGCCTCTGTAAAGCCTCCGGAGATCCTTACTTTGGTAGAGCCAGCTTCCTATATTGGTGGATCTGAGGTGGGGTCTACGACTTTCCATTTCCTGGACTACTCAGCCAACATCTGATCACACAACTTAGGGCCATATGTACGAACACATTTTCCCATTGACTCAGAATGGGAACAACCCTTTGCTACATCTGGCCCCAAGTTCCAAAATTGCCTTTAGATTCAATTTATTTTTGAATTGACAATTTATTTCCAAATTTTTAAAAGTCTTGCGAGGGCCTTGATTAAGTCCCCTTTAGCATTTCTTGTTAAGTTTAAAACATTATTACAGTTGAGGTAAAGTAACTATAAGTAGTCTTAGTTCCTAAAAGAAATCCCCAACCTTAATGACATAATGAGCAGCTCAGAAGACATAGTTGTGGAAATCGACCTCACCCCTAACCCCCATCCCAAGATGATAGAGCCAAGGTCCCTCTGCCGTCTCAAAAAGATTTAAACTGGTTCAAACCCTATCAAGATCCAGCTCCAGGAGCTCTTGGCAGAGTATGCAAAGGAACACCCTGCTGACGAGGAAGGCCTCCTCTCAGATGAGGAAAAAGTTAGGGATCAAAGGATGATCCCTCCCCCCCAACCTCACCAGGGAGGACATGGCCTCTGTGCCCCTGACTCCAAGGATAGTACTCACAGGACCTGGGTCTCCCACAGGTGAGTTGGGCTCCTCTGAGAACACTGAGGGCAGCCTCAGTTAAGAGGACCGCCTTTTAGCCACGATGGCCAAAAGACTAGCTTTGGAGAGACAGCTCCTAGCTATAGAGAGGGAGAGAGCAGAAATGGGCTTAGTACCCATTAATGGTGGCAGCAACCTCATACCTAGGGATAGAGAGCAATCTTATGACCCTAAAATCCCCAAAGGGGTAGTCCCCAAGTATGAGGATGGTGATGACATCACCGAATGGTTCACAGCCTTTGAGAGGGCTTGTGGAATGAGAAAAAGTTTCACTGGGGAGCTCTCCTTTGGGGACTCCTCACAGGAGCAAACGCTGAGTCCTATGACCTTATGAAGGCTACCCTGATTGAGGGCTTTGGACTCACCATTGAGGAGTATATTATTCGGTTCAGGGGGTCTCACAAAACCATGAGCCAGTTCTGAGTTTACCTCAGAGACTACTCAGTGAAAACACTAGATTGTTGGTTAACTGGAAGTGACGTGCATAACTATGATAGGTTCTAAATAGGAGGCACTGGGCCCAAGGGACCAGATAGGAATACGTTTAAGTAGACCCACATAGTAAAATGGTCCGCATACACTGGAGAGATAGGGTTGTATATACTGATAATTATCATACTTGTGCATGGCTTTGTTCTGTTTTTTTTTGTTTTTTTTATTATTATTTTTTGTTGTATTAAAGTTTTGTTTAGTTTAATTTCCTTGTCTCTGTAGCTAAATGATGGACAATAACATGCTTAATTAGTTACAGTATGAATATTATCCTAGTGTATAAATGGAATGTATAACATGACATTATAACCACTGACTGTGACTGTTTGGAATAATATGTCTATACATCGACTATTGCCACATGCAGAAAATTAATAAAATAAAGTTAAAAAAAAACTATGATAGGCTCTAAAATTTGTTTATAAAAGAATACATATTAACTAATTGCTTTAATGAAACGTTGCATCAATATCTGGTAGACCAAGGTCCGATTTCTCCCCAAGAATTGGGAATGAAGACAGACCACTGGGTCAAGACTAGGGTGATCAAAGCTTCCACTGGGGTGACCAAAAGAAAGGGGTTACTAAGCCTTCCCAGGGGAAGGGGGGTATGAGGGTGTGAGACACCTAAGGATAAAACTAAAGAGTCTTCTAGAGGCCCCCAAAAACCTGCTCAGGAGGGTGGGTCCGAACCTCTTCACAATCCTCTTGTGGATACAAAGGTAAAAATGTTAATCCCATAAAGGCCTGGTGTTTCAACTGTAGACAGACTGGACACCAAACTGGAGACTTGGCCGGTCCCAAAAAGAATCCCCCTAGTACTGCACCAGCTAGCACTGGTGTAGCCAGTCTCCAGGTGGGATCTACAGTCTTCCCAGAGCAAATCATGATTCACACTAAAGCTATTTTAGCCTCTGGGGGTGGGGTAAATGTTGCCACTTTTGCTGTCTGGCCCCTAACATGAACAAATACAGACTTCATCACTTGATTATTGGGACTAGAGTTGAAGCCCTGAGGGATACAGGTGCCAGTGCCACCATGGTGACAGAAAAACTGTTTTCCCCAGGACAGTACTTGGCTGGACAAACCTATTCAGTTACCAATGCTGATAATGTAACTAAGGTCCATCTCATGGCTATGGTGACGTTAGAAAGGGGAGGGGCTATTGGCCTGAAACAGATAGTGGTCTCTTATGCAATCCCAGTTGTATGTCTGCTAGGAAATGATCTCGAGTACTAAGCATGGGCTGAGGTAGAACTCAAAACCCATGCAACCATGACGGGAATCACTGAGATGGTGTGTGTGTAAACCAGAGCACAGAGGTGAGCACAGGGAGGAAAATAAGTATTGGAGCCTGGAATAATGTCCCAACTTTCCAAGAGAAAGAGTAAGAAGACTGTGGGACCAACTCCTAAACAGCAAAAAGCTCAGGACCCCTCTTCCCAGGAAGAGCACTTATCCTCCCCAGAGGGAACTGAGCCCATGAAACTTGAACCTTACCAGGTTGAGCTCTCCTCTACGGAACACCTGTGCCAAGAACAGAGAACCTGTCCTACTCTTGAAGACCTGTGACAGCAAGCTGCTGCACAGGAGAAGGGAGATGTCACTGGCTCCCACAGGGTCTATTGGGAGGAGGGACTCTTGTGCATTGAGGCCAGAGATCCCAAACCTGGTGCCACAAGGTGAGTGGTAGTGCCTCAGCAGCTCAGGGAATTCATCCTCACACTAGCCCATGACATCCCCATAGCTGGGCACCTGGCCCAGACCAAAACTTGAGATAGGCTAGTCATCCATTTCTATTGGCACACTACGTCTCAAAAGGTGAGAGTTTTGCAGCTCCTGTGTCACCTGCCAAGCCTGTGTTAAGGCATATGGCCACCTGAATTCCCCCTAATTCCACTACCTGTGGTTGGGGTCCCTTTTGTAAGGGTTTGTATGGACATAGTGAGACCACTTTGACCACCTACAGCCTCAGGAAATCAATATATAGTGGTACTAGTAAATCAAGCAACCAAGTATCCTGAAGCAATTCCCCTTAGGTCTACTACAGCCCCTGCAGTAGCCAAAACCCTAATTGGTTTCCTAAGGAGGTTGTTTCTGACAGAGGTGCCAACTTCATGTCAGCTTACCTGAGACACATGTGGAATGAGTGTGAGGTGACCTACAAGTTCACCACACCATACCATCTACAAACCAATTGACTTGTTTAAAGGCTCAACAAGACATTTGAAGGCATGATCATGGGACTCCCTTAAAAGTGCAAAAGGAGATGGGATGTCATTTTGCCATGCCTGCGTTTTGCCTTCAGGGAGGTGCCTCAGAAGGGAACTTCTGCTTAGCCATCCTGTTAGGGGACTACTTGCTCTTGTGAAAGAGGGTTGGGAGAGACCTCTCTGATATCTGAGCAAGACGTTGTGGACTATGTACTAGCCTACTTTCCAGGATGGCAGAGTACAGGAAGAAAACCTCTAAAAATGTTGAGGCCAGCCAACAGCCCCATAAGCAGTGGTATGACCAAAAAGCTGCACTGGTGGAGTTTTAACCAGGGCAGAAGGTGTGGGTTCTGGAGTCTGTGGCTGCGGTATTTCATTGAGGCCAACAACTCCCTGGACACCTCCCACTCTGGCTTCCGCAGCAACCACAGCACGAAGACAGCCTTCCAGGCAGCCACCGATGACATCCGATTACTCCTAGACCGCGGCCACACCACAGCGTTCATACTCATCGACTTATCAGCAGCTTTCGACACGGTCTCCCACAGCACCCTGCACACCAGATTCCACAACATAGGAATCCGCAGAAAATCCCTGGAATGGATCCACTCCTTCCTCTCTGGGAAGACGCAGAGGGTCAGGCTCTCGCCCTGCACATCCAGACCCACAGGAGTCAACTGCAGAGTCCACCAAAGATCCTCACTGAGCCACACACTGTTCAACGTATACATGACCCCTCTCGCAGCCATTGTCAGAAGCCATGGTATGAAAATTATGTCATATGCGAATTACACACAACTCATTTCCATCATTGAATACCCGGACACTGCCAAAAGGAACTTCCACTGCGGAATGGAAGCTGTCGCCACCTGGATGAGAGAAAGTTGCCTCAAGCTCAAGTCTGACAAGACTGAGCTCATCATCTTTGGAAACGCCACCTCAGCTTGGGACGACTCCTGGTGGCCCACATCCCTCAGCGCCCCCCCTGCACCGACTGAGCACGCCCGTAACCTAGGCATCATCCTTAACTCCTCCCTATCCATGCAGGTAAACTCAGTCACCTCCTCCTGCTGGCACACACTCCACAAACCTCAGAAGATCTTCAGATGGATCCCAGCAGACTGTCGCAGAACAGTCACCCACGCCTTAGTCACAGGCAAGTTCGACTACAGCAAAGCCCTCAATGCCGGCACATCAACTAGAAACATCAAAAAACTACAACTCATCTAGAACGGCGCCACTAGACTCGTTCTAGACCTCCCATGCCGAGGACCCATTCTAGACCTCCCACGCCGAGAATCCATCTCCCAGCACCTTAGGACCGTCCACTGGCTACTGGTCGAGAAGCAAATCATCTTCAAGCTATTACCCACACGTACAAGGCCATACACAATGCAGGACCAGCCTACCTGAACCACTGCGTCTCCTTCCACACCCACGCCAGATCCATCCGCTCTGCCCAGATTGCCCTGGCCACTGTCACTCGCATCTGCAAAACCACCGCCGGAAGACAATCCTTCACCTACATTGCAGCTCAAAGAGCTGGAACAACCTCTCCTTGCACCTCAGACAAAGCCCGTTGCTTACCATCTTCAGGAAGAACCTCAAGATGTGGCTCTTCGAATGAAGCCCCTCCCCTTTCCCCCAGCGCCTTCAGACCCTCACGGGTGAGTAGCGGCGCTTTACAAAAACTGATTGATTGATTGGCTCCCAGGGCACTTCAAGACAGATGGAGTGGCCCTTACCCCATCCTTGAGAAGAAAAGTGAGATCACCTGCTTGGTACACCTGGGCACTAGCAGGACACCCAAAAGTGTGATCCATGTGAACCGCCTCAAGCTTTTCTGTGACATGGCTGATGGTTACTGGTGAGGATCAGGAGGCAGTGAATGAGCCTCTCCCTGACCTCCTCTCTCTCAACCCTGAAGATGTGTCAGTTGACTACTCAGACACCCTTACTGCCCAACAGCAGGCTGACTGCAGGCAAGTCCTACAGCAGTATGCAAAGCTCTCCTCCTTAACCCCTCGACAGGCACACTGGTGTACCCATGATGTGGACACTGTAGGCAGCTTGCCTGTCAAATCCAAGGATTATCGGCAGTCTGACCAAGTTAAGGAGAGCAGCAAAGTTGAAGTCAACACGATGCTGTACTTGGGGGTTATTGAACCCTCTGACATCCCCTGGGCTAAGCCAGTGATCTTAGTCCCCGAACTCATCCCCAGGGTAGAAGACAGAAATGAGGTTTTGTGTGGACTACAGAGGTCTCAACTCTGTCACCAAGACAGATACTTACCCTATATACCCAGGTCTGATGAGTTGATAGACAAACTAGGTGCAGCAAAGGTTCGCAGTACCTTTGACTTAACTACAGGGTACTGGCAATTTCATATGGCACCGGGAGCAAAAGAAAGTACAGCATTCTCCACACCTGATGGACATTATCAGTTCACCGTTATGAACTTTGGTTTAAAGAATGCCCCTGCCACCTTCCAAAGATTGGTGAATCAAGTCCTTGCTGGAATGGAGTCCTTTAGTGCAGTATATCTAGATAATATTGCTGTCTTTAGCTCCTCCAGGCAGGATCACCTGGTCCACCTGGGGAAGGTTCTGCAGGCCATGCAATCTGCAGGCCTCACTATTAAGGCATCCAAATGCCAGATAGGGCAGGGCACTGTTGTATACTTGGGCCACCTTGTAGGTGGAGGCCAGGTGCAATCCTTACGGCCCACTATCCAGACAGACAGTTCTGGACTGGGAATCTCCTACCCCCTACACTCTAGTCAGGGCATTCCTTGGCTTATTACAGGAGGTTCGTGAAGGGGTATGGATCCATTGTGACCCCTTCACAGAACTTAGCTCTAAAAAAAATGCCCAGGAAAGTTAACCAGATGGTTAGTTGTCAAAAGGCCTTTGACACTTTGAAGGAGGCAATGTGCTCAGCACCAATTCTCAAAACTCCAGACTACTCTAAGCAGTTCATTGTGCAGACTGATGACTCTGAACATGAAATAGGAGCAGTCATACCCCAAATCAGCAGTGATTTCCATGAACAGCCTGTTGCTTTTATTAGCGTTGGAGTGCCATTGAGAGGAAGGCCTTTGCTGTGGTTTGGTTCCTGAAGAAGATGATACCATACATGTTTGGTACCCACTTAATTGTCTGACCACGGACCTCTCAGATGGCCGATGCAGATGAAAAGCAAGAACCCTAAACTTTTGAGGTTGTCCATCTCCCTACAGGGAATGGACTTTACAGTTTAACACAGACCTGGGACTGCCTATGTCAATGCAGATGTATTTTCTGGGTTCTTCCACTTAGACAATGTAGACTCTCTTGGTAAAGGTTAGTCTCATCCTCTTCCGTTTGGGACGGAGTTGTGTAGGAAAGCGCCTCTTTTGGCATGGTCACCCCCCACGTCCGCACTTTTTGCCTGATATCTGATACTAACTTTCCTGAGTGTGTGCTGGGATTTTCCTAAACAGGGCCCAGCACCTGTGTTCTTTCCCTATACTGTACCATTGCTTCCACAATTGGCACATCCCTGGCACACAGCTAAGTCTCTTGTAAAAGGTACCAATGGTACCAGGACCCTGTGGACAGGGCTGGTCTTTAAGGGCTGCAGCATGTATTCTGCCACCCTAAGGGACCCCTCACCAAACACACACACACACACTGCCATTGCAGATTGTGTGTGTTGGTGAGAGAAAAAGGTAAAGTCGATATGGCATTCCTCTCTGGGTGCAATGCCCACAAACCACTGCCTCTAGCATAGGTAAGTCAACACTTTAGCAGGCCTTACAGCCCTAAGGAAGGGTGCACTATACCACAGGTGAGGGCATAGCTGCATGAGCAATATGCCCCTACAATGTCTAAGTCCATTCTTAGACATTGTAAGTGCAGTGTGGCCATATTGAGTACTGGGAGTTTGTCATTACGAACTCCACAGCTCTATGATGAATTCACCGAAGACTGGGAACTTCTCGGCTCAGTAAACCCACACTGTGTTGGATTTATTGAAAAATGCACACAGAGGGCATCTTAGAAATGCCCCCTGTATTTCACCCAACCCTCTAGTGTGGGGCTGACAGGTCTGTGCCAGCCTGCCACCAACAGACAGGTTTCAGACCCCATGGGGGGGAGAGTCTTTGTGATCTCAGGAGTCAGAGACTATGGGGGTAATTTTGACCTCAGCAGTCTTTTTGAAAGACCGCTGAGGGACCTCCGTGCGGAAGACCGCCAGTGGTGGTCCTGTGATTCGGCGTGGCGGTGTTCTGTTGACGGAGTGGTGTCGGCGGAGCAGCCCCCATGGATCCCGTCCCCTCCTGGAGGATTGACGGACCAGGTAAGTCGATCGTCCGTTAGGGGAGGGGGGGTGGGGCGGTGTTGTGTTGTGTGTCTGCATGGGGGTGTGCGTGTGTGTATGTAGAGGGGGTGTGTGAGTGCGTGTATGCTTGCAGGGGTGTTGTGTGTTTGGGAATGAGTGCGTGTATGTCTGTGGGTATGTCTGTATGGATGTGTGCGTGTATGTTTGAATGTGGGTGTGCGTGTCTGACTGTGTGTGTGGATGTTGGCATGTATGTCGGTGTGTGTGAGTGTATGTGTGTTGGTGGTACCTGCGTGCGTGTCGTGTGTGGGGGTCGGGTTGGGGAGGGGGGTCCTGCCACCTTTGGGGGGTGGCAAGGGTGTAGGGGAGGGAGTCGGGGTTGTTGGAGACCCCTATCAGTGCCAGGGAAGGAATTCCCTGGCACTGATAGTGCTTACCGCCATGGATTTTATGGCGGTTCCAAACCACATGAAATCCATGGCGGTCAGCCGGGTCTAAATACCGCCGGCGGTATAGTGACGGCCGCCGGACTGGGGACCCAGGTCTCCAGCCCAGTGGTCGTCTCCGCCCTGGCAGGTGGAACGGAGAACCAGCGGATGACCATGGCGGTAACTGCCATGGTCATAATTCCAAAAAAAAGACCGCCAGCCTGTTGGCGCTCTTACCGCCGCTTCTCCGCCGTCCGCCAGGGTCGTAATGACCCCCTATGTCTGCTCTGGGTGGAAGTGCTTCAAACCTCCCCCCTGCAGGAACAGCAACACTTGCTGGTGAGCCTCAAAAGCTCCTACCTTTAGTTCTGCTGCCCTAGGGCACTCCAGCTAGTGGCGATGCCAGCCCCCGGACCAGTACCAACTTTTGGTGGCAGGTCTGGTGAGAAAATAAGTAAACACCAGGAAGAATGTCCTGCCCAGCTGAGACTATCCCTAGAGTCCCCAGAGCTGAGATGAACCCCTCCTGGAAGAATTACCCATCTTGTTCTGGAGGATGTTAGCCAAAAGGTTTAGGAATGTGCCCTCCTCCCCAAAAGGAGTGGGCACAGGAAGGATGTAGCCACCCTCAGGGTAGGTAACCATTGGCTACTGCCCTCTGTCCCCTGTAATGCCGCTAAATCTAGTATTTAGGGGCATCCCAGAACCTAAACCGAGTACTTACCTGCAAATTGTGTTGGTACTTTTCCTCCTCTAGGACAGCATTGCTTTCTATGAGAAATTACACAGTCTACTTTTGAAATTGAAAAGTATTACTTACCTAAAAACTGTTAACTGTTTAACCGTGACTTCTAAACAAAGTACATTTGATACTTGAAAGTGTACTTACGTGCAACAAAGATCCTTTTGGTTCTAGAAATAAAGTAACAAGGAATATTTTTTAGCCTGGAGTTAGTCATTGACTGTGTGCCTCATTTCTTGAATGTATGTATACAACAAATGCTTAGCACTGCCCTCTGATAAGCCTAACTGCTTGTCCACACTACCACAAAAGAGAGCATTAGTGTTATCTAACTTTAGCCTTTGGGCATCCACTGGACTCTGTGCACACTATACCTTACTTTGGTATAGTATATAGAGCGCCATCTTCCTACATGTATTATCTGCCTTCCTTCCTGTGACATCTGCAGGAAGTTTTCCAGACACCACTGTGAGACATAGAGAAGATTCGCCGGCAAGCAAGATAGAAAATGACAAAAACAATCTGCCAGTGCGACTTCAGAGCGAGGGGAAGGTCAGTCTTCCACCAGGGCTCCACCTTCAATCTCCAGCAGACATAGAACATCAGAAAAGCTTGTTTCTGGCAAGAAATGACGTCGGTACTGATGGACGTCGAGGCACGGTACGGCTCCAACTTGTTCAATGTCAGAGAAGTTGACATCCCATTGACATCGAGGGGTTATACACCACTGTCCCATCTCAGCTGTATGACATGGAGAAGTGCCTCGTCGTCAAGGAGTGCCAACATCAACATGCTGTGGACGATCGTCATCGAGAGCTAAACATTGACGTGAGCGGTCGACATTGAGAAGTGTGTTGACTCGAGGAGGGAGAGGAGAAAGAGGAGAAGAATTTATTTTTCATCAGATTCTTCACGTTCTCTTGTGATGTTACCTTCCTCTCCTTCACCGCTACAGTCACCACCACTTCTGTCACCATCTCCTCCATCAGCTTCACCTCCACCACTGGTGCTTCCTCCACCAGCAGCACCTCCTACTTTAGCACCTCCTCCAGTACCTAGAAGAATGTCAGCTCTCAGGACTCCACAAGCTCACGGTTGTGAAACCAATCAAGTCACACTCATCACACACCAGAGTGCTCTCCTAGTATGACAAGGCATTTCAATCGTAGTCATGGATCTCCTGCTAGATCTTGGTCACGTTCTCACTGATGGCATACTGATAATTTTTTTTCTTCAACAAGAGGATGTTCACCCACTGTATCAGACATTCCACCACCTCGTGTCTCCCCGATAGATGATAAATCCACTTTTCAAGATGTTTTAGTCCGTGGGGATGCCAAACTGAATATACCGATGTCAGTCCTCACACCGGTAATCTTTGAAAGGTTACAACAATGTTCGTCCGCAAAGCTGTTGCTCCCCCTGGTTCCAGGTCTCCTCGAGCTGCCCAACGACCTTTTTTTAACTTAAGCCATTGCTAAGCCTGCCCCATCCAGGCTTCAAAACAAATACTGGCCTCGGTATCTAGATCCCTTATTTTTACGCTCGGATCCTCCACCCAACTCTGTTGTGATCTAGGCTGCGAAAAAAGTCCATTCCACCTCTCCATCATCCTCTTCACCTCCAGATAACGAGAGTAGAAAATTTTATTCCACAGGCCGCAAAGTCTGCAGCACAGCTGCCACTTCAATGAAAGCAATCATTGCTAACCCCCTCTTGGTAAGATATGACTGAGCCCTTTGGGATTTGATCCAACGTTTTGCTGAGCACCTTCCAAGTTATAAAAGATAAGACTTCCTTGAGATCGTAAATGAGGGTACAATGGTATCAGTCCAGCTGCAGACCCTTCCCTCCTTTCTGCACATGGGTATTGCCACGGGTAATTCTGTGGAGGAACACTTGGCTCCGACTAAAATCATTGAAACCCGAAGCACTACACCCCATCCAAAAGTTGCCGTTGGCTGGTCCAACATTATTTGGCAGCAATGCTAATGACAAGATGGCGATGATGAAATCAGAAATAGACACGTTAAAAGCAGCAGGCCTGGAAAAACCCAGAGAACAATGCAAATCGTTCAGGAACTACCAACGTTGTTTTTCATCACAGAGGGTTCAAACCTCTCACTGGCTTCAAATTAGATCTTAGCAACATCAGAGATCTTACCAAACACAGCGTAAGCAATCAGGAGGATGATTTACCCATCAGCCCTCCCAAGGTGGCAAACAAGCATCTGGCACAAAACCTTGAGTCCTTACTTCCCCCTCTCTTGTTATTCACTCTGGTAGGAGGAAGTATTACACATTACCTGGAAGAGTGGCAACACATCACAATTAACGCCTGGGTTCTGAATATTGTGCAGAATGGGTACTTTTCTAGGTTTACCACCCCGCCACCATCCATTCCACCAAAGCCGTCCACTTTCTGTCACGATTTACTCAGGACAGAGGTGAACATCGTGTTACAAAAGATGGCGGTGGAAACCATTCTTAACGGTCAACAAGGAAAGGGCATTTACTCCAGTTACTTCCTTGCACCAAAGAAAGACCAGCACAAATTCAAACCCATTCTCGATCTAAAAGTCGCCAACAAGTGGATTGAAGAAGAGAAGTTCAGGATTCTGGCTTTACATCAAATATATCCCCAACTTCATAAGGGGAATTGGCTTTGCTCCATCGATCTTCACAATGCATACTTCTGCATTCCCATTGCAAAGGAAGCATGGGAAATTTCTCATTTTCCTCATTTGGCACAACCATTACCAATACACATAATACCATTTGGCCTCAAGTCAGCACCCAGAACTTTCTACAAATGCATGGCTGTATTGGCAGGCCATCTAAGGAAAAACTGAATCTTTGTCTACCGCTATCTAGACGACTGGTTCATAAAAGCATCCTTCTCATGAAGCACAACTGCATTTGAATTGGACTTGCGGTCTCCTTCATCTATGGGGGTTTCACGTCAACCTCAAGAAGTCATCAACCATCATCAATCTTTCTTTATTTCGGCTGTAAGCCATAAAAGTAGACAAAACAAAACATAACATGATTAAGAAACATAGCACTTTAAGATTTTTAAAAATGTGTAGATAATATTGTTTTTAAACATTTTTGTTTTTACAAAATCTCAAGACATATAAAAATATTAGATGGTTAGAATTTGGGTTCAATCAATTAAAATTTATCAGACTAATTAATTATAATCTAAAACCAAATTATTAAAAGCACGTAATTATCAAAGTTTTAGTTCAAAAACCCTCGCCGCTGGAGGACCAATTTTTCATTTATCTCTTTTTTTTTTTTTTTTTTTAAACCCCTAAATAAAGTTATGGTCACAAATTTATAAAACATGCAAATCATCATTATTCTTTAACTAAAAGTCCAGACCATTAAGGCTATAGCTTCATCCAATTGAAAACTGATATATTAAATGAATATGGTCTAAAACCAATGTGTTGGGATTACACATTTATAATAGTTCTTTTGTTCTTATTGACCATGCACTTCGTAGGTATCCCACCACAGAGAAAACTATTTTATCACTTGTATCAGTTGTTAGGAGTCGTAATGCCGTATTCCATTCCCTTATTCCAATTTCCCTACATAAGGGAGCAATCCACTTTTTCCTGGGTACCAGATATCTAGGGCAGAAAAACATAAAGTGCGCAAGTGACTCTTTTGTCTTTTGACAGTGATGGCAGTATATTGAATTGCAGTCCTCCGATCTCCATTGCGCTGTAAATGACTTAAGCGGAAGAGTCCCTAGTCTAAACTTAATAAATAGTGTTTTGGTATATGGAGGATTTACATTATCCATGTAAGCCTCAAACTTCGGACTGCATTTGTGGTCTAAGAAGTGCAAAGTCAGACTGCCATGGTTTTTTAACCAAGTTTGGGTCAAAATGTTCTCCCAGTAGCACTTTTTTACACGTTCCTTTATTTCCTTTACCAACTTGTGGGGAGCACTCCACACCTCCTCCATTTTGAGAAATTTACACGTGTCTCTGATGTATCTAAACCAAGGGATCTTTAGTACACTGTTATTTGCGAGAAATTCATCTAGTGCTGCATGGAGAGTATGCCGGTCCTCTGAGGTCCAAAGATTAATCCAATACATTAGGGGTCTTAGTGCAATTTCATTGTGTATTTCATTTAGGGCTAAATCAAATCTGAGCGGAGTGAGAGGGGTGCTCATCGGCAACTTTAGGAAGTTTCGAATAAACCGGTTTTCTACAGTGGTCAGACATCTAGAATTAGTATGGCCCCAAAGCTCGGCACCATAAGTTGAGGCCGCTACTGCCACTGCTTTATAAACGGTGATGGCAGGTGTTATCTCCCCCTCATAGGCATTAGCTATTTTTTGGCTATCACTATAGCCCTTTGCCTAAGTATTGTCAGACTCTTCTTGATCTGTGCCGACCAACGTTGGTCGTCGCTTAGCCTGATCCCCAAGTAGTCAAATTGTCTGACTCTCTCCACTAATTGGCCTGCTATCGTCATTTTTCCCCTAAATAATTTGTGTGGGTTAAAGGCCATAAACTTAGATTTTGTTAGATTAATTTCAAGTCCTCTGTTGGAGCAAAAATTATAAAAGGTATCCAGTTCGTTTTGCAAACCCATAGGTGTTCTTGAAATTAATAAGGTGTCATCGGCAAACTTTAAAATAGGGACCGGAGTTCCAGCTAGTCTAGGGGCATCATGATTACAGTGTAGCAATTGGTCCACAGCACCATTTATATAAAGATTAAATAGTGTTGGTGCCAAGATGCAACCCTGCCTAACCCCTCTATTGACGGGTATGGCTTCCGTTAGGTCACCACTATCTGACCAACGAACATGGGCATAAGTCCCTTCATGGAGGTATCTAATCAGTCTTAGTAGTTCGCTATTGGGGTGATAACTCTCCATAACTTCCCATAGTGTATCCCGAGGGACCGTGTCAAAAGCAGCTTTTAAATCGATAAAAGCTACATACAATTGGCTTTTATTGAGTGACAGGTATTTCCAGCAAAGGAGGTTGAACCTAAATGCCTGGTCTATTGTACTCACTCCTCTTCTGAAGCCTCCCTGGAATTCGGAGAGAATTTGGGAATCCTCTATCCATGTCTGTAGTCTGTTAAGCACTTGCTTAGCGAAGATTTTTTGACTAACATCAATAAGGCTGATAGGCCTATAATTGTCAGGTTGATCCCTTGGCCCTTTCTTATAGATAGGGACTATGACTGCTCCTTGCCATGTGATAGGGAGTCCTCCCCCCCTCAATATCTCATTACTAAGTGCATTTAGATACAATGACCACGTTGTCAGACGAGAAAGATATAGATCTCCTGGGATGCCATCAAGACCAGGGGCCTTTCCCTTGCGTGTAGATTTGAGAGCCTCTGTTGTTTCTTTTAAGGAAAATAGGTCCAGATCAAATTTGGGTGGTATTATACTCCCCCACGTTAAGATATTGCCAACAGAATCATTAGGTTTTAGTAGGGGTGTAATTGTACTGTTGATATGTGGTTTCCTATATATATTTGAAAAGTGCGTCATCCAAATTTCTGGCTGGATAACAGGGTAGCTTCCCATTTCTTGGGGGCTACTCTTATCTGACACTAGCTTCCAGAATAGGTTAAGATCCTTCTCCTGGAGCGCCACAACCATCTTATTCCAATTCCTATTCGTCCATTCTTTTTTTGCATTTTTAAGTGTGTCTTTGTATACAGACCTATTCTTCCTTATCTCTCTTGGGTTCCCTTCCTTAAGTGCTACCAATAACTGCGTCTTAGCTTGGCGTCAGGGATTGGAGAACCACCTAGAGGTTTTAATCACAGTCTCTGTCCGCCTCCTTACCGTCTGGAAGTGTGGTTTTAGTCGGGTGACCAAGGTGTTATGAAGATAGACCAAGTCTACCAATTTGATGTTTGTATGTTTCAAGGGAGAGAGTGTTGTTGCGAGCGATCTATAGATCGCTAGCTGAAAATTCGCATCACTTTCAACCCGATCCCATTTCACATTTTTACGATCGTTGGTCCTAGTGAGGACACTATTTGAAGTCCACGTTGACAGTGTCTTGGAACTAAATAAAATAGTGGAAAAGGAGGTGCTTAAGGCTAGATGGTCACTGTCCATACGTGGGAGAACTATCATGTCAGTTAGGGATTTCCAGAGGGCGTCATTTACTAAAACATAGTCCAGATGACTAGTGTATACGCCTCTCCTATATGTAGGTGACGCCGGATTATCTGATCTGGTATTCCCATTGACTATTCTTAATCCCTTTATTTTTATTAGGTCTTCCAATAGTTCTGATACTCCTCCTTCTTTCTTAGATGTAATTTGCACCGGCCCTGATCTATCCCATGAATCTGTGAGCTGGGTTCCCTCTTGCTGATTACCATCGCTGCAATTCAATTGCATATTGAAGTCACCCGCGGCCATTATACCCCGCCCATTAGGTAGGCAGTTAAAGAAATCTACTATTGAACTCATCTGAATGGTCTGGGTCCTTTGAGTGCCAGGTCTGATATATAAATTTACAATTATTATATTAACTGGACCTTTAACGGTACTGATTTCAATCGCAACAGCAGTAGATCCCTCGTAGGGGATACTATCTCTTTGACTTTTGGGAACAGGTCGTGTTTTAACCAAATTATCAGGCCGCCTGAAGCCCTACCTGATGGCGATGGTAATGCCGCCTTCTGAAAGGTCCAGTAGCCTTCTCTATTTACTACAGATGACGCCCATGTCTCCTGCAGTAAAATAATGTGATGTTGATCTATAAATCTGCACCAGTCAGGATTATCTATTTTCTGAGTCAGGCCTGCCACATTCCAGGATAGGATCTTGATCGGTAAGTCATGGTCTTGCCCATTTTCTGATAGATTTTCCCTATTCTCATATATACAAATTATTTCTTGCTGGGGCTTCTCCTTTGGCGAGCCACTGGAATATATTTTGGGCTCTGCTCCCAGAATATTAGATAGGTCATTTTTTGTGTTATAGGAGTCAGGCTGGGTTATGCCATCACTCCCAACTTCAGCGGCTGAAGCTTCAGCGGCAAAGGCTTCACGTCAATCTATGTCAGAGATATGGCTTTGCTTTCGATCCCTACTCTGCGGGCAAGGATACTGGGCCATTATAGTGTTGTTTCTCTCTTGTGGGAACCGTTTTAGTTGGGGAAGTTTGTGGACAAATGTCATTTGGGAGAAGGTACCCGGTCTCATTCTTTCCTCAAGTGCCAAAAGACCCTTAGCTAGATTCTGACTCATCAATTTTATCCCTATGAGATCTGATGTTGAGCCTATTTTTGTGAGTCTCTGTGCGATGACTATATCGTCCCTTATAATGGATCTACATTTCTTTGTCTTTCTTATCCAATGTATAACTTTGTTTTTAAGAGAATCCCCTTGCTCAATTTGATCTTTACTTAACTTGGGGACGTTTGTTATATAAATATCATAAATATTATGTCTAGGCTGACTTTGGAAGTTATTTCCCAAGGGGTGTTTGGGGCTTTTATCTAGATGTCCTTCTCTGTACATCTTCCAATTGTTCCCTGTATCCAAGGGTGGGTTATAGTTATTACGAACACGCGCTACAGGAGGTGCGTTATTGCCCCCCTGGGTAGTCTGTGTTACCATTTCGACCCTTTGGCCCCTACACCTTTGTGGGATAGATGCTTCCGATGTTTCAACTAACTTTGGCAGAATATTAGGATCAGATTTTTGTGGTGTCTTCCTTATATCCCCAATTACTGCAGATATGCTATCCAGCTTCTCATATATCATATGGGTAAAAGATGTAAGATGTTCTCTAAGACCTAAAATTTCATCTCTTAGCTGCGCTAACTGAAAGTCAGCTAAATGGTCTTCCTGAGTGGGTATGGCTGGAACTGGCTCCTCAATTTCCCTTGAGATAGTTCTCTCTAATTCAGCTGGTGATGGTAAAACAAGGGGTAAGAAGCGATTATTGCAGTTTGGCAGGGGGGGTGCGTCATCTTGCTGGTTAGACAGATTTAATTTAGGGCTCTCTGTTGGATTCTTTAGAATTTCTAGCTTCCTAAGTTCTGTGCTGGTGCCTTGAAGTATAGATCTCTGCGAGTCTCTGTGCACAGGGGCGAAGAAAGATTTTATGACATTGGAGGAGGAGGGAGCATCTTTCTACAAGATTTTGAAGGTTTGGTGGCTAGCAAACTCTCCACTTCCTCTATAAGGTCATCGATTTGGGTGAGCGTACAATTTTCGGCCGCGTGTCGGGGTGCTCTTTTTGCCCTTCCCTGCTCAGTAGGATTGCTGGTAGCTTTTCTTTTCCCCATCTTGATAAGCTATTAACCTCAAGGACGTTATAGCTAAAGCGCGAAGTGGAAGTTATGAATACCTTGAGTAATATATTCCAGAAACCGATAGGCCCTAATTGAAAGGTAGCGCGATATAGGTAAGGTTGTTTATACTTAAATAAACCCAGGCGCACTACTTTTAAGGGGCATCACATTTGAGCCTACCTAGTTCAAAACATTAGGGGGGTGGCCCTGCCCTGGCTCTTCCTGGCAATGACGGGCAAGGACGGGCCCGCCTTTGGCCCGGGCTTTGCCCGGGCGCCTCCCGCGCAGCGGGAGCGCGTCAATGTTTTCAAAGGGCTCCTTGCCCTGGCGTGTGGCGGCTGGCCCCTCCTCCTTCTCCACAAAGCGCTACCCGCGGCAGCGGGAGCGCGTCAATGTTTTTAAAGGGCTCCTTGCCCTGGCGTGTGGCCGCTGGCCCCTCCTCCTTCTCCACAAAGCGCTACCCGCGGCAGCGGGAGCGCGTCAATGTTTTTAAAGGGCTCCTTGCCCTGGCGTGTGGCCGCTGGCCCCTCCTCCTTCTCCACAAAGCGCTACCCCTCAAGAAGTCAACATCAACACCAGTCCAGATGTTGCATTACTTAGGGGGTTACCAGAAATACCATTCACGCAAAGGTGTAACCTTCAGAGGAGCGACGCTTATCGATCCTTCAGAAATGTCACTCAAGAAGGTACCTCATCCAAAAGCAAGAGAAGTCTCATCTCTCCTCGGATCGATGGCCTCCTGCATCTTTCTCACTCCAAATGCTCGCCTCCGCATGTGACCTTTCCAGGAGTGTCTAGAAGACCAGTGAGAACAGCTGTTGGGCAATTGGGGCGACATGATCGCTCTTCCTATATATGCAATATGATCCCTCAAGTGGTGGAGTTCTCCAAGCAATCTCCTAAAAGAGGTGCTGTTACACCAACAGGTTCCTACTCAAACAATTGTGAGGGATGCATTATTGCTCGGATGGAGAGCCCACATGGATCACCTCCAGATTCAAGGATCTTGGTTTTAGAAGAGATGACATACGATATCAATCTCCTCGAGCTCCGTGCAGTTCATCTGGCATTCAAAGCTTTTCAACCACCATTCACCTCCAACACCTTCTTGTTCAGACTGACAATACAACCACCATGTATTACCTGAACAACAGGGGGGCACCAGGTCCAGAGCGTTGTTACCGGAGGCCCAGGTAATTTGGAAGTGGCTTCTGGCCAGGAACCTGAAAATATTAGCAACTCACCTCCCAGGCATCCAGTACGTTCAAGCAGACGCTCTCAGCAGAGCTCTCGACGAAAATCACGATAAAGTCATTCAAACTATCTTCCGCATGTGGGGCACCCCTTCTATCACCCTGGTTGCCAAAGCAGAAAACAGCAAATGTTGCGACGTCGCATCCAGGTACTACCATCCAAGAATTCAAGGGAATGCTCTGTGGATGGACTGGTCTGGCAAATTTCTTTTCGCCTTTCCACCGGTTCCCCCTTCCCCGGCAGTCCTGATCAAGCTGTTCCACTCTAAAGCCAAGGAGATCCTAATTGCTCCAGAGTGGCCACAGCAATGGTAGTTCCCGGACATTCTTCACTGGTCACAGCATCCACATCTCAAGCTGCCTTGCAGACCAGACCTACTAACGAAATTCAAAGACCAGAGCAGATGATACATCCAAATCTCTCATCCTTGAATTTTGTTGCATGACTCCTGGACTAGTGCAGCATAGACACTTAAACTTGCCACACGACTGCATGGAAGTGCCACTCCCATGCACTTCCACTTGCTCCGCTTCAAATTGAAGCGATTTTGCCTCTGGTGTTCCTCTAAGAACATGGACCATATTATTTGCCAAGTGGATGTGATTCTACCATATCTTCTGCACTTTGCTAAATCTGGTTTACAGTACTTCCGTCGCAGTTCACCTGGCAACTTTTACTGCTTACAGAAAATGTCCGTCACAAACCTCTTTTTTCCAAATCCTAGTCATAAAGGACTTCTTAGAGGAGTTGAATAAGCTTTTCCCTCCCATTAGGCATTTCTCGCCTCCCTGGGATCTCAATATAGTGCTTTTTCACCTTATGCAGGATCCTTTTGAACCCATCCACAAAGTTTCCCTACAACATCTTACGTGGAAGGCAGATTTCCTGGTTGAAATTACATCAGCATGCCAGTTTAGTGAGATACAAGCATTATGTTTTCATGAACCATACACTGTCTTTCATTCTACCAAAGTGGTTATGAGAACTCACCCGAAATTCTTTCCTAAAGTAGTGTCGGACTTCCATATAAACCAGACTAACTTGTCCTAAATTGCAGTGCAGTGGGTAAAGCACCCGGGTTAGATGGTGTCCTGGTTGATGCCTTTAAGTTTGTGGGAGATTTTCAGGACCCTATTCAGACCCACATGCTGAATGCAGTTGTAAAGTGAAAGAGCCCCTATAGCTGGGCTGATTCAAATATAGGACCAGATTCACAAGGCCATAGCACCTTTTAGAACCACATTAGCGTCATTTTTTTTACACTAATGAGGCATTAAGGAATCCGTTCTCCTTCGCCATATTTATAAAGTGACCCAATGCTAGCATTGTGCCACTTTGTAACCCCTTGTACCACATTCCGGGTCTATGGGCCTTCATAGTGCTTTACTGCACTAGCGCCATGATTTATGGAGCTAATCCAGAAAAGTGTCACAATAGCATCATAAATTATGATGCTTTTGTGGAAACGAGCACCATGGTGCGCATGATTGTAAATACAGTGCACACATGATGTCGTTAGGGGAGAGCAAGAAAAGTGGTGCATCAAAGCTGATGTGCCACTTTCTTGTACATCTGGCCAATAGTGCCTATCTTTAAGAAGGAGGATAGATCAGACCCGAAGTGCTATCGTCCTATTTCTTTATTGGACTCCTCTGTTAAACTGATGAGTAGAGTTCTTCTACAAAGATTAAAGCAATGGGCCACTGATAATTCTATCTTGTCAGAAGTCCAGCATGCCTTTAAGAAAGGCTTGGGGACAGTAGAATAGTGGGTCAACTTGGACCTACTCATTAAGAAATACACAAAGACCAAGTCTGGCTCACTATACTTATGCTTTGCCAACCTCAGCAGTGCCTTTGATCTGGTGTATCAGTCATTTTTTGTGGCAACCACTACTCTCGCTTGGGACACCTCAGAACATTGGTAGTTTCCTTGCTAACTTATTGACAGCCAAGGTACGTTTTGACCCAAACAGGGAATGCACTCTATCCTTTAGAGTTAAGAAGGGGGAGAAGATTGGGTTGCGTCTTGGCCCCGTTTCTTTTTTCTCTTTATATCAATGAGGTTGATGATGTCCTCAGGGCTTTGCAGGCTGACATGTCTATTGTCTCCAGACATTCAGTTCCTGTGTTACCTTATGCCGACGATGCTGTTCTGATGTCAAGGACAGCAGTCGGCCTATTGGGACTGATGGATACCTTTGCAGTCTTTGTGGAAGGGAGGAAATTGATGATAAATGTAACCAGGACCTATACAACAGTATGTGGGAGAAAGTCAAAGCTTTTTTATTAAAGGTTCTTCAATTACGAGGGTTCAAACTTTTAATTATCTGGGTATATCCTTTTCCAGCAATGGCTCTTTGGTCAATCATATACACGGTGCCAGACTAAAAATTAGTAGGGTCTGTGAGGGTATTTTTAGATTTTCATATAAGCTCTCCAGTCGCCCATCAGAGAAATTTGTAAAATATATGAAGCTAAAGCACTGTCTGCTGCTATGTATGGAGGAGGCATTTGGGGTTATGAGAAAAGTGCTTCCCTTCAGACAGAGGAAAATGACTTTCTCAAAACATCTGTTGAGTTACCCCACCTTTGTTTTAACATATACTACTCATAAAGAGATTAGGCCTAAATACCTAGAAGATCTACTCCTACTTCAACCCATTTCGCTTTGTTGATCAATTTTGGCCAAGCCCGAAACAAGCTTAACATGATCTATTATTATGGATTGCCTTACTCTTGATAATACTTTTAACATTCCTCTGGTCTCTCATGTTAACAATATTTGAAATAAGCTCTGTAGCCCCCTCACAGTGGAATTGCCTCATAGTGTGTTGGCCCGGCAAAAAAGTGAGTTAAAAGCTCTTTTCGTAGAGTCCAGTTGTGAAAACAGGACAATTACTGAAGGGGCAAATCTACGATTTGTTTATTATTGTCACTTTCATCTGGTGAAGGGTTTCAACCTTACTTGTCTATGGTCACACCCCCTCAGCACCTATTTGTTTTAACTAGGCTGTGTATGGGAATTGTTCATTTCTATATTCCTTACCAGTTATGAAACAGACCCAGGAAGGTGATCCCTTGCTCATGTGATGGTATTTTTAAGCAGGGCACTAAGCACTTTATTCTTATCTTTTGAATTTATGATTGGTTGAGACAATTTTATTTGAAACCTTTTTTTATTGAGAATAATATTAGGGGACACCAAGCAGCGTTAAAATTCCTATGTGCTTTGACGGGTTCTTTTGTATGTTTTAGTGCAGCCTCATGTATATGGGGCACAGTAAATATTAGGGAAAGTAGTCCCTTTTAGCTAATATGAAGTATTCACATTTAAGCACTTTTAATAGATTTGTTCCTCTCACAACCAACAAAAAGAGTGGTCTTCTAAATGTGCTGAGCTTGAGTTATGTGTGATGTATATAATTGTTCACTTCTGTTTTAATTGCTTGAAGTAATTTTTATCTTATCTTGTTTTTATTATTATTGATATTGCATAAATGCTCTTTTATGGTCAACTTGTTTGTACAGAAGAAAGAATTTTGAATCAAATCAAATTGACTGGTGAAATTCCGCCCAGGCTCTCAGCACCCTTTGCTGTTCCACCTTCCTGGTGGTGCTCTTGGCAGGAAGTCCCCTTTCTTTAAACCTGCTTGAGCTGGGCCACAGAGTAGGACTCCATGTTTACCAACTCAAAATCCATGCTTGTATAGATGGATCAAAATCAAAAAGGCCAAACAAGGAGAATTTAACTTGAATTGGTCTTAGATTATTTATGTTGGGTGGTAGTGTAACACAAAATTACTGTATGGCACTGCACAAACACAAGTCCAAATGCTTACCAAGCAGCAACCACAATTCTTCTGAAGGTGAAGTCACAAGCGAACCCTAGATTAACTTGTGCTCAATCCTCGGGTACCTTGGCACAGAGCAGTCAGTCTTAACTCGAAGGCAATGTGTAAAGTATTTGTACAACACTTCAAACAGTAACACAGTGAAAACATAACACCAAGTGAGCCCACAACAGAATTAGAAACAGAGAGTACTTTTGAATAGCTACAACAAGACCAAAATGACATAAATACAATTAGCAGAGCCGGAATTCATTTTTTTTTTTTGTGAAAACAGCGACACAAGGCATAGAGTGACAACTGTGGTTATCTGGTCCCACTGGACTAGGACCAAGTCATAGCTTCACTACCACCATGATGGAGCGCGGGCCGGCTACAGGGACACAGTTAGACCCACTGAACAAAAGTACCTTTGAACCTTGTATGTGGAGAGCTGCATGTATCCGCATAGAGGATGCGTTGTGCAGCTGAAGTGATACATCAGTTCTGAGATGTGGTGAAGCTCTGAGGCAAGAGCCTGCGTTTTTACTGAGGATCACATCGATGCGGCTTGCTTTGTGAAGTACAGGAACGAGGATGCAGGTACGCAGTTGGGCGATGCACTTATTCTGAAGTGCTGTGAAGCAGAGTCTGGGGTAATCATTTAGGATGCTGTTGATGAGAGATGCAAGGGCTGCGCTTCATGCAGCAGCGGTTCCAAAGGACATGTTGGCTGTTGCTGGTGATGTGGGTCTTTGAAAGGAGTTCAATCTACATGGCAGTAGTGATGCGTCAGTTCTACTTGGAGTTGCGCCTCACAGCAGAGGAGGTGCGTCAGTTCCGCTGGGTCCACATAGGCTGGTAAGCACCTTAGGGATAAAGGACCGATGTGGCATCACTTGGCAAGGGAGACTCACAGATGGGAGTGTCCAGGTGCATGTGCAAGGTTGTTAGAAGTGTAGGAGGCTGGCCTGGTTTGTAGTGGGTACCTAAGGTACTTACACCTTATACCAGGTCCAGTTATCCGTTATTAGTGAAATGTAGGCAGTGTCTAGCAGCTTAGGATGTCTAGGGGTAGCTGTAGCAGAGCAGCCCAAGGCTGAACAAGGAGACATGCAAAGCTCTTGCATTACCACTACAGCCACACAGTACTTATACACAATAAAAGACAATACTCAGTGTTACCAAAAATAAAGGTACTTTGCTTTAGTGACACAAGGCCAAAAATATCTTAGAGGCAATACTCCTTCTGGAGGTAAGTATTATAGACAATATATACACTAGTGACCAAAATCAGGTAAGTAAACAGTCATAGAATAGTGTGAACAGTAGACAATACAATAGATTGCAATAGACCTATGGACAGCACAAACCACATACTAAAATAGTGGAATGCGAATGTCGAATTCCCCCATGGCAAGTGTAGTGTGTAGAGGGGCGCTAGGAGTGTAAGAAAACACTAAAGGTAAGTAAAGTACCCCACCCCAGAGCCCAGGAAAGCAGGAGTAAAGTACAGCAAGTTTCCTCAGAACACACTACAAGTCGTGATGAAGAAGTATGCCAGAACCAAGCAAGACTGCATGCAACCAACTATGGATTCCTGGTCCTGAAGACCTGTGGAGAGAGGAGACCAAGTCCAGAAGTCGAAGAAGAGTCCAGGAAGAACAGGAGCCCCTGCCCACCTGGAAGAAGGTGCAAAAGTGGATTCTCCGGTTGGAAGAAAAGTACAGAAATGCACCAAAGAAGATACCTGTGGGTTCCTACTTGGTAGATGTCCCACGACTAGTTGTTGGATGCAGGCTGTTTGCGTTGCTGGATTCCGCCAACGAGCCTTGGTTCATGCAAGTATGCAGGGAGCTTCCTGGACCCAGGAGGGACCTGGGGGTCTCAACTCAGACTGAGGAGACAGAGGGGGCTCTCTGCACTTCAGAGATCCCACAGAAGACCAGGCAGCGCCCACAAGAGTCCCAGAACATGGGGACAAAGGAGTTACAAAGTGCGGTCGTCGCAGCACTACACTGGAGGATCCCACACCGCCGGAGAACAACTCAGAGAGCTGTGCGTCTAAGGACGGAGTGCTGGGGACCTGTGTTACACTGTGCACGAAGAACTTTTGGAAAAAGTGCACAGAAGCCCAAGGAGCTGCTGAAGACGTGGTGCACAGGGGTTCTGTCGCTACACGTGAAGACAAGCTCTTACCTCTACCAAATTTGTACAGCTGGACGTTTGGACAGTCTGGGTCACTTCGGTCCACCACCTGTATTTCAGGGATCACGCTCCTCAACAGGAGAGGAGTCCCAGAGTACTGGTTGTCATCACAGAGAGGTGCTTGCTGAAGCAGAGAAGAGACTCCACGGGAGATTCCTTCGGTTCTTCTGGTGCAGCGTGAAGACAGGCAGTCTTCAGGACATGCACATCTTGTAAACTGTAGCAGTTGCTGGCTGGAGCTGAAGTTGCAGGTCACTTGAGTCTTCCTGGATACTTTGTTGCAGTTACAGCGGTTCCTGGAGCAGTCTGCAGTTGATCTGACACTCAAAAGCTGAAGTAGAGGATGCAGAGGAATCCTGGAGGAATCTTGCAAACCAAATCTGAGGAAACACCAAGAGGAGACCCTAAATAGCTCTGAGAGGGTGATTGGCTACCTTCCCAGGTATGCACCTATCAGGAGGGTCTCTGACGTCACCTGCTGGCACTGACCACTCATAGGTCTCCAGAGGGTCCCCACACCTTGGAATCCAAGGTGGCTAATGCCAGGGACACTCTTGAGGAGCTCTGGGCACCACCCCTGGGGTGGTGATGGACAGGGGAGTCGTCACTCCCCTTTCCTTTGTCCAGTTTCAAGCCAGAGCAGGGACTGGGGGTCCCTGAACCGGTGTAGACTGGATTATGCAAGGAAGGCACCGTTTGTGCCCTTCAAAGCATTTCCGGAGGCTCTGGGACGATACCACTCCCATGCCTGTAACACCTATTTCCAATGGGAGAGAGTGTAACACCCCTCTCCTAAAGGAAATGCATTGTCTTCCTTCCTGGGATTGAGCTGCTCAACCCCCAGGAGGGTAGAAACCTGTCTGTGAGGTGGCAGCAGCTGGGGCTGCAGTGGAAACCTCAGAGAGCTGGTTTGGCAGTACTGGGGGTCCATGGTGGAGCTACCAGGCTGCATGGAATTGGCCCCCAATACCAGATTTGGATTGGGGGTTCAATTCCACAATCTTAGACACCTCACAGGGCCATATTTGGAGTTACCATTGTGAAGCTACATATATGTACTGACACATATGTAGTGCACGCTTATAATGGTGTCCCCGCACTCACGAAGTCAGGGGAATCGGCCCTGGGCAACGTGGGGACACCTTTGTTAGTGCAAGGGTGCACTCACACACAGTAACTTTGCACCTAACTTTCAGTAAATGAAGGTTAGACATATAGGTGACTTATAAGTTACCTGGTGCAGTGAAAAATGGCTGTGAAATAGTGTGTGCACTATTTCACTCAGACTGCAGTGGCAGACCTGATGAAGGGTTTGTATGAGCTCCTTATGGGTGGCAAAAGAAATGCTGCAGCCCATAAGGATCTCCTGGAACCCCAATGCCCTGGGTACCTAGGTACCATATCCTAGGCTAATAAAGGGGGGGGGGGGGGGGGGGTCCAGTGTGCCAATCAGAATTGGAATATGGAGTCACTAAACTATAGTGGCAAGACAAGTTTGGTACACAGAGAGAGCAGAAGCACTAGAGTTCTGGTTAGCAGAACTCCAGTGACACAGTCAACCATACTGACAACACATATAGGCCACAAACTATGAGCACTGGGGTCCTGACTAGCAGGATCCCAGTGAGACATAAAAACACACTGACAAACAGGCAGAAATTAGGGATAATATGCCAAGAAAGATGGTACATTCCTACAGGAAGCCGGTTATGTCCCTGAGGCTTTGGATCAGGAGGAAAGCCAACTAGCTCTTGAAGAACTCTGGGTTCTGTGTTCAAGAGATGCAGGTCCAGTCCTTCTCACCCAAGCAAGAAGGCAGCTGGTCAGCACAGCAAAGCAGTAGTCCAGCAGTGTGGCACCCTTCAGCAGCACAACCATCCTCCTTTCTGGCAGAGTAACCACAGATCCAGAAGTGTACTGAAGTTTTGATGTCCGAGGTCCAGTATTTATACCAAGTTGTGCCTTTGAAGTGGCAGATAAGCTTCTAGAGGTTTCCCTTTGAAGTCCCCATGCATCATGTCTTCCCTACCATGGCTCCACACTAACTACAAAAGGTATGCTGCCCTTTGTGTGGAAGCAGGCCACAGCATTTGCAGGTATAAGTGGAGCTGTGCCCAGCTCCTCCTTCCCATCCTGCCAGTAATGGCCCATCCAGGAACACCTAAGCTCCCTATTGAGTGTGGCTGTATAGGATGAATACTCAAAGCCCAACTATCACCCACACCCAGTCATGTGAACAGAGAAAAGCTAAAGACATTGATGGCCTGATTACGACGGGTAGGTTGCCTCCAGTGCCGCCGCCTCCCTGCCAGCCTCATAACGTGTTTCCCGCTGGGTCAGTGGGCGGAAAGAGAAATGGCCTACAGCATTGTAATAGAGTCGGCAGCAATGCTGGAGTGCGTAGTGTGCACAAGCACTCATCGAGGGCTGGCCAGAGGGGGCCCTGCATTGTTCAAGCCAAGTGCATGGGCAGTACTGGGGCCCCCTGCACCCCGTCTCCACCAGCCATTTCATGGCAGTGTACTGCCCTGGCAGATTAGGACTGCCAGCACCGCCAGTCCATCCTATGGCGGAAAAGTGGCGCTGCTGGCTGTCCAACCGCTGTGCTACCACTGCAGTCGTAATGTGGCGGTCGGACTGCCACATTGGCGGCGGTCTGACGGTGACCATGGCGGCCTTTAGACCGCCAGGTTCGTAATAAGGGCCTAAATGGCTAAAACAGGAAAATGCCAACATTCTAAAAGTGGCATTTCCAGAACTACAATTAAAAATCCGACTTTACCATTGTAGGAAGCTGGCTCTGCATAAATTTTATAACAAAATGAGATACAAGCCTTCATTATAACCCTGGGGGTCGGTGATAAAATGGCGGTAATACCGCCAACAGGCCGGCAATAATTACTGCCAAATTAGGACCATGGTGGTGAGATCTCAGATAGACAGCCACTTTACCACACCGACCACCAGGGCAGGTACAACAGCCACCACGGCGGTAGCCACCTACAGCCAGACGGAAGTCAATGTTCCGCCCACCATATTAAGACACATCAATCCCCCACTTTTTCCGGGGCGGTACCAATGACATCAAAAGCCTGGCAGAAGCAGACCTCAGAAGGGAAAGGACTCACCTTTGGAGACACAGGGAACAACCATGCCGCCGTGGAGCCTGAACTTCAAATATTCCCGATGATATTCTACGTCCTGCTTCACCGCGAACAACAACGACGGCGAAGACAACCATGGTGAGTACAGCCGCCTAGCACACAGGGGAGGGAGGGAGGAAAAAGAGAGTGACACACACATGCACAACACACATCCCCACCCCCAACACCATACACACATACAGTGCAGTAATAAAACATATTTACCACGTACCCTTGAGGAATAATAGAAGGACAACAGGATTGTGCAAAAGTGAGTGTAATAATAACAACACAGTAGAAATATGAAATGCAATGTAATGGTAAATACATATATAGAGTTCAACGGACACTGCCCAGTCCATATTGTACGTGGGCCACAGGGCCACAGGCCAAAGTCCAAGGCCCCACTTGTCACCTACACCAACACGGAGAGAACACTGCAGGGGCATCAGTTGGAAAATAGGCAGGCACCTCAGGGGGATGGGGAACAGGGGGCACCTCAGCCGGCAGATGGAACAACACCACTGGTTCTGGAGGGGGCAACATGCCCTGTGCTCGGCCCTGGGGAGTGCAAGGCCACAGTCTCTCAAGTGTGTAACTTGCCCACTGGCTCTGGAAGTGGCAACATGCCCTGTGCTTGCTCCTGGGCAGTGCAAGGCCAGAGTCTCTCAAGTGGGTGACTTCCCCACATGCTCTTGGGGGGGGCAACATGCCCTGTGCTCGGTCCTGGGGAGTGCAAGGCCACAGTCTCTCAAGTGGGTGACCTGCCCACTGGCTCTGGAGGGGGCAACATGCCCTGTGCTCTGTCCTGGGGAGGCAAGGCCACAGTCTCTTAGGTGGGTGTCTTACCCACTGGTTCTGGAGGGGGCATTGTGCCCTGTGCTCTTGATCCTGGGGAGGCTGGGGTTGGTGGGTGTATTACCCATTGGTTCTGGAGGGGGCATTGTGCCCTGTGCTCTTGATCCTGGGGAGGCTGGGGATGGTGGATGGCTTACCCACTGGTTCTGGGGGGGAGGGCATTGTGCCCTGTGCTCTTGATCCTGTAGAGGCTGGGGTTGGTGGGTGCCTTACCCACTGGTTCTGGACGGGGCATCGTACCCTGTGCGCTTGATCCTGGGGAGGCTGGGGTTATTGGGTGTCTTACCCACTGGTTCGGGAAGGGGCATCGTGCCCTGTGCTCTTGATCCTGGGGAGGCTGGGGTTGGTGGGTGTCTTACCCACTGGTTCTGGAGAGAGCATCGTGCCCTGTGCTCTTGATCCTGGGGAGGCTGGGGTTGGTGGGTGTCTTACCCACTGGTTCTTGACGGGGCATCATGCCCTGTGCTTCTTATCTGTGGGAGTGCAAGGTCACAGTCTCTCAGCTGGGTGTCATACCCACAGGATTTTCAGGGGGCAGGCCACACAGAAGCCCATGGAGGCAGGACTAGATACCGTTCGTCGGCGTTGACGGCTGCTCAGTGGTGGTGCTGCTGCTGCAGCCGCTGGTGGGGGGAGGCTCCAGCCCATCCCCTGCAGCCTCGGCCGGCTGCCCACTGCTGCTGGTGGTGGTGCTGCTGCTGCTGGTGGTTGGGGGGAGGGAAGTTCCAGCCCATCCCCTGCAGCCTCAAACGGCTGCCCACTGCTAGTGGTGGTGATGCTGCTGCTGGTGGTGGTGGTGGTGGGGGGAAGCTTCAGCCCATCCCCTGCAGCCTCGGACAGCTGCACAACCATGGTTGGTGGTGGAGGCTTTGTCTGAGTCCCTGCACCAGGCCCCTTGTCCTTCCTGCTGGTGCAGGCTCCTTCCCCTTTCTGGCAGCACCTGGGGCATTCTCCTTGCCCTTCCGGGCAGCAGCTGGGAAAGCCTCCTTGCCCTTTCTGCCAGCACTTGGTGCAGGCTCCTTGACATTCCGGGCAGCATGTGGGGCAGGCTCCTAGCCCTTCCGGGCAGCATGTGGGGCAGGCTCCTAGCCCTTCCGGGCAGCATGTGGGGCAGGCTCCTAGCCCTTCCGGGCAGCATGTGGGGCAGGTACCCTTTCCTTGAGGCTGCCTGGTGCCCTGGATCCTTTCCCACCACGAGTGGGTGTGGAGACTACTGGGCCCGTCAACTGGGTGGCTGAGGTGCTTGCCTGGGTTTTTGCCACCCTGGCCAGACATGAAAGACTGGGTGGGGGATGGAAGAGGTCAATGGTGGAGAGGAAAACCTTCTTAGGGACATTGGGGCGGGAAGAGGGAGAAGGTTTGGGAGTGGCAGAAGAGGGAGTGGTATGAGAGGTGTCTGCTGTGTTTGGGCTGGATGCTGTTGTGAGGTGGTGTCTGAGTGCTTGCGTTTGTGTATCTTGGGGGGGTGAAAGACACAGTGGGAGAGGACACATGGGACATGTGCATGGCTGTTGTGGAGGTGTCTACCAGTGAGGTGTGTGTTCTGCTTGGTGTGGTGGAGATGCTGGCAGTGGATGAGGATGTAGTGCATGCAGGTGTGAGTGTAAGCGCAACTGGGAGGGAGGTGGAGGAGGAGGAGGAGGAGGGGGACACAGTAGAGGCAGTGGATGTTGGTATGTCTGCATCTGGATGGTGTTTGTGTGAGTGCCTGTGGGATGATGTGTGGTGCTTGTGTTTGCCTGTGCATCTCTTGTGTGTTGTCTTGTGTGCATGCTCGTCTGCCTGTGTGCTTAGGATAGGTTGGGGTTGAGGGGAATGAGATTGGGAAGAGGAAGTTGGAGGGGGAGGGTGGAAACAGGGACAATGGCTGCCATCAAAGAGGAGGCCAGAGCGTGGATCGATCTCTGTTGGGCCGCCAATCCAGTTTGAATGCCCTCAAGGAATGCATTAGATTGTTGCATTTGGGCTGCAATCCCCTGGATGGCATTCACAATGGTTGACTGCCCTGCTGAGATGGATCTCAGGAGGTTAATAGCCTCCTTACTCAGGGTAGCAGGGCTAAGTGGGGCAGGGCCTGAGATGCTTGGGGCGAAGGAGATGCCCACCCTCCTGGGTAAGCGGGCACGGGCAACTCGCTGAGGGGCTGCTGGGAGGGCGGTGCTGGTACAGTGGTGGCAGCTGTACCTGTAGCTGGGATGGTCACAGAAGTGTCCGCCACCACCAGGGAGCTTCCATCGGAGAAGGTATCTGTGTCTGAACTGTCTCCCCCAGTCTCCGCCATGCTGCTCCCCTCGCCCTCCGTCCCACTGATGCCCTCACCATTGGTGGACTCTGCCTCCTGTGGGATGCAGCTTTCTCCATCGCCGTGCCTCTGCTCCTCTGACAGATGATGCTAATGCACATAAGGACAGGGTGACAAAACAAAAAGATGGGGTGAGACAAAGGATACACACCACCATCACACACGGAACAGCCCTACACACTATGCAATGCAGTCGTAGTTATAATGCTAGCCCCCAAGGCATGGGGAGTTGCACATACTGCCAAATGCAGCACACCTGGGACCCACACAGCCCTGACCATTTGTGGATGCCTACAAGCTAGGTAGCAGGATTATCACTTCAGAACCCTGCCCAACATGGGACTTACTCTGCAATGTCAGGCCTGGCCTAGGGGCACCCACTGACACACATCCCCTACCTGAGTACACCCCTGCCATGCATACGTTGTGATGATGGCACTGTACTCACCCCTCTTTGGCTGCAGTGATGCCCTCAAGTGCCCATCCAGCTCCATATAGGCCACTGCCAGTATGCAGGCCATCAGAGGGGTCAGGGTTCGACGGGCACCCCTTCCTCGTTGGGAGGCCCTCCGCAGCTGGGCCTCCACCGTCTTCTGTGCCCAGTGTCTCAGGTCATCCTACCGTTTGACAGTGGGTGCTCTGCCTGCTGTAGACCCCCAGGGTCCGCACGTCCTTGGCGATGGCACACCATAATCCCTTCTTTTGATGGGCGCTGACCTGCACAGGTAATACATACAGGATATGGTATCAGTCAGACAGTCCTGCCTGTTACACTTATGGCCCACCATGCCCCTTCATATTGGAATTTGCACACACAGGGCCCAGTACACAAGCTGCACACCACCCAGGGGACATCTACCCACCCCCCCACAAGGCCTTCACACACACCACTCCATGCATTCATGCCACATTTATCGTTCTCACAGTGTACTCACCTGTTGGTCTGCAGGCCCATACAGCAGTCTGTACTGAGGTAGGGCCCAATCCACCAGTCGCTCCAACTCCACTGAGGTGAAGGCAGGGGCCTTTTCCCCAGTCACACGAGCCATGGTAGGTTCCAGACACAGGTCAAAGCAGCACATGCAGTGTAGGTCCTCTCCTATGGAAGGTCAAGTAGCAAGTGAGTTATCAGATAGAAAATGGCAGTCACGTCCGCGGCGGTGCATACCGTCACTGCCGGCGTACATCACCATTGGCCACTGTACCCCATAGGGCCCAATGTTAACCAATGAGGAGTTGCACAGCGGTTCCTGAACGCCTCCCCCAACAGCGCACAATGTCAGCGGAATTACCTCACTTCCACCTGTCTCTCCACAAAGTACAGGCTGACGCCATAACTGTGACAGAGTTATTATCCAGGGCCTGCCCCCCCCCCCCTGGATAATAACTCTGTCACAGTTTAAAAGAGGACATACAGGACAACTACCACTTATACATTACAAATTAACTTCATGCATTGTACTGTTGTGGCTTCAATGTTCAGTTTGTGACCGGCTCCTCACTCTTTTGTCCCTTAGACTGCAACCGCTGCAGATGAATAGGAGATGGAGACATAACCCCGTGTACAGACCCCTGGTGGACTTGGCAACAATGGAGGACAGGCACATTATCCTTACCTATAGACTTGACAGGGCCACAATCACGGAGCTGTGTGCCCAACTGCAGCCTGACCTGATATCTGCTATCCATCACCCCACCAGGATTCCCCCTCTTGTGCAAGTCCTATCAGTGCTCCATTTCTTGGCAACTGGTTCTTTCCAAGTGACAGTGGGCTTGGCAGCAAGAATGTCACAGCCAATGTTCTCAATAGTGCTGACAAGAGTGTTGTCTGCCCTGATTAAACACATGTGCAGCTACATTGTTTTCCCCCAGGTGGAGTATTTGGCCACAGTGAAGGCTGACTTATACGCAATGGGACATATCCCCAACATCATTGGGGCAATTGATGGAACACGTATTGCATTTGTCCGTTACACCCCCCCACTCTGCTCCCCCCCCCCCTGGCAAAATGAACAGGTGTTTAGAAATCGTAAGAGTTTTCACTCCATGAATGTCCAGATGGTGTGCTTTACAGGCCAGTACATCTCCCATGTCAATGCTAAATATCCTGGGTCGGTGCATGATGCCTTTATCCTGAGGGATAGCAGCATCCCAAATGTGATGGCCCAACTACAGAGGCACCGGGTGTGTCTAATAGGTGAGCCCTGGTTCCCACCCAGTCTATGTTGGTGTATGGGTATGGTGTGGGCCATATAGAATAGTGAGTGCCTAAATGTTGACCCTCAATATTTGCAGGTGACTCTTGTTACCCAAACCAATCATGGCTACTGACCCCTGTGAGGAATCCCAGGACAAGGGCAGAAGAACGTTACAATGAGGCACATGGGCGAACAAGAAGGATTATTGAACGCACCTTTGGCTTCCTGGAGGCCAGGTTCAGTGCCTTCATCTAACTGGGGGATCCCTGTGCTACTCACCCAGGAAGGACTGCCAGATAATCGTGGCATGCTGCATGTTGCACAACCTTGCCTTGAGACACCATGTACCTTTTCTGCAGGAGGAGGAGGCTGGAGATGGCCGTGTGACAGCAGTGGACCCTGTGGACAGTGAGGATGAGGAGGCAGAGGATGAGGATGAGGACAACAGAACTGCAGTGATTCGACAATACTTCCAATGACACACATGTAAGACAGTTGAACTTCACATTTCATTGTCATTTTTGTTGATTATCTTTAGCACTGGCATGCTGTTATGTACCAGTTCTATGCCCACTCACTGTACCCTTTGGCAACTCATTTTGCAGATGTCGGTGCCCCACTATCGCTCCTAGTGTGCTCACTGCAGCCAACTGCAGGTCTTTCCTATGTGAACATTACTGTACAGTTGAATTGCAATGTTTTAACCTGGTTAAACGAATACATACTTAAATAAGTTTGACATACTCCATACTTGTATTTTTTCAAAGGGGGTTTATTGAAGTGCTAAGAAGAAGAGGGGCAAGTGCATTGGGATGGGGTGATTATGGAGGAAAGTCCAGGGTATTGTTCCAGTCTATTTGGTTCACAGGTGCATTGTCCATGGGGACAAAGGAAGGGGAGCAATGGCAGTTCAAGATGGACAGGGTGACAGAGTGGGACACAAGGGTGACAAGCAGGAGAGTCTAATTTCCTGGTGGGGGGTCTTGGCAATAGTCTCTGGTTTCTTCCTGGATCGCAGGGAATGTTTGCGGGGTGGTTCACCTTCTGCAGGGGGAGGGGTGCTGGTGGCCTGTTGGTCCTTTGGCGTGGCCTCCTGTCCTCTAGTGGCAGCGGAGGTGGAAGGCTGTTCAGATGTCTGGCTAGTGGCAGGGGCCTGCTGTTGTGAGGCTGTCTCCCTCATAATGTTTGCCATGTCTGCCAGCACCCCTGCTATCAATCGCGGGCACCCGCACGCATCCGGCCGCCGCAACAGGTAAAGAAGGACGAGCTTTCTTGGGGGGGGCTCTTAAATAGCACCTGCACGCATCCGGCCGCCGCAACAGGCAAAGAAGGATGAGCCTTCTTGGGGGGGGCTCTTAAATAGCCCCCCACAGGATTGCGGCAGCCGGACCCGGCCAGAGGGCAACGCAGACCCAACGTCTGACCCCCTGAAGTACTTCCGTCCGACGCCTCGCGGGGACGAAAGTCTGGCCGGCCCTGCGCCCCTCCGGTGCGTCCAAGGGGAGTGCTGGGCCTCGGAGTCCCCGACCCCTAACGGGCCGCACCCCCCCCCCCACTTTTGGGAGGGCGCTTTACCCTAGGATTCAGAGGCCTCCAGACAACCCACACTCCCCCCACCAGAAATACACAGAGTCATTTGAAGTGGTTTTTATTTAAACATTAAAAAACATCTTATAACTTTAAAGCTAACTAGTTATACCAAGTGTAATGGGTATTCGTTCCACAAACATTTATCATATTTACATTTATCATATTTACATGTCATGAGAGTTTGTGACCATAAATCAATTCTGACAGGATCCCTTCCTGTCCTGAACCACCATTGGACCACACAGGTGACCCATATCTCACCTGTATCCATAGGAGGGGCGGTTACCCTGACTACACCGTACCTTGTCCTCATGCTTCGGGTTCCGCCCCCCCCCTCCAAACACCAATCAGACTCGGGGTGTAACGGGCGGCCAAGAGCTGGAGCCCCATGTTCCCCCCAGCGATCTGAGCTCCCTTACCCCTTGATCTGGTGTGTACATCCGCTGGTTGGCTCAGAACTTCAGGATCCTATCCCAGGTGTCCTCCCGGGGGCCTAACCTTGGAGACCCCCCCTGTTGCTTCTAGTCACGTTTATATCTCAATTTCCGCCACGAGGGCGACCAGGGCCCAAAAGGTCCTTCGCCCTCCCCACCCAAAAACAGACTACGAGCGAAACACCACATGTCACAAATGGCCATCTCAGCGTTAAGCCGGCGTACTGAAACATTGATAGTCCTTGATCTGATCCCTGTGCCCCATTTGCGTCGTGGCACCATGTGGGACCATGCAATTGCAGCATTTGGAAATTGTTTTGCCAACTTAGTGATCTCTAAGAAGACTGTTTCTCTTAGAGCCTTGCGGCCCAATCGCACCAAGTCGTTGCTTCCTAAGTGAATAATGATAAGATCCGGGGACTGGAGCCCCCCCACATCCTTTTGCCATATTGACCAAATGCTGTAGTTGAGTGATGCCTACTCCACCAATTCCACACCAGCGGAACGCCACACCTTGCACCATCGCCGGATTCGACCCACGGAGCTGTTGCACCTGGTACGCCGCCCGTCGAACAAATGAATGCCCCAGAACCCAAACTACACGTTGAGACATTGCACAGAAATGAAAAGAAAAGAGCGTGAGGAGATCAGATACTAGCACCAGCGCTGACATTATACCAATTCGGGCCTGATGTAACGCCTGTAACACTCCGATGACCACCGCCCGATGCCTTTTATTGCGGTAGCAGACAGGCCAGCAGCCGCCGCCAGTGTGGCTGCCCCTATTCTAAATGAATGGGAGCAGTATCCTTTTTGATCCACCCCTATTGTCTTCAGGGCCAACTTGAAGACCTCCAAGAATTGGTAGCACGATAGGCAGTCCCCATTATGGTGTATGAACAAGGCGGACGAGCCTGCTGGAGGGCTGACTGTGAGGTATCTATTCTTTAGAAACACTGGGCATAGAGGGGATCCGGGCGCAGCACTGAGTGTGATGCGCACTCCCTTCTTAAGCTGATCAGTTTTTGATTTGCGCAAGACTATAGAAAGGAACCCTGCGCTGACTGTCACATTACCCCACTGTAACCCACCCGAGTGGTCGCCCTTGGAGGAGCCCACCAATTCAATGATGCGGAAGGCCCCATAGAAGGCCACCATGAAAGCTGTGGAAAATAAAGCTGATTCAGCTTGGGACGAGCAGATGTCTGGGAGTGCACGCAAAAGGTTCTCCAGCAGGGGTACGGTAACGGGCGACTAGCATCTGCACTAACATGGGCCACCCTGGCCCAACCCGCTAGGGCCCGCTTTATAATAAAGGTGTTCAAAGGTGCCTCCAGTTTTCTGATCTTTGCGAGAAAAAAAAACTTATCGCCCCCAAATAAGCTTTTGCACAAGACACAGGGTGCCCCAAGATTTTTAGATGCTGCAGGAAAGCGCAAACAGTGGACTCAATGAATATTTCGGAAACTTCTGCATCTGTAAGAACCGTCTGTAATGGTAGAAATTGTTCTCGTAAGCTTTCTTAGTGCGTGGTGCTAGAGATGTTGCTACTAAATCATTGAGGGAAGGGCACCAATTCTCCACAGAGATTATGGGAACTCCATCATCTTCTCCATCGCCCGGGGTGATACCGCAGAAAATCCTGCATTAATGAGTGAGACAGAGCGTCAGCTGCGTTGTTATGAACCCCAGGCACATGTTTAGCCCTGAAAGTAATGTTGTGTTGCAGGCAAGTCAAAATCAGGTGCTTTGACAGGGGCAGGACCGGAGGGCATGAAGCCCCTTGGCGGTTAATTACTTCTACTAACACCATGTTGTCAGACCAAAAGATTACCACCCTATTCTTCAATACTTCCGCCCAGATATTTACAGCTACAACAATTGGGAATAATTCCAAAAAGGCTATGTTCTTGGTCCAACCCATGCAGACCCAATCTTCAGGCCAGTCAGCCCTGCACCACAAGGGGCCCAATATTGCTCCAAAACCTATGCTACCTGCAGAATCAGTGTAAAAGCCCAGCTTAGGGCTGGAAATCAGGCCAAATGACAGCGCTATTGAAAATCTTGCAGAAAAAGTTCCCACAGCCTTAAGTCCTCATTAACTTCCCCAGACAACCGAGTGTGGTGATGCTTCTCAGACAGCCCTGCCATTGAACGAGTGATTGATCTAGAAAAGGGGCGGGCCATAGGAATGATCCTCAGTGCGAAATTCAGTTGGCCTACCAGCACCTGGAGCTGTTGGAGGGTAACTTTCTTCTGAGACAACATTGTATGAATGGATTCCTTGAAAGCCAGCAACTTCTGAGGTAAGCGACACTCCCCGGCCACAGAATCAAATCCCCAGAAATGTGATGCAAGTAGAGAGACCAGCCGTTTTTTCGGGGGCCGAATTCCTCATACATTGCGATCAACGCCCGGAGAGCCCACCCGCATTTGTCAGACCCAGGGGGGCCCAGTATTAGGAAGTCATCCAAGTAATGAATGACATCGCGGTGACCAGTGCGAAGTGAGAAAACCCACTGAAGAAAAGTGCTGAATTGCTCAAAATAACTGCATGATATACTACAACCCATGGGCATGCATTTATCATAGAAGTATTCACCATGGAACTGAAAACCCAATAGGTGATAATCATCGGGTTGGACAGGAAGAAGTCGGAAAGTTGACTCGATGTCGGTTTTTGCTAACAAGGCCCCATGGCCTAACGCCCTTACTTTTTCCAATGCATTGTCAACTGATGCATAACGGACCGAGCAAAGTTGAGGATCAATGGCATCGTTAACTGATGACCCCCGGGGGGCAGACAAATTGTGAATCAGCCTGAATTGCCCTGGTTCGCTCTTAGGAACCACTCCCAAAGGGGAACACACAAAGCCTGCTAAAGGTGGTCTTTGGAAGGGGCCCGCTAGCCTGCCCAGGGCCCGTTCTTTTGCCAGCTTCCTGGCCACCACATCTGTGATGCTGAGATTAAGTTCTTACAGTGATTCACTGGTGAGACATTAGAGGCAGGGATCCTGAAACCAAAGGAAAAAACGTGAAGAAGTAACTGCGGAATCTAACGCTGGGTAAGCCTGTAACCACGGTAGTAATGTGTCTAGTCTAATAGGGGAAGGCAGAGGGCGGTCAAGTAGATGGCTTACTTTGATCTCTCCCCTTCTCTCTAGACTTCTTGATACATTTAAATTCTGGGTGGGAAGGGTGCCCGCAAAAGGAACAGTTGTGCCTGAACTTGCAGGATCCGGCGGGACGTTAACACACCTTCCTGTTGAACAGCCAGCAAGAACCCTTCTTCTCACCTGACTCTTGTGGCCGAAAGGGCTGCCTCCCAGAGACCTTGTTATTCACGCATTCCAGCCAAACATTAACCTCGGTTTGATCCCATCCAATGGATGGATCTTCTACCTTAGCCCAGCGAAAATCCCTGTCACATTCCAACCAAGCAGACCCCCCCATAAGTGTGTTGGGCCTTCAATATTTTATTTGCGTTGTAAATTAGAGAGGTGCCTAACTCAGGTTTTTTCTCCAAAAAAATTGACATGAATACGTTAAAACCAAATAACTAGTTTGTAATATTCTCCTCCACCTTGGGCTTTCTATCTCCAAAGGATGATGACTTAGGTTCTTTATCTTTAGTCTCCACCTCCCTCCTTTTTGCTCTTATCAACGAAAAGATGTCCACAAATTCCCCCTTCCAGACCTTTTCTTTTACCACTGTACTAACGTGTGCTGCCAGCTTACCTGGTCTGGATAGTAACGCATCTGTTGTCGCTTCCTTTGTAGAGTTATCCTGACCCAGAACCTTGCTGGTACTAGGCAGGATGTTTTGAACTATGGGGGGTGATGCGAGAACAGCACCCGGTGTCTGGGTGATACTCGGGCTGTTAACTGATGCTTGTGGAGGATTTGAGGTATGTGCAGCCAACAGTGCGTCTACCTGGCGTTTTAGTTCCTTTAGTGAATTCTACAAGGAATCATTTGACCCCCACGGGGTTGTAGGCGGGGGGGGTGTTGCTAGTTGGGGCATTAATACTGGCTAACAACTTGGATACCTCTAGTAACGCTTGCCTGGATGGATCCTGTACCTGTGCATGATGCTCGGGAGCCTGGGGAGTAGGGGGGCACAGGCAGCGCTGCAGGCAGAACTACCCCTGCTAAAGGGGAGGGAGGGACCCCTGACTGCGTTGTGGGTGCCAAGGAGGCCAGGGATTTCCGGATATCAGCTAAGACCCCTTCCAGACCCAGAACCAGTGATGTAGTGGTGCCTACAGTTACGCCCTGAGGCACGGGGGAGGGGCTGCGACGAGGGCAGGAGGTTCTGGTAGGGCAATCTGTGCTGGGGGGCTGACCACTGCAGTGGGAGTCTGCTTAGAGGAGGCCGGAAACTGCGTTTTTCTATTCCTCTTGCGCTTGACCGGGGGGAAAGCAGCGCTGGGAGCTACATGGGACCACTTTGGGCGGCTGCTCCTATCCCCACCAACTTCTTTATCAGGTGACCCGTTAACCTCGACTGCATCATCTCTCCCCAATTTCTCTAGAACCAATCTTAGCAACTGGGATAATTCAGGATCCCTCCCATTTCTTTTTGGGGCGCTCGCCTTTTTTAGTGGCATGATCAAATGCAAACACAAGAAACCCCCCTACGGCTGAAATTGAAGAAGTATTTTTTTTTAATGTGTTATTGATGACCCTGCAAACAAGATGAATACAAACACAGTTAACAACTGAATTAAGAGGATAACAAGTCTTAAATATCTAACCCTGCCAAGAACAGCCAGATAATTAGTGCAACCACACAAGCTACACACACCCGTTGGCTGAATGCAAATGGGCCACTTCTTAACAATGGCTCATACACATAACGCGCTACACAGGCAGGTGGTCTAGCACCACGCTAAAACACGATAAAATACAATACAAATGCTATGAAAGACTGTAAGCCCCCAGAAGATAACCAAAGCTTTACATAAAAAATTTCTTGCTTGCCAGTAAACCATGAGCTTCAAGGAAATTGAGCCGAGGCAGAAGTTCCCCCTTTTTTACTAACAAAAGCAGAAACCTGAAATTCCCCAGAGGTCCTGTAAAGCGGGACTGCACAATCAGTACCATAAATCCACCGATCACAAAATTAAAACCAGAGCGATACACCAAGAACAATTAGCCCAGCGTGCATTCAGCAAAATACACTGCGCGTCAGGGGTCGCGCGGCCCACCACTGAAAATGCGCTGCCCACCACCTGGGAGTCCGACCCAGCGACCGGAACCCAAGCACTCCGCTGCGCGGAAAATATTTCGCCCCCACGTGGCTTAACAAAAAGGGGGCAGGGGGGGGCTCCAGCAAATCTGCAGAGCTTTCCCGAAAGATTCTACTTAGCCGGCTGCCCAAAAAACAAACATTCCCGGCGCTCAGGCATGGACCAGCGTGGTCAGCAAACGCTAGACTGGGCAGCCCTGTGCCCCTTATAAAATTACTATGCGTCTGACTGCGCGCTGCCAACAGTTTTAGAAAAAACGCGCCTGCAACGCGCTGCCCAGCTCCTGTACGATATCCCACGGCCGTCAACAGCGAAGCGGGAAAATCCAAGAAAAAGGAAGCAACCGAAGACGAAAAGAGGAAGCGGGAATCCACTGGTGAGTAATCCTCAATCGCGGGCTCCCGCAACAGGTAAAGAAGGACAAGCCTTCTTTGGGGGGGCTCTTAAATAGCCCCCCACTGGATTGCGGCGGCCAGACCCGACTAGAGGCCAACGCAGACCCAACGTCTGGGCCCCTGAAGTACTTCCGCCCGACGCCTCGCGAGGCGCGGGCGGAAGTCCGGCCGGTCCTGCGCACCTCCGGTGCGTCCAAAGGGAGGGCTGGGCCTCGGAGGCCCGACCCCTAATGGGCCTCGCCCCCCCACTTTGGGGAGGGCACTTTACCCTTCTCTCTAGTGTGCATGCTTTAGTGATAGGTGTTCCATGCAGGTCTGTGAGTGGTGTCCATGCATTGGTATGGCATGCAGGGCTTGACATTGGGATGAGTGAGGTGTGATTGTAGGGTGTTTGGGAAGTGGTGGAGTGATGGGAGTGGGGGTGAGGGTGGGGTTATGTGTTGGTATACAGGTAGGGGGTTAGTAGTAGTATAGAGTTGACTTACCAGAGTCCAGTCCTCCTGCTACTCCAGGTCAGGCCCTCAGGATGTATGATTATCAAGACTTGCTCCTCCCATGTTGTTAGTTGTGGGGAAGGAGGAGGGGGTCCACCGCCAGTCCTCTGTACAGTGAGTTGATGTTGTCCCTTGTTCTTGGGTGCTGTCCCACAACGTTGACCCTGTCCACGATCCTCCGCCATAGCTCCATCTTCCTAGCAATGGATATCTGCTGCACCTGTGCTCCAAATAGCTGTGGCTCTACCCTGATGATTTCCTCCACCATGACCCTTAGATCCTCCTCTGACAATCTGGGGTGTCTTCGTGGTGCCATGGGTGCTGTGTGAGTTGTGTAGGTGAGGGTGTGTAGGGTGATGTGTAGGGTGATGTGTTGGTGGGGGTGTGTGATGTGGGGTGCATGTGTGGTGTTGAGGTGTAGGTGGTGTGTGGCTCTGGATGTGTGTATGCGCTTGCTGTCCCTCTCTGTTGGCAGTAAAGGGATGTGGGTAATGTGGGTGTGTGTTTTATTGTTGTGTGGGTGTGATGTGTGTATGGGTGTCAGGTGTGTGTTATTTAAATTGGCCAATATAGTGTTGTTTTGAGTGCGGGGGTATGTACCGCCAATGGTTTACCGCCGTTGAATGTCCGCCGTGGTGATTCGTGGGTCATATTGTGATGGGCGTAGTTCTGTTGGCGTAACAGTGTGGGTTTTGATACCGCCAGTTTATCACTGACACTTGGTGGGGCGGAGTTGTGTATGTGGCTGAAGAGTGACGGGTTGGTGTGTGTGTGTCATAATATGGTGAACAGATATCCGCTGCGGAGGAGGTATGTAGCCGGCAGGCAGCATGACAGTAACTGGGATTTACTGCCAATGTCATAATGAGGGCCCTAGTGTGCACAGAGTCCAGGGTTCAATGTGCACAGTGCAATGTTCAACAGTTCCTGGGTAAGGTAAGTAAAGGATAGTTTTTGAGGTAAGTAACAAACTTACGGGTTCAATCTCCGGGTCAGAGGTAGCCCACCGTTGGGGGTTCAAAATAACCCTAAGCACCCAGCACCAGCAACACATGCCTGTTTAGTGGTAATGGTCAAAGAGGAGCCAAAATTACGTGGGCCCCCATGGAGACGGGGTACTCAGGTTCCGGTCTGCTTGCAGGTAAGTACCCGTGTTGTTGGAGGGCAGACCAGGGGGGGTTGAAGGAGCACTGGAGGTGCCCAAAGTAGGCACAAACAACACACTCCAGGCTTCAGGAATCACCCCAGATCTCCCTTCTGAGTGGAGGCAACACTCAAAAACCAAGCAAGAATCAACAAATTGATGAGGGTCACTTCACTGATCAGCCGATATCTCCCCAACCAGAAGGCGCAGCCAGACCTGAAGATACACCAACGACTGCCCGGACGTGACCTACAAGTGCGTCACGTTTAGTGGCTCTGCCCCCTCCAGTGGCCAAGTTATGTAAACACCCTGGTTACTGTCAGCTAACATCAGACAACCAAAAAAACAGCTTTCGTAGAGCTGAAAAAGGATCAGGAGGAAGCACCAGTTGAGGGACTTCAGGAACACCCTGGATCTCCTGCCAGAGTGCCCCCGTAGTCCTGTAAGCAGCCCTCAAAGAGACTCACCTCCAGCTTCAAAGGACTCTGTTGCGCACAGCTCCTGGATCTCCAACTCTCCCTGCAGCCGGCTGCCCTGCGCCCGGCAACGAGGAACCAGCTGTACTCCATGGGTCCCCAACCCCTTGCGTCCTCAACAGCCTAAGGGGACCACAAGGCACCATCTTTAAAACTGCAAACCAGCTCCTTTTCCAAGTGGCACACGGTGCAGGGGGTCCAGGCAACCACATGTTAGTTTCCAGATGCAAAAACTAAACCACCAAATGCTCTAATTTTTTAAGGTAGTTTGGTCGAGCAGTTAAGCCAATCTTGGAGAAGTACAAAGCATTTGTTGTACTGACAGTATCAATCATGCATCTCACACATTCAAAGGAATAACTCTAATCGAATTTATAAAAATACTTTTATATACATTTTAGGAACAAGATTATTAAAAAAGGTTAAGTACTTTTTAAGATATGGATTTTTTAAGTTTTAACAAATTACACACCATAGGAATCAATAAGCAGTCACTTTTTAAAATTGCGTATAAAATCACACAATTGTGTTTCCAGGGTTCGCTTTTACGGGTTGGTCGAGGTCACCAGTGGGCACACTGTGCCAGCTTGAGAGGTTCGGGTGGCTACCAGTTCCGGCAGGAGCCACATTAAAAAGTCTCTTGGAGCTTGTGCAGGGCCACCGCGGGGGAACCACTTGGAAAAGAGTGGTTCTCGCAGATTTAAAGGTGGTGCCTTGGGGTTCTCTTGTGGTTTTGAGGTCATGAGGGGTGAGGGACCCTTGGGGCACAGATGGTTCCTCCTTGCTGAGCGCAGGGGGGCCGGGTGCTGAGGGAGTTGTTGATCCAGAAGCTGTGCACAATGGAGCCCTTTGAAGCTGGAGGTAAGTCTATTTGAAGGTGGCTTACAGGACAAGGAGGGCACTCTGGCAGTTGGTCGGGGATGTTCCTGAAGTCCCTCGACTAGGGCTTCCTCCTGATCCTTTTTCAGCTGCAAGGGAGCTGGTTTTGCTATTGTTCAACTTCAGCTGACCAGTACCCAGGGTATTGTACGGTCCTGCCACCAGGAGGCACAGTGCCATCAAACTTGGCACATTTGCTGGGTTTTTCCTGGCGGTCATTTGTATGTCATCGAGTCTGGCTGTGGCTTCCGGTTCATGAGATATCAGTCAGTCAAGTGACCCTCACTGGGATGCTGGTTCTTGTTGGTTGCAGAGTGGTACCTCCACTCAGAAGGGAGATCGCGGGCGATTTGTGAAGCCTGGAGGTCCTCTGGGTCTCTTGAGGTCAGTCCAGTGTCCAGCTTCTCCGCAGCAGCGACTGTCAGGTCCTGGATGCAGGAGGCAGGGTTTGGCGCCTTTTCTTTGGGCAGCAGGTCCACAGATTCTCGAGCCTTGGATCTTCTTTGGGGGTAGTCTTCTTTGTCATTTCAAATCTGATTTCCTGGTCCAGCAATGCCCACTAAGTACTGAATTTAGTGGGCATTTTAGGGGGAACCTGGTAGTGTGCATGGGACACTTACCTTTGGGTGGCTACACCCAGTATAGTGACCACTTCCTGTGGGAAGGGTCACTGCCCTAAACCCAATTGGCTATTTTCCTTCCATCCAAGATGGCTGAAAATGAAATACAGAGGATAACTTGGAGGCAACACCTTAGGGGTGGTGCATTGGTCCCTCCAAAAGTGGGTGTTTTCAAAGGGGGAGGCCATCTGCTGCTAGCAGCAGGCCTGGGGGTCAGGGTTCAAGGGCGGTAGGCCCTTTGAAGCTCATCAGCCTTCCTGTGGGAGGGGCTGTTAGCACCTCCACCCAGGAGGGGCATTGTTTTACAAACCAGAGAGATAAGGCTCTCCCCCAAGCTTTGTATATTGGCTGTCTGGAGGTGGCAGGCTTGATAGAACCGGTCAGCAGCAATGCCAGGATAGTTCGCGTTTTCAGAGGGCACCTCTAAGGTGACCCCTGGGTACATTTTATAATAAATCCAGTACCGGTATCAGTTTGGATTTATCATTCTGAGTTGTTTGATACCAAACAGCCCAGAGTTCAGATTAGAAATTATGTAGATGGGAAACATGTGTTGACCAGTTTCCAGCACATATATTAAAATGGCTGCTCTGTTCACGCACTATGTCCCAGGTTTGGCAGGGACGCAGTGGGGGCATATTGCTCATGCAGCTATGCCCGCACATATAGTATGATGCACCCTGACTTAGGGCTGTAAGTCCTGGCAGAGGAGTGTCTCAACCATAGTGTATTCAGTGTATGGTGAACAGGACACACAGGTAGTGAGCCTTGTCGAGTTTGTGTTTCAGGTTTGCACCAGGACACTCAGCCCGCAATGGCAGTGATGGGAGCATCAGGATGCATGGCCCAAAAGGGAGGCAAAATCAGTGCTGCTGAACTCAGAGGCCTACCCTTAGTACCCCATGCCCTGGGTACCTAGGTACCCATTTACAAGGGACTTACAGTCATAGTTAAGAGTGTTTCCAATTACCTTTGCAATATTTTAGGGAAAGAACACTGGCACTGGACAACCTGGTTAGCTGGATCATAGTGACGTCCAGTCCAAGTTCCATTCAAAAGGTAGGCAAAAAGTGGGGGAGGGTACTGCAACAAGGTACCAGTTTCTCACACCAGTCTAGCATGGCCAGATAGCCCCAGTTGGCATTTTATGCTTCTAAGCAATATATTGTTTTTTAATCTTTAAAAATTCATATCTTGATTTCTGCCTATTACATTTTGTCATCTTGGTCTTGTTTTACTCATAAAATTAAGCTTTATTTTTCTAACCGGGTGCAGTGTCTTTGTGTTTTGTGTTTTCACTGTTCAGTTTTTGAAGTTTTGCACAAATACCTTATACATTGCCTCTTAAAGTTAAACCTGACTGCTGTGTGTGTGTGTATCTGCCTCACCCTGTCTAGGATTGTTGTTCCTGCTAGGATAGGGTGCACACCTCTGCCATACAGAAACCGTTTCTAACAATAGGAGTTCGCCTTTCTTCGCATTTGTTTGCATTTAAATCACTAATGGATAGCCTACACAGCTCTAAAGTACTTTTGACATGTTTCATATTGTGATTGCTACTGTAAGCTTATATTTCAAAGCAGAAACCGGCAAAGTTTATTTCCCCATTTTTACCTGATTTATCCTGAAAATACTGTCCAGACCAATGTCTTTCCAGAGTTTCAATAATCATAATAGAGCGTGGAGAGTTGATGTGCCTAAACTAGAGTAGTGCATGCAATGTTTATCTCACATTTGTATTCTAAGTAAGACAGCTCAGTGAGTGAATGATTTTGTTACAGAGGTTCCTGTGTAATCTATGGAATTCAAGTTACAATGATAGTGAAGTAGATGTAGTGACCTATGCACACATTGTAAACAGTTCCATCTAACAAGAAAGGCATAGGTTTGGAACTGCAAATATTTAACTAATATTTCATTTGTCTAAGAACTAAAACGTTGATTTAAGAGTGCAACTACAAACTCTATCAAGTGCCAAAAATTTTAGAATGTATTGTACTGTCTATATAAATGTTTATTATTAGTGTAATAACACACAAAATATTCATACTTGTGAAACTGAGTTGCGTTTCTTGTCTGTGCCGTTTGTATGGGTTCTGTCTGTCTGGCCTTGTCTGTGTAAGAAGGGGAAAAGGGCATTGACAAACTTTTGTAGTTCCTCTGTCTTCCATTGCTGAACACATTTTTTGTTGGTTTTAGGGCTTTGTGCACTTTTTCTTTGCCAGCTAACCAGTGGTAAAGTGCTAAAACATGGTAAAATTGGGCTACACCTGGTTGATACATTTAATTTACATGTACAGTCACTAGTATACGTAGTACATTCCTCAGTATATGGTACTACAAGTACCCAGCACATGTAAATTAAATGCTACTAGTGAGCTGCAGCACTCGTGCCACCATATAAAGTAGCCATCTAAACCATGTCTCAGGCCTGCCACTACACCCTGTGGTGGCACGCCCTAGAAATAAACCTTCTTCCAAGCCTAAACCTTATTTTTATTACTTGTAAGTCACCCCTAAGATAGGCCCTAAAGGCTGTTAGGGCAGAGTGCATGGCATTTGAAAAGTAGGACAAGAGAATTTAGGTTTTGCATGTCCTAGTAATGAAAAACTCCTAAACTCTTTTTTTCATTTTTATAAGGCATGTCTCTCCCATTGACTAATATGGGGTTATCTTATTACATTTGATAAGTTATAACATCAGATTGGGAGCAGATAAAGAAATTATGTTTGTACTCAAATTAATTGTAATTTAAATTTCTCTTTAACGGTAAGGTCGGATTTTAGATTAGAATTTGAAAATGCCACTTTTAGAAAGTTGCCATTTTCCTGTTTCCGGGGTCTTTCTAAGATTTCCCATCTTCCTGAGCCTGTTCATTGTTTCCCCATCAAGGACATACTGGGCCCATTCAGTCAGCAATGGGGCGTGGGTGTAGCTGGGAGAGGGTCTTTCAGGCAAGATGGCTGTATCCTGCCCTGATTACGTTTCTAGGGACCTTGCCCATAGCACACACAAAGGAACCTGACACAAGACCTGTAAAGCCTTTTGTCACTGTAGATAGTATGGAACTAAACCCAAGGGAAGGATTGACCAAAACCAGGTTTGGGAGTAGGTCAGGGAATTACTCCACACAAAGAATGGCACCAAGCATAAAAAAGAACCTTCAGAACCAATCATCAGAACGCATTTGAACCCATGGAAGATTAACAGGAAGGACTGCCCTGCTGCCAGGACTGCATTTCTGCTTGAAGGACTGCCTTGCTGTCTGAAGGACATTTGGACCTGCTGGCTGTGATCACCGGCTACCAAGAGTGACCCAAAAGAAAGTTGGCTAACATTCTCTGTGAGAGGGAACATGCTTCCAGGGGCCGTCCTACAACTGCCCAGATGAACAGCTGTAACTGGGCCTGAAATGGACCTGCTTGAGCCATACTGCTGGCCTCTGTGGGAGTGAGTCTTGATCCCCAACTGGTGCCCCCCCACCCAGGTTCTAGACCCCTGGCTAGCATTAGTGAGAGCTCCCACTGAAGAAAGCGGTGAAAATCCTGAAGTTTGGGCTGCAAGCGACCACAAACAGGCCTGTTTGAGCATAAACTCTTCCACACGCGATGGCTGCCAATGTGAAGTTTCAGTGCGACTCGCTCGTTGCACTGACAGTGATTGTCAGGACTGACCAGCAATGTGAGACCTGCACTTCATGCTACAGCAGTGACAGCAAGCAGTGACTGCCAACGCGAAGCTCCAGTGAAGACCGACTGTTCATGCTACAGCAACAACTGCCCACAATATTCAACCCGCTCTTTGTGCCGTCAGACTGCTCCTCGTACATTCCTCCCACACAAACTGAACTCTTTGCGTCAGGAATGGAGAATGTAACTTTTCAGCAGGACTAACCTGGGCACTGTATCAGGCCCACGCTCCATCGCGGTTGGCCTGAAAATGTGACTTTTCCTCAGTCCAGTGCAACTAGATATCCTTGAGTGGCACTTCCTCCTTCTTGATGCTATTTTCAAGAAGGCGGAAGTGCCACTCGAGGATATCTAGTTGTACTGATATCTCTGGTTCTACTGATTGGAATTTATTTATTTTTATGTCATTGTATTTATTAAAATCCACTTTGTTTTTCTAAATTGGTTTGGGATTTTTCTTGAGCTGTGTTTTCACTTTGTTACTGTTTGGGTGCTGCATAAATACTTTACACATTCCCTCCAAGTTAAGTCTGACTGCTCTGTGCCAAGCTATTAGAGGGTTAAGCACAGGTTAATTTAGTGACTTTTTCACCTGACAAGGATTGTGGTTGTTGTCGGAGTGGGGCTTCCATCCCTCTCAACAAATAACGCTATCACATGCCTGAAAGAAATTAGGTTGACATGTTGTTGAGTGCGGGCCTGCCCAATGTTAAGTTTTCCTTGCCTATAAGTGCAGGCCGGTGGTCCCTTCTTTTGCAACATCTCATCTCCTTGGATTGAAGAAGTGGTGGTACTACTATGTACCACAAATGTGATCTGATCCCTTGGCCCTACTTTTGGCCTTTTGTATTTCTCGAATGGCCCCATGTCATCTGCGGTGCAGGCAGTACTGGTGGAGTGTGTTGATTTGCTCTCAGTGACTCCCATCTTTATCCCCTCTCAGCCCAGTCCAATCTACCCTTCACAAACCTGCTTCATTGTCAGCAGGAGACCAATATCATGGGTCCATCATGCACATAACTCAGCTCCAAACCTGTCTCACTATGTACTAACTCAACAGCACATAGAGATCAAGCAATTCTCTCATGCCACCATACATCAGTACACATTAGACAATTCCTATCACTCTCCATGCACACAGATCGGCTTAAGAGACCGTCTTCCCTAAGTGTCTGCACTTCAACAGCACATGAAGATCAGACCATGCCTACGCATCACCCTACAATAGAACACATTAGACAAAACTCCTGTCACTATCAGATGCCCAATATGTCACTAAGTTGTATAGTTGGCTACGTTGTTGCTCCCAGAATGGCACATTATGTTAGGTTGTACTGATAAACTACATCATAAAGCAGTGATACTCAAAGTACGGCCTGGGGGCCGCATGGCCCTCCTGACCTTTACATGTGCCCCCCACCCACCCGTCAAAAGTAGCACTGGGCTGCTGTTTTCAGTCCTGTATTTAAAGCTTTAATTGAAGTTCATGAAAGGTACTAACTAGGTTATCCTGCACAACCTAACTTTAAGAACCACCTTTCTTTTTAAAGACGTCTTGCAGCAAAAGTGTAAAAATATGATAAGTTATTTTCAGATTTCAAAGACTGTAGTTCATTAACATGAAGAACCGTTTCTCTCTAATACATCACTTTATACCAGTGCACTGAGAAGTATTTTTTTGCAATACTTTTCAAACATGAATTTGCATTCATTAATCCCCCCCAACACCCTGTAAATAATCCAAGCCAGTTGTTAAGTGCACATTTTGGGCTGGGATCCTATAATACATGAAAAAGAGTAGTTTATTAAATCAAACGCACAAGAAGTTTTTGTACATTGCACACACAGAAGTCTTGTATTTCAATTATTTCAATGTCATTTTATATATGATAATGAAGAATAAGGAGGGAAGGTGAAAGTAAACAATTGCCTAGCATCACATAATTTAGGGAAGCTGGGAATAATCCCAGGTTTTCTGGTTTGTCATTAAGCAATCCAGCCAATGGCTGTATATAGTTCACACCGACCCCCCCTCCCCCCCCCCCCCCAACTTCCTTGTTTTAAGCCCCCTCCCCCAACCGTCACCCTTCTATTATCAATGCGGCCCTCGGTCGCATCTCAGATAAACCTTTTTGGAGTCTGAGAAAATGTTTGTGAGTATCCATGTCCTAAAGCAATGTTCAGAACCTTCAGGAAGAAGCAATGAAACCAATCACAATCACAAACACACAGAATGGCATCGAAGTCACAGAGTATTTGTAGAAGTATTTATATAGCGCTTACTACCCCTGACATAGAAAGATTTTTCAAAATGCAACAACTACTCGAAAGTGAGCAATGAACACCCAGGCGGTTTTTACTGTTGATGTCTCTGGCATTGTAAAGAAATGGCTCCCTGTTGCAGTTACCCCCCACTTTTTGCCTGATACTGATGCTGACTTGACTGAGAAGTGTGCTGGGACCCTGCTAACCAGGCCCCAGCACCAGTGTTCCTTCACCTAAAATGTACCATTGTATCCACAATTGGCACACCCTGGCATTCAGATAAGTCCCTTGTAACTGGTACTTCTAGTACCAAGGGCCCTGATGCCAAGAAAGGTCTCTAAGGGCTGCAGCATGTCTTATGCCACCCTAGAGACCCCTCACTCAGCACAGACACACTGCTTACAAGCCTGTGTGTGCTAGTGAGAACAAAATGAGTCAGTCGACATGGCACTCCCCTCAGGGTGCCATGCCAGCCTCTCACTGCCTATGCAGTATAGGTAAGACACCCCTCTAGCAGGCCTTACAGCCCTAAGGCAGGGTGCACTATACCATAGGTGAGGGTACCAGTGCATGAGCACTGTGCCCCTACAGTGTCTACACAAAACCTTAGACATTGTAAGTGCAGGGTAGCCATAAGAGTATATGGTCTGGGAGTCTGTTTTACACGAACTCCACAGCACCATAATGGCTACACTGAAAACTGGGAAGTTTGGTATCAAACTTCTCAGCACAATAAAGGCACACTGATGCCAGTGTACATTTTATTGTAAAATACACCACAGAGGGCACCTTAGAGGTGCCCCCTGAAACTTAACCAACTATCTGTGTAGGCTGACTGGTTCCAGCAGCCTGCCACACTAGAGACATGTTGCTGGCCCCATGGGGAGAGTGCCTTTGTCACTCTGAGGCCAGTAACAAAGCCTGCACTGGGTGGAGATGCTAACACCTCCCCCAGGCAGGAGCTGTGACACCTGGCGGTGAGCCTCAAAGGCTCACCCCTTTGTCACAGCCCAGCAGGGCACTCCAGCTTAGTGGAGTTGCCCGCCCCCTCCGGCCACGGCCCCCACTTTTGGCGGCAAGGCTGGAGGGAACAAAGAAAGCAACAAGGAGGAGTCACTGGCCAGTCAGGACAGCCCCTAAGGTGTCCTGAGCTGAAGTGACTCTAACTTTTAGAAATCCTCCATCTTGCAGATGGAGGATTCCCCCAATAGGGTTAGGATTGTGACCCCCTCCCCTTGGGAGGAGGCACAAAGAGGGTGTACCCACCCTCAGGGCTAGTAGCCATTGGCTACTAACCCCCCAGACCTAAACACGCCCTTAAATTTAGTATTTAAGGGCTACCCTGAACCCTAGAAAATTAGATTCCTGCAACTACAAGAAGAAGGACTGCCCAGCTGAAAACCCCTGCAGCGGAAGACCAGAAGACGACAACTGCCTTGGCTCCAGAAACTCACCGGCCTGTCTCCTGCCTTCCAAAGATCCTGCTCCAGCGACACCTTCCAAAGGGACCAGCGACCTCGACATCCTCCGAGGACTGCCCCTGCTTCGAAAAGACAAGAAACTCCCGAGGACAGCGGACCTGCTCCAAGAAAAGCTGCAACTTTGTTTCCAGCAACTTTAAAGAACCCTGCAAGCTCCCCGCAAGAAGCGTGAGACTTGCAACACTGCACCCGGCGACCCCGACTCGGCTGGTGGCGATCCAACACCTCAGGAGGGACCCCAGGACTACTCTGATACTGTGAGTACCAAAACCTGTCCCCCCTGAGCCCCCACAGCGCCGCCTGCAGAGGGAATCCCGAGGCTTCCCCTGACCGCGACTCTTTGAACCTAAAGTCCCGACGCCTGGGAGAGACCCTGCACCCGCAGCCCCCAGGACCTGAAGGACCGGACTTTCACTGGAGAAGTGACCCCCAGGAGTCCCTCTCCCTTGCCCAAGTGGAGGTTTCCCCGAGGAATCCCCCCTTGCCTGCCTGCAGCGCTGAAGAGATCCCGAGATCTCTCATAGACTAACATTGCGAACCCGACGCTTGTTTCTACACTGCACCCGGCCGCCCCCGCGCCGCTGAGGGTGAAATTTCTGTGTGGACTTGTGTCCCCCCCGGTGCCCTACAAAACCCCCCTGGTCTGCCCTCCGAAGACGCGGGTACTTACCTGCAAGCAGACCGGAACCGGGGCACCCCCTTCTCTCCATTCTAGCCTATGTGTTTTGGGCACCACTTTGAACTCTGCACCTGACCGGCCCTGAGCTGCTGGTGTGGTGACTTTGGGGTTGCTCTGAACCCCCAACGGTGGGCTACCTTGGACCAAGAACTAAGCCCTGTAAGTGTCTTACTTACCTGGTTAACCTAACAAATACTTACCTCCCCTAGGAACTGTGAAAATTGCACTAAGTGTCCACTTTTAAAACAGCTATTTGTGAATAACTTGAAAAGTATACATGCAATTTTGATGATTTGAAGTTCCTAAAGTACTTACCTGCAATACCTTTCGAATTAGATATTACATGTAGAATTTGAACCTGTGGTTCTTAAAATAAGCTAAGAAAAGATATTTTTCTATATAAAAACCTATTGGCTGGATTTGTCTCTGAGTGTGTACCTCATTTATTGTCTATGTGTATGTACAACAAATGCTTAACACTACTCCTTGGATAAGCCTACTGCTCGACCACACTACCACAAAATAGAGCATTAGTATTATCTCTTTTTGCCACTATCTTACCTCTAAGGGGAACCCTTGGACTCTGTGCATGCTATTCCTTACTTTGAAATAGCACATACAGAGCCAACTTCCTACAGGCATTAAAAGGAGTATTAAGCAAGCATTAAAACAAGCATTCCCTGCAGATTGCTCAAGTCCAGTCAGTCGTCCACAGCTTGCAACAACATACAGCGCATCTTTACAAGTCCAAAACTGCCCCAATTAGCAAACCTCGGCATTTTGTGTAACTGCCTAATTCACTAAGGGGCCAGTTTTATTCTGGTGCCTTTGTCCTGTCCGAGTCCGACTGCGCACGAGTACAAGGACCAGTGACCGAGGCATGGATGAGTGATGAGTGAGCATGGATGGAATGATGAAGGAGTGCTTGGGTGGAATCATGGCTGTTCACTTCTGCTGGTGGGGGGGGGGGGGGGGGGGGGGGGGGGGGCAGGCTGGCCTGAACCCTCGCCCGGGAGAACGGCTGACGAAGGGTTAATGCAACGCACTTACAATTATTAATGCATCAGTCCCTCTGAAAGTGATGTCATTTGTGGCGGATACTCGGAGTAAAGAGTACTGGACCTCCCACCCCTCACCTATCCCGCGAGCCACAGTTCAAGTTGCTGTTTGCAGTGTGATGTTGTTGCAATCCCTTATCCCGAGAGGACCCTGATATGGGTGTCAGGTGCAAAGAGGCCATTTCTCTTTGTTAATCACGCGCATTCCTATGCACAGGCATAGACTTTGAGTTGAATATTCCATTAAACGGGGCCTTGTTCCCAGCCCAGTGGGTGTGAGGGAGGGGCACCCTAATTTGCCTCTAATTACACCCCCTGCCTGTTTCCACCACGAAATGTGTTCCCCCTCGTTAGGATCCGGAAGCTTTCTGGGCTACAATTGCTGTAAAAAGACAGTGACTAAGAGCGCATTTCTAGAAAATACCGACAAATGCCCCCCAGCTGCGAGATCAGTGAAATTTGCAAAAAGAAACAGAAAAAACATTACACCGCTCCCCTCTAGAGCGCGACTTGGTAAAAAAGAAAAGTGCGCAAACCCACATGAAGGCGCGCCTAAATCCCCTCTCCTGGGTAATTTGTTGAGCTGGGTGTGCCCAAGGGCAGGCTGGCAGCTGCGCCGGGGCTCACCTTCTGAGAGGCAGACAGCGGCCAGCAGCAGGCTCAGCAGGGCCAAGGCTCGCGCGTCCATGGTGGCCACTGGTGCACGTTGTGCTCTCTAGCAGGGTAGCTGTACAATCGCGGGCCGCACGCCAGGTCCCGCCGCCGCACACAGGAAAAGAAGGTCTAGCCTTCTTTGGGGGGGGGGGGGGGGGGCTTTAAATAGCCCCCCACCAGTATGCGCCGGCCGGAACCGGAACCGGCGCACGGCGAACGCCGGTGTTCTGACGCTTGACGCTCCCCCGTCCGAATCTGCACCCCCTACGTCAGAGGGTGCTTGTTCAGTCAGCTCCTTCCTGAATGTTTCAGCTCGGGTGCCCGTCTCCGCTCCCCCAGCACGATGTTGCGCATGCGCGAGCGCTCACAGCAACACAGATTCAAACGAGGTGTTTAACCCCGTCGCTGCCAATGTTTAACCCCTTCGCTGCCAGGACTTTTCCTTCTCGGGTGCCAGGGATTTTTTTGTTTATTTGGGGATCTTCGCCTTTAGGCCCTCATAACTTTTTGTCTATATAAGCTACGCAAGCCAAATTTTAGTCCTTTTTTCCCCACATCCCAGGGATTCTACAGGTACCCAGACTTTTTGGGTTCCCCTGAAGGAGACAAAGAAATTTGCCAAAATGCAGCAAAAATTTCGTTTTTTCAAACAAGTGAAAAAAGGGCTGAAGATGAGGGCTCGTGTTTTTTCCTTGAAAATGGCATCAACAAAGGGTTCGCGGTGCTAAAATAACCATCTTCACAGCTTTCAGGAACGGGCAGACATGAATCAGAAAACGCAGTTTTTCAACCAATTTTGGCATTTTACTGGGACATACCCCATTTTAATGTAGACAAAATTTATAATTCACCAAGGGGTCATTTGTGTAGATCCTACAGTGTTTTCCTACTGAAATAACAACATAAATAAAAAATAATAAAATTGACGTAAAAAAAAAAACAACTGTTTTTCTCCACGTTTTACTCTGTAACTTTTTTCTGCGAAGTTAGATTTTTTAAAGCAATATACTGTTACGTCTGCTGGACTCTTCTGGTTGCGGGGATATATTGGGCTTGTCGGTTCATCAATAACCCTAGGTACCCAGAGCCAATAAATGAGCTGCACCTTGCAATGGGTTTTCATTCTATTCCGGTCGTACATCAATTCATTTGCTGAAATATAAAGATTGAAAGATAGGATTCAAGAAAACCTTTGTATTTCCAAAATGGCCACAAGATAAGGTGTTGAGAAGCAGTGGTTATTTGCACATCTCTGAATTCCGGGGTCCCATACTAGCATGTGAATTACAGGTCATTTCTCAAATAGATGTCTTTTTTACACACTGTCTTACATTTGGAAAGAAAAAATGTTGAATAAGACAAAGGCCAATAACACTTGTTCTTCTATTCTGTTTTCCCACAAGTCTCCCGATAAAAATGGTACCTCACTTGCGTGGGTAGGCCAAGTGCCTGCGACAGGAAACGTAACATGGACACATCACATTTTTACATTGAAATTTTACGTGTTTTTTGCAAAGTGCCTACTTGTGGATTTGGGCCCCTAGCTCATTCAGCACCTAAGAAAACCTAGCAAACCAGGACATTTCTTAAAACTAGACACCTATGGGATTACAGAATGGGTTGGCTTGTGGGGCACTCACCAAGTTCCTTTACCCAGAATCCTTTGCAAACCTCACAATTTGTCCCAAAAAAACCATTTTCCTCTCATTTCAGTGACAGAAAGTTCTGTAATCTGAGAGGAGACACAAATTTCCTTGCACCCAGCGTTCCCCCAAGTGTCCTGATAAAAATGGTACTTCACTTGTGTGAGTAGGCCTAGCACCTGCAACAGGAAATGCCCCAAAACACAACGTGGACACTTCACATTTTCCTAAAGCAAACAGAGCTGTTTTTAGCAAAGTGCCTAGCTGTGGATTTTGTCTTCAAGCTCAGCCGGCACCTAGGGAAACCTACCAAACCTGTGCATTTCCCCCAAGTCTCCCGATAAAAATGGTACCTCACTTGTGTGGGTACTCCTAGGTCTTGCGACAGAAAAACCCCCAAAACACTATCTGGACACATCAAAATTATTAAATACAAAACTACCTGTTTTGGTGGGGAGGGGGGGCACCTGCGTTTTTGTTCCTGGATTCAGCAGCCATCTAGGAAAACCTACCAAACCCAGACATTTCTGAAAAATAGACACTAGAGGGAGTGCAGGGTGGTTTGACTTGCGTGGATCCTCCAATGTTTTCTTATCCAGAATCCTCAGCAAACCTCACATTTAGCTAAAAAATCTAAATTTTCCAACATTTCTGTTTGGGATCACCCCACCGGGACAAATTTCCTACCACCCAATGTTCCCCTCAGTCTCTCGTTAAAAATGATCCCTCACTTGTGTAGGTGGGCCAAGTGCCTGTGATAGGGAAGAGCCAAAAACATGTGGAAATCGAGGGGGAAACAAAGCGGGTCCAAAAAGGCAGATTGAAATAAAAAAAATGTTGTCTGACAAATGCAGCATAATTTTTATCGGTATAGATGAGACAATGTTGAGAGGTAGGAGGTTTGTGTATTCCTGCAGATTCCGGAAGGTTCCATCACAAAAATGTAGTAGAAATGTGTGATTCCCAGCAAAGTTGGAGGTTTGCAAGGCATTGTGGGAAAGAAAATGGTGTGGGGTGTATGTGAAGCACACTATCCTGGAATCAACTAGATGTTAAGTTTTCAGATGTGTCTAGGTGTTGTGGATGTTTCTAAATGGCAGCGTCCCAAAGTCCAAAAAGCGCAGCCCTCAACATTCCAAGTGGCACACTTTTGAGAGTTACCAAGCTCTCATGGCCCAAACGTAAAACCAAGACCCAAAATAATTGGGGGGGGGGGGCAGGAATGGCCTAAAAGTAATTAGGCCCCACCGGGAGTGACCCTTGACTAAGGGGTGGCTCCCCACATATAAAAAATAAAAAAGAAACAAAAAAATAAGTTATCCCTGGTCTCTAGGGGTTTTCTGCCCACCCTGGGGGCAGATCGTCCTAATTATATTAGGCCGATCTGCCACCGTGGGGGCAGAAATGGCCTACAAATGTTTTGCCCCTCCTTGGGAGCGGCTGTTGCACAAGGGGCCACTCCCCTTCTGAGTAACTATAAAAACAATAAAAATTCCCTGGTGTCTAGTGGTTTCTGCCTCCCTGTGGGCAGTAATGGCCTAAAAATAATTTGCCCCCCCCAGGGGGTGACCCTTGCCTAAGGAGTCACTCCCCACATATAAAAAAATATATATATATATATATCCCTGGTGTCTAGGGGCTCATATTAGGCCGATCTGCCCCCATGGGTTGGTGGGACTGGGCAGAAATGGCCTAAAAATGTTACGGGCCCCTAGGGAGCGACCCTTGCCCAAGGGGCCGCTCCCCTTATGTGTCAGCATGCTAAAAAAATAAAATTCCCTGGTGTCTAGTGGTTTCTGCCCCCAGGTGGGGCAGAATTGGCCTAAAAATAATTTGGCTCCCGGGGAGTGACCCTTGCCTAAGGGGTTGCTCCCCACACATAAAAAAAATAAATAAACAAAAAAATTATCCCTGGTGTCTAGGGGCTTTCTGCCCCCGGGGGCAGATTGGCCTAATTATATTAGATCTGTCTGCCACCAGGGGCGGCAGAAATGGCCTAAAAATAATATGGACCCCTAGGGAGCGATCCTTTCCCAAGGGGCTGCTCCCCTTATTGACAGTACCTAAAATAAAAATTCCCTGGTGTCTAGTGGTTATTTCGGCTGCCCAATCGCATTGCGATCAAACAGCAGAAATGCTGTGAGAGACAAGAAAGGTAAGGTCTTTCCTTTCCTTTCTTGTCCCTCCCGCCCCACCTCCCGGTCGGAAGAGAAATGCAAAAGCATTTCTCTTCCGGTGTTCTAGCTGTCTGCGCATTCCCGTCTGTCTGCGCATCCCCGTCTGTCTGCGCATCCCCGTCTGTCTTCGCTCCCCCTGATGTCAGAGGGTGCTCAGGAATACCGCTGCTGCCTGTATGTTTGAGTTTGTACGTCTGTCGGTGCCTCCCCAAACGTGATGTTATACAGGCATATCGCTGGATGAAATACTTATCCTTGCAAGGTCACACAATCTGTCCAATAGTCGCAGAGGACATGGATGCTGCCCTAGCGCGATCTGCTCCGGCACCAGGCCAGGCCAAATTGGGCCCAGTAAAGGAAGAACGGGTTGACGCCGTCCAAGGATGCTACAATCAGCCGCATGTGGCTCGACCACCGAGACTGGAGAAAAAGAGGTACGGTAGCTGTGGTCTAGAGCACAGGATACCAGGAATATGCCCTGCCAAGGGAAAGAACTTCTCCAAATGTGATAAGCCCAACGATTTTGCCAAAGTTTTCTGAGGGAGGTGGCCCAGATCCGTGACCATGTTGGCCCGGAAGGCGGCAATAAAGCAAGTTACGCCAGACGATGGCACTGGGATGGTGGCGGTTGACGCATACCCAGGCAACAAACCCTACGAGGATGATGAAGATAAGGAGATATTTGTTGTTTCGTTTGCTGACAGGTTGGACCAGAGGTGGAGACCACCACCCATGTGTACCATAACGGTAAATGGCACGACAGTGCTCATAGACACTGGGGCGTCAGTAAACGTTATGGATGTGGAACAATACAGCAAGATATCTCCCCCACCAGAGCTCACACCATGCTGGACCAAGATATATGCCCATAGGGGCGTGGACCCTTAACCCCGGCGAGGGGCGATAGAGGTTACTGTTGGTAGTGAGCGCCGTTCGACACATGCCAAATGCCATGTGTTGGAAGGCAAGAAAGGAACCCTTCTCCGATGCCACACGGTGGAAGACCTGGAGCTAGTGTTTTTCGCCTGGCAAGTCCACGACTCCCTGGCTGAGGCGGTGCTGGCCCATTTCCCGGAGTTGTTTCAAGGGCTAGGAAAACTGAAAGGAAAGTAGTTCCAGTTACATGTTGATCCTGCAGTACGACCCATTGCCCTAAAGCACCGGCGGGTGACTTTCCACTTACGAGCCCAGGTGGAGAGTGAACTACAGACAATTGAGGAGTGGGGGTCATAGAGAAGGTGACCGGCCCGACGCCCTGGGTGTCGCCACTCGTCATCGCCCCAAAGCCTAAGCAGCCTGACACCATTCGCCTGTGTGTGGGCATGCGCCTTCCCAACATTGCCATAAATTGAGAACGCCACATCACACCCACCATGGATGATATTGTTGTGGATCTTAACAGAGCCCAGTGGTTCTCTAAGTTGGACCTATACTCGGGATACCATCAGCGGGAGCTAACCCCAGAAAGCCGTAACGTCACCACATTCTCAAACCAGGTGGTGCTGCGACGTTACAAGTGCCTTAGCTTTGGGGGCTCTTCGGCCGTGCATATCTTCCACAATGCCATACGGGAGACACTGTCCGGTTTGACCGGTGTCATTAATCGACATCTTAATTTTCTCCAACACGTTAGAGGAACATCAAAAACAGCTGAGAGCCACTCTCCAGAGGTTAGCAGAAGCAGGACTAACGTTGCACCGGAAGAAATGCGCCTTGTACCACAACTCCATTGAATTTTTTTGGTTACATCTTTGCAAGGGAACTTCTGAAGGTTGACCCCAAGAAAGTAGAGGCCATCCAAGGAGCAGCCTTACCTCGCAACGCCACTGAAGTCAGGAGCTTCCTCGGTATGGCAACGTACTATGGGAGGTTCATCCCCAATCTGGCCACACTTTCCGAACCTCTTCGACAGCTCACGAAGGCCAACACCCCGTGGGAGTGGGGCATAGAAGTGGACAAGGCGTTCCAAGCAGTCAAAAGTTCACTGTTGGACTCTGTGGTCATGGCATACTTCCACCCGCACAAGAAAACGGAAGTCATGGTGGACTACAGCCCCATTGGGCTCGGAGCCGTATTGCTGCAGGACAGAGCCAACAGCAGTGGACGCCAGTGGCCTATGCCAACATGGCCCTCTCGGCAACGGATGCCCGGTATGCGCAAATTGAGCTGGAAGCGCTGGCCATACGACGGGCCTGTCAGCATTTCAACTTGTATTTTTGAGGGCACAAATTTATGATGGTTACCAACCACAAACCACTGGTATCCCTCTTTGCGGGCACGGCCCGAATTGCCCTGCCAAGAATTGAAAGGTGGGCGGTGCTCCTCCAGCCCTACCGGTTTTACATTGTCTACTGGCCTGTAGTCAACAATCCTGCAGATTACTTATCACGCCATCCGTTGCGGCCACGCTCGCAGGTAGAAGAAGAGGAGGAGGATGGACGGACAGAGAGTTTCGTAAACATGATTGTGAACCTAGCATGTCCCACAGCGCTGATGGTGACGGAGATCATTGATGCCTCAATCCGAGATGCAGTCATCGGCTGAGCCAATCGGTCATGGAAATGTTTCCTTGACAAGAAGTACGATTTTGACTCTGAGGAGCGCAAGACGATGCAGTGGATTTTGAATGTGAGGGCTGGAGCTCTCTGTGAGTCCAGAAGGTCTTCCTCTCCAGGGCCAGCGCTTAGTAATACCCCGCAGTCTACACCTTAGAGTTGTAGAATTAGCTTACCAGGGTCATCAGGGGACAGCGAAGACTGTTTGCGTGAGAAGGTGTGGTTCCCCAGGATGAACGCCATGGTAGATGACCTGATACCAACAGGTGATCCCTGTGCGATCACCGCTCGAGATCCCGTCCTTGCTCCAGTGATGACCAAACCTCCCAGCACTCGACCATGGCCCCGGGTAAGCCTGGATTTTGGTAGTTTTCCTGATGGATGGCTGACGGCTGTCATGACTGACTTGTGCGCCTGGTTCCCGATGGTGGAACTGGTGACGTCCACGGCATTTGAGCATGTCCATCCTGTCTTGGAGAAGGTTTTCGCTCTCCTGGGTCTGCTGGAGGACATAACAATGGACAATGGTCCTCCATTTCACGGCCAGGAGTTTCAGGTTTTGTTCGCCATATCACACTGGTGAATTACCCCTCAATAACCCCAGGCAAACGGGGATGTTGAGCACTTCATGTGGACTTTGAACCCTGCTTTACGAACTAGAGTAAGTCAACAAGAGAACGCCAAGATATGCCTGCATGCGTTCCTGAGGGCATACCGGCAGACACCCCATAGCACGACGGGGTGTGCCCCGGCAGCGTTGATGTTTCTTTCGCCACCACAGGACTGCAGATACGCTGATGAGCAGTGGAAACCTACTGAATTGGATATACTCAAGACGCAGGAGAAGCGAAAACAGACCAATGTCTAGGCCAGCAAGAGGAGAAGGGCGAAACATTCTGACCTAAAAGTGGGGGAATCCGTCATTCTGAAGGATCGCCACCCAGGTTGGAAGTTCCGTACCCCTTTTGAACCTGACATCTAGATAGTCGAGAAGAACGCTGGGACCATCGCTGCTGCCACAAAAGTGGGGCGTCAGGTGACCCGGAATGTGTCTTGGTTCTTGAGGGTGGAGCCTTGGGATGGCGATTCAGGAGCTGACCCGCTGGAGGAGAGTGGCGAAGAGCTTGAAGGAGGCTACGTTTCACAGCCAAGTTCTCCAGATGAATGCTGACCAGGAAGTGACGGAGGTCCCAGCAGAGATCTCGAAGGGTCCTGTTCCCCATATCGGGGACCCGCACGAGGGCTGAAGCAGAGCGGGAGAAGTGAAAGGTACGACCTGCTGCCCAACCCTGAACCCAGCCAAAGTCTTAAGAGACTTCATGTGTTTAAAAGAAAAGTGACTGGTGTGCATGTACAGCCAATAACTCCTGCTGTTATCTTCTTTTCCTTTCTCTCTCTTTTCTTTTGTATCTCTGGTTGTTATTGTTATTCATATGCCTTGTTCGAGGGTGAATGTTTTTGTAGTAGTTCACTAAAACATGTGGGGGAAGTAGACAATCACCCGGGCTCTCCCCTACATTGTTGCCTGCTCTGTGACACCATACGTTGTCCGGGGCGGAGGTTATAAAATAAAGAGGTGCCCGGCTTGCGCGGTATTGGCACACTAGTTAACTGTACAGCTTGCTCCAACGAGGTTTTGTTCCCCCATTAGGCCGTACAGTCCACAGTCAGCGCGACGCACCCAGCCGTGCTACAGTAACTAGAACCTCCGCCCCGCCATGCAGTTATGTCATCGAACATTTTCCTACAAATGTTATGGCCACACATCAATTTTGTTATAACAGATGTAATGAGTGCTGTAATATATGGGTTAATTATCAGCGCACGGCGAGTGCACAAGTTATATTTAACCTCTATCATATTATTTTACTTTTAGCCCTGCGGAAGTGGTGGTCTCCAGGGTGTGGGGGCTAGGCGCAGCCCTTGCATAGTTACTAAGCTTAGCCCTGGGGAGGTGGTGGTCTCTTGGGCTTCTAAAAGCACTAGTAGGGGGGATCCTGTGTGCCCCCATCCTATTTTTAAGCCATAATGCCCTGAGGACCTGGCCAACCCTGGGGAAAAAAAACTGTGAAACTTGGGAGACCATTTTTTTAAACCTCTGCAAAATCTACAGATCCAGCCGCAGATTTTGCAGATATTTAAAAACAAAATACCTTTAAGCCCTGGTGGGGTCCCAGGGGGACCCCTGGACCAAAGCTAGTCTGTTAGACTATACATATCCCGTTACATTTTCTTTTTATGTTTTTATTGGGACTCTGGGAAGCTGAATTCCACTGGTGCCTGGAAGAATGTATGGGATTTAGGAGTGTACGTACGTCTGATGTCTTAGGGGTCACCTCCTCTCCATTCTTAGGTCTGCACTACCCACAGTGCATTTACTGCCTCTGCAATATATACAGCATACCTTTTGGGGTTTGTAGCCTATTCATTGCTTGCTGTTGGACCGGACGCAAAAACGACAAGGTGATGGATGGAATGCTTGAATTAATCCCGGCCCATGGAAATTGCTCGGGCAGCATCCCATTACAACATTTCTTTTGCCCACCATGCCACCATATCACCCCAGTTTGGAACCTGCCATATGCAAAGCAGTTTTTACCCTACTGCTCAAGGAACAGTCCAGCCTGAAATGCCAGGCCAGATCCTCCCTGGACCATAAACAAGCATTCTGGGACCGTTTTTAGGGTATCACCACCTATGGGCCAGGCTAGCTTGAATTCAGTGGCACAGTGACCACAGGATAAACATCTGGGCATAAGCTTCCTACGTAGGGCAACACCACACCACTCCACTTTACACTACTCCTCCCTACAACACTCTACATCACTTCACTCTGCAACACTCTGCTCCACTCTATGCCCTTCTACTCCATGCAAGCCTCACTTCATACCGTGCTACTCCACTCCAAGACACTCCACTGTAAGACTTTCTATGACACGGCTCGCCACTCCACTCCACACCGCTATACTCCATTCTACCCCACTCCACTCCAATTCAATACAACCCAATCTACCCCACTCCACTGCACTACAATCTATGCCACTCCACTCAAACCTTCCATTTCAATCTACCATACTCTAAATTACCCAATCTACTCTGCTCCAGTGTATCACACTCCATGTTAACCTACCCCCACTCTACTTCAGTCCAATCCACCCCACTGTACTCCACTACAGTTTAGCCCACTCCACTCTAATCCCCTTTACCACTCTGTATTTAACCTCAATCTACCCCACTTCACTCCAATCAATCCCACTAAAAATGTACCACACACCACTGCAATCTAACCCACTCCACCCCAATCTACGGCATTACAGTCTAGTGCAGTATACTCCACTACAATCTACTTCACCTCAATTTACTCCACTATACCCTATTCTTATCCACTCCAACCTACACTATTCCACTATAATCTAACCCACTTCAAACTACTCCACTCCAATCTACTCCAGTATACCCCAATCCACTATTCCCCAATTTACCCCATTCCAGTGTATCTCAGTCCACTCTACTGCAGCCTACCCGGATATACCTCAATCCTATCTACCGCAATCAGCACAGACTTATTCCTTTGAGACGTGCATCAGCTGCAAGGTGCTTCATTTGCATCTATCTTTACTTATATAGCTGAGCTGTTGTCTTAATGTATCAATGCTCATGCTGTATGACAGTTTATTCACACCTCATGATAGTATATTTCATTAGTGTGTAGCTCACTCTTGCAGGGATGCATTTCTTGCACTTACCTTGTTGGAGACTCAATAGTAGCCAAGCCTGGTTTGTGTTTATGTAACTTTCTTGACATAGAGAGGTAGGCCTCTTTTTGCCCTTGGTTGTGTGACCTTAGCTGTTCTTGCTAGTCCAGTTGATGCCTTGTTATTTGTTGTTTAGCAGGGCTCCTTCTCTGCCCCACCATCTCCTAGCACCGTTTTTGGTCTGCAGTTGCTCTTTTCATTGCTCAGCTCGGCCCCTAGGCACTGTTACTCGATGCTTGTTGTCGGTTATGTCTTGGCTGGTGGGTCTGTGTGTTTCTTTTGTACTCTTTGCATTTTATTTTGCCCTTTTATTGTTGTCCTACTGCTACTGCATTGACTTAATAGTGTCTTATTCAAATTCCAACATGTAGTCCTCTTTTGTACTTGGTGTACTCCTCTGTGTCTATGGCCGGAATATTGCTATTCCTCTTTTTCTCATAAGTCCATGTATATCTGTGGGTTCCAGTATGGCTCCACTCCACTCAATGCAACTGCAAGCCACACAGTGCCACTTCACTATACTCAGTGCCTCACCACTTCACACCTCACACCACATAATGACTACACTCCATGCCACTATACTCCAAGCCACACAATGCCACCCTACACCACACAATTACACCGCTCTTAATACCACACCACACAATACCAACTCCACTCCACCAGCACTAAGCCACTCCACCCTACACCACTGATCTTCAAACTTTTTAACCCCAAGCCCACACAGACACATACACCCACACAGACACACACACCCACACCAACTTTTTCACAATTATTCTATTCAATGTGCAATGTTTAAACTTTTTTAAATATTGCAGATAACTTGTGTTACTGTTATAAAAAATGCAATCAAATACATGATGCCAACCATACTATTCTGGTCAGGCATGTACTGCTCATTTTCTTCAGCTTAAGACACAGCACGGTTCTCACCATAATGCTTCTCTTGGCCATAGCCTGGTGCCTCACCTCCCTGGGATCATTTGAGGCCCCCCCAGGGGAACCCACCTCCCAGTTTGAAGGCCCCCTGTTCTACACAATGGCACCGTACTTCACTCCTCTAAGTGCAACTCCACACTACTTAATGCCACTCCAGTACACTCCAAGCCACACAGTGCCACTCCATCCCACAATGTACCACACTACTCTAATCCACACAATGCTACTCTTTTACATGTTGCACAATGCTACTTCAAACCATGCCAGTCCACTAAATGACAATACACTACACTCCAGGCCACAAAATGACACTTCCCCCAAGCCAAGGCACTCCACTTCAGTCAGTGCACTATACTTATTGCAACATAACATAAGTCCACTTAATAACATTTCACTCCTCTATACTCCACTCCACACAGTGCCATGCAACACAATGCCACTCCACTCCTTCTAAATCAATATAGTTTACATATGTGCAGGAGCAGTGCGTGGTGGGGGCGGCTGGTGCAGGGGTGAAGAAAAATTAATAATTGAAGAAAAAAAACTTACCTGAATGCGCTGCCGCCATCACCACCACCAAGCATCACCTCTTTCCTTGGCAACAGGCACAGGCTCCCAGCCTGCCCAGCCTGCCCTGCGGCCAATCTAAATGTTACCATCATGACACAAGTGTTCAGATTTGGGGGAGTGCCAAGCCAGGGTGCTCCTAGGCAGACTGTGAGAGTCTGCCTGTTCTCTCCAACCCAGCACTGCATTGCTGGATTGGACAGAGCTTAGTGCGCATGTATGTTTGCCCAGCCTGAGACGGCCGGCTAACATACATGCGTACTGAGGGGGAGTACTGAGTATTCCCCCTCTGTGCTCGTCAGGGCCCGTGGCCCCACCCCTTCTACAATACAACAATAATAAACATAGTTCATTATTGCTGTATTGTAGAGGTTTGCCAGCTGCCGCTGCTGGCGGGGGCGATGCTCCTCCGACCTAACGGAGGTTCCACCCCTGCATATGTGAGATCTATTGATTTTGCAAATGCTTGTTTTGCAACACCTTTGGCGTTCCGTAATCTTTGTGTTCCCTGGAGGTATAATGAGGGCAGATCTTCCAGTCTTTCCCACGGGTGAGTGAGAAGGACCATTAGAGTCCAAGGGGCTGGAATTCTGGTCTGAGGCGGGCGGTCTCCAAACATATTTTACTTTCATATTTTTAGATACATCTTTGAGTGCAATGGGTTTTTAACCACCCCTCATGCCCCCACCTCCAGAGATCATGACGGTTGGACTGTGGGTAATCCTCCAATATCATTGATAACTGTATTCGCAGCAACTGATGCTGTGACTGTGTGTTATGCGTCATATCATTTTAAATGTTTTTATTTGTTCTCTTTTTAAGTTAAATCAGAGTTTAACTTGTTGTGGAGCAAAATATACATGTCAGATTAGAGGCTAACCGTAAACTTTTATACGTCAATACAGGTGTTGGAAATATGGCTGAAGGTGGTCTAGTCTTTTCAAGGGCAGAAACAGACACACTTGCCACGATTCTTAAGGAAGTTAATTATATATGAAGATCTCAACCTTTAACACTACTCTACTAGACATGGCACCCAATGTAAAATATTTCATATTAGAACTGATTTTTATTCATCAACATGTAGATAACACTAATAAAAGTATAGATGAAATATATCATGTCTATGGTCAACCGCCTGATTGGGGTACAGATATTGCCAGGTTACAGTAGAAGTTAACCAATTTGAAAGTCCGTGGAGATATACATATTATGTCCATCCTATATTAATAGGCCTCACTTTTCCGGGCAATCTGTAAAATATTTCCGACATGATGATGTCATGTCAGATGGCTATTTTGTTCTTCGGTGAGTCTGACTGCCAGGGTACATTACAGAGCCTTATTGTGTGAGCCCTCTGAAATTCTAAATCTGCAATACTCAAACGTCCTATTACCTAACATTACATGGACGCTCTGGCAGAAAAGGTCTAGGTTGAGTTTTTGATGCCCTGTTGCTAGAACATGGCAAAGAGAAATCAAGACCGCCCCCCTCCCCCCGGAAAGAATAACTCATGGAAGGATTATAATAATTACCTTTTCATCAAGGTTCAGTTATGTCTATGGTATGCTGTGGCTTACAATTGCTAAATCTTTATTGACGAGTGTTGAAAGAATGATAAAACAATTCGTATTGGGGGTCAACTAAACCTAGGACCCGAGGACTAAACTATAGGCTCACACAGAGGCTGAAGGCCTGCGTCTCCTAAAATGTGTTTTTATTATAGGGCTAGTCATCTGTCACAGATTGTATCTGATAAGTGCAAAATGAGATTGCAGAATGAATCCTATGTGCAGACAACTGGAGTTTTTTATGTTGCTAAGAAACTCTGCATTGGACTTGTTTCACTCAACTAAGGGCCCGGTTTAATTAGTGGCCAACCCATCATTGAGTAAATTATGAGAACATGGAGTCTTGCGTATATGGAGGGGGGCTGGATCCATGCACACACCCCTACATGGAATACTGCTCAATTTAACTATACCCAAGGACCTCCCTGATATGCAAGCCCTAGTAGATCCAATGGGCTCTTAACACAATAAGATATTGGGGTATTATCCTAACTCCCACACTGCCACCTTGGACGCAGGCCAGTTGGCCGCAACACTGGTTCCACATGGATCTGTCAGTGGACTGCTAGCCCCTCTTGGTTCTAGGCTGGCTACCCAAGCACGTTTCATTGTTCAGCACCTACATAGCTACCCCCCATTAGGACGGCACTTGACATATGAGACAGACTGGGAATCAGGTGAGGGCTTACTACCTTCCCCTCCTCCAACACTCCAATTGCACGCAACCCGGATTTCACTCTTGTGCTACTGCCTCCATTATTTACTAGCTTGGAGGCAGAGGAGTTTAGGAAATTAACAGACCTCTTTGCGGGAGCCTCCATTAAGTCATTTGAACAGTGTAAGGCTTATTACTCTCTCCCTGAAACAACAAGGCTACAGTACTGCCAGCTGCATCATTGGGCATTGCACCCCTCCAATTATTCTGGGGCTACCATATCCTATACTGACTTGAAAAATTAGTGAGCGCATATGACGGGTCTAAAGGACTAATCTCCAATACATACCGGACCATTCAACACTCTACACCTCTTCAAACCCACACATTTCAAACTTTCAGGCAGACTACCACTGCAGATGGCATTTTGTCTAAGCAATTGGAACCCCTTTGGCGAGACATACCTAAAACTTAAGAAAGCTTATCCCACTGTAAAATAGCTTATATGATCATTTTTCAATGGTATTATACACTGGCTTACCTCTCCACCATATACCCCTCCACATCTTTTTTCTGCTGGTAAAGCAGACTAGTTGTGGGAGATTATTGACAAATCCGCTGTTGACCCCCAAGCAGGAATTGGAATGTTTGGGGATCAGAGTGTGCTGGTGTCATGCTAACTGACCAAGCAGGCCGCTTCCCTTTTGTGACCCACCCGCCACCACAAAACTCTTGGCCACAGAAAGGCCTGATACCGGGGGAGTTCAGGGCATAGGCGACCTTAGATAGCATCTTACATTGAACTGCTGTAGCATAGGAGCTTGCACCACACATCAGTGAACAGACTTTGGTTGATACCAGTTACTGAGAATCCCGGCAACCCAGTGGGCCTGAACTTCGACCAACAACCCCACTGCGGGCTTCACGAAGGAGTGCAGACTGAAAGTGGGTGTGGGCTACCACCCATTTTTTCCCCAGGGCCTATAGTGACCACACTTGAGTATTTGCCAGTGCAGCATTGGGACTGCCTGTCCCCCTCTGCTACGTGGGGTAATTCGGGTCTTACAACATATATTACTGGGTGTAGAGTGCAGCAGGGGCTGACATTGCTGCTGGTCAAGTGGTGTGCACAGACTCTCAGCTAGAACAGCAAAGCCATTCCGTTACAAAAATGCCAGTATTCCTCTTCCCGGATTATATCAGTGCAGTGCCGCAGGGCTCCCTTTTTGGGGGTGACGTGCAGATTGAGACAGGCTGACCTCCACTATTCCCTCCTTTTTCAAGTTAAACTGAAGGACATGGTTTGAATTAAAAGTTAATGCTTTACCAAGCCCATGGATACCTGGGACTGGGTTGAGACATCCGCTTTCCCTTCACTGCCATGCCGACAACATGAGGCACAAACATCGCATCGCCAGAAGCACTGGGCACGCAAACATGGTGGTGCTGGATTCAAAGGGGCATCTACCCCAGAACAGGCAAAGGAGGGACAAACCCAGACTTGAGGTTGGAGGTTACATTGTGGGCAGACTGCATTCACCCCTTGTTTACTGTTCAGACGATGGCATAGCCGATGTCAAAGCATGGTCTCAGCAACCCTGCAGGAGCTGACAAGGGAAACAGCAGAGGAGCTTATATCACAACAAGAACCTCAGGTGAAGTAATCTGTATTCATCAGATTGTAGTAACAGGTCGTCCCAACTGACCCAGAGAGAGTAGAACTGCAGACTGCTTACACACTGTGGAAACTGAAGACAGCCTGGCTACCCCCCTTGCCTAGCAAACATGATGCATGCTGGTAACATGCAGGACCTTTTCAGCCATGGGCCTTTTTTTTTTTTTTTTTTACTGTTTAGGTGATCATAATGTTTGAGGGCTGTCCACGGTAGAAATTGTTTTTTTTACAGTTTTGTATAACTGTGATGATGTGGCTTATGATCCGCTACAGAGCCCACACTCTCCCCACTTAGGATACTGACATGTCTAAACTTAGCATAATCTGGTAGAATGTCCATGGTATGGGCTCCACACGTAACAGACATGCGGTTCAGCAGTATCTTAGGTGATGGGGTGTTCAAATTGCACTGCTATAAGAGACTCATATCATGGGAGGGGAGGGTTCCCGTTTTAAAAAATGCTTTAAGGAAATGTTTTGTACCACATAGTCTGGCTTTGCTTGCAGAGCCATAATCTTGCTTAGACCAGGTGTTCTCTTCAGGCTCACAGTAATCAAAATTGACTTGAAGGGCGGTCCCATGCTGGTCGAGGGGCAACTAGATGGGAGGACGGTCTTGTTTTTAGGGCCCTCCATTCAACATAGCAGGCCTACTTCTCACGTTTGTTCTCCATATTCACTAAATGGGCCCGCATCCCCTGTATCATTGACTCTAGGTGTTTAGTTGACCCACAGCGTGATTGATCCCACCTACAACTCCCATACTCCCCGGTGTAGGCTTCAACACTGGACTTTGTTGGACTGAAGGAGATTGCTGAACTCACTCTAGGGAATGTTCCTTTAATTCTCCCGCCCCCCCCCACCACATGCTTTGCGTATCTGATTCGATTGGATACTCTGTGTCACAGCTACTAGGCTATTGGCATCAAGGGCAGAATATCAGGGGGAAGACCTATTCCAACCTTAATCCCCTCCAGGTACAGTTTTAGTGGGGTGTGTCATAGTCACAGGTTCCCACTAGGCATTTACAGCCCACCATGCTTGTAGATGAGGTATTCTGTGACACAACAGCAGAGACACTCTCCCATAGCCTACTCGACAACTGGGGAACATCTGTGTCCAAGGTAATTGACTGGGAAGCGATGAAAGTTATCCACAGAGGTCACTGCATCCATGCGGTTGTAGGGGTGAAGGCACGCCCACACAGTGACATGTCCTGTATTTAGACATCCCTGGGTGCACTGCAAACTACGGCCCAAGCTGACTGTACAATGCTGGGTGCAATGATTAAGGCACTGCATAGACATGCTCAAATGAGTGAGCAACTACAACACCTCGACATCCGTGCGTACCATGCGAAGCAGTATGCAGATGTTTATTGTCCTGGCTCCTGCGCAGCATGAACCTGCCCACACAGATCACGATAATCAGGGATTCACCAGCAATTGTCACAAATCAGTCAGATTCACAAGGCATTTACTATGCATTATCAGACCGCATATGACCCTCTATTATGGACAGTCAGGTTGCAATATGTCACTTTCTTGCGTCTGTCAACTTAGTAGTCCGTCGTCCACTAGATAGGGAAGATCTTAACGCACCCCTTTCATGAGAGAAAGAGACGGTGTCAGGCGGGGCACAGCAACTCATAAAACACTGGGTATGAATTCCAAATCTAATTCTACAAAGCCTACAAGCACCTTTTAGCCCTGAAACTCCTCAAACCTTAACAAGAGTTCCAAACGGACGGTTGACTTCTGCCCACCCTCCGCAAATCTTAGTATCCTTTTCCAAGCCTGTGAAAGACCCCATGGAGCTTGCCTCTTAATACCCGCATTCTATGTTGAGGTCTGATTATAAAATCCTGAACAAGGTTATAACGGGCAGGCTGTGTGAACACATGCCACGTCTGGTGCACACAGGTAGGTCCACCACCACTTTAAATATACACCTTCTGCACAGGGTAATGAAGCTTCCTCTGATCCAGTTGCCATTTGCTGCATGCTTGGTGCTGGACTTGCATGAAGCATTTGATATAGTGGATTGAAATTGCCCGTTTTTGACCATGACTACTTTTGGCATCAAGGGATGACTAGATGCGTTAATTTTACTCATATACATTGAACGCACAGTGCGGGTGAATATTGGCCAGTGTATCTTCCCCTGTGTCTGAGTGAGCAGAGGAATGTGGCAAGTCTGTCCGCTGTCCCCTCTGCTCTTTGGCCTCGCAATGGAGCCCTTATCCCCGAGGCTCCAACAGCAGGGGCGTTCCTGGAGTATCCCATTGTCTGGGGAGATCCATGTAGTCTTGTTATATGCAGATGATGCATTATTCTACATCCGAAACATACAGTAGGGCATAGCTGATATCCAAGACATACCCCTGGAGTTTCATGTTGCTTCTGGCCTGGGGGTGACCTGTGCCAAATCATGCCTGTTTATGCTGCACCTGAACTGTCCCCAGCAGCATTTCATTGTGGATTCCAATCCTTTGTGTTAGGAGCCCCGCACGTTTTGATACCTTGGCATAAACATCTATCACGAGACAAAGTATCTAATAGATGACAACCTTATAAGAAGCATAGCAACCCACATGGCTTTTTGGAGCACTTTGCAAGGTAGAGTGTCCCTATCTAAGATGGTAATGCTCCCTCTGCTACTTTACTTTTCCTATAACCTCCTGGTCTGTCACCCAGAGGCACATCCCAACCATTACACTTGGCCATAAGGAGTTTCATTCAAAACAAGGGGAGTTGCCACATTGCACTCCGTAAACTACAGTTGTCCCTAGACTAAGGGGTATTTGGGGCTCCAGATTTTGAACATTACTAGTTGGCGGCCCAGGTGCATTGGTCGGCAAGTTGTTTGTCAGGTCATCACACAGAAGAACTTGAATCTCCCACAGCAGCCCGAGCACACTTTGTGGTCTAGCGGATCTTCCTTCCCCAGGACAGGCTTTCACATGATGCTAATGGATTATTGCTGATCACATGAGAGTTTTAATCAGAGCTTGCGATACATCACGCAGATTCTTTGCTTGAGATACCACTGAGCTACATAACCTCATTCAGCAAAATGTTTGGTAGCGTGGGCACGAGGGCCTGGGTAGAGGCAGGCATAAGTACACTAGTTGCTTTGTATCAGGGGGGTACATTATTTTCTTATAAATGCTTACAGGAGGAACATGCCCTTCCAGCAGGTCATTTCTTGGCATACGGGCGCTTGCTGGGCCACCGTAGAAATACTCTGGGCCATCACAGACAATATGCCAGTACAGCGACAAACAACACATTACACATAGTTTATACAGTGGAAAAGGAAATTTGGCAGTGAATTACATCATGCAATACATAGCTATCAGCTATGTAGGTACCTTGCAATCTTGTGTGCATGGGAACGTCACTCGAGGGTGGCCGTACTCCAGCTTGGGGTATCATGTGCACTGCATTGTGAGGGCTGTCTGGTTGGGGCAGTGGAAATTGCCTGGTACTATTTGCAATTTGAGGGCGGCTAACTATGGTGGAAGGCTGCTGGTCAAGGAATTCAGGAGCACTCAGAGTTACGCTGTATGTAATAAGTGCTGTGTTGGGAAATAAACAAATAATTATTTTGAAAAGAGCTGAACTCTCTAATTGGGAGCAGAAAGGCAAACTTTGGCCATGTGTCGGTTGTCCTTCAGGCCTCTTAATTGTATGAAGTTCCTGGTGACAGTCAGCACATAAAGGGTAGTTACATGAGAGGTTGCTTTAACAGGAGGGGATGGGTGGATTGAGGAGAAAGGTGGCGGTTCTCCTTTGTGATGTGTACACCTGCATAGGGGCATTGCAAGAGAAGTTCTCATCTGACTGGGGAATTGAGAGGTGTTGTGTGGGTAAACTGATGAAATCGTGATGCCTTCATCAATATGGGGCCTTCCGTTGGCATGGGTAAGGTTCCACTTTGTCATTGGGTAAGGCTGTGGTTTAGTGAGTTATGGGTTTTTCAAGGTGAAGCACCTGCTGTAAGGGCCTTATATTGTAGCAACATCACATCCCATGCTGCTGCGATGGGGCACTGTCTGATACAGCCGGCCTACAACCAGTGTAGTGCAAGCCTATCTGCCTCATCCTAGCAGGACACTGCCAATTGCCATGGGCCTGCGACGCGGTTGCGGGGCCTTTCAATACAAAGAGAGGAGGCATTTGGCCAATAAGAGGGCCAGCTTACCAAATTTGGCTTGTACTTTGTGTTGGTTCCATCAATGGGAATAATCCTAGTGCGGTGGCATTAAGTTATGGGACTGTGGCCAAAGTGCTATGCAGCTTGTCCCAAAAGTGTGCCAATGTGGAGCAGGACTAGAGCATGTGTTGAAGGTGCACCACTGGGAAAGAGCATTTCAGGCAGGTGAGGTGTGCCACTAGGAATATTCTGTTAAGGGGGGGGGGGAGGGGTTGAGGTAGCCCTTATGTAGAAGCACTTATTGGTTATTCTTGTAGCATGCTTTATGTCTTACCATCTTATGTGATTCCAGGGCCCTGCCATATTGATGATCATGAAAATGCCTCCTGTGGTTCTCCGTACAGAACTGCCTAAGTTGCATCAGGGGTATGTCGAAGTGTTCCAATGGCTTTACAAAGCCAAATGATAAGATGTCACCCGTGTACCATTTGATATATTATACAAACAACTTTGTGTCTAGTTTTTTCTGTAAGGATTTACCATAGGGAGTCCATTGAGGTAGCAGGCATCAGTATGTGATGAATTGTCCTGGGAGATGGCATAGTCCTGGTCAAAAGTTGGCCGTCCCGGAAGAGGTCTTCCACTGTGTCAAATGAGTGTGCCTGCCAGTCTGGTAGCTGCTCTCTTGTCAATGAGCCCTACACGCTGGTGAGGCCCTGTATTGCAATGTTAGGGGCATATGGAACAATCTGGTTTGTTTGTTAGGCGAAAGTTTCTGGTTAGACATTTCCACGACAACCATCCAGGAAAGGAGCAGGGCATCATCAGTGGTGATCTTAAATGTGTTTTTGCCCACCAGCCATCGAGCCACCCAATCAAGCTGTGCCACCAGGTAGTAAGACTCGAAACATGGGTCCCCTCAAACCTCCCTGAACCACTATCAACCCATCATTCCAAATTGTATCCCCATCAAATGATCTAGATCACAGAAGTGGTATGGTGGAAAGGCTGGTACGTTGACAAAATACTGCAATTGGGGAAGGATTATCATCTTTGAGAATGCAATCTTGCCGGTGAGGGCTCTGGGGAGCTGCTGACAGAGTTGCCCTCAAATTTGTCTTCCTGCAAGTGGTGAAGTGGCACCCCAGGTAACGGAAGGCTGTGGACTTCCAAGCTAAGACTGTAGGGGCAATGTTGGCGGTGTGGGTTTTCACCTCGGAACAAGTATAGAATTTTCCCTAGTTAACTTGGAGCCCAGTCACCGCTTCGAAGTCCTGAAAGGCAGATGTCGAACAGGTGGTGTCGATTTTCATATCTCAGATGTAAAGTAGAACATAATTTGCGTAAAGGAACACCAAGTTCCTCCGTGTAGCTGTATTCACCCCCCCTCCCCCCACAAACGGGGCTCTTCCAACTGAGGCAGTGCGCCATTGGCTACATGGATATGGAGAACAGGATTGGGGAGATGGGACAACCCTGTTTAACCACGACCAACAGGAAAGGGGGGCAATATTAGGCAGCCCTCTTGGACCCTTGAAGAGAGGTTTAGGTTTAGTAGTTTGATGTAAGCTAGGAGGCATGGACCTAGAACGAAGGATGATAGGGTCGCAAACAGGTGCTCCATAAGAGTCAATCAATACAGACTATTAGGCTGATCTAGTATATAGTGTGGATGCCTGGTCTATTACACTGAATAGGCGACGGATATTATAGGGGTGGCCAGTTAGCTGTGTAGGTCAGAGTGATACATACTGAAGAATGGCAGATTGCAATTGTAATATCCAGCCTGTAGGCAGGGTCATTTCTGTTCTTGTAGGGGACCACCACACCAGCAGTTATCAAGGTTTGTCCCCTTATGAGTGGATTCGAGCTGTGTATTTGCTAGAGTTAGGCTGGCAATCCGAGAGATACTGCAGTACGGTGCCTCAGGAAGCCCTCGTTAATAGTGTGGAGCAGACTGATTAAAAAGCCACCTACAGTGTTGAAGAAAGAAGTGGATGGGCTGGCCCGTGATCTTTGGTTTTTACAGGTAGTCTGCTAATGGCAGGGTCACAACCTGGTCATGAGTTTCATTGGCATGCTTCACTTGGCGTTAGCCTGGCATGACTCAGCATGTACCTAACAAGTGCACTTTGTCCAGAAGGTCTTGGGTGGTCTGTTTTTGGGTCTTCAGCTGTGGTACCATCTCTGTGATATTACGTTCTGTGTTGGGGAACCGGGAAGTAAATTTTCGCAGGTCCTTCTGAAGGAGACCAAATTCCACACATCTCCTTTATGTGCGCTTCTACTGATGAGCAAGAGGATTTATTGGTAAGTAGGATGGTGGCCTGTTTTTCACCCAAGTCCTGTGGAGAGCTGGAGGTCTTTGCCCGTGTCAAGGCTCCTCCCCATGATGGAGCGTGGGATAGGGTGGACGGGGTGAGGTTTTGGTGATTTTGGTTTACCCATGGTGTGTTCCCAGTCTACCGCGCCAATACGTTGCTGGATCACTGTATGCAGGATGACTAAAATCATGTTCCGTGGGGTAAAAGTCTGCTAGTGTCAGCTGTGGTCTTTGTAGTAGCCAGCTCCCTACACCCTCCCCCTCTGCCGGGCATGCCCGGTATGGTATGCAAGGTTGGTTCTGGCCAGTCGACAGTCTGATGCAGCACTGTGTCTCTGTGTGTGTGTGTGTGTGTGTGTGTGTGTGTGTGTGTGTGTGTGTAATGACAGGATTAATGTTGATTGCGGCATTCAGGTCCTGGAGCAAATTTACTCCACGGCTGCCATCTTTGGCTCCATGGCAACCCCATAAACACCCTCTCATACACACACTGTATATAATGGGTTGAGGCTGTAGACTTGTCACCTGGTTTGTTTGTGCACTAGCATACACCGCACACAACCTGTTAAATGTAGTCCTTAGGGAGTGGGGCTTAGGTGGCGAGTCGACAAGGAAATACTGGAAACAGTACTTACATACCCCAGGATGATGCAGAATACCAAGTTCAGTAGATCCTGCATAATATATTTCATATAGCTTACCTCACTCCTGCAACTCTGTCCTAAATGTTTGGGTCCTCCTCTGTTTGCCCGAGATGCCAACATGCAGGTGCTGACACGATGCAAGTATTCTGGAGTTGCTCAGTCTGTAACCTTATGGGTGTCAGTGTCCAACTTGCTGAGAGGTGACTGGATATGTTCACAATGGAAGTTGCACTGTTGGGATTGTTCAGGTGCTCAAACACAGATAAAGCCGCTAACCGGTTTAATAACCAAGCATTGCTGATAGCATGCAGACTAATTGCCATGCACTGGAAAGCCCAGGTATTGTTAGATATAGCCCACTGGTGTGCGGCAATACTGAAGTGGGGACAGGGAGAGGAGCTCAGGAGGCAAGAAATATGAGGACTACGCAAATACCCCAGAAATGTGGAATGGGAAGCACTATTACTTGACTTGCACACATTCAAGAGTTGGTGGCCCGTACTTAAACCTACCCTGGCGGGGACATAACCCCCTCCTCCCCCATCCCCTTTTATCCACATTCCCACACCTCCATCATAACCCCTTCCAGCCTGTCCATGGGTGAGTGACAACACCCTTCTGTTACACCCTTTGATGTCCCCGAATAGCTTCCTAGTGGCCATTATAGCTTCATGGATGTCACTGTTGATTTTCAATGTTTGCAGTACCTGCTTGAGATAGGAAGATTGAATAGCACTTATGGTAATGGCAGAATGTGAGTTAACATCAACACATGACTTGTTTTTTCCAATGTTGCTGTTTAAGGACTGAACCAAGGACTCCTGCTGATACTGATGTGAAACTATTTTATTAATGACGATGTAGCTGGATTGCGGATTTTACTAATGATAATGTAACTTTCATAGATGTAATTTATTCAAGATTGTGATATTGAAAATGCAATTTAAAACTGGTTAAAAAAAAAGTTATTGGAGATGCAGTTGGGTAGTTAGCTTTCACTAAAAAATGCTAATGGTAGGTCAGCACTAATGAGGGACACATTAGCAAAGCACATTTACTTTTGATAATTATTGAAATTATGAACTATGATTCAATCTCAAGACCGGAGCCATGGATTATGCATTTCCTTTGTCCATTTTATTAATCAGCAGCCTTTACAATTAGAAAAAAAAACCTTTATTTCACAGAAATCTTAGGGAAGGGGTATTCCACATAACCTATCAAACTCTAAATTCATAACATAGTCCATGTTTATGTCCCCTCTTTCTTCGTGAGATAAAAATGGTCAGTTCCTTCTTGTTCATTCCCGTTTGGAGCCGTCATTCCCTAGAAGAGAAAATACACCTTGTAACTATTCCATGCAGAACCAATATGACGTTCAAGTGGAGGGCACGCAAATAGCAATGTCACCTTAAATCTCAAATACAGTATTCAAAAGCATGATAATGGCAAAACAGTCATACTACTACCATAGGAAAGTCCCAAATGTATCCTGCATCAACTTTGTCACCGGGTCAACAGAAACCTCTTGCTAAAGCGGGTGTTGTCTTCATGTCCTTAAGCCCTTCACTGCCATGGACATAATGCTATTAAAGAACGAGTTACTTACCTTCGGTAGCGACTTTTCTGGTGGATACATTAGCTTCCTGTGGATTCCTCACCTAATGAATACTCCCATTGCGCCAGCATTCAACGGAAATCTTCTTCCTAGCTTCTGCACGTCGACGAGCAGTTGCCTACGCGATGCCGTCTGACGTCATACAGGCAATAAGAGGTCCTCGCCGACGTGCCGACGTCAGTACCAACATTTTTTACGTGCCTGAGAATAATAGGCCATTGAGATGAAAGAACAATAGTAATATTTAATGATATTCCAAACAAACACATCATTCTGAGAATTCAACCTACCCTTTTTTTTTTTTTAAACAAGTAAATAAATATATTAACTATATATATAGATATAAACATATATATATAATATATACAAATCCTCAAAACCAAGAGGAGCACACTCAAGAATTACTTGGTTAGACCAAACAGGCAACGGGGAGGCGGGTGGGACCGCGAGGAATCCACAGGTAGCTAATGTATCCACCAGAAAAGTCGCTACCGAAGGTAAGTAACTCATTCTTCTGATGGATACAACTACCTGTGGATTCCTCAACTAATGAATAGAGTCCCAAAGCAGTACCGCACTCGGTGGTGGGTGCCTGAATGGTCAAACCAAGAAATCCTGCAGCACTGACCGTGCAAAATGGCCATCCCTTCTGACCTCAGAGTCCAAGCAGTAATGCTTCGCAAAAGTATGAAGGGATGACCAAGTTGCGGCCTTGCAGATGTCAACCACAGGAACACCCCTAGCCAAGGTCGAAGAGGCCGACTTAGCTCTGGTGGAATGAGCTCTTATACCATCAGGAGGATCCTTCTTTGCTAAAGAGCAACACATTTTAATGCAAAGAGCAACCCACCTGGAGAGTGTTCTCTTGTGGACTGCCTTTCCTCTCCTCTTTCCCACGTATCCGATGAAAAGCTGATCCTCCAGCCTGAAATCCTTTGTCCTGTCTATATAAAAGCTTAGCGCCCTCTTTGGGTCCAAGCGGTGTAGTCTCTCTTCTTCCTTTGACGGATGAGGCGGAGGATAAAACGTGGATAGAGTAATTGTCTGGGCCAAATGAAAGGGTGAAACAACCTTCGGAAGGAAAGCAGCCTTCGTCCTCAGCACCACCTTATCCCCATAAAAAGATGTATAAGGGGGTTTTACCGATAGAGCCTGCAACTCACTCACTCTCCTTGCAGAGGTAATTGCAACCAGGAAAACCATTTTAAGAACCAATAATCTTATGGGGCAAGAATGCATAGGCTCAAAAGGGGCCCCCCATAGGGAAAGTTAGAACCACAGTCAAATCCCATTGAGCCATAACGAAAGGAGTTGGAGGGATTTTATTCATAAGGCCCTTTAAGAATCTAAGTACTATTGGTGATTTAAATAAAGAAGGCTGGTCTGGAAGACAGAGAAAGGCTGACAAGGCAGACAAGTAACCCTGAACAGTAGCCACTGCACAACCCCTCTGTGCTAAAGACAAAGCAAAAGATAAAACATCTGACAAATGAGCACGTAAGGGATCAATCTGCCTCTCTCCACACCAAACCACAAATTTAGACCACCTATTAGCGTAGATAGATTTAGTGGAGTGTCGCCTGGCCGATAAGATAACATCCACTACATCAGGCAGGAGAGAGAAAGAACTCAGGTTGCCCCGTTCAATCTCCAGGCATGAAGGTGCAGGCTCTGGAGGTGGGGGTGTGAAACCTGCCCCTGCGACTGCGAGAGGAGGTCTGCCCTGAGAGGGAGACGGAGCGGAGGGCACAGTGAGAGTTGGAGAAGGTCCGAGTACCACACCCTCCTTGGCCAATCCGGAGCAATTAAGATGACTTGAGCCCGGTCTTGGCGAATTTTACTCAACACACAAGGAATCAAGGGTATGGGGGGAAACGCGTAAAGCAACTGGTCGCACCAGGTCATCTGAAACGCATCCCCCAAAGCTCCTTGTACCGGATACTGGAGGCTGCAGAATAACGGGCAGTGCGAATTCTCCCGGATGGCAAACAGATCTATCCGAGGAAACCCCCACATCTGGAAGATTAACCGGACTTGATCTGGATGGAGACGCCACTCGTGATCGGCCGAGAAATGGCGACAGATTGTCCGCACGTACGTTCAAGACTCCGGCCAGATAATTTGCTACCAAGCAAATCTGATGGTCCTTTGCCCAGGACCATAGCCGTAGAGCTTCTCTGCAGAGAAGGTACGACCCTACCCCTCCCTGTTTGTTTATATACCACATCGCAGTAGTGTTGTCCGTCAGGACCTGAACCGACTGACCAAGAAGGGACGGGAGGAAGGCCTTGAGAGCCAGACGTACAGCCCGTAACTCCAACAGATTGATATGAAACACCTGTTCTACTGGAGACCAAAGTCCCTTGATCTCCAGGTCCCACAGATGAGCTCCCCACCCTAGAGTGGAAGCATCCGTTATTACTGTGGCCACAGGCGTAGCTTGCAAGAACGGCCTTCCTCTGGAAAGATTGCCGTCCGCAATCCACCATTTCAAATCCATGGCAGCATCTCTGGAGATTCTCACCGAGCCTTCGAGATCCCCTTTGTGTTGAGATCACTGCCTTCGGAGGCACCACTGAAGAGCCCTCATGTGCCAGCGAGCATGCATGACCAACAGTATGCAAGAAGCAAACAGACCGAGCAGACGTAGGACCTTGAGGACTGGAATGACTGCTCCACTTTGAAACATTGGAACCAACGCCTGAATGTCCTGAATCCGCTGAGGCGGAGGAAAGGCTCGGTTCAATGTTGTATCCAGTACTGCCCCTATGAACAGGAGGCGCTGAGAGGGCTCTAGGTGAGATTTGGGCATGTTCACCCAAAAGCCCAGGTCGAACAACAACTGGGTTGTCGACTGCAGGTGATGCAACACGAGCTCCGGAGACCTGGCTTTGATCAACCAGTCGTCTAGATAAGGAAATACTGCTATCCCATTCCTTCTGAGCTCTGCCGCAACCACCGACATCACCTTCATGAAGACTCGAGGTGCTGAAGTAAGACCAAACGGGAGGACCGCAAACTGATAGTGCTGCGACCCCACCACAAAACGGAGATACTTCCTGTGCGACCTCAGTATCAGGATATGAAAGTAAGCATCCTGCAAGTCGACAGACACCATCCAATCTCCATTGTTCAGTGCCAAAAGCACCTGAGCTAGGGTCAGCATCTTGAACTTTTCCTGTTTGAGGAACCAATTCAAGATACTTAGGTCCAGGATTGGTCTCAAACGACCATCCTTCTTGGGAATCAGGAAGTACCTTGAATAACAACCTTGACCCCTTTATTGCTCTGGAACCAACTCCACCGAGCCCTTTGAAAGGAGGACTTGAACCTCCTGTTCCAACAACAGGAGGTGTTCTTCTGAACAAGAAGATGGGCGGGGCGGGATGGGGGCGGAAAGTCCCAAAAGGGAAGGGTGTAGCCTTTTCTCACAATGCTGGTAACCCAGGAGTCTGAAGTTATGACCTCCCACTTGTGGAGAAAATTCAGTAACCTCCCCCCTACAGGAGTGGAGTGAGTGGTAATTGTTGGAAGCCTAAGGCTGCTTCCCCTGCTGCACCCCTCCAGAGGAAGAGGAAAAGGCAGAGTGCTGCTGAGAGGCTCCCCTGGTACGGACCCTACCCCTCCCTCTAAAAGATCTATAGGAGAGAGCAGAGGTAGGCTTCTGGAATTTCCCTCGAAAGGAGGAGGAGGAGGAGGAGCCACAATCAAATCCTCCTAAAAAATCTGGAGGAGGCAGAAGTGGCTTGCAAGCCCAGCGACTTGGCCATGGCCCTGCTCTCCTTGAACCTCTCTTAGGCCGAATCCGCCTTGGCACCAAAGAGCTTGTTCCCAACAAAAGGAAGGTCCAGTAGGGTCGACTGCACATCAGAGGAAAATCATGAGTTACGAAGCCAAGCCTGCCTCCTCGTAACTACAGCAGTGCCCATTGCCCTAGCAATGGAGTCAGTTGTATCCAACCCAGATTGGATAACCAGAGTTGCAGCTGCCTGAGCGTCCAATACTAGATTTAACAGCCCCTGAGGGACCTCCGTATGCGTTGATGCAATCTCGTCCATCAGGGCATAAAGGTATCTTCCTAAAATACATGTAGCATTGGTGGACTTCAATGCCGTGCTACATGGAGAACACCTTTTTGGGTGCCATGTCCATCTTCTTGGAGTCTCTATCCGAGGGCACAGATGGAAAAGAGCCAGGAGCAGACCTTGCCGAGCAGGAAGCCTGGACCACCAAGTTTTCAGGTGTTGGATGTCTGGTAAGAAAACCAGGGTCAGCCGGTGCAGCCCGATACCTCCCAGCCACAGATCTATTGACAGCTGAAGAAGACCCCGGCTTCTTCCAGACTTCCAAAACAGGGTCCAGCAAAGCCTCATTGAACGGCAAAAGTGGTTCTGCCAATGTAGAGGCCGGGTGCAACACCTCTGTCAACAAATTCTGCTTGGCTTCAGTTACCGGCAAAGGAAGATCCAAGAAGCTAGCTGCCTTCCTGATAACAGAATAAAAAGTGGCCGCCTCTTCTGTATACTCCCCAGGAGATGACAAGTCCCACTCGGGGGAAGTATCTAGGCCACTAGCAGTGTCCAGCCCATGGAGACCCTCACGAGAGTCCTCAATCTCTCCTTCCTCCATGTTTTGTCTCTGGTACTCCTGCTCTTCAAGGAGGTGGAGAGCAAGTCTCCTCGAGTGCAGCCTCTCCTCTATCCTCGGCGTCGACATGGCGTCAGCTGATGTTGAAGAACGACGCCGATCGAGGAGTCGCATGGAGAGAAGACTGCTTCGGAGTTGCAGGAGGTCTAGACGGCGCCACTGGTTGAAACATCGAAGCCACCGGAGCCGAAGTCTCAGGAGCCACCGGAGCCGATACTGGCGCCGAGCCCACGTTCCCCAGGGGGAGAAAGGGCATAAAGGGTGCCGGTCGAAGTGGAGCCGGAGCACCCATGTTGAAGGCCAAAGGGCCCGAAGGACCAGCCGGTCCACCACCTGGAGCCATCTGCTGGAAGATGGAAAACATCGCATTTAAAAATGCGGTACTATCAGCTCCAGGGGCCGGGAAAGCCGGGTACTGGGGTGCCTGGTTCGAAGGCGACACCGACCTCGACGTCTGCAACGACGGAGAAAATATTTGAGGCTGTGGAACCTCAAACACTGAAGGTGGTTGGCCCGATGACCCGGGCGAAGTCGGTGAGGCTGGAGAAGGAAACGGCGTCGACGGATGGGGAGTGACAGTGGGACTGACCTCCCAAGTCTTCAGACGTCGAGTTGATAGTGACCTCGACCTCTCTTTACTCGACCGGCGCCGTGATTCTCGATGACGTCGGGAGTCCCGATGACGCCGATGAGACTTCGGTGACGAGGATTTTCGATGACATCTCTTTTCCTTCCTTTTCGACTTCGCCAGAAAAAGCTTAGCCTCGCGCTCTTTCAGGGCCTTAGGATTCATATGTTGACACGAATCGCACTTGTCAACATCATGATCGGAACTAAGACACCATAAACAGTCTTAGTTAGTTACCGACATTTTGCCCCCACACTCACGGCAGGGCTTGAATCCTGACTTTCTTTGCGACATTGTAATCTCAAAGAAAAAAATAGATCCAAAAAACACACTCACTGTCTAACAGCAACAGTAGCTCCCTCTAAGATAACCTTTTCGAATGGCACGGAAAAAAGTGAACGGACGTCGGCGAGGACCTCTTATTGCCTGTATGACGTCAGACAGCGTCGCGTGGGCAACTGTGACGTCCTCGTCGACGTGCAGAAGCTAGGAAGATTTCCGTCGAACGCTGGCGCAATGGGAGTATTCATTAGGTGAGTAATCCACAGGTAGTTGTATCCATCAGAAATAGGCTGATCTGCCCCCAGGGAGGGCAGAAGCCATTAGGCACCAGGGATGCTTTTATTTATATTGAGAACAGGAGTGACCCCTTCGGCAAGGGTTGTTCCCCCCTCAAGCAATTTTTAAAAAATATCATTTCTGCCCCCCCCCCCCCCCCCCCAAGGGGGCAGATTGGCCTTTATTAATTAGGCCGATCTGCCCCTTTTGGCAGGGGGTGGGGTGCAGAAGCCACTAGAAACCAGGGTTTGTTTAAAAAAATGTTTAAACCTTTATACTGATAAGGGGTGCGACCCCTTATGCAAGCTCACAAATGGCCTAAAGTACAAATTACTTACCTTCGGTAATGAAATATCTGGTAGAGACATATTCTAATTGCAGATTCCTTACCTTAGAATTTCCCCCCAGGCGTTAGACTGTATCTGGAGATTTTTCTTTGAGCAATACCCTTGGGCGTCTGTAGGTGGCGTTGTTCGACTCCGCAGGCATCGACTGATGCCTTGATGACGTCTGGAGTAGTACACTGACGCAGCCCTCCCGCAGTGATGTCAGTTTCTTTTAACGACTTTCCACGCCAGAGCGCAGAGCCGCTAAGAACACTGAGATTGGTGTGACAGAGCTAAGGACCTGAAAGGGTGGAACACCTGTCCCCAGAAATAATTTCGCAAAGCGGAGAGGATGGGCGGGCGGTAAGGAAGCTGCAACTAGAATGTGTCTCCCACCAGATATTTCAAATACCGAAGGCAACTAACCTGTACATCTGATAGAGACTTCTAGTTGCAGATTCCTCACCTTAGAATTGATACCCAAGCAATGCCATCCTATGTGGTGGGCTGCGAACAAAGATCATACTAGAAAGTCTTGCAGGACTGAACGACCAAAGTAGCCGCCTCGACGGACCTGACTATCCAGGCAGTAATGCTTATCAAACGTGTGCAGGGATGCCCATGTAGCTGCCCGACAGATATCCAGGACAGGAACTCCGCGTGCTAACGCAGTGGAAGCCTCAATTTCTCTGTTGGAATGAGCATGCAAGCCTTCAGGAGGTTGCTTTTTAGCCAAAGTGTAGCACATTTTGATGCAAAGAAGCACCCATCGAGAGATGATATGCTTTTGCACCGCCTTCCCTTTCTTAGCACCCACATAGCCAAAGAGTTGATTGTCCACCTGGAAATCTTTAGTACAATGGAGGTAGAACACCAACACTCTTTTTGGGTCCAGACAGTGGAGTCTCTCCCCTTCTCATGGGAAGGGTGTGGGAGTGTGTAGAAGGTAGGCAAAGTGATGGACTGGCCTACATAAAATGGTGTAAATACCTTAGGAAGGAATGAAGCTCTAATGCGTAACACCACTTTGTCAGGGTGTACAGACAAGTTTGGAGGCATTGAAGAAAGCACCTGGAGCTCACTTACCCTGCAAGCAGAGGTGATAGCGACAAAGAAAGACAGTTTGAATGCGAGGATCCGCAAGGGACAATTATGCATTGGCTCAAAGGGGGTACACATTAAATAAGTAAGTACAAGATTAAGATCCCACTGAGGCATAATAAATGGAGTGGGAGATAATTAAGTGGGTGAGCCCTTTTAAGAACCTACTGACAATATGAGATTTAAAGAGTGAGGGCTGATCAGGTAACCTTTAAGGGTGCCCAAAGCAGAGCCCTGCTGGGCTAAATAATGAACAGAAGAACCTCTGACAGAGGGGCACAAATGTGATCAACAGATTTGTTGGTACACCATGCCACAAGATTTATTCCAACAACAGGCATATACAGTTTTAGTCGATGGATGCCTGGCTGCCAAGAAACATTGCAGACTTTGGGTGGAAGGGCAAATGCATTCAACTGTTGCAGCTCAATCTCCACGCATGAAGGTGGAGGTTGGACAGGTGCCGGTGGAGAACCGTCTCCTGCTGCTGTGACAGAAGATCCGCCCAAAGAGGCAGTCTGAGTGGAGGATGGATGGACATGCTCAATAGCTCTGGATACCACACTCTTCAAGCCCAGTCCGGAGCCACCAAGATAACTTGGGCCCGGTCGTACTTGATTTTCTTGAGAACTCTGGGTAGAAGAGGGCTAGACGGGAAGGCGTACAGGAGGCTGGAGCTCCACTCGAGATGAAAAGCGTCTCCGAGCGAGTGCAGTCTTCGAAAATTCCAACGTGCAAAACAGCTGACATTGCGTGTTCTCTGCGGAGGCAAACAGATCTAACCAAGGCTCTCCCCACTTGAGACCTTGCGTCACCTCCAGATAGAGACGCCATTCGTGATCGACTGTGCGTCGGCGGCTGAGTTTGTCTGCTCTGGCGTTGAGAGCCTGCCAGATGTTCAACCATCAGCGTAATGCCCTGATATTCCAGCCATGTTCAGAGGCGTAGTGCTTCCTGACAAAGGGTCCAGGACCCTACCCCGAGTTGTCTGTTGGAGTACCACATAGCGGTAGTGTGGTCTGTGAACACCTGCACCACTTTCCCTTAGAGAGGGAAGGAATGTTTTTGACCTAAGCCTGATTGCCCGGAGCTCCAGCATTTTTATGTGGAGCCCGACTCCGCCGGAAACCAGAGGCCTCTGATCTCTGCTTCTCCCATGTGGCCACACCAACCCACAAGTGACGCATCTGTCACTATAGAGAGATCTGGTTGGGGAAGGGAGAGGGATCTGCTGTTGACACAATTTGGATTCTAAAGCCACCACTGCAGGTCTTTCGCAGTCCCCTCCGAGATATGGACCATGTCTGAGCGATTTCCCTGATGCTGCGCCCACTGGAACTTTAGGTCCCACTGCAGAGTGCGCATATGCCATCTGGCATGTGTACTAGCAGGAGACAGGAGGCCATGAGGCCCAGCAGGCTCACACTCACGAAACCCAAGACCGAGGCTGAAAGAAAGATCTGAATCATAGCCTGAAGGTCTTGGACTCGCTTGTCTGGAGAATAAGCGAGAAATCGCACTGTATCCAGAACAGCTCCAATGAAAGTGAGCGTCTGAGAGGGAGTCAGGTGTGACTTCGGCACATTTATAGTGAACCCCAGCTTGTGCAGGAGGTTTGCCATAGTCTGAAGGTGAGAGACGACTGTCTGGGGAGAAGGCGCCTTCAACAGCCAGTCATTGAGGTATAGGAAAACTGAGACCCCTAACCTGCACAGATAAGCTGCAACCACCGCCATCATTTTTGTGAACACCAGAGGGGCGGTGGTAAGGCCGAAAAGGAGCATGGTAAACTGAAAGTGCTCGTGACCTACCATGAATCGTAGGTAACGTCTGTGGGCAGGCAGGATGGGGATGTGAAAATAAGCGTCCTGCAAGTCCAACGCTACCATCCAGTCTCATGGGTCTAAGGCAGAAAGAACCTGAGCCAGGGTGACCATTTTTAATTTCTCCTTCTTGAGGAAGTAGTTCAGGACCCGAAAGTCTAGGATTGGGTGTAAGCCCTTGTCCTTCGTTGGTATAAGAAAGTAGCAGGAATAACAACCACGACCCACTTCTGGCACAGGGACTCTTTCTATAGCTCCCTTGGCCAAGAGAGCCATGACTTCCTGGTGGAGAAGCACAAAATGATCCTCCGGAAGATGATGGGAGGATGGTGGCATGTGTGGTGCTGCAGATTCCAAAGGAGGGTGGGGAGGAGTAGCCCTTCCGAATGATCTGCAAAACCCACCCATCAGTGGTGAAAAGTTCCCAGAGGGGCAGGTGATGGCGGATCCTGCCCCTAACTGGGTAGGAGTGACGGGACTAGGAGGGTTTGGAGACTGCAGCGGGGGGGGGCAGAGGTGGAATGGACAGACCTATGGTTCCCTGTCTCACAGCCACGTGGAATTCCGCGACCTCGGCCATGCATAGGCTGCCCAGCGTGCGTGGCACGATGGCTGGGTTGAGGACATGACAGGGTGCCCCTTCCGTGTTCCACGAAATGGATGAAAAGCTGAATGCGGTGGGCGAGTGGCGGAGGAAAGACCAAGGGTCCGAGCCGTAGACTGGGAATCATTGAATCTCTCCAAGGCAGAGTCCGCTTTGTCTCCAAAGAGATGGGTGCCATCAAAGGGCATGTCCATGAGTGACTGTTTGACATCCCCCGAGAAGCCACAAGTGCATAACCAGGCATGGCGCCGTAAGACCACTGTTGTTGCAACCGATCTGCCCAGAAAGTCTCTCGTATCCCGCCCACAACGGATAGTGAACTTTTCTGCATCTCTCCCATCTTTCACTGCTTGGGAGACGATAGCACGGGCCTCCTCCGGTATCTGCGGCAGGACTTGCGCAACTGTAACCCACAGGGAGTGGGTATAACGTCACAAAAAACATGCAGTGTTCACAGACCGCAGTGCGAGGCTGCAGGAAGAAAACAACTTCTTGGCAAATTGTTCCAGCCTTTTGGATTCACTATCCTGGGGTACGGAAGGGAATGCGCCTGAAGAAGTGGAAGCCTGGATAACACGACTCTCAGGAGTGGGGTGTTGGGACAGGAATTTTGGGTCGGTCGGTGCAGGCCAATGGCGGATAGCAATAGTCCTGTTCACAGGAGCCCCTGTGTTGGGTTTGGACCATGTACCCAAAAGGACATCGGTGAGGGCCTCATTGAATGAGAGAAGGGGTTCTGAAGTAGAAGCCCCAGGCTGAAGCACCTCATTCAGGAGATTAGACCTGACTTCCACAGTAGGTAGCTCAAGGCTGAGGACCTCAGCTGCCCTACTGACCACCATACTGTAAGTTGCTTCCTCCGCCGTAGCCACACTAGGAGGAGACAGCATGCCAGCGTCAGGAGAAGTATCCAGACCACTGGCTTCACCCAAATCCTGTTCCCAGTCCACAGCATGGTCATCCTGGTATTCATAATGGTCCAGGGATCCATCCAATTCCTCCCCATAGGAAAAAGGGTCCAATCAGACCTTGGGTGAATAGGCCCCACTGAAGCCGATGGTGCAGTCGACCGATGCCTCTCCGAGTCGTCTGGGATAAATTCTTGTTCTCCTCCAGGGGAACCCACAAACTATGGGTACCTCTCGAATCCCTATGAAGTTGGCAAAAATATAAATAAAAATAAATACGTATTTTTTTTTTATTTTTAAAAACTTCTTAGCCAAAGCGTAGCACTTTTTCATGCAAAGAAGCACCCATCGTGAGATGTTACACTTCTGCACCGCCTTCCCTTTCTTCGTCTCTTCACACCCATGTCGATCCTGGTATGACCAGACAGACAACTGGGAGGCGGGAGGGACCGTGAGGAATCCACAGGTAGCTAATATATCCACCAGAAAAAGCGTTACCGAAGGTAAGTAACTTGCTCTTCTGATGGATACAACTACCTGTGGATTCCTCACCTAATGAATAGAGTCCCAAAGCAGTACCACCTCGGAGGGTGTCTGTCTGGTCAAACCAGGAAATCCTGCAGCACCGACCGCGCAAAATTGCCATCCATTCGCACCTCTGCATCCAAACAATAATGCTTCACAAAGGTGTAGAGGGAAGACCAAGTCACAGCCTTGCAGATGTCCACCATCAGAACACCTCTGGCCAAAGCCGATGAGGTTGACTTGGCCCTGGTGGAATGAGCCCTGATCCCCTCAGGAGGATCCTTCTTTGCCAATGAGTAACATATTTTAATACAAAGAACGGCCCACCTGGAGATCGCTCTCTTGTGGACGGCCTTCCCCTTCCTCACGTATCCAATAAAGAGTTGTTCATCCAACCGGAACTCTCTCGTCCTGTCGACATAAAAACTGAGAGCCCTCTTAGGGTCCAGACGATGGAGTCTTTCCTCCTCCTTAGATGGATGAGGAGGAGGGTAGAACGTCAAGAGAGTTATTGATTGTCCCAAGTGAAATGGAGACACCACCTTGGGGAGGAAAGCCACCCTGGTCCTCAAAACCACCTAATCCTTATAAAAAGTGGTGAAAGGCGGGTGAGCAGAAAGAGCCTGCAGTTTGCTAACACGTCTAGCCGAAGTGATGGCCACCGTTTTGAAAAACAAATATCCTAATGGGCAGCAAGGAAGTCAACACCAAATTCAAGTCCCACTGCGGCATAATAAAAGGCCTGGGAGGAAATTTATTAGTAAGCCCCCTCAAAAATCGAACAACAAAAGGAGATCTGAATAGGGAGGGCTGATCTGGAAGATATAAAAAAAGTCGAAAGGGCCGAAAGATAGCCCTTAACCGTGGGCAAAGCACAACCACGCTGAGCCAATGACAACGCGAACAACAAAACATCAGAAAGATGGGCACTTAAGGGATACATTTTCTTCTCCCCACACCAACGAACAAAATTAGGCCACCTACTTGCATAGACCAACTTGGTGGAGTGTCGTCTGGCTGATAAAAGAACGTCCACCACCTTCGGTGGGAGAGAAAAGGAACTCCGGTTGCCCCGTTCGATCGCCAGGCATGAAGCTGCAGGCTTTGGAGGTGGTATGTCGAACCTGCCCCTGCGAAAGGAGGTCTGCCCTGAGAGGGAGACCGAGCGGAGGGTACAGTGAGTCAGAGAAGGTCTGCATACCACACCCTTCATGGCCAATCCAGAGCTTTCAGAATGACTTGGGTTTTGGGGAAGATTCGGCAAGACCGGGCCCGAGGAATCAAGGGTATGGGAGGAAACGCGTAAAGCAACCGGTCGCACCAGGACATCTGGAACGCGCCCCCCAACGCTCCTTGCATCGGATACTGGAGGCTGCATAACGACTGACAATGCGCATTCTCGAGTGGCAAAGAGGTCTATTCAGGGAAAAAACCCCATCCGAAAGATGTAAAGAACTAGATCCGGATGCAGACACCACTCGTGGTTGTCCGAGAAGAAGCGACTGAGCTTGTCCGCATGTACGTTTAGGACCCCGGCCAAATGGTTTGCCACTACACAAAGCCGATGGTCCCGCACCCGGGACCAGAGTCGCAGAGCCTCTCTGCAAAGAAGGTACGACCCTACACCCCCCTGTTTGTTGATATACCAAATCGCAGTTGTGTTGTCCATCAGAATCTGAACTGACTGACCGCAAAGGGAAGGGAGGAAGGCCTTGAGGGCCAAACGAATCGCCCGTAGTTCCAGCAGATTAATATGAAACCTCTGCTCTACTGGAGACCAACGATCCTTGATCTCCAGATCCTCCAGATGAGCTCCCCACCCTACGGTGGAGGCATCCGTTATCACTGTGGCCACCAGAGTTGGCTGCGAGAACGGCTTCTCTTGAGAAAGGTTGCCTTCCACAGCCCACCATCGGAGATCCGCTGCAGTGTCTCTGGAGACCCTAATCGATTCCCCGAGATCTCCTCTGTGCTGAAGCCACTGCTTGCGGAAGCACCACTGAAGAGCCCTCATATGCCAGTGTGCATGCGTGACCAACAGAATGCAAGAAGCGAACAGACCGAGCAAACAAAGGACCTTGAGGACCGGAACTACTGCTCCTTCTTGAAACATTGGAACCAGCGCCTGAATGTCCTGTATCCGCTGTGGCAGAGGAAAGGCTCGATTCAATGTTGTGTCCAGTACTGCCCCTATGAACAGGAGACGTTGAGAGGGCTCTAGGTGAGACTTGGGCACATTTATTGTAAAACACAGACTGAACAACAACTGGGTTGTCAGCTGCAGATGACGCAGCACAAGCCCCGGAGACTGAGCTTTGATAAACCAATCGTCCAGGTAAGGGAATACTGCTACTCCCTTTCTCCTGAGGTGTGCTGCAACAACTGCAATCACCTTCGTGAAGACCCGTGGTGCGGAAGTAAGACCAAAAGGAAGGACCGCAAACTGGTAGTGCTGCGATCCTACCACAAACCGGAGATACTTCCTGTGCGACTTGAGAATGGGAATGTGAAAATAAGCATCCTGCAAGCCGACGACACCATCCAATCCTCCTTGTCCAACACCAAAAGCACCTGTGATAGTCAGCATTTTTAATTTCTCCTGTTTGAGGAACCAATTCAAAATCCTCAGGTCCAAAATAGGCCTCAGATGACCATCCTTCTTGGGGATCAGGAAGTACCTGGAATAACACCCCTGACCCCTTTCTTACTCTGGAACCAACCCCACTGCACCTTTCAATAATAGGGAGAGAAGCTCCTGTTGTAACAGCAAGAGATGATCTTCTGAACAAAAAGGAAAGATGGGGAGGGAAGTGAGGTGGGATCTCCCGAAAGGGAAGGGCGTAACCTCTCCTCACCAAACTGATGAAGTCTGTTGTTATAGACTCCCATATGGGAAGAAAGAGTGAAAGCCTCCCCCTACCGGAGAGGTATAAGAAACAATGGTGAGAGAACTAGGGCTTCTTTCCTTGAGGTAACCCTCCAGCGGAAGAGGAAGGGTGCTGCTGCTGGGTGGCACCTCTTGTGCCGACTCTACCCCGCCCCCTGTGTGAGCGATAAGGGAGGCTGGAGGACTGCTGCAATCTCCCACGAAAGGAAGAACCTCTTCCAAAAACATGCAGCCGTCTAAGAGATCGAAATGGGGTAGCAGCAGCCTGCAGACCCAAAGATCTAGCTGTGGCCCTACATTCTTTAAAGCGCTCTAGCGAAGAGTCCGCTTTTGAACCAAACAGTTTTGCCCCATCAAAGGGCAGATCCAGCAACATAGACTGGACGTCTGTCGAAAATCCGGAAGTGCGTAACCACGCATGCCGTCTGGAGGCAACGGAAGTCCCCATGGCTCTTGCAATAGAGTCCGTGGTATCCAGCCCTGTCTGAATAACCTGTGTAGCCGCCACCCGAGCGTCCGAAAGAAGACTACACAAATCCTGGCACATGTCCGGAAGTACAGTCTTCGTCGCATCCATTATGGCATGGATATACCTGCCCAGAATACATGTTGCATTGGCAATTTTAGAGCCATGCTGCAAAAAGAACACACCTTCCTGGCCGATTGGTACATCCATTTGGATTCCCGGTCCGAGGGTACTCCCGGAAACGAACCAGGGGCCGACCTCAAAGAGAAGGATGCTTGACCACCAAGCTCTCTGGTGAAGGGTGTTTGGATAAAAACTCCGGGTCCCCAGGCGCAGATCTATAATGCCTGGCCACCGACCTACTATCAGCCAAAGAAAAAAACAGGCTTCTTCCAAACCTCTTCGATCGGATCCATCAGGGCTTCATTAAATGGTAAAAGAGGATCCACCACGGCTGTAGCAGAATGCAAATCCTCAGTCGAAAGGTTGGTCTTCACCTGCGCCGTCGGTAAAGGAAGATCCAGAAATGCTGCGGCCTTCCTAATAAGATTGGTACGAGGCTGCCTCCTCTGTATATTCATCAGGGGATGGCAGATCATATTTGAGAGGTTTCAAGACCACTTGCTGTGTCCAACCCAGGGAAATCACCCTGGGGGTCAGTGATCTCCCCTTCTTCGAGGAATTGCTGTTGATATTCCCTCTCCTCTAAAAGTCTAAGTCATGGAGCAGAGCAACGTCGGTGAATGGCGCCGGGAAGGCGTCATGACAGGTTCTCCGGATCCACCGACGCCGCAGATGGATCCATAAGCGCCATGGAGAAGGCACCCGCATCCGATGCCGACATCCGACCCCATCACCTCCAACACCAGCATCAAAGGTCTCTCCCTCGACGTCGAGGGCTGCACTGTCGGCAGAGGGGCCTGACTTGAATCTCCAGCCAAACAAAATGGTATAAACGGCGTCGGTTTATATGGAGCTGGAACGAGATTGAAAGCCAGGGGACCAGTAGGGCCAGCCGGCGCACCACCTCCCGGAGCCATATTTTGAAAAATCTGGAACATGGCATTAAGGAATGCCGCAGGATCCGTACCCGGAGCCGGGAACGAAGGATAAGCCTGTGGAGCCGGTGCCGGGCTGGACTCTTCAGGTTCAGGATGCACCGGCGAAGCCAGATGACTGAGGATCCACAACTTCAAAGACTGACGGGGCCGGGGACGTTTGCGGCGTCGCAGGTTGAGGGGGACACAGTCGGACTCACTTCCCAAGACCTTTGGTGCCGGGACGATGGAGACCTCGACCGACTTCTGGACTGACGTCGGGAGTCACGATGACGTCACTTCTTATGGGATGACTTTCCAGAAGAGGACCGATGGTGCTGCTTCCTCTCCTTCTTGGACCTTGCCAAGAAAAGCTTTGCCTCGCGTTCCTTCAATGCCTTCGTATTCATCTTTTGGCAGGATCCGCCTTCTTGGAAGTCGTGATCGGAACTGAGGCACCAAAGACAATCGTTGTGCGGATCAGTCACAGACATGCAACCTCCACATTCCCTGCAAGGCTTCAACCCCGACTTTTTCGGAGCCGACATCCTGGAAATACATACCTTCCGAAGAGCTAATGATACAGGTAACAGAAAAGGGTCGGTGGAGGAAATCAAGAGACTTGTTTCTACACCATGACACAAATTGATGCCGACAAGCGTATACCATTTTGGTGGAGGGACTCCTGGTTGCCAAGATAAACTCACAGACTTCGTGTGGAAGGTCAAAAGCCGTCAACTGCCGCCGCTCTATCGCCACATGGAAAGCGAAGATTGGACAGCTTCAGATGGAGAACCATCCCCTGCTGCTGCACCAGAAGTGCCTCCCTAATTTGCAGTCTGACTGGAAGATCGGTGGCCATGCTCAATAGCTCTGGATACCGTACTCTCCGTGCCCAGTCGAGCCACAAAGATTACTTGGACCAGAAGTGGTATCGGCAGGAAGGCGTAAAGGAAGCCCGAGATCCACTCAAGACTAAAAGCGTTGCAGAGCGAGTGCAGTCATGAAAACTTCAACATGCAAAACAGCTGACATTGAGTGCTCTCTACAGAGCCGAACAGATAACCAAAGCTCTCCCCATTTGTGAAAGAGACCTTGCACCTTTTCTAGATGTAGACGCCATTCTAGATCGACTGACTCAATGACTGCATTTGTCTGCTCTGACGCTTGGGGATCACACCAGATGTTGAACCACCAGCGATATGCCCTGATGTGCCAGCCATGTCCAGAATCACAGAGCCTCTTTATAAAGTGTCCAGGACCCTACTCCACCCTGTTTGTTGCAGTACCACATGCCAGTAGTGCCGTCTGTGAACACTTGCACTACTTTCCCTTTGAGAGAGGGAAGTATTTCAATGCAAGCGTGATTCCCTGGAGCTCCAGAAGGTTGATGTTGGGCCCAGAATCCACATGAGACCAGAGGCCTATGATCTACGCCTCTCCTATGTGGCCGCCCAATCCCAGTAGTGAGGCATCTGTCACTACTGAGATATCTGGTTGGGGGAAGCAAGAGATCCAGATTCCAAAGCCACCACAGCAGATCTTTCACAGTCCCCTCCGAGATCTAGACCATGTCGGAGAGATTACACTGATGCTGTGCCCACTGGAACTTAAGTCCCATTGAAAAGCCCGCATATGCCATCTGGCATGTGTCACTAGCAGGATGCAGGACGCCATGAGGCCCTGCAGCCTCTGAGTTGTTTTCACCGAAAGCCAGGATAGAGGCTGAAACATCAGAATCATAGCATGAATATTCTTGATTCGCTTTTTGGGAGGATAGGTCAGAAACTGCACTGTGTCCAGAACAGCCCAGATTAAACGGAGCATCTGATAGGAAGTCAAGTGAGACTTTGGCATGTTTATAGTGAACCTCAATGTATGCAGGAGGTTCGCCTTAGTCTGAAGGTGGGAGACAACTTTCTGGGGCGTGTCTGCCTTCAACAGCCAGTCATCAAGATAGGGGAAGACCGAAACCCCTAACCTGCACAGATGAGCTGCAACCACCGCCATCACTTTCGTGAACACCCGAGGGGTGCTGGTAAGGCCCAAAGGGATCACAGTAAATTGAAAGTGCTCGTGATCTACTAGGAATCGTAGACAGTACCCGTGGGCAGGCAGGATGGGAATATGGAAACAAGCACCCTGCAAGTATAACGCTACCATCCAGTCTCCTGGGTCTAAGGCAGACAAGACTTGAGCCAGAGTGATCATTTTGAACTTCTTCTTGCAGAACAGAATGAGGGCACGAAGGTCTAGGATAGGACATAAGTCTTTGCCTTTTTTGGGCACCAGAAAGTAGCAGGAATAACAACTACAACCTACTTCTGGCACAGGGACACTCTCTATGGCACCTTTGGCGAAGAGAGCCGTGACTTTCTAGCAGAGAATTGCCAGATGATCATCTGGTAAGGGGCCGTAAAATGGAGGCATGGCCGGTGGGGATTACCCCCTTTGTATGATATGCAAAACCCACCTGTCTGTCGTGATGGTCTCCTAGTGGGGCAGGTGAATGTGAATCCTGCCACCAACTGGTATATAGGAGGGTCCGAACCTTCCTAGTCAGTACTAGGAAGGTTTGGAGGCTGCACCAGGATGGAGTGGGAAAACCTGTGTTTTCCTGTCCCATGGGCCTGCAGGATTCTGCATCCCCGGTGGCTGTAAAAGGGACCCAACAGGAAGCCCGTTCCGTTGCCACGAAAGGGGCAAAATATGGACTGTTGGTGGTGAGGTGAAACAGAGAGGCCAAGGGATCGAGCCATAGCCCGGCACTCAAACCTCTCATGCGCTGAGTCCGCCTTGTCCCCAAAGAGACAGGTGCCATCAAAGGGCATGTCCATGAGGGTCTGTTGGACATTTCCTGGAAAAACAGATGCCCTCAACCAGGCATGGCTCCTCAAGGCCACCGTCAACGCATCCCATTTACCTGTAGAATTGGTTGTGTCCATTTCACAGGGAATGGTGAACTTAGCTGCATCTCTCCCATCAGCAAAGGCTTGGGAGATGTTAGCCCGGGTCTTCTCCAGGATCTGCGGCAGAACTTGCACGACCGTATCCCACACGCAGTGGTTAAAGCAGCACAAAAGGCATGCAGTGCTCACCGACCGCAACGCCAGACTGGAGGAAGAAAACCTCATCTTCTTACCAAGTTAGTCTTTGATTCTCTATCCGGGGGAGTGGAAAGTAATGCACCAGATGACAATGATGCCTGGATGAAAAGGCTCTCAGGTGAGGGGTGTTGGGCCAGGAATTTAGGGTCGTTTGGAGCAGGCGGATGGGGGCGAGCAATTCTACTGTTTACAGGAGCCCATGTTCTGGGTCTGGACCAAGTACCCGGAAGGACATCAATAAGGGCTTCATTGAAGGGGAGGCTCGGCGGCAGAAGCCCCAGCTTGAAGCACCTCCGTCAGGAGATTCGTCCTGACCGCTACAGTGGACAGCTCCATGTCAATGACCTCAGCCACCCTTCTGACCACAACAGAATAAGAGGTTCCCTCCGCCGTAGCCACGGTAGGAGGAGAATGCATGCCAGCATCTGGAGAAGTATCCAGACCATTAGCTTCACCCTATTCCTGTGCCCAGTCCAAATCAGGGTTATCTAGCTGGTATTCTAAAGGGTCCAGCGTCCCCTCCTATCCTTCCTTGTATTTGTACCCATAGTAATAAGGGTCCAAACCCAATCTGGGGTGAGAACCACATCGAAGTCAGAAGCAGCGTCGGCAGGCGCCGTTCTTTCTCCGGGTCATCGTGGGTAAGAATTGGGTCAACGTCGATCGTGTGCACCACCAATGTCAGAAGCACTGATGACCTAGCTGGTGTCGGGGAAGGTCGCGATGGCACGACCAGGGTCAGCAAGGATCCGGAGGGACCACTGGGGGCAGAGGCCAAAGACGCTGGCGTGGAACCAAAAGGGCCCTCATATGAACCCCTAGGCCTCGAAGGTGCCACAGAAGGGTCAGAATGACCAAATATGAGGCGCATGGCCTCAAAACACATTGAGTTTGGCACGGGTCGCCCTGGCTCACGGAAAACTGGGGAGGTGCGGAGCACAGCAAGGACACTCCTCCCACGTCGCATCGGCTGAGCGATGCAGTGAAGTTGGAAAACGCCTGGCCTTCTTTGCCGACTTCTTTCTCTGACCTGAATGACACGAATAGTATGATGATGAGTGGTGGTGACTCCGCGAACAGTCTCAAGACACTCCTCATGAGTGACACCATGAACGATGCAGAGTCGAGCGTCGGGCCTTCATGAGCTTTAGGGACCGCTCCCTCAAAGCCTTCGGGTGCATGGCCTGGCACTCAAAGCACAACTTCGGGTTGCACTACAAACACAAACGGACCGGATGCCGATCTGTCCCAGACATCATATGGTGACAGGCCTCGCAAGGCTTGAACCCGTTCTTTGGGGACATCATGAGGCGCCAAGGGTCAACACAAAAAACAGACAAAAGGGTCCAATACACTTAAAAAATTAACAGGGTATCTCTTCTCCACATCAGCGTGTGGCACAGAAAAGAACAGACGTCACTTCGCCGATTTCCTCAAGTAGTGGAACTAAAATGTTGTGGATGATTGCATGGCAAAGTAGTGGCTTATGGAAGGTAGGTATCCATACACAGACTTTTGAAAGGTTTCTCTAATGGAAGGTAAACCTCAGTCAATTTCGAAGTACTTAACTTTTGTATGATACAACAAGATACAAGTAGGAAAATACAGGTCTGGTTGAGATGGGAACTGGGGGCAGCAAACAACACTCTACAGCCTTTTCCCCTGCTTAGGTCAGACTTTAGAAGGACAACATGGTTGAGCCTTTTTTGGGCGTTTCAGGTATGAAATCACAAAGTGTCCTTTTCACCCTTGCTACGTTCTCCAGAACATATGAAGTGGAGGCTGCCGCTTCTGTAACAGTAAGACTTTCATTAACAGGCAAAAGAAAGTGAAGGAAAAACACAAGACTTCATGTGGTTGTCTGATGAGGAACAAAATACGCAATGTACTTTACCCTCTGGATTTGGAGGATAAACAATTTCTAGTACCAAGAAGTTTTATGAATCACATTGTATGGATGAAAAAACTGGTTCTTATCCAGTCCGTCCAATGAAATCAGGTGATCAGAAGATGAGCTGGAATCCAAAGGCACCTAACAGTGAGCTGTAGCCTCGGAGTTCTGAGCAGTATCCACCAACTGATAGGGAGTAAGAACCGCAAGTCCTTAGGATTCACACGGTCCTTGAGGTGGGCAGAAGACTTTAGTAGGAGTGTGAACCTCTGGGGCCATGTGTAGGAAGTTGGCTCTGTGTATACTATTTCAAAGTACGAAATAGTCTTCACAAATCCCAAGGTTTCCCCTTACAGGTAAGAAGGTGGCAAAATCAGATAATACTAATGCACTATTTGTGGGAGTATGGTCGAGCAGTAGGCTTATCAGAGAGTACTCTTAAGCATTTGTTGTACACACACAGGCAATAAATGAGGAACAAAGACTTACTCCAGTCCAATAGGTTTTTATATTGAAAAATATTTTCATAGTTTATTTTAAGAACCACAGGTTCAAGATTTACAGTTAACACTTTAAATGTAAGGTACTTCACTTAGATACTTTAGGAACTTTGAATAAAAGCACTATCATATACAGTGTTTGCAAAAATGGCAATAAACTATTTTCAAAATGGACAGTGCAAAAATCAACAGTTCCTGGGGGAGGTAAGTAAAGGTTAGATTAGGAGGAAAGTAAAACACTTTCAAGTCTCAGTTCTGGGGTATAGGCAGCCCACCGTTGGGGGGGGTTCAAGGCAACCCCAAAATTACCACACCAGCAACTCAGGGCCAGTCAGGTGCAGATGTCAAAGTGGTGCCCAAAACACATAGGTGCCTATGGAGAACAGGGGTGCTCCGGTTCCAGTCTGCCAGCAATTTAGTACCTGCGTCCTTAGGAGCAGACTGGGGGGGAATGGAGGGGGGGAAAGGGAGGGAGGATTGGGCGCACAAGTAGGCATACAAAATACACCCTCGGCAGCACAGGGCCAGCCGGGTGCAGTGTGCAAAGCAGGCGTCTGGTTTCAATGGAGGGACCTGGGGGGTCACTCTAGTGGTGCAGGCAGGCACAGGGGGTGGTTCTTGGGACAGCCACCACCTGGACAAGGGAGAGGGTCACCTGGGGGTCACTCCTGCGCTGAAGTTTGGTTCCTTCAGGTCCTGGGTGCTGAGGGTGCAGTGTTGGTTCCAGGCGCCGGACCCTTGTTGGAGGTCGCGGTCAGGGGGCGCTTCTGGATTCTCTGCAGGCATCGCTGTGGGGGCTCAGGGAGGGGTCGTCTCTTGTCACTCACTGGCTCGCAGACACCGGGTAGTCCTCCCTGTAGTTTGTGTTCTCTGGATCTTGAGCCGGGGGCGTCGGGTGCAGAGTGTGAAGTCTCACACTTCCGGCGGGAAACGTGAAGTCTTTGAAAGTTGCTTCTTTGTTGCAAAGAAGTAGCTGGTTTTGAACAGGGCCGTTGTTCAAGGGAGTTTCTTGGCCCTTTAATCCAGGGCAGTCCTTTGAGGCTTCAGAGGTCGCTGGTCCCTGATGGATGCGCCGCTGGTCGTAGGTTTTCAAAGTTGGAGACAGGCCGGTAGGGCTGGGGATAAAGCAGGTGTGGTCGCCAGTCTTCTCTGCAGGCTTGTAGGTCAGCAGTCCTCCTCGTTTCTTCAGGTTGCAGGAATCTAGTTTCCTAGGTTCTGGAGTGCCCCTAAATACTAAATTTAGGGGTGTGTTTAGGTCTGGGAGGGCAGTAGCCGATGGCTACTGTCCTGGAGGGTGGCTGCACCCTCTTTGTGCCTCTTCCCTGTGGGGAGGAGGGCACATCCCTAATCCTATTGCCCCTAATGCCCATTGCTTCACAGCTTGTGTGCTGGTGGGGAGAAAATGACTAAGTCGACATAGGACTCCCCTCAGAGTGCCATGCCTACCTCCCACTGCCTGTGGCATAGGTAAGTCACCCCTCTATCAGGCCTTACAGCCCTAAGGCAGGGTGCACTCTACCACAGGTGAGGGCATAAGTACTATGCCCATACAGTGGCCAAGCAAAACCTTAGACATTGTAAGTGCAGGCTAGCCATAAGAGTATATGGTCTGGGAGTTGGTCAAACATGAACTCCACAGTTCCATAATGGTAACACTGAAATCTGGGAAGTTTGGTATCAAACTTATCAGCACAATAAATGCACACTGATGCCAGTGTGCAATTTATTGTAACATACACCCAGAGGGCATCTTAGAGATGCCCCCTGAATGCCAACCAGAATTCTAGTGTAGGCGGACTAGTTTTTGCCAGCCTGCGACAGACCAGACATGTTGCTGGCCAGGAACAAAGCCTGTACTGGGTGGAAGTGCTTCTCACCTCCCCCTGCAGGAACTGTTAACACCTGGAGGTGAGCCTCAAATGATCAGGCTTCTTACCTAGAAGCAGGCCTGATTCTGAGTGCCCCCAGTCGCCATAGGTTCCCACTGTAAAACCCGGCAGCAACGTTGACCTCTGCATAAAGCCAGCCCCGTGTGGCTGGTGGAGGGTGCTTGGCACTAACTCAAACTCAGACCCATGGTATTAGAACCCCCAGAGAATGGAACTGTAGGTCTGGTACTTACCGCCATAACTGTACTTTCTTTTATTCCGTACGGAACTGTTCCTGAAAATTGCAGTGTGTCAACTTTTAAAACATATTTGCTATATTCAAATAAGCCATTTATATTGCCAAATTGAAACAAATCGGTATTGATACATATTTTGGATACTTACTTGTAAATGTGCTTTCCTTGCAAATTGAATCTTGTGGTTCTAGAAATAAATGGACAAAAACAAGTTTTGGTATCTAAAAAGAATTGCCCTGAAATTAGGGCTTTGAGAGCATGCTTCATTTATTACCTGTGTGTACAAAAAATGCTTTGCACTACCCTCTGATAAGCCTAACTGCTCGACCACAGTACAACAAAACAGCATTAGTATCATATTTGTTGCCTCTAAACTCTGGTAAATCCCTGTACAGACTATATCTCGATTTGATATAGCATATCCAGAGCCATCTTCCTACAATCTTGTATCAGTGGTTCCCCTAAATAGTCAATTTAGGGGAACCGGTATTGAGAGTGAAGGGTAGCAATCACTGGAGTACTGTAGGAATCTGGCCTGGTGTGTGCTAACTACCTATGGTATGATCACCTTATACAAGGTCCATGTATCCCTTATGAGTGAAGTGGAGTCAGTGTCAAGGAAGCCAGGCTCTCTAAAGGTAGCTGTGGATAAGTAGCCAAGGCTTATTTAGGAGACACGCAAAGCTCTCATGCAATACCACTGTAGTCATACAGCACTTACACAAATGAAAGAAGGCACTCAGTGCTACGAAAATAGAGGCTCTTTATTAGAGTAATACAAACACTAGTTAGGCAATACTCTAATTGTAGGTAAGTAAACATACTACACATGTACAGTAACAATCAGGAATAGGCTTAAAAAGCAATTGAGAACACTGAAAAACAGCAGACAAAACTCTAGACCAGGGGGAGTGGGGGTGGGGTGGTGTTGGTGTTAGGTGGATGCAGGAGTTGGTCAACGGTGGAAAGAAGACGGTCAACACTGGGGCAGGTGAAGAGTTCCTGGCTGATGCGGTCGACGTCCCACGCTGGATGAAGGATTGCAGTCAGTCTGTGGAGTGAAAAAAACACATACAAGACCTGAAAAAGGAAAATATCGCAGTTGCTAGCAGTGGAGCTGTTGGGGTCCAGGAAGGCCAAGTGAGGGGGAGAGGGAACTAAACCCACAGGGGATGTCCGTAGCGACCTTCGGCAGTGCGGAGAGTCCAAAGAAGAAGATGCAGCCCACACAGATGACTCGCAGGCAAGGAGCACAGGAGTCACGGTGAGGCCCATGCAGGACACTTAAAAAGGAGTCCCACGTCGCTGAATAACCATGCGAAGGGCTGAGCGTCACAGGGAAGAGTGATGTGGACAGGAGCAACACAAAGACTGAAGTTCCCCTGGAGGCGGTGCCATCAAGCCTTGTCAGTTGCAAGAGACACTATTCATGGAGAAGGGAAGGTCCTACCTTCACCCAAGTTGGACAGCTGGTAGGGAGGACACAAAGGACCACCAACTGTGATGCAGGATCCACAAAATCCATAGAAGAGGAGATCCATGCAGCCGGTCATCATTGCAGCAGAATGCCTGCAGATGCACAGGAGCGACTCTTTAATTCCACTGGAAGTTTGCTTCTTAGGGCAGACTGAAGACTCGCCACCCTCATATGATGCACAGCCGGGGAAATGTTGCAGTTGCTAGAAGAAGCCAGAGAAACAATGTTGGAAAGCAGAGGCGTAGCTGTAGATGCGGACTGTAGGTCCCTGTGGAGTCCAGCTGCGGTTCGAGAGGCCAGAAGTTTCAGTAAACGATGCAGATGATTCCTGCTGGAGTCTTGCATGTCGAATCTGGGAACCCACCCATGAGGAAGACCCTAAATAGCCCTGGAAGGGGAACTGGTCACCTAACCACATGGCCACTAAGATGCCCCCAGAGGCCTCTGCCCACCCTAAGGTCAAGATGGCAGAATCAAAGGGCCATCTGGGGTGGTGATAGACAGGGGAGTGGTCATTCCCATTTCCATTGTTCAGTTCCAGGACAGAGCAGGGATTAGGGGTCCCTCAACTGGTGCAGATTGGTTTTATGAGAGGATGGCACCAATGGTGGCCATCAAAGCATACCAGTGGCTTGGCGAGGCTACCCCTCACAAGTCATTTAACACCTTTTTTCTACCCAAAGCCAAAGGGTGTTGACTCCGTCACCTAAAGGAAATTCTTTTGTTCTGCCTTCCTGGACTACAAGTCGGAAATGTTTGATAACAAACATGCCCATGTTCAGAGTTACCCTTATGTAGCTGGCAAAGGTAGTGACCTATGTCCAGTACAAGCGTGAAATGGCATCCCCGCACTAATGAAGTCCAGGAAAATGGAGATGAGTCTGTGGGGGAATCTCTGCTCATGCAGGGGTGCCCTCCGACATCGGTACTTGCAGCAGGCCCTCTGGGCTAGGAGGCCCTGCCTTAGGAGTGACTTACAGGGACCTGGTGCAGTGATCTTCAGTGAAAGGGTGCATGCACCTTTACATGCAGGCTGCAATGCCAGCCCTGCAAACACATTTTACATAGGTCCCCATGGGTGGCATAACATGCTGCAGCCCATGGGGAACCCCTGGTGTCTCCCCGCCCTGGGCACCATATACTAGGGACTTACATGGGGGCACCAGTATGCAAATGTGGGAGGTATGAAGTCATAGCAAACAAATGTACAGGGGGAGTGCACAGTAACTGGGTTCCTGGTTAGCATACTGACAAGCAAAAAGTGGGGGTAGCCATGCCACAATAAGGGTACTTTGCTACAGCTACATACCCTGGAGTCACAACACCCTGTAGATGACCACTTTCTGTGGGGAGTGGGCAACACCATGTCCAGAGGTCCTAAATTCCACCAGACACAAGTAGAATTTCCTAGGCTGTGTCCATTTCGGGCTGGTCACCCTAGGGGTGTGTCCAGCCTCGAAATGCAAAATGCCTCCTACCTAGCTAATGTTCCTGAATATCCAGGTGCCAGATGGGGTCTGGGGGTGGGCATCTCCCTTTCAGAGACTAGATCTGTCTCGGAATGCAGATCATGCTATGGGAAGGGGTGTCCAACACCTCACCCTGAGAAGCTTTGTGTCTGACCTCCAAAGAGCAAAGGATCTCACCCCTGGATCTCACTCTAGTCTGTTGGTGGCAAACTGGCTAGAACTGGTCAGTTAGCTCAGAAGCAGTTGTTATGTTTTCAGGAGGAAACTGTAAGGTACACTCTGGATGCGTGCATTAATAAATCCATCGCCAGGGCTTATAAAACCTGAGAGGTTCAACATCCCTATTTTCATTAAAGACATCATGGAGCTGGGCAACTCGTATTAATCAGTGGCCAACTAAAATGGATTCCCTGTTCACCTAATATATCTAAGAAACGACAGACCTAGCAGGGGCATATCTTCTCTTGCAGATATGACCACGCATATAATAATATGCACCATGCCTTAGGGCTATAAGGCCTGCTATAGGGGTGACTTACAAATATTACATGCAATGTTTTGGGGACATGGCACACAGTCCATAATTTATGTTGCGTTTTCACTTTTAGGGGGCACCTTGTCAAGCAGTCTGCATGAGGTCAGTGCTGGGTCCCTTAGAGAAGAACAAGTTCTGCTACAGCTCTTAGCGACCCTCTGCAGTACCGAGGCACTCTAGGTAACACTTACTATGGGACTTAGAAGGGTGCTACAGAGCCTTATCACTTGGGATCAAGGGATCAGGTGTCTTGTTTTGGGGAAAGACTGGCACTGGGGACCAGCTTACCAGGAAGCCAGTGAACTTCAGTTAAAGCTGCATCAAAACTTGGCAACAAGTTGGGAGGGGGCAAGGGACGGACAGCTAAGTACAAGTGTGAGTATGACTTTTTTGTGATGTTCGTTAATTGGTTGCAATGTTACACAAGGAGGACTGGCTGGGAGTTGAGATGAATTTGTGAGTATGGCACGTGGTGCCAAAAAAATCTTGCCATTGAATGTATTATGACCGCCCATGTTAAATATAGGGCTGCTCAGTTCCAAGGCAAACAAGACTTACTTGGTTTCACCTTATCCCATTTTCTTCTACCGTCCTACTCTTCCTTTATCCTTATTTTATCCTTGCAGGTTCATTTTCTTCTCTACTTTCTCCTGGTGATTGCTTCTCTATGACCCTGTTCCCCTTCCCATTCTGCCTTTTGCTCTTTGGCCAGGTCACTGGCACACTGGTCTACATTCTAAAAGTTTTAACATCTCATTTTCAGGGATAGGGAGGTCTTTCCATTATTGTAACACGGGAGCAGCTCACTACTATTCATGGAAATAATGTGCGACACCCTCACATTTACAATATATGAGGTTCTATTTTGATGTATGTAGGAAGTTGGCTCTGAATATACTATCTCAAAGTGAGAGATAGTGTGCACAGAGTCTAAGGGTTCCCCTTAGAGGTTGATAGTGGGAAAATTAGATAATTTGAATGCTCTATTTTTTGGTGGTGTAGTTGAGCAGTAGGCTTGTCAGAGGGTAGTGTTAAACATTTGTTGTACACACACAGGCAATAAATGAGGAACACACACACTCAAAAGACTTAACCCAAGTCCAATAGTTTGCCTGCAGAACATCAGGATCCCTCGGCACCGGCGAAAAGTGAGGGCTACTTTGAGCTACCTCAAAAACTGAAGGGACCAGTGACAACTCCGGACTCTCCTGCTGAGGCGTGACAGTAGGACTCATCTCCCATGTCTTCTGGCATCGTGAAGATCGAGACCTCGACCTCGATCGGCTCCGCTCCAAACGGCGCCGAGAGTCATGATGACGCTGCTTCTTATGCTTTTTGGGAGAAACATGGAAGGAATCCTTTTTATGGCCCTTCTTCTTTGCTTTGGCTAAGAAGAGCTTCGCTTCGCGCTCCTTCAGAGCTTTTGGATTCATGCTCTGACACGAAGAGCAACCTTCCACATCATGCTCTGAACTAAGGCACCAAATACAGTCCGAGTGGGGGTCGGTCACTGACATCCGACCCCCCGCATTCTCTACACAGCTTGAAACCGGACTTCTTCGGAGGCGACACTGTAACCACCGAAAATCGTTACAGTTAACAACGAGCCAGGAAGAAAAACCATTGGCGAAGGCACGGAAAAAAGGAAAACTGATGTCAGTACGCCGACAAGGACCTATGATTGGCACGTTGACGTCAGACGGAGTCACGTGGAGCCATGCCATTATGACGTCCTCGTCGACGTAGACAGCTAGGAAGAAGACTTTCCGTCGGATGCTGGCGCAAGGATACAATTCATAAGGTGAGGAATCCACAGGTAGTTGTATCCATCAGAAATATATTTTAATTTATTTTAGAACCACAAGATTCAACTCAGGTTACTCACGTTATCGCAGTCGCCTGGGAGTCCCCTCTGCGGTATTTGTTTTCTGGAGCTCGAGGTGGGGGCATTGGATGCAGAGTGAGAAGTCTCACGCTTCTGGCGGGAAGGGAGAGTTCTTTCAAGAGTGGCTGTTCCCCGACAGATGCGTCGCTGTGCAGTTTGAGTCTGGGGACAGGCCGGTAGGGCTGGAGCCAAGTCAGTTGGTGTTTCCGTCATCTCTGCGGGGCTTTCAGGTCAGCAGAACTTATTTGTGCAGGTTGCAGGAATCTGATTTCCTGGGTTCAGGGTCGCCCCTAAATACTCAATTTAGGGGGGTGTTTAGGTCTTGGGGCAGTAGCCAATGGCTACACCCTCTTGGTGCCTCCACCCTTAGGTGATGGGGGCACATCCATATTGCTTTTGGGGGCATCTTCCAATCTCAAGATGGAGGAATTATAAAAGTTGAGTCACCTTAGGGGCTGTCCTGATTGGTGGGTGGCTCCTCCTTGTTTCCCTCATCATCTCCTCCAGCCTTGCCGCCTAAAGTGGGGGCGGGGGAGAGTCCATCTCCACTAGCTGGGATGCCCTGGGGTGTTGTAACAAAAGGCATGAGCCTTTGAGGCTCCCGCCAGGTGTTACAGTTCCTGCAGGGGGAGGTGAGAAGCATATCCACCCAGTACAGTCTTTGTTCCTGGCCACAGATTGACAAATGTACTCTCCCCATGTTGCCAGAAACTAGTCTGGTTGTGTCAGACTGGCAGAAACTGGTCAGCCTAGCACTAGGAGTCGGACTGGTATTCCGGGTCCCTCTCTAAGATGCCCTCTGGGTGTATTTTAAAACAAATACCACACTGGCATCAGTGTGCATTTATTGTGCTGAGAAGTTGGATACCAAACTTCTCATATTTCAGTTTAGCCATTATGGAACTGTGGAGTTCGTGCTTGTTAAACCCCCAGACCTTATACCCTTATGGCTAACCTGCAATTACAATGTCCAAGGTTTTGCTAAGACACCGTAGGGGCATAGTGCTCATGCAGCTATTCCCTCACCTGGGGCATAGTACACCCTGCCTTAGGGCTGTGAGGCCTGCTAGAGGGGTGACTTATCTATGCCATAGGCAGTGTGAGGTTGGCATGTCACCCTGAGGGGAGTGCCATGTCGACTTAGTCATTTTCTCACAACCAGCACACACAAGCTGGCAAGCAGTGTGTCTGTGCTGAGTGAGGGGTCTCCAGGGTGTCATACGGCATGCTGCAGCCCTTAGAGACCTTCCTTGGCAACAGGCCCTTGGTACCAGGTGTACCATTTACAATGGACATATCTGTGTGCCGTGCCGTGCCAATTGTGGGTACCGGTTAGGGAAAGAACACCAGGCAGATCTTATCCTCCAAACCCACCCTTGCTGCCATCCACAGAATCAGGAAGAGCACATCTGAAGGCAGATGGTTTTCTTACCTTGTAGCCCAGTCAAACACGCTTCCACTCAAACTCAGACATGCAGACTCACTGAACCAGCTCACAAAGGATCTAAAGACATGGATCGCAGAGTGTGCAGCACGTCCGCAACAGCTATTTGAGTCTCCATGGGTGATAAGCCACCCTTTAAAAGCGTCTGATTGCTCAAATGACTGATGTGTGCAAAAATACCTTTATTAGGAATGAAAAACTTGCCGAATAATAGCTTTACAAGTATGTCTCAATAAAAACATAAAAGAAAATAAATGTTTTACCTAGAAGTTATTTTGAAAGATTAGCAACACATAACTCACCCACTGTTCAATATCAGTCATGTTTGGCCACTAGAAATGGCTGTCAATACTCTTTTTAGTTTTGTTAGTTCCAGAGTGATCTCCAATTAGTGAAGAATGTACCTTATTAAAAATGTGTTTTGCCAATTCTTCACCAATGATAACTTGTGCCTTCTTCCCCTTTCCTACAAAGAACACCTTTTCACCTAATTTGCCAAAAAAACATGAACGTTTAAAGGACGATTTCTATTTACTGCAGATGTTGCACGAGAGATACATTAAAAGCACGTAATATATATATACACACACGCTAACAATCATTTAAAAAAATAAAATATAATGAAATGAATCAGACTAAACAATATTTGTTAACACATAAGTAGGTAGATCAATATAATTGAAAGGATCACCAATTCATGAAGCTTCATTCAAACAAGTACAGTAAATTGTATGAATGTATAACAATTTTCTAATTCCAAAGTAATTTGAAAAATAACTTACCATCAATGGTGATTTTTTTGGAAAGTCTCCGTAATCCATGCTTCATTATTTTACTGAAATCATCAGGGTACACATTACTGCGTATATAAAATTCAGAATCTGGTTGTACTTTGTAGCATCCATTGTTCTTTACAATAACAAAATAAATATAAACTGAAGAAAATCTAAACATCGTAATAGTAAAAAAATAAAATCACATGGATGAATATACATTAACAAAGGTAAATAATGTGTTCCTCTGATTGACAATTTGCACCCACACATTCGTTTTTTGAGAATGGATACCATAAGAATATCTCTCCACAGTAGCTGCCTCCGCTCTGGTGGGAGGAGCACATAAGCCATCAGAAGTCTGCTTCTTCGCCAAGGCATTGCACCTTTTAATAGGAAGAAAAAGATAGTTGGAGATGGTCCTCTTCTCTCATCAGCTTGCCTAATTTTCACAGCAATTAAGCAAATAAAAAGCTGATCATCCATTTAGCGTTCTTTAGTACAATGAATGACCGCTGTGGGTCAAATATATGTAAGAATGAGGAGGTAGAGAAAAAGTCGTCAGGACAATATTTAGACCAACGTGAAAGAGTGAACACTTTTGGAAAAAGAGAACCAGCTTGCCTCAATAGATGGTAGTTAAATGTGTGGCTACAGAGAGGGTTAGATGCTCGTTAACCCTTATGTAAGAAGTAATTACGGGAAAAAAAGAATATTGTATAGTCAACAAACCTATAGGTCCTCATTACAACCCTGGCGGTCGGTGTTAAAGCGGCGGTAAAACAGCCAACAGGCCGGCGGTAAAAAAAATGTAATCACAACCGTGGTGGAAACCGCCAACATAGACAGCCACTTTAACACTCTGACTGCCACAGTGGTACAAACAAACAGCATGGTGGTCACCACCAACAGACAGGCGGAAGACAATGTATCGCCCACAGTATCATGAGAGGCTAATCCGCCACCTTTTCAGGGGCGGATTCAACGCGAACAAAAACACGGCGGAAAAAGAACTTGGAAGGAAAAATGCTCACCTCTACACACCATACGAGGAACCAGGATGCCATGGAGCCGGAACTCCATATTCTACCAGCCATTGTCTTCCTGCTCCTCTACCAGGAGCACGAACGCCAGCGGCAAAGACCACAGTGAGTATTGCACCTACGACACAGGGGAGGGGGGAGGGAAAAGAGTGACACACACACGCAACACCCCCATCCTCACCCACTACAGCACACACACACACAAATACATGTTGATACATTACAGTTACACCCCCCAAGGCCCCCGGAAGAAGGCAAGGACAATGGAAATGACTGTAACGATTCTGATCAATAAAAATCCAGTACTCATAAATATATATATATATATATACACACACTATTAACAAATATATACACCAAGAATTAAAGTCCATGTGCTGCACATACATAGTCCGTGGACCACTGGGCCCAAAATGCATGGGCGAGGCCCACACAAGATATCCAATAAAAACGGAGCGAACACTGCAGGGGCATCAGATCGAAATACAACAGGCACCTCAGGGGGAAGGGAAGGGGGGGGGGGGCACCTCAGCCGGATGAGTGCACAACGCCAGATCCATGAGGGGCCTCCATGCCCATTGATGTATCCTGGGGAGTGCAACGCCACAGTCTCAAGTCTTTTCAGTGGGTGGTTTGCCCACTGCTGCATCCTGGGGAGTGCAAAGCCACAGTCTCACAAGTGAATAACAGTCTCCACTGGTTCTGGAGGGGGGTTTGTGCCCAGCGTGCTTCATCCTGCCAAGGACTGAGGTAGTGGATGTGAATCTCCACTGGTTCAGGAGGGGGCTTGGTGCCCAGAGTGTTTCATCCTGCCAAGGACAGAGGTAGTGGATGTGAATCTCCACTCTCGGTGGGCCATGAAAGCTGTCCAGGCCCCTGAAACTGACCACCAGCTCCGTACGACTGACCACGGAGGGTGGCAGCCATATCTGCGGTGGTGCCACTGGCATATGTGGCGTGTCCACTGGCAGTGATTGTGGCAGCCTCAGTAGCGGCGGTGCTTGCGGCGCTCATTGGCCTGCAGTGCTGGTGGGTGGCTCAGTGAGCGTGCTGGTGGCGGTGGTGTCCTGGGACGCGGTGATGGTAGCGCCGGTGTCCTGGGAAGCGGTGCTGGTGGTGGCGGTGTCCTGGGAAGCAGTGCTGGTGGTGGCGGTGTCCTGGGAAGCAGTGCTGGTGGCGGCGGTGTCCTGGGAAGCAGTGCTGGTGGCGGCGGTGTCCTGGGAAGCAGTGCTGGTGGCGGCGGTGTCCTGGGAAGCAGTGCTGGTGGCGGCGGTGTCCTGGGAAGCGGTCTTGTCCGCCGTGCAGGTTGGCGGCGACTTCCCTTTCTTTCTGTGCCCCTTCCCCACCTTGGATGGTGGCGCAGCTGTCTTCACACTCCCAACTGTAGTCCTGGGAGAGCCCTTGGTGGCAGGTATTTTGCCCTTCTCCCTCCGGGCTGTGGCCAACTTCTTATGTTTCTGAGGTGGGGGACTGTCTGTGGTCTGGCTCCTTGGCACACTGGCTGCCCTGCTGCTTGGCGCACTCCAGAAGCCGGTTACTGCTGGCACCACTGTTCCCGTTGATGTGGTGGCTGAGGTGCTGGGTTGTGACCTGGAAAGCCGTGCCACAGGGGACGGAAGGGGTGGGGGAGGTGAGGGGGAAGAGGTCAAGGTTTGACAGGAAAAGTTTTAGACACACTGGGAAGGGTAGATGGAGGGGGTTTGGGAGTGGAGGAAGAGGTAGTGGTTGTAGGAGGTGTACATCTGCTGAATTTGGGTGAAGGTGCATGGGCTGGAGGCTGTTGAGGTGGATGGGTGTTGGGTGGGTGGGTGCCTGCGTTTGTGTACTTTGGGAGGAGGGATCACAGACACACTGGGAGAGGAAACTGGGGATGTGTGACTGGTAGTGGTGTGGTGAGTGCACATGAGCGGTGTGTGGTGATGGACGTAGTGGCTGAAGATGTAGCGCATGCAGGTGTGAGTGGAGACGTGACAGGGAGGGATGAGGGAGACGAGGAGGAGGGGGACACAGTGGAGGCAGTGGATGTTGGTTATGTCTGCATGGGTATGATGCTTGTGTGAGTGCCTGTGGGATGTGTGGTGCTTATGTTTGCCAGAGCTACCCTTGTGTGTTGAGGTGTGTGCATGCTGGTCTGATAGTGTGCTTGGGATAGGCTGAGGTACAGGGGATTAGGTCTGGGTGGAGGAAGTTGGAGGGGGGAGGCTGGACACCGGGACAATGGCTGCCATCAGTGCTGAGGCCAGCGTATGAAAAGCTTGCTGTTGGGCTGCCTGACCAGAATGAATGCCCTCCAGGTATGCATTTGTCTGTTGCAACTGCCTCTCTACACCCTGGATAGCATTCAGAATGGTAGACTGCCCAACAGTGAGGGATCTGAGGAGGTCAATGGCCTCCTCACTGAGGGCAGCAGGGCTGACAGGGGCAGGGGGGGGGGGGGGGGTGGCGGCTGTACCTGTAGATGCAGGGGGCACAGAGGGGCCCGCCACCGCAAAGGAGCTCCCATCAGAGGAGGAGTCCGTGTCGCTGGTCTCAGCTCCTGTCCCCGCTGTGGACCTCCCCTCGCCCGCCGTTTCGCCCTCCAGGGCCATGTGGGATGCAGCTCCCTCCTGCTCCGGTGCCACTGCTCCTCTGCCTGATGATGCTAATGCACACAAGAACAGGTAGACCACAAAAAGGTGGGGAAGACAGAAGAAAGACATGTTCAGTGCATGCAATACCGCTACAGTTGGCGGACGCTATAGACACAGCAGCCCTCTGCACTACGCCATGCACTTAGAGTTCCCTAATTAATCACAGGGACATGGGGTACAAAGCCTATGCCCGACTGCTACACACGAGTCACAGGAGCCTGACTAGGTGTAGATGGCTCTTAACACTGGTGGGGTGCCACATAGCCTGCCTTACGGAGGGAACATACCTACAAAACTCGTCCTGGCCAAGGGGTACCCACAGCCCACCTCCCCCAACCAGACACCTCCAATGTGCGCAGAATCAGCTGAATGAGAGCGTACTCACCCCCTTGTGGCTGCTGTGATGCTCTCAAGCGCCCATCCAACTCCCGGTACGCCACCACCAGGATCTGGAACATCAGGGGTGTCATGGTGCGACGGGCACCACTCCCCACGTTGGGAGGCCATCCCCAGCTGGGCCTCCGCTGTCTTCTTGCTCAAGCGGCGAATGTCCTCCCATCTTTTCCGGCAGTGGGTGCTACGTCTGTGGTGGACACCCAGGGTCCTGACTTCCTTGGCGATGACACGCCAAATATCCTTCTTCTGGTGGGCGCTGACCTACAGGAATAAGGAGAAGATATAACCGTCCGCACCGTCACAGTCATTGGCCCGCATTCCTACACTTGCCATGACACACATACACTCACCGTCGTTTCATCCACGCCTAATTCTCCCCTTCCATCTTCCATCCACACAGGCATTGCCCATACAGCATGCTCACAGTGTACTTACCTGTTTGTCTGGAGGAACGTAGAGCAGCGTGTACGGGGGGGGAGGACCCCATCCACTAGTTTCTCAAACTCCTCCGTGGTGAAGGCAGGGGCCCTTTTCCCAGACACATGAGCTATTGTCTCTTCCAGACTGAGGTCACAGCAGCACTTGCAGTGTAGGTCATCTCCTGTTGAACATCAGGTATCAAGTGAGTGAACAGATAGAAAACGGCGGTCATGTCCGCTGCGGTGCGTACCGTCATCGCCAGCGTACATCGTCATTGGCTCCTGGGACCCATAGGGCCCAATGCAGGATTGCGCGGCGGTCTTCGACCGCCTACTGCGACGGTGTACAACGCCAGCGCAGTTACCTCATATCCCATTGTCCCACCTTACAGGTCAGGCAGCCGCCATTTCAGGGGGCCACATGGCATTATGTTTAAATGCGTCACACATACCTAGGCCTTGCATACACACTAAGACAGGCACATATCGGATTGAAAAATATGTGCAATAAAGTTGTGTTTTCGTACATCAGTGTTGGCTGACCCTCTGCTCGCTGTTCTCCTCCACAGAGTACGTCCGCTGGGGCAGGTGAGGAGATGGCGGCATCCTCCGGTGTACAGACCGCTGGTGGACCTGTTGACAATGGAAGAGCGACATGTAATTGTCACCTACAGACTGGACCGTGCCACAATCCATGAACTGTGTGCCCAGTTGGAGCCAGACCTGATGTCAGCTATCCGCCATCCCACAGGTATCCCCCCCTATAGTGCAGGTGCTGTCAGTACTCCATTTCCTGGCAAGTGGGTCTTTTCAGACGACAGTGGGCATAGCCTCTGGGATGTCCCAGCCTATGTTCTCCAACGTGTTGTCCAGAGTGTTGTCTGCCCTGCTGAAACACATACACAGCTACATCGTGCTCCCTCAGATGGAGGATTTGCCTACAGTGAAAGGTGACTTCTATGCCCTGGGACATATCCCCAACATCATAGGTGCCATTGATGGGACACATGTGGCCTTGGCCCCCCCCGCAGGAGTGAACAGGTGTACAGTAACCGGAAGAGCTACCATTCAATGAATGTGCAGATGGTGTGTTTGGCCGACCAGTACATCTCCCATGTGAATGCCAAGTTTCCTGGATCAGTGCATGACGCTTACATTCTGAGGAATAGCAGCATCCCTTATGTGATGGGGCAACTCCAGAGACACTGTGTGTGGCTATTAGGTGAGGACATGGACCCTGTATAGTGTGACTAGGTGTCTTGGAATGGGGTTGCCCCTAAGGGTAAGTGTGTGTCTAACAGTTGTAACAACATTTGCAGATGACTCTGGCTACCCCAACCTGTCATGGCTACTGACCCCAGTGAGGAATCCCAGGACAAGGGCAGAGGAACGCTACAATGAGGCACATGGGCGAACTAGGAGGGTTATAGAGAAAGACCTTCGGCCTCCTGAAGGCCAGGTTTAGGTGCCTACATGACAGGTGTTTCCCTATTCTACGCACCAAAGAAGGTGTGCCAGATCATCGTGGCCTGCTGTATGCTGCACAACTTGGCTTTGCGACGACAGCTGCCTTTTCTGCAGGAGGATGGTCCTGAAGGAGGTCTTGTGGCAGCTGTGGAGCCTGTGGATAGTGAAGACGAGGAAGCAGAACAGGAAATCGACAACAGAAACAAGGTGATTCATCAATACTTCCAGTGAGACACAGGTAAGACGACATCACTGCCTGCTACATCTGATACACTTGTTCTACCTCTCATCTGTCTGTCACTTTCACCCAGTGTATGGACCCTGATTTGTCATTTTCCCTTTCGATTTCACAGATGTGTGTCCCACTGTGTGACCTCTGCTATGTTTCCTCATGGACTAGAGCTGTGTGACATAGGTATGCTGACAATACAATGGATATTGCTATTTTCCTCAGTTATTGCAAATACACATTTGTGAAAGCACAGACTGACTCCAGATTGTTTTGTGATTTAAGTGTGTTTATTTAAGTGCTAAATAGTGGAGGGGGTTGTAAAATGGTCAGGGGTGATGGTGGAGGAATGTCCATGGCAGAGTCCAGTCTATTTGTTTCACAGGTGCATTGTCCAAAGGGACATAGGAAGTGGAGCTGGGGCAGTTGGTGGTTGAACAGGGTGACAAAGTGGGACAGAAGGATGACAATCAGGGTGGTCTTATTTCTTGACGGGGGTCTTGGCATCGTGCTCTGTCTTTGTCCTAGATCTCAGGGACCGCTTGCAGGGTGGTTCTCCATCTGCAGGGGGTGGGGTGCTGGTGTCGAGGTCCTGTGGTGGTGCCTCCTGTCTACTAGCGCCGGGAAGTTCATCGTCCAGGCTAGTGTCAGGGGCCCCTTGTTGTGCCACAGTGTCCCTCCTGGTGTTCACAAGTTCCTTCAGCACCCCCTACAATGGTGCCCAGGGTGGTATTGATGGATCCGAGTTCCTCCCTGAACCCCAAATACTGTTCCTCCTGCAGCCGCTGGATCTCCTGAAACTTGGACAGTACTGTTGCCATCGTCTCCTGGGAATAGTGGTAGGTTCCCATGACGTTGGAGGGCCTCATGGAGAGTGGGTTCCCTAGGCCTGTCCTCCCCCTGTTGCCCAGCAGCCCTCCCAGTTCCCCTGTGTTCCTGGGCCTCTGTCCCCTGAACCGTGTGCCCACTGCCAATGCCCCCAAGTCCCTGCTGTTCTTGGGGTGCTGGGTTAGCCTGAGTTCCCTGAAGTGGTGGACACACTGCTGCTTGACGTGTCATGGGGACAGAGGTATGGGCCCGGTGGGTGCTGGTGTTTCCAGAGGGGGGAGGCTCTGTTGTGGCTTCTGCCGGTGTGAGGGGAACCGACTGTCCTGAGGTGCCAGATGGGCCGGGCTGGTCATCTAGATCCAGTTGGACAGAGCTGCTGTCATCAATGTGGGCCTCTTCTGTGGGTGGAGTGGACATGTCTGGAACATCCTGTCCGGTGACGTTGGTTAGGGGTCCTGCAGGGGGTTTAAAGGCCTAGTTTATCTGTGTGTTCCATGGTGTGCAATGGGTGGGTGACCCTGTACCCCAGTGGTTGCATTCCTGTGTAGGAGCTTGTGCGCTTGATGTTTAGGGGTCTGTGTGGGTATGTGCAGTGGACATGCATTTATGATGGGTACCCATGCTTTGTTGTTGAATGAAGGGCCTGGTGTTGGGATGTGTGGTTTGTGATAGTGGGACATCTGTGAGGAGTTGGAGTGATGGGGGGGGAAGGTGAGGGTATGTGATTGCATGCAAGTAGGGTGGGGGATGAAGTAGTGAAAGCTTTGACTTACCAATTCCTCCAGCTACTCCTGTGAGGCCCTCCGGATGCAGTATAGCCAAGACCTGCTCCTCCCATGTTAGTTGTGGGGGAGAAGGTGGGGGTCCGCCGCCAGTCCTCTGAACCGCGATGTGGTGTCTTGAGACCACGGAACACACCTTCCCCCATGGGCCGTTCCACCTCTTACTGATGTTATCCCGTGTTCTTGGGTGCTGTCCCACTGCGCTGACCCTGTCCACGATTCTGCGCCATAGCTCCATCTTCCTAGCTATGGTGGTGTGCTGCACTTGTGATTCGAATAGCTGTGGCTCTACCCGGATGATTTCATCCACCATGACCCTGAGCTCCTCCTCAGAAAACCTGTGGTGAACATGGGGTGGTGTGGGTGATGTCTGAGGTGATGTTTAGGGGTGTGTGGTGTTTTGTGCGTGGATGTGTGTGTGATGGTGTTTTGTGCCTCTGTATGGTGTCATCTTTGCTGTGCTGTCTCTCTGGCCTTCGTCAATATTTTAGGTAGTAAGGGTTTGTGGGTGATGTGGGAGTGGTGTGTGTATGTGTATAAGGTGCGTGTATTTGGAATTGTCCAATGTGCTTGTGTTTTGTAATAGAGTGTATTTTGAGCGCGGCTGTGTGTTATCGCAAGTTTATCACTGACCTTTGGTGTTACCGCCAATGTTGTAATGAGGGCCATAGTGATTATGCTCAAATGGCGTTCACGAGAAAATCTCCAAAAACAAATGTAAGATTTCAGTGTGCTCTAAAAAAACATTTTTAGGCTGCTAGTGAAACAAGCTGCTTGAAATACTATCGACAGATGGTGACTAACATGGAAGATCGGTCAGGCACCCGCAAACAGGCTGGAAACACTGAAAGATAACCTTTGTTTGTGCTCAAAGATGACTATAGTCCCACGCCAATGAGCTGACACCACCATCATCAGTTTTGTGAAGACACGAAAGAGGATCACAGTAAACTTAAAAAGCTACTTGCTCACTTTGAAACACAGTTAACATGTGTGAAAAATTCAGGATGCGGGTGTGTGAATAAGCATTGTGAAGGTCCAGCACTACTATAAAGTATCCTGTTTGAGCACTGACAACACCTCAGCCAGGGGGTGCATTTAGAAATTGTCTTTGTGGAGGTAGCTGTTGACTGACCACCAAAAAAAAAAGGACCTTTTAGTTTTTTTTGTGCACAAAGAAATGAAAAAGAAAAGGAACCACAACCTATCTCTGGAGGTAGGACAACCTACTCTGCGCTTGTGCAGAAGAGAGATGGAAACACCCGCTGGAGCAAGGAAGATTAGCTCTCCATCAGACACTGAATGAACATAGCAACAGGTCATGAGCTTCGCAGGTTTCTAAACGTAGATGACCACTGCTGTTGCTTTTGCCATCTCCATCCCTCCCAATGACTCCCTCCCATTTCTGTTAGTCAGCACAAACCTTGGCACTGAAAAAATAAAAAATACCAAGCCAAAGGCACTTTACCGTCAAGTCTGCGAAGATCCACATCCAGAGCCGATCCCACATAGCCTGCTCTTCCTTGCCAGCACCAAATGTTGAGGCGTTAGTCACACAAGTGCAGAACATTTTGATAGCTGCCTGTGGATCTTCCATGGTGTGTACAAGCTTGAACTTTCTTGTGCAGAGCCTGTGGGTGTCTAAAACTGAAACTTTATAACAGAGGGCACAAAAACGCATAGACCTCAGCCAGATTATGTTGTGACTTTAAAGACTCATATTGACTAGCAGGCTGTATGTCACCACACTAGACTGAGGAATAATAGTGGGTAAGAGACAAAGAGCCCACACAAACAGTTGTAGACTATAGTTCTAAGAAAGACTATTATTTTGACACACTATGTTCTATCTTGCGTGTGATGTTTAATTAAAAGACAAGTATTAAATGGAACATTTGTTGTACACACACGGGCAGTAAATATCAATCAATCAATCACTGCATTTGTAAAGCACGCTACATACCTGCAAGGGTCTCAAGGCGCTGGGGAGGGGGGGTGCTACTGGTCGAAGAGCCAGGTCTTGAGGAGTCTTCTGAAGGCCAGCAGGTCCTGGGTCTGTCGTAGGATGGTGGGGAGAGTGTTCCAGGTCTTGGCGGCGAGGTAGGAGAAGGATCTGCCGCCGGCGGTGGTTTTTCGGATGCGGGGGACTGTGGCGACGGCGAGGTTGGCTGAGCGGAGGCTTCGGGTGGGGGTGTGGAAGCTGAGTCGGTTGTTGAGGTAGGTGGGTCCGGTGTTGTGCAGTGCTTTGTGTGCGTGGATCAGGAGCTTGAAGGTGATCCTTTTGTTGACGGGGAGCCAGTGCAGGCCTCTCAGGTGGAGTGTGATGTGGCTGCGGCGGGGGACATCGAGGATGAGTCGGCCGAGGCGTTCTGGATGCGTTGGAGTCGTCTCAGGAGCTTGTTTGTAGTTCCTGAGTAGAGGGCGTTCCCGTAGTCGAGTCTGTTGGTGATGAGGGCCTGGGTAATGTTTTTTCTCGCGTCGAGGGGGATCCATTTGAAGATCCTGCGGAGCATACGGAGGGTGTTGAAGCAGGACGCGGAGACGGCGTTGACTTGCCTGGTCATGGAGAGAGTGGAGTCGAGGATGACCCCCAGGTTGCGTGCGTGGTCCGTGGGTTCCAGGGCTGTGCCTAGTGACGTGGGCCACCAAGAGTCGTCCCAGGCTGATGGGGTGGGTCCGAGAATGAGGACCTCCGTCTTGTCTGAGTTCAGCTTCAGTCTGCTGTCCTTCATCCAGTCGGCTATGGCCTTCATTCCTCGGTGGAGGTTAGCTTTGGCGGTGTGGGGATCTTCGGTGAGGGATATGATCAGCTGGGTGTCGTCGGCGTAGGAGATGATGTTGAGGTTGTGTTGTCGTGCGACGTGGGCGAGGGGGGCCATGTAGATATTGAACAGCGTCGGGCTGAGGGAAGGATCCCTGTGGGACGCCGCAGATGATCTCAGTGGTTTTGGAGCGGAAGGGTGGGAGGCGGACCCTCTGGGTTCTGCCGGAGAGGAAGGATGTGGTCCAGGCCAGGGCCTTCTCTTGGATACCGGCGTCATGGAGGCGTGCTGATAGGGTGCGGTGGCAGACCGTGTCAAAGGCTGCTGATAAGTCCAGGAGGATGAGGGCGGCTGTTTCTCCTTTGTCCATCAGGGTCTGGATGTCGTCAGTGGCGGCGATGAGGGCGGTCTCGGTGCTGTGGTTACTGCGAAAACCAGATTGGGACGGGTCCAGGATGTTGTTGACTTCGAGGTAGCGGGTCAGCTGTTTGTTGACAATCTTCTCGGTCACTTTTGCCGGGAAAGGGAGCAGGGAGATGGGACGGAAGTTCTTCCGGTCCTTGGAGTCCGCCTTGGGCTTCTTCAGAAGGGCGTTGATCTCGGCGTGCTTCCAGCTTTCTGGGAAGGTTGCGGTCTCGAAGGAACAGTTGATTGTTTTCCAGAGGTGGGGCGCGATGGCTGCGCTGGCTTTGTTGAAGACGTGGTGAGGGCAGGGGTCCGATGGGGATCCTGAGTGGATGGAGTTCATGGTTTTGATGGTGTCTTCATCGCTGACGCTGGGCCAGACGGTCAGGCGACTGGTGCGAGTGGTAGTCGCAGGGGTGGTGGACTCGGTGGTGGGTGCGGGGGGGTCGGGGTTGAAGCTGTTGTGGATGTCGGTGATCTTGCGGTGGAAGAAGGTGGCCAGGGAGTCGCACAGGTCTTGAGATGGCGGGATGTCGTTGGTGATGGAGCTGGGGTTGGAGAGTTCTTTCACGATGCTGAAGAGCTCTTTGGTGTTGTGTGCGTTGTTGTCTAGGCGGTCCTTGAAGGCGGTCTTCTTGGCGGTCCTGATGAGTTGGTGATGTCTGCGGGTGGCGCTCTTGAGGGCTGTGTGGTTGTCTGGTGTTCGGTCGTGGAGCCATTTCTTCTCCAGCTTCCGACAGGTGTGCTTGGAGATCCGGAGGTCCTCGGTGAACCAGGCGGCTTTCTTGTTGGTGTGGTTGGTTGTAAAGGTCTTGAGAGGGGCGAGGGTGTTGGCGCAGTCGTTGATCCACTGTGTGAGGTTGGTCGCGGCAGTGTCTGGGTCGGTGGGTGGTCTCAGGGCGAGGGCGGTAGTCAGTTGGTCCCCGGTGACCTTGCCCCAGCAGCGGCGTGGTAGCTGTTGGGTGCGGTGGTGTGTGGTGGGTTTTCTGAAGGTGAAGTGGACGCTTCTGTGGTCGGTCCAGTGTGGTTCGGTGGTGTGGTTGAAGGAGACGTGGGGGCTTGCGGAGAAGATGGGGTCAAGCGTGTGTCCAGCGGCGTGAGTGGGTGTCGTTACTAGCTGTTTGAGTCCGAGGTTGGCGAGGTTGTCGATCAGGGCAGTGGAGTTGGCGTCGTCGTTGTTCTCGAGGTAGAAGTTCAGGTCCCCGAGGAGGATGTAGTCCGTGGAAGCGAGGGCGTGGGTGCTGATGAGGTCAGCGATGGTGTCACTGAACTGTGGGCGGGGTCCGGGAGGTCTGTAGATGAGAGTTCCTCTGAGGGTGGTGTTGGGGTCGGTGTGGATCTGGAAGTGCATATGCTCGGCGGTGGTGAGGGTGTCATCGGTGTTCGTTGAGATTTTGATGGAGTCTTTGTGGATGATGGCGATTCCTCCTCCCACTCCATTGGTGCGGTCTCTGCGGGAGATCTTGTAGCCCTGTGGGATGGCTATGGCAATGTCTGGTGCTGAGGTGGCGTTCAGCCAGGTCTCCGTCAGGGGCAGTGGAGTCTAGGAGGTCCCAAAGTTCGATGGTGTGCTTGCGAGCGGAGCGGGTGTTGAGGAGGATGCAGCGGAGGTGGTTGGGTTCTCTGGCTGGTGGTGTGGAGGGTTGGATGCTGGTGAATCTGCAGTTCCGGCAGGTGAAAGGCCCCTGGGTGCGTTTCGGGGTGGCCCGGTAGCAGGGGTGGTCTCGTCTGCTGTTTAGTGCGTGAAGGGTGCTTGCGTCGTAGTGCAGTCTGGCGTTTCGGGGGGTGCGAGTTCCAGGGGTTCTGGTGCTGGGTGCGGTCCAGGCGCAGACGGGCTTGCCTTAGGCGCGCCAGCGGCGTGCCCGCTTCGCGGCCTCCATATGAGGGCAGAGGGAGGGAGGAGGAGGTGGGAGCGGGGCGGCCAATGGGAGTGAACGGGGCGGGCAGCAGGGGCTCAGCAGCAAGGTAAAAGCCCGGGGAAAAACCCGGGGAAAAACGGCGGGAAAAGACGGCGGGAAAGGGACAACAGAGCACAGGGGTACAGAAAGCAAAACACAGGGGCACAGAATGGAAAAAACAAGTGGCACAGAAGCACAAGCTCAGGGGAATAGAAAAAAGGGAGCGAGTAGTCAGGCGGCAAAAGTGGCAACGGAGGTTCAACCCACAGGGGGCTGCGTGGCAGATGGGGGGAGCGACCTGCCTGGTGACAAGGTCAAAGGTCGCTCTCTACCACCGCTTTGCGGCCTCCATATGAGGGCAGAGGGAGGAGCAGCTGGGAGGTGGGAGCGGGGCGGCCAATGGGAGTGAAGGGGGCGGGGCAGCAGGGGCTCAGCAGCAAGGGAAAAACCCAGGGGAAAACCCGGGGAAAAAACGGCGGGAAAGGGACAACAGAGCACAGGGGTACAGAAAGCAAAACACAGGGGCACAGAATGGAAAAAACAAGTGGCACAGAAGCACAAGCTCAGGGGAATAGAAAAAAGGGAGCGAGTAGTCAGGCGGCAAAAGTGGCAACGGAGGTTCAACCCACAGGGGGCTGCGTGGCAGATGGGGGGAGCGACCTGCCTGGTGACAAGGTCAAAGGTCGCTCTCTACCACCGCTTCGCGGCCTCCATATGAGGGCAGAGGGAGGAGCAGCTGGGAGGTGGGAGCGGGGTGGCCAATGGGAGTGAAGGGGGCGGGGCAGCAGGGGCTCAGCAGCAAGGGAAAAACCCAGGGGAAAACCCGGGGAAAAAACGGCGGGAGAGGGACAACAGAGCACAGGGGTACAGAAAACAAAACACAGGGGCACAGAATGGAAAAAACAAGTGGCACAGAAGCACAAGCTCAGGGGAATAGAAAAAAGGGAGCGAGTAGTCAGGCGGCAAAAGTGGCAACGGAGGTTCAACCCACAGGGGGCTGCATGGCAGATGGGGGGAGCGACCTGCCTGGTGACAGGGTCAAATGAACACACACTCAATGACTTAACCCCAGACCAATAGGTTTTTTATATAGAAAAATATTCTTCTCTTAATTTACTTTAGAACCACAAGATTCTGAATTCAAGTAAGTACATAAATTGTAAGGTACTTGGCATAAGCAAATATAGAACTTGGAATGAAAACAGTAAGGTACACAGTTCTGGCAAATATGCAAATAACCTATTTTAAAAGAGGACACTGCAAAATTCAACAGTTCCTGTAGGAGGTAAGTAGAAGTTAATTTAGGAGGTAAGTAAAGCACTTACAAGTTCAGTCTCCAGGGCATAGACAGCCGACTGTTGGGGGTTCAAGTCAACCACAAACACCCAGCACCAGCAACACAGGGGCGGTCAAGTGCAGAGGTCAAAGTAGCATAGGCGCTTATGGAGAAAAGGGGTGCTCCGGTTCCACTCTGCTAACAGGGAGCAGACCCGGGGAGTTTTGTACAGCACTGGGTTGGGGGGTGTCCCAAACAGGCGCACAGGACCAGCCAGGTGCAGTGTGCAGAGTAGGTGTCAGGTTTTTAATAGAAATCAATGGAGGGACCCAGGGGTCACTCTGGTGATGCAGGCAGGGCATGGGGTTCTTCTTGGGCCAGCCACTGACTGGGCTAGGATGAGGGACGCCTGCTGGTCACTTCTGGACCGGTAGTTGGTTCCTCTTGGGCCTGGGGGCTGCAGGGGCAGTGCTTCTTCCAGGCGTTGGGATCTCTGTTAGCAGGAAGTTGCGGTGAGGGGGAGCCTCTGGATTCTCTCTGCAGGCTTCACCGTGGGGATGCAGGGAGATTGTCTCCGGGTGGCCACGTCGTTGGAGTCACCTGGGGGTCCACGCTGCAGTGTTGGTTTCTCTGGACACAAGCTGGGGGCGTTGGTGCAGAGTGGTGGGGACTCACGCTTCAGGAGTGAGGTGGGTGTCCCTTTAAAGATGGTTTCTTCCTTGTTGTTTGACAGAGCCCATATCCACTAGAGTTTTTTGGTCCTTTGGGTTGAAGGGCAGTACCCCGAGTCGGCAGAGGTCGCTGGACCCGCAGGATGCGTCGCTGTTGCAGGTTCTTTGAGTCTGGAGACAGGCAGGTAGGGATGGGGCCAAGTCAGTTGTTGTCTCCATCTTCTCCACGGGTGTTTTGAGGTCAGCAGTCCTTTAGGTTTTCAGGAAAAGGAGGGTGTTAGGGCTGAAGGGCAGTAGTAGGCTACTGATCTTGAGGATGGCTACACCCTCCTTGTGCCTCTCTTTGGGGAGGGGGGCACATCCCTATCCTTATTGGGTAAATCCTCCAAAACAAGATGGAGGATTTTCCAAGGAGGGGGACATTACAGCTCTGGTCAACTTAGGGGTGGAACTGGCTGAGGGGGTGACACATCCTTGTTTTTCTCATTATCTCCGCCGGACTTTCCGCCCAAAGTTGGGGCTGTGTCCAGGGGGGCGGGCATCTCCACTAGCCAGAGTGCCCTGTGGCAGTGTAACACAAAGCCTGAGCCTTTATGGCTCACTGCTAGGTGTTACTGTTCCTGCAGGGGGAGGTGTGAAGCACCTCCACCCAGTGCAGGCTTGGTTTCTGGCCTCAGAGACCACAAAGGCTCTCACGCCAGGAGGTCAGAAACTAGTCCCTCTGTGGCAGGCTGGCACAGACCAGTCAGTCTTGCATTGAAGGATTGGGTAAAATACAGGGGGCATTTCTAAGATGCCCTGAGTGCATTTTGTAATAAATCCAGCACTGGCATCAGTGTGGGTTTCTTATTGGAGAAGTTTGATATCAAACTTCACAGTGCTCAGTGTAGTACTTATGGAGCTGTGGAGTTCGTTTTGACAAACCCACAGACCATGTTCTTAATATGGCCACACTATATTTACAATGTCTAAGAATGGACTTTGACACTGTAGGGGCATATTGCTCATGCAGCTATGCCCTCACCTGTGGAATAAAGCCCTAAGGCAGGGTGCTTTAAGGCCTGCTAGAGGGGTGACTTACGTATGCCAAGGCAGTATTTGGTGTGCATGCCATCCTGAAGGGGATGCCATGTCAACTTTCCCTTTTTATCCCTACCAACACACACCAACTGCAATGGCAGTGTGCCTGTGTTAGGTGAGGGATCCCTTAGGTTGGCACAACACATGCTGCAGCCCTTAGGGACCTTCCCTGGTCACAGGGCCCTTTTGCCAATCAATCAATCATTAAATTTATAAAGCGCGCTATGTACCCGTTAGGGTTTCAAGGCGCTGAGGGGGGGGGGGGGGGGGGGGCAGCTGCTATCGGTCGAAGAGCCATGTCTTGAGGAGTTTCCTGAAGGTGAGGAGGTCCTGGGTCTGGCGCAGGGAGGTCGGCAGTGAGTTCCAGGTCTTGGTGGCGAGGTAGGTGAAGGATCTGCCACCAGAGGTCTTGCGTTGAATTCGGGGAGCGATGGCGAGAGAGAGGTTGGCAGAGCGGAGTTGGCGGGAGGGGACGTAGAAGTTGAGTCTGTTGTTCAGGTAGGCGGGTCCGGCGTCGTGTAGTGCTTTTTGTGCGCGTGGGTGAGGAGTTTAAAGGTGATCCTCTTGTCCACGGGGAGCCAGAGGAGGTCCTTCAGGTTGTGGGAGATGTGGCATCGGCAGGGTATGTCGAGGATCAAGCGGGCGGATGCGTTCTGGATGCGTTGGAGTCGTTTGATGTCTTTTGCTGGGATGCATGTGTAGAGTGTGTTGCCGTAGTCAAGTCTGCTACTGACAAGGGCCTGAGTCACCGTTTTTCTGGTTTCCGTCGGGATCCACTTGTAGATTCTGCAGAGCATGCGGAGGATGTTGAAGCAGGAGGAGGAGACTGCGTTGACCTGTTTGGACATGGTGAGAGTGGAGTAGAGGATGAAGCCGAGGTTGCGTGCGTGGTTGGCAGGAGTAGGTGGGGGACCCAGTACGGTGGGCCACCAGGAGTCGTCCCAGGCCGAGGGGGAGCGTCCGAGGATGAGGACTTCCGTCTTATCGGAGTTTAATTTCAGGCAGCTGTTTCTCATCCATTGGGCAATGGATTTCAGTCCCTCGTGGAGGTTGGCTTTGGCGGTGTGTGGATCTTTAGTACGGGAAAGGATGAGCTGGGTGTCGTCGGCGTAGGAGAGGATGCTGAGGTTATGCTGACGGGCCAGCTGTGCGAGGGGTGCCATGTATACGTTGAACAGCGTTGGGCTTAGCGAGAAGCCTTGGGGGACGCCGCAGATGAGGTTGGTGGCTTCGGAGCGGAAGGGTGAGAGTCGGACTCTCTGGGTTCTGCCGGAGAGAAAAGAGGAGATCCAGTTGAGGGCTTTGTCTTGAATTCCGGCTTCGTGGAGACGAGTTAGTAGGGTGCGGTGGCAGACCGTATCGAAGGCGGCGGATAGGTCTAGGAGGATGAGGGCTGAAGTTTCGCCATTGTCCATTTGCTGTCTGATGTCGTCTGTGGCGGCAAGGAGTGCAGTCTCGATGCTGTGATTGCGTCTGAATCCGGATTTAGAGGGGTCTAGGGTGGAGTGGTCTTCGAGGTAGTGGGTGAGCTGTGCGTTGACGATCTTCTCGATGACCTTTGCTGGGAAGGGGAGAAGGGAGATCGGGCGGAAGTTTTTGAGGTCGGCCTTGGGTTTCTTGAGGAGGGCTTGGATATCGGCGTGCTTCCAGCTGTCCGGAAAGGTTGCGGTGTCGAAGGATAGGTTGATGATCTTACGAAGTTGGGGGGCGATGGTGGAGTCGGCTTTGTTGTAGACGTGGTGTGGGCAGGGGTCTGAGGGGGATCCTGAGTGGATGGAGTTCATGGTCTTTCGGGTTTCGGCGTCATCTACGTGGGTCCAGGTGGTGAGGCGGTCGGCGTGGGAGGAGTTGTTGGGGGTGGGGTCTGGCGGAGGTGTGGTGTTGAGGCTGTCGTGGATGGCGGCGATTTTCTGGTAGAAAAAGGTGGAGAGTGCGTCGCAGAGTTTCTGGGATGGTGGGACATCGTTGACGTTGGCGTTTGGTTTGGAGAGCTCCTTCACGATGCAGAAGAGTTCCTTGCTGTTGTGTGCGTTGTTGTTTCGGCGTTCTGTGAAGTGGGAGCGTTTGGCGAGTCGGATAAGTTGGTGGTGCTTGCGGGTGGCTTCCTTGTGGGTTGCGAGGCTGTCGGGTGTGCGCCCGAGAAGCCATTTTTTCTTGAGTTTCTGGCAGGTGCGTTTGGAGGTGATCAGTTCATCTGTGAACCAGGCTGCTTTTTTCTTTTCTTGGTTGACGGTGGGCCTCTTGAGTGGTGCGAGGGTGTTGGCGCAGTTGAGGATCCACTGTTGGAGGTTGATGGCGGCGGAGTCCGGGTCGGTGGGGTCGGACGGTGGGTTCTTGGCGAGGGTGCTGGTTAGTTGGTCTTCGGTGACTTTTCCCCAGCGGCGGTGTGCCGGCAGTGGGGTGCGGTTCGGTGTTTTTCTTGAATGTGAAGTGGACGCAGTGGTGGTCGGTCCAGTGGAGTTCGGAGGTGTGGCTGAATGAGATGTGGTTGCTTTCAGTGAAGAGTGGGTCTAGGGTGTGACCGGCGATGTGGGTGGGTGTGTTGACCAGTTGTCTGAGTCCGAGGTTGGAGAGGTTGGTGGTCAGTGATGCGGTGTTGGCGTCATTGTTGTTCTCCAGGTGGAAGCTGAGATCTCCCAGGAGGATGTAGTCCATTGAGGCGAGGGCGTAAGTGCTTGTGAGGTCGGAAATGGTGTCACTGAAGGGGGCTCTTGGTCCTGGAGGTCGGTACCAGGGACTTATCTGTGTGCGAGGGGTGTCCCAATTTGGGGAAATAATGGTACATTTTAACTGAAAGAACACTGGTGGTGGGGCCTGGTTAGCAGGATCTCAACACACTTCAGTACTCAGTAGAGTCAGCATCAATAGCAGGAAAAAAGTGTTTGGGGTAGGTGGGGGTTGTGGACTGCAAAAAGGAGGCATTTTACTACAGAGGGTGTGTAAGCTTTTTGAGGAGACAGTGTTAATTTGTTGTGTTATTGATAGAGAAGCCAAGGGTAAAGGCCAGGTTACGCAATTGGTTAATGTGAGCGGGGGCATTAACATGAGTTGGGGGGCCACCAGGAGTCGTTCCAGGCAGAATGGGGTGTAGGCAATCACAAGCATTTCTTGTCTGAGTTGAGCTTGAGGCAGCTGACGTCCATCCAAGGGCAGACTGCTCTCCTCCCATTGGGAAAATGCATCTTGGCTTGAGCAGAGTCGTCCGACATGGAGAGGATCAGTTGGGTGTCATTGTCGTAGGAGACTATCTTTACCTCGTGTTTGATGATTTTAGCGAGCGAGCCATGTAGAGGTTAAAAAGCTTCTGGCAGTGTGTGGATCCTTGGGCTACTCTGCAGCAAGTGTCTAAGTTCTGATGTGAATGGTGGTAGTCTGACCCTCTGTGTTCTTCTGGTGAGGAAGGACCAGATCCAGCTCAGGGCTTTGTCTCAGATGCCAGCGTCGAGCAGCCGGTCACAGAGGCTGAAGTGGGAGACTGTCTAGAATGCAGTAGAGAGGTCTAGAAGGTTGAGTGCGGCAGTGCCTACGCTGTGCAGTATGATGCGTATGTTGTTGGTGGTGGACAAAAGTGCAGTTTCGGTGCTGTGATTGCTTCCAGATCGGAAATGGGAAAGTTCTAGGATACGGTGTCTCTCGAGGAACTCTACGAGTTCATAGTTGATGGCTTTTTCCGTTACCTTGGCTGGGAAAGTGAGCAGAGACATGGGTCAGTAATTCTTCAGCTCCCTAGGGTCGGCTTTGGGTTTCTTGAGTAGCGGGCGGATTTCTGCGTGTTTACAGTCTGGGGGGATTGTGGCAGTCTTAAACGATAGGTTGATGGTTCAGCAAAGCTCTGGTGAAATGATGGGAATGACAAGCTTGAGGATGTGATGAGGGCATGGATCTGAGGGTGCTCCCAAGTGGATGGAGTTCATTATTCTTTGGGTGTCCTCTACAGTAATGGTGGTTCAGCAGTTTGTATCTGGTGGGGGAGCAAGGTCCATGGTGCTGAGTGGTGAAGGCGGGCTCTGTATGCTGAAGCCTTTGTAGATGTCCCAGATCTTACAGTGAAAGAAGGTGGGGAAGATCGTTGCGGAGGTCTTGGGAGGGAGGGATGGATGAGGTTTCTGCCCTGCGGTTCGTGAACTCTTTGACAAGGATGAAGAGCTCTTTGATATTGCGAGTGCTGGTGTTGAGGCATGCTTGAAATGCAGCTTTTTGGGTGGCTCGTATGTTCTGGTGGTACGTTGTGTCAGTATTTTTGCAGGCGGTGCAGTTTGGTGGATTTGCGGAGGCTCCATTTGCGTTACAATCGTCTGCAGGCGCGCTTGGATTGATGTAGGTCTTGTGTAAACCACTTGGAAGTTTTTCTATGTAGATTCCATGCCAATTTCCTTAGGGGGGCTACATTGGCTGCACATTCAGAGTCAGCGCTTTAGTTTGCCTGCGGATTCATTGGAGTGGTTGACAACGTTTGGTGATCTGTGCTTCCGTGACTATACCCCAATGTTTGCCAGGGGGTTAGGGAATGTGGTGGCGTGCAGTGTTTGAGTAGGTTAAGTAGATGCACTTGGTCAAGCCAACAGTGTTTGGAGGTGTGGATAAAGGTGAGGTTGTCCCCTGCTGAGAGAATGGCATAGAGGATGTGAAGGGGTTTGTGGGTAGGGACGATGACTAGTTGTTTGACGCCGAGAATTGTGGGGTCGTACAGGATGTTTGATGTATTGGGGGTCATTGAGGGTATCAAGCTGTAAATCGAGATCACAGAGTGGGATGTAACAGGAGGAAGTGAGTGCTTGGAGGGGCAATGAGGTTGACAATGTCTAGTAAAGACTGGGGTTGAGGTGCAGGTGGGCCTGTAGATGAGGGTGCCACGTAGGAAGGTGTTTCGGTTGGTCAGGATGTGGAAATGTAGATGCTCATGAGTTGACAGAATGCGACTAGATGATGAAAGGCGGAGGTTGTTCTAGTAGATTATGGCAATGACACCTCCAGGAAGGTTGGCTCTGTCCTTGTGTATGATTTTGTAGTTGTGCGTAATGGCCGTGGCAATGTCCGTGGTAGCTGCAGGGGTGATCCAACTCATAGCGAGATGGTGAAGTCCAGAGCTGTTGAGTCGAGGTCTCAGACTTATAGTGCATGCTTGACGAGGGAGCATGTGTTAAGGAGCAGTGAGGAATCATGGGGTGGTACTTGGGAGTATGCTGGAGCAGGCGCAGCAAGAAAATGATCCATGTTTGTACATGTGGTCAGCTTGGTGGCATGCTGATGATCTTATGGGGTTGAGGGCACGTAGAGTGCTTGCGTTAAACCAGCAGAAGGGGTGAGAACCAGGGTCCCTGGTGCTGGGTGGCGTCCATGCACAAACAGGCTTCCCTGTGGCGCACTAGCGTGGCGGCCGTCGTTAAGGAAGAGAGGTATGGAGGCGGTGGTCCAGCAATAAAGAGGTGGGAGAAGCGCTTTGCATGGGGCAGGTGGGGATGCTGGGACACCAGCAGTGCGGGGTAAACACAAGAGGGAGAAAAAGAGAAAAGGACAGAAAAGCAGCAAGTGAAAGGGAAAAAAAGGTCCAATTATTATGCCCAGTGGTGCCTCTGAAATGGGGGAAGACTTAAAAAAGAGGCCTTTGAAGAAAGTGCAAATAGGACAGGAAGTGCAGTGACTAGTTGCAGACTTGCTAAGGGGGATTATGTTTCCATGTGTGTGGGAAGAATAGCCAGCCCATTTAGATGTGCCAGCTGCACCATTTCATCCTGCCAAGGGTGGGCCATCAGGATATTTATGGTCCATCAGTCACACCTGAGCTCCCTTGGTGTGTGCCTGTCTGGAGGGAATGCACAAGAGGTGATGCGTCATCCACCGAAACATGTAGTCAGGGGCAGCCAGTAGGCAGTAAATATTTAAGAAAATAAACAGCAAATTTCTTAATATGACATTTTCAGCCACACAAATGAACGTTAGACTTGACCATAAGTTGTGATTTTGAATTGAGAGTCCATAGACACCAAAGTCCAAATTTTGTTTTTTCAATTGGAAATTAGACAGGCTGCTTCACGGTAACCCGGATGTTAGCTTAAGTGAAAGTTAGGCCTTGCGGTGGTGAAAGACAAGTGTAATCGTTTTTATATTACCACAGCAGGTTAAAATTACAAATACACGTCCAACTTGCCCCTGCCCTTTGATCTGTACCAGGCCCACTAAAGGGGTTACATGTGTTTTAAAAATAAAGGTTTGAACCTGGAAAGACTTAACTTGACAGATCAAAATGGAAGTTTAGAACTGCACACACAGGATCTGGAATGACAAGCAAGTCATGTTGACGTACTACTTAATTGGGATGCACAATCATTACTGTGGGCACACTAGTAGCCTTTAATTTACAAATCCAGGGCATAGGTAAGTACAGTTTTTTAGGGACTCATAAGTACATTAAATATGCCAACTGTGGGTAAGCATACATAACCATATTTTAATGCAAGAGCACATACACTTTAGCAGTGGTAAAGTGCTCAGAGGCCCGACAACAAGAAAAAGTCTGAGAAAGAAGGAAGGCCAAAATTTAGGGGTGAACCTTAAGAGAAGGATATTTGACAATAAGCAAACACAAAATACATACAGATATTGTATTTGATTCTCATTTTTGAACCACTGTAACAATATGTCCCGCAGAAAAAAGAAAAAAAAAATGAGCAGATAGGATAGATGCTCGTACAAAAATACCAGTAGACTGGACTAACCAATTAACTGAAAGAAGAGATTGACTGCCCATACACACATAAACAATACATATATGCATTATTAAGTTCAGCTGCTAACTGTACATCAACTATATTATCAGGGGAGCCCTACTATATGTGAGTTATACTAAGTATGATGATGTACCTCAACTAACCAGTACCTCACACTTATGTAGTGTGGTTCACCTACATACCACAAATGTCCGTAATGCACATGAAGATCACTCTTCTTTCCATAAAACAAACATTAATGGGGCAGATGTAAGACAATACACGATCATATACATTCTCTGAAGAGTGGCTATTTCATTTGGGAACCCTGGAGAGAAGTAGTTTTGTCCCAAAGTACCGGAGATGGTAGGTTGTTGTACAACAGACCCTGTGCAAGAATAAGAATTACCGGGCACGCCTCCTGTGAATTCCAGCAGTACAGGGCTGCCCTTTCATGCCGATGATATTTGGGCTGGTGGTAGAGGGTGTTATCAAATGGATACGGGTGGGTGTGCAGATTTGAAGGTGAACAAGATGCACGGGGTGGGGGGTAATTTCCCCAGAATGCTGCTTATGTTTTATTTTTCTATTACTAGACGCAAGTGACTGGAACACTAAAGAGGTTGCAAGAGATCTTTCAGGTCTTTGTAAAGGTCTCTGGATTTAATGATATTTGGGACAAATGTTTATTGTTCACAATGGACAAGGTACTTGATCAACAATTGGCTTTAGCCCTTACAGCGGAGATGACTAAATTTAAATATCGGGGGGAGATAATTTGGTCCCTCTGCTAGCCCACTTTGACAAGAATGTAAGGCAATGGCAGTCAATGTCAATTTCTCCGCAGGTAAGTGTGGCATATTTTAAAATGCGAGCACTAACCTGCTCCAGGCATCGAAAAAACATAAAAATGTTACTAGACGCAAGTCAAGTAGCTTGAATAATCTACTCGACCAAACTGGAATATACTTGAACTGCAAATGGATCTCAGATTGTAAAATTCAATATTTGCCTAGAAACCCACAATCGCCTTTTTGTTCATTCTCAGATATGAGTGCACCTTCAAATATGCGAGTTCAGCAGTTCTGCTGTAAAAAAAAAAAATCCTCTTTTGTTTGATTCAATGCACTAAATGTTTGCTCCATGTATAATAAATATAACCCACATATAGGAACACATGATCCATGCATGACTTGCCTCAGTTTAATAATAGCTTGGCCATCAGGGAAGGAGTGTTTCTCAGTTTATGTGTAAACCTTCACTGTAAATAAATATATTACCAGGGCATGATGTGGTAGCACACTGTCATTTACAGACAGTACATTTCCCAGAAATGTCCCAAAAGCTGCTCATTAACCTACAACTTTATTGATAATACAATGTAGTGTATGAACAAAATTCTGTGAAAATTGGATTTCAGAAAACATTTTTCATTTGCACATTACCACGTACAGTGTTATGACTTGTTTTTAATACTAATAAAATATATATTTTTTTAATTCACACAGAAGTACAAAAAAGGGCCTTTCACAGCTACCGAAATATATTTTGAAATGTTTGCGAAGTTGACTTAGTTAAATAAATGTGTTAAGAAAAACCAGATAACAAAAGCCTCTCATTTCACTTTGGTCAGACAGTTTACCTTACAAAATCCAGGAACTCTGCAGTCACAAGGAAAATTATTTGCACTCCAAGAAGACAAACTGACTTTTGAACTCTGTCTCTGAACACAGAGAAAATGTGACAATAATAAGATTTGAAGGCATCCTAATTGCTAATTCAGTTTCTGATTGGACAGAACACCTCTTATTTGTCCACTCGCTAGAATGGACAAGTGGAATCAAAACATAGATCAAACGCATCAGATAAAATGCACCATAGCGAGTGGTAGAGTAGATTATTAGAGCCTTGTGCTTTCTCTACATTCTTCCAAACACACCCTATATATAACAGCAAGAAGTATTTATTGCTGTTGGGCTGGGAACCCCCCCCCCGCCCCCGTCCAGTGCTGTTAAAAGGCCAACCCAAGAGCCACGAGAATCAGGAGAGAAAGACCGTGAAGGGTGCAAGAGACGGGGCCCCAAAGAGGACACGATACAGGGAGTTTCAACCATGATCGCCACCACAGTGACCGCCATCGTGCTGTCCTCGCTGCACCTCGGTCTTGGCCGGCCCTTGGAGGTAAGGAGGGACTGTCCCATATATCAGAGACACACATCCCCTGGAGAAGCCGTCTCTCTTCTAGAGAGAAAGGGGCGCCGGAAGTAAAAAAAAAGGGGGTGCTAGAAAGGAGAAGAGAGGGACGTGGGGGTTTGTTGCTGTTCTAGGGTGCGGATGAATTGTTGAATGCGGGGGGTGGGGGGGGGGGGTGCCTGGGTGATGAAAAAGGTCACTTGCAGGGAGTGGGTTGCACACAAGTAAATGTAGTTACCAAACAATACAGCGCTACTTCTGCGTCACACGGTGAGTTTACCCAGACATGGCGCCCGATCAGAGGATGGACGCAGGCCCAGCCACCCTTGAGGCCTCCCCTGAAACCCTGTAAAAAGTGCACAAGGGAGGTACCCCCCGGAAAGCGCACATATTAATGGACAGGGGCGCAGCTCGACCGGAAAGAATGGAAACACGAGGAGGTGTGCAGGGAGCGCTTAGAGCTGCGACGTGCATGTGGGCACTGGGCACACGAGGAGGTGTGCAGGTAGCGCTTAGAGCTGCGTCTTGCGTGTGTGCACTGTGCACGTGGAGGGGTGCAATTAGCGGATAGAGTGCGTTGTGTATTTAGGGCCTATGCACACCGGGAGGTGTGCAGGTAGCGCATAGAGTTGTATCGTGCAGGTGTGCACTGTGCACGCGAGGGGGTATGCATGTAGCCCATAGAGCCGCGTTGTGCATGTGTGCGCTGTGCACATAAGAAGGTGTACAGGCAGCGCGTCGTGCATGTGTGCACAGTGCGCTCGAGGAGGGGTGCAAGTAGCGCATAGAATGCGTTGTGCACGAGGAGGTGTGCAGGTAGCGCCAGGGCTTTCAGTGGAATGAAAAATCTGGGGGAGTCTTAAGAGGGGTGTTTCAGAACTGTTAAACGGCGAGGCCTACACAATTGGGCGTGTGGCCTAAATCAGGATGTGTTCTGTACATAAACATCTCTTGCGTTGGTTTTCATAGCCCGGAAGACAGTTTATCAAATTGAAACTTAATGTTGATGGCACAGTGCACCAAGTAGACATTGTCCCGGGGGGACGCAGATGGCAAAGGGAGTGCCAGGGGAAGCTTGCCCAGCTATGTATTGCTTTGAACACTGATGTTCCCTAAACACCTTGTGTACGAGCTGGAGTGGCATGCATGCGTTAGTATGCTGTCTGTGCAGCGCGTGTCTCAGTTTCAGTATGCAGGTACAGTGGGACTGCCCGCCTTTGGGCTATGGCAGTGCCAGTGTGTGAAAGAACATGACATGTTGACAATGAACGCCCACCGACGCATCGCTTCCCCCCATACCACATAAGTTAATAGGACGTAAGTGAAATCACATTCTGCTCATGCATTTCATAACCTGGGGCATACTTCCAAGCCCCTTGTGCTGACGGCGCCTCACTTTTTATGACACTCGGGGGGGCACAGTGTGCAGACCCCTGTCTGCATGGCTTTTCATGGCCTCCTATATATGGGGTAAGGCAACACAGCTGAACTGGCTGCATTGCCTTACATTGTGTAAGGAGGGTGTTCCATGAGCGTTGTGGGGGGTTTTCCCCACGCAACACCCTTGGGCTTTGACTCATTCCCAAATTTAGAAGAATTGTGAACCTGGGAATGCTTCAAGGCTTTAGGCCTCCCCAGGGCAGGTTAAGGAGAAGAATTATCTTTATTTCTACTGGCAGCACAGATAGAAAAAGGAAAAAGCCTCTCTGCTTTGTTTCTGTGCAGGAAGGTGCCATTCCTGCACAAGAACAATCTTCCCAGCAACACAAGACACCCTTGCATCAAGGGTGCCTTTGTTGGCGCAAGGCAGCAAATTGTGCCCCAGAGCAGGGGAAAGGAAGGCACCGGATCTTGTACATACAATGCATTTCTGCCCTTTCAAATTGGCGCAGGGTCCCGCAGGGAGAAAATGTGCGTTGCTGCCCCGCGTGAATTCCTTGACGATATGCCCTTCGTTTTCTTGAATGTAAATTTGGCGGTTTAATACTCATCCCAGTACGGCTCTCACAGGACTCTACATCAGCCTGGAGGCTGAACAGCTGCCTTGTTTATTTACTGGCTTGTTTCGGCCACAAAAGTGGTTGACCCAAGCGCCAAGACACATATATGTGTCCATCCCAGGGCCCTGCCCCTGCAGCTCAAAAAAAGCTCCAGCAATATCTGACGGTGAGGCGAAGGCAAGGGTGACGAAAACGGGGGAAATGCACCTTCATGAAATCATGATTTAAAACCAGTGGCCTAACAAAGGGCCCCGTAGCCGCCTCGGTGCGGGGTGGCCTCCTTGCTCCAAGGGCCCCCTCAACTTAGCACAGTGTGTACGGGCGGCAGGTCCCCCGACTGGGTCCAGGGGAGGGGACCCTCTCAAGGTGTTTTGCAGGCCGGCCCCTATCAAACTAGGCCAGTCCGGGCACTTGTCACTCACCCTATGCAGCCGGGGTGTCTGTCCAGCGATCATTCTGTTTGCCAGCAGCCCCCACCCAACAGGAAAGGCCGGATCCACAAGACATCCAGCTGGGCAGCTGCTGAAGGCTTCTGAGGGACGAGCACAGAAAGGAGGCTTGGCGACCTGGGATGCCTTTGGGGACCTGGGGTTACCCTTTATTTGCCGCTTCTGTGACGGAGGTGGGATCGGCAGAAGCGAGAAGTGCGACTCATGTAGCATGAGCCAAGTTTGCTAGGCCTGTCCTCCAGTTGGTACTGTCAGACCAGGACATGCAAGCAGAGCCCGATAGAAGCCCGTTCCGATGCCCCCTTCTGGAAACTGTGAGTGTTCCGCACCGGCAGGACCCGGCCCACTTAAAGCATTGGGTAGCGCATAGAGCTGCATCGAGCAGGCGGGCCCTGTGCACACATTGTGTGCAGGTAGTGCATAGAGCTGCATTATGCGTGTGTGCACTGTGCACTTGAGCGGGTGTGTAGGTAGCACACACAGCTACGTTGTGCGTGTGTGCACTGTGCACACAAGGGGGTGTGCAGGTAGCGCATAGAGCTGCGATGTGCGTGTGTGCACTGAGCACTTGAGCGGGTGTGCAGGTAGCACACACAGCTACGTTGTGCGTGTGTGCACTGTGCACACAAGGGGGTGTGCAGGTAGCGCATAGAGCTGCATTATGCGTGTGTGCACTGTGCACTTGAGCGGGTGTGCAGGTAGCACACAGAGCTGCGTTGTGCGTGTGTGCACTGTCCACTTGAGCGGGTGTGCATGTAGCGCATAGAGCTGCGTTGTGCGTGTGTGCACTGAGCACTTGAGCGGGTGTGCAGGTAGCACACAGAGCTGCGTTGTGCGTGTGTGCACTGTACACACGAGAAGGTGTGCAGGTAGCACACAGCTGCGTTGTGCGTGTGTGCACTGTGCACACAAGGGGTGTGTGCAGGTAGCGCATAGAGCTGCAGTGTGCGTGCTGTGCACTTGAGCGGGTGTGCTGGTAGCACACAGAGCTGCGTTGTACGTGTGTGCACTTGAGCGGGTGTGCAGGTAGCACACAGAGCTACGTTGTGCGTGTGTGCACTGTGCACACAAGGGGGTGAGCAGGTAGCGCATAGAGCTGCGATGTGCGTGTGTGCACTGTGCACTTGAGCGGGTGTGCAGGTAGCGCATAGAGCTGCGCTGTGCGTGTGTGCACTGTGCACTCGAGAAGGTGTGCGTGTGTGCACTGAGCACTTGAGCGGGTGTGCAGGTAGCACACAGAGCTGCGTTGTGCGTGTGTGCACTGTGCACACGAGAGGGTGTGCATGTAGCACACAGCTGCGTTGTGCGTGTGTGCACTGTGCACACAAGGGGTGTGGGCAGGTAGCGCATAGAGCTGCAGTGTGCGTGCTGTGCACGTGAGCGGGTGTGCTGGTAGCACACAGAGCTGCGTTGTACGTGTGTGCACTTGAGCGGGTGCGCAGGTAGCACACAGAGCTACGTTGTGCGTGTGTGCACTGTGCACACAAGGGGGTGTGCAGGTAGCGTATAGAGCTGCGATGTGCGTGTGTGCACTGTGCACTTGAGCGGGTGTGCAGGTAGCGCATAGAGCTGCGCTGTGCGTGTGTGCACTGTGCACTTGAGCGGGTGTGCAGGTAGCACACAGAGCTGCGTTGTGCGTGTGCACTGTGCACTCGAGAAGGTGTGCAGGTAGCACACAGCTGCGTGTGCGTACTGTGCACACAAGGGGGGTGTGCAGGTAGCGCATAGAGCTGCGGTGTGCATGTGTGCACTGTGCACACAAGGGGGGGTGCAGGTAGCGCATAGAGCTGCGGTGTGCGTGTGTGCACTGTGCACTTGAGCGGGTGTGCTGTTAGCACACAGAGCTGCGTTGTACGTGTGTGCACTTGAGCGGGTGTGCAGGTAGCACACAGAGCTACGTTGTGCGTGTGTGCACTGTGCACTTGAGCGGGTGTGTAGGTAGCACACATAGCTACGTTGTGCGTGTATGCACTGTGCACACAAGGGGGTGTGCAGGTAGCGCATAGAGCTGCGCTGTGCGTGTGTGCACTGTGCACTTGAGCGGGTGTGCAGGTAGCACACAGAGCTGCGTTGTGCGTGTGCACTGTGCACTCGAGAAGGTGTGCAGGTAGCACACAGCTGCGTGTGCGTGTGTGCACTGTGCACACAAGGGGGGTGTGCAGGTAGCGCATAGAGCTGCGGTGTGCGTGTGTGCACTGTGCACACAAGGGGGGTGCAGGTAGCGCATAGAGCTGCGGTGTGCGTGTGTGCACTGTGCACTTGAGCGGGTGTGCTGTTAGCACACAGAGCTGCGTTGTACGTGTGTGCACTTGAGCGGGTGTGCAGGTAGCACACAGAGCTACGTTGTGCGTGTGTGCACTGTGCACTTGAGCGGGAGTGTAGGTAGCACACATAGCTACGTTGTGCGTGTGTGCACTGTGCACACAAGGGGGTGTGCAGGTAGCGCATAGAGCTGCGATGTGCGTGTGTGCACTGAGCACTTGAGCGGGTGTGCAGGTAGCACACAGAGCTGCGTTGTGCGTGTGTGCACTGTGCACACGAGAGGGTGTGCATGTAGCACACAGCTGCGTTGTGCGTGTGTGCACTGTGCACACAAGGGGTGTGGGCAGGTAGCGCATAGAGCTGCAGTGTGCGTGCTGTGCACGTGAGCGGGTGTGCTGGTAGCACACAGAGCTGCGTTGTACGTGTGTGCACTTGAGCGGGTGCGCAGGTAGCACACAGAGCTACGTTGTGCGTGTGTGCACTGTGCACACAAGGGGGTGTGCAGGTAGCGTATAGAGCTGCGATGTGCGTGTGTGCACTGTGCACTTGAGCGGGTGTGCAGGTAGCGCATAGAGCTGCGCTGTGCATGTGTGCACTGTGCACTTGAGCGGGTGTGCAGGTAGCACACAGAGCTGCGTTGTGCGTGTGCACTGTGCACTCGAGAAGGTGTGCAGGTAGCACACAGCTGCGTGTGCGTACTGTGCACACAAGGGGGGTGTGCAGGTAGCGCATAGAGCTGCGGTGTGCGTGTGTGCACTGTGCACACAAGGGGGGGTGCAGGTAGCGCATAGAGCTGCGGTGTGCGTGTGTGCACTGTGCACTTGAGCGGGTGTGCTGTTAGCACACAGAGCTGCGTTGTACGTGTGTGCACTTGAGCGGGTGTGCAGGTAGCACACAGAGCTACGTTGTGCGTGTGTGCACTGTGCACTTGAGCGGGTGTGTAGGTAGCACACATAGCTACGTTGTGCGTGTATGCACTGTGCACACAAGGGGGTGTGCAGGTAGCGCATAGAGCTGCGCTGTGCGTGTGTGCACTGTGCACTTGAGCGGGTGTGCAGGTAGCACACAGAGCTGCGTTGTGCGTGTGCACTGTGCACTCGAGAAGGTGTGCAGGTAGCACACAGCTGCGTGTGCGTGTGTGCACTGTGCACACAAGGGGGGTGTGCAGGTAGCGCATAGAGCTGCGGTGTGCGTGTGTGCACTGTGCACACAAGGGGGGTGCAGGTAGCGCATAGAGCTGCGGTGTGCGTGTGTGCACTGTGCACTTGAGCGGGTGTGCTGTTAGCACACAGAGCTGCGTTGTACGTGTGTGCACTTGAGCGGGTGTGCAGGTAGCACACAGAGCTACGTTGTGCGTGTGTGCACTGTGCACTTGAGCGGGAGTGTAGGTAGCACACATAGCTACGTTGTGCGTGTGTGCACTGTGCACACAAGGGGGTGTGCAGGTAGCGCATAGAGCTGCGATGTGCGTGTGTGCACTGTGCACTTGAGCGGGTGTGCAGGTAGCGCATAGAGCTGCGCTGTGCGTGTGTGCACTGTGCACTTGAGCGGGTGTGCAGGTAGCACACAGAGCTGCGTTGTGCGTGTGCACTGTGCACTCGAGAAGGTGTGCAGGTAGCACACAGCTGCGTGTGCGTACTGTGCACACAAGGGGGGTGTGCAGGTAGCGCATAGAGCTGCGGTGTGCGTGTGTGCACTGTGCACACAAGGGGGGGTGCAGGTAGCGCATAGAGCTGCGGTGTGCGTGTGTGCACTGTGCACTTGAGCGGGTGTGCTGTTAGCACACAGAGCTGCGTTGTACGTGTGTGCACTTGAGCGGGTGTGCAGGTAGCACACAGAGCTACGTTGTGCGTGTGTGCACTGTGCACTTGAGCGGGTGTGCTGTTAGCACACAGAGCTGCGTTGTACGTGTGTGCACTTGAGCGGGTGCGCAGGTAGCACACAGAGCTACGTTGTGCGTGTGTGCACTGTGCACACAAGGGGGTGTGCAGGTAGCGTATAGAGCTGCGATGTGCGTGTGTGCACTGTGCACTTGAGCGGGTGTGCAGGTAGCGCATAGAGCTGCGCTGTGCGTGTGTGCACTGTGCACTTGAGCGGGTGTGCAGGTAGCACACAGAGCTGCGTTGTGCGTGTGCACTGTGCACTCGAGAAGGTGTGCAGGTAGCACACAGCTGCGTGTGCGTACTGTGCACACAAGGGGGGTGTGCAGGTAGCGCATAGAGCTGCGGTGTGCGTGTGTGCACTGTGCACACAAGGGGGGGTGCAGGTAGCGCATAGAGCTGCGGTGTGCGTGTGTGCACTGTGCACTTGAGCGGGTGTGCTGTTAGCACACAGAGCTGCGTTGTACGTGTGTGCACTTGAGCGGGTGTGCAGGTAGCACACAGAGCTACGTTGTGCGTGTGTGCACTGTGCACTTGAGCGGGTGTGTAGGTAGCACACATAGCTACGTTGTGCGTGTATGCACTGTGCACACAAGGGGGTGTGCAGGTAGCGCATAGAGCTGCGCTGTGCGTGTGTGCACTGTGCACTTGAGCGGGTGTGCAGGTAGCACACAGAGCTGCGTTGTGCGTGTGCACTGTGCACTCGAGAAGGTGTGCAGGTAGCACACAGCTGCGTGTGTGCACTGTGCACACAAGGGGGGTGTGCAGGTAGCGCATAGAGCTGCAGTGTGCGTGTGTGCACTGTGCACACAAGGGGGGGTGCAGGTAGCGCATAGAGCTGCGGTGTGCGTGTGTGCACTGTGCACTTGAGCGGGTGTGCTGTTAGCACACAGAGCTGCGTTGTACGTGTGTGCACTTGAGCGGGTGTGCAGGTAGCACACAGAGCTACGTTGTGCGTGTGTGCACTTGAGCGGGAGTGTAGGTAGCACACATAGCTACGTTGTGCGTGTGTGCACTGTGCACACAAGGGGGTGTGCAGGTAGCGCATAGAGCTGCGATGTGCGTGTGTGCACTGAGCACTTGAGCGGGTGTGCAGGTAGCACACAGAGCTGCGTTGTGCGTGTGTGCACTGTGCACACGAGAGGGTGTGCATGTAGCACACAGCTGCGTTGTGCGTGTGTGCACTGTGCACACAAGGGGTGTGGGCAGGTAGCGCATAGAGCTGCAGTGTGCGTGCTGTGCACGTGAGCGGGTGTGCTGGTAGCACACAGAGCTGCGTTGTACGTGTGTGCACTTGAGCGGGTGCGCAGGTAGCACACAGAGCTACGTTGTGCGTGTGTGCACTGTGCACACAAGGGGGTGTGCAGGTAGCGTATAGAGCTGCGATGTGCGTGTGTGCACTGTGCACTTGAGCGGGTGTGCAGGTAGCGCATAGAGCTGCGCTGTGCGTGTGTGCACTGTGCACTTGAGCGGGTGTGCAGGTAGCACACAGAGCTGCGTTGTGCGTGTGCACTGTGCACTCGAGAAGGTGTGCAGGTAGCACACAGCTGCGTGTGCGTACTGTGCACACAAGGGGGGTGTGCAGGTAGCGCATAGAGCTGCGGTGTGCGTGTGTGCACTGTGCACACAAGGGGGGGTGCAGGTAGCGCATAGAGCTGCGGTGTGCGTGTGTGCACTGTGCACTTGAGCGGGTGTGCTGTTAGCACACAGAGCTGCGTTGTACGTGTGTGCACTTGAGCGGGTGTGCAGGTAGCACACAGAGCTACGTTGTGCGTGTGTGCACTGTGCACTTGAGCGGGTGTGTAGGTAGCACACATAGCTACGTTGTGCGTGTATGCACTGTGCACACAAGGGGGTGTGCAGGTAGCGCATAGAGCTGCGCTGTGCGTGTGTGCACTGTGCACTTGAGCGGGTGTGCAGGTAGCACACAGAGCTGCGTTGTGCGTGTGCACTGTGCACTCGAGAAGGTGTGCAGGTAGCACACAGCTGCGTGTGCGTGTGTGCACTGTGCACACAAGGGGGGTGTGCAGGTAGCGCATAGAGCTGCGGTGTGCGTGTGTGCACTGTGCACACAAGGGGGGTGCAGGTAGCGCATAGAGCTGCGGTGTGCGTGTGTGCACTGTGCACTTGAGCGGGTGTGCTGTTAGCACACAGAGCTGCGTTGTACGTGTGTGCACTTGAGCGGGTGTGCAGGTAGCACACAGAGCTACGTTGTGCGTGTGTGCACTGTGCACTTGAGCGGGAGTGTAGGTAGCACACATAGCTACGTTGTGCGTGTGTGCACTGTGCACACAAGGGGGTGTGCAGGTAGCGCATAGAGCTGCGATGTGCGTGTGTGCACTGTGCACTTGAGCGGGTGTGCAGGTAGCGCATAGAGCTGCGCTGTGCGTGTGTGCACTGTGCACTTGAGCGGTGTGCAGGTAGCACACAGAGCTGCGTTGTGCGTGTGCACTGTGCACTCGAGAAGGTGTGCAGGTAGCACACAGCTGCGTGTGCGTACTGTGCACACAAGGGGGGTGTGCAGGTAGCGCATAGAGCTGCGGTGTGCGTGTGTGCACTGTGCACACAAGGGGGGGTGCAGGTAGCGCATAGAGCTGCGGTGTGCGTGTGTGCACTGTGTACTTGAGCGGGTGTGCTGTTAGCACACAGAGCTGCGTTGTACGTGTGTGCACTTGAGCGGGTGTGCAGGTAGCACACAGAGCTACGTTGTGCGTGTGTGCACTGTGCACTTGAGCGGGTGTGCTGTTAGCACACAGAGCTGCGTTGTACGTGTGTGCACTTGAGCGGGTGTGCAGGTAGCACACAGAGCTACGTTGTGCGTGTGTGCACTGTGCACTTGAGCGGGAGTGTAGGTAGCACACATAGCTACGTTGTGCGTGTGTGCACTGTGCACACAAGGGGGTGTGCAGGTAGCGCATAGAGCTGCGATGTGCGTGTGTGCACTGTGCACTTGAGCGGGTGTGCAGGTAGCGCATAGAGCTGCGCTGTGCGTGTGTGCACTGTGCACTTGAGCGGGTGTGCAGGTAGCACACAGAGCTGCGTTGTGCGTGTGCACTGTGCACTCGAAGGTGTGCAGGTAGCACACAGCTGCGTGTGCGTACTGTGCACACAAGGGGGGTGTGCAGGTAGCGCATAGAGCTGCGGTGTGCGTGTGCACTGTGCACACAAGGGGGGGTGCAGGTAGCGCATAGAGCTGCGGTGTGCGTGTGTGCACTGTGCACTTGAGCGGGTGTGCTGTTAGCACACAGAGCTGCGTTGTACGTGTGTGCACTTGAGCGGGTGTGCAGGTAGCACACAGAGCTACGTTGTGCGTGTGTGCACTGTGCACTTGAGCGGGTGTGCTGTTAGCACACAGAGCTGCGTTGTACGTGTGCACTTGAGCGGGTGTGCAGGTAGCACACAGCTACGTTGTGCGTGTGTGCACTGTGCACTTGAGCGGGAGTGTAGGTAGCACACATAGCTACGTTGTGCGTGTGTGCACTGTGCACACAAGGGGGTGTGCAGGTAGCGCATAGAGCTGCGATGTGCGTGTGTGCACTGAGCACTTGAGCGGGTGTGCAGGTAGCACACAGAGCTGCGTTGTGCGTGTGTGCACTGTGCACACGAGAGGGTGTGCATGTAGCACACAGCTGCGTTGTGCGTGTGTGCACTGTGCACACAAGGGGTGTGGGCAGGTAGCGCATAGAGCTGCAGTGTGCGTGCTGTGCACGTGAGCGGGTGTGCTGGTAGCACACAGAGCTGCGTTGTACGTGTGTGCACTTGAGCGGGTGTGCAGGTAGCACACAGAGCTACGTTGTGCGTGTGTGCACTGTGCACTTGAGCGGGTGTGCTGTTAGCACACAGAGCTGCGTTGTACGTGTGTGCACTTGAGCGGGTGTGCAGGTAGCACACAGCTACGTTGTGCGTGTGTGCACTGTGCACTTGAGCGGGAGTGTAGGTAGCACACATAGCTACGTTGTGCGTGTGTGCACTGTGCACACAAGGGGGTGTGCAGGTAGCGCATAGAGCTGCGATGTGCGTGTGTGCACTGAGCACTTGAGCGGGTGTGCAGGTAGCACACAGAGCTGCGTTGTGCGTGTGCACTGTGCACTCGAGAAGGTGTGCAGGTAGCACACAGCTGCGTGTGCGTACTGTGCACACAAGGGGGGTGTGCAGGTAGCGCATAGAGCTGCGGTGTGCGTGTGTGCACTGTGCACACAAGGGGGGGTGCAGGTAGCGCATAGAGCTGCGGTGTGCGTGTGTGCACTGTGCACTTGAGCGGGTGTGCTGTTAGCACACAGAGCTGCGTTGTACGTGTGTGCACTTGAGCGGGTGTGCAGGTAGCACACAGAGCTACGTTGTGCGTGTGTGCACTGTGCACTTGAGCGGGTGTGTAGGTAGCACACATAGCTAGGTTGTGCGTGTATGCACTGTGCACACAAGGGGGTGTGCAGGTAGCGCATAGAGCTGCGATGTGCGTGTGTGCACTGTGCACTTGAGCGGGTGTGCAGGTAGCACACACAGCTACGTTGTGCGTGTGTGCACTGTGCACACAAGGGGGTGTGCAGGTAGCGCATAGAGCTGCGTTGTGCGTGTGTGCACTGTGCACTTGAGCGGGTGTGCAGGTAGCACACAGAGCTATGTTGTGCGTGTGTGCACTGTGCACACACGGGGGTGTGCAGGTAGCGCATAGAGCTGCGTTGTGCGTGTGTGCACTATGGTCTCATAATCATCATGTCTGTTTTTGGCCTTCCTGTCTCCCAGACAAACCTCTTCATGTGTGGTTGCTTGATATTTGGTTGCCTCCTGCTAGGAATGCGGTTGCGAGCCTCTTGTCCCAGCATCAGTGCTATCAGACATTGCCCAATGAAACAGTGCATCCTGTATTGATATGCCCTCAGAATAAAGTTAAGTCTTTCGTAAAGGCATTTGGCTCAGTTCAGATTGTTGAAGTGATGTCAGATGAGTATGATTTGTAGAGCTCATGGCTACTCCATGGAGTGTCCCGGCACTTGGTCATTTAGTTATCGGCTGCAAGCACATTGTGTAGTTACTCACGTTGGATCAGCCAGGCCTTTAGCTTTTTCTTGAACACAGATAAAACAGCCGCTGAGCGTATGTCAAAAGGGTGCTTGATCCAAGCCATTGAACCGAGGTAGGAGAAAGTCTGATTCTCCAGTTCTCATGCGGCCATTCTGAGGAATCCTTGCCTGCAAATTGCTTTCTTGCTTACTTGATGGTTGCCATGAAGACTTTATCTGTCCCGTGGCCATCTGGGTGTGATCTGGCAATGTTTGATGTTCAGGTGCATTGAGAATTGGGCGGTAATGGGGTCAGTTATCAGTTGTGATGACCTCTGAAATTCCCCAGACAGAGAACATCTCATTTAGTGCATGGTTGACGGCGTTTGAGCTGGTTGATTGGCTTAGCTACAGGGAAGCAAGAGTACTCATCCATTAGGACAAGGATGTATCTGCCTGACTTCAGGGAGCTAAATAAATCAGTTGCACTATTTTGCCATACTTTTGGAGAGCAACAACATCTGTAGGAGGGAGATCCCTTAACTGCTTGGCAGGGGACACAGGTTTGCATTGTCTTTTCAACCAGGGTGTCTAGGTTGTGAAATCATATCTGCTCCTCTAGATCTCTTTTTTTTGTGGCAACTATCCCTCAATATCCCTTATTTCCTAGTTCTACAAGTTGTTGGTGTAGAGTTGTTGGGATTATGCGCTACTGGTCTGTAAGAAGGAGCCCACAGGAGGTGACTGAGACCTCATCTTTCATGTCACAACATTTTGGGATCTCATTGTTTATCAATTCCTGTTGTCTCTTCAAGCTGTTGCCATTCATATTGTTCTTTTTCTTCTTTAGTTCCTTTTGGGTGGTTCACTGTAAGTGTGTCTCACATGGTTTGGATGGAGACAGATCTTGCTGTGACATGGCTGATGATTACATTTATTTATTCTTTGGCTCTGGATTTTCTGTTATTGTGGATCAGTAACAAGTGTTGTAACGTAGTTGGCTGGGTTGTTGTCTTTCCCTGGTTTGTAGACTCTAGAGGTGGTGTATTCTTGTAGAGGAATTTCACACCTTTTCATGCGTAGTGGTATTTTTTTGGTGTTGGATTCCTGAAAACTGTTGTGAGGGCCTGGTGCTCTCTTGCTGTGGTGAAGTCTTTCCTATACACAAGGGCATGACAGTGTTTGCAGGCCTGCTCAATAACTAGGCTGTCCTTTTCAGTTGCTATTATGTTCCTTTAGTGCCTGCGAGGCTTCGGCTAACATAGGCTACAACATGAATCTGTTCTGATCCTTTCTTGGTTGAGCCAGTGTGGCACAAGGGGCATAGCTTTAGGTTTTTTTTGGGGTGTTACATCTCCCTAAAAGTGTATTCTGTAGTAAATAGTTAGGTACAAGGGCTTTTACTCAGCGATAATGAAGTGTGTGACAGATTTCACCAGGGAGTTTTACTTGGTCACACTGACAACATCTCAGTCTCTCTCTCTCTCTTCTCTGTTTTGAAGGCTTTAAAATGTTGATTAGTTTGTGTAAGGAAATGCCTCCTTGGCATGGTTACCCCCTAACTTTTTGCCTTTGCCGATGCTAAGTTGTGATTGAAAGTATGCTGGGACCCTGCTAACCAGGCCCCAGCACCAGTGTTCTTTCCCTAAACTGTACATTTGCTTCCACAATTGGCACAGCACTGGCACTCAGATAAGTCCCTAGTAACTGGTACCCGTGGTACCAAGGTCCCTGATGCCAGGGTAGGTCTCTAAGGGCTGCAGCATGTCTTATGCCATCCTGGGGACCCCTTACCCCGCACAAGCACACTGCCTCACAGCTTGTGTGTGCTGGTGGGGAGAAAATGACTAAGTCGGCATGGCACTTCCCTCAGAGTGCATTGCCAACCTCACACTGCCTGTGGCATAGGTAAGTCACCCCTCTAGCAGGCCTTACAGCCCTAAGGCAGGGTGCACTATACCACAGATGAGGGCATATGTGCGTGAGCACTATGCCCCTACAGTGTCTAAGCAAAACCTTAGACATTGTAAGTGCAGGGTAGTCATAAGAGTATATGGTATGGGAGTTTGTCAAACACAAACTCCACAGTTCCATAATGGCTACACTGAAATCTGGAAAGTTTGGTATCAACTTCTAAGCACAATAAATGCACGCTGATGCCATTGTGCAATTTAATGTAACATGCACCCAGAGGGCGTCTTAGAGATGCCCCCTGAATACTAATCCGACTACTAGTGTAGGCTGACCAGTTCCTGCCAGCCTGCCGCAAACCAGACAAGTTGCTGGCCACATGGGGAGAGTGCCTTTGTCACTCTGTGGCCAGGAACAAAGCCTGTACTGGGTGGAGGTGCTTCTCACCTCCCCCTGCAGGAACTGTAACACCTGGCGGTGAGCCTCAATGGCTCACCCCTTTTGTTACAGTGCCACAGGGCATCCCAGCTATTGGAGATGCCTGCCCCTCCGGCCACTGCCCCCACTTTTGGCGGCAAGGCTGGAGGAGATAATGAGAAAAACAAAGAGGAGTCACCCACCAGCCAGGACAGCCCCTAAGGTGTCCTGAGCTGAGGTGACCCCTGCCTTTAGAAATTCTCCATCTTAAGTTTGGAGGATTCCCCCAATAGGATTAGGGATGTGCTCCGTACCCCACAGGGAGAAGGCACAAAGAGGGTGTAGCCACCCTCCAGGACAGTAGCCATTGGCTACTGCCCTCCCAGACCTAAACACACCCCTAAATCTAGTATTTAGGGCCACCTCAGAACCCCGAAAATCAGATTCCTGCAACCTGAACCAAAGAAGAAGGAATGCTGACCGCAGAGACGACGGATGACAACAGCTGCTTTGGCCCCAGCCCTACCGGCCTGTCTCCTGACTTCGAAAACCTGCAACCAACGACGCCACCACACTCTGCACTCGACTTCCCCGGCTCGAGATCCAGAGAACCAACACCACAGGGAGGACTTCCCGGCGACTGCGTCCCCGTGAGTAGCCCGAGACAACACCCCTGGACCCCCACAGCGACGCCTGCAGAGAGAATCTAGAGGCTCCCCCTGACCGCGACTGCCTGTAACAAGGGACCCGACTCCTGGACCAAGCACTGCACCCACAGCCCCCAGGACCCGAAAGGAACCAAACTTCAGTGCAGGAGTGACCCCCAGGCGACCTTCTGTCTAGCCCAGGTGGTGGCTGTCCCGAGAAGCCCCCCTGTGCCTGCCTGCACTGCTAGAGTGACCCCGGGTTCCTCCATTGTTTCCTATCTAAAACCCAACGCCTGCTTTGCACACTGCACCCGGCCGCCCCTGTGCAGCTGAAGGTGTGCTTTGTGTGCTTATTTGTGTCCCCCCAGTGCTCTACAAAACCCCCCTGGTCTGCCCCTGAGGACGTGGGTACTTACCTGCTGGCAGACTGGAACCAGAGCACCCCTGTTCTCCATAGGCACCTATGTGTTTTGGGCACCTCTTTGACCTCTGCACCTGAACGGCCCTGAGAACAAAGACTGTATATTATATTGCTTTTATTCAAAGTTCCTAACTTACCTGGGTGAAGTACCTTGCATTTTATGTGTTTACTTCAAATCTTGAACCAGTGGTTCTTAAAATAATTTAAGAAAGCAATTTTTCTATATAAAAACCTGTTGGCCTGGAGTAAGTCTTTGAGTGTGTGTTCCTCATTTATTGCCTGTGTGTGTACAACAAATGCTTAACACTACCGTCTGATTAGCCTACTGCTCGACCACACTACCACAATATAGAGCATTAGAATTATCTAATTTTGCCACTATCTTACCTCTAAGGGGAACCATTGGGCTCTGTGCACACTATTTCTTACTTTGAAATAGTATATACAGAGCCAACTTCCTACATTTTGGAAAATGATGTGTTTTAGGTGCCCCCAGCAATTCACCAGGCTCTCTTTTCGCTGCCCTTAAGCCTTCATCATAGCCTGCTTCTCATATATTGTGTTTTAACAAGATATCCCAATGTGACTGTTACACTCGTCCAATCTTAATGACCAAGCTACGCCCCTGTGCATAGTGTGGAGTCGAAGTAAGGCATGTTAGAGGGGTGACTGGCTCACATCTAGATGGTACGGAAGATATGCTCCCATTCCTGTGCATACTCAAGCATGTGTCCTTGTTTTGTGAATTCTCCTGACGGGCTGTTAATGGTGGCTTACTTCTTGATGGATCTAGAGCTTCCTAGTGGCTTGCAGAACCTGTGCACCATGCTGCAGAGATATGTAGTATAGGTTTTTGTGTTGGAAGAATGCCCTACCCATACAAAATACTATACCTAGACAAACTCTATAAGGTTCCACTCATTGAATGTTTGCTGTGCAGTGCAGCACAGATACACTCCTCGCAATGTTTGGAAAAATGAAAATATTTCTCCTTCTTAGCGCTTGTTTCAAGGAGGCAATAGTTTTTGTCCTAAACCTGGTCTGGCTGTCCTTGTAGATTGGGCTGATGCAGATCCACTCAAGTAACAACCAATGAACCCCCTTGATGCAAAGCGGTGGAAAGCAATGGGCACCATTTCAACGCTAAATACCTTTTTGCAAGTTTTTGTGTGACTTTGTGCCAGGGACGTTGTTTAGGGTTCGCAGCTGCGACCCGTGGCTTGCCCTTTGCGACCCCTGGCTTCAGAGAGAGCAAATTCAGTGCCAGGAACACAGGGGCAGCTCGTCCTTATGGAGGTCAGTTAGGCCCCACTCTCTATGTTTTCTGTTCATTTCTATTAACTTGTTAGGAAATAATAAATTATATATTATTAACTATTAGTGTAAAAAAATGCGGTGCAGTTAGCTGGAATATGCCCTTCCATGGTAGCTGAGGTAAGTAAAATGTTTTTAAATGTATGTTGTGTATGCGTGCGGGTGAGAGTGTCTTTATGTGAGAGTGTGTGTGTGAAACTGGAAGCCACAGGACTCGTGATGTCACTTCCGCTACCCCTGTCATTTTGCTGAATTGACGTCCATGCTTTGCGCCAGTGCAGAGTTTTTGTAAATCTGGTCAGTGGAGAGCAGAAAAAAGCACGTTAGATGAACGTTTGCTCCAGAGACATCTTTGGAATTTAAAATAATTAAAGCCATCGAGATTCGCCTACTATAAATATTGCAATGAATGTTTAATGTTGTCGTGGATTTAATATAAATGTTACTGGGGAAGTGGCAATCCCACCAGCAATCTTGAGCATTCAGTGGAGCACGTGGCTCTTGAGTGTGGGGCTTCTGACGCAATGTCCGTGAAATGACTGCTCCAACAATAGCGATCCAGGTAAAAGGATATTTATTGTTATGCAAAACAATTACACGAGAGTAAAGTATAAAAAGGGGCACAGAGAGAGAAGAAGAGCAAGCTTCAATCCGTAAGTGTCATGTGGAATGCCTAGACATCATCAGGCATCCGTCAGAGGATTCCACATGACACACATGAATTCCAAGCCACATCACAACATCCCCCCTCTTTCATTAATTTAAGAATTTTCCATTAACAATTGAAGACAATAGAACCATCACCTTAAACTGAACAACTAAAACCCATACACTATGTTACAATACACAAAATAACCTCTTACTAAATAAATGTTCACAGTCAACATTGTTTTCACGACAAATCATAATCACAGAACTTAGTGGGTCTGCGGGATTCCCGCTTACTCCTATTCCCAATAACACTGTGCAAATCCTTCTTCACACAATCGGAAGGATTGTAAACCCCAACATCCTTGCTACAAGTTTGACTACCATCCGACTCACCCCTTGTTCGAACACTGGGATCTAAAGCTAAACGTGTGACACCCCACCAACAACCATCAGACAATCTGGCTGCATTTTTACGTATCTCCATAACCTGTTGAGATTCCTTGAACTTCGAAAAACCTTTTCTAACTATTAAGGGATCTCTAACTCTCACCCAATCACCAACCTGGAAACCATTATTTTTCTTCGGTGTCACTTCCAACCTTCTCCTTCCCAAATCATCAGAATTCTCCTTTGCTACCTGCCAAGCCTCCCTAAGATTACACCCCTCATGAAATAATTCAACCATCCAAAAAGGACATAAATCTGTGGTCGTAATCCTTCCTCTCATTAATTCGAAAGGAGTCTTGCTAGTGGCAACATGAGGCGTCGTGCGATGAGACCAAATGAGATCTTTAATGGCTAGTCTCACGGACATACTACTTTTAATAGCTGCCTGGATGCACTCAACAAGCACACGATTGAAGCGTTCAACAACACCATTGCTCTGGGGATGATAGAGAGGAGTTCTTATGTGTTTGATACCACACCTGTTCAAGAACTGGCACATCTCTGTAGATACAAACTGTACCCCATTGTCAGTCATTATTTGTTCAGGTAATCCTTCCCGGCTGAATACCTCTTTCAAACATTTAATGACACTTTGAGTGGTGGGAAGTCTTATAGGAAAAACCTCAACCCATCTAGAGAGATGATCTACTATTACCATAAAATACCTCATGTCTGGTGGTAGCACATGATACGGACCAAGAAAATCCAAACCTATCTTCTGCCACGCTCTAGCTGGTGACGGAACAAAAGAATCACATGCTCCCTGAGTAACCAGAACTTTATCACTCATACAACACCTCGAACAGCTCTTCACAAATTCTTCAATTTCCTTATCCATCCTAGGCCACCAGAAATCTGATCTCAGTTTCCTTTTGGTAATAGTACAACCCAGATGCCCCACATGTGCTTTAATAATCAAATCTTTCCTGAGACATACAGGTGGAATCAGTTTGTCACATCTAATGAGTTTGTCACCCTCAACAGATAACTCCTCAGAAACTTTCCAAAAAGGTTGTAAATCAGGTGAGAGAGTTTTCTCTCTTGGCCACCCAGTCTTAACATAATGAATCACCTCACACAACAATATGTCATTATGTAATGACTTAATCCAAACATCTTCATCTAATGTCTCAGCAATGCATGCTATCAAACACTCTTCTACCTCAGTTTCCCACTCCTGTTCTTCCTCATCTAAAACAGGTAAACGGGATAAACAATCCGCCCTACCATTTTTCCCCCCAGGAATATACTCAACTGAAAAATTAAACTCTAATAATTTGGCAGATAAATGGGCTATGCGAGCAGTAAAGCGTTTAACTTTTCTTCCTGATAAAATTTCCACCAGGGGACGATGATCAGTTTTCAAGATAAAATGTCTACCCCAGAGGTACTGTTTGAATTTTTCTACACTCCATACACAAGCCAGGAGTTCTTTTTCAGTTACAGAGTACTTCCGCTCAACCTCCCGCAATGTTCTTGAAGCAAACCCAATGGTGCTTTCTTTGTCTTCATTAGAAACTTGTGTCAATACTGCACCCAATCCATAATCGCATGCATCCACTGTTACTATGGTCTTCTTACCATCCGCAAAAGGTTGTAAAACCGGAGAACTGATAATCTGTTGCTTGATCTGCTCAAAAGCTTCATTGCACTCTTTGGACCAACAGAACATTTGTTTCCTTTTAAGCGTGGCTCTAAGGCACTCGGAAGTCTTAGCAAAATCTTTTATAAACTTCGCATAAAATTCGCATAAGCCCAGGAAAGAAAGCAACTGTTCTTTAGTTTTAGGTGCAGGAGCATCAAGAATGCTTTTAACTAATTTAGGTCTGGGTTTGACACCCTGTTCAGATAAAACATGTCCTAAGTACTCGACCTCCCGAGTTTTAAAGAGGCATTTATCTTTTCTCAAAATAACTCCCCTTTCCTCTAGAGTTTTCAAAACCTCCTCTAAAACTCTATCATGTTCCACATCTGTGTCAGCAAAAATTAAGATATCATCCTGAAATATGACAACGTTAGGATTGTTGGGGAACATGTCTGTCATTATTCTTTGAAAAGCAGCAGCTGCAGATGCTAGGCCAAAGGGTAATCTGCAAAATTGAAAAGTCCCATCAGGTGTCACAAAAGCTGTAAGATAACGAGAATTAACGTCAAGCTCCACCTGATGGTACGCAGATTTAAGATCCAACTACGTAAACCACCTGGCCGAACCCACTTTAGCAATCAGATCATCAATTCTAGGCAATGGAAAACTATCGACCCAAATTGCCTCATTCACACTTCTTAAGTCCACACACATCCTCAGGTCTCCCGAGCTTTTCTTCGCTAAAACAATGGGAGACAACCACAGGGTGGCCTCCACTTTTTCTATAATGCCCAGTTCACACATATCCCTCAACAATTTGGACAACTCCGTCCTTATGCTAAATGGAACATTTCTTAGTTTATGCTTAACTGGGACTACTCCCTGTTTCAACCTGATCGTGTGTGTGACATTGGTTATTTTTCCCACATTGTCCTGGAACAATCCCTTAAATTTTCGTTGCCAAGGACAAGTCACATCAGAGGATGTTTTAATACAATTGGTATTATTCCTGTCAATAGATACAGGTCTTTCCCTTCCTGGCTTAATGATTAATTTAAACTCGGCTTGATGAATTAAGCCCAAAACATTAATGCCTTTTCTTGCTACATACACTTTGCCATGAACCGTCTCGCCAAAGATGGACAATGAAGTCCAAAAATACCCAACCAAATCAATTTTGCTCCCCTCAAAAGCTAGTGTTGTAATATCAGGTGGAATAAGAGTTTTATCACTCCAAAACTCATTGAACTTTTCTAGTGATACGATTGTAATGCGTGCTCCAGTGTCCACTAATAGTTTGACAGCCACACCACCCACGAGTACCTCAATATCCGGGTCTACTACCGTTTTGCTACCACAGGAAATGTTGTCCGTTACAACTAATACAAACTCATTATCATCCTTTTGTACATTTTCCTTATCTGCATCAAGAATACATCGAACACTGCTTCTCTTCCCACCTCTACAAACACGAGAAAAATGTCCCATTTTATTACAGTTCCTGCATTGTTGATTGCTTTAAATGAGCGTATCCATAACTTCCATTCTAAAGGTGGATCACCAGGATCTTGCAGAAAAGGTGAAGGTGGCAACACGTTCTGCATTTCTTAGTGAGTCTTAATAATAAAAAACAAAAGTCAGAAATAATCACAAAGCAGAAACAATAAAAAACTATAATAATGAAGACCAAGTAAAGATGGCTGATTGTTTTCTTCAAAAGTCCGTCTTCTCTTTTGATGACCAAACCGGTGACCTTCTTCTATGTTTTTTTTTTTTTTTTTTTTTACTTCTTCAACAAAAACCCAAAACCGGAAGGTACAGGCAAATGAATCCAGCGTTTACTCCAGCGTTAAATCCAGCGTGTGTACCCAAATGCGCTGAAAGCCGATAAAATAGCTAAACAGCGCCGACGTGTGTGCGCGTTGCAGCACACACGAGCTGATAAAGCACTGGTGCACGCGCCCAACAATGAGCTGCTGTCGCGCTGTGCTCGCGCCGAGGAAACCGTTCAGATTAACGGTAATCCACAAAACTGCTCTGTGCCCCTATCAAAAATATATACACTTTACTTTTTTCAGTAAAACAAAAAGTAAAACAAATGTTAGAAAACAAGATGAAAAACATACGCCGGAACCAAGAACCAGGAACAGCTGCTGCAGTCCACGAACTCCGCTTCATAAACTCCGCTCCATCCTCGTCGCCAAATTTGAAATGACTGCTCCAACAATAGCGATCCAGGTAAAAGGATATTTATTGTTATGCAAAACAATTACACGAGAGTAAAGTATAAAAAGGGGCACAGAGAGAGAAGAAGAGCAAGCTTCAATCCGTAAGTGTCATGTGGAATGCCTAGACATCATCAGGCATCCGTCAGAGGATTCCACATGACACACATGAATTCCAAGCCACATCACAACAGTCCGCCACGCTTTTTTCATAGCAGGAGAGAAACATCGTCCCCGTGTCCTAGAAGAATAGTCCTAATGTGTCGGAGACGATGGTTTTTCACTTTCGAAGAAACAAAACAGAAAGTATGTAAACAAATCCAGTCATTCAATTGGCATTGTATAACTTCAGGAAAAGTGCTCCTGTCATATGGGCGGAAGTACTTCCAGCATGTTATTCCGTTTTATAATATCTCATCAGGGAAGCTTCTGGATTTTATTTGTCTCGAGAATCGTCGTCTCAATGTCCTGTGTAATCGAGCTTGAAATGAAACCTATTGGACTATGCTGGAGCACATTGTAAAAACCTCTCGTGTTTCTTCCACAGGTGGCCAGCAGCGAGCAAATAACTGGTAAGGAAACAAGAAGACTTTTACACAAGATATGTCCATTGGCTGCCTGAGAAAGGAGCATTGCCTTTGCTGGCAGAAAAAGATTGTTCTGCATTTTAAACCTAAATTTTGCTCTTTGCTCAAGTTGTAAACAACGTATTCTAATGGTTGGTGATCCTGCAGGATGGTTTCGTGAACCCTGTTCAGGATCCAGAAATTCTTATCTGCCAAAGCCATTCAACATTTGGAGTTTTGGGAGCATGTCCTTCTCAGTGGTGTGTCAGGAGACTAGCACTGCACCACTTTCAGAAAGCAGATGTCAGTCGCTGCCCCACAGTGCCTTTGAGGTTTAGATGCTGGCACAACATGTGAGTTGGTTGTCCTTATACATTTGAAGGCTAGAGTTTGAAGGCAACCCTTGACCCTGCTTGACCCAGACAGCCGGTTTGCTCCTTCATCAGACCTCGAGAAATGGCCAAGTTTGTTAATTGACCTTCAATGCCAAACAAACGGTCCATAAGTGGGTAGAAAGACTTCCCCAAAAGATCCTCAAATGCATGCATAGGTTTGGCACACTCTTCATCCACTGTTGTAGGCCCCAAACTCGCTGCAGGTGACGAACTTCTCCTTCCATCCCCTTCTGACCCCAACTCACTGCTTTGATTTGGGGCGCACCTGTTGCGTCGCGGGTTCCACTCTTTTCCCTTTGGGCCTTGGTTCTGGGTCATGATTCAAATTTGCCACAGTTCTACTTTCACCAGTGAGGGCTCGATCCAGGACAACCAGTGGGGCCTGTTACAACAGCGTCAGCCTCTGACCACAGCCTAAAGATGACCTCCGCTCAGTCAGGCCTATTTCGGTCGACACCACACTAATAGCTCGCTCAGGCATAGCATCTCTGCTTGTTTGTGTGTGGGGTTGAGCAACATTGGCCTGAGGGGTGGCCCAGTCCAGCCTCGCCTGGGCGCAGACGGGCTCACCCTTGGAACCCGTGCAGCGGGACGGATCAGCACCTCTTGGAGCGTTATGGGGTGACTCGGCTGCTCCAGCCTCAGAAGCTGTTGGGAAATGTACTCAGGCCCCCGTGCCAGCACCTGTGAGACTTATTTACTTTTAGACTCGCAGCAGACTAAGCTATTATTCGGAAATTACCTGAAATTTCTTTCTTAGTGAGACTGCTGTACTTTTAATGGACAGTACCGGGACTTCTCACCAGGGCTAGAGTTCTGTTAATGGGACAGGGCAGAGACTTCGCAGCAGGGCTAGGATACTTTTAATTGTACATTACATGGGCTTCTCAACAGAGTTACAGTATTTTTAATTGGAGAGAACCTAGTCTCATCAGAGCAGCGGTACTTCTAAGTGGCCAGTATCTAGGTTTCTCCGCAGAGGTGTGGTATTCTTAATTGGGCAGTACCTAGTTTCCCAAAAGGGCTAGGGCACTGGGCTTCGCAGCAAGGCTAGGATACTTGAATTGGATGGCAACTGGTCTTCTCAGCATGCCTAGGGTATTTGAATTGGATGGCATCTGGTCTTCTCAGCATGCCTATAGTAATTGAATTGGATGGCATCTGGTTTTCTCAGCATGCCTAGGATACTTGAATTGGATGGTATCTGGTTTTCTCAGCATGCCTAAGCTACCTCAATTGGACGGTATCTGGTCTTCTCAGCATGCCTAGGGTATTTGAATTGGATGGCATCTGGTCTTCTCAGCATGCCTATGGTATTTGAATTGGATGGTATCTGGTCTTCTCAGCATGCCTATGGTACTTGAATTGGATGGCATCTGGTCTTCTCAGCATGCCTATAGTAATTGAATTGGATGGCATCTGGTTTTCTCAGCATGCCTAGGATACTTGAATTGGATGGTATCTGGTTTTCTCAGCATGCCTAAGCTACCTCAATTGGACCGTATCTGGTCTTCTCAGCATGCCTAGGGTACTTGAATTGGATGACATCTGGTCTTCTCAGCAGGATACTTGCATTGGATGGTATCTGGTTTTCTCAGCATGCCTAGTGTACCTCAATTGGACGGTATCTGGTCTTCTCAGCATGCCTACGGTACTTGAATTGGATGGCGTCTGATCTTCTCAGCATGGCTAGAGTACTTGAATTGGACTGTTCCTGTCCTTCTCAGCAGGACTGGGGTACTTTTAATTGGACCTACCTGGGCTTCTCAGCATGGCTAGGGTTTCTTTAATGGGACAAATATGGGGTTTTCTCAGCATGGCTAAGGTACCTGAATTGGACGGTGCACGGTCTTCTCAATATGGCTAAGGTACTTGAATTGTACAGCACCTGGAACAAACTCCCAGTAGGACTGTTAGTGATCTACATTTAATTGCGAAGTCTCATCACAAATGAGTGGGCATACCTGCCAGGGCCAGAAATTGTGTGCAGAGCTGCTTTGCATTTATCAGCACATAAAAGATGTTTCTCATCAGGACCCTTGTATATCTTAATGGGACAGAACCAACTCTTCTTCGAAGAACTACTGTGACTACAGTGTTGGGCCTTAGAAGGTTTTCTAAATCTAGGTGGAGCAGTAGCATTACTTCTCAGCAGGGCTGCTATACCTTCCGTGGAGCAGTAGCAGTTTTTCTCAGCAGGTTCACTAAAAGTATTTCGGGGCAGTAGCAGTACTTCTTAGGAGGTTTGCTATATCTTCCATGGGCCGGTAACATAGCTTCTGAGCAGGGTTGTTAAACCTTCCATGCTGTAGTAGCGTTATTTCTCAGTAGGGTGCCATACCTTCTATAGCACAGTAGCATTACTTCTCAGCAGGTTTCCAACATCTTCCATGGGGCAGTAGCATTAAATCTCAGTATGCTTGCTATACCTTCCATGGGGTGGTAGAATTACGTCTCAGTATGCTTGCTATACGTTCCATGTGGTAGTAGCATTAATTCTCAGCAGGTTTCTTATACTTTTTTATGGGGTAGTAGCATTATTTCTCAGCAGGTTTCCTATATTTTCTATGGGGTAGTAGCATTACGTCTTAGCAGGTTTCCTATACTTTCTAAGAGGTAGTAGCATTAATTCTCAGAAGGTATTCTATACCTCCGATGGGGTAGGAGCATTACTTCTCAGCAGGTTTTCTATGCCTCCCATGGGGTTGTAGCATTACCTCTCAGCAGGTTTTCTATACCTTCCATGTGGTAGTAGCATTACTTCTCAGTATGCTTGCTATACCTTCCATGGGGTAGTAGCATTACTTCTCAGCAGGCTTCCTATACTTTCTATGGGGTAGTAGCATTACTTCTCAGCAGATGTCCTATAATTTCTACGGGGTAGTAGCATTACTTCTCAGCAGGGTTACTATACTTTCCATGGGGTAGTAGCATTACTTCTCAGCAGGTATTCTATACCTCCCATGGGGTAGTAGCATTATTTCTCAGCAGATTTCTGATATATATTCGATGGGGTAGCAGTATTACTTCTCAGCAGGTTTCCAATACTTTCTATAAGGTAGTAGTATTACTTCTCAGCAAGTTTTCTATACCTCCCATGGGATAGGAGCATTACTTCTCAGCTGGTTTTCCAAGCCTCCCGTGGGTTGGGAGCACAACCTCTTGGCACGTTTTCTATACCTTCCATCGGGTAATACCATTACCTCTCCGCAGGTTTTCTATACCTCCTATGGGGTAGGAGCATTACCTCTCAGCAGGTTTTCTATACCTCTCATGGGGTAGTAGCATTACTTCTCAACAGGTTTTCTATACCTCTCATGGGGTTGTAGCATTACCTCTCAGCAGGTTTTCTATACCTTCCATGGGGTAGTAGCATTACTTCTCAGTATGCGTGCTATACCTTCCATGGGGTAGTAGCATTACTTCTCAGCAGGTTTTCTATACCTCTCATGGGGTTGTACCATTACCTCTCAGCAGGTTTTCCATACCTTCCATTGGGTAGTAGCATTATTTCTCATCAGGTTTTCTACACCTCCTATGGAGTTGTACCATTACCTCTCAGCAGATTTTCTGTACGTTCCATGGGATAGGAGCATTACTTCTCATCAGGGCTGCTTTACGTTAATTGAAACAGTGTTAATTACTCTACTTTATGTAGCTTCCATCATTTTATATGTAGTAGGAGTCCTTCTTGGAAGGGCTGCTTCACATTTAATGGGTTTGACTGCTGTCCCTTTAATGGAATAGTTCAACCCTTCTTAGTATTTTTATGGAACATTGCAAGCACGTCACCATGACTGCCATTTTTTTAGTGTGGACATGACTGCTTCTCCCCATCAGGTCTGGTGTACTCGTAAAGGGACTGCAATAGCATGATAGGGTTGTGAGGTCACTTCCTACCACACCATAAGTCATTGTTATACTTAGTGGTCTTATGTTTTAAGGGCTCGTGTCTGGCTGTTCAGATTGGGCCACAAACAGTCATGTGCTCTCCACAGCTTTAACAGCAGTCGAGCCATAGGTACGGTTGATGTGGAGAAGTTACCACTTGATTCATTGGAAGAGTGACGCTGTATGGAAGTAGATTCACTTCTCTGAATCTATCTGTGATTCTGGTGCCTATGTGTGCCCTCAGTAGATGCAAGGGTACCACTTTATTTGAAGTGTTCTCACATCCAGATATCAACACCTGTCACATGTCACTTCCTCCCTAGATTCCATGGTGCTGGGGCAGGTCCTAGAAGTCTTCAAGTCCATCCCAGCAGACTGCAAAGAGGCCCAGGACATCCTCTGGACAATCTTCAACCCACAGAATGGGACAGTCTTCATTGCACAGAATGAGACAATCTTCAACGCACGGAATGGTGAGTGACTGAGAGCAGGCAAGGGCCTGAGATAAGCTTTCTGTACTGATCTAGGAGAGGAGAGGAACAGAGGAAGAAAGGAGGGGCGAGGAGAGGAATCAGGAGTGAGGAGAGTACCGGAGTGGAAGGTGAGGGGATAGAGGAGGAAAGGCCAAGAAGGAGTGAGGAGATGAGTGGAGGAAGAAAAGAGGACAGTGGACGAGCTAAGAGGAGGGGGAGTACAGATAAAAGAAAATGAGAGGAAAGAGGGAGGGTGGAGAGGGGTTAAGAGGTGAGGAAAGTGGAGCAGGCACATGAGGAGAGGGGAAAAAGCAGAGGAAAGGAGAAGAGACAAGAGGACACTGGAGAAGAGAAAAGAGAAAGAGCGAGACGACTGGAGAAGAGGGAAGAAGAAGAGAACAGAGGGCGGTGTTTATGGAAGCAGAAGAAAGCAAATGGGACTGAAGGAGAGAAGAGTAGAAAAAGAACAAAGGGGAATATAAGGGAGGAGAAGAGACAGGAGCTGAGATGGTTATGGGGGCGGGAAGACGAGGGCAGAGGAGATGAGTTTCACAAAAATTTAAAGCAGAGAAAAATTCGTAAATGCAACATTGTCATCAAAATATGTTTTTATTGCATAATTTTGCAAACTCATGTAAATGCTGTAAATTTGGCATTCTCTATCTGTTGTAAATATCGACCCATTGGGCATATGTATATCATCAGTGGTTAGCATCAGTGGAGCCCGGTGCTTATTTAGTCACATTTCTCATATCCAGAATTTGCCCAAAATACTAGGGCCCAGATTTAAGAAGCCCCTAACGCCACCTTGTGCTACATTTGCATCATTTTGTTTTACAAAAATGTGACTTTAAGTAGGCATTTCCCCCCTCATATTTTCAAAGTGGGGCAAGACTTGCATTGCTCCACTTTGCAACCCCTTGTGCCACATTATGCCTGCGCCAGGCATTATGTATGCAAGGGGTGGAAGTGGGCATTCTGGCGCAGGGAGGCCCTAAAAATAGCTAAGTGAAATGTAACAGATTTCAATGCGCCATTTTTTCTGCCATTTTTAGTGCCTGCTCAGAGCAGGAGTTAAAATGACACATCCTTTTTAATCAGTGGGCCTTGTTAGAAATGGGGTCTCACTGGTTAGCAGTCAGGTTACCCCCTGTCCAAGCAAGGACCCTCACTCTAGTCAGGGTAAGGAAGAATCACCCTCAGTTAACCCCCGCTCACCCTCTTGGTAGCTTGGCACGAGCAGGAAGGCTTAACTTCACAAAGTATTTGTACCAACACACACAGTAACTCATTGAAAAAACTACAAAATGACACAACACAGGTTTAGAAACATAGGTAATATTTATCTAAACAAACCAAGACCAAATGACAAAAATGCAATATATACCATTCAAGTTTTGAATTTAAAAAGCAAGAGTCTTAAATCCTTTAGAAAAAAGTGAGAACGTTGTTAGCATCCAAAAGTACCTGGGTAGCATCAAAATTAAGCCGCACGGGTGAGCGTGCGTCGGTAAAGGCCTGCAATGCCTCAGTTTCTCACCCGCAAGCGAGTACGTGCGTTGTTCCCCCTCCCGTCCGGTCGGTGTGCGTCGTTTCTTCTCTCCTGCAAGAGAGCGATGCGTTGATCTGGATGGGCACCTCGGGTCTGGGCAGGCTTTGTGTTGTTTTTCCACGGCCAGCGTTGTTGCATTGAAAATCCGGTTGCACGGTATCACAAAGTTGCACTGCATGGGGTTTGCATCGTTATCAGCCTCTGTTAGCTGGTGTTGCACGTCGTTTCTCCAGCTGCGTTGATCTTCCAGCCCGATGCAGGTGGAGCGTTGATTTCAGCTGCGAAGCCGGCTGCGCGTCGTTTATCAGCCATGTCACGGTAGGTGCATCGAAAATTTCCACGCACGGCGGTCTGGCGTGGATTTTCAGTCTTTGTCTGCCAGCTTCACTTTTCAAGGGACCAGGAACTGGATAGAGCACCACTTGGCAGAGCAGGAGTCTCAGCAGAGAGTCCAGGTGATAGCAGGGGAAGTCTTTGATGGCCCTGAGACTTCAACAACAGGAGGCAAGCACAGTTCAAGCCCCTGGAGATTCTTCTTCAAGCCGGAATGCACAGCAAAGTCTAGTCTTTTCCCCCTTTTCACAGACAGAAGCAGCAACTGCAGGATAGTCCAACAAAGCACAGTCACGGGCAGGGGCGGTACTTCTCTTCAGCTCTTCTCCTTGGCAGAGGTTCCTCTTGAATTCAGAAGTGATCTAATTTCCAGGGGGATTGGGTGCTCTTCTTATACCCCTTTCTGCCTTTGAAGTAGGCAAACTTTAAAGGAAAGTCTGTCTTGTTTATAAGATCCTGCCTTGCCCAGGCCAGGCCCCAGACACACACCAGGGGGTTGGAGACTGCATTGTGTGAGGGCAGGCACAGCCCTTTTCAGGTGTAAGTGACCACTCCTCCCATACCCTCAGCCCACATGGCCCATCAGGTTATGCAGGCTACACCCCAGCTCCCTTTGTGTCACTGTCTAAAGGAGAGGTGCAAACAGCCCAACTGTCAGACTGACCCAGACAGGGAATCCACAACCAAGCAGAGTCACAGAATGGTTTAAGCAAGAAAATGCCTACTTTCTAAAACTGGCATTTGTAAACACACAATCTAAAAACCAACTTCACTAAAAGGTGTATTTTTAAATTGTGAGTTCAGAGACCCCAAACTCCACATGTCTATCTTCTCTCACAGGGAATCTGTGCTTTAATATTTAAAGACAGCCCCCATGTTAACCCATGAGAGAGATAGGCCTTGCAACAGTGAAAACTGAATTTGGCAGTATTTCACTGTCAGGACATGTAAAACACATAAGTGCATGTCCCACCTTTAACATACACTGCACCCTGCCCATGGCGCTACCTAGGGCCTACCTTAGGAGTGCCTTACATGTATAAAAAGGGAAGGTTTAGGCTTGGCAAGTAGGTACACTTGCCAAGTCGAATTGGCAGTTTAAAACTGCACTCACAGACACTGCAGTGGCAGGTCTGAGCCATGTTTATAGGGCTACTAATGTGGGTGGCACAACCAGTGCTGGAGACCCACTAGTAGCATTTCATTTAGAGGCCCTAGGCACCTCTGTACTAGTGGATAACTAGTGAATCAAATATGCCAATCATGGAAAGCCAAATACTCATACCTTTTACAATGTAGCACTTGCGCTTTAGCACTGGATAGCAATGGTAACGTGCCCAGAGTATCAAAAACAGCAAAAACAGAGTCCAGCATAAATCAACAACCTGGGAAACGAGGGCAAAAAAGTTAGGGAAGACCACGCCAAGAATGCCAAGTCTAACAGGCCTCCTTGCACTTTGCTCCACTAGTGTCAACATTTTTTACGCTGGAACAGCAAAGCGCCTGTAGGAAGTTGGCTCTGTATGTGCTATTTCAAAGTAAGGAATAGCATGCACAGAGTCCAAGGGTTCCCCTTAGAGGTAAAATAGTGGTAAAAAGAGATAATACTAATGCTCTATTTTGTGGTAGTGTGGTCGAGCAGTAGGCTTATCCAAGGAGTAGTGTTAAGCATTTGTTGTACATACACATAGACAATAAATGAGGTACACACACTCAGAGACAAATCCAGCCAATAGGTTTTTATATAGAAAAATATCTTTCCTTAGTTTATTTTAAGAACCACAGGTTCAAATTCTACATGTAATATCTCATTCGAAAGGTATTGCAGGTAAGTACTTTAGGAACTTCAAATCATCAAAATTGCATGTATACTTTTCAAGTTATTCACAAATAGCTGTTTTAAAAGTGGACACTTAGTGCAATTTTCACAGTTCCTAGGGGAGGTAAGTATTTGTTAGGTTAACCAGGTAAGTAAGACACTTACAGGGCTTAGTTCTTGGTCCAAGGTAGCCCACCGTTGGGGGTTCAGAGCAACCCCAAAGTCACCACACCAGCAGCTCAGGGCCGGTCAGGTGCAGAGTTCAAAGTGGTGCCCAAAACACATAGGCTAGAATGGAGAGAAGGGGGTGCCCCGGTTCCGGTCTGCTTGCAGGTAAGTACCCGCGTCTTCGGAGGGCAGACCAGGGGGGTTTTGTAGGGCACCGGGGGGGACACAAGTCCACACAGAAATTTCACCCTCAGCGGCGCGGGGGCGGCCGGGTGCAGTGTAGAAACAAGCGTCGGGTTCGCAGTGTTAGTCTATGAGAGATCTCGGGATCTCTTCAGCGCTGCAGGCAGGCAAGGGGAGGGGTTCCTCGGGGAAACCTCCACTTGATCAAGGGAGAGGGACTCCTGGGGGTCACTCCTCCAGTGAAAGTCCGGTCCTTCAGGTCCTGGGGGCTGCGGGTGCAGGGTCTCTCCCAGGTGTCGGGACTTTGGATTCAAAGAGTCGCGGTCAGGGGAAGCCTCGGGATTCCCTCTGCAGGCGGCGCTGTGGGGGCTCAGGGGGGACAGGTTTTTGTACTCACAGTCTTAGAGTAGTCCTGGGGTCCCTCCTGAGGTGTCGGATCTCCACCAGCCGAGTCGGGGTCGCCGGGTGCAGTGTTGCAAGTCTCACGCTCCTTGCGGGGAGCTTGCAGGGTTCTTTCAAGGCTGCTGGAAACAAAGTTGCAGCCTTTCTTGGAGCAGGTCCGCTGTCCTCGGGAGTTTCTTGTCTTTTCGAAGCAGGGGCAGTCCTCAGAGGATGTCGAGGTCGCTGGTCCCTTTGGAAGGCGTCGCTGGAGCAGGATCTTTGGAAGGCAGGAGACAGGCCGGTGAGTTTCTGGAGCCAAGGCAGTTGTCGTCTTCTGGTCTTCCTCTGCAGGGGTTTTCAGCTAGGCAGTCCTTCTTCTTGTAGTTGCAGGAATCTAATTTTCTAGGGTTCAGGGTAGCCCTTAAATACTAAATTTAAGGGCGTGTTTAGGTCTGGGGGGTTAGTAGCCAATGGCTACTAGCCCTGAGGGTGGGTACACCCTCTTTGTGCCTCCTCCCAAGGGGAGGGGGTCACAATCCTAACCCTATTGGGGGAATCCTCCATCTGCAAGATGGAGGATTTCTAAAAGTTAGAGTCACTTCAGCTCAGGACACCTTAGGGGCTGTCCTGACTGGCCAGTGACTCCTCCTTGTTATTCTCATTATTTTCTCCGGCCTTGCCGCCAAAAGTGGGGCCTGGCCGGAGGGGGCGGGCAACTCCACTAGCTGGAGTGTCCTGCTGGGTTGGCACAAAGGAGGTGAGCCTTTGAGGCTCACCGCCAGGTGTGACAATTCCTGCCTGGGAGAGGTGTTAGCATCTCCACCCAGTGCAGGCTTTGTTACTGGCCTCAGAGTGACAAAGGCACTCTCCCCATGGGGCCAGCAACATGTCTCGGTTTGTGGCAGGCTGCTAAAACTAGTCAGCCTACACAGATAGTCGGTTAAGTTTCAGGGGGCACCTCTAAGGTGCCCTCTGGGGTGTATTTTACAATAAAATGTACACTGGCATCAGTGTGCATTTATTGTGCTGAGAAGTTTGATACCAAACTTCCCAGTTTTCAGTGTAGCCATTATGGTGCTGTGGAGTTCGTGTAAAACAGACTCCCAGACCATATACTCTTATGGCTACCCTGCACTTACAATGTCTAAGGTTTTGCTTAGACACTGTAGGGGCACAGTGCTCATGCACTGGTACCCTCACCTATGGTATAGTGCACCCTGCCTTAGGGCTGTAAGGCCTGCTAGAGGGGTGTCTTACCTATACTGCATAGGCAGTGAGAGGCTGGCATGGCACCCTGAGGGGAGTGCCATGTCGACTTACTCATTTTGTTCTCACCAGCACACACAGGCTTGTAAGCAGTGTGTCTGTGCTGAGTGAGGGGTCTCTAGGGTGGCATAATACATGCTACAGCCCTTAGAGACCTTCCTTGGCATCAGGGCCCTTGGTACTAGAAGTACCAGTTACAAGGGACTTATCTGAATGCCAGGGTGTGCCAATTGTGGATACAATGGTACATTTTAGGTGAAGGAACACTGGTGCTGGGGCCTGGTTAGCAGGGTCCCAGCACTCTTCTCAGTCAAGTCAGCATCAGTATCAGGCAAAAAGTGGGGGGTAACTGCAACAGGGAGCCATTTCTTTACAGCGCCACAATAGCATCAACAATTTTGACGCTGTTGTTCTAACTCCGCCATGGTGCACCGTATGTTAAATTCGGTGCAACCATGGTGTCATTAGGTGCCGGTAGGGGAGCACAGAAAAAGAAGCACATCAGAGCTGATGCAACAGTTTCTCATAAATCTTGGTCTAAGTTTATCGGGAGATAAAATGAGAAATGTAAAACGCTTGTGGCTGTAAGCATGAAACTGTGCAACAATGCATTTACTTGCCAGCCACACCAACACTTCTGAAATCGGATGGTACTGGACCTTCTCATCAAGGCTAGGGTACTTGAATTGGACAGTCCGTGGCCTTCTCAGCATGGCTACGGTACTTGGATTGGATGGTACCTCGCCTTCTCAGCATGGCTAGGGTACTTGAATTGGATGGTACCTGTCCTTCTCTGTAGGGCTAGGGTACTTTTAATTGGACAGTTCCTAGACTTCTAACAAGGCTGGGATTCTTTCAGTAGGACAATATTGAGACCTGACAGCAGGAATATGGTTCTTTAAATTGGATGGTACCTGGTCTTTTCAGCATGGCTAGGATATTTGAATTTGAGAGTACCTGGCCTTCTCATCAATGCTATTGCACTTAAATTGAACGGCACTGCCCCTTCTCAGCATGGCTATGGTACTTGAAGTGCTCTGTTCCTGGCCTCATGAAGGATAGGGTACTTGAAGTGAATCGTAGCTGGCCTTTTTAGCCTGGATAGGCGACTTAAATTGGATGGTACCTGGCCTCCTCAGCTTTTCAAGGGTACTTGACTTGCACGGTACCTGGCCTTCTCAGTAGGGTAAGGGTACTTTTAATTGGTCAGTTCCAAGGCTTCTAATAGGGATAGGAGTCTTTTTATATGGTTCTTTTATTTGGACGGTACCTGGCTTCTCATCAAGGCTAGGGTTGGATTGGGCGGCAGCTAGCTTTCTTAGCATGGCTAGGATACCTGACTTGGATGGGACCTGCCCTTCTCAGCATGGCTAGGATACTTGACTAGGGCAGTAGCTGACCTTCTCTGTAGGCCTGTTATACATTCAATCATGAAGTTTCATCACATATGAGTGAGCATACTTGTCAGGGCCAGCAATTGTGTGCAGAGCTGCTTTGCATTTATCAGCACATGAAAGATGTTTCTCATCAGGACCCCTGTCTATCTTAAGGGGACAGAACCAGCTCTTCTTAGAAGTACTAAGGCTACAGTGGAAGTTCATAGCAAGTTTAATAAACCATGTGTGGGGCAGTAGCACTACTTCTCAGCAGGGTTGTTGTTCCACCAGTGGGGCAGTAGCACTTTTTCTCAGCAGGTTCGCTAAGCCTTTTTTGGGGCAGTATCAGTACTACTTAGCAATTTTGCTATACCTTCCATGGGCCAGTAGCATTGCTTCTGAGCAGGGTTGCTAAACCTTTCATGCAGTAGAAGCATTATTTCTCAGTAGGGTGCCATACCTTCCTTGGGGCAGTAACATTACTTCTCAGCAGGTTTGCTATAGCTTCCTACCTTCCATGGGGTATTATCATTACTTCTCAGTATGCTTACTATACGGTTCATGATTTAGTAGCATTATTTCTCAGTATGCTTGCTATACCTTCCATGGGGTAGTAGCATTACGTCTCAGCAGGTTTCCTGTACTTTCTTAGGGGTAGTAGCATTGCTTCTCAGCAGGTTTGGTATAATTTCTATGGGGTAGTAGTGTTGCTTCTCACCAGGCTTTATAAACCTCCCATGGGGTTGTAGCATTACCTCTTTGAAGGTTTTCTATACCTTCCATGAGGTAGGAGCATTACTTCTCATCAGGGCTGCTTTACTTTAATTGCACTTTGCTACACTAGCGTCAATATTTTTGAGGCTAGTGCAGCAAAGTGCCACAATAGCGTCAATAATTTCGATGCTATTGTTCTAACTACTGCCATGGGGCACTGTATGTTAAACACGAAGTAACCATGGTGCTGTTATGTGCCTGTAGGCGGGTGCAAAAAAAGTGGGACATCAGAGCTGATGCGACAGCTTTTCATAAATCTGAGCCTAAATGTATTGAGAGATAAAATGAAAAAGGTAAAATGCCTGTGGCTGTAAGTGTGCAACAATGAATTCACTTGTCAGCCACCCCAACACTTCTGAAATTGGACAGTACTGGACCTTCTTATCAAGGCTAGGGTACTTGAATTGGATGGTACCTGGCCTTCTCAGCATAGCTGTGGTACTTGAATTGGATGGTACCTCGCCTTCTCAGCATGTCTAGGGTACTTTAATTGGATAGTACCTGGCCTTCTCAGCATAGCTGTGGTACTTGAATTGGACAGGACCTGGCCTTCTCAGCATGGCTAGGGTACCAGAATTGAAAGGTACCAGCCCTTCTCAGCATGGCTGGGGTACTTGTTTTGAACAGTACCTGGCCTTCTCATCAAGGCTAATGTACCTAAATTGAACGGTCCAAAGCCTTCTCGTCCTTGCTAGGGTACTTGAATTTGGCGGTTCATCACCTTATCATCAAATGTATGGTATTTGAATTAGACAGTACTGGCCCTTCTCAGCATGACTGGGGTACTTAAATTGAACCATACTTAGCTTTCTCATCAAGGCTATCGTGTTTGAATTGGACGGTACCTGGCCCTCTCAGCATGGCTAGGGTATTTGAACTGGACAGTCCCTGGCTTTCTCAGCATGAATAAGGTACTTGAATAGGAGGGTACCAGGTCTTCTCAGCATTGCTAGGGTACTTGGACTGGGTGGTACCAGGCCTTCTCCTAAAGGCTAGCGTACTTGAATTTCATGTACCTGGCCTTCTTAGCAAGGGTTGGGTCCTTCACTGGACGATCCCGGGCCTTCTCCGCATGACTTGGATTGGATGCCACCTGGCCATCTCAGCATGACTAGTGTACTTAAATTAATTGGATGGTACCAGGCCTTTTCAGCATTGCTAGGGTACTTGCATTGGACAGTACCTGGTCTTCTCAGCATGGCTAGGGTACTTGGTTTGGACGGTACATGATCTTCTCAGCATGGATAGAGTACTTGAATTGGACGGTACCGGGCCTTCTCATCAAGGCTATGGTACTTGAATAGGAGAGTACTGGGTCTTCTTAGCATTGCTAGGGTACTTGGACTGGATGGTACCTAGCCTTCTCCTCAAGGCTAGTGTACTTGAATTTGACAGTACCTGACCATCTCAGCATTGCTACAGTACTTGAATTGGATGGTACCTCACCTTCTTCAGCATGGCTAGGGTACTTGAATTGGATGATACCTGTCCTTCCCTGTAAGGGTAGGGTATTTTTAATTGGACAGTTCCTAGACGTCTAACAGGGCTGGGATTTTTTTAGTAGGACAATATTGAGACCTGTCAGCAGGAATATGGTTCTTTAAATTGGATGGTACCTGGTCTTCTCAGCATGGCTAGGATACTTTAATTGGAGAGTACTTGGCCTTCTAATCAATGCTGTTGCACTTAAATTAAACAGCACTGTCCCTTCTCAGCATGGCTCTGGTACTTGAAGTGGACAGTACCTGGCCTTCTCATGAAGGATAGGGGACTTGAATTGAATTGTAGCTGGCCTTTTCAGCCTGGGTAGGGGACCTGTTTTGAAGGATGCCTGACCTTCTGAGCCTTTGAAGGGTTATTGACTTGCACAGAACCTTGCCTTCTCAGTAGGGCTAGGGTACTTTTAATTGGTCAGTTCCCAGGCTTTTAATAGGGATAGGGTTCTTTTTATATGACAATAATGTGACCTCTCAGCAGGGATATGGTTCCTTTATTTGGACGGTACCTGGCTTCTCATCAATGCTAGAGTACTTGGATTGGCCGGTAGCTAGCTTTCTTAGCATGGCTAGGATACTTGACTTGGATGGAACCTGCCCTTCTCTGCATGGCTAGTATACTTCACTAGGGCGGTAGCTGGTCTTTCCTGTAGGCCTGTTATACATTCAATCATGAAGTCTCATCACATATGAGTGAGCATACCTGTGAGGGCCAGCTATAGTGTGCAGATCTGCTTTGCATTTATCAGCACATGAAAGATGTTTCTCATCAGGGGCCTTGTATATCTTAACAGGACAGAACCAGCTCTTCTTAGAAGTACTACTACAGCTACAGTGGAAGTTCATAGCAAGTTTGCTAAACCCTGTGTGGGGCAGTAGCGCTACTTCTTAGCAGGGCTGCTGTTCCTCCAGTGGGGCAATAGCGCCTTTTCTCAGCAGGTTCGCTAACCCTTATTTGGGGCAGTAGCAGTACTACTTAGTAATTTTGTTATACCTTCCATAGGCCAGTAGCATTTCTTCTGAGCAGAGTTGCTAAACCTTCTATGCAGTATTAGCAATATTTTTCATCAGGGTGCCATACCTTCCATGGGGCAGTAGCATTACTTCTCAGCAGGTTTGCTATAGATTCGTACCTTACATGGGGTTGTATCATTACTTCATAGTATGCTTGCTATACCGTCCATGATTTAGTAGCATTACTTCTCAGTATTCATGCTATAACTTCGATGTGGTAGTAGCATTACTTCTCAGTATGCTTGCTATGCCTTCCATGGGGTAGTAGCATTACTTCTCAGCAGATTTTCTATACCTTCCATGGGGCTGTAGTGTTACCTCTCACCATGTTTTCCATGCCTGCCATGGGGTTGTAGCATTACTTCTCAGTATGTGTGCTATACCTTCCATGGGGTAGTAGCATTACTTCTCAGTATGCTTGATATACCTTCCATGGGGCAGTAGCATTACTTCTCAGCAGGTTTCCTATACTTTCTTTGGGGTAGTAGCATTGCTTCTCAGCAGGCTTACTATAATTTCTATGGGGTAGTAGCGTAATTTCTCAACAGGTTTTCTATACCTCCCATGGGGTTGTAGCATTACGTCTCAGCAGGTTTTCTATACCTTCCATGGGGTAGGAGCATTACTTCTCATCAGGGCTGCTTTACTTTAATTGAAACAGTGTTAACAACTCTACTTTATTTAGCTTCTATCATTTTATACGTAGTAGGAGTCTTTCTTGGAAGTGCTGCTACATATTTAATGGGTTTGACTGCTCTACCTTGAATGGAATAGTTCAACCCTTCTTAGTATTTTTATGGAACATTGCAAGCAAGTATTCATGACTGCTTTGCCTTCAGTGTGGATGTGACTGCTTCTCCCCATCAGGTCTGGTGTACTCGTAAAGGAACTGCGATAGCATGATAGGGTTGTGATGTCACTTCCTGCTACACCATAACTCATTGTTATATGTAGTGGTCTCATGTTTTAAGGGCTTGTGTCTGGCTGTTTACATTGAGCCACAAACACAGTCCTGTGCTCCCCACAGCTTTAACAGCAGTAGAGGTATAGGTACGGTTGACGTGGAGAAGTTACCACTTGACTCATTGGAAGAGTGACGCTGTATGGAAGTAGATTCACTTCTCGGAATCTATCTGTGATTCTGGTGCCTATGTGTGCCCTCAGTAGATGCAAGGGTACCACTTTCTCTGAAGTGTTCTCACATCCAGATTTCAACACCTGTCACATCTCACTTCCTCCCTAGATTCCATGGTGCTGGAGCAGGTCCTAGAAGTCCTCCAGTCCATCCCAGCAGACTGCAAAGAGGCCCAGGACATCCTCTGGACAATCTTCAACCCACAGAATGGGACAGTCTTCAATGCACAGAATGAGACAATCTTCAACGCACGTAATGGTGAGTGACTGAGAGCAGGCAAGGGCCTGAGATAAGCTTTCTGTACTGATCTAGGAGAGGAGAGGAACATAGGAATAAAGGAGGGGTGAGGAGAGGAATCAGGAGTGAGGAGAGTACCTAAGTGGAAGGTGAGGGGACAGAGGAGGAAAGGCCAAGGAGTGAGGAGAAGAGTGGAGGAAGAAAAGAGGACAGTTTACGAGCAAAGAGGAGGGGGACTACAGATAAAAGAAAAGGAGAGGAAAGAGGGAATGTTGAGAGGGGATAAAAAGTGAGGAAAGTGGAGCAGGCACACAAGAAGAGGGGAAAGAGGAGAGGAGACAAGAGGAGACTGGAGTAGAGAAACAGGAAAGAAGATGAGACAACTGTGGAGAAGCAGGAAGAAGAATGGAAGAGTTAATAGGAAAGGAGATGGTGGGAGAGGAAAGCAGAAGCAAGCACATGGGACTGAAGGAGAGAATAGTAAACAAGCATTTGCAATGCAATGGGTCTCACATTTGCTTGAGTTAGAGTTATCGGCATTGTAAATATATAACTGGACTTTTCTTGCCACATAGATTGGTCAACCCTGCCTCATAACTTCATTGTTTCCTGCCATATGATTCCAGTAGCCTTTCACACAACTAAAGCAGTTCCATTTACCTTCTTCCTCTCTCTGCAGCATAAAATGAATATGTTGCCACTTAGCATCCTAATTTAAACCTGTCATGCTAATTCCAATAGAATAAATCTTTCAAAACCCAACCATCAGAGTTGCTGGCTGGCTAAAACAATTCCTGCAAAAAGACAGAAGACAGCCACAGAGGAGAAATAAGTTAGAAGGGTTACCCGAACACATCACGATTGTTCAAACAGTCATAGTGTAATAAGGATGTTAAATTGGCCTGATTTATGGTCATAGTTGTAATAAGGAGTAATTAAAACATATACAATTACCATATACACCTCAATCAATTTGGCATTAGACTGTTATGCTCAAAATATCCCCGAGAGGGCACCATACCAAAGGTATCATTTATAAGAAACATGGCCATGTAACCATATTGTTAGCACCTAGAAGGGATAAACCCATGAAAAAACAGGAGGAAGCAATGCAGTGTAACCATATACTTAGCCCCTACATGACGTTTTTAGGGCCAGCAGATGTACTGCAATAATATTACAAACAAGGACATAAAAACAAAACTTCTCCCAGCTGTAAAACAAAAGTTCTAGACAGGAGAAAGCTTAAAAGACACTGAGTGGTGGGAGGAGTTATTTAGGGGTCCCCACTAACCTAGTGTAGGGACCCAGAGATGATGTAGACAGAAAGACTATTTTGAAAGTGGTCCCATTGTCCTAGGACAACCACAGGCTGAGTTGTTAGAAAAATGTTGTGTAAAAGTAATGCCCTGCACAGCATTTAGGCCAAAAAACAGAAGCATTTCGAAGAAACACAGTCATATAACCATACAGTCAGCCCTTAGAGAGCTTAACCATATGAAAAAAGAATGGGAGAAAGTAATGCACTGTAACTCTATATTTAGCCCCTAGAGGACGTAGAGTCTTACACATTTTCAAGCCTAGCAGGAGTATTACTATTATATTATAAGCAAGGTCCATTAAAGATAACTTAACCCAGCAATAAAACAAATGTTTAAGCCCTGAGAGAATTATTATTTTGGAGTCCTCACTAACATAGCGTGGGGACCTAAAGACAATATACACAGAGAGAGCACATTGGGGTCACTGTTTTGAAGGTGGTCCCATTGTCATAGGACTACCACAGGCTGAGTTATGAACAACATTTTTTGTAAAAGTAATGCCCTGCAAAGCATTAGGGGAAAGTTTCCGTGCCACAAATATTTGATTAATTCATATGCTTAGAACAGCCTCTAGAGGACACCACAATTAAAACAGCATTTGTAAAAAACATGGTCATGTAACTCTATAGTTAGCCCCTAGAAAGCATAACCACACAAATAGAAAATGGCAATAATAAATGCAGTGTATCCATATATTTAGCCCCTAGAGGGCATAGTGCTTTGCATACTGTCCGGAGTAGCAATACTATAGTGATGATATTAAAAACAAGGCCCTTAAAACACAATCTATTTGCAGTATGCCACTCCGGCCATGAGAGAGCTTAAGCAGACACGGAATGGTTAGAGAGATTATAATTTTGGGGGCTCCACTAACCTAATGTGGGAACGCAGGGATGATATAAACAGAAAGAACGCGTTGCCGTGAAAGTTTGGTTGGTGGTCCCATTGTTCTAGGACCACCACATGCTGAGTTATGAGCAAAAATAGTTTGGGAAAGTAATGCCCTGCAAAGCATTAGTGGGCTAGTTTCCTGAGTGCAATGAATATTGTAGTGTAGGCTGTCCCGCTATGCCGAGAGAGCTGCTTGCTTTGAGGATTTCTGTTTTACCTAAAGCATTTACCAATTTCAAGTGTTTTAAGGAAAGAGCCACAAGAAATGACTCTGATTATGTAACTGGGAAGAATATGACCAGTGCTCCAGTACCGCAAATCAAGTTCACACTGTTGTGCCTGTTTGCGCTGTGAGCGCCATAGCTGCCATGCAGCACAAAGGGTAGAGACAAAAGAAATAGCTTGCCCACGCTGAATTATATTGGTAATAGTGCAATAATCCATGTAACAGGAACAGTCTACAAGGCGTGACAAAAACAGCCTCAAGGCGTGACAAACGTAAAGCATTTACCAATGACATCATGTGATTTTTGAAAGGCAAACGCAGGAAACAATGAAAGTGATGGACACGAGATGGGCGTGGTTAAAAGACCACAACACTTACAGCAGATCAAAGCGCTTGCGAGCTGGACCAGAAAAGAAGGAGAGAAAAGAAAGGAACTAGGTTGATTATGGGGTAAAAAAGAGGAGGGTGGAGAAGAGGAAACAGGTTTAAAAAAATTGAAACCAGAAAAGCATTCTTAAATGCAATTTTGTCATCAAAACATGATTTTACTGTGATTCTCTCACCCTATATCAGTTGTGACTATAGATACAGCTCTACACATCTATATCATCAGTTTTGGGGCTGTGGAATAACATGTCAGCAGTTAGGATTGGGATAGTCATATTCCTCATTGCCAGATTTCACCAAAAAAGACACGATTTCTTGAGAAATAAAATGAAAAATGTCAAGTGTGTGACTGAAACTATACTGCAATGACTTTCCTTGTCATCCCCCCATCCCAACACTTCTGGTTAGTACCTTTTCCACATTTCACAAGTTGTTGCAGGCCTCCATTTCATTTTGACTGCAAAGTGGTCATGTTTTTTTAGCTCGCTAAAGGAAATAAAATTCATTGGTGTTCTAGAAAAAGAATGGTTATTTCCAGTTGACAATGCTGTACATAAACGTACGCATTTTACTAGGTTTTCAAAAGGGAAAACGACACAATAATAATGTTTTATTGCATGATAAATTCCCATCCAAGAAATGACTCCAAGGCCCTAGCGCCTTATTTATCCTCCAGTGCAAAAATGGTGCACGGGAGGGAGGCGGGCCTAAATAATGGTGCTAAGCCTGCTTAGCACCATTATTTAACGCCTGGGTCAGGGCAGGCGTTAGTGGTCCTGTGGACCCATTTTCATGGTCAAACATCATGGAAAGAGCCCACAGGTGCCCTCCCCAAGCCGCAGCAACACCCCCACCAGAGGGACACCGGAGGATGGGGGACCCCACCCCAGGTAAGTAGGGTAATTAGAGGTAAGTATTTTGATTTGTATTTTTCAAAGTGCCATTGGGGGCACCGGGTGCAATGGCCATGCCCAGGGGACCCTTGTCCCCTGTGCTGGCCATTGGGGTGGTGGGCAAGACTTTTCTCTTTTCTAAGACAGGAGTCATGTGGTATGGATGATTTTGCATCAAGAAATTACGCTAGGCTGGTTAGAGTCATTTGTAGGTAGAGCGTTATGGTTCGGCCTGCTGTATACTTTTAAGTATACTATAGAGTGAGTTCCAGCGTTTTAATTTGTTAGTTGCAGTGTCCTTCAAAAATCATTGCTTGCTAGTGGTCAGTTCTGCCTCTTTGTCCTGCCTTTTTTCACTTTGGGAGCAGCACAAAGTACTGTCTAATTACGCTATGTCCTGTTTATCTCTTCTGTAAGGGAATTTTTTGGGGCATTTGCCTGTTTCACCTCAACAGTGTGGGTGCTTGTTCAGTTACTCCTCCCCACCAGCTCCCTCTGTAAACATAAACCAACAGCAGAGGGGGGCTTTTCCGCTATGAGCTCTAACTCGAGCAAACACAAGACTATTGCATTCCAAATGCTTGGTATTTTACTCTAACCAGCCCAACGTCATTTTTTGGTGCAAAACACCCTTCTCCCTTAATGCCACCCCCACCAATGTGTGCCATTCCATAAATTTGGCGCCCAGCTGGTGTCCTGGAATGGTGCAAGATGGTGCTATACTTTTTGACGCAGAACTACGCAAACGCAGTTTTGCGTCAAAAAGTATAAATATGGGCCCAAGTTTCTGTTCATTATTCTGACAATCACATGACTCTTGAATACCTCCTGCAAAGTATGAGCCACAGAACGAAAAAATATGACAGAAAATTCGGAAAAGGAAAACCACATCAACATTAGCAGTAGTGAATCTGGGACCGCCAAAGAGAGGCCCAGAGCTCGATGTAGGTATCTCTTTAAGGACAGAACTTCAGAGTGGTTCTCAGAGCAGAGAACAGACAGCTCCAGGCTGAGACCGCATCCACATCTCAGGGTTAGACCAAGAGAAACCAAGTCTTGAAAGGGAGAAATAAACAACATTGGAGACGAAAAACAGAGAGAAAAAGGAGCTAGCGAGAAGTGGAGAGACAACAAGAAGAGAGAGTGAGAGAGAAAGAGAAATAGAGAGTTAGAAAGGTGGGAAAGAAATACACCGACACATAGAAGGGGTAGGTGAGAGCAAGGGAGAGAGAGATGCAGTGACAGAGGGAGAAAGAAAGGGAGGTAGTTTGAGAAAGTTGCAGAGAAAGAGGAAGAGAGAGAGCAAGAAGCATAGAGAATAAAGAGAGAGGGGGCAAATAGAGGAAATGAGATGGAGTACAGCAGAAAGAAGAAAAGATGACGAGATTGCGGGAGAAAGAGAAGGAAGAGAAAGCAAGAGAGAAACTGAGAGCGAGACAGAAAGAGAGACAGGGTGGGAGAACGAGAAAGGGAGGGAGGGGCAGAGAAGCAGGGATTGAGAGTGGGGGAGCGAGAGAGAAGGACAGGGACAGAGATTTTAGTGATGTAAACACACAGTCATGTAATTATTAACAGCATCTGCGCACTCTGGGATAAATCCGTGGAGATTCTGATGCATGCAAATAAAATGTTCATGCACTTGCAGCGTGCTTCATGCCTGTGGTACAACCCATGACCCCTGCCTGCACCCTGAAGAAATCAGCGTTTACATTAACCAAGAGAGCTTTAACCACAAGCCTTTTCAACATGAAACATGCAACTATCCTAAGATTCAGATGGAGCAGTCCTTTCTTGTAAGCCTGAACCACACCACACGTTTCACAAGAGACAGGTGTGGGCTGACCTGTCATTTCACTGCTGACTCTTCACTTTCCATTGCTCCTACTGATGCCACAGAATAGACTGACAGTGGTTCAATAGTGGGTCGAGCTAGTGATAATATGCATTGTGCAAATGCACCTAAATGGTCACTATGGGGGTCATTCTGACCCTGGCGGCCGGTGGCCGCCAGGGCCACCGACCACGGGAGCACCGCCAACAGGCTGGCGGTGCTCCAACGAGCATTCTGACCGCGGCGGTTCAGCCGCGGTCAGAAGCGGAAAGTCAGCGGTCTCCCGCTGACTTTCCGCTGCTCGTTTGAATCCTCCATGGCTGCGGAGCGCGCTCCGCAGCCATGAGGATTCTGACCCCCCCTACCGCCATCCTGTTCATGGCGGGAAAGCCGCCATGAACAGGATGGCGGTAGGGGGGGTCGCGGGGCCCCTGGGGGCCCCTGCCGTGCCCATGCCAATGGCATGGGCACGGCAGGGGCCCCCGTAAGAGGGCCCCGCAAAGTATTTCAGTGTCTGCCTTGCAGACACTGAAATACGCAACGGGTGCCACTGCACCTGTCGCACCTTCCCACTCCGCCGGCTCGATTACGAGCCGGCATCCTCGTGGGAAGGGAGTTTTTCCCTGGGCTGGCGGGCGGTCTTTTGGAGACCGCCCGCCAGCCCAGGGAAAAACTCAAAATACCCTCCGCGGTCTTCTGACCGCGGAGCGGTATAATGGGGGCGGAATTCTGGCGGGCGGCCTCTGCCGCCCGCCAGAATCAGAATCACCCTCTATATGTTTTATACACTTGTGAAGTGATAACCTCTGTATTAAGCGTCGCATACTCATCAGTACAATATGAACCTACTTTCAGATTACCGCCACACACTACCACTGTAGGCTAGGAAGACATACACTATATATTCCCTTAGTAAACCCAGAGCCTATTCCTTCATATATGACAAAGCTACAGGTGAAATGCACAGAAAATGTACATCTACATTCACAAGCAAGCCTTTTTTTGGTTCAAATGTCAATGACTAATGTTCACTCAGACTCACAGTGAGATGGTAAAAGTTCACAAATGACAGGGATAGATATTGCTTTATGTATTTCTAGGTTCTGCCGCATTAAAGGAAGCTGCCTCATCGCTCCAGAGACTGGCGGAGGAGAAGAGTGCAGCAACAGACAGCCCAAAATACATCTCTAGTCAAATTATGGAATCCAACAAAGGTAAGAGAGACAAAACTGCATAAAAAGAAAACTCAGAAACATGAACATTCTGAGTGAGCAGTGGAGAGTGTTAGACATTGTACGAAGTTTGGTTACTGGTTGACGGAGGTGAATCCCTACTCAAGCAGCAACGGCAATTCTTGTCAGGATGAAACACAAGCAAACCCAAATTTAACCTGTGCTTAACCCTATGGTAGCTTGGCACAGAAGTAATCAGGCTTAACTTAGAGGCAATATGTAAAGCATTTATGCAGAACTTCAAGCGGTGATAAAGCGAAAACATAACACAAGAAAAAAAACCACATTGTTTCGGAAACATAAAGTGAAGTTTAATAAATATTTGGCACCAAAAAATGACAATAATCCAATTAATTGAACTGGTGTTATGCAGTTTTGAAGATGTAGGTAAAAGTAGTGCTGAAAAGCACAAAGCTCCAACTGTGGTTATTTGGTCACACCAGACCGAGACAAAGTCACAAGTTCAGGCTGACCCCGACGGAGCACATGCCAGATATACAGTGATCACGTTAGTCTTCTGAGCAAGGTAGCTTAAATCTTGGTTATGGAGCGCTACGCAGCAGTGTTCCTGAGAAGCAATGTAAGGTCCTCTTTGATGATACACCGTGCAGGGGATGTTCCATTGAGCTGTGAAGAGTGCAAGGCAGGCTTGCTTCAAGGCTGCATCGTGCTGTGTCGGTGCTGAGTAGCTGTGCAGCCTGCGATGCTGGTTTGCATTGAGGTGGCATCAGTTCCAATGGGGCACTGTGAAGAGCTGCGTCAGGTTTATGTCACACTGCATTGGTTCTGGTGAGACCACAGCTGGGTTGGCAGAGCAACTTTAACCTGACTTCTAAGGGTCCAGCCCTTGGGGGACACCACAATAGGCATCACAGCAGGCAGAATCCAGGTGCAGGGTTTAACATAATTGGAGCCTTTTGTATCCCTGAGGCTCTGATCAGGAGGCCAGACAACCAGCATTTGGGGTCACTCTAGTGTTTTGGATTCAAGAAGCAGGACTAGCCCTTCCCACTCAGACAGCAGGGTAGAAGGATAGCAGGGCAGTCCTTCTTCTGAGTCTTCTACAGGTCCAGAAGTGTACTGAGAAGTTGGGTTTGGGAGTACTTATACCGGATGCCCATTTGAAGTTACAAAAGCTTCTAGAGCCCTCCCTCTAAAGACATGCCTGGAATTTCCTGCCTCCCTGCCCTGGCCACAGCTTGTCTGGGGACACAAAAGACTAATGTGAAGCTCTTTGTGAGTGTGCTGAGGCAGAGCTTTTGTTATGAGTATGTATGGTAGGTGACAGTCACACCCCCTCCACTTGACAGAGATGGCCCATCCTGAAAACACCTATTACCCCTTTATCTAACTGTCTGGGAGTATTACACAAAGACCAACTGCCAGCTACACCCAGTCATGTGACCCACTGTACGACATTACCTTGTACAACATTGTCCTCCACTGTGCTCTATAACACTCAGCTGTGCACCACTCCATTGATCGCCACTCCACAGTATGCCACTCTACCCCACAACACTGTACGCTGTTCCACTCTAAGCCATTCCACTCTCCCCCACTCTACTGTATGCCAATCCACCCTACTGTACGCCACACTATGGTTGATACAAGAAAATTAAAACTTTCTAAAAGAGGCATTTTCCGAATTGACTGTGACTTAAAATCCAACTTTACCATTGAAAATGGTTTAAATAGCAATTCTTTAGAGACCAAACTCCCAAACTCTGCATTCCTACCTGCTCTCAATTGAAAGTTATCACTTGTTAAATGTAATAAGGTAACCCAATGTCATCCTATTGGAGAGGTAGACCTTGCAGTAATGAAAAACAAATTTAAGAGTTTTGCTCTACCAGAACATGTGAAACTTAGAAGTATATGTCCAACCTTTTAAATACACTGTACTCTGCCTATGGGCTGTTTATGGCCTATCCTGGCCTATGGCCTACTTAAATGTAATAAACAGGAAGGGTTAGGCGTGGCAAAAGGTTTATTTTGCCAGGTCGATATAGTAGTTGGAAATTGCACACACAGCCTGCAATGGCAGACCTGAGACATTTTCAAAGGCTACTTAAGTGAGTGGTACAATATGTGCTGCAGGACCACTAGTAGCATTTAATTTGGAGGCCCTGGGAACATGTAGTACCACTTTACTAGGGACTTAAAAATAAATTGCCAGTTGTATGTAAGCCAATGTTACCAAGTTTTAGGGAGAGAGTACAAGTGCCTTAGCACTAGTTAGCAATGGTAAAGTGTGAGAAGTTCTAAGGCTATCAGAAATGATGCCAACAAAACTAGGAGGATTTAAAGCAAAAAGTTGGGGAAAACTACACCAAGGACGTGAGGTCCAACAGACATGCTGAGCGGCATTCAGATGCAGGTGTAAGGGGGAGATTTTTTGTGAAGAATGGCAGGACTGCCATTGGATGGTAAAAGAGGGTGGTGATGTTACTATCTACAGAAGTGATTGACAATAGGTGAGGAAGGGCCATGTGGACCCAGTTTTCAAAGGAGCATCTGAGTGTGCATCCTAGGCTGCTGTGTCTGAGGGGCATCACAGAGATCAGATGTGTTCTTGTCTGAACAGCGAGGATGTACGACCATGGAGAGGGTATGCCATGGGATCTGGTTTGCATGAGTTTATAATGGGTTTTTATGTAAACGTGTTTGGAGAGAGGGAGAGATTGTTCACGTTTCATGGTATTTACTTTTGTTGGTATGATGCAGCCTGTGGTATGGTTCCCAGAATGGCATTTTCCAAGTAACGCATTATTGGCGAGGGGGTGTGACCTAATGGCCAGAGCTGGTGAGGCAGGAACTGGGGAACCGGCTTGTAGTACTGGTGCTTATGATCCTGGGCAAATCACTTAATGTCCTAATAAACTGAAGCAAAAATAAAATTGAATCGGTCATTGTGTAATGTAATCTGGTACTCTTAAAACCCAAAAATGTCCTTTTACCATACCAGTCAGCATCTTGAGTCAAAAATGTCAGTTAAAGTCAGGCGTTCAAGAGAGTGATCCCATTAAGGTGGAAAGAGAATGGATACTTTTTGGAGGACGATACCAGTTTTTAAAGCAGGTGACCCCAATAAAAACAGTGGAGGATTTTTTTATGTGGCAGGAGGCAGGTGATTAAATGTAAAAAGCAATGGCAAAGCCAATAGGTTTCGCCTTGGTGACCTACTGGCTTTCCCAATGGTTTTTAGCCATGCTTTACAGCATCCTTGATGCTGTGCAGCATGGTTAAAGTAAAAGAAAACTAAGATGCGGCCACCAGCGTCATCCTATAGGTGTGTGCACTCACAAAATCAGGCAGCGTCTTATTATTAGTATTATTTTTGTTAACGATCCAAGTCAGAGTGGTAACTGAAAACAAAGCAAAATGCACAAACATTTTTTAAAAAGTGTTTTTAAAGCAAGTGTGGGGAGTGAAAATGATAGGGTGGGAAGAAGCAATGGGAGGAAAACAACAGGGGGTTCAGAAGGAACGCAAGGGAGAATTGGGGGACATAGAAAAACACAGTGGAGGCGAGGATTTGGTAGCAGCAGCGGGAGGGTTGGAGACACAAAACCAACATGAAGGGCAACAGAGGGGCACCGAAGCAATGCAGTTGTGGGCAGGGAAATGGAAGCAAGACAGGGCAGGGAACATAGAAGCAATGCAGGGCAAAGCAGGGTGATGGGTACAAAACAGAGAAGTGCGTCAGAAAGGGAGGGGTCAAAGAGAAGCACGCTGAGGCAGGAAGGAGAACGAGGGAGAGAGAAAAGTACACAAGGGAGACAGACTTGAAGAGATGAAGTCTTTTTGGCCCTGAGACTTCTGAAAACAGGAGGCAAGCTCAATCCAAGCCCTTGGAGAGCACTTCTCAGCAAAGTCAGAGTGCAGCAGGGCAGCAGTCCTTCTCAGCAAAGCATTCCAGATGAGTCTTTTGGGCAGCCAGGCAGTTCCTCTTGACAGCTTGCAGGTTCAGGTCCAGAATTGTCTGAGTTGGTGGGGTCAGAGACCCAGTGTATATACCCGAAAATGCCTTTGAAGCGGGGGAGTGGTTTTGAAGTGCATATGGTCGCCTTTCAGTACAGGTCTGTCTGCCAGGGTCCCAGTATGGGGTTTGGGATTCCATTGTGTGAGGGCAGGCCACTAGCCTTTGAAATGTAAGTGGCCCTCCACCCTCCCAGCCCAGGAAGACCCATTCAGTATGCAGATGAGTGCAGGTGTGACTGAGTATCCTGTGCTTGTTGTTGACTGGGTGAAATGTACAAGGGAGCTGTAAACCAGCCCATCCCAGATGTGGATTGGACACAGGCTGTAAGGCACAGATGGATTTTAAGTGCAGAGAAATGCTCACTTTCTAAAAGTAGCATTTCTAAAATAGTAATATAAAATCCAACCTCACCAGTCAGCAGGATTTTGTATTAGCATTCTGGCCATACTAAATATGACCTCTTTACCCCTGTCTGATCAGAATCTACCACTCAAACAGTATATGAGGGTCGCTGTTAGAAATGGGGCCTTTGGTAGGCAGTCAGGTTGCTCCCTGTCCAAGCAAGGACCCTCATTCTAGTCAGGGTAAGGAGAATCACCCTCAGTTAACCCCGCTCGCCCCCTTGGTAGCTTGGCACGAGCAGGCAGGCTTAACTTCAGAAGCAAGGTGTAAACTATTTTTACCAACACACACAGTAACTTAGTGAAAACACTACAAAATGACACAACACAGGTTTAGAAAAATAGGTAAAAGTTATCTAAACAAAACAACAAAAATCCAACATACACAAGTCAAGTTATGAATTTCAAAAAGATAAGTCTTAAATCCTTTAGAGAACAGTGAGAACACCGTTAGCGTGAAGAAGTACCTGGGTTGCGTCAAAATAACACCGCACAGGCAAGTGTGCTTCAGAAAAGCCCAGCGAGTGAGACCGTGCGTCGTTCCTCCTCTGGTCGGGTCGGCACGTGTCGTTTTTCCTTACTGCAAGAGAGCAATGCATCGATCCGGATAGGCACCTCGGGTCTGGGCAGGCATTGCATTAATTTTCCACGCCCAGTGATGTTGTGTCAAAATCCAGTTGCACGGTGTCAAGAAACCGCACTGTGTGGTGCTTGCGTTGTTAACAGCGGGTGTTGCGCATTGTTTCCCCAACCACGTTGGGTCGATCTCCCAGCCACGATGCAGGTGGAGTGTCGGGTTTAGCAGCGAGGCCGGCGGTGCGTCATTTTTCAGCCACGAAGCGGGTGGTGCGTCAAAAGTTTCCCCGCACGGTGGTCTTTGCATGGATTTCTGTCTTTTTCCACCAGCTGCACCTTTCAAGAGCGCAGAGACAGGTAAGGGCACCACTTGGCAGGCAGGACTCTCAGCAGAAAGCGCAAGTGCTGGCAGATAGAAGTCTTTGGGACTTTAAAAACAGGAGGCAAGCTCAGTTTCAAGCCCTTGGAGATTCTTCACCAGTGGGAAAAGTTAGTCTTTGTCCTCTCTCAGGTAGAAGCAGCTACTGCAGGCCAACCCAGCAAAGCACTATCACAGCCAAAGGGGAAGTACTCCTCCTCCAGCTTTTCTCCTTGGCAGAGGTTCTTCTTGGTTTCAGAAGTAATCTAATTTCTCCAGTATTGGGGTATCTTTCATAGATTCACATGCTTGAATCATTGAGTCGCACGGTACATAGAAAGCAGTAGACTTTTTTTTTCTTCTTTTTTCGTTGTAGTCGATGGTAAAAATACATTCACTTTCATAGCTTATTAGCTTCATTAGAAAAGACCCAAAGTCCAGCCAATCTGGCAAGACCACCCTTTAGAACCCTCAGCACAGAGGCTCAGTCTCTCAGATTTTCTACTGCACGTCGTGTGTAAGAAAGTCTCCCTGAGCTCTGCTCAATTAACCTTTTCTTCAGGAAATATTTCCAGATAGTCCATTTCTAACTAATCAGCTGTACTTTGTCAGCACGTTTTCAGCAAAGAAGGGTTTGTTTAGACCTTGCAGCACATGTGGTAAGCTAAGGCTTCACTGTGAAGACCCCACAAGGACTGCATCTACTGTCTTCACCCAGAGCATAAGGTGAAGGACTGCAAGATTTATATAACATTTCCCAGCAAGACTCTTAAGAGATAGTGAAGCCAGGCTCCTTCTTTGGCTCCAGAAACATAAGTCCGGAGAGTCTCTTTCTGATGAGAAGGACGATGATGCATCTATGGCGTCAAAGAAGAGGAAGAGATCTATGGAGACTTTTTCTCCTAAAACCAGTAAGGCAGCTAAGAGACTACATTCTTTCAAGGAAAGAGCTGATGAATATCCCTCAATTTCAAGGGAATATGGTGGTAAGGTTTGCTCTGAGCCGTCCACTCTAGCTACAACCTCCAAAAAGATTAAGAAATCATCAAGCTCCCTGCCACCGCCAGGTTTTGCATCGTCTACAACCACAGCGACGGCAACATTTACAGCTCCATCATCGCCCATGATCATCACTTTGTCACCGTTATCTTCAACAACTATAACATCGGTGACTCTGAAGTATGGTTCTTCAGCTATCCAAGCTATAAAGATTTCAAAGCGACCGTTGACGGAGAAGAAAGTAAGATCCCTATCGTTGACGCGCACACCATCGACATTAACGTCTACGAGTAAACTGTAAAGTACCTCCTCGACGACAGTTCCACTGACCACAGTGTCGACGACAACACAAATATCACTCCATCGACGATGGCTCTGTTGATGAGATCATGAGATCACTGTTGATGAGATCACCGTCGACGACCACACCCTCGACAATACCACCATCGACGACCGCAACATTGACGTCCACAAATTTCTGCGTCCACACCTACAGAGTCTGGAAAATCTTCTTTCTTACCTTTGAGAATTCTGGCAATAAGACAAAAGTCCAGTCAACAGACTCTTCTACGCTCTCATACGTCACCTAGTAAGGTATCGCCGGCACCTCCACAACATCTTTTTGATGATGACGATGATGACGAGGAGGGAGATATATACGGGACGATGGTCTGTTTCCGGTTACACGCAGCCCTTCAGACCTGCGAATAAAATGCCAAGATGAAGATGATGAGGTAGAGGGTGAACAGCTATATATACAGCACTTGTTGCAGGAGCCGAGACAACCAGACCTCAAGAGTTGCAACAAGAGCAAACGATCCAGATGCCAGTACCATTGATTGCCAACCTTCAACATATGATGCAGGATTATTACTCTAGGTTTCCTCCACCGGGTTCAACCACTCCTGTGCAACCTCCGCCAATACAATTGAGCCCTCCCAATCAGCCATCAGAATCTCAAGGACCTATTCCATTCCCATCGTCCGATCAGGATAACGATCCGCTCTCGTCAGATGACGAACAAGAAGAGGGCGAGATACAGGACACAGAATCACTTCTTGATAAATGGGATGAGTATCAAACTCAGACGCCATCCCCTTCTACACCACCACCGGTTGATTCTCCAACACAAGACATTGGTGGTTTCAATAGTGTGATGGAGAAAGCAGCAAAGAGGTTTCAACTGCCCATAACATCTACGCAGTCAGATTGTTTCCTCTATGATTTTAAGGAGGACACTAGGGAATCGGTTTGGGTGATAACAATTGTTGACTTTATCTGGGAGGAGGGCCTTAAAGTCATGCAGACCTCATCTTCAGTCCCAGGGGTGCTTCCAAGGCTGGACAAGAAAAACAAGGTGCCAGACAACTCACCCACCTGCTTAATTGGTCACCCTAAACCGGACTCTGTGATATCTCAGGCAGCCCAGCGTAGGTCCAGAAATCCATTTTCCCCACTTGCTGCACCCCCGGATAGAGAAGGGCGGCGGTTAGATTCCATTGGAAAGAAGTTTTCAACTATGGCGGCCACCACGGTCATAGAAGCGAACTCCTTGGCAATCTTGGTGTAGGAAGTTGGCTCTGTATATACTATCTCAAAGTAAGAGATAGTGTGCACAGAGTCCAAGGGTTCCCCTTAGACGTAAGATAGTGGCAAAATTAGATAATTCCAATGCTCTATTTTGTGGTAGCGTGGTCGAGCAGTAGGCTTATCAGAGGGTAGTGTTAAGCATTTGTTGTACACGCACAGGCAATAAATGAGGAACACACACCCAAAGACTTAACTCCAGGCCAATAGTTGTTATAAAGAAAAATATATTTTCTTGATTTATTTTTAGAACCACAAGTTCAAGATTTGAAGTAAATACATAAAATGCAAGGTACTCCACACAGGTAAGTTAGGAACTTTGAATTAGAGCAATAACATACATAGTTTTAGTAAAAATGGCAATAAGCTATTTTAAAAGTGGACACTGCAAAAATCAACAGTTCCTGGGGGAGGTAAATAATGGTTAGTTTGTCAGGTAAGTAAGACACTTACAAGTCTAAGTTCCTGTGCATAGGCAGCCCACCGTTGGGGGTTCAAGGCAACCACAATGTTACCACACCAGCAGCACAGGGCCGGTCAGGTGCTGAGGTCAAAGAGGAACCCAAAACACAAAGGTGCCTATGAAAGATACCAATACTGGAGAACCACAGTTACAGGTAAGTAACTTATCTTCTTCCAGGGGTTTGAGCGCTCTTCTTATGCCCATTTCTGCATTTGAAGTAGACCTACTTCAAAGAGAAGTATCTCCTGTTTTCAAGGTCCTGCCTTGCCCAGGCCAGTCCCCAGACACACACCAGGGGGTTGGAGACTGCATTGTGTGAGAGCAGGCACAGCCCTTTCAGGTGTAAGTGACCACTCCTACCCTCTCATCAGGACATGCAGACTACCCCCCAGCTCCCTTTGTATCACTGTCTAGAGGAGAGGTGCAAACAGCCCAACTGTCAAACTAACCCAGACAGGGAATCCACAAACAAGCAGAGTAATAGAATGGTTTCAGCAAGAAAATGGCTACTTTCTAAAAGTGGCATTTTCAAACACACAATCTAAAAACCAACTTCACTAAAAGATGTATTTTTAAATTGTGAGTTCAGAGACCCCAAACTCCAAATGTCTATCTGCTCCCAAAGGGAATCTACACTTTAATCATATTTAAAGGCAGCCCCCATGTTAACCTATGAGAGAGGTAGGCCTTGCAACAGTTAAAACTACATTTGGCAGTATTTCTCTGTCAGGACTTATAATACACATTAGTATATGTCCTAACTTAAACATACACTGCACCCTGCCCATGGGGCTACCCAGGGCCTAACTTAGGGGTGTCTTAGATGTAAGAAAAGGGAAGGTTTAGGCCTGGCAATTGGGTACACTTGCCAAGTCGAATTGGCAGTTAAGACTGCACTCACAGACACTGCAGTGGCACGTCTGAGACATGATTACAGAGCTACTTATGTGTGTGGCACAACCAGTGCTGCAGGCCCACCAGTAGCATTTGATTTACAGGCCCTGGGCACCTATAGGTTACTTTACTAGGGACTTACTAATAAGTCAAATATGCCAATCATGGAGAAGCCAATGTACACACACAATTTATACAGGGAACACTTACACTTTAGCACTGGTCAGCAGTGGTAAAGTATCCAGAGCAAACAAAACAGCAAAAACAAAGTCCAGCACACAGAAACAACCTGGGAAGTAGAGGCAAAATGTTAGGGGAGACCATACAAATGATGCCAAGTCTAACAGTAACCCTAATGTTATCCTATGAAAGGAGCAGGCCTCACGGTAGTGGAAAACGAATTTAGGAGTTTTCCACTACCAGGACATAAACACACAAATACATGTCCTGCCTTTTACCTACATAGCACCCTGCCCTATGGGATACCTAGGGCCTACCTTAGGGGTGACTTGTGTAGACAAAAGGGGAGTTTAAGGCTTGGCAAGTACTTTTAAATGCCCAGTTGAAGTGGCAGTGAAACTGCACACATAGACCTTGCAATGGCAGGCCTGAGTCATGGTTAACGGGCTACTTATTTGGGTGGCACAACCAGTGCAGCAGCCTCACTAGCAGCATTCAATCTGTAGGCCCTGGGCACATGTAGTGCACTTTACTAGGGACTTACAAGTAGATCAAATATGCCAATTGGGTATAAACCAATGTTACCATGTTCAAGGGAGAGAGCATATGCGCTTTAGCACTGGTTAGCAATGGTAAAGTGTGTAGAGTCCTAAAATCGGCAAAAACAGTGTCAGAAAAGTGGAGGGTGTCAGGCAAAAAGTTGGGGGATGACCTCTCTAAGGCTGTCAGGTCTAACTATTAGGCATTCATTACCGGATATTTATGCAGATTGTATTTGATTTCAGCTTTTAAATGTTTCTGTATTAATTATTTCATGGTGTCTTTTATGGTTATGAAATATTAACCAAACACAGATTTTGACATTTGACTAATCTATTATCATAGAGCCAACTACTTTCAATGAGTTTGTTATTCACTGAGGCAGGATCAACTGGAATGTAGTCTCTGTTTCTGCTATCTGATAAACAATGTTGTCCCTTACTCTTCAGAATATCAGACTGTCAGTGTGTGCAGCAAGAGTGTTTTACAAACTAAGATATTACTGTTTGTAAGCGACACTCCCCTACTCAAGCCATCATTTACTCTTTTTTCAGGAAGTTCGATCACCTTGCTCCAGGGGGACATCAAGATGCAGCTCTTCCGCAGTGCTGTGAAGTGTAACCAATGCATCTGGCCACAGTCCAGCAGTGGGACCGTCACTGTGCCTTTCGTCCTAGATCCTGAATTTAGTAAGATATTTGTATTGTTCTTTCATATGCTAGGTGGTTACAGCACTATGCTTTATGACTTGGCTCCACCGGCTACCTGGTGGAGAGGGATAAGCCCCTTAACCATATCACCTCTAGGGAGTGCATGCCTGCAATGGCATATGGAGCTTTCTACTTATCACTGTGTTTTGTAATGTCCTCCCATAAAACTGACTGGTTGGGAGGAACCCCTTATACTTGGTGACATCAGGAATGAGTACTCCTCCTGCATATGCTGATTGATGTGTGTAATAAGAGGGTAGTCACTATAATATCTCAGGTGTGTGTTACATTCTTTACTAGACTGGCTGATGGGACTGAGGAGCTGGCCTTCACAATACAGGCTGATGGGACTTAGGGGCTCTCCTTCACCATACAGGCTGATGGAATTATGGGTCCTCCTTCACAATACAGGCTGATGGGACTTAGGGGCTCTCCTGCACCATACAGGCTGATGGGAATTATGGGTCCTCCTTCAAAATACAGGCTGATGGGAGTTATTGGCTCCTATGGGACGTAGGGGGTTCTCCTTCTTAATACAGGCTGGTAGGAGCTAGGCAACCTTCTTCACAATACAGGCAGATGGTTGTCCTTAACAATACAGGCACATAGGATTAGGGGTTCTCCTTCACAGTACAGGTGGGTGGTTTTCCCTCACAGTACAGGCTGTAAGTTAGGGACAGACTGATGAGAGTTGAGGGCTCTCCTTCACCATACAGACTTATGGAATGTCAGGGCTCACCCTCACAATACAGGCCAATGGAAGTTCTTCACAAGACTCGCGGATGGGAGCTAGGGGTTCTCCTTCCCAATACAGTCCGATGGAAGTTAGGGGTTCTCCTACTCAGTTCAGACGAATGGTAGTTAGGGTTCTCCTTCGGTATTCAGGCCTTTGGAATTTGGGATTCTCCTTCCCAATAGAGGCTGATTGAAGTTAGGGGTTCTCCTTCCCAATAAAGGCTGACAGAAGTTACAGGTTCTAACTCATAATACAAACTGAAGGGAAATAGAAGTTCTCCTAAACAATAAAGGCTGATGGGATCTAAGGATTTTCCCACACAAGAGCATGAAGACATACTTGAAGCACAGCCCAGGCTAATAGAAGAAGAAGGTCTTTATATACAGCACTGACTTTTGGAGGGAGTACTTGTTCAGCTTGCATGTTATTAGAGATATGAGGTCTTTTTTCACACTACTGGAGAATGTCCTCATTCACTCTGTGTGTTCCTAGAAATATGGGTTCTCTTTCAAACGGTGGGTATTGGATGGAATCATCCCCTAGAGTGTAAGCTAAGGGGAGCAGTGGTTATTAGTTGCTCTTGATGGGTCTCCTGGGCTCCTTCCAAATAGTGGTTAAGGTGTTTTTGCAGTATCATGAAATGGAGAACACCTGGATAATAGTGGCTAATATGGGGTGGAGTAGACACCTAGTTACTTTGAAGACCATTGCAACTTTGGTGAAATCAATCGCAGGCCATGCTATCTACCACCCAAGATATGTCAGATTTTTTTCATAGATTGGTCTGGCACAGATGACTAGGCTGGTTGTCAGTGCACCTGTTATCTTTGTGTTGGGACCTCTAGGAAGTACTGGTGTAGATCCACAAGCATCAGTATCATCCTCCTTCCATCCTAACTCTGCTTTCAATCCCTTTTTCCCCACCCTCACCCAGGCAATAGCAACAAGGCTCTGATCCGGGCAGCACTACAGGAGTTCAACACGCTGACCTGCGTCAAGTTTACTGACCGCACAATGGAGGCTGACTACTTGAGCATCAGCTCTGGGAACGGGTATGTCTTCTCAGATCCTACAAACACAAATACACAATCTCATCTGGCCATGATGCCAGGGCTAGTTTCTACCTTTTACCTCATATATTTGCAAAACCCTTGTGGTGTCATCTCCACAATAATGACCATGAAAGCAGACGGCTATATGCCAGGTCTATACATGCACATTGGTCACTGCTAGCACAGTGGCGAGACGAGGATGGACACCTTCTACTCTCTAAGCAGGAAGACGTCTGGGACCAGTTTTCCTCGTTACAGAGATAGCATTCTAATTGGCAAGGTGCTGTTCAAAGAGCTCCGAGTACATTTCACTTTCCATTTCCTGATGCAGCTCCGCATGCGGCTGGTTACCCTAATTGTCTAAGGTCTAAATATAGGGCACAGCTTAGGTGAGAACTTGGGCTTCCCGGGTTAATATCCAACATGTGTGACCCAAGACCACATCTGGATGTGACAACTACACACAACTTCTGAGTGGTGAGAAGTTTCCTTTTTTCCTTACCTTTACATATGCTGACATTGTCTAATTCTGAAGTTTGAGTAATATCCAAAAAGGAAATTACGAAAAATGCACAACAGTTTAAGCAATATTACACAAAACTCTGGTTGGGCATTTTACCTTATTTTTAGGTCAAAGCCTTCCAGACAGCATAGCTGTCTGGTTTGCTAATGACATCTTGGGTACATTTGGAAAGCTACCCCGGAATGCATTCTGCCCATTGCTTACCATTGGCCTTGTGGTTTCTAACTAACTTTTCCTTGCTTCCTGTTTGCTGACTCTGTTTGTTTAGGATGTCCAGATTGAGTTTGTCGCTTCCATTACCTCAACCCTTTTAACTGTATTCTTCCACTAGTTCTCGATTTCTTCATACAGGCCTTTAAATCTTGTTATTATATTGTCACATCTGCTGTGCATTCAAAGACAGAGGTCAAATGTCAAGCTCTATCTTCCAGGGAGCTTCCTGTTAATCTTTCTGTCTCTGACTTCAAAGTAAGAGGATTTATTTGAGAATCATGCTAACTACTGGGGTGTGCTTGAGGAAGGCTGTACAATGGCATTTTGTTTTCCTAGCACACAACACAATTTAAATGTCTGGAAATGAACTGTGCAGATAATTTAGAGTATATCAGAATTAGAAACGCACAAATGAAGCATGGTGGAAGCAAATGTTTTAATAGATCAAAACAAATCTATACACTAGGTGATATTTCCACACATCGTTTGTGGGCTGTATACTTTTATCACTGTCTGTGCAAATGTAATGGTTATTTTAATTGACAATGTGTTGTCTGTAATGGCAGTACACTACCACACCATGCATACTTCACTTTACTCCACTCTACACCACCCCACACCGCTGGAGTCTACTCTGCACTACTCCACACTAAGGGCCACATTTACAAAGACCTTGCGCCACCCTTGCATCATTTTTTTTTTTACGCAGAGGCAGCTCAATCAGTGCTCCACACTGCTTCCCATGTAAAAACTGGTGCATTGGGCCTAATGCGTCAGTTTGTAGAGGCATGCGTCACATTACACCAGCAGCAGGTAGAATGTATGCAGGGTAAGCTTTCCCACGTTAAAGGCCACGCAGAAGTGACACAGTCAAATTTACCACTGCGTCAATCTGCAACTTGACTACATCAAAATTCTTACGCCTGCTCAGACCAGGTGAAAGGATTGATGGAGGACTTTTAACATAGGACTCTCCTCTGTTCTGACTCATTGCTGGAGTTGCAGCCCTACATCCCTGGACTGGCCGTGCAATACCTGTCCCTGATGAGTTCTCCTCTTCAAGAGAGCACATGTTTTGGGTTGGATACGCCAACATTTTGGTTTCTTTAGAATACAAACTGGTTAATGTAGAGTAAAACATGCTTTGTCAGCTCCTAGGTGGTTTCCATTCAAAAGCTGACAGGTTCTCGTCAATGCATTTTAATTACAACGGGAAAACCATCACACAGCTCAGGCATGACATTATGTTGGCCCTCATAAAAGCTCTGATTGCTCTTTTGCTTTGACCTCACTCTGATGGATGGTTGGGTAAAGCTTCTGCAGCAGTGACATGTGGAGCCTGCAAACATGAGATTGGAGCCCCAAAGATTCAATCACAACCTTTTGTCTTTCTACGCTTGAAAAAACTAGTACCCTCTTCTTTTACAAAGTTTTGCAGTTTTCCAACTTCATCAGAAACGTGTTTATCCAGAGTTTTTCTGAAACATGCAGTTTGAAAAACGAATTAAAGAAAACTGATTTTCGGGGGTAAACCTTTACAACTTTATGTACCCTTTAAAATAATCTCAATCCTTTTAAGTTTAACACACTTTGTGGTTCTCCACTTTCAGAGAATCAATCACCTCACAGTCCCTCTCCCCTGTACATGGTTTATCTCTAATTTGTGAGATTTACCTACATTTACTTTCCCTTCGCCTCCTCCCCACATTCCTATATGCTTTGAACAGGCCACAAATGCATTACAATTGACCAATTATAAATTATAATGAATACCACAACACTCAGTTTGTGGTCTGTAGAGAAGAAGAGATCAGTTGTACTTATGCATGGGTAAGGTCCTCACCTCTATTGTCTCTCTTCAGCTGCTGGTCGTACATTGGGAAGACTGGAGGTGCTCAGTATCTCTCGTTGGATAAAACGCAATGCATGTCGAAAGGCATCATACAGCACGAGATTGAGCACTCCTTGGGGTTCTACCACGAGCATACAAGAAGTGACCGTGACCAATATGTGGACATCCTGTGGAATAACATAGCTAAAGGTATGGATTTAATCTATTGTCCAGTTCTGTAACTTTGTAGGGAATGCTTGTGTTAACATGGATGAATATCTGCTTGTCAAATATGAAGGGAATCCGTTAAGAAAAGAAAGGAAGGTGTAGAGCAGATAGCAGTTTCTATGTTTTTACCATGCTACACAAAACAACTAGCTTTTCCTATACAGTTCATGAAGAAGCCAACCAAATCTATGATTTGACAGCTTCAGAAGTCTTTGGCTACATTGCACTGCAAAGGGTTTATTTAATTTATTGGAAAAATTATGAACACATCAAAACTCGTGTAACCTTCTGGAAAAAGATTACAATAGATGGAATACATAAAAAGAACATGGGAATAGAAGGAACAGAAATGTACTTCTCTCTTAGGGGATCTCCGTTGAGAGTCATAAGCATTTGAATAGTTCCGCCCACATGTGGGCATCCTGTAACACTATTTTATATGATATCTTCTTAAGTGTAAACATTTGCCTTACTTAAGGAAGGCCTGTAGAAACACTTAAGAAAGAACATAATATGCATCCTAGGCAAAAAGGCTACAGTGGTGCAGTTCTTTAAATTGTACTTAAAACAGAGTCAAAACACCCATATAAATGTTTAATTTGAGCAATTTTTTTTTAACAAAACAGCTCTAATCTCCTTCAAAAACCCTTTTCTGGAAAAATAAGAGATGAAGAATAAAATTGAGAGTGTAGCTTCAGAGGCTGCTATTATGTGAGTGTAAAACAGTGACTGTGTCTTTAAGGCTGTTGAGACCACAAGTATCCCATCATGCTCAGCAGGTGGTAGTTGCTTCAGTTCTTGTTTCCGGTACCTGGTGAAAGCATCCTGGAGCACTGAACTAGGCCTTTTAGGCTTTTTTATTCAAAACTCACTTGTGAATTTTGGTTTTAACTGTTTCACTCGCTGTCAAGGACTGATTTGCCATCAAAGAATAGGTATAGATCGACATTGAGGTAAGTTAGAACTCACTTGAGGAGAAGGCCGACGTCAAGGCGGCCTGAACATTCACCGTCGAGGAGAGGCTCGATGAAGATACGTAGAAGGAGAAGATCGATGTTGAGGACTCGACTGAGTTCACTGTTGAGTCATCATCGGAGGTCGAAGTCTATCTCAATGTTGAGGACAGAAAGGAAGAGTAAAAGGAGGCACATCTATTTTTCCTCAGATTCGGAGCACTCAAGGGCTTATTCCCCTTCTTCATAGATAGTACTACCAGACACACCTACTCCTCCTCCTCCATCTCTACCACCTCCTCCACTTCCAACACTGGCACCACCTGCACCTACCTGTCAGCGCCAACACCACTACCACCGCCAAGAGCTAGATCGCGTGCTAGAATGCGCCATTGGTCACATCATTACAGACATCTTTCTAGGCGCTCATCATCTTCCAAGCGCTCTTGTCATCATAGCACCGATCTCAAACCCGTATTGTATCAAGACTTTGGTACAGATACATAACGTCCACATCTTCATTATCTACAAGATGATACTCACCTACATTGACAGATTCTCCTCCTCCTCGCATCTCTCCAGTGGACAATATCACCAACTTCCAGGAGGTTCTAGTGAGGGGTGCAGCAAAACTTAACATATAGATGTTGGTCCCGACACCTACCACATCAATCAATCATGGGATTTGTAAAGTGCAACTTTTACCCCAGATGGTATCTAGGCGCTGTAGAAGGTTGCAGTGCATTGGTGGCTACTCGTTGAAGAGCCAGGTCTTGAGCTTCCTCCTAAAGTCGAGGAGGTTATGGGTGTTTTGCTGGCAGGAGGAGAGGTCCTTCCAGAGCTTGGCTGCGAGGTTGAAGAAGGTGCGTCCACCGTAGCGGCTACAACTGAATCTTGGGACTTGAGCGAGGGAGGGGGCTCAGAGTTCCCTGGTAGGCCAGTGGAAGGAGAGTGTGTGGTTGATGAGATTGGGTCCGATGTTATGGAGGGCCTTCTATGGGAGGGTGAGAACCTTGAATTTGCACCTCTTGTGAACGGGCAGCCAGTGGAGACTTCTGAGCTGGGCCGTGATGCTTGTCCGCCTGGGGCGGTCCAGGACAAGTCTTGCCGCTGCATTCTGGATGTTCAGGAGGCGGTGGAAGAGCTGGGCGGGGAGTCCCACTTAGAGGGCGTTTCTGTAGTCTAGTCAGCTGGTTATGATGGCTTGTGTTACCGTCTTTCTGGATTCAGTGGGGAACCATCTGAAGATCTTGGGTAGTAAGCAGACGTTGTGCAAACTGGTGGAGACCGCTGAGTTTATCTGACGCTTGAAGGTGAGTTTGCTGTAGATAATGACACCAAGGTTGCGGGTGTGCTCCGACGGGGTGGGGTTGACCGAGTGTGGAGGGCCACTAGGAATAGTTCCAGAGGGATGTCTTGTTTCAGAAGATCTTGTCTGACATCAGGTTCGGGCAGTTGGCTTTCATCCACTCAGCGAAGTGGGTCATGTGTCATTTTTTAGATGCTTCACCAACGATCAGCGTCAAGACCTCTGCTGCAATTGGTGCCAGGACTATTACAGCCCGCAAAGGAACTCTTTCTGACCCCAGCCTCAACCAAAACGGCCTCTTCAAAGCTGCAGAAAAAACATAGGCCTCTGGAACAAGATCCTCTATTCTTTAGAGTAGATCCACCCCCTGATTCGGTAGTCATTCTGGCAGCCAAGAAGAATCACACTACCACTCCTGCTTCTTCTGTTCCTACTGATAAGGAGAGTGAAATACTAGACTTGGTAGGTCGCAAGGTTTGCAACACAGCCGCAATCTCAGTGAAAGCAACAAGTGCTACTGCCCTCCTGGGTAGATACGATAGAGTGCTCTGGGTCTCTATCCAACAGTTTCTTGATGATCTCCTCAGGGACAGGAGAGAGGACTTCCTAGATGTCGATAACGAAAGACTCATGACCCCCAACCAAGTCATCAGCGATGCAGCAGACTCCTTGTTAGCGGCGCATGAATATTGTCACTGGATTGCCTTAAGACGGCATTCTTGGCTACACTTTACATCTCTAAAATAAGAGTGGCAGTAAATGATAATAAATCTTCCTTTCTCGGGATCTACCCTCTTCGGCAGCCACACACACAATAAGATGACTCGTATGAAGTTCAAAATAGAGACTCTTAAGGTTGTCGGCCTAGAAAGACCAGAAGCATTCCTTCTGGCCTTACCAATGCCGGTTTTACTCTCAGAGGGTTCAAACCGCTAATTGGTACCCGAGTCACCAGCAACCACAACAACAGCGACCTTACCGGCATCAGCACTGGAGGCAATCTAGAGGGCGATCTTACCAACAAACTGCGCAAAGGGGTAAACCCACAGCAGGCGTAACGCAATGAATCATCCCTCCCCCTCTTCCATTACCCACTCCGGTGGAGGGAAGCAACTCACACTTCCTGGTAGATTGGCAAAAAATGACAATAGACCTCTGGGTACTGAATATTGTTCAAAATGGATATTCTCTCAGATTCACCAGCCCTCCCCCGACCATACCACCAGAACCATCCAACAATCATTTGCAAATGCTTAGCAAGGAAGTCACCATATTTCTACACAAGCATGCAGTGGTCAGTTGGCATGTGTTTTGGAACTAATTGAGTTGAGCTTGTCCAGACACATGTATAAAATATGTTCCTAAATACAATCTGAAACTTGATCAACCCTTTCAACGTGGAGACTCTGCAGGTAACAAGGATACTTTTGGAATAATGCACATTATGGTGGGAGGATAAACCAACAAGATTAGAAACCTGTAGACAGATCTTGTCACTGAAGGCATCAATACTGAAACAAATCAGGAGATAAATGGTACTCCTAACCATGCATTGCACTGAGTAAACTGACTGATGTTTGTGTATACAAAGCGCAGTAAATTGATGCACAGTCATAGTACAAAACTCTTCAGAGGAGTCACTTGGTGCCAATAGAACAAGAAGTATCACTGTAGAGTACAGTATTACACTTAGAAACAATAAGTGTGCCTTCATCATCTCAGACCAAGGAAACTTAGAAAGCTAAGCAAGGAACCATGTCAGACGAAACCATGAAACTGATTCAGACAACAGAAAGAAAACATCAGACCAGGAATGATGATCAGAACAACACTGAAAATTCAGATTTTAGAACATGAATTTGGTAAAGCTGAATTCCTCAGATGCAGACCCCAAACAACCGATGAACCTTTGCAGGAAACCTCAGAAATGAAAATATTGGACCACAATATTTTACTATTCATTAGCAGACACATATCCTGTATCCCTTAGTGGATAGGCAAGCACATTCTTGGTTATCACAACTAGAAGGCTAACCATGACTGCACACACTGTATGACATTAGAACTGATGTTATATGTCACACACTCACTACCTCATGTAGTTGAATATATACATGATGCTGAGTGAGAGACAGTATGGACAATTGGTTTGGGGCTAAAATAATGACAGGCAATTTGGACTTCCTTAGTATGCAACCGACCAGACGCCAGTTACAATGCAGAACTAAAGAATCCAAAACACTGCATAACTTACGTCAGCGTAAGACCCACTACAAAAAGATCAGTGAATCCGTACTTGCATGGAATGGCACTCTTGTCAGGTATGAGACAAATGGGTGCTTGATTAAGCTGCCTCATAGAGTAACCAGTGAGATTCCAAGTTGTGATGCCTTCTGCAAAGAGACTCGCCAGCACCCTTCTTTCATAAGAGCTGCTCGATTTGTTTCCAGAGAGTAACTGCTCCTTGCCCTTTGTACAGTCTTTTCCTCTCACTGAGAGATCATTTCCCATGAAGCACACACAATATCATTTACAATAGTTTGTTGTGCTTCTGTTGGTGCTGTCATCTTGCCTTCTCATTGGTTATTTTTCAGTTTATATCTTGTCTGTATAAGTTTGTCTTAGCAGTCGTTAAGCTGTTCAGCTCCATGGTCTTGCTCCCAACCTATTCTAGTCCACAGATTCTGTTTTGTCCTTTCCCTTCCCTACTTTCAGGCTTCTAACTTCTATATACTAAATGCCTTCTCTAGAATTACCATATTCTTGCTAGTATCTCACTCTCTTTACTTGTTAGTTTAGTACCTTTCTCTACCAAGTTCATGACATAGATTGACTATTTCAAATTATATTGTCATTAAATCTGCTTTTATCTTATAGATTTTAATGATGCACCAAAGTAGTACCCACTGACACTCACACGTTTTGCCCTCTGCAGGGTTTTGACACTTTTTGCAATTATTTATCCATTCACCAGTTATCAGATATGGAAACAAGAGCTGTTATTGTTTCATGTTGTGCCTCCTGTTTTCAAGGTTTACAAGTCCAAGTTAATAGATCCAATCATGATATATTTGTTCTTTAAACAGGCAAAGTATCTGGCTATTTGTACACTTCACAAATACAGGTAAAAGTGGGGGACCTACATTGTTATCAGGTCAAGAGACCTCCATCTTGCCTGATGAGGACATGACAAGTTCCACTGAGAAACAAAGCGAAACACATTTCTTGTACTGAAGATCGGATAAGGAAGTTAAGCCTGTGATCCACCCTTGTTATAGTTAAACTGATAGTGAAAAGTGCAAATGAGAGTAGTATCACATAACATATCTGTCACACATTTTCTGTGGAGCATGCATCATCCACAGCACAACAGATCAATGGAATGTGCAACGTATGGATATGTTATATGACCTTCTTTGCAAAGCATGTACCCGTACATCAGCAGTGACAGTAATGAATTTATTTGAGAGACAGTGTAAGATCCATGCCAACTGTGTTAACATTTTGGTTTATGAGTGAGATATCAGATTGGCGCCCGATAATGTATTATCTCTATTTGTTTGTATCATGGTAGTGATAATACATGTCAACCAATGGCACATATTACTTATAGCAATTGTACCAATATATCACACGTTCACACATCCAGTTTAAAAGTGCAAAGGTCAGATTTGTGTTTGTTACTACAATACAGCGACAGTGACATGAGGTAACACTGTACAGCCTCACACATAGCATGTAATAATTATTACACACATGGAAATCACAACTCTGATTGACAGAATCTCTGATTCGTGTGACTTTGTCTTGCTGCACAAATGTAACCCCTTGTATTCAGCTTGTATATACATTTGTCAAAAAATACACCTAAAAAATCCCTTTGAATAAAGAGATGTGAACAGTATAATAAGCTACTCAATACAATGGTTGAAGGAGGGGGAGGGGACTCTCATGACTTACTCAAGTCTTTGCCTTTTATGAGTCATAGTTCCTCCCCACACTCAACAGTGGTAATAAATAGCATATTACACTATGCACATTTACATATCTAATATATATATCTGCAGTATTTTAAAAACAAATATTTCGTAGAAATCTGGGTTCTAAGTTAAATTGCAGTCAGATGTTAAAGTCATGTTCAGTCTAGAAGCTGTATAATTTATGAACATTTCTTCATGTTTCACATTTTAAAAATGTTAAGTAACCATTGAAATTGGGGGACAGTTTTTAACCCTGGTATTTATAAAATTGATCTTCATTGTCATGCCAGACCATAGCGGCAACGGATCGGATTAGTAGCCATTAACCCATGTTTGCGCAATTTTGTGAATGGGTCATAATTTGCTTAAAGTGCAGTACTAATTGTGGTGATATTAGACTTGTTATGTTAAAATGGTAAGAAGATTACATAGTTGCATCCTTTCAAAATATTGTGCAACCAGGACAAACCTTCAAGTATAGCCCAGCTACTGATCCTGGTGGCTTCGTCTCCATCTGATGTTAATCTTCAAACACCAAGCAAAGTTGAACTAAAATTAAACTCTCACAAAACAACATGAACAATAATGCATGAATCTACTGCTTCAAGACTCTTGGGGTTAAAAAATATGCGTTTTAGTTCTTACCTTCTCTTGTCCTCTGACAAACTGAGAGCCTGATGTTAGAAGGGGGCTTCCTATTTATTGGGTTGTGTTAAAATAAAAGTTTTACTTTACAGATGGCAAATTTGTTTGTTTCATCCGAACCAGATGACTGGGGCAGTTTTGAGAAAAAGGACAGCAATACCTTGGGCCTTCCATATGACTATAAATCAGTGATGCACTATGACAGGTAAGGTGCTGCTCAAGGGGGTTGAAAAGAGAGATCAGTTAATGAAAAACGTTTTTTAGAGGAGCACAAAAGCTAACTCTGTCCCCAGCTCCTTGCAAACTAAAATCCATAATCAATTGTGCCTTACACAATTATAACAAATGAACCTCCCTCCCAATAACATCTCAACCCACACTCATAGGGGCTCGCAATCCTTTCCCCACCACCTCCAGAAAGACTCTTCGACCTCATTGCCATTTTTTAATTATCAGGCCCCACACCCAAACTTTCGCAGTTGGCCTCATTGTCGGTTTCAGTTCATCCACCCCTACCTCCTGGATGAGGGGCAGGCAGGACGCCTGCTCCTCATTCTCTTATTTTTGACCTGAACTGTTACCCACCAACTATGTTTGGGGAGTGTCCACATGTAGAAATATCACAGCCTCTCAAGCCAGTACCATCCCCATGACCCAGATCCCAAAGAATGTGAGGGCTAACCCTCTATTGGTCCAGTAAGGACCTTCAACAAACCACCTCCACCCCAATCCATAAAAACCTGCTTGGACAAACCAATTGTGTGTATCACAGACATGTAATGCATTGTAATATGGATTTGCAAGTGCTGCTTGTTACCCGTGAGGGTACCCGGGCTTTGACATGTAGATATTATCAGGCATTTGGGTCGTGGGCCCACCCCCTTTGCCTGTGCACTCCTATATCTGCTGCAATAGCATCGATTGTGCCTGTTGCCTAGTCCAGGGTTTGCTGTCATGATATTGCTTCTGAGTTGTGTTTTAGACATGCTTGATAATTAAATAATTTATTGTATAATGCATTGAGCCTTAACCTCCATGGCTACCACTCACTGAGAGCCTTGTGCCAATTCTGCAAGGATGTTGATGGAATACTGTGAGCTCTCCATGTAGTACCCACCTAGATCATCCACATTGAAGGCTGCCTAGTGAGTAGGGCTCATCTTCATTAGTGCGTGTCACTTAAATAATCCCGTTGGCTAAAAATGAAAAAAAGGTATTAACTATCCTAGAGTGGAGTAAATATTGCACTCATTATACGTCAGAGTAATCATGTGCCAAGATATTAAATTCCTTTAAAGCCCTCAGAGCCTATTAAGGTGCGGTTTTGGACTCAGGATCTGATTGCCAAACACCCCATATCCTGAACCGTGAAACGCTGCGGATTAAGTCATTTAAGTAGGAGAAAGTGAAGTCAGATTCCTTGCCTCAAACAACGGATGACACTCAGAATACCAACTAGCAATCAGTGGGGAAACCGTATGTCAAACCTGTCCTCTGTGATTCTTCAAAGCTGTATTGAGAATTAAAAATGTCATCTTATAACTTCTTTGAAGAAATTAAAGACTTTGACACAAATCCCTTGAGCACTCCAAACATGAGGACCTGGAAGGCCCAGAACTGGGTTTCAATAACACTAACCCAGAAGGTAGTCAGACAGCGACTTCGGATGTAGTTGTCACATCCCATAGACAACCAATTCAGAAAGGTTGATAATGGATTTTATTGCCGCCATGCTTATCTTGATGGTGCTTCAGATTGTCCTGCTTCATGACAAGTAGCCAATGGAAGATAAGGCTGATCATATTTAGAAGTTTTTGAAGGCCCTGGTGTTGATTTTTGAATAGGCCAGCCAAGAAGCTGGCCGTCTCAATATCAGTTTCAGGCTTTCTAAGCCACATCAACTAAAGTAGATTGTTATAAACCCCCAGGCGTGGTTGGATCTAGGATAGCCTCTAGGATTTTTTTAAATTTATTTTCATTTAAAGTAAAGCAACAATAATATATGGACACCATACTGTCACAGCTGCACAGTACAGTACATCTTTTGTTCCCCCATCCTTCCCGTTATATACCCTCATTTCCACATATGTAACGGTCCATGAGATAAGCACATCATGTTTTGATCTTCTATTTGTATGCAATCTTACCCCATTATGGTCCTCTCCCTCCTGTGACCCTTTTTGTTTCGCCCGGTATTGTGTCCTTCTATCTTCGCTGTATCTAGCCAGTACCTCCAGGATCCCAAGTCCCCAGATCTTCTCAAACTTTTTTTTGCAACCCCTGCCCCTGTATACCTCCTGCTCTAGCATTTTACAGTGTCCCATACCTACTTCCAATTGAGAAGCCTCACATCCCCACTTCTGGGCGATATCTCCCATGTTCACCAGAATCATCTGATATATCCTAAGCTCTGAAGGCCCCTATATACCCAACAGGGCTGACTAAGGTGTCAGCTCAATGGCAGCTCCAACTTCCTCCTAATGGATGTTGTTACTTGTTCCAAAAATGGCGTATCCCAGGGTGGTGCCACCAGATGTGAATAAATGTGCCTTCACTACTACACTTCTGGAGACAAAGAGCGTTCCCCGCCCTCCCACCTCTAGGATTCCTGAACTTTACTTCTAGGACAAATTGCAACTTATGCTCTGTATAATTTATTATTCCTTTATGAGATCCAAATGGAAAGATCACAGTTGATCTGCTGACGTATGATGTTCAAACTGAGCAGAATATTCTTTGAGGAAGATCTGATCTAGTGAGCCTGTCATTATGCCATGGCTGGTTTTCCCTGCAGAGCAGTGAAAAGTGAAGATGGATTGGAATTACTATCAGGCACGCTTGCTGCTGGCCGTAAGAAGACTGTAGCACTGTTGTGTGGGCCGCCCGCAGATCTTTCGCTCTCGCAAAAGGAAGAGAAAAAGAACATTGGCAAAGCCAAAAAATGAAAAGCACACATGAAAGCAGTCATGGACCTAGCATCATCTTTATTAGAGACAACTTCCATGCAGCTGCATACACGTACAAGGCAAAACTGCCAATGGATACAGTGGGCTGACCCAGTGCCCTCATGCCACATTCAGTGTTAGACAGAAGGAAAATGTGAATGCCACTGCAAGAAGAGGGCTGACTGAAAACCCCTTCATGCATCTATGTAGATGTATACATTTTTATAAAAAAACATTTTAGAAAACATGAGACAGATGAAAGAACTAAAACTGTCTCTTGGCGAGGCCCGAAAAAGTGAAACTCTGCAATTCTAGTTATCCTTGTTCCTTCTTTACCTTGTTTTGCCCCAGAGCACAAATGTATGCTAAGAAGCCAATGCAGGAATTGCTGTGCTGGGCCAATGTAAATTATTTGATTTCTTTGAAGCAGGAGGTTTTAAGAAATGTATTATGACAATGACAATACACCAACAATCATGATTATGGCCGGGAGAGCCTTAAAATGTGGGACAGACCTCTGTATTGTTGGTTGTCGACTCTGAGTTTATGGTATGATTCACAGACCAATACTCTGCACTAGACATATTCGCCAAGGAGCCCTGAGAAAGCTAGTGGTAGTATTAGTAATTTTTATCATGACAAATGGAGAAGTGTGAGAGGAGACTTGCATAGCAGTGTTTAATTTGAGCAGGTGCTTGCAGATGGGGCACACCAGAACTCATTTCTGGGGATCAGCAGTTATTTTTCTTGAACAAACTTTGCTCCAGAGCAAGAGAGGAAAAAACACAAAGGGAGGAAGAGACAAACAGAAACACAGTCACATAAGGAGAAAAATAACCTGAGCGAGTGAAATGTAGGGCAAGGGAGTGTCTGGGGTGATTAAAAGAGGCGTGAATTGGAATCCAGACTAGTAGCTTTGGCATTCAGCACTCTGACCCTCATAACACCGGCCGCTGACCTTTGGACAAATATTTGTGCCCCCATCACTTATTCTTTTACACAGTAAGCCCTGGGGCAAGGAAACGCCAAAGTTGTGAGAGATGTAAGGTGGGATTGTGTATTGTATCCTGTCCTCTTGGATATAAGTACGCTCCAATATGCCAGCAACGTTGTCACTAGGGGTGGGTGTAAATCAAATAATTCTGTGTAGCATAATCAAGAGTAATTTCCTAAGAATCCAGAGAGATTACACCTTAATTACACAGGAATGGTAATACTGTGTTTAGTACTATGTCTTAGTGCATAAGTGCTCCCATAAGTGTAAAGTGGCCCGGAGGATGAATTTTGTGCCAAGAAATAGTGCTAAATGTAACAGACGTGAATACCGAGCAGCCGCTCACGCTTGCTATGCATGCTCCTGCTGTCGAAGTTTGCCCCAACTTCCTACCAGCATTGAACTCTATTTTCGTAGCATAAACTGCACCCTTGCATCCAAACGGACGCAAAGATAAATGTGCTCTCGTGGCAGGATTTATTCACCCAATTTACTCTTAAATATGCAAAGAGGAGTATTTATCAGTAATTATCAGTAATTCTTTGTCAAAGAGTAAAGTGGAATTACAGAGATCACTCAGGAGTAATTGAAATGTCACCCATCCCTAGTGATGTCCTTCCTCTGGATTAGCTACACCTGTATTCAGCCAAGAAAAAAGGGTTAATCTGCAAAGGACCAACATTAAGGCATTTGAAAAATGTTAGTTTAATGAATTGATATGTGGGGCCCAAGGGACCATGGCGAACTGATGAGTAAATGTATATGTGACCACTATAGTACACAGAGTCAAAGAACTCAGTTATAACAAATGTTGTTTATTTTTATAAGTCTTATTGGGGCTCCTCTATAACTCCTTTAATGAAGGTGTACTCCATTGAAGATCTGCTCATTGGTGCAGTAATGTGTGTTTTTTTTGTTCAAGTCTCATATGAAGGGGGTTTTACACCTCTGTACATCGACTTCTTGGAACTAATTTGGCTAGATTGTATTCTTTTCAAGAGCTGTAATAGTACCTGGTAATTTCTGTTTAACAAGAGTAATTCCTTGACCACTCCTAGCACTGGGCCATGAATACATGTGCCACATTTGTAAGTTTTAAAATCATATTAAAAAAAAATACTGTGATGTGTATGTCATATGTTTCCAAGGGCGTAGCTTGGTCAGCAAGACTTGGTGGCAGAGGGTGAGCTTCAGTTTTCACGACATACACGCTGGCATATCATGTTAATCATTGTATGACATGCAGCACAAGAGGGTTACTTAAAGGTCACTGGAAAGGGAAATGAGTGTGGATTGTGAGGCAGTATTTAAAACACAGTATTTTGTAAAATAACAGTGTTTTAAGACCATCACAAAGTGTGTGTGCGTTTGTTTTTGTCCACGTGAGTATTCAAAAATTCCAAGTGAAATCCAACAGACACCTTCCCATATCTGACTGAAAGCTCCTGTACCCAACTATTTGTTAAACAGTACATTTATCAAAAAGGTACAACACCCCAAACAGCCCCCTGAAGCTATGCCCCTGTATGTTTACATGGTTGTTTTAAGCTTTGCATGAATTACATAAAAATACATAAATCTGTTTCATTCCAGACATAACTAGTGTAACAGAGTTCTGACAGTTCAGTAAGTGTCCATGCTCAAAATTACAGTTGACCAGCAGGAAATGGTTTTCACTGAGTCCCATTACAACCCAAACAGTTGTGAATATTGGTTTATAAATGTTCCACAAAAATAAATGTGGAAGTTCTGCCAGTTAGAAAATATCAATTAAAACCAATAGATGCCATTAGGCACTAATTGCAAGTTCTAAACTATAACTATGATGAGCTGCAATATTCTGTATAGGAAGTTCTCTTTCCAAAACCTGTATTCGACCTAGTGGACACGGTAAACCACAATAGACCACACTCATATTTGGCCATCTGGAATTTTACTCTGTGCTGTCTCTTGTTCAATAAAATCATTAATCATTAATCAAAATAAGTAACAACTATTTAATTGTTACTGGAATGTGGTTCCATGCATTTACCACACTTGCATATCATAACTCCGCATACTTAAGTCACTCCTTCTCTAGAAGAAGCCTGTTTCCATTACTGTGTGTAAACTGTATGGTATTAGATTGTCTGGCCCTGTCCAGCCACCTTGTTCTTAAGGCACACCTCAACTAGGTGAAGCTTGTTTACTCCAGTACTGGAACTTTCATAGATTCACATGCTTGAATCATTCCCCATTGTGGAGATGGGAGACTCCCATCTCGACGACGGGGAATGATTCAAGAATGTGAATCTACGAACTAATCCAATACTGGAGAACTGAAGTTACAGGTAAGTAACTTATTTTCTTCCTCCACTGTGTTTAAACCGTGAGGTGATTCAATGGCTAGCATTTTTCTGCACTTTTAAACTCGACCCAAAGGTGTTGGAGTGCTTTACCTGAGCACCAGTTACACAAGGATACATTCATTTTGTTTCTTAGGCACTAGGAGATTAAGTGATTTGCCCAGAATTACAGGATACTGAGCCATGGGCAGCTCTGGTTGTAACGCCTCAATATCTCCCATCCAGCATCTCTCTTGACCTCTTTCCAGATTATATAGATTTAAGTTTGCAATGCAACATTTTGATTGTTCCTGCAGAAAAACACTTTCAAACATGCCTTGGCAACCAAGCATACTTCCAAAACCGGACCCCACAGTAGAAATTGGACAGAGGTATGGACTCAGTAACCTGGACGTAGCCAAAGTCAAGAAGCTGTACAACTGCGGTAAGTGCTCACCTCTTGTAAATAAAGATAACAGACACGTGTAGGAGTGGGCCTTCTTATTGTTGTGCTAACATATCAAAGTGTGGGATTGTGTTCTGGCCAGTCCTCTACATCACTCCTGATCTATGAATTGGGCTCAGAACAAAAGGGCAGTGTGTACTAAGGCAAACATGGTCTCCCTCATAAAAGCTTGTATTAGCTGACTGCAGCAAAATCTAAGCAGCATCAGTGGTGGGAGCGAGTCTGCAGGTGTCCTTGGTTCCTTGTGATGGCTGTCTACTTCAGCCAAAGCCAGACGTTTCCACGTACACAGTGGAAGTTTGTTAAAAATGGGCAGCTTTCACTTTGTGGATGGTCACCGGCTGTTCTGGTGAGGCAGTAACCATGGGAGGTTTCAGGCAGCACTTCTGATTCCAGGAGAGGTCACAAAGCTTTTGTCTATTACATTATGAGTTGCAAGGAGGGAAGTTGCCCCTTTCGGTGCCACCTTTCTCCAGTAACACGTAAAGAGCTTGCATTTTGTGTGTGCATTGGGACTCACAGCAGCAGTCACCGAAGGCATTCAATATTAATATGTAGCAAATACTAACTTAGCATACTCAAAGTCAGCTACAAGGTGTAGCAGTGTCTTTGTGAATGTAAAGTTACTTCCTAAAGCCAGTGGGACATCTATCCAACAGTGGCATGGAGGTATGTTGGAGACACGGACAAGGAGAACCAGGGATGATGAGGTGTGAAGGTAGAGGACAATAAAACACATAAACCTCCTCTGAGTGGCTACATAGTACTTATAACTCTGACCACGTCAAGTGCCCTCCCAACAAGGTACCTGTACTCTTCAGGGTGCACTGTTCTTGACTCACCAGGAGGTCATGAATCAAATATGTTAACTGTCCAGCTGTTTCCTATATATTGAAGTATTTCCAGTTAGACTCAACGAATTGATCAAATAAGTGTGGCCTCCATCTTCTCACATGCCATGATAATTTAATTTCGAAAATAAAGAAACCTTTAACACGGCCATCAAAAGAGGTACTAAAACTGACCACTACGTTAGCTTTCAAGATCACACAGGTGCAGTGTTGAAGTGTAAAAGTCTGAACAGATGCTTGATCATGTGTGTGAAGTACTCCTTTACATAGTTGTGTTCTCTTGTAGGGCATTTCCAAGATAATCATGAGCGCTGAATAGTTCCGCCTGCCTGTGGGGACCATTGTTCTGAAATTGTCTTAAGTGCTGATGTTCGCCTTTCTTCAGGAAGGCCTGCAAAGTCACTTAAGAATGTCAATATGCAGCCTAAAGGAGAGGCTACAAATGCCAACATTCTTCATCCTACATGGTTGAAAAAAGGTACTGTAAAGTAAATATGCATTTAAATGCATAAATATTTTAAAGATTTCACAGAAAAAAATCGTGCACAAACCTTTTTGCAATGTTATATAAGGATGAAGGAATGCAGGGCAGTGTAGCCCATAGGCTGCCATTATACAGAATCAAAATAAAGGTGTGCCTTTAAGAGCGGATGGTCCTTCCATATCCCATCATGCTTAGCAAGAAGCAGTTACCTCAGTTCTTTTTTCCAGCTCCTTCTGACAGGACCCTGAAGCATTGAGCTCCACCTATTTATAGTTTTTTTCACAAAAATTTCTGATCAAATCATTTTGCTGCATCGTATTTACAAAGTGGTGCAATGCTTGCAATATGAACGAGGGCAACCCACTTGCACCACAAGTTCTAGGCTGGTGTAGGCAGATCAAGCAGTTAGCCCGCTGATCAAGAGGTAGACAGGGTCCCATTCCATGGAGGCACCTAGAAGGAGTGAGAGGGGAAGGGAGGAAGGGTGGTGGGTCCCCAAGTATACTGGTGCATGCCGTGAGCCGGTAACTTGAGTACAGGGTGGGGAGGCAGTGGGGGGCTCCCAATCCTCCCCACTAAACCCTGATTGCCAGAGCCTAGGTCAGGCGAAGGCCAGCTGGGTGCACCCTACTCACTCTCTGGGGAGGAATCCCTTGAGGCTGTGGGCCTGTCGATACAGTCCCTTCCGATCCCAGGCAGCAGCTCTGTTCTGAGCGCTGGCAGTCTGTATGGTTTGGGGAGTCACCTTAGCAGGTGGCTGCCCAGAGGCCCAGCCAGCAGGCGGACTGAGGGTGTCTCGGCCAGCCAAGCACTCCATGGACGTCCTGTCCACACGCAGCTCTGGAGCAGCCTGGGCCACCCAGTCAGCAACCGTAGGATGCCAACATCTTGGCTGCACTTAGGGCCTGATTTCTACTTTTTTAGCGCTGCATTTGCGTCATTTTCTGTCGCAAAAGCGGCACAAACGTACAAAATTCAATTTTGACGCAAATGCGGCGCTTAAAAAGTATAAATCAGGCCTTAGAGCGCTGACCCGCCCGAAGCAGGAACATCCACATGTGAGGGGTATCTCCAGGAGGTGAAGCCGATGGTCAGGAGACCTGTGGGTTCGATAGCCCCAAGCAGAGTCAAGGATGAATACTGATGCAGGGATTGGACTCGGCATCTGTTCACAGAGTCTGCCATCTTGCGTAGTCAGACCATGGCCCGGCATGAAAAACTATTTTATATCTCAGCACATCATCACACATTACAATATTTATCTCAAACATACATTGCACAGGAAGCAATTCTCTTTGTTTTGTTATTTTCACTGTATGGTTTTTTTTCTGGTTTTAGTGAGGACTACCCACTGCTTTTTTTCTTGTTTTCATCCCCAGTGTTTTTGTTTTTTTTTACCTCTGCTACTTTTTAAATTGTTCTTTTTTCCTATTGGGTTTCCATTAATGTTCAATTCCCATCGTATTTCCCTTTATGGATATTGCCATTGTTTTCTCCATCTGTCTCTTATCCATTGTTTTCTTTCGTTTAAAAAAATGTTCTGGCTTTAATGTGCTAGCACATGTAAATACAACCATGTACAAATACTGTTTACGTATGTTAGCACATTAAAAGGAAACCTATTGGCTTTGCCAAAGCTTGTTTCAAAACTGTTTTTGAAGTCCAAGTTTGGCAACCTCTAGCTAAAGTACCTTTATTTTGATGCAAATCTCAATACGCTTTCCAGCGGTAACAATGTTGAGGTGGAAGTGCATTTCCAGAATGTCTTCTTTCATGTTTCCCATCATATGTCTGTCCGCTGCTGATTGGTTGCTGTCTTTCATTAGATCTCTGCAGCACCCTGCTGTCTGATAAACAGGGATCCTTTTCAGCACCCAAGCCTCCGGAGAAGTACAAAAATAGAGAAGACTGCCAGTGGCTGATCCGTCTTCCATCAAACAAGGTGACTTCACACGTTTAGATTCCTTCATTTTTATGTTTTCAGAGACTCATTTAGCGTTTGGAAGAGTGAAAAACCCATTGTAACAAGAGGCAGTGGTTGGTCGTGACTTTTCAGAGATTCAACACAAATGTCAATGGATGAGTCTGATTTCCCGCATCTTGAGAAGTTCATTGAGGTCCACAGACTGAAACAGAGAGAGAAACATAGTTGAACTGAACGGTACATGTATTTACTATTGCATTCACCAGTGGAGCTATGTAATGTCTGGTGTTTGGACTGGCTAGAATGGATTCCTTTGTTGAGACAATACAGCCTAGAGCAACCACAGGACTTTGGGTACAGGTGGCTAAGTCAAGGGCATGCACTTAGCTCTGTCTTTGGTTGACGGTTGTCTTGGTGGATCGGCGTTAGAGTTATCAAAGTTTCCTTCTCCTTGGTGAGTGAGATGATTGTCCCCAGATGTTTCTTTGGGTGAACTGCAATGTATGATAAGGAGCCACTTACACAACAGTCATAAAAATATCAAAGAAACTGCAAACACAGCTCAAGGCTAAGATTACAGCAGGTACCTAAGCAGAAGCGACAACAGTGCAGCACACCAAGGCACACCCAACGAGAAGAGGAAATTGGTTAGTCTATGCCTCTTCTCCTGGAGATGCTCCATTGATCACCTGGATCCCGCAAAGGATCATCTCATACTTCCACAGCCCTTCACTGAACACACTGCCTTGCAGCAAGCTTTTGTGGAGCAGTAGGTCATCACTGTCGTGATGGCCCTTGGGACACGTAGTTCCGTTAGTCTTGTCACATGTTGCTAACTCTGTAGCCCTTTATGGTGGTGGAAAAGATTAGAGGTCTATGTTGGACTGTCCCAACAGGCGGTGGGACATTTCGTTTTGCTGGTAGTGTCAAGCTCACCCTCGGGCTCCACACTACTTTAGGGCCAGAAAGCCTTCAGTTGTAAATGTTGGCAGCAATGCAGGTGATTCTGGTGGCTCCTGGGACACACAGTTATGCCATTTGATTAAGCCTCTTCAATTGAAAGTGGCACAGTCTGATCACTGCTAAAGGGGAGCTGAATTAGTCGATGCCATAGCAATTTAATCCCTAATCATTGTTAATGGAAACCCAGCTTGATACAACTACGTCCCAATCATAGGAGTAAGCATTACTAACATGGCCTGTGCCAAGCCTCTGTTAAGCCTTAACCCCTGTAATATTCCTTCCAGGCACCAGAATGGGTATTTCAATGAAGTCTGCTGACTTCTGCGCATCACCCCACATATGGTCAAATTTGGCTTATCGGCAGTATTCAATATGCTTTTCTTGTTTCCATAACGTTCATGTCATACCTGTTTTTGTTTCTACCAAACCAGATTTCTTTGCAGTTCGATGACTTTGATGTCCAGCTCACCACAGATTGTTCTGCTGACTTCATCAATGTTTACGATGGAGACAGCACATCATCCCCAGTTCTACTGAAGAAGGCCTGTGGGAAGTTGGATCTCCCGCCGCTTCTGTCTTCTGGAAGCATGATGCTGGTGGAGTTTGTCAGTGATGGGGCTGGCTCAGCCAGTGGTTTCACAGCCTCCTATAGGACAGGTAAGCTGTTCTTTCTCTAGCATTGTATTTCAAGTCACCCTTTGGGAGCGGACCTCCCTGCTGTCTCATTGTTTCTGGATGCTGCTTAGTTTTGTTCTATGGAGTTATTTTCCCTTGCTGCATTTTGTCGTTTCCTTGGTAAACAAATGTAATCTTTTTGTTATTGTCCCATCTTCTAGCAGTGCCATGTGACAGCACCTACACTACGGACAGTGGTATCATCACCTCACCTGGGTACCCCCAGCAGTACCCCAATAGCATTGACTGTGTCATGGCCATTCTGGCTCCAGCAGATTACAAGGTATGTGCAGCACAATCTGGCAAGAAGTCGTTAGGCATTTTAAACACTTGCTTAAGATAAAAGCAGATTAAAGTATTTATGTGCATGCATACATCCTACATACACTTAGACACTAATATGCAGGACAGGTAATGCAGCAGGCTTAAGGTGCCACCTCATGGTGGCATCAAATAACAGAAAAAGGTCTGAAAACGTGCCACTTTTTACAGAGAGCATTCTAGAGTTAAAATATCAATTTGCTTGGATTGAACCTTTCCTGCAGACATGCGACAAGCAGTTTATTCAATATGTCTCTTTCCATACACTACACCTCTTTTCAGTTATTTTTCTCATTGATTTATTTGACTGCTTCCAGACATCGGAAAATCAGCATTGCTATGGGAATCGCAATAACGTGTAACTAGGGAATATGAATCTGCTGGAAATGTGCAAATCATGCAGTATCTGTCTTCCAATTTCTAAGCGTTAGGTCCACTTTGATTTGTTCTTACTGAATATTATAGTTCAGAAGTCTTTCCAGGCTGTCTAGTTTATTTCAAAGTAAAGATTGTGTGCCTACTCTGAGTTCATCCATATATTGTACATTAAGCAAATAAATGATTGCATGCCACTTCCTAAAGTAAAGGGGGACGAAGCTGTCCCCTCATAACAACATGGTGCATGATTTGCAGCAACAAGATTTGTGAGGGCGGACAAGCATGGCTGATGCCCTGTGTCAGATTCTGGGCTCCATTTTATGACTGCATTTCACTAAGTTTCAGCACAGCTAGACAGTATATACTTTCACCAGATAAAAGCTGAGATATGTACTAGCATAGGTAACAAAGACTAGGGTGGTAATTAAAAGATGTGCACAAGTGGTTGAAAGGAGTGTGTTAGTTGTTGGTATGATTAATGCACTAGTTTGTAGAGGATCATGGGGAGGAGAGGGTGTAAGTGTGAGTGCACTTGTGTTTGTGTTCATGGTGGTGGTAGTTGGGAATACGAAGGTGTTTGTGGTTGAGATCAGCATAGTGCTAGTGTAAGTAATGGGGAGTTGGCCTACTCCTGGAACCCTCATTCTGCCAATAGTCTTTAGTAATTGGGCTTGGCTCTGTTTGAGGGTGGAACAAAGGTGGATGTTGGGGTGTGGGTACTGGCCTAATTAAATGGTTTGTGAAGGGAGTACTCTCTCTGCTGTGGAAAGTGTTGTGAGCTGGAAGGGCTGTACTTACAATGATCCTGTATTTCACAGATCTCATTGTCCTTCACCCAGTTCGAACTTGAACCCTTCCCTGAATGTGGCAATGACTACCTGATTATCAGCGACGGGAGCCGCTCCACCTCTCAGCCAATAGGCAAATACTGTGGCAAGATGCGAGTCCCAAAACTGGTCTCCACCGGAAACGTGCTGTTGTTGCAGTTCCACAGTGACATCTGGGTGAGCAATGCAGGCTTCAAGGCGGAATACTCCTTCGGTAAGTTTTAGGGTAAAGGTCAGACTCGAGTAATGAAAGTTTAGCTGAACTCTGAACCATAATGCTTGTGGGGAACACATTTGGATGACATTTCATTAGGTCAAAGCTAATGAGACATATTTTGATATGGGTGGGAGATTATCCATCCGATAACGTGGTGTACTTAACTACTTCCGCCTAGGTGGAAGTTGAAAATCCACCATGTTTACGAATGTCTACCAAGGTGACAGGAATTCGGTAACAAAGTGGCTGTGTCTGGCATGCGAGGAACAGCTTTGGTGGAGAAACAATTAAATGCAAAGTCCACCAGTTCACGTGGAAACTTGAGATTTACCTCTAGTAAGGGGTGCGCAGTTAGGGATCACTGTAGTAGTCTGTCTAAAGTGCTGGGGTGTAACACAGCCAGTATATACATTTTATATAGGTTGCTCCACCTGATGCTATAGCTAACTTGTTCATATGAAAGTTGTCCATTTGAACAAGTTAATTACAGCATCAAGGCCAAGGGAAAGTGAGGGGGTCTGCACCAGCACTAGCATCAGACTGCATCCTATTGTAGACACATCCAGGGTGTAAAAATTAGAACTTTTTAGTAAATTTAAACTGGGCTCTGCTTTACTTTTTGTTAGAACAGGTGACTTCTTTGTGTGGAGTTAGTCTTTTTTAAGTGATATGTTTATGACGCCAACTACACGACAACAGCACAGAAAAGTATTATTTCCTCAGAATGTATTCATTAGTGTTGCTATCATAATCATTTCATTCTCCAACAGAATGAGGCAAACATCTCGCTGGTGAATACCCCTCTGCATCTGTCTGTGTGTGGCGGAAACTCTACCGGAAGCGGAAGTGATATTTATTAAGACATTTCAGGTCTTGGGGCTCAAGCCAATAGATAAAGTCATCTACATGAGGACTTCCATCATGTGCACAAGTTTTTAAAAGTAAAGAGGTGAGCAACCTCTGTCTAGCAGCATCTCCAGACATATGACTCAAAGATACCCTGTTATATAAGACACCCTTGGTGATAGTCCTCCAAACTCTGCCTTCAACCCTCCTGTTTTGCTAAATAATTTTTTGTTAGCTTGGGGTCTGTGCACTTTATCACTGCTAACCAGTGCAAAGGTTCTTGTGCTCTCTCCTAAAGACATGGAAAAACTGACCTACAACCAATGGCATATTTAATTACTTGTAAGTCCCTAACGAATGGTACTTCATGTACCCAGGGCCTGAAGCATTCATTGTGTCACCCACCAAAGTAGCTCTTTAAAACATGTCTCAGGCCTGCCACTGCAGCCTGCAGTGCGGTTTTAAACTGCTATTTTGACCTGGCAAAATAATCCGTTTTCCAGGCCTACACCTTTCTTTTTAATACTTATAAGTCACGTCTAGGATAGGCCCCTAAATCTCCTTGGGCAGAATCCATAGTATTGAAATAGTAGGACATGTGGATTTAGGTTTTACGTGTCCTAAGAGTGAAAAACTCCCAAAGTGATTTTTTCTACTATTGCAAGGATTATCTCTCTCATAGACTAACATTAGATGACCTTATTACCTTAATAAGTAGAACCTTAAGTTTTGGAGCTGGTAGGAAAATTATGTTTGCACCTAAATGAATTGTAATTTAAAATCCTCTTTCATGGTACAGTTGAATTTTAAGTCAGAATTCTGGAAAGGTCAATGTTAGAAAGTTTGCATTTTCTGTGCCAAACTAGTGTGCCTTACTGCCAGTGTCCTGGGTCACATGTCTGTGAATGGCTTTCCTGCTATAGGATGTGTATTTCTCCTAGACAAGGAGAAAACATTGGCTTAGGTGTGATAGGATGGCAGGGAGCAGTTATGCCCTGCTCTAAGTTACACTTCAAAAAACCTTGCCTGTAGCACATATAAAGGACCTGACATTAGTCTTTTGTCACCCCAGACATTTTGGAGCCAAACCCAGGAAGGGTAAGGGAGTAGTCAAGGTGTTGCTTTCAAAGAAAGGCTGGCACAGTAGATAACAAGTGGCACTCTCAGACCTCAAATTAGATCACTTCTGAATCTATGAAAGATCCAGGAGGAATGTCCAGCTACCCCACAGCTGGACGATCTACCCTGCTGCCCTGTTACTGAAAGGACTGCCCTGCTTCCTGAAGAAGGAATACTGGGCCTGCTCCTTGAACCCAGGACCACCAGAGTGACACCAAGGACTAGGTGGCTGGGCTCCTGTGTTAGGTTCATGGACACAACAAGATCCAGATATCCTGCAACATACCTGCCTGCTGGTCTCTGCTGGAGTGAGTCCTAGCCCCCAAATGGTGTCCCCGAAGTCCTGAACCCTTGGTGTGGTATTAAAGTGGCCTCCTCCTAAAATCGAAAACCTGGGACTTAGAGCATTTTTTAGAAGCCCCAGGTTTTGGAATTTAGGATAATCAAAAACTGCCCTGGGACTTGACAGGAGACTGGGATCTACCTGCAAGCTTATCCGATGTAGGTGCTTCAAAGGTGGGGTTGGCTTCCCTGCAGCTCCTGCTTTGTTCTTTTCCACAGCAGCAAATCCCTTTTAGCAGGACCTCTCAATGACGGTATCTGGCCTCGTGGAGCCCTCTTTGGCTACAGCCTCGTGCTGCTAGGGTATTTCGAGCTCCAGAAAAACTTTTTAAGGTAGAAATCGTCACTGGGCTCAACAATGACCATCACTCATCAACGATACAAATGATGGGCTCCTTGACCAGAAAATCCAGCTTTTCCAACAACCAAGACTTTGTCCATCGGCTCCCCATCATCGATGACAGCTTCTGATACAGCCTGGTGCCTTGACCAGCTAAGACTCTACCTTAATTGCTTAATACCTTTCATCTGGGAGGGGACGGTGTAGGTTTTTTGACTGTTGCTGCTGGTTTTTACACACATTGTGGTGCAGGCTCACATTTCCTCTGATCCTCTCTTCACACCAGGGACAGAAGTTGATGTTGAGCCTTTTTAAGAGCGCTCTCCTCATGCCACTGAATGAAACAGTTTGAAAAGCCACCTGCTGTGCTGCCTCATGCAGGCAGCACAGTAGGAATTAAGGAGTGGTGAATACGCCATACTGCACAATTGTAACTGCTTATATTATGGTGTTAATTAAGTAGGTTTTGTTAAAACAAGTGCAAATAAAAATACCATGGCATTAATATATGCAGATGCTCAGAGTACAAGTGCTATTTATTACCATAGAAATGGTAGAGTAGGGGCATCATGACTTACTCGAGTCTTTACCACTTGTTAGTCATGGCATTACTGCCATTCAACAATGGTAGTAAATAGTATATTACCCTATGTGCACCAGCATACATAGGCCCTGATTTAGGAAAGGTGGTGCTGCATCCAATGCTGTACTACTTTTCTTGCACCCCCACCGTCACCATGTGTGCACCGTATTTATTGTATTGCACACCATGGTATAGGGTAGGGGCAATAGCATCAACATTCATGATGCTATTGATGTACTCTGCAAGATTAGCGCCAGCATGTTAGTGCTAAACCTGTAGAGTACATAGGGGCTCATTGTAAACAACGGTAAGCCTCCTTTTAACGCGTGCTGTGTGCAGGCATTAAAAATAGCTGACAAAAATGGTGCAGTGGAATCTCAGATTCCACTGCTCCATATCTGCAGTCGTCCTAACAGGGATCGCCCCTTGCATGCATTACACCTGGAGCAGGCATAATGTGATGCAAGGGGTTACAAAGTGGCGCAATGCTTGCATTGAGCTACTTTGTAAATATGGCACGGAAAATTTGGCCTTGTTGCGCCACGCTAATGTGGCACAAGGTGGCGCTAGGTCTTCTTAAATCTGGACCATAGTTTATATATATCCTGTATATAAAAATGCATCTGTGTGTTTGTGTGTGTGGGTGTGTATATATGCATATATATGTGTGTGTTGGGGGATGTGTTTATACATATACCTGTGTGTGTGTATGCATGTGTGTAGATATAGATATGTGTGCCAATACATAAATGTTCATATGTTCACCGTTCATATGAAAAGCCTAAATACGTAGTTAGCTACACCAACATTCTTGGAATGAAGAAAGAAACACAGAGGTGAAAACATAAAATGAAAAACAATGGGAGGAAAACGTGGTGAAGATGTTATTAAGAAACATTCTGATATGTTTTGTCTCCTAGTGAAATCGCTATGAAGCTTACTGGATGAAGGACATTCACAGAGAAGATGAAAACGTTGTTTCGACCATCAATGAGCGTTGATGAAGAAGCCCTCTCTCCTCAGGATGCTGGGTCTGATGAATGACATCTCTCTAAACGCCAACACGAGCGGTTTAATCCCAAGCCGGGATCTTTAATATTCAAGGGCTGACACGGGAAAAATACAGTCCAACGTTGACCTGTTGATTGCAGAGATGACAGGCGCACAATGCACGCCTAGACCCAAAGCTGATCTTCACATCCCTCCCTCGAGCATTTACATAATTCTTCAAGCCACCTTGGAGGGTACAGTTCAATGTGAACATACTCCCTTGTGTGCCAGGTGCCCCTATCAGGATTCTTAATTTAAATGCCCTGGCAGACACTAGATTACAATGCGCACCACAAAAGACTTATATAAGTACATTAATTATTTATTTAATATGTAATATGTAATGAGGTGTTAAATGTATTTCAACCGACCTATTCTGTTCTATTTAATTATTCCAGTGAATTAACGTTTTCGTTTTGTTGTCTTTGTCTTCCTAAATGCTAATAAAACTGTGTATAGCTGAAAATGCAATGAATTTCTCATTCTTCCAGAAGCGCTCTGCAGCTTGCACTTTGATGGCTCTGCATTAGACCTCTAAGAGGCTTGGGAAGGGGAGTCGAGAGGATGCTAAGAGGGTACATTTTAGGGTGTAGCAAGATGCTGCTCGAGGAACAGTGGCACTGGAACTATTTTAAAAGTTGGGGTTCTGGCCCTCAACTTCACATTACTAATGTAATATACATGGTAAAAATGAAGCGCTAAGAGAAAGTGTTCTAAATGAGCCAAGAACATTCACCACGAGGGTGGAGGAGAGAGCCAAGGGTCCAGTGGTGTATGTTGAAGTACATATTCCACATATGCGGCTAAAGTGTGGCAGTATTTTATTTACAGAGAACACGTTCTTCATCAAAACTGCCTCCGTGTAACTGAACCACTGCAAACTCAGGTTTTGAAAAGAATGCAGTTTTGTTTGCTTTTTAAACTTATGATGGTGTCCTGAAAAGTCAGAACTTGGGAGCTGTGGAGTCATAACTCAAATTGACACAGCACTATGAGCCTTTGGCCTCCAGATACACAGGTCCATTGTCAACCACCACCAGTGACCTCTAATTTGGCTGCTGTGACTGCTTCGGTGTTATTGGACACATCACGGAAACCTCCTCGCCATCCTGATACATCCAAAACTGAGGTTCTCTTGTACAGGATTTCCGTGTACAGTCATAAGCAATGAATAGTCCCTCCCATGTGCAGGGACCCCGGAGCATTTCTTTAATCTATCTTCTTAAGCGGAGAATCTCGCCTTTCTTCATGAAGGCCTGTGGAGACACTTAAGACTGAGACAGATAATGCATCCTATATGCCTAGGCTACAAAGACTCAAATCTTCATCATGAAGTCAAAAAGGGCAAATATATTAAAATTGAGGATTGTTAGACTTTTCATCCTTGGCGTAGTTCCCCTAAATGTTTGCCTCTGTTTCCCAGGTTGTTGATGTGTGCTGGACTCTGTTTTTGCTGTTTTTGTTACTCTGGGCACTTTACCACTGCTATCCAGTGCTAAAGGGCGATTGCTCCTGTATAAAAATGTGTATGTAATTGGCTCTCCATGATTGGCATATCTGACTTACTGGTAAGTCCCTAGTACAGTGCACTAGAGGTGCCCAGGGCCTGTAAATCAAATGCTACTAGTGGGCCTGCAGCACTGGCTTTGCCACCCACATTAGTAGCCCTTTAAACATGGCTCAGACCTGCCACTGGAGTGTCTGTGTGTGCAGTTTTAAACTGCCCATTCGACTTGGCAAGTGCAGGCCTAAACCTTCCCTTTTCTTACATGTAAGACACCCCTAAGGTAGGCCCTAGGTAGCCCAATGGGAAGGGTGCACTGTATTTTTAAGGTAGGACATATACTAATGTGTTTTATATGTCCTGACAGTGAAATGCAGCCAAATTTGTTTTTCACTGTTGCAAGGCCTATCTCTCTCTTAGGTTAACATGGCGGGGCTACGTTTAAAAATGATTAAAGAGTAGATTCCCTTTGGGAGCAGATAGACATGTGGAGTATGGGGTCTCTGAGCTGCCAATTTTAAAATACATCTTTTAGTAAAGTTGGTTTTAAGATTGTGTGCTTGAAAATGCCACTTTTAGAAAGTGGGCATTTTCTTGCTTAAACCATTCTGTGACTCTGCCTGTTTGTGGATTCCCTGTCTGGGTCAGTTTGACAGTTGGACAGTTTGCACTTCTCTCTAGACAGTGACACAAAGGGAGCTGGGTGTAGTCTGCATATCCTGATGAGCCATCTGTGCTAGGAGGAAGGGGAGGAGAGGTCACTTACACCTGAAAGGGCTGTGCCTGCCCTCACACAATGCAGTCTCCAACCCCCTGGTGTGTGTCTGGGGCCTGGGCTGGCCAAGGCAGGATTTCACAAACAAGAGAGACTTTGCTTTAAAGTAAGCCTACTTCAAAGGGCAAAATGGTTATAAGAGGGGCACCCAAACCCACAGACTTTAGATCACTTCTGGACATCAAGAGGAACCTCTGCCTGGAGAAGAGCTGAAGAGCTCAGGAGAAGTGCTGCTCTGCCTGAGACTGTGCTTTGTGGAGCTATCCTGCAGTTGCTGCTTCTGCCTGTGCAAGAGGGCAAAGACTGGACTTTGTGTGCCTTCCTGCTTGTTTAGAAATCTCCAAGGGCTTGTCCTGAGCTTGCCTCCTGTTGTTGAAGTCTCAGCGCCATCAAAGACTTCTCCTGCCAGCACCTGGACTCTCTGCTGAGATTCCTGCCCTGCCAAGTGGTGCCCTATCCAGTTCCTGGGGCCTTGGAAGGTAAAGCTGGCAGACCAAGACTGAAAATCCATGCACAGACTGCCGTGCGGGGAAATATTTTCCGCACCTTCCGAGACGTGCCTGAAAAACGACGAACCGCCGGCTTTGCGGCAGAAATCGACACTCCACCGCCATCGCGGCTGAAAAATCAACACACGGAGCTGGAAGAACGACGCTCACACCCGCTGACGGAGGCTGTTAACGTCGCAACCCACATTGCGCGGTTTTGCTGAAACCCTGCGGCAGGATTTTCGACGCAAACCTTGCTGGGGGCGGAAAAACAACGCAACGCCTGCCCGGACCCGAGTGCTGCCCGGATCGACTTATCGCTCCCCTGCGGGGAAGATAAACAACGCACGCCGACCCAACCGAAGAAGGAGAAACGATGCACGAGCTGGTTTGCGGGTGAGAAATCAATGCACCGCTTACCTTTTTCGATGCACACTCGCCAGTGCGGGTTACTTTTGCGCAACCCAGGTACATTTTCACGCTAACAGCGTTAGCTTAGTGTTTAAAAGAACATGAAGACTCTTTTTGCTTTTTAATCAACAACTTGAGTTGTGTATTGTGGATTTTTGTCGTTTTGGTCTTGTTTCGTTTAGATAAATATTTTCTATTTTTCTAAACCTGTGTTGTGTCATTTTGTAGTGTTTTCATTGAGTTACTGTGTGTGTTGGTACAAATACTTTACACCTAGCACTCTGAAGTTAAGCCTGCCTGCTTGTGCCAAGCTACCAATGGGGTGAGCGGGGGTTAGCTGAGGGTGATTCTCCTTTACCCTGACTAGAGTGAGGGTCCTTGCTTGGACAGGGGGTAACCTGACTGCCAACCAAAGACCCCATTTCTAACAAGTATAATTAGGATGTTTTGCAAACACTATAAATCTCCTTCACAAACTGCTTTTTATGATTGAGGTGAGGAAGAGCAGGGTAAAGTAGCCTCATAGGCTGCAATTGTATGGCTAAAAAAAAGGCTGTGGCTTTAAGAACCCAGGTGAAGTGGTATTGTAAACCTCTTCCCAATCCACCGGGGAGCAGGGAGGGTTGCTTATGACTTATCATGGAAATACCCCTTCGAGAGAACAGAAGTTACAGATAAGAAACAATTCCTTCTCTCGTAGGGGATTTCCATGAATAGTCATATGCACTGAATAGAGTAGAAAGCCCATCCTTAAAGATCACAGTAAAGAAGACAGAGGGCCTGTCGGTAGGTTAGGGGAACAGATTTCTGAGGGAGGCCTGCCCTACTTGAGCATCTGCTCTAGCGTCAGAATCTAGGCAGTAGTGTTTGGTGAAGGTATGTACTGATTTCCAGGTAGCTGCCTTGTCGATTTCTGGAATCAGGATGTTACTCAGTAAAGCAGCAGTAGCTGCTTTTCCTCTAGTAAAATGTGCTTTAGGTTTCGCTATTAGTGGTTGTTAGACTTGGCATCCTTGGCGTGGTCTCCCCTAACTTTTTGCCTCTGCTTTCCTGTAGGAGGCTGGCCTGGTTTGTAGTGGGTACCTAAGGTACGTACACCTTATACCCGGTTCAGTTATCCCTTATTAGTGAAATGTAGAAAGTGTCTAGAGGCCTGGCTCTCTAGGGGTAGTGTGGATGAGCAGCCAAGGCCTAACTAGGAGACATGCAAAGCTCTTGCTTTGCACTGTAGTCACACAGTACTCACACACAAAAGAAAATACTCAGTGTTACAAAAATAAAGGTACTTTATTTTGGTGACACAAATGCCAAAAATACCATAGAGACTATACTCCCTTAGGAGATAAGTAATACACAAATTGTATACACTAGTATGCAGAAATAGCTGTAAAAACAGTTAGGAAATCACAATAGTTAGAAATGGGCCTGGGGGAACACCAACCACATACTAAGAAAGTGGAATGCGAAAGTCGGTTTCCCACCTAGGCAAGTGTAGTGTGTAGAGGGGCGCTGGGAGCAGTGCTTAATTTGTGCTTGTTGTTTCCGGTGCTGAGCACCGGTACTTATTTCTGAGGGCCGGCGCTTAGTTTTGTGTCTCAAGCATTTACTGGGAGCAAAAGACACGTGGGAAAGACGTCTGAAAGGGGAAAAGCAGGAAGCTGCAAGAGTGAGCTGAAGCGGTGGGGAGTGGCTGTTAATTTATTGAAGAGGCCCGAGATGGCTTCAGGATTACGCTGCCTCAGTATTATGTGCTCACACTTTTAATTGAAGCAGCCGCGTGATTAAGAGGAGAGCTTTTAGTACTGCCACCTTTTTATTTACAAATTAAGCACTGGCTGAAGGTATTAGGAAACACCAAAGGTAAGTAATAGAACCCACCCCAGAGCCCAGGAAAGCAGGAGTAAATCACAGTAACTTTACTAGAACACACAAGAACATGAGAAAGAAGATTATGGAAGAACCAGAAGGGACTGCAGGACACGAAGGATGGATTCCTGGACCTGAAGACCTGTGAAAGAAGGGGACCAAGTCCAAGAAGCACAGAAGAGTCCAGGGAGAACAGGAGCCCCTGCTAACCCAGATGAAGGTGCAAAAGAGGAGCCACCGGTGATGAACATCAGTCAGTATTGCACCCAAGAAGACAGATGCGGGTTCCTGGTTGGTGCAGAAGATGTCCAACGCCGGACTGATGAATGCAGTCTGGTTTGCGTCACTGGATTCCGCCAACAACCATTGGCACACGCAAAGCATGCAGTTAGTGAAAATGGCCCTGCCCAGCACCAGGAGGGAGCTGGTGGACTTTACCCAGGAAAGGGAGTCAGAGGGGGCTCTCAGCAACTCAGAGAGCCCTCAGAAGACCAGGCAGCTTGCACAGGAGTCCTACAGCAATGGGACAAAGAAGGTGCAAAAGGAGGCCCATGCAGCACTACACAAAGGGATCCCACGCTGCCGGAGAACCACTCAGGAAGCTGTGCGTCGCAGGATAGAGTGCTGGGGGTTGGAAGGATGCCAAGAATTCTTGGCAAATGCAAAACATGTGGTGTATGGAGGTACTGTCTTGCATGGGAGGCAAGCTCTTACCTCCACCAAATTTGGACAGTTGGACTTCTGGACCGTCGGGACAGCTTCAGTCCACCACCTGTGTTGCTGGATCCACGCACTTCTTCAGGAGAGGGGACCCAAGCCACCAGTTGTCACTGCAGAGGGGTGCGTGCTGAAGCAGGGAAGTGACTCCTTAACTATGAGGGAGATGCCTTCATTCTTCTGGTGCAGGCTGAAGACAGGCAGTCCTCGGAGGATGCACAACATGGAAACGGTTGCAGTTTCTGGCAGGAGCTGAAGATCCAATGTTGCAGAAGTCGTCTTTGCTTCTTTGTTGCAGTTTGTAGAGTTCCGTGAGGGTCCAAATGCAGTTTCTTTGGTAAGAAGGTGAAGGAAAGGATGCAGAGGATTCCTGCTGGAGTCTTGCAATCCGAATCTGAAGAACCACCCAAGAGAGAGACCCTAAATAGCCCTGAAAGGGGGATTGGTCAGCTACACAGGTAAGCACCTATCAGGGGAGGTCTCTGACGTCACCTGCTGGCACTGGCCACTCAGATGCTCCCAGAGTTCCCTGCCAACTTGGAATCCAAGATGGCAAAACTCAGGGACACCCTGGAGGAGCTCTGAGCACCACCCTTGGGGTGGTGATGGACAGGGGAGTGGTCACTCCCCTTTACTTTGTCCAGTTTCATGCCAGAGCAGGGACTGGGGGTCCCTGAACCAGTGTAGACTGGATTATGCAAGGAGGGCACCATCTGTGACCTTCAAAGCATTTCCAGAGGCTCTGGGAGACTACCCGTCCCATGCCTGTAAAACCTATTTTCTTCCTGAGCTTGAGCTGCTTGAGCAACAGGAGGGTATAAACCTGTCTGTGAGGTGGCAGCAGCTGGAGCTGCCTGGAAAACCTCGGAAGGCTGTAATGGCAGTACAGAGGGTCCTCTAAGGAGCCCCCAGAGTGCATGGAATCATACAACCAATGCTTGCAAAAGCCTTGGGGTATGGTTCCACAATGTTTGATACAAAACATGGCCATATTTGGAGTTACCATTGTGAAGCTGTACATAGGTAGTGACCTATGTCCAGTGCACAAGTAAAATTGCATCCCTGCATTCACAAAGTCTGGGAAAATGGTCCTGGACGAAGTGGGGGCAACTCTGCTAGTGCAGGGGTGCCCTCACACACAGGTACTCTGCACCTAGCCGTCAGGGTTGGAAGGCCTGACTTATAGGTGACTTATCAGTGATCTGGTGAAGAGTAAATGGCAGTTAAAGGGTGTATGCACCATTTCACACAGGCTGCAATGGCATCCTGTAGATGTCTTTGCATGGGCCCCCTATGGGTTGCAAAAAAAATGCTGCAGCCCGTAGGGATCCCCTGGAACCCCAATGCCCTGGGTACCTAAGTACCAAATACTAGGGACTTAAAGGGGCTGACCAGTATGCCAATTTTGAGTGAAATACTGGGTAACCATAATGCTGTGACAAAATTTAGAGGCGAGAGAGCATAATCACTGGTGTCCCGATTAGCAGGATTCCAGTGAACATAGTCAAACACACTGACATCAGGCAGAAATTGGGGGTAACATGCCAAAAAAAGTGTACTTTCCTACATTCCCAGGTTGTTGATGTGTGCTGGACTCTTTTTTTCTGTTTTTGATACTCTGGGCACTCAGCAGTGCTGAAGTGCAAGTGCTCCTGTGTAAAATGTGTGTGTAATTGGCTATCCATGATTGGCATAATTGATTTACTAGTAGGTCCCTAGTAAAGCGCACAAGGGGGGCTTGTAAATCAAATGCTACTAGTGGGCCTACAGCACTGGAAGTGCCACCCACCGAAGTAGCCCTGTAAACATGACTCAGACCTGCCACTTCAGTGCCTGTGTGCAGTTTTAAACTGCCAATTCGACTTGGCAAGTGTACCCACTTGCCAGGCTGAAACGTCCCTTTTTATACATGTAAGGCACCCTTAAGGTAGGCCCTAGTTAGCCCCATGGGCAGTGCAGTGTATGTTAAACACTGATGCGTTTTACATGTCCTGATAGTGAAATGCTGCCAAATTTGTTTTTTCACTGTTGCAAGGCATATCTCTCTCATAAGTTAACATGGGACCTGCCTTTAAATATTATTAAAGTACAGATCCTGTTTGAGATCAGATCGAAATAACGAGTTTGGGGTCTCTGAACTCACAATTTAAAAATATATCTGTTAATGAAGTTGGTTTTTAGATTGTTAGTTTGAAAATGCCACTTTTAGAAAGTAGGCATTTTCTTGCTTGAACCATTCTCTGACTATCCCCTCTAGACAGTGAGACAAAGGGAGCTTGGGTGTAGCCTTCATATCCTGATGAGCCATCTGTGCTAGAGTGGAGGGAGGAGTGGTCACTTACACCTGAATAAGGTGTTTCCGCCATCTCACAATGCAGTCTCCCTTGCGAGGAAGGAATCTACGCATCGCTGACTTTTCCAACGCACGCTCGCCCGTGCAGCTTTATTTTTGACGCAAACCAGTTACTTTGTGCAAAATCATCATTTCCATTGCTTTCTATGGAGTAAGACTCTTAGGTGGTCATTATGACCTTGGCGGTCCTGCCCCGCTACGCCTGCGGTCAGATCGCCAACAGGGTGGCAGTGCAGGATGCCAAATTATACATCACCTCCTGTACCGCCGGGCGGTGAGACCGCCTGGCTGAAGGTTGACCACCTTCGACCCGGCGTTCACCTAACACCACCTGCGGTATTATGAGTATCCTTTCCGCCAGGGATTCCGTGGTGGCAGTCTGCCACGAAATCCTTGGCGGAAAGGATACTGGCGACAGGAATACTAATTCCTCTCGCCACACCAGGACTCCCCAACCCCCCCTTGATGTAGGAGGCCCACCCCTGACACCATCAGAAGCCCCCCCACCCCCCTGGTCCCTATACTGACCCCCCCACCCGATCCCCGTAAGGACCCCCTCCTCCTGCCCCCATCCCCGTACTTACCCTTTGCCCCTGATCCCGGTACTGCCCCTCCTGCCCCCGATCCCCGTACTTACCCCCTGCCCCCGTTCCACGCACATACACACCACACTTACATACATGCACAAATACATGCTTACTCATTCACACACACATGCATGACACCTCCCGCATACAGGCATTCAACCAAGCACACAGACACTTGCACACACACGCACACATAACCACCCCACCCCCCTCCATTCACACACACACACACACACACACACATTCACGCACACAACACGCCCCCTCCCCCGTCAGACGATCACCTTACCTGGTGGTCGTGCTGGTTGTCCGGGAGGTAACGGGGTCCATGGCGCTTGCTCCACCGCCAGGGCCCCACCAACACAACACCGCCACGCCGTTTACAATGTTGTAATATGGCAGGCTTTGTTGTAGTGACGTGGCGGTGGCGGCAGAGCAAGCTCCACTAGACCGCCAGTATGGCTGCTGGCAACTTCCTAGCCAAATAGTGGCGGAGAGCAGCCAGCAGCCATAATATGGCAGTCTTCAGACTGCCAACCCTGGCGGTCATATGACAGCGGTGACTTAGACGGTCTACGGAATAGACCACCGAAGTCATAATGAGGGCCTTATTCTTTTGAAAATTCATATTTTAACTTGTGTAAGTTGGATTTTTGTCGTTTTGGTCTTGTTTGATTTAGATAAATATTGCCTATTTTTCTAAACTGGTGTGGTGTCCATTTTGTAGTCTTTTTACTGTATTACTGTTTGTGTTGGTACAAATACTTTACACATTGCTTCTGAGTTAAGCCTGCCTGCTCATGCGGTGAGTAGGGTTAACCAGGTGTGTTTCTCCTTTGCCCTGACTAGAGTGAGGGTCCTTTCTTGACGGGGTAAACTGACTGCCAACCAAAGACTCCATTTCTAACAGTGGTTTATTAGATTGTTGGTAGGACAATAAAATATAAGAAACTATATATCTAGAGATGGATTGTTTGGAAGAAGCCACTGGTTCGTTCAGCAGATAAGCTTAGTTTTGCCAAGATAAAACTTTATCCAAAGAATGAAGACGTCTTTCTGCTGGAGTAGAGTGATTCTGAAAGAATGTAGACAGTGAGATTGTCTGGTTTACATGGAAGTACAACACTACTTTAGGAAGGAATTTCGAGTGAGTGCTCATAACCACTTTGCTAGAATGAAAAACAGTATATGGTTCTTGAGAACAGTGCTTGTATCTCTCTGACCCGATGTGCTGAAGTTATCACAAATGGAAAGTTGCCTTCCACATGAGATGTTGTAGGGCAGCCTTATGGATGGGTTCAAAGGGATCTTGCATAAGGCGAGAAAGCAGTATATTGAGTTCCCAAGGAGGCGAGGGACCTCTGCTGGGAAGGAAAACCTTCTTCAACCCTTCTAGGAAATCTTTTATGACTGCGAGTTTGAAAAAAGAGGTTTGTGATGGAAATTTCCTGTAGGCAGTAAGAGCTGCCAGATGAACCTTGATGGAAGAGAATTGCAAGCAAGATTTAGCCAAATGTAGAAGGTATGGTAGGATCACATCTTCTTGGCAGGAAGTGGGATCCACATTCTTAGAGGAACACCAGATGCAAAATCTCTTGGATTTAAAAGCGTAAGTGGAAGGCTGCTAATATTCCTTGAGGATGTCCATGCAGTCTTGTGGCAAGGTTGTGTCCATGTTACCCTAGCTCAGGAGCCATGCAGCCAAATTCAAGGAGTAGAGATTGTGGTGTACCATCTGGCCTCCGAATTTCGTTAGTAGGTCTGGCCTGCATGGCAGCTTGATATGTGGACCGAGCGATGGTTGAAGAAGGTCCGGGAACCACCATTGTCTAATAAAGCTTGTGTGACGTTCCATGGGTGTTGCAGTGGGTGGGCCTGATTCACAGAGGTAAACTTAGACCAAAAGTCTAAGGCCCATATGTATACTTTTTTTACGCCTCATTTGTGGCATCTTTGTTTACGCAAATTTGGCGCAAATGTAACTCCATATTTATATTTTGACATTAGACATGTCTAACGTCAAAATATAGGAGTTTGCACCATTTTTTGGATGAGTGAACCGTCAATGAGATGCTAGTTAGGCGTTCCCTTCCAAAAAATGGTGCTATCCCCATAGCCCCATGTTTATCCCCCATGCTAAAATGACGCACAGGTGGGAGGAGGGGCTAAATAATGGTGCTTAGCTTGCTTAGCACCATTATCTAATGCCTGGGTCAAACCAGGCGTTAGGGGACCTCTGGACCAATTTCCATTGTTAAACACCATGGAATGGGTCCACAGGTGCCCTCCCCAAGCCCTAGGAACACCCCCACCCCTACACCCACCAGAAGGACATCGGAGGATTAGGGATCCCATCCCAGGTAAGTATTGTTTTCTATATTTTTTTTACCATTGGAGACTCTAACATGGGCCCCCCTACATATCACAGCGTGCAATGGCCATGCCCAAGGGACACTTGTCCCCTGTGCTGGCTACTGGGGGGATGGGCATGACTCCTGTCTTTCCTAAGACAGGAGTCATGTATTTGGTGGTTTTGCACCAGGAAATGGCGCTAGTCTGGTTAGAGACATGTTTTTTTGCCTCTAACCAGGCTAGCGTCATTTTCAGACGCACAACCCCCTCCTTCCCTACTGCCATCCCTATCCAGCTAGCATCTCTTTTTGGAGACGTTAGCCCAAGTTTAGTGCCGGCTTGCGCCATTCAATAAATACAGCGCCTGGCTGGCGTTGTAAAATGACGCAAGCCGATGCTAAACTTTTTGCCGCAAAACTGCGTTAGCGCAGTTTTGCGGCAAAAAGTTTAAATATGGGCCTAAGTTTAGACCAAATGTTTGAGTTTAGACTTAAAGTCTAACTTTACTCATAGTACAGTTAGAATTTTGGTCTAAGTTTAGACCAAAAGTCTAAACTTTGACCAAAAGTCTTATATTAAAGTTAGACTTTAGGTCTAAACTTAGGGCCCGATTCACAAAGGTAAACGTAGACTTTTGGTATTCGCAAAGGTAAGTTACGAATAGTGTCTTTACTTCTGCACTTGGGGTGGAATCTCTGCACTCGGGTGGAATCTTCACCCCGAGTGCGGAGACTCTACTCCACACCCAGAGTGCAGTCTCTGCACCCGGAGTGTACTCTCCGCACCCGGAGTGGAATCTCCGCACGCAAATTTTAACCCTGAGTGCAGAGATTCTGCTCTGACTGAGGATGAAAAGATACTACTTGAAACTTACCTTTGTGAATACCGAAAAGTCGTAAAATTAGACTTTTGGTCTAAACTTAGGTGCTGATTTAAGAGCCCCTAGCGCTTCCATGCGCCACATTAGTGTAATTTCTTTACACTAATGTGCCCCAACAAGGCAAAAATGACAGCGCCAAATTTACAAAGTGGTGCAATGCATGCATTGCGCCACTTTGCAACCCTTTGCGCTACATTATGCCTGTGCCAGTGTTAGAAAGTAGCCTCTTTCTAGCCTTGTTACCCCCACTTTTGGCCTGTTTGTGAGTATATGTCAGGGTGTTTTCACTATCTCACTGGGATCCTGCTAGCCAGGGCCCAGTGCTCATAGTAAAAACCCTATGTTGTCAGTATGTGTGTTATGTGTCACTGGGACCCTGCTAGCCAGGACCCCAGTGCTCATAAGTTTGTGGCCTATATGTGTTCCCTGTGTGATGCCTAACTGTCTCACTGAGGCTCTGCTAACCAGCACCTCAGTGGTTATGCTCTTTCTGCTTTCCAAATTTGTCACTAACAGGCTAGTGACTAAATTTACTGATTCACATTGGCATACTGGTACACCCATATAATTCCCTAGTATATGGTACTGAGGTACCCAGGGTATTGGGGTTCCAGGAGGTCCCTATGGGCTGCAGCATTTCTTTTGCCACCCATATGGAGCTCTGACAATTCTTACACAGGCCTGCCAGTGCAGCCTGCGTGAAATAACGTGCAAGTTATTTCACAGCCATTTACCACTGCACTTAAGTAACTTATAAGTCACCTATATGTCTAACCTTCACCTGGTGAAGGATGGGTGCAAAGTTACTTAGTGTGTGGGCAAACTGGCACTAGCCAAGGTGCCCCCACATCGTTCAGGGCAAATTCCCCGGACTTTGTGAGTGCGGGACACCATTACACGCGTGCACTATACATAGGTCACTACCTATGTATAGCATCACAATGGTAACTCCGAACATGGCCATGTAACATGTCTAAGATCATGGAATTGTCACCCCAATACCTTTCTGGTATTGGGGGGACAATTCCATGATCCCCCGGGTCTCTAGCACAGTACCCAGGTACTGCCAAACTGCCTTTCCGGGGTCTCCACTGCAGCTTCTGCTGCTGCCAACCCCTCAGACAGGTTTCTGCCCTCCTGGGGTCCAGGCAGCCCTGGCCCAGGAAGGCAGAACAAAGGATTTCCTCTGAGGGAGGGTGTTACACCCTCTCCCTTTGGAAATAGGTGTGAGGGCTGGGGAGGAGTAGCCTCCCCCAGCCTCTGGAAATGCTTTGATGGGCACAGATGGTGCCCATCTCTGCATAAGCCAGTCTACACTGGCTCAGGGATACCCCAGCCCTCCTCTGGCGCGAAACTGGACAAAGGAAAGGGGAGTGACCACTCCCCTGACCTGCACCTCCCTGGGGAGGTGCCCAGAGCTCCTCCTGTGTGTACCAGACCTCTGCCATCTTGGAAACAGAGGTGTTGGGGGCACACTGGACTGCTCTGAGTGGCCAGTGCCAGCAGGTGACGTCAGAGGCTCCTTCTGATAGGCTCTTACCTCTCTTGGTAGCCAATCCTCCTTCCTAGGTAGCCAAACCTCCTTTTCTGGCTATTTAGGGTCTCTTCTTTGGGGAATTCTTTAGGTAACGAATGCAAGAGCTCACCAGAGTTCCTCTGCATCTCCCTCTTCACCTTCTGCCAAAGGATTGACCGCTGACTGCTCAGGACGCCTGCAAAACCGCAACAAAGTAGCAAGACGACTACTAGCAACCTTGTATCTCTTCATCCTGCCGGCTTTCTCGACTGTTTCCATGTGGTGCATGCTCTGGGGGTAGCCTGCCTCCTCTCTGCACCAGGAGCTCTGAAGAAATCTCCCGTCCGTCGACGGAATCTTCCCCCTGCAACCGAAGGCACCAAAAGACTGCATCACTGGTCCTCTGGGTCCCCTCTCAGCACGACGAGCGTGGTCCCTGGAACTCAGCAACTCTCACCAAGTGACTCCCACAGTCCAGTGACTCTTCAGTCCAAGTTTGGTGGAGGTAAGTCCTTGCCTCCCCATGCTAGACTGCATTGCTGGGTGCCGTGTGATTTGCAGCTGCTCCGGCTCCTGTGCACTCTTCCAGGATTTCCTTTGTGCACAGCCAAGCCTGGGTCCCCGACACTCTAACCTGCAGTGCACAACCTTCTGAGTTGTCCTCCGGCGTCGTGGCTTTTGTGACTTCGGGTGGACTCCGGTTCACTTTCCTTCCAAGTGCCTGTTCAGGTACTTTTGCGGGTGCTGCCTGCTTCTGTGAGGGCTCCCTGAGTTGCTGGGCGCCCCCTCTGTCTCCTCCTCCAAGTGGCGACATCCTGGTTCCTCCTGGGCCACAGCAGCACCCAAAAACCTCTACCGCGACCCTTGCAGCTAGCAAGGCTTGTTTGCGGTCTTTCTGCGTGGGAACACCTCTGCAAGCTTCATCGCGATGTGGGACATCCGTCTTCCTAAGGAGAAGTCCCTAACTCTCTTCTTTCTTGCAGAACTCCAAGCTTCTTCCAACAGGTGGCAGCTTCCTTGCACCCTCAGCTGGCATTTCCTAGGCTCCTGCCCACTCTCAACACTTTCACGACTATTGGGCTTGGTCCCCTTGTCTTACAGGTACTCAGGTCCGGAAATCCACTGTTGTTGCATTGCTGGTATTTGTTCTTCCTGCAGAATCCCCCTATCACGACTTCTGTGCTCTCTGGGGGTAGTAGGTGCACTTTACACCTACCTTTCAGGGTCTTGGGGTGGGCTATTTTTCTAACCCTCACTGTTTTCTTACAGTCCCAGCGACCCTCTACAAGCTCACATAGGTTTGGGGTCCATTTGTGGTTCGCATTCCACTTTTGGAGTATATGGTTTGTGTTGCCCCTATACCTATGTGCTCCAATCGCAATCTCATGTAATTTTACACTGCTTGCATTACTTTTCTTGCTATTACCTGCATCATTTTGGTTTGTGTACATATATCTTGTGTATATAACTTATCCTCATACTGAGGGTACTCACTGAGATACTTTTGGCATATTGTCATAAAAATAAAGTACCTTTATTTTTAGTACTTCTGTGTATTGTGTTTTCTTATGATATTGTGCCTATGACACCAGTGGTATAGTAGGAGCTTTACATGTCTCCTAGTTCAGCCTAAGCTGCTTTGCCAGAGCTACCTTCTATCAGCCTAAGCTGCTAGAAACAACTCTTCTACACTAATAAGGGATAGCTGGACCTGGCACAAGGTGTAAGTACCTCTGGTACCCACTACAAGCCAGGCCAGCCTCCTACAGCCAGGCATAGTGTATGCAAAGGGGGCTTTCCACCGTTAGAGGGGCCAAAATAAATGGCACAAGTAAATCTAAAAGATTTCTTTGCGTCAATTATTTCAGCACTTTTAAACCCTGCTCAGAGCAGGTGTTAAAAGGAGGCATGCCATTGTTTTCATTGGGCCTAAATGGGCTTTGCAGGAGTAGCGTTAAAAATTTTGATGCTAATCCTGCAAAGCTTCGAAGTAGCGTCAAAGATTTTGACACTAGTTCCCCTAACTACCTCCATGGCGCGCCGTATCTTAGATATGGCGCACATATGGTGGCGTTAGGGGAGTGCTAGGGGACGCAAGAAAAGTGGCGCTGCACTGGGTGCAGTGCCACTTTTCTTAAATCGGGGCCTTAGACTTTTGGTCTAAGATCACCTTTGTGGATCAGGCCTGGTGTTCCCACGGAGCACCTATGAATTTTGACGCTTCCCCAGATTTACAAAATCATGTAAACGTGGGGATGCGCCAAAACATTTCGCCTCCCGCGGTGAGGCATAAAAAGGAGAAATAACTTTATTCATCCTCGTTTTGTCTTCTTTCCATGTGTGCCCACATAGAAAGAGGAAAACACCTCTCAGGACTGTTTTTGTGCAGGAAGGTACCAAAGCAGCACCAGCACAGGGGAAAAGGACAGGAATGCACTGTATTGGATAAATCTGGGTGTATTCCTGCCCTCTCACTTTGGCATAGGTCAGTGCAGCAAGAAGGCTTGCAGCGCTGCCCTGTGCCAAATCCCCAAAGATGAGGGCCAGAGCTTCTCTTTTCATCTCTCTCTCTCTCTCTCTCTCTCTTTCTCTCTCTCAACCCAATACTTCAATTATGCGTCCTGATGACCTCATAAATCACAATGTGAAGTCCAATGGCAGAAATAAAGGGGCATATTTATACTCCGTTTGCGCCGGAATTGCGTCGTTTTTTTTGACGCAATTCCTACGCAAAAGTAACTCCATATTTATACTTTGGCGTTAGACGCGTCTAGCGCCAAAGTCCATGGAGTTTGCGTCCTTTTTTAGCGTGGACACCTACTTTGCGTTAATTATATGCAAGGTTCCCGTCTAAAAAAGTGACTCCGCGGCATGTGCGCCGTATTTACACTCCCGGGCAAAATTCACGCCCGGGAGTGGGCGGGTTAAAAGAAATGACGTACGCCCGCTTTTGCGCCATTTTTTAGCGCCTGGAAAAGGCAGGCGTTAAGGGACCTGTGGGCTCGGAAGGAGCCCAGAGGTGCCCTCCCATGCCCCCAGGGACACCCCCTGTCACCCTTGCCCACCCCAGGAGGACACCCACGGCTGGAGGGACCCATCCCAGGGACAATAAGGTAAGTTCTGGTAAGTATTTAAAAAAAAAAAAAATTGTGGCATAGGGGGGCCTGATTCGTGCCCCCCTACATGCCACTATGCCCAATGACCATGCCCAGGGGACATAAGTCCCCTGGGCATGGCCATTGGGCAAGGGGGCATGACTCCTGTCTTTGCTAAGATAGGAGTCATTTCTATTGGGGTTGGGAGTTGAAAAAATGGCGCAAATCGGGTTGAGGCGAAATATTTGCCTCAGCCTGACTTGCCCCATTTTTTCACGCCCAAGCTCCATATCCCCCTACGCCGGCGCTGCCTGGTGTACGTCGTTTTTTTCAACGCACACCAGGCAGCGCCGGCGGCTAACGCCGGCTAACGTCATTGCTTAAATACGGCGCCCGCATGGCGCTTCAGAATGGCGTTAGCCGGCGCTAATTTTTTTGACGCAAAACTGCGTTAGCGCAGTTTTGCGTCAAAAAGTATAAATATGGGCCAAAGTGTTTGCCTTTTCTGCTTTTTATTGTGAGCAAATTTATCGCTTGAGAGTAAGACTTTGAACACGTGTTTTGAAAATGTTTACCTTTGTGTGTTCAGCCTGTTCCTTGTACCTTGAAGCATTGTTTTTGTGTCACATACAACATTACAGAAGTACTTTTTGCGTTAAATCCATGGTGAATGCAATCAGTAATGTGACTGGATATCACATTTACACATGTATTTAGAAATGATGTAATGCATAAAGAAAAACAAATGGAGTTGAATAGCAAAACTTCCTTGGAGATATATATATATATATATATATATATATATATATATATATATATATATATATATATATTGAAAGAAAAACATGAACAGGATCAGGGCACTCCTTAAACAATAATGCGGCAGAAATATGATGAAGTTACTGGAAATGTTTTTATTCCTTTTTGAAGATGAAGAAAAGAATTGTTCAGTGAATACAAATGTTCATGAACGATACAACAGAAATCAGCCAACACGTGTTTCGTCCTATCGGACTTCCTCAAGGCTGCAAAATAAAAACAAAACAAAAAACAAAAGGAACTATTTACAAATATCACACTGTCAAAGAGATGGATACAAACATAAGCAGTGCAGGATCCAAAAAAAAAAACCTCATAGAGAAGGGGAGACTGTGTTATATACAGGTTACAACGTGTATGTACACATGATTAAATAAAAAAGTTTAGTTTGATAGTATGTGTCTGTATATCATATTCTTGTCGCCCAGTCCTCACATGGTAAAGAACCAAAAAGAGGTGAAATGCATGCGAGAAGACAGATGAGAGTATAGAGAGTACTCTGGCCGCAGGTGCGAAGAAGCTAGTTGTGTAGTCCGGGACAGATCGAACTAATATCGTGCATCGTGGGTATGCAAGGTAGGATGATGCAGTGTGTAGGAACCACACCCAAATGTTGAAATTTACCTCTGAGACTTATGATAAAAACCAATAGAGTCCGGGAAAGCCTTCCATCAGATTTAACAGCAAGTTCGTTGCTAATATCTAGGAAAAAAGACCCACCGACCGACTTATATTAAAAAGAAAGAAAAACATTTTTTTTGAACTGTAGAATCAAAGAAATATTTTTTGTGTCATAAACGTTGTCAAAGGTAATGAGACCTACCTAGGAGAGCAGAGAATTACAGTACACGTGATAAATGGTGTCGAAAAAAGTTGGTGAATTGTTCCAAGATGTAGACAGAAAAACGTTCAGTTTGACCCCGTATGGGTAAGGGAAAAACACTCTGAACTTGTATCTGGGCATATATCTGTGGATGACATGAAACAAGAAAAACCCCCCTGTAACAATAACCTCTCATATCGTATGTGAAGGAACAGATGAGAGACGCTAAACATGAGTTAAATCGGTAAAACAGTGAGATGGGTAACCGGGTTGCCCTAGTTAAAAACGTGTTGCTAGAGTAAATCTGTTACGAGAAAAGTGAGCGTTCGCGTTATCGTAATGAGAACAGTAAAAATGACTAAAAAGTAAAAAAGATTCCAGGTAGTAAATAGTGCCTTAATAGGTTCAGTCTGACTATAATCACATATTAATGTTAGAAAAACGGAGCAAAAAAACATGGAATTGCCAAGGACACTAGGACAGTGATAAATGGGAGTATTTAAAAAGTTAGAATGATTCCTCCAGAGTTATGCACGCTAAATGCGCGTATGTCCCAATGCCGGGGGTGAGAAAAATGACGTAAACAAGAACCGAAAAACTAACGCGTAAGGAGAGGGAAACGATCTGCTAACAGTATCCTACCTTAAAAATGAAGTGAACCCGTCCTAAGTGTCGGAACGGGTGAGTATCCAGTGTTGCACGGTTGCTGAGAGCGCGTGGTAACGCTTAAAGGCATGTAGGCAACTCAGTGTCTATAAAAGAGCGTTGTATATATGACGCCATCCCGGAAATGCCGATGTGAGCGCAGATGGAAGGATGCAATGTAAGACGGGTGTTAGGAGGGATGAAAAAAAAAAAAAAACGAGCAAAAAACGGTCGCCATCTTGGTGGTGTACCTTCACCGTATGAACAATATAAGCACGAAATGCAACGTGTTGTTTAAACAAATACAGTGCACATCGGACTCACTGTAGAGATGTGTCCTTGCGATGGAGGAAAAGAGAGAGCCACTTGTGTGAAGAGAAAGATAAAAGAGAGAAACAGAGGAGGACAGATGGAGGGATTTGTAGCAAACTACTAAATGGTGATTCTGGATGTTGGAGAGAGACTGGGCGGCTAAGGGAGAGAGCACAGAAGAAAGGAAAGAGCAAAAATAAATTGAAGCACAGTATTGCTTAAATGGACATACATCAAAAAAATTATTATATGGTACATTGTTAACAACAATGATGATAGGGTGAGAGGGATAAACAACATAGGCATATCATTAGAAGTGTGGTGTAAGTACAAAGTCACGTTGAGCAGGGACTAGGTGGCCGATACGGAGCCACACAGGAAAAAACCGAGCTAGTACATACAGTATGTTTAATGAAATGTGTACAGAACAATAAAATGCTTTAGCTGAGCATTTACAATATGTGCATAGTGCCGGTCAACAAAATCGTGCGAATGACACATAAAATACATGAAATAGAACACTTCTCATGTCATACTTCTCCTTTCCATAAACTGTGGAGAAATACAGATCTTTACAGAATCTATGTAGAGATAAACAGAGGAAGATATGATAAATTTAAATTCAAGACACTAGGGTCGACAGGTGGATGTTATACTATTATACATGTACTGGACGGCATAGAGGCAGGAAACACTATTAACAAAATACTAAAAATCCCCACAGCTAAAAAGGGGGGGGGGGGGCACATATATACACATGTATATAAATTGACCACGTGACATTATAATAATTGAAAGACACATGCACATCGAGAGATAAATAGATCGGACATGCGGTATGCTTCAGAGGAAAACATGGAGATCCTTATGAATATTAAGGCCCTGTTCTACTGCCCTTAATTTAATTATCCACCTACTCTCTAGGCGTCTGAGGGCCAAAGTGCGGTTTCCCCCTCGTGGTGTCTGGTTTACAAAGTCAATCCCATGTACGGAAATGTCCAAGAGTTCTTTTTGTCCATGTGCCTCATTGTAATGGGTGGCCAAAGGATAGTTTGTGTTGGAAGTTCGGATGGCCCTGAGATGTTCCTGGATTCTTTCCCTGAGTGGACGAATGGTACTCCCAACATATATCAGTCCACATGTACAAACAATACAGTAAATTACAAAGCTCGTGTTGCAGTTAATGAAATGTTTGAGTTGGTGTGTGACAGTGGTGTTATATTTGAATTTAACAGTTTTATCTTTAATGTACCTACAGATGTTGCAGTGGCCACATCTGAAAGTGCCAGGAGGTGGTTTAGGTAACCAGGTATCCCTAGTCTCAGATGGCATAAAACTATGACATAGGTGGTCCCGTATCGTAATACCCCTTTTGTAGATGATGCTAGGTTTAGAGGCGATACCCTTTTTTAGTGTGTCATCCATTAGCAGTAGAGACCAATGTTTACGAATGATGTTTGATACCTGGGAACTGAGTGCACTATGCTTAATGACAAGGGAAATCTGTTCGTGTGGGATGTCCTTCTTAGAGTTAATAAGTAAGTCAGGGCGTTTGGTTTTCATAATCCTATTACAAGCTTTTTGTAGAATCTGGGGGTGATAGCCTCTGTGTCTAAAGCGTAATTCCATGTTGTGCAGCTCTTCCCGGAATATGTGCTCCTCACTACAGTTACGTCTAATCCTAGTACTTTCCCCATAAGGGATAGCATTGATCTGGGGTCTAGGATGTGAGCTAGTGGCATGCAAGACTGCATTGCATGCCGTAGGTTTCCTGAATAATTTAGTGCAGATTTTGTCGTGTTCAATGTATATGGTCAAGTCCAAAAAATTTATGGAAGACTGGCTGGCTTCATGGGTGAACTTAATGTTATACACATTGTTGTTCAGGTGTTCAGTGAACATTGACAGTGCAGTTGCGTCGCCAGACCAAAACAATAAGACGTCGTCAATATATCTGCCCCAATAGAGTATATGCTGTGTCAGGTCAGGGGGGCATTTGCGCCACAAGTGTGTCTTTTAAAAAAAAAACATGTACAGGTTGGCATAAGACGGGGAAAACTTGGCCCCCATGGCAACACCCTGTGTTTGGCGGTACCAGCATCCATTATGTAAAAAAATGCTGTTGTCTAATACCAACCTAATAAGGTCCAAAAGCATGTTTGTATGATCTAGTAGGGCAGCGTCTCGGGTATCAAGGTACTGTTGGATGGCAAACAGACCCTCCACCCTTGGTATGCTGGTGTATAAGGAAGTCACATCCAACGTCACTAAGTAGTGACCATTGGTCCATTCATAATCTACTAGTTTGCACAGTAGGTCCTTGGTGTCCTTGATGTACGATGGTAGGTTTTGGACATATGGCTGTAGAAAAATGTCTATGTACTCTGACAGCTTCTCTGTCGGGGAACCTATGCCAGAGATAATGGGTCTGCCTGGGGGAAAGGTGCCTGTCTTATGTATCTTGGGTAAGATGTAGATACAAGGTGCAGTGGGCGTGTTGTTAAAAAGATATTTGAACTCCATATCCGAAATGAGGCCACATTCCCGAAAACTTTGTAGCTTGGAAAGAATACATTTGTTCACGCCTATCATGGGGTTCGAGTTAAGTTTGAGATATGCAGTACAATCTGATAATTGGCGATCTAGTTCTGATATATAGTCGATTTTGTCCATGATCACAATATTACCACCCTTGTCCGCTTCTTTGATGACTATGTCCTTGCATTTGCCGAGGGTAAGTAAGGCTTTCCTCTCGGATGCATTGATGTTATAAAAAGGGATGTGTTTACGTCCTGATCGAAATTGTTCTTCCATGTGATATAAATCGCTGGTAACCCTATTACAAAAGGAATCAATTGCATAATCCCTGGGGATTACAGGTGTGAATCTAGAAGGTGTTCTTAAACCACTAAGAGTCCTAGTGTCAGAGTCTAAGTTCAGGTCAGTGAGGATTTCAGCTAATGATGGCATGGGTCCCTCTGTGTGCTCAATGGATAGCAGGGTTTGTATATCTTTGATATCCTTGATAGTCATTGTATTAGGAGTATGATGCAAAGTAGTGATGGTATGAGCAGGAGTATTTACATCATAGAAGTATTTGTAAAGTTTACATTTGCGAATGAATTTAAAAAGACTGATGTGTAGTTGTGTAAAATCCGTAAGTGTGGTGGGAACAAAGCCTAGACCTTTCTTAAGTATGTTGGTTTGTTCAGGGCTTAGTGTCATAGAAGATAGATTGACAATGGAAATCGTGTCAGGACTGTCCCTCTTGAGTTCACACTTATTCATTACTGTTGAGCATTGCGGGTTGTTGAGCGTGTGGCCACCCCCTCTTGTCGTCTGTTTATGCTTGTGTTTTCGTTTACCCGGCCTTGTGGTCACTTCTTCCCTCCTCGGGGTCTGTTTCTGGCCTTTTCGAAACCTCTCTAATTCCAATAAAAAAGGTGACCTATGTGAGGATGATGTGGTTAGTGTTTGATCCCTAATGTCCTCGCTAGTCCCACTGGATATGCTGGAAATGTCAGTGTCACTGGTCACCAAACTAGTACGAGAGAGGTTACTAGTAGTCCTGGGGGATGTTCTATTGGTTTCTGGTTTGATGCTATCATATTTGCGGGCAAAGGTGAAGACCCTACCATTTCTATAGTCATTGTCATCCCTCTTAAGCTTCCGTAATTTTTTGTCCTTTATGTAAAGCTGATGTTTATGTAAGACTTCCTTCAGGATGTTGTAGTTCTTTTCTTTTGTGTCAGGTGAGTCTATATCGTTAATTTCTTTCTCTAGTACCGTGATTTCCTATAATAATTTGTCCCTCTTATTCTTGGCATCGCGGATGAGTATGTCCATCATGCCACATGATGAGGTAATCAGTAGTTGTTCCCACTCCTTTAGTAAGTCAGGGCTTAGGTCGTCAAAGGATGGAAATAAAATGACTCTAAGTCCCCTAGGAATTTGATTGTTCTCCAAATATTTTTCTAAAATGGTGTAATCCCACCAGCGTGAGAGTTCCTGTTTTCTTAGTCTTTTTGATGTATGTCCATTTAAGCAATACTGTGCTTCAATTTATTTTTGCTCTTTCCTTTCTTCTGTGCTCTCTCCCTTAGCCGCCCAGTCTCTCTCCAACATCCAGAATCACCATTTAGTAGTTTGCTGCAAATCCCTCCATCTGTCCTCCTCTGTTTCTCTCTTTTATCTTTCTCTTCACACAAGTGGCTCTCTCTTTTCCTCCATCGCAAGGACACATCTCTACAGTGAGTCCGATGTGCACTGTATTTGTTTAAACAACACGTTGCATTTCGTGCTTATATTGTTCATACGGTGAAGGTACACCACCAAGATGGCGACCGTTTTTTGCTCGTTTTTTTTTTTTTTTTCATCCCTCCTAACACCCGTCTTACATTGCATCCTTCCATCTGCGCTCACATCGGCATTTCCGGGATGGCGTCATATATACAACGCTCTTTTATAGACACTGAGTTGCCTACATGCCTTTAAGCGTTACCACGCGCTCTCAGCAACCGTGCAACACTGGATACTCACCCGTTCCGACACTTAGGACGGGTTCACTTCATTTTTAAGGTAGGATACTGTTAGCAGATCGTTTCCCTCTCCTTACGCGTTAGTTTTTCGGTTCTTGTTTACGTCATTTTTCTCACCCCCGGCATTGGGACATACGCGCATTTAGCGTGCATAACTCTGGAGGAATCATTCTAACTTTTTAAATACTCCCATTTATCACTGTCCTAGTGTCCTTGGCAATTCCATGTTTTTTTGCTCCGTTTTTCTAACATTAATATGTGATTATAGTCAGACTGAACCTATTAAGGCACTATTTACTACCTGGAATCTTTTTTACTTTTTAGTCATTTTTACTGTTCTCATTACGATAACGCGAACGCTCACTTTTCTCGTAACAGATTTACTCTAGCAACACGTTTTTAACTAGGGCACCCCGGTTACCCATCTCACTGTTTTACCGATTTAACTCATGTTTAGCGTCTCTCATCTGTTCCTTCACATACGATATGAGAGGTTATTGTTACAGGGGGGTTTTTCTTGTTTCATGTCATCCACAGATATATGCCCAGATACAAGTTCAGAGTGTTTTTCCCTTACCCATACGGGGTCAAACTGAACGTTTTTCTGTCTACATCTTGGAACAATTCACCAACTTTTTTCGACACCATTTATCACGTGTACTGTAATTCTCTGCTCTCCTAGGTAGGTCTCATTACCTTTGACAACGTTTATGACACAAAAAATATTTCTTTGATTCTACAGTTCAAAAAAAATGTTTTTCTTTCTTTTTAATATAAGTCGGTCGGTGGGTCTTTTTTCCTAGATATTAGCAACGAACTTGCTGTTAAATCTGATGGAAGGCTTTCCCGGACTCTATTGGTTTTTATCATAAGTCTCAGAGGTAAATTTCAACATTTGGGTGTGGTTCCTACACACTGCATCATCCTACCTTGCATACCCACGATGCACGATATTAGTTCGATCTGTCCTGGACTACACAACTAGCTTCTTCGCACCTGCGGCCAGAGTACTCTCTATACTCTCAGCTGTCTTCTCGCATGCATTTCACCTCTTTTTGGTTCTTTACCATGTGAGGACTGGGCGACAAGAATATGATATACAGACACATACTATCAAACTAAACTTTTTTATTTAATCATGTGTACATACACGTTGTAACCTGTATATAACACAGTCTCCCCTTCTCTATGAGGTTTTTTTTTGGGATCCTGCACTGCTTATGTTTGTATCCATCTCTTTGAAAGTGTGATATTTGTAAATAGTTCCTTTTGTTTTTTGTTTTGTTTTTATTTTGCAGCCTTGAGGAAGTCCGATAGGACGAAACACGTGTTGGCTGATTTCTGTTGTATCGTTCATGAACATTTGCATTCACTGAACAATTCTTTTCTTCATCTTCAAAAAGGAATAAAAACATTTCCAGTAACTTCATCATATTTCTGCCGCATTATTGTTTAAGGAGTGCCCTGATCCTGTTCATGTTTTTCTTTCAATTTGTATACACAGCACGCAACATAGGTGGTTCATCTTTTAGTTCCATCTGTGTTTTTGTGTACTTTTAAAACCTGTGGTGGTTGGGTTTTTTGACCAGGAGGGCACCCTTTGATCTACTAAACTGATTCTGATTTCCAGAGTGTCTTCGGATGTGCAACGGATAGCATCAACCACCAATCTTTTTTGAGTAACATATATATATATATATATATATATATATATATATATATATAAATATATATATATACACATATGTCACAAAACAGTGGTGTTTAACTTTGCAACTGTAGCTATCATAAACAGAAAATACTTTGAATGTACAGACAAACCCTCAGAACATTTTTACGCTTTTATACCATACACATTTAAAATGTTGTGCCATGTGCACTGATTATGATACAATATTTATTCAAACAAGACTTCAGGATTCTACTTGGAATGTTGTTGCTTTACTTAAAAGTCTTGTAAATTTTAACCTGAAAGCGAGTAAATATCTTATTTAATATGAATTCTAGAAGTATAACTGTAAGAAATCGGGTTATGGAGCCTGAGGAGCCTAGAGCGCTTCAGGATGCCTGGACAGGCACCTATGAGATGAAGGAGCAGAAGGGGGAGTCCATCTACTCAGTGGAGCTCAGGCCCCCTGGGAACTTCTCAAGGGTGCTCCACATAAAACACCTCAAACCACTCTTGGCGAGGTCCGAAACATGCATGCTCCTGGTGATATATGAGGGATTGGAGGAGGAGAGCAAGCCTCTCCCTGACCTCCTGTCTGCTCAGGAGCACGATGGGTCAGTGTTGGGTGTCAACCTATCCCCCACTCTGATCCCAGAACAGCAGATGTGTGTTTTCACTATGTTACTTCTGGGCAGGTTAAAACTCTACTAGAGAGGCCTTCTGGTCATTTCAGATTTTCATAACCTCTTGACTGGCCATACGATTGCTTTTCACCTTTTTCCAGTGGCGGTACATCTGGATGCGGAGGACCAGCATGTAGCGGACCACATCTTGATGGGGCTTTCTGGGAGCTTGTTCCCACCAATCTCTTATAAGGCTAAGAGGCCTCCTAAAAGGATGGCTATAGAGGAGCTTCAAGAGGCTAAACCCAACCCCCCACTTTGGAAACTCCCAGCAGGCGAAGAGAAGGCGTGCCAGGAGGACATCCCACTTACGCCTCCTGGGCTCAGGTAGGTCCATTATCGGGCCCTTCAGTGTCTTATTGAATCTTTATACTAGACTGTTGGTTTAGAGGTGATAGGTGGTAGAGAACTTATAAGTTAGTCCACACTCATCCTGCATGGACTTCATGTACTCTGACATGAAGTTAGTGCCTCTGTCAGACTCAACTTCTTTGGGAAACCCCAAGCAGGTGGTGTAGTCAACCAATACCAGGTTGAACCTGTTGCCTAAAGCTGTCTTGGGATCCAAGGGTGCAACAATGTCGATGCCTACCCTAACAGTGGGAGTGCCAATGTCAGGTAATGGGTTCAGAGGAGCCTTGAGCTTTTTCCCTGACTTCCCACTAGCCTGGCAGGTAGGACAGGACTTATAGAATGCATCTCAGGCCGTCTTCGTCCAGGGTCAATAGAAGTGGGCAACAATCCTGGAAAAGGACTTGTCTTGTCCTAGATGTCCTCCTAGGGGTTTGGCATGAACCACACCCAGTAGGAATGTCCTGTAACACTGGGGGACCACCATCATATGGGCTGCCCCAGATCCTAGAACCTTAGGCTCACTATATAGGAGATCATTCTCCCAATAGATCAGGTATTCCCCAGATGTGTCACCTGCTGCCTGGACCTTAACTTGCCACCGCAACCATCTCGATTGGGACACTCATTCTGTGCTTTGCAGAATACCTTCCCGGTGGGCCCACCCTCAACTTGCCAGCCAGCAAGTTCAAGCAGGTCACTCAGGATGTCATTGTCCTCCCTGGTTGTCTCAGCGGCATCCTCCTTAGGTGCCCTGTCAAGCTCGACTGTCAGAACTTCAGGGGCAGGTTTCCCGCCCCAATTCCCCTTTTTTTCTAGACAGCTGCCTAGTCCGTTGTTCCAGTCTCCAGAAGCCCTTGACGCCCTTCCTGGGTAGTAATAGACTGTGTGGTCACACACACCCATTCAGGCAATCCCAACATCTCCATGTGTGACCTAAGATCTACCTCCCTCCAGATAGTGTGATCCAGGTCGTTGCCCAACAGACAATCTACAGATCTACAGGCATGGCAGATATCACAGGTACTTTTAGAGAACCTGAGACACCCCCCCATCCCCACTCAAAGGGAATTAGAGCCACCGCTAAATGACTCATGATTGTCGGCAACTATGACTTGGTAGAATGTGTTAGGGAGGACCTGCTCTATGGACATCAGCTGACACATCACAGTAGTGTCCTATGTCCTGCAGAGTCTCCACCATTGCCCATTGATAGTGACAAACTGCCTGCACTTTAGCACTGGTTAGACGTTTTGGCAGGCATATGGGCCTTTGGAAGTCGTATGGGCCCTCCCCAGGGAAACTAGGGTGATCTCTATCAACTCCCTAAAGCTTGATCATTGGGGTCACATAAAACTTCTGTATTTTGTGTGTGGGATAGAGGGACCAAATTGAGACACGTCTTAAAGCATCAATATCTCCCTGTCCCCTCCTACCACTGTCATCTGCAATGAGGAAATGCAGGACTGCTTTCTTAAAGCCCACACCTGGTACCATCGTAGATGATTATTTACAGCAATCAATAAAGAAATTGAAACTGTGGAACAATGTCCATCTCTGTCATCTCCCCAGGAACTGAGTCAATACAGGCCCACTTTGCTCCAACCATGGCCAATACAGGCTCTCATTCGCTGCTACAAGCGGTAACCCCTCAGCCTCTATATACTGTAATTAGCCAATTAGATCCTGTTTGCACTAGAATGAGTTGATCATGTGGACAACTTGGAGGGGGACCAAACCCCTGTGGGGAAAAATAATCTAAAAAGTAATGGAGGAAAGAGAGATAGGGTAGAAGCAGTGGACAAATCAAACAGACAATGCCCTGGCCCCTCAACGCCTTTGTACAGCACAAGCTCTGACTTGATTCCTGGCCCCAGTAGCAAATCTAGAGAACTTGTGCCTGACTTGATTGAAGACATATGCAAGGGGGTGGCCACATGTGTCACGAGTATGTTGGGGCCACCTCTGACGTGCTTAGAGAAAGAGTTAACAAATCTGAAAAATGTTTTTGTGGACCGTTATCCAGCAAACAGCTTTGGTGGCCCTGGAAGTGCTGCTATTACCGCTGCCACCTCTATGGTCCTATGTCCTATTCAGTCTGCCCAGTTTAGAACTGATAATCAGACTATGGCCCTCATTATGACATTGGCGGTAAGTCCCGCTTACCGCCATGCTGGCTGCCACCAACGTATCGCCGCGGCGGCGGTTTACCGCTACCCATACTATGACCCACACATAGCAATCCGTCACTATACAGCCACACACATAAGTCCACCAGCCCAAAGGTCAGTGATAAAATGGCTGTACCAAAACCCACACCGTTATGCCAACAGAACTACGCCCACAGCATTATGACCCACGAATAACCACAGCAGTCATTCAACGACGGTAAACCATTGGCGGTACATACCGCTGCGCTCAAAATACACACACACACATGCAAAAGAACACCACATTTGACAACGCAAACTACACACACCTGACACACATACACACTCACACACCCACACCACTATAAAACACACACACACATTACCCACAACCCTTTACGACTAACAAAAATTGTCACTAGAGAGAGATACAGCAAGAGCACCCACACAACCAGGGCCACAGAACACCATCACCCATACACCATCCACGCACCTCACAGCACACGCCCCAACAGATCACCCCACACACCCTCACACACACCACTCACACTACACCCATGGCACCACAAAGGCACCCCAGGTTCTCAGAGGAGGAGCTAAGGGTCATGGTGAAGGAAATCATACAGGTAGAGCCACAGCTATTCGGATCACAGGTGCATCAGACATCCATCGCTAAGAAGATGGAGCTGTGGCGGAGAATCGTGGACAGGGTCAACGCCGTGGGACAGCACCCCAGAACAAGGGATAACATCAGGAAGAGGTGGAACGACCTATGGGGGAAGGTGCGTTCCATGGTTGCAAGACACCAGATAGCAGTACAGAGGACTGGCGGTGGACCCCCATGTCCTCCCCCACAACTGGGAGAAGCAAGTCTTGGCAATACTGCATCCTGAGGGCCTGGCAGGAGTAGCAGGAGGACTGGACTCTGGTAAGTCAACTCTCTATTACTATCACCCCCATACCTGCATGCCATCACATACCCCCACCCTCACCCTCACTCCACCACCTCACATACACCCCACCATCACAACCCACCCCTCCCACTACCAAGCCCTGCATGCAACACCAGTGCATGGACACCCATCACAGACCTGCATGGACACCCATCACCAAAGCATGCACACTTGAGACAATCACCTAGCCAACCAAATTACCACTCACACAAGCCTAAGCTGCCAGGGCAATCACAAGCTATCAGGGCAACACATCCATGCACAATATGTCACACGCAGAAACTATAACACTGCATTTACTACCCCACAGGTCCCCCACACGACGTCACCGGAGAGGAGGTGCCAGCAACACCCAGTCCCCCCACAGAAGAGGCCCACAGTGATGACAGCAGCTCTGCACGCCTGGATCAGGATGAACAACCTGGCCCATCAGTGACCTCCGGACAGTCGTTTACCCAGCCACAGTCCCATACCGCCACAGAGCCTCCCCCCTCAGGAAACACTAGCACAGGAACCACCTGTTGATGGAGGCAACAAAACCTGGCCTTCAGGAGGCCGAAGGTTTGCTCTGTAATTCTTCTTGTTCGCCCATGTGCCTTATTGTAACGTTCCTCTGCTCTTGTCCGGGGATTCCTCACAGGGGTCAGTAGCCATGAGAGGCTGGGGTAACCAGAATCACCTGCAAATACCGAGGGATACCAGTTAGCCAGACGCTAACCCTCATGGCCAACCCCATACCCATACAACAACATATACTGGGTGGGGTCCATGGCCTCACCTATTAGCCACACCCTGTGCCTCTGGAGGTGAGCCATCACATATGGGATGCTGCTATTCCTCAGGATATAGGCATTATGCACAGACCCAGGATACTTTGCATTATCATGGGAGATGTACCAGTCCGCCAGGCACACTATCTGAACATTCATGGAGTGAAAGCTCTTTCGATTTCTGAACACCTGTTCATTTCTCCGGGGGGGTACAAATGCAATATGTGTACCATCAATAGCCCCAATGATGTTGGGGATATGTCCCATTGCATAGAAGTCAGCTTTCACTATGGCCAAATCCTCCACCTGGGGGAAAACAAAGTAGCTGCGCATGTGTTTCATCAGGGCAGACAACACTCTGGTCAGCACTATTGAGAACAGTGGCTGAGACATTCCTGCTGCCAAGCCCACTGTCACTTGGAAGGAGCCACTTGGAAAGAAATGGAGCACTGATAGGACTTGCACAAGAGGGGGGATCCCAGTGGGGTGACGGATAGCAGAGATCAGGTCTGGTTCCAATTGGGCACACAGCTCTTGGATTGTGGCCCTGTCAAGTCTGTAGGTGAGGATAATGTGCCTGTCCTCCATTGTTGCCAAGTACACCAGGGGCCTGTACACCGGGGATGTCTCCATCTCCTATTCATCCGCAGCGGTTTTAATCTAGGGGGCAAAACGATGAGCATCTGTCATCCTGTCCTTATGTGCATCAGCATCACCTGGCGGAGGAGCAGAGGCACCGGTGATGGAGGGAGCTGCATCCCACAGGGCCCATTAGGCCAAATCCACCGACGGTGAGGGCACCAGTGGAACAGAGGGTGATGGGAGCACCACCGCGGAGGCAGGAGGGGAAAATTCTGAAAGTGATACCTCCTCCGATGGAAGCTCCCTAGTGGTGGCAGACAGCTCTGTGGCCACCCCAACTACAGGTACAGGCGCCACCCCCGTACCCGCACTGTCCTCCCAGCAGCCCCTCAGTGAGTTTCCCATGCCCGCTCACGCAGGAAGGTGGGTATCTCCTTAGCCACAGGCACCTCAGGCCCTGCCCCATTTAGCCCTGCGGCCCTGAGTGAGGAGGCAATTGACCTCCTGCGATCCATCTGTGTTGGGCAGTCAACCATAGCGAATGCCATCCAGGGGCTGGCAGGGCATTTGCAACAAACAAATGCATTCCTGGAGGGCATTCACTCTGGCATGGCGGCCCAACAGAGATCATTCCAGGCTCTAGCCTCCTCCCTGATGGCAGCTATTGTTCCAGTCATTAGCCTCCCCCCTCCAACTTCCTCTACTCTGTCCCATTCCCCTGAACCCCAACCTATCCCAAGCACACATTCAGACCAGCATGCACCCAAGACAATACACAGGAGTGGCTCAGGCAGACACAAGCACCACACATCATCCCACAGGCACTCACACAAACACCATCCAGATGCAGACACACCAACATCCACTGCCTGGACTGTGTCCCCCTCCTCCTCCTCGTCCACCACCCTCCCAGTAGCGTCTCCACTCACACCTGCATGAACTACATCCACATCCACTGCCTCCATCACCATCATGCCTATCACTACACACCCCTCACTGGCAGGCACCACACCCACATCCATGCGCACATCCCCTGTGTACTCTCCCACTGTTTCTGTGCCCCCTCGTCCCAAAGTACCCATATGCAAGCACTCAGAAAACCCAACAGCGATCCACCTCACAACAGCATCCAGCCCATGCACCCGCATCCAAACACAGCAGACAGATACCTCCAACAACCACTCCCTCTTTCTCCACTCCCAAACCTTCACCCTCTTCCCGCCCCAGTGTCCCTAAGAAGATTTTCCTCTCCGCCGTTTACCTCTTCCCTACCCCTCCCCCCATCCTTCATGTCGGGCCAGGGTGGACAGAACCCAGGCTAGCACCTCAGCCACCCAGTCCACAGCCACAGTAGTTTCAGCAGCTACTGCAGGTGTGAGAGGCTCCAAGGTAACACCCATCAGCACTGCCAGTGTGCCTGCACCAGCTGCCAAGGGGAAGGGCACGGATGTATCACCAGCTGCCAATGGGAAGGAGGCACCACCACATGGCAAGGAGGCACCACCACATGGCAAGGCTAAGGGGAAGGAGGCACCACCACATGGCAAGAGAAAGGAGGCACCACCAAATGGCAACGGCAAGGAGGCACTGCTGCCCATTTGGACCGACTGGGATCAATTGGGCGCCTTGCAACCACTACGACCTGCCTGTCAAGGCGCACAGTAAAGCTGCAGGTAGAACTTGGCCATTTTGCTGGTGATGTGGCAAGGGGACTAAGGCGCATCAGCCATGCAGTGGACCTAATAGAGACCACCCAGGCAGCAAGGGGCATTGGCGATACCCCTCAGGATAGTGAGGACATCTCCAGCATCAGCAGTGTGTCTGCCTCAGATGCACGCATCCTGCGGAGTAGCAGTGCCCGCCAAGGATCAGGGGACCAACCAGGATTGGGCCATGGTGGCTGTAGTTGCAGGAGGGTGTGAGCTACCTATTCTGGGTTTTGCCAGAGGCACATGATGTTAATGTGTCAGACATTACATTTTGCTTTTTTCTTGCAGTTGAAATGTCAAAAGTTCATCATTACATTCCTGACATTAAAGGGATTATTTTTTGTACTTCACAACCTGGGTATGTGTGTCTTACAGTTGTGAGTGTTGTCACGGTTGCCACATACCTGCCAAAGTAGTGAGTTGCAATGTGGTCCTGTCTCCGTCTGCCCTCCAATGCGATGCTACCATCCCCAGGTTGTCGGTGTGGTAGCTCTTGCTTCTCATCCTCCGAATCTGTGTCGTCAAGTGTGAGATATAGCCCACGTCTGGTGGCAATGTTGTGGAGGATGGCACATGTTGCAACGATCTTGCATGCAGTGTCGGGGGCATACTGGAGTGCCCCTCCACTTTTGTGCAGGCATCGGAAACGTGACTTCAACAAGCCGAAGGTCCTCTCAATGACAGCTCTGGTCCGCCGATGTCCTATGTTGTATCGCCTCTCATTCTGATTGCCAGGTGTTAGGTATGGGGTGAGTATCCATGGTCTCAGAGCATATGCACTGTCACCTGTGTGACAAAAGAGACAAAATTAGCAGGGCATCACATGGTTATGCAGTGACATGTATTTAAGACATCAGAGTGTACTAGACAGTACCTAACAAATATCGTTCGCCAAACTCCCCACGTCCTAGGCGTCGGTGTATCCCACTATGCCTGAATATGTATGCATCATGTGTACTCCCTGGAAATTTAGCCACTATGTCAGTAATGACATTATGGGCATCACATACCACCTGGATATTTAATGAGTGGGTACATTTCCTATTGCGGAACACATATTCCAGATTTGCTGGTGGGCAAATTGGTATATGTGTCCTGTCCGCACACCCTATTACATGGGGGAAGTTGGCAATTCTGTAGAAGTCCAACTTGGTGCTGTTAATTTCCGCCTCATTCCTGGGAAGGTATATATATCTGGACATGTGTGCGAGTATGGCATCTAGGAACCGTCTGAAGAATCGTGAGAGGGCACTTTGGGACACCCCACCTGCAACAGCAATCACCCCATGATAGCTACCCGAGGCCAAGAGGTGCAGTGAGCAGAGCACTTGCACATGTGTGGGGATGGAGCGGCTGCGCATTGTCTGGCGTTCAAGCAGAGGTTTCAGCAGTACGATAACTGCTCTGCTCAGTCTGTATTTATCATAAATCTCGTCCTCAGTTTGTTGAAATAGTGTCTGCCTTGTTCGGTATATCCTCTCCTATCTCTGCGTCCTCCTCCTCTGCTGGACAGTCTGGACTTTCCTCCTCCATGCAATCACATAGAGTGCAGCCATTTTGAGAAACCCAGATGCCTTCTGGGTCTTCTTTTATACTTTGGTTCTGGTTACCACCTGTTATCAGTGCTAATCTGGGTGTGCAAAACTGGCTTTTTGCGACTAGTCGCAATTTGCGACTGCCTTGTGCATTCGGTTTGCGACTCGCAATTTGCGACTTCTTAATTGCGAGTCACAATTTTAAGTCGCAATTTTTGCGAGTCGGTAATGGGTCGCATCACTATTTGGAACTCAAAATGCCATTGGAACATACCATTAACCAGTCTGGTCTTTCCCAGGATCAGGAGGTAGAGGAGGGGGGTACCCAGCAAGACTCAGAGGAGTCCCCTGAGGATTCTGGGGAGGGTTCATCCAAAGACCTGCCAGCCAACAGGCCTCCTAGTGACACTGGTAGTGGGAGGGGGTCACACACTAGTAGGGCACCTTTCACTCCTAAAGGCCAAGTTACTAGAGTCCAGCCAGTTAGAGACAGGTCCACTTCTGCCAATTCCCACATCTCCTCTGTGTCTCAGAATTCCCAAGCCTCCCACCCTGAGGATGACACTATGGAAAGGGAACTCAGAAAGCAGAGGTTGGAAGAGGCCAGACTGAAGCTAAGACAGCAACAGTTGGCCTTAGACAGGGAATCTCTAGATGTAGAGAGGGAAAGGCAGAAATTGGGGTTAGTTTCCCCTGGTGGCAGCAGCAGTGTTTTTGATAGCAATCCTGTAAGAGAACAAGATTCCAGAAACCTGCATAAGATAGTCCCCCCTAACAAGGAGGGGGATGACATTAACAAGTGGTTTGCTGCATTTGAGAGGGCTTGTATGGTACAGTTGGTCCCTCAAAGGAAGTGGGCTGCTATCTTGTGGCTGTCTTTCACTGGTAAGGGTCGGGATAGGCTCCTTACTGTCAGAGGAAGTGATGCTAATAATTACAAAAGTTTGAAGGATGCACTCTTAGATGGATTTGGCTTAACCACTGAACAATACAGGATAAAGTTCATAGATACCAGAAAAGAGTCCTCTCAAGACTGGACAGACTTTGTAGACTGTTCAGTGATGGCCTTTGAGGGTTGGTTACATGGCAGTAAGGTGACTGACTATGAAAGCCTGTATAATCTAATCCTGAGAGAGCATATTTTGAACAATTGTGTGTCTGATTTGTTGCACCAGTACTTGGTAGACTCGGATCTGACCTCTCCCCAAGAATTGGGAAAGAAGGCAGACAAATGGGTCAGGACAAGAGTGAACAGAAAAGTTCATACAGGGGGTGACAAGGATGGAAAGAAGAAGGATGGTAAGTCTTTTCACAAGGGTGGGGACAAAGATAAAAACATTCTGAGTCTTCATCAGGCCCACAAAAATCCTCTGGGGGTGGTGGGTCCAAATCCTCTTCCCACAATCAAAAGAAGCCATGGTGTTATATATGTAAAAGTAAAGGCCATTGGGCAAGAGACTCCACTTGCCCAAAGAAAAACACCAAGGCTCCCACTACCAAAACCCCATCTGCGTCCTCTAGTGCCCCTAGTAATAGCAGTGGTGGTGGGAAGTCTACTACAAATAGCCAATCAAAGGGTGTAGCTGGGCTCACCATTGGTAATGAAGTTGGGGTTGGTCTTGTTAGGGAGACCACAGAGGCTACTGTAGTCTCTGATGGTGGTATTGACTTTGCCACCTTGGTTGCTTGTCCCCTTAATATGGGTAAGTACAAGCAACTTCCCCTAATAAATGGTGTTGAGGTTGAGGCCTACAGGGATACAGGTGCCAGTGTCACTATGGTGATTGAGAAACTGGTCCACCCTGATCAACACCTACTTGGTCAGCAGTACTAAGTGACTGATGCTCATAACAACACTCTTAGCCGCCCCATGGCTGTTGTGTATCTCAACTGGGGGATGGGGGGTTACTGGTCGAAAGAAAGTTGTGGTAGCCACTGATTTACCTGTAGATTGCTTACTAGACAATGATTTGGAGACATCAGCTTGGGCTAAAGTGGAGTTGGAGGCTCATGCAGCAATGCTGGGCATTCCTGGGCATATCTTTGCTTTGACAATGGCTCAGGCCAAAAAGCACAGAGGACAGGGAAACTTGGATCCTGGAACAATGGATCAAGTGCTCCCAAAAGCTAGGGGTAGAAAGGGTAAATCCTTGCCCACTATCCCTCCCTCTCCAGAAGATTCCCCTTTTGAGGAAGAGGAATCCTCTCCCTGTGCAGAACCTACACCAGATGAGCTGGCAGCAGACACAGCTGAGCTTTTGGGTGCAGGGGGCCCTGGTAGGGAAGAGCTGAGTGTGGCACAGCAGACCTGTCCCTCACTAGAGGGTTTAAGATAGCAAGCTGTCAAACAGCAGAAAGGGGATGTCACTGATAGCCATAAGGTGTATTGGGAAGACAACCTCCTTTATACTGAGTCAAGGGGCCCTAAACCTGCAGCTGCCAGGAGATTAGTTATCCCTTTGCAGTATAGGGAGTTTCTTCTAACCTTGGCACATGACATTCAGTTGGCTGGGCATTTGGGCCAGAGTAAAACTTGGGACAGGCTGGTTCCATTGTTTCACTGGCCCCACATGTCAGAGGACACTAAAGAGGTTTGTCCCTCTTGTGTGACCTGCCAAGCCAGTGGCAAGACTGGTAGCACACCTAAGGCCCCCTTAATTCCACTCCCAGTGGTTGCGGTGCCATTTGAAAGGGTAGGGGTTGACATAGTTGGGCCCCTTGACCCTCCAACAGCTTCAGGCAATAGGTTTATCCTTGTAGTAGTGGACCATTCTACTAGGTATCCTGAAGCAATTCCCTTAAGGACCACTACAGCTCCTGCAGTGGCAAAGGCCCTCATGGGAATCTTTTCCAGAGTGGGCTTCCCTAAGGAAGTGGTGTCAGACAGAGGTAGTAACTTCATGTCTGCATACCTCAAAGCTATGTGGAAGGAGTGTGGTGTAACTTATAAGTTCACTACTCCTTATCATCCACAGACAAATGATCTGGTTGAGAGGTTTAATAAAAAACTCAAAGGTATGATTATGGGACTCCCTGAAAACCTCAGAAGGAGATGGGATGTCCTGTTGACATGCCTCCTTTTTGCTTACAGGGAGGTACCCCAAAAAGGAGTGGGCTTTAGCCCCTTTGAACTCCTCTTTGGGCACCCTGTAAGAGGTCCCCTTGCACTTGTGAAGGAGGGTTGGGAACAACCTTTAAAAGCTCCTAAGCAAGTCATTGTGGACTATGTACTTGGCCTAAGATCCAGAATGGCTGAGTACATGAAAAAGGACAGTAAAAACCTTCAGGCCAGCCAAGAGCTCCAAAAGCAATGGCATGACCAGAAGGCTGTCCCGACCCAGTACCACCCAGGATAGAAGGTGTGGGTATTGGAGCCTGTGGCCCCCAAGAGCACTCCAAGACAAATTGAGTGGGCCCCATCTTATTGTTGAGAAGAAGGGTGAGGTTACCTACTTGGTAGACCTGGGCACTGCCAGGAGTCCCCTTAGGGTGCTCCACATCAATCGCCTAAAACCCTACTATGCCGGGGTGACTTAACCCTGCTCATGGCAACTGATGAGGGACAGGAAGAAGAGAGTGATACTCTCCCTGATCTCTTCTTCACCACTGAAGCTGATGGCTTAGTGGAGGGAGTGGTGCTTGCAGATTGCCTTACTGCTGAGCCGAAGGACAACTGTGTAAATTTCCTAGGCCAATTTTCTGACCCCTCTCACTGATACCAGGTACCACTACCTGATGTGAGCACACAATCAACACTGGAGACAGTTTACCTGTTGAAAGTAAGATTTATAGGCAGCCTGACCATGTCAGGGATTGCATAAAACAAGAGGTACAGAAAATGCTGGACTTAGGAGTGATTGAGCCTTCAGAAAGCCGATGGGCTAGGCCAGTGGTGCTTGCCCCAAAACCACACAGTAAAGATGGTAAAAGAGAAATGAGGTTTTGTGTTGACTACAGAGGTCTCAATCAAGTAACCAAAACTGATGCGCACCCTATACACAGGGCAGATGAGCTAATAGATACACTGGCTTCTGCCAAGTATCCAAGCACTTTTGATTTAACTGCAGGGTATTGGCGGATTAAATTGTCAGAAGATGCTAACCCTAAAACTACATTTTCCACCATTGGAGGGCACTATCAGTTCCCTGTGATGCCCTTTGGTTTGAAGAATGCACCTGCCACTTTTCAGAGGTTGGTGAACACAGTCCTGCAACGTTTGGAAGCTTTTAGTGCAGCATATCTAGATGATATAGCTGTCTTTAGCTCCACCTGGGATGAGCACCTGGTCCACCTATGGAAAGTTTTGGAGGCCCTGAAAAAGGCAGGCCTCACTATCAACGCTTCAAAGTGCCAGATAGAGCAGGGGAAGGTGGTTTATCTGGGCCACCTGGTAGGTGGGGAACAGATTGAACCACTGCAGGGGAAGATCCAGACCATTATGGAATGGGCTCTCCCTACAACTCACACCCAGGTGAGAGCCTTTCTAGGCCTCACAGGATACTATAGGAGGTTCATCAAGAATGATGGCTCCATTGCAGCTCCTCTTAATGACCTCATTAGTAAGAAGATGGTTAAAAAGGTATTGTGGACAGCTAGCTGTCAAAAGGCTTTTGATGAGCTCAAACAGGCCATGTACCCTGCACCTGTCCTAAAAAGCCCTTGTTACTCCAAGAAGTTCATAGTCCAGACCGATGCTTCTGAATTAGGGGTTGGGGCAGTGCTATCACAGCTTAACACTGAGGGCCAGGATCAACCTGTTGCTTTTATCAGCAGGAGATTGACCCCTAGAGAAAAGCGTTGGTCTGCCATGGCGAGGGAGGCCTTTGCTGTGGTCTGGGCACTGAAAAAGTTGAGACTATACCTGTTTGGTACTCACTTTATTGTTCAGACAGACCACAAACCTCTATTATGGCTTAAACAAATGAAAGGTGAAAACCCTAAATTGTTGAGGGGGTCCATCTCCTTACAGGGAATGGACTATACAGTTGAACATAGACCTGGGAGTACCCACTCCAATGCAGATGGGCTCTCCAGATATTTCCACTTAGACAATGAAGACTCATCTGGGCAAGGTTAGCCTTATTGTCCCTCATTTTGGGGGGGGGGGGTGGGAGTTGTGTAGAAAAGTACCATCTTGCCTGGCATGTTACCCCCATTTTTACTTGTTTGTCAGTTTGTTTTTGCCTGTCTCACTGGGATCCTGCTAGCCAGGACCCCAGTGCTCATATTTTGTGGCCTGAATGTGTTACCTGTGTGGTGTCTAACTGTGTCACTGAGGCTCTGCTAACCAGAACCTCAGTGCCTATGCTCTCTCTGCTTTTAAAATTGTCACTGCAGTCTAGTGACCATTTTGACCAATTCTAATTGGCACACTGGAACACCCTTATAATTCCCTAGTATATGGTACCTAGGTACCCAGTGTATTGGGGTTCCAGGAGATCCCTATGGGCTGCTATATTTCTTTTGCCACCCATAGGGAGCTCAGACAATTCTTACACAGGACTGCCACTGCAGCCTGAGTGAAATAACATCCACGTTATTTCACAGCCATTTTACACTGCACTTAAGTAACTTATAAGTCACCTATATGTCTAACCCTCACTTAGTGAAGGTTAGGTACAAAGTTACTAAGTGTGAGGGCACCCTGGCACTAGCCAAGGTGCCCCCACATTGTTCAGGGCAATTTCCCCGGACTTTGTGAATGCGGGGACACCATTACGCGCGTGCACTACATATAGGTCAATACCTATATGTAGCTTCACAATGCTAACTCCGAATATGGCCATGTAACATGTCTAAGATCATGGAATTGTCCCCCCATGCCAAATCTGGTATTGGGGTGCCAATCCCATGCATCCCTGGGGCTCCAGCATTGACCCCGGGTACTGCCAAACTAGATCTCTGGGGTTTTCACTGCAGCTACCGCTGCTGCCAACCCACAGACAGGTTTCTGCCCTCCTGGGGTCTGGGCAGCCCAGTCCCAGGAAGGCAGAACAAAAGATTTCCTCTGAGAGAGGGTGTTACACCCTCTCCCTTTGGAAATATGTGGTAAGGGCCTGAGAGGAATAGCCTCTCCTGGCCTCTGGGAATGCTTTGAAGGGCACAGATGGTGCCCTCCTTGCATAAACCAGTCTACACCGGTTCAGGGATCCCCCAGTCCCTGCTCTGGCACGAAACTGGAGAAAGGAAAGGGGAGTGACCACTCCCCTGTCCGTCACCATCCCAGGGGTGGTGCCCAGAGCTCTTCCAGTGTGTCCCAGACCTCTGCCATCTTGAATGCTGAGGTGTGAGGGCACAATGGAGGCCTCTGAGTGGCCAGTGCCAGCAGGTGACATCAGAGACCCCTCCCGATAGGTGCTTACCTGGCTAGGTGGCCAATCCTCCTCTGAGGGATATTTAGGGTATCTCCTGTGGGCTTCTCGTCAGATAACGAATGCAAGAGCTCACCAGAGTTCCTCTGCACCTCCATCTTTGACTTCTGCCAAGGATCGACCGCTGACTGCTCCAGGACGCCTGCAAAACCGCAACAAAGTAGCAAGAAGACTACCAGTGACATTGTAGCGCCTAATCCTGCCGGCTTTCTCAACTGTTTCCTGGTGGTGTATGCTCTGAGGGCTGTCTGCCTTCATTCTGCACTGGAAACCAAGAAGAAATCTCCGTGGGTCGACAGAATCTTCCCCCTGCTAACGCAGGCACCAAACGTCTGCTTCACCAGTCCTCTGGGTCCCCTCTCATTTTGACGAGCATGGTCCCTGGAACACAGGAGCTGGATTGAAGTAACCCCGACAGCCCAGTGGTCCAGCTGTCTAAATTTGGTGGAGGTAAGTCCGTGGCTCCCCACGCGAGACAGTAATCCTGTTTACTACGTGAACTGCAGCTGCAGGGCTTCTGTGCACGTTTGCAAGGAATCCTTCATGCACAGCACAGCCCAGGTCCCCAGCACTCTGTCCTGCATTGCTCAACTCGCTGAGTTGACCACCGGCTTCGTGGGACCCTCCTTTGTAGTGTTAAGACGACCGCTGTGTTCAGATTTCTTGAACCCCTGTTCAAGTGCTTCTGCGTGGGCTCTCTGTGCTGCTGAGTGCCCCCCTCTGTCTCCTGCTCCAAGGGGCGACCTCCTGGTCCTTCCTGGGCCCGAGCAGCACCCATTTTCTACAACTGTGACCTTTGCAGCTAGCAAGGCTTGTTTGCGTTCTTTCTGCGTGGAAACAACTCTGCATCCTCCAGCACGCCGTGGGACATCTTCTGTGCAAAGGAGAAGTTCCTGGCATCTTCTGTTGTTTCAGAATCTTCAGCTTCTTCCACCCCGGAGGCAGCCATTTTGCACCTTCATCCGGGGTTTAGTGGGCTCCTGCTCCCCCGGACACTTGCGTGACTCTTGGACTTGGTCCCTTCCTTTACAGGTCCTCAGGTCCAGGAATCCGTCTTCAGTGCTTTGCAGTCAGTTGTTGTCCTTGCAGAATCTCCCATCACGACTTGTGTTTCTGGGGAAGTAGGGTAACTTTACTCCTACTTTTCAACGTCTTGGGGTGGGGTATCTTGGACACCCTTAGTGTCTTCTTACACTCCCAGCGACCCTCTACACACTACACTAGGCCTGGGGTCCCTAGGTGGTTCGCATACCACTTTCTTAGTACATGGATTGTGTTGCCCCTAGGCCTATTGCATCCTATTGTATTCTACAGTGTTTGCACTACTTTTCTGTTTACTTACCTGATTTTGGTTTGTGTGTATATGTTGTGTATTTGACTTACCTCCTAAGGGAGTGTATCCTCTGAGATATTTTTGGCATGTTGTCACTAAAATAAAGTACCTTTATTTTTAGTAACTCTGAGTATTGTGATTCTTATGATATAGTGCTATATGACATAAGTGGCATAGTAGGAGCTTTACATGTCTCCTAGTTCAGCCTAAGCTGCTCTGCTATAGCTACCTCTATCAGCCTAAGCTATAAGAACACTACTAATCTACTAATAAGGGATAACTGGACCTGGCACAAGGTGTAAGTACCATCAGGTACCCACTATAAGCCAGGTCAGCCTCCTACAAGGAGCCACAAATTTCCTTCCACCCAGCGATCCCCCAAGTCTTCCGATAAAAATGGTACCTCACTTGTGTGGGTAGGCCTAGCGCCCGCAACAGGAATTGGCCCAAAACACAACGTGAACACATCACATTTGCAGAAAGAAAACAGAGCTTGTGGGGCTCTGACCAGGTTCTGTTACCCAGAATCCTTTGCAAACCTCACAATTTGGCCAAAAAAACACTTTTTCCTCTAATTTCGGTGACAGAAAGTTCTGGAATCTGAGAGGAGGCACAAATTTCCTTCCACCCAGCGTTCCCCCAAGTCTCCCGATAAAAATGGTACCTCACTTATGTGGGTAGGCCTAGCGCCCGCGACAGGAAATGCCCCAAAACATAACGGGGACACATCACGTTTTCAGAAAGAAAACAGAGCTGTTTTTTTACAAAGTGCCTAGCTGTGGATTTTGGCCTCTAGCTCAGCCGACACCTGGGGAAACCTAGGAAACCTGTGCATTTGTGAAAACTAGACACCTAGGGGGATCCAAGATGGGGTGACTTGTGGGGCTCTGACCAGGTTCTGTTACCCAGAATCCTTTGCAAACCTCAAACTTTGGCCAAAAAAACACTTTTTCCTCTCATTTCGGTGACAGAAAGTTCTGGAATCCAAGAGGAGCCACAAAGTTCCTTCTACCCTGCGTTCCCCCAAGTCTCCCGATAAAAATGATACCTCACTTGTGTGGGTGGCCCAGGTGCCTGCAACAGAAAAATGCCAACAACCTGTAGAAACTGAAGGGATAGCAAAGCGAGTTGCTAAGCACATATTTTTCTTTTATACATCTTTTAGGCTGACTCTGCTTTGGGGTTCCACGCAAGTGAGGTATCATTTTACTTGGGGAACGCTGGGTGGTAGGAAATTTGTGCCGCAGCGGTGATCCTACAAAGAAAAGTAAGGAAAATATGATTTTTTAAGCAAATTTTGAGGTTTGCCGAGGAGTCTGGGTAAGAAAATGTTGGGGGATCCAGGCAAACCACACCTCCTTGGGGTGTCTATTTTTAAAACATGTCTGGGTTTGGTAGGTTTCCCTAGATGAGGGCCGCACCCGGGACCAAAAACATAGGTGCCCCCCTCCCCAAACACAGGTAGTGTTGCAATAGGTCATTTTGGGGTGTCCACATATTTATGTGATGTTCCAAACACTAAAACTGTGAAAAGAAACACACTTAGGTTATGCTAAAAAGACCATTCACCCACCAACCAAGTTGGTGGCATGCTTCATCATCGGGGTCCCACCTGAGACACCTAGCGCGTCACAGGTGTGCTGCGACGCCTGATTACAGTGGAGCAGGTTTTGTCATATTTACCACACATACTGGTTGGATTTGGCACGGGGTGAGTGATGGTTCAGTGGATCAAATTTTATTAACAAGAGATTTCACAAAAATGAAATGCACTGTTAATAACTGAAAGGCCACAAAACTGAACCAATGACTCACAGCTTGTGGGCTGTAAAGCCACGGCAAGGCACCAACCGCTTTACAGTCGATTCACACACCTTTCATACATGACATGCACAAGACCATTCACGCCACCAGCCACGGGTGCAGCACATTACAACACTCGCATTGACAGACAGCACCACTCAAGGGCCCATCACTTACATACGCCCACATGCCTCATACAGCAATCACACCAGCTGATGGGAGTGTGTGGACTGGCGTTTGGCTGGCAGTGTGTTGCAGTAGCCAACAGCAAGTCAATATGTACACCATCAGCCAAGCGCCACTCCACACACAATGGCATCACTTTTTTTCTTTGTTTTCAAAACAAAGAAACCACTAACTAATTAGAAATAATTACAAAACTACAAACACAAAATCTCTAACTAAGAACATGACAGAATGCCAACCATGAAACTGAACACATGAAAATATAAAACAGGCAGTTTACACTCATGGTAGTTCCCAGTAATTCTTCTGGGTGTGGTAATTCTTGAAACAACCACCCACACACAGCCCAAGTTTTGAAGGACAACCTGGGCAGTACATTCGAGTCTCCCTCCGGATACCTCTTTGAGCACACACTCTACATTTCTTAGCTGGTAAGTCTTTTTTAGGCGTGGGAGGAATGTGCTCAGCAAAGTGGCGATCTTTCAATCTAGCCATATCCTCCACCACTGCTTCTCTAGGAACTCTTGGCTGTTCCACCACAATAAGGCTCTCTATCACTGACTCCTGAAATTTCACAAATGTCATCTTTGACTCTGGAGACCTATCCTTAAACACAATAAAAGCATTAAAAGTTGCCAAGTGGAAGAGGTGAATTGCTAACTTCTTATACCAAACGTAAGACTTACGAATAGCAGTATAAGGTTCCAACCTCTGATCAACCCTATCTACACCGCCCATGTGCTTATTATAATCTAAAATGCACACAGGTTTGCGCACTTCAGCAACCTGGCCCCAAACAGTCACAGGGGAAGTACTCTCATCATGGATGGTACTTAGCATGTAGACATCCCTCTTGTCTGAAAATGTCAAAGCTAGCAGCTCATCATTCGGCAAAGCACTGCACTGTCCCCTCTCAAGTTTTTTACAGACAAGCTCCCTTGGATACCCTTTCCGGTTACGACAAATTATGCCACAAGCAACAGCGCCCTACTCTAAACAATTCCTTGAACAACTGCACTCCAGTGTAGAAGTTATCTACATACAAATGGCGACCTTTGTTGAACAGTCGTCTACCAAGTTCCCACACACTTTTCTCAGTAACTCCAAAAGTGTGAGGACATCCAAGGGGGTCAAAACTGGAATCCCTACCAGTGTAGACATCGAAAATATACACATATCCTGTACTACTTGAAGACAGCATATACAATTTAATTCCATATCGTGCCCTCTTGCTAGGAAAGTACTGCCTAAAAACCAAACAACCCTTGAAGAGGACCGAAGACTCGTCCACAGCTATTTCTCTGCCTGGAACATAGACCTCTGAAAACCAATCTACAAAATGATCAAGGACAGCCCTAATCTTAAAAAGACGGTCAGAATGAGAGTGATCTCGTGGCAAGGCTTATGCATTGTCAACAAAATGCAGCATCCTAAGAAGAAGCAAGTACCGATTACGACTCATGGTTGCAGGAAATATAGCTGTTGCCGTCAAGGGACTAGTAGACCCATAAGAAGCCAGTGACAGCTTCCTTATCAACCATATCAAAAGAGTCAAACCCAAAAACCTTTTCATCTCCTCCAAATTTGTGGGAATCCACTGGGTAGCTCTAGAGTGTGGCCTAAGTCTAGCAGTGTTGTCCCTCAAATACTGCTCCGCATACAAATTAGTCTGCTCAACAATCTCTTCCAAAAACACATCATCCACAAATAACTCAAACAAATTGACAGGCAAAAAGTTCTCTGTATTGACTCTACACCCCGGGAGACCAGTAAAGGCAGGCAACTCTGGCTGCTCCATGTTTGGGGCAACCCAGAGTTCAGGTCTTCTAACGGGAAACCCTTCAGCCCCAGGTTGCTGCACTAATGGCACATCAGTGTCCTACTCTAAATCAGGCCCTTCATCTGCACTGAGAGTGGCTTCCTCGTCAGAAGATTCCTCTCCGACAGAAACTTCACTGCCAGAATCTCTCACTTCCTCCTCTGCCTCAGATGCAGAGTCCGTCTCAAAATCATGATCAGACAATGACTCAAAAAGCATACCAACCAACTGTTGAGCGGTCATCCTGCGGCTAGCCATGATCTTTCCTACGAAAAGTAACTGGACAAATGCACCACCAACAACCAGCACTGTGTAAGATAAGTAATAAAGTGTAGCTTTATCAGTAAGAGTTATAAACTCAAAAACTATACCGCTCAGTTGCCTGAAAAAGCTTGACTCACCAGCAACTACTCTGCACAGACACAGCAATCACCAATGATGTCCCACTAAAAAGAAAGAAAGAAAAGCAAATTAGAAATAAGACAACACAAATATCACTGTGCACAAATCTAAGGACAATTTCACAGACAGTCCTGCATTTAGTATACCACCTACAAACGTCATTCATACATGGCAACAATACTCCTTTGGAGTAAATTGTGTTTACTTACCTAAAACATGCAACTATGCAAACCGCAGCTCAACACTGCCAAAACCGCAAGGAGCCACAGCAAAGAAAGCAAAAGCTTTAAACTAGAACAAAAAGGAGATTTTTTTTAATCACAAATGCAAATACTTTGCTAGTTGACAAACACCCCACCATCAAGCATTTAGAAATTGGTGCCTAAGTGGATTCTGCCTCCCATAGGGGCAGATGGGCCTACTAAAAAATAGGCCTATCTGCTCCAAGAGGGGCAGAAACTACCTTTAGTAGTGTGTCCCCATGGGGAGCGACCCTTGCCCAAGGGGCCACCCACCGAACAAAAAAACACACACACACACTATCCCTGGTGCCTAAGTGGCTTCTGCCCCCCGGGGAAGCAATGGGCCTAAAAAATATAGGTTCATCTGCCCCCAAGGGGGGCAGAAATGGCCAACAGTTCAATGCCCCCCTTGGGGGGGTGCCCCTTGCCCAAGGGGACGCCCCCCACATAAATAAACATATTTTAAAAAATCCCTGGCGTTCTAGTGGTTTCTGCTTAAAAATAATAGAAATGGCCTTGGTACACGTGGCCCCAAAGGGGGGCAACCCTTGCCCGAGGGGCTGCCCCCCCCATCCACTAACACATACATACACACTATCCCTGGTGTCTAAGTGGCTTCTTAATTGAGCTTAATTTAGTATGTTTTGAATATAGTATAAATCTCCTTCACAAACCCCTTTTTATGATAGAGATGAGGGAGAGAAGGGTAGAGTAGCCTCATTGGTTGCCATTTTAAGGCAAAAATACAGGTTGTGCCTTTTAAAAGCACAGGGACCACCAGTATCCCATCATGCCCAGCTGGTGGCACTTTCTTCAGTTCTTATTTCCGGCTCCTGCTAACAGGACCCTAAAGCATTGAGCTCGACCTTTTATAGGTTTTTTTCTCAAAACAAATTTTGTCAGAGATTGGTGACAACACCTTTATTCTACGTCTTTTAGCTTTTCCGTCTATTTTGTGTTATTTTCTGACAGAAAATAAAGGCATTTTGTCAAATAAAATGCCTTCACTTTTTGACAAGTGTCCTTGCCGTGGCAGGAAAAAGGAAAAACAGAGCAACATGAGGTCTGTAATGTAGGAAAGTGCCCATTTTGGCATGATCACCTCCCATAAACTTTTTGCCTGATATCTGATTCTAACTTGACTGTGTGTTGGGATCCTGCTAACCAGCCTCCAGCACCTGTGTTCTTTCCCTAAACTGTACCATTGCTTCCACAATTGGCACACTCTTGGCACACAGGTAAGTCCCTTGCAATAGGTACCAGTGGTACCAGTGGTACTAAAGGCAGTGTAGTTAGGGAGGGTCGGCTGCAGCATGTATTGTGCCACCATAAGGGACCCCTCACCAAACACATGCACACTACTATTGCATATTGTGTGTGTTGGTGGGGAGAAGAAGGTAAAGTCAACATGGCATCACTCTCTGTGTGCCATGCCCACAAACCACTGCCTGTGGCATATGTAATCACCCCTCTAGCAGGCCTTAAAGCCCTAAGGGAGGGTGCACTATACTACAGGTGATGGCATAGCTGCATGACCAATATACCCCTACAGTTTCTAAGTCCATTCTTAGTCATTGTAAGTGCAGTGTGGCCATATTGAGTACATGGGCTGGGGGTTTGTCATTGTGAACCTCATAGCTCCATGATGGCCTCACTGAAGAACCTGATTGAAATTGCTGATGTTTTGACTTTGTAAGAAGAAGAAACAGTCAAAGATTACCCAGATGTATTTGCAGAGAGGTTCGGAAAACTCAAAGGATTCCAGCATCCCAATTTATTGAAACAAGGTGCCAAGGCTGTGGCTCACAAGGTGCGCAAAGTACCACTGGCACTACGTGCTGAAATAAAGTGTGAATTGGAGAAACTGTGTTCATTGGACATAACTGAACCTACTGAAGGGTCGGAATCGTTGGCTCCCATAGTTTTGCGCGTAAGGCACACAAATCCTTAAGATTCTGTGTGGGTTTGAGAGATTTGAATGCTAATATTTGGGCTGTCAACCACTTCCAAACAGCAATGAAATGTAGCAACTTTGAAGGGAGCAAAGTTTTTCACCTCACTTAGCATATCCTCTGCATATCATCAGGTAGAGTTGAGCAGGCTCCCATAGTTTTGGCCGTAAGGCAGACAAATCCTTAAGATTCTGTGTGGATTTGAGAGATTGAATGCTAATATTTGGGATGACTGTCAACCACTTCCAAACAGCAATGAAATGTAGCAACTTTGAAGAGAGCAAAGTTTTTCACCTCACTTGACATATCCTCTGCATATCATCAGGTAGAGTTGAGCAGGGATTCTAGACGCTACACATCATTTGTGACTCCAGAAGGTGCATATAGATACATACGTATGCCGTTGGTCTGGCATCAGCATCTGCAGTTTTTCAGCATTTGATGAACAAGTTGTTTCAGAACGCAAAAGGAGTTATGTATTTTCAAGATGATATCTTGATATTTAGGGAAACAGTTGATGTGCACGATGAGAGAGTAAAGGGTGGTGTTGGAAGTTATTAGGTCATGTGGGATGACTTTAAGGAGGGACATATGCAAGTTTACGCAGGAAGGCGTAGATTATTTGGGACACCATGTACCATGGAACCCAAGATGAATATTTTGAATGCGATTCGGCTTGCACCTACACCTAAGGATAAAGATCAACTATTGCCTTTTCTTGGCTTAGTAGAATACTATGCAAAATTTGTGCACAATTTTTCAGACATGACAGTGTGCTTACGCAATCTGCTAAAGAAAAATGTCAAGTTTACATGGGACAGAGAGTGTGACAAAAGATTTGAATTAATCAAAAAGAGCATAGATGATGCACATCCCCTCAAGGCTTCTGATATCCATGACACGTATTATTGCAACTGACGCAAGTAATATAGGTCTTGGTGCTGTGCTTATGCAAATGAGGAGCAATGCAAAAAAGGAAACTATTGCTTTTGCATCTAGAACCTTGAGGGGGGTGGAATGTACATATTCTACAATTGAAAAAGAAGCCTTAGCCATGTGGTGGGGTGTAGAACATTTTAGGAATTTCTTGTGGGGAAAATAATTTATCTTAAGAGCAGACCATAAGCTATTGGAGGTCTTTTTACCACAAAGCGAGGAAGCACGGACACTTCCTGTATTGCAAAGTGGCAATATAGACTACGGGAATGTAACAACAAACTAGAGTATATGGCGGGTGTTAAAGATCGGGTGGATGATTGCCTGTCAAGACTACCTTTGTCAGGAGGTGATGATGATTCAGAAACAGTAGACAAATTGGAAATTGCGTGTGTAATGAATGCTGTTGGTGATGTTTCCAAGGGAGCGTTGACAGAACAAGAGTGGGTAAATGCATATTTGAATGATGAAGTGCTGCAGGAAGTTAAGAACTTATTCACTGGCAGATGGCCCAGTGCGAAAAACACACCAGAAGACTTAATTCCCTACAAAAGGGTTGAAGAGGAGTTATCCATTGTCTGAAATATTATGCGCAGAGGTAATCTGTTGTTAGTCCCTGACAGTTTACGGAAGAAAGTGTTAGAGTTGGCACACGAGGAACATCTTGGGAATCGCGCTATGATGCGTAGAGTGGGAGAGGATTTCTGGTGGCCTGGGGTGGATAGAGAAATTGAACACTATGGTGGTCATTACAACCCTGGCGGAAGGTGTTAAAGCGGTGGTAAGACCGCCAACAGGCCGGCGGTAAAAAAATTGGAATTACGACCGTGGCGGAAACCGCAAACAAAGACAGCCACTTTAACACTCCGACCGCCACGGCGGTACAGACAAACAGCTTGGCGGTCACCGCCAACAGACAGGTGGAAGACAAAATAACGCCCACAGTATCACAACCTACCAATCCGCCACCTTTTCCGGGGCGGATTCACCGCGGATAAAAACACGGCGGAAACAGGACTGCGAAGGGAAAACGCTCACCTCTACACATCCCACGAGGAATCCAGACGTCATGGAACCAGAGCGGCACATCCTGCCAGCCCTCATCTTCTTGCTCCTCTACCAGGAGCACGAACGCCAGCGGCGAAGACCATGGTGAGTACTGCACCTACGACACAGGGGAGAGGGGAGGGAAAAAACAGGGACACACACACGCAACACCCCCACCCTCACCCACTACAACACACACACTAATACAGCATGATACATCACAGTTACACCCCCCAACCCCCCAGGAAGAATGCAAAGACAAAAGGAAATGAGTGTAACCATTGTAATATATTAAAATGCAGTACGCAAAAATATGTATATACACCATAAACAAATTATACACCAAGCTTAGTGGTCCAGGTAGTGCTCCAATGAAGTCTGTGGAACACTGGGCCCACACGGTATGGGCGAGGCCCACACAAGATCCCCGACCATGACGGAGAGAACACTGCAGGGGCATCAAAGAGCAAGAAAACAGTCACCTCAGGGGGAGGGAAAGGGGGGGCACCTCAGCCGGTTGAGTGCACAACGCCAAATCCACGAAAGGGCCACATGCCCACTGTTCAATCCTGGGGAGTGCAAAGCCACAGTCTCTCAAATCTCTACAGTGGGTGGGTTGCCCACTGTTCAATCCTGGGGAGTGCAAAACCACTGTCTCTCAAGTCTCTACAGTGGGTGGGTTGCCCACTGCCATATCATGGGGAGTGCAAAAGCCACAGTCTCTCAAGTCTCTACAGTGGGTGGGTTGCCCACTGCCATATCCTGGGGAGTGCAAAGCCACAGTCTCTCAAGTCTCTACAGTGGGTGGGTTGCCCACTGTTTCGTCCTGGGGAGTGCAAAGCCACAGTCTATCAAGTTGATGTATCTCTCCACTGGTTCTGGAGGGGGCCTTGTGCCCAGAGTGCTTCATCCTGCTAAGGACAGAGGTGATGGATGACAGTCTCCACTGGTTCTGCAGGGGGCCTTGTGCCCAGAGTGCTTCATCCTGCTAAGGACAGAGGTAGTGGATGACAGTCTCCACTGGTTCGGGAGGGGGCATGGTGCCCAGAGTGCTTCATCCTGCTAAGGACAGAGGTAGTGGATGACAGTCTCCACTGATTCTGGAGGGGGCTCTGTGCCCAGAGTGCTTCATCCTGCTCGTGACGGACTCAGTAGCATCAGTGCGCTTGGCGCTCATGGGCCAGCGGTGCTTGGAGCGGCGGTGCCCTGTTCAGCGGTGCTTGGAGCGGCGGTGCCCTGTTCAGCGGTGCGTGGAGCAGCGGTGCCCTGTTCAGCAGTGCTTGAGGCGGCGGTGCCCTGTTCAGCGGTGCTTGGAGCGGCGGTGCCCTGTTCAGCAGTGCTTGGAGCGGCTGTGCCCTATTCAGCGGTGCTTGGAGCAGCGGTGCCCTGTTCAGTGGTGCTTGAGGTGGTGGTGCCCTGTTCAGCGGTGCTTGAGGCGACGGGCTCCTTTGCAGTGACTCAGCTGCTGGCGGTCCTCTCTGTCCCAGCGGGGCTTGTGCTGGCGGTCCTTTCTGTCCCAGCGGGGCTTGTGCTGGCGGTCCTCTCTGTCCCAGTGGGGATGATATAGGTGGCCTCCTGGCCAGCGGGGATGATGTCGGTGGCCTCCTGGCCAGCGGGGATGATGGTGGTGGCCTCCTGGCCAGCGGGGATGATGGCGGTGGCCTCCTGGCCAGTGGGGATGATGTCATCTGGCCAGCTGGGATGATGGCGGTGGCCTCCTGGCCAGCGGGAATGGTGGCGGTCTCCTCCACCGTGCTGCTCCTCCCAGACTTTCCTGGTTTCTTGTGGCCCTTCCCCACCTTGGAAGGTGTCACAGCTGACTCCACACTCCCACCGGGACCCCTGGGAGCGGCTTTCGTGGCTGGAGTCTTCCCCCTCTCCCGCCGGGCACTGGCCAACTTTTGATGCTTGACAGGTGGGGGAATGTCCGTGCTGTGGCTCCGTGCCACACTGGCTGCCCTGGTGGCCAGTGCACTCCAGATTCCGGTGACTACAGGCACCACTGGTCCCGGAGATGTTGTGGCTGAGGTGCTAGGTTGGTACCTGGAGAGTCGGGCCCTAGGAGACGGACGGGGTGGGGGAGGTGTGGGAAAGAGGTCAAGGTTGGACAGGAAAAGTTTTTGGGAGACACTGGGACGGGTAGCTGGAGGGGGTTTGGGAGTGGAGGAAAAGGTTCTGGTTGTAGGAGGTGTTCGTTTGGGGACTTTGGGTGAAGGTGCATGCGCTGGAGGCTGTTGTGAGGTGGATGGCTGTTGGGTGGGTGTGTGCCTGTGTTTGTGTATCTTGGGAGGTGGCGTCACAGACACACTGGGAGAGGACACGGGACGTATGAATGGTAGTGGGGTGGTGACTGCACGTGATCGGGGTGTGGTGGTGGGTGTGCTGGTGATGGCAGTAGTGGCTGTAGATTGAGACTGTAGACGAGACTGGGAGGGAGGAGGGAGACGAGGAGGAGGGGGACACAGTGGAGGCAGTGGATGTTGGTGTGTCTGCATGTGTGTGATGCTTGCGTGAGTGCCTGTGGGATGTGTGGTGCTTATGTTTGCCAGAGCTTCCCTTGTGTGTTGACGTGTGCATGCTGGTCTAAAGGTGTGCTTGGGATAGGCTGGGGTACAGGGGATTGGGTCTGGGTGGAGGAAGTTGGAGGGGGGAGGCTAGAGACAGGGACAATGGCTGCCATAAGTGCTGAGGCCAGAGTCTGAAAAGCTCGCTGAAGGGCTGCCTGACCAGAATGAATGCCCTCCAGGAAATGCATTTGTTTGTTGCAACTGCCTTTCTACACCCTGGATGGCATTCAAAATGGTAGACTGCCCAACAATGAGGGGCCTGAGGATGTCAGTGGCCTCCTCACTGAGGGCAGCAGGGGTGACTGGGACAGGGCCTGAGGTGCCTGGGGCGAAGGTGATGCCCACCCTCCCGGGTGAGTGGGCACGGTGCAAAGGCTGAGGGGCTGCTGGGAGGGCGGTGCTGGTAAGGGGGGTGGCGGCTGTACCTCTAGATGGGGGGGGGCACAGATGTTGCCACCACCACAAGGGAGATCCCATCAGAGGACGAGTCCGTGTCGCTGGTGTCAGCTCCTGTCCCCGCCGTGGAGCTCCCCTCGCCCTCCGTCCCACTGGTGAACTCCGAGCCCTCCATGGCCACTTGGGATGCAGCTCCCTCGTGCTCCGGTGCCACTGCTCCTCCGCCTGATGATGCTAATGCACACAAGAACAAGGAGACTACAAAAAGGGGGGGGGGTCAACAGAAGAAAGACATGTTGAGTGCATGCATTACTGCTACCGTTGGCGGACACAACAGACACAGAAGTCCCCTGCACTACGCTGCGCTCTTCAGCTACACTGTTCAATCCCGGGAAATGGCCTACTAGGCTATGCACGACAGCTGCACAAATGGATGACACAGGGGCATGACTAGGTGTACTTGGCACTCTATAGAGGTGGGGTGGGTGCCACATGGCCTGCCTTACCGAGGGACCTTGCCTACTAAACTCGCCCTGGCCTAGGGAAACCCACAGCCCACCTTCACCACCCAGACCCCTCCACTGCACGCAAAATCTGCAGGATGAGAGTGTACTGACCCCCTTGTGGCTGCTGTGATGCCCTCAAGCGCCCATCCAACTCCGGGTACGCCACCGCCAGGATCCTGAACATCAGGGGGGTCATGGTGCGACGGGCACCCCTCCCACGTTGGGAGGCCATCCCCAGCTGAGCCTCCGCCGTCTTCTTGCTCCAGCAGCGAATGTCCTCCCATCTTTTCTGGAAGTGGGTGCGCCATCTGTGGTAGACCCCTAGGGCCCGGACGTCCTTGGCGATGGCACGCCAAATATCTTTTTTCTGGTGGGCGCTGACCTACATGAATTGTACAGGGGGAAGAGAAACTTATTACCAAGTGCACCGTCACAGTCATTGGCCCCCATTCCTACCCTTGCCATGTGGCACATGCACTCACCGTCGTTGCACGCTGCAAACTCCCCCCCTTCTTACATCCACCCCACTCCACACAGGCATAGCCCATACAGCATGCTCCCAGTGTACTTACCTGTTTGTCTGGAGGACCGTAGAGTAGCGTGTACTGGGGGAGGACCCCATCCACGAGTTTCTCCAACTCCTCCGATGTGAAGGCAGGGGCCCTTTCCCCAGACACTCGAGCCATTGTCTCTTCCAGACCGAGGTCACAGCAGCACTTGCAGTGTAGGTCCTCTCCTGTCGAAGATCAGGTATTGAGTGATTGAACAGATAGAAAATGGCAGTCACGTTCGCGGCCGTGCGTACCATCACCGCCAGCGTACATCGTCATTGGCTCCTGGGACCCATAGGGTCCAATGTTAACCAATGCAGCATTGCGCCACGGTCTTCGACCGACAACCGCAACGGTGTACAACGCCAGCGCAGTTACCTCACATCCCATTGTCCCACTTTAGAGGTCAGGCAGCCGCCATTTCAGGGGCCCACATGGCTTCATTTTTTACTGCATCACACATACCTAGGCCTAGACTCAATGCACATACAGGCCACTTTTCGGATTAGGATTCGTGTTCTGTGTAAGCTGTGGGTACGTACCTCTGAATTGGTTGACTCTGTGCTCGCTGTTGTCCTTCATAGGCACCGTCCGCAGGGACATGTGAGGAGATGGCTGCATCCTCCGGTGTACAGACCGCTGGTGGACCTGTTGCCAATGGAGGAAAGACATGTGATCATCACATACAGGCTTGACCGTGCCACAATCCAGGAACTGTGTACCCAGCTGGAGCCAGACCTGATGTCAGCTATCCGCCATCCCACAGGAATCCCCCCTCAAGTGCAGGTGCTGTCAGTGCTCCATTTCGTTGCAAGTGGGTCATTTCAAACAACAGTGGCCATTGCATCAGGGATGTCCCAGCCTATGTTTTCCATGAGTGGCCAGAGTGTTGTCTGCCCTGCTGAAACACATGCGGAGCTACATCGTTTACCCTCAGGTTGAGGATTTGCCTACAGTGAAAGGTGATTTCTATGCCCTGGGACATATCCCCAACATCATAGGTGCCATTGATGGGACACATGTGGCTTTGGTCCCCCCGCAGGAGTGAACAGGTGTACAGAAACCGGAAGAGTTATCATTCGATGTATTCGATTCATTGTATGTTTGGCAGACCAGTACATCTCCCATATGAATGCCAAGTTCCCTGGCTCAGTGCATGACGCCTACATCCTGCGGAATAGCAGCATCCCTTATGTGATGGGTCAACTCCAGAGGCACCGTGTGTGGCTATTAGGTGAGCACCTGGAAGCAAGACAGTGGGAATGGTTGTCTGGGTCTGGGGATATCCCTACAGGTTAGTGTGTGTCTAACAGTTGTCCCTCGCCATTTGCAGGTGACTCTGGTTACCCCAACCTGTCATGGCTACTGACCCCAGTGAGGAATCCCAGGACAAGGGCAGAGGAACGCTACAATGAGGCCCATGGGCAAACTCGGCGGATAATAGAGCGGACCTTCGGCCTCCTGAAGGCCAGGTTCAGGTGCCTCCATATGACAGGTGGATCCCTATTCTACTCACCAAAGAAGGTGTGCCAGATCATCGTGGCATGCTGTATGCTTCACAACTTGTCTTTGCGGCGACAGGTGCCTTTTCTGCAGGAGGATGGTCCAGATGGCGGTGTTGTTGCAGCTGTGGAGCCTGTGGACAGTGAAGACGAGGAAGCAGAAGAAGAAGACATGGACAACAGGGACTCAGTGATCCTGCAATATTTCCAGTGAGACACAGGTAAGAATACAAACCTGCCTACTACATGTACTTTAACACTACTACCTCTCTACTGTCTGTCGTTTTCACCCAGTGTATGGTCACTGAGTTGTCACTTTCCCTTACGATTTCACAGATGTGGGCCCCACTGTGTGACATCTGCCTTGATTCCTCCTGGACTAGAGCTGTGTGACATGGGTATGTTGACATTACAATTTAAAGAGGTTTTTGCCACAGTAATTGCAAATACACTATTTCAAAATCACAGACTGACTCCAGATTGTTTTGTGCTTCAAGGGTGTTTATTTAAGTGCTCAAAATTGGAGGGGGTTGCAAAATGGTGAGGGGTGATGGTGGAGGAATGTCCATGGCAGAGTCCAGTCTATTAGTCTCACAAGTGCATTGCCCAAATGGGCATAGGAAGTGGAGCTGGGGCAGTTTGAGGATGGACAAAGTGACAAAGTGGGACAGAAGGATGACATTCGGGGTGGTCTCATTTCTTGGCGGGGGTCTTGGCATCGTTCTCTGTCTTTGTCCTGGATCTCAGGGACCGTTTGCGGGGTGGTTCTCCCTCTGGAGGGGGTGGGGTGCTGGTGTGGTGGTCCTGTGGCGGGGCCTCCTGTCCACTGGCGCCGGCGGAGGTGGTGGGTAGCTCATCATCCAGGCTAGTGTCAGGGGCCCCTTGTTGTGCCACAGTGTCCTTCCTGGTGTTGAGTACTTCCTTCAGCACCCCTACGATGGTGCCCAGGTGGAATTGATGGATCTGAGTTCCTCCCTGAAGCCCAAATACTGTTCCTCCTGCAGGCGCTGGGTCTCCTGAAACTTGTCCAGTACCTTGCCATTGTCTCCTGGGAGTGGTGGTAGGCTCCCATGATGTTGGAGTGGACCTCGTGGAGAGTGGGTTCCCTTGGCCTGTCCTCCCCCTGTCGCACAGCAGCCCTCCCAGTTCCCCTGTGTTCCTGGGCCTCCGTCCCCTGGACCGTGTGCCCACTGCCACTGCCACCAGGTTCCTGTTGTTGTTGGGGTGGTGGGTTATCCTGGGTTCCCTGTAGTGGTGGACACACTGCTGATTGACGGGTCCTGGGGACAGAGGTATGGGCCTGCTGGGTGGGTGCTGTGCTGGTGTTTCCAGAGGGTGGAGGCTCTGTAGTGGCCTGTGACTGTGTCATGGGAACCGACTGTCCTGAGGTCCCCGTTGGGCCGGGCTGGTCCTCTAGATCCAGTTGGACAGAGGTGCTGTCATCACTGTGGGCCTCTTCTGTTGGTGGTGTGGACATGTGTGGACCCTCCTGTCCGGTGACGTTGGGTAGGGGTCCTGCAGGGGTATAAAAGGATGTTTATTACATCTGTGTGACCGTTTACCCCAGTGCTTGCATTCCTGTGTGGGATCTTGTGTGATGATGGTTTATGGGGGTGTATGGGTTTGTGCAGTGGGCATGCTTTGGTGATGGGTGTCCATGCTTTGTTGTTGCATGCAGGGCTTGGTGTTGGGATGTATGGTTTGTGATGTTGGGACATTTGTGAGGAGTTGGAGTGATGGGGGTGAGGGTGAGGATGGGGGTATGTGATGGCATGCAGGTAGGGTGGGGGATGTAATAGTTAAGATTTGACTTACCAGAGTCCATTCCGCCATCTACTCCTGAAAGGCCCTCAGGATGCAGAATCGGCAAGACCTGCTCCTCCCATGTTGTTAGTTGTGGGGGAGGAGGTGGGGGTCCTCCGCCAGTCCACTGAACCGCAAGGTGGTGTCTTGAGACCACGGAACGCACCTTCCCCCGTAGGTCGTTCCACCTCTTCCTGATGTCATCCCGATTTCTTGAGTGCTGTCCCACTGCGTTGACACTGTCCACTATTCTTCGCCATAGCTCCATCTTCCTTGCAATGGCGGTGTGCTGCACCTGTGATCCGAATAGCTGTGGCTCTACCCGGACGATTTCCTCCACCATGACCTTGAACTCCTCCTCCGAGAACCTGGGGTGTCTTTGCCGTGCCATGGGGTGGTATGGGTGATGTGTGGGGTGGTGTGTGTGGTGGTAAGTGTGCTGATATGTAGTGGGGTGTTGTGTGAGGTGCGTGGAAGTTATGTGGGTGATGGTGTTGTCTGCCTGTGGATGCTAGTATTGTTGATGGTGGTGTCTCTCTCTGTGCTTCTTTCTCAATTGTGGTCGTAGGGGTTTGTGGGTGATGTGGGTGTGGTTTTTATATTGTATTGGGTGTGTGGGAGTGGTGTGTGTATGTGTATCAGTTGTGTGTATTTTGAATTGTCCAATGTGGCTGTGTTTTGTATGTGTGTGTGTATTTTGAGCGCAGTGGTGTGTACCGCCAATGGAATACCGTGGTTGAAAGACCGCCGCGTGGATTCGTGTGTCGTGATAGTGTGGGCGTATTTCTGTTGGCGTGACGGTGGATGTTTTGTTTTCACCAGTTTAGCACTGTCCTTTGGTGTGGCTGACTTGTGTGGGTGTCTGTATTTTGGCGGTTTCCATGCTGTTGGTCATAATGGCTGTGGCGGATTTCCGCGGGCGCGGCGGTGTGTTGCTGGTCTTCTGCACAGCGGTAAGCGGCTTTTACTGCCAATATTGTAATGACCGCCTATGTGCCCGACTGTTGCATGTGTGTGTTGAGTGATAAATCTCAGGTGACATATCCTTTCCGGGTGAACACCATTGAGGTTAAGAATGTACCATGGTCTAAATTGGCATTTGACATCTCAGGACTGTGTGGGATAATTGATAGTACACCTATGTATGGTCTGGTAATGGTGGACTACATGACCAAGTGTCCTGAAGTGAAATTTGTAGATCACATGAATACTGATTCAGTCATTACATTTTTTAAAGAGGTGTTCCTGTGGGAAGGTTTCCCAGAAGAGATTGTAACTGATTATGGGACACAACTTGTTTCTAAAGAGATGGCAGATTTTTTGGTGGGTTTGGGAATAAAGCACACTCTAACATCCCTTTATCATCCTCGTAGCAACGGAGTGGTGGAGAGGTCGAACCGTGTCATAAAAGACAATTTGCAGTTGGCACTAGTCAGTGGGCTACAGTGGAAGAAAACTGTTGTAGACTTACTGTGGGGGATTAGGACAACACCCCATATTAGCACAGAGACATCCCCATTCACATAATTAAGAGGTAGAGTGGCTGGTTCAAAGTTAAATAAGGAATGTATGGCTAGAACAAATGTTGATTTGGATAAGTTGAGAAATGTGGTGGATGTGAGATCAGCGCTATAGGAAAAATACAGAACAAAGGAGACACAACGTAAGGGTCTTGTTGTTCAAGAAGGAGATTGAGTGAGAATTAATAAACCGGGTTTTGTGCGAAAAGGTTTATCTAGGTTTTCTTCTCCTACTAAAGTGAAAAAGGTTCTGGATCATGTAGTCATGTTAGAGAACGGGAAGAAATTGAATAAATATTTCCATTGTACCAGAATCTAAAAAGGACTATGTCAGCAGAAGAATGGGTATAGAATCAAGAGAAGACCAGATGGATGGGAGTATGGACAGGAGAGTGTCAGGAAGGTTGAAGTCATGTTCTATGAAATTCAAAGATTACACTGTGTATCAAATAGTATAGTCAACCACATGTGTAGCTGTGTATATGTTAGTTGAAGCTAATTTATTGTCCACATTTTCATTCTGTTATTGTGAAGGAAAGTGGGTGTGTTGGGTTGTTGTATATAGAATGTTGGGGGCTGTCTGGTTCCAATTCCCTGTGTGGAATGTGGAACATCAGGGCGGGCGATGAACGCCAGTTATTGCCAGGAGGCAGGTGAGTAAGGAAATTAACCAAAGCACTCTTACCCAGTGTCGTCTTCCTTTCACTTAGGGATAGGGTGACCAGAACTCCACTCCTACAAAAGTCAAGGAAGCAAATCGGATCAGTCAACCAAAGCCGAAATACAAGGTTAGTCAAGTGCGATGTAGGACCATGACACGTCCTTATCTTATAACAAGAACAAGTTATTACTATAAAGTCTCTAACCTTTAATGCTATCAGCACACACAGATTGTTGGAAGGGAAGCATATGACACAGATAAGACAGTAGCTGACATTCTCAAATGTATATCAGAAGTCCCTGTTTGTACAGCCAACTATCAGCCGCTGGTGTTATAGAAGAAATAGTAGACGACTGTAAAGCGTACCACACAGATGGTACTATCTGCATTGTAAGGGAAAGTCATGACACTGCAAACAGCACATGTCCTTTCCAACCTGTCAATCAGAAATCCCCAAACATGAGGCCAACTATCAAACAAGGAGGTAAAGAGAAAGCAAAAGCCAAATGTAATAACGGAAGCACCAGACGTGTGTAAGTAACCGGGGCTCATGCAACAGTTCTGCTGCTACAAGCGCATATAACATAGTAAATGACAATGAAGCACACAGCACGGATGCTGCTATCCGTAATGTGCCCCACAGTCAATATGCACTTTAAACAAAATTGATGCTGATTGCAAAATATATTTACCTCAAAGCTAAGGGCCAAATGTAATAACAGAGTCAGCTGATGTGTATACATAATTGGAGCTCACATAACAGTTCAGCCGCAACGTAAGCCGCAAGCAATGTGGCCACGTCGTATAAGTCTCTTCCAATTCCAGCGACCTCCAAATGTAAATAGCCGTGTTCGCGCAAACAAAAACAAAAAGGGACTACACAAGCACGTTCCCAGTCATGGGACAGAAACTCTGGCGGCCACATTGAAAAGTCAGGATACTCAAAGTCGAGGAAGCCTGCACTGCAAATAACTAATTGATTTAATTGTTTCAAACAATCCCATAAGCAGATTGAGCAACCAACTACAAGACACATAGGCCCATATTCCTGGATGATTAGCGTTGCCTCAGCGCCATTTATTTTGCAACTAAAATGGCGCTAACCTCACTCCATATTTATATTTTGATGCTAGAAATATTGGAGTTAGCGCCATGTTTAGGGTGCGCGAAACCACCTTGCGTCAATGAGATGCAAGGTAGGCGTTTCCGTCCTAAACACAACGCTAACCTTCTAGCGCCATATTTACCTCCCGGCACAGAAACAAAGCTCAAGGAGGAAGCAGGCCTAAATAATGGTGCTGTTAGGGTTTGTGCACAGCAAAGAGCATGTCCCCTCTCACTGCACTAGTGGGTTCTGTAATAGCTCCCTTTTAAACTTACTATTGAAAGCCTTTCTTGTTATCTCACCTTCCCCCCCCTAGGCTTCTGTGTATGTTGTTTAATGTGCTGTTTTGTTTACACATTGGGCCTTGCTTTTACCAAGGCTTCTTTAAAACACTCCTCCCTAGGCCATGTGTTAATTCAACTCATTTGCATAATAACTGAAACTCTGCACACCTTTCAAGAACATGTGCAGCATGTGAGGACCACACCCAGCTCTTCAAACCACACCCAGCTCTGCACACCTTTCAAGAACATGTGCAGCATGTGAGGACCACACCCAGCCCTTCAAACCACACCCAGCTCTTCAAACCACACCCAGCCCTGTCTATAAAAGGCAGCCCCGAGCCTCACCCAGTGCTTGTGCTCGTCTATCTCCCGCTTACCTGAGAACAGATCCCTCGGCGCTGACACTCCTGACTTTCATTGGCTTCAATGGGCGCAGCTGCTGGCTCTTCCTTCTTCTGGTTTCCGGTTCCTCCTTGCCTCAGCCGCTCTCCTACAAGCAACCTGCAAAAGAGAAAGAAGACAAGGTTAGACTGATCAGTATCTCTTGCCAGCAACAAGTAAGTGCAAAACCTTTTATTACCTGAAAGAACTTTGACAACAATTTCTGGATTCGAGTATAGACCATTGGAAACAAGATACCTTCCACGAACATTGTGATTCAAACCCTTTGTTACAAGAATACTTTGCGGAACTTTGTAAACAAACATTGTTTTTTTTTTATGGAACCTTTAAGAATCGAACAGTGGAAATCATTAACAGCAAGGCAAACAGTAAATCAAGGACTTGCACAAATTACATGCTGTATTTTGATGTAAAAGTACAGTATTTGTTTTATAAAAGATTCTGGAAATATGGGAAAAGTGAGTCTGCTATTGGGAATTTAGGCGTTAGTTATATTATGATGAATGTTTGATATTGGTAATTCTGATAACGGTATTTGTTTAATGTTTTAGAAGCTTTAGAGTAATAGAAAGCACATCCCAGAGCAGTAACACATTCCAAACCTGGAAACTAGAGACCAGGATCCAAGAGGTACTTTTAGAAGAGAATTTCTAATAAATAAAGAGATAGTCAGGAACCCATTTAGGAATAGGTTGCACTTATCTGTTCTTTATTTATGTTTCATTAGGCACCAGTTTCTACAGAAGTCAGAAAGGGCCGCAGATTTGTGCAGCACTTCAACAGTGGAAACGCAAGAACGGTGTTGTCTCTTTTTTTTATTTTATCCACTTCCCCCCTTCCCTTGAGCTTCTGTTCTTAGTGCACTGTTTTAAAAACTAGTGTGCTGGAACAAGCAGTTTCAGGGTGGGGTCGGATTGTCTTCAACCTCCATCAGAACTGAACAAGAACTCAGGTGAGCTGGGCTTTGACAGGTGCTAAGTCGCTTAGTGCCATTATTTAACACCTGGGTCAGACCAGGCGTTAGGTTGCAGGTAGGCCCATTTCCATGGTGAAACACCATGAAATGGGCACAAAGATGTCCATCCCAAGCCCCAGAAACACTACCACCCACACCACAGGGACACTACAGGAGGGGAGACCACATGCCAGGTAGGTTTAGGTGAGTATATTTTATATTTTCTTAAAGTGCCATTGGAGGCACCTTACATGGGGCTCCCTGCATGGCACTGGGTATTTTGGGCTTGCCTAAGGGACACTGGTCCCCTGTGGTGGGCATTGGGGTGGTGTGCATGACTCCTGTCTAAACTTAGACATGAGTCATTTTTTGACTGCTTCTATGTCAGTAGATGACGCTAGGCTGACTACCGGCAATTGTTTTCCCATTAACCAGCCTAACGTCATTTCTGATTCACTAGCGCCATTCCCCCTAATGCCATACCCCTGGCTAGTGTATTTTTTTTAACGCTAGCCATTCTTTAGCACCATCGTGGGTCATTCCATAAATATGTTGCACGGGTGGCTTTAAGGAATGGCATTAACCGGCATTAATAAAAATGACGTACAACTGCGCGTCATTTTTCATAAATATGCCCCATGGTCACCGGGTTTAGAAAATAAGGAGACAACGATATTCAAGTATCCATAACACTAAGATCCAGATTAACCAAAAAGACCTGGAAACAAGTACTAACAATAAAGTGCTTGCTCCAGGTGAGCACGTTACAGCAATGCCTGAATTCCTCCTAGAAGTACTATCAAGCAACATCACATCCAAATTAATAAGGAGTGCCAAATCAGATACCGAGGCACTGCAGCATGCATAGATTCACATAACCTCATCCCCTCAATCACATGCAGCAGACCCACTGTTTGTGGAATAGAGGATAGACCCACAATGCCATGAAAGCCAGGCCAGAGAAGGGCAGTAGAATAGTCACGAATAACACTGGTAGGTGAGGCATAACATAGCAGATTCAGGACACTGAAAAAATGTCCTCTTACTCAGTGAGTCATATTCATTAATTCACACTGTATGCAGTATACAAAAAGCAATTGTAAAAATAAGGCAACAAGTACATACATGAATACACCCATTATTTGCTGTACTAGCCATAAACATGGATAAAATAGTAATAAACAGGATACATATGAGGCCACAGTGGAACAGGTGTATATAGAGTATTACATAAACAAAAGGAACCAATGACATCCGAAGTATCTCTCATAATGTAATACAGTTAACCAGTTGTACATGGCCTTGTATGGCTCAAACAATATCGATGTAGGACACACTGTCAGTAATGAGTCATCAAGGGGCTAGTAGTCTAAAAATGAATGTATATCTCAATCCATACTAAGAGGGTCATTACAACCCTGGCAGTCTTTGACCGCCAGGGTTGTTTTGACGGATTTCACCACCAACAGGCTGGTGAAATCCTGGGGATTACGCCACTTTTGTCCCGGTGGGAGTAATCCTCCAGGGCATGCCCAGGGGATTACGAGTCCCCCTCCAGCCAACCTTTTCATGGCGGTTTGCACCGCCATGAAAAGGCTGGCGGAAAGGGGAGTCGCGGGGCCCCCTGCCACGGCCCGCCGCCCGCCAAGGTTGTAATGACCCCCTAATTCCCTTATCAACAGCCTGTAGTTTAGTGAACCATCTGGCTTCACATTTCCTAAGTGCCTTATTCCTGCCTCCTACTCTAGGATGGCTCAGAATCTGGGTAATACCATGAAACTTGATGTTCAAAGCCTCTGCGTCCCTATGTACGGAATTGTAATGTACAGCTATTGAGTAATTAGTGTTGTTATTCCTAATAGCTCTGATGTGTTCCTTGACCCGTTCCTGGAGAGGTCGAATGGTGCTTCCTATGTACATCTTACCATACAGAATTGATGAAATATACACAAAACTTTGTATTACTATTGATAATATATATTACGTGGAGGACCTGTTTCGTGTTATATGAAAAAGTCAAAGTTTTGTCTAATGCAAAATGACAGATTACTCATCCCCCACATTTATAGAACCACGTAGCTTATTAGGCAACCACATCCAGGTATTATCATGCATAATATAGCTAGGACAAAGTCTTTCTCAGTGTAATTCCCCTAGTGTGGGTGATAGATGGTCCCTACTTGAGTATCTTTCCAAGATTAGTATCTAGTAACAGCAAGTGCCAATGGCGTTTTAAGAATGCTGCAGAGCTCCCTGGACTATATCTAGTAATTGTAGACACCTGCATGTAATTTCTCCTGCTATGTTTCTTACGTGTTAAGAGAGACTTACGTCCAGTACATGATTTCTAGCTTGGGAAATCATTTATTCCGAATAGTCACTGTTGCGGAAACATTCCAACAAGTCCAGTTCTTGAAAAAATATCCTGTCATTGTTACAATTCCGTCCAGTTCTGGTCATTTCCCCATAGGGGATGACGTTAATTTGTGTGCTTGGATGTGCACTGTGAGCATGTAAATTTGAGTTGCAAGCGGTGGGTTTCCTAAAAGTTATAGACAATATTTTGTTGTCCACTGTGTGTAAAATAACATCCAGAAATTCAATTTGTTCCGTGCCCACATGATGTGTAAAAATAAGATTGTACCTATTGTCATTCAGGTTATTAACCAAGACATCCAACTGTCCTAGTGTGCTAGTCCAGATGAGTAATGTGTTGTCTATGTACCTTCCTCAGTACAAAACATGTACATTTGCTGGTTGACAGTCTGACTATAAATGATGTTTCTCAAAGTGTCCCATGTGGAGGTTGGCAGATGAAGGTGAAAATGTCGCCCCCATAGCAACACCTTGCGCTTTTCTGTACCAGTTCCTATCATGTATAAAAATGTTCTGTAAAACAAGTCTTGCAAGATCTAGTAAAATTTCTGTGTGTTCATATAAGGTTTAATCCCTTTAGGAGAGAGTGGAAGCCAGTGCTCTCAGACCCTTCTCTAGTGGAATGGATGTACATAGAGAATTCACATCCAAAGTGAGAAACTTGCAATCCACTGTTGTACTGCCATTTGATAAAGTTTGTTTTGACCAATGACTTTGTGTTTCACCACTGCGCATATTAGTTGCTCAATGTTCACCAGTAGCACATGGTATGTTTTGTTCAGTTTAGCCGCCTATGGGCTTTGACATTGCATTAGTCATTACATTCTGTATTCTGCCTATTGGCTTTGACATGCTGTACCCAGTCTAGCCGCCTATTGGCTTTGACATTGCATGCCTATTGACTTTGACATGATGTATTCAATTTAGCTGCCTATTGACTTTGACATGCTATTAGATATTCTGCCTATTGGCTTTGACATGATATTATACCTTACATTTTGTATTCAGCTCCGCTGCCTATTGGCTTTGACATGATATTATACATTGCATTTTATATTCAGCTCAGCTGCCTATTGGCTTTGACATGATATTATACATTGCATTTTATATTCAGCTCAGCTGCCTATGGGCTTTGACATGATATAAGACATTGCATTTTGTATTCAGCTTAGATGCCTGTTGGCTTTGATATGACACTAGACATTGCATTTGATATTTAGGTTAGCTGCCCATTGCCTTTAACGTGGAGTTAGACATTGCAGTAGAGAATCCAAGCTGTATTTTTCCAAGCTGTGTTTTTGCACAAGATGAACCAAGATGTTTTTCTCACAGTAGACTAGACATGATAAGAGAGAGTACATGGGTGTTGTTTTTTCTTCGCTTGAGCTTGGGAACAGGAGTAGTCTTGGAGACCTGGCCAGTCTCCAAAAGGCTTGCTCAGTTTCCCAGGTCTGAGAGGAGGGGGCACACCTTTGTAACTAATGTAACAGGCTGCAGAGGGTCAGATTCGAATCTGCCGGACCTCGTGCTGGAGCTTGGCGCCAGCTGCCAGCAATCCCGTGTGGGTAGATGAATCTCTCTTTCTCGCGGCTGACAGGGGTCATCAGCTTGCAGACCTTAGAAAGATGAAGCTGTAGATAGTTCCCACACGGTGAAGTATTTGTTTTGCTTTGCATTCAATATCTTATAAATATAACCTGCTGTGTATATTGCAAACTGATATATTTTGTTTGATTAACGCGGACTTGAAAGCTACTAATTCGTCATACATAAAATATTGTGGTTGGGGAAGAATTAACAACAATAAAAGTCTTCTTTGACCTCAGAAGTGCATTTCTGTTGTGTTATGTTAGTGCTTAGAAACTAGATAAGAGAAAAAGCACTACAATTGGTACCAGGAGTCGTGGGGTCGGTCATTAAGAGGTGATTAAGAGGGTGTTGACGAGTTGGTAGATTTCTAAGTGCACACTTTAAAAGTGTAATTGTTTTTGTTGTTTGGAGAATTACAGAAATTGTTTTTTTGGGAGAATCACAGTAGCACGGCAGACCATGTCTGAGAATACATGTGTTGATGAACTGCCTGATGGTGCTAAGAAAAACTGTGAATTGTTTTCTGTTTGGGGAATTACAGAAGAAAATGCATGTATAGCTAAAAGGCCTGATAATGTTTTGAGAAATAATTGCTGTTGTACATATGTAGAAAACGTGTGTTTTGGAAGTAATGATGACAGAAAGGTCTGGATACCTTTATCTGTTTACAGAGAAATGCAGGAGAAATGTAGGAAGTTGGAACATGAAAATAGGAATTTACGTGAGCAAATTAGCCCGACTGAAAGTTATAAAAGGGCTGTTTTTGAAGAATCTTTCTTGTCCCATTCCAGTAATGAGGGGGTTAAGACAGCTCCGAGCTGCTTTGAGTTTTCGTGTGAGCCAGGGTTTTTGGCAGTGTGAGCCAGGGTTTTTGGCAGACAAAGTGCATTCCTTAACTGATAACACGGACGGGAGAGACCAGAATGTGATTTACGAGTTACCGTTGCAAAATGCACAAGTAAAACGAAAGATTTTAGAGCAAGAGCCGACTTTCATTAGCTTGTTTGATTTTTGGAAAAAGAATAGCCCTCATTTGAGTGAAATCCTAACACTTTTGTATATGGTCACTGTGAAAAATTATATGCAGCTGCGCGCTTGTGATTTGGCAAATGAAATAATGCAGACTTTAGGTTTTTGCGCAGTGCAAGAAGGAAATACTTATGTACATGTAATTCAAGAACAAGGGAAGAAAATAGTGCCCCAAGCTAGAATTATACAATGGATCTGGTACTTGCAAGACAGGGCTAGAGTACCACAGGTAAAAGAGTTACCAATGAAGTTGTGTGCACCATTTGAATTCGTGTCTACTGAAGATAAAAAGCATGTTTGTTTTACTAATGATTCATTGACTGAAATGTTGTTTTCTGGCACCGTAGAAGGAACAGCGTTGTATAATGTGTGTCAGATTTTAAAGCAAGAGCTACGTGAGATGTGTCATTTTTACACTGATTTTTGGTTCATTGCTAATGTTTTAGCACCTAACTGGTTCAATTACCTTGCAGATGTTAATGAGAAAAATTCAGAGAGAGTAGTGTACACCCAGAATTCTGCCTTAGTGGGGATGGCTAAGTGGGTGCCCCAGAAATGTGAACAGCTGAGAGAAAAAGCCACTTACAGGTGGGCAGAGATGAGAGAGATGCACATTCCCCTAGTTTTGATAAAAACTGTGCAGCACGCACAAAAGCAATCTGTCATGCAAGCAGTCACAGAGCAGTTGGGGAGAGGAAAGTTACCAGGACAGAAATGGCAAATTGATCAGGTTTTAGGGAGAGTGATTGCTGCAAATTACCAAGGAAAAATCGAAATTATGCTGATACCTAGAAAATAATCTGATTCATTCATACAAATTGGAGACAGAATGGCCCAACTTGGCAAAAATGCAGTGAATGGAGGTTTGTTAAAGAAGGAGTCTGCCCCAGCCCTTCTGACAGTGCAAGAAAAGGGAAGCTGTGGCGCAGCAGATAAAAACCTCAGTGCTGATGTGTGGGCTGAAGCCCCAAGTAATCCTCCAGAACCTGCAGCAAATATAACAAAGGGCCTCAAAAACGTCCTGCTGATTATAAAACAGGGAAAGAAAGAGGAAGGGTGCAGTTTAAATGAAAAATGTTATTTGCAAGAAAAGTCATACTTGTTTCTTTTGCAGATCCTACCACGTTTCGCCACTGTCCCTGAGTGTGCTGTGTGGTCCCCCTTCCGGTGTGTGCGTGTGGGGTCGGGGAAGGGACCGAATCCCCAACCTGAACCTGGCTGAGTAAAGTGCCAGCACCATGGATACATTTTGCGCAAGCTGCGCCTTCAGTTCAAGTTCAACTTGTTTGATTGCATTCTTCCACTGGAACTGGAACTAAGCTGTGTGTTTTTTTTTTTTTCCCCTCTCGTATGGAACTCTGACTTTTGCTTACCTTCCAGCAAACATTTCAGGTGGACCGTGCACCTTTACATGAGTAGAACTCATGCCACATCAAATTGCTAACACTGTTGAATTAGAGACTCATTCAGAGTATAACAATTCCCCAGTCTTTTCTATGTAGATGTATCTGATGTGAAAGGTTATGAAATCAATGTGTTAATCCACTTCTATTGCTTTACAGGGATTGCTTTGATCATAATGTTTTTTTGTTTGTGCTGATGTTTTTTGTTTTTGTTTGAAACAGGAGATATGTGAAACAAAAATTCATTGGTCAAAGGGCGGAATGTACTGCCATTTGATAAAGTTTGTTTTGACCAATGACTTTGTGTTTCACCACTGCGCATATTAGTTGCTCAATGTTCACCAGTAGCACATGGTATGTTTTGTTCAGTTTAGCCGCCTATGGGTTTTGACATTGCATTAGTCATTACATTCTGTATTCTGCCTATTGGCTTTGACATGCTGTATCCAGTCTAGCCGCCTATTGGCTTTGACATTGCATGCCTATTGACTTTGACATGATGTATTCAATTTAGCTGCCTATTGACTTTGACATGCTATTAGATATTCTGCCTATTGGCTTTGACATGATATTATACATTACATTTTGTATTCAGCTCCGCTGCCTATTGGCTTTGACATGATATTATACATTGCATTTTATATTCAGCTCAGCTGCCTATTGGCTTTGACATGATATTATACATTGCATTTTATATTCAGCTCAGCTGCCTATGGGCTTTGACATGATATAAGACATTGCATTTTGTATTCAGCTTAGATGCCTGTTGGCTTTGATATGACACTAGACATTGCATTTGATATTTAGGTTAGCTGCCCATTGCCTTTAACGTGGAGTTAGACATTGCAGTTGAGAATCCAAGCTGTATTTTTCCAAGCTGTGTTTTTGCACAAGATGAACCAAGATATTTTTCTCACAGTAGACTAGACATGATAAGAGAGAGTACATGGGTGTTGTTTTTTCTTCGCTTGAGCTTGGGAACAGGAGTAGTCTTGGAGACCTGGCCAGTCTCCAAAAGGCTTGCTCAGTTTCCCAGGTCTGAGAGGAGGGGGCACACCTTTGTAACGAATGTAACAGGCTGCAGAGGGTCAGATTCGAATCTGCCGGACTTCGTGCTGGAGCTTGGCGCCAGCTGCCAGCAATCCCGTGTGGGTAGATGAATCTCTCTTTCTCGCGGCTGACAGGGGTCATCAGCTTGCAGACCTTAGAAAGATGAAGCTGTAGATAGTTCCCACACGGTGAAGTATTTGTTTTGCTTTGCATTCAATATCTTATAAATATAACCTGCTGTGTATATTGCAAACTGATATATTTTGTTTGATTAACGCGGACTTGAAAGCTACTAATTCGTCATTCATAAAAATTGGGGTTGGGGAAGAATTAACAACAATAAAAGTCTTCTTTGACCTCACAAGTGCATTTCTGTTGTGTTATGTTAGTGCTTAGAAACTAGATAAGAGGAAAGCACGACAACTGTCCAGTCCACATCCTCTAGTTGACATAACAAATACTTTGTGTCCTGGATAAAAGATGGTAAATTTCGAACCAAGGGTTGCAGAAAAGTATCTATATATTCATACATTGTTTCAGTTGGTGTACCAATCCCAGATATAATGGGTCTACCGGGAGGAAAAGTGCCTGCCTTGTGTACCTTTGGAAGTACATAGATACAGGGTGCTTGTAGTGTAGTGATGTACATGTACTTATACTCGTAATAAAAAATGAAGCAGTGTTCTCTCCAGTAGGAGAGTCTCTTTTCAATCACGTGTGTGACCTCCACAAGTGGGTTACCAGAGAGATATTCATATGCCTGCCCATCCAAGAATTGTCTACTGATTTCTGCAATGTTGTCTGATCTATTCATAGATCCACATTGTCCCCATTATTGGCCTCCCTGATCAGAATGTCTTTGTGGTAAACCAATGTTTCAAAGCTGACCGTTCATTGATGCTGAGATTGTCCTTGTGAGTTTTCCAATCAAAACCATGTTTGCTCTCCAAATGATACAAATCTGTTGTGACTGAATTAAAATACATCAATGTAATTCTCAGGGGAGAGGGCTGGAGTAAAAAGAGATTTGGGTTTAAGTCCGCTATCTAGCTCCAGACTAGGGGGGTCATTACAACCCTGGCGGTCGGTGTTAAAGTGGCGGTAAAACCGCCAACAGGCCGGCGGTAAAAAAATGTAATCACAACCGTGGCAGAAACCGGCAACATAGACAGCCACTTTAACACTCCGACCACCACGGCAGTACAAACAAACACCGCGGCGGTAACCGCCAACAGACAGGCGGAAGACAAGGTTCCGCCCACTGTATTACAACAGTCCAATCCGCCACCTTTTCTGGGGCGGATTCACCGCGAACAAAAACACAGCAGACACAGGACTTGGAAGGGAAAACGCTCACCTCTACACACCCCACGAGGAACCAGGACGCCATGGAACCTGATCTCCAGATACTCCGAGCCTTTATCTTCCTGCTCCTCTACCAGGAACAACAAAGACGGCGGTGAAGACCACGGTGAGTACTGCACCTACGACACAGGGGAGTGGGGAGGGAAAAAAGAGTGACACACACACGCAACACGCAACACTCCAACCCCCACCCTCACCCACTAGAACACACACAAGTACATGTTGATACATTACATTTACAACCCCCAACCCCCCCTGGAAGAATGCAAGGACAAAAGGAAATGAGTTGAACGTTTGTAATCTATTCAAATACAGTAATCAAATATATATATATATATATATATATACATATACATATACATATATATATATATATATATATATATATATATATATATATATATATATATATATATATATATTTATTTACACTATAAACAAATATATTCACCAAGAATACAAGTCCAAGGTATTCCACCATCATAGTCCATGGACCACTGGGCCCAAAATGCATGGGCGAGGCCCACACTCAATACCACTCTTCCAGACTGAGGTCACAGCAGCACTTGTAGTGTAGGTCCTCTCCTGTCGAATATCAGGTATCAAGTGATTGAACAGAGAGAAAATGGCGGTGACGTACGCGGCAGTGAGTAACGTCACCGCCGGCGTACATCGTCATAGGCTCCTGGGACCCATAGGGTCCAATGTTAACCAATGCAGGATTGCGCCGCGGTCTTTGACCGCCTACCACGACGGTGTACAACGCCAGCGCAGTTACCTCATATCCCCTTGTCCCACATTACAGGTCAGGCAGCCGCCATTTCAGGGGGCCACATGACATTAATTTTGACTGCGTCACACGTATCTAGGCCTTGCTTAAACACTAATACAGCCATATGTCGATTTTCAAACATTTTCCTATTAAGTTGTGTTTACGTACCTCAGTGTTGGCTGACCGTCTGATTGCTGTTCTCATCCATAGAGCACGTCCGCTGGGGCAGGTGAGGAGATGGTGGCATCCTTCGGTGTACAGACCGCTGGTGGACCTGTCGACAATGGAGGAGCGACATGTAATTGTCACCTACAGACTTGATCGTACCTGTCAACACCAGAGCAGTGCGCGCTCTATTGGCGACTAGAATGCAAAAACCCAGCACTCTCAAAACAACGTAATTTATGCATTGTTCTGATATGTTGTTGTTTAACCTTTTGCATTGCAGAGTTTAATCCTGAAGACTTATTTTTAATGCGTTTACAAATACTGTTCATTTGCAATGTATTGCTGCAGGCTTTCAGAGTGTGTTAGGGTGTGGTCCCTTTCCAGGGCCTTCCAGAGACTTTTCCTGCAGCATGCCTGGGTGTGGTTGTGGGCTGGGCCAAGACTCTATAAAAGGGAGCCAGCCCAGCTCCAAGTGCTCACTATTCAGAGATCCCGGTGCAGAACAGCAGCTATTTCCAGAGTTCCTGTCCCGGTGGCCTATTTGATTTTCCAGTCCTCTGCTTTTCATGCTTCATTAGTGAATCTTGTTCTTGGGCGGTAAGACGGTAGTTGGGTTTATTCGTAACACCGTTTATTTTGAGAACTCTCATATTCTTTGGAGGTTTATGAATCGGCAAGACGCGCAATTAATTTTATAAAATGTAGAACTTGTGTTTCATTACGCGCTCTCGTTTTCAACTTGTACATGGACGCTTACGAATCGGCAAGACGCGCGGTTCGTTTTCATGAAGCTTTAAAACTTGTGTTTCATTACGCGCTACCATTCATTAACATTTACATGGAGGCAATGAATCGGCAAGACGCGCGATTCGATTCAAGATAATGTAAAGCTTGTTATTTATAGCGCGCAACCATTTCTTGACATTTACATGAAGGCTTACGAATCGGAAAGACATACGATTTGTTTCATGATGATTTAAACCTTGTTATTTATTACGCGCTACCATTTCTTGGCATATTGCATGGTGACATTTAAATCAGTAAGACGCGCGATTTTCTCATTGAGCCTATTTCATGTTGTTCATTGTATGCTACCATTCTAGGATATTTGTTTGGTAGTATTCGAGTTGGCAAGTGTGTGATTTATTTCCTGAACTCATATCATGTTAGTCATTGAGGCACAATTCTTCCATAGTGTTTATTATATATAAATATATATCTGCAAAGTGTGTAATCTGTGTTGACCCATTTCTAGAAAACACAAAAGGCCAGAGTTTCTGAATGTAATATTGTATGCTTCTATTATGCATTCTTAAAAGAAGGATTTATACGACTGATTTAAAATTTAGTCAGAATATTGTTTCTGATTCTCATGTAAGGGAAAATGCTTGAATAAGAAAGTTTTCATTTAATTTATATTGATTCCCGTACAGGTATCTGGCCATCTTGAAACCTAGTCATTTTAAACTTCATTCTTAGATTATTCACGTTTTCAGAATGACTATGCTTAAAATCTTAGTCTAGTATTGCTTTCAGGAGATATCATTTTCATATTGTGTGTTCTAACCTTTTTCTTACTATAGGTCTCCTTCCCAGCTGTTCCCTTCCTAAATCCCCTCTTCCCCTCTTGAACTCTCTTAGCCTCTGTGATTTATCTATCAGAGTCTTGGAGCTGTTCAGTGGTGGACGTGTTGGGAACGTGCGCAGACCCCGAGGATCTGGTGACTCTGACAGTACCACAATCCTGGAACTGTGTGCCCAGTTGGAGCCAGACCTGATGTCAGCTATCTGCCATCCCACAAGAATCCCCCTTCTAGTGCAGGTGCTGTCAGTACTCCATTTCCTAGCAAGTGGGTCTTTTCAAACAACAGTGGCCATTGCATCAGGGATGTCCCAGCGTATGTTCTCCAACGTGTTGCCCAGAGTGTTGTCTGCCCTGCTGAAACACATGCGCAGCTACATCGTTTTCCCTCAGGTGGAGGATTTGCCTACAGTGAAAGGTGACTTCTATGCCCTGGGACATATCCCCAACATCATAGGTGCCATTGATGGGACATATGTGGCCTTGGTCCCCCCACACAGGAGTGAAAAGGTGTACAGAAACCAGAAGAGTTATCATTCTATGAATGTGCAGATGGTGTGTTTGGCCGACCAGTACATCTCCCATGTAAATGCCAAGTTTCCTGGCTCAGTGCATGACGCTTACATTCTGCAGAATAGCAGCATCCCTTATGTGATGGGGCAACTCCAGAGGCACCGTGTGTGGCTATTAGGTGAGGACATGGACCCAATACAGTGTGACTAGGTGTCTGGGTCTGGGGATGTCCCTAAGAGTTAGTGTGTGTTTAACAGTTGTCCCTCGACATTTGCAGGTGTATCTGGTTACCCCAACCTGTCATGGCTACTGACCCCAGTGAGGAATCCCAGGACAAGGGCAGAGGAACGCTACAATGAGGCCCATGGGCGGACTAGGAGGATTATAGAGAGGACCTTCAGCCTCCTGAAGGCCAGGTTCAGGTGCCTCCATATGACAGGTGGTTCCCTATTCTACTCACCAAAGGTGTGCCAGATCATCGTGGCCTGCTGTATGCTTCACAACTTGGCTTTGCGACGACAGGTGCCTTTTCTGCAGGAGGATGGTCCAGATGGAGGTGTTGTGGCAGCTGTGGAACCTGTGGACAGTGAAGATGAGGAAACAGAAGAAGAGGACATAGACAACAGGAACACGGTGATCCAACAATACTTGCAGTGAGACACAGGTAAGAAGACAACACTGCCTACTACATCTGATTTAATTGTTCTACCTCTCATCTGTCTGTCATTTTCACCCAGTGTATGGACACTGAGTTGTCACTTTCCCTTTCGATTTCACAGATGTGGGTCCCACTGTGTGACCTCTGCTTTGTTTCCGCATGGACTAGAGCTGTGTGACATAGGTATGTTGAAATTACATTGGATATAGCATTTTTCCACAGTTATTGCAAATACACATTTTCAAAAGCACAAACTGACTCCAGATTGTTTTGTGATTAAAGGGTGTTTATCTAAGTGCCAAATAGTGGAGGGGGTTGTGAAATGGTCAGGGGTGATTGTGAAGGAATGTCCATGGCAGAGTCTAGTCTATTAGTCTCACAGGTGCATTGTCCAAAGGGGCACAGGAAGTGGAGCTAGGGCACTTTAAGTATGGACAGGGTGACAAAGTGGGACAGAAGGATGACAATCAGGGTGGTCTTATTTCTTGGCGGGGGTCTTGGCATTGTTCTCTGTCTTTGTCCTGGATCTCAGGGACCGCTTGCGGGGTGGTTCTCCATCTGCAGGGGGTGGGGTGCTGGTGTTGTGGTCCTGTGACGGTGCCTCCTGTCCACTAGCACCGGCGGAGGTGGTGGGCAGTTCATTGTCCAGGCTAGTGTCAGGGGCCCCTTGTTGTGCCACAGTGTCCCTCCTGGTGTTGACGAGTTCCTTCAGCACCCCTACAATGGTGCCCAGGGTGGAATTGATGCATTTGAGTTCCTGCCTGAACCCCAAATACTGTTCTTCCCGCAGCCGCTGGGTCTCCTGAAACTTGGCCAGTACCGTTGCCATCGTCTCCTGGGAATCGTTGTAGGCTCCCATGATGTTGGAGAGGGCCTCATGGAGAGTGGGTTCCCTAGGCCTGTCCTCCCCCTGTCGCACAGCTGCCCTTCCAGTTCCCCTGTGTTCATGGGCCTCTGTCCCCTGAACCGTGTGCCCACTGCCACTGCCCCCAGGTCCCTGGTGTTGTTGGGTTAGACTAGGTTCCCTGTAGTGGTGGACACACTACTGCTTGACGTGTCCTGGGGACAGAGGTATGGGCCTGCTGGGTGGGTGCTGTGCTGGTGTTTCCAGAGGGGGGAAGCTCTGTAGTGGCCTGTGCCAGTGTGAGGGGAACCGACTGTCCCGAGGTCCCAGATGGGCCGGGCTGGTCATCTAGATCCAGTTGGACAGCGCTGCTGTCATCACTGTGGGCCTCTTCTGTGGGGGGAGTGGACATGTCTGGACCCTCCTGTCCGGTGACGTTGGGGAGGGGTCCGCAGGGGTGTAGAGGCATGGTTATTGCATCTGTATGTGCCATGGTGTGCAATGGGTGGGTGACCCTGTACCCCAGTGCTTGCATTCTTGTATGGGACCTTCTGTAATAATGGTTTAGGGGGATGTATGGGTATGTGCAGTGGCCATGCTTTGGTGATGGGTGTCCATGCCTTGGTATTGCATGTAGGGCTTGGGTTTGGGATGTGTGGTTTGTGATAGTGGGACATGTGTGAGGAGTTGGAGTGATGGGGGTGAGGGCAAGGGTGGGGGTAGGTGATAGCATGCAGGTAGGGTGGGGGATATGGCAGTTTAAGGTTTGACTTACCAGAGTCCATTCCTCCAGCTACTCCTGCGAGGCCCTCAGGATGTAGTATAGACAAGACCTGCTCCTCCCATGTTGTAAGTTCTGGGGGAGGAGGTGGGGCTCCGCTGCCAGTCCTCTGAACCGCAATCTGGCGTCTTGAGACCACAGAACGTACCTTCCCCCGTAGGTCGTTCCACCTCTTCCTGATGTCATCCCTAGTTCTTGGGTGCTGTCCCACTGCGTTGACTCTGTCCACGATTCTTCGCCATAGCTCCATCTTCCTAGCTATGGTGGTGTGCTGCACCTGTGATCCGAATAGCTGTGGCTCTACCCTGATGATTTCCTCCACCATGACCCTGAGCTCCTCCTCAGAAAACCTGGGGTGTCTTTGCGGTGCCATGAGGTGGGGTTGGTGATGTGTGGGTTGGGGTGTGTTGTGATGTGTCGGGTGATATTTAGAGGTGTGTTGTGTGAGGTGCGTGGATGTTGTGTGAGTGATGGTGTTGAAAGCCTGTGGATGCTAGTGTTTTTTCTGGTGGTATCTCTCTCTGGCCTTCTGTCGCAATTGTTGTCGTGGGGGTTTGTGGGTGATGTGGGTGTGTGTTTTATATTGTATTGGGTGTGTGGGAGTGGTGTGTGTATGTGTATCAGGTGTGTGTATTTCGATTTGTCCAATGTGGTTGTGTTTTGTAAATGTGTGTATTTTGAGTGTGGCGGTGTGTACCGCCAATGGAATACCGCGGTTGAAAGACTGCCGTGTGGATTCGTGGGTCGTGCTAGTGTGGGCGTATTCCTGTTGGCATGACGGTGGAGGTTTTGTTATCGCCAGTTTATCACTGACCTTTGGTGTGGCGGACTTGTGTGGGTGTCTAGATTTTGGCGGATTCCGAGCTATGGGTCATAATGGCTGTGGTGGAATTCCGCGGCCGCGGCGATGTGTTGGCGGTATTCTGCACGGCGGTAAGCGGCTTTTACCGCCAATGTTGTAATGACCCCCTAGGTTCAATATCAAGATGTACCAATATGTCATGCATAGATGGTGGAGGTAAATCATCATAATCAAGAGACAGAATTAACTGAATATCTTGTATGTCCCTGATCATTCTGTCACATTTTAATCTAGGATAGTTACTACTAGTATTTGAACAAGGTTTTTCCAAAAAGTATTTTTTCAATTTCAAACAACATACAAATTTTAAAATGTAACAGAACTGTAGCAAAGTGACGTCTTTCTTGGCATGTTTACCCCCATTTTTCTACCTGTTTTCAGTGTGTTTGACTATGTGCACTGGAATCCTGCTAACCAGGATCCCAGTGGTTATGCTCTCTCCTGTAAATTCTGGTAACTGTACCTTTTTCTTCCCACATTTGGCATACTGGTCTCCCCATGTAAGTCCCTGGCATGTGGTACCCAGTTACCCAGGGCATTGGGGTACCAGGGGATCCCTATGGGCTGCAGCAGTTATTCTGCCACCCATAGTATCAGTACACCTGAGGGAAGTAAATCTCCATGTGCTGCAAGTATGCTGCCATAATATCTATTCAAAGGATAGTCCCTTTTCCACTACTTCCTTAAATACAGGAAATAAACACAACCATAGCCTGCTATCCCATTCCCTACTACATAGTAGACACAAACAAAAGACTTCTCTAACCTCTGATCGCTGGATTAGGGCACGCGCCATTTTTGTGCAGTAATACTTCACCTATTCCCCAGTATCGTTATCACACTGATAGCTCCTATATCACCCAAAGGACATAACTCATATGTCCAGGAATCCCCCAGGTAACCATTCCTTACCTGTGGAATGATTGCTGTTATAAAAAACACAATGGTAAGCTTACCATGGTGCTGTCATCGAACTACTGTATAATCAAACCCCTAGTAAACAAAGGACTCTTTGTTGAAATTACAATTCTAAATTCCATCGTCATTTCAACCATGTGTGTGTCTCTAATCATTCATAAAATGTATAAACATAGTTCCAAAACACATTTGTTACTAATATATACATCCAAACGATCAACTTACACCGATCTGGTTATCAGCGATCCTACTTTCCCTGAAAATCATTTTAATTTGGAATCCATAGAACCATCCATCCTCACCCATTGTGAAATATTCTTAATTTCCCCAAAATTACTCCAATTCTTGATCTGTATTCAGCCCATCCTCAACTGCTCTCAGACGCATGATCCATAATGACTCCTTCCTCCTAAGTGCCAGTTCTGTATTCAGTATTTATATGTACAGGTATTTATTTTTCTTGAACAGTAATTTCGGTCTCACATTATATGATAAATGCTGGACCTTTTGTCTGTCGTATGGCTTAGGTCACCTGTATTTCATTACAGTTACTTGGACGTGGTTGAATCTAGTTAACAATCAGCCACATTATATTATGCTACTTGATGGTAGGTTCTGGCAGTGTCTGGTAGTGGCTATGCTCTGCTTCTTTTTCTTTAGTATAGTGTTTGTCTATGGCATTTCCTAGGGTTCACTTAGGCTCTGGCTTCTTGTCGTTTCACTATGGACTCACACCCTTTCTGGCTATTTGTTTTACACATCACATTGGGGTGCACTATCCTGGTTTGTTTTTGTGTCATTGGTATTTACTCGCTTTATATGGAGACGGTGGTGGTTGGATGTCATGTTGTTTTAGATGTCAATTCAAGTTCATGTGTACTGAATGTACTTTACAGCCTTGAAAAAGTCTCAGTGGTGATGAAACACGTGTTGACTGTCGATGTGTTTGATAAATGAAGGACTGTCTCTACCTGATTGAAATTTTTCATGATTTGACTTTGTAAGAAGAAGAACTCGTCTTTAAAAAAGACTGGATCATGTACTGGAACTTTTGTGACTTCATTTTTGCAAATAAATACTACACTGTAAGAAACTTTAAAGGGCGGTGCACCGCAATGTAAGCAAATACGTTGTGTAAAGTAAAGGAGGAATCCAATGCATGAATAAAACAGCCTTGCAATTCCGTAGGCAAATTGGATGATATTATGAGTGAACAGCCAACGCGTTTCGCCCGTTTAGAGGGCTTTTTCAGGGCAAAATGGTGTCCAGTCAGTCATGATAGTAAAAAATGCAGCAATGCAAGTGGAACCAGTAAAATGGCAGTCCAGCAGATCCCGTCAACGAATAGAAATAACGCAGTCAGAACGACCGTATGAAATAACATGAGGCCGGCCCGAGTACGAAGCCGGTCTTTGAGGAGTACAACCAGAAGGAAACCCTCATTCCAGGTGTCATAAAAATACTACACTGGACTTACATGAGTGCTGTGGTTCTACCTTGGTATATTGTTTTGGAGGATGTTAGGAATGTGTTCCCCTCCCCAAAGAGAGTGATCAGAGGAAGGGAATAGCCATCCTCAGGGTCAGGAGCCAGTAGCCAGTAGCTACTGCCCTCTGACCCCTGTAGATCCACTAAATCAAATATTAAGGGGCACCCCTGAGTCTTGCTTTATAAATTCCCGGCGACCTGAAAGAAGAAGAAGGACTGAAGAGCCACACCAGCTATAGACGACAACTGACTTGGCCCCAGCCCTACTCGTCTATCTGCAACTTCAAGATTCCTGCAACGCATCCTGCAGGACCAGTGACCTCTACAAACCCCAATATGACTGTCTGTGTACCCAAGGACCTAGATCTCCAAAGTTCAGCGGCCCTGTCCACAAAGAAACCTCCAAGAAGGACTCCAGAACATCCCTGGATCCGTGAGTCCTGCCCATGCTGCACCCAACGCCCACGGCCCGTGTCAAGGTAGCCCACTGGTCCAGAGAAGGTCCCCAGGTGATTGCGACCTCAAGTCCACACTGGATTGACCCCTCCTGACCAACACAACAACGCCTGGAGCCTAAATCTAGAGGACCCCCCTGACTGTGACCAGTTCCGGTGCAGATTTCCCAACGCCAAAAGATACCCCTGCAGCCCCCTGGCTTGGGGAACACAACCGACAGTCCAGCAACGTCTCACTACCTACCTGTACAGCTGTTGGTTTTCTTCAGCTGACTCCCTGGACCAAGCCTGCAGCCTCTTTGTGACCCCCGGGGTTCCTCGATTGAAAAGCATTGGGTGCCTGATGCTGTGTCTGCACCCAGCGCCCCAGTGCCGCTGACGGTGTGTGTTTGGTGCTGACCTGTGGCCCCCGGTACTGATCTAAACCCCCCAGGTCTGTGCCCTGAAGTTACGGGTAGGGTACTTACCTGCAAGTTGTTTTTTTCTAAGTGCCCCCAGTCCCCATAGGATTCCATTGGACACCCAACACCAACTTTGACTTCTGCATCAGGCCGGCCCGTGTTGCTGGCTGTACACCCTTGGGGGCATGTTTATGAAAAATGGCGCCGTTGTGCATCATTATTCTTAATGCCGGCTAAAGCCATTCCTTAAAGCCATCCATGCGCCATATTTATGGAATGACGCACAATGACGCTAAGGAATGGCTAGTATAAAAAACTAAAGACATTAGCCGGGGGTGGGGGTATGGCGTTAGTGGGAATGGCACTAGTGGGTCAGAAATGACGTTCGGCTGGTTAGCGGGTAAAGTTTTGCCGCTAGTCAGCCTGACGTCCTTTACTAACGCACAAGCGGCCAAAAGATGACTCCTTTCTGAGCTTAGACAGGAGTCATGCCCACCACAGGGGACCTATGTCCCCTGGGCAAGCCCAAAATACCTAATGCCAAGAAGGGGGCCCCATGTAAGGGTGCCCCCAATGGCACTTTAAGAAAATATCAAATATACTCACCTAAACGTACCTGGGATGTGGTCTCCCCTCCTGAAGTGTCCCTGTGGTGTGGGTGGTGGTGTTGCTGTGGCTTGGGGTGGGCATCTTTTTGCCCATTCCATGTTGTTTCACCATGGATATAGGCCTACCTGCACCCTAACGCATGGTCCTACCCAGGCATTAAATAATGGCGCTAAGCGGGCTCAGCACCATTATTTAGGCCTGCCTCCTCCTTGGGCATCGTTTCTGCGGCAGAGGTAGATATGGCACTAGGGGGTTTGCGGGTTTAGGACGGGAACGCTTATCTTGCATCTCATTGACACAAAGATGGTTTCGCACATCCTAAACATGGCGCTAACTCCAATATTTTGACGATAGACAGGTCTAGTGTCAAAATATCCATATGGAGTTAGTTTAGCGCCATTTTTGTGCCAAAATAAATGGCACTGAGGCAACGCTAACCATGTCTTCCTAAACTTTGCCCTGTGTACACCCTAACCCCAGAAGACTGGGCTTGGAAGTCAAGTGCTTGCCTGCAAATTATGTTGTTCCTTTTCCTCCCCTAGGACTGCATTGCTTTCTATGAGAAATAGCACTGTGTCTACTTGAAACTGAAAAGTATTACTTATCTGTAAACTGTTTGACCTGTAAATTCTACACAAAGTGCAGTTGGCACTTGATAGTGGTACATTCTTGAAACTGTACTTACCTGCTACAAAGATCCTTTTGGTTCTAGAAATAAAGTAATAAAGTATATTTCTTGATACATAATAAATTGGCCTGGAGTTAGTCATTGAGTGTGTGCCTCGTTTCTTGACTGTGTGTGTACAAAGAGAGCATTACTATTATCTACTTTAGCCTCTGTAAAACCTCTGAGGATCCTTACTTTGGTATAGGATACACAGAGCCAGCTTCCTATATTGGTGGATCAGCGGTGGGGTCTACGACTTTGCATTTCCTGGACTACTCAGCCAACATTTGATCATACAACTAAGACCCTGATTGATACTTTTTTTGCACTGCATTACCATTATTTTTTTACGCAAAAGCAGCTCAAACGTACAAAATACAATTGTATTTCGTAAGTTTGTGCCACTTTATCATTATGAAATGAAGGTAATGCGGTGCAAAAAAGTATAAATCAGGGCCTGAGTTCCAAAATTGTCTTTAGATTCACTTGATTTTTTAACTGACAATTTGTTTTCAAATTTATTTAAGTCCTGCGAGGACCTTGGTTAAGTCCCCTTTAGCATTTCTTTAGCAAGAAACTAGAAGTAGTCTTAGTTCCTAAAAGAAATCCCTAACCTTAATGACATAATGAGCAGCCCCAGAGGACATAGTTGTGGAAATTGCCCTTCCCCTTAACCCCCATCTCAACATGAGAGAGAGCCAAGGTCCTTCTGCTGTCTCAAAAAGCGTAAAACTGGTTCTAACCCTGTCAAGATCCAGCTCCAAGAGCTCTTGGCAGAGTATGCAAAGGAACACCCTGCTGTCGAGGAAGACCTCCTCTCAGATGGGAAAGAAGGTAGGGATCACAGGATGATCCCCCCTCCTAAACTAACCAGGGAGGACAGGGCCTCTATGCCTCTGACTCCAAGGATAGTACTCACAGGATCTGGGTCTCCCACAGGGGAGTTGTGTTCCTCTAAGAACACTGAGGGCAGCCTCAGTGAAGAGGACCTCCTTTTAACGAGGAAGGCCAAAAGACTAGCTTTGGAGACACAGCTCCTAGTTACACAGAAGGAGAGAGCAGAAATGGGCTTAGTACCCATTAATGGTGGCAACAACCTCATACCTAGGGATAGAGAGCAATCGTATGACCCTAAAATCCCCAAAGGGGTAGTCCCCAAGTATGAGGATTGTGATGACATCACTAAATGGTTCACAGCCTTTGAGAGGGCTTGTGGAATGAGGAAAGTGAAAAAGTTTCACTAGGGAGCTCTCCTTTGGGAATTGTTCACTGGTGAGCGCAGGGATTGACTCCTCACACTCACAGGAGCAGATGCTGAGTCATATGACCTTATGAAGGCTACCCTGATTGAGGGCTTTGGACTCACCACTGAGTAGTATAGAATTAGGTTCAGGAGGTCTCACAAAACCTCGAGCCAGTCCTGGGTTGACTTCATAGATGACTCAGTGAAAACACTAGATGGTTGGTTAACTGGAAGTGAAGTGCATAACTATGATGGGCTCTAAAATTTGTTTATGAAAGAACACATCTTAAGTAATTGCTTTAATGTAAAGTTGCAGCAATATCTGGTAGACCAAGGTCCAATTTCTCCCCAAGAATTGGGAAAGAAGGCAGACCACCGGGTCAAGCCAGGGTGACCAAAGCTTCCACTCGGGGTGACCAAAAGAAAAGGGTCACTAAGCCTCCCCAAGGGAAGGGGGTGTGAGACACCTAAGGATAAAAGTAAAGAGTCTTCTAGAGGCCCCCAAAAACCTGCTCAGGAGGGTGGGTCCGAACCTCTTCACAATCCTCTTGTGGGTACAGAGGTAAAAACTTTGATCCCAAAAAGGCCTGGTGTTTCAACTGTAGACAGACTGGACTCCAAACTGGAGACTTGGCCATTCCCAAAAGAGAATCCCCCTACTATTGCACCAGCTAGCACTGGTGTAGCCAGTCTCCCGGTGGTATCTACTGTCTGCCCAGAGCAAATCAGGGTTCACACTGAAGCTATTTTACCCTGAGGGTGGGGTAGATGTTGGCACTATTGCTGTCTGGCTCCCTAACATGAGCAAATACAGACAGCATCACTTGATTATTGCGACTAGAGTCGAAGCCCTGAGGGATACAGGTGTCAGTGTCACCGTGGTGACAGAAAAAACGTTTTCCCCAGGACAGTACTTGTATGGACAAACATATTCAGTTACCAATGCTGATAATGTAACTAAGGTCCATTCTATGGCTATGGTGACCTTAGAATGGGGAGAGGCTACTGGCCTGAAACATGTAGTGGTCTCTTATGCAATCCCAGTTGAATGTCTGTTAGGAAATGACATGGAGTACTGAGCATGGGCTGAGGTAGAACTCGAAACCCATACCGGGAATCCCTGAGATGGTGTGTGTGAAAACCAGAGCACAGAGCCAAGCACAGGGTGAAAAATAAGTATTGGAGCCTGGAATAATGTCCCAACCTTCCAAGAGAAAGGGCAAGAAGACTAGGGGACCAGCTTCTAAACAGCAAAAAGCTCAGGACCCCTCTTCCCAGGAAGAGCACTTATCCACCCCAGAGGAAATTGAGCCTGTGGAACTTGAACCTCACTAAGTTGAGCTCTTGGGCCCATGGGGACCCCCTAGGGAACAGCTGTGCCAAGGACAGAGAGCCTGTCCTACTCTTGAAGACCTGTGACAGCAAGCTGCTGCACAGGAGAAGGGAGATGTCAATGGCTCCCACAAGGTCTATTGGGAGGAGGGACTCTTGAGCATTGAGGCCAGAAACCCCAAACCTGGTGCCACATGATGCGTGGTAGTGCCTCAGCAGTTCAGGGAATTCATCCTCACACTAGCCCATGACATCCCCCTAGCTGGGCATCTGGGCCAAACCAAAACTTGGGATTGGCTAGTCAGCCATTTCTTTTGGCACACTACAACTCAAAAGGTGAGAGTTTTGCAGCTCCTGTGTCACCTGCCAAGCCGGTCGTAAGGCATGTAGCTACCTGAAGGTCCCCCTAATTCCACTACCTGTTGTTGGGGTCCCCTTTGAAAGGGTTTGTATGGACATAGTGAGTCCACTTTAACCACCTACAGCCTCAGGAAATCAAGATATACTGGTAGTAGTGAATCATGCTACCAGGTATTGTGAAGCAATTTCCCTTAGGTCTACTGCAGCCCCTGCAGTAGCTAAAGCCCTCATTGGTATTTTTACCAGAATAGAGTTTCCTAAGGAGGTTGTTTCTGACAGAGGTACCAACTTCATGTCAGTTTACCTAAGACACATGAGGAATGAGTGTGAGGTGGCCTACACGTTCACCACACCATACCATCCACAAACCAATGGAGTTGTTTAAAGGCTCAACAGGACATTTGAAGGCATGATCACGAGACTCCCTTAAAAATGTAAAAGGAGATGGGATGTAATTTTGCCATGCCTGCTTTTCGCCTACAGGGAGGTGCCTCAAAAGGGAGTAGGGTTTTCCCTCTTAGAACTTCTGCTTGGCCATCCTGTTAGGGGACCACTTGCTCTTGTGAAAGAGGGTTGGGAGAGACCTCTGATATCTGAGTAAGACGTTGTGGACTATGTACTAGCCTACTTTCCAGGATGGCAGAGTACATGAAGAAAACATCTAAAAAAAGTTGAGACCAACGGCAAGCAGTGGTATGACCAAAAAGCTGCACTGGTGGAGTTTCAACCAGGGCAGAAGGTGTGGGTTCTGAAGCCTGTGGCTACGGAATTTCATTGAGGCCAACAACTCCCTGGACAGCTCCCAATCTGGCTTCCGCAGCAACTACAGCACGGAGACAGCCCTTCTGGCAGCCACCGACGACATCCGATTACTCCTAGACCGCAGCCACAATGCAGCGCTCATACTCATCGACCTCTCTGCAGTTTTCGACATGGTCTCCCACAGCACCTTGCGCACCAGACTCCATGACATAGGAATCTGAGGAAGAGCCCTGGAATGGACCTCTCTGGGAGGACACAGAGGGTCAGGCTCTCGTCCTATACATCTAGACCCACTGGAGTCAACTGCAGAGTCCCCCGAGGATCCTCACTGAGCCCCACACTGTTCAACGTACACATGGCCCCTCTCGCAGCCATTGTCAAAAACCACATTATGAACATCATGTCATATGCGGATGACACACAATTCATTTCCCTCACCAAAGACCCGGTCACTGCCAAAAGTAACGTCCATTCAGGAATGGAAGCCATCGCCACCTGAATGAGAAAGCTGGCTCAAGCTCAACTCCTACAAGACTGAGCTCATCATCTCCGGAATCGCCACCTCAGCTTAGGGACGATTCCTGGTGGCCACATCCCTCGGCGCACCCCCTGCACCGACTGAGCACGCCCTAGGCATCACCCTCGACTCCTCCCTATCCATGACCCGCCAGGTAAAGTCAGTCGCCTCCTCCTGCTGGCACACACCCTACAAACTTCAGAAGATCTTCAGATGGATCCCAGCAGACTGTCGCAGGACGGTCACCCACTCCTTAGTCACAAGCAAGTTCGACTACAGCAAAGCCCTCTGTACCGGCACCTCAACTAGAAACATCAAAAAAACTACAGCTCATCGAGAACGCCGCTGCCAGACTCATTCTAGACCTCCCATGCCGAGAACCCATCTCCCAACACCTGAGGACCATCCACTGACTACCATTCGAGTAGTGAATCACCTTCAAGCTACTCACCCACACGTACAAGGCCATACACAATGCCTGAACAGCCTACCTGAATCACCGCATCTCCTTCCACATCCCACCAGATCGCTCTGCTCTGCCCAGATGGCCCTGGCCACCCTCCCTCGCATCCGCAACACAACCACCGGAAGACGATCCTTCACCTACATTGCAGCTCAAAGAGCTGGAACAACCTCCCTTTGCACATCAGACAAAGCCTGTCGCTCACCATCTTCAGGAAGAACCTCAAGACGTGGCTCTTCTGACTAAGCCCCTTTCCCCCAGCACCTTGAGACCCTCACAGGTGAGTAGCCGCACTTTACAAAAACTGATTGATTGGCTCCCATGACACTTCAAGACAGATGGAGTGGCCCTTACCCCATCCTTGAGAAGAAAAGTGAGGTCACCTACTTGGTAGACCTGGGCACTAGCAGGACACCCATAAGAGTGATCCATGTGAACCGCCTCAAGCTTTGCTGTGATATGGCTGATGTGACCGTGCTAATGGTTACTGGTGAGGATCAGAAAGCAGTGAATGAGCCTCTCCCTGACCTCCTCTCTCACAACCCTAAAGGTGTGTCAGTTGACTGCTCAGACACCCTTACTGCCCAACAGCATGCTGACTGTAGGCAAGTCCTGCAGCAGTATGCAGAGCTCTCCTCCTTAACCCCTCGACAGACACACTGGTGTACCCATGATGTGGACACTGGAGGAAGCTTGCCTGTCAAATCCAAGTTTTATTAGCAGTCTAACCAAGTTAAGGAGAGCAGCAAAGTTGAAGTCAACAAGATGCTGGACTTAGGGGTTATTGAACCCTCCGACATCCCCTGGGCTAACACAGTGTTCTAAGTCCCCGAATCTCATCCCCAGGGTGGAAGAAATAATTAGGTTTGTGTGGACTACAGAGGTCTCAGCTCTGTCACCAAGGCAGATGCTCACCCCATACCCAGGACTGATGGGCTGATAGACAAACCAGGTGCAGCAAAGGTTCTCAGAACCTTTGACTTAACTGCAGGGTATTGGCAATTACATATGGCACTGGGAGCAAAAGAAAATACAGCATTCTCCACACCTGATGGACCTTATCAGTTCACTGTTATGCCCTTTAATTTAAAGAATGCCCCTGCCACCTTCCAAAGGTTGGTGAATCAAGTCTTTGCTGGATTGGAGTCCTTCAGTGCAGCATATCTAGATGATATTGCTGTCTTTAGCTCCTCCTGACAGGATCACCTGGTCCACCTGGGGAAGGTTTTGCAGGCCCTGCAATCTGCAGGCCTTACTATTAAGGCAACCAAATGCCAGGAAGGGCAGTGCACTGTTGAATACTTGAGCCATCTTGTAGGTGGATGTCAAGTGCAATCCTTAAAGCCCAAGATCCAGACAGGCAATTCTGGACTGGGAAGCTCCTACCACCAAGACTCAAGTCAGGGCATTCCTTGGCTTGACTGGTTATTACAGGAGGTTTGTGAAGGGGCATGGATCCATTGTGACCCCTTCACAGAACTTGCCTCTAAAGAAATGCCCAAGAAAGTTAACCGGACGGTTAGTTGTCAAAAGACTTTTGACACCTTGAAGGAGGCAACGTGCTCAGCACCAGTTCTCAAAACTCCAGACTAAGCAGTTCATTGTGCAGACTGATGCCTCTGAACATGGGATAGGAGCAGTCATACCACAAATCAGCACTGATGACCATGAACAGCATGTTGCTTTTATTAGTGTTGGAGTGCCATTGAGAGGGAGGCGTTTGCTGTGGTTTGGTTCCTGAAGAAGTTGATACCATACTTGTTTGGTACCCACTTCATTGTCAGACCACAGACCTCTCAGGTTGCTTATGTAGATGAAAGGCAAGAACTTTAAACTTTTGAGGTGGTCCATCTCCCTACAGATAGTAGACTTTACAGTTTATCATAGCCTGGGACTGCCCATGCCAATGCAGATGTATTCTCTGGGTTCTTCCACTTAGACAATGAAGACTCTCTTGGGAAAGGTTAGTCTCATCCTCTTTCATTTGGGAGGAAGTTATGTAGGAAAATGTCCCTTTTGGCATGGTAGCCCCCCTCCACCCTCCGCCCCCCCACTTTTTGCCTGATATCTGATACTAACTTGTCTGAGTGTGTGCTGGGATCCTGCTAACCAGGCCCCAGCACCTGTGTTTTTTTCCCTAAACTGTCCCATAACTTCCACAATTGGCACACCCCTGACACACAGCTACATCCCTTGTAAAAGGTACCCGTGGTGCCAGGGCCCTGTGGCCACCGCTGGTCTGTAAGGGCTGCTGCATGTATTCTGCCACCGTAAGGGACTCCTCACCAAACACGTACACACTGCCATTGCAGATTGTGTGTGTTGGTGGGGAGAAAAAGGTAAAGTCAACATGGCATTCCTCTCTGGGTGCAATGCCCACAAACCACTGCCTCTAGCATAGGTAACTCACCCCTTTAGCAGGCCTTCCAGCCCTAAGGCAGGGTGCACTATATCACAGGTGAGGGCATAGCTGCATGAGCAATATGAGCCTACAGTGTCTAAGTCCATTCTCAGACATTGTAAGTGCAGTGTGGCCATATTGAGTACATGGGCTGGGAGTTTGTCATTACGAACGCCACAGCTCCATGATGCCTTCACCCAAGACTGGGATGTTTGGTATCAAACCTCTTAGCTCAATAAACCCACACTGATGTCTGTGTTGGATTTATTGAAAAATGCACACAGAGGGCATCTTAGAAATGCCCCCTGTATTTCACCCAACCCTCGAGTGTAGGGCTGACTGGTCTGTGCCAGCCTGCCACCAGCAGACAAGTTTCTGACCCCATAGGGTGAGAGTCTTTGTGCTCTCAGGAGTCAGAGACAAAGCCTGTTCTGGATGGAGGTGCTTCAACCCTCTCTCTGTAGGAACTGTAACACTTGCCGGTGAGCCTCAAAGGCTCCTACATTTTATTTTGCTGCCTCAGAGCACTCCAGCTAGTGGTGATGCACGCCCACGTACCAGGCCCAACATTTGGCGGCAGGTCTGGTGGGAAAATTAGTAAACACCAGGAAGAATGTCCTCCCCAGCTGGGACCACCCATAGGGTGCCCAGAGCTGAGGTGAACCCCTCCTGGCAGAATCCCCCATCTTGTTCTGGAGGATGTTAGCCACAAGGGTTAGGAATCTGCCCCCCTCCCGAAAAGGAGTGGGCACAGGAATGGTGTAGCCACCCTGAGGGTCAGTAGCCGTTGGCTACTGCCCTCTGTCCCCTGTAATGCCCCTAATCTAGTATTTAGGGGGCACCCCAGAACCTAAGTGTAGTACTTCCCTGAAAATTGTGTTGGTACTTTTCCTCCCCTAGGACAGCATTGCTTTCTATGAGAAATTGCAGAATACTTTTGAAATTGAAAAGTATTACTTGCCTATAAACTGTTAACTGTTTAACTGTGAATTCTACACAAAGTGCATTTGATACTTGAAAGTGATACATTCTTGAAACTGTACTTACGTGCAACAAAGATCCTTTTGGTTCCAGAAATAAACTAACAAAGTATATTTTTTGGCCTGGAGTTAGTCAAGGAGTGTGTTCCTCATTTCTTGAATGTATGTGTACAACAAATGCTTAGCACTACTCTCTGATGAGCCTAACTGCTCGACCACACTACCACAAAAAAGAGCATTAGTGTTATCTAACTTTAGCCACTGTGCACACTATACCTTAATTTGGTATAGTGTATAGAGAGCCATCTTCCTACATGTATCATCTGCCTTCCTTCCTCTCATCTTCCTGATGCCTGTGACATGTGCAGGAAGTTTTCCAGACACCACTGTGAGACATAGAGAAGATTCGCCTGCGAGCAAGATAGAAAATGACAAAAACAACCTGCCAGTGGGACTTCAGAGTGAGGGGAAGGTCAGTATTCCACCAGGCCTGTACTTTCAATCTCCAGCCGACATGGAAGATCAGAAAAGCGTATTTCTGAGAAGAAATGACATTGGTACTGATGGACGTCGAGGCACAGTACAGCTCCAACTTGTTCAGTATCAGAGAAACATTGATGCTCGCTGTTGACACGACATCCATCGACGTCCAGGGGTTACATTCCATTGTCCCAGCTCAGCCGTACGACATTGAGAAGTGCCTCGTCGTCAAGGAGTGCCAGTTCACCATTGACACGATGTGGACGATCAACATCGAGCGCTAAACAGTGACGTGAGCGGTTGATGTGGAGAAGTGTGTTCACGCTGAGGAGGGAGAGGAGAAAGAGGATAAGAATTTATTCTTCATCAGATTCTTCACGTTCTCTTGTGATGTCACCTTCCGCTCCTTCACCGCCACAGTCACTACCTCCTCTGTTACCACCTCCTCCATCAGCTTCACCTCTACCACCGGTGCTTCCTCCACCAGCAGCACCTCCTACTTTACCACCTCCTCCAGTACCTGGAAGTATACCAGCTCCCAGGACTCCACAAGCTCACAGTCGTAAAACCAGTCATGTCACACTCATCACACTCCAGAGTGCTCTCCTAGCATGTCAAGGCATTACAATCGCAGTCATGGATCTCCTGCTAGATCTTGGTCACGTTCTCACTGATGGCATACCGATCATTCCTCATCTTCAACAAGAGACTGTTCACTCAATGTATCAGACATTCCACCACCTCGTATCTCCCCGATAGATGTTATACCCACTTTTTAAGAGGTTTCAGTCCGAGGGTCTGCTAAACTGAATATACCGATGTCAGTCCCCACACCGGTAATCCTTGAAACATTACAACAACGTTCGCACACAAGGCTGTTGCTTCCCCTGGTTCCATGTCTCCTCGAGCCGGCCAACGACCTCTTTTTACCTTAGCTAAGCCTGCCCCACCCAGGCTTCAAAACAAATACCAGCCTCCGGATCAAGATCCCTTATTTTTATGCTCGGATCCTCCACCCGACTCTGTTGTGATATTTGCTGCGAAAAATGTGCATTCCACCTCTTCATCATCCTCTTCACCTCCAGATGAGGAGAGTAGAAAATTGGATTCAACAGGCCGCAAAGTCTGCAGCACAGCTGCCACTTCAATTAAAGCAGCCAGTGCTAACCCCCTCTTGGGAAGATATGACCGAGCCCTTTGGGATTCGATCCAACATTTTGCAGAGCACCTTCCGAGGGATAAAAGAGAAGGCTTCCTTGAGATCTTAAATGAGGGTGCAATAGTATCAAACCAAATCATCAGTGCAGCTGCAGACTCTTCCCTCCTTTCTGCACATGGCTTTTGCCATGGGAGAATTCTGTGGAGGAACGCTTGGCTCCGACTAAATCATTGAAACCCGCGGCACTACACCCCATCCAAAATTTGCCGTTCGCTGGTCCCACAGTATTTGGCAGATGACGATGGCGATGATTAAATCAGAAATAGACACGTTAAAAGCAGTAGGCCTGGAGAAACCCAGAGAACAATACAAATCATTCAGGAAATACCAACGTTGTTTTTCATCACAGAGGGTTCAAACCCCTCACTGGCTTCAGAGTAGATCTTATCAACATCAGAGATCTTACCAAACACAGAGTAAGCAATCAGGAGGATGCCCTACGCATCGCCCTCCCAAGGTGGTAAACAAACATCTGGCACTAAACCTTGAATCCTTCCTTCCCCCTCTCTTGTTATTCACTCTGGTAGGAAGTATTAAACATTACCTGGAAGAGTGGCAACACTTTACAACAGACGCCTAAGTTCTGAATATTGTGCAGAATGGGTACTTTCCCAGGTTTACCACCCCTCCACCATCCATTCCACCAAAGCCGTTCACTTTCCATCACGGTTTACTCAGGGCTGAGGTCAACATCATGTTACAAAAGAAGGCGGTGGAAACCATTCTTAACAGTCAACAAGGGAAGGGCATTTACTGCAGGTACTTCCTTTCACCAAAGAAAGACCAGCACAAATTCAAACCCATTCTCGATCAAAAAGTCACCAACAAGTGGATTGAAAAAGAGAAGTTCACGATGCTGGCTTTACATCAAATATATCCCCAACTTCATAAGAGAAATTGGCTTTGCTCCTTCGATCTTCACAATGCATACTTCCACATTCCTATTGCAAAGGAAGCATCACAAATTTCTCATTTTCCTCATGGGGCACAACCATTATCAATACACAGTAATACCATTTGGCCTCAAGTCAGAACCCAGAACTTTCTCCAAATGCTGCAGTGGTAGCCCATCTAAGGAAACACTGAATCTTTGTCTACCTCTATCTAGACGACCAGTTCATAAAAGCAGCCACTTCTCACGAAGCCAAACTGCATTTCAATTGGACTTGGGGTCTCCTTCATCGGTTGGGTTTTCACGTCAACCTCAACAAGACAATGTCAACACCAGTCCAGATGTTGCATTATTGAGGGGCCACCATAAACACCATTCACAGAAAGGTGTATCCTTCAGAGGAGCGACGCTTAGCGATCCTTCATAAATGTCACTCAAGAAGGTACCTCATCCAACAGCAAGAGAAGTCTCATCTCTCCTCGATGGCCTCCTGCATCTTTCTCACTCCTAGTGCTCGCCTCCGCATGCGGCCTTTCCAGGAGTGTCTAGAAGACCAATGAGACCAGCTGATGGGCAATTAGGGTGACATGATCACTCTTACTATACATGCAATACGATCCCTCAAGTGGTGGAGTTCTCCAAGCAATCTCCAAAAGAGGTGCCATTCCACCAACAGGTTCCTACTCAAACAATTGTGATGGATGCATTATTGCTCGGATGAGGAACCCACATGGATCATCTCCAGATTCAAGGATCTTGGTCTCAGAGGGAGATGACATATCATATCAATCTTCTTGAGCTCCGCGCAGTTCATCTGGCACTCAGGGCTTTTCAACCATCATTCACCTCCAACACCCTCCATGTTCAGACTGACAGTACAATCACCATGTATTACCTGAACAACAGGGGGGCACCAGGACCAGAGCATTGTCACTGGAGGCCCAGGCAATTTGGAAGTGGCTTCTGGCTAGGAACCTGAAAATATTAGCAACTCATCTCCCAGGCGTCCAGAATGTTCAAGCAGACGCTCTCAGCAGAGCTCTCGATGAAAATCACAAATGGGTCTTACACAATAATAAAGTAATTCAAACTATATTTCGCTTGTGGGGCATCCCTTCTATCGTCCTGTTTGCCAAAGCAGAAAACAGCAAATGTCGCGACTTTGCATCCAGGTACTACCATCCAGGAACGCTAGGGAATGCCCTGTGGATGGACTGGTCTGGCAAATTTATTTTCGCCTTTCACCAGTTCCCCTTACCCCGGCAGTCCTGATCAAGCTGTTCCACTCTAAAGCCAAGGTGATCCTAATTGCTTCAGAGTGGCCACAGCAATGGTGGTTCCCGGACCTTCCTCACTGGTCACAGCGTCCACATCTCAAGCAACCTTGCAGACCAGACCTACTAACGAAACTCAGAGATCAGATGATACACCCCAATCTCTCCTCCTTGAATTTGGCTACATGACGCCTGAGCTAGTGCAGTATGGACCCTTAAACTTGCCACAAGACTGCATGGAGCTCCGCAAGGAGGCTAAGCAGCCTTCCACTTGCTCTGCTTCAAATGGAAGCGATTTTGCATCTGGTGTTCCTCTAAGGACATGGACCAGACTACTTGCCAAGTGGATGTGATTCTACCATATCTTCTGCACTTTGCTGAATCTGGCTTACAATACTCTTCCATTACAGTTCACCTGACAGCTTTTACTGCTTACAGGAAATGTCTGTCACAAATCTCTTTTTTCCAAATCCCAGTCATAAAGGACTTCTCAGAGGAGTTGAAGAAGGTTTTCCCTCCCATTAGGCATCCCTCGCCTACCCGGGAACTCAATATAGTGCTTTCTCACCTTATGCAGGATCCTTTTGAACCCATCCACAAAGCTTCCCTACAACATCTTACGTGGAAGACAGCTTTCCTGTTTGCGATTACATCAGCACGCCGGTTTAGTGAGATACAAGCATTATGTTCTCATGAACCATACACTGTCTTTCATTCTACCAAAGTGGTTATGAGAACTCACCTGAAATTCTTTCCTAAGGTAGTGTTGGACTTCCATACAAACCAGACTAACTTGTCCTAAATTGCAGTGCAGGGGGTAAAGCACCTAGGCCAGATGGTGTCCTGGTTGATGCCTTTAAGGTTGTGGGAGAACTTTGGGGCCCTATTGTGACCCATGTGCTGAATACACTCGTAAAATGAATGACCCCCCCGATAGCTGGGCTGATTCAACTATAGGGCCAGATTTACAAGGCCCTAGCGCCTTTTAGCACCACAATAGCGTAATTTATTTTACACTAATGTGGCGTTAAGGTGTCCATTCTCCTTCACCATCTTTACAAAGTGGCCCAATGCTAGCATTGCCCCACTTTGTAACCCCTTGTACCACATTACAGGCCAATGGGCCTCCATAATGATTTGCTGCACTAGCGCCATAATTTATGGAGCTAATCCAGCATAGCATCACAATAGCGTCATACATTATGATGCTTTTGTGGAAACGAGCGCCATGGTGCGCATGATTCTAAATATGGTGCACACATGGTGTCGTTAGGGGGGAGCAAGAAAAGTGACGCATCACAGCTGATGCGTCATTTTCTTGTAAATTGGGCTAATAGTGCCTATCTTTAAGACGAGGGATAGATCGGACCTTAAGTGCTATCGTCCTATTTGTTTATTGGACTCCTCTGTTAAACCGATGAGTAGGGTTCTTCTACAAAGATTAAAGCAGAGGGCCACTGATAATTCTATCTTATCAGAAGTCCAGAATGCCTTTAAGAAAGGCTTGGGGACAGTAGAATAGTGGGTCAACTTGGACCTACTCATTAAGAAATACACAAAGACCAAGGGGGTTATTCTAACTTTGGAGGAGTGTTAATCCATCCCAAAAGTGACGGTAAAGTGACGGATATACCACCAGCCGTATTACGAGTTCCATAGGATATAATGGATACGTAATACGGCTGGTGGTAAATCCGTCACTTTTCCGTCACTTTTGGGACGGATTAACACCTCCTCCAAAGTTAGAGTCTGGCTCACTATACTTATGCTTTGCCAAACTCAGCAGTGCCTTTGTTCTGGTGGATCATTCCATCTTTGTGGCAACCCCTACTCTCACTTAGGGCACCTGAGAACATTGGTAGTTTCCTTGCTAACTTATTGATTGCCATGGTACGTTTTCACACAAACAGGGAATGCACTCACTCCTTTAGAGTTAAGAGGGGGAGAAGACAGGGTTGCCTCTCGCCCCATTTCTTTTTTCTCTTTATGTTAATGAGGTTGATGATGTCCTCAGGGCTTGGCAGGCTGACATGTCTATTGTCGCCAGACATTCAGTTCCTAATGGATACCTTTGCAGACTTTATGGAAGGGAGGAAATTGAGGATAAATGTTACCAAGACCTATACAACAGTATGTGGGAGAAAGTCAAAGCTGTTTAATTAAAGGTTCTCCAATTACGAGGGTTAACACTTTTAATTATCTGGGTATATCTACTAAAATGAGTAGGGTCTGTGATGATATTTTTTGATTTTCATATAAGCTCTCCAGTCGCCCATCAGAGAAATTATTAAAATATATGAAGCTAACGCACTGTCTGCTGCTATGTATGGAGGAGGCATTTGGAGTTATGAGAAGAGTGCCTCCCTATGGACAGAGGAAAAAGACTTTCGCAAACATCTGTTGAGTAACCCCACCTTTGTTTTAACATATACTACTCATGAAGAGATTGGGCCTAATTACCTAGAGGATCTACTCCTACTTAAACCCATTTTGCTTTGGTGATCAATTTTGGCCAAGCCCAAAACAAGCTTAACATGATCTATTATTATGGACTGTCTTACTCTTGATCATGCTTTTAACATTCCTTGGGTCTCTCATGTTAATGATATTCTAAATAAGCTCTGTGGCCCCCTTACAGTGGAATTGACTTTTAATGTGTTGGCCCTGCAAAAAAAGTGAGTTAAAAGCTCTTTACTTAGGATCCAGATGTGAAAACAGAGCGATTACTGAAGGGGGAAAATCTACGGTTTGTTTCTAAATGTCACTTTCATCTGGCGAAGGGTTTCAACCTTACTTGTCTATGGTCACACCCCCTTAGCACCGATTTGTTTTAACTAGGCTGTGTATGGGAATTGTACTTTTTTATATGTCTTCCCAGTTATGAAACAAAGACCCAGTGAGGTGCTCCCTTGCTCATGTGATGGTATTTTTAAGCAGAGCACTAAGCACTTTATTCTTTTCTGTAGATTTTTATGATGGGTTGAGACGATTTTATTTGAATCCTTTTTCTTTATTGAGAATAATATTAGGGGACCACCAAGCTGAGTTTAAAATTCCTATGTGCTTTGACGGGTCCTTTTGTATGTTTTAGTGCTGCCTCACACATATGGGGCACAGTAAATATTAGGAAACGTATTCCCTTTTAAGCACTTTTAATAGATTTGTTCCTCTGGGAACCAACAGAAAGAGGGATCTTCTAAATGTGCTGAACTTGAGCTATGTGTGATGTATGTAATTCTTGACTTCTGTTTTAATTGCTGGAATTATTTTTTATCTGATCTTGTTTTTATTATTATTGATATTGCATAACTGCTCTCTTCTGGTCAACTTGTTTGTACAGAATAAAGAATTTTGAATCAAATCAAATCGACTCATGGAATTCCGTCCAGGCTCTCAGCACCCTTTGCTGTTCCACCTTCCTGGTGGTGCTCTTGGCAGGAAGTCCCCTTTCTTTAAACCTGCTTGAGCTGGGCCACAGAGTAGCACTCCATGTTTGCCAGCTCAAAATCCATGCTTGTATAGATGGATCAAAAATCAAAAAGGCCAAATAAGGAGAATTTAACTTGAATTGGTCTTAGATTATTTATGTGGGGTGGTAGTGTAACAACATTACTGCATGGCACAGCACAAACACAAGTCAAAATCCTTACCACTGATCACCAGTGTAAGAAATTGGGTTACTGCTTGAGTGCGGTGAAGCCCTTCTCAAGCAGCAACCACAATTCTTCTCAAGGTGAAGTCACAAGCAAACCCTAGATTAACCTGTTCTCAACCCTCGGGTACCTTGGCACAGAGCAGTCAGTCTTTACTCGGAGGCAATGTGTAAAGTATTTGTACAACACTTCAAACAGTAACACAGTGAAAACACAACACAAAATGAGCCCACAACAGAATTAGAAACAGAGAGTACTTTTGAATAACTACAACAAGACCAAAATGACAAAAACACAATTAGCAGAGCCGGAATTCAATTTTAATTATTTTTTGTGAAAGCAGCTACACAAGTCATAGAGCGCCAACTGAGGATGTCTGGTCGCACTGGACTAGGACCAAGTCACAGCTTCAGTACCACCATAATGGAGTGTGGGCTGGCTACTGGGACACAGTTAGACCCGCTGAACAAAAGTACCTTCAAACCTTGTATGTGGAGAGCCGCATGTATCTGCATAATGTGCAGCTGAAGTGAAACATCAGTTCTGAGATGTGCGAAGCTATGAGGCAAGAGCCTGCGTCGTCATTTAGGATCCCATCAATGTGGCTTGCTTTGTGAAGTACAGGATCAAGGATGCAGGTGTGTAGTCGGGCGATGCGCTAATTCTGAAGAGCTGCGAAGAAGAGTCTGGGGTCATCATTTAGGCTGCTTTTGATGAGAGATGCAAGGGCTGCGCTTCATGCAGCAGCGGTTCCAAAGGACATGTGGGCTGTTGCTGGCGGTGCGGGTCTTTGAGAGGGGTTCAATCCACATGGCAGCGGTGATGCCTCAGTTCTAATTGGGTTTACGCCTAACAGCAGAGGAGTCATCACTTCCACTGGGTCCACAGAGGCTGGTAAGCACCTTATGGATAAAGGACTGATGTGGTATCACTTGGCAGAGTAGACTCACAGATGGCAGAGTCCAGGTGCAGGTGCCAGGTTCTTTGAAGCCTGTTATGTCCCTGAGGCTTTAGATCACAAGGAAAGCCGACTAGCTCTTGAAGTCACTCTGGGTTCGGAGTTCAAGAGATGCAGGTCCAGTCCTTCTCAGCTAAGCAAGAGGGCAGCAGGTCAGCACAGCAAAGCAGGAGTCCAGCAGAGTGGTAGCCCTTCAGCAGCACAACCATCCTCCTTCCTTTCAGAGTAACCACAGATCCAGAAGTGTACTGAAGTGTTGATGTCCGAGGTCCAGTATTTATATCAAGTTGTGCCTTTGAAGTTTCTAGAGGTCTCCCTTTGAAGTCCCCATGCATCATGTCTTCTCTACAGTGGCTCCACACTAACTTCAGAAGGTATCCCGCCCTTTGGTATAAGGTATAAGTGGAGCTGTGCCCAGTAATGGCCCACCCAGGCACACATAAGCTCTCTATTGAGTGTGGCTGTCTGGGAGGAATGCACAAAGCCCAACTGTCACTCACACCCAGTCATGCAACCAGAGAAAGGCTACAGACATTAATGGCCTGATTACGACTTCGGCGGACGGAAAAGCTAATCTGCCGAAGTCCCGACGGGTAGGTCGCCTCCAGTGCCGCTGCCTCCCCGTCGGCCTCATTACAAGTTTCAGGGTCAGTGGGTGGAAACAGAAATGGCCTACAGCATTGTCACCGGCTTCTAATAGAGCCGACAGAAATGCTGTAGTGCGTAGGGTGCACCAGCACCCATCGAAAAGTTCACTGTCTGCAAGGCAGACAGTGAACTTTGCCACAGGGCTGGCCAGGGGGAGCCCTGCACTGCTCATGCCGCGTGCATGGGCAGTGCAGGGGCCCCTCTGGGGCCCCCAGCACCCTGTCTCCACCAGCCGTTTCATGGTGGTGCACTGCCCTGGCGGATTAGGACTGCCAGCACTGCCAGTCCGTCCTATGGTGGAAAAGTGGCGGTGCTGGCGGTCCGACCGCAGTGCTACCACCGCCATTATAATGTGGTGGTCAGTCCGCCAGGTTCGTAATGAGGGCCTAAATGGCTAAAGTAGGAAAATGCCAACATTCTCAAAGTGGCATTTCCAGAACTACAATAACAAATCCGACTTCACCATACTTTAGGATATTAAATTGTGATTCCAGAGACACCAAACATGAACTGATTATTCCTTCCTGGACAGGTAAAACTTAAAAGTACATGGCCTACTTTTTTAAAACATTGCACCCTGCCCTTTAGGCTGTCCAGGGCCTAACCTAGGGGTGACATATGTATTCAAAAGGAAGGTTTGGGCCTGGCAAAAGAGTAATTTTTCCAGGTAGGATTTGCGGTCTAAAATTGCACACATAGGCTCTCCAATGGCAGTCCTGTGACATGTTTAAAAGGCTACTTAATTGGGTAGCACAATCAGTGCGTCTGTCCCAACAGTATATACATTCCAATAGAACCTATTCAGGCTGGAGATTCCTGATTTTTAGAGCCGAAGATGGCTTTATTTTTTTTTGTCTCCCGCCTGAAATTGCCTTTGCTTCATTAGAACTCAATGGGGAAAATACATTCTCCCGATTATTTTTTTAATCGTCCACTTATCTCTTCTCAAATGTTGGCATGTAGGCTAGTACCATTTAATTTGCAGGCCCTAGGCACATGTAGGGCAACGTTACGAGGGTCTTATAAGTAAATTAAATATGAAAATTGGGATTAGACAATATTACCATGTTTTAAGGAGTGAGCACATGCACACTAGCACTAGTTAGCAGTGGTAAAGTGTGTAGGGCCCTAATGCCAGCAAAAATGAGCTCAGAAAAAATGGAGGAGGAAGGCAAAATGTTGGTGGGAAGACCACCCTAAGACTGACAGGTCTAACAATTAAAGGGCATATTTAAGAGCCTCTTGTGCTGCTCTTTGTGACGCAACGGTGGCACAAACTTTGAAATCATATATATGTGGCCACGCAAAGCTACTTAGTTATGGAGTAAGACAAGGCAGTGTAAATCGCTGTTTTGCCTTACTCTACATAAGGGAAGCATTCCATGGGCATTGCGGTGGATTCTTCCACGCAACACCTATGTGTTTTGACACATCTGTGGATTTACAAGACCTTGTAAACCTGGGAATGTGCCAAAAACATACGTCTCCCCAGAGGATGTGCAATGAGGAGAATTATCTATATTTCTCCAGTATTGGATCTTTCATAGATTCACATGCTTGAATATTCCCCGTCGTCGATGTGGGGGCCCCACGGTAACCTTATAAAGCAGTACATGTCAGTATTATAGGCTGTAATGGCACTGCACATTCCGTTTAATAGCCTATCTACTTCATTTTGTTTTAAAAAGGACTAATCTTGACCTATGATGAATCAGATGCCAGCACCATCTAGAACACTCCCAACAGAGGCTGTTTTCCCTCAGATTTTCAAGAACTAGTGTGCCCTTAACCTGTAGCATGAGTGAGCGTAGTCTCTAAGGGGAGGAGGGTGGGTCGCATGTGAATCTATGAAAGATACCAATACTGGAGAAATACAGTTACAGGTAAGTAACTAATTTTCTTCTCCAGTTTTGGATCCTGCATAGATTCACATGCTTGAATCAGAATAACAAGCAATACAGTCAAATTTGAGATGCAATAGCTGTTGAGAAACACAATTAGCGGATGGTGAGACAAGAAGAAAGAGGCTCACCTTCATGAAAGAGATATCGTAGCACTGCCTAACCCACAGCCAAATCCTTCTTATGGCTCTCATCCAGGAAATAATGTCTTGTGAATGTGTGCCTGTTAGACAAAGTTGCTGCCCTGCAAATGTGTTGAATTGGCACTCCTGCAAAGAGAGCTGTGGACGTGGCCATGGCTCTAGTAGAATGGGCTGTTACTCTGCCTTGTAAGTGTTTACCAGCCTGTTTAACAATATTGAATAGTGGCAGCTATCCATCTCGCAATAGTTTGCATTGCTACTGAGAGACCTTTCCTGATACCTCTGCATGCTAGAAACAGCTGGTCTGATCTCCTTATGTGATGAGTCCTGTTCAGAGAGAACATGAGACATCTTTGGATGTAGTGAGTGGAGGGACTTTTCTGCTGGTGTCTGTGAATTTGGTAAAACAGTTCTGAGAACAACTGGTTCATTTAAATGGAAAACCAATGGAACTTTCAGAATGAATTTAGGATTTGTCCTGAGGATAACGTTGTCTGCTGTGAACTGTAGGAAAGGTTGCTTGATGGTGAAAGTCTGTATATCATTCACTCTTTTCGCAGAAGTAAGAGCCAAAAGTATTGCTGTTCTTCAGGTAAAATACTTTAGTTCCGATCTGTGTATCGGTTCAAATGGTGGCTTCATTAGCTGCCCTAGGACTACGTTCGGAAACCACACTGGTGGGGGTTTCCTAACCCGTGGAAAGGCCCGGAAGATTCCCTTGATGAATTGTTTAATTATTCGAGAAGAGCTCAAGGATGGCGCGTTATTGGTGCGTCTAAAGCACACAATTTCAGTCAGGTGTCCTTTTATCAAAGAATATGGCATATGCCATAGAAACGTCACACTCCATAGAAATGGCCCATTCCCTTTGACACAGAGCAGCGCAGCAAGGTGCTGCCCTGTAAATATGGGGCTAAGAGTTTGCTTCCTTTCTGTTAGGCCTGGCCTTTTCTACAGGATCATATTTAAATGTTTTGCCTTCACACCTCCTGTTTTGCTGACCCCGTTTTTGTTAACATTTGGACTGCTAACCAGTGATGAAGTGCATGTGCTCACAATTGAATTATGGTAAAATTGGCTTACACCAAATTGGCGCATTTAATTTACTTGTAAGTCCCTAGTAAATGGTACTACCTGTAGCGGAGATTGTAAATTAAATGATACTAGTGGGCCTGCAGTGATTATTGTGCCACCCATTAAAGGTTGCTAGTGGAGTAGGCAAAGGTGTCTCCTGCAGCAGAATGTCTGCCATGCAAGAGGCTTTCATGAGGTTGGTTATACCGCCAGAGGCATACAGGAGGTTTTACCATCCCGTGGCATATTCCCCATAAACACCCCATAAAATATAGCTGTTAGAATTGCTAAAATACACTGCTCTTGCTGTGTTGTCAGATAGAGTGGAAATGTACCTGTTGTCTGATGAGGCCGCAAGGATTCAACAGCCGTAGTCTGATGGAGCCACAAAGGTTGTGAAGACTGCACTGCTCCAGTGACCTTTTAGCCTCATCAACAGTGGGTGACCTTCATTTGACCTCCACTGGAAGTGCCGAAACTGTGTGAGGACGTGACTAAAGGATAACTGAAATAAACTGACTTTGATAAAAGGGAAATAAAAAGTCACCCTTGCAGCAACACTTGAAAGTTCTCCTTCCCAGGAGTGAGCATGAACCATGCATGCTTCCAGAGGCACAAGGCTGTCATCAAACCCCAGAATCTCTCAAAACCCCCTCCAAATCTATTTCCTTTCTGTGTAATTTTGGCTGGAAATGATTCTTAAAGCGTGAAACATTCTGACTGTTCAAATTAAGAGATTGCTCATCAGTAAAATTAATTACACACTGTGAGAACTTGGGATGTTGTACAGCTCAGTGTGAGCCCTGGTCAAGCAGGCACCACAATCATGAGGCACAAGCCAACTGTAAATTACCCTGTGCTTAACTCTCCATTAGCTTTAGACAGAGCAGTCAGGCTTAACTTTGAGGCAATATGTAAAGTATTTGTGCAACACTTCAAACAGTGAAATAGTGAAAACACCACACAAAAAGGATCCCACATCAAGTTAAAAAAATAGAACAAAATTAAATTAATAAAAAACAAGACCACAATGACAAAAACCCAATCAGTAGAACAGGAATAAATAATTTTTTAAAGGTTTAAGTGTAAAATAGCACCAAAAGAGCACAAAGAGACAACTGCGGCTATCTGGTGGTGCTGGCCTGAGTAAAAGTCACACTTTCAGGCTGACGTCGATGGAGCAAAAGTCTGCTACAGTCACCAGGTTAGGCCCACTAAAGTTTACCCTCTCACATACGTGCTAAGAGTCCAGTTTGTGATGAAGGGGGATGAAAGGAGCAGGGAGAGCATCACAGGAGCTGCCAGAGTAGCGGAAGAAGCAGGCCAGGTGTCGTGGGTAATCAGTGCTGGAGCTTCGGGTTGGTAGCCCCCTGTTAGTAGTCAATGCTGTAGCATGAAAAGACTGCTGCCCAAGCTTCTGGTCGAATCACGGTCGAATCACAGTGCAAGGTCTTCTCTGTGCGAATAGGCCCGCTCACAGTCCCGAAGTGCCTAAAAGCTTGAATACAGCTCCCATGAAGACACACCAAGGGTCTTGGACTTGAGGAGCACCACTTCAGGTCAGTTACTCACTTCAGCTGGGTACAGGGGCTGGTGCAGGATGTTGGAGAGCCTTTATCTAAGGAGGCCAACAGACTACACTTTGGAGTCACTCTGGTGTCTGAGTCCAAGGGTGGAGCAATACCACTGACCTGGTCAGTGAACTGCTCTGCCTCCCGTAGCTCCACCAGTAAGTAGAGCCCTTGTTCCTCTGAACTCCTGACCTCTGTCAGGAGTTCGAGGCCCTCCTCCACCCTCAGGCTTCTGCCTGTGCCTCATCCCTGGTGTCTAGTGGGAGAGCTCTGCATTCCTACTAGGCTGCCCTCTGCCTATCTCTTCCTTTTTCCTGCTTCGTTCTCTGTGTGCTTTCTCTTCCGTGTCTGTCCCTTTTGTGCTCCTTTTACCTTTCGCTCTCCACAGTACTCCTTTTGCCTTCGCTTCTGCGTTACACTCTTTCCTTGTTTTTCTCTCCCCTCACTCTGCTCTCTGTCTCTCACTCGCGCTCTCCCCCCTCTTTTTCTCCCCAGCCGCTGCTGCCCCTGCGGCCCCGCCCCCCTCCTCTCTCTCGTGCTGCATTCCCGCTGCTGATGCCGCCGTGACCCGCCCCCTTTTTTCACGCCGTTTTCCACCCCGCCTCCCAGCTGTCCCCTCTTCTCCCCCCCTACATAATGACGTGCAGTGGGTGCGCCGCTTGCGCCCGGAAGGCGCGCCTAAGGCAAGCCCATCTGCGCCCGTCCGTGCCTGGGCCGTGCCGAGCGCCTGAACCCCCGGTTCTCGCCCCCCCCACCGCCGCAACACTCGACTCCGCTACAACACCACCACCCTCCATGTGCTGAACACCCGCAGATCACACGCAGACCCTTCTCCTGCCAGAACTGCATCTTTACCAGCCTCCACGCCAATGACCCACCCTCCAAGTCAGGAAGCAACCCACTCAGATGCATCCTTCTCAACACCCGCTCCGTCCACAAACACGCCGTCGAACTCTGGAATCTACTCGACTCAGCCTCCCCAGACGTCACCTTCCTTACCGAGACCTGGATGAACCGACATCGCCATAGCCATCCTGGACGGCTACAAGATCACCTGTACCAACAGACCAGGAGGAGGCATCGCCATCGTCCACGGAAATACCCTCAGAATCATGACCAGCACCGAAGAAACCCTCAGCACCGCCGAACACCTGCACTTCCAGATCCACACCGATCCAAACACCACACTCAGAGGGACCCTCGTTTACGACCCCCCCGGACCCTAACAGCAGTTCAGCGACTCCATCTCCGACATCATCAGCAGGCACGCCCTTGCATGCACAGACTACGTACTCCTTGGGGACCTGAACTTCTACCTTGAGAACACCAGCGACAACAACTCCACCTCCCTGTTTGGCAACCTCGCCCTCAAGCAGCTCATCACAACACCCACTCAATCCGCAGGACACACGCTCGACCCCATTTTTTCTGCCATCAAACATGTCTGCTTCAGCCACACCACCAAACTCCACTGGACCGACCACCGCTGCTCCTTCGCGAAACCCACAACACACCATCACCCGCAGCGGATTCCTCACTGCAGATGGAATAAGGTCACGAAGACCAGCTGTAGGAGGCTGGCCTGGCTTGTAGTGGGTACCAGAGGTACTTATACCTTGTGCCAGGTCCAGTTATCCCTTATTAGTGTAGAAGAGGTGTTTCTAGCAGCTTAGGCTTATAGAAGGTAGCTACGGCAAAGCAGCTTAGGCTGAACTAGGAGACATGTAAAGCTCCTACTATACCACTGGTGTCATATGCACAATATCATAAGAAAACTCAATACACAGAAGTACTAAAAATAAAGGTACTTTATTTTTATGAAAATATGCCAAAAGTATCTCAGTGAGTACCCTCAGTATGAGGATAAGTTATATACACAAGATATATGTACACAAACCAAACTTAGGTAAGTAATAGCAGGAAAAGTAATGCAAACAGTGTAGAATTACAATAGATTGCAATAGGAGCACATAGGTATAGGGGCAACACAAACCATATACTCCAAAAGTGGAATGCGAACCACAAATGGATCCCAAACCTATGTGAGCTTGTAGAGGGTCGCTGGGACTGTAAGAAAACAATGAGGGATAGAAAAATAGCCCACCCCAAGACCCTGAAAGGTAGGTGTAAAGTGCACCTACTACCCCCGGAGAGCACAGAAGTCATGATAGGGGGATTCTGCAGGAAGAACAAACACCAGCAATGCAACAACAGTGGATTTCCGGACCTGAGTACCTGTAAGACAAGGGGACCAAGTCCAATAGTCGCGACAGTGTCGAGAGTGGGCAGGAGCCCAGGAAATGCCAGTTGAGGGTACAAGGAAGCTGCCACCGGATGGAAGAAGCTTGGGGTTCTGCAAGAAAGAAGAGAGCTAGGGACTTCTCCTTTGGAAGGTCGATGTCCCACGTCGCGATGAAGCTTGAAAAGGTGTTCCCACGCAGAAAGACCGCAAACAAACATTGCTAGCTGCAAGGGTCGCGGTAGAGGTTTTTGGGTGCTGCAGCACCCGCAGAAGTACCTGAACAGGCACGTGAAATGAACACGAAGTCACAAAAGGGAGTCCCACGACGCCGGAGGACAACTCAGAAGGTTGTGCACTGCAGGATAGAGTGTCAGGGACCCAGGCTTGGCTGTGCATGAAGGAAATCCTGGAAGAGTGCACAGGAGCCGGAGCAGCTGCACATCACGCGGTACCCAGCAATGCAGTCTAGCGTGGGGAGGCAAGGACTTACCTCCACCAAACTTGGACTGAAAAGTCACAGGACTGTGGGAGTCACTTGGACAGAGTTGCTGAGTTCCAGGGACCACGCTCGTCAGGCTGAGAGGGGACCCAGAGGACCAGTGATGCAGTCTTTTGGTGCCTGCGTTAGCAAGGGGGAGATTCCGTCGACCCACGGGAGATTTCTTCAGAGCTGCTGGTGCAGGGAGGAGGCAGGCTACCCCCAGAGCATGCACCACATGAAACAGTCAAGAAAGCCGGCAGGATGAGGCGATACAAGGTTGCTAGTAGTTGTCTTGCTACTTTGTTGTGGTTTTGCAGGCGTCCTGAGCAGTCAGCGGTCGATCCTTTGGCAGAAGGTGAAGAGGGAGATGCAGAGGAACTCTGGTGAGCTCTTGCATTCGTTATCTGAAGAATTCCACAAAGCAGAGACCCTAAATAGCCAGAAAAGGAGGTTTGGCTACCAAGGAAGGAGGATTGGCTACCAAGAGAAGTAAGAGCATATCAGAAGGAGTCTCTGACGTCACCTGCTGGCACTGGCCACTCAGAGCAGTCCAGTGTGCCCCCAGCACCTCTAAATCCAAGATGGCAGAGGTCTGGGACACACTGGAGGAGCTCTGGGCACCTCCCCTGGGAGGTGCAAGTCAGGGGGGGGTAGTCACTCCCCTTTCCTTTGTCCAGTTTTGCGCCAGAGCAGGGCTGGTGATCCCTGAACCAGTGTAGACTGGCTTATGCAGAGATGGGCACCATCTGTGCCCATCAAAGCATTTCCAGAGGCTGGGGGAGGCTACTCCTCCGCAGCCCATCACACCTATTTCCAAAGGGAGAGGGTGTCACACCCTCCCTCAGAGGAAATCCTTTGTTCTGCCTTCCTGGGCCGGGGCTGCCCAGACCCCAGGGGGCAGAAACCTGTCTGGGGGGCTTGCAGCAGCTGCAGTGCAAACCCTGAAAAGGCCGTTTGGCAGTACCCGGGTTCTGTGCTTGAGACCCGGGGGATCATGGAATTGTCCCCCCAATACCATAATGGTATTGGGGTGACAATTCCATGATCTTAGACATGTTACATGGCCTTGTTCGGAGTTACCATTGTGACGCTATACATAGGTAGTGACCTATGTATAGTGCACACGTGTAATGGTGTCCCCGCACTCACAAAGTCCGGGGAATTTGCCCTGAACGATGTGGGGGCACCTTGGCTAGTGCCAGGGTGCCAACACACTAAGTAACTTGGCACCCAACCTTCACTAAGTGAAGGTTAGACATATAGGTGACTTATAAGTTACTTATGTGCAGTGAAAAATGGCTGTGAAATAATGTGGGCATTATTTCACTCAGGCTGCAGTGGCAGGCCTGTGTAAAAATTGTCAGAGCTCCCTATGGGTGGCAAAAGAAATGCTGCAGCCCATAGGGATCTCCTGGAACCCCAATACCCTGGGTACCTGTATGCCAATGTGAATTGGTAAATTTAGTCACTAGCCTGTTAGTGTCAAATTTGGAAAGCAGAGAGAGCATAACCACTGAGGCTCTGGTTAGCAGAGCCTCAGTGAAACAGTTAGGCATCACACAGGGAACACATATAGGCCACAAACGTATGAGCACTGGGGTCCTGGCTAGCAGGGTCCCAGTGACACATAACAAACATACTGACAACATAGGGTTTTCACTATGAGCACTGGGCCCTGGCTAGCAGGATCCCACTGAGACAGTGAAAACACCGTGACATATACTCACAAACAGGCCACAAGTGGGGGGTAACAAGGCTAGAAAGAGGCTACTTTCTCACACAACCTCTCCCCCCCCCCAAACGAAGGACAATAAGGCTAACCTTGGCCAGTTGAGTCTTTATTGTCTAAGTAGTGATAAGTGGAGAGTAGTTCTGCAATAGACTGGTTACTCCCTTTATCATCCACTATATGGTTACTTCCCTGTGGGGATGTAAACCACCCTGTTTGAAGTTTTTTAGCTAACCAACAATGTGAAGATATATTCTCAGAGTTCCTATGCGTACGTTTTAGTTTAGAACAGTGGGAATTGTCCACTGGACCTTTTTCTAGTGATGAGAATGCCAGGCAGGGATGCTGTCTCAGTAAAGCCATAGCTGGGCAAAAACTTTGTCCATATGTCTTTAAGAGAGAACAGGGATGCTGTTTCTTTGGTTTTGGAGCAGGGCAGGGATGCTGTCCTATGAGCTCCACACTAGGGCAGGGCTGCTGTCCTAAGTGTTTTGAGGCAATGCAGGGTTGCTGCACTAAAGTTTCTCTGGGAGGGTTGGAGGGATGCTCCATGTTAACTACAATGGTGGACTTTTTCTCACCAATATTAGTTATCCCACAGAGAGGTACTTCCACCTCAGGGAGTACAGCTGTGCCAGCTGATTGTTCCCTTGGTACAGGTGCCACCCCAGGAGAGGTTTCTCCTACCACAGTAATGGTATCCTGAATTGCAGGGTGGGTAGGGGATACTGTGATGCCCTTTTTACTTGTTGTTGGAGAAGGATCTTGAGTTTTCAGGCCTGTTCCTCTCCTTTGCTTTTTCATTTCAGTAGAAATGAGAGGAAGTAATTCCTCAGGGATACCCAGCATGACTGCATGGGTATAAAACTCTACCGCAGCCCAACCTGAGGTCTCTAGGTCATTACCTAAGAGACAGTCCACGGGTAAGCTAGGTGACACTACCACCTGCTTAGGGCCAGTAACTCCACCCCAACTAAGCTGAACTATAGCTAAGGGAAGAAACTTAGTGGAGTTGTGGACATCAATAATCTTGTATTGTTGTCCAATGATGTGTTGTTCAGGAGGCACTAGGTTTTCAGTCACCAAAGTGATACTGGCACCTGTGTCCCTGTAGGCCTGGGCCTCAACACCATTTATTGAAACTGTCTGGCTGTACTTATCCATTGTAAGGGGACAAGCAGCCAGTGTGGCGAGGCCAATGCCACTAGGTGTGACAGAAACTGTCTTGGGACTGACTACCCCAGTTTCTATGATGGACCCATAAGTGAACCCAACTACACCCTTACTTTGACTGTTGCCAGCAGTCCCACTACTATTACCACTACTGCTAGGGGCACTAGAGTTTGATGTATTAGTGGTGGTTGGCTCAGGGGGTTTACCTGGTCAGGACTTATCCCCTTGCCAATGGCCTTTATTTTTACACACATAGCACCAAGGCCTTTTAATGTGTGTATGTTGTGAAGAAGAGGAAGAATGTAATTTATCCCCACCCCCTGAAGAGTGTTTAGGATTTGAAGAAGGATCTTTGGTTTTACCCTTATCCCCATGCTTATCTTGAGATTTTTCACCATCTTTCTTCTTGCCATCCTTGTCACTCCCTGTATGAACTTTTCAGTTCAGTCTTGTTCTGACCCATGTGTCTGCCTTCTTTCCCAGTTCTTGGGGAGAGGTCAGATCTGAGCCCACTAGATATTGGTGTAACAAGTCAGACACACAGTTATTCAGAATATGCTCTCTCAGAATAAGATTATACAGGCTTTCATAGTCAGATACTTTACTGCCATGTAACCACCCCTCCAAGGCCTTCACTGAACAGTCTGCAAAGTCTGTCCAGTCTTGTGAGGACTCTTTTCTGGTGTCTCTGAACTTAATCCTGTATTGTTCAGTAGTTAAGCCAAATCCATCCAAGAGTGCATCCTTCAAAACTGCAAAATTGTTAGCATCACTTTCTCTAACAGTAAGGAGCCTATCCCTACCCTTTCCAGTGAAAGATAGCCACAAAATAGCAGCCCCCTGCCTTTGAGGGGCCCCCTGTACCATACAGGCCCTCTCAAGTGCAGCAAACAACTTGTTGTGGGGACTATCTTGTGCAGATTCCTGGAATCATGCTCTCTAACAGGATTACTATCAGGAATACTGCTGCTGCCACCATGGGGTCCAAACCCCAATCTCTGTCTTTCCTTTTCCAGGTCTAGGGATTCCCTCTCTAAGGCCAGCTGTTGCTGTTTAAGCTTCAGTCTGGTCTCTTCAACCCTCAACTTTTTGAGTTCCCTTTCTAACATGTTATCCTAAGGGTGGGTAGGTTGGGAATGCTTGGACACAGAAGATAAATTGGAAACAACAGAGGGGGATCTGTCCCTAACTGACTGAACCCTAGCAACTTGGCCTCTAGGAATAAAGACTTCCCTACTGTGATGGGAACCTCCATTACTACCAACATTACTGGGTGCCTTGTTAGAGGGCAAATCCTGATCAGAACCCTCCCTACCTCCCTCAAGGAGATCCCCTGTGTCAGATTGGGAACCTTCTATTAACCTCTCATTTGATGTGCCTGCTTGGGACTCATCATTCACAATAAGCATGTTAAATAGAAATTCTTTGGTAGGGTTCTTTTCTATCACTAAACCTCTCTCTAAGCAGAGACTCCTTAGGCTCTTATAATTCAAATTGTCATAAGTAGTATTGACCATTTTAAGAGTAGAGTCTTCTACAGACATGATAGTAAAAGGTTTAGAAATAGTGTGAAGGAAGAAAAAGTTTCAGAAATTTTTAAAGAACAGAGAAAAAACATTTTCTAACTTTTAGAAAACCTTTAGAAGTTTAGAGAAACTTTTCTGAACTTTGTAAAAAATTTAAGAGGAGAAAAGCAAAACTTTTTGGTTAATTGTACATACACTGAACTGTTTTGTATATAATTCTCTTATGAAAAGTACACAATGACAAAGTGGTAAGTAGTTACAAGTACTTATCCCACCGCTGCACAACCAACGTAGGAGGCTGGCCTGGCTTGTAGTGGGTACCAGAGGTACTTACACCTTGTGCCAGGTCCAGTTATCCCTTATTAGTGTAGAAGAGGTGTTTCTAGCAGCTTAGGTTGATAGAAGGTAGCTATGGCAAAGCAGCTTAGGCTGAACTAGGAGACATGTAAACCTCCTACTATACCACTGGTGTCATATACACAATAATATAAGAAAACACAATACACAGAAGTACTAAAAATAAAGGTACTTTATTTTTATGACAATATGCCAAAAGTATCTCAGTGAGTACCCTCAGTATGAGGATAAGTTATATACACAAGATATATGTACACAAACCAAACTTAGGTAAGTAATAGCAAGAAAAGTAATGCAAAGAGTGTAGAATTACAATAGATTGCAATAGGAGCACATAGGTATTGGGGCAACACAAACCATATACTCCAAATGTGGAATGCGAACCACAAATGGACCCCAAACCTATGTGAGCTTGTAGAGGGTCGCTGGGACTGTAAGAAAACAGTGAGGGTTAGAAAAAAAGCCCACCCCAAGACCCTGAAAGGTAGGTGTAAAGTGCACCTACTACCCCCAGAGAGCACAGAAGTCGTGATAGGGGGATTCTGCAGGAAGAACAAACACCAGAAATGCAACAACAGTGGATTTCCGGACCTGAGTACCTGTAAGACAAGGGGACCAAGTCCTATAGTTGCGTCAGTGTCAAGAGTGGGCAGGAGCCCAGGAAATGCCAGCTGAGGGTACAAGGAAGCTCAATACACATGGAGAGAGTGTAAGGGAGAAGGAGGGACATTTAATGGAGAAACCCAACCGTACTTAGCTCCCTAAATCTGTAACCAAAAGCACACAAAGAAGTACGGGGTTCTATAGAGAAGACGTTAAGGGCACCATTGTTGCCCTTGGTTGTACGTGTTCCTATTTGGATAGGTGAGTTCAGTGGGAGGTCAGTCAGAGACTGCAATGTGTGTGGGTGGGGGGGGGAGAAAAAAGGTGGGAAATTCCCTTTATGGACTAGGTGGTCTCACACACTATATAGTGTCATGCTTCATCATTTGACCACCTAGCCCCACCCAGGTAGGACAGTGCCACCTGGGCGGACTCAATCTCGCTGTTAAAGGAACAGGAGGGAGTGCGTAAATAAACTTATGTCTGGAATGATCGGGATCCAGCTAATCTAGTGAAGAATTAAAAAACACATTTTAAAACCCGAACAGAACTAGCAGGTCTGTTCCGCAAAATCCGCCTAAAGACTTTCTTTCTGGGCAAGCATTTTGAGGCCTCAGAACAAAATACAGGACTACGCCCTAAGTCCACTTTCTGTCCAACAACAGGACAGATGCCCCCTGAGGTCGTGGCGTTAGAGAAATCAGTATCTCTAAAAATAAATGGACTCACCGAGACAGCTAATAAAACATACCAGAACAAGAGTACAGATGAGCTTACGGCCCTAAAAGGTCTTACATCCGACCCCACTATAATCATTAAACCTGCAGACAAAGGTGGAGCAATGGTAATTTCTTCACAAAAAACGCTTGTCTCAAGACCCCCCATCTGCCATTCAATATGAGATTTCCTTCCTTGTGACTAAAGGTATGGAGAATGACTGGATCACCCAACAGGAAACAGATTTCCTGGTACAAGCTAACCCAAGGATTCCCTATTTCTACATTCTTCCTAAGGTGCATAAAGGGAAAATCCCCCCGCCAGGTAGATCCATAGTGTCCGGGATAGGTTTAATATTAGAACCCCTCTCCCAATTCGTGGACTTCTTCCTTCAGCCACTGGTTAAAAGAATTCCAACCTACCTTAAGGATACTACTGACGTATTGGTATTGCTAGATTCTGTGTCCTTTGACAAGACCAGAGAACTCTTGATCACCCTGGCTGTGGAATCCCTTTACACCAATATCCCCCAGGAGGCCACCCTGCAGGTTATCAGCAATCTCCTGGAAGCCAATAGAGGAGAGTCATGCACGCCCCCTGGCTTCATACTGGACCTGGCTCAAATGGCACTCACAAGGAATTATTTCCAATTTGAAGATAGTTTCTTCTTACAAATACAAGGAACATCCATGGGTAGCACATTTGCACCCAGCCTGGCATGCCTCTACGTCGACCACTTTGAAAGACAGGTGGTTGTCCATGATGACAACCCTTTCCTCCAGCAGATTAAGCTCTGGAAACGATATATAGATGACATCCGACTGGTCTGGACAGGAACCAGAGAGGAGGCACTCACCTTTTTGAATTGGCTGAATGCAGCTGATCCATTCTTGAATTTCACCATGACTATAGGTGACAACCGGCTAGTGTTTCTTGACCTACTCATCTATGAAAACGACGGAGCCTTGGCCACATAGGTATATTATAAACCAACGGATCGGAACAACCTACTCCAGTTTCAGAGCTTCCACCCTGTGGGTCAATTTTTGCGTCTGCAACGGAACTGCTCAACCCTAACAGACTACTGCAAGCATGCTGATAAACTGACTACCAAGCTACAAACCTAAGAATGTGATTTACCTGATCAAATGTCCCTGCAACCTCAAATATGTGGGAATGACTACCAGGAAGGTCGCCACCAGGATCTGTGAACATAGAAGCACGATCCGTTGCAAGCGAGAAGCGACAAAACTGACCAACCACTTCCTTCTGAAAAAACATTCCTTGGATGAGGTAAACTGGACGGTCATTGAGCAGCTACCTCCTTCCACTTCTAATATGACACAGAGACTTGGGGACAGATCGGCCAATTTCTATTCGCCCGTTCTGCCCCCGGGAGGGAAGAAACCACTTAGGCATCAGGGATTGGTGTGTGTTTTGTTAGGGGGGAGTCAGCCCCTTGGGCAAGTGTCGCTCCCCATGGGGGCACATTACTGTTGGCTATTTCTGCCCCCATTGGGGGTAGACCGCTCTATTTTTGTAAGGCCCATCTGCCCCCATGGGGGGGCAGAGAGCCCAGCAAAGACCAGGGAAGAATTTTTTCAACAAAAGAAGGTGGGGATATGGCCATACCCCAACTCCGACCCCAAATAAATGGGGACAAAGTTGTTCTGCTCACCGGTGGGCAGATGGGGCAATTACCCAGCATTCCACTCCCTGAGGGGGCAGAAAGCCTACTAGATGCCAGGGAATAAAAAAATAATAATAATAGTGGTGTGGTGGCTACCAAACAGTATGGGCATGGTTATGCCTTCACCCCAACTAAAAGGGGTAACAGTCTTTCAGCTCTCCCCCCACATAGTAAGAGATCTTATCCCAATGGCAAGCAAGAGGACATTTGAATATTTTTGGGTTTTGGTTTTACATTTGGGCCCTGAGAGTTTGCCTAACTCTCAAAATTGTCCTACTTGGAATGGTGAGGGCTGCACTTTTTGGACTTTGGGACACTCCTGTGTAGAAAAATCAATGAGACCTACACACATCTGAAAACTAACATCTTGATGAGTCCAGGGTGGTGTGCTTCACATGCACCCAGCACCATTTTCTTACACACCTTGACTTGCAAACCCCCTACTTTGTTTGAAATCACACATTTTCCCCACATTTTTGTGATGGAACCCTCTGGAATCTGCAGGAATCCACAAAATTCCTACCACCCAGCATTGTTTTATCTATACCTATAAGAATGCTGCCCCATTTGTCAGCCTACAAACGTATTTTTTCAAACTGCCCTTTTGGACCCACTTTGGTTCCCCCTCAATTTCGAAATGTTTGTGGCTCTTCCCTGTCACAGGCACTTGGCCCACCTACACAAGTGAGGTATCATTTTTATTGGAAGACTGAGGGGAATGTTGGGTGGTAGGAAATTTGTACCGGTGTGGTGATCCCACAGAGAAATGTGGGGAAAATGTGTTTTTTGTGTTAAATTTGAGGTTTGCTGTGGATTCTGGGTGAGAAAACACTGGGGGATCCACGCAAGTCACACCTCCCTGGACTCCCTCGGGTGTCTAGTTTTCAGAAATGTCTGGGTTTGGTAGGTTTCCCTAAATGGCTGCTGAGCCCAGAACCAAAAACGCAGGTACCCCCCCCACAAAAACAGGTAGTTTTGTATTTGATCATTTTGATGTGTCCATGTAATGTTTTGGGGCTTTTCCTGCCAAAATCCACAGCTAGGCACTTTGCAAAAAACAGGTCAGTTTTCTTTGGGAAAATGTGATGTGTCCATGTTGTTTTTTGGGGCATTTCCTGTTGCGGGCACTAGGCCTACCCACACAAGTGAGGTACCAGTTTTATCGGGAGACTTTGGGGAAAGCTGGGTGGAAGGAAATTTGTGGCTCCTCTTAGATTCCTGAACATTTTATCACCAAAATGTGAGGAAAAAGTGTTTTTTTGGCCACATTTCGGGGTTTGCAAAGGATTCTGGGTAAGAGAACCTGGTGAGAGTGCCACAAGTTTTCCAGTATTGAATCTTTCATAGATTCACAAGCCTGAATCATTCCCCATCGTCAAAGTGGGAGTTCCCGGTATCATAATACGTAATGTACATTATAATAATCGGCTTTAAAAGGAAAGCAAAGCTCAATTTAACAGCCTATCTATGTCCATTCTTAAAAAAAGAACCAAAGCTATACATTGACCAATCAGGCGACAGCACCCTCTAGAACCCTCACCATAGAGGCTCCAGTTCCTCAGATTTTCTACCGCCCGTCAGGTGATAGGAGTCTCCCTGAACTCTGCTCAGTTTTTCTCTTCAGAGGTTACTTCAACTGAATACTTCTCAGGTCAGCTTTCAAAATTATATTTTATTACAGCCTGGGACATTACCACCATGTCGGGATCTCCAAGGAAAGGCCTTTTCAAGCCATGTCGCAACTGTGGCAAAAAGAGACTTTACTCAGACGACCCTCACAGTGAGTGTATTTATTGTTTCTATCCAGAGCATAAGGTTGCGGACTGCAAAATCTGTAGAACATTCTCACAGAAAACCCTAAAAGACAAAGAAGGAAGATTCCTCTGTGAGTTGCAAAAATGCAAATCAAAAGAACATACATTCTCTGTGGAGGAGAGTGATGACTCCCAAGAGAGAAAGATCTTTGGAAGCAGAGCATCCAGGGCCCCACAAAAAAGCACTTAAAAAATCACATGGAAAAGAGATGGTGCTGCATAAGAAATCTTCCTCAAGAGTCTCTTCTGAGCGTTCAACACCAGCTACTAGAGAAAGTTCTGTCAGAAAAATGTTGAAATAGTTTCCTTCTACAGGAAAAATAATTCCTGATAAAATATTAAGAATTTCAAAAATTCCTTCACCGTCGACGACATCTACGACAATAATACCAACTTTCACAACTATGACATCGCCTATGAGAAGGTCCTTGCCGTTGACGATACCACCGTCGACAAGGGTTACCAAAAGATAATCTTCACTGATGTCGCTACCGTCAACAACCTCATCGCCGACGAAGCCACCATCAACGACACCACTGTCAACAAAGCCATTGTCTACGAGGCCAGCATCTACGACACCATTGTCGACGATACTATTAACATCACCGTCGACGAAGTTACCTCCAACAACCATGTTGCGTTCAACAACCTTGATGTCTGTAACTGGCCTGTTCCCTGCAGACCAACTATTACGTCCGGAGAACACCTCCCCAAGTAAAGTCACGCCATTTCCACTGCATCATTTATTAGACGATGAGTCAGAGGATGAAGGACCTTTTGGAGTAGCGCACAGCCCATCCGAATTGCAGGTTAAGTACCAGGATGATGAACAGGATGATGACCAGTACTATCATTCCAATGTTTACATCACTGAGAACGTACAACAGACCTACCAGCCTAGCACACCAATACAGGATCAAACAGTCCAGATGTCACAGGACTTGCTGCAGGATTACTATAAACGCTTTCCTGAACCTGCACAATCTGCACTTCCATTGCAGCTTCAAACACAGTCAAGATCACCTCTACAAATGCCGCCTACTCGCCCTGCTTCGCTATCCTTTTCAGGGATTCCGCTGTCTACAATGCCATTAGCAGATCCACCGTCAGATGATCAACATACATCACAGGACGAACAGGAAGAAGAAGGAGAAATAAGGGATCAAGCCTCCATGTCTCTAGAATGGGACAACTAAGTCATAGAGCCACCATTACCACCACAGCCGCCTCCTGTTGACTCTCCACCGGACAACATTGGTAGTTTTCATAGTATAATGGAGCATGCAGGGAAAAGGTTTCAGTTACCTCTAACCTCTAAACAAACAGACTGTTTCTTATATGATTTTAAGGAACCCAGAGAGAAGTCAGTGAAAGCAATACCCACAATGGATTTCCACTGGCAAGAGGGTATTCGTGCTATGAAGAATCCAGCCATCATTGCAGAAGTCATGCCAAGACTGGATAAGAAATATAAAGTTCCAGACAATGCACCAGCTTGTATATTAGGACATCTGAAGCCAGACTCTGTGATAAGTCAAGCTGCCCAGAGGTGTTCCAAGAACCCATCAGCACCCATTATAACACCACCTGACAGAGATGGCCGCTAACTCGATTCTATTGGAAAACAATTTTTGAGTATGGCAGGGCTGACAGTTTGTGCAGCTAATTCTCCTGCGATTCTGGAAAGATTCAACAGACAAATGTCGTCGGATATGTCACAATACATGGATCTCCTTCCAGAGGTGCCTAGAGAGGAAGCTAGAAAAATTATTCTTGAGGGTCAGAAGACATCTGCAGAAATCATAGACTGCACGATTGACATCTCCGCAACAGTTTTCGTCAGCTAGCAGGAGCAGCTGTGCTCAGAAGACAGGCCTGGCTACAGGCCACATCCTTTAGGCTTGAAGTACAGAGTAACATTTTGGACATGCCTTATGATGGCTAATCACTATTCGGAAAACACATAGACGATGCATTACAGGCTATTAAGACTGATACTGACACTGCCAGATCATTGGGTGCGTTGCAGTCGAAAAGGCAACCCTTTCAAGGAGCCAGAGGCAGGAGTACTTTTTCCTTTAATGGAGGTTTTGAACCTTATAGACAGCAATATCAACCCTATCAAGGACAGTACTGTTCTCAGTACACTCAGCAGCATAGACAACCGCCTACTGCGGCCTACAAGCAGCCAGCTAGGGGAAAACAACCCACCAGAGGTTGAGACTCAGCAAGGAAGCAATGACCTCACACCAGCACAGGCTACCCTACATTCCCAGTTACTACACAAATTAGGAGGTCGCGTCTCCCAATTTTTCCACCAATGGGCTACTATAAAAACAGACAAATGGGTCCTAGATGTCATATCTCGAGGGCACAACCTCACATTTATCAACAAACTGCCAAATCGCCTGCCCAAGGGTCCACCTCCTCCACATCTAAAGCAGCTACTGAAGGAAATTTCCCTCATGATATCAAAAGGAGCAATAGAAAGAGTACCATCTACTCAAAAGGAAATGGGGTTTTATTCCTGTTTCTTTCTCATCAAGAAAAAAATCAGGAGATTGGCGTCCGATATTAGACCTTCGCAAACTACACAAATATCTCAAAAAACAATCCTTTTGGATGGTCACCTTACAGGATATTCTACAACTTCTAAACCACAGTGACTATATGACATCTGTAGAACTCAAAGATTCATATTTCCACATACCCATTCATCCAAATCATCGAAAATAACTATAATTCCAGATAGCCAGCGCCCATTTTTAGTTCAAAGTTCTCCCCTTCGGTTTAAAATCAGCCCCTCAAATATTTACAAGGATGCTAGCCCCAGTAGCAGCACGTCTGAAAAAAAAAAAAAAAAGGAGTTCAAGTATTCCCATACTTGGACTATTGGTTGATCAAAGCTCCTTCACTGCAAACAAACAGACCACACAAACATGTGTCTTGAGCTGTTTGAAACCTTGGGTCTCACAGCAAATCTTCAGAAGTCCTCTCTCACACCAGAAACAAAAATAGCCTTCCTAGGTGCAATTATCAACACCACCATAGACAAAGCAATGGCCTCTTTGGACAGACAGATAAAAATACAAGACTTAGCTTGCAATCTGATCAAAAGAAGGTCCATTTCAGTTTGGGTATACAAATCATTCCTAGGAATGCTATCTTCTTGCATTCCTTTAATTCCGAACTGCAGACTTCACATGAGGCCACTGCAAGAGGAGTTAGACAACCAGTGGAAACAATCTCAGGGTTCCTTCGACGTCACCATACAAATAAACCACGGAATGAGATCCTCCATGCAGTGGTGGACGCAGAAAGAGAATTTGGCAAAGGGACTAACTTTTCTGTCCTCAGTGACAGATTACATAATAACAACAGATGCGTCACTACAGGGCTGGGGCGTGCACCTGCAACATCTTTCCATCAGTGGGAAATGGACCAATCCCGACCAAACAAAAAGGCACATCAACTATCTCGAACTCAAAGCCATAGCGCTTACACTCCGTTCGTTCCTTCCCAGGATTGAAAATCATCCACGCTCATCAGAACGGACAGCACCACATGCATGCACTACCTAAACAAGCAGGGGGGAACAAGATCAGAAGCCTTGTTGCATCAAGCACAGGGAATCTGGAACTGGGCGATACAGAACAAAATATCTCTAAGAGCGAACATTTACCAGGCGCATCAAACGTGCTGGCAGACACTCTGAGCAGATCGACTTCAACCTGCCACGAATGGGAATTAGACCAGAAAACATTGTAGAACATAATCATCCGATGGGCACGTCAAAACTAGACCTCTTCGCCAACAGAAACAACAGGAAATGCCACTACTACGCAAGTTGGCATCACTAAAAAGGATCAAGGGGAAATGCATTTTCAATAAGATGGTCAAAAATATTTGCCTACGCTTTTCCCCTGATTCCTCTAATTCCACAGATACTTCGCAAAATGAAGAGAGAACCATGCAGGATCATCCTCATAGCTCCCAAATGGACCAGGCAGTTATGGTACACAAAACTTCTACTGCTATCAGAAAAGGGCCACGTACAGTTATTGCCCAGTCGGGCAATGCTAACTATGAACAAAGGCCAGATCATGCATCCAAATCCGAAGCATCTACATTTAGCGGCTTGGCTCCTGAACCCCATGAATTTAAAGACCTAGACATTCCACCTGATTGTAGAGAGATTCTAGCCAAGGCTAGAGCAGAGTCTACCAATAAATCATATCAGCTAAAATGGAAAAAATGTTGTATTTGGTGCTACCAAAGAAACCCATTTTCTTCTAATCCTGAACAAATTGTACCGTATATTTTGCAACTAGCAAAATCAGTACTCACACACTCATCCATAAGAGTTCACTTGGCAGCAATATCTCGATTTAGACGAGAGGACAAAACACCCTCCCTATGGTCATCAAGAGTTATCAAGCAATTTATGAAAGGGCTGTTCAGAGTTTTTCCTCCAGTAAGAAAACCACCTCCTACGTGGCGTCTTAATATTGTCTTAAGCCAGCTAATGAGGGCCCCATTTGAGCCTATACACAAGGCAGACCTAAAGTATCTTAGAGGGAAAACTGCATTGTTTTTAGCACTCATCAATACACATGGAAAGAGTATAAGGGAGAAGGAGGGACATTTTTTGAAGGAACCCAACCGTACTTAGCTCCCTAATTCTATAACCAAAAGCACACAAAGAAGTACGGGGCTCTATAGAGAAGACGTTGAGGCCACAATTGTTGCTCTTGGTTGTACGTGTTCCTATTTGGATAGGTAAGGTCAGTGAGAGGTCAGTAAATGGCTGCGAAGTGTGTGGGTGGGGGGGAAACAAAAAGGGGAGGGAATTCCCTTTACGGACACGGTGGTGTCACACACTATATAGTGTCATGCTTCATCATTTGACCACCTAGCCCCACCCAGGTAGGACAGTGCCACCTGGGCGGACTCAACCTCGCTGTTAAAGGAACAGGAGGGAGTGCGTAAATAAACTTTTGTTCTGGAAAGATCGGGATCCAGCTAATCTAGTGAAAATTAAAAACACCTAAGCAGACACCTGTGAGAAGTGACAATTTTAATGATGGTGTCTGATTGGTGTGGTTAAAATAAGGTTTGGGACACCTCTGTGAGAATAAGGACTCACAGGGTCACCTAACTATCAAATAGTAGCCAACATGTTTCTACCCTCAGGAGTGAGCTAAGTACCAAGCGGTCCCAGGAGAGGACGGCATAGGCGCACGGCGAGCGCCCCCTTTGATGTATGTTTGACTATAAGGGGACACTCCCCCTCCTGGATACCAGAGGCCAGTAGCCTCTAGGGAAAGGGCCGCCTCAAGGTAATTCCTTGGGTAAGGTAGACCTTTTACATTACACCTCTTAATATTTAAGTAGAGTTTTCCTCCTCCAACATGAGACTTAGGGATCCTAGGCCCTGATGAATGCCCGAGACCTTCCTTGGCTCACTCCTGAGGGCAGAAACATGTTGGCTACTATTTGATGGTTAGGTGACCCTGTGAGTCCTTGTTCTCACAGAGGTGTCCCAACCTTCATGTGACCCACCTTCCTGCCCATGGAGGCTCACCTTTTATTATTAGGCCTTCAGTAATAACTCACCTTTGTGTGTAAAAATCTGAGGAACTGGAGCGTCTGTGGTGAGGTTTTAGAGGGTGCTGTCGCCTGATTGGTCAATGTATAGCTTTGGTTCTTTTTTAAAGAAAGGACGTAGATAAGCTGTAAAATTGAGCTTTGCTTTCCTTTTAAAGCCGATTATTGTAATGTACACAACTTATTATGATACCTGGGACTCCCGCTTCGACAACGGGGAATGATTCAAGCATGTGAATCTATGAAAGATTACAATACTGGAGAACTGCAGATACAGGTAAGTAACTATTTTTCTTATCCCATCCTGGGTTCCTCTAAGTGTCTAGTTTTAAAAAATGCACAGGTTTGATAGGTTTTCATAGGTGCCGGCAGAGCTAGAGACCAAAATCCACAGCTAGGCACTTTAAAAAAAACCACAGCAGTTGTCAATGTAAAAATGAGATGTTTCCATGTTGCATCAGGCCTACCCACGCAAGTGAGGTACCATTTTTATTGGGAGACTTGGAGGAACACAGAATAGAAGAACAAGTGTTATTGCCCCTTGTCTTTCTCTAAAAAATCTCCTTCCAAATGTAAGACAGTGTGTGAAAATGCCATGTAATTCACATGCTAGTAAGGGGACCCCAGAATTCAGGAATGTGCAAATAACCACTGCTTCTCAACACCTTATCCTGTGCCCATTTTGGAAATACAAAGGTTTCCTTGATACCTATTTTTCACTCTTTATATTTAACCAAATGAATTGCTGTATACTCGGTATACAATGAAAACCCATTGCAAGGTGCTGCTCCTTTATTGGCTCTGGGCACCTCGGGTTCTTGCTAAACCTATAAGCCCTTTATATCCCTGCAACCAAAAGAGTCCAGCAGACATAATGGTCTATTGCTTTCAAAAATCTGCCAGAAATGTCTCTTTTTTTCACCTCAATTTCAATTTTTATTTTTATTTTAGCTGTTACTTTCTATAGGAAAACCTTGAAGGATCTACACAAAAGACCCCTTGCTGGATTCAGAATTTTGTCTACTTTTCAGAAATGTTTAGCTGTCCAGGATCCAGCATTGGTTTCACACCCATTTCTGTCAGTAACTGGAAGGAGGCTGAAAGCACAAAAAATAGTTAAAATGGGGAATGTCCCAGTAAAATGCCAAAATTGTGTTGCAAAATGTGGTTTTCTGATTCAAGTCTGCCTGTTCCTAAGAGCTGGGAAGATGGTGATTTTAGCGCTACAAATCCTTTGTTGATGCCATTTTCAGGGACAAAACCACAAGCTTTCTTCAGCAGACCTTTTTCCCAATTTTTTTGTTTTTAAACAAAAGTTTAGCTGTATTTTGGCTAATTTCTTGGTCTCTTCCAGGGGAACTCACAAACTCTGGGTACCTCTAGCATCCCTAGGATATTGAAAAAAAAAGGACGCAAATTTGACGTGGGTAGCTTATGTGGACAAAACTTTATGAGGGCCTAAGTGCGAACTGCCCCAAAGAGCCCAAAAAAGCTCAGCACAGGAGGGGAAAAGGCCTGGCAGCGAAGGGGCTATAGTGGAGAGAAGCTTCTAGTGGCATGCCTTTGAAGTACACAGATGCTCTGCTTTCCTGGCCCTGGTTCCATACTAACTGCGGGGGTATGCATCACTTTGTGCAGAGACAGGACACAGCCTATTCAAGTGTAAGTGGGGCTGGGCCCAGCTCCTCCCTCCCATCCTGCTAGTAATGGTCCATCAGATTACACCTAAGCTCGCCATTGTGTGCAGCTGTCTGCACAAAGCCCAACTGTCAACTACACCCAGTCATGGGACCCAGAGACAGAATGCAGGCGCTAAATGGCTAAGGCAGGAAAATGTCAACTTTCTAAAAGTGACATTTTCAAAATTGTAATTTAAAATCCAATTTCACCATAAGCTAGGATTTTAAAATACAATTCCAGAGAAACCAAACATGTACTGATAACCTGATCCAGTTTGGAAACCACACTTATAAACAGTAACAAGGTAACACCAATGTATCCTGTGGGAAAAGTAGGCCTTGCAGCAGTGAAAAATGACTTTTCACTAACAGGACATGTAAAACGTAAAAGCACATGTCCTACTTTCTAATCACATTGCACCCTGACCTCTGGGTTGTCCAGGGCCCAACCTGGGGGTGACGTATATATATATTAAAAAAAGGTTTGGGCCTGGCAAAGGGTTTACTTTGTCAGGTAGACATGGCAGTGTAAAACTTCACATGCACAGGTTGCAATGGCAGGCCTGAGACATGTTTAAAGTACTGGTACAATCAGTGCTGCAGGTCCACCAGTAGCATTTAATTCAGATGACCTCCTTAGTAGAGCTACTTTACTAGGGACTTACAAGTAAATTCAATATAAGCCAATGTTACCACGTTTAGCACAGGTTAGCAATGTGCACAGAGTTGTAAGGCCAACAAAACAAATTCAGCAAAAAGTAGGAGGAGTTTGAGGATGACCCTGCAGAAAGGGCCAAGTCCAACACGACCCTCCTCAAGCCAAAAGCCAGCGTAGACTAATCAATACCTTCATGGGTTTCCCTGCATAGGTGATAGAACATGGCAAAGGCCCTGCTATGCAGGAGCACTTGTCATTTCTACTCTTCTTTAAACTCTGTTTGATTCCTCTGTCTATACTCTCCTGAGCCACTAAACTGACCCGTGGGGAACCTTTCACCTCATCTTTGAACCCCATCTCTGCAGTACCTAATCTTAACTTGCTCACAGATGCATCCCAATAGGCAGACAGTATCACCGTGGCCAAGAAAGTGATGTGGCCCATTCCACCCCTCAGATTAGACTTCTGTCCAAAACCCAAGGAAAACTGCCCATAAGGACAGTAACCGACAGAGGCCACTGACAGCTGTCAGTGTCAAGAACCAGATCATAGGCCATCCAGGGCCCAATGACCTCAGGGATTTTTTCAGAATTGGAGGCAATAGCCCCCAGTGTTTTGCGTCCTACTTCTACTCTGCCTTTGCATTCCGTTAGTACATTTTGCTAAAATTAAAGATATACATTATAAATCCCTAAATATATATCCATAAAACTAAAAGGCAGTAAGTAAAGACATTACATTTCTCCCAGTTTTTAAAGCGTGATTGGTACTACTGATTACCTTATTAAACCTGCTCAAATAGATTTCCCTTTTTAAGCACACCAAGACCATCAGTTCCAATTCCGTTTCAGACACTTGCGCGCCCAACAGCAGTAATACCTAATGAGCACGTAAGGCCTAAGGTGCAAGTGCAAAACAATAGTAACATTGTATTAATTAAAACTCCTAGAATTTAAGTCAGCCCTAAAGTGCTTATCATACGCGTGCGTGCCCAACAGCAGACATATCACCTGGGCACTGATGGCCTAAAGTGCAAGTGCAATGTCGATAATAACATCACATTCATCGCAGCGATTCTGAATCAAACATGCAATTAATTGGTGAAATGATGACAACTTAACTAAAATATGTAACTAAAATATGTAAGTGCTAGTGCAATCAGCCGTTGTAATATCAAGTTTGTTAGATAGTTTACTATTTAAATTGTACAATTATTTTGCGGACAATTCCATCACACCTAACAATACTTGCACAGCCTATAGAAAGAACAAGAACATAATTTCAGCCTATATTGATTAATGTTATAAATCTGAAAAATGTACAGTTTAGCTGCGGATCATGTGGAATAGGACACGCTACTATGGCCACTCTACAAGTCCAAACACCTCTATCATTAAAACTTCTTTTCAAGAACCTCTGCAGAGCAAGACAGACTCATGCAGCAAGTCAGTCCTCTTGTAGCAGCAGGGCAGTCCTCTGGGGAACAACAACGGTCTCAAGCAGCAGGGCAGTCCTCTGAGGAACAAGGACGGTCTCAAGCAGGCGGGCAGTCCTCTGAGGAACAAGGACGGTCTCAAGCAGCAGGGCAGTCCTCTGGGGAACAAGGACGGTCTGCAGCAGCAGGGCAGTCCTCTGAAGAACAAGGACGGTCTCAAGCAGGCGGGCAGTCCTCTGAGGAACAAGGACGGTCTCAAGCAGCAGGGCAGTCCTCTGAAGAACAAGGACGGTCTCAAGCAGGCGGGCAGTCCTCTGAGGAACAAGGACGGTCTCAAGCAGCAGGGCAGTCCTCTGGGGAACAAGGACGGTCTGCAGCAGCAGGGCAGTCCTCTGAAGAACAAGGACGGTCTCAAGCAGGCGGGCAGTCCTCTTAATGACAAGTCCTCTGGGGAACAAGGACGGTCTCGAGCAGCAGGGTAGTCCTCTTAATGACAAGGACAGTCTCATGCAGCAGGGCAGTCCTCTGAAGAACAAGGACGGTCTCAAGCAGCAGGGCAGTCCTCTGAAGAACAAGGACGGTCTGCAGCAGCAGGGCAGTCCTCTGAAGAACAAGGATGGTCTCAAGCAGAAGGGCAGTCCTCTTAATGACAAGGACGGTCTCAAGCAGCAGGGCAGTCCTCTGGGGAACAAGGATGGTCTCGAGCAGCAGGGCAGACGGTCTCAAGCAGCAGGGCAGTCCTCTGAGGAACAAGGACGGTCTCAAGGAGCAGGGCAGTCCTCTGGGGAACAAGGACGGTCTCGAGCAGCAGGGCAGTCCTCTTAATGACAAGGACGGTCTCAAGCAGCAGGGCAGTCCTCTGGGGAACAACAACGGTCTCAAGCAGGAGGGAAGTCCTCTGAGGAACAAGGACGGTCTCAAGCAGCAGGGCAGTCCTCTGAAGAAAAAGGACGGTCTCAAGCAGCAGGGCAGTCCTCCGGGGAACAACAACGGTCTCAAGCAGCAGAGCAGTCCTCTGGGGAACAAGGATGATCTCAAGCAGCAGGGCAGTCCTCTGAAGAACAAGGACGGTCTCAAGCAGCAGGGCAGTCCTATGGGGAACAACAACGGTCTCAAGCAGCATGGCAGTCTTCTGTATAACAAGGACCATCTCAAGCAGCAGGGCAGCCCTCTGAAGAACAAGGACAGTCTCAAGCAGCAGGGCAGGCCTCTGAAGAACAAGGACGGTCTCAAGCAGCAGGGCAGTCCTCTGAAGAACAAGGATGGTCTCAAGCAGCAGAGCAGTCCTCTGGGGAACAAGGACGGTCACAAGCAGCATGGCAGTCTTCTGTATAACAAGGACAGTCTCAAGCAGCAGGGCAGGCCTCTGAAGAACAAGGACGGTCTCAAGCAGCAGGGCAGTCCTCTGGGGAACAAGGACGGTCTCAAGCAGCAGGGCAGTCCTCTGAGGAAAAAGGACGGTCTCGAGCAGCTTGGCAGTCCTCTTAATGACAAGGACAGTCTCAAGCAGCAGGGCAGTCCTCTGAAGAACAAGGATGGTCTCAAGGAGCAGGGCTGTCCTCTGAAGAACAAGGACGATCTCAAGCAGCAGGGCAGTCCTCTGAAGAACAAGGACGGTCTCAAGCAGTAGGGCAGTCCTCTAAAGAACGGTCTCAAGCAGCAGGGCAGTCCTCTTAATGACAAGGACAGTCTCAAGCAGCAGGGCAGTCCTCTGAAGAACAAGGACGGTCTCAAGAAGCAGGGCAGTCCTCTGAAGAACAAGGACGGTCTCAAGAAGCAGGGCAGTCCTCTGAAGAACAAGGACGGTCTCAAGGCGCAGGGCAGTCCTCTGGGGAACAAGGACGGTCTCGAGCAGCAGGGCAGTCCTCTGAGGAACAAGGACGGTCTCAAGCAGCACGGCAGGCCTCTGAAGAACAAGGACGGTCTCAAGCAGCAGGGCAGTCCTCTGGGGAACAACAACGGTCTCAAGCAGCAGGGCAGTCCTCTGGGGAAAAAAGGACGGTCTCAAGCAGCAGGGCAGTCCTCTGGGGAACAACAACGGTCTCAAGCAGCAGGGCAGTCCTCTGAAGAACAAGGACGGTCTCAAGGCGCAGGGCAGTCCTCTGGGGAACAAGGACGGTCTCGAGCAGCAGGGCAGTCCTCTGAGGAACAAGGACGGTCTCAAGCAGCACGGCAGGCCTCTGAAGAACAAGGACGGTCTCAAGCAGCAGGGCAGTCCTCTGGGGAACAACAACGGTCTCAAGCAGCAGGGCAGTCCTCTGGGGAAAAAAGGATGGTCTCAAGGAGCAGGGCTGTCCTCTGAAGAACAAGGACGATCTCAAGCAGCAGGGCAGTCCTCTGAAGAACAAGGACGGTCTCAAGCAGTAGGGCAGTCCTCTAAAGAACGGTCTCAAGCAGCAGGGCAGTCCTCTTAATGACAAGGACAGTCTCAAGCAGCAGGGCAGTCCTCTGAAGAACAAGGACGGTCTCAAGAAGCAGGGCAGTCCTCTGAAGAACAAGGACGGTCTCAAGAAGCAGGGCAGTCCTCTGAAGAACAAGGACGGTCTCAAGGCGCAGGGCAGCCCTCTGAAGAACAAGGACGGTCTCAAGCAGCAGGGCAGACCTCTGAAGAACATGGACGGTCTCAAGCAGCAGGGCAGGCCTCTGAAGAACAAGGACGGTCTCAAGCAGCAGGGCAGTCCTCTGGGGAACAACAACGGTCTCAAGCAGCAGGGCAGTCCTCTGGGGAAAAAAGGACGGTCTCAAGCAGCAGGGCAGTCCTCTGGGGAACAACAACGGTCTCAAGCAGCAGGGCAGACTTCTGGGGAACGAGGATGGTCTCAAGCAGCAGGGCAGTCCCCTGGGGATCAAGGACGGTCTCAAGCAGCAGGGCAGTCCTCTGAGGAACAAGGACGGTCTCAAGCAGCAGGGCAGTCCTCTGTGGAACAAGAACCATCTCAAGCAGCAGGGCAGTCCTCTGAAGGACGGTCTCAAGCAGCAGGGCAGTCCTCTGAAGAACAAGGACAGTCTCAAGCAGCAGGGCAGTCCTCTGGGGAAGAAGGACGGTCTCAAGCAGCAGGGCAGTCCTCTGAGGAACAAGGATGGTCTCAAGCAGCAGGGCAGTCCTCTGAGGAACAAGGACGGTCTCGAGCAGCAGGGCAGTCCTCTTAATGACAAGTACAGTCTCAAGCAGCAGGGCAGTCCTCTGAAGAACAAGGACGGTCTCAAGCAGCAGGGCAGTCCTCTGAAGAACAAGGACGGTCTCAAGCAGCAGGGCAGTCCTCTGAAGGACGGTCTCAAGCAGCAGGGCAGTCCTCTTAATGACAAGGACAGTCTCAAGCAGCAGGGCGTCCTCTGGGGAACAAGGACGGTCTCGAGCAGCAGGGCAGTCCTCTGAGGAACAAGGACGGTCTCAAGCAGCAGGGCAGTCCTGTTAATGACAAGGACAGTCTCAAGCAGCAGGGAAGTCCTCTGAGGAACAAGGACGGTCTCGAGCAGCAGGGCAGTCCTCTTAATGACAAGGACAGTCTCAAGCAGCAGGGCAGTCCTCTTAATGACAAGGACGGTCTCAAGCAGCAGGGCAGTCCTCTGAAGAACAAGGATGGTCTCAAGGAGCAGGGCAGTCCTCTGAAGAACAAGGACGGTCTCAAGCAGAAGGGCAGTCCTCTGAAGAACAAGGACGATCTCAAGCAGCAGGGCAGTCCTCTAAAGGACGGTCTCAAGCAGCAGGGCAGTCCTCTTAATGACAAGGACAGTCTCAAGCAGCAGGGCAGTCCTCTGAAGAAAAAGGACAGTCTCAAGCAGCAGGGCAGTTCTCTGAAGAACAAGGACAGTCTCAAGAAGCAGGGCAGTCCTCTGAAGAACAAGGACGGTCTCAAGGAGCAGGGCAGTCCTCTGAGGAACAAGGACGGTCTCAAGCAGCAGGGCAGTCCTCTGGGGAACAAGGACGGTCTTGAGCAGCAGGGCAGCCCTCTGAAGAACAAGGACGGTCTCAAGCAGCAGGGCAGACCTCTGAAGAACAAGGACGGTCTCAAGCAGCAGGGCAGGCCTCTGAAGAACAAGGACGGTCTCAAGCAGCAGGGAAGTCCTCTGGGGAACAACAACGGTCTCAAGCAGCAGGGCAGTCCTCTGGGGAACAACAACGGTCTCAAGCAGCAGGGCAGTCTTCTGGGGAACGAGGATGGTCTCAAGCAGCAGGGCAGTCCCCTGGGGAACAAGGACGGTCTCAAGCAGCAGGGCAGTCCTCTGAGGAACAAGGACGGTCTCAAGCAGCAGGGCAGTCCTCTGTGGAACAAGAACCATCTCAAGCAGCAGGGCAGTCCTCTGAAGGACGGTCTCAAGCAGCAGGGCAGTCCTCTGAAGAACAAGGACAGTGTCAAGCAGCAGGGCAGTCCTCTGGGGAACAGGGACGGTCTCGAGCAGCAGGGCAGTCCTCTGAGGAACAAGGATGGTCTCAAGCAGCAGGGCAGTCCTCTGAGGAACAAGGACGGTCTCGAGCAGCAGGGCAGTCCTCTTAATGACAAGTACAGTCTCAAGCAGCAGGGCAGTCCTCTGAAGAACAAGGACGGTCTCAAGCAGCAGGGCAGTCCTCTGAAGAACAAGGACGGTCTCAAGCAGCAGGGCAGTCCTCTGAAGGACGGTCTCAAGCAGCAGGGCAGTCCTCTTAATGACAAGGACAGTCTCAAGCAGCAGGGCGTCCTCTGGGGAACAAGGACGGTCTCGAGCAGCAGAGCAGTCCTCTGAGGAACAAGGACGGTCTCAAGCAGCAGGGCAGGCCTGTTAATGACAAGGACAGTCTCAAGCAGCAGGGCAGTCCTCTGAGGAACAAGGACGGTCTCGAGCAGCAGGGCAGTCCTCTTAATGACAAGGACAGTCTCAAGCAGCAGGGCAGTCCTCTTAATGACAAGGACGGTCTCAAGCAGCAGGGCAGTCCTCTGAAGAACAAGGATGGTCTCAAGGAGCAGGGCAGTCCTCTGAAGAACAAGGACGGTCTCAAGCAGCAGGGCAGTCCTCTGAAGAACAAGGACGATCTCAAGCAGCAGGGCAGTCCTCTAAAGGACGGTCTCAAGCAGCAGGGCAGTCCTCTTAATGACAAGGACAGTCTCAAGCAGCAGGGCAGTCCTCTGAAGAACAAGGACAGTCTCAAGCAGCAGGGCAGTCCTCTAAAGAACAAGGACAGTCTCAAGAAGCAGGGCAGTCCTCTGAAGAACAAGGACGGTCTCAAGGAGCAGGGCAGTCCTCTGGGGAACAAGGACGGTCTCGAGCAGCAGGGCAGTCCTCTGAGGAACAAGGACGGTCTCAAGCAGCAGGGCAGTCCTCTGGGGAACAAGGACGGTCTTGAGCAGCAGGGCAGCCCTCTGAAGAACAAGGACGGTCTCGAGCAGCAGGGCAGCCCTCTGAAGAACAAGGACGGTCTCAAGCAGCAGGGCAGTCCTCTGAAGAACAAGGACGGCCTCAAGCAGCAGGGCAGTCCTCTGGGGAACAAGGACGGTCTCAAGCAGCAGGGCAGTCCTCTGGGGAACAACAACGGTCTCAAGCAGCAGGGCAGTCCACTGAGGAACAAGGACGGTCTCAAGCAGCAGGGCAGACCTCTGAAGAACAAGGACGGTCTCAAGCAGCAGGGCAGGCCTCTGAAGAACAAGGACAGTCTCAAGCCGCAGGGCAGTCCTCTGGGCAACAAAAACGGTCTCAAGCAGCAAGGCAGTCCTCTGGGGAACAAGGACGGTCTCAAGCAGCAGGGCAGTCCTCTGGGAAACAACAACAGCCTCAAGCAGCAGGGCAGTCTTCTGGGGAATGAGGATGGTCTCAAGCAGCAGGGCAGTCCCCTGGGGAACAAGGACGGTCTCAAACAGCAGGGCAGTCCTCTGAGGAACAAGGACGGTCTCAAGCAGCAGGGCAGTCCTCTGTGGAACAAGAACCATCTCAAGCAGCAGGGCAGTCCTCTGAAGGACGGTCTCAAGCAGCAGGGCAGTCCTCTGAAGAACAAGGACAGTCTCAAGTAGCAGGGCAGTCCTCTGGGGAACAAGGACGGTCTCGAGCAGCAGGGCAGTCCTCTGAAGGACGGTCTCAAGCAGCAGGGCAGTCCTCTGAAGAACAAGGACAGTCTCAAGCAGCAGGGCAGTCCTCTGGGGAACAGGGACGGTCTTGAGCAGCAGGGCAGTCCTCTGAGGAACAAGGATGGTCTCAAGCAGCAGGGCAGTCCTCTGAGGAACAAGGACGGTCTCGAGCAGCAGGGCAGTCCTCTTAATGACAAGTACAGTCTCAAGCAGCAGGGCAGTCCTCTGAAGAACAAGGACGGTCTCAAGCAGCAGGGCAGTCCTCTGAAAACAAGGACGGTCTCAAGCAGCAGGGCAGTCCTCTGAAGGACGGTCTCAAGCAGCAGGGCAGTCCTCTTAATGACAAGGACAGTCTCAAGCAGCAGGGCAGTCCTCTGGGGAACAAGGACGGTCTCGAGCAGCAGGGCAGTCCTCTGAAGAACAAGGACGATCTCAAGCAGCAGGGCAGTCCTCTAAAGGACGGTCTCAAGCAGCAGGGCAGTCCTCTTAATGACAAGGACAGTCTCAAGCAGCAGGGCAGTCCTCTGAAGAACAAGGACAGTCTCAAGCAGCAGGGCAGTCCTCTGAAGAACAAGGACAGTCTCAAGAAGCAGGGCAGTCCTCTGAAGAACAAGGACGGTCTCAAGGAGCAGGGCAGTCCTCTGGGGAACAAGGACGGTCTCGAGCAGCAGGGCAGTCCTCTGAGGAACAAGGACGGTCTCAAGCAGCAGGGCAGTCCTCTGGGGAACAAGGACGGTCTTGAGCAGCAGGGCAGCCCTCTGAAGAACAAGGACGGTCTCGAGCAGCAGGGCAGCCCTCTGAAGAACAAGGACGGTCTCAAGCAGCAGGGCAGTCCTCTGAAGAACAAGGACGGTCTCAAGCAGCAGGGCAGTCCTCTGGGGAACAAGGACGGTCTCAAGCAGCAGGGCAGTCCTCTGGGGAACAACAACGGTCTCAAGCAGCAGGGCAGTCCACTGAGGAACAAGGACGGTCTCAAGCAGCAGGGCAGACCTCTGAAGAACAAGGACGGTCTCAAGCAGCAGGGCAGGCCTCTGAAGAACAAGGACAGTCTCAAGCAGCAGGGCAGTCCTCTGGGCAACAAAAACGGTCTCAAGCAGCAAGGCAGTCCTCTGGGGAACAAGGACGGTCTCAAGCAGCAGGGCAGTCCTCTGGGAAACAACAACGGCCTCAAGCAGCAGGGCAGTCTTCTGGGGAATGAGGATGGTCTCAAGCAGCAGGGCAGTCCCCTGGGGAACAAGGACGGTCTCAAACAGCAGGGCAGTCCTCTGAGGAACAAGGACGGTCTCAAGCAGCAGGGCAGTCCTCTGTGGAACAAGAACCATCTCAAGCAGCAGGGCAGTCCTCTGAAGGACGGTCTCAAGCAGCAGGGCAGTCCACTGAAGAACAAGGACAGTCTCAAGTAGCAGGGCAGTCCTCTGGGGAACAGGGACGGTCTTGAGCAGCAGGGCAGTCCTCTGAGGAACAAGGATGGTCTCAAGCAGCAGGGCAGTCCTCTGAGGAACAAGGACGGTCTCGAGCAGCAGGGCAGTCCTCTTAATGACAAGTACAGTCTCAAGCAGCAGGGCAGTCCTCTGAAGAACAAGGACGGTCTCAAGCAGCAGGGCAGTCCTCTGAAAACAAGGACGGTCTCAAGCAGCAGGGCAGTCCTCTGAAGGACGGTCTCAAGCAGCAGGGCAGTCCTCTTAATGACAAGGACAGTCTCAAGCAGCAGGGCAGTCCTCTGGGGAACAAGGACGGTCTCGAGCAGCAGGGCAGTCCTCTGAGGAACAAGGACGGTCTCAAGCAGCAGGGCAGACCTGTTAATGACAAGGACAGTCTCAAGCAGTTTGGAAGTCCTCTGAAGAACTAGGACAGTATCAAGCAGCAGGGCAGTCCTCTGAAGAACAAGGATGGTCTCAAGCAGCAGGGCAGTCCTCTGAAGAACAAGGACGGTCTCAAGGAGCAGGGCAGTCCTCTGGGGAGCACGGACGGTCTCGAGCAGCAGGGCAGTCCTCTGAGGAACAAGGACGGTCTCAAGCAGCAGGGCAGTCCTCTGAGGAACAAGGACGGTCTCAAGCAACAGGGCAGTCCTCTTAATGACAAGGACAGTCTCAAGCAGCAGGGCAGTCCTCTTAATGACAAGGACTGTCTCAAGCAGCAGGGCAGTCCTCTGAAGAACAAGGACGGTCTCAAGCAGCAGGGCAGTCCTCTGAAGAACAAGGACGGTCTCAAGCAGCAGGGCAGTCCTCTGAAGAACAAGGACGGTCTCAAGGAGCAGGGCAATCCTCTGAAGAACAAGGACGGTCTCAAGGAGCAGGCCAGTCCTCTGAAGGACGGTCCCAAGCAGCAGGGCATTCCTCTGAGGAACAAGGACGGTCTCAAGCAGCAGGGCAGTCCTCTGGGGAACAACAATGGTCTCAAGCAGCAGGGCAGTCCTCTGAGGAACAAGGACGGTCTCAAGCAGCAGGGCAGTCCTCTGAAGAACAAGGACGGTCTCAAGCAGCAGGGCAGTCCTCCGGGGAACAACAATGGTCTCAAGCAGCAGGGCAGTCCTCTGGGGAACAAGGATGGTCTCAAGCAGCAGGGCAGTCCTCTGAAGAACAAGGACGGTCTCAAACAGCAGGTCAGTCCTCTGGGGAACAACAACGGTCTCAAGCAACATGGCAGTCCTCTGTATAACAAGGACCATCTCAAGCAGCAGGGCAGCCCTCTGAAGAACAAGGACAGTCTCAAGCAGCAGGGCAGGCCTCTGAAGAACAAGGGCGGTCTCAAGCAGCAGGGCAGTCCTCTGAAGAACAAGGATGGTCTCAAGCAGCAGGGCAGTCCTCTGGGGAACAAGGACGGTCTCAAGCAGCATGGCAGTCCTTTGTATAACAAGGACCATCTCAAGCAGCAGGGCAGTCCTCTGAAGAACAAGGACAGTCTCAAGCAGCAGGGCAGGCCTCTGAAGAACAAGGACGGTCTCAAGCAGCAGGGCAGTCCTCTCAAGAACAAGGATGGTCTCAAGCAGCAGGGCAGTCCTTCGTGGAACAAGAACGGTCTCGAGCAGCAGGGCAGTTCTCTGAGGAACAAGGACAGTCTCAAGCAGCAGGGCAGTCCTCTGAGGAACAAGGACGGTCTCGAGCAGCAGGGCAGTCCTCTTAATGACAAGGACAGTCTCGAGCAGCAGGGCAGTCCTCTTAATGACAAGGACGGTCTCAAGCAGCAGGGCAGTCCTCTGAAGAACAAGAACGGTCTCAAGGAGCAGGGCAGTCCTCTGAAGAACAAGGACGGTCTCAAGCAGCAGGGCAGTCCTCTGAAGAACAAGGACGGTCTCAAGCAGCAGGGCAGTCCTCTGAAGGACGGTCTCAAGCAGCAGGGCAGTCCTCTTAATGACAAGGACAGTCTCAAGCAGCAGGGCAGTCCTCTGAAGAACAAGGACGGTCTCAAGCAGCAGGGCAGTCCTCTGAGGAACAAGGACGGTCTCAAGCAGCAGGGCAGTCCTCTGTGGAACAAGAACCATCTCAAGCAGCAGGGCAGTCCTCTGAAGGACGGTCTCAAGCAGCAGGGCAGTCCTCTGAAGAACAAGGACAGTCTCAAGCAGCAGGGCAGTCCTCTGGGGAACAAGGACGGTCTCGAGCAGCAGGGCAGTCCTCTGAGGAACAAGGACAGTCTCAAGCAGCAGGGCAGTCCTCTGAGGAACAAGGACGGTCTCGAGCAGCAGGGCAGTCCTCTTAATGACAAGGACAGTCTCAAGCAGCAGGGCAGTCCTTTGAAGAACAAGGACGGCCTCAAGCAGCAGGGCAGTCCTCTGAAGAACAAGGACGGTCTCAAGCAGCAAGGCAGTCCTCTGAAGGACGGTCTCAAGCAGCAGGGCAGTCCTCTTAATGACAAGGACAGTCTCAACCAGCAGGGCAGTCCTCTGGGGAACAAGGATGGTCTCGAGCAGCAGGGCAGTCCTCTGAGGAACAAGGATGGTCTCAAGCAGCAGGGCAGTCCTATTAATGACAAGGACAGTCTCAAGCAGCAGGGAAGTCCTCTGAAGAACAAGGACAGTCTCAAGCAGCAGGGCAGTCCTCTTAATGACAAGGACGGTCTCAAGCAGCAGGGCAGTCCTCTGAAGAACAAGGACGGTCTCAAGGAGCAGGGCAGTCCTCTGAAGAACAAGGACGGTCTCAAGGAGCAGGGCGGGTCCTTTGAAGAACAAGGATGGTCTCAAGGAGCAGGGCAGTCCTCTGAAGGACGGTCCCAAGCAGCAGGGCAGTCCTCTGAGGAACAAGGACGGTCTCAAGCAGTAAGACAGTTCTCTGGGGTGCAAGACAGTCCATTATTCTGTAGTCCACAGGTCCTAGAGTGTACTGAAGTGATGGTTCAGGAGGTCTATTATTTATACCTGATGCCAGCCTTTGAAGTGCATGGTGGCATCCTGGCTAGCCCAACTTCAGATCCTGGAAAGTTCTTTCCTTCCCCTGCCAAGGCTCCAATTAGTCTGGGGTGATGAAAGACTGGTGTCAGGGCCCTTTGTGTGTGTGGTGGAGGCAGTCCTTTGAAATCTAAGTGGGTCAGGGAACAGCTCTGTCGCACCCATCCTTGCACAGTCTCCTAATGCCAATAAAAATCATTTCTTGCAGGCTGTAAGATTATTTATTTTTATCCTGCCATTCAAATTCCCTTTTTTTACTGATAACACATATCAATGATAATACCTTGTTGAAAACCCTCTCCAACAGCTGACAAGTTTTCAGTTTGCTGATGTGTGACATTTCCATGTTTTCTACATGCTGATATGCTATAATTTACGGCCACCTGTGTGACACTTTAATTATCATCGCGTAATAGGACAGATTTCAGATATTAACCTCTTTTCTGTGTAATAATCAGGAAAGTACCTTAACCCATCTGAAAGTCACATGTTTGAAGGGCTCACACAGCGTCGCTAACGGATTTGCATTTTCTAACAGGGCTGTCCTGGCTAGGTTTGTGGTGCCTTACTAGATTTAATCCCACTGCTGTCTACTGCAGCAGTATTACTCCCAACAACTATGCACAACTTGCTGTAATGTATAGCTGCAAAGTGGCCAGTTGGTAGAAATTAAATACGAGCCCAGTAAATTTATTTGTATCCCTTATTTTAAAGTGGCCCACCAGGCCAAAACTGTTCGTGGGTTGCTTGTGTTCAGTTTCAGGGAGAACCTGGCTTGGCAGTTTGGGATCGACTCTTCTATTGGAGCAGGACAGAGGCTGATTTGCATAAAGCTGGATCTAATCTGAGGTGCATGATGGGCAAAAAAACAATGAGTTGAATTGGCACACTGCCTAGTGTTTGATAGGCCCAGTATCTATTGAAAGTGCTGTGCGTTGCGTGGTACAATACCTGTCCAGGGTCCATTGTAAGAACTGCACACTGCCTAGTGCAAGATATGTTTTAAGTGCTGTGCATTGCCTAGTACAACACCTGCCCAGGGCCCAATTTAAGAGCTGCACACTGCCTAGAGTAAAATATGCCCAGTGTCTATTAAAAGTGCTGATCATTCCCTAGTACAACACCTGTCCCGAGCCCATTGTAAGAGCTGTGCATTGCATAGTGCAAGCTGTTCCAAGTGTGTGATACAAGTGTTGTGCGTTGCCTAGTACAAAATCTGCCCTGTGTCTGTTTCAGGAGCTGGGCACTGCCAGGTGCAACAGATGCTCAGAGCCCATTGTAATCAGAAAAGCAAAGTGTCTATTGCAAAGATCGCTCAGCATCTATTAGGAGCAGGCCTGTAGCCAGTGGTAGATGTTTTGGGGGGCCTGACCCCAATGATAACTATAGCACAAAAAAGGTTTCGGGGTGGACAGAGATATGGCTCTCCCCACAACAGCTTTAAAAAAACACACTATAATGAGATTTTAAAGAACACAATACATGTGGCTGTATTAGTAATAGGAGAAGATACCCTTAAAGGCATAGTGAGAGACATTCAGAAAATGGGTATCAAAGTTCTGAAGGCACTAATATATTATACAATTAAAAACAGAATAGAATAGGACTGCAAGCTTACATGGGGTTGTGCATTTTCCAACCAATCACCTTTGGGGAAATATATAGCAAATGCTGCATTTGCAGGCACATTTTAATAACAATCATTGATAATAACTGAATGGGTTTTAAAGATAGTTCCAAACACGCTGTCATATATGTGAGTACACAGTCACAATACATACAAAATGTGATCTCATTGTTAGTCAGCATTGCTCTAACTGCATATGCCTCCTGCAGGAGAGACCTCACAGAGCAGAACAGAAAGGCAAGGTAGGCATCAGTTGTTGGGGTGATATGGAGACAGTACAGCAAGTGAGTGTGACTGTGTGCCCACTTCCACTAGTCAAAAGGTGCTATCATAAGCCAGGAAGATGCAAAGCCATCATTCCAAATCATTGGGCCAATGTTTATTTGTGTGGATAATTGGGCACGCAACTAAGTTTTGGGGCCCAAGATTTAATTTTATTATCAGACTTTTACCCAGACCAAAGGATAGGTAAGGCACGAAGGTGGAAGAGAAATATAGGAAAACAGTGACAAAAGATACCCCTCCTGGGGTGAGTAGAGCGTGTTGTAAGCAATATTAACATAGCATAACAAAAAGATGCAACATGGACTGAAGTGCTGTAAACTGTAAAGGTGCATTCTGGGAATGTACATTGGCTGAGCTAGAGTTCTGGTTCATTTTGGCAGGACTGCAAAATTATTTTATTTCGATGATGATAGCCTGCTTTATTGCCTCAATAATAAAACTAAGTGTAAGGAAAGCGGTTTAATGTATGGTGTGATTGTGTGACCTCACTCCGTAATAAATTGGGTCTAGTCAGGCTTGTCTGCAAAACCTTAGCTCAACCTTGGGTAGCGGTGGTTTTCGAGCAGTCAGTCTTTGTCGGGGGAACAAATGCAAAGAATTTGGAAGAAGCAAAAGAGTTAGGTAAGAAAGAAAAATACACAAAGGATACTTAACACCAGTTTATGAAAAAGGTCTTATTTTTATGAATCTTTAGACACCAGAACGAGGAAAACCCACCAGAGGGTTCCAGAGATATACATTAATAAGTAAATAATAATTGCTATTAATTTAAATAGCAAAGAAGCAATGGCAGCTATTGCATTTAGCAAGTACTTTGAAAACATTTGTAAAGTTGTACACTACTACTCTGTCTCACTTTGGGCAGCCAAATCTGGCAGGAAGTGAGTCACAGGGGCCAATGCGGCTTGGTTGGGCAGTTACCTTACAGTCTCCAGTCCAGTTCCAACTTCTATGGGCATCATGTACTTCAAAGGAGTGGTCCTGATGCAACAGATAGAGGATGGTGAAAATGCAGGATAATGCTGAGTGTGCTGATCCAGAGATATGGGTCATTCACTGGGCTATTCCTTGGTCCACGTTCACAGTAGGTTCACATTGGCCTTAGGAGTCATTGCCTCTCTAAGTCTGGTTGAAGTCCAGACAAAACAACATGTCTATTGTGCTCCAGTTACAGCAAAACCAGTGGTTCCCTTTAACTAGTGATAAATCCTGAGTTAGGTGACCAAGCTGCACTCTGATGACTCTCCCTGGTCCAGCAGGCTGGGGAGCAACCTTTGAGTGTCAGGACTCGGTCTCTTAGTCTGCACTTCATGGCGCAGGCAATCTTGGTTACACACTTGCTAAGTTAACCTTCTTCAGATTTTGTGGCCCTGTCGCTGTAACAGGAAGTGAGCCAACTGACTCTTGGAATCACTCCTTCTTTCTGAGGCCTGGGACAACTTTTCATTCCTTGAGCAGGGCATCACAGGCACAGTCCTCTCTTTGATAGCACAAGGAGCAGCAGGCGCAGTGCAGTCTTGGTGCAGCCTCTTTTTGCTGGAGTCCAGGGAACAGCAGGGAAGGTCTTCTTTGGTCTGTCGAGTAGGTTCTCATTATCGTAATGAGGCTACTGGATTTGGGCGGTAGGATTGCATAGATTGTGAGGTACTAAGTACAATTCCACACTATGTGACACCTGTTGGCCTAATCTGGATTATCCAGCAAACTAGCAGAACCTCACCTCTACCCAAGAGCAGGGATGATTGTGGCAACTGGATGCATGGCAGGAAAGACTCCTCAGGGGAATCGTGGTCGATCAGATCTTATCCCTTTCTCTCAGTTACGTTATTCTCACACAAAGACAAAGACAATAATAGGCAGAATATAGTTCAATAAAGATTTATTGAAGTAACTGCATCTTATATTGAATGGCATGTATTGCAATAACTAGGGTGATAAAACACAATAAAAGCAAAGTTGTGACAAGGAGAGTGAAACACAAATACTGCCACTAAGAGTGATGTATATTTTTGCTACCTAAGCTATGTTAGAGCACAGCATAATAAACCTTAATCTGTCCTTCAGGTTCTCCCCTGGGAAGACATCATCCCTCATACCTAAGTAAGGAAGCCTGTAGTCTAGAGAGACACTGTCCCTATGTAGGTCAGGGGTTTGGCAGTCCAAGCAAGCAGCTGTAGTGAGGCAATCAGCATCCAGTCGTGGTCATCTGGCTGGAATTTCCCTCTAATGCAGAGGTCTCCAAACTTTTTAATGCCGCGCCCCCCCCAGTTGAAAAATAAAAATCATTGGGCCCCACCTCAGAATTTTTCACAATTATTTTATAAACATGGCAATGTTTAAATATGTCTAAACCTATTTAAACATTGCAGTTAAGTACTATTACCTTTTTAAAACTGCAATAACATGCTTCTGCTTAAAACAAAGGCCTGTTATCTGTATAATATTTATTTTGGCCAGAGTCTGGGGCCCCCCCTGGGATCACTTGAGGCCCCCCTAGGGGGGGCCCGCTCCCCAGTTTGATGACCTCTGCTCTAATGTGTATGAGACAAAGGAGTGTTTTTATAATAAAACAGTTGACATTCTAAGAAAGGATCCCCACTTAAACATTTGTGTGTTTCTATGAATGTTGGAGACACAGTATACCACTTTTGTCGGCAACCCTATCTGACTACAGCCTTGAAGAAAGCACAAAGTGAGATAAAGTCCTACTGATAACGTATTGCTTTCCTAGACAAAAGAACAAATAGGTGGAGAAAAATAAAACAACACCTCAAATGTGGCTACTGCTCTAAAAATGAATCGATGCTGAATAAAATATAACTGCGTGAAAGTGCACAACGGCAGGCCTAGTATGCTAAAATAATGTGTCTAAAATATGGTTAAAATAGCTATACAACACCCTTCCCTTGTCGGTTCAAAGGTGGTTTAAAGCCAAAAATAATAAAAACATAATACAATCTATTTATAAAAACATATAAACATAAATGTCAATAATGACAAGTTAAAAGACACTTGAGCATGAAGGGAAAGAAGGACAATTTAAAACTTCAATAGTGGCGCAAAAAAGGCCAAATTCAAAGTTCAGAGTCATTATTTGAAAGTCGCTAATTATATCAGAGACAATTGATGCCAGGAAATATTCCACTTCGGCAGGTGGTAAAATATCCAAATCGTTGCCAATGAAAACTATAGAGCACTTGTGTTCCAAAACCTGAGCTCCAGCTGAGGCAGCAGCATTCCGTGTTGTGCCAAATATTGACTTAATAGTTGCAGTTTCCACAAAGATGGCTTCCTGTAGCAAACGCAGCCTCAACGCCCATGTCTGGTAATGAGCCCTCATCGAGAACATCAACAGATTCAGTAAAGACAGGAGCTGAGGTGTTGGTGCCAAGGGGGCCACCTTTATGTCCAGAACATGCCCTTGGGGGATGCAGTGAATACTAGCAAGTGGGCTATAAGGTCCCCTCATGCTTGATGGCATCCTGGAAAGTGTGGCATCTTGCTGTCCCAGAATGAAACATTCTTCCCACTCCCAAGATGGCAGGACCCCTCTCTCAGTGTGGGGAGCTTAGTATCCCACCCAATGGAAAAACTGGATTCCATCAGTGTGGTAGACAGGTTGTCCCAGATGCCAACTTGTCTACCAGAACATAAGAGCAGACCCTCTAGTGTGTCCACCATTTACCCTTCAAAAGCAGCTTCCCCCTTAAAGCTCGCCTTTTGGGCTCACATCCTCATTGGCCGTTGTGAGAAATGGGGGGCTTTGGCTGGCAGTCAGGTTACCCCCTGTCCAAGCAAGGACTTTCACTCTAGTCAGGGTAAAAGAGAATCACCCTCAGCTAACCCCGGCCTACCCCCTTGGTAGCTTGTCATGAGCAGTAGGCTTCACTTCAGAGTGCTAGGTGTGAAGTATTTGTACCAACACACACAGTAACTTAAGGAAAACACTACAAAATGACACCACACAGGTTTGGAAAAATATAGAAATTTATCTAAACAAAACAAGATCAAAACGACAAAAATCCACAATACACAAGTTATCAATTAAAAAGCAAAAGGAGTCTTCATGTAGTTTTAAACACACGCTAACACTGTTAGTGTGAAAATGTACCTTGAGTGCTTCAAAAATAACCCTGCACAGGCGAGTGTGTGTCAAAAAGGACTTGCGATGTGTCGATTTCACTCACAAGCGAGACCCTGCATCATTTCTCCTTTCATCGGGATGGGGCACGTTGTTTCTTCTCTCCGCAGGAGAGCGATGCGTCGATCCGGTCAGCACTCTCGGGTCCGGACAGGCCTTGTGTTGTTTTTACACACCCTGCAGTGTTTGCGTTGGAAATCCAGACGAACGATGATCCGAAAACCACGCAGCGCAAGTTGCGATCTCACCAGACTCTGTCAGCGATGCTGCGTGTCGTTTCTCCAGCTCTGTACGTCAATTCTCTGGTCGCGATACAGGCAAGCGTCGATTTTCAGCTGCAAAGTCGGCGGCGAGTTGATTTTTCAGCTGCAGATCGGCGTCGTGTCGATCTTTTCCCCGCATGGCATTCTGTGCATGGATTTCTTCCTCTTAGGCTGCCAGCTTCTCCTTTCAGGGTCCTAGGAACTGGATGGGCACCACAGGGCAGAGTAGGAGTCTCTCCAAAGACTCCAGGTGCTGGCAGAGAGAAGTCTTTGCTGTCCCTGAGACTTCAAACAACAGGAGGCAAGCTCTAAATCAAGCCCTTGGAGATCTTCACAAGATGGAAGGCACACAAAGTCCAGTCTTTGCCCTCCTATTCTGGCAGAAGCAGCAATTGCAGAGTAGCTCCACAAAGCACAGTCACAGGCAGGGCAGCTCTTCTTCCTCAGCTCTTCAGCTCCTCTCCAGGTAGAGGTTCCTCTTGGTTTCCAGAAGTGTTCTAAAGTCTGTGGTTTTGGGTGCCCTTCTTATACCAATTTTCTCCTTTGAAGTAGGCCTACTCCAAAGCAAAGTCTCTTTTGAGTGTGAAATCCTGCCTTGCCCAGGCCAGGCCCCAGACACTCACCAGCGTTTTGGAGACTGCATTGTGGGAGGGCAGGCACAGCCCTTTCAGGTGTGAGTGACCACTCCTCCCCTCCCTCCTAGCACAGATGGCTCATCAGGAAATGCAGACTACACCCCAGCTCCCTTTGTGTCACTGTCCAGTGTGAGGTGCAACCAGCCCAACTGTCAACCTGACCCAGACAGGGAATCCACAAGCAGGCAGAGTCACAGAAATGGTATAAGCAAGAAAAGGCTCACTTTCTAAAAGTGGCATTTTCAAACACACAGGGGGTCATTCTGACCCGGGCGGGCGGCGGATGCCGCCCGCCTGGCGGGAACTGCCAAATGGCCACTCCGCGGTCTGAAGACCGCAGAGGCCATTCTGACTTTCCCGCTGGGCCGGCGGGCACCCGCCAAGGGAGCGCCCTCCGGCCCAGCGGGAAAGGCCCTGCAACACAGAGGCCGGCTCCGAATGGAGCCGGCGGTGTTGCAGGGGTACGACGGGTGCAGTTGCACCCGTCGCGATTTTCACTGTCTGCTAAGCAGACAGTGAAAATCATGCTGGGGCCCTGTTAGGGGGCCCCTGCACTGCCCATGCCAGTGGCATGGGCAGTGGAGGGGCCCCAAGGGGCCCCACGACACACGTTCCCGCCATCCTGTTCCTGGTGGTAAAAACCGCCAGAAACAGGATGGCGGGAAGGGGGCCGGAATCTCCATGGAGATTCAGCCCAGCCAGGGGTAATCCGGCGGGAAACCGCCGGATCCCCTTTTCTGATCGCAGCTTTACCGCCGCGGTCAGAATGGGCACTGAAGCACCGCCAGCCTGTTGGCGGTGCTTCCGTGTCCATCCACCCTGGCGGTCCATGACCACCAGGGTTGGAATGAGGGCCTATATGTCCTACCTTAACCATACACTGCACCCTGCCCTTGGGGCTACCTAAGGCCTACCTTACGGGTGCCTTACATGTAAGAAAAGGGAAGGTTTAGGCCTGGCAAGTAGATACACTTGCCAAGTCGAATTACAGTTAAAACTGCAAACACAGACACTGCAGTGGCTGGTCTGAGACATGATTACAGAGATACTTATGTGGGTGGCACAACCAGTGCTGCTAGCCCACTAGTAGTATTTGGTTTATAGGTCCTTGGCCTCTCTAGTGCACTGTACTAGGGACTTACTAGTAAATCAAATTTGCCAATCATGGATAAACCAATTACATACACATTTTGTAAAGGAGCACTTGCACGTTAGCACTGGTTAGCAGTGGTAAAGTCGCCAGAGAAACAAGAACAGCAAAAACAGAGTCCAGCACACATCAACAACATGGGAAACAGAGGCAAAAAGTTAAGGGAGACCACGCCAAGGATGAAAAGTCTAACAGCCATCCTGCCAGGGAGAAGTAACACCTTTTCCAATGGCAGACCCTTTGTGAGACCTCCCCGCAGGAGGGCAGAAGGTTGTGTTGTTGCCAGCAACCATAAACAGTCATGCAAAAAGTTGGGCACCAGAATGGCAACTTTCTAAAGTTGCCATTTATTTAAGAGTTTCATTAAACTGACTTGATCATCAGGTGAGGATTAATGCAATGATCCTTTTGATATCTCAAAGTACCAACTTTAATAGTCCCATTCAGAAGTTACCACAGGTGAGTGGTCAGTGTGTAACCTCCAATGAGGCTACTAGTCTTTCTACAGTAAAAATATCAATTTGGAGTTTATACTATAAAAAGATGTTAACCACACGTTCCACTCTTCAATACATAGCACCCTTCATTAGGGCTCGATAGACATGCTTTAGGTTGTTCTGGACTTTGTCATTATTTTAAATGGCAAAAGTTGAGGTAGCAGTTCAAAAACAACAATGGCAGGTGGGAGTCATGCTTTGCCTCGTCACATTTGTGGTGGCACATCAAGTGCTGCAGTACTAGAGGGACACTTTACTGTGCAAGTCCTGGGTACCTCTAGCACCATTTACGAGGGACATATAAGTAAGTTCACCTATGCCAGTTGTGGTTAAATAAAATCAGACATACATGTTTAATGGTCAGACCTCTGGCACTGCAACCTGTTTGTCAGCACTTAGTTCACCTTCAGAGTCGAAAAACCATCAGCATCAGTCCAAAACATTAGGGGTGAGCATGCACAAATCTGCATTTTCTTACACAGGAAGTATTGCTGATTAACAGCAATTGCCAATCTTATTCCCTCTTGGTGCCAAGGGATGTTTAGTTGGGGCCAGATGTTTGTTTGTTCTTGTCCTATGGTCCCCCCAGTGAATCTCACAGGCCTTGTCTTTCTGTCCTTGGATTTGTGTCCTCTTGTGCTAGTCACCTTGTGTAACTTTCAGTGCCATTCTCAGTTATTCTAAGGGGCAGATTTATGAAACGTGACGCTGCACCTAGTGCAGCGCCACTCTTTTTGCACCCCTTAGCTCCCCCCTAACACCATCACGTGTGCTCTGTATTTAAAATATGGCAAACCATGGCGATATTCAGGGGTACCAGCGTCATCATTTTTACTCTACTTCGGTGCTTTGCAGGATTAGCATAAAAAATGTTGATGGATGGATAAACACAACTCCCTTGTATTGAATGGCAACAAGACTGAATTAGTAATCTTTGTTACTAAAAGCAGCTGGTATCAAAATAGGTGGCCATCATAACTGGAGGCCCTTCAACCCCTCCCACCCGCATGTAATTTAGGGGTGATCATCGGTTCAGAATTCTTTTTTCTTCACCCTATTAGCAAACTAAGTTGCACAGATTTCTGCCATTCAGGAGTCTTAATAAATATTCCTTTCTTTCATTCTGACATCAGCATGGAAGGATCTTATACAGTCCTTCATTTTATCACGGATGGATAATTGTTATTCCCTGTTAGTAAGAATACCAAAACACCTGTTACATAAATCAGATCTTAGAAAAGATCCCATTTATTCCTGGGCCTCAAGAAGTCTACCCCCCAAATCCTTCTAGCTAATAACAGTTTACTGGCTCCCGTTTAGAAAAGGTGTATGTTCAAGACCTTATATTTATGCCACATATCTATAAACAGTACAGAACAGAGCTCAGGCACATCCTCTTTATTCACCTGGTAATGGCCATCTCGCTCTCCCAGGTGACAAAATGTCTTTCTGGTTACGCCACCCCCTTGTGTGTGTACTAATCTAAATGAAAGATTGCTAAATTCAGAACGTGAAGGAATACTAGATAAGTGATATGTTAAAATTAAACATTTTGTACAATACCTGTAAGTTGTTGCCCCTCAAGCGATATTAGGGTTGGCAAGGGGCCCTTTCCTTAAGAGGATTTTGGTTTTAGGTGGCACTAATTGTAGTCTCCTGAAGCCAGATCCTCCTCAACACCTACATGACCCCTCTGGCCGCCAACGTCAGATCACATGGACTCAACATAATCTCTTACACTGACGACACACAGCGCATCCTCTCACTGTCCGAAGATTCCTCCACCACTGAAGCTAAATTCCACAGATGCATGATTGCGGACTGGATAAAGGGTAACTGTCTCAAATTCAACACCAAAAAATTAGAAGTCCTCATCTTTGGGGAACAATGCCTTGACATGGACTGATAGAGCTCTGCTCACCCCCTCCCTAACAGACCACGCTGCCAACCTCTGCATCATCCTGGGCAGCATGCTACCCATGGAGAAGTAAGTCAATTCAGTCATCCTGCTGCGTCCACATCCTTTGCATGCTCCGTAAGATCTTCAGGTGGCTTCTGGTAAGCACCAGGACTGTTATACAGGCCCTCATCACCAGCAGACTGGACTAAAGAAACATGCTCTACATAGGAATAACTGCACTCCTCCTGTAGAGACTCCAGGCAATACAGAACTCAGCAGCAAAACTCATACTTGACCTCCCCAGAAGGGCCCATATCACACCACATCTCAAGAAACTACACTGGCTCCCGATTCAGAAGAGATGCTAGTTCAAGATACGGACCCACGCCAACAAGGCCCTGCACAACAAAGGACCAGCATACATCAGCAAATACCTCACCCTCCACCAACAGGCCTAACAACTTCGATCAGCTTCCCTCTCCCTCGCAGACAGCTCACAAATCTGTTGAGCCAAAAGCAGAGGATGCCCCTTCTCGCACCTGGCAGCCAAGGCTTGGAACAACTTCCCCCTGCACCTCAGGACCACACCGTCGCTCCAGCAATTCAGAAGAGAATTAATGACCTGGATGTTTGAATGATCAAACCTCCACGCAGCAGCAAACAGCTCCAGTGCCTCAAGACCCTCACATGTGATTTGCTAGGCTCTATAAAGGTCTGATTGATTGATTGATTTATTGACAGCTAGGAATCAACATGTGTTGGAAAGTTGATGGCATAGTATGTAATGTCAGAGAGCAGATGGGAAGAAGGAATCTCAGAGAGGTCTTTGAGTGTGGTTGACAAGTAAAACCAGTCACACTGGACTGTCATCAGAGATCAGGGGCGTAGCTTCAGGGCAGTTCTTTGGAGTTTTACTTCCCCTAAGAAATATATTTTTTGATGAATAGCTGGGTACAAGTGGTTTCAATCGGGTACGGTGAGGTGTCTGTCGGATTTCACCAGAGATTTTTAAAAAAACAAAAAACCTCTCTCTCTCTTTTTTGAAAGCCTTCATAAATGTTCGTTATTTTTACAAAATGTTTGTGTTTTCTGTAAGTTAGTAACTGTACCAATCTGCATTCACCTCACTTTCCACTGCCCGTTAAGCCCTCCTTGCTGTATAAAGTATTTTAACATTAAATGCCAGGGTGGTTGCTGGAAAACCTGATGCTCCCTCCCTCCCCCAATGTCTCTGACCAAACCACGCCCCGGTCAGAACTGAGTCCCAAACACGTGCATCCGGGGCTCGCAGATCACAATTCTAATTCCTGGTTTTGGGCGAAGCCAGACTAGGGTGAACACCTGGCACTGAGGCAAATTCAGGACAGGACTGTAAAAATTCAGGACAAAGGGTCAACATTCAGGACAAATATATGGGACAAAGGGTCAAAATTCAGGACAACAATTCAACAACAAAGGTCAGTTGTACAGACACACCCAATAGAGGCCATGCTTCACTATGTTGTCAGTACATTTTTTTTTTAACTTGTTTATTTATGCATAAGATAAACACATACAACTGTGTACTATATTATTACATAGTGCTTTCAGGAGGGGGGAAGATCAGACCAATCGCATCTTTTATGTTCATAACATTTTGAGGAGTTCAGATACTGGTCCACTTAACTGCTCTGACTAAGCACACATAGGGAGATAAGGCATCCATGTTGTTAGATTAGGGAACCCAACCAACATGACTTCCACAGCGGCCCGACAATGTAGGAGGCTGCACTGGCTTATCGTGGGTACCTGAGGGTACTTACACCTTGTGCCAAGTCCAGTCCCTTATTAGTAGATTAGTAGTGTTCTAGCAGCTTAGGCTGATAGAGGTAGCTATAGCAGAGCATCTTAGGCTGAACTAGGAGACATGCAAAGCTCCTACTATACCACGCGAAACACAATACTCAGAGTTACTAAAAATAAAGGTACTTTATTTTAGTGACAATATGCCAAAAATATCTCCGAGAATATACTCCCTTAGGAGGTAAGTAAAATACACAAAATATATACACAGACCAAAATCAGGTAGGTAAAACACTTGGAAAAGTAGTGCAAACACTGTAGAACACATTAGAATGCAATAGGGAAAAATAGGCCTAGGGGCAACACAAACCATATACTCCAAAAGTGGAATGCGAATCACGAATGGACACCAGGACTGGTGTAGTGTGTAGAGGGTCGCTGGGAGTGTAAGAAAACACTAAGGGTGTCCAAGATACCTCACCCCAAGACCCTAAAAAGTAGGAGTAAAGTTACCCTACTACCCCAGAAAGACAGTAAAGTCGAGATAGGGGATTGTGCAAAGATCACAACCGGCTGCAAAGCACTGAAGATGGATTCCTGGACCTGAGGACCTGCAAAGGAAGGGGACCAAGTCCAAGAGTCACGCAAGTGTCCAGGGGGGCAGGAGCCCACTAAACCCTGGATGAAGGTGCAAAAGGGCTGCCTCCTGGTGGAAGAAACCAAAGATTCTGCAACAACTGAAGGTGCCAGGAACTTCTCCTTTGGTCAGAAGATGTCGCATGGCGTGCTGGAGGACGCAGAGTTGTTTCCACGCAGAAAGACTGCAAACAAGCCTTGATAGCTGCAGGAGTTGTGGTTGAAGAGTTTGGGTGCTGCCAGGGCCCAGGAAGGACCAGGAGGTCGCCCCTTGGAGGAGGAGACAGAGGGGGTGCTCAGCAACACAGATAGCCCATGCAGAAGCAGGCAGCACCCACAGAAGCACCTGAACAGGCACTTAGAGTATCTGAGGACGATGGTCGACTCAGAACAACAAGAGGGTCCCACGAAGTCGGAGTCTAACTCAGCGAGTTGGGCAATGAAGGGCAGAGTGCTGGGGACCTGGGCTAGGCTGTGCACGAAGGAAATCTTGCAAGAGTGCACAGAAGCCCTAGCAGCTGCAGTTCACGCAGTACAAAGGATTACTGTCTGGCGTGGGGAGGTAAGGACTTACCTCCACCAAATTTTTACAGAAGGGCCATTGGATTGTCGAAGACACTGGGACCCAGCTCTTGTGTTCCAGGGACCTTGCTCATCAGGATGAGAGGGGACCCAGAGGACCGGTGATGCAGAAGTTTGGTGTCTGCGTTGGCAGGGGGAAGATTCCGTTGACCCACGGGAGATTTCTTCTTGGCTTCCAGTGCAGGGTGAAGGCAGACAGCCCTCAGAGCATGCACCACCAGGAAACAGCTGAGAAAGCCAGCAGGATGAGGTGCTACAATGTTGCTGGTAGTCTTCTTGCTACTTTGTTGCAGTTTTGCAGGCGTCCTGGAGCAGTCAGCGGTCGATCCTTGGCAGAAGTCGAAGAGGGAAGTGCAGAGGAACTCTGCTGAGCTCTTGCATTCGTTGTCTGGTGAGATACCCACAGGAGAGACCCTAAATAGCCCACAGAGGAGGATTGGCTACAGAGAAAGGTAAGCACCTATCAGGAGGGGTCTCTGACGTCACCTGCTGGCACTGGCCACTCAGAGATGTCCATTGTGCCCACACACCTCTCAATCCAAGATGGATAGGGGTCTGAGGCACACTGGAGGAGCTCTGGGCACCTCCCCTGGGAGGTGTTGGTCAGGGGAGTGGTCACTCCCCTTTCCTTTTTCCAATTTCGCGCCAGAGCAGGGCTGGGGGGATCCCTGAACCAGTGTAGACTGGCTTATGCAAGGAGGGCACCATTTGTGCCCTTCAAAGCATTTCCAGAGGCCAGGAGAGGCTACTCCTCCAAGGCCCTTCACACCTATTTCAAAAGGGAGATGGTGTAACACCCTCTCTCATAGGAAATCCTTTGTTCCGCCTTCCTAGGACTGGGCTGCCCAGGCCCCAGTGGGGCAGAAACCTGTCTGAGGGTTGGCAGCAGTGGTAGCTGCTGTGAAAACCCTGGAAAGTTACTTTGGCAGCACCCGGGCTCTAAGCTGGAGACCCGGGGATGCATGGAATTGTCCCCCCAATACCAGAATGGTATTGGGGTGACAATTCCATGATCCCAGACATGTTACATGGCCATGTTTGGAGTTACCATGGTGACACTACATATAGGTATTGACCTATATGTATTGCAAGCGTGTAATGGTGTCCCCGCACTCACAAAGTCCGGGGAAATTGCCCTGAACAATGTGGGGGCACCTTGGCTAGTGCCAGGGTGCCCTCACACTAAGTAACTTTGCACCTAACCTTCACTAAGTGAAGGTTAGACATATAGGTGACTAATAAGTTACTTAAGTGCAGTGTAAAATGGCTGTGAAATAACGTGGATGTTATTTCACTCAGGCTGCAGTGGCAGTCCTGTGTAAAAATTGTCTGACCTCCCTATGGGTGGCAAAAGAAATGCTGCAGCCCATAGGGATCTCCTGGAACCCCAATACCCTGGGTACCTAGGTACCATATACTAGGGAATTATAAGGGTGTTCCAGTGTGCCAATCAGAATTGTTAAAATGTGTCACTAGCCTGCAGTGACAATTTTAAAAGCAGAGAGAGCATAAACACTGAGGTGCTGGTTAGCAGAGCCTCAGTGATACAGTTAGGCACCACACAGGGAACACATATAGGCCTCAAACGTAAGAGCACTGGGGTCCTGGCTAGCAGGATCCCAGTGACACATATCAGACAAACTGACAACATAGGATTTTCACTATGAGCACTCGGCCCTTGCTGGCAGGATGCCAGTGAGACAGTAAAAACACCCTGACATATACTCACAAACAGGCCAAAAGTGGGGATAACAAGACTAGAAAGAGGCTACCTTCCTACAACAGTATCCTTCTAAGTGCTCCCTTTCCACCTTGCTGGATGCTGGGCTTAGGAAAGAGTTTTTTTATATCACATGACAACATTTAAATAAACGTCAGAATAAGGAGTACAATGAAGCACATTTTTGTTAATTCTGAACTGTGCTGGAAACAAATACCTTTATATAATTAAAACAAATCATTGCATCAGGTGATGCAATTTCCACACATCATCTTCTGTGCACAGTATAGTTTGATTTGAAAAACTGTATGTCTATGCAAATGTAATGGTCATGTAAATAAAAAATGTGTTGTCTCTAATGGCAGTGTGTTACCACACCATGCATACTCCACTCTGCTCTGCACCACTCCACACCACTGCACCCTACTCTGCATCACTCAACTTTACACCACTCCATGCCACTGCACAGCACTCTTCTCCATTCTGAACCACTCCACGCTATGCCAATCAATCAAAATCAATCAAAAAATTTGTATAGCGCGCTACTCACCCGGAGGGTCTCAAGGTGCTGGGGGGGAGGGGGGACCGCTACTGCTCAAACAGCCAGGTCTTGAGTTGCTTCCTGAAGGAGAGGTGGTCGTGGGTCAGACGGAGGTGGATGGGGAGGGAGTTCCAAGTCTTGGCTGCCAGGTAGGAGAAGGATCTTCCTCCCATGGTGGCTTTTCTAATGCATGGCACGGCGGCGAGGGCGTGGCTGGTCGATCGTAGCTGGCGGGTGGGAGTGTAGAAGGTCAGGCGGTTGTTGAGGTACCTGGGGCCCAGGTCGTGGAGGGCCTTGTGTGCGTGGGTGAGGAGGCGGAACGTGATTCTCTTGCTGACGGGGAGCCAGTGCAAGTCTCTCAGGTGTCCGGAGATGTGGCTGTGTCGGGGGATGTCAAGGATGAGGCGTGCGGAGGCGTTCTGGATGCGTTGGAGTCTTTTCTGTAGTTTGACCGTGGTTCCGGTGTAGAGGGTGTTACCGTAGTCCAGTCGGCTGGTGACGAGTGCCTGGGTGACCGTCTTCCTGGTTTCGGTGGGGATCCATCGGAAGATCTTTCAGAGCATGCGTAAGATGTTGAAGCATGATGAAGAGACGGCGTTGACTTGTCTGGTCATCGAGAGGGAGGAGTCCAGGATGAAGCCCAGGTTGCGTGCGTGGTCCGTTGGTTTGGGTGCGCTGCCCAGGGCAGGGGGCCACCAGGAGTCGTCCCAGGCAGATGGTGATGATCCAAGGATGAGGACTTCCGTCTTGTCTGAGTTTAGTTTCAGGCGGCTGTTCATCATCCACTCGGCTACGTCTTTCATCCCTTCGTGCAGGTTGGTTCTGGCGGTGGCTGGGTCGTTGGTGAGGGAGAGGATCAGCTGGGTGTCGTCGGCGTAGGAGATGATGTTGAGGTTGTGATGGCGTGCGATGGCTGCGAGGGGGCTCATGTAGACGTTGAAGAGGGTGGGGCTGAGTGAAGATCCTTGTGGTATGCCGCAGATGACTTCGGTGGCCTCGGATCTGAACGGGGGGAGGCGGACTCTCTGGGTTCTTCCAGTGAGGAACGAGATGATCCACTCTAGAGCCTTCTCTTGAATTCCGATGTTGCTGAGGCGCTGCACTAGGGTGCGGTGGCAGACCGTGTCGAACGCTGCGGAGAGGTCCAGGAGGGTGAGGGCCGCTGTTTCCCCATTGTCGAGCAGGGCTCGGATGTCGTCAGTGGCTGCGATGAGGGCGGTCTCGGTGCTGTGGTTGGCTCGGAAGCCGGACTGTGAGTGGTCGAGGGATCCATTAGTCTCGAGGAAGGCGGCCAGCTGTCTGTTGACGGTCTTCTCGATGACTTTGGCAGGAAACGGGAGGAGCGAGATGGGGCGGTAGTTCTTGAGGTCGGTGGGGTCTGCTGATGGTTTCTTCAGGAGGGCGCTGAGTTCGGCATGCTTCCAGCTCTCCGGGTAGGTGGCGGTGTTGAAGGAGCAATTGATGATGTCCCGGAGATGGGGTGCGATGACGGAGTCGGCCTTGTTGAAGACGTGGTGGGGGCATGGGTCGGTTGGTGATCCGGAATGGATAGTGTTCATCGTATGGATGGTGTCTTCGGTGCTGACCGGGGTCCAGGCGCGGAGGGTGGTGTTGGGGGGCGTCTGTTTGGTGGTTGGGTGCGTGGTCTGTGCGCCGAAGCTGTTGTGTATGTCGGCGATCTTGCGGTGAAAGAACGAGGCGAGTGAGTCGCAGAGGTCTTGTGAGGGGGTGATGTTGTTGTTTCCGGCGCTGGGGTTGGAGAGCTCTTTGACGATGCTGAAGAGTTCCTTGCTGTTGTGTGCGTTGTTGTCTAGTCGTTCTTTGAATGCTGTCTTCTTGGTGGTTTGGATCAGCTGGTGGTGTTTACGGGACGCGTACTTGAGGGCGGTCATGTTGTCTGTAGTCGGGTTTTTTCGCCAGGCTCTCTCGAGGGTGCGGCAGTTCTTCTTGGAGTTCTTGAGGTCGTTGTTGAACCAGGAGGCTTTCTTGCTGTTGGGCCTGATGGGATGGGTTTTCAGAGGTGCGAGGTTGTCAGCGCAGTTGGTGATCCACTGTGTAAGGTTGTTGGCTGCTTGGTTGGGGTCCGCTGAGCTGGCGGGAGGGTTCTGGCTCAGTGATGTGGAGAGCTGGTCGGCGGTGATCTTGTTCCAGCTCCTGCATGGAGCCTGTTGTGGGTGGTGGTGAGTCGTGGTTTTTCTGAAGCTGAAGTGGACGCAGCTGTGGTCTGTCCAGTGGAGTCCGGTGGAGTGGCTGAAGGAGATGTACTTGCTGGAGGAGAAGACTGGGTCAAGCGTGTGTCCGGCGTAGTGGGTGGGGGTGTTCACCAGTTGCTTGAGTCCGAGGTTGGCGAGGTTGTCCAGCAGGGTGGTGGTGTTGTTGTCGTTGTTGTTCTCCAGGTGGAAGTTGAGGTCCCCTAGGAGGATGTAGTCGGCGGAGGAGAGGGCGTGAGGGCTGATGAAGTCTGCGATGTCTTCGCTGAATTGTGTGCGGGGTCCTGGGGGTCTATAGATGAGGGTGCCTCTGAGTGTGGTCTTGGGGTCGGTGTGAATCTGGAAGTGGAGATGTTCGGCAGCTGTGAGGGTGTCGTCGGAGTTGGTCGTGATGCGGATGGTGTTCTTGTGGACAATGGCGATGCCTCCTCCTGTCTGGTTGATGCGGTCCCTCCGGGTGATCTTGTATCCGTCCGGGATGGCGATGGCGATGTCGGGCGCTGAGGAGGCGTTCATCCAGGTTTCTGTGAGGAAGGCGACGTCTGGAGATGTGGTGACGAGCAGGTTCCAGAGTTCCACGGCGCGTCTGTGGATGGAGCGGGTGTTAAGCAGGATGCACTTCAGGTGGTTGCTGTTGGTGCTTGGTTTGGCGGGCGCGGTGCGGGTCTGGATGCAGGAGAACTTGCAGGATTGGCAGGTGAAGGGTCCGTGGGTGCGTCTTGGGGCGGCACGGCAGCACCCGGGGATCCGGCCGGTGTTGAGTTCGATGAGGGTGGCGGCTTCGTAGGTCCGGCGTGTAGGCTCGCAGCGGTGGGGGCCAGGGGGTCTGGCGCTGGGCGCGGTCCAGGCGCGGACGGGCGCAGACGGGCTTGCCTTTGGCGCGCCAGCGGCGCGCCAGCGGCGCGGCCGCTGCGCGGCCTCCATATGAGGGGAAGAGGGAGGGAGGAGCAGCTGGGAGGTGGGAGCGGGGCGGCCAATGGGGAGCAAGGGGGCGGAGCTACCGGAGTGTAGCGGCGGGAAACGAACGGGCAGCGATGGGGTGACGCGACGAGGCTGGAAGAGAGAAGAACACGGTAAGGGCAAACAAGGTAAAAACAATACAATACAGTGGAACAATACCAGGGGCACAGGCACTCGGGGTACAGAAGAAAGAGCGGACACAGGCACTCGGGCACAACGAAGAGGGCGCTGGCGCTAGGTCACTGGAGGCGGGAAAAGGCAGTCAGGGCACAGGAGCACAGGGCACAGGAGCGAGAGCGGTCACGCTGGAGGCTGTGAGGCGGTGAGGGGAGCGAACTGCCTGAGAACCAGGGTCAGAGCACTCTATGCTGCTTTACACTATGCCTCTCTACTCTACTCTGTACCACTCTACTCTATGCCAATGCACTTTACGCCTCTCTACACCACTGCGCTTTGTTCCTCTGCACGTTATTCCACTCTTGTCTAGGCAACACCAATCTAATCCGCACAACTCTACTCCATGCCACTGCACTCGATGCTACTCCACGCTGTGCCTCTCTACTCTACTCTGTACCACTCTACTCTATGCCAATGCACTTTACGCTGCTCTACTCCACTGCGCTCTGCTCCTCTGCATGCTATACCACTCCAGTCTAGGCAACACCAATCTAATCCGCACAACTCCACTCCATGCCACTGCACTCGATGCTACTCCACGCTGTGCCTCTCTACTCTACTCTGTACCACTCTACTCTATGCCAATGCACTTTACGCTGCTCTGCTCCACTGCGCTCTGCTCCTCTGCACGCTATACCGCTCCAGTCTAGGCAACACCAATCTAGTCTGTACAACTCCACTCTATGCCACTCTGCAACACTGCACTGTACGCCACTGCACTCTAAGCTGACACACTCTATGCTAGTGCACGTTACTCTGTAACACTCAACTCTATGCCCCTGCACTCTACATCCGTATGTCACTCTAATCTACTCTGCACCTCTGCACTCTATGCCACAGCAGTCTACACCACTTTACTCTATGCCATCACACTCTATGCCACTGTACGCAACTCTACTCTACACTGCACCTCTCCACTCCAAGCCACTTCACTCTACTGTGAAATAATCTACTTTACGCCACTGCACTCTGTGCCACTGCATTCTATGCCACTGCACTCTCCCCTGCACCTCTCCACTCTATGCAACTGCACTCTACTCTGAAACAATCTATTCTATGCCACTGCACTTTACGCAACTCTGACCACTGCACTATATTTCAATTGCTTCTACCCCACTGCACGCTGACACTATACTCTGCAACACTACACTGGCCGCCAATATAGTCTACACCACTCTACTCTGTTCTACTACATTCTGCACCAATACACTGTATTCCACTGCACCCTATGCCACTCTACTGTGCCCCAGGCCACTATATGCCACTGTACTCTATGCCAGTGCACCCTTAACAACTGCACTGTATGCCACTGCCCTTTACTCTGCACCACTGTACTCTAAGCCACAGTTCTTTGTACCACTCTACACCACTGAACTGACACTCTACTCTGCAACACTACACTCTACACCACTCTACTCTGTACTACTATGCCACTGCACTATGCATTACTGCACTCTACGCCACTCTACTGCATTATAAGCCACTTCACTCTATGCCACTGCACTGTGCCTCACTGCACTCTATGCCACTGCGCTCTAGGCACTATACATTACTCTGTACTGCACCACTCTACAATACTCCACTCTTCACCACTCTACGCCACTGCACTCTATGCCACGTGAGTCTACTCTGCACTCTGACACTGCACCACTCTGCATTATTGCACTCTCTGCCACTCTATTGTATGCCACTTTATTCCACTGCACTCTATGCCACTCTACTTTGCCTCACGCCACTCCATGCCACTGCACTCTAAACCACTGCATTCTATGCCATTGCACTCTAAACAACTGCACTGTACCCCATGCACTGTACTCTGCACCACTGGGCTCTGCGCCACTGTTCCTATGGCACTCTACTACACTTCACACCACTATGCCACTAACTTTTAGCCATGAACAGCAGCCATTCTGGTATATGTAACATGGATAAAACACATTGGCAAAGCCAATTAACTCTTGAGTAGATTAGACCTATTGGCTTTGCCAATGTCTGTTAGTACTATGAGGTACTGAGGTCCTCGAAAGAACTGTGAATGTGGAAGTTCTTATTTCAAACATCCATTACACACTTCATAATACAGGCTGCCACAAAATGCACCAATACATTTCAGTTAAATAAAAAAAAGTCCTTCTAAAATACAGATTTGAATAATATACAGTTTATACCTAGTTCTAACATTTTTTTTTTTATAACAGTCCAATAAAACCACACACCTCACAGCTCACCTTGGAACATCCTTATAGTATCTCTCCGAAAGAAAATATCTTTGTCATCAGAAGCTTAAAGTGACTCCTTTGATTAAACTCAATGCAGGTTTTCAAGCCCCTTTGCATTTGCAGATTTAGCAGTTGTGCACATTTGCATTTCTTTAGGGAAGGAGACCCCCTGGCAAGAAGCCTGGTTCTTATCTGTCTGCCCCTCCCTCCCTTGGAGCACAGGAGACTCCCTGCCTTTCAGTCCAGCTGGGGAAACTGATCTGCCCATAATTTCACCATGCCCTCGGTCGTCCTTTTGGAGAAAGGCTAAAATTACGGATGTCCGTTAAGCCTTTCATCACGGACAACGGACGGCAGGGCGAAATTACGGACAGTCCGTGACATTTACGGATGGGTGGTCACCCTAAGCCAGACAGGCTCAAAATGACACACTGGAATGTTATCTGCATTAATTTTCAATGTGCGACATTTTATTTAAGCAGCTCTTTCCCCAACTTAATGGCGCGTACTCGAGCCCTCCTAAATTAGAGGGGTGCGCTCAGAATTGAACTCTGACCTCCTTGTGCCCTTAGAATGCCCCCCCCCCGTGTGACGCACCCTTGCACTTGACACTGGGTTGCCCATTCTTGCTCCAAAAGTTTTGTGCCTCTTCCAATTACAAGGCGCCACTAACTGACACGACAGACACAGCGTGAGCGGCCGGTGCTTACTGGGGACCTTTAACTGCAACGCTTGAAAAAGAAGTTATCCGACTTTGTGGACTCAATAGGCGAGGCTGAATAATTAAGCAATTTCATGCACTACAGCTGGAAATGAAAATTGCGAAACTGCATTTTTGACCCTCGAGGCCGCAGCATCACAGGACACTGACGCATTCTGTGCATCCGGAGCGTGTCACTGGCTGCACCGTGCAGACACAGACTGCTGGAGGCAGGAACTGCACAAAGAGCTGCCGTGGCCGGGGGTAAGCGAGGCTTCCATCAGGGAAGAGAGCGATCACCTCTTCTAGGCGGATGATAAACCAGGAAAACTTCAGCTCAAGCCAAGTATGAGTCGATGTTTGATTTGTGTACTCTGGTCTGGTGTTTCCAGACCAGAGATCCAACCATTATCACTGTTTTTATTAACAATAAAATGCATCGCAGCATTTATATAGCGCTTACTAACCCTATGTGGGGCGCTGAGGCGCTTACCCCCATGCATAGCTCGCTACCCTGTGTAAGGTGTGTGGTTGCGAGCGTGTGGTCTCTGTTGTGTCCGTGTTGTGCGTGAGGACCACAGAGGTGCGGTTATCGACGCAGTGCTTAGCAGTGTGGTGGATGAAGAACTGTGAGAGGTTGGTGCAGGAAGAATCATTCATTGATGGGTTACTTAAAACCTTCACAATTAAAATTAAAAGGCGTCTAGCACTCCAGCAGCTCAAGCGTGCACAGAAGGCTATTGAGTCATAAAACACTATTAAGCGATATCGTGAATCTTGGTCAGCAGCGAAGCTAGTCTTTGGGGCTGGATACAAGTCAGTCAGTACTTAGCAGCTAAAGCGAGCGCGCCATAAACCATCGTTGTTCAGTTTCTCAATTTTAAAAGTCTTAGAACCATATTAATACCATGTTTTAAAACAATATTGTATAGAAGAAAATACTGTATTGCAATGCTAGAACTAACCAAAACTGGAGAGACCCCTGATTCCGCTTCGGCCTCAAGTTCATTCAAGTACGTAGAAATGTGGCGCATCTACAAGATATAGGGCCAGATGTACCAAAGGATTTTACCCATTCTGTGTCTATGGGAAAAAGCTTTTGTACATATGGCCCATAGTGTATTTCTGTGCCCTCCCCCTGCGCTAGGGCACACATTTCTGCCTAGCGCCAGCTTTGTAGGATGATTGTTTTTGTGCAGGAAGGAACACCTTCCTGCACAAACACAATCACAAGAGGTGTTTTCCTGTTGTGATTGTGGGTCCATATTTACAAGGCCATGAAAAGACACACAAGATGGCTTTCCGAGGCCTTGTAAATGTGGGCCGGCACACTGCGCCTCCAGATTGTCAAATAAAATTAGGCTCCGCTGGCGCAGTGTGCCGCTGGGCCCTATAAATGAGGCCCTAAGGGGTATATTTACAAGAAAGTGGTGCCTCAGTCTTGATGCACCACTATTCTTGCGTCGCTCTGTGCCCCCTAACATCACCATGTGTGCGCCGTATTGGCAATACAGCGCACCAATGCACACGTTAGGACAATAGCATAAAAAATGTTGACACTTTTTTGGATCTTTGCAGGATTAGTGCCAAACATTATGGTGCTAATCATGCTAGGTAAAGGGGGGCCCATTGAAGATGGCAGCGTCACTTTAATGCTTGCCTAATTTTTGCCTAAGGCAGGCATTAAAAATAATGGAAAAAATAGCGCTGTGAAATTTTGTACATTTCACTGCATCATTTTTTCGGGCCTCCCTGTGTGGGAACGCCCCCCCTGCATACATTATTCCTGGCACAGGCATAATTTGGCGCACGGGGATATAAAGTGCTGCAATGCATGCATTGTGCCACTTTGTAAATATGGATTGGGGAAATGGCCTCTTTAACTCTACACTAGTATATAAAACAATTACGGAAGTTTCTAGGGTAGGCTTCTTTTTGCCCCCTTTTAATGATCAGCTGCAGTCTGTTTCTCCTCACCTTATAGCAGGTGTTAGATGATGTACCTGGAATAACATAGAGGCCGTACTGTAGATGTATAGTGTTATATTTCCTAGACCCCAGAAATACGCAAGACCCCTTCGTCTAGTTTTAGCAGATACTTAGTAAGGCTATAGCCAAGTTGCATGTCAGTCACAATAAAGCAGGCTCAGGGGATTGCACCTACGTAAGCCTTTCTGATTCCAGATGGGTCGGAGAATGGTTTTTCCATCCTCAAAATTGCCATTGCAAATACAAATCTGATGAATCAAGGTTTCAGGGGCTTAACCACAGAGTTAGCATAGACGTGACATACTTGTACGCTCCCATGGGGAAAGATACAAGTAAGACGGCAGATGGCCCATTCTGAATTTCATAAAAGCAGCCTTGAGTTGCTGCTTAATAGCTATGCCCAGGTATGGTTGAGGGGCTAGCTCTGTGTAAGACGAGATGGTGAACCGGGCGTACTTTCTCTTGGCAAACAGCTCCTTATCTGCTAGTAGTGAGCGGATCTTGACTTTTTTGCTAACTGTTGCTTTAATTTGTAGATAAGAACTGAAAGAGTCCCATTAGTCTGTAATACCTCTAGGAACTTGAGGCAGTTGTCAAGGTAGGCCCTAGTGGGAGATTTGGTCTACCTGTTCATTTCAGTCCAGAGAAGAGACCCTAACGTAGCTATAGTTGCCTTTTTTAGTTTGTAGCACAAATATACAAATGCACCCTCTCTCGCAATTGATTGCTTAATCAACCAAATTCAAGGTGTACCTGTGCATGTGATTTATTATCCGGTAAGGCAAACAACAATCGGAACAACCTGGTGATGACTTTCTCCAAGTGGGGCAATCGCTACCTCTCAAGGCTTTGCTGCCATAGGTGATGGTGGGACTTAACTTTGCCTGGATTATTTTCAGCAAGGGCAGGTAGGTTGACAAACCTGTAGTAACTTTAATACGCTTAAATGCAAATGCAAGGGAAAGAGATTTTTGTTGTAACTGGTGTAAATGTGGTTTGTGGGTACCATTGCTTCCTAGAAGGAGACCCAGATACTAGTATTCCTGCACGTCTTCAATTTTTTCTGCCGCACGGATCAAGAGTATGACTGCTCTGGTGACTTTCTGAAGGGCTTGGTTTTTTATTTTTTCAGACTGATGGTCAATGCAATAGCAGCAGAGCACTCAGCTGTAGTGTTCAAAAGCCGTTGAAGACCCACTTTTGTCGGACTCAGGAGTATAGTCATCTGCCTACATCAGAAATGGCAACAGGATGTTCCCCAGTTTAGAAAACCCTGTTTGGTTAAATGGGATTAGCTTGTTGGATGAAGTCCAGGCTTCCATTTCCTCCAGAAGACAACCTGCAAAGAATTTTGACTCTATATCCAGAAGGGCTATTAACCAGTAGTTGGCTGAATCGTTCACTGTGCCCCTTTGAATACTGGAGTGAGGATTGAGCCTTTCCAAGAGCGAGGGATGGAGTTGGATAATATCACGCTTTCGTAGACTGTTTCCAGACAGGTGGACCAAAGTGCTGTGTCCTCTTTAAAAAGGGCTGCCGGTGCACCATCCCTTTAGCTTCTTGATATGCAACATGTGAGGACCTCTGCTCAAATGCATGGCAAGCGTAGGGTTATTCCTGAGCTTTGAATTCCCTTTGCCTTGCAAACAGTGAAGTTCATATTTTGAGTTGATACAGGGCTTGAGCACCCAATATGTTGGGTTAGAAACTGAAACCAGAACTCTTCAGAGATGTTAACTGCAGCCCTTGAATGGGATAGATTGTTTAATCTGTTCACTAGCTTCCAAAACCTTGCATGTCTGATTCCCCTGAGGCCACTTAGGAGCTTGATTGATAGATTAGCTGCAGCTTCACTTTTCAATTTCCAGAGGTACTGCCAGAATGCTGCCCTAGCAACGACTAGGTGCTTTCTAAGAACAACCTCTGTAGGGTTTCATTGATATTGTCATAGGGCACAATTCAGGCTCTGATTAAGTGACTTAATATTCCAGCTTTTCAGCTGCCCAGGAGGGCCGTTATGGTGGCTCTGTTTGATTACTTGATGTGGTCAGCATTAAAAAAGCTCTTTCTAAAATTGCTCCCAGGCCGCTTGGGCCAAGCTAGCTATACGTTGATTGGCAACCCACATATATTCTGTCTTCTCAGATAAGTCAGGTGTTGTACCTGCTGACCATTTGAGTTTTTTTCCATTTATTGTATGAGTTGCACTGGGTGGTGCGTCTGTTGACTCATGACGATTCATGGGCAGGGCAAGGCACAATTCTTGTGGTAAGTGGTTGCTTTTCACGTTGCACGGTGATATGAAAACTGGAGTCTAGGTGGTACAGGGGGGACGAGAGGACTGTAAAGTCAATTAATGTGCTCTTTGCCACCGATGTAAAAGGAAAAATACATTGGACAATCTTTAGGAAAATGGCCATTAACGGCACACAGACTCATGAATTCCAGTTGGGCAATGAGGGATCTACCAAGCTTAGAAACTCTAAAAACTTTGCTTTAAACATGCTTCGGGATCTGCCAGAAGGTGTCCTGAGCTGCCAGGACCTCTTCATCAGGAATTGAACCCAGCAGATTCACATTGAAGTCCCCAGGGAGGATTATGTCAGAGGGGGACGGGGCCTTCCTGTAGCTCAACAACCTCTTTAGTCAGGTATGCAGTAACCGTCAATTTAAATTTCTTCTTCGGCTGAATGTAGATGATAATAAAGACAAGATTGAGTCTTCTGGAGCTCCACTTCTGGGAAAAAAACACTGTTAATAGGTTATTCCAAGTAGTCAAATGCATTGAATGGGATCTCTGGATAGTGGCTTGGATATAGGTCGCAAAGCCCCCGCTTGGGTGGCCGTAATGAGCCCTTTTTGAAGCAGGAACAGAATAGCAACTGTATCCTGGAATCATCTGAGCTGCTTCCGCCCATGTTTCCTGCAGCATAATTATTGGAAGGAAAGTAAATAATTCAATGTATCCTGATCTGTCAATTTATCAAGAAAGCCATTAACATTCCAAGAACAAATGTGGAAGATCGCAAGAGGTCCGGAGGCGGCTTTTGCAGAGTCAGTTTCATATACTTGTCTTAATGGCTGAATTAGGGTGCCTGGCAGCCAACTCCAGCCGTCCAGTTGAGGGAAGACCCTGACTCCTTGTAATGGTTTCAAGGCGTCTTGCAAAGGCTGAGGCTGTGGGGACTTGGTATGTGCGTCTCTTAGAAGAGAAATGGGGACAGTATTGGGAGAGGTGAGCACTGAGTTAGCTGACTCTGTTAGTAGAATGTTGGGGTACGCTTGCTCACTAGTAGAGGTAATCAGGATGCTCAATTTTTAAAGACTTCAGCTGCTCCCCGGACCAGATGTGCAGCTGGTTTGGAAGTTCAGGTCACCTTGGAGATCTTTTTCCCTTGTGGTGGGAAGGTGAAAGAAACTCAACCAAATCTATATCAACTGTAGGCCTCCAGAATTTGGTGCAGTAAACTAAGGATGTTGCTGCAGTTGAGTACATAATATGGACCTCTTGACTTGTATTCTGAGAGCAATAACACAGCTGGGCTGGTGTCCCTACTGGAGAATATTCTGGATGACTTAGATAAAGAAGAAGACTGAGCCCGAGGATTTGGTGTACTGACGGTCGAAATTATACTCTTACTTACGTGTTTAACAGATGCTGATCCATCTCTGTCGCAGGGGGCCTGGTACTCTAAGCTGAAGGCTTCAACTGCGTTTTAAACTTGTGCAGTCATAACTGTGCACTTTATTCGTATCTGATTAGCTGCTAAGTCTGGCACTATACTCCCGCTCGCAAAAAAAGGCATGTCCAAGAGATAGTTTTTTGAGTTGGGACATGTATCCCTCTGGGAATCTTTTTTGAGATGGACAATAGATCTTATTGGGTCTACTGGAGCCTGTTACGTTGTCGTAGTCACTTGCTTTTGAAGTACTGGTAGTGCCACCTCCTTGGGTGGCGTAGAATTATCACACATTGCATCCTGAGAAGACCTTCGAGAGCTGATTTCAATTCGATCTGCATCCTTCCCTCTTACCTAATAACTGGGTCTATTGTGCAATTTAGAATGATTACTCTGGTTATTCAAAAAGGAGTAAATGGTTCGCTTCGCTTTGGTTTTAATTTAGATTTTTCGCACTTTGCGTACATTTTTCTGGGGTAACCCTTCAGACTGTAGTCTCTAATCTGTGCCTGAGGTTTGTCTTAAAACTAGGGATTAGTTTTTGAGCTCTCCATTAGGACCAGTGCCAGGGGCTGAGTTGACAAGGGGGCTTTGGGGAAGTGGAGCTTCCACAAGAGACTCACCTTGTGCTGGGTGACAGCTGGTGTCAGTGGAGGGTGCATGACTACCGTTTGGGTCATTTGAAGTGCAGGCTGAGGTTGGCAGGGAATGGCCTCTATTATGGAGAAAATTGTCGAGACTGGTAGATCCAGAGAGGTCTGTAGATCTTTAAGATTGCCTCCAGTAGAGTTTTCAGTTTATTCAAAAGAGGGGGGCAGGCACAATCTCTGCGACCCTTTGAGCTTTGAATATTAAGTTATTATGGTCGGCAATTTTGCCGTCAATCCCTGACATGAAGACAACCAGTGTGTTTAACAACTTAGGGGCATATTTATACTTGTTTTGCGCCACATTTGCGTCATTTTTGTAATGAAAATTCAGTGCAAAACTAACTCCATATTTATACTTTGGCGCTTGACCCGTCTAGTGCCAAATTTATAGAGTTAAAGTCATTTTTTGGACGTGGAAACCTACTTTGCATCAATGAGATGCAAAGGAGGCATTCCCATGCAAAAATGACTCTATGGCCTTAGCACCATATTTATCCCACTTGCTAAAATCACACATGGGGGGAGGGTGTCAAATAATGGTGCAGAGCTTGCTTTGAACCATTATTTAACGCCTGGGTCAGGGCAGGGATTAGGGGACCTGTGTGCCTATTTCCATGGTAGAACATGGAATAAGCCCACAGGTGCCCTCCGCAGGCCCCAGGGGCACCCCCACCCACACCAGAGGGACAGCAGAGGATGGGGACCCCATTTCAGGTAAGTATATCTTTTTTTTTTTAAAGTGCCATTAAGGGCCCTGAAGTGGCCCCCCTACCTGGGTGCAGTGGCTATGCCCAGGGGACCCTGGTCCCCTGTGCTGGCCATAGGGGTGGTGGGCATGCCTCCTGTCTTTTCTAAGACAGACGTCATGTGGTATGGATGGTTTTGCGTCAGAAAATGACGCTAGGCTGGTTAGAGTCATTTTCTTTTTTACTCTAACCTGCCTGACATCATTTTTTGGTGCAAAACCCCCTTCTTCCAAACTGCCAGCCCCACCTGGCTAACGTCATTTATTTTTAATGTTAGCCTACCCTTTGCACCGGCTTGCACCATTCCATAAATATGGTGCCCAGCTGGTGCTCAGAAATGGTGCAAGCTGGTGCTAAACATTTTGGTGCAAAACTGCGTTGGTGCAGTTTTGCACCAAAAAGTATAAATCAGGGCCTTAGTTTGAGTGTCCATTTTTGTAGTTTGATAGTTGAGAGCTTCTACTGTCACTTGAAGGGTTTGCAGCAGGACTCTCCAGATATCTGTTAGGTGCGGTCCAACAAGTTTGGTGATGATTCTTTTGGCTTCCTCGGTGGGGCCTACTTGAAGTGTTGTCCGAGGGACGCGGAGTGGAATTAGTGTGGCTTTGCTCCCTCTCGCGGGACATCGCCATCATATCTTCCCACTCTGTAGAAGTGAGCGAAGAAGGATTGTGTAAAGGCCCACTCTCTGAGAGTGCTGATGTACACTGGCAGGTGAACTGTTGGGCTGTGACTGGGCCATTTGAACCTGTGGGTGGAGTTGATTGAAGTTAGTGGATTCTTGATTGGTAATCAATTGAGACCCAGGAAGGTCACAGCCAACAGGTGCCTGTGGGGATTGTTGAGGAGGGTTTAGGATTGGGCAAAGTGGTTGCTATTAAGATAACAGAATCCTCCTGCACTTCTTCGTCTCTGCTGTCCAACAAGCAGGGATCTTCTCAATCATGTCAGCGTTAAATGAATTTGTGCTGGAGTAGTGGACACAAATTGAGGGACGATGCTGCAGTTTACCTGCCTGGGCAATTAGGGGACATCAAGCTAAAGGTGTCCCCCTTGTTTGTGGCCCTTGTACCTTTGTTCCAGCACTGAGGTTTGCGCAGTCTGACTGATTGGTGTGGTCGTCTATTGTGGAAATAGCAGGAGGTGTCTCAACTCCAGACAAGACTTGAGCAGCCTCTAGGTTGGAGCTTGAAGGGCATTTGCTAGACTAGCCTAATTTAGGATCTATAACACTCTAGTGATAGTACATAAGAATTATCAGAGTCTCTATTTAGTTGTTTTTATTTGTCCTTAGTTTCTTCTTTGGTTATCACTGTGGTTCACTTTTAACCTTTTTTTACTTCTTTTTCCATGACTACTGAGTGCGAGTGTGATGTTTCTGCTTGCTGAATGGTGGTCACTGAGCCAAAACATTTTTTCATAATTTCAAAAAACTTTCTTCTACGAGCTTCTGTTATGATTGAAGCTTTTTTTTCTACGAGATTCTGTTGATTGAGCTTAATTCAAATGATTGGATATATTTGCCCACTTGAGCACAATGAAAATTTCCTTTTGGATGCTGGGTCTGATTTATGGAATTATGTCATTAAAAGATAGATGGCGACGCGTAGGATGTGCACTTTCTATGATGTAATAGAATGGTATGGAATATTTGACAATTGACAAATTTTGTTAAGCCCGCCCATGGAGGGGGTGATGTATATGTAATATTGTTTTATGGGGATCGAAGGCGATGTCTTCTTGCCACCCAGATGACTGAACCCCGATTTTTTCATGGTGTACTAGTTTTTCACCAGGTGACCACCCTCACTCATCTTCACCATTATTTGATCTATATGCTTGATATTGGTGATTATTTAAATTTTCTCGTCCTGAGATATGAGTCAATCAGTGGCTTGATTAGACCCATGCCCTTCAGCTTCCGTAAATCGCCTATCTTTCAAATCTCAAACATTTATTTTATGACACATTTTTTCTGGTTTCATGCTTGGACCAAATATTTATATATGTATGCTATTATATTGTGTGCTATTTATGGACAAAGTGCAAGATAGATGAATTGAAGGACTTTTCAAATCGTATAAAATGGCCACCGCTTTGTAATTCCTTGCATTCTATATAGTAGTCCTTTTTTACTGTTCCCAGATGGATGTTTTGTGTTCACTTTAAAGGGATGGAGGAAAAGAGGGACTTTCACCTGTGATCAAGGCGCTTGGGGCCAGATTTACTAAAAAGTGGTGCAGCGTGGTACTGTGCCAAAATTGGCAGCGCTGCGTCACTTTAGAAATGCAGGGATGCGCCGTATTTATTAGAATATGGCATATCCCTTTGTTTCCTTCTGCGCTGGTACCAAATTGAGCTGCCTAGTGCCTACACAGGCATCCTTGCACCATCGTGCAGATTGTAGCACACGCAGAAGTGCCAAAGCGTCATTTTGAAATGATTGTTTATGTGCGGGAAGGGACACCTTCCCGCACATAAACTATCATTTCTGGCATTTGCTCTTTCTGTGTGTGCTGCAGAATGCAGCACACAAAGAAAAAGCAAAAAATGGGGAGGAATAAAAGTATTCCTCCTTGTGCCTTGCTAATACCACCCCTGGGGTGGTGTTAGATTTTGGCCCTACCTCAGGTTTACAAAAACACCAAAATCTGGGGCAGCGTCAAAATGCAATGAGTGTTGCTGTGGCACGCCCACAGCAACACCCACTGCACGCCTATTTCATGCAAAGTGCTGCGTGTGAAGGGGCCATATTTACAAAGTGGCATTAAGCCACAAAAAGTGGCCTAACACCACCTTGTAAATATGGCGCAGGGCATAGCGCCACCAGAACGTCACCTAAAGCGATGCTGCTGTGGCCTTAGGGCCTCACAAATATGCCCCTTGGTGCGCCAAAACGTTTAAGGGGTTGTTCCTTATTCTGATGATGAAATGAGGAGCTCTTGGGAAATAAACTTTGGGACAGATTTAGGAGCTCCTAGCGCCACCTTGTCGCTGCCCTAGTGTAATATTTTTGATTCAAAGGCAGCTCTTTTCCCACGCCTTATTTACAAAGTGGTGCAAGGTATGCATTGTGCCACTTTGTAAACCCTTGCGCCACATTACGCCTGTGCCAGGCATACTGTATGCAAGGGTGTGTGCCCCCCGGCCACCAACATACCGCCGCGTGGCGAATATCCATCCTCCATATTATGACACACACACCAGTCCGACAGAATACTGCCACACACACAAATCCGCCAGTCCAAAGGTCAGTGCTAAAGTGTCGGTACCAACACCCACACCGTTACGCCAACAAAACAACACCCATTACATCATGACCCACTGTAGTGCTTTTGCTCTTAACTAGTTTTTAGCACTTACATAACACACCAGAAATGCACTTCTGAGTTCAAAGAAGACTTTTATTGTTGTTAATTCTTCCCCAACCGCAATGTAACTGACGGATTAGTAGATTTCAAGCACACATCAATGCACAGTTTGCAATATACACAGCAGGTTATATTTATAAGATATTGAATGCAAAGCAAAACAAATACTTCACCGTGTGGGAAACTATTTACAACTTCATCTTTCTAGGGTCTGCAAGCTGATGACTCCCTGTCAGCTGCGAGAAAGAGATTCATCTACCCACACGGGATGCTGGCAACTGGCGCCTAGTTCCAGCACGAAGTCAGGCAGATTTGAATCTGAATCTCTGCAGCCTGTGACATTCGTTACAAAGGTGTGCCCCCTCCTCTCAGACTCGGGAAAACTGAGCAAGCCTTTGGAGACTGGCCAGGTCTCCGAGACTACTCCTCTTCCCAGGCTCAAGCGGAGAAAAACAACCAATGTACCCTCTCTTATCAGGTCTAGTCTACTGTGAGAAAAACATCTTGGTTCATCTTGTGCAAAAACACAGCTTGGAAAAATACAGCTTGGATTCTCAACTGCAATGTCTAACTCCACGTTAAAGGCAATAGGCAGCTAACCTAAATATCAAATGCAATGTCTAATGTCATGTCAAAGCCAATAGGCATCTGAGCTGAATATAAAATGCAATGTCTAATATCATGTCAAAGCCAATAGGCAGCTGAGCTGAGTATAAAATGCAATGTATAATATCATGTCAAAGCCAATAGGCAGCTAAGCTGAATACAGGATGCAATATCTAATAGCATGTCAAAGCCAATAGGCAGCTAAACTGAATACATCATGTCAAAGCCAATAGGCAGCTAGACTGAATACAGCATGTCAAAGCCAATAGGCTGAATACAGAATGCAATGTCAAAGCCCATAGGCGGCTAAACTGAATACAGAAAGTAATGGCTAATGCCATGTCAAAGCCAATAGGTGGCTAAACTGAACAAAACATACCATGTGCTACTGGTGAACATTGAGCAACTAATATGCGCAGTGGTGAAACACAAAGTCATTGGTCAAACAAAACTAATCAAATGGCAGAACACCCACGAATCACCATGGCAGAAATTCAACGGCAGTAAACCATTGGCGGTACACACCGGCGTGCTTAGAATGGACACCCAAATACTAAACTGCACAACATTGGCCAATATCAAAAACACACACTTGACACCAACCCACCAAAGCACTATAAAACACCCACCCACATTAACCACAACCCTTTATGAATACAAATTATTGCCACCAGACTGACACCAAGACCACTGCAACAACTAGACACACACACCTCATACACCCATACATCCCTCACGCACACCACTACGCACACCCAGCCACACTACACAACACCCGCACTCTTACACACACCACATAACACCCATGTCCCCACCAAGGCACCCCCGTTTCATAGATGAGGAGTTGAGGCTCATGGTGGAGGAAATAATCAGGGTAGAGCCACAGCTGCTTGGAGCACAGCTACAGCAGATATCCATTGCCAGGAAGATGGAGCTATGGTGGAGAATCGTGGACAGGGTGAACGCCGTGGGACACCACCCGAGAACAAAGGATGACATCAGGTACGTTCCATTGCAGCAAGGCAGCTCGCTATACAGAGGACTGGCAGTGGACCCCCACCTCCTCACCCACAGCTCACAGCATGGGAGGAGCAAGTCTTGGCAATCCTGCATCCTGAGGGACTCACTGGAGGCGGAGGACTGGACACTGGTGAGTCAAAATTTACTACTCATCACCCCCCATACCTGCATGCCATCACCCTCACTCCCATCACTCCACTACATTCCACACACTGCACCTACACATATGACTAACCACAATGCCCAGCCCTGCATTTTATACCAATGTATGGACAGCCCTCCCAGCCCTGTATGGACACCCATCACAAAGACATGCAAAGCACAGGGGAACTAACAATCACACAATACATCACCATACACAAACAAAGGTGGCAGGGAAACAGCAACGATAGAGGGGAAGCTAGGAATGTACAATATGTCACAGGCATGAAGCATAGTACATCACTTACATCCCCGCAGGTGCCCCAGCCAATGTCTTCGGAGAGGAGGTGCCACAACAAATCAGTCCCCCAACAGAAGATGCCCCCAGTGATGACAGTAACTGTGGACTTCGGGTTCTGGATCAACAACCAGGCCCATCAGGGACCACTTGGCAGTCGGTCACACCAGGCCACTCACAGTCCACCACAGAACCTCCCCCATCAGTATCCAACACCGCAGCACCCACCCAGCGTCTCCACACCTCTGACCCCAGGACTCGTCAATCAGAAGTGTGCCCAACTGTACAGGGACCCTCACACCCAAGACAATTATGGACCTAGAGTCAGTGGTAGTGTGCACATCGTTCAGGGGACAGGGGCACAGGACAACAGGGACACTGGCAGGACCGCTGTGTGCCGGGGGAGGACAGCCCCAGGGAATGGACTCTCCAGGAGGCACTCACCAAGATCCTGGGTGCCTACCAACAATCCCAGGACACGATGGGCCAGATCCTCAACAACATACAGGAGAACAAGTGGCTGCAGGAGGAACACAATCAGGAGATCAGGGAGGACTTGCAGGCTCTCAACACCAACATGATCTCCATAGAAGGGGTGCTGGCAGACATGGCCAACATCATGAGGGAATGGACAGCACACCAGCGAGCCCATACCACTAGCCAGTCTGTTGACCAGCCCACCACCTCTGCTGCAGCTAGTGGCCAGGAAGCCCCGCCACAGGACCCACAGACCACCAGCACCCCTCCCTCTGTAGAAGGTAAACCACCCCGTAAATGTTCCCTGCGACCCAGACAGAAGCCAGAGACACTTGCCAAAACCAAGACCACCATCAGGAAATGAGAGTCTACTGATTGTCCCCATTGTGTCCCACCCTGTCACCTTGTCCACTTTGAACTGCCATTGCTCCCCTTCCTATGGCCCCTTGGAAACTGCACCTGTGCTACAATCAGACTGAAACAATACTCTGGACTTTCCTCTACCATCACCCCATTCCATTGCACTTTACCCTCAATTTTATATCACCACAATAAACACCCTTGAACACAACTTGACTGATAGTATTTTATGTGTTGAAAATGTGCATTTAGGGGAACAATCACATCTGGTGCAAATGATATGGACACTGTGATAGCGTACAATTAATGACCTATATCTGTGTGTAGTAATCACATCAGGACACTGTTGTCATATCACCAACATCTGTAAGATTACAAGCCATAGGTGACAGTAAGTTTAGATGCAAAGGAAGAAAATGCCATCATGCCACAGTCACACAGATGTAATCAATATTCAGAGCAATGATCAGTTCTACTGTCTCACCTGTGTATCATTGGAAGTATTGATGTATAACTGATGTTCTGTTGTCTACATCGTCATCCTCTGCCTCCTCATCCTCACTGTCCTCAGGGTCCACTGCTGCCACAGGGGCATCTCCAGTTTCCTCTTCCTGCATAAAAGGCAGACGCTGTCTGAGGGCTAGGTTGTGCAACATGTAGCATGCCACTACTGTCTGACAGACCTTCCCGGGTGAGTAGCACAGGGATCCACCTGTCAAATGGAGGCACCTGAACCTGGCGTTCAGGAGCCGAAGGCCCTTTCAATTATTCTTCTGGTTCGTCCATGTGCCTCATTATAACGGTTCTCAGCCTCACAGGGATCAGGAGCCACGAAAGGTTTGGGTAGCCAGAGTCACCTGCAAATAGTGAGGGACAAACTTTAGCCTTACACAATCCTATGGGAATAACACCTCAAAGCATACACTGACATACAGTGGGTGGGGACTCTGGCTCACCTATTAGCCATACCCTGTGCCTCTGTAGTTGCCCCATCACATTTGGGATGCTTCTATTCCTCAGGATGAAGGTGTCATGCTCCGACCCAGGATACTTGGCAGTGACGTGGGAGAGGTACTAGTCGGCCAGGCACACTATTTGCACATTCAGGCCCATATTTATACTTTTTTAGCGCCGCATTTGCGTCATTTTATTATGCTAAAGCAGCGCAAACTTACAAAATACAGTTGTATCTTGTGAGTTTGCACCAGTTTTGCATAAAAAAAGAAGCAAATGCGGCACTCAGTGAGTGGAAACTCTTCTGATTCCTGAACACCTGTTCATTCTGGCGGGGGGGTACTAATGCAATATGTGTACAGTCAATTGCTATAATAATATTCGGGATATAGCCCATTGCATAGAATTCTACCTTAACAGTGGCCAAATCTTCCATGTGGGGGAAAACAATGTAGCTGCACATGTGTTTCACAAGGGCAGACAGAACTCTTGCCAGCATGATTGAGAACATTGGTTGTGACATTCCTGCTGCCAAGCCACTGTCACTTGGAAAGAACCAGTTGCCAGGAAATGGAGCACTGATAGCACTTGCACAAGAGGGGGGAATCCCAGTGGGATGACAGATAGCTGATACCAGGTCAGGTTCCAGTTGGGCACACAGCTCTGTGATTGTGGCCCTGTCCAGCCTATAGGTGAGTATAATGTGCCTGTCCTCCAGCGTAGGTAAGTCCACAAGGGGTCTGTCTACTCCTCCTATTCACCCGCACAGTAGGTATCTAAGGGACACAGGAGTGAGTAGGCTGTCACAATTTGAACAATAGGACCACCACCTCAGTGTACATAGAGCATCAACGTGATGGGACAGTGAGAATGGCAATGTATGTGCTATTTTAGTCAATGACGCAATGATGGTTTATCTGATCGTTGTCCACCGCCATGAAATGGCGACCGCCTGCCCTGTATCTTGGGACCGGTGGAAGTGAGGTAACTCCGCCGACGTTAGGCGTTGTGCCGGAAGGTGGTCTTAATGGGGCTCTATGGAGTACAGTGGTCAATGGGGATCTGCTCCGACGGGGACGGTATACACCACCACGGACGTAACTGCCATTTTATTTCCAAATCCTCCTGACTTTGACTTTCCTCATGACTTTCCTCATGATGACACCTACACTGTGCTGCTGTGACCTGTGTCTGGAACCTACCATGGCCCGTGTGACTGGGGAAAGGTCCCCTGCCTTCACTTCGGAGGAGTTGGAGCAACTGGTGGATGGAGTCCTACCCCAGTATGGACTGCTCTATGGGCCTCCAGACCAACAGGTGAGTACACCATGGGCACAATGCATGTGGGAAGGATGCATGAGGATGTGTGTGCACGCATTGTGTCATCGGGGGTGTCTGGTGGTAGTGTACATGGTGGGCGCCGGACGATGTGTATATCAATGGTGAAGAACACAGGATTGGTGAGCCATATGTTGGACAGGCTGGATTGTATGGTTAATGGTGTCCTCCTGTCTGTGTTTCCTCTGCAGGTCAGCACCCATCAGAAGAAGGGATTGTGGCATGCCATCGTCAAGGATGTGCGGACCTTGGGGGTCTTCAGCAGGTGGAGCACCCACTGCATGTGACAGTGAAAGCACCTGAGACGCTGGGTACAAAGACCGTGGAGGCCCAACTGGGGATGGCTTCTCAACGCGGAAGGGGTGCCCGGCGGAACCTGACCCCCTTGATGGCCCACATACTGGCAGTGGCCTAACCCAGAGCTGGATGGGTGCTTGAGGGCATCTCAGCAGCCACAAGGGGATGAGTACAGTGGGCATTACTACAATAATTGGTAGGTGGCATGGGATCCGGGTGCTGTATGTGAGTTAGTGAGTGGCCCTTTTTGCCAGGCCAGACTTTGCAGCGTGATCCAGCTCAAGGGCAATGGGTGTATGGTAGATGCAGGTAACCTAGCGTGTTTGCATTCCATGTAAGTCAGGGCTTAGTGGGTCCCAGGAGTGGTGTAGTTGGTGGTGTTTGGCCCTCATCTTACTGTGGCATCTAGCCAAATCAATGACAGTGCAATGCATAGTGCTCAAATCTAATTCCTGTGTGTGACGGTGCTGTGTATGCCAACTGTGGTGTTGGTGCTGTAATTGACCCAGTGTTCCCTTTCTCTCTCTTCCCCCCTTTTTGTCTTCTGTCATCCTGTCCATGTGTGCATTAGCATCATCTGAAGTAAGAGCAGGGGCACCGGTGACAGAGGGAGCTGCATCCCACAGGACCCAGGAGGCAGATGTAGGAAAGTACCATCTTGCCTGGCATGTTACCCCCATTTTTAATGTATATATGTTTGTTTTTGCCTGTGTCACTGGGATCATGCTAGCCAGGACCCCAGTGTTCATAAAGTGTGCCCTGTATGTGTTCCCTGTGTGGTGCCTAACTGTATCACTGAGGCTCTGCTAATCAGAACCTCAATGTTTATGCTCTCTCTGCTTTTAAAATTGTCACTGCAGGCTAGTGACTAATTTGACCAATTCTGATTGGCACACTGGAACACCCTTATAATTCCCTAGTATATGGTACCTAGGTACCCAGGGTATTGGGGTTCCAGGAGATCCCTATGGGCTGCAGCATTTCTTTTGCCACCCATAGAGAGCTCGGACAATTCTTACACAGGACTGCCACTGCAGCCTGAGTGAAATAACGTCCACGTTATTTCACAGCCATTTTACACTGCACTTAAGTAACTTATAAGTCACCTATATTTCTAACCCTCACTTAGCGAAGGTTAGGTGCAAAGTTACTTAGTGTGTGGGCACCCTGGCACTAGCCAAGGTGCCCCCACATTGTTCAGGGCAATTTCCCGGGACTTTGTGAGTGCGGGGACACCATTACACGCATGCACTACATATAGGTGAATACCTATATGTAGCTTCACCATGGTAACTCCGAACATGGCCATGTAACATGTCTAGGATCATGGAATTGTCCCCCCAATACCATTCTGGTATTGGGGGGACAATTCCATGCATCCCGGGGCTCCAGCTTAGAGCCTGGGTACTGCCAAGCTAACTCTCTGGGGTTTTCTCTGCAGCTACCGCTGCTGCCAACCCTCAGACAGGTTTCTGCCCCCCTGGGGCCTGGGCAGCCCAGTCCCAGGAAGGCAGAACAAAGGATTTCCTCTGAGAGAGGGTGTTACACCCTATCCCTTTGGAAATAGGTGTGAAGGGCGTGAGAGGAGTAGCCTCTCCTGGCCTCTGGAAATGCTTTGAAGGGCACAGATGGTGCCCTCCTTGCATAAGCCAGTCTACACCAGTTCAGGGATCCCTCCAGCCCTGCTCTGGTGCGAGGCAGGGTGCAGAGTACCTGTGTGTGAGGGCAGCTCTGCACTAGCAGAGGTGCCCCCATGGCCTCCAGGACCATTTTCCCGTTCTTCGTGAGTGTGTGGACACCATTTTACGCATGTACTGGACATAGGTCACTACCTATATCCAGCTACATAATGGTAACTCCGAACATAGGCATGTTTAGTAGCAAACATGTTGGATTCCTACCCCAAGGCTTTTGCAAGCATTGGTTATATGATTCCTTGCACTCTGGGGGCTCCTTACAGGACCCCCAGTATTGTCATTCCAGCCTTCTGAAGTTTTCCAGGCAGCTCCAGCTGCTGCCACCTCTCAGACAAGTTTCTGCCCTCCTGTTACTTTAGAAGCTCAAGCCCAGGAAGGCAGAACAAAGGATTTCCTTTGGGAGATGAGTGTTACACCCTCTCCCTTTGGAAATAGGTGTTACAGGCTTGGGAGGGGTATCCCCCCCAAGCCACTGGAAATGCTTTGAAAGGCCCTCCTTGCATAATCCAGTCTACATCGATTCAGGGACCCCCAGTCCCTGCTCTGGGGCGAAACTGGACAAAGGGAAGGGAAGTGACCACTCGACTATCCATCACCACCCCAGGGGTGGTGCTCAGAGCTTATCCAGAGAGTCCCTGGGTTTTGGATCTTGGATTCCAAGTTGGCAGGGAACTCTGGGAGCATCTGAGTGGCCATCTGAGTGGCCAGTGCCATCAGGTGACATCAGAGCCCTCCCCTGATAGGTGCTTACCTGTTTAGCTGACCAATCCCCCTTTCAGGGCTATTTAGAGTCTCTCTCTTGGGTGGTTCTTCAGATTTGGATTGCAAGACTCCAGCAGGAATCCTCTGCATCCTCTACTTCACCTTCTCACCAAAGAAACTGTATCTGGACCCTCCAGGAACTCTACAAACTGCAACAAACAAGCAAAGATGACTTCTGCAACATTGTATCATCAGCTCCTGCTAGCAACTGTAACTGTTTCCCAGTTGTGCATCCTCAGAGGACAGACTGTCTTCAGCCTGCACCAGAAGAACGAAGGAATCTCCCTTGGAGTGAAGGAGTCACTCCCCTGCTTAAGCAGGTACCTCTCTGCATCGATGACTGGCTGCGTAGGTCCCCTCTCCTGACAAGTTGTGTGGATCCTGCATCACAGGTGGTGAACTGAAGACATTGTACTGTCGAATTTTGGTGGAGGTAAGAGCTTGCCTCCCTACGCAAAACAGTACTCTCATGCACCGTGTGTTTTGCGTTTGTTAAGGCTTGTTGGCATTCTTCCACGAAGTTCTTTGTGTACCATGCAGCTCCAGCCCCAGCAGTCTATCCTGCGATGCACAGCTTCCTGAGTGGTTCTCCGGCGGCGTGGGATTCTTTGTTCTAGTGCTGCGTGGGCCTCCTTTTGCATCTTCTTTGTCCCCGTACTGTGGGACTTTTGTGCACCTTGCATCTTCTTTGTCCCCGTGCTGTGGGACTTTTGTGCACCCTGCCTGGTCTTCTGTGGGCTCTCTGAGCTGCTGAGAGGCCCCTTTGACTCCCCCTCCTGGATAGAATCCAGTTGGTTCTTCCTGGTCCCGAGCAGTGCCATTTTCCGCTAACCACAAGCTTTGTGTGTGCCAAGGCTCCAACAACGCAAACCAGACTGCAATCTTCCATTTGGCGTGGGACATCATCTGCACCAACAAGGAACCCGCAACCATCTTCTTGGGTGCAGTACTGACTGATGTTCTTCACCGGTGGTTCTCCTTTTGCACCATTATCCAGGTTAGGATGGGCTCCTGTTCTCCCTGGACCCTTCTGTGCTTCTTGGAGTTGGTCCCCTTCTTCCGCAGGTCTTCAGCATCAGGGATCCACTGTTGGTATCTTACAGTCTCTTCTGGTTCTTGGATGATCTTCTTTCTTGTGTTCTTGTGTGTTCTAAGAAGGTTATTGAAATTTACTCCAGCTTTCCTGGGCTCTGGGGTGGGTTCTTTTACTTACCTTTGGTGTTTTCTAATACTTCCAGTGCCCCACTACACATTACCTTTGGTGTTTTCTAATACTCCTAGGTGGGAAATCGACATACGAATACTACTTTCTCAGTGTATGGTTTGTGTTCCCCCTCTGCCCATTTCTAACTATTGTAATTTTCACTATGTGCACTGTTTTCAAACTGATTTTACACCTGTTTCTGCATAATAGTCTATTTAGAACCTCCGGTGGTGCAAGGGGCACTTAAATGTGCCCCTAGATTCATTCCTCAAGGAACATGGCCCCAGATTTAAAAGCCCCTAGAGCCACTCCAATGCCACATTAGCGTCATTTCTTTGCTAATGTGGCGTTAGAAGGCCAAAAAAACAGCACCATATTTACAAAGTGGCGCAATGCATGCATTGCGCCACTTTGTAACCCCTTGTGCCACATAATGCCTGCACCAGGCATAATGTATGCAAGGGGGACATTCCAGCACTAGGAGGGCCGAAAAAATTATAAAAGAAATCTAAGAGATTTCTTTGCATCATTCTTATCAGCATTTTTAACGTCTGCTATGAGCAGGTGTTAAAGGGAGGCTCCCATTGTTTTCAATGGGCCTCTGGGTGCTTTGCAGGATTAGCATCAAAATATTTGATGCTAATCCTGCAAAGTACCAGACTAGCATAAAAAATGATGACAATAGTACCCCTGACTCCCGCCATGGTGCACTGTGTTTTGAATACAGCGCACACATAGTGGCTTTAGGGGAGTGCTAAGGGGCTCAAGAAAAGTGGCACTGTACTAGGTGCAGCACCACTTTTCATACATCTTCCCCATTGTATTTTGGCTGAAGGGTGGTATATGACATTCATTCTGAGATTGTCCATTTTGCATTCATCAATTTCGCAAGATAGGCGATTTGCAGCTCAGTGTGGTCCTGTGAATTATTGCTACACCACTGCCATGTCGGATTTCACAATTACAGGGGGGAATGGAATGGTGTGGGGAGAGAAGAAGCTCCAGGACATTGTTGATTCGTTATTTCGCTAAGTATCTGGGAGGCCAGGATACAACAGCTCAGTTTCACAATTGTGTCTGAAAGCTCCAAGCAGTGTTTAACTGCGGATTGGCAGTTACGTACCATGCATCACAGAGCTGAGTGAGTTGTCTTAGAGAGAGGATAGTTTGGGCCTTGGTGGTAACCTGAATGAAGTTGGTGACTCCCATATTTCTGGTGGAGAGTATGAACAAGAAGGTCAGTGGTTCTGGGTGGTTGGAATTGATGCAGTGGCCTGAGTTTGGTTATGGGTTGGTTGTTGGCTGTGGTAAATGTTCTATAGCTTTTGCTACATTGGCTAAGATCCTTATCATCCAGTATGGGAATTGTTTTGTAAGGTCCAAGTTTGGATTTGCTTCTAGGTATATTGACCCTTTAGGAGTTGTGCCTTAGAAAAGGCTTCACAGAGCTGCAAGAGTGGTCTTAGAGAGAGGGCAGTACGAAACCCAAATGAGGTTGGCAATATTTCTTTTTGGAGGGTATTGTAGGAAGCTGGCCTGGTGTGTGATGTGTACCTAAGGTACCTATACCTTATACCAGGTCAAGGTATCCCCTATTAGTGTAGTGTAGGCAGTGTCTAGAACCCAGACTCTCTAGAGGTAGCTGTGGATGAGCAGTCAAGGCTTATCTAGGAGACATGCAAAGCTCATGCAATACCACTGTAGTCACACAGCACTTATACACATGAAAAAAAGCACTCAGTTTCACAAAAATAAAGGTATTTTATTTTAGTGACACAATCACAAAAAGTACTAGATAGGCAACTCTCCAATAGGAGGTACGTAACACACTAGATATGTACACTAGTGATCAGAAATTGGCAGAAATAGAAGTAGAAAACAGTGCAAGAGCAATAGATAATAGTGACCCTAGGGGGAGCTCAGACCATATACTAAAAAAATGGAATGAGAATGCAGGACCCCACCCAGGTAAGTGGAATCTTTAGAGGGGATCTGGAGGAACTAGGAACCCCAAAAAGTACCCCTCAGCGACCAGGAAGAAAGGAGTTAGTTACTGGATTTTCCCCAAACCACCAAAAGGACTGAAAAGAAGAATAATGCAGCACTCAGACAAGACTGCAAGAAACCAGCGGTGGATTCCTGAAAGGAAAGACCTGAAAAAGAAGAGGACCAAGTCCAGAAGTCGCATGAGTGTCTGGTGGTGGCAGGAGCCATTACTCACCATCTGTGGTTGCAGGAGTTGGTCGAAGATAGGACGAAGATGGTCAGCAATGCAGCCCTGGAGCCTGTGAAGAGTTCCTAGAGGATGCAGTTGACATCCCACGCTGGATGAAAGATGAAGACAGTCTGTCTGTGGCATGGAAAAGCCACCAGCAAGCCTTGGGAAAGGCAAGCGTTGCGGTAGATGTAAAGTGGAGCCTCCGGAGACCAGCAAGGTCCAGGAGGACTCAACCCATGGGGGAGTCCCAGGGGACCCTCAGTGAATCGTGCCGCAGGAGATGCACGCAGAGGGCTGTGCATCACAGGGAAGAGTACTGGGGGCTGGGGCTACATGGAGCCTGAAGATCACTTGAAGGAGATGCCAACAAGCCTTGGTGGCTGCAAGAGACGCAATGAAAGGTTGTACTTGTCACGATTCACCCTAAGCTTACCGTCGATGTTGGAGAGAGGTGGTGAGCGGCCCCGGTTCCTGCAAGTCCTGCTCTGGCCGAGGTAGGGGCGACCCCTTCCGGTAGCCACGGTGCTGTTTGACAGTAGTAAGCTACTACAGTCCGTGCCCTCCAGAAGGAGTCCCAGAGGAAAAAACCCAAAAGGGTAAAAAACTTCCAACAGGAACTCCCTGAAACAGATGGAGGACACAAGGAATTAGGACTTAAGATTCTGGAATTCAGGAATTCTGGAGACTGAAGACAGATCAAAAACAACTGGCGCCACAAGAGGAAACTAGCCAGATCGTGACTACCACCGCAGGAGTGTTGCAACGCAATGAGAAGGAGGATAGATTCCCCTTATATGCCCCTAAACAGGAAGTGGGAGACAGGAAGTAGTAATACCACCATCTTGGTTTGGGAAAAGGTCATAACTAAGAATAGAAAACATGCTCCAGAGGAAAGAGAAACAATGCATGCAGGGAAGAGAGGAAGTGAACAGCATGCTGGGAAGGAGAAAGGTATGGATAAAAACTAGTCATGTCCAGGCAGACAGCTTTTGACTGTGTGACAGGTAAGTGGGTATGAGGAGGTGGGTCCCAGGCATCCAAAGCGCGTTTAATGTGTTGCGCGCGCTAAGCGCGGCAAGGACCGTGACCCGAATCGGGGTCTCCGGCCCTGCCTCACTTGCCATGAAACGCGCGGCTGGAGAAAAGGGCCGCGGCGGGTGCCGCGACCCTTGAACTGAGCTGCGGCTTCTCCTGCAGCCCGCCCACGGGCCGCCGCAGACTCCCCGAGTTGCGCCGCAGCGGCCCGTGCTTGCGGCCGCAGTGCAACAGTACTGTCCTGCATGGGAAGGCAAGGGCGTATTTTTACCAAAGCTGGGCAGCTGGCAGAGAGCACCAAGGGGACCACTCCAGACCACCACCAGTGATACAGGATCCAAGCAGCTCAGGGTTAGAGGTGATCCACGCAGCCAGTCGTCGTTGCAGTTGGTGCCTGCGGATGCAGGGGAGTGACTCCTTCACCCCAAGGAAGATTCCTTCTTCCTTCTCATGCAGACTGAAGACTTGCCACCCTCAGAGTATGCACAGCTGGGGAGATGTTGCAGAAGCTGGAAGGAGCTGTGGAAACAATGTTGCAAGCATAATCTTCGTCGTGGACGTAGCTTGTCGGATCCTGGAATGTCCAGTTGCAGTTCCAGTGGCCAGAAGTTGAAGTAAATGATGCAGAGGAATCCTGTGGGAGTCTTGGTCATCAAATCTGAGGACCATGCAAGAGGGAGTCCCTTAATAGCCCTGGAAGGCGGATTGGTCATCTAGCCCGGTGACCACCTATCAGGAGGGGGCTCTGACGTCAACTGCCAGACCTGTCCACTCAGATGCCCCCAGAGGCCTCTGCCCACCTTAGGTTCAAGATGTCAGAATCAAGGGGCCCTCTGTAAGAGCTCTGGGCACCACCCCTGGGGTGGTGATGGTCAGGGGAGTAGTAACCTGCCTTTTCATTGTCCACTTTCACGCCAGAACAGGGAATGGAGTTCCCTGAAATGGTACAGACTGGATTATGAAAGTAGGGCACCAAATGTGCCCTTCAAAGCATAACAGTGGCTTTGGGAAGCTACCCCTCCCAAGCTATGTGTAACACCTATTTCCAAAGGGAGTGAGTGTTACCCTCCTCTCCCAAAGGAAATCCTTTGTTCTGTCTTCTTGGGCTTCAGCTGTACAAGCAGCAGGAGGGCAGAAACCTGTCAGATGGGTGGCAGTAGCCTGGGCTGCCCAGAAAACCTCGGGAAGCTTGTAGGAGCAATGGTGGGGGTCCTCTAAGGAGCCCCCAGAGTGCATGGAATCATACTTCTAATACTGGCAACAGTATTGGGGTATGATTCCGACATGTTTGATACCAAGCATGCCTAGGTTTGGAGTTACGGTTATGCAGCTGGACATAGGTAGTGACCTATGACTAGTACACATTTAAAATGGCGTCCCCACATTCACGAAGTCCATGAAAATGGGTCTGGAGTTCGTATGGTCACGTCTGCTCATGCAGGGATACCTTCACAAACACGTACTTGCACCCTGCCCTCTGAGCTAGGAGGGCCTACCATAGGGATGACTTACACTGACCTGGTGCAGTGACTTGTAGTGAAAAGGGCGTATGCACCCTTTCACGCCGGTTGCAATGGCAGGCCTGCAGATACACTTTGCATGGGCTCCCCATGGGTGGCATAATCATGCTGCAGCCCATGGTGAACCTCTGGTGCCCCAATGCCCTGTGCAAAAAGTGGGGGTAACCATGCCAGAAAGAGTGTACTTTCCTACAGGTATGAATGAGGAGGTCTGTGAGTCTGGATGTTTGGGTGGAGGATGTGTCCTGAGACAGGTTATGAGTTGGTTTGTTGGTTACGTTAAAGTTCCTATAGCTATTGAGACGTTGGCTAAGATCATCATTCAGTGAAGGAATTGTTTTGTTAGGTGTAGGTTTGCAGTTGCCTCCAGGTAGATGACACTTGAAGGAGGCTGGCCTGGCTTATAGTGGGTACCTTGTGGTACTTACACCTTGTGCCAGGTCCACTTATCCCTTATTAGTAGATTAGAGGTGTTCTAGCAGCTTAGGCTGATAGAGGTAGCTATAGCAGAGCAGCTTAGGCTGAACTAGGAGACATGCAAAGCTCCTACTATACCACTTATATCACTTAGCACTATATCACAAGAAAACACAATACTCAGAGTTACTAAAAATAAAGGTACTTTATTTTAGTGACAATATGCCAAAAGTATCTCAGAGGATATACTCCCTTAGGAGGTAAGTAAAATACACAAACTATACACACCGACCAAAATCAGGTAAGTAAATAGTTAGAAAAGTAATGCAAACTGTAGAACACAATAGAATGCAATAGGAGACAATAGGCCTAGGGGCAACACAAACCATATACTCCAAAAGTGGAATGCGAACCACGAATGGACCCCAGGCCTAGGGTAGTGTGTAGAGGGTTGCTGGGAATGTAAGAAAACACTAAGGGTGTCCAAGATACCCCACCCCAAGACCCTGAAAAGTAGGAGTAAAGTTACCCTTGTACCCCAGAAAGACAGTAAAGTCGAGCTAGGGGATTCTGCAAAGACAACAACTGACTGCAAAGCACTAAAGATGGATTCCTGGACCTGAGGACCTGTAAAGGAAGGGGACCAAGTCCAAGAGTCACGCAAGTGTCCAGGGGGTGCAGGAGCCCACTAAACCCCGGATGAAGGTGCAAAAGGGCTGCCTCTGGGTGGAAGTCAAAGATTCTGCAACAACAGAAGGTGCCAGGAACTTCTCCTTTGGTCAGAAGGTGTGCCACGGCGTGCTGGAGGATGCAGAGTTGTTTCCATGCCGAAAGACCGAAAACAAGCCTTGGGTGCTGCCAGGGCCCAGGAAGGACCAGGAGGTCGCCCCTTGGAGGAGGAGACAGAGGGGGCGCTCAGCAACACAGAGAGCCCACGCAGAAGCAGGCAGCACCCGCAGAAGCACCTGAACAGGTGTTCAGAAGATCTGAGCACGGCAATCGTCTCAGCACAACAAAAGGGAGTCCCACGAAGTTGGAGTCCAACTCAGTGAGTTGGGCAGTGCAGGACAGAGTGCTGGGGACCTGGGCTAGTCTGTGGACAAAGGAAGTCTTGCAAAAGTGCACAGAAGCCCTAGCAGCTGCAGTTCACGCAGTACACAGGATTACTGTCTGGCATGGGGAGGCAAGGACTTACCTCCACCAAATTTGGACAGAAGGGCCACTGGACTGTCGGGGACACTTGGATCAAGCTCGTGTGTTCCAGGGACCACGCTCGTCAGGATGAGAGGGGACCCAGAGGACCAGTGATGCAGAGGTTTGATGCCTCCGTTGGCAGGGGGAAGATTCGTCAACCCACGGGAGATTTCTTCTTGGCTTCCAGTGCAGGGTGAAGGCAGACAGCCCTTGGAGCATGCACCACGTGGAAACAGTTGAGAAAGCTGGCAGGATGTGGCGCTACAATGTTGCTGGTAGTCTTCTTGCTACTTTGTTGCGGTTTTGCAGGCGTCCTGGAGCAGTCAGCAGTCGATCCTTGGCAGAGGTCGAAGAGGGAAGTGCAGAGGAACTCTGGTGAGCTCTTCCATCTATTATCTGGTGAGATATTCACATGAGAGACCCTAAATAGCCCTCAGAGGAGGATTGGCTAGAGAGAAAGGTAAGCACCTATCAGGAGGGTCTCTGACGTTACCTGCTGGCACTGGCCACTCAGAGGTGTCCTCACACCTCTGCATCCAAGATGGCAGAGGTCTGGGACACACTGGAGGAGCTCTGGGCACCTCCCCTTGGGAGGTGCTGGTCAGGGGAGTGGTCACTCCCCTTTCCTTTGTCCAGTTTCGTGCCAGAGCAGGGCTGGGGGGATCCCTGAACCAGTGTAGACTGGCTTATGCAAGGAGGGCACCATCTGTGACCTTCAAAGCATTTCCAGAGGCCAGGGGAGGCTACTCCTCTCAGGCCCTTCACACCTATGTCCAAAGGGAGAGGGTGTAACACACACTCTCAGAGGAAATCCTTTCTGCTGCCTTCCTGGGAATGAGCTGCCCAGGCCCCAGTGGGGCAGAAACCTGTCTGAGGGTTGGCAGCAGCGGTAGCTGCAGAGAAAACCCCGGAGAGTTAGTTTGGCAGTACCCGGGCTCTATACTGGAGCCCCGGGGATGCATGGAATTGTGATGCATTTATGACAATTCCATGATCCTAGACATGTTACATGGCCATGTTCGGAGTTACCATTGTGACGCTACATATAGGTATTGACCTATATGTAGTGCACACTTGTAATGGCGTCCCCGCACTCACAAAGTCCGGGGAATTTGCCCTAAACAATGTGGGGGCACCCTGGCTAGTGCCAGTGTGCCCTCACACTAAGTAACTTTGCACCTAACCTTCACTAAGTGAAGGTTAGACATATAGGTGACTTATAAGTTACTTAAGTGCAGTGTAAAATGGCTGTGAAATAACGTGGACGTTATTTCACTCAGGCTGCAGTGGCAGTCCTGTGTAAGAATTGTCTGAGCTCCCTATGGGTGGCAAAAGAAATGCTGCAGCCCATAGGGATCTCTTGGAACCCCTATACCCTGGGTACCTAGGTACCATATACTAGGGAATTATATGGGAATTATATGGGTGTTCCAGTGTGCCAATGTGAATTGGTAAAATCAGTCACTAGCCGGCAGTGACAATTTTAAAAGCAGAGAGAGCATAAACACTGAGGTTCTGGTTAGCAGAGCCTCAGTGATATAGTTAGGCACCACACAGGGAACACATACAGGGCATACTTTATGAGCACTGGGTTCCTGGCTAGAAGGATCCCAGTGACACAGGCAAAAAGAAACACAGATGCAGTAAAAATGGGGGTAACATGCCAGGCAAGATGGTACTTTCCTACAACACTCAAGGGGTTTTTCTTCAGGGACTGAGCAATAGGTTGGAGGTTAGTGGATGAACAGTAGATGAGAGTTGATAATGAGGATGAGAGTTTCGAAACTGTGAGTGATAAAAAGTAAATTTTCTTTAATTGAGAATCTGATGCATAAGGGTTGGGGATAGACGAGGAGGTGGAGGTGGAGGTGGGTGCGATGATAGCAAGAAGAGTGGACAGGATAGGAAAGTGAAATTATGGGATATATGTGAGAGGGCTGTTGGGTAGAAAAGAGATATTCATTGGATGGAGGTTGATAGGTACAACAGAATGAGGTGAGTAGAGAATGAGAATAGGACAAGAAAATGTGGAATGGGCTAGACTGGATCAGATGAGTGTTTAAATGGGAGGAGATAGTAGGGAGAGTTGTGGGATGGTGGTTCAAGGAAGTGTTACGGGAGTGTCAGAACAGTTGCAGGGGGAGTGACTTAAAAATAGAGTTTAAACAATGAGGTAGTAGAGCTGTGGCATTGGTTAGATAGGTGTGTGGGTAGTGAGGAGGAGGAAACTATCTTTGAGGTAGTGGAGAGCCAAGGACAGTAAAATTAGTGTTGAGAAGATTGGGAGCAGGAAGGAGTGATCCATGGGGAGGAGAGAGGAGCGTAGCTAATAGAGGTCGAATCAGGATTGGGAGAGGGGAAATCTGAGGTTGACAATTGAAGTGGGGGGAGTTGGAAGATTTCAAAAGGTGATCTAATGAGACTAGATCTGCATCACTGGTCTGGACCATAATCTTTCCATTATTGAAGATGGAGATAGAAACATAGCTATTGAAGTGTGAAGAGGGTGACCCCATCTGCTTTCGCCCAGAAGAGATGAAATTTGTTGAAGAGATATTTAGGGGTCTGTACATGAAGTTGTACCATGGCTTTGTGTTGTGAGGACAAAGTAGAAGATGGGTTTTGAGGGATCCATTCCAAGCACAGTGTTACCAGATAGAAATCAGAGTAAAAAAAGTTTTACATTTGTTGTAATATATTGGCCCTCACATGTGGAATATTTGTATTATTATGTTTAAAACAAACAACACATGTATGTTTTGTGAAAAGGAAGATATACTGGTGTAGGTCCTGAAGAAGGTGGTCAGCAACAATTTATTCCACCGAACGTGGGTTGACCGACTTTTAAATTCCCTGGCTAAGATGCAACATTTGTGGAAGATTAAAAAGAGTGATCTTCATGTTGTGTTTGTAGGAAGCAGGCTCTTTATATACTATATCAAAATGAGATAGATTGTGCACAGAGTACAGTGGTTCCCCAAAGGCTTAACAGAGGCTAAAGTAGATAAAACTAATGCACTCTTATGTGGTAGTGTGGTGGAGCAGTTAGGCTTATCAGTGCGTAGTGCAAAGCATTTGTTGTACACACATAGTCAAGAAATTAGGCACACTTTCAATGACTAACTCCAGTTCAATTGTTTTTATATAGCAAAAATATATTTTGTTACTTTACTACCAGAACCAGAAGAACTTTAGGTGTCAGGAATCTTTGTCGGATCTGGTCGCTTTCCGGGTGGTCCTCTGGTTTCAGGCTGCAGGCATCGTTGTGTCGGCTAGGAGGGGTCAACCCAGGATGGCAATAAGGTTGCAATTGCCAGGGGACCTGCTCTGGATCAGTGTGTCTACCTGGACACGTGCAGTGGACGTCGGGTGCAGAGTGGACAGGGCTCACGGATTTGGGACGGTTCTGGGGACCTTTTTGAAGTTTCTTGTGGACAGGGCTACTGTCCTCTGGAGTTCTTGGTCTTTTGCTGGGCAGGCAGTCCTCTGGCGGTTTGTAGAAGTTGTTGGTCCTGCAGTATGTGTCGCCATTTTGGTGCATGAGTATTTGAAGCTGCAGACCGGCCGGTAGGGCAGGGATCAACTCATCTGGGGGCATATTTATACTCTGTTTGCACCAGATTTACATCATTTTTTTACACAAATCCGGCCCAAACTTAGCTCCATATTTATATTTTGGCGCTAGACATGTCTAGCGCCAAAATATTGGAGTTAAAGTAATTTTTTGCCTGTGGAAAACTACCTTGCGTCAATGAGATGCAAGGTAGGCGTTCCCAGGCAAAAAATGACTCTAAGGCCATAGCGCCTTATTTATCCTCCTGTGCAAAAATCACGCACTGAGGGGGAGGAGGGGCCAAAAAATGGTGCAAAGCTTGCTTTACACCATTTTTTAACGCCTGGGTCAGGGCAGGCATTAGGGGACCTGTGGGCCTATTTCCATGGTGGAACACCATGGAATAAGCCCACAGGTGCCCTCCCCAAGCCCCAGAGACACCCCCACCCACACCAAAGGGACAGCGGAGGATGGGAGACCCCATCCCAGGTAAGTAGAGGTAAGTGGAGGTAGGTATTTTCATTTATTTTTTCAAGTGTCATTGGGGGCCCTGAAATGGGCACTCATACATGGCACTGGGTGCAGTGACCATGCCCAGGGGACCCTTGTCCCCTGTGCTGGCCACTGGGGTGGTGGGCATGACTCCTGTCTTTCTTAAGACAGGAGTCATGTGGTATGGTAGGTTTAGCATCAAGAAATGATGCTAATATGGTTAGAGTCATCTTTTTTTACTCTAACCAGTCTAATTTCATTTTTTAACGACAAACCCCCATCTCCCATACCACCACCCCCACCTGGCTAACGTCATTCTCCATGACGTTAGCCCACCCTTTGCGCCAGCTTGCGCCGTTCCATAAATAAGATGCCCAGCCAGCATCTTGGAATGGCGCTAGCCGGCGGTAAACTTTTTCACGCAAAACTGCGCTAGAATAAATATGGGCCTTGGTGCCTGTGGTCTTCTCTGCTGTGGTCGGTATAGCAGTCCTTTTTCTTGCTTGTTTCTTCTTTTCTTCTCCAGAAATCTGGTAAGGTTCAGGGGAGCCCCTAAATACAAGATTTAGGGGTGTTACAGGGGCGAGAGGGTAGAAGCCAATGACTGCTGTCCTTGAGGGTGGCTACACCTTTCCTGTGCCCACTCCCTTTGTGGAGGGGGCACATCCCTAACCCTATTGGCCCCTATCCTTCAAAACAAGATGGAGGATTCTGCCAGGAGGGGCCACTTCAGCTCTGGACACTTTAGGGGTTGTCCCAGCTGGAGTGGGTACTGCTCCATGTTTTTCCTAATTTTCCTGATGGACTTGCCGCCAAAAGTGGGGCTTGGACCGGACAGACGGGCATTTCCACTAGATGGAGCGCCCTTTGGCACTCTAACAGGAGGCGTGAGCATTTGAGGCTCACCACCAAGTGTTACAGTTCCTGCAGGGGGGTGTGAAACACCTCCACCCAGGGCAGGCTATTTTTCTTGTTTCAGAGTGCACAAAGGCTCTCACGCCATGGGGTCAGAAACTTGTCTGTTAGTGGCAGGCTTGCACAGACTGGTCAGTCCTGCACTAAAGGATTGGGTTAGATGCAGGGGGCATTTCTAAGATGTCCTCTCAGTGCATTGTACAATAAATCCATCACTGGCATCAGTGTAGGTTTATTGTGCTGAGAAGTTTGATACCATACTTCCTAGCCCTCAGTGAAGCCATTACAAAGCTGTGGAATTCGTAATCACAAACTCCCAGCCCATGTACTTAGTATGGCCGCACTCACTTACAATGTCTAAGAACAGACTTAGACGCTGTAGGGGCATATTGCTCATGCAGCTATGCCTTCACTTGTGATATAATGCAACCTGCCTTAGGGCTGTAAAGCCTACTAGAGGGGTGCCTTACCAATGCCACAGGCAGTGGTTTGGGGGCATGGCACCCTGAGATGGATGCCATGTCGACTTTACCTTTTTCTCCCCCCAGTACACGCAAGCTGCAATGGCAGTGTGCATGTGATTGGTCCCTTAGTCTGGCACAATACATGCTGCAGCTCTTTAGGGACCCTCCATGGTCACATAGCCACTGGTACCTTTTACAAGAGACTTAGCTGTGTGTCAGGGGTGTGCCAATTTTGGAAACAATGGTACAGTTTAAGGAAAGAACACTGGTGTTGTGGCCTGGTTAGCAGGATCCCGGCACACACTCAGTCAAGTTAGCATCAGATATCAAGCAAAAAGTGGGGGGGTGCTGAAAACGAGGGGCCAGTATCATACAGGGTTGTTACGAAAATCTTGGGGGCATATGGATATTTGTTTTGAGTATATATAAGCTTATGTGATTGGTATGAATGGTAGTTTGCAGAATTGAGTGGGGTTTGCAGTGACTATAAAATGTGTTTTATTGAGATTGCTAAGTAATTATAATACTTGTTATGTAAAGAATTGAGGCAATAATGTTTTTGTATGCTGGAAATTGTGAAAAAGAAATAACGTAATTACGAAGAATGTAATAAATGCATTATTAATACTGCTGGGGCAATGATTATTTATGGTATTAAATCCAAGCAAGGAATAATATAGATTATTTGGGAATGTTTATTGTCAGCTCACATATCAAAGATGGCTACCACCACAGACGAACCACTGTCCTCTTTCTATTTCTACTGTTTATCAGAGTCCAGTACCACTTTACTCAAAGTGCCCTTGACCGATTCACAAACACATAATTTGTGCTTTGTGGGCACCAGGTGTGCTACGTGACTATAAGGTGCAGGCTGGTGATGCTGCCATTATTGTAGAAAGCCAGGTAAGGGCAGGCAGACACTCAGTAGTCCTTAATTATGTAGGCCACAGCAGCACATTTCAAAGAAGGTGATGAAATTCTTAGGCCCAGCCTGAATAGCTGTACTGGTGAATAGGGACTCAGACCTTGCTTCATCCAGGGCACAAGAGATTTGTTTTGTGCATCATTTACTAATCACTAGAAGCATTTTAGATGTCTATGCCCTCCTTTGTCCTGAGACCTGATTGATTATCTGCTTTTGTTTAAGATTTGATGAGTAACCTTTGTGCTCACGCAGTGAGGACCTGGAGAAAGAAACATCAACCTTTGGGCAGGTGAGAGGTAATCTGACCCGAATAATGGACGGCAGAATATGGATCATCTTCATGGTTTGGCTTGTGGAGTCCTGTGGGTCCTTATCTGTACAGGTGAGAACATCAGTAAAACTGTTAGACAGACCTGTGTGCAGATAAAGCCTCTTTGGTCTGCTTCAATGTGAGTGTATCTGAACAGCTGTGAGAGAATCAGTAACAGTGTCATATTGAACTGTGTGCAGGTAAAACCTCTTTGTTATGCCTTATTGTTATAACACCTGTATAGGTGAGAGCATTAGTCACAGTGTAAAAAGACCTGTGGCAAGTAAAGCCTCTTTGGTGATGCTCTGTCTGAGTGCACGTGCACAGGTGAGATCATTAGTCATAGGGTTAGTTGTGTAGGAAGGTAAACCCTTTAAGGCGTGCCTCTGTGAGAGCATCCCTCTACAGGTGAGGGCATCAGTCACAGTATTAATGGACCTCTATGCAGATGAAGCTTCTTTGGTGTGTCTTTGTGTGAGTGCACCTGCACAGGTGAGAGCATCAGTGACAGGATTCATAGACCTGTATGCAGATAAAGCCTCTTTGGTGTGTCTCTGTATGAGTGCACCTGAACAGGGCACGACATCAGTCACAGTATTAATAGACCTCTATGCAGAGGAAGCCTCTTTGGTGTCTTTCTGTGTGAGTGCACCTGCACAGGTGAGGGCATCAGTGACAGGATTCATAGACCAGAATGCAGGTAAAGCCTCTTTGGTGTGTCTATGTGTGAGTGCACCCGCACAGGGCACAACATCAGTCACAGTATTAATAGACCTGTATGCAGATGAAGGCTCTTTGGTAGATCTCTGTGAGAGTGCACCTGCACAGGTGATGTTTCAGTCACAATATTCATAGACCTGTATGCAGTGAACGCTCTTTGGTATGTCTGTGTGTGAGTGCACATGGACAGGTGAGAGCATCATTCAGTGTTAATAGACCTGTATGCATATGGAGCCTCTTTTGTGTGTTTCTCTGTGAGTGCACCTGCACAGGTGAGAGCATCAGTCACAGTATTAACAGACCTGTATGCAGATAAAGCCTCTTCGGCGTGTCTCTGTGTGAGTGCACCCGCACAGGGCACAACATCAGTCACAGTATTAATAGACCTGTATGCAGATGAAGGCTCTTTGGTAGATCTCTGTGAGAGTGCACCTGCACAGGTGATGTATTAGTCACAGTATTCATAGACCTGTATGTAGTTGAAGCCTCTTTGGCGTGTCTGTGTGTGAGTGCACACGGACAGGTGAGAGCATCATTCAGTGTTAATAGGCCTGTATGCAGATGGAGCCTCTTTGGTGTGTCTGTGTGAGTGCACCTGTAAAGGTGAGAGCACCAGTCACAGTATTAATAGCTCTAAATGCAGATTAATCCTCTTTGGTGTGTCTCTGTGCTACTGCACCTGGACAGGTGAGAGCATCAGTCACAATATTCATAGACCTGTATGCAGATTAAGCCTCTTCGGCATGTCTCTGTGTGGGTGCACCTGCAAAGGTGAGAGCATCAATCACAGTATTAATAGCTCTGTATGCAGATAAAGCCTCTTCAGCGTGTCTCTTTGTGAGTGCACTTGCAAAGGTGAGAGCATCAGTCCTAGTATTAACAGACCTGTATGCAAATGAAGCGTCTTCAGCATGTCTCTGTGTGCGTACACCTGCAAAGGTGAGAGCATCAGTCACAGTATTAGTAGATCTGTATGCAGATTGAGCCTCTTCCGCATGTCTCTGTGTGAGTGCAGAAGTGACTGCATCAGTCACAGTATTTTAAAAGACCTGTATGAGGATGAAGCTTCTTCGGCATGTCTCTGTGTGAGTTCACCTAAGCCTCCTTGGTGTGTCTCTGTGTGAGTGCACTTGCACAGGTGACAGCACCAGTCCCAGTCTTAATAGACCTGTATGCAGATGAAGCCTCTTGCGTGTGTCTCGGTGTGAGTGCACCTGTATAAGTGAGCCTGTCATTCCCAGTATTGATAGACCTGTATGCAGATGATGCCTCTACGGCGTGTTTCTGTGTGAGTTCACCTGCACAGGTGACAGCATCAGTTACAGTATAATAGACCTATGTGCAGATGAAGCTTCCTTGGTGTATTTCTGTGTAGCTGTACCTATACAGGTGAGAGCATTAGTCACAGTATTAAGAGACCTGTATGCAGATAAAGCCTCTTCGGCGTGTCTCTCTGTGAGTGCACTTGCAAAGGTGAGAGAATCAGTCCTAGTATTAACAGACCTGTATGCAAATGAAGCCTCTTCAGCATGTCTCTGTGTGCGTACACCTGCAAAGGTGAGAGCATCAGTCATAGTATTAGCAGACCTGTATGCAAATGAAGCCTCTTCAGCATGTCTCTGTGTGAGTACACCTGCAAAGGTGAGAGCATCAGTTGCAGTATTAACAGACCTGTATGCAAATGAAGCCTCTTTAGCATGTCTCTGTGTGAGTGCACCGACACAGGTGAAAGCATCAGTCACAGTATTAACAGACCTGTGAGCAGATGAAGCCTGTTGGGCGTGTTTCTTTGTGAGTGCACCTGCACGGTTCAAAGCGGTAATCACAGTATTAACAGACCCGTATGCAGATGAATCCTCTTTGGTGTGTCTCTCTGTGAGTGCACCTGCACAGGTGACAGTGTCAGTCACAGTATTAATAGACCTGTGTGCAGATGAAGCTTCTTCGGTGTGTCTGTCTGTGAGTGCACCTGCACAGGTGAAAGCGTTACTGTATTGACAGACCTGTATGCAAATGAAGCCTCTTTGGCATTTCTCTCTGTGAGTTCACCTAAGCCTCCTCGGTGTGTCTCTGTGTGAGTGCACTTGCACAGGTGACAGCACCAGTCCCAGTCTTAATAGACCTGTATTCAGATGAAGCCTCTTGGGTGTGTCTCTGTGTGAGTGCACCTATACAGGTGACAGCATCAGTCACAGTCTTAATAGATCTGTATGCAGATGAAGCCTCTTCAGCGTGTCTCTGTGTGAGTTCATCTGCACAGGTGAGAGCATCAGTCACAGTATTAATAGACCTGTAGGCAGGTATAAGCTCTTTGGTGTGTCTCTGTGTGAATGCACCTGCACAGGTGAGCGCATCAGTCACAGTATTAATAGACCTGTAGGTAGGTAAAGCCTCTTTGGTGTGACTGTGTGTGAGTGCACCTGTACAGGTGACAGCATCAGTCACAGTACTAACAGTCATGTGTGCAGGTAAATCCTCTTTGATTTGTCTGTGTGAGTACACCTGTACAGGTGACAGTGTCAGTCACAGTATTAATAGACCTGTATGCAGATGATGCCTCTTCAGTGTGACTGTGTGAGTGCACCTGCACAGGTGAGAGCATCAGTCACAGTATTAATAGACCTTTGTGCAGATGAGGCCCCTTTAGTGTGTCTCTGTGTAAGTGCACCTGCACAGGTGAGGCCATCAGGTGCAGTACTTTTAGACCTGTATACAGAAGCCTCGTAGGCGTGTCTCTGTGTGAGTGCACAGGTGAGATTGTCAGTCCCAGTATTAATAGACCAGAATACAGATGAAGCCTCCTTGGTGTGTCTCTGTGTGAGTGAACCTGTACAGGTGAAGCATCAGTCACAGAATTAATAGACCTGTATGCAGATGAAGCCTCTTTGGCGCATCTCTCTATGAGTGCACCTGCACAGGTGAGAGCGTAGTTACAGTATTAATAACCTGTATGCAGATGAAGCCTCTTTGGCATGTCTCTGTGTGAGTGCACCAGCACAGATGATAGCATCAGTCACAGTATTATTAGACCTGTATGCAGCTGAAGTCTCTTTGGCGCATCTCTCTATCAGTGCACCCGCACATGTGAGAGCGTAGTTACAGTATTATTAACCTGTATTCAGATTAAGCCTGTTTGGCGTGTCTCTGTGTCAGTGCACCAGCACAGATGATAGCATCAGTCCCAGTATTATTAGACCTGTATGCAGATGAAGTCTCTTTGGTGTGTCTCAGTGTGAGTGCATCTGCACAGGTGAGGATATCAGTCACAGTATTAATAGAACTGTAGGCAGGTAAAGCCTCTTTGGTGTGTCTCTGTGTGAGTGCACTTGTACAGGTGACAGCATCAGTCACAGTATTAATAGAGCTGTATGCAAGTAAACCCTCTTTGTCATGTTGCTGTGTGAGTGCGCTGCACAGATGAGAACATTAGTCACAGTGTTAATAACCTGTATGCAGATGAAGCCTCTTTGGCGTGTCTCTGTGTGAGTGCACGTGAACATGGTGACAGCATCAGTCACAGTACTAACAGACCTGTGTGCAGGTAAATCCTCTTTGGTGTGTCTGGGTGAGTGCACCTGTATAGGTGACAGCGTCAGTCACAGTATTAATAGACCTCTAGGCAAATGACTCCTCTTCAGTGTACCTCTGTGTGAGTGAACCTGCACAGGTGAGAGCACCAGTCACAGTATTATTACACCTATGTGCAGATGAGGCCTCTTTAGTGTGTCTCTGCACAGATGAGGCCATTAGGCGCAGTATTTTTAGACCGGTATGCAGATGAAGCCTCTTTGGTGTGTCTCTGTGTGAGTGCACCTGTACAGGTGAAGCATCAGTCACAGTATTAGTAGACCTGTATGCAGATGAAGCCTCTTTGGCGCACCTCTCTATGAGTGCACCTGCACAAGTGAGAGAGTAGTTACAGTATTAATCACCTGTGTGCAGATGAATTCTCTTTGGCGTGTCTCTGTATGAGTGCACCAGCACAGATGATAGCATCAGTCACAGTATTAATAGACCTGTATGCAGATGAAGTCTCTTTGGTATGTCTCAGTGTGAGCGCATCTGCACAGGTGAGGATATCAGTCACATTATTAATAGACCTGTGGACAGGAAAAGCCTCTTTGGTGTGTCTCTTGGTGAGTGCCTCTGTGCAGTTGAGATAGTCAGTCACAGTATTAAGAGACCTGTAAGCAGATGAAGCCTCTTTGGCGTGTCTCTGTGTGAGTGCACCTGCACAGGTGAGAGCATCAGTGTCAGGATTCATAGACTAGTTTGCTGGTAAAGCCTCTTTGGTGTGTCTCTGTGTGAGTGCACCCGCACAGGGCACAACATCAGTATTAATAGGCCTGTATGCAGATGAAGGCTCTTTGGTATATCTCTGCGAGAGCGCACCTGTACAGGTGATGTATCAGTCACAGTATTATTAGACCTATGTGCAGATGAGGCCTCTTTAGTGTGTCTCTGCACAGATGAGGCCATCAGGCGAAGTATTTTTAGACCTGAATACAGATGAAGCCTCTTTGGTGTGTCTCTGTGTGAGTGCACCCGGACAGGTGAAGCATCAGTCACAGTATCAGTAGACCTGTATGCAGATGAAGCCTCTTTGGCGCATCTCTTTATGAGTGCACCTGCACAAGTGAGAGCATAGTTACAGTATTAATAACCTGCATGCAGATGAAGCCTCTTTGGCGTGTCTCTGTGTGAGTGCACCAGCACAGATGATAGCATCAGTCACAGTATTAATAGACCTGTAAGCAGATGAAGTCTCTTTTGTGTGTCTCAGTGTGAGTGCATCTGCACAGGTGAGGATATCAGTCACAGTATTATTGGACCTGTAGGCAGGTATAAGCTCTTTGGTGTGTCTCTGTGTGAATGCACCTGCACAGGTGAGCGCATCAGTCACAGTATTAATAGACCTGTAGGTAGGTAAAGCCTCTTTGGTGTGACTGTGTGTGAGTGCATCTGTACAGGTGACAGCATCAGTCACAGTAATAACAGTCATGTGTGCAGGTAAATCCTCTTTGGTTTGTCTGTGTGAGTACACCTGTACAGGTGACAGTGTCAGTCACAGTATTAATAGACCTGTATGCAGATGAAGCCTCTTTGGCGTGTCTCTGTGTGAGTGCACCAGCACAGATGATAGCATCAGTCACAGTATTATTAGACCTGTATGCAGATGAAGTCTCTTTGGCGCATCTCTCTATCAGTGCACCCGCACACGTGAGAGCGTAGTTACAGTATTATTAACCTGTATTCAGATTAAGCCTCTTTGGCGTGTCTCTGTGTGAGTGCACCAGCACAGATGATAGCATCAGTCCCAGTATTATTAGACCTGTATGCAGATGAAGTCTCTTTGATGTGTCTCTGTGTGAGTGCACCTGTACAGGTGAAGCATCAGTCACAGTATTAGTAGACCTGTATGCAGATGAAGCCTCTTTGGCGCACCTCTCTATGAGTGCACCTGCACAAGTGAGAGAGTAGTTACAGTATTAATCACCTGTGTGCAGATGAATTCTCTTTGGCGTGTCTCTGTATGAGTGCACCAGAACAGATGATAGCATCAGTCACAGTATTAATAGACCTGTATGCAGATGAAGTCTCTTTGGTATGTCTCAGTGTGAGCGCATCTGCACAGGTGAGGATATCAGTCACATTATTAATAGACCTGTGGACAGGAAAAGCCTCTTTGGTGTGTCTCTTGGTGAGTGCCTCTGCGCAGTTGAGATAGTCAGTCACAGTATTAAGAGACCTGTATGCAGATGAAGCCTCTTTGGCGTGTCTCTGTGTGAGTGCACCTGCACAGGTGAGAGCATCAGTGTCAGGATTCATAGACTAGTTTGCTGGTAAAGCCTCTTTGGTGTGTCTCTGTGTGAGTGCACCCGCACAGGGCACAACATCAGTATTAATAGGCCTGTATGCAGATGAAGGCTCTTTGGTATGTCTCTGCGAGAGCGCACCTGTACAGGTGATGTATCAGTCACAGTATTATTAGACCTATGTGCAGATGAGGCCTCTTTAGTGTGTCTCTGCACAGATGAGGCCATCAGGCGAAGTATTTTTAGACCTGAATACAGATGAAGCCTCTTTGGTGTGTCTCTGTGTGAGTGCACCTGTACAGGTGAAGCATCAGTCACAGTATTAGTAGACCTGTATGCAGATGAAGCCTCTTTGGCGCATCTCTCTATGAGTGCACCTGCACAAGTGAGAGCATAGTTACAGTATTAATAACCTGTATGCAGATGAAGCCTCTTTGGCGTGTCTCTGTGTGAGTGCACCAGCACAGATGATAGCATCAGTCACAGTATTAATAGACCTGTATGCAGATGAAGTCTCTTTTGTGTGTCTCAGTGTGAGTGCATCTGCACAGGTGAGGATATCAGTCACAGTATTAATGGGCCTGTAGGCAGGTAAAGCCTCTTTGGTGTGTTTCTGTGTGAGTGCACTTGTATAGGTGACAGCATCAGTCACAGTATTAATAGACCTGTGTGCAAGTAAACCCTCTTTGGCATGGCGCTGTGTGAGTGCACTGCACAGATGAGAGCATTAGTCACATTGTTAACAACCTGTATGCAGATGAAGCCTCTTTGGCATGTCTCTGTGTGAGTGCACGTGAACATGGTGACATCATGAATCACAGTGTTAATAGACCTGTATGCAGATGAAGCCTCTTTGGTGTGTCTCTGTGGAGTGCACCTGGACTGATGACAGCATCAGTCACAGTGTTATTAGACCTGTATGCAGATGAAGCCTCTTCGGCGTGTCTCTGTGGAGTGCACCTGCACAGGTGAGAGCGTCAGTCATAGCATTAATAGACCTGTATGCAGATGAAGCCTCTTTGGTGTGTCTCTGTGGAGTGCACCTGGACAGATGACAGCATCAGTTACAGTATTAATAACCTGTATGGAGATGAAGCCTCTTCGGCGTGTCTCTGTGGAGTGCACCTGCACAGGTGAGAGCATCAGTCATAGCATTAATAGACCTGTATGCAGATGAAGCCTCTTTGGTGTGTCTCTGTGGAGTGCACCTGGACAGATGACAGCATCAGTTACAGTATTAATAACCTGTATGGAGATGAAGCCTCTTCGGCGTGTCTCTGTGGAGTGCACCTGCACAGGTGAGAGCGTCAGTCATAGCATTAATAGACCTGTATGCAGATGAAGCCTCTTTGGTGTGTCTCTGTGGAGTGGACCTGGACAGATGACAGCATCAGTTACAGTATTAATAACCTGTATGGAGATGAAGCCTCTTCGGCGTGTCTCTGTGGAGTGCACCTGCACAGGTGAGAGCGTCAGTCATAGTATTAATAGACCTGTATGCAACTGAAGCCTCTTTGGTGTGTCTCTGTGGAGTGCACCTGGACTGATGACAGCATCAGTCACAGTGTTATTAGACCTGTATGCAGATGAAGCCTCTTCGGCATGTCTCTGTGGAGTGCACCTGCACAGGTGAGAGCGTCAGTCATAGCATTAATAGACCTGTATGCAGATGAAGCCTCTTTGGTGTGTCTCTGTGGAGTGCACCTGGACAGATGACAGCATCAGTTACAGTATTAATAACCTATATGGAGATGAAGCCTCTTCGGCGTGTCTCTGTGGAGTGCACCTGCACAGGTGAGAGCGTCAGTCATAGCATTAATAGACCTGTATGCAGATGAAGCCTCTTTGGTGTGTCTCTGTGGAGTGCACCTGGACAGATGACAGCATCAGTTACAGTATTAATAACCTGTTTGGAGATGAAGCCTCTTCGGCGTGTCTCTGTGGAGTGCACCTGCACAGGTGAGAGCGTCAGTCATAGTATTAATAGACCTGTATGCAGATGAAGCCTCTTTGGTGTGTCTCTGTGGAGTGCACCTGGACTGATGACAGCATCAGTCACAGTGTTATTAGACCTGTATGCAGATGAAGCCTCTTCGGCATGTCTCTGTGGAGTGCACCTGCACAGGTGAGAGCGTCAGTCATAGTATTAATGGACCTGTATGCAGGTAAAGCCTCTTTGGTGTGTTTCTGTGTGAGTGCACTTGTATAGGTGACAGCATCAGTCACAGTGTTATTAGACCTGTATGCAGATGAAGCCTCTTCGGCGTGTCTCTGTGGAGTGCACCTGCACAGGTGAGAGCGTCAGTCATAGTATTGATAAGCTGTATGCAAATGAAGCTTCTTTGTCGTGTTTCTCTGCCAGTGCCCCAGTACAGGTGAGACCGTCATTCACAGTATAAATAGACCTCTATGCAAATGAAGCCTCTGTGGCGTGTCTCTGTATGAGGGCACATTTTCAGGTGAGAACATCAGTCATATAAGTATAGTGGACTCCCTTCTTGTGCCTCTTTTCATGTATCCTGCCCTCTCCTCTGCCCCTATATACATGCTCAGATTCTCTATGCACACTGCTAATGAGCCACTGTCCTCTAACCCACCTCTGATCTCACTGAATCATCGCAATAACACTGTACAGAGGTCCGAGGGGTCATATCGTTGAAGGTCATTGTCTTGTACAAGAAGGCCCCCTGCACAGCTGTCCACTTGCCTTCCAGTAGATATGTTGAAGGCCTGAGTTCCTGGGGTGACATTTCCAGCGGAGAGCTCCTGGCATAGATAAACCTCTTTTTACTTACACCTACTTCATGTCATCCTGAACCCTTTGCACTTTCTTTTACCTATAATTGCCATACAGATCACTTTCAGCCTCACCTGATGGAAATCTGGTGACTACACACCCCAGTCTCATACATCGATTCATTCATTCATTCATTCATTCATTCGTTCATGTCACAGCTGCTTGGATATGTGTCTTCTTGGCTCTGTCCTAATGCAGACTCCACCTGTGATGGATCTCTTCATGCTTTGCCCTCCCACACTACAGTAGCAGCTCTGACTACAGTCCTCAGTTTTGGTCTCACAAACCTTACAAATACCCTTTGCCATGATGGCAGCAGCCGGGGAGGACCCTCTGCTCAGTCCCAGATACCACAGTGCCTTCACACTTTCATGGCTCTTGTCTAGCACCCAAACATGTAGTGCAATTGGTCGTAAAGCTGTGCCACTCTGCATTCCATTTTTCTGACCTACCTTGTGCACTCAAGAATCTGTCCCTCAACAAGAGATGCTCAGTGTGTGCCTGTGTAGAGCCCATGAATCATTAACACCAAACATAGAAAATGTACTGGTCACTTATGAATTTAGGGGCATATTTACAAGCCCCTAGAGCCTCTTTGCTCCGGCGTAGCATCATTTTTGTTTATGCTAATACGGTGTCAAGGAGGCCTTCTCCCCGCACCAGATTTACAAAGTGGCGCAATGCCAGCATTGTGCCACTTTGTAACCCCTTGCACCACATTATGTCTGCACCAGGCAAAATGTATGCAAGGGGGGCGTTCCCCCGTTAGGCGGCCCAGAAAAATGGTGCAGTGAAATTTACGAGATTTCACTGAGCCATTTTCACCATCATGTTCCAATGGGCCTCCCTCCTAAGCGGCAAAATAGCGACAAAAATGTTGACACTATTGTGCTAACATGTGCCATGGTGCGCTGTATTGTAAATACAATGCTACCGTGATGACTTTAGAAGGGTGCAGGAGGGTACAAGAAAAGTGGTGTATCATAGCTGATACACCACTTTCTTGTAAATATGCCCCTTAATGTTTCTACAATCAATGGGTATTTTATAACGCTTTGCAATATTTCACATTTTAATATGCCTTCATATATTATATTTATAGAAATGCTTCAATATATAGTTTTATAATCAAGTTGCCTTACTGAAAAGAGAAGTATGTATAGTGTCTGTTACATTACATTGTGGGCTCAGATGTTTGTAGTTACAGTATGTGATTCACACACGGGCTCTCAAAGCTAGTGGGTCTGTAGTGCTTTGCTTCTGTGCTACAAATAGTTAAGGAGGCAAAAGGCTTGACCCGGCCTCTGCGTTGCAGTAATTTAACATATCCATTCCAGGGACCTGTGTTTGACATCAAGATCAGAGAGTTCAAGTCCTGGCTAGCCCACCAGTGCTTAATTTGGGCCTGTGGTTGCAGATGGGGGCCACTGGGGTTTAGGGGACTGAAACGTAACTTTTCTCATCAGTCCTCTTTGACCTAGCACAAAAAAGAGAAAAACACGAAAGGGAGAAAGAAGGAAAAGAAAGATGGCAAAACAGGAACAAATAAAGCATGGATAAAAAGAACCTGTGAGATAATGGGGTAAAGAGTGTCTGGTATTGGCTGAAAAAGGCATGAGGTGGAAATAAAACTGTGCAGCCTTGGTATTCAGCACCCCAACATACGATAGCACTAGGCATGGGCTTCTACGCAAAACATTTGGGCCCTGCACCTATTCATTTAAAGATTAAGGATTGTAGTTCACTCATCCTTCTGATACTAAACAAATGAGCATAATTTTGTTGGTTAATGTGCACATCCATATAACATTCCCTGGAACAGCATTTCCCAAACTTTGGGCCATGATCCATTGATGGGTTGTGAGCCGATTTTTCATGGGTTGTACAACTCCAACCAATGAATAAAGATGCCTTTAAATTTTGTATTTATCTTGTCACATTTGCTGAACCTCAAACACAGAGGTTAAATGTTAGGGCATCTCTTCTAACAAATTGCTACTTATTTTTTTAGCATGAAGATTGGTGTTCAGAAAGTCCTCTCTCTCTGCAGTCAGAGAAAGAAAATCAAAGTGAATTATGTGACAGTCTTGCCGGGATTCAGGCAGTGGGAAAGGAAAGGCTGTATAATGTCATTTTTAGGTTTCGCTTGCGTAATGTGCTTGCAAAATTTTTTGTGAATATAAAAAAATCTTAAAAAGGGCTTGGAACCAGTCCCTTACTTACCTGGACTTACTATTGGTTTAGTCCAATGTTGATCTCGTGTACGTGCTTCTGATTGGCCAGCACTTTGTTTGCTTTCACTTACTGCTCTCTGCTGCTTTGCCCTCCTGCCGTGCATGCGGATGGGTGAATTCTGGACCAAGTACTCCTTCCCGTCCCTGCCACTGGTTAATAGCCAGTCTCCTTCCACTAACCACATTGCTTCCCAAGGTACCCAGGGCTAGATTTACAAGGCAGTAGCGCCACCGGAGTGTCACTTTTAGTGATGCTTTGGTGGCGCTGTGCAATGCACCACATTTACATCGTGGCGCTAAGCCCCTTTTGTGGCTTAACACCACCTTGTAAATAAGGGTCCCTCCAACTGAGTTTTCAGCGTCAGAGGGCATGCAATGGGTGTTGATGTGGGCATTCAACCACAACACCCACTGCTTTTGACGCTGCCACAGATTTACTAAACGGCGTAAATCTGTGGCAGCACCAAAAACTAACATGCCCCAGGGATGGTGTTATCATGGCACAACGAGGAGGAATACTTTTATGTCTCCTTGTATTTTGCTTTTTCCATGTGTGCAGCATTCTGCAGCACACATAGAAAGAGCAAAAGGCCACGAATGAATGATCATGTGCAGGAAGGTGTCCCTTCCTGCACACAAACAATAATTAAAAAGTGACGATTTGGTACTTGTATGTGTGCTGCATACTGCAGCGCACATAGAAGTGCCAAATCGCCATTGTAGATTGTTTATGCGCAGGAAGGGACACCTTCCTGTACATAAACAATCACTCCCATTAACACAGACACCCTTGCACTATGGTGCAAGAATGCCTGCGTGGGAGCTGGCTGCTTAATTTAGCGCCAGCGCATGGGGAAACTCAGGGGTGCGCCCTGTTCTGCTTTTCAAAACTGACACAGCGCTGCTAATTTTGGCACAGCACTGCGCTGCACCAATTTCTTGTAGATCTGGCCCTTTTTTTCACTTTCACAGCATACGGGGCACAAATCACAGTGTACAGGGTGCAAATCAAAGTGTACAGGGCACATATCAAACCTTTCCGCACTTCTTTAAAGGGTAACTAAGAAGAATTGTAAAGTGCCTCGGTAAAAATCAGATGCTACCACTCTGGATACAAGAGGATTTACAGGACCTCTAGACTAGAACACTGGGAGTTAGGGGTTTAAAGGACAGCCCAAAAAAATTCAAACTGAACAGGATGGAACAGTTCTCCTTGTTTCACAGAGAGTTCGACTCTGCATGTGGCAACTGGATCATATGGCCCTACCAGCAAACTAAAAAATTCCATTAAGACCAGTGATAAAAATTTAACATTTCCAGACCTGCTCCAAATACTTTCAGCACGACGTACTCTTCCTAAAAATATATACATATTTTAATACAAAAATAATACAAACCGCTAAAAGGTTATAACAGAAAAAAACAGAAATACAGTGGAGCAAAATCACTGAAAGAAAGCAAAATAGCCACTCTTTAATCATGGCTCTCTGATATAGTTATCTAATACAATAAAAAAAGTCTTGCTATTGCGTCAAGAATTTTCAATTCTATTAATGACACGGAGGCAAGGATTATGCCTTCTCTTTCTTTATTGAGAAAATGACAGCAGCCAATCAACGTTAAAATCACACAAAAACTACTTTTCCCAAAACAACTTGTAGTCCATATCATGCCCAATCCTAGGCCTGCTCTCAGAACTTTCTCTGAATAAGACAGCCCCTTGCGAAGATGAAGGATCTTCAGACATTGAAGTGCCTGATAGTGAAGGGGGCCTCAAAAATCTCCTGGATGGAAGAGGCTAAAAGCACCACCAGATGAGCAAGGATCTTCAGTGATATAGTCAGAGAGACAAGGGCTCTCCTGATGCTGTGGTGTCTGTTGTTTTGAAGCCCCCTCAACCTCCACCACTGTAGGCGCGACCACAACCTCTCCTGGTCCGGCAGGGATAGAATCCAGATAGGGCTTGGTAATTGCCTTAACCCCTCTGGGAATATCCTGATAAGGGCTGATAGAAGCCCCGGCCTGGCGCTTGGCCTCGGTAGTGTCTGGCCCTGGTAAAAAGGCCCCCGCTGAACATCTTCTTCATAGATGTCTGGGCCTTGTCAAGAGCAGAGAAAGTGGCTACATACCTTCCTAAATCCTTCACAAACTGGCCATTCGCCGAGGTTCCTGGTTCTGAAGGGTCCAATTCAGCCAGTTTAGGATCGATCCACATCAAGAACTATTTTCACTGCTCAGTGGACATAGCACAGTTGGGATTACCTAAAAGACAAATTGTTATCTGTGCCCATTCTGAAATCGCCTCAGGATCCAGTTGAGAGTTGGTATCTTTTGCTTGCACCGCCAGCTCAAGAGCCTTAGTAATAGGGCCAGAGACGTCGAGACGTTTGTCTTGGCAACCTCTGCTCGATCTTAGGGTCTCTAGCAAACTTTTTAAGGAACGTGGCCATGCTAGGGTCTAGTTCCGGAGTATGAGCCGCCTTGCCTAACAGGGAGGGGTGGGGACACTCAGAGCGCAAGGTATTACGCCCATCCTTGTCAAAACTCTTTAGTAACCTTTCCTGCACATAATGTGCTACTTCCGCACATGGAACCCACTCTATGCTTTGTGGGTGTATGATATTTTCTGGGTCGAAGAATAATTTCTTTTAAAGAAGCGCCTATTCAGTGGTAAGGCAGGTCTTATGTTTGCGTTTAGCGGCTTCTTGGGCTCATCCAGCTCTTGCTCACAATCGGGAGTGTGAGAAGAGGAGGAGTGGGCTGCCTCTGTATGTGGAGCAGAAGGGACTGAAAAGAGCCCAGAGAAATCTAAGGAGACCATGGGTCTGTATTCGTGGTCTTTAAGGACCGATGCTGCTATTTGCGCAAAAATGTCCGCTGAGGAAGTAGGCCCCACTGAGGCTCTCGGGGCAAGGCCCACATCAGAAGTCTGACTGTCCCTAGTCAGTGTCTCAGAAAGGAGTCTCCCCATTAACTCTTGTTGGCCAAACCTCACCAGAAGTTGAGTGAAGGTAATAGAGCCTTTCTAGGAGCCTGATTAACAGAGTCCTGTACATGGTTAACCAGGGCCTGCGCTAGCCTCTCCTCCATCTGGTGTTCATAAGGTGCATCACCCATCTCTTGGAAATATTTATCCTGTTCAGTGTAGTAAGCCATGCTGGTTAAGCAAGAGGATATGGAGCTGAAAGGGGGTGGGGGTAGCCCCAGCAGGTCAAATAAGGAGAAAACTCCTATATGCAATAATAGACCAAAGGTCTCTGTCGGCCCAAATTAAATGGGAGGAAGCGCCTGCTAGAAATTCCCCAAGGGCAAAGCCCTAAATTGTTTTGTGACCTGCTGAGCGTTCTGGGGGATGCTTCACAAGTATAAACGTGTTGCGCACTAGCCGGTCTCTGAGACCTTTCTAAAGTCAGAGATCGTCTCACGTGCATGCGTGCACATCGACATGAAAAGAGGAACAAGTCCTCAACACTTTGACTCACCAAGTGGAGGCAAGAAAAACAGTGTACGATTGTGGAGAGCTGACTGTGGGCGCTCCGTCTGATAAGAGACGTTGCCGACTGGCAGATGCGAACGCTGCCGACCGGAAAAGGGGGATCGATCGGTCTGTGCCTGAACGCGACACTGTAAAAGAACGAGGGGTGCCCTCTAAATGCAAAGCGCTGAGCAATCCCCACTCCATACCTGTAAGTGATACCAATAACACATACAATAAAACACAATATAATATCAAAATATACCTAAATATGAAGAACTTATCTCTGGCTGCAAGCAACAAACAAATAGGAAGGACTGAGGTTACAGAGACATTTATACGGGGAGCAGTCCTGGGATTGGGCATGATATGGACTACGAGTGGTATTGGGAAAAGTCGTTTTTGTGATTTTAATGTAGATTGGCTGCTGCCATTTTCTCAGTAAAGAAAGGGAAAGCATAATTGGAAGTCTCTGGTCCTGACATAGAATTGTGGTCATCAAACTCCATTTAGCAGATGACCTCTTGACTGCAGCCCTTTAACAACGTGCAACGCAATGTGCCAAGCCTCTCTCTCGCATTCCTCTGAGCAGGATCATTTGATTGAAACAAAACAACCATATTGAAAGGTAAGGCATTGATGATAAATAATGAAAAGGTAAGGCATTGATGATGAATAAAATCTTAGAAATTACACAACTTAACCATTTTCTCAAGCAAATGTACAGCAATTTTTTACTGGAAAATATGAAATGCTTTTTATTGTAAACTCCCTTTAATATTTGTATGTGCTGCTTAAGAAAGAGGATGCTAGATTACATCTTCGGCATCAACGTTGGCAGCTTAAAATAACTCTTGACTTGATCCACAACTTTAGGTACGCTCCTATACACGCCACTCAAAATAGTAATTTTTCTGTTTTAGTAAGGGAGTCGCTTAATCATTTGTCTTTTGTTTGCTTCCATGACTAAGGGTCACGTGTACAAAAACGCATTCGATAATAACTGCGGTTGCAAGCGCTTGTGACTCATGGTTGGTATAGTGGTGCATTAGGAGAAATCTGATCTCATCCACGGGAAACCAAAAAATACGAAAGACCGATCAGTGCTATATTTTACAGCTAAACAGGTAGTCACCAGTGCAGTTATCTTGCAGGCACTAGAATCATGATTTGACTGATGGAGCAGGTGCAGTGGCACCAGGCCCAAAAGTTGTCAGACCTCCTGTAAACACCAGATATTGAGACACTTTACTACCAAGCAGGCAGTCACAAGTGCAGTCACCTTGCAGACATTAGAGTCATGATTTGAATTGTCTAGCAGGTGCAGTGGCACCAAGTCCAAAAGTTGTTAGAACTCCCGTGAACACAAGATATTGCTATCTTTTACATCTAAACAGGCAGTCGCAAGTGCAGTTACCTTGTAGGCATTAGGCTATGAATAGTGCAGCAGGTGCCATTGCACCATGGCCAAAAGCTCTAGGAACCCCGCTAAACACAAGTCAAGTTATTTTGCAGGCACTAAAGTCATGATTTGAATGGTGCAGCAGGTGCAGTGGCACTGGAGCCAACAGTTGCCATAACTCCTCTAAACACCAAATATTTCTATATTTTAGTACTAAATAGGCAGTCACAATTATGGTTACCTTGCAGTTAAAATGGGCATGATTTGAATGATGAATGAATCAGTGGCACTCTACTAACTACATATTAGTATATTCTAATACAATGCTATATTAAATAAGGTGCATATTATAAGTTTGAAATCCTGGAATATTAATTCAATGTTAATCACAACCCATTAACTGTTTATCAAATATGAAACAAACATTATTATAACCTTTTCCTAATATTTAAAATCCAGTTAGATAGCAAGATAGAATGCAGAAGAAACAAGCATTTGCAATCCAATAGGTCTTGCATTTTCTTTAGTTAGAGCTATTGGAATTGTAAATTCAGAACGGAACGTTTCTTGCCACATAAATTGGTCAACCCTATCTCATAATTTCCTCTTTTCCTGCCATGTGTCGGTGGTCACTGGCAGCTACTGACATCAGAAATCCCAAGCCCTTGAGAAGATGAATGCACTACCTCGCTTTCTGTAAATGTCTGAACAGAAATTGGAAAATAAGGCTGGAAAAGTATTTTATATTTATTTTAACAGAATGAAAAGTCTTGCAAGCATTCCTACCTCACATTTCAAGGAGCAGAGCCCCCTGAGAAGATTTATGGTCCAAATAAAGGAGATAAGCAATGCCCTTTGTGTGATGTCCTGAGTGTTGGCAGGGAGGGGCCCTGAAGAGAGAGACTCGAGGATGCAGGGATAAGCAAGTTTCACATCATTGCTTTTAGGTTTATCTACATTTTACCAGAAAGGGCATATTGTGGTTTTTCTGAGCAGTGAGCTAAACGACCCTGTGTTTCTTTTGTAAAATAGGCTTATTTTAGGAACCAGAGGTAAACGAGGACAGCACTGGAATAAAGCCAAAACAAATTTTAGCCACATGCGAGGAACGGAATGCTGCAACAAGGCTCAACAGTTTAAAAAAACCTCTGTGAGGAGAAAGGATTGCGGCTTGGATTAAAGGGAAAACTGAAACCAGACGGGGGGGAGGGGCCATCACATGCTGGAGGAAGTGTGACGTAGTCTGATGGCCAACAAAAATGTTCTCTTAGTAAATGCTCCCTGGGCGGGAACTTAGCACGGAAAGGAGGGACATTTAGCACAATGCACCAATAAAAGTGAAGGATTTAAGACAAGCACAACAAAGAATGAATGGCAGGAGTGGGCATGGTTAAAGCCCACCCGCAGAGACAGCACATGCACTGCCTAGGCTCGACCTAAAAAGTACGTGGTCAATGAAGGAGCACGTTTCTAAGGGTGGCGAAGTATCCAATAAATATCCTTTGATATGTGGTTCACATGTTTGACTGGTGGCCAAGAAGTGTCAAAAAACAAAATACACAATAGAATCATAATTTAATGGACATTTTAACCACCTAATCCATGAAACAAAGTCCCACAGAATGCCACATTTGATTCAGGCCAAACTTGGGTGTGAAGGAAAGTTTCTTGTAGTATGCTCAGTGTCAAACCTTGACAAAACATTCAAGCAATGCGGTAAAGATTTCTAAAACATATAACATTTTAAAATAAATCAGACTGCACGTTCTCTATTTACACTAGTAGTTGCCAGAGCAGCAGAAATAGGAGGATTGTGAGGGCAATGTAAATTACTTGTAACGCCCTACCTTACATTTAACTCTCTACTTTGCATTTAACTCCCTACCTTACATTTAACCCCCTACATTACATTTGACTCCCTACCTTACATTTAACTCCCTACCAGTTCTTACTCCCCATAATTCACCCTGATTTAGGACACAAAGTAAAAAGGTTTGGACTTTTAATAAGTGGACATGTTTTTTCATTGATTGATGAGTTTGTGTGGATAGGTGAGTGGATGGATATGGGGAAGACTCATTGGGATAAGGATGTAAAAAGATAAGTGATTGTTTTCTGTGTATGTATTCATCCATTGATGCATCTGCGCAGCCATCGTTCCATACTGACATCCATGAATTCATTGATCCATAAATTCTTCTAACCATTCATTCTAGCATTTGCCCTGTCACCCTCATACCAGGGCACATTTGACAATTAATGAAGAACCCCTCTTACTTATGGGGAAAAGCCTGATGTAGTGAGAGGATGATGTTGCATCCCTTATCCTTTGGAAAATCTCCAAATGTTTCTCCAGAGCCTACTTTCCTCTAATCCCATATCATGATGTCATGATGGCATGAATGATTTATTATTACTAAAGATTGGCCTGTGAAGTGCTTATATTCCTTTTGGATCATGGTGTTGCCAGCTTTACCACTAACCCTGCTGATTGCCAGAAACCTATGTTCCAAGCATTAAAGCAACGATTATAAAAAATACTTCAATGGGTCAGCGTCTAACATTCGGAGTATTTTCATTTTGTTATCAGTTTGTTGGGTCTGTAACATTTTAGTGGGCAACAAAAAGAAAGATGATGTCACATCAAATGCAGGATAACAATAAAACAATGACTTTTCATCTCCCACTCACATGTTGTAATCTTTTGGTAAGGAAAGGTATCACTGAAGAACATCTTTAAAAAAAAATCTTTTTATTAAGCAATGAAACAGCCATTGCACAATGTAGCATGTCGCAATAAAGAACATAGCCGGTAACAGCCACTCAGAGACAGAATACAGTTTGTGGCAGTCCTCCAAGATGTCGTTTTCCGATTGGGAATCACCCAAGTAAAGCAATCAAATACAGTTGATCCGCTGATCCTCCACCCACCCATAGGATCCCACCTAGAGAATCACTCCTTGTTCCTGTAGGCTTCCCACCCTCCCCAGATTTTCTCCCACTTTTTCGGGCAACCCCTGCTTTGGTAAATTACTCTCTCTGCACCCCGGCACCAGTCCAGATCGGTATGTCTTTCCTGTACACTGGGCAGAGATTCAGCTCCCCACATTTGCGCCGTATTGCTCTTCGCCACCGCTGCCGCTATGGCCAACCACAAACCCTGGTAGTTCGGCCAGGAATCTTCTCCTTCTATGTTGAGTAGAAACAACTTAGGATCCAACAGGACCTCTTTCCGAAGCGATCAAGCCGACGCCCTGGAGATCCCCTGCCAGTAAACCTGTATCACAAGGAATGCCCATATATTGTGATAGAAGGTGCCTTACTGCCCACAGCCTCTCAAACATTGCGGAGTCTGTGCCTTGCTTATCTTGCATAACACAATCCTGGAATAATATGTCCTGTGTAGAAGCCGCAGCTGGATCGACCTGAACCGGGCCCTAATCGCCACCACCCATGGACTCTGCATCACCTCCACCCCATATTCATCGTCCAGTGCTCCCAGGTCCGCCTCCCATTTGGCACGTAAGGGTATCATTGGGTTTGGGGATTTGCACAATAATTTCTTGTACATCAGAGATATGGCCTTTTCTTTCAAGGGTTCCACCAAGGAAAAATGCTCCTCCCATGCTGTGCCAGAATCTACACCCCGTATCAAGGAATCTTGCCGGATCCACACCGCTAAGGGGTCAAGCACCAGCGCGAACAGGATAGGTGAGAGTGGGCACCCCTGTTGGGTGCATCTATGTAGAACAAAGGGCCGTGAAAGCGCGGCATTAACTCGCACCTGGGCCACCGGATCTCGGTACAACAGTCTGATCCAGTCTAGGAACTATGGCCCCACACCAAACCTCTCGAGAGTGGCAAAAATGTAGGGCAATTCCATGCTTTCAAAAGTCATCTTGGCATCCAGCGACAGGAGTGCCGCCCGCTCACTGGTCTGGCTTTGTGTCACATGTAGGACCCCGTTTACTCTCCACAGATTCAGGCGTGTGCATCCTGATGGCATTGGTGGATTCGGACTCCGTTTGGTCAGAGTGGATCAACTTTACAATAATTGCACGCAAAGTGGTTGCCAAGACCTTCGCCAAGACATTAACCTCCATATTAAGAAGGGAGGTGGGCCTATAAGAGGCACATTCTTCTGGGGGCCTACCTTTTTTCGGAATCACAACAATGGTTGCGGTCCTCTTATCCACCGGCAGCCGCCCCACCCCCCCTCACCTCCTGGAACATTGCCAACATGTGTTTGGCTACCTTGCTTCGCATGCACTTAAACAGCTCTGCTGGGAGTCCATTTGGTCCTGCTGCCATACCTGTTTGCAATACCCGTAACGCCGAGACAACCTCATCCTTGGTTAACTCAGCATCTAATGCTCCTCTTTCTTGTTCTAAAAGCTCAGGCAGTGGTATGTCGAACAGAAGGTCCTGCAGTCCTCCCCGGACAACTGTGTGTCGCCGAGACATAGACTCCCTCATAGTATTAAGCGAAGGCTACCGCTATATCCTCATTTGACCTGTGGGGGCACCCTCTTTGTTCCAAATCTCCCTGACCGATGATCGTTCATGGTCCCTCCTGTCCAACAAAGCCAGTAGCATATTGGCGTTATCAGCCACATTACATAATCGGCGCTGGAATGCCAATGCATAAGCCTGCGCATGTTGTTAGGCTAGTGTATGCAGTTCTTGCTGCTTTAGGCCCAGTTGGTATAGAAGACCACCTTCCACCTCCCCCTCCGTGTGATAGCAGGCCTCAAGGACCACAATTTCTTGCTCCAATCCCGCGCTGTGTAAGTTACATTCCTTTTTCTATCAAAGCAAATTGTGCATGTCCCCTAATTACAGTTCTAAATGCCTCCCACAAGACACATGCAGAGTCCACAGACCCCAGATTTTCCTCAAAGTATTGCGTCCAGTCCGGGTGGCAGGCATTGGGACCGCGTGGGCCCCAGCAGCGTGACTCCCACCGGGGAGTAATCTGAAATCCCTCTCAGGTAATGCGTGGCCTCCCTAAACCTCCCAGTTTGTGCCTGCGTGGTAAGTAGGTAGTCCAGCCTCGACGAGCTACCTTGGGGCAAGGAGGAATAAGTAAATTGCCTCTTCCCTGAGTTGTGTTCCCTCCACAGGTCCAGTAGGCCAAATGAGTCCAAAAAAGACTGCATCCTCACTGAAACATCCGGTACCCTCGCGCATGAGACTCTGTCTAACCCTGGGCCAACCATAAGATTCATATCGCCTCCCAATATCAGTAGTCATGTCGGGAGGCCCACCAACGGTGCCCCTAGATCCACCAGAGTAGATCCCTGCAGTCTCAGCGGGGCATAAACTGAACATATGTTGAGTGTGTGTCCCTCCCAGTCCACTGAGACCGCCACATACCGCCCCAATGTGTCCCACCAGGTGTGAGTCAGAATGAATGGTATAGATTTTTTAAGCAGGATGCCTACTCCCTTCGAGTCCACTTTGTAACCTGCATGCGCAACTAGGTGCTAGCCAGAGCTGTCTAGGGCCTTCTATTGATTCCCTTTAAGATGTGTTTCCTGTAACAGGGTAAGGTCTGGGCTCACTGAAGAACATCTTTAACAATAAGTAACAAGAAAGACAAACACCTGAAGGCTCACCCACCCCATCCTACCTTTATTTCGCGACTACCTGCACTAGTGTCTCAATTTCAGCATGCAAGGGATTTGTCTTATTTCGTACAAAATAAGGCTCTTATTTAAGTTCTTGCGCTCTTTAGCGCCCACCCATCGCCACCATGTGTGCGCACGTATTTAAATTACAGCGCACCATGGCGCATGGGAGGGGGCTATTGCGGATTTTTTTTACACTATTGATACACTCTGCATGAGTAGCGCCAACATTTTGCAGAGTACATAGGGACCATTGTATTAATTGGCATGCCCCCTTTTAGCGCCTGCTCTGACTATGCGTTAAAAGTGCCAAAACAAATGACATCGTTAGGATGGAGCTAGTGGCTCTTAAATCAGGCAAGAAAACGGATGCAGATCAGTTTTCAATACATTTATTGAAAAGACTGCAATGTACTGTAAAATACATGAGCTGCAATCATTAAGCTAAGGACAAGAGACAAAATCAGGATTGTGAGAATTAGCAATGTGAATATGAACAATCCCAACATTTTGCAATAGACATGAATATATAAATTTCTCCCTAAAGCGTACTTTCTACCCTAAAGAGAGCAAGGCTTTTCAATGAGAAGCACCCTAACCCCGTTACCTTAGAGCAAGGTTGGCCTCCAGCCTCGAAATCAGGCAGTGTAGAGACACAATGGCTTAGGTCTGCTGCAAAGAGATGTGCAGTATGAATGTAATACCCTGGGTGAAACCCCTTCTAATGTCTTTGGTCCAACAGAGTGTTTGTATAAGGCCCATGTTATTGCCCGTGCAGACATCCTGACGTAGGCATGTACTTAGGCGTTATATTGTATGCTCAAACTTGGATCAGCAATATCATAACAAAAATGCCTGAAATGTTCACATGCTTTTCTTGTCTAACGTGAAGTAAAAGGACATGATGATGATCCAATACGTACATTACTGATAATGACACTTTCACGGAATGGCAACTGATTATAAACTAAAAACATTTCTTGTAAAATGCAAGATCTGCAAATATAGCTAAAATGAATAAAAATGAAAAACAGGGCATGTTTATCTAAATAAAAGGACACAGGTCTGCAAGCCAAAGCTAAGCTAAACTCCCATGCCCAAGCAACTAAAATGAATCCACGACAACACCTTCCTGCACAAAAACAATCCTCAGAGGCATTTTCCTCTTTCCATGTGTGCTGCAGAATGCAGCTTTGCGTGGCCTAATAAATCTCACTTAAGCCTGTGCGTTTCTTTGTGCCGCCCTGCGTGATGCAATGACAATGCAAGAGCTTAGTATGTCTGGGCCTGGGTGTCTTCTGTTAGAGAAAGTGAACGGCTGTAGGTATAAGCAGTCAACAGCTTGTAACATGCACTGGGTGCCTCTTCTAAGATATACATAGAAGCGCCAGTGAGAGGCACTGTGTTGCCTCTGTAATAGGCCATCTGGAGGTCGTGTAATAGACACTGGATGGCTCTTGTTACTGGCGTTAGGTGGCTCTAGGAACAAGCAGTTGGTGGTTCTATTTACAGTTACTGGTTGGCAGTACTGGGCAGTGTGGATTGTACTAATAGACCCTCAGACTGCGTGATATGGCAGGTTTTGGTGAAGGTAATATTACACTTGTGTTTACCAATCTGATTTGGAAAGGCCAAGGGTGGCTCTTCTAATAGGCCCTGGGTGTCTCTAGTAATAATCACTGATTGACACTTGCAATCGGTACTGGGCAGCTCTAGTAATAAGCACTGGGTGCCTTTAGTAACAAGCTCTTGTTGACACTTGCAAGAGGCACTGGGAGGCTCTAGTTATAGGCAATGTCTGCTGTGGTGAGAGGCACCGAGGGCCTTGTGTAATAGGCACTGGGCAGCTCTTGTAATAGGCACTGACTGGGTCTTGTAACAAGCACTGGTTGACACATCCTGTAGGCATTAGGTAGCACTTGTAATAGGCACTTTATGGCCTTTGTAACAAACACTGGTTAACACTTCCAGTAGAGACTAGGAAACTCGAAACAGTCCCTGTTGCTGTGGAAGGTACAGACAAAGGGTAGCTCATTCTTTTAATAGGCACTGGGCTCTGGGCGAGATGAGATTATTGGGAGGATGCCATCACACCTGCGCTTACTTGATGTGCCTTGGGATGTTGTAACCTTACTGGGACAGGGACTAGGCTTAAAGAACTCTTCTACCCCCATTCTCTGCCTTATAGGTGCATTCGACCTCTCTCCTGTAGCCCTGTCTGCTAGTGAGGTGAGAGGAAGCACACAAGTCACCGACTGGCACTGCCCCTCTGGGTCATGGCACAGCACATGGCACAGCACAGCTCTCTGGGATGATGCAGGGTTAGGTTGTTACTGTGCAGCAGCTGCAGTGCCACCCCATGCAGAATTAAAGAGAAGGTTCCACTTACATGTTCTGCATGCACCCTGTAGCCAGCACAGATGCAAATACATATTGTGTATAACATCAGTAATAGACATCAATGCACTTACATGTTCTCTATGCAGCCTGTAGTCAGCACTGATGCAGTTACATATAGTATATAACATCAGTAATAGACATCGATGCACTTAAATGTTCTGCATGCAGCCTGTAACCAGCACAGATGCAGATACATATTGTGTATAATGTCAGTAATAGACATCGATGCACTTACATGTTCTGTATGCAGCCTGTAGTCAGCACTGATGCAGTTACATATAGTATATAGATTTCATATACTATATGATGTGAGTAATAGGTACAGATGCACTTACATGTTCTGTATGCAGCTTGTAGCCAGCACAGGTGCAGTTTCAAATAGTATGTGATGTCAGTAATTGGTACCAAGGCACGTACATGTTCTGTATGCAGCCTGTAGTCAACACTGATGCAATTAAATTTATAATGTGAAGTCTGTAATAGGTACCGATACATGTTCTGTATCCAGTCTGTAATCAGCACTGATGCAGTTACTTATGGAATATGACATCAATAATAGGTACCAGTGCACTTACATGTTCTGTATGCAGCCTATAGTCTGCACTGATGCAGTTACATCTAGTATATGAAGTCAGTAATAAACACTGGTAAATGTTCTGTATACAGTCTGTAGTTCACACCAATGCAGTTGCTTATAGCATAGGAGTCAGTAATAGGCATCAATCCATGTTCTGTATGCAGTCTGTAGTTGGCATCAAAGCTATTTGTTATAGTATATGAGTCATTAATAGGCATTGACGCACTTACGTACTATGTATGCTGTAGGAAAATGGCTCCCTGTTGCAGTTACCCCCCACTTTTTGCCTGATATTGATGCTGACTTCACTGAGAAGTGTGCTGAGACCCTGCTAACCAGGCCCTAGCACCAGTGTTCTTTCACTAAAAATGTACCATTGTTTCCACAATTGGCATACCCCTGGCACACAGATAAGTCCCTTGTAGAAGGTACCAGTGGTACCAAGGGCCCTGTGACCAGGGAAGGTCCCTAAGGGCTGTAGCATGTGTTGTGCCACCCTAAGGGACGCCTTACCTAACACATGCACACTGCCATTGCAGATTGTGTGTGTTGGTGGGGAGAAAAAGGCAAAGTCGACATGGCATCCCCCTCAGGATGCCATGCACACAAAATACTGCCTGTGGCATAGGTAAGTCACCCCTTTAGAAGGACTTACAACCCTAAGGCAGGGTGCACTATACCACAGGTGAGGGCATAGCTGCATGAGCAATATACCCCTACAGCGTCTAAGTCTGTTCCTGGACATTGTAAGTACAGTGTGGCATAGTAAGTATATGGTCTGGGAGTTGGTAGAAACAAAGTCCACAACTCCATTATGGCTACCCTAAATACTGGGACGTTTGGTATCAAACTTCTCAGAATAAGAAACCCACACTGATGCCAGTGTTGGATGTATTACAAAATGCACACAGAGGGCATCTTAGAAGATGCCCCCTGTATTTTACCCAATCCTTCAGTGCAGGACTGACTGGTCTGTGCCAGCCTGCCACTGAGACGAGTTTCTGACCCCCTGGGGTGCGAGCCTTTGTGTTCTCTGAGGCCAGAACCAAAGCCTGCACTGGGTGAAGGTGCTTAACACCTCCCCCCTGAAAGGAACTGTAACACCTAGCAGTGAGCCTCAAAGGCTCAGGCTTCGTGTTGCAATGCCCCAGGACACTCCAGCTAGTGGAGATGCCCGCCCCGTGGACACAGCCCCCACTTTTGGCGGCAAGTCCAGAGGAGATAATGAGAAAAACAAGGAGGAGTCACCCACCAGTCAGGACAGTCCCTAAGGTGTCCTGAGCTGAGGTGACCCCTGCCTTAAGAAATCCTCCATCTTGGTTTTGGAGGATTCCCCCAATAGGAATAGAGATGTGGCTCCCTCCCTTCAGGGAGGAGGCACAAAGAGGGTGTAGTCACCCTCCAGGACAGGAGCCATTGGCTACTGCCCCCCAGGCCTAAACACACCCCTAAATTGAGTATTTAGGGGCGACCCTGAACCCAGGAAATTAGATTCCTGCAACCTGAAGAAAGAAGAAGGACTGCTGACTTGAAAGCCCCACAGAGACGACAGAGACACCAACTGACTTGGCCCAAGCCCTACCGGCCTATCTCTAGACTCAAAGAACCTGCACAGCGACGCATCCAGTGGGACCAGCGGCCTCTGACGACTCAGAGGACTGCCATGCACCCAAAGAACCAAGGACCTCCCGAGAACAGCGGTACTGTTCAGAAACTGCAACAATTTTGCAACTTTTAAACAACTTTAAAGAGACTCTCACTTCCCGCCAGAAGCCTGAGTCTTCACACTCTGCACCCGACACCCCCGGCTCGAGTCCAGGACAACCAACACCGCAGAAAGGACACCCAGGTGACTCCAACGACGTGGACACCCTGAGTCAACCCCCATGCGCCCCCACTGCAACACCTGCAGAGAGGATCCAGAGACTCCCCCTGACTGCGACTGCCTGGTAACAAAGGAACCCGACGCCTGGACCAAGCACTGAGCAGTGAGCCTCAAAGGCTCAGGCTTCGTGTTGCAATGCCCCAGGACACTCCAGCTAGTGGAAATGCCCGCCCCCTGGACACAGCCCCCACTTTTGGCGGCAAGTCCAGAGGAGATAATGAGAAAAACAAGGAGGAGTCACCCACCAGTCAGGACAGTCCCTAAGGTGTCCTGAGCTGAGGTGACCCCTGCCTTAAGAAATCCTCCATCTTGGTTTTGGAGGATTCCCCCAATAGGAATAGAGATGTTCCTCCCTCCCCTCAGGAAGGAGGCACAAAGAGGGTGTAGTCACCCTCCAGGACAGGAGCCATTGGCTACTGCCCCCCAGGCCTAAACACACCCCTAAATTGAGTATTTAGGGGCGACCCTGAACCCAGGAAATTAGATTCCTGCAACCTGAAGAAAGAAGAAGGACTGCTGACTTGAAAGCCCCACAGAGACGACAGAGACACCAACTGACTTGGCCCAAGCCCTACCGGCCTATCTCTAGACTCAAAGAACCTGCACAGCGACGCATCCAGTGGGACCAGCGGCCTCTGACGACTCAGAGGACTGCCATGCACCCAAAGAACCAAGGACCTCCCGAGAACAGCGGTACTGTTCAGAAACTGCAACAATTTTGCAACTTTTAAACAACTTTAAAGAGACTCTCACTTCCCGCCAGAAGCCTGAGTCTTCACACTCTGCACCCGACACCCCCGGCTTGAGTCCAGGACAACCAACACCGCAGAAAGGACACCCAGGTGACTCCAACGACGTGGACACCCTGAATCAACCCCCATGCGCCCCCACTGCAACACCTGCAGAGAGGATCCAGAGACTCCCCCTGACTGCGACTGCCTGGTAACAAAGGAACCCGACGCCTGGACCAATCACTGCACCGCAGCCCCCAGGACTGATAGGAACCTCCTACCGAGCAGGCGGCCCTCATCCTAGCCCAGTCGGTGGCTGGCCTGAGAAGCCCCCCTGTACCCTGCCTGCATCGCCTAAGTGACCCCCCGGTCCCTCCATTCCTTTCTATAGCAAACCCGACACCTACTTTGCCTACTGCACCCGGCTGCCCCTGTGCTGCTTAGAGTGTGTTTTGTGGGCTTGTGTGTCCCCCCCCCCCAGTGCTCTACAAAACCCCCCTGGTCTGCTCCCCAAGGACGCAGGTACTTACCTGTAAGCAGACTAGGACCAGAGCACCCCTGTCCTTCATACGCGCCTATGTGTTTTGGGCCCTCCTTTGACCTCTGCAACTGACCGGCCCTGTGTTGCTGGTGCTGTGGCTTTGGGGTTGCCTTGAACCCCCAAAGGTGGGCTGCCTATGCCCAGGAGACTGACTGTGTAAGTGCTTTACTTACCTGAGAAACCTAACTAAACTTACCTCCCCCAGGAACTGTTGATTTTTGCACTGTGTCCACTTTTAATATAGCTTATTGCCATTTTAACCAAAACTGTGTGCTACTGTTTTAAATTAAAGTTATTTACTTACCTGTGTGAAGTACCTTGCATTTTATGTACTTACCTCAAATCTTGAATCTTGTGATTCTAAAATAAATTAAGAAAAAACAAAATTCTATAGAAAAACCTACTGGCCTGGAGTTAAGTCTTTGAGTATGTGTTCCTCATTTATTGCCTGTGTGTGTACAACAAATGCTTAACACTACCTTCTGATAAGCCTACTGCTCGACCACACTGCCACACAATAGAGCATTAGAATTATCTAATTTTGCCACTATCAACCTCTAATGGGAACCCTTGGACTCTCTGCACACTATCTCTCACTTTGAGATAGTATATACAGAGCCAACTTCCTACATATGCACTTTGTTGTGGCACCAATGCAGTTTCTAATATCATATAACCATAATAGGAATAAATTCACTTACATGCACTCTGTAGTCAGCATCAATGCAGTTTCTTATATCCTATAACTAAATAGGAACCAATGCACTTACATGTTCATATGAAGTCTCTAGTCAGCACCGATGGAGTTACATCTAGTATATATGAAGTAAGGTATAGGGATTGATACATGTTATGTCTCCAGTCTAGTCGGCACCAATATAGTTACTTATAGCATATTAGCCATTAATAAGCACTGACACACTTACGTGCTTTTTATTCACTTTGTAGTCCGCACCAATGCAGTTTCTTTATCATATAACCATAATAGGAATCAATGCACTTGCATGCACTCTGTTGTCGCGTGGGCTCTCATTATCCTAAATGAGACTACTGGATTTCTAGGCAGCAGGATCGATAACGGTGTGGGGGACTGAGTCTGACCCACGTGTAAGGAACTCTGTCACCCTAAATCCGGTTGTTGCTCCGGCTAACTAGCAGTGCCTCATTTCTCCTATGGGGAAGAGATGATTGGGCAGCCGAGCGCATGACATCTTTGGAACTTCTCAGGGAAGTCGTGGTCACTCAGATCCAAACCAACTCTCTCATTCACAATATGGTCTCATATACAAATGACAAAGACAGTATAAGTTTTATATAATGTTTTAATAAAACGACTGTATTTTAGATAATAAGGCGTGAGCCGCAATAACCAGAACAATACAACATAGTAGGATTGATATAGTCACCAGGAAAGTAAAACATAAGAATAAAGCTATCATATTTCCTAACAGTTTCTACTCTCCCTCTGCTTGTTCTATTTAGAGCACAGCATGTTAAGCTTCTAGCTTGCCTTTCTGAATCACTAGGGAGACATACGCCCTCATACCTGAGCAAAGGCCTGTGATCTGGTTCAGCACCTGCAACGAGGCAGTCAGCGTCTAGTTGTGGTTCCCTGGTCGGAATCTCCCTCTTGCATGTATTGGGACAAGGAAGTGATTTTATAACTAACATGTCATCGTGATCACAAAATGTCCCTACGCAGGAATGCCAAATCTAAACTCCTACCACGTCTATTGGCAATGTACCAGACTGTATCCTTGACTGAAGCACAGAGTGAATATGTTATGAAGAACTCCAGTGCTGAAGTAGGCAAAACAGTGTGATATGAATAAAAAACAACACCGTAGAACTGGCTATTTTGTAAAATAACAGTACGAAGCCTAATAAAAAGCATTTAGAGTAAAGTGCACAGAGGCTCTAAGCTGTTAGCAAATGAATAAAATACATTTAGGGCAAAGTGCACAAAGGCCTAAAGCCTGAAGCTAATGCGCAAAATATACGTAAAACTAACCACACTACACTGTAGTCGGCACTAATGCAGTTTCTTCTATCATATAACTAAATAGGAACCAATGCACTTATGAGTTCTTATGCAGTGTGTAGTCAGCATCGATGTAGGTATATATATAGAATGTGAAGAAAGGTATAGGCACTGGTTCATGTTGTGTCTCCAGTCTAGTCGGCACCAATGCAGTTACTCATAGCACATGATGTGAGTAATAGGGACCGATGCACTCACATGCTCTGTCTGCAGTCTGTATTTGGTACTGATGGAGTTACATATAACATCAGCAATAGGTACGTATGTTTTTACATGTTCTATAAACAGTCTGTTGTCAGCACCAATGCTATTACATATCTTATGTGACATCAGAATATCGTTACCTGTTCTGCATGCAGTTTTTTGGTCCTGACACTGGTGCCTATTCTGCATACAGTCTGTTTATCGGTTCTGAATGCAGTCTACTAGTACTGATAAAGTTACTATTCTGCATTCAGTCTGTTAACACTGACACTGTTACCTGTTCTGCATGCATTGTGTTAGAACTGATACAATTGCCTGGTCTGCATGCAGTCTGTTAGAACTGATACCATTACCGAATCTGCATGCAGTCTGTTAGTGCTGATACCATTACTGCTTATGCATTCAGTCTGTTGGAACAGATACCATTACTGGTTCTGCATGCAATCAGTTAGAACTAATACCGTTACCTGTTCTGCATGCAGTCTCTTAGAACCGATACCATTACTGGTTCTGCAGGCAGTCTGTTAGAACTGATATCATTGCCTGTTTTGCATGCAGTCTGTTTGAACCGATACCATTATGTCTAATAGCTCTGATACTGTTACCTATTCTACGTGCAGTCTATTAGAACTGATACCATTACTGGTTCTGCATGCAGTCTGTTAGAGCTGATACCGTTGCTGGTTCCTCATGCTGTCTGTTGGAACTGATGCCTTTGCCTGTTCTGCATTCAGTCTGTTAGAACTGATATTACCTGTTCTGCATGCAGTCTGCTAGAAATGATGCCAGTCTGTCAGAACTGATTCCATTACAGGTTCTGCATGCAGTCTGTTAGAACTGATTCCATTACTTGTTCTGCATGGATCCTGTTACTACAGGTGCAGAAATGGTTCTGCATACAAACTGTTCCTAATGCAGACTGTTAGCACTGATACTGTTACCAGTTCTGCTTTCAGTCTGTTTGCACTGATTCTGTTACTTGTTCTGCATACATTCTGTTTACCTGTTCCCTAATGCAGTCTCTTGGCACTTATGCAGTTATCTGTTCTGCATGCAACCTGTTTGCAATGATACAGTTACTTCTTGTCCATTCAGTCTGTTTGCACTGACACAGTCACTGTGCTGTATACAGTCTATGTCAGCGCCGGTGCAGGCAGGTACCTGTAGTCAGTGCAGTCTGTATAAGGTAAACAATACCTTTGACTGTTCTGCCTCGAGCCTGCAACTGGGACTGAAGTTGGTACTTGTAGTACATGAAGTTTGTAATTGGCACTGCTGCACTTACCTGTTTTCTATTGTAAAAAAATTGGGTTAATGGTTGAGGGGGTAGAACCCTATTCAAGCAGAAACCACAATCCTTGTCAGGATGAAGTCACAAGCAAAACCTAAACTAACCTCTGCTCAGCCCGTGGGTAGCTTGGCACAAAGCCCTCAGGTGTAACCCAGAGGCAATGTTTAAAGTAGTTATGCAACACTTCAAACAGTAACATAGTGAAGACACACCACAAAAGGATCTCATGCCAGTGTTAGGAAAACAGAGCTGAATTTAACAAATGAAAAAGACCAAAATGACAAAAATCCAATCAGTAGAACTGGAGATATGCAATTTTAAAGATTTCAGTCAAAATAGCACCAAAAGGCACAAAGCACCAATTGTAGATATCTGGTCACTCGGGACCAAGACAAACTCACAAATTCTGACCAATTGAGCACGGGTGGGCTACAGGGACCCCTTTTGTGGAGTGATGTGAGGTCCTGCATCATCAAAGTGTTGCACAGCCGGGGCGACGTGTCGGTTCTAAGAACTGCGAAGCTGTGGTGCAAGGTCCTGTATCATCATTGAGGATCCTGTTGATGAACGTTTTGCTATATGAGAACTTGTGTCTGTGAGTCGTCGCGCAGCAGTGGTTCGATGCAGGCTGTGAAGTTGATGCAGAGTTCTTGCGCTCCGACAATGCTCGCAGCAGAGGAAATGCCCCGGTTCTGCTAAGGATTTTGCATCACAGTAGACAAGAAGTGTTGGTTCTGCTGGATCCACAGATGGGCGTGCAGAACACCTTCTGTCCAACTCTGGGGTGGCACCACTTGGCAGGGTTGGACTTCACCAATGGCAGGTCCATGTGCAGAGTCAAGGTAGTAGGAGCCTCTGTCCCTGAGGCTCTAGTCAGGAAGCCAGTCAACTAGCCCATGGAGTCACTCTGATATCCTAGGTTCAACAGATGCAGGTCCAGTCCTCACCCAGGCAGGAGGGCATCAGGCAGCAAGTATGCACAGCAAAGTAACAGTCCTTCAGAGCAGCAGTGTACCAGAGTGGCAGTCCTTTTAACAACACAGTAGTCCTCCTTCCTGGCAGAGTCTGTTCACTTCCAGCAATGTACTCAAGAGCTGATGTTTAAGGTTCAATATTTATTCCTGGACCTTCCTTTAAAGTGGGAGAAGCTTCTAAAGGTTTCCCTTTGAAGTCCACAGGCTTCCTTACTTCCCTGCCCTGGCACCAGACTAACTACATGGGGTATGCAGCCCTGTGGTGGAGGCAGGACACAGCCTATTTTAGTGCAAGTAGTGCTGGGCTAAGCTCCGCCCTCACATCCTGGCAGTAGTGGCTCATCCTAAGCTCTCTATTGTGTGTGGCTGTGTAGGAGAAATACACAAAGCCCAACTGTCAGCTACACCCAGTCATGCGACTTAGAGACAGGCTACAAGCACCAAATAGCTACGGTAAGAAAATGCCAGCTTTCTAAAAAAATCCTACCTTACCATAAGAGAGGATTTTTCATTCCTGTTCCAAAGACACCAAACATGAACTAATCACCCTTCCCCAGTTGCAACTTTACAAATGTAATAAAGGAACTCCAATGTTATCTTATGGGAGAGGTAGGCCTTGCAGCGAAGAAAAACAAATTTGAGAGTTTTTCACTACCTGGACATGTGAACTTAAAAGTACATGTCCAACCTTTTAAATACACTGGACCCTGTCATCTGGGCTGTCCAGGGCCTACCCTCGGGGTGACTTCCATGTATTAAAAAACAGAAGATTTGGGTTTGGCAAAAGTTTTTTTTAGCCAGGTTGAAAAGGCAGTTTAAAAACTGTACACAGAGGCTGCAATGGCAGGCCTGAGACATGTTTAAATGAATGACACAATAAGTGCTGCAAGCCCAGTAGTTGCATGTAAGCATTAATTTATAGGCCCAGGGTACATAGAGTACCACCTTACTAAGAATTAATACATTATTAAATATGCCAATTGGGGATATGCCAATGTCATCATGTTTTAAGGAATGAGCACATGCACTTTAGCACTGGTTAGCAGGTACTACGGTCAACAAAACGAGATCAGCAACAATAAGAAATGTGAAGGCAAATCATAGGTCCTTAGACATCAAAAATTACATGAAGTAATGTTAATATTTGTCTCTTCTGCTCTTCAAACATTATTACAATAAATACAAATATGTTACCATTTAAATTTCTTTCTTTCTTCAGAGATTCCTTGAAAAGCTGGTGACCCAGAACCGTAAGTAACATGGGGGCCCCTCAGTGCTGAGTGTGAATGTGTACGTGGTTGACAGGTTCTGTCCTGATAGGACTGGAAATGTGCCTTTTCTTCCAGATGATGAACACCACCTGAAGTCAAGACGTTGACATCATCAGCAAAGAGGTGACACGTGCAGTGACACAAACTCACCTACACCCACTTAAAACATAGAGTTGAGACAGGAGTTGTTAGCTACTGCTGTTAGCCATGGAAAAGCTTTGGGATGAACAGTGTGTCCTCCAAGGCAACCATGTTTCTGGCAGATTGTACCTCAACGATGGTTCATAGGCATCCTTCTTTAGCCATGAAAACAACGCAATGAGATAGTTGGAAAATATTTAGTAGTTTAGCAGCTACTCAGGGCAACATAATCCCCAGGCAGTGTAGGAGGCTGCCTGGCTTATAGTGGGTAGCATTGGTACTTACACCTTGTGCCAGGTCCAGTAATCCCTTATTAGTAGAGTGTAGTAGTGTTCTAGCAGCTTAGGTTGATAAAGGTAGTTATAGCAGAGCAGCCAAGGCTGAACTAGGAGACATGCAAAGCTCATGCAATACCACTTATATCATATAGGTACTATATCATAAGAAAGACAATACTCATAGGGCCATAAGTACGAAAGCTTTTTCCCATAGACACAGAATGGGTAATATCCTTTGGTACATCTGGCCCATAGTTACTAAAAATAAAGGTACTTTATTTTAGTGACAATGTGCAAATACATATCTCAGAGGATATACTCCCTTAGGAGGTAAGTAACATACACAAAATATACACAACAAACCAAATCAGGTAAGTAAAACAGTCAGTAAGTAGTGCAAACACTGTAGAATACAATAGGATGCAATTGGCCTAGGGGCAACACAAACCATATACTAAGAAAGTGGAATGCGAACCACAAATTGACCCCTAGGCTAGTGTAGTGTGTAGAGGGTCGCTGGGAGTGTAAGAAAACACTAAGGGTGTAAAAGATACCCCACACCAAGACCATGGAAAGTAGGAGTAAAGTACTACTATTTCCCCAAAAACACACTAAAGTTGTGATAAAGGATTTTGCAAGGGCCACAACAGACTGCAAAGCACTGAAGACGGATTCCTGAACCTGAAGACCTGCAAAGGAAGGGGACAAAAACCAAGAGTCGCTAAAGTGTCCAGCTGGGGCAGGAGCCCACCAAACCCCAGATGAAGGTGCAAAATCAATCAATCAATCATTGGATTTATAAAGCGCTCTACGTACCCGTGAGGGTTTCAAGGCGCTGGGGGGTGAGGAGGGCTGTTGTTACTGATCAAATAGCCAGGCCTTGAGGAGTCTTCTGAAGGTGGGTCTGTCGCAGGTTGGTAGGGAGGCTGTTCCAGGTTTTGGCGGCGAGGTGTGAGAAGGATCTGCCGCCGGAGGTCTTCCTTCAGATGCAGGGAACGGTGGCGAGGGCGAGGTTTGTGGAGCGGAGCTGACGGGTGGGGGTGTAGAAGCTGAGTCTGTTGTTCAGGTAGGCTGGCCCGGTGTCGTGGAGCGCTTTGTGAGCGTGGGTAAGAAGCTTGAAAGTGATCTTCTTGTCCATGGGGAGCCAGTGAAGGTTTCTCAGGTAGTGAGAGATGTGGCTGTGGCGGGGTATGTCGAGGATCAGCCGGGCGGAGGCGTTTTGGATGCGTTGGAGGCGTAGTAGGTCCTTCGCTGGGATGCCTGTGTAGAGTGTGTTGCTGTAGTCTAGCCTGCTGCTGACGAGGGCCTGTGTCACTGTTCTTATTGTTTCTGTCGGGATCCCCTTTTAGATCCTACGGAGAATGCAGAGTGTATTGTAGCAGGAGGAGGAAACTGCGTTGACCTGTTTAGACATGGTGAGGGAGGAGTCGAGTATGAAAATGGCTGCCTCAGGTTGTAAGAAGCTGCAGGTTTTGCAACAACGAAAGGAGGTAGGAAGTTCTTCATGCAGAAGATGTCCCACGGCGTGTAGAGTTGTTTTCTTGGCCAAATACCGCAAACAAGCCTTTCTAGCTGCAAGAGTCAATGTTGGAGAAAAAGGGAGCTGCCCGGGCCCAGGAGGGACCAGGATGTTGTTACTTGGGAGAGAAGACACAGAGGGCCCTCAGCAACGTAGAGAGCCCATGCGCAAGCAGGAAGCACCCCCAGAAGTCCTTGAACACGGGTTCAAAAAGTCTGAACACGGCTGTTGTTTCAACACTGCAAAAAGAGGTCCCACAATACCAAAGATCAACTCAGGGAGCTGAGCATCGCAGGACAGAGTGCTGGGGACCTAGGCTCGGCTGTGCATGCAGGATTTCTTGGAAATGTGCACAGAAGCCCTTGTAGCTGCAGTTCACGCAGTGCACAGGATTACTGTCTGGAGAGGCGAGGCAAGGACTTACCTCCTCCAAATTTGGACAGTTGGACCACTGGACAGTCTGGGTCACTTGGGTCCACCACCTGTGTTGCAGGGGCCATGCTCCTCAGGATGAGAGGGGACCTAGAGTACCGGTGAAGCTGAAGTTTGGTGCCTGCTGAAGCAGGGGGAAGATTCAGTTGACCCACAGGAGATTTCTTTGTGGCTTCCAGTGCAGGGTGAAGGCAGGCAGCCCTCAGAGCATGCACCACCAGGAAACAGTCGAGAAAGCCGGCAGGATTAGGTGCTACAATGTCGCTGGTAGTCTTCTGGCTACTTTGTTGCAGTTTTGCAGCCGTCCTGGAGCAGTCTGCGGTCAATCCTTGGCAGAAGTCGAAGAGAGAAGTGCAGAGGAGTCCTGCTGGATTCTTGCAAGTCGGTACCTGAGGAAAAGCCCACTGGAGAGACCCTAAATAGCCCTCAGAGGAGGATTGGCCACCTAGTCAGGTAAGCACCTATCAGGCGGGGTCTCTGACGTCACCTGCTGGCACTGGCCACTCAGAGGCCTCCAGAGTGCCCTCCCACCTCTGGAAACAAGATGGCAGAGGTCTGGGACACACTGGAGGAGCTCTGGGCACTACCCCTGGGGTGGTGATGGACAGGGGAGTGGTCGCCTCCCTGTCCTTTGTCCAGTTTCGCGCTAGAGCAGGGACTGGGGTTCCCTAAACCGGTGTAGACTGGCTTATGCAAGGAGGGCACCATCTGTGCTCTTCGAAGCATTTCCAGAGGCTGGGAGAGACTACCCCTCCCAAGCCTTTAACATCTATTTCCAAAGAGAGAGGGTGTAACACCCTGCTCCCAGAGGAAATGCTTTGTTCTGTCTCCCTGGGACTGGGATGCCCATACCCCAGGAGGGCAGAACCCTGTCCGTGGGGTGGCAGCAGCGGTAGCTGCAGAGAAAACCCCAGAGAGCTGGTTTGGCAGTACCGGGGGTCCATAGTGGAGCTCTCGGGATGCATGGAATTGGCTCCCCAATACCAGATTTGGCATGGGGGGTCAATTCCATGATCTTAGACATGTTACATGGCCATATTCGGAGTTACCATTGTGAAGCTACATATAGGTATTGACCTATATATAGTGCACATGTGTAATGGTATCCCCGTGCTCACAAAGTCCAGGGAAATGGCCCTGAACTATGTGGGGGCACCTTTGCTAATGCAAGGGTGCCCTCACACTATGTAACCTTGCACCTAACCTTCAGCAAGTGAAGGATAGACATAAAGGTGACTTATAAGTTACTTAAGTGCAGTGAAAATGGCTGTGAAATAACGTGTCCATTATTTCACTCAGGCTGCAGTGGCAGTCCTAAGTAAAGGTTTGTCTGAGCTCCCTATGGGTGGCAAAAGAAATGCTGCAGCCCATAGGGATCTCCTGAAACCCTAATACCCTGGGTACCTAGGTACCATATACTAGGGAATTATATGGGTGTTCCAGTATGCCAATTGAAATTGGTAAAAGTGGTCACTATTCTATAGTGACAATTTTAAAGGCAGAGAGAGCATAACCACTGAGGTTCTGATTAGCAGAGCCTCAGTGACACAGTTAGTCACTACACAGTTATACACATTCAGGCCACAAACTATGAGCACTGGGGTCCTGGCTAGCAGGATCCCAGTGAGGCAGGCAAAAACAAACAGACATACATGTAAAAATGGGGGTAACATGCCAGGCAAGATGGTACTTTCCTACAGGCAGGCCGCAGATGTCACAGGGATACCTACATATCCTCCCAAATAATCACTCAGAAACTGCATTCCATCCTTTCACATGCCCCCCAGACATGCACAACTACCCCAACATGTCACCTTCCCTTCTAGAGCAAGATTAGACAACTGTATGCTGTTGTATAACCACCCCGTAGCAATACAGAAGTGCCCCTGCAGAAATATAGAAGTGCCCCTGGAGTAATACAGAAGTGCCCCTGCAGTAATACAGAAGTGCTCCTGCTGTAATACAGAAGTGCCCCTGCAGTAATACAGAAGTGCACCTGCAGTAATATAGAAGTGCTCCTGCTGTAATACGGACATGCCCCTGCAGTAATACAGATGTGCCCCTCCAGTAATACAGAAGTGCTCCTGCAGTAATATAGAAGCTCTCCTGCTGTAATACGGACATGCCCCTGCAGTAATACAGAAGTTCTCTTTGCAATAATACAGAAGTGTTCCTGCTGTAATACAAAAGTGCTCCTGCAGTTATACATAAGTGCTGCTGCAGTAATACAGAAGTGTCCCTGCTGTAATACAGAAGTGCCCCTGCAGTCATACAGATGTGCTTCTGCAGTAATACAGAAGTGCTCCTGTAGTAATACAGAAGTGCCCTTGCAGTAATACAGAAGTACTCCTGCAGTAATACAGAAGTGCTCCTGCACTAATACAGAAGTGTTCCTGCTGTAATACAGAAGTGACCCTGCAGTAATACAGAAGTGCTGCTGCAGTAATACAGAAGTGCTATTGCTATAATACAAAAGTGCCCCTGCAGTAATACAGAAGTGCTCCTGAAGTAATACAGAAGTGCTCCTGTAGTAATACAGAAGTGCCCTTGCAGTAATACAGAAGTACTCCAGCAGTAATACAGAAGTGTCCCTGCTGTAATACAGAAGTACCCCTGCTGTAATACAGAAGTGCCCCTGCAGTCATACAGATGTGCTCCTGCAGTAATACAGAAGTGCTCCTGCTGTAATGCAGAAGTGCTCCTGAAGTAATACAGATGTGCCCTTGCAGAAATACAGAAGTGCCCTTGCATTAATAGAGAAGTGCCCTTGCAGTAATACAGAAGTGCTCCTGCAGTAATACAGAAGTGCCTTTCCAGTAATACAGAAGTGCCCTTGCAGTAATACAGAAGTACTCCTGCAGTAATACAGAAGTGCCCCTGCAGTCATACTGATGTGCTCCTGCAGTAATACAGAAGTGCTCCTGCTGTAATGCAGAAGTGCTCCTGAAGTAATACGGATGTGCCCTTGCAGAAATACAGAAGTGCCCTTGCAATAATAGAGAAGTGCGCTTGCAGTAATACAGAAGTGCTCCTGCAGTAATACAGAAGTGCCTTTCCAGTAATACAGAAGTGCCCTTGCAGTAATACAGAAGTACTCCTGCAGTAATACAGAAGTGCCCCTGCAGTCATACTGATGTGCTCCTGCAGTAATACAGAAGTGCCCCTGCAGTAATATAGTAGACCCTCTGCAGTAATACAGAAGTGCTCCTGCTGTAATACGGATGTGCCCCTGCAGTAATACAGAAGTGCTCCTTCAGTAATACAGAAGTGCCCCTGCAGTAATACAGAAGTGCTCCTGCAGTAATACAAAAGGGCTCCTGCTGTAATACGGATGTGCTCCTGCAGTAATCCAGAAGGGCCCCTGCTGTAATACGGACGTGCCCCTGAAGTAGTACAGAGGTCTCCTGCACTAATACAGAAGTGCCCCTGCAGTAATACAGAAGTGCTCCTGCAGTAATACAAAAGTGCTTCTTCTGTAATACGGACGTGTCCCTGCTTTAATACAGAAGTGCACCTGCAGTAATACAAAAGTGCTCCTGCTGTAATACAGAAGTGCCCCTGCAGTAATGCAGTAATAAGGAAGTGCTCCTGCTTTAATATGGACATACTTACACCCACTGCATCCCTGGGGCACTTAGACAATATATTTGCCCCTCACTTACAAAAAGACACTTGTCCATTGATAGCGCGCCCAGTCCTTGTAAATTACTTATACTTGGACACGCCGGAGGTCGGTGAACCTTTTGACCGGGTTGAGCTCTCCTCTTCCAAAGAATTTGTCGGATCCCTCAAATCAGTAACCAATGATCATTCATGTTCAATAATCAATAATCAATTTAATAATCGATCAACAAATTAGCTAAACAGAAATCAGTAATTAGACACACCATGACCTTTCAGTCATGAATAACCACACCTGTTTATTCAAAGTTAATGAGTTTATTTCCCTATATTAACAAAACGAACACAACGTAAGTAAGTCTCAAAATCAAATGATACACGTATACGAACATTACTGGCTGTCCATAGCGACGGAAGAAACAGAACCTACGTAAAGCTAGAATAATCACACACTCTGATATAGCTATGCAAATCACTAATAAAAGTAACTGAAATTTACTAATTGTATACATCGGTCAGCATAACGAGATTTTAATTCAGCATGGTGCATTCAAATGAATACGTCAACTAACATCTGATTAGCATTGGCATGTGGGGCTTCATGCAAAATGAATTTAATCAACATAAATTTAGAAAACTTCTAGCTTAGGCTCTGTCAAAAATAAGCAGTTGGTACCTAAGAAGGAAAATACAACGAATAATACATTTATCTTGTTATAATTACCAAATACAATCAGCATTCAAGGTAAGTCTTCATCCTTCAGGTACTGGTTCGATCAGCATGGGGCAGTCTTCAAGGGGGGGCAAAGTTTAAGACAAGTTTTCCTTGCAGCAGCAAGGAAAATGGGGGAGCAAAAGTTATTGTATGGGCAAGGCAAAGTAAAATTAAAGTTAAAGTCTCTAGGGTGAAAATTCTTTAAAGTCTCTCTGGGATAGAGAAAAAGCATCAAAGTGTCATCAAAATGGCTTCTCGAATCTGGCTTCAAAATGGCATCAAAGAAAATGGCTGGCTTCTCTTCGTCCGGTGGGATTAAGTAAGAAAAGTTCCAAATTCTTCAGGTTCTTTCATTGGAGGGTCCATGGGGTGATTTCTCTTTAACCAATGAATAGTGTCTTTTCTCTTAATACTCATCTACACATAAGGTGTCCTTGGAGTTTTGGAACATAAGTAGCAACAAAGTTGCCAATTAATTCTGCATCAGTGTCTTCATTGTCTGCACCTGCAGAAACGGACCTTGCTTCAAAGGGGATGAAAGTTGCCTAACACGCAACCTTGAGATAAGTGTATTAGTCATTCTACTGGAAAAATACAGCTTTTAAAGGTTTAAAACACGTCTTTGTTAATACAAATGAAAACTACGCAGTTAAAATTGAGACCAGGCAACTAGGCCAAAGCCTCTGCTAAATTTAAGCTAAGCATATAACAGTTTAACGAGACAATCATAGAATATAGCTGCAATTATGACACACTAATACATTTTGTCAGTTTTTCATGATTAATTAAGCTTGTTTATACTAATGGCGATCTACTTCATAGGCACATTTTCTACATACATTATTTTTCTTTGCTAAAATCACATTGTCTTATACGATTTTGTTACATGATATATGAATGTTTGTTAGTCTTTCTTTTTCCTGCTTCATCAATCCCTCCTCTGATGACTAATTATGTCATCACATTAAATCTTCCATCACAAATTTTATTTCATTAAAATTCTGTTTTAATAATTTTGCATTTCAATCATTTCCCTTTTCCTTTTTACTCCCTTTGATTTTTCCCTGTATAATTTTACCATTTCTTTTTGTTCTTTTCAATTCTTCTCTTGTTTCTTGATTTCAATATTTTAATAGCTTTCCATATTCCCCAAATACCTATTAAGCAAATTAGTATTATTAATATTCCTTTTACTATTTTCAATAATATTCTGTTCCAAATGTTGCTGAACCAATTTACCACAGAAGCAAATCCTTTTCCAACTTTTTCCCATACTCCTGGTTCTTTCAATTCTTTCAAACCTGTACTATCATTAGTTACATTTGTAAGCATATTTCTAATTTGTTTACTGTTGTCTGGTATATATGAGCAACAGTGACGTGCACTAAGCATTTTTCAAACACCTCCATTCTTTGCTAAAAGAATGTCTAAAGCCAGCCGGTTTTGAAGAGTCATAGCCCTCTCTGCAGCAAGTTCAGTATCCATCAGGATCATTGCTCCTGAGTAATTTGTCAGCATGTTATCCACAATAGTAGACAACTTTCATATTTTGATTGAATTCAATATAACTCATACTGAAGGAATTATTGCTCCAAATATGTCTCCTACCACACCGGAAGCTGTCTCCCTTTTCTGAATACGATGCACTTCAGACAGCTTTGGAAATTTCATTTAGTCGTCTAGTTGATAAATCTTTGGAAATACTATTCCCAAATAACATCTCCCATACCATCCTTTTGGAAGACGATAATAGGCATTAAGTCCACAAATATAATATACCCCTGGAGTAGCTGGATCTAGTCCATTTAACATGAACGTCCATTTACTCTGGAATAAAAACACGTGTTTACATTCACTCGTTCTACAAAGATTGTGTCATAATATGATTTAGGTCTATATATACAAAGTTTCCCTATGTGTAATGCCTCTAAAGCTAGTTTCCCTTGTGTCTTTATTGCGGCAAAAGCATAGTTATCTACAGATGTCCTTTTATGTAATTCTTTTTCTAATTTTTCCTTTACCATTTTCCTACTATATTCAGTCTGATCTAAAAAGCTTTTCTCTATGGGTGAAAGTAAGCATGTAAGATTTTCTTTATGAGCGTGAACTGTGGAAAAAGGTGATAATGGTTCAAAGAAACCTCTAACTAATTTTATATAATAATCTCTTGCTACTTTACTCAAATACTCAGTTATGGGGACATATGAAAATACGACATCATGATTGGAATAGAAGTATTGAATATACTCCTGGCCATAAAATCTGGTTAATAACAAACTACATGTTATTCCATACGTAAGGGGCATGCTATGATATGTCACCCCTTCTATTACTGAGGTAGGGATTTGTGTACATATATAAAAATCTTTCGCGTCCATTGTCTCGACATACTCACTCAGCAAGCGATAGAAGACATTTGATGAGAGTTCTTTCTTGTCGTTAGTATAGTCATATAAATATTTTTCGTCTTGCTCGAGTTTCTTCAAAGGAGTTAATTCTGTAGTAGTTTTAGAAGTAGAAGCATCATTCGCGTCTCTTTCATTCCTTCCATGCATTCCAAGAATTATTGCCATAACTATTAGTACACATGCAATTATTAGTCCTATACACATGTATTTACAAAATTTCATTTTATGTCCTTGTGTAGTATTGTCTGTCATGACCTATAGAGAATCAGAAAGTTTAAGATAGTTGATCAAATCTAATTTGCAGATATATATACAAAGGATCAAAGAGGTCAAAGTTCACACGGTTTTCTTTAGCAGCTTAGGCCCTCATTCGGACCTTGGCGGGCGGCGGAGGCCGCCCGCCAAAGTCCCGCCGTCAAAATACCGTACCGCGGTCGCAAGACCGCGGCGGGTATTTTGACTTTTCCCCTGGGCTGACGGGCGGCCGCCGAAAGGCCGCCCGCCAGCCCAGGGGAAAACAACCTTCCCACCATGAAGCCGGCTCGTAATCGAGCCGGCGGAGTGGGAAGGTGCGACGGGTGCTACTGCACCCGTCGCGTATTTCACTGTCTGCTATGCAGACAGTGAAATACTAGCGGGGCCCTCTTACGGGGGCCCCTGCAGTGCCCATGCCATTGGCATGGGCACTGCAGGGGCCCCCAGGGGCCCCGCGACACCCCCTACCGCCATCCTGTTCCTGGCAGGCGAACCGCCAGGAACAGGATGGCGGTAGGGGGTGTCAGAATCCCCCATGGCGGCGCAGCGAGCTGCGCCGCCATGGAGGATTCAAATGGGCAACGGAAAACCGGCGGGAGACCGCCGGTTTTCCATTTCTGACCGCGGCCAAAGCACCGCGGTCAGAATGCCCAAGGGAGCACCGCCGGCCTGTCGGCGGTGCTCCCGCCCCCGTTGGCCCTGGCGGTGCAACACCGCCAGGGTCATAATGAGGGCCTTAGTCTCTTATCGGTTTAGCAGCTTTGTCTCAAAGTCGGTTTCAAAAGTCAATCAGGTTATCAATGTCTTATCCGGTAATGTTCATGAAATTCACTTTTCAAGTACCAAAGTGTTGTTCTGCTTCTTCATTTTCAAGACTAAGAGATACAAATTTGTCTGACCAATCGTTAGTGGCTGTGTATGCCCATTCTGGACCAGAATACCTTCTGCTCGCTATTCTTTTCCTTTTCAATTTTGCATCTCCTTTCGATTCCCTTTCGCTAATGTCTTGTTCTTTGGCTGTGTCTTTTTCTTCATTCAATGTGGTTATGATAGACACTTCTTTTCTTTTCGCCTTTAATTTTGGCCATTTGTTTTTGTTTAATGTTTCTTTATTCTTCGATTTCACTGGTCATATGCTTTGTCTTCGTTTCTCGTTGTTTTCACCTGATGGACCTGCAACCGATTCTGGAAGAATTGGAACAATTTCACTTTGCTCTGTCTTGTCTCCTTCACCTGGGAGGTCAGTCAGGTTTTCTCCTTCTTTTCCTGTATCGTCTGCTTCTGGGAAAACCCTCCTCTTATTAGGCTCTCCTGCTTCTTCACCTGAGATAGGATCTTTGTAACCTGCTGAGGCTTTTTCTCTGTTGTCCTCAAAAGGATCGACTGCGTCTTCCTCCGAGAATATTTCTTCTGTCGCAATTTCTTCTTGCTCGCTTTCAGGCTCCCTTCATTCTGTCTCAGTGCCTGGTACTTTCCTGTTAGTTGTGGGTAATTTTAGTGCTTCAATTTCCTCTTCTGTGGGACACGTCACCCTTTTCGTGTGACTGGCGTGAATCCAGTTGGGAACTCCCTCACACTTCACAGCGGTGGTAGTTGTCAGAATCACTTGGAAAGGTCCTTTCCAACGGGGTTCAAAACACGACTTTCTCACGTGCTTCTTTACCACAACCCAGTCACCTGCTTTCAGGGCGTGTCCTGGACCTTGGATCTGTGGCAAGGTGGTTGCCTCCACCTGGTGAGAAAAAGAGCGGACCACATCAGCCAGACCTTTGCAGTAGTCCAATACCATATCATCTGTAATATTTATAAGGGCATTCACAGGAACTGCTGGAAGTCTCATGGCTCTGCCTATGAGAATTTCATGTGGTGATAGTCCAGTTTTTCTATCAGTTGTGTTTCTCATTGACATTAACACCAAAGGTAACGCGTCAGGCCATTTCAAGTTTGTTGATGCACATATATTTGCCATTCTTGATTTCAGTGTGCCATTCATTTGCTCCACTAGTCCTGATGCTTCAGGGCGGTAGCTACAATGCAATTTTTGTTCAATGTTCAGTGCTGCACATAGTAATTTGATTACTTGGATATTGAAGTGACTTCCCCTATCTGATTCTAAAGAGATCGGGAATCCGAAACGTGGTATTGGTTCTCTCAAGAGTAGTTTTGCAACCGTGAGACTGTCATTTCTGCGTGTAGGGTATGCTTCAATCCAGTGACTAAAAATACACACAATCACCAACACATATTTCAAGCTTGCATGCATAGGCATCTCAATGAAATCCTTCTGCATCCTGCTGAACGGCCCACCTGCTCTTCCAATATGGCTCAAATTTACTACGGTTCCCTTCCCCGCGTTCATTTGTTGGCAAATGACGCAACAATGGCAAACTGCTTCAGCAACTTGCCGAAATTTGGGATTAAACCAATCACTTTTGAATAATCTCATCATGGAATCTCTTCCAATGTGTGCTTGTCCACGATATAGCCTAGCTATTTGCATCAAAAGACTGTCTGGCAAAACTAATCTCCCTTCACTTGAAACCCACAAATCATCTGGTTTTTTTACGCATTGTAATTTACTCCATGAGAGTTTTTCATCTCTACTAACATTATTTTGTAGGAATTTCAATTCTTCTATTGTGTCTACAACTTTTAGAGCAAAGGCTTCATTTGGTTCAAGTTCTGGCTCACTTATCAAATTCCATTCGTCTCTGAGCAATATACAGGTCAATGCGCAAAACCTTGCGACTTGATCTGCATATCCATTACCCAAAGAAACGAAGTCTTGTGATTTCAAGTGTGCACTGCATTTTACCACTGCTACTTCTCCTGGCAATTGGATAGCATGTAACAACTCTCTTATTCTTTCACCATTTTTCACTGGTGATCCTGAAGAGGTCATAAAGCCTCTTTGTGACCACAATTGTCCAAAGTCATGCACTATTCCGAATCCGTACTGACTGTCAGTGTAAATGGTGACTTTCATTAATGCCGAAAGTTGGCAAGCTCTAGTAAGAGCTATTAGTTCTGCTACTTGTGCTGAATAAATTCCTTGAAGCCAAGATGCTTCTAGAACACCAGTTATTGTACATACTGCATATCCTGCTTTCAATATTCCTAGTGCATCTCTTAAACATGAACCATCAACAAAAATAATCTGATCATTTTCTTCCAATCGAGTATCTTTGATATCAGGTCTTGGTTTAGTACAAAATTCAGTCACTTGAAGACAGTCATGTTCTATGTCTTCTGCATTTTCAATTTCAACATTTTCGCTAGGAAACAAAGTTGCTGGATTAAATGTAGTGCATCTTTTTAACTGCACATTAGGCAATCCCAAACTTATTGTCTCGTACCTTGTAAGCCTAGCACCAGTCATGTGCTGTGTTCGGGAACGTGTCAAAAGTATTTCGACTGAGTGAGGGACCATAACTGTTAAAGGATATCCCATCACTATTCCTTCACATTGATTCAGGCTCATACCAACTGCTGCTGCAGCATGCAAGCATCCTGGTAAGGCTGCTGCGACTAGATCCAAAGTAGCTGAAAAATATGCTACTGGTCTGTTTACGCCACCATGGCCTTGAGTCAAGACAGACAAGGAACATGCATGTTTTGTCATGAACGTGATGTTCATGACAAAACAATGTGAAAGGCTTTGTGTAATCAGGCATACCTAAAGCTGGAGCTCTGCACATGCATTCCTTTAATTCAATAAAGGCATCCATTTCATCTCTTTTCAACATTATTTCATCCAGCGCATCTTTCTGGGTCAGTTTCAGTAAAGGTTTTGCTAGAGTTGAGAAATTGGGAATCCATTGGCGACAGTAGCCCACCATTCCCAAAAACGTTCTCACCTCTTTTCTTGTTTCGGGCGGACTCATTTGAAGTACACTCGTTATTCTTTCTTTCATGATTTTTCTCGACTCTTTTTCTATTTGGTGACCCAAATATTTCACTTTCTTTTGGCAATATTGCAATTTCGAAGGAGACACTTTGTGTCCATTCCTTCCCAAATGATTTAGTAGGGCAATAGTGTCAACTGTACAGTAATTTTCTGTTTTGGATGAAATCAGTAAATCGTCAATATACTGTACTAAGGTTGATTCAAAAGGTAATTCCAATGATTCCAGATTTTTCTTTAGAATCTGATTGAAAATTGATGGTGATTCCGAAAACCCTTGAGGAATTCGACACCAACTGTAGACTCTGTCCAGGAATTTGAAGCAAAAGAGAAATTGTCTGTCCTCATGAAGAGGCACAGAAAAGAATGCTTGTGGCAAATCTACAACTGTGAACCACTCTGCATCACAGAGAATTTGAAACATTATTACAGCTGGATTTGGTACTACGGGACAACATTTGACTATTATGTCATTTATTTTTCTCAAATCTTGAACAATTCGGACCTTTCCACTTGGTTTTATTAGTCCCATGATTGGTGAATTACATGGGCTACTCAGTACTTCTTTCAATACTCTCTGTTTCACAAATTCGTCAATGAGTTGGGCGACTTTCATGAGAATATCTTGTGGCATATGGTATTCTGTAGTCTGAGGAAAATTTACATTAGGTTTTACAGTCACTTTCACTGGTTCTGCTCCTTTGATCAATCCTACTTCTTTCCCTATCATATCCCACACTTCCTTTACAACAGTTTCTTGTAAATCAGCTGGAATATCTGCTTCAGTGAGCACAGGATAAAGAGTAATCTGGGGATACTCTTCATCAACAGTTTCCATTTCTTCTTCTTCTTCTAAACTGTCCTCTTCTTCCTCATTACTGTTTGTCTGAATTGTAATTCCATTGTGTGAGCACATATTTGAGCATCCTAGTTTGCATAATAAATCTCTTCCTAATAGGGATATTGGACTTAAGTCACACACCACAAATTTATGTAACCCTTGAAAGTTACCAATTTTGACTTGCACTGGATCTGTAATTGGGTTTGTCAGATACCGATTTGCTACTCCCACTACTTGAACTGTTCTCCCTGAAAGTGGCAAATTTGGTACTTCGATACTTCTAACTGTAGAGCGTGTAGCTCCTGTGTCAACCAAAAATGAAACATTGTGACCCATAACTCTCCCTTCCACATATGGTCCGTTTTGATCAACTTCCAAAGATGCTGCAAGCATACAATTTCCCTCCTCATCTGAACTTTCACTTCCCATTCATTGTTTATTCCATTCTCATTGTCTAACGGGAATTGGTGTACTGTGTTACTTTGATTAATTCCTTGAACTGTAACCTGTTGAGGAAGCATTACTTGTTGCTGATTCATTGGTGCTAAGGGCACTTGCAATTGCTGATTAGGTACCATAGGAAACTGCTGTTGCATTGGCTGTGATTGTACCATTTGTACATGAGGCATTTGCACCTGCTGTTGTTGTATAGGTTGTAGACCTTGCATCTGATTTACATTATTTGGGAAGTTTGGGTTTGGACCTCTCAATTTTGGTCCTCTCATATTTTGAAATGTATTGACATCATTGTTTTGCTGACCTACACCTTCCTGCACCAACATTGGGCACTCCTGTTTCCAATGTCCGACGATTCCGCACGTGTGACATGGCATTACTTTCTTCATTGCCTGTATACCATTTGGAATTACGACAGTATTTAAATCAGGACCATTATTCACGAAACCTCCTCGGCCTCTGCCTCTCATCTGTGGCTGAAACATAGCATTTCCCTGCTGTTGCTGCTGCGGCAACTGTTGTTGGAAACCTTGCAAACCTGTCTGAGCTGCTCTAATCTGCATCACCATCACTTTTTCTTTCAACCTTTTCTGCTTTGTCTCAATCTCATCATTGCAGTATTTTGCATAGTTCAACACTTCATCAATTGATTTTGACTGCCAACAAATCAAATGCATTTTAATCATCTGGCTAATTTCGGGTCTCAATCCTTCCACAAATCTGAATACAAAATGGAGCATGTCCTTTGCCTCAATCGTTTCCATGCCACTATAATTTTTAAATGCTTTCAACAACCTCTCATAGTATGCATGTATCGACTCTTTAACTTCCTGTGCTGTTCTGTCAATTTTCTGCCAATCTACATTCTTCGACGCAACTTTTGTTTTCAGATACTCAATCACTTTATGGTATATGCTCATTACCCTAGGAGATGGTGCACCTGTGTCCTTATCTCTTTCCGGTTCACTTGTTGGCCAATCTACAGCCCTTTTACAATCTTCCCACAAATCTGCCGGAACTACAATTTCGAATAAAGTATTCAGGTCTTCCCAAAGACATTTTGCGAGTTTCACAAATCTATCTGTTTGTTGTTACCATTCGATCGGTTTCACTCTTAGCTTAGGGCAATCATCCGTAAAAGATTGAATATCACACCTGTGCCATGGCACATGGATACGTTTTCCTCCTGCTGTTTCTCTGATTGGTAACATGGTTATGAGATCACCATTCTGTTGTATTTTATCATTCTGATCTGGGGTACTTTCTTTCTTCTTATCCTTCTTCTTAACCCACCTACTCTCCCACTTGTCTAAACATCTCCAAACCTGCGCGCTTTGCAATATTTCTTTAAGGTGTGTTTTCATTCCTGCAGACCTCATGTGTTCAAAATATTTTGCCTCAAAATCTAATCTGTAACTCCTGCTCAAGTGCTTGGTTTTATTTATGTCTATTTTGTGTCTGTCTGCAATTTCTTGTAACCTCTTATGTATGCTGCTTACTTCTCTTGTAATTCTAGGGCAAATGTATCTCAACTCTTCTTCTGTGTATGATTCTAACCTGTTTAGACCCATCGTTCCATCTACGAGTTCACCTGCTTCCATGCCCAACCTTATTTGATTCAAATATTCTTCTCCTTTCCCCTTGGGTGTACTCTGTGGGGTATTCACACTGTTCAACCATTGTGTTAACTGTTGTGCGTTTAGTCCCATTAATGTAGCATCTACGTCTACTGCTACTGATGGTTTCTGTAATGTTTATGTTTTTGAGGTTTGCGGTATTATTAGTGGTGGATTTGACCTTACCACAGTTGACGGAACACAAATTGGAATTGGACTAAATTCCAACAAAGACCCAGATCTATTTGAGAGTGTTCCTACGGGAGTCATTTCTTGGGTATTTTCTATATATCTTCTTCCTGTCTCATTCTGTGTCATTATACCTTGATCGCATACACTTGGCTTTGCTTGTATATATAATGGTATTGGCGGACCTACAGTGATAGGCAAAGATATTGCTTCCGGATTCTGTCTGTTACCCATATTTTGTGGCCCGTTAATTCCCACATTATGGTTCATCATTGTTCACATGTTCTAACTGTGTTTCTGTTGTTTGAATGTACTTTGGCATTTCTTGTATCTGCTTTTGCGGCATCAAAATTTGTGTTGGTTCGGTTTGAATCAATGTCGGTCTTTGGTAATTCTGTCCTCTCTGCACCATTAAATTAGAAGTTATTTCCAAATTATGCTCATCATAATAGCGTCTTTGGACCTGTGGCTGATAGTTATTAACAGGTTCCAGTTTAGTCATGTCAGGATATATTCTCTGAACTTGTGGTATTTCTTGTGTAAAAGGCATATCAGGACTACTTTGCATCTGCAATTTTCTCAAATTCGGTGTTACAGTACCCTGTATTGGTTCTGGAGGGGCAGTACTAGTGCTTGGGCCATTTTCGTTTTCTACATATGGTGGTGGGCGGTCATTTAGCAATTGCAGAATGAATTCCTCATCGTCTGATTCGTCTGACCTTTTCGAGTTTCTCTTGTTTTCTCTATCTTTGGACTGACTCCTGTTTGTTTTATGGGTAGCTTTCTTTCTTTCCATCTCTACTTCGTCAGTAATTGCTGGAAACAATTTAATTCCCTGCAATATATCTGATCTCCAAACCTTTTGAGCACTATCCCATCTAGCATCCGCTAGTGTCTTTTCTACTTTTCTCACTCTTGTCTCAAATTTCTTTTGTAGTTGCCTTCTAGCCATTTATTCCCAAATTGCTAATGCTTCAAACTGTGCTGGTCTTGGAGGTATTTTCATGTCATATAGCGCAAATCTTAAATTCTCCAAAACTCTTAGATTAAACGTCCCATGGATAGGAAACGCCACACTTCCATGCTTTTCTGTTAATTTACACCATTGTTTTAACCAAAGACATGGTGCAACACCCTTTTCTTCAATTACGATGTAAGCTGGTGTACCCTCAGGCGGTGTTTCTTCTCCTACATTTGCTTTAATATATACATCTCCCCTCAAGGCACTCTTAAATGCTTTGAAAAATGTCATCTTTCCATCTTTTATTTTCTCAAAATGTAATCAATAAGTGAGTTTAATTCCCAGAATACTCTTCGCTTGCCTTTCCCCACCAATTGCGCTTCATGGACTGCGTCCAATCCGTGCGCGACCCTTCTCACCAAGCAACCTATCCCAGCCCGGCTCCTAGTGAGGTCACACTCACACACTGCGACTGACAAAGTCTCGTGGCTTGTCCTCCTTCATTCAGCTTCACTCAAAACTAATTTCTGCAATATATCGCAAGCACTAATCAAAAAGAAGAAAACAAATCTGTCGGTTTACTACAGGACAGGTAATACAATCTCTTCAGAAACCTTAGGGATTTTTCACTAGCCTCGGCAGTTATTCCATCTTTCTCGGTTTCCCACTTTCGCAAGCAAAATTTGACCTGCAAACTTTACTCTCAGCTGATCAGTGAACTATTCTAGTGCAACTTAGAATTCGTCAAATCTCAAAGTCGAAAATTTTCATTTATTCCTCAATATTCATACTCACTTGTTGACCACGCCCGATCAACCTATTAAACCGAACAAATTAAAACATCAATCAAGTGTCTCATACACTTTTCAACATACTCCGGAGTCTCTTGACCTCTCAGAGCCCGTCTCAACATCAACAACCACGTGGATAATTTTTCCTGCACAAAGTGCTACACACATATGAAGTTCGACGACTTCCCTACTTTCACACTTTGGAGTACCACTCCTCTAAAATTTTGATTGGAGTTCGTAACCCCCTAGAATGCTCACAAACTTCACAATTCATCAGCGGCATAAGCTGTGCAAGAGCGAAACCCTAACTTCACTCATACTGTCACTAGAAACGCCGAAAATATTCTCACACCTCCATTTCCTCCATTCGCAAGCTCCGAGATTCCAGGAAAGTCATTGGGGATTTAGGGCATCATCATCTCTCCAACTTGTTTTATTAAAGAAAATTCTAACTTGAATCCGTCTATTGTTCGGATGGGGTCCCAAAGGGCCAAACCATCTTCTGCTACCATCTACTGATAGCGCGTCCAGTCCTTGTAAATTACTTATACTTTGACACGTCGGAGGTCGGTGAACCTTTTGACGGGGTTGAGCTCTCCTCATCCAAAGAATTTGTCGGATCCCTCAAATCAGTAACCAATGATCATTTATAATCAATAACCAATAATCAATTTAATAATCGATCAACAAATTAGCTAAACAGAAATCAGTAATTAGACACACCATGACCTTTCAGTCATGAATAACCACACCTTTTTATTCAAAGTTAATGAGTTTATTTCCCTATATTAACAAAACTAACACAACGTAAGTAAGTCTCAAAATCAAATGATACACATATACAAACATTACTGGCTGTCCATAGCGATGGAAGAAACGCAACCTACGTAAAGCTAGAATAATCACACACTCTGATATAGCTATGCAAATCACTAATAAAAGTGACTGAAAACGACTATTTGCATACATCGGTCAACATAACAAGATTTCAATTCAGCATGGTGCATCAAATGAATACCTCAACTAACCTTTGATTAGCATTGGCATGTGGGGCTTCATGCAAAATGAATTTAATCAACATAAACTTAGAAAACAACTAGCTTAGGCTCTGTCAAAAATAAGCAGTTGGTACCTAAGAAGGAAAATACAACGAATAATACATTTATCTTGTTATAATTACCAAATACAATCAGCATTCAAGGTAAGTCTTCCTCCTTCAGGTACTGGTTCGATCAGCATGGGGCAGACTTCAAGGGGGGGCAAAGTTTAAGACAAGTTTTCTTTGCAGCAGCAAGGAAAATGGGGGAACAAATGTTATTGTATGGGCAAGGCAAAGTAAACTTAAAGTTAAAGTCTCTAGGGTGAGAATTCTTTAAAGTCTCTCTCTCTGGGATAGAGAAAAAGCATCAAAGTGTCATCAAAATGACTTCTCGAATCTGGCTTCAAAATGGCATCAAAGAAAATGGCTGGCTTCTCTTCGTCCGGTGGGATTAGGTAAGAAAAGTTCAAAATTCTTCATTTCTTCCATTGGATGGTCCATGGGGTGATTTCTCTTTAACCAATGAATAGTGTCTTTTCTCTTAATACTCATCTACGCATAAGGTGTCCTTGGAGTTTTGGAACATAAGTAGCAACAAAGTTTGCCAATTAATTCTGCATCAGTGTCTTCATTGTCTTCACCTGCAGAAACTGACCTTGCTTCAAAGGGGATGAAAGTTGCCTAACACGCAACCTTGAGATAAGTGTATTAGTCATTCTACTGGAAAAATACAGCTTTTGAATGTTTAAAACACATCTTTGTTAATACAAGTGAAAACTACGCAGTTAAAATTGAGACCAGGCAACTAGGCCAAAGCCTCTGCTAAATGTAAGCTAAGCATATAACAGTTTAACGAGAAAATCATAGAATATAGCTGCAATTATGACACACTAATACATTTTGTCAGTTTTTCATGATTAATTAAGCTTGTGTATACTAATGGCGATCTACTTCGTGGGCACATTTTCTGCATACATTATTTTTCTTTGCTAAAATCACATTGTCTTATACGATTTTGTTACATGATATATGAAGGTTTGTTAGTCTTTCTTTTTCCTGCTTCATCACCATCACATCTAATGCCTTCACGGTGTATATATTGGTATTAAAATAGTAGAAAACTAGCTAGGAAGCAATGGAGCGCAGTACTTTACATGGAGGACTGGAAGACAGTCTACGAGATCGTGCACATCTAGTGGGGATTACACAAATATATTTGACATTTTTAGACACAAGAAGAATAAATGATTTGCCCAGGATTATACAGTGTTGAGCCAAGCACTGAAGCCAGGATTCAACCCTAGGTCCGCAGCTTCCAAAGTCAGCAGCTCTAGCTACTTAGCCACATCTCACCCCATGCACACCCTCCAATCACCCACTCTCACATGCAAACATTTCCTCCCTAAATCAAAGGCACACACCCAGCACCTCACAATCATGCCCACTCTCTGTCTTGTCCCCTCATGCTCATGTAGAAACATACTACTTAATAAAACAAATATGCAATAAAGTTCAAAATAATACCTTACCAAAAACATGGTGTGGAGGCAGCCTCTGTGCAGAGTTGGGTCAAAGCACAGTGATTCACATACTGTTTTTTATTCAGTTAGATATATCTTGTCTATTTAACAGAGCCAACCAAGCATTTCCTGGTGTTGGGGGTTCCCAAACATGTATCCAATCGCTATTCAACAGCAGACATTTAACTATATTAGGACATGATATGACATACGCAAATGAAGCAAAGTGGCAGATTGACACGTGGGCACATGTTATTTCAGTCATTTCTTATGGTCTTGCGGGTTCTTCAAGCTCAGCACAGAACATCAGACCTTTAAACGTTCTGCATGTTCCTATTAAGTGTCACAAAATGGAACCTGAAACAAAGTGGATTCTACACTCATTGTCAGCGACCCAGACCTCTTCCTTAGGCGTTCACATACATACCCTTCTCTTTCAAATGTTCACCTACACAAACATGTTCCTTGGCTGTAGAGTAGACACACCTTCACCCTCATTGGTAGAGAATGAATCCTGCCCTCACGTCGAGTACCCATATCTCTCCTACTTTCTTTCCCATACTCTGCACCTTTCCACCACTGTCCCAGACACCTTCACTCTCACTGTCCTGGACAAATACCCCTGTATTCATTGTATATCATTGGGATTATGAATAGATCTGTAGAACAATCAAGTTATTTTCTATTGCCAACTGTTCAATTGAGAACTTTAATTCCATCACATGATGCATCTGTTCTCAATTTAGATAGCATACAGTGGCTACATGTAGGAGGAATTTCCATAAAACATCGCCGCAGTGCCATGGTTTGTCCAGACAACAGGTGCCTTTGGCCCAAATCCAATCATGGAACTGTTAAAGTGCCCTACACTCTCAGCAGTTACAGTAAGTATGTTTTGGTACTAGAGATGAATGTTATGTTAGAAGTGTCTACACATTTTGTATCCTCTAACTTCAATGTTCCCTTTATACAATTTGTCTCTCATACTTTATATTCTGTAGCTGGTGAAGATGCTGATAAAATCATTGCTGCTATGAAGGAGTTTGCTTTGATGACCTGCGTTCATTTTGTGAATCGCACTACAGAAAGTGACTATGTTCACATTGTACCTGGAGATGGGTAAACACAAAACCAGATCTTGGCTTCTAACACTTAAGTCTGGTAGTCCCTGCCTCAGGGGGTACTCTCTCAATGTCTCACATCCTCCCCTCTGGGGCTGCTCTTTAATGGCTTGTATTCGGTATCACTGGGCTGCTCTAATCATTGATGGCTAGTATCCTCTGTTGCTGGGTCTGCTCTTTAAATGATTTCTATTATTGATAGTCTCTTGCACTTGTCTATTGATGGCTGGTATTTTCTTTCACTGGGGCTGCTCTTTTGTTGACGTCTAATATTCTGTGTTACCACAGTTTTATTTCTCATGTCTGGTATTCTCTGCCACTGGGTCTGCTCTTTCAATGATGTGAAATATTCTCCGTTACTGCAGCTTCTATCATTCATGTCTGGTATTCTCTGCCACTGGGGATGTTCTCTTGTTGACATCTAATATTCTGTGTTACTGCGGCTTCTATTATTCATGCCTGGTATTCTCTGCCACTGGGGATGTTCTCTTGTTGACATCTAAAATTCTGTGTTACTGCAGCTTATTTTATTCATGTCTCGTGTGCTCTGCCACTGGGGCTGCTCTCTTGTTGACTTTTAATATCCTCTGTCACTGCAGCTTCTATTACTCATTTCTGGTATTCTCTACCAATGGGGGTGCTCTCTTGTTGACGTCTAATATTCTCTGTTACTGTAGCTTTTATCGCTCATGGCTGGTATTCTCTGCCACTGGGGCTGCTCTCTCAATCATATATAATATTCTCTGTTACTACAGCTTCTATTATTCATGACTGGTATTCTCTGCCACCGAGGATGCCCTCTTGTTGACATCTAATATTCTTTATTACTGCAGCTTCTATTATTTATGTCTGGTATTCTCTGCCACTGGGGCTGCTTTCGTGTTGATGTCTAATAGTCTCTGTCACTGCAGCTTCTATTACTCATGTCTGGTATTCTGTGCCACTGGGGCTGCTAACGTGTTGACGTCTAATATTCTCTGTTACTCCAGCTTCTATTACTCATGTCTGGTATTCTCTGCCACTAGGACCAATCTCTTGTTGCTGTCTAATATTATCTGTTACTACAGCTTCTGTTACTCATGTATGGTATTCTCTGCCACTGGGGCTGCTCACTTGTTGAAGAATAATATTCTCTGTCACTGCAGCTTCTATAACTCATGTCTGGTATTCTCTGCCACTGGGGCTGCTCACTTGTTGAAGTATAATATTCTCTGTCACTGCAACTTCTATTACTTATGTCTGCTATTCTCTGCCACTGGGGATGCTCTCTTGTTGATATTTAATATTCTCTGTTACTGCAGCTTCTATTACTCATGTCTGGCATTCTCTGCCACTAGGACCACTCTCTTGTTGATGTCTAATATTCTCTGTTACTGCAGCTTTTATTGCTTATATCTGGTATTCTTTGCCACCGGGTCTGCTCTCTCACTAATGTCTAATATTCTCTATCACTGCAGCTTCTATTACTCATGTCTGGTATTCTCTGCCACTGGGGATGCTCACTTGTTGAAGTATAATATTCTCTGTCACTGCAGCTGCTATTACTCATGTCTGGTATTCTGTGCCACTGGGCCTGCTCTCTTGTTGATGTCTAATATTCTCTGTTACTGCAGCTTCTATTACTCATGTCTGGTATTCTCTGCCTCTGGGGATGCTTTCATGTTGACATCTAATATTCTGTGTTACTGCGGCTTCTATAATTCATGTCTGATATTCTCTGCCACTGGGGCTGCTCTCTTATTGGTGTCTAATAGTCTTTGTCACTGAAGCTTCTATTACTCATGTCTGGTGTTCTATGTCACTGGGGCTGCTAACTTGTTGAAGTATAATATTCTCTGTTACTGCAGCTTTTATTGCTGATATCTGGTATTCTCTGCCACTGGGTCTGCTCTCTCACTAATGTCTAATATTCTCTGTCACTGCAGCTTCTATTACTCATGTCTGGTATTCTCTGCCACTGGGCCCACTCTCTTGTTGACATCTAATATTCTCTGATACTGTAGCTTTTATTGCTCATGTCTGGTATTTTCTGCCACCGGGTTTGCTCTCTCAATGATATATGATATTCTCTGTCATTACAGCTTCGATTATTCATGTCTGGTATTCTCTTACATTGGGCCTGCTCTCTTGTTGAAGTATAATATTCGCTGTTACTGCAGCTTATATTATTCATGTCTGGTATTCTCTTACACTGGGGCTGCTCTCTTGTTGACATCTAATATTTTCTGTTACTGCAGCTTTTATTACTCATGTCTGGTATTCTCTGACACTGGAGCTGCTTCCTTATTTATGTGTAAAATTCTCTGTTACTGCAGCTTCTATTATTCATGTCTGGTATTCTCTGCCACTGGGGCTGCTCTCTTGTTGACGCCTAATATTCTCTGTTACTGCAGCTTTTTTCCCTCATGTCTGGCATTCTCTATCACCGGGTCTGCTCTCTCAATAATGTCTAATATTCTGTTTCGCTGCAGCTTCTATTACTCATGTCTGGTATTCTCTGCCACTGAGGCTGCTCACTTGTTGACATCTAATATTCGCTGTTACTGCTGTTTCTATTACTCATGTCTGGTATTCTCTGCCAGTGGGGCCACTCTTTTGTTCATGTCTAATATTCTCTGTTACTGCAGCTTTTATTGCTCACATCTGGTATTCTATGCCACCGGGTCTGCTCTCTCAATGATGCATAATATTCTCTCTCATTGCAGCTTCTATTACTCATGTCTGATATTCTCTACCACTGGAGTTGCTCACTTATTGAAGTAAAATACGCTCTGTCACTGCAGCTTCTATCACTCATGTCTGGTATTATCTGGCACTGGAGTTGCTCCTTTATTGATGTCTAATATTCCCTGCCACTGGCGCTGCTCTCTTGTTGATGTATAATATTCTATGCTGCTAGGCTGCTCTCTCAGCGTCTCACATTCTCTACCACGGGTGCTGCTTTTTTTCTGGGATGTCTTACTTTCTCTGTCACTGGGTCGGTTTTTACTGTCTCACGTTCCATGCCACTAGGACTGCTCTTTTGATGTACAGTATCCTCTGTCACTGTGTCTGCTCTTTCAATGATTTCTAATTTTGACTGTTGCTGGTGCCTTTCTATTGATGGCAACCTATTTTCTTTGTCATTGAGAATGCTCTCTTTGAATGTGGTAGCACTTCACATCCTTCTCATTATATCTCTTTCTCTCTCCTGTTCCTGTCTGCCACAGCTGCTGGTCATCCATAGGAAGGAAGGGGGGTCCCCAGAAAGTATCTCTGGGAAGTGGCTGTTTGTCCAAAGGAAGTATCCAGCATGAGCTCAACCATGTCCTGGGCTTTCACCATGAGCATAGCCGCAGTGACCGCGATGAGTACGTGAGGATTGTGAAAGAGTTTATTCCTGCCGGTACAGTAACGCTTAATTTTGTCGAATCTTTGTCATTGATATTTTTTTAAATTTTTTTAATTAAAATACCTGCAGATAAACATGAGGTGACAACTACTTAAAGCCAATGATGTGTACACTGGGGGACCCACTGGCTATCTTTAGGGATGGACCCTTCACTCCTTTGCCCATCAGCTATCCAACCATAGAGCACTGACCAATGTGCACAGTTATATTCTCTAAATTCACCCTCTTGTGTGACATCTGTGTATCTCATAGTGACCAGTTTGTAGATACACTTACTGATGAACATCATGGCTACATGTGATTGGAACCTTCCTCCAGACACCTGATTCCTCATATTTGTTCAAACTAATCGCATTCCTACATGTTGAATCCATCCTTTAGGGTGTGAAAATATTAAGGAATAAACTGGTGCAGAAAAAGTGCTTTCTGTAATTTGGCAGAAATCTGCTCTGTAGTTTTGGAGTTATTAAAGTAAAAAGATGTATGTATTTCTTAAGACGCTGATCCACGTGCCAACAGCAATGCCATGATTGGCTGGCTGCAACCTGAGAGGAAAGTTGCAGCTGCCATTTTCTGCATCAGAACTCAGTTCCAAATGGGGAAAATAAAATTTAAAAGTGATAAGAGGAATCATGGTAGAGGTACCCTGATCCCATGGGACTGTTGTAGGGGTTCTGTGAGGGTACCTTCGTGGGCAAGGAATTGTCCAGCAAAGATCTTTTGTGAGAGCATGAGGATCAGTGGATCCACCATGGTGCTCAGTGCTACCCCCTGTGTGCTCCTTGGGGGGCCCACAGATCCAGACCCCAATTAAAAACACACATATACCTGCTCCCAGACCACACACCTACTCACACACTCACTCATTCATTCACACACCCACTTATACACTCACACACCACACACACACACTCACAAACCCATTCACGCACTCACATAACCACTTACACACCCAAACACAACCATTCACAAATACCCACACACAGATCCACAAAACCACTCACACACCAACTCACAGACCCACACAGCCACTTACAAACCCACTCACACACCCACTCATAGAACCACTTAAACACCCACACACACACTCACTCACACACCCACTCTCAGACCTACAATACTACTCACACACCCACTCACAGACCACACAGCCACTCACAAACCCACTCACACACCCATTCACACAACCACTTACACACCCACACATACACTCCCACACCCACTCATACACCCATAGCCACTCACACACCCACTCACACACCAACAAAACTACTCACAGCCACTCACACACCCATTCACACACCCATTAAGCCACTCATACACACACTCACTGACCCACAAAACCACTCACAGACCCACACAGCAACTCACACACCCACTCACACATTCACACACCAACTTACACACCCACAGTCACTCGCACGCTCATTCATACACCCATACAGCCACTCACACACTCACAAAACCACTCAGACACCCACTCACATACCCACCCACTCACTAACACACTCACACACCCACTGTAATACTCACACACCCAACCAACCACTCACACACCCACTAACCCATACACACTTATACAGACCCACTTAAACATTCACACAACTACTCACACACCCACACATCCTCTCATACACCAACTCACAAGCACACAAAACTGCTTAAACATCCACTGACACACCCACTTACACACCAACTGACACACCCACTTACACACCCACACAACCACTCACACACACACACTCACAGACCTACAAAACCACTCACACACCCACTCACAGCCCCACACAGCCACTCATCAACCCACTCACACAGCCACTTACACCCCCCACACAACTACTCACACACCTACTCACATACCCACTCACATACCCATACAGTCACACACACCCACTCGCAGGCCCACAAAACCACTTACAGACCCACACAGCCACTCCCAAACCCTCCTAGACACCCACACATCCACTCACGAAATTGCCTCACACACTCATTTTGCCACTCATACACTCACACAGTCACTCACACAGCCACTCACACACCCACAAATTGGCAGTGATACACTTATAGAAACTGCAATAACATATATTTGTTTTAAATATGTTTCTTGTTTTAGGATTGAATGTATGCTTTTTTGGGTGTGAACAGATTCACTGATTCATAAAATGGATATAAAAATTAAAGACTTGGTGCATTGCATTTCTAGAAAGACTACATCAGTTACCTTACCTTAATTAAAAACATTTAATTTTAAAATATATAATAATTAATCTGTGAATAAGATGTATTTATAAACATGTGAAAACATATATTAGTAAACTGTACTTATGGGTCACATTGTAATACAATTTATATCTAAAAACAGTGAAATGCACTATCTATCTTTCTATCTATCTATCTATCTATCTATCTATCTATCTATCTATCTATCTATCTATCTGTGTTTTCGTGTATGTGTGTACATATTCAAGGTACATATTTGTGTTAAGAATAGTAAATCTATATTACCCTATTTGGATTTACCTTTCAACATTTTGGTCCTTGATATGTTGGCTAAGATATTAATGTATCACAATATCTCTGTACTCAATATTCCTGACTCTGCCGCCTTGAGAATTGTCTTCATGTTTAAACAGATTTAATGCAGCCTTTTTTTTTTAGGATCGCACAATTGCCCTGTTTGTTTTTTACGAGAACCCCTAAATGCCACACTAATCCCCCCTCACTGTTAGGCCTCTGCAAAATTTCATTTTAAAAATTTTGTGAAAATTGTGTGAAATTATACAAAATTTCATAAAACTAAGTTTGTTGATTTCTTGCATGAATTCTGAACATATGAGATTTTCCAAACTTTAAGACTAATATGAAATACAAGCAAGGAGAGTGGTTTGGGGAGAAAAAGGTCTCCTGTGACATATTTTCTGAAATGTTGTAAATTTAATATACAGCTAAATTTGCAAATTTAGTAATTTTCACTTGTGTAATAAAAATGTTGTGCATGCCTACTAGTTATACCTAAATACTTCTATCTCCCTTCCATCTCCCCGTTGTCTCCTTACATATTCTCTTTTTCCTGTTCCCTGTGTTCTGGTGTTTTTGTCAAATGTCTTCCAAATATTTATGGAAAGATAACCAGTGTGGTGCCTGTGTATCTGTATTTACTGCAGAAATCAGGGTGAGTGCTGTGTTCACTGAAGGATCTGCTGTACCAAGTGTGCTCTCTGATTTCACCTTTCTGTATGAAAGGCACATGAGTGACCCTGTGCATGTGTATTTACTGATCAGTGTGTCAAATGTGGTCTTTCATCCATCTATAATGTTTCTTCAGAGTGGTGTTGGGACAGTGTGTCACTGCACACTTTATAACGAGGTTGAAGAAGTTTGACCTTCAGCCTGAGTCTCGTGAAGGCCACAGGACTCTTCGGCTCCGACTCTCTCTCTCTCTTCTCTGCAGGAAGACTGTCCAATTTTAAGAAAGAGAACACCAATAACCTGGGTCTGGAATACGACTACTCCTCCGTCATGCACTACGGAAGGTAGGTCTGAGATGCTGGCTCAATCTCAGGAGTTGCAAGAGCCAATGATGGCACTTCACATGGTACTTTTCAAAGTTCAAAATCCAGTACATTTTGCAACCCACATGCAGGTCACTAAGAGGCGGTTGATAAGCCCACTTTAATCATAAAATATAGAAGAAATAGGTATGAGACCACTGAAGCTCAAGCCCATTTCAAGGAAGACAAACATTGGGAGCCGATGCGGGGAGGGGTCATCAGGAAAAAAGGAGGGGGTGGAAGCAAAAGAGAGTGCACGATGGGTTACAAATCAAGGAGACAGCACAAGCATTAAAAATGAGACCAGGTGGTCCTTTGATGAACGCACAACACTCTAGTAGTCAAGCAATGCTTCTCTGGAGGTTTTTGACCTCTCATCTCTTAAATAATTGTTGATACTGACCATCTATGCTACAGGGTGCCATGGATATTGGTTGCCTCAGTTCCTGAAAGTGGTCTCATTCTGATCAAAAGTAAGTCCAAATGTTCCAATCAGTAGCTTCAGAATGACGTGGATCCCAAGTTTTACAAAGATTTTACATCAGGCTTGTGTCACTTTTGTGATGCAGCGACCCAACACAAAATCCCTTTTGATATTTTCCATCCATGTTCCTGTGGATTTTGACCCAAACCCATACTTTGAAAGATTTGTAGGCATGGGTTTGCGCCAAAATGTTGCACCTAGCTTAGGATAGCACAACAACTAGAGACATCTTTATTTCACCTCATTATTTCCTCATTCCTTGTGTACTACATTGTGCGGCACACATATAAAGAGGGAACATCCTATAAGGATACTTTTTGTGCAGGAAGTTACCCCTAAGTGGAAAATAAACTATCCTGGCCATAACACAGGAACCCTTGCAGTATGGCACAGCGGTTCTTGCATTGGCTCTTGGCAGTCTAAAGTGCACCAGGGCAGAGAGAGAGAGAAGAACAGTGCAATTTGTTGCTTATAATAATATAATTCTGTCAAACATATAGATGGGTATTTTGTAGGTGATGGAGCTCACTGTTTCCCACCAAAATCATAAATACCAAATGTATATACACGGTGCTCCACCCTCCTCCCCTAAATTCCCCCTGGAAAAGGGGTTGACAATTTCAATAAAATCCAAGGCACATGTTCAAAGTCAAATTAAAGTCAATGTCATTATATAACGTGTTCCTCGGTTCAGTCTTGTATTTATTCCATGCTTGTAGTGCTTGCTTCTGACATACAATCCACGTTCCTCACAATCGTTGTCAACGTTCCAGCCAGAGATCATAGTAATGCTCATAGAACATTTTGAAAGATTTTTCTCCTTTATCTGTAAACGTTTCAATGATTTTGTGCTGTATAACAATACGTACATTAGTCTTCTCTATTTGTGTTGGCCCGATAGGAGTTTATTGGCACATGAAGATAGGGGGTGATGATATCCCAGACAGATAATGATAGTGAGCAAGGTCGGATGAGAGAATAGGGCATTAGTATTCAGGCATTGTAGGGATATTGTGTTATTCATAGACTGAGTCGAGTTTACCTAAAGAATAATTTTATTTATTACAACGTGATGTCAAATGGATAATGTGCACATTAAGACTCGATTATGGTACTGCTATTGGATACCCATTTTGGTCCTATATTTATTTCCATTATATTTGTTGTTTGCGGACAGTCGGGGGTTTGTGAATGATAAGGTTTGTGTTCATGGTGATAAGGATACATACTTGATAGATTGTATATTACTTTTCCTTCAGAATTGAATATATGGATTAGAGTATATAATATTTGGGTATTTAAGATAATTACATTTACATTTGGAGGGGTACATTAAGGAAAGTTGCCATAGCCGGAAAGAAACCTTTCCATTATGGCGGATAGTATTGCCGGTATGATGTAGGAAGTTGGCTCTGTATATACTATTTCAAAATGAGAGATAGTGTGCACAGAGACCAAGGATTCCCCTTAGAGGTTGATAGTGGCAAAATTAGATAGTACTAATGCTCTACTTTGTGGTAGCTTGGTCTAACAGTAGTCTTATCAGAGGGTAGTGTTAAGCATTTGTTGTATACACACAGACAATAAATGAGAGCACACACTCAAAGACTTAACTCCAGGCCAATAGATTTTTATATATAAAAATATTCTTTTCTCAATTTATTTGAGAACCACAAGATTCAAAATTCAAGTAAATACATAAATTGTAAGGTACGTGGCATAGGTAAATATGGAACTTTGAATTAAAACAGTAATGTACACAGTTGTAGCAAAAATGGCAAATAGCTATTTTAAAAGTGGACACAGTGCAAAAATCAACAGTTCGTGGGGGAGGTAAGTAATAGTTAGTTTTTCAGGTAAGTAAAGCACTTACAAGTTCAGTCTCCGGGGCATGGCAGCCCACCGTTGGGTTTTCAAGTCAACCCCAAACACCCAGCACCGGCAACACAGGGCCGGTCAGGTGCAGAGGTTAAAGTAGGACCCAAATAGCATAGGCGTCTATGGAGACCACGGGTGCTCCAGTTCCAGTCTGCTGGCAGGTAAGTACCTATGTCCTCGGGGAGCAGACTAGGGGGGTTTTGTAGAGCACTGGGAGGGATCACAAACAGGCACAGGGGCAGCCGGGTGCACTGTGTGAAGTAGGTGTCGGGTTTTAGGTAGAAATCAATGGAGAGACCCAGGGTCACTCTGGCGATGAAGGCAGGGCACAGGGGGGCTTCTCGGGCCAGCCACTGACTGTTCACTCCTGCACCGGTAGGATGCATTGCTGTGCAGGTTCTTTGAGTCTGGAGACAGGCCGGTAGGGCTGGGGCCAAGTCAATTGTTGTCTCCGTCATCTCTGCGGGGCTTTCAGGTCAGCAGTCCTTCTTGTTGCTGTAGGTCATCAGGAAGCTGTTTTCCTGGGTTCAAGGTCGCCCCTAAATACTCCCTGTGGGGAGGTGGGCACATCCCTAATCCTACTGGGGGGAATCCTCCAAAGCAAGATGAAGGATTTCCTAACCTCAGCTCAGGACACCTTAGGGGCTGTCCTGGCTGGAGGGTGACTCCTCCTTGTTTTCCTCATTATCTCCTCCGGACTTGCAGCCAAAAGTCGGGACTGTGTCCGGGGGGTGGGCATCACCACTGGTTGGAGTGCCCTGGGGGCATAGTGACACCAGGCCTGAGCCCTTGAGGCTCACCGCCAGGTGCTACAGTTCCTGCAGGGGAGAGGTGCGAAGCACCTCCACCCAGTGCAGGCTTTGTTTCTGGCCCCAGAGAGCAATAAGACTCTCACCCAGGGGGTCATAAACTCGTCTCTCAGTGGCAGACTGGCACAGACCAGTCAGTCCTGCACTGAAGGTTTGGGTAAAATGCAGGGGGCATCTCTAAGAGGCCCTCTGTGTGCATTTTGTTAATAAATCCAACACTGGCATCAGTGTGGGTTTATTATTCTGAGAAGATTGATACCAAACTTCCTAGTATTCAGTGTAGCCATTATGGAACTGTGGAGTTCGTTTTGATAAACTCCCAGACCATATACTTAATATGGCTACCCTGCACTTATAATGTCTAAGAATGGACTTAGACACTGTAGGGGCATAGTGTTTATGCAGCTATGCCCTCACCTGTGGTATAGTGCACCCTGTCTTAGGGCTGTAAGGCCTGCTAGAGGGGTGACCTACCTATGCCACAGGCAGTGGGTTGTGGACATGGTACCCTGAGGGGGATGTCATGTCGACCTTGCCTTTTCCTTCTTACCCACACACACAATCTGCACTGGCAGTGCACATGTGTTAGGTGAGGGGTCCCTTAGGGTGGCACAACACATGCTGCAGCCCTTAGGGACCTTCCCTGGTCACAGGACCCTTGGTACCGCTGGTACTTTTTACAAGAGACTTATCGGTGTGGCAGAGGTGTGCCAATTGTGGAAACAATGGTACATTTTTAGTGAAGGAACACTTGTGCTGGGGCCTGGTTAGCAGGGCCCCAGCATACTTCTCAGTCAAATCAGCATCAATATCAGGCAAAAAGTGGGGGGGTAACTGCAACAACAGCCATTTTCCTACACAAGCTCCCCCCTCCAGCCCACAGGCCAGGAGACTCAGCCAAAGCTGGGAGAGTCTTCCTAGTCTGTCAGGTGAGGAAGAGTAGGGAAAACAGGCTGTTTTGTTGCTTGGCCTACTCTGCCTTACATCCTCCTGTTTAGGTCATTCCCTCTGGGGAACTGACCTACTTCCACAGTGATAGGGCCTAGTCAGAATTGTTTGGGTGTTTAGTGTCTTCATCCATTCTCTCTGTTTTGGGGTTAGAGGTATCCACCTCTGCTAATCTTGTCTTAGCCAGGGTCACCCCTAGCTTACCCAAAGAGGTTACCCATAGCTGAAGTAACCCCACTATGATCAACAGGGTCAGGGGGCCTAACTTGCTTTTTGGCATGGGGTCAGACCACCATGCCAAGGACAGTGAAACCATAAACGCTAACACCCAGCAGAGGCCACTGACAACTGTCAGTGCCCAGAACTACACCTTTAGCTCTTCACCAACAAGGGAAGGGGCTACGTTACAGGATTCTTTGGGTTCAGGGTGCCTGTCTGCTGTGGTAGATTGGGGGTTGCTACATCGTGTAGTAAACACCCTCCTTCCCCAATTTCTTCTGTTAGGTGAGGAGCCACCCACTCATGCTTAACAGTTGCCTGATTAGTCAGGACTTCCTGTGGGTCAGGTTGGACTGTACCAGTGCCACTTTTGGACTTCTCCCCTACTGGAACAGAATCTCCTGGGCTTGCTGGAACCTTGGCTAAAGGTTGTCCACCTTTCCTGCACTGTTTTCTTTTCTTTTTCTTCTGGGGCCTACTTGCAGTTACTGCAGGGGCAGCACCTCCAGCATCCTTGGGAGAGGACTGAGACTGGACCAGTTCCTCTCTTGGGCTCTGACCAACCTCTGGGTGGTCATTTCCAAGGAGACAATCAAGGGTGAGGTCTGCACTGACTACCACCCTTCTCCAGCTGAAAGTCCCACCCACTTCTAGGGGCACTAAAGCCACAGGCCTATTAGTGACCTTCTCTAGGCTAACCCTTACTCTGGCAGTCTCACCTGGGATATACTGGTTTGAGAGCACCAGCCTGTCATGCACAATAGTGTGTCTGGCACAAGTGTCTCTCATGGCAGTGGCTGGGATTCCATTCACCAGTAGGTGGTGGAAGTGTCTACTTCCCTCTGTAATCTCCAACTCACCTGTTGGGCCCTTTCTCCAGTTGAAAGCTTTGAGGACCTCCTCATCTGAGGAGTCATCCCCAGTGGCTACACTGGTCACCCCAGGGGTTTTGCTAGGGGGTTTGTTTTTGGGACAAGAAGTGTCCTTGGTGTGGTGCCCTGTCTGTCTACAGTTGTGGCACCATGCCTTAGTGGCATCCCAGTTCTTACCCTGATACCCACTTTTGTTTTGGGATGTGTCTTGTGGCCCACCCACCTGGACAGGTTTTTGGGGGCCTATAGAGGACTCTTTTTCTTTACTTCTAGTGTCACCCACTTTCTCCTGAGGAGGCTTTTTAACCCCTTTCTTCTGGTCACCCCTAGTGGAAGTTTTAGTTACCCTAGTCTTGACCCAGTGGTCTGCCTTCTTTCGCAATTCGTGGGGAGAAATTGGACCTAGGTCTACCAGATGTTAAAGCAACTTTTCATTGAAGCAGTTACTTAAAATGTGTTCTTTCATAAACAAATTATAAATCCCATCATAGTCATGCACTTCATTTCCAGTTACCCAACCATCCAGTGTTTTCACTGAGTAGTCTACAAAATCAACCCAGGTCTGGCTCGATGTTTTGTGAGCCCCCTGAAACTAACTCTATACTCCTCAGTTGAGAATATAAAGTCCTCAATCAGGGTAGCCTTTACGAGGTCATATGATTCTGCATCCTTGCCAGAGAGTGTGAGAAGTCTATCCCTACGCTTTCCAGTGAACATCTCCCAAAGGAGAGCTCCCCAGTGAGATCTGCTTACTTTTCTGGTTGCACAAGCCCTCTCAAATGCTGTGAACCATTTGGTGATATTGAAGGGTTTTGGTTTTCAGACCAGATTTAAGCCCTGCGACTCCTGTCACTGCACGATACGTGACGGATCCCCACCTCGTGTGCCTCTGGTGTTTGGAGGGCGACCACGACCTGAAGCCGTGCTCCGAGTGTTGGGCCATGAACCCAAAAGCTTTGAGGGAGCGGTCCGTGAAGCTCATGGCGGCCCAACACTTGACTCCGCATCGTTCCCGGTCCCGTTCGAGAGGAAGGTCAGGAGACCAGACGCGGATCCACCACCATTCTTCTTTGTCCAATTCATCTGGACATTTTGGTAAGAAGATGAAGTTGAAGAAGGTGAAACGTTCTTCGACTTTGCCCTGTTGCTTGCACAACACGGGAAGAGTGTTGACGCTCTAGACCTTGATCCTTGGAGCCGCTCCGCACCTCCCCGATTTTGCAGGAGCCTGAGATACCCCTGCCCAAATTAAGGAGTTCTGTGAGACCATGCGCCTCATATTTGGGCAGCCCGACCCACCCTCGGTGCCTTCGGGCCAAGGGAAGTCAGTGATGGCCTTCTCAGGTTCAAAGTCGGCAACTTCGGACCCGACTCCAGAGGGCACCTACGATCCTGTTCCGGATGTGTCCCGACGCCAGTTGTGCCAACGTGACATTCCTCGGCATTGGGTCAGACCTCAAGGCTCCCGGCACCGATTGGGCCCTCTGCTGTGCCCTGGGTTGATCCTGAACCCTATTACCTGGGTATGGATACAGGAATAGTGTACAGAGGTCGCAGGACGAAGGATGAAGATCAGCTTGAGCCTGAACTGGACTGGGTACAGGATTTGAGTGATGCCAGTGGGTTGGACACCTCCCATGACACTGGCATGCTTTCTCCCTGTAGCGTGGCTAGGGAGGAAGGAGCGTCTTATTCTATGGTGGTGAGGAGGTCAGCTGAAGTTTTGAACCTCAAGCTTCCTTCTGTGGAGGTCAGGCCTAACCTCCTGACCCAGTCTGGGGCCTTCAACTCAGAACCCCTTCTTCCCTTCAATGATGCACTGTCGCGTGGGATCTCATTATCCTAAATGAGACTACTGGATTTCTAGGCAGCAGGATCGATAACGGTGTGGGGGACTGAGTCTGACCCACGTGTAAGGAACTCTGTCACCCTAAATCCGGTTGTTGCTCCGGCTAACTAGCAGTGCCTCATTTCTCCCACAGGGAAGAGATGATTGGGCAGCCGAGCGCATGACATCTTTGGAACTTCTCAGGGAAGTTGTGGTCACTCAGATCCAAACCAACTCTCTCATTCACAATATGGTCTCATATACAAATGACAAAGACAGTATAAGTTTTATATAATGTTTTAATAAAACAACTGTATTTTAGGTATTAAGGTGTGAGTCGCAATAACCAGAACAATACAACATAGTAGGATTGATATAGTCACCAGGAGAGTAAAACATAAAAATAAGGCTATCATAATTCCTAACCGTTTCTACTCTCCCTCTGCTTGTTCTATTTAGAGCACAGCATGTTAAGCTTCCAGCTTGCCTTTCTGTGTCACTAGGGAGACAGACACCCTCATACCTGAGCAAAGGCCTGTGATCTGGTTCAGCATCTGCAACGAGGCAGTCAGCGTCTAGTTGTGGTTCCCTGGTCGGAATCTCCCTCTTGCATGTATTGGGACAAGGAAGTGATTTTATAACTAACATGTCATCGTGATCACAAAATGTCCCTACGCAGGAATGCCAAGTCTAAACTCCTACCACGTCTATCGGCAATGTACCAGACTGTATCCTTGACTGAAGCACAGAGTGAATATGTTATGAAGAACTCCAGTGCTGAAGTAGGCAAAACAGTGTGATATGAATAAAAAACAACACTGTAGAACTGGCTATTCTGTAAAATAACAGTACGAATCCTAATAAAAAGCATTTAGAGTAAAGTGCACAGAGGCTCTAAGCTGTTAGCAAATGATTTAGGGCAAAGTGCACAGAGGCCTAAAGCCTGAAGCAAATGCGCAAAATATACGTAAAACTAACCACACTACACCCTCCCCTTGTCGGTAGCAAGTGGTTCTAATAACATAAAAAACATGCCCTAAATTTAAACACAACATTTCGACAAGATGAGAAGACAACAAAGTCATAAATTTAGGAAACATGTGACGATAGAGCGAAATTCAATATAGTGTCAATTTAGTCGGGAAAAAAAAAATCCAATTGTCAGACAGAAGCAATAGAACGTAGAAGCTCCTCCACTTCAAGATATGTCAATATCGGAAGATCCACGCCACAAAGTACCATGTAGCAGGTGTGTTCCAAAGCCCCAAAATCATTCAGGGCGGCACCCCGTGTAGTGCCAAGGAAAGAGACAAAACCATCTTCCTCCAGGAAGGGAATCTCATAATCCGCTTCACGAAGCAAACGCAACCGTAGTGCACAAGTCTGGGAATGAGCCCTAATCGGGAACATCAACAGATCAGGATCGACCACTGGAGAGCGCTGCAGTGAGAGACAGAAAGCCAGTGCATGTTCAAACGAGCACCAAAGGCATCGAAACACGGGTTGCACACAATCCAAAACCGGTCTGAATGACAGAGACCAGTCACACTCCAAATGAGCCAGGAGTGCAGCTCCAAAACGCTACATCATGCGTTCACGACACAGCTGCGCTGACGGGAGCAGCAATATAGGATCTCGTCGTGGCGGGACAGCCATTGCGAAAAAATAGTAACAATAGTAAGACTCCAGCCAATAAAGCCAAAGTAATTGGGAAACCCCCAAAAATGCTTCCGAAAATAGAGTGTATAGCCGAAGGTATCAAACCGAATATGGAAGAGAAGGTGTGAGCGAAACCAACACCAACGGCTTTGAAAAAATGAGCAATACCAGCAGTGCTGGATGCATTAAATATACGTCCCACAAGTTCACCGAAGTGACTTGGAAAGTTAGTATTCAAAAGGGACTGTATCTCCGCCGACGACCTTGCCACTTGAAGTGCGTAGGTCTCGCTAGCAGATGTAAGGGCCACATGCTTTTGAAACAATAAAGCTTTCAGCCGACTCAACTTGTCGAAATCAACCTTGGAAGTAGCAATATGAGGCCAGATGTCCGCTACCTCCCTAATTTCAGTAGGGGGAAACAACACATTCCCGCAGCACGTAACGGCCTTGTTGACGACAACGACGTAAACTATTCCGGCACGCATGCCACAGCAGCGTTCGCTGTTAAGAACAATGTAACTGCCGTTAGAAAGCACCTGGAAAGTGTTTTTAATTACCGGGACTGGAACTCCCTTCAGATAACAAGCTAAGTTAGCAATCGAAGCGTTACACGCTCCGTGCAAGGACAGCTGTTTACAAACCATGGAATGGCTGACAGAAGCTTCGCATTCGCTACCGCTAAGAAAAACCTCCCTCAAACCATTAACACATCTGTACTGAAAAGGAAGCTCCCACACCTCGTGTATGTAACTGTCACCCAATAATTCATATCTACCCACCGGAATGTGCCTCAAACAAGAAGTAAATTGCAGAGTGGAGATAGGCAAATTAATAACCCCATGAATTAACCACTCAGCTGACGGAATCTCAGCCACCGTGAAAGGCAGTTTCTCAAATTTTTCAATATTCAACATAACATACGTCGCTTCCTTCTTAGCCATCAATTGTTGTTGACGAGTTAAATTAAAGGAGATAAAGATCTCTCTGGCACGAATGTGCTGCCATGCATGATAGATCGTGTCTGACTGCCCATGATATAAAGAAGACATGTCTGATTTTATAATGTCAATAGCAGAAGAGACAATGCTGTCAATCGTGTAAACACGGTCAGAAAGGGTATGCATGCCATTATCAACAACAGACAAAGTCTACAGCAGATTTTCTTGATCAATCTGTCTTAACCGGGCTGCAGCCTCCTGCTGGGAAAGTTTCCAAAACTCATTATACACTTCGTATAAGAACCTTTTTCTCCGGGGCACCTTGGGACCTGATAAGAAATCTTGTAAATCAGTACCATTAGACAGTACCCTGAGGTGTGACTTAACTGCATCCAGCGTGGAGTATCTCAACCATTGTTGACAAAGTTTCCCCACGCTGTATGTAGTGATTATATCAACATGTTCTGGTGAAATGTAACGAGGGTCTGCCCTACTAGTCCTGAACCCCCCTGAAGAGGTAACAAAACGTTGATGACACTGATTAGTGTCTACAGGCCACAATAACCACCCGCCTGGATGTAACGATGAAGCGTTAAGCGTACCATTCTGGACCCAATGCGTAAATTCACTAAAAGTAGCATTCACATAGTGCTGCCAGTTATTTAATTTAAAAGGGACCGGTATACTAGGCAAAGTCAACTCTCTAATCGACGCCAAGCCCAAACAACTAGTGTGTTGTACTATGTCAATTGGCGAAAATCATTTGCACAGGGATAATGCATGCTCTAAATAATGTATCCCTGCCTTGCATCTGCCAATTTTTCGTACCCCAAACACTTTTCAAGTCAACAGTCTTTAACCAGTATTCATATCCTTCGACCGAAAGTTTAGATACAAACGAATTTGAATATAGTAATTTAGTATCGGTCAACAAAATGTGCTTATTAGAATACAGTGCCACTTTAAAATAGTAAGACTTAGCATTTCGCTGATCATGCCCAGAAAAATATGCAAATTTATCATTATATGTTTTCGAACTCCCTTGTGGAGGAGTCGAGCAATGTTCCCATTGTACATAATTAAATATGGACTTAGGGCTACTCGCTTTGTGAATAAAGTGGTGTCCATAATAGTTGTAGCAAAACATGTCACCATGATTATCTCTAAATTGGTAAGCATCTTCATCGTCATAGACAGTATAATATTGCAAATCTTTTAGCATAGAATCTACCGTCTTCACATCCCAATCATCAGAAACAATGCCTGGTATAACAATATCATCCATTGATAACTTGAGGACATACGGTATTTGAATCAATTCAGTGGGACCATATATATCAAACATTACTTTATCCGACACAATCCCATCCGGAATTGGTATTGCAGATATGTTCACATTGGATAAGTCTCTTCGAACCATATGAGACGAAAAATGAGGTCTCAACACAGTCTCCACGTGCTCAATGTCTGATCAATCAGGAAGAAAATGACCATGTATTACCAGAAAAAAAGTAACCACAAATCCCAACCATAAAAAAAGAGTCATTACAGCCATAAAAAGCCACAAATAGTTCCAAGGAATAACAAAATATGTACGTTTAAGCCAACTCAGTAGCTTACGTGGACCTCGGATTGAAGACAATGAAGACGAAGAGCTGGATACAGCCGCATCCGCGTCGTTGAAGCAGCCAGAGGCAGTTCTCGCAAAAGGTGCAACAGTGAACAAAGAAGCAGATGGAGGCTCTCTCCTAGGTACGCTATAAATCACATGTTCAGAAACATCAGTAGAACGTACAGCAACTTGATCAAAAGAATCGATATTAATCGTTGACTGTGGAACAATCGCAAGATCATCTTCCACCCTCCCCAAGCTCGGAGAGGAAACAGTGTCGGTGAAAATCACCTGCAGCGGGAATCTTCCCCAGTAGTGAGAGGGATGCCGGAACTACTGGGTGTCCCTCTTGGTCTACTGTGCAGAATCGGCCACATGTTGTAACTTGACATTATCAATGGAAACAAAACGATTTCCTTTGGCCCCTTGCAGCGGCGGTAAAATCACAGTTCTCGTGCCGCTCACCCCTAACACCGGGACAGGTGCTCGTTAAGAAGGGCCAAATTCTTTTTTTACTGCAACCTTTTCATGCACTAGATCCCCAATCCTGGGTATCCAACCAGTAGGTGTTACTGGCTCATCCTTAATTCCTGAGGAGGCAGCACTTGCAGAAGAGTTATCTTCACGGAATTGGTGTAAATCCTGCAAAACAGTGACACGATCATTTATGTCAAAGGGCGTATCTGCCGCCTCCACACCAGGACCATCTAGATCAGGAACATACATTTGTGTTCCGAACAGGCACTCATATGAAGTACGACCCCCCAGTGACCTTCTAGGCAAGTTATTAAGTGCTCTCTGTACTCCATACAAGTGGGCTAGCCAACTACGACCCGTACCTATAACCCTGGCCGTTAAGGATTGCTTTAAATCACGATTTAAACGCTCCACGACAGAATTTCCCTCGGGATGAAATGGAGACGAGAATTGGAGCTGGACCCCCAACGAAGCCATGGTGTCCCTGAATGCCTTAGAGGCAAAAGCAGGGCCCTGGTCCGAATGAAAAGCCGCAACTGCAAATGTATCGACAAAGATACGCAAATCTTTAATAACAGTCCGAGCGTCAGCCGAGCGCTGTGGCCAGACCCACACAAATCTGGAGCACGAATCTACAGCAACCAATATGTATTTGTATGCACTATCTGGTGTCAGCGGACCACAATGGTCCAAGTACACACACTGTAATGGTCTGTTTGAAATCAGAAGAGGCGTCTGCTGCGGGCGTCTAGCCGACGATGCTTTAATTTGTTGACAGACATCACAACAAAGGACATACTGCTTTGTCTCCTTATAGAGACCAGGCCACCAGTAACGGGCCTGTAAAAGTGAAATCGTGGCAGCCACACCAGCATGCGCGGATGCCCCCCCTTCATGTGCTGCAGAAATTAATCGAGGTCTCTCAATCTTATTTGGTAATTCATGTACACCAATGCCTGGAATATTAACAACAGCATTTAGTGCACCACTCAAGCAGTAACTATATTTAGAAGGGAATCCTTTAGGAAATGGCGTGCCATCAGCCGTAGCTTTTATGGCAGCCGAGATCTCTATGTCTGGTTTGGAACTCGAACGAGTCACTGCGGCTACAGTGGCGATAGCTACTGCCGACTTTGCAGCCTCATCAGCCAAAGTATTCCCAGCAATGTGTATTCCAACGCGCTGGTGTCCAAGTGTATATACAACATGGACTTTAGGAAGCGTTTCTTTCAGATCCGCAACCTTACCCCACAACAATTTATGTTTAATGGTGTTGCCTCTAGAATCTCTGAACCCATTCATTTTCCAATAGTGCAGATATTCATTGAAAGATTGCACACAGTAGTAGGAATCACAGACCAGCAAGGTCAATATCGCCGGATCTGCATGCTCCAACGCTAACAAAAGAGCTTTGAGCTCAGCCAGCTACGCTGTGCAATCTCCCAAGGTTTTAGTATAAGTATGTCGGGGGCAGAACACTTCCCCCTCCATAGTACCGCTCACCACCGCACATGCAGCAGAATACTGTTGTTTAGTCCCAACCGCTGGTTGCGCAGAGCCATCGGTATACATGACCACTTCATATTGGTCAATAGGCAATGTGCCTGCAGGAACTGGGTATTCCATTTCATATTGAAGAAATTCTTGAGTCTGCAGCTTAGGGTCAAATACGTAATCTACATCAGTGGCTGTCAAAGACGTAGCCCATTGTATCCACCGCGGGTGTAAAGCTTTCGAATTAGGAACACTCGCTTTTGTAACAGCCTCTAAGGCCGGAATCGGGGAAACGACAATGATGCGTTGGCCCTGGGCAAGCGGTCTTTCTTTGATCACAGCCGTCTGTACTGCAGTGAGTATTTTCTCAGTCTGTGCAAAACGTTGTTCTGCAGCAGAATACAAGTGGGACTTGTATGCTATCGGGACTGTCTCCCCTTCATTAAAGGTGACATACATAAATCCAACAGCCCCAGGTATCACCCTGATGACCAAATGTGTTTTATTGTCCCGTGTGTGTAAGTGTTTAACCGCTAAGAGATCATTCTGCAACTCTCGCAGTATGTGTGTATGCTCAATCGTCCAAAATCTACTTGAAAAATTCGGGCGAATTAGTTCATATGAAGGTTTTATACGTGTAGCATAATCAGGAATGTAAGTTCTGCCAAAATTCAGAAACCCCAATAATGACTGAAGCTTCCGAACCGTATTAGGAGGCTGCAATAAAGCACATTTCTCCAAAAAACGTGGTGCCAGGCTCTTGCCCTCACTCGATAACTCATATCCCAGGAAAATAACACTGAGGAAGGCAATCTTTGATTTCTTAAAATTAAACTTATAGCCAATATCAGCAAATCCCACAACAATGCGCGATACGCGTCTGAGATGTTATAGAATCTCATCGTCCGTCAAATATATGTCATCAACATATGATAATGCCTCAGGGTCCAACTCATGTAGAAGTTCAGTCACACGAGCTGAAAACAGTCCTGGGCTATTCTTATACCCCTGAGGTAAACGACAAAAATTTTTCTGAGAGCCAAACGCACTGAAACTGGTATAGTCCCGACTTTCGGGCGCTATTCTGGCAGAAAAATCCATTCGAGATATCCAATGTTGTTTTGTATTTTTTACGCACTATATTATTCATAAGCGCAGCGCTATGTGAATTCTGTATTGCATATGTGCGTGTATGACTATTCAAATGTCTGTAATCCACCACTATCCTATAGGAATGGTCCGGTTTAGCAACCGGAAATAAGGGATTATTCATCGGCGAGACACAAGGCTCAATCACACCTTGGTACTCCAATTGTGTAAGAATTTTCCTAACCGATGCCCTTGCTTCAAATTTAATAGGATATTGCGACTGTGGCTGAGGTGCGCCCTTTATTGGAATGACATGATAAGGTGATTGTTTATCCCACCCCACATTATTTCTATATAGGGCGGGGCTTGTGCTAGAGCCCATAATTTACTGTAGGACTCCGCTAGTTCTCTCGGAACAAGTGGTGAAAAGGAAGGCGTAATAACCTCCTCCCCAACCGGACAGTCGCGAACAAAGTCAGGTGGCCAATCTTGTTCGGCCAACAGGACATCATACGATTTTACCACATGGTCCCAAAAGATGGCGTGTACAACGCGGTCAATGTCCCCTTCTAATCGTATAGTCACTAGATATACTCGATCAGGATCAGAGACTCGCATATCCGACGACTCGACTTGTATGAAGTCATCAGTTGCTTTCACCTCCAGATGCTCTAGAAGACTCCGGCGAACTATTGTGACCTCTGCCGCGCTGTCTAACAGCGCTAACGCCCATGTCTTGTTCGTCAAGAGAACTCTCTTCTTGAGCGGCATGTCTAACAGAGACCGCAGCCACTTTTTTCTTCTTAAATTGTTGTTTTTGTTGCAGCGGTTTCTCTTCTTGTTTAACAGAAACCTCTGCTGAGCGTTGCGAATCCTGTCTTGGTTTCACGTACTCCGTTCTCTGCTCTGACCGCCCACCTCTCTCACTTCTCTTCTCAGAGGAGTCCTGAAAGGAACGAGATTGGCGTGTATCAGTATATTGATAACGATCAGGCGTCTTCAAATTATCCCTATTCCTGAGATTATACCTATTCTGCGGGGTCTCCGGTTGCGGAGACTGTCCCCCATCTTTTTTAGGTGTTTGCTGTTTCTTTTCCCAGCGCTTTTTTGCACCCTCAGGTTGCTGTTGCTTAGCATTATCCTTATTATTCTTACCCTGCAATTGTGGTTTCTGTGGTCGAGCCCCTAGGCTATCACGACCAATGCTAGAATACGTTTCTGCTATTATTCTTGGAAGTTCCCGCTCCTGATTAATCTGCGGAACATCCCGAAGACGCATTCGCACAGCCAGTGCTACAGCCTCCCCCTTGAGATTACTCAAAATAATAGAAGAAACTGCTTCAAAATTCCCCATCAATTGCATGCCCAAATCCAAGGCAGGGGCAGCCCCATATTCATCTTGAATTTGTTTTTAGCACTTCCGGTAAATTAGCCAAAGTCGGTGTACCGTGTGCTGTAGTGTAGAGCGCGGCAAACACCGTGCCCCAAGTATTACAAAGGTCTACCGTAGGAACCATCCCATACGGCAAACACATCGTCAAAATTCTATGCTTATCCTGAGGTCCCGTATGGGGAAATACTGCTTCCAGCGTATTAATCTTTTGCGCCAGCCAAAATGGAGTCTCCTCACGTTTAGCCGGTACCTTGCCCATAACTGAGTGTACAGTGGCCGGATTGATTCCCGGTACCACCGCTTGTGGGTGCGCTGGAGCAGCACACGCTGCATTAGTATTTAATGTCTGCATCACAAACTGAACCAATCGTCTGTACGTTGCAGTTAATTCCATATATAAACGACGCACTTCAGCCATAGCCACATTTGCCACTCCAGGATATGGTGTATATGTAGCCAATAAAGGCCAGGTCGGACCATCATTACTCAATGAACCTAACCTTACTGGTGTTACTGAGTGTGGAAGGTTCTTGATAAGATAAAGGTATTTCCAAGTATGCATAAGCCCTGTATTGTCCAGGGACATTCGCAACAGTATATTTGTGAAAAGCATTTGTACCCCCATCAGCTGCTGGAAATACGACCCAAGAATAAAAAAGTTCTGTTCTATAGGCTGCATGGGCGTCCACCACAAAAGTGACCGGACCCCCCTGGACTGTCAGTCCATGTGCTATCAGATGACCTGTGAGCGGATATCGCATATTAAGCGCTATATTTACTACAACTCGATTCGCCATTTGTATATAAAAAAATAGCTCTAGGACAGAGAAGGCACAACAATATTGGGGTTTTTCCTTTCAAAGTTCAAGCTTGAACAACCAACCACTAAGCAATAGGATGTACCTAACCCGTGGTGGCGGAAACCCTCAGCCCCACGGACGTCTCCGCATACGGAACCAAGGAGTCAAATTATATATGAGACCGAGAGAGTCAGTCGGACCTAAACATTAGAGCCAGACCAATTGTTGGCGGCGCCATGTCGCGTGGGCTCTCATTATCCTAAATGAGACTACTGGATTTATAGGCAGCAGGATCGATAACGGTGTGGGGGACTGAGTCTGACCCACGTGTAAGGAACTCTGTCACCCTAAATCCGGTTGTTGCTCCGGCTAACTAGCAGTGCCTCATTTCTCCCACAGGGAAGAGATGATTGGGCAGCCGAGCGCATGACATCTTTGGAACTTCTCAGGGAAGTCGTGGTCACTCAGATCCAAACCAACTCTCTCATTCACAATATGGTCTCATATACAAATGACAAAGACAGTATAATTTTTTTTATAATGTTTTAATAAAACAACTGTATTTTAGATATTAAGGCGTGAGCCGCAATAACCAGAACAATACAACATAGTAGGATTGATATAGTCACCAGGAGAGTAAAACATAAGAATAAAGCTATCATAATTCCTAACCGTTTCTACTCTCCCTCTGCTTGTTCTATTTAGAGCACAGCATGTTAAGCTTCCAGCTTGCCTTTCTGTGTCACTAGGGAAACAGACACCCTCATACCTGAGCAAAGGCCTGTGATCTGGTTCAGCATCTGCAACGAGGCAGTCAGCGTCTAGTTGTGGTTCCCTGGTCGGAATCTCCCTCTTGCATGTATTTGGACAAGGAAGTGATTTTATAACTAACATGTCACCGTGATCACAAAATGTCCCTACGCAGGAATGCCAAGTCTAAACTCCTACCACGTCTATCGGCAATGTACCAGACTGTATCCTTGACTGAAGCACAGAGTGAATATGTTATGAAGAACTCCAGTGCTGAAGTAGGCAAAACAGTGTGATATGAATAAAAAACAACACCGTAGAACTGGCTATTCTGTAAAATAACACTACGAATCCTAATAAAAAGCATTTAGAGTAAAGTGCACAGAGGCTCTAAGCTGTTAGCAAATGATTTAGGGCAAAGTGCACAGAGGCCTAAAGCCTGAAGCTAATGCGCAAAATATATGTAAAACTAACCACACTACAGCACTTACGGAGGTCCTACTGGGGACCTGGTCCAAACCCAGCACGGGGGCTCCTGTGAATAGGACGATTGCCCGCCGCCATCGGCCTGCGCTGAATGACCCAAATTTCCTTACCCAACACCCTACGCCTGAGAGCCTTGTCATCCAGGCTTCATCATCCTCTGGCGCATTCCCTACCACTCCTCCGGACAGGGAATCAAAAAGACTGGACAATTTAGGGAAGAAGATGTTTTCTTCTGCCAGTCTAATGCTGCGGTCCGTGAACAGCACATGCCTTTTGGGCCGCTATTCCTGTACTCTCTGGGATACCGTCGCACAGGTAATGCCTCAAGTTCTGGAAGAGGCCTGGAACATTCTCTACCAAGCCATGACAGATGGGAGAGACGCAGCCAAGTTCATGATCCGTTGTGGACTGGATAAGACAGACTCACTAGGTAGATCAGTTGCATGGACGGTGGCACTGAGGCACCACGCTTGGTTGAGGACGTCTGGCTTTTCGGGGGATGTCCAGCAATCTTTGATGGACATGCCTTTTGATGGCACTCGTCTCTTCGGAGACAAGGCGGACTAAGCGCTCAAGCGATTTAAGAATTCCCGAGCTACGGCTCGGTCCCTTGGCCTCGCAGCCTGTCCTCGCCCTCCTCAGTGCGCCTCTAGGAAGGGGCACCCAACCACGTCCATTTACACCGGGGCCAACAACCGACACATGCTGTACACCACTTGTGCAGACGTGGGATCCACCAAGCTCTTGGATCAGGGAGTCAGCGGGCCCCCTAGTCCACCCCCGCCCCCTTCTCTGCCTCAAAACCTCCTCGTCTGTTGGGACATCCGGGACCAGTTGGCATCAGAATTCGCCTTCTTCTGTCCCACTGGGAATTCATTACCATGGATAGGTGGGTTTTACAGATCGTCTGAAGGGGCTACTCCCTCCCCTTCGAGGCTTCTCCTCCAGCCATGATCCATCATTTGATCACCTGTTGGAGGATCATTTGGCACTTCTGCACGAGGAAGTCAAAGCTCTCTTGGCCAAGAGACCCATAGAGAGGGTCCCTGCGCCAGAAGTAGGTCATGGTTGCTACTCCTGCTACTTTCTTGTGCCCAAAAAGGACAGGGGCCTTAGCCCTAACCTAGCCCTCCGGTCCCTCAATCTTTTCCTCAAGAAGGAGAAGTTCAAGATGTTAACCCTGGCTCAGATCCTTTCTGCCCTGAACCCTGAAGACTGGATGGTTGCGTTGGACTTGCAGGACGCCTATTTCATATTCCCGTCCTGCTGGGCCACAGATGTTACCTACGATTTGTGGTAGGTCATGAGCACTTTCAGTTCACTGTGCTCCCCTTTGGACTTACCAGTGCTCCTTTGGTGTTCACGAAAGTGATGGTAGTGGTTGCAGCTCATCTGCGCAGGATAAGGGTTCCAGTCTTCCCCTAGCTTGACGACTGGCTGTTGAAGGCGGACACGCCCCAGAAAGTCATCTCCCACCTCCAGACTATGGTGAACCTCCTGCTTTCGCTGGGGTTCACTGTCAACGTGCAAAAGTCAGACCTGACTCCCTCTCAGATGCTCCCTTTCATTAGAGCTGTTCTGGACACAGTGCAGTTTCGGGCTTATCCTCCCGAAAAGCGAGTCCAGGATGTTTCAGACTTTATCCTGGATTTTGGTGAGAATGACTTTGAGGCTGCTGGGCCTCATGGCCTCCTGAATCCTGCTGGTCCAACACGCCAGATTGCATATGTGGGCTCTGCAGTGGGGCCTGAAGTTCCAGTGGGCGCAGCATCAGGCAAATCTCTCCAGCATGGTTCAGATCTTGGAGGGAACTGCAAAAGACTTGCAGTGGTGGTTGTCGAATCTGGATTGGATCAATGGCAGATCCCTCTCCCTTTCCCAACCAGATCTCACAGTAGTGACAGATGCATCAATCCTGGGATGGGGTGGCCACATGGGAGAGGCGGAGATCAGAGGCCTCTGGTCTCTGGCGGTATTCGGGCTCCACATCAACCTATTGGAGCTCTGGGCAATCCAGCTTGCATTGAAAGCATTCCTTCCCTCTCTCAAAGGGAAAGTGGTGCAGGTGTTCACCAACAATACCATCGCCATGTGGTATTGCAACAAGCAGGGCGGAGTGGGGTCGTGGACCCTTTGTCAAGAGGCTCTTCGAATTTGGACATGGCTGGAACGCCGGGGCATTTCCCTGCTGGTTGAACATCTGGTGGGCTCTCTAAATGTCAGAGCAGACGAACTCAGCTGTCGATGCGTAGTCAATCACGAATGGCGTCTCCATCCGGAGGTGACGCAAGGTCTCTTTCAGCAGCAGGGAGAGCATTGGTTAGATCTGTTCACCTCAGAGAACACGTTTCCAAGGCAGCACTCACTCTGCAACGCTTTTCATCACAAGTGGAACTCAGGCCTCCTGTACGCCTTCCCACCAATACCACTTCTGCCCAAAGTTCTGAAGAAGATCATGCAAGACTGGGCCCAAGTAATCTTGGCGGCTCAAGACTGGGCACAAAGAGTCTGGTATCCCGAGCTCTGGAGCATGGCCATCGATCCTCCAATCAGACTGCTCCTTCGGGAGGATCTTCTGTCGCAGCAGCAGGGGATGGTTATTCACCAAACCTGTCCAGTCTCTGCCGACTTGCGTGGAGATTGAGCGGCAAGAGTTGACAGCTTTTGACCTTCCTCCTGAAGTCTGTAATGTCATCTTGACAGCCAGGCATCCCTCCACCAAAACGGTATAGGCCTGTTGTTGGAAGAAATTTGTGGCATGGTGTATCAACAAATCTGTTGATCCCCTCTCTGCACCTCTCTCAGACCTGCTCTGCTCTGGGCACCCACAAGGGATATTTGTCTGCCTTCTTACGGCTACTAGACCAACTTTCTCTTTTCAAATCTCACATTGTTGGGAGGTTTCTTAAAAGCCTCACTCATATGTTTCCTCCAGTCCCATTCATCATGCCCCAGTGGGATTTGAACTTGGTCCTCACATACTTCATGTGCGCTCCTTTTGAGCTGCTGCACAACTGTCTTAACCTTTAAAACAGCTTTTTGGATTGCCATCACCTCTGCTCGCAGAGTAAGTGAGCTTCAGGCTCTTTCTTCGAAGCCACCATTCCTAGCAGTGCATCGTGACAAAGTGGTGCTTCGTACCAGGACTTCCTTCCTTCCCAAAGTGGTATCGCCCTTTCACGTAGGCCAGTCTAGCACCTTGCCTACTTTTTACGCACCCCCACATCCCTCTCATGCAGAGGAGAGACTCCACCGTCTGGATCCAAAAGGAGCATTGGCGTTCTACTTAGATCGTACCAAAGATTTCTGGGTGGACGATCAACTCTTTGTGGGATATGTGGGTGCGAAGAAAGGGAAGGTGGTGCAAAAGAGGACCATCTCGTGATGGGTAGTCCTCTGCATCAATATGTGCTACGCTTTGGTGAAAAAGCAACCCCCTGAGGGTTTGCGCGGTCATTCAAACAGAGCAACTGCTGCTACCACAGGGTTAGCACGCAGAGTTCCAGTCCTGGATATCTGCCAGTCCGCCACATGGGCGTCTTTGCATACATTCACCAAGCATTACTGCCTGGACAGTCAGATCCGCAGGGGCGGCTACTTTGGCCGTTCGGTCCCGCAGGACTTTTTGATGTGATCTTAGTATCTATTCTAAGGTAAGGAATCTGCAACTAGGAGTCTCTATCAGATGTACAAGTTACTTACCTTCGCTAATGATATATCTGGTAGAGACATATTCTAGTTGCAGATTCCTTACCGACCCACCCTTCCTCCCAGCACTGTGAACTGATTTCTAGAGACAGGTACTTCCCCTAAGGGCCCTAGTTTTGGTGCAGCATGCTCAGTGTTCCTCATGGGTCCGCGTGGAAAGTCGTTAAAAGAAGCTGATGTCAGCATGCTGGGGTGGCGTCTATATACGACCCCGACATCATCATGGCGACCACGGCGCCAACAACACCCGCTGAGTCAACCGACACCACCTAACGGCGCGCTGGGGTACTGCTGGAAAAAATCTCCAGATCCAGTCTGACGCCTGGGGAAATTCTAAGATAAGGAATCTGCAACTACGAAATGTCTCTACCAGATATATCGTTAATGAAGGTAAGTAACTTGTATGTTGCTACCTCCCATTTTCCAGCACGTTTCCCCCCCACACTGATACTTCCGACATCCTTTTAAAAGTGCTTTAAAACCATGTGCACCATAAGGCTTCCAGTAGACAACCCAGAGCAGGCTTTCTGTGCCTAAACAGAATTTCAAAATGTGTTCAACTGTGTAGGAAAATGGCTCCTTGTTGCAGTTACCCCCCCAATTTCTGCCTGATATTGATGTTGACTTGACTGAGAGTGTGCTAGGACCCTGCTAGACAGGCCCCTGCACCAGTGTTGTTTCACTAAAAATGTTCCATTGTTTCCCCAATTGCCACACCCCTGGCACACAGATAAGTCCCTTGTAAAAGGTACCAGTGGTACCAAGGTCCCTGTGGCCAGGGAAGGTCCCTAAGGGCTGCAGCATGTGTTGTGCCATCCTAAGGGACCCCACTCCTAACACATGCACACCGCCATTGCAGATTGTGTGTGTTGGTGGTAAGAAAAAAGCAAAGTCCGTATGGCATCCCCCTCAGGGTGCCATGCACACAAAACACTACCTGTGGCATAGATAAGTCACCCCTCTAACAGGCCTTAAAGCCCTAAGGCAGGGTGCACTATACCACAGGTGAGGGCATAGCTGAATGAGCAATGTGCCCGACAGTGTCTAAGTCAGTTCTTAGACATTGTAAGTACAGTGTGGCCATATTAAGTATATGGTCTGGGAGTTTGTCAAAACGAACTGTACAGTTCCATAATGGCTATCCTGAATACTGTGAAGTTTGGTATCAAACTTCTCAGAATAATAAACCTACACTGATGCTAGTGTTAGATTTATTAAAAAAATGCACACAGAGGGCATCTTAGAGATGCCCCCTGTATTGTACCCAAACCTTCAGTGCAGGACTGACTGGTCTGTGCCAGTCTGCCACTGAGAGACGAGTTTCTGACCCCCTGGGTGAGAGTCTTATTGCTCTCTGGGGCCAGAAACAAAGCCTGCACTGGGTGGAGGTGCTTCGCACCTCTCCCCCGCAGGAACTGTAACACCGGCGGTGAGCCTCAAAGGCTCAGGCCTGGTGTTACAATGTCCCCAGGGCACTCAGACCAGTAGAGATGCCAGCCCCCGGATGAGCCCCGACTTTTGGTGGCAAGTCCAGAGGGATAATGAGAAAAACAAGGAGGAGTCACCCCTCCAGCCAGGTCCACCCCTAAGGTGACCAGAGCTGAGGTGACGCCCCCCTTGAGAAATCCTCCATCTTGCTTTGGAGGAGTAGGACCAATAGGGTAAGTGATGTGCCCTCCTCCACAAAGGGTGTGGGCACAAAGAGGGTGAAGCCACCCTCAGGGACAGTAGCCATTGGCTACTGCCCCCTGACCCTAACACACCCCTAAATTTAATATTTAGGGGCGACCCTAAACCCAGATCATCAGATTCCTGATCACCTCAAGAAAGAAGAAGGACTGCTGAGCTGAAAACCCTGCAGAGAAGAGAAGGAGACACCATCTGACTCGGTCATTGCCCTACTGACCCGTCTCCTACTTCGAAAAGCTGCAAGAAAAGAAGCAACGCATTCTGCAGGACCAGCGACCCCTGACAAGCCTTCAGGGGACTGCCTGCATCACCGAGGACCAAGAAACTCCTGTGGACAGAGGACCTGTCCAAAAAGAAGACCAAGAAACCAACTTTAAAGGGATTCTCACCTCCAGAAGCGTGAGTCCAACTACTCTGCACCCGATGCCCCCGGCCCGTGTTCAGAGAAACCAACTATTCAGAGGGGACCCTCAGGTGACTCCTACAATGTGTCCACCCTGGACTGATCTCTCTGCACCCCCAAGATGACGCCTGCAGAGGGAAACTCGAGGACCCCCCTGACCGTGACTGCTCAGGATGAAGATATCCCATGCCTAGAGAAGCACTGCACCCGCAGCCCCCAGGCCCAAGAGAAACCGACCACCAGTGCAGCAACGACCAGCAGGCAGCCCTCACCCTTGCCCAGTTGGTAGCTTGCCTGAGAGGCCCCCCTGTGCCCTGCCTGCAGAGCCTAAGTGATCCCCGGGTCCCTCCATAGAGTTCTATTGAGAACCGGGTGCCCTGTTTGCACACTGCACCCGGCCGCCCCCGTGCCGCTGAGGGTGTGGTTTTGTGCCTACTTGGGGCCCCTCCAGTACTCCTCCAAACCCCCCGGTCTGCCCTCCGACAACGCGGTTACTTACCTGCAAGCAGACCAGAACCCCTGTCTCCATAGGGGCCACATTATTTTGGCTCTTGTTTGACCTCTCCACCTGACCGGCCTTGTGTTGCTGGTTGTTTGGGGTTATCTTGAACCCCCAACGGTTGGCTACCTATGCCCAGAGACTGAACCCGTAAGTGCGGTACTTACCTCAGAAACTGTACTTTACTTACCTCCCCCAGGAACTGTGAACATTGCAGTGTCTACTTTTAACATAGCTTTTTGCCATTTTAAAGAAAACTGTGTACAATATTGATTTTATTCAAACTCTTAAGTATTACTATCCAAAGTACTTTTCATTTGATGCTAAATGAATCTTTTGGTTCTAGAAATAAAAGAACACAATAATATTTTTCTTTATAAAAACCTATTGGCCTGGAGTTAAGTCATTGAGTGTGTGTTTTCAATTATTGCTTGTGTGTGTACAACAAATGCTTAACACTTCTCTCTGATAAGCCTAACTGCTCAACCACACTACCACAAATAGAGCATTAGTATTATCTATTATTGCCTCTGTCAAGCCTCTTGGGGAACCCCTGGATTCTGGGCACACTATGGGGGTCATTCTGACCCGGGCGGGCGGCGGACGCCGCCCGCCTGGCGGGAACTGCCAAATGGCCGCTCCGCGGTCAGAAGACCGCGGAGGCCATTCTGACTTTCCCGCTGGGCCGGCGGGCGCCCGCCAAGGGAGCGCCTGCCGGCCCAGCGGGAAAGGCCCTGCAACACAGAAGCCGGCTCCGAATGGAGCCGGCGGTGTTGCAGGGGTGCGACGGATGCAGTTGCACCCGTCGCGATTTTCACTGTCTGCTATGCAGACAGTGAAAATCATGCTGGGGCCAGTGGCATGGGCAGTGCAGGGGCCCCCAGGGGCCCCACGACACCCGTTCCCGCCATCCTGTTCCTGGCGGTCAAAACCGCCAGAAACAGGCTGGCGGGAAGGGGGTCGGAATCCCCATGGCGGCGCTGCTTGCAGCACCGCCATGGAGGTTCAGCCCAGCCAGGGGAAATCCAGCAGGAAACCGCCGGATCCCCTTTTCTGACCGCGGCTTTACTGCCGCGCTCAGAATGGGCACTGAAGCACCGCCAGCCTGTTGGCGGTGCTTCCGTTGCCTGCGGCCCTGGCGGTCTTGGACCGCCAGGGTCGGAATGAGGCCCTATATCTCATTTTGATATAGTATATACAGAGCCAGCTTCCTACAACTGGGTTAGTTTGTTACCAGAGAGAAAACAGCACAAAGCCAAACACATTGGTTAGGTGACCCAGTCAGTGGCACATATCACAGAAGGGCTTGGCTGATGCCCACTTGCTACATACTGTGCTTTGTGCTGAGAGCAGAAACCTTACCTTGAACAGACAAGCAGCTAGGTGGTGGTTTCCCTCCCAAATGGTTGTCATTGAGATGTGGCAACCTGAAAGAGAAATACTTTTGGAAAGTATTACTTTCCACCGAAGATTTAGGGCAAATTTAAATTTGTTTGGCCATTTTGAGATTCCTAGTTACCCTAGAACTTCAGAGAAATGTGACCCTCTTCCTTATACTTTTGATTTGCTGAAGTCCTGCACACGTGAGGAGAAAGGACTAGAAACTACCTATCTTACTTTAAGACAAATCCCTAGGACTGCGGAGAAGAGATATGCTGAATACAAGGGATGCAACCTTTTGAACCTTGCATTACTACAGCTCAAGATCATTTGGGTACATGCTGCAGTGCCGCAAAAAGTTTAGTGCTGCTAAGTGTGGCCAAGAGCGGAAAAGGTGTGGACGACCCAATCCAACCTGAAGTATCTGAAATTCAAGTATCCATTTGATAAGGCCAGCATGTGACCCTGCAAGAGACATCTCATGAGCTGATCGCTGTGAGCTGCTGCATTTTACATCTCCAATCCAACTTTTGCCTTGTTGAGAGACACATACCGAGGTGGCCTCTCACTCTTGCGAATCCTACAAACAACAGGCACAAGTCCAGAGTGTTCTAGGCTCTTAAAGACACCTCACGGTTTTGTTCTACAGACGGTAGCCCATGTGTGGCACCCTGTGTGGTGGCATTTCACATCCATGAGCCTTCTGTTGCCTAAACCAAAGTTGTCATTTGAGTTGGCATCTGCACTGCGATGACTAAATCTGTGTCTCTTTCTTGTGTACGACCTTCCTTGAGGAAAGCTCAACCTTGATCGCCTCCTTTATCTGTGACCGCTACCCTTTGGCACAGCCCATTCTGCAAGGGCATGCACTCTCATGGCACAGCCCGTTCAGCATGGGCATGCACTCTCATGTCACAGCCCATTCAGCATGGGCATGCACTCTCATGGCACAGCCCATTCAGCATGGGCCTGCATTCTCATTGCAAATCCCATTCAACATGGGCAGGTACTCTCATGGCGCAGCCCATTCAGCATGGGCATGCACTCTCATGGCAAAGCTCATTCAACATGGACATGTACTCTCACACCACCGTAGGTCAATTGAGACAGCTCTGACTTGTCTTCCACCACTGATCAATTGTGTGTTGATACCACCATCTCTCCTGACCTGTTGGGGTCCATAACACCACAGGCACCTTTATCCTCCTTTAGGGTGCTGAACTTGTAATAAAGACTATGTACAGTGGCACGTACAAAGACTTCTCACACACACTGTTCTGGCAATCTATCTTTCTATCCCCACACTAACCTCAATGTGTAGCTGCCATTGTTTGACCCTTGTTTCCCACTGAATATTACGCCTAAAGATGAGATCCTTATCATTGTAGGTAGCTGGCATTCTGATTTGGCTTCTGCAGTTCCATGGACTGTGACAGTACCTTTTACAATAATTACCTAGCTAACCCTGAGATGTGCATGCCCTGAAGACAAGGCTGACACATACCGGTGAGATCTAAATATTTTAATTTGCACAGTGAATGGTTCTTCTGCTCTACATCTTATGCCTATCAATGCACTTAGCACATCACCAGCTGTAGCCCTGTTCTTAATGTATTTGTTAGAAATTAGGTATCTAGTTGGCAGATGCATGCACCTGTCCAATTAGGAACTACAATCCTAGTCATGGTAAGTCAGCTACACAATGTACATTAACTTGTGCTCACCCTCTGGTAACTTAGCACAGAGCAATCAAGCTAAACTTAAGAGGCAATGTGCAAAGTATTTGTACAACCCTTAAATTACAGCAACACAATGACCACAAAAAGACTCCACACCAGTTTAGGGAAAGAGAGAAAATGTATCTGTGTGACACAAGACAAAAATGACACTATTCCAAATAAGAAGAACTCAAGTTATTTGTTTTTAAAGATTAAACTGCAATATAGTGCTTAGAAGCATAAAGCACCAACCGGGGATACCTTGCACTAGATTGGGTTAAATTCAAAGGTTCAGGCCAACCGCGATGGAGCACAGGTCGGGTACAGTCCAAAGTAAGTCCCTCTGAAGTATTACCTTCCCAAAGTTGAACCAAGAGTCTGCTTGCGGACAGACAGACAGACGGACTGGAGCCTCTCAGTTGTGTGTGGCAATGCTGCTGTGGGAACACATAAAATAGTGTCCACTTGTGCTGATCCTTTGTCTGAGCAGCACGGTTCTGGTGAGCCCGAAAGCTTGATTTGAAGAGCAAAAAGACCAGAATGACCACTTCCAAGGGCCCAGGACTGGAAAGATGCCTCTTGGAGGTCAGGAGCTGGTTGAAGTCGGGTTCAGGAGCTGTAGTAGGTTTTTTGGAAGTCTTTGGTGTCCCTGAGACTTCAGAAGAACAGGAGGCAAGCCAGTACGCCCTTGGAAAACTTGGGTTCAAGGATGTAGAGACCAGGTCCAGTCCTTCTCATTCCAGGCAAGAAGCATCAGGCAGCAGGCAAACAACACACCAAAGCATGTAGCAAAGTGACAGTTCAGTTAGCAGAGTGGCAGCCCCTCCTGGGAGCACAGCAGTCCTTCTTCCTTGTAGAATGTCCTTGATTCCAGAAGAGTTCTGATTTGGTAGGGTTTGGGGTCCAGTACTTGTACCCAGTTCAGCCTTTGAAATGGGGGAGACTTCATAGAGAGGTCTTTGAAGTGCATAAGACACTCTACAGGGGGATATACACCCCTTTGTGTGAGGTGGGAAACAGCAATATTCAGGCGCAAGTGTCAGCTCCTCCCTCCCATTTAGCCCAGGAAGACTCATTAGCCTGGTGATGAGACATCAGGGTGAAAATGTCACATCCCAGCTCTTTTTGTGTGTAACTATCTAGAGGGAATGCACAAAATCCAGCTGTCATCTGCCCCAGATGTGTATTCAGAGACAAGCAGAGGCACAGAAGAGTTAAAGTAAGAAAATGCCACCTTTCTAAAAGTGCCATTTTCAGACTTACAATTGAAGCTCTGACTTCACCATAAGTTGCGATTTTAAATTGAGAGTCCCGAGACACCAAACTCCACATTTCTATTTTGTCACAATTGGACATGATACTTAAAAGATGTTTTAAAACAATCCCAATGTTTCCCCAATGGGAGAGTTAGGCCTTGCAATAGTAAAAAACGAATTTGATAGTTTTTCACAACATGACATGTTAAACTTTAAAGTACTTGTCCAACTCTTTAAATGGCTTTCGCCCTGACCTTGGACTAACTAGGACCTACCTTAGGGATAACTTACATGTATTAAAAAGGAAGGTTTGGACTTGGCAAGTGAGTACACTTGCCAGGGTGAAATGGCAGTTTAAAGTTTAAAACTGCACACACGCTCTGCAGTGGCAGGCTTGAGACATGTTTCCAGGGCTATTGTAGTAGGTGGCCTAATCAGTGCTGCAGGCCCACTAGGAGCATTTAGGGTCATAATTTTATACCCCATTTGCGCCGAATTTGTGTTATTTTGTTTGATGCAAATTCAGGGCAAACCTAACTCCAATTGTATACTTTGGTGCTAGACCCGTCTAGAGACAAAGTTTTGGAGTTAAAGTCATTTTTTGCCTGCGGGAAACTACCTTGCGTCAATGAGATGCAAGGTAGGCGCTCCCAGGCTAAAAAATGATGATATGGCCTTAGCGCCATATGTATCCCCTGAGCTAAAATCAAGCACGGGGGAAGGGGGCCTTAAATAATGGCGCTAAGCTTGCTTAGCACCATTATTTAATGCCTGGGTCAGGGCAGGCGTTAGGGGACCAGTGAGCCTAATTCCATATTCAGACACCGTGGAATGTGCCCACAGGTGCCCTTCCCTAGCACCAGGGACACCCACACCCACTCCAAAGGGATGCCAGAGGATGGCGGACCCCATCCTCTGGCAAGTAAGGTAAGTATATTTATTTTTTATAAGAAGTGCCATGGGGGGGCCTAACTTGGCCCCTGCCCTACATGGCACTGGGTCCAATGCCCCTGCCCAGGGGACTCATGTCCCTGGGCATGGCCATTGGGGTGGTGGGCATGACTCCTGTCTTTACCAAGGCAGGAGCCATGTCCATGGAGGTTGTAAGTCAAAGGATGACACTAGTCTGGTTAGAGGCATATTTATGCCTCTGCCCATACTAGAGTCATCCTTTGACTCACAACCTTCTGTTCCCCCTACACCACCCCCATCTGACTGGCACCCTTTTTTATTACGCTAGCCGGGCCTTACCACCAGCTACCGTCATATCATAAATATGACGCTCGGTTGGCGTCTTGGGATGGCGCTTGCTGGTGGTATACTTTTTCATGCAAAACTGCATTAGTCCAGTTTTGCGTGAAAAGGTATATTTCAGGGCCTTAATGTATAGGCTCTGGGCACATATGGTGTGCTTTACTAGGGATTTACAAGTAAATCAAATATTACAAAGTTAAGAGTACAGAGCATCTGCCCTTTAGCACTGGCCAGCAGTGGTAAATTGCCCAGAACTCTAAAGTCAACAAAAACGGATTCAGAAAAAAGCAGAGGGAAAAGGCAAAAAGTCTGGGGATGACCCTGCAGAAAGGGCCAGGTCCAACATAACTCCCCTCCAGCCTAAAGCTAGGGTAGAATAACCAATACCTTGATGGGCTTCCCTGCTTAGGGCGATAGAACATACACAATGGCCCATTATTACAGGGGCATTTGTCAGTTCTACACCTGCCTGAATCCAGGTGGAGCCCTCTGTCTATACTCTCTTGAGCCACTAAAATAACCCATAGGGAATCCTTCTTCTGTGGACTCCATCTGTGCAGCACCTAACTTGAAACTGCTCACAGGTGCATCCCAGTAGGCAGACAGTCCCACCATGGTCAACAAACAGATGTGGCCCATTCAACCCTGAGGATCTGACTTCTGTCCCCAGCCGAGGGAAAACTCTGTCCACAAGGACAACAACCAACATGGGTACTGACAGCTGTCACTGTAAACAACCAGGTCCCAGAGTCTTTGACCTCTGTGGTTTCTCAGAGTGGGGGGCAGTAACCCCAGATGCCTTGAATTCTATTTCTACTCTACCTCCTGCCAGTTCATGGGTAGTATCTAAAACTGGCTACCTAGCCTAGGGTATGCACCCAGAAGCTGAACAGGAGACAGGGGTGGGCTCTCCCTCACCCCACTCCTCCCTCTGGGGTACTGTATCCTCTACTTGGGAGTAGTACCCCCCAAAAAATGAATAATCAGGGCGCTTGTGGCAGCTGCCCCACCCAGTTACCATGTCACCGGGGCAACTCATTCCCCAGAAGACAGTCTATAGGCATCTAGGGACAGATGTATGAAAGCTTTTTGCATTCGCAAACATCGCGAATGCCCGTTAGTGCATGCAGAAAGCCATTTCAGAATGTATGAAAGACATTCTGAACGCAATTTTAAGGAATCGCTAAAATAGCGATTCCTTAAAATTGTGACCTTGTTTAGAGAGTCGCAAATTGCGACTCTCTAAATAAGAAATCACAAATAAGGATTCCTTATTTGCGATTTCTTAGCACATGTAAGAAGCAATTCTTAAATGCGAATTGGGCGTTTAGGAATCGCTACTTACCATCAAGTTTAACCTGGTGGTAACCATGTGCAAATTTAAAAAATGAATTTAAAATGCATTTTTAAAATGTACATGTAAAGCACACATGTCCTTTTGGCATGTGTGCACCTTACATGTCCTAAAAAATTATTTTGGGGTGCAGCAGAGGGGGCCTTAGGCCCTCAGCACCCTGGGGTTTTGCATTTCCAAAATTGCGATTTCTAGTTAAGAAATCGCAATTTTGGAAATGCAAAAAATTAGCATATATGGCCCTACAGGCTTATAGGTGCGAATGGGGCTGGTATCGCAATTTGCGATTCGGTAATAGCATTTGCGATTTTTAAGCAATCGCTATTACCGATTCGCAAATGTGATACATTTCATTTTGCGAATCAGAAATAGTGATTTCTTAAAAATCGCTATTTCCGACTTGCAAAAGGCCTTCTTGATACATCTGGCCCCTAGGTACTAACTATGACACTTCTCGGGTCACCTCCTGTGAGAAATTGAATTGCTGGTTGAATGGGGTGTAAACCCTAGTTAAGCAAAAGCCACATTCCCTTGCAGGGTAAAACACAAAAAAATCACTAATTTAACCTTTACTTAACCCTGGGTAGCTTGCATAAAAAGCAGTCAGACAATGTGTGAAGTATTTATGCAGTACTCAAACATCAATACGGTAAAAACTCAACACAATAAAAGTCCTCAACCAATTTAGAACAACAGAAAACACTTTAATAACTTGTTTGACACCCAAACCATCAAGCTTCAATTGGTAGAACCAGAGGTATGATTTTTTGAAGTTTTAGGTTCAAAATAGCAAGTCATCAGGTTAAAAAAAATGGTCACCTGGGAACTTTTAGCTCTACATCCAAGGATCCAGGAGTGGATAGAGACCTCATGGGGTAAAAGACTCACTCAAGCTGGGTCCAGGTGTGGGTTTCAAATGGTGGGAGCCTGTTATGTTCCTGTGACTCTGAACAGGGGGGCAGCTAAACTAGCCATTGGAGTCACCTCTATAGCCCTGGTTGCAGGTAAAGATGTAGGGCTCCACAGCAAGGCTGGCATCTGAAGGTTCAAAACTGGCTCCAGACAACAATGCAGTCCTTCCAAGTACAGCAGCAGTCTGGTAGAGTGTGTGGAAGGTCACTGTAGCAGGTAGTCCTCTGAGTCCTTCCTCAGGTCCAGTAGTAAACTGAACAGTGGGTCTGAGAGCCCTATTTTTATACCCCGGTGCCCTGCTCCTAGAAGTTGGGAGACGTTTCCAGAAGGGTTTTCTGAAGTTCCAGGAGTTTCCTGCCTCCCTTACCCTGGCTTCTAGCTGGCTGCACTGAAAATACAGGGCTATTAAGCCTATTGTGTGGTGGCAGAGTCCAGCCTATTCATGTGTATGTGGGACTGTGTTTAGCTCTGACACCCCATCAAGTCAGTTAATGGCACATTCAGGCTCTGCTAATCCCAGTATTTTGTGACTGTCTGGGATGTATTCCCAAAGTCACAACTGTTACACCCAGTCATGTGACCTAAGGCAGGGTGCAGGCACAGAGGGCTAAGGGAAGGAAAATGCTAATTTTCTCAAAGTGGTATTTTCAAACTTGGAAGGATAAATCTGACTAATGTTATAGAGGGCTTATCATTGCATGTTGAAAGATACCACACATGATATATCCACCACCTTTAGTTCAAGAACTACAATTTATTAATTTGAATAAGGATTCCTCAATGTTATCCTATGGGTGAGATAGGCCTCACAGTAGTGAGAAAAGGAATTTGGGAGTTTTTCACTACTAGGGCATGTAAAACTAAAAAGTACATGTCTTACCTTTTAATTACACAGCACCCTTCCCTATAGGCTACCTAGGGCCTACCTTTGGGTGACTTATATGTAATAAAAGGAGAGTTTAAGTGACATGTTTACATGGCAGTGGGACACTGCCTTCAGGCTGCAATGGCAGGCCTGGGACATGTTTTAAAGAAATACTAAAGTGGGTGGTACAGGAAGAGCTACCGGCCCACCGGTAGCATTTAATTTACAGGCACTGGGTATATAGTATACCACTCTACAAGGCACTTACATGTAAATTAAGAATGCCAATCAGGTTTATGCCAATCAAACCATGTTTAGGGGAGTGAGCACAAGCACTTTAGCACTGGTTAGTAGTGGTAAAGTGCACAGAGTCCTAAGCCCAACAGGCAAAAATCCAGCAAAATGTAAGAAGAGGAAGGCAATATGTTTGGTGGTGACTTTGAAGAGAGAGCCATTTCCAACACCTCCCCAACCCAGTCCAGGGATATCAGGGCCATAGGGCGGAAGAAGTCCTGCCCATGGCTGGTGTCACCCTACACCCCTGGTCGGTGTACTGCTTTGGGTATACTAGTCTTTCCTCCATCATGGTATGGCTAGCCCTGGTGTCCCTCAGAGGAGTGACTAAGACCCCATTCACAACTCACCTTCTGAGTCTACCTGTCAAATAAGGGGGATCATGGTATGGTCTTTGAGCTGCCTGTGTGGGCCACTTACCCCTGAAGCCACATTGGCCACTCCTGTAGGGTTCCCACCAGCGGGTAGTTTCTTTGGAAAGACAGAGTCCCCCTGCTTGTGTCCTAGCTGAGACCAATCAAAGCCGTGGGATTAGAAAAGGGGTACCCTTGGCCTCGGCCCACCAGAACCTCCCTCCTTCTTCTCAGAAGAGAGATGGGAACCCTTTCTTTTGCTCTTACCCTGGGACTTGTCTGGTTTTCTCTTGACCTCCCCTCACTCTGCTGGGGGGAACCTGAACCACACTTCTTGTGGCCACACCCAGGTACCTTCTTGTGGACCCTGGTGCTGACCTAGCGGTCCACCTCCTTAGCAAGCTCCCTGGGGTCAGAGAGCTTACTTTCAACAGGGTGTTGGTCCAGAACTAGAAAGCAAAGACTGAACAGGTCCTCTGTTGCAACCAAAGTGTACAACCCCTGGTAATCCTTTACCTCACTGCCCTTCACCCAACCATCCAGTGCCTTGTAAAATGATTGCACACCATCCACCCAGGTCTGTAGGTATAGCTTCTGACTGTCCCTGAACTTCTATCTGGGCTTCTCTGGGGTCAGACCAAACTTCCTGATTACGGCCTTCTTCATAGGGGGATACCTCATCCTACCTCTCCCTTCTAGGACCAGCAGAGTATCCCTCCCCTCACTGGGAATGTGCCTCCACAGACTAGTTCCACAATTCTCCTCAGGGACCTTATGCCTCGGTAGAGCAATTTCATAGGCCTCATACCGGGAAACATCCGGAACAACAAATCGTGAACCACAAAGTCGTTGAAAACGAAAGCAAAACAACGCTTTCATTTTCCACAACTTCCTTGTTTTAGGGCCTTAACCACGCATGTGTGAACCACGTACATGCGTGGTTAAGGCACAGTAGAAAGGAGTCAATGCGATCAAGGAGGAGGTTAGTTGGGCTGGGACTGGGGCTGTTTTTTTGGGGGTGGGGGGTCCCGGGGTGATTAGGGTTTAGGGGCGGGGAGGGGGGTTTAGGTTTTAGGGGTGGGTTGGGGTTTGGGGTGCTTTAGGGTTTAGGGGCAGGGGTGTGGACTCGGGGTATTTTTAGTCTTTAGGGGTGGGGTGGGAGGCTTGGGGTGATTAGGGTTTAAGGGTAGGAAGGGGGGGTCGGGGTTTAGGTTTTAGGGGTGGGTTGGGGGTTGGGGTGCTTTAGGTTTTAGGGGAGGGGGTGGGGACTCGGGTATTTTTATTTTTTGGGGGTGGGGGGCTCGGGGTGATTAGGGTTAAGGGGCGGGGAGGGGGGTTCAGGGTTTAGGTTTTAGGGGTGGGTTGGGGGTTGGGGTTGTGGTAATTTTTGGGGTGGAGGGTTGGGGTGGTTGTGGGGGTGGGGGGGTCGCGGTAATTTTTAGGGGTGGGGGGCCAGGGGGACGCATGCTGGAACCATGCATGCTGATCACTAATGCCTTTACCAGGAATGCCTTTACAACGAAAAATCATTGTTAAGGCATTTGTGGTAAAGGCATTAGTGATAACAACGAGGTCGTTCCGACCTCGTTGTTCAGGCATGGGTGGTTGAAGCACTCGTTGTTTCAACATATAACCCCTCAAACCATGTGTCTATGTCATTTCCCACCACAAAGTCAGACACCAGACCCTTGGGTATGTGGACCCTCCTATCAGAGGACACAGAAGAATTGTTGCCAACAGCAAAACTGGACTCAGCCCTCCTGGCTTTGATGTCCAGTTTTCACAAGCTCAGTTCCTGAGCCAACATCATTTTCTTCTCCTCTATGGCCAATAGTTGCTCCTCCAATCTCCTCTCCTCCCTCCTGTCCTCCAGCCAGCTCTGCGGTCTGGCATTTAGAGGACAGACTGTTTCCTGGCCTGTGGGGGGGGGACACCAACTCTTCTTGCAGGCTAGTTGCCCCCTCTCCCATAGGCAGCCCTAGATTCTCCACTGCATCCTGGTCCGGCTCATCAAGATTCTCTATTTCTACATGATCCTCCTCTGTGGTCTCAGTTGCTGCATCTCTAGATTCCCACCAGGCCCACAGCGCCGTTTGCAGCTCCACCCTTTCGGTGAAGCCTTTGGCAGAGACCTTAAACCCCTAGCAAAAATCCTTGAGTTGTTGCACTGTGTACTTCTCCAACTTGAACAACTCAAAATCCATGGTTGCGGGTGCAGGGGCAGTTATGGGACCTTCAGTCAAACATGGTTTAGGAGAAAATGCAAAAAATATGCCATTCAGGGAAGATTGAAAGATTAAACGTGCCAATCAGAGAGAATAGGGAAACATTGTCAATGAGGATAAGAGGCAATGGATTCAAATTGATCTTAGATATGGCAAGTAGTGTACACCAAATTAATGTAAGGCACTGCACAAACACCTATCCTCATGGCTGCCACCAGTGTTAGAAATTGTCTGTCTAGTTGGCAGAGGTATGCACCCTTCCCATGTCAGGACCACAATCCTAGTCAGGGTAAGTCAGATAGACACCCTAAATTAACCTGTGCTCAGCCTCTAGTAGATTGGCACAGAGCAGTCAGACTTAACCTAAGAGGCAATGTGTAAAGTATTTGTGCAACACTTAAATTACAGTAACACAGGGAAAACCTCACAAAAAGACTCCATACCAGTTTAGAAAAATAGACAATATTTATCAGAGTAAAACAAGACTAAAACGACAAATTCAAATAAGTAACTGCAATAGAGTGCTGCGAAGCATAAAGTGCCAACTGGAGATATTGAGTCGTCCTAGATCGGGTTAAATTCAAAAGTTAAGGCCAACCGTGATGGAGTGCAGGTTGGATACAGTTTCAGGTATGTACAGCGGAAGTTTCACCTTCTCAAGAATTGTGCCAAGAGTCTGTTTGAGGGTGCGAAGAGCTGTAGGGCATCATGGACAGACAGGCTGGAGCCTCACTGCTGTGCAAAAATATGGAATTGCGCTCGCTTGTGCTGATCCTTCATGTGAGCAGCACAGTTCTGGTGCAAAAGAGCCCAAAAGCTTGATTTGAAGAGTAAAAAGAGCACTTTACACTGATCAGCAGTGGTAAAGGGCCAAGAATCCTAAAACCAACAAAAACGAATTCACAAAAAAGTGGAGGAAAAAGGTAAAACGTCTGGGTATTACCCTGCAGAAAGGGTCAGGTCCAACAGTAAGTATTAGCACTGGGTGAAATTCACTGTGATTTGCTTTGTTGAAATTAGGTGAAATGCTCATAAAATTAGGCATTATTATGCAAAATACTGATTTGGTATTTTCCACAACTTTTTAGTGGGAAATGCATTCGTCCTTGCATCCATTTTGGACACAAGGGCACATTTTGCTTTGAGAAATAGTGCAAGATTTAGCATGAAGCGCTCATCTGCTGCTCATGTTCTGTTCCTTTGCCTTTTTCCTGTGCTTTCTTGATAGAATTTTTGCCCAAATGAAATCTCAATCACGTGACATGGTTTAATGGCATAATCTTGGGAATTGTGTGTAACAAGCGCAATGCAAAATGCCTGAAATTATGTGAGATTGTGCCATCATAAATCAAAGGTCACCCACACTTAGTTCATGGACTTTATATTACTAAATGTGAATGAATTATGTTTTATGGGTCAGATAGCCCAAAATAAACTTATTTTGACTTTGACAGCACCCATCACCAGTGCAGCAAAGTAACCACTGACTGCCAAGTGACCAGGACCCAGAGAAGTTTTGTAGTTTGTAGGTGCAAAGTCACGATGTAAAGTACCTTGAGCAGCTAACTATGCCCTAAGATGGATCTTTCTAGGCAGGCAGGAGTAAAGTGATTCAGTGGTTATAGGAATGGTGCATTAGGGCAAGAATAAATAAGATGAAGTTGCTGAATGGCCACGCCAGGCTTCAATGGAGAGTACTGAGTACAAAGCAAATACCTGGTCATAAAAGTGTAAAAGTGTCAAGTGTAGCCATTGCAGATACTGCCTGTAGACGCTCCCTACCTAAAGAATCACAGAAAATATATTGCCGCCACTCTATGTTGAATGTTTGTTTTTCCCCAGATATGCCTATTCTAACACCTCTGGACAGGAGACAATCATCCCCATCAAAAATCCAGCTGCAGACATTGGGCAGACAATTGGTCTCAGCAATATGGATCTTGCTAAAATCAATCGGCTGTATAACTGTGGTAAGCAGCAGAGTTCTAAGTGGCATTTGAATATTCTCAATTAGACAACCAGTCATTTGTTACTATAATAGCCCATAGTAATTTTTTCTGGTTTCAGTTGGTCTCCTCCGTATGATCTCAGCATCTTCTCATCATTTGATCTCAGCATCTTGTTGTTCTTATGATCTGAGTATCCTCTCCATCCTTTGATCTCAGCATCCTCTACTCTGTGTCAGTCTAGTATATTGTCGCTCATGTGATCTCAGCATCCTCTTCTCTGTGTGAGTCTGGCATCCTGTGGCTTAGATTTTCTCCTCTGCATTTATTTGATCTCTGCATCCTTTCCGTCATTTGACTGCAGTATCCTGTTAGTCACATGAACTTAGCATGCCCTCCCCCATGTGACTTCAGATTTCTCTACATCATTTGATCTCAACATCTTCTCATCCATGTGATTACAGCATCCTGTCACTCATGTGATTTCAGCATCCTCTCCTTCTTGTAATCCAAGCATCTTCTTCATGTGAACCCAACATTCACTCTTCTATGGGCTCTGTTTGATCCTAGCTTAATTTTGTCCATGTTATGCCAGCAATCTCTTCTCTGTGTTTTTCATCTGCTATCAACATCTTCTCATTCACACAATGCCAAAATTATTTCTTCCATGTGATCCCTACTGGAGTTCATGTGATCTCAACATACTCTTGTCCATATGGTCCATGCATCCACTTCTACATGTTATCCCACCATCCTCTCCTCATGATCCCAGAATGTTATGTTCTATATTATAGCATGTGGCAGTCGCTGACTGGATGAAAGACAACTGCCTCAAGCTCAACTCGGATGAGACAGAGATCCTCATCCTGGGCTCCACCCCTACCACCTGGAATGACTCCTGGTCGCCCACTGCCCTCTGAACTGCCCCATCTCCCACCGACCACAAACCCAACCTCGGCATCATTCTCGACTCCTCACTGTCTATGGCCTGCCAAGTCAATGCTGCCTAATCTTTGTGCTTCCACACACTCGCCTGCCCCGGATATTTTCAAGTGAATCACCATAGATGCAAGAAGAACAGTCACCCATGCGCTCGTCAGCAGCTAACTCGACTACGGCAACGCACTCTATGCCGGCATTAACAAAAACCTGCAAACTAGACTCCAGAGAATACAGAATGCCACTTCCAAACTCATCCTGGATATCCCCCACCAAAGCCACATCTCCGCACACCTGAGAGACCTACACTGGCTCCTCGTCAACAAACGCATCACTTTCAAACTCCTGACACATGCGCTGCTCAACTGGCCCTCGCCACCAACCCTAGGATCCAGAAGAACACAGGTGGAGGAATATCCTTCTCCTACCTCACCACGCAATCCTGGAACACGCTGCCACTTCACCTCTTGCTGGCTTCCTTCAGGAAGGACCTCAAGACTTGGCCCCTCGATTGATCAGCATCCCCCCACCAGCACATTGAGACCCCCTGGGTGATAAGCTGCGCTATACAAATATCTGATTCATTGATCCCAGAATTCTGTTACATGTGATCGCCAGAAACCAAGTGACTTCAGCATCCTTTTGTCCATACGGTCAATGCATCCACTTCTACATGTTATCGCAGCATCCTCTCCTCCATGTGATACTAGAAGTTTCTTCTTCATGTGATCCCAGAAATCTGTTACATATGATTGCCAGAGGAGACCAGATGACTCCAGCATCGTCCATGTATCCCCACCATTCACTTCTTAATGTTATCCAAGCATCCTGTCCTTCAAGAGATCCTAGAATTTTGTGTTTCATGTGAATCCAGAATGCTCTGTTGGATGCCCTCCCAGAAGGAAACCATGTGGCCTAAATGTCCACTTTCCATGTGGTCCCAGTATCCACTCCTTCATGTCTTCCCAGCATCCTCACTTATTATCCCAGAATTGTCTCTTCCTTATGATCTCTCAAGGAGACCATGTGATCCCAGGCTGGGCTCTGAGTGCACCATCTGGATTTTCTACCATATGAGATAGAATAGGTCCCAGCCCTGCAGAAATCCTCTCTCACAGTTGTTTTAATAGGTGTTGCTCTTGTAAAGAATCCTTAGCCTGCCTGATTCTTAAACACTTTTGTTTTTTATTTGTTCCTTTAGGTTTGTGCAGCATTGTATCCAGACGTGGCTATGGATTTGTGTCTTCCACTGATTTCCCATCTTATTATCCAAACCACACCGACTGCTCTTATCTCATACAAACCGGTGCCCACCAGGTAGGTCTGCAGAGAGAGTGGCTAGTGCTGAATAAAATCTATCCCGTGGGCTCCTATCAGCCTAAAGAGTAGTCACCTTTCATTTAGCCTCTGATATTGCAAACTCATGCCGGTGTGGTCAAGCTTTTTGTCTTGTGCTTTCTTCCAGATTCTGCTGATGTTTAGCTTCTTCGATATCAAGTCCTCCCCAAACTGTGAGTCAGACTATATCATAGTTTATGATGGGATGACGAAAGATGCTCCTATCTTACTGAACAAGGCCTGTGAAAGTGTTCCCCCAGTGGTGTCTTCAGGGAGTGCAATGCTGCTAAGGTTCGTCACCAATGGGACCATCACAGCCAGTGGCTTCAAGGCGCACCATCAGAACAGTACGTCCTGCTTCTTGTATCTCTGTCGCTGGATAAATGACTAGATGAATGGCACACTAGTCTTTACCACTCCTTGAGTGATGGTCTCCACAATGTTTGCTGGCTTGTTCATTCTGAAATGCCATAAAAAGATTTGAATCATAAAGTGATACTCTGCAAGGCAGTTAAAAACATAATAACATTCTCTCATCACTGGTCTTTTCTGAACTGCACAAGCAGGGCCATTTAAACCTAGCTGCTAGGACACAAATGCAGTTTATACCTTTTTAGCATTAGTACTTTAAGGAGATGGGCACAAATAGCATTCCACAGGCACTGACCACAGGGTTACTCCTGGTGGTATGTATCCATAAAGAACCGCGCACAGACAGTAACAGCATGTCACCCACAGAGACAATTACCTGTACACATGTGTTTCACTCTTTTTTCAAGCTAGAGTGTAAATCATATGAGCACACTATGCACAGTCCAAAGTGAATGTCTTTGGTCTTGAGGGCATTTGCAATATTATTTGCATCCATGTGCAAAACAGTAAAAAACGGTTCCAATGAATCCTTTTAGTATTTGCTTAATGTTTAAATATAAAAATGCCTCTGGGGGCTTGAGACTGAAAGCAGCTGTCATAAGAGAGGTATTATTAGAGGATAAAAGAACTAAAGACCGGAGGTGCTGAACTGAGAGAATCTGTGCATCAAGGTATATCAGGGTCATGCATGCTGGAGTTTACCTCGCAATGTGGGAGTGAATTTACTTATGAAGGGGGACTGAGACTGCCACTGCTGCAACTAAGCAGCACAATTATCGTCTCTGCAGCCCAAAGTCCAACAATAGGCACTGGACCAGTGGTTAATTTGAGCGGGTGGTGTCCAGTGCTCAGCACCGGCACTTAGGACGGTGTTCCAAATGGTGGCGCTGTTTGTCTTATTTGGAGATGAGCACAACAACAGTAGTTTATAGATTCAATGTACATAAAAGATGACTAATACATGCCGTCCAAGCCATTCTTATAGCTTTGTTAGCCTGGGATAGACTGAATTGTTGCACTAGTAGGAGTGTGATGGCTGTAGGTGTGTTTGTACTGTTATTAGCAGCGTGGCAGGGGCAATGGGTAGTGCAAGCTGTAGTTACCTCCTTACAAAGTTTACACGGGGGTTGCCTGAATGCCTGCCTAGCATAGCTCACTGGTGAACCACCATCTCTAGGTGGGAGTAAAGGCTTTCACCTGGGAAGGTGCTCCTAGAATATAGGTGTCAACAGGTCTTTCACACTGTGTCTCTCTTTCCTTTCTAGTTGCTTGTGCGCACGCGTACACGACCTCACCGGGAATCATCACATCAAAAAACTATCCTCAGAACTACCCAGCCAAGGTGGACTGTGGGTACTACATCTGGGCCGCAGAGGGGAAGAAGGTGGGTCTCAGCTACAGACGCTCTGTTAGTCCAGTGAAAAAGCCCTACATAATGCCTGGTCAAATAGTAGACAACAAGAACATGTCAAGCCTTCTTAATAAGACTCCAATTCCCTTTTTTAACATTTCATTGTGATTTTATGGAGATTTAACAGAAAATGTAATTAGGGTCCACCTCTCTCTGTGTCTCCCATTGCAGATTTCACTCACATTCACTGATTTTGACTTGGAGCCCCACTTGCCCTACTGCCGTTTAGACTACCTTGTGATCTTCGACGGCCCCACAAACAGGGCCCCGCTCATTGGCCGATATTGTGGCTCTGGTCCAGTCCCGCCAGTGGTGTCCAGTGGGAACTTACTGGTGCTGCAGTTCCACAGCGATCGCAGTGTTGAGAAGAGAGGTTTTCAGGCTACCTACACCTTTGGTAAGGTTACGCCCACTACATGTCATGTTGTTCAGGGCTCTGTTGTGTTATGGTTTATTTATTTTCTGGTACTATATTCAGTGACGGCTTCTGCGATATGGCAGATGAGCATTGCCCCCCGCCCCCCTGCCATCCGCCTCAAAAGGTGTCAAATAAAACAATAATAAAACAGGTTTATTATCATTTTATTTTGCAAGTTCTAAGGGGTGGGGCGAGTCTTGGGGGTGGGGCCATCACAATGATAGGGACGGAGGAGGAGTGGTGTGCACTGCTAACAGTGCACATGTGGGTTTGGCCACCCGTCTCAGGACGGCCAAGTCGCACTCTGAACTATCTCCAACCAAAGCTGCGTTGCCGGGTTGGAGACAGCAAGCACAGGCTCCCAGTCTCTCAGGGTGCTCAGGCCAATCCTGATGCTGCTCTCGTGCTGCCAGCAGCAAGAGAGCAGCATCTGGTTTGGTCGCACAGGTGTTTGGGACCCTCTGCTGCAGTGGAGAGGAGCTGAAGAGCGTCATTGTGGTAGGTAAGTTCTTTTATGTTTTTTTTGTGTTTGCATTGTTGCCTGATGTTTTTTTCTGTTTGTCAAAGACAAAGGGACATATTTACTACTTTTTGATGCAGGGCAGCACTGCAAGTCACTCTGCTGCGCATCCCTGCATCAAAAGAAAATGGCAGAATTGCACCGTATTTATGCGATATGTCGCATTACAGTCCTCTTCCACTGCACTGGTGGACAATTGGCTACCATGTGCCAACACAGTCACCCTTGCAACCCATGCACCATGGTCAAAGGGTCGCTGTGTTGAAGAAATGATTGTTTCTACAATGCAGGGCACCTTCCTGCTGAAATACAGTCAATGGAGGCACACTTATAAAGAGGAAAAAACAAGGAGAAATAAACATATTTCTCCTCGTTACACCTCCCTTGGGGAGAGATAGGCTTTTGACACATTCCCAGGTTTACAAATCCTTGTAAAGGTTGGAATGTGTCACAATTCATGGGTGTTGCGTGGGGTCACCCACTGCAACACCCATGAAATGCCTCTTTAACACAGAGTAAGGCAACACATTAACTTTCGCTCCATCGCCTTACTCCTTATCTATAAGGCCATGGAAAGCCATGAAGAGTACTTTTCACGTGGCCTTGTAGATATACGTCTGCTGCCTGCGCCACTGGTGCATCACAAATAGTGATGCAACAGTGGCTCGAGCCGCTTGTAAATATGCCTCCTAGTGACCAAGAACTGATTGAGCACAGCCATGTTTCTAAAAGGTTACACAATGTGGTGGCGTTTGTAAAGGTAGTGGGTGGGTGTTCCACTTCTCTTAAAGTGATCTTTCATCATTTTCTAAATAACAAAAAAAAAGAGCTAACACAAGACGGCCTGATGGTTAATGTGATACAATGCATGTCACAATTCTGCTGCCTCAGAGTTCTTGATGAAGGTGCTAGGAGTTGGTGTGTGCACAAACATGTCCATGGCAGTAAGTGTGCAGTGGGTGGCAGCATCCTCTTGTAGAGTCTTGGGGTTGTAGCCAAAGGAGACAACTTCACTTGAAGGAGAGGCTGGTGTATTCTTTGCCTTGGTAGGATAGGAGATGCCTTGTCATGAACATGTTCACTGATGCAGGGCACAGCTGTGTGTCTTGTTTTAAGACATTCTACTGTATAATGCGCATATCTTAACTTGGAGGTTTGCGTGAGGCAAAAACTGTACAACACATATTTATTTATATTATTTTATTTACAGAGTTATGTAAACTTATAGTGGCAGCTTCTGTCAAACATCACAGCAATGGATTTAGTAGAAGATATCAAGACCAGGAGACGGTGTAACTTGTGGAGTTCCGTGTGGTTTAATCACGTGTAATAATCTAAAAATTCTGCTACATTACTCTTAATTATGTGAGGAGAGTAATTCTGCTTTTAGCACTAATGGCCTGATTTAGATCTTGGTGGAGGGGAATACTCCATCACAAATGTGACAGATATCCCATCCGCCGTATTACAGTCCCATCATATTCTATGGGGATCGTAATATGGTGAATGAGATATCCGTCACATTTGTGACAAGTATTTCCTCTGCTGAGATCTAGATCAGGCCAAATGTCTTCATGCAAAAATGACCCCTCGTTTCCAAAATAGATACAGCAATGCATTTTGTGCTGCATTGTGCATTTCTGATGGATACAATTGTGGATTCTCATCTTATGAATTCTCCCAATGCGCCAGCATTTGACGAAAAATCTTCTTCCCAGCTCTCCACATTGCCGAGGACATCAGAATTGCACAGCTCCGCACTCGACTCCGTCTGTCATCACCGTAGCAAAAAGAGGTCCTCGCCGGCGTGCTGACGTCAGTTCCCTTTTTTCCGTGCCTAGTTACTGTTTCGAAGGTATCCTTTTTGTCTCTGGTTACAATGTCTCCTCCTAGGAAGTCGGGGTTTTAACCTTGTCGGGAGTGCGGGGGTCGCATGTCGGTTAGGGACCCTCACGATGACTGCCTTTGGTACCTTAGTTCGGAGCATGATGTGGAGGAGTGTGTGTCCTGCCAAAGCATGAATCCAAAGGCTCTGAAGGAGAGAGAAGCCGAACTCTTTCTGGCTAAGGTGAAGAAAGGGCACAGAAGTCATTGCAGATCATCTTCCCATACTTCTTCGAAGAAGCATAAGAAGCAGCGCCGACACAACTCTGGGCGTCGTTCGGCTAGGAGTCGATCACGATCCAGGTCTCCATCTAGACGGCGACTTGGGAGGTTAGTCCTACGGTGATTCCACAGGCTCAAAGCCCTCAGGCTTCTCCAGCACCATCGGTTTTCAAGGTGGTTGCACCCCAAGAGATTCCATGCTTTTCATCTGGGGTGCAGGATTCTGATGCACAGCTGGCGTTAGTGCCGCTGGAAGATCAGCGGTATCCTGCATTTTTGAATGCCATGTTTAACATGTCCAATGCTATGGCCCCTGCTGGTGCACCGGCTGGTCCAACGGGTCCTTCGGCATTCACATTGGGCTCCCCGGCCCCTAATAAGTCAGCGCTGTTCATGCCTTTTTATCCAGCTTAGGGTGCCGGTTTGGTGCTGAAAACTTCATCTCAGAGGCCTACAGCACCGATGACATCGCCTTATAGACCTGCGGCGCCGGAGACGTTGCCTCATACACAGTCGACACAGATGACGGAGCCTCAGGTGTCCACGGCGCAGATGGGATCAGCTCTGGGGCCGGATGGATAAGGTTTGGTTCATAGTGTGTTTCCTGGTCCGCGTCTATTGGTCCTGAATCCGGTGTCATCGACGTCGGCTAACTCTATGTCGACGCCGAGATTGGAGGCCTGGTTGAGGTCACTCAGAAGAGCACTGAGGCTCTTAGAAGAACAAGATTACCAAAGACAGCTACTAGAAGAAGGAGAGATTGCTGAGCCCTTGGGGGAATATCAGGGCCTAGACTCAGCCAGTGGGTTAGACACTTCCCCGGAGTGGGATCTTTCATCTCCAGGGGAGTTTACAGAGGAAGTGGCCTCTTTCCATTCTGTGGTCAGGAAGGCGGCACATTTCTTGGATCTTGTGTTGCCGGCTGCTGAGGTTAAAATGAATATTTTGACAGAGGTCCTGCATCCTTCTTTGGCTGCAGCAGAACCCTTGCTTCCATTTAATAATGCTCTTACGGAGCCTATATTGTAGATTTGGAGGAAGGCTGTGTCATCGCCAGCTGGGAACAGATCTGTTGCAAGACGGTATAGGGCAGCTCTGGGAGATCCAGGATTTTTGTCAAAGCATCCGACTCCGGAGAGTTTAGTAGTCCAGGCCTCATGTTCGGCACGTTCTGCACCATGCTCCTTCCCGGTTATTCCTTCGGATGGAGAGTCCAAGAGGATGGAGCAGTCGGCCAAGAAGACTTTTGCATCCTGCAGCATGGCCCTGAAAGCGAAAAATGCTACTTGGGTGTTAGGGAGATATGTCCATGCCCTGATGGACACGGCTAAACCTGTAGTTCTAGACTTGCCGCAGGAAATGCAGGGGCAGTTTGGTGATCTCCTTTCAGATGCTCAAGCTGCCGCTAAGCAGACTATCCAGTCTGGTATGGATTCTACAGACTCAGTGGCCAGGGCGATGGGTACCTCAATCGCTACCAGGAGGCATGTGTGGTTGAGGTCTTCTGGCTTTTCTACGGATGTCCAGACCACTCTGTTTGAAGCTAAATCTGACTCTGCCTTCAAGCGCTTCAAGGACAGTAGGGCCACAGTGAAGTTTTTGGGTCTGCAGGCTTCCACTACTACCCCTTTCAGGTCCTTTCGGAGGTTCAGGGCGTTTGGGCGTGGAGCCATTTACTGTGGGAGACCCCAGTCCACAGTCCAACAGCCTGCCAGCCTCCCATATAGATCCTCTAGAGGACGGGGGAGGGTTCGGACAAGAGGGGCCACCCAGCAGCACCCTGCATCATCCTCTTCCTTTGGGGGACAACAACAAGGGAAGCAGCCCTAGGTTTCTACCCTTTTTGAGTCACACTTCTCCTGTAGGGAGAAGGTTACGTTTTTTTCTTCACAAATGGGAGTTAGCCACATCAGACTCTTGGGTTCTAAATATTGTGAGGAACGGATATGTTCTTCCTTTTCAGGAGTTTTCCCCTCCCATCCCTCCCCGTCCCTCCCCGTCCCTCGTTTTGTTCAGAAGATATTTCCTGATCCCCAAGAAGGATGGTCGATTGAGACCTATCCTGGATCTGAGGATTTTGAATTGGTTCCTGAAACAGGAGAAATTCAAGATGCTGACTATTGCGCAGGTGCTTCTGGCATTGAACAAAAAGGATTGGATGGTGTCTGTCAACTTTCAGGATGCTTACTTTCATATCCCTACTCTCAAGTCGCACAGGAAGTATCTCCGGTTTGTGACGGGGTCGCAACATACCAGTTTGCGGTCCTTCCGTTTGGTCTTACTTCAGCACCTCGAGTCTTCACGAAGGTGATGGCAGTGGTTGCAGCAAGTCTCAGGAGGAAGGAAATATCAGTATTCCCTTACCTGGACGATTGGTTGATCAAAGCATAGTCTCCAGAGCTTGTGCTGCATCACTTGCAAATGACAACTCAGTTGTTGTTCATTCTGGGCTTTTCGATAAACGTTCCCAAGTCTCACCTGGAGCCCTCTCTGCGCCTCCTGTTCATAACGGGAGTAATGGATACAACATTGAATTGGGCCTATCTTCCGCCTCAGCAGATTCAGGACATTCCGGCGTTGATTCCAATGTTTCAAAATGGAGCGGTTGTTCCAGTCCTCAAGGTCCTGCACCTGCTCAGTCTGTTTGCATCTTGCATTCTGTTGGTCACTCATGCACGTTGGCACATGAGGGCTTCCAGTGGTGCCTCCACAGGCAGTGGTTTCAACACAAAGGGGGTCTTGAGGAGTCGATAATGATTTCCAGAGGTGCTGCAGCGGATCTACGATGGTGGACTGTGGACGGCAACCTTTCCCAAGGAAGGCCGTTTTCACTACCGCCTCCGGTGGCCACGGTCAGAACGGATGCTTCCACTCTAGGGTGGGGAGCTCATCTGGGGGACCTGGAGATCAAAGGTATTTGGTCTCCTGTGGAACAGACTTTTCATATCAATCTGTTAGAATTGAGGACGATACGTCTGGCTCTCAAGGCCTTCCTCCCGTCCCTTTGCGGCCAGTCAGTTCAAGTCTTGACGGACAATACTACCGGGTACATCAACAAGCAGGGAGGAGTGGGGTCATACCTTCTCTTCAGAGAGGCTTTGTGGCTCTGGTCCTGGGCTCAGGACTATCGGATTTGCTTGGTAGCAAATCATCTGGCCGGAGTTCTGAACGTACACGTGGACAGTCTCAGTGGGCATTTCTCGGCCAATCACAAGTGGCGTCTCCATTCAGATCTGGTCCTTCACATCTTTCGGATGTGGGGTTTTCCCCAGACAGACCCATTTGCCACTCGGGAGAACGTGCACTGTCCGTCGTTCTGCAGCCTCCAGTATCCAGTGCAAGGAGCTTTAGGGGACGTGTTTCAGATGTCTTGGGTTGACCAGTTGCTTTACGTGTTTCCCACTGTAATAATGTGAATCCACACCAGATGAAGATATGTGGTAGGAGGTATTTATTACAGCCTCAACCAACAGCCAGCATATCAACTGTCATGCAGAGAACCCTGCATCACAGAACCTCAGAACAAGCTGGTTCCATGCCCAGTGTTCTGGCATGGAGCCATGTAACATCATTACACTTCTTCCTCTTTACATTAGAACAGAAGTAACATGAGAACAAAAACACATTTGAACAGAAAGAAAAAGAGGGTAGAAAGAACTACACAAAATCACGCAAATGTAAAGGAAACCTGCGTGTTCTGACACTCCTACGAGTATGATCAGACCTTAAATCAATGTCAGAGGGAAAACGATAAGAAGTATCATATCTCCTGTCGGCCACACCACAGCCCCCAAAATGTGCTACACGACTATGATTCCAGATGCGACCATCATCCGTCTTGACAGCATTTTTAAACAGCTTAATGATAGTTTTTGGAGAGGTATATTTTGAACAATTTTGACACCCAACAGGAGCTTTGACCTTTACTTTATCTCCAACCTCAAAATTTTTAACTTTCGCATTATTCCTTTTATCAACATAAATCTTCCTTTTGCTTTGCAGAGACACTTCTTTGTCTCTCCATTCCCCAATACCATTGTTTTTCAAACCCTTCCCAGCAACCATCCAGCCAGGACACAAACAAGTATTTGGAGACCTTCCCCTGAGCAGTTCAAAAGGAGTCTTCCCCGTTGATGCATGAGGAGTGTACCTGTAAGCTGTTATACGACCCTGCAGTTCTTTTCTCCAATCTAAACAGTTTACCTTTGCTAATTGTATACTCTCTTTTAAAGTCCTGTTAAATCTCTCCAAAGCACCATTCGCCTCTGGATGATATAACGCAATTTTTTTATGTACAATTCCACATTTTACAAAATACTCCTCCATCTGAGCAGAACAGAACTGCGGACCATTGTCAGAAAGAATAGAGTTAGGAAAACTCTCACGTTTGAACACAGATTCTAAAAAACTGATCACAGATTGAGAAGTGATCTCTCTCACCAAACTCACCTCCACCCATCGTGAATACAAATCCAGCAACACCAACAGGTAAGGAGTCTGATGTTCTCCATGCAATGGCCCCACAATATCGATAGCTAATTCATCCCATGGACTTTTTGGTAAACTTCTACAAACCATAGGTGAACATCTTGGTTTGAGCACCTTATCACTAGCTTGACAAGGTGTACACTCCCTAACAGTACGTTCCACCATCAAATCTAATCCAGGCCACCAGAAATCCTGACGGATGCGCTCTTTGGTTTTAGAAATGCCCATATGCCCTTCATGAGCCATGTTCACGATGACTTCTCTCAAACTCAATGGGGGAATCATTCTTGTGCCCCTCATTAGAATACCATCAACAACGGCTAACTCATTCGCAACTAACGACCAAGGTTTAACCAGACTTCGAGACTTATGCTGTTCCAAAAGAGACATCACAGAACACAATTCACTATCCTTTTGCAACTCATCCCTCCATTCATCTTCCTTTACAGCCCCCAGCGTAACATCACAAACTCTTATGCCACACTCAGCATCACATTGATCATTTTCATCCTGAGATTTATCATTCCCTACCACCTCCACCAATCTCGACAGACAGTCTGCCGTTACATTTGTCTTTCCCGGAATGTATTCAAACATGAGGTTATACTCCTGTAAGGAAATGACCCATCTCCTGATCCTCGAGGAAATTGAGTCCAAACCCTTCTTCTCAAAAATTTCTTTCAGGGGTTTATGATCAGACCTGACTACGAAAGAAGATCCCCACACAAATTTTCTGAACTTGTTTATGGCCCAGAAAATTGCCAACGCTTCCTTCTCTATAACAGAATACCCTATCTCTGCCCCTTTCAAGCATCTTGAAGGACAAGCTATTAGCACCTTTTGGCCCTTCCTGATCTGAAAAAGAAGAGCACCCTGGCATAATTCTCAAAAATATTTTTCCATTTCTTCCACTTAATAACTGGTATTGGGGAATGGAGAGACAAAGAAGTGTCTCTGCAAAGCAAAAGAAAGATTTATGTTGATAAAAGGAATAATGTGAAAATTACAAATTTTGAGGTTGGAGATAAAGTAAAGGTCAAAGCTCCTGTTGGGTGTCAAAATTGGTCAAAATATACCTCTCCAAAAACTATCATTAAGCTGTTTAAAAATGCTGTCAAGACGGATGATGGTCGCATCTGGAATCATAGTCGTGTAGCACATTTTGGGGGGTGTGGTGTGGCCGACAGGAGAGATGATACTTCTTATCGTTTTCCCTCTGACATTGATTTAAGGTCTGATCATACTCGTAGGAGTGTCAGAACACGCAGGTTTCCTTTACATTTGCGTGATTTTGTGTAGTTCTTTCTACCCTCTTTTTCTTGCTCCCGCAAACCAAAATGGTACCTTTCCATAATAGTACTAATCTTTGGCAAGTAATGTAAATCTAGTTGTCTTGCACATATTTCATATTCATTCAACCCCCTCTGATCAGCTTGCGACAATGGAGGTAGATTTTCCAACACCTCCTGTCCTTCACCCCCTAAACAATGTAACAAAAGTGCCTGCTTCCTTTCACCACTCAAATTCGTACCACACACCCTGGCATAATTCTCAAAAATCTTTTTCCATTTCTTCCACTTAATAACCGGTTCTCCTGGATCTGACAAGAAAAACGGCGGCGCCGTAACATTCTGCATACTCACAAGAGGTGTAAAACACTTCTTCCCCACAATATATTCCAAACCCTACTAGTTGCTAAAAGTACTTAAAGTCCAAAAGGTTTCCCAGTCACCGTATGTCCCAGCACGATGTCGCTATATCAAACACGGGTCTTCAGGTGTGTTTGTCACCGCAGAGACGACCTTTTCAGTTTACTTCATTTTACAACGCCCAATACTTGTATTTCACAAGTGCAATAAAGTTTCCAAAGAAATTTATATTCCCGTGACCACAAACCAATATAGTGATCCTTATCCAGTCTCCGTCTAAGTTTCAACTTCCAATAGACCGTCGATGTTCTTCTTCGATGTCCTCCAACGATTGCGCTGTAAAAAATTTTTTTTAAAAAAAATACAACAAATTCCTTCTTCCTCATCTAAGATGGCCGCCACGAAACATTTAGTCCGTTTTCTTCAGGCAGTTGAGCTTGCTTTCTCTTTGAGCAATCTCGGATCGTTTTCCTCACTCAAAATGGCCGCAACCAAACAACCAGTCTATTTTCTTCAGTCAATCTGGCTTGTTTTTCTCCTTTCACCACACTCAAGATGGCCGCCAACAATTCCCACAGTTTACAGTCCTTTTTCAATTGCTCACTGACCTTCTGACGTCGTGAAGCATCCAGAGACCACTTTGATCCTTAGTAAATGCTCAAACAGCTTTCCACAAAGCCCCTACAACCGCAATTTCACACTTTTCTCCGCTAGAACATGCTGCAAGACGCTCGATCCTCTCCCAGCACGTCTCTGTAAGTTATCTCCATTTTTCTCTTAAATAATCCAAGCTCTTCCTTCTTTGTTGTTGTTGAGGCTGTCCCTTCCTCTGGGTTCCTTTTTATCCCACCTTCGTCGCCAGTGTAATAATGCGAATCCACACCAGATGAAGATATGTGGTAGGAGGTATTTATTACAGCCTCAACCAACAGCCAGCATATCAACTGTCATGCAGAGAACCCTGCATCACAGAACCTCAGAACAAGCTGGTTCCATGCCCAGTGTTCTGGCATGGAGCCATGCTACATCATTACACCCACCATACCCTTGATTCCTCGGGTTCTGAGGAAGATTCGCCGAGATCGGGCTCAAGTCATTGTAATAGCTCTGGATTGGCCGAGAAGGGTGTGGTACACGGACCTTCTCCAACTCTCACTGTGCCTTCTGCTCCATTTCCCTCTCAGGGCAGACCTCCTCTCGCAGTCGCAGGGGCAGGTTCTACACCCCCACCTACAGAGCCTGCAGCTACATGCCTGGAGATTGAACGGGGCAATCTGAGTGCTTTCTCTCACCCACCAGAGGTAGTGGATGTTGTTTTATCGGCCAGACAACACTCCACTAAGTCTGTTTATGCCGGCATGTGGACAAAATGTGTGGCTTGGTGTGGAGAGAAACAAATTCATCCCTTGAGAGCCCATCCGTCTGATGTTCTGTTGTTTGCTTTAGCGTTAGCACAGAAGGGTTATGCAGTTGCAACTGTCAAAGGCTATTTGTGTGCACTGTCAGCCTTTCTTTGCCTTCCGGATCAACCTTCCTTGTTCAAATCACCTATTGTTGTTAGGTTCTTGAAAGGTTTAACAAATAAAGTTCCTCCCACTCCATTTCTTATGCCTCAGTGGGATTTAAATCGGGTTTTAACTTTTTTAATGGGTTCACCGTTTGAACCCATGCATTCGTGTCCTTTAAGGTTATTGGACCTTAAGACAGTTTTCCCTATAGCTATTACGTCTGCTAGGCGCGTGAGTGAGCTTCAGGCCCTTTGTGTCAAACCTCCCTTTACATCATTCTTTGCTGACAAAGTGGTGCTGAAAACCAGGGCAGCTTTCCTTCCTAAAGTTGTCACTGCTTTTCCTATGGGGCAGTCTATTACCCTTTCATCTTTCTACCCTCCTCCTCCTCATCCTTTTAAAGAGGAAGAAAGACTCCATCGCTTGGACCACAGAAGGGCTCTCAGTTTCTATATTGAGAGAACAGAGGACTTTTCGGTTGGATGACCAACTCTTCGTTGGATATGTAGGAAAGATGAAAGGCAGAGCTGTCCATAAAAGAACTATATCCAGGTGGGTCATTCTTTGCATTAAGATCTGTTATTCGTTAGTGAAGAAGATTCCTCCTGAGGGTATTAGAGCTCATTCTGCTAGGGCTAAGCCTGCCACTTCAGCGTTGGCTAGGGGTGTGCCAGTGGTAGATATATGTGAAGTGGCAACTTGGGCTTCCCTTCATACTTTTGCGAAGCACTACTGCTTGGATTCGGAGGTCAGGAGGGCCGGCCATTTTGCTCGTTCTGTGTTGCAGGATTTCTTGGTGTGACTAGTCAGGCAACCACCTCCGAGTGCGGTACTGCTTTGGGACTCTATTCATAAGATGAGGAATTCACAGGTAGTTGTATCCATCAGAAGGACAAGTTACTTACCTTCGTTAATGCTTTTTCTGGTGGATACACTAGCTACCTGTGGATTCCTCACAGTCCCACCCGCCTCCCCATTGCCTGTCTGGTCATACCAAGACTTTCGTATTACAAGTGTATATACGTTTTAATTAATTTTTATATAAGTAATTGTTGTAATTGTGTTACAGCAATATGGTTATATGTATGTATTTATTTGTGCTATCGTGAGGTCAGTTTCACCTGTTCGCCTCAAAGGCACGTAAAAAATGGGTGAAACTGATGTCAGCACGCCGGCGTGGACCTCTTATTGCCACTGTGCGTCAGACAGAGTCACGTGCGTCAGACAGAGTCACGTGTGGAGCCGTGCAATTGTGACGTCCTTGTTGACGTGTAGAGCTGGGAAGAAGATTTTCCGTTGAATGCTGGCACATTGGGAGAATTCATAAGGTGAGGAATCCACAGGTAGCTAGTGTATCCTCCAGAAAAAGCATTAACGAAGGTAAGTAACTTGTCCTTTGTGCTGGAACAGAACATGAACAGACAGTGCAAGCAGCTGCTTGCACATGCTAAGTGTGCTTTTTGAGTAGCATTTTTCCTAAGGCTTACTACTGGAATTTAGCACTATTTTCTTGTAAAATGCACCCTCGAGTCCAAAATGCTAAGAGAGAGAGGAATGCAGCAGAACACAAATAGCGAGCACGAGTACCCACTCACATCGGATATACGTGCACTCGCAATAGTATTTTCCCCCAAATTACTCTTCTCTAGACAGTAACACAAAGGGAGCTGGGGTGTAGCCTGCATGTCCTGATGAGCCACCTGTGTTAGAGTGGAGGGAGGAATGGTCACTCACACCTGAAAGGGCTGTGCCTCCCCTCACACAATGCAGTCTCCAACCCCATGGTGTGTGTCTGGGACCTGGCCTGGGCAAGGCAGGATCTTAAACACAACAGGGTCTTCTTTTAGGAAGCTGGCTCTACATATACTATATTAAAATGAGATATCGGTTGCATATAGTCCAGGGGTTCCCCAAGAGTCTTGACAGAGGCAATAATAGATAATAATAATCCTCTATTTGTGGTAGTGTGGTTGAGCAGTTATGCTTATCAGAGGGTATTGTTAAGCATTTGTTGTACACACACAAGCAATAGAAGAAGCACACACTCAATGACTTAACTCTGGACCAATAGGATTTTGTATAGAAAATTATATTTCTGTTATTTTATTACTAGAACCACAGGACTCAGTTCGGAAATAAATAGTGTTGCAGGTAAGTACTTAGCATAGACATCAATGTAACTTTGTTTCACTTTAGTCAAGTGAACAGTTTTTAAGAAAACAGAGAATTTCTATTTTAAAAGTGGACCCTGGGGGCGTGGCCAAGATGGCGGCGTGAGAGGACTCATCCGTCCAAGCTCTGCCGCCCTGGCCCAAAACATCGACGTGCGGCCCGGCAGGGGGGTGCCCTGAGGTCCCCCGAGACAGCGAGCGGTGCAGTGGCCTGGAGGACGCCCACCGGAGACCGAGCAACGCGCGGCGCCGCCCGCAGCGGGTGAAGAGCGACCGGCCTTGGCCTGCGCCTGGGGCTGCCGAGCAGTTTGGGCGGCGCTCTGGGCCGCGTGGTGGTCCCTGTTTCGGCAGCTCACTTAGACGCGGGGCTGTGGGGGCAGAGCCCCAGAAGGACGGTGCCGGGGCCCGCACGCGGTGGGGCCGGAGCGGGGGCCTGAGGCCCAGGATTTGCAGGCGCCCCTGGGAGCGGAGGGCGCCCGTTCTGCTGGGCTTGTCACGAAGGGCTTTTTAACCTCCCTGTTTGACTCGCTTCGGAGTGATATCCAGGATCTACGTAGGGACATGTCTCAAGAGGTGAAAGAGCTGCGAGCAAAGGTTATGTCCCTGGGCGAGCAAGTAGCGCAGATGGAGGACGGCGAGATCTCTCGCGGTGAGGAGGTGGTGGGTCTGCAACAGGAGGTCGTCTGCCTACGGGAGCAGCAGGACCTCCTCCAGATAGCAGTTGAGGATTTGGAAAAACGCTTGAGGAGACATAATATCCGCATCAGAGGGGGCCCGATGGGGGCTGAGAAGGAGGACATTGGGGACTTCGTGGTGGGCCTGTTTCGCTCATTGCTTGGCCTGGATGAGACGCAGGAGATAATTTTGGATAGAGTTCATCGTGTGGGCCGTGTGGGTGGGCCTGGAGACCCTCCTCCGGACATCCTAGCTTGTGTCCACAATTTTGGGCTTAAAGAGAATATCTTACAGCGGGCCCGCAATCTTCAGCAGGTACTCTTTAGAGGGCAAGAGCTCCAATTATTCCAGGACCTCTCTGTGCGGACCTTGCAGAGGTGGAGAGAATTTAAACCCATTACGGAGCACCTGCGGGCACATGAGGTGTCTTACTCCTGGGGCCACCGTTCCGCCTTGTCTTCTGGTGGGAGGATCAGCTCCGGCAGGTGAGGTCCATATCGGAAGTGAATCGGATTCTGGACTTGGAGGACCAGAGCCAGGATGCGAGCGAAAAAGCGAGCTTGGCTGGCGGGGATTGCCCACGTTGGCGGCGGAAGGAGAAAAGGAGGAAACTACAGCTCCCTACGGCTTCAAAGCTGAGGTCGGAGCGGGAATCCGTTTTGAGCAGTGTGGGCGCTGGAACTAATGCCTAGGCGAGAGGCGATCGGAGGGGTCTGTACTGCGGATGATCGCAATGCTCGTGGCCTGGTGACCGCTAAAGAGGGCGGGGGCGGCGGGGGCGGCGGGGGCGGCGGGGGCGATAGACTTGGTTCGATGAACATGAGTGGTTCTACAGCCCTGTGGAGACTTTTCCTCGTGGAGATGGACGTGCGAGGACTTCTTGGTTGTGAGCACCTGTTGTGCGTATTGGTTGAATGTTGGTGTATTTCCCTGCTATGCTGGCCTTCGTGTGGAGATGTTCTCGGGCCCTGGCGTCTGAGGTGGTTGATGCTGTGGCCTGGTTGGTGGTTTTCCTGTGAGGCCTCTCCATTCTTGATCGCCGCTTTCACTTTAGGGTATGACTATTAAATGCATAAGCTTGAATGTCCATGGGCTTAATAATCCAACTAAGAGGTTAGCCATCCTGTTCGCCTTAGAGAGGTCGGGGAGTCACATTTGCCTGCTGCAGGAGACGCATCTCGTGCAAAACGACATTTATCGTATGCGTTCTAAGTGGTTCCCTAGGCAGTTCTGGTCTTCGGCTTCATCGAAGCATGCAGGGGTTGCGATACTATTAGCGCGGTCATTTCCCGGGGAAGTGGAGACAAAACTGCATGAGGTGCAAGGTAGGCTTTTGGCCATGAGGATGAGGTTGGGGGCCTTCTCTTTTACTATTGCTTCCTTATACGCGCCTAATATCCAGCAGGAGGTCTTCCTAAAGCAGGCTCTGACCCCGCTGCTCCACTCGCCGGATGGTGCCATCTTGGTGGGGGGCGATTTTAACCTGGTGATGGATGGTGATTTGGACCTCCGGTCAACTTCATGGGCAGACAGGGTCCTTGACAGCGGCTGGCCGTCAGTGGCTGAGTGAATGTGGCCTGGAGGATGTGTAGAGAAGGGCACACCCCACGCTAAGAGATTATTCCTTTTACTCAGCACCGACTAAGACATACGCTAGACTTGACCTTTTCTTGGCTTCGCAAGAGTTCCTTTCCCGAGTTAGGGAGTCAGCGATTGAGCCTCAGGCCCTGTCCAATCATTCTCCCGTTACCGTGGAGGTTGCTAGGAGCATGGAGTGGGTGGGGGCGTTGGGGTGGCAATTCAATGCTTCAGAACGGTGCAACAGTGGAGGTGATCCGAAGTGCAGTAGCAGATTACCTTAGCTTGAATGATGATGGGAGCACCTGCTTGGCGACGCTGTGGGAGGCACTGAAGGTAGTGGTGAGAGGTGAGGTGATGTCGTTGTCGGCCAGGGATAATAAAGCAAGGAGATTGATTAGAGAGGATTTAGAACAGAGGGTGGTGGTACTGGAGCGCTCCCATAAACATACAGGAGCTCCAAGAGTCTGGCGGGAGCTCGAGAAGGTAAGGAAGCAGCAGAAACAGCTCGATTGGGACAGGGCAGAGTATGCGGTGGCACGCCTTAAGCACAAGTATTTTATTGGAAGTAATAGATGTGGTAAGCCTTTGGCACACCGGTTACGTGCGCAGCGTGCGGCGTCGACGATACAACTGGTTCGTTCTCCCTCGGGAGCCGAAGCGCGCTCAAGCGATCAAATTGCGAAGGCGTTTGCGGAGTTCTATCGGGGACTGTATGGGGCTGAGGATCCTGGTAATGCAGCTCCTGAGGCCTTCCTAGGGGGTATAGCAATTACTTCTTTGGGCGAGAGGGAGGCGACTTCACTAGATCAACCCATAAGGACGGAAGAGGTCATATCAGCAATCTCACGTTTGCAGGTGGGGAAGTCCCCTGGCCCGGATGGTTTCACAGCACTTTTTTATTAGACCTTCTGTGTGGAACTTGTACCGATATTAGTGCGGCTTTTCAATTCCTTTCAAACGACGGGAGTTGTAACGGCCAGTATGTTGGATGCCACTATTGTGGTTATTCCTAAGCTACACAAAATTGATTCGGGAGGTGCAGCGGGATCTAGAGACCTGGGGGAGACTTAAGCTATCTTGGTTGGGCACGGTGGCGGCGATGAAGATGACCATCTTGCCACGTGTCCTGTATGTGTTTCAGGCGCTTCCCGTGACGCGCCCGCCCCGATCAATTGCAACCCTTCAAACGGCAGTTCTGAGATTCATTTGGGAGGGCAGAGCGACACGTCTTCCACGTCGGGTCTTGTACCTTCCCAAGGAGATGGGAGGATTAGCGGTCCCCTGCCTCTTACGATACTTTGAGGCAGCGCAGCTGCATTTTCTACTAGAATGGAGTCGCCCGTCTACCTAGAAACATTGGTGCTTCATGGACCAAGCGGTGGCAGGCTCCCATATATGGATCCCAAGATTCCCTGCGTATATTTTGTTGGGCCTGCCCAATCCGCTCACCTTCCCCCTGAGATCACTGAAAGGGCGGCAGATGGCATTAGCCCTCAATGCGGCACTGCAATTGATATTAGCGATGTGGGGTACGAACAAGATCCCGACATTTACATCATGGCTTTATTAGCTCTGGTTCATTCTCGCTATGGAGAAGCTTACTCTGACCTCACAGCAGCGCAGCGGCGATTTTAGGGACCTTTGGCAACCATTCTTACAGATCTTATCCACAGAGTTCACGGAACTGACATGTCCGGCTTACTTGAGAGCGCTGGGGTTGACTTGAGCCCGTGGGAGTGTGTAAGCGGAAGATACTTTCTGGAGAGCCAGGAATACGTAGGGGTATGGCCGGGAATCGAGTGATTGCTGTCTGGTGGGCCTGCAGCGGGGAAACAATGTAAATGTTTTATTATGTATTTTCATGTTTTATATTACTATGCATGGAGTACGCTTTATATTGCAGCACATGATAGAGGGCGACCCTTGCGGGGGTGAGCAAGTAGAGGAGGGTGAAAGGTGGCCCATTTGGACACGGTTGTCCGGGAGTGGATTGTTATGGCCTACCTCCACACCTCCAGACAAGTACTACTGCATAGTGATTGTCTTATTTCTAAGAGCTGTAATTGTAATTGTAATGTTTATAACTTGAAATAATAAACAGATTTGATCCATAAAAGTGTACCCTGCATTTTCAGAGCAGTTCCTGGGAGAAGAAACTAAAGTACAATTTTAGAGGTAAGTACACAATTTACATATCCAGTCTCCGGGGGTATAGGTAGTCCACCATTGGGGGTTCAAGTCAACCCCAAACACCCACCACCAGCAACACGGGGCCGGCTGGTTGCAGAGGTCAAAGCTGAGCAATTTTGATGTGGGCTCCTATGGAGACAGGGGGTACTCGGAATTCGGTCTGCCAGCAGGTAAGTACCCGTGGCTCGGAGGGCAGACCAGGGGGGAGAAGAGGAGCACTGGAGGGGCCCCAATTAGGCACCAATCCCACACCCTCAGCGGCACTGGTGCTGCCGGGTGCAGGGTGCAATCAGGGCATCGGGTTTCCAATGAAACTCTATGAGGGGTTCCCGGGGGTCACTCAGGAGCAGCTGGCGAGGTCCGGGGTGGTGTTTCGGGCACAACACCGGTTGGACAGGGAAGAGGGCTGCCTGTTGATCGTTGCTGCACCGGTTGTCGATTTCGCCGAGGCCTGCGGGCTTCGGGTGCAGTGGGTCCTTTGGCGTAGGTTATCTTCGTCCAGGGCTGTCGCGGTCAAGGGGGTCCTCGGGATTCCCTCTGCAGGTGTCATCATGGAGGGGTCAACCCAGGGTGGGCACTTTGTCGGCGTCACCTGTGGGTCCTCTCTGGTCGATTGGGCCACCTGGACTCGGGCCGTGGGCGTCGGGTGCAGAGTGGTTAGGACTCACGCTTCTGAAGTGTGGTGGGAGTCCTTTAGAAAAGGTTTCTTCTTTTCTTCTTTGGACAGGGCTGCTGTCCGCAGGAGTTCTTGATCCTATGTGATGCAGGCAGTCCTCTGGAGGTTTTTCAGAGATTGCTGGACCTGCAGAATGCGTCGCCTTTCATCTGCAGGTTCTTTGATGCAAGAGACAGGCCGGTAGGGCTGGGGCCATGTCAGTTGTTGTCTCCTTTCCTTCTCTGCTGGGGTTTCAGCTAAGCAGTCCTTCTTATTCCTGTGAGGTCATCAGGAATCTGACTCTCTGGGTTCAGGGAGCCCTTGAATACAAGATTTAGGGGTGTTTTTAGGGTTAGAGGGCAGTAGCCAATTGCTACTGTCGCTGATGGTGGCTACACCCTCCTGGGCCCACTCCCTTTTTGGAGGGGGGCACATTCCTTTCCCTATTGGCCCTGATCCTCCAAACCATGATGGAGGATTCTGCAAGAAGGGAGTCACTTCAGCTCTGGACACCTTAGGGGTGGTCCTGGCTGAGGTAGTGACTCCTCCTTGTTTTTCCTAATTATCCCTCCAGACTTGCTGCAAAAGTGGGGCTTTGTCCGGGGGCTGGGCATCTCTACTAGCTGGAGTGCCCTAGGGCATTGTAACATGAAGCCTGAGCCTTTGAGGCGTACCGCTAGGTGTTACAGTTCCTACCGAGGGAGGTGTGAAGCACCTCCACCCAGTACAGCCTTTGTTTCTGGTCCCAGAGAGCCCAAAGGCTCTCACCCCATGATGTCAGAACCTTGTCTCTCAATGGCAGGCTGGCACAGACCAGTCAGTCCTGCACTGAAGGATTGGGTAAAATACATTTTTGTGCATTTTTTTTAACAAATCCAACACTGGCATCATTGTGGGTTTATTATTCTGAGAAGTTTGATACCAAGCTTCCCAGTATTCAGTGTAGCCATTATGGAACTGTGGAGTTCTTTTTGACAAACTGCCAGACCATACACTTAATATGACCACACTGTACTTACAAGTGTCTATAAATTGACTCAGACACTGTAGGGGCATATTGCTCATGCAGTTATGCCTTCACCTGCGGTATAGTGCACCCTGCCTTAGGGCTTTAAGGCCTTATAGAGGGGTGACTTACCTATGCCACAGGCAGTATTTTGTGTGCATGGCACCCTGAAGGGGATGCCATGTTGACTTTGCCTTTTCCTCCCCACCAACACACACAATCTGCAATGGCTGTGTGTATGTGTTAGGTGAAGGGTCCCTTAGGGTGGCACAACACATGCTGCAGCCCTTAGGGACCTTCCCTGGTCACAGGGCCCTTGGTACTACTGGTACCTTTTACAAGGAACTTATCTGTGTGCCAGGGGTGTGCCAGTTGTGGGAACACTGGTACATTTTTAGTGAGAGAACACTGGTGCTGCGGCCTGCTTATCAGGGTCCCAGCACACTCTCAGTCAAGTCAACATTAATATCAGGCAAAAAATGGGGGGGGGGTAACTGGAAAAAGGACCATTTTCCTACACTTCTCTTTGAAGTAGGCCTACTTCAAAGGCAGAAAGGGGTATAAGAAGAGCACCCAAATCCCCTGAAAATCAGATTACTTCTGGAACCAAGAGGAACCTCTGCCATGGAAAAGAGCTGGAGAAGCTGGAGGACGAGTACTGCTCCTTTGCCTGTGACTGTGCTTTACTGGGTTGGCTTGCAGTAGCTGCTTCTACCTGAGAGAGGATAAAGACTGACTTTTGTGTGACTTCCCACTCGTGAAGCATCTCCAAGGGCTTGAACTGAGCTTGCCTCCTGTTGTTGAAGTCTCCGGGACATCAAAGACTTCTCTCTGCCAGCACTTGGGCTTTCTGCTGAAAGTCCTGCCTACCAAGTGGTGCCTAACCCGTCTCTGGGCCCTGAAAGGTGCAGTTAGTGGAAGAGGACAGGAGAAACTTTTGATGCACCACCCGCTTCGTGGCTGCTAAGCGACGTGCTGCCGACCTCGCTGCTAAAATCGATGTTCCACCTGCATCGTGGCTGGAAGATCAACGCAACGCGGCTGGAGAAAAGACACACAACAGCCGTAGTGGCTGCTGTTAACGACACAAGCCCCCACGCAACGCGGTTTCTTGACACCATGCAACCGGATCTTAATGCAACATTGCTGGGTGCGGAAAATCAACAAAAAGCCTGCCCGGACCCCAGGTGTACATCTGCGATTGACGCAATGCTCTCTTGTGGGAGATAAGAAATGACACACACCGACCTGAGTGGAGGAGGAAGGACGCACGGTATCGCTTGCAAGTGAGAAATCGATGCATCGCTGGCCTCTTTCGACGCACACTTGCCCAGCGGCTTTATTTTGACGCTACCCAGGTACTTTTGTGCAATAATAGCATTCTCACTGTTTTCTAAGGATTTAGACTCTTATTCTTTTTCAAATCCATAACTTGACTTGTGTATGTCAGAGTTTTATCGTTTTGGTCTTCTTTTGTTCAGATAAATATTATCTATACCTCTAAACCTGTGTTGTTTCATTTTGTAGAGTTTTCACTGAGTTACTGTGCGTGTTAGTGCAAATACTTTACACATTGCTTCTGAAGTTAAGCCTGCCTGCTCGTGCCAAGCTACCAAGGGGGTGAGTGGGGGTTAATTGAGGGTGATTCTCCTTTACCCTGACTAGAGTGAAGGTCTTTGCTTGGACAGTGGGTAACCTGACTGCCAAACAATTTCTAACAAGGACTGTCCCCAGTGTCCACACCATGTGTACCCAAATGAGTTACCCCTGGGATCAAGGAAAACATAGAGGCAAACTGTCAACCCCTGGCAACAGTCCCTCTGTTGCTCTAGAGTCAGGCAGGGGGAGAGTTTCACACCCTCCACTGAGCCACCTTTCTCTTTGGTAGACAGGAGGTTAGGAAGAGGGTCGCTCTCCTCCTTCTCCCCATCATCTGTTGCCAAGAGCATAGTTTGTTCTGTTTTTTCAGAGTATGGCTTGAGATGGTTCACATGCAGGACAGTCAAAAGGCCTGGTCCACTTGTCCTGGAGAGCCCTAGGCTCTACTGGGGCCATTACCCACACTTTCTGACCAGACTGAAATTCAACCATAGTGGCATTCTGGTTGTACCACCGTTTCATGTCTTCCTGTCTTGCTTCCAGGTTCTCTTGTGCGAGAGCACAGAAGCAGGCAGCATGGTTCCTAAAAGCCAGCATGTAACTGAATACATCCCTGGTGGGCCTACTGGAGGCTTTCTCCAAGCCTTCCCTAACCAGACTCAAAGGTCCCCTGACAAGCTGCCCATACAACAGTTCAAAAGGACTAAATCCAAAACCCTTTTGTGGTACCTCCTTGTAGGCAAACAGAAGGCATGACAAGAGGATGTCCCACTTACGCCTCAAGGGGTCTGACAGGCCCAGGATCATGCCTTTCAAAGTGCGGTTGGAATACTCAACCAGACTGTTTCCTTGCGGCTGATAAGGAGTGGTAAACTTGTAGGTTACCCCACACTCTTTCCACAGAGACTTCATATAAGTTGATATGAAGTTGGTACCCCTATCGGAGACCCCTTCCTTGGGGAACCCATGCTGGTAAAAGCCCCCACTAGCGCACGTCCCACCACAGGGGAGGTGATTGAGCTTAGAAGAATGGCTCCTGGGTACTGGGTGGCATGGTCCACCAAGACCAGGATGAACCTGTTGCCCATTGCTGTCTTAGGATCCAGAAGCCCCACAATGTCAATACTGACCCTTTCAAAGGGTGTGCAGACCACAAGAAAAGGTCGGAGGGGAGCTTTAGATTTCCCGACACTCTCGCCACTTGCCTGACAAGTTTGGCAAGACCTATGGTGTGCATCAGAGTACCTGAGCATTTGGGGCCAGTAAAAGTGTATGACAAGCTGTTCATAAGGGCACATTATGAGCCAGACCCAGTAGAAAGGCTCTGAAGCACTGGGATACACAGCACACGGGCTGAACCAAGCTCAGTAACCTTAGGCTCACTATATATGAGGCCGTCCTCCCAGTAGAGCAAGTGTGATCCAGACTTAATGCCAGATGCCTGGTCTGCATCCGCAAACCCTCCAGAGTAGGGCATGATGTCTGTGCCTCACAAAATGCTTCCCTGGTGGGTCCCCATTCCTGCTGCCAATGAGTCAGTTCAGAAACCTCCCCCAGTTCAGCCACCTGCTCCCCTGTAGGCTCCAGGGCATCACCCTCAGGCTCCTTCTCCTCCTGGACCGTGGGAACTTTTTGGACTGGCCTCCTGCACCCCTTGCCCTTCCTCCTTCTGGCAGACACCTGGACACTTTTTGAGGCCCTCGGGTCACCTAATCAACCCTGCGGGCTGCCATTGACCGGTTGGACAATCACACCCACCCAAGAACACCCAACATCTCCAAGCGAGACCTGTGTTCCACTTCCTTCCAAGGGGAATCCTCCAGGTCATTGCCAAGCAGACAATCTATAGGTATGGTTGAACTCACAGCTACTCTCAAGGCACCTGAGACCCCCCCATTCAAAGGGAACCTACACCACTCTGCACAGGTGCTCTGAGTTGTCTACCGCAACTACTAGGTGAAGTACATGGGGATCTATCTGCTCTTCAGACACCAGGTGACTTCTCACAGTAGTCACACTGACTCCTGTATCTCTCAGAGGCTCTACCCTCTGTCCATTGATGGCCACCCACTGCCTGTATTTCGTAGTGTTCTCAGGCACAAGGGTTCTCTGGACCATCTCTCTGTCCCCTAGTGAGACATGGGTCATCTCAGCTGGATCCCATCCCCTGGAATCAACTCCTCCTCATGCACTACACTTGCCAAACCCTATGACTAAGCACCAGTGGGTGCCTGTGTCCACTTGGGGCATTTGGGATCCCCTCTCACATGACCCACCTGGTCACATGCATAGCACTTGGAGAACCATGGCTTTTTCTTAACAGGGGCTGGGAATCCTTATCCTGGGACCTAGGTTGGAGACCTTTAGAGAACTCCCCCTATATACCCTTACAACCCCTTTCTTCTGAGAGGGACCCTACCCACCCTTGGCGTGGTCTCTCCCCATACCTCTTTTGGACCCTGATGCACTCCCACCAGTCTGCTTCCTGCGCAAGCTTCCTGGGGTCTGTCAGCTCGCTGTCAATCAGGGGCTGGCGCAGCTCTGGAAAACAAAGACTGTGCAAGTGCTCCCAAGCAATTAAGTTGTAAAGCCTCTCATAAGTTGTAACCTTACTGCCCTTCACCAAACCCTCCATTGCCCTGCGAAAAGAGTCAACACACTCCAACCATGTATGGGATTCCCTTTTCTTGTAGGACCTAAACTTGTCCTTATACTGCTCAGGGGTGAGACATACCTTGTGAATAGGGCGTCCTTAATGATAGTGTAGGTGAGACCTTGAGGATCCCCTAAGGATGTCAGAGTGTCCATACCCTCTACCTTGAAGTGCTTTCACAGACCTGCCCCCCCATGCGCTTCAGGTAGCAAGATCATGTGGAGAGCAGACTAATACCCTTTAAACCACAAATAAGTGTCATCCTCTCTTGTAATCCTTCACAAGGTCTTTAGGAATGTGCACCCTCCTCTTAGGCTGCACTGCAGTACTGCTGCCACCATCCCTACTTGACTAGCTCCTCTGATCTAGTTCTCTCAACCTAATCTCATGAGCCAGCAGTAGCGTTCTCTCCTCAATGGCCATCCTTCTCTCTTCAATCTCCCTCTTCATCTTAAGCTTCTCTAACTCAAGTTGGTTCACCCTCTCTGCCTGTCTGTCCTGCAACTCTTCAGGAGTCAGTCCCTGAGAGGATACACTGCTACCTGCCCTGGATACCCCCCCCCAGCAGTACAGGTACCTCTTATACACCCTCATGGCTGTTTTGCAGCTTTTCACCCTCAATCTCCTCCTCTGTGTGCCCCCCCAACCTCCTTGGCTGTCACCCAGGCCCTCAGTGCCTTTTGCCGCTCCTCCTTCCTGGCCGAGCTCCTATTGGGACAGGATAGATCCTTACAGAACTGTTTCAGTTGGGCAACTGCATAACTCTCCAGCTTCTCCAACTCAAAAACAGCTCCAGCTAGTGCATCTCCAGATTGAGACATGATGGTAAGTCACAAAGTGCAAGGTTCTGAAGCAGAACAAAGAGTTCCCAAAGAGAAGTTCAAAAATCAAAAAGTGGAAATAGATGAAGTCCGAAGAAGAACAAAATCAAAAGCAAGATCACCAAAACAAGTGGTACGTGGTTACGTAATGGTGTGCACTGAAAATAGTAGTGTACACTTAATCACTGAATGTCAAGTACAAATACAAGTTCAATCCTCACCGATGATCATCAGTGTTAGAAATACTGCCTTTGGTTGGCAGTCAGGTTACCCCCTGTCCAAGTAAGAACCCTTACTCTAGTCAGGGGCATCGGGTCCTTAATGCAGAGTGGTGGAGGTGCGGCAGCGGCAGTTGCGAGGTGTCGGTCCCTTGGTTCTGGCAGGTACAAAGTCCGGTGAAGTCACAATGCTGCGGTGTCGCTGATGGTGTTCCAATGATGTCACAGGGCCACAGCCGATGCAATGGCATTGGGTGTCACGGACGTCGGAGTTATGACACTCCGATCTCTGCAAATTTGTGCGGGGTCAGCGGCTGCAGCAATGCGAAGCCTGCAGAGTCGGTGGGGTTGTCATACTTCTGCGAGGTCCACGGCTTCAGGTGCAGCCGGCATTGTGGGTTCCATGCAGCGGCACCCTTAGCAAAGTCGCGCGGCATCGTCCGGTGTCGTGTCACAGGATTTCACCAGAAATTCATTTCCAGGGTCCCAGGAACTGGAATGGCACTCTCTGGCAAGCTAGAGTTCACATCATGCAGACTCAGAACTGGATGGTGAATGGTGCTTTTCCAAAATATTTGACGTGGGCAGGGGAAAGCGAAAGGCAGAGACTGTGCTGCAGGTCTCCCTGAGAGTCACTGGAGCCTCAGACGGAGGGAGGAGGAATGCTGCTCCACTCATGGGTCTCCCTGGCTTGGCTGAATGAGAAAAAGCAGTTTAGCTGAGCTCAGCGAGAACCAGGGGATGACTCCAGCCCCCTTTCACAGCTGTTGCTGTGAATGTTCAACAGCTAACAGCCATGACCCTGCGCGTTGCTGTTAGCGTTGAACAATCTCAGCAACAGCTATGAATCAAAGGCTTTGGAGCCCTTGGGATTTCAACTCCCTTAAATTCTGAGACGCCTTTGTTTTTCTAATTAGGACATTCTGCCCTCAAGGACCGGAATATTCTAATATCCTTATAGCCCACCCTATGCTGTCCATTATAGGCCTGCTCCATTGTTTGTCTACAGCCTTTAACGTTGGAGTCGGCCTTTTATGGCTCGTATAGCCAGCTGAAGCTACAACATGCTCATTTTGAATACATTGTTAATCATTTATGCTGACAGTGATTGTTGAGTAATGTTGATTAATGTGGAAATATTTTATTGACAACAATTATTATATTTACACATGGTTGTTATTGATTACAGTAAAATAGCCATAGTGTTGATTTGCATTTGTAAGTTGAGTCTATTGTTAAGAATGACTCCTAGAGATTTGGCATTGACAATGATGCCTGGCTTGCATTCAAGAATCCTTCAAGAATTAATTCAAGACTGGACAGTAAGGTCAACTTTTTGGGTGAGATGAGGAGAAGTGCGTCCGTTACTTACAGTAGGAAAGTACCCTCTTTCTTGGCATGGCTACCCCCTTTTTCTGCCTGATGTCAGTGTGTTTGACTGTATTCACTGGGATCCTGCTAACTGGGACCCCAGTGATTATGCTCCCTCTCTCCCAAACATCTGTATTGCACCCACAATTGTCACCCTTGTGCCCCCTTAAAAATCCCTAGTATATGGTACTTAGATACCCAGGGCATTAAGGTTCTGGGGATCCGTATCGGCTGCAGCATATATTTTGCCACCCATAGGGAGCCCAAGCAAAGGGTTCTGCATGGCTGCCATTGCAGCCTGCGTGAAAAGATGCAAGCACCCTTTCACTGCCACTTTTCACTACACCAAGTTACTTATAAGTCACCCATATAGCAGGCCTTCCAGCTCACAGGGCAGTGTGCCAAGTACCTGTGTGTGAGAGCACCCCTGCACTAGCAGAGGTGCCTCCACGAACTCCAGGCACATTTTCCCAGAGGACGCCATTTTACACGTGTACTGGACGTAGGTCACTATTTATGTCCATCTTCATAATGGTACCTCCGAACATAGGCATGTTTGGTATCAAACATGTTGGAATCATACCCCAGGGCGTTTGCAAGCATTAGTTGTATGTTTTCATGTACTCTGGGGGCTCCTTAGAGGAACCCCATAATTGCCATTACAGCCTTGTGAGGGTTTTCAGGCAGCCCAAGCAGCTGCCACCTCCCAGACAGGTGTCTGCCCTCCTGTTGCTTGAGAAGCTTGAGCCCAGGAAGGCAGAACAAAGGATTTCCTTTGGGAGAGGGGTGTTACACCCCTCCAGCATGGAGAAAAATAATTTTCACCCAATATTGTTTGTGGGCTATATAGTTTTATCAGTAAAACTGTATGTCTGTGCAAAATTAGTGGCCATTTTAAGGTGAGAATGTAGTTTCTGTAAATGACAGTGGCTAGCATTATGCTTTGGAAATATAATTATGACATTGTGTGCCAAAATGCACCACCAGCTACATACCACACCATTACCACTCTCTTGCCAAATGGGTGTGGCTCTTGTACTAAACTTGGGGGCAGGTTTATAAAAAGTGGCACATCATGTTATGATGCACCACTTTTCTTGTGCCCCATTTCCCCCCCATAATGCCACCATGTTTGCGCCATATTTATGACACGGAGCACCATGGCGCACATTAGGGAACTAGCGCCAAAAATGCTGATGCCAGTTTGGTGCTGTGCAGGATTAGCACCAATAATATTGACCCTAATCCTGCAAAGTGAAAGGAGGCCCATTGAAAACAATGGGAGCCTCATTTTAACACCTGCTTTAGACAGGCGTTAAAAATGAGACTGGAATGGCGCAGTGGAATCTCATAGATTCCACGACACCATTTTTCTGGGCCTCCTCACGCTGATATGTCCCCCTTGCATACATTATGCCTGTCTCAAGCATAATGTGGCACAAGGATTTACAAAGTGGCACAGTGCATGCATTGCTCCACTTTGTAAATATGGCGCTGCATTTTTGCCAACCTAATACCACATTAGCATCAGAAAAATGACGCTAATGTGGCGCAAGAGGAACAGGAGGCTTTTTAAATCTGGCCCTTGTTCTTTGTGTGAGCTTGGATGTTTCATGGTCCTTATGACTTGGGTGAAGTAACATTGATGCAACACCTTCACTTTGTGAAAATTGTTCCAGCACCACTCTCCAAACATTGGCAGTAATCTCACAAAGTAACCCACTTCCTGTGAAGACAGCTTTCGCTTTGGGAAGTGTAAATGGGTATAACTCGTCCCTTCAAAATACAGTTCCAGTACTTTCAGATTTGAAGCTTGTAAATCTGTTTTGTGAAATAAGCCATGCCATTCCCAAAAACACGAAGGCCCAAATTGAAGAAAGGCCTAGCGCCACTTGGCTCCACGTTAGCATCGTTTGTTTTACGATAATGTGGCATTAGGCTGGCAAAAACGGTGCACACATTGTGCCACTTTGTAAACCCTTGTGCCACATTATGCCTGCACCAGGCCTAATGTAGGCAAGGGGGGCGAGGTGTTCCTCCATTAGGAGGCCCAGAAAAATGGCGCAACTGTAATCTTTAATATTCCACTGCGCCATATTTGTCATAATTTTTAACACCTGCTCAGTGCAGGCGTTAAATTGAGGAGCACCATTGTTTATAATGGGCCTCTATGTCGCCAACATTTTTGGCGCTAATCCTGCAAAGTACCACAATATCATCAGAAAATATGATGCTATTGAACCCAAACGTGCGCCATGGTGCGTCATATCACTACTGCGGTGCACGCATGGTGGAGTTAGGGGGTCGCAAGAAATCTGGGCCGAAATCCCTTCAGTTTCAGTTAAACACCTTATGTCAATTGTTTGATTTTCATCATGGGACACTGGTGTAAAAGACTGGGAACAGTACTTGCTGGACTCTTAAATTAATAAAAACAGCTGCAATGTAACAGAACATGTTCCATGCTTCCTAATGTTTGTCAGCATTAATAATTTAAGATAAATAAGTAAGGATTACAAAATAAAAATGAACAGCAAATGATTTATACCTACATTTTACAAAACTAAAACCATTGCGAAGACACACAAAGATATGAAAATACACTTACAAAACAGACTGAGGTCAAATATGCAGCAATATCTGGAGCCACTGATGTTTATTGATGCACAAGACCATTACTGATCATTCTTACCGGGGAACATTGATGCATGTTGAGGCTAAGGTCCACTGACACGGTGAGACTCTGGGTGGTCGTCTGGTGGGTTGAGCGCAGGGCTGGTCCAGGACTGTGCGGCAAAGGGTGGCTGCATGGTGGGTTGGGCTATGACGAGGCTGCAGGTGAGGCCCTGTGGACAAAGACTTCTATGCACAGATAGAGACCATGAGGAGCATGCCTGGGCCACAATGTGGGTGGAGTGTAGGTCTTGGCTGAAGGCCTGGCCCACTACCCAATCCCTGCTATTCGCATTGGGGTATGGGCACTCAACAGGGATGGACTGGCCGTAGTGGGCATCGGCCTGTTCCTGGGGAGCTGAAAGGCTGGGGGCCAGTTTTTCAGTGGTGGGGACCGGTTTTGTTACTGGGACCTGGTTTTGCAGCTCTGCTGCAATATCAGCATCCAGTAACAAAAGCAGCAGCACTTCACACTTGCAGACCTGATCCCTTGCCGGACCTGGTCTTACAAAAGTGCCAGGGCTGCTCTGGGTTCCCAGTGAGGCTCTGGCTCTTGATTGTTTTGGCACATGGCCCATTCACCAGCTAGGAGGTTCAGTCAACCCCAAGTGCACCTGACCAAAGGTCACATGCAGTAACGATTGACTGCAAGGTGGGTTGAAATAGTGAAATATAAACACATGAGTGTTGGATGCGGTATTGCATTAAAAAACCTAAAAGGAACTGAAAAACCTTTAATTGTTAGTTATGGTTCTTTTGCTTATAATGCATCAATGTATGTTTATAAACCTCGGAAATCCACTCACAAAACATAATAAAACTTAAAAACAGCTGAGACTGGCCTTTATATTTAGTTATTTAGTTGAGGAAACCATGCCTTATCCCCCATTGCACTGCTCATGATCTCTCATATGCTGTTACAGGTGGCATCATTGATGATGTCACTAGGGACATCACATATCATCTCACCCCTCCAGCTCATCCTACAGGTATAAGATTCATCAAAACTACCAGTTGCTGTTGAGTAAACTCAAGAGAAACTATCAGCCAAACAAGTTCTAACACCAGGAAACAATAGGAGCTGGTATATGCCAAAGGGTATCTTGGGCCTGCAATGAATGTAAGACTGATGACTCAGATGTTAACTGTAGCTATCCCAATGGGGAGAAGATAATTCTGCATAACGTATAAATCTAAACTTTTGACACCTGTGCGTAATTCATCTCTGCCAAGATATGCATTTAATAATAAGACCTTAAGACCAACTGCAAAGTTTACATTTCTTTTCCAATTTCTAATTGCAGTGGAAGCCTAGAAATCAAGGTGGTGGACGAAGGATCTGATGAAGATGGCACCTGACAAATCATTTATTTGAACAATCTACTACAAAAATTTGTTACATCTTCTTACATGCCACTCATCCTTGATTTTTTCATTCTGACTTTCTCCATGTGTTAGTTTTAGATGAGAGTGGAAAGCAGACTTTCACCAAATTCGTAGAAATTCCATCCATCTGTAATCATTGACTCATTGGTACGGTAGGGCAGGTGACCTTTCCGATGTCCTTAGTAGTAGTGAACCCATCATTCCTGCTCAGAGTACCTTTCTAGTCAAATGTCCTCTAGGCTTTACAAGAGACCATTTGCAATTAATTCCTCTCAGCCTCAATGTCCCCTCATCTATACATTTCACTAGCACCCTGGGTAAACTATTTCCTACATCTTTGTGAGGACCTCTCGGATATTGGATCACAAATGTGAACTTGCAATAATCCTAAAATGCCAGTAAGTGGTCTGAGCTCTACCCGTGCATCACACTTACAGCTGAGCACATGCACTAAAGGTGTGTGGTCTTTGCTCTGACTACTAAAGGCAAGTTCTGTGAATGGAATAGAAAAGGCTGGATGGAGCATATACTAGTGCATCCCTTTCTACTACTGAGCAGTTGCAATCAGGTCCTTTTGCACTGTAGAGGCAAACATTTTGATATCCCTTTAGCATCTATAGTCTGTGATTTTGTTACCTCTAAACTTCTACTACTTCATCAATTATATGTATATTGTGGGGTCTTACACCTAACCTGTTCTAAGTTATTGTATAGAGGATGTACTTTGTAATAAACAGAAAAGATCCTGATAATCGTAACCCTTTACTAAGTGTAGTAGTTTTGATTATTAGTCTAAGAGGCTCAGCTATTCCCACACTCAGAGCAGTGTTCCAGTTGTCCAAGGCAGGATCTCCAATGGTCCTCATCTTTATGTTAATGCACTTTGGAAATAGCTTTGATTACCTGGTAATATGGCGTGATCCCTGCTTGACCTAAGTATGTTACATTTTAAGCCTTATCTCAAACTTCTTCTTTTTTGATAGCCTTACCCTATAGGTTTACTCTTCTGATCCCTCAACATGTAAATAAGAAAAGCCCAAGTTAAAACTGGCCTTGGCTTTTGTTGGAAAGTGGATTATTGGTAAGGGCATGTAAGTACGTACACCTAGCAATAGGCCACTAACCCCCACTTAGGTCCAGTTAGGTCTCTTAAATGAAACCCAGCTGGACCCTTGGTAGCTTGGCAACGAGCGTCAAGGCTTAACTTAGCAGACAAGTGTGTAAAGCATTTAAAAAACACAAAACAGTAAATAAGTAAATTGCAAAACACAATATAAATCAAACACCAATTTAGAAGAATAGATTATATTTTTATCTTTAAAATGACACAAAAAATGATTGAAATGGGATAAGGGGAACCAGCGATATAAATTTTTTTAAAGAATTAGGCCCTCATTATGACATTGGCGGTAAATCCCACTTACCGCTATGCTGACGGCCGCCAACTTACTGTGGCTGCGGCGGATATCCGTTCACCATATTATGCCACACATGCACCAATCCGACAGAATTCATCCATACACACAAATCCACCAGACCAAAGGTCAGTGATAAACTGGCGGTATCAAAACTCATACTGTTACGCCAACAGGACAACGCCCATCACATTATGACCCACGAATCACCACAGCGGACATTCAACGGCGGCAAACTATTGCCGGTACATACCGCCGCACTCAGAATGGACACCCACATACAAAACAACACCACATTGGACAATTCAAACAACACACACCTGACACCCATACACACACCACACCCACACCACTATAAAATACACACCCACATTCTTTTACAACTATAAAGCATTGCCAACAGAGAGACACCAAGACCGCTGACACAACCAGAGCGACACTCTACACATCACACACCCCAGCACATTACCCAACACACCGTCACCAACACACCTCACATGACACCCATGGCACCACAAAGACACCCCTGTTTCACAGAGGAGGAGCTAAGGGTCCTGGTGAAGGAAATTGTCAGGGTAGAGCCACAGCTATTTGGAGCACAGGTGCAGCAGATATCAGTAGCCAGGAAGATTGAGCTATGGTGGAGAATAGTGGACAGGCTCAACGCCATGGAACAGCACCCCAGAACTAGGGATGACATCAGGAAGAGGTGGAATGACCTACGGGGGAAGGTACATTCCGTAGCAGCAAGACACCAGCTCCCTATCCAGAGGACTGGCAGTGGAGCCCCACCTCCTCCACCAAAACTTACAGCATGGGAGGAGCAAGTCTTGGCAACACTGCATCCTGAGGGCCTGGCTGGAGCCGGAGGAGGACTGGACTCTGGTAAGTCAACTCTCTACTATTATCACGCCCCTACCTGCATGCCATCACATACTCTCACCCTCACCTCCATCACTCCATACATCCCACACACCCCACCTTCACATCTCACTCATCCCAGTGCCAAGCCCTGCATGCTTTACCAATGCATGGACACCCCTCACAGCCCTGCATGGGCACTCATCACTAAAGCATGCATAGCAGTGAGAACTAACAATCCCACCATACAGTAACATACACAAGTGAAAGCTGGAAGGGCAAATCCAACCATAGAGGGGAAGCCACGGATGTACAATGTCAGACACATTAACCATAACACATTATTTACATTCCCACAGGTACTGCAGCCAGAGTCTGCGGAGAAGAGGTGCCAGAACTATCCAGTCCCCCAACTGAAGACGCCCACAGTGATGACAGCAACTCTGGTCTTCAGGATATGGATGACCTACCTGGCCCATCAGGTACCACTGGACAGCCAATTACCCAGGCCCAGTCACACACCACCACAGAGCCTCCCCCATTTGGAAACACCACCACAACACCCACCCAGCGTACCCACACCTCTGTCCCCAGTACACGTCAATCAGCAGTGTGTCCACCTCAACAGGGACCCCAGGCCACACCTCGCCCCCAAGACAATCAGGGACCTGGGGTCAGTGGGCACCCGGTTCAGGGGACAGAGGCACAGGCCAACAGGGAAACTGGGAGGACTGCTGTGCGCCAGGGGGAGGACAGGCCCAGGGAACCAACTCTCCAGGAGGCACTCTCCGAGATCCTAGGAGCCTATCAACATTCCAAGGACACAATGGGCCAGATCCTGGATAACGTGTAGGAGAACAGGCGGCTGCAGGAGGGCCAGTACCAGGGGATCAGGGAGGACTTGCAGGCCATCAACAACACCCTGATCTCCATAGCAGGGGTGCTGGCAGACATGGCCAACAATATGAGAAAGTCAGTATAACACCAGACATCTGAACAGCCTTCCACTTCCACTGCCGCTACTGGCCAGGAGACCCCACCACAGGACTCACGGGCTACCAGCACCCCCTCCAGCAGAAGGTGAACCACTCTGCAAATGTTCCCTGTGATCCAGACAGAAGCAAGAGACACTTGCCAAGACCCCCGCCAGGAAATTAGGCTCTCCTGACTGTCACCCTTGTGTCCCACTCAGTCACCCTGTCCACCTTGAACTGCCATTGCTTCCTATGTCCCCTTGGACAATGCACCTGTGCTACAAACAGACTGGAACAATACCCTGGACTTTCCTCCATGATCCCCCCATCCCATTGCCCTTGCCCCCAATATGTTAGCACTTCAATAAACACCCTTTGAAAAAATCCATTTGGAGTATGTCATGTATATCAAATATGTATTGATTGAAACAGGTACAAACATTGCAAATTAACTGTACATAGAATGAGCATAGAATAATGACCTGTAGCTGGCTGTAGTGATCACACCAGGAGTATATGTCAATTCACCAACATCTGCAAAATGAATTGGCAGGGGGAACAGTAAGTGGGCATAGAAGTGGGAGATATCAGCATGCCATTGCCACACAGATTACAACCAAACTCATTGAAATGTAAAGTTACACTGTCCTAAATGTGTGTGTTAGCGCGCCAGAGCCTTAATAAGTAAACTTACAAGGAGGCGCGTTTAGGTCGACGAACCTTTGGACCACATTCGGGGACTTCCCAGTACGAGATGTCCTTTTGGCACCACAAATCAATAGATCAATAAACCAATCAATAATTTCAATCACTAATCAACCTACTAACCAATAACATTTGGTAAGAATCAATAAGTTGAACACACCATAACCTTTCAGTCATGAACAACCACACCAGTTTAGTCAAAGTCAAGATATTTATTTCACTATTGGTTACAATCTAAAGTCATCTCTGTTAATCTCATTAGCAATCAATCTCATTAGACAACTCTTCTAATTAGCAATTAGAACACAATTAATCAATGCATAGAGAATATTCATTCAGTATTAGGCATATCATAAATATGAAGCAACTTAGCAAAGTCTCAGTAATACATGATTCAACAAAGCAAGAACTCAGTCATTTGTCTATTTGCACAGGATGTGGTGAACACCTTAACTATCCTCAAATTAGTATTAGCATGTTGGGCTTCATGCAAAACATTTAGACAACATGAATTTGGAAAACATCTAAACTAAGGCCTCCATCAAAATAGCAGTTGGTACCTAGAAAGAAAAGGCAAACAGACAATTACAATTTTGCATCAGATAGTTACCAATCCAACAGATCAGCAAATAGCGTCAGTCTTCGTCCTCAGGACATCAGTCGATTCGCCATCAGCAGAGATAGGACAGAGCAAAGTCTTGATATAGCATAGCTAAGGACCCTTCCCTCATATGGAGGAGAAGTTAGCATCAAGCAAAGAATGGGATAGAGGATGGTTTTAGAGTACTCAGAATAAACTCAGGAAAATGCTAGAGCAATAGGAATGACAAATGAAGATGGCAAAAGGAGTGAATTTGGAGTGAAGTGAGCTCGTTTCTTCTTGGGTCACGCCGTTAAATCAAAACTATCTAATTAGCCCTTAACTCCTCATTGAATAATAATTGGTGCATCGTTATCTCTGTCCAATAATTTTTCAAGCATATTGCCAGAATTTTCCACAAACTACAGTTCTCATGTCACGGATTGGTCCACGTTGTTGATGTCTTCATCGGTTGGAATGTCAGGTAGGAAAAGTTACACTATGCGCTCCAGTCAGTGTCTCCATTGTTTTCTCCTACTACAGTTAACCTTGCACCTTTTACGAATTACACAGTTGCATTCAGCAAGAACGTCGCCTTGAGCAAGTCGGTTCTCATGAGAAAGAATTTTCTATGGCTACACACACATAACTTCTGGAAAAGTACAGCTTTGTGTCCTTCAGAAAAATAGCACATTACATGTTAGAAAATATAGTTTAATACGAGGCCAGGCAGCTAGGCCCAGACCCTCGCTAAACTAAGGCCCTCTATTTTAATAAAGCAAACTCTGAACACATAGCTCTAATTATGATACGCTAATACAAATTCAGAGCATTATTGCATAAGAATTCAGAATTAACAAGCTTTTCATTAGTCTTTGTAAACATTGTGAAAGCCACTCCCCGTGGGCACATTTCAAACATGTGTATTATTTTCTATGTTAACACTTTTTCTATGAAGCTTCATCTCACAATATATTGCAAGCTTTTCATGTTAATATTGCTTTTAAAAGATACACTCCAACATGTATCATTGGAATTATTGTCGAATAACTGATGTTCTTTTGTCCTCATCCTCATCCTCTGCCTCCTCATCCTCACTGTCCACAGGGTCTACTGCTGCCACACGGGCGTCTCCAGCCTCCTCCTCCTGCAGAAAAGGGACATGGTGTCTCAGGGCCAGGTTTTGCAACATGCAGCATGCCACTACTATCTGGCAGACCTTCTTGGGTGAGTAGCACAGGAATCCACCTGTTCGATGGAGGCACCGGAACCTGGCCTTCAGGAGGCTAAAGGTCATTTCAAATATCCTTCTTGTTCGCCCATGTGCCTCATGATAACGTTCATCTTCCCTTGTCCTGACATTCTTCACAGGGGTCATCAGCCATGATAGGTTTGGGTAACCAGAGTCACCTGCAAATATTGAGGGACAACATTTAGCCACACACAATCCTATATGGCCCACACCATACCCATACACCAACATATACTGGGTGGGAACCAGGGCTCACCTCTTAGCCACACCCTGTGTCTTTGTAGTTGGGACATCACATTTGGGATGCTGCTATTCCTCAGGACAAAGGGATCATGCACCGACCCAGGATACTTAGCATTGACGTGGGAGATGTACTGGTCCACCAAGCACACCATCTGCACAATCAAAGAGTGGAAACTCTTGCGATTCCTGGACACCTGTTCATTCTGCCAGTGGGGGTAAGAGGGGTGACAAATACAATATGTGTTCCATCTGTTGCCCCAATTATATTGGGGATATGTACCATTGCATAAAACTCGGCCTTCACTGTGGCCAAATCCTCAACCTGGGGGAAAACAATGTAGCTGCCACTGTCACTTGGAAATAACTAGTTGCCAGGTAATGGAGTACAGATAGCACATGCACAAGAGGGGGGATCCCAGTGGGGTGACGGATAGCAAATATCAGGTCAGGCTCCAATTGGGCACACAGCTCTGTGATTGTGGCCCTGTCAGGTCTGTAGGTGAGGATAATGTGCTTCTCCTCCAGTGTTGCCAAGCCCACCAGGGGTCTGTACACAGGGGTATGTCTCCATCTCCTATTCATCCGCAGCGGTAGGTATCTAAGGGACACAAGAGTGAGGAGGCTGTCACAAACTGAATATTGGAGCCACAACAGGAGTTTTTAATCTGTAAACTTGTAATGGGTCAGTGTGATTTGTCCAGTTTGTGCCTATTTCTCCTGTGACGCAGCATGAATCCATAGGGCTGCTCCCCCCCCCTGAAATGGCATCCGCCTGTCCTGTGTGGAGGGACAGGTGGAAGTGAGGTCATTCCGCTGACGTTGAGCGCCGTGGTGGTAGGTGGTCGGGAACCGCCGTGTAACTCCTCATTGGTTAATATTGGTCCCTATGGGTTACAGTGGCCAATGGTGATCTACGCCGGTGGTGATGGTATGTACTGCCATTGACGTGACCGCCATTTTCTATCTGATTCCTCACTTGCTACCTGATCTTCCATAGGGAAGGATCTACAGTGCATGTGCTGCTGGGACCTGTGTCTGGTACCTACCATGGCCCGTGTGACCTGGGAAAGGGCCCCAGCCTTCACTTGGGAGGAGTTGGAGAGACTAGAGGATGGGGTCCTACCCCAATACTGACTGCTGTATGGGCGTCCAGACCAACAGGTGAGTCCACTGTGGGCACGATGCATGTGGGATCAATGCATGGAGTGGTGTGTATGAAGGCCTCGTGTAAGGGGGGTGGGTGGATATCCTCTTTGCGGCATATAGCTTGTGTGCTGGGGTATGTGTGTGCCAATGGTGATGGGAACGGGTAACAGAGATCGATTCAGGCTCTGGCCTCCTCTCTGATGGCAGCCATCATCCCTGTTTCTACCGCCCCCCCTCCAACTTCCACTTCCCAGTCCGATTCTCCTCAACCCCAACCCATCCCAGGCACACATACAGACGAGCATGCACACAAGACAACACCCAAGAGTGTCACAGGCAAACAGAAGCACCACAGTCATCCCACAGGCACTCACACAAACACCATTAATTTGCAGACACTACAACATCCACTATTTCCACTGTCTCCTCCTCCTCCCCCTCCACCACCTCCCTCCCAGCCACGTCCACACTTACACCTGCATGCACTACATCATCATCCACTGCCAGCATCATCACCACACCAAGCAGAACACACACCTCACTTGCAGACACCTCCACAACAGCCATGCACACATCCCCTGTGTCCTTTCCCACTGTGTCTGTCCCCCCTCCTAAAGTACACAAACGCAAGCATTCAGACACACAACAGCTATCCACCTCACAACATCATACAACCCATGCACCTACACCCAAATCCGGCAGACAAACACCTCCAACAACCACTCCCTCATCCTCCACTCCCATTCCTTCTCGCTCTTCCTCCCCAATGTCCCTAAGAAACGTTTTCTATCCACCATTGACCTATTCTCTTTCCCTCTTCCCCTCCTCCATCCTGCACGTATAGCCAGGGTATCAAGAACCCAGCCAAGCACCTCAACCACATTTTTGGGTCCTTTAAATGTCCAAAACTTGATCTAGGTTTCCGGAAGCTCTGAGTTGCTCCTTGGGAGTTGTGACTACAATTCCAAGAATGCACCAGGTCAGAAGCCTCAAATCGCCACTGGACGCGGGTCAGCTGGGCTTTTCTTGCAGGACTTGATGCAGGGGACTCTGGGCAGCTCCTTTGTACCTGTAGCAAACAGGGAGTCCCTTCTTGAAGCATTAGAAGACAGGCAAAGTTATTTTAGTGGTGAACCCCAAGTGTGCAGCTGGTGCAGTCCTTCAGAGTGCAGTGTCCAAGTGCAGGTCAGGGGTCCAGCAGGGCAGTTCTTCTTCTTCCTTGTCTTGTTCCTTGGAGGGGTCTGAGGTGTGGGTGCAGCTCTGCCATATTGATCATTGCACCTGGGTGGAAAGCAGGGATACCCTGGTTAACAAATCAAAGGCAGGCTCCTTCCCCCTTGATGACCACTTACTGGGAAATGTGGCAAAAAATCAATCCCAGGGAGCAACATTCTTCAAAAATCCAATATAGATGAAAGTGACTTTTAGAATTGAGATCTGGCTGAGCCCACCCACTGGTGTGGCTAAAAATCCTAAACACACACCTCTCCTGCCCTCTTTTAATCGAATAAATAAGGCACCTAATTGTCTATGGTTGCAGGATGTGAGGGAGGTCCTGAGCTGCTCCAAATGTTCTTCTCTGCCTTTGAAGACCAGTTTGTCTGCTCTCCCCTCATCCTGCTTCACCATCTGCTGAGGTAGATCTCCTCCCCCAGGATCATCCTTTGTGTTGAGCCCACGCCACTTCAAACCTTATCAAGGCAGCCTGGCCAGGATGCCAGAGGCTGGCCAATCCGAGAAGGGCACTACAGAGCTGAAGTTGGCTACTTTCAGTAGAGTTTTAAAATTCTTTACCTGAGCTAGTTATATTAAATCTAACAACTGTAAGTTGTGGAATTTATTATAACATAAATTTGATACCAAACTCAAGGTATCTGACACTTAAGGGGACTTTATTAATTAAAATAAAGTCTCCTCATTTTAGCATATGGAGGTCATTCACTATAGTGAGGGAAAAACTGCTTATAGTTACATGGCACCCCGCCCTAGGGGCACATAGGGCACACTTTAGGGGTGACGTATATGTAAAAATAAGGTAGTTTAAGACTTTGGATGTACTTTTAATCCCAAAGTCGAATATGCATATAACTTTAGTTTAAAAGCAGCTAGCAAGGCAGGCCTGCTTTTAAAACGACACTGGGCACCTCTGCAGTGCACCTATGGATGGACTACTTATGTTGGGATCCCTTAACCCATATGCCCTACCATATACTAGGGACGTATAGGTAGGTTGATACTGCCAATTATAATTAGCCTAATTTGCATGCTCATTTTACATAGATCACAGGCCCTGGGACTGGTTAGCAGTACCCAGGGCACCATCAGAGTAAAAAAAAACACCAGCAGAAAGTGAAAAATTGAGGCAAAAAAGTTAGGGGGCCTCTGCAATCAGCCTTGTTTTCCTACTGCCTATTACTCAGATTGATTTGGTGCTGGTTAGATGGTGAGTCATGGCCCCTGAAAACACTTGCACCTCCCAAAGTGTTCAGCATCTGGGCACCTGTAGACCCACATTTTGTTTACAGTACACAGACCAGGCACATGGGCTAAATGCCCTTTCCCTGGTTGCAGGAAACACTTCGGCATACAGGTGACATGGTCTGCAGCTACAATCGTGCATTAACCGAATGGTCAGGTTCCTCCTCCAAGGGAGCCCTCACTATACAGGGGCATCAGACACCACAACTGAACCACACAAATGGCATGGAATGGAATCACTCTTCAGTATGCATGTGTCAAAACTTCTGAGCAACCATATCTCATCAAAAAATGCCTTAGAAAAATGTTTACAACTGGCTGCACCACCATCATAGACTCTCAGGCATTGGTTTCCTTCTACATTTGCAGCTGTCTTTGGTGCACTAATGTTGACAAGTCAGACCATTTATTCACAATATCCTGTACCTTGAAACCAGTTTTTTGTCACTTTCATGTCTATCACCCTATTAGTGAAATTAGCGGATTATTGTAATCCTCATGTATATAACCGTAATAAACCTATTACCGTAACCCTCAGTGCATATCTCATGGTCCCAGAAGCCTCTAGTCAATTGTGCAGGTCTCCCATAAAAGGCTTCCTGACAAGACATTCACACTCTTTCCATCCAGAGACATATCACAGGCTACGATGGTATCCTAACAAGGAGCACACTGGATGTCACATTTTCTGAACCTTTACTCAAATGGTGATGCTTGTGTCAGGGACTCAGAAGTGCCTAGGAAAGGTAAACAAAGATTCCATATTCCATATTTATGACCCCTTTTCAGTCACTCCACCACCATACAACGGGTGCAAAAGCGACACAAATGAAAAATATGATTTGTGAAGCCATGCAAGAAAACTTTGTGGGGCCGTGCGGAGCTTCACAATCATGAGTAATGTAATGCAGCGCAAATCACTGTGTTGCATTGCTCTGTGCCAGGGAGGTGTTTCCATAGGTGTTCCCACATACCAGCCATGGATTTTGATGCATTTCCAAATTTACACAAACAGGGTACCTTGGTAATGCTGCAAAAAGATATACCTCCCCAGAAGAGGCTTAATGAGAAGGAATATCTTGATTTCTCCTAGCTTTATCTCTTTCTGTGTGCTGCATTTTTCTTCACACACAGAAAGAGGAAAAAGACTTTCAGGATTGTTTTTGTGTGCAGGAAGCCAAAAGGGCACCAGCGCAGAGAAAAAGGCAGGAATTCACTGTTTTCTTTTAAATATGGCACATTCCTGTCCTTTCCATTTCACGCAGTGAAGCACAGTAAGATGACTTGCTGTGCTGCACCGCATGACTATCCACATAAATATGCCCCCTGGTGCCTAGTTATGTGGTGGGGATGATTTTATACGTGGTTTTCAGCATATGAGGTGACTTCACATGCATCAAGGAGGACTGGGAGTTGGGGTTAGGTTGTAGATGCACATGCTCATTACTGGGAGGAATATGCATTTGACCCAAATACAGCTGAACATGTTAGGTATACCCCTATAAATGAGGCCCTCATAAGGAAATTTGGTTTAACCTGAGAAAAGTATTGCCTGAAGCTCAAAGATGCCCAGAAACAGATACACAAGACTTCGGAGGAGTTTGTGTGCCTGCCAAAAAAGCCTCTGACAAGGACAGTGAAGTAAAGGATTATGATTTACTGTATAGTTTAAATATGGAGGACCACCTCTTCAGTAATTGCTTTACGGAGTTATACTAACGCCTGATAGATTCCACGCTGACTATGCCCAGAGAGCTTGGGAAAGAAACTGACCTCTGGCTCAGAATTAGCGTGTCCGGAAGGTACCTGGGAGTGACCCCCAAGAACTGTGGTTCAGATCCCTCCCCCACCCATAGACCACTTCCAAGCAAAAGAAGGGAAGTTTTGTAGGACTAAGCTCATGGAGACATGTCACCAGGGCCAGTGTTATGACTGTCTATAGACATAGCACAAGAGTGTGAAATCTGTGTGTACCCAGAATCCACCTACAGGAGTGACTAAATGCATTTTTCCCAGGAAGAGAGGCAGGGTCATTCCCTAATGTTCCTTAGCTGGGAGGTGGACCAAGAAGGTAAGATGGTGATCCCTGAGAGTGGTAGACATAATTTCATTTCCAGGAGGTTGCAGTAAATGTGATACCTGTCACTGCTCTGTAGCGTACTTATGCCAGCCACACAATGGTGATAGCACGGCTGGTTTCCCCAGAAAGGTTTCTGGCAGCACCGATCTGTAGGGCACCACAAACCTATTGGCATGAGTATGCCCATCCAATGGCCAGGGTATCTTTAGAATGGGAAGGGGTGCTTGACCAGAGGAGGGTCAGTTTTAGTCCCCAGCTGACTGTCAGCTGCATCCTTAGCAGTGAGTGCCCACTGATGAGAAAAGAGCGGAGAGTGCTGCCACCCACGGTACCCCAAAAACCCAGATCTTTGGGGCTGCTGTCCCTAAAAGGAGAACACATCTGAACTGACCCCAGTGAGCCACTTCTGAGCTGGAGGTTCTGTCTGTGAGGTCTCAATGACAGGATAGGAGACGTGCCAGGCAGAACCTTGCATGACTCTGTCAGAGTGTGTCATCCTTGAGTGGGACTGTGTGTCCGCCCTGTAAATTCTGGACTGCTAGGCACATGCTTAATTTTGGGTTGTGGGCCTTCAGCTGAGGAGCAAGTCTCAGGATGTAGCCTATGAGATGGAGGAAGTAAAAATGGAAGGCGAGGGACTGCAACTTGAGGTTGTAACCCCCCCACTCTTAGAAACCTAAGTGGCCTAAGGGACCTCAAGTGCAAAACTCCTAGACCCTCCACTTCACAGTGGAAAAACAGGAGCCTGTGTCCTGACACTGACAGCTGTCAGTAGACTTTGTTGGTTTTTAGCCTTTTGGGCAGATCTTAGCCTGAGGTGGGGACAGAAATCTGTCCTGGAGCAGAGTAGACCACACAACCGTGTTGGCCATGGTGGTATTGTCCACCTACAGAGATGCATCTGTGAACATGCTAGGGTTAGGCGCCTCACAGGTAGGGCCTGCAGGTGCATAGAGGGGTTACCAGTGGACAAGCTTAGTGGCTAGGGAAGATGTTGACAAAGGGGCACAGGCAAATACGGAAGGGCATAGAACATATACATGCCAGTGCAGTAGCAGTGAATTGTCTATGTCCTATTGCCTGAGCAAGTAAGTCCATGAAAGAATTGATTAATCTATCTAAGCTCTGTGTAAAAAATCTGCCCTTTCTGCATGGTCACCCCAGATTTTTGCTTTGCTGGCTTTATAACTCTGTGCCCTATATCCCTGCTAGCCAGGAGTAGAGTGAATGTGTTCATCCTTTAAACATGATTAAATTGGCTTATTCTTAATTGCCACATTTAACTTACCTGTGGATCCCTAGTATATGGTGTAAAAAAGGCACTCAGGGCCTGGAAGTTGAATGCCACTTGTGGGCTGCAGCATCTCTTGTGCCATTCACAAGAGTGTCAATGCAAACATGGTTATAGGCCTACCCTATGCAGCCTCACTGCTATAGTGTACACCATGCAGGCCGACCTGTTAAAAAACCCTTTTTGAGAAGTAAAAGGTTATCTTTTTAATATTAGTAAGTCACTCCAAAAGGAGCCAAAAGGTCCAGGACCTGAGGGGCACCACTTGGGCAGTTAGGACTCACTCCAGCAGAGGCCTGCAGCAGGGTTCAAGGCCTCAGGAGTTTGTTATGTGTCTATAGTTCGCACATAATAGCAAAAGCAAGAAAAAGGAGCTGGGAGGGTCTGGAAGTGGATTAAAGACTATCAGCCTTGGCATGTGGCTCGCCGATGTTTCATTGCCGGGCTGGCAGCTTCTGACCAGAGTTTCGATCACCGGCACTCTTTCTTTCACAAATTAAGCACTGCCATCATGTCAACCCCTAATCCCCTTTGTGTCACTGCCTGGGAGGAATATTCAAACCCTAACAGCAAAGCCATTCATAGTCATGTGATCCAGGATGCTGTCAGAAGGCTCAAATGGTTAGGAAGAGCAAATGCCAAAAGTGGCATTTTCAAGATTGTGGCTTAAAATCCAACTTTACCCTTTAAGAGGCTTTTTCATTACAGTTCATTTGAGGCTAAACAGCATGTCAATATCTTTTCCCAAACCAAAGCTAGCACTTATTAAATGTAACAAGGTAGCACAGTGTATGGCAACTTAAACCTACATGTCCTATATATTAAATACCTTACACACTGCCCCTGGAGCTTTTAGGGACAGGCCACAGGAATGACTTATAAGTATTAAAAAGGAAGGTTTAGGATTGGCAAATGGTTTATTCTGCTAGTTCGAAAATACATTTTTAAACTGCACTACAGGCTGCAATTGCCATCATGAGACATGTTTTAAAGTGCTACTTTAGTGAGTGACACAATGAGTGCTGAAGGTGTCCTAGTAGCATTTATTTACAGGCCCTGGGTACATGTAATACCAGATACTATGGGCTTACAAGGAAATTAATTGTGCTAAACAGGTGAAGGGCAATGTTACCATGTTGCAAGGAGAGAGTACAAGCACTTTAGCACTGGTTAACAGTGGTAAGCTACTCAGAGTAAAAAAAACCAACAAAAATGTAATTCAGAAAACAGGAGGGGTGAGCGCACAAAGTGTAAGGGAATACCACACCAAGGATGTCAGGTTTAACAATATTTACAATCAAAGTTTCACATTTTGATTTACAAAACTCAAATTTGCACTGAATGGATTGACTCATGGTTAAACTTATGGCTATGCAATGTAAGTTTAAAGGTGAATAGATCTTTTTGCCTTCCTAATCATCTGCCTGTTTTGTTTGTCACTTCCAGGACTGTGGGGGTCATTCCAACCCTGGCGGTCAATGACCGCCGGGTTGGAGGACCGCGGGAGCACCGCCGACAGGCCGGCGGTGCTCCCAAGGGCATTCCGACCGCGGCGGTAAAGCCGCGGTCGGACCGGCAACACTGGCGGTCTCCCGCCAGTGTACCGCCGCCCTTTGGAATCCTCCAAGGCGGCGCAGCTAGCTGCACCGCCGAGGGGATTCCAACCCCCCCTACCGCCATCCAGTTTCCGGCGGTCCGCCCGCCGGGAACCGGATGGCGGTAGGGGGGGTCGCGGGCCCCTGGGGGCCCCTGCAGTGCCCATGCCAATGGCATGGGCACTGCAGGGGCCCCCGTAAGAGGGCCCCTACAAGTATTTCACTGTCTGCTTGGCAGACAGTGAAATACGCGACGGGTGCAACAGCACCCGTCGCACCTTCCCACTCCGCCGGCTCGATTACGAGCCGGCATCCTCGTGGGAAGGGAGTTTTTCCCTGGGCTGGCGGGCGGTCTTTTGGCGACCGCCCGCCAGCCCAGGGAAAAACTTAGAATACCCTCCGCGGTCTTTCGACCGCGGAGCGGTATTTCGGAGGGGGGAACTCTGGCGGGCGGCCTCCGCCGCCCGTCAGGGTCAGAATGACCCCCTATGTCTTCTTTACCATCCTTTTCATTTGCTGCCTTGTATCATTCCACTGCTCACATTTTGGGATTTTTTTTACTAAACAGTCTATGAGAGTGTATGTGTTTTCTTACTCTTTATAATGTGATGACCATCTTCCCAAAATACCCACACAACCCAATTACTTTCCCTTCAACTTCTCCGAGCTTTACTACTCTTCATGAGCGAACTAAACATTTTGGCCCAGATTTAAGAAAAGTGGTGCTTCATGTCATGAAGAACCACTTTTCCTGCGGCCCATTGCGCCCCCCTAGCACCACCATGTGTGCGTCGAATTTAACATATGGCACACCATGGAGCACATTATGGACAATAGCATCATAATTTATGGCACTATTGTTGTACTTTGCAGGATTAGCTCCAAAATGTTGGCGCTAATCCTGAAAAGTACGTAAAGGCAAAATAATGGTGTGCCTCCATTTAACGCCTGCTCTGTGCAGAATTTAAAAATGACCCTAAAGATGGCGCAGTGGAATCTCCGAGATTGCACTGCGCCATTTTTGCAGGCCCCGTAACGGGGGTACACCCCCCTTCCATACATTATGCCTGGTGCAGGCATAATGTGGTGCACGGGTTTACAAAGTGGCGCAATCCATGCATTGCACCACTTTGTAAATATGGTGCAGCGTTTTTGCCACACTATTGCCAAATGAGTATAATAAAAATGACGCTAATGTGGTGACAGTTGACGGTAAACCCTTCTTAAATTTTGGCCTTTGCTTTTTTATTTTTATGGAGGAGTCAGTAGCTGCCATTTTCTGATGGGGTGTTCCACGGTCCAACATGTGCTTCAGCATGCCTCTGGTTTATTCCGTCGCCCTTCATGCCCGTTGCATGGCCCCCTTCTGCTTCTTAATTGACCCTTCATTGCTCTCCCTAAGCTTCCACTTGCAGTACATTACTTTTTATTTTTTGTTTTTTGTTTTTAGGTCGAGAGAAAGCGTTCAACATCTTATATACTTTTAGTATACTTCTTATGGCTTAAAGCGATTTCATTTGTTGGTTGCAATGTCCTTTAAAAATACTTGCTCGCTAGTGGTCAGTATTGCCTTTTTCTTGCTTTTTTTTTTTTTGAGGGCAGGGACCAACTACTGTATTATTCCACTTTGGTTTCTTTATATGCTGCTGTGATGGACTACTTTGTCATTTCTTTGTTGCACCTTTTCACTTTGGGTATTGTAGGCTGGTAGCTGCCTGCGTTATATTGCAGCATTCCATTCCTCCCACCTCCTTCCATGTGCCTGACATTTGGTTTGGCCTTATTCCAGTGCTGTCCTCGTTTACATTTGCTCTGCCATTGAATCTTTAATAAAAGGTAGGTTCTAGGCTTTTTTTTTAATTTAGGGGGTCATTCTGACCCCGGCGGGCGGTGGTCGCCGCCCGCCTGGCGGGAACCGCCATTTGGCCGCTCCGCGGTCAAAAGACCGCTGGGGCCATTCCGACCTTCCCGCTGGGCCGGCGGGCGCTAACATTGTTAGCGCCCGCCGGCCCAGTGGGAAGGCGGCCTGCAACCCTGAAGCCGGCTCCGAATGGAGCCGGCGGTGTTGCAGGTGTGCGACGGGTGCAGTTGCACCCGTCGCGCTTTTCACTGTCTGCTGGGCAGACAGTGAAAAGCAGGCTGGGGCCCTGTTAGGGGGCCCCTGCACTGCCCATGCCAGTGGCATGGGCAGTGCAGGGGCCCCCAGGGGCCCCAGGACACCCGTTCCCGCCAGCCTCTTCCTGGCGGTGTAAACCGCCAGAAACAGGCTGGCGGGAAGGGGGTCGGAATCCCCAGGGCAGCGCTGCCCTGGCGGATTCGCCCAGCCGGGGCAAAAACGGCGAGAAACCACCGGCCCCGGTTTTCCGACCGCGGCTTTACCGCCGCGGTCGGAATGGGCTTCGAAGCACCGCCAGCCTGTTGGCGGTGCTTCCGTCGTTCTGCGCCGAATGACCCCCTTAATGTTATATTACCGCTGCCTAGTGTCTGTTGATTAATGTTCTTTCAGTACAGCCCAGCGCATGCGTTGATTTAATCTTGAAGTAAGCTTATTTTTGTGCAAGTGTATGGAACATTAAAATAAGCTTATTTTACAAAAGAAACACCAGGGGCCAGATGTAGCAACGAATTTGCGACTCGCAAACGGCAAAAATCGCCGTTTGCGAGTTGCAAATGCGTCTATGCTATGTAGAAATGCATTTTGCGAGTCGGAACCGACTCGCAAAATGCATTTCCGAGTCGCAAATAGGAAGGGGTGTTCCCTTCCTATTTGCGAGTCGCAGTGGTATGCAATTTACGCGGTCGCAAATGGACTCGCAGTTACCATCCACTTGAAGTGGATGGTAACCCACTCGCAAACGGGAACGGGGTCCCAATGGGACCCCTTCCCCTTTGTGACTGGACCCAAAATAAATTTTTCAGAGCGGGCAGTGGTCCAATGGACCACTACCTGCCTTGAAAAATACTGAAACAAAAGGTTTCGGTTTATTTTTCAAAGTGCAGCTCGTTTTCTTTTAAGGAAAACGGGTTGCACTTTGAAAAAAAAAACCTGCTTTATTTAAAAGCAGTCACGGACATGGAGGTCTGCTGTTCCCAGCAGGCCTCCATCCCCATGAGTGCCCTGAGTCGCTATGGGGTTGCAAATTGCGACCCACCTCATTAATTTTAATGAGGTGGGTCTTTGCGACCCCATAGCGACTCGCAGAAGGTGTCTGAGACACCTTTCTGCGTAACAAATTGCGACTTGCAATTTGCGAGTCGCACGGACTTGCAAATTGCAAGTCGCAATTTGCAAGCTACCTACATCTGGCCCCAGATGCCTAAACGTTTAGTTCACTGCTCAGGAAAGCCACAATATGCCCTTTGTCGTAGAATGGAGCTAAACCTAGAAGCAATAAAATGAAGCTTGCAGAGCCTGGCATCTGGAGTATCTATCTCCAGGGCCCCTCCAAAGACATCTGCACACAGGGCATTGTTTATCTCCTTTATTGGGGCCATAAATCTTCTCACGCTGCTCTGTTATTGTTAGCTTCATTAGAGCTTTGTTGAAATGCAAGGCAAGAACGCTTGCAAGACTTTTTATTCTGTTAACATAAAAAGAAAATACTTTTCCAGCCTTATTGTTCAATTTCTGTTCAGACGTTTACATAACTCGGGGTAATGCAGTCATCTCATCTCTCCGAGGTAGTGCAGCCATCTTCGTGTCTCTACTCAAGGACTTATGATTTCTGATGTCAGTAGCCACCAGTGACCACCAAAATATGTCAGGGAAAGACAAGCTTATAAGGCAGGGTTGACCAATTTATACGGCAAGGAAAGTCCAGTTCTGAATTTACAATGCCAATAGCCCTAACTCAAGAAAATGCGAGACCTACTGCATTGCAAATGCTGGTTTATTTTTTTGGGCTGTAGTTTTCTGCCAGACTGCTCCGCATACAAAGAAAATGGCAGTCATGTCAGTCTCCTGACATGCACATATATAGTGCCAAATAAGCATGCATTCAACATTACGCATGTGTGGGCTAGCAGTATAATGTGGGAGCCATGAGCGGAGCATCATCGTGCCTCTTTTTTTTTGCCCAATGCTGCATAGCATCGGCAAGAGCTTTCTACTGATGCAGTACAGCCAATAGTTTGCCTAGGCAAGACCTGTTAGCTTTTCCAATATTTGTTCAACAGTGGAAGAAGTTATGATGGAGCTCAAACATCTCCTCAACAGACACAATGTCCATGCCAAGCTGACAGCAGCCATGAATTAATAGCATCACCCATTCCAGTAAACAGCACCAACTGCATCTGCAGCTGGTGCACCAGTTCATCACTTTACCATGTGTGTTTCCAAGCACTATAGAGTAGTGGGCAGAGGTACAGCCTGGCCCTGTACGACAGGACTGAGCCTGGGACATAGAGGCGGTGGTGCCAGCTGACTGATCATTCATGGGATCCTTCAGACACTGGCACTGGACAATGAGAGCAGCAGAGCCGTCTGCCCAGAGATAACTGCATTTCATCACACTTTACTGTGTGTTGTCAGAATGTTAAATTGGAAAATAAGCACCCCATGGTATATAAATTAAAATTTTTAATTTCAATATGACACTTCTTAGTGTACAATGCTTCACAGTTCATGTTACATTAAATGAAAAGAACAGCCACAAACAGTGCTCCTCACCCCACCAATAGTGCCTTAGCTGATTAAACCTGAAAAATGAAGGAGCAGAGATCCCCAAAGATCACATATGCAACCTAAGTAGGGGAGAGAAACAAGAACTGAAGGACAGGAACTTCAGCCAATCACTTTTAGCCAGCAGCACGCCACTGAACCAAGCAAGTCCTTCGAATGGGTCACTTTGTGAAGCCAGACTTTCCATGAGCCTGCAGCACCTCATCTTCTTATGGGTTAGGCTTTCACTGCAAACAAGAACATGAAAAGAAATGTGAGCACAGAATAGGTTAGTGGAGACTGGCATTCAGAAGAGAGGGTTGAAGTCTGTACATGGGGGGTATTTGTGTGACACCTTGCGTAGAAAAATCTAAGTAATCTAGACTAATCCAACCAGAGCTTTTGGACCCAAACTTAGTCTCCCTGGCTCCTTCGACCTTGTTCACTGTACCTGGAATATTCCTGCTTGTCACATGCTCGTCTCCATAATGCTCTGTAATGTCCACTCACATGAGTGTGCCCTCAGACCTAAACAAGCCTTGACAAAGCTCAAATATTTTTTCTTGCCAGTATTCACCCAGAGCAGAACATGGAGCACTTTCCCATCCTGAAACAATATTAGGCAAGAAGGAGGGACTGGCTGCTAACACTGTATTAAGCCAAGCATGTGAAAGACTTGAATGTGTTTGGATATAAAGGTGGGAAAAGGTCCTGGTTCACAGTGAACAGTGCTAAGGTTTACAGCTTTCGTTTGTAGTCTTAAAGTGAGGGATGACAAAAGATTGCTAAAGGAACACAAGTTGCCAAAGGAATAAACGATTGCCAAAGGCAAAAAATAATTAAAAGGAACAATTCGGCCACAATTGGGCTACAAACTATGGGACTCTTTGGGAGTCGGATGTGCATGGGAAAACAGAAAACACCACCACTTGCTTTGATTGGAGCAAGTGGCAGAAATAGGCTGAACTACTGCCCCATGTTGTATGCTGTGGTGGGCAGACACAAAGAGTGGATGACAACGGAGCAGAGCACCGGCTGAAGTGGTTTGACAAAAAGTACCCAATATGTTTTATTTCCTAAAACAATAGTCTGAGATGAGAACTATAAGCTCTATCAAAGGCCAGACCTAAAAAGCGGGAACCTGTTCTCAACTTTGCTACACATCACTACCTACAGAAATGCAATGTGTATCTGTGAAGAATTTGGTGGTGATTTCTGAATACCCGTACATCAAAGGCCAGGATTATCCTACATGTCTCAGGTGAAGTGAGGAGCCCCACTGTGTGACTACCCAGAGGAAAGTCGTTACTGGAGTGTCCATCACCAACACCTCCTGTGAGATGTTGAGCTGCTACAGGAGGAACAGGAGCCAAGAGCGGGGGTCACAGACCAGAGGTGCAGCTGAAACCTTCAGTGGTCATGGAGAGTAACTCACTTCTCCCTGATCATGATCAAGGATTGAGAGACGAGCCTCCTGCACAATCCTAATGCTAAAAGGATGTAAGTCTGGAAGGGGTTAATGAGCTACTTTACTCATGGGTGAGCCCTCTCATACAATCTCTATGATAACACCACCATTCTGGTTGCCGCAATGTTCCCACAGTGCCTTAACCTGACAATGATAGCTGAATATATGATTAATGTCATATGTGTGTTCCACTCTGCTCAAGCTTGGTACTCTCAGAGGATTGCACAACATATCCGCTCAATTGTCCTTGCACTGGTCTAGCTTGCGCTTGTCATGGATTGAGACTCATGGGCCAGGGGCAACTTCAAGTTCATTTGCTGAACTGTTTTTGAAACACATGACCTCCATCAGCTTCTGATAGGCTTATAGAGATCTTGTTTCATTTATTCAAAATACAATACAGCCCTCTTAATTACAGTGCATCATTGAGCATGGTACATGTCATAATTGTAGACCGGCCAATGTTCTATCCTTGGCTGCTTTCGAGCAATTACTGCTGCATGACATCTGTCTGTAGCATAAGGAGCACACAGGCTGATGCCTTCCACATTAACCCAGGGTATGTGCCATGGCGCCTCCCGGGTAGTCCTCCACATATTGTGGAAGAAGAACCAATGCATCACTGAAGTGTGATGGACAGCCAAAGGGTGAATTTAGCAGGCAGAGGTAAACTTACCAAAGGTGTAGGTGGCCTGGAATCCCGTCAGGGTCTCTGATGTATCACTCTGGAACTGGAGTAGCAGGGAGCTTCTGGTGGAGGTCACTGTTGGGACTATTTTAGATCCGCAGTATATGCCCACAAGCGGGGAGGTGAGCTTGGCACCATCGAAAATAGACAAGGAGTCAAAATAGCAGTTTACATCATCCTCAACGTCAAAGGAGGTGAACGTCAAAGATACCTGTGTATGACATAAAGAAGAAATATGTCAGCTCTTCATGTCAGTCTCTGTTAATGTATGTTCTACCAGGGGATACAGTGTGACATAAGCATTAAGAAGCATGTGATGGACCGTGAAAACCATCCCTGTCCTGCCAGCAGAAGGCGGTGGAACACATGGGAAGAAGCACTGTGCGTCAACCTTCTCTGCTCAACTGTGCCCTGCCAATAGCGGATCCTACAAAGAGTTCAGGACCAGGCCACTTTTGGTATCAACAGTAGTTTGTTTGGTTTTGATGGTATTTCACTGATAGTATTGGCACGTCCACAGTGAAGTTATACGTCAACGCCTTCCTTTGAACGGCATCTGAAGTGTACCCCTTTCAGTACTCCCACCACGACTGCTCTAGCATTTATGTGATACTGCCATTGCCAAATATCTGCGTTCATGTTTGTTGCATATATCTAAAATTTTAATTCAAAGGTATCCCAGAGCTTTGGAGATTGAGGGTTTGTGCTAGTTTACACTGTACAATTCTGTGTGCGCAGTTCGTTAAATGGTTTGTAAGTTGGATGCTCTTGGGAGGGAGGTGCACATTTTGGGGCATATTTATAGGCCCCTAGCACCGCCTTGCACCACATTAACGTAATTAATTTTGATGTTAATGTGGCCCAACAAGGCCAAAATCCCCGCGCCGTATTTACAGAGTGGTACAATGCATGCATTGCACCACTCTGTAACCCTTTGCGCTACATTATGTCTGTGCCATAAGGGGAGCCAGAAAAATGGCGTAAGGAAATCTATAAGATTTCCTTGCACCATTTATTAACGCACTTTTAACGCCTGCTCAAGAGCAGGCATTAAACAAAGTCTTCCATTTTTTTTAGAATGGGCCCCTATGTACTCTGCAGGAGTAGCACCAATATTTTGGTGCTACTCCTGCAGAGTACATCAGTAGCATCATAAAAAATGACACTATTGCCGCTGACCCTGCGCCACGGTGCGCCGTATTTTAAATACGGTGCACACATGGTGACGGTAGGGGGGTGCTAAGGGGCCCCTTTGTGTCTAGTTATTGAAGAGCTCCTTTCCCCACCACAGACTTATGGTAGCTGAGATTAATACTGTGGGCTGCTCTCTGTATCCCATGTTTTGTATAGTTTTACCACACTTTAATGAGAAAGAACCAAATGGTGGTGCTGCTTTGAATCTGATGTTTGAGTCACATTAAAAGCAATGGAGTTTTAAACTTACTGGAATTTATGGACAGACATGCTGGCACAATCCGAGCATCCATGGAAAATGATCATATGGGAGGCAGCAGAAGGACAGACAGGGAGACAGTACAAGAGGGCTAGGGGAATAAAACCCAACATCCATGCACGATTCATCTTTCAATAAAGAAATGTTCTTATTAGAACTGAGAAATGGCTCTCATTTTTTATTCAAACGTGCAAACAGCAAAAAGGGGACAAAACTCGACTAACAGTAAAACAGTGGAGCACACCCAGGTAGTCAATATATCTTCACTTTAGAAGTAAACAATATCTGATGGGTCAAATAACAAAAGCACAGTATGTAATACTATGATGACATTTCCTAAACGGTGTTAGTGGACATCATCCGACAGAAATAGGTATAAATAAACATAAATATCCGCAGAGAATGAACATAAAAGTATAACATAGTAATCCATCAGCTGATGGATTACTATGTTATACTTTTATGTTCATTCTCTGTATATTTATTCTTTTGTGGATAAAAAATATATATGTTGTTGTATTAAAATTGTCTATTTTTTGGACAATATTGTTTGCGGATATTTTTGTTTATTTATATCTATTTCTGTCGGATGATGTCCACTAACACCGTTTGGGGAAATGTCATCATAGTGTTACATACTGTGCTTTTGTTATTTGACCTATCAGATATCGTTTACTTCTAAAGTGAAGATATATTGACTACCTGGGTGTGCTCCACTGTTTTGCTGTTTGTTTCTAGAACAGGTTTGCTTTCTAGCAACCCAGTTTTACATATCATGGCAACGATGTGTTTTAGTGTATGAGCACCTATAAATTTTTTACGAATATACACTTAGAATGTGCATTTATCTCAATGCATGAGTTGCCATTTGTTGTCCACAAAACTCGACTAGTTCACACATTTTCTACAGTCAGAATCAATTCACTGATTCTGTTTTACGAATGCTGAATTAGGTAGATGTCACAAATTGAATCCGTGCTTTCAAAATTATTTTTCTTGTATTTAGAAAGGAGTTGCCTCCATGTCAAGCAAAACATAAATGGGCTCAAAATTCTCAAACTTCAAACAAAAAAATTGACCAAGATATAGCTTGACACTAAGTGATGCTCAATTATCCCAAATTGTGGCATGCTTGTGTGACATAGAAAGTGTGTCAAAAGACCAGGAGTAAAGGGTTTGTCCTATGTGCTCTCCTATAGAGATCAGTAATAAAACAAAGTGGGGTAGAGTGCTCTCTGGCCTCTGGATACATTTGCCTTTTAATTGAGGAGTCACTCCTGAAGGTTCACATTAGACAGTACCTACAGTTAGCCATAAATGCTGAAACCGCGTAGAGCGTTGTTGTTCCCATGCTTCTACCATGCTTCCACCATGCTTCTATCATGCTTTTACAGTGCATCTACAATGCATTACCATGCTTCTGCCATGCATCTACCACACTTCGACCATGCATCTACTATGCATCTACCATGCTTCTACCATGCTTCTACCATGCTTCTACCATGCAGCTACCATACTTCTACTATGCTTCTACCATGCATCTATCATGTTTCTACCATCCTTCTCCGATTCATTACCATGCTTCTACCATACTTCTACAATGCTTCTACCATGCAGCTACCATACTTCTACCATGCTTCTACCATGGAACCGGAATAATGTAACCAAAATATGGACTGACAGAAAGAGAGTTTCCTAAATATTGTTTACTAAAATACCACCCAATTGAAGTTATTAATCGAAAATCTACACCAAATAGAACATTTTGTAAATGACATTTAGAACACATTATTTTTCCTACCAATATTCTGGCATTCAACAGTTACTTTGCATGGTATCCACACTAATATGGCACAAGGTGGTGCATGGGGCTCCCTAAATCTGGCCCAAAATACCTTTGTTGCTACTATTTTTCTCCAGTAACTTTTCTCATTCTCATGTCGTTTTTAGTTCCTATGAAACCAGATGAAGAGAACATACAAGTTTCCAATACCAGTATTGAGAAGATATAAAGTGACTGTTCAAGAAACGTTCTGTAAGGTTTTATGGTGTCTCTGAATATGGCCCCTCACTGGTTTATTGCAGTGTGCCACTTCTGTGCAGGATTAAACCTTATTAGTGGGAGAGCTCACCTTGTATCCGTCTGGAGCGACGATGTAGAAGCCGCAGTTCATGTTGTTTGAGTAATTATTAGGGAAATTTGGAGATGAGACGGTTCCCGGAGAGCTGGTAAATGTGTAGCCGCAGACCACTGAGAAAGAAACAAAAACATCATGTGAAGGAACTGGTGCTTTGAGGTACTACACAAAACTCTGTAAAAAGCACACATAGACTAGCACTGAAGACCAAAACATGGCATTTGTCTAATGCCCTTCAGCAGCTTTTCTTTCTCATCACACCTCCAAATAGAAGATCTGTTGGTTCTCCATCACCAGACTATCCCTGCTGGAACACTTGATTACTACCCATGAATGGAACCTCCCTCTGGCACTTGACCAGCCTAACTTAGCTCCATCACTGCTCACAATAGAGAATCTCTCTCTGGCCTATCACTAGTCTGTCTCACCACTGTCACAGCTCAATACGGATGAAATGTCAGCTACCCATAACCGGCCAATCCCTGCTTGACCACTGTCCAGAATAGGGGATCATGTTCCCATGATTGCAACCCCATCCCCATTCCATCACTGCTCCAATAATTGGAGATTTCCCTATCACCCACTGCACTCAACTTGATGATTTCTCAAAATGAGAATCTACATGTTGCCAATTACCAGGCAACTCAATCATTGCTTAAAATTGGGATCTTGTTTGCTTCTATTAATAGTCGTGTAAGTTTTATCACCACTCAGAATGAGGGCTTGTTCAGCTACCCATCACCACACTCTTGACAGTATGTGACTAGTCTCGGGGTGACCACGACCCAGAATACAGGATGTACCTGTCACTTTTCAGCAGCATGAGTTAGTCCATCTGTTTAGCAGTGATCCCTCCCCATGTTTCCTGTTTTACCATTTGTTTGTTTTTGATCTCTGCAGTGGCTGAGGCCTGATGAGCAGGTCTACAAACATGTGCTCTATCTCATCATCATCATACAATCTTAATTCGGCCAAATTATGACCATAAAAGAGAATTCGAAACAGTTTAAAACTAACAATTTCACGATAAAACTTGTTGCTGAGTCAGCTATAATTCATAATTACACATTATAGCAGCATTAATCATCACAAAAATATTTACAAGGAGATCGGCAACAGTTCTGGACAAGCGCACATATTAAATATGCAGTTATTAAGATAAAACATACATGAAATTGGCTAATAGACCCGGCATTTAAAAAAAAGAACCAGCAAATACCTTTATCGAATTCTGTAGGTATACAGCATAAAATGTTCTATTTAAAAGAGCAGCTATGTTTTGTCTAAAGTTGCCATTCCTGCTACTTTGGTCATAAGTTGTGTGTGGCCAACTGTGTGCAAATGCTTTGTGCAGTTTTACAAGTGCAGAAATGGAGTGTTTGACTGAAGGAAAATATATAACGTACTATGGGCCTCATTTATGAGGATCTGACGCATCGACTCTGATGCATCAGAATGCTTGCGCTGCCCTGCGCTCCCCTAAGAACGCCATGGATGTGTTGTATTTACAATACAGAACTCCATGGCTCACGTTTTCACAGATGCATCAGAAATTCTGACGCATCTGTGGCCTAAAGTCACACATTGCTGGACTAGCATTAAAAAATATGATGCTACTCCAGCAATGCCCGGGAGGCTCCCAAGTTAAAAAGCCCTGCATTAGTTTAACGCCTGCTCTGAGCAGCCATTAAAATTCTGACGCAGTGAAGTGGCAGAATGATGCAATGAAATGTTGTAAAATTCACCGCACCTGTTCTGCTTGGCTTTACAAACTGGTGCAATGGTCCCATTGCACCACTTTGTAAATGTGGCGCACTATATGGGACTGTTTAACGCCACAGCTGCGTCAGAAGAAATTACGCAACGGTGGCGCTAGAGGCTTGCCCCTATGTATCATGAGAAGTATATATTTGCAGCAGAATATATTCCCAATGTATAAAATGGATTAAACCTTTTGTTAAGAAATAGCTATCAAGGTCTTATGTTCAGCTCATTAGTCATCCGAAGAAGCTGAAGGGTTGTCTTTGGTTCCTTTCAGCGCCAAAATGTATTTGACTATTTTCCTGGTGGCAGTTTGCCGGGTTACACACAATAATCCCATTTTGTGTTTTCTGTAATTATCGATGACTACAACACATTTCTCTTCATCTGTGCCCGGGTTTACTGGTTAAAGCCCTATCTGTTAAGATGTGGTTTTATAGATTACAATACATACTGCACAAATTACACACAGCCAATGAGAGACAGCTGTTCTTTGAAACTGTAGGTGCTGTCCAATCATTTATCCAATCAGTAATCAGATTACCGCCTTTAACCGTACACGGGCATTGATTTATGACATCAGCATAGCAACAGTTTGAGATGTACATTTGTGACATTATCATTTCTCAAGACCTTATGGTGACAGCAGTGTTATAGACAGTTCAAGCTCACGTAAAGGGCAAGAGGCCAGTGCACGTTCTGCATTCTTGCTCCTATTCAGGGTCACAAAATGGAACCTGAATCAAAATGGATTCCACAGAAATACCTCCTATAAAGGATCAAAGCAAAACACCGCACTTCCAGCCACACACCCTACACAGTGAAGCATGCTACCCATTTAGGGAAGAACTTGAGCACCCTACATAGGGGTATTAAGTGCTATAGAAGTCTTGCAATACAGTGCAGTGCATTTCTCTAGGGAAACCTCTTGCTGCTTGGGTCAAACTAATAGCCTTACATGTTACCTTGTAAGAATAAGACATTTGTGTGACACCACTTGGCAGGATATCTCGCCTTGACTAATTCACAGCATATAGGATTGTTCTCTCTCACACTTATAGCCTCGATTTTGGTATTTCAGGTCATAAAATGTTGCTTTCATGCGCCTTCTAGAAAGGTTCACCCACTTCCCCACATATTTCTGTCCTGGTCCTGCTCAATATGTACTAATGTAAATTTATGTGCTCCACATATTATACTTAACCTTTTGAGCCACGCAAATTATATATGCTTGAGATTTTTCCTGCATATGCACAAAAACACATTTGCTTTATAAATGGATGGCTCATGACAGTTAAGACGTTTATGGGCCAGATGTAACAAAAGGTTTTACCCATTCTGTGTCCATGCTTTAGTACATATGGCCCCACGTGTGGGCATGCGTGTGTGTTCGTATTATGTAAGTGTGGGTCTCGGTGTGTATGTACCGGTGTCAGCATATGCATGTGTGGATCCTGGGTGTGTATTTGTTTGTGTGTGCCTAATCTTGATCACCTATGAAACAAGCATTGGCAAACCCAATAGATCTTGCCTTTGTGATCTATTGGCTGTGCCAGTAGTTTTTAGCCATGCCTCACAACATCATGGCTAAAGTTAAAGGAAAAAACACAAAAGCCTTTGATGCGCCCGTCCATGTCACTTTGATGGTCCTCAACCCGCATGAGATGATTGGTGACTAAAAAGGAAATACAACAGACAAAATCATTTTTTGGTGAAGGGAGCCAATGTAATATGCCGTCTTGTGGGGGAACAGCGAAGCAATGCAGGAGAGGGTGTGCAGCGTCTGGGTAACATAGGAGTGGATACAAACTCAAAGGGGGGAGGGCGAGAGCAAAAGCAACACTGCAGTCAGGGGAAAGCAACACAGGAGCAGCAGTGGGGAGAAGCACACGAGCAAGCACAAGAGGGAGGAAGGTGAGAAGAGAAGTTGGAAAACTGAGGGAAGCAGGGAGTACAGGGAGGAGACTGCATGAGGCAGGCGGCTTGAAAACGTACACACTTATGGAGTGCTTCACACAAAGTAAGAAAGTAGTGCTTGAAAACCAAACCGTGGAATCAGAAATGGCAGTCAATCAGACTGTAAAGAAGCAGTGCTCCATGGGAGGGACAAACAGAAGATTGACAAGCTGGGGCACAAACAAGAAGTAGGCAAATTAAAGTGACATGGAAAGCCAACCAATGAAAAGTAATGGGCGGGCTGCAAAATATGTCTCGCAACAGGCAGTGCATGCGTTGCCTATTAGGTTCAACCTAAAAAGAAAATCTCACCGAGAGCATAGGAAAATAGACCTACGTGCCTTGATTGTGCAAGTGGAGCTGCTATCAAATAAGTGGAGTCCTGCTAATATGCCGTCTTGTGCTTGTTCAATGCAGGCTCTAGGCACCTAGCAGGCAAAACAGCAACTAGAAATATGCCAGTAGTGATATGATGAAGACAAACATCCTATGGATCCACCTACTTCCAAGCCAGTCAAAGGCATCTGCGTTCCCCCTTGCCTGACTTAGAGTGGCCAGACACGTTGGACTGTACCATTGTGGGAGGAGGGCTCTGCGTTCCTCCCTCCCCTTTCTGAGAGCAGCCTGACACCAAGGACCATACCATTGTCATAGGAGGCCTTGAAACCACTTGCGGTGATGGAGCCGTCCGTCACAAACTCCAGCAGCATCTCTTTTCCAGTAGAGGTGAAGGGCGGGAGCTGTCCGGTCCCACACGCTTTGCGGAGTAAGACTGGGGCTGCCTTGTTATTGCCATCGTAAATAGTAAGGTAGTCTGAGGAGCAGTTTGGGGAGGACTGGAGATCGAAGGCATCAAACTGCAGGAAAACCTGAAAATGAAGTTTTTAAAATCAGAAGGGCAACCTACTTACTGTTTGGCTTCCATTGATCATATAACACAGGAAAAGTAATTTTTACATAGCTTGATTTGTTCAATTAATACACAGATTCTTGCTTGATAAAGTCTGTCCATGTACCCACTTTATCTCCTTACCCTAACTTCTCAGACCCTCCCTGGACTCTGAGAACACAAAATACTACAGCCAAGGTGCCTTACATTCCACTTTGTCAATCAATCATCCAGTCTTGCAAACATATTTAGACCTAGAAGTCAGTGTGCAAAAATACAAAACCAGTTTATTCTACATTTTTCCTCTAAAGTGAACAAGAGTGCTACCAACTGCATTCTTCTTCATGCCATCAGCCAGTGTTCAACCAGCGTTTCAACTACATTCATTGGCTTTATCAAGGTCATGTGACAGCTATCTCACATAATCTCATGTGGTTTAAATAAAATACTTGCTTAATAATTGATCTAACAGAAGCCCTTTCTCCAAAAATAAAATTTAGCTCATCTATTTCACATTATCAAGTACAAAACATGTACAAAAACGGGATCTTGAGACAATATCCCACAATGGTCAATAATATCCATAATTCCATAAGGTTTAAAGGGAAATAAGCTAAGTGCAACACTATACGTTTGTGTAACTATGTACAAGGTATACAGATTATAATTAGAATTATAGTAAAACATGTTTTAATATATTTGGAGCATGTTCAAATTATAACTGTGCATCTACTAGGTAGTCATGAATGTCATCCAGTCCTCAGTGATCCAAATAAAAGTATGGTAACAGAGACCTGCTTCACATCAGAAGACAGACTTTCATCTAAATTTAAGACTTTGAGCTTGTGGTCCCAAAAGGTATTGTGGTCTTCGACTCCAGTGCACATAATTTTAACTGCTTGTCACTACAGCCTATATTACTCCTTCGGGGGCAAATCCCAATGTATTTAAGTAATGGGAGTTCACTGTTATCTATACTATCCTCAGCTGGAACATTATTTGACCAATTACTTAAGGTTTTTGTTGGATCCTGTGGTAACATATGAATGCCTTTACTTATCATGAAGTGCCATGATGAAAGTTCCAGTCGATTCCAGTTGCGTATTGGAACTGAAACCCCTCTGGCATAATGGGTGTGAAATATTGTGCCAAATACTGTTAGTCAAGCATGAATATTGGGGACATTTAGACTTTGACAGGCCACTTGCCACTCCTCTGGGTCAGAAGAGGCCTGCCATAGTTCGAGATTTCCACATATCTGATGGTAAGCTCTATATCTATATTGCACCTGCTGGTGCCTGAATGCACTGTATACTGCCTGCTACAACCTGCACAAGTTTGCACATATCAACTGGATGTTGAATTGTACACTACTGAAGTTATCAGACCTGCATCAGTCTTGCATGCCTATTGCAGCTGGGCTTTCTGGAGGTCTATGTTGGTAAAAGATCTTGTTGGTGGTCAGGAAGTGTTTGTGGGCTTTTTGGAAGTCTATGTTAATGATAGCCATGTGGGCTTTCTGGAGGTCCATGTTGTGATAGTTCTGATGGGTTTTCTGTTGGATTTAAGGAGATCTAGGTTGATAGTTCTTAGAGACCTTCTGAAGCCTATTTTGGAGACAGCCCTGTGGGGTTTTTGGAGGTCACTGTTGGTGGTATTTCTGGTGGGAATTCTGGATGTCTTGCGGGTTTCTACAGATATCTATTAATAATAATTCTGATGTTTTTCTGGACGTATATGTTGGTGAGAGACCTGTGGGATTTCTGGAGGTCTATGTTGGTGATAGTTCTTGTGAGATTTCTGAGGATCTCAGCTGGCAATATATCTTGTGTGTTACATGGAGGTCTAGGTTTGCTGATAGTTTTTCATGTTGTGGCGATCTAAAGTCGGTATCCCCCCCCACCACAATGTGAAAAACTATTGGCCCATCTCTCATTTTCCTCTCCTAGCTAAAATATTGCAGAAGGCAAAGAAACAGTATATTATGGCCTTCCTTAATGACAGCCTTTTTCTAGATCATTCTCAGCGTGGGTTCAGACCCAATCACTGTACTGAGTCAGCCATTATTTTGGCCACTAAGGAATTCAGAGCCATTGTTGACAATGGTGGGAAGGCAGCTTTGATTTTACTCAACTTACGGCTGCGTTCAATACGATCAACCACTCTCTACTCATCAACCGCCTTGAAAGCAGCAGCAGCAAGGTTTTGGCACTCATGCTGCTAGGTTCCTTCCTGTTGAATAGGGAGCAAGTAGTCGCTCTTGAAGATTTTACCTCGGAACCTTTCTCTCTTCCTTGCCGGGTCCCTCAAGGATACTTTTTAAGCCCTACTCTTTTTAACATTTATGTCACCCCTCTGATTAAATTGATCTGTTTCTGTGGATTCTCAGGTTATATCTCACTCCAATGACACTCAGATAGTGTCGGTCTCATCTAACATTGAAAAGGTGGCCAGACAGCTTAACAACTGCATGAGTAACATTGTCAGTCAGCTGCAAAAAACATTTCTTTAATTTAATCCTGAAAAAACCTAGGTACTCATATTTGGCAGTGATGTCACAAGGTTGGCTCAGACTATTTTGAAAAAAAAGCATGATGGGGAGGTAGCGCTTTTCCCACTCGTCTTGAAAATGGTGGAGGTCACTTCCTAGACATCTTAGAGTCCAGCCAGTTCTAGTACAATTCAGGAAGCAGTTGAAAGCCTGACTTGTTTCTTCCTCAGCTAAAAGGTCCCCTTTTTTCTTGATAGGGCTCTGTCTGGAAGCTAGCGCCAAGATGCAGACAGGCATTCACACTCTTTAGAAACCTTTTACTTATTACTTAGTAGGTTTGTGATAGTCCTGGGAGAGACTTTCTTGAGCTCAGCATTGGCGATCGGTCTTGAGGCCTTTCTGGAGGTCTCTAATGCCAAATAAAATATTATGTGGGCAACTATGTTTATGAAGGTTCCTGTGGCTGCCTGCAGATATTTGTTGGTGATGATTCTGATGGGCTTTCTTGAGATATATGTAGGCACTGTAACCACTGAAGATAAGCGCTCTAGGACTGGCATAGTTCTTCCCCCCACCCCCCATGCTCTTGAAAGAGAATTTATATAAGCAATGCCCTTCCCACCTATCATACTGACAAGTCATTAGTCAGCAGACTTTATAAAATTACATTTGATGATTGCTTGTCTTTCTTTTTGTTTTTTTTGTTTTAACAAATCCAAGGTCTTAACAAAATCATTTGATGCGCCCAGAAGGTCTTACCTTATACACTGGGACTCTGATGAGGTACGTGCATTTGGCGTTGTTTGGGTACGAGGAAGGGTTGTTGGTGGACATCACGGTGCCCCTCTGGGTAGTGAGCAGAGTGCTACAGGTACCTGAAAGCAAGAAGTCGGGACATTTAATCATTGTCTGTGTCTCCCATCAGTAGCGCTTTACAGCTTTACTCCAGCTGATAACGGAGCAAACCCACCCTGCCATACCCAGAGCAGCTTGTTTCAGCTGGCAGTTGTTTCAATGTGTACTCTAAATAAAAAATTTGGGATTCTACCATACTAAATATTAGGTTGAAGGGAAACAATGAAAGAAAATGATAATTAATGTTATAGAACCCACAGCAGTACACAATAATCATAAATAAAACACAATCAAGTGAGGTATAGTCAAAGATGTAATTTTAATATGCTGTCTCCTCCTTTTAATTTTTACTCCCAAAAAGAGGTTACAGGAGTGAACCTGTGGTCGCAGAAAAGTGTGTTTAGTATTTATTTTATTAAGGATGTGTTTGCTCAAACTTTGATCCAGCTGTTGTCAAAGACATCAGTGTCACCGGAAGTCACACCTGAGGAAGTGACATCAAGATGGGAGTGTCTTTTTAGGGACGATGAAGAATCTGGACTGCTATATCCCAAACATGACTGGGTGTATCTGGGATTTTGTCTGAGCAGCAGTTACTACCTCAGCAGCTGCGGTGTGTGTTTTTTCGATTACCACAGCCTCTCTAAGATGGCGACCATGCTCCTCTTCCCTGCTAACGAGAGGCATGTTCTCCCCCTCCTAATACCCTCTTTCCAGAGAGAAATGATTCTCTTTTAAGAAGGTTTCATTCCTATGACTACAAAACGGACATCTCTGCTGAGACTTGTCATGCTGCATGGAGTGTCAGTTTCTAGGCATGTACTGCGGTGGGTGGGAGTTGATTGTCCCATGGGAAATGACTTCATTTTTGGCATTAACCAGGCGAGACAAGGGCTGCTGTATGAAACATTAACCCACACATGGAGAAGCATCTGGATACTTTCATATCCTTAGCAGAGTTCTTGGGCAGGGAGGAAAGAGTGTATGGCTGTCACCAAAGTTATCCTGTGGCTTCCCTGTAAGAGCCCACATCCAACCGTCAACAACCCACATGTTTCCTAAGATACACCTACATTTTTTCCAAAAAGAGGTTGAAAGAATGTCCTCAAGGTAGATAAAATATGAGGTTTCCTTCCTAGACATACGCTGAAGTAAGACTTTCAGAATAGTTTCCCTTCCCATTCTTGCAGAGAATAAAATAAATTAAGGAAAGAAGGATGTCAGCTAACTCGGCCCTTAAGCCCCAGACACATCTGCATTATTCCATAGGCCTTCACCTGCCTCTCTAGTTTCATGGATTGCCCTCCATCGCCCAGTGGAGTGGACGAGAGTTGAACGACAAACATTGAGGCTGTGCATACATAGCTGACCGAGGTGGAAATGGTCTCTTCACTCGGTAGAGGGGCTTGGGTGGTTTTGCTTTGAAAGTGCCCTCTACAGACAACATTTTGGCACACCACCTCAATGAGTACATAGAACGTTAATTTAAATCTATATCTCTGGGCGACCGTTGTCCTGTGAGGACCCTAAAGTTAGGTCCTAGCATCGCTCCCTACCTGTACTGTTTGATTATTATAGCCTTCAAATCAACGTTGATCCTTAGGGAATGTAAGAACATTTTACTATCCCTCTATCAAAGATACCACCAGTAGATGCCTCAACTCCACTACAGATAGCTCTCATTGGTGCCTTCCAATGTGATGGTTCAGAAAAGGGACAGCCCAACTTCTGTTTTTCATTTTGGAGAATGACCTGTTAGGCTCAGCTCATGATGGGTTTTGGCGCACCACGGCATGGAAGTTGTGTGTGGACCAATCCATGATATTCGATCAAGGTGGCATTGCTTCCCCCTGCGCTCTTGATCACTCTGCTGCCTCAGCCAGACAGTGTAGATGGGATAGACATCAGTGGGGCACCATTAACCTGGATCTCCTTAGCAAATCACTAAAGGTGGATATGTCCAACTCTTGTTTCTCTTCCAAACAGTTCACCAGTGAGGTGCCTACCCACCTTAATCCCGGTTTAATCTTTTTGTTGCCTCTCTGGCCAGATTTGTCCATTCATTTAATCTGGCTTCAATATGTTATGTGGATCACACCCAGCAGATTGTGAAGTCGCATGGGAATTCAGACCACCTGTGGCTAGTAGAAATTTCCATAGTCGACTCACACTTGTTTTAAATTGGATGGCTCCTAACTGTCTGAAATTCATTCTCATGGCCTGATTAGCTTAGGACATTGTCTTACTCCATGGAGAACTACAAAGATTTGGGGGTATAATTTGATGACAAGATAACCTATCAAACAAGACCATTAAGGTCTCATCCTCCTTCTTTCATCTAGAATTTCTGATAAGGTTTTCCCATTTCTTTATGAGAGCTCTCACTTCTACTTCCTAGAAGTGTGGTTGTGTCTCTTCTGGATCACACCAACATCCCGTACTTAGGACTTCCCCAGAATACAACCCACCCTCTCCAACTGATTCCAAAATACAAATAGCACTTCTTTTGAGTAAGTGGCTACGGGCATTGGATCCCAACCTGTGGTCCAGGGACCCTAGGGGGTCTGTGAAGCCTCCTCAGGGGGCCCGCGACTTCTTAGAAAATTTAAAATTATTAACAGATTAGGTCCCCAGCTTTCAGTAATGACTCAGTGGGAGGTCCCCAGATTCCAATAATGATTCAGTGGGGGTCCCCGGGTTCCAGTAATGATAAAATGGGGGTCCACAGAAGTCAAAGTTTGGGAACCACTGGCTTAGGGTATCGCCAATCTCTGGACAACTACAGAACTTGCAATGGTTTGCCCACTAGCAAACATACCATTTTTAGGACTATTTGTATTTATCTGAAATCTCTTCATAACAAAGCCCTTTTCTTCATAGTCAGATTTTCAGATGGTACACTCCCTCCTGCTCTCCTCGCTCTTCGACAGTTCATCTTTGTGATGTTCTGATTATTTAATAACAATGCCAGGGACGTAGCTATCAATGATGCAGTGGGGCCTAATGGCCAGAGGGCATCACTAGATCTGGACTATATTGTTGTAATTTACTGTGTAAAAAGTGGTCAGGGACCACATTTCCTTGTTTGCATAAGGACCCATGACACTCCTACTACACTGTTGGCCAGCGTGCACTTATCATTGCTTACCAAGTGGATAATATATGGAATTCTGTTCCTGTTGCTCTCCATAGAGCAAGTGATTGTATGTTCTTTAGGAAAAAGTTTAAGATTTGGTTATTTGCAATTTATATGGACGTAAGGCACCTGAGTTCTGATCTCATGTTTCCTGTGCCAGGGGCCATCACTGGCATCAAAATAAAAAGTAAACAAATAGAAAGTGGCACAAGTCCTGGGACAAAGAGTCATGAAAACAACAGTGGTAGTAGAGGTCCTCTCTCTCACCCTTTATCCCACAATGGCATTCCTGGGCTGACCCCTGGTCTCAATTTTTGCCCATCCACAGCCTCTATCTAGCTAAATGGTCACCTATAAATGGCTAGAAAATCGTCCCACATGAAGGTGTTTGGCACTATAATAGTGGACATCAAGAAAGGCAAGCCAAAACATAGTAGGGTAATTCCTTTAAAAAAAAGCCATCTTTTTTGTTTATTTGAAAAAAGCAGATAATCTTTTTTGAGCAGGGTTAAGGAATTCTGCAAATTGAAACTGTGCACTATAACGGATCTAACTGTCCACCTGTCTAAATGCAGGGATTATAAAAACTGTTTTAGAGGGAAGATTCAGATAGAACACCTGAGCTAAAAGGAGTTGGAAGATAAGGTGCGTGAAATATGGTGCTTCGAAGCTGATTTAGCTTTGGCTGCCATTGGCTAAAACCTATGGGGGCTGATCTTAGTCCCTGCCACAAATGTTTGAAATTGCTGCAGTCTTGATAGCTATTTCGAAGGAAGAACTCCAGAGAAGGGACTACAAGCTAGAATCTCCCTTCATTATTAGACAAGAAGAGATTGGATTTTGTGTTATTGTATTTTCCCTTGTGATTGGGTTCTATGATATAATTGGGCAGTACGTTGTGACTTGATTGTATGCTGTGATAATGTTCTACCTTGTGATTAGATCATAATTTGTGGTTGAGTTCCATATTGTGAATGGTTGTAACTGATGCATCATGTTGTGTCTTGTGGTTAGTTTTATTGTGTGTTTGGGTTCTGTCTTGTGACTGATTTTATTATGTGCTTGGGTTCTGTCTTGAGACTAGGCCCTTCTTTGTGGTTGAGTTTTTTGTGAATGAGCACTCTCTTGTGATTTTACCATGTGCTTGGATTCTTCCTTGTGATTAAGTACTATTTTGTGGTTGAGCTGTAGATTGCGAATGGACACTCTCTTGTGATTGATTTTATCGTGTGATTGGGTTATGTCTTGTGATTTTTTGTGGTTGAGTTCTATATTGTGTCTGTGAGTCTTGTGATTTTATCATGTTCTTGGGTTCTGTCTTGTGATTAGGTCCTATTTTGTGGCTGAATTGTACACTGTGAATGGGAGCTCTCTTTGATTGATTTAACATATGATTGGGCTCTGTCTTGTGATTAGGTCCTATTTTGTGAATGGGAACTCTCTTTTGATTGATTTTGTCATGTGCTTGGATTATGTCTTGCGATTAGGTCCTTGTTTGTGGTTGATTTCTAGATTGTGAATGGGCGATTTTTGGGATTTTATCATGTGCTTGGGTTCTTTCTTGTGATTAGTTCCTTTTTTGTGGTTGAGTTCCATATTGTGAATGGACACTCTCTTGTGATTGATTTATCATTTGGTTGGGCTATGCCTTGTGATTGTTCTTTTTCGTGTGCTTGGGTTCTGTCTTTTGATTGCTTTTACCATGTGCTTGCGTTCTGTCTTGTGATTAGGTCTTAATTGATGATTGAGTTGTATATTGTGAAAGGGTGCTCTCTTGTGATTGAGATTATCACGTGCTTGCGTTCTGTCTTGTGATTAGGTCCTATCTGGTGGTTGAATTGTATATTGTTAATGGGCGCTCTTTTGAGATTGATCTTCTCATGTGGTTGGATATTTATGCTGTGACTAATTTGATGCTGAAGATTGTAGTGTTCTCTGCATTGCTACACATTCTGTCAGAGAGTCTACAGCCTCGTACTTCAGCCAACAAGATTTACTCTTTTAATTCCAACTGTGCTCTTCATTAAGAGACGTAATAAGATTATGTGCTGGTGTTCAGGATTTGATGGAAGTTATTGGCTTCAGCTACCTCTGTCAAGCTTGATTTACTAATAGTCTTAAAGATGGCTTCGTGAAAGCAATAATCTAAATCGTTCACAGCAAATAGCAGGAAATGTGAAGGACACCAAAAGTGGAAAGTACAGAGGACGGTTGCCAGAATTTTCTGACCATTAGGTAAAATTACAGTATATTATTTGGGCGCTACATCACTCTTAGTAACAGTTACTTTAAGGCTATGTGGTGCAATTTCCTGTACTTTTGTGGTGGACAATCTCTTGTGGAGCCTACCCTGGAAAGGAGAATTTTGGAATCATATAATCTGAAATTTTTTAGAGTTGTACAGGAAGATGATTGAAAGACTGATAAAAACTCCTCTGGTAGCTTAGAATATTTGTGAAGAGATAAATTCCTTACCACACTGGTACAGGGTGTTAATTTTAGCAATGTCCAGGTTGCTCAGTCCATCTCTTTGTCCTATAGGTGTGTTAGGATTTGGCTTGGGGACAATGGTTGGTCCATTATTGCCACTGAAAGCATACCTGGTGAGATAAACATATTGTGAGAGAAACACCACATGCATTGTAGACCAAAAGTTCAAAGAAGAATATAACGTTTTGCTTACCAGATATCATCCGAACAACAGACTAGCTGGTAAAAGTCATACACCGACCAAATTAGTCAGATTGGTAATTCATCTAAAGAGCTCTTTAAAGGCCTCTTTCATTAATTCTCAGGCTTGTTATCAGTCAATTCAGATCTCGCAGGAATTATGTGACTCTCTTGCAGATTTTTTGAGGCCAAAATCAAGATAGTTTACCAGATTATTACCAGACTACTGGACCAGACAAATAAAAAGATTAACTTTAACGATCCCCCCCCCCTCGATGGTGGATTTAGCCTGGAAACATCTGATGCTTTCACACTTGAGCAAATAAAAGAGCTCTAGAAAAAGCTATATCCTGGGCCCCCTCGGATCCATGCCCACCAAAGATCTCAGTGCTACTCTTTAGTCAGATTGCTATCACAATCAGATCACTGTTCAATCTATCTATAGACACAGGAAAAATTCCCCAGACCTGAAAATTCACGCAGGTTATGCCTGTTCAAAAAAGGCTAATGTTGCCTCTAAAATTATCTCAAACTCAGCCCATTTTAACGCTTCTGATACTAGGCAAGCTGCTCGAAGGTCTAATAAATAAACAGCTATTAGCCTACCTTGAATGCAACAAGATACTGGATCCATCACAATCTGGGGTTAGATCGGCGCACAGCACTGAGACAGACTTGGTAGCTGTTACAAGCTCCATAAGACACTCCCTGGATGCCAACACTTCATCTATGCTTGTGCTTTTAGCCCTGTCTGCAGCCTTCAAGACTGTGTTCCTTATCGGGCTGCTTCAAAGGTTGTAAAAGATAGGGATCGATGGGACAGCCCTACAGTTGTTCCAAGACTTTACTGAACAAATATCTCAGACTATCTCTTTGGGGGTTTTTAAGTCTTGTACCATGTTGATTGGCAAGGTGGTCCCTCAGGGCTCATGTTTGAGCCCTACCCTATTTAACGCATATATGATTCCCCTTGCCAAGATCTTCAAATCCTTTGGATTTGAAATTCTGTTGTACGCTGATGACACTCAGCTGGTCATTTCCTTTGACAAAGAGTCGGGCAAGGTTAAATAATGTTTCTCCAATGAAACAAAAGCGATAGCAGATTGGGGACCTCATTTACAAGAAACTGACACATCTGTCCCTATGCGTCAGACTTTTTGCACTGCCCAATGTCTCCCTAATGACGCAATGGATGCACTGTTTTTACTATACAGAGCTTCATGGCACATGTTTTCACAGATGCGTCAGAAGTTCTGACACATCTGTGGCACTAAACTGATGCATTGCTGGTCTAGCGTAAAAAAAAGATGCTACTCCAGCAATGCGAAGAAGGCTCCCATCGAGAAAACTGCTGCCCGCCAAGTTGTATCCACCATGCGGCCGCACTCCCATGGAGGCCATTATGAGATCCCCGCTGGGCCGCAACACAGGAGCCGGCTCCAAATGGAGCCAGCGGTGTTGCGGCTGTGCGACGGGTGCAGTTGCACCTGTCGCGCTTTTCACTGTCTGCATTACAGACAGTGAAAAGCTGCACGGGCCGTGGCAGGGGGCCCCTGCACTGCCCATGCCAGTGGCATGGGCAGTGCAGGGGCCCCCAGGGGTCCTGCGCCTCCCCTTTCCGCCAACCTTTTCATGACGGTGTAAACCGCCATGAAAAGGCTGGCGGGAGGGGGACTCGTAATCCCCTGGGCAGCGCTGCAAGCAGCGCTGCCCTGGAGGATTACTCCCACCGGGACAAAAGTGGTGGGAAACCGCTGGTCCCGGCGGTGCGACCCCAGGAACTCACTGCCAGCCTGTTGGTGGTGAAATCCATCAAAACAAACCTGGCAGTCAAAGACCGCCAGGGTTGGAATGACCCCCTAAATGTTTAACGCAGTGAAGTCGCAGAGTGATGCAGTGAAATGTAAATTTCACTGCCTCAGTTCTGCATGGCTTTTCTTGTGGGAACGCCTACCCTGCATACATTAATGTGACACAAGGGTTTACAAAATGATACATTGAACCCAATTCATCAGTTTGTAAATCTGGAGCAGTGTAAAGCACTGCTTAGCGCCACTGCTGTGTCAAAAATATTACTTGCAACAGTGGTGCAACAGCCTTGTAAATGAGGCCCTCGATGTCAAGTAACTGTCTACAGCTGAATACAGAAAAGACAGAGATCATGCTTTTTGGTAAAGCCCAACAGCGCTGGTCTCCTGACTAGTGGCCTTCAGAGCTGGGTAGTGTCCCTATTCCCACACAGGTGGTCAAGCATCTTGGTGTCAGACTGGATCAACAATTAACAATGAAAGAGCAGGTTCTATCTACTATGGGCACCTGCTTCCATATGATGCACCTGCTGAGAAAAACAGTTGCTTTTTTCACACTTCCGGCTAGAAAAACCTTGGTGGAGACACTCATTAGCTATTGCAATGCATTATTAGCTTCAGCCAATGAGATATTACTGTCCAAGTTACAAGTCGTTCAAAATACTGCAGCACGTCCTATTTGCAATCTCCCCTCGGGCTCTGCTTCCACTCGTCCTCCTCTGCTTCCAACAACTAAAAGCTGACTCTGACAGCCAGTGGAGTGCTGGCCTTCCCAATAAGGGCACCACACCACTCTCCCTGTTTAGGGTTCTTCTTTTCTGTCCGTGATAAACAGAAAAATACAAATAAAATACAAACAATGACTCCCTTGATGTGGGGAGTTATTCATAATTTGTCCAGAAAAAATCCCCCACTTTGTGAGTTTGTTTCTCAAAAGCAAACACATTGCCATCAAATTGACAGCAGCCACCACCAACCATTTTGCTCTTTCATGTACCTCCATGACGGCTGTGTCTCTGAGGAACAGAGATCACAGAGGCAGGGTTCAGCTCTAAATATGGTGGTTTTCTGTCCATCAGGGTTGCAGATGTAATGTTCTGTGCCACCCTGAAGAATAGAGTACTTACTCCCATACCTTACATCAGGCCCTAAACTTATTGTGAGTTATTCTTTACGGTCAAGCTACCATGCTTCTACCGTGCCCTGAGCATTACTTAATCACCTCTGTACCATCCATGTCCTAATGTACTGAAACTGACTCTTTTTTCAATTTTTGAACCTTGCGCCTGCATGCTGAAGCCATTCCTCAATGATGTATCCCTCTACAATCTTTCTTTCTTATTGAGGTCCCACATATGTTCCAGCTAACATGCATAATTCAGGCACCACCTTGTCAATTTTATTGATGTTTGTACTTCTCCTTTTAAAGACTGTCAGATGCAGCCTGAGCATCCTTTCTTCCACCCTTCTCCGCCTATGAAATTTCCATGATTGGATCATACTAACTCAATCAAGAGTCCATCTCTGGTCAAATCGCAATCCACATCATTTCTCAGCCCACTGTATTTTTACCTTGTTTTGGTCATGTCATCCTAACACTGTACTCACCAGCTGATCATCTAACTCCCTCTAATCAACAAAAAATATAAAGAAAGAAAGAAAAAAAACCTCTTACCATTGTTCCAGAGACGTGGTCACGTCTCCTCCGCCCTTTTCCCGGCAGAACACATGCTTCCAGCCAATGACGACGTTGCTGCCACCAGCATGACAGCAGCATCGTGATTGGTGTGTGCACCTTGCTTCGGTACTCACACAGGGAGTGGGAACCTGTGCACTTTATCCACCCCGCTGTTCAATACAGCCGGTTGGAGAAATGCAAAGTGTGCATGTCTGTTTGGCAGACTCAACATGGCCGGTCCAGCATACATGCACACTTATTGTGCACTCCACTCCTCCCTCCAGCCCTCCTCTGGCCCCTTCCAGTCCAGCCCTCAACTAAGCCGGCTCCCAGGAAAAATAACATTATAATAACACTTCATTATTATCATTTTATTTTTCCTTCCCCTTCTGCTTCAAAGAAGCTGGGCGACACTTCTCCTCCTTAGAGGAGGAGCCACCCATGTCCATTTCGTCTCTAACCATGATCTCCCACCTCTGTTCTAATTATGAACTCTGACCGCGCCTTCAGCCGTTTCTTTGTTTTAATCTGTTTTTAAAGTGGATGATTCCCCTCATTAACCTCCACTGTCACGTCACCCTATGAGTTTTATCTTCTCTCGTCCTTCTGGCGCCTTCCGCCTACCTCCCTTTTCCAATCATGGGCTGCTCATGCTGTGCTCACCATGATCAGTGATGGAGCCAACATACTCCCTTCCACTCCCCATTCATGGTGATTCCATCTCTGAGATGACAGTAACCACCAACCCACTGATCACCATGCCTCCCTTCTCCAATCGTTGGCTGTAGGGTGTCTCTTGGTCATGATCATTGATGGAGCCATCATAATCCCTTTCCCTTGCCTTCCCTGGTGCTTCCACTTTTAAGTCAACAGTAAACACAGACCGAAGTGTTATCCTTTCACCTGGCCCCACACATCAAGAGTAAAACAACTCAAAAACAGGCCAGTTAAACACCTTAGACTTACATCGGATAGTGCATGATGGAAGAGTAGTCATATTGCAGACCCAGGTTATTGGAGTTCTCTTTCTTAAAGTTAGGCAGATAGTCTGTAAAAACAAACACATAATAAAGAGTATGTCAGAAAATCACTTTGAGCAGAGGGAGTCACTCACAAAACAAACAACTATATGAGCCACAGATGGGTAGCTTTAGTTGTTCCCTTATCTGGAGGATGTATTGACTGGGACATCAATACCTGCTTTCCAACGCTGGAATGACCTGCATCCTCATTTAGAAAGATAGTTAAGCACAAGGAATGTTCCTCTCATAAGACCCACTTGAGGATGAATGGTGCAGTTGCTGATTCCTGGAGATCCTTTTTCCATCATATGAGAGTAGGACATCTCATGTGGGTGCTGGTGCTTTCACTGGGACAGTGTCCTTCTCACTGGTACCTTTTTGTTCATAGTTGGATAGTGGCTGTTCTTCTCACTGGCTGACCAATTTATTTAGTGGGTCAGTACTTGCACAACTAGCCAGGGTTTCAAGTTTTTAAAATAGAAATACACTTGCACACTCACTGGGACTGTAGTACTTTTATTTGGACAGTAGCAGAACTTCTCACTGGGATATCTGTGTTCCTAAGCAGGTAGCATCAATGCTTCTCCACAGGAGTCCAATGCATTCAAAGGGAGAGTAGCAGCGCTTTCATAGAGACTTCAGTGTGTTGGAAGGGACAGTACCAGCACTTCACAGAATAGCACCTTGCTTTTAAATGGGAAGGTACTTGACTTGTCACTCGACTCCAGTGCTTTAATGGGCCAGAATTCCTTGGAACACAGTACTTCAGTGGACAGTTTCAGCACTTCTTCCTTGACCTCAGTGCTTCCATGCACAGTATCAGACCTCTGTGCTTGAATGGAAAATGTCAGCACTTCTTCCCTTAGAACTCAGTGCTTCGATGTACAGTCTCAGCACTTCGTCCTTGGACCTCCCTGCTTCAAATGAAAGTTTCAGCACTTCTTCCATGGAACTCAGAGGCATATTTATACTTGTTTTGCGCTGAATTTGTGTAATTTTTTTAACACGAATTCAGTGCAAAACTAACTCCATATTTATACTTTGGCTCTGGACCCATCTAGCTCTAAAGTTATAGAGTTAAAGTAATTTTTTGGATGGGGAAATCTACCTTGCGTCTCTGTAGGTGTACCCGTGCAAAAAATGACTCTATGGCCTTACCGCCATATTTATCCCCCCATGCTAAAATCACGCACATGGAGGGGTCAAATAATGGTGCAAAGATTGCTTTGTACCATTGTTTAATGCCTGGGTCAGGGCAGGCGTTAGGGGACCTGTGGGCCTATTTCCATGGTTGCACACCATGGAATAAGCTCACAGGTGCCAACCCCAGGCCCCAGGGACACCCACACCCACACCAGAGGGACAGCAGAGGACGGGGGACCCCATCCCAGGTAAGTATAGGTAAGTATTTTATTTGATCTTTTAAGGTGCCATTGGGAGCCCTGAAATGGGCCCCTCTACATAGCACTGGGTGCAATGGCCATGCCCAGGAGACACTGGTCCCTTTTTCTGGCCATTGGCTTTGTGGGCGTGATGCCTGTCTTTTCTAAGACAGGAGTCATGTGGTATTGATGGTTTTGCGTCCGAATATGATGCTAGGTTGGTTAGAGTCATTATCATTTTTTTTACTCTAACCTGCCTAATGTCATTTTTTGGTGCAAAATCCTCTTCTCCCATACGGCCACCCCCACCCGGCTAACGTCTTTTTTTTTACGCTAGCCCACCCTTTGCACCGTCTTGCACCATTCTATAAATATGGTGCCAGTTGGCACTCAGGAAACCCGATCCTCCCTGGTGCCTAGTGGTAAGCGCTAGAGTGCTTTTCTATTTTCTTTATTCTCCTCTCTTTCTTGTATTCTTGTATTGTATTCTTGTATTCTTGTATTGTTTTTGGTAATTTTGGTAATTTTGGTAACTCTGTGCCTTTTTACTTTATTCCTGCTCTCTGCTCTCCTGTTTATTTCCTTAATTGCGCCTTTACTTTCCCGCTCTCTCACTCCGTTTCTCCCCCTCCCGCCGCTGTGTCCCTGTGGCCCACATCCCTCGTGCCCCCATTCGCCCACACCTCCCGCCTCCCAGCTGCTCCTCCCTCCCCCCTTCCCTTCTCAATGGCGGTCGCTGCGCGCTGAGGTGAGTGACCCCTGACCTGTTTTGGCCAGGTGAACACTCCCCACGCCCACAGCACCACCGAGCCGTGCTCGTGTCTCCCCCTCCCCGCCCTCGCTGTGCTCCAAGGGAACGAGGACCTCCTGGACCCGACCCTCCCGGGTGCCTAGTGGTAAGCGCTAGAGTGCTTTTCTATTTTCTTTATTCTCCTCTCTTTCTTGTATTCTTGTATTGTATTCTTGTATTGTTTTTGGTAATTTTGGTAATTTTGGTAACTCTGTGCCTTTTTACTTTATTCCTGCTCTCTGCTCTCCTGTTTATTTCCTTAATTGCGCCTTTATTTTTCTGCTCTCTTACTCCGTTTCTCCCCCTCCTGCCGCTGCATATCTGCGGTGTCCGCGACCACATTCGCCCACGCCTCCCGCCTCCCAGCTGCTCCTCCCTCCCCCCTCCCCTTCTTAACGGCGGTCGCGCCGCCGGCGCTCCAGATGCAAGCCCGTCTGCGCCCGTCCATGCCTTGACGACGCACAGTGCCAGAACCCCTGGACCCCACAACAGCCATACCGCCAGACTTCGCTACGACACCAGCACCCTGCTCGCACTCAACACCGGCCGTGGCACCACCTGCGTCCAGGCCACCCCAAAACATACTCACTGACCCTTTGCCTGCGGCACCTGTAGCTTCACCTGCGACAGAGCCGCTAAACATCCCAGGACTGGATCCAATCACATCCACTGCATACCCCTCAACACCCGCTCCGCACGCAAGCACGCCATCGAGCTCTGGGACCTGCTCGACTCCACCACCCCTGGCGTAGCCTTCCTGACCGAAACCTGGTGGAATGACTCCTCGGCACCTGACATCGCCATAGTCATCCCGGATGGCTACAAGATCTCCCGCAGGGACCGCGTCAACGGAATCGGAGGAGGCATAGCCATCGTCCACAAGGCCACCCTCGAAGTCCACAACCACCTGGATGACACCCTCAAGTCCGCTGAACACCTGCACTTCCGAATGCACACCGACCCCAACACCACCCTCAGAGGAACGCTCGTCTACAGACCCCCCCCGGACCCAGGGCACCGTTCAGCAACACCATCGCTGACCTCGCCAGCACCCACGCACTCATCTCCACGGATTACGTCCTCCTTGGGGACCTAAATTTCCACCTTGAGAACAACAACGCCAGCTCCACCACTCTGATCGACAACCTCGCCAACCTCGGTCTCCGACAACTTGTCACCGCACCCACCCACCCACGCGGCCGGCCACACACTCTATTCCATATTGCCCACAAGCGACCACATCACTTTCAACCACACCTCTGAACTCCACTGGACCGACCACCACTGCATCCACTTCACCTCCAAGAAACAAACCAAACACCACCACACCGAGCGACCACCCCGTCGGTGCTGGAGCAAAGTCACCGAAGATCAGCTGACCAACGCCCTAGCCCAGAGACAGCCTACCGACCCCACCGACCCTGACAGCGCGGCCTACAACCTCAGGCAATGGATCAACGACTGCGCCAACCACCTCGCACCACTCAAAAAGCCCTCCAATGACCAAACCGGCAAAAAAGCTACCTGGTTCACCAACGACCTCCAAGCGCAACTGCCGAAAACTCAAGAAGAAATGGCTCCATGAATGCACACCCAACAGCCCCACAGCACTCAAGGATGCCACAGGCAGACATCACCAACTCCTCATGCTAGCCAAGAGATCCTCCTTCAAAACCCGCCTGGAGAACAACGCGCACAACAGCAAAGAGCTCTTCAACATCGTGAAGGAACTCTCCAACCCCAGCGCCATCACCAACGACATCCCACCATCCCAAGAACTGTGTGACGCCCTGGCCACTGCTTTCCACCGGAAGATCACCAACATCCACAACAGCTTCAACACGCCCAACCACCCCAACCAAGCCAATCTCCCCAGCCATGAACCCCACCCGCACCAAACGCTTGACCTCATGGACCACCGTCAACGACGACGAGACATGCAAGACCATGAACTCCATCCACTCGGGATCACCATCAGACCCGTGCCCACACCTCATATACAACAAAGCAGACACTGCCATCGCACCCCAACTAAGGAAGGTCATCAACATCTCCTTCGAAACAGTGAAATCCAGGAAAGCTGGAAGCACACCGAAATCAACGCCCTTCTCAAAAAACCCAAGGCGGACCCCAAGGACCCCAAGAATTTCCGGCCCATCTCCCTGCTCCCTTTCCCGGCAAAAGTCATTGAGAAAATCGTCAACTCACAACTGACTCCCTACCTCGAAGACAACAACATCCTCGACCCCTCCCTTTCCGGATTCAGACGGAATCACAGCACCGAGACCGCCCTTCTTGCCACCACAGAGGACATCAGAAGCCAACTCGACAATGGCGAAACATCAGCCCTCATCCTCCCAGACCTGTCAGCCTTCGACACAGTCTGCCACCACACTCTGAAAATCCGCCTCCACGAAGCTGGGATCCAAGGGAAAGCCCTCAACTGGACCACATCCTTCCTTTCCGGCAGGACCCAGAGAATCCGCCTCCCTCCCTTCCAATCCGAAGCCACCAACATCATCTGCGGCATACCCCAGGGTTCATCCCTCAGCCCAACGCTGTTCAATATCTACATGGCCCCCTCACACAAGTGGCCCGCCAACACAACCTCAACATCATCTCCTACGCCGACACGCAGCTCATCCTCTCCCTCACCAAGGACCCGCATACCACCAAGACCAACCTTCATGAGGGTATGAAGGCCATCGCCGACTGGATGAGAGGCAGCCATCTGAAAATGAACTCAGACAAGACGGAGGTCCTCATCCTAGGGCCCACCCCCTCCGCCTGGGACGACTCATGGTGGCCAACCTTGCTGGGTGCCCCACCAACTCCAACCGACCACGCATGCAACCTTGGCTTCATCCTCGACTCATCCCTCTCCATGTCAAAACAGGTCAACGCCATCTCCGCCTCCTGCTACAACATGCTCTGCAGGATCTACAAGTGGATCCCGACCGAAACAAGAAAGACAGTGACAAATGCCCTCGTCAGCAGCAGGCTTGACTACGGCAACGTACTCTACGCCAGCATCTCGTCCAAGCACCTGAAACGCCTCCAACGCATCTAAAACGCCTCCGTCGACTAATCCTCAACGTACCCCGCCACAACCACATCACCCCCCACCTGAGAAACCTTCACTGGCTCCCCGTCGACAAGAGGATCACCTTCAAGCTCCTCATCCACGCACACAAAGCACTCCACAACACCGGGCCAGCCTACCTGAACAGCAGACTCAGCTTCTACACCCCCACCCGACAACTCCGCTCCTCCAACCTTGCCCTCGCCGTCATCCCCCGCATCCAACGAACATCCTCTCGCTGCAGATCCTTCTCCTACCTCGCCACAAAGACCTGGAACACCCTCCCGACCAACCTAAGAAAAACCCAAGACCTGCTCACCTTCAGAAGACACCTCAAGACCTGGCTCTTCGAGCAGGAGCAGCACACCTCTGCCCCATCCCCAGCGCCTTGAGACCCTTGCGGGTATGTAGTGCGCTTTACAAGTACTATGATTGATCGACTGATTGATCAGGAATGGTGCAAGCCGGTGCAAAACCTTTTGATGCAAAACTCCGTTAGTGCAGGTTTGCACCAAAAAGTATAAATATGCCCCTCAGTGCTTCAGTGGACAGTATAAGACCACAGTTTCTGCTCCTCTTTCTAGGACAGCGTTTTCATCGGATAGGACCAGTATCTAACACAGGGAATCTACTGAAAATACCTGATAGAGGTTCACTGACCTGGCTGAATGTTTGCGGTCATGATGGTCACATAGTTGTCGCGATCACTGCGGCTTTGCTCGTGGAAGAAGCCGAGGGCATGGTTCAGCTCGTGCTGGATGGGCCCTTTCCTCAAACAGCCCGCTGACAGAGATACCTGTTGGGCGCCTCCTACCTTTCCAGCGTATGACCAGCACCTGGAGCACATACGAACAGAATAGTAACATTGTGGCAACATTCATGAGAGAATTTTAGGCATGCAAAGTCTAGCACCTTCCACATGGAATGGCCTGTGTTCATGTTGACTTTGCTGGGACCCGCACAATGCAGAACTGAGTCACTTGTAGGTGCAGAGGCATTACAATATAATACAATGGTACTGTATATACTATTGATTACACCTGGAGTGGTTGGTATTGTTTACAAAGAGAGCAATGGATTGCGGTGGGACAAGAAACAGTAGACTGCTCTGGCATGGTTGCAGCTGCCTGGTCACTGCCTGTGTCATGCCCTAGCTGGGTGGTCATGGTTTTACCAACAGTGTCCTGTAGGCAGTCAATGTTATACCGATATAGGTGATTCCCCGGTGGACACCCACATAGGACATTAAAGAGAAGACATATTTGGAGTAAAAACATAGGGCAGATGTACCTGCGTTCAATTCACAGAAACAGGCCGTTTGCAACTGCAAAAAGGCTTTTTTCTATATACAAACTACAGATTGTGATTTGGTAACATGCATCCGAATTCCAATTTGGGTTTGTGACCAAAGTCCTAACCAGTATTTAAAGGGCATGTTTAAGGTGCCCCTTTCAAATACCATTACACTTTAGGATGTAGTAAAATTTTGCGACTGTATTCTGGTCACAATACATTCATCTTTTCCCACCTCTTCAAAGCAGGTGGTAAGTAATTCACAAATGTAACTGTTGACAAAAACATTTTTTACGAGCAGGTAGTGGTCCCAAGGACCACTAGCTACTCTTAAAAAGAAAACTTACACTTTTCTCTTTTTATATGCAATCAACATTTCTTTACAGAAAACGGATTGCACTTAAAGGAAAATTATTTATTTAAAAGGAGTCACAGATATGGTGGTCTACTGATCCAAGCATTCCATCATCCCTGTGATGGCTGTAATTTCTAGTGGCTCACAGTTTGTGACATACCTAATTAAAATTCATGAACTAGGTCAGATCACTGCCTACTATAAATCAGTAATTTACAAACCAACCTATTGATATGTAGGTTAGTTTGAAAATTAACTCACTGGTCGCAAAAATACTGATTACAAAGTGACCGTTCTGAAGGTAGGCGAGGGATGGGATAAAACCAAGGTTCGACCTGATGAGTCTTGGGAAAGATATCCTGTGCTTATTGAATGAGTGGACACTTCGGGGCAGATTTAGGGGGTCATTCCGACCCCGGCGGGCGCCGCCTGCCGGGCAGAGACCGCCAAAAGACCGCACTGCGGTCAAATGACCGCGGCGGTCATTCTGACTTTCCCGCTGGGCGGGCGGGCGACCGCCAAAAGGCCGCCCGCCCGCCCAGCGGGAAAGACCCAGCAACGATGAAGCCGGCTCCGAATGGAGCCGGCGGAGTTGCTGGGGTGCGACGGGTGCAGTGGCACCCGTCGCGATTTTCAGTGTCTGCAAAGCAGACACTGAAGATCATTATGGGGCCCTGTTAGGGGGCCCCACGACACCCGTTCCCGCCAGCCTGGTTCTGGCGGTAAAAACCGCCAGAAACAGGCTGGCGGGAAAGGGGTCGGAATCCCCATGGCGGCGCTGCTTGCAGCGCCGCCATGGAGGATTCATTTGGCCAGGGGAAAACCGTCGGAAAACCGCCGGTTTCCCTTTTCTGACCGCGGCTTTACCGCCGCGGTCAGAATTGGCCAGGGAGCACCGCCAGCCTGTTGGCGGTGCTTCCGTGGTCGTTGGCCCTAATGACCCCTTTAATGTGTGCGCCGTATCTAATATATGGTGCACAATTGCGCAGGGTAGGAGGCAATAACATCAACATTTTTGACGCTGTTGATGTACTGTTCAGGGTTAGCACCAAAATGTTGGCACTTACATTGAACAGTACATAGGGACCCATTGTAAACAATAGTGTGCCCCCCTTTTAATGTGCTAAAAATGTTGAAAGAAATGACGAAAACAATCTCAGATTTCTTTGTGCCATTTTTCGGCCCCCTTAACGGAGAAACGCACCCTTTGCATACATTATGCCTGGCGCAGGCATAATGTAGCGCAAAGAGTTACAAAGTGGCGCAATGCAACCATTGCGCCACTTTGTAAATATAGTGCAGGGAAAAGGCCACCTTAGTGCCACCATAGCATTAAAAAAATTAAGCAAAGGTAGCACTAAAGTGGCGGTAGGCCCTCTTACGTCAGGGCCGTCATGCTTTGATTGGCTGGCAGCTATATGTTATTCCGGTTCCGGCCGAACATCACACTGGCCGGAATCACAAACAAATCATAATAGTATGGGTGGAGATTTAAACAGGTGTCTGAAGGTACTTTTGCACTATTTTTAATTCTCTAACATTTACAGAGGGATACATGGAAAGGTGTTCCGGTGCACTCCTGGGAATGTCATTGACACATCCCCTTGGCATGAAGACCATCCCCTTGGTTCCTACCTGTTGCTATGTGTGATACTAGATAGTCTTGAAATAAGTACACAGCGCAGATTACGCACATGGACAACGGACCACGTTGTGCAGATACACACTTTTTGTCTTTTTTTCCACAGGAATACGATTTCCCTGCAATGAGCTGTTTTCGCCTTTTAGGAAAGCCCTTTCCATACACCACTGCAAATTTGTGGGTGATCTGATCCCCTTCCACTATGCCTACTTCCTTCCTCTTGCATGGGATTTACTCCTGCCAGGAATCCTTTTGTGGGTTCCTGGAAGGCGTATGTAAGGTGTTTGCAGCTGTAAACGATATGTTTGTGACTAGGGCTGAACGTGGTTTGAGATGGAATGATGATCACAGGGACCCTCTGGCACAGTGGTGTCCAGACTCTGGGCAGAGCCCCCTCCTGCACAACGGTTTAACCCTCAGGTCATGGAAATAGTATTTCTAAACTTACAATTCGTTATACTTCAAAGTTATACAAATACATTTCTCTCTAAACCATTTGACAGATTTTTGAATCCAAAAGTATAAAACCCTAATGCACCTTCTTCTGTTCACATTCCTACTTAGAGTATGACACACCTTTCACCTAATGCATTTCAGGCCCTGGGAGTTCTGGGGTCCCGGCTGCAAGATCTCCCTCACCTTATGAATCAATCAATCAATTAATCAGTTTTTGTAAAGCACGGCTACTCACCCATGAGGGTCTCAAGACGCTGGAGGGGAAGGGGGCCTCATCCGAATCAGTTCTAACCAGAGCAAGTGCATAACCTTGCTAGGCTAAAGAGCACTGGGGGACCACTGATGACATGGGAGTAGCAGCAGGAAAGAATGCGTGGCACAAAATCAGTGCAGTCTGTGCCGCCGTGAGGGAATGTAAGTAGCCATGGAGCTGCAGTAATGCTAGTCTGTGCCACCGTGAGGTAATGTAAGGAGCCGTGGAGCTGCAGTAATGGGAGACTGTGCCACCGTGAGGGAATGTAAGGAGACATAGAGGTGAAGTAATGGGTGTCTGTGCCACCGTGAGGGAACGTAAGGAGCCATGGAGAAGCAGAAATGGGAGTCTATGCCATTGTGGGGGAATGTAAGGAGTCATGGATTTGCATTAATGGGAGTCTGTGCCACTGTGAGGTAATGTAAGGAGCCGTGGAGCTGCATTAATGGGAGACTGTGCCACCGTGAGGGAATGTAAGGAGCTCTGGAGCTGCAGTAATGGGAGACTGTGCCACCGTGAGGTAATGTAAGGAGCCGTGGAGCTGCAGTAATGCTAGTCTGTGCCACCGTGAGGGAATGTAAGGAGACATAGAGGTGAAGTAATGGGAGACTGTGCCACAGTGAGGGAATGTAAGGAGCCGTGGAGCTGCAGTAATGGAGACTGTGCCACCGTGAGGAAATGTAAGGAGTCATGGATTTGCATTAATGGGAGTCTGTGCCACCGTGAGGGAATGTAAGGCGCCATGGATTTGCATTATTGGGAGTCTGTGCCACTGTGAGGGAATATAAGGAGCCATAGAGGGGCAGTAACTGGAGTATGTGCCAGTGTGATGGAATGTAAGGAGACATGGAGGTGCATTTATGGGAGTCTCTGCCACTGGGAGGGAATCTAAAGAGCCTTGGAGGTGCATTAATGGGAATCTGTGCCACCATGAGGGGATGTAAGGAGCCGTGTAGGTGCAATAATGGGGGTCTGTGCCAGTGTGAGGGAATGTAAGGAGCCTTGGGGGTGCAGTAATGGGAGTATGTACCACCTTGAGGGAATGTAAGGAGTCCTAGAGGTGCAGTAATAAGAATCTATGACAATGTATTGGAATGTAAGGAGCCATGAAGATGTAGTAACTGGAGTCTGCGAGCGTGTTGGGATGTAAGCAACTGTGGAGGTGGAGTAATGGGTGTGTGCCCCAGCGTGAGGTAATGAAAGGAGCTGTGGAGGCGTAATAATGGGAGTCAGTCACAAGAGGGGATTTACAGAGCTATAGAGTGTCCATTAATGTGAATCTATAACAAGAGATAATGTACAGAGCCGCAGAGAGGCCACTAATATGAATTTATAACAAGAGGGAATCTACAGAGCCATAAAGAGTCCATTAATGTGAATCTATAACAAGAGGGAATGTACAGAGCCATAGAGGGTCTGTAATGATAACCTATCACATGAAATAATGTACAGAGGCATAGATGATCTGTATTAAGAAACTATCACAAGGGATAATGTACGAGGCATTGAGAGTCTGTAATGAGAAGCTATCACAAGAAGCAATGTACAGAGCCATAGAGGGTCTGTAATGAGAATCTATCACATGAAAGAATGTTCAGAGTCATAGAAGGTCTGTAATGAGAATCTATCACATGAAAGAATGCTCAGAGCCATAGAGAGTCCATTAATTTATAACAAGAGGCAATGTACGGAGCCATAGAGGGTCTTGTGATGAGAATCTATCATAAGAAGGAATGTACAGAGCCATCGAGGGTCTGGAATGAGAACCTATCACATTAAAGAAAGTACAGAGCCATGTGAATTTATAACAAGAGGGAATACTGAGATATAGATGGTCCTGTATTGAGAATCTATCACATGAAAGAATGTACAGAGCCATAGAGGGTCTGTATTGAGAATCTATCACATGAAAGAATGTACAGAGCCATAGAGGGTCCTGTAATGAGAATCTATCACATGAAAGAATGTACAGAGCCATAGAATGTCCTGTAATGAGAATCTATCACATGAAAGAATGTACAGAGCCAGAGGGTCCTGTAATGAGAATCTATCACATGAAAGAATATACAGAGCCAGAGGGTCCTGTAATGAGAATCTATCACATGAAAGACTGTACAGAGCCATAGAGGGTCCTGTAATGAGAATCTATCAAGTGAAACAATGTACAGAGCCATCAAGAGTCCAGTAATGAGAGCATTTCACAAGAGGACATGCACAGAGTCATTGAGGACACACAGAGGGCACCCATGGAGCTGGCTCTGTTCTTACCCGCCTCCAGAACTGATTTGGAGATAATCTGCTTCTGTTGTGCGTTCCACGAAGCGGATGCAGGTTAATGTTGCAAACTCCAGCATTGCCTCATTGAATGCAGCAACATCTGAGGGACCTAAGGAAAGTAAGAGTGAAAAGAGGGAAGTGTGAAATCAAGGATAGTTACCAGAGAAGATACTTGTTTTACCTCAAAGAAGAAGTGCACTTACTGTAAGTGGAACTGAGGGTGTAGGGCACAGGGACGGTCCCATCAATGGATTTAGGCCAGAAGCAGCTGTTGTCTGGACACACCCTGGCACTGCGGCCTGGTTGGACGGCAATGTCCCCCTCATGCACCAGCTGTGAAGTGCCTACAACAGAGAAACACATGACTGAATTCAATGTCTGTCATTACATACCAAAGAAAGAGGAGCCTCAGCCTCGAAGTCAGTGAGAAGAGGGTGCACTGGGATAAAGTGAGTAGATGGTGCACTGGGATTCAGTGAGCAGACCGTGCACTGTGATTCAGTGAGCAGACCATACACTGGGATTCAGTGTGGAGATGGTGCACTGGGATTCAGTGTGGAGATGGTGCACTGAGATTCAGTGAGGAGATGGCGCACTGGGATTCGACGATCAGTTTGTGTACTGGGATTCAGTGAGCAGATGGTGCACTGGGATTAAGTGAGCAGATGGCGCAACGGGATTCAGTAAGGATCTGGTGCACTGGAATTCAGTGAGTAGATGGTGCACTGGGATTCAGTGAGCAGATGGTGCACTGAGATAATGTGAGCAGATGGTGCACTGGGATCAAGTGAGCAGGTGGTGCACTGGGATTCAGTGAGGAGATTATACACTGGGATTCAGTGACCAGATTGTGCACTGGGACTCAGTGAACATATGGAGAAGTGGAAGTCAGTGAACAGGTGGTGCAATGGGATACAGTAAGAAGATGGTGCAATGGGATTAAGTGATAAAATGGTGCACTGGGATTCAGTGAGCATAATGTGCACTGGGATTCAGTGACCAGATGGAGCACTGGAATTCAGTGACTAGATGGTGCACTGTAATTCAGTAACCAGATGGTGCACTGGGATTCAAGGAGCAGATAGTGCACTGGTATTCAGTGAGCTTATGGAGCAGTGGGAGTGAACAGGAGGTGCATTGGGACTCAGTGAGTAGGTTGGACATTGGCAGTTAGTGAGCAGGTGGAGTGCTGGGTATCAGTGATTAGGTGAGGCAGTAGCATTCAGTGACCGTGTTGGGGTTTAGTGAACACATGGAGCGTTGCAGTGGGACTCAGTGAGCAGGTGGGCACTAGGAGTCAGTGAGCAGGTACAGCACTAGGGGTCAGCAGGTAGAGCACTAGGACTCAGTGAGCAGGTGGGCACTAGGAGTCTGTGAGCAGGTAGAGCACTAGGAGTCAGTGAGCAGGTAGAACACTAGGAGTCAGTGAGCAGGTAGAGCACTAGGAGTCAGTGGCAGGTAGAGCACTAGGAGTCAGTGAACAGGTGGGGCACTAGGAGTCTGTGAACAGGTGGGTCACTAGGAGTCAGTGAGCAGGTGGGGCACTAGGAGTCAGTCAGCTGGTGGGGTATTAGGAGTCAGGGAGCTAGTGGGACCCTGGGAATCAGTGAACAGGTGGGGTAATAGTAGTCAATGAGTAGGTAGAGCCCTAGGTGTCAGTGGGCAGGTGGATGGGACACTAGGTGTCAGTGAATATGTAGGGCACCAGGAGTCAGTTAGCAGGTGGGACACTAGGGGTCAGCGAACAGATGGACAACAGGAAAACAGTGAACAGGTGGGCACTGGGTCTGTGGTATACTGTTATTAAGTGATCAGTAGGAGTAATGAGATTCAGTGATCAGGTGGGACACTTGGTCTCAGCTGGTGCGGCATGGTGACTTAGGGGACAGGAGGGCATTTGGAATTAGTGAGCTAGTGAAGGACTTGGACTTAGTAAACATGTGGGGTACACTTTAAACTGTTCAAAATGTTGCTATGTAAATTTAGTGTGCCACCACACTCTGCCCAAAGTATTATTATATGAATGTAATATGGCACTATATCCTGTACAAATTATTACTATGTGAATGTAGAATAGACCATGGGGGTCATTCCGAGAACCGCCAATTGGCCGCTCTGCGGTCAGAAGACCGCGGGGGCCATTCTGACTTTCCCGCTGGGGCGGCGGGCGCCCGCCAAGGGAGCGCCCGCCGGCCCAGCGGGAAAGGGCCTGCAACACTGAAGCTGGCTCCGAATGGAGCCGGCGGTGTTGCAGGTGTGCGACGGGTGCAGTTGCACCTGTCGCGCTTTTCACTGTCTGCTAAGCAGACAGTGAAAAGCATACTGGGGCCCTGTTAGGGTGCTCCTGCACTGCCCATGCCAGTGGCATGGGCAGTGCAGGGGCCCCCAGGGGCCCCAGGACACCCGTTCCCGCCATCCTGTTTCTGGTGGTGAAAACCGCCAGAAACAGGCTGGCGGGAAGGGGGTCGGAATCCCCATGGCGGCGCTGCTTGCAGCGCCGCCATGGAGGATTCGCCCAGCCGGGGCTAATCCGGCGGGAAACCACCGGACCCGGTTTTCCGACCGCGGCTTTACAGCCGCAGTCAGAATGGGCAATGAAGCACCGCCAGCCTGTTGGCGGTGCTTCAGTCGTTCGTGGCCCTTGCGGTCGAAGACCGCCAGGGTCAGAATGACCCCCCATATCTGGTCAAAAGTGTTAAAATTTGACTGCAGTGTGCCACCTTCCCTGTTCAAAGTGGTCAGAAGTGAATGCAGTGTGAAACTTTATTCTGTCCGATGTGTGAACATGCCAATGTAGTGTGGAACTAAACCCTGTTCAAAGTGTGCTGTGTGAATGTTGTGTGGTAATATACCTTGTCGAAAGTGTGACTGTGTGAACGTAGTGTTGAACTAAACCTTATCCATAGTGTGAATATGTCAGTGAATATGGAACTGTGCCCTGTTCAAAGTGTGACTGTGTGAATGTAGGATGAAACTATTCCTTGTCCAAAGTGTGGAACTATACCTTGTCCAAAGTGTGAATGTGTGAAACTAATGTGGAACTATACCCTGTCCAAAGTATGATGTGTCAATCTAGTGTGGAACTATACCTTGTCTGAAGTGTGAATGTGTTAATGTTGTGTGACATTCAGTGGCCATTAGGCCGCATCTCAATTAAAGGTGTATAATGTAGGACCTACCTTAGTCTTACACGTATGAGTGGCTCCTATGGAGAACGTCACCTACAATGCCTAAGATCTGCTTGTTTTCCAGGGAACCCTGTTTCTGACGTTCCCACCTCAGTGGATCACCTTGGATGCAGTAGAGCTCAGATGCAGGACCAAGGACTGAATTGGAATCTATGAAGGTGGCCAAACATGACCTGGTGCAAGAACCAAGGAGTACAAACTGAAGTGTCCACCTCATCTTTGGCATGAAGCGACCTAACCATCTCACACACCAGAGGTTTACCCACTGACTGGCCAACAATCACTATGTAGAATTCAAAACTTTAGGCCCTCTGCCCAAGGCCTTACATTAAGTGGGTCCTCCTACCTGTCTAACATGATGACAACTTCGCTGCCGACATGTCGGCTCAGATGGGTGAACGACCCACACTTTCCATCAACCTGTGAAACCAAGTCTTCAGGGCAATAATGTCGGTGTGACAGGCTCTTTCTCCTCATAGACTCGCATCCCACCCATCCATCTTCAGGAAGACTTCCTGAGATTCAGGAGAACCTTGAAAACTAATTTGCTCAGGCAGGCTTTTGGATGATATCAAAGCTGACTGCTCCTGTAGGAGTGAGTGAGCCACCTAGTGGACATAATGGGCATGATTACGAACCTTGGGGGAGGGGATTATTCCGTCCCAAATGTGTCAGACATCCTGCCCGCTATATTACAAGTTCCATTATATCCTATGGAACTTGTAACACGGCGAATGGGATATCCATTACATTTGTGATCGAGTAACGCCCTCTGCCAAAGTCGTAATCAGGCCCAATGTCTCTTAGAGTGCCCTGATCCCAGCTTGATCCCTTCTATACATCCACTCAACCCCTCAAAAAAGCAGTTTGAAATGATCTCATGGTAACATTCGAGCTATTGCGAATTAATAAATAAAAGAACTCTATACATCCTCCAAAGTGTGATTATGTAGTGTGAGGCTGTACAATGTAAATAGCAATAATATGGGAATGTAGAGTGACAGAATACATTGTGTGGCATTATAATGGGAATTTGTTGGCATGATATGTAGTACTCAAAGTAGTAATATGGGGCCAGATGTATCAAAAAAGTCTTTTGCGATTCGGAAATAACGATTTTTAAGAAATCGCTATTTCTGAGTCGCAAAATGGTATGTATCATATTTGCGATTCGGTAATAGCGATTTTAATAAAAATCGCAAATGCTATTACCAAATCGCAAATTGCGATACAGCCCCCATTCGCACCTATGGGCCTGTCGGACCATATTTGCAAATTTTTTGCATTTCCTAAATTGCGAATTCCTAACTGGAATTCGCAATTTGGGAAATGCAAACTCCAGGGTGCTGCGGGCCTAAGGCCCCCTCTGCTGCACCCCAAAACAATTTTGGAAGACAAAAGGGCATGTGTGCATTAAATGTCAATTTTTAAAATGCATTTTTAATGCATTTTTAAAATTTGAACTTGGTGGTAATAGCGGTTCCTTAATGCCCAATTCGCATTAAGGAATTGCTTCATACATGTGCTTAAGAAATCGCAAACAAGGATTCCTTATTTGCGATTTATTTAGAGAATCGCAAATTGCGATTCTATAAACAGGCTCGCAATTTTAAGGAATCGCTATTTTAGCGATTCCTTTAAATCGCGTTCAGAATGCCTTTCATACATTCTGAAAGGCCTTCTTGCATTCGCAAACGGGCATTCGCACCGTTTGCGAATGCAAAAAGGCTTGATACATCTGGCCCATGGTAACACAAAACCTGATTTGGAGGTGGTTAGTAAAAGTGCATCCATTCAAAAATATGAAAGTCTTGTCCGCTCTCCTGGGATTTCTGCCATCCTGTTCTAAGGGAAGCGGGAGGCGTATATGCAACTGTGATGCCAGTTAAAGTAACATTGGACAAGCTGCCCTCCCAACATCATTTTTGCTACACCCATCCTCCTGTGCGAAACGGCCATTTTATTCATGGTGATCTCACACCTAAATTTGACAATCTGTCTCCAGGGAGAAATGTCCCAGCATGTTTGAGATATTTTGAATACAGGTAGTTATCTAGGCTCTGAATTAGAGGGTAGGAGTAAAGGCAGGGATGGGGGACTAAACAAAGTGAAGTCACAAGAAGCTTACTGGGGGAGGGGAGTCCTGGAGTCTGGAAGCTGCAAGAGAGTCCTTCTTGGGCTTTGATTACAGACAGCTTTTGACGGCTATTGTTTCCAACACATTCAATACACTTACAATGGCCTCGGGGTCAGCCCCTTGCTCATGATTGGATAGCTTTCTTGTCTGTTTCACTTCCCTGCTCCTGATCTGATGGGTTTCCTCCCTATTCTTGCTTTTCTCCTGAAAAAGACTCCCACTGAATCATTATTGGAATCCGGGGACCCCGCCTGAGTCATTATTGGAATCGGGGGACCCTGGCATAAACAATTTCATTTCTTTGAACCTCTAAGCAATACACAAAACTACAGAAACAAGCACTGATCAAACAAATACACAAATGGTGAAATATTGTGTTTAATACAACTTTTAAAAAAATCTATTTTTTATTTTAATGAGAAGGTTTGGGCTTTTCTAAATTGAATTGAGGCCACTTATCGCCCATCCTATATTCTGTTTGATTCACTTGCACTACCTCCACGAAACAATCTGAGGATACCAACTGAATTTAACTTTTTTACCTTTCAATTTCAAATTCCTTCACATTTACAGAATGTTTTTTTTTTTTTCAAATATGCTTCTTTATTTAAATGCACTTTATTCATCTATTTAATATTATTTAATTTTCAAAGCAATTGCGGAACCCCTGAGTATGTGTCATGGACTCCTAGGGGTCCCTGGAACACAGATTAAGTACCGTGCTATACGCAGTTCACAGCATTAATATGGGAATGTGTCATCGCTATGGCCACTGCATTTTTACCAGGATATAGCTTCACACTATACACTGTGCACATCATTAATATGTGAATATTTAGTGAAACTACCACTGCATACTGTAATAATATAGAAATGCAGCATCACACAACTGAGCACAGCATTAACACTGGAATGTACTCTTACACTATACACTGTAGGCAGATAAACGTTCACACTATCCGCTGTGTGCAGAATTAACACCGGAATGGAGTCTTAACACTATACACTGTATGTTGATGAAGGATCACACTATTTGCTGTGCCCAATATTAACACCGGAATGTAGTTTTACACTATACACTGTACTCAGATGAAGAATCATACTATATGCTGTGTGCAGCATGAACACTGCATTGTATTCTTGCACTATACACTGTAGGCAGAGAAAGATTCACACTGTCCGCTGTGTGCAGAATTAACAACGGAATGTATTCTTACACTATGCAGTGTACACAGATGAAGAATCACACTCTCTGCTGTGTGCAGCATTAACACTGCAATGTATCCTTGCACTATACCCTGCACGCAGATGAAGAAACATACTGTCTGCTGTGTACAGCATTAGTACCAGAATGTAGTCTTGCACTATTCCATGTACACAGATGAAGAATCAAACTACACTACTGTATGCAGCATTAGAACAGCAATGTATCCTTGCACTATACATTGTATGCAGATGAAGAACCACACTATCTGCTGAGTGCAGCATTAACACTGCAATGCTTACTCTATACATTTTACGCATATGAAGAATCACACTATCCTCTGTTTGCAGCGTTAACAACTGAATGTAGTCTTACACTATACACTGTACGCAGATGAAGAATCACACTATCCCCTGTGAGCAACATTAACACCAAAATGTACTCTTACTCTATACATTGTACACAGATAAAGAATCACACTGTCTGCTGTTTGCAGCAGTAACAGTGGCATGTAGTCTTACATTCTGCATTGTAACCTTGATGAAGAATCACACTATATGTGTACAACATTAACACAAGCATGTACTCTTACACTGTACACTGTAGGCAGATAAAGAATCACAGTATCCACTGTGTGCAGCATTAACACTGCAATGTATCCTTGCACTATACACTGTACACAGATGAAGAAACATAGGCCCTCATTCTGACCTTGGCGGGCGGCGGAGGCCGCCCGCCAAAGTCCCGCCGTCAGGTTACCGTTCCGCGGTCGAAAGACCGCGGCGGTAATTCTGACTTTCCCGCTGGGCTGGCGGGCGGTCGCCTTCAGACCGCCAGCCAGCCCAGCGGGAAAGAGGCTTCCACGAGGAAGCCGGCTCGGAATCGAGCCGGCGGAGTGGAAGCTGTGCGACGGGTGCAGTTGCACCCGTCGCGTATTTCACTGTCTGCGCAGCAGACAGTGAAATACTTGTAGGGGCCCTCTTACGGGGGCCCCTGCAATGCCCATGCCAGTGGCATGGGCACTGCAGGGGCCCCCAGGGGCCCCGCGACCCCCCCTACCGCCATCCGGATCTCGGCGGTCCGACCGCCGGGATCTGGATGGCGGTAGGGGGGGTCGGAATCCCCGCGGCGGTGCAGCAAGCTGCGCCGCCGCGGAGGATTCAATGGGGCCGCGGTACACTGGCGGGACCCCGCCAGTGGTGCCGGTCCGACCGCGGCTTTACCGCCGCGGTCGGAATCCCCATTGGAGCACCGCCGGCCTGTCGGCGGTGCTCCCGCGGTCCTCCGCCCTGGCGGTCAAAGACCGCCAGGGTCAGAATGACCACCATACTGTCTGCTGTGTGCAGCATTAACACCAGAATGTACTCTTACACTAGTCCCTGTACCCAAGGGAAGAGTCACACTATCTGCTGTGCGCAGCATTAACACCAGCATGTAGTCGTACACTGTACACTGCAGGCAGATCAAGAATCACACTATCCGCTGTGTATGCACATGAAGTATCACGCTAACTGCTGTGTACAACATTAACACTGACGTAGTGTTATTCTAAACACTGTACATAGATGAATAATCACACTATCCTCTGTGTGCAGCATTAACACCAAAATGTACTCTTCCACTGTAGGCAGATAAAAAATCTCAGTATCCGTTGTGTGCAGCATTAACACTGCAATGTATCCTTGCACTATACACTGTACACAGATGAAGAAACATACTGTCTGCTGTGTGAAGCATTAACACCAGAATGTACTTTTGCACTAGTCCCTGTACCCAAAGGAAGAGTCACACTATCCGCTGTGTGCAGCATTAACACCGGCATGTAGTCTTACACTAAACACTGTAGGCAGATGAAGATTCACACTATCTGCTGTGAGCAGAATTAGCACTATACACTGTACACAGATGAAGAGTCATACTATATGATGTGTGCAGCATTAATACTGCATTGTATCCTTTCATTATACATTGTACACAGATGAAGAAACATACTGTCTGCTGTGTGCAGCGTTAACACAAGAATGTAGTCTTACACTATACACTGTACACATATGAAGAATCACACTATCTGCTGTGTACAGCATTAACACAAGAATATAGTTTTGCACTATACAATGTACGTAGATAAAGAATCACACTATCTGCTGTGTGCAGCATTAACACAAGAATATAGTTTTGCCCTATACACTGTATGTAGATAAAGAATCACACTATCTGCTGTGATCAGCAATAACACAAGAATGTAGTCTTACACTATACACTGTACACAGATGAAGAATCACACTATCCGCTGTGTGCAGCATTAACACAAGAATATAGTTTTGCACTATACAATGTACGTAGATAAAGAATCACACTATCTGCTGTGTGCAGCATTAACACAAGAATATAGTTTTGCACTATACAATGTACGTAGATAAAGAATCACACTATCTGCTGTGCACAGCATTAACACAAGAATGTAGTCTTACACTATACACCGTACACAGATGAAGAATCACACTATCTGCTGTGTGCAGCATTAACACAAGAATGTAGTCTTACCCTATACACCGTACACAGATGAACAATCACACTATCTGCTGTGTGCAGCATTAACACAAGAATATAGTTGTGGACCATACACTGTACGTAGATAAAGAATCACACTATCTGCTATGTGCAGCATTAACACAAGAATGTAGTCTTACACTATACAACGTACACAGATGAAGATTCACACTATCCGCTGTGTGCAGCATTAACACAAGAATATAGTTTTGCCCTATACACTGTATATAGATAAAGAATCACACTATCTGCTGTGATCAACAATAACACAAGAAGGTAGTCTTACACTATACACTGTACACAGATGAAGAATCACACTATCCGCTGTGTGCAGCATTAACACAAGAATGTAGTCTTACCCTATACACCGTACACAGATGAAGATTCACACTATCTGCTGCGTGCAGCATTAACACAAGAATATAGTTGTGCACCATACACTGTACGTAGATAAAGAATCACACTATCTGCTATGTGCAGCATTAACACAAGAATGTAGTCTAACACTATACAACGTACACAGATGAAGATTCACACTATCCGCTGTATGCAGCATTAACACAAAAATATAGTTTTGTCCTATACACTGTATGTAGATAAAGAATCACACTATCTGCTGTGATCAGCAATAACACAAGAATGTACTCTTACACTATACAACGTACACAGATGAACAATCACACTATCTTCTGTGTGCAGCATTAACACAAAAATGTAGTCTTTCACTATACACTGTACACAGATGAAGAATCACACTATCCGCTGTACTCAGCATTAATATAGAATGTAGTATTACACTATACACTGAATATGGATTTACTTCAGTGACACAGTTTCACCCTAAACACTGTACAAAATATTTATATGGCATTGCAGTGTCAGACTGTTCAATGAACACAGAATTAATTTGTATTTAATATTATGCACTATACGAAACATATATATAGAGTTCTAGCATCATGCTGTACATTGTACACACTATTTCAATAAGGTAATATGTCACCAAGTGTAGTCAAACAGTGCACTGTACACAGCAATACATTGGAAATGTAGTGTTACACTATACACTCTATAAAGTTTTAATACAGGTCACCTAATGTAGTGAAATGATAGTGAACACAACCTCGACATGGAGATGTAGCAGCACTCTCTACAGTGTACAGAATATTAACATAAGATGCACTGTTTCTGTAGGCACTACACAAAGCATCAATGTTGTTGTGTAGTATCACTTTATACACTGCATTGACATGAGGATGTGGTGCACTCCAGTGTAGCAACACTCTTCACTACACGGGGCAACACACACTGACATATACACACACAATGCAATTCTGAGTGCACACTCGCCTGCTGTCTCACCACAGCACCATGGCATAACTGAGTGTGAACTCACTGGCCTGTATGTTTATTGCTCATCTGGTGTTTTTTATTTTATCATGTCTAATGTCCCCAATGTCATCATCAATGATGCAATATGTGATGTCATCTGTAGACCTATTGTGAAAACATGTGAGCACTATATATGTGTTCCATTATATGTCAATGTGTCCTGCTTTGAGCACTTTCATAAGCTTGTAAGAAAGCGATGTCCCTTCTCGGGGTCACGGGAGGAGCAGGGGGTGTCCCTTACCTTTGTTCTCGTTGATGATGATCTCAAAGACCTCCAGGCTCTTGGATTCGTCTGAGTGGTGGGTATCTGGAAGAAAAAAATATATTCCCAGTCTAGCATTCACTGCACACACGCACACGTCACCAGATTAACAAAGAACTTGTGCTGTGTGCAAATGTGTATCTCTGCAAATTCATAGCTCCTTCGTTTATCCTTGTGACCAAAGTGCACTGGACAAAAGATGCACATGGGAAGGTGTAGGCGAAAAGGATGTGACCGTTGTGGAGACGCAAAGGACAAATGTGTGTGGCCACATTTGGTAAAATGCAGTTCAAAAAAGCTTTCTGAATAATTCTGTCACATTCTCACTCTAACAAATGTTTCTCAAATGCTAGTTTTTTGCTTTGTTCAGACTGGGCCAGCCTCTACCAGAGGCTCACGAGGCCCTGCTCCCCACTTGTGCGTCAATCTTTCCTTTGCCTCTCCCTGGATACAGTACTTGGATGAGCATGTCCTCATCTGTCGCTTGTCCTCAGACAGCATCTTTTAATTTCCAAAACTATTTGTTGACACTAATTTCATTTACATTGGCTGTTGTTGGCCACTCCCCTAGCGCTCTCATTTCATTCGCATTGCCTGTCTTTAGCCGCTTCTTGAACACTCCTTTCGTACACATTGCCTGTCTTAGGGTACTCTCATTTCATGCACATTGCTTACCTGCTTACTCATTGCTGGCAACACTGCTGGTACTCTCATTTCAAAGATATTGTTTACTTGTTGGCTGAGCACACTCCTTTCATAAACACTGCCTGTCTCGGAACACAGTCATTTCAGATACTTTGCCTGTCTTTGAACACAGTAATTTTATATACCTTGTCTACCTTTGAACACAGTCATTTCATGCACATTGCCTGCCTTTGAACACAGTCATTTTATATACATTGACTGTCTTTGAACACAGTCGCTTCATACAAGTTACCTGTTTTTGATTATACTCATTCCATATATATAGCCTGTTTTTTAACACATTCATTAATTCAGTAATTTCATATACATTGCCTGTCCTTGAACACAGTCATTTCAAACACATTGCCTGTTTTTGAGCACAGTTATTTCAAACACATTGCCTGTTTTTAACACACTCATTTCAAACACATTGTCTGTCTTTGAACACTCTCATTTTATATGCATTGCCTGTCTCTTGCCACTCCATAGCACTGTCATTTAATACACATTGCCTGTCTTTGGTTGTGTCTTAAGCACTCTCATTTTAAGAGCATTGCTTGTCTTTCAACACTCTCATTTCACAGACACTGCCACTCACCACCCCCTTGGCACTCTCGCTTCCTACACAAACATTAGACAGTTTCTCACACTCATTGATCACACTCATTTTATACACATTGCCTGTTTTGGGGCACACACGTTTCATACACATTGCCTTTCTTTGAACACAGTCAATTCATACATATTGTCTGTTTTTGAACACACTCATTTCAAACACATTGTCTGTTTTTGAACACACTCATTTCAAATACATTGCCTGTTTTTAACACACTCATTTCATACACATTGCCTGCCTTTGAACACAGTCATTTCATACACATTGCCTGTTTTTCATTACCTCATTTATATTGCCTGTCTCCGAACACTCTCATTTTAAATGCATTGTTTGTCCTTGGCAACTCCACAACACTCTAATTTCATACACATTGCCTGTCTTTCAGCTCTTCTTGAGCACTATCATTTCACTGACATTGCTTCTCTTTGAACACTCTCATTTTAAGTACATGGCCTGTCTTTGAACACTCTCATTTCATCCACATTGCTTGTCTTTGAACACTCTCTTGTCACAGACACTGTCTGCCACTTCCCGCCTCCTTCACACTCTCGCTTCCTATATAAACATTGGAGAGTTTCTCACATGCATTGATCACTCATTTCACAGACACTCACTGCCACTCACCACCTACAGACTCTCACGTCCTAAGGTTGCTTTGCCTGTTGTTGGCTATTGCTTAGACACTCCAGTTGTGAGTGGGCGAATGGAGTGATTGACTCTCCTTCCGTTTCAGCCACGCACCTTCTTGGCCACAGTAGCGTGTCAGTTACACCTGTTTGTGCAACGTAAATTGCGTCAGTGTGGTGGGGGTTCAAGAACCCTCATCTTACTTTTTTCTATTTATTAAACAGGGGCATTTTAAGTGTGCGCAAGACCTGCTTGTAATTCAGTGCACAATCACTCGGAAGCAGGGCCGGCTTTTGGGCGGTGCGAGCGGTGTGGCCACACCAGGCATTGACCTCAGGGGGGGCGCTATGTTTAGCAATAACTTCCAAAACTTGCGATTTAAAAGCACCTGCTGAAAAGTTCCTTGTGCGTCCAGCCTTCAGGAAATAATTAAAATGTCAAGATACCTCTTGTGATTAACGTTCCTGCTAGAGAGAGAGATGGCAGCTTTGCCTAGGCAGCTTTGTCCCAGCATCAAGTAGCATAGAGGGTTAATATGCCTGCTGCAAAAAACAGAACTATGGGGCATATTTAAGATAAGTGGCACTGCACACAGTGCAGTGCCACTTTTCTTGTACCACGTAGCGCCCACCTAACACCACCATGTGTGCGTCATGTTTAAAATACAACACACCGTGGCCGTAGTTAGGGGACTAGCGTCAGATTTTTTTACGTGTTGACGGTAATCCTGCAAAAGAACCCAGAGGTCTGTTGTAACCAATGGAAGCCTCCTTTTAATGCCTGTTCTGCGCAGGTGTTAAAAGTGACGGAAAAAAATGGCGCAAAGAAATCTGACAGATTTCTTTGCATCATTTTTTTGTCCCCCCTAATGGGGAATGCCCACTTTGCACATATAATGTAGCGTAAAGGGTTACAAAGTGGCGCAATGCATGCACTGCACCACTTTTTGTAAATATGGCACAGTGTTTTTGGCCTTCTAACGCCACATTAGCATAAAAAAATGACACTAATGTGGAGTTAGAATGGCACAAGGGGCTCTTAAATATGCCACTATGGGGCATATTTGAAAAAAGTGGGACTGCACACAGTGCTGCGCCACTTTTTTCGTGCCCCTTAGTGCCCCCCTAACGCCACCAGGTGAGCGCTGTATTTAAAATATGGCACACCATAGCGGTAGTTAGGGAACTAGCGTCAGAATTTTTTACACTAGTCAGCCATTTTGCAGGATTAGCGTAAAAGATTTTGATGCTAATCCTGCAAAGCACCCAGAGGCCCATTGCAATCAACAGAAACCTCCTTTAAATGCCTGCTTTCAGCAGGCGTTAAAAGTGCCCGAAAAAACTGACGCAAAGAAATCTGTCAGATTTCTTTGCACCATTTTTTGGGCCCCCCTAATGGGGGGAATGACACCTTTGCATACATTATGCCTGGTGCAGGTACAATGTAGCGCAAAGGGTTACAAAGTGGCACAATACATGCATTGTGCCACTTTGCAAATATGGCACAGCATTTTTGGCCTTCTAACGCCACATTAGCCTAAAAAAATGACACTAATGTGGTGTTAGAGTGGCGCTAGGGGCTCTTGAATATGTCCCTATATTTTATGTGGATAGCTGAGTGGATTAGTAAAGCCAGCCTTTACAAGTGCTTTAAAACACATTCATCTATGTGAAAGGCGAGCTATGGAGAGATGAGGGGCACATTTGCTGGGTGGTAGTGAATGAAACTGAGGAGGAGGTCATGGGCTGGGGGGCGCCAAAATAAACTTTTGCACAGGGTGCCACCATTACTAAAGCCGGCCCTGCAGGAGCAAATATTCTTTTGCGAATGAAGTGCATAGAGTCCGTGTTTGAACCGCACAGACACAAACCGCCTTCTCTGCAGAGAGCACACCCGCTGCCTCTTAAAGCGAGGTCCGCAATTCACAAAGCCCCAAATAAAATCAAGGTCTCAGTAAAGATACTTACGGTTTTTCTCCAGTTCATAAAAGATCTATGAAAGAAAACATGTTACATGTAATTATTAATATTGGTCATCGTAACAAGAGGAAATCCTAAGGTTATATTTCAAGAGATGCCATGCTGAGATACATATCTGTGTAACTGTCCCTTCCGAGGTTCACGTAAACCAGCAGTTATTCTATAACACTTCGCACAGCTGTACCTGCGCACACCTCTGTATAACACTGTTACTGGGGCTGTCACCTGTACCTGCACGCAAACCTCTGTATAACACTGTTACTGGGGCTGTCACCTGTACCTGCACGCAAACCTCTGTATAACACTGTTACTGGGGCTCTCACCTGTACCCACACAGCTCTATATAACACTGTTACTGGGGGTCTCACCTGTACCCACACAGCTCTATATAACACTGTTACTGGGGCTGTCACGTGTACCTGCGCACAGCTCTATATAACATTGTTACTGGGGCTGTCACCTGTACCTGCACAGCTCTATATAACACTGTTACTGGGGCTCTCACCTGTATCTGCGCACACCTCTGTATAACACTGCTAATTAGGCTATCACATGTACCTGCGCACACCTCTGTATAACACTGTTACTGGGGCTGTCACGTGTACCTGCGCACAGCTCTATATAACACTGTTACTGGGGCTGTAACCTGTACCCACACAGCTCTGTATAACACTGTTACTGGGACTGTCACCTGTACCTACACAGCTCTATATAACACTGTTACTGGGGCTGTCACCTGTACCTACATAGCTCTATATAACACTGTTACTGGGGCTGTCACCTGTACCTGCGCACACCTCTGTATAACACTGTTACTGAGGCTCTCACCTGCACCTGCACACAGCTCTATACAACGCTGTTAATTCAGCTCTCACCTGCACAGTTGTACTCACAGAAATACTCACCTGAGAGACTCTAACTGCGCACAGCTCTATGTACCACTGCTAATGAGACTCTCACCTGCACACAGCTCCGTATAACACTGTTTCTTCAGCTCTCACCTGCACAGGTGTATTCACAGAAATACACACGAGACCCTGTACCTGAACACAGCTCTATATAACACTGCTAATGAGGCTGTCACGTGTACCTGTGCCCACCTTTGTATGACACTGTTACTGGGGCTGTCACCTGTACCCACACAGCTCTATATAACACTGTTACTGGGGGTCTCACCTGTACCCACACAGCTCTATATAACACTGTTACTGGGACTGTCACCTGTACCCTGGCACAGCTCTATATATCATTGTTACTGGGACTGTCACCTGTACCTGCGCACAGCTCTATACAACACTGTTACTGGGGCTGTCACCTGTACCTGCGCACAGCTCTATATAACACTGTTACTGGGGCTCTCACCTGTACCTGCGCACAGCTCTTTATAATACTGTTACTGGGGCTGTACCTGCGCACAGCTCTTTATAACACTGTTACTGAGGCTCTCACCTGTACCTGCGCTCAGTTCTATATATCACTGTTACTGGGGCTCTCACCTGTACCTGCACACAGCTTTGTATAACACTATTACTGGGGCTGTCACCTGCACCCACACAGCTCTATGTATCACTGTTACTGGGGCTGTAACCTGTACCTGCACACAGCTCTATATAACACTGTTACTGGGGATGTCACCTGTACCTGCGCACAGCTCTGTATAACACTTACTGGGGCTGTCACCTGTACCTGCGCACAGCTCTTTATAAGACTGTTACTGGGGCTGTCACCTGTACCTGCACACACCTCTGTATAAGACTGTTACTGGGGCTGTCACCTGTACCTGCACACAGCTCTATATAACACAGTTACTTCGACTCTTGCCTGGACATTCCCACAGCTCCGTATAAGACTGGTAGAAGGGGTCTCACCTGCACAGGTAAGCTCCAGCAGGTGCTCAGCAGACACACTGCGACCAGGGCCCACGCTCTTCTGTCCATCTTCGGGTTCTGGGCAGTGCTCAGGTCACCAGCAGACAATGTTTCTTCCTTCAGGTCGATGCTCTGTTGACCCCAGACCGAACCCTTATATACTATGTAGAGGATGAACATCCTCCAATCAGCTCTCAGGACGAAGGATGACACGAGCTTCTGAGCAGATCACAAGGTGTGTCTGCCCCTGAAGTGATGCTCAGTGATGTCAAGATATTAACAAGCAGCTTTTAAGTGTGGCAAATTGGTTTGGTTACAGATCCTTTCTCCTTCATATATTCTTGTTTGAAAAACCACACGCTACCTGTTCCTCCTGTAATTAGGGCGAGGCTCTGATTGGACACAGGTGCCACTCCCAGGGTTCGACCTTTCAAACACCAAGTAGAGTCCTGCAGGTGCCAAATACGCGGGACAGAATAAATCACAGGTGACACAACAAGTACATCTGTGCAGCTCTTCCTGGATCGGGAGATTAAATTTTATTTCTACAAAGGTTGATATTCTTTACAGTTTATGTAGTCAAGCGATGGATGAATGGATGGATGTCTGCCTTTTGTCTATTTATCACTATGCTCGATCTCTTAATTCCCTTACTTCATGATTAGCGACATTGAGTGTCCCGCAGACTAGAATCACCTTTGATTTAAAGCTCCATTGCTCCCACCTCAAGCACCAGTTGAGTGTTTCTTGCTCATCACTGTAGCCAAACCATCCAATTGTGGTCAGTTATTAAAGGGCACAATGAACTGCATGTCTTCATTTCATGGACCACGCGGTACTTCCTGTAGGCAAGAGCGCTGTGCGCCCTGAGGTTTTCTGACGCACGTTCATGCGCTATACACTAGCTATGGACACCAGCAGGGGTGCTCCCTGGGTAGTAGAATTTTTTATTGTCTGCACTACCGTTGTTATCATTCCTATCCTTACTCTATTAAAGTGACATGCGGGCAGGCGGGCAGGGGGGCAGGCAGGTAGATAGATAGATAGATAGATAGATAGATAGATAGATAGATAGATAGATAGATAGATAGATAGATAGATAGATAGATAGATATGCGGTTGTGTGGGCGGGTGTACAGATAGATAGATAGATAGATAGATAGATAGATAGATAGATAGATAGATAGATAGATAGATAGATAGATAGATAGATAGATAGATAGATAGATAGATATGCGGTTGTGTGGGCGGGTGTACAGATAGATAGATAGATAGATAGATAGATAGATAGATAGATAGATAGATAGATAGATAGATAGATAGATAGATAGATAGATAGATAGATAGATAGATAGATATGCGGTTGTGTGGGCGGGTGTATAGATAGATAGATAGATAGATAGATAGATAGATAGATAGATAGATAGATAGATAGATAGATAGATAGATAGATAGATAGATAGATAGATATGTGGTTGTGTGGGCGGGTGTACAGATAGATAGATAGATAGATAGATAGATAGATAGATAGATAGATAGATAGATAGATAGATAGATAGATAGATAGATAGATAGATAGATAGATAGATAGATAGATAGATAGATAGATTTTGCCAGTAGTCTGCCTTAACAGCCAAATGGCGACTAGGAGACACCATACTCCCACCATACTCCCTACTCACATTACACCAGGCAAAACCAGGAAAATGTGGGTTTGGAAAAGTGCTTTAAATGAGCTAAATCATGAGGAGATTGATGCTCAAGCATTGATTCCCCAGGTATGCATCCCTCTCCGGGGGGAAACGCACACAGTGGTGTACTAATACCGTAGACTGCAATTATCAAATCCCTCGGAGAGTCAAACTGCGTATTATAGCACCAAAGGCCAGATGCACCAACACTGGGGATAACTTTTCCAAATTGTGATTTTTTTTACACGCAATTAAAAAATCGCTTTTCTTAATGTATCAAAAATCTTATTTTTAAAAAAGCGATGCCTAGAGGGGTTGCAAACAGATGTCCTCTATGAATATTATTGAGGTAGGTCGCAATTTGGGTTCCACTAGGAATCCCAGCAATCACAGGGGAGGTGGCCTATTGCGGTCGGTGGGCTATCATATCTGTGTCTGCTTTTCAATAAAGCCGGAATTTGGTCCCAAAACATTAATACAGATTCAGTATTTGGAAGGGATCCCAAAACACGCCTCTCTCAAGTACTGAAACGCAACCAGAAATTGCAATTTCTAATGTGTACCTGAACGGCAATTTGTGCCTTGAACATATCTAAAAGCATCTTTTGCAATCGGAAATGGCCCAATCTGGCAGTTTGTGACTGCAAAAATGCTTTGTACATATGGCCCTAGATTATCTGCAGACGTCCTTGTTAATACTATAGTGTCTAAAGATAAGCATGACCCTGTCTGACAGGCCCTGTGCAAGACTGTATGCTAATATACAACTGTCTGAAGAGCCAATCAATATGTGGGGCGAGAGGACCAGCAGCCAACAGTGTATAATGGCCCAAAGACCGCTCTCCTTATCTGTGGCAAGAAGGAGGATAGAGAGATGGACAACTTACAAGTAAAGTGGCTCTACCTCAATCAAGGCCCTGCTCTGCTGAAGCAAAATAATTGATGTCTCAAGGTAAGGCTTGCTTTCTGCCGCCCATAGCAGAAGACTTTAGACACTCTGGGCTGATTCACAAAGGTAAACTTACACTTTTGTGTAAGTTTACGTTCAATTTGGAGTTCACAAACTCTGGCCCATATTAATACTTTTTTTGCGCCGCATTTGCATCATTTTTTGACACAAAAGCAGGGCAAACTTACAAAATATAATGAGATTTTGTAAGTTTGTGCTGCTTTTGCGTCAAAAAATTACGCAAATGCAGCGCAAAAAAAGTATAAATGTGGGCATCTGTTTTAATAGTAAGTTTATGACTGTGGAGGCTCCGCAGTCTGGGTGGCAAATTCCACAATTAAAAAGATATGTATGAGGTATCTTTGTATGTGCAGAGTCCTCCGCCCCAACTTCGGAGTCCACAGTTGTAAACTCACTATTAAATCAGTGTTTGTGAATTCCAAAACAAATATAAACATAAACAAAAGTTTAAGTTTACCTTTGTGAATCAGGCCTTGTGTGTCTTAAATGTAGTATTAAGCAGGGGACTGCTAAAAGGGGAGTCCCGGCACCTTTGTGAAAAACACAAAAAGAAAGCTGGTCAAGCAAGAGGAGCCACGTGGCTTCCAGAGCAAAGGAGATTGTAGGGACCGAGAAAGTCCCAGAGTAACTAAGGAAACAGGGACCTCTGTAGCTGACAGGGATGCTGAGGCTGCGGTCACTCTAGAGAGATTGAGAGCTTCATTTACAAGTCCTTTGCATCACCACTGCGTATTATTTGTTTTGATGCTGCGGTAGTGCTAGCAGTGCGCTACACTGCTCCATATTTACAGACTGATGTATTGGGCCCAGTGTAAATTCCTGCGTCACATTATACCTGCACCAAGTATAATGTATGAAGGGTAGGCATTTCCACAGGAAAAGCCGCACAAGACTGACACAGTAGAATTTGCAGCATTTCACTGCATCATTCTGTGACTTCACTGCTTCAAAATTTTACTGCCTACTCAGAACAGGCGTAAAATTGATGCAGGGATTTTTCCTATGAGAGACTCCTCGCATTGCTGGATCTGCATCAGTTTAACAGTGCTCTCCAGCAATGCAAGAGTTTATCATTAACAGATATGTCAGAATTTCTGATGCATCTGTGAAAACATGTGCCACAGAGCTCTGTGTGGTAAATACAGCACATCCATGGTGTTGTTAGGGGATGTATGGGAAGCACAGAAAATCGGACGCATCGATGATGATGCGTCAGATTCTTGTATCTGAAGCCCTGAACGTGGGAGAAGGGAGTGTTGAGTTAGCAGGGTCATTATTGGATCCATGGTGAGATGACTGCAATAACTCCTAAGAGTCTACCTAGGACTACATGGAGCTCTAAAGGGAGCAAGACATTAGGTACTCTGGTACAGCAGTGTCTCTGAGTCACCAGGGACAGAGGACTTCTCTATAGCCTCCACTCCCGTCATCCCATGCCCATGGCGACACCGCTGCATGTCCTACAGGATTTCCCAAAGTTGTTAGAACTGCTCATCAGAACTCTCCATCAGGCTCAGGCTAGTGGATATGAAGATCACCTGTTCTGTGAGGTGGCACTCAGGTGGGCATGAAGATTACCTGGTCTATCAGACGTTCCTCAGGTGGCACTTCATGGGGCCAGCTTTGGTCCTGTGATCTTGAATAAATGGTGCAGGGTTCTGGTACCCCTGCCTCTGGACAGTGCCCTCCTTTGCATCCTGAGTGTTCCACCTGAAGGCCTACAGCAGCCCCTGACTCATACGCCATTCCCAAAGCTCCTCAATTAACAGCACCCAGTTCATGGGTGAAGGAGGGAGCAGTGCTACAGTTTACACTTTTCATTTATCACCATCTATATTTTAGAATTATTGGTTTCTGTACTTGTGTTCTAATTTCTGTATCATTTATCGTCTATGGTGGGCATCTTTTCCCTCCTTGTCTCATTGACTCCTTATTCTGCTGTGACATGCCTTGTCACAATTCCCTAGTGGTGCCACTAGTGCTCCTGACTACTGCTTTGTAAATGTCTCCTGGAGGCCGGCTTTGCTGCTTTTTTCTCCTGACCTGGCTGTGCATGCTTTAAACATTACAGTTCTGAGAAGAGGATGAGTGGACATTCAACACAGTGTCAGTGGTACCTTCAACATTAGTCTGGAGAACCCTACAATGCTAGACGTATTATCAACCAAGTCTCTAGAGACCACCTCAGTACAAAGCTAAACTAGGTCCACACTGAGAGATATGCCGGTGGGTTCTTTTCCCAGCATTCTATGATGTTTATTGGAGGGGACTTTGGGGGTGCACAAGGTATTTTAAGGGGTGCGCAATGCATAAAATTGACAGGCTTGACAAGGCTTAGGCACTATTTTAGCTATCACCCACTGTGAAACGCCATGACATGCGATGTGTGGTAGCCATTTTTGAGTTACTGACAATGACAAAGCAGTGCCTGACCCATGTATCATAAACCAGGTTCAGACAATCGTACAGTGCTGTCTTCTCTTCCATGTCATGCTTTCTAATCTGCGCAGTTTTTAGAGTGTGTTCCTGTCTTGTCCATGAACAGACATGCTACAGTGGTAGATTGTGAAAGTAATCCTCCATGTAAGATGCCGCCGCATTGCTACGTTGCCAGGTTTAATAACAATGCAAGTAAGTGTTCCTTGAGCGATTGTCAATAGTCTATATGCGCATTAAACATGAATACTAATCGGTATAAATATCAAAGAAAGGGAACAAGATACCAAAGGGCAGATTTATCAAAGGTTTTGCATCACCCTTGAGCCAGACAAGGGGACACAGGGCGATGCAAAACCTAGAATGAGATTTACCAAGTGTGTGGCTTGGTAAACCTGGAGTAATGCAAGGTGGCTCAACTCGCTGCCTTGCGTTACTTTGACTCAGGGAGACATTCCATGGTTGGAATGTGGTTGTTCGCACCCGATAAGCCATGGATTTTAGCGCATTCCCTGATTTTCCATGAGTGGTAGACCTAGGAATGTGTGAAAATGCTACGCCTTCCCAGGGGAGACGTAACGAGGAGAAATACTTTTATTTCTCCTCGTTGTTCCTCTTTCTACATGTGCTGCATTCTGCATTTTGAAACACACTTAGAAAGAGGCAAAAATCCCAAATGGATTGTTTTTGTGCAAGAATCTGCCCCTTTCTGTACAAAAACAATTCAGTTCATGGTGCAAGTGTGCCTGCATTGGTGCCAGGCAGCGCATAGTGTGCCAGTGCAGGGAGAGGACAGGAATGTGCCATATAATGTTTAATATGGAGCATCAAGTAACGCAGCACAATGCAGCGCAGCAAGGTGTCCTGCTGAGCTGGGTGACATTTTGATGAACCTGCCCCTAAAGCCAAGTATTTCTAATTAGTATACAAATATATATATTCATAATTCAGTATCATAACCCTATCTGAACCCAAACAAAATATAAATCCTTATGTACAAAGCACAAAAGACACAAAATTTACCTTGACAAAAACACTATAAGACAACAGAGGGAGATATCTCATTGAGAGGACATAAGAGAGGGCAGATTTCTTAAGATCCTTCCGCAAAGAAGCCCAGAGGAGTATTCACACCACTAGATCAAACCCTTCGATGGTGTCATATATGGATGTTTTGGTCCCATTTTAGTAGTATGCCAGGGCCATCTTCAGGACCAGGTGAAGATCACATCTAATTTGAATGAAGGGTACTGTTACAAACAGAAAAACAAAGAAACACGTTTAAGGTATGTTATCGCTCCACCATAGCACATTCCCAACACTATGGTGGTCATTATGGACATGGCGGTGTGGCCTGCCATGCCGGCGGGAACATCCGCCAGCCGGCATGGCGGGCCACACCGCCACATAATGAACCGATGGAGGGCTGCCATAGGCGGTCCTCACTCACCGCCAGGCTGCCTCTGTCAGGCAGCCTGGCGGTGGTCAGCATCATCATCCGACAGGGCAGCGGTCCCCTGAAAGGCTGGTGGAAGGGGTGCACCGGGGCACCCCTGGAAGCCCCTGCACTGCCCATGCACTTGGCATGGGCAGTGTAGGGGCCCCTGTGCAGTGCCCCATCACGCAGGTCACTGCCCGATTTGCAGGCAGTGATTTGCGCGACGGGTGCAGCTGAACCCGCCGCACAGAGGGATTGCCGGCGGCTCCATGTGGAGCTGCCGTCAATGTCCTGGCCAGGCCTTACTCAGGTTTTCAAGAGTTCAAATTAGTTTTCAAAAAATAGATTATGACGGACAACTTCTCTGTATTCCCAATGTTCTTCAATACAAGTCAATTGGAAATCAAATGGTTCTTAGCAAAGAAGTCCAAGATCTGTGTATCATCATTAGTTCATAACTATCTGGTGAAAGTGCCGTCAGCCACAAGGGAAGTTATAACCGGGCATCCAAGATGGATGCTATCTCTCCAGCCTTTGCAAGAGTTTGTGGACTGCTTGGGATTGTAGTTCATTGTCAGGATGCCGTATAGCACATTCTCAGAGCACACGCTGTCTTATTCCATACAGTCCATCTACTTTGCAAAGACTGCCAGCCATTCCTTCCCTAGAAGAAATTCTGCATGACCGGGTTTGGAGCCTTACTCTCTTGTGCTTGTCCAGTACCAAGGGGCCAACAATGTCTTGAGCTCCACTTCCTGACAAGGACTCATACTGACTCTGATAAACTATGTCTATGTATCCAAGAGCCAGGGCCAGACTGGGAACCCAAAGCAGTCATGGCGTATTTTGTCACAACAACCCTCAGAGGATTAATGCATCTAGCCTGACCACTACAATGTGGTTTGTGGTGTTTCTCCCTCCCTAGGAAAATGTGGAAAAAATGGCAAAAACAATGCATTCTACAATGTATTTTTCATTATAAATTCAGAGCACCAGGATACAGCAAGCTTAATTGGGGTTCTTGAATAATTCCCTCACCATCATCCTCTAACAGTACCTCTCATCTCTCCATAGCCCCTCTCTTACATGTATTTCATTTGTTTTACAGCACCTCACTTACCAGCATAGTGTGTTGAAGCACTTTACATCACACAGATACTGAGACAACGAATCACACGTGTGTAAATATGTGTATAGAAAATGTTACATAAGACAAAGGGGCCTACAAGGTGCAGGATTCATGTCATCCTTACTGGTGGGCATGTTTTAAGAGTGCTTGGTGTAGGGAAGCATAAATTCTGCATTCAGAATGTAACACAGTGATTAAGGTTGACTTTACTAATAGCAATTTATTTCTACCCAAACAAACCCTTTTTAGCAAAATTAGGATAATTAAAGACTGGGGAAAAGACATAACTTTCTAACCTGTACCATAGAGTTTGCATGCAACTCTTTGATGACAGTTCAAAGCTCACTGTGCTTGATTGTAACTTATGAACTGCACAGTAACATAAGGATCTCTGTGACAAAAACAGTATCCCACTGAACTATTCACATAAAATACTGTTCTGTGATCTGCATAGTACGTGCTCTTTGCAGCAGGCACATTAACCCTCTGCAGTACCTTAGAGGAGTCCAGTGCTTAATTTTGTAAATAAAAGCATGCCAGTGCCCAAAACTCTCCTCTGAAACACGTGGCTGCTCTAAATAAATCTGCAAGCATGGAATATTGAGGCAGCGTAATCCTGAAGCCATCTCGGGCCTCATTAATCCATTTACAGCCACTCACTGTACCTTCAGTTCACTCTTGCAGCTTTCTGCTTTCTCCCTCTGTGATGCTTTTTTGTTTTTAGGTCGAGAATAGCAGCGTATAAGCGCTGATTTTCCGACGTCTTGGTATCGAATGCGCTGAGACACCCTGGACCCCACCCTGAGTGATACAGTAGATGCCCCAGCAGGCAGAAGCACGGATTGAACTCTGCTTCTATTGACGGCATCGGTTCAAGAACTCTCCTAAGAGAACAACGTCTACAGAGGAAGGTGAGAGAAGCTCCCCGTCCCCCACCACCCAAGACACCTGTAAGGCGGAGTTAGCGAGGGCACGAAGACTAGGAGGAGCGGAGGAGCCTCGGGACCCGTGCTGCTGCTGCTGACTGCCGGCAGGGAACCACGGGTAACCGGGAGTGGAGAGACTCAGCCACCAGTTTCTCTCACTCTGTGCACTGAGCCGACGCCCGATCTGACGAGCTGATGCCATCTTACCCGCCCGCCTCCGGCCACTAACCTCATGGCGCCTGCCCTGCCCTGGTTGTGGGTGTGGTGCTGTGGTCTGCCTGCTGCTCCATCCGCGATCCGCCACCCGCTACCTGCCGGACTGTTCCTGTTGCGGCACCCTGCTACCAACCCTGTGCCAACCCTGCGCAGCCATTCAGCTGTTCCCCTGAGAGCTCAGGGGGGCTGGTGAGAGACACCTGAGATGCCAAGAGACGGTGTGTGTGGCAAAGAGCAGATGGCGTGAGCTTGGTGGCCCCCACTCCCCCCCACACAGCCCTGCCTGCCTGCTGCCTGTTGACCGCTGGCTGTTGTCCAGCCTAGCCTGCGGGGCACAGAGTGTGCAGCCGAGAAGGAGGGAAGGAGACGGGGGTCGACATTGGACCTCGGGACTTGGACCCTGGGCCCTGGGTCCTGGACAGGAGACTAAAGACAACAGACCATAAACGGATTTGGCCCAGGAGCTCAGGAGTGTACGGTTGCTGAGTAGGGAACCACACATGCTCGTGCCCCTCAAATTCGAGATGTGGCGGCGTGTCTATTTGGCCAGGGAAAAGAAAAGAAAAGCCTTCACGCACCTGGGCTCCTCATTTGAAAGACGCGGAGGCATCTTCCACTTTGTAAAAGCAAGGAGGAATAACAAAAAGAAAGACAAAAACCTACATAACGGGGGGATGAGGTCCGGGAAAGAAAGGGGTCTTCATCCTCAAATTAAGAAAAACAATAAATCAAATAAACTCTCGTCTTCACCTGCAACTCCAAAAGGGGAAGGGAAGTCAAATACAATACACCAATCTTTGATCTCCCCCATAGCCCCTTTCTTTGTTAGGAAACAAAGATCTGGAAACGTTTTCAATAAAGCTGACTTCCTGAAAGACCCCTTGGATGTACTTTTCTCCCTACCTAATGGTGCCGCAACACTACCTCACCCAATTTCCCCCATAAAAAGCAAATGTAGTCTGCTACATGAGCAGGATGACAAAAGCAGACTCAATGAAAAAGAGGGGACGGAAAAGACTACCTCGGGAGAAAAAACTAACCAAATGGAAGATGACATCAAAGAAAATGACTGGGGCTCCCTAAACGATCTGGAGTTATTGATCCTCCGGTCATCTTCCCCTTCTCCTGATTCCTCCAACTTACCTCCACTGGTAAACCAAACTGATTTCCCCGATCTAGGTACCAAACCCACGTTGGAGGTAAACGTTATTAAATGAGCGGCTGGTCTCTTTCAAAGCAAATCTTCCCCAGGGTTCCAAGGCCATAGCAAAACAAATGCAATGAATCCTCACTTAGAATCCAAATATAACCTGGAGAAACACCAATGTCAAGACCGGGATCTGAGCTCTACTATGCTCAATTGTAATACGTCTTTCAATTACGATATGGGGGTGCTCCCGCAATTACTCAAAATTTGAACCTCAGAAACTAAAACAAACAGTTCTCCTTCTAGAACCAGAAGCCCCTAAGCTCCTACTGCCGGGGATATGATATTTAACGACCAGCAAACTACACTAATATTATCTGAATTAGGCCAATCAGAAATGGCTTCTCAGGTTACAAACCTATACCAGCAGGAGAACAAAGACAAAAAAAGCCAGACCCCTAAAATAAGCAGGAGGTCTTATGAAAAAGAGGGCACAATAATCAGGATCACCAACTGGAGACAGGCTTATCCCCAAGGGGCTCAAATTGGGAACCAACCAGCCCAACATCGGGAAAAAAAAAGAGAAATGTCAAAACCACCTTGGGAGGATGACTACTCAAACAGACTAATAACAAAGCAAATGACCATAAAGTTAAAACGGCCTGACAGAGTAGTAGAAGATCTAAGGCTCGCCCAACTTGGTGAACAGGAGGACGAAACAGGCAGCCCCGACCCCGGTATGTCAAATGACAGTTTACAACTAATACTGGAACCTCAATACCAGTCCAGGGGGCGGTTTGACATTTTGAACAGGGGAAAAATATTGAAGCTACTGCAAGTTACTCCAACACTAAAAGATTTAAAATCCATTGACATCATCTCTATAGAGTTCATCTCAATGGAAAAGACAAATAAAGGAGCCCCTAACAAAGCAACTTTGGTAACCTGGAGGACACCATTTCTGGTAAAAAGAGTGTCTGACGAACAATGTGCCTTTCTAAAATGGGGAATTAAGCTTAGCACCCCCAAGCAAATTGGCTCTCCGGATCCATTAAAGGAACACAAAAATCCATTAAATCCACAAATATTAAAAGAGTCGGGTAAACCCTTTTTAGTTCTTAAGTCGGCAATTGGAAAAACCGAGGGTTACCCTCTAGGGGGCACGCCTTTTAATACATATCCCTTAGTACACTCTGAACTAGGCCAGACATCAGATCTAACTTATTTAGAAAAACACCACTGACTAGTAAGTAGCAGGGCGCATAACAGGCTATCAAACCGATATAATACCCCCTTTCAGGTCTGCTCATGGAATATAAATGGGGTCAGACCGAACACAAACCAAAAGATCTATCAACCCTACTGAAGAATTTCCACATCATCCTCCTTCAGGAGACTTGGGCTACAAACACCTTTGAAATCGATGGATATATTGGGTTTTTTCTCCAGCAATAAAGGAAAAAAAGTACAGCCATTCAAAGGGGGGCCTTGCTACGTTTATTTCAGGAGGTCTACAATTATTGTGTACTCAAATATATGTTGAAAACAAAGGGTTCCTGGAGGTGAAGCTAAACGGGTGGCATAGGGATCATTCAAACCCTTTCCTCTTAATCAGTGTTTACATCCACCCAGATGCCCAATCAAAAAAATACATGTCATCGAAATTGATAGATATAATCATAACTGCCAATCAAGATCTAGGCCCCTGGAGCTTCTGATAACTGGGGATTTAAACCAAAAACTATTAAATCCCTCTGAAAGGGATACACATACCATTTTGCAAGATCACCTATGGGCTTTACCACAACACCTCTGGGGGAAATCGAGAGAGGAAAAGCTGGTACTCCAGCACTCACTCTAGTAAAAGACTTTGAGGCTCTCGGGCTTAGAATTCTAAATGGGAGATACCCTCAGGATACTCCGCCAGCACCTACCTGTTACGCTAACCAAACCCACACAATAGTTGACTATACTGTGGTCTCACTATTTTTGCTTAAATTAATTACAAAGTTTTCTATCATAAAATCAGATGTGAGTGATCACGGCCAACAATGTCTAGAAATAGGATATGATCCGCCTACTCACAACTATGTACAAACCTTTCCAGGAGACGTCACTACAATAAACTATATAAAACTCTGATGGTCCGAAAAACTAAGGCAATCTATAGGGGTCTGATCAAGGGCAATTTTTGCACAATGTAACATGGACATAACCAGGGACCCTATAGAAACTTGGTCGCTCTTCCTAAACAATTTTGTGGTTAGTCTTCTTGTAGATCAATCACAAAAGGGATATCGAAATAAGGCATGGGGTGCAAATACAAACATCAATATAAATTATTCAGCGCATATTATTAAATTAAGGAAAGCAAGAAATAAAGTATTAAAATTGTATAATAAGGACTCGACAAATGCCTGTATTAAGGCTGATTTAAAAAATCTAAATAATGCATATTGGAAGCAACTATGGGAATGTAAACACCAGAAACATCAACACCTTTGGGCAAAAGCTCTATTTCTAAGTAAAAAAGAAAAAAAATAACCAGGGTTTTTGGAAAATGGTCAATGATTTGAATAAGGCCTGAGCACTTTGTTTAGTTAAAATATCCCGGAACCCGTCTGGGTTGACTATTTAAAACAACACTTTGACGAATTCAAGGTAGCTGATAAAATCTTAGAAGTGGCCACAGAAAAATTAAGCTCAGGGAGAATTATACCAAAATCCTTTCTCGTCCAAAAGGAAAATAAAGAAATAACTTTCTCAGCAACAGAAGTTAGCAATTTAATAAAAAAAAGTAAAAATGGGGGTGCTCCCGGCCCCAATAGGATCCCGAACGATCTGTTTAAACTAGATTCGACTTACTGGGGTGAAAACCTTGCCCCTACTTTCAATCATTGCATACTGTCAAGAAGTATTCCCAAATCCTGGAAAGGAGCGATAATTCACCCAATATTTAAAGGAGGTAACAAAACAAAACCTGAGAATTACCGACTAATAACTTTAATAGAAGTAGAAGCCAAATACTACGCAGGTCTCCTATTGGAACACCTCGGTAGCTGGGCAACGGAAAATAGTATCATCCCTCCTAACCAGACAGGTTTTGTAAAGGGCCTGGGCACCGCTGCAAACATATTAACTTTATCAATGATTATTGACAAATGCCAACACAAAAAACAGCCCCTGTATCTGTGTTTTGTGGACGTTAAATCAGCTTTTGATCTGGTCCGGCGACCTCTCTTATGGGAGAAACTTGCTTCCTGGGGAATACCGGAGACTGTATTAAAAGCCGTACAACAGCTAAATATAGACACGTGGGTAAGAGTCAAGGTATGGGATGGCTCCTTCCTTTCTAGGAAAATTATGACAAAGTAGGGATTGAAACAGGGCTGTGTGCTAGCACCATACCTTTTCAATCTCTTCTTATCTGATTTATCTGTGGAATTAAACAGGGTAAATGGGCATTCTCCAAAGCTCGGCAATATGATTATTTTGAATCTCCTAAACTCCGATGATGTGGTTCTCCTGAGCCAAACTAAAGTAGGATTACAGCGACTCATTTCTAAGATATTTGAATACGCAGAGCAGAGTGGAATGAAAGTTAACCAGGATAAAACTAAAGTAATGAGAATCAGTAAAAAAATCCTTAAAAATCAAATGGAACTCACAAAGGGGCGCTCTCGAACAAGTAAATCAGTACAGATACCTTGGTGTACTTTTTGACGAATGCAGCTCCTTTCTTTCTCAGAAACAGGAGTTTTATAGAAAAGGCCACGTGCTATTATTTGCTTTCCAAACTTTAAAAACTTCCTAACCGGCCTTAGCTATCGGCCCCTGCTTAAAGTCATCGCAACCAAATGAATTCCAACTCTAGGATATGGAAACAAAGCTCTGTGTGGGCAAGACGCTACTATCCTAAATAAAATCATTGGAAAAGTCTTTAGGTTCCTATTTCCGCTACCGGGATACACCTCATTAGCACAAATTAGGCTGGAGTTTGGCTATGTAAACCAAAGCAGAGGCAGAAAAGCCAGCTACATCAAAGCCTGGAAACAGTTACAGCTGGCAAAGGAAAATCCGCTCTGTCGTGCCCTTTGGAAAGAGATCAGTTCAAACACCGCAGCCACTGGGCGCCGGTACTTAGACCAGGCACTAATCGACCTAGGGGCAGTGGAGTTATGGGACTCAAATATCTCTTACATTTCTTTAAAAAAATATTTAAATCAGATTGCAAAAAAAAAGATAATTAATCATGGACAAGGACTTACTAGCTACTAGATCACACTTGTGGATGATTATTAATGATTATAAACTTTTAAAGCTTCAGCCGTACCTGGAGGCAGGGTGGACCAAGACAGATCTTTTTAAGATCTTTTTATGAAATACAGATTTGGGATTATTCCAAGCAATTCCCACCTAGTCCCATGGGAACGCTCTCAAAAAATCCCACAGTGTAGGCTATGTGGAAACAGACAGGAAGATATGATTCATTTAGTTTGTATCTGTAACGTTTTAAGAACCGAACGCAAACTTCTACTGAAGTCATTATTTAATCAGAGGGGAATATGGTCTTGCAGGCAAGCAGTGATTGCCTGCCTCAAACCCCAGGACATTGTTTATAATGCAAAATTTTCGAAGTTTCTATGCTTGGCATCACGAAAACTTCTAACGGTGAAGGACAATTAATATAAAAAATCTTTGCACAGGAGTGTGGGAATCCTCTTTTTTAGATGACAATACGTTTTAGGTATGCATTTTTATCATTTAGATTGTAGAATGTTAAACTGATATTTTGTATTGTATTTTTATTACTTTTTATAGAATAATGTGATGTATCGATGTATTGATTTTTATTAATTACGCATCAAGAATAAACTTGAACTTGAACTCCTGGTATCTTTCGTTGTTGCAGAATCTTCCGCTTCTTCCTTCCAGAAGGCAGCCATTTTGCACCTTCATCCGGGGTTTAGTGGGCTCCTGTCCACCCGGACACTTTTATGACTCTTGGACTTGGTCCCCTTCCTTTGCAGGTCCTCAGGTCCAGGAATCCGTCTTCAGTGCTTTGCAGTCTGTTGTGATCTTTGCAGAATCTCCTATCACGAGTTTAGTGTGTTTCTGGGAAAGTAGTATCACTTTACTCCTACTTTTCAGGGTCTTGGGGTGGGGTATCTTGGACACCCTTAGTGATTTCTTACACTCCCAGCGACCCTCTACACACTACACTAGGCCAGGGGCCCCCAAGTGGTTCGTATTCCACTTCCTTAGTATATGGTTTGAGCTGCCCCTAGGCCGATTGCATCCTATTGTATTCTACAGTGCTTGCACTACTTTTCTTACTGTTTACTTACCTGATTTTGGTTTGTGTGTATATTTTGTGTATTTTACTTTCCTCCTAAGGGAGTATATCCTCTGAGATATTTTTGGCACATTATCACTAAAATAAAGTACCTTTATTTTAGTAACCCTGAGTACTGTGATTCTTATGATATAGTACTATATGATATGTGTTATAGTAGGAGCTTTGCATGTCTCCTAGTTCAGCCTAAGCTGCTCTGCTATAACTACCTCTATCGGCCTAAGCTACTAGAACACTACTAATCTACTAATAAGGGATAACTGGACCTGGCACAAGGTGAAAGTACCAGCAGGTACCCACTATCAGCCAGGCCAGCCTCCTACGCACGCCCACCACACAATCATCACTTTCACTCGTTCATGGGCTTGTGTAGGAGGCTGGACTGGCTTATAGTGGGTACCTTGTGGTACTTACACCCTGTGCCAGGTCCAGTTATCCTTTATTAGTAGAATAGGAGTGTTTCTAGCAGCTTAGGCTGATAGAAGGTAGCTATGGCAAAGCAGCTTAGGCTGAACCAGGAGTCATGCAAAGCTCCTACTATACCACTTATATCATATAGCACAATATCATAAGAAAACACAATACTCAGTTACTAAAAATAAAGGTACTTTATTTTAGTGACAATATGCCAAAAGTATCTCAGAGAATAACCTCACTTAGGAGGTAAGTAATGTACACAAGTTATATGTACACAAACCCAAAACAGGTAAGTAACAGTTAGAAAAGTAGTGCAAACAATGTAGAATCACGATAGGATGCAATAGGTAGACATAGGTCTAGGGGCAACACAAACCATATACTCCAAAAGTGGAATGCGGATCACGAATGGACCCCAGACCTATGGGAGATTGTAGAGGGTCGCTGGGACTGTGAGAAAACAGTAAGGATGTCCAAAATACCCCACCCCAAGACCCTGAAAAGTAGGAGTAAAGTTACCCTACTACCCCAGAAAGACACAATAGTCGTGATAGGGGATTCTGCAAGAACCACAAGCACCAGCAAAACACTGTAGATGGATTCCTGGACCTGAGGACCTGTAAAGGAAGGGGACCAAGTCCAAGAGTCACAAAAGTGTCCAGTGGGGGCAGGTGCCCACTAAACCCCGGATGAAGGTGCAAAAGGGCTGCCTCCAGATGGAAGAAGCCAAAGATTCTGCAACAACGAAAAGGGCTAGGAACTTCTCCTTTGGATGGAAGATGTCCCACGGCGTGCTGGATGTTGCAGAAGTAATTCCAGGCAGAAGTACCGCAAACAAGCCTTGCTAGCTGCAAGAGTCGCCGTGGAGGATTTTGGGTGCTGCTGGGGACCAGGAAGGACCAGGATGTCGCCCCTTAGAGGAGGAGACAGGGGGTGCGCTCAGCAACTCAGAGAACCCCTGCAGAAGCAGGCAGCACCTGCAGAAGTACTGGAACAGGCACTTAGAAGATCTGTGAACACAGAGTCACAATAGGAGGGTCCCACGATGTCGGAGTGCAACTCAGCGAGTTGGGCAATACAGGACGGAGTGCTGGGGACCCAGGCTAGGCTGTGCACAAAGGAATCCTTGGAGAAGTGCACAGAAGCCAGAGCAGCTGCTAATCAGACAGCACACAGGTTTGCTGTCTGCCATGGGGAGGCAAGGACTTACCTCCACCAAATTTGGACAGAAGGGCAACTGGATTGTGGGAGACACTTGGACCCAGCTCCTGTGTTCCAGGGACCATGCTCGTCAGGATGAGAGGGGACCCAGAGGACCAGTGATGCAGAAGTTTGGTGCCTGCGTTGGCAGGGGGAAGATTCTGTCGACCCACGGGAGATTTCTTCGTGGCTTCCAGTGCAGGGTGAAGGCAGACAGCCCTCAGAGCATGCACCACCAAGAAACAGTTGAGAAAGCCGGCAGGATGAGGCGCTACAATGTTGTTGGTAGTCGTCTTGCTATTTTATTGCGGTTTTGCAGGCGTCCTGGAGCAGTCAGCGGTCGATCCTTGGCAGAAGTCGAAGAGGGAAGTGCAGAGGAACTCTGGTGAGCTCTTGCATTCGTTATCTGAGGAATAGCCCAGATGAGAGACCCTAAATAGCCTAAAAAGGAGGTTTGGCTACTAAGAAAGGAGGCTTGGCTACTGAAAGAGGTAAGCACCTATCAGGAGGGGTCTCTGACGTCACCTGATGGCACTAGCCACTCAGAGCAGTCCATTGTGCCCCAACACCTCTGAATCCAAGATGGCAGAGGTCTGGGACACACTGGAGGAGCTCTGGGCACCTCCCCTGGGAGGTACTGGTCAGGGGAGTGGTCACTCCCCTTTCCTTTGTCCAGTTTCACACCAGAGCAGGGCTGGGGGATCCCTGAACCGGTGTAGACTGGCTTATGCAGAGATGGGCAGCATCTGTGCCCATCAAAGCATTTCCAGAGGCTGGGGGAGGCTACTCCTCCCCAGCCCTTCACACCTATTTCCAAAGGGAGAGGGTGTAACACCCTCTCTCAGAGGAAATCCTTTGTTCTGCCTTCCTGGGCCTGGGCTGCCCAGACCCCAGGAGGGCAAACACCTGTCTGAGGGGTTGGCAGCAGCTGCAGTGGAACCCCCGGAAAGGCAGATTGGCAGTACCCGGGTTCTGTGCTAGAGACTCGGGGGATCATGGAATTGTCCCCCCAATACCAGAATGGTATTGGGGTGACAATTCCATGATCTTAGACATGTTACATGGCCATGTTTGGGGTTACCATTGTGACGCTACACAGAGGTAGTGACCTCTGTGTAGTGCACGCGTGTAATGGTGTCCCCACACTCACAAAGTCCATGGAATTTGCCCTGAACAACGTGGGGGGCACCTTGGCTAGTGCCAGTGTGCCCACACACTAAGTAACTTGGCACCTAACCTTCACCAAGTGAGGGTTAGACATATAGGTGACTTATAAGTTACTTATGTGCAGTGAAAAATGGCTGTGAAATAATGTGGACGTTATTTCACTCAGGCTGCATTGGCAGTCCTGTGTAAGAATTGTCTGAGCTCCCTATGTGTGGCAAAAGAAATGCTGCAGCCCATAGGGATCTCCTGGAACCCCAGTACCCTGGGTACCTAGGTACCATATACAAGGGACTTATAAGGGTGTTCCAGTGTGCCAATGAGAATTGGTAAAATTAGTCACTAGCCTGCAGTGACAATTTTAAAAGCAGAGAGAGCATAAACACTGAGGTTCTGGTTAGCAGAGCCTCAGAGATACAGTTAGGCACCACACAGGGAACACATACAGGGCACATATTATGAGCACCGGGGTGCTGGCTAGCAGGATCCCAGTGACAAATATCAAACACACTGACAACATAGGGTTTTCACTATGAGCACTGGGCCCTGGCTAGCAGGATCCCAGTGAGACAGTAAAAACACCCTGACATACACTCACAAACAGGCCAAAAGTGGAGGTAACAAGGCTAGAAAGAGGCTTCCTTCCTACAGCTTTCCTTTTAAAGTTTAGTTGTAATCATTGGTAAAACCTTTAAGTTTGTCCCTCCTTTGAGTGGTTTTCTTACCGCCTTGGGTAGCGACCCTGCACATGGATAATTGCGCTTTTCCCAATATGTTTGAATGTGAGGGAACTTCTTTTTCCTTTTGTGTGTCTCCTTTGCGCTCACGCTCATGGCGGCCGCAGTTCTTTGAATCGGCTTGCTTATGTCAACTGTTTTACTTTTCATTTTTTTGAGAAAGCCATTAGCAGCTCCCTCCTGCTTGCTTTGCTGAGTTCAGTTCACCAGGTTTAAGTAAAGAGAAGAAGGGGGTCTTTCCTCTTTCTAAGACATTCCAAAACGATTTAGAGTGAATCGACACAGCTAACACCCAAGCAACTAAGGCCTATATTTATACCTTTTTCCTGCCACATTTGCGTAAAAAATGATGCAAATGCGGCACACAAAAATTACAAATATGGGTCTAATTATCTACAGTCCTTACAATGGCTATAGTTACCATGTCACTAATAAACAAGAATGAGTTTTTGATTTTTTGTTGTTGTTTATTTATGATAAATTTTAGAGTAGCAAGTGGTAATATGCATGAACAAATGACAATGCTATGTTCTTGTTGAATCCGTTTTCTGTATGTATATTAAATTGACAAGTTTATAGACTGCTTGTTATACTCCATGGCATCTGAATAAGACAATTATGCATCAAGTCACAGCTTCTTGGTCTACGTTTGCTGTTACCATCAAATTGAAATGGAAAATAAAAAAGTTTTAAAAAGCAATAAAGTATAGATTTTCAGGAACTGCACTGTGACAGTACTAGAGGCAAAGATGCTTAAAAGAAATAGCTGTCAAAATGTGCAAGTTTTAGCTCATACACTTTAACATAAGTCTAGTCAACTTGCACGCAGCACACTGCTGCCAATACTCTTTCCTCAGACACAAGCAATCTTAAAAAATCACCATATGGGTTTTCCCAAAAGATATTCTCGCCAAGTTTAAATTGCTGAACAGATTTATCACCAAAATGATGGCCAAAGGGATCCTCAGTAGTTTGCCTGTAGAAAATACAGGACGTTCTAGATACCACCCACAAGCACTGACCTTTATAACCAGAATATTTCTTCACCAGCACAGAAGGCATTTCAAGCCAAACAAATGAATGAGCTCTGGGTTACTTTTTATCTTCCCAACTTTCATTGTATGAGCTCTGGGTTACCTTTCTTCAGCCCCAACCTTCATTGCATGAGCCCTCGGCTACTTTTCACCAGTTTCAACTTTCATTTACTGTTCTTTAGCAGTTACTACACTTTTATTTTCAGACAGAGAACTATTGTACTCATGACAGTCTTTCAGTCGTGCTACGTTTTTAGGCCGAGCATAGCAGCGTGCAAGGCCTGCTTTTCCGACATCTTGGTATCTATGTGGGCTTTTAACCCCGCCCCCTCCTGTGCGCTCATGGCGGCCGTGGCACTTTGAATTGGCTTGCTTATGTCAAATGTTTTACTTTTCATTCATCCTTTTGTGTGTCTCCTTCGCGCTCACGCTCCTGGCAGCCGTGGTGTTTTGATTCGTCTCGCTTAAGTCAACTGTTTTACTTTTTATTTTTCCTTTTGTGTGTCTCCTTCGCGCTCACAGTGGCCGTGGTGCTTTGAATAGGCCCGCTTATGTCAACTGTTTTACTTTTTATTTTTCCTTTTGTGTGTCTCCTTCGCGCTCACGGCGGTCGTGGCGCTTTGAATTGGCTTGCTTATTTATATATGTTGACAGTTTTATATAGTATTACCCGGGTTGCTGAGTGACAGTGCCTTCCATATGAAAAATATTGCGTTACCTAAATATCTGTCTTACTCAGGTTTTCCAGGTCTGTCTACGCCTACAGTCACTTACTCTGTACATATTCGTTATTTGCCCTTGTTTAGTGTTTTTGTTGTGTATTCTCATTAGATAATCAGCGTGGCGGTCCTGCAGTCCACACATCATTGCTGATTTACATAAGTTCAGCATTCACACATTTGTCCATGCACTCATTCACTCACTAATGCTATAATCAATGCACTCACCGACCATCCTACCACTGATTCGTGCTCACATTTAACCTGCCACACATACAAACTCTCCAACAACTAGAGAACCACCTGCATTAGAAAAGGCAAGACCCATTGGCTTTCCAGTACTTGTTTTGTATTCGGTCAGTCCGCCCATAGCTAGAAGTGGCTATGCGCATAGGTTTTTACAATAGCTAGCGTTCAGTGAAGAACCTCGCAGGATAAATGGCAAGTAATGCAGTGAATTCCACAGAAGTCTTCCTTTATTTGTTTTTAGGTCGAGGACGCAAGCGCTCTGACCTGTTGTAATCTATCTGTGGGCTTTTAACCACGTCCACCGGACGCCAATCACTATCACTTGTTCATGGGCTTGTCTTTCAAAAATCCTTTGTTATCATTGGTACATGCTTTACCTTTGTCCCTCCTTGGGGCGGTTTGGTTACCGCCTTGGACATCAACCCAGTTACATGGATAATTCCATGTTTGCCGATATATTTTACTGCGAAAACGTATTTTTCCTTTTGTGTCTCTCCTTCGCGGTCATGCTCATGGTGGCCATGGCGATTGGGATCGGCTCCCTTATGTCAACTGTTTTACTTTTCATTTTAAATTTATGTGGCAAGAAACGTCCAGTTAGGAATTTACAACACTAATAACTCTAACTTGGACAAACGTGAGGCCCCTTGCATTGCAAATGCTTGTTCTCTTCTTCCATCTTTCCCGTATGTGTCTTTTGCTCGCAGGAAAAGCTTGAGACAGAAAAATAAGTGCCAGCTCTAAAAAATAAGTGCTGGTGCCCGCCACGGGAAGCGGCTGAAATTAAGCACTGGACGACTCAAAACTGACACTATACAAAACCACAATCTCTCTCCAGCAGGTACATTAATCACCAGCGTTATCTTGGCAGTTTTATTGTTGCCTGAATACAAGGAACTCTGCAGTGCTTTTAAAACTGATGCACTGCTACAAATCTGCCCCCCTCTCGGGTACAACAGCGCCCTCCACCCTTTCAGCCTCCTGGGGAAACACTGGAAGAGCAAAGCTATTCTTTTATTTAGGACTTTTATGTCTTCCTTGATTTCTTCCTCTTTTTAGGGTCGAGCCTGTGTCGTATGCGCTCGCGCATGCGTATCGCTAGCGAGACGCTTTAGGTATTAGAAAAGGGCTCAGAGCCCCGTGGACTTCACGTCAGTGTCTTCAATTGGCAAGTTGGCTTGCTTTTCAGGTTTAAACAAAGGCCTCGGGTTCCCTTGTTGCGTTGCCAGTGGGATTGTTTAATGCTTGTGTTTTGCTCGTTTCTGCTGTTAGAACCCTGTATTCCTGGAATGACCGCATTTCCACTGGTGTGTTTGCAGTCAAAAGCTCTTTTATTCTCTGCATCGTTTCCACTTAAATCAAAAGTGCATTACCCTGATTTTTTAATTTTCCATGTTTCCTGTAAGTGTGTCAGTCACTCAGATGGTAAGTATTAATGGCTTCTATTTCAGCTTCTGTTTTCGCAGCGGGGGCGAGGGTCTACTCCCAGGATGATCCCAGCTGTGCTTGGGTCTGGGGTGAGAAATGCTATTTAGTGCTTTTACCAAACGCACAGCCCAGTGTCAATGGTATTGTATTACACAGGACAGCGCGTCTGACACGATGTGTGATCTTGGGAAGACGCCGAGTGCACCTCCATCTACTCACAGTGAAAGCTGTTTTCTGTCCCTTTACGCTGCTCTCCATCTACCTCTCTAGAAGGGAGATAGAAATATCCATCCAGCAGGTGACAGCAAATGATCAGACAGACACTCGGACAAGTGGGTGGAGACCGAGGTAGAGAGAGAGGAAGACTCAATGACAGATAGACAGACGAGAGCCGCAGGGCGCCTAGAAGGACAAATAAACAAAGACTTGTAAACTGCTCCTTCTCCATCTGTCTGTCTGTCCAGACCTCTAGAGTCTGTGTGTGTGTCGCTGTCGAGACACATTGTCTTCTTATCAATGGCTCTATTCACTTGTCTATCAGTTCATATCCTTTTCTCTAACTGATGTTCTACTTATAAAATAATGGATTCATCCCTCCACTCATCTGTTCATTTCGTTTGTCCGCCTGTCCGCCCCAACCATCCGTTCCCCTCTCCATTTCCAGACAGTTGTCCATCTACAAAAGTAATGACCACAAATATCCAACTCAACTTAGATAAATAAATATAATCCTCAGACACGGGTACAGCGCAGTGGATGCGCTTGTTGAGTCGCCTGTGATTGGACCTGGTCTTGTGGTGCCTCGAGGCCTCTGGGTGTTGTTTGAGCAGCCAAACCCTGGGATGGGCGTCCGTGTCCAATCACAAACTCGCGCTTTTAACACAAGGAATTTGCACTGTGGATATTTTTCAAACAAGAATATATCAAATTGCAGGGTCTGTAACAAACACCATGTTCCGCACTAAAAAGCTGCTTTTTATTATCTTGGCTATGGTACCTCGGAAGAGCTCCCTAACCCAGGGCTCACCACTGGTGTACCCATGATATTGACACTGGGGACAGTATGCCTGTGAAGAACAAGATTTACAGACTATCTGACAAGGTGAGAACCAGCATAAAAAAGGAAGTCTACAAAATGCTGAAGCTGGGGTAATTGTCCTCTCAAGTAGCCTTTGATCAAGCCCAGTGGTGCTGGTCCCCAAGGTTACCATCCAGGTACGATTCCTGAACTCTGATTATGTGTGGATTACCATGGGCTCAACTCAGTCATTCAGACTGATGCTCACCCAATCCCCTGAGCTGATGAGCTCCTTGATTGGTTAGGGACTGCTAAATTCCTCATCAGGTTTGATTCCACACCTGGGTACTGGCAGATCACCTTAACTGAGGGAGGCAAAGAGAGGTCTGAGTTTTCTACCACAGAAGGCCACTTCCAGTTTCAGGTGATGTCCTTATGGCTGACGAACACTCCTGACGCCTTCCAGAGGTTGGTCAACCAGGTTCTGGCTGGGTTGGAAAACTTGAGTGCTGCAAATCTAGACAACATTGCGGTCTTCAGTTCTAACTGGGGTAACTACCTGTGCCACCTTGGAGAAGTGCGTCAGGCTCTGTAGTGAGCATAATACAGGCCTGACTTTAAAGGCCAGTAATTGCCAGATAAGGCAGAGTTCTGTGGGGGCAAGGTACAGCTGCTTCAGGTCATAATTTTATCCATTCTGGCTTTGGGAATCCTCAAGACCCAGACAGAGGTAACGTCCTTCCTGGGCCTCACCAGATAATACAGGACATTTGTCAAGGGGAAGACACCATTGTTACTCCCTTGACAGAGCTGACTTCTAGGAAGCAGCCCAGGTTGGTGATCTGGACTGTGACGTGCTATAACGCTTTTGACACCCAAAAAATGTCATGTACTTGGCACCCATGCTCAAGGCCCCTGACTTTTCCAGAGAATTCACTGTGCATACAGATGCATCAGAGCATGGAATAGGGGTTGTGCTTTCCCAGCTCTATTATTAAATATTTTGGCCACGCTTTTTGTGACCCACAATATTTTTTTTCAATATTTTAGTTGCACACCACAGGAACATCATCAATAGTTATAAGTAAACTGAGGGCCTGATTTGGATATTGGTGGTCACGGTCCCGCCATCGGTTTTTTGACTGGAAACCCTCCCACACTATTTAGATGTCAGCGGGAGCATAGGCAAAAGACCACCGATGGCCCACTGTCACTGCTATGAATCTTCTCTCATGTTGACTGCGCCATAGGCAAAAGCAGCTGGTGGCGGGACTCCAGACCCTTTTACTGCCAAGTCAATCACGATGTGCAGTCCTGCTGATGCAACTGTGGCGGCTAAACCTCAACACCTGAGTTGGCAGATTGGCAGCTATGTAAACACAAAACTCACCCTTTGAACGCTTTCTCCATATATTGTCGCCATGAACCCACTGCTTTCAGTCCTCCTGTTGCTCCTAGGCCATGTCCAAGATGAAAATCAACTCTGTTGTCACCGGAACAGAAGGTAAGTCACGGGCATTCCTGTTACCCTCTGAGTTATAGCTGCATAGTAACACTCTGTAGGAAGTTGGCTCTGTATACACTATCTCAAAGTGAGAGATAGTGTGCACAGAGTCCAGGGGTTCCCCAAGAGGTTTGACAGGGGCAATAATAGATAATACTAATGCTCTGTTTGTGGTAGTGTGGTCAAGCAGTTAGGCTTATCAGAGGGTAGTTTTAAGCATTTGTTGTACACACAAAGGCAATAAATGCGAACACACACTCAGGGGGTCATTCTGACCCTGGCGGTCAAAGACCGCCAGGGCCGCGAATGACGGAAGCACCGCCAACAGGCTGGCGGTGCTTCCCTGCCCATTCTGTACCGCTGCGGTCAGAAATCCGGGTCCGGTGGTTTCCCGCCGGATTTACCCCGGCTGGGCGAATCCGCCATGGCGGCGAAGGATTCTGACCCCCTTACCGCCAGCCTGTTTCTGGCGGTTGTCACCGCCGGGAAGAGGCTGGCGGTAACGGGTGGGGGCCCCTGCACTGCCCATGCCACCGGCATGGGCAGTGCAGGGGCCCCCTATCAGGGCCCCAGCATGCTTTTCACTGTCTGCTTAGCAGACAGTGAAAAGCGCGACGGGTGCAACTGCACCCGTCGCACGCCTGCAACACCGCCGGCTCCATTCGGAGCCAGCTTCAGTGTTGCAGGCCTCTTTCCCGCTGGGCCGGCGGGCGCTACCTTGGGTAGCGCCCGCCGGCCCAGCGGGAAAGTTGGAATGGCACCAGCGGTCTTTTGACCGCGGTGCGGCCAAATGGCGGTTCCCGCCAGGCGGGCGGCGCCCGCCGCCCGCCGGGGTCAGAATGACCCCCTAAGTGACTTAACTCCAGGCCAATAGGTTTTTATATAGAAAAATATTATTTTCTTAATTTATTTTAGAACCACAAGAGTCAAATTGCAGGTAAGTACATTAAATGTAAGGTACTTTGCATAGGTAAAGATAGAACTTTGAATTAAAATAGTAATGTTCACAGATTGGCATAAAATGGCAATAAGCTATTTTAAAAGTGGACACTGCAAAATTCAACAGTTCTTGGGGGAGGTAAGTACTAGTTAGTTTTTGAGGTAAGTAGAGCACTTACAAGTTCAGTCTCCGGGGCATAGGCAGCCCACTGTTGGGGGGTTCAGGTTAACCCCAAACACCAGCACCAGCAATACAGGGCCAGTCAGGTGCAGAGGTCAAAGAGGGACAGAAATAACATAGACACCTATGGAGACTAGGGTGCTCTGGTTCCAGTCTGTTGGCAAGTAGCTCTCGGGGAGCAGACCAGGGGGTTTTGTAGAGCACTGGGGGGGGGGGTCCAAAACAGGCACACAAAATACACCCTCAGCGGCACAGGGGCGGCCGTGTACAGTGTGCAAACAAGGTGTCGAGTTTTGTATTGAAATTAATGGTGGGACTCGGGTCACTCTGACGATGCAGGCAGGGCACAGGGGGGCTTCTCGGGTTAGCCACCGACTGGGTAAAGGTGAGGGCTGCCTGCTGGTCACTGCTGCACTGGTAGTTGGTTCTTCACGGGCCTGGGGGCTGCAGGTGCAGTGCTTCTTCCAGGCATTGGGTTTCTTTTTTACTGGGCAGTCGCGTCAGGAGGTCCTCTGGGTTTTCTCTGCAGGCGTTGTCGTGGGGGTGCAGGGAGGTTGCATCAGGGTGGACACATCGTAGTAGTCACCTGGGGGTCCTCTCTATGGCTTTGGTTTCTCTGGACACAGGCTAGGGGGGTTGGGTGCAGAGTGTTGGGGACGCACGCTTCTGGAGTGAGGTGAGAGTCCCTTTAAAGATGGTTTCTTCTTGTTGCTTTAGACAGGGCCGCTGTCCACGGGAGTTCTTTGGTCCTTTGGATTTGCATGACAGTCCTCTGAGTCGGCAGAGGTCGCTGGGCCTGCAGGATGCATTGCTGGTGCAGGTTCTTTGAATCAGGAGACAGGCGGGTAGGGCTGGGGCCAGAGCAGTTGTCGTCTTCCTTCATCTCTGCAGGGTTTCCAGGTCAGCAGTCCTTCTTCTTGTTAGGTCATCAGGAATCTGATTTCCTGGCTTCAGGGTCGCCCTTAAGTACCAAATTTAGGGGTGTGTTAGAGCTGGAGGGCAGTAGCCAATGGCTACTGTCCCTGAGGGTGGCTACACCCTCCTTGTGCCTCCTCCCGTTGGGGAGGGGGGAACATCCCTATTCCTATTGAGCTAAATCCTCCAAAACAAGATGGATGATTTTCCAAGGAGGGGGTCACTTCAGCTCTGGTCACCTTAGGGGTGGACCTGGCTGAGGGGTGACTCCTCCTTGTTTTTCTCATTATCTCCCCTGGACTTGTCGCCAAAGTGGGGGCTTGTCCAGGAGGCGGGCATCTCTACTAGCTGAAGTGCCCTGGGGCATTGTAACAGGAAGCCTGAGCCTTTGAGGCTGACTGCTAGGTGTTACAGTTCCTGCAGGGGGAGGTGTGAAGCACGTACACCCAGTGTAGGCTTTGTTTCTGGCCTCAGAGAGCACAAAGGCTCTCACCACAGGGGGCCAGAAACTCGTCTCTCAGCAGCAGGCTGGCACAGACCAGTCAGTCCTGCACTGAAGTATTGGGTAAAATACAGGGGGCATCTCTAATGTGCCCTCCGTGCGCAATTGTTAATAAATCCAACACTGGCATCAGTGTGGGTTTATTATTCTGAGAATTTTGATACCAAACTTCCCAGTGTTCAGTGTAGCCATTATGGAACTGTGGAGTTTGTTTTGATAAACTCCCAGACCATATACTTAATATGGCCACACTGTACTTGCAATGTTTAAGAATGGACTGCATGAGCAATATGCCCCTACAGTGTCTATGCCCTCACCTGTAGTATAGTGCACCCTGCCTTAGGGCTTTAAGGCCTGCTACAGGGGTGACTTATCTATGCCACAGGCAGTGTTTTGGGGGCATGGCACCTGAGGGGGATGCCATGTCGACTTTGCCTTTTTCTCCCCACCAACACACACAGGGCCTGATTTATACATTTTTAGCGCTGCATATGCGGCATTTTTTTACGCAAAAGCAGCGCAAACGTACAAATTATAATTGAGTTTTGTAAGTTTGCCCCACTTTTGCGTCAAAAAATGACGCAAATGTGGCACTAAGAAAGTATAAATCAGACCCACAATCTGCAATGGCAGTGTGCATGTGTTAGGTGAGGAGTCCCTTAGGGTGGAACAACACATGCTGCAGCCCTTAGAGGCCTTCCCTGGTCACAGGGCCCTTTGTACCACTGGTACCTTTTACAAGGGACTTATCTGGGTGCCAGGGGTATGCCAATTGTGGGAACAATGGTACATTTTTAGTGAAAGAACACTGGTGCTAGGGCCTGGTTAGCAGGGTCCCAGCACACTTCTCAGTCAAGTCAGCATCAATATCAGTCAAAAAGTGGGGGGTAACTATAACAAGGAGCCATTTTCCTACACACTCGACTTGTACATGGCTCAATAATTTGAGTAAAGATCACCATACTGTTGCACAGTGCTGAAGTGTATAATGTTGAAGCCTGAAAATGTATCAAAACAGGCCTCGAGATATAAGTAGCACACACAAATTTTGCACGCACTGCCTAAATGGCAAGGGATACCTACACAAAAGGTCTCAACAATCACAAATAGAAATGTGTCCATAAAGGTGTGTGCAAGAGTGTACCCATTGTTGCAAATGGCCTCTCTGCAGGGTCACCCCCAAACCTTTTGTCTTTTTCTGACCTCATTTTTGCTGGCTTTAGGACTCTGGACACTTTACCACTGCTAACTAGTGCTAAAGTGCATGTGCTCTCTCCCTAAAACCATGGTAAAAAGAATGGCTCATACCCAATTGGCATACTTAATTTACTTGTAAGTCCCTGGTAAACTGCACTACCTGTGCCTAGGGCATGTAAAATAAATGCTACTAGGGGCTTACAGCACTGATTGTGCCACCCACATAAGTAGCCCCTTAACCATGTCTCAGGCATGCCATTGCAAGGCCTGTATGTGCAGTTTCACTGCCACTTCTACTTGGCATTCAGAAGTACTTTCCAAGCCTTAAGCTCCCCCTTTTCTACATATAATTCACCCCTAAGGTAGGCCCTAGGAAACCCATAGAGCAGGGTGCTATGAAGGTAAAAGTTAGGACATGTACATGTGTGGTTTATATGACCTGGTAGGGGAAACCTCCTAAATTGGTTTTCCACTACTATGAGGCCTGCTCATTTCATAGGATAGCATTAGGGATACCCTCATATAATGTTTGAGTGGTAGATTTGTATCTGAAAGGGGTAACCACGTCATATTTAGTATTGCCAGAATGGTAATAGAAAATCGTGCTTATTGGTAAGGTTGGATTTAATATTACTAATCTCCAATACACATCTGGGCTGGGCTGGTTGACAGCTCCCTTGTACATTCCCCCAGACAACCACAAAGACAGGATACTCAGTCACACCTGCACTCCTCTGCATACTGAATGGGACTTCCTGGGCTGGAAGGGTGGAGAGGCCTGACGCGTACATTTTGAAGGCTAGTAGGCTGCCCTCACACAATGGTCTGCCAAACCCCCTACTGGGACCCTGGCAGACAGGATTGTACTGAAAGGGTAACTTGTGTACTTCAAAACCACTCTTTGAAGTATCCCCCAATTCAAAGGCATCTTTGGGTATATAAACTGGGTCTCTGACCCTACCAACTCAGACACTTCTGGACCTGGACCTGCAACCTGTCAAGAAGAACTCCCTGGCTGCCCAAAGGACTCACCTGGACTGCTTTGCTGTGAAGGACTGCTGCCTTGCTGGTCCCTGACTTTGCAGAGAAGTGCTCTCCAAGGGCTTGGATTGAGCTTGTCTTCTGTTTCTGAAGTCTCAGTGCCAAAAAGACTTCACCTGTTCAAGGAAACTCCTTGTGCACTGAAAATCGACAGTCAGCCTGCTGGAAACGATGCACAGCCTGCCCTGCGATGAAAAAATCACTGCACAGCTGAACCGGAACGACGACGCCCGCCTTCCCGAGTGAAGTTTGATGCAGTGCCTGGGTTGGGACTGGAAATTCATTGCACAGCCCTACCGTATTGACGCACAGCTGAACCAGAATGACACAGCCCGACTTCCTGAGCGAAGGATCGACACAGTGCCTGCCGTGCAACAGAAAATTCGATGCATCGCCTACCTGATCGACATAACACCTGTGACTTCTTCCTGCACACCCAGGATTTCCACACATCGTCCCTCGGTGTCAAAAGACTCCAGCATCGCAGTGAGGAACCAAGACTGCGTGCCGGAAATTGACACAAAGCCCCTAGCAGTGTGGAAAGAAACAACGCATTGTCTCTGCTGTGCCGGAAAATCTGATGCATGCCCTATTTTTCCATGCATCTCCTCCTCTGCGTTCTTCGTGCAAGATCATTTTGACACAAACCAGGTACTTTGTGCACACAAGAGACAAGTGTTGATTTCTAAGGTTCAAGACTCTTTTTGATCTTGCAAAAGTGATATTTCAATTTGTGCTTATTCAGACTTCATTGTTTTGACCCTAATTTAACCAGATAAATATCATATAGTTTTCTAAACCTGTGTGGTGTATTTTTGTGGTGCTTTCATTGTGCTAATGTATGATTTATTGCACAAATACTATGCACATTGCCTTCTAAGTTAAGCCTGACTGGGCACAGGATAATTTGGATTGTGTGTGATTTACCCTGACTAGGATTGTGGTCCCTATTTGGGCAAGGGTGTATACCTCTGCCAACTAGAGACCCCATTTCTAACAAGTATCAACTGAAACAATATCCCCAATTTAAACCAAACAATCGCATAACAGGGTAGCAATTACACTACATTATGCTACAGGTACACAGAATGTAACACACTATTCACTGGTGACCTGCAAAACAGGTCAGAGATGTATGAAGGTCACATGTCCCCTTGGTGTGTGCAATATACCACAAACATAGGATCACATTCAACTGTAATGTGTGAGGTCATCTGTGTAATACATGTCTGCATATTATTGGCATATTATTGACACCTCATGTCAAAATTAACAGTGCATTCTCCACTCACCAAAACAGAAAAATATCATTGTGGTGTAAGTATCCAGTAATATTAATGCTTGAACCAAAGTTAATATGTCCATCACTAATGTACAACACTAAACATACAAGTGTCACAAATGAGAGTAAGTGCAAAGCTCACATATATGCAGAAATAACATCATCAGCCAACAATTAGTAACAGTTGAATAATAAAGCCAGGGCAAAGGTATTCTCAAAATAAAATACTTTATATAATGATGAGTTTACTCACTCAATAATAAATATCATAACTCCATCATAATTAGAACAGTAATGTCTCAGCCTATGTGGGCCACAATGGCTTTCAGGCCCGTCATTTGTCTCCTAAATTCACTTCCAGAGTAAACCTCCTCTGGAAGGGGCATTTATGGGGCAGAGAACAGGCACCTCAATGATGTCACTAGGGGCAGGGTCCTTGGTTTTGGGAGGGGTGGCTTTTGTAGGGATTTGTAAGAGGTCAGGGCCATGGCAAAAAGTAGGCTTTCCCTAGGAAACTGGCTAGGGTGTTCGGTAGGGACTTAGGTTTGGGAGGTAGAGGGAGTGACTGTGTCTGCTGTCCATGTGTCTGTTGAAGGTGTGGGTGCTTGAGGGACTGTTGTATGTGTTTTTGCATTTTACTGATTGTTGGGTGGGTGAGTGTGGGCGTTTGTGTTGAGTATGAGTGTGTAGATATGTCTGTTATGACAGTTGTGTTTGTTGCTGTGGTGTCTGTGGGTGCGCTGGCGCATGCATGTGTGGTGGTGGGTGTGATGACTGGGGTGTGTTTGTGGTGTGTGTGGGTGTTGCTGTAGTGGTGGGTGTTGTGTCTGTGGTTGTGGTGGTGGGTGCTTGTGTAGTGGTGGGTGTACTGACAGGTGGTGTGACTGTGGTTGTGGTGAGTGTGGTGTCTGCATGTGTGTGTGTCTATGTTTTTTGATGTTCTGGCCAGCTAGCTCCTGAATGGCATTCAATAGAGCAGTCTGGCCTACAGCAATCGTTCTTAAAAGATCAACTGCCTCCTCAGTGAGCGCAGCCCTGGACATTGGGGCAGGGGCAGAGGTACCTGCAGCAAAGGTGACGCTGCCCCTGTTAGGGGCTGCTACAGCTAAGTTGGGGAAGGGGCAGGAGTGACGGTGGAGATTGGAGTGCAGGGGGTGTCCAAAGACACAGGTGTCACAGACTCCCCAGGGTCCATCCCCACTAGGAACCGGTCTTCATTGGAGGCCTCCGAGGAAGATGTTGAGTCACTGGTGGCCTATGTGCCAGTCCCCTCACCCCCCCATGCCGCTGGCTCCCTCAGTGTCTGTGGTGTCCACTCCTGATCCCCAGTGGTCAGCCTCATCCCCACTGATGTGGCTACTGTCATCTTTGCCTTGCCCAGTTGCTGAAAAAAAAGATACAACATTTATAGTGTGTCTGTCAGATGCAATTGGACAGCAATGTGCATCACACAACATTTGCAACAAGTTCAGTTATCCCCCAACTCAGCTCCCATATCTTGCATGCCTTTGTCGCTTATACACTTATATTTCACTCCATAACAGAGGGTTACAACAGCATGAGTAAACACATTGGCCTGGCTACATCTTTGACCCACTGCAGAACAGAGCTAAAATTGGTTCCCTTCTAAATCTAAGATTTTTGGATGGAAATGTTAGGGTTTGTACACAGCAAAGAGCATGTCCCGTCTCACTGCACTAGTGGGTTCTGTAATAGCTCCCTTTTAAACTTACTATTGAAAGCCTTTCTTGTTATCTCACCTTCCCCCCCCCCCCTAGGCTTCTGTGTATGTTGTTTAATGTGCTGTTTTGTTTACACATTGGGCCTTACTTTTACCAAGGCTTCTTTAAAATACTCCTCCCTAGGCCATGTGTTAATCCAACTCATTTGTATAATAACTGAAACTCTGCACACCTTTCAAGAACATGTGCAGCATGTGAGGACCACACCCAGCTCTTCAAACCACACCCAGCCCTGTCTATAAAAGGCATCCCCCGAGCCTCACCCAGTGCTTGTGCTCGTCTACCTCCCGTTTACCTGAGAACAGATCCCTCGGCGCTGGCACTCCTGCTCTTTACAGACTTTCATTGACTTCAATGGGCGCAGCTTCTGGCTCTTCCTTCTTCCGGTTTCCGGTTCCTCCTTGCTTCAGCCTCTCTCCTATGAGTAACCTGCAAAAGAGAAAGAAGACAAGGTTAGACTGATCAGTATCTCTTGCCAGCAACAAGTAAGTGCAAAACCTTTTATTACCTGAAAGAACTTTGACAACAATTTCTGGATTCGTGTATAGACAATTTGAAACGAAATACCTTCCACGAACATTGTGATTCAAACTCTTTGTTACAAGAATATTTTGCAGAACTTTGTGAAGCAAACATTGTTTTTTCTCATGGAACTTTTAAGAATCGAACAGTGGAAACCATTAACAGCAAGGCAAACAGTAAATCAAGGACTTGCACAAATTACATGCTGTATTTTGATGTAAAAGTACAGTATTTGTTTTATAAAAGATTCTGGAAATATGGGAAAAGTGAGTCTGCTATTGGGAATTTAGGCTTTAGTTATATTATGATGAATGTTTGATATTGGTAATTCTGATAACGGTATTTGTTTAATGTTTTAGAAGCTTTACAGTAATAGAAAACACATCCCAGAGCAGTAACACATTCCAAACCTGGAAACTAGAGACCAGGATCCAAGAGGTACTTTTAGAAGAGAATTTCTAATAATTAAAGGGATAGTCAGGAACCCATTTAGGAATAGGTTGCACTTATCTGTTCTTTGTTTATGTTTCATTAGGCACCAGTTTCTACAGAAGTCAGAAAGGGCCGCAGATTTGTGCAGCACTTCAACAGTGGAAACGCAAGAACGGTGTTGTCTCTCTTTTTTATTTTATCCACTTCCCCCCTTCCCTTGAGCTTCTGTTCTTAGTGCACTGTTTTAAAAACTAGTGTGCTGGAACAAGCAGTTTCAGGGTGGGGTCGGATTGTCTTCAACTTCCATCAGAACTGAACAAGAACTCAGGTGAGCTGGGCTTTGACAGGAAATTGTCTGCCCAAATGAGGCACCATAACATCTATGTGATGTTACCTTCCACATGCAAATGTCCCTTTCAGTATCACATTGCTCCTCAAACATCAATTTCTACTCTGGGCAGGACTAAGGACACCAATATATTGCCTGTGTGACACACAACTCTCTCACCAATGTCAACACATTTCGGTCTGTTGCTTACAATACAGTTTGGCATAGAAATTCATGTTAAAAATCACAGACTCACACTATCATAGCACAGACTTAGCAATGTCAAGTCTGATATATCAGCTGCTTCATAATTGTTTAGTTTGCCACAGTCAGCAGAAATGAAGCCTACATTCACTATAGACATTTGTGACATATCATCACATGTAACCCAATCATGACCTGAGGCATGTTTTGGGAAACTGTCTCTCATCTCATTGTGAAAATGCTGGCAATCCCATTGTTTGCATACAGCCATGTATCTTCCCACAACAGTAATTGCCTTGTGAGGAGGAATCTAGTGGCATGTTACAGCACAAAGCAATACACCACGCACAGCATCAGACACAGTCTGATCAACTTACATCTCCAGAAATCATAATGGGTTCAGGATGTGTGTCTTCTTCAAAGTTGATGGCATACAACATAGCCGGAAAGTAAAGAGGTTAAACCACAACAATATCAACAATGACTTACCCCCATGTTGCTGCTGTTGGGAGCTCTACAGCCCATCAAGCTCGGTGAAGCTGCAGCAAGGATGCAGGCCAAGGGGGGAGGCGGGGGTCAGGGTGTGGCACACCCACCTGGATCGATGGGAGGACTACCTGACTTGGCTCTTGGCTGATTTTCTGGTAGCCTGATGCTCACGCTCCCACCTCTTCCAGCAGTGCAGGCTATTGCTCTTGTGGACCCCCACAGTCCACATCGTCTTGGCGATGGCCTTCCAGATTTCTCGCCTCTGATGGATCGTTGACTTGTATAGATGACAGAAAAGAACAGGAAACGACAATTCATTGTCACTGTGGGGCAGTACCCCTATGACATTACATTTTATAAACTCACATGTACATTTACAAAACAGTTACTACATTTCTTTCCATAAAACTGTCATAGGCAGAGAAGGAATACAGATTTCCAGGGATCTCATGTGCACCGTCAATCCTTGCTAGCTTATCATGTTACTGAATCAGGTCTATCACATCATCTTGGCCAAAACTATGCAACCAATCCGGTTGTGAGAGCCACCCCAGATCACCCACGATCATTGTGAACTACTGAAGGCCAAACCACCTCTACAATCCTTGCACATTATCATATACACAGCTACAATGGTTTCCTGCCTAAACTCCCAAGAGTCAGAACCCATGGTCTGCATACCCCTGGCCTGCATCACATACAGTGACTGAGGAAAAAATATGAGTGCTACTATGTGTCAATGAGAGCAGGGATTTGTAGGTTGTTTGAACAAGTGTGATTTCTAATGGAACAGTCTGGGATGGATGATGGTGAGCCAGTGTCATCTGAAATTACTGCACCTAAAAGGAGTCTACCTATATGTGGCTCCATGACAGGTGTAAACCATACAGAGCAAGCTGATACACAATCTGTGCTGGAATCCCATGTGACAGGACAGCATCAGTGTAGGAAAGTACCATCTTGCCTGGCATGTTACCCCCATATTTCACTGTACATATGTTGTTGTAGTCTATGTGTCACTGGGACCCTGCCAGGCAGGGCCCCAGTGCTCATAAGTATGTGCCCTGTATGTGTTCACTGTGTGATGCCTAACTGTCTCACCGAGGTTCTGCTAACCAGAACCTCAGTGGTTATGCTCTCTCTGCTTTCCAAATTTGTCACTAACAGGCTAGTCACTAAATTTACCAATTCACATTGGCATACTGGTACACCCATATAATTCCCTACTATATGGTACTGAGGTACCCAGGGTATTGGGGTTCCAGGAGATCCCTATGGGCTGCAGCATTTCTTTTGCCACCCATAGGGAGCTCTGACAATTCTTACACAGGCCTGCCAGTGCAGCCTGAGTTAAATAACGTCCACGTTATTTCACAGCCATTTACCACAGCACTAAAGTAACTTATAAGTCACCTATATGTCTAACCTTCACCTGGTAAAGGTTAGGTGCAAAGTTACTTAGTGTGTGGGCATCCTGGCACTAGCCAAGGTGCCCCCACATTGTTCAGGACAAATTACCCGGACTTTGTGAGTGCGGGGACACCATTACACGCGTGCACTGTACATAGGTCACTACATTTGCAGCTGCTCCGGCTCCTGTGCACTCTTCCAGGATTTCCTTCATGTACAGCCAAGCCTGGGTCCCCGACACTCTAACCTGCAGTGCACAACCTTCTGAGTTGTCCTCCGGCGTCGTGGGACTCCCTTTTGTGACTTTGCATGGACTCCGGTTCACTCTTCTTCCAAGTGCCTGTTCAGGTACTCCTGCGGGTGCTGCCTGCTTCTGTGAGGGCTCCCTGACTTGCTGGGCGCCCCCTCTGTCTCCTCCTCTAAGTGGCAACATCCAGGTCCCTCCTGGGCCACAGCAGTACCCAAAAACCTCTACCGCAACCTTTGCAGCTAGCAAGGTTTGTTTGTGGTCTTTCTGCATGGGAACATGTCTGCAAGCTTCATCGCAATGTGGGACATCTGCCTTCCAAAGGAGAAGTCCCTAGCTCTCTCCTTTCTTGCAGAACTCCAAGCTTCTTCCAACAGGTGGCAGCTTCCTTGCACCCTCAGCTGGCATTTCCTGGGCTCCTGCCTACTCTCGACACTGTCGCGACTATAGGACTTAGTCCCCTTGTCTTACAGGTACTCAGGTCCGGAAATCCACCGTTGTTGCATTGCTGGTGTTTGTTCTTCCTGCAGAATCCCCCTATCACAACTTCTGTGCTCTAGGGGGGTGGTAGGTACACTTCACACCTACCTTTCAGGGTCTTTGGGTGGGCTATTTTTCTAACCCTCACTGTTTTCTTACAGTCCCTGCGACCCTCTACAGGCTCACATAGGTTTGGGGTCCATTCGTGGTTCGCATTCCACTTTTGGAGCATATGGTTTGTGTTGCCCCTATACCTATGTGCTCCTATTGCAATCTATTGTAATTCTACACTGTTTGCATTACTTTTCTTGCTATTACTTACCTAATTTTGTTTTGTGTACATATATCTTGTGTATATAACTTATCCTCATACTGAGGGTACTCACTGAGATACTTTTGGCATATTGTCATAAAAATAAAGTACTTTTATTTTTAGTAATTCTGTGTACTGTGTTTTCTTATGATATTGTGAATATGACACCAGCAGTATAGTAGAAGCTTTACATGTATCCTAGTTCAGCCTAAGCTGCTTTGCCATAGCTACCTTCTATCAGCCTAAGCTGCTAGAAACACCCCTTCTACAATAATAAGGGATAACTGGACCTGGCACAAGGTGTAAGTACCTCTGGTAACCACTACAAGCCAGGCCAGCCTCCTACATTGGTTGTGCAGCGGTGGGATAAGTACTTGTAACTACTTACCACTTTGTCATTGTGCACTTTTCATAAGAGAATAATATACAAAACAGTTAAGTGTATGTACACCTAACCAAAGAGTTTTTCTTTTCTTCTCTCAAACGTTTTACAAAGTGCTGAAAAGTATTCTAAAAACTTCTAAAAGTTTTCTAAAAGTTAGAAAAAGTTTTTTCTCTGTTCTTTAAAAAGTTCTGAAACTTTTGCTTCCTTCTCACTGTCTCTAAACCTTTTACTATCATGTCTGTAGAAGACTCTACTCTTAAAATGGTCAATACTACTTATGACAATTTGAATTACAAGAGCCTAATGAGTCTCTGCTTAGATAGAGGTTTAGTGATAGGAAAGAACCCTACAAAAGAGTTTCTATTTAACATGCTTATTGTGAATGATGAGTCCCAAGCAGGCACTTCAAATGAGAGGTTAATAGAAGGTTCCCATTCTGACTCAGGGGATCTCCTTGAGGGAGGTAGGGAGGGTTCTGTACCAGATATGCCCCCTAGCAGGACACCTAGTAATGTTGGTAGTAAAGGAGGTTCCCATCATAGTAGGGCAGTCTTTCTTCCTGGAGGCCATGTTATTAGGGTTCAGTCAGTTAGGGACAGATCCCCCTCTGTTGTTTCCAATTTATCTTCTGTGTCCAAGCATTCACAACCCACCCACCCTGAAGACAACATGTTAGAAAGGGAACTCAAAAAGTTGAGGGTTGAAGAGACCAGACTGAAGCTTAAACAGCAACAGCAACAGCTGGCCTTAGATAGGGAATCCCTAGACCTAGAGAAGGAGAGACAGAGATTGTTGTCAGGACCACATGGTGGCAGCAGTAGTATTCCTGATAGTAATCCTGTGAGAGAGCATGATTCCAGGGATCTGCACAAGATAGTTCCCCTTTACAAGGAGGGGGATGACATTAACAAGTGGTTTGCTGCAATTGAGAGGGCCTGTATGGGACAGGAGGTCCCTCAAAGGCAGTGGGCTGCTATATTGTGGCTATCTTTCACTCGAAAGGGTAGGGATAGGCTCCTTACTGTAAGAGAAAGTGATGCTAACAATTTAGTAGTTTTGAAGGATGCACTCTTGGATGGATTTGGCTTAACCACTGAACAATACAGGATTAAGTTCAGAGACACCAGAAAAGAGTCCTCACAAGACTGGATAGACTTTGTTGACTGTTCAGTGAAGGCCTTGGAGGGGTGGTTACATGGCAGTAATGTTTCGGACTATGAAAGCCTGTATAATCTTATTCTGAGAGAGCATATTCTGAATAACTGTGTGTCTGACTTGTTACACCAATATCTAGTGGACTCAGATCTGAACTATCCCCAAGAATTGGGAAAGAAGGCAGACAAATGGGTCAGAACAAGAGTGAACAGAAAAGGTCATACAGGGGGTGACAAGGATGGCAAGAAGAAGGATGGTAAGTCTTCTGACAAAGGTGGGGACAAAAATAAAACTGAGTCTTCATAAGGCCCACAAAAATCCTCTGGTGGGGGTGGTGGGTCCAAATCCTCTTCCAATAATCAACCTAAAAAGCCTTGGTGTTATTTGTGTAAAGTCAAGGGCAATTGGACAACTGATGCCAGTTGTCCAAAGAAAAGCGCCAAACCTCCCACTACCACAACCCCTACTGCAAATTCTAGTGCCCCTGGTGGTGGTGGGAGCAAACCTACTAATAGGGAATCCAAGGAAGGAGTTGGGCTTACTTTTGGTAATTTAGTTGGGGTTGGTCTTGTTAGGGAGACCACAGAGGCTGTGTCAGTCTCTGAATGTGCCATTGATTTGGCCACCTTGGTTGCTTTTCCCCTTAATATGGACAAGTACAAGCAACTTCCCCTAATAAATGGTGTTGAGGTTCAGGCCTACAGGGACACAGGTGCCAGTGTTACCATGGTGATAGAGAAACTGGTACACCCTGAACAACACCTACTTGGTCACCAGTACCAAGTGACAGACGCTCATAACAACACTCTTAGCCACCCCATGGCTGTTGTGAATCTCAACTGGGGGGGGGTTACTGGTCCATAGAAAGTTGTGGTTGCTTCAGATTTACCTGTAGACTGTCTACTAGGAAATGATTTAGAGACATCCGCTTGGGCATAAGTGGAGTTGGAGGCTCATGTAGCAATGCTGGGCATTCCTGGCATATTTTTGCTTTAACCAGGGCTCAGACCAAAAAGCAAAAAGGACAGGGTGACTTGGATCCTGGAACAATGGACCAAGTGCTCCCTAAAGCTAGGGGAAGCACGGGTAAATCCTTACCCACTATCCCCCCCTCTACAGATGATTCCCCTTCTGAGGAAGAAGAATTTCCTCCCTGTGCAGAACCTTCACCAGATGAGCTGGCAGCAGACACTGCTGAGCTTTTGGGTGGAGGGGGGCCTGCCAGGGAAGAGCTGAGTGTGGCACAGCAAACCTGTCCCACATTAGAGGGTCTCGGACAGCAAGCTGTCAAACAGCAAAATGGGGATGTCAGTGACTCACATAGAGTTTACTGGGAGGACAACCTCTTGTACACTGAGGCAAGAGACCCAAAACCTGGGGCAGCCAGGAGATTGGTCATTCCCCTGCAGTGCAGAGAGTTCCTCCTAACTCTTGCATATGACATTCCATTGGATGGGCATTTGGGCCAGATCAAAACATGGGAAAGGCTCGTCCCCCTGTTTCACTGGCCTAGGATATCAGAGGACACAAAAGATTTTTGCAAGTCTTGTGTGACCTGCCAAGCCAGTGGCAAGACTGGTGGCACACCAAAGGCTCCCCTTATTCCACTACCTGTGGTTGGGGTCCCCTTTGAAATGGTAGGGGTTGACATAACTGGCCCCCTTGACCCTCCTCCTGCTTCAGGCAATAGGTTAATCTTGGTGGTTGTGGACCATGCCACAAGATATCCTGAAGCAATTCCTTTAAGGACCACTACAGCTCCTGCAGTGGCAAAGGCCCTCCTGGGAATCTTTTCCGGGGTGGGTTTCCCAAAAGAGGTTGTATCAGACAGGGGTAGCAACTTTATGTCTGCATACTTGAAAGCTATGTGGAAGGAATGTGGTGTAACCTACAAATTCACCACTCCTTATCATCCATATACTAATGGACTGGTAGAGAGGTTTAATAAAACTCACAAAGGTATGATACTGGGACTCCCTGAAAAACTCAGGAGGAGTTAGGATGTCCTGTTACCTTGCCTCCTTTTTGCTTAGAGGGAGGTACCCCAGAAAAGAGTGGGCTTCAGCCCCTTTGAACTCCTCTTTGGACACCCTGTAAGAGGTCCACTAACACTTGTCAAGGAGGGTTGGGAACAACCTTTAAAAGCTCCCAAACAGGACATAATGGACTATGTACTTGAACTAAGATCCAAAATGGCTGAGTACATGAAAAATGCCAGTAAAAACCTTCAGGCCAGCCAAGAGCTACAGAAGCAATGGCATGACCAAAAGGCTGTTCTGATCTAGTACCAACCAGGACAGAAGGTGTGGGTATTGGAGCCTGTGGCCCCAAGAGCACTCCAGGACAAATGTAGTGGACCCCATCTAATTGTTGAGAAAAAGGGTGAGGTTACCTATTTGGTAGACCTGGGCACTGCCAGGAGTCCCATTAGAGGGATTCGTGTCAACCGCCTAAAACCCTACTATGAGAGGGCTGATCTCACCCTGCTCATGGCAACAGATGAGGGACAGGAAGAAGAGAGTGACCCTCTCCCTGATCTCTTTTCCACCACTGAAAATGATGCTTTAGTGGAGGGAGTAGTTTTGGCAGACTGTTTGACTGCAGAACAGAAAGACAACTGCATAAATCTCCTTGGACAATTTTCTAAACTCTTTTCAAATGTGCCAGGCACCACATCTTGGTGTGAACACACAATTGATACTGGAGACAGCTTGCCTGTCAAAAGTAAAATCTATAGGCAGCCTGACCATGTCAGGGACTGCATAAAACAAGAGGTTCAGAAAATGCTTGATCTGGGAGTGGTTGAACATTCTGAAAGCCAATGTGGTGCTTGTACCAAAGCCTCAATCAAAAGATGGAAAAAGGGAGATGAGGTTTTGTGTAGACTACAGAGGTCTCAATCAGGTAACAAAAACTGATGCTCACCCTATACCCTGGGAGGATGAGCTCATTGATACACTGGCATCTGCCAAGTATCTAAGCACCTTTGATTTGACTGACTGCAGGGTATTGGCAGATCAAATTGGCTGAGGATGCTAAACCTAAAACTGCATTTTCAACTATAGGAGGGCAACTATAGGAGGGCACTACCAATTTTCAGTGATGCCCTTTGGTTTGAAGAATGCACCTGCCACTTTTAGGAGGTTGGTGAACACAGTCCTGCAAGGGTTGGAGGCTTTTAGTGTAGCATATCTAGATGATATAGCTGTCTTTAGCTCCACCTGGGATGAGCACCTGGTCCACCTTTGGAAGGTTTTGGAGGCCCTGCAAAAGGCAGGCCTCATTATCAAGGCCTCAAAGTGCCAGATAGGGCAGGGAAAGATGGTTTATCTGGGACACCTGGTAGGTGGAGAACAGATTGCACCACTGCAGGGGAAAATCCAGACAATCATGGATTGGGTTCCCCCTACAACTCAGACCCAGGTGAGAGCCTTCCTAGGCCTCACTGGGTATTACAGGAGATTCATTAAAAACTATGGCTCCATACCAGCCCCTCTTAATGATCTCACTAGTAAGAAGATGCCTAAAAAGGTATTGTGGACAGCTAGCTGTCAGAAAGCTTTTTTGGAGCTCAAACAGGCCATGTGCTCAGCACATGTCCTAAAAATCCCATGTTACTCCGAGATATTCATTGTTCAAACTGATGCATCTGAATTAGGGGTGGGGGCAGTCTTATCACAACTGAATTCTGAGGGCCAGGATCAACCAGTTGCTTTTATCAGCAGAAGGTTGACCCCTAGAGAAAAGCGTTGGTCTGCCATAGAGAGGGAGGCACTGAAAAAGTTGAGGCCATACCTGTTTGGCACTCACTTTATTGTATAGACAGACCACAAACCTCTACTTTAGCTAAAACAAATTAAAGGTGAAAATCCTAAATTGTTGAGGTGGTCCATATCTCTACAGGGAATGGACTATACAGTGGAACATAGACTTGGGAGTACCCACTCTAATGCAGGTGGACTATCCAGATATTTCCACTTAGACAATGAAGCGTCATCAGGTCATGGCTAGTCTTATTGTCCTTCGTTTGGGGGGGGTTGTGTAGGAAAGTACCATCTTGCCTAGCATGTTACCCCCATATTTCACTGTATATATGTTGTTGTAGTCTATGTGTCACTGGGACCCTGCCAGGCAGGGCGCCCGTGCTCATAAGTATGTGCCCTGTAGGTGTTCCCTGTGTGATGCCTAACTGTCTCACTGAAGCTCTGCTAACCAGAACCTCAGTGGTTATGCTCTCTCTACTGGAACACCCTTGTAATTCCCTAGTATATGGTACTGAGGTACCCAGGGTATTGGGGACTGCTGTGCTCAGATTTCTTGAATGCCTGTTCAAGTGCTTCTGCTGGCGCTGCCTGCTTCTGTATGGGCTCTGTGCTGCTGAGCACCCCCTCTGTCTCCTCCTCCAAGGGGCGACCTCCTGGTCCTTCCTAGGCCCGGGCAGCACCCATTTTCTTTAACCATGACTCTTGCAGCTAGCAAGGCTTGTTTGCGGTCTTTCTGTGTGGAAACAACTCTGAGTCCTCGAGCACGCCATGGGACATCTTCTGTGCAAAGGAGAAGTTCCTGGCACCTTCCGTTGTTGCAGAATCTTCAGCTTCTTCCACCAGGAGGGAGCCCTTTTGCACCTTCTTCCGGGGTTTAGTGGGCTCCTGCCCCCCGGACACTTGTGTGACTCATGGACTTGGTCCCCTTTCTTTACAGGTCCTCAGGTCCAGGAATCCGTCTTCAGTATTTTGCAGTCAGTTGTTGAATTTGCAGAATCCCCTATCTTGACTTTACTGTCTTTCTGGGGTAGTAGGGTAACTTTACTCCTACTTTTCAGGGTCTTGGAGTAGGGTACATTGGACACCCTTAGTGTTTTCTTAAACTCCTATCGACCCTCTACACACTACACTAGGCCTGGGGTCCATTTGTGGTTCATATTCCACTTTTGGAGTATATGGTTTGTGTTGCCCCTAGGCCTATTGTCTCCTATTGCATCCTATTGTATTTTACAGTGTTTGCACTACTTTTCTAACTGTTTACTTACCTGATTTTGGTTTGTGTGTATATTTTGTGTATATTAATTACCTCCTACGGGAGTATAACCTCTGAGATACTTTTGGCATATTGTCACTAGAATAAAGTACCTTTATTTTTAGTAACTCTGAGTATTGTGTTTCTTACGATATAGTGCTATATGATGTAAGTGGTATAGTAGGAGCTTTGTATGTCTCCTAGTTCAGCTTAGCTGCTCTGCTATAGGTACCTCTATCAGCCTAAGCTGCTAGAACACTACTAATCTACTAATAAGGGATAACTGGACCTGGCACAAGGTGTAAGTGCCCTCAGGTACCCACTATAGGCCAGGCCAGCCTCCTACACCCCCCCCCCAGTCGGGACCAGGTGGCAGCAGTATTCGCCATCACCTGCTCCACTGGGAATCCATCACTACGGACAGGTGGGTTTTGCAGATTGTTCGAGGGTGGGGCTACTCCCTCCCCTTCGAGATTGCCCCACCAGCTATGCCTCCATCATTCAGCCGTATACCAGAGGATCTTTTGGCCCTTCTCCGCCAGGAAGTAGGTTGTGGTTGCTCTTCCCTCTACTTTCTGGTGCCCAAAAAAGACAAGGGCTTATGTTCTATCCTAGACCTTTGGGCCCTGTAGGAAAGTACCATCTTGCCTGGCATTTTACCCCCATATTTCACTGTATATATGTTGTTTTAGTCTATGTGTCCCTGGGACCCTGCCATGCAGGGCCCCAGTTCTCATAAGTATGTGCCCTGTGTGTTCCCTGTGTGATGCCTAACTGTCTCACTGAGGCTCTGCTAACCAGAACCTCAGTGGTTATGCTCTCTCTGCTTTCCAAATTTGTCACTAACAGGCTAGTGATTAAATTTACCAATTCACACTGGCATACTGGTACACCCATATAATTCCCTAGTATATGGTACTGAGGTACCCAGGGTATTGGGGTTCCAGGAGATCCCTATGGGCTTCAGCATTTCTTTTGCCACCCATAGGGAGCTCTGCCAATTCTTACACAGGCCAGCCAGGGCAGCCTGAGTGAAATAACGTCCACGTTATTTCACAGCAATTTACCACTGCACTTAAGTAACTCATAAGTCACCTATATGTCTAACCTTCACCTGGTGAAGGTTAGGTGCAAAGTTACTTAGTGTGTGGGCACCCTGGCACTAGCCAAGGTGCCCCCACATCATTCAGGGCAAATTCCCCGGACTTTGTGAGTGTGGGGACACCATTACACACGTGCACTGTACATGGGTCACTACCTATGTACAGCGACACAATGGTAACTCCGAACATGGCCATGTAACATGTCTAAGATCATGGAATTGTCACCCCAATGCCATTCTGGCATTGGGGGGACAATTCCATGATCCCCCGGGTCTCTAGCATAATACCCGGGTACTGGCAAATTGCCTTTCCGTGGTCTCCACTGCAGCTGCTGCTGCTACCAACCCCTCAGACAGGTTTCTGCCCTCCTGGGGTCCAGGCAGTCCTGGCCCAGGAAGGCAGAACAATGGTCTTCCTCTGAGAGAGGGTGCAACACCCTCTCCCTTTGGAAATAGGTGTGAAGGCTGGGGAGGAGTAGCCTCCCCCAGCCTCTGGAAATGCTTTGATGGGCACAGATGGTGCCCATCTCTGCATAAGCCAGTCTACACCGGTTCAGGGATCCCCCAGCCCTGCTCTGGCGCGAAACTGGACAAAGGAAAGGGGAGTGACCACTCCTCTGACCTGCACCTCCCAGGGGAGGTGCCCAGAGCTCCTCCAGTGTGTCCCAGACCTCTGCCATCTTGGAAACAGAGGTGTCTGTGGCACAGTGGACTGCTCTGAGTGGCCAGTGCCAGCAGGTGACGTCAGAGGCTCCTTCTGATAGGCTCTTACTTCTCTTGGTAGCCAATCCTCCTTCCTAGGTAGCCAAACCTCCTTTTCTGGATATTTAGGGTCTCTGCTTTGGGGATCTCACCAGATAACGAATGCAAGAGCTCATCAGAGTTCCTCTGCATCTCCCTCTTCACCTTCTGCAAAAGGATTGACCGCTGACTGCTCAGGACACCTGCAAAACCACAACAAAGTAGCAAGATGACTACTGGCAACCTTGTATTGCTTCATCCTGCCGGCTTTCTCGACTGTTTCCAGGTGGTGCATGCTCTGGGGATAGCCTGCCTCCTCTCTGCACCAGGAGCTCTGAAGAAATCTCCCGTGGGTCGACGGAATCTTCCCGCTGCAACCGCAGGCACCAAAAGACCGCATCACTGGTCCTCTGGGTCCCCTCTCAGCACCACAAGCGTGGTCCCTGGAACTCAGCAACTCTGTCCAAGTGACCCCCACAGTCCAGTGACTATTCAGTCCAAGTTTGGTGGAGGTAAGTCCTTGCCTCACCACGCTAGACTGCATTGATGGGTACCATGTGATTTGCAGCTGCTCCGGCTCCTGTGCACTCTTCCAGGATTTCCTTTGTGCACAGCCAAGCCTGGGTCCCCGACACTCTAACCTGCAGTGCACAACCTTCTGAGTTGTCCTCCGGCGTCGTGGGACTCCCTTTTGTGACTTCGCGTAAACTCCGGTTCACTCTTCTTCCAAGTGCCTGTTCAGGTACTCCTGCGGGTGCTGGCTGCTTCTGTGAGGGCTCCCTGACTTGCTGGGCACCCCCTCTGTCTCCGCCTCCAAGTGGTGACATCCTGGTCCCTCCTTGGCCACAGCAGCACCCGAAAACCTCTACCGCGACCCTTGCAGCTAGCAAGGCTTGATTGCAGTCTTTCTGCGTAGGATCACCTCTGCAAGCTTCATCGTGACGTGGGACATTTGTCTTCCAAAGGAGAAGGGCCTAGCTCTCTTCTTTCTTGCAGAACTCCAAGCTTCTTCCAACAGGTGCAGCTTCCTTGCACCCTCAGCTGGCATTTCCTGGGCTCCTGCCCACTCTCGACATTGTCGTGACTATTGGACTTTGGTCCCCTTGTCTTACAGGTACTCAGGTCCGGAAATCCACTGTTGTTGCATTGCTGGTGTTTGTTCTTACTGCAGAATCCCCCTATCACGACTTCTGTGCTCTCTGGGGGTAGTAGGTGCACTTTACACCTACCTTTCAGGGTCTTGGGGTGGGATATTTTTCTAACCCTCACTGTTTTCTTACAGTCCCAGTGACCCTCTACAGGCTCACATAGGTTTGGGGTCCATTCGTGGTTCGCATTCCACTTTTGTAGTATATTGTTTGTGTTGCCCCTATACCTATGTGCTCCTATTGCAATCTATTGTAATTCTACACTGTTTGCATTACTTTTCTTGCTATTACTCACCTAATTTTGGTTTGTGTACATATATCTTGTGTGTATAACTTATCCTCATACTGAGGGTACTCACTGAGATACTTTTGGCATATTGTCATAAAAATAAAATACCTTTATTTTTAGTACTTCTGTGTATTGTGTTTTCTTATGATATTGTGCATATGACACCAGTGGTATAGTAGGAGCTTTACATGTCTCCTAGTTCAGCCTAAGCTGCTTTGCCATAGCTACCTTCTATCAGCCTAAGCTGCTAGAAACACCTCTTCTACACTAATAAGGGATAACTGGACCTGGCACAAGGTGTAAGTACCTTTGGTACCCACTACAAGCCAGGCCAGCCTCCTACAATCAGACAACTCTAGACCCTCAACATTTTTTACTCAACTTCCCTGTTATTTCAACATTTACTGTATGTTGTCAGTCCTACTACTGGTAGACTGTCTACTGGCCACTGGTAGTCAGTGGAATGCAGTTTATGTGATGAAATAGGATTTATGTGTTTCATGGATACATATTACAGCTTCTACTGTCAGGTGACTTAACATTGCCATGCACAGACATTTTAGACATTGGTCACAAGAATCTGTCCCAGCTACATCATTCTGTCAACTCCAAAAACACCACCACCGACATTATTAAATAGGAACCAAATAGCCTGTGAATCTTAATGGAACAGGTTACTCAGTCAGACATTCCCCAATCAGACATATGCCTCTTCCTCTGGGGTCCCTGGCCAGCTCCTCAGGGGAGAAGGCAGGGGCCCTGTCACCTGTTTTGCCCAGCATCCTGGTCTCAGAGGTTGATAACATCAGCAACAAATGAGGAGGTCTTGATGGCTGCAGCGTTAGGAGGCTAGTGAGTTATTTTTTTTCAAAATGCTGCGTACAAGTACACAGTGGACACGAACCGTGATGGAGATGGACACAGACAATGGCTTTCGTGCCTAGCCGTCACACACGTTAGCCTATAACAGGGCACCTTATGGAGGGCACCGCATAGTACGCAGTCAACTTCCGCTGACGGCTGATTGGTATCCAATGTTCTGATGACAAGGTCAGGCAGCCACCATTTAAGGGTATGAAGCTGCACATTTCACAAATATTTTTGTGTCACCAACACTCAAAATGGAGGGCAGTGCATTTCTAACAACACTTTTCTTGGCAAGATATGACATGATAAAATGTGAACCGTGAGTGTGTTTGACAACGATAGTGCAGCGGGGGGAAGTACTACCTCTTTTTGATGTTTTTGAAAAAAAATGTAAAAAAATAGTTGCAAGTAATACAGTTCAAATTTATTAGTTTCACATGATGACCAAAACATCCTAAATATGTTTTTGTTTAAAGATCTCAGTGGACCAAATATTTGATGTCAATAACATGTATTACCAAATGACATTTCGACTGTGTAGGAAAGTGCCACTTTTGGCATGGGTACCCCCCATTTTTTGCCTAGTGTTGATGCCAACTGTGACTGAAAGTGTGCTTTGATCCTGCTAACCAGGCCCCATCACCAGTGTTCTTTCCCAAAATCTTTATCTTTGTTTCCACAATTGGCACACCCTTGGTGCACAGTTACGTTCCTTGTAAAAGGTACCCATGGTACCTCCACAAATCATAGTCAGAGAGCCTGGTTCTTCCACAGGGGAGTCCAGCTCCTCTGGGAACATTAAGGGCAGCCTCAATGAAGAGGACATCCTTTTAGCATTCATGGCCAAAATGTTAGCTTTGGAGCAGCATTCCTGGCTAAAGAAAGGGAGAGAACAGAAATGGGCTTATGTAGGAAAGTACCACCTTGCCTGGCATGGTACCCCCATTTTTACATGTATGTCAGTTTGTTTTTGCCTGTCTCACTGGGATCCTGCTAGCCAGGACCCCAGTGCTCATAGTGTGTGGCCTGAATGTGTAACCTTGTGTAGTGACTAACTGTGTCACTGAGGCTCTGCTAATCAGAACATCAGTGCTTGTGCTCTCGCTGCCTTTAAATTGGTCACTGTAGGCTAGTGGCCATTTTTACCAATTTCAATCGGCACACTGGAACACCCTTATAATTACCTAGTATATGGTACCTAGGTGCCCAGGGTATTGGGGTTCCAGGAGATCCCTATGGGCTGCAGCATTTCTTTTGCCACCCATAGGGAGCTCAGACAAATCTTTACACAGGCTGCCATTGCAACCTGAGTTAAATAACGCACATGTTATTTCACAGCCATTTTACACTGCACTGAAGTAACTTATAAGTCACCTATATGTCTAACCTTCACGTAGTGGAGGTTAGGTGCAAAGTTACTAAGTGTGAGGGCACCCTGGCACTAGCCAAGGTGCCCCCACATAGTTCAGGGCAATTTCCCAGGACTTTGTGAGTGCGGGGACACCATTACACGCGTGCACTACATATAGGTAAATACCTATATGTAGCTTCACAATGGTAACTCTGAATATGGCCATGTAACATGTCTAAGATCATGGCATTGCCCCCTCATGCCAAATCTGGTTTTGGGGTTCCAATCCCATGCTTCCCTGGGGCTCCACTATGGACCCCGGGTGCTGCCAAACAAGCTCTCTGGGGTTTTCTCTGCAGCTAATGCTGCTGCCAACACACAGACCGGGTTCTGCCCTCCTGGGGTCTAGGCAGCCCAGTTCCAGGAAGGCAGAAAAAAGAATTTCCCCTGAGAGGGGGTGTTACAACCTCTCCCTTTGGGAATAGGTGTTAAGGGCTGGGGAGGAGCAACCTCCCACAGCCTCTGGAAATGCTTTGAAGGACACAGATGGTGCCCTCCTTGCATAAGCAGTCTACACCGGTTCAGGGAACCCCCAGTCCCTGCTCTGGCGCGAAACTGGACAAAGGAAAGGGGAGTGACCACTGCCCTGTCCATCACCACCCCAGGGGTGGTGCCCAGAGGTCCTCCAGTGTGTCCCAGACCTCTGCCATCTTGAATCTAGAGGTGTGAGGGCACAATGGAGGCCCCTGAGTGGCCAGTGCCAGCATGTGACGTCGGAGACCCCTCCTGATAGGTGCTTACCTGACTAGGTGGCCAATCCTCCTCTGAGGGCTATTTAGGTTATCTCCTGTGGGCTTTTCCTCGGATAACAACTTGCAAGAATTCACCAGAGTTCCTCTGCACCTTTCTCTTCGACTTCTGCCAAGGATCGACCGCTGACTGCTCCAGGACGCCTGCAAAACTGCAACAAAGTAGCAAGAAGACTACCAGCAACATTGTAGCACCTAATTCTGCCGGCTTTCTCGACTGTTCCTGGTGGTGCATGCGTTGGGGGCTGCCTGCCTTCATCCTGCACTGGAAGCCACAAAGAAATCCCCGTGGGTTGACGGAGTCTTCCCCCTGCTTCAGCAGGCACCAAACTTCAGCTTCACTGGTCCTCCGGGTCCCCTCTTATTGTGAGGAGAGTGGCCCCTGGAACACAGGTGGTGGACCCAAGTGACCCACACTACAAAAGAGGGTCCCACGAAGCTGGTGGTCAACTCAGTGAGTTGAGCAATGCAGGACGGAGTGCTGGGGACCTGGGCTTGGCTGTGCATGAAGGATTCCTTGCAAGAGTGCACAGAAGCCCTAGCAGCTGCAGTTCATGCAGTACACAGGTTTACTGTCTGGAGAGGGGAGGCAACAACTTACCTCCTCCAAATTTGGACAGATGAACCACTGGACAGTCTGGGTCACTTGGGTCCACCACCTGTGTTCCAGGGGCCACGCTCCCCACGATGAGAGGTGCAGGATGAAAGCATTGAAATATACACTTCAATTTTCAGAAACAGTTCCAGGGGGGAAGAAAAGATAGATCATTTTACAGGTAAGTACAACACTTACAGTGCCAGTCTCTGGGGGTTGGGAAGTGCACAGGGTGGGGTTCAAGTTAACACCAAACACCCATCACCGGCAACACAGGGCCGGCCAGGTGCAGAGGTCAAAGTGTAGCAGATTTAACATAAGCTCCTATGGAGACGGGGGCACTCTGAATCAGATCTGCGAGCAGGTAAGTACCCGGGTCTTCGGAGAGAGACCTGGGTGGGTTTAGAGGAGCACTGGGGGGGCCACAAGTAGGCACAGAACACTGGAGCAGCTGGGTGCAGGGTGCATACAAGAAGTCGGGTTTCCAATGGTTCTTTATGAGGAGACCACAGGGGTCTCTTAGATACTGCAGGCGAAGTTCAGGAGGTCTTCCTGGGAAAACAACAGGCTAGACAGGGAGGAGGCCCGCCTGCTGAATGTTGCTACGCCAGAGGTCGGGTTCTCCAGGGCCTGGGGGCTGCGGGTGCAGTGGTCTTTTAGGCATCCAAGTGCTGTCAGGGATGCTGTGGAGATTAAGCAAGCTATTGCCCAGAGTTACAGAGTGGGATCCATTAATTAGATTAGGCATGGGGGCGAGAATTTCCTGGTCCAAGGGAATTGAGCTCAAGACCCACAGAGGCGGGAATTGAACCCTGGGCCCCGCCAGATCTCTGCATCAGGGTCTGCCGCTCCAACCATTGTGCCACATTTCTCCACAGATATGCCTTGGCTGCTCATCCACAGCTGCCTTTGGAGAGCCTGGCTTCTAGACGCTGTCTACACTTCACTAAGAGGGGATACCTGGTATAAGGTGTAAGTACCTTGGGTACCCACTACACACCAGGCCAGATTCTTACAGTCTGCATATCAGACTTATACATCTCAAGTGTGTGTGCCCTCTTCCCTTTATTCTACGGAACAGCAATATATCCATGCAGATTTCTCAACTTGTACCATCAAGGGCCTTGCTTGTTGGTAATTACAACATGACTTGTTGATCTTTTGCCTGAATCTTAGCTCTGAGAGAGACTTCTAGTTGCGTATTCCTAGAGAGGTACCCTAGGCATTTTTTGACTTCTTCAACCTTTTCGTCGTGCTCTGAGTGCCGGGCCATGCACCCGAAGACCTTGAGGGAGCGGTCCCTCAAACTCATGGCGGCCCAACGATCAACTCCGCATTGGTCCCGGTCTCGCTCAATAGGAAGGTCTTGAGACTATTCGCGGAGCCACCACCACTTGTCGTCCTCTAAGCATACAGGTCAAGGTAAGAAGAAGTTGAAGAAATCTCGTCATCCTTCGACTTCACCCCGTTGCTCGGCTGATGTGATGCAGGAGGAGCGCCGATGTGCTGGGCCTCCGTCCTTGGAGCCTGCTTTTGGGTCCGCTCTGAGTTTCTGGGAGCCGGAGTGAGCCCTGCCCAATTAACGGAATACTTTGAGGCCATGCACCTCATTTTTGGGCAGTACTACCCCGCTACGGTGCCCAAGGGGTTCTGTTGGAGGGCCTTCTGGTCCAGCCACTGAGGTCCCCTCTGGATTGGCTCCCGGATCCGTACCGACGCTAGTCATACCATCGAGACCTTCAAGACCTTCCCCAGTTCCGGTTCTACTGTCGATGCCCCCAACGTCAGTGGTACCCATTATCAATGTCGACCCAATCCTGATCCCCGACGACTCGGAGTCAGAACAGCATCGGACAACGCTGCCTTCTTATTCGATAAGCGCCTATGGTTGGATTCTGACCCTTTTTCTTAGTATGAATATGGGGAAGGATTGGAGGGGTCCCTGGACCCTTATGAATATCATGATAATCATAACACAGGAGTTGGGCAAAGCCAATGGTCTGGATACCTCTCCAGATGCTGGCATGCTGTCTCCTCCTATAGTGGCTACGGCAGAGGGAGCTACTTATTTCATCGTGGTTAGTAGGGTGGCTGAGGTCATCGGCCTTAAGCTGCCTACTGTTCAGGTCAGGTCTAATCTCCTGATGAAGGTGCTTCAACCCAGGGGCTTCCACCTCTGAGCCTTTCATTCCATTCAGTGAAGCCCTCACTGATGTCATTTTGGGTGCTTGGTCCAGACCTAAGACAGGGGCTCCTGTGACTAGGACAATCGCACGCAGCCGTTGGCTTGCCCAGAACATCCCTAAATTCCTGTACCAAAACCCCACGCCTGAGAACCTTGTTATCCAGGCATTTTCATTCTCTGGCGCATTCCCTTCCGCACCCCTGAATAGGGAATTAAAAAGACTGGACCATTGTGGGAAGGAGATGTTTTCTTCCTCCAGTCTAGCGCTGCGTTCAGTGGACACAGCATGCCTTTTGGGCCGTTATACTCACTCTCTGTGGGATACGGTTGTGCAAGTCTTACCGCAGATACTGGAGGAGGCCTGTGCTATTATCTCCCAAGTTGTTACCAATGGGAGAGACGCCGCAAAGTTCACTATCTGATGTGGGCTGGACACGACCAACTCACTGGGTATATCGGTTGCGATGACAGTGGCCTTGAGGCGCCACACCTGGTTGAGAACATCTGGTTCCTCAGGGGATGTCCAACAGACCCTTATGGACATGCCCTTGATGGCACCCATCTCTTCGGAGACAAGGCGGAGTCTGCGCTTCAGAGGTTCAAGGACTCCCCTTTCAACTGCCCCTCGTCCCCAACAGTCCACCTCTCACCCCTTTCGTGGCCACAGAAGGGGATCCCTGTCACTTCCCTTTCCCAGCCACCATACCACACATGTGGTTCTGTCCATGCATGACCAGGGATGCGAAATCCCACGTGGCCGTGGGACTGGGAAGCAGAGGTCTGCCCAGTCTACCCCTGCCCCTGCTGCAGCCTCCAAACTCTCCTAGTCTGCCCCCTGGAGGAAGGTAGCCTCTTTCTAGCCTTGTTACCCCCACTTTTGGCCTGTTTGTGAGTATATGTCAGGGTGTTTTTACTGTCTCACTGGGATCCTGCTAGCCAGGGCCCCAGTGCTCATAGTGGAAACCCTATTTGTCAGTGTGTTTGATATGTGTCACTGGCACCCTGCTAGCCAGAACTCCAGTGCTCATAGTTTATGGCCTATATGTGTTTCCTGTGTGGTGCCTAACTGTTTCACTGAGGCTCTGCTAACCGTAACCTCAGTGCATATGCTCTCTCTGCTTTTAAAATTGTCATTGCAGGCTAGTGACCAATTTCACCAATTCACATTGGCATACTGGAACACCCTTATAATTCCCTAGTAGATGGTACTGAGGTACCCAGGGTATTGGGGTTCCAGGAGATCCCTATGGGCTGCAGCATTTCTTTTGCCACCCATAGGGAGATCTGACAATTCTTACACAGGCCTACCAGGGCAGCCTGAGTGAAATAACGTCCACGTTATTTCACAGCCATTTACCACTGCACTTAAGTAAATTATAAGTCACCTATATGTCTAACCTTTACCTGGTGAAGGTTGGGAGCAAAGTTACTTAGTGTGTGGGCACCCTGGCACTATCCAAGGTGCCCCCACATTGTTCAGGGCAAATTCCCCGGACATTGTGACTGCGGGGACACCATTACACGTGTGCACTATACATAGGTCACATCCAAGTGGCGACATCCTGTCCCTCCTGGGCCACAACAGCATCCAAAAACCCTAACAGTGACCCTTGCAGCTAGCAAGGCTTGTTTGCGGTCTTTCTGCATGGGAACACCTCTGCAAGCTTCTTCACGACGTGGGACATCCATCCTCCAAAAGGGAAGTTCCTAGTCCTCTCTGTTCTTGCAAAACACCAAGCTTCTTTCATCTGGTGGCAGCTTCCTTGCACCCTCAGCTGGTGGCTGCTCACTCTCGACACTGTCGCGACTCTTTGACTTGGTCCCCTTGTCTTACAGGTGCTCAGGTCCGGAAATCCACTGTTGTTGCATTGCTGGTGTTGGTTTTCCTTGCAGAATCCCCCTATCACGACTTCTTTGCTCTCTGGGGGTTGTAGGTGCACTTTACACCTACCTTACAGGGTCTTGGGGTGGGCTATTTTTCTAACCCTCACTGTTTTCTTACAGTTCCAGCGACCCTCTACAAGCGCACATAGGTTTGGGGTCCATTCGTGATTCGCATTCCACTTTTGGAGTATATGGTTTGTGTTGCCCCTATACCTATGTGCTCCTATTGCAATCTATTGTAACTTTACACTGCTTGCATTACTTCCTTTTGCTATTACTGCATAATTTTGGTATTGTGTACATATATCTTGTGTATATTTCTCTTCCTCATACTGAGGGTACTCACTGAGATACTTTTGGCATATTGTCATAAAAATGAAGTACCTTTATTTTTAGTATATCTGTTTATTGTGTTTTCTTATGATATTGTGCATATGACACCAGTGGTATAGTAGGAGCTTTACATGTCTCCTAGTTCAGCCTAAGCTGCTTTGCCATAGCTACCTTCTATCAGCCTTAGCTGCTAGAAACACCTCTTCTACACTAATAAGGGATAACTGGACCTGGCACAAGGTGTAAGTACCTCTGGTACCCACTACAAGCCAGGCCACCCTCCTACATTGGTTGTGCAGCGGTGGGATAAGTACTTGTAACTACTTACCACTCTGTCATTTTGTACTTTTCATAAGAGAATAATATACAAAACAAGTTCAGTGTATGTACACCTAACCAAAACGTTTTGCTTTTCTTCTCTTACACTTTCTGCTAAGTGCTGAAAAGTACTTCTAAACTTCTAAAAGTTTCCAAAAAGTTTGAAAATGTTTTTTTTTTTCTCTTCTTTAAAAGGTCCTTGTGACGGGGTCTTTTATCCCGAGTTGAGGGGATATTGGAAGAAGGTGACAGACGCGGCACTTAAGGGTGTAGTACGTTTATTTTCTTGTTCGTTGGGATTGTAGCACTAGCTTTTCCGCCAAACTGTTATATTCCAAGTCCAAAACTAATATAAATCCCTTTTCTTTTCAGGGTTCCTTGGTGTTCCCGGGACGGCCTGGTCCGGTTCGGAGGGAGAGGTCTTGTTCACCCGGCTCTCATGGCCCCAGGATTTCCCAAAACAAAGAAGGAGAAAGGAACAGGTAAGTGGGGAAAATTATTTATATACGGTTAATTGGGGTTAGTAAGGAGTGAGAGGGGGGGGGGTTCTGTGGAGGTGGAGGAATGTGGGGTTACTTTTCTCTTGTGACTTCCTTTCGTTGTGCCCTTTCTGTGACCCCCTTACAGTTTTATTCACTGGTCTGGGTACGGTCCTTGTGTGGTTATTCTTCAGTTAACTGTGGTCTTGTTCAAATTGGCTCCCCTTCCCTACACAACCTCAGCCCTCCCTTCTTAGCCCCCTTAAACCCAGCCAACCACCCAGAACCCCAGTCCCAGCCCCGGTACGCTCGTACCTGACTTGGCCACGCCCCTCCAGGGACGCGGCCGGCTTGTAGGGGATCTCCCGACTTCGTCTCGGCAGGGGCGGGAGGCGCCCAAGGGTTTCCGCTCTCCGTCCGTTGTTCCTCGTCCACGGCGGGGTTTCCCTTCTCTCTTGGCGGTCCGTGGCGTTCGTCTCTCCGGCTCTCCCTGACGTCGGCGTCTCTCTCTTGGTCGCGCGGCGCTTCTCCTCCGTCGGCCGTCCTTCCTGTTTTTGTCTGACGGATGACGTTGGACGTCATCACGTCAGGAATCCCTCGGGTGCCCCCGGGGTATCCCCCGGCGGTCGTTCGCTCCGACAAAGAACCGGCGTCCGGAGGCGCCCGGTTACAGTCCTGAAACTTTTTCTCTCTTCTCACTGTCTCTAAACCTTCTTCTCTCATGTCTGATTTACTAACTTCTCTTAAAATGGTCAATATGACAATTTCAACTTTAAGAGCCTAAGGAGTCTCTGCATTTGTAAAGGGTTTAGTGATAGGGAAGAACCCTTCTAGAGAATTTCTGTTTAACATGCTCATTGAGAATGATAAGTCCCTAGCTGGCACTTCAACTGAGAAGTTAGTAGATAGCTCCCATTCTGACTCAGGGGAACCCCTTGAGGGAGGAGTGGAGGGTTCTCTTCCAAATCTGCCCCTCAGCAGACCTCAGAGCAATGCTGGTAGTAATAGAAGTTCCCATCATAGTAGGGATGTTTTTGTTCCTGGAGGCCAGGCTGTTAGAGTCCAAACTGTTAGGGACAGATCTCCCTCGGTTATTTCCAATTTGTCCTCAGTGTCTAAACATATCCAACCCACGCACCCTGAATACAACATGTTAGAAAGGGAACTTAAAAAGTTGAGAGTGGAAGAGAGCAGGCTGAAGCTTAAACAGCAATAGCTGGTTCTAGACAGGGAATCCCTAGACCTGGAGAAGGAGAGACAGAGATTGGGGTTTGGACCACATGGTGGCAGCAGCAGTATTCCTGATAGTAATCCTGTGAGAGAGCATGATTCCATGAATCTGCACAAGATAGTTCCCCCTTACAAGGAGGGGGATGACATTAACAAGTGGTTTGGTGCACTTGAGAGGGCCTGTATGGTACAGGGGGTCCCTCAAAGGCAGTGGGCTGCTATATTGTGGCTATCTTTCAATGCAAAGGGTAGGGATAGGCTCCTTACTGTTAGAGAAAGTGATGCTAACAATTTTGCAGTTTTGAAAGATGCACTCTTGGATGGATTTGGCTTAACCACTGAACAATACAGGATTAAGTTCAGAGACACCAGAAAAGAGTCCTCACAAGACTGGACAGACTTTGTTGACTGTTCAGTGAAGGCCTTGGAGGGGTGGTTACATGGCAGTAATGTTTCTGACTATAAAAACGCCTGTATAATCTTATTCTGAGAGAGCATATTCTGAATAACTGTGTGTCTGACTTGTTATACCAATATCTAGTGGACTCAGATCTGACCTCTCCCCAAGAATTGGGACAGAAGGCAGACAAATGGGTCAGAACAAGAGTGAACAGAAAAGTTCATATGGGGGTGACAAGGATGGCAAGAAGAAGGATGGTAAGTCTTCTGACAAGGGTGGGGACAAAAGTAAAACTGAGTCTTCATCAGGCCCACAAAACCACTCTGGTGGGGGTGGTGGGTCCAAGTCCTCTTCAAATCAAGTAAAAAAGCCTTGGTGTTATTTATGTAAAGTAAAAGGCCATTGGACAATTGATGCCAGTTATCCAAAGAAAAACACCAAACCTCCCACTACCACAACCCCTACTGCAAACTCTAGTGCCCCTAGTAATAGATGTGGTGGTGGGAGCAAACCTACTAATAGCCAATCCAAGGGAGTAGCTGGGCGCACTTTTGGTAATTTAGTTGGGGTTGGTCTTGTTAGGGAGACCACAGAGGCTGTGTTAGTCTCTGAAGGTGCCATTGATTTGGCCACCTTGGTTGCTTGTCCCCTTAATATGGATAAGTACAAGCAACTCCCCCTTATAAATGGTGTTGAGGTTCAGGCCTACAGGGACACAGGTGCCAGTATTACCATGGTGATAGAGAAACTGGTACACCCTGAACAACACCTACCTGGTCACCAGTACCAAGTGACAGACGCTCATAACAACACTCTTAGCCACCCCATGGCTGTTGTGAATCTCAACTGGGGAGCGGGGGTTACTGGTCCAAAGAAAGTTGCGGTTGCTTCAGATTTACCTGTAGACTGTCTACTAGGAAATGATTTAGAGACATCCGCTTGGGCATAAGTGGAGTTGGAGGCTCATGCAGCAATGCTGGGCATTCCTGGCATATTTTTGCTTTGACAAGGGCTCAGGCCAAAAAGCAAAAAGGACAGGGTGACTTGGATCCTGGAACAATGGACCAAGTGCTCCCTAAACCTAGGGGTAGCAAGGGAAAATCCCTACCCACTATCCCTCCCTCTACAGATGATTCTCCTTCTGAGGAAGAAGAATTTCCTCCCTGTGCAGAACCTTCACCAGAGGAGCTAGCAGCAGACACTGCTGAGCTTTTGGGTGGAGGGGGGCCTGCCAGGGAAGAGCTGAGTGTGGCACAGCAATCCTGTCCCACATTAGAGGGTCTCAGACAGCAAGCTGTCAAGCAGCAAAATGGGGATGTCAGTGACTCACATAGAGTTTACTGGGAGGACAACCTCTTGTACACAGAGGCAAGAGACCCACAACCTGGAGCAGCCAGGAGATTGGTCATTCCCCTGCAGTACAGAGAGTTCCTCCTAACTCTGGCACATGACATTCCTTTGGCTGGGCATTTGGGCCAGATCAAAACATGGGAAAGGCTTGTCCCCCTGTTTCACTGGCCTAGGATGTCAGAGGACACAAAAGATTACTGTAAGTCTTGCGTGACCTGCCAAGCCAGTGGCAAGACTGGTGGCACACGAGAGGCTCCCCTTATTCCACTACCTGTGGTTGGGGTTCCCTTTGAAAGGGTAGGGGTTGACATAGTTGGCCCCCTTGACCCTCCTACTGCTTCAGGCAATAGGTTTATCTTGGACCATGCCACAAGATATCCTGAAGCAATTCCTCTAAGGACTACTACAGCACCTGCAGTGGCAAAAGCCCTCCTGGGAATCTTTTCCATTGTGGGTTTTCCAAAAGAGGTTGTATCAGACAAGGGTAGCAACTTTATGTCTGCATACTTGAAGGCTATGTGGAAGGAATGTGGTGTAACATAGAAATTCACCACACCTTATCATCCACAGACAAATGAACTGGTAGAGAGGTTTAATAAAACTCTCAAAGGAATGATAATGGGACTCCCTGAAAAACTCAGGAGGAGATGGGATGTCCTGTTACCTTGCCTCCTTTTTGCTTACATAGAGGTACCCCAGAATAGAGTGGGTTTCAGCCCCTTTGAACTCCTTTTTGGGCACCCTGTAAGAGGTCCACTAACACTTGTGAAGGAGGGTTGGGAACAACCTTTAAAAGCTCCTAAACAGGACATAGTGGACTATGTACTTGGCCTAAGATCCAGAATGGCCGAGTCAATGAAAAAGGCCAGTAAAAACCTTCAGGCCAGCCAAGAGCTCCAGAAGCAATGGCATGACCAAAAGGCTGTTCTGATTCAGTACCAACCAGGACAGAAGGTGTGGGTATTGGAGCCTGTGGCCCCAAGAGCACTCCAGGACAAATGGGTAGACCCCATCTCATTGTTGAAAAGAAGGGCGAGGTCACCTGCTTGGTTGACCTGGGCACTGCCAGGAGCCCCCTTAGGGTGATTCATCTCAACCGCCTAAAACACTACTGTGAGAGGGCTTATCTCACCCTGCTCATGGCAACAGATGAAGGACAGGAAGAAGAGAGTGACCCTCTCCCTGATCTCTTCTCTTCCACTGAAGATGATGCTTTAGTGGAAGGTGTAGTTTTGGCAGGCTGTCTTACTGCAGAGCAGACAGACAACTGCATGAATCTCCTTGGACAGTTTTCGGAACTCTTTTCAACTGTGCCAGGCACCACATCTTGGTGTGAACACACAATTGATACTGGAGGCAGCTTGCCTGTCAAAAGTAAAATCTATAGGCAGCCGGACCATGTCAGGGACTGCATAAAGCAAGAAGTTCAGAAAATGCTTGATTTAGGAGTGGTTGAACATTCTGAAAGCCCATGGGCCTCTCCTGTGGTGCTTGTACCAAAACCTGACTCAAAAGATGGAAAAGGGGAGATGAGGTTTTGTGTAGATTACAGTGGTCTCAACCAGGTAACAAAAACTGATGTTCACCCTATACCCAGGGCAGATGAGCTCATAGATACACTGGCATCGGCCAAGTATCTAAGCACCTTTGATTTGACTGCATGGTATTGGCAGACCAAATTGTCAGAGGATGCTAAAGCTAAAACTGCATTTTCAACTATAGGAGGACACTACCAATTTACAGTGATGCCCTTTGGGTTGAAAAATGCACCTGCCACTTTTCAGAGGTTGGTGAATACAGTCCTGCAAGGGTTGGAGGCTTTTAGTTCAGCATATCTAGATGATATAGCTGTCTTTAGCTCCATCTGGGGCGATCACCTGGTCCACCTGTTGAAAGTTTTGGAGGCCCTGCAAAAGGCAGGCCTCACTATCAAGGCTTCAAAGTGCCAGATAGGGCAGGGAAGAGTGGTTTATCTGGGACACCTGGTAGGTGGAGAACAGATTGCACCACTTCAGGGGAAAATCCAGACAATCGTGGATTGGGTTCCCCCTACAACACAGACCCAGGTGAGAGCCTTCCTAGGCCTCACTGGGTATTACAGAAGATTCATTAAAAATGATGGCTCCATTGCAGCCCCACTTAATGATCTCACTAGCAAAAAGATGCCTAAAAAGGTATTGTGGACAGCTAGCTGTCAGAAAGCTTTTGAGGAGCTCAAACAGGCCATGTGCTATGCACCTGTCCTAAAAAGCCCATGTTACTCCAAGAAATTCATTGTTCAAACTGATTCATCTGAATTAGGGGTAGGGGCAGTCTTATCACAACTTAACTCTGAGGGCCAGGATCAACCAGTAGCTTTTATCAGCAGAAGGTTGATCCCTAGAGAAAAGCGTTGGTCTGCCATTGAGAGGGAGGCCTTTGCTATGGTCTGGGCACTGAAGAAGTTGAGGCCATACCTGTTTGGCACTCACTTCATTGTTCAGACAGACCACAAACCTCTACTTTGGCTAAAACAAATGAAAGGTGAAAATCCTAAATTGTTGAGGTGGTCCATATCTCTACAGGGAATGGACTATACAGTGGAACATAGACCTGGGAGTACCCACTCCAATGCAGATGGACTCTCCAGATATTTCCACTTAGACAATGAAGACTCATCAGGTCATGGCTAGTCTTATTGTCCTTCGTTTGGGGGGGTTGTGTAGGAAAGTACCACCTTGCCTGGCATGTTACCCTCATATTTCACTGTATATATGTTGTTTTAGTCTATGTGTCACTGGGACCCTGCCAGGCAGGGCCCCAGTGAACATAAGTATGTGCCCTGTATGTGTTCCCTGTGTGATGACTAACTGTCTCACTGAAGCTCTGCAAACCAGAACCTCAGTGGTTATGCTCTCTCTGCTTTCCAAATTGTCACTAACAGGCTAGTGACCAATTTCACCAATTCACATTGGCATACTGGAACACCCTTATAATTCCTTAGTATATGGTACTGAGGTACCCAGGGTATTGGGGTTCCAGGAGATCCCTATGGGCCTGAGTGAAATAACGTCCACGTTATTTCACAGTCATTTACCACTGCACTTAAGTAACTTATAAGTCACCTATATGTCTAACCTTCACCTGGTGAAGGTTGGGTGTAAAGTTACTTAGTGTTTGGGCACCCTGGCACTAGCCAAGGTGCCCCCACATTGTTCAGGGCAAATTCCCCGGACTTTGTGAGTGCGGGGACACCATTACACACGTGCACTATACATAGGTCACTACCTATGTATAGCATCACAATGGTAACTCCAAACATGTCCATGTAACATGTGAAACATCATGGAATTGTCACCCCAATGCCATTCTGGCATTGGGGAGACAATTCCATGATCCACTGGGTCTCTAGCACAGAACCCGGGTACTGCCAAACTGCCTTTCCGGGGTCTCCACTGCAGCTGCTGCCAACCCCTCAGACAGGTTTCTGCCCTCCTGGGGTCCAGACAGTCCTGGCCCAGGAAGGCAGAACAAAGAATTTCCTCTGAGAGAGGGTGTAACACCCTCTCCCTTTGGAAATAGGTGTGATTGCTGGGGAGGAGTAGCCTCCCCCAGCCTCTGGAAATGCTTTGATGGGCACAGATGCTGCCCATCTCTGCATAAGCCAGTCTACACCGTTTCAGGGATCCCCCAGCCCTGTTCTGGCGCGAAACTGGACAAAGGAAAGGGGAGTGACCACTCCCCTGGCCTGCACCTCCCAGGGGAGGTGCCCAGAGCTCCTCCATTGTGTGCCCCAGACCTCTGCTATCTTGGAAACAGAGGTGTTGCTGGCACACTGGACTGCTCTGAGTGGCCAGTGCCAGCAGGTGACATCACAGTCTCCTTCTGATAGGCTCTTACCTCTCTTAGTAGCCAATCCTCCTTCCTAGGTAGCCAAACCTCCTTTTCTGGCTATTTAGGGTCTCTGCTTTATGAAAATTCTTCAGATACCGAATGCAAGAGCTCACCAGAGTTCCTCTGCATCTCCCTCTTCACCTTCTGCCAAAGGATCGACCGCTGACTGCTCAGGACGCCTGCAAAACCGCAACAAAGTAGCAAAGACGACTACTAGCGACCTTGTATCGCTCATCCTGCCGGCTTTCTCGACTGTTTCCAGGTGGTGCATGCTCTGGAGGTAGCCTGCCTCCTTTCTGCACCAGGAGCTCTGAAGAAATCTCCCGTGGATCGACGGAATCTTCCCCTTGCAACCGCAGGCAATAAAAGACTGCATCACTGGTCCTCTGGGTCCCCTCTCGGCACGAAGAGCGTGTTCCTTGGAACTCAGCAACTCTGTCCAAGTCGCTCCCACAGTCCAGTGACTCTTCAGTCCAAGTTTGGTGGAGGTAAGTCATTGCTTCCCCACGCTAGACTGCATTGCTGGGTACACCGTGATTTGCAGCTGCTCCGGCTCCTGTGCACTCTTCCAGGATTTCCTTCGTGCACAGCTAAGCCTGGGTCCCCGACACTCTAACCTGCAGTGCACAACCTTCTGAGTTGTCCTCCGGCGTCGTGGGACTCCCTTTTCTGACTTCGCGTGGACTCCGGTTCACTCCTCTTCTAAGTGCCTGTTCCGGTACTTCTGCGGGTGCTGCCTGCTTCTGGAGGGCTCCCTGACTTGTTGGGCACCCCTCTGTCTCCTCATCCAAGTGGTGACATCCTGGTCCCTCCTGGGCCACAGCAGCATCCAAAAACCCTAACCGCGACCCATGCAGCTAGCAAGGCTTGTTTGCGGTCTTTCTGCGTGGGAACACCTCTGCAAGCTTCTTCACGACGTGGGACATTCATCCTCCAAAGGGGAAGCTCCTAGTCCTCCTCGTTCTTTCAAAACATCAAGCTTCTTCCATCCAGTGGCAGCTTCCTTGCACCCTCAGCTGGCATTTCCTGGACTCCTGCCCACTCTCGACAGTGTCGCGACTCTTGGACTTGGTCCCCTTGTCTTACAGGTACTCAGGTCTGGAAATCCACTGTTGTTGCATTGTTGGTGTTGGTTTTCCTTGCAGAATCCCCCTATCACGACTTCTGTGCTCTCTGGGGGTTGTAGGTGCACTTTACACCTACCTTACAGGGTCTTGGGGTGGGCTACTTTTCTAACCCTCACTGTTTTCTTACAGTCCCAGCAACCCTCTACAAGCTCACATAGGTTTGGGGTCCATTCGTGGTTTGCATTCCACTTTTGGAGTATATGGTTTGTGTTGCCCCTATACCTATGTGCTCCTATTGCAATCTATTGTAACTTTACACTGCTTGCATTACTTCCTTTTGCTATTACTACATAATTTTGGTATTGTGTACATATATCTTGTGAATATTTCTCATCCTCATACTGAGGGTACTCACTCCGATACTTTTGGCATATTGTCATAAAAATATAGTACCTTTATTTTTAGTATATCTGTGTATTGTGTTTTCTTATGATATTGTGCATATGACACCAGTGGTATAGTAGGAGCTTTACATGTCTCCTAGTTCAGCCTAAGCTGCTTTGCCATAACTACCTTCTATCAGCCTTAGCTGCTAGAAACACCTCTTCTACACTAATAAGGGATAACTGGACCTGGCACAATGTGTGAGTACCTCTGGTACCCACTACAAGCCAGGCCAGCCTCCTACAGGCCCTCAATCTCTACCTCAAGAAGGAGAAATTCAAAATGCTCACCTTGGCTCAGGTCCTGTCCTGAGTAGCGAGTCCAGGGTATTCAGGCTATAATTACAATATTTCAGCCTCTATCTTGGGTTTTGGTGAGAATGAGTCTGAGGCTGCTGGGCCTCATAGCCTCTTGCATCCTGCTAGTGACACATGCCAGATGGCATATGCAGGCTCTGCAGTCGGACTTGAAGTTCTACTGGGCACAGCATCAGGGAAATTTCTCCTACATGGTTTAGATCTCAGAGAGGACTGCGAAAGACCTGCGCTGATGGCTTTCGAATCAACATTCGGTCAATATCAGATCACTCTCCCTTCCTCAACCAGATCTTTCCATAGTGACAGATGGGCCACTTCTGGGATGGGGCAGCCACATGGGAGAGGCGGAGATCAGAGGCCTCTGGTCTCTGGCAGAGTCTGGACTCCATATCAATCTTTTGCAGCTCCAGGTGATCAGGCTCACACTACAAGCATTTCTTCCCTCTTTTAAAGGAAAGGTGGTGCAAGTATTCACCGACAACACTACCGCAAGGTGTTCCTGCAACAAACAGGGCGGTGTAGGGTCCTGGACCCCTTGTCAGGAGGTGATGTGCCTCTGGACATGGCTGGCACATCATGACATCACCCTGGTAGTTCAACATCTTGTGGGCTCTCCGAACGCCAGAGCAGACGAACTCAGCTGTCGACGCATAGCTGATCACAATTGGCGTCTCCATCCGGAGGCGGCACAAGTTCTCTTCCAGCAGAGGGGAGAGCCTTGGTTAAATCAGTTCACCTCTGCAGAGAACATGCAATGTCAGCTGTTTTGTGTGTTGGAATTTCCAAGGCAGCACTTGCTCGGCAGTGCTTATTGTCTTGAGTGGACTTCCGTCCTCCTTTACGCCTTTCTGCCTATACCACTTCTGTCCAGAGTTCTCAAAAAGATCAAGAACGACTGCGCGCAGGTAATCTTGGTGGCTCCGGACTGGGCACAGAGAGTATGGTATTCAGAGCTGCTGAGCATGGCCACCGATCCTCCACTCAGACTGCCCCTTTGGGAGGGTCTTCTGTTGCAGCAACAGGGGACGGTTCTCCACCCAAACCTGTCCAATCTCCACCGTCATGCATGGAGATTGAGCAGTGGCAGTTGATGGCTTTTGACCGAAGTCTCTGATGAAATCTTGGTAGCCAGGTGTCCCTCCACCAAAACGCTACTCGCCTGTCATTGGCATAAATTTGTGGCATGGTGCACCAACAAATCGGTTGATCCCCTCCCTGCTCCTCTATCTGAAGGTATTTTATTCATTCTTTCATTGGCCCAGCAGAGCTCTGCTTTGGGCACCCTTAAAGGCTATTTAACGGCTATTGCAGCCTTTCTTAGGTTGCCTGAGCAGCTTTCACTCTTTAAGTCTCCTATTGTTAGCAGATTCCTTAAGGGTCTCACCCATTTATTTCCTCCCACTCCTTTTATCATGCCTCAGTGGGACCTCAATGTTGTCCTTATTTACTTAATGTGTGGTCCCTTTGAGTTGTTGCACAATTGTCCTTACGGCTCCTTACTTTCACAACTGATTTTCTTGTTGCCATCACTTCTGATCGCTGACTGAGTAAGTGACCTTCAGACTCTTTCTTCTAAGCCCCCATTTTTGTCTGTGCACCCTGACAAATTGGTGCTACACACTAGGGCCTCATTCCTTCCCAAAGTAGTTACACCTTTTCATGTAGGCCAGTGTATTACTTTGCCTACGTTTATGCACCTCTGCATCCTTCTCATGAGGAAGAGAGACTCCACCGGCTGGATCCAAAAAAAGCATTGGGGTTCTATCTATATCGTACTAAAGATTTCTGGGTGGATGATCAACTCTTTGTTGGATATGTGGGTGCGAAGAAAAGGAAGGTGGTGCAAAAACGTACCATCTTGCGATGGGTCTTTCTTTGCATCAATATGTGCTACGCTTTGGCAAAGACGCAACCCCTTGAGGGCTTGTATGCTCATTCCACCAGAGCAACTGCTGTTTCCACAGAGTTGGCATGAGGAGTTCCTGTCCTAGATATCTGCCAGGCAGCAACGTGGGCATCCCTGCACACGTTTACTAAACATTACGGCCTGGACAGTCAGGTCTGTAGGGACGGCTTCTTTGGTCGTTCAGTCCTGCAGGACTTTCTGGAATGATCTTGATTCGAAGCCCACATCCGAAGATGGCATTGTTTGGGTATCTATTCTAAGGTAAAGAATCTGCAACTAGAAGTCCCTATCAGATGTACAAGTTACTTACTTTCGGTAACGATATATCTGGTAGAAACATTTTCTGGTTGCAGATTCGTTACTGACCCACTAATCCTCCTCGCTTGCGAACTGATTTCTAGAGACAGGGTTTACCATTCAGGGCCTTAGTTCTGGCATTCTTCGCGGCTCTACGCTTTGGCGTGGAAAGTTGTGATAAGAAACTGACATCACTTGTAGGAAAGTACCATCTTGCCTGGCATGTTACCCCCATTTTTACTTGTATGTATGTTTGTTTTTGCTGTGTCACTGGGATCCTGCTAGCCAGGACCCCAGTGCTCATAAAGTGTACCCTGCATGTGTTCCCTGTGTGGTGCCTAACTCTATCACTGAGGCTCTGCTAACCAGAACCTCAGTGTTTACGCTCTCTCTGCTTTTAAATTTGTCACTGCAGGCTAGTGACTCATTTTACCAATTTTCAATGGCACACTGGAACACCCTTATAATTCCCTAGTATATGGTACCTAGGTACCCAGGGTATTGGGGTTCCAGAAGATCTCTATGGGCTGCAGCATCTCTTTTGCCGCCCATAGAGAGCTCAGACAATTCTTACACAGGACTGCCACTGCAGCCTGAGTGAAATAACGTCCACGTTATTTCACAGGCATTTTACACTGCACTTAAGTAACTTATAAGTCACCTATATGTCTAACCCTTATTAGCCAAGGTGTCCCCTGTAGGAAAGTACCATCTTGCCTGGCATGTTACCCCCATATTTCACTGTATATATGTTGTTTTAGTCTATGTGTCACTGGGACCCTGCCAGACAGGGCCCCAGTGCTCATAAGTATGTGCCCTGTATGTGTTCCCTGTGTGATGACTAATTGTCTCACTGATTGTAGGAAAGTACCATCTTGCCTGGCATGTTACCCCCATATTTCACTGTATATATGCTGTTTTAGTCTATGTGTCACTGGGACCCTGCCAGGCAGGGCCCCAGTGCTCATAAGTATGTGCCCTGTATGTGTTCCCTGTGTGATGACTAACTGTCTCACTGAGGCTCTGCTAACCAGAACCTCAGTGGTTATGCTCTCTCTGCTTTCCAAATTGTCACTAACAGGCTAGTAACCAATTTCACCAATCCACATTGGCATACTGGAACACCCTTATAATTCCCTAGTATATGGTACTGAGGTACCCAGGGTATTGGGGTTCCAGGAGATCCCTATGGGCTGCAGCATTTCTTTTGCCACCCATAGGGAGATCTGACAATTGTTACACAGGCCTGCCAGTGCAGCCTGAGTGAAATAACGTCCATGTTATTTCACAGCCACTTACCACTGCACTTAAGTAACTTATAAGTCACCTATATGTCTAACCTTCACCTGGTGAAGGTTGGGTGCAAAGTTACTAAGTGTGTGGGCACCCTGGCACTAGCCAAGGTGCCCTCAAATTGTTCATGGCAAATTCCCCGGACTTTGTGAGTGCAGAGACACCATTACACTCGTGCACTATACATAGGTCTCTACCTATGTATAGCGTCACAATGGTAACTCCGAACATGGCCATGTAACATGTCTAAGATCATGGAATTGTCTCCTCAATGCCATTCTGGCATTGGGGAGACAATTCCATGATCCCCCGGGTCTCTAGCACAGAACCCGGGTACTGCCAAACTGCCTTTCCGGGGTCTCCACTGCAGCTGCTGCTGCTGTCAACCCCTCAGACAGGTTTCTGCCCTCCTGGGGTCCAGGCAGCCCTGGCCCAGGAAGGCAGAACAAAGGATTTCCTCTGAGGGAGGGTGTAACACCCTCTCCCTTTGGAAATAGGTGTGATGGCTGGGGAGGAGTATCCTCCCCCAGCCTCTGGAAATGCTTTGATGGGCACAGATGCTGCCCATCTCTGTATAAGCCAGGCTACACCGGTTCAGGGATCCCCCAGCCCTGCTCTGGCGTGAAACTGGACAAAGGAAAGGGGAGTGACCACTCCCCTGACCTGCACCTCCCAGGGGAGGTGCCCAGAGCTCCTCCAGTGTGCCCCAGACCTCTGCCATCTTGGAAACAGAGGTGTCTGTGGCACACTGGACTGCTCTGAGTGGCCAGTGCCAGCAGGTGACGTCAGAGACTCCTTCTGATAGGCTCTTACCTCTCTTAGTAGCCAATCCTCCTTCCTAGGTAGCCAAACCTCCTTTTCTGGCTATTTAGGGTCTCTGCTTTGGGGAATTCTTCAGATACCGAATGCAAGAGCTCACCAGAGTTCCTCTGCATCTCCCTCTTTACCTTCTGCCAAAGGATCGACCGCTGACTGCTCAGGACGCCTGAAAAACCGCAACAAAGTAGCTAAGACGAATACTAGCAACCTTGTATCGCTCATTCTACCAGATTTCTCAACTGTTTCCAGGTGGTGCATGCTCTGGGGATACCCTGCCTCCTTTCTGCACCAGGAGCTCTGAAGAAATCTCCCGTGGGTTGACGGAATCTTCCCCCAGCAACCGCAGGCAACAAAAGACTGCATCACCGGTCCTCTGGGTCCCCTCTCAGCACAACGAGCGTGGTCCCTGGAACTCAGCAGCTCTGTCCAAGTGACTCCCACAGTCCAGTGACTCTTCAGTCCACGTTTGGTGGAGGTAAGTCCTTGCCTCCTCACGCTAGACTGCATTGCTGGGTACCGTGTGATTTGCAGCTGCTCCGGCTCCTGTGCACTCTTCCAGGATTTCCTTCGTGCATAGCCAAGCCTGGGTCCCTGACACACTAACCTGCAGTGCACAACCTTCTGAGTTGTCCTCCGTGTGAGAAGGTAGCCTCTTTCTAGCCTTGTTACCCCCACTTTTGGCCTGTTTGTGAGTGTATGTCAGGGTGTTTGTCACTGTTTTCACTGTCTCACTGGGATCCTGATAGCCAGGCCTCAGTGCTCATAGTGAAAACACCATGTTTTCAGTATGGTTGTTATGTGTCACTGGGATCCTGCTAGTCAGGACCCCAGTGCTCATAGGTTTGTGGCCTATATGTATGTGTCACTGGGACCCTGTCACACAGGGCCCCAGTGCTCATAGGTGTGCATGTATATGTTCCCTGTGTGGTGCCTAACTGTCTCACTGAGGCTCTGCTAACCAGAACCTCAGTGGTTATGCTCTCTCATTACTTTTAAATTGTCACTAACAGGCTAGTGACCATTTGTACCAATTTACATTGGCTTACTGGAACACCCTTATAATTCCCTAGTATATGGTACTGAGGTACCCAGGGTATTGGGGTTCCAGGAGACCCCTATGGGCTGCAGCATTTCTTTTGCCACCCATAGGGAGCTCTGACAATTCTTACACAGGCCTGCCACTGCAGCCTGAGTGAAATAACGTCCACGTTATTTCACAGCCATTTTACACTGCACTTAAGTAACTTATAAGTCACCTATATGTCTAACCTTTACCTGGTAAAGGTTAGGTGCAAAGTTACTTAGTGTGAGGGCACCCTGGCACTAGCCAAGGTGCCCCCACATTGTTCAGAGCCAATTCCCTGAACTTTGTGAGTGCGGGGACACCATTACACGCGTGCACTACATATAGGTCACTACCTATATGTAGCTTCACCATGGTAACTCCGAATATGGCCATGTAACATGTCTATGATCATGGAATTGCCCCCTCTATACCATCCTGGCATAGTTGGCACAATCCCATGATCCCAGTGGTCTGTAGCACAGACCCTGGTACTGCCAAACTGCCCTTCCTGGGGTTTCACTGCAGCTGCTGCTGCTGCCAACCCCTCAGACAGGCAGCTGCCCTCCTGGGGTCCAGCCAGGCCTGGCCCAGGATGGCAGAACAAAGAACTTCCTCTGAGAGAGGGTGTGACACCCTCTCCCTTTGGAAAATGGTGTGAAGGCAGGGGAGGAGTAGCCTCCCCCAGCCTCTGGAAATGCTTTGTTGGGCACAGATGTGCCCAATTCTGCATAAGCCAGTCTACACCGGTTCAGGGACCCCTTAGCCCCTGCTCTGGCGTGAAACTGGACAAAGGAAAGGGGAGTGACCACTCCCCTGACCTGCACCTCCCCTGGGAGGTGTCCAGAGCTCCTCCAGTGTGCTCCAGACCTCTGCCATCTTGGAAACAGAGGTGCTGCTGGCACACTGGACTGCTCTGAGTGGCCAGTGCCACCAGGTGACGTCAGAGACTCCTGCTGATAGGCTCCTTCAGGTGTTAGTAGCCTTTCCTCTCTCCTAGGTAGCCAAACCCTCTTTTCTGGCTATTTAGGGTCTCTGTCTCTGGGGAAACTTTAGATAACGAATGCATGAGCTCAGCCGAGTTCCTCTGCATCTCCCTCTTCACCTTCTGATAAGGAATCGACCGCTGACCGCGCTGGAAGCCTGCAAACCTGCAACATAGTAGCAAAGACGACTACTGCAACTCTGTAACGCTGATCCTGCCGCCTTCTCGACTGTTTTCCTGCTTGTGCATGCTGTGGGGGTAGCCTGCCTCCTCTCTGCACCAGAAGCTCCGAAGAAATCTCCCGTGGGTCGACGGAATCTTCCCCCTGCAACCGCAGGCACCAAAAAGCTGCATTTCCGGTCCCTTGGGTCTCCTCTCAGCACGACGAGCGAGGTCCCTCGAATCCAGCGACGCTGTCCAAGTGACCCCCACAGTCCAGTGACTCTTCAGCCCAAGTTTGGTGGAGGTAAGTCCTTGCCTCACCTCGCTGGGCTGCATTGCTGGGAACCGCGACTTTGCAAGCTACTCCGGCCCCTGTGCACTTCCGGCGGAAATCCTTTGTGCACAGCCAAGCCTGGGTCCACGGCACTCTAACCTGCATTGCACGACTTTCTAAGTTGGTCTCCGGCAACGTGGGACTCCTTTGTGCAACTTCGGCGAGCACCGTTTCACGCATCCTCGTAGTGCCTGTTTCTGGCACTTCTCCGGGTGCTACCTGCTTCAGTGAGGGCTCTTTGTCTTGCTCGACGTCCCCTCTCTCTGCAGATCCAATTTGCGACCTCCTGGTCCCTCCTGGGCCCCAGCAGCGTCCAAAAACGCCAAACGCACGATTTGCGTGTAGCAAGGCTTGTTGGCGTCCATCCGGCGGGAAAACACTTCTGCACGACTCTCCAAGGCGTGGGGGATCCATCCTCCAAAGGGGAAGTCTCTAGCCCTTGTCGTTCCTGCAGTATTCACAGTTCTTCAGCCTAGTAAGAGCTTCTTTGCACCAACCGCTGGCATTTCTTGGGCATCTGCCCATCTCCGAGCTGCTTGTGACTTTTGGACTTGGTCCCCTTGTTCCACAGGTACCCTCAGACAGGAATCCATCGTTGTTGCATTGCTGATTTGTGTTTTCCTTGCATTTTCCCTCTAACACGACTATTTTGTCCTTAGGGGAACTTTAGTGCACTTTGCACTCACTTTTCAGGGTCTTGGGGAGGGTTATTTTTCTAACTCTCACTATTTTCTAATAGTCCCAGCGACCCTCTACAAGGTCACATAGGTTTGGGGTCCATTCGTGGTTCGCATTCCACTTCTGGAGTATATGGTTTGTGTTGCCCCTATCCCTATGTTTCCCCATTGCATCCTATTGTAACTATACATTGTTTGCACTGTTTTCTAAGACTATACTGCATATTTTTGCTATTGTGTATATATATCTTGTGTATATTTCCTATCCTCTCACTGAGGGTACACTCTAAGATACTTTGGCATATTGTCATAAAAATAAAGTACCTTTATTTTTAGTATAACTGTGTATTGTGTTTTCTTATGATATTGTGCATATGACACTAAGTGGTACTGTAGTAGCTTCACACGTCTCCTAGTTCAGCCTGAGCTGCTTTGCTAAGCTACCATTATCTATCAGCCTAAGCTGCTAGACACCCTATACACTAATAAGGGATAACTGGGCCTGGTGCAAGGTGCAAGTACTCCTTGGTACTCACTACAAGCCAGTCCAGCCTCCTACATTGGTTGTGCAGCGGTGGGATAAGTGCTTTGAGACTACTTACCACTCTTGTCATTGTACTTTTCATAAGAGAAAAATATACAAAACAAGGTCAGTGTATATACACATAGCCAAAAAGTTTTGCATTTCCTCTTTTCACTCTTTTCTAAGTGCTGAAAAGTACTTCTAAACTTTCAAAAAGTTCTTAAAAGTTTAAAAAGTTTTTTCTGTCTTTCCAAAAAGTTCTGAAAACTTTTTTCTCTTTGCCTATCACTTTAACTCTCTCTAAAAATGTCTGGCACAGGCCAAAAAGTTGAACTGTCCAAACTTGCATATGATCACCTTAGCTGGAAAGGAGCAAGGAGTCTCTGCATAGAGAGAGGTTTGAGTGTAGGGAAGAATCCTTCCTTAGAACTGTTAATTAATATGCTTAGAGTACAGGATAAGGCCATAAGTGCCCAATCTGTAGAAAAAGTAGCTAATGGTTCTCAATCTGATCCAGGGACTCCCCCAGGAAAAGGTTCAGGAAAGAAACTTCTCAGCCTGCCCATTACTAGACAGTCTAGCATAGTTGGTACAGAGGTTGAATCACATCATACTGATGATGTGCTCTCACATTATGCTGGTAGCCAAGCTGTTAGGGTGCCCCTTGTAAGGGACAGGTCTCCTTCTGTTCATTCCCATCATACCTCTGTATCTAGAAATGTCCCTCCCACCCACCCTGATGACAGATTGTTAGAAAGGGAGCTCAATAGATTGAGAGTGGAACAAACCAGACTGAAGCTCAAGAAGCAACAGCTGGATTTGGATAGACAGTCTTTAGAAATAGAGAGGGAAAGACAGAAGTTGGGTTTAGATACCCATGGTGGCAGCAGCAGTATTCCCCATAGTCATCCTGCAAAAGAGCATGATTCCAGGAATCTGCACAAGATAGTTCCCCCTTATAAGGAGGGGGATGACATTAACAAGTGGTTTGCTGCACTTGAGAGGGCCTGTGCTGTACAGGATGTCCCTCAAAGGCAGTGGGCTGCTATCCTATGGCTATCATTTAGTGGAAAGGGTAGGGATAGACTCCTTACTGTGAAAGAAAGTGATGCCAATAATTTTACAGTTCTTAAGAATGCACTCCTGGATGGTTATGGCTTAACCACTGAACAGTACAGGATAAAGTTCAGAGAGACCAAAAAGGAGTCTTCACAAGACTGGGTTGATTTCATTGACCATTCAGTGAAGGCCTTGGAGGGGTGGTTACATGGCAGTAAAGTTACTGATTATGAAAGCCTGTATAACACAATCCTGAGAGAGCATATACTTAATAATTGTGTGTCTGATTTGTTGCACCAGTACCTGGTAGACTCTGATCTGACCTCTCCCCAAGAATTGGGAAAGAAGGCAGACAAATGGGTCAGAACAAGGGTGAACAGAAAAGTTCATACAGGGGGTGACAAAGATGGCAATAAGAAGAAAGATGGTGAAAAATCTCAAGATAAGCATGGGGATAAGGGTAAAACCAAAGATCCCACTTCAAATCTTAAACACTCTTCAGAGGGTGGGGATAAAACAAATTCTTCCTCTTCTTCCCAACCTGCACACATTAAAAAGCCTTGGTGCTTTGTGTGTAAAAACAGAGGCCATAGGCCAGGGGATAAGTCCTGTCCAGGTAAACCCCCTGAGCCTACCACCACTAATACATCAAGCTCTAGTGCCCCTAGCAGTAGTGATACTAGTGGTGGGACTGCTGGCAACAGTCAAGCAAAGGGTGTAGTTGGGTTCACTTATGGGTCCATAGTGGAAACTGATGTAATCAGTCCCAAGACAGTTTCTGTCACACCTAGTGGCATTGGCCTTGCCACACTGGCTGCTTGTCCCCTTACAATGGATAAGTACAGGCAGACAGTTTCAATAAATGGTGTTGAGGCCTTGGCCTACAGGGACACAGGTGCCAGTTTCACTTTGGTGACTGAAAACCTAGTGCCTCCTGAACAACACATCATTGGACAACAGTATAAGATTATTGATGTCCATAACTCCACTAAGTTTCTTCCCTTAGCTATAATTCAGTTTAGTTGGGGTGGAGTTACTGGCCCTAAGCAGGTGGTGGTATCACCTAGCTTACCTGTAGACTGTCTCTTAGGTAATGACCTAGATGCCTCAGGTTGGGCTGATGTAGAGTTTTATGCCCATGCAGCCATGCTGGGCATCCCTGAGGAATTGTTCCCTCTCATTTCAAGTGAAATGAAAAAGCAAAGGAGAGAAGGCCTGAAAACTCAGGATCCCTCTCCATCAACAGGTAAAAAGGGTATCACAGTATCCCCTAACCACCCTACCATTCAGGATACTATTCCTGTGGTGGGAGAAACCTCTCCTGGGGTGGCACCTGTTCCAAGGGAATCATCAGCTGGCAAAGCTGGACTCCCTGAGGTAGAAGTACCTCTCTGTGGGATAACTAACATTGGTGACAAAAACAGCACCATTTTAGTTAACATGGAGCATCCCTCCAACCCTCCCAGAGAAACTTTAGTGCAGAAACCCTGTACTGCCTCACAACACTTAGGACAGCATCCCTGCCCTAGTGTGGAGCTCATAGGACAGTATCCCTGCCCTGCTCCAACTCAAGAGAAACAGCATCCCTGTTCTCTCTTCCAGCCAAATGGACAAAGTTTTTGTCCAGCTATGGCTTTACTGAGACAGCATCCCTGTCTGGCATTTCCATCATTACAAATAGGTTCAGTGGATAATTCCCACTGCTCTAAACTAAAACTTACTGATAGAAACTCTGAAAATACATCTTCACATTGTTGCTTAGCTAAAAAACTTCAAACAGGGTGGTTTACATCCCCACAGGGAAGTAACCATATAGTGGATGATAAAGGGAGTAACCAGTCTATTGCAGAGCTACTCTCTACTTATCACCACTTAGACAATAAAGTCTCAACTGGCCAAGGTTAGCCTTATTGTCCTTCGTTTGGGGGGGGGTTGTGTGAGAAGGTAGCCTCTTTCTAGCCTTGTTACCCCCACTTTTGGCCTGTTTGTGAGTGTATGTCAGGGTGTTTGTCACTGTTTTCACTGTCTCACTGGGATCCTGATAGCCAGGCCTCAGTGCTCATAGTGAAAACACCATGTTTTCAGTATGGTTGTTATGTGTCACTGGGATCCTGCTAGTCAGGACCCCAGTGCTCATAGGTTTGTGGCCTATATGTATGTGTCACTGGGACCCTGTCACACAGGGCCCCAGTGCTCATAGGTGTGCATGTATATGTTCCCTGTGTGGTGCCTAACTGTCTCACTGAGGCTCTGCTAACCAGAACCTCAGTGGTTATGCTCTCTCATTACTTTTAAATTGTCACTAACAGGCTAGTGACCATTTGTACCAATTTACATTGGCTTACTGGAACACCCTTATAATTCCCTAGTATATGGTACTGAGGTACCCAGGGTATTGGGGTTCCAGGAGACCCCTATGGGCTGCAGCATTTCTTTTGCCACCCATAGGGAGCTCTGACAATTCTTACACAGGCCTGCCACTGCAGCCTGAGTGAAATAACGTCCACGTTATTTCACAGCCATTTTACACTGCACTTAAGTAACTTATAAGTCACCTATATGTCTAACCTTTACCTGGTAAAGGTTAGGTGCAAAGTTACTTAGTGTGAGGGCACCCTGGCACTAGCCAAGGTGCCCCCACATTGTTCAGAGCCAATTCCCTGAACTTTGTGAGTGCGGGGACACCATTACACGCGTGCACTACATATAGGTCACTACCTATATGTAGCTTCACCATGGTAACTCCGAATATGGCCATGTAACATGTCTATGATCATGGAATTGCCCCCTCTATACCATCCTGGCATAGTTGGCACAATCCCATGATCCCAGTGGTCTGTAGCACAGACCCTGGTACTGCCAAACTGCCCTTCCTGGGGTTTCACTGCAGCTGCTGCTGCTGCCAACCCCTCAGACAGGCAGCTGCCCTCCTGGGGTCCAGCCAGGCCTGGCCCAGGATGGCAGAACAAAGAACTTCCTCTGAGAGAGGGTGTGACACCCTCTCCCTTTGGAAAATGGTGTGAAGGCAGGGGAGGAGTAGCCTCCCCCAGCCTCTGGAAATGCTTTGTTGGGCACAGATGTGCCCAATTCTGCATAAGCCAGTCTACACCGGTTCAGGGACCCCTTAGCCCCTGCTCTGGCGTGAAACTGGACAAAGGAAAGGGGAGTGACCACTCCCCTGACCTGCACCTCCCCTGGGAGGTGTCCAGAGCTCCTCCAGTGTGCTCCAGACCTCTGCCATCTTGGAAACAGAGGTGCTGCTGGCACACTGGACTGCTCTGAGTGGCCAGTGCCACCAGGTGACGTCAGAGACTCCTGCTGATAGGCTCCTTCAGGTGTTAGTAGCCTTTCCTCTCTCCTAGGTAGCCAAACCCTCTTTTCTGGCTATTTAGGGTCTCTGTCTCTGGGGAAACTTTAGATAACGAATGCATGAGCTCAGCCGAGTTCCTCTGCATCTCCCTCTTCACCTTCTGATAAGGAATCGACCGCTGACCGCGCTGGAAGCCTGCAAACCTGCAACATAGTAGCAAAGACGACTACTGCAACTCTGTAACGCTGATCCTGCCGCCTTCTCGACTGTTTTCCTGCTTGTGCATGCTGTGGGGGTAGCCTGCCTCCTCTCTGCACCAGAAGCTCCGAAGAAATCTCCCGTGGGTCGACGGAATCTTCCCCCTGCAACCGCAGGCACCAAAAAGCTGCATTTCCGGTCCCTTGGGTCTCCTCTCAGCACGACGAGCGAGGTCCCTCGAATCCAGCGACGCTGTCCAAGTGACCCCCACAGTCCAGTGACTCTTCAGCCCAAGTTTGGTGGAGGTAAGTCCTTGCCTCACCTCGCTGGGCTGCATTGCTGGGAACCGCGACTTTGCAAGCTACTCCGGCCCCTGTGCACTTCCGGCGGAAATCCTTTGTGCACAGCCAAGCCTGGGTCCACGGCACTCTAACCTGCATTGCACGACTTTCTAAGTTGGTCTCCGGCAACGTGGGACTCCTTTGTGCAACTTCGGCGAGCACCGTTTCACGCATCCTCGTAGTGCCTGTTTCTGGCACTTCTCCGGGTGCTACCTGCTTCAGTGAGGGCTCTTTGTCTTGCTCGACGTCCCCTCTCTCTGCAGATCCAATTTGCGACCTCCTGGTCCCTCCTGGGCCCCAGCAGCGTCCAAAAACGCCAAACGCACGATTTGCGTGTAGCAAGGCTTGTTGGCGTCCATCCGGCGGGAAAACACTTCTGCACGACTCTCCAAGGCGTGGGGGATCCATCCTCCAAAGGGGAAGTCTCTAGCCCTTGTCGTTCCTGCAGTATTCACAGTTCTTCAGCCTAGTAAGAGCTTCTTTGCACCAACCGCTGGCATTTCTTGGGCATCTGCCCATCTCCGAGCTGCTTGTGACTTTTGGACTTGGTCCCCTTGTTCCACAGGTACCCTCAGACAGGAATCCATCGTTGTTGCATTGCTGATTTGTGTTTTCCTTGCATTTTCCCTCTAACACGACTATTTTGTCCTTAGGGGAACTTTAGTGCACTTTGCACTCACTTTTCAGGGTCTTGGGGAGGGTTATTTTTCTAACTCTCACTATTTTCTAATAGTCCCAGCGACCCTCTACAAGGTCACATAGGTTTGGGGTCCATTCGTGGTTCGCATTCCACTTCTGGAGTATATGGTTTGTGTTGCCCCTATCCCTATGTTTCCCCATTGCATCCTATTGTAACTATACATTGTTTGCACTGTTTTCTAAGACTATACTGCATATTTTTGCTATTGTGTATATATATCTTGTGTATATTTCCTATCCTCTCACTGAGGGTACACTCTAAGATACTTTGGCATATTGTCATAAAAATAAAGTACCTTTATTTTTAGTATAACTGTGTATTGTGTTTTCTTATGATATTGTGCATATGACACTAAGTGGTACTGTAGTAGCTTCACACGTCTCCTAGTTCAGCCTGAGCTGCTTTGCTAAGCTACCATTATCTATCAGCCTAAGCTGCTAGACACCCTATACACTAATAAGGGATAACTGGGCCTGGTGCAAGGTGCAAGTACTCCTTGGTACTCACTACAAGCCAGTCCAGCCTCCTACACTCCGGCGTCGTGGGACTCTCTCTTGTGACTTCACGTGGACTCTGGTTCACTCCTCTTCTAAGTGCCTGTTCCAGTACCTCTGCGGGTGCTACCTGCTTCTGTCAGGGCTCCCTGAATTGCTGGGCACCCCCTCTGTCTCCTCATCCAAGTGGCAACATCCTGGTCCCTCCTGGGCCACAGCAGCATCCAAAAACCCTAACCATTACTCTTGCAGCTAGCAAGGCTTGTTTGCAGTCTTTCTGCGTGGGAAAACCTCTGCAAGCTTCTTCACGATGTGGGACATCCATCCTCCAAAGGGGAAGTTCCTAGTCCTCTTCGTTCTTGCAAAACACCAAGCTTCTTCCATCCAGTGGCAGCTTCCTTGCACCCTCAGCTGGCATTTCCTGGGCTCCTGACCACTCTCGACACTGTCGCGACTCTTGGACTTGGTCCCCTTGTCTTACAGGTACTCAGGTCCAGAAATCCACTGTTGTTGCATTGCTAGTGTTGGTTTTCCTTGCAGAATCCCCCTATCACGACTTCTGTGCTCTCTGGGGGTAGTAGGTGCACTTTACACCTACCTTTCAGGGTCTTGGGGTGGGCTATTTTTCTAACCCTCACTGTTTTCTTACAGTCCCAGCGACCCTCTACAAGCTCACATAGGTTTGGGGTCCATTCGTGGTTCGCATTCCACTTTTGGAGTATATGGTTTGTGTTGCCCCTATACCTATGTGCTCCTATTGCAATCTATTGTAACTTTACACTGCTTGCATTACTTCCTTTTGCTATTACTACTTGATTTTGGTATTGTGTACATATATCTTGTGAATATTTCTCATCCTCATACTGAGGGTACTCACTCAGATACTTTTGGCATATTGTCATAAAAATAAAGTACCTTTATTTTTAGTATATTTGTGTATTGTGTTTTCTTATGATATTGTGCATATGACACCAGTGGTATAGTAGGAGCTTTACATGTCTCCTAGTTCAGCCTAAGCTGCTTTGCCATAACTACCTTCTATCAGCCTTAGCTGCTAGAAACACCTCTTCTACACTAATAAGGGATAACTGGACCTGGCACAATGTGTGAGTACCTCTGGTACCCACTACAAGCCAGGCCAGCCTCCTACAGGCCCTCAATCTCTACCTCAAGAAGGAGAAATTCAAAATGCTCACCTTGGCTCAGGTCCTGTCCCGAGTAGCGAGTCCAGGGCATTCAGGCTATAATTACAATATTTCAGCCTCTATCTTGGGTTTTGGTGAGAATGAGTCTGAGGCTGCTGGGCCTCATAGCCTCTTGCATCCTGCTAGTGACACATGCCAGATGGCATATGCAGGCTCTGCAGTCGGACTTGAAGTTCTACTGGGCACAGCATCAGGGAAATTTCTCCTACATGGTTGAGATCTCAGAGAGGACTGCGAAAGACCTGCGCTGATGGTTTTCGAATCAACATTCGGTCAATATCAGATCACTCTCCCTTCCTCAACCAGATCTTTCCATAGTGACAGATGGGCCACTTCTGGGATGGGGCAGCCACATGGGAGAGGCGGAGATCAGAGGCCTCTGGTCTCTGGCAGAGTCTGGACTCCATATTAATCTTTTGCAGCTCCAGGTGATCAGGCTCACACTACAAGCATTTCTTCCCTCTTTTAAAGGAAAGGTGGTGCAAGTATTCCCCGACAACACTACCGCAAGGTGTTCCTGCAACAAACAGGGCGGTGTAGGGTCCTGGACCCCTTGTCAGGAGGTGATGTGCCTCTGGACATGGCTGGCACATCATGACATCACCCTGGTAGTTCAACATCTTGTGGGCTCTCCGAACGCCAGAGCAGACGAACTCAGCTGTCAACGCATAGCTGATCACAATTGGCGTCTCCATCCGGAGGCGGCACAAGTTCTCTTTCAGCAGAGGGGAGAGCCTTGGTTAAATCAGTTCACCTCTGCATAGAACATGCAATGTCAGCTGTTTTGTGTGTTGGAATTTCCAAGGCAGCACTTGCTCGGCAGTGCTTATTGTCTTGAGTGGACTTCCGTCCTCCTTTACGCCTTTCTGCCTATACCACTTCTGTCCAGAGTTCTCAAAAAGATCAAGAACGACCGCGCGCAGGTAATCTTGGTGGCTCCGGACTGGGCACAGAGAGTATGGTATTCAGAGCTGCTGAGCATGGCCACCGATCCTCCACTCAGACTGCCCCTTTGGGAGGGACTTCTGTTGCAGCAACAGGGGACGGTTCTCCACCCAAACCTCTCCAATCTCCACCATCATGCATGGAGATTGAGCAGTGGCAGTTGATGGCTTTTGACCGAAGTCTGTGATGAAATCTTGGTAGCCAGGCTTCCCTCCAACAAAACGCTACTCGCCTGTCATTGGCATAAATTTGTGGCATGGTGCACCAACAAATCGGTTGATCCCCTCCCTGCTCCTCTATCTGAAGTTATTTTATTCATTCTTTCATTGGCCCAGCAGAGCTCTGCTTTGGGCACCCTTAAAGGCTATTTAACGGCTATCGCAGCCTTTCTTAGGTTGCCTGAGCAGCTTTCACTCTTTAAGTCTCCTATTGTTAGCAGATTCCTTAAGGGTCTCACCCATTTATTTCCTCCCACTCCTTTTATCATGCCTCAGTGGGACCTCAATGTTGTCCTTATTTACTTAATGTGTGGTCCCTTTGAGTTGTTGCACAATTGTCCTTACGGCTCCTTACTTTCACAACTGATTTTCTTGTTGCCATCACTTCTGATCGCTGACTGAGTAAGTGACCTTCAGACTCTTTCTTCTAAGCCCCCATTTTTGTCTGTGCACCCTGACAAATTGGTGCTACACACTAGGGCCTCATTCCTTCCCAAAGTAGTTACACATTTTCATGTAGGCCAGTGTATTACTTTGCCTACGTTTATGCACCTCTGCATCCTTCTCATGAGGAAGAGAGACTCCACCGGCTGGATCCAAAAAAAGCGTTGGGGTTCTATCTATATCGTACTAAAGATTTCTGGGTGGATGATCAACTCTTTGTTGGATATGTGGATGCGAAGAAAAGGAAGGTGGTGCAAAAACGTACCATCTTGCGATGGGTCTTTCTTTGCATCAATATGTGCTACGCTTTGGCAAAGACGCAACCCCTTGAGGGCTTGTATGCTCATTCCACCAGAGCAACTGCTGTTTCCACAGAGTTGGCATGAGGAGTTCCTGTCCTAGATATCTGCCAGGCAGCAACGTGGGCATCCCTGCACACGTTTACTAAACATTACGGCCTGGACAGTCAGGTCTGTAGGGACGGCTTCTTTGGTCGTTCAGTCCTGCAGGACTTTCTGGAATGATCTTGATTCGAAGCCCACATCCGAAGATGGCATTGTTTGGGTATCTATTCTAAGGTAAAGAATCTGCAACTAGAAGTCCCTATCAGATGTACAAGTTACTTACCTTCGGTAACGATATATCTGGTAGAAACATTTTCTGGTTACAGATTCGTTACTGACCCACTAATCCTCCTCGCTTGCGAACTGATTTCTAGAGACAGGGCTTACCATTCAGGGCCTTAGTTCTGGCATTCTTCGCGGCTCTACGCTTTGGCGTGGAAAGTTGTGATAAGAAACTGACATCACTTGTAGGAAAGTACCATCTTGCCTGGCATGTTACCCCCATTTTTACTTGTATGTATGTTTGTTTTTGCTGTGTCACTGGGATCCTGCTAGCCAGGACCCCAGTGCTCATAAAGTGTACCCTGCATGTGTTCCCTGTGTGGTGCCTAACTCAATCACTGAGGCTCTGCTAACCAGAACCTCAGTGTTTACGCTCTCTCTGCTTTTAAATTTGTCACTGCAGGCTAGTGACTCATTTTACCAATTCTCAATGGCACACTGGAACACCCTTATAATTCCCTAGTATATGGTACCTAGGTACCCAGGGTATTGGGGTTCCAGAAGATCTCTATGGGCTGCAGCATCTCTTTTGCCGCCCATAGAGAGCTCAGACAATCCTTACACAGGACTGCCACTGCAGCGTGAGTGAAATAACGTCCACGTTATTTCACAGGCATTTTACACTGCACTTAAGTAACTTATAAGTCACCTATATGTCTAACCCTTATTAGCCAAGGTGTCCCCTGTAGGAAAGTACCATCTTGCCTGGCATGTTACCCCCATATTTTACTGTATATATGTTGTTTTAGTCTATGTGTCACTGGGACCCTGCCAGACAGGGCCCCAGTGCTCATAAGTATGTGCCCTGTATGTGTTCCCTGTGTGATGACTAATTGTCTCACTGATTGTAGGAAAGTACCATCTTGCCTGGCATGTTACCCCCATATTTCACTGTATATATGCTGTTTTAGTCTATGTGTCACTGGGACCCTGCCAGGCAGGGCCCCAGTGCTCATAAGTATGTGCCCTGTATGTGTTCCCTGTGTGATGACTAACTGTCTCACTGAGGCTCTGCTAACCAGAACCTCAGTGGTTATGCTCTCTCTGCTTTCCAAATTGTCACTAACAGGCTAGTAACCAATTTCACCAATCCACATTGGCATACTGGAACACCCTTATAATTCCCTAGTATATGGTACTGAGGTACCCAGAGTATTGGGGTTCCAGGAGATCCCTATGGGCTGCAGCATTTCTTTTGCCACCCATAGGGAGATCTGACAATTGTTACACAGGCCTGCCAGTGCAGCCTGAGTGAAATAACGTCCATGTTATTTCACAGCCACTTACCACTGCACTTAAGTAACTTATAAGTCACCTATATGTCTAACCTTCACCTGGTGAAGGTTGGGTGCAAAGTTACTAAGTGTGTGGGCACCCTGGCACTAGCCAAGGTGCCCTCAAATTGTTCATGGCAAATTCCCCGGACTTTGTGAGTGCAGAGACACCATTACACTCGTGCACTATACATAGGTCTCTACCTATGTATAGCGTCACAATGGTAACTCCGAACATGGCCATGTAACATGTCTAAGATCATGGAATTGTCTCCTCAATGCCATTCTGGCATTGGGGAGACAATTCCATGATCCCCCGGGTCTCTAGCACAGAACCCGGGTACTGCCAAACTGCCTTTCCGGGGTCTCCACTGCAGCTGCTGCTGCTGTCAACCCCTCAGACAGGTTTCTGCCCTCCTGGGGTCCAGGCAGCCCTGGCCCAGGAAGGCAGAACAAAGGATTTCCTCTGAGGGAGGGTGTAACACCCTCTCCCTTTGGAAATAGGTGTGATGGCTGGGGAGGAGTATCCTCCCCCAGCCTCTGGAAATGCTTTGATGGGCACAGATGCTGCCCATCTCTGTATAAGCCAGGCTACACCGGTTCAGGGATCCCCCAGCCCTGCTCTGGCGTGAAACTGGACAAAGGAAAGGGGAGTGACCACTCCCCTGACCTGCACCTCCCAGGGGAGGTGCCCAGAGCTCCTCCAGTGTGCCCCAGACCTCTGCCATCTTGGAAACAGAGGTGTCTGTGGCACACTGGACTGCTCTGAGTGGCCAGTGCCAGCAGGTGACGTCAGAGACTCCTTCTGATAGGCTCTTACCTCTCTTAGTAGCCAATCCTCCTTCCTAGGTAGCCAAACCTCCTTTTCTGGCTATTTAGGGTCTCTGCTTTGGGGAATTCTTCAGATACCGAATGCAAGAGCTCACCAGAGTTCCTCTGCATCTCCCTCTTTACCTTCTGCCAAAGGATCGACCGCTGACTGCTCAGGACGCCTGCAAAACCGCAACAAAGTAGCTAAGACGAATACTAGCAACCTTGTATCGCTCATTCTACCAGATTTCTCAACTGTTTCCAGGTGGTGCATGCTCTGGGGATACCCTGCCTCCTTTCTGCACCAGGAGCTCTGAAGAAATCTCCCGTGGGTTGACGGAATCTTCCCCCAGCAACCGCAGGCAACAAAAGACTGCATCACCGGTCCTCTGGGTCCCCTTTCAGCACAACGAGCGTGGTCCCTGGAACTCAGCAGCTCTGTCCAAGTGACTCCCACAGTCCAGTGACTCTTCAGTCCACGTTTGGTGGAGGTAAGTCCTTGCCTCCTCACGCTAGACTGCATTGCTGGGTACCGTGTGATTTGCAGCTGCTCCGGCTCCTGTGCACTCTTCCAGGATTTCCTTCGTGCATAGCCAAGCCTGGGTCCCTGACACACTAACCTGCAGTGCACAACCTTCTGAGTTGTCCTCCGGCGTCGTGGGACTCTCTCTTGTGACTTCACGTGGACTCTGGTTCACTCCTCTTCTAAGTGCCTGTTCCAGTACCTCTGCGGGTGCTACCTGCTTCTGTCAGGGCTCCCTGAATTGCTGGGCACCCCCTCTGTCTCCTCATCCAAGTGGCAACATCCTGGTCCCTCCTGGGCCACAGCAGCATCCAAAAACCCTAACCATGACTCTTGCAGCTAGCAAGGCTTGTTTGCAGTCTTTCTGCGTGGGAAAACCTCTGCAAGCTTCTTCACGATGTGGGACATCCATCCTCCAAAGGGGAAGTTCCTAGTCCTCTTCGTTCTTGCAAAACACCAAGCTTCTTCCATCCAGTGGCAGCTTCCTTGCACCCTCAGCTGGCATTTCCTGGGCTCCTGACCACTCTCGACACTGTCGCGACTCTTGGACTTGGTCCCCTTGTCTTACAGGTACTCAGGTCCAGAAATCCACTGTTGTTGCATTGCTAGTGTTGGTTTTCCTTGCAGAATCCCCCTATCACGACTTCTGTGCTCTCTGGGGGTAGTAGGTGCACTTTACACCTACCTTTCAGGGTCTTGGGGTGGGCTATTTTTCTAACCCTCACTGTTTTCTTACAGTCCCAGCGACCCTCTACAAGCTCACATAGGTTTGGGGTCCATTCGTGGTTTGCATTCCACTTTTGGAGTATATGGTTTGTGTTGCCCCTATACCTATGTGCTCCTATTGCAATCTATTGTAACTTTACACTGCTTGCATTACTTCCTTTTGCTATTACTACTTGATTTTGGTATTGTGTACATATATCTTGTGAATATTTCTCATCCTCATACTGAGGGTACTCACTCAGATACTTTTGGCATATTGTCATAAAAATAAAGTACCTTTATTTTTAGTATATTTGTGTATTGTGTTTTCTTATGATATTGTGCATATGACACCAGTGGTATAGTAGGAGCTTTACATGTCTCCTACTTCAGCCTAAGCTGCTTTGCCATAACTACCTTCTATCAGCCTTAGCTGCTAGAAACACCTCTTCTACACTAATAAGGGATAACTGGACCTGGCACAATGTGTGAGTACCTCTGGTACCCACTACAAGCCAGGCCAGCCTCCTACAGGCCCTCAATCTCTACCTCAAGAAGGAGAAATTCAAAATGCTCACCTTGGCTCAGGTCCTGTCCCGAGTAGCGAGTCCAGGGCATTCAGGCTATAATTACAATATTTCAGCCTCTATCTTGGGTTTTGGTGAGAATGAGTCTGAGGCTGCTGGGCCTCATAGCCTCTTGCATCCTGCTAGTGACACATGCCAGATGGCATATGCAGGCTCTGCAGTCGGACTTGAAGTTCTACTGGGCACAGCATCAGGGAAATTTCTCCTACATGGTTGAGATCTCAGAGAGGACTGCGAAAGACCTGCGCTGATGGTTTTCGAATCAACATTCGGTCAATATCAGATCACTCTCCCTTCCTCAACCAGATCTTTCCATAGTGACAGATGGGCCACTTCTTGGATGGGGCAGCCACATGGGAGAGGCGGAGATCAGAGGCCTCTGGTCTCTGGCAGAGTCTGGACTCCATATTAATCTTTTGCAGCTCCAGGTGATCAGGCTCACACTACAAGCATTTCTTCCCTCTTTTAAAGGAAAGGTGGTGCAAGTATTCCCCGACAACACTACCGCAAGGTGTTCCTGCAACAAACAGGGTGGTGTAGGGTCCTGGACCCCTTGTCAGGAGGTGATGTGCCTCTGGACATGGCTGGCACATCATGACATCACCCTGGTAGTTCAACATCTTGTGGGCTCTCCGAACGCCAGAGCAGACGAACTCAGCTGTCAACGCATAGCTGATCACAATTGGCGTCTCCATCCGGAGGCGGCACAAGTTCTCTTTCAGCAGAGGGGAGAGCCTTGGTTAAATCAGTTCACCTCTGCATAGAACATGCAATGTCAGCTGTTTTGTGTGTTGGAATTTCCAAGGCAGCACTTGCTCGGCAGTGCTTATTGTCTTGAGTGGACTTCCGTCCTCCTTTACGCCTTTCTGCCTATACCACTTCTGTCCAGAGTTCTCAAAAAGATCAAGAACGACCGCGCGCAGGTAATCTTGGTGGCTCCGGACTGGGCACAGAGAGTATGGTATTCAGAGCTGCTGAGCATGGCCACCGATCCTCCACTCAGACTGCCCCTTTGGGAGGGACTTCTGTTGCAGCAACAGGGGACGGTTCTCCACCCAAACCTCTCCAATCTCCACCGTCATGCATGGAGATTGAGCAGTGGCAGTTGATGGCTTTTGACCGAAGTCTGTGATGAAATCTTGGTAGCCAGGCTTCCCTCCAACAAAACGCTACTCGCCTGTCATTGGCATAAATTTGTGGCATGGTGCACCAACAAATCGGTTGATCCCCTCCCTGCTCCTCTATCTGAAGTTATTTTATTCATTCTTTCATTGGCCCAGCAGAGCTCTGCTTTGGGCACCCTTAAAGGCTATTTAACGGCTATCGCAGCCTTTCTTAGGTTGCCTGAGCAGCTTTCACTCTTTAAGTCTCCTATTGTTAGCAGATTCCTTAAGGGTCTCACCCATTTATTTCCTCCCACTCCTTTTATCATGCCTCAGTGGGACCTCAATGTTGTCCTTATTTACTTAATGTGTGGTCCCTTTGAGTTGTTGCACAATTGTCCTTACGGCTCCTTACTTTCACAACTGATTTTCTTGTTGCCATCACTTCTGATCGCTGACTGAGTAAGTGACCTTCAGACTCTTTCTTCTAAGCCCCCATTTTTGTCTGTGCACCCTGACAAATTGGTGCTACACACTAGGGCCTCATTCCTTCCCAAAGTAGTTACACATTTTCATGTAGGCCAGTGTATTACTTTGCCTACGTTTATGCACCTCTGCATCCTTCTCATGAGGAAGAGAGACTCCACCGGCTGGATCCAAAAAAAGCGTTGGGGTTCTATCTATATCGTACTAAAGATTTCTGGGTGGATGATCAACTCTTTGTTGGATATGTGGATGCGAAGAAAAGGAAGGTGGTGCAAAAACGTACCATCTTGCGATGGGTCTTTCTTTGCATCAATATGTGCTACGCTTTGGCAAAGACGCAACCCCTTGAGGGCTTGTATGCTCATTCCACCAGAGCAACTGCTGTTTCCACAGAGTTGGCATGAGGAGTTCCTGTCCTAGATATCTGCCAGGCAGCAACGTGGGCATCCCTGCACACGTTTACTAAACATTACGGCCTGGACAGTCAGGTCTGTAGGGACGGCTTCTTTGGTCGTTCAGTCCTGCAGGACTTTCTGGAATGATCTTGATTCGAAGCCCACATCCGAAGATGGCATTGTTTGGGTATCTATTCTAAGGTAAAGAATCTGCAACTAGAAGTCCCTATCAGATGTACAAGTTACTTACCTTCGGTAACGATATATCTGGTAGAAACATTTTCTGGTTACAGATTCGTTACTGACCCACTAATCCTCCTCGCTTGCGAACTGATTTCTAGAGACAGGGCTTACCATTCAGGGCCTTAGTTCTGGCATTCTTCGCGGCTCTACGCTTTGGCGTGGAAAGTTGTGATAAGAAACTGACATCACTTGTAGGAAAGTACCATCTTGCCTGGCATGTTACCCCCATTTTTACTTGTATGTATGTTTGTTTTTGCTGTGTCACTGGGATCCTGCTAGCCAGGACCCCAGTGCTCATAAAGTGTACCCTGCATGTGTTCCCTGTGTGGTGCCTAACTCAATCACTGAGGCTCTGCTAACCAGAACCTCAGTGTTTACGCTCTCTCTGCTTTTAAATTTGTCACTGCAGGCTAGTGACTCATTTTACCAATTCTCAATGGCACACTGGAACACCCTTATAATTCCCTAGTATATGGTACCTAGGTACCCAGGGTATTGGGGTTCCAGAAGATCTCTATGGGCTGCAGCATCTCTTTTGCCACCCATAGAGAGCTCAGACAATTCTTACACAGCACTGCCACTGCAGCCTGAGTGAAATAACGTCCACGTTATTTCACAGGCATTTTACCCTGCCCTTAAGTAACTTATAAGTCACCTATATGTCTAACCCTTACTAGCCAAGGTGTCCCCTGTAGGAAAGTACCATCTTGCCTGGCATGTTACCCCCATATTTCACTGTATATATGTTGTTTTAGTCTATGTGTCACTGGGACCCTGCCAGACAGGGCCCCAGTGCTCATAAGTATGTGCCCTGTATGTGTTCCCTGTGTGATGACTAATTGTCTCACTGATTGTAGGAAGGTACCATCTTGCCTGGCATGTTACCCCGATATTTCACTGTATATATGCTGTTTTAGTCTATGTGTCACTGGGACCCTGCCAGGCAGGGCCCCAGTGCTCATAAGTATGTGCCCTGTATGTGTTCCCTGTGTGATGACTAACTGTCTCACTGAGGCTCTGCTAACCAGAACCTCAGTGGTTATGCTCTCTCTGCTTTCCAAATTGTCACTAACAGGCTAGTAACCAATTTCACCAATCCACATTGGCATACTGGAACACCCTTACAATTACCTAGTATATGGTACTGAGGTACCCAGGGTATTGGGGTTCCAGCAGATCCCTATGGGCTGCAGCATTTCTTTTGCCACCCATAGGGAGATCTGACAATTGTTACACAGGCCTGCCAGTGCAGCCTGAGTGAAATAACGTCCATGTTATTTCACAGCCATTTACCACTGTACTTAAGTAACTTATAAGTCACCTATATGTCTAACCTTCACCTGGTGAAGGTTGGGTGCAAAGTTACTTAGTGTGTGGGCACCCTGGCACTAGCCAAGGTGCCCTCACATTGTTCATGGCAAATTCCCCGGACTTTGTGAGTGCAGAGACACCATTACACTCGTGCACTATACATAGGTCACTACCTATGTATAGCGTCACAATGGTAACTCCGAACATGGCCATGTAACATGTCTAAGATCATGGAATTGTCTCCCCAATGCCATTCTGGCATTGGGGAGACAATTCCATGATCCTCCGGGTCTCTAGCACAGAACCCGGGTACTGCCAAACTGCCTTTCCGGGGTCTCCACTGCAGCTGCTGCTGCTGCCAACCCCTCAGACAGGTTTCTGCCCTCCTGGGGTCCAGGCAGCCCTGGCCCAGGAAGGCAGAACAAAGGATTTCCTCTGAGAGAGGGTGTAACACCCTCTCCCTTTGGAAATAGGTGTGATGGCTGGGGAGAAGTATCCTCCCCCAGCCTCTGGAAATGCTTTGATGGGCACAGATGCTGTCCATCTCTGTATAAGCCAGGCTACACCGGTTCAGGGATCCCCCAGCCCTGCTCTGGCGTGAAACTGGACAAAGGAAAGGGGAGTGACCACTCCCCTGACCTGCACCTCGCAGGGGAGGTGCCCAGAGCTCCTCCAGTGTGCCCCAGACCTCTGCCATCTTGGAAACAGAGGTGTCTGTGGCACACTGGACTGCTCTGAGTGGCCAGTGCCAGCAGGTGACGTCAGAGACTCCTTCTGATAGGCTCTTACCTCTCTTAGTAGCCAATCCTCCTTCCTAGGTAGCCAAACCTCCTTTTCTGGCTATTTAGGGTCTCTGCTTTGGGTAATTCTTCAGATACCGAATGCAAAAGCTCACCAGAGTTCCTCTGCATCTCCCTCTTTACCTTCTGCCAAAGGATCGATCGCTGACTGCTCAGGACGCCTGCAAAACCGCAACAAAGTAGCTAAGACGACTACTAGCAACCTTGTATCGCTCATTCTACCAGATTTCTCAACTGTTTCCAGGTGGTGCATGCTCTGGGGATACCCTGCCTCCTTTCTGCACCAGGAGCTCTGAAGAAATCTCCCGTGGGTTGACGGAATCTTCCCCCAGCAACCGCAGGCAACAAAAGACTGCATCACCGGTCCTCTGGGTCCCCTCTCAGCACAACGAGCGTGGTCCCTGGAACTCAGCAACTCTGTCCAAGTGACTCCCACAGTCCAGTGACTCTTCAGTCCACATTTGGTAGAGGTAAGTCCTTGCCTCCCCACGCTAGACTGCATTGCTGGGTACCGTGTGATTTGCAGCTGCTCCGGCTCCTGTGCACTCTTCCAGGATTTCCTTCGTGCATAGCCAAGCCTGGGTCCCTGACACACTAACCTGCAGTGCACAACCTTCTGAGTTGTCCTCCGGCGTCGTGGGACTCTCTCTTGTGACTTCACGTGGACTCTGGTTCACTCCTCTTCTAAGTGCCTGTTCCAGTACCTCTGCGGGTGCTACCTGCTTCTGTTAGGGCTCCCTGAATTGCTGGGCGCCCCCTCTGTCTCCTCATCCAAGTGGCAACATCCTGGTCCCTCCTGGGCCACAGCACCATCCAAAAACCCTAATCATGACTCTTGCAGCTAGCAAGGCTTGTTTGCAGTCTTTCTGCGTGGGAAAACCTCTGCAAGCTTCTTCACGATGTGGGACATCCATCCTCCAAAGGGGAAGTTCCTAGTCCTCTTCGTTCTTGCAAAACACAAAGCTTCTTCCATCCAGTGGCAGCTTCCTTGCACCCTCAGCTGGCATTTCCTGGGCTCCTGCCCACTCTCGACACTGTTGCGACTCTTGGACTTGGTCCCCTTGTCTTACAGGTACTCAGGTCCGGAAATCCACTGTTGTTGCATTGCTAGTGTTGGTTTTCCTTGCAGAATCCCCCTATCACGACTTCTGTGCTCTCTGGGGGTTGTAGGTGCACTTTACACCTACCTTACAGGGACTTGGGGTGGGCTATTTTTCTAACCCTCATTGTTTTCTTACAGTCCCAGCGACCCTCTACAAGCTCACATAGGTTTGGGGTCCATTCGTGGTTCGCATTCCACTTTTGGAGTATTATGGTTTGTGTTCCCCTATACTTATGTGCTCCTATTGCAATCTATTGTAACTTTACACTGCTTGCATTACTTCCTTTTGCTATTACTGCATAATTATGGTATTGTGTACATATATCTTGTGTATATTTGGCATCCTCATTCTGAGGGTACTCACTGAGATACTTTTGGCATATTGTCATAAAAATAAAGTAACTTTATTTTTAGTATATCTGTGTATTGTGTTTTCTGATGATATTGTGCATATGACACCAGTGGTATAGTAGGAGCTTTACATGTCTCCTAGTTCAGCCTAAGCTGCTTTGCCATAGCTACCTTCTATCAGCCTTAGCTGTTAGAAACACCTCTCCTATATTAATAAGGGATAACTGGACCTGGCACAAGGTGTAAGTACCTCTGGTACCCACTACAAGCCAGGCCAGCCTCCTACATTGGTTGTGCAGCGGTGGGATGAGTACTTGTAACTACTTACCACTTTGTCATTGTGTACTTTTCATAAGAGAATAATATACAAAACAAGTTCAGTGTATGTACACCGAACCAAAAAGTTTTGCTTTTTTTCTCTCACACTTTCTGCTAAGTGTTGAAAAGTACTCCTCAACTTCTAAAAGTTTCAAAAAGTTTGAAAAAGTTTTTTTTTCCTATTCTTTAAAAAGACCTTAAACTTTTTCTCTCTTCTCACTGTCTCTAAACCTTCTTCTATCATGTCTGATGTAGGAACTTCCCTTAAAATGGTCATTACAACTTATGACAATTTAAACTTTAAGAGCCGAAGGAGTCTCTGCATTGATAGAGGTTTAGTGATAGGAAAAAACCCTTTTAGAGAATTTCTGTTTAACATGCTCATTGAGAATGATAAGTCCCTAGCTGGCTCTTCAACTGAGAAGTTAGTAGATAGCTCCCATTCTGACTCAGGGGAACCCCTTGAGGGAGGAGTGGAGGGTTCTCTTCCAAATCTGCCCCTCAGCAGACCTCAGAGCAATGCTGGTAGTAATAGAAGCTCCCATCATAGTAGGGATGTTTTTGTTCCTGGAGGCCAGGTTGTTAGAGTCCAAACTGTTAGGGACAGACCTCCCTCTGTTATTACCAATTTGTCCTCAGTGTCTAAACATTTCCAACCCACCCACCCTGAAGACAACATGTTAGAAAGGGAACTCAAAAAGTTGAGAGTGGAAGAGACCAGACTGAAGCTTAAACAGCAATAGCTGGCTCTAGACAGGGAATCCCTAGACCTGGAGAAGGAGAGACAGAGATTGGGGTTTGGACCCGATGGTGGCAGCAGCAGTATTCCTGATAGTAATCCTGTGAGAGAGCATGATTCCAGGGATCTGCACAAGATAGTTCCCCATTACAAGGAGGGGGATGACATTAACAAGTGGTTTGCTGCACTTGAGAGGGCCTGTATGGTACAGGGGGTCCCTCAAAGGCAGTGGGCTGCTATATTGTGGCTATCTTTCAATGGAAAGGGTAGGGATAGGCTCCTTACTGTTAGAGAAAGTGATGCTAACAATTTTGTAGTTTTGAAGGATGCACTCTTGGATGGATTTGGCTTAACCACTAAACAATACAGGATTAAGTTCAGAGACATCCGAAAAGAGTCCTCACAAGACTGGATAGACTTTGTTGACTGCTCAGTGAAGGCCTTGGAGGGGTGGTTACATGGCAGTAAAGTTTCTGCCTATGAAAGCCTGTATAATCTTATTCTGAGAGAGCATATTCTGAATAACTGTGTGTCTGACTTGTTACACCAATATCTAGTGGATCAGATCTGACCTCTCCCCAAGAATTGGGAAAGAAGGCAGACAAATGGGTCAGAACAAGAGTGAGCAGAAAAGTTCATACAGGGGGTGACAAGGATGGCAAGAAGAAGGATGGTAAGTCTTCTGACAAGGGTGGGGACAAAAGTAAAACTGAGTCTTCATCAGGCCCACAAAAATCCTCTGGTGGGGGTGGTGGGTCGAAATCCACATCAAATCAAGTAAAAAAGCCTTGGTGTTATTTATGTAAAGTAAAAGGCCATTTGACAACTGATGTCAGTTGTCCAAAGAAAAACACCAAACCTCCCACTACCACAACCCCTACTGCAAACTCTAGTGCCCCTATTAATAACAGTGGTGGTGGGAGCAAACCTACTAATAGCCAATCCAAGGGAGTAGCTGGGCTCACTTTTGGTAATTTAGTTGTGGTTGGCCTTGTTAGGGAAACCACAGAGGCTGTGTTAGTCTCTGAAGGTGCCATTGATTTGGCCACCTTGGTTGCTTGTCCCCTTAATATGGATAAGTACAAGCAACTTCCCCTAATCAATGGTGTTGAGGTTCAGGCCTACAGGGACACAGGTGCCAGTGCTACCATGGTGATAGAGAAACTGGTACACCCTGAACAACACCTACTTGGTCACCAGTTCCAAGTAACCGATGCTCACAACAACACACTTAGCCACCCCATGGCTGTTGTAAATCTCAACAGGGGGGGGGGTTACTGGTCCAAAGAAAGTTGTGGTAGCCACAGATTTACCTGTAGACTGTCTACTAGGAAATGATTTGGAGACATCAGCTTGGTCAGATGTGGAGTTGGAGGCCCATGCAGCAATGCTGGGCATCCCAGGGCATATTTTTGCTTTAACCAGAGCTCAGGCCAAAAAGCAAAAAGGACAGGGAAGCTTGGATCCTGGAACAATGGACCAAGTGCTCCCTAAAGCTAGGGCTAGTAGAAGTAAAGCACTTCCTATTATCCCTCCCTCTACAGTGGATTCAACTTCTGAGGAAGAAGAATTTCCACCCTGTGCAGAACCTACACCAGAGGAGCTGGAAGCAGACACTGCTGAGCTTTTGGGGGAAGGGGGGCCTGCCAGGGAGGAGCTGAGTGTGGCACAGCAAACCTGTCCCACACTAGAGGGTCTAAGACAGCAAGCTGTCAAACAAGCTAATGGGGATGTCAGTGACTCTCACAGAGTTTACTGGGAGGACAACCTCTTGTACACTGAAGCAAGGGATCCTAAACCTGGAACTGCCAGGAGGTTAGTGATTCCTCAGGAGTACAGAAAGTTCCTCCTAACTCTTGCCCACGACATTCCCCTAGCTGGACATTTGGGGCAAATGAAAACTTGGGACAGGCTTGTTCCCTTGTTTCATTGGCCTAGAATGTCTGAGGACACAAAATAATTTTGTAAGTCCTGTGAAACCTGTCAAGCCAGTGGCAAGACAGGTGGCACACCAAAGGCACCCCTTATTCCACTGCCTGTGGTTGGGGTTCCCTTTGAAAGGGTAGGGGTTGACATAGTTGGCCCCCTTGACCCTCCTACTGCTTCAGGCAATAGGTTTATCTTGGTGGTAGTGGACCATGCCACAAGATATCCTGAAGCAATTCCTTTAAGGACCACTACAGCACCTGCAGTGGCAAAGGCCCTCCTGGGAATATTTTCCAGGGTGGGCTTCCCAAAGGAAGTAGTATCAGACAGAGGAAGCAATTTCATGCCTGCATACTTAAAGGCCATGTGGAAGGAGTGTGGTGTGACTTATAAGTTCACTACACCCTATCATCCACAAACAAATGGACTGGTGGAGAGATTTAACAAAACTCTCAAAGGCATGATTATGGGTCTCCCTGAAAAACTCCGCAGGAGATGGGATATCCTGTTACCATGCCTCCTTTTTGCCTACAGGGAGGTACCCCAGAAAGGAGTGGGCTTCAGCCCCTTTGAACTCCTCTTTGGACACCCTGTTAGGGGTCCACTAACACTTGTCAAGGAGGGTTGGGAACAACCTTTAAAAGCTCCAAAACAAGATATTGTGGATTATGTACTTGGCCTCAGATCAAGAATGGCTGAGTATATGAAAAAGGCCAGTAAAAACCTTCAGGCCAGCCAAGAGTTCCAGAAGCAATGGCATGACCAGAAGGCTGTTTTGGTTCAGTACCAACCAGGGCAGAAAGTGTGGGTCTTGGAGCCTCTGGCCCCAAGAGCACTCCAAGATAAATGGAGTGGACCCCACACAATTGTTGAGAAAAAGGGTGAAGTCACCTATTTAGTTGACTTAGGCACTGCCAGGAGTCCCCTTAGGGTGCTCCATGTCAATCGCCTGAAACCCTACTATGACAGAGCTGATCTCACCCTGCTCATGGCAACTGATGGGGGACAGGAAGAAGACAGTGATCCTCTACCTGATCTCTTCTCTTCCACAGAACAAGGTGCTCTTGTGGAAGGTGTAGTTTTGGCTGATTGTCTTACTGCTGAGCAGAAAGACCATTGCATAAATCTCCTGGGTCAGTTTTCTTAACTCTTCTCTACTGGGCCAGGTACCACTTCTTGGTGTGAGCACACTATAGATACTGGAGACAGCTTGCCTTTCAAAAGTAAGATCTATAGGCAGCCTGACCATGTCAGGGACTGCATAAAGCAAGAGGTGCAGAAAATGTTAGAACTGGGAGTGGTTGAGCACTCTGAAAGTCCATGGGCTTCTCCTGTGGTACTTGTACCAAAACCTCATTCCAAAGATGGAAAAAAGGAAATGCGGTTTTGTGTAGACTATAGAGGTCTCAACCAGGTAACCAAAACTGATGCTCACCCTATACCCAGGGCAGATGAGCTCATAGATACACTGGCATCTGCCAAGTATCTAAGCACTTTTGATTTGACTGCAGGGTATTGGCAGATCAAATTATCAGAAGATGCTAAACCTAAAACTGCATTTTCAACCATTGGAGGGCATTACCAGTTCACTGTAATGCCTTTTGGATTGAAAAATGCACCTGCCACTTTTCAGAGGTTGGTGAACACATTCTTGCAAGGGCTGGAAGCTTTCAGTGCAGCATATGTGGACGATATAGCTGTCTTTAGCTCCAGCTGGGATGATCACCTGGTCCACCTATGGAAAGTTTTGGAGGCCCTGCAAAAGGCAGGCCTCACTATCAAGGCTTCAAAGTGCCAGATAGGGCAGGGTAAGGTGGTTTATCTGGGACACCTTGTTGGTGGGGAACAGATTGCACCACTTCAGGGGAAAATCCAAACAATTATTGATTGGGTTCCCCCTACTACTCAGACTCAAGTGAGAACGTTCCTAGGCCTCACTGGGTATTACAGAAGGTTCATAAAGAACTATGGCTCCATTGCAGCCCCTCTTAATGACCTCACATCCAAGAAAATGCCTAAAAAGGTATTATGGACAGCAAACTGTCAGAAAGCTTTTGAGGAGCTGAAGCAGGCCATGTGCTCTGCACCTGTCCTGAAAAGCCCTTGTTACTCTAAAAAATTCTATGTCCAAACTGATGCATCTGAATTAGCAGTAGGGGCAGTCCTATCACAACTTAATTCTGAGGGCCAGGATCAACCTGTTGCTTTTATTAGTAGGAGGTTGACCCCTAGAGAAAAGCGTTGGTCTGCCATTGAGAGGGAGGCCTTTGCTGTGGTCTGGGCACTGAAGAAGTTGAGGCCATACCTGTTTGGCACTCACTTCATTGTTCAGACAGACCACAAACCTCTACTTTGGCTAAAACAAATGAAAGGTGAAAATCCTAAATTGTTGAGGTGGTCCATATCCCTACAGGGAATGGACTATACAGTGGAACATAGACCTGGGAGTAGCCACTCCAATGCAGATGGACTCTCCAGATATTTCCACTTAGACAATGAAGACTCATCAGGTCATGGCTAGTATTATTGTCCTTCGTTTGGGGGGGGGGTTGTGTAGGAAAGTACCATCTTGTCTGGCATGTTACCCCCATTTTTCACTGTATATATGTTGATTTAGTCGTATGTGTCACTGGGACCCTGTCATCCAGGGCCCCAGTGCTCATAAGTGTGCCTGAATGTGTTACCTATGTAGTGACTAACTGTCTCACTGAGGCTCTGCTAATCAGAACCTCAGTGGTTATGCTCTCTCATTTCTTTCAATTTGTCACTAACAGGCTAGTGACCAATTTTACCAATTTACATTGGCTTACTGGAACACCCTTATAATTCCCTAGTATATGGTACTGAGGTACCCAGGGTATTGGGGTTCCAGGAGATCCCTATGGGCTGCAGCATTTCTTTTGCCACCCATAGGGAGCTCTGACAATTCTTACACAGGCCTGCCACTGCAGCCTGAGTGAAATAACGTCCACGTTATTTCACAGCCATTTTACACTGCACTTAAGTAACTTATAAGTCACCTATATGTCTAACCTTTACCTGGTAAAGGTTAGGTGCAAAGTTACTTACTGTGAGGGCACCCTGGCACTAGCCAAGGTGCCCCCACATTGTTCAGGGCCAATTCCCCGGACTTTGTGAGTGCGGGGACACCATTACACGCGTGCACTACATATAGGTCACTACCTATATGTAGCTTCACAATGGTAACTCCGAATATGGCCATGTAACATGTCTGTGATCATGGAATTGCCCCCTCTATGCCATCCTGGCATAGTTGGCACAATCCCATGATCCCAGTGGTCTGTAGCACAGACCCTGGTACTGCCAAACTGCCTTTTCCTGGGGTTTCACTGCAGCTGCTGCTGCTGCCAACCCCTCAGACAGGTTTCTGCCCTCCTAGGGGTCAAGCCAGGCTTGTCCCAGGATGACAGAACAAAGGACTTCCTCTGAGAGAGGGTGTTACACCCTCTCCCTTTGGAAAATGGTGTGAAAGCAGGGGAGGAGTAGCCTCCCCCAACCTCTGGAAATGCTTTCATGGGCACATTTGGTGCCCATTTCTGCATAAGCCAGTCTACACATGTTCAGGGACCCTTTAGCCGTGCTCTGGCGCGAAACTGGACAAAGGAAAGGGGAGTGACCACTCCCCTGAACTGCACATCCCCTGGGGGGTGTCCAGAGCTCCTCCAGTGTGCTCCAGACCTCTGCCATCTTGGAAACAGAGGTGCTGCTGGCACACTGGACTGCTCTGAGTGGCCAGTGCCACCAGATGACGTCAGAGACTCCTTCTGATAGGCTCCTTCAGGTGTTGCTAGCCTATCCTCTCTCCTAGGTAGCCAAACCCTCTTTTCTGGCTATTTAGGGTCTCTGTCTCTGGGGAAACTTTAGATAACGAATGCAAGAGCTCATCCGAGTTCCTCTGCATCTCTCTCTTCACCTTCTGCCAAGGAATCGACTGCTGACCGCGCTGGAAGCCTGCAAAACTGCAACATAGTAGCAAAGACGACTACTGCAACTCTGTAACGCTGATCCTGCCGCCTTCTCAACTGTTTTCCTGGTGGTGCATGCTGTGGGGGTAGTCTGCTTCCTCTCTGCACTAGAAGCTCAGAAGAAATCTCCTGTGGGTCGACGGAATCTTGCCCCTGCAACCGCAGGCACCAAAGAACTGCATCACCGGTCCCTTGGGTCTCCTCTCAGCACGACGAGCGAGGTCCCTCGAATCCAGCAACTGTGTCCAAGTGACTCCCACAGTCCAGTGACTCTTCAGTCCAAGTTTGGTGGAGGTAAGTCCTTGCCTCCCCACGCCAGACTGCATTGCTGGGAACCGCTACTTTTGCAGCTACTCCGGCCTCTGTGCACTTCCGGCGGAAATCCTTTGTGCACAGCCAAGCCTCGGTCCACGGCACTCTAACCTGCATTGCACGACTTTCTAAGTTGGTCTCCGGCGACGTGGGACTCCTTTGTGCAACTTCGGGTGAGCACTGTTTCACGCATCGTCGTAGTGCCTGTTTCTGGCACTTCTCCGGGTGCTACCTGCTGCTGAGAGGGCTCCTTGTCTTGCTCGACGTCCCCTCTGTCTCCTGGCGCAATTTGCGACATCCTGGTCCCTCCTGTGCCACACCAGCGTCCAAAAACACTAAATGTATGATTTGCAGCTAGCAAGGCTTGTTGGCAGTCTTTCGGCGGGAAAACACTTCTGCACGACTCGCCACCGCGTGTGGAATCCGTCCTCCAAAGGGGAAGTCTCTAGCCCTTGTCGTTCCTGCAGAAACCTAAGCTTCTACTGTCCAGTAGCAGCTTCTTTGCACCCACAGCTGGCATTTCCTGGGCATCTGCCCATCTCCGACTTGCTTGTGACTTTTGGACTTGGTCCCCTTGTTCCACAGGTACCCTCGACTGGAAATCCATCGTTGTTGCGTTGCTGGTTTGTGTCTTTCCTGCAGAATTCCCCTATCACGACTTCTATGTCCTTTGGGGAACTTTAGTGCACTTTGCACTCACTTTTCAGGGTCTTGGGGTGGGCTATTTTTCTAACCCTCACTATTTTCTAATAGTCCTAGCGACCCTCTACAACGTCACATAGGTTTGGGGTCCATTTGTGGTTCGCATCCCACTTTTGGAGTATATGGTTTGTGTGGCCCCTATCCCTATGTGTCCCCATTGCATCCTATTGTAACTATACATTGTTTGCACTGTTTTCTAAGACTATACTGCATATTTTTGGTATTGTGTACATATATCTTGTGTATATTTTCTATCCTCATACTGAGGGTACACTCTGAGATACTTTGGCATATTGTCATAAAAATAAAGTACCTTTATTTTTAGTATATCTGTGTATTGTGTTTTCTTATGATATTGTGCAAGTGACATTAGTGGTACTGTAGGAGCTTCACTCGTCTCCTAGTTCAGCCTAAGCTGCTCTGCTAAGCTACCATTATCTATCAGCCTATGCTGCTAGACACCCTATACACTAATAAGGGATAACTGGGCCTGGCACAAGGTGCAAGTACCCCTTGGTACTCACTACAAGCCAGTCCAGCCTCCTACAGCAGTGCACAACCTTCTGAGTTGTCCTCCGGCGTCGTGGGACACCCTTTTCTGACTTTGCGTGGACTCCAGTTCACTTCTCTTCTAAGTGCCTGTTCCAGTACTTCTGCGGGTGATGCCTGCTTCTGTGAGGGCTCCCTGACTTGCTGGGCGCCCCCTCTGTCTCCTCATCCAAGTGGCAACATCCTGGTCCCTCCTGGGCCACAGCAGCATCCAAAACCCTTAACCGCGACCCTTGCAGCTAGCAAGGCTTGTTTGCGGTCTTTCTGCGTGGGAACACCTCTGCATCTTCTTCACGACGTGGGCATCCATCTTCCAAAGGGGAAGTTCCTAGTCCTCTTCGTTCTTGCAAAACACCAATCTTCTTCCATCCAGTGGCAGCTTCCTTGCACCCTTAGCTGGTATTTCCTGGGCTCCTGCCCACTGTCGACACTGTCGCGACTCTTGGACTTGGTCCCCGTGTCTTACAGGTACTCAGGTCCGGAAATCTACTGTTGTTGCATTGCTGGTGTTGGTTTTCCTTGCAGAATCCCCCTATCACGACTTCTGTGCTCTCTGGGGGTTGTAGGTGCACTTTACACCTACCTTACAGGGTCTTGGGGTGGGCTATTTTTCTAACCCTCACTGTTTTCTTACAGTCCCAGCGCCCCATTACAAGCTCACATAGGGCTGGGGTCCATTCGCGGTTTGCATTCCACTTTTGGAGTATATGGTTTTTGTTGCCCCTATACCTATGTGCTCCTATTGCAATCTATTGTAACTTTACACTGCTTGCATTTCTTCCTTTTGCTATTACTGCATAATTTTGGCATTGTGTACATATATCTTGTGTATATTTGGCATCCTCATACTGAGGGTACTCACTGAGATACTTTTGGCATATTGTCATAAAAATAAAGTATCTTTATTTTTAGTATATCTTTGTATTGTGTTTTCTTATGATATTGTGCATATGATACCAGTGGTATAGTAGGAGCTTTACATGTCTCCTAGTTCAGCCTAAGCTGCTTTGCCATAGCTACCTTCTATCAGCCTTAGCTGGTAGAAACACCTCTCCTACACTAATAAGGGATAACTGGACCTGGCACAAGGTGTAAGCTTTTTCGACTGTTTCCAGGTGGTGCATGCTCTGGGGGTAACCTGCCTCCTTCTTGCACCAGGAGCTCTGAAGAAATCTCCCGTGGGTCGACGGAATCTTCCCCCTGCAACTGCAGGCAACAAAAGACTGCATCACTGGTCCTCTGGGTCCCCTCTCAGCACGACGAGCGTGGTCCCTGGAACTCAGCAACTCTGTCCAAGTGACTCCCACAGTCCAGTGACTCTCCAGTCCAAGTTTGGTGGAGGTAAGTCCTTGCCTCCCCACGCTAGACTGCTTTGCTGGGTACCGCGTGATTTGCAGCTGCTCCAGCTCCACTGCACTCTTCCAGGATTTCCTTTGTGCACAGCCGAGCCTGGGTCCCCGACACTCTAACCTGCAGTACACAACTTTCTGAGTTGTCCTCCGGCGTTGTGGGACTCCCTTTTGTGACTTGGCGTGGACTCCGGTTCACTCTTCTTCCAAGTGCCTGTTCAGGTACTTCTGCATGTGCTGCCTGCTTCTGTGAGGGCTCCCTGACTTGCTGGGTGCCCCCTCTGTCTCCTCATCCAAGTGGTGACATCCTGGTCCCTCCTGGGCCACAGCAGCATCCAAAAACCCTATCCGCAACCCTTGCAGCTTGCAAGGCTTGTTTGCAGTCTTTCTGCGTGTGAACACCTCTGCAAGCTTCTTCACGATGAGGGACATCCATCCTCCAAAGGGGAAGTTCCTAGTCCTCTTCGTTCTTGCAAAACACCAAGCTTCTTCCATCCGGTGGCAGCTTCCTTGCACCCTCAGCTGGCACTTGCTGGGCTCCTGCCTACTCTCGACACTGTTGCGACTCTTGGACTTGGTCCCCTTATCTTACAGGTACTCAGGTCTGGAAATCCACTATTGTTGCATTACTGGTGTTGGTTTTTCTTGCAGAATCCCCCTATCACGACTTCTGTGCTCTCTGGGGGTAGTAGGTGCACTTTACACCTACCTTTCAGGGTCTTGGTGTGGGCTATTTTTCTAACCCTCACTGTTTTCTTACAGTCCCAGCAACCCTCTACAAGCTCACATGGGGTCCCTTTGTGGTTCGCATTCCACTTTTGCAGTATATGGTTTGTGTTGCCCCTAAAACTATGGTGGTCATTCTGACCCTGGCGGTCTTTGACCGCCAGGGCGGAGGACCGCGGGAGCACCGCCGACAGGCCGGCGGTGCTCCAATGGGGATTCCGACCGCGGCGGTAAAGCCGCGGTCGGACCGGCACCACTGGCGGGGTCCCGCCAGTGTACCGCCGCCCCATTGAATCCTCCGCGGCGGCGCAGCTTGCTGCACCGCCGCGGGGATTCCGACCCCCCCTACCGCCATCCAGATCCGGATGGCGGTAGGGGGGGTCGCGGGGCCCCTGGGGGCCCCTGCAGTGCCCATGCCACTGGCATGGGCATTGCAGGGGCCCCCGTAAGAGGGCCCCTACATGAATTTCACTGTCTGCTGCGCAGACAGTGAAATACGCGATGGGTGCAACTGCACCCGTCGCACAGCTTCCACTCCGCCGGCTCGATTCCGAGCCGGCTTCATCGTGGAAGCCTCTTTCCCGCTGGGCTGGCTGGCGGTCTGAAGGCGACCGCCCGCCAGCCCAGCGGGAAAGTCAGAATTACCGCCGCGGTCTTTCGACCGCGGAACGGTAACCTGACGGCGGGACTTTGGCGGGCGGCCTCCGCCGCCCGCCAAGGTCAGAATGAGGGCCTATGTGCTCCTATTGCAATCTACTGTAACTTTACATTGCTTGCATTACTTCCTTTTGCTATTATCTGCATAATTTTGGTTGTGTGCATATATCTTGTGTATATTTCTCATCCTCAAACTGAAGGTACTCACTGAGATACTTTTGGCAAATTGTCATAAAAATAAAGTACCTTTATTTTTAGTGTATTGTGTTATCTTATGATATTGTGCATATGACACCAGTGGTATAGTAGGAGCTTTACATGTGTCCTAGTTCAGCCTAAGCTGCTTTGCCATTGCTACCTTCTATCAGCCTAAGCTGCTAGAAACACCTCTTCTACACTAATAAGGGATAACTGGACCTGGCACAAGGTGTAAGTACCTCTGGTGCCCACTACAAGGCAGGCCAGCCTCCTACATCCCCACATTGTTCAGGGCAAATTCCCCGGACTTTGTGAGTGCGGGGACACCATTACAAGTGTGAACTACAAATAGGTCAACACCTATGTGTAGCATCACAATGGTAACTCCTAACATGGCCATGTAACATGTCTAGGATCATGGAATTGTCACCACAATACCATTCTGGTATTGGGGGGACAATTCCATGCATCCCCGGGACTCCAGCATAGAGCCCTGGTACGCCCAAACTAGCTCTCTGGGGTTTTCTCTGCAGCTACCTCTGCTGCCAACCCTCAGACAGGTTTCTGCCCCACTGGGGTCTGGGCAGCACAGTCCCAGGAAGGCAGAACAAAGGATTTCCTCTGAGAGAGGGTGTTACACCCTCTCCATTTGGAAATAGGTGTCAAGGGCTGGGGAGGAGTAGCCTCCCGCAGCCTCTGGAAATGCTTTGAGGGGCACATATGGTGCCCTCCTTGTATAAGCCAGTCTATACTGGTTCAGGGAGCCTCTAGCCCCTCCTCTGGCGCGAAACTGGACAAAGGAAAGGGGAGTGACCACTCCCCTGTCCATCACCACCCCAGGGTTGGTGCCCAGAGCTCCTCCAGTGTGTCCCAGACCTCTGCCATCTTGAATGCAGAGGTGTGAGGGCACAATGGAGACCTCTAAGTGGGCAGTGTCAGCAGGTGAGGTCAGAGACCCCTCCTGATAGGCTCTTACCTGGTTAGGTAGCCAATCCTCCTCGGAGGGCTATTTAGGGTCTCTCCGGTGGGTTTCTTTTCCGATAACGAATGCAAGAGCTCACCAGAGTTCCTCTGCACTTCTCTCTTCGACTTCTGCCAAGGATCAACCGCTGACTGCTCCAGGACGCCTGCAAAACAACAACAAAGTAGCAAGAAGACTACCAGCAACATTGTAGCGCCTCATCGTACCGGCTTTCTCGACTGTTTTCTGGTGGTGCATGCTCTGAGGGCTGTCTGCCTTCACCCTGCACTGGAAGCCAAGAAGAAATCTCCAGTGGGTCGACGGAATCTTCCCTGGGCCAACACAGTCACCAAACTTCAACATCACTGGTCCTCTGGGTCCCCTCTCATCTTGACAAGCGTGGTCCCTGGAACACAGGAGCTGGATCCAAGCTTCCCCGAGACCCCAGTGGCCCTTCTGTCCAAATTTGGTGGAGGTAAGTCCTTGCCTCCCCACGTCAGACAGTAATCCTGTGTACTGCGTGAACTGCAGCTGCTAGGGCTTCTCTGCTCCTTTGCAAGGAATCCTGCATGCTCAGCATAGCCCAGGTCCCCAGCACTCCATCCTGCATTGCTTAACTCGACGAGTTGGACTCCGACTTCGTGGGACTCTCTTTTGTTGTGCTGAGACGACTGCCGTGCTCAGATCTTTTGAACACCTCTTCAGGCGCTTCTGCGGGTACTGCCTGCTTCTGCGTGTGCTCACTCTGTTGCTGAGCTCCTCCTCTGTCTCCTCCTCCAAGGGGCGACCTCCTGGTTCTTCCTGGGCCCTGGCAGCACCCAAAATCCTCTACCATGACGCTTGCAGCTAGCAAGGCTTGTTTGCGGTCTTTCTGCGTGGAAACAACTCTGCATCCTCCAGCACGCTGTTTGACATCTTCTGACCAAAGGAGAAATTCCTGGCACCTTCCGTTGTTGCAGAATCTTCAGCTTCTTCTGCCCAGAGGCAGCCCTTTTGCACCTTCATCCGGGGTTTAGTGGATTCCTGCCTGCCCTGGACACTTACGTGACTCTTGGACTTGGTCCCCTTCCTTTGCAGGTCCTCAGGTCCAGGAATTCGCCTTCAGTGCTTTGCAGCCAGTTGTTGTCTTTGCAGGATCCCCTATCTCGACTTTACTGTCTTTCTGGGGTAGTAGGGTAACTTTACTCCTACTTTTCAGGATCTTGGGGTGGGGTATCTTGGACACCCTCAGTGTTTTCTTACACTCCCAGTGACCCTCTACACAGTACACTAGGTCTGGGGTCCATTTGTGGTTCGCATTCCACTTTTAGAGTATATGGTTTGTGTTTCTCCTAGGCCTATTGCCTCCTACTGCATTCTATTGTGTTCTATAGTGTTTGCACTACTTTTCTAACTGTTTACTTTGGTTTGCGTGTGTCTATTTTGTGTATTTTACTTACCTCCTAAGAGACTATGGGGGTCATTCTAACTCTGGCGGGCGGCGGAGGCCGCCCGCCAGAGTTCCCCCCTCCAGAATACCGCACCGCGGTCAGTAGACCGCTGCGGTTATTCTGTGTTTCCCGCTGGGCTGGCGGGCGACCGCCAGAAGGCCGCCCGCCAGCCCAGCGGGAAACCCCCTTCCCACGAGGAAGCCGGCTCCGAATGGAGCCGGCGGAGTGGGAAGGTGCGACGGGTGCAGTTGCACCCGTCGCGAATTTCAGTGTCTGCTCTTACGGGGGCCCCTGCAGTGCCCATGCCATTGGCCCAGGGGCCCCTCGACACCCCATACCGCCATCCTGTTCCTGGCGGGCGAACCGCCAGGAACAGGATGGCGGTATGGGGTGTCTGAATCCCCATGGCGGCGCAGGAGGATTCAGCAGGGCAGCGGAAAACCGGCGGGAGACCGCCGGTTTTCCTGTTCTGACCGCGGCCAAACCGCCGCGGTCAGAATGCCCTGCGGGGCACCGCCAGCCTGTTGGCGGTGCCCCGCCGACCCTGGCCCGCCGGGGTCAGAATCACCCCCTATATCCTTTGAAATACTTTTGGCATATTGTCACTAAAATAAAGTACCTTTATTTTTAGTAACTTTGAGTATTGTGTTTCTTATGATATAGTGCTATATGATATAAGTGGTATGGTGGGAGCTTTGCATGTCTCCAAGTTCAGCCTACGCTGCTCTGCTAGAGGTAGCAGCTTAAGATCTAAACTACTAATAAGGGATAACTGGACCTGGCACAAGGTGTAAGTAACACAAGGTACGCACTATAAGCCAGGCCAGCCTCCTACACTGTGTGGCCAGACAGACTAGATGGACCAGCTTGCTCCTCATCATTCAGACTTGCATCATTGGAGTCCTCACTGAAGGCTTGCTCCTGGGCTGGAGTGAAGGTGTCTTGGCTAGAAGATGATGGTGCACTGGGCTGGATGGTTGGACCGGTGAAGGATACAGAGGATATGTGATTAAAACATAATTTGTGCATTTCATTTGTCTTTGTCTACAAAAAGGCCAACCTAAAGCCTAGAAAGAGAGAGACTGTCTGATTAGGCTTTTGTGTTATTTTCATTGTTCATCCATACGGACTGATTTACACAGATAACAACTCCAGTGCTGATCTTGTAGAGATGTCCTGAAATGCCAAAGTGTTCCTTTAGATTTTTAGGTTACATGTGACAAACATTGAACCCAACACAGTGGTGAGTAGACTGGAGTACTGGATTGTTCCAAGCCCTAGCAAGCTGCAAAATATTGGATACAAAATGCTTCATAATGCACATGATAATGTAATTGCTCCTCACATGGACAATGGCATTTTATTTGGGTGTGGCTACTAATTTTGTTCAGCATGCCACAACACATTTTTGGATATCTTGGATTCAACAGACAATAAATAACAGAAGCATTTTTTAGGAAACTGGCACTTGTTGCAGTTCCCACCCCATACTCACTTTTTGCTTGATATTGGTGCTGACTTGACTGAGAGAGTGCTGGGATCCAGCTAACCAGGCCCCAGCACCAGTGATCTTTCACAAAAAATTTACCATTGTTTCCACAATTGGCACACCTCTGGCACACAGATAAGTCCTTTGTAAAAGGTACCAGTGGTACCAAGGGCCCTGTGACCAGGGAGGGTTCCCAAGGGCTGCACCATGTGTTGTGCCACCCTAAGGGACCCCTCACCTAACGCAACTACAATTGCAGATTGTGTGTGTTGGTGTGGAGAAAAAGGCAAAGCCCTCAGGGCGCCATGCCCACAAAACACTGCCTGTGGCATAGGTGAGTCATCCCTCTAGCAGGCCTTCCAGCCCTAAGGCCGGGTGCACTATACCACAGGTGTGGGCATAGCTGCAGGAGCAATATGCCCCTACAGTGTCTAAGTCCATTCTTAGACATTGTAAGTGCAGAGTGGCCATATTAAGTGTATGGTCTGGGAGTTTGTCATTACGAACTCCACAGTTCCATAATGACTTCACTGAATACTGGGAAGTTTGATATCAAACTTCTCAGCTCAATAAACCCACATTGAGGCCAGTGTTGGATTTATGCTTAGAGATGCCCCCTGTATTTTACCCAATCCTCTAGTGTGGGACTGACTTGTTTGTGCCAGCCTGCCACTAGCAGACAAGTTTCTGACCCCATGGGGTGAGGGCCTTTGTGCTCTCTGAGGCCAGAAACAAAGCCTACTCTGGGTGGAGGTGCTTCACACCTCTCCCCTGCAGGAACTGTACCACCTGGTGGTGTGCCTCAAAGACTCAGGCCTTGTGTTACAGTGCCCCAGGGCACTCCAGCTAGTGGAGATGCCCGCCCCCTGGACAAAGCCCAACTTTTGGCAGCCAGTCCAGCATTAAACTTAAGAAAAACAAGGAGGAGTGATCACTTCAGCTGGAACCACCACTAAGTTGTCCAGAGCTGAAGTGACCCCCTCCCTGCAGAATCATCCATCTTGGTTTGGAGGACAGGGACCAATAGGGTTAGGGAGTGGATGCAAGGAGGGTGTAGCCACCGTCAGGGACAGTAGCCATTGGCTACTGCCCCCTGACACCTAAAACACCCCTAAATCTAGGATTTAAGGGCCTCCCTGAACCCAGCTCACCAGATTCTTGGCTACCTGACAAGAAGAAGAAGGACTGCTTAGCTGAAACCCCCAGCAGAGAACAAGGAAGACATCAACTGATTTGGCCCCAGCCCTACCGGCCTGTCTCCTTCTTCAAAGAACCCGCAAAAGAACAGCGATGCATCCAGTGGGACCAGTGACCTCTGCCAAGCTCCAGACGACTGCCCTGCACCCAAAAGGACCAAGAACTCTTGTGGACAGAGGCCCTGTCCAAGAAGAAATCAACAACTAAGGACTCCCACCCCACGGCCCGTTTCCAGGTGGTCCAACCAGCTAGAGAGGATCCCCAGGCAAATCCGAGCAAGTGCCCACCCTAGGTTGATCTCTCCACGACGACGCCTGAAGAGGGAATCCCGAGGCGACCGCGAAAGTCCTGGACGAAGATATCTGTCGGCTAACGACCAACTGCACTCGCAGCCCCCAGGCCTTGGAGAAACCAACAACCAATGCAGCAACGTTCAGCAGGCAGCTCTCCTCTCTGTCCAGCCGGTGGTGTGCCCAAGACAACCCCCTGGACCTCGCCTGCAGCCTCTTAGTGTCCCCAAGGGTCCCCTCATAGAGAATCATTGGCGACCCAACATCTTGTTTGCACCCTGCACCTGTCCGCCCCAGTGCCGCTGAGGGTGTATGTTTGGTGACTACTTGTGGTCCCCCCAGTGCTCCTCTAAACCCCACCAGGTCTGCCCTCTGAAGTCGGGGGACTTACCTGCCTGCAGGTCTAAAACCTGAGTGGCCCAGTCTCTATAGAAGCCCATGTTAATTTTGCCTACACTTTGACCTCAGCACCCTGCCGGCCCTGTGTTGCTGGTGGTGGGTGTTTGGGGTTAACTTGAACCCCCAACCTGTGGACTTCCTAACCCCCGGAGAACTGTTAGTGTTGTACTTACATGTAAAACGATCTAGCTTTTCTTATCCCCAGGATTTGTTTCCGAAAATTGCAGTGTCTTTTTTTTAGAACAGATTATTGCCAATATTTCAAAAACTGTATAACTTATTGATTTCAAAGTACTGTTGATACATGTAAAAAATATGAATCTATTGATGTACTTACCTGGAACTGGAATCTTGTTGTTCTAAAATAAATTAAGAAAATATCTTTTTGCTATATAAAAACCATTGATTGGTCTGGAGTAAAGTCATTGAGTGTGTGTTTCTTCTATTGTCTGTGTGTGTACAACAAATGCTTTGCACTACCCTCTGATAAGCCTAGCTGCTCGACCACACTACTACAAAAGAGAACATTAGTATTATCTACTTTAGCCTCTGGGGAACCCATGGACTCTGTGCACACTATGGCCTTCATTATGACCCTGGCGGTGGGTGATAAAGTGGCGGTAATACCGCCAACAGGCTGGCGGTAAGTACCGCCAAATTATGACCATGGCAACGATATCTCTGATAGACAGCCAATGTACCACACCAACCGCCAGGACGAAAACAACAACCACCATGGCGGTAGCCGCCAACAGCCAGGCGGAAGTCAAAGTTCCGCCCATCATATTTTGACCCTGCAAACTGCCACATTTCCGGGGCGGTAACAACACCAACAAAAGCCTGGTGGAAACAGAGCACAGAAGTGAAAGGACTAACCATTGGAGATAGAGGGAAGAACCACGGCGCCATAGAACCCAAACTGCAAGTCTTCCCGATGATCTTCTACGTTATGCTCCACCTGGAACACCAACACCGACTAGGACGACTATGGTGAGTACAGCCGCCTAGCACACAAGGGAGGCTGGGAGGAAAATGAGAGTGATACACACACGCACCACACACACCATTCACACACACACCGTACACACAACCATCTGCACTACAAAAAGAATTTGACACAGAAAGTCGACAGAATAATGCAAGGACAACAGGAATTGACGAAAGTGATTGTAATCAGTTCAACATAAAAATTTATAATCCGATTTGGCAATGAAACAGATATGTACACATGTATAAAAAAGGGACACTGCCCAGTCCGAAGTTCAAAGGGCCCACTTGGCCACAGGGCACAGTCGAAGGCCCAACTCAATTCCTGACCACATCCGGAAAGAACACTGCAGAGGCATCAGTTTGCAAATAGGCAGGCACCTCTTGGGGAGGGGGGGCCTCAGCTGGATACGGGAACAAGCCCACTGATTCTGGAGGGGTCAAAATGCCCATTGTTCTTTGTCCTGGGGAGTGCAAGGCCACAGTCTCTCGAGTGGGTGACTTGCCCACTGGTTCTGGAGGGGGCAGCCCATACAGTAGCCCCTGGAGGGTGGACTACATGGCGTCCGCCGGCGGTGATGGCTGCATGCTGGTGGTGGTTGGGGGAGGCTACTGGGCAGCCTCACACTCACTGATGGCTGCATGCTGGTGGTGGTTGGGGGAGGCTCCTGGGCAGCCCTTTCACTCACTGATGGCTGCACATCCACAGTTGGTGGTGGGGGCCCCATGACAGGTTGTGGTGGTAGCGGTGTTTGCCTGACAGCTTCTGTTGACGTAGAGTGCCTCTTGTCCTCCTGGTCATGGGTTGAGGATCCCTTACCCTGCCTGGCAGTGGTTGATGGGCTCTTCCCCTCTCTGCCTGGTGGTGCAGGCTCCTTTCCCTTCCTCACAGCTCATGCAGGCTCCTTCCCCTTCTTCACAGCTGGTGCAGGCACCTTCCCCTTCCTCACAGCTGGTGCTGGACTCTTCCCTTTCATCCCAGGGGGTGCAGGCTCCTTCCCCCTCCTCACAGCTGGTGCTGGACTCTTCCCTTTCATCCCAGGTGGTGCTGGCTCCTTCCCCTTCAGTGTTGTTGGTCTGGTATCCCTACCACCACGAGTAGGTGGTGCTACCACTGTCCCCAAGGACTGTTTGGCTGAGATGCTGGGCTGTGTCCTTGGTATCCTGCCCATACGTGCAGGACGGGGAGGGGTAGGAAAGAGGTCAATCTGGGAAAGGAAAAGCTTTTTAGGGATGTTGGGGCGGAGGAGGGAGGAGTAATGGGAGTGGAGGATGGGGGAGTGGTTGTTGGAGGAGTATGTCTGCTGGATTTGTGTGCTGGTGCATGGGCTGTATGCTGTTGTGAGGTGGATGGCTGTTGGGTGTCTGAGTGCTTGCGTTTGTGTCCCTTAGGCGAAGGACAGACACAGTGGGAGAGGACACAGGGGACGCATGCATGGATGTTGTGGAGGTGTCTGCCAGTGAGGTGCGTGTTCTGTTTGGTGTGGTGATGATGCTGGTAGCGGATATTGATGTAGTGCATGCAGGTGTAAGTGTGGACATAACTGGGTGGGAGGTGGAGAAGGAGGAGGAGGGGGAGACAGGGGAGGCGGTGGATGTTGTTGTGTCTGCAACTGTATGGTGGTTGTGTGAGTGCCTGTGGGATGAAATGTGGTGATTGTGTTTGCCTGTGCCACTCTTGTGTGTTGTCTTGTCTGCATGCTCGTCTGCCTGTGTGCTTGGGATGGTTTGGGGTTGAGGAGAATGGGACTGGGAAGTGGAAGTTCGAGGGGGGATGGTTAAAACAGGGACAATGGATGCCATCAGAGAGGAGGCCAGAGCCTGAATCGATCTCTGTTGGGCCGCAAATCCACCATGAATGCCCTCCAGGAATGCATTGCCTTGCTGCATCTGGGCTGCCAGCCCCTGGATGGCATTCACAATGGTTGATTGCCCTACAGAGATGGATCTCAGGAGGTCAATAGCCTCCTCCTCTGTCGCCGGTGCCTCTGCTCCTCCACCAGATTATGCTAATGCACATAAGGACAGGATGACAAAACAAGAAAGGGGGGGAAGTTACACTGGGTCAATGACTGCACCAACACCATCGTTGGCTTACACAGCACCCTCGCAAACAGGGAACAGGTCTACACACTACCAGTGAAATGGCTAGTCACCAAGGCATGAGGAGGGGCACCCACCGCCAACTGCAGCACACCTGGGATCCACGCAGCCCTGCCTAGAAGTGAATACTAACAAGCCAGGACACCTGTATTTTCCATTCAACCCTTAGCCTCCAGAGGATCTACGCTGCTATGTCTAGCCTGGCCTTAGGAGCACCTACTAACACACAACCACTATCCGGATACCACCAAACCAGCCACAAGCTGTAATGATAGCCACTGTACTCACCACCTTGTGGCTGCTGGGATGCCCTCATGAGCCCATCCAGCTCAGGGTAGGCCACCGTCAGTATGCGGGCCATCATGGGGGTCAGGGTCCGACAGGCACCCCTTCCTCGTTGGGAGGCCATCCCCGGCTGGGCTTCTGTGTTATTCCGTGACCAGCGTCTTAGGTCCTCGCACCGTTTCCTACAGTGGGTGCTCCGTCTGCCATAGACCCCCAGGATCCGCACGTCCTTGGCGCTGGCACAGCATATTCCCTTCTTTTGATGGGCGCTGACTTGCAGAGGCAATGCAGACAGGAGAACAACAATTGACAAACAGTCCAGCCTGTCACACAAATGGTCCAGCATGCCCGTTTCCATCACTTTTGACACATACATAGTCCAGCGCACAACATGTACACTGCCAAGAGGAAATCCACCACCCCCACTTACACGATCCCTTCACACACAACTCCATGCAGTCATGCTACATGCATCATACCCACAATGTACTCACCTGTTGGTCTTGAGGCCCATACAGCTGCCGAGACTTAGGTAGGACTCCATCCACCAGTCACTCCAACTCCTCCAAAGTGAAGGCTGGTGCCCTTTCCCTAGTCACACGGACCATGATAGGTTCCAGACACAGGTTACAGCAACACATGCAGTGTAGGTCCTCTCCTATGGAAGGTCAGGAAACAAGTGAGGAATGTGAAATAAAATGGCAGTCACATCCAGGGGGGTGCATTCCGTAACCACCGGTGTAGATCCCCATTGGCCTCTGTACCCCATAGGGCCAAATATAAACCAATGACGAATTGCATGGCGGTTCACAACCACCTACCGCCACGGCGAACAACGTTGGCGGCATTACCTCACTTCCACCTGTCCATCCACAAAGGACAGGTGGTCGCCATTTCAAGGGGGGTGAACAGGATAATTTCTGTGTCACAGGATATATAGGCACATACTTTAAAATTACACTGTCCCAAAACATGATTGCACGATGTGGAAGCTGTTGTGATATAGTTGTTCAAATTGTGATAGCCTACTCACTCTTGTATCCTTTAGATACCTACCGCTGCGGATGAAAAGGAGATGGAGACATACCTCCGTGTACAGACCCCTGGTGGACTTGGCTACACTGGAGACAGGCACATAATACTTACCTTTAGACTGAACAGGGCCACAATCACAGAGCTGTGTGCCCAGTTGGAACCTGACCTGATCTCAGCTATCCGTCATCCGAGTGGGATTCCCCCCTCTTGTGCAAGTTCTATCAGTGCTCCATTTCCTTGCAACTGGTTCTTTCCAAGTGACAGTGGGCTTGGCAGCAGGAATGTTGACGGAAAGTACCACCTTCCTTGGCATGTTATACCCATTTTTACCTGTAGGTCAGTATGTTTTTACCTGTCTCACTGGGATCCTGCTGGTCAGGACCCCAGTGCTCATAGTTTATGGCCTAATGTGTGTGTCTGTATAGTGCTTGACTGTGTCTCTGCTAATCAGAACCTCAGTGTTTACGCTTTCTCTGATTTTAAATTTGTCACTATAAGCTAGTGACTTCATTTGCCAATTTCAATTGGCACACTGGACCCCCCTTATAAGTCCCTTCTATATGCTACCTAGGTACCCAGGGCATTGGGGTTCCAGGAGATCCATATGGGCTGCAGCATTTCTTTTGCCACCCATGGGGAGCTCAGACAAACCCTTACACAGGCCTTCCATTGCAGTCTGCGTGAAATAAGGCACACGTTATTTCACAGCCATTTTCACTGCACTTAAGTTACTTATAAGTCACCTATATGTCTAACCTTCACTTGCTGAAGGCTAGGTGCAAAGTTACTATGTGTGAGAGCACCCTTGCACTAGAAAAGGTGCCCCCGCATAATTCAGGGCCATTTCCCGGGACTTTGTGAGTGCGGGGACACTATTACACGTGTGCACTACATTTAGGTCAATACTGTTGGACCTGGCTTTTTGACAGGGACATCCCCAAACTTTTTGCCTCCTTCCTCCTATTTTTTCTGACCTGTTGTTGTTGGCTTTTGACCTCTGGGCACTGCACCACTGCTAACCAGTGCTAAAGTGCATATGCTCTGTGTAAATTGTACTACTGATTGGTTTATCCATGATTGACTATTTAATTTACTTGTAAGTCCCTGGTAGAGTGCACTATATGTGCCTAGGGCCTGTAGATTAAATGCTTCTAGTGGGCCTGCAGCACTGGTTGTGCCACCCACTTCAGTAGCCCCTTAACCCTGTCTCAGGCCTGCCATTGCAAGGCCTGTGTGTGCAGTTTCACTGCCACTTCGACTTGGCATTTAAAAGTACTTGCCAAGCCTAGAACTCCCCTTTTTCTACATATAAGTCATCCCTAATGTGTGCCCTAGGTAACCCTTAGAGCAGGGTGCTGTGTAGGTAAAAGGCAGGACATGTACCTGTGTAGTTATATGTCCTGGTAGTGTAAAACTCCTAAATTCGTTTTTACACTACTGTGAGGCCTGCTCCCTTCATAGGCTAACATTGGGGCTGCCCTCATACACTGTTGAAATGGCAGCTGCTGATCTGAAAGGAGCAGGAAGGTCATATTTAGTATGGCCAGAATGGTAATATAAAGTCCTGCTGACTGGTGAAGTCGGATTTAATATTACTATTCTAGAAATGCCACTTTTAGAAAGTGAGCATTTCTTTGCACTAAAATCTTGTTGTGCCCTTCAATCCACGTCTGGCTAGGTTTAGTTGACAGCTCCTTGTGCATTCACTCAGACACACCCCAAACACAGGGTACTCAGCCTCACTTGCATACATCTGCATTTTGAATGGGTCTTCCTTGGCTGGGAGGGTGGAGGGCCTGCCCTCACACAAAGGACTGCCACACCCCCTACTGGGACTCTGGCAGACAGGATTGAACTGAAAGGGGGCTTGGTGCATTTCTTAGACACTCTTTGAAGTCACCCCCACTTCAAAGGCACAACTTAGTATAAAACAGGGCCTCTGCCCTACCTCATCAGACACTTGCTGGAGAAGAAACCTGAACCAGAAACTACATCCTGCCAAGAAGAACTGCCTGGCTGCTCAAAGGACTCACCTGTCTGCTTTTCTACAAAGGACTGCTGCCTTGCTGTTGGCCTGCTGCCTTGCTGAACTCTTGTCTGGCTGTAAAGGTGCTCTCCAAGGGCTTGGATAGAGCTTGCCTCCTGTTCCCTGAAGTCTCAGGACCAAAAAGACTTCTCTCTTCCACTTGGACGCTCAATGCGCCGAATTTTTGACGCACAGCTTGTTCTGCGGCAAGAAAAACGCCGCACACCGACGCTGATCGACGCGACGCCTTCGGGACGACCAAAACTTTGACGCACGGCCTCGCAAGGACAACGCCGCCCGACTTCCCGGGAGAAATCGACGCAACGCCTGCCGTGAGATCGAAACTTTGACGCACGGCCTCGCAAGGACAACGCCGCCCGACTTCCCAGGAGAAATCGACGCGACGCCTGCCGTGAGATCAAAACTTTGGCGCACGGCCTCGCAAGGACAACGCCGCCCGACTCCCCAGGAGAAATCGACGCGATGCCTGCCGTGAGATCGAAACTTCGACGCGCAGCCCCGCAGAACGACGCGCAGCCGGAAAACAAGCAGGAAAATCCCCGCACAGACCCGGGACATCTGGTACTCCCCGCGGACCACAGAAAGAGACTGTCCGCGCACCGGAAAACGACCCACGACTCCCCGCGTGGAAAATAACGACGCAAGTCCGTGTGTGCGGAGGAGAAATCGACGCACACACCAGTTTTCCACGTACCTCTTCTCCTGTGGCCCTCTAAGGAGATTTTCCACCAGAAACCAGGTACTTTGTGTTTGAAAGAGACTTTGTTTACTTTCTAAAGACTTAAGACACTTTATATCACTTTTCAGTGATATCTTTACAAATTCATATTGCAACTTTGATCGTTTTGACCTGAAGATACCCAGATAAATATTATATATTTTTCTAAACACTGTGTGGTGTATTTTTGTGGTGTTATGCTATGGTGTTGTATGATTTATTGCACAAATGCTTTACACATTGCCTTCTAAGTTAAGCCTGACTGCTCGTGCCAAGCTACCGGAGGGTGAGCACAGGCTGATTTTGGATTGTGTGTGACTTACCCTGACTAGAGTGAGGGTTCTTGCTTGGACAGAGGGCAACCTGACTGCCAACGAAAAACCCCATTTCTAACATTGGTGATCAGCGGTGAGGATAGGACTTGTGTTTGTGGAGTGACATACAGTAGCTAAGTATTTCACTACCTACCCACAGTTGAAGGTCAACTTGATTTTTCATCTTTTTTGGCTTTTGATTCTCTGATGTCCTCCTGGATATACTATTGATATTTTGGACTTTGGATTTTGTTTTTTGCTGGTAAGATCTTATCAGAATGGGATTGCTTACCTACTCATTCTTTGTTCGTACTGACCACCTCACTAAGGCTGACCTAAGGAAGCTTTGCAGAAAATGGGGCCTTCCTGTAGCAAGGAGATCTACTAAGGCGGAGATGCTACATAACTACATAGTCTGGGGGGAGGAAAGATGGGCAGAGAGAGAGGCAGCAAGAAACCAAATGACTAAGTACCCCTCAGATGAGGAGGAGCACTACGCACATGAGGAGGAAAACTGCTCACATGAGGAGGAAGACTACTCAGATGAGGAAAGAGACCCAGAGATAGATGAATGGCTCCGAGGTCAAAGGCGACAGGAGCAACAATTAGAGGAGTATCTTGCAAGGGTTGAGGCAAAAAGACTCTTAGCCCTGGAAGAAGAAAAGATTGCAGCTCAAGAGCTGAGCTGTAAAGAGCTGAAACTGGAGGCCGGAAGGGCTGAGTCCAGTTCAGATGGTGGCAGCAAAAATCTTGCATCCGGTACTGCTGAAGAAGGGCACAAGCCCAGAGATGTGGTGCCCAACTTGAAGAAGGGAGTTGACACACCCCAGGTGGTTCAAGAGTATGAGGTAGTTCCCGTTATGCACAGGGTCCCTGAGAAGGATTGGGGAACTGGCACAGGGAGTCATATTCCTACTGGGGGGAGGGACACTTTACTGACTCTAGCAGAGAGTGACAGAGAAAAGGGTTCCCCCCTGGTGGACGTCCTGGATATAGAGTGTAGAGACATCCCAGAAGAGTATGGGTTGAGTGTCAGAGACAGGCAGATACTGTCTCACCAGTCTCAGGAGGGTGATGTAGAGTGCTTTTCCAAGGCTGAGTTACTGGGTGGTTGGGGGAAGGGTACTGTGGTTAATACATGTGAAGGGCAGAATGATGTAATTGCTGGAGAGCATGTGTCTGGTCCTTATTTTCCAGAGCTACGCCAACACCAGGTGGAGTGTGAGTTCTCTGACCCCAGGGAACTTACAATGGAGGCAGACTTCTGGGTGAGTACCAGAGAGTCTGAAGAGGCATTTGGGGGTGCTCCTGAAGGGAGTGGTCTAGGTGGTTCCCAACCAAGTGAGGTGGGAAAGGATTGTAGTGTCCCAGGTAGGTCCCAGGTCCTAGAGGGTTCCATGAGGGAACACCAGGAGGGAAGCCTAGCCTGTACCGTAGGGCCACCTTTTGAGGGAAGCCCCGCAGTGTCAGAAGAACTTGGGAGGGTGACTGTAGCCAGCATCCCAACACTTCTGGTGTCTGGCAGTTCCCCTCCTAGTGAGGGGGTGCAGAAGTCCAGACATAGGGTTGAGAGGGGGTTGCAGACCCCAGTGGAGGACCTTGAGAGTCAGGGGACAGCTCTGAGAGCAGAGCCCCCCAGGAATGACCCAGGTGAAACCGTTTCTGGTTTGGGGGAAACCCAGACTCTGCCGGATGGGCAGAGGTCGGGAGACCTGCACCAACCAGACTCTTGTGTGGCCCTTGGGGACGGTGTGTCCCTTGTGGGGGGGGAGAGTGCCCCCCAGGAAGTCCTGGCATGCCAGGCAAAGATTCAACCTCAGGGTGGTGACTCTGGATTGGATACCAGGGTTCAGAGGTTAAACTCTGACCTGGTGGGAGGTAGGTGTGCCTCCCAAGAAGTCCTGCTGTGCCAGGAAATTGTCCAACCTCAGGGTGTTGACTCTGGGTTAGATGACCAGGTTCAGAGGTTAAACTCTGACCTGGTGGGGGGTAGGTGTGCCCCCCAGAAAGTCCTGGCATGCCAGGCAATTGCCCAACCTCAGGGTGGTGACCCTGGGTTGGGGAACCAGGCTCAGAGGTTAAGCTCTGACCTGGTGGGAGGTAGGTGTGCTTCCCTGAAAGTCCTGGCCTGCCAGGCAATGGTTCAACCTCAGGGTGGTGTCTCTGGGTTGGCTAACCAAGTTCAGAGGATAAACTCTGATCTGTTGGGGGGTAGGTGTGCCCCCCAGAAAGTCCTGGTATGCCAGGCAATGGTTCAACCTCAGGGTGGTGACTCGGGGTTGGATACCCAGGTTCAGAGGTTAACCTCTGACCTGGTGGGAGGTAGGTGTGCCTCCCAGGAAGTCCTGCTATGCCAGGCAGTTGTCCAACCTCAGGGTGTTGACTTTGGGTTGGATAACCGGGTTCAGAGGTTAAACTCTGACCTGGTAGGGGGTACTAGTGCCCCCCAGAAAGTCCTGGTGTACCAGGCAGTTGTCCAACCTCAGGGTGCTGACTCTGGGTTGGATAACCAGGTTCAGAGGTTAAACTCTGACCTGGTGGGGGGTAGGTGTGCCCCCCAGAAAGTCCTGGCGTGCCAGGCAATTGTTCAACCTCAGGGTGGTGACCCTGGGTTGGAGAACCAGGTTCAGAGGTTAACCTCTGACCTGGTGGGAGGTAGGTGTGCCTCCCAGAAAGTCCTGGTGTGCCAGGCAGTTGCCCAACCTCAGGGTGGTGACCCTAGGTTGGAGAACCAGGTTCAGAGGTTAAACTCTGACCTGGTGGAGGGTCAGTGCGCCCTCCAGGAAGTCCTGGCGTGCCAGGCAATTGTTCAACTTCAGGGTGGTGACTCTGAGTTGAATGGTCAGGTGCAGAGGTTAAACTCTGACCTGGTGGGGGGTAGGTGTGCCTCCCAGAAAGTCCTGGTTTGCCAGGCAGTGATCCAGTCTGAGGGTACAGACCCTGGGCTGGAAGACCAGGTTCAGGGTGTCCCCCTGTACCTGGAGGGAGGTGCCCCTACCATGTTGTCTTCTGAGGAGGCCACTCCTAGTTGGAGGGTGCTGGACCCCAGAAGTGAGGGCAGGGGAGGGAAGCCTCACCCCGGGCCCTAGTCCAACCTGAAGGTACAGACCCCAGGTTGGAGGGCCAGTTGCAGGTTAACAGCCCTGCAATGGTGGAGGAATGGTACAGGGCGACTTCTGTAAGCACCCTGACCATGTTGGACTCTGGGGGTACCGCTCCAGGAGGGAGGGTACAGAGCCCCAGAGGGAAGGACCAGGTTCAGGCAGTCATCCCTGACCTGGTGGAAGGGAGAGTGGTTAAAGGGTGCCCAGCACCTGGGGCTACCGCCCCCCACTCTCCACAGCCACAGTGGTGGGAGAGCTTTGAGAGGCCTGGGGCCTGGCTCTCATCCCTGGCAGCTGTCAGTAATCACTGTGGCTTGCTGTCCGGGTGGACAGAGTTATCCCTGGGGAGGGGACAAGTGTCATACCCCGGGGGTAGAGTGGGCAACACCACTGTGTTGGTCATGGTGGTACTATCCTGCTCCTGGGATACATCTGTGAGCAAAGTAAGGTTAGGTGCTGCACAGATGGGATCCGCAGGTAAGGAGAAAGGTTCCCCATGGGTTGGCTTAGTGGGCCCTGAGAGTATGGGCAGAGGGATCCAACTGGAGTCAGGAAGGCGAAGAACTGGAGCATGCCCCTGCTGCTGTGGGCCTGGGTCCTTGTTCTGTCGCCTCAAACAGGGAAGTACATCAGGATAGTGATTGTTCTCCCCTGGCTTTAGGCTGGTAGGGGGTCATGTTGGACCTGGCTTTTTGACAGGGACATCCCCAAACTTTTTGCCTCCTTCCTCCTATTTTTTCTGACCTGTTGTTGTTGGCTTTTGACCTCTGGGCACTGTACCACTGCTAAGCAGTGCTAAAGTGCATATGCTCTCTGTGTAAATTGTACTACTGATTGGTTTATCCGTGATTGACTATTTAATTTACTTGATAGCCCTGGTAGAGTGCACTATATGTGCCTAGGGCCTGTAGATTAAATGCTGCTAGTGGGCCTGCAGCACTGGTTGTGCCACCCACTTCAGTAGCCCCTTAACCCTGTCTCAGGCCTGCCATTGCAAGGCCTGTGTGTGCAGTTTCACTGCCACTTCGACTTGGCATTTAAAAGTACTTGCCAAGCCTAGAACTCCCCTTTTTCTACATATGTCATCCCTAATGTGTGCCTAGGTAACCACTAGAGCAGGGTGCTGTGTAGGTAAAAGGCAGGACATGTACCTGTGTAGTTATATGTCCTGGTAGTGTAAAACTCCTAAATTCGTTTTTACACTACTGTGAGGCCTGCTCCCTTCGCAGGCTAACATTGGGGCTGCCCTCATACACTGTTGAAGTGGCAGCTGCTGATCTGAAAGGAGCAGGAAGGTCATATTTAGTATGGCCAGAATGGTAATATAAAGTCCTGCTGACTGGTGAAGTCGGATTTAATATTACTATTCTAGAAATGCCACTTTTAGAAAGTGAGCATTTCTTTGCACTAAAATCTTGTTGTGCCCTTCAATCCACGTCTGGCTAGGTTTAGTTGACAGCTCCTTGTGCATTCACTCATACACACCCCAAACACAGGGTACTCAGCCTCACTTGCATACATCTGCATTTTGAATGGGTCTTCCTTGGCTGGGAGGGTGGAGGGCCTGCCCTCACACAAAGGACTGCCACACCCCCTACTGGGACTCTGGCAGACAGGATTGAACTGAAAGGGGGCTTGGTGCATTTCTTAGACACTCTTTGAAGTCACCCCCACTTCAAAGGCACAACTTAGCATAAAACAGGGCCTCTGCCTTACCTCATCAGACACTTGCTGGAGAAGAAACCTGAACCAGAAACTACATCCTACCGAGAAGAACTGCCTGCCAGCTCAAAGGACTCACCTGTCTGCTTTTCTACAAAGGACTGCTGCCTTGCTGTTGGCCTGCTGCCTTGCTGAACTCTTGTCTGGCTGTAAAAGTGCTCTCCAAGGGCTTGGATAGAGCTTGCCTCCTGTTCCCTGAAGTCTCAGGACCAAAAAGACTTCTCTCTTCCACTTGGACGCTCCGTGCGCCGAAATTTTCGATGCACAGCTTGTTCTGCGGCAAGAAAAACGCCGCACACCGACGCTGATCGACGCGACGCCTTCGGGACGACCGAAACTTTGACGCACGGCCTCGCAAGGACAACGCCGCCTGACTTTCCGGGAGAAATCGACGCGACGCCTGCCGTGAGATCGAAACTTTGACGCACGGCCTCGCAAGGACAACGCCGCCTGACTTCCCAGGAGAAATCGACGCGACGCCTGCCGTGAGATCAAAACTTTGACACACGGCCTCGCAAGGACAACGCCGCCCGACTCCCCAGGAGAAATCGACGCGAAGCCTGCCATGAGATCGAAACTTTGACGCGCAGCCCCGCAGAACGACGCGCAGCCAGAAAACAAGCAGGAAAATCCACGCACAGACCCGGGATATCTGGTACTCCCCGCGGACCACAGAAAGACACTGTCCGCGCACCGGAAAACGACGTACGACTCCCCGCGTGGAAAATAACGACGCAAGTCCGTGTGTGAGGAGGAGAAATGGACGCACACACCCGTTTTCCACGTACCTCTTCTCCTGTGGCCCTCTAAGGAGATTTTCCACCAGAAACCAGGTACTTTGTGTTTGAAAGAGACTTTGTTTACTTTCTAAAGACTTAAGACACTTTATATCACTTTTCAGTGATATCTTTACAAATTCATATTGCAACTTTGATCGTTTTGACCTGAAGATACCCAGATAAATATTATATATTTTTCTAAACACTGTGTGGTGTATTTTTGTGGTGTTATGCTATGGTGTTGTATGATTTATTGCACAAATGCTTTACACATTGCCTTCTAAGTTAAGCCTGACTGCTCGTGCCAAGCTACCGGAGGGTGAGCACAGGCTGATTTTGGATTGTGTGTGACTTACCCTGACTAGAGTGAGGGTTCTTGCTTGGACAGAGGGCAACCTGACTGCCAACCAAAAACCCCATTTCTAACAAATACCCATATGCAGCTTCACAATGGTAACTTCAAATATGGCCATGTAACATTTCAAAGATCATGGAATTGTCCCCCCATTCCAAATCTGGTATTGGAGAGCCAATTCCATGCATCCTGGGGGCTCCGCCATGGACCCTGGGGGCTCCGCCATGGACCCCCAGTACTGCCAAACCAGCTCTCTGAGGCTTGCACTGCAGCTTCAGCTGCTCCCACCTCACAGACAGGGTTCTGCCCTCCTGGGGTCTGAGCAGCTCAGTCCCAGGAAGGTAGAACAAAGCATTTCCTCTGAGAGCAGGGTGTTACACCCTCTCCCTTTGGAAATAGGTGTTACAGGCTGAGGAGGGGTAGCCTTCCCCAGCCTCTGGAAATGCTTTGAAGGGCACAGATGGTGCCCTTCTTGCATAAGCCAGTCTACATCGGTTCGGGACCCCTTGTCCCCTGCACTAGCATGAAACTGGCCAAAGGAAAGGGGAGTGACCACTCCCCTATTCATCACCACCCTAGGGGTGGTGCCCAGAGCTCCTCCAGTGTGTCCCAGACTTCAGCCATCTTGCTTTGCAAGGTGTGGGGGCACTCTGGAGGGCTCTGAGTGGCCAGTGCCAGCAGGTGACGTCAGAAACCCCTCCTGATAGGTCCTTACCTGATAAGGTAGCCAGTCCCCCTCTCAGGGCTATTTAGGGTCTCTCCTGTGGGTTCTCTTCAGATTCTGCTTGCCAGTTTCCTTTAGGAATTCTCTGCAACTACTACTTCATCCTCTGACCTCGGATCAACCGCAACCTGCTCCAGGAACTACTGTAACAGCAACAAAGAATCCACAAGGGATACTTTTCTTCTGCAACTTCAGCTCCAGCCGGCAACTGCAACAATTTCCATGGTGTGCACACTCTGAGGACTCCCTGTCTTCATCCTGTACCAGAAGGACCGAAGAAATCTCCCGTGGGGAGACGGAGTCACTCCCCTGCTCACGCAGGCACCTTCTAAGATGACGACTGGTACCTTTGGACTCCTTTCACAGTGACGAGCGTGCTCCTAAGGACACAGAGGGTAGACCCCATTGACATAGACTGTCCTGAGGTCCTGCTGACGCAATTTGGAGGAGGTAAGACCTTGCCTTCTCTGAGAGTGATGGTACCCCTGTGTACTGTGTCATCTTCACCTCCTGAGACCTCTTTGCACTATTTGCAAAATTCCTTCATGCACAGCATGGCCCAGGTCCCCAGCACTCCATTTTGCGACGCTCAACTCGCTGAGTTGTTCTCTGGCGGTGTGAGACCTTCCTTTGTTGTGCTGCACCAACCGTGTTTTACAGCTCCTTTGTCCCCATATCCTGGGACTCCCGTGGGTGCTGTCTGGAATCCTGAGAGCTTTCGAAAGTGCTGAGAGCCCCCTCTTCCTCCTCACACAGAGTTGAGGCCCCCAGGTCCCTCATGGGTACAGCCAGCACATTTTGATGCAAAACGCACATTTGTCATAACCAAGGCTTATAGGCGACTTCCAACACAAAATCACATCTGCATCCATCTTCACGTTGTGGGACATCTTCTGCATCATGCAGGAACCCACTAGCATCTTCCTAGGGTGCATTCCTAAAGTCTTTGTCCAACTGGGGACTCTTCTTTTGCACCCTCTTCTGGGTTGGCAGGGGCTCCTGCCCTTCCTGGAACTTCTTCCGACTTCTGGACTTGGTCCCCTTCTTTTGCAGATCTTCAGGTCCAGGAATCCAGCAGTGGTTGTTTGCAAACTTGATTGGGTACTGCAAAATCCCAATCATGAGGTGTGGTGTATCCTACGAAAACTTGCAGTAATTTACTCCTACTTTTCTGGGCTCTGGGGTGGGGTAATTCACTTACCTTTACTGTATTCTTACTCTCCCAGCGATTCTGCACAGACTAAACTTGTCCAGGGGGGAATTTGTGATTTGCATTCCACTTTGTTAGTACATGGTTTATGCTGCCCCTAGACCTATTTTCTCCCATTGAATTCTATAGCATTTCCTATTGTTTGCACTATTCTATGACTAATTTTGGTGTTGAGTGTATATATTGTGTATAATACTTACCTCCAGAAGGAGTATTGCCTCTAAGATATTTGTGGTACTGTGTCACCCAAATAAACTACCTTAATTTTTGGTAACACTGAGTATTGTGTATACTTGTGTATAAGTACTGTGTAACTACAAATGGTATTGCATGAGCTTTGCATGTCTCCTAGTTCTGCCTAAGCTGTTCTGCTATAGCTACCTCTATCAGCCTAAGCTGCTAAAACACTACTACTTCACTAATAAGGGATAACTGGACCTGGTATAAGGTGTAAATACCCAAGGTACCCACTATAAACCAGGCCAACCTCCTACAAATGTCACAGCCAATATTCTCAATAGTGCTGGCAAGAGTGTTGTTTGCCCTGATAAAACACATGTGCAGCTACATTGCTTTCCCCAAGGTGGAGGATTTGGCCACTGTGAAGGCCGGGTTTTATGCAATGGGACATATTCTCAATATAATTGGGGCGATTTACGGAACACATATTTTGTTTATCCTCCCTGGCAAAATAAACAGGTGTACAGGAATCGTAGAAGTTTCCACTCCATGAATGTGCAGATGGTGTGCCTGGGGGACCAGTACATCTCCTATGTCAAAGCTAAGTATCCTGGGTCGGTGCATGATATCTTTGTCCTAAGGAATAGCAGCATCCCAAATGTGATATCCCAACTACAAAGGCACAGCAGGGTGTGGCTAATAGGTCAACCTTGGTCCCCACCCAGTCTATGTTGGTGTAGGCCTATGCTGTTGGCCAAATGGGATAGTGTGTGGCTAAATGTTGTCACTCAATATTTGCAGGTGACTCTGGTTACCCGAACCTATCGTGGCTGCTGACCCCTGTGAGGAATGCCAGGACAAGAGCAGAAGAACGTTATAATGAGGCACCTGGGCAAACCAGAAAGTTAATTGAGAGGACCTTCGGCCTCCTGAAGGCCAGGTTCAGGTGCCTCCATCTGACAGGTGGATCCCTGTGCTACTCACCCAACAAGGTCTGCCAGATAGTAGTGGCATGCTGCATGTTGCACAACCTGGCCCTCAGACACCATGTGCCTTTTCTGCAGGAGGAGGAGACTGGAGATGCCCCTGTGGCAGCAGTGGATCCTGAGGAAAGTGAGAATGAGGAGGAAGAGGATGAAGATGTGGACAACATTAGTGTTATGTCAGTACTTCCAATGACACACAGGTGAGGCAGTGCAACTTCACATTTCTATGACTATTGGTGTATTCTTTGTGGCATTTGCATACTGGCATTACCCACTGCTTTCCCCTACTTACTGTTATCTATGGATATTCATTTTACAGATGTTGGTGATATGAAAATAATGTCCTGATTTGATCACAACAGCCAGCAACAGGTCATTAATTCTATGCTCACACTATGTACAGTTTTTTTGCAATGGTTGTAGCTGTTTCAATCAATACAAATTTGCAATACAAAAAATACTAGTAGTCGAGTTTTATCCAAGGATGTTTATTGTTGTGCTAAAATATAGAGGGGAAAGTGCAATGGGATGAGGTGATGATGGAGGAATGTCCAGGGTATTGTTCCAGTTTGTTTGTAGCACAGGAGCAGTGTCCATGGGGATACAGGAAGGGGAGTAATGGCAGTTCAAGGTGGACAAGGTGGACAAGGTGACTGAGTGGGACCAAAAGGGGCAATCAGGAGAGTCTCATTTCCTGGCAGTGATCTTGGCAAGTATCTCTGGCTTCATCTTGGTCCCAGGGAACGTTTGCGGGGTGGTTCACCTTCTGCAGGGGGAGGGATGCTGGTGGCCTGTGGGCCCTGTGGCGGGGCCTTCTGGCCACTAGCGGCAGTGGAAGTGGAGGGCTGTTCAGATGACTGGCTAGTGGTAGGGGTGTGCTGTTGCCTCCCTGATGATGTTGGCCATGTCTGCCAGCACCCCTGCTATGGAGATCAGGGTGTTGTTGATGACCTGCAAGTCCTCCCTGATACCCTGATACTGTCCCTCCAGCAGCCGCCGGTTTTCCTGCACGTTGTCTAGGATCTGGCCCATTGTGTCCTGGGAATGTTGACAGGTGGTCTGTGAGTGCCCTTGGGTGACTGGCTGTCCAGTGGTCCCTGATGGGCCAGGTAGGTCATCAGATCCAAAAGTCCAGAGTTACTGTCATCACTGGGGACCTCTTCTGTTGGGGGACTGGATTGTGGTGGCACCTCCTCTCCACTGACATTGGCTGAGGTATCTGTGGGGATGTAAATGATGTATTATGCTTCAAGTGTATGACATTTGTAACTTCCCATCTATGGTTGGTGTTAACCTTCCAGCCTTCCAGCTTTTGTTTGGTGCATTGTGGGATTGTTAGTTTCCCTATGCTGTGCATGCTTTAGTGATGAGTGTCCATGCAGGGCTGGGAGGGGTGTCCATGCATTGGTACAGCATACAGGGCCTGGCGTTGGGATTAGTGAAATGTGTTGGTGGAGTGTGTGGGATGTGGTGGAGTGATGGGAGTGAGGGTGAGGGTGTGTGATGGCATGCAGGTATGGGGGATGATAATTGTTAAATGTTGACTTACCAGTGTCCAGTCCTCCGGCAACTCCAGTGAGCCCCTCAGGATGTAGTATCGCCAGTACCAGCTCCTCCCATGCTGTGGGGGAGTAGGTGGGATCCACCGCTAGTCCTTTGTATGGCGAGCTGGTGTCTTGCTGCTATGGAACGTACCTTCGCCCGTAAGTCGTTCCACCTCTTTCTGATGTTGTCCCTTGTTCTTGGGTGCTGTTCCACGGCGTTGACCCTGTCCACGATTCTCCGCCATAGCTCCATCTTCTTTGCTATAGATATCTACTGTACCTGTGCTCCAAAGAGCCGTGGCTCTATCCTGACAATTTCCTCCACCATGGCCCTTAACTCCTCCTCAGTGAAATGGGGGTGCATTTGTGGTGCCATGGGTGTTGTGTTGGGTAATGTGGTGGGGTGTGTGATGTGGAGTGCGTGAGGGGTGTATGGGTGTCAGTGGTGTGTGTGTCTAGTTGTGGGTAATGTGGATGTGTGTTTTATAGTGGGGTGGGTGTGTGGGTGTGGTGTGTGTATGGGTGTCAGGTGTGTGTATTTGGTATAGTCCAATATAGTGTTGTTTTGTATGTGGATGTCCATTCTGAGGGCGGCGGTGTGTACCGCCAATGGTTTAGACCCACTGAATGGCCACTTCTATACTGGGTTCGATTATGGAAAACGGAAGAACTCGAACCATTTAGGACAGCAGTTAAAGATCTAATAGCACCTTGCCATGGATGGGAAAAAGTTCGCTGGTTAAGGGAGATGAAAGCAGCTTGGGTCAAATTGGGCTTATCCCATTATTGGGAGAATCCTGAGATGATTCCTGCTAACGCCAGACTGTTGATCAAAGATCGATATTGGGGGAAAATCTATGAGAAATTTCTCGGCTCAAATGGGTCAGGTCGGCTGACAGCAGAGTTCCTGCTGGTCAAGCACGAACCTTTGCCTGAAAGTTTCCTGGATCTCCCTATACCAGCCCGTGCCCGTACTTTACTACTTCAGTTCAGATACGGAACATTGGCGGTCAACAGCTTCACGGCTCATTGGTCGTCCAATAGTCCTATGTCTGATAAATGTTTAAACTGTCATCTATGCAAGGAAACTCCTGAGCATGTCCTATTTTTTTGTCCCTTGTATAAACACCCTAGAGGAAAGTGGATCATTCCTCTGTGTAAAACACTGCTACTACAAAACCAAACCAGTGTCTACAGATTATGTAAACATGACACTTCCATGCTGATAGTCAGCTTTGTTTCTAAATATTTGTCAGCAGCATGGACAATCCGTAGTAGGATTATTTCAGATCTCAATCCACTGGCTGAAGAACGGTCTAGAAGTTAGCAGATGTGGACTGCTATAATAGAAAGGGATTTTTAGTGCTGATCTATTGAGGATATCAGATTGTATCTCCGTGCATGCTTTCCAGCGGGTTACCCCAACCAAAGTGACTCACAGTCCCCTAGTATATATTATTTTGTAAATGGCAAGACCCAATTCATTTGACCAATTTAACTAAGAGAAGAGGCCAACCTAGGGTACCCTTTTCCACTGTTTGGTTTTTTACTTTTGTAAATAGGAACTATTCCATGAAGTTTTATGATCTATTTTATGCATAAATCTGTTTTAGAATAGTTTTATATGTATTATCAGAAAAGATTGGTATACTACCTTTTGTTTTAAATTGATTTGTATTATCTTAGCACATAGCACTTTACAAATGGTAAGATTTAGGTACCATTTTAAATGTCTTGTTTTAACCACTTATGACATCTTTTATGAAGCACTATGATCCATTTTTTTAAGTATAATTTGCTCTAGAACAGTTTTTTTTTAAGCACACTTTGAAAGGATTTGGCATATCATTTGTTTCTCCTTGTAACCGTTCTGGTAAATGGCACTTTCTGGGAAGTATAAACTGTGGAATTCTCATTTAACCTTTGGCCCGTTTGGATAAACAGTGTGCCAACTGTTAATGCTTCCTTTTTATGTGATGGTTTACTGTATGATTTCTATCTTTTTGTATGTATGGTTATCTCCAATTTTTAAATGGCCTAAATTTAGGCCGAATAAACTATTGAATTGAATGTCCGCTTTCCGATTCGTGGGTCATAATGTGATGGGCGCTGTTTTGTTTGGGTAATGGTATGGGTTTTGGGACCGCCACTTTATCACTGACCTTTGGGCTGGTGGATTTGTGTATGTGGCTGTATTCTGTCAGATTGGTGTGTGTGTCATAATATGATGAACGGATATTCGCCAGCGTGGCGGTAAGTTGGCAGCGTCAGCGTGGCGGTAAGCAGGATTTACCGCCAATGTCATGATGGCCTATATCTCATTTTGATATGGTATATACAGACACAGCTTCCTACACATTCTCATCAATTCAATGAAGCTGTGAGCAGGTGTCAACATGATTGAGATACACAAGAAGTGATATTTTAATCCAGAACATGACATGGTGACCGACAAATGCACTAGTTTTTTAAATGTGTGTGCATATTGAATTAAAGTACTGTGTATCAACATTACATTCTACTATTGTTTTTCAGATCCAATAAAAGAGCATTATAGTACTTTTAGCCATCTGTTGACACCATGGAAAATACTTGTATGAAAAATAAATTACAGATCACACTTTCAAAGACTATCTTAGAGATGAAAACACATTTGCAACTGGTACACACATATGGATATAATGCAACTAGAAGAAAATACAACTTAGGAACACCATACTCTCCTGTGAAAATGGATGTAGTTTTAGACCTGTTTTTGGAAGCACAACAACATACACTGATAGACAGTAATGGGCAGAACCCATGCAAGGGATGATACATGGAGAACTACTCACAATCTGACTATCCATATTGCATATGTTGTTGCAGCATTCTAAAAGTCTACCTTACGGGCAGGACTCCATTGGTGATTAGGGAGACATACATAGGTCTGACTTACCAGTCTGCACTTCACCATGGATTCCAGTTACGGCTTCAGAACGGAGGAGTTGCAAGGCCTTCTCCTCCCAGGGAACAAGTTGTAATTAGGAGAGGAGAACGACTACCAGTCCTCTGGACCTCCAGGTGATGCTTAGATGCCAGCGAACAAACCTTCCCCTGTAGGTTGTTTCACCTCTTCTGATCTCATCCTGTGTGCGCAGGTTGTTAGCTACTGCATTCACCCTGTCAACTATTCTGCTCTACATTTTCCTTTTCTGGTAAATAGTTGCATTTTGGACTTGTGCTCCAAACAATTGTGGCTCGCCTGTAATGGTTTCATTCACCATGAAAGACAATTCTCCCTCTGCCATTGTGAAATATATCTAAACAAAACTAGTGCTAAAAAAAATTGATTTACAAAAGAGACACAGAGGGACAGGTAAACAGAATCAAAAAACCTGTCTCCTATGTTGTGGATGTGGCTGGCTGTTTGGTCTTCTGCAATGGAATGGCAAAGGATCACAGTCTGGAATGGAGTGTGTTTTATAGTGTGTTTTGCAGGTGTTCACAATTGTCTAATCTGCAACAGCTGTGGGTACTATTATCCAACCAATGGCCACAGCCATGGTACTATTCTGAATGGATCCTGCGACGCACTCCCACTATCATTGTCTCTCCGCTGACACAACGGCAACACAGCTGTGTGATCTAAATAGACTTGGTGGGATGCTGCCCTCAAGATGGAGTGCTAATAGTCAGCATCAGAGTACGCTGTGTCAGCTATGGGATGCAGCTGGCACAAAAGAGTACACTCCATTGTGGCGGTCTTTGGCTTAGCCACAATGCATTTAAATATGGTGGGCGGGAGGCCGCCGACGTGACAGTGTTTTCTGACGCACTGATGATGTAGCTTGCCGGAAAAACCATCAAGATCTAAATCCGGCCTTGAACCTTGGAGTATCCTCTCAAACAAAATCATGTGATTCAGGCACTCTATAATGAATCTGCAAAAATATTTCATTCTTGAATAAACTTAGATCCTTAGTCTGTGAAAGGTCCAATGTGTCTTCTGTTTTTTTATTGTACTTCCTCTGAGTTTCACCAAAGACAAACCTGTCATCAATACCGTTCAAAAGTCTAAAGGATGTCCTTTGTAAGACTGCTACCACTGATATCAATCCCAAATGTATCTTTTAGCGTTGGTTTTCTAACACTAAACTGATGCTAAACTTTTTTGGCATTCATAAATCAACGCAAATAGGTAGTTGCTTTGGTTTGTGTGCAAAGTAACGCAAAGCAGCGTGAAACAATGATTTGCGTTACTTTGCCTCAAGGGGACATTACATAGGTGGTACATGGGCGTACCCGTGCTACCACCCATGCTTTTTGATGCTAAACCCTATTCTGAAGGATCACAAGGGTTTAGTGCCAAAATTAACGCCTTTTAAAAGCAGGCGCAAAACAGAGAAATGTTTTAATTTCTCCCTGCTTTTCTGATTTTGCATGTGTGCTGCACTGTACAGCATACATGCAAAGTGGGAAAAGCATTTGCACTTGTCTAGGCACATTATTTTATAGTGGAAGGCCACCCTTTCTGTACAAAACCTATGATAGACTCATGCACACACCCTAGCACTGAGGCGCTAAGGTGTGTGCGTGGCATACGGCAGCTTGAATCATTGCTGGCTCTAGGGAGGGGGGAGGATAGTGTCATTTCTCTATGAATATGGTTCTCTCCTGCTCTCTCCTTGTCAGGCATCACAGTTTTTTTGGACGCTGCACTGCACTGTGTGACACCTACCAGAATCTGGGCCTTAGAGTCCTTCGGTGGCACAGGTCGATGGTAGGCAGACTACAAATCTTGCTTAGGGACACAACCTGGTTCACCTAGAGCTGCAGTCAGTTCACTAAAATTGGGTAGGCGAAAAGAGTGTAAACCATTTGTGATTTGTTTTTGTAAAATACCCATACTTTTTATGAAAAATGCACAGACTTACACATTTTACCCTAAATATAATTGGCGGCACATAAGACTATACCTTGTTTAGAAAAGTCATGTGAGAAAATGTTTTCTGCAAGACATTTTGTATTCATACCGATATCTCAAAATCATGGAAAATGTCATGCTATTCCAAAATGGCAAACGTTTCACATATGTCACAAAAAGTGAAATTCGTACAATAAAATTTTGCCCACATAATGAAAGGTTCACCCGGGTATAGCATGGGATACCTAGCCACCCACCCAAATTGTCTGGCTCACCTTACAAAGATCAATGTGAATGAAATGTGAAAGCTCACTGTTTGAACTGTCAGCCTTAGAGTGGTCCACCCCCAAACTTTTTGCCTACTTCCCTCATGTTTTTGCTGATTTTTTTTGTTGGCCTTAGGCCTCTGAACACTTTACCATTGCTGACCAGTGCTCCAGTGCATGTGCTTCTCCCCTAAACATGGAAACATTACTGTATACACAACTGGCATATTTAATGCATTTGTAAGTCCCTTGTAAAGTGGTGTAGCATATGCCCAGGGCCTTTAAACTAAACACTACTAGTGGTCCTGCAGCACTGATTGAGCCACCCACCTACGTACCCCTCGAAACAGCTCTCAGGCCTGCCACTGCAGAACCTGTGTGTGCAGTTTGACTGCCACTTTGACTTGGCACTTAAAACCACCCCTTGCCAAGCTTTAAACTCCCCTTTTATAAAACATGTCACCCCTAAGATAGGCCCTAGGTAGCCCATAGGGCAGGGTGCTCTGTAACCAAAGGGTAGGATATGTACTTTTAAGATTTACATGTCCCAGTAGAAAAAACTCCCAAAGTCATTTTTCATTACTGCAACACCAACCGTTCTCATAGCTTAATGTTGGGAATTACTTATTACATTTTTAAGCTATAATTCCTGATACAGACGGGGTAGATATGTCATGTTTCACATCATTGGAATGGTAATGATAAATCCTCTTTACTGGTAAAGTTGGATTTAACATTACTATTTTAGAAATGCCATTTTTAGAAAGTGGGAATTTCTGTGCCCTTACAACTCTGTAAGGGCACTGTTTCCAGTACACGTCTAGGATGGGTGACAGATACATTTTGTGCATTCCCTCTAGAGAGTCACAAACACAGGAAGATTAGGCATGACAGAGCACTGATCTGCATTCTGATTGCTCTTCCTGGGCAGGGAGGGCGGGAGGGGCTGACACTTACACCTAAATAGGTAGTACCTGTCCCCACACAAAGGGCTGATTAACATCTACTGACAGTCTGGAGCCAGGGTTAGGAAGAAAGGACCTCTGTGCACTTCAAAGACTCTTCTTTGTAGTCCCCCCCATTTTAGGAGCACAACTGGGTATACGTACTATGTCTCTGACCCCACTAGATCAGACACTTCTGGACCTACAAATGGATTCTTTCATAAGAACTACTGTGCTGCGTCAAGGACAGTTGCACTGCTGGACTGCTGAACGGGAAGGACTGCTCTTCTGCAGTGCTGGCCTTCTGCTCTCTGACTCTGGTGCGGGATAGCTGGACTATGCTTTACAACTGAAGTGATCTTGAAGGTCTTGTCAGCTAGTCTCCTGTTGCTTGAACTCAGGGATATCAAAGTCTTTTCCCCTGCTCATGGGCCTTTTTCAATGGAATTGGCCCAAGATACTTGCAGCAGAGAAATCAGTGCATCTCCGGTCTGCTTGGAGCAGAGTGGTGCATTTACCCTGTTGCAGGAGCAGAACTGACGCATCGCTCCCGGCACCAATGCATCACCTTTAGAGCCCGATTCACAGAACCGCGCAGTGCTGTTGTAGCAACTGAGAGAGATTGACGCATCGCCTCCACTGCATGGAGAAACTGAGCGCATCTCACTTTGGAACCAACACATTGTGGCTTGGCACTTTGTTTTCTGAACCACTGCATCGCCACTACTGTGTGAAGAAAATCGTTGCATCGCCTCGGCTGTGGGCCTAGCACTGACGCATTGTTCAATGCATCCTTTATCAGCTCCCATCATCTCACTGTTGCGACCAAAGTCAAGGTACTCCCTTCACTGGGCCTGTGGGGCTCTTGTCCCCGACCTGGGCTCCATCACAGTCAGCCTAAACTGTTGACTTTTCCCCAGTCCAGTGCGACCAGATACCCCCAATGGTGCTTGTTGCTTTCAAGAGCTAGAACTCTTTTTATGCTTTAAAAAATTATAACTTGACTTCTACTCCTTGGATTTTTGTCGTTTTGGTCTTGAATTATTTATAAAATCATAATCTATTTGTCTAACCTGGCGTGGAGTCTTTCTGTGGTGTTTTCATTGTGTTACTGTATGTGTGTGTTGCACAAAAACTTTACACATTGCCTCTTTAGATAAGCCTGACTGCTTTCTGTCAAGCTACCAGAGGGTGAGAGCGGGTTATGTTTTAGTGTGTATCTGACTTACCCTGATTGGAGTGGTGGTCCCTACCTAGACTAGGTCCGTACCGCTGCCAACTAGGGACCCCATTTCTAACATTGGTGATCAGCTGTGAGGATAGGACTTGTGTTTGTGCAATACCATATAGTAACTCATTGTTAACTAAAACTCTATACTAAGACCAATTTGAACCCTTTTCAATTCTCCCTAATTGTCTTTTTAGGATTTTCTTGCTAAACCTTGTCTCTGTCTGGAAAACCTGTACCTAAAGTCATTGATTTTTAGCTGGCCCAGTTGGAGCTTACACTGTGGTCCACCTGTGGCAGGAGTAAGGTGCAGCCTCTCCAGGCCAACATATAAACTATCATGGCCTGGGAACCCCCCAAGATCCAGACAGGGGTCAGAGCATTCTTGGGCCTCACTGGGTACTACCGGAGGTTTGTCAAGGGATATGACACAATTTTTGCCCCCTTGACAGAGCTGACTTCTAAGAAGCTGCCCGGAATTGTGATTTGGACAGAGGCATGCCAAAATGCATTTGACTCCTTTAAGCAGGCTATGTGCACAGCCCCTGTGCTCAAGGCCCCTGACTTCTCCAAGGAGTTTATCATTCAGACAGGTGCCTGTAATCTTCATCTCCAGTAGGTTAGTCCACAGGGAACAAAGGTGAAGTGCTATAGAAGGAGCAGCTTTGCTGTGGTCTGTGCACTGAAGAAGTTAAAACCATACCTGTTTGGGTCTCACTTCCTGATTCAAACTGACCACAGGACCCTCAGGTGGCTAATACAAATGAGCGATGAGAATCCATAATTGTTGAGGTGGCCCATTTACCTACAGGGTATGTACTTCAGAATGGAACACAGACCAGGGGTAGACCATGCCAATACTGATGGTCTATCCAGGTTTTTCCGCCTAAGTGATGATACCTCACTAGAGCTCAGGTAGCTCTCCCCACTTTTAGCTTGGGTAGACACGTGTTAGACCTATTAGCCTTAGGGTGGTCTTCCCCCAAGTGTTTTACCTCCTTGCAGAGGGTCAGCACAAGTTATCTGTTAGTGTGTATCTGACTCACCCTCACTAGAGTGGTGGTCCATACTTGGACTGGATGCACACCTCTGCCAACTAGAGACACCATTTCTAAACCTTACCATTCCTCTTGTTATCCACTACAATCAGGGACAGCCATGCTGAAGATTCACAAGCTTTCATATTATCATGCAGGTACATGTTAAACAACAAAATAAAATATCTTTCATATGCACATTAACCAGAAAGGCAAAGTGTTGGAGGTTGGCCTGGTTTGTTGTGGGTACCTAAGGTACTTGCACCTTATACCAGGTCCAGTTATCCCTTATTAGTGAAATGTAGGCAGTGTTCTAGCAGCTTAGGCTGTCTAGCGGTAACTGTAACAGAGCAGCTTGGGCTAAAATAGGAGACATGCAGAGCTCCTGCAATACCACTATAATTACACAGTACTTATACACAATAAAAGACAACACTCAGTGTTACCAAAAATAAAGGTACTTTATTTTAGTGACAAAAGACCAAAAATATCTTAGAGGCAATACTCCTTCTGGAGGTAAGTATTATACACAATATATAAACTAGAGACATCAGGTAAGTAATTAGTCATAGAATACTGCAAACAATAGAAAATACAATAGAATGCAAAAGGCCTAGGGGCAACACAAACAATATACTAAGACAGTGGAATGCGAATCACAAATTCCCCCCTAGGCAAGTGTAGTGTGTAGAGGGGCGTAAGAGAACACCAAAGGTAAGTAGAATATCCCACCCCCAGAGGCCAGGAAAGTAGGAGTAAAGTACTGCAGGTTTCCTCAGGACACACTACAAGTTGTGATAAGAGTTATTGCAAGAACCACGCAAGACTGCAATCAACAAATGGTGGATTCCTGGACCTGAAGACCTGTGAAGAGAGGAGACCAAGTCCAGAAGTCACAGAAGATTCCAGGAAGGACAGGAGCCCCTGCCAACCTAGAAGATGGTGCAAAAGAGGATTCTCCGGTTAGAAGAAGTCTGCAGAAGAGGACCAAGGAAGATGGCTGTGAGTTCATGTATTGTGCAGGAGATGTCCCACATCGATATGTTGGATGCAAGCTGTTTGCGTCAATGGATTTGTCCAACAGACTTGGTTCAAGCAAGGTCGCTATTTCCATCAAAATGGTGCTGTGTGGACCCAGGAGGGACCTGGGGCCCTCAACTCAGACTGAGGAGCCAGAGGGGGTTCCCAACATTGGAGAGAGCCCACAGATGACCAGGCAGCACGCACGGGAGTCCCAGGACAAGGGGTCAAAGAAGATGCAAAGTGTGGTTGGTGTAGCACAACAAAAAAGGTCCCACTCCGCTGGAGAACAACTCAGCGAATTGTGCATCGCAGGATGGAGTGCTGGGGACGTGGGCTATACTGTGCATGAAGGATTTTTGGAAGAAGTGCACGGAAGTCCAAGGAGCTGGAGATGACACAGTGCACAGGGATACTGTCGCAAACCGGTAAAGCAAGCTCTTACCTCCACCAAACTTGGACAGCTGGACCTTAGGACAGTTTGGGTCGTGCTGGTCCGCCACCTATGTTCCAGGGAGCACGCTCATCATCAAGAGAGGAGTCCCAGAGAACCAGTCGTCATCAAAGAAGGTGCTTGCAGAAGCAGGGAAGTGACTCCGTCACTCCACGTGAGATTCCTTCGGTTCTTCTGGTTCAGAGTGACGACAGGGAGACCTCTGAGCGTGCACACCTTGGAAACTGTTGCAAATGCTGGCTGGAGCTGAATTTGCAGGTCCCAGGAGTCATCCTGGATACTTTGTTGCAGTTACAGCGGTTCCTGGAGCAACCTGCAGTTGATCTAACGGTCAGAAGCTGAAGCAGAGGACGCAGAGGATTCCTGGAGGATTCTTGCAAGCTGAATCTGAAGAGGCACCCACAGGAGAGACCCTAAATAGCCCTGAGAGGGGAATTGGTTACCTACTCAGGTATGCACCTATCAGGAGGGGTCTTTGACGTCACCTGCTGGCACTAGCCACTCAGAGGTCTCCAGAGTGTCCCCACACCTTGGAATCCAAGATAGCTAACACCAGGGACACACTGGAGGAGCTCTGGGCACCACCCTGGGGGTGGTGATAGGACAGGGGAGTGGTCACTCCCCTTTCCTTTGTCTGAGCTGCTCAGGCCCTAGGAGGGCAGAAACCTGTGTGTGAGTTGGCAGCAGCTGGGGCTGCAGTGGAAACCTCAAAGAGCTGGTTTGCAGTACTGGGGGTCCATTATGGAGCCTCCATGATGCATGGGATTGCCACCCCCATACCAGATTTGGAATGGGGGGGACAATTCCATGATCTTAGGCACCTCACGTGGCCATATTTGGAGTTACCATTCTGAAGCTATATATATGTATTGACTTATTTGTAGTGCACGTGTGTAATGGTATCCCCGCACTCACGAAGTCCGGGGAATTAGTCCTGGACAGTGTGGGGACACCTTCGCTAGTGCAAGGGTGCCCTCACATTTACTATCCTTGCACCTAGCAATCAGTAAATGAAGGTTAGACATATAGGTGACTTATAAGTTACTTACATGCAGTGAAAATGGCTGTGTGCACTATTTCACTCAGGCTGCAGTGGCAGTCCTAAAGAAAAGTTTGTCTGAGCTCCTTATGGGTGGCAAAATAAATACTGCAGCCCATAAGGATCTCCTGGAACCCCAATGCCCTGGGTGCCTAGGTACCATATACTAGGGACTTATAAGGGCGGGTCCAGTGTGCCAATCAAAATTTGAATATGGAGTCCCTAAACTATAGATACAAGTTTGGTAAGTAGAGAGAGTATAAGCACTGGAGTTCTGTTAGCAGAACTTCAATAACACAGTTAAGCATACTGACAGCACTTACAAAGGCCACAGACTATGAGCACTGGGGTCCTGGCTAGCAGGATCCCAGTGAAACAGGCAAAACACACTGACAAATAGGGTTTTAACTATAAGCAATGGGTTCCTGGCCAGCAGGATCCCAGTGAGACAGTAAAAACACACTGACAAACACTCATAAACAGGCCAAAAATGGGGGTAACCATGCTAGAGAGAGACTACTTTCTCACAGCAAGTTACGATTAGGTGCTGCACAGACGGGGTTCACAGATGAGCCAAAAGGTTCCCCATGGGTCAGCTTCGTGGCTCAGGTGAGTTCAGAGAAGAGTAGAGCTGACAAGTGCCCCTGCATAGCAGGGCCTTCGCCGTGCTCTAGCACCCATGCAGGGAAACCCATGAAAGTATTGATTAATCTACCCTGGCTTGTGGGTGGAGGAGGGTTGGGTTGGACATGGCCCTTTCTGCAGAGTCATCCCCAGACTCCTCCTACTTTGTGCTAAATTTGTTTTTGTTGGCCTTTCAGCTCTGTGCACTTTGCCACTGCTAACCTGTTCTAAAGTGCTCTTGCTCTCTTCTCTAAATGTGGTAACATTGGCTTATATTTAATTTACTTGTAAGTCCCTAGTAAAGTAGCTCTACTTGTTAGCAGGTCCTGTAAATTAAATGCTACGGGTGGGCGTTCAGCACTGTTTGTGCCAGCACTTTAAACATGTCTCAGGCCTGCCATTGCAGCCTGTTCATGTGCAGTTTTAAACTGCCATGTCTACCTGACAAAGTAAACCCTTTGCCAGGCTGAAACCTTTTTTTAATATATATACATCACCTCTAGGGTGGACCCTGGGCAGCCCAGAGATCAGGGTGCAATGTGTTTAGAAAGTAGAACATGTGCTTTTAACTTTTACATGTCGTGAAAAGTAATTTTTCAATGCTGGAAGGCCTACTTCTTCCACAGGATCATTGGTGTTACCTTGTTAATGTTTATAAGTGTAGTTTCCGAATTGGATCAGGTTATCAGGACATGTTTGGTGTCTCTGGAATTGTAATTTAAAATCCTAGCTCGTTGTGCAATTGGATTTTAAATTACAATTTTGAAAGTACCACTTTTAGAAAGTTGACATTTTCCTGCCTCATCCATTTAGCGCCTGCATTCTGTCTTTGAGTCCCATGAATAGGAGTAGTTGCATTGCACCCAGAAGGCCACACACAATGGCCAGCTTAGGTGTAATTCGATGGGCCATCACTAGCATGATCTGAGGGAGGAGCTGGGCCTAGCCCCACTTACACTTGAATAGGATGTGTCCTGTCTCCACACAAAGTGATGCATACCCCCAGCAGTTAGTCTGGAGCCAGTGTGAAGAAGGCAGGACATCTGTGTACTTTAGAGGCATGCCTCTAGACGCGTCTCCCCACTTTAAAGGCACAGCTGGGTATAAATACTGGACCTCAGACAACAACTCTTCAGTACGTCTTTAAACCTGTGGAGGAAGAAGGACTGCTGTGGTGCTGAAAGGACTGCCACTCTGCTGGACTGCTGCTCTGAAGAAACTGCTTGCTGCCCTCTTGCCTGGGTGAGCAGAGAACTGGACATGCAACCTCACCCTTGAACCCAGATGCTGGGGTCCAGAGAACAGCAGGGAAGGCCTTCTTTGGTCCACTCTTCATTAAAGACAGGGATTAGTACCAAGGGGGGCACCTTTATGCCCAGAACTTGCCCTCAAGGGATGCAGTGTATATCAGTCATTGGGTTATCAGGCCCACTCATGCCTGATGGCTTTCTGCAAAGTGTGGCATCTAGCAATCCCAGAGTGCAACATTCTGCCCACTCCCAAGATGGCAGACCCCTCTCTCAGTGTGGGGAGCTTAGTAGCCCACCCAATGGAAAAACTGGATTCCAACAGTGTGGCAAACAGGTTGTCCCTGATGCCATCTTGTCTACCAGAACAGCAGAGCAGACCCTCTAATGTGTCCACCATTTGCCCTTCAAAAGCAGCTTCCCCCTTGAAGCTCATCTTTTGGCCTTACACCCTTATTGGGTGTCCTGCCAGGGAGAGGTAACACTTCTTCCAATGGCAGGCCCTTTCTGAGTCCTCGTCCAGGAAGGTTGTCTTGTTGCTAGAAACTATAAATGGTCATGTAAAAATTTGGGCAACAGAAAGGCAACTTTCTAAAGTTGTCATTTACTTGAAAGTTACATTGAATTTGACTTGATGATCAGGTCAGGTATAATGCAATGATTCTTTTGATATCTCAAAGTACCAGCTTTATTAGCCTCATCAGAAGTTACCACAGGTGAGTGGTCAGGGTGTACCCCATACTTGTCAGTGAGGCTACTAGTCTTTCTACAGTAAAAAAATATCAATTTGGAGTTTATACTGTAAGAACATGTGAACCACATGTTCCACTTTTTAATACATAGCACCCTGAATTAGGGCTTGCTAGACCTGCTTTAAGGGTGACATATATTAAAAAGGAAGTTTAAATGGCAATGTTAAGGTAGCAGTTCGAAAACTGCTATGCCAGCCAACATTGGCAGGCTAGGAGTCATGCTTTGCTTTGTCACACTCGTGGTGGTGCATCAAGTGCTGCAGATCTCGAGGGACACTTTAATTTGCAAGTCCTGGGTACTGTCAGGGAGACCAGATCCTCAGGGCCTGCGCACGCTCCCAGCATGTCCACCACTAGACAGCTCCAAAGCTCCGATAGATATATCACAGAGCCTGAGAGAGTCCCAGTGGGGGAAAAGGGGATTAGGTAGGGAACAGCTGGGAAGGAGACCTCTAGGAAGCAAGAGGTTAAACAACACAATGTCAAGATATAATCACATAGACTTTTAATAGACTATAGTTCTAAGAGTTCTTATACTGTAATCATGGATAACCTAAGAAATGACTATAACTAGACCTCAAGAAATCTAGGTACCTGGAAAAATCAAGAATGGGTTAATACAATGTTTCATATGAGCTTTTCAGGAAATATCACATATTGTCTAGAATACAAGAACCTTCATCAATAATGTTTCAGAATAAACATTGCATTTTTACCTGAGGATAAAGGCTATCTGAACATTCCCTGGAAACAACAGGAACTGAATTAGGAATTTAAGATGCACAAAGAATGTCGCACTTTAAATTAAGCGTTTCAAAGAAAATCCAAAAGCTCAGGATAAATGTGTGCACCTCAACAAACACGGCACACCAAAGTTTTCAATGTCATGAAATGATCACGCACACTGGCGATCTAAAAGCAAAGCGTTTTATGCCAGGGTTGAATCGCGCACACTGTTGCCGATTCGAACAAGAATATGCAAATGCCATAAAATGATTGCGCACACTGTTGCCGATCTGAATGCCAAGGGTTACATGTTAGAAATGAATCCCGCACTCTGCCGATTCGAACAAGAATATGCAAATGCCATGACATGATCGCGCACATTGTTGCCGATCTGAATGCCAAGGTTTACAAGTTAGAAATGAATCGCGCACTCTGCCGATTCGAACAAGAATATGCAAATGCCATGAAATGATCTTGCACACTTTTGCCGATCTGAATGCCAAGACTTACAAGTTAGAAATGAATCGCACACTCTGCCGATTCGAACAGGAATATGCAAATGCCATGAAATGATCGCGCACACTGTTGCCGATTTGAATGCCAAGGTTTACAAGTTAGAAATGAATCGCGCACTCTGCCGATTCGAACAAGAATATGCAAATGCCATGGAATGATCACGCACACTGTTGCCGATCTGAATGCCAAGGTTTACATGTTAGAAATGAATCGCGCACTCTGCCGATTCAAACAAGAATATGCAAATGCCATGAAATTATTGCGCACACTATTGCTGATCTGAATGCCAAGGTTTACAAGTTAGAAATGAATCGCACACTCTGCTGATTCGAACATGAACATGCAAATGCCATGAAATCACACTCATGCACACAGAGAGTTTCACAACTAGGCCCAAAACTCGAATGTCTTTGAGAAGGGGGGGCGGGGGCCCAGCCCGACCTCTGCCTTACCGCCCTGTTCAAGGATCACCAATATAATGAGGGCAGTCCTGGAATATCAAGGTAGGCCCCCGGAACAGGAGCTCAGGAAGTTGCTGCTGCTCTGCACCGGGACCTCTGAATAGTGAGCACCTTGAGCTGGGCTGGCTCCCTTATATAGAGTCAAGCCCAGCCCACAAACCACACCCAGTCATGCTGCAGGGAAAGCTTCTAGAAGGTCCTAGAAAGAGACCACACCCAAACACACTCAGTAAGCCTGCAGCAATACCTTGCAAATGAACAGTTATTGCAAACATCATTAATAGTGCTTTTCAAGGTTAAACTCTGCAATGCAGAAGGTTAACATACTGCATATAAATACAATGCATGAATTATGCTCTTGCATAAAGACTGGATTTTTGCATTTTTGTCGCCCGTAGAGCGCGCATTGTCCTGATGTTGACAGTACTCCCATCTTCCAAACTCGCTCTAGGGCCTGGTTTGCCTGGGTTAAGACGATGAAAACGTCTCACTAATCGTGAAGCATGAATGTCAGATCCAGAGACCCATGAGTTGCTTTCAGGACCGTAACCTTTCCAAGAGATCAGATACCACAGGTTACAACCTCTAAGTTTGGAATCCAACACCTGTTTAACTTCGTATTCCAATTCCTCCTGTACTAGAACTGGAACTGGTTGGGAGCGTACCTTCTGGATTGCTTTTTTCAGGAGGGAAGTATGGAACACCGGATGAATACGTAGTGACCGGGGAAACTGCAGTTTATAGGTCACTGGATTAATTTGCTGGAGGACAGTGTAAGGACCTATGAATTTGGGATTAAACATGTGCTTTTTCTTGAAGTCAATATGTCTTGTAGAAAGCCACACTTTATCACCTGGTTGACACTGAGGTCCTTCACAATGTTTCTTGTCGTAAGGCTTTTTGTATTTTTGTTTTGCTTTTTCTAGATGCTGTTGAATCCGTTTCTGGGTTTGATGGAGTTGTTGAATAGTTTCCGACACAGCTGGTGTAAGCGAACTTTCTTGAGGAATCGTGATTGGCAAGGTATCAGGATGGTAGCCAAACAAGCCAAAAAAGGGTGTGACATCAGTGAAAGTGTGAAACAAGTTACTGTAGGCTAGTTCAACTAACCAGAGTATTGATGTCCAGGAATGAAGTGCTTTCTCAGCGTAAGCACAGAGGTATTGTTTCAATGTCTGATTCAGTCTCTTAGTTTGGCCATCTGTTTGAGGATGATGGCCAGTAGATAGTGTGGATTTAACTTGAAGCGTTTTGCACCACGTTTTCCAGAAGTTGGAGGCAAATTCCGATCCTCAATTAGAGAGAATCATTCTCAGCAGCCCGTGATAATGGACCACTCTATTCAGAAGGATGTTTGCCTGTTCACTGGAGGTGGGCAATTTCTTTCAGGCAATGAAATGTCCATATTTCGTGAGACTATCTACCATCAAAAGGATTACTGAGTGCTGTTGAACAACTGGTAGACCTGTCATAAAGTCTAACGAGATGTGTTCCTAAGGTCGAAGTGGAGTTGGGAGCTGATGCAACAAACCTTTCAGTTTTGAATGACTTGTCTTGATGCGAGCACAGACTTTGCAGTTAGTGATCATTGTTTTGACGTTTTTTGTCAGAGCAGGCCACCAAAAGTAGCGTTGGATTAATTCAAGAGTTTTAGGAGTGCCTGGGTGACCTGCCGTTGGTATAACATGCAACCAATGAAATACTAACTTGCGAAGCTTGGTAGTGGGCACGAACAAACGTACGTCATGGAAAGGTAGTCCTTGCTTGATTGATCTTTTGGGATCTGCTTGAGCCCATGCCTTCCATTTTTCAATGGTGAAGGAATTACGGATGTCTTCAAAGAAGTCTTCGGTCCTTATGATGCAGAGGACCTTGCCTGGAACAATGATAGCTCTAGAAGGCTGGATTGTGGGTAACGTGGTAGACTCTTGGAGTGACAAGGCGTCTGCTTTGTGATTGTCTTTACCAGGATGAAAAGTTACCACAAAATCAAACTCTGCAAAAAACAGCATCCTGCGTAATTGCTGAGGAGTCAAAAGTCTAGCTGAACTCATGAACTGGAGATTGCGATGATTGGTGTATACTGTGATTGTGTACTTGGCACCTAACAAATGATGTCTCCACTCTTTAAAAGCCTCACGGATCGCCAGAAGCTCTTTCTCAGCAATGACATAGTTCAGTTCAGCTTCGTTCAGTTTTCGAGACATGTAAGCTACAGGATGAAGTTGACCAGTGTCTTTACATTGTTGTGACAAGACTGCACCAATTGCCACATCTAAGGCATCTGCTTCAACTATGAATGGACGATCCACATCAGGGTGAGTCAATACTGGGGCAGTGGAAAAAGCTTCGTTCAAAGTTGAAAAGGCTCTGTCAGCTTCTGGAGACCACCCAAATTTTTCTTTCTTTCTCAATAACTTGGTGATTGTCGCCACTGTCTGAGGGAAATGGTTTATAAACCTGCGATAAAAGTTTGCAAAACCCAGTAAGCACTGTACATCTCGAACAGACTTTGGAGTGGGCCAATCGGATACTGCTTGTACTTTGTTTTCTGCCATGACCATACCTTGAGGGGTAAGGATAACCCCTAAAAACTCAACTGTGGTAACATGAAATTCACACTTGGTTAGTTTGCAATATAGATAATGCCTTCGAAGAGCTGTGAGAATTCGGCTTCATTGTCAGAGTAGAATAAAATATCATCAATATAGACTATTGCAAATATATCTAGATACTCTCTAAGGACGTCATTCAGGAAAAATTGAAATGCTGCTGGAGCATTGCACAGTCCAAAGGGCATGACGGTGTATTCAAAGAGACGATATCTTGTCTTGAACGCAGCTTTCCATTCGTCACCTTCTCTCATTCTGACTAAATGGTAAGCACCTCGTAAATCGAGCTTAGTGTAGATTTTTGCTTTTTTCATTTGATCCAACAAGACAGGAATCAGAGGCAAGGGGTATTTGTTCTTGACTGTGATCTTGTTCAAACCCCTATAGTCAATACAGATTCGAAGATCCTCATTAGCCTTGGAGACAAAAAACAAAGGAGAGGCTGCAGGAGACTTGGAAGGGCGGATGAAGCCATTCTCTAAAAATTGATCTAGGTACTTTGTAAGTGTTGATTTTCATGTTCTGACAAGGCGTACACAAGACAACTAGGGAGCATCGCACCAGGAGTTAGATTAATTTGACAGTCATAAGGCCTTTGAGGAGGCAAGGTTTCTGCTTCTCTTTCATCTAACACATCTTCATAGGATGAACACTACCAGGGCAACTTTACTTCTTTCTCTGCCACAGTGGCTATGTGAGAGTTGCAATGTTTGGCGACTCGAGACGTCTGGAGACATTTCTCATTACATAAGGTGGTAGAGAACATGACTTTCCGTTCTGCCCAGTTATTCTCAGGATTGTGATGAGTTAAGCATGGTAAGCCAAGGATACTTCCATACTGAGGAGCATGGATACAATCAAGGATGAGCTTCTCTTCATGTTTTGTTCTTTGATCTCCCCCATCACAGATCACCGGCAAGGGGACAGTCTGAAGAGTTACTGGACCTCCAGTCAAGAGTTTTCCGTCTACTGCTTGTATTATCTCTCGAGTCTTCTTCTTGGTGCATGGGATCCCCCATGCGCGAACCAATTGGGCATCAACAAATTTCCAGGTAGCCCCAGAATTTACTCTGGCATTCTTGAAATAGTTATTTTTCTTTACTTGAACTTTAATACCCAGCTTTAGATGCCTAGACTGGGAAGGGTCCACAGTGACACCCAAGAGCAACACTTCTTTACATCTTGGGTCATCTAGTTTTCCTGGCTCGACTTGTACATTGGCTGCAATTTTCTGGACAGGACCTCGTTTGTTCTTTGGTTTGATTGGACAATCTTTGGCGAAGTGACCCTTGCACCCGCAATAAAGACATTGTCCGTTCTTTTTACGTAGGTCCTTTTCGTCTTTGGTCAAAGGTCTCCTGATAGTTCCGATTTCCATGGGTTCCGGGGTTCTCTCTTTCTGAGTTCTTGATTCTCTATGATCGTGAACATGCCAGGAATGTTTCTCAGTCTTTTTGCGTGTTCCCCGTTGTTCTGCAAAACTAGGATATAATCTCAAAACAAGGTTTATTAGATCTTGACAATCTATAGGCTAAGGATCTATCTGGGAAAGAATGTCCTTTAACTCATCCTTGAGTCCTTTGTAATTAAGGCAGCTTGCTTTTCTTCAGGCCAGGATGTCTCTGCTACCAGCCGATTAAACCTAGCTTAGTAGGAAACTAGATCTTGGTTACCTTGTCGCAAGTCTAAAAGTTCGCGATCTGTTGACAATGTCACTGTTCTTCGATCAAACACTCGTTCAAACTCAAGGACAAAATTTCTCCAATTGTAAAGCAGGGGACTGTCTTTACGCACAAGAGGGATTGTCAAGGTGGCTGCGTCCCCAGTCAGGTAAGATAACAAGAAGGCCACCCTGGATTGGGCATCAGGGAAAGTGTTTGGTCGACAGGTAAAATGTAATTCCACTTGAACCAAGAAAGATTGCGCTTTCAGGGAATCGCCTGAAAACCGTTCTGGAGGAGCCAGGGGGATATCTGAGGGAACGTTGAGGGAAATGTTCGTAGGAGGATTACCTCCTGAAGCTTGAGAAGGAGGACCAGGCCAAGCCACACCCAAAGGACTTTGTTCCCAAAGCCAGTCACAAGGTCTATGCATCAGTGTCCCCACATCATTATCCACATGGCAATGTCCACGTAATCGAGCCAATGTCTTAATGTGCATGTGTCTGTTTGTCAGTTTGTGTCCCCATGTCAGTGTCCCAGAGCCAATACACCTAGCTCAAGCCCTGTGTCAATGTCCAAGGGTCACCATTCCAATGTCAGCGTTCCAAGGCTTCTTCTTTATCTGTTAAAAATGCACTTGTCTTTAGTTAAACACTACTCTGAAGTTCATGATATAATTAAACAGTTCCATTTAGACTGCTTTTTCATGACAGAGGCATGGCAAAAATGACTTTGCACTGGAAATATTCCTAGCTTTTTAAGTCTGGCTATTTTATTAAACATTTTGATATAACATCAAAATGTAGAGGACTGCTGTGCATCTTTAAATAGTATTTTGAGGTCTCTGATTATCTCTTTCCTCCAGTTGAAGAAGAAGCACTATTCCTAACTTTTAAAATAGCACCTAAACTCTCCTTCAAATGCATGCTCACCTACAGATGCCCCAGGACTTACTGAAAGTTTTATCAATTCATTTTTCAACTCTGTGACATCATGTCTTCTTAATACCGATAACATTCTTCTGAGTGATTTTAACATTCATCTTGATAAAGAATCAAATTAGGACATTGATGATTTTAGCCATTATTGCTCTTCTTTACATCTAGAAAACATTAAGGAGCCACCCACAAAGCTGGTCATACATCTGATGTCATTTTATGTTCCCTACTGTGGCATCTATTTTGAAGTAATCCAAGTTGACTTGGACTGATCATGGTCTGATTTTTTATAAATAGAATATTTCATAAGCCCCCCCGCCCAACCCCTCAACCTGTTTCACATTAAAACTGACCCCTGAAGGTTTGAATAAAGCGTTACATCCTTCCTGTACCACCCTCACTGTAGACAGCACCACCTACAACTCTGATATCATAGAGAACTGGAGATCATCCTTGCTGGACCAAGTGATACCAATAAAAGCATTCAAACCTAGATGGCCTAAACCCTCAGCCATCTGCCACACCGAAGAACTGAAACCACAACAAAACTGCAAAAGAGTCAAAGATAATGGCAGAAAGGCTATTAACCACATTTGTAACAAATATAGGGGCACAGTACGACCCCAGCGGTAAAAACCACCTACCGCTGTGGTGATGGCCCCCAAAAGACCGTCACCACAGCTACCAGCCATCCGCCCTATTATGACCACAGCCAGATTTCCACCAGAATGATGGCGGAAATCCGACTGTGGCCATGCCGGCGGACAGCGGTAAGGTGGTTCTGCTGCCAGCAGCAGCGCCACGCCAGTAGACCGCTGCAGACATTATCATGACCCATGATACAGCCTGGCGGTGTTCTGCTGGCGGGCACTGCTGCTGGCAGCAGCGCCCCATCCTGTCTCCTGCTGGAGGACCCCCTGACAACAGGTAAGTCGGGTGCTCTGACAGGGGAGGGAGGTGTTGTGTGTGTGTATGTCTGTACGTGCGTGTATGCGGTTGTGTGTTGCTTGTTGTTGTGTGTGCATGTATGGATGTGTGAGTGCATGTATGTTGTTTTGTGTGAGTAAGTGTGTGCTTGTATGTATGCCAATATGTGTTGATGTGTGTGTGAATGGGTGTATGCATGCGTGTATGCATGTTTGAATGAGTGTGTGTATGTGTGTGTGTTCATGTGAGAATGAAGGTGCGTGTATGTAATAGTGGGGGTCTGGAGAGGAAGGGAGAGGTGGGGGGATCTTGGGTGGGAGAGGGGGACAGGAAAGACCCCTATCAGTGACAGGGAAGGGATTCCCTGTCACTGATAGTGCCTACCACCTTGGTTTTAATGGCGGTAAGGTTGCCACGAAAACCATGGAGGTAGGGGGGTCATAATCACGCAGGTGGGCAAGTGACAGCCGACGGGCTGGAGATTGAAGTCTCCAGCCCGGCGGTCATTACGGCCATGGCGGTCGGTGTGGTACATTGGCGTGGAGAAAAGTACCGCCAGCCTATTGGCAGAATTTCCTTAATATTAACGCCGTCCGCTGGGGTCATAATGACCCCCATAATCTGCCCACTTACATTCCCATTGCCAAAGTATCAGAATGTCAAAGTCAAAATTCTTTTAAAAACTTATTTTGGAAGCTACAAAACCCACAAGAGAAGTTTTAAAACATTTTAACAATCTCCCTCACCCAGAAGCATCCATCAGACTATAGAGACAGAGTCTATTGGGGTTGAGGAGTTTCCCGTTATTCCCCTGCCCCCTCCACATCTCTCTGGGAAACCTTTAACCCCATCAATGAATCACAAGCAGCTAAAGATTTCAACAAATTTGTCTCTTGCTTGCTTAAGGGTGCTTTTCCAGTACAACAATATAAGAAAGTCAGCTCTACCATCCTTCCATATCTTAAAACTGCAATTCTGTCTTAGTCTCTGGTATAGTACCAGACGAATAGAAGGCCTCTTGTAAAGAAGCCTTCTTTTGACCCTGACATCTTAACTATCTATCATCCAATCTCACCTCTGTTTCTCTTTGCGTGAATGACTGAGCTAGATGTCCATAACCAGCACCCTAGCCATGCGGAATCATGCAAAACTCAGTTGTGTTTTCACAAGGTCAGTTGTTGCCAAAGCCACAGAAGACTTCAGATATACCCTGGATGTAAATGGAGTGGTGACTATGATTTCAGTAGATCTATCTGCAGCCTTGATACAATCTCCCACTCAATCTTATGCCAAAGGTTTGAGGCAGCCAGAACACTTTGTATAGCCTTGGCATGGTTTACATCCTTTTTACTGGGAAAGACCCAATCCCACCCAAACCCACCCAATCAGTGATGATGGGCTACTATAGATACTCACTTAAGCCTATCCTAGGGTGTCCCCAAGGGCTCTGTGCTAGGCCCCCACAGTCTTTAACATGTGCATGGCTCCTCTGGTTGAGCTCATATAATCATCTGGAGTTTCCAGCCAAACTTATGCTGATGATACAGAGTTGGTCCTCAAGCTATAAAAAAACCCTGAAGAAACTGCACTTGTTTGTCTCCTTGGCATTGCCAAATGGATAAACACAACTCCCTTGTATTAAATGGCAACAAGACTGAATTAGTAATCTTTGGTACTTATAGCAGCTGGTATCAAAATAGGTGGCCATCATAACAGGAGGTGCTTTAGCCCCTCCCGCCCCCATGTAATTAAACGGGTGATCGTCAGTTATGACTTAACTTTTTCCCAAACTATTAAAAACCTAAGTTCCCCAGATTTCTGCTATATAGGTGTCTTAATAAATATTCCTTTCTTTCATTCCAACAACATCATGGAAGGATCTTATCCAGTTCTTAATTTTCTCAAGGATGGATTATTGTAATTCCCTGTTAGTGGCATTACCAAAACACCTGTTACATAAATCAAATCTTAGAAAAGATCCCAGTTATTCCTGGGCCTCAAGAAGTCTACCCCCATATCCCCCTAGCTCATAATACTTTACTGGCTCCCGTTTAGAAAAGGTGTATGTTCAAGGCCTTATATTAATACCACAAAATCTATATACAGTACAGAACAAGGCTCATGCACATCCTCTATAGTCACCTGATACTGGCCATCTCACTCTCTCTGGCGAAATTAGCAATTTTTAACCGGGGCACATTTCCATTGAATTTTTATTGATTGATCACCACAAAAACAAGTGTGCATATCTATGTTTCAGGAGCTGTGTGATACTGTAGTGCTGTCAGTGACTAATTTTCACAATCCTGTGCTATCACTTACTCTCTGTCCTGGTTTTTAGTTTTGGAAACCTGATTGCTCTACAATTAGCAGAGTTAAAATGGGGTCTTTAACGGACAGGCGAACTTCAAACACTGAAGCAACAACTTCCCCCTCACCTAGTGCCATAGGTGTGATCCAAATAATACCCCAGATCCTATGTTGTTACACTTGTGTAGCTCAATTCTACCTACTACATAATAGCTTCTGAGCACTATGGAGATGGTGGCAGCTTAACAAACAGCTCAATAAGCCATGGTGGGATTGAACTTGGTTAACCAACTTGGCGACGTTTCCTACCACTTCTGGTTATATTGGTGAGAAAGATGGAGACAAAAGTCAGAAAAACACCAACGAGTACCTACAAATCTGCTCCCATTTGAAAATAAGAGCCACCAAATGCTCTGCGCTCACTGACTACATAAAAAGCAGCCCAACAAATCTTTGCCAAAGTGAAAGTCTTCACCGCTCTGCCAGCAAGCTCCACAGCGTACTTCTCACTCAAGAATTCTGCACCCTGCTGTTCCTATCCTTCATCAACAAGATCACCATCATCTATGAAAACTTTGAGCCTAACCGGACCCTTCTTTCCTGTTAGAAATGGGGTCTCAAGTTGGCAGAGGTATACACCCTTGTACAAATGGGGACCACAATCCTAGTCATCTTAAGTCACAACACAGTCCAAATTATCCTGTGCCCACCCTCTGGTAGCGTGGCACTGAGCAGTTAGGCTTAACTTAGAAGGCAATGTATAAAGTATTTGTACAATAATTCATACAGTAACACAGTGAAAACACCACAAAAATACACCCACACAGGTTTCAAAAAATATTATTTATCTGAATAAAATAAGGTCAAAACAACAAAGATCCAATAAGCTCAAGTTGCAATATCACTTTTAAAAGTTTTAAAAGAGCCTCAATCCTTAGAAATCAATAGTTGTTTCTTTGTAACACATAGTCCCTGGGATGCATCAAAAATAACAACGCACGGGGACCGCAGTTGAAGAAATGCAAGGAAAAATAAGGGATTGCTTTGGATTTTTCCTGTGTGGCATAGACGATGCATTGTTTCTTTCCAAGCTACAAGGGGTTGCGTTGTTTTTCAGACACTCAGTCTTGGGTCCTCACTGCGATGGAGGGATATTTTGACACCCAGATACGTTGTGTTGAAAATCCTTAACACGCTGGTTAGAAGCAGCAGGCGTTACGTCGTTCGGGTATGATGCATCACATTTTTCATATCAAGGCAGACGATGCGCAGAATTTTCCATCGGGAACTCAGTGCTTTGTCGTTCCGGTTGGCGGTGCAGCGATTTCCCTGATGCGATGAAGGCTTTTTGTCAAGTTCTGCAGGCATTGTGTCGGCTTTTCGACACACTAGAATTTTCCTGAAGGAGTGAAGTCTTTGTTGGCCCGGAGACTTCAAAAACAGGAGGCCAGCTCAATCCAAGCCCTGGGAGAGCACTTCAGGAAGAAGGCAGAGTCCTTCCAACAGAGTCAGAGGCCATCAGGGCAACATGGAAACTAGCAGGGCAGCAGTCCTTCTCAGCAAAGCAGTCCAGGTGAGTCCTCTGTGCTGCCAGGCAGTTCCTCTGATGGAGTGCAGGTGTAGGTCCAGAAGTGTCTGATTTGGTGGGGTCAGAGACTGTTTATATACCCAAAAATGCCTTTGAAGTAGGGGAAAGTTAAAAGAAAGGTTTAGAAGTGCACAAGTTCCCCTTTCAGCCCAGTGACGTCTGCTAGGATCCGTGTGGGGTGTTATCAGTAATTTGTTTGAGGGCAGGGCTCTAGCCTTTGAAATGCAAGAGAGAGTCCCTCCACCCTTCCTGCCCAGGAAGACCCATTCAGTATGCAGATGAATGCAGACGTGATTGAAGTGGTCATTCGGAGTTTGGTGGTCTTTACCAGAGACCACCGTGCAAGCGGGCACCGAAAGACCGCCAGTGATAGCAGTGTGAAGACCTCCGCATTACAAGTCACCCACACAACACTGTCAAAAAACACCCCAAAAAAAACACAGTTGGCCAAAACAATGGTGTGAAGGAGGCGGGTGTACGACCATCACCGCCACGCAGAGAACATCCCGCCCGCCAAATAATGATTCACAAATCAGCACTGCAGTCCCAACACAGTGGCAATCTGTTGGCAGTCCAAACCACAGCGGGTGAAAAAGGCACCGCCACAGAGCACTGCACCACATTGGACAATACGATTACCGAACACCAGAGACACATACACACACCTGTCCACAGCACTACAAAACACATGCATACGTACCCCAATGTTGTCGACGCGCCCTAAGAGCCCTTTGCAACCAGAGAATTTGACGGAGTGAGGCAAGAGCACACGGAAAGGAGGCACTGCACCTACAAATCACTGGCATCATCACACTGAACATTCATCACACAACACACCACTGTACACAAACACCACAGAGCCCACGCACACACCACTACCCAAACTCCTACCAACAAACAGCACACCCAGCATCCCTGCACAACATACACCCCCACCCACAACCCAACCACCATGGCACCACAAAAAGCCCATGATTCACAGACGAGGAGCTGAGGAAAATGGCTGACAAAATCGTCAGAGTGGAGCCTCAACAGTTTGGAACACAGGTCCAGCAGACATCCGTAGCCCGGAATAATGACTTATGGCAGAGGATAGTCATCAGGGTGAATGCAGTGGGGAACTATCCACGCACAAGGGAGAACATTAGGAACAGGTGGAAAGACCTGCAGAGGAAGGTACAGGTCATGTCTTCCAGGCACCAAATCTCCATCATGAGGACTGGTGGTGGGCCCCCACCGCTTCCCCCAGAACTGTCATTGTGGGAAGAGAAGATCCTGGCCATTCTACATCCAGAAAGGCTGACGGCAATGCCTAGTGGACTGCACTCCCCCAGCAACATGTCCCTGTGCACAGCATGTACCCCCACCACACTCTCACCCCCTCACACCACCCTGTTGTGCACAAGCCCACCATAGACCTGATACCCACCCTTGCATGCCACAGCCCCCTACTAACACCATTCCCTCACAGGCCAACCTAGTGCATGGATACCCCACACTGCAGCAAGTACCACAACTACCACAATGCAACACTCCCTACCCTTGCATGACTGCTACGTCCACTTCACATCTCTGTTATTACACGTTAAACCATGTCACTCCCCATCACTAAGAAATATAAGGAATGCACATCAGTACATGGCAATGATAGAGCAATACAAACATTACTTATGCTCCAAAGTAGGCCAATTTCAACATTCCACTGATGTTAACACATGCAGTGGACTAGTAACTGTCAATGCCATAACTGCCCTGCAAATCCAGTCAATGACGGCATAAAAACCATGTGTGTCACTGCTACAATATCATCATCTGACACAATATCTCTCATTCCATAGGTCTCCCAAGTACTGCCCAGTGACAGAAATCTCAGGCCTGGAAGCAGGTCCAATAGGGGAGGATTCCCCTGGAAGTCTGGATATGGACAACAAACCTGGCCCATCAGGCATGAGTAGTCAGTCCACCACCACCAGCCTCTCCCTTCACAGGTGTGTAAATACATCCAAGTTGTAATGATATCCAGTGTCAACGATTGCAACAGACAATACAGTAATCAGCTTGCAGACAGAGATGTGACCTGAAGAGGGAAAATGAAATGGAATCAGGTGCAATGTTATAACAGTCATACAGCTGCAGCATTTGAACACATACACAGGATGACTGGCCCAGCAGCTATGATACCACATATGTAAGGGCCCGTTCAGGCATTCACACAGGTGTGGGACAGGAAAGATGTAACATAGGTAACATCCTTTATTTTCACCTCCCTGAGTAGTCAGGTACAGGTACTTGCCACACAGCAGCTGACAAATCAGCATGACATACCTATGCAGCAGGACAAGACTGATAAATCTCTCTTACATGTACCTAAACAGGCAGACTGAGGACTCTAAACCTTTGGTAGAACTATAAGGATGTACCGCAATGGCACCAGCATTCCACACATGTCCTTAGCAGCAGTGCATTTACACTATCCCTGTTGGTAAGTCAGCTACCTTTCAGGCTCGGGAAACGAAGATGGAATGCTGTAGTTCCCACACACATTGATACATGAACATACTGGCTACAGGCTGGCTTCAACAATACATCTTCCATGTGCAGATAGCATACAAATCACACATAACTCACGACAAACTCACGACAAACACCTCCCTTTTCCATCACAAGATCCAGGACATCTACAACAGCTTTCTGTCACCTGGCACCGGAACCTGAGACCGACCCACTCCCCCAGGACCGGCCCAGACTATCCATGACTGGTCCACGCTCACCACAGAGGAAACAGTCAACATTATGAACAGCACCCACTCTGGATCCCCGGCGGACCCCTGCCCACACCACGTATACATCAGAGCTAGCGCATCCATCTCCCTGAGTTTCGTAACACAATCAACTGCTCCATCAGCATGGGCACCTTCCCTGAGGACTGGAAACATGCCGAAATACACCCTCTTTTGAAGAAACCTTCAGCCGACCCAGCAGAACTAAAGAATTTCTGGCCCATCTCGCTGCTACCTTACCCCGCCCAAGTACTAGAGAAAGAAATTAATGCACAAGAACGGAATTTCATTGAGGCCAACAACTCCCTAGACAGCTCCCAGTCCGTCTTTCACAGCAATCACAGCACAGAGACAGTACTCCTGGCAGCCACCGATGACATCCCATTACTCCTAGGCCCAGGCCACACTGCAGCACTCATACTCCTTGACCTCTCAGTAGCTTTTGACACTGTCTCCCACAGCATTCTGTGCACCAGACTCCACGACATAGGAATCCGCCGAAGAGCCCTGGAATGGATCCACTCCTTCCTTTCCGGGAGGCTGCAGAGAGTCAGACTCCCACCCTACACCTCCAGACCCACAGGAGTCAACTGCTGAGTCCCCCAAGGGGCCTCACTGAGTCCCACACCGTTCAACGTATAAATGGCCCCTCTTGCTGTCATCGTCACAAGCCACAGTATGAACATTGTGTCATATGCCGATGACACACAACTCATAATTTCCCTCACCAAAGACCCGGACACAACCAAAAGGAACTTTCATGCAGGAATGGAAGCCGTCGGCATCTGGATGAGAGAAAGCTGCCTCAAGCTCAACTGCGACAAGACGGAGCTCATCATCTTCGGAAATGCCACCTCAGCTTGGGACGACTCATGGTGGCCCACATCCCTCAGTGCCCCCCGTGTAGATCGAGTGTGCAATCGCCTTAGCAATCATCCTCGACTCCTTCCTATCCATGACCTGCCAGGTAAACTCTGTCACCTCCTCTTGCTGGCACACACTCCGCAAGCTCCGGAACATATTCTGATGGATCCCAGCAGACTGTCACAGGACATTCACCCACGCCTTAGTGATGAGCAAGCTCAACTACGGCAATACCCTCTACACCGGCACCTCAACTAACTTCAACTCATCCAGAACGCTGCCGCCACACTCATTCTGGACCTCCCTTGCCAAGAACACATCTCCCAACTCCTGAGGACCCGCCACTGGCTACCGGTCGAGAAGCTTCTCACCCACATGTACAAGGCCATACACAACGCAAGACCAGCCTACATGAACCACTGCGTCTCCTTCCAAACCCCCACCAGATCCCTCTGCTCTGCCTAGATGGCCCTGGCCACCGTCCATCGCATCTGCAAAACCACCGCTGGAGGACGATCTTTTACCTACATTGCAGCGAAGAGCTGGAACAACTTCCCCCTGCACCTTGGAGAAAGCACGTCGCTCACCATCTTTAGGAAGAACCTCAAGACATGACTCTTCGGATGAGGCCTCTTCCCTCCCCAGTGCCTTGAGACCCTTACGGGTGAGTAGCCGCACTTTACAAATACTGATTTGTTAATTGACCTGTACATCGTTGAAAGTGGTGACGAATCTTGTCAGTCCTGTTTTCATGTGCCTCATACTCGTCTGCCTCCCCCTCAGCATCAGAGTCACCGGCCTCAAACACTGCTCCATCATCAATGTGGGATGTGCCTTCTGAGGGCCAGATTATGGAGCATGCAACAATGATCTTGAAGACTTTTCCTGGTCGGTACTGTAGGGCACCACCTGACACATGGAGGCAACGAAATCTAGCTTTCAAGAGACCGAAAGTCCGCTCAATCATTAGCCTCATCCAGCCATGTGCCTCGTTGTGCCTGTTCTCCGCTCTTCTAGTTGGATGTCCCACAGGTGTCAGTAGCCAGGGCAGGTGGGGTATGCAGGGAAAAGGGAACATGACTATAGGTAATAATGGTAATAATGTTAGGCAGAGTGCTGACTGTGTTTTGAGGGGTACAAACATTTGACATGGAGAGCAGCAAACATAACTATGAGCCAGGCCCTTTCTCCCTGTAGCTGTGACATCATTGCAGGGACACTGCTGTTACTCAGGACGTAGGAATCATGTTCTGAGCCTGGGAATTTTGCGTTTACATGTGTTATGTACTCATCTGCAAGCTCACCACTTGTACATTAAAAGAATATGTATACTTCCGGTTTATTTAAACCTGTTCATTGGTCCTCCGATGTAGCAAGGCGATGTGAGTCCTATCAATGGCCCCAGTTACATGTGGGCCATTTGATGTGTTGTAGAAGGCTGCTTTTACAGTGGGCAATTCAGGACATTGTGGATGCTTGAGTAGGCCATCCAGCACATCCTGCAACACCTTATTGAATTGGGGCTGTGAAAACACTGCAGCCAGTCCCACTGTAACCTGAAAAGAGCCACTCACCAGAAAATGCAGGTCTGGCAACACCTGGACTGTTGGTGGAATGGCAAGGGGATTTCTCAAACCCTACAGGAGGTCTGGTTTCAACTGGGTGGCCAGTTCCCTGGTGCACAAAAGGTTCAGTCGATTGGTCAGGATGATGTGGCACTCTTCCATGGTATCAACATCTACGAGTGGCCAGTAAACTGGTGCATTCCTCATCACTTCATTGTGGCGATCTCTGTGCTGGGACACAAACAATCTAGGAATCTCTGACAATGTAGAGCAAGAGTATGACATACAACAGTCACAAAGTTTTGTTCATGGAAGTTGGCTGTCATGTTGTGGGAAGACATATTACTCCTCACTCCATTCTTAATCAGATGATGGCACATAATCCCTGTTACAATGGACGTATACAAGACATGTAAACATACGCCTTCCATGTGCTACATGTATATGTATCATGTATTCTGACAACTGTAGTGACAAGTGTGGCGATGCCACCAGACACTCACTACCTATGTCATTATCCACGATCTGTGTGCTAATATATCAATTTGTGATGACATGCAGGTAATTAAGCAGTGTGAACCCAGGATAGTCATGTTACAGACTAATATGGCATTCTCCTGTCCGGCATGCATTAGACAGCTGGAATTGACCTCGTTCTGCAGGCGGAAGTCGTCATGGTGGAAGGCAGTCTGAACCGCCGTGCAACTCCTCATTGGTTAACATTGACGTCTGTGGGAGACTGGGACCAATGACGATCACTGCTGGAGGTGATGGTCATGACCGCTACAGTCAAAACTGCCATTTTGTATGGGCCAAGTCGCCTGACTCCTGGCATTCGGGCAAGACAGACCTCCCCTTCGTGTGCTGCTGTGTCCTGTATCTTGGAGCAACAATAGCACATAGTGCAGCAGATAGGGCTCCAGCCTTCACTACAGAGGAACTGGAGAAACTGGTGGAAGGGGTCCTACCCCTGTATGGGCAGTTGTACGGTGCTCCAGGGCAACAGGTCAATACAATGCCCTTTGTCCCACATGTCGGGTGGTGTTTGATGATGTTTGTGTGTACATTGACATGTCATGACTGATCAGGTGTTTTGCATGGACATGATATGTGTGGTATATTGGCAGTGTGTGTGGTCTTTGTTTGTTGTGTGTCGCCAAAGGTGACAGCTGTATTGGTATTAATTACATCATGCCCCCCATTTTCAGAATTCTTCCTATTTAGGTCAGTCCGCACCCGAAAAATGGATTATGGAGAGCCATCGCCAAGGAATTGCGGACCCTGGGGGTCCATAGCCGGCGGAGCACCCACTGCAGGAAGTGGTGGGAGGACCTGAGACGCTGGACCCGGAAGACCGCAAAGGCCCAGCTGGGGACAGCCTCCCAATGTGGGAGGGGTGCCCATTGGATCCTGACCCCCCTAATGGCCCGCTTACTATCAGTGGCCTACCCAGAGTTGGATGAGTGTTTGAAAGCAACACAGCAGCCACAAGGGGTAAGTGTTGACTGTTAGGTGACTTCTGCATGATTGTGTACTGTGACCCTCACTGGACTTGGGATTTACATGGTAAAATGAGATTTGGGGAATGTACAGTCCTGGTTGTCACACCAATTATGTAGGAGTGTTACACGTTAACCATGTTGAGTCATGCAGGAAAATAAGTGGTGGTACTGTGACAAACATTCACCTGTACGTATGAGTCCCTCAAGTATGTTATCATGTCACTGGCTGCATCCTCCATTTCTGTGTGTACTGTAGTAGTACAAGGTGATCATATTGACAGTGTATGTGGGTAATGACAGGCATGTTACGTAAACATTGCAATTGCTTCACTTGCTACATCAATAGACCTCTGTACCACATGTACTCCACACATTTCAGTCAGTTAGTTTGTGTGCTCAGTTCCTCTGAGCTCAGATTTATCTCATCTGGTGATGGATGACATGTGGTTGGGTATGTTCCTATGCTGGATTAGTCATTTAGCCAGTTGATAGGATTGTAGTGGTCTTCATTCAGGTGTTTAGGCTGCAGGGTTGAGGTGACCTCTGATGAGTTTGGGTATCACTTGCATGACTCTATCGTAATTGATTGCAAAATGGTCTCTTGTGTACCCGGCAGGGGCTGAATTATGTATTGCTTATATGTGAAGTGGATGTGTGTTATCACCATTTCCTCCCTTTCTGTTTCTCCCACCCTCCTTCTCTCTCCACCCACCTCTGTCTAAGTGTGCATTAGCACCAGCTGGTGAAGGAGGAAGGGCACTGGGGAGTGGGGATGCAGCAGCCAACGAGACCCTGGAGACTGGCACCAGCGAAGCAGAGGGGACCAGTGGGGAGGAGGGCGAGGAGAGCACCACGGGGAGACTGGAGCAACCACCTTGTCTGATACAGATTCTACCTCCGATGGTAGCTCCCTGGCGGTGGCGGAGCCATCTGGGACCACTCCAGCACCATCCTTGTCCGCCACCCCCCTTATCAGCACCGCCCTCCCTGTAGCACCCCACCCAGTTGCCCCTGCCCGCTCACCCAGGATGGTGGGTGTCTCCTTTGCAGCAGACACCTTTGCCTCTGCCCCAGTCAGCCCTGCTTTCATCAATAAGGAGACTATTGACCTCCCGAGGTCCATCTCTGTGGGGTAGAAAACTATTGTGAATGCCATCCAGTGACTGGCATCCCAGATGCCGCAGTTCAATGCGTTCCTGGAAGGCATTCACAGTGCCTTGTCTGGCCTACAAAGATCGTTTCAGGCTCTGGCCTCCATGGTGATGGCAGCCAGTGTCAATTAATCTTCCGTCCCCCCTCCAGCTACCTTTTCCCAATCCACAACCCCACTCCCTACACCCGTCCCAAGCACACCTTCAGACCAGTGTACACTCACTACAACAGACAAGGTGCGTAAAGACAAACATAAGCACCACATACGTTCCCACAGGCATGCACACATACAACACACAACTGCATACACAACAACAGACACTTCCTCCTGCACCTCCTCCCTTAAGTCACATCTCCACTCACCCGTGCCAGCACTGCATATTCACACAATGGTCCTGCTAGCATTCCTGTTATACCCTCAATCACCACAACGGCAGACTCACAGACCCACACCCCACATCAGCACTCACCACGACTATCCTCTGCCACCTGCAGCACATACACCTCACTTGCACACAACACTACAACTTTGATTCACATCTCCCATTCCCTCTCCCTTCATCTCTACCCCCTCCTCACAATGAATGTACACGCACCCACTCACCCACCCAACATTCACCCACCACACACATGCACACATTGCACACACCAGCATCCACTTAGAGCACACCAACACGTCAGACGAGCACTTCCTCAACCTCCAGTCCCAACCCTCAATCATGTGTCCACCCCTGTGTACTTTAGAAATATTTCCTTGCCGCCCTTGGCCTCTTCCCTACTCCTCTTCCACCCCGTGTTCCCCATAAAAGCTGTGTCCCCCTGCCCCTGAGGTGCCTGCCTGTCCCATTGATTCCCCTATGACGTGGAGGACTTTCTGGTGTCAGGAGTCAAGTTGGGGCAATGATTTAGGGACAATGGGGGTCATTACAACCCTGACGGTCGTTAACCTTCAGGGCTGTTTTGACAGAAGCACCGCCAACAGGCTGGCGGTGCTTCCTGGGGCATTACGACTGCGGTCCTTTAGTCCCGGAGGTTTAAATCTCCCAGGGCAGCGCTGCTTGCACTGCCATGAAAAGGCTGGCGGAAAGGGGATTTGCTGGGCCACTGGGGGCCCCTGCACTGCCCATGCTCTGGCATGGGCAATGCAGGGGCCCCATGCCACGGCCCCATGCAGCTTTTCACTCTCTGAGCGCGACGGGTGCAACTGCACCGGTCGCACAGCCGCAACACCGCAGACTCCATTTGGAGCCGGCTCCCGTGTTGTGACCGAGATCCCCGGCCCAGCGGGGATCTCAAAATAGACCCTGCAGGAGTGCGGCTGCATTGGCGGCCGCCCGGCGGTTCAACCTTGGCAGGCGGCAGAGGCCAAGGTTGTAATGAGGGCCAATGTGTCCTGCGTTTTTGGACATTGGACTTGCCATTGCCACATTTTGTATATAGTTTATTTTTTATTGTACAATACAAATGCACACATTGCTGTGGTTGGCAAGTTGAGATGCTTGTCATGGTTTCCTTCTACATGGTGGTGTGACATCTGTGTGCAACAGTGTGTGAGGTCTTTGTATGAGTTGTGTCTCTGTTGTTGCATGTGCTGGGTAGATGGGTTGTGCCATGGGCATGTTGTAATCTGCCTTACTGCTTGTGGGATTGTATGGGGTGTAGTGTGTCCGTGTCTATGGTGCTGCATGTATGAATTTCCTTGATTGTTGATTGTACGTGATGTGTCACCTGTGTCATTGTTTGGATGTGTATTCACTGCTATTGATTGTGTGTCATTGCTAAATACAGTTCATGGTGTGTGTATGTGTGGTGTTGCACAATGTGCCTGTCTCTGCCTGCGTTGAGGTGTTTGTGGTCTAGTTGTCATTGTTTGGTTATGGGGTATGTTAGTGGTGTTGGTGTGCACTGTGCTGTATGTTGGGCACATATCTGCTTAGCTTTGTGTGTGTATTGGGTAGTTGGCATTGACGTATTTTGTGTGTGCCTGTGTGTGGCATTCACTGTCTGTGCGTGGAATGTGTGTTATGTGTGGGAGTGTATCACTGCCATTTCTTCCGCTCTGGGATAGGTGTACTTATGGTTGACGTCTTTGTTGTTGTCGGTGCCCCTAAAGGTGTATGGCGAGATACAACACTGGGAAGACTAGCAGGTCATTTGCCATGGCGGCATCAGACGCCTCTTTGTGGCTGGAGGTGGGTCTCTCCTTTTGTACTTTCTGTTTCCCCCAGTTTTTTCGTTGCAGCCAGCTTGCCCCAGATATCCTGGCGGTGTGGTGACTTGGAAAATGGTGGGCGGGACATTGGCTTTCGCACAGCCTGAAGTTGCCTTCTGCCGCCGGATGCTGCTGTTTGCCGGTGGCGGTGCAGTTGTTGAGTTGGGTTCACCGCCTTACTCGTTATATGGCAGTATACACCACCACCCTGGCGGTGGTCAAAACACCGCCACCAGCATGGCGGTAACTCAGAATGACCACCGTCCTGTGTGTATGGCTGTCTGGCTGGAATGCACAAGGGGAGCTGTCAACCAGCGCAGACCAGACTTAGATTGGAGACAGGCTGGAAGGCACAGATGGCAGGAAGTGCAGAGAAATGCCTACTTTCTAAAAGTGGCATTTCTAAGATAGTAATATTAAATCCAACTTTACCAGTAAGCAGAATTGTCTACTACTATTCTGCCAATACTAAACATGACAGAGCCACTCCTTTCAGATCAGAATCTACCCCTCAACATTATATGAGGGCAGTTCTAATGTTAGTCTCTGAGAGGAACAGGCCTCACAGTAGTGCAAATAACAAATTTCTGAGTTTTTCACTACTAAGACATGTAAAACACATAAGTACATATCCTGCCTCTGACCTACATACCACCTGCCCTATGGGTTACCTATGGCCTACCTTGGGGAGAGAGTTTAAGGCTAGGCAAGTAGTTTAAATACCAAGTCAAAGTGGCAGTGAAACTGTACACACAGGCCCTGCAATGATAGGCCTGAGACATGGTTAAGGAGCTACTTATGTGAGTGGCACAATCAGCGCTGGGGGCTCACTAATAGCATTTAATTTACAGGCCCTGGGTACATGTAGTGCACATTATGAGGGACTTACAAGTAAATTAAATATGCCAATTAGGTATGAGGCAAAGTTACCATGTTTTTAGGGATTGAGCACATGCACTTTAGCACTAGTTAGCAGTGGTTCAGAGTACTAAAGAGAGCAAAACTGGGGTCAGAAATAGAAGAGGAGGAAGGTAAAAATGTTGGGGTGACCCTTCAGAGAGGCCATTTTCCAACAATTGCACATAGCCCTCTTGCCTATTTCTACCAACACCCAGAGGACCACCCTGACCAACTGGCACACCATCACCACTCAAGAAACTGCAATGACCACACAGTTCTTACACTCCATAGCTCCTTCAGACTCCCTGCCTTCACTTTATCTTCATTAAAGGACTGAACCCCTTCAGCACAGACCTCACCCTAATCATGTGCGACTCAATCACAGCCATCTACCCAGACACCTGGAAACACACCACAGTACTCCTCTTCAAGAAACCCTCATCAGACCAGAAGATGCTAGCCAACTCCTGGCATATGTCCCTGCTACACTACCCATCAAAAGTAATAGAAAAGATCATAAACCAATGCCTAGCCACTCACCTCAACGACAATGACGTTAAAACCCCTCAATCTAGATTCAGGATTAGCCACAGTACAGCGACCGACCTGATCACCACCACACATGACATCTGGATGGTCATGGACAGAGGTGACACTATAGTTCTCATCCTACTGAATCTTTCTGCAGCCTTCAACAGTCTCCCACCCCATCCTTACCTAGCAGCAACACAAAGCCGGCATCCAAGGTCCTGCACTTTACTGGATCTGCTCTTTCCTGACCAGCTTCGCAGTCAGTCAGCCTAGACCCCTTCAGTTCGAATGCTGTTAACCTCAACTGCAGACTTCCACTCAGCCCTACTCTCTTCAACCCCTTCAAGGCCCCATTCACCAGTATCATCTGCAGCGATTAAATCGTCCTATGTTAACAACACTCAGCTCATCCTCTCCCTCTCTGACAATACACCAAACCTCCTGGACCATTTTCTCAGCCTCCATGACTGCAGTCACCAGATGGATGCAAACCAGCTGCCTCAAGCTTAAGATGGATAAGACAGAAGTGGTAATCTTCAGCAAAGAGAGCTCTCTCTGAGACTCCAACTGGTGGCCTGCCAAACTCTGACCCACTCTTCTCCTGGCAACCAACACAATTAAACTCAAAATGTTATATTAGACAACCAACTCAGCATGGCCAGCCACGTGAATGCACATTCCATCTCCTGCTTCCACACTATCAAGATGCTCAAGGAGGCCTTCAAATGGCTCCCCACATACACTTGCGGTACCTTCTCCTAGACTCCTCTTCCAGCAAGTTGAATACAGCAGTGCACTCTAATCTGAAATTAATGCTCAACTGACTAGAAGACTCCAGATCATACAAAACTTAGTAGCCGTGCTCACTCTCAACCTCCCACCCTGCACTGACATCATCCCACACCTCACAGTGCCCTACTGGCACCCACTCCACAAACAAGTTCTCTTCAAATGCCTAACACACACATACAAAGCCTTAGAGAACATTGGCCCCATGAACCATGTAGCTCAACAGCTGTATAAATGTCCAAAGATCTATGAGACACCTCTGCTCAGCCAGACTCCTACTCGTATACACCCCTCATTTTCAGAGAACCAGATGCGGAGGTCATGCCTCCTCCTACCTCGCTCCTAAACCCTGGAGTGAACTACCCCTGCAGCTCGGAGCCACCTCCTCATTTCTTAAATGCAGCAAGAAACTGAAGGCCTGGCACTTCACTTAGCATCGACCCTAAATCAGCCAGTACAGCTCCTGGTTAAGAGTCAGGATATGACCATTGGTGAGTTATGTGCTATTGAAATACATATTACATACCAGAAAGTAGAGGTCAGTGAGCCACTGAAAGTTCAAACTAGGGCCTTCATTTATGGGGATTTGGCATAGGGTAGCACAGCAAGTCACCTTGCTGCACTGCCCTACGCCAAAGTGAAAGGGCAGGAATGCCTGTATTTATCCAATATCGTCCATTCCTTTCTTTTTCACCTGCGCTGGCACCATTTGTTTTGGCCTAGCACCAACGCAGGCATCCTTGCACCATTGTGTGTTGTTTTTTTAGCAGGAAGGGGCACCTTACTGCACAAAAACAATCCTGAGAGGTGTTTTCCTCTTTCTATGTGGGCAGCAAACTGCAGCACACATGGAAAGAGAAAACAATTGAGGAGAAATAAAGTTATTTCTCCTTGTTACGCCTCACCTTGGGAAGCGTAAGATTTTGGCACATTCCCAGGTTTACATGGTTCTGTAAATCTGGGGAAGAGTAAGGCAACGCAGTGATTTGAGCTGCCTTGCCTTACTCTATATCTATGAGGCTATTCAAACTAGGCAAAGTGGCTTTGCATGGCCTCTTAGACATGATTTTATAGTTTGCGCCACCAGAGCATCATAAAAGTGACCCTCTGCCGGCGCACGTGGCTCGTAAATATGAATATAAATAAGCTGAACTCTACGCCTTCTTGGCCTTTGAGTTCAAAATGAGACAACTTTTGATATGGGTTCTGCCTGCCACTAATTCTTTAGGCTCATTCACAAAAAATCAGTCACTGCATTAATCTTTGACATGAAATAGGAGAGAGAAAGATAGTCCAATTTAGCAGAAAAATTGTAAAACTATAAAAAATGGGATCTATCCTGCTTTCATCACCTAATCAAATTCTGTGATCCTAAACAAATGTTTTGTTTCACATGCTGTCATTTTCTTCATTATCAAGCATGGAAACACAGTCAAATATGTGTTTAGGTTGTGCACTGTACAAAAGCCTCTTCCTGATGGTGGTTGAGGGAGAGAGCATGGCAGCCGGCTAATGCAGGTTGCAGAGGATCTCCTCAACCGGTCCCGGTAGTTGTGGCAACCACATCGGGACGTGCGCCTGACCGCAAGGCATTCGGGTTTGATGTAATATTCAACAAATATTATATCAATATAAAAATAGGGTTAAAAACTTACCCACCCTGGAGGAATAATGCTGAATTTTGGGCCTGTGATCTGGACAAAGGCTGCTTTCGGGCTGCGACGCAGAGGGAGTGCAGCTGCCAGGATTTCCTTCCGGGGGAGCAAAGGAAGAGTTACTACAAGTTCTTTAGCAGCTGGGAAGACGTCGAAGCTGCTTGATGCTAGGAAATCTTTTGGAACTCTTGCTCTCCGTCCAAACTTCGTGTCAGAGAGAGGTTACTTGTCCCAGAAGGGGCAGGGGGCTAAAATCACTGATCTCCCCCCTCAAGGTTGCAACTAAAAATAATTTTTGTATGCAGAGTGTGAGAGAGCTGAACTTGGGCAAAAGGAGAGGAGGAGGAGGAGGGGAGCTGGGAAGAAAGGTGACCTGACCAACCCCTTGAGAAGTGGTAGAAGGAGTCCCAGTGTAAAAGGGAATCTGGTTCCCCAGATTGGGCCCCCCTCTCAAAAAAATTGGAGAGCTAGCAAAAAGCACCCCTTGAGGTGGTGATGATCGATGCCGCTAAGGCATTTGATATGGTTATTTGGTCCTATTTGATTACTCTTTGTGAGTCTCTTAAGTTGGGGAGAAGATTTATAAGCATATTACAGCTCATATATCATAACCCAGTGGCAAGAATATTGGTTAATGGCTCCCTACCTCGCCCCTTTGGGATAGGGAGGGGAACTAGACAGGGAGGCCCGATATCCCCTCTGTTAATTGATTTATACATAGAACCCCCGGCTTGTGAAATTAGAAGCGAGCGGAGGATACTACCATTCCAATGTGTCAATTGGTATAGGAAAGTATCTCTATATGCAGATGATTTGATGGTCTTCACAAGTAATTTAAAGCAAGCTTGGCCTGTTTTGGAAGACTTGATGACGGGTTTTGGGGGAATTGCGGGGTATGTGGTGAATAAAGGTAAAACTGAAGTAATGTCATGGAATATGTCAGAGGATATGCCGGAGGGGAGTGTTAAGAATAGTAGAGAGTTGAAATACTTGGGCATCACGATAACACAGGATGTGGGGGAGACCGCAGAAAGAAATTTGGAGAGATTATGACTGAGTCTTGTAAGCAGGTGAAGAGTTGGGTCAATCTACCTCTCACTAGTCTAGGAAGATCCAACTTGGTAAAAATGATGATTTTACTGAAAATGCTTTTTATTTTTTATGCACTTCCTTTGAGATTTGATAAAGCAAGGTTGAATACATTTCAAGGCAAGATTTGTAGCTTTATATGGGGCAATAAGGGAGCACGTATAGCATGGAAAAAGTTGAGGTGGAGAGAGAAAGGTGGATTAGCATTACCGGATTTACAACTTGGGCAACCTTTATAAAAAATATGAGGAGGGCTTTTGTTGGGTCTACAACTTTGGAACTGGGGCTGATTCTAAAAGTAATGATGGAATTTGAGAAGGTTGTAGAGGTGTTTTTTTTGTATAAATTTAGAGATCCAAAAATTTTCAAGAAAGCGAGGCTCAGAGTATTGACTGACGCAGCCAAGGTTTGGTATGAGGTGGGAAGAGTCACAAACCTACTGTATTGTAGTAAATATGCTCCTATATGGAACTCACTGGGTTCGCCACAATAGACAAAAGATGTTTTAGTGGCACCTTTGAGGGAGGCCGGGTTTGAACAATGGGGGCAATTGTGCTCTGTAAAGGGTTTGGCTCATTATGGAGATCTTTTTAGACACACAGGTGGAAACTTATCTAAATTTAAATACTTTCAAATAAGAAGTTGGGTGAAAGAGATCAAAGGGGGAGGAGGCGGTTCTAATGAATTGGAAAGGTTACTTCAAAAGGGCGATAAGCACAAAAAACAACTGCCCAGTTGGTACTGGACACTCCTAGATATTCTAGATGGCGAATTTTTCATGCCAGAAGACATCTGGAAAGATCATCTCCCAGGAGTGCAGATAAGAGAGCTAATGCAAGTATCTATAGCATTGTTGTATTCTACAGTCAAACTGGCGTGTTTAAGAAGGTATCATCTCTTTTCACTTCATAGGGTTTTCTGGACCCCCGGAACAAGAGTGAAGACTGGAAATAAGGTTAGCCGTCGGAAGTGTGGTGTGAAGTCTGCAGGTGACTTGCATGTGTTTGTGGAATGTCCATGTCTTAGTCGTTTTTGGACAGAGGTTGGTGGCTGTATTAATAAGGTACTATCCATAAAATGTAAGATAACGCCCTCTCTGATTATCTTTGGCTGCATACAGGGAGATAATAGGGTTAAAAAAGACAGTGCCAAGTTATTGTCTTACATGAGTTTGGTGGCTAGAAGAGAAATATGCAGGAAATGGACTAGCCCTACCACCCCCCCAACATATGTGGAATGGAAAGATTCCCTAATGTATAACTTAGTGTGTGACACTAAGGGGTGTAGTGGAAAGAGGTGTGAATTTTGGGGCCCACTAACAAATTGGTTTGCAGGTAAATAGTGTCTGTCCTATGATTGTACATTTATGAGCCCAAGGAACGAGGTGCAACAGCTTTCTAGAGGGCTAACCTAGCCCAGAGATATGGACTGCCCCCCCAGATCTGATAGTTTTATATGGCGAACGATCGAAAAGAATATTCCTGGAGGTTCGTTCATTGGACGTTTCAGATAAGGGGTTAAATAGATGAGGACAAAAAGAAAAGCCTCTTCTCTTTTCATTTACTAGGCTATAAGGTTGCAGGCTTCATTACATACAGGGTACACATAACAATTGACTTACCTCTTAGTGTTCCTTAATGGCACTGTCGGCTTGGCGGAGGCAGAGATCTGCAGAAATGTCTCTAAGTTTAGGTTTAAAAACAGTTTCAATATAAATGTCTCTCAAAGCAGTGACATAATCTGATATTTGAACGTGAAACGTTTCCAGTTTCTGAATGTTTATTATTTAGTTTGCTGCATGAATTTACCTAACAAAAATTTTCAGTGCTCCCTGTGCACTCTAAGCCAGCTCGGCTCTTACCAGGCACTTCTTGCTAATTTGTTGGTTCACCCAACTCTTGGGAGTTCTTTCTCATTTGTTTTAGTCTATTGGACTTACTTGCAGAGCAGCAGACGGCGACCTGTGTTCATGCAGCTGTCTAGAGGGCCTCTGAGTGCTTGTTTGGGCTGGTGAAACAGAATAGTACCAGAACCCTCGCTGCCTGCCCATAGCTGGCCTGGTCACTGGTGCTGTAGTAATTATGCAGAGCAGAGTGCCGCAGTCTGAGGATAGTAGGGCTGATGGTGGCTGGTGCAGCACAGATAAAGCACAAAGGGCTCAAGGTGGGGGTGGGGCATCTGGATGGCACACTGGTAGCGAGCTGCAAATGTGGGCCAGGCGTTGCCCACAAGTGCATTAAAAGCAGAAGCACTACCATGGGGTCCTGTGCTGGCTGTCATTGTGACACTGTCTGCTGGGCAAGGAAATGAACAGAAGCTACTCCTGGAGCTCCTCTCTACAGACTTCAGCAGGTCAATGATTTCATTCCTGGAGGCAGAGCAGGGTAGAACAAGGGAGCACACACACCACAACCCCTTCTCTGTCTTTTCTGTCAGTTAATTTCCATTTTTTTGCTACTAAGTGAAGTACTCAGTTGTAGTGTTTAAAAGTCGTTTAAGACCAACTCTTGTCCGACTCAGAAGGAACAAGTCATCTGCATACATCAGACATGGTAACAGGATGTTCCCCAGTTTAGAAAACCCTGTTTGGTTAAATGGGATTAGCTTGTTGGATGATGTCCAGGCTTCCATTTCCTCCAGAAAGCAAACTGCAAAGAATTTTACTGGCTATTAACTGGTAGTTGGCTGAATTGTTCACGGTGTCCCTTTGAATATTGGAGTGAGGGTTGAGTCTTTCCAAGAGCATGGATGGAGTTGGATAACATCACGCTTTCGTGGACTCTTTCCAGACAGGTGGACCAAAGTGCTCTGTCCTCTTTAAAAAGGGCTGCTGGAATGCTGTTGGGACCCGGTGCTCCATCCCTCCGGCTTCTAGATCTGCACCATGCGAGGACCTCTGCTCAAATGCATGGCGTGCGTAGGTTTATGCCGGAGCTTTGAATTCCCTTAGCCTTACAAACAGTGAAGATCATATTTTGATTTTATATAAGAAGACTCCAGTTAGTCCAGCCGGTGCTAGATTACTGCATGATCTCCCTAGACACAGTCAAATTTCTGAAACTAAGAGATCTTAGCTGGCTTTTTATCTCTAAAATGGTACAATTTAATATCCTAATTCATGTTCAGAGAGCCTTTCATCTGACCGGACCATATAGCTTGCAGAATCTGTTAGAGCATACGTTTCCAGTACACATCGGAGATCACAGAACACATTATCCAAAAAACACCCAAACGTTGTAGGACAAGGATGGGAAGAAGTTTGGCAGCAGTTCAAGGAGCCAGACAATGGGACAGGTTCCCACTCCAACTTCGGGGAAACATTTGATTGAACACTAAAAAGTAGATCCAGACTATTTTAGACTGGGCTCCCCCTACAACTCAGACCCAGGTCAAAGCCGTTCTTGGTCTCACTGGGTATTACAGGAGGTTCATCAAGAACTATGGCTCTGTAGTGGGGGTTGGTCTAGTTAGGAAGACTACTGAGGCTGTTTTAGTTTCTGATGGTGGCATTGACCTTGCCACCTTAGTTGTTTGTCCCCTTAATATGGATAAGTACAAGCAACTACCCCTAATAAATGGTGTTCAGGTTGTGGATTATGTGCTTGGCTCAAGATCAAGAATGGCTGAGTACATGAAACAGGCCACTAAAACCCTTCAGGCCAGCCAAGAGCTTCAAAAGCAATGGCATGACCAGAAGGCTGTCCTGACTGAGTACCACCCAGTACAGATGGTGGGGGTATTGGGGCCTGTGGCACCATGAGCACTCCAAGACAAATGGAGTTGACCACATCTTATTGTGGAAAATAAATGTGAAGTCACTTATTTGGTGGACCTTGACACTCTCAGATGTCCCCTCAGGGTACTTCATGTCAACTGCCTTAAACCCTACTATGATAGGGCAGATTTGACCCCACTCATAGCCAGATATAAGGAGCAGGAAGAAGAGAGTGACCCCCCTCCCTGACCTCTTCTCCAACACTGCAGCTGATGGCTCACTGGAGGGGGTTGTCTTTGCAGACTGCCTTAAAGCAGAGCAAAAGGAGGACTGCAAGAACCCCCTAGGCCAATTCTCTGAACTCTTTTCACTCACACCTGGTCAGACTACTTGGTGTGAACATACTATTGATAGTGGAGACAGTTTGCCTGTCAAAAGAAAGATTTATAGGCAGCCTGACCATGTCAGAGACTGTATTAAATCTGAGGTTCAGAAGATGTTGGATCTAGGAGTTATTGAGCACTCAGACAGCCCTTGGGCCAGCCCTGTGGTGCTTGTCCCCAAACCTCATAGTCAAAATGGAAAAAGGGAAATTAGGTTTTGTGTAGACTACAGAGGGTTCAACACAGTTCCAAAAACAGATGCTCACCCTATACCTAGGGCAGATGAGCTAATAGATACACTGGCATCTGCCAAGTATCTAAGCACCTTTGATTTGAATGCAGGGTATTGGCAGATCACATTATCAGAGGATGCTAAACCAAAAACTGCATTTTCAACCATTGGAGGGCATTATCAATTCACAGTTATGCCCTTCGGTCTGTAAAATGCGCCTGCCACTTTCCAAAGACTGGTGAACACAGCCCTCTAAGGTCTGGAAGCATTCAGTGAAGAATATCTGGATTATATTGCTGTATTTAGCTCTACCTGGGATGACCACTGGTCCAGCTGTGGAACGGTTTGTAGGTCCTGGAAAAGGCAGGCCTCACTATCAAGGCTTCTAAATCCCAGATAGGACAGGGAAAGGTGGTTTATCTGTGACAGCTAGTTGGCAGGGAACAGATTGAACCACTACAGGGGAAGATCAAGACTATTTTAGACTGAGCTCCCCCTACTACTCAGACCCAGGTCAGAGCCTTTTTTGGTCTCACTGGTATTACAGGAGGTCCATTGAAAACTATAGCTCCATTGTTGCCCCTCTTAATGACCTCACCTCTAAGAAAATGCCCAAAAAGGTATTCTGAACAGTCAGCTGTCAAAGAGCTTTTGAAGAGCCTAAGCAGGCTATGTGTTCTGCACCTGTCCTAAAAAGCCCAATCTAATCTAAAAAATTAATTGTCCAGACAGATGCTTCTGAAATGGGGGTTGAGGCAGTGCTTTCACAACTAAACTCAGAGGGCCAGGATCAAGCTGTTGCTTTTATCAGTATGAGGTTGACCCCTAGAGAAAAGCGTTGGTCAGCCATAGAGAGGGAGACCTTTGCTGTGGTTGGGACCCTGAAGATGCTGAGACCATGCTTATTTGGGGCTCACTTCATAGTTCAGACAGACCACAAACCTTTCTTATGGTTAAAACAGATGAAAGGAGAAAACCCTAAATTGTTGAGGTGGTCCATTTCCCTACAGGGGATCGACTTTACAGTGGAACATGGACCTGTGAGTAACCACTCCAATGCAGATGGACTCTCCAGATATTTCCACTTAGACAATGAAGACTCATCTGGGCAAGGGTAGGCCTATTGTCCCTCATTTGGAGGGGGGGGGGGTTGTGTAGGAAAGTACCATCCTTCTTGGCATGTTACCTCCAATTTCTACCTGCTGTCAGTGTGTTTTTACTGTCTCAATGGGATTCTGCTAGTCAGGACTCCAGTGCTCATAGTTTGTGGCCTATATGTCAGTATGTTTTACTGGGTTGTCAGTATGCTTGACTGTGTCACTGGAGTCCTGCTAACCAGAACTCTAGTGCTTATGCTCCCTCTGTTTCCAAATTTGTCACTATAGTCCAGTGACTCCATATTCCAATCCAGATTGGCACACTGGACTCCCTTTAAGTCCCTAGTATATGGTACCTAGGTACCCAGGCATTGGGGTTCCAGGAGATCCTTATGGGCTGCAGCATTTCTTTTGCCACCCATACGGAGCTCATACAAACACTCCTTCAGGACTACTACTGCAACCTGAGTAAAATAGTGCAAACACTATTTCACAGCCATTTTTACTGCACCAGGTAACTTATAAGTCACCTATATGTCTAACCTTCAGTTACTGAAGGCTAGGTGCAAAGTTACTGTGTGTGAGGGCACCGTTGACCTAACAAAGTTGCCCCCACATTGTCCAGCACCAATTTCCCAGACTTCGTGAGTTTGGGGACACCATTATAAGCGTGCAATACATATGTGTAGCTTCACAATGGTAACTCCAAATATGGCCGTGTGAGTTGTCTAAGAATGAGAAATTGTACCCCCAATCCCAATCTGGTATTGGGAGGGACCAATTCCATGCACCCTGGGGGCTCGACCATGGACCCCTAGTACTGCCAAACCAGCTCTCTGAGGTTTCCACTACAGCCCCAGCTGCTGCCACCTCACAGACAGGTTTCTGTCCTCCTGAGGATTGAGCAGCTCAGTCCCAGGAAGGCAGAACAATGCATTTTTAGTAGGAGAAGGGTGTTAAACCCTCTCCCATTGAAAATAGGTGTGAAAGACATGGGAGGAGTATCCTTCCGAAGCCTCTGGGTGTGTAACAACCTCTCTCAGAGCAAATCCTTTGTTCTGCCTTCCTGGGACTGGGATGCCCAGACCCCAGGAGGGCAGAAGCCTGTCTGTGGGTTGGCAGCAGCGGTAGCTGCAGCGAAAACCCCAGAGAGCTCGTTTGGCAGTACCCGGGGTCCATGCTAGAGCCCCGGGGATGCATGGGATTAGCACCCCAATACCAGATTTGGCATAGGAGGACAATTCCATGATCTTATACATGTTACATGACCATATTCGGAGAAACCATTGTGAAGCTACATATAGGTATTGACCTATATGTAGTGCACACGTCTAAAGGTGTCCCTGCACTCACAAAGTCGGTGGAAATTGCCCTGAACTATGTAGGGGCACCTTGGCTAGTGCCAGGGGGCCCTCACACTTAGTAACTTTGCACCTAACCTTCACTAGGTGAGGGTTAGAGATATAGGTGACTTATAAGTTACATAAGGGAAGTGTAAAATGGCTTTGAAATAACGTGGACGTTACTTCACTCAGGCTGCAGTAGCAGTTCTGTTTAAGAATGGTCCGAGCTCCCTATGGGTGGCAAAAGAAATGCTGCAGCCCATAGGGATCTCCTGGAACCCCAATACCCTGGGTACCTAGGTACCATATACTAGGGGATTATAGGGGTATTCCAGTGTGCCAATCAGAATTGGTGAGAATGGTCACTTGCCTGCAGTGACATTTTTAAAGACAGAGAGAGCATAAGCACTGAGGTTCTGGTCGGCAGAGCCTCAGTGACACAGTTAGGCACCACACAGGGAACACATTCAGGCCACAAACTATGAGCACTGGGGTCCTGGCTAGCAGGATCCCAGTGAGACAGGCAAAAACAAACTGACACACAAGTAAAAATGGGGGTAACATGCCAGGCAAGATGGTACTTTCCTACAGTTGCCCCTAGGCCCATTGCAACCGGTTGTGTTTTTCACTGTTTGCACTATTTTATGAGTGTTTACTTACCTGATTTTGGTTACTAGTGTACATATTGTGTATAAAACTTACTTCCAGAGGGAGTATAGCCTCTAAGATATTTTTGGCCTTGTGTCACTAAAATAAAGTACCTTTATTTTTGGTAACACTGTGTATTGTCTTTCTTGTGTATAAGTACTGTGTAACTATAAATACCTGTAAATGGACCGTACAAATAGTTACAAATATATATATTAGCAGTTAGGAAAGCACAAATGAAGCACTTTTTTGTAATTCTGAAATGTGATGAAAACAAAGTTTAACAGGATCAGAAAAAAACAAGACACTTTACTTGGTGATGAATAAATGACAAACAGCCAATGATTTCCACACAATATTGTTTGTGCACTATATAGTTTTATCAGTAAAACTGTATTGTTGTGCAAAATTAGTGGCCATTTTAAGGCGAGGATGTGGAGACCCTCATTTATGAGGAAATGATGCAGAGTGGTGCTGCAAGTCAGCTTGCTGCGCCGCACTGCGTCATTTGGGGGGCAGGGATGCATCGTATTTACAGAAATATGATGCATCCTTTTACTTTCCTCAGGGCTGGTGCACAAACTGCTGCTTAGGGTCAACGCAAGCACCCTTGCACTATGATGCAAAGGTGCCTGCGTTGCAGGGATGAATTGCGTTTTCCTCTTTCTATATGTGCTGCACATAATAAAGATATTTCTCCCCGTTGCGTCACTCTTATGCCACCCCTGAGGTGGCGTAGGAATCTGACGCTTTCCCAGACTAGTAAATCTGGGAATGCGTCAGATTATTTCGGATTCCATAGATGTTGCATAGGAACACCCTTAGCAGCACACATGGAACTCCCTTTCCACACAGTTATGCGTGAAAGGGGGCTATAATTACAAGGCCATGAAAAGCCACGCGAGGTGGCTTTGGGTGGCCTTGCAAATAAGGGCCAGCACACTGTGCCACCGGAGTGTGAAAAAATGACGCTCCGTGGCTCATTTTGCCACTACTGCCTCGTAAATGAGGCCCTATACAAATTACAAATATTTAATAATTTTCACACAATATTGTTTGTGAGCTATATAGTTTTATCTGTAAAACTGTATGTCTGTGCAAAATTAGTGGCCATTTCAAGGTGAGAATTTGGTTTCTGTAAATTACAGTAGTTAGCAATATGCTTTGGAAATATATTTATGAAATTGTGCGCCAAAATGCACCACCAGCTACATAACACACCATTACCACTCTCTTGCCAAATGGGTGTAACTCTTGCACTACACTTGGGCTCACGTTTAGGAAAAGTGGCTCATTATGTCATAATGCACCACTTTTCTTGTGCCCCATTGCCCCCCATAACGCCACCACATTTGCGCCATATTTATGATACGGTGCACCATGGCGCACATTAGGGAACTAGCATCAAAAATGTTGATGCTAGTTTGGCGCTTTGCAGGATTAGCACCAATAACATTGACCCTAATCCTGCAAAGTGAAACGAGGCCCATTGAAAACAATGGGAGCCTCATTTTAACAACTGCCTTAGGCAGGCGTTAAAAATGACGCTAGAAAAGGCCTCTATGTCGCCAACATTTTTGGCGCTAATCCTGCAAAGTACCACAATATCATCAGAAAATATGACGCTATTGATCCTAACGTATCATTAATACGATGCACAGATGGTGGAGATGGGGGGCGCAGGAAATCTGGGCCGAAATCCCTTTAGTTTCACTTAAACACCTTATGTCAATTGCTTGATTTTCATCATGTGACACTGGTGAAAAAGACTGGGAACAGTACTTGCTAGACTCGTAAATTAATAAAAACAGCTGCAATGTAACAGAACATGTTCCATGCTTCCTAATGTTTGTCAGCATTACTAATTCAAGATAAATAGGTAAGGATTACAAAATGAAAATAAACAGCAAATGATTTATACCCACATTTTACAAAACTAAAACCATTGCGAAGACATACAAAGATATGAAAATTCACTTACAAAAACAGACTGAGGTCAAATAGGCAGCAGTATCTGGAGCCACTGATGTTTATTGATGCACAAGACCATTACTGATCATTCTTACCGGGGAACATTGATGCATGTTGAGGCTAAGGTCCACTGACACGGTGAGACTCTGGGTGGTCGTCTGGTGGGTTGAGCTCAGGGCTGGTCTAGGACTGTGCGGCAAAGGGTGGCTGCATGGTGGGTTGGGCTATGACGAGGCTGCAGGTGAGGCCCTGTGGACAAAGACTGCTATACACAGATGATGGCCATGATGAGCATGCCTGGGCCACAATGTGGGTGGAGTGTAGATCTTGGCTGAAGGACTGGCCCACTACCCAATCCCTGCTATTCGCACTGGGGGATGGGCACTCAACAGGGATGGACTGGCCATAGTGGGCATCGGCATGTTCCCGGGGAGCTGAAAGGCTATGGGCCAGTTTTGCAGTGGTGGGGACCGGTTTTGTTACTGGGACCTGGTTTTGCAGCTCTGCTGCAATATCAGCATCAAGTAACAAAAGCATCAGCACTTCACGCTTGCAGACCTGATCCCTTGCCAGAGCTGGTCTTACTAAAGTGCCAGGGCTGCTCTGGGTTCCCAGTGAGGCTCTGGCTCTTGATTGTTTTGACACATGGCCCATTCACCAACTAGGAGGTTCAATCAACCACAAGTGCACCTGACCAAAGGTCACATGCAGTAACGACTGACTGCAAGGTGGGTTGAAATAGTGAAATATAAACACATGGGTGTTGCATGCGGTATTGTATTCAAAAACCTAAAAGGAACTGAAAAACCTTTAATTGTAAGTTATGGTTTCTTTTGCTTTGTATGTTTATAAACCTCGGAAATCCACTCACAAAACATAATAAAACTTAAAAACTGCTGAGACTGGCCTTTATATTTAGTTGAGGAAACCGTGCCTTATCCCCCAGTGCACTGCTCATGATCTCGCACATGGTGTTACAAGTGGCATCATTGATGATGTCACTAGGGATATCACATATCATCTCACCCCTCCAGCTCATCCTACAGGTATAAGATTCAGCAAAACTACCAGTTGATGTTGAGTAAACTCAAGAGAAACTATCAGCCAAACAAGTTTTAACACCAGGAAATAATAGGAGCTGGTATATGCCAAAGGGTATCTTGGGCCTGCAATGAATGTAAGACTGATGACTCAGATGTTAACTGTAGCTATCCCATTGGGGAGAAGATAATTCTGCATAAGGCATAAATCTAAACTTTTGACACATGTGCATAATTCATCTGTGACAACAGATATGCATTTAATAATTAAGACCTTAACACCAGATGCAAAGCTTACATTTCCTTTCCAATTTCTAATTGCAGTGGAAGCCTAGAACTCAAGGTGGTGGACGAAGAATCTGATGAAGATGGCATCTGACAAATCATTCATTTAAACAATCTACTACATAAATTTGTTACATCTTCTTACATGCCACTCATCCTTGATTTTTCATTCTGACTTTCTCCACTTGTTAGTTTTAGATGAGAGTGGAAACCAGACTTTCACCACATTCGCAGAAGTTACATCCATCTGTAATCATTGACTCATTGGTACGGTAGGGCAGGTGACCTTTCTGATGTCCTTAATAGTAGTGAACCCCTCATTCCTGCTCAGAGTATCTTTCTATTCAAATGTCCTCAAGGCTTCACAAAAGACCATTTGCAATTAATTCCTCTCAGCCTCAATGTCCCCTCAACTATACATTTCACTAGCACCCTGGGTAAACTATTTCCTACATCTTTGTGAGGACCTCTTGGATATTGGATCACAAATGTGAACTTTAAATATCCAATAAGTGGTCTGAGCTCTACCCGTGCATCACACTTACAGCTGAGCACATGCACTAAAGGTGTGTGGTCTTTGCTCTGACTACTAAAGGCAGGTTCTGTGAATGGAATAGAAAAGGCTGGATGGAGCATATACCAATGCACCCCTTTCTACTACTGAGCAGTTGCAATCAGGTCCTTTTGCACTGTAGAGTCAAACATTTCGATATCCCTTTGGCATCTATAGTCTGTGATCTCGTTGCCTGTAAACTTCTACTACTTCATCAATAATATCTATGTTTTGGGGTCTTACACTTAATCTGTTCTAATATATTGTATAGAGGATGCACTTTGTGATAATCAGAAAAGATCCTGATAATTGTAACCCTTTACTAAGTGTAGTAGTTTTGATTACTAGTCTAAGAGGCTTAGCTATTCCCACACTCAGAGCAGTGTTCCATTTGTCCAAGGCAGGATCTCCAATGGTCTCCATCTTTATATTAAGGCACTTTGGAAATAGCTTTGATCACCTGGTAATATGGCATGATCCCTGCTTGACCTAAGTATGTTACATTTTCAGCCTTATCTCAAACTTCTCCTTTTTTGATAGTCTTACTCTATAGGTTTACTCTTCTGATACCTCGACAAGAAAATAAGAAAAGCCCAAGTTAATACTGGCCTCGGCCTACGTTGGAAAATGGATTATTGGTAAGGGCAGGTAAGTACTTACACCTAGCAATAGGCCACTAACCCCCACTTAGGTACAGTTAGGTGTCATAAATGAAACCCAGCTGAACCCTTGGTAGCCTGGCAACAAGCGACAAGGCTTAACTTAGGAGACAAGTATGTAAAGCTTTTAAAAATCACAAAACAGTAAATAAGTAAAACACCAAACACAATAAAAATCAAACACCAATTTAGAAGAATAGATTATATTTTTATCTTTAAAATTACACCAAACATTATAAAAATGGGATAAGGGGAACCGAAGATATACATTTTTAAAGAATTAGGCCCTCATTATGACATTGGCGGTAAATCACACTTACCGCCACACTGATGGCCGCCAACTTACTGCGGCGGATATCCGTTCATCATATTATGCCACACACGCACCAATCCGACAGAATTCAGCCACACACACAAATCCACCAGATCAAAGGTCAGTGATAAACTGGCGGTATCAAAACTCACACCGTTACGCCAACAGAACAACGCGATTAACATTATGACCCACAAATCACCACGGCGGACATTCAACGGCGGTAAACCATTGGCGGTAGATCCCGCCGCGCTCAGAGTGGACACCCACATACAAAACAACACAACATTGGACAATTCAAACAACACACACCTGACACCCATACACACACCACACCCACACCACTATAAAACACCCACCCACATTCTTTTACGACTACGAAGCATTGCCAACAGAGAGACACCACAACCACTGATGCAACCAGAGCCACACACTACTCACGCACTCCATATCACACACCCCAACACATTACCCAACACACCCTCACCAACACTCCTCACATAGCACCCATGGCACCACAAAGACACCCCTGTTTCACAGAGGAGGAGCAAAGGGTCCTGGTGGAGGAAATTGTCAGTGTAGAGCCACAGCTATTTGGAGCAGATATCAATAGCCAGGAAGAATGGGCTATGGCGGAGAATCGTGGACAAGGTCAAAGCCGTGGGACAGCACCCCAGAACTAGGGATGACATCAGGAAGAGGTGGAGAGACCTACGGGGGAAGGTACGTTCCATAGCAGCAGGACACCAGCTCGCTATCGGGAGGACTGGCAGTGGAGCCCCACCTCCTCCTCCAAAACTCACAGCATGGGAGGAACAAGCCTTGGCAACACTGTATCCTGAGGACCTGGCCGGAGCCGGCGGATGACTGGACTCTGGTAAGTCTACTATTATCACACCCCTACCTACCTGCATGCCATCACATCACATACTCTCACCCTCAAACCCATCACGCCACTCAATCCCACACACCTCACCATCACATCTCACTCTTCCCAGTGCCAAGCCCTGCATGCTTTACTAATGCATGGACACCCCTCACAGCCCTGGATGGGTGCTCATCACTAAAGCATGCATAGCAGTGAGAACTAACAATCCCACCATACAGTAACATACACAAGTGAAAGCTGGCAGGGCAAATCTAACCATAGAGGGGAAGCCACGGATGTACAATATGTCCGACACATTAACTATAACACATCATTTACATTCCCACAGGTACTGCAGTCAATATCAGCGGAGAAGAGGTGCCAGCACTATCCAGTCCCTCAACTGAAGACGCCCACAGTGATAACAGCAACTCTGGTCTTCAGGATATGGATGACCTACCTTGCCCATTAGGGACCACTGGCAGCCAGTCACCCAGGCCCAGACACACACCACCACAGAGCCTCCCCATCTGGAAACACCACCACAGCACCCAACCAGCGTACCCACACCTCTGTTCCCAGGACACGTCAATCAGCAGTGTGTCCACCTCTAAAGGGACCCCAGGCCACACCTCGCCCCCAGGGCAATCAGGGACCTGGGGTCAGTGGGCACACGGTTCAGGGAACAGAGGCACAGGCCAACAGGGAAACTGGGAGAACTGCTGTGTGCCAGGGGGAGGACAGGGCCAGGGAACCGACTCTCAAGGAGGACTTCTCCGAGATCCTGGGAGCCTATCAACATTCCCAGGACACGATGGGCCATATCCAGTACAACGCGCAGAAGAACAGGCGGCTGCAGGAGGGACAGTACCAGGAGATCAAGGAGGACTTTCAGACCATCAACAACACCCTGATCTCCATAGCAGGGGTGCTGGCAGACATGGCCAACATTATGAGGGAGGCAGTCTCACACCAGAGGGCCCCTGCCACTAGCCAGACATCTGAACAGCCTTCAACTTCCACTAGTGGCCAGGAGACCCCGCCACAGGACTCACAGACCGACAGCATCCCTCCCCCTGCAGAAGGTGAACCACTCTGCAAACGTTGCCTGTGATCCAGACAGAAGCCAGAGACACTTGCCAAGACCCCGCCAGGAAATGAGGCTCTTCTGACTGTCACCCTTGTGTCCCACTCAGTCACCCTGTAATTCTATTGCTCTCCTTCCTATGTCCCCTTGGACAATGCAGCTGTGCTACAAACAGACTGGAACAACACCCTGGACTTTCCTCCATGATCACCCCATCCCATTGCACTCGTCCCCTATATGTTAGCACTTCAATAAAAAACCCTTTGAAAAAATCCATTTGGAGTATGTCATGTATATCAAATATGTATTGATTGAAACAGGTACAAACATTGCAAATTAACTGTACATAGAATGAGCATAGATTAATGACCCGTAGATGGCTGTAGTGATCACACCAGGAGTATATGTCAATTCACCAACATCTGCAGAATGAATTGGCAGGGGGAACAGTAAGTGGGCATAGAAGTGGGAAATATCAGCATGCCATTGCCACACAGATTACAACCAAACTCATTGAAATGTAAAGTTACACTGTCCTACCTGTGTGTCATTGGAAGTATTGCTGAATAACTGTTGTTCTGTTGTCCTCATCCTCTGCCTCCTCATCCTCACTGTCCACAGGGTCTACTGCTGCCACACGGGCATCTCCAGCCTGCTCCTCCTGCAGAAAAGGAACTTGGAGTCTCAGGACCAGGTTGTGCAACATGCAGCATGCCACTACTATCTCCCAGATCTTCTTGGGTGAGTTTCACAGGGAACCACCTGTTAGATGGAGACACCAGAACCTGTACTTCAGGAGGCCAAATGTCCTTTCAATTATCCTTCTTCTTCGCCCATGTGCCACATTATAACGTTCTTCTGCCCTTGTCCCGACATTCTTCACAGGGGTCAGCAGCCATGATAGGTTTGGTAACCAGAGTCACCTGCAAATATTGAGGGACAACATTTAGCCACACACTATCCTATATGGCCCACACCATACCTATACACCAACATATACTGGTTGGGAACCAGGGCTCACCTGCTAACCACACCCTGTGCGTCTGTAGTTGGGACATCACATTTGGTATGCTGCTATTCCTCAGGACAAAGGCATCATAAACCGACCCAGAATACTTAGCATTGACATGGGAGATGTACGGGTCCACCAATCACACCATCCCCACAATCAAAGAGTGGAAACTCTTATGATTCCTGAACACCTGTTCATTCTGCCAGTGGGGGTGTGTGGGGGGGACAAATACAGTATGTGTTCCATCAATCGCCCCAATTATGTTGGGGATATGTCCCATTGCATAAAACTCGGCCTTCACTGTGGCCAAATCCTCAACCTGGGGGAAAACCATGTAGCTGCCACTGTCCCTTGGAAAGAACCAGTTGCCAGGAAATGGAGTACAGATAGCACTTGCACAAGAGGGGGGATCCCAGTGGGGTGACAGAGAGTAGATATCAGGTCAGGCTTCAATTGGGCACACAGCTCTGTGATTGTGGCCCTGTCAAGTCTATAGGTGAGGATAATGTGCCTGTCCTACAGTGTTGCCAAGTCCACCAGGGGTCTGTACACGGCGGTATGTCTCCATCTCATATTCATCCACAGCAGTAGGTATCTAAGGGACACAAGTGTGAGGAGGCTGTCACAAACTGAATATTGGAGCCACAACAGTAGTTTTTAATCTGTAAACTTGTAATTGGTCAGTGTGATTTGTCCAATTTGTGCCTATTTCTCTTGTGACGCAGCATGAATCCATAGGGCTGCTCCCCCCCCCCCTGAAATGGTGTCCGCCTGTCCTGTGTGGAGGGACAAGTGGAAGTGAAGTAATTCCGCTGACGTTGTGTTCCGTGGTGGGAGGCGGTCGTGAACCGCCGTGCAACTCCTCATTGGTTAATATTGGGCCCTATAGGTTACAGTGGCCAATGGTGATCTACGCCGGCGGTGACGGTATGCACCGCCATGGACGTGACTGCCATTTTCTATCTGATTCCTTACTTGCTACCTGACATTCCACAGGAGAGGACCTACAGTGCATGTGCTGCTGGGACCTGTGTCTTGAAACTACCATGGCCCGTGTGACCTGGGAAAGGGCCCCAGCCTTCACTTCGGAGGAGTTAGAGAGACTGGTGGATGGGGTCCTACCCCAATACTGTATGGGCCTCCAGACCAACAAGTAAGTCCACTGTGGGCATGATGCATGTGGCATCAATGCATGGAGTGGTGTGTATGAAGGCCTCGTGTAAGGGGGGGCGGTGGATCTCCTCTTTGCGGCGTACAGTTTGTGTGCTGGGCTATGTGTGTACCAATGGTGATGGGAACGGGTAACAGAGATCGATTCAGGCTCTGGCCTCCTCTCTCATGGCAGCCATTGTCCCTGTTTCTACAGTCCACCCTCCAACCCATCCCAGGCACACATACAGATGAGCATGCACACAAGACAACACCCAAGAGTGTCACAGGCAAACAGAAGCACCACAGTCATCCCACAGGCACTCACACAAACACCATTCATTTGCAGACACTACAACAGCCACTATTTCCACTGTCTCCTCTTCCTACCCCTCCACCACCTCCCTCCCAGCCACGTCCACACTTACACCTGCATGCACTACATCATCATCCACTACCAGCATCATCACCACACCAAGCAGAACACACACCTCACTTGCAGACACCTCCACAATAGCCATGCACACGTCCCCTGTGTCCTCTCCCACTGTCTGTCCCCCTCCTAAAGTACACAAACGCAAGCACTCAGACACCCAACAGCTATCCACCTCACCACAGCATACAACCCATGCACCTGCACCCATATCCAGCAGACAAACACCTCCAACAACCACTCCCTCATCCTCCACTCCCATTCCGTCTCGCTCTTCCCACCCCAATGTCCCTAAGAAACGTTTCCTATCCACCATTGACCTATTCCCCACCCCTCTCTCCCCCCCATGTCCTGCACGTATGGCCAGGGTATCACAAACCCAGCCAAGCACCTCAGCCACATTTTTGGGTCCTTTAAATTTCCACAACTTGATCTAAGTTTCCCGAAGCTCTGAGTTGCTTCTTGTGAGTTGTGACTACAATTCCCAGAATGCAACCTGGTCAGCTGGGCTCTGCTTGCAGGACTTGATGCAGGGGACTCTGGGCAGCTCCTTTGTACCTGTAGCAAATAGGGAGTCTCTCCTTGAAGCAGTAGAAGACAGGCAAAGTTATTTTAGTGGTAAAGGCCAAGTGTTCAGCTGGTGCAGTCCTTCAGAGTGCAGTGTCCAGGCGCAGGTCAGGGGTCCAGCAGGGCAGTTCTTCTTCCTTGTCTTGTTCCTTGTAGGGATCTGAGGTGTGGGTGCAGCTCTGCCATATTTCTCCTTGCTCCTGGGTGTAAAGGAGGGGGACTCTGGTTATCAAATCATAGGCAGGCTCCTTCCCCCTTTGATGACCACTTACTGGGAAGTGTGGCAAAAATCAATCCCAGGGAGCAACATTCTTCAAAAATCCAACATAGATGAAAGTGACTTTTAGATTGGAGATCTGGCTGCGCCCACCACAGGTGTGGCTAAAAATCCTAAACACACCCCTCTCCTGCCCTCTTTTAATCGAATCAAGAGGGCACCTAATTGTCTGGGGTTGCAGGATGTGAGGGAGGTCCTGAGCTGCTCCAAATGTTCTTCTCTGCCTTTGAAGACCAGTTTGGCTGCTCTCCCCTCATCCTGCTTCACCATCTACTGAGGCAGATCTCCTCCCCCAGGCAAATCCTTTGTGTTCAGCCCAGGCCACTTCACAACTCATCAAGGCAGCCTGACCAGGCTGCCAGAGGCTGGCCAATCAGAGAAGGGCACTACAGAGCTCAAGTTGGCAACTTTCAGTACAGTTTTAAAATTCTTTACCTGAACTAGTTATATTAAATCTAACAATTGTAAGTTGTGGAATGTATTATAACAATCAATTTGATACCAAACTCAAGGTATCTGACACTTAAGGGGACTTTGTTAATTAATATAAAGTCTCCCCATTTTAGCCTATGGAGGTCATTCACTACAGTGAGGGAAAAACGAATTTGGCTATTTTACCTCACCAGGGCTTATAAAACAATTTTATAAGGTCCCTGCTTATAGTTACATGGCACCCAGCCCTAGGGGCACATAGGGCACACCTTAGGGGTGACGTATATGTAAAAATAAGGTAGTTTAAGACTTTGGAAGTACTTTTAATCCCAAAGTCGAATGTGCATATAACTTTATTTAAAAGCAGCTGGCAAGGCAGACCTGCCTTTAAAACAACACTGGGCACCTTGGCACTGCACCTATGGGTGCACTACCTATGTTGGGATCCCTAAACCCATATGCCCTACCATATACTAGGGACGTATAGGTAGGTTGATACTGCCAATTATAATTAGCCTAATTTGCATACTCATTTTACATAGAGCACAGGCCCTGGGACTGGTTACCAGTACCCAGGGCACCATCAGAGTAAAAAAAACAACAGCAAAAAGTGAAAAATGGGGGCACAAAAGTTAGGGTGCCTCTGCAATCAGCCCTGTTTTCTCACTGCCTATTACTCAGATTGATTTGGTGCTGGTTGGATAGTGAGCCATGGACTCTGAACACACTTGCACCTCCCAATGTGTTCAGCATCTGGGCGCCTGTAGACCCACATTTCTTTACAGTACACAGACCTGGTACATGGGCTAAATGCCCTTTCCCTGGTTTCAGGAACCAGTTCGGCATACAGGTGACATGGTATGCAGCTCCAATCGTGCATTAACAGAATGGTCAGGTTCCTCCTCCAAGGGATCCCTCACTATACAGGGGCATCAGACACCACAACTGAACCACACAAATGGTATGGAATCACTCTTCAGTATGCATGTGGCAAAACTTCTGAGCAACCATATCTCATCAAAAAATGCCTTAGAAAACGTTTACACCTGGCCGCACCACCATCATAGACTCTCAGGCATTGGTTTCCTTCTACATTTGCAGCTGTCTTTGGTGCCCCAATGTCGACAAGTCAGATCATTTATTCACAATATCCTGTACCTTGAAACCAGTTGTTGGTCACTTTCATGTCTATCACCCTATCAGTGAACTGAGCGGATTACCGTAGTCCTCATGTCTATAAATGTAATAAACCTATTACCGTAACCCTCAGTGCATATATCTTGGTCCCTGAAGCCTCTAGTCATTGTGCAGGGCTCCCATGAAAGGATTCTTGCCAATTAGGATGTAAAGCAATCTAATTTCACACAAGACATTCACACTCTTTTCATCCAGAGACATATCACAAGCTACAATGGTATCCTAACAAGGAGCACACTGGATTTCACATTTTCTGAACCTTTACTCAAATGGTGATGCTTGTGTCAGTGACTCAGAAGCACCTAGGAAAGGTAAACAAAGAGTCCATATTGCAAAAGACCTGGGGCCATATTTATTACCCCCTTTCCATTGCGCTTCCACCACCATACAACAGGTGCAAAAGCGACACAAGTGAAAAAAAAGATTTGTGAAGCCATGCAAGACAACTTTGTGGGGACGTGCGGAGCTTCACAATCTTGAGTAATGTAATGCAGCACAGATCACTGTGTTGCAATACTCTGTGCCAGGAAGGTGTTTCCATAGGTGTTCCAATGTAACAGCCATGGATTTTGATGCATTTCCAGATTTACACAAACAGGGTACCTTGTTAATGCTTTAAAAAGATATACCTCCCCAGAAGAGGCTTAATGAGAAGAAATATCTTGATTTCTCCTAGCTTTATCTCTTTCTGTGTGCTGCATTTTTCATCACACACAGAAACAGGAAAAAGACGGTTTAACCTGAGAAAAGTATTGCCTGAAGCTCAAAGATGCCCAGAAACAGACACACAAGACTTCGGAGGAGTTTGTGTGCCTGCCAAAAAAGCCTCTAGATGGTTGGAAGAAGGGCAGTGAAGTAAAGGATTATGATTTACTGTATAGTTTGATTATGCAGCAGCACCTCTTCAGTAATTGCTTTACAGAGTTATACTAACGCCTGATAGATTCCATGCCCGACTATGCCCAGAGAGCTTGGGAAAGAAACTGGCCTCTGGCTCAGAATTAGTGTGTCCGGAAGGTACCTGGGTGTGACCCCCAAGAACTGTGGTTCAGGTCCAGAGTAGGAGTAGACTGAATGTGTTCATCCTTTAAACATGATTAAATTGGCTTATTCGTAGTTGCCACATTTAACTTACCTGTGGATCCCTAGTATATGGTGTAAAAAAGACACCCAGGGCCTGGAAGTTAAATGCCACTTGTGGGCTGCAGCATCTGTTGTGCCATTCACAAGAGTGTCAGTGTAAACATGGTTATTGGCCTACCCTAAGCATCCTCAATTCTGTAGTGTACACCACGCAGGCCGACCTGTTAAAAAAACCTTTTTGAGAGGGAAAAGGTTATCTTTTTAATATTAGTAAATCACTCCTACGTAAGCATTGTAGCCAAAAGGTCCAGGATCTGAGGGGCACCACTTGGGCAGTTTGGACTCACTCCAGCAGAGGCCTGCAGCAGGGTTCAAAGCCTCAGGAGTTTGTTATGTCTCTGTAGTTTGCACATAATAGCAAAAGCAAGAAAAAGGAGCAGGGAGTGTCTGGAAGTGGATTAAAGACTATTAGCCTTGGCATGTGGCTCGCCGATGTTTAATTGCCGGACTGACAGCTTCTGACCAGAGTTTCCATCACCGGCACTCTTTCTTTCACAAATTAAGCACTGCCATCCTGTCCACCCCTAATCCCCTTTGTGTGATTGCCTGGGAGGAATATTCAAACCTAACAGCAAAGCCATTCATAGTCATGTGATCCAGGATGCTGGCAGAAGGCTCAAATGGTTAGGAAGAGCAAATGTCAAAAGTGGCATTTTCAGTATTGTGGCTTAAAATCCAACTTTACCCTTTAAGATGATTTTCCATTACACTTCATTTGAGACTAAACTGCATGTCAATATCTTTTTTCATACCAAAGTTAGCACTTATTAAATGTAACAAGGTGACACAGTGTATGTCACCTTAAACCCACATGTCCTATTTATTAAATAGCTTACACACTGCCCTAGGAGCTTTTAGGGACAGGCCACAGGAATGACTTATAAGTATTAAAAAGGAAGGTTTAGGCTTGGCAAATGGTTTGTTTTGCTAGTTCGAAAAGACATTTTTAAACTGCACTACAAGCTGCAATGGCAGGTATGAGACATGTTTTAAAGTGCTACTCTAGTGAGCGACACAATGAGTGCTGAAGGTGCCCTAGTAGCATTTAATTTACAGGCCTTGGGTACATGTAATACCATGTACTATGGGCTTACAAGGAAATTAAATGTGCTAAACAGGTGAAGACCATTTTTACCATGCTGTAATGAGAGAGTACAAGCACTTTAGCACTGGTTAACAGTGGTAAGCTACTCAGAGTAAAAAAAGCAACAAAAATGTAATTCAGAAAACAGGAGGGGTGAGCGCACAAAGTGTAAGGGAATACCACACCAAGGATGTCAGGTTTAACAATATTTACAATCAAAGTTTCACATTTTGATTTACAAAACCCAAATTTGCCCTAAATGGATTGACTCATGGTTAAGCTTATGTCTACGTAATGTAAGTTTAAAGGTGAATAGATCTTTTTGCCTTCCTAAACATCTGCCTGTTTTGTTTGTCACTCCCCGGACTATATCTTCTTAACCATCCTTTTCATTTGCTGACTTGTATCATTCCACTGCTCACATTTTGGGAACCTTTTTTAGTATTTTTTTTACTGAACATTCTATGAGAGTGAATGTGTGTTTCTTGCTCTTTATTATGTGATTACCATCTTCCCAAAATACCCACATAACCCAATTACTTTACCTTCAACTTCTCCGAGCTTTCCTACTCTTTATGAGCAAACTAAACCTTTTGGCCCAGATTTAAGAAAAGTGGTGCTTCATGTCATGAAGAACCACTTTTCCTGCGGCCCATTGTGCCCCCTAGCACCATCATGTGTGTGCCGAATTTAACACATGGCACACCATGAAGCACATTATGGACAATAGCATCATGATTTTTGGCACTATTGTTGTACTTTGCAGGATTAGCGCCAAAATGTTGGCGCTAATCCTGAAAAGTACATAGAGGCCCATTAAAAATAATGGAGTGCCTCCATTTAACGCCTGCTCTGTGCAGAGGTTAAAAATTTGCCTAAAGAAGGCGCAGTGGAATCTCAGAGATTACACTGCACCATTTTTGCGGGCCCCGTAACGGGGGAACGCCGCCCTTCCATACATTATGCCTGGTGCAGGCATAATGTGGCACACACGTTTACAAAGTGGTGCAATCCATGCTTTGCACCACTTTGTAAATGTGGTGATAGTTGACGGTAGGCCCTTCTTAAATTTTGGCCTGTGCTTTTTTATTTTTATGGAGAGTCAGTAGCTGCCATTTTCTGATGGGCTGTTCCACGGTCTAACATTTGCTTCAGCATGCCTCTGGTTTGTTCCGTCGCCCTTCATGCCCGTTGCATGGCCCCATCTATTTCTTAGTTGACCCTTCATTGCTCTACCTAAGCTTCCACTTGCAGTACATTATTTTTTATTTTTTGTTTTTTGTTTTTAGGTCTAGCAAAAGCGTTCAACGTTGTATATACTTTTACTATACTTCTTATGGCTTAAAGCAATTTCATTTGTTGGTTGCAGTGTCCTTTAAACATTCTTGCTCGCTAGTGGTCAGTATTGCCTTTTTCTTGCTCCTTTTTCTTTTTCAGAGCAGTGACCAACTACTGTACACTTTAGTTTCTTTATATGTTGCTGTGATGGACTACTTTGGCATTTCTTTATTGCACCTTTTCACTGTGGGTGTTTTAGGCTGGAAGCTGCCTGTGTTTTATTGCAGCATTCCATTCCTCCCACCTCCTCCCATGTCGCTGACATTTGGTTTGGCTTTATTCCAGTGCTGTCCTTGTTTACATTTGCACCACCATTAAATCTTTAATAAAAGGTAGTTTTGGGGCTTTTTTTTTATTTAATGTTATATTACCGCTGTCTAGTGTCTTTTGATTAATGTTCTTTCAGTACAGCCCATCGTATGCGTTGATTTCTTCTTGAAGTAAGCTTATTTTTGCGCAAGTGTATGGAACATTAAAATAAGCTTGTTTTACGAAAGAAACACCCGGTGCCTAAACGTTTAGCTCACTGCTCAGGAAAGCCACCATATGCCCTTTCTCGTAGAATGGAGCTAAACCTAGAAGCAAGGATGTGAAGCTTGCAGAGGCTGGCATCTGGAGTATCTCTCTCCAGGTCCCCTCCAAACACATCTGCACACAGGGCATTGCTTATCTCCTTTATTGGGGCCATAAATCTTCTCATGCTGCTCTGTTATTGTTAACTTCATTAGAGCTTTGTTGAAATGCAAGGAAAGAACGCTTGCAAGACTTTTTATTCTGTTAACATAAAAAGAAAATACTTTTTCAGCCTTATTGTCCAATTTCTGTTCAGACGTTTACATAACTCGAAGTAGTGCAGTCATCTCATCTCTCCGAGGTAGTGCTGTCATCTTCGTGTCTCTCCTCAAGGACTTATGATTTCTGATGTCAGTAGCCACCCGTGACCACCAAAATATGGCAGGAAAAGACAAACCTATGAGGCAGGGTGTCCAATTTATATGGCAAGAAAAGTCCAGTTCTGAATTTACAATGCCAATAGCCCTAACTCAAGAAAATGCGAGACCTACTGCATTGCAAATGCTGGTTTATTTTTTTGGGTTGTAGTTTTCTGCCAGACTGCTCCGCATACAAAGAAAATGGCAGTCATGTCAGTCTCCTGACATGCACATATATAGTGCCAAATAAGCATGCATTCAACATTACACATGTGTGGGCTAGCAGTATAATGTGGGAGCCATGAGCGGAGCATCATCGTGCCTCTTTTTTTTTGCCCAATGCTGCATAGCATCGGCAAGAGCTTTCTACTGATGCAGTACAGCCAATAGTTTGCCTAGGCAAGACCTGTTAGCTTTTCCAATATTTGTTCAACAGTGGAAGAAGTTATGATGGAGCTCAAACATCTCCTCAACAGACACAATGTCCATGCCAAGCTGACAGCAGCCATGAATTAATAGCATCACCCATTCCAGTAAACAGCACCAACTGCATCTGCAGCTGGTGCACCAGTTCATCACTTTACCATGTGTGTTTCCAAGCACTATAGAGTAGTGGGCAGAGGTACAGCCTGGCCCTGTACGACAGGACTGAGCCTGGGACATAGAGGCGGTGGTGCCAGCTGACTGATCATTCATGGGATCCTTCAGACACTGGCACTGGACAATGAGAGCAGCAGAGCCGTCTGCCCAGAGATAACTGCATTTCATCACACTTTACTGTGTGTTGTCAGAATGTTAAATTGGAAAATAAGCACCCCATGGTATATAAATTTAAATTTTTAATTTCAATATGACACTTCTTAGTGTACAATGCTTCACAGTTCATGTTACATTAAATGAAAAGAACAGCCACAAACAGTGCTCCTCACCCCACCAATAGTGCCTTATCTGATTAAACCTGAAAAATGAAGGAGCAGAGATCCCCAAAGATCACATATGCAACCTAAGTAGGGGAGAGAAACAAGAACTGAAGGACAGGAACTTCAGCCAATCACTTCTAGCCAGCAGCACGCCACTGAACCAAGCGAGTCCTTCGAATGGGTCACTTTGTGAAGCCAGACTTTCCATGAGCCTGCAGCACCTCATCTTCTTATGGGTTAGGCTTTCACTGCAAACAAGAACATGAAAAGAAATGTGAGCACAGAATAGGTTAGTGGAGACTGGCATTCAGAAGAGAGGGTTGAAGTCTGTACATGGGGGGTATTTGTGTGACACCTTGCGTAGAAAAATCTAAGTAATCTAGACTAATCCAACCAGAGCTTTTTGACCCAAACTTAGTCTCCCTGGCTCCTTCAACCTTGTTCACTGTACCTGGAATATTCCTGCTTGTCACATGCTCGTCTCCATAATGCTCTGTAATGTCCACTCACATGAGTGCGCCCTCAGACCTAAACAAGCCTTGACAAAGCTCAAATATTTTTTCTTGCCAGTATTCACCCAGAGCAGAACATGGAGCACTTTCCCATCCTGAAACAATATTAGGCAAGAAGGAGGGACTGGCTGCTAACACTGTATTAAGCCAAGCATGTGAAAGACTTGAATGTGTTTGGATATAAAGGTGGGAAAAGGTCCTGGTTCACAGTGAACAGTGCTAAGGTTTACAGCTTTCGTTTGTAGTCTTAAAGTGAGGGATGACAAAAGATTGCTAAAGGAACACAAGTTGCCAAAGGAATAAACGATTGCCAGGAGGAACAGGAGCTAAGAGCGGGGGTCACAGACCAGAGGTGCAGCTGAAACCTTCAGTGGTCATGGAGAGTAACTCACTTCTCCCTGATCATGATCAAGGATTGAGAGACGAGCCTCCTGCACAATCCTAATGCTAAAAGGATGTAAGTCTGGAAGGGGTTAATGAGCTACTTTACTCATGGGTGAGCCCTCTCATACAATCTCTATGATAACACCACCATTCTGGTTGCCGCAGTGTTCCCACAGTGCCTTAACCTGACAATGATAGCTGAATATATGATTAATGTCATATGTGTGTTCCACTCTGCTCAAGCTTGGTACTCTCAGAGGATTGCACAACATATCCGCTCAATTGTCCTTGCACTGGTCTAGCTTGCGCTTGTCATGGATTGAGACTCATGGGCCAGGGGCAACTTCAAGTTCATTTGCTGAACTGTTTTTGAAACACATGACCTCCATCAGCTTCTGATAGGCTCATAGAGATCTTGTTTCATTTATTCAAAATACAATACAGCCCTCTTAATTACAGTGCATCATTGAGCATGGTACATGTCATAATTGTAGACCGGCCAATGTTCTATCCTTGGCTGCTTTCGAGCAATTACTGCTGCATGACATCTGTCTGTAGCATAAGGAGCACACAGGCTGATGCCTTCCACAGTAACCCAGGGTATGTGCCATGGCCTCCCGGGTAGTCCTCCACATATTGTGGAAGAAGAACCAATGCATCACTGAAGTGTGATGGACAGCCAAAGGGTGAATTTAGCAGGCAGAGGTAAACTTACCAAAGGTGTAGGTGGCCTGGAATCCCTTCAGGGTCTCTGATGTATCACTCTGGAACTGGAGTAGCAGGGAGCTTCTGGTGGAGGTCACTGTTGGGACTATTTTAGATCCGCAGTATATGTCCACAAGCGGGGAGGTGAGCTTGGCACCATTGAAAATAGACAAGGAGTCGAAATAGCAGTTTACATCATCCTCAACGTCAAAGGAGGTGAACGTCAAAGATACCTGTGTGTGACATAAAGAAGAAATATGTCAGCTCTTCATGTCAGTCTCTGTTAATGTATGTTCTACCAGGGGATACAGTGTGACATAAGCATTAAGAAGCATGTGATGGACCGTGAAAACCATCCCTGTCCTGCCAGCAGAAGGCGGTGGAACACATGGGAAGAAGCACTGTGCGTCAACCTTCTCTGCTCAACTGTGCCCTGCCAATAGCGGATCCTACAAAGAGTTCAGGACCAGGCCACTTTTGGTATCAACAGTAGTTTGTTTGGTTTTGATGGTATTTCACTGATAGTATTGGCACGTCCACAGTGAAGTTATACGTCAACGCCTTCCTTTGAACGGCATCTGAAGTGTACCCCTTTCAGTTCTCCCACCACGACTGCTCTAGCATTTACTGCCATTGCCAAATATCTGCGTTCATGCTTGTTGCATATATCAAAAATTTTAATTCAAAGGTATCCCAGAGCTATGGAGATTGGGGGTTTGTGCTAGTTTACACTGTACAATTCTGTGTGCGCAGTTCGTTAAATGGTTTGTAAGTTGGATGCTCTTGGGAGGGAGGTGCACATTTTGGGGCATATTTATAGGCCCATAGCACCGCCTTGCACCACATTAACGTAATTAATTTTGATGCTAATGTGGCCCAACAAGGCCAAAATCCCCGCGCCATATTTACAGAGTGGTACAATGCATGCATTGCACCACTCTGTAACCCTTTGCGCTACATTATGTCTGTGCCATAAGCGGAGCCAGAAAAATGGCGTAAGGAAATCTATAAGATTTCCTTGCACCATTTATTAAGGCACTCAAGAGCAGGCATTAAACGAAGTCTTCAATTTTTTTTAGAATGGGCCCCTATGTACTCTGCAGGAGTAGCACCAATATTTTGGTGCTACTCCTGCAGAGTACATCAGTAGCATCATAAAAAATGACACTATTGCGGCTGACCCTGCGCCACGGTGCGCCGTACTTTAAATACGGTGCACACATGGTGACGGTAGGGGGGTGCTAAGGGGCCCCTTTGTGTCTAGTTATTGAAGATCTCCTTTCCCCACCACAGACTTATGGTAGCTGAGATTAATACTGTGGGCTGCTCTCTGTATCCCATGTTTTGTATAGTTTTACCACACTTTAATGAGAAAGAACCAAATGGTGGTGCTGCTTTGAATCTGATGTTTGAGTCACATTAAAAGCAATGGAGTTTTAAACTTACTGGAATTTATGGACAGACATGCTGGCACAATCCGAGCATCCATGGAAAATTATCATATGGGAAGGCAGCAGAAGGACAGACAGGGAGACAGTACAAGAGGGCTAGGGGAATAAAACCCAACATCCATGCACGAGTCATTTTTCAATAAAGACATGTTTTTATCAGAACTGAGAAATGGCTCTCATTTTTTATTCAAAAGTGCAAACAGCAAGAAAGGGGCGAAACTCGACTAATTCACTAATTTTCTACATTCAGAATCAATTCACTGATTCTGTTTTCCGAATGCTGAATTAGGTAGATGTCACAAATTGAATCTGTGCTTTCAAAATAATTGTCCTTGTATTTAGAAAGGAGTTGCCTCCATGTCAAGCAAAACACAAATGTGCTAAAAGTTCTCAAACTTCAAACAAAAAAATTTACCAAGACATAGCTTGACACTAAGTGATGCTCAATTATCCCAAATTGTGGCACACTTGTGTGACATAGAAAGTGTGTCAAAAGACTAGGAGTAAAGGATTCTTCCTATGTGCTCTCCTGTAGAGATCTATAATAAAACAAAGTGGGGTAGAGTGCTCTCTGGCCTCTGGATACATTTGCCTTTTAATTGAGGAGTCACTCCTGAAGGTTCACAGTAGACAGTACCTACAGTTAGCCATAAATGCTGAAACCGCATCGAGCCTTGTTGTTCCCAAGCTTCTACCATGCTTCTACCATGCTTCTATCATGCTTCTACAGTGCATCTACCATGCATTACCATGCTTCTGCCATGCATCTACCATGCTTCGACCATGCATCTACTATTTATCTACCATGCTTCTACCATGCAGCTACCATACCTCTACCATGCTTCTACCATGCATCTACCATGGAACCGGAATAATGCAACCAAAATATGGACTGCCAGAAAGAGAGTGTCCTAAATATTGTTTACTAAAATACCACCCTATTGAAGTTAATAATAGAAAATCTACACCAAATAGAACATTTTGTAAATTACATTTAGAACACATTATTTTTCCTACCAATATTCTGGCATACAACCATTACTTTGCCCGGTATCTACGGTTGTTCTTGGTAATTTCTTAAAAACACTAAGGGCCATATTTATGGAAAGTGGCACATTGTGTCCTGATGCTCCACTTTTCTTGTGCCCCATCGCGCCCCCCTAACACCATGTTTGTTCTGTATTTACGATACTGCACACCACGGCGCACGTTAGGGAACTATGGTCAAAAATGATGATCCTTCAAAGTGAAAGGAGGCCCATTGAAAACAGTAAGAGACTCATTTTAACATGGGTTGAAAATTACACTAGAAATGGTGCAGTGGAATCTCATAGATTCCACTACGCCATTTTTCTGGGCCTCCTAACGACGGAATGCCCCCTTTGCATGCATTATGCCTGGCGCAGGCATAAGGTGGCGTAAGGCCTTATAAAGATGAGCAATGTGTGTAGTGTGCCACTTTGTAAATATGGCGCAGCATTTTTGGAAACCTAAAACCATATTAGAGTCAGAAGAATGACACTCATATGGCGCAAGGTGGTGCATGGGGCTTCCTAAATCTGGCCCAAAATACCTTTGTTGCTACTGTTTCCCTCCAGTAACGTTTCTCATTCTCATGTTGTTTTTAGTTCCAGATGAAGAGAACATACAAGTTTCCAACACCAGTATTGAGAAGATATAAAGTAACTGTGCACGAAAAGTTCTGGAAGGTTTTATGGTGTGTCTGAATATGGATTATTGCGGTGCCCCACTTCTCAGTGCAGGATTAAACCTTATTAGTGGGGGAGCTCACCTTGTATCCGTCTGGAGCGACGATGTAGAAGCTGCAGTTCATGTTGTTTGAGTAATTATTAGGGAAATTTGGAGATGAGACGGTTCCCGGAGAGCTGGTAAATGTGTAGCCGCAGACCACTGAGAAAGAAACAAAAACATCATGTGAAGGAACTGGTGCTTTGAGTTACTACACATAACTCTGTAGAAAGCACACAAATAGACTAGCACTGAAGACCAAAACATGGCATTTGTCTGAGGCCCTTCAGCAGCTTTTCTTTTCCATCACACCTCCAAATAGAAGATCTGTTGGTTGTCCATCACCAGACTATCTCTGCTGGATCACTTGATTACTACCCATGAATGGAACCTCCCTCCGGCACTTGACCAGCCTAACTTAGCTCCATCACTGCTCACAATAGAGAATCTCTCTCTGGCCTATCACTAGTCTGTCTCACCACTGCCACTGCTCAATACGGATAAAATGTCAGCTACCCATAACCAGCCTATCCCTGCTTGACCACTGTCCAGAATAGGGGATCATGTTCCCATGATTGCAACCCCATCCCCATTCCATCACTGCTCCAATAATTGGAGATTTCCCAATGTGCTCAACCTGATGATTGCTCAAAAATGAGAATCTACATGTTGCCAATTACCAGGCAGCTCAATCATTGCTTAAAATAGGGAACTTGTTTGTTTCTATTAATAGTCGTGCCAGTTTTATCACCACTCAAAATGAGCAGCTACTCATAATCACACTCCTGATAGTATGTGACCAGTCTCGGGGTGACCACTACCCAGAATACAGGATGTACCTGTCACCTTTCAGCAGCATGAGTTAGTCCATCTATTTAGCAGTGTTCCCTCCCCATGTTTCCTGTTTTACCATTTGTTGTTTTTGATCTCTGCAGTGGCTGAGGCCTGATGAGAAGGTCTACAAACTTGTGCTCTATTTTATCATCATCATAAAAGCCTAATTCGGCCACATTATGGCCATAAAAGAGAATTCGAAACAGTTTAAAACAAACAATTTCACGATAAAACTTGTCGCTGAGTCAGCTATAATTTATATTTACACATTGTAGCAGCACTAATCATCACAAAAATATTTACAAGGAGGTCGGCAACAGCTCTGGTAAAGCGCGTACATATTAAATATGCAAGTATTAAGATAAAACGTACATAAAATTGGCTAATAGACCCGGCATTTCATAAAAGCACCAGCAAATACCTTTTACAAATTCTGTAGGTAGACAGCATAAAATGCCCTATTTAAGCTATGTTTTGTCTAAAGTTGCCATGCCTCCTACTTTGGTCATTAGTTGTGTGTGACCAAATGTGTGCAAATACTTTGCTCAGTTTTACAACTGCAGAAATGGAGTGTTTGATTGAAGAAAAAACTATAACGAACAATGGGCCTCATTTACGAGGATCTGACGCATCGACTCTGATGCATCAGAATGCTTGCGCTGCCCTGCGCTCCCCTAACAATGACATGGATGCGCTGTATTTACAATATAGAACTCCCTGGCTCACGTTTTCACAGATGCATAAGAAATTCTGACGCATCCGTAGCCTAAAGTCACGCATTGCTGGACTAGCATAAAAAAAATGATGTTGCTCCAGCAATGCCCAGGAGGCTCTCGAGTTAAAAAGTCCTGCATCAGTTAACACCTGCTCTGAGCAGCCATTAAAATTCTGACGCAGTGAAGTCTCAGAACGATGCAATCAAAATGTTGTAAAATTCACTGCCACAGTTCTGCTTGGCTTTTTATGTGGGAACTCCTACCTTGCATACATTATACCTGGCTTTACAAACTGGTGCAATGGTCCCATTGCACCAGTTTGCAAATGTGGCTCACTATATGGGACTGTTTAGCGCCACAGCTGCGTCAGAAGAAATGACGTAACAGTGGTGCTAGGAGCTTGTAATTAAGCCCCTATGTATCATGAGAAGTACATATTTGCATCAGAATATATTCCCAATGTATATAATGGATTACACCTTTTGTTAAGAAATAGCTATCAAGGTCTTATGTTCAGCTCATTAGTCATCCGAAGAAGCTGAAGGGTTGTCTTTGGTTCCTTTCAGTGCCAAAATGTATTTCCCTATTTTCCTGGTTGCAGTTTTGCCGGGTTACACACAATAATCCCATTTTGTGTTTGCTGTAACTGTCGATGACTGCAACACATTTCTCTTCATCTGTGTCCGGGCTTACTGGTTAAAGCCCTATCTGTTAAGATGTGGTTTTATAGATTACAATACATACTGCACAAATTACACACAGCCAATGAGAGACAGCTGTTCTTTGAAACTGTAGGTGCTGTCCAATCATTTATCCAATCATCAATCAGATTACCGCCTTTAACCGTACACGGGCATTGATTTATGACATCAGCATAGCAACAGTTGGAGACGTACATTTGTGACATCATTTCTCAAGACCTTATGGTGACAGCAGTGTTATAGACAGTTCAAGCTCACGTAAAGGGCAAGAGGCCAGTGCACGTTCTGCATTCTTGCTCCTATTCAGGGTCACAAAATGGAACCTGAATCAAAATGGATTCCACAGAAATACTTACTATAAAGGATCAAAGCAAAACACCGCACTTCCAGCCACACACCCTACACAGTGAAGCTTGCTACCCATTTAGGGAAGAACTTGAGCACCCTACATAGGGGTATTAAGTGCTATAGAACTCTTGCAATACAGTGCAGTGTATTTCTCTAGGGAAACCTCTTGCTGCTTGGGTCAAACTAATAGCCTTACATGTTACCTTGTAAGAATAAGAAATTTGTGTGACACCACTTGGCAGGATATCTCGCCTTGACTAATTCACAGCATATAGGATTGTTCTCTCTCACACTTATATCCTCGATTTTGGTCTTTCAGGTCATAAAATGTTGCTTTCATGCGCTTTCTAGAAAGGTTCACTCAATATCCCACAAATTTCTGTCCTCCTCAGTATGCACTAATGTAACTCTGTGTGCTCCACATATTATACTTAACCTTTTGAGCCACACAAATTATATATGCTTGAGATCTCTCATGCACATGACCACAAACACATTTGCTTTATAAATGGATGGCTCATGACAGTTAAGAAGTTTATGTGTGGGCATGCGTGTGTGTTCGTATTATGTAAGTGTGGGTCTCGGTGTGTATGTACCGGTGTCAGCATATGCATGTGTGGATCCTGGGTATGTGTTTGTGTGTGCCAAATCGTGATCACCTATGAAACAAGCATTGGCAAACCCAATAGATCTTGCCTTTGTGCCAGTAGTTTTTAGCCATGCCTCACAACATAATGGCTAAAGTTAAAAGAAAAAAAACAAAAGCCTTTGATGCGCCCGTCCATGTCACTTTGATGGTCCTCAACCCGCATGAGATGATTGGTGACTAAAAAGGAAATACAACAGACAAAATCATTTTTTGGTGAAGGGAGCCAATGCGATATGCAGTCTTGGGGGGGAACAGCGAAGCAATGCAGGAGAGGGTGTGCAGCGTCTGGGTAACACAGGAGTGGATACAAACTCAAAGGGGGGAGGGCGAGAGTAAAAGCAACACAGCAGTCAGGGGGAAGCAACACAGGAGCAGCAGTGGGGAGAAGACACGAGGAAGCAGAAGAGGTAGGAAGGTGAGAAGAGCAGTTGGAAAACTGAGGGAAGCAGGGAGTACAGGGAGGAAACTGCATGAGGCAGGCAGCTTGAAAACGTACACACTAATGGAGTGCTTCACACAAAGTAAAAAAGTAGTGCTTGAAAACCAAACCGTGGAATCTGAAATGGCAGTCAATCAGACTGTAAAGAAGCAGTGCTCCATGGGAGGGACAAACAGAAGATTGACATGCTGGGACACAAACAAGAAGTAGGCAAATAAAAGTGACATGGAGAGCCAACCAATAAAAAGTAATGGGCGGGCTCCACAATGTGTCTCGCAACTGGCAGGGCATGCGTTGCTTATGATGGAGCGTGATGAAAATCTAATAATTAACATGAGAAGCTTGCAATATGATGCTTAGCAAAATCGCATAGAAAATGTAAACGTTAACGTGTGTGTATGAAATGTGCCCACAGGAGTGGCCACCAACGTATACGATGATTAATGAAATTGACTAATAATGAATTATTAATGTACTAATGTATGATTTTGTATTAGTATTAGGAGTTATGTGTTAAAGTTTTGCTAATTAACCACTAAGCCTTAGTTAGCATAGTTGGGGCCTAGCTGTCCGGTTTCATATTAACTGCGTTTTTTAAAGTGCAATGTAATGTTTCTTGAAGGACGTGAAGCTTTACTTTTCCAGGAGTTAGAGATGTGTGTGTAACCGCAGTAAATTTTCTCATGAGAACCGGACTTGCTCAAGGAGACATTCTTGTGGAGCTCAACAGTGTTATTCGCAACAGGTACAAGGTAATTTAGACTAGGGAAGACAATGGGACTACTGACTTGAGTAACAAATGTCACTTATTCCTCACCTGACATTCTACCCGTTGGAGGCGTCAATCCCAGGAACCAATGAGCTGCGTGAGAACTGTCAAAAGTGGAAAGCTCTAATGGGGTGACCGTTGGACTATTTGATGGAGATAATGATGCACCAAAACTTGCCCAATTGGAAATTGGGGGACTGTACAACAATATAATCTTTTGACACCAGGAGAAATCAGCCATCTTATGCCATAGCCATTACGTGCCTTTACTATTGCCTAGACACTTTGCCACTCTGTCTTAAAGACTTTGCGGTTAAATTCTTCAAACCATCCGTGTTTTGCCTTGCCGATTCGTACTTTTCTCCTTATGAGGCAAGTGTCTCTTATTACCCGTCTTGCCGAACTTTGCTGTGTTCCTTCGCTGATGGCGAATCAACTGATGTCCTGAGGACGAAGACTGACTTGTATGCTGACCCATTACGGAGGGTAACTATATGATGATGAAATTGTAATTGTCTGTTTGCCTTTCCTTTCTAGGTACCAACTGCTACCTTTTGATAGATACCATAGTTAGATGTTTTCTAAATTTATGTTGCTAAATTGTTTTGCATGAAGCCCAACATGCTAATCCTGATTCGAGGTTAGTTAAGGAATTCACTAAACGGACGCAAATAGACAAATGACTGAATCTATGCTTTGTTGAATAATGCGCTAATGATACTCTGCTGAGAATAACCCATGTTGACGTCGTGCTTTGTTCTGTTTATGATTTTGCTTTGATGAAATCTTATTCGAGTTGTCATATTATAACAGTGTTGATGTGGTTTTTGATTTTGAGATTAATAAACTTGCTTGTAGCGTGTAATCAATAGGGAATAAATTATATAAATCTTACAAAATATTTTGTGGGTTTTCATGACTGAAAGGTCTTGGTGTGATTTGATTCTCACTTATGCCATTATACAAATTGAGTCAATTTGTTATAGTGAATATTGATAACATTATTGATCTATTGATTGCTATGTTGATTAATTGTCTCGTCCAAAGGTGTCTTCAATCAGGGTCAAAAGATTCATTGGCCTAAAACAAGTCCCAGACTAATTAATTATTTAAGACAGGACGCGTTAACACTCATTAGGTTCAACCTAAAAAAAAAAATATCTCACAGAGAGCATAGGAAAATAGACCTACGTGCCTTGACTGTGCAAGTGGAGCTGCTGACAAATAAGCGGGGTCCTGCTAATATGCCGTCTTGTGCTTGTGTCAATGCAGGCTCTAGGCACCTAGCATGCAAAACAGCAACTAGAAATATGCCAGTAGTGATATGATGAAGACAAATCTATGGATCCACCTACTTCGAAGCCAGGCAAAGGCCTCTGCATTCCCCCTTGCCTGACTTAGAGTGGCCAGACACCTCGGACTGTACCATTGCTGAAGTAGGACTCTGCGTTCTTCCCTCCCCTTTCTGAGAGCAGCCTGACACCAAGGATCATACCATTGTCATAGGAGGCCCTGAAACCATTTGCGGTGATGGAGCCGTCCGTCACAAACTCCAGCAGCATCTCTTTTCCGGTAGAGGTGAAGGGCGGGAGCTGTCTGGTCCCACACGCTTTGCGGAGTAAGACTGGGGATGCCTTGTTATTGCCATCATAAATAGTAAGGTAGTCTGAAGAGCAGTTTGGGGAAGACTGGAGATCAAAGGCATCAAACTGCAGGAAAACCTGAAAATGAAGTTTTTAAAATCAGAAGGGCAACCTCCTTACTGCTTGGCTTCCGTTGATCATATAACACTGGAAAAGTAATTTTTATATAGCTTGATTTGTTCAAGTAATACACAGATTCTTTTTTGATAAAGTCTGTCCATGTACCCCCTTTATCTCCTTACCGTAACTTCTCAGACCCTCCCTGGACTCTGAGAACACAAAATACTGTAGCCAAGGTGCCTTACATTCCACTTTGTCAATCAATCATCCAGTCTTGCAAACATATTTAGACCTAGAAGTCAGTGTGCAAAAATACAAAACCAGTTTATTCTTCATTTTTCCTCTAAAGTGAACAAGGGTGCTACCAACTGCATTCTACTTCATGGCATCAGCCAGTGTTCAACCAGCATTTCAACTACATTAATTGGCTTTATCAAGGTCATGTGACAGCTATCTCACATAATCTCATGTGGTTTAAATAAAACACTTACTTAATAATTGATCTAACAGAAGCCCTTTCTCCAAAACTTAAATTTAGCTTGTCTATTTCAAGTATAAAACAAGTACATAAATGGGAACTTGAGACAATATCCCACAATTTTCAATAATACCCATAACTCCATAAGGTTTAAAGGCAAATAAGCTAAGTACAACACTATACGTTTGTGTAACTATGTACAGGGTATACAGATTATAATTAGAATTATAGTAAAACATGTTTTAATATATTTGGAGCATGTTCAAATTATAGCTGTGCATCTACTAGGTAGTCATGAATGTCATCCAGTGATCCAAATAAAAGTATGGTGACAGAGACCCGCTTCACATCAGAAGACAGACTTTCATCTAAATTTAAGGCTTTGGGCTTGTGGTCCCAAAACTTAGTATGGTCTTCAGTGCACGTAATTTTAACTGCTTGTCACTACAGCCTACATTACTCTTTCGGGAGCAAATCCCCATGCATTTAAGTTAAGGGAGTTCACTGTTACCTATACTATCCTCAGCTGGAACATTATTTGACCAAATACTTAAGGTTTTTGTTGGATCCTGTGGTAACATTTTTAATTATCATGAAGTGCCATGATGAAAGTTCCAGTCGATTCCAGTTGTGTCTTGGAACTGACAACCCTCTGGTATCATGGTTGTGAAATATTGTGCCAAATACAGTTGGCCAATCATGAGTAGTGGGGAGATTTAGACTTTGACAGGCCACTTGCCACTCCTCTGGGTCAGAAGAGGCCTGCCATAGTTCGAGATCTCCACATATCTGATGGTAATCTCTATATCTATATTGCACCTGCAGGTGCCTGAATTCACTGTATACTGCCTGCTACAACCTGCACAAGTTTGCAAATATCAACCTGATATTGAATTGTACACTGCTGAAGTTCTCAGACCTGCATCGGTCTTGCATGCCCATTGCAGCTGGGCTTTCTGGAGATCTATGTTGGTGAAAGATCTTGTTGGTGCTCAGGAAGTTCTTGTGGGCTTTTTGGAAGTCTATGTTGATTATAGCCATGTGGGCTTTCTGGAGGTCCATGTTGTGATAGTTTTGGTGGGTTTTCTGTTGGATTTAAGGAGATTTAGGTTGATAGTTCTTAGAGACCTTCCGAAGCCTACTTTGGAAACAGCCCTGTGGGGTTTTTGGAGGTCACTGTCGGTGGTATTTCTAGTGGAAATTCTGGAGGTCTTGTGCGTTTGTACAGATATCTATTAGTAATAATTCTGATGTTTTTTACTGGAAGTATATGTTGGTGAGAGACCTGTGGGATTTTTGGAGGTCTATGTTGGTGATAGTTCTCGTGAGATTTCCGAGGATCTAAGCTGGCAATAGATCTTGTGTGTTTCATGGGTCCATCAAGGATCTTTTTTAAGCCCTACTCTTTTTAACGTTTATGTCACCCCTCTGATTAAATTGATCTATTTCTGTGGATTCTCGGGTTATATCTTACGCCAGTGACACTCAGATAGTGTCGCTCTCATCTAAGATTGAAAAGGTGGCCAGACAGCTTAACAACTGCATGAGTAACATTGTCAGTCAGCTGCAAAAAAGAAATCTTTAAATTAATCCTGAAAAAACCTAGGTACTCTTATTTGGCAGTGACACCTCCTTTCGGAATAGTGCCTGGTAGCCTTTCAATCTCGGTGCCCTTCCTCTACCAGTCCAAAGAGCCTTTTTGACGAAAAACTGTGCTTCACTGACCATATTAATCAGGTTACATCTTCATGTTTTTTCATGAATTTTGAGAATTTTGTGAAAAATCTTTCCTTTTATTCATACAGAGCTTCAGAAAACAGTTATTGTGGCCCTAGTCATTTTAAGACGAGAATATTGTGATGCTCTGTATATGAGTTCCCCACAGCGCCTACTAACAAAACTTCAAACCCTTCAAAATGCGGCAGTTCAGGTTCTGAGGATACTCCCTGATCTCTGCCCTATGCTGGGCCCATAAAGCTCTTCACAAGGTTGGTGCAGGCTGTTTTGAAAAAAAAAGCACAATGAGGAGGTAGGCACTTTTCCCAGTCGTCTTGAAAATGGTGGAGGTCACTTTCTAGCCATCTTAGAGTCCAGCCAGTCCTAGTACAATTCAGGAAGCAGTTGAAAACCTGACTTGTTTCTTCCTCAGCTAAAAGGTCCCCTTTTTTCTTGAGAGGGTTCTGCCTGGAAGCTAGTGCCAAGATGCCGACAGGCAACCTCATACTTACTTACTTACTAGGTTTGTGATAGTCCTTGTCTTGAGGCCTTTCTGGAGGTCTCAAATCACATATAAAATATGATATGGGGAACTATGTTTGTGAAGGTTCCTGTGGCTGCCTGCAGATATTTGTTGGTGAGATTCTGATGGGCTTTCTTGAGATATATGTAGGCCTGTTACCACTGAAGATAAGCGCTCTAGGACTGGCATTGTTCTCCCCCCCCGTGCTCTTGAAAGAGAATTTATTTAAACAATGCCCTTCCCACCTATCATACTGACAAGTCACAAGCCAGCAGACTTTATAAAATTACATGTGATGATTGCTTTACTTTCTTTTGAGTTTTTTTGTTTTAACAAGCCCAAGGTCTTAACAAAATCATTTGATGCGCCCAGAAGGTCTTACCTTATACACTGGGACTCTGATGAGGTACATGCATTTGGCGTTGTTTGGATACGAAGAAGGTTTGTTGGTGGACATCACTGTGCCCCTCTGGGTAGTGAGCAGAGTGCTGTAGATACCTGAAAGCAATAAGTCGGGACATTTAATCATTGTCTGTGTCTCCCATCAGTAGCGCTTTACAGCTTTGCTCCAGATGATAATGGATCAAACCCACCCTGCCACACCCAGAGCAGCTTGGTTCAGCTGGCAGCTGTTTCAATGTGTACTCTATTTAAATTACATTTTTGGGATTCTACCATACTAAATATTATTATGTTGAAGGGAAACAATTAAAGTAAATGATAATTAATGTTATGGAACCCACAGCAGTGCACAATAATCATTAATAAAACACTATCAAATGAGGTAACGTCAAAGTTGAATATGCTGTCTCCTCCTATTAACTTTTACTCCCAAAAACAGGTTACAAGAGTGAACCTGCATTTACAGAAAAGTGGGTTTAGTATTTATTTTATTAAGGATGTGTTTGCTCAAACTTTGATCCAGCTGTTGGAAAAGACAGCAGCGTCACCGGAAGTCACATCTGAGGAAGTGACATCAAGATGGGAGTGTCTTTTTAGGGACGATGAAGAATCTGGACAGCTATATCCCAAACATGACTGGGTGTATCTGGGTTTTTGTCTGAGCAGCAGTTACTACCTCACCTGCTGGGGTGTGTTTTTGGATTACAACAGCCTCTCTAAGATGGCGACCATGCTCCTCTTCCCCTTCTAATGAGACGCATGTTCTTCCCCTCCTAATACCCTCTTTTCCAGAGAGAAGTGATTCTCTTTTGAGAGGGCTTCGATTCCTATGACTACAACAAGGACATCTCTGCTGAGACTTGTCATGCTGCATGGAGTGTCACTTTCCAGGCATGTACTGCAGTGGGTGAGAGTCGATTGTCCCATGGGAAATTACATCATTTTGGGCATTAACGAGGAGAGACAAGGGCTGCTGTATGAAGCATTAACCCCCACTTGGAGAAGCATCTGGATACTTTCATATCCTTAGTAGAGTTCTTGGGGCAGGAGGAAAGAGTGTATGGCTGTCACCAAAGTTATCCCGGGGCTTCCCTGTATATCCAACCGTCAACAACTCGCATGTTTCCTCAGAGACACCTACATTTTTTCCTAAAAGAGCTTGGCAAAATATCCTCAAGGTAGATTAAATATGATGTTTCCTTCCTAGACATACGCTGAAGTAAGACTTTCAGAATAGTTTATCTTCCCATTCTTGCAGAGAGTTATAGAAACAAATGAAAGAAGGATGTCAGCAAACTCAGCCCCAGACACATCTGCATTATTTCATTGGCCTTCACCTGCCTCTCTAGTTTCATGGATTGCCCTCCATCGCCCAGTGGAGTGGACGAGATCTGAACGACAAATATCGAGACTGTGCATACATAGCCGACCGAGGTGGAAATGGTCTCTTCACTCGGTAGAGGGGCTTGGGTGGTTTTGCTTTGAAAGTGCCATTAGCAGGCAACATTTTGGCACACCACCTCAATGAGTACATAGAACGTTAATTTAAATCTATGTCTCTGGGCGACCCTTGTCCCGCGAGGACCCTAAAGTTAGCTCCTAGCATCGCTCCCTACCTGTGCTGTTTGATTATTATAGCCTTCAAGTCAACGTTGATCCTTAGGGAATGTAAGAACATTTTGCTATCCCTCCATCAAAGATACCACCAGTAGATACCTCAACTCCACTACAGATAGATCTCACTGCTGCCTTTCAATGTGATGGTCAGGGAAAGGTACAGCCCAACATCTGTTTTTCATTTTAGAGAATGACCTGTTAGGTTCCGCTCAAGATGGGTTTTGGCGCACCACGGCATGGAAGTTGCATGTGGACCAATCCATGATATTGGATCAAGGTGGCATTGCTTCCCCCTGCACTCTTGATCACTCTGCTGCCTCAGCCAGACAGTGTAGATGGGATAGACATCTGTGGGGCACCATTAACCTGGATCTCCTTAGCAAATCACTAAAGGTGGATATGTCCAACTCTTGTTCCTCTTCTAAACAGTTCACCAGTGATGTGCCTACCCACCTTAATCCCGGTTTAATCTTTATGTTTCCTCTCTGGCCGGATTTCTCCATTCATTTAATCTGGCTTCAATATGTTATGTGGATCACACCCAGCAGATTGTGAAGTCGCATGGGAATTCAGACCACCTGTGGCTAGTAGAAATTTCCATAGTCGACTCACACTTGTTTTAAATTTGGATGGCTCGTAACTGTCTGAAATTCATTCTCATGGCCTGATTAGCTTAGGACATTGTCTTACTCCATGGAGAACTACAAAGATGTGGGGGTTTACTTTGATGACAAGATAACCTTTAAAACAAGACCATTACGGTCTCATCCTCCTTCTTTCATCTAGAATTTCTGATAAGGTTTTCCCATTTCTTTATGAGAGCTCTCACTTCTACTTCCTAGAAGTGTGGTTGTGTCTCTTCTGGATCACACCAACATCCCGTACTTAGGACTTCCCCAGAATACAACCCACCCTCTCCAACTGATCCCAAAATACAAATAGCACTTCTTTTGAGTAAGTGGCTACGGGCAGTGGTTCCCAACCTGTGGTCCAGGGACCCTAGGGGGTCCGTGAACCCTCCTCAGGGGGTGCGCGACTTCTTAGAAAATTAAAAATTATTAACAGATTAGGTCCCCAGCTTTCAGTAATGACTCAGTGGGAGGTCCCCAGATTCCAATAATGATTCAGTGGGGGTCCCCGGGTTCCAGTAAGGATAAAATGGGGGTCCACAGAAGTCAAAGTTTGGGAACCACTGGCTTAGGGTATCGCCAATCTCTGGACAACTACGGAACTTGCAATGGTTTGCCCACTAGCAAACATACCATTTTTAGGACTATTTGTATTTATCTGAAATCTCTTCATAACAAAGCCCTTTTCTTCATAGTCAGATTTTCAGATGGTACACTCCCTCCTGCTCTCCTCGCTCTTCGACAGTTCATCTTTGTGATGTTCTGATTATTTAATAACAATGCCAGGGACGTAGCTATCAATGATGCAGTGGGGCCTAATGGCCAGAGGGCATCACTAGATCTGGACTATATTGTTGTAATTTACTGTGTAAAAAGTGGTCAGGGACCACATTTCCTTGTTTGCACAAGGACCCATGACACTCCTACTACACTGTTGGCCAGCGTGCACTTATCATTGCTTACCAAGTGGATAATATATGGAATTCTGTTCCTGTTGCTCTCCATAGAGCAAGTGATTGTATGTTCTTTAGGAAAAAGTTTAAGATTTGGCTATTTACAATTTATATGGACATAAGGCATCTGAGTTCTGATTTCAGGTTTCCTGTGCCAGGGGCCCTCACTAGCATCAAAATAAAAAGTAAACAAATAGAAAGTGGCACAAGTCCCGGGACATAGAGTCATGAAAACAACAGTGGTAGTAGAGGTACTCTCACTCACCCTTTATCCCACAATGACATTCCAGGGCTGACCCCTGGTCTCAATTTTTGCCCATCCACAGCCTCTATCTAGCTAAATGGTCAGCTATAAATGGCTAGAAAATTGTCCCACACATAAGGTGTTTGGCACTCTTATAGTGGACATCAAGAAAGACAAGCCAAAACATAGTAGAGTAATTCCTTGTCAAAAAAGCCATGTTTTTTGTTAATTTGAAAAAGCAGATAATCTTTTTTGAGCAGGGTTAAGGAATTCTGAAAATTGTAACTGTGCACTATGACGGATCTAACTGTCCACCTGTCTAAATGCAGGGATTATAAAAACTGTTTGGGAGGGAAGATTCAGATAGAACACCTGAGCTAAAAGGACATGTAAGATAAGGTGTGTGAAATATGGTGCTTGGAAGCAGATTTAGCTTTGGCTGCCATTGGCTAAAACCTATGGGGGCCGATCTTAGTCCCTGCCACAAATGTTTGAAATTTCTGCAGTCTTGATAGCTATTTCGAGAGAAGAACTTTAGAGATGAGACTACAATCTAGAATCTCCCTTCATTATTAGACAAGAAGAGATTGGATTTTGTGTTATTGAATTTTCCCTTGTGATTAGGTTCTATGATATAATTGGGCAGTACGTTGTGACTTGATTGTATGCTGTGATAATGTTCTACCTTGTGATTAGATCATAATATGTGGTTGAGTTCCATATTGTGAATGGTTGTAACTAATGCATCATGTTGTGTCTTGTGGTTGTTTTTTTGTGTGTTTGGATGCTGTCTTGTGACTGATTTTATTATGTGCTTAGGTTCTGTCTTGTGACTAGGCCCTTCTTTGTGGTTGAGTTGTGGTTTTTTGTGAATGAGCACTCTCTTGGGATTTTACCATGTGCTTCGGTTCTATCTTGTGATTAAGTACTATTTTGTGGTTGAGCTGTAGATTGTGAATGGGCACTTTCTTGTGATTGATTTTATCATGTGATTGGTTTATGTCTTGTGATTAGGTCATTTGTTGTGGTTGAGTTCTATATTGTGTCTGTGCGTCTTGTGATTTTATCATGTGCTTGGGTTCTGTCTTGTGATTAGGTCCTATTTTGTGGCTGAATTGTACACTGTGAATGGGAGCTCTCTTTGATTTAACATATGATTGGGCTCTGTCTTGTGATTAGGTCCTATTTTGTGAATGGGCACTCTCTTGTGATTGATTTTTTTATGTACTTGGGTTATGTCTTGCGATTAGGTATTTTTTTGTGGTTGAGTTCTAGATTGCGAATGGGCGCTTTCTTGTGATTTTATCATGTGCTTGGGTTCTTTCTTGTGATTAGTTCCTTTTTTGTGGTTGAGTTCCATCTCTTGTGATTGATTTATCATATGGTTGGGCTCTGCCTTGTGATTGTTCTTTTTTGTGTGCTTGGGTTCTGTCTTGTGATTGCTTTTGCCATGTGCTTGGGTACTGTCTTTTGATTAGGTTTTAATTGATGGTTGAGTTGCAAATTGTGAAAGGGTGCTCTCTTGTGATTGAGATTATCATGTGCCTGTGTTCTGTCTTGTGATTAGGTCCTATTTGGTGGTTGAGTTGTATATTGTTAATGGGTGCTCTTTTGTGATTGATCTTATCATGTGGTTGGATATTTATGCTGTGACTAATTAGATGCTGAAGATTGTAGTGTTCACTGCATTGCTACACATTCTGTCAGAGACTCTACAGGCTCCTACTTCAGCCAACAATATTTCCTCTTTTAATTCCAACTGTGTTCTTCATTAAGAGACATAATAAGATTATGTGCTGGTGTTCAGGATATGATGGAAGTTGATGGCTTCAGCTACCTCTTGATTTACTAATGGTAATAAAGATGGCTTGGTGAAAGCAATAATATAAACTGTTCACAGCGAATAGCAGGACATGTGAAGGAGCGGGATGGGACACCAAAAGTGAAAAGTACAGAGGATGGTTGCCAGAGTTTTCTGAGCATTAGGCAAAATTACAGTATACTATTTGGGCGCTACATTACTTTTAGTGACCGTTATTTTCAGGCCATTTGGTGCAAATTCCTCTACTTTTGTGGTGGACAATCTTGTGGAGCCTACCCTGGAAAGGAGAATTTTGGAATCATATAATCTGAAAAATGTTAGAGTTGTACAGGAAGATGACTGAAAGAATGATAAAAACTCCTCTGTTAACTCACAATATTTGTGAACAGATACATTCCTTACCACACTGGTACAGGGTGTTAATTTTAGCAATGTCCAGGTTGCTCAGTCCATCTCTTTGTCCTATAGGCGTGTTAGGATTTGGCTTGGGGACAATGGTTGGTCCATTATTGCCACTGAAAGCATACCTGGTGAGATAAACATATTGTAAGAGAAACACCTCATGCATTGTAGACCAAAAGTTCAAAGAAGCATATAAAGTTTTGCTTACCAGATATCATCCAAACAACAGACTAGCTGGTAAAAGTCATACACCAACCAAATTAGTCAGATTGGTAATTCATCTAAAGAGCTCTTTAAAGTCTTTTTTCATTAATTCTCAGGCTTGTTATCAGTCAATTCAGATCTCGCAGGAATTATGTGACTCTCTTGCAGATTTTTTGAGGCCAAAATCAAGATAGTTTACCAGAATATTACCAGCCCCCTGGACCAGGCAAATAAAAAGATTACCTTTAACTCTCCCCCACCTGATGGTGGATTTAGCCTGGAAACATCTGATGCTTTCACACTTGAGCAAATAAAAGAGCTCTAGAAAAAGCTATATCCTAGGCCCCTTCGGATCCATGCCCACCAAAGATCTCAGTGCTACTCTTTAGTCAGACTGCTATCACAATCAGATCACTGTTCAATCTATCTATAGACACAGGAAAAATTCCCCAGACCTGGAAATCCAAGCAGGTTATGCCTGTTAAAAAAAGGCTAATGTTGCCTCTAAAATTACCTCAAGCTATCGGCCCATTTTCCTGCTTCTATTACTAGGCAAGCTGCTGGAAGGTCTAATAAATAAACAGCTATTAGCCTACCTTGAATACAACAAGATACCGGATCCATCACAATCTGGGGTTAGATCGGCACATAGCACTGAGACAGACTTGGTAGCTGTTACAAACTCCATAAGACACTCTCTGGATGTCAACACTTCATCTATGCTTGTGCCTTTAGTCTTGTCCGCAGCGTTCAACACTGTGTTCCTTATCACGCTGCTTCAAAGGTTGTAATAGATCTATGGGACAGCCTTACAGCTGTTCCAAGACTTTATTGAAAAAGTATCTCAGACCATCTCTTTGGGGGCTTTTAACCCCTTCGCTGCCAGGCATTTTCCCCCTCCTGTGCCAGGCCTTTTTTTGGCTATTTGGGGCAGTTCGCGCTTAGGCCCTCATAACCTTTTGTCCATATAAGCTAGCTAAGCCAAATTTGTGTCCTTTTTTTCCAACATCCTAGGGATTCTATAGGTACCCAGACTTTGTGGGTTCCCCTGAAGGAGGCCAAGAAATTAGCCAAAATACAGTGAAAATGTTGTTTTTTTCAAAAAAATTGGAAAAAGTGGCTGCAGAAGAAGGCTTGTGGTTTTTCCCTGAAAATGGCATCAACAAAGGGTTTGCGGTGCTAAAATCACCAGCTTTCCAGCTTTCAGGAACAGGCAGACTTGAATCAGAAAACCCAATTTTTCAACACAAATTTGGCATTTTACTGGGACATACCCCATTTTTACGATTTTTTTTGCTTTCAGCCTCCTTCCACTCAGTGACAGAAATGGGTGTGAAACCAATGCTGGATCCCAGAAACCTCAACATTTCTGAAAAGTAGTTGAAATTCTGAATTCAGCAAGGGGTAATTTGTGTAGATCCTACAAGGGTTTCCTACAGAAAATAACAACTGGAAAAAAAAAAATGAAATTGGGGTGAAAAAAACCAGCAATTTTTCTCTACGTTTTACTCTGTAACTTTTTCTTGCAATGTCAGATGTTTGAAAGCAATATACCTTTACGTCTGCTGGACTCTTCTGGTTGCGGGGATATATAGGGCTTGTATGTTCATCAAGAACCCTAGGTACCCAGAGCCAATAAATGCGCTGCACCCTGCAGTGGGTTTTCATTCTATACCTGGTATACAGCAATTCATTTGCTGAAATATAAAGAGTGAAAAATAGCTATCAAGAAAACCTTTGTATTTCCAAAATGGGCACAAGATAAGGTGTTGAGGAGCAGTGGTTATTTGCACATCTCTGAATTCCGAGGTGACCATACTAGCATGTGAATTACAGGGCATTTCTCAAAAAGACGTCTTTTTTACACATTCTCTTATATTTGGAAGGAACAAATTTAGAGAAAGACAATGGGCAAAAACACTTGTTTTGCTATTCTATGTTCCCCCAAGTCTCCCGATAAAAATGATACCTCACTTGTGTGGGTAGGCCTAGCGCCCGTGACAGGAAATGCCCCAAAACACAACGTGGACACATCACATTTTTTGACAGAAAACAGAAGTGTTTTTTGCAAAGTGCCTACCTGTAGATTTGGCCTCTAGCTCAGCCGGTACCTAGGGAAACCTACCAAACCTGTGCATTTTTAAAAACTAGAGACCTAGGGGAATCCAAGATGGGGTGACTTGTGGGGCTCTGACCAGGTTCTGTTACCCAGAATCCTTTGCAAACCTCAAAATTTGGCTAAAAAAACACGTTTTCCTCATATTTCGGTGACAGAAAGTTCTGGAATCTGAGAGGAGCCACAAATTTCCTTCCACCCAGCGTTCCCCCAAGTCTCCCGATAAAAATGGTAACTCACTTGTGTGGGTAGGCCTAGCGCCCACGAAAGGAAATGGCCCAAAACACAACGTGGACACATAACATTTTTTCACAGAAAAAAAGAGGTGTTTTTTGCATAGTGCCTACCTGTGGATTTTGGCCTCTAGCTCAGCCGGCCCCAGGGGGGCAGAAATGGGCTAAAACAAATTTGCCCCCCTACCCTCTCAACTCCCCCCCCGGGAGCGAACCTTGCCTACGGGGTCGCTCCCTCTGTGTGACATTGGCGCAAAAAAAAAATCCCCGGTGGTGCCTAGTGGTTTCTGCTCCCTTGGGGGCAGATTGACCTAAAATCGGCCGATCTAAATGGTCTAAATACAATTTGCCCCCCCACGGGAGTGATCCTTGTCTAATGGGTCGCTCCCCATCTCTAAAAAAACAAACAAACAAAAAAAAAACACAAACATTTTTTTTGCCCTGGTGCCTAGAGGTTTCTGTCCCCCCGGCAGATCGGCCTAATAACAATAGGCGAAATAAATTTGCCCCCCCACCCCTCCTCCGGGAACGACCCTTGGCTAAGGGGTCGCTCCCCCTGCGTGACATTGGCGCAAAAAACTAAAATCCCCGGTGCCTAGTGGTGTCTGCCCCCTTTGGGGCAGATTGTCATAGCAAAAATTGGCCTCAATACAATTTTCCCCTCCAGGGGTGCGACCCTTGCCCAAGGGGTAGCTCCCCATCTGTAAAACAAAAAAAATAAATCCCTGGTGCCTAGTGGTTTCTGCCCCCTTTGGGGGCAGATCGCCCTAATTAAAATAGGCTGATCTGCCCCCAGGAGGGCAGAAATGGTCTAAAATAAATTTGCCCCCCAGGGGAGGGACCCTTGCCTAAGGGATCGCTCCCTTTGCGTGAAATTCACGTAAAAAAAAAACTCCCTGGTGTCAAGTGGTTTCTGTCCCCCTTGGGGGCAGATTGGCCTCATAAAAATAGGCCAATCTGCCCCCAAGGGGGGTAGAAATGGCCTAAATATAATTTGCCCCCTAGGGGAGCGACCCTTGCCTAAGGGGTCGCTCCCCACCTCCAAAAAAACAAAACAAAACAAAAACAATAAAATTTATCCCTGGTGCCTAGAGGTTTCTGCCCCCCCTGGGAGCGACCCTTGCCCAAGGGGTCGCTCCCTTATGCCAATAACAAAATCCCTGGTGTCCAGTGGGCGTTTCAAAAGCCGGATTGCTTTGCAATCCGGCTTTTGAAACGCTCAGAGAGACTTCAAAGGGAAGGAAATTCCTTTCCTTCCCTTTGAAGCCTCTCTGGGCCTCCCCCACGTGATCGAAAGAGAAATGCTTTCACAGGGGGGGTGGCGGGGTGGAAGGGGAAGGGCTTCCATATCACCTTGTCCAAGGCACCGTAGCGGTTAAATCTCGTACCATGTTGATTGATAAGGTGGTCCCTCAGGGCTCATGTTTGCCCTACCCTATTTAACACATATGTAATTCCCCTTGCCAAGATCGTCAAATCCTTTGGATTTGAAATTCTGTTGTACGCTGATGACACTCAGCTGGTCATTTCCTTTGACAAATAGTCGAGCAAGGTTAAATAACGTTTCTCAAATTAGACTAAAGCAATATCAGATTGGGGGCCACATTTACAAGAAACTGACACATCTGCCCCTATGCGTCAGACTTTTTGCACTGCCCAATGTTTCCCTAATGACGCCAGGGATGCACTGTTTTACTATACAGCGCTCCATGGCGCACGTTTTTACATATGCGTCAGAAGTTCTGACACATCTGTGGCACTATACTGACGCATTGCTAGTCTAGCGTAAAATAAAGATGCTACTCCAGCAGTGCCAGGAAGGCTCCCATTGAGAAAACCGCTGCATCAGTTTAATGCCTACTCTGAACAGGCATTAAATGTTTAACGCAGTGAAGTCGCAGAATGATGCAGTGAAATGTTGTAAATTTCACTGCATCAGTTCTGCATGGCGTTTCTTGTGGGAACGTCTACACTGAATACATTAATGTGACACAAGGGTTTACAAAATGACACATTGGGCCCAATAGATCAGTTTGTAAATCTAGAGCAGTGTAAAGCACTACATAGCGCCACTGCTGTTTCAAAATTTTTTTTACAACGGTGGTGCAACAGCCTTGCAAATGAGGCCCTTGATGTCAAGTAACTGCCTACAGCTGAATACAGAAAAGACAGAGATCATGCTTTTTGGTAAAGCCCACCAGCTCGGGTTCCCTGACTAGTGGCCTTCAGAGTTGGGTAGTGCCCCTATTCCCACACAGGTGGTCAAGCATCTTGGTGTCAGACTGGATCAAGCATTAACAATGAAAGAGCAGGTTCTATCTACTATGGGCACCTGCTTCCATATGATGCACCTGCTGAGAAAAGCACTTGCTTTTCTCATACTTTCGGCTAGAAAAACCTTGGTGGAGGCACTCATTATTAGCTATTGCAATGCATTATTATCTTCAGCCAATGAGATATTACTGTCCAATTTACAAGTCGTTCAAAATACTGCAGCACATCCCATTTGCAATCTCCCCTCGGGCTCTGCTTCCACTCGTCCTCCTCTGCTTTCAACATCTGAAAGCTGACTCTGACAACCGGTGGAATGCTGGCCTTCCCAATAAGGGCATCACACCACTCTCCCTATTTAGGGTCCTTCTTTTCTGTCTGTGATAAACCGAAAAAGGACAAATAAAATACAAACAATGACTCCCTTGATGTGGGGAGTTATTCATAATTTGTCTACAAAAAAATCCCCCACTTTGTGAGTTTGTTTCTCAAAAGCAAACACATTGCCATCAAATTGACGGCAGCCTCCACCAACCATTTTGCTCTTTCATGTACCTCCATGACGGCTGTGTCTCTGAGGAACAGAGATCACAGAGGCAGGGTTGATCTCTAAATATATGGGGGGTTTCTGTCCATCAGGGTTGCAGATGTAATGTTCTGTGCCACCCTGAAGAATAGAGTACTTACTCCCATACCTTACATCAGGCCCTAAACTCTGAGTTATTCTTTATGGACAAGCTACCATGCATCTACCGTGCCCTGAGCATTACTTAATCACCTCTGTACCATCCATGTCCCAATGTATTGAAACTGACTCTTCCTTCAATTTTAGAACCTTGCTCCTGCATGCTGAAGCCGTTCATCAATGATGTATCCCTCCACAATCTTTCTTTCTTATTGAGGTCCCACATATGTTCCAGCTAACATGCATAATTCAGGCACCACCTTGCCAATTTTCTTGACGTTTGTACATCTCATTTTAAAGACTGTCAGATGCAGCCCGGGCATCCTTTCTTCCAACCTTCTCCACCTAAGAAATTTCCATGATTGGATCACACTAATTCATTCAAGAGTCCATCTCTGGTCAAAGCCCAATCTACAGCACTTCTCAGCCCACTGTATTTTTACCTTTTTTTGGTCATGTCGTCCTAACACTGTACTCACCAGCTGATCCTCTAACTCCCTCTGATCAACAAAATATAAATAAATAAAGAAAAAAAAACTCTTACCTTTGTTCCAGAGACGTGGTTGCGTCTCCTCCGCCCTTTTCCCGGCAGCACACATGCTTCCAGCTAATCACGACGTCGCTGCCACCAGCATGACAGCAGCATCGTGGTTGGTGTGGGAACCTGTGCACTTTATCCACCCCGCTGTTCAATACAGCCGGGTGGAGAAATGCAAAGTGTGCATGTCTGTTTGGCAGACTCAACATAGCCGGTCCAGCATACATGCACACTTATTGTGCACTCCACTCCTCCCTCCAGTCCTCCTCTGGCCCCTTCCAGCCCAGACCTCAACTAAACCAGCTCCCAGGAAAAATAAAAATTATAATAACGCTTCATTGTTATCATTTTATTTTTCCTTCCCCTTCTGCTTAAAAGCAGCTGGGTGACACTTCTCCACCTTGGAGGAAGAGCCGCCTATGTCCTTTTCGTCTCTAACCATGATCTCCCACCTCTGTTCTAAGTATGAACTCTGACCGCGCCTTCAGCCGTTTCTTTGTTTTAATCTGTTTTTAAAGTGGACGATTCCCCTCATTAACCTCCATTGTCATGTTACCCTATGAGTTTTATCTTCTCTCTTCCTTCTGGTGCCTTCCGCCTACCTCCCTTCTCCAATCATGGGCTGCTCATGCTGTGCTCACCATGATCAGTGATGGAGCCAACATACTCCCTTGCACTCCCCATTCATGGTGATTCCATCTCTGAGATGACAGTAACCACCAACCCACTGATCACCATGCCTCCCTTCTCCAATCGTTGGCTGTAGGGTGTCTGATGGTCATAATCATTGATGGAGCCATCATAACCCCTTTCCCTTGCCTTCCATGGTGCTTCCACTTTTAAGTCAATAATAAACACAGACCAAAGTGTTATCCTATCACCTGGCCCCACACATCAAGAGAAAAACAACTAAAAAACCGGCCAGTTAAACACCTTAGACTTACATTGAATAGTGCATGATGGAAGAGTAGTCATATTGCAGATCAAGGTTATTGGAGTTCTCTTTGTTAAAGTTAGGCAGATATTCTGTAAAAACAAACACACAATAAAGAGTATGTCAGAAAATCACTATGACCAAAGGGAGTCACTCACAAAACAAACAACTATATGAGCCACAGATGGGTAGCTTTACTTGGTCCCTTATCTGGAGGTTGTATTGACAGGGACAACAATAGCTGCTTTCCAACGCTGGAATGACCTGCTTCCTCATTTAGAAAGATAGTTAAGCACAAGGAATGTTGCTCTCATAAGACCCACTTGAGGATGAATGGTGCAGTTGCTGATTCCTGGAGATCCTTTCTCAATCATATGAGAGTGGGACATCTCATGTGGTGCTGGTGCTTTCACTGGGACTGTGTCCTTCTCACTGGTACCTGTTTGTTCTTAGTTGGATGGTGCCGGTTCTTCTCACTGGCTGACCAGTTTATTTAGTGGTCAGTACTTGCACAACTAGCCAGGGTTACAAGTTTTTAAAATAGAAATACACTTGCACACTCACTGGGACTCTAGTACTTTTATTTGGACAGTAGCGGAGCTTCTCACCGGGATATCCGTGTTCCTAAGCAGGTAGCATCAATGCTTCTCCACAGGAGTCCAATGCATTCAAAGGGAGAGTACCAGCCCTTGCATAGAGACTTCAGTGTGTTGGAAGGGACAGTCAGTACCAGCACTTCACAGAATACCACCTTGCTTTTAAATGGGAAGGTACTTGACTTGTCACTCGACTCCAGTGCTTTAATGGGCCCGACTTCCTTGGAACACAGTACTTTAGTGGACAGCTTTAGCACTTCTTCCTTGACCTCAGTGCCTCCATGCACAGTATCAGTCCTCTGTGCTTCAATGGAACATTTCAGCACTTCTTCCCTTAGAACTCAGTGCTTCGATGTACAGTCTCAGCACTTCGTCCTTGGACCTCCCTGCTTCAGATGAAAGTTTTAGCACTTCTTCCTTGGAACTCAGAGGCATATTTATACTTGTTTTGCGCTAAACTTGTGTAATTTTTTTAACACAAATTCGGTGCAAAACTAACCCCATATTTATACTTTGGCGCTAGACCCACCTAGCTCCAAAGTTATAGAGGTAAAGTCATTTTTTGGACGGGGAAACCTACCTTGCGTCACTGTAGGTGTACCCGTGCAAAAAATGACTCTATGGCCTTACCGCCATATTAATCCCCCGTGCTAAAATAACGCACAGGGAGGGAGGAGGGGTCAAATAATGGTGCAAAGATTGCTTTGTACCATTATTTAATGCCTGGGTCAGGGCAGCCGTTAGGGGACCTGTGGGCCTATTTCCATGGTTGCACACCATGGAATAAGCTCACAAGTGCCCACCCCAGGCACCAGGGACACCCCCACCCACACCAGAGGGACAGCAGAGGATGGGGGACCCCATCCCAGGTAAGTATAGGTAAGTATTTTATTTTATCTTTTAAAGTGCCATTGGGAGCCCTGAAATGGGTTCCTCTGCATGGCACTGGGTGCAATGGCCATGCCCAGGAAACACTGGTCCCCTGTTCTGGCCATTGGGTTTGTGGGCGTGACTCCTGTCTTTTTCAAGACAGGAGTCATTTGGTATTGATGGTTTTGCATCAGACAATGATGCTAGGTTGGTTAGAGTCATTAATATTTTTTTTAATCTAACCGTGCCTAATGTCATTTTTTGGTGCAAAATCCTCATCTCCCATACCGCCACCCCCACCCGGCTAACGTCATTATTTTTACACTAGCCCACCCTTTGCACCGTCTTGCACTATTCCATAAATATGGTGCCCGCTGGTGCTCACGAATGGTGCAAGCCGGTGCCAAACGTTTTGTGCAGTTGTGCACCAAAAAGTATAAATATTCCCCTCAGTGCTTCAGTGGACAATATAAGACCTCAGTGCTGCAATTCTTCCTTTGAATGCAATACTTCAATGGACAGTTTCAGCACTTCTTCCTTGGACCTCAGTGCTCAATGGACGGTTGTCAGTTTTTCTACCTTGAACCTCCATGCTTCGGGGGACAGTTTCTGCTCCTCTTTCTAGGACAGTGTTGTCATTCGATAGGACCAGTATCTAATATAGGGAATCTACTAAAAATAACTGATGGAGGTTCACTGACCTGGAGCAATGTTTTCAGTCATGATGGTCACATACTTGTCGCGATCACTGCGGCTTTGCTCGTGGAAGAAGCCGAGGGCATGGTTCAGCTCATGCTGGATGGGCCCTTTCGTCAAACAGCCCGCTGACAGAGATACCTGTTGGGCGCCTCCTGCCTTTCCAATGTATGACCAGCACCTGGAGCACATACAAACAGAACAGTAACATTGTGGCAATATTCATGAGAGAATTTTAGGCATGCAAAGTCTAGCACCTTCCACATGGAATGGCCTGTGTTCATGCACACTTTGCTGGGACCTGTACAATGCAGAACGGGATCACTTGTAGGTGCAGAGGCATTACAATATAATACAATGGTACTGTATACACTATTGATTACACCTGGAGTGGTTGGTATTGTTTACAAAGAGAGCAATGGATTGCGGTGGGACAAGAAACAGTAGACTGCTCTGGCATGGTTGCCGCTGCCTGGTCACTGCCTGTGTCATGCCCTAGCTGGGTGGTCATGGTTTTACCAACAGTGTCCTGTAGGCAGTCAATGTTATACCGATATAGGTGATTCCCCGGTGGACACCCACATAGGACATCAAAGAGAAGACATATTTGGAGTAAAAACATAGGGCAGATGTACCTGCGTTCAATTCACAGAAACAGGCAGTTTGCAACTGCAAAAAGGCTTTTTTCTATATACAAACTACAGATTGTGATTTGGTAACATGCATCCGAATTCCAATTTGGGTTTGTGACCAAAGTCCTAACCAGTATTTAAAGGGCATGTTTAAGGTGCCCCTTTCAAATACCATTACGCTTTAGTATGTAGTAAAATTTTGCGACCGTATTCTGGTCACAATACATTAATCTTTTCCCACCTCTTCAAAGCAGGTGGTAAGTAATTCACAAATGTAAATGTTGACAAAAACTTTTTTTACGAGCAGGTAGTGGTCCCAAGGACCACTAGCTACTCTTAAAAAGAAAACTTACACTTTTCTCTTTTTATATGCAATCAATATTTCTTTACAGAAAACGGATTGCGCTTAAAGAAAAATTCTTTATTTAAAAGCAGTCACAGATATGGCGGTCTACTGATCCAAGCATTCCATCATCCCTGTGATGGCTGTAATTTCTAGTGGCTCACAGTTTGTGACATACCTCATTAAAAGTCATGAGCTAGGACAGATTGCTACCTACTATAAATTAGTAATTTACGAACCAACCTATTGATATGAAGGTCAGTTCACAAATTAACACACTGGTCGCAAAAATACTGATCACAAAGTGACCGTTCTGAAGGTAGGTGAGGGCAGTGATCAAACCAAGGTCGACTTGAGTCTTGAGAAAGTTATCTTCTGCTTATTGAATGAGTGGACACATCGCTGCAGATTTAATGTGTACGCCGTATCTAATATACGGTGCACAATGTCACAGGATAGGGGGCAATAGCCTCAACATTTTTGACGCTGTTGATGTACTGTTCAGGGACAGCACCAAAATGTTGGCACATATGTACTGAATGGTACATATGGGCCCATTGTAAACAATAGAGTGATCCCTTTTAATGTGTTAAAAATGCTGAAAAAAATAACGTAAACAATTTCAGATTTCTTTGTGACATTTTTTCGGCCCCCCCTAACGGAGGAACGCACCCTTTGCATACATTATGCTTGGCGCAGGCATTATGTAACGCAAAGGGTTAGAAAGTGGCGCCATGCAACCATGGCGCTACTTTGTAAATATAGCGCAGGGAAAAGGCCACCTTAGTGCCACCATAGCATTAAAAAAATTAAGCAGAGGTAGCACTAAAGTGGCGGTAGGCCCTCTCACGTCAGGGCCGTCATGCTTTGAGTGGCAGGCAGCTATATGTTATTCTGGTTCCGGCTGAACATCACACTGGCCGGAATCACAAACAAATCATAATATTATGGGTGGAGATTTAAACAGGTGCCTGAACGTACTTTTACACTATTTTTAATTCCCTAACATTTTCAGAGGGACACATGGAAAGGTGTTCCGGTGCACTCCTGGGAATGTCATTAACACATCCCCTTGGCATGAAGACCATCCCATTGGTTCCTACATATTGCTATGTGTGATACTGAATAGTGTTGAAATAAGTACACAGCGCAGATTACGCACATGGAGAACGGACCACGTTGTGCACATACACACTTTAGCCCTTATTTATACTTTTTTAGCACTGCATTTGCGTCCTTTTTTGACGCAAAAGCGGCGCAAACTTACAAAATACAATTTTGCGCCACTTTTGCGATAAAAAGCGGCGCAAATGCCGCGCTAAAAGAGTATAAATAAGGGCCTTTTTGTCTTGTTTTCCACAGGAAAACGATTTCCCTGCAATGAGCTGTTTTCGCCTTTTAAGAAAGCCCTTTCCGTACACCACAGCAAATTTGTTGGTGATCTGATCCCCTTCCACTACGCCCATTTCCTTTCTCTTGCATGGGATTTACTCCTGCCAAGAATCCTTTTGTGGGTTCCTGGAAGGCGTAAGTAAGGTGTTTGCAGCTGTGAACGATATGTTTGTGACTAGGGCTGAACGTGGTTTGAGACGGAATGATGATCACAGGGACCCTCTGGTACAGTGGTGTCCAGACTCTGGGCAGAGCCCCCTCCTGCACAACGGTTTAATCCTCAGGTCATCAAAATAGCATTTCTAAACTTACAATTCGTTATACTTCAAATTTATATGAACACATTTGTCTCTAAACCATTTGACAGACGTTTTGAATCCAAAAGTATAAAACCCTAATGCACCTTCTTCTGTTCACATTCCTACTTAGAATATGACTCACCTTTTACCTAATGCATTTCAGACCCCGGGGGTCCTGGTGTCCCGGCTGCAAGATCTCCCTCACCTTATGAATCAATCAATCAGTTTTTGTAAAGCACAGCTACCCACCCATGAGGGTCTCAAGGCGCTGGAGGGGGAGGGGGCCTCATCCAAAACCGTTCTAACCACAGCAAGTACATAACCTTGCTAGGTTAAAGAGCACTGGGGGACCATTGAAGATATGGGAGTTGCAGCAGGAAAGAATGCGTGGCACAAAATCAGTGCAGTCTGTGCCGCCGTGAGGGAATGTAAGGAGCCGTGGAGCTGCAGTAATGGGAGACTGTGCCAGTGTGAGGAAATGTAAGGAGCCGTGGAGCTGCAGTAATGGGAGACTGTGCCAGAGTGAGGGACTGTTAGGAGCTGTGGAGGTGCAGTGATGCTAGTCTGTGCCACTGTGAGGAAATGTAAGGGGCCATGGAGCTGCAGTAATGCTAGTATGTGCCACTGTGAGGGAATGTAAGGAGCCATGGAGCTGCAGTAATGCTAGTCTGTGCCACTGTGAGGGAATGTAAGGAGCCATGGAGCTGCAGTAATGGAAGACTGTGCCACTGTGAGGGAATGTAAGGAGCCATGGAGCTGCAGTAATGGGATCACTATGCCAGTGTGAGGGAATGTAGGGAGCCATGGAGCTGCAGTAATGGAAGACTGTGCCAGTGTGAGGGAATGTAGGGAGCCATGAAGCTGCAGTAATGGGAGACTGTGCCACCGTGAGGGAATGTAAGGAGCCGTGGAGGTGCAGTAATGGGAGACTGTGCCAGAGTGAGGGACTGTTAGGAACCGTGGAGGTGCAGTGATGCTAGTCTGTGCCACTGTGAGGAAATGTAAGGGGTCATGGAGCTGCAGTAATGCTAGTCTGTGCCACTGTGAGGGAATGTAAGGAGCCATGGAGCTGCAGTAATGCTAGTCTGTGCCACTGTGAGGGAATGTAAGGAGCCATGGAGCTGCAGTAATGGGATCACTATGCCAGTGTGAGGGAATGTAGGGAGCCATGGAGCTGCATTAATGGCAGACTGTGCCAGTCTGAGGGAATGTAGGGAGCCATGGAGCTGCAGCAATGGGAGACTGTGCCAGTGTAAGGGAATGTAGGGAGCCATGCAGGAGCAGTAACGGCAGTCTGTGCCAGTGTGAGGAGATCTAAGGAGCCGTGGAGGTGCAGTAATGGGAGTCTGTGCCACGGTGAAGGAATGTAAGGAGCCATGGAGCTGCAGTAATGGGAGTTTGTGCCACCGTGAGGGAATGTAAGGAGCCATGGAGATGCAGTAATGGGAGACTGTGCCAGAGTGAAGGAATGTAAGGAGACGTGGAGCTGCAGTAATGGGACACTGTGCCACCATGAGGGAATGTAAGGAGCCGTGGAGCTGCAGTAATGGGAGACTGTGCCACCGTGAGGGAATGTAAGGAGCCATGGAGCCGCAGTAATGGGAGACTGTGCCACCGTGAGGGAATGTAAGGAGACATGGAGCTGCAGTAATGGGAGACTGTGCCATCGTGAGGGAATGCAAGGAGCCGCGGAGCTGCAGTAATGGGAGACTGTGCCATTGTGAGGGAATGCAAGGAGCTGTGGAGCTGCAGTAATGGGAGACTGTGCCAGTGTGAGGGAATGCAAGGAGCCGTTGAGGTGCAGTAATGGGAGACTGTGCCAGAGTGAGGGAATGTCCGGAGCCGTGGAGGTGCAGTAATGGGAGACTGTGCCACCGTGAGGGAATGTAAGGAGCCGTGGAGCTGCAGTAATGGGAGACTGTGCCAGCATGAGGGAACGTAAGGAGCTGTGAAGGTGCAGTAATGGGAGTCTGTGCCACCGTGAGGGAATGTAAGAAGTCTTGGAGGTGCAGTAATGGGAGTCTGTGCCAGCATGAGGAAATTTAAGGAGCCATGGAGGTGCAGTTATGGGAGACTGTGCCAGTGTGAGGGAATGTAGGGAGCCATGGAGCTGCAGTAGCGGGAGACTGTGCCAGTGTGAGGGAATGTAGGGAGCCATGGAGCTGCAGTAATGGGAGAATGAGCCAGTGTGAGGGAATGTAGGGAGACATGCAGGAGCAGTAACAGCAGTCTGTGCCAGTGTTAGGAGATCTAAGGAGCCGTGGAGGTGCAGTCATGGAAATCTGTGCCACCGTGAGGGAATGTAAGGAGATGTGGAGGTGTAGAAATGGGACTCTTTGCTAGCATGAGTGAATAAAAGGAACCATGGAGGTGCAGTAATGGGAGTCTGTCCCAGGGTGAGGGAATGTAAGGAACCATGGAGAAGCAGTAATGGGAGCTTGTGCCAGCATGAGGAAATGTAAGGAGTCATGGAGGTGAAGTAATGGGAGTCTGTTCCACTGTGAGGGAATGTAAGGAGCCATGGAGCTGCAGTAATGGGAGTCTGTGCCACCGTGAGGGAATGTAAGGAGCCATGGAGCTGCAGTAATGGGAGACTGTGCCAGAGTGAGGGAATGTAAGGAGCCGTGGAGTTGCAGTAATGGGAGACTGTGCCACTGTGAGGGAATGTAAGGAGCCACGGAGGTGCAGTAATGAGAGACTGTACCACTGTGAGTGAATGTAAGGAGCCGTGGAGCTGCAGTAATGGGAGACTGTGCCACCATGAGGGAATGTAAGGAGCCGTGGAGGTGCAGTAATAGGAGACTGTGCCAGAGTGAGGGAATGTAGGGAGCCATGGAGCTGCAGTAATGGGAGACTGTGCCACCCTGAGGGAATGGAAGGAGCCGTGGAGGTGCAGTAATGGGAGACTGTGACACCGTGAGGGAATGTAAGGAGCCGTGGAGTTGCAGTAATGGGAGACTGTGCCACTGTGAGGGAACGTAAGGAGCCATGGAGCTGCAGTAATGGGAGACTGTGCCACCGTGAGGTAACGTAAGGAGCCATAGAGCCGCAGTAATGGGAGACTGTGCCACCGTGAGTGAATGTAAGGAGCCGTGGAGGTGCAGTAATGCTAGTCTGTGCCACCGTGAGGGAATGTAAGGAGCCGTGGAGCTGCAGTAATGGGAGACTGTGCCACCGTGAGGGAATGTAAGGAGCCATGGAGCTGCAGTAATGGGAGACTGTGCCACCGTGAGGGAATGTAAGGAGCCATGGAGGTGCAGTAATGGAAGTCTGTGCCACCGTGAGGGAATGTAAGGAGCCGTGGAGGTGCAGTAATGAGAGACTGTGCCACTGTGAGGGAGTGTAAGGAGCCATGGAGCTGCAGTAATGGAAGACTGTGCCACCGTGAAGGAATGTAAGGAGCCATGGAGTTGCAGTAATGGGAGTCTGTGCCAGCGTGAGGGAATGTAAGGTGCATGGAGCTGCAGTAATGGGACTCTGTGCCACCGTGAGGGAATGTAAGGAGCCGTGGAGCTGCAGTAATGTGAGACTGTGCCACCATGAGGGAATGTAAGGAGCCGTGGAGGTGCAGTAATGGGAGTCTGTGCCAGCGTGAGGAAATGTAAGGAGCAGTGGAAGTGCACTAATGAGAGTCTGTGGCAGCGTGAGGTAATGTAAGGAGCCGTGGAGCTGCAGTAATGGGAGGCTGTGCCACCGTGAGGGAATGTAGGGAGCCATGCAGGAGCAGTAACGGTAGTCTGTGCCAGTGTGAGGAGATCTAAGGAGCTGTGGATGTGCAGTAATGGGAGTCTGTGCCACCGTGAGGGAATGTAAGGAGCCACGGAGAAGCAGTAATGGGAGCTTGTGCCAGCATGAGGGAATGCAAGGATTCATAAAGGTGAAGTAATGGGAGTCTGTGCCAGTGTGAGGGAATGTAAGGAGCCATGGATTTGTATTAATGGGAGTCTGTGCTACTGTGAGGGAATAGAAGGAGCCATAGAGGGTGTAGGAAGGTAGCCTCCTTCTAGCATTGTTACCCCCACTTTTGGTCTGTTTGTGAGTATATGTCAAAGTGTTTTTACTGTCTCACTGGGATCCTGCTAGCCAGGACCTCAGTATTCATAGTGAAAACCCTATTTGTCAGTGTGTTTTATATGCCTCACTGGGACCCTGCTAGCCAGGACCCCAGTGCTCATAAGTGTGGCCTGAATGTGTGTTCCCTGTGTGGTGCCTAACTGTGTCACTGAGGCTCTGCTAATCAGAACCTCAGTGCTTATGCTCTCTCTGCTTTTAAAATTGTCACTGCAGGCTAGTGACGATTTTCACCAATTCTAATTCGCACACTGGAACAGCCTTATAATTCCCTAGTATATGGTACCTAGGTACCCAGGGTGTTGGGGTTACAGGAGATCCCTATGGGCTTTAGCATGTCTTTTGCCACCCATAAGGAGCTCAGACAATTCTTACACAGGACTGCCACTGCAGCCTGAGTGAAATAACGTTCACGTTATTTCAGAACCATTTCACACTGCACTTAAGTAACTTGTAAGTCACCTATATATCTAACCCTCACTTAGTGAAGGTTAGGTGCAAAGTTACTAAGTGTGAGGGAACCCTGGCACTAGCCAGGTGTCCCCACATAGTTCAGGGCAATTTTCCCGGACTTTGTGAGTGCGGGGACACCATTACATGCGTGCACTACATATAGTTTGATAACTATATGTAGCTTCACAATGGTAACTCAGAATATGGCCATGTAACACGTCTAGGATCATGAAATTGTCCCCCCATGCCAAATTTGGTATTGGGGTGCCAATCCCATATATCCCCAGGGCTCCAGCATGGACCACGGGTACTGCCAAACCAGCTCTCTGGGGGTTTTACTGCAGCTACTGCTGCTGCCAACCCACAGACAGGCTTCTGCCCTCCTGAGGTCTGGGCAGCCCAGTCCCAGGAAGGCAGAACAAAGAATTTCCTCTGAGAGAGGGTGTTACACCCTCTCCTTTTGGAAATAGGTGTTAAGGGCTGGGGAGGAGTAGCCTCCCCAGCCTCTGGAAATGCTTTGAAGAGCACAGATGGTGCCCTCCGTGCATAAGCCATTCTACACCAGTTCAGGGATCCTCCAGCACCTGCTCTGGAGCGAAACTGGACAAAGGAAAGGGGAGTGACCACTCCCTTGTCCATCACCACCCTAGAGGTGGTGCAAAGAGCTCCTCCAGTGTGTCCCAGACCTTTGCCATCTTGAATGCAGAGGTGTGAGGGCACAATGGAGGCCTCTGATTGGCCAGTGACAGCAGGTGACGTCAGAGACCCCTCCTGATAGGTGCTTACCTCTCTAGGTGGCCAACCCTCCTCTGAGGGCTAGTTAGGGTCTCTCCTGTGGGCTTCTCTTCAGATAACGAATGCAAGAGCTCACCAGAGTTCATCTGCATCTCCCTCTTCGACTTCTGCCAAGGATCGACCGTTGACTGCTCCAGGGCGCCTGCACAACTGCAACAAAGTAGCAAGAAGACTACCAGTGACATTGTAGCGCCTAATCCTGATGGCTTTCTCGACTGTTTCCTGGTGGTGCATGCTCTGAGGGCTGTCTGCCTTCACCCTGCACTGCAAGCCAAGAAGAAATCTCCCGTGGGTTGATGGAGTCTTACCCCTGCTACCGCAGGCACCAAAACTTCTGCTTCACCTGCCCTCTGGGTCCCCTCTCATCATGACGAGCTTGGTCCCTGGAACAAAGGAGCTGGATCCAAGTGACCCCAACAGTCCAGTGGTCCTTCTGTTTAAATTTGGTGGAGGTAAGTCCTTGCTTTCCCACACCAGACAGTAATCCTGTGTCCTGTGTGAACTGCAGCTGCTAGGGCTTCTGTGCACTCTTGCAAGGATTCCTTCGTGCACAGCACAACTCAGGTCCTCAGCACTCTGTCCTGCATTGCTCAACTCGCTGAGTTGAACTCCGGCTTCGTGGGACCCTCCTTTGCAGTGTTGAGACGACCGCCGAGCTCAGTTTTCTTAAACCCATGATCAAGTACTTCTGCGGCTGCTGCCTGCTTCTGCGTGGGCTCTCTGTATTGCTGAGCGCCCTCTCTGTCCCCTTGTCCAGGTGGCGACCTCCTGGTCCTTCCTGGGCCCAGGCAGCACCCTTTTTCTCCAACCGTGACCTTTGCAGCTAGCAAGGCTTGTTTGCTGTCTTTCTGTGTGGAAACCACTCTGCATCCTCTAGCACGCTGTGGGACATCTTCTGTGCGAAGGAGAAGTTCCTGGCACCTTCCGTTGTTGCAGAATCTTCAGCTTCTTCCACCCGGAGGCAGCCATTTTGCACCTTCATCCGGGGTTTAGTGGGCTCCTGCACCCCTGGACACTTTTGTGACTCTTGGACTTGGTCCCCTTTCTTTACAGGTCCAGGAATCCATCTTCAGTGCTTTGCAGCCAGTTGTGGTCTTTGCAGAATCCCCTATCACGACTTTAATGAGTTTCTTGGGAAGTAGGGTAACTTTACTCCTACTTTTCAGGATCTTGGGGTGGGGTACCTTGGACACCCTTAGTGTTTTCTTACACTTTCAGCGACCCTCTACACACCACACTAGTCCTGGGGTCCCTTTGTGGTTCGCATTCCACTTTCAGAGTACATGGTTTGTGTTGCCCCTAGGCCCATTGCATCCTATTGTATTCTACAGTGTTCGCACTACTTTTCTAACTGTTTACTAACCTGATTTTGGTTTGTGTGTATATTTTGTGTATTTTACTTACCTCCTAAGGGAGTACATCATCTGTGATATTTTTGGCCCATTGTCACTAAAATATAGTACCTTTATTTTTGGTAACTCTGAGTATTGTGATTCTTATGATATAGTGCTACATGATATAAGTGGTATAGTAGGAGCTTTGCATGTCTCCTAGTTCAGCCTAAGCTGCTCTGCTATAGTTACCTCTATCAGCCTAAGGTGCTAGAAGACTACTAATCTACTAATAAGGGATAACTGGACCTGGCACATGGTGTAAGTAAAATTAGGTACCCACTATAAGCCAGGCCAGCCCCCTAGAGAGGGGCAATAACTGAAGTCTGTGCCAGTGGGAGGGAATGTAAGGAGACATGGAGGTGCATTTATGGGAGTTTCTGCCACTGGAAGGGAATCTAAAGAGCCATGGAGGTGCAGTAATGGGAATCTGTGCCACCATGAGGGAATGTAAGGAGCCATGGAGGTGCAATAATGGGAGTCTGTGCCACTGTGAGGGAATGTAAGGAGCCTTGGGGGTGCAGTAATGGGAGTCTGTACCACCTTGAGGGAATGTTAGGAGTCCCAGAGGTGCAGTAATACGAATCTATGACAATGTATTGAAATGTAAAGAGCCCTGAAGATGTAGTAAGTGGAGTCTGCCAGCATGATGGGATGTAAGCAACCGTGGAGGAGGAGTAATGGGAGTCTTCACCAGCATGAGGGTATGTAAGGAGCCATGGAGGTGTAATAATGGGAGTCAGTTCTAACATGAGGGAATTAAGAAGCCATGGAAGTGCAGTTATTTGAGTCTGTGCCACCGTGAGGGACTGTAAGGAGCCATGGAGGTGAAGAAATAGGTCTGTGACAGTATGATGGAATATAAGGAGCTGTGGAGGTGCGATAATGAGAGCCTGTGCCAGTGAGAGGGAATGTAAGGAGCAATGGAGGTGTGGGAATGGGAGCCTGTGCCAGTATTGGGGAATGTAAGGAGCCATGGAGGTGCAGGAATGGGGTCTTTGCCAGTGTTAGGGACTATAAATAGCCCTGAAGGATCAGTAATGAGAGTCTGTGCCACTGTTACAGAATATAAGGAGCCATGGAGGTGCATTAAAGGGAGTCTGTGCCTGTGTTAGGGAATGTAAGGAGCCGTAGAGGTGCAGTAATGGGAGTCTGTGCCAGCATGAGGGAACGTAAGGAGTCTTGGAGGAGCAGGAATGGGAGTTTGTGCCAGTGTTAGGGAATATAAAAAGCCAAGGAGGTGCCCTAATGTGAGTCTGTGCCAGAGTGAGGGAATGTAAGAACTGTGGAGGTGGAATATGGGCAGCCTGTGCCAACGTGAGGGAATGTAAGGGGCCATGGAGATGCAGTAATGGGAGTCTGTGCCAGCATAAGGGAATGTAAGGAGCCGTAGAGGTGCAGTAATGGGAATCTGTGCCACCGTGTGGGAATATAAGGAGTCTTGGCAGGTGTGTATGCCTTCATGAATGTATGTATGTTTGTATTTATGTATGTGTTTTTTTCTATATGGCACATGTTGTCTAAAAGAAGCCATAAAGTGTCCAGGAACAAGACTCTGTCACAAGAGGGGATGTACAGAGCTATAGAGCGTCCATTAATGTGAATCTATAACAAGAGGGAAAGTACAGAGCCGTAGAGAGGCCATTAATATGAATCTATAACAAGAGGGAAATCTACAGAGCCATAAAGAGTGCATTAATATGTTTCTTTAACAAGAGGGAATGTACAGAGCAATTGAAGGTCTGTAATGATAATCTATCACATGAAAGAATGTACAGAGGCACAGAGGGTCTGTATTAAGAAACTATCACAAGGGATAATGTACAGAGGCATAGAGGTCTGTAATGAGAAGCTATCACAAGAAGCAATGTGCAGAGCCATAGAGGGTCTGTAATGAGAATCTATCACATGAAAGAATGCTCAGAGCCATAGAGAGTCCATTAATGTGAATTTATAACAAGAGGGAATGTACAGAGCCATAGAGGGTCTGTAATGAGAACCTATCACATTAAAGAATGTACAGAGCCATGTGAATTTATAACAAGAGGGAATGTACAGAGCCGCAGAGAGGCCATTAATATGAATCCATAACAAGAGGGAATCTACAGAGCCATAAACAGTCCATTAATGTGAATCTATAACAAGAGGAAATGTACAGAGCCATAGAGGGTCTGTAATGATAATCTATCACATGAAAGAATGTACAAAGGCATAGATGATCTGTATTAAGAAACTATCACAAGGGATAATGTACAGAGGCATAGAGGTCTGTAATGAGAATCTATCACAAATCAAATCATTAACGTTTATAAAGCGCGCTACTCACCCGTGCGGGTCTCAAGGCGCTAGGGGAAAAGAGGGGGTTACTGCTGCTCGAAAAGCCAGGTTTTTAGGAGTCCCCGGAATGCGGAGTGGTCCTGGGTGGTCCTGAGGCTGGTGGGGAGGGAGTTCCAGGTCTTGGCTGCCAGGAAGGAGAAGGACCTCCCACCCGCCGTGGAGCGGCGGATGCGAGGGACGGCAGCGAGCGCGAGGCCAGAGGAACGGAGGAGACGGGTGGGGGCGTAGAAGCTGAGGCGACGGTTGAGGTATTCCGGTCCCTTGTTGTGGAGGGCTTTGTGTGCGTGGGTGAGAAGTCGGAAGGTGATCCTTTTGCTGAGTGGGAGCCAATGCAGGTGTCTCAGGTGTGCGGAGATGTGGCTGTTGCGGGGTACGTCGAGTATGAGGTCGGCCGAGGCGTTTTGAATACGTTGCAGGCGTTTTTGGAGCTTGGCGGTGGTCCCAGCATAGAGGGTGTTGCCGTAGTCCAGGCGGCTCGTGACGAGGGTGTGGGTCACGGTTTTTGTAGTGTCGGCGGGGATCCAGCGGAAGATCTTGCGGAGCATGCGGAGGGTGAGGAAGCAGGCGGAGGACACGGCGTTGACTTGCTTGGTCATGGTGAGAAGAGGGTCCAAGATGAAGCCGAGGTTGCGGGCGTGGTCTGCGGGGGTCGGTGCGGTGCCGAGGGCCGTGGGCCACCAGGAGTCGTCCCAAGCGGACGGGGTGTTGCCGAGGATGAGGACTTCCGTTTTGTCAGAGTTCAGTTTTAGGCGGCTGAGCCTCATCCAATCTGCGACGTCCTTCATGCCCTCTTGTAGGTTGGTCTTGGCGCTGGCGGGGTCCTTGGTGAGGGAGAGTATGAGTTGGGTGTCGTCGGCGTAGGAGGTGATGATGATGTCGTGCTTGCGTACGATGTCGGCGAGGGGGCTCATGTAGACATTGAAGAGTGTCGGGCTGAGCGATGAGCCTTGAGGTACGCCGCAGATGATCTCGGTGGGGTCTGAGCGAAACGGTGGGAGGTAAACTCTTTGGGATCGGTTTGAGAGGAAGGAGGCGATCCAGTCCAGGGCCTGGCCTTGGATCCCGGTGGAGCGGAGGCGGGTGATTAGGGTGCGGTGACAGACGGTGTTGAAGGCTGCCGAGAGGCCAAGGAGGATGAGGGCGACTGTTTCACCGTTGTCCATCAGGGTTCTGATGTCGTCTGTGACTGAGATGAGGGCGGTTTCAGTGCTGTGGTTGGTTCGGAATCCGGTTTGTGACGGGTCGAGCAGGTTGTTGTCTTCCAGGAAGGTGGTCAGCTGTTTGTTGACGGTCATCTCTATTACCTTGGCGGGGAAGGGGAGGAGCAAGATGGAGCGGAAGTTTTTTAGGTCGCTCGGGTCAGCCGTAGGTTTCTTTAGTAGGGCGTTGACTTCGGCGTGTTTCCAGCATTCGGGGAAGGTAGCAGAAGAAAATGAAGAGTTGATGACAGCCTGGAGGTGCGGGGCGATGATGTCGTCGGCTTTATTGAAGATGAAGTGAGGGCAGGGGTCCGATGGGGCGCCGGAGTGGATAGAGTTCATGGTGGTTTTGGTTTCTTCAGTGTTGATGTGGGTCCAGTCGTTGAGGGTGATGGTCGGAGGTGTGGGTTTGGTGATGCTTTGTAGGGTCTGGTGTCCGAAGCTGTCGTGGAGGTCGCTGATCTTGCGATGGAAGAAGGTGGCGAGGGAGTTGCACAAATCTTGTGAGGGCGTGAGGGCGTTGGCTTTGGCGTTGGGGTTGGAGAACTCCTTGACGATGTTAAAAAGTTCTTTGCTGTTGTGCCAGTTTTTGTCCAGTCTGTCGGTAAAAAAGTTCCTTTTGGCAGCGCGGATCAGGTGGTGGTGTTCGCAGGTAGCGTTCTTGAGGGCGGTCATGTTGTCAGCGGTGTGGTCCTTGCACCAGGCCTTCTCGAGGGCGACAAGTTTTCTTCGATTCTTTGAGGGTGTCAGAGAACCAGAGAGGTTTTTTGGTGTTGGCCTGTCGATGCATGCGTTTGAGGGGAGCAAGGTTGTCTGCGCAGTTGGAGATCCAGTTCGTGAGGCTGAGGGCTGCGTCGTTGGGATTGGTGGTGAGGGTGGGTTGGTTGGCGGCGAGTGTGGAGAAGAGTTGCTCTTCGGGGATTTTGTTCCACTGTCGACGAGGGATGGGTTGAGTGCGGAGGTGGCGGGTCTAGCGTTGGAATGTGAAATGGACACAGCTGTGGTCGGTCCAGTGTAGAGCGGAGGTGTGGCTGAAGAAGACGTGTTTGCTGGCGGAGAAGATAGGGTCAAGCATGTGTCCGGAGATGTGGGTGGCGGTGTTCACCAGTTGCTTGAGGCCGAGGTTGGCGAGGTTGTCGAGCAGGGCGGTGGTGTTGGGGTCGTTCTTTTGTTCCAGATGGAAGTTGAGGTCGCCTAGGAGGATGTAGTCCGGCGAGGCGAGGGCGTGCGGGGAGATGAAGTCAGCGATGGCGTCGCTGAAAGGGGCGCGCGGTCCGGGGGGACGGTAGACGAGGGATCCTCTGAGGGGGGTCCTGGGGTCAGTGCGAATCTAAAAATGCAGGTGTTCAGCGGTGAGAGGGGTGTCTTCGGTGGAGGTGGTGACACTGATGGACCCTTTGAAGACGATGGCGATACCTCCTCCTCCTTGGTTGGCGCGGTCTTTTCTGGAGATCTTGTAGCCTTCGGGGATGGCAGTGGCGATGTCAGGGGCCGAGGAGGCGTTCATCCAGGTCTCCGTGATGAAGGCGACGTCCGGGGCTGTGGAGTACAGGAGGTCCCAGAGTTCAACGGCGTGCTTGTGGACAGAACGAGCGTTGACCAGGATGCACTTGAGGTGGTTGATGGCGCGTGGGCTGGTGGTCGTGGTAGTTGCGTGGTGGAAGATGCGTTTGCAGGAGTTGCAGGCGAAGGGTCCATGGGTGCGTTTGGGGTGAGCTTGGAAGCAGGTGTTGGAGCGCCCTGGGTTGAGGGCATGGAGGGTGGTGGGGTCGTAGCGGATCAGCGGGGCTTGGGAGAGCTGGGGACCAGGGGTCGTGGCGCTGGGCGCGGGCCAGCCGCCGACGGGCGCAGACGGGCTTGCCTCTGGCACACCGCTGGCGTGCCAGCGGCGCGCCTGCTGCGCAGTCGCACAGCGACCGCCATAAGAGGTAGGAGGGGGGGAGGGGTCAGCTGGGGGCGAATGGGAGCTGGGGGGCGGGGGCGTGCAGGAGGTCGCGGCGGGAAAGCGCGAGGGAGGGGGGACAGGTAGAGTGAGAGGAGCTGGGGGAGGGGGGTTTAAGAGTGGAGGGGGGAGAGTGTTAGTGTTAGGGGGTTTAGGAGATTAGGGAGAGAGATAGGAGTAGGGTTGAGAAGATAGGGGAGGTGGGGTTGTAGAGGTGGGTGAGGGTGAGAGGTAGAGTGAGAGGATAGGAAGATAGGTAACAGAGGGGGTGGCGGGGGAGTGGGGGAGAGATAGAGAAATAGATGGAGAAATAGGTGGAGGGATAGAAAAATAGGTAGATAGGAGGAGGTGGTGAGTGAGGGGGTTAGATAGTGAGATAGAGGGATAGATAGGAGATTGGTAGATAGGGGGAGTGAGGGAGGCAGATAGCGAATGGGGTAGATAGGGGTGAAAGAGAGGGGGAGGCGAGTGAGGGAGGGGGATGAGGCAGGAGCAGGAGGGCAGGCGCGGGAAGAAACAGAAGACGGAGGACGGAGAAAGCAGAAGAACAGAAGACGAAGGAGCAGAAGACAGAAGATCACAGAAGAAGATACAGAAGACGAAGAACAGAAGGCAGAAGACCACAGCAGAAGATGAGGAAGAAGAGAGGCGACAGGAGAGGCTGAGAAGCACACAGAAGAAGAGAGAAGACGGGGAAAAGAAGAGTACAGAAGAAGATTACAGAAGAGGAGCGAGGAGGAAGAACAGAGAGGAAGAAAAGAAGCAGGAGCAGGAGAGAGGGTGAGTAGCGCGGGGCAGGGCGAGGGGCTGGGAGGTAGGGGGTACTTACTGCGAGGTGGGTCTCAGGAACCTGGAGGAGCTGCAGCCGCAGGGGGAGCGACCTACCCTTGGGTCAAGGGTCGCTACCACTGTCGCGCAGCGGCCGCCATAAGAGGTAGGAGGGGGGGAGGGGTCAGCTGGGGGCGAATGGGAGCTGGGGGACGGGGCGTGCAGGAGGTCCATCGGGAAAGCGCGAGGGAGGGGGGGGACAGGTAGAGTGAGAGGAGCTGGGGGATGGGGGTTTAAGGGTGGAGGGGGGAGAGTGTTAGTGTTAGGGGGTTTAGGAGATTAGGGAGAGAGATAGGAGTAGGGTTGAGAAGATAGGGGAAGGGGGGTTGTAGAGGTGGGTGAGGGTGAGAGGTAGAGTGAGAGGATAGGAAGATAGGTAACAGAGGGGGTGGTGGGGGAGGGGGGGAGAGATAGAGAAATAGATAGATGGAGAAATAGGTGGAGAGATAGAAAATTAGGTAGATAGGAGGAGGTGGTGAGTGAGGGAGTTAGATAGTGAGATAGAGGGATAGATAGGAGATTGGTAGATAGGAGGAGTGAGGGAGGCAGATAGCGAACGGGGTAGATAGGGGTGAAAGAGAGGGGGAGGCGAGTGAGGAAGGGGGATGAGGCAGGAGCAGGAGGGCAGGCGCGGGAAGAAACAGAAGACGGAGGACGGAGAAAGCAGAAAAACAGAAGACGAAGGAGCAGAAGACAGAAGATCACAGAAGAAGATACAGAAGTCGAAGAACAGAAGGCAGAAGACCACAGAAGAAGATGAGGAAGAAGAGAGGCGACAGGAGAGGCTGAGAAGCACACAGAAAAGAGAGAAGACGGGGAAAAGAAGAGTACAGAAGAAGATTACAGAAGAGGAGCGAGGAGGAAGAACAGAGAGGAAGAAAAGAAGCAGGAGCAGGAGAGAGGGTGAGTAGCGCGGGGCAGGGCGAAGGGGCTGGGAGGTGGGGGGTACTTACTGCGAGGTGGGTATCAGGAACCTGGAGGAGCTGGAGGAGCTGCAGCGGCAGGGGGAGCGACCTACCCTTGGGTCAAGAGTCGCTACCACTGTCGTGCAGCGGCCACCATAAGGGGTAGGGGGGGGAGGGGTCAGCTGGGGGCGAATGGGAGCTGGGGGGCGGGGCGTGCAAGAGGTCGTGGCGGGAAAGCGCGAGGGAGGGGGGGACAGGTAGAGTGAGAGGAGCTGGGGAGGGGGGTTTAAGGGTGGAGGGGGGAGAGTGTTAGTGTTAGGGGGTTTAGGAGATTAAGGAGAGAGATAGGAGTAGGGTTGAGAAGATAGGGGCGGGGGGTTGTAGAGGTGGGTGAGAGGTAGAGTGAGAGGATAGGAAGATAGGTAACAGAGGAGGTGGCGGGGGAGGGGGGGAGAGATAGAAAAATAGATAGATGGAGAAATAGGTGGAGAGATAGAAAAATAGGTAGATAGGAGGAGGTGGTGAGTGAGGGAGTTAGATAGTGAGATAGAGGGATAGATAGGAGATTGGAAGATAGGAGGAGTGAGGGAGGCAGATAGCGAACGGGGTAGATAGGGATGAAAGAGAGGGGGAGGCGAGTGAGGAAGGGGGATGAGGCAGGAGCAGGAGGGCAGGCGCGGGAAGAAACAGAAGACGGAGGACGGAGAAAGCAGAAGAACAGAAGAACAGAAGACGAAGGAGCAGAAGACAGAAGATCACAGAAGAAGATACAGAAGACGAAGAACAGAAGGCAGAAGACCACAGAAGAAGATGAGGAAGAAGAGAGGCGACAGGAGAGGCTGAGAAGCACACAGAAGAAGAGAGAAGACGGGGAAAAGAAGAGTACAGAAGAAGATTACAGAAGAGGAACGAGGAGGAAGAAGAGAGAGGAAGAAAAGAAGCAGGAGCAGGAGAGAGGGTGAGTAGCGCGGGGCAGGGCGAGGGGCTGGGAGGTGGGGGGTACTTACTGCGAGGTGGGTCTCAGGAACCTGGAGGAGCTGGAGGAGCTGCAGCTGCAGGGGGAGCGACCTACCCTTGGGTTAAGGGTCGCTACCACTGTCACGCAGAGGCCGCCATAAGAGGTAGGAGGGGGGGAGGGGTCAGCTGGGGGCGAATGGGAGCTGGGGGGCGGGGACGTGCAGGAGGTCGCGGCGGGAAAGAGCGAGGGAGGGGGGACAGGTAGAGTGAGAGGAGTTCGGGGAGGGGGTTTAAGGGTGGAGGGGGAGAGTGTTAGTGTTACGGGGTTTAGGCGATTAGGGAGAGAGATAGGAATAGGGTTGAGATGATAGGGGAGGGGGGGTTGTAGAGGTGGGTGAGGGTGAGAGGTCGAGTGAGAGGATAGGAAGATAGGTAACAGAGGGGGTGGCGGGGGGGGGGGAGAGATAGAGAAATAAATAGATGGAGAAATAGGTGGAGAGAGAAAAATAGGTAGGTAGGAGGAGGTGGTGAGTGAGGGAGTTAGATAGTGAGATAGAGGGATAGTTAGGAGATTGGTAGATAGGAGGAGTGAGGGAGGCAGATAGCGAACGGGGTAGATAGGGGTGAAAGAGAGGGGGAGGCGAGTGAGGGAGGGGGATGAGGCAGGAGCAGGAGGGCAGGCGCGGTAAGAAACAGAAGACGGAGGACGGAGAAAGCAGAAGAACAGAAGACGAAGGAGCAGAAGACAGAAGATCACAGAAGAAGATACAGAAGACGAAGAACAGAAGGCAGAAGACCACAGAAGAAGATGATTAAGAAGAGAGGCGACAGGAGAGGCTGAGAAGCACACAGAAGAAGAGAGAAGACGGGGAAAAGAAGAGTACAGAAGAAGATTACAGAAGAGGAGCGAGGAGGAAGAACAGAGAGGAAGAAAAGAAGCAGGAGCAGGAGAGAGGGTGAGTAGCGCGGGGAAGGGCGAGGGGCTGGGAGGTGGGGGGTACTTACTGAGAGGTGGGTCTCAGGAACCTGGAGGAGCTGGAGGAGCGGCAGGGGGAGCGACCTACCCTTGGGTCAAGGGTCGCTACCACTGTCGCGCAGCGGCCGCCATAAGAGGTAGGAGGGGGGGAGGGGTCAGCTGGGGGCGAATGGGAGCTGGGGGGCGGGGGCGTGCAGGAGGTCGCAGCGGGAAAGCGCGAGGGAGGGGGGGCAGGTAGAGTGAGAGGAGTTCGGGGAGGGGGTTTAAGGGTGGAGGGGGGAGAGTGTTAGTGTTACGGGGTTTAGGAGATTAGGGAGAGAGATAGGAGTAGGGTTGAGAAGATGGGGGGGGGTTGTAGAGGTGGGTGAGGGTGAGAGGTAGAGTGAGAGGATAGGAAGATAGATAACAGAGGGGTGGCGGGGGGAGAGATAGAGAAATAGATAGATGGAGAAATAGGTGGAGAGATAGAAAAATAGGTAGATAGGAGGAGGTGGTGAGTGAGGGAGTTAGATAGTGCGATAGAGGGATAGATAGGAGATTGGTAGATAGGAGGAGTGAGGGAGGCAGATAGCGAACGGGGTAGATAGGGGTGAAAGAGAGGGGGAGGCGAGTGAGGGAGGGGGATGAGGCAGGAGCAGGAGGGCAGCGTGGGAAGAAACAGAAAACGGAGGACGGAGAAAGCAGAAGAACAGAAGAACAGAAGACGAAGGAGCAGAAGACAGAAGATCACAGAAGAAGATACAGAAGACGAAGAACAGAAGGCAGAAGACCACAGAAGAAGAGGAGGAAGAAGAGAGGCGACAGGAGAGGCTGAGAAGCACACAGAAGAAGAGAGAAGACGGGGAAAAGAAGAGTACAGAAGAAGATTACAGAAGAGGAACGAGGAGGAAGAAGAGAGAGGAAGAAAAGAAGCAGGAGCAGGAGAGAGGGTGAGTAGCGCGGGGCAGGGCGAGGGGCTGGGAGGTGGGGGGTACTTACTGCGAGGTGGGTCTCAGGAACCTGGAGGAGCTGGAGGAGCTGCAGCTGCAGGGGGAGCGACCTACCCTTGGGTCAAGGGTCGCTACCACTGTCACGCAGCGGCCGCCATAAGAGGTAGGAGGGGGGGAGGGGTCAGCTGGGGGCGAATGGGAGCTGGGGGGCGGGGACGTGCAGGAGGTCGCGGCGGGAAAGAGCGAGGGAGGGGGGACAGGTAGAGTGAGAGGAGTTCGGGGAGGGGGTTTAAGGGTGGAGGGGGAGAGTGTTAGTGTTACGGGGTTTAGGAGATTAGGGAGAGAGATAGGAATAGGGTTGAGATGATAGGGGAGGGGGGGTTGTAGAGGTGGGTGAGGGTGAGAGGTCGAGTGAGAGGATAGGAAGATAGGTAACAGAGGGGGTGGCGGGGGAGGGGGGAGAGATAGAGAAATAAATAGATGGAGAAATAGGTGGAGAGAGAAAAATAGGTAGGTAGGAGGAGGTGGTGAGTGAGGGAGTTAGATAGTGAGATAGAGGGATAGTTAGGAGATTGGTAGATAGGAGTGAGGGAGGCAGATAGCGAACGGGGTAGATAGGGGTGAAAGAGAGGGGGAGGCGAGTGAGGGAGGGGGATGAGGCAGGAGCAGGAGGGCAGGCGCGGTAAGAAACAGAAGACGGAGGACGGAGAAAGCAGAAGAACAGAAGACGAAGGAGCAGAAGACAGAAGAAGATACAGAAGACGAAGAACAGAAGGCAGAAGACCACAGAAGAAGATGAGGAAGAAGAGAGGCGACAGGAGAGGCTGAGAAGCACACAGAAGAAGAGAGAAGACGGGGAAAAGAAGAGTACAGAAGAAGATTACAGAAGAGGAGCGAGGAGGAAGAACAGAGAGGAAGAAAAGAAGGAGGAGCAGGAGAGAGGATGAGTAGCGTGGGGCAGGGTGAGGGGCTGGGAGGTGGGGGGTACTTACTGTGAGGTGGGTCTCAGGAACCTGGAGGAGCTGGAGGAGCTGCAGCGGCAGGGGGAGCGACCTACCCTTGGGTCAAGGGTCGCTACCACTGTCGCGCAGCGGCCGCCATAAGAGGTAGGAGGGGGGGAGTGGTCAGCTGGGGGCGAATGGGAGCTGGGGGGCGGGGACGTGCAGGAGGTCGCGGCGGGAAAGCGCGAGGGAGGGGGGACAGGTAGAGTGAGAGGAGTTCGGGGAGGGGGTTTAAGGGTGGAGGGGGAGAGTGTTAGTGTTACGGGGTTTAGGAGATTAGGGAGTGAGATAGGAATAGGGTTGAGATGATAGGGGAGGGGAGGGGGGGTTGTAGAGGTGGGTGAGGGTGAGAGGTCGAGTGAGAGGATAGGAAGATAGGTAACAGAGGGGGTGGCGGGGGAGGGGGGAGAGATAGAGAAATAGATAGATGGAGAAATAGGTGGAGAGAGAAAAATAGGTAGGTAGGAGGAGGTGGTGAGTGAGGGAGTTAGATAGTGAGATAGAGGGATAGTTAGGAGATTGGTAGATAGGAGGAGTGAGGGAGGCAGATAGCGAACGGGGTAGATAGGGGTGAAAGAGAGGGGGAGGTGAGGGAGGGGGATGAGGCAGGAGCAGGAGGGCAGGCGCGGTAAGAAACAGAAGACGGAGGACGGAGAAAGCAGAAGAACAGAAGACGAAGGAGCAGAAGACAGAAGATCACAGAAGAAGATACAGAAGACGAAGAACAGAAGGCAGAAGACCACAGAAGAAGATGAGTAAGACGAGAGGCGACAGGAGAGGCTGAGAAGCACACAGAAGAAGAGAGAAGACGGGGAAAAGAAGAGTACAGAAGAAGATTACAGAAGAGGAGCGAGGAGGAAGAACAGAGAGGAAGAAAAGAAGCAGGAGAGAGGGTGAGTAGCGCGGGGAAGGGCGAGGGGCTGGGAGGTGGGGGGTACTTACTGAGAGGTGGGTCTCAGGAACCTGGAGGAGCCGGAGGAGCTGCAGCGGCAGGGGGAGCGACCTACCCTTGGGTCAAGGGTCGCTACCACTGTCGCGCAGCGGCCGCCATAAGAGGTAGGAGGGGGGGAGGGGTCAGCTGGGGGCAAATGGGAGCTGGGGGGCGGGGGCGTGCAGGAGGTCGCAGCGGGAAAGCGCGAGGGAGGGGGGGCAGGTAGAGTGAGAGGAGTTCGGGGAGGGAGTTTAAGGGTGGAGGGGGGAGAGTGTTAGTGTTACGGGGTTTAGGAGATTAGGAAGAGAGATAGGAGTAGGGTTGAGAAGATGGGGGGGTTGTAGAGGTGGGTGAGGGTGAGAGGTAGAGTGAGAGGATAGGAAGATAGATAACAGAGGGGTGGCGGGGGGGAGAGATAGAGAAATAGATAGATGGAGAAATAGGTGGAGAGATAGAAAAATAGGTATATAGGAGGAGGTGGTGAGTGAGGGAGTTAGATAGTGAGATAGAGGGATAGATAGGAGATTGGTAGATAGGAGGAGTGAGGGAGGCAGATAGCGAACGGGGTAGATAGGGGTGAAAGAGAGGGGGAGGCGAGTGAGGGAGGGGGATAAGGCAGGAGCAGGAGGGCAGCGCGGGAAGAAACAGAAGACGGAGGACGGAGAAAGCAGAAGAACAGAAGAACAGAAGACGAAGGAGCAGAAGACAGAAGATCACAGAAGAAGATACAGAAGACGAAGAACAGAAGGCAGAAGACCACAGAAGAAGATGAGGAAGAAGAGAGGCGACAGGAGAGGCTGAGAAGCACACAGAAGAAGAGAGAAGACGGGGAAAAGAAGAGTACAGAAGAAGATTACAGAAGAGGAGCGAGGAGGAAGAACAGAGAGGAAGAAAAGAAGCAGGAGCAGGAGAGAGGGTGAGTAGCGTGGGGCAGGGCGAGGGGCTGGGAGGTGGGGGGTACTTACTGCGAGGTGGGTCTCAGGAACCTGGAGGAGCTGCAGGAGCTGCAGCGGCAGGAGAAGCGACCTACCCTTGGGTCAAGGGTCGCTACCACTGTTGCGCAGCGGCCGCCATAAGAGGTAGGATGTGGGGGAGGGGTCAGCTGGGGGCGAATGGGAGCTGGGGGGCAGGGGCGTGCAGGAGGTCGCGGCGGGAAAGCGCAAGGGAGGGGGGGACAGGTAGAGTGAGAGGAGCTGGGGAGGGGGGTTTAAGGGTGGAGGGGGGAGAGTGTTAGTGTTAGGGGGTTTAGGAGATTAGGGAGAGAGATAGGAGTAGGGTTGAGAAGATAGGGGAGGGGGGTTGTAGAGGTGGGTGAGGGTGAGGGTGAGAGGTAGAGTGAGAGGATAGGAAGATAGGTAACAGAGGGGTGGCGGGGGAGGGGGGAGAGATAGAGAAATAGATAGATGGAGAAATAGGTGGAGAGATAGAAAAATAGGTAGATAGGAGGAGGTGGTGAGTGAGGGAGTTAGCGAGATAGAGGGATAGGTAGGAGATTGGTGGATAGGAGGAGTGAGGGGGGCAGATAGCGAACGGGGTAGATAGGGGTGAAAGAGAGGGGGAGGCGAGTGAGGGAGGGGGATGAGGCAGGAGCAGGAGGGCAGGCGCGGGAAGAAACAGAAGACTGAGGACGGAGAAAGCAGAAGAACAGAAGAACAGAAAAACAGAAGACGAAGGAGCAGAAGACAGAAGATCATAGAAGAAGATACAGAAGACGAAGAACAGAAGGCAGCAGACCACAGAAGAAGATGAGGAAGAAGAGAGGCGACAGGAGAGGCTGAGAAGCACACAGAAGAAGAGAGAAGACGGGGAAAAGAAGAGTACAGAAGAAGATTACAGAAGAGGAGCGAGGAGGAAGAACAGAGAGGAAGAAAAGAAGGAGGAGCAGGAGAGAGGGTGAGTAGCACGGGGCAGGGCGAGGGGCTGGGAGGTGGGGGGTACTTACTGCGAGGTGGGTCTCAGGAACCTGGAGGAGCTGGAGGAGCTGCAGCGGCAGGGGGAGCGACCTACCCTTGGGTCAAGGGTCGCTACCACTGTCACGCAGCGGCCGCCATAAGAGGTAGGAGGGGTCAGCTGGGGGCGAATGGGAGCTGGGGGGTGGGGGCGTGCAGGAGGTCGCGGTGGGAAAGCGCGAGGGAACGGGGGCAGGTAGAGTGAGAGGAGCTGGGGAAGGGGGGTTTAAGGGTGGAGGGGGGAGAGTGTTAGTGTTAGGGGGTTTAGGAGATTAGGGAGAGAGCTAGGAGTAGGGTTGAGAAGATAGGGGAGGAGGGTTGTAGAGGTGGGTGAGGGTGAGACGTAGAGTGAGAGGATAGGAAGATAGATAACAGGGGGGGTGGCGGGGGGAGAGATAGAGAAATAGATAGATGGAGAAATAGGTGGAGAGATAGAAAAATAGGTAGATAGGAGGAGGTGGTGAGTGAGGGAGTTAGATAGTGAGATAGAGGGATAGATAGGAGATTGGTAGATAGGAGGAGTGAGGGAGGCAGATAGCGAACGGGGTAGATAGGGGTGAACGAGAGGGGGAGGCGAGTGAGGGAGGGGGATGAGGCAGGAGCAGGAGGGCAGGCGCGGGAAGAAACAGAAGAAGGAGGACGGAGAAAGCAGAAGAACAGAAGAACAGAAGACGAAGGAGCAGAAGACAGAAGATTACAGAAGAAGATACAGAAGACGAAGAACAGAAGGCAGAAGACCACAGAAGAAGATGAGGAAGAAGAGAGGCGACAGGAGAGGCTGAGAAGCACACAGAAGAAGAGAGAAGACGGGGAAAAGAAGAGTACAGAAGAAGATTACAGAAGAGGAGCGAGGAGGAAGAACAGAGAGGAAGAAAAGAAGCAGGAGCAGGAGAGAGGGTGAGTAGCGCGGGGCAGGGCGAAGGGGCTGGGAGGTGGGGGGTACTTACTGCGAGGTGGGTCTCAGGAACCTGGAGGAGCTGGAGGAGCTGCAGCGGCAGGGGGAGCGACCTACCCTTGGGTCAAGAGTCGCTACCACTGTCGTGCAGCGGCCACCATAAGGGGTAGGGGGGGGAGGGGTCAGCTGGGGGCGAATGGGAGCTGGGGGGCGGGGCGTGCAAGAGGTCGTGGCGGGAAAGCGCGAGGGAGGGGGGGCAGGTAGAGTGAGAGGAGTTCGGGGAGGGGGTTTAAGGGTGGAGGGGGGAGAGTGTTAGTGTTACGGGGTTTAGGAGATTAGGGAGAGAGATAGGAGTAGGGTTGAGAAGATGGGGGGGTTGTAGAGGTGGGTGAGGGTGAGAGGTAGAGTGAGAGGATAGGAAGATAGATAACAGAGGGGTGGCGGGGGGAGAGATAGAGAAATAGATAGATGGAGAAATAGGTGGAGAGATAGAAAAATAGGTAGATAGGAGGAGGTGGAGAGTGAGGGAGTTAGATAGTGAGATAGAGGGATAGATAGGAGATTGGTAGATAGGAGGAGTGAGGGAGGCAGATAGCGAATGGGGTAGATAGGGGTGAAAGAGAGGGGGAGGCGAGTGAGGGAGGGGGATGAGGCAGGAGGGCAGGCGCGGGAAGAAACAGAAGACGGAGGACGGAGAAAGCAGAAGAACAGAAGAACAGAAGACGAAGGAGCAGAAGACAGAAGATCACAGAAGAAGATACAGAAGACGAAGAACAGAAGGCAGAAGACCACAGAAGAAGATGAGGAAGAAGAGAGGCGACAGGAGAGGCTGAGAAGCACACAGAAGAAGAGAGAAGACAGGGAAAAGAAGAGTACAGAAGAAGATTACAGAAGAGGAGCGAGGAGGAAGAACAGAGAGGAAGAAAAGAAGCAGGAGCAGGAGAGAGGGTGAGTAGCGCGGGGAAGGGCGAGGGGCTGGGAGGTGGGGGGTACTTACTGCGAGGTGGGTCTCAGGAACCTGGAGGAGCTGGAGGAGCTGCAGCGGCAGGGGGAGCGACCTACCCTTGGGTCAAGGGTCGTTACCACTGTAGCGCAGCGGCCGCCATAAGAGGTAGGATGGGGGGGAGGGGTCAGCTGGGGGCGAATGGGAGCTGGGGGGCAGGGGCGTGCAGGAGGTCGCGGCGGGAAAGCGCGAGGGAGGGGGGGGACAGGTAGAGTGAGAGGAACTGGGGAGGGGGGTTTAAGGGTGGAGGGGGGACAGTGTTAGTGTTAGGGGGTTTAGGAGATTAGGGAGAGAGATAGGAGTAGGGTTGAGAAGATAGGGGAGGGGGGGTTGTAGAGGTGGGTGAGGGTGAGAGGTAGAGTGAGAGGATAGGAAGATAGGTAACAGAGGGGGTGGCGGGGGAGGGGGAGAGATAGAGAAATAGATAGATTGAGAAATAGGTGGAGAGATAGAAAAATAGGTAGATAGGAGGAGGTGGTGAGTGAGGGAGTTAGATAGTGAGATAGAGGGATAGATAGGAGATTGGAAGACAGGAGGAGTGAGGGAGGCAGATAGCGAACAGGGTAGATAGGGGTGAAAGAGAGGGGGAGGCGAGTGAGGGAGGGGGATGAGGCAGGAGCAGGAGGGCAGGCGCGGGAAGAAACAAAAGACGGAGGACGGAGAAAGCAGAAGAACAGAAGAACAGAAGACGAAGGAGCAGAAGACAGAAGATCACAGAAGAAGATACAGAAGACGAAGAACAGATGGCAGAAGACCACAGAAGAAGATGAGGAAGAAGAGAGGCGACAGGAGAGGCGGAGAAGCACAGAGAAGAAGAGAGAAGACTGGGAAAAGAAGAGTACAGAAGAAGATTACAGAAGAGGAGCGAGGAGGAAGAAGAGAGAGGAAGAAAAGAAGGAGGAGCAGGAGAGAGGGTGAGTAGCGCGGTGCAGGGCGAGGGGCTGGGAGGTGGGGGGTACTTACTGCGAGGTGGGTCTCAGGAACCTGGAGGAGCTGGAGGAGCTGCAGCGGCAGGGGGAGCGACCTACCCTTGGGTCAAGGGTCGTTACCACTGTCGCGTAGCGGGCGCCATAAGAGGTAGGATGGGGGGAGGGGTCAGCTGGCGGCGAATAGGAGCTGGGGGGCGGGGGCGTGCAGGAGGTCGTGGCGGGAAAGCGCGAGGGAGGGGGGACAGGTAGAGTGAGAGGAACTGGGGAGGGGGGTTTAAGGGTGGAGGGGGGAGAGTGTTAGTGTTAGGGGGTTTAGGAGATTAGGGAGAGAGATAGGAGAAGGGTTGAGAAGATAGGGGAGGGGGGTTGTAGAGGTGGGTGAGGGTGAGAGGTAGAGTGAGAGGATAGGAAGATAGGTAACAGAGGGGGTAGCGGGGAGGGGGGGAGAGATAGAGAAATAGATGGAGAAATAGGTGGAGGGATAGAAAAATAGGTAGATAGGAGGAGGTGGTGAGTGAGGGGGTTAGATAGTGAGATAGAGGGATAGATAGGAGATTGGTAGATAGGGGGAGTGAGGGAGGCAGATAGCGAATGGGGTAGATAGGGGTGAAAGAGAGGGGGAGGCGAGTGAGGGAGGGGGATGAGGCAGGAGCAGGAGGGCAGGCGCGGGAAGAAACAGAAGACGGAGGACGGAGAAAGCAGAAGAACAGAAGAACAGAAGACGAAGGTGCAGAAGACAGAAGATCACAGAAGAAGATACAGAAGACGAAGAACAGAAGGCAGAAGACCACAGCAGAAGATGAGGAAGAAGAGAGGCGACAGGAGAGGCTGAGAAGCACACAGAAGAAGAGAGAAGACGGGGAAAAGAAGAGTACAGAAGAAGATTACAGAAGAGGAGCGAGGAGGAAGAACAGAGAGGAAGAAAAGAAGCAGGAGCAGGAGAGAGGGTGAGTAGCGCGGGGCAGGGCGAGGGGCTGGGAGGTAGGGGGTACTTACTGCGAGGTGGGTCTCAGGAACCTGGAGGAGCTGCAGCCGCAGGGGGAGCGACCTACCCTTGGGTCAAGGGTCGCTACCACTGTCGCGCAGCGGCCGCCATAGGAGGTAGGAGGGGGGGAGGGGTCAGCTAGGGGCGAATGGGAGCTGGGGGACGGGGCGTGCAGGAGGTCGCGGCGGGAAAGCGTGAGGGAGGGGGGGGGACAGGTAGAGTGAGAGGAGCTGGGGGATGGGGGTTTAAGGGTGGAGGGGGGAGAGTGTTAGTGTTAGGGGGTTTAGGAGATTAGGGAGAGAGATAGGAGTAGGGTTGAGAAGATAGGGGAGGGGGGTTGTAGAGGTGGGTGAGGGTGAGAGGTAGAGTGAGAGGATAGGAAGATAGGTAACAGAGGGGGTGGCGGGGGAGGGGGGGAGAGATAGAGAAATAGATAGATGGAGAAATAGGTGGAGAGATAGAAAATTAGGTAGATAGGAGGAGGTGGTGAGTGAGGGAGTTAGATAGTGAGATAGAGGGATAGATAGGAGATTGGTAGATAGGAGGAGTGAGGGAGGCAGATAGCGAACGGGGTAGATAGGGGTGAAAGAGAGGGGGAGGCGAGTGAGGGAGGGGGATGAGGCAGGAGCAGGAGGGCAGGCGCGGGAAGAAACAGAAGACGGAGGACGGATAAAGCAGAAAAACAGAAGAACAGAAGAACAGAAGACGAAGGAGCAGAAGACAGAAGATCACAGAAGAAGATACAGAAGTCGAAGAACAGAAGGCAGAAGACCACAGAAGAAGATGAGGAAGAAGAGAGGCGACAGGAGAGGCTGAGAAGCACACAGAAAGAGAGAAGACGGGGAAAAGAAGAGTACAGAAGAAGATTACAGAAGAGGAGCGAGGAGGAAGAACAGAGAGGAAGAAAAGAAGCAGGAGCAGGAGAGAGGGTGAGTAGCGCGGGGCAGGGCGAAGGGGCTGGGAAGTGGGGGGTACTTACTGCGAGGTGGGTCTCAGGAACCTGGAGGAGCTGGAGGAGCTGCAGCGGCAGGGGGAGCGACCTACCCTTGGGTCAAGAGTCGCTACCACTGTCGCGCAGCGGCAACCGTAAGGGGTGGGGGGGGGGAGGGGTCAGCTGGGGGCGAATGGGAGCTGGGGGGCGGGGCGTGCAAGAGGTCGTGGCGGGAAAGCGCGAGGGAGGGGGGGACAGGTAGAGTGAGAGGAGCTGGGGAGGGGGGTTTAAGGGTGGAGGGGGAGAGTGTTAGTGTTAGGGGGTTTAGGAGATTAGGGAGAGAGATAGGAGTAGGGTTGAGAAGATAGGGGCGGGGGGGTTGTAGAGGTGGGTGAGGGTGAGAGGTAGAGTGAGAGGATAGGAAGATAGGTAACAGAGGAGGTGGCGGGGAGGGGGGAGAGATAGAAAAATAGATAGATGGAGAAATAGGTGGAGAGATAGAAAAATAGGTAGATAGGAGGAGGTGGTGAGTGAGGGAGTTAGATAGTGAGATAGAGGGATAGATAGGAGATTGGAAGATAGGAGGAGTGAGGGAGGCAGATAGCGAACGGGGTAGATAGGGTGAAAGAGAGGGGGAGGCGAGTGAGGGAGGGGGATGAGGCAGGAGCAGGAGGGCAGGCGCGGGAAGAAACAGAAGACGGAGGACGGAGAAAGCAGAAGAACAGAAGAACAGAAGACGAAGGAGCAGAAGACAGAAGATCACAGAAGAAGATACAGAAGACGAAGAACAGAAGGCAGAAGACCACAGAAGAAGATGAGGAAGAAGAGAGGCGACAGGAGAGGCTGAGAAGCACACAGAAGAAGAGAGAAGACGGGGAAAAGAAGAGTACAGAAGGAGATTACAGAAGAGGAACGAGGAGGAAGAAGAGAGAGGAAGAAAAGAAGCAGGAGCAGGAGAGAGGGTGAGTAGCGCGGGGCAGGGCGAGGGGCTGGGAGGTACTTACTGCGAGGTGGGTCTCAGGAACCTGGAGGAGCTGGAGGAGCTGCAGCTGCAGGGGGAGCGACCTACCCTTGGGTCAAGGGTCGCTACCACTGTCACGCAGCGGCCGCCATAAGAGGTAGGAGGGGGGGGAGGGTTCAGCTGGGGGCGAATGGGAGCTGGGGGGCGGGGACGTGCAGGAGGTCGCGGAGGGAAAGCGCGAGGGAGGGGGGACAGGTAGAGTAAGAGGAGTTCGGGGAGGGGGTTTAAGGGTGGAGGGGGAGAGTGTTAGTGTTACGGGGTTTAGGAGATTAGGGAGAGAGATAGGAATAGGGTTGAGATGATAGGGGAGGGGGGGTTGTAGAGGTGGGTGAGGGTGAGAGGTCGAGTGAGAGGATAGGAAGATAGGTAACAGAGGGGGGTGGCGGGGGAGGGGGGAGAGATAGAGAAATAGATAGATGGAGAAATAGGTGGAGAGAGAAAAATAGGTAGGTAGGAGGAGGTGGTGAGTGAGGGAGTTAGATAGTGAGATAGAGGGATAGTTAGGAGATTGGTAGATAAGAGGAGTGAGGGAGGCAGATAGCGAACGGGGTAGATAGGGGTGAAAGAGAGGGGGAGGCGAGTGAGCGAGGGGGATGAGGCAGGAGCAGGAGGGCAGGCGCGGTAAGAAACAGAAGACGGAGGACGGAGAAAGCAGAAGAACAGAAGACGAAGGAGCAGAAGACAGAAGATCACAGAAGAAGATACAGAAGACGAAGAACAGAAGGCAGAAGACCACAGAAGAAGATGAGTAAGAAGAGAGGCGACAGGAGAGGCTGAGAAGCACACAGAAGAAGAGAGAAGACGGGGAAAAGAAGAGTACAGAAGAAGATTACAGAAGAGGAGCGAGGAGGAAGAACAGAGAGGAAGAAAAGAAGCAGGAGCAGGAGAGAGGGTGAGTAGCGCGGGGAAGGGCGAGGGGCTGGGAGGTGGGGGGTACTTACTGAGAGGTGGGTCTCAGGAACCTGGAGGAGCTGGAGGAGCTGCAGCGGCAGGGGGAGCGACCTACCCTTGGGTCAAGGGTCGCTACCACTGTCGCGCAGCGGCCGCCATAAGAGGTAGGAGGGGTCAGCTGGGGGCGAATGGGAGCTGGGGGGCGGGGGCGTGCAGGAGGTCGCAGCGGGAAAGCGCGAGGGAGGGGGGGGCAGGTAGAGTGAGAGGAGTTCGGGGAGGGGGTTTAAGGGTGGAGGGGGGAGAGTGTTAGTGTTACGGGGTTTAGGAGATTAGGGAGAGAGATAGGAGTAGGGTTGAGAAGATGGGGGGGTTGTAGAGGTGGGTGAGGGTGAGAGGTAGAGTGAGAGGATAGGAAGATAGATAACAGAGGGGTGGCGGGGGGGAGAGATAGAGAAATAGATAGATTGAGAAATAGGTGGAGAGATAGAAAAATAGGTAGATAGGAGGAGGTGGTGAGTGAGGGAGTTAGATAGTGAGATAGAGGGATAGATAGGAGATTGGAAGATAGGAGGAGTGAGGGAGGAGGATAGCGAACAGGGTAGATAGGGGTGAAAGAGAGGGGGAGGCGAGTGAGGGAGGGGGATGAGGCAGGTGCAGGAGGGCAGGCGTGGGAAGAAACAGAAGACGGAGGACGGAGAAAGCAGAAGAACAGAAGAACAGAAGACGAAGGAGCAGAAGACAGAAGATCACAGAAGAAGATACAGAAGACGAAGAACAGATGGCAGAAGACCACAGAAGAAGATGAGGAAGAAGAGAGGCGACAGGAGAGGCTGAGAAGCACACAGAAGAAGAGAGAAGACGGGGAAAAGAAGAGTACAGAAGAAGATTACAGAAGAGGAGCGAGGAGGAAGAAGAGAGAGGAAGAAAAGAAGGAGGGGCAGGAGAGAGGGTGAGTAGCGCGGGGCAGGGCGAGGGGCTGGGAGGTGGGGGGTACTTACTGCGAGGTGGGTCTCAGGAACCTGTAGGAGCTGGAGGAGCTGCAGCTGCAGGGGGAGCGACCTACCCTTGGGTCAAGGGTCGCTACCACTGTCACGCAGCGGCCGCCATAAGAGGTAGGAGGGGGGGGAGGGGTCAGCTGGGGGCGAATGGGAGCTGGGGGGCGTACAGGAGGTCACGGTGGGAAAGCGCGAGGGAGCGGGGGCAGGTAGAGTGAGAGGAGCTGGGGAAGGGGGGTTTAAGGGTGGAGGGGGGAGAGTGTTAGTGTTAGAGGGTTTAGGAGATTAGGGAGAGAGCTAGGAGTAGGGTTGAGAAGATAGGGGAGTGGGGGTTGTAGAGGTGGGTGAGGGTGAGAGGTAGAGTGAGAGGATAGGAAGATAGATAACAGAGGGGGTTGCGGGGGAGAGATAGAGAAATAGATAGATGGAGAAATAGGTGGAGAGATAGAAAAATAGGTAGATAGGAGGAGGTGGTGAGTGAGGGAGTTAGATAGTGAGATAGAGGGATAGATAGGAGATTGGTAGATAGGAGGAGTGAGGGAGGCAGATAGCGAACGGGGTAGATAGGGGTGAAAGAGAGGTGGAGGCGAGTGAGGGAGGGGGAAGAGGCAGGAGCAGGAGGGCAGGCGCGGGAAGAAACAGAAGAAGGAGGACGGAGAAAGCAGAAGAACAGAAGAACAGAAGAATAGAAGAACAGAAGACGAAGGAGCAGAAGACAGAAGATCACAGAAAAAGATACAGAAGACGAAGAACAGAAGGCAGAAGACCACAGAAGAAGATGAGGAAGAAGAGAGGCGACAGGAGAGGCTGAGAAGCACACAGAAGAAGAGAGAAATCGGGGAAAAGAAGAGTACAGAAGATTACAGAAGAGGAGCGAGGAGGAAGAACAGAGAGGAAGAAAAGAAGCAGGAGCAGGAGGGAGGGTGAGTAGCGCAGGGCAGGGCGAGGGGCTGGGAGGTGGGGGGGTACTTACTGAGAGGTGGGTCTCAGGAACCTGGAGGAGCTGGAGGAGCTGCAGCGGCAGGGGGAGCGAGCTACCCTTGGGTCAAGGGTCGCTACCACTGTCGCGCAGCGGCCGCCATAAGAGGTAGGAGGGGTCAGCTGGGGACGAATGGGAGCTGGGGGCGGGGGCGTGCAGGAGGTCGCGGCGGGAAATCGCGAGGGGGGGACAGGTAGAGTGAGAGGAGCTGGGGAGGGGGGTTTAAGGGTGGAGGGGGAGAGTGTTAGTGTTAGGGGGTTTAGGAGATTAGGGAGAGAGATAGGAGTAGGGTTGAGAAGATAGGGGAGGGGGGTTGTAGAGGTGGGTGAGGGTGAGAGGTAGAGTGAGAGGATAGGAAGATAGGTAACAGAGGGGGTGGCGGGGGAGGGGGGAGAGATAGAGAAATAGATGGAGAAATAGGTGGAGAGATAGAAAAATAAGTAGATAGGAGGAGGTGGTGAGTGAGGGAGTTAGATAGTGAGATAGAGGGATAGATAGGAGATTGGTAGATAGGAGGAGTGAGGGAGGCAGATAGCGAACGGGGTAGATAGGGGTGAAAGAGAGGGGGAGGCGAGTGAGGGAGGGGGATGAGGCAGGAGCAGGAGGGCAGGCATGGGAAGAAACAGAAGACGGAGGACGGAGAAAGCAGAAGAACAGAAGAAAAGAAGAACAGAAGAACAGAAGACGAAGGAGCAGAAGACAGAAGATCACAGAAGAAGATGAGGAAGAAGAGAGGCGACAGGAGAGGCTGAGAAGCACACAGAACAAGAGAGAAGACGGGGAAAAGAAGAGTACAGAAGAAGATTACAGAAGAGGAGCGAGGAGGAAGAACAGAGAGGAAGAAAAGAAGCAGGAGCAGGAGAGAGGGTGAGTAGTGCGGGGCAGGGCGAGGGGCTGGGAGGTGGGGGGTACTTACTGCGAGGTGGGTCTCAGGAACCTGGAGGAGCTGGAGGAGCTGGAGGAGCTGCAGCGGCAGGGGGAGCGACGTACCCTTGGGTCAAGGGTCGCTACCACTGTCGCGCAGCGGCTGCCATAAGAGGTAGGAGGGGTCAGCTGGGGACGAATGGGAGCTGGGGGGCGGGGGTTTGCAGGAGGTTGCAGCGGGAAATTGCGAGGGGGGGACAGGTAGAGTGAGGGGAGCTGGGGAGGGGGGTTTAAGGGTGGAGGGGGAGAGTGTTAGTGTTAGGGGGTTTAGGAGATTAGGGAGAGAGATAGGATTAGGGTTGAGAAGATAGGGGAGGGGGGGGTTGTAGAGGTGGGTGAGGGTGAGAGGTAGAGTGAGAGGATAGGAAGATAGGTAACAGAGGGGGTGGCGGGGGAGGGGGGAGAGATAGAGAAATAGATAGATGGAGAAATAGGTGGAGAGATAGAAAAATAGGTAGATAGGAGTAGGTGGTGAGTGAGGGAGTTAGATAGTGAGATAGAGGGATAGATAGGAGATTGGTAGATAGGAGGAGTGAGGGAGGCAGATAGTGAACGGGGTAGATAGGGGTGAAAGAGAGGGGGAGGCGAGTGAGGGAGGGGGATGAGGCAGGAGCAGGAGGGCAGGCACGGGAAGAAACAGAAGACGGAGGACGGAGAAAGCAGAAGAACAGAAGAACAGAAGACGAAGGAGCAGAAGACAGAAGATCACATAAGATACAGAAGACGAAGAACAGAAGGCAGAAGACCACAGAAGAGGATGAGGAAGAAGAGAGGCGACAGGAGAGGCTGAGAAGCACACAGAAGAAGAGAGAAGACGGGGAAAAGAAGAGTACAGAAGAAGATTACAGAAGAGGAGCGAGGAGGAAGAACAGAGAGGAAGAAAAGAAGCAGGAGCAGGAGAGAGGGTGAGTAGCGCGGGGCAGGGGGAGGGGCTGGGAGGTGGGGGGTACTTACTGCGAGGTGGGTCTCAGGAACCTGGAGGAAGGTACAGAGCCATAGAGGGTCTGTAATGAGAATCTATCACATGAAAGAATGTTCAGAGCCATAGAAGGTCTGTAATGAGAATCTATCACATGAAAGAATGCTCAGAGCCATAGAGAGTCCATTTATGTGAATCTATCACAAGAGGGAACGTACAGAGCCATAGAGGGTCATGTAATGAAAATCTATCATAAGAAGGAATGTACAGGACCATAGAGGGTCCTGTACTTAGAATCTATCACAAGAAGGAAGGCAGAGAGCCACACATGGGCCTGCAGTGAGAATCTATAACATGACAGAATGCACAGAGCCATAGAGAGTCCATTAATGTGAATGTATAACAAGAGGGAATATACAGAGCCATGGAGGGTCTTTAATGAGAATCTATCACAAGAAGGAATGTACAGAGCCATAGAGGGTCTGTAATGAGAACCTATCACATCAAAGAATTTACTGAGGCATAGATGGTCTGTAATGAGAATCTATCACATGAAAAAATGTACAGAGGGATATAGGGTTTGTGATGAGTATCTATCTCATGAAAGTATGTTCAGAGCCGTAGAGGCTCTGTAATGAGAATCTATCATGTGAAAGAATGTCCAGAGCCATAGAGAGCTCATTAGTGTGAATTTATAAGAAGAGGGAATGTACATAGCCATAGAGAGGCCATTAATATGAATTTATAACAAAAGGGAATCTACAGAACCATAAAGAGTCCATTAATGTGAATCTATAACAAGAGGGAATGTACAGAGCCATAGAGGGTCTGTAATGAGAATCTAGCACGTGAAAGAATGTACAGAGCCATAGAGAGTCCTGTAATGAGAATCTATCACATGAAAGCATGTACAGAGCCATAGAGAGTCCTGTAATGAGAATCTATCATGTGAAAGAATGTACAGAGCCATAGAGGGTCCTGTAATGAGAATCTATCACATGAAACAATGTACAGAGCCATAGAGGGTCCTGTAATGAGAATCTATCACATGAAACAATGTAAAGAGCCATGGAGAGTCCAGTAATGAGAGCATTTCACAAGAGGACATGCACAGAGTCATTGGGGACACACAGATGGCACCCACTTCACCACACCACATGGAGCTGGCTCTGTTCTTACCCGCCGTCAGAACTGATTTGGAGATAATCTGCTTCCTTTGTGCCTTCCACGAAGCGGATGCAGGTTAATGTTGCAAACTCCAGCATTGCCTCATTGAATGCAGCAACATCTGAGGGACCTAAGGAAAGTAAGAGTGAAAAGAGGGAAGTGTGAAATCAAGGATAGTTACCATAGAAGATACTTATAAACGTTGACCTCAAAGAAGAAGTACACTTACTGTAAGTGGAACTGAGGGTGTAGGGCACAGGGACGGTCCCATCAATGGATTTTGGCCAGAAGCAGCTGTTTTTTGGACACACCTTGGCACTGCGGTCTCGTTGAACAGCAATGTCCCCCTCATGCACCAGCTGTGAAGTGCCTAAACAGCAAAACAGAGTGACAGAACTCAACTCAATGCCTGTCATTACATACCGAAGAAAGAGGAGCCTCAGGCACGAAGTCAGTGAGCAGAGGGTGCACTGGGACGCAGTGAGTAGCAGAGGGCACTAGTAATCAGTGACCAGATGATGCACTGGGATTCAGTGAGCAGACGGGGCACTGCGATTCAGTGAGAAGATGCTGCAGTGGGATTCAGTGAGCAGATGGTGCAGTGGGATTCAGTGAGCAGATGGTGCATTAGGATTCAGTGAGCAGACGGTGCACTGTGATTCAGTGAGCAGACCGTGCACTGGGAATTAGTGAGCAGACCATACACTGGGATTCAGTGTGCAGATGGTACACTGGGATTCAGTGAGCAGATGGTGCACTGGGATTCAGTGAGGAGATGGCGCACTGGGATTCAATGATCAGTTTGTGTACTGGAATTCAGTGAGCAGATAGTGCACTGGCATTAAGTGAGCAGATGGCACAAAGGGATTCAGTGAGGAGCCGGTGCACTGGAATTCAGTGAGTAGATGGTGCACTGGGATTCAGTGAGCAGATGGTGCACTGGGATAAAGTGAGCAGATGGTGCACTGGGATCAAGTGAGCAGGCAGTGCACTGGGATTCAGTGAGGAGATGGTACACTGGGATTCAGTGGCCAAATCGTCCACTGGGATTCAGTGAGCATATGGAGAAGTGGAAGTCAGTGAACAGGTGGTGCACTGGGATCCAGTAAGCAGATAGTGCACTGGGATTAAGTGATGAAATGGTGCACTGGGATTCAGTGAGCATATGGTACACTGGGATTCAGTAGCAGATGGTGCACTGGGATTCAGTGACGAAATGGAGCACTGGAATTCAGTAGCCACATGGTGCACTGGAATTCAGTAACCAGATGGTGCACTGGGATTCAAGGAGCAGATAGTGCACTGGGATTCAATGAGCTTATGGAGCAGTGGGAGTCAGTGAACAGGAGGTGCGTTGGGACTCAGTGAGTAGGTCGGTCGTTAGCAGTTAGTGAGCAGGTGGAGTGCTGGGTATCGGTGATTAGGTGAGGCAGTAGCAGTCAGTGACCGTGTTGGGGTTTAGTGAACACATGGCGTGTTGCAGTGGGACTCAGTGAGCAGGTAGGGCACTAGGAGTCAGTTAGCAGGTGGGACACTAGGAGTCAGTGAGCAGGTGGGGACTTGGAGTCAGTTAGCAGGTAGAGCACTAGGAGTCAGTGAACAGGTGGGGCACTAGGAGTCAGTTAACAGGTGGGGCACTATGAGCCTGTGAACAGGTGGGGCACTATGAGCCTGTGAACAGGTGGGGCACTAGGTGTCAGTGAGCAGGTGTAGCACTAGGAGTCAGTCAGCAGGTGGGGCACTAGGTGTTAGTGGGCAGGTGGGTGGGACACTAGGTGGCAGTGAGTAGGTAGGGCACTAGGAGTCAGTAAGAAGGTGGGACACTAGGAGTCAGTGAGCAGGTAGAGCACTAGGAGTCAGTGAGCAGGTAGAGCACTACGAGTCCGTGAGCAGGTAGGGCACTAGGAGTCAGCGAACAGATGGACAACAGGCAAACAGTGAACAGGGGGGCACTGGGTCTGTGGTATACTGGTATTAAGTGATCAGTTGGAGTAATGAGATTCAGTGATCAGGTGAGACACTTGGTCTCGGCTGGTGGGGCATGGGGACTTAGGGGGCAGGTGGTGCAGTTGGACTCAGTGAACAGGAGGGCACTTGGAATCAGTGACCTAGTGAGGGACTTGGACCTAGTAAACATGTGGGGTACACTTTAAACTGTTCAAAATGTTGCTATGTAAATTTAGTGTGCCACCACACTCTGCCCAAAGTATTATGTGAATGTAATATGGCACTATATCCTGTACAAATTATTACTATGTGAATGTAGAATAGACCATTTCTGGTCAAAAGTGTTACAATTTGAATGTAGTGTGCCACCTTCCCTGTTCAAAGTGGTCATAAGTGAAGGCAGTGTGACACTATGCTCTGTCCGATGTGTGAACGTGTCAATGTAGTGTGGAACTAAACCCTGTTCAAAGTGTGCTGTGTGAATGTTGTGTGGAAATATACCTTGTCCAAAGTGTGAATGTGTCATGTAGTGTGGAACTATACCCTGTTCAAAGTGTGACTGTGTGAACGTAGTCTGGAACTATACCTTGTCCAAAGAATGAATGTGTCAGTGAGGGTGGAACAATGCCCTGTTCAAAGTGTGACTGTGTGAATATAGGCTGAAACTATACCTTGTCAAAATTGTGAATGTGTCATGTAGTGTGTAACTATACTCTGTTCAAAGTGTGACTGTGTGAACGTAGTGTGGAACTAAACCTTGTCCAAAGTGTGAATATGTCAGTGAGTGTGGAACTGTGCCCTGTTCAAAGTGTGACTATGTGAATGTAGGCTGAAACTATACCTTGTCCAAAGTGTGATGTGTCAATCTAGTGTGGAAATATACCTTGTCCCAAGTGTGAATGTGTGAATGTTGTGTGACATTCAGTGGCCATTAGGCTGTATCTCAATCAAAGGTGTGTAATGTGGGGCTTAACCTAGTCTTATATGTATGAGTGGCTTCTATGGAGAACGTCACCTACAATGCCTAGGATCTGCTTGTTCTCCAGAGAACCCTGTTTCTGACATTCCCACCTCAGTGGATCACCTTGGATGCAGTAGAGCTCAGCTGCAGGGCCAATCACTGAACTTGAATCTATGAAGGCGGCCAAACATTACCTAGTGCAAGAACCAAGGAGTACAAACTGAACTGTCCACCTCATCTTTGGCATGAAGCGACCTAACCATCTCACACACCAGAGGTTTACCCACTGACTAGCCAACAATCACTATGTAAAATTAAAAACTTTAGGCCCTCTGCCCAAGGCTTTACATTAAGTGGGTCCTCCTACCTGTCTAACATGATGACAACTTCACTGCCGACATGGCGGCTCAGATGGGTGAGCGACCCACACTTTCCGTCAACCTGTGAAACCAAGTCTTCAAGGCAATAATGGCGGTGGTACAGTCTCTTTCTCCTCATAGACTCGCATCCCACCCATCCATCTTCAGGCAGACTTCCTGAGATTCAGGAGAACCTTGAAAACTCATCTGCCCAGGCAGGCTTTTGGATGATATCAATGCTGACTGCTCCTGTAGGAGTGAGTGAGCCACCCAGTGGACATAATGGGCCTGATTACGACCTTGGGGGAGGGGATTACTCCAACCCAAATGTATCAGACATCTCGCCTGCTATATTACAAGTTCCATTATATCCTGTGGAACTTGTAACATGGCAAACGGGATATCCATTACATTTGTGATCGAGTAACGCCCTCTGCCAAAGTCGTAATCAGGCCCAATTTCTCTTTGGGTGCGCTGATCCCAGCTTGATCCCTTCTATATATCCAATCAACCCCTCATAAGGCACTTTGAAATGATCTCATGGTAACATTAGAGCTATTGAGAATTAATAAATAAAAGAAGTCTATACATCCTCCAAAGTGTGATTATGTAGTGTGACGCTGTACAATGTAAATAGCAATAATATGGGAATGCAGTGTTACATTATACATTGCGTGGCATTATAATGGGATATGCTGGCATGATATGTACTACTCAGAGTAGTAATATGGTAACACAAGACCTGATTTGGAGGTGGGTAGTGAAAGTGCATCCATCAAAAAAGATGAAAGTGTTGTCCGCTCTCCTGGGCTTTCTGCCATCCTGTTCTGAGGGAAGCGGGAGGCGTATATGCAACTGTGATGCCAGTTAAAGTACCATTGGACAAGCTGCCCTCCCAAAATCATTTCTGCTACACCCATCCTTCCGTGCAAAATGGCCATTTTATTCATGGTGATCTCACACCCAAATTTTACGGTCTGTCCCCAGGGAGAAATGTCCCAGCATGTTTGAGATATTTTGAATACAGATAGTTATCTAGGCTCTGCATTAGAGGGTAGGAGTAGAGACAGGGGTGGGGGACTAAAAAAGTGAAGTCACAAGAAGCTTACTGAGGGAGGGGAGTCCTGGAGTCTGGAAGCTGCAACAGAGTCCTTCTTGGGCTTTGACTACAGATGTTTCCAACACATTCAATACACTTACAATGGCCTCGGGGTCAGCCCCTTGCTCAAGATTGGATGGCTTTTTTGTCTGTTTCACGTCCCTGCTCCTGATTTGTTTTCAAAAATCTGTTTATTATCATTTTCAGCATACTGTAACATTTTGACTTACATCAACATCAGGATAAAAAATTTTGTTGATTGTATAGGCACATCAGAAGAAGGTAGGTGTCAAAATAATCAATAGCTAAATTTCAAACTATAATACCTAACCACAGGTTACATGTGTTCACATAGTTCAGGAATAATTGACATGCAAATTCCAGAGAGAGGTTCATGCATTAGCGTACTGAAGCGGGCAAACAGTTTGAAGGATGACAAATACCTCCATAACATTTCAAACCACATCGAAGGAGCAGTATGTTTGTACAATGTTTTGCTGGCAGGTCTTTAAGCAAATCACAGATAACAATAAGAACGCGAACAACCGTTGGAGTGCTATTTGTACAGATAATATGTTGTGATTAAAGCGCGCCACCATTGGTGCGGGAACCTCTCTGAGCCATCTATACACGTCAATATTGTACGGGAGTACCTGCAAACCACAGACATTTGCCGCCCTGATAACATCAAGCCCCATCCCTAATGTTGAGACCCGACCAGCCACCCAGGCATAAGCATCCCCCCCTCACGTTCCCGAGCCGGGAGCAGATGTACGTTCACTCCAGCAGTTAGAGTGATTCCTCCACATCGGAGCCCCGTCCCATACCACGCAGACATGCCAACATCTCCTCCCAGCTATCTGATAACGGATATTTGCGTAGCCCCAATGCATCTTCCCTGCCCAACGCCACTCCCTCGGCACTCGCACACCCCTCAAATGAGCATTGCCAGGCATGTGCAGCTGGTGGGTCTTCCGATTACCATCTGCGGGTTATCAGCCGCTTAGCCACTATCAGGCCCAAGTCCAGAAATCGCGCAGCAGCTCTATTCCGCGTGCTCCTGGGGAAGAGACCCAGCAGACAGACCTCCCATGTGGATGGAATCGAACACGTCGTGCACTCCGTCAGACAACCCACGACTGCCCTCCAGAATCGGTGCAAGGATGGGCAGGACCACAGCATGTGTATCATGTCTGCATCTATGTAAGAACAACGGGGAATGCTGCATCTTGCCGAGCAAAATATCTGTTCACGCGAGCCGGAGTGAGGTAGGCTCTGTGAATGATGTAGAATTAAATCAAGCGAAATCTAGAATTGCGGGGTACATTAACGTGGCCAGAGAGAGCAGACTTCCACCGCGCATCGGTCACCGATGTGGTTGCATCCCTGTCCCAGGCCGCACGCAGTGCATCACATTCTAAGGCTGTGTGTATGCGCAGCGCATCAGTGAACCATCTGATCAGGTGCCGTCCTTGCCCCATTACCTGCATGTACTGTACCAACAGGTGCGTGGAGGGGGCTACTGACACGTCTCCCCACCTAGATTTTAGCGACCTCAACAGTGAGCTATATAACAGAAACTGTCCCGCAGGCAGTCCCAATTCCGGAACTAGTGTAGGAAACGGAATCAGCTTAGCATCATCATAGAGGTCGCCCAACGTATATAGCTCTGACGCATGCCACGCAGGTAACTCAGGACCTGACGTAATCTTAGAACCACGAGGAGTTCCCAACAACGCTAAAGCTGGAGCAAATGGGATTATCGCCCCAGTAAGGCGCAGGGACCTGCGATAACAGTTATAAGCCACCTTGAGAAATATCTGTCCCGGCAATGCCACACGCGCAAGTGGGTGAAACAGGTGCGCTACCTGCATGAGGGACCAAGGGCCTTCTGTGGTCGCCGTGTCTGTGAGATGAAGGCCTGCCAGCCACTTGGACACCAATTGGAGCTGAGAGGCCAGATAATAGTGTTCCATATTAGGGACTGATAGGTACCCCTCTCCAGCGGCAAATACAGTTTTTTCAGCGCGACCCTACAGCGACCCCCATTCCAGATGAACTCCTGTAGCGTAGACTCAAGATTCCTGAAGAAGCTGGGAGGGATATAATGTGGGAGGTTAGAAAAGTAATATAATAAGCACGGTAAAACTATTATCTTTAGCAGCTCTATCCTACCTGCCACCGTCAGTGGCAGCGTCTGCCAAAAAGCCATCTGGGATTTGATCGAAGACACCACTCTCTTAAGATTTCTGTCAGCTAGGTCTTCCTCACAGTGGTAAATACGAATGCCCAGGTACCGGAAGGAGTGTGGTTGTCATGGGACATTGCTCCCAGCAAGACAAAGCTCTGGATTCGAAAGCGTAGAGTCAAAAGGGAAGAGGCATGATTTGGACCAATTGACCTTGAGGCCAGATATCACAGCAAAGTGTTGAAACAGGGCCCGAGTTCTGAGGGAATTCGGGTAATATCTCTAAAGTACAATAAAAGATCATCAGCATACAGCGATGCCACGTGTAGGCCATCCCCCAGGATAATACCCCAGCCAGTACCCCTGTCATGCAAAACCGCTGCCAGTGGCTCCATGGCAAGGGAGAACAGCAGTGGGGGAGGGGGCAACCTTGCCTCGTACCTCTGCACACATTGACTGATTCTGATATAATGCCCCCCATCTTGACCCGGACCCTAGGTTGAGTGTATAGCAACTTAACCATGCAAGTAAAGTGAGGCCCAATGCCAAACCGCTGCAAGACCCTGAAAAGATAGGGCCATTCTAAGGAATCAAAGGCCTTCTCCAGGTTAAGGACCAGACATCCCGCCCGTGGCCAGTCCCGTCTCGCGTATTGCATGATGCGGAGTCAGACGCCTAATTTTATGTGACGTATCCCTCGCCGGCACAAACCCGTTCTGATCCGCATGTACCAGGCCTGGTGTTATAGGCACCAGACACATTGCTAGTGTTTTGGCCAGTGTTTTATAGTCCGTGTTGAGCATTGCTAGCGGCCGTTACGAGCCTAACTCTACTGGGTCTCTGCCAGGTTTGGGAAGGGACACAAGCAGCGCCTCCCTTTGAGATTTCGTTAAGCTTCCCCTCCGCACTGCTTCTTCATAAACCCAGAGTAGTTTGGGCGCGAGAATTGAAGTAAATGCCTTGTAAAAGTCAGCCGGCAGACCATCCGGACCCGGCATCTTGCCAGATGCCAATTCGCGAATACTGGCCTGTATCTCAGCAAGATCAAGAGGCTCCTCCAGAGCATTCCCCTGATCCGCCGTCAGGCACTGGAGTTCTACATTAGAGAGAAACTCATCGAAGGACTGTTCAGGGGAGACCACATCGAGGCATACAGCGTCTGGTAGTGCTGCATAAATGCAGAATGTATTTCCCCAGGCATATGCAACAAACGACCAGACTCCGAGCGGATCTCCATATCCATTCCATGGTCGCGATCACCCCTAACAAGCCAGGCCAGAAGTCTGCCCGATTTGTCCGCTGAAGTGTTCGTTCTAGCTGAGTGTGTAGCATAATTCAGGCGGCGCAACCGTTCAAGTAGCGCCAACTGCTCAGTACAGGCCCTGGACAACAAGGCTCCCTCTGCAGGGCTCCGCGCAGCTTCCCTCTCTGGGCGCAGTGAGTCTCGCTCTATATGAGCCAGGTCACGTTCAATCGAGCGGCGCAAATTTCACTGAGTCCCCATACAGTGACCACGGATGAAGACTTTAAAGGCATCCCACTCTAGCAGGCCCGTAGAGGCAGTGCCATCATTAATCTAAAAAAATTCAGGGATCGCCGCGTCCAAGGATGCTGTAAACGCAGCATCCTCCAAGAGCTCAGGCCTGAGATTCCAGGTAGGGACCGTCGCAGGATCCCAACCCAAACGCAGAATCTGTGGGTTGTGATCTGAGTGCGTGCGTCCCAAATAATCCACCCCTACGACTGCTGAGCCCAAGTTCTGCGTGCCTAGCACTCTGTCCAGGCGCACATGCAGGGAGTGTGGTGTAGAATAGTACGAGTAAACTCTGTCTGCAGCATTCCGCTTCCGCCATATATCCACCAGGTGCCAGTGTTGTGTCCAATTGACTAACCCACGGGCGGCCGCCACAACAGGGGATGTAGGCAATGGAGGGAAGGTACGATCTAAGTCAATATCTAGCACACTATTAAAGTCCCCTCCCAGTAGCCATGGGTAGTCACTCCAACCTGCCAAGTGGTGGGACAAATTGTGCGGAAAGGAAGTCTGATCTACATTTGGGGCGCATATAGATCCCAGTACTATGGCACGACCTGTAAACCGTCCACACACCAGGACGAATCTCCCTTGCGCATCTATGATCTGCTCCTCTACCACAAAGGGGACACCCACTTTTATCCAGATCAGGGCACCCCTGGCATAAGCGGAGTGACCTGTTGCATATAGCTGCCCCCTCCAACGCCTCTGCAAGCGAGGGAGCTCTGAGAGCACCAAATGGGTTTCTTGCAAAAAGGCAAGGTGGACTGAGTGCCTTTTGAGATATGAATATATGGAGTACCTGCGCCTAGGCGTATGTATGCCACGCACATTCCAAGTGATCGCGATATATGGGTTCATGGCTGCAGCTACTGGGCACTCCCTCTCACCTCCCGTCCCACCCGAAAACGCAACGCTGCGTGCACAGTAGTAGATTCCCAGCACATGGTCAGACGCCCTAGGTATAGCCTCTAACATAACCAGAACAAAACCAATACCATCAGAGCAAATAGACAACCAGTCTCTGCCCAAACCAAACAACTTGATCATTCAAAAACATAATCACACATTTTAATTCTCCGCGAGCAGGAGAGTGGGGTAGGCCAAACCACACAAGGAAGCAAGCACTCACCAAGCCAGTCATCCCGGCTAAGGTGGATAACAGAAAGGGGGGGGAGGCCAGCGGCTAGCTGCAGTCCTGACCAGCAGTCAGAGACAGCCAGAGCACCAGCAGTAACTTGCTCAGACTGCCCATAAGAATTGCCCACGCCTGGCAACCGGGCTGACTATCAGCACACATTAAGGCCCATATTTATACTTTTTGACGCACAACTGCGCCAACGCAGTTGTGCGTCAAAAATGTTACCGCCGGCTAACGCCATTCCAACCCGCCATGCGGGCGCCTTATTTATGGAATGACGTTAGCCGGCGCTGCGGACTGGTGTGCGTCAAAAAAAATGACTCACACCAGGCAGCGCCGGCGTATGGGAAAATGGGGGTGGTGCGTCAAAAAATGGTGCAAGTCAGGTCTGAGGCAAAATTCAGGCCTCAAACCGGATTTGCGCCATTTTTTTTGACGCCCAACCTCCATTGACATGACTCCTGTCTTAGCAACGACAGGAGTCATGCCCCCTTGCCCAATGGCCATGCCCAGGGGACTTATGTCCCCTGGGCATGGTCATTGGGCATAGTGGCATGTAGGGGGGGGGGCAAATCAGGCCCCCCTATGCCACAAAAAAAATCGGCAAAAAATACTTACCTAAACTTACCTTTACTTCCCTGGGATGGGTCCCTCCATCCTTGGGTGTCCTCCTGGGGTGGGCAAGGGTGGCAGGGGGTGTCCCTGGGGGCAGGGGAGGGCACCTCTGGGCTCCTTCCGAGCCCACAGGTCCCTTAATGCCTGCCCTGACCCAGGCGTTAAAAAATGGCGCCCATCAGGCTGTGCGCCATTTTTTAAGGCCCACCCCCTCCTGTGCGTCAAAATGATGCCAGAGTATAAATAAGGGGCACAGGCCTTAAAGTCATTTTTTGGAAGAGAACGCCTACCTTGCATTTAATTAACACAAGGCTGGTTCCCCCTTCCAAAAAATGACGCACATGGTGGAATTTTGACGCCCGCAGGGTCGGATGTCAAAGTATAAATATGGGGCAGGGTCTGCGCCGATTGTGCGTCAAATTTTTTGACTCACATTTGGCGCAAACAGAGTATAAATATGCCCCTAAGTGACATAGCATCTATGTAGTCCATACACCCTATTTACTCCAAACAGAGGCTACAGCATTGCCAGGCCATCCAAATAGACCCCTACAGGGCCTAGAAGAGTTCGTCTGCCGTGGCAGACGTCACAGACGGGCATTCCGGAAAGCCCAGCTCCGAGAGCCGATCCGGTGTGGCAGGTCTGTCACTGGGAGGCCGCAAGTTTTCAGTTTTTGAGTCTGATGCCACTGGAGAGGCGCTGATAGCCGCAGCCGATTGTATCGCCTCACGCCGCTCCTGTATAAGCTGGTCCAGGTCAGGGGCATGAGTCGCGGCCTCCGTGATCACACCGTCCCACTTTCGGGCACGCCTCGTCCGGCTACTCCTTCGTTTCGGTGCAGGCGTGTTCCTCACCACTTCACGGCCCGAGATGCGGCCTGTTGATTCCAGCCACTCCCACGCCGCTTCTGGCGTGGTGAAGAAGTGGGATTTATTCTCAGCCACAATGCGGAGTTTGGCCGGGAATAGTAGGGAGTATTCCAGGGCATGTAGGAGGCCCGGTCCTTTTGTACCGCCAGAGTGTAGTCCGGGAACACCATTATTTGCGCATCGTCTACTCGAGGCAGCGGGGAGGATCTCACAGTTTTGAGTAGAATGTCTCGAGCCGCATATTGGAGCAGATGAATTATAAAAGGACGAGGGCCACTTCCTCGCGGGGATCTGATGAGCTCGCTCCACCGAAAAGAAGGGGGTTAGTGCACCAGCCGGTACCAGTCCCCGAAGCCAACTCTCAGAGTAGGCCACCACGTTCCGGCCCTCCGCACCTTGAGGCAGTCCAACCACCTGTATATTATTTCTCCTGGTGCGGTGCTATGCGTCTTCCACGTGACGCTCCAGCTCCGCCACTCGTGTTAGGATATCCACCATCTTGGACTCCAAGCGAGACGCCACCGGTGTCAGCTCGTCCACCCCCGCCTCTATCATACCTGTTTTATCCGCCAATTTGAGGTGGTCAGCGCATAGCAAGACAAGGTCACTGGCCACTTTGTCGATCTTGGCTTTCAAGGATGTGCGAGCCCGCTCCAGTGAGTCTCCAATGTGTTCCACCGCAGCCAGCACAGCGTCCAACTTCTGACTGTCTTGCACCGCAGCATCTTGCGATCTCCCAGCTCCGGTAGCAGAGCGAAGACGGCCCGTTCCCGCCATGGACAGCGTCAATGCAGGCTCCCGCCAGCGCCACTCCGTCTGCCAGTTGACACACCGCCAGCCCCAACAACCTAGGGTCCTCTAGCGCACCCAGCCCACACGTGGAGACCAGACCAGAGCATCCCTGCAGCCAGTGCGGCAGTCCCGCAGCAACATGGGCCCTCCAGGGTAGCCTCTAGTTTCTTGTAGTGGTCACCACTGTAGCCCAATCCCACAACACCAGTTACCGGTGGGCCGGCTCCCCGCCTCCAACCTCGTCCTCAGCTGTAAATCTGCTGCCCAGTCGCCTCCAAGGCCAACCGGCCTGTTATTGCTCCAGCTCTCCAAACAGGACTGGGCCCACTTGCCTGCGCACACAGGAAGGCACCATGCAGCAGCACGAGCAGCCCAGCCCACGATTGCCCCATAGTTTTCTTCTTGCCTCCTGCTACTGGGCCACCAGGTACCAACTCCAGGCCCCTAGGGCCTTAATCCAGCTTAACAGCCAGGGGCAGGCCAGCAAACTAGCCTACACGGTCGGAGGATCCAGCCCTTCCCTTCGGCGCCTCAGCGCCTCTTGTGGGAGACCGGCGCCCCCCTCCGCGCGCCCGCAGGCTCTTCAGAATCCGATGAGGCGCCGACCCTCCAGGGGGCTTCCCCGAGGCAGACTGCTTCAGTCGGGCCTCGCCACGCCGCGCCGCGCCGGCGCACTGCAGTAGGACCGCGCCCGCCACTCAATGGGGTCCGGCAGGCCACGGATCCACGTGCGCATGGCCCGATTCTTCTCTTCACCACTCTCGGGAGCCGGCGCTTAGATCTGCCACTACCCGGGTCTCCACTGCTGTCAGGCACCACCGCCCACAAGATGCCACCAGCATCCAGTCCCCCATGTTCCGACGAATGAGCCGGGTGAGATGCAGAGCTCACTAGCTCGTGTCCACTATGATCGCCGGCTTGGCCACGGCCACGCCCCCCTTCCCTGCTCCTGATTTGATGAGCTTCCTCCCTATTCCTGCTTTTCTCCTGAACAAGACTGCCACTGAATCATTATTGGAATCCAGGGACCCCCACTGAGTCATTATTGGAATTGGGGGACCCTGGCATAAACAATTTAATTTCTTTGATTTTCTAAGCAATACACAAAACTACAGAAACAAGCACTGATCAGACAACTACACAAATGGTGAAATATTGTATTAATACAACTTTCTAAAAAAAAGATTTTTTATTTTAATGAGAAGGTTTGGGCTTTTCTAAATTGAATTGAGGCCACTTATCATCCATCCTATGTTCTGTTTGATTCACTGGCACTACCTCCACGAAACAATCTGAGGATACCAACTGAATTTAACTTTTTTACCTTCAATTTTAAATTCCTTCACATTTACAGAATGTTTTAAAATGTTTTTTTTTCAAATGTGTTTCTTTAGTTAAATGCACTTTATTCATCTATTTAATATTATTTAATTTTCTAAGCAATTGCGGAACCCCTGAGTATGTGTCATGGACTCCTAGGGGTCCCTGGAACACAGATTAAGTACCGTGCTATACACAGTTCACAGCATTAATATGGGAACGTGTCATCGCTATGGCCACTGCATTTTTACCAGGATATAGCTTCACACTATACACTGTGCACATCATTAATATGTGAATATTTAGTGAAACTACCACTGCATACAGTAATAATATAGAAATGCAGCGTCACACAACTGAGCACAGCATTAACACTGGAATGTACTCAGATGAAGAATCACACTATCTGCTGTGTGCAGCATGAACACTGCATTGTATCCTTACACTGTACACTGTAGGCAGATAAAGATTCACACTGTCCGCTGTGTGCAGAATTAACAACGGAATGTATTCTTACACTATACACTGTACGCAGATGAAGAATCACACTATCTGCTGTACTCAACATTAATAAAACAATGTAGTATTAAACTATATACTGAATATGAATTTACTTCAGTGACACAGTGTCACCCTAAAGACTGAACAAAATATTTACATGGTATTGTAGTGTCAGACTGTTCAATGAACACAGAATTAATTTCTATTTAATATTATGCACTATACGAAACATATATATATATATAGAGTACTAGCACCATGCTGTACATTGTACACACTATTTCAAAAAGGTAATATGTCACCAAGTGTAGTCAAACAGTACACTGTACACAGCAATACATTGGAAATGTAGTGTTACACTATACACTCTATAAAGGTTTAATATAGTTCACCTAGTGTAGTGGAATGAAAGTGAACACAACCTCGACATGGAGATGTAGCAGCACTCTCTACAGTGTACAGAATATTAACATAAGATGCACTGTCTCTGTAGGCACTACACAAAGCATCAATGTCGTTGTGTAGTATCACTTTATACACTGCATTGACATGAGGATATGGTGCATCCCAGTGTAGCAACACTCTTCACTACACGGGGCAACACACACTGACATATGCACACAATGCAATACTGAGTGCACACTCGCCTCCTGCCTCACCACAGCACCATGGTATAACTGAGTATGAACTGACTGGCCTTTATCTTTATTGCTCATCTGGTGTATTTTATTATATCATGTCTGATGTCCCCAATGTCATCATTAGTGATGCAATATGTGATGTCGTCTGTAGACCTATTGTGAAAACATGTGAGCACTAAATGTGTTCCATTGAATATGTCAATGTGTCCTGCCTTGAGCACTTTCACAAACTTGTAAGAAAGCAATGTCCTTTCTCGGGGTCACGGGAGGATCAAGGGGTGTCCCTTACCTTCGTTCTCTTTGATGATGATCTCAAAGACCTCCAGGCTCTTGGATTCGTCTGAGTGGTCGGTATCTGAAAGAAACAAGCATTTGCAATGCAATAGGTCTCTTTTGTCTTGAGCTGGAGCTATTGACATTGTAAATTCATAACTAGAATTTCTTGCCACATAAATTGGTCAACTTTTTCTCATAATTTCATCTTTTCCTGCCATATAATTCCAGTGGCCCAGCATTTATCTGAACCACTTCCATTTACCTTCTTCCTCCGTCTTAAAACACATACAGTTGTCATATAAACCTTTATCAGAATAAACTTTTGGCATTAGAGTGTAATGCTCAAAACACCATAACAAAAATATATTTTGAAACGAATTGGAGGATGAAAGGAAAGTGGGAGTCGTGAGTAAAGATGAAGAGGACAAGTGGCGTAGTAACGGTGTCATGGGCCCTGGAGTAAGAAAGGAAAATGGTTGACTGCAATTCGGTAGGAAAATACAGCAGTAATTAGAGTTGAGTGAGGTCCATAGGTCTCTGGGCCCCGGTGCCACTGCACCTGCTCCATTGATAACTAGGCCTCAGGAGAGAAAGCAGATGGGGCAGAGAAAGAGAAGCGAAAGGAATACAACAGACAAAGAAGAAAGAGAAGGGGTTGAAAATAAATAAAAGAAAGATGATATAGAAAGAAGGAGAAAATGAAAATACAACTAAGAGAAGAAATAGAGCAAACATGGGAGACAAAAGAAAAAAGGGAAGGAAGCTAGCAAACAAAAGATAAAGAGGAAAAATAATAAAAGAAGTGTGAAAAGAAAGAGAAAAATTAACATTAGAGAAAAAAAAGATGGTGAGAGAAACAAGCAGTGAAAGACCCAGGGTATGTATGTACTGACACATTTCCCACAGGCGGTGCTACTACCTGACCAACACTTTCCATGGGAACAATTTGCATCTGTGTGCGGTGCAGAGTAGAGACCCATGTGGGGCATTTAAACATTTCCTTAATCAAAACTTTTTTAAATGCACAAAATTTCATCAGATGTAATAAATGTCAAATAGTGCAGTGAGGGGCTGCATCCCCTGCTGCCCTCTCAATCTCCTCATCGTCTGATGACGCCCGTCACCAGGCCCATCTGTTTGGAATATTAAAACCCACGTCAGCTCCTCTGGCTCAGAACCCTGAGGAGTGCAGGCGAAGAACGAGAAGGGGAGTTCCTGCCACCCCCTTCTCTTAAAGATCCTACAACAGACACGTTTATTGGACTCTCAATGTAAACAAACAACCATATCATGTAAATGTGGGCAGCTTTGCACACCCTGCTGTTGCAACATTCAAGGCAGCACGTCTAATTTTTGGAATAACCTTAGCAGGAGGCGGTTAGGCCTGACAGTAGCTACTGGGAATCCATTTTCTGTATCTAAAATGCTATTTAAACCAGGCACAGCTGAAAGCATGCGCCGTGTAGATAAAAGTGAGGCGCACCTCTGAAGCATGAAGTGCGGTGACCGTGAATGAGGCGCCGTGCTGAAAAAATAAACCAGGCTACATTTGGAAAGTTTTCCATTACTCGCAGAGCCATAACAAACAGCAGCATTGTTGAACCCGTTGTCCGCAATGTCCAATACTGGGTTTACAACGTGTTCCTACACAAGAGAAACTGATGGTGTCTTATTAACATGAGACTGCAATTACTAAAATGAAAACCAGGAAAATATTTTGTAAATACCATGTGTACCATCTATTGCAAGGTTTGACCCCTGGAGTGAAAAGCAACAACACAGAAGCAACAATGCACCATAAGCTGGACACCGATACAATGCCAGGCTTCTATCCTTCTCTTACATCACAGCTCAAAGATCCAACTCCTGGCCTGTCTATCTGAAGCCTTATATCCGGCACCCGTAACCCGCTGTTTAACACTGACGTAGAATACTAAGGCTTCTACCTGCACAGGGTACACAGGGTACCTTGGTGGGGTCAAAACAGCTCTGCAAGTTATTTTCACCTGTTCACTGGTGATCGGAGTATTCCTACACTGCCTCTATCTCTTTGCAAGACTCAGAGTGTGACTGCGGTACCTGGAGACATATGCGTGAAGAGTGCAATGTGAAGCTTTGCTAATCCTGACTTTAACACACCAATGAGCAAATGCCCAAGCGGCACAACTCTGCCCAGTCCTTGACTCATGCATCATTAAATGAGCATTATTATGCCTTCTCAAGATGGTCTCAATTGCAGGGGAGGTGGTAATGGTCCAGCATGGAGTAATGTGCAGTCCAAAGCAGTGTTTATCAATATGGTATGCATTTCCAGTGGATTCTTAAAGCTAGCTAGCAAACGTTGTACAGAGTGGTATCTGGAGAGGAGGGGTGCAGAAGGAGGGTTATTGATAGAATGCATGCAGGATATGGACTCTAACCGCTGTCCACCATCCAGAGGATTGACAAAGAGCTGATGCCAGAAGGGGGTTGTGCATGCCTACAGTATTGGCACAGTATGAGAAAGAAGGCGCTGTACAAGGCAGCCCTCCTTAAGACCCGCCTGCTAACAGTGAGTGCCAAAAAGAGAACTGGAGAGGCGCTATGCAGGGAGCTGCACAGGAAGTAAGACGCCTACTGACTGAACGATAAACACTTAGTTGGCTTGCGATGTCTGAAGGGAATGTGCGGGCCAAGAGATGCGCGTCTAGACTGATGCGTCTCTAATTCGAGGGTTGGGAGCTTGAATAGTGCATTTCCTGTTGACTATGAATATTTATCCCTGCCGGATGCCCTCCGTCACGATCCCCGTACAACTAAGAGTTTATTCAGGCTGGGGAGGCAAGGAACACCCCTTCGACTATGCACTGATGTGCTGAGGCAGGCTGCAGACGTGCAGCCACGCCGTAAATTTGTCTTTTTATGGCTGTATTCATGTTAGTAAATAGACCGCTGATTACGTGTTGTTGTGGTGGAAAGGAACAGGATTCAAGCGGCAACAGGAAAACAAGGGTGGCGGCAGAGGGGTTGGTTTAAGAGGTGGCGTAGGCGGAGGAATAGTGATTGACGGCCAGCGGTCAAAGTGCATTTAATCAAGCATTTGGAATGCAATAGTCTCATGTTTGTTCGAGTTAGAGCTCATAGCGTTGTAAATTAGTGACTGGACTTTTATTGCCACACAGTCTGAAAACAACAAAAGGAAGAGGGTGAGCTGGCCCTGGAAAACCCTCCCTCTGCAGTTGGTTTATGTTTATAGAGGGAGCTGGTGGGGAGGAGGGACTGAACAAGCACCCACACTGTTGAGGTGAAACAGGCAAATGGCAAAAAAAAGTCCCTTACAGAAGAGATAAACAGGAGATAGTGTAATTACACAGTACTTTGTGCTGCTCCCAAAGTGGAAAAAGGCAGGACAAAGAGGCAAACTGACCACTAGCAAGTAATGATTTTTGAAGGACACTGCAACTAACAAATCAGAAAGCTGGAACTCACTCTATTGTATACTTTAGTATACAGCAGGCCGAACGCTAACGCTCGACATAAAAATGTATTCCCTGCACACATGCACACGTCACCAGATTAACAAAAAACTTGTGCTGTGTGAAAATGTGTATCCCTGCAAATTCATAGCTCCTTCTGTTATCCTTGTGAGCAAGGTGCACTGGACAAAAGATGCACATGGGAAGGTGTAGGTGAAAAGGATGTGAACGTTGTGGAGATGCAAAGGACAAATGTGTGCGGCCACAGTTGGTAAAATGCTGTTCGAAAAAGCTTTCTGAATAATTCGGTCACATTCTGACTCGAACAAATGTTTCTCAAATGCTAGTTTTTTGCTTTGTTCAGACTGGGGATACTGGGCCAGCCTTTACCTGAGGCTCACGAGGCCCTGCTCCCCTCTTGTGTGTCAATCTTTCCTTTGCCTCTCCCTGGATACAGTAGTTGGATGAGCATGTCCTCATCTGTTGCCTGTCCTTGGACAGCATCTTTTAATTTCCAAAACCTATTTGTTGACACTCATTTCATTTACATTGGCTGTTGTTGGCCACTCCCCTAGTGCTCTCATTTCATTTGCATTGCCTGTCTGTATTTGTTTCTTGTGCTTCCTCATTTCATTCATATTGCCTGTCTTTAGCCACTTCTTGAACGCTCCTTTCATACACATTGCCTGTCTTTGGATACTCTCATTTCATTAACATTGTTTACCTGCATACTCGTCGCTGGCAACACTGCGGGTACTCTAATTTCATAAATATTGTTTACTTGTTGGCTGAGCACACTCCTTTAATTTACATTGCCTGTCTCGGAACTCTGACATTTCATGCACTTTTCCTGTTTTTGACCACACTCATTTCATGCACATTGCCTATTTTGAGCACACTCATTTCATGCACATTGCCTATCTTTGAACACAGTCATTTCATACACATTGCCTGTCTTTGAACACAGTCATTTCATACACTTTGCCTTTCTTTAAACACAGTCATTTCATATACATTGACTGTCTTTTAACACAGGTATTTCATATACATTTCCTGTCTTTGACCACAGTAATTACATATGCATTGCCTACATTTGAACACAGTCATTTCATATACATTGCCTGTCTTTTAACACAGTCATTTCATAAACATTGCCTGTCTTTGACCACAGTAATTTCATATGCATTGCCTACCTTTGAACACAGTCATTTCATATACCTTGCGTATCTTTGAACACAGTCATTTCATACACATTGCCTGCCTTTGAACAGTCATTTCATATACATTGACTATCTTAGAACACAGTTGTTTCATACAACTTACCTGTTTTTGATTATACTCATTCCATATATATTGCCTGTTTTTGAACACATTCATTAATTCAGTAATTTCATATACATTGCCTGTCTTTGAGCACAGTCATTTCAAACACACTGCCTGTTTTTGAACAGTCATTTCATACACATTGCCTGTCTTTGAGCACAGTCATTTCAAACACACTGCCTGTTTTTGAACAGTCATTTCATACACATTGCCTGTTTTTGAACACACTCATTTCAAACACATCGTCTGCCTTTGAACACAGTCAATTCATACACATTGCCTGTCTTTGAACACTCTCATTTTATGTGCATTGCCTGTCCCTTGCCACTCCATAGCACTATCATTTAATACACATTGCCTGTCTTTGGTCTCTTCTTAAGCACTCTCATTTTAAGAGCATTGCTTGTCTTTAAACACTCTCATTTCACAGACCCTGCCACTCACCACCTCCTCAGCACTCTCGCTTCATACACAAACATTAGACAGTTTCTCACACTCATTGATCACACTCATTTCATACACATTGCCTGTCTTTGAACACAGTCATTTCATACACATTGCCTGACTTTGGACACAGTCATTTCATACACATTGCCTGACTTTGAACACAGTCATTTCATACACATTGTCTGTTTTTCATTACAATCACCTCATTTATATTACCTGTCTCTGAACACTCTCATTTTAAATGCATTGTTTTCCTTGGCAACTCCATAACACTCTAATTTCATGCACATTGCCTGTTTTCATCTCTTCTTGAGCACTCTCATTTCACTGACATTGCTTCTCTTTGAACACTCTCATTTTAAGTACATTGCTTGTCTTTGAACACTCTCATTTCACTGACATTGATTATCTTTGAACACTCTCATATCACTTTCATGTCGTTGAGCACTCATTTCATAGACATTGCTTCTCCTTGAACAATCTCATTTCATACACATTGCTTGTCTTTGAACACTCTAATTTTAAGGACATTGCTTGTCTTTGAACGCTGTCATTTCATAGCCACTGCCTGTCTTTGAACACTCTAATTTTAAGTACATTGCTTGTCTTTGAACACTCTCATTCCATACGCATTGCTTGTCTTTGAATACTCTCATGTCACAGACACTGTCTGCCACTTCCCGCCTCCTTGACACTCTCGCTTCCTACATAAACATTGGAGAGTTTCTCACATGCATTGATCACTCATTTCACAGACACTCTCTGCCACTCACCACCTACAGACTCTCAAGTCCTAATGTTGCTTTGCCTGTTGTTGGCTGTTGCTTAGACACTCCAGTTGTGAGTGGGCGAATGGAGTGATTGACTCTCCTTCCGTTTCAGCCACGCACCTTTGTCGCGTAGGCTCTCATTATCCTAATGAGACTACTGGATTTTGAGCAGCAAGATCGTCCACAGTGTGGGGGACTGAGTCTGACCCACAGTGGATGACACTTGTCGCTCCAAATCTGGGTTTTGCTCCGGCTAACTAGCAGTGACTCAACTCTCCCAAATGGTAGAGACAATTGGGCAGCCGAGCGCATGACATGTCAGTACTTCTCAGGGAAGTCGTGGTAACTCAGGTCACAACCGGTTCTCTCATACACAGTGCGGTCCCATATATAACTGACAATAAAGGCAGTATACGTTTTAAAGATTGGTTTAATAAAACGACTGTATTTTGGATAGCAAAGCTTGAGCTGCAATAACCAGAACTACACAACACAGTAATATTAAAATAGTAACGATGAGAGTGAAACACAAGAATAAGGCTATCATGGTGCCGCTAGAATCAATGGACTATTCTCTCTCTAAGTTATATTTCGAGCACAGCATGTTAAGCTCAAAGCCTGCCTTTCAGGTTCCCCCGGCAGGACATCAACCCTCATACCTGAACAAAGGCCTGTAATCTACGTCAGCATCTGCAACGGGGCATTCAGCATACAGTTGTGGTTCCCTGGCTGGAATCTCCCTCTTGACGTGTACTAGGACTAGAAAGTGTTTTTATAACTAACACAGCAGATGTTCTAAGAAAATGTCCCTACGTAAGGATGTGTATTTTCTATGAATGTTGGAGACTAAACTTCTACCACGTTTACCACCAATGTACCAGACTGTAGCCTTGACTGAAGCACAGGGCGATCAAGAATGCATTGTTTGCGAACACAGTGCTGAACTAAGCCAAACAGTTTGATAGAAGAAATTAAAACAAGACCGTAAAATCGGGTTATTGTAAAATAACAATGCGAATGTGAATAAAATAGATCTAGGGAAAAGTGCACAGTGGCCTAGTATGTAAAACTAGCTTGCATAGAGCTATAGTTAAAATGGCTACACAACACCTTCTTGGCCACAGTAGTGTTGTGATCTTTAAAATTAATATTAACATTAAAAGCTTGCAATATAGAAAATGTGTTAACGTAGGAAATAATGCACGCGTTTGAAATGTGCCCACGGGGAGTGGTCATCAATATAAGCGATGACTAATGAAACGTATTAATGATGAATTAATAATGTATTAATGTAAGGTTTTGTATTAGCATATTATGATTACAGTCATGTATTGGGGTTTTACTAAATTAATCACCAGGCCTTAATTAGCGAAGGTCTGGGCCTAGCTGCCTGGTCTCATATTAAACTGTGTTTTTCTACCGTGCAATGTGCTGCTTTCCTGAAGGACACAAAGCTGTACTTTTCCAGAAGCTAGAGATATGTGTGTAACCATAGTAAATTCTTTCTCATGGGACCCGGCTTGCTCAAGGAGACATTCTTGCCGAATGTAACAGTGTAATTCGTAACCGGTACAAGGCTGTCTAGACTAGGAGAAGACAATGGGACTACTGACTCGAGCGTAAAGTGTAACTTTCTTACATGACATTCCTATCGATGAAGACGTCAACAACGTGGGCCAATCGACTGCATGAGAACTTTTGTGGAAAATTCTAGTGAGGTGCGTGGAGAATTATTGGACAGAGATAATGATGCACCAAAATTGATCCAATGAGGAATTAAGGGCTAGTTCGACAGTTTTGATATAACAGCGTGACCCGAGGAGAAATCAGCCATTCTTCTTCACAAATCCTTGCCATTATGAGCTATTATTAGCTCTTACTGGACATTCCACCAAGCTATATTTTTGCCATTAATCTTTGAGACTTTGTAGTTTATTCTTCTGATATCTTAACCATCCTCTATTAAATCCTTACCTGATACTTACTTCTCCTCCTTATGAGGGAAGTGCTTATTCTTAGCAATGCCATACTGAGACTTCGCCCTGTCCTATCCTTGCTGATGCTGAATCGACTGATGTCCTGAGGACGAAGACTGATGCTGATTGCTGATTCGTTGTAGGGGTAACTATCTGATGCAAATTGTAATTGTCTGTTTGCCTTTTCTTTTTAGGTACCAACTGCTCTTTTGATAGAAGCCGTAGTTAGATGTTTTCCAAATTTGTGTTTGTTAAATTGTTTTGCATGAAGCCCAACATACTGATGCTAATTCTAGGTTAGTTGAGGTGCTTTACTAAAATCTGACGCAAATAGACAAATGACTGAGTTCTTGCTTTGTTGAATCTTGTACTCTGAGACTTTGCCAAACTGCTTCCTATTAATGATGTTTTAGTGCTTAATGAATATTCTCTATGCGTTGATTAACTGTGTTCAAATTATGTATCTGAAGAGTTACTAATGAGATTGATTGCTAATGAGATTAACGAGGACGATATTAGATTGTAACAAATAGGGAAATAAATATTCTAATCCTTAACTAAATTGATGTGGTTATTCATGACTGAAAGGTCATGGTATGTTCACTTATCGATTCTTATTGAATGTCATTGATTAACTTGTTGATTAGGTATTGCGAATATTGCTTGACTTATTATCATATTGATTCTGATGTTAAAAGATATCTCGTTCTGAGTAGTCTCTGAACATGGTCAAAAGGTTCATCGGCCTAGGCGTGTCTCCTTGTAAGTTTACTTATCAAGGTCCTGACGCGCTAACAGTTTTTGGTAGCAGAGGTAAATGGTTTGGCCCTTTGGGGCCCCAGGACGAGGGACCACAGTTTGATGAAATTGTTGTTTCAAAAGGTTTGGTAGAAATTGATGAGCGTAGTTTGGAAGTAAGCAAGGCTTATCGGAAAATTGGGTTTTGGGAAATTTTTTTTTTTTCAATTATGCTAATTGGAGAAATGATGTGCCCCTAAGTCCCAAATGACTTTCCCCGAATCTCGGAGCCTGCTGAAGTGAGTTGGGTATGTTCTCGGCGTTCTAGTGATAGTATGAATGAAGTAGGGGTTTGCGCTTGCACAGCTTATGCATACCGCAGGTGAATTGTGAAGTCTGTGAGAATTTTAGGCCAGGTAATGTTTTAGTAGGAGTGTGCGTACTCTGCAGTATGAGAGTAGGGAAGTCGGCAAACTTCATGTGAGTGTTACGCTTTGTGCTCAAAATTGTCCACGTGGTTGTTGGTGATGTACGGACCCTACACGGTCTAAGACTCCGGAATATATTGATAAGTGTATGAGACACTTGGTTTATGCTGTAATTTGCACGGTTTAATAGGTCAATCGGGCGTGGTGGACGAGTCAAGTTTGAGTCAATGTGAGCAAATGAAAACTTCGATGGAGATTTGGTGAGTTCTAAAGTGCACTAGAAGGACCCATTGACAAGTCGAGAGTAAAATTTGCTTGTCAAATTTTGCTTGCAAATCCAGGATCTGAGAAGGAGAGAGTAGCGGCTGAGGCTAAGCAAAATCTCTGTAAAGTTCTGAAGCAATTGTGTTACCCTTTTCCTGTAGTAAACCGGCAAATTTGAGTTTTGTTGGTGCTCGCAATATACTGCATTAGTTTTGTGTGAGGGAGAGTGAGGAAGACAAGCCACAAGACTTTGTCAGCCGCAGTGTGTATGAGCGTGACGTCATTGGAGCTGTGCTGGGATAGGTCGGTTAGTGAGAAGAGTCACGCACGGAATGGCAGCCGTCCATGAGAGACAATTGGTTGAGAAGGTAAGCGAAGAGAGTTCTGGGAATTAAAGTCACTTCCTGATTTGATTGTAAACAAAATAAAAGACACAAAAATGAAGTTTTCAAGGCTTTAAAAAGCGCTTTGAGGGGAGATACATATATTACTGCGAGTGTAGGAGAGGTTACACCGCCAGAGGATACACCGGCTTATGCCTTAATGGAGGAGAGGGGAGTCGCGCCATGTGTTTGGTTAAAGCAATGGTGCAAAGAAACAGAGAAAGAAGGGTGCGTGGCGTTTCTGGAGCACAAAAAGTTCAATATAAGGATTTTGGAAAATTTGCAGAGGGTGTTAAATGAGCTAAAGCCACCTCTGAGGCTAGCACAGTTTGAGGCGTTAGCAATCTGGGAACTGATGGCAATACAACAGCAACAACAGAAATTTGAGAGGAAAATGAGGAAAGTAGAAAATACACTAGCGGAGGTTAGGTGGGATAGTGCACAGAGAGTCTGGAAAAGAGAAACAATAGATGGAGTTAGGATGTTTCCAGCAATAGCTCAAGAAAATGAAAACAAAGGGGTAAAAGCCACTCGTAAGACTGACAAGAGTTCTTCTAAAAACAAAGAGGCTAAGAAGCACTGGTCAGAGATGGATGACTCAGACGACAATGAGTTCCTAAATCAGTTACTGAATGACCGACCACCGCCATATGCAATAGATGACAAGAGACCGAGTACTAGTACAGGCCCTGTAAGTTCAACTCAGAACAAGGTGACAGTAAATCCGGCACAGGTTAGGCCTGTCTCCACACCGGTCCTGGTGCAGAGTAATATTATTATGTCCACTGCTCCAGAGATGCAGCCTCAGTTACAGCCACCACAGGTCCAGAGGCTTTACCCTGATGTCCCGATTTTAGAGACTACCACGAATTTGATGGTGCCGTCAGATTCAACATATACGAGACCAAAGCTGATACAGACTGAGCCAACTCCACCTTTACTGCCCCACACACAGCAACAAATGGTTCTGAATTACACTTCAGTCGCAGGACCGCAGTCAGCCATGAATATGGGAGTTGATGCTCCACAGGTTTTGGGAAGAAGGCAGCCGCCAGCTGCCATATCCTTGCCCATTACAGTTGGTCCGCCGGTACCATTGTATGCGCAAACTAAACCTAGTGTATGTGATCAAGGAATAATGACCCAAGAAAAGACAAGAGGAGGGTTTGTAGGGAGCTCTCAAGGGGTGGCTCCAGTGGAACCGACATTCGAAAGGTCTAGGTCTTTATTAGACTTCAGTCCGATTGGGGCTCATCCAGATGCTCTGAGACAATCAGGTTTGGGACTGCTGACTCCGCAGATCTCGAGTACAAACATACTGCAAACACCGATAGTGCAGGCTGGGAATATCTCCTTGCACGGTTTAACTGCTCAACAATTGAACGATTGGTTAGACAAGTTAAGTTCACCACAAACTACTCCTGCAGAAGCAGGAAGGTCAGAAGGAGAGGCATACCTGAATTTTGTGAGGTTGGGCATGGAGGCAGATAAACTAATTGAAGGGAGCATGGGAGTAAACAGGCTAGAATCATACACAGAGGCAGAATTGAGGTATTTGTGTCCAAAGATAACCAAAGAAGTCAGTAGGGTGCACCAGAGGTTGGCAAATTTGGCAGACAAATATGGAATAGACTTAGACAATGCCTAACTTCTGAACGGGAGTTACAGTTTGAGCCTAAGGATTTTGAACATATGAGATCTACTAGGATGAAGGCACACCTTACAGAAATACTGCAGAGTGCACAGGTTTGGGGAGCCTTAGAGAAATGGGAAGGCAGGTGGGTGAAGAAAAGAGACAAGAGGAAAAGTGACATAGAGCAGCCAGCAAAGGCCTCACAGGATGTGGGTGCAGTAAAGATGTTACCGATGAGAGAGACGGCTGGAAGGGTTCTTGTCCATGTGCCGCGGACCAGAGGTGACATCCTGTCATTTACAAATGACTTTCCGAGGCTAAGGGAGAAACCAATAGAGTGGTATCAGCAGATGGATAGGTTTGCGAAGCTTGCGGAATGTCTCTGGGAGGACCTGAATACTCTCTTTGAGATCATAGTTCCGGCCGATTTGTGGCTTTAGTGCAAGAGGAGTGTGGATTGGCCGACCGCGGAACCAGCAAGGGATAGAGTCACAGGAGCACCGTCTCCTGAGATGATGAGATACTACTATAAGGTGATTGAGTTCTTGAAGCAGAGAGTTTCGCCGCAGAATGTTGATCGGCAAAAGATTGACCGGACAGCACAGGAGCCCAAAGAGTCGATACATGCCTATTATGAGAGGTTGTTGAAAGCATTCAAGAACTACAGCGGTACAGAGGTTGTTGAAGCGAAGGACATGAATCACCTTGTGTTCAGATTTGTTGAAGGGTTGAGACTGGAGATTAGTCAGATGATTAAGAATCACTTGATTTGCTGGCAAGCGAAGCCGATTGACGATGTGATGTAGTATGCAAAGTACTGTAGTGACGAGATTGAGTTGAAGCAGAGAAAGTTGAAGGAGTAAACAATGGTGATGCAAATTAAGGCAGCACAGTCAGGGATGCAGGGAGGTTTTCTACAACAGATGGTGCAATAGCCGCAAGGAAATGGGATGTTTCAGGAGCAAGTGAGAGGCAGAGGTCGCTGAGGTTTGTGAACAGAAGCACAGACTTGAATACCATAGTGGTTCAAAATGATGTGTAGGGGATGAAGAAGATGTTACCTTGTCATGCTTGCGGGTGTGATGGACATTGGAAGCAGGAGTGTCCGATGATGGTGCAGGAGGGTGTTGTTCAACAAAGCAATGATGTCAGTGCATTTGAAAACGTGAAGGGACCAAGGTTGAGAGGTCCTAATCCAAACTTTCAGAATAATATGATGCAGATGCAGGGTCTTCAACCCATGCAACAAGTGCAGATGATACAGCCGATTCAGATGCAGCAAATGCAACAGCGGGTTCCCATGGTACCTAGACAGCAAATGCGAATTGCCCTTAGCGCCAATGGAACAGCAACAGGTAATGCTTCCTCAACAGGTCACAGGTCAAAGAATAAGTCAAAGTAACGCAGTGCAACAGTTCCCATTACATGGTGAGAATGGAATAAACGATGAATGGTCGGATGAGAGTTCAGATAGTGAGGAGTGCAGGCTTGCAGCGTCCCTAGAAGTAGATCAGGTAGGGCCCTATGTTCAGGGGGAGGTAATGGGTCACAAGGTTTCATTCTTGGTTGACACAGGAGCTACACGCTCTGCAGTCAGAAGTGCAGAGGTTCCGAAATTGCCCCTTTCGGTACGTACAGTCAAGGTAGTAGGAGTGGCAAATCAGCTCTTGACTAACCCGATCACAGATCCGGTTCAGGTTGAGCTTGGCACTTTCCAGGGGTTGCATAGGTTTGTAGTTTGCTATTCGAGTCCCGTGTCCCTACTGGGAAGAGACTCACTATGCAAGACAAGGTGTTCGATCACCTGTTCGAATTAAGGGACTGAGGTTCAGACAAACAGTGACGATGAAGGAGATGAGGAGCAGGTTTCAGAGCCTGAAACGGAGACCACAGATGAGGAGTATCCTCTGATTAACTTCTTCCCAATGTTCACAGTGACTGATCCACCAGCAGACTAGCAGGGGACAGTACAAGAGAAGGTGTGGGACTTGACAGGGAAGGAAGTAGGACTCATAAAAGGAGTCGAGCCAGTTAAAGTCAGTGTGAAGCCAAATGCTGTGTTACCCCAGTTACCGCAGTACCATATGGCGCAAGATGTCCTTATAAAGGTCGTGCAGTTGATCACAGAATTTGTGAAACATGGAGTCTTGAAAGAAGGGATGAGCAGTCCGTGTAACTCACCAATAATGGGGTTGGGAAAGTTTGAATTGTCCAAGACTTGAGAAAGATTAACGACATAGTAGTGAAATGTTGCCCAGTGGTGCCAAATCCAGCTGTGATCATGTTCCAGGTTCCATGTGAGGCAGAGTGGTTCACAGTGGTTGATTTGTCCCAAGCGTTCTTTTCTGTGCCTCTTCATGAGGACAGCCAATTTCTTTTCAGTTTCAAATTCCTGGATAAGGTTTACAATTAGTGTTGAATTCCTCAAGGGTTTTCGGAATCATCTTCAATCAGATACTGAAGAAGGATTTGGAGTCAATGGAATTGCCTTTTCAATCGACTCTGGTACAGTACATTGATGACCTGTTGATCGCATCCAGAACGAGGGATGAGTGCAAGTATGATTCAATTGCCTTAATGAACCATTTGGGAAAGAACAGACACAAGGTGTCCCCAAAGAAGTTGCAATATTGTCAGAAAGAGGTGAAATACTTAGGTCATCAAATTGAGAAAGGGTCGAGGAAGTTATCGAGGGAGAAGGTGACTGCCCTGTTGCAGATGAATCCCCCAACGACACAGAGAGATGTTAGGATGTTTCTGGGAATGGTGGGCTACTGTCGACAGTGGATCCCGAATTTCTCAGTCATATCCAATCCATTGGTGAGACTGACAGTTAAGGATGGGCCGGATGTCATAGTACTGTCAGAGAAAGAAATGAAGGCATTCACTGAGTTAAGGGAGAGCATGTGCAAGGCTCTAGCTTTAGGTATGCCTGACTACACAAAGCCTTTTGTTCTGTTTTGTCATGAACGTGATGCATGTTCTTTGTCTGTCCTGACACAGGTCCATAGAGGTGTAAACCGACCAGTAGCATATTTTTCAGCTTCTTTGGACCCAGTTGCAGCAGCCTTACCAGGTTGTCTGCGTGCAGTAGCAGCAGTTGGTCAAAGCCTCACACAGTGTGAAGGCATAGTGATGGGACATCCTTTAACAGTTATGGTCCCTCACTCAGTTGAGATCTTGTTAACCCATACCAAAATGCAGCACATGATAAATGCAAGACTGACAAAATATGAAACGATTATATTGGGGTCACCAAATGTAACAATGAAAAGATGTATCATGTTGAACCTGGCAACTTTGCTTCCAAATGAAAGCACAGAAGTTGAAGATGTTGAAGATGTAGAACATGATTGTCTTGTAACAGAAATGTGCACCAAACCGAGGCCCGATATTAAAGCTACCCAATTGGAAGAAAATGACAAAATTATCTTTGTCGATGGCTCATGCTTAAGAGGCTCAGTAGGAGTACTGTGAGCAGGATATGCTCTATGTACGATCTCTGGTATCCTGGAAGCGTCTTGGCTTGAGAGAGTATATTCTGCTCAAGTGGCTGAATTGGTTGCCCTTAATTGAGCTTGCCATGCCGCTGCCCAGTTGAGAGTGACTATCTAGAGTGATAGCAGATACGGATTCGGAATTGTCCATGATTTTGGCCAACTGTGGTCACATAGGGGTTTCCTGACCTCTTCTGGTTCTCCAGTGAAAAATGGTGAAAGAATTATGGAGTTATTGCACGCGACTCAGTTAACTCATGAAATTGCCGTGGTGAAATGCAGTGCTCATTTGAAATCACAAGACTTTGTGTCTATGGGAAATGGATATGCGGATCAGCTCGCATGGTTTTGCGCATTGAACTGTATATCGTTTAAAGATCAGTGGGAATTGTTACCTGAAACAGAAAATGAGACATTCACAGGTTATGCATTAAGGGTGATTGACACGTTAGAAGAACTGAGATTATTGCAGGGACGTGCCAGCAAAGATGAGAAGCGTTCTTGGGTTAGGATGCAATGTGTACAAAGACCAGATGGCTTGTGGGTCTCAGATGAAGGAAAAATGGTTTTGCTGAACAGTCTCCTGTCACAGCTTGCAAGGTTTTACCATGGTCAAGCACACATTGGGAGGGATGCCATGATCAGGTTGTTCAAAATTGGCTGGTTTAACCCGAAGTTCAGACAAGCTGCAGAAGTAATTTGTCACAGGTGTATCATCTGTCAACAGATGAATGCGGGGAAAGGGACAGTGGTGAATTTGAGCCACATCGGGAGAGCAGGAGGTCCATTTAGCAGAATGCAATTGGAAATTGGATTTTATTGAGATGCCCGTGTGTGGTTGGATGAGATATGTGTTGATGATTGTGTGTATCTTTAGTCACTGGATTGAAGCATACCCTACACGTAGGAATGACAGTCTCACAGTAGCGAAGCCACGTTTCGGGTTTCCGATCTCTTTATAATCAGATTGGGGAAGTCACTTCAACAATGAGATGGTTAAGCTATAGTGTACAGCATTGAACATTGAACAGAAGTTGCACTGTAGTTATAGCCCTGAAGCATCAGGACTAGTGGAGTAGATGAATGGTACCCTGAAGTCGAGAATGGCAAAAATGTGTGCAGCCACAAATTTGAAATGGCCTGATCCGTTGCCCTGGGTGCTAATGTCAATGAGAAATACGCCCAACAAGAAAACAGGACCATCTCCTCATGAAATTCTCATGGGCCGAGCTATGAGACTGCCCGCAGTGCCTGCAAATGCTCTTGTGAATATCAAGGATGATATGGTGTTGGACTACTGCAAGGGTATGGCTGACGTGGTCCGCTCTTTCTCTCACCAGATGGAAGCTACCACCCTGCCGCCGATAAATGATCCAGGGCACAATCTGAGGGCTGGTGATTGGGTTGTCATCACGAACCACGTAAGGAAGTTGTGTTTGGAGCCACGTTGGAAGGGGCCAGATCAAGTAATACTAACTACTACTGTTGTGAAGTGTGCGGGAATTCCGAACTGGATCCATGTCAGTCACACAAAAAAGGTGACGTGTTCAACTGATGAGGAAGTTGAGTTGCTGAACGTACCAACAGCAGAAAAGGAAGTCTAAGGGCCGGAGAGTGATCGAAGGGGAACTGAGACAGAAGGAGAGCCTGTTGAGGACGGCCTAGTCACTCCAGTAAGAGTCGAAGGAGAAGAGACCCAGAGGGGTGACGGTGAGCCTATCTCAACTGAGGCACCAGGAGGGCCAAGTCAGAAGGAGGTTCTCCCAGAAGCAGACGAATATGGAAATGAGCTAGAGCCCCTGACAGACCACGAAGGCGAAGGAGTTGAGGCGGAAGAGAGTCAGAGTGTCCAGACTCCTCCTGAGCAAATTGCAGGTCCATAAAGAGAAAACACCATAGAGTCAGAGGAAGATGAAGGGTTGCCCCAGGAAAGATCAAAGGCCAGAGAGACGCTGAAAGGAGATAAATGGCTGGAATTGCAAGTGAAGAAAGTGGTCGTCGAAGATGCAATAGAGGAAGAGGTTGATACGACAGGGAGAGAAGATCTGAGTGAAGGAGAATTGCAAGGCGATCGCAAATTAAAAAGAAAGAGAGTAGCGAACAGAAGGTACGCAGGTCCTGAATGGGCGTACGCAACGTCAGCTGAATGGCAGCAAGAGTTCTCAGCGTTTTGCTCTGATCGAGAAGTCCCAGGTCAGTACTTTGGCACCTGAGTTTGGCCAAAGAGACTGCGAAGGCATGAAAATTGAACTAAGAAAGAGAAATTGAGAAAAGAGACTGGTAACTTCCCGGATGTGACACTGTTAACCTGAATTGACTTTTGAAAACGGATTTTGACAAGCTGCTACCCTGTATTGACAAGGATCCTGGGAGTGAAATTGAGAGCTGTAAATAACTGCTGAAGAAAACTTTCGCTTGCTTTAACTTTGCTGAAGAAAAAATATATAATAATAAGTTTCAACCATCCTCTGTTGGTTGTTGTTTGAACTAATCGTCCTTCACTTTCTGATTCTTTACAGATCATGGCTAACATTAGAGGTGATAATAGGGGAAGTAGGTATTGTCAATATTTGGGTTTTGGTTTGGGTGTCGTGTATGTGATATTCATTATAGTTGTGATTGTGGGTATGCCATTAGTGGGTAAGAGTGGAACCAACAATGCTACAATTCCTGAGGCAGCCAATGCACTAACAGCTTGGGAGAGGTTTGAGCAGGATACAAAATATTTGCATGAGGGGACTAACGCAAAAGGGGAACTATCAACTAATGTTTTCTATCGTTTGCTGAATGAGTATGTTGACACAATGGATACAAAGGATTTTTATGTGTGTACATAGGTTCCTGTTTCGGTACAAGAAGGGGTTACCTATCACAAGCTGCTGTTGACATATGGGATAAGTTGTAGTCTGTTACTAACAAGATTCTCTAACCAAGAAGAGATTCAATATTTTTACACCAATCACGACCTTGTGTTTTCTGATGTGGCTATCATAGAGGATTTGAGTAGTATAGCTAAATACTATAGCACAAAGTTAATTAAGGGATTCTGTGTGGTGACACTAACAATTAGTACCTCCTATGCACACCGCAATAATTTGACATGTTTGCTTACACCTAAAGAGAAAAGCTTTTTAGATCACAAGGAAGATTGAAGACGGGCATTGAAAGGCAAATTAGAAAAAGGATTCCAGCAGTGAGCTTTTGCTAGTAGTGAGAGTTACAGTGCGGTTAGGGAACAGGGGAAGTTAGCTTTAGATGCACTGCACGTAGGCAAGCTTTGCATATCTAGACCAAAGTCATATTATGACAATGTGTTTGTGGGAGTGAGTGAATGTAATCATGTGTTTTTGCTTCAGAGTAAGTGGACGTTCATGTTAAATGGACAGGATCCAGCGATCCCTGGGGTCTATTATATATGTGGACTTAATGCTTATTACCGTCTTTCAAAGGGATGGTATGGGACAAGTTATTTGGGGATAGTTTTCCCAAAGATATATCAACTAGAGGACTTGAAAAGGTTTCCGAAATTGTCTGAATTACATCGTACTAGACAAAAGAGGGAGACTGCTGCTGGTGTAGTAGGAGACATATTTGGGGCAATAATTCATTCAGTGGGAGTTATCTTAAACTCCATAAAGATTCGAAAGTTGTATACTATTGTGGATAACATGCTGACAAATTTCACAGGGGCTATACTCCTGATGGATACTGAACTTGCTGCGGAGAGGGCTATGACTCTTCAAAACAGGCTTGCTTTACACATTCTTTTAGCGACAAATGGCAGAGTCTGTAAGATGCTTAATGAGTATGTGCTTACATACCTGACAATAGTAATGAGATTAGAAGTATGCTTACTAACTTAACTAGGGATAGTACAGATTTGAAGGAACTGAAAGAACCAGGTGTTTGGGAAAAGGATGGAAAAGGACTTGCTTCAGTGGGGAGTTGGTTTAGTAGTATATGGCATGGAATATTGGCGAAAATAATACAGGGAATATTAATTGTTATTGCTTGCTTATTTGGATTATGGCTGTCATGTAAAATTAGTAAAAGAATTAAATTGAAAATGTCGAAATAAGAGGAGGGAAGAAAAACAAAGGGAAAAATTGTTACGACGAAATCACAGGGGGAAGATTGAGAGAGGAAATTGAGATGAAGGAATTCTAGAAGGTAAAATGTAAGGAGAAAGGTTTGTGTGATGACAAGAGTCATCAGAGGAGGGATTGTTGGAATGTGATCTTTAAAATTAATATTAACATGAAAAGCTTGCAATATATTCTGTAATGATGCTGCATGGAAAATGTGTTAACGTAGGAAATAATGCACACGTTTGAAATGTGCCCACGGGGAGTGGGCACCAATGTATGCAGTGACTTATTAATGATGAATTAATAATGTACTAAAGTATGGTTTCGTATTAGCATATTATGGTTATAGTCATGTATTGGGGTTTTACTAAATGAATCACTAGGGCCTTAGTTAGTGAAGGTCTGGACCTAGCTGCCTGGTCTCATGTTTAATTCTGTTTTTCTATCGTGCAATGTGCTGTTTTCCCGAAGGACACAAAGCTGTACTTTTCCAGAAGCTAGAGATATGTGTGTAGCCGTAGTAAATTCGTTCTCATGGGACCCGACTTGCTCAAGGAGACATTCTTGCTGAATGCAACAGTGTAATTTGCAACAGGTACAAGGCTGTCTAGACTAGGAGAAGACAACGGGACTACTGACTGGAGCGTAAAGTGTAACTTTATTACCTGACATTCCTATCGATGAAGACGTCAACAACGTGAGACAATCAACTGCATGAGAACTGTGTTTTGTGGAAAATTCTAGTGAGGTGCGTGGAGAATTATTGGACAGAGATAATGATGCACCAAAATTGATCCAATGAGGAATTAAGGGCTTGTTCGACAGTTTTGATATAACAGCGTGACCCGAGGAGAAATCAGCCATTCTTCTTCACAAATCCTTGCCATTATGAGCCATTATTAGCTTTTACTGGACATTCCACCAAGCTATATTTTTGCCATTAATCTTTGAGACTTTGTAGTTTATTCTTCTGACATCTTAACCATCCTCTATTAAATCCTTACCTGATACTTACTTCTCCTCCTTATGAGGGAAGTGCTTATTCTTAGCAATGCCATACTGAGACTTTGCCCTGTCCTATTCTTGCTGATGCTGAATCGACTGATATCCTGAGGACGAAGACTGATGCTGATTGCTGATTCGTTGGAGGGGCAACTATCTGATACAAATTGTAATTGTCTGTTTGCCTTTTCTTTCTAGGTACCAACTGCTCTTTTGATAGTAGCCATAGTTAGATGTTTTCCACATTTGTGTTTGTTAAATTGTTTTGCATGAAGCCCAACATGCTGATGCTAATTCTAGGTTAGTTGAGGTGCTCACTAAAATCTGACGCAAATAGACAAATGACTGAGTTCTTGCTTTGTTGAATCTTGTACTCTGAGAATTTGCCAAACTGATTCTTATTAATGATGTGTTAGTGCTTAATGAATATTCTCTATGCGTTGATTAACTGTGTTCAAAATGTGTGTCTGAAGAGTTACTAATGAGATTGATTGCTAATGAGATTAACAAAGACGATATTAGATTGCAACAAATAGGGAAATAAATATTCTAATCCTTAACTAAATTGATGAGGTTATTCATGACTGAAAGGTCATGGTATGTTCACTTATCGATTCTTATTGAATGTCATTGATTAACTTGTTGATTAGGTATTGCGAATATTGCTTGACTTATTATCATATTGATTGTGATGTTAAAAGATATCTCGCTACGGGTAGTCTCTGAACGTGGTCAAAAGGTTCATCGGCCTAGGCGTGTCTCCTTGTAAGTTTACTCATCAAGGTCCTGACACTCTAACAGTAGTGTGTCAGTTACACCTGTTTGTGCGACATAAATTGCGTAAATGTGGTGGGGGTTTTCAGCACTCTTATCTTACTTTTTTCTATTTATTAAATAGGAGCATTTTAAGTGTGCGCAAGACGTGCTTGTTATGCAGTGCACATTCACTCGGGAGCAGGGCCGGCTTTTGGGCAGTGCGAGCGGTGTGGCCACCCCAGGCATTGACCTCAGGGAGGTGCTATGTTTAGCAATAACTTCCAAAACTTGCGAGTTAAAAGCACCTGCTGAAAAGTTCCTTGTACGTCCAGCCTTCAGGAAACAATTAAAATGTCAAGATACCTCTTGTGATTAATGTTCCTGCTAGGGAGAGAAATGGGAGAGTTTTGCCTAGCAGCAGCTTTGGCTCATCATGAAGTAGCATAGAGGGTTAATATGCCTGCTGCACAAAACAGAACTATGGGGCATATTTAAGAAAAGTGGCGCTGCACACGCCACTTTTCTTGCACCCCTTAGCGTCCCCCTAATGCCACCATGTGTGTGTCATATTTAAAATACGGTGCACCATGGCAGTAGTTAGGGGACTAATGTCAGAATTTCTTATGCTAGTCCGGCGCTTTGCAGGACTAGCATCAAATTTTTTACGGTAATCCTGCAACGCACCCAGAGGTCCGTTGCAACCAATGGAAGCCTCCTTTTAATGCCAGGTGTTAAAAGTGCTGGAAAAAAATGACGCAAAGAATTCTGACAGATTTCTTTGCATCATTTTTTTGACCCCCCTAATGGGGGATGCCCCCTTTGCATACATTATGCCTGGTGCATGTATAATGTAGCGCAAAGGGTTACAAAGTGGTGCAATGCATGCATTGCACCACTTAGTAAATATGGCATAGTGCTTTTGGCCTTCTATTAGCGTAAAAATATGACACTCATGTGGAGTTAGAATGGCACAAGGGGCTCTTAAATATGCCACTATGGGGCATATTTGAAAAAAGTGGCACTGCACACAGTGCTGCGCCACTTTTTTTGTGCCCCTTAGCGCACCCCTAAAGCCACCATGTGTGCGTTGTATTTAAAATATGGCACACCATGGCGGTAGTTTGGGAACTTGCGTCAGAATTTTTGACACTAGTCAGCCACTTTGCAGGATTAGTATAAAAAATGTTGATGCTAATCCTGCAAAGCACCCAAAGGCCCATTGCAACCAACAGAAGCCTCCTTTTGACGCCTGCTCTGGGCAGGCGTTAAAAGTGCTGGAAAAAAATTACGCAAACTATTCTGTCAGATTTCTTTGCACCATTTTTTTGCCCCCCCCTAATGGGGGGAATGCCACCTTTGCATACATTAAGCCTTAAGCCTGACGCAGGTATACTGTAGTGCAAATATGGCACAGAGTTTTTGACCTTCTAACGCCACATTAGCCTAAAGAAATGACACTAATGTGGTGTTAGAATGGCGCTAGGGGCTCTTAAATATGCCACTATACTTTATGTGGATAGTTGAGTGGATTAGTAAAGCCAGCCTTTACAAGTGCTTTAAAACGCATTAATGTATGTGAAAGGCGAACTACGGAGAGATGAGGGGCACATTTGCTGGGTGGTGGTGAGTGAAACCGAGGAGGAGGTCTTCGGGTCGGGGGCCAAAATAAACTGTCGTAAGGGTGCCACCATTCCTAAAGCCCGCCCTGACGGAGCAAATATTCTTTTGCGAATCAAGTGCATAGAGTCCGTCTTTGAACCGCACAGACACAAACCGCCTTCTCTGCAGCGCCTTCTTTGCACAGCGCACATCTGCTGCCTCCTAATGTAAGGTCCACAATTGACAAAGCCCCAAATAAAATCAAGATCTGAGTAAAAATACTTACGGTTGTTCTCCAGTTCATAGACGTTCTATTAAAAAAAAAAAAAAAAAAAATTGGTCATCGTAACAAGCGGAAATCCTAAGGTTATATTTCAAGAGATGCCATGCTGAGATACATATCTGTGTAACTGTCCCTTCTGAGGTTCACATAAACCAGCAGTTATTCTATAACACTTCTCACAGCTGTACCTGCACACACCTCTGTATAACACTGTTACTGGGGCTGTCACCTGTACTTGCGCACACATCTGTATAACACTGTTATTGGGACTGTCACTTGTACCCACACAGCTCTATATAGCACTGTTACTGGGACTGTCACCTGTACCCCCACAGCTCTATATAACACTGGTACTGGGGGTCTCACCTGTACCCACACAGCTCTATATAACACTGTTACTGGGACTGTCACCTGTACCCACACAGCTCTATATAACACTGTTACTGGGACTGTCACCTGTACCCACACAGCTCTATATAACACTGGTACTGGGGGTCTCACCTGTACCCACACAGCTCTATATAACACTGTTACTGGGGCTCTCACCTGTACCCACACAGCTCTGTATAACACAGTTACTGGGGCTCTCACCTGTACCCACACAGCTCTGTATAACACTGTTACTGGGGCTCTCACCTGTACCTGCGCACACCTCTGCATAACACTGTTACTGAGGCTGTCACCTGTACCCACACAGCTCTATATAACACTGTTACTGGGACTGTCACCTGTACCTGCGCACACCTCTGTATAACACTGTTACTGGGACTGTCACCTGTACCCACACAGCTCTATTTAACACTGTTACTGGGGGTCTCACCTGTACCCACACAGCTCTATATAACAATGGGGTCTCACCTGTACCCACACAGCTCTATATAACACTGCTACTGGGGCTCTCACCTGTACCTGCACACGGCTCTATATAACACTGTTACTGGGACTGTCACCTGTACCCACACAACTCTATATAACACTATTACTGGGACTGTCACCTGTACCCACACAGTTCTATATGACACTCTTACTGAGGGTCTCACCTGTACCCACACAGCTCTATATAACACTGCTACTGGGGCTCTCACCTGTACCTGCGCACAGCTTTATATAACACTGTTACTGCGGCTCTCACCTGTACCTGCACACATCTCTATATAACACTGTTACTGGGACTGTCACCTGTACCTGTGCACAACTATGTATAAGACTGTTACTGGGGCTGTCACCTGTACCCACACAGCTCTATAAAACACTGTTACTGGGGGTCTCACCTGTACCCACACAGCTCTATATAACACTGATACTGGGGCTCTCACGTATACCTGCGCACACCTCTGTATAACACTGTTACTGGGATTGTCACCTGTACCCATCCAGCTCTATAGAACACTGTTACTGGGGCTCTCACCTGTACCTGCACACAGCGCTATATATCACTATTCCTGGGGCTGTGACCTGTACCTGCGCACAGCTCGGTATAACACTGTTACTGGGGCTGTCACCTGTACCTGCACACACCTCTGTATAACACTGTTACTGGGGCTGTCACCTGTACCTGCACACACCTCTGTATAACACTGTTACTGGGGCTGTCACCTGTACCTGCACACACCTCTTTATAACACTGTTACTGGGGCTGTCACCTGTACCTGCGCACAGCTCTATATAACTCTGTTACTGGGGCTCTCACATGTACCTGCGCACAGCTCTATAAAACACTGTTACTGGGGCTGTGACCTGTACCTGCGCACAGCTCAGTATAACACTATTACTGGGGCTGTCACCTGTACCTGCACACACCTCTGTATAACACTGTTACTGGGGCTGTCACCTGTACCTGCACAAACCTCTTTATAACACTGTTACTGGGGCTGTCACCTGTACCTGCGCACAGCTCTATATAACGCTGTTACTGGGGCTCTCACCTGTACCTGCGCACAGCTCTATAAAACACTGTTACTGGGGCTGTCACCTGTACCTGCGCACAGCTTACCTGTGCACAGCTCTATATATCACTGTTACTGGGGCTGTCACCTGTACATCACACAGCTCTATATAACACTGTTACTGGGGCTGTCACCTGTACCCACACAGCTCTATATATCACTGTTACTGGGGCTGTAACCTGTACCTGCGCACAGCTCTATATATCACTGTTACTGGGGCTGTCACCTGTACCTGCACACAGCTCTATATAACACAGTTACTTCGACTCTTGCCTGGACATTCCCACAGCTCTGTTTAAGACTGATGGAAGGGGTCTCACCTGCACAGGTAAGCTCCAGCAGGTGCTCAGCAGACACACTGCGATCAGGGCCCACGCTCTTCTGTCCATCTTCGGGTTCTGGGCAGTGCTCAGGTCACCAGCGGACAATGTTTCTTCCGTCAGGTCCATGCTCTGTTGACCCCAGACCGAACCCTCATATACCACTGAGAGGATGAACATCCTCCAATCAGCTGTCAGGAAGAAGGATGACACGAGCTTCTGAGCAGATCACAAGGTGTGTCTGCCCCTGAAGTGATGCTCAGTGATGCCCAGCTATTAACAAGCAGCTTTCAAGTGTGGCAAATTGGTTTGGTTACACATCCTTTCTCCTTCATATATTCTTGTTTGAAAAACCACACGCTGCCTGTTCCTCCTGTAATTAGGGCGAGGCTCTGATTGGACACAGGTGACACTACCAGGGTTCGACCTTTCAAATATCAAGTAAAGTCCTGCAGGTGCCAAATACCCGGGACAGAATAAATCACAGGTGACACAAGTACATCTGGGCAGCTCTTCCTGGACCGGGAGATTAGATTTTATTTCTACAAAGGTTGATATTCTTGACAGTTTCTGTGAATTGACAAGCGATGGATGAATGAATGGATGGATGTCTGCCTTTTGTCTAGTCATCACTATGCTCGGTCTCCTAATTCCCTTACTTCATGATTAGCGACATTGAGGCCCGTATTTATACTTTTTTTAGCGCTGCATTTGCGCCGCTTTTTGACGCAAAACGGCGCAAACCTACAAAATACAATGGCATTTTGAAAGTTTGCGCCGTTTTTGCGTCAAAAAACGACGCAAATGCGGCGCAAAAAAAGTATAAATACGGGCCTGAGTGTCCCGCAGACTAATATCACCTTTGATTTAAAGCTCCCTGCACGAGCACCAGTTGAGTGTTTCTTGCTCATCGCTGTAGCCAAACCATCCAACTGTGGTCAGTTATTAAAGCGCACAATGAACTGCATGTCTTCATTTCATGGACCACGTGGTACTTCCTGTAGCCAAGAGCGATGTGCGCCCTGAGGTCTTCTGACGCACGTTCATGCGCTATACACTAGCTATGGACACCAGCAGGGGTGCTCCCTGGTTAGTAGAATTTGTTATTGTCTGCACTACCGTTGTTATCATTCCTATCCTTACTCTATTAAAGTGACATATAGACAGGCGGGCAGGCAGACAGATAGATAGATAGATAGATAGATAGATAGATAGATAGATAGATAGATAGATAGATAGATAGATGATAGATAGATAGATAGATAGATAGATAGATAGATAGATAGATAGATAGATAGATAGATAGATAGATAGATAGATAGATTTGGCCAGTAGTCGGCCTTAACAGCCAAATGGCGACTAGGAGACACCATACTCCCACCATACTCCCTACTCACATTACACCAGGCAAAACCAGGAAAATGTGGGTTTGGAAAAGTGCTTTAAATGAGCTAAATTATGAGGAGATTGATGCTCAAACATTGATTCCCCAGGTATGCATCCCTCTCCGGGGGTAAACGCACACAGTGGTGTACTAATACCGTAGACTGTAATGATCAAATCCTTCGGAGAGTCAAACTGCGTATTATAGCACCAAAGGCCAGATGCACCAACACTGGGGATAACTTTTCCAAATTGTGATTTTTTTTACACGCAATTAAAAAATCGCTTTTCTTAATGTATCAAAAATCTTATTTTTAAAATAACGATGCCTGGAGGGGTTGCAAACAGATGTCCTCTATGAATATTATTGAGGTAGGTCGCAATTTGGGTTCCACTAGGAATCCCAGCAATCACAGGGGAGGTGGCCTATTGCGGTCGGTAGGCTATCATATCTGTTCTGTGTCTGCTTTTCAATAAAGCCGGAATTTGGTCCCAAAACATTAATACTTCCCTTCAGATTCAGTATTTGGAAGGGATCCCAAAACACGCCTCTCTCAAGTACTGAAACGCAACCAGAAATTGCAATTTCTAATGTGTACCTGAACGGCAATTTGTGCCTTGAACATATCTAAAAGCATCTTTTGCAATCGGAAATGGCCCAATCTGGCAGTTTGTGACCGCAAAAATGCTTTGTACATATGGCCCTAGATTATCAGCAGACGTCCTTGTGAATACTATAGTGTCTAAAGATAAGCATGACCCTGTCTGACAGGCCCTGTGCAAGACGGTATGCTAATATACAACTGTCTGAAGAGCCAATCAATATGTGGGGCGAGAGGCCCAGCAGCCAACAGTGTATAATGCCCCAAAGACCGCTCGCCTTGTCTGTGGCAAGAAGGAGGATAGAGAGATGGACAACCTACAAGTAAAGTGGCTCTACCTCAATCTAGGCCCTGCTCTGCTGAAGCAAAATAATTGATGTCTCAAGGTAAGTCTTGCTTTCTGCCGCCCATAGCAAAAGACTTTAGACACTCTGGGCTGATTCACAAAGGTAAACTTACACTTTTGTGTAAGTTTACGTTCAATTTGGAGTTCACAAACTCTGGCCCATATTTATATTTTTTTTGCGCCGCATTTGCGTCATTTTGTTACACAAAAGCAGCGCAAACTTACAAAATATATTTAGATTTTGTAAGTTTGTGAAGCTTTTGCGTCAAAAAATGATGCAAATGCAGCGCAGTATAAACATGGGCCTCTGTTCTAATAGTAAGTTTATGACTGTGGAGGCTCTGCAGTCTGGCTGGCAAATTCCACAATTAAAAAGATATGTATGAGGTATCTTTGTATGTGCAGAGTCCTCCGCCCCAACTGCGGAGTCTCCACAGTTGTAAACTCACTATTAAATCAGTGTTTGTGAATTCCAAAACAAATATAAACATTAACAAAAGTTTAAGTTTACCTTTGTGAATCAGGCCTTGTGTGTCTTAAATGTAGTGTAAAGCAGGGGACTGCTAAAAGGGGAGTCCTGGGGCCTTTGTGAAAAACACAAAAAGAAAGCTGGTCAAACAAGAGGAGCCACGTGGCTTCCAGAGCAAAGGAGATTGTAGGGACCCGAGAAAGTCCCAGAGTAACTAAGGAAACAGGGACCTCTGTAGCTGACAGGGATGCTGAGGCTGCGGTCACTCTAGAGAGATTGAGACCTTCATTTACAAGTTCTTCGCACCACCACTGTGTATTATTTTTTTTTTTTATGCTGTGGTAGCGCTAGCAGTGTCCTACACTGCTCCATATTTACAGACTGACGTATTGGGCCCAATGTAAAGTCCTGCATCACATTATACCTGCACCAAGTATAATGTATGAAGGGTAGGCATTTCCACAGGAAAAGCCACACAAAACTGACACAGTGAAATTTGCAGCATTTCACTGCATCATTCTGTGACTTCACTGCTTCAAAATGTTACTCCCTGCTCAGAACAGGCGTAAAATTGACGCAGGGATTTTTCCTATGGGAGACTCCTCGCATTGCTGGATCTGCATCAGTTTAACAGTGCTCTCCAGCAATGCGTGAGTTTAGCACCAACAGATAAGTCAGAATTTCTGATGCATTTGTGAAAACATGTGCCACAGAGCTCTGTGTTGTAAATACAGCACATCCATGGTGTTAGGGGATGTACAGGACGCACAAAAAATCGGACACATCGATGATGATGCGTCAGATTCTTGTAACTGAAGCCCAGAGCGTGGGAGGAGGGAATGTTGAGTTAACAGGGTTTTATTGGATCCATGGGGAGACGACTGCAATAACTCCAAGAGAGCTTACCTAGGACTACAAGGGGCTCTAAAGGGAGCAAGGCGTTAGGTACTCTAGTACAGCAGTGTCTCAGAGTCACAAGGGACAGAGGACTTCTCTATAGCCTCCACTCGCATCATCCCAGGCCCATGGCAACACCGCTGCATACCCTACAGGATCTCCCAAAGCTGTTATAACTGCTCATCAGAACTCTCCATCAGGCTCAGGCTAGTGGGCATGAAGATCACCTGGTCTGTGAGGCGGCAAGCAAGTGGGTATGAAGATCACCTGGTCTGTGAGGTAGACATGAAGATCATCTGGACTGTGAGGCAGCAGTCAGATGGTCATGAAGATCATCTGGTCTGTGAGGTGGCACTCAGGTGGGCATGAAGATCACCAGGTCTATGAGACGTTCCTCAGGTGGCACTTCATGGGGCCAGCTTTGGTCCTGTGATCTTGAATAAATGGTGCAGGGTTCTGGTACCCCTGCCTCTGGACAGTGCCCTCCTTTGCATCCTGAAAGTGTTCCACCTGAAGGCCTACAGCAGCCCGACTCATACACCATTCCCAAAGCTCCTCATTTAACAGCACCCAGTTCATGGGTGAAGGGGGGAGCAGTGCTACAGTGTGCACTTTTCATCTTTCACCAACTATATTTTAGAATTATTGGTTTCTGTACTTGTGTTCTAATTTCTGTACCATTTATCGTCTATGGTGGGCATCTTTTCCCTCCTTGTCTCATTGACTCCTTATTCTGCCGTGACATGCCTTCTCACAATTCCCTTGTGGTGCCACCTGTGCTCCTGACTACTGCTTTGTACAATGTCTCCTGGAGGCCGGCTTTGCTGCTTTGTCTCCTGACCTGGCTGTTCATGCTTTAAACATTACAGTTCTGAAAAGAGGATGAGTGGACATTCAACACAGTGCCAGTGGTACCTTCAACATTAGTCTGGACAACCCTACAATGCTAGACAAATTATCAACCAAGTCTCTGGAGACCACCTCAGTACAAAGCTAAACTAGGTCCACACTGAGAGATATGCCCGTGGCTTCTTTTCCCAGCATTCCATGATGTTGTATTGGAGGGGGTTTAGGGGGTGCGCAAGGTATTTTAAGGGGTGCACAATGCATAAAATTGACAGGCTTGACAAGGCTTAGGCACTATTTTAGCTATCACCCACTGTGAAACGCCATGACATGCGATATGTGGTAGCCATTTTTGAGTTACTGACAATGACAAAGCAGTGCCTGACCCATGTATAATAAACCAGGGTCAGACAACCGTACAGTGCTGTCTTCTCTTCTATGTCATGCTTTCTAATCGGCGCAGTTTTTAGAGTGTGTTCCTGTCTTGTCCATGAACAGACATGCTACAGTGGTAGATTGTGAAAGTAATCCCCCCATGTAAGATGGCCGTCGCATTGCTATGTTGCCAGGTTTAATAACAATGCAAGTAAGTGTTCCTTGAGCGATTGTCAATAGTCTATATGTGCATTAAACATGAATACAAATCGGGATAAATATCAAAGAAAGGGAACAAAATACCAAACGGCAGATTTATCAAAGGTTTTGCATCACCCTTGAGCCAAACAAGGGGACACAGGGCGATGCAAAACCTAGAATGAGATTTACCAAGTGTGTGGCTTGGTAAACCTGGAGTAATGCAAGGCGGCACACCTTGCTGCCTTGCCTTACTTTGCCTCAGGGAGACATTCCATGGTTGGAACGCGGGTGTTCCCACCCCTTAAGCCATGGATTTTAGCGCATTCACTGATTTTCCATGAGTAGTAGACCTAGGAATATGTGAAAATGCTACGCCTTCCCAGGGGAGACGTAATGAGGAAAAATACTTTTATTTCTCCTCGTTGTTCCTCTTTCTACATGTGCTGCATTCTGCATTTTGCAACACACTTAGAAAGAGGCAAAAATCCCAAATGGATTGTTTTTGTGCAAGTATCTGCCCGTTTTCTGTACAAAAGCAATCCAGTTCATGGTGCAAGGGTGCCTGCATTGGTGCTAGGCAGCGCATAGTGTGCCAGTGCAGGGAGAGGACAGGAATGTGCCATATAATGTTTAATATGGAGCATCAAGTAACGCAGCACAATGCAGCGCAGCAAGTGTCCTGCTGAGCTGGGTGACATTTTGATGAACCTGCCCCTAAAGCCAAGTATTTCTAATTAGTATACAAATATATATATTCATAATTCAGTATTATAACCCTATCTGAACCCAAACAAAATATAAATCCTTATGTACAAAGCACAAAAGACACAAAATTTTCCTTGATAAAAACACTATAAGACAACAGAGGGAGATATCTCATCGAGAGGACACAAGAGAGGGCAGATTTCTTAAGATCCTTCCTCAAAGAAGCCCAGAGGAGTATTCACACCACTAGATCAAACCCTTCGATGGTGTCATATATGGATGTTTTGGTCCCATTTTAGTAGTATGCCAGGGCCATCTTCAGGACCAGGTGAAGATCACATCTAATTTAATGAAGGGTACTGTTACAAACAGAAAAACAAAGAAACACGTTTAAGGTTTATGAACGTGGCGGTGTGGCCCGCCATGCCGGCAGGAACTTCCGCCAGCCGGCATGGCGGGCCCCACTGCCACATAATGAACCGATGGAGGGCTGCCATAGGCGGCCCTCACTCACCGCCAGGCTGCCTCCGTCAGGCAGCCTGGCGGCGGTCAGCATTATCATCTGACAGGGACCAGCCTTTCCCTGAAAGGCTGCTGGAAGGGGTGCCCCGGGGCACCCCTGAGGGCCCCTGCACTGCCCATGCACTTGCAGTGCCCCATCACTCAGGTCACTGCCCGATTTACGGGCAGTGATCTGCGCGACAGGTGCAGCTGCACCCGCCGCAGAGAGGCATTGGCGCAGTCAATGTCCTGGCCAAGCCTTACTCAGGTTTTCAAGAGTTCAAATTAGTTTTCAAAAAATAGATTATGACAGATAGCTTCTCTGTATTCCCAATGTTCTTCAATACAAGTCTGTGAGAAAACAGTAAGGGTGTCCAAAATACCCAACCCCAAGACCCTGAAAAGTAGGAGTAAAGTTACCCTACTACCCCAGAAAGACACAATAGTCGTGATAGGGGATTCTGCAAGAACCACAAGCACCAGCAAAACACTGAAGACGGATTCCTGGACCTGAGGACCTGTAAAGGAAGGGGACCAAGTCCAAGAGTCACAAAAGTGTCTAGGGGGTGCGGGTGCCCACTAAACCCCAGATGAAGGTGCAAAAGGGCTGCTTCCGGGTGGAAGGAGCCAAAGATTCTGCAACAACGAAAAGGGTTAGGAACTTCTCCTTTGGGTGGAAGATGTCCCACAACGTGCTGGGTGTTGCAGAAGTGTTTCCAGGCAGAAATACTGCAAAAAAGCCTTGCTAGCTGCAAGAGTCACGGTTGATGATTTTGGGTGCTGCTGGGGACCAGGAAGGACCAGGATGTCGCCCCTTACAGAAAGAGACGGGGGGCGCTCAGCAACTCAGATAGCCCCCGCAGAAACAGGCAGCACCCGCAGAAGTACCGGAACAGGCACTTAGAAGATCTGTGAACTCAGAGTCATAATAGGAGGGTACCACGACGTTGGAGTCCACCTCAGCGAGTTGGGCAATGCAGGACGGAGTGCTGAGGACCCAGGCTAGGCTGTGCACAAAGGAATCCTTAGAGAAGTGCACAGAAGCCGGAGCAGCTGCAAATCACGCATAACACAGGTTTGCTGTCTGGTGTGGGGAGGCAAGGACTTACCTCCACCAAATTTGGACAGAAGGGCCACTGGACTGTGGGAGACACTTGGACCCAGCTCCTGTGTTCCAGGGACCACGCTTGTCAGGATGAAAGGGGACCCAGAGGACCAGTAATGCAGATGTTTGGTGCCTGTGTTGGCAGGGGGAAGATTCCGTCGACCCACTGGAGATTTCTTCTTGGCTTCCAGTGCACGGTGAAGGCAGACAGCCCTCAGAGCATGCACCACCAGGAAACAGTTGAGAAAGCCATCAGGATGAGGCGCTACAATGTTGCTGGTGGTTGTCTTGCTACTTTCTTGCAGTTTTGCAGGCGTCCTGGAGCAGTCAGCGGTCGATCCTTGGCAGTAGTCGAAGAGGGAAGTGCAGAGGAACTCTGGTGAGCGCTTGCATTCATTATCTGAGGACTAGCCCAGAGGAGGGACCCTAAATAGCCAGAAAAGGAGGTTTGGCTGCTAAGAAAGGAGGCTTGGCTACTGAAAGAGGTAAGCACCTATCAGGAGGGGTCTCTGACGTCACCTGCTGGCACTGGCCACTCAGAGCAGTCCATTGTGCCCCAACACCTCTGAATCCAAAATGGCAGAGGTCTGGGACACACTGGAGGAGCTCTGGGCACCTCCCCTGGGAGGTACTGGTCAGAGGAGTGGTCACTCCCCTTTCTGTTGTCCAGTTTGGCGCCAGAGCAGGGCTAGGGGATCCCTGAACCGGTGTAGACTGGCTTATGCAGAGATGGGCACCATCTGTGCCCATCAAAGCATTTCCAGAGGCTGGGGGAGGCTACTCATCCCCCGCCCTTCACACCTATTTCCAAAGGGAGAGGGTGTAACACCCTCTCTCAGAGGAAATCCTTTGTTCTGCCTTCCTGGGCCTGGGCTGCCCAGACCCCAGTGGGACAGAAACCTGTCTGAGGGGTTGGCAGCAGCAGCTGCAGTGGAAACCCCGGAAAGGCAGTTTGGCAGTACCCAGGTTCTGTGCTAGAGACCCGGGGCATCATGGGGAATGGTATTGGGGTGAAAATTTCCTGATCTTAGACATGTTACATGGCCATGTTTGGAGTTATTATTGTGACGCTACACATAGGTAGTGACCTATGTGTAGTGCACGCATGTAATGGTGTCCCCGCACTCACAAAGTCCGGGAAATTTGCCCTGAACAATGTGGGGGCACCTTGGCTAGTGCCAGGGTGCCTACACACTAAGTAACTTGGCACCTAACCTTCACCAAGTGAGGGTTAGACATATAGGTGACTTAGAAGTTACTTATGTGCAGTGAAAAATGGCTGTGAAATAACGTGGACGTTATTTCACTCAGGCTGCAGTGGCAGTCCTGTGTAAGAATTGTCTGAGCTCCCTATGGGTGGCAAAAGAAATGCTGCAGCCCATAGGGATCTCCTGGAACCCCAATACCCTGGGTACCTAGGTACCATATACACGGGAATTATAAGGGTGTTCCAGTGTGCCAATGAGAATTGGTCAAATTAGTCACTAGCCTGCAGTTACAATTTTAAAAGCAGAGAGAGCATAAACACTGAGGTTCTGGTTAGCAGAGCTTCAGTGATACAGTTAGGCACCACAGAGGGAACACATATAGGCCACAAACTTATGAGCACTGGGGTCCTGGCTAGCAGGATCCTAGTGACACATATCAAACACACTGACAACATAGGGTTTTCACTATGAGCAGTGAGCCCTGGCTAGCAGGATCCCAGTGAGACAGTAAAAACACCCTGACATACACTCACTAACAGGCCAAAAGTGAGGGTAACAAGGCTAGAAAGAGGCTACCTTCCTACAGCTTGCCTTTCAAAATTCAGTTGTAATAGTTGGTAAAACCTTTAAGTTTGTCCCTCCTTTGGGCGGTTTTCTTACTGCCTTGGGTAGCGACCCTGCACATGGATAATTGCGCTTTTCCCAATATGTCTAAATGTGAGGGAACTTCTTTTTCCTTTTGTGTGTCTCCTTTGCGCTCACGCTCATGGCGGCCGCGATGCTTTGAATCGGCTTGCTTATGTCAACTGTTTTACTTTTCATTTTTTTGAGAAAGCAAGCAGCTCCCTCCTGCTTGCTTTGCTAAGTTCAGTTCACCAGGTTTAAGTAAAGAGAAGAAGGGGGTCTTTCCTCTTTCTAAGACATTCCAAAACGATTCAGAGTGAATCGACACAGCTAACGCCCAAGCAACTAAGGCCCATATTTATACTTTTTTCGTGCAGCATTTCCGTAAAGAAATGATGCAAATGCGGCACACAAAAAGTATAAATATGGGTCTAATTATCTACAGTCCTTACAGTGGCTATAGTTACCATGTCACTAACAAACAAGAATGTGTTTTTGACTTATGATGAATTTTAGAGTAGCAAGTGGTAATATGCATGAACAAATGACAATGCTATGTTCTTGATGAATCCGTTTTCTGTATGTATATTATATTGACAAGTTTATAGACTGCTTGTTATACACCATGGCATCTGAATAAGACAATAATGCATTGTCACAGCTTCTTGGTCCACGTTTGTTGTAAACATCAAATTGAAATGGAAAATAAAAAAGTTTTAAAAAGCAATAAAGTATAGATTTTAAGGAACTGCACTATGACAGTACTAGAGGCAAAGATGCATAAAATAAAATAGCTATAAAAATGTGCAAGTTTTAGGTCATACATTTTAACATAAGTCGAGTCAACTTGCACGCAGCACACTGCTGCCAATACTCTTTCCTCAGACACAAGCAATCGTAAAAAATCACCATATGGGTTTTCCCAAAAGATATTCTTGCCAAGTTGCTGAACAGATTTATCACCAAAATGATGGCCAAAGGGATCCTCAGTAGTTTGCCTGTAGAAAATACAGGACGTTCTAGATACCACCCACAAGTACTGACCTTAATCACCAGAATATTTCTTCACAAGCACAGAAGGCGTTTCAACCCAAACAAATGAATGAGCTCTGGGTTACTTTTTATCTTCCCAACTTTCATTTTATGAGCTCTGGGTTAACTTTCTTCAGCCCCAACCTTCATTGCATGAGCTCTCGGCTACTTTTCACCAGTTTCAACTTTCACTTTCATTTACTGTTCTTTCGAAGTTATTACACTTTTATTTTCAGATAGAGAACTACTGTACTCATGACTGTCTTTCAGTCGTGCTACGTTTTTAGGCCGAGCATAACAGCGCGCAAGCCCTGCTTTTCCGACATCTTGGTATCCATGTGGGCTTTTAACCCCGCCCACTTCACCCCCATCACTTTTACTCGTTCATGGGCTTGCCTTAAAAAAATCCTTTCTTATCATTGGTAAATGCTTTATGTTTGTCCCTCCTTGGGGCGGTTTTGATACCGCCTTGGGGACCGAACCTGTTTCTTGGATAATTGCACGATTGCCGATATGTTTGACTACTATCAGACTTCTATTTCATTTTATCTCTCCTGTGGACTCACGTCGGCTGTGGCATTTTGAATTGGCTCCCTTATGTCAACTGTTTTACTTTTCATTAATCCTTTTATGTGGCTCCTTCGCGCTCACGCTCCTGGCAGCCGTGGTGTTTTGAATCAGCTCGCTTAAGTCAACTGTTTTACTTTTTATTTTTCCTTTTGTGTGTCTCCTTCGCGCTCACAGTGGCCGTGGCGTTTTGAATCGGCTCGCTTATTTATACATGTTGACAGTTTTATATAGTATGACCCGGGTTGCTGAGTGACAGTGCCTTCCATATGAAAAATATTGCGTTACCTAAATATCTGTCTTACTCAGGTTTTCCAGGTCTGCCTACGCCTACAGTCACTTACTCTGTACGTATCGTTATTTGCACTAGTTTAGTGTTTTTGTTGTGTATTCTCGTTAGATAATCAGCATGGCGGTCCTGCAGTCCACACATCATTGCTGATTTACATAAGTTCAGCATTCACACATTTGTCCATGCACTCATTCACTCACTAATGCTATAATCAATGCACTCACCGACCATCCTACCACTGATTCATGCTCACATTTATCCTGCCACACATGCAAATTCTCCAACAACTAGAGAACCACTTCCATTAGAAAAGGCAAGACCCATTGGCTTTCCAGTACTTGTTTTGTATTTGGTCAGTCCGCCCATAGCTAGAAGTGCGTAGACTATGCTGGGTATGTGGCTATGCGCATAGGATTTACAGTAGCTAGCGTTCAGTGAAGAACCTCGCAGGATAAATGGCAAGTAATGCACTGAGTTCCACAGCAGTCTGCTTTTATTTGTTTTTAGGTCGAGCGCGCAAGCGCTCTGACCTGCTGTAATCTATCTATGGGCTTTTAACCACGCCCATCGCACACCAATCACTATCACTTGTTCATGGGCTTGTCTTTCAAAAATCCTTTGTTATCATTGGTAAATGCTTTACCTTTTTCCCTCCTTGGGGCAGTTTGGTTACCGCCTTGGACAGCAACCCAGTTACATGGATAATTCCATGTTTGCCGATATATTTGACTGCAAAGACTTATTTTTCCTTTTGTGTCTCTCCTTCGCGGTCATGCTCATGGTGGCCATGGCGATTGGGATCGGTTCGCTTATGGTAACTGTTTTACTTTTCATTTTCAATTTATGTGGCAAGAAACGTCCAGTTAGGAATTTACAACGCTAATAACTCTAACTTGGACAAACACGAGACCCCTTGCATTGCAAATGCTTGTTCTCTTCTTCCATCTTTCCCGTATGTGTCTTTTGCTCACAGCAAAAGCTTGAGACAGAAAAATAAGTGCCAGCTCTAAAAAATAAGTGGTGGTGCCCGCACGGGAAGTGGCTCAAATTAAGCACTGGACGAGTCAAAACTGACACTATACAAAACCACAATCTCTCTCCAGCAGGTACATTAATCACCAGCGTCATCTTGGCAGTTTTATTGTTGCCTGAAAACTGTTGGATATACAAGGAGCTCTGCAGTGCTTTTAAAACTGATGCACTGCTACAAATCCGCCCCCCTCTCGGGTACAACAGCGCCCCCCACCCTTTCAGCCTCCTAGGGAAACACCGGAAGAGCAAGCTATTCTTTTATTTAGGACTTTTATGTCTTCCTTGATTTCTTCCTCTCTTTTAGCTTTTGTCTCTCTTCCTCCTGGTCTATGTGTGACCATTAACAATAAGTCCTGGCACCGATAAGTGAGTGGCAGACGGTGCTCTTATGGGCACAACTAAAGTTGTTTATCAATGCAACCTGCATTAAAGTGACTGATGCCTGCCACCCAAGCCATTCTTATAGCAATGGGGCCCTGAAATAGTTTAAATTGCCACCCTTGTATGAGTGTGATGGTTGGTAGCTGTGTTTATACTGTTATCGAGGCAATGGGTGGTGCGAGTGGCAGTGGCGTTCTGAGAGGGCCCTGGCACTTCTTTTCTTACAAATTAAGCACTGGTGTCAGGGCAGCAACATGCAACCAGCAACTGACATTATGCATTGGGTATAAAACTGAGATCCCAGCGGGTCTCTGGTCACTGATTCTTGTCCACCTTCATGAAGGCAGCGCCTAGAATCACGTCCAAAGGAATGCACCGCAGACCTTGCTTTGTAGGTTTAAACAAAGGCCTCGGGTTCCCTTGTGGCGCTGCCAGTGGGATTGTTTAATGCTTGTGTTTTGCTCGTTTCTGCTGTTAGAACCCTCTATCCCTGAAATGACCCCCTTTCCACTGGTGCGTTTGCCGTCAAAAGCTCTTTTATTCTCTGCATCGTTTCCACTTAAATGAAAAGTGCATCACCCTGATTTTATAATTTCCCACGTTTCCTAAAAGTGTGTCAGTCACTCAGATGGTAAGTATTAATGGCTTTTATTTCTGCTTCAGTTTGAGGTGTCTATTTCCAGGATGATCCCAGCTGTGCTTGGGTCTGGGGTGAGAAATGCTATTTAGTGCTTTTACCAAACGCACAGCCCCAGTGTCAGTGGTATTGTATTACACAGGACAGCGCGTCTGACACGATGTGTGATCTTGGGAAGGCGCCGAATGCACCTCCATCTACTCACAGTGAAAGCTGTTTTCTGTCCCTTTACGCTGCTCTCCATCTACCTCTCTAGAAGGGAGATAGAAATATCCATCCAGCAGGTGACAGCAAATGATCAGACAGACACTCGGACAAGTGGTTGGAGACCCAGCTAGAGAGAGCGGAGGACTCAGTGAGAGACAGACAGACAGATGAGAGCCGCAGAGCGCCTAGAAGGACAAATAAACAAAGACTTCTAAACCGCCCCTTATCCATCTGTCTGTCTGTCCAGACCTCGAGAGTCTGTGTGTATGTCGCTGTCGAGAAACATTGTCTTCTTATCAATGGCTCTATTCACTTGTCTATCAGTTCATATCCTTTTCTCTAACTCTGATGTTCTACTTATGAAACCATGGATTATTCCCTCCACTCATCTGTTTATTTCGTTTGTCAAATAAAAGTCCGTTCCCCTCTCCCTTTCCAGACAGGTGTCCATCTACAAAAGTAATGACCACAAATACCCAACTCACCTTAGATAAATAAATATAATCCTCAGACACAGGTACAACTCAAAAGATTCACTTGTTGAGTCGCCTGTGATTGGACCTGGTCTTGTGGTGCCTCGAGGCCTCTGGGTGTTGTTTGAGCAGCCAAACCCTGGGATGGGCGTCCGTGTCCAATCACAAACTCGCGCTTTTAACACAAGGAATTTACACTGTGGATATTTTTCAAACAAGAATATATCAAATTGCAGGGTCTGTAACAAGCACCATGTTCGGCACTAAAAAGCTGCTTTTTATTATCTTGGCTATGGTACCTCGGAAGAGCTCCCTAACCCCAGGGCTCACCACGTGGTGTACCCATGATATTCACATTGGGGACAGTATGCCTGTGAAGAACAAGATTTACAGACTATCTGACAAGGTGAGAGCTAGCATAAACAAGCATTTGCAATGCAATGGGTCTCGCATTTGCCAGAGTTAGAGCTTTTCGCATTTTAAATCATAACTGGACTTTTCTTGCCACATAAACTGAAAAGTAAAACAGTTTCACATATGCGAGCCAATGGCCGCCCTGAGTGTGAAGCAGACACACAAAAGGAAACAAAAGTTTGATTGTAATGAAACATATCTGCAAAAGAGCAATAATCCATGCAACCGGCAAAAGTGCAATTATCCACGTAATATGGTGGATGTCATACAAATCAATCAATTACTGCCCAGCAAGATTGTGCTGCCTACGGAATAAAAAGAAAAAGTAGTCCAGAAACCATACAGAAAACATTGAGCATCGAATGTTTTCAGTAGTTGATCGGTGCGCTTGAGGAGGGCTAAACACCGGAAAAGGCATGAAGTGTGCATGCCTTCCACTAATGAAATCAAGAAAATGTTAAAAGGCAAGCCTACGAACCAACCAAACTGTTGGGTATGACGGGTGTGGTTAAAAGCTCACAGAGAGATTACACCAGGGACAAAGCGATTTGCACGCTCGACCCTAAAAAGGGTCAAACTTAGCCTTTTTCTACAGCAGGAATACAATGACTTTATGAGAGGTTCCCAAACTGAGCCCAGCTTTAATGAGGCATTAATGATATATCATATTGAACATAAGGAAAATCACCTAGTTTTGAAATTAATTTAATAGGAAATTAGATCCATTGTGCATCCAGATTTACACTCTTTCATCAATGACAGAAATGAAGAGGTGCTTGCAGTTCCAATGTAGGCATTTTTTTCTTCTGCGTGTAAAGGATATATCAATCATAGTTTTTTGTGGGAACGGAGCTAGCGATTGAAGGTCTAATTTTTACGAATTTGGTTATGCTACTAATCGCCTAATTCTTGCCAAAAGGTACCAAACTGAAGAGAAGGAGGAACCTTACAGGAAAGTCATTTTATATTTGTATATACATTTTTTTGAGTATTAGGTGTTGTTAAGATTCTGTTGGAAAAATAGATTTTTGTGACTTATTTTACTGCTCTTCCTAATAGGACATTTTATTACAATGATTGTAAGATTGCCACCATAGGCTCTGTGTTTTCTAATACTTTCATTAAGGATCAGAGTTCATCATCGAACTAGGGCGGAGATATACCTAAAACTGCTGAAATGTAGAGTACAGAAGCGGTAGATTATTAAGAGAATTGCTTATTGATTGTATTTCTTATTTGAGATTGACACCTCTCCTTTTGTGATGGAAACCTGGCACACAGTGTTAATACCCTACTCTCACGACCTTAAACCTACAAAAACCATGTTAAGGAAAATTTAAAGTGGGAATCAATGGCGAATCATATCTTACAAATGGCCCACACCTAAACTATTCCTCTGGTGCCATCAACAGCCTGGCACCCACCAATGGCAATATACATTTCATCAATGACCCCAGGCCCTGGCGTCCCCAATCAGTCTCCCACTACTCTGAAAGCCCCCCTAACAGACAAACAACCACAAATACATTTCAAATTTCAAATACACCTTTCGTTCATTCTTTGACAAAATGTTCTCATAATAAAATACAAATATTACGATTTGGTGTTTTCCGTGCATGGCTACCACAACTGGAAGACGGTGCATCCCCTCACATTTTAGCAAGACATCTGATGTACAGAGTAGCCCGAGAAACACCTACTTCAGAACAGGAGTCTTTTGGAATGCTTCCAGTAACACCAGAGGCATCTCAGATAATATGATAGACCAGAAGTCTACATCTTGTTAGGGCTGAAAAGAGGCGTGCCCGCAACCCTCTTTTACATTTTACCCTGAGAAAATAGCTGGCAGTTTACGCACCATCTCCCCTTTAAAAAGTGTCAATTAAATCAGTGCAAAAATAGGGTTCTGTGTGCACCCGTATTGCTGCCAACTGGACCGACATCACATGTAACATGTAACACCAGCCCTGACATTTTAGCCAACCACTTGCAGGATTCTGGAACTTCCATTACAGCTTGTAAATGCGAGGGCTCAAGCAAGCAAATGCTGTTTGCAGGACAGAACTGGCTGAAGGTGTCGCATGACATACACCCACCTGACAGTTGTGCATCAACAGGATGAAGTAAACATTCCTGAAGCGGTCTATGTGGATGCAGGCTGGCAACATTCACAATAAGTAAGACATACATCGCATGCCCTGACCTCACAAAATGTGACCAATGAGAGACCGCCTACCTGCTTCTGACCTGGAAGTCAGAGACACAACACAGGGGTTGAAATGAATAATACAGACTGAGAGGAGGAAGTAGTGGTGAGGACATGACAGGTTACTTCTTTCCATCATACGCTATCAGCCAATCCCATCAAAGTGCCCGAGTGCAGTACTCACCAGCGGACAGAACTCCATCACCAGCAGGTAGGGGTCACTTCGGCACACTGCGCCAGGCACTGCAACAAGTTGGGGTGCTGGAGTGCCCTGCGGAGAGTAAGGGACAGTCAGAATTTGCAGTATTCAACAGAATCTCAGTACAAACGGGACTTCCCTTTGGAGTGACTTCAGAGGTGCTATGAACCTTCAATTCAGTGGAAGTGATTTTGGAAACCTTGGAAAGAGGAAGACTAGTTTGACCAGGCCGGTTCTGTAAATTGTATGGGGGTCTCTGCTGCATACTGCACCAGACCAGGTTCAAAACACACACACACACGCTGTTAAGTTGTGGGACAGTGGTCACTTGACAGTTATAGTGAGATGCCGCATCACACAAGGGTGGCAATGTAAGGCATTGTTTAGTGTGCCAAGGTGAACTACCACAGGTGATGGGGAACCGTGTTTATTTTTAAAGGCTAAGAAAATAACACACTGAAGTGCTAAGGCACTTTGTATTTCCTCTACCTAAAGAACCACATAGCAGTGAGGAGCACAGAGTTGCTTATTGTGCAAGGGCGTACTCAGAAACCCTGGTGAGGGGGCAGAGCAGTGTTGGCAGCGCCAGTGCATAGGGCACATGCGCTCATACGAATGCGCCCTTTGCCTCGCCCTGCCTACCGCTCCTGGAAGGTAAAGCGTTCATGGACAAGGCAGGCATGATATATACTTTTAAGGCAGAATATCTTGGCTGATTGCCCCAGTCTGGGCTCGTTTATACTGGTGAGTGGTGAGACATACCGTGCCAGGACAGGCACACAGATACACTGTTAGGAGATTCAACAGAGCACTGTTCATGGTGCCATGGGCAACCGAGAAGGTAAATAAATACCAAAGATAGGGTGGGACAAGGTGCATTGCGCCAGACCAGGATCAAATAGGCATTGCACATCTAGGGCACTGCTTGGCGTGAAGGGTTGCGCATGCCAGGGCGATGCCTACCTGTATGGCTGCATCTCCTCCAGGAACTGCATCTGCGCTTGGACCTTCAGCTCCTTCACCACCACTTGTGCTGCTGAGCCCAGAGTTCACCTCTCCGAGAAGCACCTAGAAAACAGCAGGCACCTGTGGGCGCACTCGCACAACGCAGAGCTCCCCGAAGCCCCTCGCCCACCTTCGATCCGCATCTTAAGCGATTTAATACAAACATGAACCCAAGCACAGGGACTGCTTAGCAAAACTTGGAGCCGTGAAGCATTCAGTAAGTAGCACACATGTGAGAGGGCAAGGCCCCTGCTTACCCTCACAGAGAAAGGCACATTTCGTGTACAACCTCTGGCCATACTAAGATCAAGCGTGCACAGACACTTTCAGCAAAGCTTCAGGCGATCACCCCAGAGAATGAGGAACCTTGGCACATCTGGCCCAGGGTTAACCTTCCGCGCTGGCATCGGCACTCGGCATCAAGCACACCCGTGTGGAAGAACTTCACTACTGCGTTAACATCAGCACCAAACCTCATCGGTGACGTGTCGATTCCAAGCATTAACTGATTTCTGATGAAACAACTTTTTCGCTCCTCTCCAAGGAATAGCTTCAAAAAGATGTTCTCCCAGCCGTTATTTTTCTTGCTGTCACCAACTCTCTCAGCTAAGGCCCAAGAAGAAACACATAGCATCCCCTCACACCCACGGTGGCTTTTTTAGCAGAATCCCAGAACGCATTTATACTAGAATGCATCACTCATAACTGTAGTAAAGTAATAAACACATTCATCAGGTCCTTCAGCGTGTATACCAGATCTCTGTCTGCCTGGGGGGTGTTACCGGATACCCGTTGCCTGGTACAAGGAGGCACGCACTGGTGAGCAACCATGGAGAGGGGAGACAGAAAAAGAGGGTGGAAGCTGGATATGTGCAAGCATTCATTCAGGATGAGAGTATATACTGTTCTGAATGAAACAATTGAACCCGTTACTGCTGCGTCAGCTATTAATGTAATTCGCCGCGTTACTAAAAGAGGGAAACTGACTTCTGGCATTTATAAATCGTGAACAACTCTACTGAGGATAATTTCTCAAACTCTCCAAAGACCTTGGGCAACCGGTGCTTTTTGGTATGAAATGCTGAGCTGAAATTACAACACTTCAGTTGATTTGGGATTAAACTTCACACAGAATAAAATTCTTCCAGAAAACACTGGACTCGGCGACACTTTCAAATGGGGTCTGTCGGTGAGAAGCATCCGGCGCTGGGCTTCCAAGCACCGTGACAGTGACCCGACACATTGCTTTTATGAATGCGAGGGCGTCTTCACGTCACAGGAGTCCATGAGAGAATCCTACTCATTTTGAGAACCAACGTGAATATTTCCCAACAAATAAGTACATCAGCCTATTACGATGGACAAGGCAGTGAAAAGCCCACACTAGCAATGCATTAATGACTCCAAGCCGTAGGGTGACCACCCGTCCGTAAATTTCACGGACTGTCCGTAATTTCGCCCTGCTGTCCGTTGTCCGTGATGAAAGCTTTAACGGACGGCATTTGTCCGTAATTTTAGCCTTTCACCTAAAGTGCAAGGGAGGCAGGGCGAAATTAGGGGCAGAGGAGTTTCCCCAGCTGGGCTGACAGGCAGGGGGTCTCCTGTGCTGGGAGGGAGGGGCAGACAGATAAGAAAAGCCCTTCTTGCCAGGGGGTCTCCTTCCCTAAAGACATGCAAATGTGCCCAACTGGTAAATCTGCAAATACAAAGGGGCTTGAAAACCTGCATTGACTTTACTAAAAGGAGTCACTTGAAGTTTTCTGGTGGCAAAGATATTTCTTTTAGAGAGGTATTGTAATGGTTTTCCAAAGTGAGCTGTGGGGTGTGTGGTTTTAATGGAGTGTTATAATTTTTTTTAGTACTAGGTATAAACTGTATATTATTCAAATCTGTATTTGAGAAGCACTTTTTTTTAATTTAACCGAAATGTATTTGCGCATTTTGTTGCAACCTTTATTATGATGTAATTGTATTTTTCACAGTTCTTTCAGGTACCTCGTTACCTCATAGTACTAACAAACATTGGCAAAGCCAATAGGTCTCATCTACGAAAGAGTTATTGGCTTTGCTAATGTGTTTTAGCCATTAGCAATGTTGTACACCAGAGTAGCTGCTGTTCAGCATGGCTTAAAGTTAGTGGCATAGTTGTGTGGAGTGGAGTAGAGTGGCATAGGAGCAGTGGTGTAGAGCCCAGTGGTGCAAAGTACAGTGCAGTGGAGTACAGTGCAGTTGTTTAGAGTGTGTTAGCGTAGAGTGCAGTGGTTTAGAGTGCAGTGGCATGGAGTGGCGTGGGACAGAGTAGAGTGGCATAGAGTGCAGTGGAGTAGAGTGGCATACAATGGAGTAGCAGAGAGAGCAGTAGTGTAGAGTGGTGCAGTGGCATAGATTGCAGAGTAGACTGACGTTGCAGGGAGTGCAGTGGCATAGTGTTGAGTGGTGCAGAGTAGAGCAAAGTGCTGTAGAGTGGAGTGATGCAGAGTAGAGTGGCATAGAGTGCAGTGGCATAGAATGCAGTAGTACATAGTACATTGGTGTATAGTACAGTGGTGGAGAGTGGAACGCTGCAGAGAAGAGTGTCAGTGCAGTGATGTAGAGTGGAGTAGAGTGGCACAGAGAGCAGTGGTGTAGAGTATAGTGGTACAGAGTAGAGGGCAGTGGCGTACAGTGCAGTTGTTTAGAGTGCATTGGTGCAGAGTGCAGTGGCATAGAGTGGCATGGGGTAGAGTTACATAGAGTGCAGTGGAGTAGAGTGGCATACAATAGAGTAGCAGGGAGTGCAGTAATGCAGAGTGGTGCAGTGTCAGAGTGCAGAGTAGACTCATGTGGCATAGAGTGCAGTGGTGTAGAGTGGTGCAGAGTGGAGTATTGTAGAGTGGTGTAGAGTAGATTATGGTGCCTAGAGTGCAGTGGCATAGAGTAGAGTGGTGTAGAGTGCAGAGTTGCAGAGTAGAGTGTCAGTGCAGTGGTGCAAGGCAAGAGAAAGCTGTGCATGATAACCCTGAATGGTGAGCCGTAGAATGGTCAGTAGGAAACAATGAGCAGTGCATTAAGCCTTTCTTAAAAGTCTTTACTGGTAAACCCCATCTCATGCAGGGAGGTGGGCAGAAAGCCAGCGAGCCACCCATTGGACCTGTGCAGCTGAATAATAGCATTCTAAGTCCAGAAGACCTAATCCACCCGCAGTCACAGTTAGCTTTAGAGTGGAAAGAACTCCTGATGGCGCTGCAGTGACCAAATCAGATATGTGGCCTGTCTGAAGAAGGAATGAAGGACGAGCAGAGGAAGGTTTGCAAAATAATACTATCATTGGGGTAGCACACCATCTTCACTAGTGCCACATGGCCTCTACAGAAAGCAGAAGAGAAGACCAAAAAGCAAACTGGGCTTGGAGAGACTGTTCGCTCTGCCTAGATTTTCTTCCTGGAAATCAGTGTAAGAATGGTAGATATTAATCATTAGGTATCAAAAGGTAACTGGTTCCCAGTTCATTTTGAGATCTAAATGTATATAAAGGCACAAACAGTGCCATATGTCAAAGAAACACTAATTACATTTTAAAATTTGTAAATTGTGTTTGTGCAATTTACATCCCAAATATTTTGAAGATTCTATGTGTACTTGACACTTAAGGGGTTATTACAACTTTGGAGGAGGTGTTAATCCGTCCCAAAAGTGACGGTAAAGTGATGGATATACCACCAGCCGTATTACGAGTCCATTATATCCTATGGAACTCGTAATACGGTTGGTGGTATATCCGTCACTTTACTGTCACTTTTGGGACGGATTAACACCTCCTCCAAAGTTGTAATAACCCCCTTAGGGATAACCCAGATCTCTAGTTTGGCTTTTGCTCAATTTCAAAACAATATAAAGACATGGACAAAGCGGGCAATTGGCTTGCACAACCTTGCAAGGGGTCTGGCCCCTGCTCACCCTTCAAAGCACTAACAGCGGACCATTGCACCAGAAGAGTTTGCCAAGGTGGATGGGTGTTGCTTGTTCAATCACTTGACAGTGCCCCTTCTGTTTCGCTCCTGTGTGCAGAGACAACTCCCCAGGTTCCCAATACCTTCGAATAGTCTTGGTGGACCCATCTTGTCTGATTTTAGGAATTGTCCCACCTTGTACTTCTCTTCCTTATTTACCCAGTTCTTGGCAACAACCCTTTAAATTACTTGCCGTGGATCTCCCATTTTCTCTCGATTTTATCCTCCTCTTTTATTGTCTTTGATTGGTAGTCCGGGCTCCCATTTCTGAGATAAATGTAGAGTCCCAGACATACTCTCTAGTGCTGTGAGACCACAGACAAGTTATGGGTACATCACATCCTGACATTAGGTGTGAGACTGTTGCCCACACCATCTGCCCTGCCTCGTTAAGTTGAAAGTCCATGGGCGGTTGTGGTAAGCCAGATGTTTTTGTTCAATTTGTTTAAACTAACAAAAGGTTAAGTACCTTAATGTTTCCCAAACTGTTTGCCAGGGGTTTTAAAATCTTCAGAAACATAATCAAAATGTTGCTGTTACTTTCTCTTCAGGAAAGATCGGGTAGATTTGGGTAGGGGTGATGGCCTTGCCGCAGTGCTGAAGGGCATTAATTTACTACTGAAGAAGGACGTAATGTGACACCTGAATGTAGCATACCAGGAGGCAATCACAAAAAGACCACAATGAATAAATAGTGCTATGTTAAAAAAGAGTAAATAAATGCACTGACAACATAGTGAGGCATGGCCTCTCTTAGGTGTGTCTGTAAAACTGACATTTGTTCTTGAATTTTTGTCCTGAATTTTGACCCTTTGTCATGAATTTTTGTCCTGAATTTTGACCTTTTGTCCTGAATTTTTTACAGTCCTGTCCAGAATTTGCCTCAATGCCAGGTGGATAACATATGGAAGAGAAACACGCCTTCACACGTGGATGAATGGATTGCTGCCGTGTTTTCAGTCAGCGGCTGAGACTCTGATAAAAAAAAGTTTTGATCACATTTTGTATAGCTTACGACGAGATTTGCTTAAGGTATAAGGTGGGCAATTCCTTAGCTGCTGTATGGAAAGCTCGGGGGCTGACAAAATAGATTTTATAATAGTGGTAACATTCTCAGACACAAGCATTTGCAATGCAACGGGTCTCGCGTTTGCTCATGTTAGAGCTGATCACGTTGCAAACTCCTAACCCGACTTTTCATCTATCTGCAAAAGTGCTTTTATGTACGTAACCCGAAAAAGTGAAATTAACTGTGTAAAGCGCTCGACTTCTGCCAAGCGAAATCACGCTAGGAAAATAGAGAAAAAGTAGTCCAGGAGCCAGACAGAAAAAAGCGAGCCTCGCATGTTTTCAGTACTTGGTTGCTGCGCTCGAGGAGGGCTCACCACTGGAAAAGGCATGACGTGTGCATGCCTTCGACTAATGAAAGCAAGCAGATTTTATTAGGCAAGCCCATGAACCAATGAAAAACACTGACGTGACGTCGACAGGGCTCCGAGCCCTTTTCTAATAATTAAAGTGTCTCGCTGTGAAACGCATGCGCGAGCGCATGCAACGCAGGCTTGACCCTAAAAAGGAACTCTACAAAATGCTGAAGCTGGGGTAATTGTCATCTCAAGTAGCCGTTGATCAAGCCCAGTGGTGCTGGTCCCCAAGGTTACCATCCAGGTACGATCCCTGAACTCTGATTCTTGTGTGGATTACCATGGGCTCAACTCAGTCATTCAGGCTGATGCTCACCCAATCCCCCGAGCTGATGAGCTCCTTGATTGGTTAGGGACTGCTAAATTCCTCATCATGTTTGATTCCACACCTTCGTACTGGCAGATCGCCTTAACTGAGGGAGGCAAAGAGAGGTCTGAGTTTTCTACCACAGAATGCCACTTTCAGTTTCAGGTGATGTCCTTATGGCTGACGAACTCTCCTGATGCCTTCCAGAGGTTGGTCAACCAGGTTCTGGCTGAGTTGGAAAACATGAGTGCTACAAATCTAGACAACATTGCGGTCTTCAGTTCTAACTGGGGTAACTACCTGTGCCACCTTGGAGAAGTGCGTCAGGCTCTGTAGTGAGCATAATACAGGCCTGACTTTAAAGGCCAGTAATTGCCAGATAAGGCAGAGTTCTGTGGGGGCAAGGTACAGCTGCTCCAGGTCATAATTCTATCCATTCTAGCTTTGGGAATCCTCCAAGACCCAACCAGAGGTAACGTCCTTCCTGGGCCTCACCAGATAATACAGGACATTTGTCAAGGGGCAGGCACCATTGTTACTCCCTTGACAGAGCTGACTTCTAGGAAGCAGGCCAGGATAGTGATCTGGACTGTGCCGTGCTGTAACGCTTTTGACACCCAGAAAATGTCATGTACTTGGCACCGGTGCACAAGGTCCCTGACTTTTCCCAAGAATTCACTGTGCATACAGATGCATCAGAGGATGGAATAGGGGTTGTGCTGTCTTCCCAGCTCTATTATTAACTAGTTTGGCCACGCTTTTTGTGACCCACAATATTTTTGTTTCAATATTTTAGTTGCACACCACAGAAACATCATCAATAGTTATAAGTAAACTGAGGACCTGATTTAGATGTTGGTGGTCACGGTCCCGCCGTCGATTTTTCGACTGGAAACCCACCCGCACTGTTTAGATTTCAGCGGGAGCATAGGCATAAGACCACAGATGGTCCGCCGTCACTGCTATGAGTCTTCTCCCATGTCGACGGCGCCATAGGCAAAAGCGGCTGGTGGCGGGACTCCAGACCCTTTTAGTGCCAAGTCAATCACTATGTGCAGTCCTGCTGATGCAAATGTGGCGGCTAAACCTCAACACGTGAGTTGACGGATTGGCAGCTATGTAAACACAAAACTCACCTTTTGAACGCTTTCTCCGTATATTGTCGCCATGAACCCACTGCTTTCAGTCCTCCTGTTGCTCCTCGGCCATGTCCAAGATTGAAATCAACTCTGTTGTCACCGGAACAGAAGGTAAGTCACGGGCATTCCTGTTACACTCTGAGGTATAGCAGCATAGTAACACTCTGTAGGAAGTTGGCTCTGTATATAGTATCTCAAAGTGAGAGATAGTGTGCACAGGAGTTCTGCAAGAGGCTTGACAGAGGCAATAATAGATAATACTAATGCTCTGTTTGTGGTAGTATGGTCGAGCAGTTAGGCTTATCAGAGGGTAGTGTTAAGCATTTGTTGTACACACAAAGGCAATAAATGAGAACACACACTCAGTGACAACTCCAGGCCAATAGGTTTTTAGATAGAAAAATATTATTTTCTTAATTTATTTTAGAACCACAAGAGTCAATTGCAGGTAAGTACATTAAATGTAAGGTACTTTGCATAGGTAAAGATATAACTTTGAACTAAAACAGTAATTGTTAGAAATGGGGTCTTTGGTTGACAGTCAGGTTACCCCCTGTTCAAGCAAGGACCCTCACTCTAGTCAGGGTAAAAGAGAATCACCCTCAGCTAACCCCTGCTTTACCCCCTTGGTAGCTTGGCAGAGCAGTAGGCTTAACTTCAGAGCGCTAGGTGTAAAGTATTTGTACCAAGACACACAGTAACTTAATGAAAACACTACAAAATGACACAACACCGGTTTAGAAAAATAGGAAATATTTATCTAAACAAAACAAGACCAAAACGACAAAAATCCGACATACACAAGTCAAGTTATGAATTTTTAGAGATTAAACTCACAAATAGCGCTTAGAAATAAAAATGCTTCGAGGAGATGTTAACACGGCGTTGTGACGGAGTCGTTCCCAACAAGCCGACACCAGCGGCGCCAGACACGGAGTCGTGTAGACCCCCAAGTACAGTACCTTTGGTGAAGAGTGAAAACAAGCCGATGCGCGAAGTCGGGAATCGCGGCGTCTGTGCGAAACGTTGAATCCGTGCACTTCGAGCGGCGTCGGTCACGACGTGGTGCGGCGACTTCCACGGAGTCGCGGACTTCAGCGGGGCTACTGCGGCGTCGGGCCTGCGAAGAGCGTCGCGTTCCAGCGAAGGTCACGGCGTCAGGTGCAGGCGGCGTTACCGGATTCAGCAGCGGCTTCGGTCCGGAGTCGTCCGAAGTCGATTTCTTTGGATTCCACCAGCTTTCCTTTCAAGAGCCCAGGGACTGGATAGGGCACCACTTGTCGGGGCAGGAGTCTCTCCAGAGACTCCAGGTGCTGGCAGAGAGAAGTCTTTGCTGTCCCTGAGACTTCAAACAACAGGAGGCAAGCTCTAACTCAAGCCCTTGGAGATTTCTTCACAAGATGGAAGGCACACAAAGTCCAGTCTTTGCCCTCTTACTCTGGCAGAAGCAGCACTGCAGGAAAGCTCCACAAAGCACAGTCACAGCCAGGGCAGACCTTCTTCCTCAGCTATCAGCTCTTCTCCAGGCAGAGGTTCCTCTTGGTTCCAGAAGTGTTTCTAAAGTCTGTAGATTTGGGTGCCCTCCTTATACCCATTTTAGTATTTGAAGTCACCTTTCTTCAAAGGGGACTCACACCTACTTGTGAAATCCTGCCTTGCCCAGGCAAGGCATCAGACACACAGCAGGGGGTTGGAGCCGGCATTGTCAGAGGCAGGCACAGTCCTTTCAGATGAGAGTGACCACTCCACCCCTCCCTCCTAGCAGAGATGGCTAATCAGGAAATGCAGGTTACACCCCAGCCCCCTTTGTGTCACTGTCGAGTGCGAGGTGAAAAACAACCCAACTGTCAAACTGACCCAGACAGGGAATCCACAAACAAGGCAGAGTCACAAAATGGTTTAAGCAAGAAAATGCTCACTTTCTAAAAGTGGCATTTTCAAACGCACAATCTCAAAATCAACTTTACTAAAAGATGTATTTTTAAATTGTGAGTTCAGGGACCCCAAACTCCACATGTCCATCTACTCTCTAGGGGAATCTACGCTTTAATCATATTTAAAGGTAGCCCCCATATTATCCTATGAGAGAGACAGTCCTTGCAACAGTGAAAAACGAATTTAACAATATTTCACTGTTAGGACATATAAACCAAATTACTATATGTCCTACCTTAACCATACACTGCACCCTGCCCTTGGGGCTACCTAGGGCCTACCTTAGGGGTGCCTTACATGTAAGAAAAGGGAAGGTTTAGGCCTGGCAAGTGGGTACACTTGCCAAGTCGAATTTACAGAGTAAAAATACACACACAGACACTGCAGTGGCAGGTGTGAGACATGATTACAGGGTTACTTGTGTGGGTGGCACAACCAGTGCTGCAGACCCACTAGTAACATTTGATTTACAGGCCCTGGGCACCTCTAGTGCACTTTACTAGGGACTTAACAGTAAAACAAATATGCCAATCATGGAGAACCAATTACGTACACATTTTAAACAGGAGCACTTGCACTTTAGCACTGGTTAGCAGTGGTAAAGTGCCCAGAGTAACAAAAACAATAAAATCAGAGTCCAGCACCCATCAACAACCTGGGGAACAGAGGCAAAAAGTTAAGGGAGACCACGCCAAGGATGAAAAGTCTAACACGTGTCCCCCCCAGCTAAAAGTGGGGAGCAACTACCCAACCTCATGGGAGTTCTCATCACTAAGGCGGAAGAACCTGGACAGACCATCAGTGAGGTACTGGGTTTTTCAGAACCGGTACTGATCCGGTAACCCAGCGGTGCCAGGGTACACCCAAAGACCTCGGGTACTTTCCTGATTCAGACTACAGAAACTCAGAGTCTTTTGGTGAAGTCAAAGATCGAATTTATTGGCTGCAACCAATTGACAAGTGTCCTAGAAGTACAACAGCATGATTTGTATGTTCTCAGGAGACTGTGTTTCAATGCAAAGTCAGGTTTCCTTATATACAGTTTTTTAAGCTTCAGGCAAACATTCTTGACATTTTGGTTGGTCATTCACATGTTTTCACTACAAAGGAAAAAACAGTGTCATGATGAAACCTCATATTTCATGTCATCCAACCCATAATAAATTACCCGGCAAGGCCTAGTATTTTACATCAGATAAGTGTGGACCCCTAATAAAAACGGGCACCTCCCCCTCGTAAAGTAAGAAGAAGAAAAGAGCAGGTGCAGGTGTGAGCAAGTTAGGCAGGGTGTGTGAGCGATAATAAGGGTTTTATGGCCTGGTGTGCCTTGATGCTATCTGATTCGGCCACTGGGAGAGGGACTGACCAAACAGGTTTGGCCTGAGGCAATGGTTCCAGCTTGCCCAGGTCAGAGAAAAGTCAATCAAGGTGTACGTGTCCTTGGAATCAAATCTGACTGTATTATAAGCCTATGTGAGGGCAACTTTTAAAAATGGCTGCTATGTATGAAATGGGAGCCACGAGTGCAGGACGAAAATGGCGATTTCGAGGTGAAAACGCTGCTGGAATTGAGCGAAAATGCTCATGCTTAGTGTACTAGTCATTATCGGTCTTTTGATACTAAAATCGTACTGCTGTGGCAAAGTAAATTACATGGGTCCAGAATTTTTAGAACCACAAACCCTCCTTTTGCCCTTACATAGGCAATAAACCTATTCTCATGCTAATCTGAGTCCAGGTCTATGTTTATAAGGCCATGGAGATGTTGCTGGAGCAAAATTCTAGTACTTGGTAACTCTCTCTGGACAGGTCTCCTCGAACATGAAGTAGCACAAAAAGGCCACATATGGCAGGACAAAATAAGGAATACCTCTATCTGCAGTAGGTGGCATAAGATCACACACCCAACAATTAGTGATGTTCACTACTAACTAGTGTTGATGCAGAAGCTGTACAAAAGAATTGCTTACGAATTCTGATCTTCTAACCTGCTCATGTTCAGGAAAAGGGTGAAAAGAGTGCAAAGAAACAATAGTAGGAAAAGACATAGGTTGGGAAGTGGGTTCAGAAGTCAATTGAGTAGAGAAAAACAATCCTACCCATAAATGACAACGTCATGTTTAAAAGACACTAGAAAACACGTTATTAAGAACATATAGACAACGGGAGAAAGTAGTGACCACTATGAAATAATAATTTTTCACAACCCTAACCAAAAAGCAAATCCTAAAATTATCTAGTAACATTTTTAGGGCTCCTCTGCATTTCAGTAATTTTTGTATGTTCAGGTGGAACAGTGGTGACTCTCATCAATGCTCTAAGGTGAAAAGGGGGTACTCTTTCCACAGAAAATTGACTTTATTCTGCTTTTACTAAACAGAATAGTACTTTAAAACAATTCCAGCAAAACAATCAGTCTCCTAACACCTAGTCTATACAATCACACGGAAACCTCTTGTGAAACCAACTATGCCCAGAGTCCGTTCAAAAAGCCTCTCTGGCAGGCTTCTATTGTCCATCAAATTTTCTTTTGTTGTTTTCTTTCGCATGGGCCTCTCAATTCAGGCCTCTTCGTGAGAAAATACTGCTTAGTTGGAGTGCCCTCCTGGCAAACACCCACAGCTCACTCGAAAGTCTCAATGTCTTAAAGCAATGCACCAGTGTCTCTCCTCTGTGGCAGACACTACAAACAATGTGCTCTTCATTGATCAAGGGCAAAAATCATCTCGTGCAGAGGCAAGCACCATTAATTGGGAAATAGCTCAAGCTCAGCAGCACTTTCAGACTCCAACACTCATTATTTAGTGTCAGAGGACGCTCAAGCTGCTCTTTCATGGGCACCATAATATAGTGCCTTTTTCCAAACTTGAAATCTCCGGTGCACTGCCCTTCTTCCGTTGGAGCAAAGAAAAGGGGGTGTGTGGCCAAAACTCAGGCCAAGGGGCTCAAGGGATTGCACACTGTCAGAGGTTACCAGCACATGACAGGTAGAGAAATGAAACCTCAAAACAGCTCTGCCATCAACAACAGGAATCCTTCTCTTTAGCTCTTTTACACTGAAACTTTGGTTTTGTGATGTCCAACGCCGTCTGATGGAGCAAGTACGATACCATGCGCTGGCGATCGCTGTCCAGCTTTGCTACTTCCTGGGTGCTGAGACTGTAGGGCCAAGACGTCCATCTTTCATCTGTAGCTGTCACTGATGGGAATTAGGCTTAAGTCAATGTCCTGCAGGTTATTATGACTTGATACCCGCAGAATCTAGTGACGTAGGAAATGTGCCACAGTTGTTAGTTTCCTTCAATTTAGTAAAAAAAAACAGTTCATGGTTTTTAACAAGGGGACTGCAAGCAGGTGGTCTGCAATCTTCAAAGGAGTAGCCATACACCATGGGCATAAAATACAAAGACAAAGGCAGAAGGGCAAAACAGGGTCTGTAGCATCTTTAATTCAGTTCTCTCCATTATTCTCTGCCATCTATAGCTACATGAGAATTCTATCTGAATGGATTTCCTCACACAGTGGCATTGTCTAGTGGGGTAAACACATATTTGCCTCAATGATTAAGTCTAGGTGTTCCTCCTTACCTTAGAACATCTCAATAGAGAAATCACATGATACCGATTATCAGGGACATGTAGAAACCTTCCTTTAAAAACTGTGCATCAGGTGCACTATGCAATACACAGGCTAATAGTCAAATGTGCAAACAAAAAGACAAGAACTAGAGGGTCCTGATATTTGCATGATTAGGACACATCTGATCCCACCAAAAATTAAAGTAGCAGGAACAGAAGGGAACCGAAAACCAAATTAAAATAGACATTGAAAATTCGTCATGTTCAAAAAGGTAAACATAAGATATCTCCTATTGAGATGGAAAACTTGTCTTACTATAATATTGAGTCAGTTAACCAGTCTATCGCTACCCTGACAGTCAGGCTGGAAAACATTGAAGCAGGCCTAAGGCAAATTCTTGAAAACCAGTCTGGTCATACCAAAGGGAATTATACATAACATGGGGGTCCCTGGTATATCACTGCAGTCTGGAAATGTGAACCTGAACAATACATCAATAATAATAAAAGGGCTGACTGGTGAAAGGAATTCGAAAAAGAGAAATGGGACTAGGACATAGCTAAAATCTCAATAACTAAGCATGATGCGACATTGGTCAGGGGAAGTAACAAAAGAAAAAATCTATAGGAAGAACAAAAAAAAATTATTTGGGTGATAGTCAGGCATGTGACACAACACCGAGAGTACGGGTGATACACAAAGGCCAAAGTTACACAAATTTTAACTCTACCGTTGGCGACTACAACATATACGGTACTCCTAGCTAATGTTTCAGTTCCTTCTTCAGGAAAAAATGAAAACCTGGTTTTCTTTTAAGGAACGAAAGCCATATGCTACTTAGGAAACACAACATCATTAACTAATGTAATATAGAAATTAGGCCACCTTGAGTCACAGATCTATAATTTCATCCTTAGGTCCAATCAAGGATACATAAATGTAGGGCGGCCTGTTCCTTTAAGGGAAGGGGCAGTAACGTGACTAACTGCAGGTGACACACTTTGATCCTGTATATCTCTTTTTATTTTCCTTCAATACCATTATAGCCAAATAGACATTCACTGGTGAAGTGTTGTCTTTTATGTTCACAGCATGAAATATCATTATCTGTGGAATTTAGTAACCAGAACAAGTTCAACCAACTGTTGCGTAGCGATGGGCATCGTCATGACCATCCCCTCACAACACAGGGGAGCTTGTAATAGTATCAAAAGCAGCAACAAACATGCAAAAAACAAATAAAAAATAATAAAAACGCACAAAAAGTCAAGCCATCAGATATACTTGCTGTGTATCAAGCACAAAAAGCATAGACAAAACAATAGCATGTGTGAATAAGCGGTGACACACAACACCATGTCATGTACTTTATGCACTGTAAACCTGCAGCCCAAAACCCAATATTTGGGCCTGTTTAATTTGTCAGGTTTAAAATCCTTACCCTCCTTTTGACAGTAGATCACCAGGCAATGGAAATCTGCTGTCAAATATAACTTTACTGTTTCTCTTCTAACATACAGGACCAGCAAGAACAATTCATGATAGGACCAAATACATGAAAATAAATTTCCATTACTTAACTGTTACCCTCTTGTCAGTTACTTCGCAACATCAAGCCACCTTAGTTTTACCTTTCTAAAAGTAAAAATTGTTACACTGACACTCCATATTAATTTGGCACCTACAATTTCCACTGTGAAAAATAAATCTTAATTAGCAAATCGTTCTCATTAAGGCATGTAGCCTTCAAAATTTGAGAAAAGGGCTGCATCTTATTATCTGTCTAAGACTTAATGCAACACTTCGTTTTCTGTCAAATAAAAGCAACTAGCAGGCATCATTTTATTTTTTAGAGCGGAGACACAAATGTATCAGTTCTGCAGAGCATTTAACATGATGTTGGGACTTTCGAAGAAACCCCTTTTTTTTATTCTGTAGCTCTCCTAGCTTCTGCCACTCTGAATCTGTCAAAGACAGTAGGCCTTTCTATTTTCCTTCTAACCTGCAATAATTCACTCTATTTAAAAAATTTTTTTTTTCCTTTTTAGGCGCTAAAAAAAACTATCTCTATTTCCAGATTATTAAACTACATTTACTGTGAATAATTCACAAACCTTAATAACACACATACCAGTTGTTAGAATAAATGCTTGTTGCAATCCCATGCAATGGTACATATTTCATCAACCTCGAATGAATGAACGTCTCAGTAGGCCCAGCTGAAGTTAGAACCTTCAACCTTGATATTAAAACAAGCCTTTGTACTGGCACATTGACTCATTGAATCATAAGAAGGCACAACCTGCAAATATATATCAAACCTAAATGTATGCATTTACTGAAGCCTGAGACACTTTAAAAAGTACTCTGAATGAAAGAAAATGCAGTTTAAACAGTGCTTTTGCCCAAAATCGACTTTGATATTTTAGGCATTAAAAAATCAATATCCTACAATTTTCTTGCATAATATGCATTACCAGAATGTCTATTACACAATCCATGAGTCAGCCATTGAAAATATTAACTTATACTTTATAGAAATAAGCTTGTTTGCTCCTGCGCCAAGGGAAAATTGCACATACAAATGTCATTTTAGTGGTGCAACATAACTTGAATTAAATTTTAATGTTAGGAGGTCATAGTATAGGTATTAAGCTTTATAAATATTAAAAAACGATTTTGAAAGGCACTTATTTTTTTAAATAATTTTTCCATAATTAATAATTTTCTTTAAAAAAAAATAAAAACCCAATTATTCTTTTTTTTGTGATAATTCCACATATAAAAGCAAGCTGCATCCCTTGCCTATTATTTGGGATACATTAACTCACAAGCCTAAGCGCATAAGCCTAACTTGAAATGCGTCACATTTTTGCGCCACTTTCATTTAAAAGGAAGGTTATGCAAAATTCCACCCATGTTTAACTGGGAAAGTGCTGGCTGAATTGAAAATAGATAATTTCGTTTTTTTTTTGGGGGGGGGGGCCCTATTTATATCTATTGAATGTGTTTTCTAATTTATTAAGCATTTAACGTCAGTTTTGTATATGTGCACAATTGCTCATTCTATAAATTAAAGAGCAACATATAGCTATGTTAGCACATCACATGGTTCATTTCTGGATTTTTTCTAAGTTTCTACTTAATATTAACTAACCAACATTTTACTTAACAAACTGTAAACATCAAGAAGACCCACAAACACACATTGAGCTCATTTCAGATATAAACAGAAAACACTCAGTACACATAATACAGCGCGCTTTAGCCATTTTTCATAAATAGCGCTGTCGCAATTTACTTACAGAACCGTTTGCAGATCCTAGTTGTAAGTCATATTTACAAGAAAAAAAAAAAAAACTTTTCTCAATTATTTCCAAGAATAGCGGACCCATACTTTATTAAACGTGATGGGGCCCACTCCGTGCTTCACATATAGTTCATAGGTTGGAGTTCCAATCGGAGGAACCAGACATGAGTCCTCCAACCGGGAGTCCCTTTTACAACCAAGACAAAACAAATTTCCAAGTCTGCTAAGACCAGGCATCTTCGCTCACTAGTCTAGCTTCAAACTTCAAAGGATTATCGTTTACGATAGTCTCGTGAATACACGAGTCCTTCGGCTTTGGTACTTGCAAGTTCCAAATCAAAGTGATCCCAAAGGGATACCAAACAAAATGTCCAACTAAGGACCAAACCAAGTGTCCAACTAAGGACCAAACCAAGTGTCCAACTAAGGACCAAACCAAGTGTCCAACTAAGGACTGGGAGACGCTCCACTTATACTTAACTGAAAATATCAATGACGTCACCAGAAGACTCGTCTTATCGTTTCGCTCTACCAAAAATCAAGGGTCCAAATCAGGGCGATAGCCAGGGCAGCAGTCCTTCATAGCCGTCGGGAAGCGGGGAACCTCGCAACAAAGACTTTCGGACCACGTCGACATGCAGGGGTCGATGAAGTGGCGGCCTTCCTCCAGAATTTTCACACGAAGCTCCCCACGGACCTCAGGCTTGGACCGGTACCGCTGGTATCGCCCCACGTTTGGGCGCCAACTGAGGTACTGGGTTTTTCAGAACCGGTACTGATCCGGTAACCCAGCGGTGCCAGGGTACACCCAAAGACCTCGGGTACTTTCCTGATTCAGACTACAGAAACTCAGAGTCTTCTAGGTGAAGTCAAAGATCGAATTTATTGGCTGCAACCAATTGACAAGTGTCCTAGAAGTACAACAGCACAATTTGTATGTTCTCAGGAGACTGTGTTTCAATGCAAAGTCAGGTTTCCTTATATACAGTTTTTTAAGCTTCAGGCAAACATTCTTGACATTTTGGTTGGTCATTCACATGTTTTCACTACAAAGGAAAAAACAGTGTCATGATGAAACCTCATATTTCATGTCATCCAACCCATAATAAATTACCCGGCAAGGCCTAGTATTTTACATCAGATAAGTGTGGACCCCTAATAAAAACGGGCACCTCCCCCTCGTAAAGTAAGAAGAAGAAAAGAGCAGGTGCAGGTGTGAGCAAGTTAGGCAGGGTGTGTGAGCGATATTAAGGGTTTTATGGCCTGGTGTGCCTTGATGCTATCTGATTCGGCCACTGGGAGAGGGACTGACCAAACAGGTTTGGCCTGAGGCAATGGTTCCAGCTTGCCCAGGTCAGAGAAAAGTCAATCAAGGTGTACGTGTCCTTGGAATCAAATCTGACTGTATTATAAGCCTATGTGAGGGCAACTTTTAAAAATGGCTGCTGTGTATAAAATGGGAGCCACGAGTGCAGGACGAAAATGGCGATTTCGAGGTGAAAACGCTGCTGGAATTGAGCGAAAATGCTCATGCTTAGTGTACTAGTCATTATCGGTCTTTTGATACTAAAATCGTACTGCTGTGGCAAAGTAAATTACATGGGTCCAGAATTTTTAGAACCACATCAGCATTGGCGTGCTCTGTACCAGGACGATGTTCCACCGTAAAGTCCATCCCCTGTAGGGAAATGGACCACCTCAACAGTTTTGGATTCTCACCCCTCATCTGCATTAACCATCTGAGGGGCCTGTGGTCGGTCTGAACTCGGAAGTGAGCCCCAAACAAGTAGGGTCTTAGCTTCTTCAGTGCCCAGACCACAGCAAACGCTTTGCGTTCTATGACACTCCACCTACGTTCCCTGGGTAGTAACCTCCTGCTAATGAAGGCTATGGGTTGATCTAGGCCCTCTTCATTAAGCTGTGAGAGTACTGCTCCAATACCATGCTCTGAGGCGTCTGTTTGCACAACAAACTCCTTGGAGTAGTCAGGTGCCTGCAGCACAGGTGCTGTGCACATGGCAGCGTTCAGGGCATCAAAAGCGTTCTGGCAAGCCTCTGTCCAGATCACTTTCTTGGGTTGCTTCTTAGAAGTCAACTCCGTTAAGGGGGTAACAATGGTACCATATCCCTTAACAAACCTCCTGTAATATCCTGTGAGACCTAAAAAGGCTTTCACTTCAGTCTGGGTCTTGGGAGGCTCCCAAGCCAGAATCGTGTCAATCTTAGGCTGTAGGGGTGCCACCTGGCCACTCCCCACCTGGTGTCCTAAGTACACCACAGAACCCTGCCCTATTTGGCACTTGCTCGCCTTAATAGTGAGGCCTGCCTTCTGCAGGGCCTCTAACACTCTCCACAGCAATGTCATCCAGGTAGGCGGCACTGAACTCATCCACTCCTGTCAACACCTGGTTGACCAACCTCTGAAAGGTGGCAGGGGCATTCTTCATCCCAAAGGGCATCCCATTGAAGTGGAAGTGCCCATCTGGGGTAGAGAATGCTGACCTCTCCTTTGCCCCCTCAGTTAAGGCAATCTGCCAGTACCCAGATGTTAAATCAAACGTACTGAGGTACTTGGCAGCTCCTAACCGATCAATGAGCTCATCAGCTCGGGGGATGGGGTGTGCGTCAGTCTTGCTGACCGCATTGAGACCCCGGTAGTCCACACAGAACCTAAGTTCTGGAGTGGCACCAGGAGCAGCAGCCTTTGGGACCAAGACCACTGGGCTGGCCCAAGGACTGCTGGAGTGCTCAATAACCCCTAGGATTAGCATTTTGGAGACTTCCTCCTTAATGCAAGCCCTGACCTTGTCAGTCACCCTGTAAACCTTATGTTTAACAGGTGTACTGTCCCCAGTGTCCACATCATGTGTGCACAGGTGTGTGACTCCTGGGATCAGGGAAAACAGCGAGGCGAACTGTCCCAGCACGTGGCGACAGTCCCTCTGCTGTTCCTCCGTCAGGGAGGGGGAGAGGATCACTCCCTCCACAGACCCATCTTTCTCTCCTGCAGACAGGAGGTCAGGAAGAGGCTCACTCTCTTCCTCCACCCCGTCATCTGTCGATAGGAGCATGGATAGCTCAGTTCGCTCAAAGTGTGGTTTGAGGCGGTTGACATGTAGGACCCTCAAAGGGTTTCTGGGGGATTGCAAGTCTACCAGATAGGTGACCTCGCTCTTTCTTTCCACCACCTCAAAAGGCCCAGTCCACTTATCTTGGAGAGCCCTAGGCTCCACTGGTGCCATGACCCACACTTTTTGTCGAGACTGAAACTCAACCAGAGTGGCATTCTGGTCGTACCACCGTTTCATATCCTCCTGGCTTGCTTCCAGGTTCTCCTGAGCGAGACTCCTGAAGCGGGTAGTCTGGTTTCTTAGTGCCAGCATGTAGCTAAATACATCCTGGGGTGGTTTACTAGGAGCTTTCTCCAAAGCCTCCTTCACCAGACTGAGCGGTCCCCTCACAGGGTGGCCATAGATGAGCTCAAAGGGGCTAAAGCCAAGTCCCTTTTGAGGCACCTCCCTGTAAGCGAACAGAAGGCATGGCAAGAGAACGTCCCACTTACGCCTCAAGGGCTCTGACAGGCCCTGAATCATGCCTTTCAAGGTGCGGTTGAATCTCTCAACCAGACCATTACTTTGGGGGTGGTAAGGGGTGGTGAACTTGTAGGTTACCCCACACACCTTCCACAAAGACTTCATATAAGTGGATATGAAGTTTGTACCTCTATCAGATACCACCTCCTTGGGGAACCCCATGCGGGTAAAACCCCCCATCAAGGCACGTCCCACCACAGGGGCAGTGACCGTCCTTAGAGGAATGGCTTCTGGGTACCATGTGGCATGGTCCACCAAGACCAGGATGAACCTGTTGCCCATGGCTGTCTTGGGATCCAGAGGCCCCACAATGTCAATTCCTACCCTTTCAAAGGGAGTGCTGACTACAGGTAAAGGTTGGAGGGGAGCTTTGCATTTCCCCCCACTCTTGCCACTTGCCTGACAAGTCTGACAAGACCTACAATAAGCAGCTGACTGCTTGTGCATCAAGGGCCAGTAAAAGTGGGAGACAAGCCTCTTATAGGTCTTGTCCTGCCCTAGATGTCCTGCCAAAGGCACATCATGAGCCAAACCCAGTAGGAAGGCCCTGAAGCACTGGGGTACCACCAGCATACGAGCTGACCCAGGCTCAGGAACCTTAGGCTCACTGTACAGGAGGCCATCCTCCCAATAAATCAGGTGAGTACCTGGCGCCTCGCCAGCCGCCTGGGCTGCAGCCTGCTGCCACAGCCCCTCAAGAGTAGGGCACTCCTTCTGCGCTGTGCAGAATGCTTCCCTGGTGGGTCCCCCTTCCTGCTGCCACTGCGACAGCTCAGGGATCTCCCCCAGTTCAGCCACCTGTTCCCCTGTAGGCTCAGGGGCATCACCCTCAGGCTCTGCCTCCTCCCGGACCGTGGGAACTTCTGGGGCTGGTTTCCCATGCCCCCTGCCCTTCCTCTTCTTGGCGGTCCCCTGGGCCACTGTTTCAGGCTTCAGGGGCTCTTGACTACCCTGATTGGCTGCCATAGACCGGGTGGATACGCATACCCACCCAGGCAGACCCAACATCTCTAAGTGAGACCTGTGTTCCACCTCCTTCCAAGGGGAATCCTCCAGGTCGTTACCTAGCAAACAATCAACAGGCATGGTTGGACGCACAGCTACTTTCCAGTAACCTGAGACCCCCCCCCCATTCAAAGGGAACCTGCGCCACTCTGCAGAGGCGCTCAGAGTTGTCTACCGCAACTACTTGGTGAAGTACCCGGGGATCAATCTGCTCTTCAGACACCAGGTGACTCCTCACTGTAGTCACACTGGCTCTTGTGTCTCTCAGAGCCTCCACCCTCTGTCCATTGATGGTCACCCATTGCCTGTACTTCTTAGTGTTATCAGGCACTAGGTTTCTCTGGACCATCTCACTGTCCCCTTGTGAGACAAGGGTCATTTCTGCTGGTTCCCACCCACCTGAAACCAACTCCTCCCCAAGCGCTACACTGGCCAAACCCTGGGACGGTGCACCAGTGGGTGCCGGTGTACTTTTGGGGCATTTGGGGTCCCCCCTCACATGACCCACCCGGTCACATGCATAGCACTTACGTGGGGGACCACCTGCCACTGGCTTCCCTTTGGACAACCATGGCTTCTTTTCACTGGGGGGTTGGAAATCCTTACCCTGGGAATCAGTTTGGGGCCCTTTAGAGAACTCCCCCTGTTTGCCCTTACCCCCCCTTTCTTCTGAGAGGGACCCTGCCCACCCTTGGCGTGGTCTCCCCCATACTTCTTTTGGACCCTGGTGCTCTCCTAGCGGTCCGCTTCCTGTGCAAGCTTCCTGGGGTCAGTCATCTTGCTGTCAATGAGGTGCTGGCGCAGCTCTGGAAAACATAAACTGTACAAGTGCTCCCAAGCAATTAAATTGTAAAGCCCCTCATACGTGTTTACCTTACTGCCCTTCACCCAACCATCCAGTGACCTGCAAAAAGAATCAACACATTCCAACCATGTTTGGGATTCCTTTCTCTTGTAGGATCTAAACTTCTCCTTGTACTGCTCAGGGGTGAGACCATACCTGGTGAGTAAGGCCTCCTTCATGACAGGGTAGGTGAGATCCTGAGCATCCCCTAAGGCTGTCAGTGTGTCCCTCCCCTCTGTCTCAAAATGCTTCCACAGGGCTGCCCCCCAATGAGCTTCAGGGACCAGGTTCATGTGGAGAGCTGACTCATAACCCTTGAACCACAAGTAGATATCATCGTCCCTCTTATAATCCCTCACAAGGTCTTTTGGGATGTGTACCCTTCTCTCAGGCTGCACTGTAGGATTGCTGCCACCATCCCTACTGGGCTGACTCCTCTGATCTATCTCTTTTAAACTGAGCTCATGAGCCATTGCTAACTTCCTTTCCTCAATTGCCAGCCTTCTCTGTTCCATCTCTAGACTGAGCTTTTTCAGCTCCAATTGGTACTCCCTCTCTGCCTGTCTGTCCTGTAACTCTCCAGATGTCAGACCCTTGGAGGATACACTGCTACTTGCCCTAGAGACTCTTTCCCTGGGAATAACAGGTCCCCCCACTATACCATTATGTACTGATTGCTCTCCCTCCTCATTCTCATCCTCCTCCTCATCCTCAGTGTGCCCTCCAGTGCTTCTGGTTGTCACCCAGGCCCTCAGCGCCTTTTTCAGCTCATCTTTCTTGGAAGAGCTCTTAATGGGACAACCAAAATGTTTACAAAACTGCTTTAGCTGAGCCTTGTTATAACTATCCAATTGCTTCAGGTCAACAACAGCTTCAACTGATGCATCTCCAAGTAGAGACATGATAAAAGGTTAAAAGAGTGCAAAGTTCCAAATGCAGAAAAGCAAGTTCTCAAATGAAGTTCCAGAAAAGTCAATCACCGGATCAGTGAAAAAAGAAACTGAATGCAGAGCAAAAACAGTCCAAATAGAAAAAAACAAAAATCACAAGACTAGTAATATGTGGTCACGTAGTGGTCTGAACTCAAACAGTAGTGTCCACTTAATTACTGTATGTCAAGCACAAATACAAGTCCAAATCCCAACTGCTGATCACCAATGTTAGAAATGGGGTCTTTGGTTGACAGTCAGGTTACCCCCTGTTCAAGCAAGGACCCTCACTCTAGTCAGGGTAAAAGAGAATCACCCTCAGCTAACCCCTGCTTTACCCCCTTGGTAGCTTGGCAGAGCAGTAGGCTTAACTTCAGAGCGCTAGGTGTAAAGTATTTGTACCAACACACACAGTAACTTAATGAAATCACTACAAAATGACACAACACTGGTTTAGAAAAATAGGAAATATTTATCTAAACAAAACAAGACCAAAACGACAAAAATCTGACATACACAAGTCAAGTTATGAATTTTTAGAGATTAAACTCACAAATAGCGCTTAGAAACAAAAATGCTTCGAGGAGATGTTAACACAGCGTTGTGACGGAGTCGTTCCCAACAAGCCGACACCAGCGGCGCCGGACACGGAGTCGTGTAGACCCCCAAGTACAGTACCTTTGGTGAAGAGTGAAAACAAGCCGATGCGCGAAGTCGGGAATTGCGGCGTCTGTGTGAAACATTGAATCCGTGCACTTCGAGCGGCGTCGGTCACGACGTGGTGCGGCGACTTCCACGGAGTCGCGGACTTCAGCGGGGCTACTGCGCGTAGGGCCTGCGAAGAGCGTCGCGTTCCAGCGAAGGTCACGGCGTCAGGTGCAGGCGGCGTTACCGGATTCAGCAGCGGCGTCGGTCCGGAGTCGTCCGAAGTCGATTTCCTTGGATTCCACCAGCTTTCCTTTCAAGGGCCCAGGGACTGGATAGGGCACCACTTGTCGGGGCAGGAGTCTCTCCAGAGACTCCAGGTGCTGGCAGAGAGAAGTCTTTGCTGTCCCTGAGACTTCAAACAACAGGAAGCAAGCTCTAACTCAAGCCCTTGGAGATTTCTTCACAAGATGGAAGGCACACAAAGTCCAGTCTTTGCCCTCTTACTCTGGCAGAAGCAGCACTGCAGGAAAGCTCCACAAAGCACAGTCACAGGCAGGGCAGACCTTCTTCCTCAGCTATCAGCTCTTCTCCAGGCAGAGGTTCCTCTTGGTTCCAGAAGTGTTTCTAAAGTCTGTAGATTTGGGTGCCCTTCTTATACCCATTTAAGTCTTTGAAGTCACCTTTCTTCAAAGGGGACTCACACCTACTTGTGAAATCCTGCCTTGCCCAGGCAAGGCATCAGACACACAGCAGGGGGTTGGAGCCGGCATTGTCAGAGGCAGGCAAAGTCCTTTCAGATGAGAGTGACGACTCCACCCCTCCCTCCTAGCAGAGATGGCTAATCAGGAAATGCAGGTTACACCCCAGCCCCCTTTGTGTCACTGTCTAGTGCAAGGTGAAAAACAACCCAACTGTCAAACTGACCCAGACAGGGAATCCACAAACAAGGCAGAGTCACAAAATGGTTTAAGCAAGAAAATGCTCACTTTCTAAAAGTGGCATTTTCAAACGCACAATCTCAAAATCAACTTTACTAAAAGATGTATTTTTAAATTGTGAGTTCAGGGACCCCAAACTCCACATGTCCATCTACTCTCTAGTGGAATCTACGCTTTAATCATATTTAAAGGTAGCCCCCATATTATCCTATGAGAGAGACAGTCCTTGCAACAGTGAAAAACAAATTTAACAATATTTCACTGTCAGGACATATAAACCACATTACTATGGTGGTCATTCTGACCTCGGCGGTAAAAGGCGCCTACCGTCGGTCAGAAATCCTCCATAATCCCGCCGCGGTCGCGGAAACCCGCCACGGTCATTCTGACCCGCAGAAGGCAAACCTCCGAAAATCCGACCGCCACAACAGACCGCCAGACCAGCGGTCGGCGGAAAGGTGGAGGTGACCAAACCTCCACCGCCACGCCAACAGAAATACGCCCATCCCATTACGACCCACGAATCCACGCGGCGGTCATTCAAACGCGGTATTCCATTGGCGGGACACACCGCCGCGGTCAGAATACACACAAACGAACAAAACTCAGCCACATTGGACGATTTGAATCCCACACACCTGATACACATACACACACCACTCCCACACACACAATACAATATAAAACACCCACCCACATCACCCACAAACCCCTACGCTAAAAAATTCGTAAAGAAGGCAAGAGCGAGACACCAGCATCCAAAATATAACAGCCACAGCCACTCAACACCATCACCCACACACTATCCACACACAAAACAACACACACCACCACACTCAACTCACTTAAATACACATACTCCACCCCACACATCATACACACCACCCCATGGCACCCCAAAGACAACCCCGCTTCACAGACGAGAACTCAGGGTCATGGTGGAGGAAATCGTTCGGGTAGAGCCCCAGCTGTTCGGCACACAGATACAATACACCAGCATTGCCCGGAGGACGGAGCTATGGCAGAGGATTGTCGACAGGGTCAACGCAGTGGGACAGCACCCCAGAAATCGGGAAGACATCAGGAAGCGATGGAACGACCTACGGGGGAAGGTGCGTTCCATGGTATCCAGGCACAACATCGCCGTGCAGAAGACTGGCGGAGGACACCCACAATTCACATCATGGGAGGAGGAAGTCTTGAACATCCTGCATCCGGACGGCCTCGCAGGAGTCGGCGGAGGAATGGATACTGGTAAGTTGAAGCTTCAATACTGCTTCCCCCCCACCTGCATGCCAAATCAGACCCCAACCCTCACCCCCATCCTCGAACCCCGCCCTCACCCCCACCCCCATCCTCACCCCCACCCTCACCCCCACCACCATCCTCACCCCCACCACCATCCTCACCCCCACCCCCAGCACACCTATTCCCCGCCAATGTCTCACCATCACAACCCACACATCCCAAAACCTAGGCCTGCATGCGTCCACTAAGCATGGACACCCATCACCAAAGCATGCCCAATGCATATACACATCCCCCCCACAAGCCACCCTCACCAAAGCCCCCACACACGAATGCCAGCACTTGGGGACACGAGAACCCACAGATACACCCATATGCCACTCATTGAAACTATAACCATACCTCTATACCCCTGCAGGACCCGACCGTCAACACACCGCGGCGGAGGGGCCAGAATTCTCCACACCCCCCACCCAAGAGGCCGTCAGCGATGACAGCAGCTCTGTCGACCTGGACACCGATGACCAGCCCGGACCATCGGGGACCTCTGGACAGTCGGTTCCCCTCACACAGGCCCAGGCCACTACAGACCCTAACCCCTCTGGGAACACCAGCACAGCTCCCACCCAGCGGGCCCATGCCTCTGTCTCCAGGGCGCGTCAATCTGCGGTGTGTCTACCACTACAGGGCACCCAGGATAACCCACCACCCCAACAACAACAGGGACCTGGGGGCAGTGGTAGTGGGCACACCGGCCAGGGGGCAGAGGCCCAGGGAAACAGGGGAACTCGGAGGGCAGCTGTGCGACAGGGGGGGGAGGAGAGGCCCAGGGAACCCACTCTCCACGAGGTCCTCACCACCATCATGGGAGCATACAACCGCTCCCAGGAGACGATGGCGACGGTACTGGCCCGGTTCCAGGAGATCCAGGCACTGCAGGAGGAACACTATCGGGGGTACAGGGAGGACATCAGAGCCATCAACACCACCCTGGTTACCATGGTAGGGCTGCTGCAGGACCTCGTAAACACCAGGGCGGACACTGAACAACACCCAAGGGCCCCTTCCACTAGCCTGGACCAAGAACAGCCAACCACCTCCGCCGGCGCTAGTGGACAGGAGGCCCCCGCACAGCAGCAGCCCACCAGACCCCCACCTCCTGCAGGAGAAGAACCACCCCGCAAGAGGGCCCTGAGATCTCGCAAGAAGACAGAGTAGGATGTCAAGACCCCCGCCAGCAATGGATACCACCTGATGTCATCCCACTGTCCCACATTGTCACCCTGTCCATCCTTGAACTGCCCATGCTCCATCTCTCCACAGGCCTCTGGACAATGCACCTGTGTGACTGTTACTCTGGACTCTGCCATGGACATTCCTTCACCATAGCCCCCACCCACTTGAAACCACCCATCCCATTTTGAGCACTTAAATAAACACCTATTTTGCACCAAAATATCTGGAGTCTGGCTGTGATTTCAATAGATTGTAATTGACATGACAGTGCAAATATGTCCTTGTACATGGTGAAGTCAACAAACAGCTGCCACAAAGCTGTAGTCCATGGGGAAACGAAGCACAGGACTCGTAGTGGGGACCCCAGATCTGAAATAGGGAGGGAAAAGCCAAAACTCAGTCGTCATACACTGGGGCAAATAGACAGGCAGCAGAGATGCAGGAGAGTAGTTAACATTTACTAAATTCTCTTTGAAATGTTACCTGTGTCCTATTGGAAGTACTGTTCAATGATTCTGTCCCTGTTGTCTGTTTCAGCCACGTCGTCTTCCTCCTCGTCACTCTCCTCAGGTTCCACCGCTGCCACAACACCACCGTCTCGACCATCCTCCTGCAGGAAAGGCACCTGGCGGCGCAAAGCCAGGTTGTGAAGCATGCAGCAGGCCACGATGATGTGACACACCTTCTTAGGTGAGTACATTAGGGATCCACCTGTCATATGCAGGCACCTAAACCTGGCCTTTAGGAGGCCAAAGGTGCGTTCGATCACCCTCCTAGTACGCCCATGGGCCTCATTGTACCATTCCTCTGCCCTGGTCCGGGGATTCCTTACTGGGGTCAGTAGCCACGACAGGTTGGGGTACCCAGAGTCCCCCACTAGCCATACACGGTGTCTCTGTAGCTGTTCCATCACGTAAGGGATGCTGCTATTCCTGAGGATGTAGGCGTCATGCACTGACCCTGGGAATTTGGCATTTACATGCGAGATGTACTGGTCAGCCAAACACACCACCTGGATGTTCATTGAATGGTAATTTTTTCTGTTCCTGTACACCTGCTCCCTGTCTCTTGGGGGAACCAAAGCCACATGGGTCCCATCAATGGCACCAATTACGTTGGGAATATGTCCAAGGGCGTAGAAATCACCCTTCACTGTAGCCAATTCGCCCACCTCAGGGAAAATGATGTAGCTCCTCACGGATTTCATCAGGGCAGACAACACTCTGGATAACACCTTCGAAAACATGGGCTGAGACATCCCAGAAGCAATTCCCACGGTTGTCTGAAATGACCCACTTGCCAAGAAATGGAGTACTGACATGACCTGCACCAGAGGGGGAATCCCTGTGGGTTGGCGGATGGGGGACATCAGGTCGGGCTCCAGCTGGGCACACAGTTCATGGATAGTGGCACGGTTAAGACGGTAGGTCAGGATAATGTGGCGTTCTTCCATTGTCGACAGGTCCACCAGCGGTCGGTACACGGGAGGATTCATCCGTCTCCTCGCCCAACCCAGCGGACGGTGCCTAGGAAGGACAACATGGAGCACACAGTCAAGCAACCCACAGGTACGTACTCACAGCTAGCACATTATACGATTCTCTATGCAGTGAATGGCGTGTCTGAGTGGCTATGCAAGGCCTAGGCCTGTGTGACGCAGTTGAAATTGAGCCATGTGGGCCCTGGAAATGGCGGCTGCCTGACCTGTGAAGTGTGACAATGGGATGTGAGGTCAATGCGCTGGCGTGGCACACCGCGGCGGGCGGCGGGCGAAGACCGCGGCGCGAAGCCGCATTGGTTAACATTGAAGCCTATGGGTTTCAGGAGCCAATGGCGAAGGGCGCCGGCGGTGGCGGGACGCACCGCCGCGGTACGCACCGCCGCGGACGTGACCGCCATTTTCTATCTACTTATCCACTTGCGACTTGAACTTTCACAGGAGAGGACCTATACTGCAAGTGTTGCTGTGACCTCGGTCTGGAAGGGACAATGGCTGCTGCGCCTGGGGAAAGGGCCCCTGCCTTCACTGTAGAGGAGTTGGAGAAACTTGTGGATGGGGTCCTCCCCCAGTATGCGCTACTCTACGGTCCTCCAGACCAACAAGTGAGTTTAATTCAATATGGATTTGGGGCCACTGGCTGGCTTGGGGGCCTGGCGGGGGGCCTGGCGGGGATGGGGGGCATGTTGGGCCTGGCGGGGGGCATGGCGGGGGGCCTGGCGGGGATGGGGGGCATGTTGGGCCTGGCGGGGGTCATGGCGGGGGGCCTGGCGGGGATGGGGGGCATGTTGGGCCTGGCGGGGGGCATGGCGGGGGGCCTGGCGGGGATGGGGGGCATGTTGGGCCTGGCGGGGGGCCTGGCGGGGATGGGGGGCATGTTGGGCCTGGCGGGGGGCCTGGCGGGGGGCCTGGCGGGGATGGGGGGCGTTGGGCCACTGGAAAGGAAAATGCTGAGAAACTTGAACGTGGTATTTCTCCCTCCCTGTACGTGTCACATAGGTCCGTGCCCATGAGAAGATCGGGATTTGGCGTGCCATCGCCAAGGAAGTCCGGACCCTGGGGGTCCACCATCGACGGGGCACCCACTGCCGCAAGAGGTGGGAGGACATCCGCCGCGGGACCAAGAAGACCGCCGAGTCTCTGCTGGGGATGGCCTCCCAACGTAGGCGGGGTGCCTGCCGTCAACTGAGCCCCCTGATGTTCCGGATCCTGGCGGTGGCCTACCCTGAATTGGATGGGCGCGTGAGGGCAGCACAGCAGACACAAGGGGGTGAGTACAAGCATTATCTACTCTGTTGTCGCGCAGTGGAGGTGTCTGGGTGGGGGAGGAGGGCTGGGGGTCCCCCTAGGCCAGGGCGATATCTGTAGGCTGGGCACCCCCGTAAGCCCCTGTGTCCCCAGCCACCACCCTCAGTAGTTTGTCAGTACAGCCATCCCTGGGCCGTGTCATCCATGGGTGCAGTTGTCAACTCTAGGCGTGTAGGGCATGTTCCACGGAATGCGTAGCGGAGCCCAAGTGCGCAACTTAGTGCAGGGGGCATCTGTGTCTGTCATGTCCGCTAACTGTACCGGAGATCCATGTACTCAATATCCCTTTATTTCTCTCTCCCCCCCCCTTTTTGTTTGTCTTTCTGTGCTTGTGTGCATCAGCATCATCAGGCGGAGGAGAAGTGGCATCGGGGCAGGAGGGAGCTGCATCTCACATGGCCCAGGAGGGCCATGCCACAGAGTCAGACTGGACCAGTGAGACGGAGGGCGAGGGGAGCTCCACGACGGGGACGACTGGACCCTGCAGCGACACGGACACGTCCTCGGAAGGGGGCTCCCTTGCGGGGGTGGCACCATCCGTGCCCCCCGCCATTACAGGTACAGCCGCCACCCAGCGCACCATCTCCGCCCTCCCAGCAGCCCCTCAGCGTTCGCCCCGTGCCCGCTCTGCCAGGAAGCCGGGCATCTCCTTCGCCCCAGGCACCTCAGGCCCTGCCCCTGTTACCCCCGCTGCCCTCAGTGAGGAGGTCATTGACCTCCTCCGAACGCTCATTGTTGGGCAGACTACCCTTTTGAATGCCATCCAGGGGGTGGAGAGGGAGGTTCATCGCAGCAATGCGTACCTGGAGGGCATTCATTCGGGTCAGGCTGCCCATCAGCGATCGTTCCAGGCTCTGGCCTCAGCACTGACGGCAGCCATAGTCCCTGTCTCCTGCCTGCCTCTACTAACTCCCTCCTCCCAGTCTCCTGTTCCTCTGCCTGTCCCACCCACACCATCAGACCAGCCTGCACACACCTCAACACCCAAGAGAAGCTCATCCAAACATAAGCACCACAGATCACGCAGACATTCACACACGCAACATTCCGATGCAGACATGCCAACAGTCACTACCACCTCTGTGACCCCCACCTCCTCGTCTCCCTCCTCCCTCCCTGTGACGTCTACACTCACACCTCCATTCACCTCACCATCAGCCAGTGTTTCCATCACCAGCACACCCTCCACTCCAGTCCGCACACGTGCAGTCACCACCCCCACTGCCATTTACACGTCCCCTGTGTCCTCTCCCACTGTGTCTGTCACCCCCTCTTCCACACCACACAAACGCAGCCACCCACCCACCCAACAGCCATCCACCTCACGACAGCCTATCCCTCCTGCACCTGCACCCAAAGACAGCAAACGTGACTCACCTACAACCACATCCTCTCCCTCCACTCCCATTCCCACTGTACCTACCACTCTCCATTGTCCCAAGAAGCTCTTCCTCGCCACTACTAACTTCTTTCCTGACCCTGAGCCCCCCCCTCCTTCTCGTCGGGGTAAGAAGAGCACCTCAGCCACCACCAGCCCTGCAGCCCCCTTGACAAGGGTGCAGGGGTATTGGAGCCCGCCAGCCCGCATGTCTGGATCTTCGCCCAGCAGCAAGGGGACAGCCAGCCCACCCCCTGGGAAGAGGAGCAGAAGGCGGAAGGGTCGCCGCAGGAGCCCGCCTTCTACATCCCCCCCGGACACCACCCAGAGACAGTCACCAGCCACAGCTCCAAAGGGAGGAAAGGGCCACAGGCCCACGACTAAGGAGGGCAAGGGCAGCAAGTCGGAGAGGTCAGGCAGCAGGCCTGCTGCCCAGGAGGAGCCCACAACCCCCATAGCAGCTGCCCCGGGAGGAACCGGCACAGCTGCCCCGGGAGAGCCCACCACCCCCATAGCCGCTGCCCAGGGAGGACCCAGCCCAGCTGGCCAGGAGGGCCCCACCACCCACAGCCCAGGTGGGCAGTGAAGGAGCACCATCCCCGCTGCCCAGGAGGGCACCACCAGGCAATTAGCAGTTGGCCATAGACCGGCCGCCGTCTCAAGAACCGCTGAACTGGGCCCTTCAAGGCAAGGAGCGCTGAACTGGGCCCCGCCGTCTCAAGAACCGCTGAACTGGGCCCTTCAGGGCAAGGAGCGCTGAACTGGGCCCCGCCGTCTCAAGAACCGCTGAACTGGGCCCCGCCGTCTCAAGCACCGCTCCGCTAGGCCCCGCCGTCTCAAGAACCGCTGAACTGGGCCCTTCAGGGCAAGGAGCGCTGAACTGGGCCCCGCCGTCTCAAGAACCGCTGAACTGGGCCCAGCCGTCTCAAGCACCGCTCCGCTGGGCCCCGCCGTCTCACGCACCGCTCCGCTGGGCCCCGCCGTCTCAAGAACCGCTGAACTGGGCCCTTCAAGGCAAGGACCGCTGAACTGGGCCCCGCCGTCTCAAGAACCGCTGAACTGGGCCCCGCCGTCTCAAGCACCGCACCGCTCCGCTGGGCCCCGCCGTCTCAAGAACCGCTGAACTGGGCCCTTCAGGGCAAGGAGCGCTGAACTGGGCCCCGCCGTCTCAAGAACCGCTGAACTGGGCCCTTCAAGGCAAGGAGCGCTGAACTGGGCCCTTCAGGGCAAGAACCGCTGGCACTTTGGCAGACGTGGCAGGGCAGGATCTATCTCGGGCAGGGCTGCAGGATGTCCTCTGGCCAACTTGCCTCCTCCAGTGGCAGTGGGGTCTGTTATGGACTGTATGGACTGTGGCTTTGCTCTCCCCAGGATGGCCCAGTGGGCAGGCCACCCACTGTATGGACTGTATGGACTGTGGCTTTGCTCTCCCCAGGATGGCCCAGTGGGCAGGCCACCCACTGTATGGACTGTATGGACTGTGGCTTTGCTCTCCCCAGGATGGCCCAGTGGGCAGGCCACCCACTGTATGGACTGTTTGGACTGTGGCTTTGCTCTCCCCAGGATGGCCCAGTGGGCAGGCCACCCACTGTATGGACTGTATGGACTGTGGCTTTGCTCTCCCCAGGATGGCCCAGTGGGCAGGCCACCCACTGTATGGGCTGTATGGACTGTGGCTTTGCTCTCCCCAGGATGGCCCAGTGGGCAGGCCACCCACTGTATGGACTGTTTGGACTGTGGCTTTGCTCTCCCCAGGATGGCCCAGTGGGCAGGCCACCCACTGTATGGACTGTATGGACTGTGGCTTTGCTCTCCCCAGGATGGCCCAGTGGGCAGGCCACCCACTGTATGGACTGTATGGACTGTGGCTTTGCTCTCCCCAGGATGGCCCAGTGGGCAGGCCACCCACTGTATGGACTGTTTGGACTGTGGCTTTGCTCTCCCCAGGATGGCCCAGTGGGCAGGCCACCCACTGTATGGACTGTATGGACTGTGGCTTTGCTCTCCCCAGGATGGCCCAGTGGGCAGGCCACCCACTGTATGGACTGTATGGACTGTGGCTTTGCTCTCCCCAGGATGGCCCAGTGGGCAGGCCACCCACTGTATGGACTGTATGGACTGTGGCTTTGCTCTCCCCAGGATGGCCCAGTGGTCATGGAGTCCCCTCGTGGATCTGGCGTCGTGTACTCAAGTGGCTGAGGTGCCCCCCCTTCCCTTCCCCCTGAGGTGCCTGTCCTATTTTCTTTCTGATGCCCCTGCAGTGTTCTCTCCGTGGAGTTCTTGTCGTGGGACTGGGCCTTGCCCCTTTGCACAGGACCCCTGTGATCCACGGACAGTGGTTGGACTACATTTAGTAGCTGTGTATATTTTGTACATAGTTTATTTATTTATTGGGATTACTGGTGTACATATTTCAATATATCTGCCCGTTTATGATCTCTTCTTTTGGTCTTTGCATTATTTCGGAGGGGGGTGGTTTGTGGGTTGTGACAGTGATCTGTGGGAATGCATTGATGTGTGTGTTGTAGTGGGTGTGGGTGGGTGGGTGTGTGCCGGTAATCTTTTCCCTCCCCTGTGTCGTAGGTGCAGTACTCACCGATGTCTTCCGCGCCGCCGGGCGTGCTCCTGGTATATGAGCAGGAATAGGAGTGCGGGGATGACCTGCAACTCTGGTTCCATACTGCCGGAATCTCGCGTGGAGTGCGTAGAGGTGAGCGTTTTCCCGTTCGTAGTCTGTTTCCGCCGTGTTCTTATCGGCGGTGCTCCCGCCCCGGAAAAGGTGGCAGATTGGTGGGTCGTAATAGGGTGGGCGGTACATTGTCTGCCGCCTGGCTGTTGGCGGGAACCGCCGCGCTGTTTGTTTGTACCGCTGTGGCGGTCGGAGTGTTAAGTTGGCGGGCTGTGTTGGCGGTTCCCGCCAGGGTCAGAATTGCATATTTTAGACCGCCGGCCTGTTGGCGGCTTGGCCGCCGCTTTATCACCGACCGCCAGGGTCAGAATGAGGGCCTATATGTCCTACCTTAACCAGACACTGCACCCTGCCCTTGGGGCTACCTAGGGCATACCTTAGGGGTGCCTTACATGTAAGAAAAGAGAAGGTTTAGGCCTGGCAAGTGGGTACACTTGCCAAGTCGAATTTACAGAGTAAAAATACACACACAGACACTGCAGTGGCAGGTGTGAGACATGATTACAGGATTACTTGTGTGGGTGGCACAACCAGTGCTGCAGGCCCACTAGTAACATTTGATTTACAGGCCCTGGGCACCTCTAGTGCACTTTACAAGGGACTTAACAGTAAAACAAATATGCCAATCATGGAGAACCAATTACGTACACATTTTAAACAGGAGCACTTGCACTTTAGCACTGGTTAGCAGTGGTAAAGTGCCCAGAGTAACAAAAACAATAAAATCAGAGTCCAGCACCCATCAACAACCTGGGGAACAGAGGCAAAAAGTTAAGGGAGACCACGCCAAGGATGAAAAGTCTAACAGTAATGTACACAGTTTTGCATAAAATGGCAATAAGCTATTTTAAAAGTGGACACTGCAAAATTCAACAGTTCCTGGGGGAGGTAAGTACTAGTTTGTTTTTGAGGTAAGTAAAGCACTTACAAGTTCAGTCTCCGGGGCATAGGCAGCCCACCGTTGGGGGTTCAGGTTAACCCCAAACACCAGCACCAGCAACACAGGGCCAGTCGGGTGCAGAGGTCAAAGAGGGGCACAAATAACATAGACACCTATGGAGACTAGGGGTGCTCGGGTTCCAGTCTGCTGGCAGGTAAGTACCTGCACCCTCGGGGAGCAGACCAGGGGTTTTTGTAGAGCACTGGGGGTCCCAAACAGACACACAAAATACACCTTCAGCGGCACAGGGGCGGCCGGGTACAGTGTGCAAACAAGGTGTTGGGTTTTGTATTGAAATCAATAGAGGGACTCAGGGGTCACTCTGACGATGCAGGCAGGGCACAGGGGGGCTTCTCGGGTCAGCCACCAACTGGGCAAAGGTGAGGGCTGCTTGCTGGTCACTGCTGCACCAGTAGTTGGTTCTTCCCGGGCCTGGGGGCTGCAGGTGCAGTGCTTCTTCCAGGCGTCGGGTTTCTTTTTTACTGGGCAGTCGCGTCAGGGGGGTCCTCTGGATTTCCTCTGCAGGCATTGTCGTGGGGGTGCAGGGAGGTTGCCTCAGGGTGGACACATCGTAGTAGTCACCTGGGGGTCCTGTCTGCGGCGTTGGTTTCTCTGGACACAGGCTAGGGGCATTTGGTGCAAAGTGTTGGGGACTCACGCTTCTGGAGTGAGGTGAGAGTCCCTTTAAAGATGGTTTCTTCTTGTTGCTTTAGGCAGGGCCGCTGTCCACAGGAGTTTCTTGGTCCTTTGGAATTGCAGGACAGTCCTCTGAGTCAGCAGAGGTCGCTGGGCCTGCAGGATGAATTGCTGGTGCAGGTTCTTTGAATCAGGAGACAGGCAGGTAGGGCTGGGGCCAAAGCAGTTGTCGTCTTCCTTCTTCTCTGTGGGGTTTTCAGGTCAGCAGTCCTTCTTCTTGTTAGGTCCTCAGGAATCTGATTTCCTGGGTTCAGGGTCGCCCTTTAATACTAAATTTAGGGGTGTGTTAGAGCTAGAGAGCAGTAGCCAATGGCTACTATCCCTGAGGGTGCACCCTCCTTGTGCCTCCTCCCTTTGGGGAGTGGGGCATATCCCTATTTCTATTGAGCTAAATCCTCCAAAACAAGATGGAGGGGGTCACTTCAGCTCTGGTCACCTTAGGGGTGGACCTGGCTGAGGGGTGACTCCTCCTTGTTTTTCTCATTATCTTCCCTGGACTTGCCACCAAAAGTAGGGGCTTGTCCGGGAGGCAGGAATCTCCACTAGGTGGTGTGCCCTGGGGCATTGTAACAGGAAGCCTGAGCCTTCGAGGCTGACTGCTAGGTGTTACAGTTCCTGCAGGGGGAGGTGTGAACCACCTACACCCAGTGTAGGCTTTGTTTCTGGCCTCAGAGTTCACAAAGGCTCCCACCCCAGGGGGACAGAAACTCGCTTCTCAGTGGCAGGCTGGCACAGACCAGTCAGTCCTGCACTGAAGGATTGGGTAAAATACAGGGGCCATCTCTAAGATGCCCTCCGTGTGCAATTTTGTAATAAATCCAACACTGGTATCAGTGTGGGTTTATTATTCTGAGAAGTTTGACACCAAACTTCCCAGTGTTCAGTGTAGCCATTATGGAACTGTGGAGTTTGTTTTGACAAACTCCCAGACCATATACTTAATATGGCCACACTGTACTTGCAATGTCTAAGTATGGACTTAGCTGCATGAGCAATATGCCCCTACAGTGTCTATGCCCTCACCTGTGGTATAGTGCACCCTGCCTTAGGGCTTTAAGGCCTGCTACAGGGGTGACTTATCTATGCCACAGGCAGTGTTTTGTGGGCATGGCACCCTGAGGGGGATGCCATGTCGACTTTGCCTTTTTCTCCCCACCAACACACACCTGATTTATACTTTTTTAGAGCCGCATATGCAGCATTTTTTTACGCGAAAGCGGCGCAAACTTACAAATTATAATTGAGTTTTGTAAGTTTGCGCCGCTTTTGCGTCAAAAAATGGCGCAAATGTGGCACTAAAAAAGTATAAATCAGGCTCACAATCTGCAATGGCAGTGTGAATGTATTAGGTGAGGAGTCCCTTAGGGTGGCATAACACAGGCTGCAGCCCTTAGGGGCCTTCCCTGGTCACAGAGCCCTTGGTACCACCTTTTACAAGGGACTTATCTGGGTACCAGGGGTGTGCCAATTCTGTAAACAATGGTACATTTTTAGTGAAAGAACACTGGTGCTGGGGCCTGGTTAGCAGGGTCCCAGCACACTTCTCAGTCAAGTCAGCATCAATATCAGGCAAAAAGTGGGGGGTAACTATAACAAGAAGCCATTTTCCTACACACTTGACTTGTGCATGGCTCAACAATTTGTGTAAAGATCACCATACTGTTGCACAGTGCTGAAGTGTGTAATGTTGAAGCCTGAAAATGTATCAGAACAGGCCTCGAGATATAAGTAGCACACACAAATTTTGCACGCACTGCCTAAATGGCAAGGGATACCTACACAAAAGGTCTCAACAATCACAAATAGAAATGTGTCCTTAAAGGTGGGTGCAAGAGTGTACCCATTGTTTGAAATGGCCTCTCTGCAAGGTCACCCCCAAACCTTTTGTCTATCTCCTCCTCTTTTTCTGACCTCATTGTTGTTGACTTTAGGACTCTGGACACTTTACCACTGCTAACCAGTGCTAAAGTGCATATGCTCTCACCCTAAAAACAAGGTAACATTGACTCATACTCAATTGGCATATTTAATTTACTTGTAAGTCCCTGGTAAACTGCACTACCTGTGCCTAGGGCATGTAAATTAAATGCTACTAGGGGCTTACAGCACTGATTGTGCCACCCACATAAGTAGCCACTTAACAATGTCTCAGGGCTGCCATTGCAAGGCCTGTATGTGCAGTTTCACTGCCACTTCTACTTGGCATTTAAAAGTACTTGCCAAGCCTTAAACTCCCCCTTTTCTACATATAATTCACCCCAAAGGTAGGCCCTAGGTAACCTATAGGGCAGGGTGCTATGAAGGAAAAGGACATGTACATGTGTGGTTTATATGTCTTGGTAGGGGAAAACTCCTAAATTCGTTTTCCACTACTATGAGGTCTGCTCATTTCATAGGATAGCATTAGGGCTACCCTCATATACTATTTGAGTGGTAGATTCTTATCTGAAAGGGGTAACCAGGTCATATTTAGTATCGCCAGAATGGTAATAGAAAATCCTGCTTATTGGTAAGGTTGGATTTAATATTACTAATCTATAAATACCTTACAGCATGTCTCCAATACACATCTGGGCTGGGCTGGGCTGGTTGACAGCTCCCTTGTGCATTCCCCCCAGGCAACCACAAACACAGGATACTCAGTGACACCTGCACTGCTCTGCATACTGAATGGGGGTTCCTGTGCTGGAAGGGTGGAGAGGCCTGACACGTACATTTTAAAGGCTATTGGCTTGCCCTCACACAATGGACTGCCAAACCCTCTGGGACCCTGGCAGGCAGGATTGTACTGAAAGGGGAACTTGTGCACTTCAGAACCACTCTTTGAAGTCTCCCCTACTTCAGAGTCATCTTTGGGTATAAAAACTGGGTCTCTGACCCCACCAACTCAGACACTTCTGGACCTGGACCTGCAACCTGTCAAGAAGAACTCCCTGGCTGCCCAAAGGAATCACCTGGACTGCTTTGCTGTGAAGGACTGCTGCCTTGCTGGTCCCTGACTTTGCGGAGAAGTGCTCTCCAAGGGCTTGGATTGAGCTTGCCTCCTGTTTCTGAAGTCTTAGGGCCAAAAAGACTTCACCTCTTCAAGGAAACTACTTGTGCACTGAAAATCGACAAACAGCCTGCTGGAAACGATGCACAGCCTGCCCTGCGATGAACAAATCACTGCACAGCTGAACCGGAACAATGACGCCCGCTTTCCTGAATGAACATCGAAGCAGTGCTTGGGTTGAGACCAGAAATTCGATGCACAGCCCTACTGTATTGATGCACAGCTGAACCGGAATGACAAAGCCCGACTTCCTGAGCGAAGAATCAACGCAGTGCCAGCTGTGCAACAGAAAATTAGATGCATCGCCTGTGACTTCTTCCCACACACCCAGGATTTCCACACATTGTCCCTCACCGTCAAAAGACTCCAGCATCTCAGTGAGGAACCAAGACTGCATGACGGAAATTGTGGAAAGAACCAACGCATCGTACCTGCTGTGCCGGAAAATCCGATGCACGCCTTAATTTTCCATGGATCTCCTCCTCTACGTTCTTCGTGCATGATCATTTTGACACGAACCAGGTACTTTGTGCACACAAGAGACAAGTGTTGATTTCTAAGATTCAAGACTCTTTTTGATCTTGCAAAAGTGATATTTCAATTTGTGCTTATTTAGTCTTCATCGTTTTGACCTTAATTTAACCAGATAAATATCATATATTTTTCTAAACCTGTGTGGTGTATTTTTGTGGTGTTTTCATTGTGCTAATGTATGATTTATTGCACAAATACTTTGCACATTGCCTTCTGAGTTAAGCCAGACCCTGACTAGGATTGTGGTCCCTGTTTGGACAAGGGTGTATACCTCTGCCAACTAGAGACCCCATTTATAACAAGTATGAACTGAAACAGTATCCCCAATTCAAACCAAACAATTGCATGATATGGTAGCAATTACACTACATTATGCTACAGGTGAATGTACACAGAACGTAACACAAAATTTACTGGTGACCTGCAAACATGTCAGAGATGTATGAAGGTCACATGTCCTCTTGGTGTGTGCAATATATCACAAACATAGGATCACATTCAACTGTAAAGTGTGAGATCATCTGTGTAATACATGTGTGCATATTATTGACACCTCATGTCAAAATAAACAGTGCATTCTCCACTCACCAAAACAGAAACATATAATTTTGGTGTAAGTATCCAGTAACATCAATGCTTGAACCAAAGTTAATATGTCCATCACAAATGTACAACACTAAACATACAAGTGTCACAAATGAGAGTAAGTGCATAGCTCACACATATGCAGAAATAACATCATCAGCCAACAATTAGTAACAGTTGAATAATAAAGCCAGGACAAAGGTACTCTCAAAATAAAAGACTTTATATAATGATGAGTTTACTCACTCAATAATAAATATCATAACTCCATCATAATTAGAACAGTAATGTCTCAGCCCATGTGGGCCACAATGGCTTTCAGGCCCGTCATTTGCCTACTAAATTCACTTCCAGAGTAAATCTTCTCTGGAAGGGGCATCTATGGGGCAGAGAACAGGCACCTCAATGATGTCAATTGGGGGCAGGGTCCTTGGTTTTGGGAGGGGTGGCTTTTGTAGGGACTCGTAAGAGGTCAGGGCCATGGCAAAAGTAGGCTTTTCCTATGAAAATGGCTAGGGTGTTCGGTAGAGACTTGGGTTTGGGAGGTAGAGGGAGTGACTGTGTCTGTTGTGCATGTGCCTGTTGAAGGTGTGGGTGATTGAAGGACTGTTATATGTGTTTTTGCATTTTACCGATTTTTGGGTGGGTGAGTGTGGGTGTTTATGTTGAGTATGAGTGTGTAGATGTGTCTGTTATGACAGTTGTGTTTGTTGCTGTGGTGTCTGTGGGTGCACTGGTGCATGCATGTGTGGTGGTGGGTGTGATGACTGATGGTGTGACTGTGGTTGTGGTGAGTGTGGTGTCTGCATGTGTGTGTCTATGCTTATGTTTCTTGATGTTTTGTGTTGGGATGTGCAGCTCGTGGTTGTTGTTGTGGGTGAGTGCATATGTTTGTATGTGCTTTGTAACGGGCTGGGTTGAGGGATTTGGGATGGGAAAAGGGGTGGGAGTCTGGGCATGAGGTTGGGTGGGTGGGAGGCTGCGAGCAATGAGGAGGCCAGACCATGGAATGACCACTGTCGGCCAGACAGTGCACCATGGCTGCCATCCCGATAAGCCAGCATCTGGGTGTTCTGTCCAGCCAGCTCCTGAATGGCATTCAATAGAGCAGTCTGGCCTACAGCGATCGTACTTAAACGATCAACTGCCTTCTCAGTGAGCGCAGCCTGGGACACTGGGGCAGGGGCAGAGGTACCTGCAGCAAAGGTGATGCTGCCCCTGTTAGGGGCTGCTACGACCAAGTTGGGGAGGTGGCAGGAGTGACGGTGGGGATTGGAATGCAGTGGGTGTACAAAGACACAGGTGTCACAGACTCCCCAGGGTCCATCCCCACTAGGAACCGGTCTTCATTGGAGGCCTCCGAGGAAGATGCCAGTCCCCTCACCCCGCCCTATGCCACTTGGTCCCTCAGTGTCTGTGGTGTCCACTCCTGATCCCCAGTGGCCAGCCTCATCCCCACTGATGTGGCCACTGTCATCTTTCCCTCGCACAGTTGCTGAAAAAAATACAACAGTTGTAGTGTGTCTGTGACATACAATTGGACATCAATGTGCATCACACAACATTTGCAACAAGTTCAGTTACACCCCACCTCAGCTCCTATATCTTGTATGCCTTTGTCGCTTATACACTTATTTTCACTCCATAACAAAGGGTTACAACAGCATGAGTAAACACATTGGCCTGGCTACATCTTTGACCCACTGCAGAACAGAGCTAAAATTGGTTCCCTTCTAAATCTAAGATTTTTGGATGGAAATTGTCTGCCCAACTGGGGCACCATGACATCTATGTGATGTTACCTTCCACCTGCAAATGTCCCTTTCAGTATCACATTGTTCCTCAAACATCAATTTCTACTCTGGGCAGGACTAAGGACACAAAAATGTTGTCTGTATGACACACAACTTTCTCACCAATGTCAACACATTTCTGTCTGTTGCTTACAATACAGTTTGGCATAGAAATTCATGTTAAAAATCACAGACTGGCTTACATTCACATTTGTGAAGGACTAAGGACTCAAGTCCACTAGCTACTGTCCACATAAAATATTGTGTCAGATAAAGAATGATGTCACTGTACAAAGAATATCAAAACGTTCTCACACTATCATAGCACAGACTTAGCAATGTCAAGTCTGGTATATCAGCTGCTTCATAATTGTTTAGTTTGCCACAGTCAGCAGAAATGAAGCCTACATTCACTACACACATTTGTGACATATCATCACATGTAACCCAATCATGACCTGGGGCATGTTTTGGGAAACTGTCGCTCATGTCATTATGAAAATGCTGGCAATCCCATTGTTTGGATACAGCCATGTATCTGCCCACAGCAGTAATTGCCCTGTGAGGAGGAATCTAGTGGCATGCTACAGCACAAAGCAATACACCACGCACAGCATCAGACACAGTCTGATCAACTTACATCTCCAGAGATCATAATGGGTTCAGGATGTGTGTCTTCTTCAAAGTTGATGGCCTACAACATAGCCGGAAAGTAAAGAGGTTAAACCACAACAATATCAACAGACAATGACTTACCCCCATGTTGCTGTTGTTGGGAACTCTACAGCCCATCAAGCTCAGGGAAGCTGCGGCAAGGATGCAAGCCAAGGAGGGGTGGGGTCAGGGTGTGGCACACCCACCTGGATCGATGGGAGGACTGCCTGACTTGGCTCTTGGCTGATTTTCTGGTAGCCTGATGCTCACGCTCCCACCTCTTCCAGCAGTGCAGGCTATTGCTCTTGTGGACCCCCACAGTCCACATCGTCTTGGCGATGGCCTTCCAGATTTCTTGCCTCTGATGGATCGTTGACCTGTATAGATGACATAAAAGAACAGGAAACGACAATTCATCGTCACTGTTGGGCTGTACCACTGTGACATTACATTTTATAAACTCACTTGTACATTTACAAAACAGTTACTAATTTTTTTTCTATAAAACTGTCAAAGGCAGAGAAGGAATACAGATTTCAAGGGATCTCATGTGCACCGTCAATCCTTGCTAGCTTATCATGCTACTGAATCAGGTCTATCACATCATCTTGGCCAGAACTATGCAACCAATCCTGTTGTGAGAGCCACCCCTGATCACCCACAATCATTGTGAGCTACTGAAGGCCAAACCACCTCTACAATCCTTGCACATAATCATACACACAACTACAATGGCTTCCTGCCTAAACTCCCAAGAGTCAGAACCCATGGTCTACATACCACCGGCCTGCATCACGTACAGTGACTGAGGAAAATATATGAGTGCTACTATGTGTCAATGAGAGCAATTTGTAGGTTGTTTGAACAAGTGTGATTTCTTATGGAACAGTCTGGGATGGATGATGGTGAGCCAGTGTCATCTGAACTTACTGCACCTAAAAGGAGTTTAACTATATGTGGCTCCATGACAGGTGTAAACCATACAGAGCAAACTGATACACAATCTGTGCTGGAATCCCATGTGACAGGACAGCATCAGACAACTCTAGACCCTCTACATTTTTCACTCAACATCCCTGTTATTTCAACATTGACTGTATGTTGTCAGTCCTACTACTGGTACACTGTCTACTGGCCACTGGTAGTCAGTGGCCTGCAGTTTATGTGATGAAATGGGATTTATGTGTTTCATGGACACATATTACAGCTTCTACTGTCAAGTGACTTAACATTGCTGTGCACAGACATTTCAGACATTGGTCACAAGAATCTGTCCCAGCTACATCATTCTGTCAACTCCAGACACAACAACACCAACATTATTAAAAAGGAACCAAATAGCCTGTGAATCGTAATGGAAAAGGTTACTCAGTCAGACATTCCCCAATTAGACATGTGCCTCTTCCTCTGGGGTCCCTGGCCAGCTCCTCAGGGGAGAAGGCAGGGGACCTGTCACCTGCGTTGCCCGGCATCCTGGTCTCAGAGGTTGATAACATCAGCAACAAATGAGGAGGTCTTGATGGCTGCAGCGTTAGGAGGCAAGTGAGTTTTTGTTTTCAAAATGCTGCATAAAAGTACACAGTGGACATGATCCGTGATGGAGATGGACACAGACAATGGCTTTCGTGCCTAGCCGCCACACAGGTTAGCCTATGGCAGGGCCCCTCATGGAGTTTACCGCACACTACGCAGTCAACTTCCGCTGACAGCTAATTGGTAGCCAATGTTCTGATGACAAGGTCAGGCAGCCACCATTTAAGGGTATGAAGCTGCAGATTTCACAAATATTTTTGTGTCACTAACACTTAAAATGGAGGGCAGTGCATTTCTAATGACACTTTTCTTGGCAAGATCTGACATGATAAAATGTGAACCGTGAGTGTGTTTGACAACGATAGTGCAGCGGGGGAAGTACTACCTCTTTTTGATGTTTTTTGAAAAAAAATGTTTACAAAAAAATAGTTGCAAGTAATACAGTTCAAATGTATTAGTTTCACATGATGACCAAAACATCCTAAATATGTTTTTGTTTAAAGAGCTTAGTGGACCAAATATTTGATGTCAATGACATGTATTACCAAATGACATTTCGACTGTGTAGGAAAGTGCCACTGTTGGCATGGGTACCCCCCACTTTTTGGCTAGTGTTGATGCCAACTGTGACTGAAAGTGTGCTTTGATCCTGCTAACCAGGCCCCATCACTAGTGTTCTTTTAAAAAATCCTTATCTTTGTTTTCACAATTGGCACTCCCTTGGCACAAAGTTAAGTTCCTTGTAAAAGGTGCCCATGGTACCTCCACAAATCATAGTCAGAGAGCCTGGTTCTTCCACAGGGGAGTCCAGCTCCTCTGGGAACATTGAGGGCAGCCTCAATGAAGAGGACATCCTTTTAGCATACATGGCCAAAATTTTAGCTTTGGAGCAGCATTCCTGGCTATAGAAAGGGAGAGAACAGAAATGGGCTTATGTAGGAAAGTACCATCTTGCCTGGCATGTTACCCCCATTTTTACATGTATGTCAGTTTGTTTTTGCCTGTTTCACTGGGATCCTGCTAGCCAGGACCCCAGTGCTCATAATTTGTGGCCTGAGGGTGTAACCCTGTGGAGTGACTAACTGTGTCCCTGAGGCTCTGCTAATCAGAACCTCAGTGCTTATGCTCTCGCTGCCTTTAAATTGGTCACTGTAGGCTAGTGACCACTTTTACCAATTTCAATCGGCACACTGGAACACCCTTATAATTCCCTAGTATGGTTCCTAGGTGCCCAGGGTATTGGGGTTCCAGGAGATCCCTATGGGCTGCAGCATTTCTTTTGCCACCCATAGGGAGCTCATACAAATCTTTACACAGACTGCCATTGCAACCTGACTTAAATAACGCACGTTATTTCACAGCCATTTTACACTGCACTTAAGTAACTTATAAGTCACCTATATGTCTATATGGTGCAAAGTTACTAAGTGTGAGGGCACCCTGGCACTAGTCAAGGTGCCCCCACATAGTTCAGGGCAATTTCCCCGGACATTGTGAGTGGGGGGACACCATTACACACGTTCACTACATATAGGTCAATACCTATATGTAGCTTCACAATGGTAACTCCGAATATGGCCATGTAACATGTCTAAGATCATGGCATTGTCCCCTCATGCCAAATCTAGTATTTGGGGTGCCAATCCTATGCATCCCCGGGTCTCCACTATGGTATGGTAGGCAGGTAACACTGCTGCCAACCCACAGACAGGGTTCTGCCCTCCTGGGGTCTAGACAGCCCAGTCCCAGGAAGGCAGAACAAAGAAGTTCCCCTGAGAGAGGGTGTTACACCCTCTCCCTTTGGAAATAGGTGTTAAGGGCTGGGGAGGAGTAACCTCCCCCAGCCTCTGGAAATGCTTTGAAGGACCCAGATGGTGCCCTCCTTGCATAAGCCAGTCTACACCGGTTCAGGGAACCCCCAATCCCTACTCTGGTGCAAAACTGGACAAAGGAAAGGGTGAGTGACCACTCCCCTGTCCATCACCACCCTAGGGGTGATGCCCAGAGCTCCTCCAGTGTGTCCCAGAACTCTGCCATCTTGAATCCAGAGGTGTGAGGGCATAATGGAGGCCTCTGAGTGGCCAGTGCCAGCAGGTGACGTCAGAGACCCCTCCTGATAGGTGCTTACCTGACTAGGTGGCAAATCCTCCTCTGAGGGCTATTTAGGGTATCTCCTGTGGGCTTTTCCTCAGATAACAGCTTGCAAGAATTCACCAGAGTTCCTCTGCACCTCTCTCTTTGACTTCTGCCAAGGATCGACTGCTGACTGCTCCAGGACGCCTGCAAAACTGCAACAAAGTAGCAAGAAGACTACCAGCGATATTGTAGGGCCTAATCCTGCCGGCTTTCTCGAATGTTTCCTGGTGGTGCATGCTTTGGGGGATGCCTGCCTTCATCCTGCACTGGAAGCCATGAAGAAATCCCCTGTGGGTTGACGGAGTCTTCCCCCTGCTTCAGCAAGGACCAAACTTCAGCTTCCCCAGTCCTCTGGGTCCCCTCTCATCGTGAGGAGCGTGGCCCCTGGAACACAGGTGGTGGACCCAAGGGAGCCCACTACAAAAGAGGGTCCCACGAATCTGGTGGTCAACTCAGCGAGTTGAGCAATGCAGGACGGAGTGCTGGGGACCTGGGCTTGGCTGTGCACGAAGGATTCCTTGCAAGAGTGCACAGAAACCCTAGCAGCTGCAGTTCATGCAGTACACAGGATTACTGTCTGGAGAGGGGAGGCAAGGACTTACCTCCTCCAAATTTAGACAGATGAACCACTGAACAGTCTGGGTCACTTGAGTCCACTACATGTGTTCCAGGGGCCACGCTCCCCACGATGAGAGGTGCAGGATGAAGGCATTGAAATAGACACTTCAATTTTCAGAAACAGTTCCTGGGGGGGAAGAAAAAAGACAGATCATTTTACAGGTAAGTACAACACCTACAGTTCCAGTCTCTGGGGGTTAGGAACTGCACAGGTTGGGGTTCAAGTTAACATCAAACACACACCACCGGCAGCACAGGGCCGGCCAGGTGCAGAGGTCAAAGTGTAGCAGATTTAACATGGGTTCCTATGGAGACGGGGCACTTGGAATCAGATCTGCAGGCAGGTAAGTACCCGGGTCTTCGGAGAGAGACCTGGGTGGGTTTAGAGGAGCACTGGGGGACCACAAGTAGGCACAAAACACTGGGGCAGCCGGGTGCAGGGTGCAAACAAGGAGTCGGGTTTCCAATAGTTCTTTATTAGGGGACCACAGAGGTCCCTCAGATGCTGCAGGCAAGGTCTTCCTGGGCAAACCACAGGCTGTACAGTGAGGAGGCCCGCCTGCTGAATGTTGCCGCACAAGAGGTCGGGTTATCCAAGGTCTGGGGGCTGCGGGTGCAGTGGTCTTTTAGGCGGTGGTTATCTTCATCCGGAGCTTTTGTGGTCAGGAGTGTCCTTGGGATTTCCTCTGCAGGCGTCGCCGTGGAGGACTGGAGAGGTAAACCCAGGGTGAATACTTGCTCAGAATCACCTGGGGATCCTCTCTGGCTGGTTGGGCCACCTGGACACGCACCTCCGGCATTGAGTGCAGAGTGGTCAGGACTCGCATTCAGAGTGGTGCTGGAATCCTGGGTTGTGGTTTCTTCTTTGACAGGGCCGCTGTCCACAGGAGTTCTTATTACTTTCAAGTGCAGGGCAGTCCTCTGGAGCTTGGTAGAGGTCGCTGGTCCCGCTGGATGTGTCGCTGTTCTTTTACAGGTTCTCTGAAGCAGGAGACAGGACAATAGGGCTGGGGCCAAATAAGTTTTCATCTTCCTTCTTCTCTGCTGGGGGTTTCAGCAAAGTAGTCCCTCTTCTACTTGTCAGGTCACCAGGAATCTGAGGACTTGGGTTCAGGGGAGTCCTTAAATCCTGGATATAGGGGGTTTGCAGTTGTCCGAGGGCAGTTGCCAATGGCTACTGTTCCTGTGGGTGGCTACACCCTTCTTGTGTCTACTCCCTTTGGGGAATAGGGTGCAATCTCAACCCTATTGGTCCCCGTCCTCCAGCTCAAGAAGGAGGATTCTGCAAGGGGGGGTCACCTCAGCTCTGGACACCTTAAGGTTGATCCTAGCTGGGGTGGTCATTCGTTCCTGGTTATCCTAATTTTCACACTGGACTTGCCACCAAAAGTGGGGCTTTGTCCAGGGGGCGAGCATCCCCACTAGCTGGAGTGCCCTGAGTCACTGTAAGACGAGGCCTGAGCCTTTGAGGCTCACTGCTAGGTGTTACAGTTCATGCAGGTGGGAGGTGTGAAGCACCTCCACCCAGTTCAGGCTTTGTGGCTGGTCCCAGAGAGCACAAAGACTCTCACCGCAAGGGGTCAGAAACTTGCCTCTCAGTGGCAGGCTTGCACAGACCAGTCAGTCCTGCACTGAAGGATTGGGTAAAATACAGGGGGCATATCTAAGATGCCCACTGTGTTCATTTTTTTAAATAAATCCAGCACTGGCATCAGTGTGGGTTTATAATTCTGAGAAGTTTGATACCAAACTGTTCAGTGTTCAGTGTAGCCATTATGGAACTGTGGAGTTCGTTTTGACAAATCCCAGACCATATACTTAATATGGCTACCCTGCACTTACAATGTCTAAGGTTTGGCTTAGACACTGTAGGTGCATAGTGCTCATGCAACTATGCCCTCACCTGTGGTATAGTGCACCCTGCCTTAGGGCTGTAGGCCTGCTAGAGGGGTGACTTACCTATGCCACAGGCTGTGGTGTGTGGACATGGCACCCTGAAGGGAGTGTCATGTCGACTTAGTCATTTTCTCCCCAGCAGCGCACACAAGCTGTGAGGCAGTGTGCTTGTGCAGCGTGAGGGGTCCCCAGGGTGGCATAATACATGCTGCAGCCCTTAGAGACCTTCCCTGGCCACAGGGCCCTTGGTACCAACGGTACCAGTTACAAGGGACTTATCTGTGTGCCAGGGCTGTGCTAATTGTGAGAACAAAGGTACAGTTTAGGTAAAGAACACTGGTGCTGGGACCTGGTTAGCAGGATCCCAGCACACTTTCAGTCATAACTAGCATCAACAAAAGGCAAACAGTTAGGGGGTAATCATACCAAGGGAGGCATTTCCCTACACCAGGGGTGTGCCAATTGTGAAAACAATGGTACATTCTTAGTGAAAGAACAATGGTGCTGGGGCCCAGCATACACTCAGTCAAGTTAGTATCAATATCAGGCATAAATGTGGGGGGGAGGTAACTGAAACAAGGAGCCATTTTCCTACAGTTACCCTCATTTTCTGTCTGTTGTCAGTGTGCTTGACTATGTCTACTGGGATCCTGCTAATGAGTACCCCAGTAGTTTTGCTCTCTCCTGTAAAATGTACCTTTTACTTCCCACAATTGGCATACTGATCCACACATGTAGTTCCCTAGCATATGGTTCCCAGGCACCAAGGGTATTGGTGTTCCAGGGGATCCCTATGGGCTGCAGCAATTATTCTGCCACCCATAGGGAGCCCATGCAAAGGGTTCCGCAGGCCTGCCATTGCAGGCTGCGTGAAAAGGGTGCATGCACCCGGTTTCACTACAGGTCACTGCACCAGGTCACTGTAAGTCACCCCTATGATAGGCCTCCTCAGCCCAGAGGGAAGGGTGCAGGTACCTGAGTGTGAGGGAACCCCTCAGACAGGTTTCTGCCCCATGGCTGCTCGATCTGTTCAAGCACAAGAAGCAGAACAACAGATTTCCTTTGGGAGAGGGAGGTAACACCCTCTCCCTTTGGAAATATGTGTGTCTGGCTCGGGAGGGGTAGTCTCCCCAAGCCACTGGTTTGCTTTGAAGGGCATATTTGGTGCCCTTCATGCATAAACCAGTCCACACCGGTTCAGGGCCCCCAGTCCCTGCTCTGGCGCGAAACTGGACAATGGGGTGGTAATTACCTGGTTAGGTGACCAGTCCTCCTTTCGGGGCTATTTAGGGTCTCTCTCTTGGGTGGGTCCTCAGATTCAGTTTGCAAGATTCCAGCAGGACTCCTCTGCAACCTTCGCTTCGACTTCTGGCCTCGTGAACTGCAACTGGAACCTCCAGGACCTGACAAGCTCCCTCAAAGAAGAAAGACCTCTTCTGCAATATTGTTTCCAGGGCTCCTGCCAGCTTTGCAACATTTCCCCCGCCGTGCATCCTCAGAAGACAGCAACTCCTCAGCCTCCACAAGAAGAAGAAGGAATCTCCCTTGTAGTGAAGTAGTCACTTCCCTGGAACCGCAGGAACCTACAGCAAGTGATGACTGGCTGCGTGGATCTCCCCTCATCTTGAGCTGCGTGGATCTTGCATCACGGGGGTGGTCTGGAGTAGTACTCTTGGTCATCTCTGCCAGCTGTCCAACTTTGGTGGAGGTAAGCCTTTGCCTTCCCACACAGGAGAGTGTCCCCATGCACCACGTGTATTGCATCTGCAAGGCTTGTTTGCATCTCTTCTAAGGGATCTTTGGGCAACATGTAGCACCAGCCCCAGCACTCCTTCCTGCAAAGCACAGCCTCCTGCGTGGTTCTCCGGCAGCGTGGGATCCTCTTTCGTAGTGCTGCATGAGCCTCTTCTGCGACTCCTGTGTCCCTATCCTGTGGGACTCCTGTGAGTGCTGCCTCTGCTCCTGTGAACTCTGCAATGCTGAGGGTCCCCTGTGACTCCCCCTCTTGGGTTGAGTCCTCCTGGGCCTTGCTGGCCCCTGGCAGCACTCCTTTTCCAGTAATCACGAGTTTGCCTTGTTGGTGGAATTCCTGCACCGACACCCATCTGCAATCTGTACTCCAGCGTGGGACATCAGCTGCATCCATCAGGAACTCTTCTCCAGCTTCAGGGCTGCAGTGCTGACCTGTTCTTCATCACTGTTGACCAACTCCTGAAAGTACAGCTGGGTGGCTAGTAGCTCCATCTCCTCCTGGACTCCAATGTGACTCTTGGACTTGGTCCCCTCTCTCCACAGGTCTTCTGTCTTTCAGAATTCACCGCTGGTTTTCTTACAGTCTTCTCTAGGTGTTTTCTTTTCTTCTTTTCATCCTTTTAGGTAGTTTGGGGAAAATCCAGTGATTTACTCCTGCTTTCCTGGTCACTGTGGGGAACTGTGTTACTTACCTTTGTGGTTTTCTAGTACTCCCAGCTCCCCTCTACACAGTCCACTTACCTAGGTGGGGATGCTGTGTTCTCATTCCATTCTTTCAGTACATTGTTTGTGTTCCCCCTAGGGTCACTATTGGTTATTTCTATTTGCACTGTTTTCTAACCTTTTCTATGCCTATTTCTGATTACTAGTGTACATATTTAGGCCCTCAATACAACCCTGGCGGTCAAAGACCGCCAGGGCTGTTTCGTTGGTTGCACCGCCAACAGGCTAGCAGTACAGTCCTTGGTATTACGACCGCGGCAGAAGCGCCGCGGTCGCACCGCCGGGACCGGCGGTTTACTGGCACATTGGTCCTGGCGGTTGTAATCCTCCAGGGATTACGAGTCCCCGTCCCGCCGGCCTTTTCATGACGGTAGGAACCGCCATGAAAAGGCTGGCGGAAAGGGGAGTTGCGGGCCCCCTGCCACAGCCCCATGAAGCTTTTCACTGTCTGCATAGCAGACAGTAAAAAGCGCAACCGGTGCAACTGTACCCGTTGCACCGGCGCAACATTGCCGGCTTAATTTGGAGCCGGCTCCCGTGTTGCGGCTGACATCCCCGCCGGCCCAGCGGGGATCTCGTAATGGCCACTGCAGGAGTGCAGCCGCATTGGCGGCCGCACGGCGGTTACAAATTTGCAGGTGGCGGTTGCTGCCTGCCAATGTTGTAATGAGGGCCTTAGTGTAGTAATTTGTGGTATTGTGTTCCAAAAATAAAGTACCATTATTTTTGTACAACTGAGTTTTTTTCTTTCATGTGTGTAAATGCAGTGTGGCTACAGTGGTATTGCATAACTCATAGATGAATATAAACTTTACACTTGTATAGCACACTACTCACCCATTAGGGTCTCAAGGCGCTGTACGCATACTGCTGTGGAACCCCTCCTGGCTTTTTCTGTGAGGCACCCACTCCTGGGCAACCCCAAGGTGAAGCCAGGCATCTAAGCGCTGTTAAAGACGTTGTGGAGATTCAGCAAGCTATTGCCCAGAGTTACAGAGTGGGACCCATTAATTAGATTAGGCATGGAGGCGAGAATTTCCTGGTCCAAGGGAATTGAGCCCTGGTCTTGGGCCAGATCTCTGCATCAGGGTCTGCCGCTCAAACCATTGTGCCACACCTCTCCACAGATATGCCTTGGCTACTCTTCCACAGCTGCCTCTGGAGAGCCTGCCTTCTAGACGCTGTCTACACTTCACTAAGAGGGGATACCTGGACCTGGCATAAGGTGTAAGTACCTTGGGTGCCCACCACACACCAGGTCAGATTCCTACAGTCTGCATATCAGACTTATACATCTCAAGTGTGTGTGCCCTCTTCCCTTCATTCTACGGAACAGCAATATACCTATGCACATTGCTCAACTTGTACCAGAAAGGGCCTGGCTTGCTGATAATTACAACATGACTTGTGATCTTTTGCCTGACTCCTAGATCTGATAGAGACTTCTAGTTGCATATTCCTTACCTTAGAATTTTTCCCAGGTGTCAAACTGGATCAGGAACATTTTCTTCGAGCAATACTCTTGCGCGTCGTTGGTGGCGTTGGTGGACTCCAGGGGCGTCATTGCCATCGTAGTCACCGTGATGATGTTGGGAGAAGTGTAGGAGGCTGGCCTGACTTGTAGTGGGTACCAGAGGTACTTACACCTTGTGCCAGGCCCAGTTATCCCTTATTAGTGTAAAAGAGGCGTTTCTAGAAGCTAAGGCTGATAGAAGGTAGTTATGGCAAAGCAGGTTAGGCTGAACTAGGAGACATGTAAAGCTCCTACTATACCACTGGTGTCATATGCACAATATCATAAGAAAACACAATACACAGATATACTAAAAATAAAGGTACTTTATTTTTATGGCAATATGCCAAAAGTATCTCAGTGAGTACCCTCAGTATGAGGATGCCAAATATACACAAGATATATGTACACAATACCAAAATTATGCAGTAATAGCAAAAGGAAGTAATGCAAGCAGTGTAAAGTAACAATAGATTGCAATAGGAGCACATAGGTATAGGGGCAACACAAACCATATACTCCAAAAGTGGAATGCGAACCACGAATGCACCCCAAACCTCTGTGAGCTTGTAGAGGGTCGCTGGGACTGTAAGAAAACAGTGAGGGTTAGAAAAATAGCCCACCCCAAGACCCTGTAAGGTAGGTGTAAAGTGCACCTACAACCCCCAGAGAGCACAGAAGTCATGATAGGGGGATTCTGCAAGGAAAACCAACACCAGCAATGCAACAACAGTGGATTTCCAGACCTGAGTACCTGTAAGACAAGGGGACCAAGTCCAAGAGTCGCGACAGTGTCGAGAGTGGGCAAGAGCCCAGGAAATGCCAGCTGAGGGTGCAAGGAAGCTGCCACCGGATGGAAGAAGCTTGGTGTTTTGCAAGAACGAAGAGGACTAGGAACTTTCCCTGTGGAGGATGGATGTCCCACGTTGTGAAGAAGCTTGCAGAGGTGTTCTCACGCAGAAAGACCGAAACAAGCCTTGCTAGCTGCAAGGGTCGCGGTTAGGGTTTTTGGATGCTGCTGTGGCCCAGGAGGGACCAGGATGTCGCCACTTGGATGAGGAGACAGAGGAGGCACCCAGCAAGTCAGGGAGCCTTCACAGAAGCAGGCAGCACCCGCAGAAGTACTGGAACAGGCACTTAGAAGAGGAGTGAACCGGAGTCCATGCGAAGTCACAAAAGGGAGTCCCACGATGCCGGAGGACAACTCAGAAGGTTGTGCACTGCAGGTTAGAGTGTCGGGGACCCAGGCTTGGCTGTGCATGAAGGAAATCCTGGAAGAGTGCACAGGAGCCTGAGCAGCTGCAAATAACGCGGTACCCAACAATGCAGTCTTGCGTGGGGAGGCAAGGACTTACCTCCACCAAACTTGGACTGAAGAGTCACTGGATTGTGGGAGTCACATGGACAGTGTTGCTGAGTTCCAGGGACCACGCTCGTCGTGCTGAGAGGTGACCCAGAGGACCGGTGATGCAGTCTTTTGTTGCCTGCGGTTGCAGGGGGAAGATTCCGTCGACCCACAGGAGATTTCTTCAGAGCTCCTGGTGCAGAAAGGAGGCAGGCTACCCCCAGAGCATGCACCACCTGGAAACAGTTGAGAAAGCCGGCACGATGAGCTATAAAAGGTTGCTAGTAGTCGTCTTTGCTACTTTGTTGCGGTTTTGCAGGCGTCCTGAGCAGTCACCGGTCGATCCTTTGGCAGAAGGTGAAGAGGGAGATGCAGAGGAACTCTGGTGAGCTCTTGCATTCGGTATCTGAAGAATTCCCCAAAGCAGAGACCCTAAATAGCCAGAAAAGGAGGTTTGGTTACCTAGGAAGGAGGATTGGCTACTAAGAGAGGTAAGAGCCTATCAGAAGGAGTCTCTGACGTCACCTGCTGGCACTGGCCACTCAGAGCAGTCCAGTGTGCCAGCAACACCTCTGAATCCAAGATGGCAGAGGTCTGGGGCACACTGGAGGAGCTCTGGGCACCTCCCAGGGGAGGTGCAGGTCAGGGGAGTGGTCACTCCCATTTCCTTTGTCCAGTTTCGTGCCAGAGCAAGGCTGGGGGATCCCTGAACCGGTGTGGACTGGCTTATGCAGAGATGGGCACCATCTGTGCCCATCAAAGCATTTCCAGAGGCTGGGGGAGGCTACTCCTCCCCAGCCTTCACACCTATTTCCAAAGGGAGAGGGTGTTACACCCACTCTCAGAGGAAGCCCTTTGTTCTGCCTTCCTGGGCCAGGGCTGCCTGGACCCCAGGAGGGCAGAAACCTGTCTGAGGGGTTGGCAGCAGCAGCAGCAGCAGCTGCAGTGGAGACCCCGGAAAGGCAGTTTGGCAGTACCCGGGTTCTGTGCTAGAGACCCGGGGGATCATGGAATTGTCTCCCCAATGCCAGAATGGTATTGGGGTGACAATTCCATGATCCTTTAGACATGTTACATGGCCATGTTCGGAGTTACTATTGTGACGCTATACATAGGTAGTGAATAGTGCACGCGTGTAATGGTGTCTCTGCACTCACAAAGTCAGGGGAACTTGCCCTGAACAATGTGGGGGTACCTTGGCTAGTGCCAGGGTGCCCACACACTAAGTAACTTTGCACCCTACCTTCACCAGGTGAAGGTTAGACATATAGGTGACTTATAAGTTACTTCAGTGCAGTGGTAAATGGCTGTGAAATAACGTGGACGTTATTTCACTCAGGCTGCACTGGCAGGCCTGTGTAAGAATTGTCAGATCTCCCTATGGGTGGCAAAAGAAATGTTGCAGCCCATAGGGATCTCCTGGAACCCCAATACCCTGGGAGCCTCTGTACCATATACTAGGGAATTATAAGGGTGTTCCAGTATGCCAATGTGAATTGGTGAAATTGGTCACTAGCCTGTTAATGACAATTTGGAAAGCAGAGAGAGCATAACCACTGAGGTTCTGGTTAGCAGAGCCTCAGTGAGACAGTTGGTCATCACACAGGGAACACATATAGGGTACATACGTATGAGCACTGGGGAACTGCCTGGCAGGGTCCCAGTGACACATAAACTAAAACAACATATATACAGTGAAATATGGGGGTAACATGCCAGGCAAGATGGTACTTTCCTACAAGTAGTACACAGATGCAGTGACATCAGTTCATTTCTTTCCGCACCATACGCTGATGTGGAGAAAGCTACTCTAGTCATTTTTTGACTTCTACGACCTTTTCGTCGTGCTCCGAGTGCCGGGCCATGCACCCGAAGACCTTGAGGGAGCGGTCCCTCAAACTCATGGCGGTCCAACGTTCAACTCCGCATCGGTCCCGGTCTCGCTCGATAGGAAGGTCTTGAGACCATTCGTGGAGCCACCACCACTTGTCGTCCTCTAAGTATGCAGGTCAAGGTAAGAAGAAGAAGTTGAAGAAATCTCGTCATCCTTCGACTTCACCCCGTTGCTCAGCTGATGTGATGCAGGAGGAGCGGCGATGGGCTGGGCCTCCGTCTTTGGAGCCTGCTTTTGGGTCCGCTCTGAGTTTCTAGGAGCCGGAGTGAGCCCTGCCCAATTAAGGGAATACTTTGAGGCCATGCACTTCATTTTTGGGCAGTACTACCCCGCTACGGTGCCCAAGCGGTTCAGTTGGAGGGCCTTCTGGGCCAGCCACCAAGGTCCCTTCTGGATCGGCTCCCGGATCCGTACCAACGCTAGTCGTACCATCAAGACCTTCAAGACCTTCTGCAGTTCCGGTTCGACTGTCGACGCTCCCAACGTCGGTGGTACCCACTATCAATGTTGACCCAATCTTGATCCCCGACGGCTCGGAGTCAGAACAGCATCGGTCAACGCTGCCTCCTTATTCGATAAGCGCCTATTCACCCCAGGTTGGATTCTGACCCTTTTTCTTATGAGTATGAATATGGGGAAGGATTGGAGGGGTCCCTGGACCCTTATGAATACCATGATGATCAAAACTTGGACTGGACAAAGGAGTTGGGCAAAGCCAATGGTCTGGATACCTCTCCAGACGCTGGCATGCTGTCTCCTCCTATAGTGGCTACGGCAGAGGGAGCTACTTATTTCATGGTGGTCAGTAGGGTGGCTGAGGTCACCGGTCTTAAGCTGCCTACTGTTCAGGTCAGGTCTAATCTCCTGATGAAGGTGCTTCAAACAGGGGCTTCCACCTCTGAGCCTCTCATTCCATTCAGTGAAGCCCTCACTGATGTCATTTTGGGTGCTTGGTCCAGACCTAAGACAGGGGCTCCTGTGACCAGGACAATCGCACGCAGCCATTGGCATGCCCAGAACATCCCTAAATTCCTGTCCCAACACCCCACGCCTGAGAACCTTGTTATCCAGGCATTTTTATCCTCTGGCGCATTCCCTTTTGCACCCCCGAATAGGGAATCAAAAAGACTGAACCATTGTGGGAAAGAGATGTTTTCTTCCTCCAGTCTAGCGCTGCGGTCAGTGGACACAGCATGCCTTTTGGGCCATTATGCTCACTCTCTGTGGGATACGGTTGTGCAAGGCTTACCGCAGATACAGGAGGAGGCCTGTGCTATTATATCCCAAGTTGCTACCAATGGAAGAGACGCCGCAAAGTTCACTATCCGATGTGGGCTTGTCACGACCAAGTCACTGGGTATATCGGTTGCGATGACAGTGGCCTTGAGGCGCTACACCTGGTTGAGAACATCTGGTTCCTCAGGGGATGTCCAACAGACCCTTATGTACATGCCCTTTGATGGCACCCATCTTTTCGGAGACAAGACTGACTCTGCGCTTCAGAGGTTCAAGGACTCCCCTTTCAACTGCCCCTCGTCCCCAACAGTCCACCTTTCGCCCCTTTCGTGGCCACAGAAGGGGATCCCTGTCACTTCCCTTTCCCAGGCACCATGCCACACTTGTGGTTCTGTCCATGCTTGACTGGGGATGCGGAATCCCAACTGGCCGTGGGACTGGGAAGCAGAAGTCTGCCCAGTCTACCCCTACCCCTGCTGCAGCCTCCAAACTCTCCTAGTCTGCCCCCTGCAGGAAGGTAGCCTCTTTCTAGCCTTGTTACCCCCACTTTTGGCCTGTTTGTGAGTATATGTCAGGGTGTTTTTACTGTCTCACTGGGATCCTGCTAGCCAGGGCCCCAGTGGTCATAGTGGAAACCCTATTTGTCAGTGTGTTTGATATGTGTCACTGGGACCATGCTAGCCAGGACCCCAGTGCTCATAGTTTATGGCCTACATGTGTTTCCTGTGTGGTGCCTAACTGTGTCACTGAGGCTCTGCTAACCAGAACCTCAGTGCTTATGCTCTCTCTGCTTTTAAAATTGTCACTGCAGGCTAGTGACTAATTTGTCTAATTATCATTGGCACACTGGAACACCCTTATAGTTCCCTAGTATATGGTACCTAGGTACCCGGGGTATTGGGGTTTCAGGAGATCCCTATGGGCTGCAGCATTTCTTTTACCACCCATAGGGAGCTCAGACAATTCTTACACAGGACTGTCACTGCAGCCTGAGTGAAATAACGTCCACGTTATTTCACAGCCATTTTACACTGCACTTAAGTAACTTATAAGTCACCTATATGTCTAACCCTCACTTAGTGAAGGTTAGGTGCAGAGTTACTTAGGGTGAGGGCACCCTGGCACTAGCCAAGGTGTCCCCACATTGTTCAGGACAAATTCCCCGGACTTTGTGAGTGCGGGGACACCATTACACGTGTGAACTACATACAGGTCAATACCTATGTGTACCGTTACAATGGTAACTCCGAACATGGCCATGTAACATGCCTAGGATCATGGAATTGTCACCCCAATACCATTCTGGTATTTGGGGGACAATTCCATGCATCCCCGGGGCCCCAGCATTGAGCCCGGATGCTGCCAAACTAGCTCTCTGGGGTTTTCTCTGCAGCTACCGCTGCTGCCAACCCTCAGACAGGTTTCTGCCCACCGGGGCCTGGGCAGCCCAGTCCCAGGAAGGCAGAACAAAGGATTTCCTCTGAGATAGGGTGTTACACCCTCTCACTTTGGAAATAGGTGTTAAGGGCTGGGGAGGAGTAGCCTCCCCCAGCCTCTGGAAATACTTTGAAGGGCACAGATGGTTCCCTCCTTGCATAAGGCAGTCTACACCGGTTCAGGGAGCCCCCAGCCCTTGCTCTGGTGCGAAACTGGACAAAGGAAAGGGGAGTGACCACTCCCCTGTCCATCAACACCCCAGGGGTGGTGCCCAGAGCTCCTCCAGTGTGTCCCAGACCTCTGCCGTCTTGAATGCAGAGGTGTGAGGGCACAATGGAGACCTCTGAGTGGCCAGTGCCAGCAAGTGACGTCAGAAACCCCTCCTGATAGGCTCTTACCTGGTTAGGTAGCCAATCTTCCTCTGAGGGCTATTTAGGGTCTCTCCTGTGTATGTAAGATACAGGGCACCATGGCACAGGGTAGGGGGCAATAGCGTCATTTTTATTTACTCTATTGATGTACTCTGCAGGAGTAGCGCCAAAACATTGGCGCTGCTCCTGAAGAGTTTATGATGACCCCTTATAAATAGTGGGAGCTCTCTTTTAACGCCTGCTCTGAGCAGGTGTTTGAAGGGCTGTGAAAAATGATGCAAGGCAATCCGATAGATTTCCTTGCGCCATTTTTTCGCCCCCTAATAGGGGGAACACCCCTTTTGCATACATTATGCCTGGCGCAGGCATAATGCAGCACAAAGGGTTACAAAGTGGCGCAATGCATGCATTGCGCCGCTTTGTAAATATGGTGCCTAGATTTTGGCCTGGTTAGGGCACATTAGCATAAAAAGAATGACGCTAATGTATCACTAGGGGTTTATAAATATGCCCCAGATTGCATATCTGTTGATCATGGAACAGACACCCACTTGGATGGACAAATCTTTCCAAAGACAACTTGTACTCCGATAGCATGGAAGTTCAGAAGATTGTATCTGACCTGTCTTTTGTGTGATGCTGCCATCAAGGCAGTATGTACCACTTGAGTTGCTTAAACTACATGTGTATGTCAAGCCCCAGCATAATGTTCTCCCTTCATATTCGCTAAATCTTCAATTTGTGAACAGTGTAGGTAGCCGTTGATGTGTTTCATCATAGAACCTTTTGTGAGCACACCCCGGAATGGTGAATGTGTCATTGTACTAGATATTGTTACACTGTCCTGCACTGGTCATGTGGCCTCAGATGTTGTCACTGCCATGATATAGTCTATTTGTGTGATTGATCAAGGATTGCTGTGGTCAGGATGTCTGGCTACAACTGAGGTCATGCATCAGTGATAGTTTGCCTATTTAATTTGTCCCCATTGCATATTCCTTTCCCTCTATGGTACCAAGGTAGTGGAGCATTTAACCTTGAATGGCACAGATACTGGGGTTAGGAGTGATTTTTGTAACTTAAACTCCATTTCTAGAAGGACCTGTTTCTGACAGCTGTATGTTACATATACATTCTCAGTAGAGTCTGTTTACTTTAAATACATTTGTTGATGCTTTTACTCTGTGTAATTGCAAAATTGTTTCCTAAATGGATGTTCTATAGTTTTCCCAGCATAATGGTGGAAGATGGACAGGACAAAGGAAATGCCACAATTAATCAAATAAGAGTCTTGTTCTCTGTGTCCGTTAGATTTATTATGATAAAAAAGTGTGAGGTGAAATACAATAGAATGAATTAAACAAAAAAGAGTCCACCATGGTTGATGGAAACATGGTAGCAGAGCCAAATACAGTTTGAAGTTCAATGTCCAAAATACTACTGTCCTCTGTAAAGTAAATGTGTCCGTGAAACAGTCCAGAGAGTGAATGGTAGGCACACAAGGAGGAAATTAGGTTTGGTGTCTCTTGAAGGTGGTGGTGTTGGTCTTGCCATCCTCTGCTGCTGGTCCAGATGACCATCCTCTCCAGGGAGGAGGGGTGCACAGGTGCAGGGGCTAGGCTGTCATCTTGTGGCATGGCCTCCCTGACTGTGGCAGGCCAGATGTTGAGGGACCACAGACAGGGGCAGATGGACTGTGAAGAGCCCTGTGCATAATGTGATAAATATCATACATCACCCCAGCCAAGGAGTACAAATTGAAATTGATGTTCTGCATCTCCGCACTGTTCTCCCTCTGCACCTGCTTAATGTCCTGGGGTTCATTTAGGACCTAGCCTATCACGTCTTGGGACTGTTGGACTGATCACAAGACTTGGTCAAGGGCGGTAAGTCTAACCAAAACCCCAGTGGCACCCCTTGGCTAGCCCACAGATTCCCTCCAACCCCTACCCCAACTAGCCTGTGTCCTTGAAGTGTGCCCCATATCACTGGGTCCTGGCAGACTTATCTGCTGAGTTGTTGTTGGGTCAACAGTACCCAGGACTTAGGAGCACAAGACTGGTTTGCTGGTTCTTGGTGCATAGGAAGTGGAGGTGTCCTCACTCTGAGGTCTTGTTGCAGCTGTGGTGGGAGGTATAGCTGTAGGCTGGGTATGACTCACAGGAGCTGTGTGTAGGAAAGTACCATCTTGCCTGGCATGTTGCCCCCATTTTTACTGGTATGTATGTTTGTTTTTGCCTGTGTCACTGGGATCCTGCTAGCCAGGACCCCAGTGCTCATAGTTTGTGGCCTATATGTGTTCCCTGTGTGGTGCCTAACTGTATCACTGGGGCTCTGCTAACCAGAACCTCAGTGTTTATGCTTTCTCTGCTTTTAACATTGTCACTGCAGGCTTGTGACTAATTTTACCAATTCTTATTGGCACACTGGAACACCCTTATAATCTCCTAGTACAGTATATGGTACCTAGGTACCCAGGGTATTGGGGTTCAGGAGATCCCTATGGGCTGCAGCATTTCTTTTGCCACCCATAGGGAGCTCTGACAATTCCTACATAGGACTGCCACTGCAGCCTGAGTGAAATAACGTCCATGTTATTTCACAGCCATTTTACACTGCACTTAAGTAACTTATAAGTCACCTATATGTCTAAACCGCACTTAGTGAAGGTTAGGTGCAAAGTTACTTAGTGTGAGGGCACCATAGCACTAGCCAAGGTGCCCCCCACACCGTTCAGGGCAAATTCCCCAGACTTTGTGAGTGCGGGAATAGCATTACATGCGTGAACTACATATATGTCAATACCTATATGTAGCGTCACAATTGTAACTCCAAACATGGCCATGTAACATGTCTAGGATCATGGAATTGTCACCCCAATACCATTCTGGTATTGGGGGGACAATTCCATGCATCCCCAGGGCTCTACAATAGAGCCCAGGTACTGCCAAACTAACTCTCTGGGGTTTTCTCTGCAGCGACTGCTGCTGCCAACCCTGAGACAGGTTTCTGCCCCCCTAGAGTCTGGGCAGCCTAGTCCCAGGAAGGCAGAACAAAGGATTTCCTCTGAGAGAGGGTGTTACACCCTCTCCCTTTGGAAATAGGTGTTAAGGCCCTGAGAGGAGTAGCCTCTCCTGGCCTTTGGAAATGCTTTGAAGGGCACAGATGGTGCCCTCCTTGCATAAGCCAGTCTACACCGGTTCAGGGATTCCCCCCAGCCCTGCTCTGGCGCGAACCTGGACAAAGGAAAGGGGAGTGACCACTCCCCTGACCAGCACCTCCCAAGGGGAGGTGCCCAGAGCTCCTCCAGTGTGTCCCAGACCTCTGCCATCTTGGATGCAGAGGTGTGAGGGCACAATGGAGACTTTTGAGTGGCCAGTGCCAGCAGGTGACGTCAGAGACCCCTCCTGATAGGTGCTTACTTCTCTCTGTAGCCAATCCTCCTCTGAGGGCTATTTAGCGTCTTTCCTGTGGGTTTCTCATCAGATAACGAATGCAAGAGCTCACCAGAGTTCCTCTGCACTTCTCTCTTCAACTTTTGCCAAGGATCGACCGCTGACTGCTCCAAGACGCCTGCAAAACTGCAACAAAGTAGCAAGAAGACTACCAGCAACATTGTAGTGCCTCATCCTGCCGGCTTTCTCGACTGCTTTCTGGTGGTGCATGCTCTGAGGGCTATCTGCCTTCACCCTGCACTGGAAGCCAAGAACGGCACCATACTTCTGCATCACCGGCCCTCTGGGTCCCCTCTCATCTTGACGAGCGTGGCCCCTGGAACACAGGAGCTGGATCCAAGTGTCCCCGACAGTCCAGTGGCCCTTCTGTACAAATTTGGTGGAGGTAAGTCCTTGCCTCCCCACGCCAGACAGTAATCCTGTGTACTACGAAAACTGCAGCTGCTAGGGCTTCTGTGCGCTTTTGCAAGAGTTCCTTCACGCACAGCATAGCCCAGGTCCCCAGCACTTCGTCCTGCATTGCCCAACTCCATGAGTTGGACTCTGACTTTGTGGGACCCTCTTTTGTTGTGCTGAGACGACTGCCATGCTCAGATCTTCTGATCGCCTGTTCAGGTGCTTCTGCAGGTGCTCCCTGCTTCTGTGTGCTCTCTCTCCCTTGCTGGGCGGCGCTCTCTCTCTTGCTGGGCACCCCCTCTGTCTCCTCCTCCAAGGGGCGACCTCCTGGTCCTTCCTGGGCACTGGCAGCACCCAAAATCCTTAATTGTGACTCTTGCAGCTAGCAAGGCTTGTTTGCGTTTTTTCTGCGTGGAAACAACTCTGCATCCTCCAGCACGCCGTGGGACATCTTCTGACTAAAGGAGAAGTTCCTGGCACCTTTCGTTGTTGCAAACTCTTTGGCTTCTTCCACCCAGAGGCAGCCCTTTTTCACCTTCATCCGGGGTTTAGTGGGCTCCTGCCCCCATTGGACACTTGCGTGACTCTTGGACTTGGTCCCCTTCCTTTGCAGGTCTTCAGGTCCAGGAATCCGTCTTCAGTGCTTTGCAGTCAGTTGTTTTCTTTGCAGAATCCCCTATCTCGACTTTACTGTCTTTCTGGGGTAGTAGAGTAACTTTACTCCTACTTTTCAGTGTCTTGGGGTGGGGAATCTTGGACACCCTTAGTGTTTTCTTACATTCCCAGCGATCCTCTACACAGTACACTAGGCCTGGGGTCCATTTGTGGTTTGCATTCCACTTTTGGAGTATATGTTTTGTGTTTGCCCCTAGGCCTATTGTCTCCTACTGCATTGTATTGTGTTCTACAGTGTTTGCACTACTTTTCTAACTGTTCACTTTGGTTTGTGTGTGTATATTTTGTGAATATTACTTACCTCGTAAGGGAGTATACCCTCTGAGATACCTTTGGCATATTGACACTAAAATAAAGTCCCTTTATTTTTAGTAACTCTGAGTATTGTGTTTCTTATGATATAGTGCTAAGTATGTCTCCTAGTTCAGCCTAAGCTGCTCTGCTATAGCTGCCTGTAACAAAGGTACGAAGGTAAGACAGGAATCAAATCGCAGGGCTAACGTGGATGAGTTTATTGTAGAAAATTAGTCAGTTCTTTTGAAGAAGAAGCATCCCGACCTCCGCCTCCCTCTGCAACCATCTCTCTCTCCCTCGCATTAACGCTCCAGGTTCCAACTCACGCTCCCACATTCTCTCACTACCATTCTCACGCTCACACATTCTCAGAACCCGAATATGGAATATAACACTTCTCCCTTCCTTAACACAAAACAACAGAGAAAACATAAATATTTGAAAAAAAAAACTCATTATAACAAACTATAAACTTTTGGAAAACATATTCTTTACAACATGTCAAAGTCTTTGAGATGTGAAGGAGGTTTGACAGTTACAACATGTCATAGTCTCTGAGATGTGAAGGAGGTTTGACAGATCTGTTAGATCTTCTCACATCTGGCCTACTTGACAACTCTTTAGTGGTATCCTTCCGACTACTTGAGTCTGAGTCCTTCTTTCTATGGAAAACATCTTTACACACGGAATTGGGGTCTCCTCTAAATTTGACGATTCTATTCAAATTCCAAATTCTGTTATCATCTGTTTTCACAGCATTAGTAAATAGTTTCACAACCTTCATGGGACCAGAGAGCTTCTTTTTCATCAGCGGATTCTTGCAAGAACCCAATCATGAACATTAACTACGGTATTCTTCACAGCATGGATCCTATCGAAATTAAATTTACTTTTCACCCTCTTCGCACACTCCTTGAACATCCAATCATCATTCACCACCACCCTACCTCTACCATCAAGTAGACCATTAACCCAACTCGGTTCCAATTCAGAGTTTCCACGCCTACCTCGAAATAGGGCAAAAGGTGTCTCCCCCGTAGACGTGTGAGGGGTATGTCTATAGATATAGAACTTTTTTAATACTTCTTCCTTCAAGTTCAACTGGTTGTTTTTAGCAACGGAGATGGTTTCTTTGAGGACCCAATTAAATCGTTCCACCATACCATTACCCTCAGGATGGTACAGGGCACAGAGTTTGTGTTTGATACCACACCTTTGCAAAAAATCATTCATTTCCCTAGAAACTAACTGTATCCCATTGTCAGTGAGAATGGTAATAGGTATGCCTTCTTGAATTATTAACTTCTTGATAAATGTAATGACTTTGTTAGTTTCGATACTTCCAGTAAAACTTACCTCAGGCCACCTTGAAAACATATCAATAACCACAATCACATATTCAGCCATCCCACCATTATGAATGGGTCCTAAGATATCCAGTGCAATGTCCTGCCACGGACCTCTCAGTGTTTCCTTAGTGATCATGGGTTGAACCCGAGGTTTTAAAGCCTTCTCACTCACTGCACACTAGACAATCTCTGACAACCCTTTCAGCCTGAATGTCCATCCCTGGCCACCAATAGGAAGAACGCAACCTCTCTTTAGTTTTTGAGATGCCCATGTAACTATCATCAGCCTGATTTAATAACTGACTCCTCACATTTCAAGGAGGAACCAACTTTGTACCTCTCAACAACAGTCCATCACAGAGCATTTATTCTCAGCACCTCTAAGACTCCTTAAAATAAAAGCAATTGTGTTTTTCGGCTCTAAACCACCTTGTTGTAGAACTGCTCCCAACCCTTTACTACTGGCATCAGTCGTCAAAATAGAACGCACGTTAGGATCGACATTTCTGAGGGCGGGCGCCATCGCTAGAGACTCCTTAAGAGCACAAAACTCCCTCTCACACACATCATCCCAACTATAATCAGCTCCCTTTTTTAGCAGTCTTCTCATGTTAAAACACGAACTGGCAAAATTCCTGACAAATTTATTGTAAAATTCGTCCATACCAAGGAATCGCACTAATTCTTCTGGGAGATGACAGACACCGAATGGAGTCAACCAGTTCTTTCTTGGGTAAAACAACCCCACCAGATATAGTATGCCCTAAATAGTCAATGGCATTCACCCCAAACTTGCAATTCTCAGCCTTTATAGTTAATCCACATTCTGTTATTTTTTTAGGACCTCTCTGAGTCTCGTCATGTGTTCTTTGGTATCCTTGCCATATACCAGTATGTCATCTTGATACACACACACTCCACATAATCCTTTCAAAACATGCTCCATCAACCTTTGAAATACGGAAAACGGCAGAAATCAGCCCAAAAGGTAATCATACAAATCTGAAGGTGCCATTCGGAGTAATAAAGGCCATGTAGTTCCTACATGATTCATCTAGTTCGACTTGGTGATAAGCCGACGTGAGATCAATTGTAGAAAAAAACTTAGCTCCTGAGACAGTAGACAGCAACTTGGAAATGTTAGGGAGAGGATACCTATCCACAACAACACACTTGTTGAGCTTGCGGAGATCCACGCAAAGCCTAATCTGTCCATTAGTTTTCCTTGCAATAACAATGGGAGACAACCATTCTGTGCCCTCCACTTCTTCGATTATTTCTTGTTCCTTTAGCTTCATCAGTTTAGTTTGAAGATCATCCCTTATAGAAAAAGGTACACTCCGAACCTTGCTGCAAAAAGGAACGGAACCAGGAAGCTATTTAATTTTGTGTGAATAACCTCAAATGCACCCTATCTTATGTCTTATATCTTAGACTCGATGAAGAGCAGAAATGAAATCAGAGTTTATTCCTGTGTTGTTTACTTCTTTAATACATGGCTCTTCCCTAAGAATGATGGGAGGAGAACTATTGGGGTCCAGCATCACCCCCAAATCTCTTTGATGCCGCCAACTAATTATGCTATCTCTTTTTTTTAAAACATAAATCTTGCCAGTAGCAAAGCGCTGACTATATTCAAGTAAACCTAGGAAGTAGCCATGTAGTTCTATGGGTTCTCCGCCATAAGCGCATGGTCTGATGTCAGGCTTGGATAATTGAACCTTCTCCTTGAGGTGTTCTTGAAAACATTGATTGGATATTATTGTGATTTTGGCGCCAGAGTCAAAAAGCATTAAGGTCTTTGCCCCTTCTACCCATACATAATCCACAGGACCCTTAACTTTGCAGTCGGAGATTTGTAAAACAATTTGACCACACTGAAAGTCACCAACCACCTGAGTCTCATCACTGTGATTAGCAGTGGAGTTGACTGACTTTTTAAACTTTCGTTGGTTGCATACCGCAGAGAAATGTCTCTTCTTCTTGCAGTACGAGCAATAGCTTTTAGAAGCAGGACACGACTAATCATTGGCAAGATGTCCTTCTTTACCACATCTAAAGCATCTCTTCTTGTTGGCTGAACTTTGAGAGGAGTTATTAAGTCTGTCTTTGACCACTACAGACACCTCCTTGGACTCTTGTTTCTTCAGGACCTCAACACACTTTAAGGAGTGTTCAATTCTTTTTGCAAGGAGAATGACCTCATCTAAATGTGGGTCATCTAACAACCATAGCTCATCACGTACTTTGTCAATTCTGCATCCTAGCATGAATTGATCAAGAATTTGTTCATCTAAGGTAGAGCAAAGCTTGCATGAGGAGGCTAAACGTCTCAAATCGGTGAAGTGGTTCTCAACTGTTTCTCCTTCAATTTGTAACCTTCTACCGAAATAGTACCTCTCCAAGGTGGTGCTTCTTTTTGGTAAATAATGTAAGTCAAATGTTTTAATACAAATTTCATACTTGTTAAGAGCAATGGAGTCCGTGTCAGGAATATCAGGGAGATGGTCAAAAACCTCTTGACCTTCCATACCTAGGCAGTGAAGTAGTAAAGCAGTCCTCCTTTCAGTACTTAGTGAAGTACCACAAACTCTAGCGTACCTTTTGAATACTTTTTCCACTTGCACCATTTGATTGGAGGATCTCCAGGAGTGAAGAGTAAAAAGGGAGGAGCAGCAACATTCTGTATTTTTCAGAGTTAAAAATTATTGTAACTAATTTATGATGGGAAAGAAAGAGAAGAAAAATAAATAAATATGTGCAGCAGTGATATAGTGCTATGATGCAGTAAAATGCTGCGTGTCTGATGCAAAGGATGACCCTTTGCCAGGCACAGAGTTTGTGGTTGTAAGTATTGTATACGTTGAACAAAAAAAATAATTCAAATTGAACTGGCTAGAGTGTCAATTCTGCGTGCCAGTCGCAGTTGAAGAGGCAACAAAATAACAGTGGACGCTGAAATTAAACTGGCTGGCTTGCATGTCAAGCGCAGATGAAGTGTTGTGATAAGAAAGGCTGCCGTAGATCAGCATGTAAAAATACAAAACCGTCTTAGCAACGAAAGATGCTGAAACCGTAGAGACTGAAATAACATGGCATCAGAGTGTAGTTCTCTTGGTAACAGGCTGGGCCGCCGCGTTGAAATCCACAAGTGAAGTTACAGAAAGCTGCTCGGTTGTCCTGGCAACCGAAGGCACGAGAGCGCCACCAGCGCTCGAGGCGGAAGCAGGAACGGGAGGACGGATGAACGAAAAAAACAAAATATATGCTCAGAGAGGCTGGAGAAAATAGGAATAATATGCAAATCACAGTTACATTGATCGAGTCCAGCAGAAAGTCCGTTTTTTTTTGCTGATAATTTCTGTCAGGATGCTTCCCGAAATGCGCGTGGGAAAGCCCTTCGTCGCCAGTGTAACAAAGGTACGAAGGTAAGACAGGAATCAAATCGCAGGGCTAACGTGGATGAGTTTATTGTAGAAAATTAGTCAGTTCTTTCGAAGAAGAAGCATCCCGACCTCCGCCTACCTCTGCAACCGTCTCTCTCTCTCTCCCTGGCATTCACGCTCCAGGTTCCACCTCACGCTCCCACATTCTCTCGCTACCATTCTCATGCTCACACATTCTCAGAACCCGAATATGGAATATAACACTACCTCTATCAGCCTAAGCTGCTAGAACACCTCTAATCTACTAATAAGAGATAACTGGGCCTGGCACAAGCTGTAAGTACGACAAGGTACCCACTATAAGCCAGGCCAGCCTCCTACACTGTATGGCCAGACAGACCAGATGGACCAGCTTGCTCCTCATCATTCAGACTTGCATCATTGGAGTCCTCACTGAAGGCTTGCTCCTGGGGCTAGAGTGAAGGTGTCTTGGCTGGCAGACGGTTCACTGGGCCGGATGGTGAAAGATACAGAGAATACAGATGATATGTGATTAAAACATAATTTGTGCATTTCATTTGTCTTTGTCTACAAAAGGGCCAACCTAAAGCCTAGAAAGAGAGAGACTGTCTGATTAGGCTTTTGTGTTATTTTCATTGTTTCATCCATACAGACTGATTTACACAGATGACAACTCCAGTGCTGATCTTGTAGAGATGTCCTGAAATGCCAAAGTGTTCTTTTAGATTGTTAGGTTACATGTGACAGACATTGAACCCAAAACAGTGGTGAGTAGATTGGAGTACTGGATTGTTCCAAGGCCTAGCAAGCTGCAAAATATCGGATACAAAATGGTTCATAATGCACATGATAATGTAATTGGTCATCACATGGACAATGAATATTTATTTGGGTGTGGCTACTAATTTTGTTCAGCATGCCACAACACATTTTTGGATATCTTGGATTCAACAGACAATGAATAACAGAAGCATATTGTAGGAAACTGGCACTTGTTGCAGTTCCCACCCCCCACTCACTTTTTGCCTGATATTGGTGCTGACTTGACTGAGAGAGTGCTGGGATCCAGCTAACCAGACCCCAGCACCAGTGTTCTTTCACAAAAAATGTACCATTGTTTCCACAATTGGCACACCTCTGGCACACAGATAAGTCCTTTGTAAAAGGTACCAGTGGTACCAAGGGCCCTGTGACCAGGGAGGGTCCCCAAGGGCTGCAGCATGTGTTGTGCCACTCTGATGGACCCCTCACCTAACACATGCACACTACAATTGCAGATTGTGTGTGTTGGTGGGGAGGAAAAGTCAAAGTCGACATGGCATCCCCCTCAGGGCGCCATGCCCACAAAACACTGCCTGTGGCATAGGTGAGTCACCCGTCTAGCAGGCCTTCCATCCCTAAGGCCGGGTGCACTAAATCACAGGTGCGGACATAGCTGCAGGAGCAATATGCCCCTACAGTGTCTAAGTCCATTCTTAGACATTGTAAGTGCAGTGTGGCCATATTATGTGTATGGTCTGGGAGTTTGTCATTACGAACTCCACAGTTCCATAATGACTTCACTGAATACTGGGAAGTTTTGTATCAAACTCCTCAGCACAATAAACCCACATTAAAGTCAGTGCTGGATTTATTCTAAAATGCACACAGAGGTCATCTTAGAGATGCCTCAGGGATTTCACCCAATCCTCTAGTGTTGGACTGACTTGTCTGTGCCAGCCTGCCACTAGTAGACAAGTTTCTGACCCCATGGGGTGAGGGCCTTTGTGCTCTCTGAGGCCAGAAACAAAGCCTGCTCTGGGTGGAGGTGCTTCACACCTCTCCCCGGCAGGAACTGTGCCACCTGGTGGTGTGCCTCAAAGACTCAGGCCTTGTGTTACAGTGCCCCAGGGCACTCCAGCTAGTGGAGATGCCCACCCCCCGGACAAAGCCCCACTTTTGACAGCCAGTCCAGCATTAAACTTAAGAAAAACAAGGAGGAGTGACCACTTCAGCTGGAACCACCACTAAGTTGTCCAGAGCTGAAGTGACCCCCCTCCCTGCAGAATCATCCATCTTGGTTTGGAGGACAGGAACCAATAAGGTTAGGAATGTGCCCCCCTCCCCAAAGTGAGTGGACACAAGTAGGGTGTAGCCACCCTCAGGGACAATAGCCATTGGCTACTGCCCCTTGGCACCTAAAACGCCCCTAAATCTAGGATTTAAGGGCCTCCCTGAACCCAGCTCACCAGATTCTTGGCTACCTGACAAGAAGAAGAAGGACTGCTTAGCTAAAACCCCCAGCAGAGAACAAGGAAGACAACAACTGATTTGGCCCCAGCCCTACCGGACTGTCTCCTTCTTCAAAGAACCCTCAAAAGAACAGCAATGCATCCAGCGGGACCAGTAACCTCTGCCAAGCTCCAGAGGACTGCCCTGCACCCAAAAGGACCAAGAACTCCTGTGGACAGAGGCCCTGTCCAAGAAGAAATCAACAACTAAGGACTCCCAACCCACGACCCGTGTCCAGGTGGTCCAACCAGCTAGAGAGGATTCCCAGGCAATTCTGAGCAAGTGCCCACCCCAGATTGACCTCTCTACCTCTCTACAGCGACGCCTGAAGAGGGAATCCCAAGGACCCCACGACCGCGAAAGTTCCAGACGAAGATATCCGTTGACTAACAACCCACTGCACTTGCAGCCCCCAGGCCTTGGAGAAACCATCACCCAATGCAGCAATGTTCAGCAGGCGCCCCTCCTCTCTGTCCAGCCGGTGGTGTGCCCAAGACAACCCCCTGGACCTCGCCTGCAGCCTGATAGTGTCCTCAGGGGTCCCCTCACAGAGAATCATTGGCGACCCAACATCTTGTTTGCACCCTGCACCTGGCCGCCCCAGTGCCGCTGAGGGTGTATGTTTGGTGACTACTTGTGGCCCCCCCAGTGCTCCTCTAAACCCCACCAGGTCTGCCCTCTGAAGTCGGGGGACTTACCTGGGAGCCCATGTTAATTTTGCCTCCACTTTGACCTCAGCACCCTGCCGGCCCTGTGTTGCTGGTGGTGGGTGTTTGGGGTTCACTTGAACCCCCAACTTGTGGACTTCCTAACCCCCGGAGAAGTGTTAGTGTTGTACTTACATGTAAAACGATCCCACTTTTCTTATCCCCAGGAACTGTTTCTGAAAATTGCAGTGTCCATTTTTAGAACAGATTATTGCCAATATTTCAAAAACTGTATAACTTATTAATTTCAAACAAAGTACTGTTGATACATGTACAAAATATGAATCTATTGATGTACTTAGCTGCAACTGGAATTCTGTGGTTCTAAAATAAATTAAGAAAATATATTTTTGCTATATAAAAACCATTGATTGATCTGGAGTAAAATCATTGAGTGTGTGTTTCTTCTATTGTCTGTGTGTGTACAACAAATGCTTTGCACTCCCCTCTGATAAGCCTAGCTGCTCGACCATACTACTACAAAAGAGAACATTAGTATTATCTACTTTAGCCTCTGTTAAGCCTCTGGGGAACCCATGGACTCTGTGCACACTATGGCCCTCATTACGACCCTGGCAGTGAGTGATAAAGTGGCGGTAATACTGCCAACAGGCTGGCGGTAAGTACCGCCAAATTGTGACCATGGCAGTGATATCGCTGATAGACAGCCAATGTACCACACCAACTGCCAGGACGAAAACAACAACCACCACGTCGGTAGCCGCCAACAGCCAGGCGGAAGTCGAAGTTCCGCCCATCATATTTTGACCCTGCAAACCGCCACATTTCCGGGGTGGTACCAACGCCAACAAAAGCCTGGTGGAAACAGAGCACAGAAGTGAAAGGACTCACCATTGGAGACACAGGGAAGAACCACACCGCCATGGAACCCAAACTGCAAGTCTTCCCGATGATCTTCTACGTAATGCTCCACCTGGAACACCAACGCCGACTAAGATGACTATGGTGAGTACAGCCGCCTAGCACACGATGGAGGCTGGGAGGAAAATGAGAGTGATACACACACACACACCATTCACACACACACTGTACACACAACCAGCTGCACTGCAAAAAGAATTTGACACCGAACGTCGACAGAATAATGCAAGGACAAAAGGAATTGACGAAAGTGATTGTAATCAGTTCAACATCAAAATTAATAATCCGATTTGGCAATGAAACAGATATGTACACATGTATAAAAAAGGGACACTGCCCAGTCCAAAATTCAAAGGGCCCACTTGGCCACAGGGCACAGTCGAAGGCCCAACTCAATTCCTGACCACACCCGGATAGAACACTGCAGAGGCATCAGTTTGCAAATAGGCAGGCACCTCTTGTGGAGGAGGGGGCACCTCAGCTGGATACGGGAAAAAGCCCACTTGTTCTGGAGGGGGCCAAATGCCCATCTCTCTTTGTCCTGGGGAGTGCAAGGCCTCAGTCTCTCAGGTGGGTCTCTTGCCCACTAGTTCTGGAGGGGGCAACATGCCCATTGCTCTTTGTCCTGGGGACTGCATGGCCACAGTCTCTCAGGTGGGTGTCTTGCCCACTGGTTCTGGAGGGGGCAGAATGCACATTGCTTTTTGTCCTGGGGAGTGCAAGGCCAAAGTCTCTCAAGTGGGTATCTTGCCCACGGGTTCTGGAGGGGGCAACATGCCCATTGCTCTTTATCCTGGGGAGTGCAAGGCCACAGTCTCTCGAGTGGGTGTCTTACTGGTTCCGGAGGGGGCAACATGCCCATTGCTCTTTGTCCTGGAGAGTGCAAGGCCACAGTCTCTCAGGTGGGTGTCTTGCCCACTAGTTCTGGAAGGGTCAATATGCCCATTGCTCTTTGTCCTGGGGAGTGCAAGGCCACAGTCTCTCAAGTGGGTAACTTGCCCACTGGTTCTGGAAGATGCAGCCCACACAGTAGCCCCTAGAGGGTGGACTACATGGCGTCCTCCGGCGGTGATGGCTGTATGCTGGTGGTGGTTGGGGGAGGCTCCTGGGCAGCCTTGCACTCACTGATGGCTGCATGCTGGTGGTGGTTGGGGGAGGCTCCTGGGCAGCCCCTTCACTCACTGATGGCTGCACATCCACAGTTGGTGGTGGGGGCCCCATGACAGCTGGTGGTGGTGGCGGTGTTTGCCTGACAGCTTCTGCTGAAGTAGAGTGCCTCTTGTCCTCCTGGTCATGGGTTGGGGATCACTTACCCTTCCTGGCAGTGGTTGATGGGTTCTTCGCCTCTCTGCCTGGTAGTGCAGGCTCCTTCCCCTTCCTCACAGCTTGTGCAGGCTCCTTCCCCTTCTACACAGCTGGTGCAGGCTACTCCCCTTTCCTCACAGCTGGTGCCGAACTCTTCCCTTTCATCCCAGGGGGTGCAGGCTCCTTACCCTTCCTCACAGCTGGTGCCGGACTCTTCCCTTTCATCCCAGGTGGTGCTGGCTCCTTCCCCTTCAGTGTTGTTGGTCTGGTATCCCTACCGCCACGAGTAGGTGGTGCTACCACTGTCCCCACGGACTGTTTGGCTGAGGTGCTGGGCTGTGTCCTTGGTACCCTGCCCATACGTGCAGGACGGGGGGGGTTAGGGAAGAGGTCAATCTGGGAAAGGAAAAGCTTTTTAGGGACGTTGCGGCGGAGGAGGGAGGAGTAATGGGAGTGGAGGATGGGGGAGTGGTTGTTGGAGGAGTATGTCTGCTGGATTAGTGTGCTGTTGCATGGGCTGTATGCTGTTGTGAGGTGGATGGCTGTTGGGTGTCTGAGTGCTTGCGTCTGTGTCCTTTAGGGGAAGGACAGACACAGTGGGTAGGACACATGGGACGCATGCATGGATGTTGTGGAGGTGCCTGCCAGTGAGGTGCGTGTTCTGCTTGGTGTGGTGATGATGCTAGTAGTGGCTATTGATGTAGTGCATGCAGGTGTGAGTGTGGACATAACTGGGTGGGAGGTGGAAAAGGAGGAGGAGGGGGAGACAGGGGAGGCAGTGGATGTTGTTGTGTCTGCAACTGTATGGTGTTTGTGTGAGTGCCTGTGGGATGAAATGTTGTGCTTGTGTTTGCCTGTGCCACTCTTGTGTGTTGTCTTGTCTGCATGCTCGTCTGCCTGTGTGCTTGGGATGGGTTGGGGTTGAGGAGAATGGGACTGGGAAGTGGAAGTTGGAGGGGGACGATTGAAACAGGGACAATGGCTGCCATCAGAGAGGAGGCCAGAGCCTGAATCGATCTCTGTTGGGCCTCAAATCCACCATGAATGCCCTCCAGGATTGCATTGCCTTGCTGCATCTGGGCTGCCAGCCCCTGGATGGCATTCACAATGGTTGATTGCCCTACAGAGATGGATCTCAGGAGGTCAATAGCCTCCTCCTCTGTCGCCTCCGCTCCTCCACCAGATTATGCTAATGCACATAAGGACAGGATGACAAAACAAGAAAGGGGGAGAGAGAAAAAGGATACACTGGGTCAATGACTGCACCAACACCACCGTTGGTGCAGCACCCTCGCAAACAGGGAACAGGCCTACACACCACCAGAGAAATGGCTAGTCACCAAGGCATGAGGAGGGGCACCCACCGCCAACTGCAGCACACCTGGGACTCACGCAGCCCTGCCTAGAAGTGAATACTAACAAGCTAGGATACCTGTATTTTCCATTCAACCCTTAGCCTCCACAGGATCTACACTGCTATGTCTGGCCTGGCCTTAGGGGCACCCACTAACACACAACCACTACCCGGATACCACCCTACCAGCCATAAGCAGTAATGATAGCCACTGTCACCACCTTGTGGCTGCTGTGATGCCCTCATGCGCCCATCCAGCTCAGGATAGGTCACCGTCAGTATGCGGGCCATCATGGGGGTCAGGGTCCGACGGGCACCCCTTCCTCGTTGGGAGGCCATCCCCGGCTGGGCCTCTGCGTTATTCCGTGCCCAGCGTCTCAGGTCCTCACACCATTTCCGACAGTGGGTGCTCCGTCTGCCATCGACCCCAGGATCCGCACGTCCTTGGCGATGGCACTCCATATTCCCTTCTTTTAATGGGCGCTGACCTGCAGAGGCAATGCAGATAGGAGAACACCAATTGACAAACAGTCCAGCCTGTCACACAAATGGCCCACCATGCCCGTTTCCATCACTTTTGACACATACATAGCCCAGCGCACAACATGTACACTGCCAAGAGGAAATCCACCACCCCCTTACACGATCCCTTCACACACAACTCCATGCATTCATGCCACATGCATCATACCCACAGTGTACTCACCTGTTGGTCTGGAGGCCCATACAGCTGCTGAGACTGAGGTAGGACTCCATCCACCAGTCACTCCAGCTCCTCCAAAGTGAAGGCTGGGGCCTTTTCCCCGGGTCACACGGACCATGATTGGTTCAAGACACAGGTTACAGCAGCACATGCAGTGTAGGTCCTCTCCTATGGAAGGTCAGGAAACAAGTGAGGAATGTGAAATAAAATGGCGGTCACATCCGCGCGGGTGCAGTCCGTCACCACCGGCGTAGATCCTCATTGGCCACTGTACCCCATAGGGCCCAATATAAACCAATGAGGAATTGCATGGCGGATCACGACCGCCTACCGCCACGGCGAACAACGTTGGCGGCATTACCTCACTTCCACCTGTCAATCCTTTTCAAGGGGGGTGAACAGGCCTATCGATAATTTCTGAGTCACAGGATAAATAGGCACATACTTTTAAATTACACTGTCCCAAAACATGATTGCACGATGTGGACTGCTGTTGTGGTATAGTTGTTCAAATTGTGACAGCCTACTCACTGTTGTATCCTTTAGATACCTACCGCTGCGGATGAATAGGAGATGGAGACATACCCCTGTGTGCAGACCCCTCCCTGGTGGACTTGGCTACACTGGAGGACAGGCACATAATACTCACCTTTAGACTGGACAGGGCCACAATGACAGAGCTGTGTGCCCAGTTGGAACCTGACCTGATCTCAGCTATCCGTCATCCGAGTGGGATTCCCCCCTCTTGTGCAAGTTCTATCAGTGCTCCATTTCCTGGCAACTGGTTCTTTCCAAGTGACAGTGGGCTTGGCAGCAGGAATGTTGTCGGAAAGTACCACCTTCCTTGGAATGTTACCCCCATTTTTACCTGTATGTCAGTATGTTTTTACCTGTCTCACTGGGATCCTGCTGGTCAGGACCCAGTGCTCATAGTTTATGGCCTAATGTGTGTGTCGGTATAGTGCTTGACTGTGTCTCTGAGGCTCTGTTAATCAGAACCTCAGTGCTTACGCTTTCTCTGATTTTAAATTTGTCACTATAGGCTAGTGACTTCATTTGCCAATTTCAATTGGCACACTGGACCCCCCTTATAAGTCCCTTGTATATGGTACCTAGGTGGCCAGGGCATTGGGGTTCCAGGAGATCCATATGGGCTGCAGCATTTCTTTTGCCACCCATAGGGAGCTCAGACAAACCATTCCACAGGCCTTCCATTGCAGCCTGCATGAAATAAGTCATGTTATTTCACAGCCATTTTCACTGCACTTAAGTGACTTATAAGTCACCTATATGTCTAACCTTCACTTGCTGAAGGTTAGGTGCAAAGTTACTATGTGTGAGAGCACCCTTGCACTAAAAAAGGTACCCCCACATAATTCAGGGCCATTTCCCAGGACTTTGTGAGTGCGGGGACACCATTACACGTGTGCACTACGTATAGGTCAATACCTATATGCAGCTTCACAATGGTAACTTCAAATATGGCCATGTAACATTTCAAAGATCATGGAATTGTCCCCCCATTCCAAAGATGGTATTAGGGAGCCAATTCCATGCATCCTGGGGGCTCCACAATGGACCCCCAGTACTGCCAAACCAGCTCTCTCAGGCTTGCACTGCAGCTTCAGCTGCTGCCACCTCACAGACAGGGTTCTGCCCTCCTGTGGTCTGAGCAGCTTAGTACCAGGTAGGCAGAACTAAGCATTTCCTCTGAGAGCAGGGTGTTACACCCTCTCCCTTTGGAAATAGGTGTTACAGGCTGAGGAGGGGTAGCCTCCCTCAGCCTCTGGAAATGCTTCGAAGGGCACAGATGGTGCCCTCCTTGCAAAAGCCAATCTACACCGGTTTGGGGAACCCTTGTCCCCTGCTCTGGCATGAAACTGGACAAAGGAAAGGGGAGTGACCACTCCCCTGTCCATCACCACCCTAGCGGTGGTGCCCAGAGCTCCTCCAGTGTGTCCCAGACTTCAGCCATCTTGCTTTGTAAGGTGTGGGGGCACTCTGGAGGGCTCTGAGTGGCCAGTGCCAGCAGGTGACATCAGAAATCCCTCCTGATAGGTCCTTACCAGATAAGGTAGCCAAACCCCCCTCTCAGGGCTATTTAGGGTCTCTCCTGTGGGTTCTCTTCAGATTCTGCTTGCAAGTTTCCTTCAGGAATCCTCTGCAACTACTACTTCATCCTCTGACCTCGGATCAACCACAACCTGCTCCAGGAACCGCTGTAACAGCAACAAACTATCCACAAGGGATACTTTTCTTCTGCAACTTCAGCTCCAGCCGGCAACTGCAACAATTTCCATGGTGTGCACACTCTGAGGACTCCTTGGCTTCATCCTGCACCAGAATATGTATATATTGTGTATTATACTTACCTCCAGAAGGAGTATTGCCTCTAAGATATTTTGGTACTGTGTCACCAAATAAACTACCTTTATTTTTGGTAACACTGAGTATTGTCTTTACTTGTGTATAAGTACTGTGTAACTACAAATGGTATTGCATGGGCTTTGCATGTCTCCTAGTTCAGCCTAAGCTGCTCTGCAATAACTACCTCTATCAGCCTAAGCTGCTAAAACACTACTACTTCACTAGTAAGGGATAACTGGACCTGGTATAAGGTGTAAGTACCCAAGGTACCCACTATAAACCAGGCCAACCTCCTACAAATGTCACAGCCAATGTTCTCAATAGTGCTGGCAAGAGTGTTGTCTGCCCTGATAAAACACTTTTGCAGCTACATTGCTTTCCCCCAGGTGGAGGATTTGACCACTTGCAAGGCCGGGTTTTATGCAATGGGACATATTCTCAATATAATTGGGGCGATTGACGGAACACATATTTCGTTTGTCCCCCCTGGCAAAATAAACAGGTGTACAGGAATCATAGGACTTTCACTCCATGAATGTGCAGATGGTGTGCCTGGGGGACCAGTACATCTCCCATGTCAATGCTAAGTATCCTGGGTCGGTGCATGATGCCTTTGTCCTAAAGAAATAGCAGCATCCCAAATGTGATGCCCCAACTACGGAGGCACAGGGTGTGGATAATAGGTGAACCTTGGTCCCCACCCAGTCTATGTTGGTGTAGGCCTATGCTGTTGGCCAAATGGGATAGTGTGTGGCTAAATGTTGTCCCTCAATATTTGCAGGTGACTCTGGTTACCCAAACGTATTGTGGCTGCTGACCCCTGTGAGGAATGCCAGGACAATGGCAGAAGAACGTTATAATGAGGCACATCGGCGAACCAGAAAGATAATTGAGAGGACTTTCGGCCTCCTGAAGGCCAGGTTCAGGGGCCTCCATCTGACAGTTGGATCTCTTTGCTACTCACCCAAGAAGGCCTGCTAGATATTAGTGGCATGCTGCATGTTGCACAACCTGGCCCTCAGACGCCATGTACTTTTTCTGCAGGAGGAGGAGACTGGAGATGCCCCTGTGGCAGCAGTGGACCCTGAGGAAAGTGAGGATGAGGAGGAAGAGGATGAGGATGTGGACAACATTAGTGTTACGTCAGTACTTCCAATGACACACAGGTGAGACAGTGCAACTTCACATTTCTATGACTATAGGTGTATTCTTTGTGGCATTGGCATGTTGGCATTACCCACTGCTTTCCCCTACTTACTGTTACCTATGGATATTCATTTTACAGATGTTGGTGATATGTCAATAATGTCCTGATGTGATCACAACAGCCAGCAACAGGTCATTAATTCTATGCTCACACATGTACAGTTCATTTGCAATGGTTGTTGCTGTTTCAATCATTACAAATTTGCAATACATGAAACACTAGTAGTCGAGTTTTTATCCAAGGATGTTTATTGTTGTACTAAAATATAGAGGGGAAAGTCAATGGGATGGGGTGATGATGGAGGAATGTCCAGGGTATTGTTCCAGTTTGTTTGTGGCACAGGAGCAGTGTCCATGGGGACATAGGAAGGGGAGTAATGGCAGTTCAAGGTGGACAAGGTGAGTGAGTGGGACACAAGGGGGACAATCACAAGAGTCTCATTTCCTGGCAGTGATCTTGGCAAGTATCTCTGGCTTCATCTTGGTCCCAGGGAACGTTTGTGGGGTGGTTCACCTTCTGTAGAGGGAGGGATTCTGGTGGCCTGTGGGCCCAGTGGCGCGGCCTCCTGGCCACTAGCAGCAGTGGAAGCGGAGGGCTGTTCAGATGACTGGCTAGTGGTAGGGGTGTGCTGTTGCCTTCCTGATGATGTTGGCCATGTCTGCCAGCACCCCTGCTATGGAGATCAGGGTGTTGTTGATGGCCTGCAAGTACTCCCTGATCCCCTGATACTGTCCCTCCAGCAGCCGCCTGTTTTCCTGCACGTTGTCTAGGATCTGGCCCATCGTGTCCTGGGAATGTTGGTAGGCTCCCAGGATCTCTATGAGTGCCTCCTGGAGAGTCAGTTCCCTGGGCCTGTCGTCCCCCTGGCGCACAGCAGTCCTCCCAGTGTCCTTGTTGACCTGTGCCTCTGTCCCCTGAACGGTGTGCCCACTGGCCCCAGGTCCCTGATTGTCTTGTGGACGAGGTGTGGCCTGGGGTCCCTATACAGGTGGGCACACTGCTGATTGACGTGTTCTGGGGACAGAGGCGTACGTACTCTGGATGAGTGCTGTGGTGTTGGTTTCTGATGGGGGAGGCTCTGTGGTGGTCTGTGAGTGCCCTTGGGTGACTGGCTGTCCAGTGGTCCCTGATGGGCCAGGTAGGTCGTCAAATCCAAAAGTCCAGAATTACTGTCATCAATGGGGACCTCTTCTGTTGGGGGACTGGATTGTGGTGGCACCTCCTCTCCACTGACATTGGCTGAGGTATCTGTGTGGATGTAAATGATGTATTATGCTTCAAGTGAATGACATTTGTAATTCTGTAGCTTCCCGTCTATGGTTGGTGTTAACCTGCCAGCTTTTGCTTTTGTATTTTGGTGTATTGTGAGATTGTTAGTTTTCCTATGCTGTGCATGCTTTAGTGATGAGTGTCTATGCAGGGCTGGGAGGGGTGCCAATGCATTGGTACAGCATACAGGGCCTGGCATTGGGATTAGTGAAATGTGTTGGTGGAGTGTGTGGGATGTGGTGGAGTGATGGGAGTGAGGGTGTGTGATGGCATGCAGGTATGGGGGTGATAATTGTTAAATGTTGACTTACCAGTGTCCAGTCCTCCGGCAACTCCAGCAAGCCCCTCAGGATGTAGTATTGCCAGTACCAGCTCCTCCCATGCTGTGAGCTGTGGGGGAGTAGGTGGGGCCCACCGCTAGTCCTCTGTATGGCGAGCTGGTGTCTTGCTGCTATGGAACGTACCTTCGCCCGTAAGTCGTTCCACCTCTTTCTGATGTCGTCCCTTGTTCTTGGGTGCTGTTCCACGGCGTTGACCCTGTCCACGATTCTCCGCCATAGCACCATCTTCCTTGCTATAGATATCTGCTGTACCTGTGCTCCAAAGAGCCGTGGCTCTACCTGACAATTTCCTCCACCATGGCCCTCAACTCCTCAGTGAAATGGGGGTGCATTTGTGGTGCCATGGGTGTTGTGTGATGTGTGTTGGTGAGGGTGTGTTGGGTAATGTGGTGGGGTGTGTGATGTGGAGTGTGTGAGGGGTGTATGGGTGTCAGTGGTGTGTGTGTCTAGTTGTCCCTGTGCTCTTCTCCTAGTGGCAATTGTTGTACATAAGAGGTTGTGGGTAATGTGGATGTGTGTTTTATAGTGGGGTGGGTGTGGTGTGTGTATGGGTGTCTGGTGTGTGTATTTGGTACAGTCCAATATAGTGTTTTGTATGTGGATGTCCATTCTGAGGGCGGCGGTGTGTACTGCCAATGGTTTAGACCCGCTGAATGTCCGCTTTCCGATTCGTGGGTCATAATGTGATTGGCGTTGTTTTGTTGGGGTAACAGTATGGGTTTTGGGACCGCCACTTTATCACTGACCTTTGGGCTGGTGGATTTGTGTATGTGGCTGTATTCTGTCAGATTGGTGTGTGTGTCATAATATGGAAAACGGATATTCGCCAGTGCGGCGGTAAGGTGGCAGCGTCAGCATGGTGGTAAGCAGGATTTACCACCAATGTCATGATGGCCTATATCTCATTTTGATATAGTATATACAGGCACAGCTTCCTACACATTCTCATCAATTCAATGTAGCTGTGAGCAGGTGTCAACATGATTGCGATACACAAGAAGTGATATTTAAATCCAGAACATGACATGGTGACCGACAAATGCACTAGTTTTTTAAATGTGTGTGCATATTGAATTAAAGTACTGTGTATCAACATTACATTCTACTATTGTTTTTCAGATCCAATAACAGAGCATTACAGTAGTTTTATTCATCTGTTGACACCATGGACAATACTTGTTTGAAAAATAAATTACACATCACACTTTCAAAGACTATCTTAGAGATTTAAACACATTTGCAACTGGTACACACATATGGATATAATGTGACTAGAAGAAAATACAACTTAGGAATACCTAACATACTCTCCTGTGAAAATGGATGTAGTTTTGGACCTGTTTTTGGAAGCACAACATACACTGATAGACAGTAATGGGCAGAACCAATGCAAGGGATGATCCATGGAGAACTACTCACAATCTGACTGTCCATATTGCATATGTTGTTGCAGCATTCTAAAAGGCTACCTTACGGGCAGGACTCCATTGGTGATTGGGGAGTCATACATAGGCCTGACCTACCAGTCTGCACTTCACCATGGATTCCAGTTACAGCTTCAGAACAGAGGAGTTGCAAGGCCTTCTCCTCCCAGGGAACAAGTTGTAATTTGGAGAGGAGAACCCCTACCAGTCCTCTGGACCTCCAGATGATGCTTAGAGGCCAGCGAACAAACCTTCCCCTGTAGGTTGTTCCGCCTCTTTCTGATCTCATCCTGTGTGCGCAGGTTGTTAGCTACTGCATTCACCCTGTCAACTATTCTGCTCTACATTTGCCTTTTCTGGGAAATAGATGCATTTTGGACTTGTGCTCCAAACAATTGTGGCTCTCCTCTAATGGTTTCATTCACCATGAAAGACAATTCTCCCTCTGCCTTTGTGAAATATATCTAAACAAAACTAGTGCTAAAAAAAATTTGATTTACAAAAGAGACACAGAGGGACAGGTAAACAGAATAAAAAAACCTGTCTCCTATGTTGTGGATGTGGCTGGCTGTTTGGTCTTCTGCAATGGAATGGCAACGGATCACAGTCTGGAATGGAGTGTGTTTTATAACGTGTTTTGCAGGTGTTCACAATTGTCTAATCTGCAACAGCTGTGGGTACTATTGTCCAACCAATGGCCACAGCCATGGTACTATTCTGAATGCATCCTGCAACGCACTCCCACTATCACTCTCTCTCCGCTGACACAACGGCAACACAGCTGTGTGATCTAAATAGACTTGGTGGGATGCTGCCCTCAAGATGGAGTGCTAATCGTCAGCATCAGAGTACGCTTCGTCAGCTACGGGATGCAGCTGGCACGACGGAGTACACTCTGTTGTGGCGGTCTTTGGCTTAGCCGCAATGCATTTAAATATGGTGGGCGGGAGGCCGCCGACGTGACAGTCTTTTCAGACACACCGATGATGCAGCTTGCTGGTAAGACCGTCAAGATCTAAATCAGGCCTTGAATCTTGGAGTATCCTCTTAAACAAAATCTTGTGATTCAGGCACTCTATAATGAATCTGCCAAAATATTTCATTCTTGAATAATCTTAGATCCTTAGGCTGTGAAAGGTCCAGTGTGTCTTCTGTTTTTTTATTGTACTTATTCTGAGTTTCACCAAAGACAAACTTGTCATCAATACCGTTCAAAAGTCTAAATGATGTCCTTTGTAAGACTGCTACCACTGATATCAACCCCAAATGTATCTTTTTAATCTACAGCACCACATCATGCGTGACAAAAGTATACAGTTCTTAGGCCCAGATTCTGAAAGGTTTAGCATTGGTTTAGAGTTGGTTTTCTAACACTAAATTGATGTTAAACTTTTTTTGGCATTCATAAACCAACGCAAATAGGTAGTTGCTTTGGTTTGTGTGCAAAGTAACGCAAAGCAGTGTTAAACAATGCTTTGTGTTACTTTGCCCCAAGGGGGCATAACATGGGTTGTACATGGGCGTACCCGTGCTACCACCTATGCTTTTTGATGCTAAAATCCTTTTTTAAAAGCAGGCGCAAAACAGAGAAATGTTTTCATTTCTCCCCGCTTTTCTGATTTTGCATGTGTGCTACACTGTACAGCATATATGCAAAGTGGGAAAAGCATTTGCACTTGTCTAGGCACATTATTTTGTACTGGAAGGCCACCCTTTCGCTAAGGTGTGTGCGTGGCATATGGCAGCTGAAATCATTGCTGGCGCTAGGGAGAGGGGAAGATAGTGTCATTTCTGTGTGAATAGGGTTTTCTCCTGCTCTCTCCTTGTCAGGCATCAGTTTTTTTGGATACTGCACTGCACTGTGTGACACCTACCAGAATCTGGGCCTTAGAGTCCTTCGGTGGCACAGGTTGATGGTAGGCAGACTACAAATCTTGCTTAGGGACACAACCTGGTATACCTAGAGCTGCAGTCAGTTCACTAATCTTGGGTAGGTGAAAAGAGTGTAAAACATTTGTGATTTGTTTTTGTAAAATACCCATAATTTTTATGAAAAATGCACAGATTTACACATCTTACCCTAAATATAATTGGCGGCACATAAGACCATACCTTGTTTAGAAAAAGTAATGTGAGAAAATGTCTTCTGCAAGACATTTTCTATTCATACCGGTATCTCAAAATCATGGAAAATGTCATGCTATCCCAAAATGGCACACGTTTCACATAAGTCACAAAAAGTGAAATTTGTACAATAAAATTTTGCCCACAAAATGAAAGGTTCACCCGGGTATAGCATGGGATACCTAAACACCCACCCAAATTGTCTGTCTCACCTTACAAAGATCAATATGAATGAAATGTGAAAGTTCACTGTTTGAACTGTCAGCCTTAGAGTGGTCCACCCCCAAACTTTTTGCCTACCTGCCTCATGTTTTTACGGATTCTTTTTGTTGGCCTTAGGCCTCTGAACACTTTACCATTGCTGACCAGTTCTACAGTACATGTGCTTCTCCCCTAAACATGGAAACATTAGTGTATACACAACTGGCATATTTAATGCATTTGTAAGTCCCTTGTAAAGTGGTGTAGCATATACCCAGGGCCTTTAAACCAAACGCTACTAGTGGTCCTGCAGCACTGATTGAGCCACCCACCTATGTTGCCCTCTAAACAGGTCTCAGGCCTGCCACCACTGCAGAACCTGTGTGTGCAGTTTGACTACCACTTTGACTTGGCATTTAAAACCCCTTGCCAAGCTTTAAACTCCCCTTTTATTACACATGTCACCCCTAAGGTAGGCCCTATGTAGCCCATAGGGCAGGGTGCTCTGTAACCAAAAGGTAGGATATGTACTTTTAAGATTTACATGTCCCAGTAGTAAAAACTCCCAAAGTCATTTTTCATTACTTCAACGCCAACCGCTCTCATAGCTTAATGATGGGAATTTCTTATCACACTTTTAAGCTGTCATTCCTGATTCGGACGGGGTCGATATGTCATCTTTCATATCATTGGAATGATAATGATAAATCCTCTTTACTGGTAAAGTTGGATTTAACATTACTATTTTAGAAATGCCATTTTTAGAAAGTGGGAATTTCTGTGCCCTTACAGCTCTGTGTGTCTGCAGCCTGTCTCCAGTACACGTCTAGGATGGGTGACCGATACATTTTGTGCATTCCCTCTAGAGAGTCATAAACACAGGAAGATTAGGCATGACAGAGCACTGATCTGCATTCTGATTGCTCTTCCTGGGCAGGGAGGGCGGGAGGGGCTGACACTTACACCTAAATAGGTAGTACCTGTCCCCACACAAAGGACTGATTAACATCTACTGACAGTCTGGAGCCAGGGTTAGGAAGAAAGGACCTCTGTGCACTTCAAAGACTCTTTGAAGTTCCCCCCATTTCAGGAGCACAACTGGGCATACGTACTATGTCTCTGACCCACTAGATCAGACACTTCTGGACCTACAAATGGATTCTTTCATAAGAACTGCTGTGCTGCGCCAAGGACAGTTACTCTGCTGGACTGCTGAGCAGGAAGGACTGCTCTTCTGCTGTGCTGGCCTCTGCTCTCTGACCCTGGTGCGGGATAACTGGACTCTGCTTTACAACTGAAGTGATCCCGAAGGTCGTGTCAGCTAGTTTCCCTTTTGCTTGAACTCAGGGATATCAAAGTCTTTTCCCCTGCTCATATGCCTGTTTCACTGGAAGTGGTCCCAGATACTTGCAGCAGGGAAACCAGTGCATCTCCAGTCTGCTTGGAGCAGAGCGGTGCATTTGACCCTGTTGCAGGAGCAGAACTGACGCATCGCTCCCGGCACCAATGCACCACCTTAAGAGCCTGATACACAGAACCGCGCATTGCTGTTATAGCAACTGAGAGAGATTGACGCATCCCCTCCACTGCATGGAGAAACTGAGCGCATCTCACTTTGGAACCAACACATTGTGGCTTGGCACTTCGTCTTCTGAACCACTGCATCGCCACTACTGTGTGAAGAAAATCGTTGCATCACCTCGGCTGTGGGCCCAGCACTGACGCATTGTTCAATGCATCCTTTATCAGCTCCCCTCATCTCACTGTTGTGACCAAAGTCAAGGTACTCTGTTCACTGAGCCTGTAGGTCTCTTGTCCCCGACCTGGGCTCCATCACAGTCAGCCTAAACTGTTGACTTTTCCCCAGTCCAGTGCGACCAGATACCCCCACTGGTGCTTGTTGCTTTCAAGAGCTAGAACTCTTATTATGCTTTAAAACATTATAACTTGACTTCTACTCCTTGGATTTTTGTCGTTTTGGTCTTGAATTATTTAGAAAATCATAATCTATTTGTCTAACCTGGCGTGGAGTCTTTCTGTGGTGTTTTCATTGTGTTACTGTATGTGTGTGTTGCACAAAAACTTCACACATTGCCTCTTTAGATAAGCCTGACTGCTTTCTGTCAAGCTACCAGAGGGTGAGAGCGGGTTATGTTTTAGTGCGTATCTGACTTACCCTGATTGGAATGGTGGTCCCTACCTAGACTAGGTCTGTACCGCTGCCAACTAGGGACCCCATTTCTAACATTGGTGATCAGCTGTGAGGATAGGACTTGTGTTTGTGCAATACCATATAGTAACTCATTGTTAACTACAACTCTATACTGAGACCAATTCGAACCCTTTTCAATTCTCCCTGATTGTCTTTTTAGGAACTTCTTGCTAAACCATGTCTCAGTCTGGAAAACCTGTACCTAAAGTCATTGATTTTTAGCTGGCCCAGTTAGAGCTTACACTGTGGTCCACCTGTGGCAGGAGTAAGGTGTAGCCCCTCTAGGCCAACATATAAACTATCATGGCCTGGAAGCCCCCCAAAATCCAGACAGGGGTCAGAGCATTCTTGGGTCTCACTGGGTACTACCAGAGGTTTGTCAAGGGATATGACACCATTATTGCCCCCTTGACAGAGCTGACTTCTAAGAAGCTTCCCGGAATTGTGATTTGGACAGAGGCATGCCAAAATGCATTTGACTCCCTTAAGCAGGCTATGTGCTCAAGGGGCTCAAGGCCCCTGACTTCTCCAAGGAGTTTATCATTCAGACAGGTGCCTGTAACCTTCATCTCCAGTAGGTTAGTCCGCAGGGATCAAAGGTGAAGTGCTATAGAAGGAGCAGCTTTGCTGTGGTCTGTGCACTGAAGAAGTTAAAACCATACCTGTTTAGGTCTCACTTCCTGATTCAAACTGACCACAGGACCCTCAGGTGGTTCATACAAATGAGGGTTGAGAATCCATAATTGTTGAGGTGGTCCATTTACCTACAGGGAATGTACTTCAGGTTGGAACACAGACCAGGGGTAGACCATGCCAATACTGATGGTCTATCCAGGTTTTTCTGCCTAAGTGATGAGAACTCACTAGAGCTCAGGTAGCTCTCCCCACTTTTAGCTTGGGTGGACACGTGTTAGACCTGTCAGCCTTAGGGTGGTCTTCCCCCAAACATTTTACCTCCTTGCAGAGGGTCAGCACAAGTTATCTGTTAGTGTGTATCTGACTCACCCTCACTAGAGTGGTGGTCTTTACTTGGACTGGATGCACACCTCTGCCAACTAGAGACACCATTTCTAAACCTCACCATTCCTCTTGTTATCCACTACAATCAGTACAATCAGGGACAGCCATGCTGAGGATTCACGGGATTTCATATTATCATGCAGGTACATGTTAAACAACAAACAACATATCATTCTTATGCCCATTAACAACAAAGGCAAAGTGTTGGAGGTTGACCTGGTTTGTTGTGGGTACCTAAGGTACTTGCACCTTATACCAGGTCCAGTTATCCCTTATTAGTGAAATGTAGGCAGTGTTCTAGCAGCTTAGGCTGTCTAGAGGTAACTGTAACAGAGCAGCTTGGGCTGAAATAGGAGACATTCAAAGCTCCTGCAATACCACTATAGTTACACAGTACGTATACACAATAAAAGACAATACTCAGTGTTACCAAAAATAAAGGTACTTTATTTTAGTGACACAAGACCAAAAATATCTTAGAGGCAATTCTCCTTCTGGAGGTAAGTATTATACACAATATATACACTAGAGACCAACATCAGGTAAGTAATTAGTCATTTAATACTGCAAACAGTAGAAAGTACAATAGAATGCAAAAGGCCTAGGGGCAACACAAATAATATACTGAGAAGGGTGGAGTGCAATCACAAATTCCCCCTAGGCAAGTGTAGTGTGTAGAGGGGCGCTGGGAGTGTAAGAGAACACCAAAGGTAAGTAAAATATCCCACCCCCAGAGGCCAGGAAAGTAGAAGTAAAGTACTGCAGGTTTCCTCAGAACACACTACAAGTCGTGATAAGAGTTATTGCAAGAACCAAGCAAGACTGCAATCAACAAATGGTGGATTCCTGGACCTGAAGACCTGTGAAGAGAGGAGACCAAGTCCAGAAGTCACAGAAGATTCCAGGAAGGACAGGAGCCCCTGCCAACCTAGAAGATGGTGCAAAAGAGGATTCTCCGGTTAGAAGAAGTCTGCAGAAGAGGACCAAAGAAGATGGCTGCGGGTTCCTGCATTGTGCAGGAGATGTCCCAAATCGATATGTTGGATGCAATCTGTTTGCGTCACTGGATTCGTCCAACAGGCTTAGTTCAAGCAAGGTCGCTGTTTCCATCAAAATGGCGCTGCCTGGACCCAGGAGGGACCTGGGGGCCTCAACTCGGACTGAGGAGCCAGAGGGTGCTCCCAACAATGGAGAGAGCCCACAGAGGACCAGGCAGCACCCACGGGAGTCCCAGGACACGGGGACAAAGAAGGTGCAAAGTGTGGTTGGTGTAGCACAACAAAAAAAGGTCCCACGCCGCTGGAGAACAACTCAGCGAATTGTGCATCGCAGGATAGAGTGCTGGGGACGTGGGCTACACTGTGCATGACGGATTCTTGAAAGAAGTGCACCGAAGTCCAAGGAGCTGGAGATGACACAGTGCACAGGGGTACTGTTGCAAACCGGGAAGGTAAGCTCTTACCTCCACCAAACTTGGACAGCTGGACCTTAGGACAGTCTGGGTTGTGTTGGTCCACCACATGTGTTCCAGGGAGCATGCTCGTCATCAGGAGAGGAGTCCCAGAGAACCAGTTGTCATCAAAGAAGGTGCTTGCAGAAGCAGGGAAGTGACTCCGTCACTCCACGGGAGATTCCTTCGGTTCTTCTGGTGCAGGGTGAAGACAGGGAGTCCTCTGAGTGTGCACACCTTGGAAACTGTTGCAAATGCTGGCTGGAGCTGAAGTTGCAGGTCCCAGGAGTCGTCGTGGATACTTTGTTGCAGTTACAGCAGTTCCTGGAGCAATCTGCTGTTGATCTGACGGTCAGAAGCTGAAGCAGAGGACGCAGAGGATTCCTGGAGGATTCTTGCAAGCTGAATCTGAAGAGGCACCCACAGGAGAGACCCTAAATAGCCCTGAGAGGGGAATTGGTTAACTACTCAGGTATGCACCTATCAGGAGGGGTCTCTGATGTCACCTGCTGGCACTGGTCACTCAGAACTCTCCAGAGTGTCCCCACACCTTGGAATCCAAGATGGCTAACACCAGGGACCCACTGGAGGAGCTCTGGGCACCACCCTGGGGGTGGTGATGGGACAGGGGAGTGGTCACTCCCCTTTCCTTTGTCTGAGCTGCTCAGGCCCCAGGAGGGCAGAAACCTGTCTGTGGGGTGGCAGCTGGGGCTGCAGTGGAAACCTCAAAGAGCTGGTTTTCAGTACTGGGGGTCCATTATGGAGCCTCCAGGATGCATGGGATTGCCCCCCCCATACCAGATTTAGAATGGGGGGGACAATGCCATGATCTTAGGCACCTCACATGGCCATATTCGGAGTTACCATTCTGACGCTACATATATGTATTAACATATATGTAGTGCACGTGTGTAATGGTATCCCCGCACTCACGAAGTCCGGGGAATTAGTCCTGGACAGTGTGGGGGCACATTTGCTAGTGCAATGGTGCCCTCACATTTACTATCCTTGCACCTAGCCTTCAGTAAATGAAGGTTAAACATATAGGTGACTTGTAAGTTATTTACGTGCACTGAAAATGGCTGTGAAATAGTGTGTGCACTATTTCACTCAGGCTGCAGTGGCAGTCCTAAAGAAAGGTTTGTCTGCAGCCCATAAGGATCTCCTGGAACCCCAATGCCCTGGGTGCCTAGGTACCATATACTAGGGACTTATAAGGGCGGGCCCAGTGTGCCAATCAGAATTGGAATATGGAGTCACTAAACTATAGTGACAAATTTGGTAAGTAGAGAGAGCATAAGCACTGGAGTTCTGGTTAGCAGAACTTCAATAACACAGTTAAGCATACTGACAGCACTTACAAAGGTCCCAAACTATGAGCACTGGGGTCCTGGCTAGCAGGATCCCAGTGAAACAGGCAAAACACACTGACAAATAGGGTTTTAACTAAAAGCAATGGGTTCCTGGCTAGCAGGATCCCAGTGAGACTGTAAAAACACACTGACAAACACTCATAAACAGGCAAAAAATGGGGGAAACCATACTAGAGAGAGGCTGCTTTCTCACAGCAAGTTACAATTAGGTGCTGCACAGACGGGGTTCACAGATGAGGTAAAAGGTTCTCCATGGGTCAGCATTGTGGCTCAGGAGTTTTCAGAGAAGAGTAGAGCTTACAAGTGCCCCTGCATAGCAGGGCCTTCGCCATGTTCTATCACCCATGCAGGGAAACCCATGAAGGTATTGATTAGTCTACCCTGGCTTGTGGCTAGAGGAGGGTGGGGTTGGACTTGGCCCTTTCTGCAGAGTCATTCCCAGACTCCTCCTACGTTTTGCTGAATTTGTTTTTGTTGGCCTTTCAGCTCTGTGCACTTTGCCACTGCTAACCTGTTCTAAAGTGCTCTTGCTTTCTTCTCTAAACGTGGTAACATTGGCTTATATTTAATTTACTTGTAAGTCCCTAGTAAAGTAGCTCTACTTGTATGCAGATTCTGTAAATGAAATGCTACAGGTGGGCGTTCAGCACTGTTTGTGCCAGCACTTCAAACATGTCTCAGGCCGGCCATTGCAGCCTGTGCATGTGCCATGTCTACCTGACAAAGTAAACCCTTTGCCAGGCTGAAACCTTTTTTAATATATATACATCACCCCTAGGGTGGACCCTGGGCAGCCCAGAGATCAGGGTGCAATGTGTTTAGAAAGTAGAACATGTTCTTTTAAGTTTTACATGTCTTGTAGTGAAAAGTAATTTTTCAATGCTGGAAGGCGTACTTCTTCCACAGGATCATTAGTGTTACCTTGTTAATGTTTATAAGTGTAGTTTCCGAATTGGATCAGGTTATGAGTACATGTTTGGTGTCTCTGGAATTGTCATTTAAAATCCTAGCTCGTTGTGAAATTGGATTTTAAATAAAAAATGTGAAAATGCCACTTTTAGAAAGTTGACATTTTCCTGCCTCAGCCATTTAGCGCCTGCATTCTGTATCTGAGTCCCATGACTAGGAGTAGTTGACAGTTGGGCTTTGTGCATTGCTCCTAGACGGCCACACACAATGGCGAGCGTAGGTGTAATTTGATGGGCCATCACTAGCATGATCGGAGGGAGGAGCTGGACCTAGCCCCATTTACAGTTGAATAGGATGTGTCCTGTCTCCTCACAAAGTGATGCATACCCCCCAGCAGTTAGTCTGGAGCCAGAGTGAAGAAGGCAGGGCATCTGTGTACTTTAAAGGCATGCCTCTAGAAGCGTCTCCCCACTTTAAAGGCACAGCTGGGTATAAATACTGGACCTCAGACAACAACTCTTCACTACGTCTTTAAACCTGTGGAGGAAGAAGGACTTCTGTGGTGTTGAAAGGACTGCCACTCTGCTGGACTGCTGCTCTGAAGAGACTGCTTGCTGCCATCTTGCCTGGGTGAAAAGAGAACTGGACATGCAACCTCACCCTTGAACCCAGATGCTGGGGTCCAGAGAACAGCAGAGAAGGCCTTCTTTGGTCCACTCTTCATTAAAGACAGGGGTTAGTACCAAGGGGGGAGCACCTTTATGCCCAGAACTTGCCCTCAAGGGATGCAGTGTATATCAGTCATTGGGTTATCAGGCCCCCTCATGCCTGATGGCTTTCTGCAAAGTGTGGCATCTAGCAATCCCAGAATGCAATATTCTGCCCACTCCCAAGATGGCAGACCCCGCTCTCAGTGTGGGGACCTTATCAGCCCACCCAATGGAAAAACTGGATTCCAACAGTGTGGCAAACAGGTTGTCCCTGATGCCATCTTGTCTACCAGAACAGCAGAGCAGACCCTCTAATGTGTCCACCATTTGCCCTTCAAAAGCAGATTTTCCAGTGAAGCTCGTCTTTTGGCCTTACACCTCTATTGGGTGTCCTGCCAGGGAGAGGCAACACCTCTTCCAATGGCAGGCCCTTTGTGAGACCTCGTCACAGAAGGTTGTCTTGTTGCTAGAAACTATAAATGGTCATGTAAAAATTTGGGTAACAGAAAGGCAACTTTCTAAAGTTGCCATTTACTTGAAAGTTACATTGAATTTGACTTGATGATCATGTCAGGTATAATGCAATGATTCTTTTGATATCTCAAAGTACCAGCTTTATTAGTCTCATTCAGAAGTTACCACAGGTGAGTGGTCAGGGGGTACCCCATACTTGCCAGTGAGGCTACTAGTCTTTCTACAGTTAAAAAATATCAATTTGGAGTTTATACTGTAAGAACATGTGAACCACATTTTCCACTTTTTATTACATAGCGTGCTGCTTTAGGGCTTGTTAGACCTGCTTTAAGGGTGACATATATTAAAAAGGAAGATTAAATGGCAATGTTGAGGTAGCAGTTCGAAAACTGCTATGCCAGCCAACAATGGCAGGCTAGGAGTCATGCTTTGCTTTGCCACACTCGTGGTGGCACATCAAGTGCTGCAGATCTCGAGGCACACTTTAATGTGCAAGTCCTGGATACTGTCAGGGAGACCAGATCCTCGGGCCTGCGCACGTTACCAACACGTCCACCACTAGACAGCTCCAAAGCCCCGATAGATATATCACAGAGCCTGACAGAGTCCCAGTGGGGGAAAAGGGGATTGGGTAGGGAACAGCTGGGAAGGAGACCTGTAGGAAGCAAGAGGGTAAACAACACAATGTCAAGATATAATCACATTTACTTTCAATAGACTACGGTTCTAAGAGTTCTTATACTGTAATCATGGATAACCTAAGAAATGACTATAACTAGACCTCAAGAAATCTAGGTACCTGGAAAAATCAAGAAGGGGTTAATGCAATGTTTCATATGACCTTTTCAGGAAATATCACATACTGTCTAGAATACAAGAACCTTCATCAATAATGTTTCAGAATAAACATTGCATTTTTACATGAGGATAAAGGCTATCTGAACATTCCCTGGAAACAACAGGAACTGAATTAGGAACTTAAGATGCACAAAGAATGTCGCACTTTGAATTAAGCATTTCAAAGCAAATCCAAAAGCTCAGGATAAATGTGTGCACCTCAACAAACACGGCAAACCAACGTTTTCAATGTCATGAAATGATTGCGCACACTGCCGATCTAAAAGCCAAGCATTTTATGCCAGGGTTGAATCGCTCACACTGTTGCCGATTCAAACAAGAATATGCAAATGCCATGAAATGATTGAGCACACTGTTGCCGATCTGAATGCCAAGGGTTACATGTTAGAAATGAATCGTGCACTCTGCTGATTCGAACAAGAATATGTAAATGCCATGAAATGATCGTGCACACTGTTGCCGATCTGAATGCCAAGGTTTACAAGTTAGAAATGAATCGCGCACTCTGCTGATTCGAACAAGAATATGCAAATGCCATGAAATCACACTCACGCACACAGAGTTTTTCACAACTAGGCCCAAAACTTGAATGTCTTTGAGAACACGGGTCGGGGGCCCAGCCCGACCTCCGCCTTACCGCCCTGCTCAAGGATCACCAATATAATGAGGGCAGGCCTGGAATATCAAGGTAGGCCTCTGTAACAGGAGCTCAGGAAGTTGCTGCTGCTCTGCACCGGGACCTCTGAATAGTGAGCACCTGGAGTGGCTCCCTTATATGGAGTCAAGCCCAGCCCCCAAACCACACCCAGTCATGCTGCAGGGAAAGCTTCTAGAAGGTCCTAGAAAGAGACCACACCCAAACACACTCAGTAAGCCTGCAGCAATACCTTGCAAATGAACAATTATTGCAAACATCAATAATAGTGCTTTTCAAGGTTAAACTCTGCAATGCAGAAGGTTAACATGCTGCATATAAATACAATGCATGAATTATGCCCTTGCATAAAGACTGGGTTTTTGCATTTTTGTCGCTCATAGAACACGCACTGTCCTGATGTTGACAGTACTCCCCTCGTAACTTGAAGCGTTTTGCACCACGTTTTCAAGAAGTTGGAGGCAAATTGTGATCCTCGATTGGAGAGAATCATTCTCGGCAGCCCGTGATAACGGACCACTCTATTCAGAAGGATGGTTGCTTGTTCACTGGAGGTGGGCAATTTCTTTCAGGCAATGAAATGTCCATATTTTGTGAGACTATCTACCACCACAAGGATTACTGAGTGCTGTTGAACAACTGGTAGACCTGTAATAAAGTCTAACAAGATGTGTTCCTAAGGGCGAAGTGGAGTTGGGAGCGGATGGAACAAACCTTTTGGTTTTGAATGGCTTGCCTTGGTGCGAGAACAGGCTTCGCAGTTAGTGACCATTGTTCTGACGTCTTTTGTCAGAGTAGGCCACCAAAAGTAGCATTGGATTAATTCAAGAGTTTTAGGATTGCCTGGGTGACCTGCCGTAGGTATAACATGCAACCAATGAAATACTAACTTGCGAAGCTTGGTAGTGGGCACGAACAAATGTGCGTCATGGAAAGGTAGTCCTTGCTTGATTGATCTTTTGGGATCTGCTTGAGCCCATGCCTGCCATTTTTCAATGGAGACGGAATTACGGATATCTTCAAATAAGTCTTCGGTCCTTATGATGCAGAGGACCTTGTCTGGAGCGATGATAGCTCTGGAAGGCTGGACTGTGGGTAACGTGGTAGACTCTTGGAGGGACAAGGCATTTGCTTTGCGATTGTATTTACCAGGACGAAAAGTTACCACAAAATCGAACTCAGCAAAAAACAGCATCCAGCGTAATTGCCAAGGAGTTAAAAGTCTAGCTGAACTCATGAACTGGAGATTGCGATGATCGGTGTATACTGTGATAGTGTACTTGGCCCCTAACAAATGATGTCTCCACTCTTTAAAGGCATCATGGATCGCCAGAAGCTCTTTCTCAGCAATGACATAGTTCAGTTCGGCTTCGTTCAGTTTTCAAGACATGTAAGCTACAGGATGAAGTTGACCAGTGTCTTTACTTCGTTGTGACAAGACAGCACCAATTGCCACATCTGAGGCATCTGCTTCAACTATGAATGGACGATCCACATCAGGGTGATTCAAGACTGGGGCAGTGGAAAAAGCTTCTTTCAAAGTTGAAAAGGCTCTGTCAGCTTCTGGAGACCACTCAAATTTTTCTTTTTTTCTCAATAACTTGGTGATTGGCGCCACTGTCTGAGAGAAATGGTTTATAAACCTGCAATAAAAGTTTGCAAAACCCAGGAAGCACTGTACATCTCGAACAGTCTTTGGAGTGGGCCAATCGGATACTGCTTGTACTTTGTTTTCTGCCATGACCATACCTTGAGGGGTAAGAATAACCCCTAAAAACTCAACTGTGGTAACATGAAATTCACACTTGGTTAGTTTGCAATATAGATGATGCTTTTGAAGAGCTGTGAGAATCTTCTTGACATGTTGTACATGTTCGGCTTCATTGTCAGAGTAGATTAAAATATCATCAATACAGACTATTGCAAATATGTCTAGATACTCTCTAAGAATGTCATTCAGGAAAAATGTAAATGCTGCTGGTGCATTGCACAGTCCAAAGGGCATGACGGTGTATTCAAAGAGACCATGGGGGTCATTACAACCCTGGCGGTCTGTGTTAAAGGGACGGTAAAACCGCCAACAGGCCGGTGGTTAAAAAAAATGGAATCACAACCATGGCCGAAACTGCCACCATAGACATCCACTTTAACACTCAGACCGCCACGGCGGGACAAACAAACACCGCAGCGGTAACCGCCAACAGACAGGCAGAAGACAAGGTTCCGCCCACTGTATTACAACAGTCCAATCCGCCACCTTTTCCGGGGCGGTTTCACCGCGAACAAAAACACGGCAAAAACAGGACTTGGAAGGAAATACGCTCACCTCTACACACCCCACGAGGAACCAGGACGCCATGGAACCCGAGCTCCAGATGCTCCCAGCCTTTATCTTCCTGCTCCTCTACCAGGAACAACAAAGATGGCGGCAAAGACCACAGTGAGTACTGCACCTACGACACAGGGGAGGGAAAAAAGAGTGACACACACATGCAACACACAACACTCCCACCCCCACCCTCACCCACTACAACACACACACAAGTACATGTTTATACATTACATTAACAACCCCCAACCCCCCCTGGAAGAATGCAAGGACAAAAGGAAATGAGTCGAACGTTTGTAATTTATTCAAATACAGTAATCAAAAATATATATATATTTACACTATAAACAAATAGACACACCAAGAATACACGTCCAAGGTATTCCACCATCATAGTCCGTGGACCACCGGGCCCAAAATGCATGGGCGAGGCCCACACTCAATACCTGATCAAAATGGAGATAACACTGCTGGGGCATCAGATAGAAATACAACAGGCACCTCAGGGGGAAGGAAAGGGGGGGCACCTCAGCCGGATGAGTGCACAACGCCAGATACACGAGGGGGCTACATGCCCGCCGCTGTATCCTGGGGAGTGCAAAGCCACAGATCACATGTCTTTCCAGTGGGTGGGTTGCCCACTGCTGCATCCTCGGGAGTGCAAAGCCACAGTCTCACAAGTCTTTCCAGTTGGTGGTGTTGTTGGGGTGGTGGGTTAGCCTGGGTTCCCTGTAGTGGTGGACACACTGCTGCTTGACGTGTCCTGGGGACAGAGGTATGGGTCCCGCTGGGTGGGTGCTGTGATGGTGTTTCCAGAGGGAGGAACCTCTGTAGTGGCCTGTGCCAGTGTGAGGGGAACCGACTGTCCCGAGGTCCCAGATGGGCCGGGCCGGTCATCTAGATCCAGTTGGACAGAGCTGCTGTCATCACTGTGGGCCTCTTCTGTGGGTGGAGTGGGCATGTCTGGACTGTCCTGTCCGGTGATGTTGGGTGGGGGTCCTGCAGGGGTGTATAGGCATGATTATTGCATCTGTATGTGCCATGGTGTGCAATGGGTGGGTGACCCTGTACCCCAGTGCTTCCATTCTTGTGTGGGACCTTCTGTGATAATGGTTTAGGGGGGTGTACGGGTATATGCAGTGGACATGCTTTGGTGATGGGTGTCCATGCTTTGGTGTTGCATGCAGGGCTTGGGTTTGGGATGTGTGGTTTGTGATAGTGGGACATGTGTGAGGAGTTCGAGTGACGGGGTGAGGGTGGGGGAGGTGATAGCATGCAGGTAGGGTGGGAGATATGGTAGTTTAAGGTTTGACTTACCAGAGTCCATTCCTCCAGCTACTCCTGCCAGGCCCTCAGGATGCAGTATAACCAAGACCTGCACCTCCAATGTTGTAAGTTCTGGGGGAGGAGGTGGGGGTCCGCCGCCAGTCCTCTGAACTACAATCTGGTGTCTTGAGACCACGGAATGCACCTTCCCCCGTAGGTCGTTCCACCTCTTCCTGATGTCATCCCTAGTCCTTGGGTGCTGTCCCACTGCGTTGACCCTTTATTAGAATTCTTCGCCATAGCTCCATCTTCCTAGCTATGGTGGTGTGCTGCACCTGTGATCCGAATAGCTGTGGCTCTACCCGGATGATTTCCTCCACCATGACCCTGAGCTTATCCTCAGAAAACCTGGGGTGTCTTTGCGGTGCCATGGGGTGGTGTGGGTGATGTGTTGGGTGGTGTGTGTTGTGATGTGTGGGGTGATATTTAGAGGTGTGTTGTGTGAGGTGCGTGGATGTTGTGTGAGAGATGGTGTTGAGTGCCTGTGGATGCTAGTGTTGTTTCTGGTGGTGTCTCTCTCTGGCCGTCTGTTGCAATTGTTGTCATAGGGGTTTATGGGTGATGTGGGTGGTTTTTTATATTGTATTGGGTGTGTGGGAGTGGTGTGTGTATGTGTATCAGGTGTGTGTATTACGATTTGTCCAATGTGGATGTGTTTTGTAAATGTGTGTGCATTTTGAGCGCGGCAGTGTGCACCGCCAATGGAATACCGCGGTTGAAAGACCGCTGTGTGGATTAGTGGGTCGTGATAGTGTGGGAGTATTCCTGTTGGCGTGACGGTGGAGGTTTTGTTATCTCCAGTTTATCACTGACCTGTGGTGTGGCGGACTTGTGTGGGTGTCTAGATTTTGGCAGATTCCGAGCTGTGGGTCATATTGGCTGTGGTGGACTTCTGCACCCGCAGCGGTGTGTTGGCGGTCTTCTGCACGGCGGTAAGCGGCTTTTACCGCCAATGTTGTAATGATCCCCCATATCTTGTCTTGAACGCAGTTTTCCATTCGTCACCTTCTCTCATTCTGACTAAATGGGAAGCACCTTGTAAATCGCGCTTAGTGTAGATTTTTGCTTTTTTCACTTGATCCAATAAAACAGGAATCAGAGGCAAGGGGTATTTGTTCCTGACTGTGATCTTGTTCAAACCCCTATAGTCAATAGAGGTTCGAAGATCCCCATTAGCCTTGGGGACAAAAAACAAAGGAGAGGCTGCAGGAGACTTGGAAGGGTGGATGAAGCCATTCTCTAAAAATTGATCTAGGTACTTTCGTAAGTGTTGATTTTCATGTTCTGACAAGGCGTACACATGACAACTAGGGAGTATCGCACCAGGAGTTCGATCAATTTGACAGTCATAAGGTCTTTGAGGAGGCAAGGTTTCTGCTTCTCTTTCATCTAACACATCTTCATAGGATGAATACTGCCAGGGCAACTTTACTTCTTTCTCCGCCGCAGTGGCTACGTGAGAGTTGCAATGTTTGGTGACTCAAGACGTCTGGAGACATTTCTCTTTACATAAGGTAGAAGAGAACACGACTTTCCGTTCTGCCCAGTTAATCTCAGGATTGTGATGAGTTAACCATGGTAAGCCAAGGATAATTCCATACTGAGGAGCATAGATAACATCAAGGATGAGCTTCTCTTCATGTTTGGTTATTTGATCTCCTCCATCACAGATCACCGACAAGGGGACAGTCTGAAGAGTTACTGGGCCTCCAGTCAAGAGTTTTCCCTCTACTGCTTGTATTATCTCTGGTGTATTCTTCTTAGTGCATGGGATCCCCCATTCGGGAACCAATTGGGCATCAACAAAGTTCCCGGTAGCCCCAGAATCTACGAGGGCATTCTTGAAATAGTTATTTTTCTTTACTTGAACTTTAACCCCTTCGCTGCCAGGCCTTTTCCCCCTCCTGTGCCAGGCCTTTTTTTGCCTATTTGGGGCAGTTCGCGCTTAGGCCCTCATAACTTTTTGTCCACATAAGCTAACCAAGCCAAATTTGCGTCCTTTTTTTCCAACATTCTAGGGATTCTAGAGGTACCCAGACTTTGTGGGTTCCCCTGAAGGAGGCCAAGAAATTGGCCAAAATACAGGGAAAATTTCATTTTTTTAAAAAAAATTGGAAAAAGTGGCTGCAGAAGAAGGCTTGTGGTTTTTCCCCTGAAAATGGATTTTGGCATTTTACTGGGACATACCCCATTTTTGCAATTTTTGTGCTTTCAGCCTCCTTCCAGTCAGTGACAGAAATGGGCATGAAACCAATGCTGGATCCCAGAAACCTAAACATTTCTGAAAAGTAGATTCTGAATTCAGCAAGGGGTCATTTGTGTAGATCCTACAAGGGTTTCCTACAGAAAATAACAACTGAAAAAGAAAAATATTGAAATTGAGGTGAAAAAAACATAAATGTTTCTCTACGTTTTACTCTGTAACTTTTCCCTGCAATGTCAGATTATCGAAAGCAATATACCATTACGTCTGCTGGACTTCTCTGGTTGCGGGGATATATAGGGCTTCTAGGTTCATCAAGAACCCAAGGAACCCAGAGCCAATAAATGAGCTGCACCCTGCAGTGCGTTTTCATTCTATACCGGGTATACAGCAATTCATTTGCTGAAATATAAAGAGTAAAAAATTGCTATCAAGAAAACCTTTGTATTTCCAAAAAGGGCACAAGATAAGGTGTTGAGGAGCAGTGGTTATTTGCACATCTCTGAATTCCGGGGTGACCATACTAGCATGTGAATTACAGGGCATTTCTCAAATAGATGTCTTTTTTACACACTCTCCTATATTTGGAAGGAAAAAATGTAGAGAAAGACAAGGGGCAATAACACTTGTTTTGATAATCTATGTTCCCCCAAGTCTCCCGATAAAAATGATACCTCACTTGTGTGGGTAGGCCTAGCGCCCGCGACAGGAAACGCCCCAAAGCGCAACATGGACACATCCAAATTTTTGGAAGAAAACAGAGGTGTTTTTTGCGAAGTGCCTACCTGTAGATTTTGGCCTCTAGCTCAGCCGGCACCTAGGGAAACCTACCAAACCTGTGCATTTCTGAAAACTAGAGACCTAGGGGAATCCAAGATGGGGTGACTTGCGGGGCTCGGACCAGGTTCTGTTACCCAGAATCCTTTGCAAACCTCAAAATTTGGCTAAATAACACATGTTCCTCACATTTCTGTGGCAGAAAGTTCTGGAATCTGAGAGGAGCCACAAATTTCCTTCTACCCAGCGTTCCCCCAAGTCTCCCGATAAAAATGATACCTCACTTGTGTGGGTAGGCCTAGCGCCCGCGACAGGAAACGCCCCAAAGCGCAACGTGGACACATCCAAATTTTTGGAAGAAAACAGAGGTGTTTTTTGCGAAGTGCCTATCTGTGGAGTTTGGCCTGTAGCTCAGCCGGCACCTAGGGAAACCTACCAAACCTGTGCATTTCTGAAAACTAGAGACCTAGGGGAATCCAAGATGGAGTGACTTGCGGGGCTCGGACCAGGTTCTGTTACCCAGAATCCTTTGCAAACCTCAAAATTTGGCTAAAGAAACACACGTTCCTCACATTTCTGTGGCAGAAAGTTCTGGAATCTGAGAGGAGCCACAAATTTCCTTCTACCCAGCGTTCCCCCAAGTCTCCCGATAAAAATGATACCTCACTTGTGTGGGTAGGCCTAGCGCCCGCGACAGGAAACACCCCAAAGCGCAATGTGGGCACATCCAAATTTTGGGAAGAAAACAGAGGTGTTTTTTGCGAAGTGCCTACCTGTGGAGTTTGGCCTGTAGCTCAGCCGGCCTGGGGGGGGGGGGGGGGGCAGAAATGGCCTAAAATAAATTTGTCCCCCTAACACCCACCCCCCTCCCCGGGAGCGACCCTTGCCTACGGGGTCGCTCCCCCTGCGTGACATTGGCGCCAAAAAACAAATCCCAGGTGCCTAGTTGTTTCTGCCCCCTTGGGGGCAGATTGACCTAAAATCGGCCAATCTGCCCCCTAGGGGGGCAGAAATGGCCTAAATACAATTTGCACCCCAGGGGAGCGACCCTTGCCTGATGGGTCGCTCCCCATCTCTAAAAAAACAAACAAACAAAAAAAAAACCACAAAAAAAATTCCCCTGGCGCCTAGAGGTTTCTGCCCCCAAGGGGGGCAGAAATGGCCTGAAATAAATTTGCCCCCCTAACACCCACCCCCCCCCGGGAGCGACCCTTGCCTACGGGGTCGCTCCCCCTGGGTGACATTGGCGCCAAAAAACAAATCCCCGGTGCCTAGTGGTTTCTGCCCCCTTGGGGGCAGATTGACCTAAAGTCTGCCAATCTGCCCCCAGGGGGGCAGAAATGGCCTAAATACAATTTGCCCCCCAGGGGAGCGACCCTTGCAAGCAATCCGGCTTTTGAAATCCATTTTCGAGACTTCAAAGGGAAGGAAATACTTTTCCTTCCCTTTGAAGCCCCTCCGGGCCTCCCCAGTGATTGAAAGAGAAATGCTTTTGCATTTCTCTTTCAATCACGCTGGAAGCAGAGCTTCCAGCGCGATGGGGGAGGCCACTGTGACAAATCAGCGCGCGCTCGCGTGCTGACGTCACAGGGGAGATGGGGGGGTCGGGGGTGGAAGGGGAAGGTCTTCCCCTTCCATCCCCGCCTTGGGGGGGGGGATGCACGGGGGGCGCGCTAGCGCGCCCCCATGTTCCCCTGTGCCATGGAAGAGATGATCTCGTCCAAGGCACAGGGGAGAGATCATCTCATCCAAGGCACAGAACAGGTTAATACCCAGCTTGAGATGCCTAGAATTGGAAGGGTCCACGGTGACACCCAAGAGCAACCCTTCTTTACATCTTGGGTGAACTAGTTTTCCGGCTCGACTTGTTCATTGGCTGCAATTTTCTGAACAGTACCTCGTTTGCTCTTTGGTTTGATTGGACAATCTTTGGCGAAGTGAACCTTGCGCCCGCAATAAAGACATTGGCCCTCATTCTGACCTTGGCGGGCGGCGGAGGCCGCCCGCCAAAGTCCCGCCGTCAGGTTACCGTTCCGCGGTTGAAAGACCGCGGCGGTAATTCTGACTTTCCCGCTGGGCTGGCGGGCGGTCGCCTTCAGACCGCCAGCCAGCCCAGCGGGAAAGAGGCTTCCACGATGAAGCCGGCTCGGAATCGAGCCGGCGGAGTGGAAGCTGTGCGACGGGTGCAGTTGCACCCGTCGCGTATTTCACTGTCTGCGCAGCAGACAGTGAAATACATGTAGGGGCCCTCTTACGGGGGCCCCTGCAATGCCCATGCCAGTGGCATGGGCACTGCAGGGGCCCCCAGGGGCCCCGCGACCCCCCCTACCGCCATCCGGATCTCGGCGGTCCGACCGCCGGGATCTGGATGGCGGTAGGGGGGGTCGGAATCCCCGCGGCGGTGCAGCAAGCTGCGCCGCCGCGGAGGATTCAATGGGGCCGCGGTACACTGGCGGGACCCCGCCAGTGGTGCCGGTCCGACCGCGGCTTTACCGCCGCGGTCGGAATCCCCATTGGAGCACCGCCGGCCTGTCGGCGGTGCTCCCGCGGTCCTCCGCCCTGGCGGTCAAAGACCGCCAGGGTCAGAATGACCACCATTGTCTGTTCTTTCTACGTAGGTCCTTTTCGTCTTTGGTCAAAGGTCTCCTGATAGTTCCGATTTCCATGGGTTCCGGGGTTCTCTCTTTCTGAGTTCTTGATTCTCTATGATCGTGAACATGCCACGAATATTTCTCAATCTTGTTGAGTGTTCCCCGTCATTCTGCAAGACGATGATCTTATCTCAAAAAAAGGTTTATTAGATCTTGACAATCTGTAGGCTGAGGATCTATCTGGGCAAGAATGTTCTTTAACTCATCCTTGAGTCCTTTGTAGAAAGGCCACTTGCTTTTCTTCAGGCCAGGATGTCTCTGCTACCAACCGATTAAAACTAGCTTAGCAGGAAACTAGATCTTGGTTACCTTGTCGCAAGCCTAATAGTTTGTAGATCTGCCGACAATGTCACTGTTCTTCGTTCAAACACTCGTTCAAACTCATGGACAAAATTTCTCCAATTGTAAAGCAGGGGACTGTCTTTACGCACAAGAGGGATTGCCCAGGTAGCTGTTATTCGATCAAACACTCGTTCAAACTCACGGACAAAATGTCTCCAATTGTAAAGCAGGGGACTGTCTTTACGCACAAGAGGGATTGCCCAGGTGGCTGCGTCCCCAGTCAGGTAAGATAACAAGAAGCCCACCCTGGATTGGGCATCAGGGAAAGTGTTTGGTCGACAGGTAAAATGTAATTCCACTTGAACCAAGAAAGATTGCGCTTTCAGGGGATCACCTGAAAACCGTCTGGAGGAGCCAAGGGGACAGCTGAGGGAACATTGAGGGAAATGTTCATAGGAGGATTACCTCCTGAAGCTTGAGAAGGAAGACCAGGCCAAGCCACACCCAAAGGACTTTGTTCCCAAAGCCAGTTACAAGGTCTATACATCAGTGTCCCAACATCATTATCCACATGGCAACGTCCATGTAATAGCGCCAATGTCTTAATGTGCATTTGTCCGTTTGTCAGTTTGTGTCCCCATGTCAGTGTCCCAGAGCCAATACACCTAGCTCAAACCCTGTGTCAATGTCCAAGGGTCACCATTCCAATGTCAGCGTTGCAAGCCTTCTTCTCTATCTGTTAAAAATGCACTTCTCTTTAGTTAAACACTACTCTGAAGTTCATGATATAATTAAAGAGTTCCATTTAGACTGCTTTTTCATAACAGAGGCATGGCAAAAAATGACTTTGCACTGGAAATATTCCTAGCTTTTTAAGTCTGGCTGGATGGAAAATCAAAATGTAGAGGAGTGCTGTGCTTCTTTAAAGAGTATTTTGAGCCCTCTGATTATCTCTTTCCTCCAGTTGAAGAAGAAGCACTAGTCCTAACTTTTAAAATAGCACCTAAACTCTCCTTCAGATGCCCCATGACTTACTGAAAGTTTTATCAATTCATTTTTCAACTCTGTGACAGCATGTCTTCTTAATACCGGTAAAATTCTTCTGAGTGATTTTAACATTCATTTTGATAAAGAATCACATTAGGACATTGATGATTTTAGCCATTATTGCTCTTCTTTACATCTAGAAAACATTAAGGAGCCACCCACGAAGCTGGTCATACATCTGATGTCATTTTATGTTCCCTGCTGTGGCATCTAGTTTGAAGTAATCCAAGTTGACTTGGACTGATCATGGTCTGATTTTTTTTAAATAGAATATTTCATAAGCCCCCCCACCGCCCAAGCCCTTAACCTGTTTGACATTCAAACTGAACTCTGAAGGCTTGAATAAAGCATTACATCCTTCCTGTACCATCCTCATTGTAGACAGAACCACCCACAACTCTGATACCATAGAGAACTGGAGATCATCCTTGCTGGACAAAGTGATACCAATAAAAGCATTCAAACCTAGATGGCCTAAACTCTCCGCCATCAGGTAGACTGAAGAAATGAAACCACAACAAAACTGCAAAAGAGTCAAAAGATAATGGCAGAAAGGCTATTAACCACAGTTGTAACAAATATAGGGGCACATTACGACCTCAGAGGTAAAAACCGCCTACCGCCGCGGTGATGGCCCCCAAAAGACTGTCGCCGCAGCTACCAGCCATCCGCCCTATTATGACCACACCCAGATTTCCACCAGAATGATGGCAGAAATCCAACTGTGGCCATGCCGGCGGATGGCGGTAAGGTGGCTCTGCTGCCAGCAGCAGCGCCACGCCAGTAGACCGCTGCAGACCTTATCATGACCCATGATATGGCCTGGCGGTGTTCTGCTGGCGGACAGCGCCTCGTCCTGTCTCCTGCCGGAGGACCCCCTGACAACAGGTAAGTCGGGTGCTCCGACAGGGTAGGGGGGTGTTGTGTGTGTGTATGTCTGTACGTGCATGTATGCGGTTGCGTGTTGCGTGTTGTTGTGTGTGCATGTATGGATGTGTGAGTGCATGTTTGTTGTGTTATGTGAGTAAGTGTGTGCTTATATGTATGTCAATGTGTGTTGATGTGTGTGTGAATGGGTGTATGCATGCGTGTATGCATGTTTGAATGAGTGTGTGTATGTGTGTGTGTTCATGTGTGAATGAAGGTGCGTGTATGTATTGCTGGGGGTCTGGAGAGGAAGGGAGAGGTGGGGGGAATCTTGGGTGGGAGAGGGGGGCAGGAAAGTCCCCTATCAGTGACAGGGAAGGAATTCCCTGTCACTGATAGTGCCTACCACCTTGGTTTTCATGGCGGTAAGGTTGCCACGAAAACCATGGCAGTAGGATGGGTCATAATCACGCAGGCGGGCAAGTGGCGGCCGATGGGCTGGAGATTGAAGTCTCCAGCCCGGCGGTCATTACCGCCATGGCGGTCGGTGCGGTACATTGGCGATATGGAGAAAAGTACCGCCAGCCTATTGGCAGAACTTTCCTCCATATTAATGCTGTCCGCTGGGGTCATAATGACCTCCATAATCTGCCCACTTACATTCCCATTACCAAAGTATCAGAATAGTCAAGTCAAAATTATTTTAAAAACTTATTTTGGAAGCTACAACACCCACAAGAGAAGTTTTAAAACATTTTAACAATCTCACTTACCCAGAAGCATCCATCAGACTATAGAGACAGAGTCCATTGGGGTTCCCCTGCCCCCTCCACATCTCTCTGGGAAATTCTTAACCCCATCAATGAATCACAAGCAGCAAAAGATTTCAACAAATTTGTCTCTTGCTTGCTTAAGGGTGTGTAGGAAGTTGGCTCTGTATATACTATTTCAAAGTAAGAAATAGTGTGCACAGAGTCCAAGGGTTCCCCTTAGAGGTAAGATAGTGGCAAAAAGAGATAATTCTAATGCTCTATTTTGTGGTAGTGTGGTCAAGCAGTAGGCTTACCAGAGGGTAGTGTTAAGCATTTGTTGTGCACACACAGGCAGTAAATGAGGAACACAAACTCAAAGACAATTTCAGACCAATAGGTTTTTATATAGAAAAATATATTTTCTTAGTTTATTTTAAGAACCACAGGTTTAAGATTTACAAATAATACTTTAAATAAAAGGTACTTCACTCAGGTATCATAGGAACTTTGAATCAGCAAAATAGCATGTACAATTTTGGCAAAAATGTCAATAAGCTATTTTAAAACTAGACAGTGCAAATTTCAACAGTTCCTGGGGGAGGTAAGTATTTGTTAGTTTTGCAGGTAAGTAAACCACCTACAGGGTTCAAAGTTGGGTCCAAGGTAGCCCACCGTTGGGGGTTCAGGGCAACCCCAAAAATACCACACCAGCAGCTCAGAGCCGGTCAGGTGCAGAGGTCAAAGTGGTGCCCAAAACGCTTAGGCTTCAATGGAGAAGGGGGTGCCCCGGTTCCAGTCTGCCAGCAGGTAAGTACCCGCAATGCAGACCAGGGTGGTTTTGTAGGACACCGGGGGGAACACAAGTCAGCACAGAAAGTACACCTTCAGCGGTACGGGGGCGGCTGGGTGCAGTGTGCAAACAGACGTCGGGTTCGCAATAGGTTCCAATGGGAGACCCAGGGGTCTCTTCAGCGAAGCAGGCAGGCAAGGAGGGGGGCTCCTCGGGGTAGCCACCACCTGGGCAAGTGAGAGGGCCACCTGGGGGTCGCTTCTGCACTGGAGGTCAGATCCTTCAGGTCCTGGGGGCTGCGGGTGCAGTGTCTTTACCAGGAGTCGGGTTCTTGGAAGCAGGCAGTCGCGGTCAGGGGGAGCCTCTGGATTCCCTCTGCAGGCGTCGCTGGGGGGCCTCAGGGGGGTCAACTCTGGCTACTCACAGGGTCATAGTCACAGGGGAGTCCTCCCTGTAGTGTTGTTTCTCCACAGGTCGAGCCGGGGGCATCGGGTGCAGAGTGGAATGTCTCACGCTTCTGGCGGGAAACGTGCAGTCCTTTAAAAGTTGTTTCTTTGTTGCAAGTTGTAGTTTCTTTGGAACAGGGCCGCTGTCCTCTGGAGTTCTTGGTCCTTTTAGATGCAGGGTAGTCCTTTGAGGCTTCAGAGGTCGCTGGACCCTGGGGAACGCGTCGCTGTTGCAGTTTCTCTTGAAGTGGGGAGACTGGCCGGTAGGGCTGGGGCCAAAGCAGTTGGTGTCTCTGTCTTCTCTGCAGGGCTTCAGGTCAGCAGTCCTTCTTCGTCTTAGGTTGCAGGAATCTGTTTTCCTAGGTTCTGGGGGCCCCTAAATACTCAATTTAGGGGTGTGTTTAGGTCTGGGGGGTTAGTAGCCAATGGCTACTAGCCCTGAGGGTGGCTACACCCTCTTTGTGCCTCCTCCCTAAGGGGAGGGGGCACATCCTTAATCCTATTGGGGGAATCCTCCATCTACAAGATGTAGGATTTCTAAAAGTCAGAGTCACCTCAGCTCAGGACACCTTAGGGGTTGCCCTGACTGGCCAGTGACTCCTGCTTGTTTTTCTCATTATCTCCTCCGGCCTTGCCGCCAAAAGTGGGGCCGTGGCCTGAGGGGGAGGGCCTCTCCACTAGCTGGAATGCCCTGTGGCGCTGTAACAAAGAGGGTGAGCCTTTGAGGCTCACCGCCAGGTGTTACAGCTCCTGCAGGGGGAGGTGAGAAGCACCTCCACCCAGTACAGGCTTTGTTCCTGGCCACAGAGTGACAAAGGCACTCTCCCCATGTGACCAGCAACGTGTCTGGTGTGTGGCAGGCTGGCAAAACTAGTTAGCCCACACTGGAAGTCGGGTATGTTTTCGGGGGGCATCTCTAAGATGCCCTCTGGGGTGTATTTCACAATAAAATGTACACTGGCATCAGTGTGCATTTATTGTGCTCAGAAGTTTGATACCAAACTTCCCAGTTTTCAGTGTGCCATTATGGTGCTGTGGAGTTCGTGTATGACAGACTCCCAGACCATATACCCTTATGGCTACCCTGCACTTACAATGTCTAAGGTTTTGCTTAGACACTGTAGGGGCATAGTGCTCATGCACTTATGCCCTCACCTATGGTATAGTGCACCCTGCCTTAGGGCTGTAAGGCCTGCTAGAGGGGTGACTTATCTATGCCATGGGCAGTGTGAGGTTGGCATGGCACCCTGAGGGGAGCGCCATGTCGACTTAGTCATTTTCTCCCCACCAGCACACACAAGCTGGCAAGCAGTGTGTCTGTGCTGAGTGAGGGGTCCCCAGGGTGGCATAAGACATGCTGCAGCCCTTAGAGACCTTCCCTGGCATCAGGGCCCTTGGTACCAGGGGTACCAGTTATAAGGGACTTACCTGGATGCCAGGGTGTGCCAATTGTGGAGACAAAGGTACAGGTTAGGGAAAGAACACTGGTGCTGGGGCCTGGTTAGCAGGCCTCAGCACACTTTCAAATCATAACTTGGCATCAGCAAAGGCAAAAAGTCAGGGGGTAACCATGCCAAGGAGGCATTTCCTTACAGGGTGCTTTTCCAGTACAACAAATATAAGAAAGTCAGCTCTACCATCCTTCCATATCTTAAAACTGCAATTCTGTCTTAGTCTCTGGTATAGTACCAGACGAATAGAAGGCCTCTTGTAAAGAAGCCTTCTATTGACCCTGACATCTTAACTATCTATCATCCAATCTCACCTCTGTCTCTCTTTGCATAAATGACTGAGCTAGAAGTCCATAACCAGCACCCTAGCCATGCGGAATCTTACAAAACTCAGTTGTGTTTTCACAAAGGACAGTTGTTGCCAAAGCCTCAGAAGACTTCAGACATACCCTGGATGGAAATGGAGTGGTGACTGTGATTTCAGTAGATCTATCTGCAGCATTGATACAATCTCCCACTCAATCATATGCCAAATATTTGAGGCAGCCAGAACACTTTGTATAGCCTTGGCATAGTTTACATCCTTTTTACTGGGAAAGACCCAATCCCACCCAAACCCACCCAATCGGTGATGATGGGCTACTATAGATACTCTCCTAAGCCTATCCGAGGGTGTCCCCAAGGGCTCCGTGCTAGGCCCCCACACTCTTTAACATGTGCATGGCTCCTCTGGTTGAGCTCATATAATCATCTGGAGTTTCCAGCCAAACTTATGCTGATGATACAGAGTTGGTCCTCAAGCTATAAAAAAAAAACCTGAAGAAACTGCACTTATTTGTCTCCTCGGCATTGCCAAATGGATAAACACAACTCCCTTGTATTAAATGGCAACAAGACTGAATTAGTGATCTTTGGTACTTATAGCAGCTGGTATCACAATAGGTGGCCATCATAACAGGAGGTGCTTTAGCCCCTCCCTCCCCCATGTAATTAAACGGGTGATCGTCAGTTAAGATTTAACTTTTTCACAACCTATTACAAACCTAAGTTCCCCAGATTTCTGCCATATAGGAGTCTTAATAAATATTACTTTCTTTCATTCCAACAACATCATGGAAGGATCTTATCCAGTTCTTAATTTTCTCAAGGATGGATTATTGTAATTCCCTGTTAGTGGCATTACCAAAACACCTGTTACATGAATCAGATCTTAGAAAAGATCCCAGTTATTCCTGGGCCTCAAGAAGTCTACCCCCATATCCTCCTAGCTCATAACACTTTACTGGCTCCCGTTTAGAAAAGGTGTATGTTCAAGGCCTTATATTTATGCCACAAAATCTACATACAGTACAGAACAAGGCTCATGCATATCCTCTATATTCACCTGATACTGGCCATCTCACTCACTCTGTCGAAATTAATTTTTTTTAACCGGGGCACATTTCCATTTAATTTTTACTGATTGATCACCACAAAAACAAGTGTACATATCTATGTTTCAGGACCTGTGTAATACCGTAGTGCTGTCAGTGACTCATTTTCACAATCCTGTGCTATCACTTACTCTCTGTCCTGGTTTTTAGTTTTGGAAACCTGGTTGCCCTACAATTAGCACAGTTAAAATGTGGTCTTTAACGGCCAGGCGAACTTCAAACACTGAAGCAACAACTTCCCCCTCACCTAGTGCCATAGGTGTGATCCAAATAATACCCCAGATCCTATGTTGTTGCACTTGTATAGCTCAATTCTACATACTACATAATATCAATACAAATCCTACCACTTCTGGTTAAATTGGTGAGAAAGATGGAGACAAAAGTCAGAACAACACCAACGAGTACCTACAAATCTGCTCCCATGTGCTACCATTTGAAAATAAAAGCCACCAAACGCTCTGCGGTCACTGACTACATGAACAGCAGCCCAACAAATCTTTGCCAAAGTGAAAGTCTTCACCGCTCTGCCAGCAAGCTCCACAGCGTACTTCTCACTCAAGAATTCTGCACCCTGCTGTGCCTATTCTTCATCAACAAGATCACCATCATCGATGAAAACCTTGAGCTAACCGGACCCTGCACCTAGAAATGGGGTCTCTAGTTGGCAGAGGTGTACACCCTTGTCCAAATGGGGACCACAATCCTAATCAGCGTAAGTCACAACACAGTCCAAATTATCCTGTGCCCACCCTCTGGTAGATTGGCACTGAGCAGTTAGGCTTAACTTAGAAGGCAATGCATAAAGTATTTGTGCAATAATTCATACAGTAACACAGTGAAAACACCCCTAAAAATACAACACACAGGTTTCAAAAAATATTATTTATCTGAATAAAATAAGGACAAAACAACAAAGATCCAATAAGAACACAAGTTGCCATATCAATTTTAAAAGTTTTAAAAGAACCTCAATCCTTTGAAAACAATAGTTGTTTCTTTGTAACACATAGTACCTGGGATGCATCAAAAATAACAATGCAAGGGGACCCCAGAGGAGTAAAAGTGAGTTAAAATAAGGGATTGCTTTGGATTTTTCTGGATTTTTCTGGTGCGGCATAGACGATGCGTTGTTTCTTTCCACACTACAAGGGACTGCATTGTTTTTCAGACGCTCAGTCTTGGTTCCTCACTGCGATGCAGGGATATTTTGACGCCAGATATGATGCGTTGAACATCCTTAACACGCTGGTAGAAGCAGCAGGCGTTACATCGATTGGGTACGAGGCATCAAATTTTTCATCTCAAGGCAGATGCTGCGCAGAATTTTCCATCAGGAAGTCAGTGCTTTGTCGTTCCGGTTGGTGGTGCGGCGATTTCCCTGACACGATTAAGGCTTTTTGTCCATTTCTGCAGGCATTGTGTTGGCTTTTCAACGCACTAGGATTTTCCTGAAGGAGTGAAGTCTTTGTTGGTCCGGAGACTTCAAAAACAGGAGCCCAGCTCAATCCGTGCCCTTGGAGAGCACTTCAGGAAGAAGGTAGAGTCCTTCCAACAGAGTCAGAGGCCATCAGGGCAACATGGCAACTAGCAGGGCAGCATTCCTTCTCAGCAAAGCAGTCCAGGTGAGTCCTTTGTGCAGCCAGGCAGTTCCTCTGATGGAGTGCAGGTGTGGGTCCAGAAGTGTCTGATTTGGTGGGGTCAGAGACTGTTTATATACCCAAAAATGCCTTTGAAGTAGGGGAAAGTTCAAAGAATGGATTAGAAGTGCACAAGTTCCCCTTTCAGCCCAGTCCTGTCTGCTAGGATCCCTGTGGGGTGTAATCAGTAATTTGTTTGAGGGCAGGGCTCTGGCCTTTGAAATGTAAGAGAGAGCCCCCCAACCCTTCCTGCCGAGGAAGACCCATTCAGTATGCAGATGAATTCAGATGTGATTGCAGTGGTCATTCGGAGTTTGGCGGTCTTTACCAGACACCACCGTGCAAGCGGACACCGAAAGACCGCCAGTGATAGCGGTGTGAAGACTGCCGCATTACGAGTCACCCACACAACACTGCTCAAAATACACCTAAAAAATGACACCGTTGGCCGAAACGACGGCGTGAAGGAGGCTGGTGCTCCACCAGCACTGCCACGCAGAGAACATCCCGCCCGCCAAATAATGATTCACAAATCAGCACTGCGGTCCCAACACACAGCGGGAGAAAAGGGCTACCTCCACCAGTACACTGCACCACATTGGACAATACCATTACCGAACACCTGAGACACATACACACACCTGTCTACAGCACTACAAAACACACGCATACGTACCCCAAGGTTGTCGGTGCACCCTAAGAACCCTTTGCAACCAGAGACTATGACAGAGTGAGGCAAGAGCATACTGAAAGGAGGCACTGCACCTAGAGATCACTGGCCTCATCATACTGAACATGCATCACACAACACACCACTGCACTCAAACACCACAGAGCCCACGCACACACCACTACCCAAACTCCCACCAACAAAGAGCACACCCAGCATCCCTGCACCACATACACCCCCACCCACAACCCAACCACCATGGCACCACAAAAAGCCCATGATTCACAGACGAGGAGCTGAGGACAAAGGCTGCCAAAATTGTCAGATTGGAGGCCCAACTGTTTGGAACACAGGTCCAGCAGACATCCATAGCCCGGAAGAATGAGTGGTCAGTCCACCACCAACAGCCTCACCCTTCCCATAACTGAAACCACCTCTCCTGTGGCAGCCAATGCACAGCAGAGCCCACCTTCTCAAACCTGTGTCCCAAAGTCACATCAATCATCAATGTGCCCCACAGGACAGGGGCAGGAGTCAGTGGTGCAAACTGAAGACAATGACGGTCCTGGTGTCAGTGGGAGGGGGCACACTGCACCAGGGGCATGGGCACAGGGTGCAAGGGCCAGTGGGAGGGCAATCATGGGCCAAGAGACGAGACAGCTACAGGACACGACTGGCCAGGAGGCCGTCTTCAGAGTCCTGGGAGCCTACCAGCAAACCCAGAACAAGTTGGGCCAGATACACATCACCTTGAAGGACACCCAAACGCTGCAGGGGGAATAGCACCCGGAGGCCATGCAGCAGTGGCAGCACTCAATGCCACCATGGTCTCCATATTAAGGGAGTTCAAGGAATTGAACAATATCCTGCAGACATCCTCACCCAACAGCAGGCCCCATCCAGTAGTCAGGCAGCACCACTGCCATCAACATCAGCACCTGCTACTGGAATGGAGGCCCATCAGGAGGACCCACAGGTCACCAGCACCCCTACCTCTGCAGCTGAGAAACCCCCCTGTAAAAGAGGTCACCCATCCAGACATCCTGCAGGTCCTGAAGCCAAGATCACTACCCCCATAAGGAAGTGATCCTTTTGAACTGTCACCCTTCTGTGCCACTGTTACACCCTGTTGGCTGTCCAAAACCAAGTTCACATTATACCGGGCAAATGGATACAGGACCTGTGAGACAAACAGATGTACCAACCACTCTGATCAACACCCAGACCATTACCCCACTCCTCTGGACTGTGATGTCATATACTTAATAAACACAAATTAACACAAATCATGGTGCACATCTCTTCATTGTATGTAGTGGCACTCCTGTTTCCAAGCAGCAAATGTATACACTTGTCGGCACCACAATAACGTTGAAGAGACAGGTGTGTAAATACATCCAAGTTGTAATGGTATCCAGTGTCAACGATAGCAACAGACAATACAGTAATCAGCTTGCAGACGGAGATGTGACCTGAAGAGGGAAAATGAAATGGAATCAGGCACAATGTTATAACAGTCATACAGCTACAGCATTTGAACACATACACAGGATGACTGGCCCAGCAGCTATGACACCCCATATGTAAGGGCCTGTACAGGCACTCACACAGGTGTGGGACGTTCACCACAGAGGAAACAGTCAACATCATGAACAGCACCCACTCTGGAGCCCATGCAGACCCCTGCCCGGACCACATATACATCAGAGCTAGCGCATCCATCTCCCCGAGTTTCGTAACACAATCAACTGCTCCATCAGCACGGGCACCTTCCGTGAGGACTGGAAACATGCCGAAAAAACACTCTCTCTTGAAGAAACCTTCAGCCGACCCACCAGAACTTAAGAATTTCTGGCTCATCTCGCTGCTACCTTACCCTGCCAAAATACTAGAGAAAGCAATTAATGCAAAACTACGGAATTTCATCGAGGCCAACAACTCTCTTGACAGCTCCCAGTCCAGCTTTTAAAGTGATCACAGCACAGAGACAGCACTCCTGGCAGCCACCAATGACATCTCATTACTCCTAGGCCACGGCCACACCGCATCACTCATACTCTTGGACCTCTCAGCAGCTTTCAACACGCTCTCCCACAGCACTCTGCACACCAGACTCCACGACATAAGAATCCGCAGAAGAGCCTAATAATGGATCCACTCCTTCCTCTCCGGTAGGACTCAGAGGGTCAGACTCCCGCCCTACACCTCCTGACCCACAGGAGTCAACTGAGGAGTCCCCCAAGGATCCTCACTGAGTCCCACACTGTTCAACGTATACATGGCCCCTCTTGCCATCATCGTCAGAAGCCACGGTATGAACATTGTGTCATATGCCAATGACACACAACTCATCATTTCCCTCACCGAAGACCCGAACACGACCAAAAGGAACTTTCATGCAGGAATGGAAGCCGTCGCCACCTGGATGAGAGAAAGCTGCCTCAAGCTCAACTGCCACAAGAGGGAGCTCATCATCTTCGGAAATGCCACCTCAGCTTTGGACGACTCATGGTGGCCCACATCCCTCAGAGCCCCCCCATGTGGACCGAGCACGCAATCACCTTAGGAATCATCCTCAACTCCTTCCTATCCATGACCTGCCAGGTAAACTCTGTCACCTCCTCTGCAAATCTCAGGAAGATCTTCAGATGGATCCCAGCAGACTGTCACAGGACAGTCACCCACGCCTTAGTGACGAGCAAGCTCAACTACAGCAACACCCTCTACACCGGCACCTCAACTAGGAACATCAAAAAACTTAAACTCATCCAGAACACCGCTGCCACAGTCATTCTGGACCTCCCTTGCCAAGAACACATCTCGCAACTCCTGAGGACCCTCCACTGGCTACCGGTCAAGAAGCAATTCACCTTCAAGCTTCTCACCCACACGTACAAGGTCATACACAATGCAAGACCAGCCTACCTGAACCACTGCGTCTCCTTCCACACCCCCACCAGATCCCTCTACTCCGCCTAGATGGCCCTGGCCACCGTCCCTCGCATCTGCAAAACCACCGCTGGAGGACGATCTTTTACCTACATTGCAGTGAAGAGCTGGAACAGCCTCCCCGTGTACCTTGGACAAAACCTGTCGCTCACAATCTTCAGGAAGAACCTCAATACTTTACTCTTCGGATGAGGCCTCTTCCCTCCCCAGTGCCTTGAGACCCTCATGGGTGAGTAGCCGCACTTTACAAATACTGATTTATTGATTGATTCATTGACCTGTACATCATTGAGTAGTGAGGAATCTTGTCAGTGCTGTTGTCATGTGCCTCATACTCGTCTGCCTCCCCGACCTTGCCACTTGAAGCGCGTAGGTCTCGCTAGCAGATGTAAGGGCCACATGCTTTTGAAACAATAAAGCTTTCAGCCGACTTGTCGAAATCAACCTTGGAAGTAGCAATATGAGGCCAGATGTCCGCTACCTCCCTAATTTGAGTGGGGGGAAACAACACATTCCCGCCGCACGTAACGGCCTTGTTGACAATGACAACGTAAACTATTCCTGCACGCATGCCACAGCAGCGTTTGCTGTTAATAACAATTTAACTGCCGTTAGAAAGCACCTGGAAAGTGTTTTTAATTACCGGGACTGGAACTCCCTTCAGATAACAAGCTAAGTTAGCAATCGAAGCGTTACACGCTCCGTGCAAGGACAGCTGTTTACAAACCATGGAATGGCTGACAGAAGCTTCGCATTCGCTACCGCTAAGAAAAACCTCCCTCAAACCATTAACACATCTGTATTGAAAGGGAAGCTCCCACACCTCGTGTATGTAACTGTCTCCCAATAGTTCATATCTACCCACCGGAATGTGCCTCAAACAAGAAGTAATTTGCAGAGTGGAGATAGGCAAATTAATAACCCCATGAATCAACCATTCAGCTGACGGAATCTCAGCCACCGTAAAAGGCAGTTTCTCCAATTTCTCAATATTCAACATAACATATGTCGCTTCCTTTTTAGCCATCAACTGTTGTTGACGAGTCAAATTAAAGGAGATAAAGATCTCCTTGGCACGAATGTGCTGCCATGGAACGCGACCCGCCTTCAAGGTCTGAAGAGTCCAACCCAGCTGCATGATGGACCGTGTCTGACTCTGCCCATGATATAAAGAAGACATGTCTGATTTAATAATGTCAATAGCAGAGGAGACAATGCTGTCAATCGTGTAAACACGGTCAGAAAGGATATGCATGCCATTATCAACAACAGACAAAGCCTGTAGCAGATTATCTTGATCAATCTGCCTCAACCGGGCAGCAGTCTCCTGTTGTGAAAGTTTCCAAATCTCATTATATACTTCGTATAAGAACCTTTTCCTCCGTGGCACCTTGGGACCCGACAAAAAATCTTGTAAATCAGTACCATTAGACAGTAACTTGAGATGTGACTTAACTGCATCCAGCGTGGAGTACTTCAACCCTTGTTGACAAAGCTTCCCCACACTGTACATAGTTATTATATCAGCATGTTCTGGTGAAATGTAACGAGGGTCTGCCCTACTAGTCCTGAACCCCCCTGAAGAGGTAACAAATACAAACAAATTTGAATACAATCATTTAGTATCGGTCAATAACAGTTGCTTATTAGAATACGGTGTAACTTTAAAATAGTAAGACTTAGCATCCCATTGATTATGCCCAGAAAAATATGCAAATTTATCATAATATGTTTTCGAACTCCCTTGTGGAGGAGTCGAGCAATGTTCCCATTGCACATAATTAAATATGGACTTAGGGCGACTAGCTTTATGAATAAAGTGGTGTCCATAATAGTTGTAGCAGAACATGTCACCATTATTATCTCTAAATTGGTAAACATCTTCATCGTCATAGACAGTATAATATTGCAAATCCGTTAGCATAGAATCTACTGTCTTCACATCCCAATCATCAGAAACAATGCCTGGTATAACAATATCATTCATTGATAACTTGAGGACATATGGTATTTGAATCAATTCAGTGGGACCATATATATCAAACATTACTTTATCCCGCACAATCCCATCCGGAATTGGTATTGCAGAAATGTTCACATTGGACAAGTCTCTTCGAACCATATGAGACGAAAAATGTGGTCTCAACACAGTCTCCACGTGCTCAATGTCTGATCGATCAGGAAGAAAATGACCATGTATTACTAGAAAAAAAGTAACCACAAATCCCAACCATAAAAAAAGAGTCATTTCAGCCATAAAAAGCCACAAATAGTTCCAAGGAAAAACGCAATATGTACGTTTAAGCCAACTCAGCAGCTTACGTGGACCTCGGACAGAAGACATCGATGACGAAGAGCTGGACACTGCTTCATCAGCGTCGTTGAAGCAGCCAGAGGCAGTTCTCGCAAAAGGTGCAATTGTGAACAAAGAAGCAGATGGAGGCTCTCTCCTAGGCACGCTATAAACCACATGTTCAGAAACATCAGTAGAACGTACAGCAACTTGATCAAAAGACTCCATATTAATCGTTGTCTGTGGAACAATCGCAAGATCATCTTCCACCCTCCCCAAGCTTGGAGAGGAAACAGCATCGGTGTAAATCACCTGCAGAGGGACTTCTTCCCCAATAGTGAGAGGGATGCCGGAACTACTGGGTGTCCCTCTTGGTCTGCTGTGCAGAATCGGCCACATGTTGTAACTTGACATTATCAATGGAAACAAAGCGATTTCCTTTGGCTCCTTGCAGCGGCGGTAAAATCACAGTTCTCGTGCCGCTCACCCCTAACACAGGGACAGGTGCTCGATAAGAAGGACCAAATTCTTTCTTCACTGCGACCTTTTCACGCACTAGATCCACAATCCTGGGTATCCAACCAGTAGGTGTTACTGGCTCATCCTTAATTCCTGAGGAGGCAGCACTTGCAGAAGAGTTATCTTCACAGAATTGTTGTAAATCCTGCAAAACAGTGACACTATCATTTATGTCAAAGGGCGTATCTGCCGCCTCCACACCAGGACCATCTAGATCAGGAACATACATTCATGTTCCAAACAGGCACTCATATGAAGTACGACCCCCCAGTGACCGTCTAGGCAAGTTATTAAGTGCTCTCTGTACTCCATACAGGTGGGCTAGCCAACTACGACCGGTACCTATAACCCTGGCCGTTAAGGATTGCTTTAAATCATGATTTAAACGCTCCACGACAGAATTTCCCTCGGGATGAAATGGAGACGAGAATTGGAGCTGGACCCCCAACGAAGCCATGGTGTCCCTGAATGCCTTAGAGGCAAAAGCAGGGCCCTGGTCCGAATGAAAAGCCGCAACTGCAAATGTATCGACAAAGATACGCAAATCTTTAATAACAGTCCGAGCGTCAGCCGAGCGTTGTGGCCATACCCACACAAATCTGGAGCACGAATCTACAGCAACCAATATATATTTGTATGTACTATCTGGTGACAGCGGACCACAATGGTCCAGGTACACACACTGTAACGGTTTGTTTGAAATCAGAAGGGGCGTCTGCTGCGGGCGTCTAGCCGACGATGCTTTAATTTGTTGACAGACGTCACAACAAAGGACATACTGCTTTGTCTCTTTATAGAGACCAGGCCACCAGTAACGAGCCTGTAAAAGTGAAATCGTGGCAGCCACACCAGCATGTGCAGATGCCACCCCTTCATGTGCTGCAGAAATTAATCGAGGTCTCTCAAGTTTATTGGGTATTTCACGTACACCAATGCCTGGGATATTAACAACAGCATGTAGCGCACTACTCAAGCAGTAACTATACTTAGAAGGAAATCCTTTAGGAAACGGCGTGCCATCAGCCGTAGCTTTAATGGCAGCCGATATCTCTGTGTCTGGTTTGGAACTCGAACGAGTCACTGCGGCTACAGTGGCGACAGCCACTGCCGACTTTGCAGCTTCATCAGCCAAAGTATTCCCAGCAACGTGTATCCCAACGCGCTGATGTCCAAGTGTATGCACAACATGGACCTTAGGAAGCGTTTCTTTCAGATCCGCAACCTTACCCCACAACAATTTATGTTTAATGGTGTTGCCTTTAGAATCTCTGAACCCATTCAACTTCCAATAGTGCAGATATTCATTGAAAGACTGAACACAGTAGTAGGAGTCACAGACCAGCAAGGTCAAAATCGCCGGATCTGCGTGCTCCAACGCTAACAATAGAGCTTTGAGCTCAGCCAGCTGTGCCGTGCAATCTCCCAAGGTTTTAGTATAAGTATGTCGGGGGCAGAACACTTCCCCCTCCATAGTTCCACTCACCACCGCACATGCAGCAGAATACTGTTGTTTAGTCCCAACCGCTGGTTGCGCAGAGCCATCGGTATACATGACCACTTGATATTGGTCAATAGGCAATGTGCCAGCAGGAACTGGGTACTCTATTTCATATTGAAGAAATTCTTGAGTCTGCAGTTTAGGGTCAAATATGTAATCCACATCAGTGGCTGTTAAAGACGTAGTCCATTGTATCCATCGCGCGTGTGAAGCTTTCGAATTAGGAACACTCGCTTTTGTAACAGCCTCTAAGGCCGGAATCGGGGAAATGACAATGATGCGTTGGCCCTGGGCAAGCGGTCTTTCTTTGATCACAGCCATCTGTACTGCAGTGAGTATTTTCTCAGTCTGTGCAAATCGTTGTTCTGCAGCAGAATACAAGTGGGACTTGTATGCTACCGGGACTGTCTCACCCTCATTAAAGGTGACATACGTAAACCCAACAGCCCCAGGTATCACCCTGATGACTAAATGTGTCTTATTGTCCCGTGTGTGTAAATGTTTAACTGCTAAGAGATCATTCTGTAACTCTCGCAGTATGTGTGTATGCTCAATCGTCCAAAATTTACTCGACAAATTTGGGCGAATCAGCTCGTACAAGGGTTTTATACGCGTAGCATATTCAGGAATGTAAGTTCTGCCAAAATTCTGAAACCCCAACAATGACTGGAGCTTCCGAACCGTATTAGGAGGCTGCAGTAAAGCACATTTCTCCTAAAAATGTGCTGCTAGGCTCTTGCCCTCACTCGATAACTCATATCCCAGGAAAATGACGCTGAGGAAGGCAATCTTTGATTTCTTAAAATTAAACTTATAGCCAATATCAGCAAATCCCGCAACAATGAGCGATACGCCCTTAGATGTTGCAGAATCTCATCGTCTGTCAAATATATGTCATCAACATATGATAATGCTTCAGGGTCCAACTCGTGTAGCATTTCAGTCACACGAGCCGAAAACAGTCCTGGGCTATTTTTATACCCCTGAGGTAAACGACAAAAAAAATTCTGAGAGCCAAACGCACTGAAACTGGTATAGTCCCGACTTTCGGGCGCTATATTCTGGCAGAAAAATCCATTCAAGATATCCAATGTTGTTTTGTATTTCTTACGCACTATATTATTCATAAGCGCTGTGCTATGTGAATTCTGTATTGTATATGTGCGTGTATGACTATTCAAATGTCTGTAATCCACCACTATCCTATATGAATGGTCCGGTTTAACAACCGGAAACAAGGGATTATTCATCGGCGATACACAGGGCTATATGACACCCTGGTATTCCAATTGTGTAAGAATTTTCCTAACCGATGCCCTTGCCTCAAATTTAATAGGATACTGCGGCTGTGGCTGAGGTTCGCCCTTTAATGGAATGACATGATAAGGTGATTGTTTATCCCACCCCACATTATTTCTATATAGGGCGGGGGCTTGTGCAAGAGCCCATGATTTACTATAGGACTCCGCTAGTTCTCTCGGAACAAGTGGTGAGAAGGAAGGTGTAATAACCTCCTCCCCAACCGGACAGTCGCGAACAAAGTCAGGTGGCCAATCTTGTTCAGCCAATAGAACATCATATGATTTTACCACATGGTCCCAAAAGATGGCGTGTACAATGCGGTCAATGTCCCCTTCTAATCGTAGAGTCACTAGATATACTCGATCAGGATCAGAGACCCGCATATCCGCCGTTTTGACTTGTATGAAGTCATCAGTTGCTTTCACCTCCAGATGCTCTAGAAGATTCCGGCGAACTATTGTGACCTCTGCCGCGCTGTCTAACAGTGCTAATGCCCATTTCTTGTTCGTCAAGAGAACTCTCTTCTTGAGCGGCATGTCTAACAGAGACTGCTGCCACTTTTTTCTTTTTAAATTGTTGTTTTTGTTGCAGCGATTTCTCTTCTTGTTTAACAGAAACCTCAGCTGAGCGTTGTGAATCCTGTCTCGGTTTCACGTACTCCGTCCTCCGCTCTGACCGCCCACCTCTCTCACTTCTCTTCTCAGAGGAGTCCTGAAAGGAACGAGATTGGCGTGTATCAGTATATTGATATCGATCAGGCGTCTTCAAATTATCCCTATTTCTGAGATTATACCTATTCTGCTGGGTCTCCGGTTGCGGAGACTGTCCCCCATCTTTTTTAGGTGTTTGCTGTTTCTTTTCCCAGCGCTTTTTTGCACCCTCAGGTTGCTGTTGCTTAGCATTATCTTTATTATTTTTACTCTGCAATTGTGGTTTCTGCGGTCTAGCCCCTAGGCTATCACGACCAATACTAGAATATGTTTCTGCTATAATTCTCTGAAGTTCCCGCTCCTTATTAATCTGCCTCCCCCTTGAGATTACTCAAAATAATAGAAGAAACTGCGTCAAAATTGCCCATCAATTGCATGCCCAAATCTAAGGCAGGGGCAGCCACATATTCATCTTGAATTTGTTTAAGCACTTCCGGTAAATTAGCCAAAGTCGGTGTACCGTGTGCTGTAGTGTAGAGTGCGGCAAACACCATGCCCCCAGTATTACAAAGGTCCACCGGAGGAACCATCCCATACGGCAAACACATCGTCAAAATTCTATGTTTATCCTGAGGTCCTGTATGGGGAAATACTGCTTCCAGCGTATTAATCTTTTGCGCCAGCCAAAATGGAGTCTCCTCACGTTTAGCCGGTACTTTGCCCATAACTGAGTGTACAGTGGCCGGATTGATTCCCGGTACCACTGCTTGTGGGTGCGCCGGAGCAGCAAGCGCTGCATTAGTTTTTAATGTCTGCATCACAAACTGAACTAGTCTTCTGTATGTTGTAGTTAAGTCTATATATAAACGACGCACTTCAGCCACTGCCAAATTTGCAACCGCAGGATATGGTGTGTAAGTAGCCAATAAAGGCCAGGTCGGACCATCATTACTCAACGGACCTAACCGTACTTGTGCTACTGTGTGTGGGAGGGCGCCATCAAGCCAATTATGGTGTTCTTGATAAGATAAAGGTATTTCTAAATATGCATAAGCCCTGTATTGTCCAGGGGCATTCGCAACAGTATATTCGTGAAAATTATTTGTACCCCCATCTACTGCTGGAAATACGACCCAAGAATAAAAAAGTTCTGTTCTATAGGCTGCATGGGCGTCCACCACAAAAGTGACCGGACCCCCCTGGACTGTCAGTCCATGTGCTATCAGGTGACCCGTGAGCGGATGTCGCATATTAAGCGCTATATTTACCACTGCTGGATTCGCCATTTGTTAAAAATAAAATAAAATAGCCCTAGGTCAGAGAAGGCACACCAATATCGGGGTTTTTCCTTTCAAAGTTCAAGCTTGAACAACCAACCACTAAGCAATAGGATGTACCTATCCCGTGGTGGCGGAAACCCTCAGCCCCACGGACGTCTCCTCATACGGAACCGAGGAGTCAAAATATATATGAGACCGAGAGAGTCAGTCGGACCTAAATATTAGAGCCAGACCAATCGTTGGCGGCGCCATGTCGCGCAGACTCTCATTATCCTAAATGAGACTACTGGATTTCTAGGCAGCAGGATCGATAACGGTGTGGGGGACTGAGTCTGACCCACGTGTAAAGAACTCTGTCACCCTAAATCCGTTTTTTGCTCCAGCTAACTAGCAGTGCCTCATTTCTCCCATGGGGAAGAGATGATTGGGCAGCCGAGCGCATGACATCTTTGGAACTTCTCAGGGAAGTCATGGTCACTCAGATCCAAACCAACTCTCTCATTTACAATATGGTCTCATATACAAATGACAAAGACAGTATAAGTTTTATATAATGTTTTAATAAAACAACTGTATTTTAGATATTAAGGCGTGAGCCGCAATAACCAGAACGATACAACATAGTAGGATTGAGATAGTCACCAGGAGAGTAAAACATAAAAACAAAGCTATCATATTGCCTATCAGTTTCTACTCCCCCTCTGCTTGTTCTATTTAGAGCACAGCATGTTAAGCTTCTAGCTTGCCTTTCCGAATCAAAAGGGAGACATAAGCCCTCATACCTGAGCAAAGGCCTGTGATCTGGTTCAGCATCTGCAACGAGGCAGTCAGCGTCTAGTTGTGGTTCCCTGGTCGGAATCTCCCTCTTCCATGTATTGGGACAAGGAAGTTATTTTATAACTAACATGTCATCGTGATCACAAAATGTCCCTACGCAGGAATGCCAAATCTAAACTCCTACCACGTCTATCGGCAATGTACCAGACTGTATCCTTGACTAAAGCACAGAGTGAATATGTTATGAAGAACTCCAGTGCTGAAGTAGGCAAAACAGTGTGATATGAATAAAAAACAACACCGTAGAACTGGCCATTTTGTAAAATAACAGTACGAAGCCTAATAAAAAGCATTTAGAGCAAAGTGCACAGAGGCTCTAAGCTGTCAGCAAATGAATAAAATACATTCAGGGCAAAGTGCAGAAAGGCCTAAAGCCTAAAGCTAATGCGCAAAATATACGTAAAACTAACCACACTACAACATGGAGAGCAGCAAACATACCTACAAGCCAGGCCCTTTCTCCGTGTAGCTGTGACATCATTGCAGGGACACTGCTGTTCCTCAGGACATAGGAATCATGTACTGATCCTTGGAATTTTGCATTTACATGTGTTATGTACTCATCTGCAAGAAACACCACTTGTATATTAAATAAATATGTACACTTCCGGTTTCTGCAAACCTGTTCATTGGTCCTCCGAGGTAGCAAGGCGATGTGAGTCCTATCAATGGCCCCAATTAGATGTGGGACATTTGATATGTTATAGAAGGCTGCTATTACAGTGGGCAATTCAGGAAATTGTGGATGCTTGAGTAGGGCATCCAACACATCCTGGAACACCTTATTGAACTGGGGCTGTGAAAACACTGCAGCCAGTCCCACTGTAACCTGAAAAGAGCCACTCACCAGAAAATGCAGGTCTGACAACACCTGGACTGTTGATGGAATGGCAAGGGGATTTCTCAAACCCTACAGGAAGTCTGGCTTCAACTGGGCGACCAGTTCCCTGATGCACAGAAGGTTCAATCGATCGGTCAGGATGATGTGGCGCTCTTCCATGGTATCAACATCTATGAGTGGCCAGTAAACTGGTGCATTCCTCATCACTCCATTGTGGCGATCTCTGAACAATCTAGGAACTTCTGACAATGTAGTGCACCAAGTATGACATACAACAGTCACAAAGTTTTGTTCATGGAAGTTGGCTGTCATGTTGTGGGAAGACGCATTACTCCTCACTTCATTCCTAACCAGACGATGGCACATAATCCCTGTGACAATGGACGTATACAGGACATGTAAACATACACCTTCCATGTGTTCCACTATATGTATCATGTATTCTGACAACTGTAGTGACAAGCGTGGTGATCTCACCAGACACTCACTACATATGTCATTATCCACGATCTGTGTGCTAATGTATCAATTTGTGATGACATGCAGGTAATTAAGCAGTGTGAACCCAGGACAGTCATGTTACAGACTAATATGGCATTCGCCTGTCCGGCATGCATTTGACAGCTGGAATTGACCTCGGTCTGCCGGCGGACGTCGTCATGGTGGAAGGCAGTCTGAACCGCCGTGCAACTCCTCATTGGTTAACATTGACGTCTATGGGAGACTGGGACCAATGACAATCACCGCTGGCGGTGGCGGTCATGACCGCTGCAGTCAAAGCTGCCATTTTGTATGGGCCAGGTCACTTGACTCCTGCCATTTGGGCAAGACAGAACTCCACTTCGTGGGCTGCTGTGTCCTGTATCTTGGGGCAACGATAGCACATAGTGCAGTGGATAGGGCCCCAGCATTCACTACAGAGGAACTGGAGAAACTGGTGGAAAGGGTCCTACCCCTGAATGGGCAGTTGTTCGGTGCTCCAGTGCAACAGGTCAGTACAACGTCCTTTGTCCCACATGTCGGGTGGTGTTTGATGATGTATGTGTGTGCACATTGACATATCATGACTGATCAGGTGTTTTGCATGCGCATGATATGTGTGGTATATTGGCAGTGTGTGTGGTCTGTGTTTGTTGTGTGTCGCCAAAGGTTACAGCTGTATTGGTATTAATTACATCATGTCCCCCATTTTCGGAATGCTTTCTATTTAGGTCAGTCCCCACCAGAAAAAAGGATTATGGAGAGCCAACGCCAAGGAATTGCGGACCCTGGGGGTCCATAGCCGGCGGAGCACCCACTGCAGGAAGCGGTTGGAGGACCTGAGACCCTGGACCCGGAAGACTGCAAAGGCCCAGCTGGGGATGGCCTCCCAATGTGGGAGGGGCACCCGTTGGACCCTGACTCCCCTAATGGCCCACGTACTAGCAGTGGCCTACCCAGAGTTGGATGGTGTAGGAGGCTGGACTGGCTTGTAGTGAGTACCAAGGGGTACTTACACCTTGCACCAGGCCCAGGTATCCCTTATTAGTGTATAGGGGTGTCTAGCAGCTTAGGCTGATAGAAAATGGTAGCTTAGCAGAGCAGCTTAGGCTGAACTAGGAGACGAGTGAAGCTCCTACAGTACCACTAGTGTCATATGCACAATATCATAAGAAAACCCAATACACAGATATACTAAAAATAAAGGTACTTTATTTTTATGACAATATGCCAAAGTATCTCAGTGAGTCCCCTCAGTATGAGGATAGCAATTATACACAAGATATATGTACACAATACCAAAATATGCAGTAATAGCAATAAAAAACAGTGCAAACAATGTATAGTCACAATAGAATGCAATGGGGGCACATAGGGATAGGGGCAACACAAACCATATACTCTAGAAGTGGAATGCGAACCACGAATGGACCCCAAACCTATGTGACCTTGTAGAGGGTCGCTGGGACTGTAAGAAAACAGTGAGGGTTAGAAAAATAGCCCACCCCAAGACACTGAAAAGTGGGTGCAAAGTGCACCTAAGTTCCCCAAAGAGCACAGAAGTTGTGATAGGGGAATTCTGCAGGAAAGACCAACACCAGCAATGCAACAATGATGGATTTCCAGACGAGGGTACCTGTGGAACAAGGGGACCAAGTCCAAAAGTCACGATCAAGTCGGGAGTGGGCAGATGCCCAGGAAATGCCAGCTATGGGTGCAAAGAAGCTGCCACTGGATGGTAGAAGCTGAGGATTCTGCAAGAACAACAAGGGCTAGGAACTTCCCTTTTGGAGGATGGATGTCCCACGTCGTGAAGAGTCGTGCAAAAGTGTTTTCCCGCAGAAAGACCACAAACAAGCCTTGCTAGCTGCAAAGCTTGCGGTTAGGGTTTTTGGATGCTGCTGTGGCCCAGGAGGGACCAGGATGTCACCAATTGCGTGAGGGGACAGAGGGGGCGTCCAGCAAGACAAGGAGCCCTCTCAGAAGCAAGCAGCACCCGCAGAAGTGCCGGAACAGGCACTACAAAATGGAGTGAAATGGTGCTCACCCGAAGTTACACAAGAGAGTCCCACGCCGCCGGAGGACAACTCAGGAGGTTGTGCAATGCAGGTTAGAGTGCCGTGGACCCAGGCTTGGCTGTGCACAAAGGAAACCTTCATGGAGTGCACAGGAGCCGGAGTAGCTGCAAAACACCTGGTTCCCAGCAATGCAGTCTAGCGTGGGGAGGCAAGGACTTACCTCAACCAAACTTGGACTGAAGAGTCACTGGACTGTGGGAGTCACTTGGACAGAGTTGCTGAGTTCAAGGGACCTCACTCGTCATGCTGAGAGGAGACCCAGAGGACCAGTGATGCAGTTCTTTGGTGCCTGCGGTTGCAGGGGGAAGATTCCGTCGACCCACGGGAGATTTCTTCTGAGCTTCTAGTGCAGAGAGGAGGCAGACTACCCCCACAGCATGCACCACCAGGAAAACAGTCAAGAAGGCGGCCGGATCAGCGTTACAAGGTCGCAGTAGTCGTCTTTGCTACTTTGTTGCAGTTTTGCAGGCTTCCAGCGCGGTCAGCAGTCGATTCCTTGGCAGAAGGTGAAGAGAGAGATGCAGAGGAACTCTGATGAGCTCTTGCATTCGTTATCTAAGGAATTCCCCAAACAGAGACCCTAAATAGCCAGAAAAGAGGGTTTGGCTACTTAGGAGAGAGGATAGGCTAGCAACACCTGAAGGAGCCTATCAGAAGGAGTCTGTGACGTCACCTGCTGGCACTGGCCACTCAGAGCAGTCCAGTGTGCCAGCAGCACCTCTGTTTCCAAGATGGCAGAGGTCTGGAGCACACTGGAGGAGCTCTGGGCACCTCGCAGGGGAGGTGCAGGTCAGGGGAGTAGTCACTCCCCTTTCCTTTGTCCAGTTTCGGGCCAGAGCAGGGCTGAGGGGTCCCTGAACCGGTGTAGACTAGCTTATGCAGAAATGGGCACCATCTGTGTCCATGAAAGCATTTCCAGAGGCTGGGGGAGGCTACTCCTCCCCTGCCTTAACACCTTTTTCCAAAGGGAGAGGGTGTAACACCCTCTCTCTGAGGAAGTCCTTTGTTCTGCCTTCCTGGGCCAAGCCTGGCTGGACCCCAGGAGGGCAGAAACCTGTCTGAGGGGTTGGCAGCAGCAGCAGCTGCAGTGAAACCCCTGAAAAGGCAGTTTGGCAGCACCCGGGTCTGTGCTAGAGACCCGGGGAATCATGGGATTGTCTCCCCAATACCAGGATGGCATTGGGGGGGCAATTCCATGATCTTAGACATGTTACATGGCCATGTTCGGAGTTACCATTGTGAAGCTACACATAGGTAGTGACCTATGTGTAGTGCACGCGTGTAATGGTGTCCCCGCACTCACAAAGTCCGGGGAATTTGCCCTGAACAATGTGGGAGCACCTTGGCTAGTGCCAGGGTGCCCACACACTAAGTAACTTAGCACCCAACCTTTACCAGGTAAAGGTTAGACATATAGGTGACTTATAAGTTACTTAAGTGCAGTGGTAAATGGCTGTGAAATAACGTGGACGTTATTTCACTCAGGCTGCAGTGGCAGGCCTGTGTAAGAATTGTCAGAGCTCCCTATGGGTGGCAAAAGAAATGCTGCAGCCCATAGGGATCTCCTGGAACTCAATACCCTGAGTACCTCAGTACCATATACTAGGGATTTATAAGGGTGTTCCAGTATGCCAATGTAAATTGGTGAAATTGGTCACTAGCCTGTTAGTGACAATTTGGAAAGAAATGAGAGAGCATAACCACTGAGGTTCTGGATAGCAGAGCCTCAGTGAGACAGTTAGTCATAACACAGGTAACACATACAGGGCACACTTATGAGCACTGGGGCCTTGGCTGGCAGGGTCCCAGTGACACATACAACTAAAACAACATATATACAGTGAAAAATGGGGGTATCATGCCAGGCAAGATGGTACTTTCCTACAGATGGGTGCTTGAAAGCAACACAGCAGCCACAAGAGGTAAGTGTTGACTGTTAGGTGACTTCTGCGTGGTTGTGTACTGGGACCCTCACTGGACTTGGGATTTACATGGTAAAATGAGATTGTGGGAATGTACAGTCCTGGTTGTCACACTAATTATGTAGGAGTGTGACACGTTAGCCATGTTGAGCCATGCAGGAAAATAGGTGGTGGTACTGTGACAAACATTCACCTGTACATATGAGTCGCTCAAGGATGCTATCATGTCACTGGCTGCATCCTCCATCTCTACGTGTACTGTAGTAGTACAAGGTGATCATATTGGCAGTGTATGTGGGTAATGACAGGCATGTTACGTGAACATTACAATTGCTTCACTTGCTACATCAGTGGACCTCTGTACCACATGTACTCCACACATTTCAGTCAGTTAGTTTGTGTGCTCAGTTCCTCTGAGCTCAGATTTATCTCATCTGGTGATGGATAACATGTGGTTGGGTATGTTCCTGGCTGGATTGTTGGATTAGTCATTAAGCCAGTTGATAGGATTGTAGCGGTCTTCATTCAGGTGTTTGGGCTGCAGGGTTGAGGTGATTGCTGATGAGTTTGGGCATCACTTTCCTGACTATCGTAATTGATTGCAAAATGGTCTCTTGTTTACCCGGCCGGGGCTGGATTATGTATTGCTTATATGTGAAGTGGAAGTGTGTTATCACCAGTTCCTCCTTTTCTGTTTCTCCCACCCTCCTTTTCTCTCCACCTCTGTCTAAGTGTTCATTAGCACCACCTGGTGAAGGTGGAAGGGCACTGGTGAGTGGGGATGCGGCAGCCCACGAGACTCAGGAGACTGGCACCAGCGAAGCAGAGGGGACCAGTGGGGAGGAGGGCGAGGAGAGCACCACGGGGGAGACTGGAACAACTACAGTGTCTGATACAGATTCTTCCTCCGATGGTGGCTCCCTGGCGGTGTCGGAACCATCTGGGACCACCCCAGCACCATTCTTGTCCGCCACCCTCCTTATCAGCACCGCCCTCCCTGTAGCACCCCACCAGTTGCCCATGCCCACTTATTCAGGATGGTGGGTGTCTCCTTTGCCGGAGGCACCTTTGCCTCTGCCCCAGTCAGCCCTGCTGCCCTCATTAAGGAGGCTATCGACCTCCTGAGGTCCATCTCTGTGGGGCAGACAGCCATTGTGAATGCCATCCCAGATGCAGCAGTCCAATGCGTTCCTGGAAGGCATTCACGGTGCCTTGTCTGGCCTATAAAGATCGTTTCAGGTGCCGGCCTCCTCAGTAATGGCAGCTAGGGTCAATTCATCTTTCGTCCCCCCTCCAGCTACATGTTCCCAATCCACAACCTCTCTCCCTACATCCATCCCAAGCACACCTACAGACCAGCGTACACCCACTACAACAGAAAAGGTGCGCAAAGGCAAACATAAGCACCACAAACTTTCCCACAGGCATGCACACATAAAACACACATCTGCATACACAACAACAGACACTTCTCCCTCCACCTCCTCCCTTAAGTCATATCTACACTCACACGTGCCAGCACTGCATCTTCACACACTGGTCCTGCTAGCATTCCTGTTATACCCTCAATCACCACAACAGCAGACTCACAGACAAGTACCCCACATCAGCACTCACCACGACAACTTCTGCCACCTGCAGCACATACACCTCACTTGCACACACCACCACAACTTTGATTCACGTCTCCCACTCCCTCTCCCTGCATCTCTACCCCTCCTCACAATGAATGCACACGCACCCACTCACCCACCCAACATTCACCCACCACACACATGCACACGTTGCACACACCAGCATCCACGTAGAGCACACCAACACGTCAGGCGAGTACTTCCTCAACCTCCACTCCCAACCCTCAATCATGTGTCCACCCCTGTGTACTTTAGAAAGATTTCCCTGCCGCCCTTGGCCTCTTCCCTACTCCTCTTCCACCCCGTGTTCCCCATAAAAACTGTGTCCCCCTGCCCCTCTCAGGCCCTTCCAACTCCCATTCCTTGGGTGCCCCCTCTGATGTTTCCTCTGCTCCACCATCCAGTGCCAAAGCCACCCCTCCCAAGACCAAACCGAAACATGCCCCTTCTAAATCTAAGATCCTCTACCACCCCCCACCCCTGAGGTGCCTGCTTGTCCCATTGATGCCCCTATGACGTGGAGGTCTATCTGCTGTCAGGAGTCAAGTTGGGGCCATGATTTAGGGACATTGTGTCCTGCGTCTTTTAACATTGGACTTGCCGTTGCCACATTTTGTATATAGTTTATTTTTATATTTTATTGTACAATACAAATGCCCACATTGCTGTGGTTGGCAAGTTGAGATGCTTGTCATGGTTTCCTTCTACGTGGTGGTGTGACATCTGTGTGCAACGGTGTGTGAGGTCTGTGTATGGGTTGTGTCTCTGTTGTTGCATGGGCTGGGTAGATGGGTTGTGCCATGGGCATGTTGTAATGTGTATGACTGCCTGTGGGATTGTATGGGGTGTAGTGTGTCCGTGTCTATGGTGCTGCATGTATGAATTTCATGATTGTTGATTGTATGTGATGTGTCACCTGTGTCATTGTTTGGATGTGTATTCACTGCTATTGATTGTGTGTCATTGCTAAATACAATTCATTGTACGTGTATGTGTGGTGTTGCACAACGTGCCTGTCTATGCCTGCGTTGAGGTGTTTGTGGTCTAGTTGTCGTTGTGTGGTTATGGGGTGTGTTGGTGGTGTTGGTGTGCGTTGTGCTGTATGTTGGGCACATATATGCTTAGCTTTGTGTATGTATTGGGTACTTGGCATTGACGTATTTTGTGTGTGCCTGTGTGTGGCATTCTCTGTCTGTGCGTGGAATGCATGTTATGTGTGGGAGTGTATTACCGCCATTTTCTCTGCTCTGGGATAGGTGTACTTATGGTTGACGTCTTTGTTGTTGTCGGTGCCCCTGAAGGTGTATGGCGAGATACAACACTGGGAAGACTAGCAGGTCATTTGCCATGGCTGCCTTGGACGCGTCTCTGTGCCTGGAGGTGGGTCTCTCCTTTTGTACTTTCTGATTCCCCCAGGTTTTTCGTCACATCCAGCCTGCCCAGATATCCTGGCGGTGGGGTGACTTGGAAAATGGTGGGCGGGACATTGGCTTCCGCCAGCCTAAAGTTGCCTTCAGCCACTGGATGCTGCTGTTTGCCGGTGGCGGTGCTGGCGTTGAGTTGTCTGAGTTGGGTTGGGTTCATCGCCTTAATCGTTATATGGCAGTCTGTACTGCCACCCTGGCAGTGGTCAAAACACTTCCACCGGCGTGGCGGTAACTCAGAATGATCACCTGAGTGTCCTGTGTGTATGGCTGTCTGGCTGGAATGCTCAAGGGGAGCTGTCAACCAGCGCAGACCAAACGTAGAATGGAGACAGGCTGTAAAATGTTAGTCTATGAGAGGAACAGGCCTCACAGTATTGCAAATAATAAATTTCTGAGTTTTTCACTACCAAGACATGTAAAACACATAAGTACATACCCTGCCTTTGACCTACATACCACCTGCCCTATGGGTTACCTATGGCCTACTTGGGGGGGGAGAGTTTAAGGCTTGGCAAGTAGTTTAAATACCAAGTCGAAGTGGCAGTGAAACTGGACACACAGGACTTGCAATGACAGGCCTGAGTCATGGTTAAGGAGCTACTTATGTGAGTGGCACAATCAGCGCTGCAGGCCCACTCATAGCATTTAATTTACAGGCCCTGGGTACATGTAGTGCACTTTATGAGGGACTTACAAGTAAATTAAATATCCCAAATGGGTATGAGACAAAGTTACCATCTTTTAGGGATTGAGCACATGCACTTTAGCACTAGTTAACAGTGGTTCAGAGTCCTAAAGACAGCAAAACTGAGGTCAGAAAAAGAAGAGGAGGAAGGTAAAAATGTTGGGGTGACCCTTCAGAGAGGCCATTTTCCAACAATTGCACATGGCCTTCTTGCCTATTTCTACCAACACCCAGAGGACCACTCTGATCACCTGGCACAACATCACCACTCAAGAAATTGCAATGACCACACAGTCCTTACACTCCATAGCTCCTTCAGACTCCCTTCCCTCACTTTATCTTCATTAAACGACTGAACCCCTCCAGCACAGACCTCATCCTAATCCTGTGCAACTCAATCACAGCCATCGACCCAGACACCTGGAAACACACCACAGTACTCCTCTTCAAGAAACCCTCAGCAGACCAAAAGATGCTAGCCAACTTCTGGCATATCTCCCTGCTAAACTACCCATCAAAAGTATTAGAAAAGATTATAAACCAATGCCTAGCCACTCACCTCAACGACAATGACCTTAAAATCACTCAATCTAGATTCAGGACTTGCCACGGTACAGCAACCGACATGATCACCACCACACATGACATCTGGATGGTCATGGACAGAGATGACACTACAGTTCTCATCCTACTGCATCTTTCTGCAGCCTTCAACACTGTCTCCCACCTCATCCTTACCTAGCAGCAACACAAAGCCGGCATCCAAGGTCCTGCACTTCACTGGATCTGCTCTTTCCTGACCAGCTTCGCACAGTCAGTTAGCCGGGATCCCTTCAGTTCAAATGCTGTTATCCTCAACTGCAGACTTCCACTCAGCCCTACTCTCTTCAACCCCTTCAAGACCCCATTCACCAGTATCATCTGCACCAATTAAACCACCATGTAGCTCAACAGCTGTATAATGTCCAAAGACCTATGAGACACCTCTGCTCAGCCACACTCCTACTCGTATACACCCCTCGCTTTCAGAGAACCAGATGCAGAGGTCATGCCTCCTCCTATCTCGCTCCTAAACCCTGGAGTGAACTACCCCTGCATCTCAGAGCCACCTCCTCATTAAATGCAGCAAGAAACTGAAGACCTGGCTCTTAACTTAGCATGGACCCTAAATCGGTCAGCACAGCTCCTGTTTCAGAGTCAGGATATAGTCATTGGTGAGTTATGTGCTATTCAAATACATATTATATACCAGAAAGTAGAGGTCAGTGAGCTACTGAAAGTTCAAACTAGGGCCTTCATTTATGGGGTTTTGGCATAGAGCCACCTTGCTGCACTGCCCTACGCCAAAGGGAAAGGGCAGGAATGCCTGTATTTATCCAATATCGTTCATTCCTTTCCTTTCCCCCTGCGCTGGCACCATTTTTTGGGGCCTAGCACCAACTCAGGCACCCTTGCACCATGGTGTGTTGTTTTTTAGCAGGAAGGGGCACCTTACTGCACAAAAACAATCCTGAGAGGTGTTTTCCTCTTTCTATATGGGCAGCAAACTGCAGCACACATGGAAAGAGAAACACATTGAGGAAAAATAAAGTTATTTCTCCTTGTTACGCCTCACCTTGGGAGGCGTAAGATTTTGGCACATTCCCAGGTTTACATGGTTCTGTAAATCTGGAGGAGAATAAGGCAACGCAGTGATTTGAGCTGCCTTGCCTTACTCTACATCTATGAGGCTATTCAAAGCTAGGCAAAGTGGCTTTGCATGGCCTCTTAGATATGATTTTATAGTTTGCGTCACCCGAGCATCATAAAAGTGACCCTCTGTCAGCGCGCGGGGCTCATTAATATGAATATAAATAAGCAGAACTCAACATGGGATCTATCCTGCTTTCATCACCTAATCAAATTCTGTGATCCTAAACAAATGTTTTGTTTCACCATGCTGTCATTTTCTTGATTATCAAGCATGAAAACACAGTCAAATATGTGTTTAGGTTGTGCACTGTACAAAAGTGTCTTCCTGATGGTGGTTGAGGGAGAGAGCATGGCAGCCGGCTAATGCAGGTTGCAGAGGATCTCCTCATCTGGTCCAGGTGTGTGTAGCAAACACACCGGGACGTACGCCTGACAGGAAGGCGTTCGGGATTGATGTAATATTCAACAAATATTATATCAATATAAAAATAGTGTTAAAAACTTACCCACCCTGGAGGGAATAATGCTGAATTTTGGGTCCGTGATCTGGACAAAGGCCGCTTTCGGGCTGCGACGCAGAAGGAGTGCAGCTGCCAGGATTTCCTTCCGGGGGAGCAAAGGAAGAGTTACTACAAGTTCTTTAGCAGCTGGGAAGACGTCGAAGCTGCTTGATGCTAGGAAATCTTTTGGGTCTCTTGCTCTCCGTCCAAACTTCGTGTCAGAGAGAGGTTACTTGTCCCAGAAGGGGCAGGGGGCTAAAATTACTGATCTCCCCCTCAGGGATGCAACTAAAAATTATTTTAGTATGCAGAGTGTAAGGGGCTGACCTTGGGCAAAAGGAGGAGGAGGAGGAGGGGAGCTGGGAAGAAAGGTGACCTGACCCACCCCTTGGGAAGTGGTAGAAGGAGTCCCAGTGTAAAAGGGAATCTGGTCCCCCAGATTGGGCCCCCCTCTCAAAAAAATTGGAGAGCTAGCAAAACTTCAGTGTATATTCAGGAAACGAGTGATAGTGACAACAGAAGGCTTGCAGGGGAGGTTTTGCCAAATTTAAAACATAGTAAACTAGCTCCTAAGAGGCAAGGATTACTCCGTCTCTAAGGACTCATTTTAAGGTCCTGCCTGGTACTCAGGGGAGGGAAATGGAGAGGAATGAGCACGAGAACCTTTATGCGGATTCAGAGAGGAGGGTTGTGGGCAACCAAGACCTGCAAATTGAGTGCTCTCCTAACAGATTTCATTTGTAAGGGGAGGAGGAGAAAAACGGTCAGAGTAACAATAGTGGGTCTTCCACTCAAAAAGAGGTGATGAGCTCTTTAAGAAGGGTCTCCACAGGACAGTGGCAAGATTTAGAAAAGGTGGAGAGCCAGGACGGATGTGGTTGCTCACTGGAGGTGCAGGATGTAATTCCCCCAGTGCAGGTTGTATCAGAAGATCCTCTTACACAATCTATAGCAGCTATGATACGATGGAGGTCAGGGGCAGTTTTAAGACATCAAACACTAACCAGAAAGAGATAAGAATGTTATGTGTAGCTCTCGGGTAGAAATTTGACGATCATGCGGAACAAACGGCGGTACTGGAAAGAGAAGTTTGTGACATGAGGAGAGCTACGGAGGATAATAGAGAGGCAATCCAACAAGGGGGAATAGGGGAGGAAAAGGTACAATTAAAAATGGAAACTATGGAGAATAATTTAAGGAGGAATAACTTGAGGTTTGTAAAGGTCCCTGAAGGACTGGAAGGTGGAGATCTAAAGCATTTGGTGGTTTGCTCGATTAAACCAGGAGTGCAGATTGAAGAAGAAGAAGATAATTTGGTAAAAGACACTCGGAGAGTGCATAGGGATCCTTTTAGAAAACCCCTAATAGAGATAAATCTAGAAAGATTCTGGTCTGCCTCCATACTTATGTCATCAAGAAGCGTATTTTAGCAGCAACGTCAAAAAGAAAAAAAGAAAAAGACCCTAACAGCTGAGGGTATTCATTTTGAGATCAGATCTGATTTATCTAGTGTGACATTAAATAATCAACGGGAGCTAGGAAAAAGAATCGATGTTCTGAAGCGCTTAGGGGCCACGGCCCAATTGAAATTCCCTGCTTCCTTGAGAGCAATGGCAAATAATAAAATGTATACCTTTAGGGACGTCAGAGAGGTAGATGATCTGATCAAGTCAATAGACAAGGATTATCAGTCAGTGCGTTAAGGAGTGTGTTATCTTGTTTATCTTGTTTATGTTGATTTAAGGACTGGGTGGAGTCTCCAAGGGCAGCATAGCCTAGCAAGGAGATAGGGTGGGTTCTCTCAGGGGAGTGGAGGTGGGGAAGGGATTGTAGGAGGGAGTGGGGGGCTGGTGGTGGTAGGATGCACTGGATGGGGGCGCTTGGGGAAAAAGGAAAACATTTTGGTCCTCATTTATGTGTATTTGATATAATTGGTTTTTATTTCTTTGTGAATCTCGGGGGTGGTGGGCTGAGTGTGTGGGCAGTTATAAATGGAGATGAAGGATAATGAACTGAGGCTGCTATCTTGGAATGTTAATGGTTTAAGGGTGAAGGGTAGGCAGAAGAGGATAATACAGTATTTTAGGGATGTCCAAGCAATGGTGATCATTTTGCAAGAAACGCACTAATCTAACGAGGAATGTGTAAAGTTGTTCAAGCCTCACCGATGGATCCAACATATGTTAAGCTCCACACAAGCCGGGGTAGTAAAGGGGTGGCTATAATAGTTAAAAATCATCCAGATATTTCTTTCCAGGGAGGACCAGTGGATAAAGCTAGTAGGTGAGCAATAGGGAAGCTGCAGGCTTTCAATCAGGTGTTTATTTTAGTGGGGTACTATGGTCTGAACAGGGATGATGTTCAGCCCCTGCGAGATTTGTACCAGCAACTGCTACAATATACAGACCCAATAATTTTGGCAGGCGACTTTAACATAATCCTAACCTTGATCTAGATAGTTCAAAAGGGAGTAGGTCAAAAATGAATGAAAAGATGCGACCTCAGGTGATTAATATGATGTCCCGTTTTGGGTTGCATGATATTTGGAGGGACAGGATGGGATCAAGACGAGGATACAGATATAACAATAAGAAGTATAGACATCAATCTAGGATTGACTATGTATTAGTTGATGCGAGGTTGAGAGAGAGTGTTGAAAAGATTTCTCATGTTGGAGTTCATTTATCAGGACACCCAGCAGTAATCATGAGCTTTAAGATTTGAGGGAATAATGTGCAGAGCAGTTGGACATTAGCTAAGACTCTCAGATAAAGCAATTGTGGCAGGTTTGAAAAAGAGTCCGGAAGATTTTTTTTTTATTAAATGTCGGCTCGTCATCACCAGAGATGGTCTGGATGCTTTCAAAGCCTTTTTGAGAGGTAGATTGATTGGAGCAACTTCTTTTAAGAGCACAATATATAATAATAAGATTAGCATTCTGGAAGAATGCATACTATCAGTGGAAAAGGAGTTGATAGGTAAAAAGGGGCAGGAAGAAGAGATGGAAAGATTAGCCAGGGTTCTCCAAGAACCTTGAAATTAGCTTGTAGCTGAATTAGATAAGAGAGTCAAGGAAAGATGCGAAGCTAATGGGATGACTTTTTTGAATATGGGGAGAATTGTGGGAAAATATTAGCTTGGTAAATAAAATCAAAGCAGGTGAGAAATTCAGTACAAGAACTTAGGGGTAAGCTACAAAGGGACTTAGGAAAATAGGAGAGTCCTTTCGAGATTACTTTCAGGATCTCTACACTGAGAGGGTAGATATACCTCCAGGGATGGTTCGGGATTGGTTGCAAGGAGCAGATCTTAATGCCCTGGGAGATGAGGACAGAGAGACTCTGAATAAAGGATTTAGTCGAGGCAAAGTGGGGGAGGTGATCTGCTCTGGAAAATCAGGGAAGGCGCCAGGCCCAGATGGGTTACCTCTTGAAGTTTATAAAATTTTAGGAGATAGCTTAATCAATGTTTTTGTAGGGTTATGTGATAATATATGCAAAGAAGGAGCAGTACCTGCTGCTTCTTGGAGAGAGGCAACAATTACTTTAATATTAAGGCCTGGAAAAGATCCTACAAGTTGTGACTCTTAAAGGCCAATCTCCTTGTTGAATAGTGATTACAAAATCTTTACTAAGATCTTGGCGAAAAGGTTGGGTATGGTGCTGGAGAAATTGACTCATGTAGACCAAAAGGGGTTTATTAAGGGTAGATACCTACATCAGTTAACTCAAGGTTTTATAGGTGCAATAGATTTGGCAAGCATATGTAAGGTACCCCTTGCGGTAGAGATGATCGATGCCGCTAAGGCGTTTGATATGATTAATTGGTCCTATTTGATTACTCTTTGTGAGTCTCCTAAGTTGGGGAGAAGGTTTATAACGATATTACAGCTCATATATCATAACCCAGTGGAAAGAATATTGGTTAATGGCTCCCTAACCCGCCGCTTTGGGATAGGGAGGGGAACTAGACAGGGAGGCCCGTTATCCCCTCTGTTATTTAATTTATACATAGAACCCCTGGCTTGTAAAATTAGAAGCGAGCGGAGGATACTACCATTTCAGTGTGGCAATTGGTATAGGAAAGTATCTCTATATGCAGATGATTTGATGGTCTACACAAGTAATTTAAAGCAAGCTTGGCCTGTTTTGGAAGACTTGATGACGGGTTTTGGGGGAATTGCGGGGTATGTGGTGAATAAATGTAAAACTGAAGTAATGTCATGGAATATGTCCAAGGATATGCCGGAGGGGAGTGTTAAGATTAGTAGAGAGTTGAACTAATTGGCCATCACGATAACATGGGATGTGGTGGAGACTGCAGAAAGAAATTTGGAGAGCGTTATGACTAAGTCTTGTAAGCAGATGAACAGTTGGGTCAATCTACCTCTAACTATTCTAGGAAGATCCAACTTGGTAAAAATGATGATTTTACTGAAAATGCTTTTTATTTTTTATGCACTTCCTTTGAGATTTGATAAAGCAAGGTTGAATAAATTTCAAGTCAAGATTTGTAGCTTTATATGAGGCAATAAGGGAGCACATATAGGGGGTCATTCTGACCCTGGCGGCCGGTGGCCGCCAGGGCCACCGACCACGGGAGCACCGCCAACAGGCTGGCGTTGCTCCCACGAGCATTCTGACCGCGGCGGTTCAGCCGCGGTCAGAAGCGGAAAGTCGGCGGTCTCCCGCCGACTTTCCGCTGCTCGGGGGAATCCTCCATGGCGGCAGAGCGCTCTCCGCCGCCATGGGGATTCAGACACCCCCTACCGCCATCCTGTTCATGGCGGGAAACCCGCCATGAACAGGATGGCGGTAGGGTGTGCCGCGGGGCCCCTGGGGGCCCCTGCAGTGCCCATGCCAATGGCATGGGCACTGCAGGGGCCCCCGTAAGAGGGCCCCGCAAAGTATTTCAGTGTCTGCCTTGCAGACACTGAAATACGCGACGGGTGCAACTGCACTCGTCGCACCCCTGCAACTACGCCGGCTCAATTCTGAGCCGGCGTCCTCGTTGCAGGGGCATTTCCTCTGGGCCGGCGGGCGCTCTTTTGGAGAGCGCCCGCCGGCCCAGAGGAAATGTCTGAATGGCCGCCGCGGTCTTCTGACCGCGGTGCGGTCATTTGGCGGCGGTACCTTGGCGGACGGCCTCCGCCGTCCGCCAAGGTCAGAATCAGGGCCATAGTATGGAAAAAGTTGAGGTGGAGCAGAGAGAAAGGTGGATTAGCATTACTGGATTTACAACTTTACGCTTGGGCAACCTTAATAAAAAAATATGAGGAGGGCTTTTGGTGGGTCTACAACTTTTGAACTGGGGCTGATTCTAAAAGTAATGATGGAATTTGAGAAGGCTGTAGAGGTGGGTTTTTTGTATAAATTTGGAGATCCAAAATTTTTCAAGAAAGTGAGGCTCACAGTATTGTCTGACGCAGCCAAGGTTTGGTATGAGGTGCGAAGAGTCACAAACCTACTTTATTATAATAAATATGCTCCTATATGGAACTCACCGGGTTCGCCAGAATGGACAAAAGATGTTTTAATGGCACCTCTGAAGGAGGCCAGGTTTGAACAATGGGGGCAATTGTGCTCTGTAGAGGGTTTGGCTCATTATGAAGATCTTTTTAGAGTCACAGGTGGAAACTTATCTAAATTTAAATACTTTCAAATAAGAAGTTGGGTGAAAGAGATCAAAGGGGGAGTAGGCGGTTCTAATGAATTGGAAAGGTTACTTCAAAAGGGCGATAAGCACAAAAAAGAACTGTTGATTTGGTACTGGTCACTTCTAGATATTCTAAATGGCAAATTTCTCATGCCGGAAGACATCTGGAAAGATCACCTCCCCGGAGTACAGATAAGAGTACTATGGCAAGTAATTATAGCATTGTTGTATTCTACAGTCAAACTGGCATGTCTAAGAAGGATTCATCTCTTTCCAATTCATAGGGTTCCCTGGACCCCCGAAACACGAGTGAAGACTGGAAATAAGGTTAGCTGTTGGAAGTGTGGCGTGAAGTCTGAAGGTGACTTGCATATGTTCGTGGAATGTCCATGTCTTAGTCGTTTTTGGACAGAGGTTGGTGACTGTATTAATAAGGTACTATCCATAAAATGTAAGATAACGCCCTCTCTGATTATCTTTGGCTGCATACAGGGAGATAATAGGGTTAAAAAAGACAGTGCCAAGTTATTGTTTTACATGAGTTTGGTGGCTAGAAGAGAGATGTGCAGGAAATGGACTATTCCGCCCCCCCCCCAACTTATGTGGAATGGAAAGATTCCCTAATGTGACACTAAGGGAAATGGGTGTAGTCAAAAGAGGTGTGAATTTTGGGGCCCACTAATAAATTGGTTTGCAGGTAAACAGTGTCTGTCCTATGATTGTACATTTATGAGTCCAAGGAACGAGGTGCGACAACGTTCTAGAGGGCTAACCTAGCCCAGAGATATGGACTGCCCCCCCAGATCTGATAGTTTTATATGGCGTACGATCGAAAAGAATATTCCTGGAGGTTCGTTCATTGGACGTTTCAGATAAGGGGTTAAATGGATGAAGACAAAAAGAAAAGCCTCTTCTCTTTTCATTTACTAGGCTATAAGGTTGCAGGCTTCATTACATACAGGGTACACATGACAATTGATTTACTTCTTAGTGTTCCTTAATGGCACTGTCAGCTTGGCGGAGGCAGAGATCTGCAGAAATGTCTCTAAGTTTAGGTTTAAAAACAGGTTCAATATAAATGTTTTTCAAAGCAGTGATATAATCTGATATTTGAACGTGAAACGCTTCCAGTTTCTTAATGTTTATTATTTATTTTGCTGCATGAATTTACCTAACAAATATTTTCAGGGCTCCCTGTGCACTCTAAGCCAGATCGGCTCTTACCAGGCACTCCTTGCTCATTTGTTGGTTCACCCAACACTTGGGAGTTCTTTCTCATTTGTTTTAGTCTATTGGACTTACTTGCAGAGCAGCAGAAGGGGACCTGTGTTCATGCAGCTGTATAGAGGGCCTCTGAGTGCTTGTTTGGGCTGGTGAAGCAGAAGAGTACCAGAACCCTCGCTGCCTGCCCATAGCTGGCCTGGTCACTGTGCTGTAGTAATTATGCAGAGCAGAGTGCCGCAGTCTGAGGAGAGTAGGGCTGATGGTGGCTGGTGCAGCACAGATAAAGCACATAGGGCTCAAGGTGGGGGTGGGGCATCTGGCTGGCACACTGGTAGCGAGCTGCAAATGTGGGCCAGGCGTTGGCCACAAGTGAATTAAAAGCAGCAGCACTACCATCGGGTCCTGTGCTGGCTGTCATTGTGACACTGTCTGCTGGGCAAGGAAATGAACAGAAGCTGCTCCTGGAGCTCCTCTCTGCAGACTCCAGCAGGTCAATGATTTCATTCCTGGAGGCAGAGCAGGGTAGGACAAGGGAGCACACACCCCAGAACCCCTTCTCTGTCTCTTCTGTGAGTTAATTTCAATTTTTTTGCTGCTAAGCGAAGTACTCAGTTGTAGTGTTTAAAAGCCGTTTAAGACTAACTTTTGTCCGACTCAGGAGGAACAAGTCATCTGCATACATCAAACATGGTAATAGGATGTTCCCCAGTTTAAAAAAACCCTGTTTTGTTAAATGGGATTAGCTTGTTGGAGGATGTCCAGGCTTCCATTTCCTCCAGAAAGCAACCTGCAAAGAATTCAACTGGCTATTAACCAGTAGTTGGCTGAATCGTTCACTGTGTCCCTTTGAATATTGGAGTGAGGGTTTAATCTTTCCAAGAGCATGGATGGAGTTGGATAACATCATGCGTGGACTCTTTCCAGACAGGTGGACCAAAGTGCTCTGCCCTCTTTAAAAAGGGCTGCTGGAATGCTGTTGGGACCCAGTGCTCCCTCCCTCCGGCTTCTAGATATGCACCATGCGAGGAGCTCTGCTCAAATGCATGGCGTGAGTAGGTTTATTCCGGAGCTTTGAATTCCCTTAGCCTTACAAACAGTGAAGATCATATTTTGATTTGATATAAGAAGAATCCAGTTAGTCCAGCCGGTGCTAGATTACTGCATGATATCCCTAGACACAGTCAAATCTCTGAAACTAAGAGATCTTAGCTGGCTTTCTATCTCTAAAATGGTAAAATTTAAAATCCCAATTCATGTTCAGAGATCCTTTCATCTAACCGGACCATATTGCTTGCAGAATCTGTTAGAACATACGTGTCCAGTACACATCGGAGATCACAGAACACATTATCCAGAAAACACCCAAATGTTGTAGGACAAGGATGGGAAGAAGTTTGGCAGCAGTTCAAGGAGCCAAACTATGGGACAGGTTCCCACTCCAACTTCGGGGAAACATTTGATTGAACACTACAGAGTAGATCCAGGCTATTTTAGACTGGGCTCCCCCTACTACTCAGACCCAGGTCAGAGCCTTTCTTGGTCTCACTGGGTATTACAGGAGGTTCATCAAGAACTATGGCTCTGTAGTGGGGGTTGGTCTAGTTAGGAAGACTACTGAGGCTGTTTTAGTCTCTGATGGTGGCATTGACCTTGTCACCTTAGTTGTTTGTCCCCTTAATATGGATAAGTACAAGCAACTACCCCTAATAAATGGTGTTCAGGTTGAGGCCTACAGGTGCCAGTGTCACTATGGTGATGGAGAAACTGGTCACTCCTGAGCAACACCTACTTGGTCATTAGTACCAAGTTACTGACACCCATAACAACACTGTTAGCCACCCCATGGCTGTTGTGAATCTTAACTGGGGATGGAGTGGGGGTACTGGTCTTAAAAAGGTTGTGGTATCCACTGACACCTGTAGAGTCTACTGGGCAATGATTTGGAAACTTCAGCTTGGGCTGAAGTTGAGTTGGAAGCCCATGCAGCCATGCTGGGCATTCCAGGTCATATCGTTTCTCTTACCAGGGCTCAGGCCCTTTGAAAGGGTAGGGGTTGATATTGTTGACCCCCTTGGACCTTTAACTGCTTCTGGAAACAGATTCATCTTAGTGGTAGCGGACCATGCAACAAGATACCCAGAAGCAATCCCTTAAGGATCACTACAGCTCCTGCAGTGGCAAAGACTCTCCTGGGAATATTTTTGGGTTGGCTTTCCGAAACAGGTAGTATCAGACAGGGGTCCTAACTTAATGTCTGCATACTTAAAAGCAATGTGGAAGGAATGCAGCATAACCTATAAATTCACCACACCCTATCACCCACAAACAAATGGACTGTTTGAGAGATTTAATAAAACTATCAAAGGCATGATCATGGGACTCTCTGAAAGACTCAGAAGGAGATGGGATGTCCTCCTGCAATGCCTCTTTTTTGCATACAGGGAGGTACCCAAGAAAGAAGTGGGCTACAGCCCCTTTGAACACCTTTTTGGTCACCCTATTAGGGGTCCACTTGCACTTGTTAAAGAGGGGTGGGAACAACCCTTAACGCCCCCTAAACAAGTCATTGTGGATTATGTGCTTGGCTCAAGATCAAGAATGGCTGAGTACATGAAAAAGGCCACTAAAAACTTTCAGGCCAGCCAAGAGCTTCAAAAGCAATGGCATGACCAGAAGGCTGTCCTGACTGAGTACCACCCAGGACAGATGGTGTGGGTATTGGAGCCTGTGGCACCATGAGCACTCTAAGACAAATGGAGTTGACCACATCTTATTGTGGAAAAGAAATGTGAAGTCACTTATTTGGTGGACCTTGACACTCTCAGAAGTCCCCTCAGGGTACTTCATGTCAACCGCCTTAAACCCTACTATGATAGGGCAGATTTGACCCCACTCATGGCCAGATATAAGGGGCAGGAAGAAGAGAGTGAACCCCTCCCTGACCTCTTCTCCAACACTGCAGCTGATGGCTCAGTGGAAGGGGTTGTCCTTGCAGACTGCGTACAGCTGACAGCAGAGCAAAAGGAGGACTGCAAGAACCCCCTAGGCCAATTCCCTGAACTGTGTTCACTCACACCTGGTCAGACTACTTGGTGGGAACATACTATTGATACTGGAGACAGTTTGCCTGTCAAAAGAAAGATTTATAGGCAGCCTGACCATGTCAGAGACTGTATTAAATCTGAGGTTCAGAAGATAGATGTTGGATCTAGGAGTTATTGAGCACTCAGACAGCCCTTGGGCCAGCCCTGTGGTGCTTGTCCCCAAACCTCATAGTCAAAATGGAAAAAGGGAAATTAGGTTTTGTGTAGACTACAGAGGGCTCAATACAGTTACAAAAACAGATGCTCACCCTATACCCAGGGCAGATGAGCTAATAGATACACTGGCATCTGCCAAGTATCTAAGCACCTTTGAATTGAATGCAGGGTATTGGCAGATCACATTATCAGAGGATGCTAAACCAAAAACTGCATTTTCAACCATTGGAGGGCATTATCAATTCACAGTTATGCCCTTTGGTCTGAAAATGCACCTGCCACTTTCCAAAGACTGGTGAACACAGTCCTCTAAGGTCTGGAAGCATTCAGTGCAGAATATCTGGATGATATTGCTGTATTTAGCTCCACCTGGGATGACCACTGGTCCAGCTGTGGAACGTTTTGTAGGTCCTGCAAAAGGCAGGCCTCACTATCAAAGCTTCTAAATCCCAGATAGGGCAGGGAAAAGTGGTTTATCTGGGACAGCTAGTTGGCAGGGAACAGATTGAACCACTACAGGGGACGATCAAGGCTATTGTAGACTGAGCTCCCCCTACTACTCAGACCCAGGTCAGAGCCTTTTTTGGTCTCACTGGGTATTACAGGAAGTCCATTAATAACTATAGCTCCATTGTTGCCCCTCTTAATGACCCCATCTCTAAGAAAATGCCCAAAAAGGTATTATGAACGGTCAGTTGTCAAAGAGCTTTTGAGGAGCCTAATCAGGCTATGTGTACTGCACCTGTCCTAAAAAGCCCAATCTACTCTAAAAAAATCATTGTCCAGACAGATGCTTCTGAACTGGGGGTTGAGGCAGTGCTTTCACAACTAAACTCAGAGGGCCAGGATCAACCTGTTGCTCTTATCAGTAGGAGGTTGACCCCTAGAGAAAAGCGTTGGTCAGCCATAGAGAGGGAGGCCTTTGCTGTGGTCGGGACCCTGAAGATGCTGAGACCATGCTTATTTGGGGCTCTCTTCATAGTTCAGACAGACCACAAACCTCTCTTATGGTTAAAACAGATGAAAGGAGAACACCCTAAATTTTTGAGGTAGTCCATTTCCCTACAGGGCATCGACTTTACAGCGGAACATAGACCTGTGAGTAACCACTCCAATGCAGATGGACTCTCCAGATATTTCCACTTAGACAATGAAGACTCATCTGGGCAAGGTTAGGCCTATTGTCCCTCATTTGGAGGGCGGGTTTGTGTAGGAAAGTAAGATCCTTCTTGGCATGTTACCCCCTATTTCTACCTGCTGTCAGTGTGTTTTTACTGTCTCAGTGGGATTCTGCTAGTCAGGACTCCAGTGCTCATAGTTTGTGGCCTACATGTCAGTATATTTTACTGGGTTGTCAGTATGCTTGACTGTGTCACTGGAGTCCTGCTAACCAGAACTCCAGTGCTTATGCTCCCTCAGTTTCCAAATTTGTCACTATAGTCTAGTGACTCCATATTCCAATCCAGATTGGCACACTGGACCCCCCTTTTAAGTCCCCGGTATATAGTACCTAGGTACCCTGGCATTGGGGTTCCAGGAGATCCTTATGGGCTGCAGCATTTCTTTTGACACCCATACGGAGCTCATACAAACACTCTTTCAGGACTACTACTGCAGCCAAAGTAAAATAGTGCAAACACTATTTCACAGCCATTTTCACTGCACCAGGTAACTTATAAGTCGCCTATATGTCTAACCTTCAGTTACTGAAGGCTAGGTGCAAAGTTACTGTGTGTGAGGGCCCTGTTGACCTAGAGAAGGAAGGGGGGAGAGTGCTGCGTGCATGAAAGACGGTGAATGCATGTGCCACATGGCAAGGGTAGGGATGGGGACCAATCACTTTGACTGTGTAGTTGGTAATAACTTCTCTTTTTCCCCTGTACATTTCATGTAGGTCAGCGCCCACAGAAAAAAGACATTTGGCGTGCCATCACCAAGGACGTCCGGACCCTGGGGGTCTACCACAGCCGGAACACCCACTGCCATAAAAGATGGGAGGACATACGCCACTGGAGCAAGAAGACGGCGGAGGCTCAGCTGGGGATGGCCTCCCAACGTGGGAGGGGTGCCCGTCGCACCATGACCCCCCTGATGTTCAGGATCCTGGCGATGGCCTACCCAGTGTTGGATGGGTGCTTGAGGGCATCACAGCAGCCACAAGGGGGTGAGTACACTCTCATTCTGCTGACTTTGCGCGCAGTGGAGGGGTCTGGGTGGGGGAGGTGGGCTGTGGGTTTCCCTAGGCCAGGACGAGTTCTGTAGGCAAGGCCCCTCCGTAAGGCAGGCCATGTGGCACCCCACCCCACCTCTGTAGAGTGCCAAGTACACCTAGTCATGCCCCTGTGTCATCTATGTGTGCAGATGTCATCCATAGCCTTGTAGGCCATTTCCCAGGAATTGAACAGTGGAGCCCAAGAGCGCGGTGTAGTGCAGGGGGCTTCTGTGTCTGTCGTGTCCGCCAACGGTATCCGTAATGCATGCACTGAACATGCCTTTCTTCTGTCTCCCCCCCCTTTTTGTGGTCTCCCTGTTCTTGTGTGCATTAGCATCATCAGGCAGAGGAGCAGTGGCACCGGAGCACGAGGGAGCTGCATCCCACATGGCCCTGGAGGGTGACACTACGGAGTCTGAATTCACCAGTGGGATGGAGGGCGAGGGGAGCTCCAGGGCGGGGACAGGAGCTAACACCAGCGACACAGACTCGTCCTCTGAGCTCCCTTGTGGTGGCAACATCTGTGCCCCCGCATCTACAGGTACAGCTGCCACCCCCCCCTATCAGCACCGCCCTCCCAGCAGCCCCTCAGCCTTTGCCCCGTGCCCGCTCACCCAGGAGGGTGGGCATCACCTTCGCCCCAGGCACCTCAGGCCCTGCCCCAGTCACCCCTGCTACCCTCAGTGAGGAGGCCATTGACCTCCTCAGGTCCCTCACTGTTGGGCTGTCTACCATTTTGAATGCCATCCAGGGTGTAGAGAGGCAGTTGCAACAAACCAATGCATTCCTGGAGGGCATTCATTCTGTTCAGGCGGCCCTTCAGCGAGCTTTTCAGACTCTGGCCTCAGCACTAATGGCAGCCATTGTCCCTGTGTCTAGCCTCCCCCCTCCAACTTCCTCCACCCCGACCCAATCCCCTGTACATCAGCCTATCCCAAGCACACCTACAGACCAACATGCACACACGTCAACACCCAAGGGAAGCTCAGGCAAACATAAGCACCACACATCCCACGGGCATTCACACAAGAATCACACACATGCAGACACACCAACATCCACTGCCTCCACTGTGTCCCCCTCCTCCTCGTATCCCTCCTCCCTCCCAGTCTCATCTACACTCAGACCTGCATGCACTACCTGTACAGCCACTACGTCCCTCTCCAGCACACCCACCACCACACCCTGCTCACGTGCAGTCACCACCCCCACTACCATTCACAGGTCCCCTGTGTCCTCTTCCAGTGTGTCTGTGACGCCCCCTCCCAAGATACACAAACATAGGCACCCACCCACCCAACAGCCATCCACCTCACGACAGCCTCCAGCACATGCACCTTCACCCAGTCACCAAATGTACACCTCCTACAACCACCACCTCTTCCTCTACTACCAAACCCCCTCCAGCTAACCGTCCCAGTGTGCCCCAAAAACCTTTCCTGTCCAACCTTGACCTCTTTCCCACACTTCCCCCACCCCGTCCATCTCATAAGTCCTGAACTAGCACCTCAGCCACAACATCTCCGGGACCAGTGGTGCCTGTAGTCACCGGAATCTGGAGTGCACCGGCCAGCAGGGCAGCCAGTGTGGCACGGAGCCACAGCACAGACAGTCCCCCACCTGTGAAGCATCAGAAGTTGGCCAGTGCCCGGTGGGAGAGGGGGAAGACTCCAGCCACCAAAGAAGCTCCCAAGGGTCCCAGTGGGAGTGTGGAGTCAGCTGTGACACCTTCCAAGGTGGGGAAGGGCCACAAGAGACCCGGCAAGTCTGGGAAGAGCAGCACTGCAGAGGAGACCGCTATCATCCCCGATGCCCAGGAGGCCACCGCCAGCACCAGCCCAGCTGCCCAGGAGGCCACCGCCAGCACCAGCCCAGCTGCCCAGGAGGCCACCGCCAGCACCAGCCCACCTGCCCAGGAGGCCAGCACCAGCCCACCTGCCCAGGAGGCCAGCACCAGCCCACCTGCCCAGGAGGCCACCACTAGCACCAGCTGCCCAGGAGGCCACCGCCAGCACCAGCCCAGCTGCCCAGGAGGCCACTACCAGCACCAGCCCACCTGGCCAGGAGGCCACCGCCAGCACTAGCCCCGCTGTGCCATGAAGGACCGCCAGCAAAAGCCCCGCTGGGCCATGAAGGACCGCCAGCAGCTGAGACCCTGCAATGGAGACCGCCATCTCAAGCACCGCTAAATAGGGCACCGCCATCTCAAGCACCGCTGAACAGGGCACCGCCATCTCAAGCACTGCTGCACCGCTGAACAGGGCACCGCCATCTCAATCACCGCTGCACAGGGCACCGCCATCTCAAGCACCGCTGATCAGGGCACCGCCATCTCAAGCACTGCTGAACAGGGCACCGCCATCTCAAGCACCGCTGAACAGGGCACCGCCATCTCAAGCACCACTGGCCCATGAGGAGCAGGAAGACTATTGCAGGGAGAATTTGGAGTTCCTGGTCCATGACGTCCTCGTTCCTTGTGGAGTGTGTAGAGGTGAGCGTTTTTTCCTTCGGGATTCCTGTTTCCGCCGTGTTTTTTATCCGCGGTGAATCCGCCCCAGAAAAGGTGGCGGATTGGCCTGTCATAATAGTGTGGGTGGTACATTGTCTCCCGTCTGTCTGTTGGTGGTGACCGCCAAGCTGTTTGTTTGTACCCCAGTGGCGGTCGGAGTGTTAAAGTGGCTGTCTTTGTTGGCGGTTTCCGCCACGGTCGTAATTGCAAACTTTTTACTGCCGGCCTGTTGGCGGTCTTACCGTCGCTTTAACACCGACCGTCAGGGTTGTAATGACCACCTTAGTCTCCTCTCTCCACAGGTCTTCAGGTCCAGGAATGCATTGCTGATTTCTTGCAGTCTTGCTGGGTTTTTGCATAATCCTTTACCACAACTTCTAGTGTGTTCTGAGGAAACTTGATGAACTTTACTCCTGTTTTCCTGGGCTCTGGGGTGGGGTAATTTACTTACCTTCTGGTATTTTCCTACACTTCCAGCTCCCCTCTACACACTACACTTGCCTAGGGGGGAAACGGAAATTCGCATTCCACTATTTTAGTATATGGTTTGTGTTGCTGTAGGAGGCTGGCCTGGCTTATAGTGGGTAGCTGATGGTACTTACACCTTGAGCAGGGTCCAGTTATCCCTTATTATTAGGTTAGTAGTGTTCTAGCAGATTAGGCTGAGAGAGGTAGCTATAGCAGAGCAGCCTAGGCTGAACTAGGAGACATGCACAGCTCCTACTATACCACTTATGTCATATAGCATTATATCATAAGAATCACAATACTCAGAGTTACTAAAAATAAAGGTACTTTATTTTAGTGACAATGTGTCAGAAATATCTCAGAGGATACACTCCCTTAGGAGGTAAGTAAAATACACAAAATATACACACCAACCAAAATCAGGTAAGTCAACAGTTAGAAAAGTAGTGCGAATACCTTAGAATACAATAGGATACAATAGGCCTAGGGGCAACACAAACCATATACGAAGAAAGTGGAATGCAAAAAACTTAGGGACTCCAGGCCTAGTGTAGTGTGTAGACGGTCGCTGGGAGCGTAAGAAAACACTAAGGGTGTCCAAGATACCCCACCCCAAGACTCTAAAAAGTTGGAGTAAAGTTACCTTACTTCCACAGAAACACACTAACGTCATAATAGGAGATTCTGCAAAGACCACAACTGAATGCAAAGCACTGAAGACAGATTTCTGGACCTGAGGACCTGCAAAGAAAGGGGACCAAATCCAAGAGTTACGAAAGTGTCCGGGGGGTCAGGAGCAAAATGGCTGCCTCCTGGTGGAAGAAGCTGAAGATTCTGCAACAACGGAAGATGCCAGGAACTTCTCCTTTGCACAGAAGATGTCACATGGCGTGCTGGAGGATGCAAAGTTGTTTTCACGCAGAAAGACCGCAAACAAGCCTTGCTAGCTGCAAAGGTCACGGTTAAAGAAAATGGATGCTGCCTGGGCCCAGGAAGGACAGAGGGGGCGCTCAGCAACACAGAGAGCCAACGCAGAAGCTTGCAGCACCCGCAGAAGCACTTGAACACGGGTTCAAGAAAACTGAGTACAGCAGTCGTCTCAACACTACAAGTGCACAGAAGCCCTAGCAGCTGCAGTTCACACAGTACACAGGATTACTGTCTGGCGTGGGGAGGCAAGGACTTACCTCCACCAAATTTGGACAGCTGGACCACTGGGCTGCCGGGGTCACTTGGATCCAGCTCCTTCTTACTACTTTGTTGCAGTTTTGCAGGTGTCCTTGAGCAGTCAGCGGTCGATCATTGGCAGAAGTAAAACAGGGAGATGCAGAGGAACTCTGGTGAGCTCTTGCTTTCGTCATCTGAAGAGAAGCCCACAGGAGAGAACCTAAATAGCCTTCAGAGGAATATTGGCAACCTAGTCAGGTAAGCACCTATCAGGAGGGGTCTCTGAAGTCACCTGCTGGCACTGGCCACTCAGAGGCCTCCATTGTGCCCTCACACCTCTGCATTCAAGATGGCAGAGGTCTGGGACACACTGGAGGAGCTCTGGGCACCACCCCTGGGGTGGTGATGGACAGGGGAGTGATCACTCCCCTTTCCTTTGTCTAGTTTCGCGCCAGAGCAGGGGCTGGGGGATCCCTGAACTGGTGTAGACTAGCTTATGCAAGGAGGGCACCATCTGTGCCCTTTACAGCATTTCCAAAGGCTGGGGAAGGCTACTCCTCCCCAGCCCTTAACACATATTTCCAAAGGGAGAGGGTGTAACACCCTCTCTCAGAGCAAATCCTTTGTTCTGCCTTCCTGGGACTGGGATGCCCAGACCCCAGGAGGGCAGAAGCCTGTCTGTGGGTTGGCAGCAGCGGTAGCTGCAGCGAAAACCCCAGAGAGCTGGTTTGGCAGTACCCGGGGTCCATGCTGGAGCCCCGGGGATGCATGGGATTAGCACCCCAATTCCAGATTTGGCTTGGGGGCACAATTCCATGATCTTAGACATGTTACATATTCTGAGTTACCATTGTGAAGCTACATATAGGTATTGACCTATTTGTAGCACACATGTGTAAAGGTGTCCCCGCAATCACAAAGTCCGGGGAAATTGCCCTGAACTATGTGGGGACACCTTGGCTACTGCCAGGGTGCCCTCACACTTAGGGGGTGATTCCAACCCTGGCGGTCGGTGATAAAGCGGCGGCCAACCCGCCAACAGGCAGGCCGCCACTTTAACACTCAGACCGCCACAGCGGGACAGACAAACAGCGCGGCGGTCACCGCCAACAGGCAGGCGGCAGACAAAGTACCGCCCACCCTATCACAACTCACCAATCCGCCACCTTTTCCGGGGCGGGAGCCCCGCCGATAAAAACACGGCGGAAACAGACTACGAACGGGAAAACGCTTACCTCTACACACTCCACGAGGACGGAGGACAGCATGGAACCCGAATTGAACATACTACCAGCTATTGTTTACCTGCTCATCTACCACGAGTACGAACGCCGGCGCAGACGACAACGGTGAGTATTGCACCTACGACACAGGGGAGGGGGGCCGAGAAAAGGTTACGGGCACACACATACGCGACACACCCACCCCCCCCCCAACTATCTACACACCAATGCAGAGCAACAAGTCAGAGTGACACCCCCCAAACCCCCCGGAAGAATGCAAAGACATAATTAAAATGATAATTTAAATTTATGTATAAAATAGGTTCATTGAAGTCATGGAAAATTATCTATATGAAATTTAAATAAAAAAAAATATGAACAGTGCGAAAGCTATATACATATTCAATAAGTCCTGCTCAGTTTGTCAAAGTTCCACAGTCCGTGGGCCAATGTCCACAAACACATGGGCAAAGCCCACACAGGAGACCAGATTCCGTTGGAGAGAACACTGCTGGGGCATCAGATGAGAAAACTACAGGCACCTCAGGGGGAAGGGAAGGGGGGGCACCTCAGCCACATGAGTCCACGACGCCAGATCCACGAGGGGCCTCCATGCCCACTGTACCATCCTGGGGAGTGCAAAGCCACAGTCTCTCAAGTCTATACAGTGGGTGGGGTGCCCACTGTACCATCCTGGGGAGTGCAAAGCCACAGTCTCTCAAGTCTCTACAGTGGGTGGGGTGCCCACTGTACCATCCTGGGGAGTGCAAAGCCACAGTCTCTCAAGTCTCTACAGTGGGTGGGTTGCCCACTGTGCCATCCTGGGGAGTGCAAAGCCACAGTCTCACAAGTCTCTACAGTGGGTGGGTTGCCCACTGTGCCATCCTGGGGAGTGCAAAGCCACAGTCTCACAAGTCTCTACAGTGGGTGGATTGCCCACAGTGCCATCCTGGGGAGTGCAAAGCCACAGTCCATCGGATGGATACCCGACTCCACTGGTATTGGAGGAGGCAGGGTGCCCAGAGTGCAGCGTGAACACCAGCTCGACACAGACCCGGTACTGTCAATGGGCCAGCGGTGCTTGACAGGAAGGGCCCAGCGGAGCGGTGCTTGAGACGGTGGGGCCCAGCGGAGCGGTGCTTGACAGGAAGGGCCCAGCGGAGCGGTGCTTGACAGGAAGGGCCCAGCGGAGCGGTGCTTGAGACGGCGGGGCCCAGCGGAGCAGTGCTTGACAGGAAGGGGCCCTGTTCAGCGGTGCCTTTCTTCACGGCGGGGCCCTTTTCAGCGGTGCCTTTCTTCACGGCGGGGCCCTTTTCAGCGGTGCCTTTCTTCACGGCAGGGCCCTGTTCAGCGGTGCCTTTCTTCACGGCGGGGCCCTTTTCAGCGGTGCCTTTCTTCACGGCGGGGCCCTTTTCAGCAGTGCCTTTCTTCACGGCGGGGCCCTTTTCAGCGGTGCTTGTCCTGTCTTTCAAGGGAGCCAGACCTGGCCAGGACTCCCTGCTTAGTCGCCCTCCGAGCGTGCGGTTGCTGGCCCCTCCTGTGATGGAGTCCTGGGCCCGTGGGTGTCTTCCGTCACACCTGGTATGGGGCTGGTGGGGCCCTCCTGGTCCGCGCGCCTGCTGGCTGACTTCTCCGCCCTGCTGCCCTTGCCCTCCTTCGATGACGCACTCTGGCCCTTGCCTCCCCTTGATGTTGTGGCAGGTGACGGGCCACGACTACGCTCCTTGGTGGCAGCCGTGTCAGCCTTCTCGCGCCAGCCCTTTGTTTTGCGGGGTCTCTTCCCAGGGGGTGGGCTGGCTGTCCCCATGCTGCTGGCCGATGTATCTGCACTGGGAAAAGGTGGACTCCAATACCCGTGCACAATGTTCGCCCTCGATGCAGGGCTGGTGGTGGCTGAGGTGCTCTTAGGACTCTTACCAGATGGAGGGGGTGGGTCAGTGGTTGGAAAGACGTCAAGGTTGGAAAGGAAAATCAATTTGGAAAGACAGGGACGTGTAGGTGTAGTGGTAATGGGAGTGGAGGAAGAGGATGTGGTTGTAGGAGAGTCAGGTGTGGTTTCTTTGGGTGCAGGTGCATGTGATGTAGGCTGTCATGAGGTGGATGGCTGTTGGGTGGGTGGCTGCCTGCGTTTGTGTGGTTTGGAAGAGGGGGTGACAGACACAGTGGGAGAGGACAGAGGGGACGTGTAAATGGCAGTGGGGGTGGTGACTGCATGTGTGCGGACTGTACTGGAGGGTGTCATGGTGATGGAAGTACTGGCTGATGGTGGTGTGCATGCAGGTGTGAGTGGAGACGTCACAGGGAGGGAGGAGGGAGACGAGGAGGAGGGGGACACAGAGGTGGTAGTGACTGCTGCCATGTCTGCATGTGGATGTTGCTTGGGTGAATGCTTGTGGGATCTGTGGTGCTTATGTCTGGATGAGCTGCCCTTGGGTGTTGAGGTGTGTGCAGGCTGGTCAGATGGTGTGGATGGGATAGGCTGAGGAACAGGAGACTGGGACTGCGTGGAGGCAGTTAGAAGAGGGAGGCTGGAAACAGGGACAATGGCTGCCGTCAGTGCTGAGGCCAGAGCATTGAACGATCGTTGATGGGCAGCCTGACCCGAATGAATGCCCTCCAGGTATGCATTGCTCCGATGCACCTCCCTTTCTACACCCTGGATGGCATTCAAAAGGGTAGACTGCCCAACAATGAGTGTCCTCAGGAGGTCAATGACCTCCTCACTGAGGGCAGCAGGGGTAACTGGGGCAGGGCCTGAGGTGCCTGGGGCGAAGGAGATGTCCGCCTTCTTGGGCGAGCGGGCACGGAGCGAAGGCCGAGGGGCTGCTGGGAGGGCGGGGCTAGTGCGCTGGGTGGCGGCTGTACCTGTTGTGGCGGGGGGCACGGATGTTGCCGCCACCGCAAGGGAGCTCCCTTCCGAGGACGTGTCGGTGTCGCTGACGTCTCCACGGGTCCCCGTTATGGAGCTCCCCTCGCCCTCCGTATCACTGGTGACCTCGGTGTCTGTAGCATGGCCCACCGGGGCCATGTGAGTTGCAGCTCCCTCGTGCTCCGATGCCAATACTCCTCCGCCTGATGATGCTAATGCACACATGTACAAGTAGATAAAGAACAAGGGTGGGGGGAGAAATAAAGACAGGTTGAGTGCATGCATTGTCAACACCGTTGTCGGAGAGGACAGACACAGAAGACTCCTGCACTACGCCGCGCAATTGGGGTACACTACTCAGTACTTGTGACTAGGCCTACAGGTCTATAGACAACAAATGCACACATGGATGATGCTGGACCATGGTTAGCTGTACTTGGCACCCTACAGAGGTGGGGGGCGGGGGCACAGGGCCATGCCTAAAGGAGGGGACTAGACTACAGAAAGCGCCCTGGCCTAAAGTCACCCACAGCCCTCCTCCCCAACCCAGACACCTCCACTGCGCGCAAATATAACAGAATGTGCTGATACTCACCCCCTTGTGTCTGCTGTGATGTCCTCACGCGCCCATCCAAATCGGGGTAGGCCACCGCCAGGATCCGGGACATCAGGGGGGTCAAGGTACGACTGGCACCCCTCCTACGTTGGGAGGCCATCCCCAGCAGTGACTCGGCGGTCTTCCTGGTCCCGCGGCGGATGTCCTCCCACCTCTTTCGGCAAGGGTGCCCCGTCTGTTGTGGACCCCCAGGGCCCGGACGTCCTTGGCGATGGCACGCCAAATGTCGACTTTCTGGTGGGCGCTGACCTATTTGACATGTACAGGGTGGGAAAGGAAATATCATCAGTTGTATGCATGTGAGATGTGATTGGCCCCCCTCCCCAACCTTGCCATGTGGCACATGCTCTCATCTGTCGTGCGTTGCCCTCCTCATTCGCTCCCCTCCCCACCATCTTACATCCACCCTACCCAACACAGGCATAGCCCATTCAACGTGCACCCAGTGTACTTACCTGTTGGTCTGGAGGACCGTAGAGTTGCGCATACTGGGGGAGGACCCCATCCACAAGTTTCTCCAACTCTTCAGAAGTGAAGGCAGGGGCCCTTTTCCCAGTCCAAGCCATTGTATCTTCCAGACCGAGGTCACAGCAGCACTTGCAGTATAGGTCCTCTCCTGTGGATGATCAGGTCTCGAGTGATTAATCAGCTAGAAAATGGCGGTCACGCCCGCAGCGGTGCGTACCGCCGCGGTGCATACCGCTACCGCCGGCGCACATCGTCATTGGCTAATGAAACCCATAGGGTTCAATGTTAACCAATGCGCTTTCGCACCGCGGTCTTCGACCGCCTACCGCCACGGTGTGCCACACCGCGCATTGACCTCACATCCCACTGTCACACTTCTCAGGTCAGGCAGCCGCCATTTCAAGGGCCCACATGGCTTAATTTCTACTGCGTCACACAGGCCTAGGCCTTGCATTGCCACTCATACAAGCCTTTCACTGCATAGCTATACAATTACTGTGCAAGCTGTGTGTACGAACCTGTGGGTTTCTTGACTCTGTACTCCATGTTGTCCTTCCTAGGCACCGTCCGCTGGGACTTGCGAGGAGAAGGATGAATCCTCCCGTGTACCGACCGCTGGTGGACCTGTCGACAATGGAAGAACAACATATTATACTTCGATACCGACTTGACAGAGCCACTATACATGAACTGTGTGCCCAGCTGGAGCCAGACCTGATGTCCCCCATCCGCCAACCCACAGGGATTCCCCCTCTGGTGCAGGTTCTGTCAGTGCTCCATTTTTTAGCAAGTGGGTCTTTTCAGACAACAGTGGCCATGTCATCAGGGATGTCTCAGCCTATGTTTTCTAAGGTTTTGTCCAGAATGTTGTCTGCCCTGATGAAATACATGCAGAGCTACATTGTTTTCCCTGAGGAGGATGATTTGGCTACAGTGAAGGGTAATTTCTATGCCCTTGGACATATCCCCAACATCATTGGTGCCATTGATGGGACCCATTTGGCTTTGGTTCCCCCCAAAGACAGTGAGCAGGTGTACAGGAACAGAAAAAGTTATCATTCGATGAATGTCCAGGTGGTCTGTTTGGCTGACCAGTACATCTCCCATGTAAATGCCAAGTTCCCTTAGTCAGTGCATGACGCGTATGTTATGCGAAATAGCAGCATCCCTTATGTGATGGAACAGCTACAGAGACACCGTGTGTGGTTATTAGGTGACTCTGGTTACCCCAACCTCTCCTGGCTATTGACCCCAGTGAGGAATCCCCGGACCAGGGCAGAGGAACGGTACAATGAGGCCCATGGGCAAACTAGGAGGATAATAGAAAGGACCTTCGGGGTCCTGAAGGCCAGGTTTAGGTGCCTGCATATGACAGGTGGATCCCTAATGTACTCACCAAAGAAGGTGTGCCATATCATCGTGGCCTGCTGTATGCTTCACAATCTTGCATTGCGACGCCAGGTGCCTTTCCTGCAGGAGGATGGTCCAGATGGTGGTGTTGTAGCAGCTGTGGAGCCTGTGGAGAGTGAAGAGGAGGAAGACGACGGGGACGACATGGACAACAGGGACACAGTTATTCAACAGTATTTTCAGTAGCACACAGGTAAGAATCAGCCACGCCATTTTACATTTACTTCAGGCCTCCTGCATCTCTACTTTCTGTGTTCCCCACCATTTCCTCTTAACTGAATTGTGACTTTCTATTCACTTTTCAGAGCTGTTTGACCAACTGCGTGACTTCTGATTTGTTTGCCCATGGACTACACCTTGTTGTCATTGGTATGTTGTCATCACAATGCCACAGAACATAATAGCATCCGTTATGTGTGATACATAATAGTAAAATATGAGCAGACTCCTGTTATTGTACGTGCAATAAGTGATTTATTTCAAGTGCTACATATAGGTACATGATAGTAAAACGGTGATGGGTTGGGGTGGAGTAATGTCCATGGCAGAGTCCAGTTCTCAGTCTGACAGGTGCATTGTCCATATGCCTGTGGAAGGATGGAGCAGGGGCAGTTAAAGGTTGGACAGGGTGACAATGTGGGACAGTGGGATGACATCAGGGGGTATCTTATGCTGGCGGGGGTCTTGCAATCCTACTCTGTCTTCTTGTGATCTCAGGTTCCGCTTGCGGGGTGGTTGTTCTTCAGCAGGAGGTGGGGTTCTGGTGGCCTGTCGTTGTGTGGGGGTCTCCTGTCCACTAGCGCTGGCGGAGGTGGTAGGCTGTTCCTGGTCCAGGCTTGTGACATGGGCCCTTTGGGGGGGCCACATGGTCCCGCAATGTGGTGACTATCTGATTGAGGGCCAGGACTATGGTCCCCATTGCGGAACCGATGTTCCTGAGTTCGTCTCTGAACCCCATGTACCGTTCCTCCTGCTGTGCCTGGATCTCCTGGAACCTGGCCAGTACCGTTGCCATCGTCTCCTGGGAGTGGTGGTATGCTCCCATGATGGTGGTGAGGGCCTCTTGGAGAGTGGGTTCCCTGGGCCTGTCCCCCCCCTGTCGCACAGCAGCCCTTCCAGTTCCCCTGTTTCCAGGTGCCTCTGTCCCCTGGACGGTGTGGCCGCTACCACTGCCCCCAGGTCCCTGTTGTTGTTGGGGTGGTGGGTCAACCTGGGTGCCCTGTGGTGGCGGACACACCGCTGATTGACGTGTCCTGGAGACAGAGGCATGGGCCCGCTGGGTGGGAGCTGTGCTGGTGTTCCCAGAGGGGGTTCGGTCTGCTGTAGCCTGTGGCTGTGTGTGGGGAACCGACTTTCCAGAGGTCCCCGATGGGCCGGGCTGGTCATCTGGGTCCAGGTCGACAGAGCTGCTGTCATCGCTGGGGGCCTCATCTGGGGGTGGGATGGACATCTCTTTACCCTCCGTGGCGGTGTGGTGACGGTCGGGTCCTGCAGGGGTATAAGGGTATGGTTATTGTTTCTGTGTGTGGCATATCGTGTGATGGGTGGGTGTCCGTGTACCCAAGTGCAGGCATTCCCTTGTGGGGGCTTTTGTGAGGGTGGCTTGTGGGGGTGATGTGTGTGTGCAGTGGGCATGCTTTGGTGATGGGTGTCCATGCTTTGTGGTCGCATGCAGGTCTAGGTGTTGGGATGGGTGGGTTGTGATGGTGGGACATTTGCAAGGAGTTGTTGTGATGGGGGTGGGGGTGAGGGTGGGGGTATGTGCTGGCATGCAGGTGGGTTGGGGGTGGGAAGTAGTAGTTAAAAATTTACTTACCAGAGTCCATTCCTCCGCATACTCCTGCGAGGCCCTCAGGATGCAGGATGTGCAAGACTTCCTCCTCCCATGCTGTGAAATCTGGGGGAGTAGGTGGGGGTCCGCCGCCAGTCTTCTGCACCGCAATGTTGTGCCTTGATACCATGGAACGCACCTTCCCCCGTAGGTCGTTCCATCTCTTCCTGATGTCGTCCCGATTGCGTGGATGCTGTCCCACCGCGTTGACCCTGTCCACTATCCTTTGCCATAGCTCCATCTTCCTAGCAATTGTGGTGTGCTGCACCTGTGCCCCGAATAGCTGGGGCTCTACACGTACTATTTCCTCCACCATGACCCTGAGTTCTGCGTCAGAGAACCTGGGGTGTCTTTGGGGTGCCATGGGGTGGTGTGGATGAGGTGAGGGATGTTGTATGTGTTGTGGAGTGTGATGTGTGTGGTGGTGTATGGTGTTTTGTGCGTTGTAATTGTGTGGGTGATGTTGTGTTTAGCCTCTGTGTTATGGTCTACTCTAAGCTGTTCAGTCTCTCTCTGGCCTTCAGTCGCAATTGTGGTAGTAAGGGTTTGTGGGTGATGTGGGTGTGTGTTTTATATTGTATTGGGTGTGTGGGAGTGGTGTGTGTATGTGTATCAGGTGTGTGTATTTCAAATTGTCCAATGTGGTTGTGTTTTGTAAGGGTGTGTGTATTTTGAGCGCGGCGGTGTGTACCGCCAATGGAATACCGCGGTTGAAAGACCGCCGCGTGGATTCGTGGGTCGGAATGGTATGGGCGTATTTCTATTGGCGTGGCGGTGGAGGTTTGGTCATCGCCAGTTTCCCGCTGACCTTTGGTGTGGCGGACTTGTGTGGATGTCGGGTTTCTGGCAGTTTGCCAGTTGCGGGTCAGAATGACCGTGGTGGTTTACTGCGACTGCGGCGGTGTTGTGGCGGTCTTCTGACCGGCGGTAAGCGCCTTTTACCGCCGAGGTCAGAATGACCCCCTTAGTAACTTTGTACTTAACCTTACATATGTGCAGTGTAAAATGGCTGTGAAATAACTTGGATGTTATTTCACTCAGGCTGCAATGGCAGTTCTGTTTAAGAATGGTCCGAGCTCCCTTTGTGTGGCAAAAGAATTGCAGCCCATAGGGATCTCCTGGAACCCCAATACCCTGGGTACCTAGATACCACATACTAGGGAATTATAAGGGTGTTCCAGTGTGCCAATCAGAATTGGTAAAAATGGTCACTTGCTTGCAATGACATTTTTAAAGACAGAGAGAGCATAAGCACTGAGGTTCTGGTTAGCAGAGCCTCAGTGACACAGTCAGGCACCACTCAGGGAACACATTCAGGCCACAAACTATGAGCGCTGGGGTCCTGGCTAGCAGGATCCCAGTGAGGCAGGCAAAAACAAACTGACACACAAGTAAAAATGGGGGCAACATGCCAGGCAAGATGGTACTTTCCTACAGTTGCCTCTAGGCCCATTGCAACCTGTTGTGTTTTTCACTGTTTGCACTATTTTATGAGTGTTTACTCACCTGATTTTGGTTACTAGTGTACATATTGTGCATAAAACGTACTTCCAGAGGGACTATAGCCTCTAAGATATTTTTGGCCTTGTGTCACTAAAATAAAGTACCTTTATTTTGGTAACACTATGGCCCTCATTCCGACATTGGCCGGCGGCGGTCGCCGCCGGCCTGTCGGGGGCCGCCAGAATACCGTTCCGCGGTCGAAAGACCGCGGCGGTGATTCTGACTTTCCCGCTGGGCTGGCGGGCGGCCGCCTTCAGGCCGCCCGCCAGCCCAGCGGGAAAGAGGCTTCCACGATGAAGCCGGCTCGGAATCGAGCCGGCGGAGTGGAAGCTGTGCGACGGGTGCAGTTGCACCCGTCGCGTATTTCACTGTCTGCAAAGCAGACAGTGAAATACATTTAGGGGCCCTCTTACGGGGGCCCCTGCAGTGCCCATGTACAGTGGCATGGGCACTGCAGGGGCCCCCAGGGGCCCCGCGACCCCCCTACCGCCATCCGGTTCCCGGCGGGAGAACCGCCGGGAACTGGATGGCGGTAGGGGGGGTCGGAATCCCCTCGGCGGCGCAGCTAGCTGCGCCGCCTTGGAGGATTCCAATGGGCGGCGGTACACTGGCGGGAGACCGCCAGTGTTGCCGGTCCGACCGCGGCTTTACTGCCGCGGTCGGAATGCCCATTGGAGCACCGCCGGCCTGTCGGCGGTGCTCCCGCGGTCCTCCACCCTGGCGGTTTGAAACCGCCAGGGTCGGAATGAGGGCCTATGTATTGTCTTTCTTGTGTATAAGTACTGTGTGACTATAGTGGTATTGAAAGAGCTTTGCACGTCTCCTATTTCAGCCTTGGCTGCTGTGCTACAGCTACCTCTAGACAGCCTAAGCTGCTAGACACTGCCTACATTTCACTAAGGTGAGTCACTGGACCTGGTATAAGGTGTAAGTAACTCTGGTACCCATTACAAACCAGGCCAGCTTCTCACAGTAAATACCTGTAAATGGACCGTACAAATAGTTACAAATATATTAGCAGTTAGGAAAGCACAAATGAAGCATTTTTTTGTAATTCTGAAGTGTGATGAAAAAAATATTTAACAGGATCAGAAAAAAACAAGACACTTTACTTGGTGATGAATAAATGACAAACATCCAATGATTTTCACACAATATTGTTTGTGCGCTATATAGTTTTATCAGTAAAACTGTATTGCTGTGCAAAATTAGTGGCCATTTTAAGGTGAGGATCTGGAGGCCCTCATTTATGAGGAAACGATGCAGAGTGGTGCTGCAAGTCAGCTTGCTGCGCCGCACTGCATCATTTGGAGTGCAGGGATGCATCGTATTTACAGAAATGTGATGCATCCTTGTTCTTTCCTCAGGGCTGGTGCACAAACTGCTGCTTAGGGTCAACGCAAGCACCCTTGCACTATGATGCAAAGGTGCCTGCATTGCAGGGATGAATGGCTTTTTCCTCTTTCTATATGTGCTGCACATAATAAAGATATTTCTCCTCGTTGCGTCACTCTTATGCCACCCCTGACACCCTTACCAACACCCATGGAACTCCCCTTTCACACAGTTATGCGTGAAAGGGGGCCAGATTTACAACGCCATGAAAAGCCACGCAAGGTGGCTTTGGGTGGCCTTGCAAATATGGGCCAGCACACTGTGCACTGGAGCGTGACAAAATGACGCTCCAGTGGCCCAGTGTGCCACTACTGCCTCATAAATGAGGCCCTATACAAATTACAAATATTTAATAATTTTCACACAATATTGTTTGTGAGCTATATAGTTTTATCAGTAAAACTGTATGTCTGTGCAAAATTAGTGGCCATTTCAAGGTGGGAATTTTGTTTCTGTAAGTGACAGTAGTTAGCAATAGGAAAAGTGGCACATTATGGTGGTCATTCCAACCCTGTCGGTCGGTGTTAAAGCGGCGGCTAACCTGCCAACAGGCTGGCGGTTAAAAAAATGGAATTCCGACCCTGGCAGAAACCGCCAACAGAGACCGCCACTTCAACACTCCGACCGCCACGGCGGGACAAACAAACAGCGCGGCGGTCACCGCCAACAGACAGGCGGGAGACAATGTACCACCCACCCTATCACAACCCACCAATCCGCCACCTTTTCCGGGGCGGTAGCCCCGCCGATAAAAACACGGCGGAAACAGCCATTTAGAACGGAAAACGCTCACCTCCATACACCCCACGAGGAATCTGGACAGCATGGAACCCGAACTCCACATCCTCCCAGCTATTGTCTTCCTGCTCCTCTACCAGGAGCACGAACGCCGGCACAGAAGACAACGGTGAGTACTGCACCTACGACACAGGGGAGGGGGGAGGGAAAAAATTACGGGGACACACATACGCGACACACCCACCCTCACCCTCACCCACTACAACACACACATCAATGCATAGCAATACATCACAGTTACACCCCCAAACCCTCCGGAAGAATGCAAAGACAAAAGGAAATTATCATAAACAGTCGAATATATTGTATCACTGGCTTATAAATATATCACACATCTAAAACTATTATATACATAAATATTAAAAGTCAGATAATTTTTGCAGGCATTGTCCGTGGACCACTGGGCCCAAATCACATGGGCAAAGCCCACACAGGATACCTGACACCAACGGAGAGAACACTGCAGGGGCATCAGATAGCAAAACTACAGGCATCTCAGGGGGAAGGGAAGGGGGGGCACCTCAGCCAGATGAGTCCACGACGCCAGATCCACGAGGGGCCTCCATGGCCACGGTTCCATCCTGGGGAGTGCAAAACCACAGTCTCTCAAGTCTCTACAGTGGGTGGATTGCCCACTGTTCCATCCTGGGGAGTGCAAAGCCACAGTCTCTCAAGTCTCTACAGTGGGTGGTTTGCCCACTGTTCCATCCTGGGGAGTGCAAAGCCACAGTCTCTCAAGTCTCTACAGTGGGTGGGTTGCCCACTGTTCCATCCTGGGGAGTGCAAAGCCACAGTCTCTCAAGTCTCTACAGTGGGTGGTTTGCCCACTGTTCCATCCTGGGGAGTGCAAAGCCACAGTCTCTCAAGTCTCTACAGTGGGTGGGTTGCCCACTGTTCCATCCTGGGGAGTGCAAAGCCACAGTCTCACAAGTGGATGACAGTCTCCACTGGTTCTGGAGGGGGCTTGGTGCCCAGAGTGCTTCGTGCAGCCCTGCCCGACACAGATGAGGGCCTGCCCCTTCTGCCAATGGGCCAGCGGTGCTTGAGATGAAGGGCCCAGTTCAGCGGTACTTGAGACTGCGGTGCCCTGTTCAGCGGTGCTTGAGATGAAGGGCCCAGTTCAGCGGTGCTTGAGATGAAGGGCCCAGTTCAGCGGTGCTTGAGACGGCGGTGCCCTGTTCAGCGGTGCTTGAGACAGCGGTGCCCTGTTTAGCGGTGCTTGAGATGAAGGGCCCAGTTCAGCGGTGCTTGAGACGGCGGTGCCCTGTTCAGCGGTGCTTGAGATGAAGGGCCCAGTTCAGCGGTGCTTGAGACGGCGGTGCCCTGTTCAGCGGTGCTTGAGACGGCGGTGCCCTGTTCAGCGATGCTTGAGATGAAGGGCCCAGTTCAGTGGTGCTTGAGACGGCGGTGCCCTGTTCAGCGGTGCTTGAGATGAAGGGCCCAGTTCAGCGGTGCTTGAGACGGCGGTGCCCTGTTCAGCGGTGCTTGAGATGAAAGGCCCAGTTCAGCGGTGCTTGAGATGAAGGGGCCAGTTCAGCGGTGCTTGAGATGAAGGGCCCAGTTTAGCGGTACTTGAGATGAAGGGCCCAGTGCAGCGGTGCTTGAGATGAAGGGCCCAGTTCAGCGGTACTTGAGACGGCGGTGCCCTGTTCAGCGGTGCTTGAGATGAAGGGCCCAGTTCAGCGGTGCTTGAGATGGCGGTACCCCGTTCAGCGGTGCTTGAGATGAAGGGCCCAGTTCAGCGGTGCTTGAGACGGCGGTGCCCCATTCAGCGGTGCTTGAGATGAAGGGCCCAGTTCAGAGGTGCTTGAGACGGCGGTGCCCCGTTCAGCGGTGCTTGAGATGAAGGGCCCAGTTCAGCGGTGCTTGAGACGGCGGTGCCCTGTTCAGCGGTGCTTGAGATGAAGGGCCCAGTTCAGCGGTGCTTGAGATGAAGGGCCCAGTTCAGCGGTGCTTGAGATGAAGGGCCCAGTTTAGCCGTACTTGAGATGAAGGGCCCAGTGCAGCGGTGCTTGAGATGAAGGGCCCAGTTCAGCGGTACTTGAGACGGCGGTGCCCTGTTCAGCGGTGCTTGAGATGAAGGGCCCAGTTCAGCGGTGCTTGAGACGGCGGTGCCCTGTTCAGCGGTGCTTGAGATGAAGGGCCCAGTTCAGCGGTGCTTGAGACGGCGGTGCCCTGTTCAGCGGTGCTTGAGATGAAGGGCCCAGTTCAGCGGTGCTTGAGACGGCGGTGCCCTGTTCAGCGGTGCTTGAGATGAAGGGCCCAGTTCAGCGGTGCTTGAGACGGCGGTGCCCTGTTCAGCGGTGCTTGAGATGAAGGGCCCAGTTCAGCGGTGCTTGAGACGGCGGTGCCCTGTTCAGCGGTGCTTGAGATGAAGGGCCCAGTTCAGCGGTGCTTGAGATGAAGGGCCCAGTTCAGCGGTGCTTGAGATGAAGGGCCCAGTTCAGCGGTACTTGAGATGAAGGGCCCTGTTCAGCGGTGCTTGAGATGAAGGACCCAGTTCAGCGGTACTTGAGACGGCGGTGCCCTGTTTAGCGGTGCTTGAGATGAAGGGCCCAGTTCAGCGGTGCTTGAGACGGCCGTGCCCTGTTCAGCGGTGCTTGAGATGAAGGGCCCAGTTCAGCGGTGCTTGAGACGGCGTTGCTCTGTTCAGCAGTGCTTGAGATGAAGGGCCCAATGCAGCGGTGCTTGAGATGAAGGGCCCAGTTCAGCGGTGCTTGAGACAGCGGTGCGCTGTTTAGTGATGCTTGAGACGGCGGTGCCCTGTTCAGCAGTGCTTGAGATGAAGGGCCCAGTTCAGCGGTGCTTGAGACGGCGGTGCCCTGTTCAGCGGTGCTTGAGATGAAGGGCCCAGTTCAGCGGTGCTTGAGACACCGGTGCCCTGTTCAGCGGTGCTTGAGATGAAGGGCCCAGTGCAGCGGTGCTTGAGATGAAGGGACCAGTGCAGCGGTGCTTGAGACGGCGGTGCCCTGTTCAGCGGTGCTTGAGACGGCAGTGCCCTGTTCAGCGGTGCTTGAGATGAAGGGCCCAGTTCAGCGGTGCTTGAGACGGCGGTGCCCTGTTCAGCGGTGCTTGAGATGAAGGGCCCAGTTCAGCTGTGCTTGAGACGGCGGTGCCCTGTTCAGCGGTGCTTGAGATGAAGGGCCCAGTACAGCGGTGCTTGAGATGAAGGGCCCAGTTCAGCGGTGCATGAGATGAAGGGCCCTGTTCAGCGGTGCTTGAGATGAGTGTCCAGGTCAGCGGATCCGGCCATGGCATGGAGGTCATTCGCCACCTGACATGTGGCTGGCGGGGCCTTCCTGCCCATCTGTCGGGTGGCTGGCGGGCCCTCCTGGGCTGCAGTACCGGGCCTGTGGGTGTCCTCCTGCCCACCTGGGATGTGGCTTGCGGGGCCCTCCTGGGCTGCAGTACCGGGCCTGTGGGTGTCCTCCTGCACACCTGGGATGAGGCTGGTGGGGCCCTCCTGGCCAGCTGGCCTGCTGCCGGACTTGTCGGGCGTGCTGCCCTTCCCACCCTTCCCTGTTCGCCTGTGGCCCTTTCCCACCTTTGGCGGTGTGCCAGGTGGCACCCCACTTCCTGCCGGAGCCATGGTAGGGATTTTGGTTCCTGGTGCCTTTGGCCTCTCGCGCCGGGCACTGGCAATCTTCGGATGCTTTACCGGGGGTGGGCTGCCCGTGCCTTGGCTCCTAGCTGAACTGGCTGCCCTTGAGGGTGGGGGACTCCACAGTCCATGGCAAACAGTCTTTACAGGTCCCGGTTTTGTGGTGGCTGAGGTGCTGATTGGAATACTATGAGATGGACGGGGTGGGGGAGTTGTTGGAAAGAGGTCAAGTTTGGAAAGGAAAAGCAATTTAGAAAGAGAGGGACAGGTAGGTGTAGTGGGTATGGGAGTGGAGGAAGAGGATGTGGTTGTAGGAGTGTGAAGTCTGGTGTCTTTGGGTGCAGGTGCTTGGGCTGGAGGCTGTCGTGAGGTGGATGGCTGTTGGGTGGGTGGCTGCCTGCGTTTGTGTAGTTTGGAAGAGGGGGTCACAGACACACTGGGAGAGGACACAGGGGACGTGTAAATGGTAGTGGGGGTGGTGACTGCACGTGTGCGGAGTGTTCTGGTGGGTGTGCTGGTGATGGACGTAGTGGCTGAAGATGTTGTGCATGCAGGTGTGAGTGGAGACGTCACAGGGAGGGAGGAGGGAGACAAGGAGGAGGGGGACACAGTGGAGGCAGTGGGTGTTGGTATGTCTGCATGTGGATGTTGCTTGTGTGAAGGCTTGTGTGATGTGTGGTGCTTATGTCTGGATGAGCTTCCCTTGGGTGTTGAGGTGTGTGCAGGCTGGTCTGATGGTGTGTCTGGGATAGGCAGAGGTACAGGGGATTGGGTCTGGGTGGAGGAGGTTGGAGGGGGGAGGCTAGAGACAGGGACAATAGCTGCCGTCAGTGCTGAGGCCAGAGCGTTGAACGATCGCTGATGGGCAGCCTGACCAGAATGAATGCTCTCCAGGTATGCATTACTCAGGTGCACCTCCCTTTCTACACCCTGGATGGGATTCAAAAGGGTAGACTGCCCAACAATGATGGTCCTCAGGAGGTTAATGACCTCCTCACTGAGGGCAGCAGGGGTGACTGGGGCAGGGCCTGAGGTGCCTGGGGCGAAGCAGATGTCCACCTTCCTGGGTGAGCGGGCACGGGGCAAACGCTGAGGGGCTGCTGGGAGGGCGGTGCTGGTGCGCTGGGTGGCGGCTGTACCTGTTGTAGCTGGGGGCACGGATGTTGCCGCCACCACAAGGGAGCTCCCTTCAGAGGACTAGTCGCTGTCACTAATGTCCGCACGAGTCCCCGCTGTGGAGCTCCCCTCACCCTCCGTCCCACTGGTGTATTCAGACTCCATTGCATGGCCCTCCAGGGCCATGTGGGATGCAGCTCCCTCGTGCTCCGATGCCACTTCTCCTCCGCCTGATGATGCTAATGCACACATGAACAGGAAGACCACAAAAAAGGGTGGGGGGGAGAAATAAAGACATGTTGAGTGCATGCATTGGCGACACCATTGGCGGAGAGGACAGACACAGAAGCCCCCTGCACTACGCCGCACACTTGGAGCCGACTACGCAATCCGTGGGACATGGCCTACAAGCCTATGGACGACAACTGCACACATAGATGACACAGGGCCATGGATACCTGTACTTGCCACCCTACAGAGGTGGGGGGCAGGGGCACAGGGCCATGCCTTACGGAGGGGCCTGCCCTACAGAAATCGCCCTGGCCTAGGGATACCCACAGCCCTCCTCCCCCACCTAGACACCTCCACTGCACGCAAAGTCAGCAGAATGTGTTTGTACTCACCCCCTTGTGTCTGCTGTGATGTCCTCAGGTGCCCATCCAAATCGGGGTAGGCCACCGCCAGGATCCGGGACATCAGGGGGGTCAAAGTACGACTGGCACCCCTCCCACGTTGGGAGGCAATCCCCAGCTGAGCCTCCGCCGTCTTCCTGCTCCAGCATCGGATGTCCTCCCACCTCTTCCGGCAGTGGGTGCCCCGTCTGTTGTGGACCCCCAGGGTCCAGACGTCCTTGGCGATGGCACGCCAAATAGCAACTTTCTGGTGGGCGCTGACCTATGTGACATGTACAGGGAGAGAAAAATAGTCATCACCTTCTGCATGCTCGATGTGAGTGGCCCCCCATCCCCACCCTTGCCATGTGGCACATGCTCGCATCTGTCGTTTGATGCATGCCTCAATCGCTCCCATCCCCACCATCTTTCATCCACCCCACTCAACACAGGCATTGCCCACTAAGCATGGTCCCAGTGTACTTACCTGTTGGTCTGGAGGACCGTAGAGTAGCGCATACTGGGGGAGGACCCCATCCACAAGTTTTTCCAACTCCTCCGCAATGAAGGCAGGGGCCCTTTCCCCAGTCGCATGGGCCATTGTCTCTTCCAGACCGAGGTCACAGCAGCACTTGCAGTGTAGGTCCTCTCCTGTGGAAGATCAGGTATCGAGTGATTAAGCAGATAGAAAATGGCGGTCACGCCCACGGCAGTGCATACCGCAGCGGTGCGTACCGCGACCGCCGGCGCACATTGTCATTGGCTCCTGAAACCCATAGGGTTCAATGTTAACCAATGCGGCTTTGCGCTGCGGACTTCGACCGCCTACCGCCACGGTGTGCCACGCCAGCGCATTGACCTCACATCCCACTGTCGCACTTCACAGGTCAGGCAGCCGCCATTTCAAGGGCCCACATGGCTTAATTTCTACTGCGTCACACATACCTAGGCCTTGCATCAACACTCATACAAACCTTTCAATGCATTGGGAATCGTGTTATGTGCAAGCTGTGGGAACGTACCTATGGGTTGATTGACTCTGTGCTCGCTGTTGTCCTTCATAGGCACCGTCCGCTGGGACATGCGAGGAGATGGAGGAATCTTCCTGTGTACAGACCGCTGGTGGACCTGTCGACAATGGAGGAACGACATGTCATACTGACATACAGGCTTGACCGAGCCACTATACAGGAACTGTGTGCCCAGCTGGAGGCAGACCTGATGTCACCCATCTGCCAATCCACAGGGATCCCCCCTCTAGTGCAGGTGCTGTCAGTACTCCATTTCTTTGCAAGTGGGTCATTTCAAACAACAGTGGCCATATCATCAGGGATGTCCCAGCCCATGTTTTCCAAGGTGTTGTCCAGAGTGTTGTCTGCCCTGCTCAAACACATGCGGAGCTACATCATTTTCCCTGAGGTGGGGGATTTGGTTACAGTGAAGGGTGATTTCAATGCCCTTGGACATATTCCCAACATCATTGGTGCCATTGATGGGATACATGTTGCTTTGGTCCCCCCCAGCAGGAGTGAACAGGTGTACAGGAACCGGAAGAGTTATCATTCCATTAATGTACAGATGGTGTGTTTGGCTGACCAGTACATCTCCCATGTTAATGCCAAGTTCCCTGGGTCAGTGCATGACGCCTACATCCTGCGGAATAGCAGCATCCCGTATGTGATGGGTCAACTCCAGAGGCACCTGGTGTGGCTATTAGGGGACTCTGGTTTCCCCAACCTGTCATGGCTACTGACCCCAGTGAGGAATCCCCGGACAAGGGCAGAGGAACGGTACAATGAGGCCCATGGGCGGACTAGGAGGGTGATCGAGCGAACCTTTGGCCTCCTTAAGGCCAAGTTCAGGTGCCTCCATATGACAGGTGGATCCCTAATGTACTCACCAAAGAAGGTGTGCCAGATCATCGTGGCCTGCTGTATGCTTCACAACCTGGCTTTGCAACGCCAGGTGCCTTTTCTGCAGGAGGATGGTCCAGATGGTGGTGTTGTAGCAGCTGTGGAGCCTGTGGAGAGTGAAGAGGAGGAAGCCGAAGAGGACGACATAGAGAACAGGAACACAGTAATACAGCAGTATTTGCAATGACACACTGGTAAGAGTACACACCGGCATATTACATTTACTTAAAGACTCATACCTCTCTACTGTCTGACTTTTTCCCCCAGTGTATGGTAACTGTGTTGTGACTTTCCCTTCCGTTTTCAGAGATGTGGGCCCCACTGCGTGACATCTGCTTTGTTTCCCCATGGACTACAGCTGTGTGACAGCGGTTTGTTGGCATCACAATGTAAATGAACATTTTGGCACGGTCATGTCTAATACATTTGTTCAAAATCACAGCCAGACTCCAGATTGTTTTGTGCAAGAAGTGTGTTTATTCAAGTGCTCTAAATTGGATGGGTGGTTGCAAATCGGTGAGGGGTGATGGTGGAGGATTGTCCATGGCAGAGTCCAGACTATCATTATCACAGGTGCATTGTCCAAATGCCTGTGGAAAGTGGAGCAGGGGCAGTTTAAGGTTGGACAGGGAGACAATGTGGGTCAGTGGGATGACAATCAGGGCGGTATCCTTTGCTGGCGGGGGTCTTGACATCTTACTCTGTCTTCTTCCTGGATCTCAGGGCCCGCTTGCGGGGTGGTTCTCCTTCTGCAGGGGGTGGGGTTCTGGTGGCCTGTTGGTCTTGTGGCGGGGCCTCCTGTCCACTAGCGCCGGCGGAGGTGGTAGGCAGTTCTTGGTCCATGCTAGTGTCAGGGGCCCTTTGAGGTGCTGCAGTGTCCCGCCATGTGGTGACTACCTGATTCAGGGCCACTACGATGGTACCCATGGCGGAACTGATGTTTCTTAGTTCCTCCCTGAACTCCATATACTGTTCCTCCTGCAGAAACTGGATCTCCTGAAACCTGGCCAGGACCGTCGCCATCGTCTCCTGGGAGTGGTGGTATGCTCCCATGATGGAGGAGAGGGCCTCGTGGAGAGTGGGTTCCCTGGGCCTGTCCCCCCCCCCCCCCCTGTCGCACAGCAGCCCTCCCAGTTCCCCTGTTTCCCTGGGCCTCTGTCCCCTGGACCGTGTGTCCACTTTCACTGCCCCCAGGTCCCTGTTGTTTTTGGGGTGTTGGGTTAGCCTGGGTTCCCTGTAGTAGTGGACACACCGCTGATTGACGTGTCCTGGGGACAGAGGTATGGGCCCGCTGGGTGGGTGCTGTGCTGGTGTTCCCAGAGGGGGGAAGGTCTGCTGTGGCCTGTGGCTGTCTGAGGGGAACCGACTGTCCCGAGGTCCCCGATGGACCGGGCTGGTCATCTAGATCCAGGGAGACAGAGCTGCTGTCCTCACTGTGGGCCTCTTCTGGGGGGGAAGTGGACATTTGAAGACCCTCCTGCGCGATGACCTGGCGTTCGGGTCCTGCAGGGGTATAAAAGTATGGTTATTGCTTCTGTGTCTACCATAGCGTGCAATGGGTGGGTGCCCGTGTACCCCAGTGCTGGCATTCCTTTGTGGCGGCTGTCGTGGCGGTGGTTTGGGGGGGGTGTATGTGTATGTGCAGTGGGCATGCTTTGGTGATGGGTGTCCATGCTTTGTGGATGCATGCAGGGCTAGGTGTTGGGATGGGTGGGTTGTGATGGTGAGACATTTGCAAGGAGTAGGTGTGATGGGGGTGGGGGTATGAGTTGGCATGCAGGTGGGGTGGGGGGATGAAGTAGTGAAGATGAGACTTACCAGAGTCCATTCCTCCAGCTACTCCTGCGAGGCCCTCAGGATGCAGGATATTCAAGACCTGCTCCTCCCATGTTGTAAATTCTGGGGGAGGAGGTGGGGGTCCGCCGCCAGTCCGCTGCACCGCAATGTTGTGCCTGGATACCATGGAACGCACCTTCCCCCGTAGGTCGTTCCACCTCTTCCTGATGTCGTCCCGATTTCTTGGGTGCTGTCCCACAGCGTTGACCCTGTCCACTATTCTGCTCCATAGCTCCATCTTCCTGGCAATGGTGGTGTGCTGCACCTGTGTCCCGAACAGCTGTGGCTCTACTCGTACAATTTCCTCCACCATGACCCTGAGTTCATCATCAGAGAACCTGGGGTGTCTTTGCGGTGCCATGGGGTGGTGTGGGTGATGTGTAGGGTGGATTGTGTGGTGCTAAGTGTGGTGATGTGTATTGTTGTGTTGTGTGAAGTGCGTGCAAATATTGCTGGGTGACAGTGAATTGGGCGTCTGGGTGCTCGGATGTCTTTTCTCGTGCGTGTTCACGAATCTCTAGGAGTGGAGGTTTGTGGGTGACGTGGGTGTGTATTTTATATTGTATTGGGTGTGTGGGAGTAGTGTGTGTATGTGTATCAGGTGTGTGTATTTTGATTTGTCCAATGTGGTAGTGTTTTGTACAAGTGTGTGTATTTCTAGCGCGGCAGTGTGTACCGCCAATGGAATACCGCGGTTGAAAGACCCCCGCGTGGATTCGTGTGTCGTGATAGTGTGGGTGTATTTCTGTTGGTGTGACGGTGGTTTGGTCATCGCCAGTTTCTCACTGACCTTTGGTGTGGCGGACTTTTGTGGATGTCTGTATTTTGGTGGTTTGCCTGTTGTGGGTCAGAATGACTGTGGCGGTTTACCGCGGCCGCGGCGGTGTCATGGCGGTCTTCTGCACGGCGGTAAGCGCCTTTTACTGCTGAGGTTGGAATGACCACCCTATGTCATGATGCGCCACCATGTTTGCGCCATATTTATGATACGGTGCACCATGGCGCACATTAGGGAACTAGCATCAAAAATGTTGATGCTAGTTTGGCGCTTTGCAGGATTAGCACCAATAACATTAACCCTAATCCTGCAAAGTGAAAGGAGGCCCATTGAAAACAATGGGAGCCTCATTTTAACACCTGCCTTAGGCAGGCGTTAAAAATGACGCTAGAAAAGGCCTCTATGTCGCCAACATTTTTGGTGCTAATCCTGCAAAGTACCACAATAGCATCAGAAAATATGACGCTAATGATCCTAACGTGCGTCATGGTGCTTTGTATCATTAATACGGTGCACAGATGGTGGAGGTGGGGGGGCGCAGGAAATCTGGGCCGAAATCCCTTTAGTTTCACTTAAACACCTTATGTCAGTTGCTTGATTTTCATTATGTGACACTGGTGAAAAAGACTGGGAACAGTACTTGCTAGACTCTTAAATTAATAAAAACAGCTGCAATTTAACAGAACATGTTCCATGCTTCCTAATGTTTGTCAGCATTACTACTTCAAGCTAAATAGGTAAGGGTTACAAAATGAAAATAAACAGCAAAAGATTTATACCTACATTTTACAAAACTAAAACCATTGCAAAGACACACAAAGATATAAAAATACACTTACAAAAACAGACTGAGGTCAAATAGGCAGCAATATCTGGAGCCACTGTTTATTGATGCACAAGACCATTACTGATCATTCTTACCGGGGAACATTGATGCATGTTGAGGCTAAGGTCTACTGACACAGTGAGACTCTAGGTGCTCGTCTGGTGGGTTGAGCGCAGGGCTGGTCCAGGACTGTGCGGCAAAGGGTGGCTGCATGGTGGGTTGGGCTATGACGAGGCTGCAGGTGAGGCCCTGTGGACAAAGACTTCTATACACAGATGATGGCCATGAGGAGCATGCCTGGGCCACAATGTGGGTGGAGTGTAGATCTTGGCTGAAGGCCTGGCCCACTACCCAAACCCTGCTATTCGCATTGGGGGATGGGCACTCAACAGGGATGAACTGGCCGTAGTGGGCATCAGCGTGTTCCCGGGAAGTTGAAAGGCTGGGGGTAAGTTTTGCAGTGGTGGGGACCGGTTTTGTTACTGTACCTGGTTTTGCAGCTCTGCTGCAATATCAGCATCCAGTAACAAAAGCATCAGCACTTCACGCTTGCAGACCTGATCCCTTGCCAGAGCTGGTCTTACTAAAGTGCCAGGGCTGCTCTGGGTTCCCAGTGAGGCTCTGGCTCTTGATTGTTTTGACACATGGCCCATTCACCAACTAGGAGGTTCAGTCAACCACAAGTGCACCTGACCAAAGGTCACATGCAGTAAGGTTTGACTGCAAGGTGGGTTGAAATAGTGAAATATAAACACATGGGTGTTGGATGCGGTAGTGCATTCAAAAACCTAAAAGGAACTGAAAACCTTTAATTGTAAGTTATGGTTTCTTTTGCTTTGTATGTTTATAAACCTCGGAAATCCACTCACAAAACATAATAAAACTAAAAAACTGCTAGGACTGGCCTTTATATTTAGTTGAGGAAACCATGCCTTATCCCTCAGTGCACTGCTCATGATCTCGCACATGGTGTTACAAGTGGCATAATGAATGATGTCACTAATGACATCACATATCATCTCACCCCTCCAGCTCATCCTACAGGTATAAGATTCAGCAAAACTACCAGTTGATGTTGAGTAACCTCAAGTGAAACTATCAGCCAAACAGGTTCCCACACCAGGAAACAATAGGAGCTGGTATATGCCAAAGGGTATCTTGGGCCTGCAATGAATGTACGACTAATGACTCAGATGCTAACTGCAGCTATCCCAATGGGGAGAAGATATTTCTGCATAAGGCATAAATCTAAACTTTTGACACCTGTGCGTAATTCATCTCTGACAACAGATATGCATTTAATAATTAAGACCTTAAGACCAGCTGCAAAGCTTACATTTCTTTTCCAATTTCTAATTGCAGTGGAAGCCTAGAAGTCAAGGTGGTGGACGAAGGATCTGATGAAGATGGCACCTGACAAATCATTCAATGGAACAATCTACTACATTAATTTGTTACATCTTCTTACATGCCACTCATCCTTGATTTTTCATTCTGACTTTCTCCACTTGTTAGTTTTAGATGAGAGTGGAAATCAGACTTTCACCAAATTCGCAGAAGTTCCATCCATCTGTAATCATTGACTCATTGGTACGGTAGGGCAGGTGACCTTTCTGATGTCCTTAATAGTAGTGAACCCATCATTCCTGCTCAGAGTACCTTTCTAGTCAAATGTCCCCAAGGCTTTACAAGAGACCATTTGCAATTAATTCCTCTCAGCCTCAATGTCCCTTCATCTATACATTTCACTAGCACCCTGGGTAAACTATTTGCTACATCTTTGTGAGGACCTCTCGGATATTGGATCACAAATGTGAACTTGCAATAATCCTAAAATTCCAATAAGTAGGTCTGAGCTCTACCCGTGCATCACACTTACAGCTGAGCCCATGCACTAAATGTGTGTGGTCTTTGCTCTGACTACTAAAGGCAGGTTCTGTGAATGGAATAGAAAAGGCTGGATGGAGCATATACCAATGCACCCCTTTCTACAACTAAGCAGTTGCAATCAGGTCCTTTTGCACTGTAGAGGCAAAACAATTCGATATCCCTTTAGCACTTATAGTCTGTGATCTTGTTGCCTCTAAACTTCTACTACTTATCAATAATATGTATGTTTTGGGGTCTTACACTTAATCTGTTCTAATTTATTGTATAGAGGATGTACTTTGTAATAAACAGAAAAGATTCTGATAATTGTAACCCTTTACTAAGTGTAGTAGTTTTGATTATTAGTCTAAGAGGCTCAGCTATTCCCACACTCAGAGCAGTGTTCCAGTTGTCCAAGGCAGGATCTCCAATGGTCCTCATCTTTATATAAAGGCACTTTGGAAATAGCTTTGCTCACCTGGTAATATGGGGTGATGGCGTGATCCCTGCTTGACCTAAGTATGTTACAATTTCAGCCTTATCTCAAACTTCTCCTTTTTTGATAGTCTTACCCTATAGGTTTACTCATCTGATCCCTGGACAAGAAAATAAGAAAAGCCCAAGTTAATACTGGCCTTGGCCTATGTTGGAAAGTGGATTATTGGTAAGGGCAGGTAAGTACTTACACCTAGCAATAGGCCACTAACCCCCACTTAGGTCCAGTTAGGTCTCATAAATGAAAACCAGCTGAACCCTTGGTAGCTTGACAACGAGCGACAAGGCTTAACTTAAGAGACAAGTATATAAAGCATTTAAAAATCACAAAACAGTAAATAAGTAAAACACCAAACACAATAAAAATCAACCACCAATTTAGAAGAATAGATTATATTTTTATATTTAAAATGACACCAAAAATGATTAAAATGGTATAAGGGGAACCGGAGATATGAATTTTTAAAGAAGTAGGCCCTCATTATGACATTGACGGTAAATCCCACTTACCGCCACACTGACAGCCGCCAACTTACCGCTGCGGAGGCGGATATCCGTTCACCATATTATGCCACACACGTACCAATCCGACAGAATTCAGCCACACACACAAATCCACCAGATCAAAGGTCAGTGATAAACTGTGCCAAAACTCACACCATTACGCCAACAAAACAACGGCCATCACATTATGACCCACAAATCACCACAGCGGACATTCAACGGCGGTAAACCATTGGCGGTAGATACCGCCGTGCTCAGAATGGACACCCACATACACAACAGCACCACATTGACCAACACATACCTGACACCCAGGTACACACAACACCCACACCACTATAAAATACACACACACATTCTTTTACGAACACAAAGCATTGCCAACAGAGAAACACCAAGACCACTAACACAACCAGAGCCACACACTACTCACGCACTCCACATCACACACTCCAACACATTACCCAACACACCCTCACCAACACACCTCACATAACACCCATGGCACCACAAAGACACCCCTGTTTCACAGAGGAGGAGCTAAGGGTCCTGGTGAAGGAAATTGTCAGGTTAGAGCCAAAGCTATTTGGAGCACAGGTGCAGCAGATATCAATAGCCAGGAAGATTGATCTACGGTTGAAAATCGTGGACAGGGTCATCGTCGTGGGATAGCACCCCAGAACTCGGGATGACATCAGGAAGAGGTGGAAAGACCTACGAGGGAAGGTACGTTCCATAGCAGCAAGACACTAGCTTGCTATCCAGAGGACTGGCGGTGGAGCCCCGCCTCCTCCCCCAAAACCCACAACATGGGAGGAGCAAGTCTTGGCAGCACTGCATCCTGGGAACCTGGCCGGAGCCGGAGGAGGACTGGACTCTGGTAAGTCAACTCTCTACTATAATCACTCCCCTACCTGCATCCCATCACATACTCTCACCCTCACCCCATCACTCCACTACATCCCACACACCCCACCATCACATCTCACTCACCTCTACAAGCCCTGCATGCTTTACCAATGCATGGACACCCCTCACAGCCCTGTATGGGCACTCATCACTAAAGCATGCATAGCAGTGAGAACTAACAATCCCACCATGCAGTAGCATACACAAGTGAAAGCTGGCAGGGCAAATCCAACCATAGAGGGGAAGCCACGGATGTACAATGTGTCAGACACATTAACCATAACACATCATTTACATTCCCACAGGTACCGCAGCCAATGTCAGCGGAGAAGAGGTGCAAGCAATATCCAGTCCCCCAACTGAAGACGCCCACAGTGATGACAGCAACTCCGGTCTTCAGGATCTGGATGACCTACTTTTCCCATCAGGGACCACTGGACAGCCAATTACCCAGGCCCAGTCACACACCACTACAGAGCCTCCCCCACCGTGAAACACCACCACAGCACCCACCCAGCGTACCCACACCTCTGTCCCCAGGACACGTCAATCAGCAGTGTGTCCACCTCTAAAGGGACCCCAGGCCACACCTCACCCCCAAGACAATCAGGGACCTGGGGTCAGTGGCAGTGGGCACACGGTTCAGGAACAGAGGCACAGGCCAACAGGGAAACTGGGAGGACTACTGTGTGCCAGGGGGAGGACAGGTCCAGGGAACCAACTCTCAAGGAGGCACTCTCCGAGATCCTGGGAGCCTATCAACATTCCCAGGACATGATGGGCCAGATCCTGGACAACGTGCAGGAGAACAGGCGGCTGCAGGACGGACAGTACCAGGGTATCAGGGAGGACTTGCAGGCCATCAACAACACCCTGACCTCCATAGCAGGGGGTGCTGGCAGACATGGCCAACATTATGAGGGAGGCAGTCTCACACCAGCGGGCCCCTGCCACTAGCCAGACATTTGAACAGCCTTCCACTTCCGCTAGTGACCAGGAGACCCCTCCACAGGACTCACAGACCACCAGCACCCCTCCACCTGCAGAAGGTGAACCACTCTGAAAACTTTCCCTGGGATCCAGACAGAAGTCAGAGACACTTGCCAAGACCCCCGCCAGGAAATGAGGATATTCTGACTGTCACTCTTGTGCCCCACTCAGTCACCCTGTCCACCTTGAAATGCTATTGCTCTCCTTCCTATGTCCCCTTGGACACTGCACCTGTGCTACAAACAGACTCGAACAATACCCTGGACTTTCCTCCATGATCACCCCATCCCACTGCACTTGTCCCCTATAAGTTATCACTTCAATAAACACCCTTTGAAAAAATCCATTTGGAGTATGTCAGGTATATCAAATATGTATTGATTGAAACAGGCACAAACATTGCAAATTAACTGTACATAGAATGAGCATAGATTAATGACCTGTAGCTGGCTGTAGTGATCAAACCAGGAGTATATGTCAATTCACCAACATCTGTAAAATGAATTGGCAGGGGGAACAGTAAGTGGGCATAGATATGGGAAATATCAGCATGCCATTGCCACACGGATTACAACCAAACCCATTGAAATGTAAAGTTACACTGTCCTACCTGTGTGTCATTGGAAGTATTGTCGAATAACTGATGTTCTATTGTCCTCATCCTCTGCCTCCTCATCCTCAGTGTCCACAGGGTCTACTGCTGCCACACGGGCATCTCCAGCCTGCTCCTCCTGCAGAAAAGGAACATGGCGTCTCAGGACCAGCTTGTGCAACATGCAGCATGCCACTACTATCTGGCAGACCTTCTTGGGTGAGTAGCACATGGATCCAACTGTTAGATGGAGGCACCGAAACCTGGCCTTCAGGAGGCCAAAGGTCCTTTCAATTATCCTTCTTCTTCGCCCATGTGCCTCATTATAACGTTCTTCTGCCCTTGTCCTGACATTCTTCACAGGGGTTAGCAGCCATGATAGGTTTGGGTAACCAGAGTCACCTGCAAATATTGAGGGACAATATTTAGCCACACACTATCCTATATGGCCCACACCATACCCATACACCAACATATACTGGGTAGGAACCAGGGCTTGTCACGATTCACCCTGGGCTTACCGTCGAGGTTGATGAGAGGTGGTGAGCGTCCCCGGTTCCTGCAGGTCCTGCTTTGGCGGAGGTAGGGGCGACCCCTTCCGGTAGCCACAGTGCTGTTTGACAATAGTAAGCCACTACAGTCCGTGCCCTCCAGAAGGAGTCCCAGAGGAAAAACCCCAAAAGGGTAATAAACCTTCAACAGGAACTCCCTGAAACAGAAGGAAGACACAAGGACATTAGGACTGAAGATTCTAGAGTTCAGGAATTCTGGAGACGGAAGACAGATCAAGAATAACTGGCTCAGCCGGAGCCTGACTACCACCACAGGAGTGTTGCAACGCAATGAGAAAGAAGCTAGATTCCCCTTATATACCCCTAGACAGGAAGTGAAAAACAGGAAGTAGTAATGCCACCATCTTGGATTGGGGAAAAGGTCATAACTAATAATAGAGAACATGCATCTGAAAAAGAGAAACAATGCATGCAGGGAAGAGAGGAAGTGAACAGCATGCTGGGAAAGTGAAAGGCATGCATAAAAGCTAAGCATGTGCAGGCATCCGGCTTTTTGCCGTGTAACAGGTAAGTGGTGGCAATCAGGGTTCCCCGGGGAATCCCAAACGTGTGTTATTTAAATATGTGCTGCGCGCGCTACGCGCGGCAAGGATTTGAGACCCGACTCAGTGTCTCCTACCCTGCCGTGCCTGCCCAGGAACCGGCGGTCCCAGAGTGCTGCGCGGTGGCGGCCCGTGCTCGCAGCCGCGGCGCGACAGGGCTCACCTATTAGCCACACCCTGTGCCTCTGTAGCTGGGACATCACATTTGGGATGCTGCTGTTCCTCAAAACAAAGGCATCATACACCGACCCAGGATACTTAGCATTGACATGGGAGATGTACTGGTCCATCAAGCACACCATCTGCACAATCAAAGAGTGGAAACTCTTACGATTCCTGAACACCTGTTCCTTCTGCCGGTGGGAGGGAGTGAGGGGAACAATATGTGTTCCATTAATCGCCCCAATTATGTTGGAGTTATGTCCCATTGCATTTGTATGAAGGCCTTGTGTAAGGGGGGGTGGGTGGATATCCTCTTTGCGGCGTACAGCTTGTGTGCTGGGCTATGTGTGTGCCAATGGTGATGGGAACGGGTGACAGAGATCGATTCAGGCTCTGGCCTCCTCTCTGATGGCAGCCATTGTCCCTGTTTCTACCGTCCCCCCTCCAACTTCACCTTCCTAGTCCCATTCTCCTCCACCCCAACCCATCCCACGCACACATACAGACGAGCATGCACACAAGACAAGACCCAAGAGTGTCACAGGCGAACACAAGCACCACAATTCATCCCACAGGCACTCACACAAACACCATTCATTTGCAGACACTACAACATCCACTATTTCCACTGTCTCCTCCTCCTCCCCCTCCACCACCTCCCTCCCAGCCCCATCCACACTTACACCTACATGCACTACGTCATCATCCACTACCAGCATCATCACCACACCAAGCAGAACACATACCTCACTTGCAGACGCCTCCACAACAGCCATGCACACGTCCCCTGTGTCCTCTCCCACTGTGTCTGTCCCCCCTCCTAAAGTACACAAACGCAAGCGCTCAGACACCCAACAGCTATCCAGCTCACAACAGCATACAACCCATGTACCTGCACCCAAATCCAGCAGACCAGTCCCTCATCCTCATCCTCCACTGCCATTCCTTCTCGCTCTTCCCGCCCCAATGTCCCTAAGAAACTTTTCCTATCCACCATTGATTTATTACCTACCCCCTCTCCCCTCCCTGTCCTGCAAGTATGGCCAGGGTATCACGAACCCAGCCAAGCACCTCAGCCAAATTGTTGGGGTCCTTTAAATGTCCAAAACTTGATCTAAGTTTCCCGAAGCTCTGAGTTACTCCTTGGGAGTTGTGACTACTATTCCCAGAATGCACCTGGTCAGAATCCTCAAATGGCCACTGGATGCGGGTCAGCTGGGCTCAGCTTGCAGGACTTGCTGCAGGGGACTCTGGGCAGCTCTTTTGTACCTGTAGCAAACAGGGAGTCCCTCCCTGAAGAAAAGAAGACAGGCAAAGTTATTTTAGTGGTGAAGCCCAAGTGCGCAGCTGGTGCAGTCCTTCAGAGTACAGTGTCCAGGCGCAGGTCAGGGGTCCAGCAGGACAGTTCTTCTTCCTTGTCTTGTTCCTTGTAGGGATATGAGGTGTGGGTGCAGCTCTGCCATATTTATCCTTGCTCCTAGGTGGTAAGGAGGGGGACTCTGGTTATCAAATCACAGGAAGGCTCCTTCACCCTTTGATGACCACTTACTGGGAAGTGTGGCAAAAATCAATCCCAGGGAGCAACATTCTTCAAAAAGCCAACATAGATGAAAGTGACTTTTAGACCTGAGATCTGACTGAGCCCACTCACTGGTATGGCTAAATATCCTAAACACACCCCTCTCCTGCCCTCTTTTAATCGAATCAAGAGGGCACCTAATTGTCTGGGGTTGCAGGATGTGAGGGAGGTCCTGAGCTGCTCCAAATGTTCTTCTCTGCCTTTGAAGACCAGTTTGGCTGCTCTCCCCTCATCCTGCTTCACCATCTGCTGAGGCAGATCTACTCCCCCAGGCACATCCTTTGTGTTCAGCCCAGGCCACTTCACTCCTTATCAAGGCAGCCTGGCCAATCACAGAAGGGCACTACAGAGCTGAAGTTGGCAACTTTCAGTAGAGTTTTAACATTCTTTACCTGAACTAGTTATATTAAATTTAACAATTGTAAGTTGTGGAATGTATTATAACAATCAATGTGATACTAAATTCAAGGTATCTGACACTTAAGGGGACTTTGTTAATTAAAATAAAGTCTCCCCATTTTAGCCTATGGAGGTCATTCACTACAGTGAGGGAAAAACGAATTTGGCTATTTTACCTCACCAGGGCTTTTAAAACAATTTTATGAGGTCCCTGCTTGTAGTTACATGGCACCCAGCCCTCGGGGCACATAGGGCACACCTTAGGGGTGACGTATATGCAAAAATAAGGTAGTTGAAGACTTTGGAAGTACTTTTAATCCCAAAGTCGAATGTGCATATAACTTTAGTTTAAAAGCAGCTAGCAAGGCAGGCCTGCCTTTAAAACGACACTCGTCACCTCGACAGTGCACCTATGGGTGCACTGCCTATGTTGGGATAACTAAACCTATATGCCCTACCATATACTAGGGACATATAGGTAGGTTGATACTGCCAATTATAATTAGCCTAATTTGCATACTCATTTTAAATAGAGCACAGGCCCTGGGACTGGTTGGCAATACCCAGTGCACCATCAGAGTAAAAAAAAAAACACCAGAAAAAAGAGAAAAATGGGGTCAAAAAAGTTAGGGGGCCTCTGCAATCAGCCCTGTTTTCTCACTGCCTATTACCCAGATTGATTTGGTGCTGGTTGGATAGTGAGTCATGGACTCTGAACACACTTGCACCTCCCAATGTGTTCAGCATCTGGGCGCCTGTAGACCCACATTTTCTTTACAGTACACAGACCAGGTACATGGGCTAAATGCCCTTTCCCTGTTTGCAGGAACCACTTCGGCATACAGGTGACATGGTCTGCAGCTACAATCGGGCATTAACAGAATGGTCAGGTTCCTCCTCCAAGGGATCCCTCACTATACAGGGGCATCAGACACCACAACTGAACCACACAAATGACATGGAATGGAATCACTCTTCAGTATGCATGTGTCAAAACGTCTGAGCAACCATATATCATCAAAAAATGCCTTTGGTGCCCCAATGTCGACAAGTCAGACAATTTATTCACAATATCCTGTACCATGAAACCCGTTTTTGGTCACTTTTATGTCTATCACCCTATTAGTGAAATGAGGGGATTACCGTAATCCTCATGTCTATAAATGTAATAAACCTATTACCGTAACCCTCAGTGCATACCTCATGGTCCCAGAAGCCTTTAGTCATTGTGCAGGGCTCCCATAAAAGGATTCTTGCCAGTTAGGATGTAAAGCAATCTAATTTCACACAAGACATTCACACTCTTTCCATCCGGAGACATATCACAGGCTACGATGGTATCCTAACAAGGAGCACACTGGATTTCACATTTTCTGAACCTTTACTCAAATGGTGATGCTTGTGTCAGTGACTCAGAAGTGTCTAGGAAAGGTAAACAAAGAGCCCATATTGCAAAAGACCTGGGCCCATATTTATTACCCCCTTTCTGTTGCTCTTCCACCACCATACAATGGGTGCAAAAGCGACACAAGTGAAAAATAAGATTTGTGAAGCCATGCAAGACAACTTTGTGGGGCCGAGCGGAGCTTCACAATCTCTAGTAATGTAATGCAGCGCAAATCACTGTGTTGCATTACTCTGTGCCATGGAGGTGTTTCCATAGGTGTTCCCATGTAACAGCCATGGATTTTGATGCATTTCCAGATTTACACAAACAGGGTACCTTGGTAATGTTTCAAAAAGATATACCTCCCCAGAAGAGGCTAAATGAGAAGGAATATCCTGATTTCTCCTAGCTTTATCTCTTTCTGTGTGCTGCATTTTTCATCACACAGAACGAGGAAAAATACTTTCAGGATTGTTTTTGTGTGCAGGAAGCCAAAAGGGCACCAGTGCAGAGAAAAAGGCAGGAATTCACTGTTTTCTTTTAAATATGGCACATTCCGGTTCTTTCCATGTCACGCAATGAAGCACAGTAAGATGACTTGTTGTGCTGCACCGCATGACTATCCACATAAATATGCCCCCTGGAGCCCAGTTATGTGGTGGGGATGATTTTATACGTGGTTTTCAGCATATGAGGTGACTTTACATGCATCAAGGAGGACTGGGAGTTGGGTTTAGGCTGTAGATGCACATGCTCATTACTGGGTGGAATATGCATTCGACCCAAATACAGCTGGACATGTTAGGTATACCCCTATGAATGAGGCCCTCATAAGGACATTTTGTTTAACTTGAGAAAAGTATTACCTGAAGCTCAAAGATGCCCAGAAACAGACACACAAGACTTCGGAGGAGTTTGTGTGCCTGCCAAAAAAGCCTCTGGATGGTTGGAAGAAGGGCAGTGAAGTAAATTATTATGATTTACTGTATAGTTTGATTATGCAGCAGCACCTCTTCAGTAATTGCTTTACAGAGTTATACTAACGCCTGATAGATTCCATGCTGACTATGCCCAGAGAGCTTGGGAAAGAAACTGACCTCTGGCTCAGAATTAGTGTGTACGGAAGGTACCTGGGAAGGACCCCAAGAACTGTGGTTCAGGTCACGAGTAGTAGTAGAGTGGATGTGTTCATTCTTTAAATATGATTAAATTGGCTTATTCTTAATTGCCACATGTAAATTACTTGTGGATCCATAGTATATGGTGTAAAAAAGGCACCCAGGGCCTGGAAGTTGAATGCCACTTGTGGGCTGAAGCATCTGTTGTGCCATTCACAAGAGTGTCAATGCAAACATGGTTATAGGCCTACCCTATGAATCTTCACTGCTGTAGTGTACACCACGCAGGCCCACCTGTTAAAAACCCTTTTTGAGAAGTAAAAGGTTATCTTTTTAATATTAGTAAGTCACTCCTACGTAAGCATTGTAGCCAAAAGGTCCAGGACCTGAGGGGCACCACTTGGGCAGTTTGGACTCACTCCAGCAGAGGCCTGCAGCAGGGTTCAAAGCCTCAGGAGTTTGTTATGTCTCTGTAGTTCGCACATAATATCAAAAGCAATGTGGCTCGTCAATGTTTAATTGCCGGGCTGACAGCTTCTGGCCAGAGTTTCGATCACCAGCACTCTTTCTTTCACAAACTAAGCACTGCAATCCTGTCCACCGCTAATCCTCTTTGTGTCACTGCCTGGGAGGAATATTAAAACCCTAACAGCAAAGCCATTCATAGTCATGTGATCCAGGATGCTGGAAGAAGGCTCAAATGGTTAGGAAGAGCAAGTGGCAAAAGTGGCATTTTCAGTATTGTGGCTTAAAATCCAACTTTACCCTTTAAGAGGATTTTCCATTACACTTCATTTGAGGCTAAACAGCATGTCAATATCTTTTTAAATGTAACAAGGTAACACAGCGTATATCAACTTAAACCCACATGTCCTATTTATTAAATACCTTACACACTGCCCAGGAGCTTTCAGGGACAGGCCACAGGAATGACTTATAAGTATTAAAAAGGAAGGTTTAGGCTTGGCAAATGGTTTGTTTTGCTAGTTCAAAAATACATTTTTAAACTGCACTATAGGCTGCAATGGCAGGCATGAGACATGTTTTAAAGTGCTACTCTAGTGAGCGGCACAATGAGTGCTGAAGGTGCCCTAGTAGCATTTAATTTACAGGCCTTGGGTACATGTAATACCATATACTACGAGGTTACAAGGAAATTAAGTGTGCTTAACAGGTGAAGGCCAATTTTACCATGTTGTAAGGAGAGAGTACAAGCACTTTAGCACTGGTTAACAGTGGCAAGCTACTCAGAGTTAAAAAAACAACAAACATGTAATTCAGAAAAAAGGAGGGCTGAGCGCACACAGTGTAGGGGAATACCACACCAAGGATGTCAGGTTTAACAATATTTACAATCAAAGTTTCACATTTTGATTTACAAAACCCAAATTTGCCCTAAATGGATTGGCTCATGGTTAAACTTATGGCTATGCAATGTAAGTTTAAAGGTGAATAGATCTTTTTGCCTTCCTAAACATCTGCCTGTTTAGTTTGTCACTCCTCGGACTATATCTTCTTTACCATTCTTTTCATTTGCTGACTTGTGTCATTCCACTGCTCACATTTTGGGAACTTTTTTTTGTTTTTTTTTACTAAACATTCTATGAGTGTATGTGTTTTCTTGCTCTTTATCATGTGATGACCATCTTCTCAAAATACCCACACAACCCAATTACTTTCCCTTCAACTTCTCTGAGCTTTTCTACTCTTTATGAGCAAACTAAACATTTTGGCCCAGATTTAAGAAAAGTGGTGCTTCATGAAGAACCACTTTTCCAGTGGCCCATTGCGCCCACATAGCACCACCATGTGTGCACCGAATTTAACATATGGCACACCATGGAGCACATTATGGACAGTAGCATCATAGTGTTTGTTGGCACTATTGTTGTACTTTGCAGGATTAGTGCCAAAATGTTGGCGCTAATCCTGAAAAGTACATGGAGACCCATTAAAAATAATGGTGTGCCTCCATTTCACGCTTGCTCTGTGCAGACGTAAAAAATTACCCTAAAGATGGCGCAGTGGAATCTCAGAGATTACACTGCGCCATTTTTGCGTGCCCCGTAACGGGAGAACGCCCCCCTTCCATAATTTGGTGCAGGCATAATGTGGCGCACAGGTTTACAAAGTGGCGCAATCCATGCGTTGCACCACTTTGTAAATATGGTGCAGCGTTTTTGCCACACTATTGCCACATTGGCATTAGCATAATAAAAATGACGCTAATGTGGTTATAGTTGACGATAGGCCCTTCTTAAATTTTGGCCTGTGCTTTTTTATTTTTATGGAGGAGTCAGTAGCTGCCATTTTGTGATGGGCTGTTCCAAGGTCCAACATTTGCTTCAGCATGCCTCTGGTTTGTTCTGTTGCCCTTCATGACCGTTGCATGGCCCCCATCTGCTTCTTAGTTGACCCTTCATTGCTCTACCTAAGCTTCCACTTGCAGTACATTACTTTATATTTTTTGTTTTTTGTTCTTAGGTCGAGCAAAAGCGTTCAACGTCAAATATACTTTTAGTATACTTCTTATGGCTTAAAGAGATTTCATTTGTTGGTTGCAGTGTCCTTTAAAAATTCTTGCTCGCTAGTGGTCAGTATTGCCTTTTTCTTGCTCCTTTTTCTTTTTCAGAGCAGTGATCAACTACTGTATTTTTCCACTTTGGTTTCTTTATATGTTGCTGTGATGGACTACTTTTGCATTTCTTTATTGCACCTTTTCACTGTGGGTGTTTTAGGCTGTTAGCTGCTTATGTTTTATTGCAGCATTCCATTCCTCCCACCTCCTCCCATGTCGCTGACATTTGGTTTGGCTTTATTCCAGTGCTGTCCTCGTTTACATTTGCTCCGCCATTAGATCTTTAATAAAAGGTAGCTTTTAGGCTTTTTTAATTTAATGTTATATTACTGCTGCCTAGTGTCTGTTAATTAATGTTCTTTCAGTACAGCCCAGCGCATGAGTTGATTTATTCTTGAAGTAAGCTTATTTTTACGCAAGTGTATGGAACATTAAAATAAGCTTATTTTACAAAAGAAACAGCCGGTGCCTAAAAGTTTAGCTCACTGGTCAGGAAAGCCACAATATGCTCTTTCTCGTAGAATGGAGCTAAACCTAGAAGCAATGACGTGAAGCTTGCAGAGGCTGGCATCTGGAGTATCTCTCTCCAGGGCCCCTCCAAAGACATCTGCACACAGGGCATTGCTTATCTCCTTTATTGGGGCCATAAATCTTCTCACGCTGCTCTGTTATTGTTAACTTCATTAGAGCTTTGTTAAAATGCAAGGCAAGAACGCTTGCAAGACTTTTTATTCTGTTAACATAAAAAGAAAATACTTTTCCAGCCTTATTGTCCAATTTCTGTTCAAACGTTTACATAACTCAAGATAGTGCAGTCATCTCATCTCTCTGAGGTGGTGCAGTCATCTTCGTGTCTCTCCTTAAGGACTTATGATTTCTGATGTCAGTAGCCACCCGTGACCACCAAAATATGGCAGTAAAAGACAAACTTATGAGGCAGGGTTGTCCAATTTATATGGCAAGAAAAGTCCAGTTCTGAATTTACAATGCCAATAGCTACAACTCAAGAAAATGCAAGACCAACTGCATTGCAAATGCTGGTTTATTTTTAAGGACTGTAGTTTGCTGCAAGACTGCTCCGCATACAAAGAAAATAGCAGTTATGTCAGTATAATGACATGCACATATATGGTGCCAAAGAAGCATGCATTCAACATTACGGATGTGTGGGCCAGCAGAATAATGTGGGAGCAGAGCATCATCGTGCCTCTTTTTTTTTGCCCAATGCTGCATAGCATCGGCAAGAGCTTTCTACTGATGCAGTACAGCCAATAGTTTGCCTAGGCCAGACCTGTTAGCTTTTCCAATATTTGTTCAACAGTGGAAAAAGTTATGATGGAGCTCAACCATCTCCTCAACAGACACAATGTCCATGCCACGGTGACAGCAGCCATGAATTAACAGCATCACCCATTCCAGTAAACAACACCAACTGCATCTGAAGCTGGTGCACCACTGCATCACTTTACCATGTGTTTTTCCAAGCACTATAGAGTAGTGGGCAGAGGTACAGCCTGGCCCTGCAAGACAGGACTGAGCCTGGGACATAGAGGTGGTGGTGCCAGCTGACTGATCGTTGATGGGATCCTTCAGACACTGGCACTGGACAATGAGAGCAGCAGAGCCTGCTGCCCAGAGATGACTGCATTCATCACACTTTACTGTGTCTTGTCAGAATGTTAAATTGGAAAATTAGCACCCCATGCAATATAAATTTAAATTTTTAATTTCAATATGACACTTCTTAGTGTACAATGCTTCACAGTTCATGTTACATTAAATTAAAAGAAAGGCCACAAACAGTGCTCCTCACCCCACCAATAGTGCCTTAGCTGATTAAACCTGAAAAATGAAGGAGCAGAAATCCCCAAAGATCACATATGCAACCTAATTAGGGGAGAGAAATGAGAACTAAAGGACAGGAACTTCAGCCAGTCACTTTTTTGCCAGCAGCACGCCACTTAACCAATCGTGTCCTTCGAATGGGTCACTTTGTGAAGCCAGACTTTCCATGAGCCCGCAGCACCTCATCTTCTTCTGGTTTAGGCGTTCACTGCAAACAAGGACAGGAAAAGAAATATGAGCATAGAATAGGTTAGGAGAGACTGGCCTTCAGCAGAGAGGATTGAAGTCTGTACATGGGGGCATTTGTGTGACACCTTGCGTAGAAAAATCGAAGTAATCTAGACTAATCCAACCAGAGCTTTTTGACCCAAACGTAGTCTCCCTGGCTCCTTCGACCTTGTTCACTGTACCTGGAATATTCCTGCTTGTCACATGCTCGTCTCCATAATGCTCTGTAATGTCCACTCACATGAGTGTGCCCTCAGACCTAAACAAGCCTTGACAAAGCTCAAATATTTTTTCTTGCCAGTTTACACCCAGAGCAGAATATGGAGCACTTTCCCATCCTGAAAAAATATTAGGCAAGAAGGAGGGACTGGCTGCTAACACTGTATTGAGCCAAGCATGTGAAAGACTTGAATGTGTTTGGATATAAAGGCTGGAAAATGTCATGGTTTAAAGTGAACGGTGCTAAGGTTTACAGCTTTTGTTTGTAGTCTCTAAGGGCCATATTTATACTCCGTTTGCGCCGAAATTGCGTCGTTTTTTTTTGACGCAATTTCGACGCAAAACTAACGCCAACTAACGCCATATTTATACTATGGCGTTAGAGGCGAATAGCGCCAAAGTTCCCGGAATGTGCGTCATTTTTTAGCGTGAACCCCTTCCTTGCGTTAATGATATGCAAGGGAGGCGTTCCCGTCTAAAAAATGACTCCCAGGCCTTTACGTGGTATTTATACTCCCGGGCAAAAGAGACGCCCGGGAGTTGGCGTGGCAAAAAACGGCGCATTTGCGCCACTTTTTAACGCCTGCTCAGGGCAGGCGTTAAGGGGCCTGTGGGCTCAAAATGAGCCCACAGGTGCCCTCCCATGCCCCCAGGGACCCCCCCTGCCACCCTTGCCCACCCCAGGAGGACCCCCAAGGATGGAGGGACCCACCCCAGGGACATTCAGGTAAGTTCAGGTAAGTATAATTTTTTATTTTTTATATTTTTTTTTGGTGGCATAGGGGGGCCTTATTTGTGCCCCCCTACATGCCACTATGCCCAATGACCATGCCCAGGGGACAGAAGTCCCCTGGGCATGGCCATTGGGCAAGGGGGCATGACTCCTATCTTTACAATGATAGGAGTCATGTTGATGGGGGATGGGCGTCGTTAAAAAATGGCGCAAGTCGGGTTAAGACGATTTTTTCGACGTAACCTGACTTGCCCCATTTTAAGACGCCCATGCGCCATTTTCCCCCTACGCCGGCACTGTCTGGTCTACGTGGTTTTTTCCCACGCAAACCAGGCAGCGCCGGTCTGATTGCGCCGTCTAACGCCATTCCATAAATACGGCGCCCGCATGGCGCTTCAGAATGGCGTTAGACGGCGCAAAACTTTTTGACGCTAAACTGCGTTAGCGCAGTTTAGCGTCAAAAAGTATAAATATGGGCCTAAGTGAGGGGTGACAAAAGATTGCTAAAGGAACACAAGTTGCCAAAGGAATAAATGAAGGCCAAAGGCAAAAAATTATTAAAAGGAACAACTGGGCAACAATTGGGCCACAAACCATGGGACTCTTTTGGAGTCGGACGTGCACATGTGAAAACAGAAAACACCACCACTCGCAGTGATTGGAGCAAGTGGCAGAAATAGGCTGAACTACTGCCCCATGTTGTATGCTGTGGTGGGCGGACACAAAGAGTAGATGACAATGGAGCAGAGCACCGGCTGAAGTGGTTTGACAAATAGTACCCAATATGTTTTATTTCCTAAAACAATAGTCTGAGATGAGAACTAAAGCTCTATCAAAGGCCAGACCTAAAAAGCGGGAGTCAATCAAACAAGCATAAGATTTATAAAGCGCACTACGTACCCATGAGGGTTTCAAGGCACTGGGAGGGGAGCGGGGGGTGCTGTTCACTGATCGAAGAGCCAGGTTTTGAGGAGTCTTCTGAATGCGAGGAGTTCTTGGGTCTGGTGTAGGTTGGTCGGGAGGGAGTTCCAGGTCTTGGCGGAGAGGTAAGAGAAGTATCTGCCGCCGGAGGTCTTTCGCTGGATGCGGGGGACGGTGGCCAGTGCGAGGTTCACGGAGGGGAGCTGGGGGCCGGGGGTGTAGAAGTTGAGTCTGCTGTTAAGGTAGGCAGGTTCGGTGTTGTGGAGGGCCTTATGTGCGTGGATGAGTAGTTTAAAAGTGATCCTCTTGTCCACAGGGAACCAGTGGAGGTCTCTCAGATGGTGGAAGATGTGGTTGTGGCGCGGTATGTTGAGGATCAGTCAGGCGGAGGCATTTTGGATGCACTGGGGACATCGTAGGTGTTTGGCAGGGATGCCTGTGTAGAGTGCGTTGCCATAGTCTAGCTTGCTGCTGACGAGGGCTTGTGTCACGGTTATTCTTGTTTCAGTCTGGATCCACTTGTAGATCCTGCAGAGCATGCGGAGGGTGTTGTAGCAGGAGGAGGAGACCGCGTTGACCTGTTTGGCCATGGAGAGGGAGGAGTTGAGGATGAATCCTAGATTTCATGCATGGTTGGTGGGAGTTGGAGGGGATCCCAGTGTGGTCGGCCACCATGAGTTGTCCCAGGCTGAGGGGGTGGTTCCAAGGATGAGGACCTCCGTCTTGTCCGAGTTCAGCTTTAGCCGGCCGTTCCTCATCCATTCGGCGATGGCCTTCATGCCCTCTTGGGGGTTGGTTTTGGTGGTGTGTGGGTCTTTGGTGAGGGAGAGGATGAGTTGAGTGTCATCGGTGTAGGAGATGATGTTGAAGTCTTATTGGCGGGCCATTTGTGCGAGGGGAGCCATGTAGATATTGAACAGTGTAGGGCTGAGAGAGGAACCTTGGACAACGCCGCAGATGATGTCGGTGGCTGTGGCTGGGAAAGGTGGGAGGCGTACACTTTGGGTTCGGCCGTGGAGGAAGGAAGTGATCCCGTCGAGGGCTTTGTCTTGTATTCTGCCTTTAAAGAGGCGGGCTATCAGGGTGCGGTGGAAGACTGTGTCGAAAGCGGCAGAGAGGTCCAGGAGGATGAGGGCTGATGTTTCTCCGTTGTCCAGTTGACATCTGATGTCGTCTGTGGCGGCTAGGAGGGCGGTCTCGGTGCTGTGGTTCTGTCTGAACCCTGATTGGGAGGGGTCCAGGATGTTGTTTTCGAGGTGGCGAGTGAGTTGCGTGTTGGCAATTTTTTCGATGATCTTAGCCGGGTAAGGGAGCTGGGAGATGGGGCGGAAGTTCTTGAGATTGAGGGTGACAGCTTTGGGTTTCTTCAAGAGAGCGTGGATTTGGGCATGCTTCCAACTTTCCAGAAAGATTGCTGTTTTGTAGGAGATATTGATGACCTTCCGTAGTTGGGGGGCGATGGTTTCAACGGCTTTGTTGTACACGTGGTGTGGGCATGGGTCCAACGGTGATCCTGAGTGGATGGAGTTCATGATCTTGATTGTCTCTGTGTCGTTGACGTTTGCCCAGGAGGTCAGGAGGTTGGTGTGGGTGGGGCTTGCGGGTATTGGGTCTGGCGTGGTAGTGGTAGAAAAGCTGTTGTGGATGTCGGTGATTTTCTGGAGGAAGTAGGTGGATAGGGAGTTGCAGAGTTTTTGGGATAGTGGGATGTCGTTGACGTTGGTGCTGGGATTGGAGAGTTCTTTCACGATGTTGAAGATCTCTTTGCTGTTGTGTGCGTTGTTATCCAGGCGGTCTTTGAAGGAGGATCTCTTGATTGTTCTGATGAGTTGGTGGTGTCTGCGGGAGGCGTCCTTGAGGGCTGAGTGCTTGTCGGGGGTAAGCTCGTGGAGCCATTTCTTTTTTCATTTCCGGCAGTCGCGTTTGGAGGCTTGGAGCTCGTTGGTGAACCAGGTGTTTTTTTTGCGGGCTTGGTTGTTGGGTGGGTTCTTGAGAGGTGCTAGGGAGTTGGCGCAGTTGGTGATCCATTGTTTGAGGTCGAGGGTGGCGGTGTCTGGGTCAGTGGGTGGGTTTTGGTTGAGGGTGTAGGTTCTTTGATGATTTTGCTCCAGCAGCGGCGAGGTGGTTGTTGAGGGCGGTGGTGCTTGGTTTTTTTCTTGAAGGTGAAGTGGATGCAGTGGTGGTCGGTCCAGTACAGTTCGGTGGTGTGGTTGAAGGTGACGTGGGCGCTTGTGGTGAAGATTGGGTCAAGTGTGTGTCCTGCGATGTGGGTGGGTGTGGTGACGAATTGTTGGAGTCCGAGGTTGGCGAGATTGTCTATCAGCGTGGTGGAGTTGAGGTTGTTGTTGTTCTCTAGGTGGTAGTTGAGGTCTCTGAGGAGGATGTAGTCCGTGGAGGGGAGTACGTGGGTGCTGGCGAGTTTGGCAATGGTGTCGTTGAAGGATGCTCGTGGGCCAGGTGGGAGTCTGTTCTCGACTTTGCTACACATCACTACCTACAGAAATGCAATGTGTTTCTGTGAAGAATTTGGTGGTGATTTCTGTTTACCCGTAAATCAAAGGCCAGGATTATCCTACATGTCTCGGGTGAAGTGAGGAGGCTCACTGTGTGACTACCCAGAGGGAAGTGGTTACTGGAGTGTTCATCACCAACACCTCCTGTGAGATGTTGAGCTGCTACAGGAGGAACAGGAGCCAAGAGCGGGGGTCACTGACCAGAGCTGCAGCTGAAACCTTTAGTGGTCATGGAGAGTAACTCACTTCTCCCTGATCATGATCAAGGATTGAGAGAGGAGCCTCCTGCAGAATCCTAATGCTAAAGGGATGTAAGTCTGGAAGGGGTTAATGAGCTACTTTACTCATGGGTGAGCTCTCTCATACAATCTCTATGATAACACCACCATTCTGGTTGCCGCAGTGTTCCCACGGTGCCCTAACCTGACAATGATAGCTGAATATAATGCAAATGTCATAAGTATGTTCCACTCTGCTCAAGCTTGGTGCTCTGAGAGGATTGCACAACATGTCCGTGCAATTGTCCTTGCACTGGTCTAGCTTGTGCTTGTCATGGATTGAGACTCCTGGGCCAGGGGCAACTTCCAGTTCATTTGCTTAACTGTTTTTGAAACAAATGATCTCCATCAGCTTCCGATAGGCTTATAGAGATCTTGTTTCATTTATTCAATATACAACACAGCCCTCTTAATTACAGTGCATCAGTGAGCATGGTACATGTCCTAACTGTAGATTGGTCAATGTTCTATCCTTGGCTGCTTTTTGAGCAGTTACTGCAGCATGACATCTGGTTGTAGCATAAGGCGCTCACAGGCTGATGCCTTCCACAGTAATCCAGGGTATGTGCCATGGCACCTCCCGGGTAGTCCTCCACATATTGTGGAAGAAGAACCAATACATCACTGAAGTGTGATGGACAGCCAAAGGGTGAATTTAGCAGGCAGAGGTAAACTTACCAAAGGTGTAGGTGGCCTGGAATCCCTTCAGGGTCTCTGATGTATCACTCTGGAACTGGAGTAGCAGGGAGCTTCTGGTGGAGGTCACTGTTGGGACTATTTTAGATCCGCAGTATATGCCCACAAGCGGGGAGGTGAGCTTGGCACCATCGAAAATAGACAAGGAGTCGAAATAGCAGTTTACATCATCCTCAACGTCAAAGGAGGTGAACGTCAAAGATACCTGTGTATGACATAAAGAAGAAATATGTCACCTCTTCATGTCAGTCTCTGTTAATGTATGTTCTACCAGGGGATACAGTGTGACATAAGCATTAAGAAGCATGTGATGGACTGTGAAAACCATCCCTGTCCTGCCAGCAGAAGGCGGTGGAACACATGGGAAGAAGCACTGTGCGTCAACCTTCTCTGCTCAACTGTGCCCTGCCAATAGCGGATCCTACAAAGAGTTCAGGACCAGGCCACTTTTGGTATCAACAGTAGTTTGTTTGGTTTTGATGGTATTTCACTGATAGTATTGGCACGTCCACAGTGAAGTTATACGTCAACGCCTTCCTTTGAACGGCATCTGAAGTGTACCCCTTTCAGTACTCCCACCACGACTGCTCTAGCATTTATGTGATACTGCCATTGCCAAATATCTGCGTTCATGCTTGTTGCATATATCTAAAGTTTTAATTCAAAGGTATCCCAGAGCTCTGGAGATTGGGGGTTTGTGCTAGTTTACACTGTACAATTCTGTGTGCGCAGTTCGTAAAATGGTTTGTAAGTTGGATGCTCTTGGGAGGGAGGTGCACATTGTGGGGCATGTTTATAGGCCCCTAGCGCCGCCTTGCGCCACATTAACGTCATTTATTTTGATGTTAATGTGGCCCAACGAGGCCAAAATCCCCGCGCCGTATTTACAGAGTGGTACAATGCATGCATTGCACCACTCTGTACCCCTTTGCGCTAAATTATGTCTGTGCCATAAGGGGAGCCGGAAAAATGGCGTAAGGAAATCTGTGAGATTTCCTTGCACCATTTATTAAGGCACTTTTAACGCTTGCTCAAGAGCAGGCATTAAAAGAGGCCTTCCATTTTTTAGATTGGGCCCCTATGTACTCTGCAGGAGTAGCGCCAATATTTTGGCGCAAAACTTGCAGAGTACATCATTAGCGTCATAAAAATTGACACTATTGCCCCCTAAATACAGCGCACACATGGTGGCTGTAGAGGGGGTGCCAAGGGGCCCCTTTGTGTCTAGTTATTAAAGATCTCCTTTCCCCACCACAGACTTATGGTAGCTGAGGATAATACTGTGGGCTGCTCTCTGTATCCCATGTTTTTGTATAGTTTTACCACACTTTAATGAGAAAGAACCAAATGGTGGTGCTGCTTCGAATCTAATGTTTGAGTCACATAAAAAACAATGGAGTTTTAAATTTACTGGAATTTATGGATAGACATTCTGGTACAACCAGAACATCCATGGAAAATTATCATATGGGAAGGCACCAGAAGGACAGAAAGGGAGACAGTACAAGAGGGCTATGGGAATAAAACCCAACATCCATGCACGAGTCATTTTTCAATAAAGACATGTTTTTATCAGAACTGAGAAATGGCTCTCATTTTTTATTCAAAAGTGCAAACAGCAAGAAAGGGGCGAAACTCGACTAATTCACAAATTTTCTACATTCAGAATCAATTCACTGATTCTGTTTTCCGAATGCTGAATTAGGTAGATGTCACAAATTGAATCTGTGCTTTCAAAATAATTGTCCTTGTATTTAGAAAGGAGTTGCCTCCATGTCAAGCAAAACACAAATGTGCTAAAAGTTCTCAAACTTCAAACAAAAAAAATGACCAAGACATAGCTTGACACTAAGTGATGCTCAATTATCCCAAATTGTGGCATGCTTGTGTGACATAGAAAGTGTGTCAAAAGACTAGGAGTAAAGGATTCTCCCTATGTGCACTCCTGTAGAGATCTATAATAAAACAAAGTGGGGTAGAGTGCTCGCTTGCCTCTGGATACATTTGCCTTTTAATTGAGGAGTCACTCCTGAAGGTTCACAGTAGACAGTACCTACAGTTAGCCATAAATGCTGAAACCGCATCGAGCCTTGTTGTTCCCATGCTTCTACCATGCTTCTACCATGCTTCTATCATGCTTCTACAGTGCATCTACCATGCATTACCATGCTTCTGCCATGCATCTACCATGCTTCGACCATGCATCTACTATGTATCTACCATGCTTCTACCATGCTTCTACCATGCAGCTACCATACCTCTACCATGCTTCTACCATGCATCTACCATGGAACCGGAATAATGCAACCAAAATATGGACTGCCAGAAAGAGAGTGTCCTAAATATTGTTTACTAAAATACCACCCTATTGAAGTTAATAATAGAAAATCTACACCAAATAGAACATTTTGTAAATGACATTTAGAACACATTATTTTTCCTACCAATATTCTGGCATACAACCATTACTTTGCCCGGTATCTACGGTTGTTCTTGGTAATTTCTTAAAAACATTAAGGGCCATATTTATGGAAAGTGGCACATTGTGTCCTGATGCTCCACTTTTCTTGTGCCCCATCGCGCCCCCCTAACACCATGTTTGTTCTGTATTTATGATACTGCAGACCACGGCGCACGTTAGGGAACTATGGTCAAAAATGATGATCCTTCAAAGTGAAAGGAGGCCCATTGAAAACAGTAAGAGACTCATTTTAACATGGGTTGAAAATTACACTAGAAATGGTGCAGTGGAATCTCATAGATTCCACTACGCCATTTTTCTGGGCCTCCTAACGACGGAATGCCCCCTTTGCATGCATTATGCCTGGCGCAGGCATAAGGTGGCGTAAGGCCTTATAAAGTGGAGCAATGTGTGTAATGTGCCACTTTGTAAATATGGCGCAGCATTTTTGGAAACCTAAAACCATATTAGAGTCAGAAGAATGACACTCATATGGTGCAAGGTGGTGCATGGGGCTTCCTAAATCTGGCCCAAAATACCTTTGTTGCTACTGTTTCCCTCCAGTAACGTTTCTCATTCTCATGTTGTTTTTAGTTCCAGATGAAGAGAACATACAAGTTTCCAACACCAGTATTGAGAAGATATAAAGTAACTGTGCACGAAAAGTTCTGGAAGGTTTTATGGTGTGTCTGAATATGGATTATTGCGGTGCCCCACTTCTCAGTGCAGGATTAAACCTTATTAGTGGGGGAGCTCACCTTGTATCCGTCTGGAGCGACGATGTAGAAGCCGCAGTTCATGTTGTTTGAGTAATTATTAGGGAAATTTGGAGATGAGACGGTTCCCGGAGAGCTGGTAAATGTGTAGCCGCAGACCACTGAGAAAGAAACAAAAACATCATGTGAAGGAACTGGTGCTTTGAGTTACTACACATAACTCTGTAGAAAGCACACAAATAGACTAGCACTGAAGACCAAAACATGGCATTTGTCTGAGGCCCTTCAGCAGCTTTTCTTTTCCATCACACCTCCAAATAGAAGATCTGTTGGTTGTCCATCACCAGACTATCTCTGCTGGATCACTTGATTACTACCCATGAATGGAACCTCCTTCTGGCACTTGACCAGCCTAACTTAGCTCCATCACTGCTCACAATAGAGAATCTATCTGTTGCCTATTACTAGTCTGTCTCACCACTGTCACTGCTCAATACTGATGAAATGTCAGTTACCCACAACCAGCCTGTCTCTGCTTGACCACTGTCCAGAATAGGGGATCATGTTCCCATGATTGCAACCCCATCCCCATTCCATCACTGCTCCAATAATTGGAGATTTCCCAATGTGCTCAACCTGATGATTGCTCAAAAATTAGAATCTACATGTTGCCAATTACCAGGCAGCTCAATCATTGCTTAAAATAGGGAACTTGTTTGTTTCTATTAATAGTCGTGCCAGTTTTATCACCACTCAAAATGAGCAGCTACCCATAATCACACTCCTGATAGTATGTGACCAGTCTCGGGGTGACCACTACCCAGAATACGGGATGTACCTGTCACCTTTCAGCAGCATGAGTTAGTCCATCTATTTAGCAGTGTTCCCTCCCCATGTTTCCTGTTTTACCATTTGTTGTTTTTGATCTCTGCAGTGGCTGAGGCCTGATGAGAAGGTCTACAAACTTGTGCTCTATTTCATCATCATCATAAAAGCCTAATTCGGCCACATTATGGCCATAAAAGAGAATTCGAAACAGTTTAAAACAAACAATTTCACGATAAAACTTGTGGCTGAGTCAGCTATAATTCATATTTACACAATATAGCAGCACTAATCATCACAAAAATATTTACAAGGAGGTCGGCAACAGCTCTGGTAAAGCGTACATATTAAATATGCAAGTATTAAGATAAAACGTACATAAAATTGGCTAATAGACCCGGCATTTCATAAAAGCACCAGCAAATACCTTTTACAAATTCTGTAGGTAGACAACATAAAATGCCCTATTTAATCTATGTTTTGTCTAAAGTTGCCATGCCTCCTACTTTGGTCATTAGTTGTGTGTGACCAAATGTGTGCAAATGCTTTGCTCAGTTTTACAACTGCAGAAATGGAGTGTTTGATTGAAGAAAAAACTATAACGAACAATGGGCCTCATTTACGAGGATCTGACGCATCGACTCTGATGCATCAGAATGCTTGCGCTGCCCTGCGCTCCCCTAACAATGACATGGATCCGCTGTATTTACAATACAGAACTCCCTGGCTCACGTTTTCACAGATGCATAAGAAATTCTGACGCATCCGTAGCCTAAAGTCACGCATTGCTGGACTAGCATAAAAAAATGATGTTACTCCAGCAATGCCCAGGAGGCTCTCGAGTTAAAAAGTCCTGCATCAGTTAACACCTGCTCTGAGCAGCCATTAAAATTCTGACGCAGTGAAGTCTCAGAACGATGCAATCAAAATGTTGTAAAATTCACTGCCACAGTTCTGCTTGGCTTTTTATGTGGGAACTCCTACCTTGCATACATTATACCTGGCTTTACAAACTGGTGCAATGGTCCCATTGCACCAGTTTGCAAATGTGGCTCACTATATGGGACTGTTTAGCGCCACAGCTGCGTCAGAAGAAATGACGTAACAGTGGTGCTAGGAGCTTGTAATTAAGCCCCTATGTATCATGAGAAGTATATATTTGCATCAGAATATATTCCCAATGTATAAAATGGATTACACCTTTTGTTAAGAAATAGCTATCAAGGTCTTATAATCAGCTCATAAGTCATCCGAAGAAGCTGAAGGGTTGTCTTTTGTTCCTTTCAGTGCCAAAATGTATTTCCCTATTTTCCTGGTTGCAGTTTTGCCGGGTTACACACAATAATCCCATTTTGTGTTTTCTGTAACTATCGATGACTACAACACATTTCTCTTCATCTGTGTCCGGGTTTACTGGTTAAAGCCCTATCTGTTAACATATGGTTTTATAGATTACAATACATACTGCACAAATTACACACAGCCAATGAGAGACAGCTGTTCTTTGAAACTGTAGGTGCTGTCCAATCACTTATCCAATCAGTAATCAGATCACCGCCTTTAACCGTACACGGGCATTGATTTATGACATCAGCATAGCAACAGTTGGAGACGTACATTTGTGACATTATCATTTCTCAAGACCTTATGGTGACAGCAGTGTTATAGACAGTTCAAGCTCACGTAAAGGGCAAGAGGCCAGTGCACGTTCTGCATTCTTGCTCCTATTCAGGGTCACAAAATGGAACCTGAATCAAAATGGATTCCACAGAAATACTTACTATAAAGGATCAAAGCAAAACACCGCACTTCCAGCCACATACCCTACACAGTGAAGCATGCTACCCATTTAGGAAAGAACTTGAGCACCCTACATAGGGGTATTAAGTGCTATAGAACTCTTGCAATACAGTGCAGTGCATTTCTCTAGGGAAACCTCTTGCTGCTTGGGTCAAACTAATAGACTTATATGTTACCTTGTAAGAATAAGACATTTGTGTGACAACACTTGGCAGGATATCTCTCCTTGACTAATTCACAGCATATAGGATTGTTCTCTCTCACACTTATATCCTCGATTTTGGTCTTTCAGGTCATAAAATGTTGCTTTCATGCGCTTTCTAGAAAGGTTCACCCACTTCCCCACATATTTCTGTCCTGGTCCTGCTCAATATGCACTAATGTAAATTTATGTGCTCCACATATTATACTTAACCTTTTGAGCCACGCAAATTATATATGCTTGAGATTTTTCCTGCATATGCACACAAACACATTTGCTTTATAAATGGATGGCTCATGACAGTTAAGACGTTTATGGGCCAGATCTAACAAAAGGTTTTACCCATTCTGTGTCCATGCTTTAGTACATATGGCCCCACGTGTGGGCATGCGTGTGTGTTCGTATTATGTAAGTGTGGGTCTCGGTGTGTATGTACCGGTGTCAGCATATGCATGTGTGGATCCTGGGTGTGTGTTTGTTTGTGTGTGCCTAATCTTGATCACCTATGAAACAAGCATTGGCAAACCCAATAGATCTTGCCTTTGTGATCTATTGGCTGTGCCAGTAGTTTTTAGCCATGCCTCACAACATCATGGCTAAAGCTAAAGGAAAAAAAACAAAAGCCTTTGATGCGCCCGTCCATGTCACTTTGATGGTCCTCAACCCGCATGAGATGATTGGTGACTAAAAAGGAAATACAACAGACAAAATCATTTTTTGGTGAAGGGAGCGAATGCGATATGCAGTCTTGTGGGGGAACAGCGAAGCAATGCAGGAGAGGGTGTGCAGCGTCTGGGTAACACAGGAGTGGATACAAACTCAAAAGGGGGAGGGCGAGAGCAAAAGCAACAATGCAGTCAGGGGGAAGCAACACAGGAGCAGCAGTGGGGAGAAGCACACGAGCAAGCAGAAGAGGTAGGAAGGTGAGAAGAGCAGTTGGAAAACTGAGGGAAGCAGGGAGTACAGGGAGGAAACTCCATGAGGCAGGCGGCTTGAAAACGTACACACTAATGGAGTGCTTCACACAAAGTAAAAAAGTAGTGCTTGAAAACCAAACCGTGGAATCAGAAATGGCAGTCAATCAGACTGTAAAGAAGCAGTGCTCCATGGGAGGGACAAACAGAAGATTGACAAGCTGGGACACAAACAAGAAGTAGGCAAATAAAAGTGACATGGAAGGCCAACCAATAAAAAATAATGGGCGGGCTCCACAATATTTCTCGCAACTGGCAGCGCATGCGTTGCTTATTAGGTTCAACCTAAAAAGAAAATCTCACCGAGAGCATAGGAACATAGACCTACGTGCCTTGATTGTGCAAGTGGAGCTGCTGACAAATAGGTGGGGTCCTGCTAATATGCCGTCTTGTGCTTGTGTCAATGCAGGCTCTAGGCACCTAGCATGCAAAACAGCAACTAGAAATATGCCAGTAGTGATATGATGAAGACAAACATCCTATGGATCCACCTACTTCCAAGCCAATCAAAGGCCTCTGTGTTCCCCCTTGCCTCACTTAGATTGGCCAGGCACTTCTGTCTGAACCATTGCTGAAGGAGGACTCTGAGTTCCTCCCTCCCCTTTCTGAGAGCAACCTGACACCAAGGATCATACCGTTGTCATAGGAGGCCCTGAAACCACTTGCGGTGATGGAGCCGTCCGTCACAAACTCCAGCAGCATCTCTTTTCCAGTAGAGGTGAAGGGGGGGAGCTGTCCAGTCCCACACGCTTTGAGGAGTAAGACTGGGGCTGCCTTGTTATTGCCATCGTAAATAGTAAGGTAGTCTGAAGAGCAGTTTGGGGAGGGCTGGAGATCAAAGGCATCAAACTGCAGGAAAACCTGAAAATGAAGTTTTTAAAATCAGAAGGGCAACCTCCTTACTGCTTGGCTTCCATTGATCATATAACACAGGAAAAGTAATTTTTATATAGCTTGATTTGTTCAATTAATGCACAGCTTCTTGCTTGATAAAGTCTGTCCATGTACCCACTTTATCTCCTTACCCTAACTTCTCAGACCCTCCCTGGACTCTGAGAACACAAAATACTGCAGCCAAGGTGCCTTACATTCCACTTTGTCAATCAATCATCCAGTGTTGCAAACATATTTAGACCTAGAAGTCAGTGTACAAAAATATAAAAGCAGTTTATTCTTCATTTTTCCTCTAAAGTGAACAAGAGTGCTACCAACTGCATTCTTCTTCATGTCATCAGCCAGTGTTCAACCAGCGTTTCAACTACATTCATTGGCTTTATCAAGGTCATGTGACAGCTATCTCACATAATCTCATGTGGTTTAAATAAAACACTTAGGGGGTCATTACGACCCTTGCGGTCGGAGACCGCCAGGGGTAATGTGGCGTCCGTACTGCCAACAGGCTGGCAGTACGGAGACCCGTATTACGACCCGCGGTCGCACCGCCGGGGCCGACGGTTTCCCGCCGTCCTGGGGATTATGAAATCCCTACCGCCAGCCTGTTTCTGGCGGTTTGTACCGCCAGGAAGAGGCTGGCGGTAAGGGGAGTCCTGGAGCCCTTTTAGGGGGCCCCTGCACTGCCCATGCCACTGGCATGGGCAGTGCAGGGGCCCCCTAACAGGGCTCCGGGCAGCTTTTCACTGTCTGCATAGCAGACAGTGAAAAGCGCGACGGGTGCTACTGCACCCGTTGCACGGCCGCAACACCGCCGGCTCCATTAGGAGCTGGCTCCTATGTTGCGGCCTCATCCCCGCTGGGCCGGCGGGCGTAAACTTGGTTTGCGCCCGCTGGCCCAGCGGGGATGTCGTAATGGGGTCCGCAGGAGTGCGGCCGCATTGGCAGCCGCACGCCAAGCTTGTAATGACCCCCTTAATAATTGATCTAACAGAAGCCCTTTCTCCAAAACTTAAATTTAGCTCATCTATTCCACATTATCAAGTACAAAACAAGTACAAAAACGGGAACTTGAGACAATATCCCACAATGGTCAATTATACCCATAATTCCATAACGTTTGTGTAACTATGTACAGGGTATACAGATTATAATTAGAATTATTGTAAAACATGTTTTAATATATTTGGAGCATGTTTAAATTATAGCTGTGCATCTACTAGGTAGTCATGAATGTCATCCAGTCCTCAGTGATCCAAATAAAAGTATGGTGACAGAGACCCGCTTCACATCAGAAGACAGACTTTCATCTAAGTTTAAGGCTTTGGGCTTGTGGTCCCAAAGCTTAGTATGGTCTTCAGTGCACGTAATTTTAACTGCTTGTCACTACACCCTATATTACTCTTTCGGAGCAAATCCCCATGCATTTAAGTAAAGGGAGTTCACTGTTACTTTTGCTATCCTCAGCTGGAACATTATTTGACCAATTACTTAAGGTTTTTGTTGGATACTGTGGTAACTTTTTTACTTATCATGATGTGCCATGATGAAAGTTCCAGTCGATTCAAGTTGGGTCTTGGAACTGACAACCCTCTGGCATCATGGTTGTGAAATATTGTGCCAAATACAGTTCGCCAGTCATGAGTAGTGGGGAGAGTTAGACTCTGACAGGCCACTTGCCACTCCTCTGGGTCAGAAGAGGCCTGCCATAGTTTGAGATCTCCACATATCTGATGGTAATCTCTATATCTATATTGCACCTGCTGGTGCTTGAATGCACTGTATACTGCCTGCTACAACCAGCACAAGTTTGCAAATATCAACCTGATATTGAATCGTACACTGCTGAAGTTCTCAGACCTGCATCAGTCTTGCATGCCTATTTCAGCTGGGCTTTCTGTAGGTCTATGTTGGTGAAAGATCTTGTTGGTGCTCAGGAAGTTCTTGTGGGCTTATTGGAAGTCTATGTTGATCATAGCCATGTCTCTATGTTGATCATAGCGATGTGGGCTTTCTGGAGGTCCATGTTGTGATAGTTCTGGTGGGTTTTCTGTTGGATTTAAGGATATCTAGGTTGGTAGTTCTTAGAGACGTTCTGAAGCCTATTTTGGAGACAGCCCTGTGGGGTTTTTGGAGGTCACTGTTGGTGGTATTTCTGGTGGAAATTGTAGAGGTCTTGTGGGTTTGTACAGATATCTATTAGTAATAATTCTGATGTTTTTTTCTGGACGTATATGTTGGTGAGAGACCTGTGGGATTTCTGGAGGTCTTTGTTGGTGACAGTTCTGGTGAGATTTCCGAGGACCTAAGCTGGCAATAGATCTTATGTGTTTCATGGGTCCCTCAAGGATCTTTTTTAAGCCCTACTCCTTTTAACGTTTATATCACCCCTCTGATTAAATTGATCTGTTTCTGTGGATTCCCGGGTTACAGCTTACGCCAGTGACACTCAGATAGTGTCGGTCTCATCTAAGATTGAAAACGTGGCAATACAGCTTAACAACTGCATGAGTAACATTGTCAGTCAGCTGCAAAAAAAAAGGCTTTAATTTAATCCTGACAAAAACCTAGGTACTCTTATTTGGCAGTAACACCTCCTTTCGGAATAGTGCCTGGTGGCCTTTCAATCTTGCTCCTTCCTCTACCAGTCCAAAGAGCCTTTTTGACGGAAAACTGTGCTTCACTGACCATATTAATCAGGTTACATCTTCCTGTTTTTTCACATTGGGAATTTTGAGAATTTTGTGAAAAATCTTTCCTTTTATTCATACAGAACTTCAGAAAACAGTTATTGTGACCCTAGTCATTTTAAGACGAGAATATTCCAATTCTCTGTATGTGGGTTCCCCACAGCTCCTACTAACAAAACTTCAAACCCTTCAAAATGCGGCAGCTCAAGTACTGAGGAAACTCCTTGGTCTCTGCCCTATGCTGGGCCCATAAAGCTCTTCACAAGGTTGGCGCAGGCTATTTCGAAAAACAAAGCACAATGGGGAGGTAGGCGCTTTTCCCACTCGTCTTGAAAATGGTGGAGGTCACTTTCTAGCCATCTTAGAGTCCAAACCAGTTCTAGTACAATTCAGGAAGCAGTTGAAAACCTGACTTGTTTCTTCCTCGGCTAAAAGGTCCCCTTTTTTCTTGAGAGGGTTCTGTCTGGAAGCTAGCGCCAAGATACCGACAGGCATTCACACTCTTTATAAACCTCATACTTACTTACTTACTAGGTTTGTGATAGTCCTGGGAGAGACTTTCTGTAGCTCTGCAATGACGATAGGTCTAGAGGCCTTTCTGGAGGTCTCTAATGCCAAATAAAATATTATGTGGGCAACTATGTTTGTGAAGGTTCTGTTATGTTTTAGTTTCTATGAGTTTACCTTTGGTATTGCCATGGTAATTGTCTTGGCAATAGAATCCTCGAACTGGGGATTCTACGTGCGAACGGTTGGAGATCGGGGAAAAGAAAGCATTGCCGAAAGGTTGCGGTGTATGCTGTTGTGGGTGGATGCACAGTAAAAAGATCTTAAATAAGAAGGAAACGTCTCCATGTCAAGTGACGACGAGTTATAACTTCGCATCCACCCTTCATCGGACCCATGTACCGGCCACGCGACTTTGGTGAAATTCGAGCGGTGTGGCAGAGCGCCTGTGCCGAGTCAGGTGCATTTCAGAATATTTGTGAGTGTTTTCAAGCTTCAGGGCGGCGTGCGGAATAACAGCTGACCGTGAGCAACGCGCTTTGTTAAATACGCACATTTGTTTAAAAACAAGCAACGTGCTCTACTAAACACGCACGCACCTCTATAAACCTTCTACGGCTACTTGAGTGTTTTCAAGCTTCAGGGCGGCGTGCAGAATAACAGCTGACCGCGAGCAACACGCTTTGTTAAATACGTGCATTTCTTTAAAAAACGTGACGTGCTCTACTAAACATGCACGCACCTCTTTAAACCTTCTACTTCTACCTTCTACATGCGCAATCTCTGACTGTTGCTGCCACACGCTGATTATGGCCACATCTCAAGTATTAATACTGCAATGGTTACAAGATTAATACTGTAGTAATTATTACATTTTCAACAGCATAAACCTACTGTATCCTGGTGAATCCTGGTCTCACTGACACTGAAGAAACATGGGATTTGTTTTTTAACAGGAAGTTCCTTCACTACAGGAAGTGAATATAAACTAGTGTGCTAACATAAGGAGACCTCTGGCACATTCAGGAAGTACAACAGAGGAATCTTTTACCAGACAGTTTTATCTACATTTTATATTCCTTATCATTAACAATGACTCATCAGCCTCTTCTCAGCATGTTTCAGCCTCCAAAATTCCTATCTGAACGGGGCGAGCCAATTCTACCATGGAAAAAATGGATAAACGTATTTGATTCATACTTAATTGGTATTGGTGGAAAGAATTTTTCCCCTGCAAGAAAACAAGGCATTCTGTTACACAATTTAGGAGTTGAGGGACAAAATATTTATGACAGCCTTGATTTGATAGCTGTTGGCACAGCCGAGGGTGAACCTAGAGATATCTACGAGATGTCACTTATGATGCTCAAAAAACATTTTGGTGGTCGCACAAATGTTGTCATGGAAAGACACACGTTTTTCATGAGAGTGCAAGCCAAAGATGAAAGGGTTGGTAATTACATTGCTTCACTCAAGACATTGGCTCAAACATGTGACTTTGCTGAACTCACGGACTCCTTAATACGTGACCAACTTGTGCGTTGTACCAACAACTCTAGGGTCCAAGAAAAACTACTGGCAAAGAACCCAACCTTGCAGGAAGCACAGATTATCACTGAGAGCATGGAACATGCCATCTTATGGGCCAAGGAGATGAAGGGTGCAGGTCTCAGTCATGGCATCCATGCTGAACCTACATTTCCAGTTTCTTCTTGTGATTGTGTTCAGGAATGTGACCTTGTGCAGAAAGTGTCCAGTAAAGTAAAAATTAGTAATGATACTCTGGAGAAAGGCAATGTCAGATGTTACAAGTGTGGCAATGTTGGTCATTTGGCTAACAACCCGAAATGCTTTGCTAGAATTGTAAATTGCAGGAATTGTGAAAAAAGGGGGCATTTAGCAAAAGTTTGCAAAAGTTTAAAAGTGAATATAGTCAGCGCGTCAACAAGCACACAACAGATGATTTTGCATGTTGATTATACCAATCAACAGTGCAGTGAAAATAAGCTAGTCATGCCAAAATGTGATATTGGTATTGATGGGAGAACTGTCCCAGTTCTTGCTGATTCAGGATCCCCGTTTACACTAATTGGGGACAAGAATTGGGAAAGGATCTTTGCAGGTGAAAAGATTGAACTAATTCCACCTGACATCGATCCTATTGGATATGGTGGACAGAAAATTGATCTTATTGGATACTCTGTGATGACGATAGAATTTAAAGGGCGTGAAACAGTAGGAAAAGTTTACGTAGAAAAACGGGGCAACAATCTGTTGGGGTGGCGCCATCAGAGAGATTTAGGAATCGTTTTGAACCCAAATACTCCTGACCAGGTTCTTTCTGTTTCTAATTTGGGCGATGATGAGGAAATTGTGTGTTGCAGCCCTTGCATGATGAGCTTGACAGATTACTGGGTTTGGGTGTTATAGAAGAGATTGAAGCTTCAGAGTGGTTGGCACCCATAGTTTTGGCCCCCAAAGATAACGGGAAAAAAATCAGATTATGTGTTGACCTTAGAGGTCTCAATCAAAGCATTTGGGTAGACCGCCAGGCGTTGCCTAATATCAATGAGACTTTGACCATGTTAACTGGGGCTAATGTGTTCAGTGTTTTGGACCTTTCGGCAGCGCACCATCAGATCCTGCTCGATGAAGATTCAAGAAATCTTACCTCCTTTGTTACTCCTTTGTTACTCCTTTGTTACTCCTTTGTTACTCCTTTGGGGGCGTTCAGATAGGTTAGAATGCCTTTCGGTTTGGCATCTGCTGCTGCTTGTTTTCAGAGAATAATGAAGGAGGTACTCAAAGGACTTGATTCTGTCTTGTTTTTCCAGGACGACATTCTTGTTTATGGCAAAGACACCGACAAGCATGATACTATTCTGAAAGCTGTACTTGTGAGGCTGAGAGAGAATGGGTTGACTGTGAAGAAGGAGAAATGTAAGTTTAGAGTTGGAACTGTTTCTTTTCTTGGTCACACTATCTCTGGAGATGGTATCAAACCGAAATTAGAGTTGGCAAAATCAATTATGTTAGTACCAATACCTTTACACAAAGATCAAGTACGATCATTTCTTGATCTTGCTGAATCTACTCTAAATTTGTCAAGAATTTTGCGAGTATTGTTCAACCATTGAGAATGATCCTGAAGAAGGGTGTGAGGTATGAGTGGACTCCACAGTGTGAGGAAGCGTTTCATGCGGTGAAAAATGACATAGGAAAGATGCCACCTTAGGCCATTTTGATGTAAAGCGTAAAACATTCTTATCCACTGATGCTAGCTTGAAAGGCCTCAGTGCAGTTCTCTTGCAACATGTGGATGGAGAAGAAAGGGTGGTGGCGTTTGCATCACGTTCCCTTAGAAGTCAAGAAGAACGGTATTCAGTGATTGAGTGTAAGGCATTGGCCTGCACCTGGGCCATAAACCATTTCAAATATTACTTATGGGGTTTACCATTTGTGCTCAGGAGTGATCACAAACCCTTAGTACAGATATTCACCTGCCGAAACATTGATAGTACGACACCACGTATCAAGCGTTGGGTGGAGAGCTTGTTAGATTTTAATTATCTTGTGGAGTATTATCCTGGAAAGAAGAATATTCCTGCTGATTTTCTGTCTAGATTACCAGTGGTTGATTGCAGTTTTGATGAGCAAGTTCCTGTGTTGTGGATCAAGGAATCTGCTCTAGACAAGGTGGAATGGGATATAGTAAAGACCCTGTTTTAAGATTGGTCATGGACTATGTGGTTTAAGGTTGGCCATGTTTGAGTGATTGTCATGAAGATACCAAAGTCTTTTAGAACGTTAGGGATGAGTTGAGTATCATCGATGGCAATTTGTTCAGAAATAATAGGTTAGTTCCTCCCTTTAGTTTACGTGAGAAACTGATTAATTTAGGCCATGAGGGACATCTAGGTAGGAATCTCACAAAAGCTAGTATCAGGGAGTGTTATTGGTGGCCGGGTCTAGATAAACAAGTAGAAGTTGTTGTGAATGACTGTTTACAATGTGCTGGAAATGACAAATCCAGGGTAGTTCGGACTGCTCCTTTATCTCCAGTTTCTATTCCCGATGAACCATGGGTCAAATTGGGTCTGGATTTGGTGGGACCTTTTGAAATGTTGCCATACAATGAAAGATTTGTGATTGTTCTTGTTGATTACACTTCCAAATGGGTCACTGCTAGTTGTGTACACTCTGTTACCACCAGAACTGTGATAGATTTTTTGACTGATGTGTTTGCCTGTGAAGGAATTCCTAGAGTGATAGTGACCGATAATGGTGTTCAGTTCACTTCCTCAGAAATGAAGGATTTTCTTAAGAATTTGGCAATCTCTCATTATCGTACTGCACTTTATGCACCTCAGGCTAACGGGTTGGTTGAGAAAATGAATCAGTTAGTGAAGGCAAGTGTTCAAGTAGCTCTGGAAAACAGATTGCTATTAAAAACTGTGTTGAGGGAGAAGTTATGGGCCCACAGGAATGCACCCAATGTTGTTACTGGTATGTCTCCGTTTCTTATTTTGAAGGGCAGATTAGCAGGCTCAAAGCTGAATCCTTCGTGGTTGCATCCTAAAACTCAAGCTAGTGCAAAGTTTAATGACTTAAAGAATATTCATGCTAGGGCAATTGCGAATCAGACAAAGTATAAGAAGCGATTTGATGAGAGGCGTTGTGTGCGTCAGAAGAGTTGGTGTGAAGGTGATTTGGTGTTTATTAAGAAACTTGTGTGGTGTCCTAAAGGAGAATCTAAATATATTGGACCAAAGAAGATTATAGAAGTGAAGAAGAATGTTGTTGTTCTAGAAGGTGGCGAAGTTTGGAGCATGTCTAGACTAGCCAAGTGTACCAAGTGCTTGGATGAACATGATGCTGTTTTGTCTGATGCGGATGTGAATGTAGGAGTAAGAAGGAGTGGAAGGAGCTGCACATATCCTAAACATCTCAGGGATTTTGTGAGTTAAAATTATGCTCTAGTTATGCATTAAGAACTGTGATAAGAACTGTAATGTACATTTTGTGGCAGTTTTTATTACAACCTGTTAGTTGTTCTGCAAATCTTATATTATGGTTGTTTGTTATATAAATGTATATAGTTATGTTATCAGGTGGTTATCAATCTTTTTATTTATTAAAGGGGAGATGTGTTATGTTTTAGTTTCTATGAGTTTACCTTTGGTATTGCCATGGTAATTGCCTTGGCAATAGAATCCTCGAACTGGGGATTCTACGTGGGAACGGTTGAAGATCGGTGAAAAGAAAGCATTGACGAAAGGTTGCGGTTTATGCTGTTGTGGGTGGATGCACAATAAAAAGAACTTAAATAAGAAGGAAACGTCTCTGTGTCAGGTTCCTGTGGCTGCCTGCAGATATATGTTGGTGATGACTGTGATGGGCTTTCTTGAGATATATGTAGGCACTGTTACCACTGAAGCTAAGCGCTCTAGGACTGGCATAGTTCTTCCGCCCGTGCTCTTGAAAGTGAATTTATTTAAACAATGCCCTTCCCACCTATCATACTGACAAGTCATAAGCCAGCAGACTTTAAAAAATTGCATGTGATGATTGCTTGTCTTTCTTTTGAGTTTTTTTGTTTTAACAAATCCAAGTTCTTTACAAAATCATTTGATGCGCCCAGAAGGCCTTACCTTATACACTGGGACTCTGATGAGGTACATGCATTTGGTGTTGTTTGGGTACGAGGAAGGGTTGTTAGTGGACATCACGGTGCCCCTCTGGGTAGTGAGCAGAGTGCTGCAGATACCTGAAAGCAATAAGTTGGGACATTTAATCATTGTCTGTGTCTCCCATCAGTAGCGCTTTACAGCTTTGCTCCAGATGATAACGGAGCAAACACGCCCTGCCATACCCAGAGCAGCTTGGTTCAGCTGGCAGCTGTTTCAATGTGTACTCTATTGAAATTACATTTTTGGGATTCAACCATACTAAATATTATTATGTTGAAGGGAAACAATTAAAGTAAATGATAATTAATGTTATGGAACACACAGCAGTGCACAATAATCATTAATAAAACACAATCAAATGGGGTAACGTCAAAGTTTAATATGCTGTCTCCTCCCATTAACTTTTATTCCCAAAAACAGGTTACAAGAGTGAAACTGTGTTCACAGAAAAGTGTGTTTAGTATTTATTTTATTAATGATGTGTTTGCTCAAACTTTGATCCAGCTGTTGGCAAAGACAGCAGTATCACCGGAAGTCACATCTGAGGAAGTGACATCAAGATGGGAGTGTCTTTTTTGGGACGATGGAGAATCTGGACTGCTATATCCCAAACATGACTGGGTGTATCTGGGATTTTGTCTGAGCAGCACTTACTACCTCAGCAGCTGTGGTGTGTGTTTTTTCGATTACCACAGCCTCTCTAAGATGGCGACCATGCTCCTCTTCCCTGATAACGAGACGCATGTTCTTCCCCTCCTAATACCCTCTTTTCCAGAGAGAAGTGATTCTCTTTTAAGAAGGTTTCATTCCTATGACTACAAAACGGACATCTCTGCTGAGACTTGTCATGCTGCATGGAGTGTCAGTTTCTAGGCATGTACTGCGGTGGGTGAGAGTCGATTGTCCCATGGGAAATGACTTCACTTTGGGCATTAACCAGGCGAGACAAGGGCTGCTGTATGAAGCATTAACCCACACTTGGAGAAGCATCTGGATACTTTCATATCCTTAGCAGAGTTCTTGGGCAGGGAGGAAAGAATGTATGGCTGTCACCAAAGTTATCCCGTGGCTTCCCTGTAAGAGCCCATATCCAACCGTCAACAACCCGCATGTTTCCTCAGATACACCTACATTTTCTTCAAAAAGAGCTTGGCAAAATGTCCTCAAGGTAGATAAAATATGATGTTCCTGATGTGAAGGCAAGATAGGGAGTCCATGGCAAAGGTAGGTTAAAAACAACAACTTTATTTCTTAACACAACCTAGCGTCCAGCCACTCCGGAGAAGAAGAAATAACTGTCATCTCCAGAATGCTTAGACGCTTGCGTTCTGAAGAACGCACCAAGAATGAACACACAACATATCCTCCTGTCTTCACATTAAGTAACTAATAGAAAATGGTAAAGTAACAATAATACAATAAAGAAATCACTTAAAACAGAGAATACCTACAATAGTCAAGTTGTTACTTCATAACATAGTCCTTAAGATAATTAGGACATTGGCGAGTCCTCATTGGTTGTTCACGAATAACTATCTCTGTTTGAGACTTCTCTCTCTCCTGAGTTGCACTAGTGCTTTGTAACTCACACTCTCCAGCTTCTGGACCGGTACCATGACTCACACCAAAAGTAGATGCTCCCCCAACCTCCAAGAAGAAGGAACTAGAGCATTCATCCTCCACCTGACTTGGAGCACACCCTCCACCTCTCTGATACAAAGCCACATTCCTCACATTCCACTTCTCTCCTCATGCAATCTCAATTTGAAATGTTCCCACCTTCTTCACACAAAAAGGGCCTCTAAATTTTGAAACACCCCCCCTTTACTCTACCTGACTTGACCTTGACTCAGTCTCCCACCTTCAATCCATGCTTGTGCTGAGAGAGCACAACCTTGTCACCACACAACGTCTTGCCTCCACCAGATGCAACCCACTCCTGAAAGCAAAAGGGAATCAATTTCGACCCCATCGATCGTCCCCTCATCACTCGGAAAGGAGACCTACCAGTCACACTATGAATTGTGGAACGATAGGCTCGTACTACATCAATCATCATTTTCCGCACACAACAATGATTAGCTAGAGCTAGCTGTACTGTCCCCTTGACTAATCTGTTGATTCTTTCAACAATTCCATTACCCTGTGGATAATACAGGGATGTTCTGGTGTGATGCACTCCACAATTCTTCAAAAATAAACACATCTCATTCAAAGATAATTGAGTGCCATTGTCCGTGATAAGAACCATGGGGATACTTTCCTCTATGAAAATATCCTCTAAAACTTTTATGGTCATGGTCAAATCACGTACAAACCTAACCACTAACCATCTTGAGTGTACATCCACCACCACTACTGCAAAACGCATTTGAAGCGGAAGTTCCAATAGTGGACCAATGAAATCTAAACAAATTGTGTGCCAAGGTTTTCCAGGATCTTCAATGTGTCCTTCCACCCTGCCCACTCCTACTTTCAACCTCTTCTCACTCTCCTTGCACAGTCTACACTGTTCCACCCAACTCTTAACTTGGCCATCTAAACCTGGCCACCAAAAAAACTCTTTCAGCCTCCTACTCATCATACCTTAACCCAAATGGCCCTCATGGGCTAAGGAAAATAATTTAAACCTCAACCCAACCGGTGGAACAAAACGTTCCCCCCGCATCAATACACTGTCCCCACAACACGACAATTCATCCAACACATCCAAAAAAGGTCTAACCGACAACGGAAGAGCGCTCTCTATTCGAGCCCCCAAAGAGACTAGCTTGAAAAAGCATCTAAGACAATCATCGGCTGCCATCTCATTCTTCCATTCCTCCAGCGTAAATGTACCTAAGCCCCATTCAACCACATCACAGATAGAAGCCACAGCATCATCCATATCACAAGACTTTACCGACTGAGAGTCAACTTTTTCCCAGTCAAAGGACAATTTGGACAGGCAATCGGCCTGAATATTTTTCCAACCTTGAACATACTCAACACGGTACAAATGCTCCTGCAACCTTGCAGAAAGTCTAGCCAACCTCGCTGACCCCTTCCCTGCACCACCACCAGACAATATTCTCAATAACGGTTTGTGATCACTCCTTAAAGTAAACTCTAAACCCCACAAATACGTTCTGAAGTATTCCGTACCCCAGACAGCTGCCAGTGCCTCGCGTTCAATGACAGAATAGTTTCGCTCCGTCTGTGTCAAAGTACGAGAAACAAATGCAACTGTCTTCTCTTGACTCCCATGTATTTGTGATAATACTGCTCCTAAATCAGTACCACTGGCATCTAGAGTCAAGATAGAGCACAACTTAATGTCAAAAGCTGTTAAGATGCCTGCTCCACAAATTTCATATTTAATTCTGTTAAAGCAACTCACCTGCTCATCAGACCAACAAAACTTACTCCCCTTCCTCAACAATTTCCTTAAATCCTCAGTCTTGCTTGCAAACCTATCCACAAACCTGGAGTAGTACTCCACAAGTCCTTAAAAATACCTCAATTGATCTTTGTCAGTTGGCGCTGGTGCCAACTTAATGGCCTCTAAAAGACTTTTCTTTGGTTTGATACTCCCTTTAGCAATAGAGTACCCTAAGTAGTCAATTTCCTCAACCAAGAAAATACATTTCTCCTTATTTAAACTTAGTCCGGCTTCCCCAATGATCTTGAGCACTTTCCTGAGCATGACATTATGTTCATCAACTGTTTCACCCATCACAAGTATATCATCTTGAAAAAATAATACATCCTTTACATCTCCAAACATCTGGCCCATCAAGCGTTGAAACACACGTGCAGCAGATGCCAGACCAAAAGGCATACGGGTAAATTGGAAAGTACCTTCCGGAGTGACAAACGCTGTGATATGCTTAGACTCAGGATGCAGTCTAATATGATGATAGGCACTCCTCAAATCTAATTTCGAGAAGAACCTACCATTTTTGACCGCAGATAACAATTAATTTATATTTGGCAAAGGGTAAGTATCGACCACAATGTTCTGATTTGCAGACCTCAAATCCACACATAACCTGACCTTCCCATCTGATTTCCAGGTGCTGTAATAACAACCGGAGAAATCCATGGGGAAACTTCAGTGGGTTCAATGGTACCCTCCACCAACATGTTGTTTATCACTTTCTTGACTTCCTCCCTTACCACAAATGGTATTTTGCGAACCTTGTGCTGAATAGGGTGAGCATCCTCTCCCAACACTATCTTATGTACGTAACCTTTCAAGCATCCTAACTCTTTCTTAAATACATCCTCATCCCCCTCCAAAATGTCTTCCAAATGTATGTTATCGACCAACAAAATTTGACTGGGCACTCTGGGACTGATGACGATGTTAAGATCATATTGATGCATACAACCCAGTATAGGTGGACCCTCAACGGCCACATAGATTTTCCCAAGAACTTTCCTTTTTCCAAACCGAATTTCTGTCAACATGTAACCCAGCAAATGAATTTCTACCCCTTGGTAACCACCCGGGGATATGTCTTTTGGTAACAACTCTTCTTTCCGCCAATGACGTTTAAAAAGCCTCTCAGGGATTATGGTGTACAACGAACCAGGGTCCACCATGAGGTTTACCTGGACTTCCTCTATAAAGAAAGGAGCTGAAGGCCTAGAGCATCTACGATCACTCCCACTCACTCTCATAGTTACGTCATTCTCAACTACAAGTACCCTGTCTTCACAAGGAGATTCACAGCATTCCTCAACTAAATTTATTCTCGATCTGGACTCTTTAGCAAAACGGTTACTCTCTCTGCACACACGAGCATAATGCCCTCTGCGACCACACTTACGACACTCCTTATTAGCAACAAAACATTTCTTGGAGTCCCCTAGGTGAGTAGTACTGCCACACCTAAAGCACTCCCTCCCCTTGTTTCTGACAAACCCCCCTTTCTTTGGGGCAGTTCCAGTTTCTGGCTGAAACATCGTAGAATCGTTTTACAAAGCAATAACTTCCACAGTTTTCTCATTCCTTTCCAAATCCTTTATACAGCGTCTCGATTCCTCCATCACTTTTGCTAGGTCAATTGCTTCTTGCAGCGTGGGATTCTTTGCCGCCCATAACCTACTCCTGAATCTTTTTATCATGGCACTGCACAATGAGTTGATCCCGTATCAGTTCATCCGTCATGGTCCCAAACCTGCACTTAACAGGCAATTCTCTCAACCGTGACACAAAATCATCAATAGATTCATGATGATCTTGGGGTTGAGTATAAAATTTATACCTAGCTGGTACTAGATAAGTCTCTTTTGCGAACCTGTTCTCCAACCTTTTAATGGCTTTTTTATAAACATCATCCATAGCTTGACCATTGGGCCCCATATAAGGGGGAAGGTATTTAAAGATTATTTGGCCTTCACACCCCAAAGTACTTAAAAGGATAGCTTTTTTCCTTTATGGCGAATAACCCTGACCATCCAAAGCAACAATATAATTCTCAAGCATTTCTATCCAATCCTCCCAAGGAAGAGTTGGCGTGCCTAAAAGTGGTAGAAATAATGGTGGTGGAGACATATTGGAGTGAGTAGCCATCACGACAGTACTCCAACCAGCGGTAAAAATACAATATGAACAACTCAATACAGTGAAATTGTTGTGGTACAGTACCACTAAAAGACAATGGGGGTCATTACAACCGCCGTGCAGAAGACCGCCAATACACCGCCGCGGCCGCAGTAGACCGCCACAGCTATTATGACACATATCACGGAATCCGGGGAAATTCAGACACCCACACATCACCGCCACACCAAAGGTCAGCGATAAACTGGCGGAAACAAATCCTCCACCTCCACGCCAACAGAAACACGCCCATGCTATTACGACCCACGAATCCACGCGGCGGTCTTTCAACCACGGTATTCCATTGGCGGTACATACCGCCGCGCTCAAAATACACACACAGCTCCAAAACACCGCCACATTGGACAATTACAAATACACACCCCTGATACACATACACACATCACTCCCACACACCCAATACAATATAAAACACAAACCCACATCACCCACAAACCCATAAAACCAGAATTTCTGAGAGAAGTCCAGAGACAGCACAGCTATTGATAACCCCATCACACAGAGGCACACAACACCATCACCCACACTACATCCACGCACAAAACACCACATACCACTACACTCACCACACTCATCAACACATACACCACCCCACACATCACACACAACACCCCATGTCACGCGAAAGACACCCCCGCTTCTCCGAGGAGGAGCTCAGGGTCATGGTGGAGGAAATCCTACGGGTAGAGCCACAGCTATTTGGCTCACAGGTACAGCACACATCAATAGCCAGGAAGATGGAGCTATGGCGCAGAATAGTCGACAGGGTCAACGCCGTGGGACAGCACCCAAGAAATAGGGAGGACATCAGGAAGAGGTGGAACGACCTACGGGGGAAGGTGCGTTCAACGGTATCCAGGCACAACATCGCAGTGCAGCGGACTGGCGGCGGACCCCCACCTCCTCCCCCACAACTAACAACATGGGAGGAGCAAGTCCTGACCATCTTGCATCCTGAGGGCCTCGGAGGAGTCGGTGGAGGATGGGACACTGGTAAGTCAAATCTTATCTATCATATCCCCCACCCTACCTGCATGCTATCACACACCCCCACCCTCACACCCTCACACCCTCCCATATCACCCCAAATCCTCACTAATCTACCCATGACACCAACCACCCATCCCAACACCAAGCCCGGCGTGACACAACTAAGCATGGACACCCCTCACTAAAGCATGCCCACTGCATATATCCAGAACACCCCCCCCAACCATCACCACACAAGCCCCCACACAGGAATGCCTGCACTGGGGATCACGCACACCCAACCATTTCACACCATGAAACACACACATGCAATAATCATGTTCTTATACCCCTGCAGGAACACGAAGGAACGTCACCACACCAGAGGGTCCAGACAACACCACTCCACCCCCAGAAGAGGCCCACAGTGACGACAGCAGCTCTGCCCCACTGGATCCTGATGACCAGCCCGGACCATCGTGGGCCTCAGGACAGTCGGTTCCCCTTGCCCAGCCACAGCCCAACACCGAGCTGCCACGCTCTGGTAACACCGGCACAGCACCCACCCAGCGGGCCCAAACCTCCCTACCCAGGACAGGTCAATCAGCGGTATGTCCACCACTACAGGGCACCCGGGGTAACCCACCACCCCAACAACAACAGGGACCTGGGGGCAGTGGTAGTGGGCACACGGTCCAGGGGACAGAGCCACAGGAACACCGGGGAACTGGGAGGGCTGCTGTGCGACGGGGGGAGGACAGGCCAAGGGAACTAACTCTCCACGAGGCCCTATCCTCCATCATGGGAGCATACCACCACTCCCAGGAGATGATGGCGATGGTCCTGGACAAGTTGCAGGAGACCCTGCGTCTGCAGGACGAACTGTATTTGGGGTTCAGGGAGGAGCTCAGGACCATCAGCTCTGCCCTGGGCACCATCGTAGGGGTGCTGACGGACATTCAAAAGACCTTGAGGGACACCGTGGCACTCCAAGGGGCCCCTGACACTAGCCAGGACGACGAACTGCCCACCACCTCCGCCGGCGCTAGTGTACAGGACGCCCCGCCACAGGACCACCACACCAGCACCCCACCCCCTGCAGACGGACAACCACCACGCAAGCGGGCCCTGAGATCCAGGAACAGGACACAGCAAGATGGCAAGACCCGCGCCAGGAAATAAGACCACCCTGATTGTCCCCCCACTGTCCAACATTGTCACCCTGTCCAGATTGGAACTGCCCCAGCTCCATCTCCAATGCCCAGATGGGCAGTGCACCTGTGAGACTAATAGACTGGACTCTGCCATGGACATTCCTCCACCATCACCCATCACCATTTTAGAACCTTCCTTGATGTTTTTAGCACTTAAATAAACACCCTTGAAAGCCAAAAAAATCTGGAGTCAGTCTATGATTTGGAACTTTGTATTATAAATTACAGTGTCATAATGGGTTACCCATTGTAAGGCTAACATACCAATGTCACACATCACAAGCCCTTGAAGGATGCAAGCAGTTGCCACGTAGGTTACCACACTTGTGAAACTGAAATGGAAGGGTACAACTCAATTAACAAATATTGAGTGAAATGTAGGTACAGGATAGAGGTAGACGTGTGAAAGTTAATGTAATGTTAAACCAGAAAATGTTCTCACCTGTGTCTCACTGGAAATATTGCTGTATGACTGACTCCCTGTTGTCGTTTTCTTCATCCTCAGCTTCATCCTCATCACTGTCCACTGGCTCCACAGGCTCCACAGCTGCCACAACACCGTCATCTGGATCATCCTCCTGCAGAAAAGGCACCTGGCGTCGCAATGCCAAATTATGGACCATGGAGCAGGCGATGATGATGTCGCACACCTTCTTCGGTGAGTAGAATAGGGATCCACCTGTCATATGGAGGCACCTGAACCTGGCCTTAAGAAGGTCGAAGGTGCGTTCGATCACCCTCCTAGTCCGCCCATGGGCATCATTGTACCGTTCCTCTGCCCTGGTCCTGGGATTCCTCACTGGGGTCAATAGCCAGGAAAGGTTGGGGTAACCAGAGTCCCCCAATAGCCATGCACGGTGCCTCTGGAGTTGACCCATCATATCAGGGATGCTGCTATTCTGCAGGATGTAGGCGTCATGCACAGAGCCAGGGAACATTGCATTTACCTGTGCGATGTACTGGTCTGCCAAACAGGCCATCTGGACATTCATCGAATGATAATTCTTCCTGTTCCTGTATACCTGCTCACTCCTCCATTGGGGAAACCAGAGCTACATGGGTCCCATCAATGGCACCTATGACGTTCGGGATATGTCCAAGGGCATAGAAGTCACCTTTCACTGTAGGCAAATCCCCCACCTCAGGGAAAATGATGTATCTCCTTACGTGTTTCAGCAGAGCAGACAACACTCTGGACAAGACGTTGGAAAACATAGGCTGGGACATCCCTGATGCCATGGCCACAGTTGTCTGAAAAGACCCACTTGCAAGGAAATGGAGCACTGACAGCACCTGCACGTCAGGGGGGATTCCAGTCGGATGGCAGATTGGTGACATCAGGTTTGGCTCAAACTGGGTACATAGTTCCTGGATTGTGGCACGGTCAAACCTGTAGGTGACGATGATATATCTTTCTTCCATTGTCAACAGGTCCACCAGCGGTCGGTACACCGGAGGATTCCGCCATCTTCTCATATGTCCCAGCTGACAGTGCCTAAGAAGGACAACAGCGAAGAACCAGTCACTATTTCTCCAGGTATGTACCCACAGTTACACACAAGACTACACCAGACAAAAAACCCTTCCTGTATGTGTGTTGAGTATAGGCCTAGCTATGCGTGACGCAGTAGTAAATTAAGCCATGTGGGCCCCTGAAATGGCGGCTGCCTGACCTCTAAACTGGGACAATGGGATTGTGGGGTAACTGCGCTGGCGTTGCACACCGTCGCGGTAGGCGGTCGTAGACCGCGGCGCAATGCTGCATTGGTTAACATTGGACCCTATGGGTCCCAGGAGCCAATGAACAGGTGCGCCAGCGGTGATGATGCGCACCGCCGTGGACGTCACCGCCATTTTCTATCTGTTCACTCACTAGATACCTGACCTTCGACAGGAGAGGACCTACACTGCTAGTGCTGCTGTGAACTCGGTCTGGAAGCGACGATGGCTACTGCATCTGGGGAAAGGGCCCCTGCCTTCACTGCACAGGAGTTGGAGAAACTTGTGGATGGGGTCCTCCCCCAGTACACGCTACTCTACGGTCCTCCAGACCAACAGGTTAATACACAGGGAGCATGTTGTATGGGCTAGGCCTGGGTGGAGAGGGCTGGGTGGAAGAGGGAAGGGGGCAGAGTACATAGAACAGTTATGCATGGGAATGAATGGGCCTCATGGCCAGAGTAGGGAGGGGGCCACTCACATTGACGGTGCAGTTGGTAATGACTGTTCCTCTTTCCTTGTGCATGTCATGTAGGTCAGCGCCCACCAGAAGAGGGACATTTGGCGTGCCATCGCCAAGGAGGTCCGGACCCTGGGGGCCCACCAGAGATGGGGCACCCACTGCCGTAAGAGATGGGAGGACATTCGCCGCTGCAGCAAGAAGACAGTGGAGGCTCAGCTGGGGATGGCCTCCCAACGTGGGAGGGGTGCCCGTCGCACCATGACCCCCCTGATGTTCCGGATCCTGGCGGTGGCCTACCCGGAGTTGGATGGGCGCTTGAGGACATTACAGCAGACACAAGGGGGTGAGTACAACCTCATTCTGCGGACTTTGCGTGCAGTGGAGGTGTCTGGGTGGGGGAGGTGGGCTGTGGGTGTCCCTAGGCCAGGGCGAGTTAGGTAGGCAAGGCCCCTCTGTAATGTAGGCCATGTGGCACTCAACCCCACCTCAGCAGAGTGCCAAGTTGAGGTATAGTTGCCCCTGTGGCATCCATGTGCACAGATTTCCACCATTGCCATTTAGGCCAAGTTCCAGAAATTGCATGTGCAGAGGTAAGGAGCACAGCGTTATACAGGGGGCTGCTGCGTCTGTCTTGTCCGCCAACGGTAGCGGCATGCCATACACTAAAACTCTCTTTGTTCTGTCTCCCCCCCTTTTCCTGCTCTCCCTGTCCTTTTGTACATCAGGATCATCAGGCGGAGGTACAGTGGCACCGGAGCACGAGGGAGCTGCATCCCACATGGCCATGGAGGGCCACACCACAGACTCTGAATGCACCAGTGGAACGGAGGGCGAGGGGAGCTTCACGTCGGCCACCGGATCACCAACCAGCGACACGGACTCGTCCGCCGATGGGAGCTCCCATGTGGTGGCGGCACCATCTGTACCCCCCACTTCTACAGGTACAGCCGCCACCTCCCCTACCAGCACCGCCCTCCCAGCAGCCCCTCAGCGTTTGCCCCGTGCCCGCTCACCCAGGAGGGTGGGCATCACCTTCGCCCCAGGCACCTCAGGCCCTGCCCCAATCACCCCTGCTGCCCTCAGTGAGGAGGCCATTGACCTCCTCAGGTCACTCACTGTTGGGCAGTCTACCATTGTGAATGCCATCCAGGGTGTAGAAAGGCAGTTGCAACACGGTAATGCATTCCTGGAGGGCATTCATTCTGGTCAGGCTGTCCTTCAGTGAACCCTGTAATCTCTGGCCTCAGCACTGATGGCAGCCATTGTCCCTGTGTCCAGCCTCCCGCCTCTAACCTCCTCCACCCAGACCCAATCTCCTGTACCCCAGCCCATCCCAAGCACACCTACAGACCAGCATGCACACAAGTCAACACACACAAGTAGCTCAAGCAAACATAGGCACCACACACACACCACAGGCACTCACGCAAGCCTCACCCACATACAGACACAGCAACATCCACTGTCTCCACTGTGTCCCCCTCCTCCTCTTCTCCCTCCTCCCTCCCAGTCTCGTCTACACACACACCTGCATGCACCACATCTACAGGCACTAGGACTCGCACCAGAACTCCCAGCACCACAAGCCGCTCACCTGCACTAACCACCTCCACTCCCATTTACACGTCCCCTGTGTCCTCTCCCAGTGTGTCTGTGACGCCCCCTCCCAAAGTACACAAACGCTGGCAATCACTCACCCAACATCCATCCACCTCACGACAGCCTCCAGTACCTGCACCTGCACCCAAAACACCTAAAGTGACACCTCCTACAACCACCTCCTCTTCCTCCACTCCCAGACCCCCTCCAGCTACCCATCCCAGTGTCCGTCAGAAACTGTCCCTATGTCAAATTGACCTTTTGCCCCCCCCCCTCCAATTCATCAGTCCTGTCGTAGCGCCTCAGCCAAAAAGCCTCCAGTACCAGTGGTGCGTGTTCCAGGTTTTTGGAGTGCACCGGTGTGAGAAAGTAGCCTCTTTCTAGCCTTGTTACCCCCACTTTTGGCCTGTTTGTGAGTGTATGTCAGGGTATTTTCACTGTCTCACTGGGATCCTGCTAGCCAGGGCCCAGTGCTCATAGTGAAAACCCCATGTTTTCAGTATGTTTGTTATGTGTCACTGGGACCCTGCTAGTCAGGACCCCAGTGCTCATAAGTTTGTGGCCTATATGTATGTGTTCCCTGTGTGGTGCCTAACTGTCTCACTGAGGCTCTGCTAACCAGAACCTCAGTGGTTATGCTCTCTCATTTATTTCAAATTGTCACTAACAGGCTAGTGACCAATTTTACCAATTTACATTGGCTTACTGGGACACCCTTATAATTCCCTAGTATATGGTACTGAGGTACCCAGGGTATTGGGGTTCCAGGAGATCCCTATGGGCTGCAGCATTTCTTTTGCCACCCATAGGGAGCTCTGACAATTCTTACACAGGCCTGCCACTGCAGCCTGAGTGAAATAACGTCCACGTTATTTCACAGCCATTTTACACTGCACTTAAGTAACTTATAAGTCACCTATATGTCTATCCTTTACCTGGTAAAGGTTAGGTGCAAAGTTACTTAGTGTGAGGGCACCCTGGCACTAGCCAAGGTGCCCCCACATTGTTCAGGGCCAATTCCCCGGACTTTGTGAGTGCGGGGACACCATTACACACGTGCACTACATATAGGTCACTACCTATATGTAGCTTCACAATGGTAACTCAGAATATGGCCATGTAACATGTCTATGATCATGGAATTGCCCCCTCTATGCCATCCTGGCATAGTTGGCACAATCCCATGATCCCAGTGGTCTGTAGCACAGACCCTGGTACTGCCAAACTGCCCTTCCTGGGGTTTCACTGCAGCTGCTGCTGCTGCCAACCCCTCAGACAGGCATCTGCCCTCCTGGGGTCCAGCCAGACCTGGCCCAGGATGGCAGAACAAAGGACTTCCTCTGAGAGAGGGTGTTACACCCTCTCCCTTTGGAAAATGGTGTGAAGGCAGGGGAGGAGTAGCCTCCCCCAGCCTCTGGAAATGCTTTCTTGGGCACAGATGTGCCCAATTCTGCATAAGCCAGTCTACACCGGTTCAGGGGACCCCTTAGCCCTGCTCTGGCGCGAAACTGGACAAAGGAAAGGGGAGTGACCACTCCCCTGACCTGCACCTCCCCTGGGAGGTGTCCAGAGCTCCTCCAGTGTGCTCCAGACCTCTGCCATCTTGGAAACAGAGGTGCTGCTGGCACACTGGACTGCTCTGAGTGGCCAGTGCCACCAGGTGACGTCAGAGACTCCTTCTGATAGGCTCCTTCAGGTGTTGCTAGCCTATCCTCTCTCCTAGGAAGCCAAACCCTCTTTTCTGGCTATTTAGGGTCTCTGTCTCTGGGAAAACTTCAGATAACGAATGCAAGAGCTCATCCGAGTTCCTCTGCATCTCTCTCTTCACCTTCTGCCAAGGAATCGATTGCTGACCGCGCTGGAAGCCTGCAAACCTGCAACATAGTAGCAAAGACGACTACTGCAACTCTGTAACGCTGATCCTGCCGCCTTCTCGACTGTTTTCCTGGTGGTGCATGCTGTGGGGGTAGTCTGCCTCCTCTCTGCACTAGAAGCTCCGAAGAAATCTCCCGTGGGTCGACGGAATCTTCCCCCTGCAACCGCAGGCACCAAAAAGCTGGATTACCGGTCCCTTGGGTCTCCTCTCAGCACGATGAGCGAGGTCCCTCGAATCCAGCAACTGTGTCCAAGTGGCCCCCACAGTCCAGTGACTCTTCAGTCCAAGTTTGGTGGAGGTAAGTCCTTGCCTCACCTCGCTAGACTGCATTGCTGGGAACCGCGACTTTTGCAGCTACTCCGGCCCCTGTGCACTTCCGGCGGAAATCCTTTGTGCACAGTCCAGCCTGGGTCCACGGCACTCTAACCTGCATTGCACGACCTCCTAAGTTGTTCTCCGGCGACGTGGGACTTCTTTGTGCGACTTCGAGTGAGCACCGTTTCACGCATCCTCGTAGTGCCTGTTTCTGGCACTTCTCTGGGTGCTACCTGCTCCTAAGAGGGCTCCTTGTCTTACTCGACGTCCCCTCTACCTCCTGGTCCAATTTGCGACCTCCTGGTCCCTTCTGGGCCACAGCAGCATCCAAAAACGCTAACCGCACAATTTGCAGCTAGCAAGGCTTGTTGGCGTTCTTTCGGCGGGAAAACACTTCTGCACGACTCTACAAGGCGAGGGGGATCCGTCCTCGAAAGGGGAAGTCTCTAGCCCTTTGCGTTCCTGCAGAAACCGCAGCTTCTTCTGTCCAGTAGAAGCTTCTTTGCACCCGCAGCTGGCATTTCCTGGGCATCTGCCCATCTCCGACTTGCTTGTAACTTTTGGACTTGGTCCCCTTGTTCCACAGGTACCCCAGATTGGAAATCCAGCGTTGTTGCATTGTTGGTTTGTGTCTTTCCTGCATTATTCCTCTAACACAACTTCTTTGTCCTTAGGGGAACTTTAGTGCACTTTGCACTCACTTTTCAGGGTCTTGGGGAGGGTTATTTTTCTAACTCTCACTATTTTCTAATAGTCCCAGCGACCCTCTACAAGGTCACATAGGTTTGGGGTCCATTCGTGGTTCGCATTCCACTTTTGGAGTATATGGTTTGTGTTGCCCCTATCCCTATGTTTTCCCATTGCATCCTATTGTAACTATACATTGTTTGCACTGTTTTCTAAGACTATACTGCATATTTTTGCTATTGTGTATATATATCTTGTGTATATTTCCTATCCTCTCACTGAGGGTACACTCTAAGATACTTTGGCATATTGTCATAAAAATAAAGTACCTTTATTTTTAGTATAACTGTGTATTGTGTTTTCTTATGATATTGTGCATATGACACTAAGTGGTACTGTAGTAGCTTCACACGTCTCCTAGTTCAGCCTAAGCTGCTCTGCTAAGCTACCATTATCTATCAGCCTAAGCTGCAAGACACCCTATACACTAATAAGGGATAACTGGGCCTGGTGCAAGGTACAAGTACCCCTTGGTACTCACTACAAGCCAGTCCAGCCTCCTACATTGGTTGTGCAGCGGTGGGATAAGTGCTTTGAGACTACTTACCACTCTTGTCATTGTACTTTTCATAAGAGAAAAATATACAAAACAAGTTCAGTGTATATACACATAGCCAAAAAGTTTTGCATTTCCTCTTTTCACTCTTTTCTAAGTGCTGAAAAGTACTTCTAAACTTTCTAAAAAGTTCTAAAAAGTTTAAAAAGTTTCTTTTCTCTGTCTTTCTAAAAGCTCTGACAAACTTTTTCTCTTTTTCTATCACTTTAACTCTCTCTAAAAATGTCTGGCACAGGCCAAAATGTTGATCTGTCCAAACTTGCATATGATCACCTTAGCTGGAAAGGAGCAAGGAGTCTCTGCATAGAGAGAGGTTTGAGTGTAGGGAAGAATCCTTCCTTGGAATTGTTGCTTAATATGCTTAGAGAACAAGATAAGGCCAAAGGGGCCACATCTGTTGGAAAAGTAGCAAATGGTTCCCAATCTGATCCAGGGACTTCCCCAGGAAAAGGTCCAGGAAAGAAACTTCCTAGCCTGCCCATTACTAGACAGTCTAGCATAGTTGGTACTGAGGTGGAGTCACATCATCCAGATGATGTGCTCTCACATTACACTGTCAGCCAAGCTGTTAGGGTGGCTTCTGTAAGGGACAGGTCTCCTTCGGTTCATTCCCATCATACCTCTGTATCTAGGAATGTCCCTCCCACCAACCCTGATGACAGAATGTTAGAGAGGGAACTCTATAAGTTGAGGGTGGAACAAACCAGACTGAAGCTTAAAAAGCAACAGCTGGATTTGGATAGACAGTCTTTTGAACTAGAGAAGGAAAGACAGAAGTTGGGTTTAGATACCCATGGTGGCAGCAGCAGTATTCCCCATAGTCATCCTGTAAAAGAGCATGATTCCAGGAATCTGCACAAGATAGTTCCCCCTTAAAAGGAGGGGGATGACATTAACAAGTGGTTTGCTGCACTTGAGAGGGCCTGTGTTGTACAGGATGTCCCTCAAAGGCAGTGGGCTGCTATCCTATGGCTATCATTTAGTGGAAAGGGTAGGGATAGGCTCCTTACTGTGAAAGAAAATGATGCCAATAATTTCCAAGTTCTTAAGAATGCACTCCTGGATGGTTATGGCTTAACCACTGAACAATACAGGATAAAGTTCAGAGAGACCAAAAAGGAGTCTTCACAAGACTGGGTTGATTTCATTGACCATTCAGTGAAGGCCTTGGAGGGGTGGTTACATGGCAGTAAAGTTACTGATTATGACAGCCTGTATAACTTGATCCTGAGAGAGCATATTCTTAATAATTGTGTGTCTGATTTGTTGCACCAGTACTTGGTGGACTCTGATCTGACCTCTCCCCAAGAATTGGGAAAGAAGGCAGACAAATGGGTCAGAACAAGGGTGAACAGAAAAGTTCATACAGGGGGTGACAAAGAGAACACTAAGAAGAAAGATGGTGAAAAATCTCAAGATAAGCATGGGGATAAGGGTAAAACCAAAGATCCCACTTCAAATCTTAAACACTCTTCAGGGGGTGGGGATAAAACAAATTCTTCCTCTTCTTCTCAACCTACAAAATTTAAAAAGCCTTTGTGCTTTGTGTGTAAAAACAGAGGCCATAGGCCAGGAGATAAGTCCTGTCCAGGTAAACCCCCTGAGCCTACCACCACTAATACATCAAGCTCTAGTGCCCCTAGCAGTAGTGGTACTAGTGGTGGGACTGCTGGCAACAGTCAAGTTAAGGGTGAAGTTGGGTTCACTTATGGGTCCATCATAGAAACTGGGGTAGTCAGTCCCAAGACAGTTTCTGTCACACCTAGTGGCATTGGCCTTGCCACACTGGCTGCTTGTCCCCTTACAATGGATAAGTACAAGCAGACAGTTTCAATAAATGGTGTTGAGGCCTTGGCCTACAGGGACACAGGTGCCAGTATCACTTTGGTGACTGAAAACCTAGTGCACCCTGATCAACACATCATTGGACAACAGTATAAGATTATTGATGTCCATAACTCCACTAAGTTTCTTCCCTTAGCTATAATTCAGTTTAGTTGGGGTGGAGTTACTGGCCCTAAGCAGGTGGTGGTATCACCTAGCTTACCTGTAGACTGTCTCTTAGGTAATGACCTAGAGGCCTCAGGTTGGGCTGATGTAGAGTTTTATGCCCATGCAGCCATGCTGGGCATCCCTGAGGAATTGTTCCCTCTCATTTCTACTGAAATGAAAAAGCAAAGGAGAGAAGGCCTGAAAACTCAGGATCCCTCTCCATCAACAGGTAAAAAGGGTATCACAGTATCCCCTAACCACCCTACCATTCAGGATACCATTCCTGTGGTGGGAGAAACCTCTCCTGGGGTGGCACCTGTTCCAAGGGAATCATCAGTTGGCAAAACTGTACTCCCTGAGGTAGAAGTACCTCTCTGTGGGATAACTAACATTGGTGAGAAAAAGAGCACCATTTTAGTTAACATGGAGCATCCCTCCAACCCTCCCAGAGAAACTTTAGTGCAGAAACCCTGCACTGCCTCACAACACTTAGGACAGCATCCCTGCCCTAGTGTGGAGCACATAGGACAGCATCCCTGCCCTGCTCCAACTCAAGAGAAACAGCATCCCTGTTCTCTCTTCCAGCCATATGGACAAAGTTTTTGCCCAGCTATGGCTTTTCTGAGACAGCATCCCTGTCTGGCATTTCCATCACTACAGATAGGTTCAGTGGACAATTCCCACTGCTCTAAACTAAAACATACTGATAGAAACTCTGAAAATACATCTTCACATTGTTGCTTAGCTAAAAAACTTCAAACAGGGTGGTTTACATCCCCACAGGGAAGTAACCATATAGTGGATGATAAAGGGAGTAACCAGTCTATTGCAGAGCTACTCTCTACTTATCACCACTTAGACAATAAAGTCTCAACTGGCCAAGGTTAGCCTTATTGTCCTTCGTTTGGGGGGGGGGTTGTGTGAGAAAGTAGCCTCTTTCTAGCCTTGTTACTCCCACTTTTGGCCTGTTTGTGAGTGTATGTCAGGGTATTTTCACTGTCTCACTGGGATCCTGCTAGCCAGGGCCCAGTGCTCATAGTGAAAACCCCATGTTTTCAGTATGTTTGTTATGTGTCACTGGGACCCTGCTAGTCAGGACCCCAGTGCTCATAAGTTTGTGGCCTATATGTATGTGTTCCCTGTGTGGTGCCTAACTGTCTCACTGAGGCTCTGCTAACCAGAACCTCAGTGGTTATGCTCTCTCATTTATTTCAAATTGTCACTAACAGGCTAGTGACCAATTTTACCAATTTACATTGGCTTACTGGAACACCCTTAAAATTCCCTAGTATATGGTACTGAGGTACCCAGGGTATTGGGGTTCCAAGAGATCCCTATGGGCTGCAGCATTTCTTTTGCCACCCATAGGGAGCTCTGACAATTCTTACACAGGCCTGCCACTGCAGCCTGAGTGAAATAACGTCCACGTTATTTCACAGCCATTTTACACTGCACTTAAGTAACTTATAAGTCACCTATATGTCTATCCTTTACCTGGTAAAGGTTAGGTGCAAAGTTACTTAGTGTGAGGGCACCCTGGCACTAGCCAAGGTGCCCCCACATTGTTCAGGGCCAATTCCCCGGACTTTGTGAGTGCGGGGACACCATTACACGCGTGCACTACATATAGGTCACTACCTATATGTAGCTTCACAATGGTAACTCCGAATATGGCCATGTAACATGTCTATGATCATGGAATTGCCCCCTCTATGCCATCCTGGCATAGTTGGCACAATCCCATGATCCCAGTGGTCTGTAGCACAGACCCTGGTACTGCCAAACTGCCCTTCCTGGGGTTTCACTGCAGCTGCTGCTGCCAACCCCTCAGACAGGCATCTGCCCTCCTGGGGTCCAGCCAGGCCTGGCCCAGGATGGCAGAACAAAGGACTTCCTCTGAGAGAGGGTGTTACACCCTCTCCCTTTGGAAAATGGTGTGAAGGCAGGGGAGGAGTAGCCTCCCCCAGCCTCTGGAAATGCTTTTTTGGGCACAGATGTGCCCAATTCTGCATAAGCCAGTCTACACCGGTTCAGGGGACCCCTTAGCCCTGCTCTGGCGCGAAACTGGACAAAGGAAAGGGGAGTGACCACTCCCCTGACCTGCACCTCCCCTGGGAGGTTTCCAGAGCTCCTCCAGTGTGCTCCAGACCTCTGCCATCTTGGAAACAGAGGTGCTGCTGGCACACTGGACTGCTCTGAGTGGCCAGTGCCACCAGGTGACGTCAGAGACTCCTTCTGATAGGCTCCTTCAGGTGTTGCTAGCCTATCCTCTCTCCTAGGTAGCCAAACCCTCTTTTCTGGCTATTTAGGGTCTCTGTCTCTGGGGAAACTTCAGATAACGAATGCAAGAGCTCATCCGAGTTCCTCTGCATCTCTCTCTTCACCTTCTGCCAAGGAATCGACTGCTGACCGCGCTGGAAGCCTGCAAACCTGCAACATACTAGCAAAGACGACTACTGCAACTCTGTAACGCTGATCCTGCCGCCTTCTCGACTGTTTTCCTGGTGGTGCATGCTGTGGGGGTAGTCTGCCTCCTCTCTGCACTAGAAGCTCCGAAGAAATCTCCCGTGGGTCGACGGAATCTTCCCCCTGCAACCGCAGGCACCAAAAAGCTGGATTACCGGTCCCTTGGGTCTCCTCTCAGCACGACGAGCGAGGTCCCTCGAATCTAGCAACTGTGTCCAAGTGGCCCCCACAGTCCAGTGACTCTTCAGTCCAAGTTTGGTGGAGGTAAGTCCTTGCCTCACCTCGCTAGACTGCATTGCTGGGAACCGCGACTTTTGCAGCTACTCCGGCCCCTGTGCACTTCCGGCGGAAATCCTTTGTGCACAGTCCAGCCTGGGTCCACGGCACTCTAACCTGCATTGCACGACCTCCTAAGTTGTTCTCCGGCGACGTGGGACTTCTTTGTGCGACTTCGGGTGAGCACCGTTTCACGCATCCTCGTAGTGCCTGTTTCTGGCACTTCTCCGGGTGCTACCTGCTGCTAAGAGGGCTCCTTGTCTTGCTCGACGTCTCCTCTACCTCCTGGTCTAATTTGCGACCTCCTGGTCCCTACTGGGCCACAGCAGCATCCAAAAACGCTAACCGCACGATTTGCAGCTAGCAAGGCTTGTTGGCGTTCTTTCAGCGGGAAAACACTTCTGCACGACTCTACAAGACAAGAGGGATCCGTCCTCCAAAGGGGAAGTCTCTAGCCCTTTGCGTTCCTGCAGAAACCGCAGCTTCTTCTGTCCAGTAGAAGCTTCTTTGCACCCGCAGCTGGCATTTCCTGGGCATCTGCCCATCTCCGACTTGCTTGTGACTTTTGGACTTGGTCCCCTTGTTCCACAGGTACCCCAGATTGAAAATCCAGTGTTGTTGCATTGTTGGTTTGTGTCTTTCCTGCATTATTCCTCTAACACGACTTCTTTGTCCTTAGGGGAACTTTAGTGCACTTTGCACTCACTTTTCAGGGTCTTGGGGAGGGTTATTTTTCTAACTCTCACTATTTTCTAATAGTCCCAGCGACCCTCTACAAGGTCACATAGGTTTGGGGTCCATTCGTGGTTCGCATTCCACTTTTGGAGTATATGGTTTGTGTTGCCCCTATCCCTATGTTTTCCCATTGCATCCTATTGTAACTATACATTGTTTGCACTGTTTTCTAAGACTATACTGCATATTTTTGCTATTGTGTATATATATCTTGTGTATATTTCCTATCCTCTCACTGAGGGTACACTCTAAGATACTTTGGCATATTGTCATAAAAATAAAGTACCTTTATTTTTAGTATAACTGTGTATTGTGTTTTCTTATGATATTGTGCATATGACACTAAGTGGTACTGTAGTAGCTTCACACGTCTCCTAGTTCAGCCTAAGCTGCTCTGCTAAGCTACCATTATCTATCAGCCTAAGCTGCTAGACACCCTATACACTAATAAGGGATAACTGGGCCTGGTGCAAGGTGCAAGTACCCCTTGGTACTCACTACAAGCCAGTCCAGCCTCCTACAACCGGCCACCAGGGCAGGCAGTAGGAGCCAAGGCACTGGCAGCCCACCCCCTGTAAAGGCTCAGAAATTGGAGAGTGGACGACGGGACCATCTTAAGACTCCTGGTGGGACAACAAGTGACATGGGATCGAAGGCGATTGGTGAGTCAGCTGTAACTCCAAAAAAGGTGGGGAAGGTCCTGAGGAAGTCTGCCCAGCCTGTTGTGAGTGTCACGGCGGAGAAGTGCGCCATCATTTCCGGCGGTCCAGACACAACCGCCAGCACCGTTGTCACTGGTCCAGAAACCACCGCCAGAGTCACAGCCCAGAAGGGCCCAAGTATCGTCACTGGTCTAGAAACCACCGCCGGAGTCACAGCCCAGGAGGGCCCAAGTATCGTCACTGGTCTAGAAACCACCGCCGGAGTCACAGCCCAGGAGGGCCCAAGTATCATCACTGGTCCAGAAACCACCGCCGAAATCACAGCCCAGGAGGGCCCAAGTATCGTCACTGGTCCAGAAACCACCGCCAGAGTCACAGCCCAGGAGGGCCCAAGTATCGTCACTGGTCCAGAGACCACCGCCGGAGTCACAGCCCAGGAGGGGCCAGGATGCCACAGCCCCGCTGGGCAATGATGGAACGTCATGCCACACACCAATGCCCATTGTAGAGATCATCATGCCACACACCAATGCCCAGTGTAGAGATCGTCATGCCACACACCAATACCCAGTGTAGAGATCGTCATGCCACACACCAATGTCCGTATCAGAACCGCCATGTCAAAGCACCGCTGAACAGGGCAACAACCGCCATGGCAAAGCACCGCTGAACAGTCCTGAACCGCCATGTCAAAGCACCGCTGAACAGGGCAAAGACCGCCATGTCAAAGCACCGCTGAATAGGGCAAAGACCGCCATGGTAAAGCACTGCTGAACAGTCCTGACCCCGCCATGTCAAAGCACCGCTGAACAGGGCAAAGACCGGCATGTCAAAGCACCGCTGAACAGGGCAAAGACCGCCATGGCAAAGCACCGCTGAACAGTCCATAGACCGCCATGGCAAAGCACAGCTGAACAGTCCTGAACCGCCATGTCAAAGCACCGCTGAACAGTCCTGAACCGCCATGTCAAAGCACCGCTGAACAGGGCAAAGACCGCCATGGCAAAGCACCGCTGAACAGTCCATAGACCGCCATGGCAAAGCACAGCTGAACAGTCCATAGACCGCCATGGCAAAGCACCGCTGAACAGGGCAAAGACCGCCATGGCAAAGCACCGCTGAACAGTCCATAGGCCTCCATGGCAAAGCACCGCTGAACAGTCCATAGACCGCCATGGCAAAGCACCGCTGAACAGGGCATGCACCGTGTAGGAATGAATGGACCGCCACATCAGGCCTCCTTATCCCATGTGCAGCTAGGACAGTGACAGGACAGGTACTTCCACGGGGAGACTCATCCAGTCTGGGCAACAGTCCCCCTCTAGAACCAGTGGAGACCTGCATCTCCTTGAGAGACTGTGGCTTTGCACTCCCCAGGATGGCACAGTGGGCAAATCACCCACTGTATAGACTTGAGAGACTGTGGCTTTGCACTCCCCAGGATTGAACAGTGGGCAAACCACCCACTGTAGAGACTTGAGAGACTGTGGCTTTGCACTCCCCAGGATTGAACAGTGGGCAAACCACCCACTGTAGAGACTTGAGAGACTGTGGCTTTGCACTCCCCAGGATACATCAATGGGCATGGAGCCCCGTCGTGGATCTGGCTTCGCATTCATCTGGCTGAGGTGCCCCTTCCCTTCCCCCTGAGGTGCCTGTAGTGTTTCTATCTGATGCCCCGGCAGTGTTCTCTCCGATTTTGGTCAGGTATCTATTGTGGGCCTCGCCCATGCATTTTTGGACTGCTGGTGCACGGACATTGTTTTGTACATATCTGCACTACTTCTCGGATTGTATGTGTGATTTTGAGATGTATATCTGTATATTTTTGTATGACATGTATATTGGCACATTACAATGTTTGCCCGAATTTCGCATTGTCTTTGCATTCTTCCGGGGGGATTGTGGGTTGTTACTGTGATTTTTTTGACTGCATTGGTCTACAGACTCTCTTGGATCTTTTTTTAACACACACACGAGAGCTGGATTTGAAAGTCAATTTTAAAAAATCACATGTTATGACCTGCGGCCCTAAAAATACTCGTACCAGATGTTTTAGAATGGGGGGGAACACCCTGACAAAGGTAAAAGACTTTTGCTATCTAGGTCTGTATTTAAGTTCCACTCTGTCTTGGAAATTCCATTTGAATTTTAAGCTTCAACAATTGATAAGAAATGTTGAGGCAATCTTTCGCTTTGCCCGCAGATTAGGGCATAGACCGGTCCATCAGATCCTCACGCTCTACAATTCTAAATGTGTTTCGGCGGCGATCTATGGGGGTGGCCTTTGGGGATATATTAGTCCAAATACTTTGCAGATTGCAGAGAATAAATTCCTTCATCGGCTACTTATGGTACCTAAGAACATAGCGAACATTTTATGCCATGAGGAATTAGGAATCCGCTATATTACAGATCTGATAGATATTGCCCCACTTTTGCTATGGATAAAAGTATGGTCAAATCCGGTGGCTACTTTAACACACGATTGTGTAAAAGACTGTCTCTCATTATCAAACTGTAACAAAATTCCATGGCTAAACTTTGTTCACAAAGGCTTCCGAAACTTGGATTTGGAGTTCATGTATTGTAAACCAGAGCTTATGCCAGCTAATGCGAAAGAAATTGTTAAACTTCGACATAAAGAGTATGTCATGAATCTTAGATACCAAATGGCAGGGAAATTGAGCTCTTTTAATTCATATACACAAATTTTATCATCAGACTTGTTAGAACCTTATTTTGTTTGGTTCCCGACCCCTTCTTTATATTCTTTACTTGTATCTTTTAGACTTAATCTGATCCATTTTAGAGTGGCGTTTCCGATAAAATGTGTGTGGGAAAAAACACTACCTCCATGCCCTTGTGATAACTTTTCAAAACAAAGTACTTGCCACTTTATTTTATTTTGTAAACTTTACTCGTCTCCCAGGAAATCCTTTTTATTACCCATTTTGCGTAATTTGCACACTTCTTCCTACAAAGAAGGACTGATTGGCATCCAAAGCCTCTCAACCAAACAAATTTGTATTTCTATTCTTAGTTTTATTAAATCCGCTATCACTATTAGAAATCGATATGAATTGGTAATGCGATCATTTATTAAGAGAAATTAGGCATTGTCCTTTTTACTATATTGTCTCATTGTTATATATGTTTTTATAAGCACTTATTTTTTTTTTTTTACTGTTTTAGTAAGCTTGGGTGGCAAATTTAGATTTAATAGACTTATGTTAATGAATGTTATAAGTACTGTATTTTATGATGATCTTTATGTATGCATGTTTACTTTTGTGGCTAACCGCCGAATAAAGTTATTTTGACTGACTGACTGACTGCATTGGTGTGTATGTTGTAATATGCGAGGGTGGGGGTGTTTGGTGGATGTCCCCCTAACTTTTACCTCCCCCTCCCCTGTGTCGTAGGTGCAGTACTCACTGGTATCTTCTGCGCCTACGTAGCTGTTGGTCGTAAAGGAGCATAAAAACAAGGGTAGGTAGGATTTGTAATTCCGGCTCCATGGTGTCCTCCTTCCTCGTGGGATGTGGTAAGGTGAGCGTTTTCCCATTGCAAAAGCTGTTTCCGCCGTGTTTTTATCCACGGTGATTCCGCCCCGGAAAAGGTGGCGGATTGGCGGGTTGTAATAGTGTGGGCGGTACATTGTCTCCCGCCTGTCTGTTGGCGGTAACCGCCGCGCTGCTTGTCTGTACCGCCGTGGCGGGTGGTGTGTTAAAGTGGCTGTCTTTGTTGCCGGTTTCCGCCAGGGTCATAATTCCCTTTTTTTGTCCGCCGGCCTGTTTGCGGGATTACCGCACCTTTAACACCGTCCGCCAGGGTTGTAATGACCACCAATATCCACAAAAAATATGGGGATGAAAACTCTCACTGTGTCCTGTTTTCTAAGCTGAAGCACACCACTTCCTCGTCAGCACCCTCAAAGTGCTAACTCCTCCCCATTGTCTCTTGAATCGGAGAAACTTTCACAGTGCAGCAGCGAAAATATTCCGATCTCTTCCTCACTGCTCCAAGTGCCGCCTCCTCCAATGAAAAGCGCTGGTGTGGTCAACCTGAAGGTGTGGCCAGCCTAAAGGGGTCGTTCTCCTTCTCAATGCTTCCGGGGTGCCGCCCCTAAAATCTGCTTCCTCCAATAGAAGCGCTGGTGTAACTAGCATGCTCCGCCGTGTCGTTCTCCTTCTCAATGCTTCCGGTTCCTCCACTAGGAGCGCCGGTGTAACCAGCTTGCTCCGCCGGAACCCAAAGTGTCCGTTACCACCGGAAAGATGGGAATGAAAATAATGCACCCCCAGAGCAACACACGCTGCGGGGACAACCTGGGAATGTGCGCTCTGCCAGCTTCAGTGATCGGCTGGAAATAAGTGCAGGTCCGGGAAACACGAAGAAGGCACTCCTGTGCTCAACAGCGAACGGTGGGTTCAACGGCAGGCAGCAAGAACAGGATCCAGGGCGACAGGCAGCAGGAACAGGATCCAGGGCTGACCTAGGTCGCGTCAAACCCTCGTCGCCAAAACTGATGTGAAGGCAAGATAGGGAGTCCATGGCAAAGGTAGGTTAAAAACAACACCTTTATTTCTTAACGCGACCTAGCGTCCAGCCACTCCGGAGAAGAAGAAATAACTGTTGTCTCCAGAATGCTTAGACGCTTGCGTTCTGAAGAACGCACCAAGAACGAACAAACAACAGTTTCCTTCCTAGACATACACTGAAGTAAAACTTTCAGAATTGTTTCTCTTCCCATTCTTGCAGAGAATAAAAGAAACAAATGAAAGGATGTCAGCTAACTCAGCCCTCAAGCCCCAGACACATCTGCAATATTTCATAGGCCTTCACCTGCCTCTCTATTTTCATGGATTTCCCTCCATCGCCCAGTGGAGTGGACAAGAGCTGAACGACAAACATCGAGACTATGCATACATAGCCGACCAAGGCGGAAATGGTCTCTTGACTCAGTAGAGGTGCTTGGGTGGTTTTCCTTTGAAAGTGCCTTCTGCAGGCAACATTTTGGCACACCACTCAATGAGTACATAGAACTTTAATTTAAATCTATGTCTCTGGGCAACCCTTGTCCTGCGAGGACCCTAAAGTTAGCTCCTAGCATCGCTCCCTACCTGTGCTGTGTGATTTTTACAGCCTTCAAGTCAACGTTGATCCTTAGGGAATGTAAGAACATTTTGCTATACCTCCATCAAAGATACCACCAGTAGATGCCTCACCTCCACTATAGATAGATATCATTGCTGCCTTTCAATGTGATGGTCCGGGAAAGGTACAGCCCAACTTCTGTTTTTCATTTTGGAGAATGACCTGTTAGGCTCCGCTCAAGATGGGTTTTGACGCCCCACGGCATGGAAGTTGCGTGTGGACCAATCCATGATATTGGATCAAGGTGGCATTGCTTCCCTCTGAGCTCTTGATCACTCTGCTGCCTCAGCTAGACAGTGTAGAAGGGATAGACATATGTGGGGCACCATTAACCTGGATCTCCTTAGCAAATCACTAAAGGTGGATATGTCCAACTCATGTTCCTCTTCTTAACAGTTCCCCAGTGAGGTGCCTCCCCACCTTAATCCCGGTTTAATCTTTATGTTGCCTCTCTGGCCAGATTTGGCCATTCATTTAATCTGGCTTCAATATGTTATGTGGATCACACCCAGCAGATAGTGAAGTCACATGGGAATTCAGACCACCTGTGGCTAGAAGAAATTTCCGTAGTCGCATCACATTTGTTTTAAATTGGATGGCTCCTAACTGTCTGAAATTCATCCTCATGGCCTGTTAGGTTAGAACATTGTCTTACTCCATGGAGAACTACAAAGATTTGGGGTTTACTTTGATGACAAGATAACCTTTAAAACAAGACCATTACGGTCTCATCCTCCTTCTTTCATCTAGAATTTCTGATAAGGATTTTCCCATTTCTTCATGCGAGCCCTCACTTCTACTTCCTAGAAGTGTGGTTGTGTCTCTTCTGGATCACACCAACATCCTGTACTTAGGACTTCCCCAGAATACAACACACCATCTCCATCTGATCCCAAAATACAAATAGCACTTCTTTTGAGTAAGTAGCTCAGGGCAGTGGTTCCCAAACTGTGGTCCGGGGACCCCTGGCGGTCCGTGAATCCTCCTCAGGGGGTGGGCGACTGCTTAAAAAATAAAAAAATATTAACAGATTAAGTCCCCAGCTTTTAGTAATGACTCAGTGGGGGGACCCCAGATTCCAATAATGATTCAGTGGGGGTCCTCCGGGTTCCAGTAATGATAAAATGGGGGTCCACAGAAGGCTAAGGTTGGGAACCACTGGCCCAATCTCTGGAAAACTACGGAAATTGCAATGGTTTGCCCACTAGCAAACATACCATTTTTAGGACTATTTGTATTTATCTGAAATATCTTCATAACAAAGCCCTTTTCTTCATAGTCAGATTTTCAGATGGTACACTCCCTCCTGCTCTCCTCGCTCTTTGACAGTTCATCTTTGTGATGTTCTGATTATTTAACAACAATGCCAGGGTCAGGGGCAGGGGCGTACCTTTCAATGATGCAGTGGGTCCTAATGGCCATAGGGCACCACTAAACCTGGACTATATTGTTGTAATTTACTGTGTAAAAAGTGGTCAGGGGACACATTTCCTTGTTTGCACAAGGACCCATGACACTCCTACTACACTGTTGGCCAGTGTGCACTTACTGTTGCTTACCAAGTAGATAATATATGGAATTCTGTTCCTGCTGCTCTCCGTAGAGCCAGTGATTGTATGTTCTTTAGGAAAAAGTTTAAGATTTGGCTATTTACAATTTATATGGACATAAGGCATCTGAGTTCTGATTTCAGGTTTCCTGTGCCAGGGGCCCTCACTGGCATCAAAATAAAAAGTAAACAAATAGAAAGTGGCACAGGTCCCGGGACATAGAGTCATGAAAACAACACTGGTAGTAGAGGTACTCTCACTCACCCTTTATCCCACAACGACATTCCAGGGCTGACCCCTGGTCTCAATTTTTGCCCATCCACAGCCTCTATCTAGCTAAATGGTCACCTATAAATGGCTAGAAAAGGTGTTTGGCACTCTTATAGTGGACATCAAAAAGACAAGCCAAAACATAGTAGGCTAATTCCTTATAAAAAAATCCATGTTTTTTATTAATTTGAAAAAAACAGATAATCTTTCTTGAACAGGGTTAAGGAATTCTGCAAATTGTAACTGTGCACTATGACGGATCTAACTCTCCACCTGTCTAAATGCAGGGATTATAAAAACTGTTTGAGAGGGAAGATTCAGATAGAACACCTGAGCTAAAAGGACATGGAAGATAAGGTGTGTGAAATATGATGCTTGGAAGCAGATTTAGCTTTGGCCGCCATTAGCTAAACCCGATGGAGGCTGATCTTAGTCCCTGCCACAAATGTTTGAAATTGCTGCAGTCTTGATATCTATTTCGAAGAAAGAACTTCAGAGATGAGACTACAATCTATAATCTCCCTTCATTATTAGACAAGAAGAGATTGGATTTTGTGTTATTGTATTTTCCCTTGTGATTGGGTTCTATGATATAATTGGCCAGTACGTTGTGACTTGATTGTATGCTGTGATAATGTTCTACCTTTTGATTAGATCATAATTTGTGGTTGAGTTCCATATTGTGAATGGTTGTAACTGATTCATCATGTTGTGTCTTGTGGTTAATTTTATTGAGTGTTTGGGTCCTGTCTTATGACTGATTTTGATTATGGGTTTGGGTTCTATCTTGTGACTAGGCCCTTCTTTGTGGTTGAGTTTTTTTGTGAATGAGCACTCTCTTGTGATTTTACCATGTGCTTGGGTTCTATCTTATGATTAAGTACTATTTTGTGGTTGAGCTGTAGATTGTGAATGGGCACTCTCTTGTGATTGAATTTATCATGTGATTGGTTTATGTCTTGTGATCAGGTCATTTTTTGTGGTTGAGTTCTATATTGTGTCTGTGCGTCTTGTGATTTTATCATGTGCTTGGCTTCTGTTTTGAGATTAGGTCCTATTTTGTGGCTAAATTGTACACTTTGAATGGGAGCTCTCTTTGATTTAACATACGATTGTGCTTTGTCTTGTGATTAGGTCCTATTTTGTGAATGGGCACTCTCTTGTGATTGATTTTGTTATGTACTTGGGTTATGTCTTGCAATTCGGTATTTTTTTGTGGTTGAGTTCTAGATTGTGAATGTGCGCTTTCTTGTGATTTTATCATGTGCTTGGGTTCTTTCTTGTGATTAGTTCCTTTTTTTGTGGTTGAGTTCCATCTCTTGTGATTGATTTATCATTTGGTTGGGCTCTGCCTTGTGATTGTTCTTTTTCGTGTGCTTGGGTTCTGTCTTGGGATTGCTTTTACCATGTGCTTGGGTACTGTCTTGTGATTAAGTCTTAATTGGTAGTTGAGTTTCAAATTGTGAATGGGTGCTCTCTTGTGATTGAGCTTATCATGTGCCTGTGTTCTGTCTTGTGATTAGGTGCTATTTTGTGGTTGAGTTGTATATTGTTAATGGGCGCTCTTTTGTGATTGATCTTATCATGTGGTTGGATTTTTATGCTGTGACTAATTAGGTGCTGAAGATTGTAGTGTTCTCTGCATTGCTACACATTCTGTCAGAGAGTCTACAGCCTCGTACTTCAGCCAACAAGATTTACTCTTTTAATTCCAACTGTGCTCTTCATTAAGAGACGTAATAAGATTATGTGCTGGTGTTCAGGATTTGATGGAGGTTGATGGCTTCAGCTAGCTCTTGATTTACTAATGGTCTTAAAGATAGCTTGGTGAAAGCAATAATCTAAATCGTTCACAGCGAATAGCAGGACATGTGAAGGAGCGGGATGGGACACCAAAAGTGGAAAGTACAGAGGATGGTTGCCAGAGTTTTCTGAGCATTAGGCAAAATTACAGTATACTATTTGGGCGCTACATCACTTTTAGTGACAGTTATTTTCGGGCCATTTGGTGCAATTTCCTGTACTTTTGTGGTGGACAATCTTGTGGAGCCTGCCCTGGAAAGGAGAATTTTGGAATCATATAATCTAAAAAATGTTAGAGTTGCACAGGAAGATGATTGAAAGAATGATAAAAACTCCTCTGGTAGCTTAGAATATTTGTGAACTGATAAATTCCTTACCACACTGGTACAGGGTGTTAATTTTAGCAATGTCCAGGTTGCTCAGTTCATCGCTTTGTCCTATAGGCGTGTTAGGATTTGGCTTGGGGACAATGGTTGGTCCATTATTGCCACTGAAAGCATACCTGGTGAGATAAACATATTGTAAGAGAGACACCACATGCATTGTAGACCAAACGTTCAAAGAAGCATATAAAGTTTTGCTTACCAGATATCATCCGAACAACAGACTAGCTGGTAAAAGTCATTCACGGACCAAATTAGTCTGATGGGTAATTCATCTAAAGAGCTCTTTAAAGTCCTTTTTCGTTAATTCTCAGGCTTGTTATCAGGCAGTTCAGGAATTATGTGACTCTCTTGCAGATGTTTTGAGGCCAAAATCAAGATAGTTTACCAGATTATTACCAGCCCCCTGGACCAGACAAATAAAAAGATTAACTTCAACTCCCCCCCCCTCGATGGTGGATTTAGCCTGGAAACGTTTGATGCTTTCACACATGAGCAAATAAAAGAGCTCTAGAAAAAGCCAAATCCTGGGCCCCCTCGGATCCATGCCCACTAAAGATCTCAGTGCTACTCTTTAGTCAGATTGCTATCACAATCAGATCACTGTTCAATCTATCTATAGACACAGGAAAAATTCCTCAGGCCTGGAATTCCACGCAGGTTACGCCTGTTCAAAAAAGGCTAATGTTGCCTCAAAAATTATCTCAAACTATTGGCCCATTTTCCTGCTTCTGATGCAAGGCAAGCTGTCTAATAAATAAACAGCTATTAGCCTACCTTGAATACAACAAGATACTGGATCCATCACAATCTGGGGTTAGATCGGCACATAGCACTGAACCAAACTTGGTAGCTGTTTCAAACTCCATAAGACACTCTCTGGATGTCAACACTTCATCTATGCCTGTGCTTTTAGTCCTGTCCGCAGTCTTCAACACTGTGGCCCTCATTCTGACCTTGGCGGGCGGCGGAGGCCGCCCGCCAAAGTCCCGCCGTCAGCTTACCGTTCCGCGGTCGAAAGACCGCGGCGGTAATTCTGACTTTCCCGCTGGGCTGGCGGGCGGTCGCCTTCAGGCCGCCCGCCAGCCCAGCGGGAAAGAGGCTTCCACGATGAAGCCGGCTCGGAATCGAACCGGCGGAGTGGAAGCTGTGCGACGGGTGCAGTTGCACCCGTCGCGTATTTCACTGTCTGCGCAGCAGACAGTGAAATACATTTAGGGGCCCTCTTACGGGGGCCCCTGCAATGCCCATGCCAGTGGCATGGGCACTGCAGGGGCCCCCAGGGGCCCCGCGACCCCCCCTACCGCCATCCGGATCCCGGCGGTCGGACCGCCGGGATCTGGATGGCGGTAGGGGGGGTCGGAATCCCCTCGGCGGCGCAGCAAGCTGCGCCACCTTGGAGGATTCAATGGGGCGGCGGTACACTGGCGGGAGCCCGCCAGTGTTGCCGGTCCGACCGCGGCTTTACCGCCGCGGTCGGAATCCCCATTGGAGCACCGCCGGCCTGTCGGCGGTGCTCCCGCGGTCCTCCGCCCTGGCGGTCTTTGACCGCCAGGGTCAGAATGACCGCCTGTGTCCCTTATCAGGCTGCTTCAAAGGTTGTAATAGATCTATAGGACAGCCTTACAGCTGTTCCAAGACTTTATTGGAAAAATATCTCAGACCATCTCTTTGGGGCCTTTTAAGTCTTGTACCATGTTGATTGTCAAGGTGGTCCCTCAGGGCTGTTTGAGCCCTACCCTATTTAACACATATGTGATTCCCCTTGCCAAGATCGTCAAATCCTTTGGGTTTGAAATTCTGTTGTATGCTGATGACACTCAGCTGGTCATTTCCTTTGACAAATAGTCGGGCAAGGTTAAATAACGTTTCTCAAATGAGACTAAAGCAATAGTAGATTGGGGGCCTCATTTACAAGAAACTGCCACATCTGCCCCTATGCGTCACACTTTTTGCACTGCCCAATGTTTCCTTAATGACGCCATGGATGCACTGTTTTACTATACAGAGCTCCGTGGTGTACGTGTTTACAGATGCGTCAGAAGTTCTAAACTGACGCATTGCTAGTCTAGCATTAAAAAAAGATGCTACTCCAGCAGTGCGAGGAAGGCTCCCATTGAGAAAACCGCTGCATCAGTTTAACGCCTAATCTGAACAGGCATTAAGGCCCTCATTACAACCCTGGCGGTCGGTGTTAAAATGGCGGTAATACCGCCAACAGGCCGGCGGGAAAATAAATGGGATTACGACCGTGGCAGAAACCGCCAAAACAGACAGCCACTTTAACACTCTGACCGCCACGGCGGTACAAAAAAACAGCACAGCGGACACCGCCAACAGACAGGCGGAAGACAATGTACCGCCCACCCTATCACAACACGGCTCTCCGCCACCTTTTCTGGAGCAGAACCAACACGAATAAAAACACGGCGGAAACAGTACACAGAAGGGAAAACACTCACCTCTCCACACCCCACGAGGAACCAGGACGCCAAGGAGCCTGAGTTACAGATACTGCCGGCGATGGTCTTCCTGCTCCTCTATCAGGAGCTCCAACGACAGTGGCGATGATCACGGTGAGTACTGCACCTACAACACAGGGGAGGGGGAGGGAAAAGAGAGTGACACACACACGCAACACTCAACACCCCCAACCCCACCCTCACCCACAACAACATACACACAAATACATGCTGCAACATTACATATACACTCCCCCCACCCCCTGGAAGAACGCAAGGACAAAATGAAATGATTGTCACAATTGTAATCAATAAAAATCCATTAGTCGTAAGTCAAAATCCAGTATGTAGAATTATGTACACCAACTACACAAGTCTGGATAGTGTCCAATCATTGCCCGTGGACCACTGGGCCCAAAATGCATGGGCAAGGCCCACACATGATACCTGACTCCAAACTGAGAGAACACTGAAGGGGCATCACATAGCAAATATACAGGCACCTCAGGGGGAGGGAATGCACCTCAGCCTGATGAACGCACAAAGTCACTGCTCCACAAGGGGGATCCATGCCCTTTGCTGTATCCTGGGGAGTGCAAAGCCACAGTCTCTCAAGTCTTTTCAGTGGGTGGTTTGCCCACTGCTTTATCCTGGGGAGTGCAAAGCCACAGTCTCTCAAGTCTTTTCAGTGGGTGGTTTGCCCACTGCTTTATCCTGGGGAGTGCAAAGCCACAGTCTCTCAGGTCTCTCCAGTGGGTGGTTTGCCGACTGCTTTATCCTGGGGAGTACAAAGCCACAGTCTCTCAAGTGGATAACAGTCTCCACTGGTTCTGGAGGGGGCTTTGTGCCCTAGAGTGCTTCATCCTGCCAAGGACTGAGGTAGTGGATGCCTTTCTCCACTGGTTCTGGAGGGGGCTTTGTGCCCAGAGTGCTTCATCCTGCCAAGGACTGAGGTAGTGGATGAGATACTCCACTGGTTCTGGAGGGGGCTTTGTGCCCAGAGTGCTTTATCCTGCCAAGGACTGAGGTAGTGGATGCCTTTCTGCACTGGTTCTGGAGGGGGCTTGGTGCCCAGAGTGCTTTATCCTTCGAAGGACTGAGGTAATGGATGCCTTTCTCCACTGGTTCTGGAGGGGCCTTTGTGCCCAGAGTGCTTCATCCTGCCAAGGACTGAGGTAGTGAATGAGATACTCCACTGGCTCTGGAGGGGGCATGGTGCCCAGAGTGCTCCACGTGCATTGTGGCTGGACCAAACACTCTTCTGGATGTGTGTGCCATGAGATTGCCGAGGTACAGGTAGGATGATACGCCATGGAGGCAGAGACATACCCCACACTAATGTGGATTTGCATTCCATATGCAGGTGACAACTGTGATGACAGTGATGCTTCATGGAAGCTGCCCAGGGTCCACAAACTCACCACCAGCCTCGGATGACTGACCACTGGGGATGGTAGCCATATCTGCGGTGTTGTCACTGTCTGAGGATGTTGCAGGGCCGCTGGCGGTGCTTGCAGCGGTGTCCGTCGCAGCGGTGCTGGCTGCGGGCTCTGTGGTGATGGTGCTGGTGCTGGCTGCGGGCTCTGTGGCGGTGGTGCTGGCGGGGGGGTCTGTGGCGGTGGTGCTGGCAGCGGGGTCTGTGGTGGCGGTGCTGGCTGCGGGCTCTGTGGTGGCGGTTCTGGCTGCGGGCTCTGTGCCGTCGGTGCTGGCGGCGGGGTCTGTGGCGGTGCAGGTGGCTGTGCAGGTGGTGTTCTCCACCGTACAGGTTGGCGTCGACGTAGACAGAAGGTGTGACACTGGTCCCTCAGTCGGTGCCACCATGCCCTCTCCCGACCTGTCCTTCAGTTCTTGGCCCTTCCCCACCTTTGATGGTGGCGCAGCTGTCTTGCCACTATCCCCTTTCGTTTTCCCTGACCCCTTGGTGGCAGGTGTTTTCGGCTTCTCCCTCCGGGATGTGGGCACCTTTTTTACCTTGGCAGGTGGCGGAATGCCCTTGCCCTCGCTCTGTGGCACACTGGCAGACCTGATGGTTGGCGCACTTCAATACCCCACAGTTGCTGGCACCACTGTGCCTTGGGATGTGGTGGTTGATGTGCTGGGCTGGGAACCGGAAAGCATGGCCCTAGGGGAAGGATGGGGGGGAGGTGTAGGGAAGAGGTCAATATTAGCCAGGAAAAGTTTTTTAGACACACTGGGATGGGTGGATGGAGGGGGTTTGGGAGTGGAGGTAGAGGTAGTGGTTGTAGGAGGTGTACGTCTTCTGAATTTGGGTGAAGGTGCATGGGCTGGAGGAAGTCGTGAGGTGGATGGCTGTTGGGTGGGTGTGTGACTGCGTTTGTGTACTAGACAAACTGGGAGAGGACACTGGGGATGTGTGAATGGTAGTGGGGATGGCGAGTGCACGTGATCGGTGTGTGGTGATGGGCGTGCTGGTGATGGAGGTAGTGGCTGAAGATGTAGTGCATGCAGGTGTGAGTGGAGACGAGACTGGGAGGGAGGAGGGAGACGTGGAGGAGAGGACACAGTGGAGGTAGTGGATGTTGGTATGTGTACATGGGTAAGATGCTTGTGTGAGTGCCTGTGGGATGCGCGGTGCTTATGATTGCCTGAGCCACCCTTGTGTGTTGATGTGTGTGCATGCTGGTCTGATGGTGTGCTTGGGATAGGCTGAGGTACAGGGGACTGAGTCTGGGTGGAGGAAGTTGGAGGGGGGAGGCTGGGCACAGGGACAATGGCTGCCATCAATGCTGAGGCCAGAGCCTGAAATGCTCTCTGTTGGGCTGCCTGGCCTGAATAAATGCCCTCCAGGTATGCATTTGTTTGTTGCAAATGCCTCTCAACACCCTGGATGGCATTCAGAATGGTAGACTGTCCAAAAGTGAGGGATCTCAGGACAACAGCCTCCTCACTGAGGGCCACAGGGCTGACTGGGGCAGGGCCTGAGGTGCCTGGGGCAAAAGAGATGCCCCCCCCTCCTGGGTGAGCGGGCATGTGACACACGCTGAGGGGCTGCTAGGAGGGCGGTGCTGGTAGGGGGGGTGGCACAAGGGAGCTCCCATCAGAGGATGAGTCGCTGTCATTGCTGTCAGCTCCTGTCTCCGCCGTGGAGACTCAGTTGTTTCGCCCTCCAGGGCCAAGTGGGATGCAGCTCCCTCCTGCTCCGGTGCCACTGCTCCTCCGCCTGATAATGCTATTGCACACAAGAACAGGGAGAGCACAAAAAGGGGGGAAAGACAGAAGAAAGACATGTTCAGTGCATGCAACACCACTATCGTTCGTGGACACTACAGACACAGCAGACCTCTGCACTACGCCATGCACTTATAGTTCCTAGATTAATCACAGGAGCCTGATTAGGTGTAGATGGCACTCACCACTAGTGGGGTTGCGGTGCCACTGAGCCTGCCTCACAAGGGACCTTGCCTACCAAGATCGCCCTGGCCTGGGGGAACCCACTGCCCACCTCCCCCAACCAGGCACCTCGTAATGCGCGCAGAGTCAGCTGAATGAGATTGTACTCACCCCCTTGTGGCTGCTGTGATGCCCTCAAGCGCCCATCCAATTCCGTATACACCACCGCCAGGATCTGGAACATCAGGGGGATAATGGTGCAACAGGCACCCCTCCCACGTTGGGAGGCCATCCCCAGCTGGGCCTCCTCCGTCTTCTTGCTCCAGCGGCGAAGGCCCTCCCATCTTTTACGGCAGTGGGTGCTCCGTCTGTGGTGGACCACCAGGGTCCGGACGTCCTTGGCGATGGCATGCCAAATATCCTTCTTCTGGTGGGTGCTGACCTAGAGGAATAGTACAGGGGAAAAGGAAAATCTTTACCTGTCCAGACCGTCATACTCATTGGCCCACATTCCCAACCTTGCCCTGACGCACATACACTCACCGTCTGCACATGCAGGCCGCAGTCCCCCCTCCCCATTTATCTTCCATCCACACCACTCCAAACAGGCATTGCCCATGCAGCATGCTCACAGTGTACTCACCAGTTTGTCTGGAGGACCGTACAGTTGTGTGTAGTGGGGGAGGACCGCATCCACTAGTTTCACCAACTCCTCCGAAGTGAAGGCAGGGGCCCTTTCCCCAGACACATGAGCCATCGTTGCTTCCAGACTGAGGTCACAGCAGCAATTGCAGTGTAGGTCCTCCCCTGTTCAAGGTCAGGTATCAAGTGAGTGAACAGACAGAAAATGGCGGTCACATCCGCGGCAGTGCGTACCGTCACCGCTGGCGTACTTCTTCATTGGCTCCTTGGACCCATAGGGTCCAATGTTAAACAATGCAGGATTGCGCCACGGTCTTCGACCGCCTACCGCAATGGTGTACAACGCCAGCGCAGTTACCCCACATCCCCTTGTCCCACCTTACAGGTCAGGCAGCCACCATTTCAGGGGTCCACTTGGCATTAATATTAACTGCTTCACACCAATGTAGGCCTTGAATACACACAGTAACAGGCACATTGCGGAATAATAAATGTGTGCAAATTACATGTTGTGATACCTCATTGTTGGCTGACTCTCTGCTCGCTGTTCTCATCCATAGGGCACGTCTGCTGGGGCAGGTGATGAGATGGCGGCATCCTCCGGTGTACAGACCGCTGGTGGACCTGTCGACAATGGAAGAGAGACACGTAATAGTCACCTACAGACTTGATCGTGCATCAATCCATGAACTGTGTGCCCAGTTGGAGCCAGCCCTGATGTCAGCTATCCGCCATCCCACAGGAATCCCCTCTCTAGTGCAGGTCCTGTCAGTACTCCATTTCCTGGCAAGTGGTTCCTTTCAAACAACAGTGGCCATTGCATCAGGGATGTCCCAGCAAATGTTCTCTAACATGTTGTCCAGAGTGTTGTCTGCCCTGCTGAAACACATGCGCAGCTACATCGTGTTCCTTCAGTTGGGGGATTTGCCCACAGTGAAAGGTGACTTCTATGCCCTGGGACATGTCCCTAACATCATAGGTGCCATTGATGGGACACATGTGGCCTTGGTACACCCCCGCAGGAGTGAACAGGTGTACAGAAACCGGAAGAGCTACCATTCGATCAATGTGCAGATGATGTGTTTGGCCAACCAGTACATCTCCCATGTGAATGCCAAATTTCCTGGCTCAGTGCATGATGCTTACATTCTGAGGAATAGCGGCATCCCTTATGTGATGGGGCAACTCCAGAGGCACCGGTTGTGGCTAATAGGTGAGGACAAGGACCCTATACAGTGTGAATAGTTGTCTAGTTATGGGGTTGTCCCTACGGGTTAGTGTGGGTCTAACAGTTGTCCCTCAACATTTGCAGGTGACTCTGGTTACCCCAACCTGTCATGGCTACTGATCCCAGTGAGAAATCCCAGGACAAGGGCAGAGGAACGCTACAATGAGGCACATGGGCAAACTAGGAGGGTGATTGAAAGGACCTTTGGCCTCCAGAAGGCCAGGTTCCGGTGTCTCCTTATGACAGGTGGTTCTCTCTACTACTCACCAAAGACGGTGTGCCAGATCATCGTGGCCTGCTGTATGCTGCACAACCTGGCTTTGCAACGGCAGGTGCCTTTTCTGCAGGAGGATGGTCCAGCTGGTGGTCTTGTGGCAGCTGTGGAGGCTGTGGACAGTGAAGAAGAGGAGGCAGAAGAAGAGGATGTCGACAACAGAAACAACATAATCATGCAATACTTCCAGTGAGAGACAGGTAAGAAGATGTCACTGCCTCCCACATCTCATACTATTGTTGGAGCTAGCATAACTCTGTCATTTTCACTCAGTGTATGGACCCTGACTTGTCACTTTGCCTTTCCGTTTCACAGATGTTGCTCCCACTTTGTGTCCTCTGCTATATTTCCTCCAGCCCTACAGCTGTTACATCGCTATGTGAACAAGTAAATTGACATTGCTATATTCCATGGTTATTGCAATTACACGTTTGTGAAAGCACAGACTGACTCCAGATTGTTTTATGATTGAAGTGTGTTTATTTCTGTGCAAATAGGTGGAGGAGGATGGAAAATGGGCAGGGGTGATGATGGAGGAAGGTCCATGGCAGAGTTCAGTCTATTTGTTTCACAGGTGCATTGTCCAAAGGGGCATAGGAAGTGGAGCAATGGCAGTTTAAGGATGGACAGGGTGACAAAGTGGGACAGAAGGGTGACATTCGGGGGGGTCTCATTTCCTGGCGGGGGTCTTGGCAATGTTCTCTGTCTTGTTCCTGGATCTCAAGGACCGTTTGCGGGGTGGTTCTCCATCTGCAGGGGGCGGGGTGCTGGTGTCATGTTCCTGTGGCGGTGCCTCCTGTCCGCTAGCGCCGGCAGAGGTAGAGGGCTGTTCATCGTCCAGGCTACTGTCAGAGGCCTTTTGTTGTGCTACAGTGTCCCTCCTGGTGTTGACAAGGTCTTGCAGCACCCCTGCAATGTTGACCAGGGTGGTGTTTATGGACTTCAGGTCCTTCCTCATCCCCAGATAGTGTTCCTCCTGCAGCCGCTGGGTCTCCTGAAACTTGGCCAGTACCGTTGCCATTGTCTCCTGGGAATGATGGTAAGCTCCCATAATGTTGGAGAGGGTCTCGTGGAGAGTGGGCTCCCTGGGCCTGTCCTCCACCTGTCGCACAACAGTCCCCCTGTTGCCACTGCCCCCAGGTCCCTGATGTTCTTGGGTTGGTGGGTTTGCCTGGGTTCCCTGTAGTGGTGGACACACTGCTGCTTGACGTGTCCTGGGGACAGAGGGATGGGCCCGCTGGGTGGGTGCTGTGCTGGTGTTTCCTGAGGGGGGAGGGTCTGTGGTGGCTTGTGCCAGTGTCAGGGGAACCGACTGTCCCGAGGTCCCTGATGGGCCGGGCTGGTCATCTTGATGCAGTTGTGCAGAGCTGCTGTCATCACTGTGGGTCTCTTCTGTGGGGGGACTGGATATGTCTGGTACCTCCTGTCCGGTGACGTTGGGTTGGGGTCCTGCAGGGGTGTAAAGGCATGATTATTGCATCTGTGTGTGCCATTGTGTGCAATGGGTGAGTGACCCTCTACATCTAGTGCTTGCATTCTTGTCTTGGTCCTTGTGTGATATTTGGTTTGGGGTCTGTGTGGGTATCTGTACTGGACATGCTTTGGTGATGGGTGTCCATGCTTTGGTGTTACATGCAGGGCTTGGTATTGGGATGGCTGGGTTGTGATAGTGGGGCATATGTGAGGTGTTGGACTGATCGGGGTGAGGGTGATGGCGGGAGTATGTGATGGCATGCAGGTAGGGTGGGGGATATAGTAGTAAAGCGTTGACTTACCAGAGTCCAGTCCTCCTGCTACTCCTGCGAGGCCCTCAGAATGCAGTAGTGCCAATACCTGCTCCTCCCATGTTGTTAGTTGTGGGGGAGGAGGTGGGGGTCCACCGCCAGTCCTCTGTACAGCAATCTGGTATCTGGAGACCACGGAACGCAACTTCCCCCGTAGGTCGTTCCACCTCTTCCTGATGTCATCCCTTGTTCTTGGATGCTGTCCCACTGCGTTGACCCTGTCGACAATTCTTCGCCATAGCTCCATCTTCCTTGCAATAGAGGTGTGCTGCACCTGTGATCTGAATAGTTGTGGCTCAACCCGGATGATTTCCTCCACCATGACCCTGAGCTCCTCTTCAGAGAACCTGGTGTGTCGTTGAGGTGCCATGATGTGGTGTGGGTGATGTGTGAGGTGGTGTGTGTTGTGATGTGTGAGGGGATATGTTGTTGTGTGTTGTTTGAGGTGCGTGGATGTTGTGTAAGTGATGGTGTTGTGTGTCTGTGGATGCTGGAGTTGTTTATGGTGGTGTCTCTCTCTGGCGTGGTATCAGAATTCTGGTAGTAAGGGTTTGTGGGTGATGTGGGTGTGTGTTTTATATTGGATTGGGTGTGTGGGTGTGGTGTGTGTATGTGTGTCAGGTGTGTGTAATTCGAATTGTCCAATGCGGTTGTGTTTTATAAATGTGTGTGTAGTTTGAGCGCGGCGGTGTGTACCGCCAATGGAATACCACGGTTGAAAGACCGCCGCGTGGATTCGTGGGTCGTGATAGTGTGGGCGTATTCCTGTTGGCGGGACTGTGTCGGTTTTGGTATCGCCAGTTTATCACTGACCTTTGGTGTGGCGGACTTGTGTGGGTGTCTGGATTATGGCGGATTCGGAGCCATGGGTTGTAATAGCTGTAGCGGAATTCCGCGGACGCAGCGTTATGTTGGCGGTCTTCTGCACAGCGGTAAGCAGCATTTACCACCAGGGTTGTAATGAGGGCCTAAATGTTCAACGCAGTCAAGTCGCAGAATGATGCAGTGAAATGTTGTAAATTTCACTGCATCAGTTCTGCATGGCTTTTCTTGTGGGAACGTCTACACTGCACATTAATGTGGCACAAGGGTTTACAAAATGACACATTGGGCCTAATACATCAGTTTGTAAATCTGGAGCAGTTTAAAGCACTGCTTAGCGCCACTGCTGTGTCAAAAAAATGTGTTGCAACCGTGGTGCAACGACCTTGCAAATGAGGCCCTCGATGTTAAGTAACTGTCTACAGCTGAATACAGAAAAGACAGAGATCATGCTTTTTGGTAAAGACCAACAGCTCTGGTCTCCTGACTAGTGGCCTTCAGAGTTGGGTAGTGCCACTATTCCCACACAGGTGGTCAAGCATCTTGGTGTCAGACTGGATCAAGAATTAACAATGAAAGAGCAGGTTCTATCTACTAGGGGCACCTGCTTCCATATGATGCACCTGCTGAGAAAAGCACTTGCTTTTCTCACACTTTCGGCTAGAAAAACCTTGGTGGAGGCACTCAGTATTAGCTATTGCAATACATTATTAGCTTCAGCCAATGAGATATTACTGTCCAAGTTAGAAGTCGTTCACAATACTGCAGCACGTCCTATTTGTAATCTCCCCTCGGGCTTTGCTTCCACTCGTCCTCCTCTGCTTCCAACAACTGAAAGCTGACTCGGACAACCGGTGGAATGCTGGCCTTCCCAAGAAGGGCATCACACCACTCTCCCTATTTAGGGTCCTTCTTTTCTGTCCGTGATAAACAGAAAAGTACAAATAAAATACAAACAATGACTCCCTTGATGTGGGGAGCTGTTCATAATTTGTCTAAAAAAAATCCCCCACTTTGTGAGTTTGTTTCTCAAAAGCAAACACGTTGCCATCAAATTGACAGCAGCTGCAACCAACCATTTTGCTCTTTCATGTACCTCCACGACGGCTGTGTCTCTGAGGAACAGAGATCACAGAGGCAGGGTTGATCTCTAAATATGGTGGGTTTCTGTCCATCAGGATTGCAGATGTATTGTTCTCTCACCCTGAAGAATAGAGTACTTATTCCCATACCTTACCATACCATACATCGGGCCCTAAACTAACTCATTTTTCAATTTTTGAACCTTGCTATGAAATTTCCATGATTGGATCACACTAATTTATTCAAGAGTCCATCTCTGGTCAAAGCCCAATCCACAGCACTTCTTAGCCCACTGTATTTTTACCTTTTTTTGGTCATGTCGTCCTAACATTGTACTCACCAGCTGATCCTCTAACTCCCTCTGATCAACAAAATATAAATAAATAAATAAAGCAAAAAACCTCTCACCTTTGTTCCAGAGACATGGTCGCGTCTCCTCCACCCTTTCCCCGGCAGCACACATGCTTCCAGCCAATCAGGACGTCGCTGCCACCAGCATGACAGCAGCATCGTGGTTGGTGTGTGCACTTTGCTTCGGCTCTCACACAGGGAGTGGGAACCTGTGCACTTTATCCACCCCGCTGTTCAATACAGCCGGGTGGAGAAATGCAAAGTGTGCATGTCTGTTTGGCAGGCTCAACATGGCCGGCCAAGCAGACATGCACACTTATTGTGCACTCCACTCCTCCCTCCAGCCCTCCTCTGGCCCGTTCCAGCCCAGCCCTCAACTAACTCGGCTCCCAGAAAAAATAAAATTATAATAACGCTTCATTATTATCATTTTATTTTTCCTTCCCCTTCTGCTTAAAAGCAGCTGGGCGACACTTCTCCGCCTTAGAGGAGGAGCGGCCCATGTCCTTTTCGTCTCTAACCATGATCTCCCACCTCTGTTCTAAGACTGAACTCTGACTTCGCCTGCAGCCATTTCTTTGTTTTAATCTGTTTTTAAAGTGGATGATTCCCCTCATTAACCTCCACTGTCATGTTACCCTATGAGTTTTAGTTTCTCTCCTCCTTCTGGCACCTTCCCCCTACCTCCCTTCTCCAATCATGGGCTGCTCATGCTGTGCTCACCATGATCAGTGATGGAGCCACCATACTCCCTTCCACTCCTCATTCATGGTGATTCCATCCCTGAGTTGACAGTAACCACCAACCCACTGATCACCATGCCTCCCTTCTCCAATCGTTGGCTGTAGGTATCTGATGGTCATAATCATTGATGGAGCCATCATAACCCCTTCCCTTTGCCTTCCATGGTGCTTCCACTTTTAAATTAACAGTAAACACAGACCGAAGTGTTATCCTATTACCTGGCCCCACACATCAAGAGTAAAACAACTCAAAAACAGGCCAGTTAAACACCTTAGACTTACATCGGATAGTGCATGATGGAAGAGTAGTCATATTGCAGATCAAGGTTATTGGAGTTCTCTTTCTTAAAGTTAGGCCGATATTCTGTCAAAACAAACACATAATAAAGAGTATGTCATAAAATCACTATGGACAAAGGGAGTCACTCACAAAACAAACAACTATATGAGCCACAGATGGGTAGCTTTACTTGATCCCTTATCTGGAGGTTGTATTGACTAGGACATCAATAGCTGCTTTCCAACGCTGGAATGACCTGCTTCCTCATCTAGAAAGATAGTTAAGCACAAGGAATGTTGCTCTCATAAGACCCACTTGAGGATGAATGGTGCAGTTGCTGATTCCTGGAGATCCTTTCTCCATCATCTGAGAGTAGGACATCTCATGTGGTGCTGGTGCTTTCACTGGGACTGTGTCCTTCTCATTGGTACCTGTTCGTTCATAGTTGGATAGTGACAGTTCTTCTCACTGGCTGAGCAATTTGTTTAGTGGTAAGTACTTGCAAAACAAGTTTTTAAAATAGAAATACACTTGCACACTCACTGGGACTGTAGTACTTTTATTTGGACAGTAGTAGAACCTCTCACCGGGATATCCGTGTTCCTAAGCAGATAGCATCAATGCTTCTCCACAGGAGTCCAATGCATTCAAAGGGAGAGTACCAGCACTTTTATAGAGACTTCAGTGTGTTGGAAGGGACAGTACCAGCACTTCACAGAATGGCACCTTGCTTTTAAATGGGAAGGTACTTGACTTGTCACTTGACTCCAGTGCTTTTAATGGGCCTGACTTCCTTGGAACATAGTACTTCAGTGGACAGTTTCAGCACTTCTTCCCTGGACCTCCCTGCTTCAGATGAAAGTTTTAGCACTTCTTCCTTGGAACTCAGGGGCATATTTATACTTGTTTTTCGCTGAATTTGTGTAATTTGTTTAACACAAATTCGGTGCAAAACTAACCCCATATTTATACTTTGGCGCTAGACCCACCTAGCTCCAAAGTTATAGAGTTAAAGTCATTTTTTGGACGGGGAAACCTACATTGCGTCATTGTAGGTGTACCCGTGCAAAAAAGGACTCTATGGCCTTACCGCCATATTAATCCCCTGTGCTAAAATCACGCACAGGGAGAGAGGATGGGTCAAATAATGGTGCAAAGATTGCTTTGTACCATTATTTAATGCCTGGGTCACCATGGAATAAGCTCACAGGTGCCCACCCCAGGCCCCAGGGATACCCCCACCCACTCCAGGGGGACAGCAGAGGATGGGGGACCCCATCCCAGGTAAGTATAGGTAAGTATTTTATTTTATCTTTTAAAGTGCCGTTGGGAGCACTGAAATGGGCCCCTCTACATAGCACTGGGTGCAATGGCCATGCCCAGGAGACACTGGTCCCCTGTTCTGGCCATTGGGTTTGTGGGCGTGACTCCTGTCTTTTCTAAGACAGGAGTCATGTGGTATTGATGGTTTTGCATCAGAAAATGATGCTAGGTTGGTTAGAGTCATTATAATTTTTTTTACTCTAACCTGCCTAACGTCATTTTTTGGTGCAAAATCCTCTTCTCCCATACCGCCACCCCCACCCGGCTAACGACATTTTTTTTACGCTAGCCCACCCTTTGCACCGTCTTGCACCCTTCCATAAATATGCTGCCCGCTGGCGCTCAGGAATGGTGCAAGCCGGTGCAAAACCTTTTGATGCAAAACTCAGTTAGTGCAGTTTTCCACCAAAAAGTATAAATATGCCCCTCAGTGCTTCAGTGGACAGTATAAGACCTCAGTGCTGAAATTCTTCCTTTGAATGCAATACTTCAATGGACAGTTTCAGCACTTCTTCCTTGGACCTCAATGCTGCAAAGGACAGTTTCTGCTCCTCTTTCTAGGACAGTGTTTTCATCGGATAGGACCAGTATCTAATATAGGGAATCTACTGAAAATAACTGATAGAGGTTCACTGACCTGGAGCAATGTTTTCGGTTATGATGGTCACATAGTTGTCGCGATCACTGCGGCTTTGCTCGTGGAAGAAGCCGAGGGCATGGTTCAGTTCATGCTGGATGGGCCCTTTCGTCAAACAGCCCGCTGACAGAGATACCTGTTGGGCGCCTCCTGCCTTTCCAATGTATGACCAACACCTGGAACACATACAAACAGAACAGTAACATTGAGGCAATATTCATAAGAGAATATTAGGCATGCAAAGGCTAGCCCCTTCCACGTAGAATGGCTTGTGTTCATGTACACTTTGCTGGGACCTGCACAATACAGAACTGAGTCACTTGTAAGTGCAGAGGCATTATAATATAATACAATGGTACTGTATATACTACTGATTACACCTGGAGTGGTTGGTATTGTTTACAAAGAAAGCAATGGATTGTGGTGAGACAAGAAACAGTGGACTGCTCTGGCATGGTTGCAGCTGCCTGGGCACTGCCTGTGTCATGCCCTAGCTGGGTGGTCATGGTTTTCCCAACAGTGCCCTGTAGGCAGACAATGTTATACCGATATAGGTGATTCCCCAGTGGACACCCACATAATAAATCAATCAATAATTGAATTTATAAAGCGCGCTACGTACCCGTGAGGGTTTCAAGGCGCTGGGGGTGGGGGGGGGAGAGATGGTGTTACTGGTCGAAGAGCCAGGTCTTGAGGAGTCTTCCGAAGGTGAGTAAGTCTTGAGTCTGTCGCAGGTTGGTGGGGAGGGTGTTCCAGGTTTTGGCGGCGAGGTATGAGAAGGATCTGCCGCCGGAGGTCTTTCTTCGGATGCGGGGGACGATGGCGAGGGCGAGGTTAGTGGAGCGGAGCTGACGGGTGGTGGTGTAGAAGCTGAGTCTGTTGTTTAGGTAGGCTGGTCCGGTGTCGTGGAGCGCTTTGTGAGTGTGGGTAAGAAGCTTGAAAGTGATCCTTTTGTCCACGGGGAGCCAGTGAAGGTTTCTCAGGTGGTGGGAGATGTGGCTGTGGCGGGGTACGTTGAGGATCAGCCGGGCAGATGTGTTTTGGATACGTTGGAGGCGTAGTAGGTCTTTTGCTGGGATGCCTGTATAGAGTGCGTTGCCGTAGTCCAGCCTGCTGCTGAGGGGGGCCTGTGTCACTGTTCTTCTTGTTTCTGTTCGGATCCACTTGTAGATTCTGCGGAGCATGCGGAGTGTGTTGTAGAAGGAGAAGGAAACTGCGTAGACCTGTTTAGACAAGGTGAGGGAGGAGTCGAGGATGAAGCCCAGGTTGCGAGCGTGGTTGGACGGTGTCGGCGGGGTTCCTAGTGCGGTGGGCCACCAGGAGTCGTCCCAGGCGGATGGGGTGGGTCCGAGGATGAGGACCTCCGTCTTGTCCGAGTTCAGTTTCAGACGGCTGTTTCTCATCCATTCGGCGATGGATTTAATTCCCTCGTAGAGGTTGGTTTTGGCGGTGTGGGGGTCTTTGGTGAGTGAGAGGATGAGCTGGGTGTCGTAGGCGTAGGTGAGAATGTTGAGGTTGTGTTGTCGGGCCACTTGAGCGAGGGGGGCCATGTAGATGTTGAACAGCGTCGGGCTGAGGGACGAGCCTTGGGGGACGCGGCAGATGATGTCGGTGGCTTCGGAACGGAAGGGGGGGAGGCGGAGTCTCTGGGTTCTGCCAGAGAGGAATGAGACGATCCAGTCGAGGGCTTTACCTTGAATTCCGGTTTCGTGGAGGCGTGATTTCAGGGTGCGGTGGCAGACTGTGTTGAAGGCGGCAGATAGGTCCAGGAGGATGAGGGCTGATGTTTTGCCATTGTCCATTTGGCATCTGATGTCGTCTGTGGTGGTTTTGGTGCTGTGGTTTCGTCTGAAGCCAGACTGGGAGGGGTCTAGGATGCCGTTGTCTTCGAGGTGGCTGGTTAGTTGTGTGTTGACGATTTTTTCAATCACCTTTGTTGGGAAAGGGAGTAGGGAGATGGGTCGGAAGTTCTTGAGGTCTTTGGGGTCTGCTTTGGGCTTCTTGAGGAGGGCACGGATTTCGGCGTGTTTCCATTTTTCAGGGAATGTCGCTGTTTCGAAGGAGATGTTGATTCTGTAGTTGGGGGGCGATGGTGGAGTCGGCTTGTTGTATACGTGGTGAGGGCAGGGGTCTGACGGAGATCCTGAGTGGATGGAGTTCATGATCTTGCGTGACTCTGTGTCGTTCACGTGGGTCCAGGAGGTCAGGTGGTTTGCACAGGTGGAGTGTTTGGGGGTGGGGTCTGGCGTGGGAGTGGCATCAAAGCTGTCGTGGATGTCGGTGATCTTCCGGTGGAGGAAGGTGGTCAGTGCGTTGCAGAGTTCTTGGGATGGAGGGATGTCGTTGATGTTGGCGCTAGGGTTGGAGAGTTCTTTCACGATGCTCAAGAGCTCTTTGCTGTTGTGTGTGTTGTTGTCCAGTCGGTCTTTGAAGTGGGATCGTTTGGCTTGTCTGATGAGTTGGTGGTGCTTGCGGGTGGCGTCCTTGTGGGCTGTGAGGCTGTCAGGTGTGCGTTTGAGGAGCCATTCCTTTTTTAGCTTCCGACAGTGGCGTTTGGAATTTAGGAGCTCGTCTGTGAACCAGGCGGCTTTTCTTCTGGCTTGGTTGTTGGTGGGTTTTTTGAGTGGCGCGAGGGTGTTGGCGCAGACGTTGATCCACAGGGTGAGGTTGTTGGCGGCAGTGTCTGGGTCGGTGGAGTCGGGGGGTGGGTTCTGAGCGAGGGCGTTGGTAAGCTGGTCTTCCCTAACTTTGCTCCAGCATCGGCGGGGTGGTTGTTGGGTGCGGTGGTGCTCGGTAGGTTTCTTGTAGGTGAAGTGGATGCAGTGGTGGTCGGTCCAGTGGAGTACGGTGGTATGGTTGAAGGTGACGTGGGTGCTTGAGGAAAAGATGGGATCAAGCGTGTGGCCGGCGATGTGGGTTGGTGTGTTGACGAGTTGTCTGAGGCCGTGGTTGGTGAGGTTGTCGATCAGGGTAGTGGAGTTGGTGTCGTTGTTGTTCTCCAGGTGGAAATTTAGGTCCCCGAGGAGGATGTAATCCGTTGAGGTGAGTGCGTGGGTGCTGGTGAGGTCAACGAGGGATTCGCTGAATGGTGCTCGTGGTTCGGGGGTCTGTAGATGAGCGTTCCTCTGAGAGTGGTGTTGGGGTCGGTGTGGATGCGGAAGTGTAGGTGTTTGGCGGTCTTGAGGGAGTCGTCAGTGTGGGTGTCGACCTTGAGGGAGGATTTGTGGGCGATGGCTATGCCTCCTCCGATTCCGTTTTTGAGGTCCCTACGGATGATCTTGTAGCCGTCCGGGATGGCTATTGCGATGTCGGGCGCTGAGGAGTCGTTCCACCAGGTTTCGGTAAGGAAGGCTATGTCTGGGGCCGTGGAGTCGAGCAGATCCCAGAGCTCGATGGCGTGCTTGTGTGCGTGTGTTGAGGAGGATGCAGTGGAGGTGGTTAGTTTTGGTCTTTGTTTGTTTCGTTGTTCTGTCGCAGGTGAATCTGCAGGTGCGGCATGCGAAGGGTGCATGGGTGTTCCTTGGTGAGGGCTGGGAGCATGCTGTGATGCGGCTGGGGTTGAGGGCGTTGAGTTGGTCGGCCGTGTAGCAACGTCTAGAGGTGCAGGGGTCTTGTGGACCAGGGGGGTGGCGCTGGGTGCAGTCCAGGCGCAGACGGGCTTCCCTTTGGCGCGCATTCGGCACAAAAGCGGCGCGCCCGCTGCGCACGTCCGCTGCGCAGCCGTGCCGCCGCTGGCATAAGAGGAGGGGAGGATGGGAGTGGCAGCTGGGAGGCGGGAGGGCCTGTCCAATGGGGGGCTGGGGGAGGGGCCGCAGGGGACGCAGCAGCGGAAAAAAAAGTCAAAACTAAGCAGTGATAAGGAGGGGGGAGGCTGGAGGGGCTGCAGGGGACGCAGCGGTGGGAAAAAAAGGCAAAACTAAGCGGTGAGAAGGAATGGGGTGTCGGGAGGGGCCGCAGGGGACGCAGCGGCAGGAAAAAGCAAAACGGGTGAAAAATGGGATGGAGCACGGAAAGGCGGAGCGGGGAGTGACCTGCCTGCGGTAGCAGGGTCAAAGGTTGCTCCCTGTCACCGCGCTGCGGCTGGCATAAGAGGAGGGGAGGTTGGGAGTGGCAGCTGGGAGGCGGGAGGGCCCGTCCAATGGGGAGGCTGGGGGGAGGGGCCGCAGGGGACGCAGCAGCGGGAAAAAAAGGCAAAACTAAGCGGTGAGAAGGAGGGGGGAGGCGGGAGGGGCTGCAGGGGACGCAGCGGTGGGAAAAAAAGGCAAAACTAAGCGGTGAGAAGGAGGGGGGAGGCGGGAGGGGCCGCAGGGGACGCAGTGGCAGGAAAAAAAGGCAAAACTAAGCAGTGAGAAGGAGGGGGAGGCGGAAGGGGCCGCAGGGGACGCAGCGGCAGGGAAAAGCAAAACAGGTGAAAAACGGGACGGAGCGCAGAAAGGCGGAGCGGGGAGCAACCTGTCTGCAGTAGCAGGGTCAAAGGTTGCTCCCTGTCACTGCGCTGCGGCTGGCATAAGAGGAGGGGAAGGTGGGAGTGGTAGCTGGGAGGCGGGAGGGCCTGTCCAATGGAGGGGCTGGGGGGAGGGGCCGCAGGGGACGCAGCGGCGGGAAAAAAAGGCAAAACTAAGTGGTCAGAAGGAGGGGGGAGGCTGGAGGGGCCGCAGGGGACGCAGCGGCGGGAAAAAAAGGCAAAACTAGGTGCAGGGAAAAATATAGCGCAGGGAAAAGGCCACCTTAGTGCCACCATAGCATTAAAAAAATGAAGCAAAGGTAGCACTAAAGTGGCGGTAGGCCATCTTACGCCAGGGCCGTCATGCTTTGATTGGCTGGCAGCTATATGTTATTCTGGTTCCGGCTGAACATCGCACTGGCCGGAATCCCAAACAAATCATAATATTATGGGTGGAGATTTAAACTGGTGCCTGAACATACTTTTACACATTTTTAATTCCCTAACATTTACAGAGGGACACATGGAAAGGTGTTCCGGTGCACTCCTGGGAATGTCATTAACACATCTTCTTGGCATGAAGACCATCCCCTTGGTTCCTACCTGTTGCTATGTGTGTTATTAGATAGTGTTGAAATAAGTACACAGCGCAGATTACGCACATGGAGAACGGACCACGTTGTGCACATACATACTTTTTCTCTTGTTTTCCATAGGAAAACGATTTCCCTGCAATGAGGTATTTTTGCCTTTTAAGAAAGCCCTTTCCGTAAACCACAGCAAATTTGTGGGTGATTTGATCCCCTTCCACTACGCCCACTTCCTTCCTCTTGCATGGGATTTACTCCTGCAAGGAATCCTTTTGTGGGTTCCTGGAAGGCGTAAGTAAAGTGTTTGCAGCTTTAAACAATATGTTTGTGACTAGGGCTGAACGTGGTTTGAGATGGAATGATGATCACAGGGACCCTCTGGTACGGTGGTGTCCAGACTCTGGGCAGAGCCCCCTCCTGTGCAACTGTTTAACCCTCAGGTCATCGAAATAGTATTTTTAAACTTACAATTCGTTATACTTCAAATACATTTCTCTCTAAACCATTTGACAGATACGTTTTGAATCCAAAAGTATAAACTCCTAATGCACCTTCTTCTGTTCACATTCCTACTTAGAATATGACTCACCTTTCACCTAATGCATTTCAGGCCCTGGGAGTCCTGGGGTCCCGGCTGCAAGATCTCCCTCACCTTATGAATCAATCAATCAATCATTTTATGTAAAGGGTGGCTACTCACCCATGAGGGTCTCAAGGCGCTGGAGGGGAGGGGGCCTCATCTGAATCAGTTCTAACCAGAGCAAGTACATAACCTTGCTAGGTTAAAGAGCACTGGGGGACCATTGATGACATGGGAGTAGCAGCAGGAAAGAATGTGTTGCACAAAATCAGTGCAGTCTGTGCCAGCGTGGGGGAATGTAAGGAGCCATGGAGGTGCAGTAATTAGAGACTGTGCCAGAGTGAGGGAATATAGGGAGCCATGGAGCTGCAGTAATGGGAGACTGTGCCAGTGTGAGGGAATGTAAGGAGCCATGGAGGTGCAGTAATTAGAGACTGTGCCAGAGTGAGGGAATATAGGGAGCCATGGAGCTGCAGTAATGGGAGACTGTGGCAGTGTGAGGGAATGTAGGGAGCCATGCAGCTGCAGTAATGGGAGACTGTGCCAGTGTGGGGGAATGTCGGGAGCCATGCAGGAGCAGTAACGGCAGTCTGTGCCAGTGTACGGAGATCTAAGGAGCCGTGGAGGTGCAGTAACGGCAGTCCGTGCCACCATGAGGGAATGTAAGGAGCCGTGGAGCTGCAGTAATGGGAGACTGTGCCAGCATGAGGGAACGTAAGGAGCCATGGAGCTGCAGACTTGGGAGACTGTGCCACTGTGAGGAAATGCAAGGAGCCATAGAGCTGCAGTAATGGAAGACTGTGCCACCGTGAGGGAATGTAAGGAGCCGTGGAGGTGCAGTAATGCTAGTCTGTGCCACCGTGAGGGAATGTAAGGAGCCGTGGAGCTGCAGTAATGGAGACTGTGCCACCGTGAGGGAATGTAAGGCGCCATGGAGATGCAGTAATGGGAGACTGTGCCACCATGAGGGAATATAAGGAGCCGTGGAGGTGCAGTAATGGAAGTCTATGCCACCGTGAGGGAATGTAAGGAGCCGTGGAGGTGCAGTAATGGTAGTCTGTGCCACTGTGAGGGAATGTAAGGAGCCGTGGAGCTGCAACAATGGGAGACTGTGCCATTGTGAGGGAACGTAAGGAGCCATGGAGCTGCAGCAATGGGAGACTGTGCCACCGTGAGGGAATGTAAGGAGCCATAGAGCTGCAGTAATGGGAGACTGTGCCACCGTGAGGGAATTTAAGGAGCCGTGGAGGTGCAGTAATGCTAGTCTGTGCCACCGTGAGGGAATGTATGGAGCTGTGGAGGTGCAGTAAGGGGAGTCTGTGCCAGAGTGAGGGAATGTAAGGAGCCGTGGAGGTGCAGTAATGGAAGTCTGTGCCACTGTGAGGGAAAGTAAGGAGCCGTGGAGGTGCAGTAATGGGAGTCTGTGCCACCGTGAGGGAATGTAAGGAGCCATGGAGCTGCAGTAATGGGAGACTGTGCCACCGTGAGGGAATGTAAGGAGCCGTGGAGCTGCAGTAATGGGACTCTATGCCACCATGAGGGAATGTAAGGAGCCGTGGAGCTGCAGTAATGGGAGACTGTGCCACCATGAGGGAATGTAAGGAGCCGTGGAGGTGCAGTAATGGGAGTCTGTGCCAGCGTGAGGGAATGTAAGGAGCTGAGGAGGTGCATTAATGAGAATCTGTGCCAGCATGAGGGAATGTAAGGAGAAGTAGAGCTGCAGTAATGGGAGACTGTGCCACCGTGAGGGAATGTAGGGAGCCATGCAGCTGCAGTAATGGGAGACTGTGCCAGTGTGAGGAGATCTAAGGAGCTGTGGATGTGCAGTAATTGGAGTCTGTGCCACCGTGAGGGAATGTGAGGAGCCATGGAGAAGCAGTATTGGGAGCTTGTGCCAGCATGAGGGAATGTAAGGAGTCATAGAGGTAAAGTAATGGGAGTCTGTGCCAACGTGAGGGAATGTAAGGAGCCATGCATTTGTATTAATGGGAGTCTCTGCCACCGTGAGGGAATGTAGGGAGCCATGCAGGAGCAGTAACAGTAGTCTGTGCCAGATTGAGGAGATCTAAGGATCTGTGGATGTGCAGTAATGGGAGTCTGTGCCACCGTGAGGGAATGTATGGAGCCATGGAGAAACAGTAATGGGAGCTTGTGCCAGCATGAGGGAATGTAAGGATTCACAGAGGTGAAGTAATGGGAGTCTGTGCCAGCGTGAGAAAATGTAAGGAGCCATGGATTTGCATTAATAGGAGTCTGTGCCACCGTGAGGGAATAGAAGGAGCCATAGAGGGTGTAGGAAGGTAGCCTCCTTCTAGCATTGTCACCCCCCACTTTTGGCCTGTTTGTGAGTATATGTCAATGTGTTTTTACTGTCTTACTGGGATCCTGCTAGCCAGGACCTCAGTGTTCAGAGTGAAAACCCTATTTGTCAGTGTGTGTTTACCTGTCTCACTGGGACCCTGCTAGCCAGGGCCCCAGTGCTCATAAGTGTGGCCTGAATGTGTGTTCCCTGTGTGGTGCCTAACTGTGTCACTGAGGCTCTGCTAATCAGAACCCCAGTGCTTATGCTCTCTCTGCCTTTACAATTGTCACTGCAGGTTAGTGACCATTTTCACCAATTCTAATTGGCACAATGGAACACCCTTATGATTCCCTAGTATATGGTACCCAGTTACCCAGGGTATTGGGGTTCCAGGAGATCCCTATCGGCTGCAGCATTTCTTTTGCCACCCATAAGGAGCTCAGACAATTCTTACACAGGACTGTCACTGCAGCATGAGTGAAATAACGTCCACGTTATTTCACAGCCATTTTAGACTGCACTTAAGTAACTTATAAGTCACCTATATGTCTAACCCTCACTTAGTGAAGGTTAGGTGCAAAGTTACTAAGTGTGAGGGCACCCTGGCACTAGCCAAGGTGCCCCCACATAGTTCAGGGCAATTTCCCCGGACTTTGTAAGTGCGGGGACACCATTACACTCGTGCACTACATATAGGGCCTCATTATGACCCTGGCGGGCGGCGGAGGCCGCCCGCCAGGATGCCGCCCTCCATAATACCGCTCCGCGGTCAGAAGACCGCGGAGGGTATTATGAGTTTTTCCCTGGGCTGGCGGGTGGTCTCCAAAAGACCGCCCGCCAGCCCAGGGAAAAACTCCCTTCCCACGAGGATGCCGGCTCGTAATCGAGCCGGCGGAGTTGGAAGGTGCGACGGGTGCTACTGCACCCGTCGCGTATTTCACTGTCTGCTACGCAGACAGTGAAATACTAGCGGGCCCTCTTACGGGGGCCCCTGCAGTGCCCATGCCATTGGCATGGGCACTGCAGGGGCCCCCAGGGGCCCCACGACAATCCTTACCGCCATCCTGTTCCTGGCGGGCGAGCCGCCAGGAACAGGATGGCGGTAAGGATTGTCAGAATCCCCTCGGCGGCGCAGCGAGCTGCGCTGCCTTGGAGGATTCTTAGGGGCAGTGGAAAACCGGCGGGAGACCGCCGGTTTTCCCGTTCTGACCGCGGCAAAAGCGCCGCGGTCAGAATGCCCAAGGGAGCACCGCCGGCCTGTCGGCGGTGCTCCCGCCCCCGTTGGCCCTGGCGGTTCTCTACCGCCAGGGTCATAATGAGGCCCATAGTTTGGTACCTATATGTAGCTTCACAATGGTAACTCTGAATATGGCCATGTAACACATCTAAGATCATGGAATTGTCCCCCATGCCAAACATGGTATTGGGGTGCCAATCCCAGGCATCCCCGGGGCTCCAGCATGGACCCCGGGTACTGCCAAACCAGGTCTCTGGTGTTTTCACTGCAGCTACCGCTGCTGCCAACCCACAGACAGGCTTCTGCCCTCCTGAGGTCTGGGCAGCCCAGTCCCAGGAAGGCAGAACAAAGAATTTCCTCTGAGAGAGGGTGTTACACCCTCTCCCTTTGCAAATAGGTGTGAAGGTCTGGGGAGGAGTAGCCTCCCCCAGCCTCTGGAAATGCTTTGAAGGGCACAAATGGTGCCCTGCTTGCATAAGCCACTCTACATCAATTCAGGGATCCTCCAGCACCTGCTCTGGTGCGAAACTGGAAAAAAGAAAGTGGAGTGACCACTCCCCTGTCCATCACCACCACAGGGGTGGTGCCCAGAGCTCCTCCAGTGTGTCCCAGACCTTTGCCATCTTGAATGCAGAGGTGTGAGGGCACAATGGAGGCCTCTGAGTGGCCGGTGCCAGCAGGTGACGTCAGAGACCCCCTCCTGATAGGTGCTTACCTCTCTAGGTGGCCAATCCTCCTCTGAGGGCTATTTAGGGTCTCCCCTGTGGGCTTCTCTTCAGAGAACGAATGCAAGAGCTCACCAGAGTTCCTCTGCATCTCTCTCTTCGACTTCTGCCAAGGATCCACCGCTGACTGCTCCAGGACGCCTGCAAAACTGCACCAAATTAGAAAGAAGACTACCAGCAACATTGTAGCACCTAATCCTGCCGGCTTTCTCGACTGTTTACTTGTTGGTGCATGCTCTGAGGGCTGTCTGCCTTCACCCTGCAGTGGAAGCCAAGAATAAATCTCCCGTGGGTTGACGGAGACTTCCCCCTGCTACCACAGGCACCAAAACGTCTGCTTCACTGGTCCTCTGGGTCCCTCTCATCGTGATGAGCGTGGTCCCTGGAACACAGGAACTAGATCCATGTGACCCCGACAGTCCAGTGGTCCTTCTGTCCACATTTGGTAGAGGTAAGTCCTTGCTTCCCCACACTAGACAGTAATCCTGTGTACAGCGTGAACTGCAGCTGCTAGGGCTTCTGTGCACTCTTGCAAGGATTCCTTTGTGGGCAGCACAGCCCAGGTCCCCAGCACTCTGTCCTGCATTGCTCAACTTGTTGAGTTGATCTCCGGCTTTGTGGGACCCTCCTTTGTAGTGTTGAGACGACCGCTGTGCTCAGTTTTCTTGAACCCATGTTCAAGTAGTTCCGCGGGTTCTGCCTGCTTCTGCGTGGGCTTTCTGTGTTGCTGAGTGCCCCCTCTGTCTTTTCGTCCAGGTGGCGACGTCCTGGTCCTTCCTGGGTCCGGGAAGCACCCTTTTCCTTCAACCGTGACCTTTGCAGCTAGGAAGGCTTGTTTGCGGTCTTTCTGCGTGGAAGCCACTCTGCGTCCTCTAGCACGCTGTGGGACATCTTCTGTGCAAAGGAGAAGTTCCAGGCACCTTCCGTTGTTGCAGAATCTTCAGCTTCTTCCGCCCAGAGGCAGCCATTTTGCACCTTCATCCGGGGTTTAGTGGGCTCCTGCCCCCCTGGACACTTTTGTGACTCTTGGACTTGGTTCCCTTCCTTTACAGGTCCTCAGGTCCAAGAATCTATCTTAAGTGCTTTGCAGCCAGTTGTGGTCTTTGTAGAATCCCCTATCACAACTTTAATGTGTTTCTGGGGAAGTAGGGTAACTTTCCTCCTACTTTTCAGGGTCTTGGGGTGGGGTATCGTGGACACCCTTAGTGTTTTCTTACACTCCCAGCGACCCTCTACACACTACACTAGGCCTGGGGTCCCTTTGTGGTTCGCATTCCACTTTCAGAGTGTATGGTTTGTGTTGCTCCTAGGCCTATTGCATTCTATTGTGTTCTACAGTGTTTGCACTACTTTTCTGTTTACTTACCTGATTTTGGTTTGTGTGTATATTTTGTGTATTTTACTTATCTCCTAAGGGAGTACAACCTTGGTGATATTTTTGGCACATTGTCACTAAAATAAAGTACCTTTATTTTTGGTAACTCTGAGTATTGTGATTCTTATGATATAGTGCTTTATGATATAAGTGGTATAGTAGGAGCTTTGCATGTCTCCTAGTTCAGCCTAAACTGCTCTGCTATAGCTACCTCTATCAGCCTAAGGTGCTAGAAAAGTACTAATCTACTAATAAGGGATAACTGGACCTGACACAAGGTGTAAGTACCATTAGGTACCCACTATAAGCCAAGCCAGCCTGCTAGAGAGGGGCAGTAACTGGAGTGACAGTGTGAGGGAATGTAAGGAGACATGGAGGTGCATTTATGGGAGTTTCTGCCACTGGGACGGAATCTAAAGAGCCTTGGAGGTGAATTAATGGGAATCTGTGCCACCATGAGGGGATGTAAGGAGTCATGGATTTGCATTAATGGGAGTCTATGCCAACGTGAGGGAATGTAAGGAGCCATGGATTTGCATTATTGGGAGTCTGTGCCACCGTGAGGAAATATAAGGAGCCATAGAGGGGCAGTAACTGGAGTCTGTGCCAGTGTGTTGGAATGTAAGGAGACATGGAGGTACATTTATGGGAGTCTCTGCCACTGTGAGGGAATCTAAAGAGCCTTGGAGGTGCATTAATGGGAATCTGTGCCATCACGAGGGAATGTAAGGAGCCATAGAGGTGCAATAATGGGAGTCTGTGCCACTGTGAGGGAATGTAAGGAGGCGTGGAGGTGCAGTAATGGGAGTCTGTACCACCTTGAGGGAATGTAAGGAGTCCTAGAGGTGCAGTAAAAAGAATCTATGACAATGTATTGGAATGTAAGGAGCCCTGAAGATGTAGTAACTGGAGTCTGCCAGCATGATGGGATGTATGCAACTGTGGAGGAGGAGTAATGGGAGTCCTCACCAGCATGAGTGTATGTAAAGAGCCATGGAGGTATAATAATGGGAGTCAGTCCTAACATGAGGGAATTAAGAAGCCATGGAAGTGCAGTTATTTGAGTCTGTGCCACCGTGAGGGACTGTAAGGAGCCAGGGAGGTGAAGAAATAGGAGTCTGTGACAGTGTGATGGAATGTAAGGAGCTGTGGAGGTGCAGTAATGAGAGCTTGTACCAGTGAGAGGGAATGTAAAGAGCCATGGAGATGTGGGAATGGGAGCCTGTGCCAGTGTGGGGGAATGTAAGGAGCAATGGAGCTGCAGGAATGGGAGTGTTTGCCAGTGTTAAGGAGTATAAAGAGCCCTGAAAGATCAGTAATGAGAGTCTGTGCCACTGTTACAGAATATAAGGAGCCATGGAGGTGTAGTAAAGGGAGTCTGTGCCACCGTGAGGGAAGTTAAGGAGTCTTGGAGAAGCAGGAATGGGAGTCTGTGCCAGTGTTAGGGAATATAAAGAGCCATGGAGCTGCAGTAATGTGAGTCTGTGCCAGAGTGAGGGAATGTAAGAACTGTGGAGGTGGAATATGGGCAGCCTGTGCCAGCGTGAGGGAATGTAAGGAGACGTGAAGGTGCAATAATGGGAGTATGTGCCACCGTGAGGGAATGTAAGAAGTATTGGAGGTGCAGTAATGGGAGTCTGTGCCAGAGTGAGGGAATGTAAGGAGGCGTGAAGGTGCAGTAATGGGAGTATGTGCCACCGTGAGGGAATGTAAGAAGTATTGGAGATGTAGTAATGGGAGTCCCTGCCAGCGTGAGGGAATGTAAGGAGCCGTGAAGGTGGAGTAATGGGAGTATTTGCCACCATGAGGGAATGTAAGAAGTCTTGGAGGTGCAGTAAAGGGAGTCTGTGCCAGAGTGAGGGAATATAAGGAGCCGTGGAGGTGCAGTAATGGGAGTCTGTGCCAGTGTGAGGGAAAGTAAGGAGCCGTGAAGGTGCAGTAATGGGAGTCTGTGCCACCGTGAGGGAATGGAAGAAGTCTTGGAGGTGCAGTAATGGGAGCCTGTGCCAGCATGAGGGAATGTAAGGAGACGTAGAGGTGCAGTAATGGGAGTCTGTGCCAACATGAGGGAATGTAAGGAGCCATAGAGGTGCAGTAATGGGAATCTGTGCCACTGTGTGGGAAAATATAGAGTCTTGGAGGTGTGTATGTATTCATGAATGTATGTATGTTTGTATTTATGTATTTGTTTTTTCTATATGGCACATATAGTCTAATGGAAGCCATAAAGTGTCCAGAAACAAGACTCTCACAAGAGGGGATGTACAGAGCTATAGAGCGTCCATTAATGTGAATCTATAACAAGAGGGAAAGTACAGAGCCGTAGAGAGGCCATTAATATGAATATATAACAAGAGGGAATCTACAGAGCCATAAACAGTCCATTAATGTGAATCTATAACAAGAGGGAATGTATAGAGCCATAGAGGGTCTGTAAAGATAATCTATTACATGAAAGAATGTACAGAGGCATAGAGAATCTATATCAAGAAACTATCACAAGGGATAATGTACAGAGGCATAGAGGTCTGTAATGAGAATCTATCACATGAAAGAATGTTCAGAGCCATAGAAGGTCTGTAATGAGAATCTATCACATGAAAGAATGCTCAGAGCCATAGAGAGTCCATTAATGTGAATTTATGACACGAGGGAATGTACAGAGCCATAGAGGGTCCTGTGATGAGAATCTATCACAAGAGGGAATGTACAGAGCCATAGAGAGTCCTGTAATGAAAATCTATCACAAGGAGGAATGTACAGAGCCATAGAGGATCCTATACTTAGAATCTATCACAAGAAGGAAGTTAGAGAGCCACAGAGGGGCTTGTAATGGGAATCTATAACATGAAAGAATCCACAGAGCCATAGAGAGTCCATTAATGTGAATTCATAACATGAAAGATTTTACAGAGGCATAGAGGGTCTGTAATGGGAATCTATCACATGAAAGAATGTACAGAGGTATAAAGAGTCTGTAATGAGAATCTATCACACGAAAGTATGTTCAGAGCCATAGAGGCTCTGTAATGAGAATCTATCATGTGAAAGAATGTTCAGAGCCATAGAGAGTTCATTAATGTGAATTTATAACAAGAGGGAATTTACAGAGCCATAGAGAGGCCATTAATATGAATTTATAACAAGAGGGAATCTACAGAGCCACAAAGAATGTACAGAGGTATAAAGAGTCTGTAATGAGAATCTATCACACGAAAGTATGTTCAGAGCCATAGAGGCTCTGTAATGAGAATCTATCATGTGAAAGAATGTTCAGAGCCATAGAGAGTTCATCAATGTGAATCTATAACAAGAGGGAATGTACAGAGCCATAGAGGGTCTGTAATGAGAATCTATCGCGTGAGAGAATGTACAGAGCCATAGAGAGTCCTGTAATGAGAATCTATCACATGAAAGAATGAACAGAGCCAGAGGGTCCTGTATTGAGAATCTATCACATGAAAGAATGTACAGAGCCATAGAGAGTCCTGTAATGAGAATCCATCACATGAAAGAATGTACAGAGCCAGAGGTTCCTGTATTGAGAATCTATCACATGAAAGAATGTACAGAGCCATAGAGAGTCCTGTAATGAGAATCTATCACATGAAAGAATGTACAGAGCCAGAGGGTCCTGTATTGAGAATCTATCACATGAAAGAATGTACAGAGCCATAGAGAGTCCTGTAATGAGAATCTATCACATGGAAGAATGTACAGAGCCAGAGGTTCCTGTATTGAGAATCTATCACATGAAAGAATGTACAGAGCCATAGAGAGTCCTGTAATGAGAATCTATCACATGAAAGAATGTACAGAGCCATAGATAGTCCTGTAATGATAATCTATCACATGAAAGAATGTACAGAGACAGAGAGGGTCCTGTAATGAGAACCTATCATGTGAAAGAATATACAGAGCCACAGAGGGCTTTGTAATGAGAATCTATCACATGAAAGAATGTACAGAGGCATAGAGGGTCCTGTAATGAGAACCTATCACGTGAAAGAATGTACAGAGGCATGGAGGGTCTGTCTTAAGAAACTATCACAAGGGATAATGTACAGAGGCATAGAGGGTCTGTAGTGAGAAGCTATCACAAGAAGCAATGTACAGAACCATAGAGGGTCTGTAATGAGAATCTATCACATTAAAGAATGTACAGAGCCAGAAGGTCCTGTATTGAGAATCTATCACAAGAGGGAATGTACAGAGCCATAGAGTCCTGTATTGAGAATCTATCACATGAAAGAATGTACAGAGCCATAGAGAGTCCTGTAATGAGAATCTATCACATGGAAGAATGTACAGAGCCAGAGGTTCCTGTATTGAGAATCTATCACATGAAAGAATGTACAGAGCCATAGAGAGTCCTGTAATGAGAATCTATCACATGAAAGAATGTACAGAGCCATAGATAGTCCTGTAATGATAATCTATCACATGAAAGAATGTACAGAGACAGAGAGGGTCCTGTAATGAGAACCTATCATGTGAAAGAATATACAGAGCCACAGAGGGCTTTGTAATGAGAATCTATCACATGAAAGAATGTACAGAGGCATAGAGGGTCCTGTAATGAGAACCTATCACGTGAAAGAATGTACAGAGGCATGGAGCGTCTGTCTTAAGAAACTATCACAAGGGATAATGTACAGAGGCATAGAGGGTCTGTAGTGAGAAGCTATCACAAGAAGCAATGTACAGAACCATAGAGGGTCTGTAATGAGAATCTATCACATTAAAGAATGTACAGAGCCAGAAGGTCCTGTATTGAGAATCTATCACAAGAGGGAATGTACAGAGCCATAGAGGGTCTGTAATAAGAACCTATCACATGAAAGAATGTACAGAACCTTAGAGGGTCCTGTAATGAGAATCTATAACATGAAAGAATGTACAGAGCCAGAGGGTCCTGTATTGAGAATCTATCACATGAAAGAATGTACAGAGCCAAAGAGAGTCCTGTAATGGGAATCTATCACATGAAAGAATGTACAGAGCCACAGAGGTTCCTGTAATGAGAATCTATCAAGTGAAAGAATGTACAGAGCCATAGAGGGTCCTGTAATGAGAATCTATCACATGAAAGAATGTACAGAGCCATAGAGAGTCCTGTAATGAGAATCTATCACGTGAAAGAATCTACAGTGCCATAGAGGGTCCTGTAATGAGAATCTATCACGTGAAAGCATGTACAGAGCCATAGAGGGTCCTGTAATGAGAATCTATCACATGAAACAATGTACAGAGCCATAGAGAGTCCAGTAATGAGAGCATTTCACAAGAGGACATGTACAGAGTCATTGAGGACACACAGATGGCACCCACTACACCACACCACCTGGAGCTGGCTCTGTTCTTACCCGCCTCCAGAACTGATTTGGAGATAATCTGCTTCCGTTGTGCGTTCCACGAAGCGGATGCAGGTTAATGTTGCAAACTCCAGCATTGCCTCATTGAGTGCAGCAACATCTGAGGGACCTAAGGAAAGTAAGAGTGAAAAGAGGGAAGTGTGAAATCAAGGGTAGTTACCAAAGAAGATGCATATAAATGTTTACCTCAGAGAAGAAGTGCACTTACTGTAAGTGGAACTGAGGTTGTAGGGCACAGGGACGGTCCCATCAATGGATTTTGGCCAAAAGCAGCTGTTGTTTGGACACACCCTGGCACTGCGGCCTCGTTAGACCGCAATGTCCCCCTCATGCACCAGCTGCGAAGTGCCTACAACAGCAAAACAGAGTGACAGAACTCAATGCCTGTCATTACATACCAAAGAAAGAGGAGCCTCAGGTTCGAAGTCAGTGAGAAGAGGGAGCACTGGGACGCAGTGAGTAGCAGGAGGCACTAGTAATCAGTGAGCAGATGATGCACTGGGATTCAGTGAGCAGACGGTGCACTGCGATTCAGTGAGCAGATGGTGCACTGGGATTCAGTGAACATATGGTGCAGTGGGATTCAATGAGCAGATGGTGCACTAGGATTCAGTGAGCAGACGGTGCACTGGGATTCAGTGAGCAGACCGTGCAGTGGGATTTAGTGAGCAGACCATACACTGGGATTCAGTGTGCAGATGGTGCACTGGGATTCAGTGAGCAGATGGTGCACTGGGATTCAGTGAGGAGATGGCGCACTGGGATTCGATTATCAGTTTGTGTACTGGAATTCAGTGAGCAGATAGCGCACTGGGATTAAGTGAGCAGATGGCACAACAGGATTAAGTGATGAAATGGTGCACTGGTGTTCAATGAACATATGGTACACTGGGATTCAGTAGCAGATGGTGCACTGGGAATCAGTGACCAAATGGAGCACTGGAATTCAGTAACCAGATGGTGCACTGGGATTCAAGGAGTAGATAGTGCACTGGGATTCAGTGAGCTTATGGAGCAGTGGGAAACAGTGAACAGGAGGTGCGTTGGGACTCAGTGAGTAGGTTGGACATTGGCAGTTAGTGAGCAGGTGGAGTGCCGGTTATCAGTGATTAGGTGAGGCAGTAGCAGTCAGTGACCGTGTTGGGGTTTAGTGAACACATGGAGCGTTGCAGTGGGACTCAGTGAGCAGGTGGGCACTAGGAGTCAGTGAGAAGGTAGAGCACTAGGTTTCAGTGAGCAGGTAGAGCACTAGGAGTCAGTGAACAGGTGGGGCACTAGTAGTCTGTGAACAGGTGGGGCACTAGGAGTCTGTGAACAGGTGGGGCACTAGGAGTCAGTGAGCAGGTGGGCACTAGAAGTCAGTGAGCAGGTAGAGCACTAGGAGTCAGTGGCAGGTAGAGCACTAGGAGTCAGTGAACAGGTGGGGCACTAGGAGTCTGTGAACAGGTGGGGCACTAGGAGTCTGTGACCAGGTGGGGCACTAGGAGTTAGTGAGCAGGTGGGCACTAGGAGTCTGTGAACAGGTGGGGCACTAGGAGTCTGTGAACAGGTGGGGCACTAGGAGTCAGTGAGCAGGTGGGCACTAGGAGTCAGTTAGCAGGTGGAGCATTAGGAGTCAGTGAGCAGGTAGAGCACTAGGAGTCAGTGAGCAGGTAGAGCACTAGGAGTCAGTTAACAGGTGGGGCACTATGAGTCTGTGAACAGGTGGGGCACTAGGAGTCAGTCAGCAGGTGGGGCACTAGGAGTCAGTGGGCAGGTGGGTGGACACTAGGTGTCAGTGAGTAGGCAGGGCACTAGGAGTCAGTTAGCAGGTGGGACACTAGGAGTCAGTGGGCAGGAGGGTGGGACACTAGGTGTCAGTGAGTTATTAGGGCACTAGGAGTCAGTTAGCAGGTGGAACACTAGGAGTCAGTGAGCAGGTAGAGCACTAGGAGTCAGTTAACAGGTGGGGCACTAGGAATCTGTGAACAGGTGGGGCACTAGGAGTCAGTGAGCATTTGGGCACTAGGAGTCAGTTAGCAGGTGGGGCACTAGGAGTCAGTCAGCTGGTGGTACACTAGGAGTCAGTCAGCTGGTGGGACACTAGGAGTCAGTGGGCAGGTGGGGCACTAGGAGTCTGTGAACAGGTGGGGCACTATGAGTCTGTGAACAGGTGGGGCACTAGGAGTCAGTGAGCAGGTGGGCACTAGCAGTCAGTGAGCAGGTAGAGCACTAGGAGTCAGTCAGCTGGTGGGACACTAGGAGTCAGTGGGCAGGTGGGGCACTAGGAGTCAGTTAACAGGTGGGGCACTATGAGTCTGTGAACAGGTGGGGCACTAGGAGTCAGTGGGCAGGTGGGGCACTTGGAGTCAGTCAGCTGGTGGGACACTAGGAGTCAGGGAGCTGGTGGGACCCTAGGAGTCAGTGAGTAGGTAGGGCACTAGGAGTCAGTGAGTAGGTAGAGCACTAGGAGTCAGTGAACAGGTGGAGCACTAGGAGTATGGAGAACAGGTGGGGCACTAGGAGTCAGTGAGCAGGTGGGGCACTAGGAGTCAGTCAGCTGGTGGGACACTAGGAGTCAGGGAGCTGGTGGGACCCTAGGAGTCCGTGAGCAGGTAGGGCACTAGGAGTCAGCGAACAGATGGACAACAGGCAAACAGTGAACAGGTGGGCACTGGGTCTGTGGTATACTGGTATTAAGTAATCAGTTGGAGTAATGAGATTCAGTGATCATGTGGGACACTTTGTCTCAGCTTGTGGGGCATAGGGACTTAGGGGGCAGGTGGTGCAGCTTGACTCAGTGAACAGGAGGGCACTTGGAATCAGTGACCTAGTGAGGGACTTGGACCTAGTAAACATGTGGGGTACACTTTAAACTGTTCAAAATATTGCTATGTAAATTTAGTGTGCCACCACACTCTGCCCAAAGTATTATTATGTGAATGTAATATGGCACTAAATCCTGTACAAATTATTACTATGTAAATGTACAATAGCGCATTTCTGGTCAAAAGTGTTCAAATTTGAATGTAGTATGCCACCTTCCCTGTTCAAAGTGGTCATAAGTGAATGCAGTGTGACACTATACTCTGTCCGATGTGTGAACGTGTCAATGTAGTGTGGAACTAAACCCTGTTCAAAGTGTGCTGTGTGAATGTTGTGTGGAAATATACCTTGTCCAAAGTGTGAATGTGTCAGTGAATTTTGGAACTGTGCCCTGTTCAAAGTGTTACTGTGTGAATGTAGGATGAAACTATTCCTTGTCCAAAGTGTGAATGTGTCATGTAGTGTGGAACTAAACCCTGTTAAAAGTGTGACTGTGTGAACGTAGAGTGGAACTATACCTTGTCCAAAGTGTGAATGTGTCAGTGAGGGTGGAACTATAACCTTTTCAAAGTGTGACTGTGTGAATATAGGCTGAAACTATACCTTGTCAAAAGTGGGAATGTGTCATGTAGTGTGTAACTATACTCTGTTCAAAGTTTGACTGCGTGAACATAGTGTGGAACTAAACCTTGTCCAAAGTGTGAATCTGTCAGTGAGTGTGGAACTGTGCCCTGTTCAAAGTGTGACTGTGTGAATGTAGGATGAAACTATACCTTGTCCAAAGTGTGATGCGTCAATTTAGTGTGGAACTGTACCTTGTCCAAAGTGTCAATATGTAAAACTAATGTGGAACTATACTCTGTCCAAAGTGTGATGTATCAATCTAGTGTGGAACTATACCTTGTCCCAAGTGTGAATGTGTGAATGTTGTGTGACATTCAGTGGCCATTAGGCAGCATCTCAATCAAAGGTGTGTACTGTAGTGCTTACCCTAGTCTTACAAGTATGAGTGGCTCCTATGGAGAACGTCACCTACAATGCCTAGGATCTGCTTGTTCTCCAGGGAACCCTGTTTCTGACATTCCCACCTCAGTGGATCACCTTGGATGCAGTAGAGCTCAGCTGCAGGGCCAAGGACTGAACTGGAATCTATGAAGGCGGCCAAACATGACCTGGTGCAAGAACCAAGGAGTACAAACTGAAGTGTCCACCTCATCTTTGACACGAACCGACCTAACCATCTCACACACCAGAGGTTTACCTACTGACTAGCCAACAATCACTATGTAGAATTCAAAACCTTAGGCCCTCTGCCCAAGGCTTTACATTAAGTGGGTCCTCCTACCTGTCTAACATGATGACAACTTCACTGCTGACATGGCGGCTCAGATGGGTGAGCGACCCACACTTTCCGTCAACCTGTGAAACCAAGTCTTCAGGCCAATAATGGCGGTGTGAAAGGCTCTTTCTCCTCATAGACTTGCATCCCACCCATCCATCTTCAGGAAGACTTCCTGAGATTCAGGAGAACCTTGAAAACTCATCTGCTCAGGCAAGCATTTGGATGATATCAAAGCTGACTGCTCCTATAGGAGTGAGTGAGCCACCCAGTGGACATAATGGGCCTGATTACGACCTTGGGGGAGGGGATTACTCCGTCCCAAATGTGTCAGACATCCCGCCCGCTTTATTGCAAGTTCCATTATATCCTATGGCACTTGTAACACGGCGAACGGGATATCCATTACATTTGTGATCGAGTAACACCCTCTGCCAAAGTCTTAATCAGGCCCAATGTCTCTCAGGGTGCGCTGACCCAGCTTGATCCCTTCTAAACATCCACTCAACCCCTCATAAAGCGCTTTGAAACTATCTCATGGTAACATTAGAGCTATTGAGAATTAATAAATGAAAGAAGTCTATACATCCTCCAAAGTGTGATTATGTAGTGTGACGCTGTACAATGTAAATAGCAATAATATGGGAATGTAGAGTGACATTATACATTGTGTGGCATTATAATGGGAATATGTTGGCATGATATGTACTACTCAAAGTAGTAATATGGTAACACAAAACCTGATTTGGAGGTGGGTGGTAAAAATGCATCCATTAAAAAAGATGAAAGTCTTGTCCGCTCTCCTGGGCTTTCTGCCATCCTGTTCTGAGGGAAGTGGAAGGCGTATGTGCAACTGTGATGCCAGTTAAAGTCACATTGGACAGGCTGCCCTCCCAACATCATTTTTGGTACACCCATCCTTATGTACGAAATGGCCATTTTATTCATGGTGATCTCACACCCAAATTTGTCAATCTGTCGCCAGGGAGAAATGTCCCAGCATATTTGAGATATTTTGAATACAGGTATTTATCTAGGCTCTGCATTAGAGGGTAGGAGTAGAGACAGGGGTGGTGGACTAAACAAAGTGAAGTCACAAGAAGCTTACTGGTGTAGGGGAGTCCTGGAGTCTGGAAGCTGCAACATAGGCCCATATTTATACTTTTTGACGCTAAACTGCGCTAACGCAGTTTAGCGTCAAAAAGTTTTGCGCCGGCTAACGCCATTCTGCAGCGCCATGCGGGCGCCGTATTTATTGAATGGCGTTAGCCGGCGCAAGCAGACCGGCGCTGCCTGGTGTGCGCGAGAAAAACCACGTACACCAGGCAGCGCCGGCGTAGGGGGAAAATGGCGCATGGGCGTCTTAAAATGGGGCAAGTCAGGTTACGTCGAAAAAATCGTCGTAACCCGACTTGCGCCATTTATTTTCGACGCCCATCCCCCATCAACATGACTCCTATCATTGTAAAGATAGGAGTCATGCCCCCTTGCCCAATGGCCATGCCCAGGGGACTTCTGTCCCCTGGGCATGGTCATTGGGCATAGTGGCATGTAGGGGGGCACAAATCAGGCCCCCCTATGCCAAAAAAAATTATTCAAAAAAAAAAAAAAAAACTTACCTGAATGTCCCTGGGGTGGGTCCCTCCAGCCTTGGGTGTCCTCCTGGGGTGGGCAAGGGTGGCAGGGGGGGTCCCTGGGAGCAGGGGAGGGCACTCTGGGCTCATTTTGAGCCCACTTGTCCCTTAACGCCATGCCTGACCCAGGCGTTAAAAAGCGGCGCAAATGCGCCGTTTTTAGCCACGCCCACTCCCGGGCGTCTCTTTTGCCCGGGAGTATAAATACCACGTAAAGGCCTGGGAGTCATTTTTTAGACGGGAACGCCTCCCTTGCATATCATTAACGCAAGGAAGGGGTTCACGCTAAAAAATGACGCACATTCCGGGAACTTTGGCGCTATTCGCCTCTAACGCCATAGTATAAATATGGCGTTAGTTGGCGTTAGTTTTGCGTCGAAATTGCGTAAAAAAAAACGACGCAATTTCGGCGCAAACGGAGTATAAATATGCCCCTTAGTCCTTCTTGGGCTTTGACTACAGACAGCTTTTGAGGGCTATTGTTTTCAACACATTCAATACACTCACAATGGCCTCGGCGTCAGCCCCTTGTTCAAGATTGGATGGCTTTCTTGTCTGTTTCACGTCCCTGCTCCTGATTTGATGGGTTTCCTGCCTATTCTTGCTTTTCTCCTGAACAAGACTCCCACTGAATCATTATTCGAAGCCGGGGACCCCCAGTGAGTCATTATTGGAATTGGGGGACCCTGGTGTAGGAAAGTACCATCTTGCCTGGCATGTTACCCCCATATTTCACTGTATATATGTTGTTTTAGTCTATGTGACACTGGGACCCTGCCAGGCAGGGCCCCAGTGCTCATAAGTGTGCCCTGTATGTGTTCTCTGTGTGATGACTAACTGTCTCACTGAGGCTCTGCTATCCAGAACCTCAGTGGTTATGCTATCTCTGCTTTCCAAATTGTCACTAACAGGCTAGTGACCAATTTCACTAATTCGCATTGGCATACTGGAACACCCTTATAATTCCCTAGTATATGGTACTGAGGTACCCAGGGTATTGGGGTTCCAGGAGATCCCTATGGGCTGCAGCATTTCTTTTGCCACCCATAGGGAGCTCTGACAATTCTTACACAGGCCTGCCACTGCAGCCTGAGTGAAATATCATCCACGTTATTTCACAGCCATTTACCACTGCACTTAAGTAACTTATAAGTCACCTATATGTCTAACCTTCACCTGGTGAAGGTTGGGTGCAAAGTTACTTAGTGTGTGGGCACCCTGGCACTAGCCAAGGTGCCCCCACATTGTTCAGGGCAAATTCCCCGGACTTTGTGAGTGCGGGGACACCATTTCACACGTGCACTATACATAGGTCACTACCTATGTATATCGTCACAATGGTAACTCCGAACATGGCCATGTAACATGTCTAACATGTCTAAGATCATGGAATTGTCACCCCAATGCCATTCTGGCATTGGGGAGACAATTCCATGATCCCCGGGTCTCTAGCACAGAACCCGGGTACTGCCAAACTGCCTTTCCTGGGTCTCCACTGCAGCTGCCAACCCCTCAGACAGGTTTCTGCCCTCCTGGGGTCCAGGCAGCCCTGGCCCAGGAAGGCAGAACAAAGGATTTCCTCTGAGAAAGGGGTGTGACACCCTCTCCCTTTGGAAATAGGTGTGATGGCTGGGGAGGAGTAGCCTCCCCCAGCCTCTGGAAATGCTTTGATGGGCACAGATGCTGCCCATCTCTGCATAAGCCAGTCTACACCGGTTTAGGGATCCCCCAGCCCTGCTCTGGTGCGAAACTGGACAAAGGAAAGGGGAGTGACCACTCCCCTGACCTGCACCTCCCAGGGGAGGTGCCCAGAGCTCCTCCAGTGTGCCCCAGACCTCTGCCATCTTGGAAACAGAGGTATTGCTGGCACACGGGACTGCTCTGAGTGGCCAGTGCCAGCAGGTGACGTCAGAGACTCCTTCCCGTAGGCTCTTACCTCTCTTAGTAGCCAATCCTCCCTCCTAGGTAGCCAAACCACCTTTTCTGGCTATTTGGGGTCTCTACTTTGGAGAATTCTTCAGATAACGAATGCAAGAGCTCACCAGAGTTCCTCTGCATCTCCCTCTTCACCTTCTCTCAAAGGATCGACCGCTGACTGCTCAGGATGCCTGCAAAACCGCAACAAAGTAGCAAAGACGACTACTGCAACCTTGTATCGCTTCATCCTGCCGGCTTTCTCGACTGTTTCCTGGTGGTACATGCTCTGGGGGTAGCCTGCCTCCTTTCTGCACCAGGAGCTCTGAAGAAATCTCCCGTGGGTAGACGGAATCTTCCCCCTGCAACCGCAGGCAACAAAAGACTGCATCACTGTTCCTCTGGGTCCCCTCTCAGCACGACGAGCGTGGTCCCAGCAACTCTGTCCAAGTGACTTCCACAGTCCAGTGACTCTTCAGTCCAAGTTTGGTGGAGGTAAGTCCTTGCCTCCCCACGCTAGACTGCATTGCTGGGTACCGCGTGATTTGCAGCTGCTCCGGCTCCTGTGAACTCATCCAGGATTTCCTTCGTGCACAGCCAAGCCTGGGTCCCCGACACTCTAACCTGCAGTGCACAATCTTCTGAGTTGTCCTCTGGCGTCGTGGGACTCCCTTTTGTGACTTCGGGTGGACTCCGGTTCACTCCTCTTCTAAGTGCCTGTTCTGGTACTTCTTTGGGTGCTGCCTGCTTCTGTGAGGGCTCCCTGACCTGCTGGGCGCCCCCTCTGTCTCCTCATCCAAGTGGCGACATCCTGATCCCTCCTGGGCCACAGCAGCATCCAAAAACCCTAACCGCAACCCTTGCAGCTAGCAAGGCTTGTTTGCGGTCTTTCTGCGTGGGAACACCTCTGCAAGCTTCTTCACGACGTCGGACATCCATCCTCCAAAGGGGAAGTTCCTAGTCCTCTTCGTTCTTGCAGAACACCAAGCTTCTTCCATCCGGTGGCAGCTTCCTTGCACCCTCAGCTGGCATTTCCTGGGCTCCTGCCCACTCTCGACTCTTGGACTTGGTCCCCTTGTCTTACAGGTACTCAGGTCCAGAAATCCACTGTTGTTGCATTGCTGGTGTTGGTTTTCCTTGCAGAATCCCCCTATCACGACTTCTGTGCTCTCTGGGAGTTGTAGGTGCACTTTACACCTACCTTACAGGGTCTTGGGGTGGGCTATTTTTTTAACCCTCACTGTTTTCTTACAGTCCCAGCGACCCTCTACACAGATAGATGGCCTGTATGTTTATTGCTCATCTGGTGTTTTTTTATTATATCATGTCTGATGTCCCCAATGTCATCATCAGTGATGCAATATGTGATGTCATCTGTAGACCTATTGTGAAAACATGTGAGCACTAAATATGTTCCATTATATGTCAATGTGTCCTGCCTTGAGCACTTTCACAAGCTTGTAAGAAAGCGATGTCCCTTCTCGGGGTCACGGGAGGAGCAGGGGGTGTCCCTTACCTTCGTTCTCTTTGATGATGATCTCGAAGACCCCCAGGCACTTGGATTCGTCTAAGTGGTTGGTATCTGAAAGAAAGAATGTATTCCCAGTCTAGCATTCACTGCACACACGCACATGTCACCAGATTAACAAAGAACTTGTGCTGTGTGCAAACGTGTATCTCTGCAAATTCATAGCTCCTTGCGTTATGACCAAAGTGACCAAAGTGCACCGGACAAAAGATGCACATGGGAAGGTGTGGGCGAAAAGGATGTGAACGTTGTGGAGACGTAAAGGACAAATGTGTGCAGCCACATTTGGTAAAATGCAGTTCGAAAAAGCTTTCTGAATAATTCCGTCACATTCTCACTCTAACAAATGTTTCTCAAATGCTAGTTATTTGCTTTGTTCAGACTGGAGATACTGGGCCAGCCTGTACCAGAGGCTCACGAGGCCCTGCTCCCCTCTTGTTCGTCAATCTTTCCTTTGCCTCTCCCTGGATACAGTACTTGCCTGAGCATGTCCTCATCTGTCGCCTGTCCTCGGACAGCATCTTTTAATTTCCAAAACCTATTTGTTGACACTCATTTCATTTACATTGGCTGTTGTTGGCCACTCCCCTAGCGCTCTCATTTCATTTCCATTGCCTGTCTGTATTTGTTTCTTGTGCTTCCTCATTTCATTCGCATTGCCTCTCTTTAGCCGCTTCTTGAACACTCCTTTCGTACACATTGCCGTCTTTAGCCGCTTCTTGAACACTCCTTTCATTCACATTGCCTCTCTTTAGCCACTTCTTGAACACTCCTTTCGTACACATTGCCGTCTTTAGCCGCTTCTTGAACACTCCTTTCATTCACATTGCCTCTCTTTAGCCACTTCTTGAACACTCCTTTCGTACACATTGCCGTCTTTAGCCGCTTCTTGAACACTCCTTTCATTCGCATTGCCTCTCTTTAGCCACTTCTTGAACACTCCTTTCGTACACATTGCCGTCTTTAGCCGCTTCTTGAACACTCCTTTCATTCGCATTGCCTCTCTTTAGACGCTTCTTGAACATTCCTTTCGTACACATTGCCGTCTTTAGCCGCTTCTTGAACACTCCTTTCATTCGCATTGCCTCTCTTTAGCCGCTTCTTGAACACTCATTTCATACACATTGCCTGTCTTTGGATACTCTCATTTCATGCACATTGTTTACCTGCTTACTCGTTTCTGGCAACACTGCTGGTACTCTCATTTCATAGATATTGTTTACTTGTTGGCTGAGCACACTCCTTTCATACACACTGCCTGTCTCGGAACACTGACGTTTCATGCACTTTTCCTGTTTTTGACCACACTCATTTCATACACATTGCCTGCCTTTGAACACAGTCATTTCATACACATTACCTGTTTTGGTGCACACACGTTTCATACACATTGCCTGCCTTTGAACACAGTCATTTCAAACACATTGCCTGCCTTTGAACACAGTCATTTCATACACATTGCCTGTTTTTCATTACAATCACCTCATTTATATTGCCTGTCTTTGAAAACTCTCATTTTCAATGCATTGTTTGTCCTTGGCAACTCCACAACACTCTAATTTCATACACATTGCCTGTCTTTCAACTCTTCTTGAGCACTCTCATTTCACTGACATTGCTCGTCTTTGAACACTCTCATTGCATACACACTGCCTGTTTTGAACACTCTCATTTTAAGTACATTGCTTGTCTTTGAGCACTCTAATTTTAAGTACATTGCTTGTCTTTGAACACTCTCATTCCATACGCATTGCTTGTCTTTGAACACTCTCATGTCACAGACACTGTCTGCCACTTCCCGCCTCCTTAACACTCTCGCTTCCTACACAAACATTGGAGAGTTTCTCACGTGCATTGATCACTCATTTCACAGACACTCTCTGCCACTCACCACCTACAGACTCTCACGTCCTAAGGTTGCTTTGCCTGTTGTTGGCTGTTGCTTAGACACTCCAGTTGTGAGTGGGCGAATGGAGTGATTGACTCTCCTTCCGTTTCAGCCACGCTCCTTCTTGGCCACAGTAGCGTGTCAGCTACACGTGTTTGTGCGACGTAAATTGCTTAATTGTGGTGGGGGTTTAAGAACCCTCATCTTACTTCTTTCTATTTATTAAACTGGAGCATTTTAAGTGTGCGCAAGACGTGCTTGTTATGCAGTGCACATTCACTCAGAAGCAGGGCCGGCTTTTGGGCGGTGCGAGCGGTGTGGCCACACCAGGCATTGACCTCAGGGGGGCGCTGTGTGTAGCAATATCTTCCAAAACTTCCGATTTAAAAGCACCTTTTGAAAAGTTCCTTGTGCGTCCAGCCTTCAGGAAACAATTAAAATGTCAAGATTCCTCTTGTGATTAATGTTCCTGCTAAGGCGAGAAATGGGAGTTTTGCCTAGCAGCAGCTTTGTCTCAGCATGAAGTAGCATAGAAGGTTAATATGCCTGCTGCACAAAACAGAACTATGGGACATATTTAAGAAAAGTGTCACTCCACACAGTGCATTGCCACTTTTCTTGCACCCCTTAGCGCCCCCCTAACGCCACCATGTGTGCGTCATATTTAAAATACGGCGCACCATGGCAGTAGTTAGGGGACTAGCGTCAGAATTTTTTAACGCTGTTCCGGCGCTTTGCAGGACTAGCATCAAAAATTTGGACGGTAATCCTGCAACGCACCCAGATGTCCGTTGTAACCAATGGAAGCCTCCTTTTAATGCCAGGCGTTAAAAGTGATGGAAAAAAAATGACACAAAGAAATCTGACAGCTTTCTTTGCATCATTTTTTTGGCACCCCTAATGGGGGATGCCCCATTTGCATACATTATGCCTGGCGCAGGTATAATGTAGCGTAAAGGGGTACAAAGTGGCGCAATGCGTGCATTGCACCACTTTGTAAATATGGCACAGCGTTTTTGGCCTTCTAATGCCACATTAGCGTAAATAAGTGACACTAATGTGGAGTTGGAATGGCACAAGAGGCTCTTAAATATGCCACTATGGGGCATATTTGAAAAAAGTGGCACTGCAAAAAAATGTTGATGCTAATCCTGCAAAGTGCCCAGAGGCCCATTGCAATCAACAGAAGCCTCCTTTTAACGCCTGCTCTGAGCAGGCATTAAAAGTGCCGGAAAAAAATGACTCAAAGAATTCTGTCAGATTTCTTTGCACCATTTTTTTGGCCCCCCTAATTGGGGGAATGCCACCTTTGCATACATTATGCCTGGCGCAGGTATAATGTCGCTCAAAGGGTTACAAAGTGGCACAATGCATGCATTGTGCCACTTTGCAAATATGGCACAGCGTTGTTGACCTTCTAACGCCACATTAGCCTAAAAAAATGACACTAATGTGGTGTTAGAATGGTGCTACGGGCTCTTAAATATGCCACTATATTTTATGTGGATAGTTGAGTGGATTAGTAAAGCCAGCCTTTCCAAGTGCTTTAAAACACATTAATGTATGTGAAAGGTGAGCTATTGAGAGATGAGGGGCACATTTACTGGGTGATAGTGAGTGAAACCGAGGAGGAGGTCACTGGGTCAGGGGGCCAAAATAAACTCTCGCACAGGGTTGCGAATGAAGTGCATAGAGTCCGTCTTTGAACAGCACAGACACAAACCGCCTTCTCTGCACAGCGCACTGGTGCCTCTTAAAGCAAGGTCTACAATTCACAAAGCCCCAAATCAAATCAAGATCTAAGTAAAAATACTTACGTTTTTTCACCAGTTCACAGACGTTCTATGAAAGAAAACATGTTACACGTAATTAATAAAATTGGTCATCGTAACAAGAGGAAATCCTAAGGTTATATTTCAGGAGATACCATGCTGAGATACACATCTGTGTAACTGTCCCTTCTGAGGTTCACGTAAACCAGCAATTATTTTATAACCCTTCTCAAAGCTTTACCTGTGCACACCTCTGTATAACACTGTTACTGGGACTGTCACCTGTACCTGCGCACACCTCTGTATAACACTGTTACTGGGACTGTCACCTGTACCCACACAGCTCTATATAACACTGTTACTGGGACTGTGACCTGTACCCACACAGCTCTATATAACACTGTTACTGGGACTGTCACCTGCACCCCCACAGCTCTATATAACACTGTTACTGGGGCTGTCACCTGCACCCACACACCTCTGTATAACACTGTTATTGAGGCTGCCACCTGTACCTGCGCACAGCTCTGTATAACACTGCTAATTAGGCTGTCACCTGTACCTGCGCACAGCTCTTTATAACACTGTTACTGGGACTGTCACCTGTACCCACACAGCTCTATATAACACTGTTACCGGGACTGTCACCTATACCCACACAGCTCTATATCACACTGTTACTGGGGCTCTCACCTGTACCTGCGCACAGCTCTGTATAACACTGTTACTGGGACTGTCACCTGTACCCACACACCTGTATGTAACACTGTTACTGGTACTGTCACCTGTACCCACACAGCTCTGTATAACAATGTTACTGGGGCTGTCACCTGTACCTCCACACACCTCTGTATAACACTGTTACTGGGGCTGTCACCTATACGTGCGCACACCTCTGTATAACACTGTTAATTAGGCTGTCACCTGTACCTGCGCACAGCTCTATATAACACTGTTACTGGGGGTCTCACCTGTACCCACACAGCTCTATATAACACTGTTACTGGGGCTGTCATCTGTACCCACACACCTCTGTATAACCCTGTTACAGGGCTGCCAACTGTACCTGCGCACAGCTCTTTATAACACTGTTACTGGAACTGTCACCTGTACCCACACAGCTCTATGTAACACTGTTACTGGGACTTTCACCTGTACCCACACAGCTCTATGTAACACTGTTACTGGGACTGTCACCTGCACCCACACAGCTCTATGTAACACTGTTGCTGGGAATGTCACCTGTACCCACACAGCTCTGTATAACACTGTTACTGGGACTGTCACCTGTGCCCACACAGATCTATATAACACAGTTAGTGGGACTGTCACCTGTACCCACACAGCTGTATAACACAGCTACTGGGACTGTCACCTGTACCCACACAGCTCTGTATACCAATGTTACTGGGGCTGTCACCTGTACCAGCACACAGCTCTATATAACAAAGCTACTGGGACTGTCACCTGTACCTGCGCACAGCTCTATATAACACAGTTATTGGGACTATCACCTGTACCCACGCCGCTCTATATAACACTGTTACTGGGGCTGTCACCTGTACCTGCACACAGCTCTATATAACATTGTTACTGTGACTGCCACCTGTATCTGAACACAGCTCTATATAACACTGTTACTGGGGCTCTCACCTGTACCTGTGCGCAGCTCTATATAACATTGTTACTGTGACTGTCACCTGTACCTGAACACAGCTCTATATAACACTGTTACTGGGACTGTCACCTGTACCCACACAGCTCTATATAACACTGTTACTGGGGCTGTCACCTGTACCTGCGCACAACTCTGAATAACACAGCTAATTAGGCTGTCACCTGTACCTGCGCACAGCTCTTTATAACACCATTACTGGGACTGTCACCTGTAACCACACAGCTCTAAATAAGACTGTTACTGGGACTGTCACCTTTACCCACACAGCTCTATATAACACTGTTACTGGGGCTCTCACCTGTACCTGCGCACAGCTCTGTATAGCACTATTACTGGGACTGTCACCTGTACCCACACATCTCTATATAACACTGATACTGAGACTGTCACCTGTACCTGTGCACACCTCTGTAGAACACTGTTACTGGGGCTGTCAGCTGTGCCTGCGCACAACTCTGAATAACACTGCTAATTAGGCTGTCAACTGTACCTGCGCACAGCTCTTTATAACACAGTTACTGGGACTGTCACCTGTACCCACACAGTTCTATATAACACTGTTACTGGGGCTGTAACCTGTACACACACATCTCTATATAACACTGTTACTGGGGCTGCCACCTGTACCTGCGCACATCTCTGTATAACACTGCTAAATAGGCTGTCACCTGTACCTGCGCACAGCTCTTTATAACACTGTTACTGGGACTATCAACTGCACCCACACAGCTCTATATAACACTGCTACTGGGGCTCTCACCTGTACCTGCGCACAGCTCTGTATAACAGTTACTGGGACTGTCACCTGTACCCACACATCTCTCTGTGACACTGTTACTGGGACTGTCACCTGTACTCACACAGCTCTATATACCACTGTTACTGGGGCTCTCACCTGTACCTGTGCACAGCTCTGTATAACACTGTTACTGGGACTGTCACCTGTACAAACACAGCTCTGTACATCACTGTTACTGGGACTGTCACCTGTACCCACACAGCTCTGTATAACAATGTTACTGGCTTGTCACCTGCACCTGCACACAGTTCTATATAACATAGCTACTGGGACTGAAAACCTGTACCTGCACACAGCTCTATGTAACACAGCTACTGGGGCTGTCAACTGCACCTGCACACACCCCTGTATAACACTGTTACTGGGGCTGTCACCTTTACCCACACAGCTCTATTTAACACTGTTACTGGGGCTGTAACCTGTACCTGCACACACCTCTTTATAACACTGTTACTTGGGCTGTCACCTGTACCTGCACACAGCTCTATATAACACTGTTACTGGGGCTGTAACCTGTACCCGCGCACAACTCTGAATAACACTGTTACTGGGGCTGTCACCTGTACCCACACATCTCTATATAACACTGTTACTGGGACTGTCACCTGTACCTGCGCACACCTCTATATAACACTGTTACTGGGGCTGTCGCCTGTACCTGCGCACAACTCTGAATAACACTGCTAATTAGGCTGTCACCTGTACCTGCACACAGCTCTTTATAACACTGTTACTGGGACTGTCACCTGTACCCACACAACTCTTTATAACACTGTTACTGGGACTGTCACCTGTACCCACACAGCTCTATATAACACTGTTACTGGGGCTCTCACCTGTACCTGTGCACAGCTGTGTATAACACTGTTACTGGGACTGTCACCTGTACAAACACAGCTCTGTATATCACTGTTACTGGGACTGTCACCTGTACCCACTCAGCTCTGTATAACAATGTTACTGGCTTGTCACCTGCACATGCACACAGCTCTATATAACATAGCTACTGGAACTGAAAACCTGTACCTGCACACAGCTCTATGTAACACAGATACTGGGGCTGTCAACTGTACCTGCACACACCCCTATATAACACTGTTACTGGGGCTGTCACCTTTACCCACACAGCTCTATTTAACACTGTTACTGGGGCTGTAACCTGTACCTGCGCACACCTCTTTATAACACTGTTACTTGGGCTGTCACCTGTACCTGCACACAGCTCTATATAACACTGTTACTGGGGCTGTCACCTGTACCCGCGCACAACTCTGAATAACACTGTTACTGGGGCTGTCACCTGTACCCACACATCTCTATATAACACTGTTACTGGGACTGTCACCTGTACCTGCGCACACCTCTGTATAACACTGTTACTGGGGCTGTCGCCTGTACCTGCGCACAACTCTGAATAACACTGCTAATTAGGCTGTCACCTGTACCTGCACACAGCACTTTATAACACTGTTACTGGGACTGTCACCTGTACCCACACACCTCTGTAGAACACTGTTACTGGGACTGTCACCTGTACCCACACATCTCTATATAACACTGTTACTGGGGCTCTCACCTGTACCTGCGCACAGCTCTGTAGAACACTGTTACTGGGGCTGTCACCTGTGCCCGTGCACAACTCTGAATAACACTGCTAATTAGGCTGTCACCTGTACCTGCACACAACTCTTTATAACACTGTTACTGGGACTGTCACCTGTACCCACACAGCTCTATATAACACTGTTACTGGGGCTGTAACCTGTACCCTCACATCTCTATATCACACTGTTACTGGGGCTGCACCTGTGCCTGCGCACAGCTCTGTAAAACACTGCTAAATAGGCTGTCACCTGTACCTACGCACAGCTCTTTATAACACTGTTACTGGGACTGTCACCTGTATCCACAAAGCTCCATATAACACTGCTACTGGGTCTCTCACCTGTACCTGCACACAGCTCGGTATAACACTGTTACTGGGACTGTCACCTGTACCCACACATCTCTATATAACACTGTTACTGGGACTGTCACCTGTACCCACACAGCTCTATATAACACTGTTACTGGGGCTCTCACCTGTACCTGCGCACAGCTCTGTATAACACTATTACTGGGACTGTCACCTGTACCCACACAGCTCTATATAACACAGTTACTGGGACTGTCACCTGTACCCACACAGCTCTATATCACAATGTTACTGGGGCTGTCATCTGTACCTGCACCCACCCCTGTAGAACACTGTTACTGGGACTGTCACCTGTACCTACACAGCTCTTCATAACACTGTTACTGGGACTGTCACCTGTGCCCACACAGCTCTATATAACACTGTTGCTGGGGCTGTAACCTGTACCTTCGCACACCTCTGTATAGCACTGTTACTGGGGCTGTCACCTGTACCTGCACACAGCTCTATATAACACTGTTACTGGGGCTGTAACCTTTACCCACACATCTCTATATAACACTGATACTGAGACTGTCACCTGTACCTGTGCACACCTCTGTAGAACACTGTTACTGGGGCTGTCAGCTGTGCCTGCGCACAACTCTGAATAACACTGCTAATTAGGCTGTCAACTGTACCTGCACACAGCTCGGTATAACACTGTTACTGGGACTGTCACCTGTACCCACACATCTCTATATAACACTGTTACTGGGACTGTCACCTGTACCCACACAGCTCTATATAACACTGTTACTGGGGCTCTCACCTGTACCTGCGCACAGCTCTGTATAACACTATTACTGGGACTGTCACCTGTACCCACACAGCTCTATATAACACAGTTACTGGGACTGTCACCTGTACCCACACAGCTCTGTATCACAATGTTACTGGGGCTGTCATCTGTACCTGCACCCACCCCTGTAGAACACTGTTACTGGGACTGTCACCTGTACCCACACAGCTCTTCATAACACTGTTACTGGGACTGTCACCTGTGCCCACACAGCTCTATATAACACTGTTGCTGGGGCTGTAACCTGTACCTTCGCACACCTCTGTATAGCACTGTTACTGGGGCTGTCACCTGTACCTGCACACAGCTCTATATAACACTGTTACTGGGGCTGTAACCTTTACCCACACAGCTCTATATAACACTGTTACTGGGGCTGTCAAGTGTACCTGTGCACACCCCTGTATGACACTGTTACTGGGCTGTCACCTGTATCTACACATCTCTATATAACACTGTTACTGGGGCCCTCACCTGCACCCACACATCTCTATATAACACTGTTACTGGGACTGTAACCTGTACCCGCGCACAGCTCTGTATAACACTGTTACTGGGGCTGTAACCTGTACCCACACAGCTCTATATAACACTATTACTGGGGCTCTCACCTCTACTCACACATCTCTACATAGCACTGTTACTGGGACTGGAACCTGTACCCGTGCACAACTCTGAATAACACTGTTACTGGGGCTGTCACCTGTACGCACACATCTCTATATAACACTGTTACTGGGACTGTCACCTGTACCTGCGCACACCTCTGTATAACACTGTTACTGGGGCTGTCGGCTGTACCTGCGCACAACTCTGAATAGCACTGCTAATTAGGCTGTCACCTGTACCTGCGCACAGCTCTTTATAACACTGTTACTGGGACTGTCCCCTGTACCCACACAGCTCTATATAAGACTGTTACTGGGGCTCTCACCTGTACCTGCGCACAGCTCTGTATAACACTATTACTGGGACTATCACCTTTACCCACACATCTCTATAAAACACTGTTACTGGGACAGTCACCTGTACCTGTGCACACCTCTGTAGAACACTGTTACTCGGGCTGTCACCTATGCCTGCGCACAACTCTGAATAACACTGCTAATTAGGCTGTCACCTGCACACAGCTCTTTATAACACTGTTACTGGGACTGTCACCTGTACCCACACAGCTCTATATAACACTTTTACTGGGGCTGTAACCTGTACCCATACATCTCTATATAACACTGTTACTGGGGCTGCCACCTGTACCTGCGCACACCTCTGTATAACACTGTTACTGGGGCTGTCGGCTGTACCTGCGCACAACTCTGAATAGCACTGCTAATTAGGCTGTCACCTGTACCTGCGCACAGCTCTTTATAACACTGTTACTGGGACTGTCCCCTGTACCCACACAGCTCTATATAAGACTGTTACTGGGGCTCTCACCTGTACCTGCGCACAGCTCTGTATAACACAGCTACTGGGACTATCACCTGTACCCACACATCTCTATAAAACACTGTTACTGGGACAGTCACCTGTACCTGTGCACACCTCTGTAGAACACTGTTACTCGGGCTGTCACCTATGCCTGCGCACAACTCTGAATAACATTGCTAATTAGGCTGTCACCTGCGCACAGCTCTTTATAACACTGTTACTGGGACTGTCACCTGTACCCACACAGCTCTATATAACACTTTTACTGGGGCTGTAACCTGTACCCACACATCTCTATATAACACTGTTACTGGGGCTGCCACCTGTACCTGCGCACAGCTCTGTATAACACTGCTAAATAGGCTGTCACCTGTACCTGCGCACAGCTCTTTATAACACTGTTACTGGGACTGTCACCTGTACCCACACAGCTCTATATTACACTGCTATTGGGTCTCTCACCTGTACCTGCGCACAGCTCTGTATAACACTGTTACTGGGAATGTCACCTGTACCCACACATCTCTATATAACACTGTTACTGGGGCTGTCATCTGTACCCACACACCTCTGTATAACCCTGTTACAGGGCTGCCAACTGTACCTGCGCACAGCTCTCTATAACACTGCTAATTAGGCTGTCACCTGTACCTGCGCACAGCTCTTTATAACACTTTTACTGGAACTGTCACCTGTACCCATACAGCTCTATGTAACACTGTTACTGGGACTTTCACCTGTACCCACACAGCTCTATGTAACACTGTTACTGGGACTGTCACCTGTACCCACACAGCTCTGTATCACAATGTTACTGGGGCTGTCACCTGTACCTGAACACAGCTCTATATAACACAGCTACTGGGACTGTCACCTGTACCTGCGCACAGCTCTATGTAACACAGTTACTGGGGCTGTCATCTGTACCTGCACCCACCCCTGTAGAACACTGTTACTGGGACTGTCACCTGTACCCACACAGCTCTTCATAACACTGTTACTGGGACTGTCACCTGTGCCCACACAGCTCTATATAACACTGTTGCTGGGGCTGTAACCTGTACCTTCGCACACCTCTGTATAGCACTGTTACTGGGGCTGTCACCTGTACCTGCACACAGCTCTATATAACACTGTTACTGGGGCTGTAACCCTTACCCACACAGCTCTATATAACACTGTTACTGGGGCTGTCAAGTGTACCTGTGCACACCCCTGTATGACACTGTTACTGGGCTGTCACCTGTATCTACACATCTCTATGTACCACTGTTACTGGGGCTCTCACCTGTACCCACACATCTCTATATAACACTGTTACTGGGACTGTAACCTGTACCCGCGCACAGCTCTGTATAACACTGTTACTGGGGCTGTAACCTGTACCCACACAGCTCTATATAACACTATTACTGGGGCTCTCACCTCTACTCACACATCTCTACATAGCACTGTTACTGGGACTGGAACCTGTACCCGTGCACAACTCTGAATAACACTGTTACTGGGGCTGTCACCTGTACGCACACATCTCTATATAACACTGTTACTGGGACTGTCACCTGTACCTGCGCACACCTCTGTATAACACTGTTACTGGGGCTGTCGGCTGTACCTGCGCACAACTCTGAATAGCACTGCTAATTAGGCTGTCACCTGTACCTGCGCACAGCTCTTTATAACACTGTTACTGGGACTGTCCCCTGTACCCACACAGCTCTATATAACACTATTACTTGGGCTCTCACCTCTACTCACACATCTCTACATAGCACTGTTACTGGGACTGGAACCTGTACCCGTGCACAACTCTGAATAACACTGTTACTGGGGCTGTCACCTGTACGCACACATCTCTATATAACACTGTTACTGGGACTGTCACCTGTACCTGCGCACACCTCTGTATAACACTGTTACTGGGGCTGTCGGCTGTACCTGCGCACAACTCTGAATAGCACTGCTAATTAGGCTGTCACCTGTACCTGCGCACAGCTCTATATAACACTGTTACTGGGACTGTAACCTGTACCCGCGCACAGCTCTGTATAACACTGTTACTGGGGCTGTAACCTGTACCCACACAGCTCTATATAACACTATTACTGGGGCTCTCACCTCTACTCACACATCTCTACATAGCACTGTTACTGGGACTGGAACCTGTACCCGTGCACAACTCTGAATAACACTGTTACTGGGGCTGTCACCTGTACGCACACATCTCTATATAACACTGTTACTGGGACTGTCACCTGTACCTGCGCACACCTCTGTATAACACTGTTACTGGGGCTGTCGGCTGTACCTGCGCACAACTCTGAATAGCACTGCTAATTAGGCTGTCACCTGTACCTGCGCACAGCTCTTTATAACACTGTTACTGGGACTGTCCCCTGTACCCACACAGCTCTATATAAGACTGTTACTGGGGCTCTCACCTGTACCTGCGCACAGCTCTGTATAACACTATTACTGGGACTATCACCTTTACCCACACATCTCTATAAAACACTGTTACTGGGACAGTCACCTGTACCTGTGCACACCTCTGTAGAACACTGTTACTCGGGCTGTCACCTATGCCTGCGCACAACTCTGAATAACACTGCTAATTAGGCTGTCACCTGCACACAGCTCTTTATAACACTGTTACTGGGACTGTCACCTGTACCCACACAGCTCTATATAACACTTTTACTGGGGCTGTAACCTGTACCCATACATCTCTATATAACACTGTTACTGGGGCTGCCACCTGTACCTGCGCACACCTCTGTATAACACTGTTACTGGGGCTGTCGGCTGTACCTGCGCACAACTCTGAATAGCACTGCTAATTAGGCTGTCACCTGTACCTGCGCACAGCTCTTTATAACACTGTTACTGGGACTGTCCCCTGTACCCACACAGCTCTATATAAGACTGTTACTGGGGCTCTCACCTGTACCTGCGCACAGCTCTGTATAACACAGCTACTGGGACTATCACCTGTACCCACACATCTCTATAAAACACTGTTACTGGGACAGTCACCTGTACCTGTGCACACCTCTGTAGAACACTGTTACTCGGGCTGTCACCTATGCCTGCGCACAACTCTGAATAACATTGCTAATTAGGCTGTCACCTGCGCACAGCTCTTTATAACACTGTTACTGGGACTGTCACCTGTACCCACACAGCTCTATATAACACTTTTACTGGGGCTGTAACCTGTACCCACACATCTCTATATAACACTGTTACTGGGGCTGCCACCTGTACCTGCGCACAGCTCTGTATAACACTGCTAAATAGGCTGTCACCTGTACCTGCGCACAGCTCTTTATAACACTGTTACTGGGACTGTCACCTGTACCCACACAGCTCTATATTACACTGCTATTGGGTCTCTCACCTGTACCTGCGCACAGCTCTGTATAACACTGTTACTGGGAATGTCACCTGTACCCACACATCTCTATATAACACTGTTACTGGGGCTGTCATCTGTACCCACACACCTCTGTATAACCCTGTTACAGGGCTGCCAACTGTACCTGCGCACAGCTCTCTATAACACTGCTAATTAGGCTGTCACCTGTACCTGCGCACAGCTCTTTATAACACTTTTACTGGAACTGTCACCTGTACCCACACAGCTCTATGTAACACTGTTACTGGGACTTTCACCTGTACCCACACAGCTCTATGTAACACTGTTACTGGGACTGTCACCTGTACCCACACAGCTCTGTATCACAATGTTACTGGGGCTGTCACCTGTACCTGAACACAGCTCTATATAACACAGCTACTGGGACTGTCACCTGTACCTGCGCACAGCTCTATGTAACACTGTTACTGGGACTGTCACCTGTACCTGCGCACACCTCTGTATAACACTGTTACTGGGGCTGTCGGCTGTACCTGCGCACAACTCTGAATAGCACTGCTAATTAGGCTGTCACCTTTACCTGCGCACAGCTCTTTATAACACTGTTACTGGGACTGTCCCCTGTACCCACACAGCTCTATATAACACTATTACTGGGGCTCTCACCTCTACTCACACATCTCTACATAGCACTGTTACTGGGACTGGAACCTGTACCCGTGCACAACTCTGAATAACACTGTTACTGGGGCTGTCACCTGTACGCACACATCTCTATATAACACTGTTACTGGGACTGTCACCTGTACCTGCGCACACCTCTGTATAACACTGTTACTGGGGCTGTCGGCTGTACCTGCGCACAACTCTGAATAGCACTGCTAATTAGGCTGTCACCTGTACCTGCGCACAGCTCTATATAACACTGTTACTGGGACTGTAACCTGTACCCGCGCACAGCTCTGTATAACACTGTTACTGGGGCTGTAACCTGTACCCACACAGCTCTATATAACACTATTACTGGGGCTCTCACCTCTACTCACACATCTCTACATAGCACTGTTACTGGGACTGGAACCTGTACCCGTGCACAACTCTGAATAACACTGTTACTGGGGCTGTCACCTGTACGCACACATCTCTATATAACACTGTTACTGGGACTGTCACCTGTACCTGCGCACACCTCTGTATAACACTGTTACTGGGGCTGTCGGCTGTACCTGCGCACAACTCTGAATAGCACTGCTAATTAGGCTGTCACCTGTACCTGCGCACAGCTCTTTATAGCACTGTTACTGGGACTGTCCCCTGTACCCACACAGCTCTATATAAGACTGTTACTGGGGCTCTCACCTGTACCTGCGCACAGCTCTGTATAACACTATTACTGGGACTATCACCTTTACCCACACATCTCTATAAAACACTGTTACTGGGACAGTCACCTGTACCTGTGCACACCTCTGTAGAACACTGTTACTCGGGCTGTCACCTATGCCTGCGCACAACTCTGAATAACACTGCTAATTAGGCTGTCACCTGCACACAGCTCTTTATAACACTGTTACTGGGACTGTCACCTGTACCCACACAGCTCTATATAACACTTTTACTGGGGCTGTAACCTGTACCCATACATCTCTATATAACACTGTTACTGGGGCTGCCACCTGTACCTGCGCACACCTCTGTATAACACTGTTACTGGGGCTGTCGGCTGTACCTGCGCACAACTCTGAATAGCACTGCTAATTAGGCTGTCACCTGTACCTGCGCACAGCTCTTTATAACACTGTTACTGGGACTGTCCCCTGTACCCACACAGCTCTATATAAGACTGTTACTGGGGCTCTCACCTGTACCTGCGCACAGCTCTGTATAACACAGCTACTGGGACTATCACCTGTACCCACACATCTCTATAAAACACTGTTACTGGGACAGTCACCTGTACCTGTGCACACCTCTGTAGAACACTGTTACTCGGGCTGTCACCTATGCCTGCGCACAACTCTGAATAACATTGCTAATTAGGCTGTCACCTGCGCACAGCTCTTTATAACACTGTTACTGGGACTGTCACCTGTACCCACACAGCTCTATATAACACTTTTACTGGGGCTGTAACCTGTACCCACACATCTCTATATAACACTGTTACTGGGGCTGCCACCTGTACCTGCGCACAGCTCTGTATAACACTGCTAAATAGGCTGTCACCTGTACCTGCGCACAGCTCTTTATAACACTGTTACTGGGACTGTCACCTGTACCCACACAGCTCTATATTACACTGCTATTGGGTCTCTCACCTGTACCTGCGCACAGCTCTGTATAACACTGTTACTGGGAATGTCACCTGTACCCACACATCTCTATATAACACTGTTACTGGGGCTGTCATCTGTACCCACACACCTCTGTATAACCCTGTTACAGGGCTGCCAACTGTACCTGCGCACAGCTCTCTATAACACTGCTAATTAGGCTGTCACCTGTACCTGCGCACAGCTCTTTATAACACTTTTACTGGAACTGTCACCTGTACCCACACAGCTCTATGTAACACTGTTACTGGGACTTTCACCTGTACCCACACAGCTCTATGTAACACTGTTACTGGGACTGTCACCTGTACCCACACAGCTCTGTATCACAATGTTACTGGGGCTGTCACCTGTACCTGAACACAGCTCTATATAACACAGCTACTGGGACTGTCACCTGTACCTGCGCACAGCTCTATGTAACACAGTTACTGGGGCTGTCATCTGTACCTGCACCCACCCCTGTAGAACACTGTTACTGGGACTGTCACCTGTACCCACACAGCTCTTCATAACACTGTTACTGGGACTGTCACCTGTGCCCACACAGCTCTATATAACACTGTTGCTGGGGCTGTAACCTGTACCTTCGCACACCTCTGTATAGCACTGTTACTGGGGCTGTCACCTGTACCTGCACACAGCTCTATATAACACTGTTACTGGGGCTGTAACCCTTACCCACACAGCTCTATATAACACTGTTACTGGGGCTGTCAAGTGTACCTGTGCACACCCCTGTATGACACTGTTACTGGGCTGTCACCTGTATCTACACATCTCTATGTACCACTGTTACTGGGGCTCTCACCTGTACCCACACATCTCTATATAACACTGTTACTGGGACTGTAACCTGTACCCGCGCACAGCTCTGTATAACACTGTTACTGGGGCTGTAACCTGTACCCACACAGCTCTATATAACACTATTACTGGGGCTCTCACCTCTACTCACACATCTCTACATAGCACTGTTACTGGGACTGGAACCTGTACCCGTGCACAACTCTGAATAACACTGTTACTGGGGCTGTCACCTGTACGCACACATCTCTATATAACACTGTTACTGGGACTGTCACCTGTACCTGCGCACACCTCTGTATAACACTGTTACTGGGGCTGTCGGCTGTACCTGCGCACAACTCTGAATAGCACTGCTAATTAGGCTGTCACCTGTACCTGCGCACAGCTCTTTATAACACTGTTACTGGGACTGTCCCCTGTACCCACACAGCTCTATATAAGACTGTTACTGGGGCTCTCACCTGTACCTGCGCACAGCTCTGTATAACACTATTACTGGGACTATCACCTTTACCCACACATCTCTATAAAACACTGTTACTGGGACAGTCACCTGTACCTGTGCACACCTCTGTAGAACACTGTTACTCGGGCTGTCACCTATGCCTGCGCACAACTCTGAATAACACTGCTAATTAGGCTGTCACCTGCACACAGCTCTTTATAACACTGTTACTGGGACTGTCACCTGTACCCACACAGCTCTATATAACACTTTTACTGGGGCTGTAACCTGTACCCATACATCTCTATATAACACTGTTACTGGGGCTGCCACCTGTACCTGCGCACAGCTCTGTATAACACTGCTAAATAGGCTGTCATCTGTACCTGCGCACAGCTCTTTATAACACTGTTACTGGGACTGTCACCTGTACCCACACAGCTCTATATAACACTGCTATTGGGTCTCTCACCTGTACCTGCGCACAGCTCTGTATAACACTGTTACTGGGAATGTCACCTGTACCCACACATCTCTATATAACACTGTTACTGGGACTGTCACCTGTACCCACACAGCTCTATATAACACTGTTAATGGGGCTCTCACCTGTACATGCGCACAGCTCTGTATAACACTGTTACTGGGACTGTCACCTGTACCCACACAGCTCTATAAAACACTGTTCCTGGGACAGTCACCTGTACCTGTGCACACCTCTGTAGAACACTGTTACTCGGGCTGTCACCTATGCCTGCGCACAACTCTGAATAACACTGCTAATTAGGCTGTCACCTGTACCTGCACACAGCACTTTATAACACTGTTACTGGGACTGTCACCTGTACCTACACACCTCTGTAGAACACTGTTACTGGGACTGTCACCTGTACCCACACATCTCTATATAACACTGTTACTGGGGCTCTCACCTGTACCTGCGCACAGCTCTGTAGAACACTGTTACTGGGGCTGTCACCTGTGCCCGTGCACAACTCTGAATAACACTGCTAATTAGGCTGTCACCTGTACCTGCGCACAACTCTTTATAACACTGTTACTGGGACTGTCACCTGTACCCACACAGCTCTATATAACACTGTTACTGGGGCTGTAACCTGTACCCTCACATCTCTATATCACACTGTTACTGGGGCTGCACCTGTACCTGCGCACAGCTCTGTAAAACACTGCTAAATAGGCTGTCACCTGTACCTACACACAGCTCTTTATAACACTGTTACTGGGACTGTCACCTGTATCCACAAAGCTCCATATAACACTGCTACTGGGTCTCTCACCTGTACCTGCACACAGCTCGGTATAACACTGTTACTGGGACTGTCACCTGTACCCACACATCTCTATATAACACTGTTACTGGGACTGTCACCTGTACCCACACAGCTCTATATAACACTGTTACTGGGGCTCTCACCTGTACCTGCGCACAGCTCTGTATAACACTATTACTGGGACTGTCACCTGTACCCACACAGCTCTATATAACACAGTTACTGGGACTGTCACCTGTACCCACACAGCTCTGTATCACAATGTTACTGGGGCTGTCATCTGTACCTGCACCCACCCCTGTAGAACACTGTTACTGGGACTGTCACCTGTACCCACACAGCTCTTCATAACACTGTTACTGGGACTGTCACCTGTGCCCACACAGCTCTATATAACAGTGTTGCTGGGGCTGTAACCTGTACCTTCGCACACCTCTGTATAGCACTGTTACTGGGGCTGTCACCTGTACCTGCACACAGCTCTATATAACACTGTTACTGGGGCTGTAACCTTTACCCACACAGCTCTATATAACACTGTTACTGGGGCTGTCAAGTGTACCTGTGCACACCCCTGTATGACACTGTTACTGGGCTGTCACCTGTATCTACACATCTCTATATAACACTGTTACTGGGGCCCTCACCTGCACCCACACATCTCTATATAACACTGTTACTGGGACTGTAACCTGTACCCGCGCACAGCTCTGTATAACACTGTTACTGGGGCTGTAACCTGTACCCACACAGCTCTATATAACACTATTACTGGGGCTCTCACCTCTACTCACACATCTCTACATAGCACTGTTACTGGGACTGGAACCTGTACCCGTGCACAACTCTGAATAACACTGTTACTGGGGCTGTCACCTGTACGCACACATCTCTATATAACACTGTTACTGGGACTGTCACCTGTACCTGCGCACACCTCTGTATAACACTGTTACTGGGGCTGTCGGCTGTACCTGCGCACAACTCTGAATAGCACTGCTAATTAGGCTGTCACCTGTACCTGCGCACAGCTCTTTATAACACTGTTACTGGGACTGTCCCCTGTACCCACACAGCTCTATATAAGACTGTTACTGGGGCTCTCACCTGTACCTGCGCACAGCTCTGTATAACACAGCTACTGGGACTATCACCTGTACCCACACATCTCTATAAAACACTGTTACTGGGACAGTCACCTGTACCTGTGCACACCTCTGTAGAACACTGTTACTCGGGCTGTCACCTATGCCTGCGCACAACTCTGAATAACATTGCTAATTAGGCTGTCACCTGCGCACAGCTCTTTATAACACTGTTACTGGGACTGTCACCTGTACCCACACAGCTCTATATAACACTTTTACTGGGGCTGTAACCTGTACCCACACATCTCTATATAACACTGTTACTGGGGCTGCCACCTGTACCTGCGCACAGCTCTGTATAACACTGCTAAATAGGCTGTCACCTGTACCTGCGCACAGCTCTTTATAACACTGTTACTGGGACTGTCACCTGTACCCACACAGCTCTATATTACACTGCTATTGGGTCTCTCACCTGTACCTGCGCACAGCTCTGTATAACACTGTTACTGGGAATGTCACCTGTACCCACACATCTCTATATAACACTGTTACTGGGGCTGTCATCTGTACCCACACACCTCTGTATAACCCTGTTACAGGGCTGCCAACTGTACCTGCGCACAGCTCTCTATAACACTGCTAATTAGGCTGTCACCTGTACCTGCGCACAGCTCTTTATAACACTTTTACTGGAACTGTCACCTGTACCCACACAGCTCTATGTAACACTGTTACTGGGACTTTCACCTGCACCCACACAGCTCTATGTAACACTGTTACTGGGACTGTCACCTGTACCCACACAGCTCTGTATCACAATGTTACTGGGGCTGTCACCTGTACCTGAACACAGCTCTATATAACACAGCTACTGGGACTGTCACCTGTACCTGCGCACAGCTCTATGTAACACAGTTACTGGGGCTGTCATCTGTACCTGCACCCACCCCTGTAGAACACTGTTACTGGGACTGTCACCTGTACCCACACAGCTCTTCATAACACTGTTACTGGGACTGTCACCTGTGCCCACACAGCTCTATATAACACTGTTGCTGGGGCTGTAACCTGTACCTTCGCACACCTCTGTATAGCACTGTTACTGGGGCTGTCACCTGTACCTGCACACAGCTCTATATAACACTGTTACTGGGGCTGTAACCCTTACCCACACAGCTCTATATAACACTGTTACTGGGGCTGTCAAGTGTACCTGTGCACACCCCTGTATGACACTGTTACTGGGCTGTCACCTGTATCTACACATCTCTATGTACCACTGTTACTGGGGCTCTCACCTGTACCCACACATCTCTATATAACACTGTTACTGGGACTGTAACCTGTACCCGCGCACAGCTCTGTATAACACTGTTACTGGGGCTGTAACCTGTACCCACACAGCTCTATATAACACTATTACTGGGGCTCTCACCTCTACTCACACATCTCTACATAGCACTGTTACTGGGACTGGAACCTGTACCTGTGCACAACTCTGAATAACACTGTTACTGGGGCTGTCACCTGTACGCACACATCTCTATATAACACTGTTACTGGGACTGTCACCTGTACCTGCGCACACCTCTGTATAACACTGTTACTGGGGCTGTCGGCTGTACCTGCGCACAACTCTGAATAGCACTGCTAATTAGGCTGTCACCTGTACCTGCGCACAGCTCTTTATAACACTGTTACTGGGACTGTCCCCTGTACCCACACAGCTCTATATAAGACTGTTACTGGGGCTCTCACCTGTACCTGCGCACAGCTCTGTATAACACTATTACTGGGACTATCACCTTTACCCACACATCTCTATAAAACACTGTTACTGGGACAGTCACCTGTACCTGTGCACACCTCTGTAGAACACTGTTACTCGGGCTGTCACCTATGCCTGCGCACAACTCTGAATAACACTGCTAATTAGGCTGTCACCTGCACACAGCTCTTTATAACACTGTTACTGGGACTGTCACCTGTACCCACACAGCTCTATATAACACTTTTACTGGGGCTGTAACCTGTACCCATACATCTCTATATAACACTGTTACTGGGGCTGCCACCTGTACCTGCGCACAGCTCTGTATAACACTGCTAAATAGGCTGTCATCTGTACCTGCGCACAGCTCTTTATAACACTGTTACTGGGACTGTCACCTGTACCCACACAGCTCTATATAACACTGCTATTGGGTCTCTCACCTGTACCTGCGCACAGCTCTGTATAACACTGTTACTGGGAATGTCACCTGTACCCACACATCTCTATATAACACTGTTACTGGGACTGTCACCTGTACCCACACAGCTCTATATAACACTGTTAATGGGGCTCTCACCTGTACATGCGCACAGCTCTGTATAACACTGTTACTGGGACTGTCACCTGTACCCACACAGCTCTATAAAACACTGTTCCTGGGACAGTCACCTGTACCTGTGCACACCTCTGTAGAACACTGTTACTCGGGCTGTCACCTATGCCTGCGCACAACTCTGAATAACACTGCTAATTAGGCTGTCACCTGTACCTGCACACAGCACTTTATAACACTGTTACTGGGACTGTCACCTGTACCTACACACCTCTGTAGAACACTGTTACTGGGACTGTCACCTGTACCCACACATCTCTATATAACACTGTTACTGGGGCTCTCACCTGTACCTGCGCACAGCTCTGTAGAACACTGTTACTGGGGCTGTCACCTGTGCCCGTGCACAACTCTGAATAACACTGCTAATTAGGCTGTCACCTGTACCTGCGCACAACTCTTTATAACACTGTTACTGGGACTGTCACCTGTACCCACACAGCTCTATATAACACTGTTACTGGGGCTGTAACCTGTACCCTCACATCTCTATATCACACTGTTACTGGGGCTGCACCTGTACCTGCGCACAGCTCTGTAAAACACTGCTAAATAGGCTGTCACCTGTACCTACACACAGCTCTTTATAACACTGTTACTGGGACTGTCACCTGTATCCACAAAGCTCCATATAACACTGCTACTGGGTCTCTCACCTGTACCTGCACACAGCTCGGTATAACACTGTTACTGGGACTGTCACCTGTACCCACACATCTCTATATAACACTGTTACTGGGACTGTCACCTGTACCCACACAGCTCTATATAACACTGTTACTGGGGCTCTCACCTGTACCTGCGCACAGCTCTGTATAACACTATTACTGGGACTGTCACCTGTACCCACACAGCTCTATATAACACAGTTACTGGGACTGTCACCTGTACCCACACAGCTCTGTATCACAATGTTACTGGGGCTGTCATCTGTACCTGCACCCACCCCTGTAGAACACTGTTACTGGGACTGTCACCTGTACCCACACAGCTCTTCATAACACTGTTACTGGGACTGTCACCTGTGCCCACACAGCTCTATATAACACTGTTGCTGGGGCTGTAACCTGTACCTTCGCACACCTCTGTATAGCACTGTTACTGGGGCTGTCACCTGTACCTGCACACAGCTCTATATAACACTGTTACTGGGGCTGTAACCTTTACCCACACAGCTCTATATAACACTGTTACTGGGGCTGTCAAGTGTACCTGTGCACACCCCTGTATGACACTGTTACTGGGCTGTCACCTGTATCTACACATCTCTATATAACACTGTTACTGGGGCCCTCACCTGCACCCACACATCTCTATATAACACTGTTACTGGGACTGTAACCTGTACCCGCGCACAGCTCTGTATAACACTGTTACTGGGGCTGTAACCTGTACCCACACAGCTCTATATAACACTATTACTGGGGCTCTCACCTCTACTCACACATCTCTACATAGCACTGTTACTGGGACTGGAACCTGTACCCGTGCACAACTCTGAATAACACTGTTACTGGGGCTGTCACCTGTACGCACACATCTCTATATAACACTGTTACTGGGACTGTCACCTGTACCTGCGCACACCTCTGTATAACACTGTTACTGGGGCTGTCGGCTGTACCTGCGCACAACTCTGAATAGCACTGCTAATTAGGCTGTCACCTGTACCTGCGCACAGCTCTTTATAACACTGTTACTGGGACTGTCCCCTGTACCCACACAGCTCTATATAAGACTGTTACTGGGGCTCTCACCTGTACCTGCGCACAGCTCTGTATAACACAGCTACTGGGACTATCACCTGTACCCACACATCTCTATAAAACACTGTTACTGGGACAGTCACCTGTACCTGTGCACACCTCTGTAGAACACTGTTACTCGGGCTGTCACCTATGCCTGCGCACAACTCTGAATAACATTGCTAATTAGGCTGTCACCTGCGCACAGCTCTTTATAACACTGTTACTGGGACTGTCACCTGTACCCACACAGCTCTATATAACACTTTTACTGGGGCTGTAACCTGTACCCACACATCTCTATATAACACTGTTACTGGGGCTGCCACCTGTACCTGCGCACAGCTCTGTATAACACTGCTAAATAGGCTGTCACCTGTACCTGCGCACAGCTCTTTATAACACTGTTACTGGGACTGTCACCTGTACCCACACAGCTCTATATTACACTGCTATTGGGTCTCTCACCTGTACCTGCGCACAGCTCTGTATAACACTGTTACTGGGAATGTCACCTGTACCCACACATCTCTATATAACACTGTTACTGGGGCTGTCATCTGTACCCACACACCTCTGTATAACCCTGTTACAGGGCTGCCAACTGTACCTGCGCACAGCTCTCTATAACACTGCTAATTAGGCTGTCACCTGTACCTGCGCACAGCTCTTTATAACACTTTTACTGGAACTGTCACCTGTACCCACACAGCTCTATGTAACACTGTTACTGGGACTTTCACCTGCACCCACACAGCTCTATGTAACACTGTTACTGGGACTGTCACCTGTACCCACACAGCTCTGTATCACAATGTTACTGGGGCTGTCACCTGTACCTGAACACAGCTCTATATAACACAGCTACTGGGACTGTCACCTGTACCTGCGCACAGCTCTATGTAACACAGTTACTGGGGCTGTCATCTGTACCTGCACCCACCCCTGTAGAACACTGTTACTGGGACTGTCACCTGTACCCACACAGCTCTTCATAACACTGTTACTGGGACTGTCACCTGTGCCCACACAGCTCTATATAACACTGTTGCTGGGGCTGTAACCTGTACCTTCGCACACCTCTGTATAGCACTGTTACTGGGGCTGTCACCTGTACCTGCACACAGCTCTATATAACACTGTTACTGGGGCTGTAACCCTTACCCACACAGCTCTATATAACACTGTTACTGGGGCTGTCAAGTGTACCTGTGCACACCCCTGTATGACACTGTTACTGGGCTGTCACCTGTATCTACACATCTCTATGTACCACTGTTACTGGGGCTCTCACCTGTACCCACACATCTCTATATAACACTGTTACTGGGACTGTAACCTGTACCCGCGCACAGCTCTGTATAACACTGTTACTGGGGCTGTAACCTGTACCCACACAGCTCTATATAACACTATTACTGGGGCTCTCACCTCTACTCACACATCTCTACATAGCACTGTTACTGGGACTGGAACCTGTACCCGTGCACAACTCTGAATAACACTGTTACTGGGGCTGTCACCTGTACGCACACATCTCTATATAACACTGTTACTGGGACTGTCACCTGTACCTGCGCACACCTCTGTATAACACTGTTACTGGGGCTGTCGGCTGTACCTGCGCACAACTCTGAATAGCACTGCTAATTAGGCTGTCACCTGTACCTGCGCACAGCTCTTTATAACACTGTTACTGGGACTGTCCCCTGTACCCACACAGCTCTATATAAGACTGTTACTGGGGCTCTCACCTGTACCTGCGCACAGCTCTGTATAACACTATTACTGGGACTATCACCTTTACCCACACATCTCTATAAAACACTGTTACTGGGACAGTCACCTGTACCTGTGCACACCTCTGTAGAACACTGTTACTCGGGCTGTCACCTATGCCTGCGCACAACTCTGAATAACACTGCTAATTAGGCTGTCACCTGCACACAGCTCTTTATAACACTGTTACTGGGACTGTCACCTGTACCCACACAGCTCTATATAACACTTTTACTGGGGCTGTAACCTGTACCCATACATCTCTATATAACACTGTTACTGGGGCTGCCACCTGTACCTGCGCACAGCTCTGTATAACACTGCTAAATAGGCTGTCATCTGTACCTGCGCACAGCTCTTTATAACACTGTTACTGGGACTGTCACCTGTACCCACACAGCTCTATATAACACTGCTATTGGGTCTCTCACCTGTACCTGCGCACAGCTCTGTATAACACTGTTACTGGGAATGTCACCTGTACCCACACATCTCTATATAACACTGTTACTGGGACTGTCACCTGTACCCACACAGCTCTATATAACACTGTTAATGGGGCTCTCACCTGTACATGCGCACAGCTCTGTATAACACTGTTACTGGGACTGTCACCTGTACCCACACAGCTCTATAAAACACTGTTCCTGGGACAGTCACCTGTACCTGTGCACACCTCTGTAGAACACTGTTACTCGGGCTGTCACCTATGCCTGCGCACAACTCTGAATAACACTGCTAATTAGGCTGTCACCTGTACCTGCACACAGCACTTTATAACACTGTTACTGGGACTGTCACCTGTACCCACACACCTCTGTAGAACACTGTTACTGGGACTGTCACCTGTACCCACACATCTCTATATAACACTGTTACTGGGGCTCTCACCTGTACCTGCGCACAGCTCTGTAGAACACTGTTACTGGGGCTGTCACCTGTGCCCGTGCACAACTCTGAATAACACTGCTAATTAGGCTGTCACCTGTACCTGCGCACAACTCTTTATAACACTGTTACTGGGACTGTCACCTGTACCCACACAGCTCTATATAACACTGTTACTGGGGCTGTAACCTCTACCCTCACATCTCTATATCACACTGTTACTGGGGCTGCACCTGTACCTGCACACAGCTCTGTAAAACACTGCTAAATAGGCTGTCACCTGTACCTACACACAGCTCTTTATAACACTGTTACTGGGACTGTCACTTGTATCCACAAAGCTCCATATAACACTGCTACTGGGTCTCTCACCTGTACCTGCACACAGCTCGGTATAACACTGTTACTGGGACTGTCACCTGTACCCACACATCTCTATATAACACTGTTACTGGGACTGTCACCTGTACCCACACAGCTCTATATAACACTGTTACTGGGGCTCTCACCTGTACCTGCGCACAGCTCTGTATAACACTATTACTGGGACTGTCACCTGTACCCACACAGCTCTATATAACACAGTTACTGGGACTGTCACCTGTACCCACACAGCTCTGTATCACAATGTTACTAGGGCTGTCATCTGTACCTGCACCCACCCCTGTAGAACACTGTTACTGGGACTGTCACCTGTACCCACACAGCTCTTCATAACACTGTTACTGGGACTGTCACCTGTGCCCACACAGCTCTATATAACACTGTTGCTGGGGCTGTAACCTGTACCTTCGCACACCTCTGTATAGCACTGTTACTGGGGCTGTCACCTGTACCTGCACACAGCTCTATATAACACTGTTACTGGGGCTGTAACCTTTACCCACACAGCTCTATATAACACTGTTACTGGGGCTGTCAAGTGTACCTGTGCACACCCCTGTATGACACTGTTACTGGGCTGTCACCTGTATCTACACATCTCTATATAACACTGTTACTGGGGCCCTCACCTGCACCCACACATCTCTATATAACACTGTTACTGGGACTGTAACCTGTACCCGCGCACAGCTCTGTATAACACTGTTACTGGGGCTGTAACCTATACCCACACAGCTCTATATAACACTATTACTGGGGCTCTCACCTCTACTCACACATCTCTACATAGCACTGTTACTGGGACTGGAACCTGTACCCGTGCACAACTCTGAATAACACTGTTACTGGGGCTGTCACCTGTACGCACACATCTCTATATAACACTGTTACTGGGACTGTCACCTGTACCTGCGCACACCTCTGTATAACACTGTTACTGGGGCTGTCGGCTGTACCTGCGCACAACTCTGAATAGCACTGCTAATTAGGCTGTCACCTGTACCTGCGCACAGCTCTTTATAACACTGTTACTGGGACTGTCCCCTGTACCCACACAGCTCTATATAAGACTGTTACTGGGGCTCTCACCTGTACCTGCGCACAGCTCTGTATAACACAGCTACTGGGACTATCACCTGTACCCACACATCTCTATAAAACACTGTTACTGGGACAGTCACCTGTACCTGTGCACACCTCTGTAGAACACTGTTACTCGGGCTGTCACCTATGCCTGCGCACAACTCTGAATAACATTGCTAATTAGGCTGTCACCTGCGCACAGCTCTTTATAACACTGTTACTGGGACTGTCACCTGTACCCACACAGCTCTATATAACACTTTTACTGGGGCTGTAACCTGTACCCACACATCTCTATATAACACTGTTACTGGGGCTGCCACCTGTACCTGCGCACAGCTCTGTATAACACTGCTAAATAGGCTGTCACCTGTACCTGCGCACAGCTCTTTATAACACTGTTACTGGGACTGTCACCTGTACCCACACAGCTCTATATTACACTGCTATTGGGTCTCTCACCTGTACCTGCGCACAGCTCTGTATAACACTGTTACTGGGAATGTCACCTGTACCCACACATCTCTATATAACACTGTTACTGGGGCTGTCATCTGTACCCACACACCTCTGTATAACCCTGTTACAGGGCTGCCAACTGTACCTGCGCACAGCTCTCTATAACACTGCTAATTAGGCTGTCACCTGTACCTGCGCACAGCTCTTTATAACACTTTTACTGGAACTGTCACCTGTACCCACACAGCTCTATGTAACACTGTTACTGGGACTTTCACCTGTACCCACACAGCTCTATGTAACACTGTTACTGGGACTGTCACCTGCACCCACACAGCTCTATGTAACACTGTTGCTGGGAACGTCACCTGTACCCACACAGCTCTGTATGACACTGTTACTGGGACTGTCACCTGTACCCACACAGATCTATATAACACAGTTAGTGGGACTGTCACCTGTACCCACACAGCTCTATAACACAGCTACTGGGACTGTCACCTGTACCCACACAGCTCTGTATACCAATGTTACTGGGGCTGTCACCTGTACCAGCACACAGCTCTATATAACAAAGCTACTGGGACTGTCACCTGTACCTGCGTACAGCTCTATAGAACACAGCTATTGGGACTATCACCTGTACCCACGCAGCTCTATATAACACTGTTACTGGGGCTGTCACCTGTACCTGCACACAGCTCTATATAACATTGTTACTGTGACTGCCACCTGTATCTGAACACAGCTCTATATAACACTGTTACTGGGGCTCTCACCTGTACCTGTGCGCAGCTCTATATAACATTGTTACTGTGACTGTCACCTGTACCTGAACACAGCTCTATATAACGCTGTTACTGGGACTGTCACCTGTACCCACACAGCTCTATATAACACTGTTACTGGGGCTGTCACCTGTACCTGCGCACAACTCTGAATAACACAGCTAATTAGGCTGTCACCTGTACCTGCGCACAGCTCTTTATAACAGCATTACTGGGACTGTCACCTGTAACCACACAGCTCTAAATAAGACTGTTACTGGGACTGTCACCTTTACCCACACAGCTCTATATAACACTGTTACTGGGGCTCTCACCTGTACCTGCGCACAGCTCTGTATAGCACTATTACTGGGACTGTCACCTGTACCCACACATCTCTATATAACACTGATACTGAGACTGTCACCTGTACCTGTGCACACCTCTGTAGAACACTGTTACTGGGGCTGTCAGCTGTGCCTGCGCACAACTCTGAATAACACTGCTAATTAGGCTGTCAACTGTACCTGCGCACAGCTCTTTATAACACAGTTACTGGGACTATCACCTGTACCCACACAGTTCTATATAACACTGTTACTGGGGCTGTAACCTGTACACACACATATCTATATAACACTGTTACTGGGGCTGCCACCTGTACCTGCGCACATCTCTGTATAACACTGCTAAATAGGCTGTCACCTGTACCTGCGCACAGCTCTTTATAACACTGTTACTGGGACTATCACCTGTACCCACACAGCTCTATATAACACTGCTACTGGGGCTCTCAGCTGTACCTGCGCACAGCTCTGTATAACAGTTACTGGGACTGTCACCTGTACCCACACATCTCTCTGTGACACTGTTACTGGGACTGTCACCTGTACTCACACAGCTCTATATACCACTGTAACTGGGGCTCTCACCTGTACCTGTGCACAGCCCTGTATAACACTGTTACTGGGACTGTCACCTGTACAAACACAGCTCTGTACATCACTGTTACTGGGACTGTCACCTGTACCCACACAGCTCTGTATAACAATGTTACTGGCTTGTCACCTGCACCTGCACACAGCTCTATATAACATAGCTACTGGGACTGTCACCTGTACCTGCGCACACCTCTATGTAACACAGCTACTGGGGCTGTCAACTGTACCTGCACGCACCCCTGTATAACACTGTTACTGGGGCTGTCACCTGTACCCACATAGCTCTATTTAACACTGTTACTGGGGCTGTAACCTGTACCTGCGCACACCTCTTTATAACACTGTTACTTGGGCTGTCACCTGTACCTGCACACAGCTCTATATAACACTGTTACTGGGGCTGTAACCTGTACCCACACAGCTCCATATAACACTGTTACTGGGACTGTCACCTGTATTACTGGGGCTCTCACCTCTGCCCACACATCTCTACATAACACTGTTACTGGGACTGGAGACATGTACCTGCGCACAGCTCTGTATAACACTATTACTGGGGCTGTTGCCTGTACCTGCGCACAACTCTGAATAACACTGCTAATTAGGCTGTCGCCTGTACCTGCGCTCAGCTCTTTATAACACTGTTATTGGGACTGTCACCTGTACCCACACAGCTCTATATAAGACTGTTACTGAGACTGTCACCTGTACCCACACAGCTCTATATAACACTGTTAATGGGGCTCTCACCTGTACCTGCGCACAGCTCTGTAGAACACTGTTACTGGGGCTGTCACCTGTGCCTGCACACAACTCTGAATAACACTGCTAATTAGGCTGTCACCTGTACCTGCGCACAACTCTTTATAACACTGTTACTGGGACTGTCACCTGTACCCACACATCTCTATATAACACTGTTACTGGGGCTGCCACCTGTACCTGCGCACAGCTCTGTATAACACTGTTAAATAGGCTGTCACCTGTACCTGCGCACAGCTCTTTATAACACTGTTACTGGGACTGTCACCTGTACCCACACAGCTCTATATAACACAGTTACTGGGACTGTCACCTGTACCCACACAGCTCTGTATAACAATGTTACTGGTGCTGTCACCTGTACCTGAACACAGCTCTATATAACACAGCTACTGGGACTGTCACCTGTACCTGCGCACAGCTCTATGTAACACAGTTACTGGGACTGTCACCTGTACCCACACAGCTCTTCATAACACTGTTACTGGGACTGTCACCTGTGCCCACACAGCTCTATATAACACTGTTACTGGGGCTGTAAACTGTACCTTCGCACACAGCCCTATATAACACTGTTACTGGGCATGTAACCTGTACCCACACAGCTCTATATAACACTGTTACTGGGGCTGTCAACTGTACCTGTGCACACCCCTGTATGTGTATGACACTGTTACTGAGGCTGTCACCTGTACCTACACATCTCTATATAACACTGTTACTGGAGGTCTCACCTGTACCGACACATCTCTGTATAACACTGTTACTGGGGCTGTAACCTGAACCCGCGCACAACTCTGAATAACACTGTTACTGGGGCTGTAACCTGTACCCACACAGCTCTATATAACACTATTACTGGGGCTCTCACCTCTACCCACACATCTCTATATAACACTGTTACTGGGGCTGTCACCTGTACCCACACATCTCTATATAACACTGTTACTGGGACTGTCACCTGTACCTGCGCATACCTCTGTATAACACTGTTACAGGGGCAGTCGCCTGTACCTGCGCACAACTCTGAATTGCACTGCTAATTAGGCTGTCTGCTGTACCTGCGCACAGCTCTTTATAACACTGTTACTGGGACTGTCACCTGTACCCACACAGATCTATATAACACTGTTACTGGGACTGTCACCTGTACCCACACAGCTCTGTATAACACAGCTACTGGGACTGTCACCTGTACTCACACAGCTCTGTATACCAATGTTACTGTGGCTGTCACCTGTACCTGCACACAGCTCTATATAACAAAGCTACTGGGACTGTCACCTGTACCTGCGCACAGCTCTATATAACACAGCTACTGGGACTATCACCTGTACCCACGCAGCTCTATATAACACTGTTACTGGGGCTGTCACCTGTACCTGCACACAGCTCTATATAACATTGTTACTGTGACTGCCACCTGTATCTGAACACAGCTCTATATAACACTGTTACTGGGGCTCTCACCTGTACCTGCGCACAGCTCTATATAACACAGCTACTGGGACTATCACCTGTACCCACGCAGCTCTATATAACACTGTTACTGGGGCTGTCACCTGTACCTGCACACAGCTCTATATAACATTGTTACTGTGACTGCCACCTGTATCTGAACACAGCTCTATATAACACTGTTACTGGGGCTCTCACCTGTACCTGCGCACAGCTCTATATAACATTGTTACTGTGACTGTCACCTGTACCTGAACACAGCTCTCTATAACACTGTTACTGGGACTGTCACATGTACCCAAACAGCTCTATATAACACTGTTACTGGGGCTCTCACCTGTACCTGCGCACACCTCTGTATAACACTGTTACTGGGGCTGTCACCTGTACCTGCGCACAACTCTGAATAACACACCTAATTAGGCTGTCACCTGTACCTGCGCACAGCTCTTTATAACACTGTTACTGGGACTGTCACCTGTACCCACACATCTCTATATAACACTGTTACTAGGACTGTCTCCTGTACCTGTGCACACCTCTGTAGAACACTGTTACTGGGGCTGTCAGCTGTGCCTGCGCACAACTCTGAATAACACTGCTAATTAGGCTGTCAACTGTACCAGCGCACAGCTCTTTATAACACTGTTACTGGTACTGTCACCTGTACCCACACAGCTCTATGTAACACTGTTACTGGGGCTGTAACCTGTACACACACATCGCTATATAACACTGTTACTGGGGCTGCCACCTGTACCTGCGCACAGCTCTGTATAACACTGCTAAATAGGCTGTCACCTGTACCTGCGCACAGTTCTTTATAACACTGTTACTGGGACTACCACCTGTACCCACACAGCTCTATATAACACTGCTACTGGGGCTCTCACCTGTACCTGCGCACAGCTCTGTATACCACTGTTACTGGGACTGTCACCTGTACCCACACATCTCTCTGTGACACTGTTACTGGGACTGTCACCTGTACCCACACAGCTCTATATAACACTGTTACTGGGGCTCTCACCTGTACCTGTGCACAGCTCTGTATAACACTGTTACTGGGACTGTCATCTGTACAAACACAGCTCTGTATATCACTGTTACTGGGACTGTCACCTGTACCCACTCAGCTCTGTATAACAATGTTACTGGCTTGTCACCTGCACCTGCACACAGTTCTATATAACATAGCTACTGGGACTGAAAACCTGTACCTGCACACGGCTCTATGTAACACAGCTACTGAGGCTGTCAACTGTACCTGCACACACCCCTGTATAACACTGTTACTGGGGCTGTCACCTTTACCCACACAGCTCTATTTAACACTGTTACTGGGGCTGTAACCTGTACCTGCGCACACCTCTTTATAACACTGTTACTTGGGCTGTCACCTGTACCTGCACACAGCTCTATATAACACTGTTACTGGGGCTGTAACCTGTACCCGCACACAACTCTGAATAACACTGTTACTGGGGCTGTCACCTGTACCCACACATCTCTATATAACACTGTTACTGGGACTGTCACCTGTACCTGCGCACACCTCTGTATAACATTGTTACTGGGGCTGTCGCCTGTACCTGCGCACAACTCTGAATAACACTGCTAATTAGGCTGTCACCTGTACCTGCACACAGCTCTTTATAACACTGTTACTGGGACTGTCACCTGTACCCACACAACTCTTTATAACACTGTTACTGGGACTGTCACCTGTACCCACACAGCTCTATATAACACTGTTACTGGGGCTCTCACCTGTACCTGTGCACAGCTGTGTATAACACTGTTACTGGGACTGTCACCTGTACAAACACAGCTCTGTATATCACTGTCACTGGGACTGTCACCTGTACCCACTCAGCTCTGTATAACAATGTTACTGGCTTGTCACCTGCACACAGCTCTATATAACATAGCTACTGGAACTGAAAACCTGTACTTGCACACAGCTCTATGTAACACAGATACTGGGGCTGTCAACTGTACCTGCACACACCCCTATATAACACTGTTACTGGGGCTGTCACCTTTACCCACACAGCTCTATTTAACACTGTTACTGGCGCTGTAACCTGTACCTGCGCACACCTCTTTATAACACTGTTACTTGGGCTGTCACCTGTACCTGCACACAGCTCTATATAACACTGTTACTGGGGCTGTAACCTGTACCCGCGCACAACTCTGAATAACACTGTTACTGGGGCTGTCACCTGTACCCACACATCTCTATATAACACTGTTACTGGGACTGTCACCTGTACCTGCGCACACCTCTGTATAACACTGTTCCTGGGGCTGTCGCCTGTACCTGCGCACAACTCTGAATAACACTGCTAATTAGGCTGTCACCTGTACCTGCACACAGCACTTTATAACACTGATACTGGGACTGTCACCTGTGCCCACACACCTCTGTAGAACACTGTTACTGGGACTGTCACCTGTACCCACACATCTCTATATAACACTGTTACTGGGGCTCTCACCTGTACCTGCGCACAGCTCTGTAGAACACTGTTACTGGGGCTGTCACCTGTGCCCGTGCACAACTCTGAATAACACTGCTAATTAGGCTGTCACTTGTACCTGCGCACAACTCTTTATAACACTGTTACTGGGACTGTCACCTGTACCCACACAGCTGTATATAACACTGTTACTGGGGCTGTAACCTGTACCCTCACATCTCTATATCACACTGTTACTGGGGCTGCACCTGTACCTGCGCACAGCTCTGTAAAACACTGCTAAATAGGCTGTCACCTGTACCTACGCACAGCTCTTTATAACACTGTTACTGGGACTGTCACCTGTATCCACAAAGCTCTATATAACACTGCTACTGGGTCTCTCACCTGTACCTGCACACAGCTCTGTAAAACACTGCTAAATAGGCTGTCACCTGTACCTACGCACAGCTCTTTATAACACTGTTACTGGGACTGTCACCTGTATCCACAAAGCTCTATATAACACTGCTACTGGGTCTCTCACCTGTACCTGCACACAGCTCGGTATAACACTGTTACTGGGACTGTCACCTGTACCCACACATCTCTATATAACACTGTTACTGGGACTGTCACCTGTACCCACACAGCTCTATATAACACTGTTACTGGGGCTCTCACCTGTACCTGCGCACAGCTCTGGATAACACTATTACTGGGACTGTCACCTGTACCCACACAGCTCTATATAACACAGTTACTGGGACTGTCACCTGTACCCACACAGCTCTGTATCACAATGTTACTGGGGCTGTCACCTGTACCTGAACACAGCTCTATATAACACAGCTACTGGGACTGTCACCTGTACCTGCGCACAGCTCTATGTAACACAGTTACTGGGGCTGTCATCTGTACCTGCACCCACCCCTGTAGAACACTGTTACTGGGACTGTCACCTGTACCCACACAGCTCTTCATAACACTGTTACTGGGACTGTCACCTGTGCCCACACAGCTCTATATAACACTGTTGCTGGGGCTGTAACCTGTACCTTCGCACACCTCTGTATAGCACTGTTACTGGGGCTGTCACCTGTACCTGCACACAGCTCTATATAACACTGTTACTGGGGCTGTAACCCTTACCCACACAGCTCTATATAACACTGTTACTGGGGCTGTCAAGTGTACCTGTGCACACCCCTGTATGACACTGTTACTGGGCTGTCACCTGTATCTACACATCTCTATGTACCACTGTTACTGGGGCTCTCACCTGTACCCACACATCTCTATATAACACTGTTACTGGGACTGTAACCTGTACCCGCGCACAGCTCTGTATAACACTGTTACTGGGGCTGTAACCTGTACCCACACAGCTCTATATAACACTATTACTGGGGCTCTCACCTCTACTCACACATCTCTACATAGCACTGTTACTGGGACTGGAACCTGTACCCGTGCACAACTCTGAATAACACTGTTACTGGGGCTGTCACCTGTACGCACACATCTCTATATAACACTGTTACTGGGACTGTCACCTGTACCTGCGCACACCTCTGTATAACACTGTTACTGGGGCTGTCGGCTGTACCTGCGCACAACTCTGAATAGCACTGCTAATTAGGCTGTCACCTGTACCTGCACACAGCTCTTTATAACACTGTTACTGGGACTGTCCCCTGTACCCACACAGCTCTATATAAGACTGTTACTGGGGCTCTCACCTGTACCTGCGCACAGCTCTGTATAACACTATTACTGGGTCTATCACCTTTACCCACACATCTCTATAAAACACTGTTACTGGGACAGTCACCTGTACCTGTGCACACCTCTGTAGAACACTGTTACTCGGGCTGTCACCTATGCCTGCGCACAACTCTGAATAACACTGCTAATTAGGCTGTCACCTGCACACAGCTCTTTATAACACTGTTACTGGGACTGTCACCTGTACCCACACAGCTCTATATAACACTTTTACTGGGGCTGTAACCTGTACCCATACATCTCTATATAACACTGTTACTGGGGCTGCCACCTGTACCTGCGCACAGCTCTGTATAACACTGCTAAATAGGCTGTCATCTGTACCTGCGCACAGCTCTTTATAACACTGTTACTGGGACTGTCACCTGTACCCACACAGCTCTATATAACACTGCTATTGGGTCTCTCACCTGTACCTGCGCACAGCTCTGTATAACACTGTTACTGGGAATGTCACCTGTACCCACACATCTCTATATAACACTGTTACTGGGACTGTCACCTGTACCCACACAGCTCTATATAACACTGTTACTGGGACTGTCACCTGTACCCACACAGCTCTGTATAACAATGTTACTGGGGCTGTCACCTGTACCTGCACACAGCTCTATATAACACAGCTACTGGGACTGTCACCTGTACCTGCGCACAGCTCTATGTAACACTGTTACTGGGGCTGTCAACTGTACCTGCACACACCCCTGTAGAACACTGTTACTGGGACTGTCACCTGTACCCACACAGCTCTTCATAACACTGTTGCTAGGACTGTCACCTGTGCCCACACAGCTCTAGATAACACTGTTACTGGGGCTGTAACCTGTGCCTGCGCACACCTCTGTATAACACTGTTACTGGGGCTGTCACCTGTACCTGCACACAGCTCTATATAACACTGTTACTGGGGCTGTAACCTGTACCCAGACAGCTCTATATAACACTGTTACTGGGGCTGTCAACTGTACCTGCGCACACCCCTGTATGACAATGTTACTGGGGCTGTCACCTGTACCTACACATCTCTATATAACACTGTTACTGGAGCTGTCACCTGTACCCACACATCTCTATATAACACTGTTACTGGGGCTGTAACCTGTACCCGCACACAACTCTGAATAACACTGTTACTGGGGCTGTAACCTGTACCCACACAGCTCTATATAACCCTATTACTGGGGCTCTCACCTCTATCCACACATCTCTACATAACACTGTTACTGGGACTGGAACCTGTACCCACGCACAACTTTGAATAACACTGTTACTGGGGCTGTCACCTGTACCCACACATCTCTATATAACACTGTTACTGGGACTGTCACCTGTACCTGCGCACACCTCTGTATAACACTGTTATTGGGGCTGTCACCTGTACCTGCGCACAGCTCTTTATAACACTGCTACTGGGACTGTCACCTGTACCCACACAGCTCTATATAAGACTGTTACTGGGACTGTCACCTGTACCCACACAGCTCTATATAACACTGTTACTGGGGCTCTCACCTGTACCTGCGCACAGTTCTGTATAACACTACTACTGGGTCTGTCACCTGTACCCACACATCTCTATATAACACTGTTACTGGGACTGTCACCTGTACCTGTGCACACCTCTGTAGAACACTGTTACTGGGGCTGTCACCTGTGGCTGTGCACAACTCTGAATAACACTGCTAATTAGGCTGTCTCCTGTACCTGCGCACAGCTCTTTATAACACTGTTACTGGGACTGTCACCTGTTACCACACAACTCTACATAACACTGCTACTGGGTATCTCACCTGTACCTGCACACAGCTCTGGATAACACTATTACTGGGACTGTCACCTGTACCCACACAGCTCTATATAACACAGTTACTGGGACTGTCACCTGTACCCACACAGCTCTGTATCACAATGTTACTGGGGCTGTCACCTGTACCTGAACACAGCTCTATATAACACAGCTACTGGGACTGTCACCTGTACCTGCGCACAGCTCTATGTAACACAGTTACTGGGGCTGTCATCTGTACCTGCACCCACCCCTGTAGAACACTGTTACTGGGACTGTCACCTGTACCCACACAGCTCTTCATAACACTGGTACTGGGACTGTCACCTGTGCCCACACAGCTCTATATAACACTGTTGCTGGGGCTGTAACCTGTACCTTCGCACACCTCTGTATAGCACTGTTACTGGGGCTGTCACCTGTACCTGCACACAGCTCTATATAACACTGTTACTGGGGCTGTAACCTTTATCCACACAGCTCTATATAACACTGTTACTGGGGCTGTCAAGTGTACCTGTGCACACCCCTGTATGACACTGTTAGTGGGCTGTCACCTGTATCTACACATCTCTATGTACCACTGTTACTGGGGCTCTCACCTGTACCCATACATCTCTATATAACACTGTTACTGGGACTGTAACCTGTACCCGCGCACAGCTCTGTATAACACTGTTACTGGGGCTGTAACCTGTACCCACACAGCTCTATATAACACTATTACTGGGGCTCTCACCTCTACTCACACATCTCTACATAGCACTGTTACTGGGACTGGAACCTGTACCCGTGCACAACTCTGAATAACACTATTTCTGGGGCTGTCACCTGTACGCACACATCTCTATATAACACTGTTACTGGGACTGTCACCTGTACCTGCGCACACCTCTGTGTAACACTGTTACTGGGGCTGTCGGCTGTACCTGCGCACAACTCTGAATAGCACTGCTAATTAGGCTGTTACCTGTACCTGCGCACAGCTCTTTATAACACTGTTACTGGGACTGTCCCCTGTACCCACACAGCTCTATATAAGACTGTTACTGGGGCTCTCACCTGTACCTGCGCACAGCTCTGTATAACACTATTACTGGGACTATCACCTTTACCCACACATCTCTATAAAACACTGTTACTGGGACAGTCACCTGTACCTGTGCACACCTCTGTAGAGCACTGTTACTCGGGCTGTCACCTATGCCTGCGCACAACTCTGAATAACACTGCTAATTAGGCTGTCACCTGCACACAGCTCTTTATAACACTGTTACTGGGACTGCCACCTGTACCCACACAGCTCTATATAACACTTTTACTGGGGCTGTAACCTGTACCCATACATCTCTATATAACACTGTTACTGGGGCTGCCACCTGTACCTGCGCACAGCTCTGTATAACACTGCTAAATAGGCTGTCATCTGTACCTGCGCACAGCTCTTTATAACACTGTTACTGGGACTGTCACCTGTACCCACACAGCTCTATATAACACTGCTATTGGGTCTCTCACCTGTACCTGCGCACAGCTCTGTATAACACTGTTACTGGGAATGTCACCTGTACCCACACATCTCTATATAACACTGTTACTGGGACTGTCACCTGTACCCACACATCTCTATATAACACTGTTACTGGGACTGTCACCTGTACCTGCGCACACCTCTGTATAACACTGTTATTGGGGCTGTTGCCTGTACCTGCGCACAACTCTGAATAACACTGCTGATTAGGCTGTCACCTGTACCTGCACACAGCACTTTATAACACTGATACTGGGACTGTCACCTGTACCCACACACCTCTGTAGAACACTGTTACTGGGACTGTCACCTGTACCCACACATCTCTATATAACACTGTTACTGGGGCTCTCACCTGTACCTGCGCACAGCTCTGTAGAACACTGTTACTGGGGCTGTCACCTGTGCCCGTGCACAACTCTGAATAACACTGCTAATTAGGCTGTCACCTGTACCTGCGCACAACTCTTTATAACACTGTTACTGGGACTGTCACCTGTACCCACACAGCTCTATATAACACTGTTACTGGGGCTGTAACCTGTACCCTCACATCTCTATATCACACTGTTACTGGGGCTGCACCTGTACCTGCGCACAGCTCTGTAAAACACTGCTAAATAGGCTGTCACCTGTACCTACGCACAGCTCTTTATAACACTGTTACTGGGACTGTCACCTGTATCCAGAAAGCTCTATATAACACTGCTACTGGGTCTCTCACCTCTACCTGCACACAGCTCGGTATAACACTGTTACTGGGACTGTCACCTGTACCCACACAGCTCTTCATAACACTGTTACTGGGACTGTCACCTGTGCCCACACAGCTCTATATAACACTGTTGCTGGGGCTGTAACCTGTACCTTCGCACACCTCTGTATAGCACTGTTACTGGGGCTGTCACCTGTACCTGCACACAGCTCTATATAACACTGTTACTGGGGCTGTAACCTTTACCCACACAGCTCTATATAACACTGTTACTGGGGCTGTCAAGTGTACCTGTGCACACCCCTGAATGACACTGTTACTGGGCTGTCACCTGTATCTACACATCTCTATGTAACACTGTTACTGGGGCTCTCACCTGTACCCACACATCTCTATATAACACTGTTACTGGGACTGTAACCTGTACCCGCGCACAGCTCTGTATAACACTGTTACTGGGGCTGTAACCTGTACCCACACAGCTCTATATAACACTATTACTGGGGCTCTCATCTCTACTCACACATCTCTACATAGCACTGTTACTGGGACTGGAACCTGTACCCGTGCACAACTCTGAATAACACTGTTACTGGGGCTGTCACCTGTACGCACACATCTCTATATAACACTGTTACTGGGACTGTCACCTGTACCTGCGCACACCTCTGTATAACACTGTTACTGGGGCTGTCGGCTGTACCTGCGCACAACTCTGAATAGCACTGCTAATTAGGCTGTCACCTGTACCTGCGCACAGCTCTTTATAACACTGTTACTGGGACTGTCCCCTGTACCCACACAGCTCTATATAAGACTGTTACTGGGGCTCTCACTTGTACCTGCGCACAGCTCTGTATAACACTATTACTGGGACTATCACCTTTACCCACACATCTCTATAAAACACTGTTACTGGGACAGTCACCTGTACCTGTGCACACCTCTGTAGAACACTGTTACTCGGGCTGTCACCTATGCCTGCGCACAACTCTGAATAACACTGCTAATTAGGCTGTCACCTGCACACAGCTCTTTATAACACTGTTACTGGGACTGTCACCTGTACCCACACAGCTCTATATAACACTTTTACTGGGGCTGTAACCTGTACCCATACATCTCTATATAACACTGTTACTGGGGCTGCCACCTGTACCTGCGCACAGCTCTGTATAACACTGCTAAATAGGCTGTCACCTGTACCTGCGCACAGCTCTTTATAACACTGTTACTGGGACTGTCACCTGTACCCATACAGCTCTATATAACACTGCTATTGGGTCTCTCACCTGTACCTGCGCACAGCTCTGTATAACACTGTTACTGGGAATGTCACCTGTACCCACACATCTCTATATAACACTGTTACTGGGACTGTCGCCTGTACCCACACAGCTCTATATAACACTGTTAATGGGGCTCTCACCTGTACCTGCGCACAGCTCTGTATAACACTGTTACTGGGACTGTCACCTGTACCCACACAGCTCTATATAACACTGTTACTGGGACTGTCACCTGTACCCACACAGCTCTGTATAACAATGTTACTGGGGCTGTCACCTGTACCTGCACACAGCTCTATATAACACAGCTACTGGGACTGTCACCTGTACCTGCGCACAGCTCTATGAAACACTGTTACTGGGGCTGTCAACTGTACCTGCACACACTCCTGTAGAACACTGTTACTGGGACTGTCACCTGTACCCACACAGCTCTTCATAACACTGTTGCTAGGACTGTCACCTGTGCCCACACAGCTCTATATAACACTGTTACTGGGGCTGTAACCTGTACCTGCGCACACCTCTGTATAACACTGTTACTGGGGCTGTCACCTGTACCTGCACACAGCTCTATATAACACTGTTACTGGGGCTGTAACCTGTACCCAGACAGCTCTACTGTATATAACACTGTTACTGGGGCTGTCAACTGTACCTGCGCACACCCCTGTATGACAATGTTATTGGGGCTGTCACCTGTACCTACACATCTCTATATAACACTGTTACTGGAGCTGTCACCTGTACCCACACATCTCTATATAACACTGTTACTGGGGCTGTAACCTGTACCCGCACACAACTCTGAATAACACTGTTACTGGGGCTGTAACCTGTACCCACACAGCTCTATATAACCCTATTACTGGGGCTCTCACCTCTATCCACACATCTCTACATAACACTGTTACTGGGACTGGAACCTGTACCCACGCACAACTCTGAATAACACTGTTACTGGGGCTGTCACCTGTACCCACACATCTCTATATAACACTGTTACTGGGACTGTCACCTGTACCTGCGCACACCTCTGTATAACACTGTTACTGGGGCTGTCACCTGTACCTGCGCACAGCTCTTTATAACACTGTTACTGGGACTGTCACCTGTACCCACACAGCTCTATATAAGACTGTTACTGGGACTGTCACCTGTACCCACACAGCTCTATATAACACTGTTACTGGGGCTCTCACCTGTACCTGCGCAGAGTTCTGTATAACACTACTACTGGGTCTGTCACCTGTACCCACACATCTCTATATAACACTGTTACTGGGACTGTCACCTGTACCTGTGCACACCTCTGTAGAACACTGTTACTGGGGCTGTCACCTGTGGCTGCGCACAACTCTGAATAACACTGCTGTGAGAAACTGGGGCTGATTGCAGAGGCCCCCTAACTTTTTGCCCCCATTTTCCACTTTATGCTGGTGTTTTCCTGACTCTGAGGGTGCCCTGGGTACTGCTAACCAGTCCCAGGGCCTGTGCTCTGTGTAAAATGGATATGCAAATTAGGCTAATTATAATTGGCTAAGTTAACCTACCTATAAGTCCCTAGTATATGGTAGGGCATGTAGGTTTAGGGACCACAGCATAGGTGGTGCACACCTAGGTGCATTGCTGAGGTGCCCAGTGTCATTTTAAAAGCAAGCCTGCCTTGCTGGCTGCTTTTAAATTAAAGTTATATGCAAATTCGACTTTGGAATTAAAGGTACTTCCAAAGTCTTAAACTACCTTATTTTTACATATAAGTCACCCCTAAGGTGTGCCCTATGTGCCCCTAGGGCTGGGTGCCATGTAACTATAAGCAGGGACTTTATAAAAATAGATTTATAAGCCCTGGTGAGGTAAAAACAGCCAAATTCGTTTTTCCCTCATTGAAGTAAATGGCCTTCATAGGCTAGAATGGGCAGACTTTATTTTAAATTTTAAAGTCTCCTTAAATGTTACATACCAAGAATTTGGTATCAAATTGATTGTTATAATAAATCCCACAACTTCCAGTTGTTGGATTTAATATAACTAGTGCAGGTAAAAAGTTTTAGACTTTACCTAAAAAGTTGCCAATTTCAGCTCTGCATTGTTTTTGCTGCTGTGCTCTGATTGGCCAGCCTGCAGCAGCTTCTGCCAGGCTACTTTAATGAGGTGTGAAGTGGCCTGACTTCACACAAAGGAATGTGCTTGGGGGAGAGAATCTCCCCTCAGCAGATGGTGAGGCAGGAAGGGGGAGGGCTGCCAAACTGGTCTTCAAAGGCAGAGAAGGACATCTGGAGCACCCAGCAACACCCCCACATCCTGCAACCCCAGACAGCTAGGTGCCCCCTTGATTAGATTAGGAGAGGGCAGGAGAGGGGTGTGTTTATGATTTTTAGCCACACCAGTGGGTGGGCTCAGCCAGATCTCTCCTCCAAAAATCAGATTCATCCATTTTGGATTTTTAGAGACTGTTGCCTTCTGGGATGGATTTTTGCCACACTTCCCAGGAAGTGGTCATCACAGGGGGACGACCCTGTCCCTGATTGGAGAACCAGGGCCCCCCTGCTTTTCACCCAGGAGCAAGGATAAAACTGGCAGACCTGCACCCACGCCTCAGATCCCCACCAAATTTCAAGAAGAAGGAACTACAAGAAGAAGAAGGACTGCCCTGCTGGACCCCTGGCCTGCACCTGGACCCTGCACTCAGAAAGACTGCACCAGCTGCACACTTGGGCTTCACCACAAGAAGGACTTTGCCTGGCTTCCACTGGTTCAAGGAGGGACTCCCTGTTTGCTACAGGTGAAAAATTGCTAACCAGAGTCCCCTGCACCAACTCCTGAAAAAGTGACCAGCTGACCACTGTCCAGTGGCCAAAAAGGAGTTTGCGCCAGGTGCACTCTGGGAGTTGAAGTCCGCACTTCCCAAGGACCATCACAGAACTTCTGGACCCTTGGGGTGAGCTGTGGACCCCAAAAGAACCTTAAAAGAACTTCTGGGTGAAGCCCCAGAAGTTTGGAAAAGATTGGAGAATTTTTGGAAAAAAGCTCCATAAAGTGACCGACCCGACGCGGAAATTCTAGCCGGCTTGCCTCAACCGCGACCCGGCCTGACTTCGTGGTTCGTCCCGGTAAAGAAAAACATCCAAAAAAGAGACTAAGTCCGAACGTAAAAAGTTGACCGGGACCTTCCAGCCATCGTATCCGAGAAGGGCTCCACGGACGTCGGATCAAGATCCAGGTTTACCCCGGTCGAAGGATTTTCATCTCGAAAAAACGACTAAGTCCGAAGGTAAAAATCACCACCGAGGAAACCGACTTCGCGTATCCGGACAAGGGCTCCAGGAGGTCGGATCCAACTGGCAGGTTCGTCCCGGTGAAGAAAAACTTCAAAATAAAGACTAAGTCAGAAGGTAACTTTTTAACCGAGGCTTCCCGCGACCTGTAGCCGAGCAGGGCTCCATCGCGGTCGGCTTGAAAGTTTGACTTTGCCCCGGTCCTGGTGCAACCAGATGACCCGATTGGCGCTTTTTGTTTCTAAGCGCTAGAAAATAATAATACTTTAAAAATTCATATCTCCGGTTCCCCTGAACCGATTTTAATCGTTTTTGTGTCATTTTAAAGATAAAAATATAAGCTATTTTTATAAATTGGTTTTGGATTTTTAAACTGTTTCCTGTGTTTTATTTAATTACTGTTTTGTGATATTTGAATGCTTTACACTTTGTCTCCTAAGTTAAGCCTTGACGCTCGATGCCAAGCTACCAAGGGTAGAGCTGGGATTAATTTACTGAGACCTAACTGTACTTTTGTGGAGGTTTGTGGCTTGTTGCTAGGTGTAGGTACCTACCTGCCCTACCAATAACCCATTTTCCAACATAATTGGAAGCAGCGACGGGATCCTGTACTTGTGTTCAATATCACGTTACAGTTTTAGATAAAACAAATTAAAAATCCTTTAAATTGTCCTAGTGCAAAATTTTTTTTTCATTTTTAATTTTAATTTTTTACTGTTACTGGGGCTGTCAACTGTACCTGCGCACACCCCTGTATGACAATGTTATTGGGGCTGTCACCTGTACCTACACATCTCTATATAACACTGTTACTGGAGCTGTCACCTGTACCCACACATCTCTATATAACACTGTTACTGGGGCTGTAACCTGTACCCGCACACAACTCTGAATAACACTGTTACTGGGGCTGTAACCTGTACCCACACAGCTCTATATAACACTGTTACTGGGACTGTCACCTGTACCTGCGCACACCTCTGTATAACACTGTTACTGGGGCTGTCACCTGTACCTGCGCACAGCTCTTTATAACACTGTTACTGGGACTGTCACCTGTACCCACACAGCTCTATATAAGACTGTTACTGGGACTGTCACCTGTACCCACACAGCTCTATATAACACTGTTACTGGGGCTCTCACCTGTACCTGCGCACAGTTCTGTATAACACTACTACTGGGTCTGTCACCTGTACCCACACATCTCTATATAACACTGTTACTGGGACTGTCACCTGTACCTGTGCACACCTCTGTAGAACACTGTTACTGGGGCTGTCACCTGTGGCTGCGCACAACTCTGAATAACACTGCTGTGAGAAACTGGGGCTGATTGCAGAGGCCCCCTAACTTTTTGCCCCCATTTTCCACTTTATGCTGGTGTTTTCCTGACTCTGATGGTGCCCTGGGTACTGCTAACCAGTCCCAGGGCCTGTGCTCTGTGTAAAATGGATATGCAAATTAGGCTAATTATAATTGGCTAAGTTAACCTACCTATAAGTCCCTAGTATATGGTAGGGCATGTAGGTTTAGGGACCACAGCATAGGTGGTGCACACCTAGGTGCATTGCTGAGGTGCCCAGTGTCATTTTAAAAGCAAGCCTGCCTTGCTGGCTGCTTTTAAATTAAAGTTATATGCAAATTCGACTTTGGAATTAAAGGTACTTCCAAAGTCTTAAACTACCTTATTTTTACATATAAGTCACCCCTAAGGTGTGCCCTATGTGCCCCTAGGGCTGGGTGCCATGTAACTATAAGCAGGGACTTTATAAAAATAGATTTATAAGCCCTGGTGAGGTAAAAACAGCCAAATTCGTTTTTCCCTCATTGAAGTAAATGGCCTTCATAGGCTAGAATGGGCAGACTTTATTTTAAATTTTAAAGTCTCCTTAAATGTTACATACCAAGAATTTGGTATCAAATTGATTGTTATAATAAATCCCACAACTTCCAGTTGTTGGATTTAATATAACTAGTGCAGGTAAAAAGTTTTAGACTTTACCTAAAAAGTTGCCAATTTCAGCTCTGCATTGTTTTTGCTGCTGTGCTCTGATTGGCCAGCCTGCAGCAGCTTCTGCCAGGCTACTTTAATGAGGTGTGAAGTGGCCTGACTTCACACAAAGGAATGTGCTTGGGGGAGAGAATCTCCCCTCAGCAGATGGTGAGGCAGGAAGGGGGAGGGCTGCCAAACTGGTCTTCAAAGGCAGAGAAGGACATCTGGAGCACCCAGCAACACCCCCACATCCTGCAACCCCAGACAGCTAGGTGCCCCCTTGATTAGATTAGGAGAGGGCAGGAGAGGGGTGTGTTTATGATTTTTAGCCACACCAGTGGGTGGGCTCAGCCAGATCTCTCCTCCAAAAATCAGATTCATCCATTTTGGATTTTTAGAGACTGTTGCCTTCTGGGATGGATTTTTGCCACACTTCCCAGGAAGTGGTCATCACAGGGGGACGACCCTGTCCCTGATTGGAGAACCAGGGCCCCCCTGCTTTTCACCCAGGAGCAAGGATAAAACTGGCAGACCTGCACCCACGCCTCAGATCCCCACCAAATTTCAAGAAGAAGGAACTACAAGAAGAAGAAGGACTGCCCTGCTGGACCCCTGGCCTGCACCTGGACCCTGCACTCAGAAAGACTGCACCAGCTGCACACTTGGGCTTCACCACAAGAAGGACTTTGCCTGGCTTCCACTGGTTCAAGGAGGGACTCCCTGTTTGCTACAGGTGAAAAATTGCTAACCAGAGTCCCCTGCACCAACTCCTGAAAAAGTGACCAGCTGACCACTGTCCAGTGGCCAAAAAGGAGTTTGCGCCAGGTGCACTCTGGGAGTTGAAGTCCGCACTTCCCAAGGACCATCACAGAACTTCTGGACCCTTGGGGTGAGCTGTGGACCCCAAAAGAACCTTAAAAGAACTTCTGGGTGAAGCCCCAGAAGTTTGGAAAAGATTGGAGAATTTTTGGAAAAAAGCTCCATAAAGTGACCGACCCGACGCGGAAATTCTAGCCGGCTTGCCTCAACCGCGACCCGGCCTGACTTCGTGGTTCGTCCCGGTAAAGAAAAACATCCAAAAAAGAGACTAAGTCCGAACGTAAAAAGTTGACCGGGACCTTCCAGCCATCGTATCCGAGAAGGGCTCCACGGACGTCGGATCAAGATCCAGGTTTACCCCGGTCGAAGGATTTTCATCTTGAAAAAACGACTAAGTCCGAAGGTAAAAATCACCACCGAGGAAACCGACTTCGCGTATCCGGACAAGGGCTCCAGGAGGTCGGATCCAACTGGCAGGTTCGTCCCGGTGAAGAAAAACTTCAAAATAAAGACTAAGTCAGAAGGTAACTTTTTAACCGAGGCTTCCCGCGACCTGTAGCCGAGCAGGGCTCCATCGCGGTCGGCCTGAAAGTTTGACTTTGCCCCGGTCCTGGTGCAACCAGATGACCCGATTGGCGTTTTTTGTTTCTAAGCGCTAGAAAATAATAATACTTTAAAAATTCATATCTCCGGTTCCCCTGAACCGATTTTAATCGTTTTTGTGTCATTTTAAAGATAAAAATATAAGCTATTTTTATAAATTGGTTTTGGATTTTTAAACTGTTTCCTGTGTTTTATTTAATTACTGTTTTGTGATATTTGAATGCTTTACACTTTGTCTCCTAAGTTAAGCCTTGACGCTCGATGCCAAGCTACCAAGGGTAGAGCTGGGATTAATTTACTGAGACCTAACTGTACTTTTGTGGAGGTTTGTGGCTTGTTGCTAGGTGTAGGTACCTACCTGCCCTACCAATAACCCATTTTCCAACATAATTGGAAGCAGCGACGGGATCCTGTACTTGTGTTCAATATCACGTTACAGTTTTAGATAAAACAAATTAAAAATCCTTTAAATTGTCCTAGTGCAAAAATTGTTTTTAATTTTTAATTTTAATTTTTTTTTAAATTAATTTGGATTAATTTCAATTATTGAATTTTTGTAATTTTTCTAAATTCTTGTTTCCAATTTTTGCAAAAAGTTTTTGTTGACACAAAACTAGGGAACCATGGAGCTTGATCTGGCTAGCCTACCCACACTGACAGTAGTCCAGCTTAGGGGGTTGTGTATTGAGAGGGGGTTGCCTGCAACCCCTGATCTCAGGAAGCAAATCCTGATTAAATCCCTGACAGCATGGGCTGAGGCACAAGAGGTAGAGACAGAGGAAGCTCCAGAGGAGGAAGAAAAAGAGGAAGATGCTAACTCTAACCACTCAGGGGAGGGAAGGCATCAGACCCCAAGTGAGGAAGAGGAGGAACGGTCCTCAGTAAATACAGTCACTAGGGACAGATCCAAAGCTAGTGGTGGGAAGGGGGTCCTTTCAGGAGGAGAGAACCCATCCATCAGAGAAAGAGAGCTGGAAGCCCAGCTAGCATACATAGCTTTGGAAACAGAGAAGCTGGCCCTAGAAAAGAAAAAGTGGGCATACAAAGAGAAAAGAGATGGAAGCAGCGATAAAGAAGCTGAGGTGTCCATGGGTGGGGGAGTTTGCCCCAGATTACCCAAGGGGGTAGTTCCTGCTTATGTAGAGGGGGATGACATAGATAAGTGGCTAGGGGCCTTTGAGAGGGCACTCCAAATGAGAAGGGTTAGGCCTCAATACTGGGGTTCCCTTTTGTGGGAGTTGGTCCCCAACTCAGGGAGGGATAGGCTTCTGACCTTAAGGGGGGAGGAGGCAGATTCATACCCTAGTATGAAGAGGTGCTTAGTCAAGAAGTTTGGTCTGACCCCAGAGCAATATAGAATGAAGTTCAGGGACACCCAGAAGGTCAGTACCCAGTCTTGGGTTGACTTTGTGGACACCTCACTAAAGGCACTAGAGGGCTGGATTATTGGCAACAAAGTAAATACTTATGAGGGGTTATACAATCTGATCATGAGAGAGCACATCTTGACCAATTGTATCCAAGAAAGGTTACGCCAGCATCTAGTGGACTCTAAGCAGACCAACCCTAGAGAGCTAGGGGAGGCAGCTGATGAGTGGTTGAGAACCAGGGTGGTTGTCAAGTCCCAGGGGGGAGACTCCAAGAAGGGGGGGTCAGGTCCCCAAAAACCTAAGGAGGGAGGTGGTAAGCCCACCACAGAGACTCCCTCTGTACCCCAGAACCCTAAAAAGGAGGAGAGTAAATCCCACTCCCACTCTGACCAGCAGAGACAGGGAGACCCAGGGTTAAAAAAGCTCTTGGACAGTAGGGCTTGCTTTGACTGTCAGCAGACAGGTCACTTCAGAGGAGATGCAGCCTGTCTAAAGAAGGTGGTTAGCACTGGGCTGTCCAGTGTAGCCATAGAGGAGGATTCCTCAGATGATGAAGTCCTCCTAGCATTGTGCTGGGAGACAGGACCAGATGGTAAGCTGGTGATCCCTGAGGGTGGGAGTAGGCACTTCCACCACATTCAAGTGAATGGGATCCCTACCACTGGCCTGAGAGACACCGGTGCCAGTCACACTATAGTGAGTGACCGGTTAGTGACCCCAGACATGTATGTCCCAGGAAAGACAAAGAAAGTCAGGATAGCCACAGGGGAGGTCACCTCCAAACCTGTAGCCATAGTGCCCCTAGAGAGGGAGGGTATCCTTGACTGGATTAGGGTGGTAGTCAGTGCTGACCTTCCCCTAGATTGTATCCTGGGCAATGACCTCCCAGAGGTGAGTCTGGTCACAGATGGGGTGGTCGCCCAAGGCGCCCCCCCAATCCAAAGTCCTGGGGAGTCAGTCCCTACAGTTAGGAGACAGGGGTCCCCAAGAAAAGGAAAGAAGAAAAGGAAGGGTAGGCCACTCTTAAAGAGAGTTCCAGGGAGCCAAGGGCCCTCTGCCCCAGTAAGGGGGGAGCCCAGAGTTGGCACTGGTGAGGCCTCACCTGACCCCAAGGAAGTCCTGAGTAGTCAGGCAGCTGTCCAGATGCAAGGTGTTGCCCCTGCACTGACAGAAGGGAGAGTAGAAGGAGGGTGTCTGCCACAGGAGGTGGTAGTCCCCCACTCTAGACAGCAAGAGGGGTGCCAGGACCCCAAAGATGCCCCTAAAGCAGCTCAGCCACCTGTCAGTGGAGAGCTTAGGGTGTGGTTCTGGGTACTGACAGCTGTCAGTAGCCTCTGCTGGGTGCTAGCCTTCCTGGCAGCACTGTACTTGGCCTGGGAGGCAGACCCCAAGGCCAATAGCAAAGTAGGCCCCCTGACCCTGTTGGTCATGGTGGGGTTGCTCAAGTGTTGGGTGACCTCTTTGGGTAAGCTAGGTCTTGCCCTAGCAAAGTTAGGAGTAGGGGAGGTGGGCACCTCACTACCCAAGTTGGCAGAGAGAGAGGAGGAAGACCCCCCTAGAGGGAAGTTTCAATTTGGGTTGGGTCCTTTTACTGTTGGGATGGCTTCACTACCCAGAGGGAGTGACCCTGACAGGAGGATATAAGGCAGAGTAGGCCCTGCAAAGGGACAGCCAGTTTTCTTCACTGTCTTCCTCGCCTAACAAGCCAGGAAGACTCTCCCAGGGTTGGGCTGAGTCTCCTGGGCGTGTGGGCTGGGGGGGGGGTTGTGTGAGAAACTGGGGCTGATTGCAGAGGCCCCCTAACTTTTTGCCCCCATTTTCCACTTTATGCTGGTGTTTTCCTGACTCTGATGGTGCCCTGGGTACTGCTAACCAGTCCCAGGGCCTGTGCTCTGTGTAAAATGGATATGCAAATTAGGCTAATTATAATTGGCTAAGTTAACCTACCTATAAGTCCCTAGTATATGGTAGGGCATGTAGGTTTAGGGACCACAGCATAGGTGGTGCACACCTAGGTGCATTGCTGAGGTGCCCAGTGTCATTTTAAAAGCAAGCCTGCCTTGCTGGCTGCTTTTAAATTAAAGTTATATGCAAATTCGACTTTGGAATTAAAGGTACTTCCAAAGTCTTAAACTACCTTATTTTTACATATAAGTCACCCCTAAGGTGTGCCCTATGTGCCCCTAGGGCTGGGTGCCATGTAACTATAAGCAGGGACTTTATAAAAATAGATTTATAAGCCCTGGTGAGGTAAAAACAGCCAAATTCGTTTTTCCCTCATTGAAGTAAATGGCCTTCATAGGCTAGAATGGGCAGACTTTATTTTAAATTTTAAAGTCTCCTTAAATGTTACATACCAAGAAATTGGTATCAAATTGATTGTTATAATAAATCCCACAACTTCCAGTTGTTGGATTTAATATAACTAGTGCAGGTAAAAAGTTTTAGACTTTACCTAAAAAGTTGCCAATTTCAGCTCTGCATTGTTTTTGCTGCTGTGCTCTGATTGGCCAGCCTGCAGCAGCTTCTGCCAGGCTACTTTAATGAGGTGTGAAGTGGCCTGACTTCACACAAAGGAATGTGCTTGGGGGAGAGAATCTCCCCTCAGCAGATGGTGAGGCAGGAAGGGGGAGGGCTGCCAAACTGGTCTTCAAAGGCAGAGAAGGACATCTGGAGCACCCAGCAACACCCCCACATCCTGCAACCCCAGACAGCTAGGTGCCCCCTTGATTAGATTAGGAGAGGGCAGGAGAGGGGTGTGTTTATGATTTTTAGCCACACCAGTGGGTGGGCTCAGCCAGATCTCTCCTCCAAAAATCAGATTCATCCATTTTGGATTTTTAGAGACTGTTGCCTTCTGGGATGGATTTTTGCCACACTTCCCAGGAAGTGGTCATCACAGGGGGACGACCCTGTCCCTGATTGGAGAACCAGGGCCCCCCTGCTTTTCACCCAGGAGCAAGGATAAAACTGGCAGACCTGCACCCACGCCTCAGATCCCCACCAAATTTCAAGAAGAAGGAACTACAAGAAGAAGAAGGACTGCCCTGCTGGACCCCTGGCCTGCACCTGGACCCTGCACTCAGAAAGACTGCACCAGCTGCACACTTGGGCTTCACCACAAGAAGGACTTTGCCTGGCTTCCACTGGTTCAAGGAGGGACTCCCTGTTTGCTACAGGTGAAAAATTGCTAACCAGAGTCCCCTGCACCAACTCCTGAAAAAGTGACCAGCTGACCACTGTCCAGTGGCCAAAAAGGAGTTTGCGCCAGGTGCACTCTGGGAGTTGAAGTCCGCACTTCCCAAGGACCATCACAGAACTTCTGGACCCTTGGGGTGAGCTGTGGACCCCAAAAGAACCTTAAAAGAACTTCTGGGTGAAGCCCCAGAAGTTTGGAAAAGATTGGAGAATTTTTGGAAAAAAGCTCCATAAAGTGACCGACCCGACGCGGAAATTCTAGCCGGCTTGCCTCAACCGCGACCCGGCCTGACTTCGTGGTTCGTCCCGGTAAAGAAAAACATCCAAAAAAGAGACTAAGTCTGAACGTAAAAAGTTGACCGGGACCTTCCAGCCATCGTATCCGAGAAGGGCTCCACGGACGTCGGATCAAGATCCAGGTTTACCCCGGTCGAAGGATTTTCATCTCGAAAAAACGACTAAGTCCGAAGGTAAAAATCACCACCGAGGAAACCGACTTCGCGTATCCGGACAAGGGCTCCAGGAGGTCGGATCCAACTGGCAGGTTCGTCCCGGTGAAGAAAAACTTCAAAATAAAGACTAAGTCAGAAGGTAACTTTTTAACCGAGGCTTCCCGCGACCTGTAGCCGAGCAGGGCTCCATCGCGGTCGGCCTGAAAGTTTGACTTTGCCCCGGTCCTGGTGCAACCAGATGACCCGATTGGCGCTTTTTGTTTCTAAGCGCTAGAAAATAATAATACTTTAAAAATTCATATCTCCGGTTCCCCTGAACCGATTTTAATCGTTTTTGTGTCATTTTAAAGATAAAAATATAAGCTATTTTTATAAATTGGTTTTGGATTTTTAAACTGTTTCCTGTGTTTTATTTAATTACTGTTTTGTGATATTTGAATGCTTTACACTTTGTCTCCTAAGTTAAGCCTTGACGCTCGATGCCAAGCTACCAAGGGTAGAGCTGGGATTAATTTACTGAGACCTAACTGTACTTTTGTGGAGGTTTGTGGCTTGTTGCTAGGTGTAGGTACCTACCTGCCCTACCAATAACCCATTTTCCAACATAATTGGAAGCAGCGACGGGATCCTGTACTTGTGTTCAATATCACGTTACAGTTTTAGATAAAACAAATTAAAAATCCTTTAAATTGTCCTAGTGCAAAAATTGTTTTTAATTTTTAATTTTAATTTTTTACTGTTACTGGGGCTGTCAACTGTACCTGCGCACACCCCTGTATGACAATGTTATTGGGGCTGTCACCTGTACCTACACATCTCTATATAACACTGTTACTGGAGCTGTCACCTGTACCCACACATCTCTATATAACACTGTTACTGGGGCTGTAACCTGTACCGCACACAACTCTGAATAACACTGTTACTGGGGCTGTAACCTGTACCCACACAGCTCTATATAACCCTATTACTGGGGCTCTCACCTCTATCCACACATCTCTACATAACACTGTTACTGGGACTGGAACCTGTACCCACGCACAACTCTGAATAACACTGTTACTGGGGCTGTCACCTGTACCCACACATCTCTATATAACACTGTTACTGGGACTGTCACCTGTACCTGCGCACACCTCTGTATAACACTGTTACTGGGGCTGTCACCTGTACCTGCGCACAGCTCTTTATAACACTGTTACTGGGACTGTCACCTGTACCCACACAGCTCTATATAAGACTGTTACTGGGACTGTCACCTGTACCCACACAGCTCTATATAACACTGTTACTGGGGCTCTCACCTGTACCTGCGCACAGTTCTGTATAACACTACTACTGGGTCTGTCACCTGTACCCACACATCTCTATATAACACTGTTACTGGGACTGTCACCTGTACCTGTGCACACCTCTGTAGAACACTGTTACTGGGGCTGTCACCTGTGGCTGCGCACAACTCTGAATAACACTGCTAATTAGGCTGTCTCCTGTACCTGCGCACAGCTCTTTATAACACTGTTACTGGGACTGTCACCTGTTACCACACAACTCTACATAACACTGCTACTGGGTATCTCACCTGTACCTGCGCACAGCTCTGTATAACACTGTTACTGGGACTGTCACCTGTACCCTCACATCTCTATATAACACTGTTACTGGGACTGTCACCTGTACCTGTGCACAGCTCTATATCACACTGTTACTGGGGCTCTCACCTGTACCTGCGCATAGCTCTGTATAACACTGTTACTGGGACTGTCACCTGTACCCACACAGCTCTATATAACACTGTTACTGGGACTGTCACCTGTACCCACACAGCTCTGTATAACAATGGTCCTGGGGCTGTCATCTGTACCTGCACACAGCTCTATATAAAACAGCTACTGGGACTGTCATTTGTACCTCCGCACAGCTCTATGTAACACTGGTACTGGGGCTGTCAAAGGTACCTGCACACACCGCTGTAGAACACTGTTACTGGGACTGTCACCTGTACCCACACAGCTCTTCATAACACTGTTACTGGGACTGTCACCTGTACCCACACATCTCTATATAACACTGCTACTGGGACTGTCACCTGTACCTGTGCACACCTCTGTAGAACACTGTTACTGGGGCTGTCACCTGTGCCTGTGCACAACTCTGAATAACACTGCTAATTAGGCTGTCACCTGTACCTGCACACAGCTCATTATAACACTGTTACTGGCACTGTCACTTGTACCCACACAGCTCTATATAAGACAGTTACTGGGACTGTCACCTGTACCCATCACCTCTATATAACACTGTTACTGGGGCTTTCACCTGTACCTGTGCAGAGCTCTGTATAACACTATTACTGGAACTGTCACCTGTACCTGTGAACACCTCTGTAGAACACTGTTACTGGGGCCTTCACCTATGCGTGCACACAACTCCAAATAACACTGCTAATTAGGCTGTCTCCTGTACCAGCACACAGCTCTTTATAACACTGTTACTGGGACTGTCACCTGTTACCACACAACTCTACATAACACTGCTACTGGGTCTCTCACCTGTACCTGCACACAGCTCTGTATAACACTGTTACTGGGACTGTCACCTGTACCCACACAGCTCTATATCACACTGTTACTGGGACTGTCACCTGTACCCACACATCTCTATATAACACTGTTACTGTGGCTCTCACCTGTACCTGCACACAGCTCTGTATAACACTATTACTGGGGCTGTCACCTGTACCCACACATCTCTATATAACTCTGTGACTGTGACTGTCACCTGTACCTGTGCACACCTCTGTATAACACTGTTACTGGGGCTGTCACCTGTACCTGCGCACAACTCTGAATAACACTGCTAATTGGGCTGCCACCTGTACCTGCGCACAGCTCTTTATAACACTGTTACTGGGACTGTCACCTCTATCCACACTACCGTATATAACACTGTTACTGGGACTGACACCTGTACCCACACAGCTCTATATAACACTGTTACTGTGGCTCTCACCTGTACCTGCGCACTGCTCTGTATGACACTGTTACTGGGGCTGTCACCTGTACCCACACATCTCTATATAACACAGTGACTGTGACTGTCACCTGTACCTGTGCACAACTCTGAATAACACTGCTACTGGGGCTGTCACCTGTACGCACACATCTCTATATAACATTGTTACTGGGACTGTCACCTGTACCTGCGCACACCTCTGTATAACACTGTTACTGGGGCTGTCGGCTGTACCTGCGCACAACTCTGAATACCACTGCTAATTAGGCTGTCACCTGTACCTGCGCACAGCTCTTTATAACACTGTTACTGGGACTGTCCCCTGTACCCACACAGCTCTATATAAGACTGTTACTGGGGCTCTCACCTGTACCTGCGCACAGCTCTGTATAACACTATTACTGGGACTATCACCTGTACCCACACATCTCTATAAAACACTGTTACTGGGACAGTCACCTGTACCTGTGCACACCTCTGTAGAACGCTGTTACTCGGGCTGTCACCTATGCCTGCGCACAACTCTGAATAACACTGCTAATTAGGCTGTCACCTGCGCACAGCTCTTTATAACACTGTTACTGGGACTGTCACCTGTACCCACACAGCTCTATATAACACTTTTACTGGGGCTGTAACCTGTACCCACACATATCTATATAACACTGTTACTGGGGCTGCCACCTGTACCTGCGCACAGCTCTGTATAACACTGCTAAATAGGCTGTCACCTGTACCTGCGCACAGCTCTTTATAACACTGTTACTGGGACTGTCACCTGTAACCACACAGCTCTATATAACACTGCTATTGGGTCTCTCACCCGTACCTGCGCACAGCTCTGTATAACACTGTTACTGGGAATGTCACCTGTACCCACACATCTCTATATAACACTGTTACTGGGACTGTCGCCTGTACCCACACAGCTCTATATAACACTGTTAATGGGGCTCTCACCTGTACATGCGCACAGCTCTGTATAACACTGTTACTGGGACTGTCACCTGTACCCACACAGCTCTATATAACACTGTTAGTGGGACTGTCACCTGTACCCACACAGCTCTGTATAACAATGTTACTGGGGCTGTCACCTGTACCTGCACACAGCTCTATATAACACAGCTACTGGGACTGTCACCTGTACCTGCGCACAGCTCTATGTAACACTGTTACTGGGGCTGTCAACTGTACCTGCACACACCCCTGTAGAACACTGTTACTGGGACTGTCACCTGTACCCACACAGCTCTTCATAACACTGTTGCTAGGACTGTCACCTGTGCCCACACTGCTCTAGATAACACTGTTACTGGGGCTGTAACCTGTGCCTGCGCACACCTCTGTATAACACTGTTACTGGGGCTGTCACCTGTACCTGCACACAGCTCTATATAACACTGTTACTGGGGCTGTAACCTGTACCCAGACAGCTCTATATAACACTGTTACTGGGGCTGTCAACTGTACCTGCGCACACCCCTGTATGACAATGTTACTGGGGCTGTCACCTGTACCTACACATCTCTATATAACACTGTTACTGGAGCTGTCACCTGTACCCACACATCTCTATATAACACTGTTACTGGGGCTGTAACCTGTACCCGCACACAACTCTGAATAACACTGTTACTGGGGCTGTAACCTGTACCCACACAGCTCTATATAACCCTATTACTGGGGCTCTCACCTCTATCCACACATCTCTACATAACACTGTTACTGGGACTGGAACCTGTACCCACGCACAACTTTGAATAACACTGTTACTGGGGCTGTCACCTGTACCCACACATCTCTATATAACACTGTTACTGGGACTGTCACCTGTACCTGCGCACACCTCTGTATAACACTGTTACTGGGGCTGTCACCTGTACCTGCGCACAGCTCTTTATAACACTGCTACTGGGACTGTCACCTGTACCCACACAGCTCTATATAAGACTGTTACTGGGACTGTCACCTGTACCCACACAGCTCTATATAACACTGTTACTGGGGCTCTCACCTGTACCTGCGCACAGTTCTGTATAACACTACTACTGGGTCTGTCACCTGTACCCACACATCTCTATATAACACTGTTACTGGGACTGTCACCTGTACCTGTGCACACCTCTGTAGAACACTGTTACTGGGGCTGTCACCTGTGGCTGTGCACAACTCTGAATAACACTGCTAATTAGGCTGTCTCCTGTACCTGCGCACAGCTCTTTATAACACTGTTACTGGGACTGTCACCTGTTACCACACAACTCTACATAACACTGCTACTGGGTATCTCACCTGTACCTGCACACAGCTCTGTATAACACTGTTACTGGGACTGTCACCTGTACCCTCACATCTCTATATAACACTGTTACTGGGACTGTCACCTGTACCTGTGCACAGCTCTATATCACACTGTTACTGGGGCTCTCACCTGTACCTGCGCATAGCTCTGAATAACACTGTTACTGGGGCTGTCACCTGTACCCACACAACTCTATATAACACTGTTACTGGGACTGTCACCTGTACCCACACAGCTCTGTATAACAATGGTCCTGGGGCTGTCATCTGTACCTGCACACAGCTCTATATAAAACAGCTACTGGGACTGTCATTTGTACCTCCGCACAGCTCTATGTAACACTGGTACTGGGGCTGTCAAATGTACCTGCACACACCTCTGTAGAACACTGTTACTGGGACTGTCACCTGTACCCACACAGCTCTTCATAACACTGTTACTGGGACTGTCACCTGTACCCACACATCTCTATATAATACTGCTACTGGGACTGTCACCTGTACCTGTGCACACCTCTGTAGAACACTGTTACTGGGGCTGTCACCTGTGCCTGTGCACAACTCTGAATAACACTGCTAATTAGGCTGTCACCTGTACCTGCACACAGCTCATTATAACACTGTTACTGGCACTGTCACTTGTACCCACACAGCTCTATATAAGACAGTTACTGGGACTGTCACCTGTACCCATCACCTCTATATAACACTGTTACTGGGGCTCTCACCTGTACCTGTGCAGAGCTCTGTATAACACTATTACTGGAACTGTCACCTGTACCTGTGAACACCTCTGTAGAACACTGTTACTGGGGCTGTCACCTGTGCCTGGACACAACTCTGAATAACACTGCTAATTAGGCTGTCTCCTGTACCAGCACACAGCTCTTTATAACACTGTTACTGGGACTGTCACCTGTTACCACACAACTCTACATAACACTGCTACTGGGTCTCTCACCTGTACCTGCTCACAGCTCTGTATAACACTGTTACTGGGACTGTCACCTGTACCCAAACAGCTCTATATCACACTGTTACTGGGACTGTCACCTGTACCCACACATCTCTATATAACACTGTTACTGTGGCTCTCACCGGTACCTGCACACAGCTCTGTATAACACTATTACTGGGGCTGTCACCTGTACCCACACATCTCTATATAACTCTGTGACTGTGACTGTCACCTGTACCTGTGCACACCTCTGTATAACACTGTTACTGGGGCTCTCACCTGTACCTGCGCACACCTCTGCATAACACTGTTACTGAGGCTGTCACCTGTACCCACACAGCTCTATATAACACTGTTACTGAGACTGTCACCTGTACCCACACAGCTCTGTATAACAATGTTACTGGGGCTGTCACCTGTACCTGCACATAGCTCTATATAACACAGCTACCAGGACTGTCATCTGTACCTGCGCACAGCTCTAAGTAACACTGCTACTGGGGCTGTCTAATGTAACTGCACACACCCCTGTAGAACACTGTTACTGGGACTGTCACCTGTAGCCACACAGCTCTTTATAACACTGTTACTGGGACTGTCACCTGGGCCCACACAGTTCTATATAACACTGTTACTGGGGCTGTAACCTGTACCTTTGCACACCTCTGTATAACACTGTTACTGGGGCTGTCACCTGTACCTGCACACAGCTCTATATAACACTGTTACTGGGGCTGTAACCTGTACCCACACAGCTCTATATAACACTGTTACTGGGGCTGTCAAATGTACCTGCGCACACCCCTGTATGACACTGTTACTGGGGCTGTCACCTGTACCTACACATCTCTATATAACACTGTTACTGGGGCTGTAACCTGTACCCCTGCACAACTCTGAATAACACAGTAACTGGGGCTGTCACCTTTAGCCACACAGCTCTATATAACACTGTTACTGGGGCTGTAACCTGTCCTCACACATCTCTATATAACACTGTTACTGGGACTGTCACCCTGCGAACACCTCTGTATAACACTGTTACTGGGGCTGTCACCTGTACCTGTGCACAACTCTGAATAACACTGCTAATTCTGCTGCCACCTGTACCTGCGCACAGCTGTTTATAACACTGTTACTGGGACTTTCACCTGTATCCACACTACTCTATATAACACTGTTACTGGGACTGTCACCTATACCCACACAGCTCTATATAACACTGTTACTGTGGCTCTCACCTGTACCTGCGCACAGCTCTGTATAACACTGTTACTGGGACTGTCACCTGTGCCCACTTATCTCTATATAACACTGTGACTGGGACTGTCACCTGTACCTGTGCACACCTCTGTAGAACACTGTTACTGGGGCTATCACCTGTGCCTGCACACAACTCTGAATAACACTGCTAATTAGGTTGTCACCTCTACCTGCACACAGCTCTTTATAACACTGTTACTGGAACTGTCACCTGTCCCCACACAGCTCTATATAACACTGTTACTGGGACTGTCACCTGTACCCACACAGCTCTATATAACATTGTTACTGGGGCTGCCACCTGTACCTGCGCACAGCTCTGTATAACACTGCTAATTAGGATGTCACCTGTACCTGCGCACAGCTCTTTATAACACTGTTACTGGGACTGTCACCTGTACCAACACAGCTCTATATAACACTGTTACTGGGACTGTCACCTGTACCCACACAGCTCTATATAACACTGTTACTGGGGCGCTCACCTGTACCTGCGCACAGCTCTGTATAACACTGTTACTGGGACTGTCACCTGTGCCTGCGCACTGCTCTGAATAACACTGCTAATTAGGCTGTCACCTGTACCTGCACACAGCTCTTTATTACACTGTTACTGGGACTGTCACCTGTACCCACACAGCTTTATATAACACTGTTACTGGGACTGTCACCTGTACCCACACATCTCTATATAACACTGTTACTGTCACCTGTACCTGCGCACAGCTCTTTATAACACTGTTACTGGGACTGTCACCTGTACCAACACAGCTCTATATAACACTGTTACTGGGACTGTCACCTGTACCCACACAGCTCTATATAACACTGTTACTGGGGCGCTCACCTGTACCTGCGCACAGCTCTGTGTAAGACTGTTACTGGGGCTGTCACCTGTGCCTGCACACAGCTCTTTATTACACTGTTACTGGGACTGTCACCTGTACCCACACAGCTCTATATAACACTGTTACTGGGACTGTCACCTGTACCCACACAGCTCTTTATAACACTGTTACTGGGGCTGCCACCTGTACCTGTGCACAGCTCTGTATAACACTGCTAATTAGGATGTCACCTGTACCTGCGCACAGCTCTATATAACAGAGCTACTGGGACTATCACCAGTACCCACACAGCTCTATATAACACTGTTACTGGGGCTCTCACCTGTACCTGCGCACAGCTCTGTATAACACTGTTACTGGGACTGTCACCTGTAGCCACACAGCTTTATATAACACTGTTAATGGAACAGTCACGTGTACCCACACAGCTCTGTATAACAATGTTACTGGGGCTGTCACCTGTACCTGCACACAGCTGTATATAACACAGCTACTGGGACTGTCACCTGTACCTGCGCACAGCTCTATATAACACAGCTACTGGGACTATCACCAGTACCCACACAGCTCTATTTAACACTGTTACTGGGGCTGTCACCTGTACCTGCACACAGCTCTTTATAACATTGTTACTGTGACTCTGACCTGTACCTGAACACAGCTCTATATAACACTGCTAATGAGGCTGTCACCGGTACCTGCACACAGCTCTTTATAACACAGTTACTTGGCTCTTGCCTGGACATTCCCACAGCTCTGTATAAGACTGGTGGAAGGGGTCTCACCTGCACAGGTAAGCTCCAGCAGGTGCTCAGCAGACACACTGCGACCAGGGCCCACGGTCTTCTGTCCATCCTCGGGTTCTGGGCAGTGCTCAGGTCACCAGCAAACAATGTTTCTTCCATCAGGTCCATGCTCTGTTGACCCCAGACCTCCAATCAGCTCTCAGGACGAAGGATGACACGAGCTTCTGAGCAGATCACAAAGTGTGTCTGTCCCTGAAGTGATGCTCAGTGATGTCAAGCTATAAGCAAGCAGCTTTTAAGTATGGATAATTGGTTTAGTTACAGATCCTTTCTCCTTCATATATTCATTGAAAAATCACACGTTGCCTGTTCCTCCTGTAATTAGGGCGAGACTGTGATTGGACACAGGTGCCATTCCCAGGGTTCGACCTTTCAAATACTAAGTAAAGCTCTTCGGGTACCAAATACCCGGGACAGAATAAATCACAGGTGACACAACAAGTACATCTGAGCAGCTCTTCCTAGATCGGTAGATTAGATTTTATTTCTACAAAGGTTGATATTCTTAACAGTTTCTGTAGATTGACAATCAATGGATGGGTGAATGGATAGATGTCTGCCTTTTGTCTAGTTATCACTATGCTTGATCTCCTAATTCCCTTACTTCATGATTAGCGATATTGAGGGGCATATTTATACTCCGTTTGAGCAGATTGTGCGTCAAAACTTTTGACGCACAATCAGCGCAAACGTTGCCCCGTATTTAAACTTTGACGCCCGAGCCCGCGGACGACAAAATTCCGCAGTGTGCGTCATTTTTTGGATGCGGCAATCCGCCCTGTGTTAATGATATGCAGGCTAGGCGTTCCCGTCCAAAAAATGACTCAAACGGCCGTGCGTCGTATTTATGCTTTCGGGCAAAAATGACGCACGGCCGGGAGGCGGAGCGAGAAAATGACGCAGAGCCCAATTTGCGTCAAAATTTAACGCCTGGGTCAGGGCAGGCGTTAAAATGGGGCAAGCACACCTGTATTTAATCAGAACACACAGAACAAGCAGCAGAGCAGCAACAGGGAGCCATGGAGGTGATTCTAATCCAACGTGCACGCAGACGCAGAGCCCAGCAGCAACAACAGCAGCTACAACAACACCAGCAGGGACCCCAAAGGCAGAGCAGGAGGCAGGAGAGGATATTCCACCCAAGAACCACTCTTCAGGGCCTCAGGGAACACGGCATCATACAGAGGTACCGGTTGAACTGGCAGGCCATTCAGCAGCTGCTGCAAAACATTGAACAGCAGTTGGCCCCCACTTTGGTGACACCCCACACCATACCAACAGAAACAAAGCTGCTTGCCGTACTCCACATGCTGGCAAGTGGCTCTTTTCAAACAACTGGTGCCCTGGTAGGCGGAATATCACAACCATCATTCTCCGCATTTCTGCCCAAAGTATTGGATGCCATCATTCGCCTGACACCCCGCCACATCTGCTTCCCTAACACACTGCAGAAGCATCAGGAAACTAAACAGGGGTTCTACGCAATCAGTGGCTTCCCACACGTCCTTGATGCAATGGACTGCACACATGTATGCCTTGTGCCACTTGCTGCAACTGAACACCTCTACCGCAACAGGAAGCACACACATTCAATCAACGTGCAGGCCATAGTCGATCACCAGGGATTGATCACCAACATCGTGGCTAAATATCCTGGGAGTGTCCATGACTCATTCATCTTCCGTCACTGCACCATCAACCAACACTTCCAGGATGGACGGTATGGCAATGGTCTACTTGTTGGTAAGTACAAAAACCTACTTAATTACACACTGCACAGCAACCCTCTAGGACACACAACATATACACCTCAACAGCAACATCTAGACAGGAACACACTGAGGTCCTGACATCACTAGCCATGTTTCTTAAGTCAGCATTGAACCTGTCACACATCTGAAATAAGTGTACAGCCTAATGTGAAGACATTAATGAGTGTGGTAGCCGAAATGTCACCTTGCAAATTGTAAGTGTCCCAATGACCTTTACATTAATACACTGCCTAAGTCTAAAGGTATGGGATGTCCAGGGTACTTTCATATGAACGTGCTAACAATACTTACAAATTAAACTTTACATTGAACTATCTACTCACCCCAAGTGAAGACACAAGGACACGTGTATCACAAGTCACAATGCTAGGGAGGGCACACTGCACTGAAAATCCCAAAACATACTGCTGACAAACGGTTAGCAGACAAACACTTGCTCAGCCAAGGAAACAACACAATGCAGATGGTATAGCCTACAAGTATAGGATGTCACATCAGTACACAAAAGAGTCACAGACAACACAAGACAACTACTGCCATTAAAGGTCTTTTCAATAGTGCCAGCTACATCAACATGATCCCATTCTTTTTCTCTTTCAGCTGATCAGGGGTATGGCATCCAGCCATGGATAATGACACCATTTGGCAACCCGAGTACTGCTGCAGAGCGGGCATACAACGAGGCCCATAAGAGGACACGCAGCATTATCGAGCGGACCTTCGGCATCCTCAAGTCAAGGTTCCGCTGCCTCGACATCACTGGTGGTAGCCTACTATATTCCCCCGAGATGGTCTGTAGGATCATCCTCACATGTGCAATATTGCCCAACAGTTGTGTCAAAAGGAACATTCCCCTCCTCAAACCAGACCTATACATGCCTGAAGACGAGGAAGAGGAGGATGCTGCCCTGCAACAGGAGGGGGAACAACCAAACACGGCTGCTGGAGTGCGTAGGCGCCAACACATTGTGAACAATTTATTTTAATTATTATCACCATCACCACTTAATGAACTATTGTAAATAAACACTGATAAGAAACACCACATCATGGTCTGGCTATTCATTTCTGCACACCTTTAGCTCTAAATATCAGAAGAAGAATGTTGTCTCATGGAGCATTAATGATATAACAATCAGGACACAGAAAAATACAATACAAATGTAATGCCTATCATACAATGGTCACATACACACACAATGTAAATGACTGACATCCTGTACAGTTCACCTTTGAAGGGCAATAGCTGAGGACCACACCTATTACACACATACATGTAGGAAACATGATTCATCACAGCAGATGGCACACAACTAAAACACCATCACTCAACTAGGGGAAAACAGGCCTCATACATCAGGCAGTTGAAATGCTTTTGCTTCAGGAACAGGAATGTATTACCAGACTCTTGGCAGCAGTAATTCCAACTACATACAATCTTTGCAATGACTATCTGTCACTAGAGTTACACATAAGCAGAACATACACAGCACAAGTGCCACACATATGACAAGCATCCAGCACATCACATCCCATCTACATGTCAGCCCTTTTCTAAAAACCTTACACACCCAAGCGCCTGGTCAGACCCCACCTGTCTGAAGAGGTCCCGGGAATGCTGATATGTGTACCCTGAGATTCCCTCATCTACATACACACACTCACAAGAGTCATCCAGTGTGCCACACCCTTTCCTATGCCTACCATTGTCATAGTACCATCTCACTGCATGGAACTCAGCTCATATAATACACTGGCTTGGAGTTTTTAAGGCCTAGTATCACCTGTAGATTGATTCTCGGTTGAAAGGTACTGTAGGCCATTTTAAAGCAAATCTCATCTGACAGGACTAGTGAGACACTGATGGAGGCCACACCAGTGATCCCCTCCATGCACACCACCCAAATTTACATGCCCCGTCCCTGCTGATGCCTCTTACAGCATAGATGTAGACATTTGGACAATTACACCATTAAGCATTGCTACTAATTTTGCTGTGTAACACTTTATCAGGGTTCATGTGTCACATTGTCACATTCAAAACAACACAGGACATACACAGTGTGACATGCCAACTGTCTACTCCTCCCTCTGACCAGTTCTAGTCAGACCACTGATCATGTAATTTGTGAAAGAGCTGGCTCCTGATTGACCCAGCATCCTGTTAGCCTGACTGGCACCTGTCCGTGGGTCACCCTAAAGATACCCGGTGGCCACCTATGGACCACACTTGCTGTCCAAAACCTCTCTTTCCTCAGAGGCTAATTTGTCATTTGCCTCATCAATGTATACTCAAATACATTGTATTGCACCATCTGACTTTTCTTTATATCATATTTGTGACAGTGCCCTTGAATAGCTAAATCATGGCCCATCCGTTGTCTGGGCCTCATTAATGCCTAAACTATAAAGTGTGACAGTGTACCTGGCCCATAGCCTTTGATGGTGTACGTGGCCTCCAGCAGAACCAGCAACCTCAGATAATGGCCATAAAAAGTCAACACATATGAGGACCCTGACAGTTCACACGCTGAGTAACATTGTTCAAATAATAGAGATGGCTCGTGTGTGCTGAATACCAGCCATTTACTTCTGCACAGAGGCTATGATGTTTCCTGATGCATTTCCATCCACAGAGGCCAACTTGAGTACAAATGTTGCAATGACACATGCCGGATCCAGACATCTGAGACATTCTCTCACTCAGCACACCACGGTTGCCCAGTTGAAAGTCTCATTACACGTCTTCAGTGACAGGGTGGGACCATCCACGTGTAGGTTACCATGTCCTCAATGACTTTACTCACATTTAGCTACAAACGATACTCATTAGATACACGATTAGCTGCCAATAACTCATGATGAGACCTGGATGTTACAGTGACAACATACACCTTAACAGTTGATACTGGATCAACATTGGACCACACACATGTACATGTACCATCCAATCAACAAAATGGTTGCAAGCAGCCTATCACAGTAGTGTCCCAGTTGTAACCTAGCAGGAAGAATGAAACATGCCACTAAACCAGGTAAAGCATAAAGGGCCACATACATCAACAACCTATTTATTATCATGACATAAGGAACGTTGAGAATTTGCTATTAAATCAATGCTAAATGGTATGTCAGAATTCTCCAAAGAATTAATAGGGCAAACGTCAAATGGGCAAATGAGATTACAGATTAGCAAACAGAGAATCATACTCAATTTGCATCTATGGGCCTGCTGCCAATGGTTTAGCATTACTGAATTTGGGAAAACCTTGGATAAAGTTGCAATTCAGGAACAGCAAACCCCAGGGTGCTGGGGGCCTAAATCCCCCTCTGCTGCACCCCAAATATAATTTTTTTATGCACATGTGAAGCACACACATGCAAAGGGGCATGTGTGCCCTACATGTCAATAGTGAAACATATTTTAGCTACATTAACTCGTAATTAGCACATGGTTACCCCCATAAAAGGTTTAGGCGACAATTGCATTACCTAATTGGCCTTTATGCTATTTGGAATAGCTTGATACATGTGCTCACAAATTTGCTAAGGAATACATCCTGGTATCTCTTTCATATTTTGAAATTTGGAATCAGCAATTACCTACATATGTGCGCAATTATGAGTAATATCCATTCTGGCCAATCATTACTATTGCACTGTGAATACCTTCTATACATCCTATAAGGGACATTTGCTATAGCTAACCCCAAAGTTTATCACTTAGCACCGTTTGGTCATGCAAAATTCCATTACTCATTTGGACAAATGAAATACATATTTGTCATAATGCGTCATATTTTCATGCATACAGCTTGTGCGTCATAATTTTTGACGCACAGGAGTGCGAATAATGCAGAGTCAAAAATATTTTTCATAAATAGATATCATATTTGGCTGCGGCTTAATTTTCACCTCTAGAACTGTAAATTATGCCGCAAATAAATATTAATTACCAATTATGAAAAATATTTTGACTCTGCATTATCTGCACTCCTGTGCGTCAAAAAATATGACACACAACCTGTATGCGTGAAAATATGACGCATAATGGAAAAAAACGGCGGCCATGTTATGCAGGATGTGATGTAATAGGATATCCTGTTTACAGATTCTGTACAGTGGGTGTACTTTCACTTTCACTTTGCAGTCCCTGATTATTCTAGACTGTGTGGCTGTGTGCAAAGTGTTGTCCTGTGTATTAGTGCTTTTGTGTCCAGAGTGCCATCTTACTTGTTGTTTTGTCATCAATATATTGTTGTAGAATACTGTCTGAGTGTGTGTTGTATAAATTTGTCCAGTCCGTGTTGTATTTATTGTCTGTGGGAGTCTGTTGTGGGTACTGTTATATATAAGGGATAGTTGGGCTCTTCTATTTGTTAAGTTTTCTTTGTATTTCCTCACTCTAACTTTCCCCATTTCCCCCTTTTCTTTTTTTCTACTACTTTTTCCCCTTTTCTGTGCTTAAATGTCTGGTAGGCCACGGCTTTCCAGGATGGGTCAGGAGGAATTGGGGGGGGTTCATATGGCTGGTTTGCCATTTCCTCCAACTGATGCTGGAGGCTGGGGGTAGGGTGATACAGGGGTATCACACGGAGGCCCAAAAAGTCCGGTGGGGGAAGGTGCGCCATCACTTGGTGCGTCTGTATGGGAGCCAACGGAATGACCATCAATTGAAGCACCGCTGGGCTGACCTGATCTCCAGGGAGCAAGACTTGCTGGACCACCTGGGAATCATGATTGGTGGCCATGTTGGTGAGTACAGATCATGTAAATGTGCACAATTTAAAGCTGTGTAGTGACATGAGATGATTGGAACCCAATCTGCCAGATACGTAGCTGACTGTGTGTAATGCTAGGGAAACATGCAGGGTAATTGATGCACTAAGTGAAGGATGAGAAATGCTAGCAGTCAGGCAGCTCATGTTTTCCACACATACAGGTTGCTTGTAGCAGAATGTAATGTAGTGCCGCCTTTGTGTCAGACAAGCGACACATTAATGACGCAATCAGGACTCTACAGGTCACAATTGCCAGTGAAGTATGGATGTAGTAACATCATACCTACATATGTTGACGCTATAGCTAGACTGACATTGGAAACCCTACATGATGCAGAAAATGAGTGCTGCCTTCACGTCAATTGATGATAGCAATGTGGCCCAGACATATGTCTCATGTGTGTCTGGTTAGTGTGTAGGGAAAGTGTTCACAGAAGTGCCATGCCTGTTCGGGATAAATGTGCTTCTTCACATTTTATTGATACATGCCAGATCTGAACATGAACCATATTTGTAAAGGACTCAGGTGCCCTCAGCTAACATATTAGACATGTATTTATTGTCACTTGTGCCAAAATCCGATTAGGGATGGCAGTCCAAAAGTATGGACTAGTGTACAAACATCTATGTTTGGTGCCAATCACCATTGTTTGGACACATCAATTTAGGAAACTGTAACAACATGAGGTATTGCCAAAGTACCTGGCCCTCTGTACCATGTACCTAACTGTCACAAATGTGTCATGACCACATAGGCTGTTTGATAGGTCATGCAGTCCTCAATTAACCAGCTTTTGGATGTCTCTCTTGGATGCACATGATGAGATGAATACACACCTATATTGTTGCTGCACATTATCGAGGTGCATGTTTGCCACCACATGACAGTTCGGGCCACTGCATGTGTGTAGAAGTGTGTGTAACTGTAGCAGGTGACCCATCCTATGTAAATGTTGCACAGGAATTATTCCATGCAGTATGAGCATGTCTGAAAGTGTTTCATTACTCATGTCAGATTATCACATTGTGTTTGTATTTGAAATTGTTTGTCAGTGCACGGATTCTGACCATATTATTCCTTCAATGCTTTACAGGTGGACCTGCACCGTACACAGTGCGAGAGGTGGCTCGTTTTTAGGACCCCGACACCTACAGTGAGTGTTGAAATGTGTGTTATGTTTTGTGTTTGCTGGTGATATGTGATGGACTACTGTGTGTTGAACAGATTGCAAGGTGTGATGCGCTGCCCAATCATTAGTCTTGTTCCATTAGTGGGATTTCAGTTATCACTTTATTTTGAGTTGACCAATGCTTATCCATTTGTCTGATCTTGGGTCTGTAGGCCATTCCTGTAGGGCCCGTTCTGGGAAATGGGGTGAGTCATGTGGAATATACTAGTTACATTAAGAGTTGCACTGGGACTCGTCTCGGACTGAGTCAGCATGTCAGACTGACATTCTCCCAGATAGCTTCTGCAAATGGCTTGTCTGAAAACTGCTGCTTCCCTATTAACCAATGTACTGAGTACACTGTAGGTTGGATCTTCCGGGAGCATGTACTTCCACAAGTTGTACTAGAAGTGTGTGGGACTAGTGTGCAACGGCCTAGGTGTGCATGCTATTCATGATCATGGGTGTTCTTGCTCTTCTGTGTCTGTTGAAAAATATGCCTCACTGGAAGTATGTGATGTTGGCCTAGGTCAGTACATTTTGACATGTGTGGACCTTGGATAGGACAAGGTTTAGCTGACTCCAATATGTTGATAGCACATGTTGAGCTTTCTATACACTCCTAGGTGTGCATCTATTTTGGGATTGTTTGTTGTTCTTCCCCCCCCGCCCCCCAAAAGACAGGCATGGTTTTGTGAATAGGGTACCTAGGACTGAAGCCACCAGTATGTTACACATACTTGTGATTATATGAAATATGGTTTTGAACCTAGTGTACACACTCAGTTATGGAACATGAGTTCTATACTAGCAAATCCCATTACAAATTGCAGACCTTGAAGTTTGTGATTGTTATCACATACACTGACATATGTAGTCCAGGCAATAGGCGGAGGAGGTACAGCATGAATGTTAGCTGCAACTGTAAGTACTTTGATGACAGGTTATTGCCAGTTGTTACCCATCATGTAGATTATTGTATATGCTATGTGTGAGATGACCTTTGTATGCAGGCTTCCCATGTACTTCCTCTGAGACTTTCAATGATCTGTATGGTGATATGAGCTGTTACAAGTATAGTAAATGTATTGTCAGATTGACCACTTGTGCTATTCCACACAATGCAGTTCCTATGGTAAATAGTTGCCCTTTGTCTTCACAGCTGCAAACATGAGCGTCAATGGGTCAATGTTGGGTTTCCTGTGTGTTTAAAAAAAAAAAAAAAAAAAAAAAAATGTCAACAAAATTACTAAAAAAATATATGATTGTTTAGGATAGTATGTGTGTAGGTTAGTATGTGTTGTCCTGCATGTGTCCTTTCTCATAATGGTGGGTGGGGGGTTGATGTTTAGATCGATTAGTTATATGTGAAGAGTAAGTTTAGCTTAGGTTAGTTAGGGACAGTTGTGGGTAATGAGAAGTCAGGTTAGATTAGTGTAGGTATGACTTTTCCCTTATTTGCCTCTGGTGTGATTAGTTATGAATAAATATATAGATAACCCTTTGCATTATGTGTTAACTGCTACTTGATCATGGCCTTGCCATCAGTGTAGATGATTGTTGTTCTATGAGATTTGTGTCTTATGCTACAAACAAAAACAAATTGAGGTGTAAAATGGCAGCTACCCCTGTGCTACCTTGGTAAGTATCCACCATTTGTTAGAACCACCAATCGGAGTTGACATGGATCACAAAGGATATGTGTCGATGAGTGTGTTTTCTACGTCACAAAGTGTGCTTCCAGACTTGGTATTGTGGGGACATTTTTAGGTCGGACTGCAGTGTGATGTTCAGGGACATCTTTGAAGATGAGGTCTTGTTAACATTCTTGTCTTCTTGTCTTCATAACTGACATTGATCATTTGTGCTAAATTTCAGCATGATTACCTATTTGGATGTTTACTCAGGAAGGTTGATTGATGCTGTGTTTTGTAGTGTTTGCTTAGATTAGACTGCATAGTTCAATGTGTTAGTATTGCATGGTGACAACATTTATCAGCCACTATTAGTTGACTTTGATGTCTCTTGGTGAAGCATTATTCTGTACAACACAGCATGATGGTTTGTGGTTTCTCCCTTCATCAGTTATTCTCCTCAGGATGGGCAGGCTATGATGCAATTCTGGCCACTGCACAGATGTATCTGACTAAATGATGTCAGGACAGTTGTATTGACAAGCAACATGATTGTCACACAGGCACATTTGTGTTATCTACTGCACAGTTGATGTGTCAAATTACACAGAGACATATTTGGTGTGCAAGTGCAATTTATTGATAGGTGCTGTAGTGCAATATGTACATTGTCCATGTTTGCTGAGTCCGTTCTAGTGCAATCTTACATGGTGATCCTACAGAAGGTGTGTGGATAATGCTCCTGACATGCTGGGGTGATGTTACAGACAGTGCAGAGGGACAGGATTTGCCGATTAGTAGGAGAGAGACATTCATTGGCAATGCTGACAAGTTATACAGTGGTTAGCAGAACAGTCATTGAGTATAGTTGTTGTAAGACTGGCATTTTACAAAACGTAGGACCTTGGTCAAAGTAGGCCATGGTGCAGGGACTAGTGCTTCCGGGTACTCTTCTGTGTGAATGTGATCTGTTCCATGTCTTCTTCTTCTGATGTGTGTGTTGCCTGTTTCGTCCTTGTGTGAAGGGGCAACACACACCTCAGTGTTAGAAGACGTGGAGTCATACATCCCGGTCGCTGCTCCCTGTGAAGGTCTTAAGAGCAGTACTGCAGCAAGAAGGGTCTGCTGGTTTTTGAGAATAGCAGCCACATCATGATGGTAGGCAGCCAGGTCGGCCCTGAGGGAGTCATGATTGCATTCGTGCATGCAGTGGAATGTTTTGGGTGCAAGGTGTTGTGGTAACTCCCTTACTGCAGTGGTGAATTCCTTGACAGTTTCTTGTAGTCCTCGCAGTATGGATGTTAGGGCTTGCATAGCTGCTGCCTGATCTGCAGATGACATCATGCACCAGCGCACCCCCTCAAGGCTGGCTGCCATAGTTTGCATCCCCACCCGCACCTCCTTGGCCAGCTCCCGCTGTACTCCAACTACAGTTCTTTCAAAGCTGGTGCCAGTGTCGTCAGAGTCCTCAGCTGTATTGGAGCTGGCAGGTCTTGCAATTCGGGTGGTGGGTGGTTCCTCTGCGCTGGCTGCTTGTTCTGTGCTCCTCCTTGTGACTGAAGGTGGGGTCTGGAGGGTTTCAAGGACCTTTTGGATGGTCTCCTGGGGAATGTTTATGGGCTCGTCATCCATGTCATCAGGGAAATCTGGGACAGGCATATCGGCAGGAGATCCATCTTCCTCTGCAATGAAACAGGGTACAATTAGTGTGTCTGTGTTGTGACAATTTTGACGTGACATGCCTGCCTTTTGATGAATTCACTTTGTGATCTTGTTTTGTATTGAGATCTGCTGTCCTTCAGATGGGCATTGTTATAGGCCTATGGCCCACCTGTGTGTCACATGTATGTTATTGAGTTATCAGACTTGTCAGCCTCATCGCCTCTAGGTGTTGCTTTATGCCAAACAGAGAATAGCCACCTTTTTGTCCTACTCGACCCTCCGTGTATATCCATTCTCATGGTGAGACCTTTCACTGGCTGTGGGTGTTCTGATGGTCCTGGCTGCACACTTGACTCTCAGGACCTGCCCCAATCCCTGATCGTTCACATTGACTTAATTGTAATTGACATGTAGCATATCCTATGCATGGCAATGTTATGATGTGATATGGATGTTGATATTGTTAATGTGTCCTGCTGATGTTGGGTAATGTGTGTTACATTGGATTGCCCTGATAGTCGTATCAGTGTCCTATTTCCCCCTCTGACTGTGCAGGTGTATTTCAGTGACCAGTTCCATGTGTCCCCTCCTCAATGCTGTTCTCTAAGCATTATGACTTTTGTGATGTTGCCTTGTTTGCCAGGCACGGGAAGGACCCTGACATATGCAGCATGGGTGTGTCCTTAGTGCTGTGTCACTCCTATTGTTGTTTACATTGGCTGATGTTTGTGACACCTATGGGCATTGACTTTTGCGTGTACTGGGGCCTTTGTCTTGTTTCAGGAGATTGTTGCAGATGTCATCCTCACCCCCTAATTTAGGTATGTATGTTCCATGGGGAGGTTACTGCTATTGGCTACTATAGCTGCACACAGATCAGAGGCGGTAGTGTCAACTGTTGTGGCAGTTACATTGCAGTTGTCGTTTTGGCTAGAAGATTGCTAATAGGGCCCTAGTTAATGTAGGAGATATGTTGGCTGATGAGTGCCAGGATGTAAGTTTGACGTAGTGGCCTTCCCTCCTGTCGAGGCTTTCCCTTTGCTCCATTGTTGGCATGACAGCATGCCCCCATGGGACTGTTGTTGATGTAGTGTAATGTTGTGCCCCAGCTTCTGTCTGTGCAGGCCATGCCCCCCTGCCGTGCCCCTTTGCCCATGCCACTCCATGTATATGATGACTTACATGCAATGAGTAGTAGGTATTTCCCCCCGCTTACAGTCACCATTATTGTATTTTAATTCCCAATGCGACTTACCCTGCATGTGTGTTGTCTCGTGGTAGTCTGCGCTGTCCTGTCCTTGAATCCCTGTGACAATCTCCACAGGGATGACGGCTGCGACCATCTCCTCCATGTGGTCCAGGGCCTCCTGGTGTGCTGGACTCCCACCTCCAGTCTGCAGTGCTGCCTTCCTGTTCCTGGCCATTTTTTCCTTTGTCCTGCATTTGCAGTCATGCCAGCGTGACTATCCTGCGTAATTCAGCCACACTGTTAATCTTGTCAACAATTTGTTGCCATATGACCTCTCTCCTACTGATTGGCAACTTTGAGGTAATAAACAGTTGGTGCTGGTGTTCCGTCACCTCTTTAACCAGGATTTCCTGCTCCTCTGCACTGAAGCGACACTTTCTTTTCTTTCTATGAATGTCCTGGTTCTTGTATGGATCGTCCTGGCTGGTTCCTGGTCTGCTGTCATCTTCCTGGGGTCTGTAGTGGCATCTGGGATCCATTTAGCCTCTCCTCTGGTGCACTTGCAGTGTTCGCTGGTTTTTTTGACGCTATTGCGTCAAAAAACTGCGCATATCCGCGTTGCGGTGTCGTAAATCGACCCACAGTAATTTCTGCCGCATTAACGTCATTTTCCTTTACGACTTGACGCCGCGATGTGCGTAAAAAATAATGACTCCCACATGCTGATTGCGCCGCTGTGCGTCAAAGTATAAATTTGACGCCCGCACGGTGCTCCGAAATGCCGTTAGCCGGCGGTAAAAAAAATTCCGCAAAACTGCAGCGCCGCAGTTTCGCATCAAAAAGTATAAATATGGCCCTGAGTGTCCGGCAGACTAGAATCACCTTTGATTTAAAGCTCCACTGCTCCCACCTCAAGCACCAGTTGAGTGTTTCTTGCTCATCACTGTAGCCACACCATCCAACTGTGGTCAGTTATTAAGGTGCACAATGAACTGCATGTGTTCATTTCATGGACCACGTGGTACTTCCTGTAGCCAAGAGCGATGTGCGCCCTGAGGTCTTCTGAAGACACGTTCATGCGCTATACACTAGCTATGGACACCAGCAGGGGTGCTCCCTGGTTAGTAGAATTTGTTATTGTCTGCACTACCGTTGCTATCATTGCAATCCTTATTCTATTAAAGTGACATGCGGGCAGGCGGGCAGGCAGACAGACAGAAAGATTGATAGATAGATAGATATAGACAGACAGACATGCGGTTGTGTGGGCGGGTGTACAGATAGATAGATCCTGATTTGGCCAGTAGTCGGCGTTAACAGCTAAATGGCGACTAGGAGACACCATACTCCCAAGATCCTTTCCCTACTCACATTACACCAGGCAAAACCAGGAAATTGTGGGTTTGGAAAAGTGCTTTAATTGAGCTAAATTATGAGGAGATTGATGCTCAAACATTGATTCCCCAGGTATGCATCCCTCTCCGGGGGTAAACGCACACAGTGGTGTACTAATACCATAGACTGCAATTATCAAATCCCTTGGAGAGTCAAACTACGTATTATAGCACCAAACGCCAGATGCACCAACACTGGGGATAACGTTTTCCAAATTGTGTTTTTTTTATACTCGCAATTAGGAAATCATTTTTCCTAATGTATAAAACATCTTGGGCCAGATGTAGGTACCAAGCAAATTGCGACTTGCAATTTGCGAGTCAGAGCGACTCGCAAATTGCAAGTCGAAATTTGCTATGCAGAACGGTGTCTCAGACACCGTCTGCGAGTCGCTATGGGGTCGCAAAGACCCACCTCATTAATATTAATGAGGTGGGTCACAAATTGCGGCCCCATAGCGACTATGGGCACTCACTGACATGGAGGCCTGCTGTAGTCAGCAGACCTCCATGTCCGTGACCGCTTTTAAATAAAGCAGTTTTGTTTTTTTCAAGTGTAGCCCGTTTTCCTTAAAGGAAAACGAGCTGCACTTAAAAAAAAATCCGAATCCTTTTGTTTCGGTATTTTTTCAGGGCAGGTAGTGGTCCCTTGGACCACTACCTGCCCTGAAAAAATATTTTGTGGTCCATTCACAAAGGGGAAGGGGTCCCATGGGGACCCCTTTCAATTTGCGAGTGGGTTACCATCCACTTCAAGTGGATGGTAACTGCCACTCCATTTGCGACTGCATATGTGGTTGCAAATGGAATTGCATTCCACTGCGAGTCGCAAATAGGAAGGGAACACCCCTTCCTATTTGCGAGTCGGAAATGCATTTTGCGAGTCTGCATTCCTGCATAGGAAACACCGGTTTGCAACTCGCAAACTGCAATTTTTGCCATTTGCTAGTCGCAAACTGTTTCCTACATCTGGCCCCTTATTTTTTAAATAGCGATGCCTAGAGGGGTTGCAAACAGATGTACTTCATGAATATTATTGAGGTAGGTCACAATTTGGGTTCCACTAGGAATCCCAGCAGTCACAGGGGTGGTGGCCTAAGGGGGGTTAGCGGGCTATCATATCTGTGTCTGCTTTTCAACAAAGCCGGAAAACGGTCCCAAAACATTAACACTTCACTTCAGATTCAGTGTTTGGAAAGGATCCCAAAACACACCTCTCTCAAGTACTGAAACGCAAACACAAATTCCAATTCGTAATGTATACCTGAACGGCAATTTATGTTTTGAACATATCGAAAAACATCTTTTGCAATCGGAAATGGCCCAATCTGGCCGTTTCTGACCGCAAAAATGCTTTTTACACATGGCCCTAGATTATCAGCAGATATCCTTGTGAAGACTATAGGCCCATATTTATACCTTTTTAGCACTGCAATTGCGCCGCTTTTTGACGCAAAAGCGGCGCAAACTTACAAAATTCAATTCTATTTGCAAGTTTGCGCCGCTTTTGCGTAAAAAAATGACACAAATGAAGTGCCAAAAAATTATAAATATGGGCCATAGTGTCTAAAGATAAGCATGACCCTGTCTGAAAGGCCCTGTGGAAGACTGTATGGTAATATACAACTGTCTGAAGAGCCAATCAATACGTGGGGAGAAAGGACCAGCAGCCAACAGTGTATAATGCCCCAAAGACCGCTCTCCTTATCTGTGGCAAGAAGGAGGATGGAGAGATGGACAACTTACAAGTGAAGTGGCTCTACCTCAATCTAGGACCTGCTCTGCTGAAGCAGAATAATTGATGTCTCAAGGTAAGGCTTGCTTTCTGCCGCTCATAGCAAAATCTTTAGACACTCTGGGCTGATTCACAAAGCTAAACTTACACCTTTATGTAAGTTTACATTCAATTTGGAGTTTACAAACTCTGGCCCATATTTATACTTTTTTTGTGCCGCATTTGCATCATTTTTCGACACAAAAGTGGCACAAACTTACAAAATATAATTGTATTTTGTAAGTTTGCGCCGCTTTTGCATAAAAAAATTACGCAAATGCGGCGCAAAAAAAGTAGAAACCTGGGCCTCTGTTTTAATAGTAAGTTTATGACTGTGGAGGCTCTGCAGTCTGGGTGGCAAATTCCACAATTAAAAAGATATGCATGAGGTATCTTTGTATGTGCAGAGTCCTCCGCCCCAACTTCGGAGTCCACATTTGTAAACTCACTATTAAATCAGTGTTTGTGAATTCCAAAACAAATATAAACATAAACAAAAGTTTAAGTTTACCCTTGTGAATCAGGCCTTGTGTGTCTTAAATGTAGTGTAAAGCAGGGGACTGCTAAAAGGGGAGTCCTGGGGCCCTTGTGAAAAACACACAAAAAAGTTGGTCAAGCAAGAGGAGCTGCGTGGCTCCCAGAGCAAAAGAGATTGTAGGGGCCAAAAAAAGTCCCAGAGTAACTAAGGAAACAGGGACCTCTGTAGCTGACAGGGATGCTGAGGCTGCGGTCACTCTAGAGAGATTGAGAGCTTCATTTACAAGCCCTTCGCGCCACCACTGCGTATAAGTTTATTTTACATCACCGTAGCGCTAGCAGTGCCCTACACTGCTCCATATTTACAGACGGACGTACTGCACCCAATGTAAAGTCCTGTGTGACATTATACCTGCACCATGTATAATGTATGAAGGGTAGGCGTTCCCACGGGAAAAGCCACACAAAACGGACACAGTGAAATTTACAGCACTTCACTGCATCATTCTGTGACTTCACTGCTTCACAATCTTACCGCCTGCTCAGAAGAGGCATAAAATTGACGCAGGGATTTTTCCTATGGGAGACTCCTCCCATTGCTGGATCTGCATCAGTTTAACAGTGCTCTCCATCAATGCGTGAGTTTAGCACCAACAGATACGTCAGAATTTCTGATGCATCTGTGAAAACATGTGCCATGAAGCTCTGTGTTGTATATACAGCACATCCATGGTGTTGTTAGGCGATGTGCGGGAAGCTCATAAAATCTGACGCATCGATGGTGATGCGTCAGATTCTTGTAACTGAATCCCTGAGCGTGGGAGGAGGGAGTGTTGAGTTAGCATGGTCATTATTGGATCCATGGGGAGACGACTTCAAATAACTCCAAGAGAGCTTACCTAGGACAACATGGGGCTCTAAAGGGAGCAAGGCATTAGGTACTCTGGTACAGCAGTGTCTCAGAGTCACCAGGGACAGAGGACTTCTCAATAGCCTCCACTCCCATCATCCCAGGCCCATGGCGACACCGCTGCATATCCTACAGGATCTCCCAAAGCTGTTAGAACTGCTCCTCAGAACTCTCCATCAGGCTCAGGCTAGTGGGTATGAAGATCACCTGTTCTTTGAGGTGGCACTCAGGTGGGCATGAAGATCACCTGGTCAGTGAGGCGACCAACAAGTGGGTATGAAGATCACCTGGTCTGTGAGGTGCACATGAAGATCACCTGGACTGTGAGGCAGCAGTCAGATGGCCATGAAGATCACCTGGTCTGTGAGATAGGCATGAAGATCATTTGGACTGTGAGGCAGCCGTCAGATGGCCATGACGATCACCTGGTCTGTGAGGTGGCACTCAGGTGGGCATGAAGATCAACTGGTCTATGAGACATTCCTCAGGTGGCACATCATGGGGCCAGCTTCGGTCCTGTGATCTTGAATAAATGGTGCAGGGTTCTGGTACTCCTGCCTCTGGACAGTGCCCTCCTTTGCATCCTGAAAGTGTTCCACCTGAACGACTGCAGCAGCCCCTGACTCATACGCCATTGCCACAACTCCTCAATTAATGGCATCCGGTTCATGGGTGAAGGAGTGAGCACTGCTACAGTGTGCACTTTTCATTTTTCACCATTTATATTTTAGAATTATTGGTTTCTGTACAATTTATCATCTATGGTGGGCATCCTTTCCCTCCTTGTCTCACTGACTCCTTATTCTGCTGAGACATACCTTGTCACGATTCCTTTGTGGTGCCACCTGTGCTCCTGACTACTGCTTTGTACAATGTCTCCTGGAGGCCGGCTTTGCTGCTTTTTTCTCCTGACCTGGCTGTGCATGCTTTAAACATTATAGTTCTGAGAAGAGGATGAGTGGACATTCAACACAGTGTCAGTGATACCTTCAACAGTAGTCTGGACAACCCTACACTTCTAGATGAATCAACCAAGTCTCTAGAGACCACCTAAGTACAAAGCTAAACTAGGTCCGCACTGAGAGATATGCCTGTGGCTTCTTTTCCCAGCATTCCATGATGTTGTATTGGAGGGCATTTAGGGGGTGCGCAATGTATTTTAAGGGGTGCGCAATGCATAAAATGGACAGGCTAGACAAGGCATATGCACTATTTTAGCTATCACCCACTGTGAAACACCATGACGTAATATGTGTGGTAGCCATTTTTGAGTTACTGACAATGACAAAGGAGTGCCTGACCCATTTATAATAAACCAAGTTCAGAAAACCGTACAGTGCTGTCTTCTCTTCCATGTCATGCTTTCTAATCTGCGCAGTTTTTAGAGTGTGTTCCTGTCTTGTCCATGAACAGACATGCTACAGTGGTAGATTGTGAAAGTAATCCCCCCATGTAAGATGGCTGCTGCATCGCTACCTTGCCAGGTTTAATAACAATGCAAGTAAGTGTTCCTTGAGTGATTGTCAATAGTCTATGGGGGTCATTCTGACCCTGGTGGCCGGTGACCGCCAGGGTCACCGACCACAGGAGCACCGCCAACAGGCTGGCGGTGCTCCCAAGGGCATTCTGACCGCGGCGGTTCAGCCGGTTTACCGCTGCCCCATTGAATCCTCCATGGCGGCGGAGCGCGCTCCGCCGCCATGGGGATTCAGACATGGGGATTCAGACACCCCCTACCGGGAAACCCGCCATGAACAGGATGGCGGTAGGGGGTGCCGCGGGCAAACACTGAAATACGCGACGGGTGCAACTGCACCCGTCGCACCCCTGCAACTACGCCGGCTCAATTCTGAGCCGGCGTCCACGTTGCAGGGGCATTTCCGCTGGGCCGGCGGGCGCTCTTTTGGAGAGCGCCCGCCGGCCCAGCGGAAATGTTTGAATGGCCGCCGCGGTCTTTTGACCGCGGTGCGGTCATTTGTCGGCAGTACCTTGGCGGACGGCCTCCGCCGTCCGCCAAGGTCTGAATGACCCACAATATGTGCATTAAACATGAATACAAATAGGGATAAATATCAAAGAAAGGGAACAAGATAGCGAAGGGCAGATTTATCAAACATTTTGCATCACCCTTGAGCCAGGCAAGGGGACACAGGACGGTGCAAAACCTAGAATGAGATTTACCAAATGTGTGGCTTGGTAAACCTGGAGTAATGCAAGGCGGCAAACCTCACTGCCTTGCGTTACTTTGCCCCAGGGAGGCATTCCATGGTTGGAGCATGGGTGTTCCCACCCCTTAAGCCATGGATTTTAGCGCATTCCCTGATTTAACATGAGTGGTAGACCTAGGAATGTGTGAAAATGCTATGCCTTCCTTGGAAAACACCTTTATTTCTCCTCGTTGTTCCTCTTTCTACATGTGCTACATTCTGGATTTTGAAACACACTTAGAAAGAGGCAAAAACCCCAAATGGATTGTTTTTGTGCAAGAATCTGCCCTTTTCTGTACAAAAACAATCCTGTTCATGGTGCAAGTGTGCCTGCATTGGTGCCAGGCAGCGCATAGTGTGCCAGTGCAGGGAGAGGACAGGAATGTGCCATATAATGTTTAATATGGAGCATCAAGTAACGCAGCACAATGCAGCGCAGCAAGTGTCCTGCTGAGCTGGGTGACATTTTGTTGAATCTGCCCCTAAAGCCAAGTATTTCTAATTAGTATACAAATATGTGTATTCCTAATTCAGTATCATAACCCTATCTGAACCCAACTAAATATCAATCCTTATGTACCAAAAATTTACCTTGACAATAACACTATAAGACAACAGAGGGAGATATCTCATTGAGAGGACATAAGAGAGGGCAGATTTCTTAAGACCCTTCCGCAAAGATGCCCAGAGTAGTATTCACACCACTAGATCAAACACTTTGATGGAGTCATATATGGATGTTTTGGTCCCATTTTAGTGGTATTCCAGGGCCATCTTCAGGACCAGGTGAAGATCACATCTAATTTGAATGAAGGGTACTATTAAAAACAGAAAAACAAAGAAACACGTTTAAGGTTTGTTATCGCTCCACCACAGCACATTCCCAACACTATGGTGGACTGCAGCGGGGCTGCAGCGGCGTCGGGCCTGCGAAGAGCGTCGCGTTCCAGCGAAGGTCACCGCGTTGGGTGCAGGCGGCATCACCGGATTCAGCAGCGGCGTCGGTCCGAAGTCGTACGAAGTCGATTTTCTTGGATTTCCACCAGCTTTCCTTTCAAGGGCCCAGGGACTGGATAGGGCACCACTTGTCAGAGCAGGAGTCTCTCCAGAGACTCCAGGTACTGGCAGAGAGAAGTCTTTGCTGTCCCTGAGACTTCAAACAACAGGAGGCAAGCTCTAAATCAAGCCCTTGGAGATTTCTTCACAAGATGGAAGGCACACAAAGTCCAGTCTTTGCCCTCTTAACCTGGCAGAAGCAGCAACTGCAGGATAGCTCCACAAAACACAGCCACAGGCAGGGCAGCACTTCTCCTCAGCTTTCAGCTCTTCTCCAGGCAGAGGTTCCTCTTGTTTCCAGAAGTATTCTAAAGTCTGTGGTTTTGGGAGCCCTTCTTATACCCAATTTCTCCTTTGAAGTAGGCCTACTTCAAAACAAAGGGGGTGATTCTGATTCTGGCGGGCGGCGGAGGGGCATAATTCCGCCCCCATTATACCGCTCCGCGGTCAGAAGACCGCGGAGGGTATTATGAGTTTTTCCCTGGGCTGGCGGGCGGTCTCCAAAAGACCGCCCGCCAGCCCAGGGAAAAACTCCCTTCCCACGAGGATGCCGGCTCGTAATCGAGCCGGCGGAGTGGGAAGGTGCGACGGGTGCAGTGGCACCCGTCGCGTATTTCAGTGTCTGCAAGGCAGACACTGAAATACTTTGCGGGGCCCTCTTACGGGGGCCCCTGCCGTGCCCATGCCATTGGCATGGGCACGGCAGGGGCCCCCAGGGGCCCCGCGACCCCCCCTACCGCCATCCTGTTCATGGCGGCTTTCCCGCCATGAACAGGATGGCGGTAGGGGGGGTCAGAATCCTCATGGCTGCGGAGCGCGCTCCGCAGCCATGGAGGATTCAAACGAGCAGCGGAAAGTCAGCGGGAGACCGCTGACTTTCCGCTTCTGACCGCGGCTGAACCGCCGCGGTCAGAATGCTCGTTGGAGCACCGCCAGCCTGTTGGCGGTGCTCCCATGGTCGGTGGCCCTGGCGGCCACCGGCCGCCAGGGTCAGAATGACCCCCAAAGTCTCTAGTGGATGTGAAATCCTGCCTTGCCCAGGCCAGGCCCCAGACACTCACCAGGGGGTCAGAGACTGCATTGTGTGAGGACAGGCACAGCCCTTTCAGGTGTACGTGACCACTCCTCCCCTCCCTCCTAGCACAGATGGCTCATCAGGAAATGCAGACTACACCCCTGCTCCTTTTGTGTCAATGTCTAGTGTGAGGTGCAACTAGCCCAACTGTCAAACTGACCCAGACAGGGAATCCACAAACAGACAGAGTCACAGAAATGGTATAAGCAAGAAAATGCGCACTTTCAAACACACAATCTTAAAATCAACTTTACTAAAAGATGTATTTTTTAATTGTGAGCTCAGAGACCCCAAACTCCACATGTCCATCCGCTCCCAAAGGGAATCTACACTTTAATCAGATTTAAAGCTAGCCCCCATGTTAACCTATGAGAGGGACAGGCCTTGCAACACTGAAAAACAAATTTAGCAATATTTCACTGTCAGGACATATAAAACACATTACTATATGTCCTACCTTAACCATACACTGCACCCTGCCCTTGGGGCTACCTAGGGCCTACCTTAGGGTTGTCTGACATGTAGAAAAAGGGAAGGTTTAGGCCTTAAGTGGAACTTACAGTTAAAACTGCACACACAGACACTGCAGTGCCAGGTCTGAGACATGATTACAGAGCTACTTATGTGGGTGGCACAGCCAGTGCTGCAGGCCCACTAGTAGCATCTGATTTACAGGCCCTGGCACCTCTAGTGCACTTTACTAGGGACTTACTAGTAAACCAAATATGCCAATCATGGATAAGCCAATAACATACACATTTTGTAAAGGAGCACTTGCACTTGCAAGAAAAAGAGAAAGACACAAGATACAGCCACCCCGCCGGTCCTGGAGATGTTGCAACAGTCTCTTCCTACACATCGGTGAGAGCCCTTGATGGGTGAGACGTGTTTATTGTGCAGGAACTGAATCACTAAACCAAGGTATCTCCGATGCCAAACAACAAAACAAAGGAGGCAGTGAGTGCAATAGAACCCTCATCCGACACACCAAAACTTGACTACATGAATGACGATGGGCTAGAAGGCACTCTACATATCGTTTAGACTGTAATGCTGTTCTACACTCAGCCAGGATCACCCTGAAATGCTAGGTGCAAGTGGAAGGACAGACCCTATCAGCTGTTTTTGATACTGGGGTGTCTGTAGATATTGTGGCAAAGGAAATGTTTGAGACTGTAAAAAAAAGCCCAAATTACGGGCAATCCATGCGTGCTAGCAGGCTTGTTTGCAACAGACATTAGCCATGAGAGACACTCTACTACTTCCAAAATGCATGGCACCAAAGAAGACAAAGGCATGCTGCCTTGTTGTCAAACTACAGAAAGACTCCAACTAATACCGTTTGTGCTTAGCGTATCCATATTAGGAACAGACTTGCTGTTGTAAGTATCCGAAACCCTGTTTCATGGAATATGATGCTTGAAAGAGATGAGGAATGGCTTCACATTAACTGGTCTATCCAGCCAATAGCACTGCATCACCACAAGTAGCCTTCCAAATCATGTCCAAAGTGGAGAAGGAGTTGAAGTTGGAGTAAGGTGACATCATTAAACAGGTGAGAGATCCCACCCTGTGAGTGTCCCCAAATGTGGTGTCTCAAAACAGAAGCAGCCAGCACACATCAACAACCTGGGGAACAGAGGCAAAAAGTTAAGGGAGACCACGCCAAGGATGAAAAGTCTAACACATAGTATGTCAATTATTCAGTAACACAACAGTCTAGAAATATTGAGAGGCTATCAGGTCTCTATACCTTGTTTGTTTTATGGACATAAACATCTTGTGGAAGCTTCAGAGCTGTGTGTCCCCAGTGAGGCAGTGAACCTCTGACCAATTTCCAATAAGATCATCTTTCATTCAAGCAGTACATTTACATTTTGACTGACGCGATCTCCTGACCTCATGATCTTGCGCTTCCTTTGAAGTTCTTCATCTCTGTGGTGCTTTCCTTGAGCGCCCTCCAAGTGGGTGTTTCTGCTTATCTGTGGTCTACACACTAGGAAAACACATTTTTTCTTGGTGTTGGACCAGAGACAGGTCCGTTTCATATTGTGATTATGATGGTCTTTAACTGGGGGTTTACCCTGAAAACTATAGAGTCAGCACTGGATTACTTACCATTACTTTGCATTATATTAGGGGCCAGGACGTAGCTCTTTCTTACAGTAATCTTGCACCTTTGTTACACTCACCGGCCTGATGTGAACCCTAGATCAGAGAAGCAAAGGTATGACAGGAGCAGGGATAAAGGTGGCCACCTCAGGGGGCCCTGTGGTAGTCTGAGGTTGACATGGTCAGTGGGAGGTGGTGCCCATCTCAGAGGAGGGACACATTCAGTTCAGCCGTGATTAGCATGAGGCTGAACAGGTTGTGAACATCTGCCAGCCATCAGTGTACATGTTCTGTACACAGTGTATATGTGCATTGTCATGCCCTCTGTTAGAAATTGGGTTTTTGGTTGGCAGTCAGGTTTCCCTCTGTCCAAGCAAGAACCCTCAGTCTAGTCAGGGTAAGTCACACACAATCCAAAATTAGTCTGTGCCCATCCTCTGGTAGCTTGGCACGAGCAATCAGGCTTAACTTAGAAGGCAATGTGCAAAGCATTTGTGCAATAAATCATACAATACCATAATATAGCACCACAAAAATACACCACACCGTGTTTAGAAAAATATATAATATTTATCTGGGTATTTGCAGGTCAAAACTATCAAAGATGCAATATGAATTTGTAAAGATATCACTGAAAAGTTATATAAAGTGTCTTAAGTCTTTAAAAAGCAAACAAAGTCTCTTTCAGGCACAAAGTACCTGGTTTGGAGTGGAAAATCTCCACAAAGGTCCGCAGAAGAAGAGATAGGTGGAAAAATGGTGTGTGCGTAGATTTCTCCCCAGCACACACAGACTTGCGTCGCTATTTTTCACGCGGGGAAGTCGTGCGTCGTTTTCCGGCGCACGGACAGTCTGTTTCTGTGGGTCGCAGGGATTACCAGATGTCTCGGGGTCTGTGCGTGGATTCTCCTGCTTGTTTTCGGGCTGCGCGTTGTTCCGCGGGGCTGTGCGTCGAAGTTTCACTCTCACGGCAGGCGTCGCGTCGATTTCCCCTCTGGAAGTCGGGCGGCGTTGTCCTTGCGAGGCCGTGAGTCGAAGTTCCACTCTCCCCGAAGGCGTCGCGTCGATCAGCATTGGTGTGCAGCGTTTTTCGTGCTGCAGAACAAGCTGTGCGTCAAAATTTTTGGCGCACAAAGAGTCCAAAGGAAAAAGAGAAATCTTTTTGGTCCTGAGACTTCAGGGAACAGGAGGCAAGCTCTATCCAAGCCCTTTGAGAGCACTTTTACAGCCAGACAAGAGTTCAGCAAGGCAGCAGGCCAACAGCAAGGCAGCAGTCCTTTGTAGAAAAGCAGACAGGTGAGTCCTTTGAGCAGCCAGGCAGTTCTTCTTGGCAGGATCTAATTTCTGGTTCAGGTTTCTTCTCCAGCAAGTGTCTGATGAGGTAGGGCAGAGGCCCTGTTTTATACTAAATTGTGCCTTTTAAGTGGGGGTGACTTCAAAGAGTGTCTAAGAAATGCACCAGGTCCCAATTCAGTTCAATCCTCTCTGCCCGGGTCCCAGTAGGGGGTGTGGCAGTCCTTTGTGGGAGGGCAGGCCCTCCACCCTCCCAGCCCAGGATGACCCATTCAAAATGCAGATGTATGCAAGTGAGGCTGAGTACCCTGTGTTTGGGGTGTGTCTGAGTGAATGCACAAGGAGCTGTCAACTAAACCTAACCAGACGTGGTTTGAAGGGCACAGAAAGATTTAAGTGCAAAGAAATGCTCACTTTCTAAAAGTGGCATTTCTAGAATAGTAATATTAAATCCGACTTCACCAGTCAGCAGGATTTTGTATTACCATTCTGGCCAAACTAAATATGACCTTCCTACTCCTTTCAGATCAGCAGCTGCCACTTCAACAATGTATGAGGGCAGCCCCAATGTTAGTCTATGAAGGGAGCAGGCCTCACAGTAGTGTAAAAACGAATTTAGGGGTTTTACACTACCAGGACATATAACTACACAGGTACATATCCTGCCTTTTACCCACACAGCACCCTGCTCTAGGGGTTACCTAGAGCACACATTAGGGGTGACTTATATGTAGAAAAAGGGGAGTTCTAGGCTTGGCAAGTACTTTTAAATGACAAGTCGAGGTGGCAGTGAAACTGCACACACAGGTCTTGCAATGGCAGGCCTGAGACAAGGTTAAGGGGCTACTGAAGTGGGTGGCACAACCAGTGCTGCAGGCCCACTTGTAGCATTTAATCTACAGGCCCTAGGCACATACAGTGCACTCTACTAGGGACTTACAAGTAAATTAAATAGCCAATCATGGATAAACCAATCAATAGTACAATTTACACAGAGAGCATATGCACTTTAGCACTGGTTAGCAGTGGTAAAGTGCCCAGAGGTCAAAAGCCAACAACAACAAGTCAGAAAAAATAGGAGGAAGGAGGCAAAATGTTTGGGGATGACCCTGTGAAAAAGCCAGGTCCAACACCCTCTGTGTAGGGCAGGCTTCTAGCTCTTCAGCAACCTGTCAGCAGCTCTCCTGTGTGCAGCCCAGCTAACAAACTTAGAAGAGTTTGCTTGTCTGAATTATATGTACACCAAAATTGAAAAGCATGCATTCGAGACAAACGTGTGTGTTTACAGAACTTAAAAGTGGATGTTTTTGAGAAGAATGGTTTAATTTCCAAAATACATTTAAAGCTGATATGTGAGTGATAAATCATCTAGCATTGAGAAGAATTAATTTAAATATTATTACTTGCTACTAGGGACGTTGCAGCCATAGCTGTTATATATTACACATGTAAAGGATTCCAAGCTGGCAAATCCTTTTCTTACATTACTGCTGGCAACCTTGCCTTATGTACTAAAGTGATCACTGCTGGTGATCTTGCATGGGGTGGCCACTAATATAACCTTGGATGATGGGGTCGCTATTACAATACTAATAATATTACTAGCTCTAGAGGATTTTCTTTGTACATAAATAGCTCCTATTACAGAAAAGGTTGGGGATACCTGTTGTAGAGTATACAGATAGGGCAATCACAGTTCCAAGGTCCTTGTAGTTTGTACATACTAGAACAAATGCATTTGTGTGGCCTCTATACTCCGTATAATGTAGTATAGTCAGGGTGACTGGAATTATGTGACAAGGGAGGGACAAATTATGTGGCAGTGTTGAGTAAATTATGCAGCAAGCATAGGAAAATTATGTGGCATTATGCAGCATAATGTGGTTGTTAGACTTGGCATCATTGGTGTGTTCTCCCCTGACTTTTTGCCTCTGTTTCCCAGGTTGTTGATGTGTGCTCGACTCTGTTTTTGCTGTTTTTTTTTACCCTGGGCACTTTACCACTGCTATCCAGTGCTAAAGTGCAAGTGCTCTTATGTAAAATATATGTGTAATTGACTTTCCATGATTGGCATATTTGATTTACTAGTAAGTCCCTTGTACAGTGCACTAGAGATGCCCAGGGCTAGTTAATCAAATGCTACTAGTGGACCTGCAGCACTGGTTGTGCCACCCACATAAGTAGCCTTGTAAACACGGCTCAGACCTGCCACTGCAGTGTCTGTGTGTGCAGTTTTAAACTGACAATTCGACTTGGCAAGTGTACCGACTTGCCAGGCCTAAACCTTCCCTTTTTATACATGTAAGGCACCTCTAAGGTAGGACCTTGGTAGCCCTATTGGTAGGGTGCAGTGTATGTTAAAGATGGGACATGTACTTATGTGTCGTACGTGTCCTGACAGTGAAATACTGCCAAAGTCGTTTTTTAACTGTTGCAAGGCCTGTCTCTCTCATAGGTTAACATGGGGCCTGCCTTTAAATATTATTAAAGTGCAGATTAGAAATGTGGAGTTTGTGGTCTCTGAGCTCACGATTTAAAAATACATCTTTTAGGGAAGTTGGTTTTTAGATTGTGTGTTTGAAAATGCCACTTTTAGAAAGTAGGCATTTTCTTACTTAAGCCATTCTGTGGCTATGCTTGTCTGTGGATTGCCTGACTGGGTCAGTCTGTGCTGTTTGCACCTCTCTCTAGACAGTGACACAAAGGGAGCTGGGGTGTAGCCTGCATATCATGATGAGCCATGTGTGCTAGGAGGGAGGGGAGGGAGGGGAGGAGTGGTATCTCACACCTGAAAGGGCTGTGCCGGCCCTCACACAATGCTGTTTCTATTCCCCTGGTGTGTGTCTGGGCCCTGGACTGGGAAAGGCAGGATCTTGAAAACAACAGAGAGTTCTCTTTGAAGTAGGCCTATTAGAAGAGGACACAAAACCCTGAAAATTAGATCACTCTGGAATCAAGAAGAACTTCTGCCAAGGAGAAGAGCTGAAAAGCTGAGAAGTGCTGCCCCTGCCTGTGACTGTGCTTTGGTGGACTATTCTGTAGTTGCTGCTTCTGTCTGTGATAGGGGACAAAGACTGGACTTTGTTGTGCATTCCAGCTTGAGAAGAATCTCCAAGGGCTTGAACTGAGCTTCCCTCCTGTTCCTGAAGTCTCAGGGACATCAAAGACTTCCCCTGCCAGCACCTGGGCTCTCTGCTGAGACTCCTACCCTGCCAAGCGGTGCCCTATCCAGTTCCTGGGCCCTTGAACAGTGAAGTTGGAAGACAAGAACTGAAAATCCACGCACAGACTGCCCTACGAAGCAATTTTCAATGCTTCTTCCATGACGCAGCTGAAAAACAATGCGCCGCTGGCTTCACAGCTGAAATCAACACTTCACCTGCATCACGTCTGGAAGATCGACGCAACACAGCTGGAGAGATGATGTGCAACACCTGCTAACGGAGGCTGATAATGACACAAACCCCAAGCAGCGTGGTTTTGTGATACTGTGTGACTGGATTTTCAACGCAACATCGCTGGGCGCGGAAAATCAATACAAAGCCTGCCCGGACCCGAGGTGCCTGTCCGGATCGACGCATTGCTCTCTTGCGGGAGAGAAGAAACAACACATGCCGACCCAACTGGAGAAGGAACAACACATGATCTTGCTTGCAAGTGAGAAATTGACGCATTGCTGGCTTTTTTCAACGCACACTCACCCATGCAGCTTTATTTTTACGCTACCCAGGTACTTTTGTGAAATAACAACGCTCTCACTGTTTTCTAAATATTAAGGCCCTCATTACAACCCTGGTGGTAAATGCCGCCTACCGCTGTCCTGCCTGCCGCCAACATACCATGACCACGGCGGTATACCGCTATGGGAATTATGACCCACACAGAGAAATCCGCTACTATACAGACACCAATACAAGTCCGCCAGACCAAAGGTCAGTGATAAATTGGCATTACCAAAACCCACACCCTTACGCTAACAGGAATACGCCCACAGTATCAGGATCCACGAATCACCCATAATACACACACACTAACAAAACTACACCACATTAGACAATTCAAACTACGTACACCTGACACACATATACACACCACACCCACACACTCAGACCACTATAAAACACACACTCACATTGCCCACAACCCTTTCAATGAAAAAAAAGATTGCCAACAGAGAGGGAAAGACAAGCCAGGAGCACCCACCCAATCTGAGCCACAGAACACCATCACCCATACACGATCCACGCACCACGCAGCTCACAGCACACACGACAACACACCATCCCACAAATCCCCCCCCACATCCTCACACATATCACTCACACCACATCCATGGCACTCCAAAGACACCCCAGGGTTTCAGAGGAGGAGCTAAGGGTCATGGGGGAGAAAATCATCCGGGTAGAGCCACAGCTATTCGGATCACAAGTGCAGCAGACGTCCATTGCAAGGAAGATGGAGCTATGGCTGGGAGTCGTGGACAAGGTCAACTCCGTGGGACAGCACCCCAGAACAAGGGATGACATCCGGAAGAGGTAGAACGACCTATGGGGGAAGGTGCATTCCGTGGTTGCAAGACACCAGGTAGCTGTACAGAGGACTGGCGGTGGACCCCCACCTCCTCCCCCACACCTAACAACATGAGAGTAGCAAGTCTTGGCGATCATGCATCCTGAGGGCCTCGCAGGAGGGGACAGAGGCACAAGACAACAGGGAAGCTGGGAGGACTGCTGCGCGAAAGGGGAGGGACAGGCCCAGGGAACCCACTCTCCAGGGGGCACTCTCAAACACCCTGGGAGCATACCACCATTCCCAGGACACCATGGGCCAGATACTGGCCAAGTTGCAGGAGACCCAGCGGCTGCAGGAGGGAGAGTATCTGGGGATCAGGGAGGATCTCAAACACATCTACACCATCATGGTCACCATTGCAGGGGTGCTGGCTGACATGGCCAACACCATGAGGAAGGCAGTGGCACACCAACGGGCCTCTGACACTAGCCACACCGATGAACAGCCCTCCACCTCCGCTGGCGCTAGTGGACAGGAGGCCCCACCACAGGAACAACAGGCCACCAGCACCCCACTCCCTGCAGAAGGAGAACCACCACGCAAAAGGTCCCTGCGATCCAGGCAGAAGCCAGAGAACATTGTCAAGAATCCGCCAGGAAATAAGATTCTCCTGATTGTCACCCTCCTGTCCCACTCTGTCACCCTGTCCACCTTGAACTGCCATTACTCCCCTTCGTATGCCCCATTGGACAATGCACCTGTGATACCAAGAGACTGGACTCTAACTGGACATTTTTCCACCATCACCCCAGGCCATTGCACATCCCCCTCTACTTATTAGCACTTAAATAAACAACCTTGGAACAAATACAAATCTGGAGTCTGTCAATTAATAGAAATAAGTATTTGTACAACATTCTGAAAACATTGCAATTCATATGTACAGTAATTAATACATTGGTATGACCTTTAGTGGGCAGCAGTAAATATTCCAGGAGCCAAAGTAGGCCACAGAGATCTGAAAATAGAGATGCCAAAGGGTACAGTAAGTGGCCATAGACATAGAGAAAACAGGCTGCCATGTACAATGTCCAACAGAAAACTGAAAAGTAAAGTGAAGTTACAGTGTCTTACCTGTGTGTCACTGGAAGAACTGCTGTATGATATTACTTCTGTTGTCCACATCTTCTTCCTCTGCCTCCTCTTCCTCACTGTCCACAGGCTCCGCCGCTGCCACAAGACCATCTCCAAGCTCATCTTCCTGCAGAAAAGGAACCTGCCGTCTCGTGGCCAGGTTGTGCAACATGTAACAATGATCTGGCACACCTTCTTGGGTAAAAACTGTAAACTTCACACCCGTTAGGGTCTCAAGGTGCTGTACGCATACCGCTGTGGATTCCCTCCTGCCTTTTCCCTGTGAGGCGTCCACTCATGGACAGCCCCAGGAAGAAACCAGACATCCAAGCACTGTGAGAGCCACTGTGGAGATTAAGCAAGCTATTGCCTAGAGTTACAGAGTGGGACCCATTAATTAGATTAGGCACTGAGGCAAGAATTATCCGGTCCAAGGGAATTGAGCCCAAGACCCACCAAGGTGGGAACTGAACCCTGATCCCGGGCCAGATCTCTGCATCAGGGTCTGCTGCTCTAACCATTGCGCCACACTTGGTGAGTAGTATAGGGATCCACCTGTCAGATGGAGGCATCGGAACCTGGCCTTCAGGAGAGCGAAGGGTCGCTCAATTATCCTCCTTGTTCGCCCATGTGCCTCATTGTAATGTTCCTCTGCCCTTGTCCTGGCCTTCCTCACTGGAGTCAGTAGCTATGAGAGGTTGAGGTAACCAGAGTCACCTGAAAACATCGAGGGACAACTGCTGGACACACACTAATCCTTAGGGACAACCCCATACCCAGACACCAACACATAATGGGTTGGGACCTTGGGCTCACCTATTAGCCACACCCGGTGCCTCTGGAGTTGAGCCATCACATATGGGATGCTGCTATTCCTCAAGATAAAGGCGTCATGCACAGAGCTAGGATAATTGGCATTCACATGGGAGATGTACTGGTCAGCCAAACACACCTTCTGCACATTCATTGAGTGATAGCCTTTTCTATTCCTGAACACTTGTTCATTTCTCCAGGGGGGGGGGGCAAATGCTACATGTATACCATCAATGGCACCACTGATGTTGGGGATATGTCCCAGGGCATAAAAGTCAGTTTCACTGTGGCCAAATCCTCCACCTGTGGGAATATGATGTAGGTGCGCATCTGTTTCTGCAGGGCAGACAACACTTTGGTCAACACGTTTGAGAACATTGGCTGAGACATCCCTAATGCCATGCCACTGTTGTTTGGAAGGAACCACTTGCCAGGAAATGGAACACTGACAGGACCTGCACTAGAGGGGGGGATACCTGTGGGCTGGCGGATAGCTGACATCAGGTCTTGCTCCAATTGGGCACACAGTTCTTGGACTGTCGCCCGATCAAGTCTGTAGGTTATGATGATGTTTCTGTCCTCCATTGTTGCAAGGTCCACCAGGGTTCTGTACACTGGAGAATGTCTCCATCTCATATTCATCCTCAGCGGTCAAAGCCCAGGGAGGAACACAGTGAGCAGAGGGTCATATTCACACATCTACTGCAATAATGATGCATCTCTTCATTTAGAGAACCAGTATGTGAATCTGAGAGTCAGTTGATGTGCCAATGTCTGCTGTGACGCAGTTAGGTGCCATCGTCTGTGCCCCCCTGAAATGGCGGCTGCCTGACCTGTGTGGAGGGACAAGTGCAAATGTGGTAAGTCTGCTGGCGTTGTGCACCGTTGCGGTAGGCGGTCGATGACTGCCGCGCAACTTCGCATTGGTTATCATTGGGCCCTATGGGTTCCTGCAGCCAATGGCGATGTACACCGGTGGTGACGGTACGCACTGCCGTGGACGTGACCACCATTTTCTATCTGTTCACTCACTTGCTACCTGACCTTCAACAGGAGAGGACCTACACTGCAAGTGCTGCTGTGACCTGCGTCTGGAAGCGACAATGGCTCATGTGTCTGGGGAAAGGGCCCCTGCCTTTACTGCGGAGGAGTTGGAGAGACTTGTGGATGGGGTCTTACCCCAGTACACTTTACTCTTTGGTCCTCCAGACAAACAGGTGAGTACACTGTGACCATGACGCGTGGGCCATGAATGTATGAATTGCTGTGTGTGTAAGACCCGTGTAGGGGTGGGCTGAGGTGTCCTGGCAAAAGTGCTGCATGTATGGTGGTCAATGTATGTGCGATAGTGGATGGGAGGTATATGGTGGGCCATCAGTGTGACGGTCCTGACGGTATCACTAATCCCTTCTCTGCTTTATTGGTCCTGCAGGTCAGCGCCCATCAGAAAAAGGGTATTTGGCGTACCATCACCAACAAGGTGCGGACCTTGCGGGTCTTTGACAGACGGAGCACCCACTGCCGCAAACAGTGGGAGGACCTGCGCCGCTGGGCAAGGAAGACAGCGGAGGCCCAGCTGGGGCTGGCCTCCCAACGAGGAAGGAGTGCCCGTCGTACCCTGACCCCCCTGATATTCTGCATCCTGGCGGTGGCCTATCTGGAGTTGGATGGGCGCTTGAGGGCATCACAGCAGCCACAAGGGGGTGAGTACAAATTCAGATTCATGATTTGGTGCGCATTAAGGTTTTACCTGGGTGGAGGATGTGGACTGAGGGTGCCCCTAGGCCAGGGAGAACATGGCAGAGTAGGTCCCTTGTTGGGCAGGCTCTGAAGCACTCCAAATCCAATGGTGTTAGTGGGCATCTACTACTGGGCAGGTCCTGTGGGTTTCAGGTGTGCAGCTGGTGGCGTTATGCCATGTCCCCCATGGGCTGGTGACTAGAATTGTAACTGGTAGTGCATGGCCTGGTGGATAGGGCAGCTCCCTGTGTGTTGTGTACGCCACCGGTAGTGGTGTTGCTGGCATTGACCAAGTGTATCCTTTTTGCTTTGTCACCCTGTCCTTGTGTGTATTAGCATCATCTGGCGGAGGAGCAGCGGCACCGGCGACGGAGGGAGTTGCATCCCACATGGACCTGGAGGCCGAATCCACAGAGGGTGAGGGCACCAGTGGGACGGAGGGCGAGGGGAGCACCATGACAGAGACAGGAGGGGACACTACAGACAGAGACTCTTCTTCTGATGGAAGTTTCCTGGTGATGGCAGACACCTCTGTGCCCACCCCAACAACAGGTACAGCAATCACCACCCCCTACCAGCACCACCCTCCCAGCAGCCCCTCAGCGTGTTTCCCATGCCCGCTCACCCAGAAGGGTGGGCATCTCCTTCGCCCCAGGCACCTCAGGCCCTTCCCCAGTCAGCCCTGCTGCCCTCAGAGAGGAGGCTATTGACCTCCTGAGATCCCTCACTGTTGGGCAGTGAACCATACTGAATGCCATCCAGTGTGTCGAGAGGCATTTGCAACAAACAAATGCATACCTGGAGGGCATTCACTCTGGCGTGGCGACCCAACAGAGAGCATTTCAGGCTCTGGCCTCCGCACTGATGGCAGCCATTGTCCCTGTCTCTGGCCTCCCCCTCCAACTTCCTCTTCCCACTCCCAATCCCCTCAACCCCAACCTATCTGAAGTAGACCTTCAGACCAGCATTCACCCAAATCAACACACAAAAGTGGCTCAGGCAAACACAAGCACCACACTTCCTCTCACAGGCACTCACACAAGCACCATCCCCATGCAGGCACACCAACATCTACTGCCTCCACTGTGTCCCCCTCCTCCTTGTCATCCACCTCCCTTCCAGTAGCGTCTCCACTCACACCTGCATGCACTACATCCTCATCCACTACCTCCATCACCAGCACGCCCATCACTACACACCCCTCACTGGCAGTCACCACCTCCACATCCACACACACGTCCCCTGTGTCCTCTCCCACTGTGTCTGTGACCCCTCCTCCCAAAGTACACAAACGCAAGCACACACCCACCCAACAGCACCTGCACCAAAACACAGCAGACGGACACCTCCTACAACCACTGCCTCTCCCTCCACTCCCAAAGCTTCACCATCTTCCCGCCCCAATGTCCCTAAGAAGCTTTTTCTAGTCAACATTGACCTGTTCCCTACCCCTCCCTCCCGTCCTTCCCCCACCTAGGCCAGGGTGGCCAGAACCCAGCCCAGCACCTCAGCCACCAAGTCCACGTCCGCTGTGGTTCCTGCAGCTTTCATAGGCTCACAGGGGGCACCCGTCAGGCCAGCCAGTGTGCCACCAACCCCTGCCAAGGCAAAGAACATTCCGCCACCTGGCCAGGTGAAGAAGGGGACAGCATCCAGTATGGGGAAGGAGCCACAACCACCCAGCAAGGCCATGTCAAAGACTCCAGCTGCCAGACCCAAGGTGACACCACCATCTGCCAAGGGCAGGAAGGGCAGAAAACACAAGCCAAGGCACTTCAGCCGTCCGAGCCTGCAGGTGAAGGCCTGGTGGCTACCAGCACAACAGCCAGCACCGCCAACTGCACCGCGGCCAGCCTCGCCACCTGCACCGCCACAAGCACCGCCGCAAGCACTGCCACCTGCACCGCCAGCTGCACTGCTGCAAGCACCACTACTTTCAGCAGCAGCAGCCCCAGTGGACAGCTGTCCGAGGCAGCAGGGGAAGGGCTGGAGCCTCCCCCCACCACTGGCAGCACCTCCACCGCGGCCAGCACCACCACCTGCAATGACACAAGCACCGCCACAAGCACCGTCACCTGCACCACTGACAGTAGCACCACTGGCAGCAGCCCCAGTGGGCAGCCGTCTGAGGCTGCAGGAGAAGGGTTGGAGCCTCCCCCCACCATTGGCAGCACCCCCATCACCACTGGCACTCCCACCACTGTGCAGCCGTAGCTGCAGGCGGATGGACTGTAGCCCTGCCTCCATGGACTATCTTGCATCCTGACCACTGCAAATCTCGTAGCTCTGACACCCAGGTGAGGGACTGTGACCTGGCACCCCCAATTGCTGCATCACTGGGCACACAGCACCCTCCAGAACCAGTGGAGAAAGGCATCCACTCATCCTATCCTTGGCAGGATGAAGCACACTGGGTACCAAGCCCCCTCCAGAAGCAGTGGAGAAAGGCATCTATTCACCCTATCCTTGGCAGGATGAAGCACATTGGGCACAAAGCCCCCTTCAGAACCGGTGGAGAAAGGCATCCACTCACCCTATCCTCAGCAGGATGAAGCACACTGTGCACAAAGCCCCCTCCAGAACCAGTGGAGAAAGGCATCCACTCACCCTATCCTTGGCAGGATGAAGCACACTGGGCACAAAGCCCCCTCCAGGACCAGTGGAAGAAGCCATCCACCTGAGAGACTGTGGCCTTGCACTCCCCAGGACCAAGCAGTGGGCAAACCAACCACTTGAGAGACTGTGGCTTTGCACTCCCCAGGACCAAGCAGTGGGCAAACCACCCACTTGAGAGACTGTGGCTTTGCACTCACCAGGACATCGCTGTGGGCATGGAGCCCCCTCCAGGAGCAGTGGCGTAGTACCATCTTCCGGCTGACGTGCCCCCCCTTTTCCATCCCCTTGAGGTACCTGTGTGTTTTTATCCTGATGCCCCTGCAGTGTTCTCTCCGTTTTGAGGCAGAAGTCAAGTGTGTGCTTTGCCTATGTGTTTTGGCCCAGTGGGCCACGGACTATTTTTGTGTGGACATTGTCCCTCATTTTGTACATATTGTATATATTGTACATACTGTTTATTTATTTATTAAGGTATTTCTCTATTTCTCTAATATTACACTAATTTGACTCAATTCCTTTTGTCCTTGCTTTATTCCAGAGGGTTACGGGGTGGATATGTAATGTTGTTGCATGTGTTTGTGTGTATGGTGTTGGGGGTGGGAATGTTGGTTGTTGCATTTGTGTCACTCTCTTTTTCCTCCCCCTCCCTGTCTACTCGGTGCTGTACTCACGGTGGTCGTCGTAGCTGCCGTTGGTACACATGATGTATGAGAAGGTAGACCAGCATGGGCAGGACCTGCAGCTCGGGCTCCATGGCATTCTGGTTCTTCGTTGAGGGTCGAGAGGTGAATGGTATACCTTCCAAGTACTGTTTCTGCTGTGCTTTTGATGGCGTTGGTACCGCCCCAGAAAAGCTGGCGGATGGGGGTGTTGTAATGGAGTGGGCGGTACATTGTCTTCCGCCTGTCTGTTGGCAGTTACTGCTGCGGTGTTTGTTGCTACCGCCGTGGCAGTCAGATTATTAAAGTGGCTGCATGTGTTGGTGGTTTCTGCTGTGGTCGTGATTCCATTTTGTTTACCGCCGGCCCGTTGGCGGTATTACCGCCACTTTAACACCGACCACCATGGTTGTCATGGGGGCCTAAGACTCTTATTCTTTGAAAATTCGTAACCTGACTTGTGTATGTTAGATTTTTGTCTGTCGTTTTGGTCTTGTTTTGTTTAGATAAATATTCCCTATTTTTCTAAACCTGTGTTGTGTCATTTTGTAGTGTTTTCACTGAGTTACTGTGTGTGTTGGTACAAATACTTTCTACATTGCTTCTGAAGTTAAGCCTGCCTTATCGTGCCAAGCTAGCAAGGGGGTGAACGGGGTTTAACCAAGGGTGAATCTCATTTACCCTGACTAGAGTGAAGGTCCTTGCTTTTGACATGGGGTAAATTGACTGCCAACCAAAGACCCCATTTCTAACAGAGGTACATTGGGTGGTAGTTTTACTTCATTATTCTGTCATTTCTACACGTTAACACTGTCTACCGGAATAACACCTGAAAATAGCAAGAAGCAACCACAAGGTGACCAGTCTTCCTTTGCAAAGGTCCTTATACTACATGGGCAGCATGCATCACTGAGTTTTTAGTAACTTTTGAACTGTTAGCTAGAAACACATTTTTGTCAAAATCTGCACAATATGCAGCAGATAGGACAGATTATCTATAATTATGCAAAAAACGCCACACAATTGCATAACTCCATTGGCCCTGATTATATTAAAGTATAACACAGGACAATATAGTATAGTATAGTATTGTATAGTATAGTATAGTATTGTTTAGTATAGTATAATATAGTATAGTATTGAAAAACATAACATAGTATAACATAGTGCAGTATAATAGTTGTCTTAGATGTTGTACCATCCTAGGTGCATAAAGTACTGCTGCAGTTACATGGCCCATGAACTATGTAGAGGGTGCTATTGTAGTTCCACTAGAAAAGAGGCAATTGAGGCACCTAGAAACAGCACACCGCACAATGTAAACTGCTATTACACAGATAAAATCCAGATGCATACCTAATACAACACTAAATGGATGGGGTGTCAAGTGTAACCCGGACATTCTAAAGACAAAAAAAGGCCGTACATTGCTCATATGTTACATTTGGATGTGAAACAAGTCAATATAACACAGTCTCATTCCTTCAGTACTTCTTGTTTATGACTTCCTGATGGTCTCTTCAAAGACTAGTTACCATAGAGAGCCCATCATGTCAGTTTCAGACAACACATGTTTTGCCCTCTGGTCTTTTTCACAGTTTATTTTCTAAATATTGTACGATGTCTCAGATGAGGTTGAGTTGTGAAGGATGGTTACATAAGGATACTTACTACACACTATCTATAGAGTCCTAACATTGTATTTCAGCCAAATGCTGCCTACATGGGAGCAGGCACTAAACTATGAGCCACAGTAAGCACATTTGAGCCAGTGAATACCATACATTTATTGGTGTTATTGTTATTTGTATATTGAGGAGTTCCCAAGTCCCAATCTGACACACTTGTAAATTAATAATTGTGCTGCAGAATTTGCAGACTGCAATGATAAACCTTTATTTCTATATCAAAGAGATCAAATGGTAAAAAGCCACTCCACATGGAAATAAAACATATCCTAACAGTTTGGAAGACTGAATATCCACGTAGAAACTTCCAGAGGATTGAGGACAAGTTTATTTGAGGTTTGCTTCTGTTTCATCCTTACAAGAATTATGGTTGCTGCTTGAGTAGGGTTTCATCCCCTCAACCAGCAGCCCAATTTCCTACAGTGGTCATGTTTACTTTGCTGTTGATGATGATCCTGAGGTTCTTGACATGGGTGAAGGGGGTGGATGTTGGTCACAGCTCTGTTGGCCACCACATGGAGTCCCAAGATGAAGTGTTCTTCATTAAGGATACGATTTGGACAATTGGCCTTCATCCAGTGAACAAAGTTGATCCAGGTACCTGACGTCTTCTCTATGAGGGAGAGAATGAGTTGTGTGTCATCAGCATAGGAGAGGATGTTCTTACTGTGAGAGCTGAGGATGCTGGCCAGAGGGATCATTCATGCAGTAGGTGCTGTTAGAGTTTAGACATGGACCAGATGCACTCATTTTAATATTAAGATACATTAACAGATACTTGCATACTTTGGGTATCCTAAATTTTGAAAATCACAGGGATATAATTGATTGATTTAACATGGTTATCCCTTTCCCTCTGCAGGTTTTCTTTAACAGTCCAGAGGCACATCACGGTAAGGAACACAATATCCCTTCATTATTGTGTGCAAAACATGTATGTGGTCAACAGTTTCAGTACTGATCTGAAATAGAAATGTGCCTTTTTTTCCAGCTGTAGAACATCCGCCCTAAGCCAAGAACTGGGATGTCTTTGAGATCATCAGCAAAGAGAATGAAAGTAAGAGCTGAACATAGGGTGGTGTGGGAGGTTAGGATGGGGGTAGCAACACAGGGCAGACTTGCAACACATAAATGTACAGTAACAATCTATGGTAGCACCATGGTGTAGAGATGTGTGTGACCTGCATAGATTTTCTCCTGGAGGCATACTCTTCTGGTACACATTACTGTACATAGAGAAACTCTGAATATTCCCATAATTTGGATGTGCACTGTAGCACACAAGAATTTAATACATTTTTCCTTCATCTTCAAATGGGCATTTATTTTTGATGCGAAGTATGTCATACTTAGTAGAGTGGGCTTTGTGTGAAAATATATGGGTGTTCCTGTTGACCAACCCATTAAGGCAGCAGGAATACTACCTTGAAGCTAAGCAATGCAAAGCAGTTTTTGTGCTGTGAAAACATCATCTTTCTAGCACAAAAAAACCTATTTACGCTGGATAGTTAACGGTGTCATGAGGACCTTTTGGTTCCAAGTTGATTCCCCCATTTGTAGCTTTGTTCTATATTTCACATTTTACACGTTTTAGCTGCATCACTTTAACTGTGACATTTCAAGCACTTTTCTTGTGTGATATTATTCTAGGAATATATTGTAGAAGTTGCTTGTGTTAGTTAATCTTCTCTGACTATGTAATTAGTACATTCTGTTTAAGGCTAGGAACACAATGCACAATATCCTAGTGCTTGTGTTGCCTTTTCAGAAGACAGCTTCAAATATCTAGACATAACATTACATCAGAGCTGTGCTTCTAACACAGTGTGGCATTATTATCTAAATGATGCACTGACGTGGAAGGGGCAGAGGGGTATTCCGGCCAAAACCCTCCTGGGACTAATGCTGTGTTCGACATGCAACTCTGCTGGTACTAATTTACCAGCTTCCAAAAAGGATTTCCAATCACACTACAGACTGACTCGTGGTATAATTTCCAGGTATGGGCCAAGGTTAAACCCTTAGATCAGGCCAGGCAGAAGGGTATACCCACTGTTCTTTTAGTATTGTCTTAGGGTTAGGTTGGAAGCTCTAAAATCTTTAATAGCAATTCACCATGGTTACCTCATCTTTACAATGTTCATAATGCTGGTAACTTTGCTTTGTTTCATCTCCCTAATTATCGCAGCTCATCCTTTCTATGCAAGACTAAGATTGTTTCAATAAATGTATTGAAAACTTATCTCATATCTGTCTTGTGTTTCCACCTGGGTATGCATGAGCAATCCTTCAAAAGAATGCGATCTGTTTCCATGACTTTCCTGAGGATTCATAGGCCCTCATAATGACCTTGGCGGTCTTTTCTGAAGACCACTGATGCCACAGGCGCCAGAAGACCACCAGTGCTGGCGGTCTTCCACCCGTCATATAATGGGTACTGCCGGATTTCCGCCAAACTTTGGGTGGATATCTGGCAGTAGCCATGCTGGCGGATGGTGGTGCTCTGGCGTTGCTACCACCTGCAACGCCCCCCAGTGGGACGCCGCCAGCTGTATTAAGACCATTAATACATCCTGGTGGTGTCCTGCTGGCAGGGATCTGCCGGCGGTGGAAGTGCCCCTTCCCGTTCCCTGCCGGACGACAACCTCACCTGACAAGGTAAGTCAGGCGTCCGATAGTGGAGGGGGATGGGGGGTGTTATGTGTGAGTGTGTGGTGTCTGCGCGTGTGTGTGTGTGAATGTGACTGTGAGTGTTGTGGTGTATGAGTGGTGTATGCGTCTGAGTGAATGCGTGTATGAATGTTGAAGTGAGTGCATGTCTGCATGTCAATGTGTTAGGATGCATGTTTGGATGTTTGTGTCTATGCGTGTCTTAATGCGTGTGAGTATGTGTGAGTGAATGCATGTATGGATGCTTGTGAGTATGTGTGAGTGAATGCGTGTATGGATGAGTGTGAGTGGATGTGTTTCTAGAAGTGTAGGTGAATGGGTGTATGCGTGGTGCATGTGGGTGTCTGTCATGTTAGTTTAGGGGGTGGGGTGCTGTGACTGTATGGGGGTGGGGGCAAGGGGCTTGCTGGGGTGGTGGGGGAGCCGTCTACTGGTGACAGGGAAGGAATTCCCTGTCACCGTAACCCTACTGCCATGGTTTTCATGACAGTGTAACCGCCACGGAAACCATGGCGGTAGGCCGGCTCATAATGCCGCTGCCGGTCTGCTGTGGATCTTCGGGTTGAAGATGTACATCTCCGGCGGTTCATACCGCCATGACGGTATGAATGGAGATGTGGCGGGTTGGCAGCAGCCAATCCTCCACACTCATAATGTGGCGGTATACACCACCAGCCTGTTGGCGGTGATACCACCATATTTACCCTGGCAGTCAAAAGACTGCCAGGGTCTTAATGAGGTCCATAGTGTCATTTTGAGGTTGCTATAATCCACTTCCACCCCTGTCAGGTTATGGGTTCAGGTGAGGCACTGTGAGCTAGCCATGGGTTCAGACGGCAGTTTCTGATGTTGTGGAAGGACTCAGTCCCCTGTCATTCCAATGAGCAGTCCTACTATCTTAGTAAGAACTGTATAACAATAGCTTGCACCATGTTGCATTGCATTGAATCATTCTTGGGCTGGTGCAAACCCTTAGAAAATTTGTACCATACAGTGAAGGCCTCATTTACGAGGCCCTAGTGGCACACAGCCCCACTGTAGCATCATTTTTTTAATGCTCTAGTGGTGCAGTGTGACTGTCCATATTTACAAGGCCACGCAAAGCCAACTTGTGTGGCTTTTCATGGCCTTGTAAATATGAACCCTGTTCATGTATAACATGGTGAGAAAGGGGAGTTCCATGGGTGTTGCTGTGAGCGTCCCCAAGCAACACCCATGGATTTCAAAGGAATATGACACATTTGCAGATTTACAAGTCTAGGAATGCGTCAGATTCCTACACCACCTCAAGGGGAGAAATAACATTATTTGCAGCACACATAGAAAGAGGAAAATGCCATTAATGCCATTAATGATTATTTATGTGCAGGAAGGTATCCCTTCCTGCATATAAACAATTCTCCCTGCAATGCAGGTGCCCTCGTACCCTGGTGTAGGGTGTCTGTATTGGTGCTAGGCAGATTCCTACACCACCTCATGGGGAAAAATAATATTATTTGCAGCACACATAGAAAGAGGAAAACACCATTAATGATTATTTATATGCAGGAAGGTGTCCCTTCCAGCACATAAACTATTATCCCTGCAATGCAGGTACCCTTGCAAACTGGTGGGTGTCTGCATTGGTGCTAGGCAGCAATTTGTGTGCCAGCACAGGGGACAAGGACAGGAATGCACTGTATCTTGTAGATACATCACATTCCTGCTGTTAGAACTGGCATCCTTGGCGTGGTTTCTCCTATCTTTTTGCCTTTGCTTCCTATTTCTTGACTGTGTGCTGGACTTCGTTTTTGCTGGTTTTGTTACTCTGGGCACCTTACTGCTGCTGACCACTGCTGAGGTGCAAGTGCTCTCTGTGTAAATTGCATCCATGATTGGCTTTCCCATGATTGGTATATTTGGTTTACTAGTAAGCCCCTAGTAAAGTGCACTAGAGGTGCCCAGTGCTTGTAAATCTAGTGCTACTAGTGGGCCTGCAGCACTGATTGTTCTACCCACATGATGAGCCCAGTAAACATGGTTCATTCCTGCCACTGCAGTATCTGTGTGAGCAGTTTTAAACTGCCAATTAGACCTTGCAAGTGTACCCATTTGCCAGGCCCAAACCTTCCATTTTTGTACATGTAAGGCACACTTAAGGTAGGCCCTAGGGAGCCCCACGGAAAGGGGGGAAGTGTATTTAAAAGCCAGGACATGTAGCAGTGTGTCTTACATGTCCTGACAGTGAAATGCTGTTAAATTCGGCCTATCTCTCCCATAGGCTAACATAAAAGACTGCCTTTATATATCTTTTAAGTGCAGTTTTCCATTGGGAGTAGAAAGAGATTTGGAGTTTAGGGTCTCTGAACTCGCAATTTAAAGATACATCTTTTTGTAAAGTTGGTTTTAGATTGTCAGTTTGAAAATGCCACTTTTAGAAAGAGGCCATTTTCTTGCTTAACCATAGACAGCCAATGTACCACACCAACTGCCAGGGTGTTGCCACCACTGACCACGGCGGCAGCCATCACCAGCCAGGCAGAAGACCAGGTACCGCCCATCATATTATAACATAGCAAACCGCCAGGATTTCCAAGGTGGTACCAACGCCATCAAAAGCCTGGTGGAAACAGAACACAGAAGACGAAACACTCACCCTCAGAGACACAGAGAAGTTCAACGCCGAGATAGAACCAGAACTTCAAGTCTTCCCGATGCTCCTCTATGCCATGCTTCACCTGGAACACCAACGGCGACGAAGACGACGACGGTGAGTACAGCCGCCTAGCACACAAGGGAGGGAGGGAGGGAGAAAAATGGAGAGTGACACACACACACGCACAGCACACACCATTCACACACACACCATACACACAACTAGCTGCAGAGGAAATGTCGCACAGGACCCACGTCATAATAATGCAATGACAACATTTAGCAATAACTGATATTGCAATTTGATGCCAACAGCCACCATATTGCCCATGTGATAAGAGAAATTGGAGTAAATGTTCAGAAAGGGCCAATGGCCAGTCCAAAGTATAAAAAGGCCCACATGGCCACAGTTCAAGCCCCAACTTGTTTCCTGACACTATCCACACTACACTGTGCTGGGGCATCATTTTGGAAATGGACAGGCACCTCAAGAGGAACAGGGGTGGGTGGCACCCCAGTTGAAGTAGGGAACTTGCCCACTGGCTCTGGAGGGGTATCCATGCCTATTTGCCTTTGCTGGGGAGTGCAAGGTCACAGTCTCTGAGGTGGGGAACTTGCCCACTGGTTCTGGAGGGGGCTCCATGCCCATTGTCCCTTGATGGAGAATGCAAGGTCACAGTCTCAGAGGTGGGGTACTTGCCCACTGGTTCTGAAGGGGGCTTCATGCCCATTTTTCCTTGCTGGGGAGTCGAAGGTCACAGTCTCAGGTGGGGAACTTGCCCACTGCTTCTGGAGGGGGCTCCATGCCTATTTTCCTTTGCTGGAGAGTGCAAGGTCACAGTCTCTGAGGTGGGGAACTTGCCCACTGGTTCTGGAGGGGTGTCCTTGTATAACAGTCCCTGGAGGGTGGGCTGCTTGCCCTCTGCTGGTAGTGAGGGCTGCTGTGCCCCAGCTGGAGGTGAGGGCTTCTGTGTCCCAGCTTGAGGTGAGGGTTGCTGTGTCCCAGCAGGAGGTGAGGGCTCCTTCCCCATTGTTGTTGGAGGGGGCTTCGTGCCTCTCTTAGTTGGTGGAGTGAGAACCTTTCCTTTCTTGGGTGATGAGGTGGGATCCTTCCCTCTCTTGGGTGGTGGAGTGGGATCCTTCCCTTTCTTGGGTGGTGGGGTGGGATCATTACCTTTCTTGTGTGGTGGAGTGGGATCCTTCCTTCTCTTGGGTGGTGAAGTAGGATCCTTCCCTTTCTTGTGTGGTGGAGTGGTATCCTTCCCTTTCTTGCCTCCATGACTAGGAGGTGCCTCCACTGTCCCCGTGGACTGTTTGGCTGAGGTGCTGGGCTGGGTGATTGTGACCCTGCTCTTACAGGCAGGACAGGGGCATGGAGAAGGAGGGAAGAGGTTAAGTTGGTCAAGGAAAAGCTTCTTAGGGATGGCGGGGCGGGATAATGGGAAGAAGGATGGGAGTGGAGGTTGAGGGAGTGGTTGTTGGAGGCGTATGTCTCCTGGACTTGGGTGCAGGTGCATGGGCAGTGTGCTGATGTGAGGTGGATGGCTGTTGGGAATCTGAGTGCGTGTGTTTGTGTCTCTTAGGAGGGGGGCAGACAGGGTGGGAGAGGACACAGGGGATGCGTGGATGGATGTTGTGGAGGTGTCTGCAAGTGAGTTGTGTGTGCTGCTTGGTATGATGATGGTGGTGGTAGCTGTTGATGCAGCACATGCAGGTGTGAGTGCGGATGTGACTGTGATGGAGGAGGAGGAGGAAGGGGAGACAGTGGAGACAGCAGATGTTGTTGCGTGTGCAACTGTCTATTGTTTGTGTGAGTGCTTGTGGCTTGAAGTGTGCTGCCTGTGTTTGTCTGTGTCACTCTTGTGTGATGTTTTGTGTGCATGCTTGTCTGTATGTGTGCATGGAAAGGGTTGGAGTTGAGGAGAGGTGGTTGAAGGGGGGGCGTTAGGAACAAGGACAATGGCTGCCATCAGAGAGGAGGCCAGAGCCTGAAATTATCTCTATTGGGCCACCAATCCACCATGAAAGCCCTCCAGGAATGCATTGCATTGCTGCATCTGAGATGCCAGCCCCTGGAAGGCATTCATAATGGCTGACTGCCCTACAGAGAAGGATCTCAGGAGGTCAATAGCCTCCTCAGTGAGGGCAGCAGGGCTCACTGGGGCAGGGTCTGAGGTGCCTGGGGCGAACGAGAGGCCCACCCTCCTGGGTGAGCGGGCATTGGCAACTCGGTGAGGGGCTAATAGAAGGGCGGTGCTGGTACGAGGGGGTGGCAGCTGTACCTGTAGCTGGGGTGGTCCCAGATGTGTCCGCCATCACCAGGGAGCTTCCATCGGAGGAGGATTCAGAGTCAGTGTTGTCTCCGCTGTGGTGCTCCCCTCACCCTCCGTCCCACTGGTTCCGTAAGCGATGGTGGACTCTGCCTCCTGGGTCCTGTGAAATGCAGCTCCCTCTGTTGCTGGTGCCCCTGCTCCTCTGCCATATGATGCTAATGCACACATGGACAGGATGATAGAAGTAACAAGCATTTGTAATGCAGTGGGTCTCGTGTTTGCTCGATTCAGAGCTGCTAACATTGTAAATTCCTAACTGGACTTTTCTTGCAACTTAAATAGTAAATGAAAAGTAAAACAGTTGAGATGAGCGAGCCCATTCAAATCGACACGGCTGCCGTGAGTGAGAGACACAAAAGGAAGAAGTTTGCTCGCACTCAAATGTATCGGCAACTGTGCAATTATCCATGTTAACAGGGTTGATGTTGAAGCCGGTAACCAAACCTCCCCACGGAGGGACAAATGTAAAGCATTTACCAATGATAACAAAGGATTTTTGAAAGGCAAACCCATGAATGAGTGATAGTGAAGGGCGTGCAGTGAGCGTGGTTAAAAGCTCACAGATGGATTACAACAGGAGAGAGCGCTTGCGCACTCACTCTAAAAAGTAGCTACAAAAACGCAAGCAGTCAAAGGACAGGGGACAAGGAAGCAGTACTTCGGCCATGGTCCAGGGGAGGGACATATACATGAAGAGGAAGTGAAACTGACCATAGCAAAGCATGTCAAGCATTTTCAATGCAACAGGTCTCGCATTTGCTCGAGTTAGAGCTATTAGCATTGTAAAGAAAAAAAAACACTGCGTGATCGCGCTGCGAGGAAAATAAACAGATAAAGTAGTCCGGACCCCAGGCTGAAAACATCGAGCCTCGTATGTTTTTAGTAGTTTACCAATGCTGTGCAGGTGGGCTGAACACCGGTAAAGGCATGACGTATGCATTCCTTTCACAAATGAAAACAAGCAGATTTAAAAAGGCAAGCCCGTGAACCAATGTAAGTGACTGACGTGACATGGGCGTGGTTTAAAGCCCAAAGAGAGATTACAGAATGGACGGAGCGCTTTGCGGTCGTCCATAAAAAGGGGGGGAGAAAGAAAGGGAGCTCTGGGGGCACTGGGTATATTACAGCACCAACACCACAGATGGCATACACATTACGGTCACACAGAGCGATCAGGATTGAGCACCACGCATCGCACTGACATTCCATTGACTAGGTACCACAGCAAGATGAGAGCCAACCACCGCCAACTCCACTCCTCCTGGGAGCCATTAAGCCCTGTCTGACATTGAATGCAACCTAGCTAGGTCACCAGATTTTGCAATACACCCATTACCCTTGAGCTGGATCATGGTGCAATGTCTAAGCTGGCATCAAGGGGCAACCACTAACTGACACTCACCTCCAGGATCCGATGCCACCTACCAATTATAGTTGTAACGCCCAATGTACTCACCCCCTTGTGGCTGCTGTGATGCCCTCCAGCACCCATCCAGCTCTGGGTAGGCCAAAGCCAGTATGCAGGCCATCAGGAGGGGCAGGTTCCGATGGGCACCCCGCCCTCGTTGGAAGGCCATCCCGAGCTGGGCCTCCGCGGTCTTCCGGGCCCAGTGTCTCAGGTCCTCCCACCTTTTCCTACAGTGGGTGCTCCGCCTGTTTTAGACCCCCAAGGTCCGCACGTCCTTGGTGATGGCACGCCACAATCCCTTCTTCTGATGGGCGCTGACCTGCTGAAGAAATAACAGACAGGAGGACACCCTTGCACATACAATCCAGCCTGTCACACATATGGCCCACAAATCCCATTTCCATCTCCATTGGCACACACATCACTCAGTGCCCACCATGTACACTACCACCAGACATACCACCCGCCCAAATGACACGATACATGCACACACATTTGCATGCAAACTTGTCACATGCATTGTGCCCAAGGTGTACTCACCCATTGGTCTGGAGGCCCATACAGCTGTCTATACTGGGGTAGGACACCATCCATCAAGCGCTCCAACTCCTCTGAAGTGAAGGCTGGGGCCCTTTCGCCGGTCACACAGGCCATGGCAGGATCCAGACACAGATCACAGCAGCACACACAGTGTAGGTGTTGTCCTATGGAAAGTCAGGAATCAAGCGAGCATTTAAATAGAAAATGGCGAACACGTCCGCGGCCGTGTACACCATCACAATTATCCCCATTGGCTACTGTACTCCATAGAGCCCCGTATTAGCGAATGAGGAATTGCACGGCGGTGCAAGACCGCCTTTCGCCTTGACAACTAACGTCGGCGGAGGTACCTCACTTCCACCTGTCCCTAGATATAGGACAGGCAGTCCCCATTTAATGGTGTGGAGAACATTCAGATAATCTATAACTGTGTCATTGCTACAATTTGCACATACATTGCCATTCCCATTGTCCTATAACATCAATGATCAATGTACACTGAAGTGGTGGTTCCATTGTTCAAATTGTGACAGCCTATTCACTCTTGTGTCCCTTAGATACCTACCACTTCGGAAAAATGGGAGGAGGAGACATACCCCGTGTACAAATCCCTTGTAGACTTGGCTACAATGTCTGACAGGCACATTATACTCACCTAAAGACTGGACAAGGCCACAATCACAGAGATGTGTGCCCCATTGGAGCCTGATCTGATATCAGCTATCCGTCATCCCACTGGGATCCCCCCTCTTGTGTAGGTTCTATCAGTGCTCCATTTACTGGCAACTGGTTCTTTCTTTCCAAGTGACAGTGGGCTTGGCAGCACGAATGTCACAGCCAATGTTCTCAATCGCACTGGCAAGAGTTTTGTCTGGCTTGGTCAAACACATGTGCAGCTACATTGCTTCCCCCAGGTGGGAGATTTAGCCACTGTGAAGGCAGGATTCTATACAATGGGACATATATTGAATATTATTGGGGCGATTGACGGTACACATATTGTGTTCGTACCCCCACCCCGGCCAGAATAAACAGGTGTTCAGGAATTGGAGAGTTTCCATTTACTCAGTGTGCAAATGGTGTGCCTGGCGGACCAGTACATCTCCCACGTCACTGCCAAGTATTCTGGGTCGGAGCATCACGCCTTCGTCCTGAGGAATAGCAGCATGCCAAATGAGATGGCACAACTACAGAGGCACAGGGTGTGGTTAATACGTGAGCCTGACTCCCCATCCAATGTATGTCAGTGTATGCCTTCTGGTATTAACCCCATACCATTGAGTAAGGCTAATGTTTGCCCCTCAATACTTGCAAGTGACTTTGGCTACCTAAACCTATCGTGGCTCCTGACCCCTGTGAGGAATGCCAGGACAGGGCCTGAGAAGAGTTATAATGATGCACATGGGTGAACCAGGAGAGTTATTGAAAGGACCTTCGGCCTCCTGAAGGCTAGGTTCAGATGCCTCCATCTGACAGGTGGTTCCCTGTGCTACTCACCCGAGATAGTAGTGGCATGCTGCATGTTGCACAACCTGGCCCTCATATGACATGTGCCTTATCTGCAGGAGGAGGAGACTGGAAATGCCCTTGTGACAGCAGTGGACCATGAGGACAGTGAGGATGAGGAGGCAGAGGATGTGGACAACAGAACATCAGTTATAGGTCAATACTTCCAAAGACACACAGGTGAGACAGTGGAACTGACCATTCCTCTGAATAGTGATGTTTTCTGTGTTGCTGTAGCAGGATGGCATTCACTTCCTTTGCATTTCAACTTACTGTCACCCATGGCTTCTCATTTTGCTGATGTTGGTGATATACCAACTGTGTACTGATGTGATCACCACAGACAGCTACGGATCATTAATTGTATGCTATCACAGTGTTAAGATCATTTGCACAAGATGTGACTGTTTCCATGAATGCACATTTTCCTCACAAAAAACACTATCACTCAAGTTGTGTTCAAGGGTGTTTATTGTAGTACAAATAATTGACAGAAAAGTGCAATGGAATGGGGTGATCATAGAGGAAAGGCCAGGTATTGTTCCAGTCTGTTTGCAGCACAGCTCCAGTGTCCAAGGGGACATAGCCATGGGGGGAGCAAAGGCAGTTCAAAGTGGACAAGGTGACAGGGTGGGACACAAGGGGGGCATGCAGGAGGGTCTCATTTCCTGGTGGTTGTCTTGGTCTTGGCAGGTGTCCCTGGCTTCTGTCTGGGTCGCAGGGAACGTTTGTGGGGTGGTTCACCTTCTGCAGGGGAGGGGTGCTGTTGACGTGTGGGTACTGCGGCACTAGCTGCAGTGGAAGTGAAGGGCTGGTCAGTAGACTGGCTAGTGGTAGGGGTGTGCTGGTGTGCCGTCCATTCCCTCATGATGTTGGCCATATCTACCAGCACCCCTGCTATGGAGACCATGGTGGTGTTGAGGGCCTGCAAAGCCTCCCTGATCTCCTGATGGTGTTCCTCCTGCAGCCGCTTGTTCTCCTGCATGTTGGTTAGGTTCTGGCCCATCTTATCCTGGGATTGTTGGTAAGCCCCCAGGACATTAGTAAGTGCCTCCTTTAGAGTCGGTTGCCTGGGCCTCCCCTCCCCCTGGTGCACAGCAGTCCTCCCAGTGTCCCTGTTCCCCTGGGCCTCTGTCCCCTGAACGGTGTGCCCACTGTCACTGACCCCAGGTCCCGGATTGTCTTCGGTGTGAGGTGTGGACTGGGGTCTCTGTACAGGTAGGCACACTGCTGATTGACGTGTCCTGGGGACAGTGCTGTGGGGCTGCTGGGTGGGTGCTGTGGTGTTGGAGACTGATGGGGAGGCTGGGGTGGCCGACTGACCAGTGGTCCCTGATGGGCCAGGTAGTTCTTCCAGATCCTAAAGTCCAACGTTACTGTCATCATTGGGGGCACTGTGGGATGTAAGTGATGTATTATGCTTCATGTCTGTGACATACTGTACATCCCTAGCTTTGTTGCTGTTGCCCTGCCACCTTTGTTTGTGTATGGTGATGTATTGTGGGATTGTTAGTTCTCCATGCTGTGCATGCTTTGGTGATGGGTGTACCTGCAGGGCTGGGAGGGCGGTCCATGCATTGGTATAGCATGCAGGGCCTGGCATTGGGGTTAGTAAGATGTGTAGGTGCAGTGTGTGGGATGGTGAGGAGTGATGGGAGTGAGGGTGAGGGTGTGTGTTGGAATGCGATATGGGGGGTGATAAGTAGTTAATATTGACTCACCAGTGACCAGTCCACCGGCTACTCCAGTGAGTCCCTCATGATGCAGTATTGCCAAGGCTTGCTCCTCCCATTCTGTGAGCTGTGGGGGAGGAATTGGGGGTCTATCGCCAGTCCTCTGGATGGCGAGCTGGTGCCTTGCTGTCACGGAACGTACCTTCCCACGTAGGTTGATCCACCTCTTCCTGATGTCAACCCTTGTTCTTTGATGCTGTCCTACAACGTTGATCCTGTCCACGATCCTCCGCTATAGCTCCATCTTCCTGCAATGGATATTTGCTGTACCTGTTCTCCAATCATCTGTGGCTCTACCCTGACTATTTCCTCCACCATGACCCGCAACTCCTCATCAGTGAAACGGGGTTGCCTTAGTGGGGACATGGGTGTTGTGTGGTGTGTGTTGTGAAGAGGGTGTTGAGTAATGTGGTGGGGTGTGGGATGAGGGGTGCGTGACGGATGGATGGGTGTTTGTGGTGTGTGTGCATAGTTGTCTCAGTGGTCTTCGTGTTAGTCTTTTGGCAATTATTGGTGTTCGTAAATGGTTGTGGGTAATGTGGGTGGGTGTTTTATAGTGCTGTGGGTGGGTGTGTGTGGTGTGTGTATATCAGTGTCAGGTGTGTGATCTTCGTTTATGCCAGTGTTGTGTTGTTTTGTATTTGGGTGGCCATTCTGACTGAGCCGGTGTGTACCGCCACTGGTTTAGCACCACTGAATGTCCGCTGTCGTGATTCGTGGGTCATAATGTGGTGGGCGTTGTTTTGTTGGCGTAACGGTATGGGTGTTCATACCGACACTTTAACACTGATCTTTGGGCTGGCGGATTTTTGTATGTGCCACTATTCTGTCGGTTTGGTGTGTGTGTCATAATATGACAAACGGATATTCTATACCACGGCGATATGTTGGTGCCCATCACCACGGCGGTAAGCGGGATTTGCCGTCAGTGTCATGATGAGGGCCTATATCCTTTAAAATAATCTACTGTGTTAATTTTTAATGTCCTCATTTATTCCTTTATACAAGATCTTCATCCTCTACTATATTTTGCAGGTGCTTGCGATATTGGTAAAAGTTATTAAAGAATTTACATAAATGACCTGAATCCGCTTTGTGAATCGAACAGCAGAAATCGACCACGTTCAGATTTCATATGGAAATGGGTAAAGACAGGGCCAGCTCCTGTATCTAACCTAGGAACACATTTTACCTTCTAGCAGAAAAAAACATTTTCATATTCAAGCAAGTATGGCAGCAAAAGGAGCCAGTTACCCTCAGCTATTTAGGATGTGCTTCCTCTTTCTTCACAAATGCAGAACTGAGCTCAGTTTAAAAATCTGAAATGATGTCACTGCCCCTGGAGGGCCAGATAAATGAAGTATTGATAGACTTGAGAAACACTTTTGACAGCAATGTGTCTTGGGACATGGAAGGGCACATTTATAACACCCTGCGCCCCCGGATTGTCACTTATTTTAATGCTCTGGTGGTGCAGACTGCAAAACCATATCTATGAGGCCACGCAAAACCACTTTGCATGGCTTTTCATTGCCTCATAAATATGGAGTAAGACAAGGCAGCACAAGTCAGTGTACTGCCTTACTCTGTGTCAGGGGGCATTCCATGGGCGTTGTGGTTGATTTTTCCACGCAACACCCATGGGTTTTGGCACATTCCCAGATTTACTAGGATGTGTAAACCTGGGAAAGGGTCAAAACCTTACGCCTCCCCAGGTGAGACGTAACAATGCAAAATATCCTTATTTCTCCTCGTTATTTCCTCTTTCTATGTGTGCTGCATTCTGCAGCCACATAGAAAGAGGAATGCAACTCCATAGATTGTTTTTGTGCAAGAAGGTGTCCCTTCCTGCGCAAAAACAATCCTGCATGCAAAGTAGACATCATTGCACCACGGTACAATGGTGCCTGCGTTGGTGCTGGGAAGACAAAACAGCGTCAGCACAATGGGAAAGGACGGGAATGCACACTTTTTCATTATTACATTGCATTCCTGTCCATTCCTTGTGGCGCAGGGCAGCACAGCAAGGTCACTTGCTGTGCTGCCCTGTGCCACCAATTCAGCAAATTTGACCCTGAATATATGTGGAGTTGTGGTGCACCCATAACCAATTTAGTTACATGTTTATGAGTGCTCAGTAAGATGGGGAGCTTTCACACTAGAACACAGCAGATTATATGCATACATATAGGCGCTCATTATGACATAGGTGGGTGGTGTAGCCTGCCCGCCAATGCCATACTGCCATCAGGCCGCCTGTGGGGCCTGAACCCCGCCGGCCCGATTATGGTTTCCCTGTGGGGCTGGCCCAGCGGGATCAGGGCCATAACATTGCAGCCAGCTCCTAATGGAACCGGCTGCAATGTGGCAGTGCAGCGGGTGCAGCAGCACCCGTCACGCATTCCATTGCCCTTAATTTGAGCAGTGAAATGCGCGATGAGGCTATGCATGGGGGTCCCTCCACTGCCCATGCCAAGTGCATGGGCATTGCAGGGGGCCCCAGGTGCCCCCAGAGTCCTCCATTCCGCCAGCCTGTCCATGGTGGTGTTTACTGCCACGGACAGGCTGGCGGCAGCCTGGCAGTGTCGTAGTTGAATCGTGGCGTCTCTGCCATGGTCATAACGTGGCAGTCGGACTGCCACGACCATGGCTGTCCGACCGCCATCGTGATCCTGGCGGTCTAGTGACCACCAGGGTCATAATGAGCCTCACAGTCTACTAATAAACAATACAATATTTTCTCAAGTCTTTGCAAGTCTTTTGAAAAATAAGGATAGGCTTTGCACTAATTCTGTAGCAAGAACAGACCCAACCTGCCTGTTGATGATCATGGAAGGAGATTGGTGGTGCAGGTTGTTGACTATTCTTGTGTGAGAATGGTTCTCCCCATATTGAGTGGAGTTAGGGCACTATTCGAGAGCAGGGCATACATTCTATTCCACAGACCTCTTCGTTGTGGGTTTCTAATTGTTCTCAGGTATTGTGGACTTCCCAGGATGAATGTAAGCTAGTGGTGGCCATCATGAGCTGTGCCAGGACAAACTGTTACATAGAATGATGCTAAGGCACTTATTTGGGAAATATGAGTAGGTGTGCAATAGAGCAGCTGTGAAAGGTGTAGTTGGGCTTGTGACTCATTTGATTGGCAGATACATGAAGAATTCCGAAGGTGAATAATGGTATTGAATGCCTAATGGATCATGGATATTCTATATTTCCTTTCTGTGGCTCACAAAGAGCAACTTTGCAATACTTAGGTATCTTTACACCAAGCCTTTGAGATTCCCAGAATATGGGACGGTCTCCTATGATCAGATCAGGAATGTGTGATGCATTCCACCATAATACATTGTTGGGTTAGTGGGGCACTTGGTCTTTACTGCCTATATATCAGCACATGAAGCCAGCTTTTTTCCTCTCCAAGCAGTGCATTTATTTTCTCATGACAATCACTGCAAGAGGCCCCTTTGGCTATTGGATAAGCCCCTTCTAAATGGTACTCTCTGATGTTAAGCATTCTGTTCAGTAGTATTCCGTACCTCTGGGACTGCCCTGTCATTCATATTTAGTAGCTTACGCCACTGTGACTGCTCTTTTTTTAGCAGTGTGTATATTTCTCTTACATTGTGTCTGGTCTGCCAACAATGTGTAAAGTTCAATGTTTCTGAGGCTGCTTTCTCAGTGAGGCTTAGTGGTTTTTGTTGCTGAGGCTGCTCGTAAATGATGTGTAGGGTTCTCTGTTGTTGAAGCGGCTCTCTCAGTGAGGTTTAGTAACCTTTGCTGCTGAGGCTGCTCATAAATAATGTGTATTAGTGTCTGCTGCTGAGGCTGCTCAGAAATAATGTGTAGTCTTCTCTGTAGATGAAGGTGCTCTCTCAGTGAGGTTTAGTAGTATCTTCTGCTAAGGCCACTCATAAATAATGTGTAGTCTTCCCTGTAGATGAAGGTGCTGTCTCAGTGAGGTTTAGTAGTATCTTCTGCTAAGGCCACTCATAAATGATGTGTAGTGTTCCTTGTTGCTGAAGCTGCTCTCTCAGTGAGGTTTAGTAGCCTCTGTGCTGAGGCCACTCATAAATGATGTATAGTGTTCTCTGTTGCTGAAGTTGCTCTCTTAGTGAGGCTTAGTAGACTCTGCTGCTGAGGCTGCTCATAAATTATGTGTAGCAGTATCTGCTGCTCATAAATGATTTGTATTATTCTCTACCAATGGGGCTGCTCTCGTCATGACTCCTAGTAGTCCTTGTCAATAGGGCTGGTATCTTGTATTTTCTCTTAATGATGTTTAGTATTTTTGATTATTACAAAAATACAAAACAAGAGTTGAATGAAATGCTTGAATTAATCTTAGCCACTAGTAGTTAGTTAGAGCTGTATCCATTGCTTTTTTGCCTACTATGCCACTTCAGTTTGCATCCAGGCATATTCCAATCAGCATAGTCCTTCTCCAATAGGAAAAGTCCAGGCACAAATGCTAGGACAGGTCCTCTTTGATCCAGAAAACAATTAACCCAAGACTTGTGTAGGCGTAGTTGGACCTCTTCAGTCAGGTGCAACTTAGTTGTCAGCACAGAACCCATATTTGAACATGGGCATCACAATAAAAAGTACAAAAAAGTTAGCTGGAATGCTTAAAATAATATCAACCACTGATTAATTACCAGCCACATCCCAGTCCACCATGTTTACCTACTAAGCCACCTCCGATTATATTCAGTAATATTCAAATCAGCCCTTGTCCTTCTCCAATAGAACCAACCCAGATCAAACTGCCACACCAGATCCTATCTGAATTAGACGACAAACAACCAAAGGCTGGTTTGAACCTAGTTGAGTTATTTCAGTCAGGAGCATCTTGGTCCCAGTCAGGTGCAGCTGGGATCAATAGGTTAAAAATGGAGTATTTGATTTTGGACACAGAATGAGCATGTATTTGTATACAGTTTAAAGAAGGTATTTTGGATGTGGTGTGATTTTGTGCTGTGGAGAGTGAGTATGGTCCTTGGAGGTTGATGGTGGTGTACTGTTGCTGAATGGATTTGCTTGTTACAGGATATATAGTGACTGGTCTTTGGTTGTGGTATCCTCATCAAACAGACTTAGAAGGTATTTAGTAGGGTCTATGTGTGGGTGGTGGGTTTACTGGTTGCATTTATGACTGTGGCCTATGTAGTTGTCGTACAATAGTGGTGGTGTTGTGTGATAAACAAGTGGATGTGAGGATATGAAGAGTGGAGTGTTGTGGCTTTCTTTTGCATATGATTGAAGGTGGAAGGGGTATGAGTGAGAGGTGGTAGTGAAGCTCTGGTTTTATGGCTCTGGATGATAGACAGGTGAGTGAGTCATATTGTTGTATATTTTGGGGTTGAGTGGTTGGTGTCTTTGTTGCATGGAAATTATAAGATGAAGGCATTATGTGCACAGTAGTTGTGTGTTGGTATCTTGGGATTGATGGGAGTTTTGGAGTGTGTGCAGTTTTGCAGAGAAAGGTTGTGCGGGTGTTTAGATTTGTTCTGTTTTTTTAATATGGTATGATATTGGTGCATTGCTTGAGATGTATAGTTTGAATGTGAAGGACTATGGTGTTTTGGAGGTTGAAGGAGAGGTGGTTAGTATTGGGTGTTAATGGAGAGTGTCTGGGGAGTGGGAAAGGGAATATCCAGGATGTAGGTGGTTTCTTTTTTGGGGAGTAGGTAGAAGAGGTAGGTTTGTCCCTGGAGATGAGTGTTGAAATAGTATTGTCCTGAGCTACGGGTAGCAAGAAGAGAGAGATACTGTAGGGTGAGGGTAAGAAAGAGGGTCAAAGGGTTGCTAAAGGTAATAGTTTGAGTTGGCTGAAGGTAGTTGAAGAATTAAGGGTGAAAAGGGAGACAGTGTATGAGACTGAGGGGAGTAATGATCTGTACTGTGCAGTGTAGTGAAAAAGTGGGTATAGTTGAATTGGCTTGGGATTTAGGCCAGAGTTGTGGTTTGTGTAGAGGTGAAGGGCCACTTGTGTGTCCAGATGGATATAAGGGTATGTAGGAATGTTACATAGCTGGACCTTGCTTAGTGGGTGAAGGATGGTAGGAGTGACCTTGTTTGCTGAGAGTGGTAAATAAATGTTTGTTGAGAGAATATGTTTATGTCTGGCCCTAGGCCATTCCAGGCCTGAACAGGCATGTCGCTCTTGTCCTCTCCAGTCTCAGCCTCCAGGTCTGACTGAGGTGCCCTGTGGGTAGGACTTTTATAGGCTGATGATGAAGTCAAGTGTCTCTCTCTTAGCCTCTTATCTCACCTGCAGGCCCAGCCAAGTGGTTGCCAGATGTTAGAAATTAGTTTGTTGGCTGACTAGGGTGTAAGCCCTGGTCAAGCAGCAATACCAATCCTAGTCAGGGTAAGGTACGAGCAAACAATAAATTAGCCTATGCTCACCCTCTGGTAGCTTGGTACAGAGCAGTCAGGCTTAACTGAGAGGCAAAGTGTAAAGTGCAAAGTGTAAAGTATATGTGCAACAGTTCAAACAGTAAAACTGTGAAAACACCACACAAAAAGATTTCACACCTGGATAGTAGAATACATCTGAATTTAATTAATAAAACAAGACCACAACAACAAAAATTCAATAAGTAGATCTGGAGATAATTAATTTCAAAGTTTTAACTATAAAGAGCGCCAAGAAGCAAGACGCTCTGTTGGGGATATCTGGTTGCACCAGACCGGGACAAAGTAAAAAGTTCAGGCCGACCGTCATTGATCGTGGGTCAGCTACAGGGACCTAGTAAGGCCCAATGAATTGAAGTGCCTTAAATCTTGGTTGTGGAGCGTTGCATGGATCTGCGTCGAAGATGAGTCGCACAGCTAAGGCGATACGTCAGATCTGAGATGCGACAAGGCTGTGATGCGTGGTGCTGTTGCATCTATGTTGAGGATCCTGTCGAAGAGGCTTGCGATGTGAAGGCTGGTGTCGAGAATGCATTGCGCAGAAAAGGCGATGTGTGAGTTTCAATGAGCGGTGAACATTCGATGCAGAGTTTCAACATCGTCATCAAGGCTGCCATTGACAGGAGACACGTGAATCTTCTGCTGGTGAGAGAGTTTTACAGCGGCGGTTCTGAAGGTGATGCGTAGAACCCAAGAAGTGGAGATATGGCGGCGATGCAAGTCTTTTGCGATGGGTCCAATCCACCCAGCAGCCGGTATACGTGGTTTCTGCTCAAGGGTGCACTGCTCAACCAAGATTTGTCAGTTCTGCTCGGGAAGGCACCTCTGAGCAGAGAGAATGCATCAGTTCTGCTGGCAAGCACCTTAGGCCCACTTCCAAGGGACTGGGGTGGCACCACTTTGTAGGGTAGACCCATAGCAGGCAGAATCCAGGTGCAGAAGCAGCGTCATTACACGCCTTTTATGTCCCTGAGAATCAAGATCAGGAGGTCAACCAATTAGCCTTTGGAGTCACTCTGGGTTCTTAGATCAGGTGATGCAGGTCCAGTTCTTCTCACCCAGGCAGAGGGCAGCAGGCCAGCACAGCAGAGCAGGAGTCCAGCAGAGAAGCAGCCCAGCAGAGTGGCAGTCCTTGTAGCAGCACAGCAGCCCTTCTTCCTAGCAGAGAAGCCAGAGGTCCATAAGTGTACTGAAGTGTTGGTATCTGAGATCCAGTACTTATAGCCAGTGGTGCCTTTGAAGTGGGGAAGACTTCAAAGACTTGCCCTTAAAGCGCACAGGGGACTTCCCTTTCTGCCCTGCTCCAGACTCAGTACAAGGGGGTATGCAGCCTGGGGACAGGACGCAGCCTATTCAGGTGGAAGTGAGGCTGGGTCCAGCTCCTTCCTCCCTTACTGCCAGGATGGCACATCAAATCACACCTAAACTCTCATTATGTGTGGCTGTCTCAGGGGAATGCATAAAGCCCAGCTGGCACTCACCCAGACGTGATCAGAGACAGGCAACAGGCACCAAATGCCTAAAGTAAGAAAATGCCAAATTTCTAAAAGGGGCATTTTCAAAATTGCAATTCAAAATCCGACTTCACTATAAGTTAGGATTTTAAAATGTGATTCCAGAGACACCAAACTTGGAGAAAGTGGAAATTATGCTTTTAAAGAGGAATAAGGCAATCCTAATGTTATCCTGTGGGAGAGATAGGCCTTGCTGCAATGAAAAACAAATTTGGGAATATTGTGAATAAGACTTGAACATACATGTCCTGCCTTCCATATACATTGCATCCTGCCCTTTGGGTTGGCCAGAGCCTACGTTAAGGGAGACATGTATATAAAAAGGGAAGGTTTAGGCCTGGGAAAATGGTTATTTTGCCAGATCGACATGGCAGTGTAAAGCTGCACACACAAGCACGGCAATGGCTGGCCTGAACCATGGCTAGAGGGCTACTTAAGTGTGTACATAATCAGTGATGCAGGCCCACGTGTAGCATTTAACTTAAAGGCACTGGGCACATGTAGAACACTTTTCTAGGGACTTATATGTAAATGAAACATGCCTATTGTGAAAAAGCCTATACTACCATGTTTAGAGGAGAGAGCACAAGCACATTAGCGCTGGTTAGCAGCGGTAAAGTGCTTAGAGTCATAATCCCAACAAAAAAGACATCAGAACAGTAAAGGAGATAGGAAACAAGTTGGGGGGTCAGGCCTAACACCAAGCAATCATCAAACGATGGCAACTGGATGACGGGTATGTTCCGCATTTTAATCCACAACCTGTGTCTGGTAGAACAGTTAGGGATGCAGGAATGGTGGCAGAGGAGACGAAGGAGGAAGGAAAATTGGTTCTTGCTTGAGTTAAGTTTTGTTAATGGCAGGCAGATTTGTACAAAATGCCTAACTTTCTATAGTTTACATAAGCACAATTTGTAACAAGAAAAGGTGATCAATGGCTCAAAATGCCCTTTGACTGCAGTCAAAGGATTACACATCTATTGATTGGATAAGCTGTCTCAGGTCATCGGCAAGGGTCTTCAATGGGAGTTGAAGGGGGGAGAGAGACCAGGGGAGAAGGCAGAAAAGTCAGAGGTAAAGAAGAACAAAGAAAGGCGAGCAGAGCCAGTGTTGGACTTGACATTCTTGGCATGGATTCCCCACACATTTCGCCTTAACTCCTCTGGTTCGCTGAATTAGTTTTTACTGGCATTAGGACTCTGTGCATTTAACAACTGCTAACCAGTGCAAAGTATTTGTGCTCTCTGTTTAAAACAAACATGGTCACATTGGCTTACACTTAACTGGCACATTAAATTTTCTTGTAAGTCCCTAGTTAAGTGGTACTACATGTACTCAGGGCCTGGAAGTTATATTGTGTTTTTAGTCTTGCAGCACTTAAGTAGCCTTTTCAAACATGTCGCAGGCCTGCCATAGCAGCGTGTGCAGTTTTGATCTGCCACTTCGACCGGGTAAAATGAACCTTTTGTTAGGCCCAAATCTTCAACTTTAATACATATGATTCATCCCTAGGGTAGTACCTAAACAGCCCATAGGGCAGGGTGTATTGTATTTAAAAAGTTGGACCTGTTTTATATGTCTTGATAGTGAAAACTCATAATTAGTTTTTCACTACTGTAAGGCCTAATTCTCCCATAGGATAACATAGGGTTACCTTATTACATTTAGTAAGTGACAACTTTTGTTTGGGAATAGGTACAAATATCATATTTGGTCTCTAGTGAATTGTAATTTAAAACCCTATTTAATGGTAAAGTCCGATTTTGAGTCACAGCTCTGAAAATGGCACTATTGGAAGGTTGGCAATTTCTTGTCCTAACACTTTGCTGTGCGCAACCTGTATTCTGGGTCACATGACTAGGTGTAGTGAGCAGTTGGCCTTTGTGTATTCCTTCATACACATCAAAGAAGCAAAGCCACCAAAACTATAGCAAGAGAAGAAAAAAAGTCAAATTATTTTTGTCTGTTGTATGTCATTAAAATCCCCTAAAGTCAGCATATGGATTCATCCAAGAATTGAAGTAGACGCCTCACCCCCTAATCGTGGCATGCTTCATCATAGGCAGTCTATCCACACACTGGTAAGATGGTACTAGCAGGGCGGACTCAACCAAATTTCTTGGGAGTACTTATGTAAAATATCAGCTAGATAGAAGCAGGGATCTAGACCTTTTGTATATAAAAATACCTGTTGGTATACCCCAAGGATGTCCTTTATTAGAGGGTACCAAAGGTATGAACAAAAATAGATTATTTTGGGTCTCTTCTGTGCACAATGGTCCAAGGGACCCTAGACGTAAGCCAACATGTTTGAGCCCTTCACAATGAGCCCTATGGGTCTAAGGGCTTTCATCAGGGCTGTTGTAACTGCCCCTGCCTAAAAGATACATGTGAGGCCTAATGCTCTCCCCTGAGACTGGAGGACCTTGCCTTCCAATGTACCTAAAAAGGTGGATATAAAGGAAAAACAATAAACATTACTCCTACCCATATTTTTGTCAGACTTTTGTGTATTCCTCCCAGACAAGATTACAAAGAATGGGCTTGGTGTTGGCAGGATGGACCATCGTGACCAACTGGTAGTGCGGAGCAGCACTTACCACACTTTTACTTCAAAGAAGCTGTCTCAGCACACACACAAAGAACTTCACACTAGCTTTTTGTGACACGAGATACAGAGCAAAGACAATGCAGAACCAGATGTGGGGGAGAGTCTAGACATTTCTCCCACTTTAAAGCTGGCACCAGGTATTAATATTGTACTCTCAAACCAATTCTTGTGTTCACTCCTGGACCTGTAGATACTACAGAAGGACTGCCAGCTGCCCTGCTGATTAAGGCCTGTGCTGTTGACTAAGGAGGAGGACTGGATCTGTTCCCTATATCCCAAGCTACCCGAAATAACTCCAACGGTCAGCTGACTGACCACCTGTTCAGAGCTACAAGAACGTAGCAAGCTCCAGAGGCCTCTTTGCAACTCCCCAGCTGACCTGCTGCACTGGACCTGTCTAGAGCTGCAACTGGATCTACCTGAGCTCTGCTGGCCTCTGCTGGAGTGAATTCCTGATCCCTCAGAGGTGCTTTCCAGGTCCTGGACCCTTGGTTCGCCATCAGTTGAGTTCCTCCTGGAACAAAAGGAGTAATCATGAAGTTTTGGGCTCTTCACAAGTTCAAACGGGCCTGTTCATATCAAGATCTTGCTGTGCGTGACAACTGCCAAGGGGAAGCTCCAGTGAACCCAGTTCTTTGCCCTATAGCAACCACCAGCGACAAACAGCAAAATGAAATCTGCATTTTGTGCTACAGCATCAGCAGCCCATACTGACCACCAACGTGAAGCTATAGCAATGACCGTTCGTGACACCTGACCGGATCTTTGCGCTACAGTGACAGCTGTTCATGATGCCTGGCTCATACAACAGGACTAACCTAGTCCTTGTAACTGCCCATGATCCATTGTGGTCTGCCTGTACTTCTGACTTTTTCCTGTTCTATCACAACCCTCCAATCTGTCCAAGAAGTATGAAACGTATTGTAAATTGTGTTCATTTCTTGAGATAAGACAGCTAATAGAAATGCTGTACACAGCTTCCAGATGGGAAATATAAAATATACAGTAACCACTGAGATTTAAATACTTAGGGTTCAGTGACAGTAATGGAAGGTCATGATAGGATTGGGGTGCAGAAGGGGGATTATTGGGCAAAGGATGGAGGGTTTTATGTGTCAAGTGAATAGAGGTGAGGTTTTAGGGCTCATTCGAACCCCAAGAAAGAGAAGTCACCTGCCACTTATGGGCTCTGACTTTGCAGACAGGAGGCATCACTTTGCTGCCCTAGTCATACGTGAACTGGGCCTGTCAGCCTTGTTGAACACTACAGAGCAGTGTTCAAGGATGAGATAGAAATGAAGTTGGCATTGGTGCTCAGAGTGGAGAGCATTGGAGGCATGTGTATAGGCAGTTTTTAAGTAATGATGATGACAAAAGCCTGACACTGGGGGTGGAGGGCTTATTTATGAGAGGCTTACGCTGCCGGATTGTCACTTTTTCTGACGCCCCTGCAGCGCAAACCTTGAACCCATATCTATGAGGCCACACAGAGCCACTTTGCATAGCTATGCATGGCCTAATAGATATGGAGATACTGATGAAGCAGAAAAAGAAAGACTAACAAACATTTAAAAATCATGTAACAAAATCGTATATGCAATGTGTGTTTTAGCAAAGAAAAATAATGTATGTAGAAAATGTGCCCACGAAGTAGGTCGCCATTTAGTATAAACAAGCTTAATTAATCATGAAAATCGACAAATGCATGAATATGTCATAATTGCAGTTATATTTTATGATTTTCTTGTTAAACTGTTGTATGCTTAGCTTAAATTTAGCAGAGGCTTTGGCCTAGTTGCCTGGTCTCAATTTTAACTGCGTAGTTTTCACTTGTATTAACAAAGAAGTGTTTTAAACCTTTAAAAGCTGTTTTTTTCCAGTAGAATGACTAATACCCTTATCTCAAGGTTGCGTGCTAGGCAACTTTCATCCCCTTTGAAGCAAGGTCAGTTTCTGCAGGTGCAGACAATAAAGACACTGATGCAGAATTAATTGGCAACTTTGTTGCTACTTGTGTTCCAAAACTCCAAGGACACCTTACACGTAGATGAGTATTAAGAGAAAAGACACTATTCATTGGTCAAAGAAGAAATCACCCCATGGACCCTCCAATGGAAGAACCTGAAGAATTTGGAACTTTTCTTACTTAAACCCACCGGACAAAGAGAAGACAGCCATTTTATTCACGCCACCTTTTTGAGACGCCATTTTGATGCCATTTGCCACCTTTACCTTAATGACACTTTGATGCCTTTTTTCGATATCCCAGAGAAAGAGAAATTTAAAGAATTCTCACCCTAGAGACTTTAACTTTAACTTTATCCCGTTTTGCCCATACGATAACTTTTGCCTCCTTTTCCTTGCCGCTGCAAGGAAAACTTGACTTTAACTTTGCCCTCCTTTGGAGAAGCCACATGCTGATTGAACTGGTACCTGAAGGACGAAGACTTATCTTGAATGCTGATTGTATTTGGTAATTATGAAAGGATAAATGTATTATTCATTGTATTTTCCTTCTTAGGTACCAACTGCTTATTTTGACAGAGCCCAAGCTAGAAGTTTTCTAAATTTATGTTGATTAAATTCATTTTTGCATGAAGCTCCACATGCCAATGCTAATCAGAGGTTAGTTGAGGTATCCATTTAATGCACAATGCTGAATTGAAATCTTGTTATGCTGATCAATGTATGCAATTAGTCAAATTCAGTTACTTTTACTAGTGATTTGTATTGCTATAGCCGAGTGCATTATAACCCAAGTTTTGCGTAGATTTTGTTTCTTCCGTCGTTATGGACAGCCAGTAATGTTCGTATACGTATATCATTTGATTTTGAGACTTACTTATATTGTGTTAGCTTTGTTAATATAGGGAAATAAACTCATTAACTTTTAATAAACAGGTGTGGTTATTCATGACTGAAAGGTCATGGCATGTTCAATTACTGATTTTCTGTTTAACTAATTTGTTGATTGATTACTAATCGAGTATTGTTTTTTGATTATAAATGATTATTGATTATTGATGTGAGAGATCCGACAATTCTTTGGATGAGGAGAACTCAACCTGGTCAAAAGATTCACCAACCTCCGGCGTGTCCAAGCATAAGTAATTTATAAGGACTGGACGCGCTATCAAAACGCAGCATAAATCACTGCGTTGCCTTACTCTGCAGTGGGAGGTGTTCCATGGACATTGCGATGGTTGTTCCCACGGGGAAGCACCCAAACTTTATGCATCCCGAGAGCAGATGTAACAAGGAGAAATATTGTTATTTCCTCTTTCCATGTGTGCTGCACTCTGCAACACACAAAGAGAGAGGAAAACGCCTCTCTGAACAAAAACAGTCCTGCATGCAAAGCAGGCACCCTTGCACCACTGTGCAATTATGCCTGCGTTGGCGGTAGGCAGTCCATTGCAGCGCAGGGGGAAAGGACAGGAATGCACTGTGTTGTATACATACAATGCATTCCTGCCCTATCACATTGGCATTGGGCAGTGCAGCAAGAAGACTTGTGGCACTGCCCCACGCCAATTTCCCATAAGTAAGCCCCTGAGTTCAGTGGCTTGAATGGAAAGAGGTAAGACTGAGGTTACTTGAGTACCTCTCAAGTACTTTGGAGAAAAGCAGAAGATACTTGTTAGAGGGAGAGCAGTGCGGCTTGGGACCTCTCAGCAGAGGCAGCATTCTGTGGACTCATGATATTTGTGTCCAGGTCACACCCGGAGCAGCCATTTATTGCACCGGGCATTTCGCCTGGATGCCATTTATTGGAAGCCGGGATGAGGGCAGTGCCAGACTGCTGTCGCTGTGGTGGGGAGGAGGAGGGGCGTTCAGTGATTACAGCAGACAAAGCGGGCTTTAGGATAGAGAGTGCGAGAGAGAGGAAGGCGAGAAAGGAGGGAAAGATGAAAGAGAGAGACAAAGGTGGTGGAGGAGGAGGGAGTGAGGGAGTAGGGCTGGTTTGGACAACTTGGTCCTTGGCTATTTAGGTTCCTAGTCCTGCCCTGATTTTAGGTGTAGGAAGCAGCCGGTGAGTGTTGTAAACCGGCAGTATTTCTGCCCTGACTGTCTCTTCTCTGTTGGAAGTCTGCTCAACTTTAACAAACAAAACACCAATAATCTGGGCTAGAATAAAACAAATCCTCCGTTGTGCACTACGGAAGGTGACCAGAGATATACGGAGACGTTTTAAGGCACGAGCAAAACGGGCTCTGGCCCAGCCCCCTGCCCTTTATGGACCCCCTGATAGAGCCAGTTCTGTTCCTCAGAAAGTCTTAACTCGGTGACCTTGAATAATTCTTAGATGGTTTTTTTTAAATACCGTTTTCCTTTAAATGTAACGTGGGTGATGTGTGAGAGTCTATTACAGGCAGAGAAATGTGTGTTTATGTTTAATGCAGTGGTTTTCTTTTAGATCAAAACAGGATCTATCATATGAAAAATGGTGGGGGCGGGGTCACAGAGATTATTTTCAATAATATTAGTCAGCTGCTGCTGTGTTACAATCTTGAAAACGTATATCACTATCCCTCAATACTAAATTGAAATTTAGTGACAGATTTAAGAAGGCCCTAGAGCCACCTTGCGCCACATTAGCATAATTCTTTTTATGTTAATGTGGTGTTCAGGTGGCAAAAACCCCACACCATATTTACAAAGTGGCACTATGAATGCATTGCACCACTTTGTAAACTCTTGCGCCACATTATGCCTGAGCCAGGAATAATCTATGCAAGGTTGGCGTTCCGGCGTTAGGAGGCCTAAAAAATTGTGCAGTGAAATCTATGAGATTCCACTGCGCCATTTATAGCGTCATTTTTAATGCCTGCCTAATTAAAAAAAAGAGTCAATGGAGGCGATTCCTGTGTTTGCTGAAGACTGCAGCACACATAGAAAGAGGAAAAAACAGGGAGAAATAATTTTATTTCTCTCTGTTGCCCCTCCCTAACGCCTCACCTGGGTGGCGTAGGATTTTGACGCATTCCCAGGTTTACGATTTCTCATAAATCTGGGAATGTATCAAATGCCATGGGTGGTATGTGGGAACACCCACTGTAACACTCATGGCACGCCTCCCTTATGCAGTGTGAGACAACGCAGTGAGTTCCACTGCATTGTGTCACGCCATATCTACAACGGCATGTAAAGACACACAGTGTGGCTTTACATAGCCTTGTAGATATGGCTCTGCAGTTAGCGCCACGGAGCACACAGAAGTTGGCACTGTGGGGCCTGTAAATAAGCCCCTTAGTCTCTCAGTCTAAACCCACAAACCGACTCACACACTGATCATCCAGAACTCACTCCCATTTACTTGCGTACAAACACTCATCAACCAGAACCCACTCAGGGGGTCATTCCAACCTCTGGCTTACCGCCAGACAGAAGACCGCCATAACACCGCCGCGGTCACGGTAAACCGCCATGGTTATTCTGACCCACAACAGGCAAACCGCCAAAATCCCGACATCCACAAAAGTCCGCCACCCCAAAGGCCAGCGATAAACTGGCGATGACCAAACCTCCACCGTCACGCCAACAGAAATACGCCCACACTATCACGACACACGAATCCACGCGGCGGTCTTTCAACCGCGGTATTTCATTGGCGGTACACACCGCCGCGCTCGAAATACACATACCTGTACAAAACACTACCACATTGGACAATTCAAAATACACATGCCTGATACACATAAACACACCACTCCCACACTCCCAATACAATATAAAACACACACCCACATCACCCACAAACCCCTACGACCGCAAGTGCGACAGAAGGCCAGAGAGAGACACCACCATCTACAAACTAGCAGCCACAGGCACACAACACCATCACCCACACAACTTCCACGCACAAAACACCACACACCACTATATATCACCACACTCATCAACACACACACCACCCCACACATCACCCACACCACCCCATGGCACCTCAAAGACATCCCAGGTTCTCAGATGATGAACTCAGGGTCATGGTGGAGGAAATAGTACGGAAAGAGCCACAGCTGTTCGGGACACAGGTGCAGCACACCACCATTGCCAGGAAGATGGAGCTATGGCAAAGAATGGTGGACAGGGTCAACGCAATGGGACAACACCCAAGAAATCGGGACGACATTAGGAAAAGGTGGAACGACCTACGGGGGAAGGTGCGTTCCATGGTATCCAGGCACAACATTGCGGTGCAGAAGACTGGCGGCGGACCCCCACCTCCTCCCCCTGAATTTACAGCATGGGAGGAGCAAGTCTTGAACATCCTGCAGCCTGAGGGCCTTGCAGGAGTATCTGGAGGAATGGACTCTAGTAAGTCTAACCATTAACTACTTCATCCCCCCCACCCCACCTGCATGCCAAATCATACCCTCACCCGCACCCCCACCCCATCACACCTACTCCTTGCAAATGTCTCACCATCACAACCCACCCATTCCAAAACCAGGCCCTGCATCCGACCACAAATCATGGACACCCATCACCAAAGAATGCCCACTGCACATACCCATACACCCCCCCAAAGCACCGTCACAACAGCCCCCACAAAGGAAAGCCAGCCCTGGGGTAAACGGGCACCCACCCATTGCACACTATGGCACACACAGTAGCAATAGTCATACTTTTGTACCCCTGCAGGACCCGAACGCCACGTCACCGCGCACGAGGGTACACAAATGTCCACTCCGCCCCCAGAAGAGGCCCACAGTGAGGACAGCAGCTCTGTCGACCTGGATCTAGATGACCAGCCCGGTCCATCAGGGACCTCGGGACAGTCGGTTCCCCTCAGGCAGTCACAGGCCACAGCAGACCTTCCCCCCTCTGGGAACACCAGCACAGCACCCACCCAGCGGGCCCATACCTCTGTCCTCAGGACACGTCAATCAGCTGTGTGTCCACCACTACAGGGCACCCAGGCTAACCCACCACCCCAACAACAACAGGGACCTGGGGGCAGTGGTAGTGGGCACACGGTCCAGGGGACAGAGGCACAGGGAAACAGGGGAACTGGGAGGGCTGCTGTGCGACAGGGGGGGGACAGGCCCAGGGAACCCACTCTCCACGAGGCCCTCACCTCCATCAAGGGAGCATACCACCACTCCCAGGAGACGATGGCGACGGTACTGGCCAGGTTTCAGGAGATCCAACTTCTGCAGGAGGAACAGTATATGGGGTTCAGGGAGGAACTAAGAAACATCTGTTCCGCAATGGGTACCATCGTAGTGGCCCTCAATCAGGTAGTCACCACATTGCGGGACACTGTGGCACCACAAAGGGCCCCTGACACTAGCATGGACCAAGAAATGCCTACCACCTCCGCCGGCGCTAGTGGACAGGAGGCCCTAACACAAGATCAACAGGTCACCAGAACCCCACCCCCTGCAGAAGGAGAACCACCCCGCAAGCGGGCCCTGAGATCCAGGAAGAAGACAGAGTAAGATGTCAAGACCCCCGCCAGAAAAGGATACCGCCCTGATTGTCATCCCACTGTCCCACATTGTCACCCTGTCCAACCTTAAACTGCCCCTGCTCCACTTCCCACAGGCATTTGGACAATGCACCTGTGAGACTGATAGTCTGGACTCTGCCATGGACAATCCTCCACCATCACCCCTCACCCATTTGCAACCACCCATCCAATTTAGAGCACTTGAATAAACACACTTATTGCACATAAACAATCTGGAGTCTGGCTGTGATTTTAACAAATGTAATATACATGACCGAACAAAAATGTACCTTCGCATTGTGATGCCAACAAACCGCTGTCACACAGCTGTAGTCCATGGGGAAACAATTCAGATGTCACACAGTGGGGCCCACATCTCTGAAAACGGAAGGGAAAGTCACAACACAGTTACCATACACTGGGGGAAAAAGTCAGACAGTAGAGAGGTAGGAGTGTTGAAGTATATGTAAAATGACGGGTTGGACTCTTACCTGTGGGTCACTGAAAATACTGCTGTATTACTGTGTTCCTGTTCTCTGTGTCGTCCTCTTCGCCTTCCTCCTCTTCACTCTCCACAGGCTCCACAGCTGCTACAACACCACCATCTGGACCATCCTCCTGCAGAAAAGGCACCTGGCATCGCAAAGCCAGGTTGTGAAGCATACAGCAGGCCACGATGATCTGGCACACCTTCTTTGGTGAGTACATTAAAGATCCACCTGTCATATGGAGGCACCTGAACCTGGCCTTCAGGAGTCCAAAGGTTCGCTCGATCACCCTCCTAGTTCTCCCATGGGCCTCATTGTACCGTTCCTCTGCCCTGGTCCTGGGATTCCTCACTGGGGTCAATAGCCAGGAAAGGTTGGGGTAACCAGAGTCCCCTAATAGCCACACCCGGTGCCTCTGGAGTTGACCTATCACGTAAGGAATGCTGCTATTCCGCAGGATGTAGGCGTCATGCACAGAGCCACGGAACTTGGCATTCACATGGGAGATGTACTGGTCTGCCAAACAGACCACCTGGATATTCATGGAATAATAACTCTTCCTGTTCCTGTACACCTGTTCACTCCTGCTGGGGGGGACCAAAGCAACATGTGTCCCATCAATGGCACCTATGATGTTGGGGATATGTCCAAGGGCATAGAAATCACCCTTCACGGTAGGCAAATTCCCCACCTCAGGGAAAACGATGTAGCTCCGCATGTATTTCAGCAGGGCAGACAACACTCTGGACAACACCTTGGAAAACATGGGCTGGGACATCCCTGATGCTATGGCCACTGTTGTTTGAAATGATCCACTTGCAAAGAAATGGAGTACTGACAGCACCTTCACTAGAGGGGGGATCCCTGTGGGTTGGCGGATGGGTGACATCAGGTCGGGCTCCAACTGGGCACACAGTTCCTGTATAGTGGCTCGGTCAAGCCTGTAAGTCAGTATGACATGTCGTTCCTCCATTGTCGACAGGTCCACCAGCGGTCTGTACACAGGAAGATTCTTCCATCTCCTCGCATGACCCAGCGGACGGTGCCTAGGAAGGACAACATGGAGCACAGAGTCAATCAACCCACAGGTACGTTCCCACAGCTTGCACAGAACACGATACTCAATGCATTGAATGGCTTGTATGAGTGTGGATGCAAGGCCTAGGTATGTGTGACGCAGTAGAAATTAAGCCATGTGGGCCCTTGAAATGGCGGGTGCCTGACCTGTGAAGTGCGACAATGGGATGTGAGGTCAATGCGCTGGCGTGGCACACCGTGGCAGTAGGCGGTCGAAGACCGCGGCGCAAAGCCGCATTGGTTAACATTGAACCCTATGGGTTTCAGGAGCCAATGACGATGTGCGCCGGCGGTCGCGGTACGCACCGCCGCGGTACACAACGCCGCGGGCGTAACCGCCATTTTCTATCTACTTAATCACTCGATACCTGATCATCCACAGGAGAGGACCTATACTGCAAGTGCTGCTGTGACCTCAGTCTGGAAGAGACAATGGCTGCTGCGACTGGGGAAAGGGCCCCTGCCTTCACTTCTGAAGAATTGGAGAAACTCGTGGATGGGGTCCTCCCCCAGTATGCGCTACTCTACGGTCCTCCAGACCAACAGGTAAGTACACTGGGAGCATGCTTTGTGGCCAATGCCTGTGTGGAGTGTGGTGGATGAAAGATGGTGGGGAGGGGAGCGATTGAGGCATGCGTCAAACGACAGATGAGAGCATGTGCCACAAGGCAAGGGTGGGGATGGGGGGCCACTCACATCGAGCATGCAGAAGCTGATGATTTGTTTCTCCCCCTGTACATGTCACATGGGTCAGCGCCCATCAGAAAATCGACATTTGGCGTGCCATCGCCAAGGAGGTCCGGACCCTGGGGGTCCACAACAGACAGGCACCCACTGCCGGAAGAGGTGGGAGGACATCCGACGCTGGAGCAGGAAGACGGCGGAGGCTCAGCTGGGGATGGCCTCCCAACGTAGGAGGGGTGCCAGTCATACTTTGACCCCCCTGATGTTCCGGATTCTGGCGGTGGCCCACCCCGATTTGGATGGGCACGTGAGGACATCACAGCAGACACAAGGGGGTGAGTACAAGCACATTCTGCTATCTTTGCGCGCACTGGAGGTGTCTGGGTGGGGGAGGAGGGCTGTGGGTATCCCTAGGCCAGGGCGATTTCTGTAGGCTAGGCCCCTCCATAAGGCATGGCCCTGTGCCCCCACCCCCCACCTCTGTAGGTTGCCTAGTACAGCTAATCATGGCCCTGTGTCACCTATGTGTGGAGTTGTCATCCATAGGCTTGTAGGCCATGTCCCACTGATTGAGTAGTATAGCCCAAGTGCGCGGCGTAGTGCAGGGGGCTTCTGTGTCTGTCCTCTCCGCCAACGGTGTCGCCAATGCATGCACTCAACATGTCTTTATTTCTCCCCCCCCCTTTTTTGTGGTCTTCCTATTCATTTGTGCATTAGCATCATTCAGGCGGAGGAGAAGTGGCATCGGAGCACCAGGGAGTTGCATCCCACATGGCCCTGGAGGGCCATGCAACGGACTCAGGGTACACCAGTGGGATGGAGGGCGAGGGGAGCTCCACAGCGGGGACACGTGGTGACACCAGCGACACAGACTCGTCCTCGGAAGGGAGCTCCCTTGTGGTGGCGGCAACATCCGTGCCCACCGCTACAACAGGTACAGCGGCCACCCAGCGCACCAGCACCGCCCTCCCAGCAGCCCCTCAGCGTTCGCCCCGTGCCCGCTCACCCAGGAAGGTGGGCATCTCCTTCACCCCAGGCACCTCAGGCCCTGCCCCAGTCACCCCTGCTGCCCTCAGTGAGGAGGTCATTGACCTCCTCAGGACGCTCATTGTTGGGCAGTCTACCCTTTTGAATGCCATCCAGGGTGTAGAAAGGGAGGTGCACTGGAGTAATGCATACCTGGAGGGAATTCATTCGGGTCAGGCTGCCATCAGCGATCGTTCAACGCTCTGGCCTCAGCACTGACGGCAGACATTGTCCCTGTCTCTAGCCTCCCCCCTCCAACTTCCTCCAACCAGACCCAGACCCCTGTTCCTCTGCCTATCCCACACACACCATCAGACCAGCCTGCACACACCTCAACACCCAAGGGAAGCTCATCCAGACATAAGCACCACACATCACACAAGCATTCACCCAAACAACATCCACATGCAGACATACCAACAGCCACTGCCTCCTCTGTGTCCCCCTCCTCCTCGTCTCCCTCCTCCCTCCCTGTAACGTCTCCACTCACACTTGCATGCACAACATCATCAGCCACTACGTCCATCACCAGCACACCCACCAGAACACTCCGCACACGTGCAGTCACCACCCCCACTACCATTTACACGTCCCCTGTGTCCTCTCCCAGTGTGTCTGTCACCCCCTCTTCCAAAGCACACAAACGCAGGCAGCTACCCACCCAACAGCCATCCACCTCACGACAGGCTCCAGCACCTGCACCCAAAGACACCAGACTTCACACTCCTACAACCACAACCTCTTCCTCCACTCCCATACCCACTGCACCTACCCGTCCCTCTCTTTCTAAATTGCTTTTCCTCTCCAAACTTGACCTCTTTCCAACAACTCACCCACCCCGTCCATCTCATAAGACTGCAATCAGCACCTCAGCCACCACTAAAACAGGACCTACAAGGACAGTAGTCCAAGGACTTTGGAGTCCCCCACCTTCAAGGCCAGCTACTTCGTCTAGAAGCATAGACACGGCCAGCCCACCCCGTGGAAAAAAAACAAAGAAAGACAGGCCCAGGAGGGCCCCACAAGCCCCATTCCAGGTGTGAAGGAGGATACCCACAGGCCCGGTACCGCAGCACCGGAGGGCCCAACAAGCGACAAGACAGATGAGCAGGAAGGGCCCGGCAGCCACATGTCAGGTGGCGAGTGAAATCCATGGCATGGCCGGATCTGCTGACCTGGACACTCATCTCAAGAACCGCTGAACAGGGCACCGCCATCTCAAGAACCGCTGAACAGGGCCCTTCAAGTCAAGAACCGCTGAACAGGGCCCTTCAAGTCAAGCACCGCTGAACAGGGCACCGCCGTCTCAAGAACCGCTGAACAGGGCCCTTCAAGTCAAGAACCGCTGAACAGGGCCCTTCAAGTCAAGCACCGCTGAACAGGGCACCGCCGTCTCAAGAACCGCTGAACAGGGCCCTTCAAGTCAAGAACCGCTGAACAGGGCCCTTCAAGTCAAGCACCGCTGAACAGGGCCCTTCAAGTCAAGAACCGCTGAACAGGGCCCTTCAAGTCAAGAACCGCTGAACAGGGCCCTTCAAGTCAAGCACCGCTGAACAGGGCCCTTCAAGTCAAGAACCGCTGAACAGAGCCCTTCAAGTCAAGGACCGCTGAACAGGGCCCTTCAAGTCAAGAACCGCTGAACAGGGCCCTTCAAGTCAAGAACTGCTGAACAGGGCCCTTCAAGTCAAGAACCGCTGAACAGGGCACCGCCGTCTCAAGCACCGCTCCGCTGGGCCCTTCATCTCAAGAACCGCTCCGCTGGGCCCTTCATCTCAAGCACCGCTCAGCTGGGCCCTTCATTTCAAGCACCGCTCTGCTGGGCACCGCCGTCTCAAGCACCGCTCCGCTGGGCACCGCCGTCTCAAGCACCTCTCCGCTGGGCCCTTCATCTCAAGCACCGCTCCGCTGGGCACCGCCGTCTCATGCACCGCTCCGCTGGGGCCTTCTTCTCAAGCACCGCTCCGCTGGGCACCGCCGTCTCAAGCACCGCTGGCCCATTGGCAGAAGGGGCAGGCCCGCATCTGTGTCGGGCAGGGCTGCACGAAGCACTCTGGGCACCATGCCTCCTCCAGAACCAGTGGAGTTTGTAATCCACTTGTGAGACTGTGGCTTTGCACTCCCCAGGATGGCCCAGTGGGCAAACCACCCACTGTAGAGACTTGAGAGACTGTGGCTTTGCACTCCCCAGGATGGTCCAGTGGGCAAACCACCCACTGTAGAGACTTGAGAGACTGTGGCTTTGCACTCCCCAGGATGGTCCAGTGGGCAAACCACCCACTGTAGAGACTTGAGAGACTGTGGCTTTGCACTCGCCAGGATGGTCCAGTGGGCAAAACACCCACTATAGAGACTTATGAGACTGTGGCTTTGCACCCCCCAGGATAGCACAGTGGGCAAACCACCCACTGTAGAGACTTGAGAGACTGTGGCTTTGCACTCCTCAGGATGGAACAGTGGCCATGGAGGCCCCTCGTGGATCTGGCGTTGTGTACTCATGTGGCTGAGGTGCCCCCCCTTCCCTTCCTCCTGAGGTGCCTGTAGTTTTCATATCTGATGCCCCTGCAGTGTTGTCTCCGTTGGAGTCGGGTATCCTGTGTGGGCTTTGCCCATGTGTTTTGGCCCAGTGGCCTACGAACAATGGCTGATACACAATTCGAACAGGACATTTTATATATGTATATAGTTATAGATGTTTGATATATTTTTTTACTCAGCCGTACAATATATTTCACATTTCCTGATAATTATATTGGTATTTGCATTCTTCTGGGGGGTTTGGGGGTGTCACTCTGAGTTGTTGCTATGCATTGATGTGTGTGTTGTAGTGGGTGAGGGTGGGGGTGGGTGTATCGCGTATGTGTGTGCCCGTAATCTTTTCCCCTCCCCCCTCCCCTGTGTCGTAGGTGCAGTACTCACCGTTGTCTTCTGCGCCGGCGTTCGTGCTCCTGGTAGAGGAGCAGGAATGCAATCGCTGGCAGTATGTGGAGTTCGGGTTCCATGCTGTCCAGATTCCTCGTGGGGTGTGTAGAGGTGAGCGTTTTCCGTTCGAAATGGCTGTTTCCGCCGTGTTTTTATCGGCGGGGCTACCGCCCCGGAAAAGGTGGCGGATTGGTGGGTTGTGATAGGGTGGGCGGTGCATTGACTCTCGCCTGTCTGTTGGCGGTGACCGCCGCGCTGTTTGTTTGTCCCGCCGTGGCGGTCGGAGTGTTAAAGTGGCGGTCTCTGTTGGCGGTTTCCGCCAGGGTCAGATTTCCATTTTTTTAACCGCCAGCCTGTTGGCGGGTTAGCCGCCACTTTAACACCGACCGCCAGGGTTGGAATGACCCCCTCAGTCTCTAAGCCCCACCACCCAATTGCATAAACACACACACACTCATCATCCAGAACTTACTCACTCAACTTGTTCACTCACTCACTCAGTTGCATACCCACTCAAGCATGCATTATCCAGAACTCACTCATTCTTTTCACTTACTCAACTTACGTACTCATTCACTTACTCACTTAGGCCCACATTATGACATTGGCGGTATAAACCGCCTACCGCCGCAGTGATGGCCGCCAAAAGACCGTCACCGCGGCTACAATCTGTTCGCCAGATTATGACCACAGCCAGACTTCCGCCCCAAGAAGGGTGGAAATCCAGCCATGGCCATACTGGCGGATGGTGGTAAGGTGGCACAGCTACCACCAGCACCTCCTCGCCAGTAGACCACCGCCAGCTGTATCATGACCTATGATACGGCCTGGCGGTGTTCTGCTGGCGGGCGCTATTGGCAGAAGTAGCGCCCCGTCCCGTTCCCTGACGGAAGACCACCTGGATGAAGGTAAGTTGGGTTTCCGAAAGGGAAGGGGGTTAGGGTGTGTTGTGTGTGTCGGTGTGTGTGTGTGGTGTTGTGTGCATGAATGTGTGAGTCTGTGTGTGAATGCGTCTGTGTGTGTAGTGTTGTGTGCGTGGGTCATCCATATGTATGAATGCATGTAAGAATGGAAATGTGCATGCAGGGCTGCATGTCGGTGTGAATGTGTGCACGGATGTGCACGAGCATGACTGGATGTAAGCGTGAATGAATGCGTGTATGCGAGTGTGAGTGAGTGGGTGGATGCGTGGTGCGTGTCTGCGAGTGTGTGCGTGTATGGCGTTGGGGAATCAGAAGGGGGAGCGTGAATAGAGTGGGGCGGGGGCATCTGGGGAGTGTTTGGGGGGTGGGTGAGTCTCCTACTAGTGAGAGGGAAGGAATTCCCTGTCACTGGTAGGGCCTACCGCCATGGTTTCGTAGCGTTGCTAACGCCACAAAAACCATGGCGGTAGGCTGTCTCAAAATGCCGCTTGTGGTATTGTAACGGTGGCCGGGCTGGAGATTGTTATCTCCGGCCCAGCGGCTGCCACCACCATGGCGGTCAGAATGGTAAATTGGCGGGTTGGCCCCATTATGTGGCGGTATGTACCGCAGCCTATTGGCTGTACTACCGCCACCTAGCCACCTACCGCCTGGGTCATAATGACCCTCTTAGTCTCTAAGTCTCACCACCCACTTGTGTACACACTCATCATCCAGAACTCGCTCTCAGTTGAAGCACATAGCACATAGAACAGTGAAGAAACCCATGAGGGCGAAGGCCCATTCTAGGTATGACAGTGAACTAACGTTCACTGTAGGTTGGCTTCTTTCTTCCATAAGGAAAATATCACAAATGAATAACGCAGGTGACGCATGCTTGGTGTGTGCAAACGGATACTTGTGGTTTTTACTACATAGCAACATATAAACATATTCTGGAATTTTAAAACTGCACTGACTGGCAAAAAGAAGTAAAACATTACTCACATACCATATTGTAGGAAAGTACCCTCTTTCTTGACATGGTTACCCCCATTTACTGACTGTTTTCAGTATGGTTGACTGTGCCTACTTGGATCCTGCTAACCAGGACCCCAGCAGTTTTGCTCTCTCCTCTAAACTGTACCTTTTTCATCCCAAAATTGGCATACTTGTCCCCCCATGTAAGTCCCTATTTATGGTACCTAGGTACCCAGGGTATTGGGGTTCCAAGGGATCCCTATGGGCTGCAGCAGTTATTCTGCCACACATAGGGAGTCCATGCAAAGGGCTGTGTGAAACAGGTGCATGCACCCATTTTCACTAGAAGTCACTACACCAGGTCACTGTAAGTCACCCTTATGGTAGGCCCTCTCAGCCCAGAGGGCAGGGTGCAGGTACCTGTGTGGGAGGGCACCCCTATACGAGCAGAGGTGCACCCACAAACTCCAAATCCATTTTCCTGGGCTTTGTGAGTGTGGGGATGCCATTTTATGCATGTACTGGACATAGGTCACTACCTATGTCCAGCTACATAATGGGAACTTCAAACCTGGGCATGTTTAGTATCAAACGTGTCTGAATCATAACCCAATACTTTTGCAAGTATTGGCAGTATGATTCCCTGCACTCTGGGGCTCCTTAGAGGACCCCCAGCAGTGCTGCCACCATTCTTACAAGGTGTTCGGGGCAGCCCAGCTGCCGCCAGCCCTCAGACAGGTTTCTACCCTCCTGCTGCTTGATCTGATCAAGCCCAGAAAGGCAGAACAAAGGATTTCCTTTGGGAGAGGGAGGTAACACCCTCTCCCTTTGGAAATAGGTGTGACTGGCTTGGGAGGGGTAGCCTCCCAAAGCCACTGGTTTGCTTTGAAGGGCACATTTGGTGCACTCCGTGCATAAACCACTTGTAGGAACGTGCCACTGTTGGCATGGTTACCCCCCACTTTTTGCCTACTGTTGATGACAACTTTGATTGAAAGTAGCTGGGACCCTGCTAACTAGGTTCCAGCGCCAGTGTTCTTTCACTAAACTGTACCTTTGTTCTCATAATTGGCACAGCCCTGGCACACAGAAAAGTCCCTTGTAACTGGTACCCCTGGTACCAAGGGTCCTGTGGCCAGGAAAGGTCTCTAAGGGCTGCAGCATGTATTATGCCACCCCATGGGACCCCACATGCAGCACATGTACACTGCCTTGCAACCTGTGTGTGCTAGTAGGGAGAAAAAAGACAAAGTCAACATGACACCCCTCTAAGGGTGCCATGCCCACAAACCACTGCCTGTGGCATAGGTAAGTCATCCCTCTAGCAGGCCTTAGAGCCCTAAGGCAGGATGCACTTTACCGTAGGTGAGGGAATAGCTGCCTGAGCAATATGCCCCTACAGTGCCTAAGTCCCTTCTTAGACATTGTAAGTGCAGTGTAGCCATATTGAGGATATGGTCTGGGAGTTTGTCAGCTACATAATGGCTTCACTGAATACTGGGAAGTTTGGTATCAAACCTATCAGCACAATAAACCCACACTGATGTCATTGTGGGATTTATTGAAAAGTGCACACAGATGGCATCTTAGAGATGCCCCCTGTATGTTAGCCAAACTGCTAGTGTAGGACTTGCCAGTCTGTGCCATTCTGCCACTTTCAGACAAGTTTCCGACCACATGGGGTGAGTGCCTTTGTGCACTCTGTGGTCAGAAACAAAGCCTGTCCTGGGTGGAGGTGCTTCACACCTCCCTCCTACAGGAACTGTAACACCTGGCAGTGAGCCTCCAAGACTCAAGCCTCAGGTTATAGTGCCCCAGGGCACTCCAGATAGTGGAGATGCCCGCCCCTGGTCAAACCCCCACTTTTGGCGGCAAGTCCAGTGGGAAAATTAGGGAAAACAGGGAGGAATGACCATACCAGCTAGGACCACCCCTAAGGTGTCCAGAGCTGAGGTGACCCCCTCCCTGCAGAATCCTCCATCTTGGTTTGGAGGACAGGAACCAATAGGGATAGGAATGTGCCCCCCTCCCCAAAGGGAGTGGACACAAGGAGGGTGTAGTCACCCTCAGGGACAGTAGCCACTGGCTACTTCCCTCTGACACCTAACCCCCCCAAATCTAGAATTTAAGAGGTTTTCTGAACCCAGCTCACCAGATTCCTGGTGACCTACACGAAGAAGAAAGACTTCTGAGCATGAACCCCCAGCAGAGAAGAAGGAAGCCGACAACTGTTTTGGCTCCAGCCCTATCGCCCTGTCTCCTGCTTCAAAGACCCTGCAAAAGACCAGCGAAACGTCCAGCGGGACCAGCAACTTCTGCCCAATCAAGAGGACTGCCCTGCACCCAAAAGGACCAAGAACTCAGAAGGACAGCGGCTCTGTCTAAAGAAAGCTACAGCTAATGACTCCCACCTCACTCCGGCTACGTGAGTCCTGACCCCTGTGCACCCGGCGTCCACTGCCTGTGTCCAGGTGGTCCATTCACCAAGGAAGGGTCCCCAGGCAATTGCGAGCAAGTGCCCACCCTGGTTTGACCTCTCCACCTCATCACGACGCCGCATTCAGAGGGAATCCCGAGGACGCCCCTGACTGCGAAGCTCGGAACGAAGATATCCGACGCCTAAGAACACACTGCTCCGCAGCCCCTAGGCCTTGGAGAAACCAACCCCGTGCTTCAACGTTCAGCAGGCGGCCCTCCTCCCTGTCTGACTGGTGGGGTGCCCGAGGCACTCCCATGGACCTCGCCTGCAGGCTCTGAGTGACCCCCGGGGTCTCCTCATAGACCTGCATTGGAAACCCTATGTCCTGTTTGCACCCTGCACCCGGCCGCCACTGTACCGCTGAGGATGTGTGTTTGGTGCCTACTTGTGGCCCCTCCAGTGCTCTTCTAATCCTCCCTGGTCTGGCCTCCGAGTTATGGGTACTTACCTGCAGGCAGACTGGATTCTGAGTACCTCCTGTCTCCATAGGAGCCCACTTTAAAATTGCTCATCTTTGACCTCTGCACCTGGCCGGCCCCGTGTTGCTGGTGGTGGGTGTTTGGGGTTAACTTGAACCCCAACCAGTGGAATTCCTAAAACCCGGAGACTGAAATTGTAAGTGTTGTACTTACTTGTAAAACAATCTAACTTTTCTTTCCCACAGAAACTATTTCAGAAAATTGCAGTGTCCTTTTTTAAAACAGATTATTGCCAATAACTCAAAAATTGTATTACTTACCTATTTCAAACAAAGTACTGTTGATACTTGTGTGAAATATGAATCTTTTGGCTGCAGCGTGACCAGCTCAGGCGTTAGCGGGGAGTGCACAAGCTTCGTTGGGTAACAAGGAACAACAACTATATGCAAAAGGTGTCAAGGGAGCCCAGGAAATTTACAAAGAAATTTAAAAAAATAGGATAAAACTGCGAGCCCTCATCTGAATTAAACAAAGACCTCGGTTTTCAAATATCTGTTGTGGGTTACTGTGGACAGACAAGAAGCACAGAAGACTCCAGTGAGGCAGCATGCAGGGCCAAGAAGAGGGCTGGTCAGGCAGTTGAGGGAACTGAAGATGCCCCCTCCACAAGTGCCAGGGCAGATGGCTCTACTGGCACCACTGCACCGACCACCAGTGTGAGGGCCAGTAGCGACAGTGGATGAAGGGGGAGTCTTGGCAGCAGCAGTGATAGGCGGTGCTATCCTAGGTGTCCCTGCTGGTCCACCATCACAGCAGGAAATAGCAGCCCGGCTGCGGCAGCAGAAGCTGGAGGCCATGAGAGCAGAATATCAGCAACTGGTGGTGCTCGAGGAGGAGGAGGCGGCCGCAGCAGCAGCTCGGAGCAAAATGGTGTTGGCGTAGTGGAGAGGCTCGTAAGCCCCACCCACCGGAACCAAGCATCAAGCACACAGCCATTGCCGCTTCCCTTGTCGCTGAAACCACCGCACCGCAACGAGGATCGCCTTAGCTGGAAAACCCGCTGCACAGCCGCTGCCGCTCTCGCTGCTGCGGCTGTAATGAGGATCGCCCCCGTTCCTTTGGAAAAGAACGCGGGGACGTCCAGCCGTCATCTTTTTTTTTTTTTGGAGAGACGCAGTCAACACGGTCAATGCTGAATTGGCGTTTGAAGTAAGGACGCCGAAACGCCGCGCGGCGGCAGGAAAAAAAAGAACCTTCAAAGTACAGTGAGTTCTTTTGAGCTAGTAAGCGCGCGGGTCCCCCACGAGACCCCTGGACTTGCTGCTGTCTCCGGAAGGCTGTGAAAAAGGTTTTTTTTATGCTGGCTTTCATCTAAGGAGAGAAAGGGCTCGAGGAACGTGGGATATCCTTTTGGCTCCAAAAATTGATTACTCATGGAGCTGCAGCAACCAGGCACATGGAGGACGGTAAATGATAGCTTTCTAAAAAACTGCACAGTAACCAACTAGTTTCTTATTTTAGGGAAAAAAAAAAAAAGGGGGGGGAAGAGAGATGTATCAAATAGTTGTGGAATGTTTCTAAAAAAACAAAAAAGAAAGATTCTCTCTCCAACACTGATACAGCTATATAGACATTGAGGATTGGCGGTATCCTTTGACCATCAATTAAAGGACTTTAAACACAGGATAACGATATCAGCTAATAGCATCGTATTTTCCCATTTGATACTGCTCTTTTCTCTCATTTCCGGGAAATAGAGGAGTGGGGCTAAAACATTTAAAAATAAATAAAATCAGGGGGGATAAAGGAAAAACTGAAAGCCCCAGGGGGCTTTAATGTTGTCGGGCGTGCAATGCAATGCATCTTGGCATCTGTTTACTCCCTCACGGCCCTTTGAGGAGTGTGATTGAACAAACAATATCGGATGTGCTAGCGGCAGCGGTGGGAGTTACAAGATTTATTAGACTGTTATCTCATGCTGTAAAAAAACAAATATGGCACCCAAAACCATTCGGAATCTTGGAGACAAGAGTGAGGGAGTTAAGACGACACGTACTGGCAGGGATAAAGGAGAGACAGTAGGGGCAAATAAACGCTTGACGTCAATAACTGGAAAAGCGGCTGGGAAGAATACGTTGGGATTGATGAAAGATGCCAAGATGAGTGACAGTACTACTTCCCCGTCGAAAGTTGAAAGGCAAAAACCAGTCTACTATTACGGCTTTTCTTGCAGGCGGGGTGCAAGATAGTCTTTCTGTACATATAACCCCCTCCTTGGAAAGCAATGTGTTAGTGAAAGAACCTACTCCTCCATGTACTAGTGACAAAAAGTCATGTATCGAAAATAAGGAATTCTTTATTAAAGCCACACAATATGTAGAGAGCCTTTCAGAGATTGAAGACAGTAATAGAGAGATAAGTGAGAAGGTGCTCGGCCTCCCCGGGAGCAGGCAGTCCCAAATACAACAAGTTGATCAAAGTGAGCAGTCGGAGTGTCAAAGTAAGGAAGGAACTGTAAGTACATCAGGACCTACAGTAGAAAAGGACAACTTAACCAACCCTTTAGGAAGCACTAAAAAATGGGACAAAGTAACTGGAAAAGACCCCCAACTCATGGATTGTGGTAAAGATAGTAGCGATAAATTTTACTCCTTGACAGAAGAGTCCGATCTCAGTAGTGTCGATCGCAGTTTCAGTGAATCTGAAGGGAGTGAGACATCTGAGGCTGGCAATAAATCTCCAAGTAATGAACTTACAGTACGGCAGTACCGACAACGGAAACTTGTTAAAACACGCCCTGGCTCTCAGGAGGGTTTCGAAAATGCAGCATCTATGAGTGGTAGGACCTTAAAGTGGGACTATTCTGGTATTGGCCTAGCAGATATTCCTACCATTGGCACCCAGGGCCCTGTTAATGATAAAATTGAAATCGACACGGGAGCTTCTGCTGGTAACGCTGGCAACGCGTATACAACGGGCACCGAGGCAGGGATGCTGCAGTCAATATATAGTTCAATTAAAGAGCTGCAAACTGAGACTAGGATCGAAAGCCGGCATGTAAGGATTGATACAAAGAGACTGCAGGGGACGGTCCGTAAGGTAGTGAAATCATGTACGGAGATTGAAGCTAAGCTATGCTCAATGGAAGAAAGGATAGTGGCAGTTGAGGAGGATGTGGATACTCTTAAAGAGCAGAGCGCTGCAAGAGACGGACAACTGACGGATGTGATGTGGAAAATGGAGGATTTGGAAAATAGACAGAGAAGGAACAATCTTCGATTTCTGGGCATACCAGAAGGGCTAGAAGGAAGTAATATACAGGCGTATATGGTCAACCTTTTGCGTGGGGCCTTTCCAGAACTGGGGAAATGGGATTGGGATAACGAGCTGCAGCAGGTCCATAGGTTTCCGACAACTCAATGGGAGGGGGGTCAACGGGCAGACTCTAAATATCCAAAAGCGATTTTGGTCTATTTTGGGAACTATTTATTACGACAGGAGATAGCTGACAAAACTCGTCCTAATACCCCACGCTCTTTGGATGGGGTTACTTTCTTCACCCGCCCCGATTTTTGCCATGCCACTGTGGAGCGGAGATGGCAGCTTCGACAGCTCATTAAGCCATTCTTTGACAAAGGAGGGGAAGCATATTTGTTGGCCCCTGCTAGACTTAAAACAGTAATGAATGGAAAAGTCTTTACCTCAGAAATTAAGGCAAAAGAATATTTGATGGGGGTCAAGCAATAGAGTGTAGAAACATAGGGGAGGTAGTGGTGCTTAGGAGACTGGTGGGTGGGTGGGCCGATGTATACATGACACCAATATTCAGGCCATTGGTGGTCTGATTGCTCAACAAGGTGGGGGGCCAGTCCCGGGGAGGGAGGGAAGGAGCTGGGGAGGGGGAGGGAAGAGACTGGTCCGGGGAGGTGGAAGGGGGGATGGGGAGGGGAATAGGGAGGAGGAGAGGGATAGAGGGGGAGGGATGGGGGAAAAACAAGGGAAGAAAATGGAAAGGAAAGGATTAAGGGAAGTGAGAGAAATGGGGTGGGAAAATAAGAAGTGTGGAACAGGGAGAAAAGAGAATCCAAGAGAAGGTGCAGTTAGATATGAAGACCTGAGGGAGCAGAAAGAGGGGACAAATTGTGAAACAACAAAAATAGGAAATGGCTAGACTTAGAATTGTCTCAATTAATATATGTGGACTAAATGACCCTCGTAAAAGAAGGAGAGTGGCCGAAGAATTAAAAACCTTTAAGGCAGATATTTTTTGATTACAAGAGACACATGTGGAATATAAAAATTCTGGGATCCTCGGTTCGCTTGGTATGAAGGTGATTACTCGGTCAGAACAAGAGGCTAGAACTAAAGGAGTGGCAATCTTAGATCGGACCAATAAACTAAATATTACTCGGCAGAAGGCAGATACGGGCGGAAGATGGGTAATAGTAGAGTGCAGTTATGGACGTAGTAGCTTTACATTATGCTCCCTATACAGGGTGGTTATGGACGACCCAATAGTTGTAGATACATTTGCCATCAAGCTAACAGGATGGGCCCCTCCCTATATTATATGTGGTGACTTTAACTTTAATGGATCTTGGGATGGACTACAGGATTTATTAGCACCCACAACTAAGAAGTATCAGGGGCGTAAACCTCGGGTATATAAGGCAATGGTTGCTATTCAGCAAGAATTAGGATTAGTGGACGCTTGGGTGAAGCTGCGCAAGCCAGACCCTGGATATACTTATTATTCGGCCCCTCATGCGAAACTAGCACGATTCGATTATTTTTTAATCTCTCCCGTATTTCTGAAGCAGGGTAGGATTGAGTCATATTCACGGATTGTATCAGATCATAATCCTTTAGTTTTTGATTTCAAACTGGATGGGCTAGAACCAAAGGTTAGTAGATGGACATTTGAAAGAGGGCTTCTTAAGGACCGGGAATATTGTGAGCATATGAGAAAGTGGATAGTGGAAGTTATGGGGTTTAACCAGGGGTCAGCTTCAGTAGAAATAGTTTGGGATACCTTGAAAGCAGGAATTTGTGGTGAAACATTGAGTTTTAGTATTAAAAGGCAGAAGGATACCCAAGGTAGAATAAAAGAGTCCCAAGCGAAGCTGCGGGTGGCAGAAAGGCAACTGATTATAGCTATAGAAACTGGAGTTGATGTAAGGAGGGCTCAGGAGGAAGTTGCTATAGTAAAAGCAGCAATGAACAAGGCTACGGCCCAAAGAATAGCAGAGAAATATTTAGCACAGCATGCACAAGGGTATGAGTATGGAGAAAAAGCTGGGTTTTTGCTAGCGATACGGGAAAGCCAGAAAACAGCATCTGGGGTTATCAGAGAGATTAAAGACTGGCAAGGTCAGATAGTATCAGAAGTGGATGGAATTAGAAAAGTGTTCCATAGATATTATCAGGAATTATATAATGATATATCTGTATATCCGGAGGAAGAAATGTTGGAGTTTTTACACCCCATTAAGGTTGAGAAATTAGTCAAGAGTGACAATTTACTCCTGGGCGAGCGGATAGACATTTCAGAAATCGATATGGCATTGAGTGATCTACCTACTGGAAAAGCTACGGGGCCTGACTCGATCCCTTTGGAATTCTTTAAAGTTTTTAAAGAATTATTACTCCCGGTAATGGCAGAGTTGTTTATTCAGGTAAAGAATGGAGGGGAAATCCCCCCATCTTGGGATCTGGCTAATATAGTTATGTTTTTGAAGAAGGGGAAACCCCCGTTAAATCCGGCTTTATACCGCCCGATTGCATTAATAAATAGCGATGTTAAAGTATATTGAAAGATACTGGCCGCACGATTATCGCTGGTGATCAAGAAGCTTGTCTCCCCTAGACAGCATGGGTTTGTCCCAGGAAGAGATACTACTAATCATATCCAGAGAGTTCTAGCACTCTTTGATTCTACGGAGGTAGCAAAGAAACCTATGGCGGTCGCATTATTAGATGCAGAGAAGGTGTTTGACCGGGTGAACTGGAATTATCTGTGGTATGTTATGGAATATTATGGGTTAGGGAAGAAATTTATTGTAGCAGTAAGGGCTCTATATAGATCACCGGCTATGAAAATACAATTATTGGGAGGACAATCCGAGAGTATCCTGATCAGGAGAGGTACTAGGCAGGGATGCCCATGTTCCCCCCTCCTGTTTGCTTTGTATATAGACCCTTTGCTCAGACAGTTGGAGGCAAATAGCAAGATTCCACCAATATGTAGGCAGGGATGGGATACAAAAGTCTTAGCATATGCAGATGATATAGCCATATTAACGCCCTCCCCCGATTCAGCACTGAGAGAGGTAGAAGAGGTGACGACAAAATTTGGAAAGTTTTCTGGATACCTGTTAAATAGAGCTAAAACGCAGCTGTTGGCTAATCAATACACAAATACTAAAGACACTCGGAGGGTGGATCATGCAGTATATTTAGGTATTAATATTACACCAACGGTAGACGAAATTGTTAATTTGAATATAGATCCTATATTTGCAAAAGCCAGAGAAGATATGTGTAGATGGAATAATCTACACTTGACTATAGTGGGGAGGTGTAATATGGTGAAAATGATTTTCCTCCCCAAGCTGCTGTATCTATTTCGTGCCATATCACTGAGCTTTACTAATCTCAGATTTAAAGAGATAGAAAGAGTGATTATGAGATTTATCTGGGCATATGGTAAGTGTAGAAGAGCAAGCAAATTTATGTCTCTTCCACGAGAAAGGGGGGGGGGGGGTCTTTACCGAATACAAAATTATATCAAATGGCAGCAGCTTTTCAGTATATGCGTCCATTATGGGGTCCCAAGAAAGAAGGAATCACAGAAGTGGATTGCCCCAATATATACGAGCTGCAGATAGGATCAGTAGCCAATGGGTGTCTGGTAACATATCATGAGCCAGGATATTATAAGAAAACTAGATATAAGGTTTTGGGAGCGGCCTATAAGTGTTGGCGATTATGGTATAAGAAGAAAGGATTTGGTAGATATAATTATTATACCATGATTGAGAAGAATCCATTGCTCCCTGAAATTTTTCAGGACAAATACATGGCAAACTGGTCCTCTTTAGGCATAGTTAGGTTAGGGAATTTTTTTGATTATTTTGGGGTTAAGGCATTCGGAGATCTACAGGAGCAGTATGGTCTACAGCAAAGGGACTTCTTCAAATATTTACAGATACGGGATTTTCTAGGGAAAAAAACAGGGGGTGTGCAGGGATTTAGAAGTAGTCAATTGTTGAATGATATACTGGCTAACCCTAATATAACCATCAGGTCGGTTTACTCTTTACTGTTGGCGGATCAGCTAGATGATTTAGAGAAGTATAAGGAGAGGTGGAGCCAAAAGATGGTGGATGGGAGTAATAACTTTATGAGGTCACTGGAGCTGGGATGCACCATTCTATTATCTTCTTCCTTGCAAGCACAACATTATAAGACCATGTTCGACCTGTATCATACTCCACCGCACCTTGCCAAATGGGGGTGTTTGTCAGGAACAAACTGTCCAAGATGTGGGATGTATGGAACTGATATCGTACATATGATGGCTACATGTGGGGAATTAAAGGCTTCGAGGGAAGGTATTCAATATGTTTTGAAGGAGGTTTTGGGATGTGATTTTGCCCTTACACTCGAGATCATGGTTTTCGGGGTTTCTGGCGAAGCGGGTGGGCCACATAGAGCATTTATCTTTGTAGCTATGGCAGTATATTGAATATGTATATCATCCGCATGGCTGAATGTACGACCCCCGTCCTGGCAGCAATGGTTGGCTAGGCTGCTGTCTGTATATCATTTGGAGATGGCATTATATGAACGCAAGGGGAAACATGCTAGGAGGAAAGGGAAGGCAAGATGGGGGCCATTTCAGGTTTGGATTCGGACTCATAATGATTAGCTTTTAAATAAAAAATTGGGCCATCCCCCCCTCAATCTAGTTGGGTATTACTTCCAATCTGGATTAGTCGGGTGGTCATGCTCTGTATTATTTAGTTGGGCGATGTTCTTCTCCTGTTTTTTTTTTTTTTTTTTTCTCTTTTCTTTTTCCACTCTCTGTTCAGAATTTTATGTTTTCAGTGTAAAGTAATTTAAGAATATATTTGTTGTATGATTCCTTCCAATAAAAAAAAAAAAAAAAAAAAAAAAAGAAATCTGAATCTTTTGAAGCACTTACCTGGAACTAGAATCTTGTGGTTCTAAAAATAAATTGAGAAAATATATTCTTGCAATATAAAAACCATTGGTTTGGAGTTAAGTCATTGAGTGTGTGCTTCTTCTATTGTCTGTGTGTGTACTACAAATGCTTTGCACTACCCTCTGATAAGCTTAACTGCTCAACCACACTCCAGTACAGGGACCCCAGTACCTGCTCTGGTGCGATATTGGACAATGAAACGGGGAGTGACCACTCCCATATCCATCGCCACCCCAGGGGTGGTGCCCACGGCAACCTCTGCTTTAACTTTTGGCCACTGGAACCCGAGTGGACCCTTCAGGAACCTACAGACGCTGCTACAACAAATAAGAACAAATAAGACACTGCAACTTTATTTCCACGTCTCCAGCTTTGCAACATTTCCCCGGCCGTGCATCCTCTGAAGACTGCAACTCTTCAGCCTGCACAAGAAGAAGAAAGACTCTCCCTTGGACTGAAGGAGTCACTCCCCTGCAACTGGAGGCACCTACAACAAGCGATGACCAGCTGCGTGGATCCCCTCTCCTGCTGAGCTGCATGGATCCTGCATCACAAGTGGTGGTCCAGAGTAGTCCTCTTGGTCATCTCTGCCAACTGTCCACCTTTAGAAGCCTTTGACTTCATATACAGGATAGTACCCCCGTGCACAATGTCTCTTGCAGCTGCCAAGGCTTGTTTGCATCTGCTCCAAGGGATCTTCAGGCGACGTGTAGCTCCAACCCCCAGCACTCCATTCTGCAAAGAACAGCCTCCTTCGTGGCCCTCCTGCAGCGTTGGACCCTCTTTTGTAGTGCTGCATGGACATCTTCAGTGACTCATATGTCCACGTCCTGGGGGACTTCGGTGGGTGCTGCCTCTGCACTGTGGACTCTCTGTAACGCTGACGGTCCCCTGTGACTCCCCCTCCTAGGTTGAGTCCTCCTTGGCCTTGCCGCTCCCTGGCAGCACCTCTTTTCCACTAACCACGAGTTTGCCTTTGCTAAGGCTTGTTGGTGGTATTCCTACACGGATACCCATATGCAGTCTTCCTTCCAGCATGGGACATCATCTGCATCCCTCAGGAACTCTTCTCCAGCTCGAGGTCTGCAGTGCTGACCTGTTCGTCATCACTGTTGACCAATTCCTGCATCCACAGCTGGGTGGGTAGTAGCTCCTTCTCCTCCTGGACTCCATTGTGACTCTTGGACTTGGTACCCTCTCTCCACAGGTCTTCTTTCTGCAGGAATCCACCACTGTTTTTTCTGAATAGTTGTCTGGGTGTCTTCTTTTTCTTCTTTTCCTCCTTTTGGGTGGTTGGAGGACAATCCATTGTTTTACTCCGGCATTCCTGGTTGCTGGGGGTTACTGTGTTACTTAGCTCTGTGGTTTTCTAGTACTCCCAGCTCCCCTATACAGATTTTATTTACCTAGGTGGGGGTACCTTGTTCAAATTCCATTTTTTAGTATATGGTTTGTACCCCCCTAGAGTCACTATTGGTTATTGCTATTTGCACTCTTTTCTAAACTTTTCTATACATGTTTCTGATTACTAGAGTATATATTTAGTGTATTACATACTTCCTAAGGGTGGGTTACCTGTCTAGTATTTTGTTGTGATTTGTTCCAAAAATAAAGTACTTTTATTTTTGTATAACTGAGTGTTTTCTTTTATGTGTGTAAGTGCTGTGTGGTACTGCATGAGCTTTGCATGTCTCGTAGAGAAGCCTTGGGTGCTTATCCACAGCTACCTCTAGAGAGCCTGACTTCTAGACAGTGCGTACACTTCACTAAGAGGGGATACCTGGACCTTGTATAAGGTGTAAGTTCCATATGTACCCACCACACACCAGGCCAGTTTCCTACATTGGTGGTGCAACAGTGGGTTTAGCACTTGCAATTGCCTTACCACTCTGTCACTTGGCACTTTCCACAGGAAAGACCACTTACTAGCTAGGTATATACACATACACCTAGTGCCAGAACATAGTTTCTAGGGTTCGGGTAAGAGAGGGGTCTAGGCATAGTCCTTACTCCAAACTTTTGGATGAGGGACTAGAAGTTAGGGAGGTTAGGCACACCCTACACCACTCTAACATGTCTTCAGTACCTAACACATCTCAGAATATGGGTTCTCATTATGAGGACCTCACCTTTCAGGAACTGAGGGAAGTGTTTAAGAGTAGGAAACTGAAGACAGGGAGGAACCCTAATAAGAGTCTGTTCTTGGGACTTCTCCTCTAGGATGACAAGGATCAAGCTGATAGCCAAGAGTAGAGGGAGTAGGAGGTAGACTCTAACCCCCCCAGTGTTAGAAAGAGAGAATCTTGACACTGGGGAGGGACCTTCAGAGGATCACAGGGTCTCCAGTAAACCCAGTAGTGTAGCTGGGAGCACTACAGGTAGTGCCATAGGTGGCCATGTTAGTAGGCCCCCATTTGTCCCCAGAGGACTAGTTCAGAGGGTTAGTAGGCCTAGGGACAGGTTCTCATCCTGCCACTCTCGTCACCTCAGTGTCTGAGAGGTCAAACTATTCCAGTCAAGAAGATGACTCCTTAGATACGGAGCTCAGGAAACTGACGCTAGAGGAGGCCAAGCTGAGGTTGCAGCAGCAACAGCTAGCCCTAGGCATGGTGGCCTTGGCAGTAGAGAGAGAGAGGCAGGGATTGAGGTTAGCACCCCATGGTGGCAGCAGCTTTGGTTTACGGGAACCTAGAGTCAGGGAGGACTCTTTTGATTCTAGAAACCTTAGCAAGGTTGTTCCCCCCATGCAAGCTGGAGGATGACATCCAGAAGTGGTTTGCTGCTCTGGAGAGGGTTTGTACAGTTCAGAAGGTCCCCCAGAGAAAGAGGGGCTGCTATTCTTTGACTCTCCTTCTCTGACAAGGAGAGAGATAGACTCTTTGCTGTCAGAGAGGAGGATGCTGATAACTACACAGTTTTGAAATCTGCTCTGCTAGAAGTATTCGGTCTTTCTAATGAACAGTATGGGATCAAGTTCAGAGAGACCAAGAAAGAGTCCTCCAAAGATTGGATTGATTTTGTGGACTGTTCTGTAAAAGCTTTGGAGGCATGGTTACAAGGCAGCAAAGTCAGTGACTTTGAGGGCTTGTATAATCTAATTCTGAGAAAGCATATTCTCAATAACTGTGTGTCTGATTTGTTTCAGTAGTACTTGGCAGACTCAGATCTGACCTCTCTCCAAGAATTGGGAAAGAAGGCACACAAATGGATCAGAACAAGGATGAGCAGAAAAGCTCACACAGGGGGTGACAAAGACAAGAAAAAAAGAAGCAGGTAAGTCTCAGGACAAGGGTGGGGACAAAAACAAACCAAAAGAGCCTTCATCAGGCCCACAAACTTCCTCTGTGGGTGGGTCCAAATCCTCTTCCTCTTCCCATAACAAAAGCCTTGGTACTAAGTCTGTAGGAACAAGAGCCATAGGCCAGGAGACAGCTTCTGCCCTAAGAAAAGCACCAAACCACCCACCAATACAACACCCACCTCTACAACTAGTGCCCATAGTAACAGCAGTAGTGGTGGGTCAGGTAACAATAGTCATGTCAAGGTTGTAGCTGAGCTCACTTTAGGAAGTGTGGTGGGGCTGGCTTAGTTAGGGAAACTACTGAGGCTGTTTTAATCTCAGATGGGGGCCTTGATTTTGCCACTCCCTTTCCCCTTAACATGGGTAAGTACAGGCAGCTGCCCTCGACAAATGGTGTTCAGGCAGAGGCCTTCAGGGACACAGGTGCTAGTGACACTATGGTGTCTTAAAAACTGGTTGCCATGAGTAACTAACTGGTCATCAGTACCAAGTGACTGAATCCCACAACAACACTGTATGCCACCCCATGACAGTTGTTGATTTCAGATGGGGGTGCTTATTGGCCCAAAGAAGGTTGTAGTGTCCACAGACTTTCCTGTATAGTGTCTCTTGGGGAATGACTTGGAGACTTCGGCTTGGGCTGAAGTAGAGTTGGAGGCCCATGCAGCAATGCTGGGCATCCCATGGCATATTTCTGCTTTGACCAAGGCTCAGGCCAAGAAGCAAAAAGAAAAAGGAATCCTGGAGCCTGGAACAATGGTCCAAGAGGCTCCCAAAGCCACGGGTAGAAAGGCCAATAGGTTGCCCCATACCCCACCCTCCAGTGAGGATTTCCCCTTTGAGGAAGTGGAATCCACTCCCTTGGTAGAACCTACACCTGAAGAGTTGGAAGGTGCAGGGGGACCTGCCAGGGAGGAGTTCAGTAGGGCACAGCAAACCTGTCCAACTCTGGAAGGGTTAAGACAGCAATCTATCCTTCAGGAAGCCGGGGATGTCAGTGGCACCCACAAGGTGTATTGGGAAGACAACCTCTTATTCTCAAAAGCAAGGGAACCCACACCTGGAGGTTGGCAGTACCTCCGCAGTATAGGGAAGTTTGTTGACCCTTGCACATGACACAACCCTGGCAGGTCACCTAGGGCAAAGCAAGACTTGGGACAGACTTGTCCCACACTTTCACTGGCCCCATATGTCTGAAGATACCAAGGAGTTTTGTTGCTCCTGTGTCACCTGTCAAACCAGCGGCAAGACAGGTGGCACCACAAAGGACCCCCTAATTCCACTATCAGTGGTTGGGAGTTTCCTTTGAGAGGGGTGGGGTGGATATTGTTGGCCCCCCTAAACCCACCCACTGCCTCTGGAAACAGATTCCTACTGGTGGTGGTAGACCATACCGCCAGGTATACAGAGGCTATACCTCTAAGAACCACTACAGCTCCTGCAGTGGCCTAGGCCCGCCTGGGAATATTCTCCAGGGTGGACTTTCCAAAAGAGGTGGTATCAGGCAGAAGTACAAACTTCGGCCCATACTTATACTCTGTTTGCGCCGGATTAGTGTCATTTATTTACGAAAATCTGGTGCAAACTTAACACAATATTTATATTTTGACGCTAGACCTGCCTAGTGTCAAAATATCAGAGTTTGCGTCATTTTCTGAATGCGTAAAACCGCCATGCATCAATGAGATGCAAGGTAGGCATTCCCGTCCACAAAATGACTCAAACACCAGAGGTATCCAACAGGGCAAAAATGACACAAGGGTGGGAGGCGAACCGGAAAAATTACGCAAAGCCCGGTTTGCGTCAAATTGTAACGCCTGGGTCAGGGCAGGCGTCAAAATGGGGCAAACACACTTCTACTTAAGGAAAACACACACAAGCAACATCATTGCTTAAGAAGGATGACATGGAGGTGCTACTCATGCAGCATGCCAGACGACGCAGAGCACAGGACCAACAGCAGCAGTTACCACCAAACCAACGTGGACCCCAAAGGCAACGCAGAAGGCAGGAGATGGTCTTCAGTACCAGGACAACCCTCCTGAGCCTCAGAGAGCAGGATATCATCCGGAGCTACAGACTCAACTGGCAAGCCATACAGCAGCTGCTGCGCCAAATTGAGCCACAGATAACAGCCAGCCTGCAGACACCACATAATATTCCACTGGTGACCAAGCTGGTAGCTGTCCTGCACATGTTGGCAAGTGGCTCTTTCCAAACAATGGGTGCCCTGGTTGCTGGGATATCACAGCCCTCATTCTCCGCCTTACTTCCCAAGGTCCTTGATGCCATCATCTCCCTCACACCCCACCACATCAGCTTCTCCAACACACAGCAGAAGCAGCAGGAGGCCAAATGGAGGTTTTACCAAATACATGGCTTCCTGCATGTGCTTGGTGCTATTGACTGCACCCATGTCCGCTTTGTACCACCTGCTGCAACAGAACATCTATACCACAACAGAAAGCACACCCACTCCATAAATGTGCAGGCCATTGTTAATCACCAGGGATTGTTAACCAACATGTTGGCCAAGTATCCTGGGAGTGTACATGATTCCTTCATCTTTCGCCACAGCACCATCAATCGGCACTTCCAGGACGGACGATATGGCAATGGCCTTCTTGTCAGTAAGTCCATAAACCTAGCAATATACACACAGCACAGCAACCCTGTAGGACACACAATACATACACCACTACATTGACACCTGGGCATGAATACAATAAGGTGTGACACAGGTAGTTATGTTGGATACCCTGACACAATGGGATGCACACCTATGGACAAATGGCGGCTGCCAATAACAATAGATGCCACTCTAGAGCTACAAGGGACCAATGTCAAACCACACAGTGACAATGACATGGCCTGCACTGGAAGTACAACTTGGAAGATGAGCCATTTACTATTACATTAGACCACATAGTCAATCCCACACCCTCCCAAGCAATAAGTACTGTGAAAGGGGTGTGCAATGTGTGTTTCTGATGGTCACACACCATGAGACACATAGCATAATGATGCTTACTCACATGTAGGTGACATGGATATACTGAGGCAGTACCAACATCACACATCAGTCCTGGGGTGATGTTGCCAGCTAGCTATAAGGAAGTAGACTGTGCTATGAACACATATTGTAGTGACACTAATGCAAACTGCACACTGCTGCACATACTGAAAGAGCCAATTCTCCATCGAAATAACAGATGTACAGGGAGATGGCCCTTCCTGCACAGATACATCCACCTCCACAAGGCAGTTAGCCATGTTACCTGGAGCAGGTTCGGTAGTGTAGGTGCATGGTTGCACATGAGCCACTGGCAGAGGGAACCACAAATGTCTATATAGAACCAAGTCACACATGGGACAATTGTGCATTGTAAATACTGAACACCTCCTTGCTGCCAACTTAGGGAGATGTGTTGGGCATTGCCACCAAGCCCAAAGGACCTCACTTATGGTTTTCATCTGCAATGACATATGCCCAAGTGGATGGGATGTCCAGGCCATGTAGTGCAACCATGTTACCACCACATTGGAATCTATTGTGTGTGTGGAAGTATCATGGTCCCTCCAGTGAATGCACACTAAAACATGTAGCTCACTACACAACGCTTGGGAGATACACACTGAAATGCATTTTAGAAACTAAACCATAGATATCAGGTCAATGAACCAAACGCAAGTTGTCAAGTCAAACAACCTACTGCTAAAAGAACCTCACAGAAGCCCAGGATCTCACACAATGCAACAAACACATATGAGTCCCAGACAACACAAGATATCAACTGCCATGCTACATGACATGCCTGGTGCAAGCAACAACAAAATACTTACTCCTATTTTCTTTTTCAGCTGATCAGTGTTATGGGATCCAGCCATGGATCATGACCCCATTCCCCAAACACAGCAGAATAGCGTGTCTATAATGAGGCACATCGGAGGACACGCACCATAGTTGAATGGACCTTTGGCATCCTGATAGTCCAGATTCAGGTGCCTGAACATCACCGGAGGCAGCCTCCTATATTTCCCAGGAATGGTCTGCAAGATCATATTGACTTGTGCCATCCTGCACAACATTGTTAGGTGGAACATGCCCCTATATGAACCAGAACAAGAACTGCCTGATGAGCAGGAGGAGGCGGATGGTGCCAGGGAAAATGACAGGGAACATCCAAACACAGCAGCAGGAATGCGTCGCAGACAGCAGATAGTTCAAAACGTTTTTCAACAATAGTCACTACAAACACTTTGTTACGATATGGAATTAAACACCTCACTTTATCACTCAATCCTGCTCTGGGTACTTATTTATGCATCACATGTTCTTTAGGAATGTGAGTATTACCTGAGGGAGCATGTCACAAAGATAAATCTGGCTACTGATGCCACAACACATGTGATGCATACAATTGTAAAGCAAACATCACACAGTTTGTAAAAGAACATCTTTTCTATTTCACATATGAAGGGCAAAATCATAGGACCACAGCATATGACAGACATCCACGTTGCCAACATGGTCTACTGTAGCACATGACACACAAGTATGACATCTTCAATTATAAGGTAAATAAGCGCATCATACATGAGGCAGTGGATGTGAAATATCATTGGTAACAGGAATGTATGAACAGACCCCTGACATTAGTAAGTGTGACATTTGCTATCTCTGCAAGGAGCTTGTGTGACAAGAGGTGCATCAGTCCTGAAAATGGATAGCATGAGAGTCCCAGGTATGACAAGCAATGGTCACAACAAATGCCCTGTGCAGTCCATCCCTGGTAATAAGTCCTGCCACTGCCATGTGTTAAGTTGCTGCCCTCCCTTCTCTAGGGGGAGTTATAAATGGACTATCTGTACCCTGGGAATCATCATTAACACTCACCAAGACTCCCATTCTGACTCCTGTTTGCTTTCCTTTTCTATATGGCATGCTATAGAACAACTACATTAGCCTGCATGGACTTCAGGTCCCATAATGCACTGCCTGGTAGTCGGTAAGACCTGTAATCTTCTGTCCATAGCTTCCCATGGGAAAAGTCCGGTTGTCCCCTTATACTGGATTCTCTCCTCCAGGACTTGAGAGAATGAAGCTGCACACACCTGTGAGCTCTCTCGTGCAGCCCAGCTATCTGACTCTGCCCTGGCCTTCTTGCTGCCTGGAACTGCTGAGATGCTGCCATTCCGTGAAGCTCCTCATCGTGTATTGGAGTACAATTCACTTGTGTACCAGAGCCCTTGTTGGATTGTGTTACAGTCCTGATTGCACCTGAAACAGTTTTCTGTTTCCACAGTGCTGTTCCTGCTTGTTCCAGTCAGACTCTGCTCCATGTTTTTCAACCTTGTTCATGTTGGTTCCTGACAGAGCCTGCTTACAATAACCGGACCTGTTCCAGTCTTTGTGTCAACCAGAGCATGTTCCCTGTGCCTGCATTTGCCAACTACTTGGTTCCCTTGCCCTCTGTTTCCTCTTGGGGTATTGTATCTGGTAAGTGTACTATCAGTCCTCAACTGAATAGAATTGTTTAATTTTGTATTTGTACTGGCATATGGTTTCCAGGAGGCTAATGATATTTTTTAAGTTTGTGCTGCTTTTGCTTCAGAAATGAGCCACAGACAGCACAGATGATTTACAAATCCAGCCCATTGTGCATAAATATCTGCCCACATTATTTCTGCTCTCTTGTATTGACACTCTGTGACTATTGACATGTTACATGCATCACAAATCTCCAGCAAAGTAGATGTGTCACTTTACACAGAAACAAAGTGGGCGTGTAGGTTTGTGAGTACATTAGCGTGAAGCATTGTGATGCAATACAAGTGCTAGGTTGAGGGACATGTCATTGGACATGCTGAGATGGAATGCCATTCAATGCAGAGGAAAATTAATTGCCAATTGGGTAGTGAGAGACAATTGCAGTACATAGTGGTAAGGTTAGCAGTGTGTTGAAGAAGAGTGTGTGTCACCAACTGTAGCAAGACTGGCATGTTGTCTGTTTGACTTTTTGCCTTACGCAGGGTCATCCCCAGTCTTTTTGCTTCCTTCCTCCTGGTTTTTCTGACCTCTCACTGTTGTCTCTAGGACTCTGAGCACGTCATCACTGCTGACCACTGCTAAAGGACCTTGTCTTAAGATTCTGCTCCCCAGGGGCAGGGTGCTGTGGCCCCTGACCCCTGCATCCATTTCTTCATGAGGGGTGCTTCTCCGAGGTTTGCAGCGTGCTTATGGAACCTTGGGAGCTTGTATGCTCCTGGCTGCATTGTACCCCTTTAAATAAGATCACTGCAGCGGCCCCGGAAGCTGAAAGAACACCGCATTGGGTGCAGGCGAGTGTCTGTCCGGGCCCCAGGAGGGGTCCGATCTTCTTGTGGCTTCACAGCAGGACCAGGGGAAGGCGCGGGGAGTGCCTCCTTCCCCCTGGCCTCTGCGTTAGGAGCAGGACGCTCCTTCTCTGCTGTTAGGTAAAACGGGCATTATTGTAGGCCCCCCCCTTGGTGGAAGGGCCAGTGGAGGCCTGGGGGGGCACCCAGAGATCACGGGTCCCGGGAGGGGCCTGTCATTAAACCGGAGGGGGTGCGTGGTGCCCCCCTCCTGCCCTAAGTTGTTTTTGTTGGCTTTGGCCCCCCTCGTGAGGGCCGGTTGAGGCCCTGGGGGGCCCCCAGTAATCACAGTCCCCAGAGGGGCCTGTCTATAAAAGAGAGGAGGTGCATGTCGCCCTCCTCTGACCCCAGAGTATAAGGGAGGCCCCCGTTTTGCGCATAGGAGTGCCGGGGGCCCCATTGTTCGCCTTCTAGGCACTGGAGGTGCCTTCATCCAACCAGGTACTGTTTAAAGGACCAATATAGTTGCAATCCAAGGTTCTTTCTACAGACTTTTGATTGATTCATATATTACCTACCTGCGTTTGATGTTTTTACATATGTGTATGCAAATGTTCCTTTTATGGACATGCTTGCTAATATGTTTTTTTAACTTGCCACTTGTTTTCTAATTTTCCTACTATGGGCATTTTATGATATTCTTATGACAAGTGCTGTGATGTAATAACGTGTTTTCCTGACTACTGCTTATGTTGCAGAATACTGAGTAACCTGTGTGTTATGCGTTACTACTGCTAGGTTGCAGAGTAACTAATGTGTAACGTTCTGACAACTGTTAAGGTAGCAGGATAGTACTGATATGTGATGTTTGGTCTGATAATTGCCTTGTGTACAATACAGTATATTTTCATATAATCTTATGTTCTGTTTCCTTTGTGGTGGGGATATTGCGTCAAGTGTGTTGTGTGTGTTGTGCAAACGCTTTACACGTTGCCTCTGGGTTAAGCCTGACTGCTTGTGCCAAGCTACCAAGGGGGTGAGCAGGGGTTATCTTGGACGTGTAACTCCCTTGCCCTGACTAGAGTGGGTAAGTTCTGCCTGGCTGAGGTGCATACCCTAGCCAACCAGAAACCCCATTTCTAACATTGGTCGTCAGCGGTGAAGATAGGACTTGCGCTTGCACAATACCATAGTGACTCATTATTTCACTACAAGGATTGCGTTTAGACCATCACATGTTTGGATTCTCTTACCTTTCTCTCTTTGCTAATTTTTCCTGTTTTCAGTTCTCACACTTGGGTATTGTGGTTGTCACATTTGAGTTATTTGTACCTTTTCAAGATGGGGCTTACCTTTGATTTAGAGGACCTGACGTTTTACACGCAGGAGGAATTAGAGGGGTTCTGTAGAGAGAGAGGGCTGCCTGTAGAAGGGGACCTCAGGAGATCTCTGAATTTCTTTAAAAGGTTTGTGACATATACCCAGGGAGGGAGTGTGCTTAGGGGGTACCCAGAGGATCCTGAGTGTAGCGAGGGTTCCCAATGGGAGGGCTCCCAGACCTCATCCCTAGAGAGTGGTAGAGAGACTGATCAGGAGGGTGAGAATGACCGGGTGGGGACGCCAGTTGACAGGGAAGGCCCCAGTGATAGGGAGTCCCTTGCTGGGTCCAGTGTAAGAAGCAGGGCTACCTCTCATTCCTTGACGCCTTGTGAGCTAAGAAATAGGTGGGAAGAGAGGGACCTGAAGTTGCAGTTAGCGCGCCTAGCTGTTGAGGAGAGAAGGGCTGAGGTAGAGAAGGCCTTAGTACAGGAGAGGATGGCAGAGGCAGAGAGGGCTTTTGCCAGAGAAAGACTCGCTCTAGAGCGCAGTCTGAAGGTTCTGGACTCACCAGCGCTGCAGGTGGAGTCTAGTGATGGCAGCAATGTAGAGTGCTGTAGCAAAGATGTTCCTCGCATACCCATAGATCTGGTACCTAGGTTCCAAGAGGGGGGTGACATATGTCAGTGGTTAAAGGAATATGAGAGGGCTCTGGTAGAGCGCAGGATCCCTGAGATGGATTGGGGAACTGGCATAGGGAGCTTTATTCCTGAGGAGGGGAGGGATGCCCTACTGACTCTAGAAGAGAGTGACAGGGAGGGGTACTCCACTATGAATAATGCACTGATTGAGAAGTATGGTTTTTCCCCTGAGGAATACAGAAAGAGGTTTAGGGGCGGTAAGAAACTGTCCCACCAGTCTTGGAAGGAGTTTGTGGAGGATTTCTGCATTGCACTAGATGGATGGGTGAAGGGTAGCACAGTAAACAATTTTGAAGGGCTGTTTATTCTGATTGTCAGAGAGCACCTTCTTTGTTGTTTTTCAGAGTTACGCCAACACTTGTCAGTGTGTGAGCTCTCTGGCCCCTGGGAGCTTGCAAAGGAGGTAGACTTCTGGTTGCGTACCAGAGGGTCTGGTGTGGCATTAGGGGGTGTTCCTAATGAGAGTGGTCTAGGTGTTTCCCAACCAGGTGTGGTGGGAAAGGCTTGTGTCCCAGGTAGGTCCCAGTGTATTGGGGCGGGTAAGGTACCCCATGTCCAGTCTCAGAGGAGAGGGAATGGGGTTGGACTGAGGCCCAGGGTACACGAGCTCCAGTCCCAGGTCCTGGAGGGTTCCATGAGTGAACGCCAGGAGGTGAGCCTAGCCTTTGCCGTAGGGCCAGCGGTTCAGAAGGATCCTATTTTGTCATTAGGCCTTGGGCGGGTGGCTGGTGATAGCGTTCCGCCGGTCCTGGTGTCTGGTAGTCCCGCTCTACAGCAGAGGAGGCGGAAATCCAGGCATAGGGTTGAGAGGGGGCTGCGGGCCCCAGTGGAGAACCTGGAGGGTCAGGGGTCAGCTCTGAGAGCAGAGGCCCCCAGGAATGACCTTGGTGAGACCATTTCTGGGCTGGGGGGAATCCAGACTCTGTCAGATGGGCAGAGGTCAGGAGACCTGCGCCAGTCAGACTCTTGTGTGGCCCTTGGGGAAGGTGTTTCCCTGGTGGGGGGTAGGTGTGCCCCCCAGGAAGTCCTGGTGCGCCAGGCAATGATTCAACCGCAGTGTGGTGACTCTGGGTTGGATGATCAGGTTCAGGAGGTAAACTCTGACCTGATGGGGAGTAATTGTGCTCCCAAGGAAGTCCTGGTGCGCCAGGCAGTGGTTCAACCGCAGGGTAGTGACTCTGGGTTGGATTGGCAGATTCAGGGAGTAAGCTCTGATCTGGTAGGGGGTAGGTGTGCTCCCAAGGAAGTCCTGATTCACTGGGCAATGGTCCAGTCTAAGGGTGTCGTCCCTGGACTAGATAGACAGGTTCAGGGGTAAACTCTGACCAGGTTGGGGGGGCGGTTAGTGTGCTCAACCCCATGTGAAACTTCTGGTGGCTTCTCCTGAGGTGGGGAGACGCAGGACTCTGGAAATGCGGTTCAGGGAGGGTGAAGCCCGTTCCGGACCCCGGTGCAACCCAAGGGTGTCGTCCCTAGGTTGGGTGGTCAGTCGCCAGGTAGTGATCCTGGGCTGGCGAGAGAGTTGTGCAGGGCTGCTGTACCCAGCACCCTGGCAAGTGTGGATTCTGGTGATACCCCTCCTAGGAGAGGAGGGCGGGATCCTAGACGGAGGGGTAGAGGGAGGAGAGCCTCACCTCTAGCCCCTGTAGAACCTATGGGTGCTGGCCCTAGGTTGGTGGATCAGTGGCAGGGTAGAGCCCCTGAACTGATTGGAAATGGAGTTGAGACAGGTTGCTTTGCACCTGGGGCTACCGCCCCACACTCGTTATGGTTTTAGAGACCAGAGGCTCCTAGAAGGCTTGGGGCCTGGTTCTGGCCATTGGTAGCTAGAGAATCCCCGTGGGTTGGTCTAGGCTGCCTGGGAAGCATTGACAGAGAGATCCAAGTGCAGTCAGGAAGGCGTAGAACTGGAACATGCCCCTGCTGTTGTGGGCCTGGGTCCCTGTTCTATCGCCCCAATCAGGGAAGTACATCAAGGTATTGATTGTTCTCCCCTATCTTTTGGCTGGTAGGGGGTTGTGTTGGACTTTTTGCCTTACACAGGGTCATCCCCAGTCTTTTTGCCTCCTTCCTCCTGGTTTTTCTGACCTCTCGCTGTTGGCTCTAGGACTCTGAGCACTTCATCACTGCTGACCAGTGCTAAAGTACAGGTGCTCTCCCATCTAAAGTTGGTATGATTGGCTTATACCTAATTGGCATATTTAATTTACCTATAAGTCCCTTGTACAGTGGTATCTCTATACCCAGGGCCTGTAACTTAAATACTACTAGTGGGCCTGCAGCGCTGCTTGCACCACCCACTGAAGTAGACTTTCAAACCTGTCTCAGGCCTGCTAGCGCAGGGCCTCTGTGCGCAGTTTTCTGCCATAGGGACCTGGCATTTAAACTTACTTGCCAGGCCCAGAACTCCCCTTTTACTACATGTAAATTGCCTCTGTCCTTCCAATTGGAAATTTAGAGGTGATAAATAATTGATGCTGGTGCTCCGTCACCTCTCTGACCAGTATATCATGCTCCTCTGCACTGAAGCAAGACTTCTGCTTCTTCTTGTCTCTCCCCTGGGTCTTGTCTGTGTCCTCCTGGCTGGTTCCAGGTAGATTGAGGCCTACCTGGGGTCTCTCCTGGCTTCTGGGACCCATTTTGGGGCTCCTTAGCACTGTTTTCTGCATTTGCATCGCCTTTTGACGCTATGGTGATGAAAAATGACACATATCCATTTTGCGACGTTTTCCATGTCGCAAACTGGATTAGAGTCATTTTTCCTGCGTTAACATCATTTTGCCTTACGACAAGGCGCAATGGTTAACGTAAAAAGAAAATTACTCTAACCTCTTCTTAGTGCCACTGTGCTTCAAAGTATAAATTTGACTCACAGCTTGTGCTGAGAAATGGCATTAGCCCGCGTATAAAATTTGTGATGCAAAACTGCGTTAGCGGGCTCAACACAGTCACCAAGACTGATGCTCACCCTATTCCTAGGGTAGATGAGCTAATAGATATACTGGCATCTGCCAAGTATCTGAGCACCTTTGATTTAAATGCAGGATATTGGTAGATCAAATTGTCATAGGATGCAAAATCAAAAACTGCACTCTCAACAATTGGAGGGCATTATCAATTTAATGTTATGCCGTTTGATTTGAAAAATGCACCACGGGCTGGTGAATTCAGTCCTCCAAGATTTGGAAGCCTCTAATGCAGCTTATCTCGAAGACATAGCTGTCTTTAGCTCCACCTGGGATGACCACCTGGTCCACCTCTGGAATGTTGTGGAGGCTCTGCAAAAAGCAGGCCTCACTATCAAGGCCTCTAAGTGCCATATAGAGCAGGGGAAGGTTGAATATCTGGGCCACCTAGTAGGTGGAGGCCAGATTCAACCATTGCAGGGGTAGAACCAGACTGTTTTAGAATGGACTCCCCCTACAACGCTGACCGAGGTGAAAGCCTTCCTAGGCCTCACTGGGTACTGCAGGAGGTCCATCAAGAATTATGGCTCCATTGTATCCCCTCTTAATGAACTAACATCTAAAAAGATGCCAAAAAATGTTTTATGGACAGCTAGCTGTCAAAAGACTTTTGAGGACCTTAAACAGGCCATGTGCTCAGCACCAGTGTTAAAAAGCCCTGCCTACTCTAAAACATTTGTCAATGAGATGCAAGGTAGGTGTTCCCATCTAAAAGCTGGTGCTAACCCCATAGCACTATATTTATCCCCCCATGCTAAAATGACGCACGAGTGGGAGAAGGGGGTAAATAATGGTGCAAAGACTGCTTTGCACCATTATTTAACGCCTGGGTCAGACCAGGCGTTAGGGGACCTGTGGACCCATGGAAAACACCATGGAATGGGTCCACAGGTGCCCTCCTCAAGCCCCAGGAACACCCCCACCTACACCAGAGGGACACCAGAGGATGGGGGACCTCATCCCAGGTGAGTAGGGTAAGTATAGGTACGTATTTTTTACTGGTCCCCCTCGCTTGCCATTGGGGTGGTGGGAATGACTCCTGTCCTTTCTAAGACAGGAGTCTTGTGGTATGGATGGTTTTGCGTCAGAAAACGACGCCAGGCTGGATAGAGGCATTTTTTTGCCTCTAACCAGCCTAATGCAATTTTTTGTTGCAAAACCCCCTTCTCCCATACTGCCATCCCCACCCGGCTAATGTCATTTTTATTTTACGCTAGCCCACCCTTTGCGCTGGCTTCCGCCATTCGATATATATGGCGCCCGGCTGGCGCTCAGGAATGGCGCAAGCCAGTGCTAAACTTTTTGATGCAAAACTACATTAGTGCAGTTTTGCATCAAAAAGTATAAACATGTCCCTCAGCTGTATAAAAATAAAGGTATTTTATTTGTGGAACACAATACCACAAAATACTAGAAGGGCAACCCTCCAATAAGAGGTAAATAATTCAATAAATATATACAGTAGTAACCAGAAATAGGCATAGAAAAGGTTAGAAAACAGTGCAAATAGCAATGACCAATAATGACCCTATACTAAAACATTTAATGCGAACACAGGACCCCCACCTAGGTAACTGGAATGTGAAGAGGGGAGCTTGGAGTACTAGAAAACCACAGAGGTAAGTAACACAGTCCCCCCAGCGACCAGGAAAGCAGGAGTAACTCACTGGAAGTTCCCCAAACCATCCAAAAGGAGGAAAGAAGAAAAAGAAGACACCCAGACAAGACTGCAAGAAAACTAGCAGTGGATTCCTGAAGAAAGAAGACCCGTGGAGAGAGGGGACCAAGTCCAAGAGTCACAATGGAGTCCAGGAGGAGTAGGAGTTACTACCCACCAAGCTGTACTTGCAGGAGTTGGTTGACAGTGATGAAGAACAGGTCAGCACTGAAGCCCTGGAGCCGGAAAAGAGATCCTGATGGATGCAGATGATGTCCCAGGCTGAAGTGAAGACTGCAGATGGGTGTTGGTGCAGGAATTTCACCAACAAGCCTTGGCAAAGGCAAACTTGGGGCTAGTGGAAAAGCGGTGCTGCTGGGAACCAGTAAGGCACAGGAGGACTCAATCCAGGAGTTTCAGTCACAGGGGACCCTCAGCGTTACAGAGAGTCCTCAGGAGCAGAGGCAGCACCTGCAGAAGTCCCACAGGACAGGGGACACAAGAGTCGCAGAAGGAGCCCACACAACACCACAAAAGAAGATCCCACACCACCAGAGAACCATGCAGGAAGCTGTGCTGTGCAGGAAGGAATGCAGGGGGCTGGAGCTACACTTAGTCTTAAGATCCCTTGGTGGAGATACAAACAAGCCTTGACAGCTGCAAGAGTTGAGGTGCACGGGTACTGTCCTTTGTGGGAAGGCAAAGGCTTACCTTCTCCAAAGTTGGACAGCTAGCAGAGAGTGCCAAGAGGACTATTCCCGACCACCACCCATGATGCAAGATCCATGGAGTTCAAGATGAGGGGAGCTCCACGCAGCCTGTCGTCGCTTGCTGTAGGTGCCTGCAGTTGCAGGGGAGTGACTCCTTCACCTCCAAGGGAGATTCCTTCTTCTTCTTGTGCAGACTGAAGAGTGTCTGTCTTCTGAGGATGCACAGCCAGTGAAATGTTGCAAAGCTGGGAGGAGTCATGGAAACAAAGTTGCAGAAGAATCTTATTCATTGATTGCAGCGTTGTCGGTTCCTGGAGGGTCCAGTCACAGTTCCAATGGCCAGAGGTCAACGTTGAAGTTGCAGAGGAATCCTGCTGGAGTCTTTCAAGCTGAATCTGAGGACCCACCCACGAGAGAGACCCTAAATAGCTCTGAAAGGGGGATTGGTCACCTAACCAGAACCAGTTAAGCACCTATCAGGAGGGGGCTCTGATGTCACCTACATGGCCTGGCTATTTAGATGCTCCCAGAGTTCCTGCCAACCTTGGAAACAAGATGGCAGAACCCAGGGACTCTCTGTAGGAGCTCTGGGCACCATCCCTGGGGTGGGGATGGACAGGGGAGTGGTCACTCCCCTTTCCATTGTCCAGTTTCGCACCAGAGCAGGAACTGGGGATCCCCGAACCGGTGTGGACTGGTTTATGCACAGAGGGTACCAAATGTGTCCTTCAAAGCATACCAGTGGCTTGAGGAGGCTACCACTCCCAAGCCAGTCACACCTATTTCCAAAGGGAGAGGGTGTAACCTCCCTCTCCCAAAGGAAATCCTTTGTTCTTCCTTCCTGGGCTTTATCAGATCAAGCAGCAGGAGGAAAGAAACCTCTCTGAGGGGTGGCAGCAGCTGGGGTGCCAGGAAAACCATGTAAGACTGGTGGTAGCAATGCTGGGGGGTCCCGTAAGGAGCCCCCAGGGTGCATTGAATCATACTTCCAATACTTGCAATAGTACTGGGGTATGATTCCGACATGTTTGATACCAAACATGCCCAGATTCAGAGTTACCATAATGTAGATCGACATAGGTGTCCAGTCCAGGTGTAAAATGGCGTCCCCAAACTCACAAGGTCCAGGAAAGTGGATCTGGAATTAGTGGGGGCACCTCTGCTAGTGCAGGGGTGCCCTCACACAAAGGTGCCTGCACCCTGCCCTCTGGGTTGAGAGGGCCTACCGTAGGGGTCATTTATAGTGACCTGATGCAGTGACCTGTAGTGAAAACAGGTGCATGGACCTGTTTCACAGAGATTGCAATGGCAGAGCTCCAGAACCCTTTGCATGGGCCCCGAATGGGTGGCAGAATAACTGCTGCAGCCCATAGGGATTCCATGGTACCCCAATGCCCTGGGTACATATGTACCATAAACTAGAGACTTACATCGCTGTACCAGTATGGCAATTGTGGAAAGAAAAACGCACACTTACCAAGTTAGGAAGGAGGGAGCATAGTCACTGGGGTCCTGGTTAGCAGGATCCCAGTGAACACAGTCAAACACACTGACAAACAAGCCAAAATGTGAGGGTAACCATGCTAGAATGAGGCTAATTTCCTAAAAATGGGTAGTGATTGATTTGGAAATTTCTTGATATTTGGGCATACTCGTTATTTCTATCATATCTCACAATGGTGCAGGGCTACTGCTCGCGGATTACTTTGGTCCCCGGATAAATAGGAGGGGTGTCAGGAGATTACCCATTAAATCAAACTTCCACAGGAGCAGACGCCTTTTACCCAACTTCCCCCAATAGATGCGTGCTCAGACTTTAACTGATTATCTGAACCCTGCATCCGGTAGGGGAAAAGAGGAATGGGAATAGAAAAAGAGAGACCGCCTCCAGATCCAGTTCCAGACAGTCTTTTACAGGAAACGAAAACTCCTTCTCAAAGTTCAGTTTTCTCAATCACAGTCTCTAGGAATTAGTCTGAGCACTGAGGTTTGTCTCTAAGACTGACCAGTCTGCATAGCAAAGAGTTCTTTACTATATATGTACATATATATTTTGGCAAGTCTGAAAATCATACAAAAGGATTCCTTACTGCTGTTGCTTGAAGTTTTGTTAAGCCAAAACGAATTCTCCTCAGAAAGCCAATAGCCAGTTGTTGAAAGTATCAAGAAATTCTGCTTCTTCAAAAGGGAAAAAATTAGCTGGTGTGCACACCGTAACAAGAAAAATAAGTCATTACTCAAAACTGGAAGAACTCTCTATGAAACAAAGCGCCTCAGGAACACTGCTCATTCTCCTCAGGATGACAGTTGAAGTGCAGGGCTCCCAGAGAGAAACAGTTTGGGGGAAGCTTCAACACAAGACTAGGGTAGAAACACTAGAGCGCTGGCCTCACAAGGATTTGCGGCCACGATCTTTAGTGGCAGTTAAACCTGAAGAAGCTAGTTCGAAGAACAGCCTCCGTAAGAGCCACCAGGAGTGAGGATGCCGCTGCAACCAACCTTGGTACAAGGAAAAGGGGAATAGTTTTTGCTGCGCGGAAGAACTTAACAGCGCTGGCAATCGTTTTCCTGAAAGGCGACCCTCGTAACACCACTGTGGGAATATCAGCAGTTTCATATCAATTTGGATGGTCAGGATGGACTTTTTCCATGACCTGGTATGAGATCTCCTATAGATCTTATATAGATCTTGTTGGTGTAAATACCAACATCAGGGCCTTTGCTAATTAGTGTGCTTAGTATGGCATGTCTTCCTGGATTGATTGTTGATGTCTGTTGGGGGAGATGTAGGTCTTACCTATGTGTGTGTGGGATATTTGGTATTGTATTGAATGTGGTTTGAATTGATGTATGTATTTGGTGGGATCTCCTCTTTTTCATATAGAATTAGTGGTATATATTATTTATTTTCAGGTGTCAGTCCTAATGGCGCGGTAACCTTGATTAACTGTGGATAGGTGGCTCAGCCAAAATCATGTGGACCAAGCACATGTATGCAACTGGAATTGAATTGATGACCTATGATAACAACCAATAACTCATCTCCAATATCTGATATGGAATTTTGAGTGGTATGTTGCACATAGTTGTTGGTTTTGAAGTGTAATATGGTACATGTGGAGTTGTTGATAAAATCAAGAAATTAACAAGATGAGGGGATTAATATCAGCCTCAATATGCTCCAGCCCCTAATCCACTTTTCCTAGTAAGGGATGTATTGCACTGAAGGGTTTTGAAGCTGATAAAATCTTGGGTGACATTGGTGACATGTTCTACCCTTGTCAGCCTCACCAAATGGGATACTTCCAATATTGAGAACACTACATTAAAACCACACTATTGTTATATGAGTTGGCACACGAGTTGCTACAGTTTTAGTGGGGGTTGTAATAAATGAAATATTATAAAATAAAATAAACAGATGTAAACCCTTCCTAATATCTAGAGAAGATATGAATCCAATTATAATTTGTCCATGGAACTGTGGTTATCATTTTTTCCTACGTCTTAGTTGGGCATTGGGTTTGTAAAGTTTTTAATGGATATATAATGGACTATGTTGTTTGTCCCCCTCTGTCTTTATTAGATTTTAAATGGTAATGTTTGTGCTTTTATTATACATGTTACATGTTGTTTAGGTGTTTGTATGTTTTTTATACGGTATATTCTATATGTTTTTGTTACAGCTCTGATGAAGTTCACAGTTGCTGAATGAAACGTGTTGGCTATCTCTTTTTGTGTCGTCAAAGGAAATAAAGATTGATTTGGGATACATATCATCCGGATTGGAACTTTGTTCTAATGGATTATAATTTCTCAATGCACTGCCCCTTCTAAAGTCTGGATTGGACCTGACCTAGGGGGCGCACCTTGGGAGCAGCAGGTGCTGTGACTGTATGCAAGTAGTTGGATTCTGGTGGTGCTATACATACGGGACAAGGGAGAGGTTCTGTTGACTCATAGACTCGCTGCTCTGAATTTTTGGTGTGTGAAACCAAGGTGTCTAGAGCACCTCCCTTTAGTGAGGATGGCTCAGGTCCCTCAAGGTCCTGTGGTGATCTCTCAGATGAAGAACATCTTTTGTAAAGATTGTCTTGTAAAATTGGAGGACAGGACACTGGCCATAGAAAGAAAAAGATCAGAAATGGGTTTAGCACCAGTGAATGGTGGCAATAACTTAATTCCAAGGGACAGATCAGGGAACTCTGACTTTAAAATCCCAAAGGGATTGTCCCCAAATATGAAAATGGTGATGATATCACCAAGTGCTTCACAGTCTTTGAGAGGGCCTGTGTTTCCAGAAAGGTTAACAAAGAGAACTGGGGCTCTCACCATTGGGGTATGTTCTCAGGAAGGCACAGGAATGACACTGAATTAGGCCGATGCAAGGTCCTATGATCTAATGAAGGATACATGATCAAATTCAGGGAGACTAAAAAATAAACAAAGTCCTGGGTGGATTTTGTGGACTTCTCAGTGAAGACACCAGGTGGCTGGTTAAAAGGAAACAATCTGCATGATTTTGAAGGGCTTTATAATTTAATAATGAAAGAGCATCTTTTAAGTATTTGTGTGCAAGGGAAGTTACATCAGTAACTGGTGGACCTATGTCAACTTTCTCCTCTAGAGTTGGGGAAGAAAGCAGACCATTGGTCAAAACAGGGGTGACCAAGACTTTCCCTGATGGGGGAAACCACAAAAAGGAGGCCAAAAAGCCCCCCTCCCCCAAGAGAAAGAGAGTAACCAGAACAAGGATAAAAGTCAAGAGTTTTATAAAGGAAACCCCACCACGGGGGAAAGGAGGGAGACCTGGCAGTGCAGAGGCCTCCGGTTAAGCTTCCTCCCCGCTAGAGTACAGCCGCACCCGATGCAGTGCGCATGCCCTTCTATAGCCCTTTCTTGGGCCGCAGCGGTGAGTATCACGTTAGTAGGGGCCGGCTAGGGCCCCAGGGGCACCTCCCAGGACTCCGTATCCCCAGGGGCACGAGCAGGGGCATGATGGCTCCAACGTTTGTCGTCCTTGTGCCCCGGGGGCACAGAGAGGCGCACAGGTCAGATGCCCTCCCGGCGTTGATCCGGATAAGCCCCCCAGGCCACGGCTGTGATTCTGCTACAACAACGCACATGCTAAAGTGCTAAGGTCACTTAAGGGCCCGGGTCACAGTGGTGATCGTTGAAAGCGGCAAGGCGCGTACACCGTGCACGGGGGCAATTATCCACATGGCAATGCGCCCAGAATGTAATGAAGCACCCCTCGTGCTGGAAGCAAAACCAAGCACCCTCCAGGTGCTAAATGACACCAGGAAGCACTCCTCATGCTTGCAACAGTTTCAGGGATCAGGGACCACAGCATCCTGCCGCTGGAGACAGAAAAGGGGGAAGCACAGTGCCAGCTGGGCCAAACAACAGGCCAGCACCAGGGATGCAGATGGTGGCAGATCCTCCAATGACCTAGCAGGTCACAGGTCAGCACAGCAGCAGCAGTCCAAGGTGGGTCTTGGTGAGTCCATTCGGCAGCATTCTATGTCCAGTTCCAAGAACAGTTTCTTGTCCCAAAGATGTCTAAATTGTGGGGAAAAATCCCCTGTACTTATACTCAGTTCACAGTGTGGTGACAAAGAAGGGGAGAGGAGGTTATAACCAGTTACAACTGGTTCTAGGAGTGCCCCCTCTCTCCTCCAGCACAGGCTCCAAACATCAGTTGGGGGTAAACGACCCTTTTGTGTGAGGCCATGGCTCAGCTTTTACAAATGTGGGTGTTTCCCACCTCCCCATTCTCTCAACCCAGGAAGACTATTCAGTATTCAGATGCACCTCAGTGACACCTCCACCCTCCCTGTGTACAGGCTGTCTGAAAAGTATGTACAAAGCCCACCTGTCACTCTGCCAGAAGTGGATTGGAGTCAAGCTGCAAAACACCAGAGTCATAAGCACAGAGAAACGCTCACTTTTTAGAAGTGGAATTTCTGTATTAGTAATAAAAAATCCTAATCCACATATCAATGGGATTAGGGTTGAAGCACTGAGAGACACTGGTGCCAGTGTCACCATGATGACTGAGCAACTGGATCAATATTTGACTGGTGAGACATATACAGTCCTTAATGCTAATAATCAGGCTAAGGCTAATGGCGATTGTAACCTTAGAATGGGAAGGGGTTACTGGTCAGAAGAAGGTGGTGGTATATCCTGCAGTCCCTGTACAATGTTTGCTAGGCAATGATCTGGAGTCCTTTTCATAGGCTGAGGTCAAAGGGACAACCCATGCAACCATGCTGGGTATACCTGATTGGGTGTGCATCAAAACCAGAGCACAAAGCGAAGCCCAGGCTGAAAAAGTAGAGTTGGAGTCTAGAATGATGGCCCAACCTACCAAGAGGAAAGACAATAAAATCTGGGAAGCCAGCTTCATGTTTCCTTAGTTTTAGGTGTTATTTCATGTTTCAAGTATCACTGAACTCTAGACTCAAGAGAGTGTTATTTCATGTTCCGAGTATCACTGAACTCTAGGCTCAACAGTGTGTTTATTTCATGTTTCAAGTATCACTGAACTTTAGGTTCAACAGAGTGTTATTTCATGTTCCGAGTGTCATAGAATTCTGGACTCAATAGAGTATTATTTCATGTTCCAAGTATCATTGAACCATAGATCCAACAGAGACTTTTTATGAATCTAAATGTGGTTTTGTTGTGTTGTGTTGTTTAATCTTTTACTTCCCACAGGTCTCCTTCCCAGCTGTCCCCTTCCTAATCCCCTCTTCCCCTCTTGAACTCTCTAAGCCTCTGTGATTTATCTATCAGAGTCTTGGAGCTGGTCAGTGGTGGACGTGTTGGGAATGTGCGCAGACCCTGAGGATCTGGTGACTCTGACAGAATAGTGAACCCATGAATTATTATCCACCTGGTTTGCGTGTGTCCTCAACATGGCTACACTGGACAAGCTAGTCAAGGTTATTACACAGCTCCAAGCAGAGGTAGTGTCACCAAGGGACATAAAAGCCAACTTAGCTGAGTAAGTTGCAGGAAAGAGTGGGAAAGATTGAGCAGGGTCCATTGGGTGCGGGTTGGCCCGGTCCTCCTCCTCAAGGTACAAGAGGTCACCCTCCCACTAACATTTCTCTCATAGTTCCCTCAGCCATTCCTCTGGCTCCTCCAGAACAACTCTAAGGTGATCCTTTGAAAGTGCAATCCTTTGTGATGCAAGTAGAATTGCACTTTACCTGTCGACCAAGGGTTTTCCCTGATGCCTAATCCAGGGTGGCTTTCTTGTTATCATACCTGACTGGGGACGCAGCCACCTGGGCAATTCCTCTTGTGCGTAAAGACAGTTCCCTGTTTTACAACTGGAAAATTTTTGTTCGGGAATTTGAACGAGCATTTGATCGCAGAACTGTAACATTGTCGGCAGATCGAGAATTACTAGACTTACGACAAGGTAACTAGGATTTAGTGACATACTTAGCCAACTTTAATCGGCTAGTAGAGACATCCTGGCCGGAAGAAAAGCAAGCGGCCTTGTTCTACAAGGGACTCAAAGAGGAGTTAAAAGATAACCTAGCTCAAATGGACCCGCAGCCTACAGACTGTCAAGACTTAATAAACCTCGTTTTGAGACTGGATCATCGTTTGGCAGAACGAAAGGGGACACGCAAAAAAACTGAGAAATATTCCTGGTGTGTTCATGATAACAGAGAATCACAAGTTCAAGAAGAGAACCATGAGGAACCAATGGAAATTGGAACTATCAGACGGTCCTTAACAACTGCAGAGAAAGACCTACGTCGGAAAAGGAGACAGTGTTTGCATTGTGGTCAGGAAGGTCATTTTGTTAAAGAGTGTCCAGTAAACCACAGAGCAGATTGGCTGCTGCCAAAAAAGGTTGAGACAAAACTAAAAACCCCAGAGTGCAAGGAAGGTCTAGTCTTGGGAGTCACCTCAGACCTTTCTCAGAAAGAGACACCACTTTTAAAAAAATCACGGTATTTGAAATTGGATCTAGAAATTCAAGTAAAAGGACACACCTACCTAAGAGAAGCTTTAGTGGACTCGGGTGCTACTGAGAGTTTCATAGACACACAATTGGTGAAAGCATGGGGGATCCCGTGTGAGAAAAAGGAAACACCAGGGTTAATGGAAACCACAGATGGCAAACTCTTGACTGGAAGTCCAGTGACTCTACAAACCCTGCCCTTGTCAATAACTTGTGATGGACAAACTTATGACACTAAACATGTCAAGTTAGCAACCTTTGATGTTATTCATGCTTCTCAGTATGGAATCATCCTAGGAATGCCCTGGTTGAGTCATCATAATCCTCAGATCGACTGGGAGGAGAAAAAGATAATATTCCAGTCATCCCTTTGTAAAACAAGATGTATTAGAACTTTGAATGTTCTCAGTCTGAGGGAATCTCCGTTAGCCATAGTCGCTACCAAGGAAATGACATTGCCTTCACAAAGCGTATCATGTACTAGTGTGGAGGGGGCAAGGAAAAATGAAGAGCCCTTCTTGCGGCCCCCAGAAGCCGAGAAAGCCTTTTTGATTTCAAAAGAAGTATTTTCCAGTACGTCTATCCTGACTCATTCAGGGGCTGAAAGTATCATTGTCACAGAAAACTGTCTCAAGACATCCAGTGGTACAGATCCTCAACAAGCCCACACAACCAAGGATGCTGAAAAATAAGACTTCACCACCGTCCCAGTCTTGATTCATCCTGATCTTGACCATTCAGTTACAGGAGAAACAGGTGCTCCTTATGGAACAAGTGGTGTCGTGTTATCGCACCACAATAAGGACAGACAAAAGCATGTAGAACATCACAGCAAGAAACATTGTGAAGGACCTCAATATAAAACTGATGATAGAATGAGGTTTTCTACACGAGATATTGATTTCAAGAAAAGACACATGTTTAGTCCCAAGTTCACCGGTCCTTACACCGTCTTTCAACAAGACAATCCAATAACCTATAAAATGCAGCTCTCTCGGAAAAATCATGGCCCTAAGAGAGATTCATGGAACTCCGCTTTTGACATTCATGCTCTACGATTAGTAAGGCGTTTTCATCACCTAATACCAGACAAACCAGGCCCTAGAGCGCTCTTGGGAGAGGGGAGTACTGTCAACATCTGGGCAGTGCGCGCTCTACGGGCAATTGGAATGCAAAACCCCACCACGTATGAGATGACGTAATTCAGGCATTATGTAGATATGCTGTTGTTTAACCTTTTGCATTGCAGAGTTTAATTCTGAAGACTTATATTTAAAGTGCTTGTAAATACTGTTCATTTGCAATGTATTTCTGCAGGCTTTCAGAGTGTGTCAGGGTGTGGTCCCTTTCCAGGGTCTTCTAGAAACTTCCTCTGCAGTATGCCTGGGTGTGGTTTGTGGGTTGGGCTAAGACTATAAAAGGGAGCCAGCCCAGGTCCATGTGCTCACTATTCAGAGGTCCCGGTGCAGAGCAGCAGCAACTTCCTGAGCTCCTGTTCCGGTGGCCTACTTTGATCTTCCAGGCCTCTGCCCTTCATTCTACATTGGTGATCCTTAATCAGGGTGGTAAGATGGGGGTTGGGCTGGGCCCCCGACCCCGTTATCGAGGACGCTCGAATTCTTGGGCCTATTACTTGCATGATAAACAATTTACTCTTGCGCGTGTGAATGTGCGTTTGGACGTTTCGTGGCATTGGCATGCTGTTGCTAGAATCGGCAACACGCCCGATTCTTTACTTGTGTACAAATCAAGATATTCATTGTGCGCAACCATTTTCTGACATTTACAAGGTTGCATTTGAATTGGCAAGACATGCGATTCTTTACTTGTGTACAAAATCAAGATATTCATTGTGCGCAACCATTTTCTGACATTTACCAGGTTGCATTCGAATCGGCAAGGCTCGCGATTCTTTATTCGTGTACAAATCAAGATATTCATTGCGTGCAACCATTTTCTGGCATTTGCAAAGTTGCCTTCAAATCGGTAAGACGCACAATTTGTTTCCTGTGCTTAATTCATGTTATTCATTGTGCGCAACTATTTCATAACATTTACAAAACTCTTGTGGAAATCCGCGATGTGCGCAATTTATGTTCTGGCATTCTAAAGATCTTATGTGCTAGAATTCTGCATGTTATATTCTATGTGCATGTAGGGTCTCTAGTACAATTCCTATTATTTTCCAAGGAATGTTTGGAGAGCCTTATCCTCATGTAATGAGGCTGTGTTTGTTTTGGGACATTATTCAGGAAGGTTCTAGTATTCCTAGAACAGTATGTTTTCAATTCATGAAAATTCCATATGAAACACTGTACTAACCATTTTTGATTCTTTTCCAGGTATCTAGATTTAGTAAGGTCTAATTAGAGCCTAGTTCTAGACCATTCATGTTTCCTTAGTTTTAGGGTTTATTTCGAGTTTCAAGTATCGCTGAACTCTAGACTCAACAGAGTCTTATTTCATATTTCAAGTATCACTGAACTCTAGACTCAACAAAGAGTTATTTCAAGTTCCGAGTATCACTGAACTCTAGACTCAACAGAGTGTTATTTCATGTTCCAAGTATCACTGAACTCTAGACTCAACAGAGTGTTATTTCATGTTCTGAGTATCACTGAACTCTAGGCTCAACAGTGTGTTTATTTCATGTTTCAAGTATCAGTGAACTTTAGGTTCAACAGAGTGTTATTTCATGTTCCAAGTGTCATAGAATTCTGGACTCAATAGAGTATTATTTCTTGTTCCAAGTATCATTGAACCATAGACCCAACAGAGAGTTTTTATGAATCTAAATGTGGTATTGAATCTGATGTTGTGTTGTTTAATCTTTTGCTTCCCACAGGTCTCTTTCCCAGCTGTTTCCTTCCTAATCCCCTCTTCCCCTCTTGAACTCTCTTAGCCTCTGTGATTTATCAGAGTCTTGGAGTTGTTCAGTGGTGGACGTGTTGGGAACACCCCGAGGATCTGGCGACTCGGACACCTCACTATGGCCCATGACATCCTCCCTAGCTAGGCATTTTGGCCAGACTAAAACGTGGAGTAGGTTGATCAACCACTTCTACTGGCCAGGTATCTCCCAAAGGGTGAAGGAGTTTTGTAAGTCCTATGCCAACTGTTAAGCCATGGGCAAGACAGGTGGCCTCCCAAAGGCACCCTTAATTCTACGTCCAGTGTTTGGGGGTTCCCTTTGAAAGGGAGGGCACCCTTTATGAGCAGAGGTGTCACTATACACCCCAGACTCCATTTCCTGGGCTTTGTGAGTGCGGGAAAGCCATCTTAAGGTATGTAGTGGACACTGGTCAAACACAAGTTGTCCAACTACATAATGGCTTCACCAAACCTAAGCATGTTTGCTATCAAACATGTTGGAATCAAGCAATTACATTGATTAAAGTGCTAGTTGCATGATTCCATGTGCTCTGACGGTTCTCTCGGGGATGCCCCAAAGTATACCTGTACAGCCTTGCAGGGTCTGCATGCCAGGCGAACTGCTGCCAACCCCAGACACTGCTCTGCCCTCCTGCTGCTGAGCTTAACTCGGACTGGGGGCAAAACAAAGGGTTCTCTTTAAAACAGAGGTGTGAATACCTCTTCTTTAGAAATAGGTGTCTTTGGACTGGGGTTGGGGGCCTCTGAGTGCCACCAGACTGCTTTGAAGGGCAGATTTGGTGCCCTCCTTGCCTAAACCAGTTTTCACCAGTGCAGGAACCCGCTGTTCCCGCTATGGCATGAAACCACACAAAGGACATGGGGGTCATCACCCCCCCTGTCTAGCCCCCCCCGGAGGTACACAGAGTTTTGCCAGATGGCCACTTTATTATGCCATCTTGGAAATAAGATGCACAGATGCCCCTGAGAGCATCTGACTGGTTAGTCCAGCTGGGTGACATCCCTGAGCCCCTCTGATAGGCCACTGTAGCAAGTGTCCAAACCCCTTCTTAGGTTACTTAAGGGCTACCTTGAGGGAGGGTCCCTAGATTCATTGGAAAGAGCAAGAGTCCTCTGCAAGCCTTCAGGAACTATTTGCAAGTCTCCCCTGCAAGACACTTCTGCAACCTGGACATCAGGACCGCTGCTCTTTAGGAACCAAGAGGAAACTTGTAACCAGTAGGAGGGCTCCTATTGCAAGTTTGTCTCCAAATTCTGCTAAGATGTCTGCAACCCCATGGTCGTGCACCCTCCAGAGTCACTGGGACTCTGCCTACACTTAGGACAGCATGAAGGAATCTCTCTTGGAGTGAAGGAATCAATCCCCTGCATCCGCAGGCACCTCAACACTAACGATCGGCTTGTGGATCCAGCTGTCCCAAAGAACTCTTCAAGGCTCTGCAACACAGCTGGTGGTTCTGTGGCTCTCCAGAGGTCTGACGTATCTTCAGTGCAACTTGGAAGTCTGTGGTCCCTCGCTGGAGCTGCTTGGTCATAACCTGTGTGCACTGCATCTGTTTGTTGTTGCCAAGGCTTGTTGGTACTACAGTCCAAAGGCCTCCTAAGTCCAAGAAGTCCTGGGCTCCAGCACACTCCAGCTCTAAGAATGACATCCTCTCTGCAGCTCCTGTGACGTGGGCTTTCCTCTTTACTCTGCTGCTGAGGCCTCCCTGCAACTCCCAGTGCCTGCTTCCAGAGGGTCCTTTTGGGGGCTCCATCAATTCCTTCTCTTACATGCTGAGATCTGGCCCTGACCTACCTGCAAAGGTTGGGTCACCTGGACCTTGCTAGTCCCCCACAAATCCAGTAAACTCTGCACAACAATTCCCTGCATTTGCCAAGGGTTGTTGGTGGTCCTTCTCACTACTGACACCCCTGTAATCTGATGACTGGTGTGAGACAGCTTGTAGATGACTCCAGGACTCCATTCCTGCCTGGACTCTACAGCTGCACTTCTACATCCATGGTCTAACAGGGAAGCATCTCCGAGAAGGGTGGGCATTGCCCACCTGGGCACCTCTGGGTGGGTTGCACTTTGTCCCCTCCCTCATTAGGTCCTCTTGAACAAAAATCCATGCCTGGATTTCACTGACCTGGTCCACGGGTCATGACAAGCAGCTGGACAGCCGAGGTCCCCATTGACTTCAATGGGAGATTCCGACACAATTTCACCCCTATGTACCAGGGCTCCCTGGAGTAGCTACTCCACTGTTCTGGGCATCCACCGGTGGGGGCACTATCAAACCTCCATTGTCCCAATAGGTTTCCTCAGGGTCCTCTGGGAACGGTCCTAAAACGCAAAAACTGTGACTTCACCATGTTAGCCTATGGACACTGACCAGAGATTTCTATTGTGCTCACAGGTGGCTGGAGAATCCTACCTACTCACCGTTGGGGTTCTATTTCTTCCCCACTCCTAAGGGTCCTAGGGTGGTAGTGGGGGTAGAGAGTAACCTTTGCATTCCATTTTTATAGTATATGGTTTGCCCTCCCAAAGGGGTCCATGTTATTTTGTGCCTTTACGTGCCTGGTGCTAAATATAATTTTGTATGACCATGTCTCCAGTTAGGAGATATATCAAAGTTAGTTATAGTGTGTATTTTTCTAACACGGGTGTGTTTTTTTCCTGTGTGTATATCACTGACCGACCTGTGTGATATTTTCAACTGCTTTACATCCTCCTGGATAAGCCTTAGCTGCTCTCTACAGCTACCCTTATGAGAGCTCTGGTTGTCTAGCACCTCCTACACTATCACTAAGGGTTGTCTGGACTCGGTACAAGGTGCCTCACCTATAGGTATACACCATATACTGACCCAGCCTCCTACATTGGTGGTGAGATGGAGGGATAAAGGCTTGCATTGCTTTACCAATTGGTCATAAGTGAGTTTCCACAGGAAGCCACTGCTGACTTAGGTATAAACTGTACATTTTACAAATTGGTATTTTTCTAAATTTTTCTTAGACTGGGTTCTTAAGGGTCTGGTACAGCCCTCTCACCAATCTTTTGTAAAAAGAGTAGAACACTAAGGTCGGGTAGATACACTACACTAGTACCATGTATTCAGTTGAAGAGTATAGACAGACTCAGGCCCGTATTTATACTTTTTTTAGCGCCGCATTTGTGCCGCTTTTTGACGCAAAACGGCGCAAACCTACAAAATACAATGGCATTTTGCAAGTTTGCGCCGTTTTTGCGTCAAAAAACGACGCAAATGCGGCGCAAAAAAAGTATAAATACGGGCCTCAGTGTCTGGATACAGCATCTTTACGTTTCAGGCACTAAAACCAGGGAGTAACCCTACTAAACCTCTGCTCCTAGAAATTCTCATCCATTATGACCTCCAGCATCCTGAAGGGCAGGTACAACAGGGAGACCAAGGTGGGAGGGATGTCTCTTCAGGGTTAGGCCAGGAAGTACCCTGTACCTCAGGTTCTTACTCTGAGCATGTCCAAAGGGACTCAGACGACATCTCTAAGGACTACCTTGGGCTGGTAGAGGGAGGTACTCACAGTAAAGAAGGTGGCCACATAGGTAGGTCCACTTTTACTCCCTCTGGGAGGGTCCAAAGTGTTACCAGGAGGAGTAGATGCTCCTTGACTTTATCCTCACTCTCGTCAGCATCTTGTGCTGAGTACACGTCAGTGGAGTTAATATTAGATAGGGGTTGCTACCTGCTCAAGCTTGAGAAAGCTACCCTCAAGCTGGAAAAAGAGCAGCTGGCTCTTGGAAGGGAGGCCCTAGAGGTAGAGAGGGAGAGGAAGAATTTAGGGTTAGAACCCCATGGTGGCAGCCCAAGAGACTCCAGAGTCAGAGAGGAACACTTTGATTCTAGGATTCTCAGCAGGATAGTTCCCCCTTACAAATCTAGGGATGACATCCACAAACAGATAACTGCTGTGGAGAGGGCATGTAAAGTCCAAAAGGTCCCCCAGGGGCAGTGGGCAGCTATCCGTGGCTCTCCTTTGCAGACAAAGAGACAAACCTTTGGCAGTTAGAGAAGAGGATACAGACAACTGCCAGAACTTGAAAGAGGCACTGATTGATTGGTTTTGGCTTACTACTGAGGAATACAGGATTAAGTACAGGGACACCCAGGAGTCCTCTCAGGACTGGGTTGATTTTGTAGACTGTGAAGTTAAGTCTCTGGAAGGCTGGCTACATGGTAATAATGTATATGACTATAAAGAGCTGTACAATTTGATCATGAGAGCACATCCTTAATAACTGTGTGTCTGAAAAACTACATTAATACCTGGTGGACTCTGAGCTGAAATCTCCCCAAGCATTGGGAAAGAAGGCAGACTCACCGGGTGAATAAGAAAACTAATAGTGAAGAAAAATAATAATTGTAAGTACCATCAGAAAGATAGAGAGAAGACTAAAGACAAAAAGAAAGAGTCTTTTTCAGGTCCACAAACTTCTTCTGGGGTTAGGTCCAAATCATCCTCTTCCTCCAATAAGAAACCCTGGCACTTTCTTTGTAAGGCTAGGCCATAGGACAACTGATCCGAGTTTTCCTAAGAAAGGCACCAAGATTACTACTACTACTTTCCCTGGTGCCCCTAGCACACTGGTAGTAGTACCACATCCAAGGGGGTAGCTGGCTTCACCTAGGGTACTGTAGTGGATTTCTGGTCAAGTCAGAGAAACCACTGAGGCTGTCCTAGTATCAGAGAATGGCACTGACCTTGCCACTTTTGCTGCCTGGCCTCACATTATGAGGAAATACAGGCAGCAACCCCTTGGTAATGGTATTGAGGAAGAGGCTTACAGGAACACTGGTGAAGTGTCACCATAGTGACTGAAAAACTGGTGTCATCTGAGCAAATTCTACTTGGGCACACTTTACAAAGTGACCAACGCTGATAACACCACTACGTGCCACCCCTTGGTAGTTGTTAATTTTAGCTGGGGGGGGGGGGGTTTACTGGCCCTAAAAAAAGTTGTAGTATCCTCATCCATTCCTGTAGAGTGTCTTATGGGCAATGAAATGGAGACTTCAGCATGGGCTGGAGTGGAGTTACAGGCCCATGCAGCAATGCTGGGCATCCCTGAGAGTGCGTTTGTGGCAACTAGAGCACAGGTCAAGAAACAGGTCAAGAAAGAGGGAGAACAAGGATACTTGGAGCTTGAAACAATGGCACAGGCAGCTCCTAAGAAGAGTGGTAGGAAGGTTTAAAACGTTACCCTCTACCCGGGCCTCATATAAGGATCAGCTTCCTCAAGGAGATGATCTCTCACCTTCTGAAGAAAATGCCCCAGATGAGCTTGGGCCTGACATGACAGAGCTTCTGGGGGTACAGCGACCTTCCAGGGAGGAATTGTGTCTGGATCAGAAATCCTGCCCTTCTCTTGAAAGCCTCACACAGCAAGCTGCTGCAGAAGAGGCAGGGGATGTTAGTGGATCCCACAGGGTCTACTGCTGGGAAAATGGTCTTCTTTATTCTGAGGCTAGAGACCCCAAGCCTGGTGCTACCAGGAGATTGGTAATTCCTCAGACGTTTAAGGAATTCTTATTGACACTGGCACATGGCATTCCCCTTGCAGGACATCTTTACCAAAGCAAGATGTGGGGCAGACATGTTCCACACTTTCACTAGTCCCACATGTCTGAAAATAGAGTTTTGTCGCTCCTGTGTCACCTGCCAACCCAGTAGCAAGTCAGGTGCACTACAAAGGCCCACTTAATACCACTACCAGTGGTTGGGGGTCCCCTTTGAAAGGGTAATGATTGACATTGTAGGTCCCCTTGACTCTCCTACAGCTTCTGGGAACAGATTTATTCTGCTGGTGGACCATGCAACCAGTTACACCGAAGCTGTTTCCCTTAGGTCCACTACAGCTCCTGCAGTGGCCAAGGCCCTCGTAGGAATCACTTCCAGGATGGATTTTTGTAAGGTAGTAGTATCCGAAAGAGGTGCAAACTTCATGTCTGGATACCTAAAAGCAATGTGGAAGGAATGTGGTGTAACCTATACATTCACCACGCCTTATCATCCACAAGGAAATGGTTTAGGTGAAAGATTCAACAAAACTCTTAAAGGTATGATCATGAAAAACTCGGAGGAGATGGGATGTCCTACTACCTTGCATTCTTTTTGCCTACAGAGAAGTTCCACGGAAGGGAGTGGACCGCAGTCCATTTGAGCTTCTGTTTGGACATCCAGTTAGGGGTCCCATTTTCTTTGTGAAGGAGGGATGGAAACAACCTCTCAAACATCCCAAGCAAGACATTGTGGACTACGTGCTAGGCCTGCATTCCCGCATGGAAGGGTACATGAAGAAGCCCACTAAACTTGAGGCCATCCAAGAACTACAAAAGCTACGGCATGACAAAAAGACTGTGCTGACTGTTTACCTGCCAGGGCAGAAAGTGTGGGGTTTGTAGCCTGTGACCTGAAAAGCACTCCAATACAAGTGGAGTGGCCCTCAAACAATTGAGGAGAAAATTTATGAGGTCGCCCATTTGGTTGATGTGGCATTCCAAGAAGCCCCACAGAGTGATTTATATGAATCACCTAATGCCTTATTTTGACATGGCTGACATGAGCTTGCTCATGGCCACTGATTAAGGACAGGAAGAAGAGAGTGACCCTCTACCTTATCTTCTCTCCCACAACTCTGATTATAGTTCAGTGGATGGGGTAGTCTTTGCTGACAGCCTCACTGACCAGTAACAAGCTGACTGCAGACAGAATCTCAGTCGGTTCTCAGAACTCTTTTACCTGATACCCAGTCAGACCACCTGGTGTGCACATGAGGTGGACACCGGTTACAGTCTGCTTGTCAACAGCAAACTTTACAGGCAGCGTGACCATGTCGGAGATTGCATGAGGGCAGAGGTCCAAAAGATGCTAGAGTTGGGGGTTATTGAGCCTTCAGAAAGCCCTTGGGCTAGTCCTGTAGTATTTGTGCCAAAACCTCATTCCCAGGGAGGAAAGAGAGAAATTAGGTTTTGTGTTGACTATAGAGGCTTCAATGCAATCACTAAGACGGATGCCCATCCTAGCCCCAGGGCAGATGAGCTTATTGACTGGTGGGCATTATCACTTCAGTGTGATGCTCTTTGGTCTACAGAATGTACCTGCCACATCCCAGAGGTTGGTGAATCAAGTTCTGGCAGGCCTGGAAGACTTTAGTGCAGCATATCTAGATGATATTATTGTCTTTAGCTCCACCTGGCAGGATCACCTGGTCCACCTCAGGAGTGTACTTGAGACCTTGCAGGAGGCAGGCCTCCCTATCAATGCTGCCAAATGCTAGAAAGGGCAGAGTAAAGTTGTTTACTTGGGCCACCTGATAGGTGGAGGACAAGTTCAACCATTACAGAGCAAAATCCAAACCATTGTGGATTGGGTTGCTCTAACTACCAAGACTCAGGTCAGAGCTTTTCTGGGTCTGATTGGGTATTACAGGAGATTTGTTAAAGGTTATGGTTCCATTGTGACCCCCTTGAATGGCCTCACATCCAAGAAGATGTCTAAAAAGGTACAATGGACAGTTAGATGTCAAGAGCCATTTGATGCCCCGAAGAAGGCCATGTGCTCAACTCCAATTCTTAGAAGCCCTGACTACTCTAAATCGTTAATTGTCTAGACAGGTGCTTCAGGAATAGGATCAGTACTATACCAACTTAATGGGGGTCAGGATCAAACAGTAGCTTTCACCAGCAGCAGCTTGACCCCCAGAGAGAAACATTTATCAGCTGCAGAAAGGGAGGCCTTTACTGTGGTCTGGGCCCTGAAAAGGTTGAAGCCATACCAGTTTGGCTTCACTTCATTGTTCAGACAGACCACAAGCCCCTCTTGTGGCTTAAACAGATGAAGGGTGAAAATCCAAAACTTTTGAGTTGGTCGATTTCCCTACAGGGGATGGACTTTTGTTAGTGGAACACAGACCTGAGAGTAACCATGCCAACGCAGATGGACTTTCCAGATATTTCCACTTAGAAAAGACTCACCTGGGTAAGGCTAGTCTTGTCCTCTTTCAGTTGGGAGGGGGTCATATAGGAAAGTAGCATCTTTCTCGCATAGTTACCCCCAACATTATGCCTGGTGTCAGTATGTTTAGACTGTATTTGTAGGAAAGTACCCTCTTACTTGGCATGGTTACCCCCATTTTCTGCATGTTGTCAGTGTGTTTGACTGTGTCTACTGGGATCCTGCTAACCAGGACCCCACTAGTGTTGCTCCCTCCTGTAAACTGTACCCTTTTCTTCCCACAATTGGCACACTGGTACCCCCATGTAAGTCCCCAGTAAATGGTACCTATGTACCAAAGGCATTGGGGGCTCCAGGGGATCCCTAGGGGCTGCAGCTGTTATTCTGTCACCCATATGGAGCCCATGCAAAGGGTTCAGCAGGCCTGCCATTGCAGTCTGCGTGAAACAGATGCATGCACCCATTTTCACTACAGGTCAATGCACCAGGTCACTGTAAGTAACCCCTATGGTAGGCCCTCTCAGCGCAGAGGGCAGGGTGAAGGTACCTGTGTGCGAGGGCACCCCTGCACTAGCAGAGGTGCCCCCACAAACTCCGGATCCATTTTCCTGGACTTTGTGTCAGTGCAGGGACACCATTTTGTACGTGTACTAGACATAGGTTATGACCTATGTTCATCTACATAATGGTAACTCCGAACCTGGGCATGTTTGGTATGAAACATGTCAGAATCATATCCCAATAGTATTGCAAGTATTTGAAGTATGATTCCATGCTCTCTGGGGGCTCCTTAGAGGACTCCCAGCATTGCTACCACCAGTCTTACAGGGTTTTTCAGACAGCTTTCTGCCCTCCTGCTACTTGATCTGATCAAGCCCAGGAAGTCAGAACAAAGGATTTCCTTTGTGAGAGTGAGGTAACACCCTCGCCCTTTAGAAACAGGTGTGACTGGCTTTGGAGGGGTAGCCTCCCCAAGCCACTGGTTTGCTTTGGAGGTCACATTTGGTGCCCTCCATGCATAAACCAGTCCACACCGGTTCAGGGACCCCCAGTCCTTGCTCTGGCGCAAATGTGGACCGTGGAAAGGGGAGTGTCCACTCCCCTGTCCATCACCACCCCAGGGGTGGTACTCAGAGCTCCTCCAGAGGGTCCCTGGGTTCTGCCATCTTGTTTCCAAGGTTACAGGGAACTCTGGGAGCATCTGAGTGCCAGGCCAGGCAGGTGACGTCAGAGACCCCTCTTGATAGGTGCTTACCTGGTTAGGTTTCAGGGCTATTTAGAATCTCTCTCCTGAGTGGGTCCTCAGATTCGGCTTGTAAGACTCCAGCAGGACTCCTCTGCAACCTCCACTCCAACTTCTGTCCACTGGAACTGTGACTGGACATTCCACGAATCGACAACGCTGCAAACAACGAAGAAGGCTCTTCAGCAACTTTTTTTACACGACTCCTGACAGCTTTGCAACCTTTCCCCAGCTGTGCATCCTCAAAAGACAGCAACTCTTCAGCCTGCAGTAGAAGAAGGAATCTCCTGTGTAGTGTAGGAGGCACTCCCCTGCAACCGCAGGCACCTACAGAAAACAACGACTGGCTGCGTAGATCTGCCCTCATCTTGAGCTGCGTGGATCCTGCATCATGGATGGGAGTCTGGAGTAGTCCACTTGGCCCTCTCTGCCAGCTGTCCAACTTTGGTGGGGATAGGCCTTTTCCCTCCCATGCAGGACAGTACCCCCGTTCACCAAGTCTTTTGCAGCTGCCACGGCCTGTTGGCACCTCCTTCAAGAAATCTTCCGTCTACATGCAGCTCCAGCCCCCAGCACTCCTTCCTGCACAGCCTGCAGCGGGGTGCAGCAGCGGAGTGGGATCCTCTTTTATGGTGCTGCGTGGGCTCTTTCTGCGACTCCTGTGTCCCCCTCCTGTGGGACTCCTGTGGGTGTTGCCTCTGCTCCCGTGGACTCTCTTCAATACTGAGGTCCACTGTGAACCCCTCTCCTGGGTTTAGTCCTTCTGGGCCTTGCTGGTCCCCGGCAACACCACTTTTCCACTAACCATGAGTTTGCCTTTGCCAAGGCTGTTGGTGGAACTCCTGCACCGACACCCATCTGCAATCTTCAATCCAGCGTGGGACATCTTCTGCATCCATCAAGAACTTGTCTCTGGCTCCAGGGCTGCAGTACTGACCTGTTTTTCATCACCGTCGACCAACACCTGTATCCACAGCTGGGTAGGTAGTAGCTCCTACTCCTACTGGACTCCACTGTGACTTTTGGACTTAGTCCCCTCTCTCCACAGGTCTTCTTTCTTCAGGAATCCACTGATAGTTTCTTGCAGTCTTGCCTGGGTGTCTTCTTTTTCTTCTTTTACTCCTTTTGAGTGTTTGGGGGAACTTCCAGTGATTTTCTCCTAATTCCCTGGGCGCTGGGGTGTACTGTGTTACTTACCTCTATGGTTTTCTAGTACTCCCCTCTACACATTCCACTTACCTAGGTGGGGGTCCTGTGTTCACATTCCCTTTTATTTTAGTATATGGTTTGTGCTCCCCTTAGGGTCACTATTGGTTATTGCTATTTGCACTATTGTTTAACTTTTTCTATGCTGTTTCTGTTTACTAGTATATATATTTAGTATAATACTAACCTCCTACTGGAGGGTTGCCCTTCTAGTATTTTGTAGTATTGTGCTCCAAAAATAAAGTACCTTTATTTTTGTACAACTGAGTGTTTTCTTTCATGTGTGTAAGTGCTGTGTGGCTACAGTGGTATTGCATGAGCTTTGCATGTCTCCTAGATAAGCCTTGGCTGCTCATCCACAGCTACCTCTAGAGAGCCTGGCTTCTAGACACTGCCTACCTTTCACTAAGAGGTGATACCTGGACCTGGTATAAGGTGTAAGTACCTTGGGTACCCACCACACACCTGGCCAGCTTCCTACAGTACTACACTGAGACCCTACTAACCACAACCCTAGTGTCAGTGCTCTCTCCTCTTAATATAGTTGTATGGTAACTTTTACACCCCACAATTGGCATACTGGGGCACACATGTAAGTCCCTAGTATACTGTACTGAGGTACCCAGGGCATTGGTACACCTAGGGTCCCCCATGGGCTACAGCATGTATTGTGCCACTCATAAGGGCCCATGCAAACTGTGATTACAGGCCTGCCATTACAGCCTGTGTGAAATGGCGCACGCACCTTTCACTTAAGATTTAAGGTTTGCCTTTTATCATGGTCACTGCACTGTGACACTGTAAGTCACCCCTAAGGCAGGCCCTTCAGCCCAATTGATTCTAAGTGTGAGGCACCCCTGTATGAGCAGAAGTACACCAACAAACCCCAGACTCCATTTCCTGGGCTTTGTAAGTACGGGGAAGCTATCTTACGGTATGTAGTGTACACTGGTCAACACAAGTAGTCCAACTACATAATGGCTTCCCAGAACCTAGACATGTTTGGTGTCAAACATGTTGGAATCATGCAACTACACCGATTCCAGTGTTAGTTGCATTATACCATTTACCCTGGGCGTTCCTTAGAGTACCCCCCAGATCTGCCTGTAGAGCCTTGCAGGGTCTGCATGCCATTCTATACTGTGGCCAACCCTATACACTGTTCTGCCCTCCTGCTGATGAGCCTAACTCCAGCAGGGGAAGGCATTACAAAGGATTTCCTGTAGGAAAGATGTGTGACTACCTCTCCCATCTGTGGCGTTCCCAAACGATCTTCTCTCAGCCTAACTCTTTTTAACATCTCCATGGCACCGCTAGCCAACATCGTCCGATCCCACAACCTCAACATCGTCTCTTACGCTGACGATATCCAGCTGATCCTCTCACTCAACAAGGACCCCCCCACCGCCAAAACCAACCTCCACGACGGACTGCACGCCATCGCCACCTGGATGGAGAAGAGCCGCCTCAAACTTAACTCGGACAAGACAGAGATCCTCATTCTCGGCTCCAACCACTCCGCATGGGACGACTCCTGGTGGCCAGCCACCCTAGGAACTGCACCAACATCCACCACCCACACACGCAATTTAGGCTTCATCCTAGACTCCTCGCTTACCATGACCCAGCAAGTCAATGTCGTCTCATCTTCCTGCTTTAACACCCTCCGCATGCTTCGCAAGATCTTCAGATGGATCACCACCGAAACAAGAAGGATGGTCACCCACGCTCTTGTCAACAGCAGACTGGACTACGGCAGCACGTTCTATGCAGGAACCGCAGCCAAGCTCCAGAAGAAACTACAAAGTATACAGAACACCTCTGCACGCCTCATCCTCAACATCCCTCGCCGCGACCACATCTCAGGCCACCTCAGAGACCTGCACTGGCCCCCTGTCACCAAGAGGATCACCTTCAAACTCCTCATCCACGCTCACAAAGCCCTTCACAACACAGGCCCGACCTACCTCAACGAGCGACTCACTTCCACACTCCCAACCGCCAACTCTGCTCCGCCAACCTTGCCATCGCCACCGTCCATTGCATCCATCGAACTACAGCCGGCGGCAGATCCTTCTCCCACGTGGCAGCCAAAACCTGGAACACCCTCCCCGCCCACCTTCGACAGACCCAGGACCGCCTGACCTTCAGGAAACGCCTCAAGACCTGGTTATTCGAGCAATAGCAGTCCTTCCCTCCCCACCTCCCTCAGCACCTTGAGATGCTAGAGGGGGAGTAGCGCGCTTTACAAATGTTTTGATTTGATTTTAAATGGGTGTCTTTGGGCTGGGGTAGGGTGGCCTCTCAGAGCCACCAGACTGCTTTGGAGGGCACATTTAGTACCCTCCTTGCATAAACTGGTTTGCACCAGTGCAGGAACTCCCTGGGGCAAAACCACACAAAAGGCAGGGGAGTGACCACCCTCCTGTCCAGCTCCTCCTTTAGGGATGTGCACAAAGCTTTGACAGGTGGGTGCTTGATTCTGCTATCTTGGAAACAAGATGGGCAGTGGCCCCTGGGAGCATCTGACTGGTACGGCCAGCTAGGTGATATCCCTGACCCCCTCTGGTAGGTGGGTCACCGCAGACAGTCTCCCCTTTCTGGGTTACTTGAGGGCTCCCCTGAGGGTGAGGCCCTAGATTTGTCAAGCAAGACTCTACAAGGAACTCTCTGCAGGACAATTATGCAATCCTGGCCTCCGGAACCGCTGCTGGTCTGCCTTAGGAACTGGAACAAGACTGTATCCAGTTGGGAGGGCTCCCACTGCAACATTGTTTCTCCAGCTCCTGCAAGAATTCTGCAACATCCATGGCTGTGCATCCTCCAGGCTTACAAGGACTCTGTTTGCATCAGGAAGCAAGAAGGAATCTCCTTCCTGAAGGCGCTCCAGATGAGTTGGACTGCCCAAATATGCTGCGCATGACCTCATAAAACTCACAGAGTTGGACAGGGATCACTCCGGCTCCCAGAAATTCGGGGTAACGCGGAGACAACCCAGATGCAGACTCCAAGGACAGAGGCCTAGAGCACTAATGCTCCTTCTCCTGCTTTGCGTTGGCTGATGGATGGGGTGAAGTTGAAGAATGTTTGCTCTTCTTCTACTTCATTCTTGAGCCTCAACTTACCCGATTGTCCTGAGGACTTTGAGTGGGACAGTGATGAAGGGGGCTCCCCAACCATTATTGGGACCTTCCTCTTGACCAAGTTCGAGAGCAACGGGGAGCCATAAGGGGACCACTCCCTCAAAGCTTTGGGATTCATGGCACTCAGAGCACGACTTTGGGTTGTGGTCGGGCTCCAGGCACCTAAAGCACACGATGTGCTAATCCTTCACAGTCATCGATCTGTGGCAGGATCGCTGGGCTTGAAGCTGGTATGTTAAGACTCAAAAAAAGCTTGGCCAAAAGTAAAAAAGAATCCAGTCAAAAAGTGACTGAGGGTAGCTCTCTCATAAGTTACACTTAGGTTGGCATGCAAAGAAAAGAACTGACATCAGCGTGCCAGGTGGCACCTCTCTAGGACCAATGACATCATATCCGGCACGCACAATGCCGACAATGGACGCAGAGCCGAACGACGTCACCTGACGGTACGTAGGGGTACTGTTCGAGAAAAATCTCCGGATCCAGACTGACGCCTGTGAAATTCTAAGGTAAGGAATCTGCAACTAGAAGTCTCTAGCATATATCTCAGTACTTGTGATCTCACATCAGGGTACTGATAGGTAGGTATGACCCCTGCAGCAAAAGAAAAAATGCTTTCTGCACTCCTAATGGACATTTTCAGTTCACTGAGATGCCCTTTGAACTAAAGAATGCCCCTGCCACCTTCCAAAGGTTGGTGAACAAAGTCCTGGCTGGATTAGAAAACTTTAGTGCTGCATCAAGATGATATTGCTGTCTTTAGCTCTACCTGGCAAGATCATCTGTTCCACCTTGGAAAGGTCCTTGAGGCTCTGAGAAGTGCAGGCCTCACTATCCAGGCAAGTAAGTGCCACATTGGGCAGGGCCAGGTTGTATACTCGGACCACCCTTGTAGGTGGAGGCCAAATTCAACTACCACAAACCAAGATCAAGACAATTCTGGACTCAGTAGCTCCAACAACCCAGACTCAAGTTAGGGCATTCCTTGGCTTGACTGGGTACTACAAGAGGTTTGTGAAAGGATATGGCACCATTGTGGGACCTCCGAGAACTGACCTCCACGAAAATGCCCAAGAATGTAAACTGGACAGTGAGCTGCCAAAATGATTAGACACTCTTAAATAAGCAATGTGCCCAGCAACTGTTCTAAAAGCTCCAGATTACACCAAGCAGTTCATAGTGCAGACAGATGCCTCTGAACATTGGATGGGAGCAGTCCTGCCCCAAACCAATGATGATGGCCTTGACCAACCTTTTGCTTTCATAAGCAGAAGATTACTCTCCAGAAAGCAGTGTTGGACTGCCATTAAGAAGGAAGCCTTTGCTGTGGTTTTGTCCCGGAAGAAGTTGAGGCCCTATTTGTTTGGTTCTCACTGCCTTGTTCAAACTGACCTCAGGCCTCTCAGATGGCTTATGCAGATGAAGGGTGAAAACCCTAAACTGTTAAGGTGGTCCATCTCTCTTCAGGGTATGGACTTTACAGTGGAGCATACACCTGGTACTGACCACCTCAATGCAGATTACTTTTCCAGGTTCTTCCACTTGGAAGAAGATGAAGACTCCCTTTGGAAAGGTTAATTTCATCCTCTTTCGTTTGGCAGAGGGTCATGTAAGAAAGCACCCTTGTTGACATGCTAAGCCCCCACTTTTTGCCTGGTATCTGATGTGATTTCGACTGACAGTGCACTGTACCAGGACCAGAAATCTCTTCCAAAACTGCACAGTTGTTTTCCACAATTAGCACACTCTGTAGCTCCCACTATAAGTCCTATTAAATGGTACCCCTGGTACCTAGGGCCCAGGATACTGAAGAGGGTCCCTGAGGATTGCAGCACCAGTTGTGCCACCATCAGGGACCCTTCACCAAACCCACACAGTGCTGCCATCACAGACTGCTTGTGCTGGTGCAGGTGAAATTGAAAACACGATCTGTCACAAATCCCTTGTGGTAGGTCCCCTACCTATGCATATGCTGGGAGTAAGTCTCCCCTAAGTCAGGTAGCATCATAACATGTGAGGGTATACGTGCATGAGCAGAGATGTCCCTGCAATGTCGCTTTTCGATTCTTAAACATAGTAAGGTAACAGGGAAGACATTTTAGTGCAGGTACTGGACACTGGTCACTACTAGTTTCCCAGCTATTTGATGGCTTCTCTGAACCCAGGGATGTTTGGTATTAAACATCTCAGATTAATAATGCCTCACTGATTCCAGTGAGGGATTTAGTAATAAATGCACCCAGAGGACACCTTAGAGGTGCCCCCGGAAAAACCTACTAACTGCTAGTGTGTTCACTGACTGGCCAAGACCAGTTCAGCCATCTTAGCCATGTACCTGACCCCCCTCAGGTGAGATCAAGCACTTTTGGGGACCAGAGACAATAGCTTGCACTTGGCGGGGGTGTTGACACCTCCTCCAGACAGGACAGACATTCCAAGGGGGGAAGCTTCACAGGCCTATCCACCTTTATAATGCAATACAGGTCTCTCCAGGTGGCAGAGATGAGCAGCCCCCTGTCCTGACCCCACATTTTGGTGGCAAGACAATCAGGAAAATTAGCCCATTGGCTACCACCTGGCACTCCCTGTAAGGCCCCTAAATTGAGTATTTAGGTGGAACCCATAAACCCAAGAACTGAGATCCTGATGACCTACGAAGAAAAGAACACAGAGGACTTGCACTTGCAGAAGAGGAAAAGAAGAAGGAGCTGACCTGGTACCAAACCCACTGGCCTGTCTGCTACCCTCAACAGACTCTGCCCAAAAAAATTACTTGCTCTGCAAACAAAGCCTCAAGGAAAGACTCTGAGGCCACTAAAACCACAAAGTCACCTTTACACCTGCCATCACTGCCCAGAGTTGAAGGAGGCCATCAGTGGCAACAAGGTTCCCCAGCACTCTTGAGTCCACCATGGTTTCACCCCTTGTGGACCCTCCAAAGATGCCTGCAGCCACTGCATGCAGGCAGGCCCCCCCTCCCACAGCCTTTGTGGTGAGAGAACCTCAACACCTCCAACAACCACGAACCCGTCCCATACGACCCGACAATGCCTACGACATTCCCCAGCTACCTTGAGTTTGAGTCTACTGTGATTTTACCCCTCTTGGACTCCACACTCCAAGGGAAATTCCTTCTTCTTCTTGTGCAGGCTAAACAAGTTGCAGTCTTCTGAGGATGCACGGCAAGGAAAATGTTGCACATCTGGCAGGAGCCCTGGAAACAATGCTACTGAAGAGTCCTTTCTTCTTGGAAGCAGCTTGTTGGGTCCTGGAGGTTCCAGTTGCAGGTCTGGAGGCCAGAAGTCGAAGCAAAGGTTGCAGAGGAGTCCTGCTGGAATCTTGCAAGCCGAATCTGAGGACCCAACCAAGAAAGAGACCCTAAATAGCATTGAAAGGGGTATTGGTCACCTAACCAGGTCAGCACCTATCAGGAGGGGGTTCTGACGTCACCTGCCTTGCCTGGCCACTCAGATGCTCCCAGAGTTCCGTGACAACCTTGGAAACAAGATCGCAGAACCCAGGGACCCTCTAGAGGAGGTCTGGGCACCACCCCTTTGGTGGTGAGAGACACGGGAGTGGTCACTCCCCTTTCCATTGTCCAGTTTTGCGCCAGAGCAGAGACTGGGGGTCCCTGAACCGGTGTGGACTGGTTTATGCATGGAGGGCACCAAATGTGCCCTTCAAAGCAAACCAGTGCATTGGGGAGGCTACCCCTCCCAAGCCAGCCACACCTATTTCCAAAGGAAGAGGATGTTACCTTCCTCTCCCAAAGGAAATCCTTTGTTCTGCCTTCCTTGGCTTGATCAGATCAATCAGCAGGAGGGCAGAAACCTGTCTGAGTGGTGGCAGCAGCTGGGCTTCCCAGAAAACCATGTAAGACTGGTAGTAGCAATGCTGGGAGCCCTCTTTGGAGCCCCCAGAGCCCCCAGAGCACATAGAACCATACTTCCAATTCATGCAACAGTAGTGGGGTATGATTCTGACATGAGCGATACCAATCATGCCCATGTTCGGAGTCACCATTATGTAGATGGACATAGGTAGTGGCCTAAGTCCAGTACAGGCGTAAAGTGGCATCCCCGCACTCACAAAGTCTTTAAAAAAAAATTGATCTGGAGTTTGTGGGGGCACCTCTGCTAGTGCAGGGGTGCCCTCACACACAGGTACCTGCGCCCTGCCCTCTAGGCTGAGAGGGCCTATCATAGGGGTGACTTACAGTGACTTGGAGTAGTGACCTGTAGTGAAAATGGGTGCATGCACCCGGTTCACGCAGGCTGCAATGGCAGGCTTGTAGAACCCTTTGCATGGGCTCTCTATTGGTGGCAGAATAACTGCTGCAACCCATAGGGATCCCCTGAAACCACAATGCCCTGGGTACCTAGGTACCATATACTAGGGACCTTCACTGGGGGACCAGTATGCCAATTGTGGGAAGAAAAAGGTACAATTTAGAGGAGAGAGCAAAAGTTCTGGGGTCATGATTAGCAGGAACGCAGTTGACACAGCCAAATATACTGGAAACAGGCAGAAACTGGGGGTAACCGTGCCAAGACAGAGGGTACTTTCCTACACATAACAAATGTGAGGAACAGATTTAAGTCCCAGTGGGGCATATCAAAGGGCATTGGGGGAAACATATGTGCAAGCCCTTTAAGGAATCTATGTAGAGATTTGAAAGGTGAAGGCTGGTCAGGCAGCCAAAGGAATGCCAATAAGGAAGGAAGATAGCCCTTGAGAGTTCCCAAGGCAGAACCCTGCTGGGCAAGGCAAAGTATAAAGAAAAGGATATCAGAAAGAGAAACCACAGTACTGACATCACCCTACTTACCGCCACAGATGACATCCGCTCCCTTGTCGACTGTGGACAAACAGCAGCCCTTAAACTACTTGATCTTACAGCTGCCTTTGATACAGTATCTCACCGCACCCTATGCTCTGGACTCCATGCAGCAGGCATATGCAGCAAGGCCCTTTGATGGATACACCCCATCCTGACAGGCAGAACACAGAGTCAGACTCATGCCACACCTGTCATAACCTACAGACATCAGCTGTGGAGTAACCCCAAGGAACATTGTTGAACCTCACGCTGTTCAACATCTACATGACCCCGCTCTCCCCTATCATCAGGAACTATGGTATGAACATCATCTCCTACGCAGATGACACCCAGCTGATCATCTCCCTGACCGAGAACCCCTCAACAGTCAAGTAGAACTTTGGGGACAGGATGGAAGCAGTCACCAAATGGATGAAGGAGAGCTGCCTTAAGCTGAACTCTTACACAACCGAGATCCTCATCCTGGGACCTTCCTCCTCAGCCAGGGACGACTCGTGGGGGCTGGCAACACTCGGCAGGTCCCCCCATCGCCACAGACCACACACGAAACCTCAGCATCATCCGTAACTCAATTCTCACCATGACCAGACAGGTCAACTCCGTTGCCTCCACCTGCTTCCACACCCCCAACACCTATGGAAGATCTTCAGATGGATTCCAACCGACTGCCGAAAAACCATGACACATGCACTAATCACAAGTAGACTTGACTACAGCAACGCCCTCTATGCTGAAACCACCAAGAAGAACCTGAGCAAGCACCAACAAATCCAGAACGCTGCTGCCAGACTTGTCCTAGACATTCCCCTGCCGAGAACACATCACAGAACACCTAAAAAACTTCCACTGGCTCACCATCAAGAAGAGGATCAACTTCACACTCCTCGTACACACCTACAGAGCCCTCCACATCAGCGGACCCAGCTACCTCAACCACTACATCACCTACTACTCCCCTTCCCGACCCCTCCCCTCGTCCCAGCAGTCGCTCGCCAACTTACCCCGCATAAAGAAGTACTCCGCTGGAGGAAGATCTTTCACACACCTGGCAGCAAAAGGTTGGGACACCTTATCTCTTCATCTCAAACAGTCCCCATCATTGCCTCAGTTCAGGAAGGACCTCAAGACCTGGCTCTTCAACAGATCTCCGAGGACACACCCCTCAGGGCCTTGAGACCCTGTGGGTGAGTAGTGAACTTAAAATATCTGACTGACTTGTTGATTGAGCACCTGGCGCCTTACTTCATCCCTGCACCTGGCCACCCCAGTGCTGCTTGGAGTGACCTGCTGGTGTGGTTTTGATCTGTGCCCAGTACTTACTTCAACTCTGAAGACTGGCCTCAATGTTGTTGATAACATTGAGAAACTTGAAAATTACACTGTGTCCACTTTTGCAAATGAAATGTATTTATCCTTAAAAACATATTTACTTTATGACAAAGTTCTTGGTTTCTAAAATCATGTAATAAGTTCTATTTTTATTAATAGAGCATTAGTATTGTCTACTTTTGCCTCTGAAAAGTGGTGCAAACGTACAAAATAAAATTGTATTTTGTAAGTTTGCGCCACTTTTGCATCAAAAAATGACACAAATGCAGTGCAAAAAAAGTATCAATCAGGGCCCTTGTTCCTTATGGTTCATTCCACACTTCTTGTTTTAAGTGCTGTAAAAACAGTGTCCACTATTACACCTTTAGTGGTACCCAGTGGCCTGGGTATGGAAGTCTGAGTGAGCTTGCAGGTTGTCAACTCGTAACACAACTCCACCTGTCCCCTGATCACTGAATATGGAAATTATGAGCCATAGAAGGCATATTTTGAAACACATTCTTTGGCATTATTGTTTAGCTTTGTTGTCAGTTTTACATACATCTACAGAATTATTCCAGTGTTGCACACATAAATAAACTTCTTAAGGAAGAACATTATAGACATTCATCAGTTCCTCATGATTGCCTTGATCTGAAGTTCAGTAAAGTATCTTTACTATTATCCTTTCTACCTACTAGAGTAACCTTGATTGTGTTTGACGTCGACACCTCTGAACATAGATGAACATATCTCGTTTTTTTCAGGGCTTCCCAGAAATGATCTAAAACTAGTCTTCATGTATGGAATTAACCTAATTATTGGGCTTTTGAAAGCACCTCTTTCTACTAGAAACCAGCAGAGAGGTTTTAAGGCATGGGCAAAGTGGGCTCTGGCCCAGGGCCCCAGACTTTCAGGGTGACACCATTACACGTGTGCACTACATATAGGCCCTCATTACAACCCTGGTGGTCAGTGGTAAAGTGGCGGTAAGACCGCAAACAGGCCGGAGGAAAAAAAATGAGTGCAGGGACACCATTACACGCGTGCACTACATATAGGTCAATACCTATATGTAGCGTCACCATGGTAACTCCGAACATGGCCATGTAACAAGTCTAGGAGCATGGAATTGTCACCCCAATACCATTCTGGTATTGGGGTGACAATTCCATGCATCTCTAGCACAGAACCCTGGTACTGCCAAACTTGCTTTCTGGGGTCTCCAATGCAGCTGCTGCTGCTGCCAACCCTTCTGACAGGTTTCTGCCCCCCTGGGGCCTGGGCAGCCTGGTCCCAGGAAGGCAGAACAAAGAAATTCCTCTGAGAGAGGGTGTTACACCCTCTTCTTTTGGAAATAGGTGTGAAGGGCTGGGGAGGAGTAGCCTCCCCCAGCCTCTGGAAATGCTTTGATGGGCACAGATGGTGCCCTCTCTGCATAAGCCAGTCTACACCGGTTCAGGGTTCCCCCAGCCCTGCTCTGGCGCGAAACTGGACAAAGGAAAGGGGAGTGACCACTCCCCTGACCAGCACCTCCCAGGGGAGGGGCCCAGATTTCCTCCAGTGTGACCTAGGCCTCTGCCATCTTATATACAGAGGTGTTGGGGCACAATGGACAGCTCTGAGTGGCCAGTGCCAGCAGGTGACGTCAGACACCCCTCCTGATAGGTGCTTACCTTTCTCAGTAGCCAATCCTCCTCTGAGGGCTTCTTAGGGTCTCTCCTCTGGGCTATTCCTCAGATAACGAATGAAAAAGCTCACCAGAGTTCCTCTGCACTTCCTTCTTCGACTTCTGCCAAGGATCGACTGCTGACTGCTCCAGGACGCCTGCAAAACCGCAACAAAGTAGCAAGAACACTACCAGCAACATTGTAGCGCCTCATCCTGCTGGCTTTCTCGACTGTTTCCTGGTGGTGCATGCTCTGAGGGCTGTCTGCCTTCACCCCGCACTGGAAGCCAAAAAGAAATCTCCTGTGGGTCGACGGAATCTTCCCGCTGCTAACGCAGGCACCAAACTTCTGCATCACCGTTCCTCTGGATCCCCTTTCATCCTGACGAGCGTGGTCCCTGGAGCACAGGAGCTGGGTCCAAGTGTCTCCCACAGTCCAGTGGCCCTTCTGTCCAAATTTGGTGGAGGTAAGTCCTTGCCTCCCCACGCCAGACAGTAATCCTGTGTACTGCGTGATCTGCAGCTGCTCGGGCTTCTGTGCACTTTTCCAAGACTTCCTTTGTGCACAGCCTAGCCTGGGTCCCCAGCACTCTGTCCTGCATTGCCCAACTCGCTGAGTTGGACTCCGACGTCATGGGACCCTCCTTTGTGACTCTGAGTCGACCGTTGTCCTGTTCTGGTACTTCTGCAGGTGCTGCCTGCTTCTGCAGGGGCTCTCTGAGTTGCTGAGCGCCCCTTCTGTCTCCTCTTCCAAGGGGCGACATCCTGGTCCTTCCTGGGCCCCAGCAGCACCCAAAATCCTCAACCGCGACTCTTGCAGCTACCAAGGCTCCGCTTCCTCCTGGGGCAGCCCCCGGGCCCTGACCCACCCCGGGGGCAGAGTCTGGAGCAGCTGCGGAGCCCCACGCGCTTCATAGATGCTTCTCCAGAGCTCAAAGGTCCCCATCCTTCTTCCCTGGATATCTCGGGCCCGAAGGTCCAATTTTCATCATTCCGGTGTCGTTTCGCTCCTGGTGACAAGCTCTTGCCACCAGGAGCACTCTCCCTAGGCCTCCTGGCCTCAAAGGGTCCCAGATCATAGGGAGCCAGTCCCATTGACTCCCTGCGCCACCCTTTCCTCTGGTTTCCCTCTTTTCCTTCTGGGCAGCGTGCTCCTTGCGCTAGCCCAGTCCTTCCTCCAACTAGTCCTCTGTGGGGGCTAAGGGGGCCAGCTTGGCTGGCCCTGGCATTCGCCTCGCTGGCCTGGAGTCCTTCAGGGGCAGAGTCCCTACCCCAAGGGCAGTCAGGGGGTTCTTCCTTCCAGTTGTCCATGACACCCGTCTGCAGTCCCAATGTCTAGTAGTGAAGCACAGCCAAGAGAGAGAGCTCTCCCCTGTTTAGGACCTTTTAAGTGGGGGCGGAAGTGCCCATCAGGTCTGCACCTCAGCCTATCCAGATGTGCCACATCACTTCCTTGCCCCCGTTTCCTTCTTCTTGCACAGTCTTCTGGGATAGCTCAAAATGGCATCCTCCAGGAGTTAGTTGTCACATGTGCTCTGAAAGTCTCAGCCCCTCCTCACTGACATTCCTCACAGGGCCTCTCCAGCCTGCTCCTGGCACGGAATGACAGCTGGCTGATTGATGCCAGGCTCTGCTCAAGCAACTGGACAGAGCAGTAATTGGCCCTAATACTGAGCTGAGTCAGAGAAAGATGACATCCATGGAGGACCGATAAGTTGTACAACTATGCTCTTGTAACCTACTGCATCTTTCTTTTCTTACAGGTTACAGTGTACTTTGGTGTGACTCTGGTCTCGGTGAACCCCAGAGATCTCAATGTGGCCTCCTGGGCCCTCCTTTCCCATTGACATTTAATGGAGTATCCCCACAAAACAAATACCAAAAGCACTCTGACACTGGCATTTAGCTGAGTGTCCCTACAGTGAAAAGACAGTAAGCACACTGACTCTCCGTCACATGTGTACACCCCTCTCATGAGACCTACTCCAGGTCACCACCCACTCTGCATAGTTCCTTCTGCACCAGGCTTACCAAAGCGCAGTTCTTGGGTTGCGCACACCAGGAATCCTTGCCCCACAGCCCTCACACAGGTGCACATCCATTTGCACACATGATCACATGTAACCTGCCCGGGGCCTCCTGCCCTTGCTGCGTCCAGCAGCCTTTCCTTAGCACAGCGACACCGGCGGTAAACAGGCGCAGTCATTTTACCATGTGTTTACTGTGCGTGAGTCACCTCGTAGGATGCTCCCGTAGGATGCTCCCGCACAGTAAAAAGTCAAAATCCAGGTGGTCAAAAAGCGAAAAATCAGGGCAGACCTGATGGTCAGAACCGTCCTCTAACAGAGTCACTCCCCTGCTTCAGCAAGCACCTACTGCAATGACGACCAGCTGCTTGGATCCCCTCTCCTGCTGAGCTGCGTGGATCCTGCATCACAGGTGGCGGACTGAAGAGGTCCCAATGGTCCGGAAATTCCACTATCCAACTTCGGTGGAAGTAAGAGCTTGCCTTCGCATGCAAGCCCAGTGCACTGCGTTTTTTGCAGTTGCCAAGGCTTGTTGGCATCCTTCTTGGAAGTTCTTCGTGCATCTTGCAGCTCCGGCCCCCAGCACTCTACCCTGCAATGCACATCTTCCTGAGTGGTTCTCCGGTGGCGTAGGGGCCTTTGTCGTAGTGCTGCGTGGGCCTTCTTTTGCACCTCCTTTGTCCCCGTGGTGTGAGACTCCTGTGCAAGCTGCCTGGTCTTCTGTGGGCTCTCTGAGTTGCTGAGAGCCCCCTCTGACTCTCCCTCCTGGGTAGAGTCCACCTGGTCCTAGGCAGCAACATTTTCCGCTAACTACGAGCTTTGCAAGTGCCAAGGTTTTTTGGCAGACTCCAGAGACGCAAACTAGACTACAATCTTCCATCCGGTGTGGGACATCATCTGCACCAACCAGGAACCCAAATCCGTCTTCTTGGGTGCAGTACTGACTGTTCTTCTTCAATGGTGGTTCTTCTTTTGCACCTTTATTCAGGTTAGCAGGAGCTCCTATTCTTCCTGGACTTTTCTGTGCCTCTTGGACTTGGTCCCCTTATTCCACAGGTCTTCAGGTCCAGGAATCCACTGTTGGTGTCTTGTAGTCTCTTCTGGTTCTTGCATAATCTTCTTTTTCATTTCTGTATGTGTTCCGGGAAAGTTACTGTGTTTTACTCCTGCTTTCCTGGGTACTGGGGTAGGTTCTGGTACTTACCTTTGGGGTATTCTAGTACTTCCAGTGCCCCTCTACACACTACACTTGCCAGATGGGAAACCGGCATGCGCATTCCACTTTCTTTGTATATGGGTTGTGTTCCCCCAGGCCATTTCTAACTATTGTGATTTTCACCAATTGCACTGTTTTCTAACTGCTTTTATGCCTATTTCTGAATAATAGTGTATATCATTTGTGTATTACTTACCTCCTAAGGTAGTATAGTGTCTATGGTATTTTTGGTATTTGTTTCACCAAAAGTACCTTTATTTTTGTAACACTGAGTGTTTTCTTTCATGTGTGTGAGTACCGTGTGACTACAGTTGTATTACATGAGCTTTGCATGTCTCCTAGATAAGACCTTGGCTGCTCATCCACAGCTACGTCTAGGGAGCTTGGCTTCTAGGCACTGCCTACATTTCATTAATAAGGGATAACTGGACCTGGTATAAGGTGTTAGTACCATAGGTACCCATTACAAACCAGGCCAGCCTCCTACAGTGTGTGTGTGCGTATATATAGATTGATATATTTACACACACATTTCCAACTGTTGTTGTAAGGCATATTCTGGGCAATTAAAGAGACAACTCATATATTTCCGGTTCTCTGTGAACCTTAAAAAACAGAGAGAAGGAAAAGCCTTTCCACACTTCTTTTTAAATTATATGAAACCAAAAGAAAAACAATAATGAATTAAGGGCTGTCCTCCTTCCTTCTCTTCCCCTCATTGCCATTATAACTAAGATGGGTAATCAAACTTTGCAATTTACACAGAGTTACAACGACTATGCAAAGCGGATTTTCTCAAAATTGGGAATGGAAGCCTATCCCCTTTTTAGAACAGGATGGAAAAGAGCACTGGATTAACACAAAGGTTTCTGGGCCGCCCACCTCAAGAGGTGTTAATGTATATAAAACACTGCTTTTGTGTCCTCTTTCCAAGGGCTGAAATGTAGGTCAAAGTCAAAGGAGCACCTCTCCCTTCCTTCCCCCAGCTCCTGAAAACCCATGTGCAGCCCAGAGGTGAAAGCAATGATTCACTGCACTGCAAGAAGGGTAATTCTTCCAGCTACGCTTATTCACCTCATGTATATAACTTTTTTTTTCATTAATCTGTTTCTTTTTGTAATTGTGCTTTGTAAAAGAAATGCAAACTAGACTTAAATGATTAAGTAAAAAAAAAATCAGAATACATCTCATAAATGCCAAGTGGAAAGACTAACGAATAGTTTTACATTTTTGTGCATTTTCCCTGTTCTTAAACTCTTGTAAATAATTCGGGATCTAATCACGATTTGATGAAATATCATTTAACTTACTGCTTCAAATGTGAGAGGATAATTAACAATCATTTGCAATGCAATAGGTCTCACATTTGCGAGAGTTAGAGCTATTGTCGTTGTAAATTACAATGTCTTTTATTTATGTGTTTTGCTTTGGAGTGTAGGGCATGTATGTGGTGTGGAGCGGAAATTTGTGGTTTGTATTTTAATTGTTATTTGTGGAATTGTGTGGTATAAAGTGTATTTGTGTAGTGGAATTATGTGGCATGGTGTATATATATGAGTGAGAGCTGTATAGAATAGATAGGAAGATAGAGAGGGATAGGTATTTTATTTAGAAACTGGTGGAAGCTTCCCTCACACAGAAGGTACAATCCAAGCTTCCCTCACACAGAAAGTACAATGCAAGCTTCCATCACAGAGGAAATACAATGCAAGCTTCCCTCATACGTAAGATACAATGCAACCTTCCCTCACAGGGAAGGTACAAAGCATTTCTCCTCCGCAGAGAGGGTACAATGCAAGCTTCTCTCACAGAGAAGGTACAACGCAAGCTACCCTCACACAGAATGTACCATGAAGCTTCCCTCACACACAGCAGATAGAGCACATCAGCAGTGCAAGCTTTAGTCTAAGAGAACTACAATTCAGGCTTCTCTTACACAAGGAACACAGGCAGCAGTGCAAACTTCTCTCACACACACCAGATACAGCACAACAGCACTGCAAGCTTTCCTCACAGAGAACGTACAATGCTAGCTTCACTCACACAGAAGGTACAATGCATGCGTCCCTCACACAGAAGGTACAATGCAAGCTTCCCTCACAGAGAATGTACAATGCAAGCTTCCCTCACAGAGAATGTACAATGCAAGCTTCCCTCACAGAGAATGTACCATGCAAGCTTCCTTCACGCACAGCAGATACAACACCAGCAGCAGAGCATGCTTCCTCACAGAGAAGGTACAGTGCAAACCTCCTTCACACACAGCAGATAGAGTACAGGCAGCAATGTAAGCTTCACTCACACAAGCAGATACAGCACAGGCAGCAGCAGTGCAAGTTCCCCTCACACACAACAGATACAGCACAGCAGTGATGCAAGCTTCGCTCACACAGAGAGCAGATACAGCATAGGCAGTAGCAGTGCCCTCAAACACAGCAGATACAGCACAGCAGAAGGGCAAACTTCTCTCACACACAGAGCAGATAGAGTACATGCAGCAGCACAGCCAGCTTCCCTCACACACAGCAGATACAGCACAGCAGCAGTGCAAGCTTCCCTCTCAGAGAATGTACAATGCAAGCTTCCCTTACACAAGGAACAGATGCAGTGCAGGCAGCATTGCAAGCTTCCCTCTCAGAGAATGTACAATGCAAGCTTACACAAGGAACAGATACAGTGCAGACAGCAGTGCAAGCTTCCCTCACACACAGCAGATAAAGCACAGCAGCAGTGCAAGCTTCCCTTACAGAGAATGTACAACGCTAGCTTTCCTCACAGAGAACTTACAATGCTAGCTTTACTCGCACAGAAGGTACAATGCAAGCGTCCCTCACACAGAAGGTACAGTGCAAGCGTCCCTCACACAGAAGATACAATGCAAGCTTCCCTCACAGAGAAGGTACCATGCAGGCCTCCCTCACACAGACGGTACAATGCAAGCTTCCCTCACAGAGAATGTACCTTGCAAGCTTTCTTCACACACAGCAGATACAACACAGGCAGCACTGCATGCTTCCTCACAGAGAAGGTACAGTGCAATCTTCCCTCACACACAGCAGATAGAGTACAGGCAGCAGCGCAAGCTTCACTCACACACAGCAGATACAGCACAGGCAGCAGCAGTGCAAACTCCCCTCACACACAACAAATACAGCACAGCAGTGATGCAAGCTTCCCTCACATAGAGAGCAGATACAGCAAAGGCAGTAGCAGTGAAAGCTCCCTCAAACACAGCAGATACAGCACAGCAGCAGGGAAAACTTCTCTCACACACAGAGCAGATACAGCACACGCGGTAGCAGAGCAAGCTTCCCTCACACAGCAGATACAGCATAGGCAGCAGCAGTGCAAGCTTCCCTCACACACATCAGATACAGCACAGCAGCAGTGCAAGCTTCCCTCTCAGAGAATGTACATTGCAAGCTTCCCTTACACAAGGAACAGATGCAGTGCAGGCAGCATTGCAAGCTTCCCTCTCAGAGAATGTACAATGCAAGCTTACACAAGGAACAGATACAGTGCAGGCAGCAGTGCAAGCTTCCCTCACACACAGAAGATACAGCACAGCAGCAGTGCAAGCTTCCTTAAAGAGAATGTACAATGCTAGCTTCCCTTACACAAAATATACACACAGAAGGTACAATGCAAACGTTCCTCACACAGAAGGTAACATGCAAGCTTCACTCACAGAGACCGTACAATGCAAGCTTCCCTACCATGGAAGATACAATGCAAGCGTCCCTCACAAAAAACGTACAATGCCAGCTTCCCTCATACAGAAGGTCAAATACAAGCTTCCCTCACAGGAAAGGTACAATGCAAGACCTTTGGGGACCCCCCACATAATCATTACTGGAAGCCAGGGATCCTCACTGAATCATTATTGGAATCCAAGGACCCCCCACAAGTCATTACTGGAAGTCGGGACCCCATCCTAAGCATTATTGAGAGTTACCACAGAAAGAAAGAGACAGACAGTCTCACCTACCAGAGGAGAGAAGCTATTGCAAGAAAGCTGCCATGAAAAGGCTGGTGCATGCAGAGACAGCCAAGGAAATTCACTAATAGACAGAATTAAAGACTGCAGCAAAATGGTATCACGTGCAAACAAAATAGCATTTTTCTCATTACACACTTTTTGCTTTTCCCTGACATATTTCTGTAGGTTTGCACTAAATAAGCAGCATTTCTGCACTACGGATAAGCAACACAATTTACACAACCCACACTATTTAACCAAACAAGAGCATTTCTTTAATGCACACGTTCTTGAAGCTGATTTTAACAAAAAGATTATTATCTCCATTCTGGTATTCATAGCGTCTGTTAAATGTACATGTTTCTTTTAATGCCTGCATGTCTTGAAAATTAAACCCCTCCAAAAATAAGCACAATTGGAAGTGAATGCGGTGCAGATGAAATATAAAGCACACCTAACTACTACTTAATCTAGAGGAAAAAAGATAAACATCCACACCTATGCTTTAAGTTAAATTTTAAAAAAAATGTGTTGGCTAGCAAGTTATAATCGAGTGAATGCAGGATGTGAGAGGAAGCAAACAAGCAGCCTGAGAAGATCTATGACCCCAATGAAGGAGATAAGCTGTGCCCAGTGTGTGGATGTTGTGAGGGCTGGCAGCGAGGGGCCCCTGAATAGAGACTCCAGATGCGAGGCTCTGCAAATTTTAAGTGAATGCTCTTGTCCTGTGCTGGTGCCATGCCTTTCCAATGTAAGTAGTCAATTTCAACTACCTTTCCTGATGAAATCTGGGAAAATTCATAAGTTATATACATGAAGACTGCTTGTTCTCTCACACGTTTATACATGCTGCAAAAAGTGCAAAAGCGTGAGGTTGACATAAAAGCAGAAGCGTAGCTTTCAGACCATAAACATGCCTTCCTGACGAGTGAAAAGCAGATTTTTTGTGTCATGCCCAAACGCACTGAAACCTTTTTGCAATAAAATGTGTGAAATATCTACAATATCTTGCCCTTTATCTTAATCAAAAGTAGATTCTCCAATTGGAGTGATCAAACGCAGTGGTGGCTGGTGACTGAAAGCAGCGGTGGGGCACAAATGCAAGACGGAAATGCACCTTGTGAGAGAGCCTCACTACCCACTTATTTCCATTCACCTACTCACCCACTGCCTTTGGTCACCTACCCATTTACTCATCCACATTGTCATCCACTGCCATTCACACAACTCTTATACACAGACACCCACATTTTCTCAGCCACTCAGTCAAGCCCTGCAAACACATTCAAACAAACACACGTTCCCTCACCCGTCCAGTATCCAGCAGTTTCAGTGATAAAAGGTACACGTTTATTTGAGCTGCGGATTACATGTTTAATATGACATATCACGTCATTAGTCTGCAGAAGAAATAAAACGAGCATAACTAGCCATGATAAATTACTGGAACCATTACTGCCTTTGAGAGACGAAATCACCTACAGAGGCAGTTAAAGGAGAGGAGAGCTGAGAGAACAGATTCTTTTCTTATTGTCTGTAAAAAAAGATTGAGCTCCAACTTACTTGAGTGCAGGGTTGTCTTTGGCATATTTATGACTTGAGGTCTTCAGGTCACACTCCTGTTGCCCAGAGAGCCCTGGATGGAGTATGTATTGCATTTATTCCATTTCTCTGCCACAGACTAGGGATTTTCTTTGCGCAATGCCACATTCTTTTAATATAATGTGACCTCTGGTACGTAGACCCTTCTGATCACTCACCACCATTTGAGTAAATAGGAAAGGGTGGAGAATAATATCGAAGTGACATGAAGTTTTCAGAAACCCGGGCTGAAAAAAAAACGCTCCAGGCTGTTTACAATCAGGGCTTCTGGTGGAGGAGGAGATAAGTTAGGGGCGTCACTGCGTTCTGAGAAAACGTACGGGCTTTGAGCCCTGTCAGCCCTACTGTGCAGCTTTCAGCCACATACTGACGCAGGCGCAGTGGGGCTTTTCAAAGTGCACAACTTTCACTACGAAAATGTTGTGCAGAAAATGTTTTACTTTCATCATGTAATTAAATTGATGCTTCCCTAGAGAGGCCAGAAAAGGCTCGGGGCGCAGCCCCTTAGCCCTTGAACACCAGCCGTCACTCATCAAACGACAAAGCCATCTGTGCCATTTACAGCAACACTGTCTGTGACAAACTGCCGTCCGGAAAAATATCCAATGCCAGTCTTGTGTGACACAACTGAAATCTCAAAGTTCAAGAACTAACCAACGTCTCTTATGCTGCCCTTTTAGTGATAATCAACATGCACTCTGATGAAATAAAGGTACTAGACAGGAAAGTCTTCAGCTGGTTATTTCAGACCCCTGCCGGTAGTAGCTCGTCTACCATCCGACCCGTTAGCATTCAAAACATAGCCAGGTTGAAAAGACCGAACACGGGCACAATGCTACACAAACCCAAAGCAATAGCAGTTTAACAATCAAAACTCTGAGAAAGACACAGATGAGCAAGTCTCTGCTCTTTGAAGGGAACAATATGGAACAAACCCTACAGCTGATGGTGCGTTTATACTAGTAGAGCATGAAAACACATTGCCCCTTCCTTGCACAACAAAAGCATGCTGCTCCTCCTATGCGGTCAGACGCATCTTCTCCTCCACAGTTGGCGTAAATATTGTTGCATATTTGCGCCAGCGACAGAAGGCTGGGGCTCCCATGCTGTGGCGCTGGCAGGGAATAACGCGGCTGAAGCGGTGGCAGCAAGCCTAGAAAGCCACCTTAGCCACGACTAGTTTTGAGAAGGAGGGGGAAGAAAAAACAGTTGTCTTACTTTTAGTTGCTGATCGGAGCACAGCAGCTGATTTAAAGACAAAGTGGAGCACGAAGATTGTTAAAGGAGCAGGCACCGGCCATTCGGAGGAGTCAGACAAACACGAGCAGGAAACAAGCAGCAAAGCAGGAGGGGTGTGGGGATGGAGAAAATCCTTGCGCTTCAGTGAAGGAACATTACCTTGATCTCTGTGTTTAAAGGCACAGCAAATGTGAGGACATAACACGAATGACTGCCCTGGCAAGCAAACCGTAACAGGACAGGAGCAGGGGAGAAATCAAGCGCTCTGGTCAAATGTTCTTAGAGCAAGATGGCCAGGGGTAAAGAGACATTTTAAAGTGTTTTCGACTCAAGCTCTCTGTATGTAAGAACGTTTGCTATTTAAACATGCCAATGATGGGCGTCCATCTACTGTACTACACTCTTCTGTAGCACGTAATAAACAAGCGGGCATCTGCCCTCCCTCCCACCACCAAGGGCTGCATACAGGCACACTCGGCTCCACGAAGAGAAAATGTGACAGCCTGATTTACAGCCTTGTTTAAAACAAAGCAAATGTAAACTGAAGGTTCACTGAACAGGAGCATGTAATGAAGAAAAACAAGCCTTTTGTGAAGAAATTCAAGACTTCTTGTTAAGTAACGAGTATCTAGCTGAATATTTCTGGCACTACTCCCACAAAGCACCAACACATATGCGCTTCTTCACACTAACATCCAACCACAATTCAGACCCTCAAACCCTGCCCCGAAATCTCAGCAGCACTTATGGCTCACTGTGCCACAAATGGCACGTATGTATCCCTGGCATTGGTGAATGTCACACACATAACCAACATTTCAAACCCACAGTTACAAGCTACTGTCCTAAATACCACACACCCTCTGCTGCATTAGACTGGCTACCCAATAGCCCTATACACCACTTCTGTCAGAAGCAAATGTTATGCCACACTGCATGTTCTTTCCGCAATGTTAAGTTTCCATTCATCCACAGGATACATTGTTTTAAACTATGGTTACACGTGTCCTTTTGCTAGTCAAATGGGAGTAGCTCCGATCAACAGAGGTTTGGTAGGCACGTAGGCGGTCATTTTGAACATGGCGGGCCGAACCACCGCATTATGAAATGGATGACGGCCACCAGTGACAGCCGTCACACACCGCCATGCTCACGTCGCCAGGCTGCGCTACCCTGCGGATAATGTTTCAAATGCTGCCAGCCTTTTCCTGGCAGGATATCCCACCAGGAAAAGGCTGGCAGAGGGGGTGCCCGATTTACGGGCAGTGACATGCGCGATGAGTGCTGCTGCACCTGCCGCACACCAACATTGGCGGGAGCCCTCAATGTTGCGCCCGTGTTCCCCGCCAGGCTGGCGGGGAAAACATTATACGGCCGGCAGGTTTTCCAGGAGGCTGGCGGCGATGGAAAGACCGCCGTGTTCAAAATGACTGCCGTACTGTCTAAAGTAACTCAAACAACAGCAAACGTACAGCCGACTGGGCCATGTATCCGTAACGTCCCCTGACAGGAAGGAGCGCATGGCGGGATGTTTACAGCAGCACATGTTAATACCATGACACTGAGAATAAAAACAAAACTGCTTCAGTCGTTGACCTGCAACTGCGCAAAGCAGGGTGGCTGCAGTGCTCAGTAAAAGCGGTCTAACTGTCAATATTATACATCCGCACGCGTACATGTGCACGGGCTGTGCCAACCTGCTGCAAACGCACGACGAACGAGCAAAGCATATTTCCATAACTCAAGCACCCCCGCATTTGACGAGTTCAATTTGCATTTTACATGCCCTTCTGTTAAGGCAAGAGTCTTGAATTTCTCATGGAGTTTCGTGCATTTAAAGGTAATGTTAGAACAATATTGGAATGCGCCCTTCTTTTAAAACTGTGAGCCTTTAAGAGGTTTGTCACTGTACTCTCGGGGTTGTTTTCTGAAGAGTCCTAAAATGAAGAAACAAAAGCACACAACGTAAAGATGCATCACCACTGCTTCTGCAAAGCATCTGCAAACCAGTGCACATCCGTTGGCAGCTGTGCTCGTGGAATAAAATGCAATATAAACAAGCATTTGGAAATCAATAGTCTTGTGTTTGCTCGAGTTAGAGCTTATAGCGTTGTAAATTACTGACTGGACTTTTATTGCCACACATACTGAAAATAACAAAAGGAAGAGAGCGAGGGTGAGCTGGCCCTGGGAAAGCCCCCTTCTGCTGTTGGTTTATGTTTACAAAGGGAGCTGGTGGGTAAGAGTAACTGAACAAGCACCCACACTGTTGAGGTGAAACAGGCAAATGCCAAAAAAAAGTCCCTTACAGAAGAGATGAACAGGACATAGCGTAATTACACAGTACTTTGTGCTGCTCCCAAAGTGGAAAAGGCAGGACAAAGAGGCAGAACTGACCACTAGCAAGCAAGGATTTTTGAAGGACACTGCAACTAACAAATCAAAACGCTGGAACTCACTCTATTGTATACTTTAGTATACAGCAGGCCGGACGCTAACGCTCAATCTAAAAATTAACAGTTCTTCCCGTGGGACATTTTGGCCCACGGACTATGCTAGAAATGCAAATTGTACCCGTTTTCCATTACTCCTAAATTAGCACCGCCACTACACTTTGTAAGCACGCACCAACACGGATCCACATGCCTACAAAACGAGGTGAGCATTTATTTTCTATTTCTTTACCAATCTGAAATTGACCAGTAAACCAACAGTTGACTGAAATACAATCTTGTTATACGAGGCTAATGCGCTTTCAAAAAAGAAATGAAAGGCAACAGAATTTGTCCCTGGAAAAAATGAAAAATCAGCCTCTACTATATTTCCGCTTTCATTTACTTGAAAAGGACATATTTACTCTATTTCTATTATATGACCACTATTATTTGATCATGTAGATATATTTATCAGTTGCCATGTAAGCAGAATTAGTATGTATATATATGCTTTTCTACAGCCTTGAAAAAGTCACCAGCGTGACGAAACACGTGTTGGCTGTGTCTGCAGTGAAGTACTTTATTTACTCTAATACAACGCTCTCGATAATAAAGACATCATCTGTGAAGAAAACCGATGTGAACACCGACGTACTTTTTTGTTTCATCTATTCAATGGAAACTAGACATTACATATTGTAACAGACTTGTGTTATACTAGAATTCATTGTGTGCGGTGTTCTAACCTTGCTTATCTTGTGTTAAAAAAAGTTTTTTTCCTTTTTTATACACGTGATTTTGCCCATGGGTGGTAGGGCATTCAGTTCACCTGCACCACTTCTTATCGTACTATACATTTGACTACTTGTGCCTACCTTCCTAGGAGTGCGGCCATTTTCACCCTTACTACCCCTTTGTTTATAATCATGTTGATTACCTAGCTTAAAATTTGTAAATTTAAATATTGCAAAATCAAGAGAAAGGTTTACAAGATCATTGTTTTTTTGTGTGTGGGGGGTGAGCAATATAATGCCTTTCCTATCTGTTGCTAGAATGGTATCAGATTACTCAAGTGTGTTTTCATCCCTTGGTAAATTTTTAAAAAGTTGTGAAAATTGGCAGAGATCGTTGTAAAATTATTTTCTATCAATTAGAAGACATTGTCTTGTGGGGACTTGGGTTCTAGTCCCCACATTGCAATTAAGTCCCCACAGCGTGAATGTGTTATCACACTTTAGTCTCCACAAGGATAGTAACACAAAACCCCCCCACCACACACACAACAGTATGAGGAGTAATTAACTCTCATGCCATTCTAATGGATTATTGGTGTTTTGCTCCTGCTGTGCATGAGTGCATTTGTTTCAGTATGTCACTACATGACAAGGACTATATTATGAAGAATGTAGTAACCATCTTCTCTCTCTAAAAGCAACATGTTCTGCATTATAAACAAATGTTTTCTCAAAGTATGCTCTAATAATGAGGTATATTCTCATTATTAATATATAGTGCTTTTAGAGAAAAAATTAATCCAGACTGATAACTTAAAAACTGTTTGTGGATGGAGGTAGAAAATCGACTTGCGCATGTGTAAAGGAAATACGTTGAGATGCCCGCCAAACAAACCAGCTAGCATCCCCTACCATGCTTGTTTATTTTCAACATTCACTGCAGTTTGTATGTCTATCCTGAGCAGGGGTGGCTCCTCCATGAGAGTGGAGGACTGTCGCCACCCGCCACCAGTGGCAGCTGTAAACCTTTTCCCCAAAACTATAATAAACTATGTTTATTATAGTTTTGTGTGAAAAGGGGAGGGGCAACAGGGGTGACGAGCAATGAGGGGGAGTGCTCAGCACTCCCCCTCACAGAGCATGTATGTTTGGCTGGCCGTTTTGGGCCGGCCAAACAGACATGTGCAGAAGGGTCTCTCTAGCCCAGCAACACGGTTGCTGGGCTGGAGAGAGCCTGCACAGGCTCACAGTCTGGCTGGGAGTGCCCTGGCTGGGCGATCTGCGCCAATCCTGATGCAGCTCTGAGCAGCTTCAGGATTGGCCGCAGGGCAGGCTGGGAGTCTGTGCAGGACCGAGACAGAAGAGGAGAGGAACGGTGCAGTGCGTCGTGGGAGCGGATATGAGATATGTTTTTTTAATATATATTTTTTTTAAGTTGTGTCGCCCCCTGCCTCCCCCCCAGCCCCTTAAGGGGCCCAGAGAGCTGCAGCTGATCCTGTGTATGAACTGCTTTAACAGTAAATTAACACAATATACCTCTTCCTGAGCAAGATCTCAAACAAATGGATTCTTGGTTTTACAAATACAGCAAAGTTCACCAGGTCAAGTGTTAGCCGTGGCTGGTCAGAACTAAGAAGTCATACAAATGTCCCCACGGACTCTTTTGAAGAAAGCTCTATGCCTATTGTTCTAGAGCAGTGGTTCCCAAACTTTTTCAACCCGTGGCTCCCTTGACATATTGGCCATTGGCTGTGGCTCCCCGTTATGTCACTTTTCCTGACGGGTGGGGGAATTTACACCAGGATTAGGGAGCACTTCCATTTTTCTCCCTAAAAAATAATTGGGATGAATCGATAAAGCGCTTCAGCGATAGGGACTTCTCTTTAGTGACTTGGAGTACGCACTGCCAGTAATCTGCTGCTGCAGGCCAATGCACAACATTTTTGTCACGCTCTTCCTGCCTGCCATAGCGCTTTCTCCTTGTTCCTGGCAAGTAAAAAAAAAAAAGCACATTATCATTTTTTATCTCAGATCCTGCAGCACCACACTTGGAAGTCCCGCGTATGAAAATAGACCTGATTCAGGCCTCAAGGGGAGAAATACATTGTCCTGATTCTTTTTGTTTTAATCTCCCACTTTCCTATTAAATGTTGACATTTTTGGAATTTCATGATTACCCTCTTTTCTTGAGTAGCTTCAGAACACGAACAGAAGTAACTCTCGATCACTGTCCTGATTGTGCCTGACCCTGCCTAAACGGACACGCTCTTTATTTATTAGGCAAGATGTCATGCGCTGGTCCAAACCATTCCAGATGCTGACAGCTGTAGCTTCCATAACACCCCCACATGGCATTCCCACATGGGTTACTCAGGGCTGCAAATGCACATTACAAAACCCTAACAAGTTTGATTTTTGCACTGCGATTCTGTGATTCATAATTATATTTTGTACGTTTGCACCGCTTTTGCATAAAAAAAGATGCAAATGCGAAGCAAACTTTTCATAAATATGGGCCTTAGTTTTCTGCATCAGGCATTTACTGCGAGCAAAGGCACATATGGGAAAGACGAAGGAAGAGAAGGACGGAAAAGCTCCACTTTGGGAGAAAGATGCAAGAGTGAACTGAAGGGGCAGGGAGAGGCTGTAAATGGATTGAAGAGGCCCAAGATGGTTTTAGGATTACCGCTGCCTCAATGTTCTGTGCATGCATATTTAATTGCAGCAGCCACGTGTTTTAGAGGAGAGCTTTCAGGTACATTTTTATTTATAAATAATTAAACAGTGAGTGGAAACAAATGAAACTTGATGGGTTTTACAATTTACTATGTAACACTGCAAAACCCTAACAAGTTTGATTTATTTACACTGTGATTCTTTCTTTTTCATACTACTGTTCGGCTCCATTCTAAACGTAACTTGTCTTTAGAATGGAGCCTACAGTAGTATGAAACAGAAAGAATCGCAGTGCAGATAAATCAAACTTGTTCGGTTTTTGCAATGTTATGATGTCTATTGTAAAATCCATCAAGTTTGGTTTGTTTTCACTGCAAGTCTTTCTCTTTCATACTACCATGCAGCTTTGTTAGCTGTACCGTAGTATGAAAGAGAGACTCACAGTGGAAACAAATCAAACGTGATGGGTTTTACAACTTACAACATAAAATTGCAAAACCCTAACAAGTTTGACTTATTTCCACTATGATCCGTTCTTCTTCATACTCCTCTACAGCTCCATTCTAAATGTGATGTATTTTTAGAATGGGGTCGTACAGTAGTATGAAAATGAAAGCATTTCAGTGTTCCCTAGAAGTGTGCTGCGCCCCTGGTGAGTTCTGATGGCGCACCAGGTAGCCACGGCCCACTCTTTGGGAAACACTGGTCTAGAGCTTTGTATGCATTCAAACATTATTTCTTATCTCGAATTTAACAAATAATCTTACAGACAACAGTGGTAATTAATGTCCCAATGACATAAACACCAAACACAGACTATATTATAATGGCAAAACAATGTTCATGTTCATTTTTCATACGTAATAGTTCATATTCTTAATATATATGGTGTGAACAAGTGAGGAAACAGTGTATATGAAGCAGTGCTTACATATAATTGAACATAACAAAAAACATAGTACACTGATCGGACATGAAGTTTTATATGCAGGAAAGCCTGTCTATCAAGGCTCCTCCTTATTATGCGATTGAGTCCTTAAACCAAATGGGAAACCATAGTCGAAGTTTCGACCTCTGTCAATTATCGACGTCTCCTCAGGACACCGTAATCCACCTTTCACACCTTGCGTCTTTATAGTTGGCACAATGCATTGTTCAAGGCAAGACAAATTCTCTCAAATTCAAAAATCAATCCAGCCAAAGTGGTCTATGGAGCTCTTTTGTTCCCATGTAATTTCCTTTGTTGCATAAAGTACACTTAATTGTGCATCTATGCCATAGGAGCCTCAATACAAAGATCCCACTATGCCACTCTAACAACCGGTATCTCTATATTGTCCAAACTACATCGACTATGGTTTCCCATTTGATTTAAAGACTCAGTCGCATGATAGCGACGAGCCCTGGTAGATAGGCTATCCCAGATATAAAACATCATGTTGACACAATGTTGTATTTAGTTATCTTTAATAATATGTAAGTAATGTGTCGTCTGCACTGTTGGACTCACTTATTCACACCATATCTATTAAGAACGTACTATTGCGTAGGAAAAAAGGAACATGATCACTGTTTTGGCATTTTAAACTAGCTTGTGTTTGGGACATTAGCTTGTTAAATTCAGGATCTGAAATAATATTTGATGAATACAAAACTTCTAGACCTATAGGCCTAGAGCTTTCTTCAAAAGAGTCCTTGGGGACATTTGTACGACTTTAGATGATATTTATCACTGTCCTATGGGCATAAAGGGTAGTCCTTGCTGTGGTTAAAAAAATGGTAAGAACTTAGGGCGTGATTTATAGCGCCTGGTGGACACAGTACAATCCATTCGGGTGGTAGAGGACATTATCTCCATCACCTGGATGAGCTACTGACCGCCAAATTTGGAGATGAACACCAGGAACTAAAAAATACTTTATACCATTCAACCTAAATTGGGCTGGAGGTGTAATGTGATTCCTCGGATGGCCCCTAGTCCATTGTTAGTTGGAGGAAGTCAACAGAGCTCAATCGACAGAATACCTATGGTCTGCCTGTCTCTAAATTATGTGGGAGGGGCGACGGGTTGTGGACAGGGTGCTCCAACTCGTTTGTAGTTGTGTACCTTGTTAACCAAACTCTAAATCAAGTCCTTAGTCTACAAAGCATTCACACTTCCCAAACTGAAGCTATAAGTGACATGACACAGAGTCGGCTGGAGCATCTACTCCTGGCTTGATGGGCGGCAACAGCAGCAAAGCTCTTTCAGACATGGGAGGACAAAACTGATACAATTATTAAACTCTTAGAATAAAGCCCTGCAATGTTTGCAGGTTTATTGTATTCCCTAAATGGGTTCCAGTTACTACTGCACATTGACTCTAAATATAAATAGACCTATTAGGAGGTTGTAGAGTGCCAAGTAAGTGTCCTTCCCATATATATACAACTGTTGAGCTTACTCTATAGCGAGTGGCACTCACAATCTGGATACCTTGAGCCTCTGAAAAAGTTTATCTTCATTTGAGAAGCTGAGTCTAACTTTGCTGCACAGAATTGTAGAGTTGACTTATATTCTAGGCCTTTGAGACAACTGTACTCACTCCCATCAACTTGCTGGATTCAGATTTTGAGCACATCCAAAGCAGGGAATTAAGACAAAGTCTCACAAGAGACCAGGATTGATAATACTGCCACATGTAGTAAACATTTTAGACATGATGTCAGAGTTACTTTGCAGTGTCCCAGCAATAAACTGCACTTGCTCTATTTAATTTTGGAGTCTATGTTACTGCAGTCATGCACATCTAAACTGAATTAAAGCCAGGCCTATTAGCCTTGTTAATATTTGTTTTACTATTATTGCAGACAAATGCAATGTTAGGAGCTGTGGGTTGTTTATTTTTCCGCTCTCATCCAGCAGTGTCCCAACATCTTCATTTGCTATTCTGCACTCTCTTCACAAGCTGTCCCTTTCTGAGCATTAACACTGCTATGGTGTTGTGGTGGTGGTGACAGACAGAGGGTGATATTTTTTTATATTCCCTGCCACCTCCCCTCATCTGTCCTTTTGCCTGGCCATTGTCACTTCCTATTCCTGCACACCATAATAGCCATCATTTTGCGACAGTGGCCAGAAATTGCAATGTTGTTTTTGCCCCTGTTCACTCACCAGCCTTCAGTTGTCCTCCCTCATCCTTCACCCTCCACATGCAGTGTACTTGCTTCTTACTGCACACCTTAGTTGCCATAGTGATCCAGGACTCACAGTCTGTTGTTATTCTGTGCTTCACCCATCCTGACACCTCAGATCTATCCCACACCATCCTGCAACCTCTGTGTTCCTGCGTACTCCTGGTGTCATTTGTTGGAAAGAGACAACTTTTTTTTGTTGAGGGAAGAATTCCTCTTCCTTATTGTGGTGTCTTACTTTTTTATTCTTCAGTTGTTGACTCTCCAGAAGGCCGGACTGTTAACTTTTGCACACCAACTCCCATGTGGGACAGAGTGGGCACTGCAAGCCTGGTTTTCGTTCTGTTTCCTAATAATTTCTCGCAATCCCTCTTTCCATTCTTTCTCTTCCCATAACATCCATTCAGGGGCATAGCTTCGGGGGTAGAGGGAGTGGGGAATTGTTTTGGGGTGTTACACCCACCTAAAAATGTATTCTGAAGTAAATAATTGGGTACAAGTGCTTTTTTTAGGGTATGGTAAAGTGTCTGTCAGATCTCATCTGGGATTTCTACATGTCCACTCTGACAAACACGCACACTCTCATCTCTGTTTTGAAGGTCTTAAAAATGTTGATTAGTTTGAAGACTATTGTGTTTTAGGTATCCCTAACAATCCGCCATGCTCTCTCTTTCTACTTCCCATTAAGCCCCACTCATGTCCTGCTTCTCATATAGGCCCTCGTTACAACATTGGTGGTAAATCCCGCTTACCGACCATGCAGAAGACCGCCAACACAACGCCGCGGAATTCCGCTACAGCTATTACGACCCACAGCTCAGAATCCGGCAAAATCTAGACACCCACACAAGTCCGCCACACCAAAGGTCAGTGATAAACTGGCGATATCAAAACCTCCACCATCACGCCAACAGGAAAACGCCCACACTATCACGACCCACGAATCCACACTGCGGTCTTTCAACCGCGGTATTCCATTGGCGGTACACACCACTGCGCTCAAAATACACACACATATACAAAACACAACCACATTGGACAATTTCAAATACACACCTGATACACATACACACACCACTCCCACACACCCAATACAATATAAAACACACACCCACATTACCCACAAACCCTAACAATGAAAAATTTGGAAGAAGCAGAGAGACAGCAAAGCAAAGACCACACCAGCATACAGAGGCACACAACACCATCACACATACACATCCACGCACAAAACACCACACACCCCTAAATATCACTCCACACATCACAACACACACCACCTCACACATCACCCACACCACCCCATGGCACCGCAAAGACACCCCAGGTTTTCTGAGAAGGAGCTCAGGGTCATGGTGGAGGAAATCATCCGGGTAGAGCCACAGCTATTCAGATCACAGGTGCAGCACACCACCATAGCTAGGAAGATGGAGCTATGGCGCAGAATCCTGGACAGGGTCAATGCAGTAGGACAGCACCCAAGAACACGGGATGACATCAGGAAGAGGTGGAACGACCTACGGGGGAAGGTGCGATCCGTGGTCTCAAGACACCACATAGCGGTTCAGAGAACTGGCGGCGGACCCCCATCTCCTCCCCCACAACTAACAACATGGGAGGAGCAGATCTTAGCTATACTGCATCCTGAGGGCCTTGCAAGAGTAGCTGGAGGAATGGACTCTGGTAAGTCAAAGCTTTAACTACTCCTCCCCCACCCTACCTGCATGCTATCACATACCCCCACTCTCACCGTCGCCCCCATCACTGCAACTCCTCACGTGTCCCACTATCACAAACCACACATCCCAACACCAAGCCCTGTATGCAACAACAAAGCGTGGACACCAATCACCAATATATGTCCACTACAGATACCCACACAGACCCCTAAACAATTATCACACTAGGTCCTACACAAGAATGTAAGCACTGGGGTACAGGGTAACCCACCCATTGCACACCATGGCACACACAGATGCAATAATCATGCCTTTACACCCCTGCAGGACCCCTACCCAACGTCACCTAACAGGAGGTTCCAGACATGTCCATTCCACCCACAGCAGAGGCCCACAGTGATAACAGCAGCTCTGTCCAACTGGATCTAGATGACCAGCCCGGCCCATCTGGGACCTCGGGACAGTCGGGTCCCCTGACACTGGCACAGGCCACCACAGAGCCTCCCCCCTCAGGAAACACCAGCACAGCACCCACCCAGCGGGCCCATACCTCTGTCCCCAGGACACATCAAGCAGCAGTGTGTCCACCACTACAGGGAACCCAGGCTAACCCACCACCCCAAGAACAGCAGCGACCTGGGGGCAGTGGTAGTGGGTGCACGGTTCAGGGGACAGAGGCCCAGGAAAACCGGGGAACTGGGAGGTCTGCTGTGCAACAGGGGGAGGACAGGCCCAGGGAACCCACTCTCCACTAGGCCCTCTCCAACATCATGGGAGCGTACCATAATTCCCAGGAGATGATGGCAACGGTACTGGCCAAGTTTCAGGAGACCCAGTGGCTGCAGAAGGAACAGTATTAGGGGTTCAGGGAGGAACTCAAATCCATCAATACCACCCTGGGCACCATTGTAGGGGTGCTGAAGGACCTCCTGAACACCAGGAGGGACACTGTGGCACAAGAAGGGGCCCCTGACACTAGTCTGGACGATGAACTGCCCACCACCTCTGCCGGCTCTAGTGGACAGGAGGCACCGCCACAGGACCACAACACCAGCACCCCACCCCGAGCAGATGGAGAACCACCCCGCAAGCGGTCCCTGAGATCCAGGGCAAAGACAGATAACAATGCCAAGACCCCCGCCAAGAAATGAGACCACCCTGATTGTCATCCTTCTGTCCCACTTTATCACCCTGTCCATCCTTAAACTGCCCTAGCTCCACTTCCAATGCCCCTTTGGACAATGCACCTGTGAGACTAATAGACTGGACTCTGCCATGGATATTCCTCCACTATCACCCCAGCCCATTTTACAACCCCCTCCACTATTTAGCACTTAAATAAACACCCTTGAATCACAAAACAATCTGGAGTCAGTCTGTGCTTTCACAAATGTGTATTTGCAATAACTGAGGGAAATAGAAATGTCCATTGTATTGTCAACATACCTATGTCACACAGCTCTAGTCCGTGAGGTAACATAGCAGAGGTCACACAGTGGGACCCACATCTGTGAAATTGAAAGGGAAAGTGACAAATCAGGGTCCATACACTGGGTGAAAGTGACAGACAGATGATAGGTCGAACAATTTTATCAGATGTAGGAGGCAGTGATGTCTTCTTACCTGTGTCTCACTGGAAGTATTGCTGGATCACGGTGTTTCTGTTGTCTATGTCCTCTTCTTCTGCCTCCTCTTCTTCACTGTCCACAGGCTCCACAGCTGCCACAACGCCTCCTTCAGCACCATCCTCCTGCAGAAATGGCACCTGTCGTCGCAAAGACAAGTTGTGCAGCATACAGCAGGCCACGATGATCTGGCACACCCTCTTTGGTGAGTAGTATAGGGAACCACCTGTCATATGGAGGCACCGGAACCTGGCCTTCAGGAGGCTGAAGGTCCTCTCTATAACCCTCCTAGTTTGCCCATGTGCCTCATTGTAGCGTTCCTCTGCCCTTGCTCTGGGATTCCTCACTGGGGTCAGTAACCATGACAGGTTGGGGTAGCCAGAGTCACCTGCAAATGTCGAGGGACAACTGTTAGACACACACTAACCGTTAGGGACAACCCCAGACCCAGACAACTATTCACACAGTATAGGGTCCCTGTCCTCACCTAATAGCCACACACAGTGCCTCTGGAGTTGCCCCATCACATAAGGGATGCTGCTATTCCTCAGAATGTAAGCGTCATGCACTGAGCCAGGAAACTTGGCGTTCACATGGGAGATGTACTGGTCTGCCAAACACACCATCTGCACGTTCATAGAATGGTAGCTCTTCTGGTTTCTGTACACCTGTTCACTCCTGCAAGGGGGGGGGGTACCAAGGCCACATGTGTCCCATCAATGGCACCTATGATGTTGGGGATATGTCCCAGGGCATAGAAGTCACCTTTCACAGTAGGCAAATCCGCCACCTGAGGGAAAACGATGCAGCTGCGCATGTGTTTCAGCAGGGCAGACAACACTCTGGACAACACGTTTGAGAACATAGGCTGGGACATCCCTGATGCTATGGCCACTGTAGTTTGAAAAGACCCACTTGCAAGGAAATGGAGTATTGACAGGACCTGCACTAGAGGGGGGATTCCTGTGGGATGGCAGATTGCTGACATCAGGTCTGGCTGCAGCTGGGTAAACAGTTCCTGGATTGTGGCATGATCAAGTCTGTAGTTGAGGTCCACCAGCGGTCTGTACACCGGAGGATGCCGCCATCTCCTCACCTGCGCCAGCGGACGTGCTCTATGGATGAGAACAGCGATCAGAGGGTCAGCCAACACTGAGGTACGAAAATAACAACTTTCTTGCTCACATTAGTGAATCCGCTATGTGCCTGTCTTAGTGTGTATGCGAGGCCTAGATGTGTGTGACGCATTGAAAATGAATGCCATGTGGCCCCCTGAAATGGCAACTGTCTAACCTGTAATGTGGGACAAGGTGATATGAGGTAACTGCGCTGGCGTTGTACACCATCGCGGTAGGCGGTCGAAGACCGCAGCGCAATCCTGCATTGGTTAACATTGGACCCAATGGGTGCCAGGAGCCAATGACGATGTACGCTGGCGTTGACGTTACGCACCGCCGCGGGTTTGACCGCTATTTTCTGTCTGTTCCCTCACTTGATACCTGATCTTCGACAGGAGAGGACCTACACTGCAAGTCCTGCTGTGACCTCAGTCTGGAACAACAATGGCTCAAGTGTCTGGGGAAAGGGCCCCTGCCTTCACTTCGGAGGAGTTGGAGAAACTTGTGGATGGGGTCCTCCCCCAGTACACGCTACTCTACGGTCCTCCATACAAACAGGTGAGTACACTGTGAGCATGCTGTATGGGCAATGCCTGTTTGGAGTGGTGTGGATGGGAGATGGGGGGGGGGATGAGGCGTGCATGATACAATGGTGAGTGTATGTGCGTCTGGGCAAGAGTGGGAAGGTGGGCCAATGACTGTGATGGGCCAGGCGGTTAATGTTTTACCTTTTCCCCTGTACTATTCCTGTAGGTCAGCGCCCACTAGAGAAAGGATATTTGGCGTGCCATTGCCAAGGACGTCCAGGCCCTGGGGGTCCACCACAGACGGAACACCCACTGCCGTAATGACTCCCCTGATGTTCTGGATCCTGGCGGTGGCGTATCCAGAGTTGGATGGGCGCTTGAGGGCATCACAGCAGCCACAAGGGGGTGAGTAAAGTCACATCCATCTGACTCTGCGCGCATTGGAGGTGTCTGGGTAGGGGAGGTAGGCTGTGGGTTCCCCTAGGCTAGGGCGAGCCTTGTAGGCAAGGACCCTTTGTGAGGCAGGCCAAGTGGCACCCCAACCCCACCAGTAGTAAGAGCCATCTACACCCAGTCATGCTCCTGTGACTTCCATGTGTGCAGCAATTGGGCATAGGCCCTGTACCCCATGTCCCTGTGATCAATTAGGGAACTGTAAGTGCATGGCGTAGTGCAGAGGGCTGCTGTGTCTGTAGTGTCCGCCAACTGTAGCAGTATTGCATGCACTGAACATGCCTTTCTACTTTCTTTCCCCCCTTTTTGTGGTCTCCCTGTTCTTGTGTGCATTAGCATCATCAGGCGGAGGAGCTGTGCCACTGGAGCAGGAGGGAGCTGCATCCCATATGGCCCTGGAGGGCGAGACAATGGACTCAGAATTCACCAGTGGGACGGAGGGTGAGGGGAGCTCCACGGCAGGAACTGGAGCAGAGACCAGTGACACCGACTCCTCCTCTGGTGGGAGCTCCCTTGCGGTGGCGGGTCCCTCTGTGCCCCCCGCATGTACAGGTACAGCCGCCACCCCCCCTACCCGCACCGCCCTCCCAGCAGCCCCTCAGCGTGTGCCCTGTGGCCACTCACCCAGGAGGATGGGCATCTCCTTCGCCCAAGGCACCTCAGGCCCTGCCCCAGTCAGCCCTGCTGCCCTCAGTGAGGAGGCCATTGAACTCCTCAGATCCCTCACTGTTGGGCAGTCTACCATTCTGAATGCCATCCAGGGTGTAGAGAGGCAGTTGCAACAGACAAATGCATACCTGGAGGGCATTTATTCTGGCCAGGCAGCCCAAAAGCGAGCATTTCAGACTCTGGCCTCAGCACTGATGGCAGCCATTGTCCCTGTGTCCAACCTCCCCCCTCCAACTTCCTCCACCCAGACCCAATCCCCTGTACCTAAGCCTATCCCAAGCACACCATCAGACCAGCATGCACACACCTCAACACACAAGGGTAGCTCTAGCAAACATAAGCACCACACATCCCACAGGCACTCACACAAGCATCATACCCATGCACACATACCACAATCCACTGCCTCCACTGTGTCCCGCTCCTCCATGTCTCCTTTCTCCCCTGTCACGTCTCCACTCACACCTGCATGCACTACATCCTCAGGCACTACCTCCATCACCAGCATGCCCATCACCACACACCACTCACGTACAATCACCACTCCCATTCACACATCCCCTGTGTCCTCTACCAGTGTGTCTGTGAGCCCTCCTCCCAAACTACACAAACGCAGTCACACACCCACCCAACAGCCATCCACCTCACGACAGCCACCAGCCCATGTACCTTCACCCAAAGTCAGCAAACGAACACCTCTTACAACCACTACCGCTTCCTCCACTCTCAAACTCCCTCCATCTACCCGTCCCAGTGTGTCTAAAAAACTTTTCCTGTCAAACCTTGACCTCTTCCCTTCCCCTCCCCCACCCCTTCTGTCCCCTAGGGTCCGCCTTTCCAGGTCCCAAACCAGCACCTCAGCCACCACATCATGGGGCACAGTGGTGCCAGCAGTAACCGGTTTCTGGAGTGTGCCAAGCAGCAGGGCTGCCAGTGTCGCAAGGGTTGAGGCCAAGGACATTCCCCCACCTCCAAAACAGAAGAAGTTGCCCACATCCCAGAGGGAGAAGGCCAAAACACCTGCCACCAAGGGCTCAGCGAAGACAACAGTTGGGAGTGGCTGGAAAGCTGCGCCACCATCCAAGGTGGGGAAGGGCCTGAGAAAGAAAGGCAAATCGCCGCCAACCTGCACGGCGGTCAAGACCGCCACTGGCACCTCCACATGCACCGCCGCCACCGCTGCTCATGACACCGCCGCCAGCACCGGGGTCATTGAGCCCCCCACCAGCACCGCCGCTCATGACACCGCCGCCAGCACCGAGGTCAGTAAGCCCCCCACCAGCACCGCCGCTCGTGACACCGCCACCAGCACCGAGGTCAGTGAGCCCCCCACCAGCACCGCTGCCCAATGTCCGCCGCAAGCACCGCCGCTACTGAGCCCACCGCCAGCGGCCAAGCCACATCCTGAGCCAGTGGCACCACCGCAGACATGGCTGCCATCCCCAGTGGTCATTCGTACGAGGCTGGTGGTCAGTTCCAGGGGCCTGGGCAGCTTGCATGTTGCCCCACCATCAGTGGAGTATCACATCCACTACCTCAGTTCTTGGCAGGATTAAGTACTCTGGGCACAAAGCCCCCTCCAGAACAAGTGGAGTATCACATCCACTACCTCAGTCCTTGGCAGGATGAAGCACTCTGGGCACAAAGCCCCCTCTAGAACCAGTGGAGAAAGGCATCCACTACCTCAGTCCTTGGCAGGATGAAGCTCTATGGGCACAAAGCCCCCTCCAGAACCAGTGGAGAAAGGCATCCACTACATCAGTCCTTGGCAGGATGAGGCACTCTGGGCAAAAATCCCCCGCCAGAACCAGTGGAGAAAGGCATCCACTACCTCTGTCCTTGGCAGGATGAAGCACTCTGGGCACAAAGCCCCCTCCAGACCCAGTGGAGTATCACATCCACTACCTCAGTCCTTGGCAGGATGAAGCACTCTGGGCACACAGCCCCCCACTGAACCAGTGGAGACTGTTATCCACTTGAGAGATTGTGGCTTTGCACTCCCCAGGATAAAGCAGTGGGCAACCCACCCACTGGAGAGACTTGAGATACTGTGGCTTTGCACTCCCGAGGATAACGCAGTGGGCAAACCACCCACTGGAGAGACTTGAGAGACTGTGGCTTTGCACTCCCCAGGATACATCAATGGGCATGGAGTCCCCTCGTGGAGCTGGCGTCGTGCACTCATCCGGCTGAGGTGCCCCCCCTTCTCTTCCCCCTGAGGTGCCTGTTGTATTTCGATCTGATGCCCCTGCAGAGTTCTCTCCATTGGCATCGGGTATCTTGTGTGGGCCTCGCCCATGCATTTTGGGCCCAGTGGTCCACAGACTATATGGTGCAGTACATGGACTTGAAATCTTGCTGTACATATTTGTTAATAGTGTATATATATTTTTGAGTAATGGATTTTTCTTGATTACAATCGTTCAAATCATTTCCTTTTGTCCTTGCGTTCTTCCGGGGTGTTGGGGGGGAAATTTAACATTTCAGCATGTATTGTTGTGTGTGTGTGGTTGTGGGTGAGGGCGGGGGTGGAGGTGTTGCGTGTTGCGTGTGTGTGTCACTCTCTTTTCCCGACCCGCTCCTGTGTTGTAGGTGCAGTACTCACCGTGGTCGTCGCCGCCGTCAGTCGTGCTCATGGTAGAGGAGCAGGAAAACAATCTCAGGGAGTATTTGGAGTTTGGAGGGCCATAATGTTTTTAGCAAGATATCCTAGCATTATTGTTGGGAAAACTGAAGCTCACACCACCCAAATGTTAATGACCAAGTTATGCCCATACATTCATGACTCCTCTCACCACTCCTGTGTGTTGTTCTCTCCTTTTGCAATCACTGGTCCATTTTTGCACTCTCTTTTGAATGTCTTTGAAACGAAGTGTCTTAAACAGTGCATACCTGGGAGGAAGTCATCATTTTAGCCCAGTTTACCCCTATTCTTTTTGTATGATAATGGTGGTAACTGACTGACTGTGCCCTAGGCTCTGCTAACTAGGCCCATGACCAGTGCTCTGATTAAAAAGATATCTGATAATTAGGTATAATTACAATTGGCAATGACAGACCTTTGTAAGTTACTAGTATATAATAAGGCAAGGAGGACTCAAGCTACCTATAAGTCCCTAGCGTAAAGTAGGAGAGGGAGATTTAGAGGCCCAGTAGATTTCCTGAACTGGAATGTGCATTGCTGTGTTGCTGCTGTCATTAGGTTTCGCTGGCACTGCTGTGCTTGCAAAATCTTTTGATGATTAAAAAAAATCTTAAAAGAGCTTGAAAATCACCCCTTACTTACCTGAACTTACCATTGGCTTCGACCAACATCTTTCTAATTTATGTGCTTCTGATTGGCCAGCTTGTTGCCTCCTTTAACTTCCTGCTCTCTGCTGCTTTGCCCTCCTGCTGTTCATGCTGTTGGTGGATTCTTGGTGAAGTACTCCTTCTGGTGACTGGCACTGGCTTCAGGTCAGGGTGCTTCCACTCCAGTTCCCCCCCCCCCAACACTATGAAGATACTCCTGGGTGTAAATGCATTGCGAGTCTGTTGTTTGTGTTTAGTGATCTTGTTTGACACAGATTTCCGAACACACACCAGTGCTGCGCACAATTCGGTATTGTGTTTGACGCGGCTATTTTGCCTACTGTTGGCATGCATTTCAGGCAAACCTACTTGGCTGGTGTCTTTTTTTAATTTTAACTTCTAAAGGCACAGATCCGTATTCAGCCAGAAGGCTGCCAGCAGTTTGTGTGGGTTGTGACTGTATGCACGAGGCCGCTTTGTTGAAATGCTAACTGCGCGGGTAGCATCCCGAGGGGACGTTTGACTGTTCATCGGCTTTTGGAGCCGTATCATACGAAGCTGCGCGTACAGGGGTGATGCAATGATTGCTGCCATGGGCGTAGGAAGTGTGGGGGACGCGGGGGATATGTCCCCCCCAGATTTTGGAGTGGGGGGGACACGGGGGACAAGGGTGGGGGGGACGAGGGGACAGAAGAATTTTCCCTTCTGTTCTGTAATTCGCAGGGCCATTAGCGCCTCGTGAAGCGCTACCTATACTGGCCCTGCCCTTGACCTGTGACCTTCCTCCAGGACACTTGCCCTCTGCCCTTTTGTTGTGCTGCAGCACACAAGGGATTCCTTCTCACCTTGCAGCCACAGCTGCCTGTAGTCTGTACTTCTGAGAACAAAGGGAGAAGAGAGGCCCTTTGTTGATTGCTGTCTGCATCCCGTCCCTCCTGAGCCCTACCCTTCCCTTGAAAATCGAATCCTGAAGACAGCAGCAAGATTTGAGAAGGTAAAGAGGTTTGGGTAATTAAATAAAGTATTGCCAAGTAACTCCCTATCTTTTTAAATCCAGTGCTGTGTTGCAGAGTATCTCCCTTTCTAAAAACAGTGTTGTTGAGTTACTGTGAGATATAAGCCGGGCAGGCTTTAGCGCGCTGGTGGCACCCTGTGCAGCAATGTTTGTTAGGGCACCCGTTTCTGTCACCTCTCTCTCACTCTCTTCTCTCCTCTGTCTCCAGCTTGCCTGCCCCAGAGCTAATTATTGTCCCCTAAGTTGACATCCTGCCTCCCCAACATTTCGGTCCCCTGTCTCTCCCTCAGCCTTCCTGGTATTTGTGAAAGCCCGCTCTAAAGGCCAAGGGCTGCCTGTAAATCTCATTTCCTGCCAATGGCCTGTGGATGGAAGCCAGCACTGGGGCAGCTCACAGGCTTTGCAGGACTTCACAGGCTGTGGTGGTACAGAGCCTGGCACTGCTGGATAGACGGCAGAGAGACTAGCACACAGCACGGGTCCCAGGAAGAACCAGATGGCCTGAGAGATGGAAAGGGCTAGGTAAGGCAGCAGGGCCAGCTCTAGGGCGATGCAACCGGTGCCGCTGCACCGGGTGCTGACTTAGGATGGGGGTGCTGTGATTGCAAGTATATTCTGACTTTAAAAGCACCTGCTGGGTGTTCCTTGCCATCAACAGTTTTCAGGCAACAATAAAAATCTCAAGATAATTTCAGTGATTAATGGTCTTCCTGAAGAGAGATTGAAGTTTTGTCTAGTCGGAGTTTTGACTCATCATAACGTACAGGGTTACTATGCCTGCTACAAAGAACGTCTACATGCAGATCACAAAGTCTATATAATGTGAATAGGTCAGTGGGTTACTGCTTTTGTCAGATGAAGGAAAGTACCCTCTTTTTGGCATGGTTACCCCACTTTTGACTGTGTTCACTGGGATCCTGCTAACCAGGACCCCAGTGCTCTCTCCCATTAAATTTGGTTGTTTGGACCACACACACCCCACATTTGGCGTACTGGTGCCCATTATAAGTCCCTAGTATATGGTACCCAGGGCATTGGGGGATCAGGGGTTCCCCATGGGCTGCAGCATGTATTATGCCACCCATAGGAGCCCTTGTAAACCATGTCTGGAGGCCTGCCATTGCAGCCTGCGTGAAAAGGTGCATGCACCCTTTCACTTCAGGTCACTGCACCAGGTCACTCTAAGTCACCTCTATGGCAGGCCATCATAGCCAGAGGGCAGGGTGCAAGTACCTGTGTGTGAGGGCAAAACTGGAGGAGCAGAGGTGCCCCCACGAACTCCAGCTACATTTTCCTGGACCTCGTGAGTGCGGGGACGCCATTTTACGAGTGTACTGGACATAGGTCACTCCCTCTGTCCAGCTACATAATGGCAACTCAGAACCTGGGCATGTTTGGTAACAAACATATCAGAATCATACCCCAATCCTATTGTCAATATTGTTTGTATGATTCCATGCACTTTGGGGGCTCCTTAGATGAACCCCAGCATTGCTCCTATCAGCTTTCTAGGGTTTTCCGGGCAGCCCATGCTGCTGCCACCCCTCAGACAGATTTCTGCCCTCCTTCTGCTGCTTGAGCAGCTCATGCCCAGGAAGGCAGAACAAAGGATTTCCTTTGGAAGAGGGAGGCAACACCCTCTCCATTTGGAAATAGGTGTTACAAGGGTTGGGAGGGGTACCCTCGCCAAGCTAATGGTATGCTCTAAAGGGCCCTCCTTGCATAAACCAGTCTGTACCAGTTCAGGGACCTCAGCCCCTACTCTGGTGCGAAACTGGACAATGGAAATGGCTGTAACCACTCCCCTGTCCATCACCACCCCAGGGGTGGTGCCTGGAGCTCCTCCAGGTGGCCACTTGATTTTGCCATCTTGAATCCAAGGTGGGCAGAGGCCTCTGTGAGCATCTGAGTGGCCAGGTCAGGCAGGTGACGTCACAGCCCCCTCCTAGGTGGTCACCCTGCTAGGTGACCAATCCCCCTTTCTGGGCTATTTAGGGTTTGCCTCTTGGGTGGGTCCTCAGATTCAATGTGCAAGATTCCAGCAGGACTCCTCTGCAACGTTTACTTTGACTTCTGGCCACTGGAACCGCAACTGGACTTCACAGGAACCTACAATCTGCAGCTCCAGCAGCGACTTCACCCTGCAGCATTGTTTCTCCGGCTCCGTCCGGCAACTGCAACATTAGCCCGGCTGTGCTTCCTCTGAGGCAGCAAGTCTTCAGTCTGCATGAGAAGAAAGAAGAAAAATTTCTTGGAGTGAAGGAGTCACTTACCTGCATCTGCAGGCACCAACTGCAACAACGACCGGCTGCGTGGATCTCCTCTGCTCCTGAGCTGCGTGGATCCTGCATCAGGGGGTGATAGTCTGGAGTGGTCTCCTTGGTCCTCTCTACCAGCTGTCCAACTTTGGAGTAGGTAGGTCCTTGCCTTCCCATGCTGGACAGTACCCCCATGCACCGCGTCTCTTGCAGCTACCAAGGCCTGTTGTTATCTCCTCCAAGGGATCTTCAGGCTCCATGTAGCCCCAGTCCCCAGCACTCTTCTCTGTGAAGCACAGAACTAAACGTGCTTCGCCTGCGACATGGGACCTCTCTTCAGGTGTGCTGCGTGGGCCTCTCTGCAGCTCCTGGGCTCCTTGCCTGTAGGTCTTCTGTGGGAGCTGCCTCTCCTTCTCCAGACTCTCTGCCTTGCTGAGGGTCACCCCTCCATGGGTTAAGTCCCCCTGGACCTTGCTGGTCCCCGGCAGCTCCACTTTTGTCCTACTGTGACATTTGCCTTTGCCAAGGCTTGCTGGTTGGTTTTCCACACCACAGACGGACTGCAATTCTTCATCCAGCATGGGACGTCGACTGCATCACCTAGGAACGCTTCATCTGCTCCAGTGCTGCACTGCTGACGGTCTTCATCTCCCGGCCGAGCAACTCCTGCATCCACAGATGGGTGGGTAGTGGCTCCTGCCACGACCAGACACTCCTACGTAAATTGGACTTGGTCCCCTTCTTTTCCCTGCGTTTTGCAATATCCTTCTCTGAAGTCCTTTAGGTGGGTTGGGGAAAAACCAGTAACTTACCTCTTTTCTCCTGGTCGCTGGGGGGCACTCTGGTACTTACCTTTAGGGTTTCCTAGTTCCTGCAGCTCCCCTCTACAGATTCCACTTCCTTGCGTGGGGACCCAGCTTTCGCATTCCACTTTTTTAGTATATGGTCTGGTCCCCCCAGGCCTTCAGTATTGCCTATTGCTTTTCACTATTTTCTATTGCTTTTTATGCCAACTTCTGATTGCTGCTGTACATATGATAGTGTGCTACTTACATCCTATTGGGAGTATTGCCTATCTATTGTTTTTGTGTTTGTGTTACTGTAATAAGGAACCTTTATTTTCATAACACGTGTTTCTTTCATGTGTGTAAGTGCTGTGTGACTACAGTGGTATTGCATGAGCTTTGCATTTCTCCTAGGTAAGTCTTGGCTGCTCATCCGCAGCTACCTCTAGAGAGCCCTGGCTTCTAGACACTGCCTACACCTCACTAATAAGGGGATACCTGGACCTAGTATAAGGTGATAATACCATAGGTACTCACCACACACCAGGCCAGCTTCCTACACCAGAGAGCTCCTTTTTTGTCCCCTGCAATTTATAAATTAAAACTGAATATAGAACAGTGAGCAATGAACTTATCAAAGAGCTGCATGCAAACATCAAGGTATAGATTAGAGCGTTATGATTTCCCCCCACTTTTTCATTAACTTAATGTTGCAAAACAAGTTAATTTGAGCGCAAATCAATTCTTATTATTAAAGAAAGCCCCCAACCATGGTGTTATGTTTTAAATTCTGAGTTTGCGCTTCTCCAGATAAACCACTCTGAAACTATACCTGCTACCAGTATGGATGACCTATGACACCTACACCTTGTGGTCCTCTGTCTTATGTAATATTTCATATACACTGATTTACACATATATGATGATTGTCTCTGCGTAATGTCTGTGTGATGTAAAGTGCTTTGACACCCTAGACTGGTGTGAGGGCTGAATGATGGAACAACACATGGGTATATCGTGCATGCCTTAACATTGCGGTCTCAACAACGACCGTGTCTTTACTACTCATGCCCTTACAACAAATCGCTGTAAAAGAATGTTTGGTAAAGAAACATGCGTGGTAAATTCTCCCCGCCCTGCCCCCTTACACCTGATACCATACTCCACCCTGCCCAATCAGTTAAAACTGCCCCTGCCCTGAGCCCTAGCCCCCCCCCGCCCTGAGCCCTAAAAGTAACTCTGCCCTGTCCTAAAAACTACCCGCCCCCACTCTGAACCCTAAAACCTACCCTGAACTGCGCTAAAAACTACCTTGATGCCCCTGCCCCAAGGAACCCTAAAACCTACCCCACCATGTCCTAAAAACTACCCCGACCCTACCCTGTCCTAAAAATGAACCCAACCTCCCACCCTAAACCCGGCCACAGCCCTACTTACCTCTCTCTCCTCTGCTTCTTCCTGTTCCACCTGGACAGCTAGACCGCTCTCTATGCTGTAACCACGCATATGCGTGGTAAAGACATGTGTGGTAAAGGCATCCATGCTAGCCCCATATTTGTGGTAATGGCAGCGTGGTCAATGCATTGCATTGCATTGATTACGTTGTAAGGGATATTTCCCGGTATGAGTGGTGCTATAAAACTAATGAAATGCATCTGAGAGAGAGTGGTGATGATAGTAGTGAGGGAATCCATGGCAGAGGTGGTCACTGGGGGGTGCCAACAAACAATGTCGCACAGGGCGCCACCAGCACTAAGGCCGGCCCTTCAGACAGCGCAGCAGTTCACAGGAAGGCGGCAGCACAGGGACTGCCACTTGACAGTCAGACAAGGACCTAGCAGCAATCATAAGCCTTACTGACCTTCACAGGCAGGCGGGGGCCAGAGACTGACACAGCCTGACTAGAAAGAAAGCTCCCAACAGGCAGCACAGTGCATGGCAGGCAGCACAGGAATCGGCAGGAAGCACTGCGCCCAGCAGGCAGTACAGGCCTCTTAGGACTTCACACAGGCGAACAGCATCACAGAGCCTGTCGCTGCCTAATAGGCAGCCAAGGGCCCAGCAGACAGGGAATTGCCGGTCTCACAGGACTCGACTGGAAGCGACCGCCTCCCCTCCCATCACCCCCCCCCCACCACGGCAACCCTTCTGGGTGCAAGCTTTGTGCAGGAGGCCCACCTCAAGGTTGTCCCTGTCCCCCCCAGAAATTTTGTGTCTCCTACGCCCCTGATTGCTTCTGTCATACATTTTGTGTTTTTTCCTATTAAAATATCTAGATCACTATATATACCAGCTCACTAATCAGTACAAAGGTTTAAAGCACATATATGCAGTTTAGAAGCACCTAGTGGGGAAAACCGAATCTACACTTTCCTCCGGGTTGAACGCCCCACTGGGCACACACTCGCTGTCCTGCTCCGGCCGAGTTCACGTACGCCGGTCTGCTTTCTGCTGTTATTAACAGGATCACCAGCCAACAAAAGGAGCCGCCGTCAACAAGGAGTATGACAATGAATCATTATTTCACCCAGCCAACGCGCGCCCTCCGCTCTGCTACTGGGCCCGGTGGCCCCTGGTGACAGGTCCGATGCCCGGATAGCTCCTCCCCGCTGCAAGGGAGTCACCTGGAGCTGAAACAATGGGGCTGCCAGGTCAGGGCTGCACGCCGACGCTAATGAATGACTGACCCTCGTGCTGTCTAATTGGTACACGCAGCCTCCAGCAACTCTACCTCGAAGTGTCTCATCACTGAAGTCTCAATGGAAATGGTTATAGCGCTGTACTGCGAACTCACCTGTAGGCACAGAGCAATCGAATAATACAGGTTTGCATTTTGATCAATACTGATGTTTAGTCTATTTCAAGGCGTGACGGAACTGCCAGGACTGCCAATATTCGAACTTGGGAAGCACGTTCAGATGTCGCGTTGGCTAAACATCCTATGATTCTGAGCTAATAACTTCAAAAAACATGATTGTGCTCTCATGCGATGTGACTGGTGCGCAAGTAAAGTGCTCCAATACCTTCAGGTCGCTTTCGCGCTATAAAACTTTCAAAAGAACAAGCATTGGCAACGCCAATAGGTTTCGCCCTTGCTTTTTCTTTTTATCTAACTAGATTACAAAATGTTACAAACATTTTATAATAATGTTTGTTTTAAATTTGACAAACCGTTAATAGTTGTTTTGGCTGTTATTTATTAATCCAACATACATCACAACATAAACAACTATTAACGGTATATCAAATATAAAACAAACATTATTAATACACTTTTCTAATATTTATATCCAGTTAGTAAGATAGAATGCAAAACAAAAAAACAAAGGCAAAACCTATTGGCTTTGCCAATGTTTGTTTTCAAAGGCAGCCCTGCTTGCAGACTGTCTTTAAATGCTGTTTGCAACGTAAAAAAGCACATTGCGATGCACAAACCCAGTTTTGTGATTCGGTAACCTGGTTACCGAATCGCAAAACGGGTTTGCGACTCACAATTAGAAGGGATGTTCCCTTCCTAATTGCGACTCGCAGTGTAATGTAGGATTGTTTTGTGACCACGAACGCAGTCGCAAAACAATCGCAGTTAGCAACCATTCCAAATGGGTGCTAACCCATTTGCAAAAGGGAAGGGGTCATCATGGGACCCCCTTCCCCGTTGTGAATGTCACTGAAATTTTTTTCAGAGCAGGCAGTGGTCCTACGGACATTGCCTGCTCTGAAAAAATGAAACAAAAACGTTTCATTTTTTGTTTTTGTAATGCATCTTGTTTTCCTTTAAGGAAAACGGACTGCATTACAAAAAGAAAAAGCTGCTTTATTGAAAAGCGGTCACAGACATGGTGGTCTGCTGTCCGCAGCAGGCCACCATGCCTGTGAGGGCCGCCATTCGCAAGGGGGTCCCAAATTGCGACCCACCTCATGATTATTCATGAGGTGGGCATTTGCGATCCCCTTGCGAATCGCTAACAGTGTCATGGACACTGTTGTGCATAAGGTTTTGCGACTCGCAATTTGCGGGTCGCAAAACCAAATGTACGTACATGTGGGCCTTAGCTCCATAGGCTAACATTGAAACATTTTATTTAAGTATAAATATTGCTAAGAAGGAGCTAAAACTTAGCAGATTGATAATGATAAATCCAACAACTTACCACTGTTGAATTTATCATAACTAATACAGAAGAGAAGTTATAGGACTTTCTTTTCTGTGAGCCAAAATCCAGCCTTCTAGATGCCTCTTCTGATTGATCAGCCTTAAGAGCCTTAGCCAAGCTGCTTTGATGAGGTGATAAGTGGCCTGCATAAAGCAGGTGTTATCTGGTGGGGGAGCTCTGCAGCTGCAGAGAACAGGACAGAAAGGGGGCTGGGTAAATCAAACTGGGCTTCAAAGAGAGCAGGACAGAAAGGAATTCCAGCCAGGCCTACTCTCTCTTCCTGTACCCCCCAGCCAGATGGCAGGCCTAGGAATGGATTTTGCAGAAGGTCTGGAGGGGGAGGGTTATTGGAAATGAGCCACACAAGTAGGTTAGTTTAGTCAGGTCTTACACTCCTGGAGAGGAATCACCCATCTTGAATTTTAAAGTGCAGTGCTTTGTGGGGCAATATATGCCACACAGTACCTCATTGGACAGGGTTGCCACCCTGCTTATCACCCCAGATCACTGAATAAATATGTGCGAGATGCGTAGCAACTCAGATCTGCTGCCTGATTCTAAAAGGAGAAGAAGGACTGTGCTACTGGAACCCTGCTGGAACCCTGGACTGCACCCCAAAGGATTGCTCTCTGAAGGACTGCTCCTGTTGTACACTGGGAACTACTGCCCGAAAGACTTTGCTCTGCTTCCAAAAGGATTAAGGAGTGGACTCCCTGAAAGCAATGGGTTAACAGAGCTTCCCTGCACCTTCTCCCTAAGGAAGTCCCCGGCTTGGAGCACGTTCAGTGGTCTTTTAAGGATTTGGCCAGTTGCGTTGTTGGAACTATAGTTTCAAACTTCCAAAGACCATCTCAGAGGCTCTAGATCCTTGGATTTGTGTTTTTGACACTTTTAAACCTCAAGGGAAACTTCAGGAGGAAATTCCAGAAGTTTGGAGTAACTTTTTAATCAATCAATCAGTGCATTTATAGAGCTCGCTACTCACCCGAGAGGGTCTCAAGGCGCTGGGGAGGGGGTGGGTTACTGCTGCTCGAAAAGCCATGTCTTGAGGCGCTTCCTGAAGGTGAGATGGTCCTTGGTAGTTCTTAGGTGTGCGGGGAGGGAGTTCCATGCTTTGGCTGCCAGGTAGGTGAAGGATTTTCCTCCTGTGGTGGTTCTGCAGATACGTGGGACGGTGGCGAGAGCGAGGCTGGCTGAGCGAAGCTGACGGGTGGGCGTGTAGAACAAGAGGCGGCTGTTGAGGTATTGGGGGCCCATGTTGTGGAGAGCTTTGTGTGCGTGAATGAGGAGCCTGAAGGTGATCCTCTTGTTGACGGGGAGCCAGTGCAGGTTTTTCAGGTGGGCGGATATGTGGCTGTGGCGAGGGATGTTGAGGATGAGGCGTGCGGAGGCGTTTTGTATGCGTTGAAGACGTTTCTGTAGCTTTGCGGTGGTCCCTGCGTATAGGGTGTTTCCGTAGTCCAGACGGCTTGTGACGAGGGCATGCGTAACTGTCTTTCTGGTTTTGGCGGGGATCCATCTGAAGATTTTTCGGAGCATGCGTAGGGTGTTGAAGCATGATGACGAGACGGCGTTGACTTGCTTGGTCATAGTGAGGAGGGGGTCCAGGATGAATCCGAGGTTGCGTGCGTGGTCTGAGGGGGTTGGTGCGGTGCCCAGAGCCGTGGGCCACCAGGAGTCGTCCCAGGCGGAAGGGGATTGTCCGAGGATGAGGACCTCCGTCTTGTCTAAGTTCAGCTTTAGGCGGCTGAGCTTCATCCATTCTGCGACGTCTTTCATTCCTTCCTGAAGGTTGATTTTGGCGGTGGTCGGGTCTTTGGTGAGGGAGAGTATCAGCTGGGTGTCGCCGGCATAGGAGATGATGTTGATGTTGTGTTTGCTTGCGATGTCAGCGAGGGGGCTCATGTAGATACTGAAGAGGGTTGGGCTGAGCGAGGAACCTTGGGGTACGCCGCAGATGATCTCGGTGGGTTCTGAGCTGAAGGGCGGGAGGTAGACTCTCTGGGTTCTGCCGGAAAAGAACGAGATGATCCAGTCAAGGGCCTGTCCTAGGATTCCAGTGGTGCGGAGGCGGGTTATTAGGGTGCGATGGCACACAGTGTCGAAGGCAGCCGAGAGGTCCAGGAGGATGAGGGTGGTTGTTTCTCAGTTGTCCATCAGAGTTCTGATGTCGTCGGTGACTGCGATGAGGGCAGTTTCTGTGCTGTGGTTGGCCCGAAATCCTGATTGGGAGGGGTCGAGCGAGTTGTTAGCTTCAAGAAAATTGGTCAGCTGTTTGTTGACGGTCTTCTTGATGACCTTGGCCGGGAAGGGGAGAAGAGAGATGGGGCGGAAGTTCTTCAGGTCATTGGGGTCAGCCGTGGGTTTTTTCAGGAGGGCGATGACTTCCGCGTGTTTCCAACTCTTGGGGAAGGTGGCAGATGAGAACGAGCTGTTGATGATGCTCTGGAGATTGGGGGCGATGATGGAGTCGGCTTTGTTGAAGATGTGATGGGGGCACGGGTCCGAGGGGGAGCCGGAGTGGATGGTGTTCATGGTGATTCTGGTCTCTTCAGAGCTGATGGGGGTACAGGCGTTGAGTGTCGTGGTGGGGGCTGTTGGTTCGGTGGTGGGCAGCGGGGTCTGGGGTCCGAAGCTGTCGTGTAGGTCTGCGATCTTTTGGTGGAAGAACGTAGCGAGGGAGTTGCAGAGTTCTTGTGAGGGTGTGATGACGTTGGAGCTGGCGCTGGGGTTGGAGAGCTCTTTGACGATGTTGAAGAGTTCTTTGCTGTTGTGGGTGTTGTTGTCTAGTCGCTCTTTGAATGATGTCCTTTTGGCGGTGCGGATCAGCTGGTGGTGTTCACGGGTGGCGATCTTGAGGGCTGACATGTTTTCTGTGGTACGTTCTCTGCGCCAGGTTTTTTTGAGGGTATGGCAGGATTTCTTGGATTCTTTGAGGGCGTCCGTGAACCATGGGGGTTTCCTGATGCTGGTCCTGCTTGGGTGGCTTTTAAGTGGAGCGAGGTTTTCGGCACAGTTGGTGATCCACTGTGTGAGGCTGAGGGCTGCGTTGTTGGCGTCAGTGGTGATGGCTGGTGGGTTTTGGTTCAGTGTTGAGAGGAGCTGCTCTGTGGAGATTTTGCTCCAGTGTTTGCGGGGGATTTGTTGTGTGCAGTGGTGGTGGGTCTCGCGTTTGAAGGTGAAGTGGACGCATCTGTGGTCGGTCCAGTGTAGTTCAGAGGAGTGGCTGAAGGATATGTGGTTGCTGGCGGAGAAGATGGGGTCGAGCGTGTGGTCAGCGGTGTGGGTGGGGGTGTTCACCAGTTGCTTGAGTCCGAGGTTGGTGAGGTTGTGGAGCAGGGTGGCGGTGTTGTTGTCGTTGTTTTTCTCCAGGTGGAAGTTCAGGTCCCCGAGGAGGATGTAGTCTGGTGAGGCTAGGGCGTGCGGGATGATGAAATTTGTGATGGTTTCGCTGAATTGGGCACGTGGGCCCGGGGGCCTGTAGACGAGATTCCACTGAGGGTGGTTCTGGGGTCGGTGTGGATCTGGAAGTGTACGTGTTCGGCGGCGAGGGGGGTGTCTTCGGTGGTGATCGTGATGTTGATGGAGTTCCTGTAGATGATGGCGATTCCTCCACCGGTTTGGTTGATGCGGTCCTTCCGGGCGATTTTGTAGCCGTCGGGGATGGCTATGGCGATGTCAGGAGCCGAGGAGGCATTCATCCAGGTTTCTGTGATGAAGGCGACATCTGGTGCTGTTGTGTCCAGGAGGTCCCATAGTTCGATGGCGTGCTTGTGGACGGAGCGTGTGTTGAGGAGGATGCACTTGATGTGGTTGTTGGTGGGAGGGCCGTTGGGAGGTCTGCAGGTTTGGTGGAATGTGTACTTGCAGGCTTGACAGGTGAAGGGTCCATGAGTACGTTTAGGGCTGGCTTGGTAGCAGGTGGCAGTTCGTCCGGGGTGGAGGGCGTTGAGGGAGGCGGCGTCGTATCTTAGTGGGGTGTTTTGAGCACGGTGGGGGCCAGGGTTCTAGCGCTGGGCGCGGTCCAGGCGCAGACGGGCGCAGACGGGCTTGCCTTTGGCGCACCTTCAGCGCGCCAGCCGCGCAGCCGCGCAGCACACACCATAATAGGAAAGGGGGGAGGAGGGGCCAGCTGGGAGGCGGGGGGGGAGGACAGCGAATGGGAGCAGGGGGGGCGGGGCCGCACGGGTGGCAGCGGCGGGAAAAGCGGGGAACGCAGGAAAAAGCAGAAAAAGTGAAAAATCGCACAGCAAAAGAAAAAGAAAAATGGAAAGCCAAGAGCAAAAGAGAAATGGCAAGAAACAGTGGAAAGCAAAGAGCACAAGAGAAATGGCAAGAAGCAGTCGAAGGTCAAGAGAAGAACCTGAAATACCTGAACACCCTAGCAAGGCGTGGCAGGGGCCTGGGCAAGAGGAGCTGCAGCGGCAGGGAAGCTCCATAAGTCGACCGACCCAACATCAAGAGTCAAGCCGACTACCTTCAACCATGACACGGCCTGGATTTCAGGTTTGTCCCGCTGAAAGCTCCAGAGATCCAGAATTCCAGGATTGAACCAGGGCCCCATGGAGAAGCGATCTGATGACGTTGCATCAAAATCGGCTTGCTGGAGAGGACCGCACAACATCAAGAGAAAATCTTCCAGAAATGTTTGTGAGTCCGAAGGTAAAATTTTGACCTGGGCTTCCCGCTTAGTGTTGCAGACCTGGGCTCCATTGTAGTCGGCCTCAACTTTGACTTTTTCCCAGTCAAGGACAACTAGATGTCCCAAGTTGGCGCTATATGTTTTTAAGCACTAGGAAGTGCTTAATCTTTAAAAAATTATATTTCTGGTTCCCTATATTGGATTTTGGTTGTTTTGGTGTAATTTTAAAGATAAAAATATTTCCTATGTTTATAAATTGGTGTGGGATTGTATTGTTTGCTGTGTCTTATGTAATATATTGGTGTTTTTAAATGCTTTATATACCTAGCTAAGCCTGCCTGCTCTCAGCCAACTACCAAGGTGTGAACCATGGGCTCATGTATTGAGACTTTTACTGAACCTTCTATTGAATTGGTGGCCTTATTGCTAGTGTTAGGTGCATACTTACCCCTACTAATAATCCACCTTCCAACAATAGACGAGCGTAAAAGGCTTACGATGTGGCCTAATTTTGGCATGAGCTGAAGAAGTCCCTAGCATTTGCAGTGAAGGAGGTAGGTGCAAGTGAGGCACACATACTATAGAGTCTTTTGTTACTTTATGATTAGTCTTGCTCTCTCCTAGCCATTTCAACTGGCAACTAAAGTGCACATTCATCAGGATTGCCTTGCGACTGATATCACACATAAAGTGCATGTGGTTGGCAACTCAATCACACTGTACGTACAACGTGGCACTCTACCGTTCATGAAGTGCTACATTAGAGAGAAGGAAGGCCTGTTTACAGTATGCCTGAATCTTTCAAGGATCTCTGCCTGGTGCCATCTGCATTCCACATATACAAACAATACATGCAGGGGCAAAGCTTGGTCAGTGAGAATTGGGTGGTGCACCTCAAATTTCCAAACAAAAAGTTGTAGGTTGCGTGGTGGACAGTTAGGATGACCAAGGTTTGGAATGGAATGTTTCCATTAGGGACAGGGTCAGAGCTCATTTACATTATGTGGGCCTCTGTATAAAATGGCATGGCACAATGGGCGAAACATGATGGTTTGGAATGCTACCCGGAGAAACTGACACTAGTCACACTATGTGCAACAATTCATCTCATCACCTTTTAAATGTTGAGTCCAGTAAGGTTCCTGGAACCCTTGCACTGGTGCAAATGTCCAAGCCTACTTTTACCAATGTCTGTGAATTACAAAGAGTAGTACATTTGCACCAAATCAAGGAGTACTTCTATGGGTGCGGATTTACTATTTTTTGACATAACAGTCACTAAATATATTTAACTTTTTACTCCAAAAAATGAACAAGTTAAAAGCTCTTAGAGAAATGAGAATGACGAGAAAAACTGACATAGATGTAGCAGACCCAACTAAGGGTCCCCAGACCCCACACACCAAGAATGCATTTGGGGGTGTCACACAGCAAACACCCCCCAGAAGCTACACCCCTGCCTGTCCCACCTGGGCCTGGTAGTTCTCCCTGTCAACTCATCACTATGGTTACAAACAAAACAATGGCCTGGAGGCCCTGTCCTGGGATACCCTATTTTAAATACAGTTTTTTTGCTCACACTCTTGATCATCTCTTCTACAAGAAGCCTTGATGGAAGAGTTGTCAAATTGGAGCATGTGGGCAGGGCTCCACGTTTCTTGTACTCGCCTTTTACAAATCATTTTATCAAGTGACTGATGGCCCCATGTTCAAAGCCCGAGTTGCAAATAGAAGTGGGCAGCAATTAATAGGGAAAGCAGAACTAAGGGTCTGACTTGGCTCTAAGAATCCATGCGTGAGCCAAACAAAGAAAACCTTTGTCATATTTACCTTGCAACAAACATAATGTAAAAATCCAATGAAGTTTCTACAGAATTCAAAAAAGTGTATTTATTTAACATGCAAAAGATTTCACTTTAGTACATCACATTATATAACTGCATAGAGACATTTATTCAAAGTGTTATGTTATTCAAACAAGAACTTAGAAACATTCATGGCTCCCCCTCAGTGACAGGGCAATTACTGTTTTCTCTTTTATTCTTGGCTGAAAAATTGACACAGACATAACAGACCCAACTCAGGGCCCCCATACACAGCTACAACGCCAAAATGATTTAATTAAGGGGTGTCACACCGCAAGCACCCCCTGCTGCTACACCCCTGTGCACATGACTGCAATGCATGGGACTGCAGATGTGCCCCAACACCAAAGTCAGACACTTGGAACAGCAGATGAAAAAAAGAGGGGCAGCTGAGTGGGGAAGGGACTACAGAGAACACAGAGGGGGACCCAGAACCAGGACAAAAAAATGGCACCCAGGATACTGGCCAATCAGGGGATCGCCCAAAGCCCTTTAAATGATTCCTGGCTTGTCTCTCTAAAAAACGGGAGTTCTCACTTGGCAGCTGGGCACCCACAGAAGGAATGGTAACAAACGAAGCATCAGCATAAACCCCAAAGTTTTGCAAAGGTTTTTAATCAATCAATCTGTCAGCATTTGTAGAGTGGACACTGTCGCCTCTAGGGCATCTGGATGCTGAGGTGCCATGTGTCCGTCGAAAAGCGAGGTCTTGAGCCTCTTACTTAATTCCGCCTGGGGTGGGGCAGCTGTTTGAATGTGGAGGGGTACTGCGTACCATGTCTTGTTGGCGATGTAGGAGAAGGAGCATTCCCCTGTGCAGCTGCGATGGATGCGGGGGGGTGCGGGTGAGGGAGACAGAGCGAACGTGTCTTGCAGGCAGGTAGAATTTCATTTGGTGGTTGATGTAGGATAGTCCTTGGGTGTGTAGAGCTTTGTAGGCATGCGTGAGGATCTTGAACTGGCATCTCTTGTGGATGGGGAGGCATTGGAGGTCGCTGAGGTGGGGAGTGATGCGGGTCCGTTTGGGAAGGTCTAGGATGAGTCTGGCTGCGGTTTCTCCAAACTGCTTGAATACTTCCCACTATATGCAGGGCAAACCCATGGCCAATCAGTGAGATGAAGCCTCATCAGAGACCCCATTATTAAGCCCCAGATTTATCAGAATTTGAAAATGCTGTGCCGTGTGACAATGTGAAGCGATGCATTGCTCAAACAGTACATAATTGTGTAGTGTCACGTTTACAAAGAGACAGACAATGACTATGTGATTATCCAGGTTCGAGCCACCAAGGGGCAAAGGTGAGCCTGCCTGGTCTTGCATGACATTTACAATCAATGTACACCCAGCACCTTGAATGCAAACCTTTATGACTTGAAAAAACCCCATGGGTAACCACATCAAAAGAGTCACTGTGTGTAAATAATTACACGCACTATGTGAAGGAGTATCACAAGATATTCTGCTTGCTATCGTTTATGCTTGGTTGCATATGAAGCTAGGATTTTACACAGAGCCAAGTCATGCTACTTTATTAAGTCTAGCCACCTTCAAATCCCATGGGTCTTTGCACTGTCTCCCCTTCCCTTTATCACTCCACCTTCCTCATTACCACATTGTGGCCTTCATTATCATGGGTTGGGTGCAATTCGGCATTGCGTTTGTGTCAACTTATCAGTGCAACATACATTTTGTGCAAGAAAGATAATTGACACTGCCAAGTGGTGATTTTGGTATCACTGCTTCGTGGCACACACTCACCACACAGATGGCTACAGGACTGAGGTAAGACAGGATGGGGACTAAAATGCCCGGAGCACAATTCATTTATAGTCAATTGGGCCACTGCAAATGTCAAAGATTAGACAAAGCTCCAAGAAGTGAGTCAAAGCTGGTGATGTGGGCTGTACTGCAAAGGGAGGGATTGAGACCACCAGAGTTAGGCTGCACTCCATGATATATGTTAGACCTGACAGCTTAGGGTGGTCACCCCTAACTTTATGCCTGCCTCCCTCCACTTTTTGGACACTGTTTTTGCTGGTTTTAGGACTCTCCTTTAAAACATGTTGACATTGGTTTATACCCACTTGACTTATTTAATCTACTTGTAAGACCCCAGTAAAGTGCACTACATGTGTCCAGGGCCTGTAGATTAAATGCTACTAGTAGGCCTGCAGCACTGATTGTGGCACCCACATAGGTAGCCTCTTAACCATGCCTCAGGCCTGCCATGGCAAGGCCTGTGTGTGCAGTTTCACTGCCACTTCAACTTGGCATTTAAAAGTACTTGCCAAGCCTAAAACTCCCCTATTTCTACATATAAGTCACCCCTAAGGTAGGCCCTAGATAACCCATAGGGCAGGGTGCTATGTAGATAAAAGGCAGGACATGTACCTGTGCAGTTTATATGTCCTGGTAGTGTAAAACTCTTAAATTCATTTTTACACTGCTGTGAGGCCTGCTCTTTTCATATGCTAACATTAGGGCTACCCTCAGATACTGTTTGAGTGGTAGATTCTGATCTGAAAGGAGCAGCACAGTCAAATCTACTATGGCCAGAATGGTAATACAAAATCCTGCTGACTGTTGAAGTTGGATTTAATGTTACTATTTTAGAAATGCCACTTTTAGAAAGTGAGCATTTCTCTGCACTTAAATCCTTTTGTGCCTCTTTGAAGTCTCACCCAATTCAAAGGCACATTTGGGTATTTAAGCAGGGTTTCTGACCCTACCAACTCAGACACTTCTGGACAAGATACCGCTGGAGAAGAATCCCTGAACCAGAACCTGCAACCTGCCAAGAGGACTCACCTGACTGCTTTTCTGAAAAGGACTGCTGCCCTGATGTTGCCATGCTGCCTTGATGCCCTCTGGCTCTGCTGAGAAGTGCTCTCCAAGGGCTTGGATAGAGCTTGCCTCCTGTTCCTTGAAGTCTCAGGACCAAAAAGAATTCATCCTGCAAAAGAACTCCTTGTGCGGTGAAAATTCGACACACAGCCTGCAAGAAACGACGCACAGCCTGCATCGCGGTGAGAAAATTACTGCATGCTGAACCGGAATGACACAGCCCGGCTCTCAGAGGTGGAGATCGACGCGGCGCCAGCGTTGCGACCAGAACTTTGATGCACGGCCCACAGAATCAGCACAAAGCCGAGCCAGAACGACGCAGCCTGACTTCCTGAGAGGAATTGATGCAAGCGCCAGCCGTGCAGCAGAAATTTCCAAGCATTGCCCACCAGATTGATGCAGCTCCTGTGACTTCGTCCTGCACGCCCAGGATTTCAATGCATCATCCCGGGGCGTCCAAAAACCCCGCAACCCAAAGAGGATCCCAGTCTATGTGCTGGAAATCGACACAAAGCCTGCCCTGTGTGAAAACTCAATGACGCATCGTCTGTGCGCGCCAGACAAATCGACACACACCTCCCCATTTTCCACGCATCTCCTCCTCTGTGGCCCCTTGTGGAGAATTTGAACGCAAACCAGGTACCTTGTGATTGCAAGAGACATTTGTTGCTTTTCAAGAACTAAAGACTCTTCATATCATTTTCTAAGTGATATTTCAATGTGTACTTATTGAATCTTGATCATTTTGCCCTGCATTTGACCAGATAAATATTCTATATTTTTCTAAACACTGTGCGGTGTATTTTTGTGGTGTTATACTGTGTTATTGCATGATGTATTACACAAATACTTTACACATTGACTTCTAAGTTAAGCCTGACTGCTCAGTGCCAAGGTACCAGAGGGTGGGCACAGGCTAATTTGGATTGTGTGTCACTTACCCTGACTAGAGTGAGGGTCCTTGCTTTGATAGGGGGTAACCTGACTGCCAACCAAAGACTCAATTTCTAACAATATAAAATACGATGACTGAAATTATGCTCAAAGAAGTGACACTTACACCCAATGAGTGCATGCCATAGGAGACACTGTCCACAAAGGTATGGAACACTAACCCCATCAGTGAGACTGTTGGCCAAAGTAGGAGACTTGCAAAAAATCTGTAAGGCTATGCTTCAAGGATTGTGATTTACAATGAGTAAGACTGTGTGCCAAGTCATAGGAGGCAATGTGCACTAACATATGGACCACCAACCCCATCAGTCCAAAGTGTGAGACTTGCAAGAAATGTGTAAGGCTATGCTTCAAGAAGTGGAATTTATAATGATTAGACTCTGCTCCAAGAAGTGGAATTCACAACAAATAGGTGGCATCATGTAACGTGCGCCTAACAAGAGAGACAGACCAGCAAGGCGTGAGGCTTGCACCCACTGAGTGAGTTTGTGCAGCATTGTGTGCGACTCACCCTACGTGAGTTAGACTCATGGGCTTCATGAAAGGGGTCGCCACTGGTTGCAGCCTTAGAAGTGGCAAAATCAATGCAGGGAACACAGAGGAAGCTCGTCCTTATGGACTGTGGTTGGGGTCCAATCTCCTTGTTTGTTGTTTTTTTATCACAATAATTGTGAATAACAATATTCACTATTAGTGTACGAGAAAAGTGAGTACAATTAGCAGGAATATGACCCTCCCTGGCAGCTGAAGTAAGTAACAAATGTTTTGAAATGTATGTTGAGTGCATGCGTGCAGGTGGGAGAATGTGATCAGCAAATGTGAATATGTGATTGTGTATGTATTTGTAAGCATGTGTGGTGTGCTACCCCTAGTCTTGTGGTGAATTGATGTTCAGGGTGAGACTGCTCCCAGAAGCACTTGCATCCAATGTGCACGGTTGTGAAACTCACAACCACACATGTCACACTCCTGTGTGGCACAAGTCACAACTCATGTGACATGTGCACAGTATGTCACAGATTGCTGACATGCTGCTTTATGCCTAACTGCAAATGGTGCTTGTGGGAGATTTCCAAAGGACCCTCTTTCGTTTTGGTAAAATAACATTCAAAAGGTTTGAAAAACAATAGAAGTCAAAAACTCTGCCGGTGCAGTTTAAACTCTTGGTACAGGAAACTATGTAACCATGGTATTAAACACTAGACCAATCTTTAACTGGATGAGAGTTGATTGGCTGAACGTGTTTTATCATGGGAATATTGTGAAAGTCCCTCTTCTATTTCCATGGAAATGTTTCTGTCACATGCCACAAAATCACAGTTGCTTTCCATTCTTAATAAACAAAGACCTTTTACTCTCTTGACTCTGGCATTGACCCATCCATTTCTTTTTCTTCCACAATCTTACTCTATCTCTCATTCCACAACTTAACCCATTCGCTGCCAGGCCTTTTCCCCTCCTGTGCCGAGCGTTTTTTTGGCTACTTGGGGCAGTTTGCGCTTAGGCCCTCATAACTTTTTGGTCACATAAGCTACCCACGCCAAATTTGCGTCCTTTTTTTTCCAACATCCTAGGACTTCTAGAGGTACCCAGACTTCATGGGTTCCCCTGAAGGAGACCAATAAATTATCCAAAATACAGCAAAGATTTTGTTTTTTTCAAAAAATGGGAAAAAGGGCTTCAGAAGAAGGCTTGTGGTTTTCCCCTGAAAATGACATCAACAAAAGGTTTACGGTGGTAAAATCACCATCTTCCCAGATTTCAGGAACAGTCAGACTTGAATTAGACAACCCCATTTTTCAACACAATTTTGACATTTTACTGGGACATACCCCATTTTTACTATTTTCTGTGCTTTCAGCCTCCTTCCAGTTGGTGACAGAAATGGGTGAGGAACCAATGCTGGATCCCAGAAAGCTAAACATTTTTGAAAAGTAGACACAATTCCGAATTCAGCAAGGGGTCATTTGTGTAGATCCTACAAGTGTTTCCTACAGAAAGTAACAGCTGAAATAAAAGAATATTGAAATTGAGGTGAAAGAAACAGCCATTTTTCTTCACGGTTTACTCTGTAACTTTTTCCTGCGATGTTAGATTTTTTAAAGCAATATACCGTTACATCCGCTGGACTCTTCTGGTTGCGGGGATATATAGGGCTCGTAGTTTTATCAAGAACCCTAGGTACCCAGAGCCAATAAATGAGCTGCACCTTGCAATGGGTTTTCATTCTATGCCGAGTATACAGCAATTCATTTGCTGAAATATAAAAAATGAAAAATAGGTATCAAGAAAACCTTTGTATTTCCAAAAGGCCACAAGATAAGGTGTGGAAAAGCAGTGGTTATTTGCACATCTCTGAATTCCGGGGTGCCCATACTAGCATGTGAATTACAGGGAATTTCTCAAATAGATGTCTTTTTTACACACTGTCTTACATTTGAAGGAAAAAATGTAGAGAAAGACAAGGGGCAATAACACTTGTTTTGCTATTCTGTGTTCCCCCATGTCTGCTGATAAAAATGGTACCTCACTTACGAGGGTAGGCCTAGCCCCCGCAACAGGAACTGGCCCAAAACACAACATGGACACATCACATTTTCACAAAGAAAACAGAGCTGTTTTTTGCAAAGTGGATAGCTGTGGATTTTGGCCTCTAGCTCAGCCGGCACCTGGGGAAACCTAGCAAACCTGTGCAGTTTTGCAAACTAGACACCTAGGTGAATCCAAGATGGGGTGACTTGTGGGGCTCTGACCAGGTTCTGTTACCCATAATCCTTTGCAAACCTCAAAACTTGGCCAAATAAACACTTTTTCCTCTCATTTCGGTGACAGAAAGTTCTGTAATCAGAGGGGAGCCACAAATTTCCTTCCACCCAGCGTTCCCCCATGTCTCCCGATAAAAATGGTTCCTCACTTGTGGGGGTAGGCCTAGAGCCCGCGACAGGAAAAGCCCCCAAACACAACGTGGACACATCACATTTTCACAAAGAAAACAGACCTGTTTGTTGCAAAGCACCTAGCTGTGGATTTTGGCCTGTAGCTCAGCCGGCACCTACGGAAACCTAGCAAACCTGCACAGTTTTGAAAACTAGACACCTAGGGGAATCTAAGATGGGGTGACTTGAGGGGATCTGACCAGGTTCTGTTACCCAGAATCCTTTGCAAACCTCAAAATTTGGCCCAAAAAACACCTTTTCCTCTCATTTCGGTAACAGAAAGTTCCTTCCACCCAGCGTTCCCCCAAGTCTCCAGATAAAAATGGTACCTCACTTTTGTGTGTGGGCCTTCTGCCCGCAAAAGGAAATGCCCCAAAACACTATCTGGACACATCAAAATTATCAAATACAAAACTACCTGTTTTTGTGGGGGGCACCTGCGTTTTTGGTCCTGGGCTCAGCAGCCTTCTAGGGAAACCTACCAAACCCAGACATTTCTGAAAAATAGACACCCAAGGGAGTCCAGTGATATGTGACTTGCGTGGATTCACCAATGTTTTCTTACCCAGAATCCTCAGCAAACCTCAAATTTAGCTAAAAAATCACATTTTTCCCACATTTCTGTGTGGGATCACCGCACTGGGACAAACGTCATACCACCCAATGTTCCCCTCAGTCTCCCGCTAAAAATTATACCTCATTTGTGTAGGTGGGCCAAGTGCATGTGAAAGGGAAGAGCCAAAAACATGTTGATATTGAGGGGGAACCAAAGGGGGTCCAAGAGGGCAGTTTGCAAAAAAACATTTTTAGGCTGACAAGTGCAGCAGAATTTTTATCGGTATAGATGAGACAATGCTGGGTGGTAGGAATTTTGTGGATTCCTGCAGATTCCGGAAGGTTCCATCACAAAAACATGGGAAAAATGTGTGATTTCCAGCAAAGTTGGAGCTTTGCAGGGGATTGTGGGTACAAAAATGGTGCGGGGGCATGTGAAACACACCACCATGGAATCACCCAGATGTTTAGTTTTCAGATGTGTCTAGGTCTTGTGGCTTTTTCTACATGGCAGCGTCCCAAAGTCCATAAAGTGCAGCCCTCACCATTCCAAGTGGGACGATTTTGAGAGTTAGACAAGCTCTCATGGCCCAAATGTAAAACTAAAACCCAAAATAATCAAATGTCTTCTGGCTTGCTGTGGGATAAGATGTTTTAGAGTGCGGGGGAGAGCTGAAAGACTGTTACCCCCTACAGTTGGGGTGGGGGCGTAACGAGGCCCATACTGGTTGGTAGACACCACCCCAATACTTTTAGTTTTTTATAAATTCCCTGGCATCTAGTAGACTTTCTGCCCCCCTGTGGCGTGGATCGGGGTAATTGCCCCATCTGCCCACTGGTGGGCAGATCAACTTTGGCCCCATTTATTTGGGGTGGGGGCATGGCCATACCCCCACCCTCTTATTTTTGAAAAAACACGTCCCTGGCCTCTGGTGGGCTTTCTACCCCCCCTTGGGGGAAAATGGGCCTTCCAAATATAGGCCCATCTGCCCCCAAGGGGGGCAGATATGGCCAACAGTAATGTGCCCCCATGGAGAGTGACCCTTACCCAAGGGGCTGCCCCCCCTGAAGAAAACACACGCATACACACACACCCATCCCAAGTGGTTTCTGCCCCCTTGGGGGGCAGATTGGCCTAACAAAAATTGGCCAATCTACCCCCAAGGGGGGCAGAAATGGTCTAAATACAATTAGCCCCCCCAGGGGAGCGACCCTTGACTAAGGGGTCGCTCCCCACCTCTAAAAAACTAAAGAAAACAAAAAAAAAGATTTTTTTTTTAATCCTGGCGCCTAGAGGTTTCTGCCACACCTGGGGGCAGATCAGCCTAATAACAATAGGCCGATCTGCCCCCAGGGGGACAGAAAGGGCCTAAAATAAATTTGCCTCCCCCTCCCCGGGGGAGCAACCCTTGCCTAAGGAGTCTCTCCCCACCTCTAAAAAACAAACAAAAAAAAACCACATTTTTTTTCCCCCTGGTTCCTAGAGGCTTCTGCCCCCCCTGGAAATGGGCTAATATAAATTCCCACCCCCACCCCCCTGGGGAGCGACCCTTGCCTGAGGGGTCACTCCCCTTGCGTGACATTGGCGCAACAAAAAAGATCCCCAGTGCATAGAGGTTTCTGCCTTGGGGGCAGACTGACCTAACAAAAATCGGCCAATCAGCCCCCAAGGGGGGCAGAAATAGTCTAAATACAATGTGCCCCCAGGGGAGCAACCCTTGGCTAAGGGGTCGCTCCCCACCTCTAAAACACAAAACAAAAAAAATGCATCCCTGGCCCCTAGAGGCTTCTGCCTCCCCTGGGGACAGATCGGCCTAATAACAATAGGCCGGTCTGCCCCCGGGGGGACAGAAATGGGTTAAAAAAAATTGGGCCCCCCACCCCTTTTGGGGAGCGACCCTTGCCTATGGGGTCGCTCCTCTTGCGTGACATTGGCACAAAAAAATTGCCCGATCTGCCCCCAAGGGGGGCAGAAATGGTCTAAATACAATTTTCCCCCCAGGGGAGCGACCCTTGCCTAAGGGGTAGCTCCCCACCTCTAAAAAAACAAAAAAAAAACACAAAAAGAAAATTAGCCCTGGCGCCTAGAGGTTTCAAATCGGCCTAATAACAATAGGCCGATCTGCCCCCGGGGGGGGGGGGGGCAGAAATGGCCTAAAATAAATTTGCCCCTCCGGGGAGCGACCCTTACCTAAAGGGTCGCTCCCAACTAAATAAAAAACAAAAGAAACAAAAACAAACAAAAAAAAAATGATCCCTGGCGCCTAGTGGATTCTGCCCCCCCGGGGGGAGATCGGCCTAACAATAGGCTGATCTGGCAGAAAAGGCCTTGAAAAATATTGACCCCCCTGGATATTGACCCCTTGGGCAAGGATCGCTCCCTAGGGGGCAAATTATATTTAGGTCTTTTCTGCCCCCCTTGGGGGCAGATTGGCCTATTTTTATGCCAGTTTCATACAAAAATAAATCCCTGGTGTCTAGTGGGCATTTAAAAAACCGGATTGCTTTACAATCCAGCTTTTGAAATGCTCTGAGAGACTTCAAAGGGAAGGAAATTCCTTTCCTTCGCTTTGAAGCCTCTCAGGGCCCCATCACATGATCGGAAGAGAAATGCTTTGCATTTCTCTTCCGATCGCGCTGGAAGCTGAGCTTCCACTGCTATGGGGAAGTGGCCTCTGATGAGGTCAGCGCGCATTTGCGCGCTGACGTCATCAGACGTCACTGGGGGGGATCAGGGCTTTCTCTTCCATCCCTGCCTTCGGGGGTGGGAGGGAAGCCCACAGAGGGAGCGCTCCTCAGCACATGAGCACTGTGCCACAGGACGTAACCATTACGTCCGCAGCACAGAAGGGGTTAAGGGATTTCTTTCATACTAAACCTTGTCCTACTCCCACATGCCACAGCATGTTATTAATTTCTGACTTGCACTGGCATGACTAAATGGGCCACAAATCTCCCAGAGGCTTCTATGGGTGATTCACAAATATACCTCATTTATTTGGGTAAAAAAGCAAGAAACTGAGAAACAATATAAAAAACGATTTTGACTTGGTAGGGTTTGAACCTTTGTCAAAAAGTAATCTAAGCCCATGATATGAACCACTACTCTAACCATTCAGCTGTAGAACATATTCTGCCTAAGTGGCTCTGTATTATAGAAACAGGTTGGGCATCCCACTTCTATTTTTCTGTTGATTTTCTTTTAAATGTCACAAATTCACAGTTGCTTTTCATGCAGTGGCAGCTCCTACTCAACAGGGTGGGCTGGGTATAAAATACAATGAACTAAAAAAAAACACTTACCTTTTACGTCAAGAGACATCCTCTTTTCTACCCCGACTCCCAGAAGCACACCGGCTTCCCGACTCCCCTCCAATCATGACTCTGCTGTCACCAGCAAGACAGCAGTGTCATGACTGGTCTGAACAGCCTGCTTCAGTGTTCGGACAGGGAGTAGGACTCTGTGCACTTCCCCCTCCCGGCTGTGCAATACAGACGGATACCGAAATGCTAAGTGTGCATGACTGTTTGGCTGGCCGTCTACGGCCCGGCCAAACAGTCATGCGCACTTATGGTGCAATCACTACTCCTCCTCCAGCCCATCCCAACCACGCCCGTCCTAATATGGCTCCCTGTTTTTATCCCTTTATTTTTACTTTTTCCTCACTGCACAAAGCACTGGGGTGATGCTCCTTCACCTTAGTGCTTAATAAACAAAGAACCAACCCTTCCTCTCTTTCACCCTGGAACTTGCCTATACATTTATTTTTCTTCCACAATCTTTCTCTATCCCCTATTTCACAAATTAGGGTATTTCTTTCACCCCAAACCTTGCCCCTCTCCAACATGGCCCAGTGTGTCATAGATTTTTTACATGCACTGGCATGACTAATTGGACCACAAATCTTCCAGACACTCCTAGGGGGTGATTTACAAAGGTACCTCTTTCATTTGGGTAAACTAAAAAAGAAATTGAGAGCCTGTGGACTTCTTTTGCTGTTACTGCGTCAGTGCTCGGGAGCACATCTCAGCCCCCGAACACTGATTTGGGTGGGAGACGTATAGTTGGAAAGGGGAGAATCTCCCCTTTCCAACGATATACCGCCCCAGTGAATCCCCACTTGGGGATCGTATGGGAGAGTAATCCCCAAGCAGGGATCCACACACCTGTACCGGGGATTTTTGGGGAGTGGCCCCTTGAGCAAGAGCTTGTGCTCCCCATACCAGATCAGTCTTTCTGCTTCCCCTGTGGCAGATGGTGGTATTTACCACCTCTCAGGCCCCTACCCCGGGAGGCAGAAGGCCCACTTGTAGGAAAGAACCATCTTGCCTGGAATGTTACCCCCATTTTTACTTGTGTGTCAGGTTGTTTTTGCCTGTGTCACTGGGATCCTGCTAGCCAGGACCCCAGTGCTAGTTTGTGGCTGTGTGTGTTCCTTGTGTGGTGCCTAACTGTATCACTGAGGCTCTGCTAACCAGAACCTCAGTGTTTATGCTCTCTCTGCTTTTAAAATTGTCACTGCAGGCTAGCGACCATTTTTACCAATTCTCATTGGCACACTGGAACACCCTTATAATTCCCTAGTAGATGGTACCGAGGTACCCAGGGTATTGGGGTTCCAGGAGATCCTTATGGGCTGCAGCATTTCTTTTGCATGTTAGAAAAATACAGTTTAATATGAGACCAGGCAGCTAGGCCCAGACCCTCGCTAAGCTAAGGCCTAATGATTAATTGAGCAAACCCCGAATACATGACTCTAATTACAATATGCTAGTACAAATTCAAAACATTAATACATAATTAATTCATTATTATTAAGTTTCATTTATCTTCGTATACATTGGTAGCCACGTGGGCCCCGTGGGCACATTTCAAATGCGTGCATTGTTTTCTATGCAACTTCATCCCACAATATATTGCAAGCTTTTCATGTTAATATCAATTTTAAAAGACACACTCCAACACACTCCCACAAGGTCAAGCTGCAACACCAGCTGAGGCAAATCGACATCAAACAAAGTTGATCATCATCTAAATCTTCGTCAAAGAGATCCTCGGTATCGATGTCAAATGAAAGTGAAAGATAGATGTTTTTTCCTCAGAAAACCATGCGCATGTCACACTGACTGCATGTGAAGAAAAATGCAAGTCAAAGAAAAGTCGACAAGTTAAAGCACAAAAGTCATTTAAACATTCTCCTAAGATTACACTAAAGATAAATGGCAGCTCCACACCTTTAATTATTGTCAGTGGTGCATTGATAAACATTATGCATGAAGAGGAATGCAGTGAACTGTCTTCCATTGCCCAATCTGATGCCGTTGAAAAATAAAATGTATACATATGCTTCATCAACGCCTTTAAAGAGTCAGGGTTAATTCATAGCAACAATGAAACACAAGAAAAAAAAAGTACAAGTACCCATTCACATACTTCTAGTTACTGCGACAAGTGTCTGTTTACTCAGGTTCAGTACAGCTGCTGATATGGGACTGATATTGGTAAATTACAACATGAATGCTTATCATTAAATAATAAATCAGTTCCATTTGTTTCATGGGTTAGGAAAAATAAGACCATGAAATTACAATTGCATATTAATAAGGATGTGCCTCCTGTTTCTCAAAGACATAGCGGATTGCATTTTATTTACAAGAAGCTTGAACCCTTACTCAAGCATAATGTCATTCACAGTTCTACTGGTCCAAAGCCCTGGGTTTCTGTCATAGTGGTAGTGCACAAAATAGACAGTGAAGGAGCTGCATGCATCTGTGTTGATATGAGTCAAGCTACCAAGGCAATTTGAACTAGAGAACGACATCCAGGTCTGCACATTGCCAACATGATCGCACAATTAAATGGTGAGAAAGTCTTCTTTCGCATTGATCTGAACAAAGGAACTCAATGAGTTTTCTACACATATTGGTGTGTTTTGCCATATAGGACTATGTTTCGTGTGTCATCCACTGCAGAACATTTTCAAGATGTCACTTGGCATATACAGCCTGTCATGAATGCTTTAATTTATAGTGATACCATATTAGTTTTCGGAGATACCTAAAAAGAGCATGATAAAACTCTCACAAGTGTGTCATTTACTCACTGATGCAGGTTTAACTTTGCATGGTGAGAAATGTAAGTTCCATAGGACAAAATTGTTTGGCCATATCTTTTCTGATGGGGGTATGACACTCGATCCAGCTAAAGTGCAAGCCTTGTAATCTGCCAGTCCCTCACAAGATGTTACCATGTTATGTTCATTTCTTGGCATGGCCGGTTACTGTTCCAGATACATATGTGACTTTGCCACAGTGAGTGTTCCTTTAAGAGACCTGACAAAACAGAGGGGGTCATTCTGACCCTGGCGGTAAATACCGCCAGGGCGGAGGTTGGCGGTAGCACCGCCAACAGGCTGGCGGTGCTCCGCCGGGCATTCTGACCGCGGCGGTACAGCCGCGGCCAGAAGCGGAAAGCCGGCGGTGTACCGCCGACTTTCCGCTGCCCATGGGAATCCGCCATGGGGATTCTGACACCCCATACCGCCATCCTGTTCCTGGCGGTTCGCCCGCCAGGAACAGGATGGCGGTATGGGGTGTCGTGGGGCCCCTGGGGGCCCCTGCAGTGCAATGGCATGGGCACTGCAGGGGCCCCCGTAAGAGGGCCCCCACAAAGAATTTCAGTGTCTGCTTTGCAGACACTGAAATTCGCGACGGGGGCAACTGCACCCGTCGCACCTTCCCACTCTGCCGGCTCCATTCTGAGCCGGCTTCCTCGTGGGAAGGGTGTTTCCCGCTGGGCTGGCGGGCGGACTTTCGGCAGTCGCCCGCCAGCCCAGTGGGAAACCCAGAATGACCGCCGCGGTCTTTTGACCGCGGTACGGTCTTCTGGCGGTTCCCGCTTGGCGGGCGGCGGTACTTAGAATCAGGGCCAGAATGTTTTGTTGGTCACATGAATGCAAGCAAAGCTTTAAGAAAATCAAAAAAGCCATTGAGAATGCCACTGAAATTGATACTTTAATCCAAAACTTCACACAGAGGTTGTTGTTGACGCTAGCCCTGTAGGTAGGGCGCAATCCTTGCCCAGCGCAGTGGACATCCAAATACTCAAAGGCATATTGTGGCATATGCAAGCGGAAGTTTGTCCATAACTGAATGTACCTATTCACAGCCTGAGAAAGAAAGAATAGCAGTGTTGTGGGCTTGTGAACATCTTCACATGTTTTTATATGGAAAGCCTTTCATGCTTGTGACCAATCATCAAGCATTGTTGACTGTCTTTGGCAATCCAAAGGCCAAGATGACTCCCGTTGTGAATGCTGGGGGTCTACACTTTCAACAATATAACTAGACAATCCTACACCGTCCAGGGAAAGATCAAAACCCTACTACCTACTATTAACAAGTGCCAGTACAGTGTCATGGTACCTCTTCCAAGACGGCTGAAGCCTACCGAAATTTCATTGAGAAATCCAACACACCTGCAGGCATTAACACCTGTGAAGATAATGGCATGTTAAAACTAACGGACATTATTACACATCAGTCTTGGAAACAGCACACTCAACCTCTTGCAGGTGAAAGTGAATACTAGAAAATATAAAATGTCAAAGGTAAACTGTCCGTTACTCAAGAAGATTCGAGAATTGTTATACCGGAGAGTCTGCGCCAACAGATAGTTGAAGTAGCCCATGATGTACATCATGGAATTGTTGTGACTAAATGAGCTATCAGAGATCGAATCTGGTATCCTTACCTCAATGAACGAGTTGAAAGAGAATTGAAGGCCTGTCACTTATGCAATTGTCTATCCTCAGAAATCATTCAACACACCTTAAACATGGTGTTGCCAAAACATGAATGGGGAATAAATGCTGTTAAATTCTTTGATCCTTTTGACAATGGAAATCACCTTATAGTGGTTGTTGATTAATACTCCCATTTAGTAGAAGTTCTCTCATCTATCACTCAGGAAAGAGTCATCGAGATTAGATGACATTCTGACATGGGGTGTTCCTTCTATCTTAAAGTCTGACAATGGCCCACCTTTTAACAATTGAGAAGTAATAGACTTTATAAGCCCTGTGACACATCAAAAAAGCACACCTCTTTGGCCAAAGGCAAATTACCTAGTTGACTGCATTTTGAGTACACTCAAGAAAACTGTCCAGTGCGCTACAATAGAGATGCTCGACCTCAAGTCAGTCGTACATTGTACCCTTCGAGCTTACTGTTCAACCCCTCATTCCACAACAGGTGGTCTAAACATAGCAATTACGTTAGGTATGCACTGTATATAGCAACAAAGCATTATTACAATGCAAATTATTACAAGTATTCCACCTAAAGTAGAATGAATTTGACCAGCACCAGACAGCCAGCTAAATAACCAATCCCACCATCCTTTGTCTACATCTACTTCACTCCCTTCACCAATTCGTGCACGGCTTCAATGCGAGATTAGACAGATTTAGAATGATCTGACAAGTTAAAACAACACATTCCTTCAAATTCTGAGCAGCCCTATAATAGCTCTGCTAAAGCAAGAGATGTGTGGTTAATGTTTTTGACCATCAAACATGCTAGTTTGTTAATAACTTGAGTGTTATAGACAGATATTCCTGGAACTCCTACTACAGAAAGACTTAGGCTTACATATTCTGATTTAGATAATAGTTGAACTTCAGAGTAACAGGCCCTCATTACGAGTCACCGGGTCGGTGGTGAAGACCACTGTATTGTGACCGCTGTGGTTGGGCCAAAGCCAAACCGCTACAACACTGCTGATAACGCCAGGGCGGTGGGACTGCTGGGACAGAGGTAAACACCTCCGGCCTGGTGGCAGCCATAAGACCACCAGCGGTATTACGAGTCAGCACACCCCCAGGCTTTTCGTGGCTGTGACACTACCATGAAAACCATGGCAGTAACGCACCCGGCGACAGGAATTACCATACCCGTTGCCGGCACACACATCCCCACATGTCCACACACTTGCAAACACCACCCCCCATCCACACATTTGCAAACACACACCTCCACCCGACTGCACACATATATACAAACACCCCCACTCGCTCACACACTGAAATACAAACACCCCCACTCATCTTCACACCTTCATAAACGCACCCCGCCTCATCCCCACACCTACATACACGCACCGCCACTCACACGTTCAGACATAAACCCCAACTCAACAACACACTCCCTGGCATACACCCCCACCCACATGCACCCATACAAACACCCCAACTCGCATCCATCCCAATACAAAGTCAAACCGCTACAACACCGCCGATACCGCCAGGGCAGTCGGACTCCTGGGCTGGAGGTGAGCATCTCCGGCCCGGCGGCAGCCGTAAGACCGTCAGCGGTATTACGAGTCGGCACACCGCCAGGCTTTTCATGGTGGTGACACTGCCACAAAAACCATGGCGGTAACACACCCGGCTACAGGAATCACCATTCCTGTTGCCAGGACATGCACCCCCACATGTCCACACACTTGCAAATCCCCCCCACCCATCCACACATTTGCAAACACAGACCCCCACCTGACCACACACATACATATAAACACCTCCACTCACTCACACACTGAACTACAAACACCCCCACTCATCTACACACCTTCATAAACGCACCCCCACTCATCCCCACACCTACATACACGCACCCCCACCCATACAAACACCCCTACTCGCATGCATTCCAATACAAACACTCACCCATACTCACTTGCACACCTACACCCCCTCCTCTACGCTTCCATTCAGACACACAGACCCTCCATGCACACATGCATACACACACACACACTCATGCACACCCATACTGCTACACATACACATACACGGACACACCATACACATGCACCAACACCCACTTACCCCCCCTTTCGGATGGTCCATCTACCTGTCTCTGTGAGGTGGTCGTCCAGGAGGGAATGGGTGATCTTGTTTCCATTGCCAGTGCCGCACCGCCATGCAGAAACCAATGTGCCGTATTACGTCCCATAATACGGCGGATGGAGTCCTTTTGCCGTAGCAGGGCTGATGGTGGAACTGCCTCTCATCCGCCACGGGTCAGGCAGACGTGTCGGATTTCCGGCTGTAAATGGGTGAAAAACTGAATGAAGTTGTAATATGGCCCGCGACTTCAGCGGTCTGTTGAAAAGACCATTGAAGTTGTAATGAGGGCCACAGTCTTCATTTAATTGAACTGTTTCCCATGTGTTTCGAATATGTGACATGGAGTGAAATGGAAACATCGTGAGTCCTAGCCGTGTAAACGCACACTGTCCTCTAGTTATATTTGCAGGAATGTATGTACATGTGGTATTTCCACAAGAAAATAACCATTCGACAGGTAATTTGACATGCTTGATATGACTAGCAGCAGTCACTAGCTTCTTAAAAGACATGCTGTTGTTTACGTTTCTACATGTTTTATCGCTTCTTCGTTGACATAGTGCTCATTGTTCCCACGGGAGACTCCGTTGTTGTTCAAGGTGCAATTGAGCACACTTTCCTATTTTGTAAGTGTTGTAGCAGACATCACCGGCAGTAATATTGCAAGTGATCACTTGTTTCAGGTTATCCCATTTTTCATCCATTGTCTCTTGTGTGGCATTAAATATTTGCAGCAGAACACTGGTGGGAGTTGAAATCATCACTAAGCAGGTGGAAATTACATCAACAGTACTTTTCATATTTGTCATGCAGAAATCTGACCTGATCAGCAAAGTTTGTGCCAGATAAATCCATACATTCTCCGGCTGGTGCAGCAGAGATGTTGATTGGCGCGGTCGGTCAGTCACTTCGGAGCTGGGGGTTTCGGTCCCTCCCGACTCCACTCGGACACGCCTGAAAACAGACCACGAAGCATAATCACTACAAAGACATCTTGTAGTATGATCTGTAAAAGAGACAAGTATAATCATTCTCACAAATAATATTTATCAGCTGGTACGTGTTCCCACTTCTCCTGTCCTGGTTTCATGACTAACAAAATATTGTCTTTGCCCTTTCCTATGATTGATGCTGGTTCAGGAGGACGATTTGGGGATTCTAACCACACTTTGTCACCAGGAGTTTTGTCAGTTGAGCCAAAGCCTCCTTCCCCACGCACTGTCAAAAGGGCTGGGGCAGTCCCCTTTTTAACTACTCCTCCATACACTGGAATGATGGCAATCTGCACAATTGTGTCTCCAGGTTGTATTATCAACTCAGCATCTCTACTGTTCAGTAAAATGGTTTTAATTTCTCCTTGGGAGTCTGCATCGATCACTCGCTCCAAGACCTGAACACCTTTGAGTGCAGCCCAAATCGAGGAGCAATCAATCAAAAATTCTCTGGGGGAATCTGTATCCCAACACCTGTTTCAATAAGCACAATCCCTCTTGCTTGCAATCTGTACATGTCCAAAGCATGGAATTCAAGACTGGCAGATTCTGGTGTTGCCTGGTATGGAGCTAACGCTCCTGTTTTTGTCTCCCAATACATGCTGTAATGTTGGGGTTGAGATTCGCTTTAATGGATTTTGTGGATAGTCTGGAATGTGATAAATCCACTCAATATTGTGTTGTGAACAATAATCTTGTACCAATTTCTCTTTGAAATATGACCCATTGTCGCTCTAGACTGGGAGTGGGACTCCATAATATGACATTAACAAGTCCAGAGTCTTGATAGTGTTATGCTGGGTGGCACGTTTGCAAGGAACATCAATCAGGTAACAAGAATAAGTGTCCACTACTGTGCAAGCATATCGACACCCGCGACTAATTGGTAGTGGCCCAATGTAATCTATTTGCCATAACTGCCCCAGTAATTTCCCTCTCGCCAACTGACCTTTGACTGTTTGCAGGACAAATCTCACTTGCGTGTGTTGACAATTAGGACATTGCACGATCACTGTTTTTATCAAGTCTAAGTAAATGTGCATCCCTCTAATCTCTGCCATGTCTGATTAGTTAGGAGAGTCATTATCACATGTTTGTAAGCTGGAGGAGCACAGTGAATTATTTTATTTCGTACTGAAATTGTTAAGGGAGCATCTAACAAATTGTGAGCTTCATCCAAAAGAATAGCAGTTATCATACTTTCTTTAATTCTTTGCATAGCATCTCTCAACATGTACCAAGGCTTATCATTAGGCAACCAATCTGATTCAGTACAATATTTTTGGCTACATCCCATAACTGCCTATTGCAAAAAATGTGTTGCTCTCTGATTCTCATAACTTCTAAATTGCTAGTGTACTATGGGGTCAGAGCTAAGAGTACAAAATTCTTTAAATCTTCCTCATCAAGGGCCAGATGTATCATACAACCGATTTGCGATTCTCAAATAGCGATTTTTAAGAAATCGCTATTTCAGAAATGCAAAAAGGTATGTATGATTTTTGCGATTCGGTAATAGCGATTTCTTAAAAATCGCAAATGCAATTACCGAATCGCAAATAGAGAATCTGTCCCCATTCGCACCTATGGGCCTGTTGGCCCATATCTGCAAATTTTTTGCATTTCCAAAATTGCGATTTCTTAACCAGAAATCGCAATTTTGGAAATGCAAAACCCCAGGGTGCTGGGGGCCTAAGGCCCCCTGTGCTGCACCCCAACATTTTTTTGGGGGACATGTAAGGTGCACATATGCCAAAAGGGCATGTGTGCTTTACATGTACATTTTAAATGCATTTTCAAATTTTGCACATGGTTACCACCAGGTTCAACCTGGTGGTAAATAGCGATTCCTAAATGCCCAAATCGCATTTAGGAATGGCTTCATACATGTGCTACGAAATCGCAAATAAGGAATCCTTATTTGCAATTTCTTATTTAGAGAGTCGCAATTTGCGACTCTCTATACAGGGTCGCAATTTTAAGGAATCGCTATTTTTGCGATTCCTTAAATTTGCGTTCAGAATGTCTTTCATACATTCTGAACTGGCTTCTTGCATTCGCAAACGGGCATTCGCACCGTTTGCGAATGCAAAAAACCTTGATACATCTGGCCCCTAGTGCCACTCCAGAGGCACCCATGTCAAAAAACCTCACAATCCACGTAAGCAATGCTTCCCCAGATTTCTGTTTGAATCTATTTATAATATCATTGACTTCTTGCTGGGTGTAATCTTCTAGGGAGTGCATGTAAAAACCTCCCAGGTTCTGTGGAGTGCCCGGTATTTTTCATCTAAATATTGGCTCTGCGCGAACCACTTTTGGCTCGTCTGTCTCAAATTGGCCTACATTTTTTTAAACCTCTTCCTCACTGGAATTTGAAAAATCAGTACTCTCCCAAATATTCATATCCCATTTTTCGGGGTCCCAATCTAATCTTGCTTTAACAATTGCTAAATTAACTTTCTTTTGATTGATTTTACCCCTACATTTCTGATACCTGTTTTTAGCGACTTTGACAACTGCTTTTTTGGCAACAGACTGATAAGTATCAGTCCTATCTTGCAATAACTTATTCTGACAAGACAGCATGGTTCCATTATTTTTGGCATCGACTAGCTGCCTCTCTAATTGCAGGTTTTCTTATTCCACCTGCTTACATTTTTCATGCATTTTTCTATAAAGAGACAACAAAATCCACCCTCTTCTGCCTAAAATAGACAAATCACAAACATGTTCAAGAGGTACTTTTGTAAACACAATAAAACATGTTTGGGCTCAGCTTCACTAAGATATTCATCCCAGCTTTCTGAAAGCCCCGAACCACAAGCCCACTCGTTCGCAAGGACATTATAAGGTTCTTTGATCTACCCTGAAATCTCACATAAAACTTGGGAAGCGGATGGTGAGGCTGCTTTTGACTTCTTGCCAAACATTTTTTACTTTTAAATCTTACACTTTTCAATCTCCCTACCCTTGTACTGCCAGACTGCGCCAAATTGTTCTGCTCTGCTTTAGACTGAGAGGGAACACATTGAAAGGAATGCTAAAAATACAACTCTTAGTCTGACTAATGAATTTATTTAGGTACTTCCCAAGTTTCATACACGTAAAGAATAATGTAAGCTTTTATTTCAAATGCAGCAACACGCGTGCAATTCTAAACATAATCACAGCAGTAGAATAATAATGATCACAGAAACAAAGAAATATATACATAAATACACGTATATACTCGACTTCATCCCTTTGCCTGCCAACTTAATGTCGGGGAACCCGGAACAACTAAAACAGAAGGGAGATTAAACCGCAATGGGATTTATTTTCTGAGCAAGGCATCCCTTCTCAGGTGAGTTCCTTCTTCCTCTAGTTGCCAAGTCTCCCCCCCTTATAAACTTTAAACAAATGTAAAATGAAGGTTCTAGAAACCCCCCTCCCTTTGAGTAAGTTATGAAATTCACACGTTGGCTATGTCAGGTCAGTGTTGAGAAAACACGTATCAGACTGGCCAAATCTAACAGTGTTTTTCAAAGACCGAGCTGTAACCTGCTCTATCATAACATCCTCAGCCTGATACCTGCTTATCTTCGGTGCTCCCCCATGTTTTGCTCCTTTCCCTGATGACAAGAACGAAAACAGTTAAACAAGCTGTGCATGGAAAAATACCTGCAACACCAATATGATGGTTTTGAAGCTAAGCTAAGCACAAAATTCAGTCAGTGGTCACGATGGAACAGTTGGTTAAATATAGATAGCATTACACATGTATCCCAGTTCTCACTCAACCCAGCACTGCAAGCTTACTCACTTGCAAGCACCTCATAAGATGCTTTCTCCCTACCCGGTATTTCATTTGGCACCTGGGAAATTGCCTTTGACTTTTTGCCAAATATTTTCATTTTTTAATGTTTTATTTCTGAATCCTGCAAGTGATGCCAAGTTGTGATACTCTGCTTTGAACTAAGAAATAAAAATGCCAAGGAATGCAACACTCTTAGTCTGAGTAATTAATTTATTAAGGCACTTCCAAGTTATCAAACAAAAAAGCACACAAATAGATGCAAATAAGCATTTAGCTCAAATGCAGTAAACATGTGCAATTTTTGACAGGCAAAAATGTGAAATACCTCAGCAGGGAATGTATGCAGTGAATATATATATTTAAGCTAAATAGATAAGAATTAAAATGCATCACCATAGGGGTTAAGTACATTATCCCTGCCAGCACCAAGCCGAGGTACGCTGAACAGCTGAGGCAGGAGACCGTCTCCAAAATGGGATTCTTGAGCAGTGTGTCCACTCTCAGACGAGCTCCCTCCTCAACGCCAAGTTTCCTTGCCTTTTATACCGTAAACAACTCAAGAGGAAGATTGTTGTAACCCCATGGATATGAAATTCAAAGGAACTGGCCCTGCCCAAATTCCAAAGACAGAGCTGTATTTTCCCTGATGAAAACGTTCGCAGCCTGGTATACTCTTATCGCATCTGCATCTCCCATAATATGTTCTAGCATGGTATGACCCTGCTCTGGTGATAAGAGCAAAAGCAGGTTCAGTGTGGAAAACAAGCTCTGTGTGGAAAAAACCCTGTGCCGCCGCCGCTGTGATAGCACCTTAAGCTAAGCACAAAATGGCCCAGGTGGAGTCGGTGGTCAAACACACATAGCATTACATAGACGTGACTCGAAAGAAATCCAATACCAATTTGTAAAAATAAAGTAAAATTCTATATCAATTTAGACACCAAAGGTAACACATTTGGAGAAGTGCAACTGGAATTATGGATTTTAGAAGGAAAAATCTATCAGTGCAATTCACTATAGCAAATCCTTAATGTTGCGGTCAATGGAGAAAACGGCTATTAACAATCAGTCGCTTGCAGGTTAAGTCCAGTGGAAACAACTGTGGGTTAATGTGATGTGGGTCCCAGTTCCAAGCCAGAACAGTCAGCTACATTTTACCTGGCTCATGGGGCCCGGGTGCAGATTTGTCGTGCCTATTTTTGGTGCTGAAGCACGACCCAGGGTGCTGATTTTACTGGTTAGACGGTGCTGGTTAGGTTACAGATCAAAAACTTGACAAGAGAGCCATGGAGGTGACAAAGTGAAGATGCTGCAGAGTTCCCTTGAGGTGCAGCAGACAAAGCTAGTGGTAGCCAGACTCAACACCAACACATCTTGGCAGCCACATCCTCAGCCCTTGGTTACTTCGACGTCCTTGAGTCTGGAGAAAAAACGGGAGCTGCCTGAAACTTGCTGAAGGTCAGGACTACATTTCCCACAATACATTAGACCATTTACTTTTGGGTGATCCCTCGGTGGGCACGAGGTCAGTGCTTCTTTGATTCCAGGAGTACACTTATACCTGTGTGCTGCAGGAGACTAATACATCTAGTCCAAGGTAGGTCTAGAGTTGCCTTTGGTACTCAGAGTGGTTCCTCATGACTTTAAAGCCAGTCTCTGATGCGTACGAGTCGTGCACTTGCAGGGTGCTTACCACAGGTGTAGGGTACTTTCTGCAGGTCCGGAAGTAAAGTCGCAGACTTGGATCTCTTCTTTGTCCTATGTTGCAAGTTGCATCAGATCTGAAGTTCTGGTGCCAGGGGTGCCCCTTAATTCCTACATTTTCAGGGGTGTGGGTGCAAGTATCCAATGGGCTACTGGTCCTAGCTTTGTTTCTACTCCTGAGAGTGTTCACACCTCCTGGCAGGGTGTAACATTCCTGTCTTGGCAGTAGCAGCTGCAGGCTGCCTGCCAGGGAACAGGAATCAGTGAGGCAACCAAGATGGCTATCTTTAAGGTAGCAACTTGGGTGCATGCCATATTATATCTGACTTTGGGAAAAATTGCATTTAATGAGACAAGTTGTTTTATACCATACATGACATATTGTAGTGCGACCATAATGGAGCTGGCAACCTAGGGGTGCTTGCGTGCCAGCCATTCATATGGCCCCCTGAACACTTCTATTGCCCTCAATGGAAAGAGGTTACTATAGGGACATATAAGCTTGCACCTATATGCACACACCTTTAATATAACGTACTCTGCTTCCTGGGCTCAGGATGCCTACCTTAGGGGTGAATTACATATTAAAAATAGTGCTTTGACCTTGCCACTCACAGTGGGGGCAAAGCGAAGTTTGAGCAGTTTGCACTGCTCATGCAGTCTGCCATGGCAGGACTGCTGTCATCTGTTTACTTGCGTCACTCAGGTGGCACAATCAGTGTGTCATGCCCTGGTGACCCCTTTAACACCTATGCCGTTGGTACCTTTGGTACCACTTACCAGGGACTTACAAGAGGGTTAAAGTCCTTGCCAATAAAAAATGTTCTAGCTATCGCTTCAAGAATTTTCAATTCTTTTAAGGACACGGAGGCGAGGATTATGCTTTCTCTTTCTTTACTGACTTAAACAGCAGCCAATCAAATACAAGTAACAGAAAAAACTACACATCCCAAGATGCCTAACATCCTATCACATGGTCCAATCACTATCCATGTCCTCTGTCATGAGTCCCTTGACCTTTGATGTCACTTCCTCTTTCTTTGGTCAAACCAGATAAGATCAACTTGAAAACGAAACTTCTTACGCCATCCCGAAATCCAGAGCCATAAACATCTTCTTCTTACTGTAGATCCGACTCCTGGATAGCTCAACACCGGAGAATCACCCGGATAAAACGATAAAACCAAACTTCCCTGAAGATACGAATTTCAGGAATTCTTCTGCTCAGAACCTGTAACAATTAACAGGCAGGTAATATCCGAACGAAAATTGAAATGACTCAATGGGGGTTATTACAACTTTGGAGGAGGTGTTAATCCGTCCCAAAAGTGACTGTAAAGTGACGGATATACCACCGGCCGTATTACGAGTCCATTATATCCTATGGAACTCGTAATACAGCTGGTGGTATATCCGTCACATTTGGGACGGATTAACACCTCCTCCAAAGTTGTAATAACTCCCAATATCTCTTTAATAGGCAATAAATGGGAGGGAGAAATAACAATAGATCATAAATATGTACAATAATTGATATTCAATATCCTCGCCTCCGTGTCCTTAATAGAACTGAAAATTCTTGACGCAATAGCTAGAATTTTTTTTATTCTATGTCAGGACCGGAGGCTCCGATTATGCTAGTTTAAAGCTGTTCCATTACTACAGTAGCTACGTCCAATACTGGTTTGTGATAAAACATACGAAAAGTATTTTCTGAAGACCAATCTGCTGCCTTCATAATGTCTTCTAATCGGGAACCTAAGGCAAAAGATTTTGAAGCCATAGCCCCTCTAGCAGAATGAGCCCCAAATACAGAGGTATCAATACCGGCTTCATACATCAACCATCTCATCCATCTAGCCAAAGTGGCTGAGGTAACTGGTTTAAAAGGTTTTTGCAAAGAAATTAATAATTGACCTTTAACATCTTGTCGAAATTCTTCTGTGACAACTTCATAATCCTTTAGACACTGGACTACACATAATTTCGAATTTTCAGTATAAACTGGATAGGATACTGACCTGCAATTTGTTTTAGTCCTTCTTGTCACTGAAAAAGTGACTCCTTCTGGCGAAAAAGTTCTACCAGCTAAATCCAAGGCTCTGACGTCTGAAACTCTTTTACAAGAGATAAGACATAAAAGCATGTTCAGCTTGGCTGAAAGTTGCTTGCGAGATAAAAACCTGTTGGTAGGCCAAAATAATGTTAACATCCCATAATACAGAATATTTAGCTTGAGGAGGTTTCGAAAGACGAATACCTCTCAAAAGTTTGCAAATTAACGGATGTTCTCCAACGGGCTAACCTTCTAGATGAGAATGTCCTGCTGAAATCGCAGATCTAAAGTTGTTGTTCGTACGATAAGCCAAACCAGAACTAGCTAACTCTGCTAAAAAGTTAACAATCATACCAATATGTGCTTCCACTGGATTGGCACCCCTTCCATCACACCAACTAGACCAACTGCGCCAGGCTGAGTCATATCTCTTATGGGTACTACCGGCCCAGGCCTGCTTAATGTACTCTGCAGCTTGTTTCGAAACATCTGGGGTACTCCATCTAGACCTGAAATTAACTAGGCTAGAAGAGTCAACTTCCCTGACAAGACCAGTGGATGTTGACGGCCCTCCGGACTCAAAAGAAGATTCGGACGAGGCGGAATTAGAAGAGGAGAGGCACAGGCTAAATGAAGAGCAATGGGGGACCAAGGCTGTGCTCTCCAAAAAGGTGTCACCAGAACAATCTCTGACTTCTGTCTCCGCACCTGAGACAAAACCCTGGCAATCAACAGAAATGGTGGAAAAGCATAACCTCGAAACTGGGACCAATCCTGAAGAAAGGCATCTGTCTTTATTGCACAAGGGTCTGGACGCCAACTGTAAAATTGTGGAATTTGGCAATTGAGTTGTGAGGCAAACAGATCCACTTCGCAACTGCCCCATTCCCTGACTATCTGAGAAAAAATCAGAGGGTCTAATTTCCAGTCGCTGGAATCCGAGAGGTTACTGAACATTCTACATTATTATTGTAGTTACTTGCCTAAATGTGCTTCAGGAAATCTGCTTGAGCTCAAGTATTACAAAAAGTGACAGTGCAATTTTAAAAGAGCATTTATGTGACTTTTCTTTCTCTAATAGCATAACTCTTGGATTTCTAGGAATTTGCTTTTTGAAAGGTTTTTCACACACATAGTGAAACCAAGCCAAACTGTGCCACCCTAACTGTTTGAACCCAGAGTAGACATTTGTATTTTTTGGATTGTTTTTGTTTCTTTTAGTTTAACCTATGCATGGAGGAAAGTTATATGTGATGTCATTAATGCCCTTGTTTGTTTTTCTTGTGCATGATACGTGCAACCACAGTTCTAATTGTAGTGTGCCACAATTAATCTCTGTGAAGCCAGCCCTAGTGTCGCAGTACTTATTGTTATGGTACTCAGTTTGGGCTTTTGGTAATGCAGTGTTAGTAATTGTGCCACCAGATATTATTATCCAAGAAAAGTGCTGGAGCATCCCATTGTTCTTCCACCGCTTCCGTGCCCATATCAGAAAGAGAGATTCAGTTTCAAGAATGTTGAGTGCACTAACTCTACTATCACTCTGTCAACAACGACCTGCCCCCTGAAGATACAGGGTGCCTGGCTGGACCTGCAAGAGGTGGCAGTGTTTTGTCTCTTTCTCTTCCACTCCCCCTTTCCTTTTGAAACACCTGCCGGGTTTCTGTATCCACCAGGAAGTGCCGAGAGGTGTTCCAGGAGGTCGGGGGGCATACCATCGCCCCTGCAGACATCCTGCTTTTCAGGTGAGTGGCCCGTCTCAACATGCATGAAGTTTTAAACTACCATTTGACTTGGAAAAATAAACCTCTTGCAAGGCACAACCTGTCCTTTTTAATACATATATGTTACCCCTAGAATGGATCCTGGGCAGTCGAGAGGGCAGGGTGCAATGTATTTAATTAGTTGGACATTTACTTTTAAATTTTACTTGTTCTGGTAGTGAAAAACTATAACATTTGTTTTTCACTACTGCAAGGTCTACCCCTCCTATAAGATAACATTGGGATAACTTCTAACATTTAGTGAGTGATAACGTTCGATTGGGTGCAGATACATTTTCATGTTTGGTGTCTGAGAAATTATGATTAAAATCCTCTTTTATGGTTAACTCCGAATTCAAGTCTCAATTTTGAAAATGACACTCTTAGAAAGTTGGCTCTCAAGTGCTGAGTCAGCCTTCTCTCCAAATAGTCTCGACCCATCAAAAGGAAGCTCCATAAAGGTGGACTGAACATCAGGGGGAAACCCTGATCCCCTTAACGCTGCATGCCTTCTGCTGGCCACCGATGTACCCATGGACCTAGCAACGGAGTTTGCAGTGCCCAGGCCAGATTGGATGACCTTCTTAGCCGCTGCGTGACTGTCTTGCAGCAACTCGTTAAAATGCTCCTGCATATCTTGCAGTAGCTTAGGAACCACTTCCTTAGCAAAATCCATCAGGGCATGGATGTATCTGCCTAAGACACATGTAGAGTTCACAGATTTTAATGCCATGCTGCATGAGGAAAACACTTTTTTTGCAGACTGTTCCATATGTTTCGACTCCCTATCTGGAGGACTTGTAGGGAAGGAGCCAGGGGCCCATTTAGCAAAATAAGAAGCCTGGACTACCAGACATTCAGGTGTCAGATGTTGGCTGAAGAATTGCGGGAAACCAGGTGCAGCCCTATATCTCCTAGCGACACCTGGGATATATCCGGAGTAGACAAAGGCTTCTGTCACAGGTCCAGGACTGGCTCATTCAGTGCCTCATAAAATGGCAGCAGAGGTTCAGATGTAGCAGACAAGGAGTAAAGAACCCAAGTCAGGATGTTGGACTTCAACTCCATTGTGGGTAATGGCAAATCCAAAAGTTCAGCTCCCTTTCTAATCACTCTATGGTAACTAGTCACCTCTGTAGGAGGAATACCCCCAGGTGACAACAGCTCCCACTCCAGAGAAGTATCCAGTCCACTAGCCATCTCAATACCTTCAAATCTCTTGGAGAGTTCACTGTTGAGAATGATGCCGAGGTTCGAGCGTGATCTTTCAGTGTTGGGGTGGGTCAAGCTCTGCTGGCCACCAGGAGTCGTTCCAGAGGGTAGCCTGTCTGCTGAAGATCAGAACCTCTGTTTTGTCCATGTTGAGCTTCAGGCAGTTGCCTTCATCCAGGCGGATACATTCTTCATACAGTTGTACTTGGTCTTCGACTTGGTGTGGTCTGTTGAGAGCGAGAGGACGAGCTGCGTGTCATCAGGGTAGGAGCTAATGTTTATGTGTGATCTCACAAATCATGCGAGTGGTGTCATGTAGACGTTGAAGTATATTGGGCTTAGAGAGGAGCCTTGGAGATGCCGCAGATAGTGTGCTTGACCTGTGAGGTTCAGGGAGGGAGGCAGACTCTTTTGGTGCTTCCTGTGAGGAAGGATGCCATCCATCTAAGCGCATTGCCTGTGATCCCAATCTGGCATAGTTGGTTGATCAGTGTGTGGTGGGAGACGTGCCGAAGGTGGCAGAGAGGTCGAGCAGGATCAGGGCTGCTGCTTCTCCTCTGTCAAGCAGGGTGCAGATGACATCTTTTGCAGTGATCAGTGCTGTCTTGGTGCCGTGATTGGCTTTGAAGCCTAATTGGGAGGCGTCTAGCAGGTTTATTCTCTTCAGGTGTTCGGTGAGTTGGAGTTTAATGGCCTTCTTCAGAAGTTTGGCAAGGAACAGGAGCAGAGAGATCGTGTGGTAATTCTGGGGCTTGCTGGGGTCTGCAGGGGGCTTCTTAAGGAAGGGTCTGATCACTGCGTGTTTCCAGGCTTCAAAAAAGTGGGCGTGGTTAACGAGGCATTGAGGATGGTGGTGAGCTGGCAGCTGATCTCGTTTCTCGGTTGAAGATCCTGTGGGGGCAGGGGTCGGTGAGTGCTCAAGACTGCGAAATAAATATAAAATGAGACACACAGTCAAGAAGGAACTCGAGACCAATGTTTAGGAAAATATTGGTACTTTTATATAATGTTTCAGCATCAGAAAACCTCAAAGAAGATAAGTGCTGTTGCAGTTATCAGATTTCAACAAGTAAGTAACACATATTACTTAAATGCTATTTTACGCAGTAAAGACTTGTGTGTTCTTATACTGCAAGGAGGTCCTTGCAGACAGTTTTGAGGGTTCCCCTGTAGATTATAGATGCTAGGGGAGCAAGATAGCAAGCAAGACCACCAATGCAGTTTTGCCTGCCCTGAGGCGTCCGGGTGCAGTGGTGCCAGTTGATTTAAGTGCCTTTTGCACTGTACGGTTGACGACGAGAGGGGCAACCTAGAAAGAGACTGCAAGGGGGGCTTAGGAACAAGTCCAGGAGCTCCCAATGGGGATCCTGGGAGCAAAGGAACACCATATTCTTTTGTGGACCTCAGGCGCAGCGTGTCTTTGGAGCTCCTGCATTAAGGCACCCACTGTTCTTTGGTGGACCTGTAAGAAGTGGGACTAAAAAGGGCAGCTGGACTACTCTCCGGGATGTCCTCAGCAATGCTGATGTCCTTCAACGCCTGTCTTCAGATGCAATGCTTGAATCCAGGTTACACTTCAAACAAGTTTTGGTTGCTGCAAGGGGTCTGGTGCCCCCGGTATTGGTGCAGAGCGGTTCTGGTTGGTCCTGATGTCTTCTCACTTGGTGGGGAGACCTGTCTGGCTTCTTGGAGCACAGTGACGTCCTCCTGGGCAGCTGCTGCGTCAGTAGACCCGGTAATTGTAGGAAAGTACCCACTCTCTTGGCATGGTTACCCTCTTTTCTGCCTGATGTCAGTGTGTTTGACTGTGTTCACTGGGATCCTGCTAATCAGGACCCCAGTGATTATGCTCTCTCTCCCAAAACTCTGTCTTTCATGCCACAATTGGCACACTGGTGCTCTATTATAAGTCCCTAGTATATGGTACCTAGGTACCCAGGGCATTGGGGCTCCAGGGGATCCCTATGGGCTGCAGCATATATTTTGCCACCCATAGTGAGTGCAAGCAAAGAGTTCTGCAGGACTGCCATTGTAGCCTGAGTGAAAAGGCGCAGGCACTCTTTCACTGCCACTTTATGAGTCATCCCTATGGCAGGCCTTACAGCCCAGAGGGCAGGGTGCAAAGTACCTGTGTGTGAGGGCACTCCTTCACTAGCAGAGGTGCCCTCACGAACTCCAGGGCCATTTTCCAGACTTGTGAGTGTGGGACGCCGTTTTACGTTTGTACTGGACATAGGTCAATACCGATGTCTAGCTACATAATGGTAACGCAGAACATAGGCATTTTTGGTATCAAACATGTTGGAGTGATACCCCAATGCTTTTGCAAGCATTGGTTGTATTATTCCATGCACTCTGGGGGCTCCTTAAAGGACCCCCAGTATTGCCATTTCATCCTTCTGAGGGTTTCTAGGCAGCCCAAGATGCTGCCACCTCCCAGACAGGTTTGCACTCTCCTCTTGCTTGAGAATCCTATCTCAGGAAGGCAGAGCAAAGGAATTCCTATGGGAGAGGGGTGTTACACCCTCTCCCTTTGGAAATAGGTGTTACAGGCAAGGGAGGGGTAGCCTTCCCAAGCCACTGGAAATGCTTTGAAGGGCACATTTGGTGCCCTCTGTGCATAAACCAGTCTACACCGGTTCAGGGACCCTCTGTCACTGCTTTGGCACGAAACTGGACAAAGTAGAGGGAAGTGACCAGTCCCCTTTCCATCATTACCCAGGGGTGGTGCTCAGAGCTCCTCCAGAAGGTCCCTGGGTTTTGTCATCTTGGACTCAAGGTTGGCAGTGAACTCTGGGAGCATTTGAGTGGCCAGTGCCAGCAGGTGACATCTGAGCTCCCTCCTGATAGGTTGTCACCCAGCGAGGTGACCAATTCCCCTTTTCAGGGCTATTTAGAGTCTCTCTCTTGGGTGGTTCCTCAGATTCAGATTGCAAGATTCCAGAAGGAATCCTCTGCAACCTCCACTTCGACTTCTGACTGAAGAAACTGCATCTGGACTGTCCAGGACCCCCAAGCTGCAACAAAGAAGCAAGACACTTCCTGCAACATTATATCGACGGCTCCATCCAGCAACTGCAACATTTCCCCTGTCGTGCATCCTCTGAGGACAGCCCGTCTTCAGCCTGTATCAGAAGGAAGAAGCAATCTCCCTTGGGGTGAAGGAGTCACTCCCCTGCTTCTGCAGGCACCAATTGCAATGACGGCCGGCTGCATGGATCCCCTCTCCTGCTGAGCTGCATGGATCCTGCATCACAGGTGGTGGACTGAAGTGCTCCTGACGGTCCTCTCTTCCAGCTGTCCAACCTCGGTTGAGGTAAACCCCTTCCTGCCCATGCAGTACAGTACCCCCATGCACCATGCCATTTGCAGCTGCCAAGGCTTGTTGGCATCTTTTCCACAAGATCTTTAGGCATCCTGAAGCTCCAGCAGTACTCCATCCTGCGATGCACAAGTCCCGGAGTGGTTCCCTGGCGGCATGGGAGCCTTTTTTGTGGTGCTGCGTGGGCCTCTTCCTCGACTTTTGTGTCCCCGTCCTGTAGGACTCCTGTGAGTGGTGTCTGGGCTTATATGGGCTCTCTGTGTTGCTGAGGGCCCCCTCTGAATCCCCCTCCTGGGTATAGTCCACCTGGTCCTTCCTGGTCCCCGGCAGCTCCACTTTCCGTTAACTGTGAGTTTTGCATGTGCCAAGACTTGTTGGCAGAATCTGAAGACTCACACCCGACTGCAATCCTCCTTCCAGTGTAGGACATCACCTGCATCCTCCAGGAACTCGACTTCGTCTTCTTGGGTGCAGTGCTGACTCTCCTTCATCGTCGACTCTCCTCTTGCACCTTCAGTCTGGTGGGTAGGGGCTCCTTGGACTTGGTCCCCTTCTTCCACATGTCCTCTGGTCCAGGAATCCAATGTTGCTGTCTTGCAGTCTCTTCTGGGTTTTGCATTATTATTCCTTTCTTCTAAGTGGGTGTCCTGGGGAATTTACAGTGATTTACTTCTGCTTTCCTGGTCGCTGGGGTGGGTGTGGTACTTACCTTTGGGCTTTCCTAGTACTACCAGCTCCCTTCTACACACTCCACTTACCTAGGTGGGAGACTGACTCTTGCATTTCATTATTTTAGTATATGGTTTGCGCTCCCTCAGGGCTATTTCTCTCTATTATTATTTTCACTATTTGCACTGTTTTCTAACTGTTTTATGACTATTTCTGCATACTAGTGCATATAATTTGTGTATTACTTATCTCCTAAGGGAGTATGGGCTCTATGCTATTTTTTGTATTTGTGTCACCAAAATAAAGTGAATGTATGTCGGAACAACGCATGCTGGAACCCCACATTGAGGAAATTCGATTTTTAATACGATCGTATCGACCCGCCATTTTGTGGCCCGCCGCCATTTTATGTTGCCTTCACTCAGGCAGCACAGCGAACGAAGTCCATTCTGCCTTTTCTGCTTATTCTGCAACATGGTGTTCAAAACAGCCTTCTGCCTCTATCTTTACAAGGCTGGTATTAAGGTCTGACCGAGTACACTAATCCCTGTCTGGTTTTCTAATCCTTGTTTCAACTATCTGTAGGCTCACACTATTCTCCGCCGATCTTATCTTATCGTCTGGCCTTCGCTGTCCTTTGCTAGTATTCTCTCATTTCACAACTGTCCTCCAAACGCACACAAACTTATCGCACCACATGCAACTTCGTTGTGGATCGGTTAATGAATTAGTTCAAGGGAGGGGTGACAAACACAGCTGGAGGGGAGGCAACCTTAAGTCACTTGATACTTTGTTTTCCAATTCCTTCTATTGGTGCTGTCTTGTTTTCCGACATTTCTATTGGCTCTGTTCTATCTTTACATTATTCTTACTGGCTCCTTTCTATGTGTTCTGGGAGTGTATGTAGTTAATAAATGGTTTTTATACGGTATATAAGATTGTGCGCCACAAAGTAAAGTGGCAGTCTCCTGAGAACATACCTTGTGTACTTCTTGGACAACTGTACTAGCTGCAGCTAATAAAATCTGATCTTTTACGCCTGACAGAGTGTCCCGTGTCTCTGTTAGTTGAGGCAGGTGAATCCAAGGAGATTTCAGGCGTACCCTGCGCCACCAGGCCCATAAGGTTCTGGTTCTTCAACTGGCGCCCAACGTGGGGCGGCTTCAGCGGTACCGGTTCTGCCTGAAGGTCGTGAGGAACCCCGCAAGAAAATTCTGGAGGAATCGCGAGCCACGTCAAGCGACCCCTGTATGTCGAAGTGGTCCGAAGGTCTTTTTCAGCGCGGTTACTCCTTCCTGACGGCTACTGACGACTGCTGCCCTGACTGCCGCCCTGCCTTGGCCCTTTCTTTGATGATGTATGGTAAAGCGAGACGATAAACGGGCCTCTGTTGGTGTAAGAAGACATCCTTAGTTAAGTATTTGGTGGGTCGCGCCCACAAATTTTGGTCTTTGTTTTGTCCTTAGGTCCTTAGATTTGGCCATTGCAGTGGCCAAAGCCGAGGGGTAAGTGCATTTGTGCTGTGTAAACTGAAAGTTTTACCCCCTTGATGTTTGTGAACAGCCAGTAAAAATCGTGAGATGTCTGGTCTGACTAAGTTTGGAAAACTTTGTTGCTTTGGTTGTAATAGGGACTCCCAGCTTGAGGACTCCTGTCCGATTCCTTCGGTTGGAACTCCCACATATGAGCTCTATTCTAAACATGGTGTTGGTCCTATTGCCTTTAATAAGACATGGACCCGATATACAAAGAAAGATGGTGTTTTAAAATGGCCAGAAAATGGTAGTTTCGAAACTGATGTGCTAGATAATTTAGAAGCAACGTTATTTAAAAGAAAAGCCCGGCCGGCAATGTTTAACTCTTTTCGCCTTTGGCGTAAGGAAGCCAAACAGAGAGAAATTAAACAAGCGAAACGAGATAGGAAAACATAGGGAATGACGATTATACAGGCTGCTCAGCAATTCAAAGATGATGAAATAGATAATGCAATGGAAATTTCAGACAGACAGCATCGAATGGCAATAGATAAATGCTATCCGACGTTGCCTATCTCTTCCCTTGATAAGAGAAAAGATTTTGAGGAAGATTCCTTAATGTCCCACTTATTGAAATTGCCTCCGCCCTATGTACAAGGTGCTAATGCACCCCCGATGTTACAGCCTGTTCAGCCGCCAGTTGTGCTTTCGCCTGCTCCAGCTTTTCCACAATTGCCTCCTCAAGTATTGCCTATGCCAGCTTTGCCTTTAACTCCTTTGCCTTCTGCTCCTTTGGCAATTCCTAATGCTCCTTTAGTTAATTCACCTAATACCTTGTCCCCATCCTTATGTCAAATTCTCCATCTATGCGTAAGCGATTTGCAGACACTGTCTCTGGTCTCTTATCACCTTTCTTTGAAGCTTTAAATGTGTCTCCAGCTTTTTCTCGAAGACAGTCTCGTAGTCAATTCCCAGACTCCGAAGAGCGAGAAAAATTGGACTCACTTGCTTGTAGATGGATCAAGAAGGGTCCCCAATATAGTATGTCTGATATTATGTCTACCTTTCTGCAATGGAATGCACCTACGCAGAGATATGTTTTTAAAGTTATGTGCGATACTCTCGCTAAAGAATGGGAGGATATGAATTTGGGTTCGGTCCCACAGGATCTGTTAGATGTTCAGGCTGACTTTGACAAAGGACTTATTGTGGGTCCTAAGGTTGAAAACGCTGTCAGAACACTTATTTCTTTCAGATCCCTATTGTTCTCACAGACTTTTCCTGATTCTGATCCTTCAGTTAGGACAGCACTGAAAAACTATCCCATGAGAGAGGTTTCTCCAATATGGAAGGAAGAAGTTGCAGCAGCAGGTGCTAATCCAGCTATTCCTGCGCATTTTCAGCGCATATGGATACATGTCCCCTGGAAAAGGTCTGAAGTTTTAGCACTTAAACAGTCACTACCAGATTCACGCAAAAATCCTGCTGGTTACTATAAAGAGTTGTCGCAAACAGTTGATGCATGTACTATGAATCTAGCAGATATTGACATGTTGATGGGAAATGTAGTTCCACAGACAATATGGGCTAAAATTCGTAGAGAGGATCACGCTCAAGAATTAGGCGGCGATTGGAACGCTATTATTGCCGCAGATAGAGGTCAAGTAGGTGGTGCAAAGCCCGACGCTTTGATCTCAGAACTCCCTGGTAGGATTATTACATTAATGAAAACAATGATGCCTGCTTTGAGAGTTAATTGGGATAAGCTAGCAGCATGTAAACAAAAGAAAGATGAAAGTGTTTCCGATTTCTTTACCCGATTCGAGGAGACATTCATTGATCACAGTGGTCAAGATATGGCTACAGAAGGGGGACAGCGATTATTTGTGGATAAGTTCGTATATAACTTGCTTCCTGAACTATCACACAAGCTAAAAGACTCCGAGAGTTCATGGGCAGTTTCTTCTTCCGCCCAGATATTGGCTACTGCACAATATTATGAAAATAGAGACAAAGAAGAAAGGGAAAAACAAGAGAAAAAGACGAAAGAATTAAAAACTAAAGTTCTCTTGCAACAGGCTTATCCTCCTCGTTATGTTCAGCCTCAGTTTCAACAGCCTCCGCAGTTTCAGAGGTTGTATCAAAAGCCTGAACCATTCATTCCAAGACCTTTGCTAGGTCCCAATCAATGTGCTTATTGTAGGGAGGAAGGTCATTTTAAGAACAGTTGTCCGGCATTGTTGCAGCGTAATGGAGCAACATCTGCTTCACGAGGTCGTGGTGGTCCTCAGTCAGCAAATAGAGGTAGAGGTCGAGGTGTGTTAACCCAAGAGCAGCGTTCTTTTGTTCCTCCAAATTCCGGAAATTACTTTGACCAGCAAAATGTTAGGTCTACACAGTATTACAGTGAGGATCAGTATATTGAAGGAGGGAATGAAAGTCTTCATTTTGAATAGGACAGCCATGGACAAAGTAAGGGGGTTACGTCAATTCCAGTGGATCAGAATGGACCTTATGTTAATGTCACTACAATGGGTGTTTCAGAGCCATTTCTTTTAGATACTGGTGCCATGAGAAGCTCTATCATTCATTCTAAACTCCCTGGCGCACCTTTGTCTGGCTTAACGAATGTATCTGTAGGATTTTCTGGCGCCCCTGTTCGCAATCCAGTTTCTTGCCCTTTGCCTGTTTCAATAGGCCCTTATGATTTAGAAGCTCCGCTTCTTCTGACGAATGGTTGTGGTGAAAATCTGTTGGGTTTAGATCTATTAAAAAGAATGCATGCTACGATATATTGTTCACCTTCTGGTGTATACCTCACTCTAGGACAGAAAATGACTAGTCCAATGTACTTATCAAAAGATCAATTCCCACCTGAATTGCTTTCTCTTCCCGGAACACTTTGGGCTACGGGTCCGAATGACGTTGGTTGTCTTGAGATCCCACCTTATGTTGTTACTCTTAAGCCCAATGCTGAAATGCCACGTATTCCGCAATACAGAATCTCTACTGAAGGTGAGAAAGCACTTCTGGAAATTGTCCATGATTTGATTCAGAAGGGTGTGGTTGAGGAAACGAGAGGAAATACATGTAACAGTCCTGTTCTTCCGGTTCTTAAACGCACTGATCCTTCTCAGCCTCCTGTTTATCGTTTTGTAATTGATCTTCGGGAGGTAAACAAGATTGTCGTACCGCAGTTTCCTGTAGTCCCAGATATCACTGCTCTGTTGACGATGATACCTTCTACAGCGACTTGGTTTTCAGTTATTGATCTAAAGAATGCTTTCTTTAGTATTCCCATCGCCGAAGAGAGTAGAGATATTTTTGGTTTTTCCCTCGGAGGCCGAAGCTTCCGGTTTAAACGCGCACCTCAAGGTTATTGTGAAAGTCCCTCTATTTACAGTCAAGCTCTAAAATGTCATCTTGATGCCTTTTCCTTACCGTCCGGTGCCGCTCTCATTCAGTACATGGATGACTTATTAGTTGCCGCTGATTCAGAGGAGATTTGCAAAAACGTGACCGTTGTACTGTTGCGTCATTTGTTTGATCTGAATCACAAGGTTTCTCCTTCTAAATTACAATATGTCTGTCGCGAGGTGACTTATTTGGGTCATCTCTTGTCAAAGGAGGGACGACGATTGACCCCCGAACGAATTCAGGCAATTGCACAAATGTCAGTGCCATCCACACAAAGAGAGGTACGTGCCTTTTTGGGCATTACTTCTTATTGTAGACAGTGGATTCCGAGTTTCTCTTTATTGGCTAAACCGCTGTTGGCGCTAACTTTAAAAGATACGCCTCAGCCTCTTCCGTGGACTGACGAATGTCAGAAGAGTTTTACTGATTTGCGTATTGCTTTGTGTTCTGCTCCTGTATTGGGTACTCCTGATTACAGTAAGCCCTTTACGCTCTATGTTCACGAAAGAGAGGGTTGTGCATTGTCAGTCTTAACGCAGCGTTTTGGAGATCAACAGCGACCATGCGCATATTTCTCAGCTACGTTAGATCCAGTAGCTAAAGCATTGCCTAGTTGTCTTAAGGCGACAGCGGCAGCAGCAATTTCTATTCGACAGTCTGCTGGAGTAGTGCTAGATAATACTCTCATTGTTATGGTGCCACATGCAGTGGATACTTTACTAAATAGGACAAAAACGCAGCATCTTACGAGTGCTCGGTTGTCCGGATATGAGCTGACGCTTTTGGCTAGTCACATACACATCAAACGATGTAATACCCTGAATCCAGCTACTTTGTTGCCTCTTCCAGAAGAGAGAGATGTCTCTGAACAGCATGATTGTTTTCTCCGTACTGAAGAAGAGACTAAGGGTAGAATTGACCTAAAAGACACGCCATTAGTAAATCCAGATGGAACACTATGGGTAGATGGTTCTTGTTTCAAGCTCCCGAATGGAGATACAGTTTCAGCCTACGCTATTACTACTTTGCATACGATTGTGGAGACAGCACGCATTAGACATAATTCAGCTCAGGCAGCTGAATTGATAGCCTTAACTAGAGCGTGTGTGTTATCCAAAGGAAAAAGAGTAAACGTGTACACTGATAGCCAATACGCTTTTGGTGTAGCGTTTAACTTTGGGCGCTTATGGAAGGAAAGAGGATTCTTTACTTCCCATGGTACTAAGATACAACATGGTCAATTAGTGACTGAACTTCTTGAGTCACTTACAATGCCTACTCAGATAGCGATCGTGAAGTGTAGTGCACACAAAAAGATTGTGGACGATGTTGGTCGAGGAAATGCATTTGCAGATGAGGTAGCGAAAAAGACAGCCAGAGACAACACAAGTCGAATGTATGTTGCAGGTCCCGCAAACTGCGTAAGAGAAAAGGGAATGTGTGAAGATACAGTAGAGAGTGTGAAATCAATTCAAGGAGAGGCTACGGAGAATGAGTTGAGAAAGTGGAAGGAAAGTACAGGAATGTTAGATGAGATGGGATGTTGGGTTGAATTATCAGAACATCAACGTTGGCTGTTACCAGATGCTTATGTACTACCTGTAGTTACTATGGCACATGGTCCAGCTCACCTAAGTGCAAAAGGAATATGTAAACTTCTGGCTCCAGTGTGGCAAAATGAGGGGATCCCAAAGTGTGCAAATAATGTAGTAAAACATTGTATTGTTTGCTTGATGTACAATTCGGGAAAGGGAACCCCAACTCCAGCAGGTCATTTTGCTCCTCCAACATATCCATTTGAGGTGTTGCAGATCGATTATATTCACATGGAACGATGCAACAACCTCAAATATGTTCTGGTGGTAGTATGTGCTTTTTCTAGATGGGTAGAAGCCTACCCTCTGAAGGACAATACTGCTTTATCAACTGCCAAAATACTTTTGAAAGAATTCTTCCCTAGGTTTGGTTTGCCGCGCATTGTCTGGAGTGACAATGGGAGCGAATTTGTGGGTCAAGTCATGCAAAAAGTTTGTGCAGGTCTTGGCATAAAACAGAAGTTCCACGCGGCGAATCACCCACAGTCGGCTGGTTTAGTAGAATGCTACAATGGAACCTTGAAGCTTAAAATTGCTAAGGTGCAAGCTAGCACAGGACTTAATTGGCCTGATGCTTTACCATTGGCTCTTCTGTCCACCAGAACAGCAGTACACTCTCGTTTGGGGCTTAGCCCTTACGAAGTGATATTTGGTCGCCCAGCTAATGTATGGGGAGTTCCTCGCCCTAAGAAATACTCAGACTTGCCATACCCGATGTTGATTGACTACTTGCATGACCTTACAACTAAATTGCGTGTTCTTCATCAACAGGTTCAGAGTGCTCTACCAGAGGCTTCCACAGACCCAGGTCATTCCATCCGACCAGGTGACTGGGTCTGCACGAAAAATTTCCAACGACAGAGAAATTTGGAGCCCAGATGGAGAGAGCCACGCCTGGTTCTTTTGACCACAAGAACAGCAGTTAAAGTCGAAGGAAAGAAAAACTGGGTGCATGCCGTGCACTGCAAGAAAGTGCCTTTGCCCTTGCCTTTCGATCAGTGGGTCCGTAGAGGCATCAGTGACTCTGAAAGTGAGAAAGTTCCGCAATTTGTACCATTCAGTGATGCGCGTCTAATTGGAACACTTTCTGAGAAAGAGGACGACGACATCCTTCAAGAAGCAATACCATCGCATCGTCGCTTGAACACGACAAATCCAGAAACATTGTTTCAAAACCAGACTGCCTCTGGACAGGAACGCTATAATTTGAGACCAAGACCAAAGAACTTGTAAATTTCTCTCCTATGTAGTACTCTATCCCGGTTGCAGGGTCACGGTAGGAGTCTTAGTTACGACCTGAGTAAGTGGCAATAGGCCTGCAGGACCTCACAGTGTCATAGGACGGTAGATAATCGTGACTACAGTGATTGAGGAAGATTGCCGTGAGCATCCACTTAGAAAGATGGAGGCTACATTAGATAAAAGAGAAAGTAAAAATGTAAAGAATAATTGTAAAGAAATATGTAGTCGTTGTAGTATTGCTCTATGCGTCATTATATTGTCGTGTATTCTTTTGGCATCTGTAAACTGGATCATTATTACTCTGCAGCAAAAAGTTGTCTCTTCTCCTACCTCTACATCTTCTTCTACTATCTCTCCGCACCTATTTCACACTCTTCCCCAGCATGAACTCATCAGAAGAACTGAATACTTTAACAATTCCTTCGTCCAGTTGTTTCATCAACATCAGTTAGTGATCAATACAACTGACTGTTGGGTGTGTGGACTCATACCACATACGGTAGAAAAAGGAATGCCATATTTAGTTCTTCCATTCTCCTATGAAGGTTCCGCTTGGGCTTATTTTGTCATTTTCAATAATGCATATCAAAGTAAAATTAAACAACCTGTCAGTTCACATAGTGTTGGTTCAAATTTCAGTCATAGTTTATTGATAAAGGGAATGGTAGCTATGGCTAAAATCATGGAAAAAAGTGAAGCTTCCATAGATGAAAGAAAAGCATATACCAATTGGAACATAACTAATTACATTTCCAGCCTCAATGATAAGGTTAAGCAAGGAAAATCTCCTCCGATACGGGTCATACCCCAACAAGGAAATTTCTGTCTGCAAATAAATGGTAGAACTCCAAACACCGGACAAAGAGAAAGTTTATGTTCCCATACATATGGTTATTCAGCCCTGAATTCACTGCCGTTAGTACCATCTCAAGGTACATACTTCGTTTGCCACGATAGGGCTTATACATGGTTGCCAGCTGATTTCTCTGGTACTTGTTATATAGCCTTTCTTCTTCCCCCTACATACACCGCTCCTGCGAACCATCATAAAAATAGATATGGCAGAGGGATTGTGGATTCGAAAGACACAGCAGGACAAGAGGGAGGAGATTTCCTCAAAGGATTTCTTCCCTTCTGGGGTCCAATGGCCAACAGCAGAAATATAAGGCAATTGGTTCGTGTCGTAGAAACCACCATAGACATCACTGTAGGAGCTTTAAGTAACATTACAGCTGAACTACAGGCTGATCGTCTTATGACCTTGCAGAACCGTGTTGCCTTAGACTTTGTTCTTGCGGACCGTGGTGGAGTATGCAAATTGATCGGATCAAGTTGCTGTATTTTCATACCTAATGACGCTCCGACAGTATACCAAGCTATCTCTAAGTTACACATAATCTCCGAGTCGATTCATCAGGACGAAGGAGATTGGTCCTTTTCAGAGTGGTTTTGGGGATTACTGTCCAAATGGGGTTGGAAGGTATTGACATTCTTTGGAGTAATTTTAGCTTTTATATTCTCTTGTTGTCTTTGTATGCACTGCGGTCCTGCCATCTGCAACCTATGTGCTACTGCATGTATTCCCAAACCCAAGTCACAAAGAGCAGAGAATATCAAAATGATGGTACAGCAACAGCTTGATGACCTCATGGCCATAGACATCGACTCAGATTAACATGAGTTTGTGTATCTTGCCTGAGTTCTGGCAAAAGGAGGGTCTGAGGAAATTCGATTTTTAATACGATCGTATCGACCCGCCATTTTGTGGCCCGCCGCCATTTTATGTTGCCTTCACTCAGGCAGCACAGCGAACGAAGTCCATTCTGCCTTTTCTGCTTATTCTGCAACATGGTGTTCAAAACAGCCTTCTGCCTCTATCTTTACAAGGCTGGTATTAAGGTCTGACCGAGTACACTAATCCCTGTCTGGTTTTCTAATCCTTGTTTCAACTATCTGTAGGCTCACACTATTCTCCGCCGATCTTATCTTATCGTCTGGCCTTCGCTGTCCTTTGCTAGTATTCTCTCATTTCACAACTGTCCTCCAAACGCACACAAACTTATCGCACCACATGCAACTTCGTTGTGGATCGGTTAATGAATTAGTTCAAGGGAGGGGTGACAAACACAGCTGGAGGGGAGGCAACCTTAAGTCACTTGATACTTTGTTTTCCAATTCCTTCTATTGGTGCTGTCTTGTTTTCCGACATTTCTATTGGCTCTGTTCTATCTTTACATTATTCTTACTGGCTCCTTTCTATGTGTTCTGGGAGTGTATGTAGTTAATAAATGGTTTTTATACGGTATATAAGATTGTGCGCCACAAAGTAAAGTGGCAGTCTCCTGAGAACATACCTTGTGTACTTCTTGGACAACTGTACTAGCTGCAGCTAATAAAATCTGATCTTTTACGCCTGACAGAGTGTCCCGTGTCTCTGTTAGTTGAGGCAGGTGAATCCAAGGAGATTTCAGGCGTACCCTGCGCCGCCAGGCCCATAAGGTTCTGGTTCTTCAACATGCCTGAACAACGTGGTCGAAACAACGACCGCATTGTTACCACTAATGCCTTTACCACAAATGCCTTAACAATGATTTTCCGTTGTAAAGACATTCCTGATAAAGGCATGCATGGAATGGCATGCATGGTTCCAGTATGCGGCCCCTTTACCCCCCACCGCTGCCCCTAAAACCACCCCAACCACCTACCCCGACCCTAAAATTACCGCAATGCCCCACCCCAACCCCTAAAACCTAAAACCACTCCAACCCCCCGCCCCACAAATAAAATTAACGTGACCCCCCCCACCCCACCCCTAAAATCTAAAACTACCCCGACACCCCACCCCGCCCCTAAACCTAAAACCACCTCAACCCCCACCCCGCCCCTAAAATTAGAGCAACCCCTGCCCCTAAAACCTGAAACTACACCAACCCCCATCCCCGCCCCTAAAATTACCACAACCCACTACCCTCGCCCCTAAAACCACACAAACTCCCCAACCCCACCCCTAAAACCACACCAACCCCGCCCCTAAAACCACCCAAACCCGCCACCCGCCCCTAAAACCTAAACTACCTCAACCCCCCACCCCACCCCTAAAACCTAAAATTACCCTTACCCCCACCCCTGCCCCTAAAAACTAAAATTACCCCCGCCCCTAAATCTAACTATCAACCCTATCCTAGCCCCATTTACCTTACCGCATCTTCTCTGATCATGAGTCTGTTTCCCTCTGCCTTAACTACGCATGTTCGTTGTTCTGGACATGCGTGGTTAAGGCTGAGTAAAACAGGGTCGTTGTTTAGGAAAGCGTTGTTCCGCTTCCGTGGACAACGACCCTCGTTCTTCCGGCGTCATTCTTCAGGCTACTTCTCAAATAAAGTACCTTTATTTATTGTAACACTGAGTGTTTTCTTTCATGTGTGTAAGTACTCAGGCCCTGATTTATACTTTTTGGCACAAACCTGCGTTAGCGCAGGTTTGCGTCAAAAAGTATATCGCTGGCTTGCGCCATTACTGGACAAAAGGCCGGGCGTCACATTTAAGCTATGACGGTAGCCGGTGGGAAAAACCCAGTTAGCGTCAAAATTATTGACGCTAACCAGGTGTGGGAGGCATAGGGGAAACTGGAGGTTGTGTGTGAAAGAATGGCGCTAGTCAGGTTAGGGTGAAAAAAATGACTCTAACCTGATTAGCTTCATTATTTCAACGCACGACCCCAATGGACATGACTCCTATCTAAGTAAAGACAGAAGTCATGCCCCCCAGTCCAGTGGCCCTGCCCAGGGGACTTAAGTCTATTGGGCACAGTGCCATGTAGGGGGGCCAAAGTTAGGCCCCCCATTGCACTTTGCAAAAAAAATAAAAATACTTACCTGGACTAACCTGGGATGAGTCCCACCATCCTTAGGTGCCCTTCAGATGTGGATGCGGATGGGAGGGGGTGTCCCTGGGGGCAGGGATGGGCACCTGGGGGCTATTTCCATGGTCTCTGACCATGGAAAAAGGACCACAGGTCCACTAATGCCTGCCCGGACCCAGGCGTTAAATAATGGTGCTAAGCAGGCTTAGCGCCATTATGTAAGTCCCTCCTCCTCCCGTGCATGATTCTTGCATGGGAGGATAAATAAGGCGCAAGGGCCTTTGAGTAATTTTTTGCCCCGAAATGCCTACCTTGCTTCTCATTGATGCAAGGTAGTTTTCCACAGGCAAAAAATGACTCTAACTCCAATATTTTGGCGCTAGACATGTCTAGCGTCAAAATATAAATATGGAGTTAAGTTTGCGCCGATTCGCGTAAAAAGAAAATGATGGAAATCCGGCGCAAACAGAGTATAAATATGCCCCTAAGTTTGACTACAGTGGTATTGCATGAGCTTTGCATGTCTCCTAGATACGTCTTGGCTGCTCATCCACAGCTACCTCTAGAGAGCCTGGCTTCTAGACACTGACTACACTACACTGTTAAGGGATACATGGAACTGGTCTAAGGTGTAAGTGCCATAGGTACCCACCACACACCAGGCCAGCCTCCTACACTGGTGGTGCAGCGGCAGGATAAGCACTTGCAATTGACATATCAGTCTGTCACCTGCTGCTTTCCACAAGAAAAACCAATCCTTGCCTAGAGGTATACATAGTACCTAGTACAGAAAGCTTGTCTCTAAAGTTTAAGTAAGCTAGGGTACAGGCATAGCCCTTGCTCTAAACTTATTTCTGAGAGACTAGGAGTTAGGTAGGTTAGGCACACCCTACACTATCCTAACACACACCATGTCTGCAGCTGGACATAGCTCTGAGGTCATGGGCTCTCCCTATGAGAACCTGACCTTCAAGGAACTGAAGGGGCTGTGTGCGGAGAGGAAGTTGGACATGGGGAGAATCCCTAATAAGAATCTGCTCCTAGGCCTTCTCCTCCAGGATGACCAGGACCAACCTGGTGGCCAAGAGTAGGAGGAAGAATAAGTACACCCTAACCCCGTTAAGTTAGAAAATGACATTCTAGATCTTGGGGAGAGTACCTCAAGGGATCATCACTTTCCAAGCAGATAAACTAACATAGCTGGCAGTGGGAAGAGAGATCACACTGGCAGGGCTCCTTTCACACCCAGAGGACAAGTAGAAAGGGTCACTAAACCTAGGAAAAAATCCACCTCAGTCCACTCTCAGGTCATGTTAGTGTCTGAGGGATCACACTGCACACCTCCAGGGGACGACTCTTTAGATAGAGAGCTCGGGAAACTGAGACTGGAGGAGGTCAGGCTGAGGCTGTAGCAGCAGCAGTTAGCCCTGGATAGGGAGGCCTTGGCAATGGAGGGAGAGGTAGGGATAGGGGTTAACACCCCATGGCGGCAGCAGCTCAGGCTTCAGAGATTACAAAGTGACTGAGGACTTCTTAGATTCCAACAACCTGCACAAAATTGTTCCCCCATACCAGGTGGGGGATGATATCTACAAGTGATTTGTTGCACTTGAGAGGGCCTGTAAAGCAATGGGCTGCTATCCTCTCTCAGACAATCGGAGTGATAGACTTCTCACAGTCAGAGAAGAAGATGCAGACAATTACACAATTCTCAAAACTGCACTCTTAGATGGTTTTGGTCTCACAACTGAGCAACATAGGATCAAGTTCAGAGACACCAGAAAAGGGGCCTCACAAGATTTGGTTGACTTTGTGGACTGTTCTGTGAAAGACAAAGGAAGGTGGTAAGTCACATGACAAAGGTGGGGACAAAGATAAGAAAGAGTCTTCATCAGGTCACAAAACTCTTCCGGGGTGGGTCTAAATCCTCTTCCCAAAACAATCACAACAAAAAGCCTTGGTGCTATATTTGTAGAAAAAAGGCCATAGTGCAGGAGATGGCTCCTGTCCTAAGAGAAGCACCAAACCTGGCACCACTACTACCCCCCACTCCTACAACTAGTGCCCCTAGCAATAGCAGTACTGGTGGGAAGACAAATACTACTAATAGTCAGCCCAAGGGTGTAGCAGGCCTAATTCTGGGAAGTGTAGTAGGGGCTGGTTTAGTTAGCGGAACAACTGAGGCTGTTTTAGTCTCTGATGGTGGCATTGACTTTGCCACCCTTGTTCCTTGTCCCCTTAATATGGATAAGTACAAGCAACAACCCCTAATAAATGGTGTGCAGGTTGAAGCCTACAGGGACACAGGTGCCAGTGTCACAATGGTGACTGAAAAACTGGTGTCCCCTGAGCAAAACCTACTTGGTCATCAGTACAAAGTGACTGATGTCCACAACACTACTGTGAGCCACCCCACGGCAGTTGTTGATCTCAGCTGGGGGGAGGGTTACTGGTCCAAAAAAAGTTGTAGTGTTCACAGATCTACCTGTAGAGTGTCTACTAGGGAACGACTTGGAGACTTCAGCCTGGGCTGAAGAAGAGTTGGAGGCCCATGCAGCCCTGCTGGGCATTCCTGGGCTTATCTTTGATATGACTAGGGCTCAGGCCAAGAAACAAAGAGAAGAGGAAAACTTGGATCCTGTAACTATGGAATAAGAGCTTCCCAAAAGCAAGGGTAAGAAATGATCCCCTATCCCCTAGCTGGTCACCTAGGGTGAAGCAAAACTTGGGACAGACTGGTCCTTCATTTTCACTGGCCCCATATGTCAGAAGACACAAAGGGGTTTTGTCGCTCCTGTGTCACCTGTCAAGCCAGTGGCAAGACAGGTGTCACCCTAAAGGCCCCCTTAATTCCACTTCCAGTGGTTGGTGTACCCTTTGAAAGGGTAGGGGTTGACATTGTTGGCCCCCTAGACCCTCCCACAGCTACTAAAAACAGATTTATTCTGGTGGTGGTGGACTATGCCACCAGGTATCCAGAAGCCATACCTCTTAGGACCACTACAGCTCCTGCAGTGGCCAAGGCCCTCCTGGGAATCTTTTCCAAGGTGTGTTTCCCAAAAGAGGTTGTATCAGACAGAGGTAGCAACTTCAGGTCTGCATACTTGAAGGCTATGTGGAAAGAGTGCGTTGTAACTTATACATTCACCAAACCTTACCATCCCCAAACAAATGGGTTAGTTGAGCATTTTAACAAAACACTCAAAGGCATGATTATGAGACTCTCTGAAAAACTCGGGAAGAGATGGGATGTTCTATTACCATGTCTCCTCTTTGCCTACAGGGAGGTATCCACAGAAAGGAGTGGGCTGCAGCCCCTTTCAACTCCTCTTTGGTCCCCAGCAGGGGTCCACTTGCTCTTGTGAAGGAGGGATGGGAACAACCCCTGAAGCCCATCAAACAAGACATAGTGGACTATGTACTTGACCTCAGATCAAGGATGGCTGAGTACATGAAGAAGGCCAGTAAAAACCTTCAGGCCAGCTAAGAATTGCAAAAGCAATGGCATGACCAGAAGGCTGTCCTGACTGTGTACCAACCAGGACAGAAAGTGTGGGTTCTGGGGCCTGTGGCTCCTAGAGCACTCCAAGACAAGTGGAGTGGACCACACACTATAGTGGGGAAAAAGGGTGAGGTCACTTATTTAGTAGACCTTGGCACTCCAAAAAGTCCCCTCAGGGTACTTGATGTGAACCGCCTAAAGCCTACTATAACAGGGCTGACTTAACCCTGCTCATGGCTGCTGATGAGAGACAGGAAGAAGAGAGGGACCTTCTCCTTGATCTCTTCTTCAATTCTGCAGCTGATGGCTCAGTAAAGGTGGTAGTCTTAGCAGATTGCCTTTCTGAGTCTCAAAAAGAAGACTGCAGAAATCTCTTAGGGCAGTTCTCAGAATTGGTTCCCCTTACACCTAGGCAAACCACTTGGTGTGAATATACCATTGATACAGGGGCCAGCCTACCTGTTAAGAGTACAGTCTACAGGCAGCTTGACCATGTAAGGGACTGCATCAAAGCAGAGGTGCAAAAGATGCTGGACCTAGGAGTCATTGAGCACTCTGATAGCCCCTGTGCTATCCCAGTGGTTCTGGTCCTAAACCCACCCTCAGAATGGGAAAAGAGAGATGAGGTTTTGTGTTGACTATAGAGGGCTCAATACAGTAACCAAAACTGATGCTCATCCTATCCCCAGGGTAGATGAGCTCATAGATACACTGGCATCTGTGAAGTATCTTAGCACTTTCAACCTTACTGCTGGCTATTGGCAGATTAAGTTGTCAGAAGATGCTAAACCTAAAACTGCATTTTCAACCAATTCACAGTAATGCCCTTTGGTTTGAAGAATGCACCTTCCACTTTTCAGAGGTCGGTGAACACAGTCCTCCAATGTCTGGAAGCCTATAGTGCAGCATATCTAGATGATATAGCTGGCTTTAGCTCCACCCGGGATTATCACCTGGCTCACTTCTGGAATGTTTTGGAGGCTTTGCAGAAGGAAGGCCTCACTATCAAGGCTTCAAAGTGCCAGATAGGGCAGGGGAAGGTGGTTTTTCTGGGACACCTGGTAGGTGGGGAACAGATTCAGCCCTTACAGGGGAAGATCCAAACCATTTTGGATTGGACTCCCCTACTACACAAACTCAGGTCAGAGCCTTCTTAAGCCTCACTGGGTATTACAGGAGGTTCATTAAGAACTATGGCTCCATTGTTGCCCCTCTTAATGACCTCACTTAGTGTAGGTAGTGTGTAGAAGCCAGACTCTCTAGAGGTAGCTGTGGATGAGCAACCAAGGCTTATCTAGGAATACATGCAAAACCACTGTAGTCACGCAGCACTTACACACATGAAAGAAAACACTCAGTGTTACAAAAATAAAGATACTTTATTTTAGTGACACAAATACCAAAAAGTACTAGAGAGGCAACCTGCAATAGACAATAGTGACCCTAGGGGGAGCCCTAACTATATACTAAAACAAGCATTTGCAATGCAATGGGTCTCGCATTTGGTCAAGTTAGAGCTATTAGCGTTGTAAATTCCTAAAAGGACTTTTCTTGCCACATAAATTGAAATGAAAAGTAAAACAGTTGACATAAGCGAGCTGATTCAAAATGCCATGAGCGCGAAGGAGAGACACAAAAGGAAAAATACGTTCATTCACAGTCAAGTGTATCAGCAATCGAGCGATTATCCATGTAACAGGGGAAGTCTGCAAGGTGGTAACAACCACCCTCCCAAAGAGGGAAAAACGTAAATCATTTACCAATGATAACAAAGTATTTTTGAAAGGCAAGCACACAAACAAGTGAAAGTGATAGGTGTGCGGTGGGCGTGGTTAAAAGCACACAATACTTACAATAGGTCAAAGCACTTGCATGCTCAACCTACAAAGCGATATGATGCTGTCAACACTGGCCATGTCATAGCGCCTTTATCAGCTGTACTCATAGCTAAACGAGTATTAGCAAAATCAGTAGCTCTGGTCTACGAGTGTTACTGGCTTTGTCAATGTTTTTTAGTTAGCCATGTTGATCAGCAGCTTAGCTGCTATGCAGTATGGTTAAAAGTTAGGGGGAAAAGCGCTATGATGTGTCAACATCAGGACAGTGCGCGCTCTACAGGCAATGTAATGCAATAAACTGACTCTTGTGAAATGTAATAATTCATGCATTATGTATTAATGCAGTATGTTAACCTTTTGCATTGCAGAGATTCATGTTAAAATATCATTAATGCTGTTTGCTATGTATTGTTCATTTTCAAGGCTTTGCTGCAGTATCACAAGGTGTGGTTGGGACGTCGTCCCTATTCTAAGCCTTTCTAGAATCCCTTCCTGCAGCCTGGCTGGGTGTGGCACGTGGGCGGGGCCTGGGTCTATTTAAGGGACCCAGCCCAGCTCCACATGCTCACTATTCAGAGGTCCAGGTGCAGAGCAGCAGCGTTTTCCTGAGCTCCTGTTCCGAAGTCCTATCTAAAATTTCCAGGGCCTGGCTTCATTTCCTTGGTGATCTTCAAGCAGGGCGGTAAGGCGGAGGTCGGGTGAGGCCCCCGACTCCGTTTTCAGAAATTCTCGAGTTTTGGGCCTTTTGGTTACATCACGTGTGCGATGGTTTTCTTGACATTTAACTCCTGCAGTTTGGATCTGCAGTGTGCGCGATCGTATCACGTCATTTAACTCTTGATGGCTGAATCAGAAACAGTGTGCTCTATTCATTCTTGGCATTTAACTTGCACAGTTTGGATCGGCAGAGTGCCCGATCGTATTTTGGCATTTAAACCTTGATGGTTGAATCGGCAACAGTGTGCGCGATTCATTCTTGGCAATTAACTTTCACAGTTCGGATCGGCAGAGTGCGCGATCGTATTTTGGCATTTAAACCTTGATGGTTGCATCGGCAACAGTGTGGGCGATTCATTCTTGGCCTTTAACTTTCACAGTTCGGATCGGCAGAGTGCGCAATCGTATTCTGGCATTTAAACCTTTATGGTTGAATCGGCAGCAGTGTGCGCAGTTCATTCTTGGCCTATAACTTTCACAGTTCGGATCGGCAGAGTGCGCAATCGTATCCTGGCATTTAAACCTTGATGGTTGAATGGCAGCAGTGTGCACAATTCATTCTTGGCCTTTAACTTTCACAGTTCGGATCGGCAGAGTGCGCGATCGTATCCTGGCATTTAAACCTTGATGGTTGAATCAGCAGCAGTGTGCGCAATTCATTCTTGGCATTTAACTTTCACAGTTCGGATCGGTAGAGTGTGCGATTATATCCTGCCATTTAAACCTTGGTGATTGAATCGGCAGCAGTGTGTGCGATTCATCCTTGGCATTTAACTTTCACAGTTCAGATCGGCAGAGTGCGCAATCGTATTCCGGCATTTAAACCTTGATGGTTGAATCAGCAGCAGCGTGCGCGATTCATTCTTGGCATTTAATTTCCACAGTTCGGATCGGTAGAGTGTGCGATCGTATTCTGGCATTTACACCTTGATGATTGAATCGGCAGCAGCGTGCGCGATCGTATTTTGACATTTGAATCTTGATGGTTGAATCAATGACAGAGTGTGAAAGTCATTCATGGCATTTAACCCTTGTGTTTCAGATCGGCGGAAAGCGCGATCATTTCTAGACATTGAAATCTTGATGCACATTCTTGATATTTAAAGTGTGTAATAATTCCTAAGCAATTGCATCTAGAAGATCTAGACAAAATGCATCCTTGCAACCAATGTGTTCAATGATTACTGTTATAGTGTCTTTGCAGAGTCATTCATGAACCTAATGCAGATTATTCCTGAGAACTAATATGTTTATTGATCACTGTTATTAAGCAGTTTCTATTCAAAGCAATAAGTTGATTTAGTTCAAGGTTCTGAGCTTCAGATTGTATTCAAAGGAAACTCTCATATGGATGTTTGCACAATCCTTATTTATTTTCCAGGTATTCAGAGCTAATAAGGTTATGATGAATGAAGGCTCTTGATCATTCATGTTATCAGTCCATAGCTATCCTGAACAAAGCTTATGAAAGTCAAAGTGTATAATCTGATTATTGTGTTCTTAACTTTTCCTTCCACAGGTCGCCTTCCACGCTGTTCCCAACCTAAAACCCCTTCCCCAACTTGGCCATTCTTTAACTCTGTGCTATAACGGCTAGTGGAGTTTGGAGCGGCCAAGAGGTGGACATATTGGGAACCTGCGCAAACCCCGAGGATCCGTACTCCCTGACACGATGTGGCTAGCATTCACCGCGTCAGAAAACATTTTTCTTTACTTTCAGTATTTGAAATGGAACACATGCAATTAAAACACTTTTTATAATAATCTTAATTGTATAATCCCCCCCAACCTGCACTCTCATCAGCTGCAGGGAATAAGACATGCATTTCCCTTCTTGGAAGGCCAGAGCTGCTTATAATTGCAGGGTTTTGTGGCAGTTAAAGTCAGCCAGGGATGGCTTTTTTAACATCAATGGCTGATTCATTAGGGCTGCTGCTTCGAGGACTTTTTACCCACTGGTGGGGGTATCGAGGACTTTTTACCCACTGGCGACGGCCTATACTGTAGCCTACAAAAGTAAGTGAACACACGTTTGCACCACAAACGTGGTATTTTGGAAATCACAGGCAGAGCTGAAGCATAAAGCGCCAAGCTTTAGTTAACACGAACTTTTCTCAGTTGGGCAATAATAACTAATGCACAAGTGGCTAAGTCATTATTTAGTTTGTGGTGTGTTTCGTATCAATTGTTTTAATTGTTATCACATGAAAGAAACACTCAGTGTTACACAAAATAAAGGTACTTTATTTTAGTGACACAAATACCCAAAAATTACTAGAGAGGCAACCCTCCAATAGGAGGTAAGTACCACAATAGGGCCCATATTTATACTTTTTTAGCACAGCATTTGCGTAATTTGTTTATGCAAAAGTGGCGCAAACTTACAAAATACAATTGTATTTTTGAAAGTTTGCGCTGCTTTTGCGTCAAAAAAGTACGCAAATGCAGCACTAAAAAAGTGTAAATATGGGCATAGATATGTACAGAAGTAATCATCAATAGGCATAGAAAGTGTTAGAAAACAGTGCAAGTAGCAATAGCCAATAGTGACCCTAGGGGGAGCACAAACCATATACTGAAAAAATTTAATGGGAACACAGGACACCCACCTAGGTAGGTGGAATGTGTAGAGGGGAACTGGGGGTACTAGGAAAGCCCAAAGGTAAGTACCATAGTGCCCCCTAGTGACCAGGCGGAAAGAAGTAAATTACTAGATTTTCCCCAAACCACCCAAAAGGAATGAAAATAAGAAAATGCTACACTCAGACAAAATTGCAAGAAACCAGCAATGGATTCCTGAAGAGGAAGACCTGTGGCAAAAAGGGACCAAGTCCAGAAGTCAAAGAAGAGTACAGGAGGAGTAGAAGCTACTACCCACTCAGTTGTGACTGCAGGAGTTGGTTCACGGTAGGAAGAACACGGTCAGGAATGCAGCCCTGGAGCAGTTGAAGAGTTCCTGGAGGATGCAGTCAATGTCTCATGCCAGATGGATGATTGCGGTTGGTTAGTGGTGTGGAAAAGCCACCAACAAGCCTTGGCAAAGGCAGAAGTAACAGTGAAGCAAACGTGGAGCTGCAGGTAACTCAACCCATGGGGGGAGTCCTAGGAGGCCCCTCAGCAAGACAGAGAGTCCACAGAAGAAGAGGCATCCCCCACAGGAGACCCACTGGACAAGGAACCAGGAGTCACAGATGAGCCCACACAGCAATACTGGAGAAGGGTCCCACGCTGCAGGAGAAGCACACAGAGGGCTGTGCCTTGCAGGAAGGAGTGCTGGGGATACACGGAGCCTGACGATCCCTTGGAGGAGATGCAAACAAGCCTTGGTGGCCGCATGAAATGCAGTGTACGGGTGTTGTATAGCTATTTTAGTCTTGTTTCATACACATTGTTTTAAGCTAACTAGGCATGCCTCTGTGCACTTTAACCGTGTTACATTTTATTCTGCATTGCTTTATTTTTCTAGCAATATATGCAGTGCTGTTTTATTTTTGTTATCTCATTGTACGTTCGCCTATGAAAGCATTACGTTCTTAGTGGGACACTTATTTTGCTCTGTGCTTTTTCCAAGTCTACAGTCAGTTAGGGTTGCCGACAAACGTGGTATGCTGTGTCTCCGACATTCATAGAAAACGCACACTCATACGTGGGGACCATTTCTTCGAATGTCAGCTGTTTTATTATAAAAACACCCATTTTGTCCCCGACATGTTAGAGGGAGATTCCAGCCAGATGATCATGACTGCATGCTGATTGCTGATCACTTTGCTGCAGCTACTAGCCTAGACGACCAGACCCCTGATCCATCTGGAGACAGTGTTTCTCTAGACTCCAGGTATGAGGGATGGTGTACCCCCAGGGGGAAACCCGAAGGCCAGATTAAGCCTATTACGCTGTGCTCAGACATGGTATAGGTAGGAGAAATATATGCATCACTCCTACTGATAGTATGGTAGGAATATTCTTGTATTTTACTCTGTTAGCCACCTGATTGCTTTTATTGTGTTTTATCATCCTAGTTATTGCAATACATGCCTTTTTATCTAAGATGCAGTTACTTCAATAAATCTTTATTGAACTATATTCTGCCTCTTTTGTCTTTGCCTGCATGAGACTTTTTGGTAACAGGGAGAAAGGGATGGGATCTGATCGACCACGATTCCCCTGAAGAGTCTTCTTGTCATGCACCCGGTTGCCACAATCATCTCGGTCAGAGATGAGGCGCTGCTTGAGAGCCGGAGAACCCAGATTAGGCCAACAGGCGTCATGTGGTGTGCAATTCTACTTAGGAGCCACAATCCATGTGATCCTGTCTCCCAAATCCAGTAGCCTGATTAGTATAATGAGAACCTACTTGACAGGGGGGTACTGTTCTGCGTGGGAAGGCAAGGGCTTACCTTCACCAATGTTGGACAGCTGGCAGAGAGGACCAAGAGGACTATTCCAGACCACCACCTGTGATGCAGGATTCACACAGCTCAGGATGAGATCCACTTGTTGTTGCAGTTGGTGCCTGCGGATGCAGGAGAGTGACTCTTTCACTCCAATGGAGATTTCTTCTTCCTTCTCATGCAGACTGAAGACGTGCCACCCTCAGAGGAGCTTTGAAGGGAACATTTGGTGCGGAATGGGCGGAAGGCCGCTTAGCCTCTTTGAGGATGTCCATGCACTCCTTTGGCAGATTCAAGTGACCATACTGTATTATCTCCGAAGCCATGCCGCCAAATTCCGGGAAGAGAGACTGGAATGCTGTATCTGAGCTTGGAACTTCATCAGGACGTCCGTCCTGCATTGCAGCCTGCGATTTGGATTGATGGACCATTAATGTGGCCACTCTGGAGCTATTAGGATCATCTTGGCTCTCCAGTGGGATAGCCTGATGAGAACTGCTGGTATGAGGGGCATTGGAAAAACGTAAAGAAATTGGCTGGACTAGTCGATCCATGGGGCATTCCTCAGTGTCTCTGGTTGGTAATACCATGAGGTGAAGCGTTGGCATTTTTTGTTTTCTGCGGTGGCAAACAGGTCAATCAAAGGTGTGCCCCACAGATAAAATAAGTTGTGAACAACGTCTTCATGCAAAACCCACTTCTGATTTTCTTTCAGAATCCAGCTAAGAGAGTATGCCTGAATATTTTGAACACCTGGAAGATGTGTAGCGATGATTGTCAGATTCCTGACTAAGAGCCATTTCCATATTGTCTGGGCAAAAGCAGTCTAATTGTTGAGATAGTACATAGTAGTCGTTTTGTCCGTTTGTACAAGCACGGAGTTGGTTTAGAAGGACAGTGGAAATGCTTTTAGCACCAGATGAACTGCTTGTAGCTCCAGGAGATTGATGTGGTATGTCCACTCTCTGTCAGACCATGTGCCCTGGGTTTGGAGGTTGTCCATGTGAGCCCCCCAGCCTAGAAGTGAGGCATCCGTTACTGCAGTTTGTGGAGGAACCTCCTGATGAAAGGGCATGTAGATGCTGTTCTTTGCCATTTACTCAACATCGAGCCTGTGCATGACAGTGAAAAGGTGGGCGCCATTCCTCGACATAGACGTTCTAAGCATCAACTGGGACAGATGTCTTTTTTGCACTGTTGTCTTCTTTCTGAAAGTAAGAGAGACAGTTGGAAGGGCCGTGGTAGAGGACTGACCGTCCCCTTTCCCTGAGGTCCCACCTTCAGATGAAGCTTGCTGCCTTTGACGCTCCTCGTGCTATGTAGCCAGATCTTCTCCCTGTCTCTCAGGGTTCACCTGGAAAAAGTCTTGAAGTGTTGAAAAGACTCAGGAACATGATTCTGCTCATTAAATCATATTGGTAAGACAAATATCACCAAATGAGATACACAATGAATCATATTGAAACTAGTATAACAAACTCCCAAAGCGCTTGCACTGATCGGATGAACTTATATTGTGATCAAAACATCATACAGATATTAAAGCTCAATGTGTGAGTAATGGTGAAACAATAATTCTCTCATACCGGATTTCCATTATAGTCATAAGCACTGAATAGTCCCACCCACGTGCAGGGACCCCGGAGCACTTCTTCACAATATATCCTCTTAAGTGCAGATGTCCGGCTTTCTTTGGGAAGGCCTGCAGATTCACTTGAGAGAAAGTTGTTATGCAGCCTATAGGAACAGGCTACAATGTCCCAATTCTTCATCCTGAATTTTAAAAAATGGTCAGGAGATTTTATATAGATAATTTGATGGCGCTTTGGTTAAAAAGAAAAACAGTATAAATGTCTTTCACAAACCATTTTTGGTACAGAAGAGAGTAAAAGTACCTAGGGCAGTTTAGCCCCATAGGCTGCCATTATAAGAGTAAAAATGGAGGCTGTCCCTTCAAGAAGCCAGAGATCATCCCAATCCTATCATGCTGAGCAGGTGGCATTTGCTTCCATTGTTCTCGAGGCGATGTGTAAGTTGTTATATCTAATTGTGCACAAGCGGGTTCCGTGAGCTTGAGCGCTTTGCTGGAGCCCGAATGCGCTCGTGCTATTAAAAGAATGGGGGCTTTTGAAAGAGGTGAGCGGTTGGTTTTTGTGAGTGCGACACCGCTCGAGTAGGTCGAATAAATAGGATCACGGTGAAACAACCAAGACTCGTGTGATGCTTTTTATTACATTGTTTGGCGATGAGTGGAGAGCGGTCACATCGACTTACCGAGCGGTGTGGTATGCTATTTGAGCATGCCAATGTTGAGCAGAACACGTTGAGGCAGAAAGCCTGTTTTCACTTACAGGAACGACGTGTGGAGCAGATGCCTTGTTTCAGGAGATTGAGGCATGTCCTGTAAGATACGACAGGGAGGTGGTGCTTAACCATTTTCCAGGAATTTAAAGGGGAAGTCACCCCTGAAGCTGCCTTGTTTCTGGAATTAAAGGTGAGTGCCCTTAACGGGGAAGCAACCTTTGAAGCTGCCGGTGTTGCTTTAAAGGGGAAGTCACCTCTGAAGCTGCCCGGTGTCTGGAATTCAAGGACAGTGCCCTTAAAGTAAAAGTTACCTTTGGCGCTGCCGGTGTTCCTGGGTGTTCTTAAACTGACTTAAGAGGGTTGTTAAGGGGTGTTTTGTGGTGGGTAAGGAGTGCAGAAAGTGTGGCCGTAAAGGTCATTATGCACGGATGTGTGCTGAGTGGTATAAGCCCAAAGGGGTGGCGGGGTGTGAAGGTAGATGTGAGATGGTGGATCGTATACTTAGCTTAGGTGAGGATGATAAAGTCAACCGTGACAAGAGAGAAAGTAGGCCCAAAGTGTGGTTCACTGTTGAAAAAGTGAGTGTTGAGTTGATGGTGGATACTGGATCTAAGTACACAATTATTCCCAAGGATATTTTTATGAAGAAGTGGCCACAGCTTGAGTTGAAGGCTAAAGACATCTGTCCTGGAGGTTACCAATGGGAAGAGATTGAAATCTTGGGTTTCTTTTCAATGGTTAGAAGCTTCAAGTCAAGAGAAACTTTTGGTAAAGTGTATGTGGCCGAGTCTGGGCCACCAATATTGGGTTGGATGTACCAGTATGACTTAAATATAACTGTAAATCCTAGAGGTAATGAACAATAATTGATTGTTGATGATGGAGATGTCAGTGCAATTCTTGAGGAAGTGAGGGAGGTGTTTTGAGAGGAGTTGGGAGAGTTAAAGGGTTATGTCCATGAAATCCGTATGAAGCGGGGAGCTGTTGCCGTGAAACATAAGGTGAGGAAAGTACCTATTGTTGTTAGGGAGGAGGTGAGCAAGTTGTTGAAGGATATGTTAAAAGAGGAGGTGGATTTCTCCAGTGGTCATCACGAGAAAATCGAATGGCCAATTAAGATTTTGTGTGGATCTCCGCAGCGTCAATCAGAACATTGTGACCGATAACTTCCCTCTACCAAACATTAATTAACTCATTATGTTACTTAATGGTTGAATTTTGTTTTCCAGATTGGATCTCAAAAGTGCTTATCTTCAGATACGACTACATCATAATTTGCCCGATGTTACCGTATTTATCAACATGGATGGTACTTTCCGGTTTGTCCAAATGCCCTTTGGGTTATCATCTGCTGCAAGCGTTTTTCAGCGTATGATGACACGTGTTTTTGAGGGTTTCAGCAATGTTTTATTTTGACATTTTAATTTTTGCTTCAACTATTGTGGAACATAATCAAATTTTGAGGAAAGTATTAAGGAAACTTTTGGAGATGTGGCTTACACTAAGAAAGGAGAAGTGTATTTTCTTGACTAAAGAGATTGAATATTTGGGACACACCATTTCGGGTGCAGGAGTTAAACCAAAAAAAGATCTATTGGAGGCCATCAAACTCTCTCCGTGCCCAAAGAACAAAGATGAGTTGAGGTCCTTTATGGGTCTCATTGAATACTACTCTAAATAACACTCTAAATTTGTTGAGAACTTTGCCGACAAAACAGAGGGGTTGAGAGTGTTATTGCACAAAGGTTACAGTTTTGTGTGGCCAGATGTACAACAGGATTGTTTTGATAATATAAAGCGAGGTGTGTGCTGCGAAGATTTTGGTACCCTTTGAAACGTCTTCTCCTACTATACTCACGGTGGATGCTAGTGTGTCTGGAGTGGGTGCCGTTTTGTCTCAAATTCACCAGGGTGTGGAGAGGACAGTGGCTTTTGCTTCGCGCTCTCTCACTGAGAGTGAGAGGAACTACTCTGTGATTGAGCGGGAGGCTTTAGCGGCTGCGTGGGCAGTAGAATATTTCAGAACATTTTTGTGGGGCATTCGTTTCAAGTTGAGAACTGACCACAAGCCTTTAGTTAAAATGTTATCATCAGGTGGTGCTGGTAAGGGTTCTGCGAGATTGGCCAGATTGGCAGCTCGTTTGCAGGAGTATGTATACAATGTTGAATACATTCAGGGATGGAGGAACGTACAGGCTGATGCTCTCTTATGGCTGGCTGTGGATTGGAAATTGGTGGATGGGGAGGCACTGCTGATGAAGGGAGAAGAAGGAGCAGTAGCATTGGTGGAGGATTTGGTGCAACATGGTGTGGCTGCCTTATCTAAAGAAGAGTGGTTGCAAGGGATGATGGAGGATTCTGTACTGCAGTACGTGAGTAAAATGATTGTTGAGGGAGGAAGGAGAGAGAGCGCTGTGGCGGTGTCGGTAAGACCCTACATCAAGGTTTTGGATGAGCTGTCGCTGGAGGATGGAGGTGTAATAATGAGGGGTGACAGATTTGTACCTCCAGAGAAGTTACGTAGGAAAATTATACATTTGGCACATGAAGGACATTTAGGACAAACGTTGACTCAAAGAAGAATTAAGGAAAACTTTTGGTGGCCTGGGGTTGATTTGCAAACTGCCCAGTGGGTGGAAGAGTGTGTTCAGTGGAAGGAGAGTGAAAAAAGGCTAAGGCTGGGAAAAAAATCTTTGATGGGTCAGATTGAAGATCCAGGTGAAGCATGGCATACTGTTGGGGTGGCTCATTATAAAAAATGTGCTTTAGTCCTGGTGGATGTGTTTTCTAAATGGGTGGAGGTTGATTTTATGAGGGAAGTGTCAACAAAGAGTACTATTTCTGTTTTAAAGGTACTGTTTCGGAGGGAAGGTTGTCCACCTACTCTCATTACTGACAATGGGACACAGTTGACGTCCCTTGGGATGAAGGAGTTTTTGGTAATCTACGGTATCACTCACAGACGTACTGCACTTTATAACCCCCAAGCCAATGGCATTGTTGAGCGTATGAATTGTATGGTCAAGGGTACAATTCAGTTGGCTGTGCAGGGAAACCAAAACGTTGGTTCAGTTGTGCAAGAGGCCATCAGGGCTCATCGTACCACGCAGTTGAGAGACAAGGGAAAAACGCCATTTGAATTCATGAGGGGGCGAAAGGCCAGATCGAAGTTGGTTCCTGGTTGGTTGGAGGGTGGTCGGACCAAACTGGAGAATCATGGGGAGATTCCACGGTCAGGCGGATGTTCCGATATACACGTCGGTGATTGGATGAAAGTCAAGGATGGACGTGGAGGTGCAGGTTGAACAAAGTTTGCTGCCCTTTTGATGTCAAACATGTAGACAATTTTTATGTGGTTTGGCCAACGGCACTAAGTGGAATAAAAGGAGGGTGGCTTTATATCAGAAGGGTGGTGTTGGTGCAGGAAATTTAAACGTCACTGATGAGGATGAAGAATGCAGTGGGGTTATGCTATCTGAGGGAGGAGTTGAGAGACTGGGTGGTGACGCTTCACTAAGGATCTCGCTTAATGAGAATGAGATGGGGGATCTAGAGGAACAAACTTGTGTGGAGAAAGAAGGAAATAAGATAGAGTTCAGGAGTGGAAGAGTGAGAAGACCACCTGCATATTTGAATGATTATGTGAGGGACTTAAAAAACAAACGAAATCTTCCTTGAAGTGTATCTTTCTTAGCTTTGGTTTGCTGTATTTGTTAATTTTATATTTCCTTTTTAGATGAACTGTTTATTATCCTTTTGTAAAATTGTTTAACTGTTGTATTCTTGTTGTAAAAATGGTGAAGGAGGGGGGGGTGTTATATCTAGTTGTGCACAAGCGGGTTCCGTGAGCTTGAGCGCTTTGCTGAAGCCCGAACGTGCTTGTGCTATTAAAAGAATGATGGGTTTTGAAAGAGGCTAGCGGTTGTTTTTTGTCAGTGCGACACCGCTCAAGTTGGTAGAATAAATAGGATCAAGGTGAAAAAACCAAGACTCGTGTGAGGATGTTCATTACATATGTGTTGACATATTAGTGTGCTAGTGAACTCTGTCTGATCCACCGAGGAGGAGGGAGGTTTGCTTATGACCAATGTTCCCTGTAAGGTTCTCTCATGCACCCTTCCTTCCCGCACCACGCAGGCCTCTTTGCCAAGCATGCACTTTTCTGCCACGTCACGTCACTGCCTGCATCACGTGAGAAAGTGAAACGGTACATCAGCACTGCGTTTTAAAAAAGAAACAGTGCGAAAAACGGTCACTGTCTTCGTGGCGGAGCAGGGCAGGAAACAGCAGTGCAGCCACCCAAGGAGAAATTACTGTACAAGGAGGGCACCAAATGAAATCAATTACGTGTTATTAGAGGGCCTCAGGGGCACAGCAGGCATATCCTCTGCAGTGACCGTGTTTTCTGCAGTGCTCAATCTTTAAATCAAAACATGCTGGTGCCCAAAGTCCTCCACTTGGCTGCTGCAATTGTATCTTTTTAGGGGTGCTGAGCCGATTGGTAGAAGCAGTTGGTCTCTTGTCCGAAGTGTAAGACCCACGTCTCTTCCACATAGGCACGTAAGTCTTTCTCATGCCACACAGACCGCAGACACATGTATAATCTCTCACACAGATAGAAATAACATTCTGTTGTAGAAGGACACTGCCACGCCCCAACTGTTACAGTCTCTCTCACACGGACATGTATAATTTAAACACACACTTTGCACACAGCCATTTTAGTGTACACACTGCGTAATCACAGTCACATGTCGCTTTCCTCACACACAGTGTCGCACAGACCACATGCGAGTGAGCCCAGCACTCAGACACACCATCTACTTCTCTGTCCCTAGCATACATGCACACAACATGTTCGTCTTACGCCTTCGCAATGCTTGATTTGAAAAATTCTGGGATTATTTTTGCTAACCGTTACGTCCTTGGATTGGCTCATGGGGGGAGCGCTAGTGCTTCTTCCATGAGCCTTGCCTCAGCACCCCCAGGGCAGGGATGGAAGAGGAATCATTTCTCCTTCCACCCCTGCCCCCCGAATCCACCAGTGGTGTCTGATGACGTCAGCGCAATTGCTCATTGACCTCATCAGAGGCCTGTGGATCGGAGGAGAGATGCAAAAGCCTTTCTCCTCCGATCATGTGGAGAGGGCACGAGAGGCATGAAAGGAGAGGAAATGCCTTTCCTCTCTTTTCATGTCTCTCTCAGCATTTCTGCTTCTCGATCGCAATGCGATCAGGCAGCAGAAATGCCACTAGACACCAGGGATATTTATACATAAGGGGAGAGGCCCCTTCAGCAAGGGCCGCTCCCCAGGGGGAAAAAATATTGTTAGGCCTTTTCTGCCCCCCATGGGGGCAGATCGGCCTATTATAATTAGGCCAATCTGCCCCCGGGGGGGGCAGAAACCCCTAGACACCAGGGATTTGTTTTTTTTTGCTTGTGTTTTTAGTTTTATGTGTGGGGAGCGAAGCCTTAGGCAATATTTATGCCTAAGGGGTCACTACCCTAGGGGGCAAAATGAACTCTAGAACATTTCTGCCCCCCTTTGGGGCAGATCGGCCTATTTCTATTGGGCCAATCTGCCCCAAGTGGGGCAGAAACCACTAGACGGCAGGGATTTTTTGGTCAGTTTCACGTGAGGGGAGCGACCCCTTAGGCAAAGGTCACTCCCCTGAGGGGGGGGAGAATTAGTTTTAGCCCATTTCGCCCCCGGGGGGCAGAAATCCCTCGACACCAGGGATCTTTTTGTTTATTTTCTTTTTTTAGATGTGGGGAGCGACCCTTAGGCAAGGGTCACTCCCCTGGTGGGCAAATTTGTTTTAGCCCATTTCCATCCCCCTTGGGGGCAGATGAGCCTATTGTAATTAGCCCGATCTGCCCACAGGGAAGGCAGACACCCCTAAACAGCAGGGACTTTTTTTTTTTTTTTTTTTCAATGTGGGGAGCGACCCCTTAGGCCTTTCTGCACCCCTGGGGGGGATATTGTCTTTAGGCTATTTCTGCGCCCTTTGGGGGCAGATCGGCCTATTTTTATTATGCCAATCTGCCCCCAAGTGGGGAAGAAACCACTAGACGCCAGGGATTTTGATTTTTTATGTCAATTTCACGCAAGGGGAGCGACCCTTTAGGCAAGGGTTGTTTCCCCTGGGGGTAAAATGTATTTTAGGCCATTTCTGCCCCCCTTGGGGGAAGATCAGCCTATTGTTGGAAGGCGAAAGCCCACCAGAGACCAGGGAAGATTTCTTTTCAAAATAAGATAGTGGGGGTATGGCCACTCCCCCTCCTCAAATAAATGGGGCAAAAGTTGCTCAGTCTACCAGTGGGCAGATGAGGCAATTAACCCCGATCCACACCCAGGGGGGGCAGAAAGTCTACTTGATACCAGGGAATGAAAAAAAAAAATAGTGGGTTGGTGGCTACCAGCCAGTACGGGCCTGGTTATGCCCCCGCCCCAACTGAAGGGAGTAACAGTCTTTCAGCTCGCCCCCTGTGCACTAAAACATCTTATCCCATGGCAAGCAAGAGGACTTTTGATTATTTTGGGTTTTGATTTTACATTTGGGCCATAAGAGCCTGGCTAACTCTCAAAATCGTCCCACTTGGAATGGTGAGGGCTGCACTTTTTGGACTTTGGGACGCTGCCATGTAGAAAAATCCACCAGACCTAGAAACATATGAAAACTAAACATCTGGGTGATTCCAGGGTGGTGTGCTTCACACGCACCGCACCATTTTCTTACCCACAATGTCCTGCAAAACTCCAACTTCTGCAGGAATCCACAACATTCCTACCAGCCAGCATTGTCTCATCTATACCGATAACAATTCTGCTCTACTTTTCAGCCTAAAAATGTTTTTTTTCAAACTGCCCTTATGGGAATGCTTTCGTTCCCTCTCGAATTCAACATGTTTTTGGCTCTTCCCTGTCACAGGCACTTAACCCACTTACACAAGTGAGGTATCATTTTTACCGGGAGGCTGAGGGGAACGTTGGGTAGTAGGAAATTTGTCCCTCTGCAGTGATCCCACACAGAAATGTGGGGAAAATTTGATTTTTTTACCTAAATTTGAGGTTTGCTGAGGATTCTGGGTAAGAAAACACTAGGGGATCCACACAAGTCACACCGCCCTGGACTCCCTTCGGTGTCCAGTTTTCAGAAATGTCTGGGGTTGATAGGTTTGCCTACATGGCTGCTGAGCGCAGGACCAAAAATTCAGGTCCTCCATCCCTGCAAAAACAGGTAGTTTTGTATTTGATCATTTTGATGTGTCCAGATAGTGTTTTGGGGCATTTCCTTTCGCAGGCATTAGGCCTACCCACACAAGTGAGGTACCATTTTTATCCAGAGAATTGGGGGAACGCTCGGTGGAAGGAAATTTGTGGCTCCTCTCAGATCCCAGAACTTTCTGTCACCGAAATGTGAGGAAAAGGTGTTGTTTTGGCCAAATTTCGAGGTTTGCAAAGGATTCTGCTAAACAGAACCTGGTGAGAGCCCCACAAGTCACCCCATCCTGGATTCCCCTAGGTGTCTAGTTTTAAAAAATGCACATGTTTGGTAGGTTTCCCTAGGTGCCGGCTGAGCTAGAGGCCAAAATCTACAGCTAGGCACTTTGCAAAAAACAGCTGTTTTCTTTGGGGAAATCTGATGTGTCCATGTTGTGTTTTGGGGCATTTCCTGTCGCGAGCACTAAGCCTACACACACAAATGAGGTACCATTTTTATTGGGAGACTTGGGGAACGTTGGGTGGAAGGACATTTGTGGCTTCTCTCAGATTCCAGAACTTTGTGTCACTCAAATGTGAGAAAAAGTGTTTTTTTGGGCCAAATTTTGAGGTTTGCAAAGGATTCTGGGTAATAGAACCTGGTGAGAGCCCCACAAGTCACCCCATACTGAATTCCCTTAGGTGTCTAGTTTTAAAAAATGCACAGGTTTGGTAGGTTTTCCTAGGTGCCGGCTGAGCTGGAGATCTAAATCCACAGCTAGGCACTTTCCAAAAAAACACGTCAGTTTTCAATGTAAAAATGTGATGTGCCCATGTTGCATTTCCTGTTGCAGGAATTAGGCCTACCCACGCAAGTGAGGTACCATTTTGTATCGGGAGACTTGGGGGAACACACAATTGCAGAACAAGTGGTATTGCCTCTTGTCTTTCTCTACATTTTTTCCTTCCAAATGTAAGATAGTGTGAAAGAAAGATGTCTAGTTGAGAAATGCCCTGTAATTCACATGCTAGTATGGGGACCCCAGAATTAGGAGATGTGCAAATAACCACTGCTTCTCAACATCTTATCTTGTGCCCATTTTGGAAATAGGAAGGTTTTCTTGGTACCTATTTTTCAGTCTTTATATTTCACCAAAGGAATTGCTGTATACCCGTATAGAATGAAAACCCATTGCAAGGTGCAGCTCATTTATTGGCTCTGGGTACCTAGGGTTTTTGATGAACCTACAAGCCCTATATATCCTCACAACCAGAAGAGTCCAGCAGACGTAACAGTATATTGCTTTAAAAAAATCTGACATCGCAGGAAAAACATGGAGGGAAATGGCTTTTTTTTCACCTCAATTTCAATATTTTTTTAATTTAGCTGTTATTTTATGTAGGAAAACTTGGTATGATCTACACAAATGACCCCTTGCTGAATTCAAAAGTTATTAATTTCAGATGAGGTCCTTTTTTTTTGCTTGATAGTGACTGCTGCAATTAAATGTGCGAGCACTGAATGGACTCTTGATAGTCATAAAATGAGGCAAGTCACTGAACACCCACTTGACACCTATTTGCTATACAGTCACAAACACCAGATTATATGTAAAACGAAAGCTACGAAAGGCAGAATATGCAGCAGGTTTCCAAAGAGCTCTTCATGTTTTAAACACTAGCCTTCAATAACTCTTATCTGTCACTCTAATGCAGGCAGAAATGAGCTGCACCTTAAAGATCACAATTTTGCGACATATGTCTATAAATGCTGGGTTTAATGACTCACTGTTTTTGGGATGAGTCCAGTGTGGGAAGCTAGATAACATTCTATGCTGTGGGTGGAAATAGGTTATTCAATTATAGCACCAAGCTACTAACACTGAGAATTACAGAATTACTTCGATTTTTTTTTTTTAAATAACAGGTTAAAAAAGATGGGCTTTTCATTGCATTGGTTGCCATAAATGAATGTATCGAAGGTCTAACGCATGATGCAGGTTTCTAAACAGATGATAATATGGAACCAGAGTTCGTCTCAACTGAAACCCCAGGTAACTATTCAATTGCTCTGGAACTGTCATGCATAATGTTTTTGTAACTCTTATAACCTATGCTAAATATCTTCTTTCCAATTACAGACGGTCAAAATTTAGATTTGGACGGCCAGGCGTGAGTACCAAGGAAGACCAGGTAATTCTGTAGAAGTTCCAGGTGGGATTAAGGGTCTCTAGATAAATCACGTTCATGATCCACACCTTTGCTTCTATTACAGGTTTGTCGGACAGCGCAAGTTATAGATTTGAATGGGCCAACATGGGTAGAAGCACAAGGACCAGGTAATTATTTGGTAGGTCCCCCATCTGGGTCACCTGTCCCATTATAATATGACAACATTCTGTAACCAACTTTTAACCATCTTTTCTTTTGTTGCAGGCATCTCAGACAGTACTGTTCATGGATGAGGACGAGCAGACCGGAGTAGCAGCAGAAAGAGCAAGTTATTTTTTGCTAGTTTTTCCTTATGGTGCATTTGAGACATCGAAACGATTAGATGCCTTAATAATTTTTTCTTCTTTTACACGCATCTTAGACGCTGACACACATAAATTTGAACAGGCACACGTGAGTAGAAGCAGAAAGACAAGGCAATAATTTAGCAGATTTTCATTGTGGTGCACCTAGTACAGTGGAAGGTGACAACCAACTTTAAACACCTTTTCTTCTCTTGCAGGCATCTCCGACAGCACTACTCATGGATTACAAAACACACATGGAAGTAGAAGCAGAAAGACAAGGTAATTATTTGGTAGATTTCACTTATGATGCACCTAGTACATTATAATATAACAACATTCGTCAACCCTTTTTTTTGTTCTTTTGCAGGCTTGTTGGACAGTGCTAATCATAGGTTAGAAAAAGAAGACGTGACTACAAGTAGAAAGACCAGGTAATTATTTAGTCATTTTTCCTTGTGGTACATCTGAAACACTGGAACATAAGCATGTGCTGTAACCATTATTTTTCTTCTATTGCAGACATCTTAGTGTTACATCTACAGGCAGGTGTGAGAACAAACAGAAAGGCCCAGGTAATTACTTACTACATTTTCCAAGGGATAGCTCAGACTTGTCTGGTAGATTGCATTCAATAGCATAAGAACCAACTTTTAATAATGTTCCTCACTTTCAATAATGTTCCTCTTTTTTTTCAGGCTTTGCGGCATAGTAGGCTCAGACTGATTACCACCACAATGTTCAAGCGCAAAGCTGGTGCTTCTGCAGAGAGCTTCACCACAAATGAAGAAATGCTGTCTTGTGTTCAAAGAAGAATGGCTGGAAGAAATTGTGGAAACTGAGATACAGAAGTCACGGAGCAAGGTTTGCGTACAACTGGGAGAGATATTTCTATACAATCCAGAAGTAGGCCTGATTTCAAAGTATGTGCAGAAGGAAAGATCGCAGGGGACTTTTCTACTGGGATGAAATGGAGTGATGGCTAGAAGCTGGACTACTTGAAACGCCACCTATGTAGCAAAGTTCATGAATCTGCTTTGGTGACCCTAAGAAATAAAAGTGCTGCTGCAAGGCTGGGTTCTAGAGTGTGCACCATTCTGACGGAAACCCCCAGTGACAAAGCAAACAGACTAGAAGTGGTTGAACTGCAAAGATCCATGCCTGAGGAGATAAAGATCCTCATTAACAATGTGTTGCTAGCAGTCAAAATGAACACTTCAGTGTTATCAGTTCAAGACATCAATGACCACATCGCATTGTATGTGAAGATACCAGACAGATGGAGGAGCAAGAACTATGCCTTTGAGTTTTTGGAGGCCATCAACAGTGTGATACCCTCTGACTTCATCTCAGAACTTCACAGTGCTCAGTATCACACATCGATAATTGATGAGAGCACAGATATTTCAGTAACAAAAACGCTCAGCCTCTACTTCAAGTTCTGATCTGTAACATCAACAGAGTACAAAATAGTGTTTGGGGAAAATAACTCTGAGTACATGCAATAAGAGGCTATCACTGTAGCTGTAAAAGACTTCTACACTGCCAATAAACTGGACCTTATGAAAATGGTCATGTTTACATCAGATGGTGCATCTTGATGCTGGGAAAGAACAATGGTGTTGCTACCTGCCTCAAACAATCCACCCCCCATCTAGTTGAGCAGCACTGTGTTGTGCACAGAGAAGATTTGGGAGTTGATGATGCCTGGAAAAAAGTGCCAATGGTCAGGGAAAACATTACAGAGAACTGTCTACACTGTGTTCTCCCGCTCACCTGTAAGGAAGTCCAATCTGGACAAAATTGCTTTGGTCACTGAATGTAAAGTGGTTTTCTTTCGGCCATTCAATGAAGTGTGGTGGCTTTAAAGGCATTTTGCTGTTGGTGCTTTCTTGCATAATTATGAGGTTGCTCTCAAATACTTTGATCATGAAAGAGTTGAGGAGAATGACCCAACTGCTAAATTTTGCTACAAAAAACTATCTGAATCAAACTACCATAGTTCCTTTGCAGCACTGAATGATATTCTGGGTGAACTTGCATCTTTATGCAAGTTTTTTCAGAAAAGCTCTTTGACCACTGTTTAAGCTGTACAGTATGCAAGAGCAAAAATTGGCCAAATAAAGGAATAGTACTTGGGTGACACTGTCTTTTGGAGCAACACAGTAAAAGATCTGATGGCTTTGTACAGAGAAGACCGAGAGTATGATAGTGAGCCGGTGTTATCTTTCATTAAACTTCTTTGTGAGCACATGGAAAGAAGGTTCCCAGAAGATGAACTAAAGGAATGGACAAGGTTTGATTTCCATGCATTAGCAACACAGTCACAGTTTGATTTTGGCACTGAAAATGTAGAAAGTATTTTTTTAAGTAAAAGAAGGACTTGGTCACGGGTGATTGTGGCACACCTGCTGATGTTGTTGAGCAATACAGAGATTATAAATATGTGGTGGCAGAACGTGTAAAAGGCAGATTGTTTAGGATCTTTTAAGACATGGTGAATTTCACTCTGCGGAATGCTGCACAGTATTGTGTTGTATCTCAGCTTGTTGATCTCTGTGCAACTTTTCAGGCTTCAAGTGCAGACTGCAAACGAGGATTCCGCCTCATGAACTCAATCAAGTCTACATTAAGAAACAGACTAGAGGAGAGTCACCTAGATATGCTGATGAGGACAAAGGCCTACCTCTCAAAAGGGAAAGTTGACTTAGATCAAGTTTACCAGCACTGGAAGAATGGCAAGGACCGACGAGAGAAGCAAACATGTCATGTATCTAGTGTCGGCACCTGACTTGTCTAAGCACTACGAGGCTCCTAGACAAGCCATGTGTGGGTTGGTTATGAACATTTCTCACCCTGCCTCTTGGCAAGGCCATAATGGCATTCATCAGTAGTATGTGCATCAAATTGTTATTGTAATTGTACTACTTCCTCTGTTTGATGTACACTGCCCTCTGCAGCACTCTGAGAGTATTCAGTAAAGTTTCAGAATGGTTCAACCTCCTGATCTCTTCTTTCTTGGGGTGTGCCACTAGATCACAAAACTGCCTTAGTGCCCTATTACATGGACCACTGTTTGTAAAGCTGTTCCTTTTGTGCTTTAATTGTAAAACAAAAGTATGAAGTGGCAAATGCCACTGATCTTGGTAGTTGTGCGCTGCACTTGCGTAAATGGTCAGTTTCTTGGCACACATAGACCTTACACTGCCGCACACAGTGGAACAAAAATTAGAGGGAACATTGCTTATGACTATAAAGTAAATTCCCCTACATGAGAACTGGAGTTATACATAAGAAACCATTCTTTTTCTCATAGGGGATTTCCATATATAATCATAAGCACTGAATAGAGTAGCAAGCCCATCCCAACTTAAGGTGATGGAGAGGACAGAGAACATAATTTCAAGCAAACAGATGTCTAAGGGAGGCTTGTCCTACTTGAGCAACTGCCCTGGCATCAGAATCCAGGCAATAATGCTTGGTAAATGTGTCGGCAGATTTCCAAGTGTCTGCTTTGCAAATATCTGGAATAGGGATATTTCAGAATTACGCAGCTGTAGCCACTTTACCTCTAGTGGAGTATCCTTTAAGCTTAGCTGTTAGTATCTTGTTAGCATTGATAACATAATGTAATGCAGGAAACTATCCATTTGGGAAATGGAATGTTTAGAGAAGGCTAGGCCTGTACGGACTGGACCATAGTTAATAAACAGCTGAGTTGACCTACGGATGTCACAATTCCTGTTTATGTCGAATTTCAAAACTCCTCACATTCAGGGAATGAAGGGATCTTTCTGCTAGAGTAGAAGGGTTTTGAAAGAATGTTGGAAGAGATATGGTTTGATTAACATGAAAGTCCAAAATTCCTTCAGGGAGGAATTTCAGTAGAGTTCTCTTAACCAGTTTGCTAGAATAGAAGCTGTACAGTTTGTGAGAACAAAGTGCTTGGATCTCACTAAACCAGCGAGCTGATGTTATTGCTACAAGGTAATCTGTCTACCAAGAGAGGTATTGTAGTGAGGCTTTGTGAAGAGACTCAAAGAGATCCTGAATAAGACAAGAGAGTACAGTGTTAAGCTCTCAGGGAGGTAAATGGCGCCTAATGGAAGGGAAACCCTTTGGCAAACCTTATAGAAAATCCTTGATGACGGGGATTTTGACAAAAGAAGTTTGTGAAGGACATTTTCTGTAGGCAGTAAGGGCTGCCAGGTGAACCTTTATACAAGAGAATTGCAAGCCAGATTTTGCCAGATGGAGTAAGTATGGAAAAAATGGCAACTTCCGGGCAAGAAGTGGGATCCACGTTTCTAGTGGAACACCAGATGCAGAATCTCTTCCACTTGAAAGAATCTGCGGAACGGGTGTAGTCTGCTTTGCCATTTTGAGGATGTTCATGCAGTGCTGCGGCGGATTCAAGGATCTGTACTGCACCAGCTCAGGAGCCATGTTGCCAAACTCAAGGAGGAGACATTGAGGTGTACTATCTGGATCATCTTGGCTCTCGAGTGAGACAGCCTGATGAGAAATGATGGAATCAGGGGAATCAGCGGAAAAGCGCAAAGAAATTTGTTGGACCAGTCGATCCATAGGGCATTCCCCAGCATCCTTGGTTGGTAGTATCTCGAGGCAAAGTTTTGGCATTTTTTGTTCTTTGTGGTGGCGAAAAGGTCGATGGCAGGTGTGCCCCACAGATGAAATATGTTATGAATTACTTTGTCATGCAAGACCCACTTGTGGTTTTCCTGCAGAATCCTGATGAGAGAGGAGTCTGCCTGTGCAATTTGGGCCACTTGAATGTGAACTGCAGTGATTGTTAGATTCCTGGCTCTGAGTTTCTTGTGACAGACGCCTGGACCTCATCCCTCCCTGCTTGTGGAGGTAATCCATGGTGGTTGTATTGTCTGTCTGCACAAGCAGGGAGTTGGATCTGAATGATGGGTGAAACACTTAGCGGTAGATGGACTGCGTGTAACTCCAGGAGGTTGATATGCATGTTTATTCTCTCTCTGACCATTTGCCATGGATCGGGAGATGGTCCATGTGAGCCCCCCCACCCTAGCAGTGAGACACCCATTACTATTGTTTGTGAAGGAACCTCCTGATGAAAAGGCATCCCTCAAAGCAGGTTCTATGGAGAGCACCACCATTTCAAGGAGAGCTTTGCATGATAATATAGAACTATCCAGTCTTCCCAATTGCCCATCAGCTGGTCCCACTGGTTCTTAAGACATTCTTGGTGGGGTCGCATTTGGAGGCAAGCATTCGGTGTGAGGGATATGCAGGATGCCATCAAGCCAAGGAGAGAGGAAATTGTTCTCACTGTTGGAGGGCAAGCTGTCATGAGAGAGTGACATTTCCGAAGGAACGATAAATGTCTCTCCCCCGAAGGACACACTTTTTCTTGTAATGTATCTATGGAAGCTCACAAGTTTTGAACTGGACAGAAGTTGACTTGCTGAGGTTGACCTGGAAGCCTAATCTTTGGAGGAGACTGCAAGTCCAGTTGCAGTGAAAATGAGCTTCCTGAAACGTTGACATCTTGATCAGCCAGTCGTCTAGGAAGGGGTAGACAAATATTTTGTGTTTCCTCAGATGGGCAGCCACCACTGCCATGTACTTTGAGAATGCTCTGGGTGCTGACTTGAGACCAAATGGAAGGACTTTGTACTGGTAGTGGTTTTGTCCCACTACAAACCTCAAGAACCTGCAATGCTTTATGGCAATTGGAATCTGAGAGTATGTTTCTTGAAGGTTGATGGAACAAAGCCAATCCCCATGGTGTAATTGGGGATAAATTTGGTGTAACAACAGCATCCAGAACTTCCCTCACTGAATCCACTTGTCGGCTGATTTGAAGTCGAAAATGGGTCTGAATTTTTCACTTGAAAGTATCTGGAATGAATGCCTGTCCTTCTCTTGTGATAAAGAACAACGCGTGTTTCTGTTAGAGAATGTGAACTTCTGACCGTAAAACCAGAAGTTGAAACCTGGACAGCTTTGGAGCGATGGACACTGGAGAACTGGTGAACCTGAGATAATAACCATTTTGCACAATATTCAGAACCCAGGTGTCTTTTGTTATTTTTTGCCACTCTGTCAGACAATATGAAATGCTTCCCACACCCCCTGCCCCCGGAGTGGGTAACGGAAGAGGAGGAAGTAACAACTCTTTTGGCTGCAGATGGTTGCTTTTCACAATAAGTAGACTGTTGGGTGGATCTACCCCTGGTCTGCTTTCTTTGGTACTGATGGTGAGGGTGATGCTGCTGTTGTTGTTCACTGCTTTATTGGCATCTCCACTGAGGTTTGAACCCCCTGGGTATAGTACAGTTGTTGGTAGGGACGGAAGGATTTTCAGTGCTCTCTGGATCTTTCCAGGTCAACGGCTTTAAGTGTCTCCATTTCAGACTTTATCCTTGCCATTGCATTATGGGTGTGGCTTCCGAATACAATGGTATCAGAGAATGGGGCATTAATAATCCTCTGTTGAGCCTCTGGTTTGAGTGAGGTAAGGCGAAGCCAAGAATGTCTCCGTAGGGAAATCATGTGGCAATATTCATATGCTGCAAGGAGTGAGGAATTGGCCGCAGGCGCTAATAATTTGATTGGAGACAAGTAACCCCTCATTCAGTATTTATTGAAAATCCTTTTGTTAGTCTCGTGGGAGATGGTCAATAAATTGGTGCATGGAGTCCCATAAAGCCAGTTGGATCTGCCCAAAAGGGCTGTAGCGCTCGCCGCTTTCATTGCGGTTGCTGCTGTGCTATAAACTTTGCAACCCATCAAGTCAATCCTCTGACTTTCCTTATCAGGAGGAACTGTGGAATTAGGAGTACTGGAATTATGTTTTTTGGCTGCCACCAAAGAACATCCGTTCATAGAAAAGCAGGATCCAGTTCAGGAGGATGGTACTTTTTCTGAAACCTGGAAGGAGCTGGCTTGACAGAGGCTGGTGTTAAAAAATAGATCCAGAGCAGGTTTTAATAGGCCTGCCACTAATGGAAACAAAGGCCTAGATGCTGTTCTGTGTTGTAGGGTCTTCAATATTACTGATGTTGACGGTGTTGGAGTCAACATTGGGATATTAAGTTTTCAGCTCCTCTCACCAAGACTTCCTGAAGAGTGGTTATGTCATCCTCAGGTAATAATCATGGCTTTGGGGAGTCTGATAGTGATGGTGAGTAATGTCCTGTAGTGGAGGATTAAGTGTCAAGGGTATGTCTTGAACAAGAGCTCCTAGAATGGTGGTGTCAATGTGAGCCCGTAGATGGAGATGAGTGCCTTCAACTGTGGTGTCTGGAATAATGGTGAGATCTAGAACACGTTGTGGACTTTGTTGGAATTACAACAATTCCATTCTGGAGGCAGAGGTTGAGGTGACGGAGGAGGCAGAGGATGTGGTTGAGGAGACGGAGCTGGCAACGGAGAGCCAGGTTAAATCCTTGTAGGGGAGCATGTTCTCGAACACTCCGCATCTGTAGAAGTATAATTGCGCCTCCTATTTCTTCATGCCTCCTGTTGTGAAGCTCCTCAACATTGTTCGGTCTCTATGTCTCGACGTCGACTGGCTTTTCGACGGTGATAGACATCAATGCCTCGACCATGTTTTGGATCACGACGTCGACCTCCAATCGACTCTTGCAATCCGGACTTTGACGGCTAGTGTCAAGGTGACGTCGGGCTCCTCGACCACAGTAGATGTCTCCTATTCAATGGTGTTGTTTTGACATTGACACCCTATCCATTGATGGCTACCGGCAGCTGTTCCTCGACGGCAAGCCATAGTGGACGGCTAACAAGTGAGGGCTGTACCTCTCTTCGATGTTGATCAGGACCTGCGTCTTTTTTGCCCCATTTTCTGCATGGGATGCCCACCAGAGATAGATGAAAAGCCCTGGTAGAGGACTGACCCTCTCCCCACTCTAAGGTCCCTCCTTCAGGCTGCATCTGCTTTTTTATTCTTTCTTCTGTTCCATGAAGGTGAATTTTTACTCAGTCCCTCAGGGTGGGTCTGGAAAGGACCTTGCTGTGTTGATAGGAAGCAGGAACACGGGTGTAAGTAAGACAGAGAATATGCACTTCATGGGGGTCTGTCTTTGCCTTCTTCCTCCCTCAGTATGGACATTTATCAAACAAAAGAGAGCATTTTCAGAGAAAGAAACCTCTAATTCTTGTCAGAAAAAGACTGAAGATGCTCGGTAAAAACCAAAGTTGTCATTAAAAAGCAGTAGAAAATTTGAAAGGAAAAAGCCAAAATTTGGCTGAGTTCAATGTTCCACGTTCCTATCAGCGGGAGCCTGATAAAAGAACTGAAGCAACTGCAGACTGCACAACATGATGGGATACTGGTGATCTCTAACTTCTTAAAGGCACATCTTCTATTTCCACTCTTATAATGGCAGTCTATGAGGCTACACTGCCCTAGGATACTTCATCTCACTTCTATACCAAAAATGGTTTGTAAATGACATTCATACTGTTTGTTTTACCAATCCACCATCAAAATATATAGATATATATCTCCTGACCCTTTTTAAAATTCAAGATGAAGAATTTGCTTATTGTAGCCTGTTGCTATAGGCTGCATAATAACGCTTTCTCTTAAGTGACCCTGCTGGCCTTCCCGAAGAAAGGCGAACATTTGCACTTGAGAAGATATATTCTGAAAAAGTGCGGCGGGGTCCCTGCATGTGGGCGGAACTATTCAGTGCTTATGACTATAAATGGAAATCCCCTACGAGAGAAGGCTAGTGCTGCTGACCGCCTTGTTGGCCGAAGTCTGTGGTCGTATCAGTGTGCAGCCACAGGAAAATCCTCCCCTACATCGGATCGCGACACTGTGTGTGCAGTCCAGCCAGCGAGGGCATCCTCAGAAGTATGCACCCTCTGGAAGCTGGGGGGGGAATCCCTCCAATGGGACCATCTCCCAACAGCTTATCCCTGCAGCAGCTGCTCTGTGAGCTTGCAGGCAGCTGCTCCACTTGTGATTCTGCACACAGGGGGACCCAAGAAGGGTCTCCCCGTGATACACTGCCTGGCATGTGGCCCCCTCCCCCACTTTTTGTTCCTTACCTGCTATGTTCCATTCCCTATCATGAGGGAACCTAGTGTTTTTGATCTCCACAGTGTTAGGATAACTTAGTATAGTTAAGTAAAAACCTAATGTACACAATATTTATTCTGTAGGACCTTTTTTAGGCCTATGATATATGTAGAGATTTGCAATAAGAACCACATTTTTATATAACCTTGTTTGGAGCCTCACTGGTGAATTTACTGTGTCACAAGTGTGAGTGTGTTGAGCAAACACTTTACACATGACCTCTGGGGGTTAGCCTGACTGCTCTGTACCAAGCAATGGGGGTGAGCAAAAGTTGTCTCTGGTTTGTAACATTTGCCCTGACTAGAGTGGTGGGTTCTGCCTGGCTGAGGTGCATACTCTAGTGTAAAAAAAGTGTGGTATATAGTATGGAAAGATATTACACAAATTGTTGCAACAATGAAGACAAATTAATCACTGGTATTGTTAGAGATTACTTTAGACCAAAATTATTTATTTTATTAAATAGCACAATAACCTATTTCTCAGTGTAAAACACATAAAAAAACACAGAACAAATCAACAATCAGGCCAGACTTCTGGCTGAAACAGTGCATTATGACGAATACAGTCTTACTCCAGTCTTCCAATACAATCAATATAATGTGGCTATAAGCCTCCTTTCAAGATCAGTACACATGAGAGGTAGTTCATAGGCAAGACACACAGAGAATACACTCCCTTCCCCTCTTATCCAGTGCGAGTCCCAAATACGGTTGTATATTTTTCTGGTTTAGAGACCTCCTCCAAAAGAAAGGTGTTGATGCGTTTCGGCCCCTGCCAAGTACGGGGCCTCGTCAGGACTGTGGAAGAATGAATTACTAATGGACAAACAATACATATGCACACACACACACACACATATATATACACTTTGATACATGGGTTGTTTGAGGGGGAGGGTAACTGAGGTAGCTGAACTGCGGCATATTACCCCTATGCATGAATTGCACATCTAGATACTATGGCACTGTTGCACTTTGAATTTACTGTAAATGTATCAATCTGATACATGGGCTCTAATACAAATTATTGAGGGGTGAGTTACCCTGGTATCTTAAGATCTGAACCAAGCTGCAATTTGGAATTCCTGGATGTAGGGGTCTCACTTAGATCTATGCATAGTGAATTCTCATATAGTTGTATTTATCATCATACATTATGCATGCTAAAGGCTGGTGGATGAATCTTGGGAGGGGAACATATGAAACGACTCGAGGAATAAACAGGTTGTAGGAATAACGTGTGAATAGGTACCTTCCATGAAGTTTGTTCGCCTCGGGGATCTAATATGACTCTCATATTGTACTGTCCAGAATTATACACTGTACACTTTAGGAGGAGTAACAGAAGTTTAAAAGGGTGACTAATTAAATAATTAGATACACCTCATGTGAACTGTCAGCATTAGGGGTGTAATATCACATTTATGTAATCTGGATTTGAGTCAATCACGGTGCACTTTAGGAGAAACGATGTCAAATCTGTTCAATTAAATAATGTGATATAGTATTTATAGTCAGTTTGATTATTGATGCGCTGGATGTATGTGAAACAGTCACCTTGCATAGAATATTTTTGATCATTACTAATATTGAGACATTAAGGCCCATATTTATACTTTTTGACGCAAAACTGCGCTAACGCAGTTTTGCGTCAAAAAAATTAGCGCCGGCTAACGCCATTCTGAAGCACCATGCGGGCGCCGTATTTATTGAATGACGTTAGCCGACGTTAGCCGGCGTTAGCCGCCGGCGCCGTCTGGTGTGCGTTAAAAAAAACGACGTACACCAGGCAGCGCCGGCGTAGGGGGAAATGGGGCTTGGGCGTCAAGAAATGGGGCAAGTCAGGTTGAGGCAATTTTTTCGCCTCAACCCGATTTGCGCCATTTTTTTTTCACTCCCAACCCCCATAGAAATGACTCCTGTCTTAGCAAAGACAGGAGTCATGCCCCCTTGCCCAATGGCCATGCCCAGGGGACTTCTGTCCCCTGGGCATGGTCATTGGGCATAGTGGCATGTAGGGGGGCGCAAATCAGGCCCCCCTATGCCACAATTTTTTTTTTTTTAAAACACTTACCTGAACTTACCTTAATGTCCCTGGGATGGGTCCCTCCAGCCTTGGGTGTCCTCCTGGGGTGGGCAAGGGTGACAGGGGTGGTCCCTGGGGGCATGGGAGGGCACCTGTGGGCTCCTTCAGAGCCCACAGGTCCCTTAACGCCTGCCTTTTGCAGGCGCTAAAAAACGGCGCAAAAGCGGCCGTACGTCATTTTTTTTGACCCGCCCACTCCCGGGCGTGATTTTTGCCCGGGAGTATAAATCCGACGCACATGCCTCGGAGTCGATTTTTTAGACAGGAACGCCTACCTTGCATATAATTAACGCAAAGTAGGTGTCCACGCTAAAAAATGACGCTAACTCCATGGACTTTGGCGCTAGACGCGTCTAACGCCAAAGTATAAATATGGAGTTAGTTTTGTGTCAAAATTGCGTAAAAAAAAACGACGCAATCCCGGCGCAAACGGAGTATAAATATGCCCCTAAGGCCCATATTTATATTTTTTTAGCGCCACATTTGCGTCCGTTTTTGACGCAAAAGCGACGCAACCTTACACAATACAGCTGTATTTTGTAAGTTTGCACCGCTTTTGCGTCAAAAAGCGGCTCAAATGCGGTACTAAAAAAGTATAAATACGGGCCTAAGACTATGAACTGCAAATGATAATGGAGGAAAGGACATGCATAAGGATGAACTGAATGTATTAACAGTAGTTAAGAGTTTAAAGAAATCCGAAATAATCTAAATAGAATGACATGACGTACATACGTGCTTCTAATACAGATATGGAGGAAAAATGGATGCCACAATGACCCATATGCTGTAAATGAGGTTGTAGATGCGGTGTTCGGGGGCTATTGAAATGGAGAAAGTACATTGCGATAAAAAGATGTCTAACGTGGCTGGAGGTGAGGCCCAGTTGAAGGCACGTAGTCGAAGTGCGTAGGCCGTTTCGTTTTTGATTTGTCTGCACTGTCAAAAATCCTGGCAGGTTTCTAATAAAGTACAATTCACTGTAAAAGTGGGCTGCGGTGCCGTCTGTGCTGCTATGGAGGAAGGACCTTGCTTATGAAGAAGATATATATTTATTTATATATCTGTTTCATCGTTTCCACCAATGCCACCAAGCACTTTGAAGACGGGTGCCCTGTATATGAAGGTGGAGTCACACTCCAATATCACACAATTCCCACGAAACGCAGGACGGGCTCTTGCGGCTTCATTGCAAGAATTAATTGGAAAAGTAAGAAGACGCATTTCTGCTAATGCTTTTATCAATGCCCGCTACTAATTAAGACACTCCCCTGCCTTTTTTATTTAAATTGATGTATTTGCACTCCGATTGGCAAATTGGATGTTACATATATTGAATACCCTTAAAAGGTGCTTGAAAAACCACAGCACCGCATGACTTGTAAACCAGATCAGAAGCTAAAAGGAACCAAACCATGCTGAGACCAGACAGAAGACACATTTGGAAAGAGCTACAAATCAATTATCAAGCCTGTCTAAAGTCGTTTGCACCAGACCTTCACAGGACGAGGCAGATATACCTATGAGGGAGAGCGTGGGTGACATGCAATAATTTTCATCCAGTGTGTCTCTGTGTGTCACACAGGAATAGCGTCTCTACAGGGTTCCTACTGATCGTGCATCAACCCAAGGTGAGACATAGAGAAGGACACAGGACCATTCTCCCCTGTGTGCATGCTGAAAAAACCAGGGCATGCTCGCAAGACTCAATGTACCTATGTCTATTCAAAGGAAACTGAAGGTGCACGGGAGGTCCTCAAACAGGCGTGGCGTACTCCAACAGAAGCGCCACTACAAAATTCAGTAAAAATGAGAAGCGTTGCAAGACGGTAGGCTAGGCCATACAAGGCCACATGTCCCAGATATAAACCAAATGGATGGATGCTGCTGTCACTGTCAACGAGAGAGGAAAAACACACACAACAAAGCTCCAAACTTAGTAGTTGGTCAAAAGGTTGAACTGGTTACTGAAAACTCCAATGGCCACTTGCAAGCACACCCAGGACACCACTTACCCATATAAGTATAACTGTAGAATTTAAGTGGGTTCCAAAGAATCCCATCTTTGTTATGGGGTGAGCTAAATTCAACTGGTCTCAATCCCGAGTCAGAGTGTCAACGGGCGCGGAAACCTAGCGATGGACGAGGAGGCTAAATATTAATTGCCATTAGTGCTCATCTTTACTTGGTCACATGATCCTCATCCCGCCTAAGATTAGCCAATCATGTCAGCATACTGAGACCCGCCCTCATTGCTACATGGTCACTACATCAGTAACTGCTTGGCTGGCATATTGAAATGTGCAAACATGCATAACACGAAACAAAGTGTGTTGACAGCCTAATTAGTGAGAGGTTAAATGGGGTAAATGGTGCAACGTGACTGAGACTTGGCTAAAATTGGGCACAGACCGAAAATGGAAAGATTAAAAAGTAAACGCAGGATATAATAAAACACTAATTCTACAGCCCTGGGTGAAGCCTCATTTGTGGTGTATTTATTGTGTCACTGGTGTGCGCGCAATGCACAAACGCTTTACACATGACTTCTAGGTGGTAAGTCTGACTGTTTTGTGCTAACCTACTAGAGGGTGAGTGCAGGTTATCTCCGGTGTGTAACTTACTTGCCCTGACTAGAGTGTTGGGTTCTGCCTGGCTGAGATGCATCCCCTAGCCAACAAGAAATCCCATTTCTAACTCAAAGAGCCAGTTGTCAGGAAGGTTGCAAAGACTCGATTCACAATTGGAACCACTGTTTGAAACATGCTTCTTACTACATTTGGCATTACATCCTCTGATAACAACATGTAACAGAACAAATGACAAGAGAGAGAAGCAGAACGACCAAAAACTGAGACTCAGAAACAAATGTAGCACTTAAATCATCCACCCATTCTTCACGAGGATCAGATGTACTTCTGGAGTCATGACCTTCTGAAAAGCTTTAGCATGTCAGCTTTTCTTGTGTTAGGCTCTCACTGCAAGTAAATATGGGGGGAAAAAAACATATAAGTTGTTGAAGTGTGAGAAGACTTGTCCACCCACTGAAACGCCCAATTCACTCAGGATTTTATGATACCCAAGGAATATGTACAATATAAATTTACTTTTATAATTACTTACATATTATTTGATCATTCTAAAATATAAATGAGTTTTACTGTTTTTGGGAATAATTGAGCCCATCCCATCACAGCGTAGTTTAGCAACACTTTAGCGGTCATTTAGACCCCAGCGGTCAGTTTATGGAGGCTGCAGTGGCTGCAGAGGTACCGTCTACAGTCATGCCATGGCAGATCACCCATCCTAATTAGATGTAACTGTAGGAAGCTGGTGGCCTGGTGTGTGGTGAGCACCTATGGTGTTATCACCTTATGCCAGGTCCAGGTATCCCCTATTAGTGAGGTGTAGACAGTGTTTAGGAAAACCGGGCTCTCTAGAGGTAGCTGTGGATAAGCATCCAAGACTTATCTAGGAGACATGCAAAGCTTATGAAATACCACACATAGCACTTACACATATGAAAGAACCACACAGTGTTATAAAAATAAAGGTACTGTATTATAGTGACGCACAAGTTACTTACCTTCGGTAACGTAATATCTGGTAGAGACATATTCTAGTTGCAGATTCCTTACCTTAGAATTTTCTCCAGATGTCAGACTGGATCCAGAGATTTTTCTTCGAGCAATACCCTTGCTCGTCGATAGATGGCGTTGGTCGACTCCACGGGCGTCATAGGCGTCGTAGTCACCGTGATGACGTCGGAGTAGTACACAGATGCCGCCTCAGCGCAGTGTCGTCAGTTTCTTTTAACAACTTTCCACGCCAAAGCTCAGAGCCGCTAAGAACACTGAGATTGGTGCGCCAGAGCTCAGGACCTGAAGGGGGAATCTCTGGCCCTAGAAATCAGTTTGCAAACAGGGAGGATGGGTGGGTCGGTAAGGAATCTGCAACTAAAATATGTCTGTACCAGATATTTTGTTACCGAAGGTAAGTAACTTATACATCTGGTAGAGACTTCTAGTTGCAGATTCCTTACCTTAGAATAGATCCCCAAGCAATGTCCTCTTCTGAGGTGGGCTGCGAAACAAGATCATACCAGAAAGTCCTGCAGGACCGAACAACCAAAGTAGCCGTCCCGATGGACCTGATTGTCCAGGCAGTAGTGTTTAGCAAACGTGTGCAAGGATGCCCACGTAGCTGCCTGGCAGATATCCAGGACAGGAACTCTGCATGCTAACACAGTGGATGCTGCAGTTGCTCTGTTGGAATGAGGGTGCAAACCTTCAAGGGAAACTCCAACATGCAAAACAGCTGGCATTGTGCGTTCTCTGTGGAGGCGAACAGATCTAACCAATGCTCTCCCCACTGCTGAAAGAGACCTTGCTCCACCTCTGGGTGGAGACGCCATTCATGATCGGCTGTGCATCGACGGCTGAGTTCGTCTGCTCTGGCATTGAGAGAACCTGCCAGATGTTGAAACCCTAGGGTAATGCCCTGATGTTCCAGCCATGTCCAGAGGCGTAGTGCCTCCTGACAAAGGGTCCAGGACCCTACTCCGCCCTGTTTGTTGCAGCACCACATGGCAGCAGTATTGTCCATGACCACCTGCCCTACTTTCCCTTTGAGAGAGGGAAGAAATGCTCTCAATGCAAGCCTGATCGCCCGGAAATCCAGAAGACTGATATGGAGTCCAGATTCCACCAGAGACCAGAGGCCTCTGATCTCCGCCTCTCCCATGTGGACCCCCCAACCCAGAAGAATTTGCCACTATAGATAGATCTGGCTGGGGAAGGGAGAGGGGTCTGTCATGGACCCAACGCAGATTCGAAAACCACCACTGCAGGTCTTTTGCACTCCCCTCCTAGATATGGACCATGTCAGAGAGATTCCCCTGATGCTGTGCCCACAGAAACTTCAAGTCCCATTGCAGAGCCCACATATGCCACCTGGCATATGTCACTAGCAGGATGCAGGACGCCATGAGGCCCAGCAGCCTAATAGTCAGTCTCACCGGAACCCAAGACAGAGGCTTAAAGATAGGAATCATAGCCTGAATATCTTGGACTCGCTTTTCGGGAGGATAAGCCCGAAACTGCAGTGTCCAGAACAGCTCCGATGAAAGGGAGTGTCAGAGATGGAGTCAGGTGTGACTTCGGAACATTGATAGTGAACCCCAGCGTGTGCAGGAGGCTCACCGTAGTCTGAAGGTGGGGGATAACTTTCTGGGGCGAGCCCGCCTTCAGCAGCCAGTCGTTGAGGTAGAGAAAAGCTGAGATCCCTAACCTGTGCAGGTGAGCTGCAGCTACCACCATCACTTTTGTGAACACCCGAAGAGCGCTGGTAAGGCCGAAGGGGAGCACGGTAAACTGATAGTGCTCGTGACCTACCACGAATCGTAGGTAACGTCTGTGGGCAAGCAGGTTTGGGATATGGAAATAAGTGTCCTGAAGGTCCAACCCTACCATCCAGTCTCCTAGGTCTAAGGCAGACAGAACTTGAACCAGGGTGAGCATTTTGAATTTCTCCTTCTTGAGGAAGCAGTTGAGGTCCTGAAGGTCTAGGATAGGACGTGAGCCCTTGTCCTTTTTAGGCACCAGAAAGTAACGGGAATAACTACCACAACCTACTTCTGGCACAAGGACCTTCTCTATAGCTCCCTTGGCCAAGAGCGCCGTGACTTCTTGGTGGAGAAGTGCCAAATGATCCTCCGGAAGTTAGCTGAGTGATGGAGGCATGGCCGGTGGGGCAGATTCGAAAGGGAGGGACTAGCCCTTTTGAACTACCTGCAAAACCCACCTGTCTGTAGTGATGGATTACCAGTGGGGCAGTTGTTGGGGAATCCTGCCACCAACTGGATCGGACTGAGGGGACTGACTAGGAGGGTATGGAGGCTGCAGCGGGACAGGGCTGGACTGGGCAGACCTCTGGTTCCCTGTCCCACGCCCACATGGGATTCCACGTCCGCGGCCACCCAGCAGCTGAACAACATGGGTGGCATGGTGGCTGGGTTGGAGACGGGACACAGAGCCACTTCTGTGGGCATGAAAGGGACGAAAAGCGGACTGCCGGGGGCGAGGGGCAGCGGAAAGGCCAAGGGACCGAGCCCGGGACTTCTTGAATCTCTCCAAGGCCGAGTCCGCTTTGTCTCCAAAGAGACTTGAGTCATCAAAGGGCATGTCCATGAGAGACTGTCCAACATCCCCGAAAAACCCAGAAGTACGCAACCAGACGTGGTGTCTCAAGGCCACCATCATAGCGCCCAGAGAGTCGGATGTTTCCAGCCCACATCGGATCGTGAACTTTGCCCCATCTCGCCCATGGTTGACAGCTTGGGAGACAATAGCACGGGCCTCCTCCAGTATCTGTGGCAGAATCTGCGCAACCATATCCCAACAGAGAGTTGGTATAGCAGCCCAAAAGGCATGCAGTGTTCACTGACAGCAGCGTGAGAATGGAGGAAGAACACATCTTCCTCCCAAATTGTTCCAGCCTTCTTGATTCCCTATCCAGGGGTGCAGAAGGGAATGCGCCTGAGGAAGAGGAAGCCTGGATGACAAGACTCTCAGGCGTGGGGTGTTAGGACAAGAATTTAGAGACGTTCGGGGTGGGCTGATGACGGCGTGCGATAGTCCTATTCACAGGAGCCCCTGTGTTGGGTTTGGACCAAGTACCCAAAAAGACATAGGTGAGAGCTTCATTGAATGGTAAAAGGGGTTCAGATGTGGAAGCACCTGGTTGAAGCACCTCTGTGAGGAGATTGGACCTGACCTCTACAGTAGGTAACTCAAGGCCAAGAACCTCAGCCACCTTACTGACCACCATAGCAGAAGTCGCTCCCTCCGCCGTAACCATGGTAGGAGGAGACAGCATGCCAGCATCTGGAGAAGTGTTAATTCCACTGGCCTTGCCCAATTCCTGTGCCCAGTCCAAAGATGGGTCATCCTGGTATTCATTGGAGGGGACCAGGGACCCCTCCAATCCTTCCCTGAATTCGTACCCAGAGGAGAAAGGGTCCAAATCCGAACTGGGTTGAGTAGGCCCCATCGAGGACAGAGGCGGCGGTGGCTGGCGCCGCTTTGACTCCGAGTTGTCGAGGATAAGGAGCAGGTCGATGTCGATAGTGGGCTCTACCGACGTCGGGAGCGTCAACAATAAAACAGGTGCCGGGGAAGGTCTCAGCGGTATGACCGGCGTTGGTGCGGATCCACAAGCAGATCAGGAGTGCTCATCAGTGGCTGGAGCTGAAGTCGCCGACGTGGAACCCGAAGGGCCCTCAACCGAACCCCTTGGGCCTGAAGGTGCCGTATCGGGGTCGGTCTGCCCCAAAATGAGGCACATGGCCTCATAGAACTCTTTAAGTTGGGCGGGGGTGTAGGAGGCTGGCCTGGCTTACAGTGGGTACCAATGGTACTTACACCTTGTGCCAGGTCCAGTTATCCCTTATTAGTAGAGTAGTAGTGTTCTAGCAGCTTAGGCTGATAGTGGTAGCTATAACAGAGCAGCTTAGGCTGAACTAGGAGGCATGCAAAGCTCCTACAATACCACTTACATCATATAGGTACTATATCATAAGAAAGACAATACTCAGAGTTACTAAAAATAAAGGTACTTTATTTTAGTGACAATATGCCAAAAATATCTCAGAGGATATACTCCCTCAGGAGGTAAATAAAATACACAAAATATACACACAAACCAAAATCAGGTAAGTAAAACAGTCAGAAAGTAGTGCAAACACTGTAGAATACAATAGGATTCAATAGGCCTAGGGGCAACACAAACCATATACTAAGAAAGTGGAATGTGAACCACGAATGGACCCCTAGGCTGGTGTAGTGTGTACAGGGTCACTGGGAGTGTAAGAAAACACTAAGGGTGTCCAAGATACACCACCCCAAGACCCTGGAAAGTAGGAGTAAAGTACTACTATTTCCCCAGAAACACACTAGAGTTGTGATAGAGGATTTTGGAAAGACCACAACAGACTGCAAAGCACCAAAGACGGATTCCTGGACCTGAGGACCTGCAAAGGAAGGGGACCAAGTCCAAGAGTCGAGAAAGTGCCAGGGGGCAGAAGCCCACTAAACCCCGGATGAAGGTGCAAAATGGCTGCCTCCGAATGGAAGAAGCTGAACATTCTGCAACAAAGAAAGGTGCTAGGAACTTCTCCTTCGTGCAGAAGATGTCCCATGGAGTGCTGGAGGATGCAGAGTTGATTCCTTGGCAAAATACCGCAAACAAGCCTTGCTAGCTGAAAGAGTCGCAGTTGAAGAAAAAGGGTGCTGCCCGGGCCCAGGAAGGACCAGGATGTTGCCACTTGGGAGAGGAGACAGAGGGGGCCCTCAGCAATGTAAAAAGCCCATGCACAAGAAGGTAGCACCCGCAGAAATCCTTGAACACGGGTTCAAGAAGACTGAACACGGCGGTCACCTCAACACTGCAGAATAGGGTCCCACAACACCAGAGATCAACTCAGGGAGCTGAGCATCGCAGGACACAGTGCTGGGGACCTAGGCTTGGCTGTGCATGCAGGATTTTGTGGAAATGTGCACAGAAGCCCTTGTAGCTGCAGTTCACGTAGTGCACAGGATTACTGTCTGGAGAAGGGAGGCAAGGACTTACCTCCTCCCAATTTGGACAGTTGGACCACTGAACAGTCTGGGTCACTTGGGTCCACACTTGTCAGGATGAGAGGGGTCCCAGAGTACCAGTGATGCTGAAGTTTGGTGCCTGCTGAAGCAGGGGGAAGATTCCGTGGACCCATGGGAGATTTCTTCATGGCTTCCAGTACAGGATGAAGACAGGCAGCCCCCAAAGCATGCACCACCAGGAAACAGTTGAGAAAACCAGCAGGATTAGGTGCTACAATGTCACTGGTAGTCTTTTTGCTACTTTGTTGCAGTTTTGCAGGCCTCCTGGAGCATTCAGCGGTCGATCCTTGGCAGAAGTCGAAGAGAGAGGTACAGAGGAACTCTGGTAAATTCTTGCAAGTCGTTATCTGAGGAAAAGCTCACTGGAGAGACCCTAAATAGCCCTCAGAGGAGGATTGGCCACCTAGTCAGGTAAGCACCTATCAGGAGGGGTCTCCGACGTCACCTGCTGGCACTGGCCACTCAGAGGCCTCCAGAGTGCCCTCACACCTCTGGATCCAAGATGGCAGAGGTCTGGGACACACTGGAGGAGCTTTGGGCACCACCCCTGGGTTGGTGAAGGACAGGGGAGTGGTTACTCCCCTTTCCTTTATCTAGTTTCGCGCCTTAGTAGGGACTGGGGGTTCCCTAAACCGGTGTAGACTGGCTTATGCAAGGAGGGCACCATCTGAGCCCTTCAAAGCATTTCCAGAGGCTGGGAGAGGCTACCCCTCCCCAGCCTTTAACACCTACTTCCAAAGGGAGAGGGTGTAACACCCTCTCTCAGAGGAAATTCTGTGTTCTGCCTTCCTGGGACTGGGCTGCCCAGACCCCAGGAGGGCAGAACCCTGTCTGTGGGGTGGCAGCAGCAGTAGCTGCAGAGAAAACCACAGAGAGCTGGTTTGGCAGTACCTGGGGTCCATAGTGAAGCCCCGGGGATGCATGGAATTGGCACCCCAGTACCAGATTTGGCAGGGGGGACAATTCCATGATCCTAGACATGTTACATGGCCATATTCGGCGTTACCATTGTGAAGCTACATATAGGTATAGACCTATAAGTAATGCACGTGTGTAATGGTGTCCCCGCACTCACAAAGTCTGGGGAAATGGCCCTGAACGATGTGGGGGTACCTTTGCTAGTGCAAGGGTGCCCTCACACATAGTAACTTTGCACCTAACCTTCAGCAAGTGAAGGTTAGACATATAGGTGACTTATAAGTTACTTAAGTGCAGTGAAAATGGCTGTGAAATAACATGTACGTTATTTCACTCAGGCTGCAATGGCAGTCCTGTGTAAAGGTTTGTCTGAGCTCCCTATGGGTGGCAAAAGAAATGCTGCAGCCCATAGGGATCTCCTGGAACCCCAATACCCTGGGTACCTGGGTACCATATACTAGGGAATTATAAGGGTGTTCCAGTTTGCCAATTGAAATTGGTAAAAGTGGTCACTAGCCTATAGTGACAAATTTAAAGGCAGAGAGAGCATAAGCACTGAGGTTCTGGTTAGCAGAGCCTCAGTGACACAGTTAGTCACTACACAGGTATACACATTCAGGCCACAAACTATGAGCACTGGGGTCCTGGCTCCAGTGAGACAGGCAAAAACAAACTGACATACATGTGAAAATGGGGGTAACATGCCAGGCAAGATGGTACTTTCCTACAGGGGTTCGCTCAGGCTCCTGAAATTCGGGGAAGTGCGGAGAAGACCCAGAAGCAGGCTCCGAGGAATGAGGCCTTGAACGTAGACGCTCCTCCCGCGTCTCATCAGCCGAGCGACGGGGTGAAGTCGAAGAGTGACGGGACCACTTCGACTTCTTCTTCTACTTACCTGTGCCCAAAGATTTGGAGGAAGACAAATGGTAGTGGCTCCTCGAACGTCTTGAGACTTTCCTCTCAAGCGGGACCAAGACCTACACGGAGTCGAGCGCCGGGCTGCCATGAGCTTTAGAGAACGCTCCCTCAAGGCCTTTGGTTGTATGGCCCGGCACTCGGAGCATGACAAAAAGGTAGAACCCGGTCAAAAAGAGACCAGGGTAGCTCTCTCCAGATCAGTGCGTGGCGCCGAAAGAAAACAACTGACGTGACTGCACTGAGGCGGTGTCTATGTACTACTTCCGACGTCATCACGCCGACTATGACACCAACGACACCCGTGGAGTCGACCGTCACCACCTACGGAGGCGCAAGGGTATTGCGCGAAGAAAAACCTCCAGATCCAATCTGACGCCTGGAGGAAATTCTAAGGTAAGGAATCTGCAACTAGAAGTCTCTATCAGATACAAAAACTAAAATACTCCATTATAAGGTGAGTAAACGCAATATTTCATACACATTAGAAGTTAGGAATTGGCATAAAAAGCAGTAGAAAACAGTGATATAACAGAAAATAATGAAGACTGTAGGGGGAACCAAACCATACACTACGTAAGTGGAATGCGAGACACAGTTCCCCCACCCAAGGAAGTGGAATCTGTAGAGGGGAGCTAGAGGAACTAGGAACCCCAAAAGGTAAGTACCAGGTTGCCCCATCAGTGACCAGGAAAGAAGAGGTAAGTACCTTGTTTTTCCCCAAACCCACAGGCAAGCTTTGGAAAAGGACTGTGCAAGACCCAAGCAAGACTGAAAGAAACCAAAGGTGGATCCTGACAGAAGAGTACCTGCAAATGAAGAGAACCAAGTCCAGTTTGAGTTGGAGTGTCCGGTTGGGGCAGGAGCCACTACCCACCCTTCTAGAGATGCAGGACCAGGTCAATGGTGAAGACAGGGAGTCAGCTGTACAGCGCAGGAGCAGGAGAAAAGTTCCAGAAGTGATGCAGACAATGCCCCACGTCAGAAGAAGAGTTGCAGTTAGTCAGTGATGTGGAAAAACCACCAACAATCCTTGGCAAAGTCAAAAGTAGCAGATGAAGAGTTGTAGAGCTGCCGGGGACCAGCAAGGTCCAGGGGGACTCAACCCAAGGAGAGGAGTCACAGGTGACCCTCAGCAGTGAGGAGAGACAGAAGACAAGGAAGCAGCCCCCACAGGCAACTATCAGGCAGCAGGCCCAGGAGTCACAGTGAGGCCCACTCAGCACACCTGGAGAGGAATCCCATGTTGCTGGAGCAGCAGGCAGGAGACTACTTTGCAGGAAAAAGTGTTGGAGGCCAGGCCTACACAGAGCCTGAAGATCCCTTGGAGGAGGAAAAGCGTTGGTAGCTGCAAAAGTCGCTGTGCACAGGGGTACTGTCCTGCAAGGAGAGGCAAGGGCTCACCGTCTCCCAAGTTGAACAACTGGTAGAGAAGACTAAGGGGACCACTCTAGACCACTACCTGTGTTGCAGCATCCACACAGCTTTGCAGGAGAGAAGATCCATACAGCTGGACATTGTTGCAGTTGGTGCCTGCAGATGCAGGGGAGTGATTCCTTCACTCCAAGGGAGATTCCATATGGCTTCTTGTGCATCCTGAAGAATCATCACCCTCAGAGGATGCACAGCCAGGGAAATGTTGCAGTTGCTGGAAAGAACCAGAGAAACAACGTTGCAAAGTGGAGTTGTTGCTTGAGTTGCAGGATGTCGGTTCCTGGAGGGTCCAGTTGCAGTCCTGGTGGCCAGAAGATGAAGTAAACGATGCATAGGAGTCCTACTGGAATCGTGCACATCAAACCTGAAAACCCACCCTTGAGGCAGACCCTAAATAGCCCAGGAATGGGGATTGGTCACCTAGTAGGGTGACCACCTATCAGCGTGACGTCACCTGCCTGACCTGGCCACTCAGATGCTCCCAGGGGCCTCTGCCCACCTTAAATTCAAGATGGCAAAATCAAGTGGCCATCTGGAGGAGCTCTGGGCACCACCCCTGGAGCATGATGGACAGGGGAGTGGTCAATCCCCTTTCCATTGTCCAGGTTTGCGCCAGAGCAGGAATCGGGGGTCCCTGGACTGGTGCAAACTGGTTTATGCAAGGAGGGCACCAAATGTGCCCTTCAAAGCATACCAGTGGCTTGGGGAAGCTACCCCCCCCCCCAAGCTATGTAACACCTATTTCCAAAGAGAGAGGGTGTTGCCTCCCTCTCCCAAAGGACATCCTTTGTTCTGCCTTCCTCTGCTTGAGCAGGCGAAGCAGAAGGAGGGCAGAAATCTGTCTGTGGGGTGACAGCAGCACAGGCTGCCCAGAGAACCCCAGAAAACTGGTAGAAGCAATGTTGGGGGTCCTCTTAGGAGCCCCCAGAGTGCATGGAATCATACAACCAATACTGGCAACAGTATTGGGGTATGATTCTGACATGTTTGATACCAAACATGCCAGGTTAGGTGTTACCATTATGTAGCCAGTACACAAGTAAAATGGCTTCCCCGCAATTACGAAGTCAAGGAAAAATGGAGCTTGTGTTCATAGGGGCATCTCTGCTCATGCAGGGGTGCCCTCACACATAGGTACTTGCACCCTGCCCTCAGGCCTGGGAGGGCCTGCCACAGGGGTGACTTACAGTGACCTGGTGAAGTGACCTGTGGTGAAAGGATGCATGGACCTTTTCACGCAGGCTGCAATGACTGGCCTGCAGACACTATGCATGGGTGGCATAATACCTGCTGGAACCCTGGTGCCCCAATGCCCTGGGTACCTAGGTACCATATACTAGGGACTTACATGGAGGCACCAGTTTGCCAATTGTGGGGTGTGCTAAGTCCTAAGTAACCAAATTCGGAGGGAGAGAGCACAGTCACTGGGGTCATGGTTAACAGAATCTCAGTGAACACAGTCAAAACACACTGACAGCAGGCAAAAAGTGGCATTAACCATGCCAAAAAGAGGGTACTTTCCTATAGTAACTATTGCAGCAGATTTGTTTGCTTCCCACAAACAAACTCCAAAAGCAGAGATTTAGTTCTACTAAAAAAAAAAACAATTTCCCTGACATACAGGGTGTTGTCTCCCAGTCCATAGAGATCACTGTTGTTGGTCCCTGCCTGGTTTCGCCGTGTCTCACATGTACACATGAGGAGGGCATATCTGATTTGGGAGGCCCACCGTAAACAGAGTGGATTTGGTGATTCATCAAAGGCAGAGACTTGTGGCAGATGGTTTGACTGTCATGTGGAGACTAAACTAGCAGCCAATCAGCAGTTGTCTACCTCCAAGTAAGAGAGGGAACTAAGAGTTTCACAGAGAGGTACCCCACTTATTTACAACAGGGCTCTCCCTCTGTAAAACACTGTTCCCCCTTGTCTCCCGTATTATTACTGCCACCATGGGAGAGGAGGCTATTTATTAATTGCCATTAGTGTCCTTTTTTACTCGGCATCTACAGGAGCAGTGACATGCCCTGAAATGCCAAATAGTAGCAGAAGTGCCACTTCTCCAAATGCTAAATGACCCTCATGTCTTCCACTGAAAGGATAATCACACATGTCACTACTACCAAAGTCAGATGGTGGAAGATGAGGCCATTGGTCAATTTGTACTAGTGCCCTTTGATACACGGCACTTTTACAAAAGTTAGACGGTGGGACATGAGGATATTGATTATTTGGCACTAGTGCCCTTTGTTACTGGGTATTCGCTGAGAGGGTCCAATAGTGGCTACAGCTGTATCTGAGAGTGTATATCAATCCAACACCCTCATGTCAGGAGTGAGAGAAAAAACAATTTCAGGGCTCTCATGAAATCACAAATGTTTTTTTTTTTTATAAAGTACACTTTTTAGCAAAGAAAGACACCTTCTTGATCCTTGTGGTTAACAGGTGTACTACAGGAACAGTGTGCATGCTTTGTGCACGCGTTATTCTTGATACAGCGTTGGGTATCTCTTCTGAGCAGGCTCACCATACAGAGGGTACACGGTAACTCCATGCGCAGTAAACTAGAGCACATGCCATGGTGCCACACAAGCCTTCTGACACTTGTTCTCAGGTGATAACAAACACCTCCCTGCTATGCTGAGCCCTATGGTGAAGAGACAGTGGGTCAATTTATCTCATATAAACTTACCAAAGGTGTAGGTGGCCTGGAATCCCTTCATGTTCAATGACACATCACTGTGGAACTGGAGCAGCAGGGAGCTCCCGGTGGATGTCACAGGTGGGACTAGGCTGGATCCACAGTACTTGCCAATAAGCGGGGAGGTGGTCTTGGCACCATCGAAAATAGACAAGGAGTCAGAGGCACAGTCTATATCAGATTCAACAGCAAAAGATGTGAATGTCAAGAAGACCTGCAGTGTGTAAATAAGAAGTAGGTGTTAGTCCTTAAATAGTACCCATGTTATACCAGCAGGAGGCAGTGTGCCATAAGGAAGAAGTCTATGTGACAGCCCTTACTGACTACCTCTGTCATGCCAGTAGCGGGCAGTGTGGCATAAGGCAGAACAAGTATGCATTGGCCATTATTTATCATCACTGGACTGCCAGCAGGGGCTTCTGAGTTGTTATATATACAGTTCATCTCCTAGACACTTTCATCATCTAGAAGTGACATTTGATCATCTGAGTGAAATGGCAGAGTAGGACAATTTTTTGAAACATTGGTTTGAATCCCTGTTCTAGAAAATCACAATGCCATGCCGCCCTCTATGAAAGACAGTCTAGAAGGTTATTCGTAATTTTAGAGTCTACAAGTATGTTCAACACCAGAGTGACAATGTGTAGCTCCGGCACTTACCTTGTATCTAGCTGGAGCCATGATGTAGGTGCTGCAGTCCATGTTGGAACGGTAAATGCTGGGGAAGTAGGGAGAGGAGACCGTGCCAGGAGAGCTGGTGAACGTGCCGCCACATTTTACTGTCAAACAGAAGGAAAAAACATCCTAAGTGCCCTGCAGCATAGAGTACCGGCCACCAGCGTACAATGTCCACATGCACAAAACACAGAACAACAGCTCAGCTTCAGCCCTTCAGCAACATCTGTGTGCCAAACCAGAGGCAAGAGTGGGTTCTGCACAATGCCCCTTGGCACACTGTTCCTGCCTAAATTCACATTCCCCCAAAAATAGTGGTACAAGGCACGAAATGTAAGGTATTAGGGCACACCTCGGAACCAGCTACTGCCATGCTATGGGGTCTCAGGATGAAAGTACAAATTTCTTGTCACGATGGATCATGCCAAGGAGCAGTTCTTCCATTGGCGGACCCCACTATCTGAGACCCTCGTTGGTACTTTCCCACGTCACTAATCATATGCAGCCAGACACTAAGGACCGTACCATTGCTGTAGGAGGCCTTGAACCCACTGGCGGTGATGGAGTCGTCCGTCACAAACTCCAAGAGCATCTCATTTCCGGAAGAGAAGAATGGCCGGAGCTGTCCGGTCCCACACGCTTTCCGGAGTAAGACTGGGGCCCCCTTATTGTCGCCGTCGTAAATTGTGAGGTAGTCGGAGGCGCAGTTTGGGGACCATTGGAGATCAAAGGCATCGAACTGCAGAAGAATCTGAGAAGAAAGAGCAGTAAATTAGACTTACGACCTCCAGACCGTCTGGAACTTTCCATCCATCATTTGATTAAAAAGGACAGATTTTCAGTTTTTTAAAGTTATGACTCAGCCGGTGACTTTTCATTTACTCTCGGACAAAACCTGCAGCCCTTTACCTCCACTCTTTCATTCAGTGACTCTTCTGTGTCCGGCCTCTTTCGCCGTCATCCCTCCACCTCAATTATGTGTTCAAAGAGACATCAATATGGTGTCCCTGCATCTCCCGTCTTCTCTCCCGGTGCCTTCTCTTGGAAGCACACCTCTGTTGGAGCTGAGGTGCGTCCCGTGGAGAAGTTACACCCTGGATCCTTGATGCCTGGACCAAGCTGCGGCTCTCTGCTAAGATCACACACTTAAGCGTCACCAAGAGAGCTAAGCTGCTGTAAACCTCAAGGCACGTGGTCTTGTTGGCTCCTCCATGGACTCATGGAAAAGGCCCACACCCCTCGGGGGCACTGCCTGTGGATTATCAATAACCTGTGCTTGATCCTTTGAATGTGAGTGATGCCTAGCAGTGGACCATGAAATGCAGAAGGCTGCAACGCTTGAGATAAATATGTACGAACACATTTTTCCATAGACACAGAATGGTCAAAACTGCTTGCTACATCTGGCCCAAAGTCTCCCAAAGGATTGTGCAAGAGTTGTACGTTAGAATATCGAGCAGAGAAGCATCACATACAAAAACAATGTCGCCAGACTAACAAGTATCAAAACACCCTGAATATGTATAACTAAGTCTGTCAACACACATAAATGTGAAATTAAGTATAGTAAGTCGATACTCACCTATACATATATTGCCATAACCATATGCTAGCAGCTTCTATTGTGGCTATGATTTTTTAGTAGCACGATATTTAAAAGTCAATATTCTTGCACCATACAATCAGGGAGTAATACCTATCGCTGTGCACCCCACTATTCTGTCCTGCTACACTGACTAATAAAAGGTCAATTATTTATGCCCATATCCTTTAGGGAAGTCCACTAGTGTTCTCTCTCACATGCTGCCCCCATGTGGTTCTTCTTTGAAGCACCATGTGAACTTGCAGTCTAACCCAGTTGCGCCTTGAAGACCCACTCTTCAAGCTTTATTCTGTCTTCTCTATGGTCCACAGTAATGTACTTTTTAATAACACCTGATTGGTCCATTTCCGAAGCTCTGCAGCGATGGTGCTGACGTCATTGAAGAGAACATTCCAAGGACAGATCCTTCTCCTCCATGCTGATGGACCACTCTACCCACAGTGACCTACCTCAGCAGATACCTCTGCCACCAATCAGGCAGGTCCTAACCCAGTGCACTACTCTAAGTCCCTCCCCCAGGCAGCTCAGGGCTCTGGCGGGAGGAAAGCATTTCTGGCTTCATCCTCCTGCCTCTGAAGGCCGTACCTTATCAGAAGGCACTCGGATCAGGTAGACACAGTTGATGTTGTTTGGGTACGAGGAGGGGTTATTGGACGACTTCACAGTGCCGGTCGGGTCAGGCAGAAGAGTGCTGCACAAATCTGAAACCAAATATGAAAATGAAAATTCTTTAAAAATTAATTTCTTGAAACTGCACAATGATCTTGCGAGGTAGAGTTTCTTCCCTCCATCGACACCCACCCAGAATTTCTCAATTAGGTTCACTAGTATTTAAGCAGATATCTTATACCCCCTCCAAAAAGAAGCCCCTTGGCATAAACAACGATCTCTGATCCAGTGCAGGTCTCAGCAATGATATGACAGCACACACAAGAACATAAGTGGGTACCAAAAACTACACAGGGCACATTGAGCTACAACATGAACTGCCCTGGTGCAGACAAAATGGCAGTAGAGGTAGGATATGTTTTCAGAGACATAGATAACAAGCATTTGCAATGCAACGGGCCTCGCGTTTGCTCATGTTAGAGCTGATCGTGTTGTAAACTCCTAACCCGACTTTTCATCTATTGGCAAAAGTGCTTTTATGAACGTAACCCGAAAAAGTGAGATTAATTGTGTAAAGCGCTCGACTTCTGCCAAGCGAAATCGCGCTAGGAAAATAGAGAAAAAATAGTCCATGATCCGACAGAAAACAGCGAGCCTCGCATGTTTTCTGTACTTGGTCGATGCGCTCGAGGAGGGCTAACCACCGGAAAAGGCATGACGTGTGCATGCCTTCCACTAATGAAAGCAAGCAGATTTTTACTAGGCAAGCCCACGAACCAATCAAACACACTGATGTGACGTCGACAGGGCTCGGAGCCCTTTTCTAAGAACTAAAGCGTCTTGCTGCGATACGCATGCGCGAGCGCATGCAATTCAGGCTCGACCCTAAAAATGAAACTCTGCAAAAACGAAATATTTTGGACCAAGAAGAAAATAAGTTGCTTACCTGTAACTTTAGTTCTCCAGAATTGGTATCTTACGTAGATTCACGTCTATTGTCAAGTGGGAGTCCCACGGTACCCAAGATAGCAGTAGAGCAATGGTTCTCGACCTGTGGTCTGAGGACTCCTAAGGGTCTGCAAAGTGTCCTCAGGGGGTCCGTGACTGCTTACAAAATTAACTAATGTTAACACATTAATAAAGTGTATATAAATAGAGTGGCTAAATGTACAATTGAACATTTTAAAACATACTGTAAATGTGAAGGAATTTGCAACTGGAGGCTAAAAATTAAATTATTAGCCTTAGATTCATTCATGGAAGCATTGCAGGTGCATCAAACAGAATAGAGTATAGACGATGTGTGGCTTCAATTGAATTTGGCAATGTTTCAAACATCCTATTAAAATTAAAACTTGTATTTGTGTGAAAATATAAAATACGTTATCATTTGTATATGTGTTTGATGGAATGCTTGTTTCTGTATTTTTTTGTGTATTTTTTGGGCGGTTCAAATCATTAACAATGTTTAGGCCGGGGTCCCCAGCTTTCAGTAATGACTCAGTGGGTGTCCCCGGATTCCAAAAATGATTCAGTGGGGGTCCCGGGTTCCAGTAAGGATAAAGTGGGGGTCCACAGAAGTCAAAATGTTGGAAACCACTGCATAAGAGAAATAACTTGCATAGAGATCAATGCTAGAAGCATTCACTCTACCAGCTTATTAACATCTTTTAGAATGAAACAAAGTCCAGCCAATCAGGCGACAGCAACATTTGGAACCCTCACCACAGAGGCTCCAGTCCCTCAGATTTTTCAGCACAAGTGAGATAAAAACATACTAGAGCGTCTTAAGGGGGCTTATATGGGGAGGAGAGTGGGTATCTTGTGAATCTATTAAAGTTATCAATACTGGAGAACTACAGTTACAGGTAAGTAACTTATTTTCTTCTCCAGTATTGGATCTTTCATAGATGCACATGCATCAGAATAGTCAGCAGCTATCAGCAGCTATCATATGCATAGTAAACATTACCATGGCATAGCGGATGTTGGGAAAACAGTAGAGAAAAGTGGCTCACCTTAATGGAATAGATGGCGTAGTACTGCTTGTCCCACAGCCTCGTAACTATTGCCAGCGAAATCAAGGCAGTAATGCTGTGTAAAGGTGTACCTATTCGCCCATGTTGCCACCTGGCAGATCTGTTGAATAGGCACATCGGCGAAGAGAGCCATAGTGGTGGAAACATCTCTAGCAGAATGCACCTTTACTTTGTATGACAAAGGCTTTCCTGCGTGGCTGCAATCCATCTGTCTATCTTCAGTTTTTTTTTTCATAACAAAGTTTACTGTTGTTTCAACGTGTACCAGCTGAGGCCGGTAAATATGATCAGACATTTGCAATAACAAATGTAACATCAAAACCCAATTGTAGCACCTGTGTCCCACCACCCCCATCCCCTTGATCCCAGGAGTTCTGATTAAGAATTATATTCCTGGCGGTGGTCTTGATATCACTCATCCTATACATTTTGGTGTTCATCTTCTATTTCTGACTGAGGAGTTTGTACTGGGGTAAGATTATGCCTCTGTAGTCTGCCCATTTCTGCCAGATTTTTGGGATGTTTGTGAGGGCATCCCCTCTCTTGAAATTCAGGTATCTCTAGTCCCATAGAATAATTTAAGCCTTGCTTCTATCCACTTGCTGAGAGGGCCTGCTCTGATTGAAGTGTGAAGGCACCCCTTCATGAGGAGAGGTGCCCCCTACAAACCCCAGACTCAATTTCCTGTGCTTTGTAAGTGCGGGGAAGCCATTTTAAGGTATGTAGTGGACACTGGTCAACACAATTTGTCCAGCTACATAATGGCTTCACCGAACATAGGCATGTTTGGTATCAAACATGTTGGAATCATGCAACTACACCGACTGCAGTGCTAGCTGCATGATACCATGTGCTCTGGGGATTCCTGGGGGGGGTCCCCCATGTATGCCTGTACAGCCTTGCAGGGTCTGCATGCCAGTCCGGCTGCTGCTGACCCCAGACACTGTTCTGCCCCCCTTGCTGATGAGCTTCATTCGGGCAGGGGAAGGCAGAACACAGGGTTTCCTTTAGGAGAGAGGTGTGACCTCCTCTCCTTTAGAACTAGGTGTCTCTGGGCTAGGGGTGCCTCTGAGCGCCAACAGATTGCTTTGAAGGGCACATTTGGTACCCTACTTGCATAAACCGGTTTGCACCAGTGTAGGGACCCCCGGCCCCCACTCTGGCATGAAACCACACAAAGGACAGCGGAGTGACCACCCTCATGTTCAACTCCTCCCCTGGGAGGTGAACAGAGCTCTGCAAGGTGGCAACTTGATTCTGCCATCTTGGAAATAAGATGAGCAGAGGCTCCTGGAAGCATCTGACTGGTCAGTCCAGGTGGGTGACGTTCGAGACCCCCTCTGATAGGTGGGTGACTGCACTAAGTGTCCAGCCGCCTTTCTGAGTTACTTAAGGGCTCCCCTGAGAGTCGGTCACCAGATTCATCTGCAAGACTTCAGGAACCTCCTCAAGTCTCCCCTGCAAGACACTTCTGAAACTTGGACACCAGAACTGCTGCTGTTCTTCAGGAACCAAGAGCAAACTTGTACAGTAGGAGGCTCCTGTTGCAACTTTGTCTGCAGTTCTGCAAAGACTTCTGCAAACACGTGGCCGTGCATCCTCCAGAGTCACTGGGACTCAGCCGGCACTTAGGAAGGCAAGAAGGAATCTCCCTTGGAGTGAAGGAGTCACTTCCCTGCATCCACAGGCACAGCAACACTGATGACCGGTTTGTGAATCCTGCTGTCCCACAGACTCTTCAAGGCTCTGCAACACAGGTGGTCGCTATGTGGCTCTCCAGAGGTCTGACCTAGCTTCCCTGCAACTTGGAAGTCTGTGGTCCCTTGCTGGAGCTGCATGGCCAGAACCCCTGTGCACGGGGTCTGTCTGTCGTTGCTAAGGCTTGTTGGCTCTTCAGTCTGAAGACCTCTTAACTCCAAGAAGCCTCTGCCTCCAGAACTCTTCCGCTACAAGAACGGTGTTGTCTCTGCAACTCCTGTGAGGTCGGCATCCCTCTTTGCTGTGTTGCTGAGGCCTCCCTGTGACTCCCTGTGCCTGCTGCCAGAGGGTCCTGCTGGGGGACTCCAACAATTCATGCTGGCTCTCATGCGTGCTGAGGGCTGCCCCTGACATACCTGACAAGGTTGGGTCACCCGGACCTTGACAGTCCCCTACACACTCTGCATGATGCTTCTTTTCTTTTCTTTGCCAAGGCTAGTTGGTGGCCCTGCTGATCACTGACCCCTCTGCAACTCGATAGCCAACATGGGAGAGCTCGTAGATGACTCCTGGGATCCTCCTGCAACACCTGGACTCCACAGCTGCACTTCGTTCACCGTCCTTTAGGAAGCATCATCAAGAAGGGAGGGCATTGCCCTCCTGCAGCGCCTGCGGACCGCCGGGTGGTCTGGACTCTGTCCCCTCTCTCCTTAGGTCCTCTTTTGCTGGAATCCATGCCTGGGCTCCACCGACCTGGTCCACGGGTCACGACAGCAGCTGGACAACCGAGGTCCCCATTGACTTCAGCTGGAGGTTCTAACATGATGTGACCTCTAAGCACCTGGGGCCCCTGGTGTAGATACTCCACTGTTCGGGGTATCCACAGCCAAGGGCACTATTCAACCCCACTTGTCCCAAAATGTTTCATCAGGGTCCTCTGGGAAGGGTCCTAAAATGCAAAAACTCAATCTGCAACTTCCCCATAATAGGCTATGAAGACTAGCCCATGATTTCTATACTGTCTACGGGTGCCTGGGGAGTCCTACCCACTCACTTTTGGGGTTTAGTACTTCCCCAGTCTTAAGGGTCCTTGCGTGGTGGTGGGGGTTGCGAGTGGTTTTCGCATCCAATTTTTTCAGTTTATGGTTTGACCCTCCCACCCCCCCACCCCCAATATGGGGTCCAGGTTATTTTATGCCCTTACATACCTGTTGCTAAGTGTATCTGTGTATGACCAAATCTCCGGTCAGGAGTTATACCAAAGTTAGTTTTTGCATTTGTGTTATAATAAATGTTACAAATTTTTCTAACACTGGTGTGGCTATTTCCTCTGCGTACTTCACGGACTGACCTGTGTGGTATTTGCATCTGCTATACACCCTCCTTGGTACGCCTTAGCTCCTCTCCACGGCTAGCCTTATGAGAGCTTTGGTTATCTAGAACCACCTACATTATGAATAAGGGTTGCCTGGACTCAGTACAGGGTGCCTCACTTATAGGTGCGCACCATATACTGAGCCAGACTCCTACAGGAAGATTATATTATATGAGGTCCAGGGAGAAAACACCAAGTCCAGATGGACTGCCACTTGAAGTTTATAAATCGTACACTCAGCTATAGGCCCCAGATGTAAAGTCACTATTTGATGAATGCCTGGCAGCCTAGTCTCTCCCATCCTCCCTGCAGTAAGCTCTCATTATCGCTGCCAAATCCGGCCAGGGATCCTGAAGGGTTATCCTCCTCTAGGCCACTAGCACTTCTTAATAAGGACTGCAAGGTGCTGGCAAAACTTCTATTTGACAGGCTGGCCCCTCTTGTCCCAAAGGTTGGACACTTGGATCAGAACTCAACCTTCAACCTACGTCGTTTTTTGGGGGTCCTCAAGTTCGCTGCTGTTGACTGGTAGATCCTTTGACTATCTGAAGTGGCCTTACCTCTTTGAGGTGCTACCCTGTTGCGGCCTGGACTACTATTCATCTGCTATTCATTCAACTGCTGTACATGAACCCAACTGCCAGGGTTAAGACCATACCACTAATATCAGAACCTATACAAATACAAAAGGGCACCCAATAGGGCTGCCCGCAGTCCTCCGCTGCTATTTTTGCCAGCAGTGGAACCAATCCTGCACAATGGTGGAACCCTCTGAGAGATGGTACCCACTCTGTATCGCTTTATGCTTTTGACATGCTTTTATACCTTACGGATGTCTGCAACATTCCAGCCCAAACAGCATGCACACTCACTAAATTCACAGAGGTGTCCTGCCTTAGATTTTACCTAGCCAAATCATGCAAGTCCTGCCTTTTTCCCTTTGAGTCCTCCACGCCTGACCCCATGCTCCAGATCAAGAACACTCCCTCTAGCATGGCGCCCTGACACATTCTGCTATCTGGGAATCTGTATATACCATTACCAGGCAGATCTATTTGAAAAGAATTTATTTCGGCAGTCACCAACTCATGGTCACAAACGGTGTTTTGTCAGTCCCTGCCACTATTGGTGACAGGATGCATAGCTCTCATCAAAATGGTCATGTTACCACGTCTCCTCTACTTTTTTGCAACCTCCCACTTTACTTCACAAAACTGTTCTTTTGCTCTTTGGAGCAAAGTACAGGAGATTTCATCTGGCGCACGTCTCACCACTGAGTGGCTCTGACTGAGCTGTAACTCTCGGCAGATATGGGTGGACTGGGCTTGCCCAGTTGTGAGCAATACTACCTGGACTTTCAGCTGCACTGGCTGGCTAGGTGTTTAGCCAGCCGCCAAATGGAAGACACAGTGTCGGCTTTTCCTGCATGGGACTGTTTCACCTGCACTCAAAGCTGTGGATGCCACAGCCATCCCTACAGCAACTGGCACACTGATGCTACTGACAGATGATGCTACTGACAGACCTTTTTCCTCACCAGAAAGAGACCATATGGCCCGGCCCTCCTGCTCTTGGAAATGCTGCATGCCACAGGCATCACAACACGTCAGAAACTAGTACCTTGGCATACTGCCGGGATACATATGCTGGATGATCTCTACAGTGATGGGGCACACCTACCTGGGAGGACCTCATGGCAGATACAGGCCTACCGCCATGACGATTCCTACTCTTCACTTCCATAACCAGATCCCTGCTGGTGCGTGGTACAACAGGAACCAGACATGCACCCGACCATACAATTACTGCACGTGATGGGTGACGGCTGCCATTTAGAACGCTTGCTCGCAGACTCCCTACGCACCCACACCATCGCCTCCCTGACACCACTGCACTGCAGCAGCACTGAGATGCTGATGTGGGCAGACCATATACTGATGAGGAGTCGAAACATATTGTGCAGTACTCTAACCTGATACCTCACAATGCTCACTCCCACTTCCTACAGTGCTACGCGCTTCATAGGGCTTACCTCACTCTGCAAAAAAATCAATAGATATATTCACTGCCCTGATGCAGCTTGCCCACGCTGCAACACAATAGACACAGACATTTTTCACATGTTCTGGGAGTGCCAGCCAATCACTCAAAACTGGAACGTGATCACCAATCACTTAACTAAATGCACAGGACACACGAAACTACATAACTGGTGAGCATGCCTTCTAGGCCAGCTATATTGCACCAAAAGAATCTTTGTTGCAGGTAAGTACAGTTTTGAGAATGTATTACTTTCAAGTATCAAATGCATTTTGCTTGTAATTCACAGATAAAAGAGTTTTCAGGTAAGTAATACTTTTCAATATCAGAAGTAGACACAGTGCAATTTTCATTGAAGGCAATGCAGTCCTAGGGGAAAAAAGTAAATATACAGTTTACTGTGAAGTACTAGACCTCCGGTCCCAGTATTCAGGGTGTTGGAAAGTTCCTCTTTTTAGCATGGTTACCTCCATTTTTTGCCTGTTGTAGGAGGCTAGCCCTCTATGTAGTGTGCAAAACTAGGCACACTGCAGGGTGTCCACAGGTTCGTTTCCAGAGGTAAAAACTAGATCACCTAATGCTCTAATTTTTGACGTAGCTTGGTCGAGCAGTTAGGCTAATCTTGGGGAAGTGCAAAGTATTTGTTGTACTCACTGTACCAATCATGCAATTCACACACTCAAAGGAATAAGACCAATTTACTTCAGATTTTCATATAAGTTTTAAGACCAAGATTATCAAAATTGGTTAAGTACTTTTGAAAATATGGATTTTTGAAGTTTTAATAAATGCAGTCTATCTGTGCGCAATTACGCACCATCAGAATCAATAGGAAGACACCTTTAAAAATACATATAAAATCACATGTTTGCTTTACTAAGTTACACTTTTGTAGGTTGGTCGAGGTTGTCGGTGGGCACGTTGGGCCAGCTGGAGAAGTTTGGGCAGCTCACGGTTCCTGCGGGAGCAGCAGTGAAAACACAGCAGTGTTTGTTGGCATCAAACATATCAGAATCATACCCCAATAGTGATTTCGGTATTGGTGGCAAGATTACATGCATTCTGGGGATCTTTAGAGGACCCCCAGTACTGGTCCTACCAGTCCTCCAGGATCTGCAAGCAGCCCACACTGCTGCAGTCCCTCAGACAGGATTCTGCCCTCTGGCTGCTGCTTGACCAGTTCAAGCAGGGGAAGACAGAACAAAGGATTTCCTCTGGGAGAGGGGTGCAACCTCCTCTCCCTTGGAAATAGGTGTTATGAGGCTGGGAGGGGTAGCTTCCCCACACCACCGGCTTGTTTTGAAGGGCATATTTGGTGCCCTCCTTGCATAATCCGGTTTGCACCAGTACAAGGACCACTGTCCCTACACTGACACAAAACTGCACAAAGGAAAGGGGTATGACCACTCCCCTGTCCATCACCACCCCAGGAGTGCTGCCAAGAGCTCCTCCAGGTGGCCACTTGATAAAAATTGGTTGCTTACCTGTAACTGTAGTTCTCCAGTATTGGTATCTTTCATAGATTCACATGCTTAAATAATCCCTGTCGTCGGGGTGGGAGTCCCACGGTAACCTTAAATATACATAGCAGTAAGAGTATTACACTAGGCCTCAATGGCCCATAGAGGCACTGTTATGGCCTATTCATGTTCTTTTATTAAAAAAAAAAAAAGAACTAAACCTGAACTAATACCAATCAGGCGACAGCACCCTCTAGAACACTCCCAACAGAGGCTGTTTCCCTCAGATTTTCCCGTACGAGTGTGAAGTACATAGTCTCACACATAAGGGGAGCCTTTGAGGCTATGAAAGATACCAATACTGAAGAACTAAAGTTACAGTTAAATAACCAATTTTCTTCTCCAGTAATGGATCTTTCATAGATTCACACACTTGAATTAGAGTAGCGAGCAGTAATATCATTTATTCTAGCCATAACATCGATAACAATAGGAATTATGCTACATTCAGTTAATATTAGAAAGCAATAAACATATGTATTGAGAATGATAAGAACAATAATAAGAATAAAAACAATGATAATAATAATAAAAGCAATAATAACAACAATAACATTAGACAAATGTAGATCACATACCTTTCAAGTGGAAGGTGGGATAACCAGAGAGGCTCACCATAACGGAATAGATGTCTTAGCACTGCTTGCCCATCGGCTGTATCTGTTTTGTTTGTCTCATCCAGGCAGTAGTGCTTTGTAAATGTATGCTGGCTGGGCAATGTTGCTGCCCTGCAAATGTGTTGCAGGGGTACTCCCACGAAGAGCACTGCTGATGTGGCTACCACTATGGTAGAGTGGGCTTTAACCTTACTGTACAGCGATTTTCCTGCCTGGACATGAAAGCATTGTATAGCTAATCTGATCCACCTGGCAATGGTCTGCTTAGATATCGCAGAGCCTTCTCTTGTATCGCCATATTTTAAGAATAGCTGGTCCGATTTTCAAATGCTCTGTGTTTTTTTAAGATAAAACGTTAAACATCTCCTTACATCTAGCAAATGCAGCTCTTTCTCCACAACCGTCTGTGGGTTAGGAAAAAACGTTCTTAAGACCACTGGCTCATTTAGATAGAAGTTTGATGGTACTTTTGGTATATACTTAGGGTTTGTTCGAAGTATAACACCATTTGGAGTGAACTGAAGAAAAGGTTCCTTGATGGTGAAGTCTTGTAGGTCACTCGCTCTTTTTGCTGATGTGAGAGCTGGTAAAAGCGATGTCTTCCAAGAGATGAATTTTAACTCTGACCTGTGGATTGGTTCGAAAGGAGGCTTCATGAGTTGTCCTAACACCATGTTTAAAGACCATAATGGTGAAGGTTTATGCACCGGTGGGAATACTCAAAAAAGGCCCTTGAGGAATTGTTTTACAATCCTTGCATAATATAATGAGGAGGTCTGCTGAGAGCGGTGAAATCTTGAAATTGCTGCCACATGTACCCGTACTGAGGAATAAGAAAGCCCAGATTTTGCTAAATGTAATGAATAAGGAAGTATTTGTTTTCCGCTCTGGCTTTGGACAATATTTCTCTACATTCTGATGAAATGTTCAAGGTGGAGTATTCATTGAATTCAGGAGCCAGGCTGATAGGTGTATAGGTAAAGGATCCGGATGCCTGACTTGGCCCTGGTGCATGGTCAGTAGGGCTGATGTCTGTCTGAGTAGAACATGTTGTTTTTCCGACTACAGAAGGAGTTCTGTGAACCAGACCTGTTTGGGACACCTGGGTGCCACTAGGAGGAGACGGCATCCCTCTGCTTTCACTCTGGGGATGAGCGGAATCGGGGCTAAAGCATAGGCATAGATTCCTGACCATCTCGTCAAAAAAGCATTTCCCCATGACCCTTTTCGGTATGCCAGCTTGCGTAATATGGGCATTTCTTGTTCTCGTATGTGGCAAAAAGATCCAGATTCGTCATGCCCCACTTTTGGAAAAGTTGGTTGAGAACTTGCTGGTCGAGTTCCCACTTGTGATACAGGATGAATGTCCCGCTCAAAGAGTCTGCTAGGATGTTGGCTTGTCCTGGCAGGTGTTCTGCTTTCAGAGAAATTTGATTTTCTATGGCCCATTCCCATATTCTCTGAGCTTGACGTGAAAGCTCCAAGGACGTTGTGCTGCCATGTTTGTTCAGGTAAAACATACTTGTGGTATTGTCTGTTCTGATGAGAATTTTTGAGTTTCGTATTTTTGGTAAGAAAGCCTTCAGTGCTAGATCTATTGCTTTCAGCTCCAGTTGGTTTATGTCCTTTTGTGTCCAGTTGCCACTTATCTGTAGATTTTGAAGGTGCACCCCAACCTTCGAGCGACGCATCTGTCATTATTATATATTCGGGAACTCGTTGAAGAAAACAAAGGCCCTTCAATAAGTTTGTCTGTTTTTCCCACCAAGACATGGAAGTTTTCATTTCCGGTGTGATCTGAATGATCATCGAAGGATGCATTCACTTGGAGCCACTGAGTGTCTAGTTGCTCCTGTAGAGGTCGCATGTGCAGGCAGCAACTTGGGATCGTAGAATTCATGAAGAAATCATTCCCATGAATGATTTGTAATTCCGAACTGAAACTAACCTTTTTCTTGATAGCTTTTGAGCCATTTTAGAAATATTTCTCTGTCTCTCTTGAGATGGAAATGCTTTGCTTTGGCTAATATCCAGTATCGCTCCTAGGAAATTCAGCTTCTTTGTGGGATGGAAGTGTGATTTGCGATAGTTGATGGTAAGGCCTAGAGTTTGAACAACTGGAGGCAAGTGGATGTGTGCTTTACCACCTGAGGTTGTGTGGATGCCTTTAATGAGCCAGTCATCCAAATATGGAATGACTTGTATTCCCAGCTGACGTAGGTGAGCCGCTACTGGGGCTAGCACTTTGGTAAAAATTCTGGGGGCCGATTTCAATCCGAATGGAAGGACTCAAAACTGTAGATGTATACCAGCTACCTTGAACCTGAGAAATTTCCGATGGTTTTGATGTATTGGGATATGGAAATACACATGCCGGAGGTCTAGAGATGTCATGTGATCTCCTGTGTTCAAGAGGCATAGAATGTCCTAAAGCGTTACCATATGAAAGGTTTGTTTTTTCAGGAACTTGTTTAAGGCCCTCATATTGAGTATGGGACGCCAATCCCCTGGAGACTTTTGTACTAGAAAAAAGCAGGAATAGAATCCCCGGTTCCTGTGCAGAATTGGAACTACTTCTATTGCCCATTTGCATATCATTGAATATTTTAAGGAGCTGTTTTAACCGTGGAGGTGGTGGTCCTGATGAATGGGTATTTGGAGGCTTAGAATGAATTCTAGAGTATGTCCCCTGAATAGTATATGTAGGACCCACTTGTCTGATGTTATCCTTGACTACTGAAGGATGTGGTAAGTGATGCGGCCTCCAATCTTTGAAACACAGGTGGGGCTGGTAGCTGGTATGAATGCGTGGTCATTGTCTTCTGCCTGTGTCTCTGCCACAGGCAGCGGTTCATCCCCTCATGGGGTGTCTATAGGCAGCTGTAGGTGGTAATCTGTATTGCTGCTGCTGTTGTCCGTACTGCTGTCAAAAACCTGTTTGAGCAGTTTGGTATTGTTGCCTATATGTTTGGAAACCACCATGAAAGGAGTAACTTCCCTCTTCAGTGCTGCAATGTACCTAGGGATTTGGCCCTGTCTGTATCCGCCTTTATGGATTGTAACATCTAATCTACATGCTTGCTGAAGAGGCATTCCCCATCATATGCCATGTCAAGTATTCTGCTTTGTACATCTGGCCTAAAAGAGGTAGATTTCAGCCAGCCCTTTCTGCGCAACACCGCTACCCCGCCATTTGTCTGAATCCCATCAGTGAGATATTGATTGTGCAATAAATCACTTCGGCTGCGGTCCGCTCTCCCTCCTGCAACACTTTCTTTGCCTCTAGTTTAGCATCCTTGGGCAAGAAGTCAGTGTAAGAGGACATGTCTGCCCACACTCCTCCTAGATAAGTTTTGGCTGCTACCACTAGAGAGCCTTGGCTTCCTAGACACTGTAACACTCACTAATAAAGGTTGCCTGGACCTGGTATAAGGTGCCAACACCATAGGTGTCCACCATACACCACACATTTATTGTTTTTAACCATGTCAGGGGTATTAATATCAGAATAAATAGCATTTTTTTACCTCTAGGCATTTTTAACTATTCTTATACCAATCCTTATTCACGCTTAGACCGGTTGTGCATCATTTTCAAAAGATCTCCGGCAAAGAGCCCCCTTGTGGGGCCCGTCAGGCATTGCAGTGCCGGCCTGACGAGGAGCATAGCCCTATGATGAAGCATGTCACGGGAGGGTGAGTGAGGGCTCTTGCTTCAAACATATTGGTTTCCATTCATTACAGAACCCCTTATTTAAAAGAAACCCTCATGTTTTTTGGAACCGTGTGTACATTATTTTGATTTATTGACCCAGGGAGGGATGTCTTGTTGACTTTAAGTTTTTCTTCCCATGAACACACATAGGGGGTCATTTTGACTTTGGCGGGCGGCGGAGGCCGCCCGCCAAAGTCCCGCCGTCAGAATACCGCTGCGCGGTCAAAAGACCGCCGCGGTAATTCTGAGTTTCCCACTGGGCTGGCGGGCGACCGCCAGAAGGCCGCCCGCCAGCCCAGCGGGAAGCCCCCTTCCATGAGGATGCCGGCTCCGAATGGAGCCGGCGGAGTGGAAGGGGTGCGACGGGTGCAGTTGCACCCGTCGCGATTTTCAGTGTCTGCTAGGCAGACATTGAAAATCTTGGTGGGGCCCTGTTAGGGGGCCCCTGCAGTGCCCATGCCATTGGCATGGGCACTTCAGGGGCCCCCAGGGGCCCCACGACACCCGTTACCGCCAGCCAGGTTCTGGCGGTCAAAACCGCCAGAGCCAGGCTGGCGGTAAGGGGGTCGGAATCCCCATGGCGGCGCTGCATGCAGCGCCGCCATGGAGGATTCCCTAGGGCGGCGGGAAACCGGCGGGACACCGCCGGTTTCCCGTTTCTGACCGCGGCTGTACCACCGCGGTCAGAATGCCCAAGGATGCACCGCCAGCCTGTTGGCGGTGCATCCGCGGTCCCCAGCCCTGGCGGTTTTTACCGCCAGGGTCGGAATGACCCCCATAATCTGCAATGGCAGCGTGCATGTGCTTGGTGAGGGGTCCTTTAGGGTGGCACAATACATGCTGTAGCCCTTAGGGACCCCCCCTAGCCACAGGGCCCTTGGTACCACTGGTATCTTTTACAAGGGACTCAGCTGTGTGCCAGAGAAGTGCCAATTGTGGAAGCAATGGTACAGTTTAGGGAAAGAAGACATGTGCTGGGGCCTGTTTAGAAGGATCACAGCATACAGTCAAGTTAGCATCAAATATCAGGCAAAACGTTGGAGGGTACTGTAACAAGGGGCCAGTTTCCTACACTGGACACAAGATGAAAGCAGGTCCCTGCACCAAGAGGACACTAAGGGACTGCGCAAATACCCCACAGCAGTCAGGTGGAATGCCCCCTTTACACCGGGGCATGAGGCAACCGCCAATCACCCCACATAGCCACCTGGAATGCACAACATGGAAAGCACTACACAGCCGCAAATCCCCACAATATTACATTTCCAAGAGTATTATGAAGCTACCCCTGATCACCGATGACAGGTGCAGACTTGTTTTAATACAGTTAATAAGTTAAAAAGCTCTTAATTGTTACCATGTGTTCACAAATCTGTATAACTTGTGTTCATGCTACATGCCTACTTAAGTAGAAACATTAATATGCGGTGCCATGGAATGACATACAGCCCTAATCTAGTTGACTTGTCTTTGTTATTGCATGAACACAGTCATCAATATATCTATCTTTTGATGTTTGTGAATTGTGGCATGATGCATTGAATACACAAAAACAACAATAAAAAGGAGTTAAAAGTTAAAAGAAATTATAAGGAAAACATGCTGAGACTACTGTGGAATTTCATGATATATCTGCAGGCATTCACTCCTTACCACATTGGTACAGGGTGTTTATTTTCCAAACATCCAGGTTGCTAAGCCCATATCTCTGTCCGATGGGTATGTTAGGATTTGGCTTGGGGACAATGGTTGGCTGTCCAAATGCATTACTGTAAGCATACCTGGAAATCAAGACATCACATATAAAGCCCACCATGTAAATGCCATCATATGCCATAATTAACCCATACAAATCTCCACAAGTCTAGGTGAGGGTCAAATATTTGGTCTTTGCTTAAAACATTGAATGTCTAAATTCAGTCTCAAGGTTTTTCCTGACCTAGCTTCCTGCATACCCCAGCTCAGTCTAACACTTCAGCTTAATGAGCATCTAAGCCATGGAGGACAGCACATACCCACCTTAGAGCCCTCACACTCACTGGGCATCTCAGATCCTAAAAAACACAGATTTGAAAAATTCCTCTTCTAGAGTCTCACACTATTTCTGCTTTCGACAGAGGTTGGCCTCAGCACTGAGACATCATCCTCATGCGATTCATCAACAATGGCTGTAGCACTCTAAACCAAGTATGTTCACCAACTCAGACCTCACCTTCTTCACCCCTATACCTTCCACTTTATGGGAATATGTTCACTAACACAACCATGACTGAACTTCACTTTCTTACCTTCATCATCTACTACTGTTCCTCACTGTGCCCCCATGTACCCCAACCCAGTCATCATTCCGTAGCCCTGCTTTACATACAGATCGTTGATCCTAACCAATCATGTTCACCAGTACAGCCATAGTAGGAGAGCACTCTTTTTGGCATGGTTATCCCCCACTTTTTGCATGGTATCTGATGTAATTTTGACTATTAGGGCACCGGGTCCATGTTAACCAGGTTCCCGGTGCAAGATCTCTTTCCCAAAACTACACAGTAATTTTGCACAATTAGCACACTCTTTAGTGACCACTGTAGGACTAAGGCTGGTACCTAGGGCCTGGGTTACTAAGGAGGGTCCCTAGGGGCTGCTGCAACAGTTGTGCTACACTCAGAGACACATCACCAAACCCACACAGTGCTGCATGTTTTGGAGCAGGGCAAATTGAAAACACAACTTGTCACACACCTCTGTGTGCCAAGTCCCCTACCACTGCATGTTCCAGGTGTAAGTCACCCTTAAGGCAGGGTGCATCCTAACACAGGTGAGGGCATGGGTGCATGAGCACATGCGCCCCTACTATGGCCCTCATTCTGACCCTGGCGGTTTGAAACCGCCAGGGCAGAGGGCCGCGGAAGCACCGCCAACAGGCTGGCGGTGCTTCATGGGTAATTCTGACCGCGGCGGTAAAGCCGCAGTCAGAAAAGGGCAACCAGCAGTTTCCCGCCGGTTTACCCCTGGCCCAGGGAATCCTCCATGGCGGCGCTGCTTGCAGCGCCGCCATGGGGATTCCGACCCCCTTCCCGCCAGCCTGTTCCTGGCGGTTTACACTGCCAGGAAGAGGCTGGCGGGAACGGGTGTCGTGGGGCCCCTGGGGGCCCCTGCACTGCCCATGCCACTGGCATGGGCAGTGTAGGGGCCCCCTAACAGGGCCCCATAATGATTTTCAGTGTCTGCTTTGCAGACACTGAAAATCGCAACGGGTGCAACTGCACCCGTCGCACCCCTGCAAATCCGCCGGATCCATTCGGAGCCGGCTTCCTCTTTGCAGGGGCTTTCCTGCTGGGCCGGCGGGCGATCTTCTTGAGATCGCCCGCCGGCCCAGCGGGAAAGTTAGAATCACTGCCGCGGTCATTTGACCGCGGTGCGGTGTTTGGGCGGTTTCCGCCCGGCGGGCGGTGCCCGCCGCCCGCCGGGGTCGGAATGACCCCCTATGTCTCTGTCAATTCTTAGACATAGTAAGTGGATAGAGTAGCCATTTTAAATGCATGTGCTGGACACTGGTCATTACGAGTTTCACAGCTACATGATAGCTTCTCTGAATATAAGGATGTTTGGTGTCAAGTATCTCAGATTGCTAAACCCTCACTGACGCCAGTGAAGGATTTATTAATAAATGCACCCTGAGGTCACCTTAGAGGTGTACCTTGAAGACCTACAAGCTACTAGTGGGTTCCTGACTGGCCCTAAACAGTTCAGCCACCATAGTTGAAATTCTGCCCCCTCTAAGGTAAGAGCAAGCTCTCTCTGGGACCAGAAAAAATAGCCTGCACTGGGCTGGGGAGGTTGCACCTCCCCTAGGCAGGATGGACATTCCATGGCGGGAAGCTTCAAAGACCTTGTCACCTTTGTAGTGCAACCCAGGTCTCTCCAGATAGCAAGAAATGACAACCCCTCCTGTCCAACCCACTTTTAGAAGCACGAAAGGCAGGAAAATTAGTCAGATTAGGAGGTGTGCCCACTTCATGCAAGTCCCATCCCTAAGGTGGACGAGCTGAAGTGGACACTAACTTTTAAATTCCTCCATCTTGGTTTGGAGGGGAATACAACTATAGGGTTAGGGTTAGGGTTATGCTCACCTCCCAAAGGGAGTGGTGATAGGAAGGGTGTAGTCACCCTAAAGGTGGTCAGCTTATTGGCTACCACCTTGCTCACTCTGTAACACCCCTAAATTGAGTATTTAGGGGCACCCATGACCTATGAAGAAAAGGACACAGAAGAGTCACACCTGCAGAAGGCGATAAGAAACAGCAGCTGTCCTGGTACAAACTTCACTGGCCTGCCTGCTGATCTCGACGGACTCTGCCCAGAAATATGACTCATCCTGCAGCTGAGCCTCCCAAACCCAGGAGGACCGTCTGACTTCTAAAAAGACTGAAGTCTCCAGTGAGCACGGGACCTGCTCAGCAACAAAGCCTCAAGAAAAGACTATGCAGCCTACAGACCACCAAAGACCTGACACCCAAAGTGACCACTGCACCCAATGTCCATGACCTGAGGTGAAGCTAACCAATGGTGCAAACAAGGGTCCCCAGCTGTCCAGAGTCTGTGTCCAACCTGGTTTTATCACTGCCAGACTCACCCAAGTCACCTGCAGCCTCTGCATGCAGGCCCCCTATTCTGCAGACTTGTGGGGAGAAAAACCCGACACCTCCTGCAACCTTGGCACCCATCGCCCCTGATCTGAGAGGGTCGTTGGTGCCAATGACCTTCCCCAGCCTGGTTTCCCTCGCGACACCTGCAACATCAACACCCAGGACACCTTGACCCCGAGTGCTCCCAGATGAGAAAACGCGGCGCCTAAAGACACCCCTGCATCTGCCGCCCCTTGATAAAAGGACCAAAGATGCACCTACATACCCGAGCAGCCCAAGTCTACAACCTACCTGTTTGTTGCCTTCGGCTGGCTTCACAGTCAAAGCCTGCATCCTGTTTGTGCAAAGGCCAATCCTCGTAGAAAATCATTCGGCAACCGCCGCCTTTCTGCACTGTGCACCCGGCTGCAGTAGTGCTGTTTGTTGTGACCTGTTGGTGCGGTTCTGATCAGTGGCCATTACTTACCTTAAGTCTCTGACTCTGGCATCGTAATTCCTTTTATACTGTGTGTATGCCTGAACTCTGTTTTCGTGAATAGGTTAACATTGACTAACTTGAAAATTGCACTATGTTGACTTTTGAATGAAAAGTATTTATGGTTACATTTGTACTTACTTTATAGTGAAGTTCTTGGTTTCTAAAATCATATAAAATAAGATATAGTTTTTATAAATTGGTCGAGGATTTATTATTGAAGTTTGTGTCTCCTTTATGGCCTCTGTGAGTACAACAAATGCTTAGCACTACCCTCTGATAGCCTAACTGCTCGCCCACACTATCACAAATAGAGCATTAGTCCTATCTACTTTTGCCTCTGCAAACCAAATGGGGATCCACTGGACTCTCTGCATGGTGTACTTTATTTTAGTGCACCAGATAGAGAGCCAGTTTCCTACAGCCATGCATGCACTATTCTTCCTCAAACACAGAAATTCCACAATTTGCGGTGTATGTACCTCAACACAGCCATCCTTCCATTACCCCTTTTCCCTCCTAACAGACACAGCCAACATTCTGGTGCTCTTCCTCACATACATAGCTTCCAATATATACCATGCACTGCCCCCTGTACCCAGCCAACCAACAAAGTACAAATAAACTCAACCCTTTGCTTCCCAGGTTCAGCAATCTTAGTGCTGAGTAAAGGGATCGGTGTGACTTAGGATTTAATGGATGGAGGATTAGGGTGTGGCAGAAGAAATTACTAATGCCATGTCAATGGTACTGCATCCTCCAAATTTAGGGCCTAATTTGGAACTTGGCAGATGGTTTACTCCATCACAACAGTGACAACTATCCCATCTGCCAAAATAGAAATACCATAGAAGATAAAGGGATTTAGATTTTGGCAGACAGGATATCCGTCACCTTTGTGATGGAGTAACCCATCCACCAAGTTCTAAATCAGGCACTTATTCATGACCGCCAGTCCAGGATTCATCTATGCATGCTGAAAGGAACCATCATCTCTGCACTTCCTTTCAATTACTAAACGTTGTCACCTAGGAGTGGGGGTAGTTATTGTTTTCTTCCTGTCCCTCATTGCCAGGTTTTACCTGGCCGAGATGGATGGGAAAATAAAAGATATTACACCGTCCACCCTAAATAGAATGGGACATCCTCAGATGGCCGCTACCCCATCAAGCTGTCAGAGGAAGTATTCCATCAACAGAGCCAACAGGGGCTCCATCAATGGAATACTTAGGGTCTGGTCATCTCTAAATGATGTGGGTGGTCTTAAGGTTTGGTGGACTGGGTAATCTTTCAAGTTTGCAATAAAGTATCCTGTTCACCAAAATCTAAATTGGGGCCACTATCTATATGTAAAATCCTTTATTGGAGTTTTAAACAGAAAATCCCTTCTTAGCTACGGATCAGAGACTTACATCCCATAATGCATCACGGAGGAGTAGTCGTACTCCAGGCCAAGGTTGTTGGTGTTCTCTCTGTTAAACTTGTCGATGTCATCTGTGAAGATTAGCAGACAATAAAGATGAGTTAGCGAGGACTAAGTCGTGTAGGGCACATTTCAATAAAGGGAAGGTCACAGCTCACTGGGGGTCACTACTGTTTCCGCCTTATCAAGTGTTAGAAGTGTCTGCTGGCTAAGCTGTCGAATTTAGAACATGTGTGGGGGAGGGGTTCAAATATGGTCCTCTGCACAAGAGTGAAAAGCATCTGATTTGAGGTCAATCATCTAATCCCTCCAGTATGTGAAATGAAGTTGTGCAATTTTACATTTCAATCCTGTTTGCTAAAAAGCACCATCTTGCTCCTCAGCGAGGTTCACTCTAAATAAATACCAGTGCCTACATCCAGGAGGAATGCACTATAGTTTCAGACAAATTTATAGATACTTCACTGGTGTCTATTCGAAGGGAAACTCATCATGTTTATTTACTTTTGAAAACTTTTTTGCCTCATAAAATGACCCAACACCCTTGGTAATCTCCAGGGTACACCTTTCACTTTAGAGTGCATTGTATTGTATTGTAATTGCATTAGTATAGCGCCTACTACCCTTGACAAGGCACTGAAGCACTTTATGTCAAAGAGCACACTGCTTCGGACACCCAACGTTTAGTGGTTGTTGGTTATTGGGATTATTATAACACAAATGGAGAGTATCGGGAGTAATCCAGCCCCACACAGACTCCCATTTTATCAAGGAACTGCGAACACACAAAGTGTGTGGGGGTATAGGGAACAGGTCTCTTATAGCCTATTCAATGTTCACCAGTTAGGCGATTGCCTTTGTGGGCATACTGGCAACCCCGGTATTTCATCCCAAAATGGCATACTGGTCAACCCTTATAAGTCCCTAGTATATGGTACTTAGGTACCCAGGGCATTGGGGTTCCAGGGGATCCCTATGGGCTGCAGCATTACTTTTGCCACCCATAGGAAGCCCATGCAGAGGCATCTACAGGACTGCCACTGCAGACTGTGTTAAATGGTGCATGCACCCTTTCACTGTCATTTATACTGTACCAGGTCACTTATAAGTCACCTATATGTCAGGCCTTCCAACCCTGAAGGCTAGGTGCAAAGTACCTTTGTGTGAGGGCACCCCTGCACTAGCAGAGGTGCCCACCACGTTGTGCAGGACCATTTTCCCCTGACTTTGTGAGTGTGGGGATGCCATTTTACACGTGCACTGGACATAGGTCAATACCTATGTCCAGCTTCACAATGGTAACTCCGAACATGGCCATGTAAGGTGGTTAACATCTTGGAATTATACCCCATTACTGATTTAAGTATTGGTTGTATAATTCCACGCACTCTGGGAGCTCCACAGTGGACCCCCAGTACTGCCATGACAGCCTTCAGATGTTTTCCAGGCAACCACTGCTGCTGCCACCTCACAGACAGGTTTCTGCCCTCCTGTTGCTCAAGCAGCTTGAACCCAGGAAGACATAACAAAGCACTTCCTTTGAGAGATGGGTGTTTTACCCTCTCCCATTGGAATGGGTGTCACAGGGATGGAAGGGGTAGCCTCCGAGAGCATCTGGAAATGGTTTGAAGGGCACAGACGGTGCCCTTCTTGCATAATCCAGTCTACACTGGTTCAGGGATCCCCAGTTCCTGCTCTTGTGGACAAAGGAAAGGGGGGTGACCACTCCCCTCTCCATCACCACCCTAGGGATGGTGCCCAGAGCTCCTCCAGAGTGTCCCTGGGTTTTGGCATCTTGCATTCCAAGGTGGTGGGGCACTCTGGAAGCATCTAAGTAACCAGTGCCAACAGGTGACGTCAGAGCCCTCCCCTGATAGGTGCTTACCTGTGTAGCTGATCAATTCTCTTTTTCAGGGCTATTTAGGGTATCTTCTCTGGGTGCTTCCTCAGATTCGGATTGCAAGACTCCAGCAGGAATCCTAGGCATCCTTTACTTCACCTTCCACTGACAAAACAGCATCTGGAGCCCCCCAGAACTCTACAAACTGCAACACGAAGCAAAGATGACTTCTGCAACATTGTATCTTCAGCTCCTGCTAGCAACTGCAACTGTTTCCAGGTTGTGCATCCTCAGAGGACAGCCAGTCTTCAGCCTGCACCAGAAGAACAAAGGAATCTTCTTTGAAGTGAATGACTCACTTTCCTTCTTCAGCAGGCACCCCTCAGCAGCGACAATAGGTGGCTTGGTTCCCCTCTCCTGAAGAAGTGCCTGGATCCAGCAACTCCAGTGGTCCCAATGGTCCTAAGGTCCAGCTGTCCAACTTTGGTGGAGGTAAGAGCTTGCCTTACCCACGCCAGACAGTACCCCCTTGCCCGGCGTGTTTTGCAGTTGCAAGGACTTGTTGGCATTCTTCCATGAAGTTCTTTGTGCACGTGCAGCTCTAGCCCCCAGCACTCTATCCTGTGATACACAGCTTCCTGAGTGGTCCTCCGGCAGCGTGGGATCCCTTTGTGTAGTGCTGCATGGGCCTCCTTTTGCACCTTCTTTATCCCCGTGCTGTGAGACTCCTGTGCCCAGTGCTTGGTCTTCTGAGGGCTCTCTGAGTTGCTGAGAGTCCCCTCTGTCTCCCCCTCCTGGGTAGAGGCCACCAGGTCTCTCCTGGTCCCAGGCAGCACCATTTTCTGCTAACCATGTTCTTTGCGTGTGGCAAGGCTTGTTGGCAGAATCCAGCGACACAAACCAGAATGCGATCATCCAGCCAGTGTGGAACATCATCTGCACCAACCAGGAACCCGCATCAGTCTTCTTGAGTGCAGTACTGACTGTTCTTCTTCATCGGTGGTTCTTCTTTTGCACCTTCCTCCGGGTTAGCTGGAGCTCCTGTTCTCCCTGGACTCTTCAATGCTTCTTGGACTTGGTCCCCTTCTTCCACATGTCTTCAGGTCCAGGAATCCATTGTTGGCATCTTGCAGTCTCTTCTGGTTCTTGCATAATCTTCTATCACATGTTCTTGTGTGTTCTAGGAAACCTACTGTGATTTACTCCTGCTTTCCTGGGCTCTGGGGTGTAATCTATTACTTACCTTTTGTGTTTTCTTACACTCCCAGTGCCTCCCTACACACTACACTTGCCTAGGTGGGAAACCGCTTTTCGCATTCCACTATTTTAGTATATGGTTTGTGTTCCCCCTAGGCCCATTGCTATATATTGTGATTTTCACTATTTGCACAGTTTTCCAACTGTTGTTACAGCTATTACTGCATTCTAGTGTATATACTGTGTATATTACTTACCTCCTAAGGGAGTATAGTCTCTAAGGTATTTTGGGCATTTGTGTCACCAAAATAAAGTACCTTTATTTTTGTAACACTGAATATTTTCTTTCATGTGTGTAAGTACTGTGTGACTACAGTGGTATTGCATGAGCTTTGCATGTTTCCTAGATGCGTCTTGGCTGCTAATGCACACTACCCCTAGAGAGCCTGGCTTCTAGACATTGACTACATTTCACTTATAAGGGATAACTGTGCCTGGTATAAGGTGTAAGTACCTTTGGTACCCACTAAAAACCAGGCCAGCCTCCTACAGTCATTTGTTTGAAAATTTGGAATAAAATGAGGACATTGGCAGCAATACAATATGTAATATTCCTTTAGTTGACCGGCTCGCAACATCGGCGTGCTGTACTTTTATTTAGGCGTGCGCCGCTCTCGCGAACCGGGTTGACGAGAGGCGTTCAATTCAGAAACTGGGAGAAACAGCCACGGAAAAAACTGAGGCGTTTTACGGAAGCTGCTGCAGAGGAGCTGCTGGAGTTTATTTGTTCAGGGTGGTTTCTTGTTTAATAAATAAACACCTTTCCTAGAGACTCCTGGTGAAACACCAATTATATGGAAACGTTGGTTTGATGCATTTGAAATATATTTGGGAGTGTTAGGAGTTACAAGATTTAGACCTGAAAGAAAAAAAATTATTTTACTACACCCGCTTTGCTTTGAGGGGATAGCTACGTTTAAACATCTACCAGACATACAAATACAGCAAGACGAAGAACTTGATGAATTCCAAGAGGCAGTAAAAAAACTGGAAATGAGGTTCAATGAGCCCCCAAGTTTAGTCGTTTTAAGACACAAATTCTTCAAACGTATACATAAATCTAATGAAGACATTGATACGTACATATCAGCAATAAGAACATTGATAGCAGAATGCAAATTTGAAAATGTTAGCGATCAGCTAATTAGAGACCAATTGATTTGCCACTTTTTGGACAAAAAAAATTGTCAGAAACTCTTGACTTTGGGGAACCCACGCCTTACAGAATGTATCAGAATTGCTAAAAGTATTGAAACATCTGTACGATCAGTGAAGGAACTTGAAGACAGACCTCAAGATCATGTCTGTCCTGTGTACAATAAAAAGTGGTCTGTCATTAAAAAAAAGGGGGATACTTCCATGAGAAACACCTACTCCAAAAAACATTTTTCTCAGTCCAACATTTGTTTCAGATGTGGAAACAGCTTCCACAAAAAAGGAAGTAAACCTTGCCCAGCTAAGTTCATCTCTTGTAGATTGTGCAACAAAGTGGGCCATTTTGCTAAGGTTTGTCAAAGCACCAATCTTAAGAAAACTAATGTTGGGGTTGTCAAAGAAGAAGCACAGGAGGTTCAAGAAAATTATCTAATCTCAGATATACAAGACATGGTTTTGCTGGTTGATGTTGACGTTGTCAAGTGGCGCTATCCATCCTACTGTGTCGATCCATATGTGGAATTGGGTTTTGGAGACAAAGTACTTTGTGTGTTAGTTGATTCTGAAGCACGTATTACAATAATCACAAAGGAACTTTTTCAAGCAATGTGGAACAATAGAGTTCTTCAACCTCCAGACAGAGCTCCTGTGTCATATGAAGGCTGGAAAATTGAGTTGATGGGATATTTTGAAGATGTGTTGAAATTTAAAGGAAGAGTTATCACTGGCAAAATTTTCGTAGCTGTCAAGGGCCTAAATATCCTTGGTTGGTTTCACCAAGGACTGTTGGGTATGATATTAAAACCAGGTGCACGCGAGCAAGTTCTTGCCATAAGAGATTCAGATGTAGTAGAAAATTCATTAAATGATTTTCCCAAAGTCTTTTCTGGAGAACTTGGTAAAATTAAAGGTTTCAAACATAGAATAAAAGTAAAAGAATGTGCTCTAGCCATTAAACACAAGATGAGGGGAGTGCCATTTAGTGTACGTGAAGATTTGGAAAAGGAATTGATTTCTTTAACTAAGTCAGGTATTATTGAACAAATTGAGTCTTCACTGTGGCTTTCTCCTTTATTGGTCGCTAAAAAAAAATGGTGAGCTTAGAGTGTGCATAGAATTACGTGCTCTCAACAAAGAGATGTGGATTGATTCCCACCCATTGCCGAAAATCAATGATTTGTTCGCTCTAGTTGCTGGTGCTAAGTTCTTTACTAAATTAGATCTAGCATCCGCCTATCACCAAATTGAATTAGAACCTGAATCCAGGCATTTTACAGCTTTTGTTTCACCGTGGGGTACCTATCAGTATTGCCGGTTACCTTTCGGTTTAGCATCAGCTGCGTCAGTTTTCCAAAGAGTCATGGAAAATCTACTTAAAGGCATTGATAGAGTAGCCATTTTCCAAGATTGTGTTTTAATATTTGGGCCAGATCGCCAATCCAATGATGTCACACTCAGACAAGTTCTTTCTATTTTTCAACAGCGAGGTGTTGTGTTAAAAAGGGAAAAGTGTGAATTTCTCAAAGAAGAAGTTGAATACTTGGGCCATGTGATTTCTTGTTCGGGTGTCAGTCCCAAACCAGGTTTGGTCCAGAACCTTCTCGAAGCACCTCCTCCTGCTGATAAAAGCGGTGTTAAAAGCTTTATAGGTCTTTGTGAGTTCTATTCACGGTTTATAAGGGATTTTGCTTCCAGAGTCAGGCCGATCTCAAACCTGCTTAAAGCTAAAGTAGAATTTGACTGGAATCCTGATTGTGTTGAAGCATTTAAGTGGATTAAACATCAGCTTTCCAAATGTGTGGTGCTGAAGCCGTTTAATTCAGAGCTGTAGACTGTACTCACCGTTGATGCCAGTAATGTTGGTTTAGGTGCAGTTCTTAGGCGACGGACGCCTGAGGGTGAAAACACTGTAGGATTTGCTTCCAGAGTCTTAAGAGAGTAAGAGTGCCTTTATTCAGTAATTAAAAAGGAACTCTTAGCCTGCTGGTGGGTGATAGAGACATTTCCCACTTATCTCTGTGGAACAAAGTTTTTGCTCCAAACAGATCCCAAACCTCTCATTTTTACAATTAGTGGGAGGAATGTTAGGAATTGTTCACCCAGGATTGCAAGGTTCTCAGCTCGTCTTCTTCAATTTCAATTTGATATTCAACACATTTCTGGTGGTAAAAATGCGTGAGCTGATTATCTGTCTAGGTTTATTGCAGTTTCCTCGCCTCATGTTTTGAAAGATGAATGTGACAATGAAAGTTGAGTAATTGCATCTCCAGAATTAGATGATGCAGGTCCATTTTCTGAAGCAGAATGGATTTCTGCTACAAACAATGATCCTGTTTTGAAAACAGTTTCCAAGGTTATCAGCGAAGAGTGGCCTAAGGAGAAATCACTAGAACCAGGTATTCAACCTTTTTTCAAAATTAATGAGGAATTATCGTTGGAGTGTGGATTAGTTATGAGATCAGACAAATTGATACCCCCCTCAAATTTTCAAACAACAAATCATAACACAAGCTCATGAGGGACACTTAGTTTTGACTTTCACTAACCGTAGGGTATGTTCCCTTTTCTGGTGGCCCCAAATGGATAGAGAAGTGGATGATGTGGTCAAATGATGTGTTATATGCGCAAATATCGATAAAGTCCTTAAAACATGTGTGCCACCTTTAATGCCTATTGAACTGCCTGGGAGACCCTGGGTGAAAGTAGGTATTGATTTGATTGGTCCCTTTTACACCAAATTCTAAGTATGCTTTAGTTCTGTTAGATTATTACTCAAAATGGCCAGAAGTTTGATTAATTAGTGAACCTAATTCAAAGGCTGTAGTGAAATTCATCAGAGATGTAAGCATGAGGGAAGGATTCCCTGAGTGTATTGTTTCTGATAATGGAGTTCAGTTTGTTTCCGATGAAGTAGAAACATTTTTCAGGAGTAGTGGTATTAAACATTTGTTTCATCCACAAACTAATGGTCTTGTAGAATGCTTTAACCTCTTGGGTGCCTTGGACGAGATGATCTCGTCCAAGGCTACAGTTCCCCTGTGCCTTGGACGAGATCATCTCGTCCATGGCACAGGGGAACTTGGGGGCGCGCTAGCGCGCCCCCCGTGCACCCCCACTCCCCCCCCAAGGCGGGGATGGAAGGGGAAGACCTTCCCCTTCCACCCCCGCCCCCCCGAGCTACCCCCTGTGACGTCAGCGCGCGCGCCCGCGCGCGCTGATGTGTCACAGGGGCCTCCCTCGTCGCGCTGGAAGCTCTGCTTCCAGCGCGATTGAAAAAGAAATGCAAAAGCATTTCTCTTTCAATCACCGGGGAGGCCCGGAGGGGCTTCAAAGGGAAGGAAAAGTATTTCCTTCCCTTTGAAGTCTCAACGAGGGTTTCAAAAGCCGGATTGCTTGCAATCCGGCTTTTGAAACCCCACTAGACACCAGGGATTTTTTTTTTTTTTATGATATTGACAAAAGGGAGCGACCCCTTGGGCAAGGGTCGCTCCCAGGGGGGCATTTTTTCTGGAAGGCCTTTTCTGCCCCCCCTGGGGGCAGATCGGCCTACTATTAGGCCGATCTGCCCCCAGGGGGGGCAGAAACCTCTAGGGCACCAGGGACCATTTTTTTTTTTAATGTGTTATTTTATTTTTTTGGGTGGGGACCGACCCCTTAGGCAAGGGTCGCTCCCCTTGGGGTAAAATTATATTTTGGCCATTTCTGCCCCCCTTGGGGGCAGATTGGCCTATTTTAATGAGGCCAATCTGCCCCCAAGGGGGGTAGAAACCACTAGACACCAGGGAGTTTTTTCTTTGCGTGAATTTCACGCAAAGGGAGCGACCCCTTAGGCAAGGGTCGCTCCCTGGGGGGGAGGGCAATTTATTTTAGGCCATTTCTGCCCCCCCTGGGGGCAGATCGGCCTATTATTAGGCTGAACTGCCCCAAGGGGGGGGGGGGCAGAACCCTCAGGGCACCAGGGCAAATTTTTTTGTTGTGTTTTTTTTTTTGTTTGTTTGTTTTTTTCGAGATGGGGAGCGACCCATCAGGCAAGGGTCGCTCCCCTGGGGGGCAAATTGTATTTAGGCCATTTCTGCCCCCCTTGGGGGCAGATTGGCCGATTTTAGGTCAATCTGCCCCCAAGGGGGCAGAGACCACTAGGCACCTGGGAGTTGTTTTTTGGCGCCAATGTCACGCAGGGGGAGCGACCCCGTAGGCAAGGGTCACTCCCGGGGGGGTGGGGGTTGGGGGGAAGAAATTTATTTTAGGCCATTTCTGCCCCCCCCCCCCCTGGGGCCGGCTGAGCTACAGGCCAAACTCCACAGGTAGGCACCTTGCAAAAAACACCTCTGTTTTCTGTGAAAAAATATGTTGTGTCCATGTTGTGTTTTGGGCCATTTCCTTTCGTGGGCGCTAGGCCTACCCACAGAAGTGAGGCACCATTTTTATCGAGAGACTTAGGGGAACGCTGGGTGGAAGGAAATTTGTGGCTCCTCTCAGATTCCAGAACTTTCTGTCACCGAAATGAGAGGAAAAAGTGTTTTTTGGGCCACATTTTGATGTTTGCAAAGGATTCTGGGTAACATAACCTGGTCAGAGCCCCGCAAGTCACCCCATCTTGGATTCCCCTGGGTTTCTAGTTTTCAAAAATGCGCTGGTTTGCTAGGTTTCCCCAGGTGCCGGCTGAGCTACAGGCCAAAATCCACAGGTAGGCACTGCTTTTTATAAAAAAATGTGATGTGTCCACGTTGTGTTTTGGGCCCTTTCCTTTCGTGGGCGCTAGTCCTACCCACGCAAGTGAGGTATCATTTTTATCGGGAGACTTGGGGGAACGCTGGGTGGAAGGAAATTTGTGGCTCCTCTCAGATTCCAGAACTTTCTGCCACAGAAATGTGAGGAACATGTGTTTTTTTAGCCAAATTTTGAGGTTTGCAAAGGATTCTGGGTAACAGAACCTGGTCCGAGCCCCGCAAGTCACCCCTCCTTGGATTCCCCTAGGTCTCTAGTTTTCAGAAATGCACAGGTTTGGTAGGTTTCCCTAGGTGGCGGCTGAGCTAGAGGCCAAAATCTACAGGTAGTCACTTTGCTAAAAACAGCTCTGTTTTCTGTGATGTGTCCACGTTGTGTTTTGGGGCATATCCTGTCGCGGGCGCTAGGCCTACCCACACAAGTGAGGTATCATTTTTATCGGGAGACGTGGGGGAACGCTGGGTGGAAGGAAATTTGTGGCTCCTCTCAGATTCCAGAACTTTCTGCCACAGAAATGTGAGGAACATGTGTTTTTTTAGCCAAATTTTGAGGTTTGCAAAGGATTCTGGGTAACAGAACCTGGTCCGAGCCCCGCAAGTCACCCCTCCTTGGATTCCCCTAGGTCTCTAGTTTTCAGAAATGCACAGGTTTGGTAGGTTTCCCTAGGTGGCGGCTGAGCTAGAGGCCAAAATCTACAGGTAGTCACTTTGCTAAAAACAGCTCTGTTTTCTGTGATATGTCCACGTTGTGTTTTGGGGCATATCCTGTCGCGGGCGCTAGGCCTACCCACACAAGTGAGGTATCATTTTTATCGGGAGACGTGGGGGAACGCTGGGTGGAAGGAAATTTGTGGCTCCTCTCAGATTCCAGAACTTTCTGCCACAGAAATGTGAGGAACATGTGTTTTGTTAGCCAAATTTTGAGGTTTGCAAAGGATTCTGGGTAACAGAACCTGGTCCGAGCCACACAAGTCACCCCTCCTTGGATTCCCCTAGGTCTCTAATTTTCAGAAATGCACAGGTTTGGTAGGTTTCCCTAGGTGCCGGCTGAGCTACAGGCCAAAATCTACAGGTAGTCACTTTGCTAAAAACAGCTCTGTTTTCTGTGATATGTCCACGTTGTGTTTTGGGGCATATCCTGTCGCGGGCGCTAGGCCTACCCACACAAGTGAGGTATCATTTTTATCGGGAGACGTGGGGGAACGCTGGGTGGAAGGAAATTTGTGGCTCCTCTCAGATTCCAGAACTTTCTGCCACAGAAATGTGAGGAACATGTGTTTTGTTAGCCAAATTTTGAGGTTTGCAAAGGATTCTGGGTAACAGAACCTGGTCCGAGCCACACAAGTCACCCCTCCTTGGATTCCCCTAGGTCTCTAGTTTTCAGAAATGTACAGGTTTGGTAGGTTTCCCTAGGTGGCGGCTGAGCTAGAGGCCAAAATCTCCAGGTAGTCACTTTGCTAAAAACAGCTCTGTTTTCTGTGATGTGTCCACGTTGTGTTTTGGGGCATATCCTGTCGCGGGCGCTAGGCCTACCCACACAAGTGAGGTATCATTTTTATCGGGAGACGTGGGGGAACGCTGAGTGGAAGGAAATTTGTGGCTCATCTCAGATTCCAGAACTTTCTGCCACAGAAATGTGAGGAACATGTGTTTTTTTAGCCAAATTTTGAGGTTTGCAAAGGATTCTGGGTAACAGAACCTGGTCCGAGCCACACAAGTCACCCCTCCTTGGATTCCCCTAGGTCTCTAGTTTTCAGAAATGCACAGGTGTGGTAGGTTTCCCTAGGTGCCGGCTGAGCTAGAGGCCAAAATCTACAGGTAGTCACTTTGCTAAAAACAGCTCTGTTTTCTGTGATATGTCCACGTTGTGTTTTGGGGCATATCCTGTTGCGGGCGCTAGGCCTACCCACACAAGTGAGGTATCATTTTTATCGGGAGACGTGGGGGAACGCTGGGTGGAAGGAAATTTGTGGCTCCTCTCAGATTCCAGAACTTTCTGCCACAGAAATGTGAGGAACATGTGTTTTTTTAGCCAAATTTTGAGGTTTGCAAAGGATTCTGGGTAACAGAACCTGGTCCGAGCCACACAAGTCACCTCTCCTTGGATTCCCCTAGGTCTCTAGTTTTCAGAAATGCACAGGTTTGGTAGGTTTCCCTAGGTGGCGGCTGAGCTAGAGGCCAAAATCTACAGGTAGTCACTTTGCTAAAAACAGCTCTGTTTTCTGTGATATGTCCACGTTGTGTTTTGGGGCATATCCTGTCGCGGGCGCTAGGCCTACCCACACAAGTGAGGTATCATTTTTATCGGGAGACGTGGGGGAACGCTGGGTGGAAGGAAATTTGTGGCTCCTCTCAGATTCCAGAACTTTCTGCCACAGAAATGTGAGGTTTTTAGCCAAATTTTGAGGTTTGCAAAGGATTCTGGGTAACAGAACCTGGTCCGAGCCCCGCAAGTCACCCCTCCTTGGATTCCCCTAGGTCTCTAGTTTTCAGAAATGCACAGGTTTGGTAGGTTTCCCTAGGTGGCGGCTGAGCTAGAGGCCAAAATCTACAGGTAGTCACTTTGCTAAAAACAGCTCTGTTTTCTGTGATATGTCCACGTTGTGTTTTGGGGCATATCCTGTCGCGGGCGCTAGGCCTACCCACACAAGTGAGGTATCATTTTTATCGGGAGACGTGGGGGAACGCTGGGTGGAAGGAAATTTGTGGCTCCTCTCAGATTCCAGAACTTTCTGCCACAGAAATGTGAGGAACATGTGTTTTTTTAGCCAAATTTTGAGGTTTGCAAAGGATTCTGGGTAACAGAACCTGGTCCGAGCCACACAAGTCACCCCTCCTTGGATTCCCGTAGGTCTCTAGTTTTCAGAAATGCACAGGTTTGGTAGGTTTCCCTAGGTGGCGGCTGAGCTAGAGGCCAACATCTACAGGTAGTCACTTTGCTAAAAACAGCTCTGTTTTCTGTGATGTGTCCACGTTGTGTTTTGGGGCATATCCTGTCGCGGGTGCTAGGCCTACCCACACAAGTGAGGTATCATTTTTATCGGGAGACGTGGGGGAACGCTGGGTGGAAGGAAATTTGTGGCTCCTCTCAGATTCCAGAACTTTCTGCCACAGAAATGTGAGGAACATGTGTTTTTTTAGCCAAATTTTGAGGTTTGCAAAGGATTCTGGGTAACAGAACCTGGTCCGAGCCACACAAGTCACCCCTCCTTGGATTCCCCTAGGTCTCTAGTTTTCAGAAATGCACAGGTTTGGTAGGTTTCCCTAGGTGGCGGCTGAGCTAGAGGCCAAAATCTACAGGTAGTCACTTTGCTAAAAACAGCTCTGTTTTCTGTGATGTGTCCACGTTGTGTTTTGGGGCATATCCTGTCGCGGGCGCTAGGCCTACCCACACAAGTGAGGTACCATTTTTATCGGGAGACTTGGGGGAACATAGATTAGCAAAACAAGTACTATTGCCCCTTGTCTTTCTCTACATTTTTTCCTTCCAAATATAGGAGTGTGTGTAAAAAAGACATCTATTTGAGAAATTCCCTGTAATTCACGTGCTACTATGGTCACCCCAGAGATGTGCAAATAACCACTGCTCCTCAACACCTTATCTTGTGCCCTTTTTGGAAATGCAAAGGTTTTCTTGATAGCAATTTTTTACTCCTTATATTTCAGCAAATGAATTGCTGTATACCCGGTATAGAATGAAAACGCACTGCAGGGTGCAGCTCATTTATTGGCTCTGGGTTCCTCGGGTTCTTGATGAACCTACAAACCCTATATATCCCCGCAACCAGAGGAGTCCAGCAGACGTAACGGTATATTGCTTTCGATAATCTGACATTGCAGGGAAAAGTTACAGAGTAAAACGTAGAGAAAAATTGATGGTTTTTTCACCTCAATTTCAATATTTTTCTTTTTCAGCTGTTATTTTCTGTAGGAAACCCTTGTAGGATCTACACAAATGACCCCTTGCTGAATTCAGAATTTTGTCTACTTTTCAGAAATGTTTAGGTTTCTGGGATCCAGCATTGGTTTCATGACCATTCCTGTCACTGACTGGAAGGAGGCTGAAAGCACAAAAAATTGCACAAATGGGGTATGCTCCAGTAAAATGCCAAAATTGTGTTGAAAAATTGGGTTTTCTGATTCAAGTCTGCCTGTTCCTGAAAGCTGGGAAGCTGCTGAGTTTAGCACCGCAAACCCTTTGTTGATGCCATTTTCAGGGGAAAAACCACAAGCCTTCTTCTTCAGCCACTTTTTCCAATTTTTTAGAAAAAAACGAAATTTTCACTGTATTTTGGCCAATTTCTTGGCCTCCTTCAGGGGAACCCACAAAGTCTGGGTACCTCTAGAATCCCTAGGATGTTGGAAAAAAAGGACGCAAATTTGGCTTGGTTAGCTTATGTGGACAAAAAGTTATGAGGGCCTAAGCGCGAACTGCCCCAAATAGGCAAAAAAAGGCCTGGCACAGGAGGGGGAAAAGGCCTGGCAGCGAAGGGGTTAACCGGGTCCTGGGTGATTGTATAAAATGGGCCATACAGAACAAAGTTGATATTTATTTACCTACTCAGTCAATGTTGTGGTTCTATAGGACTACACCCCAATCTTCCACTTTGGTTTCTCCATTCAAATTATTACGTGGAAAGAAACCAGCCACTGAGTTTAAGCCTGCGTGGATGTTCAAATAGTTGAAACAAGAGGTGTGTGTTCAGAGCTTATATCATTTTGTAAGAGAAAATGTAGCCAGAGCTCAAACTTCACAGAAATTCCACTATGATGAAAGGAGGAAAGTGTCTGAGTTGTCTGTGAATGCTGGAGATGTTGTGAAAATCAAGCTTGATGGTTTTATCAAGAAAGGTGACTCAAAGTTTTCTTCTCCTGTTTTGGTTATTAAGGTATGTGGAAATGCTGTCAGGGTTGAGGGTGGCCATTGGTGGAATAAGTCTAAGGTTGTGAAGGTTCGTTCACCAGCCAAAACAAGCTAATTAGGCAGCGAAGTTGATAGTCATAAAAATTGTGATATTCAATATGATCTGTGCAAAGAACGAGATTGTGCCGGCAAGGTGTGTGATGATATCTCCATGGTACGCAGAAGTACTCGTGTAAGACGTAAGCCTTACAGATTTAGATGAAGCAGAGTCATGATGTTTTCACTACTGTACTTCTAGTACACATGTTAGATGTGAACCATACATGTTTTCTCCACTGTACGCTGAATTACTTGTGTGAGAAGAGAACTTTACAGATTCAAGTGACTTATTATCCCTGTTTTATTGTATTTGATAATGTTGTTCTAAATTCGATTGTACTATGCTTCTCCTAAGCTTTACGTTGTTAACTAGTTTTTTTTTGTTTTTATTGTCGATGTTTAAAATCCTTTGTAAGTTCCTAACAGTACTGAATAGTGAATGTATAGTTTGTATTAGTGTGATGTTTTAAGTTGTATGTTTATATAGCATTCCAAAGTTGTGTACTTATGCATTCTTTTCCTTTTGTTTTTTGGAAGAGGAAAACCCCTGTAATATTCCTTTAGTTGACCGGTTCGCGACATCGGCGCTGTACTTTTATTGAGGCCCGTGACGCTATTGTGAACCAGGTTGACGAGAGGCATTCAATTGAGAATGTTCTCGGGGAGAAGCGGCCGTGGAAAAAACAGAGGCGTTTTACGGAAGCTGCTGTGGAGGAGCTGCTGGAGTGTATTTGTTCAGGGTGGTTTCTTGTTTAACAAATAAACTTTATTAAGTTTACTTACTTGCTGGGTTTGCCATTGTCTTTACATAATAATAAAGATGAAGACAAACATGCCTGTGATAAAAAGCAGGCTGTGCTCAGAGGGAGGAGACATGCAGAGTATGAAGAATAAGGAGATAGTAATTTGAGTGAAAGGGTGAGTGGAGTTTTTCATGCAGAGTTTTAGGAATACAATAAATGTTTTGAGATGCCATGCCATCGGAGGATGAAAAAACTGTAGAAAGAAACACCATTATTTGCATGCAAGATAGTGAAGTGAGAAAGAGTGATGCTTAAGGCGATGTTCATCTCATCCGGCCCTAGAACCAGTTAACAAGACATGCTCTGCGTTGAGTTTGTATTACTTTTCTATTGCAAACTCTATTCAAAGAGCCAGATTCGCAAAGGTAAACTTAGATCAAAAGTCTACGTTTAGTCCAAAAGTGTAAACTTAAATGTAAAGTCTAACTTTACTTGTAGTAAAGTTAGACTTTTGGTCTGAGTTTATATTTTTGGTCTAAGTTTAGACCAAAAGTGTAAAAGTAGACTAAATAACTTTTGGTCTACACTTAGACCAAAAGTGTAAACTTAGACCAAAAGTCTAGTTAGACTTTAGGTCTAAACTTACACTTTTGGTCTAAAGTTAGATTTTTGGTCTAAGTTTACCTTTGTAAATTGGGCCGATGTGTTCAGGTGGAATTTACAATCCAATGCAAATCGCGATTTGCAATGGATTATAACCCAAAGTAACCAAAAGTTCTGCTTTGTGCTACTTTGCATTACTTTGACTCAAAGGGGCATTCAATGAGGTGTGCTTCGGCATTCCATGCACCAGCCATGGGTTTCAACAGAACTCCCTATCTACATAAAATGGTAGACAGGGATTTGGGTCAAAATCCTGCGCTTCCTCGAGACAAGCATAACAAGATAAAATGTCTTTATTTCTCCTTGTTTTGCCCACCTTACATGTGTGCTGCATTTACAGCACATATACAAAAGGGAGAAAAGTTTTAAAGCATAGTTTTTTTATTGCAAGGGACTATTTTCAGCACAAAAGCCATGCTTCAGACAATGCAGTCACTGTAGCATTATAGCGCAAGGGACTCTTTGTTGGTGAATGTCCGCCTATAGTAAACCACCACTAAGAGAGAACAGAACAGTGCAACATCTTAGCATTGCATTCACGACATGCAGCACAGCTAATTAACCTGCTGTGCTCCCGTGTGTGACTTCTGTGTAAATCTGGACCCCATGTCACTGAAGCAGGGACTGCATTTAGCAGTCACTAGTCCTCATTATTGATTTCAGGAAAATGCATGTTAAACACAGGTTAAAAGGTATCCTGTGCCAGGCATTTTTGCGTAGGCAAGTAACAAATGGTTTCATTGCTCTAATTAATGCCCTCAGCAGTGATAACTTTTGTGAAAAGGATTCCAGATTGCTCGTGAGAGTAGTGAATATCGATCTCCATAACCAATGGTCAGATTGGTAGTAATGATGTGATGGTGGGTATCTGTGATCAAACCTATTCAGATGCCTAAATCAGTGCCAAGGTGTTCCCTTCAAGAATCTAAGTTGCACTCAGTTTGCCCACTCGGTAGTAATGGTAGCCCATGGAGCTTCACTGACCGGGCAAGATGTTCTTCGTCATGATGGTCACATAATTGTCGCGATCACTGCGGTTCTGCTCGTGGTAGAAGCCCAGGGCATGGTTCAGCTCATGCTGTATGATTCCTTTTGACATGCATTCCCCGGAGAGAGATACTTGTTGACCTCCCCATGTCTTCCCCACGAACGACCAGCACCTATTAGAGAAGATGGAACAGGGAGATCCATAAATCACTGAAAATGGCACCTTCTGGAAAAGAATATTATAATATTACTACATACAAGGCATCTACTTGTGTGTCCCCTCACCAACTGTGGCTATCTGCAAGGGAGGAGGGGGTTCTAGGGCAGTGACAATGTGCAGTCTAGGTTGTGATGAAAGTCCTTGCATGCACAGGAAAGCTGTCAACATGCACCAGTTTGATTCATTTCTAGCCTACGCTGTGATATTTTTCTCCCAGTGGACTCCACATCTGTGAATATTGTCTGTCTGTTGGGGTAGATCCACCAGCTGTCCATGGGTAAATCTGTTCAGTCCCGCATAACTGGGATCCATACTCCAACGCACACAGGATCCTTGTTGAGTGTGCCATGTTACATGTGTGTTGTTCAGCTGAGAAAGCATATGCATTGAGAGTGGCGTCCTAAAATATTGTCTCTCTTTAGGTTGTCTCTATCCTTTGTGTACCTATTTCTCCCTCTAGAACCTTTGCATTTAGACCTCATGGATCTAGGGATGGAACTAGAAATACACAGTACACCTCTTTCCTGCTATTCCCAACATTTCTTTTCACCCAAACGTACGCTGTCCCATCCTGCCATTGTGTTGTGATGGCATCCCCTAGAGAGATCTGGCCAGTCAAACATCAGACACAGCAAAGCCAGGCTGATACATTGTAGCACTTTGTCTGGCACCTTTGCTCCACTGAACAGGAGAATTATAAAAACTCATCACACAAAAAGGGTTTGAGGAGATTTAGGGCCATATTTATACTTTCTGACGCAAAACTGCGCTAACGCAGTTTTGCGTCAAACAAAATTAGCGCCGGCTAACGCCATTCTGAAGCGCCATACGGGCGCCGTATTTATTCAATGACGTTAGCCGGCGTTAGCCGCCGGCGCTGCCTGGTGTGCGTGAAAAACAATGACGTACACCAGGCAGCGCCGGCGTAGGGGAATATGGAGCTTGGGCGCCTTAAAATGGGGCAAGTCAGGCTGAGGCAAATTTTTCGCCTCAACCCGATTTGCGCCATTTTTTTCGACTCCCAACCCCCATTGAAATGACTCCTGTCTTAGCAAAGACAGGAGTCATGCCCCCTTGCCCAATGGCCATGCCCAGGGGACATCTGTCCCCTGGGCATGGTCATTGGGCATAGTGGCATGTAGGGGGGCACAAATCAGGCCCCCCTATGCCACAAAAAAAAAAAAAAAACTTACCTGAACTTACCTTAATGTCCCTGAGATGGGTCCCTCCATCCTTAGGTGTCCTCCTGGGGTGGGCAAGGGTGACAGGGGGTGTCCCTGGGGGCATGGGAGGGCACCTCTGGGCTCCTTCCGAGCCCACAGGTCCCTTAACGCCTGCCTTGTCCAGGCGCTAAAAAACGGCGCAAAAGCGGCTGGACGTCATTTTTTTTGACCCGCCCACTCCCGGGCGTGAATTTTGCCCGGTAGTGTAAATAGGGCGCACATGCCTCGGAGTCAATTTTTTAGACGGGAACGCCTACCTTGCATACCATTAACGCAAAGTAAGTGTCCACGCAAAAAAATGACGCAAACTCCATGGACTTTGGCGCTAGACGCGTATAACGCCAAAGTATAAATATGGAGTTAGTTTTGCGTCGGAATTGCGTCAAAAAAAACGACGCAATTCCGGCGCAAACAGAGTATAAATATGCCCCTTAGAGACCAGCAAAGGTTGACTTCCCTCTTCTTAAATAGTCACACTACAAGAAACCTTTGGGCCTAAACTAAGGAATAGTTCTTGCCTGTAACTCCTGTTCTCTCAAAGCTCTTTTCTGATAAATCATAAGCATTGAATGGTCCCGACCATGTGTGAGAAACCCAGAGTAGATATTTAATATATCTTAAGTGGAGATTTTTGCCTTTCTTCATGAAGGCCTGTAAAGACATTTAGGGAAGAGACATATATATCTAGGCTACAATGGGAAAATTATTCATCATGGAGTCAAAAAAAGCCAATACATTAAAAATGAGTATAAGTTAAGATGTTTTGCAACCATTATAAATCTCCCTCACAAATCCCTTTTTATGATGAAGATGAGGGAGAGCAGAACAGAGTAGCCTCATAGCTCATTATGGGCCAGATGTAGGTAGAACACAAATTTCGACTTGCAATTTGCGAGTCAAAGCGACTCGCAAATTGCAACTCGTAATTTGCGATGCAGAAAGGTGTCTCAGACACCTTCTGTGACTCGCTATGGGGTCGCACCTCATAAATATTCATGAGGTGGGTCGCAGTTTGCCTGATGGAGACAGCAGACCACCATGTCCGTGACTGCTTTTAAAGAAAGCAGTTTTTTTTTTTTCTTTCTCTTTGCAGCACGTTTTCCTTAAAGGAAAACGAGCTGCAAATAGAAAAAAATACCGAAACCTTTTGCTTCTGTTTTTTTCAGAGTAGGCAGTGGTCCATAGGACTACTGCCTGCTCTGAAAAAATTATTTTGTGAGCATTCACAAAGGGGAAGGGGTCCCATGGGGACCCCTTCCCGTTTGCGAATGTGTTACCATCCACTTCAAGTGGATGGTAACTGCGATGGTAACTGCGAGTTGATTTGCGACCGCTTTCGCGGTCGCAAATCAACTTACATCGCGGTGTGAGTCGCAAATAGGAAGGGAACACCCCTTCCTATTTGCGAGTCGGAAACACATTTTGTGAGTCGGTTCCGACTCACAAAATGTGTTTCTGCATCACGTGAGGGCATTAGCGCCTCGCAAACGGCGTTTTCCGCTGTTTGCGAGGCGTTAATGCCTTCGTACATCTGGCCCTATATGTCTAAAATAGAGACCGTGCTTTTAAGAACCTAGGGACCCCCAGTGGGACCACCAGTATCCCATCATGTACAGCAGGTGGCAGTTGCTTCAGTTCTTTTTTAAGGCAATGTGTGACATATGAAGACTGCAAGGATACCTCTGTCCGATCCACCAGGGAGTGGGGAGGGTCACTTATGACTTATCATGGAAATACCCCTACAAGAGAACAGGAATTACAGGTAAGAAACAATTAATTCTCTTGTAGGGGATTTCCATGTATAGTCATAAGCGTTGAATAGAGTAGCAAGTCCATCCCCACATATCGCGGTTGAGAAGACGGAGGGTCATCTAGATAGTTAGGTAAACAGATTTCTGAGAGAAGCCTGCTCTACTTAAGCATCTGCTCTAGCATTAGAGTCTAGGCATTAGTGCTTGGTGAAAGTATGTACTGATTTCCAGGTAGCTGCTTTGCAAATTTTTGGAATCCGGATTTTGTGCAGGAAAACAGCAATAGCTGCTTTCTCCCTAGTAGAGTAGGCCTTAGGGTTTAGCTGTTAGTGACTTATGAGCATCTTGGTAGCACAACAAAATACGTGAAACTATCCATATGGAGATTGATTATTAGTATGTGGCTAATAGAGCACGGACCGGACCAGTGTTAAAAAACAATTGGTCCATTCAGCGAATATCTCTCGTCTTGAGACAAAATTTCAAAACCCTCCTAATATCCAGTAAATTGAGAGACCTGTCTGCTGGATTAGAGGGATTCTGATAGAATGTAGGCAATGAGACAGTCTGGTTTACATGGTATTATGACACTACCTTAGGAAGGAATTTCGGGTGAGTTCTCATAACTACTTTGCTAAAATGGAAGACAGTGAATGATTCATGAGAACATAGTGCTTGTACCTCGCTAACCCAGCGAGCTGATGTTAGTGCTACCAGGAAGACTGTTTTCCACGTGAGGTGTCGTACAGGTGCTTAGTGGATGAGTTCAAAGGGATCCCACATAAGGCGATAAAGCACCATATTGAGTTCCCAGGGAGGCAAGGGATGCCTAATGGGAGGGAAATCCTTCCTTCTTCAACCCCTCTAAGACATCCTTTATGACAGGGATTTGGAAAAAAGAGGTTTGTGACAGACATTTCCTGTAGGCAGTAATAGCTGCCAGATAAACCTTTATGGAAGAGAATTGCAAGCCCGATTTAGCCAAGTGTAGAAGGTAAGGCAGAATCAAATCCTCTTGGCAAGTAGTTGGGTCCACGTTCTTAGAGGAACACAAGATGCAAAGCCTCTTCCATTTGAAGGCGTAAGCAGAGTGAGTGGCAGGCTGCTTAGGCTCCTTGAGGTTCTCCGTGCAGTCTTGTGACAAGTTTAAATGTTCGTACTGCATTAGCTCAGGAGCCATGCAGCCAAATTCAAGGAGGAGAGGTTAGGGTATACCATCTAGCCTCTGAATTTCATTAGTAGGTCTGGTCTGCATGGCAGCTTTAGATGTGGACGCTGTAACCAGTGAAGAAGGTCCGGGAATCACCATTGCCGTAGCTACTCTGGAGCTTTTAGGATCATCTTGGCTTTGGAGTGAAACAGCCTGATCAAGACTGCCAGGATCAGGGGAATCGGTGTGTAGTGTAGCCATTTTTAATATAGCTTTTGCGCGTTTGCTTAAAGCATAAGGCCTCTGTGCACTTTGTCCAAGATGCATTTTATTCAGCCTCACACTGTTATTTTTCAATAACCAGTTTCACGGTCATGTTTTATTTTCTTCTATCACACTGTTTAGCTTACTTCAGCACCGGAGTGCTCAAACAATACATTCTTGCTCGCTCTGTGCTTAAGTCAAGGATACAGTCTGGTACATTGCCGATAGACGTTGTAGAAGTTTAGTCTTTAGGGTTCGTAGAACACATTCTTACGTAGGGACGTTTCTTAGAACACCGGCGTGTTAGTTATAAAAACACTTCCTAGTCCTTGTACACGTAAGAGGGAGATTACGACCAGGGAACCACAACTAGATGCTGACTGCCCTTTTGCAGATGCTGATCCAGATCACAGGCCTTTGCTCAAGTATGAGGGTTGATGTCCTCCTGGGGAAACCTAAAAGGCAGGCTTAGAGCTTAACATGCTGTGCTCAAAATAGAACTTAGAAGAGAGAACGTATTATAGTAGCACTATGATAGCGTTATTCTTATGTTTCACTGTCCTCGTTACTATTTCAATCTTACTGTGTTGTACGGTTCTGGTTATTGCGGCTCACACCTTGTTATCTAAAATGCAGTCGTTTTATTAAACTAATCTTTAAAACTCAAACTGCCTTTGTCATTTATATATGAGACCACATTGTGTATGAGAGAACTGGTTGGGATCTGAGTGACCACGACTTTCCTGGGAAGCACTAAGATGTCATGCGCTCGGTTGCCCAATTGTCTTTTCCCCTTGGGAGAGATGAGGCACTGCTAGTTAGCTGGAGCTCAACCCGGATTTGTTGTGACAAGGGTCCTTCGCCGTGGATTTGACTTAGTCTCCCACACTATGAATGATCTTGCCGCCGTTTATATACAGACTTAACGGCTACATATAGACGCTTAGTACAATTTGTGATGCAGACACTAAATACAAACCCAGCGCGTGCTGCTCCAGCACAACAACATGCAGTAGCTCCAGATATAAACCTGGCGACTGTACACTCTATCATGGGTAAAGTTCCAGCAAAACGGGAGGAGACTCAATTTTGGCTGGTGCAAAAAATTAATACGCTGGAGGCGGTATTTCCCCATACGGGACCTCAGGACAAACATAGGATATTAACTATGTGTTTGCCATTTGGCATGGTTCCCACAGTGGAACATCGTAATACATGGGGCACGGTGTTTGCCGCGCTCTACACAACAGCACACGGTACACCGACATTGGCAAACTTACCGGAAGTGCTTAAACAGATTCAGGATGAATACGGGGCTGCCCCAGCCTTAGATTTGGGAATGCAACTGATGGGCAATTTTGCCTCGGTTTCCTCAATAATACTAAGTAATCTAAAAGGGGAGGCAGTTGCACTAGCGGTGCGTATGCATCTTCGTGACGTCCTGCAATTAGATCAGGAGCGGGAACTGCCTAAAATAATAGCGGAAACATATTCCAGTATCGGTCGAGATAGCCTAGGGGCTAGACCACAGAAACCACAGTTTCAAGGGACAATTAGTAAAGATAATACTAAACAGCAACCTCAGGGTAATAAAAAGCGCTGGGAGAAAAAACAACAGACACCTAAAAAAGAAAGGAGAGAATCTCTGCGATCAGAGATCCCGCAGACTAGGTATAATCTCAGAAATAGAGATAATTTGAAAACGCCTGATAGATATCAATACACTGACACACGCCAATCTCGTTCCTTTCAGGATTCATCGGAAAAGAGAAATGAGAGAGGTGGGCGGTCAGAGCGGAGAACAGAGTACGTGAAACCAAGACAGGAATCACAACGCTCTTCAGAGGTTTCTGTCAAGAAGGAATAGAAACCGATACAACAAAAACAACAGTTTAAAAAGAAAAAAGTGGTGGCAGTCTCAGTTAGACATGCCACACAGGAAGAGAGTTCTCTTGAAGAACAAGACATGGGCACTAGCACTGCTAGACAGCACGGCAGAGGTCACAATAGTTCACCGGAATCTTCTAGAGCATCTGGAGGTGAAAGCAACTGATGACTTCATACAAGTTGAAACAGCAGATACGCGTGTCTCTGAACCCGATAGGGTTTATACAGTGACTTTACAATTGGAAGGAGACATTGAACGCACTATAAACACAATCTTTTGGGATTGTGTAGTCAAGATATATGACATTTTGCTGGCTGACAAGATTGGCCGTCTGACTTTGTTTGCAGCTGCCCAGTTGGGGAGGAGGTTATTAATCCTTCGTTCTCACCACTTGTTCCAGGGGAACTCCAGAGTCCTATAGCATCAAATGGGCTCTTGCACAAGCACCTGCCTGATATAGAAATCACGTAGGGTGGGATAGGGATTCTCCATATCATGTAATTCCAATTAAAGGTGAACCTCAGCCACAACCGCATTATCCAATAAAACATGAAGCAAGGGCACCGGTGAGAGAAATACTTACGCAGTTAGAATACCAGGGAGTAGTTGAACCCTGTGTCTCGCCGATGAATAATCCCTTATTCCCTGGAGCTAAATCGGACCATTCATATAGAATAGTCTTAGACTACAGACACTTGAACGGACATACGCGTATATATGCTATACAAAATTCACATAGCGCCGCACTAATGAACAATGCGGAAAAAGTACAAATCGCCTTTAGACATCTCAAATGGTTTCTTCTGCCAGAATATAGCACCCGAAAGTAGGGACCTTACAAGCTTTAGTGCGTTAGGCTCCCAGAAAAAATTCTGTTGTTTGCCTCAGGGGTATAAGAATAGCCCGGGACTGTTTGCTGCTCGTGTGACTGACATTTTACACGGGTTGGACCCTGAAGCATTGTCGTATGTGGATGATATATATCTCACGGATGACGAGTTACTACAACATTTAATACGGGTAGCCTGCATTATTGTTGGGTTTGCCAAAATTGGCTACAAATTTAATTTAAAAAAATAAAAAATTGCCTTCCTCAGTGTCATATTCCTGGGATATGAGCTGTCAAATGAAGGTAAGAGCCTAGCGACACAATTTTTAGAAAAAAGTGCACAATTGCAACCACCTAATACGATTAAAAAACTCAAATCATTGTTGGGCTTTCTAAATTTTGACAGAACATACATTCCTGATTATGCTACACGCATAAAGCCATTATACAAATTAATACGTCCTGATTTTTCAAGCAAATTCAGGACAATTGAGCATACACATACTCTTCGGGAGTTGCAAGCAGATCTCCTAGCTGCAAAACATTTACATAGACGGGACAATAAGACACATTTGGTCATCAGGGTAATAGCTGGGGCCATTGGGTTTACGTACGTCACATTTAATGAAGGTGAGACAGTCCCGATTGGATACAAGTCCCACTTGTATTCGGCTGCTGAACAACGATTTGCACCAACAGAGAAAATTCTCACTGCTGTACAGATGGCTGTTATTAAAGAACGACCTCTTGCCCAGGGCAAACGCATTATAGTCGTTTCCCCTATTCCGGCCCTAGAGGCTGTTACGAAAGCGAGTGTTTCTAATGCGAAAGCACTGCACCCGCGGTGGATACAATGGGCTACGTCTTTAACAGCCACTGATGTAGATTACATTTTTGACCCAAAATTACAGACTCAGGAATTTCTGCAATATGAAATTGAATATCCAGTTCCCACTGACACGTTGCCTATTGATCAATATCAAGTAGTCATGTATACTGATGGCTGGGCACAACCGGCGGTGGGGACAAAACACCAATATTCTGCTGCATGTGCAGTAGTGAGCGGACATATGGTGGGGAAGAAATTCTGCCCCCAACATACTTATACACAAACCTTAGGGGACTGTACGGCACAATTGGCTGAGCTGAAAGCTCTATAGATGGCATTAGAACATATGGATCCGACACAGTTCACGCTGATTGTTTGTGATTCATATTATTGTGTCCAGTCTTTTAATGAATACCTGCATTACTGGCGCTTGAATGGGTTCAGAGATTCGAAGGGCAACACCATAAAACACAGACTGTGGGGGAAGGTAGCGGATCTGAAGGAGACACTACCTAATGTCCATGTTGTACATACTCTTGGACACCAGCGCGTTGGAATACACGTTGCTGGGAATACTTTGGCTGATGAAGCCGCAAAGTCGGCAGTGGCAGTTGCCACTGTGGCCGCAGTGACTCGTTCAAGTTCCAAATCAGACACAGAGATTCTGGCTGCCATAAAAGCTACGGTTGATGGCACGCCTTATCCTAAAGGATTTCCTAATAAATATCAATACTTTATGGGAAGTATGCTGAATGCTGAGGTTAAAATCCCAGGCGTAGGCGTACGCGAGATCCCCAATAAAGTTGTAAGACCTCAATTGATTAATGCAGCGCATGAGGGGGTGGCATCTGCACATGCTGGCATGGCCGCCACAATTTCGCTATTACAGGCCCGTTACTGGTGGCCTGGTCTCTATAAGGAGACTAAGCAGTATGTCCTTTGTTGCGACATTTGTCAACAAATTAAAGTTTCAACAGCAAGCGCCCGCTGCAGACGCCCCTCTTAATATCAAACAGACCATTACAATGTGTGTACTTGGATCATTGCGGTCCACTGACACCGGATAGTGCATACAAATATATAATGGTGGCTGTAGATTCTTGCTTCAGATTTGTGTGGGTATGGCCACAGCGCTCGTCTGACGCTCAAACTGTTATTAAAGATTTGCGTGTCTTTGTTGGTACATATGCAGTTGCGGCGTTCCATTCAGATCAGGGCCCTGATTTTGCCTCAAGGGCATTCAGGGACGCCATGGTTTCGTTGGGGGTCCAGCTCCAGTTCTCGTCTCCATTTCATCCGAGGGAAATTCTGTCATGGAGCGATTAAATCGTAATTTAAAGCAGTCCTTAACGGTGAGAATCTTAGGTACGGGTTGTAGTTGGCTAACCCACCTGTATGGAGTACAGAGAGCACTGAATAACCTGCCTAGAAGGTCCCTGGGGGGTCGTACTTCATATGAGTGCCTGTTCAGAACACAAATGTTTGTTCCGGATCTAGATGGTTCTGGTGTGGAGGCGGTGGAAACGCCTTTTGACATAAATGATCGTGTCACTGTTTTGCAGGAATTACAACAGTTCCGTGAAGATAACTCTTCTAAAAGTCCTGCCTCCACAGGAATTAAGGATGTGCCAGTAACGCCTACTGGTTGGATTCCCAGAGTTGGGGATCTTGTGCGTAAAAAAGGTCGCAGTGAAAAAAGAATTTGGCCCTTCTTATTGAGCACCAGTCCCTGTGTTGGGGATACACGGAACAAGAACTGTTATTTTACCACCGTTGGCAGGTGCCAAAGAAAATCGCTTTGTTTCCATTGACAATGTCAAGTTACAACATATGGCCGATTCTGCACAGCAGACCAAGTAGTTCCCAAATCCCTCTCACTACTGGGGAAGATGTTCCGCTCCAAGTTATTTATACCAACACTGTTGCCTCTCCGAGCTTGGGGAGGGTGGAAAATGATCTTGCATTAGTTCCACTGACGACAAATAATTTGGAAACATTTGATCGAGTCACCATGACTACTGATGTTGCGGGTGGTGCTATCTACAGTGTACCACCACGAGAAACACCAACTCCTCCATTGAATACGGCGGCACCTTTTACAAGAACTGCCTCTGGGCACTTTGCAAACAACAACGATGGTCTATCAGACTCGTTTGCCTCTTCAACCACTGACCCAGGTCCACGTAAGCTGATTTATTGGCTTAAAGATACGTATTTTGTTTTTCCTTGGAACTATCTGTGGCTCTTATTGACTATGTTAGCATTTTTTCTCTGGATAGGGTTTGTTGTTACTTTTTTTCTGTTGATACATGGTAATTTTCTTCCCGAGAGATCAGCGGTTGAACAGGTAGAGGAGGTGTTGAAGCCACATTTTTCATCACATAAGGTTCGAATAGACTTGTCCTTTCTGAACATTTCTGCAGTACCAATTCCGGATGGGATTGTGTGGGATAAAGTAACGTTTGATATATACGGTCCCACTGAGATAATTCAAATACCGTATGTTCTAAAGTTATCTATGAATGATATTGTAATACCAGGCATTGTATCTGATGATTGGGATGTGAAGACAGTTGATTCCATGATGACTGAATTACAATACTATACTGTGTATGAGAATGAAGATGTTTACCAGTTTAAAGACAACTATGGTGACATGTTTTGCTATAATTATTATGGGCACCACTTTATACATAAAGCAAGTAGTCCGAAAACTATATTTGACTATACGCAATGGGAGCATTGCCCAACTCCCCTGCAAGGGAGTTCTAAAACATATTCTGGCAAATTTGCGTATTTTTCTGGGCATCATCAAATGAATGCTAAGTCATATTATTTTAAGTTAACTCCGTTTAAAGATAAGCAAATGTTGTTGAATAATACGAAATTCATATACTCAGATTCTTTTGTTTCCCGACTATTGATTGAAGGTTATGAATATTGGTCAAATAATGTTGATTTGAAAAGTGTTCAGGGAACAAAACATTGGCAGACACAGGGTAGAGAAACATTGTTTAGAGCATGTCTCATTCCCGTCCAAATGATTTTTTTAAATGAAACAGTACAACAGACTAGCTGTTTGGGCTTAGCAACGATTAGAGAATTGAATATTCCTAAGTATACCTGTCCCTACAAAAATGAAGGATTGGCAGAAATATATCAATGCCACTTTTAGTGAACTTACAGACTGGGTCCAGAATGGTATATTTAACACTTCTTTGTCACGTCCGGGCGGGTGGTTATTGTGGCCTATAGACACCAATGGGTGTCATCAACGTTTTGTCACCTCCTCGGGGGGTTTCAGGATGAGTCGGGCAGACCCTCGCTACATATCACCTGAACATGCTGAAATTATTACTACATATAGTGTGGGAAAATTGTGTCAACAATGGTTAAAATCATCCTCGCTAGATGCAGTGAAGACACATCTCACTCTCCTGTCTAATAACACTGACTTGCAAGATTTTTTGTCAGGCCCGAAGACACCACATAGGATGCGTTTCTTGTACGAGGTGCACAATGAAATATGGAAACTTTCCCAACAAGAGGCTGCGACCCGGTTAAAGCAGATAGATCAGGAAAATTTGAAAAAGGCATAAGCTGTTGTGGATAATGGAATTCACACCCTGTCCGACCGAATATGTACCATTGACAACATTGTTTCTTCTGCCTTAGACATTAAACGATCTGATATGTCTTCTTTATATCATGGACAAAGTCAAACAAGGTCCATTATGCAGTTGGGTTGGACACTTCAGACACTGAAGGCGGGTCGCGTTCCGTGGCAGCACATCAGGGCCAGGGAGATATTTTTTTCCTTTAATTTGACACGACAACAACAACTGATGGCTAAGAAGGAGGCGACTTATGTCATGCTTAACATTGAAAAACTGGAAAAGTTGCCTTTTACCGTGGCCGAGATTCCCTCAGCTGAGTGGTTGATACACGGGGTTATTAATCTGCCTATTTCTACACTACAATTCACTTCTTGTTTAAAACATGTTCCGGTAGGCAGATATGAAAAGCTGGGAGATAGTTATATACATGAGGTGTGGGAACTTCCCTTTCTGTACAAATGTCTCAATGGCATGAGAGAGGTTTTTCTTAGCGGTAGTGAATGCGAGACGTCAGTCAACCATTCGATGATTTGTAAGCAGCTGTTCTTGCATGGGGCATGTAATGCCTCGGTTGTGAACCTGGCTTGCTATCTGAAGGGAGTTCCGGTCCCCTTGATTAAACCCACATTCCAGGTGCTTTCAAACAGCAGCTACGTCCTCCTCAATAGTGAAGACTGTTGTGGCATGCGGGTCGGAATAGTTTACGTTGTTTCGGTCACCAAGGTCGTTACTTGCTGCGGGAATGTGTTGTTTCCCCCAACTAAATTAAGGGAGGTAGCAGATATCTGGCCTCACATTGCTACTTCCAAGGTGAATTTCGACAAGTTAAGTAGACTAAAGGCTTTATTGTTTCAAAAGCATGTGGCCCTCACATCTGCATGCGAGACCTACGCACTTCAGGTGGCAAGGTCATCAGTGGAAATACAGTCCCTGTTGAATACCAACTTTCCGAGCCACCTTGGTGAACTTGTGGGATGTATATTTGATGCGTCCAGCACAGCTGGATTGGCACATTTTTTCAAAGCCGTAGGTGTTGGTTTCATTCACACCTTCTCTTCCATATTCGGTTTAATACCTTCGACTATTCATTCAATTTTCGGAAGCATTTTTGGGGGATTTCCAATCACTTTGGCTTTATTAGCTGGCATTTTGCTGTTGCTGTTGTTTTTCTGCAATGGCTGTCCCGCCGCAACAAGGACGAATGTGGGCGCTCCCATCAGCACAGCTGTGTCGTGAACGCATGATGCAGCACTTCGGAGCAACACTCCTGGGACATTTGGAGTGTGACTGGTCTCTGTTATTCACATCGCTTTTGGATTGTGTGCAGCCCGTGTTTTGGTGCTGTTGGTGCTCTTTTGAACATGGACTAGATGTCTGTCTCTCACAGCAACGCCTCCCAGTGGTTGATGCTGATCTGTTGATGTTCCCGATGAGGGCTCATTCCCAGACATGCGCGCTGCGGCTGCGTTTGCTTCGTGAGGCTGATTACGAGATACCCTTCCTGGAGGAAGTTGATATTAACTTGTTTACGGACAGTGTACGGGATGCAGCCTTAGTTGATTCTGGGGCTTTGGAACACACCTGCTCCTTAATAGTTTTTGGCGTGGATTATACGGTCTTGTCATCTGCCGAAGTGGAGAACCTCCTGCTTTCAATGACCACCGTTTGAATTGGATTTGGTCTAAATTGACACTGTTACATGAATTTGGCTCTTAGCCGCATCCTTATTTTTAAATTTAGGATTATTGTGCTTTGGTGTCCTCTTGACTTGTTGAAATTATATAAGGTTTTAGTTTTTTTTTTAACTTAGGCCATTTTTTAAGCTTTGATTTAAACCACTTTCTACCGACAAGGGGAGGGTGTAGTGTAGCCATTTTTAATATAGCTTTTGCGCGTTTGCTTAAAGCATTAGGCCCCTGTGCACTTTGTCCTAGATGCATTTTATTCAGCCTCACACTGTTATTTTTCAATAACCAGTTTCACGGTCATGTTTTATTTTCTTCTATCACACTGTTTAGCTTACTTCAGCACTGGAGTTCTCAAACAATACATTCTTGCTCGCTCCGTGCTTCAGTCAAGGATACAGTCTGGTACATTGCCAATAGACGTGGTAGAAGTTTAGTCTTTAGGGTTCGTAGAACACATTCTTACGTAGGGACGTTTCTTAGAACACCGGCGTGTTAGTTATAAAAACACTTCCTAGTCCTGGTACACGTAAGAGGGAGATTCCGACCAGGGAACCACAACTAGATGCTGACTGCCCTTTTGCAGATGCTGATCCAGATCACAGGCCTTTGCTCAGGTATGAGGGTTAATGTCCTCCCGGGGAAACCTAAAAGGCAGGCTTAGAGCTTAACATGCTGTGCCCAAAATAGAACTTAGAAAAGAGAACGTACTATAGTAGCACTATGATAGTGTTATTCTTATGTTTCACTCTCCTCGTTACTATTTCAATCTTACTGTGTTGTATGGTTCTGGTTATTGCGGCTCATGCCTTGTTATCTAAAATGCAGTCGTTTTATTAAACTAATCTTTAAAACTCAAACTGCCTTTGTCATTTATATATGAGACCACATTGTGTATGCGAGAACTGGTTTGGATCTGAGTGACCACGACTTCCCTGGGAAGCACTAAGATGTCATGCGCTCGGTTGCCCAATTGTCTCTTCCCTTTGGGAGAGATGAGGCACTGCTAGTTAGCCGGAGCTCAACCCGGATTTGGGGTGACAAGGGTCCTTCGCCGTGGGTTAGACTTAGTCTCCCACACTGTGAACGATCTTGCCGCCCAAAAATCCAGTAGTCTTATTAGGATAATGAGAGCCTACGCAACAGGTGGAAAGGTGTAAATACATTTGCCAGACCAGTTGATCCTCAGAGCATTCTCCAGCATCTCTGGATGGCAGTACCTGGAGGCAAAGTCACAGCATTTTTTGTTTTCCACTGTGCCCCACCAGCGGAAGATAATTTGAATGACTTCTTCGTGCAAGATCCACTCGTGAATTTCATCGAGAGCGCTGCTGAGAGCATCTGCTTGAATATTCTGGACACCTGGGAGGTGAGTTGCCGTTACCTTCAGGTTTCTGGCCAAAAGCCATTTCCAAATTGTCTGGACCTCTATTGACAAAGCTCTGAACCTGGTGCCCCCGCTTGTTCAGGTGGTACATAGAGGTTGTATTGTCCGTCTGTGCAAGCAGAGTGTTGGCGGTGAATGAGGGGTAAAAGACCTTGAGCGCCAGATGAACTGCACGGAGATTGATATGGTATGTCATCTCTCTCTGAGACCATGAGCCTTGAATCTGGAGGTGATCCATGTGGGCTCCCCATCTGAGCAATGTTGCATTGGTCACAATGATTTGAGAAAGGGTCTGTTGGTGAAACAGCATCCTCTGGAGGAGATTGCTTGGAGAACACCATCACTTGAGCGATGGTGTTGATGTAAGGAGTGTGATCTTGTCCTCCCAGTTGCCTCTCAGCTGGTCCCAGTGGTCCTCTGGAAACTGTTGGAGAGGCCGCATGTGGAGGCGAGCATTGGGAGTGAGAAAGATGCAGAAGGCCATCGAGCCAAGAAGAGATGAGGCACCTTCCTGAAAGTCTGACATTTCTGAAGGTTCGATAAGCGTTGATCCTCTGAAGGACACACCTTTGTGTGAATGGTGTCAATGGAGACCCCTATGTAATGCAATGTCTGGACTGACATAGACTTGCTGAATTTGATAAACAAAGACTCTGGCCCTCATTATAACATTGGCGTCAAATCCTGCCTACGGCGACGGCCGCCAATATACCATCTCCGTGGCTACCAACTGTCCTCCAAAATATTACCGTAGCCGGAATTCCGCCAGAAGGCTGGCGGAATTCCGGCTACAGTCATGGCGGCGGAAGGCGGTGAGGTGGCGCTGCTGCCAGCAGCTGCGCCATGCCAGGAGAACGCCGTCGACCGTATCATGAGCCATGACATGGCCTAGTGGTGTTCTGCTGGCAGACGCTGCTGCTGGTAGCAGCACCGTGTCCCGTCTCCTGCTGGAGGACCCCCTGCAAGCAGGTAAGTCAGGTTCTCTAACAGGGGAGGAGGGTGTGGGGCGTTGTGTGCGTGTATGGGGATGTGTGTGACTGTGTTTTTATGCGTGCATGCGGGTGTGAGGCATGTGTAATTCGTGTGTGCATGAATGGGTGTGAGTGTATGTAGTGTCGTGTGATTGCGTGTGTGCTAGAATGTATGTTAGTGAGTGTTGCTGTGTGTGTGTATGAATGTATGCATGCGTGGGTGAATGTGTGTATGAGTGTGTATGTATATGCATGTACGTGTGTGTATGTCAGGAGGTCGGGAGGGGGAGGATGGGGAGGACTCTGGGGAGGGGGTTGGGGGAGACCACTAACAGTGCCTGGGAAGGAATTCCCTGGCACTGATAGTGCCTACCGCACTGATAGTGCCTACCGCCATGGTTTTCATGGTGGTAAAAAAGCCATGGAAACCATGGCGGTGGGCGGGGTCATATTACCATGGGGGGCCTAGGGATGACCACCGGGCTGGAGACTGTAGTAATCTCCAGCCCGGCGGTTGTTACCGCCGTGGCGGTCGGTGTGTTACATTTTTGCCAAACCCCCAATGTCATAATATGGCGGTATGTACCACTAACCTGTTGGCGGTAGTACCGCCACTATTACACCGACCGCCGGGGTCATAATGACCCTCTCAGTGTTTTTTTAGATGGGCTTCCCCCACAGTTATGCACTTGGAGAATATTCTGGGTGCTGACTTGAGGCCAAATGGAAGTACTGTGTACTGGTAACGGTCGTGCCCCACAAGAAACATGAGCAATTTTCGATATTTCCTGGTGATGGAAATGTGGAAGTATGCATCATGAAGGCTGATGGAGCAAAGCCAATCTCCCTGATGTAGTTGGGGGATATACTTGATGTAAAGCCAGCATCCAGAACATTTCTTTCCGAATCCACTAGTTGGCAACTATGAGATCAAGAATGGATCTGAATTTGTGTTTGTTTTTCTTTGGTACTAGGACATACCTGGAGTAAATGCCTTTTCCCCGTTAACTGTAGGGAACTGCTTCCACTGCCTTCTTCTGCAATTGGGAAGTGGATGGCTTTGGTGGAATAGACAATGGTGGGATGGCAAACCTGAGGCCATACCCTTCCTGCACAATATTTAAACCCAGGCAACTGTTGTGATGCATTGCCACTCTTCCAGGTAATGTGCAATGCTTCCCCCTATTGGAGTGGGTAACGGAAGAGAGGGGTTGGACCTGGCCCTTTTAGCAGGTTCATCTCTTAACTTTTTGCCTCCTTCCTCCTATTTTTTCTGACCTCTCGCTGTTGGCACTAGGACTCAGTTCACTTCATCACTGCTGATCAGTGCTAAAGTGCAGGTGCTCTCCCTTCTAAAGTTGGTATGATTGGCTTATACCCAATTGGCATATTTAATTTACCTGTAAGTCCCTTGTACAGTGGTATCTCTATACTCAGGGCCTGTAAATTAAATGCTACTATTGGGCCTCAAGCGCTGCTTACGCCACCCACTGGAGTAGCCTTTCAAACCTGTCTCAGGCCTGTTAGCACAGGGCATGCGTGCGCTGTTTTCTGCCACAGGGACCTGGCATCTAAATTTACTTGCAAGGCACAGAACTCCCATTTTACTACATGTAAGTCACCCAAAGGTAGTCCCTAGCTAGCCCTATGGGCAGGGTGCTATGTATGTAGAAGGCAGGACATGTGCCTAGTAGCGTGGGCTGTCCTGGTAGTGACAAACAGCTTATTTGGTTTATCCCTGCAGTGAGTGTTGTCTTCTCATAGGATTGCATTGGAAATGCCCTGCCTTAGGTCTAGGGGGTATTGTCTGATTTATGAGGGGTAGCGTAGGCATGTTTGGTATGGTTGTAATGGTGGTGAGAAATGCTGCCTACTGGTGTAAGTGGATTTTTTATTACTATTACAGAAATGCCACTCCTAGAAAGTGAGCATTTCTCTGTGCTTATGACTGGTGTTTTGCATCTTGACTCCAATCCACATCTGGGCAAAGTACAGTAGCGGCCGGTAATTTTAGGAGGGAAGGGGGTGGGGGAAAGCACACTCACACTCATTCATTTGCACACACACACATCCATTCACAAAACTCATCAAATATTCAAACATACACGCACGCACCAAACATTCATTTAAAAAAACACACACACACATCTTCAGCTGTGCCTCGGAGGCCCCAGGAGGGTTGGGACTGCTGCCTTCCCTCACTGGCTGACCTTAGGTCAGCCAGTGAGGGAAGGCAGCAGTCCCAACTTCGTCACAGAGTGGGATGGGGTCAGTGAGACTGCTGACCCCAGCCCACTCTGTGACAAGGTGTCACTGATTGACACTCGCCCTGGACGCTTCAGAGCTTAAACCTGAAGCACCCAGGTCGGATTCAATGGGTGATGCTTCCCCTCATCACAGAGGGGAAGGGCTTCAAGGCACCTTTGCTAAACTGAGGAGGTCACACCCACAGAAGCTGTGACCTCTTCAGCCCAGCAAAGTTCAGCTCAGGCAGCCAGGAGTCTGCGCAAATCACTCATATCTCGCTCCTGGCTGCCTGATCTGAAAATGAAGAGTTCTGTCAGGCTGACATATGTCAGCCTGACAGACACTCTTCATGAGGGGCAAAAGGTAGGGGGGCGTGGCCCCTCCGCCCTAAAGGACGGCCCGCGACTGGCAGAGTGACAGTTGGGCTTTGTGCATACTTTTCAGACAGTGTGTACACAGGGAGGGTGGAGGTGTCACAGAGGTGCATCTGCATACTCAATAGTCTTCCGGGGCTGAGAGAAGGGAGAGGCGGGGTACACATGCATCTGTAAAGGCTGTGCTCTGGCCTCACACAAAAGGGTCATTTACCCCCAACGGATGTTTGGAGCCTATGCTGGAGGAGAGAAGGGGCACTCCCAGAACCAGTTGTAAACAGTTGGAACCTCTTCTCCCCTTTTTTGTGAACACACTGTAAAACTGAGTACAGGGAAGTTTTCCCCACAATTTGTTGACATTTTGGAACTGGACACAGAATGCTGGAGGGACTCACCAGGAACCGCAATGGACCACATGCTTGGTCATGTGGAAGAACTGCCAACTGCCTGCATTCACCTTGTGCTGGCCTGCTGCTGGGCCCTGCCGCCCTGTGCTTCTTGTGTACTTTGTCCCCCAAGGTGCTGTGACCCCTGACCCCTGCAACGGTCTGAAGCACATGAGGAGCACTTCTCCTTCTTTGATCTAGCGCCTGGAGGGTGCTCTGCTTAGTCTTAAGCCAGCGCTTTGAAAGTAACTTGTTTTATTGCCCCAGCACTTGACAGCTCTTTTCTGCTGCCAGAATCACTGCAGCGAACCTGGGCTTATATAAGTGCCCCTAGCGCTTTGGGAAGTGCGTTGTTTGAGGCCAGGATTCACTGCTGCGACCCAGCTTGACTTCATTAGCGAGCCCGAATCATGCTGCCTTTGGGACCCCTGGGGCCCTACTGGAAGAAAGAAAGGAGCGAGGGCGCTCCAACCGTGCCCCCGGGGCAAAGCGCGATATGAAGAGCACCCCCGGGGCACAAGCAGGCACCCACTCTAGTTCTTGCTGTTTGCTACGGCTCGGACGGGCCGCAGCCTGCATTTGGAAGCCAGACGGGGGAAGGAAGCCTCATCGGAGGCTCCCTGCCCCACCAGGCCCCCTTTTGTCTTTTTGGACGGCAGGGGGGGAAGGAAGCCTCATCAGAGGCTCCCCTTGCCCCAGCGGAGGCCCCAATCATCTTGACAGACTGCAGGCAGGGCGGAAGCCTCACCGGAGGCACCCCGCACTGCCAGGCTTCCCCGGTCGGGCCCCCGCGAGATTTGGGTGAGGCCCGGCCCGATTTGGTGCCCTTGTTGTTTGCTGGCTTTGGTCCCTTCACCCCACCTACAGGGCCAGTTGAGGCCCAGGTAGGGCCCCCAGGGATCACGGGCCACAGGAAGGGCCTGTTATAAAAACTGGAGGGGGTGCGTGTCGCCCCCTCCCCCCAAATCATCGCAAGGCCCCAGTTTTCACGCAGTGGAGCGCCAGGGGCCCCCTTTGTTTTCCTGGGCACTGGAAGTCCCTTTCATCATAAAAACAGGTACTTTCTAAAGGACATATGGGTTTTGAATGCTCTGTTATGGACATTATTGACGGGTATGTTAAGCTGTTTATTTTATGATGTGCTACATATATTTGCTGATGTACCTTTTATGGGCATGACATGCTGATATGTTTTATGACTTGTCATATGTTTTATAATGCTCTTGGTATAGGCATTTATGATACTTTAATGACAAGTGCATTAATTTAGTAATGTGATTCGTGACTACTGCAGGGTAGCAGAATATTACTGACATGTTGTGTGTGGTCTAATAATTGCGTTGTGTACAATTCAGTTTATTTTCATATAGCTTTGTGTTGTGTTTCTTTGTGGTGGGGATAGTGTTTCACGTGTGTTGTGTAAACATTGCCTCTGGGATAGGCCTGACTGCTTGTGCCAAGCTACCAAAGGGGTGAGTAGGGGTTATCTTGGACGTGTAATTCCCTTGCCCTGACTAGAGAGGGTGGGTTCTGCTTGGCTTAGGTGCATACTCTAGCCAACCCGAAACCCCATTTCTAACAAGAGGGAAGGGAGAACTTCCAGGTGAGTAGAGCGGGGTCAGAATTGGATCTCAAGGTGTTGAAGGAAGGACATGGGGGGCCTCAAAGTAGCACCAAACTTACACCCTCAGCAACAGAAGGGTGGCCTGGTGCAAAATGCAGACACCGCGTCTGGCTCGCAGTGTCATTTAATGCAGGAGATCACTTTCAGAAACAGGCTGTAGGCTTTGGCCAAGAGGCCAGGTGAAGTCAACCAACAGCTGCCCAGATAAGCTGAAATGCCAGAGGTCGTGGAGACATCACCGGTCTAGCTTCCCAGGGGCTCCAGTTCTAGGGGTGTCATTTGGCTTTGGAAACAGCTTACCGGATAGGTTGCGGTCAAGGGGAGTCCTCGTATTTAGGCTGTAGGTGTTGCTGTGGAGTCCGGCAGGGGTCAACCCGTGATGGACTCTGGGTCAAAAGCACTGGGGAACCTTCAATGGACTGGTGAGCCACTTGGTGCAGAGGTGGTTCAAGGAGGCGGTTTCGCTGTATCTCAGGTAGACTTCTTTCTTCTTTGGAGATGTTTCTTTTGGACAGGTCCACTGTCCAAGGGAGTTCTTTTTCTATATTGAAGGCAGGCAGTCCTTCCAAGGCTTTGGAGGTCGCTGGGCTTCAGAACAAGTTGTCTTCTTGCACAGGTTCTTTGAAGGCTGCAGACAGGCCGGTAGGGCTGGAGCCAAGTCAGTTGGTGTCTCTGCTGGGCGACTTCTGTGATGTCTTCTAAGGTCGACAGGAATCTGATTCTAGGGTACAGGGGTGCCACCTAAATACTGAATTTAGGGGCATTGCAGGGACTGCCAGGTGGTAGCCAATGGGCTACTCACCTTTAGGGTGACTACACCATTCCTGTGACCACTTCCTTTTGGGAGGTGGGCATAGCACTAACCCTACTGGCCTAATTCCTTCCACACAAGATGGAGGAAAAGGTAGTGTCTACTTCAGCTCGTCCACCCTAGGAGTATTACTGGCATGGAATGGGAACTCCTCCTAATTTATCTAATTCCCACCAGATGTGCTGCCAAAAGTGAGGTCGGGAACAGAGGGCTGGCTTCCTCCACCATTTAGTGGAGGAGGCCGTTTGAGGTCGCATTTCAAAAGTGGCAAGGAATTGAAGCTCCCCACCCTGGAATGCCCATCCTGCCTGGGAGAGGTCAAACCTCTGAGCAGAGCAGGCCTTTGTTGTGAGCCCTCGAGAGCAATGGCCCTAACCTCGGGGGGATAGAACTCTGTCAAAAGTGGCTGCACTGGTTCTGACCAGTCAGTGCCCATACTAGGCGTTTGTAGGTTTCGAGGTGGCACCTCTAAGATGCCCTCTGAGTGCAAGCATTAATAAATCCATGACAGGATTTATTGAGGGTTTATTAATATGAGATGTTTGATACCAAACATCCCTATTTTCAGTAAAGCCATCATGCAGCTGGCGGACTCGTAATGACCAGTGCCCAGCTCATCTGCTTATAATAGCTTCACTGTTCACTTACTATATCGACAAAGACATAGCAGGGGCATATCTGCTCATGCAGGTATGTCCCCACATGTAACAGTGCGCACCCTGCATTTAGGACTGGAAGGCCTGTCAGAGGGGTGAGTTGCCTATATTACATGCAGTGTGCAGGGGACAGGTCACACAGGCTGTGTGCCATGTAGTGTTTTCACTTTAGGTCTGGACCAAGTCACACAGACTGCGAAGGTAGCACTGGGTGCACCTAGGGAGAGGGTCCCTGAGGGTGGCACAACCTATGCTGCAGTTCTCAGGGGCCTTTCTTTAGCACCCTATGCCCTAGATACCAGGGGTACCATTTACTAGGAACTTACAGTGGCAACTGAAGGCTTGCCAATTGGGAAAAACAATGGTGACGTTTTAGCGAAAGAAACCTGGCACTGGGGATCTGTTTAACAGGGACCCAGTGCACTCTCAGTCGAAATTGCAGGGGAAACCAGGCAAAAAGTGTGTGGGGGGGGGGGGGGTGACCAGGTCAAACGAGGTACTCTCCTACATGACTCTCCTGCGAAATGAAAGAGAACGAAGCTAACCCTTCCCAGGGGAGTTTTCCTCTTCTAAGTGGAAGAACCTGGAAAGGCCATCTGCATTGGCATGGTCTGTCCCAGGTCTATGTTCCACTGTGAAGTCCATTCCCTGTAGGGCGATGGACCACCTTAACAGTTCGGGGATTTCTCCTTTCAGTTGCATTAGCCATCTGAGAGGTCTGTGGTCAGTTTGAACTAAGAAGTGAGAACCAAACAAGTACAGTCTCAGCTTCTTCAGGGACCAAACCACAGCAAAGTCTTCCCTCTCAATGACACTCCAATGTTGCTCTCGGGGAGATAACCTCCTGCTAATGAAAGCAACAGGTTGGTCATGACCATCATCTTTGATTTGGGACAGGACTGCTCCTATCCCATGTTCAGAGGCATCTGCCTGCACAATGAACTGCTCAGACTAACCTGGAGCCTTTAGAGCAGGTGCAGAGCACATTGCTTCTTTCAGGGTCAAAGGCCTTTTAGATGTGAATTCTGTGAGGGGTGCCACAATGGCGCCAAAGCCCTTCACAAACCTTCTGTAATACACAGTCAAGGCAAGGAATACCCTGACTTGGTCCTGGGTTTTGGTGCTTCCCAGTCCAGGACTGTCTGGGTCTTGGGTTGGAGTGGTTGAACTTGGCCTCTACCAACTAGGTCTCTCAAGTATACAACCTGACCCCCGCCCAGCTCTCTCTGCATGCATAGAAAGGGACGCTACTGGCCTAGAAGATGTGCCGGGGTGCTACAGAACGAGTGTATGCAACACATTGAAGACTGGACATTGCTCATGTGCCCTCTTCTTGCTGCTACCTGCACAAGCAGCTGTGATGACTCCCTCGGACTCAGGACAAAGACTGTGTTGCATACCAGTACAACGTGAAATAAAGTTTGAAACCTGGCACACTCACAAACCAGCAACAAGGTTGGACATCAGAGGATGTCTGTGCAAACGCACCCAGTAAACCACAAATCAAAAAAATAAAAAGGGGAAATTCAGGCCTGCCTACTAGTTTCACCTAGATGAAAACTGCATAAAAGACAGACACCATTGTTGAATGTTTGAACTACTAGCCATCAGCCAAGAAGGGACCCAAGGCAACCCTCAGCGACAACTTCCCCACAGGCTGCTCGCACAAACATCTATCCTGACCCTAGAACAATTTGAAGCAGACGGTACCCTGTCAGAAGAGGTGGCAAGATGGAAAGAGGAAAGAATGGGTGAAGAGACCGGAGTCTTATTTCGAGGTGGTGGCGCTAGATAACAAAAGAAGATGACCTATGCTCCTACGTCTTGGGGGTGCCACAATTCACAAGCTAAGTAACTCTGTGACTGAGGGAGGTCCACCATTCACCTAGCAGACTCTGAAATGGGCCCTTACTATGCACTTCAAATCGCTCGCAAATCCTGACTATGTGTGGTTTCTTCTCCATAAGGCCAGGCGGCTTCCGGAGGAATCTGTGGACACCTTTCATGCAAGGCTCAGGAGCTTGCCAGAGCCTGCACTCTGCCCATCGGTAATGACAAGATTCACACCAAGTTCACCCAGGGGTGCCACTCTATGAAGCTGAGAGAAAATATTATACAGGTCATGGGTATGCCCATGGTGGACAAACTCACCATGGGAGGGTCAAAGGAGCTGTCAAAGGTGCGAGCGGAGCACAAGGAAGCAGCCTTGCAGAGACAGATGAAGGCAGATCTGGTAAATGTTGTAACAACAACGGGGACAGAAAAGAAAAGGGCCTGATCCAAACCAGCCCTAAACAACAGAACATACTACACATATGGAGGGTCATACTCCTATAAAGGACCCTGCTCTGCACAGGGAAAACAATGCACCAACTGTAATAAGCCCAATCACTTTGCAAAAACCAGTTGCTCGAAAATATTGCAAAAGACCACCAAGGCCAAAGCAGTAAACAATGCTCAAACCACCACGATTCCCGAGGATGAAGGGGACATGGAGGATGATAATGATCACGTAGAAGGTGCTGTACATGTCATCCATGCGAATCAGCCCGGAGGACACCCCAGAAAGCACATCCCAAAGTGCAACATCTCCTTGGCTGGCCATCAGATTTTGGCCCTCATTGACACAGGAGCATCAATAAATATCTTGGCACAGTCTGTCCTACAAACTCTGCCTCTTTGCCCCGTACTGCATCCCACCAACACTCAAGTCTACGTATTTGCATTGCCGACACTACTTCCCCTGGCTGGCGTCTTCATAACCGAAATTTCACACAAATCACAGTTAGCCGTGCCAAGGTGTACATCACCAAGACCAGATCAGGCATGTTACTGAGCTGCAAGACTCTCAACCTGGTGTTCTATGCCTTCAGTGTCCATCTGGGAAGCTTGGATGAGTTGCTGTCTGAAATCTCACAGTTGTTTGAGGGCATTGAATGTCTAAAAGACAAACTTATACACCTGCACGTTGACTAATCCATCCAGCCTGTGGCCCTGAAACATCAGCGTGTTGCCTTTCACCTATGTCCCAAGTTGCAGGAAGAGCTACTGTAGGAAAGTGCCACTGTTGGCATGGTTACCCCCACCCCACGTTTTGCCTAGTGTTTATGCCAACTTTGATTGAAAGTGTGCTGGGACCCTGCTAACCAGGCACAGCACCAATGTTCTTTCCCTAAAACTGTACCTTTGTTCCCACAGTTGGCACAGCCCTGGCACACAGTTAAGTCCCTTGTAAAAGGTACCCATAGTACCAAGGACCCTGTGGCCAGGGAAGGTCTCTAACGGTTGCAGCATGTATTATGCCACCCTGAGGGACCCCTCACTCAGCCCATGCACACTGCCTTGCAGCTTGTGTGTGCTGATGGGGAGAAAAAGGAAAAGTCAACATGGCACCCCTCTCAGGGTGCCATGCCCACAAACCACTGCATGTGGCATAGGTAAGTCACTTCTCTAGCAGGCCTTACAGCCCTAAGGCAGAGTGCACTATACCACAGGTGAGGGCATAGCTGAATGAGCAATATGCCCCTACAGTGTCTAAGTCCATTCTTAGACATTGTAAGGGCAGTGTAGCCATATTAAGTATGTGGTCTGGGAGTTTGTCATGACGAACTCCACAGCACCATAATGGCTTCACTGAATACTGGGAAAACTTCTCAGCACAATAAACCCACACTGATGCCAATGTGGGATTTATTGAAAAATACACAGAGGGCACCTAGAGATGCCCCCTGTTTGTTAGCCCAAATGCTAGTGTAGGACTGACCAGTCTGTGCCAGCCTGCCACTTTCAGACGAGTTTCTGACCACATGGGGTGAGTGCCTTTGTGCACGCTGTGGTCAGAAACAAAGCCTGTCCTGGGTGGAGGTGCTTCACTCCTCCCCCTGCAGGAACTGTATCACCTGGTGATGAGCCTCAAAGGCTCAAGCTTTGGGTTACAGTGCCCCAGGGCACTCCAGCTAGTGGAGATGCCCGCCCCCCACACAAAGCCCCACTTTTGGTGGCAGGTCCGGCAGGAAAATTAGGGAAAACAGGGAGGAGTGACCACCCCAGCCAGGACCACCCCTAAGGTGTCCAGAGCTGAGGTGACCCCCTCCCTGCAGAACCCTCCATCTTGGTTTGGAGGACAGGGACCAATAGGGATAGGAATGTGCTCCCCTCCCCAAAGGGAGTGGGTACAAGGAGGGTGCAGCCACCCTCAAGGACAGTAACCATTGGCTACTGCCCGCTGATCACTAACACGCCCCTAAATCTAGGATTTAAGGGACTCCCTGAACCCAGCTCACCAGATTCCTGGAGATCTACAAGAAGAAGAAGGACTGCTAAGCTGAAAACCCCAGGAGAGAAGAAGGAAGACGACAAATGCTTTAGTCCCAGTCCTACCGCCTGTCTCCTGCTTTAGAGAACCTGCAAGAAGACCAGTGACGCATCCAGCGGGCCCAGCGACCTCTGCTAACACCAGAGGACTTCCCTGCACCCAAAAAGACCAAGAACTCTATAGGACAGTGGCTCTGTCCCAAAGATACCTACAGCTAAGGAATCCCACCTCACTCCAGATGCGTGAGTCCTGACCCCTGTGCACCCAAAGCCCATGGCCTGTGTCCAGGTGGTCCACCCAGCAAGAAAGGGTCCCGAGGCGATTGGGAGCAAGAGCCCACCCTGGGTTGACCACTCCAAACCTCCAGGCCGATGCCTGCAGAGGGAATCCAGAGGACCTCCTTGACTGCGAGCTCCGGATGAGATATCCGACACCTAAAGGATCCACCGCACCCGCAGCCCCCAGGCCTTGGAGAACGTGACCGGTGCAGCATCAACCAGCAGGAGGCCCTCTTCCCTGTTCGACCAGTGGTGTACCCGATACACACACCCCCGGACCTCGCCTGCAGCCTCTGAGTGACCCCTGGGGTCCCCCCATAGACCTGCATTGTAAACCCGATGTCCTGTTTGCACCCTGCACCACGCCGCCCCTGTGCCGCTGAGGGTGTGTGTTTTTGTGCCTACTTGTGGCCCCTCCAGTGCTCTTCTAATCTCCCCAGGTCTGGCCTCCGAGTCGCAGGTACTTACCTGCTGGCTGTCCGGATTCCAAGTACCCCCTACCTCCATAGGAGCCCACGTTAACTTGGCTCTCGTTTGACCTCTGCATCCGACCGGCCCCGTGTTGCTGGTGGTGGGTGTTTGAGGTTAACTTGAACCCCCAACAACAGACTACCTAAAACCTGGAGATAGGAACTGTAAGTTGAATACTTACCTGTACAACTGTACAATCTTTTCTTCCTCCAGGAACTGTTAAAAATTGCAGTGCCCACATTTAAAAAGCCTTTTTGCCATTTTAAAGAACACTGTATACATTGTTGATTCCTTTCAAAGTTCTGATTATAACTATGCAAAGTACCTTACATTTTATGTGCCTACCTGCAGACTGAATCTTGTGGCTCTAGAAATAAATTAACAAAACATATTTTCTATTTAAAATACTATTGGTCTGGAGTTAAGTCTTTGAGTGTGGTGTGTGTTTCTTCTATTGCTTGTGTGTGTACAACAAATGCTTAATACTACCCTTCGATAAGCCTAACAGCTCTACCACACTACCACAAATGGAGCATTAGTATTATCTATTTTTGCCTCTGTCAAGCCTCTGGGGAACCCCTGGACTCTGTACACACTATATCTCATTTTGATATAATATATACAGAGCCAGCTTCCCAGAGCTACGAAAATTGGAACAGGCCGACATCATTGAATGGGTGGATGGAACAATTCCATGGGGCTCCCCAGTGTAGTCACTTGCCAACCGAAGCAGCCTAGCAAGGTCAGAATATGTGTCTATATTTGACTACCTAGCATGGCCCTCCAATGTAAATGCCACTTGACACCTACAGTGGACGATATTGTTGGAGACGTGAGTGGGTCACGATGATTCTCCAAATTGGATCTCCGGGCCGGATGCAACCAACTGCTGCTGGCCCCAGAGTCAAGAGCCATCACTACTTTTTCCACACACATTGGGCTAAGAAGGTACAAACATCCTAGTTTTGGAATGTCTAGTGCAGAAGTCATTCAAGACATCATTTTGGGAGTGCTGGCAGTACTAGATGGGGTCCTCAATGTCAATAATGTAATTCTAGTGCACACTCCTACCATCGAGGAACATCTAGGGAGACTATGAGCTACATTCAAACGACTACATGACCATGGCCTGATTCTCCACCGTGAGAAGTGTGCATTCCTACAGAGAGAAGTTGCCTCCTTTGGGTAGCGCTTTTCAGAAAACAGAGTAATGCCCGAGCTGAAAAAAGAAAATGACATCCAATCAGGACCTGCCCCCATCACTATCTCCGGAGTCCATAGCTTCTTGGGGATGGTCACCCATTGTGGGAGGTTCATTCAGAATCTAACCTCCCGTACCGCGCCCCTGAGAGGGTTGACCAAAGCAAGCACAAGCTGGGAATGGGGACCAGGCCAAGAAGAAGCCTTTCAAGGAATGAAAATAAGTTTTGTCCGCACACAACATTGGTGTACTTCGATCCGTGCAAAGACTGAGAACTCTCATGGATGCCACCCCACTGGTTTGGGGCAGTTCTCCAGGCCCCAGTGGCCTACGCCAGTCGATCACTAACAGAAATGGGGCAGTAATACTCGCACATTGAAAAGGAGGCCATTGCTGTCCACTGGGGCTGTCGTCACTTTCATCTCTACTTGTATTGCCAGCCGTTCATGGTGCACACAGACCACAAGCCACTCATACCTCTATTCAATGGATCATTGTCCAAACTACCTCCTGGGATCAAAAAGTGGATCCTTCAGCTACAAGAATACAGATTCTCTGTGTCTATCGACCAAGGGCCCAGAACCTGGCCAATTATTTGTCTCTGCATGCCCTACCTGCCACCAGACACAAGAGGCTGATGCTGAAGATCTGAAGGAGTTTGTGAGAAAGGTGGTAGAGTGTCACGACCACTGCCCATCTCACTAAAAGATAGCAAGACGGCCACCCAGGCAGATGAATGCTTTCAACTGGTGATATTAGTAGTCGCCACAGGTAACTCCATGGTGCGCAACACGTCGAGACGGACTGACGGAGCACGGCTGACCTTGTCCTCACTCCACCACGTCTGACAAGAGCTTGCAATATCCCCAGAAGGGTGCCTGTTAAGCAGCCCTCGACTGGTGATTCCTGCTTCACTACAGCAATGCGTTGTAGACCTGGTGCACTCTGCCCACCAAGGGATGACAATGAAGGCGAGACTACAGTGCAAAGCATGGTTCCCAGGATTAGATTAACACGTCGAGTGTGCTGGGAGACACTGCATCATATGCCAAGCAGTTGGCTCTGCCCACCCACTAGCACCCATTATCACTGAATCCATCCCATTTGCCCCGTGGCACTGAGCAAACACGGACTTCGGAAGTCTACCTGATGGACACCACATGCTCGTCATCATTGATGATTTGTCAAAGTGTCGGGAAGTGGAGATTCTGGACTCCATCATGACAGCCCAAATCATACCTTGCCTGGAGAATGTAATGGCTACTCACGGACTGCTTCATGAGCTTAGGAAGGACATTGACCCACCCTTCCCGATCGAAGACTTCACTGGCTACCTGGCATCCTGGGGTGCCCACCATTTCAAAATTACTTCTCGCTGGCCTCATGCAAACGGGGAAGTAGAACGCTTCAAGAGGATGCTAAACAAGGTCTTGAGCATAGCGTGCTCAACAGTCAGAATATGGAGTGCACTTACTACGCTTTCTTACGGGAGTATCTGCTCAACCCCCATGCAACCACTAAAGTATCACCCAGCACCCTGTGCATGAATTGAATGGTAGGGGATACCATCCCCCATAATGAAATACCCTCAATGACGAAAAGCAAAGTGGCAGATACCTTGCTGTGTCCAAAATGACTGCATATCAAGGAAGAGACATGCCCGAGCCCCTGACATTCAAGTCGGTGACATGGTGCTGGTCAAACACCATCATCCAGGAGAGAAGTTCAAACTCCTCTTTGAGTTAGCACCATGGGAAGTAAGCAAGGTCAGAGGAACCATGATCACCGCTCAACGTGGGGGAGTCAATACCAAATAATGTGTCTTCCTTCAAATGGTACAGACACCAAGGGCATAATCCCAAAGGGTTGGGGGACGAGCATTCATTCAAGTACCCTGAAACTGATGACACCGGCGCCTGTTGTCCTCTGGCTGGACCCAGCCGAGACTCTGCCCCAGAACCCAGCCCAACAGCTGAACCGTGTTAGGTGACTGATGTGCAGGAATCTCGAGGGATTGGCGTGAGTGAGAGCCCCTCTATAGGTGACCCGAAGGTGGCTACTGATGAGGTCATCTGATAGAGACAGGGCACTAGGAGTTACAGTCTGCGGCCCAAGGCCTCCATCAAGTTGAGGGACCGCATACTAACCTAGTTGGTGTGCCTTGCCTCATTTAAAAATTTAAAAGCCATGTACGTCTTAGGCCGCCATTGCCTCCATACATGCTAATGTTGAAAGATTTTTACCTTGTTTTCTGAGTTATTTGGTTTATTTCTTTTTTTGTCTTTATGGGTAAAGGAGGAATGCTATGTTGGGACACACCATTGTGAAGTAGCGAAACCATCAGGGGGGAAATTACCAGGCCCCTCACACCCGATGGCAAGATGGCAATGGCATGAGTGATGAAGAAGGAGCTGAAGTAATAAAACAGCCCGGGCAGGTCTGCCTGGAGGCTAGTAACCCACCAACAAATGTGTGTGTCTGTATTTGTGTTTTTCGTTACTAGGCTGGTCCACACAAGCCCTTAGGCAGAGCCAGAAACCTCACACTAACCCTGAATGATGAATATACACAATACATGAATTGAATGTCTGCATATTTAAATATATATATTCTACACCAGGTAGTGGATGTAATCACACATGACAGTGCCCTTACTGGTGTGAGCTTCAATCAACTGACCGTATGTTCCTGATACTACATGACGGTGTATGTATGTTAAGAATAACTTTAAAAAAAGAAAAAAAGGAGCTATCCCTATTTTTCGTGTGTGTGTGCTTGTGTGTGTGCGTGTATGCATTTTTTCGAAACCAACAAAAAGTGCTGCACTCCCGGACGATTCTCTTTACTATTTCCATTTATTCTTTGAAGCAGCATGAAAATAGGCCCCACAACGCGTTTCGACCGTGGAGATATGTATATATATATATATATATATATATATATATATATATATGTAATAAAACACAGAGCAGTCAGGAGGCAAATTAAACCATTTAATTGCAAGTAAATGCGTTTCAGTTTCTCAATACTTGCTGCTAATTAAAGTAACAGTCCCAGCTGCTGTTATACCTACGATGGTGGAATACAATTGGCGAATTAATATTGACAAGCGAGAGAAGGCTGCTGCTGTCCTAATGCTATGCACTGTCTATTGCCACCATACATGTGTGTCAATTGTGCATGGTATCCAGAATAGCACCCCTTATTCCAAACAGAGTCTCTGATGACAATGACACTGTTAGGCCATGGGCTTCATTACTTCCGGGCGAGTTTGCACTATATAAAACTGCAAAAAGAAATATATGACTATATATATATATATATATATATATATATATATATATTTATTACCCAGTGGTGGTTGCCAGTAGGTAGTTATAGTTAGGACCTAGTTTCCATAGACTGAGAGTTTTTTTTTTTTACAACAAGTTTGGCACCACTTGATGAATGTTCACGAAATTTAAAAAACATATTCTTTGTTCAGCTCAGCTGCTGTCTTGAAAGTTTTGGGGTGATTTGTCAAGTGGGGGCCGAGAAAAAGAGAGGGTCTCAAAACGCTTTTTCCCCATTTATTTTTCCATAGGGTCTTTAGACACGCCTACAGCCCAAACTGCTGAATGGAATGACACCAAATTTGGTAGGAAAGTAGATGTTGCGCAGGTTGAGCTTTTAGTAATTTGGTGTAAATTAGGAGAAATTAAAGGTAAAAAAATATAGTTATCTAGGGGTGCAGGTCCTCCCTGGATCCGACTGCCCCGTGCAAATATCTGATTGGCTGCCAACACTTCAACAAGAAACTGTTGGCAGCCATCTTGGGACTCAACTTCAGTCGAGTCCCAGGAAAAAAAGCTTAAAAAACCCAAAAGGGGCCAGGGTAGGGTCCCAGCCCACAGCATGAAAACATTTTTTTTTAAACGTCGGAAATATCTGTGGATCTGCAGAGAGTTATCTCATTTACTTATAACTTGTGCCCTAAGGTAACTATAACTCATACCCTCGTCATGCACTGGTAATTACTCCACAAATTACAGTACTCATGACAACTTTGATAATATCAATGTAATATTTGATTAAAAAAACTGTGGGGGCATGAGTTATTGTTACCTTAGGGCACGACTTATAAAAAACTGTGGGGGCATGAGTTATTGTTACCTTAGGGCACGACTTATAGTTACTTGAGATAACTCTAAGTATAACAGGTGAATTTCTCTGGTTTTGTACATTTAAAATGTTTTGTACATTTAAAATGTGAGCCTAACTATAACATCCCTGTAACCTTTGTGTTTTTTCAGTGGATAAAAAAATATATACACACACACACACAACTGTAACTGTAGTTCTCCAGTATTGGAAACTTTCATAGATTCACATGCTTGAATCCTTCCCCGTCATCGAGATCCCCGGTGTAACAAAGAAGTTAAGCTTAAATGTATATAAGCACTACATGCATTAGGCCTTTATCTTAGAAACATATAACAGTCATTTTGTAAAAAAGGATCAAGCTCTAGAAACAACCCATCAGATTACACCACCCTCTAGAATCCTCCTGTGAGGAGCTGCCTTCCCTCAGATTTTCCAAACACTAGTGCTGTTATGTAGGTACTCCTGAGACAATGAAGGTGAGCTCCCCAGCGGAGGTGGGTGGGTCGCATGTGCATCTATGGAAGTTTCCAATACTGGAGAACTACAGTTACAGGTAAGTAACTTATTTTTCACTCCATTAATGGAACTTTCACAGATTCACATGCTTGAATCAGAAGAGCAAGCAGTGCGTAGCACATTTTCTGCGTGTACAATATCAACATGCTGTTATTCAAGAGACAGTTCTCACAGCTTTTGTTTGTCGTTTAGATTCTGGAGAACAGAAAGTTATTACGCTATAGAAAATGTGACCTGAAACAGTACGAGCGATAGAGGAAAAAACAAATGGCTCACCTTCATTGGAACAGATGTCAAAGGACTACTTGTCTAACCGCTGCATCTTGGAGCATCTTGGAGCGCCTCTGTGTCCAGGCAATAGTGCCCTGTGAAAGTATGTGCTGTCTTCTGCATTGCAGCTCGACAGATGTCCGGTATCGATACACTTAAGAACAAGGCACAAGACGTGGATACGGCGCTAGTGGAATGTGAATGCACCTTAGCATCCAATGGTCGACCAGCTTTCTGATGGCAAAAGACGATTGCATTTTTAATCCATCAAGGAATAGTCTGTTTAGTTACTGGATATCCTTTTTTAGGGGCACAAAAGGCAAATAACAGCTGGTTTGTTCTTCTAAAGGTTTTCGTCCTGTCCAAATAAAACTTGAGGCATCTCTTCAGATCAAGTGAATGAAGGGATCTCTCTGCAGCAGTCTGGGGCTTTGGGAAGAATTACTTCAGTAATACAGGTTCATTAATAAGAAAGTGCGCCTTTGGGATGAATTTAGGATTGTTGCGTAGAATAACTCTGTCATTTTTAAATTGTAAGAAGGGTTCCTGTATTGTAAAAGCCAGGATTTCGCTGACCCTATGTGCGAAAGTAAGGGCAAGGAGGAGGGTCACCTTCCAGGTGAGGTATTTGATGTCCTCCTTTGTATGTGCTCGAAGGGCTCCTTCATCAGCTGGCCTAGGACTGTGTTAAGTTGCCATGCCGTAGGAGGGGCTTTCACAGAAGGAAAGGATCTGAAAAGACCTTTCAAGAATTGTTTTATAAGCCTTTGAGACCACAGAGATGGTTTACCTGACATTCTCCTATACAGAGAAATGGCTGCCAGATTAACTTTGATGGACGCATGGGCAAGCCCTGAGCGTGCTAGTTGCAACAAGTATGGTAAGACCTTTTCTGGGGCGAAGGAGAGAGAATGTATATTCATGGACTCACACCACAGACAAAACCGCTTCCACTTTAGGTGGTACGTTTTGTTTGTGCTATCTGCCCGGGCTTTAGCAAGGATATCCTTGCAATCCTTTGGTATGCCTAAGCGGCCGAACTCATTGAATTCAGGAGCCATGCGGATAAGCTCAGAGATATGGGATCCAGGTGTCTTACTTGTCCCTGGTTGATGGTGAGCAACTCTGGAATTGGCTTTATCTTGATGAGCGGACATGGAGATAGTTGCAGTAACTTCGTGTACCAAGGTTGATGTGGCCACGCTGGAGCTATTAGAATTATCTGGCAGGGTTCCGACTTGATCGTCCTGATTACTCTTGGGAGAAGGGGAATTGGAGGAAAGGTGTAAGATAAATCCCTGATTATGCGATCGAAAAGTCATCCCCCCACAACCCTTGTTAGTGATGCCAACTTGCGTAACATCGTCATTTGGCATTCTGGGAGGTTGCGAAAAGATCCAGATTTGGTTCGCTCCACTGGAGAATATTCAATCCAGTGTCCTCTGGTCCGATCCCCACTCATGAGGAGATGTCTTTAACCTGCTTAGCGAATCTGCAATGGTATTTTGAAGGCCTGGAACATGCTCTGCTGTTAAGTATGGAAAGCACCAACTCCAAATGGTTTGCGCTTCTCAGGACAGTAGGTGCGAACGAGTTCCTCCTTGTTTGTTGTTATAGTGCATTGTGGTGGTATTGTCCATCCTGACAAGCACAGCTGATCTGCAAATTCTTGGGAGGAAGGCTTGCAATGCAAAATACACTGCTCTCAGTTCAAAAAGATTAATATGAAGAGTATGGTGAGAGGGAGGCCACTTGCCGCCTATTCGAAGGTCCTGCAGGCATGCGCCCCATCCGTTCATTGACATGTCTGTCGTTATAGTTAGCGGAGGAATCTGAGGTAAGAAGTGTAGTCCTCTTGAAATGTTTTTGGGAACTGTCCCCCAATCAAGAGAAGCTATCATGAGTTGAGTTATCTGGATTTTGTCCTCAAAGGATATCAGCGCTTGTTTCCATTGCTTGTCCAGCTTCTTTTGGATTGGACGCATATGAAGGTGACAATTGGGAATGAGGTTTATACAAGATTACATCATCCCTATTAATGATTTGTAGCATTGAACTGAAAGAGATTTTCTTCTTTGAATTTGTTGCACTAGGGAGATTAGCTTCTCCTGTCTGTCCAGTGTTGGGTAGGCTTTGGTTTGCTTTGTGTCTAATATAGCGCCCAGGAAGGCTATCCTTGTTGAAGGTTGGAGTAGTGACTTCTCCTGGTTAAGAGTGAGGCCCAAGTCCTTGAATAGGTGTAAGGTCACTCTGACGGGCCTGTGTGCTGACTGGAATCAGGAGCTTTTACTAGCCAGTCATCTATATAGGGAAAAATGTGGTGTCTCTCACGTCTCAGGTAGGCTGCGAAAGGAGCCAGACATTTGGTAAAGATACACAGTGTGGACATGAGTCCAAAGGGAATAACCTTGAATTGAAAGTGCCTGCTGGCTACCATGAATCTCAGGAACTTTCTGTGTCTTGGGTGAATGAGAATATGGAAGTAGGTATCTTGAAGATCCAGGGAAGCCATATAGTCTGCTCTGTTTAGAAGCTGCAGGATGTCTTGTAATGTGACCATAAGGAATGCTTACTTTTTCAGGTATTTGTTTAAGGTATGTCCCTTAAGTCTAGGATTGGCCTCCACAAACGAGACTTTTTCCGAATCAGGAAGAAGCGGGAGTAGAAGCCTCTTCCTCTCTGGGAATAGGGTACAACTTCTATTGCTCCCTTGCTCAACATGGTCTCCGCTTCTAAGTTGAGCAGGCACAGATGTCTTTGTTGCACCTGGGGCGGTGGCATCACTGGGGGTATCTGAATGACCTCTAGGAGGTGGCCAAATTGTATTACATCCAGTACCCATCTGTCCATGGTTATTTGACGCCAAGGATGAATATTGTGTTTCAGCGCTCCTTGAAAAGCTGAAGCGGAAGAACGTGAGGTGGCCGGTGCTTGAAGACAGTCATTGCCTACAGGCGGCTTCTTTAGTTTGCCTCCCAGGCTTTTCTCTGTGAGAAGGTCTGCTCTAAGCCGCTGGGGTGGCTGCCTTTGCTGATATTGGGGTCTGGCAGTGTGGAAGGTGGTGGAGTACGATGGGTATCTCTATTGCTGGTATCCTCCACTAAATTAAGGTTGCCCTCTGCCCTTGGCTCCACGAAAAGGCACTTTCCTATGCTGCAGAGTGCCCAGCGATCTGGCAGTCTCAGTGTCTGACTTAATGGTTTAAAGCTCGTCATCGACATTCTTCCCAAATAGCGCCTTTCCATCATAGGGAAGATCTAAAAATGTTGTTGGGACCTCAGATCAGAAATTAGTGGCTTTGAGACACTCTTGACGCCTCGAAACTGCTGATCCAGCTAGCAGTCTAAAGGCCATGGCGACGATGTCAAGTGTGCAGTCAATATTTTCTAGCAGAGGAACGTTGTCCCTCCATTAGCACCTTTTTGGTCTCCACCTTGGTACTCCCCAGAAGTTCTTCCAAACACAGAGTTATGTCCAACCACAGTTGCCTATCGTATCTGCCAAGGGGCGCTAGAGAATTGGCAGCTCGTACCACAATGGCAGACACTCAGGAAAAACGCTTCCCAATGTTATTGAGGCGCCTCCCTTCCTTATCTGGCGGCGTAGTTAATGGTGTAGAAGGGTTCCTGCAGTGCAGTTGTGCCACCTGTGAGATGACGGAGTCTGGTTTTGGATCGCCCGTTAGGCAGGCGGGAGCATCATCCGTTGACTTGTACTTCTTATCCAAATTAGGTAACACTGCAGGTACTGTTGCAGGGTTACGCATTATCTTCAAACCCTGACTCCAAACATAGTCAATTATTGGAATAGCTCTGACTGTTTTCCTGTGAGGTTCTTCGAAATCGTACAGGAAACAGTCATGCTGAGTTGCAGGCATCGGTAAATCAAATCCCGTGGCTGCCCTTTCCAGCAGGTTGTGAAAACTACCGATATTCTCAGGAGGAGATTCCACTATAGGTGTTCCCGGAGAGGCAGGTGCTGAAATTATATACTCATCCCATTCATCTTGTGGTGCATGGATTTCACCCTCTTCACCTTCTCCGTCCGAAGAAGTTTGTACTTGCACAGGTACAGTCTGGAGGAAAGCCCGGGGGCAAGGAGGAGTTAACACCTGTGGCTGCTGAAACTGCTGAGGGGTTGTTGGTATGGTGGTAATTGTTGGTTGCTGCACAGGTGTAGCTATTGGCGGAAACGTTCCCTGTAATCCACCAACATTGCCTGCAAATCCGACACTAAGCCGGAAGGTAGACATACCAACCCTTGCTGTTGTTGTTGTGGCTGCTCATAATACTGCTAGTCAGAATAAGAATCATCATCAGAGTATTCCTGACATTTGACACGTTATTGTGAAGGACTTCTGGCTACCCCATATAGCCCATCATCCTCAGAGTCATCTTCATCCAAAAGGTGTGAAGGTATCAGTCGCAACACCTTACTTGGAGACGTAAGGGATGGGGGTCAAACAATGCTTTGCAATCTTTTTTAGTCCAATCTGCTCCATCGACGAGGAAAGAGACAATGTAGACGGTCTCTGTCTCTTTATAGGTGTTTCCTTGATCGTCGACAAGAGGTGAGTCGCCATCGTCGACTGTGGCGGCATCGACAAGGTGATCGTCGACGGAGGCGTCATCTACGAAAGTGTCATCGACAGGGGTGTCGTTGGCGGTGGGAGTTTCCTCAGTGGAGCCGTCGTCGGTGGAGCTGTCATCGGTTGAGCTGTCGATGAGTGTTCCGTAGACGATAGCATCGACGGGAGGATCGTCGATGAAATAAACAGCGTTGATGAAGACTGTAGTCGCAGTGACGAAGTGGAGGGCACCGTCTACGAGGATGAGAAGACCGTCAACGAAGACTCTGTTGAGGATGCCGTCGACATAGATATGGTGATGATGGTAGATGTTGTTGTTGATGCGTGAGACGTCAGCGAAGATACTGTCGATGATTTTGCCGTCAACGGTGCAGAGGCAGTTTTTTTTTATGTATGTTCTATCAGCACAGGCGGCGTTGGGGGCTCAGAAAGGGTTTATTTTTTATTTTAATAGGGAATCTGACACCTTAGATTTCTCTGACAAATGCTCTTCACAGGTGTCTTGATGACAGACAAAGAAGATGAGGCACTGTCATCATCAGAGACCAGATTGTCTCTAGATTTCAACGTTTGCAGCCAAAGGAGAAGACGACCCTCTCTATCTTTTAAAGTTTTAGTTGAAAATTTCCTACGTACCTTACAGTCTCTGGTTTTACTGTTAGGATAGAGGCAGTATATGCAGTCCTTTATGTTGGTCATCCACATGTAGCCTCTTTTTCATGCAGGTAGCACATGCTCTAAAAAGCCCCCTTTAGGTGTCTCTGACATGGTTGTCAGTTTGAAGCACCCAAATGATGAGAATTTCTGAAGAAAATCAATCCAAACACCTCAGAAAAAGTATATCTGAGAGAAAACTGAGCAGAGCTTAGAGGAGACTCCTAAGCATGACGTGCAGTGGAAAATATGAGGGAAGATTCTAGAGGGAGGGTTCTAGAGGGTGGTGTATTCTGATTGGTTGTTTCTAGAGTGTGGTCCTTTTTTACAAAATGACTGTGATATGTTTCTAAGATAAAAGCCTAATGAATGTTGTGTTTATATGCATTTGAGCATAGCTTCTGTATTACACCAGGGACTCCCTTATTGACGATGGGGAAGGATTCAAGCATGTGAATCTATGAAAGTTCCAATACTGGAATAACAAAGCATTCAGGATTCAGCCATCAGAACCGCTAGGGAATAAACAAAGCATACAGGATTCAGCGATTAGAACACCTAGGGAAGGAGCAAAGCGCACAGAGTCCAGCCATCTCTACACTAGGGAATGAACAAAGCATACAGGATCCAGCCATCACAACACTCAGGATTAATCAAAGCATACTGGATCCAGCCATACCAACACTAGGGACTGCACATTGCATAGAGATCCAGCCATCAGAAACCTCTAAGGAATAAACAAAGCATTCTAGATCCAGCCATCACAACACTATGGAAATGAACAAAGTATACAGGATCCAGCCATCACAATACTAGGAAATGAACAAAGCATAGAGTATCCAGCCATTAGAACCTTTACGGAATGAACAATGCATACAGGATCCAGGCAGCAGACCCTCTAGAGAATGGACAAAGCATACAGGAACCAGCCATCAGAACATCTACGGATTGAACAAAGCACAGAGGATCCAGCCATCAGAACCTCTAAGTAATGAGCAAGGCATACAGGATCCAGCCATAACAGCAGTAGGGCATGAGCAGAGAATGCAGGATCCAGCCATCACAACACTATGGAAATAAACAATGCATACAGGATCCAGCCATCAGACACTCGAGGCAATGAACAAAGCATACAGGATCCAGCCATCACAACACTTGGAATGAAAAAAGCATACAGGATCCAGTAATCACAACACTAAAGTATAAACAAAGCATAGAGGATCCAGCCATCAGACCCTTTAGGGAATGAACAAAGCAGACAGGATCCAGCAATCATGACACTATGGAATGAACAAAGCATAGAAGTTCGAGCCATCTAGATCTTTAGGGAATGAACAAAGCATACAGGATTCAGCAATTAGAACCTCTAGGGAATAAACAAACCATACATGATCCAGCCATCAGAACTTCTAGAGAATTAACAAAGCATACAAAATCCTGCCATCAAAATACTAGGAAATGAACAAAGCTACACAATCCAGGCATAAGAACATCTAGAGAATGAACAAAGCATATAGGATCCAGCCATCAGAACATCAGGGGAATGAACAGAGCATACAGGATCCAGCTATCAAAACACAAGGGAATGAACAAAGCATACACGATCCAACCATCAGAATCTCTAGGAAATGAACAATGCATAGGATACCGCCATCAGAAACTCTAGGGAATGTTCAGAACATGGAGAATCCATCCATTGCAAAACTAGGGAATGAACAAAGCATAGAAGATCCAGCCATCACAACACCAGGGAATGAACAAAGCATACAGGATCCAGCCATCAGAACCTCTAAGGAATGAGCAAAGCATACATGATCCAGCCATCAGAACTTCTAGGGAATGAACAAAGCATAGATGATCCAGCAATCACAATACTAGGGAATGAACAAAGCAGACAGGATCAAGCCATCACAACACTATGGAAAGAACAAAGCATAGAGGATCTAGCCGTCTGGATCTCTAGGGAATGAATAAAGCATAGAGGATCCAGCTGTCACAACACTAGGGAATGAACAAAGCAGAGAGAATCCAGCCACCACAACACTAGGGAATTAACAAAGCATAAAGGATCCGGCCATCAGAATCTCTAGAGAATGAACAAAGCATGTACAAGATACAGCTATCAGAACACTAGGGAATGAACAAAGCATACAGGATCCAGGCACCAGAACCTCTATGGATTGAACAAAGCATACAGGATCCAGCCATCGGAGCCTTTACGGAATGTACAAAGCATATAGGATCCATCCATCACAACACTAGGGAATGAACAAAGTATTCAGGATCCAGCCACCACAACACTAGGGAATGAACAAAGCATAGAGGATCAAGCCATCAGACCCTCGGGTGACTGAACAAAGCATAGCGGACCCAACCATCAGAACCTCTATGGAATGACAAAGTATGCAGGGTCAAAAAATCACAAGACTAGGAAATGAACAAAGCATATAAGATCCAGCCATCGGAAGCTCTAGGAAATGAACAAAGGATACATGATTTACTCATTAGAACCTCTAGAGAATGAACAAAGCAAACAGAGTCTAGGCATCAGAAGTTCTGGGGAGTGTACAAAGCATACAGGAGGCAGCCATCAAAAGACTAGGGAATAAACAAAGCATATAAGACCCAGCCATCAAAACACTAAGGAATGATCAAATTATGGAGGATCCAGCAATCAGAACCTCTAAGTAATGAACAAAGCATAGAGGAGCCACCCATCAGAACCTCTAGGGAATGACCAAAGTATACAGGATGCAGCCATCTGAACCCCTAGGGAATGTACAAAGCATGCAGGATCCAGTCATCGCAATACTAGGGAATGAACAAAGCAAGCAGGATCCAGCCATCACAACACTGGGGAATGAAGAAAGCATAGAGGATGCAGCCATCAGAACCTCTAGGGATTGAACAAAGCATAAAGGGTCAAGCCATCACAATACTAGGGAAGGAACAAAGAATACATGATCCAGCCAACAGAATCTCTAGCGAAAGAACAAAGCATACAGGATCCTGTCATCAGAACCTCTACAGATTGAATCCAGCCATAAGAACCAATAGGAAATAGACAAGTTATACAGGATCCAACCATAATAGCACTAGGGCGTGAGCAAAGCACACAGGATCCAGCCATCACAACACTAGGTAATTAACAAAACATACAGGATCCAGCCATCAGACACTCTAGGCAATGAACAAAGCATACTGGATACAGCCATCACAATACTGGGAATGAATAAAGCATCCAAGATCCAGCCATCACACCACTAAGGAATGAACAAAACATTGAGGATCCAGCCATCACAACACTATGGAATAAACAAAGCATAGAGGATCCAGCCATCTGGATCTCTAGGGAATTAACAAAGCATACAGGATCCAGCCCTCACAACACTAAGGAATGAACAAAGCTTGGAGGATCCAGCCATCACAGCACTAGGGAATTTACAAAGCATACAGCATCCAGCCATTAGAATTTCTAGGGAATGAACAAAGCATACAGGATACAACCGTCTCAACACTAGGGAATGAACAAAGCATACAGGATCCAGCCAGCAGAACCTCTAGGGGATGAACAAAGCATACACGATCCAGCCATCAGAACTTCTAGGGAATGAACAAACCCTACAGGATCCAGGCATCAGAACCTCTAGGGAATGAACAAAGCATACAGGATCAGACTTCAGAACCTCTAGGCAATGAACAAAGCATTTGGGATCCAGCAATCCGATCCTCTAGGGAATGACCAGAGCATAGAGGTTCCACCATCAGAACCTCTAGGCAATGAACACAGCATACAAGATTCATCCATCAGAACCTCTAGGGAATGAACACATCATACAGGATCCAACCATCACAATACTAGGGAATGAACAAAGCATACAGGATTCAGCCATCAGAGCCTCTGGGGAATGTTCAGAACATAGAGGATCCATCCATCTCAAAACTAGGGAATGGACTAAGCATAGAGGATCAAGCCATCAGAACCTCTGGGAATGAACAATGCATCCAGGATCCAGCCATTAAAACCTCCATGGATTGTACAAACCATAAAGGATCTCAGTCATCAGAACACTAGGGAATGAACAATGCACACAGGATCCAGAAATCACAACACGAGGGCATGAAGAAGGTATAGGGGATCCAGCCATCATAAAACTAGAGAATGAACAAAGCATAAGGGATCCAGCCATCTGGATCTCTATGGAATAAACAAACCATAGAGGATCCAGCTGTCACAACACTAGGGAAGGAACAAAGCATAGAGGATCGAGCCATCGCAACACTGTGGAACTAACAAAGCATATAGGATCCAGCCATCAAAACCTCTAGGAATGAGCAAAGCATACATGATCCAACCATCAGAACTTCTAGGGAATGAACAAAGCATCCAGGATCCAACAATCACAATACTAGGGAATGAACAAACCATACAGGATCCAGTCATCAGAACCTCTAGGGAATGAACAAAGCATACAGGATCCAGACTTCAGAACTCTAGGCAATGAACAAAGCATACAGGATCCAGTCATCAAAACTCTAGGGAATGAACAAAGCATAGAGGATCAGTCTTCAGAACCTCTAGGCAATGAACAAAGCATTTAGGATCCAGCCATCAGATCCTCTAGGGAGTGACCAGAGCATAGAAGATCCACCATCAGGACCTCTAGGTAATGAACGCAGCATACAAGATTCAGCCATCAGAACCTCTAAGGAATGAACACATCAAACAGGATCAAACCATCACAACACTAGAGAATGAACAAACCATACAGGATTCAGCCATCAGAGCCTCTGGAGAATGTTCAAAACATAGAGGATCCACCCAACTCAGCACTAGGGAATGAACAAAGCATAAATGATCAAGCCATCAGAAGCTCTAGGGAATGATCAAAGCATACAGGATGCAGCCATTAAAACCTCCATGGATTGTACAAACCATAAAGGATCCAGCCATCAGAACCTCTAGGGAATGAACAAAGCATACAGGATCCAGACTTCAGAACTCTAGGCAATGAACAAAGCATACAGGATCCAGTCATCAAAACTCTAGGGAATGAACAAAGCATAGAGGATCAGTCTTCAGAACCTCTGAGCAATGAACAAAGCATTTAGGATCCAGCCATCAGATCCTCTAGGGATTGACCAGAGCATGGAAGATCCACCATCAGAACCTCTAGGTAATGAACACAGCATACAAGATTCAGCCATCAGAACCTCTAAGGAATGAACACATCATACAGGATCGAACCATCACAACACTAGAGAATGAACAAAGCATACAGGATTCAGCCATCAGAGCCTCTGGAGAATGTTCAGAACATAGAGGATCCACCCAACTCAACACTAGGGAATGAACAAATCATAAATGATCAAGCCATCAGAAGCTCTAGGGAATGAAAAAGCATACAGGATCCAGCCATTAAAATCTCCATGGATTGTACAAACCATAAAGGATCCAGCCATCAGAACCTCTAGGGAATTAACAAAGCATACAGGATTCAGCCATCAGAGCCTCTGGAGAATGTTCAGAACATAGAGGATCCACCCAACTCAACACTAGGGAATGAACAAAGCATAAATGATCAAGCCATCAGAAGCTCTAGGGAATGAACAAAGCATACAGGATCCAGCCATTAAAATCTCCATGGATTGTACAAACCATAAAGGATCCAGCCATCAGAACCTCTATGGAATTAACAAAGCATACAGGATCCAGCCATTAAAACCTCCATGGATTGTACAAACCATAAAGGATCTCAGTCATCAGAACACTAGGGAATGAACAAAGCACACAGGATCCAGAAATCACAACACGAGGGAATGAAGAAGGTATAGAGGATCCAGCCATCATAACACTAGAGAATGAACAAAGCATAAGGGATCCAGCCATCTGGATCTCTACGGAATAAACAAACCATAGAGGATCCAGCCGTCACAACACTAGGGAAGGAACAAAGCATAGAGGATCGAGCCATCACAACACTAGGGACTTAACAAAGCAAAGAGGATCCAGCCATCAGAATCTCTAGAGAATGAACAAAGCATACAGTCCACAGCCATCACAACACTAGGAAATGAACAAAGTACAAGATCCAGCCATCAGAACCTCTATGGAATAAACAAAGCATACATGATCCAACCATCAGAACTTCTAGGGAATGAAAAAAGCATACAGGATCCAGCAATCACATTACTAGGGAATGAACAAACCATACAGGATCCAGGCATCAGAACCTCTAAGGAATTAACAAAGCAGACAGGATCCAGCCTTTATAACACTATGGAATGAACGAAGCATAGAAGATCAAGCCATTTGGCTCTCTAAGGAATGAGCAAAGCATAGAGGATCCAACTGTCACAACACTAGGGAATGAACAAAGTATAGAGGATCCAGCCACCACAACACTAGGGAATTTACAAAGCATAAAGGATCTGGCCAACAGAATCTCTAGAGAATGAACAAAGCAGACAGGATACAGCCATCACAACACTAGGAAATGAACAAAGCATACAGGATCCAGCAATCCGAACCTCTAGGGAATGAACAAACCATACAGGATCCAGGCATCAGAACCTCTAGGTAATTAACTAAGCATGCAGGATCCAGACTTCAGAACCTCTAGGCAATTAACAAAGCATGCAGGATCCAGCCATGAAAACCTTTGGGGTATGAACAAAGCATAGAGGATCCAGCCATTACAACACTATGGAATGAACAAAGCATAGAGGATCCAGTCATTTGAATCTCTACGGAATAAACAAACCATAGAGGATCAAGCCGTCACAACACTAGGGAAGTAACAAAGCATAGAGGAATGAGCCATCACAACACTAGGGAATTAACAAAGCATATAGGATCCAGCCATCAGAATCTCTAGAGAATGAACAAAGCATACAGTATACAGCCATCACAACACTAGGGGATGAAAAAGCATACAGGATCCAGCCATCAGAACCTCTAGGGAATTAACAAAGCATGCATGATCCAACCATCAGAACTTCTAGGGAATGAACAAAGCATACAGGATCCAGCAATCACAATACTAGGGAATCAACAAACCATTCAGGATCCAGTCATCAGAACCTCTAGGGAATGAACAAAGCATACAGTATCCAGACTTCAGACCCTTTAGGCAATGAACAAAGCATACAGCATCCAGCCATCAAAACCTTTAGGGAATGAACAAAGCAGACAGGATCCAGCCAGTACAACACTATGGAATGAACAAAGCATAGAGGATCCAGCCATTTGGATCTCTAGGGAATGAGCAAAACATAGAGGATCCAGCTGTCACAACACTAGGGAATGAACAAGGTATAGAGGATCCAGCCACCACAACACTAGGGAATTTACAAAGCATAAAGGATCTGGCCAACAGAATCTCTAGAGAATGAACAAAGCATACAGGATACAGCCATCACAACACTAGGAAATGAACAAAGCATACAGGATCCAGCAATCAGAAGCTCTAGGGAATGAACAAAGCATACAGGAGACAGCCATCAGAACCTCTAGGTAATTAAATAAGTGGACATTATCCAGCCATCAGAACTTCTAAGGAATGAACAAAGCATACACAATTCAGCCATCAGTATCTCTAGTGAAGGAACAGAGCGTACAGGATACAGCCATCAGAACCTCTAAGGAATGAACAAAGCATAGAGGATCCAGCCATTAGAACCTCTAGGTAATGAGCAAGACATACAGGATCCAGCCATAACAGCACCATGGAATGAACAAAGCATACAGGATCCAGCCAGCAGAACCTCTAAGGGATGAACAAAGCATACACGATCCAGCCATCAGAACTTCTAGGGAATGAACAAACCATACAGGATCCAGTCATCAGAACCTCTAGGGAATGAACAAAGCATACAGGATCCAGACTTCAGAACTCTAGGCAATGAACAAAGCATACAGGATCCAGTCATCAAAACTCTAGGGAATGAACAAAGCATAGAGGATCAGTCTTCAGAACCTCTAGGCAATGAACAAAGCATTTAGGATCCAGCCATCAGATCCTCTAGGGAGTGACCAGAGCATAGAAGATCCACCATCAGAACCTCTAGGTAATGAACACAGCATACAAGATTCAGCCATCAGAACCTCTAAGGAATGAATACATCAAACAGGATCAAACCATCACAACACTAGAGAATGAACAAAGCATACAGGATTCAGCCATCAGAGCCTCTGGAGAATGTTCAGAACATAGAGGATCCACCCAACTCAACACTAGGGAATGAACAAAGCATAAATGATCAAGCCATCAGAAGCTCTAGGGAATGAAAAAGCATACAGGATCCAGACTTCAGAACTCTAGGCAATGAACAAAGCATACAGGATCCAGTCATCAAAACTCTAGGGAATGAACAAAGCATAGAGGATCAGTCTTCAGAACCTCTGAGCAATGAACAAAGCATTTAGGATCCAGCCATCAGATCCTCTAGGGATTGACCAGAGCATGGAAGATCCACCATCAGAACCTCTAGGTAATGAACACAGCATACAAGATTCAGCCATCAGAACCTCTAAGGAATGAACACATCATACAGGATCGAACCATCACAACACTAGAGAATGAACAAAGCATACAGGATTCAGCCATCAGAGCCTCTGGAGAATGTTCAGAACATAGAGGATCCACCCAACTCAACACTAGGGAATGAACAAAGCATAAATGATCAAGCCATCAGAAGCTCTAGGGAATGAAAAAGCATACAGGATCCAGCCATTAAAATCTCCATGGATTGTACAAACCATAAAGGATCCAGCCATCAGAACCTCTAGGGAATTAACAAAGCATACAGGATTCAGCCATCAGAGCCTCTGGAGAATGTTCAGAACATAGAGGATCCACCCAACTCAACACTAGGGAATGAACAAAGCATAAATGATCAAGCCATCAGAAGCTCTAGGGAATGAACAAAGCATACAGGATCCAGCCATTAAAATCTCCATGGATTGTACAAACCATAAAGGATCCAGCCATCAGAACCTCTATGGAATTAACAAAGCATACAGGATCCAGCCATTAAAACCTCCATGGATTGTACAAACCATAAAGGATCTCAGTCATCAGAACACTAGGGAATGAACAAAGCACACAGGATCCAGAAATCACAACACGAGGGAATGAAGAAGGTATAGAGGATCCAGCCATCATAACACTAGAGAATGAACAAAGCATAAGGGATCCAGCCATCTGGATCTCTACGGAATAAACAAACCATAGAGGATCCAGCCGTCACAACACTAGGGAAGGAACAAAGCATAGAGGATCGAGCCATCACAACACTAGGGACTTAACAAAGCAAAGAGGATCCAGCCATCAGAATCTCTAGAGAATGAACAAAGCATACAGTCCACAGCCATCACAACACTAGGAAATGAACAAAGTACAAGATCCAGCCATCAGAACCTCTATGGAATAAACAAAGCATACATGATCCAACCATCAGAACTTCTAGGGAATGAAAAAAGCATACAGGATCCAGCAATCACATTACTAGGGAATGAACAAACCATACAGGATCCAGGCATCAGAACCTCTAAGGAATTAACAAAGCAGACAGGATCCAGCCTTTATAACACTATGGAATGAACGAAGCATAGAAGATCAAGCCATTTGGCTCTCTAAGGAATGAGCAAAGCATAGAGGATCCAACTGTCACAACACTAGGGAATGAACAAAGTATAGAGGATCCAGCCACCACAACACTAGGGAATTTACAAAGCATAAAGGATCTGGCCAACAGAATCTCTAGAGAATGAACAAAGCAGACAGGATACAGCCATCACAACACTAGGAAATGAACAAAGCATACAGGATCCAGCAATCCGAACCTCTAGGGAATGAACAAACCATACAGGATCCAGGCATCAGAACCTCTAGGTAATTAACTAAGCATGCAGGATCCAGACTTCAGAACCTCTAGGCAATTAACAAAGCATGCAGGATCCAGCCATGAAAACCTTTGGGGTATGAACAAAGCATAGAGGATCCAGCCATTACAACACTATGGAATGAACAAAGCATAGAGGATCCAGTCATTTGAATCTCTACGGAATAAACAAACCATAGAGGATCAAGCCGTCACAACACTAGGGAAGTAACAAAGCATAGAGGAATGAGCCATCACAACACTAGGGAATTAACAAAGCATATAGGATCCAGCCATCAGAATCTCTAGAGAATGAACAAAGCATACAGTATACAGCCATCACAACACTAGGGGATGAAAAAGCATACAGGATCCAGCCATCAGAACCTCTAGGGAATTAACAAAGCATGCATGATCCAACCATCAGAACTTCTAGGGAATGAACAAAGCATACAGGATCCAGCAATCACAATACTAGGGAATCAACAAACCATTCAGGATCCAGTCATCAGAACCTCTAGGGAATGAACAAAGCATACAGTATCCAGACTTCAGACCCTTTAGGCAATGAACAAAGCATACAGCATCCAGCCATCAAAACCTTTAGGGAATGAACAAAGCAGACAGGATCCAGCCAGTACAACACTATGGAATGAACAAAGCATAGAGGATCCAGCCATTTGGATCTCTAGGGAATGAGCAAAACATAGAGGATCCAGCTGTCACAACACTAGGGAATGAACAAGGTATAGAGGATCCAGCCACCACAACACTAGGGAATTTACAAAGCATAAAGGATCTGGCCAACAGAATCTCTAGAGAATGAACAAAGCATACAGGATACAGCCATCACAACACTAGGAAATGAACAAAGCATACAGGATCCAGCAATCAGAAGCTCTAGGGAATGAACAAAGCATACAGGAGACAGCCATCAGAACCTCTAGGTAATTAAATAAGTGGACATTATCCAGCCATCAGAACTTCTAAGGAATGAACAAAGCATACACAATTCAGCCATCAGTATCTCTAGTGAAGGAACAGAGCGTACAGGATACAGCCATCAGAACCTCTAAGGAATGAACAAAGCATAGAGGATCCAGCCATTAGAACCTCTAGGTAATGAGCAAGACATACAGGATCCAGCCATAACAGCACCATGGAATGAACAAAGCATACATGATCCAGCCAGCAGAACCTCTAAGGGATGAACAAAGCATACACGATCCAGCCATCAGAACTTCTAGGGAATGAACAAACCATACAGGATCCAGTCATCAGAACCTCTAGGGAATGAACAAAGCATACAGGATCCAGACTTCAGAACTCTAGGCAATGAACAAAGCATACAGGATCCAGTCATCAAAACTCTAGGGAATGAACAAAGCATAGAGGATCAGTCTTCAGAACCTCTAGGCAATGAACAAAGCATTTAGGATCCAGCCATCAGATCCTCTAGGGAGTGACCAGAGCATAGAAGATCCACCATCAGAACCTCTAGGTAATGAACACAGCATACAAGATTCAGCCATCAGAACCTCTAAGGAATGAATACATCAAACAGGATCAAACCATCACAACACTAGAGAATGAACAAACCATACAGGATTCAGCCATCAGAGCCTCTGGAGAATGTTCAAAACATAGAGGATCCACCCAACTCAGCACTAGGGAATGAACAAAGCATAAATGATCAAGCCATCAGAAGCTCTAGGGAATGATCAAAGCATTCAGGATCCAGCCATTAAAACCTCCATGGATTGTACAAACCATAAAGGATCCAGCCATCGGAACCTCTAGGGAATGAACAAAGCATACAGGATCCAGACTTCAGAACTCTAGGCAATGAACAAAGCATACAGGATCCAGTCATCAAAACTCTAGGGAATGAACAAAGCATAGAGGATCAGTCTTCAGAACCTCTGAGCAATGAACAAAGCATTTAGGATCCAGCCATCAGATCCTCTAGGGATTGACCAGAGCATGGAAGATCCACCATCAGAACCTCTAGGTAATGAACACAGCATACAAGATTTAGCCATCAGAACCTCTAAGGAATGAACACATCATACAGGATCGAACCATCACAACACTAGAGAATGAACACAGCATACAGGATTCAGCCATCAGAGCCTCTGGAGAATGTTCAGAACATAGAGGATCCACCCAACTCAACACTAGGGAATGAACAAAGCATAAATGATCAAGCCATCAGAAGCTCTAGGGAATGAACAAAGCATACAGGATCCAGCCATTAAAATCTCCATGGATTGTACAAACCATAAAGGATCCAGCCATCAGAACCTCTAGGGAATTAACAAAGCATACAGGATTCAGCCATCAGAGCCTCTGGAGAATGTTCAGAACATAGAGGATCCACCCAACTCAACACTAGGGAATGAACAAATCATAAATGATCAAGCCATCAGAAGCTCTAGGGAATGAACAAAGCATACAGGATCCAGCCATTAAAATCTCCATGGATTGTACAAACCATAAAGGATCCAGCCATCAGAACCTCTATGGAATTAACAAAGCATACAGGATCCAGCCATTAAAACCTCCATGGATTGTACAAACCATAAAGGATCTCAGTCATCAGAACACTAGGGAATGAACAAAGCACACAGGATCCAGAAATCACAACACGAGGGAATGAAGAAGGTATAGAGGATCCAGCCATCATAACACTAGAGAATGAACAAAGCATAAGGGATCCAGCCATCTGGATCTCTACGGAATAAACAAACCATAGAGGATCCAGCCGTCACAACACTAGGGAAGGAACAAAGCATAGAGGATTGAGCCATCACAACACTAGGGACTTAACAAAGCAAAGAGGATCCAGCCATCAGAATCTCTAGAGAATGAACAAAGCATACAGTACACAGCCATCACAACACTAGGTAATGAACAAAGCATACAAGATCCAGCCATCAGAACCTCTATGGAATAAACAAAGGATACATGATCCAACCATCAGAACTTCTAGGGAATGAAAAAAGCATACAGGAGACAGCCATCAGAACCTCTAGGTAATTAACTAAGCGGACATTATCCAGCCATCAGAACTTCTAAGGAATGAACAAAGCATACACGATCCAGCCATCAGTATCTCTACCGAATGAACAGAGCGTACAGGATCCAGCCATTAGAACCTCTAAGGAATGAACAAAGCATACACGATCCAGCCATTAGAACCTCTAGGTAATGAGCAAGACATACAGGATCCAGCCATAACAGCAACAGGGCATGAGCAAAGCATACAGGATCCAGCCATCACAACACTAGGGAATTAGAAAAAAACATACAGGATCCAGCCATCAGACACTCTAAGCAATGAACAAAGCATACATGATCCAGTCATCCAACACTAGAAATGAATAAAGCATTGACGATCCAGCCATCAGAACCTTTAGGGAATGAACAAAGCAGACAGGATCGAGCCATCACAGCACTATGGAATTAACAAAGCATACATTATCCAGCCATCAGAACCTCTAGAGAATGAACAAAGCCCACAGTATACAGCCATCACAACACTAGGGAATGAACAAAGCATACAGTATCCCGCCATCAGAACCTCTAGGAAATAAACAAAGGATACATGATCCAACCATCAGAACGTCTTGGGAATTAACAAAGCATACAGGATCCAGCAATCACAATACTAGGGAATCAACAAACCATTCAGGATCCAGTCATCAGAACCTCTAGGGAATGAACAAAGCATACAGGATCCAGACTTCAGACCCTTTAGGCAATGAACAAAGCATACAGCATCCAGCCATCAAAACCTTTAGGGAATGAACAAAGCAGACAGGATCCAGCCAGTACAACACTATGGAATGAACAAAGCATAGAGGATCCAGCCATTTGGATCTCTAGGGAATGAGCAAAGCATAGAGGATCCAGCTGTCACAACACTAGGGAATGAACAAAGTATAGAGGATCCAGCCACCACAACACTTGGGAATTTACAAAGCATAAAGGATCTGGCCAACAGAATCTCTAGAGAATGAACAAAGCATACAGGATACAGCCATCACAACACTAGGAAATGAACAAAGCATACAGGATCCAGCAATCCGAACCTCTAGGGAATGAACAAAGCATACAGGAGACAGCCATCAGAACCTCTAGGTAATTAACTAAGCAGACATTATCCAGCCATCAGAACTTCTAAGGAATGAACAAAGCATACACGATCCAGCCATCAGTATCTCTACCGAATGAACAGAGCGTACAGGATCCAGCCATTAGAACCTCTAAGGAATGAACAAAGTATAGAGGATCCAGCCATTAGAACCTCTAGGTAATGAGCAAGACATACAGGATCCAGCCATAACAGCAACAGGGCATGAGCAAAGCATACAGGATCCAGCCATCACAACACTAGGGAATTAGAAAAAAACATACAGGATCCAGCCATCAGACACTCTAAGCAATGAACAAAGCATACAGGATCCATTCATCCAACACTAGGAATGAACAAAGCATGGACGATCCAGCCATCAGAACCTTTAGGGAATGAACAAAGCAGACAGGATCCAGCCATCACAGCACTATGGAATTAACAAAGCATACATTATCCAGCCATCAGAACCTCTAGAGAATGAAAAAAGCCTACAGTATACAGCCATCACAACACTAGGGAATGAACAAAGCATACAGTATCCAGCCATCAGAACCTCTAGGAAATAAACAAAGCATACATGATCCAACCATCAAAACGTCTTGGGAATTAACAAAGCATACAGGATCCAGCAATCACAATACTAGGGAATGAACAAACCATACAGGATCCAGGCATCAGAACCTCTAGGGAATGAACAAAGCATACAGGATCCAGACTTCAGAACCTCTAGGCAATTAACAAAGCATGCAGGATCCAGCCATCAAAACCTTTGGGGTATGAACAAAGCATAGAGGATCCAGCCATTACAACACTATGGAATGAACAAAGCATAGAAGATCCAGTCATTTGAATCTCTACGGAATAAACAAACCATAGAGGATCAAGCCGTCACAACACTAGGGAAGTAACAAAGCATAGAGGAATGAGCCATCACAACACTAGGGAATTAACAAAGCATATAGGATCCAGCCATCAGAATCTCTAGAGAATGAACAAAGCATACAGTATACAGCCATCACAACACTAGGGGATGAAAAAGCATACAGGATCCAGCCATCAGAACCTCTAGGGAATTAACAAAGCATGCATGATCCAACCATCAGAACTTCTAGGGAATGAACAAAGCATACAGGATCCAGCAATCACAATACTAGGGAATCAACAAACCATTCAGGATCCAGTCATCAGAACCTCTAGGGAATGAACAAAGCATACAGTATCCAGACTTCAGACCCTTTAGGCAATGAACAAAGAATACAGCATCCAGCCATCAAAACCTTTAGGGAATGAACAAAGCAGACAGGATCCAGCCAGTACAACACTATGGAATGAACAAAGCATAGAGGATCCAGCCATTTGGATCTCTAGGGAATGAGCAAAGCATAGAGGATCCAGCTGTCACAACACTAGGGAATGAACAAGGTATAGAGGATCCAACCACCACAACACTAGGGAATTTACAAAGCATAAAGGATCTGGCCAACAGAATCTCTAGAGAATGAACAAAGGATACAGGATACAGCCATCACAACACTAGGAAATGAACAAAGCATACAGGATCCAGCAATCAGAAGCTCTAGGGAATGAACAAAGCATACAGGAGACAGCCATCAGAACCTCTAGGTAATTAAATAAGTGGACATTATCCAGCCATCAGAACTTCTAAGGAATGAACAAAGCATACACAATCCAGCCATCAGTATCTCTAGCAAAGGAACAGAGCGTACAGGATACAGCCATCAGAACCTCTAAGGAATGAACAAAGCATAGAGGATCCAGCCATTAGAACCTCTAGGTAATGAGCAAGACATACAGGATCCAGCCATAACAGCACCAGGGAATGAACAAAGCATACAGGATCCAGCCAGCAGAACCTCTAAGGGATGAACAAAGCATACACGATCCAGCCATCAGAACTTCTAGGGAATGAACAAACCATACAGGATCCAGTCATCAGAACCTCTAGGGAATGAACAAAGCATACAGGATCCAGACTTCAGAACTCTAGGCAATGAACAAAGCATACAGGATCCAGTCATCAAAACTCTAGGGAATGAACAAAGCATAGAGGATCAGTCTTCAGAACCTCTAGGCAATGAACAAAGCATTTAGGATCCAGCCATCAGATCCTCTAGGGAGTGACCAGAGCATAGAATATCCACCATCAGAACCTCTAGGTAATGAACACAGCATACAAGATTCAGCCATCAGAACCTCTAAGGAATGAATACATCAAACAGGATCAAACCATCACAACACTAGAGAATGAACAAACCATACAGGATTCAGCCATCAGAGCCTCTGGAGAATGTTCAAAACATAGAGGATCCACCCAACTCAGCAATAGGGAATGAACAAAGCATAAATGATCAAGCCATCAGAAGCTCTAGGGAATGATCAAAGCATTCAGGATCCAGCCATTAAAACCTCCATGGATTGTACAAACCATAAAGGATCCAGCCATCAGAACCTCTAGGGAATGAACAAAGCATACAGGATCCAGACTTCAGAACTCTAGGCAATGAACAAAGCATACAGGATCCAGTCATCAAAACTCTAGGGAATGAACAAAGCATAGAGGATCAGTCTTCAGAACCTCTGAGCAATGAACAAAGCATTTAGGATCCAGCCATCAGATCCTCTAGGGATTGACCAGAGCATGGAAGATCCACCATCAGAACCTCTAGGTAATGAACACAGCATACAAGATTCAGCCATCAGAACCTCTAAGGAATGAACACATCATACAGGATCGAACCATCACAACACTAGAGAATGAACAAAGCATACAGGATTCAGCCATCAGAGCCTCTGGAGAATGAACAAAGCATACAGGATTCAGCCATCAGAGCCTCTGGAGAATGTTCAGAACATAGAGGATCCACCCAACTCAACACTAGGGAATGAACAAAGCATAAATGATCAAGCCATCAGAAGCTCTAGGGAATGAACAAAGCATACAGGATCCAGCCATTAAAATCTCCATGGATTGTACAAACCATAAAGGATCCAGCCATCAGAACCTCTAGGGAATTAACAAAGCATACAGGATTCAGCCATCAGAGCCTCTGGAGAATGTTCAGAACATAGAGGATCCACCCAACTCAACACTAGGGAATGAACAAAGCATAAATGATCAAGCCATCAGAAGCTCTAGGGAATGAACAAAGCATACAGGATCCAGCCGTTAAAATCTCCATGGATTGTACAAACCATAAAGGATCCAGCCATCAGAACCTCTAGGGAATTAACAAAGCATACAGGATCCAGCCATTAAAACCTCCATGGATTGTACAAACCATAAAGGATCTCAGTCATCAGAACACTAGGGAATGAACAAAGCACACAGGATCCAGAAATCACAACACGAGGGAATGAAGAAGGTATAGAGGATCCAGCCATCATAACACTCGAGAATGAACAAAGCATAAGGGATCCAGCCATCTGGATCTCTACGGAATAAACAAACCATAGAGGATCCAGCCGTCACAACACTAGGGAAGGAACAAAGCATAGAGGATTGAGCCATCACAACACTAGGGACTTAACAAAGCAAAGAGGATCCAGCCATCAGAATCTCTAGAGAATGAACAAAGCATACAGTACACAGCCATCACAACACCAGGTAATGAACAAAGCATACAAGATCCAGCCATCAGAACCTCTATGGAATAAACAAAGGATACATGATCCAACCATCAGAACTTCTAGGGAATGAAAAAAGCATACAGGAGACAGCCATCAGAACCTCTAGGTAATTAACTAAGCGGACATTATCCAGCCATCAGAACTTCTAAGGAATGAACAAAGCATACACGATCCAGCCATCAGTATCTCTACCGAATGAACAGAGCGTACAGGATCCAGCCATTAGAACCTCTAAGGAATGAACAAAGCATAGAGGATCCAGCCATTAGAACCTCTAGGTAATGAGCAAGACATACAGGATCCAGCCATAACAGCAACAGGGCATGAGCAAAGCATACAGGATCCAGCCATCACAACACTAGGGAATTAGAAAAAAACATACAGGATCCAGCCATCAGACACTCTAAGCAATGAACAAAGCATACAGGATCCAGTCATCCAACACTAGAAATGAATAAAGCATTGACGATCCAGCCATCAGAACCTTTAGGGAATGAACAAAGCAGACAGGATCCAGCCATCACAGCACTAGGGAATGAACAAAGCATACAGTATCCCGCCATCAGAACCTCTAGGAAATAAACAAAGGATACATGATCCAACCATCAGAACGTCTTGGGAATTAACAAAGCATACAGGATCCAGCAATCACAATACTAGGGAATGAACAAACCATACAGGATCCAGGCATCAGAACCTCTAGGGAATGAACAAAGCATACAGGATCCAGACTTCAGAACCTCTAGGCAATTAACAAAGCATGCAGGATCCAGCCATCAAAACCTTTGGGGTATGAACAAAGCATAGAGGATCCAGCCATTACAACACGATGGAATGAACAAAGCATAGAGGATCCAGTCATTTGAATCTCTACGGAATAAACAAACCATAGAGGATCAAGCCGTCACAACACTAGGGAAGTAACAAAGCATAGAGGAATGAGCCATCACAACACTAGGGAATTAACAAAGCATATAGGATCCAGCCATCAGAATCTCTAGAGAATGAACAAAGCATACAGTATACAGCCATCACAACACTAGGGGATGAAAAAGCATACAGGATCCAGCCATCAGAAACTCTAGGGAATTAACAAAGCATGCATGATCCAACCATCAGAACTTCTAGGGAATGAACAAAGCATACAGGATCCAGCAATCACAATACTAGGGAATCAACAAACCATTCAGGATCCAGTCATCAGAACCTCTAGGGAATGAACAAAGCATACAGTATCCAGACTTCAGACCCTTTAGGCAATGAACAAAGCATACAGCATCCAGCCATCAAAACCTTTAGGGAATGAACAAAGCATAGAGGATCCAGCCAGTACAACACTATGGAATGAACAAAGCATAGAGGATCCAGCCATTTGGATCTCTAGGGAATGAGCAAAGCATAGAGGATCCAGCTGTCACAACACTAGGGAATGAACAAAGTATAGAGGATCCAGCCACCACAACACTAGGGAATTTACAAAGCATAAAAGATCTGGCCAACAGAATCTCTAGAGAATGAACAAAGCATACAGGATACAGCCATCACACCACTAGGAAATGAACAAAGCATACAGGATCCAGCAATCAGAACCTCTAGGGAATGAACAAAGCATACAGGAGACAGCCATCAGAACCTCTAGGTAATTAAATAAGTGGACATTATCCAGCCATCAGAACTTCTAAGGAATGAACAAAGCATACACAATCCAGCCATCAGTATCTCTAGCGAAGGAACAGAGCGTACAGGATCCAGCCATCAGAACCTCTAAGGAATGAACAAAGCATAGAGGATCCAGCCATTAGAACCTCTAGGTAATGAGCAAGACATACAGGATCCAGCCATAACAGCACCAGGGCATGAGCAAAGCATACAGGATCCAGCCATCACAACACTAGGGAATTAAAAAAAAAACATACAGGTTCCAGCCATCAGGCACTCTAAGCAATGAACAAAGCATACAGGATCCAGTCATCCAACACTAGGGATGAACAAAGCATTGACGATCCAGCCATCAGAACCTTTGGGGAATGAACAAAGCAGACAGGATCCAGCCATCACAACACTATTTTATGAACAAAGCATACATTATCCAGCCATCAGAACCTCTAGAGAATGAACAAAGCCTACAGTATACAGCCATCACAACACTAGGGAATGAACAAAGCATACAGTATCCAGCCATCAGAACCTCTAGGAAATAAACAAAGCATACATGATCCAACCATCAGAACTTCTAGGGAATGAACAAAGCATACAGGATCCAGCAATCACAATACTAGGGAATGAACAAACCATACAGGATCCAGTCATCAGAACCTCTAGGGAATGAACAAAGCATACAGGATCCAGACTTCAGAACTCTAGGCAATGAACAAAGCATACAGGATCCAGTCATCAAAACTCTAGGGAATGAACAAAGCATACAGGATCAGACTTCAGAACCTCTGAGCAATGAACAAAGCATTTAGGATCCAGCCATCAGATCCTCTAGGGAGTGACCAGAGCATAGAAGATCCACCATCAGAACCTCTAGGTAATGAACACAGCATACAAGATTGACCCATCAGAACTTCTAGGGAATGAACAAAGCATATAGGATACAGCAATCGTAATACTAGGGAATGAACAAACCATACAGGATCCAGGCATCAAAACCTCTAGGAAATGAACAAAGCATACATGATCCAACCATCAGAACTTCTAGGGAATGAACAAAGTATACAGGATACAGCAATCACAATACTAGGGAATTAACAAACCATATAGGATCCACCCATCTAAACCTTTAGGGAATGAACAAAGCATAGAGGATCCAACCATTACAACACTATGGAATTGTAGTGTGGTTAGTTTTACGTATTCATTGCGCTTTAGCTTCAGGCTTTAGGCCTTTGTGCACTTTGCCCTGAATATATTTTATTCATTTGCTGACAGCTTAGAGCCTCTGTGCACTTTGCTCTACATGCTTTTTATTAGGCTTCGTACTGTTATTTTTCAAATAGCCAGTTCTACGGTGTTGTTTTTTATTCATATCACACTGTTTTGCCTACTTCAGCACTGGAGTTCTCCATAACATATTTACTCTGTGCTTCAGTCAAGGATACAGTCTGGTACATTGCCGATAGACGTGGTAGGAGTTTAGACTTGGCATTCCTGCGTAGGGACATTTTGTGATCACGATGACATGTTAGTTATAAAATCACTTCCTTGTCCCAATACACGCAAGAGGGAGATTCCGACCAGGGAACCACAACTAGACGCTGACTGCCTCGTTGCAGATGCTGAACCAAGATCACAGGTCTTTGCTCAGGTATGAGGGCTGATGTCTCCACAGTGATTCTAATAGGCAAGCTAGAAGCTTAACATGCTGTGCTCTAAATAGAACAAGCAGAGGGAGAGTAGAAACTGTTAGACAATATGATAGCTTTGTTCTTATGTTTTACTCTCCTGGTGACTATTTCAATCCTACTGTGTTGTATCGTTCTGGTTATTGCGGCTCACGCCTTAATATCTAAAATACAGTTGTTTTATTAAAAACATTATATAAAACTTATACTGTCTTTGTCATTTGTATATGAGATCATATTGGAAATAAGAGAGTTGGTTTGGATCTGAGTAACCACGACTTCCCTGAGAAGTTCCAAAGATGTCATGCGCTCGGCTCCCAAATCATTCCTTCCACATGGAAGAAATGAGGCACTGCTAGTTAGCCGGAGCAAAAAACGGATTTAGGGTGACAGAGTTCTTTACACGTGGGTCAGACTCAGTCCCCCACACCGTTATAGATCCTGCTACCTAGAAATCCAGTAGTCTCATTTAGAATAATGAGAGCCCACGCGACATGGCGCCGCCAACGTTTGGTCTGGCACTAATGATTAGGTCCGACTGACTCTCTTGGTCTCATATATATTTTGACTCCTCGGTTCCGTATACGGAGACGTCCGTGGGGCTGAGGGTTTCCGCCGCCACGGCATAGGTGTTTCCTATTGCTTAGTGGTTGGTTGTTCAAGCTTGAACTTTGAAAGGAAAACCCCGATATTGGTGTGCCTTCTCTGACCTAGAGCTATTTTTGATAAAATGGCGAATCCTAATGTAGTGAATATAGCAATTAATATGCGTCACCCGCTCACGGGACATCTGTTGACACATGGACTGACAGTCCAGGGGGGTCCAGTCACTTTTGTGGTGGACGCCCATGCAGCCTATAGAACGGAACTTTTTTATTCTTGGGTCGGATTTCCAGCAGTGGATGGGGGAACAAATACTTTTCACGAATACACTGTTGCGAATGTCCCTGGACAATACAGGGCTTACGCTTATTTAGAAATACCTGTATCTTATCAAGAACACCATAATTGGCTTGATGGCGCCCTCCCACACACTGTAGCACAAGTTCGGTTAGGTCCGCTGAGTAATGATGGTCCTACCTGGCCTTTACTGGCTACATATACACCTCATCCTGCCGTTGCTCAATTGGCAGTGGTTGAAGTTCGTCGTTTATATACGGAATTAACGGCTACATATAGACGATTAGTTCAGTTTGTAATGCAGACACTAAATACGAATGCAGCGCGTGCTGCTCCAGCGAACCCACAGGCAGTGGTTCCGGGTATTAATCCGGCCACTGTACACTCTGTTATGGGTAAGGTACCGGCTAAACGAGAGGAGACTCCATTTTGGCTGGCGCAAAAAATTAATCCGCTGGAAGCAGTATTTCCCCATACGGGACCTCAGGATAAACATAGAATTTTGACGATGTGTTTGCCATATGGGATGGTTCCTCCGGTGGACCTTTGTAATACCTGGGGCACGGTGTTTGCCGCGCTCTACACTACGGCACACGGTACACCGACATTAGCTAATTTACCGGACGTGCTTAAACAGATTTAGGATGAATATGGGGCTGCCCCTGCCTTAGATTTGGGCATGCAGTTGCTGGGCAATTTTGCCACAGTTTCTTCTATTATTTTGAGTAATCTCAAAGGAGAGGCAGTAGCACTAGCAGTGCGAATGCGTCTTCGGGATGTTCCGCTGCTTAATCAGGAGCGGGAGCTTCCGAGAATAATAGCGGAAACATATTCTAGTATTGGTCGTGATAGCCTAGGGGCTAGACCACAAAACCCCAGTTACAGGGTAAAAATAATAAAGATAATGCTAAACAGCAACAACCTGAGGGTTCGAAAAAGCGCTGGGAAAAGAAACAGCAAACACCTAAGAAAGATGGTGGGCAGTCTCCGTAACCGGAGACCCCACAGAATAAGTATAATCTCAGGAATAGGGATACTTTGAAGACGCCTGATAGATATCAATATACTGATACACGCCAATCTCGTTCCTTTCAGGACTCCTCGGAAAAGAGAAGTGAGAGAGGTGGGCGGTCAGAGCGGAGGACGGAGTACGTGAAACCGAGACAGGATTCACAACGCTCGGCGGAGGTTTCTATTAAACAAGAAGAGAAACCGCTGCAACAAAAACAGCAATTTAAAAAGAAGAAAGTGGCAGCAGTCTCAGTTAGACATGCCGCTCAAGAAGAGAGTTCTCTTGACGAACAAGACGTGGGCGTTAGCACTGTTAGACAGCGCGGCAGAGGTCACAATAGTTCGCCGGAGTCTTCTAGAGCATCTGGAGGTGAAAGCAACTGATGACTTCATACAAGCCGAGACGGCGGACATGCGAGTCTCTGATCCTGATAGAGTATATACAGTGACTCTACGATTGGAAGGGGACATTGACCGTATTATAAACGCCATTTTTTGGGACCATGTGGTAAAATCATATGATGTTCTGCTGGCCGAACAGGATTGGCCACCTGACTTTGTTCGCGACTGTCCAGTTGGGGAGGAGGTTATTACACCTTCCTTCTCACCACTTGTTCCGAGAGAACTAGTGGAGTCCTATAGTAAATCATGGGCTCTAGCACAGGCTCCCGCCTTGTATAGAAATAACGTGGGGTGGGACAGACAATCACCTTATCATGTAATTCCGATAAAGGGCGAACCTCAGCCACAACCGCAGTATCCTATCAAATTTGAAGCAAGGGCATCGGTTAGAAAAATTCTTACACAATTGGAGTATCAGGGTGTAATTGAGCCCTGTGTCTGGCTGATGAATAATCCCTTATTTCCGGTTGCTAAACCGGACCATTCATATAGGATAGTGGTGGATTATAGACATTTGAATAGTCATACACGCACATATGCAATACAGAATTCACACAGCGCAGCGCTTATGAATAATATAGTGCGTAAAAAATACAAGACAACATTAGATATCTCGAATGGATTTTTCTGCCAGAATATAGCACCCGAGAGTCAGGACTATACCTGTTTAGGTGCGTTTGGCTCTCAGAATTTTTTTTGTCGTTTGCTTCAGGGGTATAATAGCCCAGGACTGTTTTCGGCTCGTGTAACTGAAATGCTGCATGAGTTCGACCCTGAAGCGTTATCATATGTTGATGACATACATCTGACAGACGATGAGATTCTGCAACATCTAAGGCGTGTATCGCGCATTGTTGTGGGGTTTGCTGATATTGGCTATACGTTTAATTTTAAGAAATCAAACATTGCCTTCCTCAGTGTCATTTTCCTGGGATATGAGTTGTCGAGTGAGGGCAAGAGCTTAGCGCCACATTTTTTGGAGAAATGTGCTTTATTGCAGCCTCCTAATACGGTTCTGAAGCTCCAGTCATTGTTGGGGTTTCTGAATTTTGGCAGAACTTACATTCCTGATTATGAGTCGCGTATAAAACCCTTATACGAGTTGATTCGCCTGAATTTTTCGAGTAGATTTTGGGCGATTGAACATACACACATACTACGAGAATTACAAAGTGATCTCTTAGCAGTTAAACACTTACACACACGGGACAATAAGACACATTTAGTCATCAGGGTCATACCTGGGGCTGTTGGGTTTACTTATGTCACCTTTAATGAGGGGGAGACAGTCCCGATTGCATACAAGTCTCACTTGTATTCTGCTGCAGAACAACGTTTTGCACAGACTGAGAAAATTCTCACTGCAGTACAGATGGCTGTTATTAAAGAAAGACCGCTGGCCCAGGGTCAACGCATCGTTGTCGTTTCCCCAATTCCGGCCTTAGAGGCAGTTACAAAAGCGAGTGTTCCAAATTCGAAAGCTTTGCACCCGCGATGAATACAATGTGCTACGTCTTTGACAGCCACTGATGTCGATTACATATTTGACCCTAAACTGCAGACTCAAGAATTTCTTCAATATGAGATAGAATACCCTGTTCCTGCTGGTACGTTGCCTATTGACCAATATCAGGTGGTCATGTATACCGATGGCTCTGCGCAACCAGCGGTTGGGACTAAACAACAGTATTCTGCTGCGTGTGCGGTGGTGAGCGGCACTATGGAGGGGGAAGTGTTCTGCCCCCGACATACTTATACTAAAACCTTGGGAGATTGCACAGCACAGCTGGCTGAGCTCAAAGCTCTATTGTTAGCATTGGAGCACGCGGATCCGGCAACTTTAACCTTGCTCGTCTGTGACTCCTACTACTGTGTTCAGTCTTTCAATGAATATCTACACTATTGGAAGATGAATGGGTTCAGAGATTCTAAAGGCAACACCATTAAACATAAAATGTTGTGGGGTAAGGTTGCGGATCTGAAGGAAACGCTTCCTAAAATCCATGTTGTACATACACTTGGACACCAGCGCGTTGGAATACACGTTGCTGGGAATACTTTGGCTGATGAAGCCGCGAAGTCGGCAGTGGCAGTCGCCACTGTGGCCGCATTGACTCGTTCGAGTTCCAAACCAGACACAGAAATTTCGGCTGCCATAAAGGCTACGGCTGATGGCACGCCCTTTCCTAAAGGATTTCCTTCTAAATATAGTTACTGCTTGAATGGTGCGCTGAATGCTACTGTTACAATTCCAGGCATTGGTGTACGTGAAATTCCCAATAAAATTGAGAGACCTCGATTGATTTCTGCAGCACATGAGGGGTTGGCTTCTGCACATGCTGGGGTGGCTGCCACGATTTCACTTTTACAGGCTCGTTACTGGTGGCCTGGTCTCTATAAAGAGACAAAGCAATATGTCCTTTGTTGTGACGTTTGTCAACAAATTAAAGCATCGTCGGCTAGACGCCCGCAGCAGACGCCCCTTCTGATTTCAAATAGACCATTACAGTGTGTGTACTTGGATCATTGTGGTCCGCTGACACCAGATAGCGCATACAAATATATATTGGTTGCTGTAGATTCGTGCTCCAGATTTGTGTGGGTCTGGCCACAACGCTCGGCTGACGCTCGAACTGTTATTAAAGATTTGCGCATCTTTATTGATATATTTGCAGTTGCGGCTTTTCATTCGGACCAGGGCCCTGCTTTTGCCTCTAAGGCATTCAGGGACACCATGGCTTCGTTGGGGGTCCATTTCTCGTCTCCATTTCATCCCGAGGGAAATTCTGTCGTGGAGCGTTTAAATTGTGATTTAAAGCAGTCCTTAACGGCCAGAGTTATCGGTACGGGTCGTGGTTGGCTAGCCCACCTATATGGAGTACAGAGAGCGCTTAATAACTTGCCTAGAAGGTCACTGGGGGGTCGTACTTCATATGAGAGCCTGTTTGGAACACAAATGTATGTTCCTGATCTAGATGGTCCTGGTGTGGAGGCGGCAGATACGCCCTTTGACATAAATGATCGTGTCACTGTTTTGCAGGATTTACAACAATTCCGTGAAGATAACTCTTCTGCCAGTGCTGCCTTCTCAGGAATTAAGGATGAGCCAGTAACACCTACTGGTTGGATACCCAGGATTGGGGATCTAGTGCGTGAAAAGGTCGCAGTTAAAAAAGAATTTGGTCCTTCTTATCGAGAACCTGTCCCTGTGTTGGGGGTGAACGGCACGAGAACTGTGATTTTACCGCCGCTGCGAGGGGCCAAAGGAAATCGCTTTGTTTCCATTGATAATGTCAAGTTACAACATGTGGCCGATTCTGCACAGCAGACCAAGAGGGACACCCAGTAGTTCCGGAATCCCTCTCACTACTGGGGAAGAAGTCCCGCTGCAGGTGATTTTCACCGACACTGTTTCCTCTCCGAGCTTGGGGAGGGTGGATGATGATCTTGCGATTGTTCCACCGACGGCGATTAATATGGAATCTTTTGATCAAATTGCTGTACGTTTTACTGATGTTTCTGAACATGTGGTTTATAGTGTGCCACGGCAAGAGCCTCCATCTGCTTCTTTGTTCACAGTGGCACCTTTTGCTAGAACTGCTTCTGGCTGCTTCAACGACGCTGATAATGATGTGTCCGGCTTCTCGTCCTCGATGTCTTCTGTCCACGGTCCACGACGGCTGCTGGGTTGGCTTAAACGCACATATTTTGTTTTTCCTTGGAACTATTTTTGGCTGTTTTTGGCCGTGATGACTTTTTTATTATGGTTGGGATTTGTGGTTACTTTTTTTCTGATAATACATGGTCATTTTCTTCCTGATCGATCTGACATTGAGCACGTGGAGACTGTGTTAAAACCGCATTTTTCGTCCCATATGGTTCGAAGAGACTTGTCCACTGTAAACATTTCTGCAATACCAGTTCCGGATGGAATTGTGTGGGATAAAGTAATGTTTGATATATATGGTCCCACTGAATTGATTCAAATACCGTATGCCCTCAAATTATCAATGAATGATATTGTTATACCTGGCATTGTTTCTGATGATTGGGATGTGAAGACAGTAGATTCTATGCTAACGGATTTGCAATATTATACTGTCTATGACGATGATGATGCTTACCAGTTTAGAGATAATCATGGTGACATGTTTTGTTACAACTATTATGGACACCACTTTATTCATAAAGCTAGTAGCCCTCGGCCCATGTTTAATTATGTGCAATGGGAACATTGCTCGACTCCTTCACAGGAAGTTCGAAAACGTATTATGATAAATTTGCATATTTTTCTGGGCATGATCAACGTAATGCTAAGTCCTACTATTTTAAAGTTGCACCGTATTCTAATAAGCAAATGTTATTGACCGATACTAAATTACTGTATTCCAATTTGTTTGTATCTAAACTTTCCATCGAGGGATATGAATACTGGTTTAAAACTGTTGACTTGAAAAGTGTTTGGGGTTCAAAAAATTGGCAAATGCAAGGCAGGGACACGTTATTTAGAGCATGTATTATCCCTGTGCAGATGATTTTCCTCAATGACACAGTACAACAGACTAGCTGTTTGGGCTTAGCGACAATTAGGGAGTTGACTTTGCCTAGTATACCTGTCCCTTCTAAATTAAAAAATTGGCAGCACTATGTGAATGCTACTTTTGGTGACTTTACACATTGGGTCCAGAATGGTACGCTTAACACCTCATCATTACATCCAGGCGGGTGGTTATTATGGCCTGTAGACACTAATGTGTGTCATGAACATTTTGTCACCTCTTCAGGGGGGTTCAGGACTAGTAGGGCGGACCCTCGTTATGTATCACCAGAACATGCTGATATTATAACTACATACAGTGTGGGGAAGCTTTGTCAGGAATGGTTGAAGTCATCCACGCTGGATGCAGTTAAGTCACATCTCACGTTACTGTCTAATGATACTGATTTACAAGATTTTTTGTCAGGTCCCAAAGTACCACGGAAGAAAAGGTTCTTATACGAGGTTTATAATGAGATTTGGAAGCTTTCACAACAAGAGGCTGCAGCCCGGTTGAGGCAGATTGATCAGGAAAATCTGATGCAGACTTTGTCTGTTGTTGATAATGGCATGCATACCCTTTCTGACCGTGTTTACACGATTGACAGCATTGTTTCCTCTGCCATTGACATTATTAAATCGGACATGTCTTCTTTATATCATGGGCAGAGTCAGACGCGGTCCATCATGAAGCTGGGTTGGACTCTTCAGACCTTGAAGGCGGGTCGCGTTCTATGGCAGCACGTTCGTGCCAGAGAGATCTTTATCTCTTTTAATTTGACTCGTCAACAACAACTGATGGCTAAAAAAGAAGCGACATATGTTATGTTAAATATTGAGAAATTAGAGAAACTGTCTTTCACGGTAGCTGAGATTCCGTCAGCTGAATGGTTGATACATGGGGTTATTAATTTGCCTATCTCTACTTTGCAATTTACTTCTTGTTTGAAGCACATTCCGTTGGGTAGATATGAACTATTGGGAGACAGTTACATACACGAGGTGTGGGACCTTCCCTTTCAGTACAGATGTGTTAATGGTTTGAAGGAGGTTTTTCTTAGCGGCAGCGAATGCGAAGCTTCTGTCAGCCATTCAATGGTTTGTAAACAGCTGTCCTTGCACGGGGCGTGTAACTCTTCGATTGGTAACTTAGCTTGTTATCTGAAGGGAGTTCCAGTCCCGGTTATTAAAAACACTTTACAGGTGCTTTCTAACGGCAGTTACATTGTTCTTAACAGCGAACGCTGCTGTGGCATGCGTGCCGGAATAGTTTACGTTGTCGTTGTCAACAAGGCCGTTACGTGCTGCGGGAATGTGTTGTTTCCCCCCACTCAATTTAGGGAGGTAGCGGACATCTGGCCTCATATTGCTACTTCCAAGGTTGATTTCGACAAGTTGAGTCGGCTAAAAGCTTTATTGTTTCAAAAGCATGTGGCCCTTACATCTGCTAGCAAGACCTACGCACTTCAAGTGGCAAGGTCATCGGCGGAGATACAGTCCCTTTTGAATACTAACTTTCCAAATCACTTCGGTGAACTCGTGGGACGTATATTTAATGCATCCAGCACTGCTGGTATTGCACATTTTTTCAAAGTCGTTGGTGTTGGTTTTGCCCATACCTTCTCTTCCATATTCGGTTTGATACCTTCGGCTATACATTCTATTTTCGGAAGCATTTTTGGGGGTTTCCCGATTACTTTGGCTTTATTGGCTGGAGTCTTGCTGTTGTTGCTATTTTTTCGCAATGGCTGTCCCGTCACGATGAGATCCTGTATTGCTGCTCCCGTCAGCGCAGCTGTGTCGTGAACGCATGATGCAGCATTTTGGAGCGACACTCCTGGGACATTTGGAGTGTGACTGGTCTCTGTCATTCAGACCGGTTTTGGATTGTGTGCAACCCGTGTTTCGATGCCTTTGGTGCTCGTTTGAACATGCACTGGCTCTCTGTCTCTCATTGCAGCGCCCTCCAATGGTCGATACTGATCTGTTGATGTTCCCGATTAGGGCTCATTCCCAGACTTGTGTACTATGGATGCGCTTGCTTCGTGAGGCAGTTTATGAGATTCCCTTCCTGGAGGAAGATGGTATTGTCTCTTTCATAGGCCCTGCACGGGGTGCCGCCCTGAATGGTTTTGGGGCTTTGGATCACACCTGCTCCATGGTACTTTGTGGCGTGGATCTTCCGATATTGACATATATCGAAGTGGAGGAACTCCTGCGTTCTATTGCTTCTATCTGACGATTGGATTTTAAAAAAATTAACACTATATTGAATTTGGCTTTATGTCACATGTTACCTAAATTTATGACTTTGTTGTATTCTCACCTTGTCGAAATAATTGTTTTAGGTATTGTTTATATTTGGGGCATCCTTTTATATTACAGGATCCAGTCATCAAAACTGTAGGGAATGAACAAAGCATACAGGATCAGACTTCAGAACCTCTGAGCAATGAACAAAGCATTTAGGATACATCCATCAGATCCTCTCCCTAGAGACCAGAGCATAGAAGATCCACCATCAGAACCTCTAGGTAATGAACACAGCATGCAAGATTCAGCCATCAGAACCTCTACAGAATGAACACATCATACAGGATCGAACCATCCCAACACTATGGAATGAACAAAGCATACAGGATTCACCCATCAGAGCCTCTGGAGAATGTTCAGAACATAGAGGATCCACCCATCTCAACACTAGGGAATGAACAAAGCATAAATGATCAAGCCATCAGAAGCTCTAGGGAATGAACAAAGCATACAGGATCCAACCATTAAAACCTCCATGGCTTGTACAAACCAGAAAGGATCCCAGTCATCAGAACACTAGGGAATGAACAAAGCATACAGGATCCAGCCATCACAACACGAGGGAATGAAGAAGGTATAGAGGATACAGCCATCAGAACCTCTAGGGAATTAACAAAGCATACAGGATCCAGCCATTAAAACCTCCATGGATTGTACAAACCATAAAGGATCTCAGTCATCAGAACACTAGGGAATGAACAAAGCACACAGGATCCAGAAATCACAACACAAGGGAATGAAGAAGGTATAGAGGATCCAGCCATCATAACACTAGAGAATAAACAAAGCATAAGGGATCCAGCCATCTGGATCTCTACGGAATAAACAAACCATAGAGGATCCAGCCGTCACAACACTAGGGAAGGAACAAAGCATAGAGGTACGAGCCATCACAACACTAGGGACTTAACAAACCAAAGAGGATCCAGCCATCAGAATCTCTAGAGAATAAACAAAGCATACAGTACACAGCCATCACAACACTAGGGAATGAACAAAGCATACAAGATCCAACCATCAGAACTTCTAGGGAATGAAAAAAGCATACAGGATCCAGCAATGACATTACTAGGGAATGAACAAACCATATAGGATCCAGGCATCAGAACCTCTAAGGAATGAACAAAGCAGACAGGATCCAGCCTTTACAACACTATGGAATGAACGAAGCATAGAAGATCAAGCCATTTGGCTTTCTAAGGAATGAGCAAAGCATAGAGGATCCAACTGTCACAACACTAGGGAATGAACAAAGTATAGAGGATCCAGCCACTACAACACTAGGGAATTTACAAAGCATAAAGGATCTGGCCAACAGAATCTCTAGAGAATGAACAAAGCATACAGGATACAGCCATCACAACACTAGGAAATGAACAAAGCATACAGGATCCAGCAATCAGAACCTCTAGTAAATGAACAAAGCATACAGGAGACAGCCATCAGAACCTCTAGGTAATTAACTAAGCAGACATTATCCAGCCATCAGAACTTCTAAGGAATGAACAAAGCATACACGATCCAGCCATCAGTATCTCTACTGAATGAACCGATCGTACAGGATCCAGCCATCAGAACCTCTAAGGAATGAACAAAGTATAGAGGATCCAGCCATTAGAACCTCTAGGTAATGAGCAAGACATACCGGATCCAGCCATAACAGCAACAGGGCATGAGCAAAGCATACAGGATCCAGCCATCACAACACTAGGGAATTTAAAAAAAACATACAGGATCCAGCCATCAGACACTCTAAGCAATGAACAAAGCATACAGGATCCAGTCATCCAACACTAGGAATGAACAAAGCATTGACGATCCAGCCATCAGAACCTTTAGGGAATGAACAAAGCAGACAGGATCCAGCCATCACAGCACTATGGAATTAACAAAGCATACATTATCAAGCCATCAGAACCTCTAGAGAATGAACAAAGCCTACAGTATACAGCCATCTCAACACTAGGGAATGAACAAAGCATACAGTATCCAGCCATCAGAACCTCTAGGAAATAAACAAAGCATACATGATCCAACCATCAGAACGTCTTGGGAATTAACAAAGCATACAGGATCCAGCAATCACAATACTAGGGAATGAACAAACCATACAGGATCCAGGCATCAGAACCTCTAGGGAATGAACAAAGCATACAGGATCCAGACATCAGAACCTCTAGGCAATTAACGAAGAATGCAGGATCCAGCCATCAAAACCTTTGAGGTATGAACAAAGCATAGAGGATCCAGCCATTACAACACTATAGAATGAACAAAGCATAGAGGATCCAGCCATTTGAATATCTATGGAATAAACAAACCATAGAGGATCAAGCCATCACAACACTAGGGAAGAAACAAAGCATAGAGGATCGAGCAATCACAACACTAGGGAATTAACAAAGCATATAGGATCCAGCCATCAGAATCTCTAGAGAATGAACAAAGCATACAGTATACAGCCATCACAATACTAGGGGATGAAAAAGCATACAGGATCCAGCCATCAGAACCTCTGGGGAATTAACAAAGCATGCATGATCCAACCATCAGAACTTCTAGGGAATGAATAAAACATACAGGATCCAGCAATCGCAATACTAGGAAATCAACACACCATTCAGGATCCAGTCATCAGAACCTCTAGGGAATGAACAAAGCATACAGTATCCAGACTTCAGACCCTTTAGGCAATGAACAAAGCATACAGCATCCAGCCATCAAAACCTTTAGGGAATGAACAAAGCAGACAGGATCCAGCCAGTACAACACTATGGAATGAACAAAGCATAGAGGATCCGGCATTTGGATCTCTAGGGAATGAGCAAAGCTTAGAGGATCCAGCTGTCACAACACTAGGGAATGAACAAAGTATAGAGGATCCAGCCACCACAACACTAGGGAATTTACAAAGCATAAAGGATCTGGCCAACAGAATCTCTAGAGAATGAACAAAGCATACAGGATACAGCCATCACAACATTAGGAAATGAACAAAGCATACAGGATCCAGCAATCAGAAGCTCTAGGGAATGAACAAAGCATACAGGAGACAGCCATCAGAACCTCTAGGTAATTAAATAAGTGGACATTATCCAGCCATCAGAACTTCTAAGGAATGAACAAAGCATACACAATCCAGCCATCAGTATCTCTAGTGAATGAACAGAGCGTACAGGATCCAGCCATCAGAACCTCTAAGGAATGAACAAAGCATAGAGGATCCAGCCATTAGAACCTCTAGGTAATGAGCAAGACATACAGGATCCAGCCATAACAGCACCAGGGCATGAGCAAAGCATACAGGATCCAGCCATCACAACACTAGGGAATTTTAAAAAAACATACAGGATCCAGCCATCAGACACTCTAAGCAATGAACAAAGCATACAGGATCCAGTCATCCAACACTAGGAATGAACAAAGCATTGACAATCCAGCCATCAGAACCTTTAGTGAATTAACAAAGCAGACAGGATCCAGCCATCACAACACTATGGAATGAACAAAGCATACATTATCCAGCCATCAGAACCTCTAGAGAATGAACAAAGCCTACAGTATACAGCCATCACAACACTAGAGAATGAACAAAGCATACAGTATCCAGCCATCAGAACCTCTAGGAAATAAACAAAGCATACATGATCCAACCATCAGAACGTCTTGGGAATTAACAAAGCATACAGGATCCAGCAATCACAATACTAGGGAATGAACAAACCATACAGGATCCAGGCATCAGAACCTCTAGGGAATGAACAAAGCATACAGGATCCAGACATCAGAACCTCTAGGCAATTAACGAAGAATGCAGGATCCAGCCATCAAAACCTTTGAGGTATGAACAAAGCATAGAGGATCCAGCCATTACAACACTATAGAATGAACAAAGCATAGAGGATCCAGCCATTTGAATCTCTATGGAATAAACAAACCATAGAGGATCAAGCCATCACAACACTAGGGAAGTAACAAAGCATAGAGGATCGAGCAATCACAACACTAGGGAATTAACAAAGCATATAGGATCCAGCCATCAGAATCTCTAGAGAATGAACAAAGCATACAGTATACAGCCATCACAATACTAGGGGATGAAAAAGCATACAGGATCCAGCCATCAGAACCTCTAGGGAATTAACAAAGCATGCATGATCCAACCATCAGAACTTCTAGGGAATGAACAAAGCATACAGGATCCAGCAATCGCAATACTAGGGAATCAACAAACCATTCAGGATCCAGTCATCAGAACCTCTAGGGAATGAACAAAGCATACAGTATCCAGACTTCCGACCCTTTAGGCAATGAACAAAGCATACAGCATCCAGCCATCAAAACCTTTAGGGAATGAACAAAGCAGACAGGATCCAGCCAGTACAACACTATGGAATGAACAAAGCATAGAGGATCCAGCCATTTGGATCTCTAGGGAATGAGCAAAGCATAGAGGATCCAGCTGTCACAACACTAGGGAATGAACAAAGTATAGAGGATTCAGCCACCACAACACTAGGGAATTTACAAAGCATAAAGGATCTGGCCCTCAGAATCTCTAGAGAATGAACAAAGCATACAGGATACAACCATCACAACACTAGGAAATGAACAAAGCATACAGGATCCAGCCATCAGAACCTCTAGGGAATGAACAAAGCATACAGGAGAAAGCCATTAGAACCTCTAGGTAATTAACAAAGCGGACATTATCCAGCCATCAGAACCTCTAGAGAATGAACAAAGCATACACGATCCAGCAATCAGTATCCGTAGCGAATGAACAAAGCATACAGGATCCAGCCATCAAAACCTTTATGGAATTAACAGATCACAGCGGATCCAGCCATCAGAACCTCTAGGGAACGAGCAAGGCATACAGGATCCAGCCGTAACAGCACCAGGGCATGAGCAAAGCACACAGGATCCACCCAGCCCAACACTAGGGAATTAAAAAAGCATACAGGGTCCAGCCATCAGACACTCCACGCAATGAACAAAGCATTGAGGATTCAGCCATCAGAACCTTTAGGGAATGAACAAAGCAGACAGGATCCAGCCATCACAACACTATGGAATGAACAAAGCATACATTATCCGCCAATCATAACCTTTAGAGAATGAACAAAGCACATAGGATCCAGCAATCAGAACCTCTAGGGAATGAACAAAGCATACATGATCCAACCATCAGAACTTCTAGGGATTTGACGAAGCATACAAAATCCTGTCATCACAATACTAGTGAATGAACAAAGAATACAGGATCCAGCCATCAGAACGCTAGGAATGAAAAAGGAATCCAGGATCCAGCCATCACAACACTAAGGAATGAACAAACCATTGAGGATCCAGCCATCAGAACCTTTAGGGAATGAACAAAGCAGACAGGATCCAGCCATCACAACACTATGGAATGAAAAAAACATACATTATCCAGGCATCAGAACCTCCATAGAATGAACAAAGTATATAGGATCCAACCATTGGAACATCAAGGGAATAACCATATCATGAAGGATCCAGCCATCACAACACTATGGAATGAACAAACCATACAGGATCCAGGCATCAGCACCTCTAGGGAATGAACAAAGCATACAGGATCCAACTATCAGAACATCTAGGGAATGACCAGAGCATACAGGGTGCACCATCAGAACCTCCAGGTAATGAACACAGCATACAGGATTCAGCCATAAGATCCTTTAGGGAACAAACAAAGCAGACATGATCCAGCCATCACAACACTATGGAATGACAAAAGCATACATTATCCACCCATCAGAACCTCTAGAGAATGACAAAGTATACATGATCCAGCCATCACAACACTATGGAATGAGAAAGTAGAAAGGATCCACCCATCGGACCTTCTGGGGAATGAACAAAGCAGAGTGGACCCAACCATCAGAACCTCTATGGAATGACAAAGTATGCAGGGTCAAACAATCACAAGACTAGGAAATTAACAAAGCATCCAAGATCCAGCTATCGGAAGCTCTAGGAAATGATCCAGCCACCAGAACCTCTAGAGCAGTGGTCTCCGAATTTTTAATGATACAGTCCCCCAGTTGAAAAATAAAAATCATTGGGCCCCCCCTCAGAATTTTTCACAATTATTTTATAAAGATGGCAATGTTTAAATATGTCTAGACCTATTTAAACATTGAAGTTAAGTACTGTTACCTTTTTAAAAATGCAATGACATGCTTCTGCTTAAAACAAAGGCATGTTATCTGTATAACGCTTCTTTTGTCCAGTTTCTGGTGCCCCCCGGGATCATTTGAGGCCCCTCTAAGGGGGCCCTCACCCCAGTTTGAAGACCTCTGCTCTAGTAAATGAACAAAGCATACAGAATATAGCCATCAGAAGTTCTGGGGAGTGTACAAAGCATACAGGAGGCAGCCAAAAGAAACTTTAGCAACTGAAAAAACCATACAGGAACCAGACATCACAACAGTAGGGAATGAACAAAGCATACAGGATCCAGCCACCAGAAAATCTAGCGAATTAGCAAAGCATAGAGGATCCAGCCATCACAACATTAGGGAACTAACAAAGCATACAGGGATCCTGCAATCAGAACCTCTAGGAAATGAACGAAGCATACAGGATCCAGCTATCAGAACCTCTGGGGAACCAACAAAGACTACAGTATCCATCCATCAGAACCTCTAGGGAATGAACAAAGGATACAGAATCTAGCCATCAGACATTCTGGGGAGTGTACAAAGCATACAAGAGGCAGCCACCACAAGACTAGGGAATGAACAAAGCATACAAGACCCAGACATCAAAACACTAGGGAATGATCAAATTATAGAGGATCCAGCCATCGGAATCTCTAGGTAATGAACAAAGCATAGAAGATCCACCCATCAGAACCACTAGGGAATGAACAAAGCGTACAGGATCCAGCCATCACAACATTGGGGAATGAACAAAGTATAGAGGATCCAGGCAAGGTAACATCTAGGGATTGAACCAAGCAGAAAAAGGTCCAGCCATCGCAACAGTAGGAAATGAACAAAGAATACAGGATCCAGCCATCACAATACTAAGGAATGAACAAATCATACAGGATCCAGCCATCACAACACTGGGGAATGAACAAAGTGTAGAGGACCCAGCCAACGGAACCTCTAGGGATTGAACAAAGCATAAAGGGTCCAGCCATTGCAACAGTACGAAATGAACAAAGTATACAGGATCCAGCCATCAGAACCTCTAGCGACTGAACGGAGCATACAGGAAACATACAAAAAAGGTGTACACTGTTCCAAATGGAAAAATATAATCACTAGGGAAACATTAAAGTTCAGGAGCAAGAGCCCTCACACATCCGAGAGGATGTCATGCTTCATCATCGGGTAGCTCCTCGTCAGACCGGCGCTGCAATGTCTGACGGGCTCCCCGTAAGGGGGCCCTTTGCCCGAGATCTTTTAAGTAGCAGCCGTGGTAGCGGACACTACGAGACCTGGTGTTGCGGTCAGGCGCTAATCCTGGCAGGAGAGTGAAAGCTAAAATTGGTTCCCAGTCTCAATAGGAGCGAGTCAATTTAATTAATCAATGGAATAAGACCGGGACCAAGATTAAAAACAGAAGGAAAGTGTAAAATGAGGAATAATGCTCAACCACTTTCTGCATGGTGCTGGAGCTTAAGGAGATTATCGTCGGGCTCCTAACACATGGTCAACATGTTTCGCTTACAGTGGTCTAACAAGATCCTATGACGCTTCTTCAGGACCAATACATAATAAGACTTTTCCTGTCTATATTACCGAAAGTTTGCAAAAATGTCAAACAAATCATATAGTCACTTACATTGAAGTTCACTAATTGTCAGAAACCTCTAATGGTCGCCCTAGAAAAATACAAACAAATCATTTTGATCAAAACACACGAAAAAATAAGGAAGGACAACCGTGATACAACAGTGTGTAGTAACCAGTTGTGTAAAAACATAATAAGACAATATGCTTAACATCCCTTGGTACTTCAATGTAAGTGACTATGGGGCTGATTCTAATTCTGGCGGGCGGCGGAGGCCGCCCGCCAGAATTCCGCCCCAATAATACCGCTCCGCGGTCAGAAGACCGCGGAGGGTATTATGAGTTTTTCCCTGGGCTGGCGGGCGGTCTCCAAAAGACCGCCCGCCAGCCCAGGGAAAAACTCCCTTCCCACGAGGATGCCGGCTCGTAATCGAGCCGGCGGAGTGGGAAGGTGCGATGGGTGCCTCCGCCGCCCGCCAGGATTAGAATCAGCCCCATAGTCACTTACATTGAAGTTCACTAATTGTCAGAAACCTCTAATGGTCGCCCTAGAAAAATACAAACAAATCATTTTGATCAAAACACACAAAAAAATAAGGAAGGACAACCATGACACAACAGTGTGTAGTAACCAGTTGTGTAAAAACATAATAAGACAATATGCTTACCATCCCTTGGTACATGGGGGGCCCCTTGGGAAGTAGCATGCCGAAAGCGGTCACTACTAATAAAGTGGTAAAGCAGACACCATTAATGCAGTGTAATCAATCAGAACCAAAACAGTCACATTCACTACTAGAGGTCGGTTGGTTAAATTGATTATGAACATCAAGCACATTATTAGTCCATGTCACTTGGAAATTCATACACGGACTCGTCACTAGTCATCCACAAAGTAAGTGACCTCGCGTTTGTGTGTTTATCGCTTTTTTCGGTTACTTATTTACTCTGGGGACGTATATTGAGCTCAACTAATGACATCTCTCAAAGTATTAACAGACTTAGGTCGGGGTAATCCCTTAATATTCTATGGAAAACCACGCTTTGCCAGTGTGTTTTTGCCTTTGTAAATCACCACGCAGACTATTACACTCTGCTACAGTACTCTCCAAGCCTTTTTAGAAATATTTTCTGTTGTAAAACTGTTTTATTTCTCCCAGTTTTCCTTCAACAAATGTCATAAATGCTAGTGACGAGCCCGTGTATGAATTTCCAAGTGGCATGGACTAATAATGTGCTTGATGTTCATAATCAATTTAACCAACCGACCTCTAGTAGTGAATGTGACTGTTTTGGTTCTGATTGATTACACTGAATTAATGGTGTCTGCTTTACCACTTTATTAGTAGTGACCGCTTTCGGCATGCTACTTCCCAAGGTGCCCCCCATGTACCAAGGGATGGTAAGCATATTGTCTTATTATGTTTTTACACAACTGGTTACTACACACTGTTGTATCACGGTTGTCCTTCCTTATTTTTTCGTGTGTTTTGATCAAAATGATTTGTTTGTATTTTTCTAGGGCGACCATTAGAGGTTTCTGACAATTAGTGAACTTCAATGTAAGTGACTATATGATTTGTTTGACATTTTTGCAAACTTTCGGTAATATAGACAGGAAAAGTCTTATTATGTATTGGTCCTGAAGAAGCGTCATAGGATCTTGTTAGACCACTGTAAGCGAAACATGTTGACCATGTGTTAGGAGCCCGACGATAATCTCCTTAAGCTCCAGCACCATGCAGAAAGTGGTTGAGCATTATTCCTCATTTTACACTTTCCTTCTGTTTTTAATCTTGGTCCCGGTCTTATTCCATTGATTAATTAAATTGACTCGCTCCTATTGAGACTGGGAACCAATTTTAGCTTTCACTCTCCTGCCAGGATTAGCGCCTGACCGCAACACCAGGTCTTGTAGTGTCCGCTACCACGGCTGCTACCTAAAAGATCTCCGGCAAAGGGCCCCCTTACGGGGGGCCCGTCAGACATTGCAGCGCCGGTCTGACGAGGAGCTACCCGATGATGAAGCATGACATCCTCTCGGATGTGTGAGGGCTCTTGCTCCTGAACTTTAATGTTCCCCTAGTGATTATATTTTTCCATTTGGAACAGTGTACACCTTTTTTGTATGTTCAGTTAATTGGGAGACCGTACACTGGACCAACTAATCTCCCAGTCCCTCTCTTTGTTCATACAGGAAACAGACATCACAACACTAGGGAATGAACAAAGCATACACGATCCAGCCACCAGAACCTTTAGGGAATAAATAAGGCATACAAGAGGCAGCCATCAGAACTTCTAGGGAATTAACAAACCATACAGGATCCAGCTATCAGAACCTCTAGGGAATGAACAGAGCATACAGTATCCAGCCATAAAAACCTCTAGGGAATGAACAAAGCATACATGATCCAGTCATCAGAATCTCAAGCGAATGAACAAAGCGTAGAGGTTCCAGCCATCAGAACCTCTAGGGAATTAACAAAGCATAGAGGCTCCAGCCAACAGAACCTCTAGGTAATGAATAAGGCCTATAGGCCCAGCCATCAGAACCTCTAGTGAATGAACAAAGAATACAGACATCACAACACTAGGGAATGGACAAACCATACATAATTCAGCAACAGAAGTTGTGGAGTGTGTACCAAGCATACAGGATCCAGCCATCACAAGACTAGGGAATGAACAAAGCATAGATGATCCAGCCATCACAACAGTAGGGAATGAACAAAGCATACAAGATCCAGCCATCAGAACCTCTAGGTAATGAACAAAGCATAGAGGATAAAGGCATCAGAACCTCCATGGAATGAACAAAGCATACAAGACCAGCCATCAGAACCTCTAGGGGATGTTCAAAGCATACAGGATCAGCTCATCACAACACTATGGAATGCAAAGCATAAAGGATCGAGCCATCACAACACAAGGGAATGAACAAAGCATAGAGGACCCAGCCATGGAACCTCCAGGGAATAAACAAAGCATAGAGGATCCTGCCATCAGAACCTGTAGGTGATGATCAAAGCATACAGGATCCAGCTCTAACGGAACTAGGGGGTGAGCAAAGCATACACCATCCAGCCATCGAAACACTAGAGAATTAAGAAAGCATACAGAATCCAGCCATCAGACACTCTAGGGAATGAACAAAGCATACAGGATCCAGCCATCACAACATAATGGAGTGAACAAAGCATTAAGGATCCAGCCATCAGAACCTTTTAGGGAATGAACAAAGCAGACAGGATCCAGCCATCACAACACTAGGGAATGAACAAAGCATACAGAATCCAGCCATCACAACATTATGGAATGAACAGAGTATATGGGATCCAGCCACCTGGATCTCTAGGAAATGAACAAATGGAGGATCCAGCCATCACAACACTGTGGAATGAAGAAAGAATAGAGGATCCAGCCATCAGAACTTGTAGGGAATGAACAAAGCATACAGGATCCACTCGTCAGAACCTCTAGGAAGTGAACATAGATATCCAGACTTCAGAACCTCTAAGGAATGAACACAGCATACATGATCCAGCCAGCAGAACATCTAGGAAATGAACAAAGCATACAGGATCCAGGCATCAGAACCTCTAGGGAATCAACAAAGCATACATGATACAGCCATCAGAACCTCTACACAATGAACAAAGTATATAGGATCCAGCCATCAGAACCTCTAGAGAATGACCAGAACAAAGAGGATCCACCACAGAACCTATAGGTACACAGTGTACAGGATCCAGCCATCAGAACCTCTAGGGCATGAACAAAGCATACAGGATTCCGCCATCAGAACCTCTAGGGAATGAGCAAATCATACAGCATACAGCCATCACAACACTAGGGAATGAACAAAGCATACAGGTGTCAGCCATCAGAACCTCTAGGTAATGTACAAAACATAGAGGATCCAGCCATTTCAACACTAGGGAATGAACAAAGCATAGAGGATCCGGCCATCAGGACCGCTAGGGAATGAACAAAGCATACAGGATCCAGCCATTAGAACCTCTATGGATTGTACAATACATTCAGTATCCCAGTCATCAGAATAATAGGGAATGACAGAGCATTCAGGTTCCAGCCATAACAACACTAGGGAATGAACAAAAGATAGATGATCCAGCTATCACAACACTAGAGAATGAACGAAGCATAAAGGATCTAGCCATAACAACACTAGGGACTGAACAAGGGATAGAGGATACAGCCATCATAACCTCCAGGGAATGAACAAAGCATACAGGATCCAGCCATCATAACCTTTAGGGAATGTACAAAGCATGCAGGATCTAGCCATCACAACACTATAGAATGAACAAAGTATATAGGATCCAGCCATCAAAACACTAGGGAATGAACAAAGCATAGAAGATCCATCCATCAGAACCTCTGGGGAATGCAAAAAGCAGAGAGGACCCAACCATCAGAACATCTACGGAATGAGCAAAGCATAAAGGGTCACACAATCACAAGACTAGGGAATGAACACAACATATAATATCCAGCCATCAGAAGCTCTAGGAAATGAACAAAGCATACAGGATCCAGCCATCAGAACCTCTAGAGAATGAACAAAGCATACAGGATCCATCCATCACAACCTCTAGCTACTACACAAATTATATAGGATCCAGGCATCACAACACTAGGGAATGAACAAAGCATACAGGATCCAGCCATCTTAACCTCTAGTGAATGAACAAAGCATACAGGATCCAGGCATCAGAAACTTTAGGGAATGAACAAAGCATGCAGGTTTAAGCCATCATAACCTATACAGAATGAAGAAAGCATAAAGGAGCCAGCCATCAGAACCTCTAGGAAATTAACAAAGCACACTGGATCCAGCTATCACAACAGTAGGGACTGAACAAAACATACAGGATCCAGACATCAGAACCTCTTGGGAATGAACAAAACACACAGGGTCCAGCCTTGGGACTGAACAAAGCATAGAGGATCCAGCCATTAAAACCACTAGGGAATGAACAAAGCACACAGGATCCAGCCATCAGAAGCTGATGTAAGGTCCATCACTAAATACACCTTCCATGGAAAATCTTTCACTGACATTCTACTGGCCATGGAAAGTATTTCTCTTAATTTCTACTGCCCATGGAAGGGCATCTTCCACTGAGAGTTTACCAGTCATTGAAGGTCATATCTCAATAGGAGATCTGTCAATAAACATTCCATAAACCATGAACAGCCCTTTGATGAGTGCTCACAGCCCTTGGAGGACCATCTCTAACTGAGAACTCACAGCCCATGGACAGTCTATCTTTTAAAACCCACAACCCATGTAGGGTCTTTCACTGAGAGTTCACAACCCAAAATGGTCATCGGGGACAATGCTGAACCCATGAAGGGTCTTTCACGTACAGACAACAATCCTTGGGGGTACCTCAGTGAGAGCTCACAGAACATGAATCGTCATTGACTGAGGCAGCAAAAACCATGGGTGGTCTTTAAGTGGTAGTCAGCAGCCCACGGATGATCACTAAATGAGAGTAGCTTTCAGCCCACATAAGGTCATTTCTCCCTGAGGGTTTTGTACCCATTCTCAATTTTTTTATATTGCCCTAAAATAATAAGGAGTATAGATCTGGCATTCTAAACAACTAAACATCCATATAACTTGAAAATATACATATTAACATATAGTCCCATTTTGGTGCATTGTAATAAATTTTGTTGCAACGTTTTGTACAAGATGTGATTTGTGAATCAGGAGAGCAGGAAGACCGGTATAGACCGAGTTACAAAAATCCTGTTTACTTAATATCAAGGACTGGACCAAGTCCTTCTGGGAGTCAAAAGGCAGAATGGGGGCAGTCTTCTGGAGTACTACTGGGAAACCACTATAAATTGGAATTGGAACCACTCCCAAATTGCAAGCTGAATGTGCTGAATTGGATGGGGCATCAAAGGACCTAGGTCATCAGTAAGAAGGCTCAAGTCTGGTTCACCAATCTGTAGATCTCAGTCTTAGTCATATCAATCATTCAGGAACAGCAGTCCTAAGTAACCGTGGAGGAAAGAGATTCCCTGAACCCAGCTGTCCGACTTGAAGTTTAGGGTTACCCAAAAAACGAGGGGGCGTGAAGTTGAACATCAACCGCCTTTCATCTCTAAGGGCAAATTATTCAATGTTACTAAACCAAATGGTGAATGTGAATATATTCACACCACTACTTTTTACTCCATTCTAAGCATCTTTACTACTCTGTGTAGAGATATAGGGGGTCATTCTGACCCTGGCGGTAGACTACCGCCAGGCCAACGACCGCGGATGCACCGCCAACAGGCTGGCGGTGCATCCATGGGCATTCTGACCGCGGCGGTACCGCCGCGGTCAGAAACGGAAAACCGGCGGTGTCCCGCCGGTTTCCCGCTGCCCTGGGGAATCCTCCATGGCGGCGCTGCAGGCAGCGCCGCCATGGGGATTCCGACCCCCTTACCGCCAGCCTGGCTCTGGCGGTTTTGACCGCCAGAACCTGGCTGGCGGTAACGGGTGTCGCGGGGCCCCTGGGGGCCCCTGCAGTGCCCATGCCACTGGCATGGGCACTGCAGGGGCCCCCTAACAGGGCCCCACCAAGATTTTCAGTGTCTGCCAAGCAGACACTGAAAATCGCGACGGGTGCAACTGCACCCGTCGCACACCTTCCACTCCACCGGCTCCATTCGGAGCCGGCATCCTCATGGAAGGGGGTTTCCCGCTGGGCTGGCGGGCGGCCTTCTGGCGGTCGCCCGCCAGCCCAGCGGGAAACTCAGAATTACCGCGGCGGTCTTTTGACCGCGCAGCGGTATTCTGACGGCGGTACTTTGGCGGGCGGCCTCCGCCGCCCGCCAAAGTCAGAATGACCCCCATATTGTTCTACCTTGGGTCGTATGTGACTGGAGATCATGCATTTTAATTTGCCTTGTCTTGTTTCAATCAGGGGCCATTGCCGTTGACACCGAGTCTATCTGATAGAGCCCCATATGGTGTGATGCTTAATGTAGGATCAGTCAGTCCATAGGGTGCCCTGTGCTCTTACTCATCTACAGGCAGGATCTGGAGGTAATGAGTCTAGGTGATGGAGCTCTATCTGATTTGATGCAGAATGTAGGACCTGTTCTTAGGGTGCCCTGTGTTCTTACCCATCTGCAGGCAGGATCCGGAGGTAATGAGTCTATGTGATGGATTTGGTATGATGCTGAATGTAGGATCAGTCCTTAGGGTGTCCTGGGCTCTTACCCGTCCACAGGCAGGATCTGGAGGTAATGAGACTATGTGATGGAGCCCTATCTGGTGTGACGATGAGTGTAGGATCAGTCCTCAGGGTGCCCTCTGTTCTTACCCATCCACAGGTAGGATCTGTCCTTAGGGTGCCTTCTCCTCTTACCCATCCACAGGCAGGATCTGATGGTAATGAGTCTATGTGATGGAGCTCTATCTGGTGTGATGCTGAAAGTAGGATCAATCCTTAGAGTGCCCTGTGCTCAAACCCATCCACAGGTAGGATCTTGAGGTAATGAGTCTATGTGATGGAGCTCCATCTGGTGTGATGCTGAATGTAGGGTCAGTCCTTAGAATGCCCTGTGCTCGAACCCATCCACAGGTAGGATCTGGAAGTAATGAGTCTATGTGATGGATCTGGTGTAATGCTGAATGTAGGATCAGTTGTTAGGGTGCCTTGTGCTCTTTCCCATCTGCAGGCAGGAACTGAAGGTAATGAGTCTATGTGACGGAGCCACGCCTGGTGTGATGAGGAAAGCAGGGTCAGTCCTCAGGGTGCCCTCTATTCTTACACATCCACAGGTAGGATCAGTCCTTAGGGTACTCTGTGCTCTTACACATCCATAGGCAGGATATGGAGGTAATGGGACTATTTGATGGGCCTGGTGTGGTGAGTGTAGGGTCAGTCCTTAGGGTGACCTGTGCTCTTAACCATCCACAGGCAGGAACTGTAGGTAATGAGTCTATGTGATGGAGCTCTATCTGGTGTGATCCTGAACATAGGATTGGTCCTTAGGGTGCCCTGTACTCTTACCCATCCACAGGCAGGATTTGGAGGAAATTAGTCTATGTGATGGATCTGATGTGATGCTTAATGTAGGATCAGTCCTGAGGGTGCCCTGTGCTCTCAACCATCCGCAGGCAGGATCTGGAGGTAATGAGTCTGTGTGATGGATCTGGTGTGATGCTGAATGTAGGATCAGTCCTTAGGATACCCTGTGCTCTTACCCATCCGCAGACAGGATCTGGAGGTATTAAGTCTGTGTGGTGGATCTGGCGTGATGCTGAATGTCGGATCAGTCCTTAGAGTGCCCTCTGTTCTTACCCATCCACAGGAAGGATCTGGAGGTAATGAGTCAATGTGATGGATCTGCTGCGATGCTGAATGAAGGATCAGTCCCTAGGGTGACCTGTGCTTTTACCTATCCACAGGCAGGATCTGGAGGTAATGAGTCTATTTGATGGATCTGGTGTGATACTGAATGTAGGATCAATCCTTAGGGTGGCCTGTGCTCTTCCCTATCCACAGGCAGGATCTGGAGGTAATGAGTCTTTTTGATGGATCTGGTGTGATGCTGAATGTAGGATCAGTCGTTAGGGTGCCCTGTGCTCTTCATCATCCACAGGCAGGATCTGGAGGTAATGAATCTATGTGATGGATCTAGTGTGATGGTGAATTTATGATCAGTTTTAGGGTGCCCGGTGCTCTTACCCATCTACAGGAAGTATCTGGAAGTAATGAGTCTTTGTGATGGATCTGGTGTGATGCTGAATGTAGGATCAGTCCTTAGGGTGCCATGTGCTCTTACCATCCGCAGGCAGGATCTTGAGGTAATGAGTCTATGTGATGGAGCTCTATCTGGTGTGATGCTGAATGTAGAATCAGTCCTTAGGGTGCCATGTGCTCTTACCCATCCGCAAGCAGGATATGGAGGTAATGAGTCTATGTGATGGAGCTCTATCTGGTGTAATGCTGAAAATAGGACCAATCCTTGGAGTGCCCTGTGCTCTTCCCCATCCACAGGTAGGATCCGAAGGTAATGAGTCTATGTGATGGATCTGGTGTGGTGCTTAATGTAGAATCAGTCATTAGGGTCTCCTGTGCTCTTATCGATTTGCAGGCAGGAACTGGTGGTAACGAATCTATGTGACAGTGCCCCAGCTTGTGTGATGATGAAGTAACATCAGTCCTCAGGGTGCCCTATGTTCTTACCATCCACAGGTAGGATCATTCCTCAGGGTGCCCTGTGCTCATACCCATCCACAGGCAGGATCTGGAGGTAATGAGTCTATGTGATGGAGCTCTATCTGGTGTGATGCTGAATGTAGGGTCAGTCCTTAGGGTTCCCTCTGCTCTTACCCATTGACAGTCAGGGTCTGGAGGTAATGAGTTTGTGTGATTGATCTGGTGTGAGGCTGCATGTAGGGTCAGAAAGGAGTGTGCTTGTGCTCTTACCCATCTACAGACAGGATCTGGAGGTAATGAGTCTGTATGATGGATCTGGTGATGCTGAATGTAGGATCAGTGCTTATGGTGCCCTGTGCTCTTACCCATTGGCAGGCAGGATCTGGAGGTAATTTGGTTCCGCCGTGTGGTTCACAAAGCGAATGCAGGTCAGTGTTGCAAACTCACTCATTGCGTCTGTGATGGCGGTCACATCTTCGGCACCTGAGGGACAAGAGGGGATAGAGGAGGATGACATAAGAGGAAGTAACCTGGAAAGGTATCTGTGAAAGACAGGTGAGCCTTGGTGTAAAACTCACTGTAAGTGGAGCTGATGGTGTAGGGCACAGGGACAGTACCATCGGTGGATTTAGGCCAGAAGCAGCTGTTTGGACACACCCTGGCACTGCGGCTTTGTTGGATGGCAATGTCACCCTCGCGCAACAGCTGTGAAGTGCCTACAACAGTGAAACACAGAGGTAGTGCCTGTCATAAAACCGGAAGGCACAAGATCACACAGAAGAGAAGGAAGCTGATTTTAGACCTAAAAAGCAATTTGTAGAAAAACATAAACAATGCAAGAATCCCTCATAGTGGAGGAAGATTTCAGGTAAAACAGCAAACTATGACATAAGCACCTAATTAAGAAATCATATGATCCTAGGAACTAAACAAGCATTGGCTTAGCCAATAGGTCTCGCCTTTTGGTCCTTATAGGTGTTTAGCCACGTAGCACACTATGGGGGTCATTCTGACCCGGGCGGGTGGCGGAGGCCGCCCGCCTGGCGGGAACCGCCAAATGGCCGCTCCGCGGTCAGAAGACTGCGGAGGCCATTCTGACTTTCCCGCTGGGCCGGCGGGTGCCCGCCAAGGGAGCGCCCGCAAAGGGAGCGCCCGCCGGCCCAGCGGGAAAGGCCCTGCAACACAGAGGCCGGCTCCGAATGGAGCCGGCGGTGTTGCTGGGGCCCTGTTAGGGGGCCCCTGCACTACCCATGCCAGTGGCATGGACAGTGCAGGGGCCCTGTTAGGGGGCCCCACGACACCCGTTCCCGGCATCCTGTTCCTGGCGGGGAAAACCGCCAGAAACAGGCTGGCGGGAAGGGGGTCGGAATCTCCATGGCGGCGCTGCTTGCAGCGCCGCCATGGTGGTTCAGCCCAGGCAGGGGAAATCTGGCGGGAAACCGCTGGATCCCCTTTTCTGACCGCTGCTTTACCGCCGCGGTCAGAATGGGCACTGAAGCACCGCCAGCCTGTTGGCGGTGCTTCCGTGGCCATCCACCCTGGCGGTCCATGACCGGGTTGATGCACTTCACACGGACTGGGGGGCTGAGACACATTTCATACAGACAGGGCAAAGGTGCAATTCACACAGGCAGAGCTGCACTTCACACATGCAGGGCAGAGGCACATTTCATACAAACAGGGCAGAGGGATACTTCACCCATGGAGGATAGAGGTTGTTTTCACACAGGCCGGGCAGAGGCACATTTCATACAAACAGGACAGAAGGACACTTCACCCATGGAAGATAGAAGTAGTTTTCACACAGGCCGGGCAGAGGCACATTTCATAAAACAGGGCAGAGGGACACTTCACCATGGAGGATAGAGGTAGTGTTCACACAGGCCGGACAGAGGCGCATTTCATACAAACAGGGCAGAGGGACACTTCACCCATGGAGGATAGAGGTAGTTTTCACACAGGCCGGGCAGAGGCACATTTCATACAAACAGGACAGAGGGACACTTCACCCATGGAAGATAGAGGTAGTTTTCACACAGGCCGGGCAGAGGTGCATTTCACACAAGCAGGACAGGTGTATAATTCAGAAAGGCAGGTTAGAGACACATTTTACCGGAGGAGGGGCAAGTGGACACACCCTTGACACTAGCAGGGCAGAAGCCGTGTTACACATGCCCAGCAGTGCCATTTTAAGCAGATATGCGTTGTGACATATGCCTGAAGAAGCCGCTCCCTGTACAAGCCGACTTCTTCGACCAGTCGCAGAGGGGGCTTAGTGGGTTGACGTTAGTATGAAGCACTATGCAATGGAGGCCAATGTGGGCCACTTTAGGGTGTGCAGGATTTACTGAATTGCAAACCTGTGTTTTTCCCCTCCTAGTGTGGAGTAAGGAAGGGGGTTCATTATGGCTCACACACTAAGATTTCAGCAGGTGTAAGACGCCAAGTAATATACCTTGTTACTACTAAGCAATTGTTTTAAAATTGTTCCAGTAACATGCTCACTGAGGATCGCCTCGGTATACCCTGAGGCTCCGTATTACCACAGAAATGCACAAATGTTGTGGCAGAGCTCTGTAGACCAGGCTCTTCCAATACCATGCTTTAAGTTCTTGCTTCGGCGTGTGCCGCTGGAATCGGATTTTGCCCCGTTGGGGACTACGGCAGGCACCAGGAGCGCGCACGCAGCAGGGACTGGCTCTGTACTGGCTGCCCCTTAGCCCGCATGGCATAGGTACAGCTTCTAGGTGTGAAACTGAGCTGCGGGGGTCACACAAACACTCGGTAGCCATGCCGCTCTGCGGGGGCCGGACTGGGCGCCAGCGGCCTCAGCTGTATCTTCACGTCAACCCAATCCTAAAAGAAGCCACAAACTAACCCATTCCTCAGACCGACGTCACGCGGCCGCTAAACTAAATTGTGTACTTCAGGGGACGCAAGTGTTTAGTGAGAGTTCTTTCTAAAACTTTTCATTACATAGTGATTTGTATTACTGCCAAATTAAAAATGATTTACGTGGCAAGTGGTTTGATGACAGAGGCAATTTTATACTCGCTCTGTACAGAGTGAATGATAACGCTTCCAAGCTCCGTCCTGTCCTTTTGCTGCTAGGGATTAAAAAACAAAAGGACTGACGTGTGGTGAGTCAGGGACGGGTGCAGACACACTCAGTCAGTAGCAGGGAACAAAGAAAAAAGTAGTCCTCAAAGTTCACACATTAACCCAAAAGCATAAACATATTGTTAATTGGACGGTGCTCAGTGGGAGGAACCAAAACAGTGAAAGGATGGACAAACACAAAAGATCAACCAAAAGCAAGTAAGCATTTTTGAAGGACAATCAAAGGGGACAAAGAAAACAACAAAGGGCAGGGCGGGGTGTAAGCCCACAGAGTGGAAACAGCATATTGCATTTGCTGCCTAGACTCGACCTAAAAAGGCCTTAGCACAGTGGCGTAACAAAACTAGAGCAAAGGCCAGCAGTGACATCACACAGGTTGCCATAGTCAGCCATTTCACCCTGTCACCACCCTAGATTCTGTTCTAATTCTTCACCCACATATTTGTATTAAGTCTTTAAATCTAAATTGGGGCTGTAGATATTATCTGTGTTACATATAAGTATAAACGGATATATGGAATTATTTTAAAATTCACTTTTTGAACTAAGCCCAGGAGCTGGTTCGATTTACACATTTGTTTCACACAAAGCTTAGTTTAATTTTCATCAATATAATTGTATTTACACCATCTTTCAAAATATATTCCAGTGTAGGCCAGTCTTATGCTTTGATTTATAATAGTGGTTCTGTGGTGATGATATTATATTTATCTGCATGTTGTTATCAAATATTTCTATGCCTGGAATTTGAAATGTGTTTGGAGATTACTTTATTTCCTAGAATGTGGCAGTGTGGCAGTCCACTCCACTATGTTTTTAAATGGATGGTACCTGTTACCAGATATACTACATTTGTAAAATACAAGCCAATGATTATGTATTGAGACCAGGTCAAAATGGCAGTTTGAAACTATACTATAAGTTACAGTGTCAGGCCTGAGTCATGTTTAAAAGACTACTTTAGGTGCTGCTGCCCACTAGCAGCATTTAATTTACACACCCTGGGTACACGTAGCACCAAACACTAGGGACTTACAAGTAAATTAAAGTGCCAATTAGATTTAGGCCAGTGTACCATGTTTAAAAGAAAGCAGGTGCACTTTACCACTGGTCAGCAGGGAAAAAATGCAGAGTCCTAAAAGCCACCAAACAAGAGTTCTGAAAGGGACGACAGAGGAAGGTAAAATGTGTGGTGACCCTGCAGAAAGGGTCATGTCCTACACTGTGGTTGTCTTTGGTGATGATTATGAAGAAACCTTGACACAGGGTCACAGCTGATTATCTTGTAGTAAAGTCTACTGATCAGAAGCCTGAGGTTTTCTCTCACCTTGGTTGTCTTTGGTAATCTCAAAGACACATTGATTCAGGGTCACAGCTGACTATCTTGCAACAGAGCATAGTGCCCGGAGGGCTGAAGTTTTCTCTTAGTTTGGTTCTGTTTGGTGCTGATCTTGAAAATGTCTGGTCTCAAGTTCTCCATTGACTATTGTTTAACAGAGTGTAGCGCACAGAGGCTTTGAGATTTACTTTTACCTTGGTTCCATTTTGATCTTAAAGACACCTGGGATCAGGGTCACAGATAAAAATTGTGTAACAAAGCGTAGCGTCCAGAGGCCTCTAGGTTGTCTCTCACCTTGATTACCTTTGATAATGACTATGAAGACATCTGTGCTTAGGCTCACAACTGGATATCTTGTAACAGAGTGTGGTGGCTAAAGGACCTGAGGTTTTCTTACCTTGGTTCTCTTTGGTGATCTCGAAGTTGTCTGTGTTCAGTGTCACAGTTGACTAACGTGTAATAAAGTCTAGTGCCCAGACGTCTGAGGCTTTCTCTAACCTTTGTTTTCTTTGGTGATGATTTCGAAGACGCCTGGTCTCAGAGTCACAGCTGAATATCATGTAACAAAGTCTAGCGCCCAGAAGTCAGAGGTTTTCTCTTACCTTTGTTTTGTTCGGTGATGAATTCAAACACGTCTGGACTCAGGGGCTCCTCTGACTGCTGGGTGTCTAAAAGAGAAGGCACATTCCCAGCTTCACACCAGATGCTCGTGCACACAAATAGGCAGATTCAGAAAGCAATTATATGAGAGGAAATGTTTATTGGGTCCAAATGTGCATCTGTGTACAAAAAGTGTATTTATGCCAACTGGCAAACATGTTCATGCACATTGTGTGGGAGGGGGTGATGTTCGCAGAGCCCTGTAGGCGCTACGACATATGTGGCAAACAGGGACAAATGTCCAAGCCCATCTTCCTTATGGGAAGGATGCTCTTAAGCAAGGCTGGACTGGCAACACAGAGCAGTCCTGGCAAATTTTGTCAGACCAGACCCCAAAGGGTGCATAGTGAATGAGGCTGGTCACTACAGGGGTCTTGGAGGGCCCCCCGCCCCCAACAACAAGAACATGTGGGAATGAATAGCAAAAATGGTGCATTCTACAATACATCTTTCATTATATATTCAATTGTATTAATTTCTAAAGCATAGTACGTGATGACCTTACAGAGCACTAGGACATGGCAATCTTTACTGGGGCTCTCATATGATTCCTTCACCATCACCCTCTAACAGTGCCTCTTATCTCTCCATAGCCCCTCTCTCACATGTATTCCATTTGTTTTATAGCTCCTCTCTTAGCAGCGTAGATTATTGGAGCACTTTACAACACACACAATCATACAGAGACAATGAATCACACGTGTGTAAATCAGTGTATGGAAAATGTTAGATAAGACAAAGTTGATTACGATTGGGGCGTGGCTTCGGGCGTCAAGATGGCGGTTGCACTCTTAGAGTGCTCTGGACCCCTCCGTCATCCGCCCAAAGAAGCTGCCACTACGAGACTCAAAACAATGCCCTAATTGTTCCCACGAACTCCTGGACCCCGGAGATACCTCTGGTGCCAGTATCGGCACACTCCAAGCCGCGAACGCCGGCCTCGACCGGATCGACAGTTTTAAAATGGCGGCTGAGCTTGCAGCGTCTTCCCAGACCCGGAGATTGGGGCTCGCTTGTTGATGCGGCCGCCTCGGACTGGCGCACCGCAAGCAGCGCTGGAAGCACTTGGACCAGGCTCCGAGACCTGGACCCCCCGCAAGCAGAGGAACGGCGCGGCAGGCTTTGAGGAGCCCCCCGGCGACACGAGCCCTGTGATACTGGTGCGCGGGGGCTGGGAAGAAGCCGAAAAAGAGGTGAGCCGTAAGAGGGAGAAGGCTCCCTCATTTGAGCCAAACAAGGTACGACCGAGCGGAACAATCGCGCTCCCGGCCGCTGACTCCAGGCGACGGGGGTGAAGCGGGCGGCCCTCAGACCCCGGGACTCAACGCCCGAAGATGAAGCAGCTCCCTCCCGGAAGAGAGAGAAAGGGGGGAGAAGAGAGACCCGGCCCCCAAAATAGTACAAGAAGGTCCCAAATGAAACAACAGACCAGGCGACTAGACAGCCCCAGATCCCCCCATATCAAAGAGACTAACTGTAAAGCACCAACAAGACTGCGCCCCCGTGATCTTTGATCTTTAATCCTGATTGCTGGGAAGAGACTCCCTTGAACCCTGATCCCATCCCATGGCCACAACGCTGAAAACGCGCACCAGCCCACCCCAGCTATAGGGACCTGTCGAAGATGTGCTGAAGCCGCCAGAGGGACAAAACGCTCCGTGTCTTCCCGGAGACACGAGACAGGACCGGGAGCGAGAATAACCAGCCACTTGACGACCCAACAGAACGAAGTAGATCAGTGGCTGCCATACCCCGGGGAAGAGACCGAGATAGCGATCACGGGTGTGTCCTGATGAGACCCCGCCGATGGTCCTCCTCTGGGACTCCCCCCTGTGAGTGCGCCTAGGGTGCAGAACTTAGATGAGATGGCTGTAGAAGTCGAATAAGCCACCCTCATCCTCCTGAGACAAAATGGGGAAGGACAGATCGAATAAACAACCCCCACCCTCCCAACAAAAGATTGACCAATTTACAACGCCAGCAGGCCCCAGGGGAGAAGGAGATACAACCACTGGAGGCCCAGCGCTAGACGGAGTGAGCGCCATCCTCCAAGCAATTCAATCATCGCAGTCAGCCGTAGAGACTAAGATCGGGGAAGTGTGTGAGGACCTCAGAAACGCCGTGAACCGAATCACTGAAGTGGAAGGCCAGGTCTCCCAGAACGAGGACGAACTAGCTGATCTTAGAACCAAAGTGGCCCAGCTGCAGACCCGAACATCCGAGCTGCACCGCCGTGTGGAAGATGCAGAAAACCGATCGAGACGTAACAACTTGCGCTTTGTTGGATTCCCGGAGGGTTCAGAGGAAGATAAAGCCACTGAATTCTTGGAGCATTGGATCAAGACTTGGATGCCAGACCAAACTCTTTCACCCTGGTTTGCAGTGGAACGTGCCCACAGGGCCCTTGCCCCGCGCCCCCCACCGGGCGTCCCAAAACGCCTGATGATTGCACGCATTCTCAACTTCAGAGATCGTGACAACATCCTCAAAGAAGCAAGGCGTTCCGAAAATCTTCAATGGGAAAACCACAAAATCTTAGTATTCCCAGACTACACCCGGGAGATCCAGACCCGCCGCCGCTCATATGAGCAGGTTAAACAAAAACTTAGAGCTATGCAACTGTCATACATGCTCCTCTTCCCTGCGTGACTTAAAGTCATTATGGCGGGCAAGGCGCATTTCTTCGAATCCCCGGAGGAGGCATGGGACTGGCTAACTGAGGAGGGCATCAGGATTCGAAAAAGACCCACGGCACGGAGGGGGGAACCCTCCTGTGAGGATCCCCCTCCCGCTGGGGGGCCCCGGAGGAGCCGTAAACGCACTAGATCTCGGAAAGGGAGACAAAGAGACCTGGACACTCCCATGGACGGGGAGGCAGCTGGAGACCCCGGCTCTCGAGGGGAAGGGTTGCCCGTTGAGCCTCCAGAGAGGCAGATCCAAACGCAGACTGGAGACGATGGCCGCCTGAGCCAATCCCCGGTGCTTGGCTGACATGTTACACGGAGCTCCGACTGGGGTGCGTGGGAGGGGCCGGAGAGTCCGGTTCGTCCTGAAGAGGCCCTTGAGGGACTCCACCGGTGACCTGGGCTCTCCCTAAGACCTGCCAAGTATGGCCTGACTTCTTGCGAATAGTTGTAAGTGATCCGACTGAATGGAGGGGTCCACCACTCCACTCCTATGACAGCCCTATTGGCTGTTTTGTTCTGGTTGGGTGCTAGGGCGACAGATGCTTCCTGGGTGGGAGTATGGGGTGGGGGGCGGTTGGGGGGGAAGAAGTTTGAGTTGGGGTTAGATAGTTATATTTTGACAATTGTCCCTTATGACATTAGTATTGCACTGTTAAGTTTTAACTGGTCACTCGTTTGTCCATTGACGGGCCCCCGACAATGTAAGACTCCCACGCAGCCCACGCCTGGTCCTCATTGACACAAATCATCTCCTGGAATGTGAACGGACTATTAGACAAGATCAAAAGATCCGCAGTAATTAACACACTCCGTAGGTATTCCCCCTTGGTGGCCCTACTGCAAGAAACCCACCTTCTGGGAACTAAATGCCCTATGCTTGTACGAGGAGGATTTGATAGGATTTACCATGCAGGCTTCTCCAGAGGCTCCAGGGGGGTGGCCATCCTGCTCCACCGCTCACTACTCATGGTGATCACTTCTACGATGTCTGACCCGCAAGGCAGATTTGTAGTTGTCTCAGGGTTACTTCGCGGCTCACCGCTGAACCTTGTATGCGTGTACGCCCCCCCAGCGGGACTTGACGCCTTTTTACTCTCACTTCGCCAGGTAGTAGCGGGACTCCCCCAGGGAACCACGTTAGTAGGAGGGGATTTCAATGCTGTTCTGATCCCGGATTAGATGTATCTGAGAATGTCACCGCGGGCAGGTCCACCCGAGCCACAAGCCTTAAAGGCTTGGGCTGATAGCCTTGGCCTGTGTGAAGTGTGGAGAACCTGGCACCCCATGGAACGTCAATATACACACACATCGGCCGCCCACCGGACGCACTCCAGAATTGATTTAGTATTTATGCCGGCCCTGGACTTCACCGGTGTCACAGGGGCGTAGATACTGCCTTGAGGGGTGTCGGATCACGCACCCGTGCGAGTCCGGCTGGGCGGAGTGGACCTCACCAGGCGCCCGGTGTGGCACCTGAATGCTTGGTTCCTGCAGGATAGCGATTATACCCTTGAAATCAGGGATCACCTTGCGCAATATTTTGAACTGAACTTGGGAACGGTCCAGTCCTCGGGTACACTATGGGCTGCCTGCAAGGCCACCCTAAGAGGACATGCTAAGTGCCTCCTACGTGCACGCGAGCGCGCTCGTGACTTACGAGTGTCTGAGTTGGAAGCCGAAGCGTTAAAAATGGAGTGCCAACAAACGACTTTATCCGAAGCCTCCACATTGAGGCAGCTCACCAGGGTCCGAGACGAAATCAAACACTTAGTACTAGAGTCAGCGAAACATCTGTGGAGGGCATCGTCTGCCCGAATATATGGTTGGGGAGACAAAAACGGGAAGCTCCTGCATTGGTTGGCTACCCGCCCTTTAATTAATAGAATCATTCCTGAAATTAGGGACGACTCGGGTACCCTATCCAAAACACCTATCGAGATCGCACAGAGCTTCGCTTCCTACTATGCACGCCTGTACGCAGAACACCCTCGACCCACTATTGAAAAGGAATCCCCCCTACTGAACGACATAACTCTCACCAGAGTTTCCCAGGCGACCAAGGCGAGGATGGACGAGGCAATTAGCCTCACAGAAGTACCTATTGCGATTGACAGTCTGACATCGGGCAAGACCCCAGGGCCAGATGGGTTCCCAGCGGAGATGTACAGGAAATGTAGTGACATTTTGGCTCTACACTTACTTGAGATGTATGAGGAAGCTGAGCAGAAGGGTCACTTCCCTCCTGGGATTGGTGATCCCTAAGACCCAACCCCTGTCGCAAAACTGCTCGGCATACCGGCCTATTTCTCCCCTCAATACTGAGATCAAGGTGCTAGCCTCAATCCTTGCCACTAGACTAAAAGAGGCAATGCCCACCCTGGTACACCCTGACCAATGCGGCTTCATGCCTGCCTGTAGCACTAGGCACTGCATTAGGTGATTACATCTAGCCCTAGCACACCGCAAAACCCTGTCACACACCCCTCTGGCGCTGCTCTTACTTGACTTTGAGAAAGCCTTTGACACAGTGGATTGGTCCTACCTTGAGCACGTACTAAAAAAAAACAGATTTGGACCCAAGTTCCGGGGCCTGGTGGGACTACTCTACTCTAATCCAACGGCTCATGTCCAAGTAAACAGAGTAATCTCAGATGCATTCCCTATTGGCCGTGGCACTCGACAGGGTTGTCCGTTATCCCCCCGGCTCTTTGCACTAATAATAGAACCCCTGGCGAAATTACTACGAGAGGACCCTCTGATAGAGGGCTGGTCTTGACCTGTTTGCCCGGAAGACCGTGTGGCATTATACACGGACGATGTCTTACTATACATCTCTAACCCGGCCAAGAGTGGCCCCCGCATCTTACAAATTCTAGACATCTTCTCGGAGGCCTCAAGACTCACCCAAAATCCCAATAAATCCCTGTTGGTTCCCCTCCATCATTCTAGAGACTGTATGGACTGGCAACAAAACATACCAGTGCGGAGGAATAGCTTTAAATACCTGGGGGTACATGTCTCAACACTCCCTGAATGAACATGGGAGCTCAACATCACACCATTAACCAGAAGAATCAAAAATGATCTCCAACGGTGGAAGGACCTCCCCCTTAATCTACTTGGAAGAGTCACACTCTATAAGATGATGGTCCTTCCCAGGCTTCTCTATCTCCTCCAAAACTTCCCACACCCTATCCCCATGAGATGGTTTAGAGAAATGGACTCGCTAGCGCGCCAGTTTCTATGTAGTGGCACCCGTCCCCGGCTGGCGCTTAAAACCTGCCAGAGAGACGTCTATGAAGGGGGTCTGGGAATGTCCAATATCCATAACTACCACCTGGCAATGCATTTACTTGTGATCAATGACTGGATGGGGGGTGGATGGACAGACCCGGCGTACCGGCTGGAACTCCAGACACTGAGTTATCCTAAGATCTTTGACGCCCTGTACGGCGGCCCGATCACACGTGGGTTCCTAGGGGTGACAGGGGTGGTACTGCAGGATGGCAGACGGCCCAAAAGATATCAGGATGGTGGGGGCGCCTTACCCAGCAGACCCCACTGTGGCACGGGACGTACTTAAGAGAGGTATCGGGTCTGGAGGGATTCCAGAAATGGGATAACATAGGTATCTCTACACTGGGTGATGTATGGAAGGGCGCACACATGCGTTCCTTCGAAGGCCTCCAAGAAACCTTTTCACTAAATAAGACGCAATTCCACAAGTATCTCCAGGTTCGCCACGCCCTACTGGCGCAGGTCCAGACAGGGGACAACATACCCGAAAGCAGCTCTATGGAGAAGAGGGCACTGATGGGGAATCTGGGTAGGGGAGGTGTTTCCCAGATATACCGCACACTAATCGCCACCACTGCCTGTTCCCTGGAAGGACTTCGTCGGATATGGGAGGGATGGGTGGTTCCTGTGGAAGAGGTGGACTGGATTGAGGCATTGGCAGCTCCCCACACCCTGACGATAACGACTCGTCTCCGACTAATACAGACTTACTATCTCCATGCGGCCTAGCTTACACCCTCCAAACTGCACAGGGCGGGGCTCCGATCCACAGCTGACTGCCCCCGTTGTATGAGTCCAGACGCTAATTTCTTCCACATGGTATAGACATGTTCAACTATTAAAACCTATTGGGAGATGATCTCGCGGGAGATCTCAGCGGCCCTGCGAGTAGACATGGAGCTGACACCATTGACATTCCTGCTGGGGGTCATGGGAGAATCGGGACTACGTAGAGCAGAACAAACCTTTCTAGGGGTGGTGTGCCTAGTGGCCAAAAGGGACATTATGACAGACTGGAAAACCAATAAGGCACCGGCCTTGACTAAATGGAGACGGGGGTGGACTGGTGTGCTCAATGTGAAAAACTCGTATATGAGGCTAGAGGGTGCCCAAATAAATATAACAAGATCTGGGGGAACTGGGAGGACATAACAACTTAACCCCCTACAATGCTGACTGACACAACGAGAGGGAGAGCCCGAATATATTTCTCCCCCCCTTTAGTGGGGGGAGGCACTTACGAGACACACCAACATAGAGATGCACAATCTACTCGTTCAAGGTGTTGTCTGGGACATTGGGATTGACCACCGTTTGGTGCCCGTTGGCGCCTTGTTATCTGTGTGTATAACTGTTTTACCTGTTTTATCTTATTGCAAAACCAATAAAAAATTATTTATAAAAAAAAAAAAAGACAAAGTTGATTACAAGGTGTAGGATTTGCATGTCATCCATACGGGTGGGCATTTTTAAGAGTGATTGGTCTGGGAAAGCATAAACTCAGGATTCAGAACGTAACACAGGGGTTGACTTTACTAATAACAATTGATTTCTACCCGAATTTTTTTTTTAGCAAAATTAGGATCATCAAAGACTGGGAAAAACATAACTTTCTAACTTGTACCATGCAGTTTGCAAGCAGCTCTTTGATGCCCGTTCATAGCTCACTCCGCTAGATTATGATTGTAACCTATGAACTGCTCAGTAACAAAATGATCTCAATGACAAAAGCAGTAGCACACTGCACGGAAAATACTGTTCTGTGATCTGCATAGTGCACATTCTTTGCAGCAGGCACACTAACCCTCTGCACTAGCTTAGTGGAGTCAAACCTGCCCCTAGACAAAACTCCGAAAGCTCTCCAGGAGGTACATTATTCACAAGAGTTATCTTTGCACTTTTGTTGCCTCAAAACTATTGGCCATACGAGGAACTCCGCAGTGCTTTTAAAACTGCTGTGCTGCTACAACCCCGGCACCCCAGTAACAAAAGCGCTCCTTCCAGCCTGCTGGGGAAACCCCGAGGCCCGTACGCGAGCCAGGCCTTGCTGTAGGCGTTTCCCTCTCCCTAACTTCCTGATCTCTGGGCCAGATGTATCAAGGAATTTTGCATTTGCAAGCGGTGCGAAGCGCAACATTTGTCCGTTTGTGAATGCAAAAACGCCTTTCACAATGTATGAAAGGCATTCGCTGTGCAATTTTAAGGAATCGCTAAAATAGCAATTCCTTAAAATTCAGACCCCATTTAGAGAATCGCAGATTGCAATTCTCTAAATTGGAAATCGCAAATAGGGAATTCATATTTGCGATTTCCAAAGCACATGTGTGAAGCTTTTCCTAAATGCGAATTGGGCATTTAGGAAATGCAATTACCACCAAATCCAAAGTGGTGGTAACCATGTGCAATTTTAAAAAAATGCATTATAAATGCATTTTTTAAAATGACATGCAGCGCACACATGCCCTTAGGGCATGTGTGTGCTTCACATGTCCGCAAATATTTTTTTGGGGTGCATCAGAGGGGGCCGTAGGCCCCCAGCACCCTGGGGTTTGCATTACCTAATTTGCGAATTCCTAACTGGAATTCACAAATTGGGAAATGCAAAACCATTCGCACCTATGGGCCGACGGGCCCTTAGGGATGAATAGAGTCACATTCTCTAATTGCGATTGCGAATTTTAAGAAATCGCTATTACCGAATCCTAAATTTCATACGTCCCATTTTGCATTTCTTAAATAGCGATTTCTTAATATTCGCTATTTAAGAAATGGAAAACGGATCTTTGATACATCTGGCCCTTGGTAGTTTCATCTTGCGTGTGCAGTCAGTCGTGTGAACGCTGCTCCTGTCATCCTCACACCCTGTGATTGTTGTCATAAACACGGCGCGCGCCGTTCAGCGCGGCACATCTCAGTCGGGATCCCTTTGTAAATACACAAAAAGTGATTTCAAAGCAACAAGTAGATAGTAAATAAATAATGCAGCTGCCAACCGCGCCCCGAGTACAGCGCTTCGTTACGAACAGGCGCTATGCTCGAGTTCATAGATATCCCGATTAAAAATCTACTTACGATTTTTTTCCAGTTCATAGAAAGTCTGCAAAAGAGGAAAACATGACATTTTAATCATGGAATGAAAGTATTAGGATTTAAGAACTTTAGGGAACCCTAAAGCCATGTTTTAAAAGATGACATAAGATGTACATTGTGCTGCATGTCAGAATATCGAACACAAAAATCTTATGTTAGGCCACATAGTATCTCTCCTTTTGAAGCACTGTCGTGGACAGATCTCCGCCCTTTTCGTAACATTTAAATCACCTATTTAGTAAGTAACAATGTATTGGTCACTGTTGTTTTACTCGTTTTACTACACAAAGAAAAAACAAGTGGGAACTGGACAAAAAAATGATCATTGTGGCTTCGATACTGTGCAGTTGACATCTTGCAGTCAGTATTGTTAGGGGTCGATATTTAAGCGTCAATACTGTGGCCCCTGGCATGGCCTGACCTGTTGTTTCACGCACTCAAGCTTGCACAGGTGTCAGAGGTGAAGTCTGTGGTTCATGAACCTGTTAGAATGCCGTCTCACTGCTGAAGGAACGTTTCAGAAAAGTGTCATAAGAAACAACGGCCTTCAGCAGGGCAAATAGCTCTAAAGATCTACAGAGTTCCCGAACAATGTAACAGGAGAGTCTATGGAGCTGTCCTTGAGGTCTCTCAAGTGGAACAATCTGATCCTGATTTGGGTGCAAACTCCTCTTTGTGCCCAAATCAGAATTCCAGCTTGAGGGCTAATTCCATACCCGCAGGTAAAAAGTGGCAGGCGCACTCCACAAAATTCATGTTTGAGTTTCCAAACATATTTGCAACTTCTGGCACGTGCAATTTAGGCATCACTCTCCATTCTGAGACCCCAAACACACCTCACTAGGTACCATACCTCACAGTATCACAGCTTCCAAAAAGCTCAGCTTGATCCAGGAACTGCATGGCCCAGAATGAGGACATTGGCACTGGAAAATGTCCTCGGAGGTTCCCTGCAACCTCTCCTCCCATAGACTTAACTGCTCATAGGATTTGGAAAATAAGCCCAGGTGGAAATCATACTTTCAAAGTCAGATCAGATTTGATTGACACATCACCTGTCCAGGTAAGCTGACCACTAATCCCAGTTGGATCCTTATGGTGCCCCAGACTACTGGACAAATACCTCACATGCTCATGGAAACTCCTGCACCTGTGTCATGCCTCTAAGATTACTCTTGGTGTCTAGACACTTTGTTCAGGGTCGAAGGTAACAGTGGTGCTTCGGCACTAGGCCCCACAGGTGAGAGTGACATTGCAGAGTCTGTCTGATGGCCTGAAAGTGCTGTAAAAAGTATACCCTAGAACGCTGGCAGTGGCGGCCTGTCACACCAGCTGTGAGTTTACAAGAAGCTCCTTGACTGGGCCAGCAGCTGTGTCAGCCATGTTGTCTCCCCTGGGGTAAGAGGTGTGAAGGCCTTGCATATGTAATAGTGTCACTCATATACTCCTGAGCTCAGGTGTACTTTCTGTGAAACACATCTTAGAGGCAGTACATGTGCACAGGGCTGTGTAATAATGTCACTCATGTCCTCGCCTGTACAGGTGCACTCTCTGTGAAGCCCACCTGAGGGCAGTACATGTGCACAGGGCTGTGTAATAATGTCACTCATGTCCTCGCCTGTACAGGTGCACTCTCTGTGAAGCCCACCTGAGTGCAGTACATGTGCACAGGGCTGTGTAATAATGTCACTCATGTCCTCGCCTCTACAGGTGCACTCTCTGTGAAGCCCACCTGAGGGCAGTACATGTGCACAGGGCTGTGTAATAATGTCACTCATGTCCTCGCCTGTACAGGTGCACTCTCTGTGAAGCCCACCTGAGTGCAGTACATGTGCACAGGGCTGTGTAATAATGTCACTCATGTCCTCGCCTGTACAGGTGCACTCTCTGTGAAGCCCACCTGAGTGCAGTACATGTGCACAGGGCTGTGTAATAATGTCACTCATGTCCTCGCCTGTACAGGTGCACTCTCTGTGAAGCCCACCTGAGGGCAGTACATGTGCACAGGGCTGTGTAATAATGTCACTCATGTCCTCGCCTGTACAGGTGCACTCTCTGTGAAGCCCACCTGAGGGCAGTACATGTGCACAGGGCTGTGTAATAATGTCACTCATGTCCTCGCCTGTACAGGTGCACTCTCTGTGAAGCCCACCTGAGGGCAGTACATGTGCACAGGGCTGTGTAATAATGTCACTCATGTCCTCGCCTGTACAGGTGCACTCTCTGTGAAGCCCACCTGAGGGCAGTACATGTGCACAGGGCTGTGTAATAATGTCACTCATGTCCTCGCCTGTACAGGTCCACTCTCTGTGAAGCCCACCTGAGGGCAGTACATGTGCACAGGGCTGTGTAATAATGTCACTCATGTCCTCGCCTGTACAGGTGCACTCTCTGTGAAGCCCACCTGAGTGCAGTACATGTGCACAGGGCTGTGTAATAATGTCACTCATGTCCTCGCCTGTACAGGTGCACTCTCTGTGAAGCCCACCTGAGTGCAGTACATGTGCACAGGGCTGTGTAATAATGTCACTCATGTCCTCGCCTGTACAGGTGCACTCTCTGTGAAGCACACCTGAGGGCAGTACATGTGCACAGGGCTGTGTAATAATGTCACTCATGTCCTCGCCTGTACAGGTGCACTCTCTGTGAAGCACACCTGAGGGCAGTACATGTACACAGGGCTGTGTAATAATGTCACTCATGTCCTCGCCTGTACAGGTGCTCTCTGTATGCAGCACACCTGAGAGGCATTACATGTGCTAAAGGCTATGTGATACTGTCACTAATATACTTTCTTGTAAAGGTACGCTTACAGTGATGCACACATGAGGAGCATTACATGTACAGAAAGGTGAGTAATATTGTCACTCATATACTCTCTTTCCCAGGTGCTCTCTCTGTGCAGCAAACCTGAGAGGTAGTGCTATGTGAGACTGTTACTCATATGCTCTCCTGTACAGGTGCACTGCAGACCTATATATTATGGTTACTGTGGTTCTTGGCTCCACAGATGCCTCACAGGCAGGTGAGGTACATCAGAAAGGCTTTATGTGAGCATCGATCCATTTATTACAGTTACTGCAGCGCTCACCTGCACATGTGTCCTTACAGAGATGCACACCTGAGACTACACCTACACAGAACCATATATAACACTGTAAGTGGAACTCTCACCTGTACAGGTGTAGTTACAGTGATGCACACCCAAGGGTTCACACCTACATTGAACCATATATAATACTATTACTGCAGCTCTCACCTGCACAGGTGTACTTACAGTGATGCACACCTGAGACTACACCTACACAGAACCATATATAACACTGTAAGTGGAACTCTCACCTGTACAGATGTAGTTACAGTGATGCACACCCAAGGGTTCACACCTACATTGAACCATATATAATACTATTACTGCAGCTCTCACCTGCACAGGTGTACTGACAGTGATGCACACCTGAGAGTCCACAGAAGCACAGAACCATGTATGATACTGTTACTCCAGCTCTCACCTGCACAGGTGTACTTGCAGTGATGCACACCTGAGAGAGTACACAAACACAGAGCATATATAATACTATCACTGCAGCTTTTACTTGCACAGGTGAAGCACATGTGAGAGTCTACACCTGCACAGTTCTATATATAATACTGTTACTGCGGCTCTCCCTGCACAGGTGTATTTACAGAAATGCACACCTGAGAGACTACACCTACACAGAACCATATATAATACTGTTAATGCAGCTCTCACTTATAGCTGCACACAGCTCTAGATCCCATTGCTAAAGGAGGTCTCACCTGCACAGGTGTACTTACAGCGATGCACACCTGAGACTCCACACAAGCACAGAATCACGTGTAACATTGTTACTGCACCTCTCACCTGTAGCTCCACACAGCTCTAGATCCCATTGCTAAAGGAGTTCTCACCTGCACAGGTAAGCTCCAGCAGGTGCTCAGCAGACACACTGCGACCAGGGCCCACGCTCTTCTGTCCATCCTCGGGTTCTGGGCAGTGCTCAGGTCACCAGCAGACAATGTCTCTTCCTTCAGGGAGATGCTTTGTTGGCCCCAGACCCAGACCCTTATATACCCATAAGAGGCTGAGCGTCCTCCAATCAGCTTTCAGTCCCAAGGATGACAACTCCTTCAGCACAGGTCACAAGGTGAGTCTGCCCTGGAAGAGATGCCTCGGGATCTGCCTAGAGGTCAGGATACTAATAAGCAGCTTTTGAGTATGATAAATTAGGTCTGTGATGGACTATGCTTGTTTGAAAACATTTTCACTGGTGTATTCTTTTTGTAAGATGGTGAGTATGTGATTAGACACTGGTGCATCTCCCAGGGTTTGGCTCCTCGAACAACACGAAAAGACGCAGCGAAAGACCCGTAAAAGTGCATCTGATGGGTTGGAGTTGCGTCTGAAGAGTAGATTTAATTTTTCAAGCAAGGTTAGGTAGCTTTGTAGATGGATCAGAGTTAAGGAGTTGTAGATGGAAGGTAGGATGGGAGGATGAAAGGAGAAGTGTAAGAAAGAAAGGAAGAGTAGTGGACAAAAAGCAGTTTAGTAGGATGAAAGGCAGAGCGGGAGATGAAAGGCAGAGTAGTAGGATGAAAGGCAGAGTGGGAGATGAAAGGCAGAGTAGTAGGATGAAAGGCAGAGTGGGAGATGAAAGGCAGATTAGTAGGATAAAAGTCAGAGCGGGAGGTGAAAGACAGAGTGGGAGATGAAAGGCCGAGTAGTAGGATGAAAGGCAGAGCGGGACATGAAAGGCAGAGTAGTAGGATGAAAGGCAGAGCGGTAGATGAAAGGCAGATTAGTACGATGAAAGGAGGAGCGGGAGATGAAAGGGAGAGTAGTAGGATGAAAGGCAGAGCGGGAGATGAAAGGCAGAGTAGTAGGATGAAAGGCAGAGTGGGAGATGAAAGGCATGTCAGGAAGATAAAAGGATGTCAGGGAGAATGAAAAGAAGGGTGGAAAAATGAAAGGCAGGGTTGGAGGATGAAAAGATGGGTGGATGAATGACGTAGTAGGAGGCTGAACTAAAGGAAGGGTGGAGTGGGGAAAAGAAGGGTGGATGGCTAAATGGACGTAAAAACGGTGCATGGGTATGGACGGATGAAAGGAAAGGTAGAAGAAAGAGTGAAATGATGGAAGGTAGGATGGCATAACGGGAATATGGTGCCTCCCCTTGAATTACATACCCCAATCTCAGCTCACCATGTCCATATCTCAGAAATTCACATTGTATGAGAGCCCGCCCACTACCTGCATGGGATCTTGTTTTTTAGGAGTGGACGCAATTGATGTAATTCTCTCTAGCATAATTACTCATAATTACTTGCAAAATCACTCGTGTTATTTTCTTTGTGCAAAATGCACTTGTGAGTACATAATGGGCCCAAGGATGCATTTTGCGCTAAGAAAATAGCACTAAATGCTACAGGACATGAACAGCGGTATCCATTCACTCTTGCCTACTTTGTTTTTTGTTTGCTCCTGCAGTAGGATTTTTGCCCCAAATTACTCTTACTTACTCAAGATACCGTAATTGAGTAATTTCAGTAATTTCACATCACAAGAGTAATGCGTAATTACTGAAATTACAACAATTACTCTGGTGTAATTAACATTTTGCCAGCGAGTTTAGAGGGTAAAATGGCGGCTCCCAGGTTGAGTCAGCACAGAGGTCTGGCTTCCCCGAAATCTACAGCGTCTGATAAGTTTAGCAACCTCGTTTTACCGGAATATCTGTGTTGACGGTGAGGGGAGACACCGCCCGCCTGGAGGTTCGGCTGTTGGAGGTGCACCGGCTGCGGTGGTGGGATTGCTTGTTTGCCGGCCCTCAGTCTGACTGATATCCTTTGGGACTGTGTGTGGTAGCAGCGGGCTCGCTGAATGATCCCATCTGGAGTTCGGCCGGCAGGCTCTGCAGCGTGGCATTGGTTCCTGGCCAGCTGGCTGGCATTGCTCCGTATGTCCGCCACTGTGGGAGTGTAGAACGCAGCTCCTGGAGGACTCGCCTGTTGGCTGCTGTAGGAGGCTGGACTGGCTTGTAGTGAGTACCAAGGGGTACTTGCACCTTGCACCAGGCCCAGTTATCCCTTATTAGTGTATAGGGTGTCTAGCAGCTTAGGCTGATAGATAATGGTAGCTTAGCAGAGCAGCTTAGGCTGAACTAGGAGACGTGTGAAGCTACTACAGTACCACTTAGTGTCATATGCACAATATCATAAGAAAACACAATACACAGTTATACTAAAAATAAAGGTACTTTATTTTTATGACAATATGCCAAAGTATCTTAGAGTGTACCCTCAGTGAGAGGATAGGAAATATACACAAGATATATATACACAATAGCAAAAATATGCAGTATAGTCTTAGAAAACAGTGCAAACAATGTATAGTTACAATAGGATGCAATGGGGAAACATAGGGATAGGGGCAACACAAACCATATACTCCAAAAGTGGAATGCGAACCACGAATGGACCCCAAACCTATGTGACCTTGTAGAGGGTCGCTGGGACTATTAGAAAATAGTGAGAGTTAGAAAAATAACCCTCCCCAAGACCCTGAAAAGTGAGTGCAAAGTGCACTAAAGTTCCCCTAAGGACAAAGAAGTCGTGTTAGAGGAATAATGCAGGAAAGACACAAACCAGCAATGCAACAACTGTGGATTTCCAATCTAGGGTACCTGTGGAACAAGGGGAGCAAGTCCAAAAGTCACAAGCAAGTCGGAGATGGGCAGATGCCCAGGAAATGCCAGCTGCGGGTGCAAAGAAGCTTCGACTGGACAGAAAAAGCTGAGGTTTCTGCAGGAACGAAAAGGGCTAGAGGCTTCCCCTTTGGTGGACGGATCCCTCTCACTGTGGAGAGTCGTGCAGAAGTGTTTTCCCGCTGAAACAACGCCAACAAGTCTTGCTAGCTGCAAATCGTGCGTTTGGCGTTTTTGGACGCTGCCGGGGCCCAGGAGGGACCAGGAGGTCGCAAATTGGACCTGAAGAGAGAGGGGACGTCGAGCAAGACAAAGAGCCCTCACTGAAGCAGGTAGCACCCGGAGAAGTGCCAGAAACAGGCACTACAAGGATGCGTGAAACGGTGCTCGCCGAAGTTGAACAAAGGAGTCCCACGTCGCCGGAGACCAATTTAGAAAGTCGTGCAATGCAGGTTAGAGTGCCGTGGACCCAGGCTTGGCTGTGCACAAAGGATTTCCGCCGGAAGTGCACATGGGCCGGAGTAGCTGCAAAGTCGCGGTTCCCAGCAATGCAGCCCAGTGAGGTGAGGCAAGGACTTACCTCCACCAAACTTGGGCTGAAGAGTCACTGGACTGTGGGGGTCACTTGGACAGAGTCGCTGGATTCGAGAGACCTCGCTCGTCGTGCTGAGAGGAGACCCAAGGGACCGGTAATGCAGCTTTTTGGTGCCTGCAGTTGCAGGGGGAAGATTCCGTCGACCCACGGGAGATTTCTTCGGAGCTTCTGGTGCAGAGAGAAGGCAGGCTACCCCCACAGCATGCACAAGCAGGAAAACAGTCGAGAAGGCGGCAGGATCAGCGTTACAGAGTTGCAGTAGTCGTCTTTGCTACTATGTTGCAGGTTTGCAGGCTTCCAGCGCGGTCAGCAGTCGATTCCTTATCAGAAGGTGAAGAGAGAGATGCAGAGGAACTCGGCTGAGCTCATGCATTCGTTATCTAAAGTTTCCCCAGAGACAGAGACCCTAAATAGCCAGAAAAGAGGGTTTGGCTACCTAGGAGAGAGGATAGGCTACTAACACCTGAAGGAGCCTATCAGAAGGAGTCTCTGACGTCACCTGGTGGCACTGGCCACTCAGAGCAGTCCAGTGTGCCAGCAGCACCTCTGTTTCCAAGATGGCAGAGGTCTGGAGCACACTGGAGGAGCTCTGGACACCTCCCAGGGGAGGTGCAGGTCAGGGGAGTGGTCACTCCCCTTTCCTTTGTCCAGTTTCGCGCCAGAGCAGGGGCTAAGGGGTCCCTGAACCGGTGTAGACTGGCTTATGCAGAATTGGGCACCTCTGTGCCCAACAAAGCATTTCCAGAGGCTGGGGGAGGCTACTCCTCCCCTGCCTTCACACCATTTTCCAAAGGGAGAGGGTGTCACACCCTCTCTCAGAGGAAGTTCTTTGTTCTGCCATCCTGGGCCAGGCCTGGCTGGACCCCAGGAGGGCAGCTGCCTGTCTGAGGGGTTGGCAGCAGCAGCAGCTGCAGTGAAACCCCAGGAAGGGCAGTTTGGCAGTACCAGGGTCTGTGCTACAGACCACTGGGATCATGGGATTGTGCCAACTATGCCAGGATGGCATAGAGGGGGCAATTCCATGATCATAGACATGTTACATGGCCATATTCGGAGTTACCATTGTGAAGCTACATATAGGTAGTGACCTATATGTAGTGCACGCGTGTAATGGTGTCCCCGCACTCACAAAGTTCAGGGAATTGGCTCTGAACAATGTGGGGGCACCTTGGCTAGTGCCAGGGTGCCCTCACACTAAGTAACTTTGCACCTAACCTTTACCAGGTAAAGGTTAGACATATAGGTGACTTATAAGTTACTTAAGTGCAGTGTAAAATGGCTGTGAAATAACGTGGACGTTATTTCACTCAGGCTGCAGTGGCAGGCCTGTGTAAGAATTGTCAGAGCTTCCTATGGGTGGCAAAAGAAATGCTGCAGCCCATAGGGATCTCCTGGAACCCCAATACCCTGGGTACCTCAGTACCATATACTAGGGAATTATAAGGGTGTTCCAGTAAGCCAATGTAAATTGGTAAAATTGGTCACTAGCCTGTTAGTGACAACTTAAAAGTAATGAGAGAGCATAACCCCTGAGGTTCTGGTTAGCAGAGCCTCAGTGAGACAGTTAGGCACCACACAGGGAACATATACATGCACACCTATGAGCACTGGGGCCCTGTGTGACAGGGTCCCAGTGACACATACATATAGGCCACAAACCTATGAGCACTGGGGTCCTGACCAGCAGGATCCCAGTGACACATAACAACTATACTGAAAATATAGTGTTTTCACTATGAGCACTGAGGCCTGGCTATCAGGATCCCAGTGAGACAGTGAAAACAGTGACAAACACCCTGACATACACTCACAAACAGGCCAAAAGTGGGGGTAACAAGGCTAGAAAGAGGCTACCTTCTCACACAACCCCCCCCCAAACGAAGGACAATAAGGCTAACCTTGGCCAGTTGAGACTTTATTGTCTAAGTGGTGATAAGTAGAGAGTAGCTCTGCAATAGACTGGTTACTCCCTTTATTATCCACTATATGGTTACTTCCCTGTGGGGATGTAAACCACCTTGTTTGAAGTTTTTTAGCTAAGCAACAATGTGAAGATGTATTTTCAGAGTTTCTATCAGTAAGTTTTAGTTTAGAGCAGTGGGAATTGTCCACTGAACCTATTTGTAGTGATGGAAATGCCAGACAGGGATGCTGTCTCAGAAAAGCCATAGCTGGGCAAAAACTTTGTCCATCTGGCTGGAAGAGAGAACAGGGATGCTGTTTCTCTTGAGTTGGAGCAGGGCAGGGATGCTGTCCTATGAGCTCCACACTAGGGCAGGGATGCTGTCCTAAGTGTTGTGAGGTAGTGCAGGGTTTCTGCACTAAAGTTTCTCTGGGAGGGTTGGAGGGATGCTCTATGTTAACTAAAATGGTGCTCTTTTTCTCACCAATGTTAGTTATCCCACAGAGAGGTACTTCCACCTCAGGGAGTCCAGCTTTGCCAGCTGATGATTCCCTTGGAACAGGTGCCACCCCAGGAGAGGTTTCTCCCACCACAGGAATAGTATCCTGAATGGTAGGGTGGTTAGGGGATACTGTGATACCCTTTTTACCTGTTGATGGAGAGGGATCCTGAGTTTTCAGGCCTTCTCTCCTTTGCTTTTTCATTTCACTTGAAATGAGAGGGAACAATTCCTCAGGGATGCCTAGCATGGCTGCATGGGCATAAAACTCTACATCAGCCCAACCTGAGGCCTCTAGGTCATTACCTAAGAGACAGTCTACAGGTAAGCTAGGTGATACCACCACCTGCTTAGGGCCAGTAACTCCACCCCAACTAAACTGAATTATAGCTAAGGGAAGAAACTTAGTGGAGTTATGGACATCAATAATCTTATACTGTTGTCCAATGATGTGTTGATCAGGGTGCACTAGGTTTTCAGTCACCAAAGTGAAACTGGCACCTGTGTCCCTGTAGGCCAAGGCCTCAACACCATTTATTGAAACTGTCTGCCTGTACTTATCCATTGTAAGGGGACAAGCAGCCAGTGTGGCAAGGCCAATGCCACTAGGTGTGACAGAAACTGTCTTGGGACTGATTACATCAGTTTCCACTATGGACCCATAAGTGAACCCAACTACACCCTTTGCTTGACTGTTGCCAGCAGTCCCACCACTAGTACCACTACTGCTAGGGGCACTAGAGCTTGATGTATTAGTGGTGGTAGGCTCAGGGGGTTTACCTGGACAGGACTTATCCCCTGGCCTATGGCCTCTATTTTTACACACAAAGCACCAAGGCTTTTTAATGTGTGCAGGTTGGGAAGAAGAGGAAGAATTAGTTTTATCCCCACCCTCTGAAGAGTGTTTAAGATTTGAAGTGGGATCTTTGGTTTTACCCTTATCCCCATGCTTATCTTGAGATTTTTCACCATCTTTCTTCTTATTGCCATCTTTGTCACCCCCTGTATGAACTTTTCTGTTCACCCTTGTTCTGACCCATTTGTCTGCCTTCTTTCCCAATTCTTGGGGAGAGGTCAGATCAGAGTCTACCAGGTACTGGTGCAACAAATCAGACACACAATTATTAAGTATATGCTCTCTCAGGATTGTGTTATACAGGCTTTCATAATCAGTAACTTTACTGCCATGTAACCACCCCTCCAAGGCCTTCACTGAATGGTCAATGAAATCAACCCAGTCTTGTGAAGACTCCTTTTTGGTCTCTCTGAACTTTATCCTGTACTGTTCAGTGGTTAAGCCATAACCATCCAGGAGTGCATTCTTAAGAACTTGGAAATTATTAGCATCATTTACTTTCACAGTAAGGAGCCTATCCCTACCTTTTCCACTAAATGATAGCCATAGGATAGCAGCCCACTGCCTTTGAGGGACATCCTGTACAACACAGGCCCTCTCAAGTGCAGCAAACCACTTGTTAATGTCATCCCCCTCCTTATAAGGGGGAACTATCTTGTGCAGATTCCTGGAATCATGCTCTTTTGCAGGATGACTATGGGGAATACTGCTGCTGCCACCATGGGTATCTAAACCCAACTTCTGTCTTTCCTTCTCTAATTCAAAAGACTGTCTATCCAAATCCAGCTGTTGCTTTTTAAGCTTCAGTCTGGTTTGTTCCACCCTCAACTTATTGAGTTCCCTCTCTAACATTCTGTCATCAGGGTTGGTGGGAGGGAAATTTCTAGAAACAGAGCTATGATGGGAATGAACAGAAGGAGACCTGTCCCTTACAGAAGCCAACTTAACAGCTTGGTTTACAGAAACATTACTACCAGTATGGTGAGAATAAATGCTTTTGCTATGATGTGAGACAACACTATTTATTTGGTATGGCTCATCATCATTACCATCTATGCTAGATTGTCTAGTAATGGGCAGGCTAGGAAGTTTCTTTCCTGAATCTTTTCCTGGGGGAGTCCCTGAATCAGATTGGGAACTATTAGGTACTTTTTCAACAGATGGGGCACCTATGGCCTTATCCTGTTCTCTAAGCATGTTAAGTAACAGTTCCAAGGAAGGATTCTTCCCTACACTCAAACCTCTCTCTATACAGAGACTCCTTGCTCTTTTCCAGCTAAGGTTGTCATATGCAAGTTTGGACAGATCAACACTTTGGCCTGTGCCAGACATTTTTAGAGAGAGTTAAAGTGATAGAAAAAGAGAAAAAAGTTTTCAGAACTTTTTGGAAAGACAGAAAAAAACTTTTTAAACTTTTAAGAACTTTTTGAAAGTTTAGAGGTACTTTTCAGCACTTAGAAAAGAGTGAAAAGAGGAACTGCAAAACTTTTTGGCTATGTGTATATACACTGACCTTGTTTTGTATATTTTTCTCTTATGAAAAGTACAATGACAAGAGTGGTAAGTAGTCTCAAGCACTTATCCCACCACTGCACAACCAATGTAGGAGGCTGGACTGGCTTGTAGTGAGTACCAAGGGGTACTTGCACCTTGCACCAGGCCCAGTTATCCCTTATTAGTGTATAGGGTGTCTAGCAGCTTAGGCTGATAGATAATGGTAGCTTAGCAGAGCAGCTTAGGCTGAACTAGGAGACGTGTGAAGCTACTACAGTACCACTTAGTGTCATATGCACAATATCATAAGAAAACACAATACACAGTTATACTAAAAATAAAGGTACTTTATTTTTATGACAATATGCCAAAGTATCTTAGAGTGTACCCTCAGGGAGAGGATAGGAAATATACACAAGATATATATACACAATAGCAAAAATATGCAGTATAGTCTTAGAAAACAGTGCAAACAATGTATAGTTACAATAGGATGCAATGGGGAAACATAGGGATAGGGGCAACACAAACCATATACTCCAAAAGTGGAATGCGAACCACGAATGGACCCCAAACCTATGTGACCTTGTAGAGGGTCGCTGGGACTATTAGAAAATAGTGAGAGTTAGAAAAATAACCCTCCCCAAGACCCTGAAAAGTGAGTGCAAAGTGCACTAAAGTTCCCCTAAGGACAAAGAAGTCGTGTTAGAGGAATAATGCAGGAAAGACACAAACCAGCAATGCAACAACTGTGGATTTCCAATCTAGGGTACCTGTGGAACAAGGGGAGCAAGTCCAAAAGTCACAAGCAAGTCGGAGATGGGCAGATGCCCAGGAAATGCCAGCTGCGGGTGCAAAGAAGCTTCGACTGGACAGAAGAAGCTGAGGTTTCTGCAAGAACGAAAAGGGCTAGAGACTTCCCCTTTGGTGGACGAATCCCTCTTGCTGTGGAGAGTCGTGCAGAAGTGTTTTCCCGCCGAAAGAACGCCAACAAGTCTTGCTAGCTGCAAATCGTGCGTTTGGCGTTTTTGGACGCTGCCGGGGCCCAGGAGGAACCAGGAGGTCGCAAATTGGACCTGAAGAGAGAGGGGACGTCGAGCAAGACAAAGAGCCCTCACTGAAGCAGGTAGCACCCGAAGAAGTGCCAGAAACAGGCACTACAAGGATGCGTGAAACGGTGCTCGCTGAAGTTGCACAAAGAAGTCCCACGTCGCCGGAGACCAACTTAGAAAGTCGTGCAATGCAGGTTAGAGTGCCGTGGACCCAGGCTTGGCTGTGCACGAAGGATTTCCGCCGGAAGTGCACAGGGGCCGGAGTAGCTGCAAAGTCGCGGTTCCCAGCAATGCAGCCCAGCGAGGTGAGGCAAGGACTTACCTCCACCAAACTTGGGCTGAAGAGTCACTGGACTGTGGGGGTCACTTGGACAGAGTTGCTGGATTCGAGGGACCTCGCTCGTCGTGCTGAGAGGAGACCCAAGGGACCGGTAATGCAGCTTTTTGGTGCCTGCGGTTGCAGGGGGAAGATTCCGTCGACCCACAGGAGATTTCTTCGGAGCTTCTGGTGCAGAGAGAAGGCAGGCTACCCCCACAGCATGCACAAGCAGGAAAACAGTCGAGAAGGCGGCAGGATCAGCGTTACAGAGTTGCAGTAGTCGTCTTTGCTACTATGTTGCAGGTTTGCAGGCTTCCAGCGCGGTCAGCAGTCGATTCCTTATCAGAAGGTGAAGAGAGAGATGCAGAGGAACTCGGCTGAGCTCATGCATTCGTTATCTAAAGTTTCCCCAGAGACAGAGACCCTAAATAGCCAGAAAAGAGGGTTTGGCTACCTAGGAGAGAGGATAGGCTACTAACACCTGAAGGAGCCTATCAGCAGGAGTCTCTGACGTCACCTGGTGGCACTGGCCACTCAGAGCAGTCCAGTGTGCCAGCAGCACCTCTGTTTCCAAGATGGCAGAGGTCTGGAGCACACTGGAGGAGCTCTGGACACCTCCCAGGGGAGGTGCAGGTCAGGGGAGTGGTCACTCCCCTTTCCTTTGTCCAGTTTCGCGCCAGAGCAGGGGCTAAGGGGTCCCTGAACCGGTGTAGACTGGCTTATGCAGAATTGGGCACCTCTGTGCCCAACAAAGCATTTCCAGAGGCTGGGGGAGGCTACTCCTCCCCTGCCTTCACACCATTTTCCAAAGGGAGAGGGTGTCACACCCTCTCTCAGAGGAAGTTCTTTGTTCTGCCATCCTGGGCCAGGCCTGGCTGGACCCCAGGAGGGCAGCTGCCTGTCTGAGGGGTTGGCAGCAGCTGCAGTGAAACCCCAGGAAGGGCAGTTTGGCAGTACCAGGGTCTGTACTACAGGCCACTGGGATCATGGGATTGTGCCAACTATGCCAGGATGGCATAGAGGGGGCAATTCCATGATCATAGACATGTTACATGGCCATATTCGGAGTTACCATTGTGAAGCTACATATAGGTAGTGACCCATATGTAGTGCACGCGTGTAATGGTGTCCCCGCACTCACAAAGTTCAGGGAATTGGCTCTGAACAATGTGGGGGCACCTTGGCTAGTGCCAGGGTGCCCTCACACTAAGTAACTTTGCACCTAACCTTTACCAGGTAAAGGTTAGACATATAGGTGACTTATAAGTTACTTAAGTGCAGTGTAAAATGGCTGTGAAATAACGTGGACGTTATTTCACTCAGGCTGCAGTGGCAGGCCTGTGTAAGAATTGTCAGAGCTCCCTATGGGTGGCAAAAGAAATGCTGCAGCCCATAGGGATCTCCTGGAACCCCAATACCCTGGGTACCTCAGTACCATATACTAGGGAATTATAAGGGTGTTCCAGTAAGCCAATGTAAATTGGTAAAATTGGTCACTAGCCTGTTAGTGACAATTTGAAAGTAATGAGAAAGCATAACCCCTGAGGTTCTGGTTAGCAGAGCCTCAGTGAGACAGTTAGGCACCACACAGGGAACATATACATGCACACCTATGAGGGTCTGCACTAGAAGCTCCAAAGAAATCTCCCGTGGGTCGACGGAATCTTCCCCCTGCAACCGCAGGCACCAAAGAACTGCATCACCAGTCCTCTGGGTCTCGTCTCAGCACGACGAGCGAGGTCCCTTGAACTCAGCAACTCTGTCCAAGTGACTCCCACAGTCCAGTGACTCTTCAGTCCAAGTTTGGTGGAGGTAAGTCCTTACCTCCCCACGCTAGACTGCATTGCTGGGAACCGCGTGTTTTGCAGCTACTCCGGCTCCTGTGCAGTCACCGAGGATTTCCTTCATGCACAGCCAAGCCTGGGTCCTCGGCACTCTAACCTGCATTGCACGACCCCCTGAGTTGTCCTCCGGCGGCGTGGGACTCTCTTGTGCAACTTCGGGTGAGCACCAATTCACTCCACTTCGTAGTGCCTGTTCCAGCACTTTTGCGGGTGCTGCTTGCTTCTGAGTGGGCTCTTTGTCTTGCTGGACGCCCCCTCTGTCCCCTCACGCAATTGGTGACATCCTGGTCCCTCCTGGGCCACAGAAGCACCCAAAAACCCTAACCGCGACCCTTGCAGCTAGCAAGGCTTGTTTGTGGTCTTTCTGCACAGAAGCATGTCTGCACGACTCTTCACGACGTGGGACATCCATCCTCCAAAGGGGAAGTTTCTAGCCCTTGTCGTTCTTGCAGAATCCACAGCTTCTACCATCCAGTGGCAGCTTCTTTGCACCCACAGCTGGCATTTCCTGGGCATCTGCCCACTCCCGACTTGAACGTGACTCTTGGACTTGGTCCCCTTGTTCCACAGGTACTCTCGTCAGGAAATCCATCGTTGTTGCATTGCTGGTGTTGTTGTTTCTGGCAGAATTCCCCTATCACAACTTCTGTGCTCTTTGGGGAACTTAGGTGCACTTTGCACCCACTTTTCAGGGTCTTGGGGTGGGCTATTTTTCTAACCCTCACTGTTTTCTTACAGTCCCAGCGACCCTCTACAAGGGCACATAGGTTTGGGGTCCATTCGTGGTTCGCATTCCACTTCTAGAGTATATGGTTTGTGTTGCCCCTATCCCTATGTGCCCCCATTGCATTCTATTGTGACTATACATTGTTTGCCCTGTTTTCTATTGCTATTACTGCATATTTTGGTATTGTGTACATATATCTTGTGTATATTTGCTATCCTCATACTGAGGGTACTCACTGAGATACTTTTGGCATATTGTCATAAAAATAAAGTACCTTTATTTTTAGTATATCTGTGTATTGTGTTTTCTTATGATATTGTGCATATGACACTAGTGGTACTGTAGGAGCTTCACTCGTCTCCTAGTTCAGCCTAAGCTGCTCTGCTAAGCTACCTTTTCTATCAGCCTAAGCTGCTAGACACCCCTCTACATTAATAAGGGATACCTGGGCCTGGTGCAAGGTGTAAGTACCCCTTGGTACTCACTACAAGCCAGTCCAGCCTCCTACACTTATTGATTTTTGTGTGTGCCCAGACAGAGAAGTCTCTTATTTTTTTGTGCACAATGGTTTTTGATCTGGGCAGGCAAAAATCAGTCTTGGTGGTTGGTCGGGGGAGGGTGGCTTTTGCCTGACGGTTAGGGCATTTATTGTTGGGTTGGTGGTTTGATGGGATGGTTTCTTCTCTTTCTCTTATTAATTATTTTATCTCCTTTTTTATTTTGTCTTTTTTTTCTCTTTTTGGGTCTGCACTGTCTTGGGTCAGCTGTTTATTTTCTTCTGACCCCTTGTAGAAAGGTGGGGGGGTGTCGGGCCACATGCTGATTCAGCAATGGGCCTCAATTAAAAATAGGCCCATCAATACGGTATTGCCCCTTGGCTTTATAGGACATTGACTGGGTTGGTTCGCCCTTATGAGGACTAGGGGAGGGTGCAGAGGTCGGGTTGGGGTCAGAGAGATTTTGGATTGGGACTACTGGGTTTTCATACAGAGCACTTGAGCTAGTATTTTTAGCAACGTTATTCTGAGCAAGTTTGTTTATGGCAAAAGAAGTATTTTGGTTTGGCAATATATTCATGGATACGGTGTTTTACAATCTGTAAGGTGGAGGAGTAGCCCGTGGATATTGTTGTGTAATTGTAATAGCTGGTAATGGCGTCAGTTCTGGCCAGTAGCTGCATATTTTATCATGGAACATCAATGGGGTTAAGTCGCCACATAATACTATCACTGCAGCGTTTACTTGCACAGGTGAAGCACATGGGAGAGTCTACACCTGCACAGTTCTATATATAATACTGTTACTGCGGCTCTCCCTGCACAGGTGTATTTACAGCAATGCACACCTGAGAGTCCACATAAGCACAGAATCACGTCGATCCTTTTCAAGTTTCACTTCTGCCCAGAGCAGGGGTTGCAATCGTGGTACGGGACAGCAGGTGTGGGGGGGTCTTACAACAAAGGACAGATCCAGGTGGGGGGCATTGGTTGTTGGTGACTATTCAGAAGGATAGGGACCATTTTACTATCTGTGTCATGTACGGGCCGAACACGGATGATCTGAAGGTCTTTGATTTTCTTTTATCTGAACTGATTATTTGGGTCTCACCCTATTTCGTCTGTGATGACTTTAATGTGATGCTGTGTCCTAAAAGCGACTCGGTATCCCTGCTTGTGTCTGCCAATCAGCTTTATAATGATCAGGCTCGTCGGGACAAACATCGGTTTCGGGTAATCTCCTCATATTCTCTGGTAGACCTCTGGCTTATTAGGCATTCTAAGGAAAAAGGATTTACATTGTATTTTGCTACTCACAAAGCTATGTCAAGGCTAGATGTGTTCTTGGTTAATAATATTTTGGTTTCCTTTTGAATGATTGTACTTTAACCTAGGGTCTTGTTGGATCGTAACTCTTTGTCATTGTTAATCCAACTTGGAGGGTCTCCTCTGGCATATAACACAATAACACAATAACACAATCAGGATCAGGATGGAGGGAGGAATCATCAACACCAAGACGTTCAAAAACACTACTGACTGTAACAGTCTACTGCTATTTGACAGTCATCACTCCAGGGCCCTACGAGAAAAAAAGAAAATCTACCCTATGGCACATTTCTCCGTTTTCATAGAGCTGCTTAGACAAAGGGGGTGATTCTCACCCTGGCGGGTGGCGGAGGCCGCCCGCCAGAGTTCTCCCCTCCAAAATACCGCTCCGCGGTCGAAAGACCGCTGAGGGTATTCTGGCTTTTGCACTGGGCTGGCGGGCGGCCGCCAAAAGGCCGCCCGCCAGCCCAGTGCAAAAGAGCCTTCCCACGAGGACGCCGGCTCAGAATTGAGCCGGTGGAGTGGGAAGGTGCGACGGGTAGAGTGGCACCCGTCACGTATTTCAGTGTCTGCAAAGCAGACACTGAAATACAAAGTGGGGCCCTCTTACAGGGGCCCCTGCAGTGCCCATGCCATTGGCATGGGCACTGCAGGGGCCCCCAGGGGCCCCACGACAACCCATACCGCCATCCTGTTCCTGGCGGGAGAACCGCCAGGAACAGGATGGCGGTATGGGCTGTCAGAATCCCCATGGCGGCGCAGCGAGCTGCGCTGCCATGGAGGATTCTAAAGGGCAGCGGAAAACCGGCGGGAGACCGCCGGTTTTCCGCATCTGACCGCGGCCAAACCGCCGCGGTCAGAATGCCCTGCGGGGCACCGCCAGCCTGTTGGCGGTGCTCCCGCCAACCCTGGCCCCCAAAGTGTTTAATGAAAACTTAGCCTCAAGAAACTATCTGACCAAGATAATCCGACAGGCAAAAAAGCCAGCACGCAACAACCATAGGGAGGCCCTTCTAGAGACCTCTGTAAAACCTACAAATGATGTTCTTACCGGTGTTACCACTTTCATACCAACCCTAACAAGATTAAAAATATCATCAACAAACACTGTGCTATTTTTAAAACATTTACATTGGAAATCCCACACCCTCTCTTTGCCCTCAGTCGGACCCAGAATTTACGAGGCCTTCTTGTTCATACTAGACCCCGCACCAGGGGAGGGGGTATCCAGAAGACCTTATAGACTTTTCCCCCGTCAGTGAACACTATCCCTATGGATTCTGTGGTGTTTGCTCACATATACAACATTCCAAAGAGATTACACTCAATTACCACTTTGTTTGGAAACAGAGAAATCACACAAATTGCAACACAAAGAACTGCATCTGTCATTACCTGTCCCTTTGGCATACATTATGCAGGGATGACCAACAGATCTCTACAAATTAGAATGATGGAGCACTGCAGCACCATTCGCTGTGTTAGAAATTAGACCAAACTGTGTAAATACTTCCTCATTGTTCAACATTTCCATGATGATTTAAAATGGACAATCATAGAAGCGAATCAAGGCTGGAGCAATGCTACCTTCTTCAGGATGGAACAACAATGGATTTTTCGCCTTTCCGCTAATAGTCTAGGTCTGAATGACGAAATTCCCTTTAGCGGAGTATGAGGACTAGTACCTTTTGGTACACCCAGAAGCTCTCTTTCAACCTCTACTGTCACCATGACTTTGATCTTTTATCACATGGAGGGGGCTTCCTCATGTCTGAGTACCTTTTCACGAGCAACCTTACTACATTGTTGATTGAGTGACAGGCAATAATAGTTTGTAATTTTTTATGTAGATGTCCCCCACAGCCCCTTCTAAGGTTGACTTCCTGTTACATTAGGGGTAGTATCATCACACACTTGACAAGCAGATCACCGCATTATTTACTGAGCATTTGGATGATGATGGTTTTTAACCGAGGAATACAACCAGGCTCATGTCAATCGGTCACCAGTAGCCAACACATTAGTCCCCGAGGCCATCGATGTCATCCTGTATATTATAGCAGTCCATTTTTTAATAGTCCAAGGTGGCTGCCACAAATACCCACAAGAGTTCCTACATTAGCGCCCATGAAGAGTTGTCCTTACACATCTTCCATAAGTTTCACTGAAATTACTCTCTTTAAAACGAGACCTCCTGCCTCACTCTATCTCTTCCAGGCAAGCAGAGGAGGGTAGATTGACCATGCTCATTGTTCTACCGACCGTGAGTACTGCTGCTGTGTCTGTGGTCTATGTCATTGGGACATTTGATACGTGTTCAGAGAGTTAAAAAAAAAACACAATAAAACACATTTTTTTGTGGGGAAAATGGCGGTTCTTAAATGCAAATTGCCACATGCCTATGCAATACATGCACTTGTCTGCCAACGTGTTTGAGTACACGTTCTTGGAAACTCATTGAGGATGAAGCTGCCAAACCTGCAGTTGCTACGGCTTCTGTTGCTGCGCTAACTTGTTGCTCATATGAGAGTGGATATTAACATTTTGGCTGCTGTGAATGCTTCAGCTGATGGTGAGTCTTTATTAAAAGCATACCGTACCAAATATTCCTACCATTGAAGTGCTCAAACTATTCCCTTTGTTACAGAACCAGGACTGGGTGACTGTGTGATATCCAACCAAGATCCTAGGCTAGATCTGATCACAGCAGCTCATGAGGTTGTTGCTTCTGCCCAGGTTGGTGTGACGGATACCATCTCTCTGCTACAAAAACAATACTGGTGGCAAGGGCAATACAAACAGATCAAGCAGTATACCCTTAATTGCGACTTTTGTTAGTAAATTAAATGTTACACCTTCAAATGCCCACTGCAGACATCCGTCCAAATAGCAAACAAGCCTCTGAAGTGGGTGTACCTGGTTCATTGTGGTCCCTTAAATCAGCTAGAGCATACAAATACATTCTACTTGCTGTAGCCTCCTACTCCAGATTGCTATGGATGTGACCATAATGACTGGCTGATGCTTGAACTGTTAATAAAGATTTGCAAGTTTTTATTAGGGCATATGGAGTCGCAGCATTCAACTCGGACCAGGGCCCTGCTGTTACCTACAGAGTTTTCAGGGATGCCATGGGAACGATAGGTGTTGCAGTGCACTTCTCTTCACCATGCCATCCTGTTGGAAGTCCATTAGTGGAAAGGAAAAATAAGAATTACATTAATTCGTAACAGCTAGGGTACTAGGTCAAGGTCATAGTTGGATACATCACTTGTATGGAGTCCAGATAGCACTAAATAATATCCCTAGAGGGTCTTCGGGAGGGTGGACACCCTATGAAGTACTGTTCGGCATCCCTATGTACGTTCCATATGTTGATGGTCCTGGTGCGGTGGCAGAAGAAACACCTTTCGACATAAATGAACGTGTCACTGTCTTGCAGGAATTACAACAGTTCAGTGATGAGCATTCATCAACACATGCCACCACCATAGGAATGATAGATTTACCAACACCCACAGGCTGGATTCCAAATGTTGGGGATCTAGTTCGAGAAAAGATACCTGTGAAGAAGGAGTTTGGCTCATCCTACTGGTCACCAGTGCTGGTTCTTGGAGTAGACAATACCAGAACAGTCATCTTGCTGCTGCTGTCCAGTTCAAAAGACAATCGCTTTGTCTAAATTGATCACGTCAAATTGCTTTATGTGGCCTGTTAGACCTGACAACCTTAGGGTGGTCTTCCCCCAACTTTTTGCCTGGTTCCCTCCAATTTTCTGATCTTGCTTTTGCTGGTTTTAGGACTATGCACACTTTACCACTGCCCAACCACTGCTAAAGTGCTTGTGATCTCTCCTTTAATCATGGTAATATTGGTTTCTCCCTAATTGGCATATTTAATTTACCTATAAGTCCTTAGTAAAGTGCACTAGATATGCCCAGGGCCTGTACTTTAAATGCTACTAATGGGCCTGCAGCACCGATTGTGCCACCCACATAAGTAGTCCCTTAACCATATCTCAGGACTGCCAATTCAAGGCCTGTGTCTGCAGTTCCTCTGTCACTTCAAATTAGCATTTAAAACTACTTGCCAAACCTTAAACTCCCCTTTCAATACATATGTCACCCCTAAGGTAGGCCATATGTAACCCATAGACCAGGGTGCTATGTACTGAAAAGGCAGGACATGTGCTTATACGTTTTACATGTCCTGGTAGTGAAAAACACCTAAAATCGTTTTTCACTATTGGGAAGCCTGCTCCTCTCATAGACCAGCATTATAGATTCCCTTTTATGCTTATAAGTGGTCATTTCTGATCTGAGAGGAATATACTTGTCATATTTGGTATGGTTGGAATGGTAGTGAGAAATCCTACTTACTGGTGAAGTTGGATTCTACAGTACTATTTCAGAAATGTCACTTTTAGAAAGTAGACATTTCTCTGCACTTACTGCCATCAGTGCCCTACAGGCTGTCTCTAGTCCACGTCTGGTCTGTGCTGGTTGACAGCTCCTCTTATGCATTCCACACAGACAGCAATAAACACAGGACAAGCAGCTGCATCTGCCTTCATCTGCATACAGATTAGTTTCCCTGGGCAGGAACAGTGGAGGGGATCACACTTACACTTCAAAAGGTCAGTGGTCTGCCCTCACACAAAGGACTGATAACCCCCCCACAGGGCTCCTTGCAGACAGGGCTGGATTGAAAGGTGTAGGAAAGTACCCTCTTTTTGGCATGGTTACCCCCATTTTCTGCCTGATGTCAGTGTGTTTGACTATGTTCACTGGGATCCTGCTAACCAGGACCCCAGTGATTATCCTCTCTCTCCTCTAAATGTTGTCACTGCATATTGGTAACCCAGTATTTCACACAAAATTGTTATACTGGTGCCCCCTTATAAGTCCCTAGTACATGGTACCTAGGCACCCAGGGTATTGGGGTTCCAAGGGATCCGTATAGGCTGCAGCATTTCTTTTGCCACCCATAGGGAGCCCATGCAGTTGCTACTACAGGACTGTTATTGCAGCCTGTGTGAAAATATGTATTCACCCTTTCACTGCCATTTACACTGTACCAGGTCACTTATAAATCACCCCTATTGCAGGCCGTCCAGCCCTGAAGGCAGGGTGAAGTGTCCCTGTGTGTGAGGGCACCCCTGCACTAGCAGAGGTGCCCCCACAACTGCCAGAATCATTTTCCTGGACTTCGTGAATGCTGGGACACCGTTTTACACATGTACTGGGCATAGGTCCATCTATATTATGGTAACTCTGAACATAGGCATGTTTGGTATCAAACATGTTGGAATCATACCCCAATGCTTTTGCAAGCACTGGTTATATAATTCCATGCACTCTAGGGGCTCCTTAGAGGACCCCCAGCATTGCCATTACAGCCTTCTGAGGTTTCCCAGGCAGCCCCAGCTGCTGCCACCTCACAGACAGGTTTCTGCCCTCCTGTTGCTTGAGCAGCTCAAGCATAGGAAGGCAGAACAAAGGATTTCCTTTGGGAGAGGGTGTTACACCCTTTCACTTTGGAAATAGGGGCTACAGGCCTGTGAAGGGTAGACTCCTCAAGCCTCTGGAAATGCTTTGAAGGGCACAGATGGTGCACCCCTTGCATAATCCAGTCTACATAGGTTCAGGGACCCCCAGTCCTTGCTCTGGCACGAAACTGGACAAAGGAAAGGGGAGGGACCACTCCCCTGTCCATCACCACCCCTGGGAGGGTGCTCAGAGCTCCCCCAGAGTCTCCCTGTGTTTTGCCACCTTGGATTCCTAGTTCGCAGAGCACTCTGCGAGCATCTGAGTAGCCAGTACCAGCAGGTGATGTCAGAGCCCTCCCCTGATAGGTGCTTACCTGTTAGCTGACCAATCCCCCTTTCAGGGCTATTTAGGGTCTCTCTTTCGGGTGGTTCTTAAGATTTGGATTGCAAGACTCCAGCACAAATCCTCTGCATCCTTTACTTCACCTTCTTACCAAAGAAACTGCATCTGGACCCCCAAGGAACTCTACAACTGCAACAAAGAAGCAAAGACGACTTCTGCAACATTGTATCTTCAGCTCCTGCCAGCAACTGCAACTGTTTCCCGGTAATACATCCTCAGAGGACAGCCTGTCTTCAGCCTGCACCAGAAGAACGAAGGAATCTCCCTTGGAGTGAAGGAGTCACTCCCCTGCTTCAGCAGGCACCTCTCTGCAACGATGACCAGTTGTGTGGGACCCCTCTCCTGACGAGCTGCGTGAGTCCTGCATCACAGGTGGTGGACTGAAGTGGTCCAGACGGTCCTGACATCCAACTGTCCAACTTTGTTGGAGGCAAAAGCTTGCCTCCCCACGCAACACAGTACCCTGTGCACTGCGTGTTTTGCAGTTGCCAAGGCTTGTTGGCATCCTTCCACGCAGTTCTTCGTGCACAGTGCAGCTCCGGCCCCCAGCACTCCTTCTTCCGACACACAGCTTCCTGCATGGTTGTCTGGCGGCGTTGGATCCCTTTATGTAGTGCTTCGTGGGCCTCCTTTTGCACCTTCTTTGTCCCCGTGCTGTGGGACTCCTGTGCGCACTGCCTGATCTTCGGTGGGCTCTTTGAGTTGCTGAAAGCCCTCTCTGACTCCCCCTCCTGGGAAGAGTCTACCAGGTTCCTCCTGGTCCAGGGCAGCGCCATTTTCTGCCAACCGCGAGCTTTGCGTGTGTTCCAAGGCTTGTTGGTGGAATCCATTACCGTACACCAGACTGCAATTATCCATCCGGTGTGGGACATCTTCTGCAACAATCAGGAACCCGCATCCGTCTTCTTGGGTGCAGTACTGACTGTTGTTCTTCACCGGGGGTTCTTCTTTTGCACCTTCATCCGGGTTCCTGTTCTCCCTGGACTCTTCAATGCTTCTTGGACTTGGTCCCCTTCTTCCACAGGTCTTCAGGTTCAGGAATCCACTGTTGGTGTTGTTGGAGTGTAGCATTTATATTCAATATTAATGTGACATGCTTGCAAAATAATGAATAATGAGATTGCAGAGAAATGGAATTAATGCACTACTAATGTCCACCTTTGAAATGTGCCCACGGGGAGTGGCTACCAATTTATACGATGATTAATGAAATTGACTAATAATGAATTAGTAATGTACTAATGCAGGATTTTATATTAGCATTGAGAGTTATATGTTAAGGTTTTGCTAAATTAATCATTAGGCCTTAGTTAGCAAGGGTCGGGCCTAGCTGCCTGGTCTCATATTAAATGTGTTTTTCTAAGGTGCAATGTGCTGTCTTCCTGAAGGAAATGAAACTGTACTTTTCCAGAAACTAGAGATGTGTGTAACCGTAGTAAATCCTTTCTCATGAGACCCGACTTGCTCAAGGAGACATTCTTGCTGAATGCAACAGTGTAATTCGCAACAGGTACAAGGTCGCCCAAACTGGTAAAGACAATGGAGCTACTGACTGAAAGGAGGAGTGTAACTTTTCCATACCTGACATTCTACCCGGTGAAGATCTAGTGATTGAAATGCGGAATAGATGTCTCGTCTTACAGTGTCTCCAATCAGGGTCAAAAGGTTAATCGGCCTAAAACGAGTCCCCGTGTAAGTAAAGTACCGAGGTCGGGACGCGTTATCAGTTCCTTGCAGTCTCTTTTGTTTCTTGCAATATCTCCTTTCTTGTTTCTTGTGTGTTCTAGGAAAGTTACTGTGATTTACTCATACTTTCTTGGGCTCTGTGGTGGGTTCTATTACTTAACTTTGGTGTTTTCTAATATTCCCAGTGCCCCTCTACACACTACACTTGCCTAGGTGGGAAACCGACTTTCGCATTCCACTTTCTTAGTATATGGTTTGTTTTCCACCTAGGCCCATTTCTAACTATTGTGATTGTCACTATTTGAACTGTTTTCTAACTGGTTTTACAGCTATTTCTGCATACTGGTGTATATAATTTGTATATTACTTACCTCCTAAGGGAGTATAGGGCCAGATGTATGAAAATGTTTTGCACTTGCAAACGGTGCGAATCGGTAAATTTGGCCGTTTGCGAGTGCAAAAATGTGGTCTGCGATGCATGAAAGGCATTTGCAGACCAAAAATAAGAAATCGCAAAATTTGTGATTTTTTGCGGTGCGACCTGGTTTTGCGAGTCGCATTTTGCGATTCGGTATTTCCAGTAGGAAATTGTGAGGTGCAAAATGTGAATTGCAAAATCCAAATCGCAAATAGATGCATCAAAAAATCGCAATTAGCGATTTTTCGCAGAATGGCATTTTGCACATGCAAAATACCACTAAGTGAAAGCAGGTGGTAACCAGGTGCAACCTATATAAAGAGGCCCAGAATGCCTCAGACTCTTTTCCCCAACGACTGCAATCTACGTCATGGCGAGGAGGATGAGGATCTTGGCAGGTTTGAGGAGAGGGAGGAGGAGACAGGAGCGCATTTTCAGAGTGCGCATTACACTTTTTGACCTGACAGAGGAGGAAATATATGAGTTGTATAGGTTGAACTCAGCCATGATACTTGACCTGATAGCTGAGCTACAACCCCTACTGCAGCGCAGAACACTAAGGACACATAGTATTCCCAAGCATGTGCAGGTATTATGCTCCTTACACCTACTCGCCTCAGGGAGCTATCAAGGGGTCATAGCAGCAGCTGGAGGGGTATCACAGAGGGCCCTCTCTAGATTTTTTAATTCTTTCATCAACGCCATGCTAAGCAAACTCCAACAGTACATCCGATTCCCCCACACCCCACAGGAAATACAGCAGACAAAAATTGAGTTTTATCAGATAGCACAGTTCCCCCACGTCCTAGGTGCCATAGATGGCACACATGTGGCAATATGTCCACCATCAGTCACAGAGTATGTGTACCGAAACCGTAAACACCAACATTCCATGAATATACAGGTGATATGCAATGCCTCCTATATCATAACTGATCTCGTGGCCAGGTACCCAGGGAGCACACATGATTCATATATATTTTGTAACAGCGGCATTCACACAAGACTGCTAGCTGGGGAGTTTGGTGAAGGATATCTGCTAGGTAATGTCACTCTGTACACTGGCGCATAGATGACAAACCCATGTCAGGTGGCTGAGTTACTCATCACACCTTCTGTCCCTTCCAGGAGACAGTGCCTACGCAGTGTGCACCTACATGATGACGCCCTACCTCAATCCCACAACACCAGCAGAACGGAGATACAATGCAGCACACAGGGCAACCCGCAACGTGGTGGAGTGCACATTTGGCCTTCTGAAGAGTTGCTTCCGTTGCCTCCACAAGAGTGGAGGGGCACTACAGTACAGTCCAGAAACCACATGTAGAATAGTGGCTACCTGTGCAATCCTGCACAATATAGCTACAACCAGGGGCATACCTATAGAAATCAGTGACACTGAATCAGATGAGGATGACGATCCCATACCACCTCTACAGCCAGCAGACAGGACCAGTGCAGCAGAGGGAAGGCAAAGGCGTGCTGACATCACACACAACCATTTCAGACGTGAGTATGAATGACAAAACTCCACTGACAACTGTACCTGTAGTGATAGAAATGTATTACCTTACGTCAGGTAATGAATGGTGATAAATGAAGTAAACAGGTGATGGCAAAAACTAAAATTAACAAAAGAACTGAGTCATGCACTATTACGTCATAGTAGGAACACCAGTGTCAATGCGGCAAGAGTCACTTCCTCCTCCCACGCACACGTCCTCCTCCCACGCACACCACTCGGGTGCCCAGTTAACTCACTGGCACCCTGAATGTCACCCTCAGCGGCAGTGCTGCGCCTGGCACTGCGCCGTCTGGTGTCTGCTGCAGGTACTGCCACACTACTGAGGCTAGAACTGTCCTCAGTGTCCCCCAAGGCTACCTCACTGGGAGTGGCAGATCTCTGTCCCATGACAAGTTCAATCACATTAGTGATTTGTACAAGGCCCTGGACCACGTCCCTGCTGGTGTGTGCAGCCTCCACTTGGGCCGCCACAGCGCGACGGGCGATGAGTGCTGTGGAGTTTGCCATCCTGTTTGAGGACCTGCAGTAGTTTGCAAACATTGTCCTGAAGCGGTGTTCATGTCTGCGTCGGCTCACCCTTTCGTGGCGCAGCTCCTGACAGAGGTCATGCACTGCACTAGTAAGGTCCCTAATGTCTTCAGAGGCCTGCACCTGTCCCTCACGCAGCTGTGTGATGTTGCTCTCCTGCATTGTGCTGCATGTCCCCTGTCCTCCGGTATCTGGCTGCGCCTGTCTGGTGCAGACAGTGTGCTTGGCCCCTCCTGCTGCACATCCGAGTCGCCACTGAGGTCTGGCAGTGGTAGTGCCCTGGGCCTGCGGCGCACAGTGGAGATGTGGAGGGACCCACTGGTGTTGGTGTCAGAGGGCTTCTGGGTGTCCGTCTCCCCTACACAAGGACTGTGTGTGGCTGCTGGGCCAGGCCCACCTGCAACAACCCAATGCAGCATATCAGTTCTGTATGTTACATTATCTGTCTGAAAATGGCAATAAAGGTACAGGTACTGCTCTACATGATGTTGTGTGTGTTGTGTTACCTTAGGTGTCACTATGCTTCCTTACATTGTCATGCTACTGTCTGTACTAGTTTGTGGACCGCAACTCCCATAATGCATTGTTGTGCTGCTTCTCAGATGTGGACTGGACTACTTCACACACTACTTCACATTACATGCTAATTCCTAAGGGGCTTTTGTGCATGCACATATTGGGTTCACACAACAACATTGCACTTACCTTGGCTGGTACTCGGTTGACCGGAGGTGTGGATATCTGTGACCCCTGTCACAGCTTCAGGGAGGAGTGTGGATTCCACCAGGTCCTCCAGTGGTGTGGCAGGTGGTTCGGTTGGTGGTCCGCCACCTGTGCCCCTGGCCTCTGCAAGTCTCCTTGCCACCCTCTCCTTTGCCCGGGAACGCAGGTCGTACCACCTTTTCTTAATCTCCTCAATGGAGCGCTGTGCCACTCCAATGGCGCAGATCTTTCCCTGGATGTCAAGCCATAGCCTTCTTTTCTCGCTCTCAGGAACCTGGAGTGATGTTTTCCCAAACAGGCGGTCATGGCTCCTCACAACCTCTTCAGTCAGTACCTCCAGCTCCTGTTCACTGAACTTGAGTTTGCGCTTCCTCTCCTGCTTCTCCTGTGATGTTCCTTGGGGCTCTATTCTGGCTCAGGTGTTGCTGATCCTGCTGAGTGCTGCTCTATGTGACTGGGCTGCTCTCTCTCAGGATGCTGGTTTGGGTGTGGCACCTGAAACTGCCTGGGATGACTCATTTCCTGCTGGTGATGTCATCAGGCTCCTCCAGGTGTGCATTCTCAAACTTTCTCGCATTTTGCGATTTTTTACAGAATCGCAAAAAAATCGCAAATTGCGAGAATGCAAATTGTGGTTCGGTAAATGGGCCTCCCAAACCACAAATAGCGCTTTTTAAGAAGTCGTTAATTCCGAATCGCAATTTTGTTACATAGCCAATTGCGACTCGGAAATAGAGATTTCTTAAAAATCGCAATTTGCGATTCACAGACCCCAGTTTTCATACATATGGCCCATAGTCTCTAAGGTATTTTTGGCATTTGTGTCACCAAAATAAACTACCTTTATTTTTCTAACACTGAGTATTTTCTTTCATGTGTGTGAGTACTGTGTGACTACAGTGGTATTGCATGAGCTTTGCTTATCTCCTAGATAAGCCTTGGCTGTTCAGCTACGGCTACCCCTAGAGAGCCTGGCTTCTAGACACTGACTACATTTCACTAATAAGGGATAACTGGACCTGGTATAAGTTGTAAGTACCTCAGGTCCCCACTACAAACCAGGCCAGCCTCCGACAAAAGGGGAACTTGTGCACTTCAAAACCACTTTTTGAAGCAACTGTTGGGTATGTGTACTGGGTCTGTGACCCCACCAAATTAGACACTTCTGGACCTACAACTGGACTCTGTCAGAGGGACAGTCTGGCTGCCCAAAGGACTCATCTTGACTGCTTTGCAGGGTGGACTGCTGGCCTTTTTGATCCCCTACTGCCTGCTGACCCCTGAGTCTGCTGGATGGACTCTGCCTTCCTCCTCAAGTGCTCTCCAATGGCTTGCCTCTGTTCTAAAGTCTCAGGGCCAACAGAGACTTCATCTAAAGGAGAAAATCTACAAGCACCAGAAAAATCGACGCAACGCCTGCAGAATCAACGCAGTGCCTGTCTTGCAGATAAAAAAGTGCTGCATCGACGCAGCATCTGTTGCCTCTTCACAACATGCATTGGATTTTCCACGCACCATTCCTGGATGTCAAAATATCCCTGCACAGCAGTGTAGAACCAAGGCTGTGCTCCTGGAAATCGACTCATCATCTTGCAGCATGAAAAAAAACGATGCAGAACCTGTTCTACGCCAGAAAAAAGAATGCTTTATTTTACTTTTCACCGCCTCTCCTGCTCTGTGACCCCTCTGCGTTCTTATTTTTGGTGCATTCCAGGTACTGTGTGTTAAAAAAATACATCCACTGATTCTTAAGGAGTTAGGCCAATCTCAACCTTTAAAAAGTGATTTCTTGACTTGTATATATTATATTTTTGTTGTTTGGGGCTTATTTTATTCAGATAAATAATATATATATTTTCTAAACTGGTATAGAGTACTTTTTGTAGTGTTTTTCAATGTGTTACTGGATGAGGTATTGCACAAATACCTTTACACATTGCCTTCCAAGTTCAGGCTGCCTGCTTTGTGCCACTACCGGAGGGTGAGCAGAGGATAATATAGGTTGAGTTGTGACTTACCCTGCCTAGGATTGTGGACCCTACTTGGACAGGGTGCATACCTCTGCCAACTAGAGACCCAATTTCTAACATTGGTGATCAGTGGTGAGGATAGGATTTGTGTTTGTGCAGTACTAATGAATAGCTAAGTGTACAGTACCTACCCATATTTAAAGACCATTTTGATTTTTTTTCTTTTTCTGAAATTTTTCCCTGCTTCACATTTTTTTTATTCATCTTATACATCAGTCTCTGGCTGGTTCTGAAAGTGGATCCATGGAGTTTGAGCTGGTTAAGCTGGAGGATTAAGATGTTAGCCAGTTGAAAAGCTTCTGCAAAAGGATAGGGGATGCCTTCCTTTTTTTTTTATAAAAGAACTTTATTGGTTTTTGCAAAAACAATAAAAATAAAGTACACGCAACATGGTACCAAATGATACCAAGAGACAGGCAACACCCACGCCCCGAACAAGCCTCCATAGAGAACTTTACTTCCAATGTACAGATGCACAGACATATTCTAAAAAGAGAAAATAAAGAAGAAAGGCGAAAAGAAAAGAGAAGAGAAGAAAACCCCCCACGAATTTCCGCTAGGAACAGGCTCCCTACGATGGACCATCCGGCCCATGAGCAGATTAAGTATGCCACGTGGCCTCCAATTTCCCCCTCACTTTGTTGTATTTGTTTGGGCACCCCTGGCTTCATATACTAGTTTTTTGTGTTGAGCACACCTTGTAGCATGTGCATGCTTTTATCGTGAAACTTACTAAGATGAATGCAATCATATTTGTTGCACGAGGTCAGTAACGTGGCATTTACTGGATCCCCCTTGCTGTTTAAAAAATGTCTATGAATGATATTATTACACCTGGGCTTGTTTCAGATGACTGGGATGTAAAAACCGTTGCTTGTATGATTTCTGAATCAAAAGTAGAGGTAGGTGTAGGAGGCTGACTCAGTTTATACAGTACACTTATGGTGTGGCACCCTATACTCAGTCCAGGGAACCCTTAGTGATAGTGAATAGGTGTCCAGATAGCAGAAGCTTTCTAGGGGAAGCTGAGGCGAGCAGCTAAAGCTTATCCAGGAGGAATGTAAAGCATTTGCAATACCACAGTAGTCAGACAATGATCATGTGTTCTTGTATTTGAAGGAAACAATCAAATTTGTTAAGTAAGTGATCCCCTAAAATATGTCTCACCCAGACCCCTTAAAGCGTTAACTTGAAACTGGCCTCAAGACAAACAGATCCAAGTAGGTAAAACCCCTAAAAAGATTCATCCTAGGTAAAGGACTATTTAATTTGAGCTGGTGGGGGGGTCCACCTGCACTCATTTTTTGGCACAGGGGCGTCAGCTGATATTTATTGCAATCATGTTTGTCTGGTCTGGTCACATCAATCGACACTGTAACTGAAATAATTACAACCTGTAATAATTACCCCAGTGATGGTAACAACGCGCCTGTTGCCAGCACCACGAGCAAACAGTTTATCGCGCTCGGACAGAGGCGCGTGAGCCGGCCTTGGCTCGAGCACAACCTGTGACCTTGTGCATTGTCTCACACCTGCCAGTCCTGATACAGGACTTGGGGTTCCGGGGGGTCGCTTAACCTGAACGTGTGCTACGTGCATCAGACAGCGGAAACCCTGAGGGCCCTGCGCCTCGCTCCGGCGAGTCCACAAGGTCAACAGGTATTTACTTTGAGGCCTCCGGGGCAGGTTCCGTACACGCTGCGCATGCTTCTGGGCTGCTCCGTGGTGACTGCACGTACCACAGCCGCCCCTCCTGCAAAATCCGGTGCATCTGGAAATATACAAAGGGCATTCATTGCTCCTTGAGAGAGGGTCTCTGACCCCTCAAGGCATTCAAAGATCCTATCTAACTCCTTACAGGTCAACCCCACTCTAACCAGTGGTGGATGGGCCCCAACACTACAGTGGAGAGCACGCTCGCGCGCCCGTGAAGTGCTGAGGGCCACACAGGTGATAACTGTCATTACAAAGGAGGGAGTCACCTGGGCTTCTAGAGCGCATACTATATCCTGCGTAAGGGTACTGCGGAAGTAATAGCTGCTCCACGTACATCTGCACAATTTCTGCAGTGAGAAACGGTGTGTGTTGTGACGGTGGTGGTGGTGAGGTGGGGGGGGGGGGTAGTGGTCTCGCAGTTTACAGCGAGTAACAGAAGGTCTGCAGACACAAGTCTGAGAGGACTCCCTGAACAGCTGACAGTACAAGGGTGCCCACAGACAAAGGGTGAGAGAGGGGGACTCTGCCGAGCCATCAATAAGGCAAGAACTTCTGATACAGGGTGTGATAAGGAGATCCCCGCAGGGCCTACAGTAAGAACTCCTACAGACACAGGGTGTGGTAGGCTATGTGGATCTCACAGGAAGATGTACAGACACAGGGTATAAAAGAGAATCCCTGCCGCGCCTATACAAAAGGAGTCATACAAGCACGGATTGTGGCAGGCCACGCAGAACTGACAGTAAGACATGCAGACACGGGGGATCCCACCAGCGCTTACAGTAACACACGGTCCCCAAACATAGGATGCCAGGGGATGCTCCCAGCTGTGTTTAGCATAACAAAAGGTCTCTACATACAGAGTGTGTATGGGGGGGGGGGGCACTGCAGAGCCTAAAGTAAAACAATGCCTCCAGGTACAGATAGTGAGGGGGACTCCCTTCAAAACCTACCGACAGAATGTGGGACGTGGACTCTGGAGAGCAGTTAGAAGTCCTCCGAGCAGGACTGACATTAATACATACAGACATGAGGGGCTCCCTTCACTGCTCACAGTAAAACAACATCTCAGTTACAAATCCTACAGGCACAGGTTGAGTTGGGATCTGAGGAGGTCACAGTAAGAGGTGGCGATACAGTGTGTACTGCATTGACCTCCTGGTCAGCGTCTGCTGCCCTCCCCAGCTTCTCTGGCTGCTGCTGCCCTTGCCTCTTGCCTGGGACTAACTGAGAGCCTCCTGACTCAGTTCGAGGCCCTCCTCCACCTACAGGCTCGTCCCTGCGCCTCATCAATTATTTTAATTGTGTCGTGCTTCCTGTAACTTCCAACATATTTAAATAGAGACTTTTGTCTCCATTTTCCTACCTGCCCAAGGTTCCTCTTTTGTCCGCCATCTTGGCGGACGGTCTGATTGTGGGGCCTCCCAACAGTTACCCCGTATATAGAGGACCATGCGCCGAGCGCGCAGCGGACTGTTAGACCTGATTAAGGTACTGTGAAACCTTTGCTTTATTATATGTTGTGCTTTTAACATCCTGTATACAATACATTTTGCCGGTGCTTTTAACATTCTTTTTACAAGCTATCTTGCAAGACGCCCGTGGTCAGTGGCTGACGGCAGATGCAAAAAGCTGCACATCGTCTTGCACTTAACTTTTAGACCACTAATGAATCAAGTATATTGATTTTTATTTTTTTTAAACCCTCCGGTTATTTTAATTGTGTTGCGCTTCCTGTAACTTCAAACATATTTAAATAAATAGAGACTTTTGCCTCCATTTTCCTACCTGCCCAAGGTTCCTCTTTTGTCCGCCATCTATTGACGGTCTAGTTGTTGGGCCTCCCAACAGTTACCCACTATATAGAGGACCATGCGCTGAGAGCGCAGCGGATGCGCCGCTGGCAAGCCCGTCTGCGCCCGTCTGAGCCCGGCAGAGACCAGAGGCCACTCGTAATGTCAAATTGATTACAAAAAGATTGACTTATTCTAGACAACATCTATTAGCACTCAATAACCCCCTCTCAAACACTGCCCATCAGATTATACACCCTGACTCTCTTAAGTTGACATGCAATGTTTGTACCTGGACCCCTCAACATACTCTCCCTGTTCCCCCAGCAGCCCAGAAGGGCAATCAGCTAAATTTCTATTACTCAATTGTAGGTCTCTGCCAGCCCACTTTATACAAATTTTTCTCCAGCTCTAAATCCCACATACACTTTATCTGGACTACTTATCTATCATCCTCCGGGTCCTAATGGGAAATTTTTACAAGCCCTACCCGACGCAGTAGCAGGCCTGTCCTGTAAAGCTTCCAACTTTACAATTTTGGGCGACTTCAACATCCATGCAGACGACGAAGACTCTCCTGCAACCAAGTCTTTATTATCCGAGCTAGCCTCACTAGGGGCTAGATGTAGCAAAGTGTTTGCGCCTCGCAAACGGCGAAAATCGCCGTTTGCGAGGTGCAAAAGCCACTTTGCTATTCAGAAATGCATATTGCGAGTCGCGACCGACTCGCAATATGCATTTCCGACTCGCAAATAGGAAGGGGTGTTCCCTTCCTATTTGCGAGTCTGAGTGGGATGCAATACCATTTGCGACCGCGTACGCGGTCGCATATCGTATCGCAGTTACCATCCACTTCAAGTTGATGGTAACCCGACTGGACCCAAAAACATTTTTTCAGGGCAGGGAGTGGTCCAAGGGACCACTCCCTGCCCTGAAAAAATACCGAAACTAAAGGTTTCGTTTTTTTTTTTAAGTGCAGCTCGTTTTCCTTTAAGGAAAACGGGCTACACTTACAAAAAAAAAAACTGCTTTATTTAAAGCAGTCACGAACACGGAGGTCTGCTGACTACAGCAGGCCTCCATGTTTGCGAGTGCCTTGACTCGCTATGGGGCCGCAATTTGCGATCCACCTCATGAATATTCATGAGGTGGGTCATTGCGACCCCATAGCGAGTCGCAGTCGGTGTCTGAGACACCGTACTGCATAACATTTTGCGACTTGCAAACAGCGAGTCGCAATGACTCGCTATTTGCAAGTCGCAAAATGTTATTTTGCTACATCTGGCCCCAGATCTTATACAGTTGATTAAAGGCCCTACCCATATCAAAGGGCACACTATCGATCTAGTCTTCAGCAACCCCTATAACTTAGTCTCCCATGTACCTCTTCCACTTATCTGGACTGATCACTATTTATTGTCTCTCACGTTGTCTTTTCCCCTCTCCTCTCCTCATCAGACCTCAAGAAAAGCAGCCCTCCGTCAATGGCCTAAACTTAATCATACTGACTGGCTAAACATTTTGCATCTATCACAACCTACTTGTGATGAATCCGGCCTTTGCACAATAGAAAGATTTAATAACTGGATATCTACATCCTTAGATACCATACTTCTAGTGAAGATGGTCACCAAAGGGACTAATCACAAGATCAAACCATGGTTCACTCCCCAATTGCTTCAACAACAAAAAAAATGTAAGAAACGTGAAAGGAAGTGGAGCAAGAGCTATGACACCACCTCTAAATCTCAATATAGAGAGGCGATTGGGGCATTTTGGCCTTCTTTACAACATTGTCGGTAAAAGCCGCTTACCGCCGTGCAGTAGACTGCCAACACACCGCCCCAACCGCGGAATTCCGCCACAGCAATTACGACCCACCGCTCGGAATCCACCAAAATTGAGACACCCACAGAAGTCCGCCACACCAAAGGTCAGTGATAAACTGGCGAAAACAAAACCTCCACCATCACACCAACAGAAATATGCCCACACTATCACGAACCACGAATCCACGCGGTGGTCTTTCAACTGTGGTATTCCATTGGCGGTACACACCGCCGCACTCAAAATACACACACTATTACAAAACACTACCACATTGGACAATTAGAAATAAACACACCTGATACACATACACACACCACTCCCACACACCCAATACAATATAAAACACACACCTACAAACCCCTACGACCAAAATACTGAACGAAGGCCAGAGAGAGACACTACAAACTACCACCAAGCATCCACAGGCACACAATACCATCACCCACATAACTTCCACGCACCTCACACAACACACCACTAAATATCACTCCACTTATAACAACACACACCACCCCACACATCACCCACACCACCCCATGGCACGGCAAAGAAACCCCAGGTTCTCTGAGGAGGAGCTCAGGGTCATGGTGGAGGAAATCATCCGGGTAGAGCCACAGCTATTCGGATCACAGATGCAGCACACCTCCATAGCCAGGAAGATGGAGCTATGGCAAAGAATAGTGGACAGGGTCAACGCAGTGGGACAGCACCCAAGAAATAGGGATGACATCAGGAAGAGGTGGAACGACCTACGGGGGAAGGTGCGTTCCGTGGTATCAAGACACCACCTTGCGGTTCAGTGGACTGGCGGCGGACCCCCACCTCCTTCCCCACAACTAACAACATGGGAGGAGCAAGTCTTGGCGATTCTGCATCCTGAGGGCCTCGCAGGAGTAGATGGAGGAATGGACTCTGGTAAGTCAATTCTTAACTATTACATCCCCCACCCCACCTCTATGCTATCACATACCCCCACCCTCGCCCTCACCCCCATCACTCCAACTCCTCACAAATGTCCCAATATCACAAACCACACATCCCAACACCAAGCCCTGCATGCAACAACAAAGCATGGACACCCATCACCAATGCATGGCCACTGCACATATCCGTATACCCCCCTAAAACAACATCACACAAGGTCCCACACAGGAATGCAAGCACTTGGGTACACGATCACCCACCCATTGCACACCATGGCACACACAGATGCAATAAACATCCTTTTATACTCCTGCAGAACCCCTAGCCAACGTCACCGGACAGGAGGGTCCACACATGTCCACACCACCATCAGAAGAGGCCCACAGTGATGACAGCAGTTCTGTCCAACTGGATCTAGATGACCAGCCCGGCCCATCTGGGACCCCAGGACAGTCGGTTCCCCTCACACTGGCACAGGCCACCACAGAGCTTCCCCCCTCTGGAAACACCAGCACAGCACCCACCCAGCGGGCCCATACCTCTGTCCCCAGGACACGTCAATCAGCAGTGTGTCCACCACTACAGGGAACCCAGGCTAACCCACCACCCCAACAACAACAGGGACCTGGGGTTAGTGGCAGTGGGCACACGGTCCAGGGGACAAAGGCCCAAGAACACAGGGGAACTGGGAGGGCTGCTGTGCGACAGGGGGAGGACAGGCCCAGGGAACCCACTCTCCACGAGGCCCTCTCCAACATCATGGGAGCCTACCACCATTCCCAGGAGACGATGGCAAAGGTACTGGCCAAGTTTCAGGAGACCCAGCGGCTGAGGAAGGAATAGTATTTGGGCTTCAGGGAGGAACTCAGATCCATCAATTCCACCCTGGGCACCATCGTAGGGGTGCTGAAGGAAGTCCTCAACATCAGGAGGGACACTGTGGCACAACAAGGGGCCCCTGACACTAGCCTGGACAATGAACTGCCCACCACTTCCGCCGGCGCTAGTGGACAGGAGGCACCGCCACAGGACCTCCACACCAGCACCCCACCCCCTGCAGAGGGAGAACCACACCGCAAACAGTCCCTGAGATCCAGGACAAAGACAGAGAACGATGCCAAGAGTGACTGCACGTACCACAGCCGCCCCTCCTGCAAAATCTGGTGCTTCTGGAAATATACAAAGGGCATTGTTCCTTGAGAAAGGGTCTCTGACCCCTCAAGGCATTCAAAGATCCTATATAACTCCTTACAGGTTAACTCCACGCTAGCCAGTGGTGGAGACCACGATCGCGCGCCTGTGAAGTGCGGAGGGTCACACAGGTGATAAATCACATTCCAAATGACGGAGTCACCTGAGCTTCTAGAGCGCATACTATATCCTGATTTAATAACTGGATATCTACATCCTTAGATACCATACTTCTAGTGAAGATGGTCACCAAAAGGACTAATCACAAGATCAAACCATGGTTCACTCCCCAATTGCTTCAACAACAAAAAAAATGTAAGAAACGTGAAAGGAAGTGGAGCAAGAGCTATGACACCACCTCTAAATCTCAATATAGAGAGGCGATTGGGGCATTTTGGCCTTCTTTACAACATTGTCGGTAAAAGCCGCTTACCGCCGTGCAGAAGACTGCCAACACACCGCCCCAACCGCGGAATTCCGCTACAGCAATTACGACCCACCGCTCGGAATCCACCAAAATTGAGACACCCACAGAAGTCCGCCACACCAAAGGTCAGTGATAAACTGGCGAAAACAAAACCTCCACCATCACACCAACAGAAATACGCCCACACTATCACGAACCACGAATCCACGCGGTGGTCTTTCAACCGTGGTATTCCATTGGCGGTACACACCGCAGCACTCAAAATACACACATTATTACAAAACTCTACCACATTGGACAATTAGAAATAAACACACCTGATACACATACACACACCACTCCCACACACCCAATACAATATAAAACACACACCTACAAACCCCTACGACCAAAATACCGAACGAAGGCCAGAGAGAGACACTACAAACTACTACCAAGCATCCACAAGCACACAATACCATCACCCACATAACTTCCACGCACCTCACAACACACCACTAAATATCACCCCACTTATCACAACACACACCACCCCACACATCACCCACACCACCCCATGGCACGGCAAAGAAACCCCAGGTTCTCTGAGGAGGAGCTCAGGGTCATGGTGGAGGAAATCGTCCGGGTAGAGCCACAGCTATTCGGATCACAGGTGCAACAAACCTCCATAGCCAGGAAGATGGAGCTATGGCAAAGAATAGTGGACAGGGTCAACGCAGTGGCACAGCACCCAAGAAATAGGGATGACATCAGGAAGAGGTGGAACGACCTACGGGGGAAGGTGCGTTCCGTGGTATCAAGACACCACCTTGCGGTTCAGTGGACTGGCGGCGGACCCCCACCTCCTCCCCCACAACTAACAACATGGGAGGAGCAAGTCTTGGCGATTCTGCATCCTGAGGGCCTCGCAGGAGTAGATGGAGGAATGGACTCTGGTAAGTCAATTCTTAACTATTACATCCCCCACCCCACCTCTATGCTATCACATACCCCCACCCTCGCCCTCACCCCCATCACTCCAACTCCTCACAAATGTCCCAATATCACAAACCACTCATCTCAACACCAAGCCCTTCATGCAACAACAAAGCATGGACATCCATCACCAATGCATGGCCACTGCACATATCCGTATACTCCCCTAAAACAACATCACACAAGGTCCCACACAGGAATGCAAGCACTGGGGTACACGATCACCCACCCATTGCACACACAGATGCAATAAACATCCTTTTATACCCCTGCAGGACCCCTAGCCAACGTCACTGGACAGGAGGGTCCACACATGTCCACACCACCATCAGAAGAGGCCCACAGTGATGACAGCAGCTCTGTCCAACTGGATCTAGATGACCAGCCCGGCCCATCTGGGACCCCAGGACAGTCGGTTCCCCTCACACTGGCACAGGCCACCACAGAGCTTCCCCCCTCTGGAAACACCAGTACAGCACCCACCCAGCGGGCCCATACCTCTGTCCCCAGGACACGTCAATCAGCAGTGTGTCCACCACTACAGGGAACCCAGGCTAACCCACCACCCCAACAACAACAGGGACCTGGGGTTAGTGGCAGTGGGCACACGGTCCAGGGGACAGAGGCCCAAGAACACATGGGAACTGGGAAGGCTGCTGTGCGACAGGGGGAGGACAGGCCCAGGGAACCCACTCTCCACAAGGCCCTCTCCAACATCATGGGAGCCTACCACCATTCCCAGGAGACGATGGCAATGGTACTGGCCAAGTTTCAGGAGACCCAGCGGCTGAGGAAGGAATAGTATTTGGGCTTCAGGGAGGAACTCAGATCCATCAATTCCACCCTGGGCACCATCGTAGGGGTGCTGAAGGAAGTCCTCAACATCAGGAGGGACACTGTGGCACAACAAGGGGCCCCTGACACTAGCCTGGACAATGAACTGCCCACCACTTCCGCCGGCGCCAGTGGACAGGAGGCACCGCCACAGGACCACCACACCAGCACCCCACCTCCTGCAGAGGGAGAACCACCCCGCAAACAGTCCCTGAGATCCAGGACAAAGACAGAGAACGATGCCAAGACCCCCGCCAAGAAATGAGACCACCCTGATTGTTATCCTTCTGTCCCACCTTGTCACCCTGTCCATCCTCAAACTGTCCCAGCTCCACTTCCTATGCCCATTTGGGCAGTGCACCTGTGAGACTAATAGACTGGACTCTGCCATGGACATTCCTCCACCATCACCCCTCACCATGTTACAGCACCCTCCAATATTGAGCACTTAAATAAACACCTTTAAAGCACAAAACAATCTGAAGTCTGTCTGTGATTTTGAATTAGTGTATTAGCCATTACAGTGTCAAAATGCTCTTTCAATTGTAATGTCAACATACCTATGTCACACAGCTCTAGTCCATGAGGAAAAAAAGCAGATGTCACACAGTGGGACCCACATCTGTGAAATCGTAAGGGAAAGTGACAACTCAGTGACCATACACTGGGTGAAAACGACAGACAGTCGAGAGGTAGTAGTGTTAAAGTACATGTAATAGGCAGGTTTGTATTCTTACCTGTGTATCACTGGAAGTATTGCAGGATCACAGAGTTCCTGTTGTCGATGTCCTCTTCTTCTGCTTCCTCGTCTTCACTGTTCACAGGCTCCACAGCTGCCACAACACCTCCATCTGGACCATCCTCTTGCAGAAAAGGCACCTGTCGTCGCAAAGCTAAGTTGTGAAGCATACAGCAGGCCACGATGATCTGGCACACCATCTTTGGTGAGTAGAATAGGGATCCACCTGTCGTATGGAGGCACCTGAACCTGGCCTTCAGGAGGCCAAAGGTCTGTTCTATAATCCATCGAGTTCGCCCATGGGCCTCATTGTAGCGTTCCTCTGCCCTTGTCCTGGGATTCCTCACTGGGGTCAGTAGCCATGACAGGTTGGGGTAACCAGAGTCACCTGCAAAAGGCGATGGACAACTGTTAGACACACACTAACCTGTAGGGATATCCCCAGAACCACACAAACATTCCCACTGACTTGCTTCCAGGTGCTCATCTAATAGCCACACACAGTGCCCCTGGAGTTGACCCATCACATAAGGGATGCTGCTATTCCGCAGGATGTAAGCGTCATGCACTGAGCCAGGGAATGTGGCATTCCATGTACTGGTCGGCCAAACACACCATCTGCACATACATGGAATGGTAACTCTTCTGGTTTCTGTACATCTGTTCACTCCTGCGGGGGGTACCAAAGACACATGTGTCACATCAATGGCACCTATGATGTTGGGGATATGTCCCAGGGCATAGAAATCACCTTTCACAGCAGGCAAATCCTCCACCTGAGGGAAAACGATGTAGCTCTCCATGTGTTTCAGCAGGGCAGACAACACTCTGGACAACACGTTGGAAAACATAGGCTGGGACATCCCTGATGCTATGGCTACTGTTGTTTGAAATGACCCACTTGCAAGGAAATGGAGTACTGACAGCACCTGCACTAGAGGGGGGATTCCTGTGGGATGGCGGATAGCTGACATCAGGTCTGGCTCCAACTGGGCACACAGTTCCAGGATTGTGGCACGATCTAGCCTGTATGTGATGATTACATGTCTTTCCTCCATTGTCGACAGGTCCACCAGCGGTCTGTACACAGGAGGATGCCGCCATCTCCTCACATGCACCGGACAGCGGACGGTGACTATGGAGGAGAACAGCGAGCACAGAGTCAACCAACTCAGAGGTACATACACACAGCTTACACAGAACACAAATCATAATTCGAAATTTGCATGTATGAGTGTTGAGGCAAGGCCTAGGTATGTGTGACGCAGTTGAAAATAAAGCCATGTGGGCCCCTGAAATGGCAGCTGCCTGACCTGTAAAGTGGGACAATGGGATGTGAGGTAACTGCACTGGCATTGTACACCGTCGCTATAGGCGGTCGAAGACCGCAGCGCAATTCTGCATTGGTTAACATAGGACCCTATGGGTCCCAGGAGCGAATGACGATGTACGCCGGCGGTGACGGTACGCACCGCTGCGGACGTGACGGCCATTTTCTATCTGTGCAATCACTCGATACCTGATCTTCGACAGGAGAGGACCTACACTGCAAGTGCTGCTGTGACCTCAGTCTGGAAGAGACAACTCTACGGTCCTCCAGACAAACACGTAAGTATACTGGGAGCATGCTGTATGGGCTATGCCTGTGTGGAGTGGGGTGGATGAAAGATGGGGTTGGGGGGAGATTGAGGCGTGCATGAAACAACGGTGAGTGCATGTGCCACATGGCAAGGGTATGGATGCTGGCCAATGACTGTGACAGTGAAGTTGGTAATAACTTTTCTTTTTCCCCCGTACAATTCCTGTAGGTCAGCGCCCACCAGAAGAAGGATGTTTGGCGTGCCATCGCCAAGGACGTCCAGACCCTGGGGGTCTATCACAGACGGAGCACCCACTGCCATAAGAGATGGGAGGACATTTGCCGCTGGAGCAAGAAAACGGCCGAGGTGCAGCTGGGGATGGCCTCCCAACGTGGAAGGGGTGCCCGTCGCACCATGACCCCCTGATGTTCAGGATCCTGGTGGTGGCGTACCCAGAGTTGGATGGGCACTTGAGGGCATCACAGCAGCCACAAGGGGGTGAGTACACTCCCATTCAGCTGCTTCAGCGCGCAGGTGAGGTGTCTGGGTGGGGGAGGTGGGCTGTGGGTTTCCTTAGGCCAGGGCGAGTGTGCTAGTTAGGTCTCCTTCTTCAGGCAGACCCTATGGCACCCCACCCCACCTGTGTACAGTGCCAACTATGCCTAGTCTGGCTCCTGTGACATCCATGTGTGCAGATGTTGGCCATAGCCTTGTAGGCCATGTCCCAGGGTTTGAACAGTGGACCCCAAGTGAGCGGCGTAGTGCAGGGGGCTTCTGTGTCTGTCGTGTCCGCCAACGGTAGCGGTAATGCATGCACTCAACATGTCTTTCTTCTGTCGTCACTCCCTTTCTGTGGTCTCCCTGTTCTTGTGTGCATTAGCATCATCAGGCGGAGGAGCAGTGGCACCGGAGCAGGAGGGAGCTGCATCCCACATGGCCCTCGAGGGTGAGACTACGGACTCGGAATTCACCAGTGGGACAGAGGGCGAGGGGAGCTCCACGGCGGGGACAGGAGCTGAGACCAGTGATACAGACTCGTCCTCTGATGGGAGCTCCCTTGTGGTGGCGGCCACATCTGTGCCCCCGCATCTACAGGTACAGCCGCCACCCCCCCTACCATCACCGCCCTCCCAGCAGCCCCTCAGCCTTTGCCCAGTGCCTGGTCACCCAGGAGGGTGGGCATCACCTTTGCCCCAGGCACCTCAGGCCCTGCCCCAGTCACCCCTGCTGCCCTCAGTGAGGAGGCCATTGACCTCCTCAGGTCCCTCACTGTTGGCCAGTCTACCATTTTGAATGCCATCCAGGGTGTAGAGAGGCAGTTGCAACAAACAAATGCATTCCTGGAGGGCATTCATTCTGGTCAGGCAGCCCTTCAGCGAGCTTTTCAGACTCTGGCCTCAGCACTGATGGCAGCCATTGTCCCTGTCTCTAGTCTCCCCCCTCCAACTACCTTTACCCAGACCCACACCCCTGTACCTCAGCCTACCCCAAGCACACCATCAGACCAGTATGCACACATGTCAACACACAAGGGAAGCTCTGGCAAACATAAGCACCACACATCCCACAGGCACTCACGCAAGCATCACACACATGCAGACACACCAACATCCACTGCCTCCACTGTGTCCCCCTCCTCCTCATCTCCCTCTTCCCTGCCAGTCTCATCTGCACTCACACCTGCATGCACTACATCTAAGGCCACTACTTCCATCACCAGCACATACACCACCACACCCCGCTCATGTGCAGTCACCACCCCCACTACCATTCACACGTCCCCTGTGTCCTCTCCCAGTGTATCTGTGACGCCCCCTCCCAAGATAAACAAACACAGGCACACACCCACCCAACAGCCATCCACCTCACGACAGCCTCCAGCGCATGCACCTTCACCCAAAGTCACCAAACGAACAGCTTCTACAACCACAACCTCTTCCTCCACTCCCAATCCCCTTTCAGCTACCCATACCCAGTGTTCCCAAGAAACTTTTCCTGTCCACCCTTGACCTCTTTCCCTCACCTCCCCCACCCCGTCAGTCTTCTAGGGCCCGACTCTCCAGGTCCCAACCTAGCACCTCAGCCACAACATCTCCGGGACCAGTGGTGCCAGTAGTCACCGGATTCTGGAGTGCACCAGGCAGCAGGGCAGCTAGTTTGGCAAGGAGCCACAGAACAGACAGTCCCCCACCTGTCAAGCATCAAAAGTTGGCCAGTGCCCAGCGGGAGAGGGGGAAGACTCTAGCCACCAAAGCCGCTCCCAGGGGTACAGGTGGGAGTGTGGAGTCAGCTGCGACACCTTCCAAGGTGGGGAAGGGGGCACAAGAAACTCAGCAAGTCTGGGAAGAGCAGCACGGCAGAGAAGACCGCCATCATCCTCGCTGCCCAGGAGGCCACCGCCATCATCCCCGCTGCCCATAATCCCCGCTGCCCAGGAGGCCACCGCCATCAGCCCTGCTGCCCAGGAGGCCACCGCCATCATCCCCGCAGCCCAGAAGGCCACCGCCATCAGCCCCGCTGGGTCAGACAGGACCACCATCAGCCCCGCTGGGCCAGAAAGGACCACCAGCACCAGCACCGCTGGGCCAAAAAGGACCGCCAGCACCAGCACCGCTGGGCCAGACAGGACCAACATCACCAGCCCCGCTGGGCCAGAAAGGACCGCCAGAACCAGCCCCGCTGGGCCAGACAGGACCGTCAGCAGCTGAGTCGCTGCCAAGGACCCCGCCGCCACAAGCACCGCTGAACAGGACACTGCCGCCACAAGCACCGCTGCCAAGGACCCCGCCGCCACAAGCACCGCTGAACAGGACACAGCCGCCACAATCACTGCTGCCAAGGACACCGCCGCCACAAGCACCGCTGAACAGGACACCGCCACCACAAGCACCGCTGGCCCATGAGCGCAAAGGGCACTGACTCTACTGTGTCCGCCACAAGCAGGATGAAGCACTCTGGGCACAAAGCCCCCTCCATAACCAGTGGAGAAAGGCATCCACTACCTCTGTCCTTGGCAGGATGAAGCACTCTGGGCACAAAGCCCCCTCCAGAACCAGTGGAGATTTACATCCACTACCTCAGTCCTTGACAGGATGAAGCACTCTGGGCACAAAGCCCCCTCCAGAACCAGTGGAGAAAGGCATTCACTACCTCTGTCCTTAGCAGGATGAAGCACTCTGGGCACAAAGCACCCTCCAGAACCAGTGGAGATTTACATCCACTACCTCAGTCCTTGGCAGGATGAAGCCCTCTGGGCACAAAGCCCCCTCCAGAACCAGTGGAGAAAGGCATCCACTACCTCTGTCCTTGGCAAGACGACGCACTCTGGGCTCAAAGCCCCCTCCAGAACCAGTGGCGATTTACATCCACTACCTCAGTCCTTGGCAGGATGAATCACCCTGGGCACAAAGCCCCCTCCAGAACCAGTGGAGACTGTTATCCACTTGAGAGACTGTGGCTTTGCACTCCCCAGGATTGAACAGTGGGCAAACCACCCACTGTAGAGACTTGAGAGACTGTGGCTTTGCACTCCCCAGGACTGAACAGTGGGCAAACCACCCACTGTAGAGACTTGAGAGACTGTGGCTTTGCACTCCCCAGGATTGAACAGTGGGCAACCCACCCACTGTAGAGACTTGAGAGACTGTGGCTTTACACTCCCCAGGATTTAACAGTGGGCATGGGGCCCCCTCGTGGATTTGGCGTCGTGCACTCAACCGGCTGAGGTGCCCCCCCTTTCCCTTCCCCCTGAAGTGCCTGTTTTATTGCTATCTGATGCCCCTGCACTGTTCTCTCCGTCATGTTTGGGTATTGAGTGTGGGCCTCGCCCATGCCGTGTGGGCCCAGTGTTCCACGGACTTCAATGGAGCAATACCTGGACTACTATTCTTGGTGTATATATTTGTTAATGGTGTATATATATTTTTGCGTACTGAATTTTAATATATTACAATGGTTACACTCATTTCCTTTTGTCTTTGCATTCTTCCGGGGGGCTTTGGGGTGTAACTGTGATGTATCAATATGTATTGATGTGTGTGTTGTAGTGGGTGAGGGTGCAGATGTGGGTGTTGTGTGTTGCGTGTGTGTGTCACTCTCTTTTCCCTCCACCCTCCCCTGTGTTGCAGGTGCAGTACTCACTGTGGTCTTCGCCACCGGCATTCGTGCTCCTGGTAGAGGAGCAGAAAGATAAGGGCAGGGAAAATTTGCAGCTCTGGTTCTATGGCGTCCTGGTTCCTCGTGGGGTGTGTAGAGGTGAGTGTTTCCCCTTCAAAGTCCTGTTTCCGCCGTGTTTTTGTTCGCGGTGAATCCGCCCTGGAAAAGGCGGCGGATTGGTAGGTTGTGATACTGTGGGCGGTACATTGTCCTCCGCCTGTCTGTTGGCGTGACCGCCGTGCTGTATGTTTGTACCGCCGCGGTTGGAGTGTTAAAGTGGCTGTCTTTGTTGGCGGTTTCCGCCACGGTTGTAATTCCATTTTCTTCCCGCCGGCCTGTTGGCGGTCTTACCGCCACTTTAACACCGACCGCCAGGGTTGTAATGACCACCTTCATGTGGAAATCAATTCAGCACAAGCAGTATTCTACACATCTAGAATTGAGCAGTCCTCTAACTCCCTCAAAGGGATCTTTATGCTCCTTAAAGATCTAACTCAGGACCCTTCAGTAGACAACTGAGTGGAGGCTTCTACAGCTCATAGCAATGATTTGGCACATTTCTTTCAAAAGAAAATTGCAGACATCTACCTAACATTTCCGCCCAACCACTCCCAAATTATAGAGAGCCATTAAGATGACAATCTCCAATGTCCCAGCGTTACCCTTTCTTTTTTTCAACCCACAACTGAAGTCTTAGATACTAAATATCTGCATCCCATAAAATCTGGATCTCCGTTAGACCCTGCTCCACCTCATGTTTTATCTTCGGTCTCAACCATAGTCTTATCCACATTAAATGATATTTTGAACCAGTCTCTATCCTCTGGCTTTGTACCCCAGCCCCTGAAACATGGAGTTGTTAAACCCTTACTAAAAAAACCTAAGCTCAATCCATCTCTTTTTTCTAACTATGGGCTGATTGCTCCCCTCCCTATTGTATCAAAGAGAATGGAAACACATGTAAATATGCAATTAACATGCTTCCTTGAGGATCACAAGCTTCTCCATCCTTCACAAATGGGATTTAGACCACGACATAGTACAGAGTCAACCCTATTAGCAGTTGTGGAAGACACTCGAAAACTATTGGACTCAGGTGGACTTGCAGCCATTATTCTACTTGATCTTAGTGCTGCATTTGACACAGTGGATCATGATATATTACTTCAAAGACTCCGGGGTTTAGGAATTGAGCGTACAATGCTAAGATGGTTCTCCTCCTTCTTGAAAGATAGAACCTTTCAAGTTCTTGACCGCACATGTCTTTCCAACACGCTTCCTCTTACATGTGGGGTCCCTCAGGGCTCTTCGTTGACTCCCACTCCCTTTAACGTTCATATGTCTCCTCTAGCTAAAATTGTTGAACGTCATGGTCTTTCCCTGGTGTCATATGCAGACGACACCCAGCCGGTAGTATCTCTTTCTAATGCCAGCAACACACCTCAATCCAGTCTATCTTCGTGCCTTGCGGATATCGCCAGATGGATGACTATCTCTAAACTTAAACTGAATGATGAGAAATCTGAAGTAATGATAGTTGGGAATCAAGCCCTTCTTAAGTCTCCTTATCTGGCTCTTGAAGATCTTAAAAATTTCCCTTCACCCAAAGAAAAGATAAAAAGCTTGAGTTTCTGGCTAGATTCACGCCTCAGGATGGATTGTCTATCTAAAAATCTGGCCACATCTTGTTTCGGCATATTAAGATCCCTCAGGAAAATTCTTAATATTCTTCCGTTTATAGCCAGAAGGCTTATCATCCAAACATTGATCTTGTCTCTCGGCAATTCCCTTTTCCTTAGTTCTCCAAACTGTGTGATAAAGAGATTGCCGGATGTGCAAAATGCAGCTGCACGCCTGCTTCTGAACACACCCAGACATTTGTCGGCTAAACCTGCACTGGTCTCTCTTCATTGGCTCCCAATTAAACAACAAATTAACTTCAAGGCTATCTGTATGACACACAAAGCCCTTCATAACAAAGGTCCTATGTTTCTTAGGAAGTATTACACCCTAAATCCCTCAGAGGGTACTTAGGTCTTCATCTGCCTCATTGGTTATCATACCACATTTCAAGAAAGTAACTTGGGGAGGTAGTTCTTTCTCAGCTAGAGCCGCGTACCTCTGGAACTCGCTTCCTCTGGATCTCCGGCAAGAACATTTGGAATCTGCATTTCAGAAGAAGTTGAAGACATTCTTGTTCACAGCGTAGACCTTGTCAGAGTCTAAGTCCTCCAGGGCTGGGAAGACCTCGGGTAGCCATGCGCTTTATAAATTCTTTAAATTAAATTAATTAAATCATCCCTGGCGGTCTAGTGGCCAACACAAGTAAGTATTTTCCTTTTCTTCTCTCTGTCCCTCTTTCACTCTTGCATTTTCTGTCTTTTTCTTCTATAATCCCTCATATTTCACTAGTTCTTTTTTTTCTCTCCCCTCTTCCTCTGTCCCCCGCGAAGCACTTTTACCGCCCTCCCGCCTCCCAGATAACTGCTCCCACCATCCCCGCTTTTTAATTGCAGCCGCAGTGTGGCCGTGCAGCAGACACGCCACTGGCGCACCAAAGGAAAGTCTTTCTGCGCCCAGCGCCAGGAACCCTGGATCCCCGCTAAACCACCCTCTGGACTGCCTCTGTTACAACTCCGAGACCCTCCTATGCCTCAAAACCGGGCGTCTCAACAACTGCTGCACCATCTCCCCCAAGGACATCCACGGACCTTTCACCCGCAGGAACTGCAACTTCAGTGCCAACCTGAACAAACCGAAGGTACTCTCCACACACAAAGATACCAACAATCTCCACAACTCCATTGAATGCCTGCTCCTGAACATCCGCTCTCTCCACAAACATGCCACCGAACTCTGGGCCCTGATTGACACCACCTGACCGGAAATCACCTTCCTCACCGAGACCTGGACAACCCTACCTCGGGTCCAGACATCGCCATTCCCGACGATTGCAGCATCCTAAGGAGGGACCGGCCTTCCCGCCCAGATGGAGGACTCGCCATCCTACACAAGTCCTCACTACTTGTTAAGGCCGTCCAAGAAGATCACTGCACCACCATGGAACACCTTCACTTCCTGGTCCACTCCAACCACAACTCCTCCATCTGTGCACCCTGGTGTACAGGCCACCCCGCCCCCGCCCAGCTTTCATAGACGACAACGTAGACATCGCTACCCCACTGGCCTTGGCATCAGTTGACTACCTCCTGCTTGGCGACCTGAACTTCCACCTTGAGGACTGCACCGACCCAAACACCACCGCTCTACTCGACAGCCTCATCACCCTCGGCCTTAGACAGCTGGTCTCCACACCCACACACATGGCAGGACAGACACTGGACCCCATCTTCACCTCAAGCGACTGGATCACCATCAAGACCATCTCCACACCAGACTGGACCGACCATCGCTGCATACACTTCACAGTCATCACACCCAGCAGCCGCACCCGCACTTCCAGGACCCCCCACAGGAAATGCAATGAAATCACCAATAAGCAACTCACCTCATCGCTCGCCAAATCCCTTCCTCTGACGATGCCAACACAGCAGCGTGCAATCTCAACGCATGGATCACCGATTGCGCTGACACTCTAGCCCCTCTCCGGCTGGCATCAGCCAAAAGCACACCTAAGAAGGCCAGCTGGCTCACCAGCGAACTCCAAGAAAAAAAGCATAACCGCAGACGTTTAGAGAAAAAATGGAGGAACAGCCAATCCAGGGAAGACCTCGCCTCATTCAGAGCCGCAACCACCGCCCACAGACGAAAAATCAATAACGCACTCCGGGAGCACATCAACTCCTCTGCACACAACGCGAAGGAACTCTTCTCAGTCATCATTGAGTTCACAGATCCCCCTCTAAAGCCACCAGCATCCCCCCATCACAGGACCTCTGTGACAAACCTACCTCCTTTTTCCACCACAAGATCCAGGACATCTACAAGAGCTTCCTGTCACCTGGCACTGGAACCTGAAACCAACCCACCCCCCCCCAGAGCTCACCCAGACCATCCACAACTGGTCCACGCTCACCACAAAGGAAACAGTCAACATCATGAACAGCTCCCACTCCAGAGCCCCCTCGGACACCTGCCAGCACCACATATACATCAGAGCCAGTGCATCCATCGCCCCGAGCTTCGTAACACAATCAACTGCTCCATCAGCACGGGCACCTTCCTTCAGGACTGGAAACACGCCAAAATACTCCCTCTCTTGAAGAAACCTTCGGCCTGCCTCATCAGAACTAAAGAAGTTTCATCCAATCATGCTGCTACCCTACCCCGCCAAAGTACTAGAGAAAGCAATCAACGCACAACTACGGAATTTCATGGAGGCCAACAACTCCCTGGACAGCTCCCAGTCCGGCTTTCGCAGCAATCACAGCTCAGAGACAGCACTCCTGGCAGCCACCGATGACATCTGATTACTCCTAGACTGCGGCCACACAGCAGCACTCATACTCCCCGACCTCTCAGCAGCTTTCAACATGGTCTCCCACAGCACCCCATGTACCAGACTCCATGACATGGGAATCCGCGGAAGAGCCCTGGAATGGATTCACTCCTTCTTCTCCGGGAGAACACAGAGGATCAGACTCCAGCCCTACACCTCCAGACCCACAGGAGTGAACTGCGGAATCCCGCAAGGATCCTCACTGAGTCCCACACTGTTCAACGTATACATGGCCCCTCTTGCTGACATCGTCAGAAGCCACGGTATGAACATAGTGCCATATGCCAATGACACACAACTCATCATTTCCCTCACCGAAGACCAGGACACGGCCTAAAGGAACTTTCACAAAGGAATGGAAACTGTTGCCACCTGGATGAGAGAAAGCTGCCTCAAGCTCAACTCCGACAAGATGGAGCTCATCATTTTCGGAAATGCCACCTCAGCTTGGGAAGACTCCTGGTGGCTCATATCCCTCAGCACCCCCCCTGCACCGACCGAGCAGACCCGCGACTTACGAATCATCCTCGACTCCTCCCTATCCATGACCCACCAGGTAAACTCTTTTGCCTCCTCCTGCTGGCACACACTCCCCAAACTCTAGAAGATTTTCAGATGGATCCCAGCAGACTGTTGCAGGATCACTCATGCCTTAGTCACGGACAAGCTCGACTACGGTAACACCCTCTACGCTGGCACTTCAAATAGGAACATCAAAAAAATTAAACTCCTCCAGAACGCCGCCACCAGACTCTTTCTGGACCTCCCTCGCCGAGAACACATCTCACCACACCTGATGACCCTTCACTGGTTACCGGTCGAGAAGCGATTCACCTTCAAGCTTCTCACCCACACGTACAAGGCCATAAACAACACAGGACCAGCCTACCTGAACCACTGCGTCTCGTTCTACTCCCCCGCCAGATCCCTCCCCTCCGCCCAGACGGCCCTGGCCACCGTCCCTCACATCCGCAAAACTACTGCCGGAGGACGATCTTTTACCTACACTGCAGCGAAGAGCGGGAACAACCTCCCCCTGCACTTCAGACAAAACCCATAGCTCACCATCTTCAGGAAGAACCTCAAGACGTGTTTTTTTTTATTAGGCCCCTCCCCTTCCCCCCAGTGCCTTGAGACCCTCATGGGTGAGTAGCCGTGCTTTACAAATACTGATTGATTACAAATACTGATTGATTGTGTGTGTGAGGGCTGTCTGAAGAGCTTACATAAAATAATGCCTACAGATACAAGGTGTAACAGGGGGACTATTGGACCTGGCCCGCTCTGCAGGGTCTCCCCCAAACATTTTGCTTTTACCTTCTACTTTTTGCTGAATTGGTTTTTGTTGGCCTTAGGTCTCTCTGCACTTTAACAGTACTAACCAGTCTAAAGTGGTTTGTGCTCTCTCCTTCGACAGGGTAAAACTCGCCCACATCTGATTGGCATATTTAATTTATTTATAAGACCCTAATAGATTGGTATACCATATACTCAAGGAATGCAAATTAAATGCCACTAGTGAATCTGCAGCACTTATTGTGTCACCCACTTAGGTAGACCATTAAAGCATGGATCCTGTCTGCAATGCCAGCCTGAATGCAGTTTTAAACTGCCTATGCACATTGGCAATATAACCCACATGACATGCCTTAAATTCCCCTTTACTGCACATTAATCACCCTTAAGGTTGGCCCTAGGTATCACAGAGCAGGATGCATTGTAATTAAAAGGTTGGACATATACTTTTAAAGTTTTACATGTCTTGGTAGTGAAAAACCCTTAAATTTGATTTCACTACTGTGAGGCCTGCCTCTCACATAATATAATATTGGGATGCCTGGTTACATTTAATAAGTTGTAACATTTGATTTGGGAACGGCGAAGCATTTCATATTTGGGGCCTCATTATGACATGTTTGGTGGTCTTTTGGCAAGACCGTCGCAGTGGAGGCTGCCAAAAGACCACTATGTTGGCGCCAATCTGACCGCCATATTAAGAGCCAAAGAGTGAAGTCTACCTAAAAACAGACAAATTTCTGAAACCACCACTGGTCACTGGAGGATGAAAAAGAGATGGCGCCACCACCAACACCACCTGACAAAAATCCTCCCATCAGATTACGATCCACAAATCACAACAGCGGTTCTTCTATGGTGGAAAACTATTGGTGGTGCGAACTGCTGTGGTCTCAACTCACTTCAGTCAGAACACCACAACACATTGGATAGTTTGAATACCCTACACCTCCACACACTCGACACACCTATTCATTGCACTATATAACACCTCCCAACACAACCCACACTCCTTTGCAATCAAAACACCACACACAACCACAGACAACCAACATTTCACAGAGTTTAATATAGCAAGAATAGGCACCCATATACACTTCACTACGCACACATCACACACCGATACAACATACAAAACAGATATATTACTACCACACACAATCCACAACACCCATCACCCACTCACATCACAGCGCCTACACCTCACCATTTACCTAACTCTACACCCCTTCACTTTGATCACAACCACACTGTCTCCACAACTACTACCATGTCCCCACCCACATTTCACTGATGAGGAGTTGAGGGTCATGGTGAATAAAATTGTAAGGGTAGAGCCACACCTATTCAGAGCACAGGTCTCGAAGACTGTTGGTGGGGCCACGCCTCCTCCCCCTACGTTCACATCTTGGGAGGAGAAGGTGTTGAACATCCTGCATCATGAAGGCGTGACAGGAATACCTGGGGGAGTGGAGTCTGTAACAACATTTATGTCACACAATTGTCTTGTCCTGCATGCTCCCTCACCAACTATACCCACCCCAATTTACACACCATCCAGTACAACACTCTACTAATCACCTAATACTGCTCCCTCGCCTGCCATATTTCTACTAAACTCTTCTGGCCTCGCAGCCCTTGGAAATGGCAAGTGAAGTACTGGATAATTATAGCACTACAACTCCCAGAATGTAATATCCCAACATTTTCAACACCAGCACACTGCACCAAATATTACTTGTCATACATGTTAAACCAATATCCTATCCCACCCATCTTGATTGTTCTATTGTGGAACAGTACATGGCAATGGCAGCAATACAATGGCTCACTCACACTAGCATCCCAAGCAAAACAGGGCTGTAGCTGAGTGCCCATATGTAATGGCCACAGATTAAAGATCTCAAGCTAGAAATATACTCACCTGGTTTGGAAAGTCAGATGGCTGAGCGGATGCACAGTACACCCAGATACAGGTCAATGTCCATTGTTAACTCATAGTGTGTTCCTAGAAGGACACCAATGCCCATTGCACAACTCTTATTTGTGCCATCTATCATGTCAGACAGTTCATTAGGTAACAGAGGTGAACAGCCATGTCAATGATCAAAATATCAGATACCATCAGCAGTACAATCACTACTAACATAGTTTACCAGCATAAACATGATGTATGGAATTGAAGTTACAGCGTTTCATGTTGTACTAAGTTACATTCTGCAGAAGCTGTCATTGTCATTGCTGGGGGTCATTTTAATGCACTGTCTGCGTCTCACACAACTTTGTGTTTCACTCCCTCCATAGGTAACTTTGCCATTTTCACCGTGGATAGGATACTAGTGATTGTCACTACCCCTCTGGATGAAGGCCCCAGTGAGTCCAACACCCCTGGATGTCTGGACACTGACGAAGAACCTGGCCCATTGGGGACACCTGGAAAGTCAACGACTTTCAACCACACTCTACCCACTCTGCCCACATCAACTCCTCCTAGCCCTGTAGCATCTACACAGGTAACCATTCACCCCCAACCTGTGTCCCAAGGACTGTTTCATCCATTCTGTGCCCAACAGTACAGGTACCTGAGTCTCACCTTGCCACCTCTGACAATGATGGACCTGCCATCACTGGGTGTGGGCACTCTGTGCCAGGGGCCCAGACATGTGAGGACAAGGTGTATGGGAGAGATGCTCTGGGCCAGAGGATGGGATCTCAAAGGGACATCTCTGACGAGGAAACTATCTCCCAAGCTTGGGAGCCTACCATAGTTCCAAAGGCATGATGGTCCAAGTTATCACCATGTTGGCGTAAATCCAAGAGCTGCAGAGGGACAATCACTGAAACGTCATGCAGCAGTGGCAGGCACAAAATGTTCATTTGGGTACCACTGCAGGGGTGCTGAGAGACATGAATACCACACTGAGTAGGTTTTGTACCCAACATCTGGCCCCTGTCAGAAGATTACTCATTATCAAACTTCCACAGGAGTAGATGCCTTTTACCCAACTCCCTCCAACAGATGCGTGCTCAGACTTTAACTGATTATCTGAAATCTGCATCCGCTAGGGGGAATGAGGAATGGAAACAGAAAAAGAGAGACTACATCCAGATCCAGTTCCAGCCCACTTGAAGATAGGATATTCAATGTGTGTCTCTGAAAACTTTTAGAGGGCGGACCTGCAGTCGGTTGATAAGAGCATAGATAAGTACATTCCTACTGTGCATTCAACTGTTCAGCCATTCACATTCACCCAATTCTATCATTCCCCTAACCTAGATCTTTTGAGAGACTAGCCTCTTTCTAAGAGAACAATGTTAACTTAATATTTTCTTTTCTCCAGGAGTTAGAGGTTTTCAAGGTTCTCTGGAGAACAGTCAAAACGTTCACAAATATACAAACTACTAATGTATTTTACAGAAACTGAAAAATCCTTCTCAAGGTTCAGTTTTCTCAATCACAGTCTCTAGGAATTAGTCTGAGCACTGAAGTTTGTCTCTAAGACTGACAAGTCTGCAAAGCAAAGAGTTCTTGAACATATATGTACATATATATATTGGCAAGTCTAGAAATCATACAAAAGAATTCCTTACTGCAGTTGCTTGAAGTTTTGTTAAGCCAAAACAAATTCTCCTCAGAAAGCTGATAGCCAGTTGTTGGAAGAAGGAAAAAATTCAGCTTCTTCAAAAGGGAAACGTAGCTTCCTCAAAAGGGAAAAAGTAGCGGTGTGCACACCATAACAAGAAAAATAATTAATTCCTCAAAACTGGAAGAAGTCTCTATAAAACAAAGCACCTCAGGAACACTGCCCATTTGCTTCAGGATGACAGTTGAAGTGCAGGGCTCCCAGAGAGAATCAGCTGGAGGGAAGCTTCAGCACAAGACTAAGGTAGAAACACTAGAGCGCTGACCTCACAAGGATTTGCGGCTACTATTTTGAGTGGCAGTTAAACCTGAAGAAGCTAGTTCTAAGAACAGGCTTCACAAGTGCGACCTGGAGTGAGGACAGCACTGCAACCAATGTGGGTACAAAGAAAAGGGGAATCGTTTTTGCTGAGGGAAGAACTTAACAACGCTGGCAATAGTGTTTTTGACAGCCCCTACCACTAGCAATGATACACCAGGTCCTTTCATATTTGCAGCTGCTTGTGGAATGGAAGCCTGCCAGGGGAAGGACAAGCCTCAGACACCCCACCTCTGTAGCTGAACAACCCCCCCGCAAATGTGGACGTTCACCCAGACATCCAGCAGGAGCAGACGCCAAGACCAAACCCACTGCCAGGAAGTAAACCTGTCCTGAATTGTTTCCCTTGTGTGCCACAGATACACTCTGTTGACTGTTCTGTAACCAATCTCCATTTTCCTATGGTGCAAGGACACTGGACTTGTGTTTTCAAAGGGTCTAGCAGCTACCCTGATGATTTCAACCACCATGACTGAACCTATCACTATATTTTGTGTGTTTGTTTTACGGTAACAGTCACATATGTTATTTTTATTTCCACAATAAATCACACTTAAACACAGGTCCTGTGTATGCCTCATTTATCATCCATGTACAATAGTTATGCATGTCAACTCTAGTCTGATCATGTCCCTCTGTTTTGTACACCCATTGTTATGGACCTCATACATGGACTCCATCAGCAGGAGACTCATTACAATAGGATTGTAACAAGACAGATTGCAAAAAAGTTGTAAACTACAACACACAATCAGTGATAGATTTGCTAATAGCACAAAGAACGTGACTGAGAGTAGCATCAGGATATCTGCTAAGGTGCAACACAATGCTAAACTACACGATATAGACGTTAGGGTCATGTAACTCTACCAACAAGACAGGAGGCCCACAGATTGGTACTTTGTATTACCTTGTAAAGCCTTATCACATACCCTTGCCAGAGCTTTCAAATATACATATCCCATGGTACAGACAGAGATCACTACTGATCTATCCAGTCCTGGAACCTTTCACTTACATTGGTCACTCACCTATGACAGTCCACAGTGACATGCACATTGGTCTACAAAGTAGGAACACGCTGACAGCTAGGTTCAAGGGAGATTACATAAAACTGTTAACATTGTGATGGGAGAGGCTATGGTCCCACATTTACACATGAGCCAGACACATATCCAGACACAAATGACTGCATTTGACAACCTCCTGTAGCCTACAGGTGAACTTGACGGAAAAAAACTTTTCCACTCCAGTGTCCTGACAGTCTAACAATGTTAGACTCCACATAATCAAGAGTTATAGTACCTGGTATTAGCCATGTCCACTTCTCATGTCTGCAATTCCCATCTGCTTCTGACACTGTCTGTCATTTGCCAAGGTTGATGAGCCAGACAGGCTGTAGGCAAATCTGTGATTGTAAGAGAAGAGGGATGGGGCACAGCATAATACACTCCTCTAATCAGAAAAGTAATGTCCACAAGTGTAACTTTGCGTCTGCTATAACAATAAATGATACTGTAGACCACTCTGCTTTGAACATATTACATATTTTCAGTTTGCATGCACAACTCACTGATAGGCATTGGAGCTATCTGCAACCTCGAAGAAGATGCAAGGAAGGATGTGACATGCTACCCATTTACTTCAGGTTGCAAATTTGAACCACAACACTATGGCCCTCATTACAACCCTGGCGGTTGGTGTTAAAGCGGCGGTAAGACCACCAACAGGCCAGCGGTAAAAAAAAAGGGAATTACGACCATGGCGGAAACCACCAACATAGACAGCCACTTTAACACTCCGACCACTAGGGTGGTAGAAACAAACAACATGGTGGTCACCGCCAACAGACAGGCGGAAGATATTGTACCGCCCACACTATTATGAGAGGCCAATCCGCCCCCTTTTCCGGGGCGTATTTACCATAAACAAAAATGACGGCGGTGACGACCACGGTGAGTACTGCACCTACAACACAGGGGAGAGAGGAGGGAAAAGAGAGTGACACACACACACAACACGCAACACCTCCACCCTCACCCACAACAACACACACACCAATACATGCTGCAACAATAGATTTACTCCCCCAACCCCCACTGGATGAACGCAATGACAAAAGGAAATGATTGTAACAATTGTAATCAATGAAAATCCATTAGTCAAAACTTTAAATACAGTATAAACAATTATGTACACCAACTATACAAGTCCGGATAGTCCACCATTCAAAGTCTGTGGACCACTGGGCCCAAAATGCATGGGCGAGGCCCACACTCGATACCAGACTGCAAACGGAGAGAACATTGCTGGGCATCAGCTCGAAATTAAACAGGCACCTCAGGGGGAAGGGAAGGGGGGCACCTCAGCCGGATGAGTGCACGACGCAAGCTCCACGAGGGGGCTCCATGCCCATTGATGTATCCTGGGGAGTGCAAAGCCACAGTCTCTCAAGTCTTTTCAGTGGGTGGGTTGCCCACTGCCCCATCCTGGGGAGTGTGAAGCCACAGTCTCTCAAATCTTTTCAGTGGGTGGGTTGCCCACTGCTTTATCCTGGGGAGTGCAAAGCCACAGTCTCTCAAGTCTTTTCAGTGGGTGGGTTGCCCACTGCTTTAACCTGTGGAGTGCAAAGCCACAGTCTCTCAAGTCTTTTCAGTGGGTGGGTTGCCCACTGCTTTATCCTGGGGAGTGCAAAGCCACAGTCTCTCAAGTGGATGCCTTTCTCCACTGGTTCTGGAGGGGGCTTTGTGGCCAGACTGCTTCATCCTGCCAAGGACTGAGGTAGTGGATGTGATACTCCACCAATGTTCCCTGTAAGGCGCGCGAGAGTGCGCGCACCTTTCCTTCCCCCATCGCGCAGGCCCCTTTGGCAAGCGCGCACGTTGTGCTGGTATCAAATGTTCCACCATTCCTATACTTTGTGGTAGTTTATATGCATTATCACTTTCTAAGCCTAAATAAGCCTTTTAGAGCAATATACGTGCTCCCCTAAGGCAGATAATGCTCATATTTGAATCTGTATTGAAGTCAATGAAACAGCGTTTAAATGCCGCGGGGAGTGTTTTAAACATCATTTGGCGTACTTTAGCATACAAGCGAGCAAGTGATATTTGTCTTGGAAATTAATGGTTAATGAGCTAGGAAATGCTTCAGAACAGTAGAAAATGTGCTGTTATCAAATGTTCCACCATTCCTATACTTTGTGGTAGTTTATATGCGTTATCACTTTCTAAGCCTAAATAAGCCTTTTAGAGCGATATGCGTGCTCCCCTAAGGCAGATAATGCTCATATTTGAATCTGGATTGAAGTCAATGAAAACAGCTTTTAAATACCGCGGGGAGTGTTTTAAACATCATTTGGCGTGATTTAGCATACAAGCGGGCAAGTGATATTTGTCTTGAAAATCAACGGTTCATGAGCTAGGAAATGCTTCAGAACAGTAGAAAATGTGCTGTTATCAAATGTTCCACCATTCCTATACTTTGTGGTAGTTTATATGCTTTATCACTTTCTAAGCTTAAATAAGCCTTTTTGAGCGATATACGTGCTGCCCTAAGGCAGATAATGCTTATATTTGAATCTGGATTAAAGTAAATGAAAACATCTTTTAACCCCTTCGCTGCCAGGCCTTTTCCCCCTCCTGTGCCGGGCCTTTTTTTGCCTATTTGGGGCAGTTCGCGCTTAGGCCCTCATAACTTTTTGTCCACATAAGCTAACCAAGCCAAATTTGCGTCCTTTTTTTCCAACATCCTAGGGATTCTAGAGGTACCCAGACTTTGTGGGTTCCCTTGAAGGAGGCCAAGAAATTGGCCAAAATACAGTGAAAATTTCGTTTTTTTCAAAAAAATTGGAAAAAGTGGCTGCAGAAAAAGGCTTGTGGTTTTTCCCCTGAAAATGGCATCAACAAAGAGTTTGCGGTGCTAAACTCAGCAGCTTCCCAGCTTTCAGGAACAGGCAGACTTGAATCAGAAAACCCAATTTTTCAACACAATTTTGGCATTTTACTGGGGCATACCCCATTTTTGCAGTTTTTTGTGCTTTCAGCCTCCTTCCAGTCAGTGACAGAAATGGGCATGAAACCAATGCTGGATCCCAGAAACCTAAACATTTCTGAAAAGTAGACAAAATTCTGAATTCAGCAAGGGGTCATTTGTGTAGATCCTACAAGGGTTTCCTACAGAAAATAACAACTGAAAAAGAAAAATATTGAAATTGAGGTGAAAAAAACATAAATGTTTCTCTACGTTTTACTCTGTAACTTTTCCCTGCAATGTCAGATTATCGAAAGCAATATACCGTTACGTCTGCTGGACTCCTCTGGTTGCGGGGATATATAGGGCTTGTAGGTTCATCAAGAACCCAAGGAACCCAGAGCCAATAAATGAGCTGCACCCTGACGTGCGTTTTCAATCTATACCGGGTATAAAGCAATTCATTTGCTGAAATATAAAGAGTAAAAAATTGCTATCAAGAAAACCTTTGTATTTCCAAAAAGGGCACAAGATAAGGTGTTGAGGAGCAGTGGTTATTTGCACATATCTGAATTCCGGGGTGACCAAACTAGCATGTGAATTACAGGGCATTTCTCAAATAGATGTCTTTTTTACACACTCTCCTATATTTGGAAGGAAAAAATGTAGAGAAAGACAAGGGGCAATAACACTTGTTTTGCTAATCTATGTTCCCTCAAGTCTCCCGATAAAAAAGATACCTCACTTGTGTGGGTAGGCCTAGCGCCCGCGACAGGAAACGCCCCAAAGCGCAACGTGGACACATCCAAATTTTTGGAAGAAAACAGAGGTGTTTTTTGCGAAGTGCCTACCTGTAGATTTTGGCCTCTAGCTCAGCCGGCACCTATGGAAACCTACCAAACCTGTGCATTTCTGAAAACTAGAGACCTAGGGGAATCCAAGGAGGGGTGACTTGCGGGGCTCGGACCAGGTTCTGTTACCCAGAATCCTTTGCAAACCTCAAAATTTGGCTAAAAAAACACATGTTCCTCACATTTCTGTGGCAGAAAGTTCTGGAATCTGAGAGGAGCTACAAATTTCCTTCCACCCAGCGTTCCCCCAAGTCTCCCGATAAAAATGATACCTCACTTGCGTGGGTAGGCCTAGCGCCGGCGACAGGAAACACCCCAAAGCGCAACGTGGACACATCCTAAATTTTGGAAAAAAACAGAGGTGTTTTTTGCGAAGTGCCTACCTGTAGATTTTGGCCTCTAGCTCAGCCGGCACCTAGGGAAACCTACCAAACCTGTGCATTTCTGAAAACTAGAGACCTAGGGGAATCCAAGGAGGGGTGACTTGCGGGGCTCGGACCAGGATCTGTTACCCAGAATCCTTTGCAAACCTCAAAATTTGGCTAAAAAAACACATGTCCCTCACATTTTTGTGGCAGAAAGTTCTGGAATCTGAGAGGAGCTACAAATTTCCTTCCGCCCAGCGTTCCCCCAAGTCTCCCGATAAAAATGATACCTCACTTGCGTGGGTAGGCCTAGCGCCGGCGACAGGAAACACCCCAAAGCGCAACGTGGACACATCCTAAATTTTGGAAAAAAACAGAGGTGTTTTTTGCGAAGTGCCTACCTGTAGATTTTGGCCTCTAGCTCAGCCGGCACCTAGGGAAACCTTCCAAACCTGTGCATTTCTGAAAACTAGAGACCTAGGGGAATCTAAGGAGGGGTGACTTGCGGGGCTCGGACCAGGTTCTGTTACCCAGAATCCTTTGCAAACCTCAAAATTTGGCTAAAAAAACACATGTCCCTCACATTTCTGTGGCAGAAAGTTCTGGAATCTGAGAGGAGCTACAAATTTCCTTCCACCCAGCGTTCCCCCAAGTCTCCCGATAAAAATGACACCTCACTTGCGTGGGTAGGCCTAGCGCCGGCGACAGGAAACACCCCAAAGCGCAACGTGGACACATCCTAAATTTTGGAAAAAAACAGAGGTGTTTTTTGCGAAGTGCCTACCTGTAGATTTTGGCCTCTAGCTCAGCTGGCACCTAGGGAAACCTACCAAACCTGTGCATTTCTGAAAACTAGAGACCTAGGGAAATCCAAGGAGGGGTGACTTGCGGGGCTCGGACCAGGTTCTGTTACCCAGAATCCTTTGCAAACCTCAAAATTTGGCTAAAAAAACACATGTCCCTCACATTTCTGTGGCAGAAAGTTCTGGAATCTGAGAGGAGCTACAAATTTCCTTCCACCCAGCGTTCCCCCAAGTCTCCCGATAAAAATGATACCTCACTTGCGTGGGTAGGCCTAGCGCCGGCGACAGGAAACACCCCAAAGCGCAACGTGGACACATCCTAAATTTTGGAAAAAAACAGAGGTGTTTTTTGCGAAGTGCCTACCTGTAGATTTTGGCCTCTAGCTCAGCCGGCACCTAGGGAAACCTACCAAACCTGTGCATTTCTGAAAACTAGAGACCTAGGGGAATCCAAGGAGGGGTGACTTGCGGGGCTCGGACCAGGTTCTGTTACCCAGAATCCTTTGCAAACCTCAAAATTTGGCTAAAAAAACACATGTCCCTCACATTTTTGTGGCAGAAAGTTCTGGAATCTGAGAGGAGCTACAAATTTCCTTCCACCCAGCGTTCCCACACATCTCCCGATAAAAATGATACCTCACTTGTGTGGGTAGGCCTAGCGCCCGCAACAGAAAACACCCCAAAGCGCAACGTGGACACATCACAGAAAACAGACCTGTTTTTAGCAAAGTGCCTACCTGTAGATTTTGGCCTGTAGCTCAGCCGCCACCTAGGGAAACCTACCAAACCTGTGCATTTCTGAAAACTAGAGACCTAGGGGAATCTAAGATGGGGTGACTTGTGTGGCTCGGACCAGGTTCTGTTACCCAGAATCCTTTGCAAACCTCAAAATTTGGCTAAAAAAACACATGTTCCTCACATTTCTGTGGCAGAAAGTTCTACAATCTGAGAGGAGCCACAAATTTCCTTCCACCCAGCGTTCCCCCACGTCTCCCGATAAAAATGATACCTCACTTGTGTGGGTAGGCCTAGCGCTCGCGACAGGAAATGGCCCAAAACACAACGTGGACACATCACATTTTTTCATAGAAAACAGTGCCTACGTGTGGATTTTGGCCTCTAGCTCAGCCGGCACCTGGGGAAACCTAGCAAACCAGCGCATTTTTGAAAACTAGAGACCTAGGGGAATCCAAGATGGGGTGATTTGCGGGGCTCTGACCAGGTTCTGTTACCCAGAATTCTTTGCAAACATCAAAATCTGGCTAAAAAACACTTTTTCCTCTCATTTCGGTGACAGAAAGTTCTGGAATCTGAGAGGAGCCACAAATTTCCTTCCACCCAGCGTTCCCCTAAGTCTCTCCATAAAAATGGTACCTCACTTGTGTGGGTAGGCCTAGCGCCCACAAAAGGAAATGGCCCAAAACACAACATATTTTTTCACAGAAAACAGAGGTGTTTTTTGCAAAGTGCCTACCTGTGGATTTTGGCCTCTAGCTCAGCCGGCCCCAGGGGGGGGGGGGGGGAATGCCCTAAAATAAATTTGACCCCCCCACCCCCCCCAAACCCCCCCTGCCCAGGTGCGACCCTTGCCTACGGGGTCGCTACCCCTGCGTGACATTGGCGCCAAAAAACAAATCCCCGGTGCCTAGTGGTTTCTGCCCCCTTGGGGCAGATTGACCTAAAATCTACCAATCTGCCCCCAAGGGGGGCAGAAATGGTCTAAACAAAATTTGCCCCCCAGGGGAGCGACCCTTGCCTGATGGGTCGCTCCCCATCTCTTAAAAAAACCAAACAAACAAAAAAAAAAACACACAAAAAAAATTTGCCCTGGCACCTAGAGGTTTCTGCCCCCCCCTGGTGGCAGATCGGCCTAATAATAAATTTGTCCCCCGAACACCCACTCCCCCCCCCCCCCCGGAGGGACCCTTGCCTACGGGGTCGCTCCCCCTGCGTGACATTGGCGCGAAAAAACAAATCCCCGGTGCCTAGTGGTTTCTGCCCCCTTGGGGCAGATTGACCTAAAATCGACCAATCTGCCCCCAAGGGGGGCAGAAATGGTCTAAACACAATTTGCCCCCCAGGGGAGCGACCCTTGCCTGATGGGTCGCTCCCCATCTCTAAAAAAAAACAAACAAACAAAAAAAAAAAATTTGCCCTGGCAACAAGAGGTTTCTGCCCCCCCTGGGGGCAGATCGGCCTAATAATAGGCCGATCTGCCCCCAGGGGGGGCAGAAATGGCCTAAAATAAATTTGCCCCCGAACACCCATCCCACCCCCCCCCCCGGAACACAATTTGCCCCCCAGGGGAGCGACCCTTGCCTGATGGGTCGCTCCCCATCTCTAAAAAAAAAAAAAAAAAAAAAAAAAAACACAAATTTTTTTTTTGCCCTGGCAACAAGAGGTTTCTGCCTCCCCTGGGGGCAGATCGGCCTAATAATAGGCCGATCTGCACCCAGGGGGGGCAGAAATGGCCTAAAATAAATTTGCCCCCTGAACCCCCACCCCCCCCCCCCCGGAGCGACCATTGCCTACGGGGTCGCTCCCCCTGCGTGACATTGGCGCCAAAAAACAAATCCCCGGTGCCTAGTGGTTTCTGCCCCCTTGGGGCAGATTGACCTAAAATCGACCAATCTGCCCCCAAGGGGGGCAGAAATGGGCTAAACACAATTTGCCCCACAGGGGAGCGACCCTTGCTTGATGGGTCGCTCCCCTTCTCTAAAAAAAACACCAAACCAATAAAAAAAACACAAAAAAAAATTTGCCCTGGCGCCTAGAGGTTTCTGCCCCCCCTGGGGGTAGACCGGCCTAATACCAATAGGCCGATCTGCCCCCAGGGGGGGCAGAGATGGCCTAAAATAATTTTGCCCCCCCACCCCTACCCCCCCCCGGGGAGCGACCCTTGACTACAAGGTCGCTCCCCTTGTGTGACGGCGCAAAAAAAAGATCCCTGGTGCCTAGTGGTTTCTGCCCCCCTTGGGGGCAGATTGACCTAAAATCGGCCGATCTGCCCCCAAAGCGGGCAGAAATGTCCTAAATACATTTTGCCCCTCCAGGGGAGCGACCCTTGTCCAAGGGGGTCGCTCCCCATCTGTAAAACAGAAAAACAAAAAAATCCCTGGTGCCTAGTGGTTTCTGCCCCCCTTGGGGGCAGATCAGCCGAATCAAAATAGGCTGATCTACCCCCCCCAGGGGGGCAGAAATGGCCTAAAATAATCCCCCCCCCCCCCAGGGAGCGACCCTTGCCTAAGGGGTCGCTCCCCTTGCGTGAAATTCACGCAAAAAAAAAAAACTCCCTGGTGTCTAATGGTTTCCTCATCAAAATAGGCCAATCTGCCCCCAAGGGGGGCAGAAATGGCCTAAATATAATTTGCCCCCTAGGGGAGCGACCCTTGCCTAAGGGGTCGCTCCCCACCTAAAAAAAAAAGAAAACATAACAAAAAGAAAAAAAAAAAAAAAAGATCCCTGGTGCCTAGAGGTTTCTGCCCCCCCCTGGGGGCAGATCGGCCTAATAATAGGCCGATCTGTCCCCAGGGGGGGCAGAAAAGGCCTTCCCAAAAAATTGCCCCCCCTGGGAGCGACCCTTGCCAAAGGGGTCGCTTTGTTGCGTGACATACGCGCGCAAAAACAAACTCCCTGGTGTCTAATGGTTTCTGCCCCCCTTGGGGGCAGATTGGCCTTATCAAAATAGGCCAATCTGCCCCCAAGGGGGGCAGAAATGGCCTAAATATATATTGCCCCGTAGGGGAGCGACCCTTGCCTAAGGGATCGCTCCCCACCTAAAAAAAAAGAAAACATAACAAAAAGAAAAAAAAAAAAAAAGATCCCTGGTGCCTAGAGGTTTCTGCCCCCCCTGGGGGCAGATCGGCCTAATAATAGGCCGATCTGTCCCCAGGGGGGGCAGAAAAGGCCTTCCCAAAAAATTGCCCCCCCTGGGAGCGACCCTTGCCAAAGGGGTCGCTTTGTTGCGTGACATACGCGCGCAAAAACAAACTCCCTGGTGTCTAATGGTTTCTGCCCCGGCCTTATCAAAATAGGCCAATCTGCCCCCAAGGGGGGCAGAAATGGCCTAAATATATATTGCCCCGTAGGGGAGCGACGCTTGCCTAAGGGATCGCTCCCCACCTAAAAAAAAAGAAATCATCACAAAAAAAAAAAAAAAAAAAAAAAGGTCCCTGGTGCCTAGAGGTTTCTGCCCCCCCTGGGGGCAGATCGGCCTAATAATAGGCCAATCTGCCCCCAGGGGGGGCAGAAAAGGCCTTCCTAAAAAAATGCCCCCCTGGGAGCGACCCTTGCCCAAGGGGTCGCTCCCTTTTGCCAATTTCAAGAAAAAAAAAAAAATCCCTGGTGTCTAGTGGGGTTTCAAAAGCCGGATTGCAAGCAATCCGGCTTTTGAAACCTGTGAGAGACTTCAAAGGGAAGGAAATACATTTCCTTCCCTTTGAAGCCTCTCGGGGCCTCCCCCATGGGATTGAAAAAGAAATGCAAAAGCATTTCTTTTTCAATCGCGCTGGAAGCTCTGCTTCCAGCGCGATGGGGGAGACCCTGTGACTAATCAGCGCGCGCTCGCGCGCTGACGTCACAGGGGTGTTTGGGGGGGTCGGGGGTGGGAGGGGAAGGGCTTCCCCTTCCATCCCTGACTTGGGGGGGTGGGGGGGAACCCCACAGAGGGAGCGAGAGCGCTGTGTGCACAGGACGTAATGGTTACGTCCTGGGCACAGCAGCACTGTGCCTCAGGACGTAACCATTACGTCCTGGGCACAGAAGGGGTTAAATACCGCGGGGAGTGTTTTAAACATCATTTGGCGTGCTTTAGCATACAAGCGAGCAAGTGATATTTGTCTTAGAAATTAATGGTTAATGAGCTAGGAAATGCTTCAGAACAGTAGAAAATGTGCTGTTATCAAATGTCCACCATTCCTATACTTTGTGGTAGTTTATATGCGTTATCACTTTCTAAGCTTAAATAAGCCTTTTTGAGCGATATACGTGCTCCCCTAAGGCAGATAATGCTTATATTTGAATCTGGATTAAAGTCAATGAAAACAGCTTTTAAATACTGCGGGGAGTGTTTTAAACATCATTTGGCGTGCTTTAGCATACAAGCGGGCAAGTGATATTTGTCTTGAAAATCAACGGTTCAGGAGCTAGGAAATGCTTCAGAACAGTAGAAAATGTGCTGTTATCAAATGTTCCACCATTCCTATACTTTGTGGTAGTTTATATGCTTTATCACTTTCTAAGCTTAAATAAGCCTTTTTGAGCGATATACGTGCTCCCCTAAGGCAGATAATGCTTATATTTGAATCTGGATTAAAGTCAATGAAAAAAGCTTTTAAATACCGCGGGGAGTGTTTTAAACATCATTTGGCGTGCTTTAGCATGCAAGCGAGCAAGTGATATTTGTCTTGGAAATTAATGGTTAATGAGCTACGAAATGCTTCAGAACAGTAGAAAATGTGCTGTTATCAAATGTTCCACCATTCCTATACTTTGTGGTAGTTTATATGCTTTATCACTTTCTAAGCTTAAATAAGCCTTTTTGAGCGATATACGTGCTCCCCTAAGGCAGATAATGCTTATATTTGAATCTGGATTAAAGTCAATGAAAACAGCTTTTAAATACCGCGGGGAGTGTTTTAAACATCATTTGGCGTGCTTTAGCATACAAGCGGGCAAGTGATATTCGTCTTGAAAATCAACGGTTCATGAGCTAGGAAATGCTTCAGAACAGTAGAAAATGTGCTGTTATCAAATGTTCCACCATTCCTATACTCTGTGGTAGTTTATATGCTTTATCACTTTCTAAGCTTAAATAAGCCTTTTTGAGCGATATACGTGCTCCCCTAAGGCAGATAATGCTTATATTTGAATCTGGATTAAAGTCAATGAAAACAGCTTTTAAATACCGCGGGGAGTGTTTTAAACATCATTTGGCGTGCTTTAGCATACAAGCGGGCAAGTGATATTTGTCTTGAAAATCAACGGTTCATGAGCTAGGAAATGCTTCAGAACAGTAGAAAATGTGCTGTTATCAAATGTTCCACCATTCCTATACTCTGTGGTAGTTTATATGCTTTATCACTTTCTAAGCTTAAATAAGCCTTTTTGAGCGATATACGTGCTCCCCTAAGGCAGATAATGCTTATATTTGAATCTGGATTAAAGTCAATGAAAACAGCTTTTAAATACCGCGGGGAGTGTTTTAAACATCATTTGGCGTGCTTTAGCATACAAGCGGGCAAGTGATATTTGTCTTGAAAATCAACGGTTCATGAGCTAGGAAATGCTTCAGAACAGTAGAAAATGTGCTGTTATCAAATGTTCCACCATTCCTATACTTTGTGGTAGTTTATATGCTTTATCACTTTCTAAGTTTAAATAAGCCTTTTTGAGCGATATACGTGCTGCCCTAAGGCAGATAATGCTTATATTTGAATCTGGATTAAAGTCAATGAAAACAGCTTTTAAATACCGTGGGGAGTGTTTTAAACATCAATTGGCGTGCTTTAGCATACAAGCGGGCAAGTGATATTTGTCTTGAAAATCAATGGTTCATGAGCTAGGAAATGCTTCAGAACAGTAGAAAATGTGCTGTTATCAAATGTTCCACCATTCCTATACTTTGTGGTAGTTTATATGCGTTATCACTTTCTAAGCCTAAATAAGCCTTTTAGAGCAATATATGTGCTCCCCTAACAGGTCATGTCCTTGGGGTGTGCAACCAGGTCACAAAACTGCCTTGATGCCCTATTGCATGGAGCAATATTATCCCCTTTTTGCTTTAGTGGTATGGAGAGGCTAATGCCAAAGATCTTGGCTAGTTATGCGCTGCGCGCGCGTGAATCGTCAATTTCTTGGCGCACGTATCCTTGGCTGCAGAGCACAGAGACCGCACACTGCAGCACACAGTGAAAAAAAATTAGAGGGAACATTGTACTCCACTGATTCTGGAGGGCGCTTTGTGCCCAGAGTGCTTCATCCTGCCAAGGACTGAGGTAGTGGATGCCTTTCTCCACTGGTTCTGGAGGGGGCTGTTTGCCCAGAGTGCTTCATCCTGCCAAGGACTGAGGTAGTGGATGCCTTTCTCCACTGGTTCTGGAGGGGGCTTTGTGCCCAGAGTGCTTCATCCTGCCAAGGACTAAGGTAGTGGATGTGATACTCCACTGGTTCTGGAGTTGGCTTTGTACCCAGAGTGCTTCATCCTGCCAAGGACTGAGGTAGTGGATGCCTTTCCCCACTGGCTCTGGAGGGGTCTTTGTGCCCAGAGTGCTTCATACTGCCAAGGACTTAGGTAGTGGATGTGATACTCCACTGGTTCTGGAGGGGGCTTTTTGCCCAGAGTGCTTCATCCTGCCAAGGACTGAGGTAGTGGATGCCTTTCTCCATTGGTTCTGGAGGGGGCTTTGTGCCCAGAGTGCTTCATCCTGCCAAGGACTGAGGTCGTGGATGTGATACTCCACCGGTTCTGGAGGGGGCTTTGTGCCCAGAGTGCTTCATCCTGCCATGGACTGAGGTAGTGGATGCCTTTCTCCACTGGTTCTGGAGGGGGCTTTGTGCCCAGAGTGCTTCATCCTGCCAAGGACTGAGGTAGTGGATGTGACACTCCACTGATGGTGGTGCAACATGCAAGCTGGCCAGGCTCTTGGAACTGACCACCAGCCTCGTACGACTGACCACTGGGGATGGCAGCCATGTCTGCGGTGGTGCCACTGACTCAGGATGTCGCGGGCCGCTGGCGGTGCTGGCGGCGGTGTCAGTAGCGGCGGTGCTTGCGGCGGATTCTGTGGCATCAGTGCTGGCGGCGGGCTCTGTGGCATCGGTTTTGGCAGTGGGCTCTGTGGCATCGGTGCTGGTTACGGGCTCTGTGGCATCGGTGCTTGTGGCGGGTTCTGTGGAAACGGTGCTGGCGGCCGTCTTTGTGGCGGCGGTGCTGGTGGTGGCCTCACTGATTGCGGTGCTGGTGGCGGCCTCACTGACTGCGGTACTGGCGGCGGTGTCAGTAGTGGCGGTGCTGGTGGTGCGCTCACTGACTGCGGTGCTGGCGAAGGGCTCAGTGTCTGCGGTGCTGGTGAAGGGCTCAGTGTCTGCGGTGCTGGTGGCGGTGCCTGTGGCGGCGGTGCAGGTCGGGGGCTTGTCCGCCGTGCAGGTTGACGTCGACGTCGACGTGGACCTGCCTTTGATTTTTTGTCCCTTCCCCACCTTGGACGGTGGCGCAGCTGTCTTCCCACTTTCCACTTTTGTTTTGCCTGAGCCCTTGGTGGCAGGTGTTTTCGCCTTCTCCCTCTTGGATGTGGGCAACGTTTTCTGTTTGGGAGGTGGGGGAATGTCCTTGCCGTCGCTCCTTGGGACACTGCAGCCCTGTTGCTTGGCGCACTCCAAAATCCCACTATTGCTGGCACCACTGTGCCCAGTGATGTGGTGGCTGAGGTGCTGGGTTGGGACCTGGAAATGCGGGCCCTAGGGGACGGACGGAGGGGGAGGTGTAGGGAAAAGGTCAAAATTTGATAGGAAAAGCTTTGTAGACACACTGGGATGGGTAGATGGGGGGGTTTGGGAGTGGAGGAAGAGGTAGTGGATATAGGAGGTGTACGTTTCCTGACTGTGGGTGAAGGTGCATGGGCTGGAGGCTGTTGTGAGGTGGATGGCTGTTGGGTGGGTGTGTGACTGCGTTTGTGTACTTTGGGAGGAGAGCTCACAGACACACTGGGAGAGGACACAGGGGATGTGTGAATGGTAGTGGGGGTGGTGAGTGCATGTGAGCGGTGTGCGGTGATGGGCGTGCTGGTGATGGAGGTAGTGGCTGAAGATGTAGTGCATGCAGGTGTGAGTGGAGACAAGACAGGGAGGGATGAGGGAGATGTGGAGGAGGGGGATACAGTGGAGGCAGTGGATGTTGGTATGTCTGCATGGGTATGGTGCTTGAGTGAGAGCCTGTGGGATGTGTGGTGCTTATGTTTGCCTGAGCCACCCTGGTGTGTTGAGGTGTGTGCATGCTGGTCTGATGGTGTGCTTGGGATAGGCTGAGGTACAGGGGACTGGGTCTGGGTGGAGGAGGTTGGAGGGGGGAGGCTGGACAAAGGGACAATGGCTGCCATCAGTGCTGAGGCCAGAGCCTGAAATGCTCACTGTTGGGCTGCCTGACCAGAATGAGTGCCCTCCAGGTATGCATTTGTTTGTTGCAACTGCCTCTCTACACTCTGGATGGCATTCAAAATGGTAGACTGGCCAGTAGTGAGGGACCTGAGGAGGTCAATGGCCTCCTCACTGAGGGCAGCAGGGCTGACTGGGGCAGGGCCTGAGATGCCTGGGGCGAAGGAAATGCCCACCCTCCTGGGTGAGTGGCCACGGGACACACACTGAGGGGCTGCTGGGAGGGCGGTGCTGGTGGGGGGGTGGTGGCTGTACCTGTAGATGCGGTGGGCACAGAGGGGTCCGCCACCGCAAGGGAGCTCCCATCAGAGGAGGAGTCGGTGTCACTGGTCTCTGCTCCTGTCCCCGCCGTGGAGATCCCCTCGCCCTCCATCCCACTGGTGACTTCAGAATCTGTTGTCTCGCCCTCCAAGGCCATGTGGGATGCAGTTCCCTCCTGCTCCGGTGGCACTGCTCCTCCGCCTGATGATGCTAATGCACAAAAGAACAGGGAGACCACAAAAAGTGGGGGGGGGAGAAAGAAAAAAGACATGCTCAGTGCATGCAATACCGCTACCGTTGGCGGACACTACAGACACAGCAGCTCTCTGCACTACACCATGCACTTAGAGTTCCCTAATTAATCACAAGGACATGGGGTACAAGGCCTATGCCCGATTGCTGCACACATGGAAGTCACAGGAGCCTGAGTAGGTGTAGATGGCTCTTACCACTAGTGGGGTTGGTCTTACCACTAGTGGGGTTGGGGTGCCACATTGCCTGCCTCACAAAGGGTCCTTGCCTACAAAGCTCGCCCTGGCCTAGGGTAACCCACTGGCCACCTCCCCCACCCAGACACCTCCTAATGTGCACAGAGTCAGATGAGTGGGACTGTACTCACCCCCTTGTGACTGCTGTGATGCCCTCAAGCGCCCATCCAACTCCGGATACGCCACCACCAGGATCCGGAACATCAGGGGGGTCATGGTGCGACGGGCACCCCTCCCACATTGGGAGGCCATCCCCAGCTGGGCCTCCGCCGTCTTCTTGCTCCAGCGGCGAAAGTCCTCCCATCTTTTCCGGCAGTGGTTGCTCCGTCTGTGGTGGACCCTCAGGGTCCGGATGTCCTTGGCGATGGCACGCCAAATATCCTTCTTCTGGTGGGCACTGACCTAGAGGACTAGTACAGGGGATAAGGATGATCTTTAACCGTCCGGACCGTCACAGTCATTGGCCCACGTTCCCACCCTTGCCCTGACGCACATACACTCACCGTCCGCTCATGCAGGCCTCAGTCCCCACCTCCCCCTGTATCTTCGATCCACACCACTCCAAACAGACATTGCCCATACAGCATGCTCACAGTGTACTCACCTCTTTGTCTGGAGGACCGTAGAGTGTTGGGTTTCCATGCTTTGGTGTTGCATACAGGGCTTGGTGTTGGGATGGGTGGTTTGTGATAGTGGGACATATGTGAGGTGTTGGAGTGATGGGTTGAGGGTGAGGGTGGGGGTATGTGATAGCATGCAGGTAGGGTGGGGGATGTAATAGTGAAGATTTGACTTACCAGAGTCCGTTCCTCCTGCTACTCCTGCGAGGCCCTCAGGATGCAGTATAGCCAAGACCTGCTCCTCCCATGTTGTTAGTTGTGGGGGAGGAGGTGGGGGTCCGCCGCCAGTCCGCTGAACCGCAAGGTGGTGCCTTGATACCACGGAACGCACCTTCCCCCATAGGTCATAGTTGTGGGGGAGGAGGTGGGGGTCCGCCACCTGTCCTCTGAACTGCAATCTGGTGTCTTGAGACCACAGAACGCACCTTCCCCCGTAGGTCGTTCCACCTCTTCCTGATGTCATCCCGTGTTCTTGGGTGCTGTCCCACTGCTTTGACCCTGTCTACGATTCTGCGCCATAGCTCCATCTTCTAGCTATGGAAGTGTGCTGCACCTGTGATCCGAATAGCTGTGGCTCTACCCAGACGATTTCCTCCACCATGACCCTGAGCTCCTCCTCAGAGAACCTGGGGTGTCTTTGGGGTGCCATGGTGTGGTGTGGGTGATGTGTGAGGTGGTGTGTGTTGTGATGTGTGAGGGGATGTGTTTGTGTGTGTTGTGTGAGGTGCGTGGATGTTGTGTGAGTGATGGTGTTGTGTGCCTGTGGATGCTAGTTTGTTGATGGTGGTCTGTCTCTCTATGCTTCCTTCTCATTTTTTGTCGTAGGGGTTTGTGGGTGATGTGGGTGTGTGTTTTATATTGTATTGAGTGTGTGGGTGCGGTGTGTGTATGTGTATCGGGTGTGTGTATTTCGATTTGTCCAATGTGGTTGTGTTTTGTAAATGTGTGTGTATTTTGAGCGTGGTGGTGTGTACCACCAATGGAATACCGCGGTTGAAAGACCGCCGTGTGGATTCGTGGCCCGTGATAGTGTGGGCGTATTACTGTTGGCGTGACAGTGGAGGTTTTGTTATCGCCAGTTTATCACTGACCTTTGGTGTTGCAGACTTGTGTGGGTGTCTAGATTTTGGCGGATTCCGGCCTGTGGGTCGTAATAGCTGTAGCGGATTTCCGCGGCCGCAGGGGTGTGTTGGCGGTCTTCTGCACGGCGGTAAGCGGCATTTACCACCAGTGTTGTAATGAGGGCCTATGTCTATTTCACATACCTTTTAGTCAGTTGAAGTACTGATTGATGAGATCTGCCCTAGAGTCTCCTGATTCATCTTCCTTTGGCTCTTCATCACTTGGCAAATCTGCATTTCCACTTACACGTTCTGCTGGCTCCCCCTCATCTGGTATAAATGGTATCTGTCGTCTCAGGGCAAAATTGTGGAGCATGCAGCATGCAACTATTATCTGGCATACTTTGTGGGATGAGTAGAGGAGGGCTCCTTCTGATCTGTCCAAGCACCGAAATCTTGCCTTCAGGAGCCTAATTGTCCGCTCAACGAAATGCCTTGACATCATTGTAGCTTGGGCCTCAATGTAGCGGACTTCCCCAGGCATGGTTGGGTACCTCACTGGTGTCAACAACCAAGGACGGTTTGGACAGCCATATATATATATATATATATATATATATATATATATATATATATATATATATATATATATATATATATATATATGTGGGACATGCAACATTGTGATGGCATGAGACATACACTGCAAACACACATTTCAGTTGTAACATCCCAACCAGCCAGGCCCTCTCTGTGTGGAGTTGAGTCATCAGCAGTGGGACATTAATGTTTCCCATGATGAAGGAATCCTGGACTGATCTTGGATACTTATCACTGACTTGTCAAATGTACTGGTCTGCCAAATACACCACTTTTATTGGAGTGGTATTTTTTTAATGTTCCTATACACCACTGGGGGGAACCAAGGTTACATGGGTGCCATCTATGGCTCCAACCACATGTGGAATGTGTCCCATAGCATAAAACTCTGCCTTCACATAGGCCAAATCCACACGTTGGGGAAACCTGATGTAGCTGTTCAGGTGTTTCAACAATGCATGCAGTACATCCCTCAAAACCATACTAAACATGGGCTGAGACATTCCTGCAGTTGGACCACTGTCTTCTGAAAGGACCCAGTGGCCAATAAGGGTAGCACTGACAAAATGTGAACAATGGGAGGTGTGCTATAGGGGTTGCAAATGGCAGGCATCAGATCTGGCTCCAATTGATCACAAAGATCCAGATAATATGATGAGTGAGCCGATATGTCTGGATACAATGTCTTACCTCCATGGTGTGAAGGTTTACTAGTGGACGGTACACTGGTGGTTGTCATCCTCCCCCATGGCAGAAAAACTATGTGAAAAATTGTCAAAAAATTATCAACATAGTATGTGACATGCAGCATGCAGACATCTTGTAAAGTCAGATAAACAACTCACACATATCTGCTGTAGAGGTTGGCTACAAACTCTGGTATCTACAGTACAGCACGTAGCCAGGCATCCGATGATACATTTCCCCAAATAACTATTGAACTACACATACAGATTTATCTGTTACAGTACATGGTTGTAAGTCCAACCGATTTGACATGTCTTACATATATTGTTGCACATTATCTACATTTTAAAAGCACATAGGAACCTCAGAGTAGGTGTACATTGCTATCACCACATGTCCTCCAGTAAGACAGCATTTACTGCACAGATGCACAAATTGACAACTAAACATGAAGGCAGTACTTACAGATGTACTGCACAATATGGGGTATAGTTTATGACGCTGATTATAAAACTCTTTCATAGAGGAAATGTGCATAAAATGGCAGCCTCCTAACCTACTATACTGGACATATGGAAGTGACCTAAGTCCGCTGATGGAATTCATCATGGCGGTAGGTGGTCACAACGTGGTGGAAATTGCAATTGGAAGACATTGCTGCATTTGGTGGGCTTGGGCCAATGGCGATGTCCGCCGGCGGTGACGGTCATGTACGGGGCTGATGCGATCGCTATCTTGTGCAGTATTGCTGACTTGACTCCTGACCCTGCTGCCAGCAAGGCCTCCACTACCTGAGGTGCTGTGTACTGCTTCCGGTAGCTATCATACCACATCCTGCAGGTGATCGGGCCCCAGCCTTCACCCCTGAAGAGCTGGATAAGCTTGTGGGGGAGGTCCTGCTCCTGTTTGAACAGCTATATAGTGCACCAGAGAAGCAGGTGAGTCTAATGCATTACCAATGTGTGATAGGTGTGGTGTATGATGGTTTACATGAAATTTTAAGTAGTGAAGGTGTTGATGCATGCAGATGATAATTTGTAGATGGTTGTGAGTTGAGAGGATGGGAATGTTTGCGTACTTGCTATCACTGAAGTATACTGTCCAATACTATTGGTATGGTGCATGGGACATGACTTTTTCCTGTTGTCTGTGTCATCCATGCGGGTCAATGCCCATCAGAAGAAAGGGAATTTGGCATGCCATCGCCAAGCCAGTGCGGACCCTGGGGGTCCACAGCTAGAAGAGCATCCACTGTAGGAAGCGGTTTGAGGACCTAAGACGCTGGGCCCAGAAGCCCACAGAGGCCCAGCTGGCGATCCTTCCAACGAGGGTGGGGTGCCCATCAGACCTTGGCCCCCATAATGGCCCGCATTTTGGTGGTGGCCTACCCTGAGGTGGATAGGCATTTAAGGGCAGCACACAGCCACATGGGGTTACTGACAGAACCCATGTACTTACTTGTGAAAGTTTAGTCTATGATGTCTAAGTATTGTAGCTATGGCAAGGTGGTAAGTGCTACAAGTATGGTGACTACTTGGAAGACATGCTACTACGGTTGCCAACATACAAACACAGATGTGGCCATTGTATTGTGCATGGGAACATGTAAATCACCTTTGTCAACCCAATAGTATGGCTGCATGTGGAGATGTGTCATATGTGTGACTCTACTCAGCCATACGCATTTGTAACCTGCTGTGTCACCCTTCCTACCTAGTATACCCAAGTCTAGTTACCAAAATGGTAAGCTATAAAGCTCTTTAGTCTCTGACCACTCCTATTCCACTGGTTCTAGCTCTATGTGCAACATTGGGTCTGACAGATGAGTAACAGGGCCAAGTAATCCTGTGTCCTGAAATAGTTGGACACTTCATGTGAGGCTGTCATACCAATCACGCTTTTGGTATGGCCAACTTACTACACTCCCTTTGAGGTTTGAGGAGGTGTCCCCATTGTCATGTCAGATTCATACATTGGGAAATGTGAAGTTTGATCAGGGTGGACATCCTACACTGTGAAATTCACGATGACAATACTACATTGACATTTCATGATATTACATTAACATGTTTACAAATACCATTTTATCCTAATGTATTTGGTGTTGAGAAAGTAAGGGGCTAGGCTGCTGATCCCTTAGCCGATGTATATTGTCCATGCTACACAGGGAAATACCACAGATATATGAGTGCAACAAATGCTATTTGCTGCCTACATCATGTGTCTATTGATACTTTGTGCCTAATTTTATGTTGAAACATCTTCTTTGCCAGACTTTCCTTTGCTAATCTAAGGCTGTTTGGACTGTTTTGGTAATGGTTCTGCTCATTTCTGCTTGCCTTAATGGTGTAGCAGCTGTTCAATTTCACATACATATGTTGGTGTTATGGGCTATGTTGACATTCAATTTGCTTGACTCTAGTAATCAGTTGCATAAGTGTTAGTTCTGGACTAAGGTAATGGGAATTAGATGTCTAGACAGTTGCTCGTGATGTAGGTGTTTAGATGTTGTCATGAGCTAACGAGCTGACGAGCTCTGGTGAGGCACCTGTGCGCCAGTGAGTGGTACATAAACCTGAGAAGACTTTTGGCGGCATTTCAAGCAACCCCACAGACTTTGGCTGCTCTCTGCTGATGACGGGCTAAACCTAGAAACACGTGTCCAGAGATACACAGCACTTGCTGCACCTACTTAGGTGAAAGACTTTTGATTACTTTTTCAACACAAAACAAAGTGACTGCATTTACCATGATGCATTGGGGCTAACTTTTTGCTGGAGTGTGAGGCAGTGTGCTCCCTTTTTTCTTTTTGTCCAATGACTGCTCCCTTGAGCTAACGAGCTGACGAGCTCTGGTGAGGCACCTGTGCGCCAGTGAGTGGTACATAAACCTGAGAAGACTTTTGGCGGCATTTCAAGCAACCCCACAGACTTTGGCTGCTCTCTGCTGATGACGGGCTAAACCTAGAAACACGTGTCCAGAGATACACAGCACTTGCTGCACCTACTTAGGTGAAAGACTTTTGATTACTTTTTCAACACAAAACAAAGTGACTGCATTTACCATGATGCATTGGGGCTAACTTTTTGCTGGAGTGTGAGGCAGTGTGCTCCCTTTTTTCTTTTTGTCCAATGACTGCTCCCTTGAGCTAACGAGCTGACGAGCTCTGGTGAAGCACCTGTGCGCCAGTGAGTGGTACATAAACCTGAGAAGACTTTTGGCGGCATTTCAAGCAACCCCACAGACTTTGGCTGCTCTCTGCTGATGACGGGCTAAACCTAGAAACACGTGTCCAGAGATACACAGCACTTGCTGCACCTACTTAGGTGAAAGACTTTTGATTACTTTTTCAACACAAAACAAAGTGACTGCATTTACCATGATGCATTGGGGCTAACTTTTTGCTGGAGTGTGAGGCAGTGTGCTCCCTTTTTTCTTTTTGTCCAATGACTGCTCCCTTGAGCTAACGAGCTGACGAGCTCTGGTGAGGCACCTGTGCGCCAGTGAGTGGTACATAAACCTGAGAAGACTTTTGGCGGCATTTCAAGCAACCCCACAGACTTTGGCTGCTCTCTGCTGATGACGGGCTAAACCTAGAAACACGTGTCCAGAGATACACAGCACTTGCTGCACCTACTTAGGTGAAAGACTTTTGATTACTTTTTCAACACAAAACAAAGTGACTGCATTTACCATGATGCATTGGGGCTAACTTTTTGCTGGAGTGTGAGGCAGTGTGCTCCCTTTTTTCTTTTTGTCCAATGACTGCTCCCTTGAGCTAACGAGCTGACGAGCTCTGGTGAGGCACCTGTGCGCCAGTGAGTGGTACATAAACCTGAGAAGACTTTTGGCGGCATTTCAAGCAACCCCACAGACTTTGGCTGCTCTCTGCTGATGACGGGCTAAACCTAGAAACACGTGTCCAGAGATACACAGCACTTGCTGCACCTACTTAGGTGAAAGACTTTTGATTACTTTTTCAACACAAAACAAAGTGACTGCATTTACCATGATGCATTGGGGCTAACTTTTTGCTGGAGTGTGAGGCAGTGTGCTCCCTTTTTTCTTTTTGTCCAATGACTGCTCCCTTGAGCTAACGAGCTGACGAGCTCTGGTGAGGCACCTGTGCGCCAGTGAGTGGTACATAAACCTGAGAAGACTTTTGGCGGCATTTCAAGCAACCCCACAGACTTTGGCTGCTCTCTGCTGATGACGGGCTAAACCTAGAAACACGTGTCCAGAGATACACAGCACTTGCTGCACCTACTTAGGTGAAAGACTTTTGATTACTTTTTCAACACAAAACAAAGTGACTGCATTTACCATGATGCATTGGGGCTAACTTTTTGCTGGAGTGTGAGGCAGTGTGCTCCCTTTTTTCTTTTTGTCCAATGACTGCTCCCTTGAGCTAACGAGCTGACGAGCTCTGGTGAGGCACCTGTGCGCCAGTGAGTGGTACATAAACCTGAGAAGACTTTTGGCGGCATTTCAAGCAACCCCACAGACTTTGGCTGCTCTCTGCTGATGACGGGCTAAACCTAGAAACACGTGTCCAGAGATACACAGCACTTGCTGCACCTACTTAGGTGAAAGACTTTTGATTACTTTTTCAACACAAAACAAAGTGACTGCATTTACCATGATGCATTGGGGCTAACTTTTTGCTGGAGTGTGAGGCAGTGTGCTCCCTTTTTTCTTTTTGTCCAATGACTGCTCCCTTGAGCTAACGAGCTGACGAGCTCTGGTGAGGCACCTGTGCGCCAGTGAGTGGTACATAAACCTGAGAAGACTTTTGGCGGCATTTCAAGCAACCCCACAGACTTTGGCTGCTCTCTGCTGATGACGGGCTAAACCTAGAAACACGTGTCCAGAGATACACAGCACTTGCTGCACCTACTTAGGTGAAAGACTTTTGATTACTTTTTCAACACAAAACAAAGTGACTGCATTTACCATGATGCATTGGGGCTAACTTTTTGCTGGAGTGTGAGGCAGTGTGCTCCCTTTTTTCTTTTTGTCCAATGACTGCTCCCTTGAGCTAACGAGCTGACGAGCTCTGGTGAGGCACCTGTGCGCCAGTGAGTGGTACATAAACCTGAGAAGACTTTTGGCGGCATTTCAAGCAACCCCACAGACTTTGGCTGCTCTCTGCTGATGACGGGCTAAACCTAGAAACACGTGTCCAGAGATACACAGCACTTGCTGCACCTACTTAGGTGAAAGACTTTTGATTACTTTTTCAACACAAAACAAAGTGACTGCATTTACCATGATGCATTGGGGCTAACTTTTTGCTGGAGTGTGAGGCAGTGTGCTCCCTTTTTTCTTTTTGTCCAATGACTGCTCCCTTGAGCTAACAAGCTGACGAGCTCTGGTGAGGCACCTGTGCGCCAGTGAGTGGTACATAAACCTGAGAAGACTTTTGGCGGCATTTCAAGCAACCCCACAGACTTTGGCTGCTCTCTGCTGATGACGGGCTAAACCTAGAAACACGTGTCCAGAGATACACAGCACTTGCTGCACCTACTTAGGTGAAAGACTTTTGATTACTTTTTCAACACAAAACAAAGTGACTGCATTTACCATGATGCATTGGGGCTAACTTTTTGCTGGAGTGTGAGGCAGTGTGCTCCCTTTTTTCTTTTTGTCCAATGACTGCTCCCTTGAGCTAACGAGCTGACGAGCTCTGGTGAGGCACCTGTGCGCCAGTGAGTGGTACATAAACCTGAGAAGACTTTTGGCGGCATTTCAAGCAACCCCACAGACTTTGGCTGCTCTCTGCTGATGACGGGCTAAACCTAGAAACACGTGTCCAGAGATACACAGCACTTGCTGCACCTACTTAGGTGAAAGACTTTTGATTACTTTTTCAACACAAAACAAAGTGACTGCATTTACCATGATGCATTGGGGCTAACTTTTTGCTGGAGTGTGAGGCAGTGTGCTCCCTTTTTTCTTTTTGTCCAATGACTGCTCCCTTGAGCTAACGAGCTGACGAGCTCTGGTGAGGCACCTGTGCGCCAGTGAGTGGTACATAAACCTGAGAAGACTTTTGGCGGCATTTCAAGCAACCCCACAGACTTTGGCTGCTCTCTGCTGATGACGGGCTAAACCTAGAAACACGTGTCCAGAGATACACAGCACTTGCTGCACCTACTTAGGTGAAAGACTTTTGATTACTTTTTCAACACAAAACAAAGTGACTGCATTTACCATGATGCATTGGGGCTAACTTTTTGCTGGAGTGTGAGGCAGTGTGCTCCCTTTTTTCTTTTTGTCCAATGACTGCTCCCTTGAGCTAACGAGCTGACGAGCTCTGGTGAGGCACCTGTGCGCCAGTGAGTGGTACATAAACCTGAGAAGACTTTTGGCGGCATTTCAAGCAACCCCACAGACTTTGGCTGCTCTCTGCTGATGACGGGCTAAACCTAGAAACACGTGTCCAGAGATACACAGCACTTGCTGCACCTACTTAGGTGAAAGACTTTTGATTACTTTTTCAACACAAAACAAAGTGACTTCATTTACCATGATGCATTGGGGCTAACTTTTTGCTGGAGTGTGAGGCAGTGTGCTCCCTTTTTTCTTTTTGTCCAATGACTGCTCCCTTGAGCTAACGAGCTGACGAGCTCTGGTGAGGCACCTGTGCGCCAGTGAGTGGTACATAAACCTGAGAAGACTTTTGGCGGCATTTCAAGCAACCCCACAGACTTTGGCTGCTCTCTGCTGATGACGGGCTAAACCTAGAAACACGTGTCCAGAGATACACAGCACTTGCTGCACCTACTTAGGTGAAAGACTTTTGATTACTTTTTCAACACAAAACAAAGTGACTGCATTTACCATGATGCATTGGGGCTAACTTTTTGCTGGAGTGTGAGGCAGTGTGCTCCCTTTTTTCTTTTTGTCCAATGACTGCTCCCTTGAGCTAACGAGCTGACGAGCTCTGGTGAGGCACCTGTGCGCCAGTGAGTGGTACATAAACCTGAGAAGACTTTTGGCGGCATTTCAAGCAACCCCACAGACTTTGGCTGCTCTCTGCTGATGACGGGCTAAACCTAGAAACACGTGTCCAGAGATACACAGCACTTGCTGCACCTACTTAGGTGAAAGACTTTTGATTACTTTTTCAACACAAAACAAAGTGACTGCATTTACCATGATGCATTGGGGCTAACTTTTTGCTGGAGTGTGAGGCAGTGTGCTCCCTTTTTTCTTTTTGTCCAATGACTGCTCCCTTGAGCTAACGAGCTGACGAGCTCTGGTGAGGCACCTGTGCGCCAGTGAGTGGTACATAAACCTGAGAAGACTTTTGGCGGCATTTCAAGCAACCCCACAGACTTTGGCTGCTCTCTGCTGATGACGGGCTAAACCTAGAAACACGTGTCCAGAGATACACAGCACTTGCTGAACCTACTTAGGTGAAAGACTTTTGATTACTTTTTCAACACAAAACAAAGTGACTGCATTTACCATGATGCATTGGGGCTAACTTTTTGCTGGAGTGTGAGGCAGTGTGCTCCCTTTTTTCTTTTTGTCCAATGACTGCTCCCTTGAGCTAACGAGCTGACGAGCTCTGGTGAGGCACCTGTGCGCCAGTGAGTGGTACATAAACCTGAGAAGACTTTTGGCGGCATTTCAAGCAACCCCACAGACTTTGGCTGCTCTCTGCTAATGACGGGCTAAACCTAGAAACACGTGTCCAGAGATACACAGCACTTGCTGCACCTACTTAGGTGAAAGACTTTTGATTACTTTTTCAACACAAAACAAAGTGACTGCATTTACCATGATGCATTGGGGCTAACTTTTTGCTGGAGTGTGAGGCAGTGTGCTCCCTTTTTTCTTTTTGTCCAATGACTGCTCCCTTGAGCTAACGAGCTGACGAGCTCTGGTGAGGCACCTGTGCGCCAGTGAGTGGTACATAAACCTGAGAAGACTTTTGGCGGCATTTCAAGCAACCCCACAGACTTTGGCTGCTCTCTGCTGATGGCGGGCTAAACCTAGAAACACGTGTCCAGAGATACACAGCACTTGCTGCACCTACTTAGGTGAAAGACTTTTGATTACTTTTTCAACACAAAACAAAGTGACTGCATTTACCATGATGCATTGGGGCTAACTTTTTGCTGGAGTGTGAGGCAGTGTGCTCCCTTTTTTCTTTTTGTCCAATGACTGCTCCCTTGAGCTAACGAGCTGACGAGCTCTGGTGAGGCACCTGTGCGCCAGTGAGTGGTACATAAACCTGAGAAGACTTTTGGCGGCATTTCAAGCAACCCCACAGACTTTGGCTGCTCTCTGCTGATGACGGGCTAAACCTAGAAACACGTGTCCAGAGATACACAGCACTTGCTGCACCTACTTAGGTGAAAGACTTTTGATTACTTTTTCAACACAAAACAAAGTGACTGCATTTACCATGATGCATTGGGGCTAACTTTTTGCTGGAGTGTGAGGCAGTGTGCTCCCTTTTTTCTTTTTGTCCAATGACTGCTCCCTTGAGCTAACGAGCTGACGAGCTCTGGTGAGGCACCTGTGCGCCAGTGAGTGGTACATAAACCTGAGAAGACTTTTGGCGGCATTTCAAGCAACCCCACAGACTTTGGCTGCTCTCTGCTGATGACGGGCTAAACCTAGAAACACGTGTCCAGAGATACACAGCACTTGCTGCACCTACTTAGGTGAAAGACTTTTGATTACTTTTTCAACACAAAACAAAGTGACTGCATTTACCATGATGCATTGGGGCTAACTTTTTGCTGGAGTGTGAGGCAGTGTGCTCCCTTTTTTCTTTTTGTCCAATGACTGCTCCCTTGAGCTAACGAGCTGACGAGCTCTGGTGAGGCACCTGTGCGCCAGTGAGTGGTACATAAACCTGAGAAGACTTTTGGCGGCATTTCAAGCAACCCCACAGACTTTGGCTGCTCTCTGCTGATGACGGGCTAAACCTAGAAACACGTGTCCAGAGATACACAGCACTTGCTGCACCTACTTAGGTGAAAGACTTTTGATTACTTTTTCAACACAAAACAAAGTGACTGCATTTACCATGATGCATTGGGGCTAACTTTTTGCTGGAGTGTGAGGCAGTGTGCTCCCTTTTTTCTTTTTGTCAGATGTTGTCATGTATTGGTTTCTAATCAGCATGTATGATGGAATGCTATGAGCTCTTCATGAACATTGTTTGGCGTCCAGTGTATTGGTGGTGTTACTATGCTCCCTGTGGTTGTCTGTGGGTGTATCCTGTGTGCTACGTAAGCCCCTATTGCAGTACATAGAAGTGTTGTCTATGTGACAATGGGTTAGATAAGTGGGTCCAGATACGCCTAATGGATCTTCTCCTTATATTTAGATTGATGTTTTGATTACATGCTATGTCATTTTGTGATGCACACTGTATGGGTATGCAATATGTAGTTTCTTCATCTGAGGTGTTTGCCATTGTGTAAGTTGTATACAGAATGATAAATTAGGCATGTGATTGGAAAACAACATGCTGTATCGTATTTGAAGTGAGATGAGTTTACTTTCATGGAACATGACTACTGGTGATGTACTGGGCAGGTGTGGAGTAGGGGGAGGTATGATATTGTGTTGTCAGTCAGCTGCATTTCCTTTGAATGATTTGATGATGGACAGTGATGATCTGTATGGGGATAGATTTTAGATGAAGCCAATCCATCTTGTTCATAACGCTTTTGAGTTATAGCTGAATTGATGGGATGGCGATGTAGTGGTCAAATGGCTGGCTTTTGTTGGTGGTGAGACTGTGGTCAGATGGGAATGTTGGAAGTATCTTGTTGTGACACGATGTAGGTTCTGAATGGTTTATAACTGGGGCTTTATTTGACATAGATGTGTTGTTACTGTTGTAGTGTATGTGTGTGTGAAGAATGTGATAACCCTCTCGTTCTCTTTCTTTCTCTCTTTCTGTGCATTAGCATGCAAAGGTGATGGGGCAAATCCGAGTGGGGAAGCTGCTGGCCACGGGACCTGGAGTACTGAGACCACCAAAACCGAGGGACCCAGTGGCCCCGAAGGGTGAGGGGTGTGCCACTGGGGAGACAGGATCCACGTCTTCATCATCAGAATCCTCCTCCAGTGGACACTCCCTGGCAGTGGCGTACCCATCTGAGACCACCCGAGCACCATCTCTGTCTGCCACCCCCCTTACTACCACCGTCCTCCCTGTAGCTCCCTACCCGTCGGCCGTGCCCGCTCACCCAAGAGGGTGGGCATCTAATTTGCCCAGGCACCTCTTATCCTGCCCCTGTCAGCCCTGCTGCCCTCAGTGAGGAGGCTATTGACCTCCTGAGGTCCATCTCTGTGTGTCAGTCGACCATTGTGAATGTCATCCAGGGCCTGCAACTCACGTACAACAAAGCAATGCGTTCCTGGAGGGCATTCACTGTGCACTGGATGGCCTACAGAGCTCCTTTCAGACTCTGGGCTCCACACTAATGGCAGCCAATCACCCTTTGTCTTCCGTCCCCCCTCCACTTTCCTCTTCCCAATCCCAAACCCCTCTTCGCCAACCCAGCAATAGGACACAGCCAGATAAGCATGCATCTACCTCCACATCCACGGGTAGCTCAAACAAACACAAGCACTACAAGACATACCACTGGCATGCACACAAGCAACATACACCTGCACCCACATCAGCAGACACAACCTGCACTGACACCCCACCACCCCCAGCATCACAGACAGAACACCTGACACAGCTGCAGACACCACACCAACATTCACAGATCTAGCCACTACACCAATCTTACTCACAGACAGCACAGCAGCAGACACTCAGACATCCAGCACAGTCACCACATCTGCAGACCCCACGACCACAGACACGACTACATGCAGCACATCCACCATACCTGCCATTCCCACCCCAACAGACACTCATCCACCCACCATGGCATCTTCCAGCACCTATACCCCTCCTCCTCCCAAGACACATAAACGCCCACACTCACCCACCCAACACACACCCACTACACACAAACCTCACACAGACATGCACCCAAGACAGCCACACCAACACTTCGTACAACCACTCCCTCTCCCTCCACACCCAAACCCTTTTGCTATGACTGTCCCTGTGTGTCTAAGAAAGCTTTCCATCGAAGTTTGCCCTTTTCCCTACTCCTCTCTTACCCTGTGATACTCCTAAATGTTCAGTGTCCCTTCCCAAGTCCGGCCCTTCCATCTCCAAGACCTCCCCTTGCCCCCTGCAAGTTCCCATGCCCCTCCCCCTGCCAAGAAGTCTACCCTTCACCTAAAAGCCAACCCTCCCCTAAACCTAAGTCTAGACCCAAACACAGCTTTCCAAGTCTGATCCCAAAGGCCCTCCTCCAAAACTCAAACCCAACCCCCCACACCCTGCCAGATAACCCCTGAAGTGCCTGCCTGCCCCACTGATGCCCCTTCCTGTTGAGGTTACATGGCAGTCAGGAGTCACGTTTGGGGCATACATATGTGCATGCTCATGCCTGCATTGTGGACTGGCCTATGGCTTTTGTTATACATATATTGTTTACTCACAAGAAGTACTTGAACCAACCAGTGGTTGTTTTTCTGGTTACATCTTTGTCATGCATTTCCTTTCCTAGTAGCGAGTTTCCTGGGTGACACTAGTTGTGTGGAAAAGGCAATGGTTGGGGTTAGTGCCCCATGGTGGCAGCAGCAGTTTCAGGAGTTATGGGGTCAGGGAGGACACTATTGACTCTAGAAATGTACATATAATTGTCCCCCCATACAAAGTGGGGGATGACATCCAAAAGTGGTTTGCTGCACCTGAGAGGGCCTGTAAAGTTTAGAGGGTCCATCTTTGGTTGTCCTTCTCTGATAAAGGGAGGGACAGACTCCTCGCTGTTAGGGAGGAGGATTCAGACAACTATGACATTCTAAAACATGCACTCATAGATGGTTTAGGGCTCACCACCAAGCAATACGGAATAAAATTCAGGGAAACCAAAAGTAATTCTCACAGGACTGGGTTGACTTTGTGGACTGTTCTGTCAACGTTTTAGAAGGTTGGTTACATGGCACCAAGGTGACTGACTATGAGGGTATATATAATCTGATTTTGAGAGAGCATATTTTGAATAATTGTGTGTCTGATTTGTTACACCAATACTTGGTAGACTCAGATCTGACCTCTCCCCAAGAATTGGGAAAGAAGGCAGGTAAATGGGTCAGAAAAAATGTGAGCAGAAAAGACCATACAGGGGTGACAAAGAAAAGAAGAAAGATGGTGAAAAATCTCAGGACAAGCATGGGGACAAACATAAACATCAAGATTCCTCTTCAGGTCCACAACACTCCTCTGGGGGTGGGGCTAAAACTTCTTCTTCTTCCTCCTCTACACACAATAAAAAGCCTTGGTGCTATGTGTGCAGAGGTAAAGACCATAGCCAGGGGATAAGTCCTGCCCAGGTAAAGCCCCTGAGCCTACCACCACTAGTACATCCACTTCAACTTCTAGTGCCCCTAGTAGTAGTAGTAATAGTTGTGGGACTACTGGCAATAGTCAAACTAAAGGTGTGGTTGGGTTCACTTTTGGGTCTATCATAGAAACTGGGGTAGGTGTAGAAACGCCCAAGACAGTTTCTGTCTCACCTGGTGGCATTTGGCCTTGCCACCTTGGCTGCTTGCCCCTTTAACATGGATAAGTACAAGCAGTTGATTTAAATAAATGGTGTTGAGGCCCAAACATACAGGGATAAAGGTCCCAGTATCACTTTAGTGACTGAAAACTTGGTGTCAGCTGCACAACACCTCCATGGACAGAAGTACCAGGTTACTGATGTCAACAACTCCTCTAAGTCTGACCCCTTAGCTGTAGTGCAACTTAGTTGGGGTAGAGTTACTGACCCTATGCAGGTAGGGGTGTCACCTAGCTTACCTGTAGACTGTCTCTTAGGTAATGACCTAGAGGCCTCAGGTTGGGCTGGGGTAGAGTTTAGGACCCATGCATCTATGCTGGGTATCCCTGAGGAAATGCTTCCTCTCATTTCAAGTGAAATGAAAAAGCAAAGAAGAGAAGGAGACCTGAAGCCTCAGGATCCTCCTCCCCCACAAGTAAAAAGGGTATCAAAGTATCCCTTCTGCACCCTACCACTAAGGATACCATTCCTGTGGTGGGAGATACCTCTCCTAGGGTGGAACCTGTACCAAGGGAGTCCACAGATACCACAGCTCAACTCCCAGAGGTAAAAGTCCCTCTCAGTGAAAACACTGAAACAGACAAGCATAACTGCACTGTTTTGGGAAATTTGGAGCAACCCTCCAGCCCTCCCAGAGTAACTTTAGTGCAGCATCCCTACACTACCTCTAAAAACATAGAACAACAGCCCTGTCCTTATGTGGAGCCTTTAGGACAGCAACCCTGTCCTGTTCCAACCCAAGAGGGACAGCAACCCTGCTCTCTCTTAGAGCCATGGGCACAAACGTTTTGCCCTGCTCTGGCCTTGCTAAGACAGCATCCCTGTCTAGCATCACAATCCTTAGGACAGCAGCCCTGTCTTGACATAGGATCCCAGGGACAGTCACACTGCCCCACTTTAAAACTTTTTAACCTTACAAATAGGGACTCTCAGAGTACGCACTTGCAATGTTCTCTAGCTAAAAATCTCCAAACAGGGTGGTTCACTTCCCCACAGGGACGGGACCATACAGTGGATGATAAAGGGAGTAACCACTCCATTGCAGATCTACTCTCCACTTATCACCACTTACAAATAAAGTCTCAACTGTCCAAGGTTAGCCTTATTGTCCTTTGTTAGGGGGAGGGTTGTGTGAGAAAGTAGCCTCTTTCTAGCATGTTTACCCCCATTTTTGGCCTGTTTGTCAGTGTGTTTGACTCTGTCACTGTGATAGCCAGGATCCCAGTGCTTACGGTTTTTGGCCTGTTTGTCAGTGTGTTTAAACTGTCACTGGGATCCTGCTAACCAGGATCCCAGTGCTTATGCTCTCTCTGTTCCCAAATTTGTCCCTACATACTGGTAACCCAGTATTGCATCCCAAATTGGCATACTGGTGGCCCCTTATAAGTCCCTAGCATATGGTACCTAATTACAAAAGGGCATTGGGGCTCCAGGGGATCCCTGTGGGCTATAGCATTACTTTTGCCACCCATAGGGAGTCCAAGCAAAGGCTTCTGCAGGACTGCCATTGCAGCCTGCGTGAAATGGTGCATGCACCCTTTCACAGTTATTTACACTACACCAGGGGCCAGGTGTAGCAAAATAGCAAATTGCGACTTGCAATTTGCGAGTCCGTGCGACTCGCAAATTGCAAGTCGCAATTTGCTATGCAGAACGGTGTCTCAGACACCATCTGCAACTCGCAATGGGGTCGCAAAGACCCACCTCATTAATATTAATGAGGTGGGTTGCAGTTTGCGACCCCATTGCGAGTATGGGCACTCACGGGGATGGTGGGCTGCTGGAGTCAGCAGACCACCATGTCCGTGACTGCTTTTTAATAAAGCAGTTTTTTTTCCATCTGCAGCCCGTTTTCCTTAAAGGAAAACGAGCTGCACTTGGAAAAAAAAACTGAAACCTTTAGTTTCGTTTTTTTTCAGGGCAGGCAGTGGTCCATTGGACCACTGCCTGCTCTGAAAATATATATTTTTTTCCATTCACAAAGGGGAAGGGGTCCCATGGGGACCCCTTCCCATTTGCGACTGGGTTACCATCCAATTCAAGTGGATGGTAACTGCGATTTCATTTGCGACCGCTTCCGCGGTCGCAAATGATATTGAACAGCATTGCGAGTCGCAAATAGGAAGGGAACACCCCTTCCTATTTGCGAGTCGGAAATGCATTTTGCGAGTCGGATCCGACTCGCAAAATGCATTTTTGCACAGCAGAGAGGCTTTTGTGCCTCGCAAATGGCGTTTTTGGCCGTTTGCGACTTGCAAAAGTCATTTTACATCTGGCCCCAGGTCACTTACAAGTCACCTATATGTCAGGCCTTCCAATCCTGAAGGCTGGGTGCAACACACAGTACCTGTGTGTGAGGGCACCTCTGCAGTAGCAGAGGTGCCCTCACGTCGTCCAGGACCATTTTCCAATTTTACAATTCCATGCTCTCTGGGGTCTCCACAGTGGACCCCAGTACGTCATACCAGCCTTCTGAGGTTTTCCAGGGAGCCCCAGCTGATGCCATCTCACAGACATGCTTCTGCCCTCCTGTTGCTTGAGCCGCTCAAGACCAGGAAGGCAGAACAAAGCATTTCCTTTGGGTTAGGGGTGTTACACCCTCTCCCTTTGGAAATAGGTGTTAAAGGCATGGGAGGGGTAGCCTCCCAGAGCCTCTGGAAATGCTTTGAAGGGCACAGACTGTGCCCTCCTTGCATAATCCAGCCTGCACGGGTTCAGGGACCCCAGTCCCTGCTTTGGTGTGAAACTGGACAAAGGAAAGGGAACTGATCATCACCACCCCAGGGGTGGTGCCCAGAGCTCCTCCAGAGTGTCTCTGAGTTTTGCAATCTTGGATTCCAAGGTGGTGGGGCACTCTGGGAGCATCTGAGTGGCCAGTGCCAGCAGGTGGCGTCAGAGACCTCCCCTGATAGGTGCTTACTTGTGGAGATGACCAATCCCCCTTTCAGGGCTATTTAGGGTCTCTCTCCAGGGTGTTTCCTCAGATTCAGATTGCAAGACTCCAGCAGGAATCCTCTGCATCCTTTACTTCATCTTCTACAGACGGAACCGCAGCTGAACCCTCCAGGAACTCTACAAACTGCAACAAAGAAGCCAAGATAACTTCTGCAACATTGTATCTTTAGCACCTGCCAGTAACTGCAACTGTTTCCAGGTCGTGCATCCTCCAAAGACTGCCTGTCTTCAGCCTGCACCAGAAGAACTGAAGGAATCTCTTGTGGAGTGACAAATTCACTTCCCTGCTTCAGGAGGCACCTCTCTGCAGTGACGATAGGTGGCGTGGGTCCCCTCTCCAGACGACGAGCGTGGATCCAGCAACATGGGTGGTGGACTAAGGTGATCCCGACAGTCCCAAGGTCCAGCTGTACAACTTTGGTGGAGGTAAGAGCTTGTCTCCCCACTCAAGACAGTACCCCCATGCACTGCGTGACTTGCAGTTGCCAAGGCTTGTGTGTGACCTTCCAAGAAGTTATTCATGCACAGCACAGCTAGGGCCCCCAGCACTCCATCCTGTGATGCACAGCTTCCTGAGTGGTGCGCCGGTGGTGTTGGATCCCTTTGTGTTGTGCTCCGTGGGCCTCCATTTGCACCTTCGTTGTCCCCGTGCTGTGGGACTCCTGTGCACACTGCCTGGTCTTCTGAGGGCTTTCTGAGTTGCTGAGAGCCCCTCTATCTCCTGCTCCTGGTTAGAGTCCACCAGGTCCCTCCTGGTCCCGGGCAGCGCCATTTTCCACTAACCGCAAGCTACGCGTGTGCCAAGGCTTATTGGCTGAATCCAGCGACGCAAACCAGACTGCAATCATCCATCCGATGTGGGACATCTTCTGCACCAACCAGGAACCCACATCTGTCTTCTTGGGTGCATAACTGACTTTGTTTTCTCACCTCTGGTTCTTCTTTTGCACCTTCACCTGGGTTAGCAGGGGCTCCTGTTCTCCATGGACTCTTCAGTGCTTCTTGGACTTGGATCCCTTCTTCCACAGGTCTTCAGGTGTTTTGCAGTCTCTTCTGGTTCATTCATAATCTTCTATCACAACTTCTTGTGTGTTTCAGGAAACTTACTCAATCAATCAATCATTCATAGTATTTATAAAGCGCGCTATGTACCCGTCAGGGTTTCGAGGCGCTGAGGGGGGGGGGGAGCGCTGCTGATTTAGCGGTCGAAGAGCCAGGTCTTGAGGAGCCTTCTGAATGCGAGGAGGTCCTGGGTCTGGCGAAGAGATGTGGGGAGAGAGTTCCAGGTCTTGGCGGCGAGGAAGGAGAAGGATCTGCCGCCGGATGTCTTGCGCTGGATTCGGGGTACGATGGCGAGGGCGAGGTTGGCGGATCGGAGTTGACGTGTTGGAGTGTAGAAGTTAAGTCTGGTGTTGAGGTAGGAGGGTCCGGTGTTGTGAAGTGCCTTGTGAGCGTGGGTCAGGAGTTTAAAGGTGATCCTCTTGTCTACCGGGAGCCAGTGGAGTTCCTTTAGGTGAGGGGAGATGTGACTTCGGCGGGGTATGTCGAGGATCAGTCGGGCGGAGGCATTTTGGATACGTTGGAGTCGTTTGATGTCTTTGGTTGGGATGCCTGTGTAGAGTGCGTTGCCGTAGTCAAGTCTGCTGCTGACGAGGGCCTGGGTCACCGTCTTTCTGGTTTCTGTTGGAATCCACTTGAAGATTCTGCGGAGCATTCGAAGGGTGTTGAAACAGGAGGAGGAGACGGCGCTGACCTGTTTGGACATGGTGAGGGCGGAGTCCAGGATGAAGCCAAGGTTTCTTGCGTGGCTGGCAGGGGTGGGCGGGGGTCCGAGGACGGAGGGCCACCATGAGTCGTTCCAGGCCGAGGGAGTGCGCCCGAGGATGAGGACTTCCGTCTTGTCGGAGTTGAGTTTCAGGCGACTGTTGTTCATCCAATCGGCGATGGATTTTAGTCCCTCGTGGAGGTTTGTTTTGGCGGTGAGCGGGTCTTTGGTCAGGGAGAGGACGAGCTGGGTGTCGTCGGCGTAGGAGATGATGCTGAGATGATGTTGGCGGGCCAGTTGAGCGAGGGGGGCCATGTAGACGTTGAACAACGTAGGGCTGAGGGAGGATCCTTGGGGGACGCAGCAGATGAGGTTGGTGGCTTTGGAGCGGAAAGGGGAGAGACGGACTCTCTGCGTTCTGTCGGAGAGGAAGGATGAGATCCAGTGGAGGGCTTTGTCTTGGATGCCGGCTTCCTGGAGGCGGGTCAGTAGGGTGCGGTGGCAGACGGTGTTTACTGTGATTTACTCCTGTTTTCCTGGCTCTAGGGTGGGTTCTGGTAGTTACCTTTGGTGTTTTCTTACACTCCCAGTGCCCCTCTACACACTACACTTGCTTAGGTGAGAAACCAACTTTCGCATTCCACTATTTTAGTATATGGTTTGTGTTCCCCCTTGGCCCATCGCAACCTATTGTGATTTTCATTAATTGAACTTTTTTCTAACTGTTTTTACAGCTATTTCTGCATTCTAGTGTATATACTGTGTATATTACTTACCTCCTAAGGGAGTATAGTCTCTAAGGTATTTTTGACATTGTGTCACTAAAAATAAAGTACCTTTATTTTTGTAACACTGAGTATTTTCTTTCATGTGTGTGAGTACTGTGTGACTACAGTGGTATTGCGAGAGCTTTGCATGTCTCCTAGAAAAGCCTTGGCTGCTCATCTACAGCTATCCCTAGAGAGCCTGGCTTCTAGACACTGACTACATTTCACTAATAAGGGATAACTGGACCTGGTATAAAGTGTAAGTACCTTTGGCACCCACCACAAACCAGGCAGGGCCCCTGCTAACCAAGTTTCCTGGCCAAGAGCTCTTTCCCTAAATCTGTTGTGATGCTTGGTACAATTGGATATACTCTTACATATCAGTGTAATACCCTAGTAAATGGATACCCCAGTACCAGGGCATGGGATAGTATGGGAAGGCCCCTGAGGTCAGCAGCACTGATTGTGCCACCTTCTAGGGCAGTGCACCCAGATGCACCCAGCACTGCCAGTGCAGGCAGAGTGTACTGGGGCAACTCTAAAAAGGCGAATTTCGACATGGCACATACACTGCATATGACATGGGTAAGTCACCCATCTGGTAGGCCTTACAGCCTACCAGAGGGGCAGGGTGCACCATACTATATGTGAAGGCATAATGCCATGAATAATATGCCCCCACTGTGTCCTTGCCAAACCTAGGACATAGTGAGTGAATAGAGCAGTTGTTTTAAGTACATGAACTGGACACTGGTCAAACATGAGTTCCCCAGCTACATGATGGCTACTCTGCGTCCTGGGTTGTTTGGCATCAAACAACTCAGGATGATAAATCAAAGCTGGTACCAGTATTGGGTTTATCCCCAAAGGTAGTTAGGGGTCACCTTAGAGGTGCCCCCTGCAAAAGCAAACATAACTGGCATAGTTGCTGACTGGTTCCAACCAGCCTTCTACTTTCAGAAAGCCAATATACAAACCTGGGGTAGAGCCATGGCTCTCTGGTTTGTAAAACAATGACCTTCCTGGGTGGGGAAGCTAACACCCCCTCCCCCAGGACTGTGCAACACCCTGGCGGTGAGCTTCAAAGGGCTACTGCCCCTCAAACTCGAGCCTCCAGGCCTGCTGCTAGCAGCAGATGGCTTCCCCCTTTGCAAACCCCCACTTTTGGTAAGAGCAAAACACAGGAAACCAGACAAAGGGTAGGAGGAGTGGCCTCATTGAGCATACACCACCCCTAGTGGCTTGCAGGTGAAGTGGGCCCTCCATTTCATTTACCAGCCACTCTATGGTTTACCTGGGCTAATGATGTGGGTTCATTTCCTTGATGGGGTTCATTCCCTCAATGGTAGAGGTGATGGTAGAACCAAGAAAGAAGTTACCAAGAATACCCCAATACGCTTTAAAACCTTAGGCGGAGGAATGGATTGCCCTTTAATAGCTGACTTGATTAAGCAAGCAATTCTAGTTCCCTTTATCAGTAGGTGTAACACCTCGATTTTCCCGATACGAAAAGCAGGAAAGACTAAAGTACAGGTTTGTTTAAGATCTTAGTTTATGGACCATATGACACCTCGTACCGAGATGGATCCCTGTGGTCAAACGTCCTTCACTTGCGTGCCTGGGTGGTTAATGTGTTGATTTGGACCGTGGTTTGCCCCTGGTCATCAGAGGCTGGTGTTTTTTTTTTGTCACACTGATGGGCTATCCAAGTGGATTCACTAGGGTTTTTGCATTGGTGAGTTATCTCAAGCGATTGACTGTGGGTCACTAGGGCCCTAGGCTTGCCGCCTACTGGTTGAGTCTGTTACTGCATACCAAAGCTTGGGATAACGGCTGGGTATCTCATTATATATCGAAGGTAGGTTCTGCTGTGTATTGCTTATACTGTGCGCTATCCCAGGCAGGGGTAAGTACATATCTCGGTTGTGCACAAGTTTGGTGCAGTTTAGTATACCAGGAGTGTGATGAGTAATATTGCCCAATATGGGAAGGTGGTTGTCCTTCTGGAATTGCGGGGAATGGTTTGTGTTCCACTGCTTTGACTTGTCTCCTCCGTTGACCTTGTGATTCACTCAACAAAGGGTGCACCTGGCAATTGAATGCTTACACTTGGTTCCGGACACCTGGCACCTGGGGGGGATCTCCAGTTGTAATCAGGGGCAGAAAACCCTGATTACAAGAGGAGGGTGGCAGAAGGAAGTTGAGGTGATTTTTCTTTTTAACTAGCTGTTGAATTGCATTTGCTATATTTTAAATATCACATACAGTTTATATTGCCTGTTTATATTGTGGCCATTTCATTTTTCAATCCCTGTGAAAGGGCTTTGAGATTGGATTTGGTGTGTAGGTAAAACACACCAAGGCTATTTTATCTGTCTACATGACAGAACAAGCACCTCTAGCACCTTTTGTCTCTAAAGACACCTTTATCCTTGTGTCAAGTATGTACACTTATGGTGAGCTAGTATCACAAGTCCGGTTGAATGTATATAAGATGAATGTGAATATGTTTTTTTGTCATCAGTGAGTATGAGCTCTGAGAACTATTCCCAGAGATATCATACTGCATCCCTTGTCCAGCATGAGTGAAAATGTCTTTGAATCTGTGGGGACAGCTCTTGTATCTTCAACAACAGAAGGGGCATGTAAGAACAATGATGGAAGAGGACGATAGGTCGTTCTGTGAAGTGATTAGAGTTCTGAAATTTAAATGAATGCAACAATATGCAGACATTGCAGCAGATGCAGAACCCACTGAGCTCTCTGCTCAGAAGGCAACACATGATGTTGAAACAGCAGGAGAATACCATTTCAATTGATCCTTGTTTGTTGAGGGATTTTCACAATATGTTTCAGTCGGCCTGTGGCTTATTGATGGAGGGTGAGAGACTACCAAACAAAGGCCCTCATTACAACCCTGGCGGTCGGTGTTAAAGCGGCGGTAATACCTCCAACAGGCCGGCGGAAAAAAATGGAATCACGACCATGGCGGAAACCGCCAACATAGACAGCCACTTTAACACTCCGACCGCCACGGCGGTAGAAACAAACACTGCGGCGGTCACCCCCAACAGACAGGCGGAAGACAAAGTACCGCCCATTGTATTTCAAGACACCTATCCGCCACCTTTTCTGGGGTGGGACCAACGCGATCAAAAGCACGGCTGAAACAGTACACAGAAGGGAAAACACTCACCTCTCGACTCCCAACGAGGAACCAGGACGCCATGAAGCCCGAACTACAGGTGTTACCAATGTTGGTGTATCTTCTCATCTACCAGGATTACGAATGGCAGCGACGACGACCACGGTGAGTACTGCACCTACAACACAAGGGGGGGGAGAAAGAGAGTGACACACACACGCAACACGCAATACCCCCACTCCCACCCTCACCCAAAACAACATACACACAAATACATGCAGCAACATTACATATACACTCCCCCACCCCCTGGAAGAACGCAAGGACAAAAGGAAATGATTGTAACCAGTGTAATCATGAAAAATCAGATAGTCAAAATTCATAATTCAGTATATACAAATATGTACACCAACTACACAAGTCTGGATAGTGTACCAATCATTGTCCGTGGACCACTGGGCCCAAAATGCATGACTGGAAACGGAAAGAACACTGCTGGGGCATCAGATCGAAAATATACAGGCACCTCAGGGGGACTGGGAGGGGGGACACCTCAGCCAGATGAAATGACGACACCACTGCTGCACGAGGGGGCTCCATGCCCATTGCTTTATCCTGGGGAGTGCAAAGCCACAGTCTCTCAAGTCCCTCCAGTGGGTGGTTTTCCCACTGCTTTATCCTGGGGAGTGCAAAGCCACAGTCTCTCAAGTCTCTCAAGTGGGTGGTTTGCTCACTGCTTTATCCTGTGGAGTGCAAAGCCACAGTCTCTCAAGTCTCTCAAGTGGGTGGTTTACCAACTGAAGTCTCTCAAGTGGGTGGTTTGCCCACTGCTTTATCCTGGGGAGTGCAAAGCCACAGTCTCTCAAGTCTCTCAAGTGGGTGGTTTGCCCACTGAAGTCTCTCAAGTGGGTGGTTTGCCCACTGCTTTATGCTGGGGATTGCAAAGCCACAGTCTCTCAAGTCTCTCAAGTGGGTGGTTTGCCCACTGCTTTATCCTGGGGATTGCAAAGCCACAGTCTCTCAAGTCTCTCAAGTGGGTGGTTTGCCCACTGCTTTATCCTGGGGAGTGCAAAGCCACAGTCTTTCAGGTGGATGACAGCCTCCACTGGTTCTGGAGGGGGCCTGGTGCCCAGAGTGCTTCATCCTGTCAAGGACTGAGGTAGTGGATGTATCTCTCCACTGGTTCTGGAGCGGGCATGGTGCCCAGAGTGCTCCACGTGCAGTGTGGCCGGTACAATTCCCTCACCTGGGGGATTGGCGAGATTGGCAAGGTACAGGTAGGATGATACGCCATGGAGACAGAGACATACCCCACACTGCTGTGGCTTCACCTTCCACCTGCAGGTTCAAACAGTGATGGAAGTAATGCCTCATGGAAGCTGCCCAGGAACTCTCCTCCAGCCTCGGACGACTGACCACTGGGGATGGTAGACATGTCAGCGGTGGTGCCACTGTCCACGTACGTCACGGGGCCTGTGACGGTGCTTGCGGCGGTGTCTGTGGCGGCGGTGCTTGTGGCGGTGTCTGTGGCAGCGGTGCTGGCGGCGGAGCATGGGTCAGCACCTGCTGAGGGACACAGCAGGACATCACCTGCAGCCTCGGATGGCTGCCCACTGGGGAAGAGGCTGGGGACTGTCGCTGAGGCTGTAGACGTGCCGGTGGCAGTGCAGGTGGCGGTGCAGGTGGCGGTGTTCGCCGCCATACAGGTTGGTGAGGTCGTGGACAGAAGTTGTAACACTGGTCCCTCAGTCAGTGCCACCATGCCCTCTCCTGACCTGCTCTTCTGCTTTTGGCCCTTCCCCACCTTTGCTGGTGCCGCAGTTGTCTTGCCACTATCCCCTTTTATTTTTGCTGAGCCCTTGGTGGCTGGTAGTTTTGGCTTCTCCCTCCGGGATGTGGGCACATTTTTCACCTTGGCAGGTGGCGGAATGTCCTTGCCCTCACTATGTGGCACACTGGCAGCCCTGATGGGTGGCGCACTCGATGACCCCGCAATTGCTGGCACCCCTGTGCCTGGGGATTTGGTGGCTGAGGTGCATGGCTGGGACCTGGAAAGCCTGGCCCTAGGGGAAGGACGGTGGGAGGTGAAGGGAAGAGGTCAAAGCTTGCCAGGAAAAGTTTTTTAGACACACTGGGACGGGAAGATGGAGGGGGTTTGGGAGTGGAGGAAGAGGTAGTGGTTGTAGGAGGTGTACATCTGCTGAATTTGGGTGAAGGTGCATAGGCCGGAGGCTGTTATGAGGTGGATGGCTGTTGGGTGGGTGTGTGCCTGCGTTTTGTGTAGTTTGGGAGGAGGGCTCACAGACACACTGGGAGAGGACACAGGGGATGTGTGAATGGTAGTGGGGTGGTGATTGCACGTGAGCGGTGTGTGGTGATGGGCGTGCTGGTGATGGAGGTAGTGGCTGAGGAAGTAGTGCATGCAAGTGTGAGTGGAGACGAGAGAGGGAGGGAGGAGGAGGACGTTGAGGGGGGACACAGTGGAGGCAGTGGATGTTGGTGTGTCTGCATGGGGATGGTACTTGTGTGAGTGCCTGTGGGATGTGTGGTGCTTATGTTTGCCTGAGCCACTCTTGTGTGTTGATGTGTGTGCATGCTGGTCTGATGGTGTGCTTGGGATAGGCTGAGGTACAGGGGATTGGGTCTGGGTGGAGGAAGTTGGAGGGGGAGGCTGGACACAGGGACAATGGCTGTCATCAGTGCTGAGGCCAGAGCCTGAAATGCTCTCTGTTGGGCTGCCTGCCCAGAATTAATGCCCCCCAGGTCTGCATTTGTTTGTTGCAAATGCCTCTCAACACCCTGGATGGCATTCAAAATGGTAAATTGCCCAACAGTGAAGGATCTCAGGAGGTCAATAGCCTCCTCACTGAGGGCAGCAGGGCTGACTGGGGCAGGGCCTGAGGTGCCTGGGGTGAAGGAGATGCCCACCCTCCTGGGTGAGTGGGCACGGGACACATGCTGAGGGGCTGCTGGAAGGGTGGTGCTGGTGGGGGGGTGGTGGCTCTACCTGTTGATGCGGTGGGCACAGAGGTGCCCGCCACCGCAAGGGAGCTCCCATCAGAGGAGGAGTCACTGTCACTGGTCTCTGCTCCTGTCCACGCTGTGGAGCTCCCCTCCCTCTCCGTCCCACTAGTGGCTTCAGACTCCGTTGCTTCACCCTCCAGGGCCAAGTGGGTTGCAGCTCCCTCCTGCTCCGGTGCCAATGCTCCTCCGCCTGATGATGCTATTGCACACAAGAACAGGGAGACCACAAAAAGGGGGGGGAAGACAGAAGAAAAACATGTTCAGTGCATGCAACACCACTACCGTTGGCGGACACAACACACAGGGAGCAGCCCTCTGCCCTATGCCATGCACTAACAGTTCCTAGAAATTTCACCTGACCATGGGGTACGAGGCCTAAGCCGAATTGCTGCACACATGGAAGTCACATAAGCCTGACTAGGTGTAGATGGCACTTACCACTAGTGGGGTTGGGGTGCCACATAGCCTGCCTCACAAGGGACCTTGCCTACCAAGTTCTCCCTGGCCTAGGGTAACCCGCTGCCCACCTCCCCCACCCAGACACCTCATTATGCGCGCCGAGTCAGCAGAAGGAGAGTGTACTTACCCCCTTGTGGCTGCTGTGATGCCCTCAAGCGCCCATTCAACTCCAGATACGCCACCACCAGGATCCGGGACATCAGGGGGGTCATGGCCACATTGGGAGGCCATCCACCGCTGGGCCTCCGCTGTCTTCTGCTCCAGCGGTGCAGGTCCTCCCATCTTTTACGGCAGTGGGTGCTCCATCTGTGGAAGACCCTGAGGGTCCGGAAGTCCTTGGCGATGGCACGCCAAATAACCTTCTTCTGGTGGGCGCTGACCTAGAGGAATGGTACAGGGGGAAAGGAAATTACTCACCTGTCCGTACCAACATAGTCATTGCACACCAGTTCCCACCCATGCCCTGACTTACATACACTCCCCATCCGAACATTCAGGCCTCAGCCCCCCCATAGATCCTCCATCCACACCACTCCAAGCAGGCATTGCCCATGCAGCATGCTCACAGTGTACTCACCTGTTTGTCTGGAGGACCGTACAGTTGCGTGTACTGGGGTAGGACCCCATCCACTAGTTTCTCCAACTCCTCCGAAGTGAAAGCAGGGGCCCTTTCCCCAGACACTAGCCATCGTCACTTCCAGACACAGGTCACAGCAGCACTTGCGGTGTAGGTCTTCTCCTGTTGAAGGTCAGGTACCAAGTGAGTGAACAGACAGAAAATGGCGGTCATGTCTGCGGCGGTGCGTACTGTCACCGCCGGCGTACATCGTTATTGGCTCCTGGGACACCTAGGGCCCAATGTTAACCAATGCTGAATTGCGCAGCGGTCTTTGACCGCGACAGTTTACAACACCAGCGCAGTTACCTCATATCCCCTTGTCCCACCTTACAGTTCAGGCAGCTGCCATTTCAGGGGGCTACATGGCATGGAAAAAAACTGCATCACACCTATCTAGGCCGGGAATACAGACAGATACCGGCACATATAGGATTACTAACGTTTCTGCAAATAACACATTGTGATACCTCAGTGTTGGATGACTCTCTGCTTGCTGTTCTCCTCCATAGGGCACGTCTGCTGGGGCAGGTGATGAGATGGTGGCATCCTCCGGTGTACAATCCCCTGGTGGACCTGTCGACAATGGAAGAGAGACACATCATATTCACCTACAGACTTGATCGTGCAACAATCCTGGAACTGTGTGACCAGTTGGAGCCAGACCTGATGTCAGCTATCTGCCATCCCACAGGGATACCCCCTCTAAGGCAGATCCTGTCTGTACTCTATTTCCTGGCCAGTGGGTTTTTTCAAACAACAGTGGCAATGGCATGAGGGATGTCCCATCCAATGTTCTCTAACGTGTTGTCCAGAGTGTTGTCTGCCCTGCTGAAACACATGCGCAGCTACTCGTTTTCCCTCAGGTGGAGGATTTGCCCACAGTGAAAGGTAACTTCTATGCCCTGGGACATATCCCCAACATCATTGGTGCCATTGATGGTACACATGTGGCATTTGTCCCCCCCCGCAGGAATGAACAGGTGTACAGAAACCGGAAGAGCTACCATTCGATGAATATGCAGATGGTGTGTTTGGCAGACCAGTACATCTCCCATGTCAATGCCAAGTATCCTGGCTCTGTGCATGAGACATTTACATTTTGAGAAATAGCAGAATCCCTTATGTGATGGGGCAACTCCTGAGGCACCGTGTGTGGCTAATAGGTGAGGCCAAGGTTCCAATACAGTTGACATAGGTGTCTGGGTATGGGGTTGTCCCTAAGGGTTAGTGTGTGTCTAACAGTTGTCTCTCAACATTTTCAGGTGACTCTGGTTACCCCAACCTGTCATGGCTACTGACCCCAGTGAGGAATCCCAGGACAAGAGCAGAGGAACGCTACAATGAGGCACATGGGCGAACTAGGAGGATAATCGAACGCAACTTCGGCCTCCTGAAGGCCCGATTCCGGTGCATCCATCTGACAGGTGGTTCCCTATACTACTCACTGAAGGAGATGTGCCAGATAATCCTGGCCTGCTGTACGCTGCACAACCTGGCTCTGCAATGCCAGGTGCCTTTTCTGCAGGAGGATGGGCCAGATGGTGGTCTTGTGGCAGCTGTGGAGCCTTTGGACAGTGAAGAAGAGGAGGCAGAAGAAGAGGATATCGACAACCGAAACAACATCATCATGCAATACTTCCAGTGAGACACAGGTAAGAAGATGTAACTGCTTCCCACATCTCATACTATTTTTGGAGCTATCATAAGTCTGTCATTTTCACTCAGTGTATGGACACTGACTTGTCACTTTGACTTTCCATTTCACAGATCTGGGTCCCACTTTTTGCCCTCTGCTATGTTTACTCCTGGCCTACAGCTCTGTTACATTGGTATGTGAGCAAGTAAATTGACATTGCTATATTCCATAGATATTGCAATTACACATTTGTGAAAGCGCAGACTGACAAGTGTGTTTATTCCTGTGCAAAAAAGTGGAGGGGGTTGTAAAATGGGCTGGGGTGATGGTGGAGGTATGTCCATGGCAAAGTCCAGTCTATTTGTTTCACAGATGCATTGTCCAAAGGGGCATAGGAAGTGGAGCAATGGCAGTTTAAGGATGGACAGGGTGACATAGTGGGACAGAAGGGTGACATTTGGGGGTTCTTATTTTCTGGCGGGGGTCTTGGCAATGTTCTCTGTCTTGTTCCTGGATCTCAGGGACCGTTTGCGGGGGTGGTTCGCCTTCTGCAGGGGGTGGGGTGCTGGTGTCCTGTTGTTCCTGTGGCGGTGGCTCCTGTTCACTAGCGCCGGCGGAGGTGGAGGGCTGTTCATCGTCCAGGCTAGTGTCAGGGGCCCGTTGGTGTGCCACTGTGTCCCTCCTGGTGTTGCCAAGGTCTGCCAGCACCCCTGCAATGGTGACCAGTGTGGTGTTGGTGGACTTCATGTCCTCCCTGATCCCCAGGTAGTGTTCCTCCTGCAGCCGCTGGGTCTCCTGAAACTTGGCCAGTACCGTGCCCATGGTCTCCTGGGAATGGTGGTGTTCTCCCATGATGTTGGAGAGTGCCTCGTGGAGAGTGGGTTCCCTGGACCTGTCCTCCCCTGTCGCACAGCAGTCCTCCCAGCTTCCCTGTTATCCTGTGCCTCTGTCCCCTGAACCGTGTGCCCACTGCCACTGCCCACAGGTCCCTGATCCTCCTGTGTTAGTGGGGTTGCCTGGGTTCCCTGTAGTGGTGGACACACTGCTGATTGAAGTGGCCTGGGGACAGGGATATGGGCCCGTTGGCTGGGTGCTGTGCTGGTGTTTCCTGAGGGGGAGGCTCTGTGGTGGTTTATGACTGTGTCAGGGGAACCGACTGTCCCAAGGTCCCTGATGGGCCGGGCTGGTCATCTTGATCCAGGCATCCAGAGCTGCTGTCATCACTGTGGGTCTCTTCTGTGGGGGGACTGGATATGTCTGGCACCTCCTGTCCGGTGACGTTGGGTAGGGGTCCTGTTGGGGTGTAAATGCATAGTTATTGTATGTGTGTGTGCCATCTTGTGCGATGGGTGAGTGACCCTCTACTCATGTGCTTGCATTATTGGCTTGGTCCTTGTGTGATTGGTGATTTTGAGGCATGAGTGAGTCTCTGTACTGGACATGCTTTAGTGATGGGTGTCCATGCATTGGTGTTACATGCAGGGCTTGATTTTGGGATGTGTGGGTTGGGTTAGTGAAGTATCTGTGGGTTGTTGGGGTGATGGGTGTGAGGGTAAGGGTGGGGGTATGTGATGGCATGCAGGTTGGGTGTGGGGGATAAAGTAGTAAAGATATGTCTTTCCAGAGTCCAGTCCTCCTGCTACTCCTGCGAGGCCCTCCGGATGCATAATTTCCAAGATTTGCTCCTCCCATGTTGTTAGTTGTGGGGGAGGAGGTGGGGGTCCACCGCCAGTCCTCTGTACAGCAATCTGGTGCCTGGATACCACGGAACGTACCTTCCCCCGTAGGTCGTTCCACCTCTTCCTGATGTCATCCCGTGTTCTTGGATGCTGTCCCACTGCGTTGACCATGTCGACAATTCTGCGCCATAGCTCCATCTTCCATGCAATGGATGTCTGCTGCACCTGTGATCCTAATAGCTGTGGCTCTACCCGGAAGGTTTCCTCCACCATGACCCTGAGCTCCTCCTCAGAAAACCTGGGGTGTCTTTGAGGTGCCATGATGCGGTGTGGGTGATGTGTGAGGTGGTGTCTGTTGCGATGTGTGAGGGGATGTGTTGGTGTGTGTTGTTCGAGGTGCGTGGATTTTGTGTAATTGATGGTGTTGTGTGTCTGTGGATGCTGGCGTTGTTTTAGGTAGTCTCTCTCTCTGGCCTGCTTTCAAAATATTGGTAGTAAGGGTTTGTGGGTGATGTGGGTGTGTGCTTTATATTGGATTGGGTGTGTGGGAGTAGTGTGTGTGTGTGTATATCAGGTGTGTGTGTTTCGAATTGTCCAATGTGGTTGTGTTTTGTAAATGTGTGTCTATTTTAAGCACGGCGGTGTGTACCGCCAATGGATTACCGCGGTTGAAAGACCACTGCGTTGATTTGTGGGTCGTGATAGTATGGGCGTATTTCTGTTGCCGTGACGGTGTCGGTTTTGGTATCGCCAGTTTATCACTGACCTTTGGTGTGGCGGACTTGTGTGGGTGTCTGTATTGTGGCGGATTCTGAGCTGTGGGTCGTAATACCCATAGCGGAATTCCGCAGCCGCAGCGGTATGTTGGCGGCCTTCTGCACGGCGGAAAGCGGGATTTACCACCAGGGTTGTAATGAGGGCCAAAATGTCCACGGCCGGTACCAAAATGCAGTCTGAACCGACTAGTAGTGACTGTATTTTGACATTGGGATTACAATGATCTCATATTTCTGTTGTCTCCACACATGGTGATAGGTTGCATGAAAGACCTACCACTTTGCTACAATTGTAATTTTATCTTTGGTATTTGCTGAACAGCACTAACCACAAAGCTTTCATTTATTTGGAAACAAAATAGTGAAAATTCACACCATCTATAATTCATTATGATATTAATAGTAGTAAAAGTTGCTAAGACCCCTGAATCAGTTATGCCAGTTAAGATTAACTTCCCCATTTCTGCTCACCACAGACTCTGGGCATGGCTTCAAGCGCAAAGCCACAGATTGTTGCAATATCCAAAAACAGGACAAATACAAGTGTATTGATAGACAGGATAGCTTGGTGGGTTTAGCATGCGTTCTTTGAAGTGGGGAATGCACAACAAATGTACAAAGTGAATGTTGATGCCTAATAAATATTTGGTTTCTCTTATTTGCACACAGTCATTTGGAAGGCGCAGCATGCTATGAAAAACGTTATTGAAGCAGCATGCGTAACTTAAAGCAGTTGTATCATTCAAGTCTAACTGATTGGAGGAATGAGGGCTTGTTGAGCCAAGACGAGTACATGTTTTAAAGAAATGACAACCCTAAAGTGCCTATAATGTACTTAATCCCCATGGTGCATGAAAACTTGAACCAACCACCTGGGAGGCCCATTATCATGGCAATTGACAGTTTATTTGAAAACACATCAAAATACATTGATTATTTTTTTGTAGGGCTATGTGCACAATCTTCCCTCGTATAATACGGATACAGGGGATTTTCTAAAAAGAATGTCACTTGCTTTGCCCCCAGCTAGGCCTGTTTGCATATGGGCTGGTGGGAGGACCAGGTGCTCATCAACGACCAGGGTGACCTGTGGGAAAAACATGTGGTTTGTTTCCTGCATTACATAGATGATTTATTTATTACCTGGAGAAGCAAACAGGGAACAGCAGAAGCTTTTATTGAGGTGATAAACCACAATGATCTCAATTTGCACTTTACATGTACTACAGTATAAGTGAAACACAGGTGGAATTCTTGGTTTTGTTGACAAGGGCAAATTACAAACTAGGCTTCTCAGGAAGAAGACTGCTGGCAATTCTATCCTGCATGCTTCCAGTCAGTTCTCACCCAGATCATACCAAATCCAGCATTCCATATGGGGAATTGCTGACATTGAGGAGGAATTGCAGCTGGAGGTAGTATTGGGAAAGTGGAAAAGTCACTATGATGAATAGATTTTTGCAAAATGGGTTACAAAAGTGGGCCCCTCAACGATGTGGCAGAAAAGGTTGGGGTGACAGAGAGTACTTGTTATTTTATAAGAAGCAGAAGGAAGGCAAGTCCAAAAAGACACCAAATATTAGACATGTGACCAAGTACAGTAAACAATCGGGACAGCTGATGGGGAGTCTTAGAGAGTATTGGCGTCTGGTTCCGAGAGACCCAATATTGGGACCCTCAGTCTCTGAATCTTCCAGTATTATGTATAAAAGGGCTTTCTCTCTGAAGAATGGTGTGGTGAGAAGTACCCCTGAGTCAGTAAAATCTAATAATTGGCTACAGTACCATACAGCAATGGCTTCTATAAGTGCAAGGCATGTGCCCATGGAATAAATACAATTAGTATCTGACACCGTTTACGAACCAGCCTCAGAAAATATGAGGTGTGCATATATGCAAGACAAAGTATGCCCCATATGTTCTAATATAAGATTATGGGCTGCAATATGTAGGAAGTATAGTCCTGCAAGTCCACAAAAGAGTTTTGCAACATCTTAGAGCAATAAGGAACAGAGGTGAGTCTTTTCCAGTAGTAAGGCACATTAATGCCTGCCATGGAGTTAACAGTAAAAGTCTCAGATACTTTGTTATTGATGCACTCCCAGCAGATCCTAGGTGGGGGGGGGGGTGCAATAAGCATAATGCATAAACTTTGTCAGATGCAGAGCAGATTCATCATGAATTTGGACACTAAGGCACTCATTATGAACTCATCAGGAAATCCCACAGTGTTTCCGCCAGCCGGCCTAGCAAAATGCTGGACCTGTACATTTCCATCGTCAATATAGCAGTGCGGCGGGTGCAGCAACACCTGTCGCGCATATCACTGCCCGTAAATCAGGCAGTGACATGCACAACGGGGCTGTGCACTGGGGCCCCGGGGCATCCATTCCGCCAGCCTTTCCCTGGTGGCCTAAACCACAAGGGAAAGGCTGTGGGAACACAGGTTAATTATCCGGCGGGCAGCGCTGCTTGCAGCGTTGCCCTGTTGGATAAGGAACTCGCCCATCGTCAGGCTGCCTGACGGCAGAAGCCTGGCGGTGGCAGAGTTCCCCCTGTGGCATCCTTCCCATGTACATTATATGGTGGTCCGGACCACTATGCCGGTGGTGGTCCTGACCGCCATGTTCATAATGAGGGCCTAAGTCCCCAAGAGGATTGAATGTGGAGGAAAAGCTATATCCATTCCTATAAGATCAGAAGTTGTGAATTTGGAAGAGGGGACACATTATGGATTAAATAGTTCAACCATTATTTCCTTGATCTAATTTTTTTATGTTGGCTGTTTTGTAAAACAATATTTTGATTGGGTTTCGAATCATGGTATTGGTGGGATAGGGAGGAAATGAGGATAGAACCATATGTATGGCTTTCTTCGAATAAGAATGATGGATGAAAGGCCCACTTTGGGCACAATTTTGGGGAATGGAAAATGTCCACTATGAATTTATTGTAATATGGAATTCCATTGACACAAATTGATGTGATGGTCCAGTGATTTCAGTAATGAGAGAAATTAACCCTAGTAGTAGAAGTTATTTAAACTGCATTCACATTCTATCAAAATGATTTTTAAAATTAAATTATGAAACAATCTATGTATTTATTAAACCACAAGTGACTAAGGGGAATTGTTGCCCACTTGGGAAGTATTATGATATCACTAACATAAATTGATTATTGGTCATGATTAGTCAATGGATGAAAATGAATTCAATGGGGTTATGTTTATCATTGAAATTGCATGTATGTTTTTTAGTTTTGAGTTTGGATTCCAAATATATGTATACAGAGACTTTTGTCAATTTCTATGATGGCACATCTGGCTATAAAAAAAACCCAAACATGGCACAGCTATATGTGAGCAAGACCATGAGGGCAACCGAAACCCATAATAACCAGCATCACAGTGATTGACCAATAAAGCATTTGGGAAAAGAAGACATGGGGTCGGTGCCTGATGTGTACAGTTTGACAGCTGGTTACAGGAAGTGTATGGATATATATATATATATTCAAACAAAGGTTACAGGGATGCTATAGTTAGGTTCTGAATTTACTCATACAAAACCATAGAAATTCAGCAGTTATAGTTAGAGTTCTTTCAAGTAACTACAGTATAACTCACGTCTTCACCATGCACAGTTGTCTCATCAATAATTTTATTGCAAATGTTGCAGTGAGACAATGAAAGATGGCATAGAATATGTCATCAATTATATAACATGTGGAGTAATTAGCTGTGCATGGCGAAGGTGCAAGTTAGAGTTATCTTAGGGCACAAGTTTTAGTTACTTGAAAGAATTCTAACTAACTGCTGAATTTCAATGGTTTTGTATGAGTAATACATCTTCATATATAAAGTACAGTGACATTGATTGCCTTCATTTGTCGGTTCATTGCAACTTTATACTTTCCATAACGACTTTGAGCATTGAACATACCTGTATTGGAATATTTTTTTCTCTTTCTCTATCCATTCTCTATTTTCTTGTTCCTTGCAGCATAGAATGCCCTACTGTGTCAATGAGGGTGAGTATACTTGTATGTGTTATTGGCATCAGCTGCCTTCCGGTGCTTGCACTGCTGAGTTTTGAGGTTTGGGGAAGGTGTAAATGTAATGATGTATGGCACTTGTGATACTAGAGACTATACATTACTTGAGATGTGAATTCCCACTCATGCCTCCTGTTTTGTGTTTTGGCACTATGCAAGAGTATAGCCACACAATAACTACAGACCCTGTGAATTAAAGACTGGTGAGTGCCCCCTGCCCTGCCTGTATCTTTCTTAAGGGTCCGTACGAATTTCAAAATATCACACGTACAAAAAAAGGGAATTGGCATCCAACACTAGTGATGCCTGCCGTGCCCCAACCCCTCTGGCTTTGAAGCAACTATTCCATGTGTTGAAGACGATTAATAGGATACAGTCCTGAGTTCCAGCAATACTTACTCTAGATATGTGTCACATTTGTTTCTAAGTGACCGTTGGGGTTATCATTCATTTGGTAAAATTGTTTGTGCGAATAGTCAATTGTTGTAGAGTGTAATTGTTTATTTATTACTTGGATGATGATTTCTTTTTATAATGGTACTTGTGCATGCAATTAGCAGGCCTATCCAATTGCAACAATGTTTATCGGTGCCCCCAATGACCACCTCTGCCACAGATTCCCTCACTACCAACATTTAACAGTGCCCCTCAAGTCTCCATAACCTCTCTCTCTCAGAAGCATTTAATTCATTTATAGTGCCACTCGTATCAGTATAGGGTGTCAGAGCACTTTACATTGTACACACATTACACACAGACAATCATAGGTGTGCAAATCAATGTATAAGAAATTGTACATTAGACAGGGGACGACAAGGTGAATGAGTCATATGTCATTCATACTGGTAGGCTGTATAGTTTTAGGGCTTGGTCTGGGGAAGCACAAACTCAGAATTTAAAATGTAACACCATGGTTGGGGGTTTTCTTTCATAATACAAATTGATTTCAACCCAGATGAACCTTTTTTGCAACATTCGAATAATTAAAGAATGGGGAAAACATCATAACTCTCTAATCTGTACCTTGCAGAATGCATGCAGTTCTTCAATGGCAGTAAATTGCTTACTCTTTCCTATTAGTGTACAAAGCTTGCCTGGTGTGTGGTGGGTGCCTAAGGTACTTACACCTTATACAAGGTCCAGGTATCCACTACTAGTGTAGTGTAGGAAGTGTCTAGAAGCTAGGCTCTCTAGAGGTGGCTGTGGATGAGTAGCCAAGGCTTATCTAGGAGACATGCAAAGCTCATGCAATACCACTATAGTCACATAGCACTTACACACATGAAAGAAAACACTCAGGCCCTCATTACAACATTGGTGGTAAAAGCCGCTTACCGCCGTGCAGAAGACCGCCAACACACCGCCGCTGCCGCGGAATTCCACCACAGCTATTATGACCCACAGCACGGAATCTGCCAAAATTGAGACACCCACACAAGTCCGCCACACCAAAGGTCAGTGATAAACTGGCGAAAACAAAACCTCCACCGTCACGCCAACAGAAATACGCCCACACTATCACGACACACGAATCCATGCGGCGGTCTTTTAACTGCGGTATTCCATTGGCGGTACACACCGCCGCGCTCAAAATATACACACTTTTACAAAACACTATCACATTGGACAGTTCGAAACACACACACCTGATACACATACACACACCACTCCCACACACCCAATACAATATAAAACACACACCCACATCACCCACAAACCCCTACGACAAAAATCCTGAACGAAGGCCAGAGAGAGACACCACAAACAACTACCAAGCATCCACAGGCACACAATACCATCACCCACAGAACTTCCACGCACCTCTCACAACACACCACGAAATATCACCCCACCTATCATTACACGCACCACCCCACACATCACCCACACCACCCCATGGCACGGCAAAGACACCCCAGGTTCTCTGAGGAGGAGCTCAGAGTCATGGTGGAGGAAATCGTCCAGGTAGAGCCACAGCTATTCGGATCACAGGTGCAGCACACCTCCATTGCTAGGAACATGGAGCTATCGCGCAGAATCGTGGACAGGGTCAACGCAGTGGGACAGCACCCAAGAAATCGGGATGACATCAGGAAGAGGTGAAACGACCTACTAGGGAAGGTGCGTTCCGTGGTCTCAAGACACCACCTTGCAGTTCAGCGGACTGGCGGCGGACCCTCACCTCCTCCCCCACAACTAACAACATGGGAGGAGCAGGTCTTGGCGATTCTGCATCCTGAGGGCCTCGCAGGAGTAGATGGAGGAATGGACTCTGGTGAGTCAAATCTTAACTATTACATCCAGCACCCTACCTGCATGCCATCACATACTCCCACTGTAAGGAAATGCCTCCTTGGCATGGTTACCCCCTGACTTTTTGCCTTTGCTGATGCCAAGTTATGATTTGAAAGTGTGCTGAGGCCTGCTAACCAGGCCCCAGCACCAGTGTTCTTTCCCTAAAACTGTACCTTTGTCTCCACAATTGGCACACCCTGGCATCCAGGTAAGTCCCTTGTAACTGGTACCTCTGGTACAAAGGGCCCTGATGCCAGAGAAGGTCTCTAAGGGCTGCAGCATGTCTTATACCACCCTGTGGACCCCTCACTCAGCACAGACACACTGCTTGCCAGCTTGTGTGTGTTGGTGAGGAGAAAATGACTAAGTCGACATGGCACTCCCCTCAGGGTGACATGCCAATCTCACACTGCCTATGGCATGGATAAGTAACCCCTCTAGCAGGCCTTACAGCCCTAAGGCAGGGTTCACTATACCATAGGGGAGGGCATAGGTGCATGAGCACTATGCCCCTACAGTGTCTAAGCAAAACCTTAGACATTGTAAGTGCAGGGTAGCCATACGAGTATATGGTCTGGCAGTCTGTCAAACACGAACTCCACAGCATCATAATGGCTACACTGAAAACTGGTAAGTTTGGTATCAAACTTCTCAGCACAATAAATGCACACTGATGCCAGTGTACACTTTATTGTGAAATACACCCAGAGGGCATCTTAGAGATGCCCCCTGAAAACATACCCGACTTCCAGTGTGGGCTGACTAGTTTTACCAGCCTGCCACACACCAGACATGTTGCTGGCCACATGGGGAGAGTGCCTTTGTCACTCTGTGGCCAGGAACAAAGCCTGTACTGGGTGGAGGTGCTTCTCACCTCCCCCTGCAGGAACTGTAACACCTGGCGGTGAGCCCCAAAGGCTCACCCCCTTTGTTACAGTGCCACAGGGCATCCCAGCTAATGGAGATGCCCGCCCCCTCCGGCCATGGCCCCCCTTTTGACGGCAAGGCCGGAGAAGATAATGAGAAAAACAAGGAGGAGTCACTGGCCAGTCAGGACAACCCCTAAGGTGTCCTGAGCTGAGGTGACTCTGACTTTTAGAAATCCTCCATCTTTCAGATGGAGGATTCCCCCAATAGGATTAGGGATGTGCCCCCCTCCCCTCAGGGAGGAGGCACAAAGAGGGTGTAGCCACCCTCAGGGCTAGTAGCCATTGGCTTCTAACCTCCCAGACCTAAACACCCCCCTAAATTGAGTATTTAAGGGCCCCCAGAACCTAGGAAGATAGATTCCTGCAACCTGAAGACGAAGAAGGACTGCTGACATGAAGCCCTGCAGAGAAGACGGAGACACCAACTGCTTTGGCCCATGCCCTACCGGCCTGTCTCTCCACTTCGAGAAAAACTGCAACAGTGACGCGTCCCCCAGGGTCCAGCGACCTCTGAAGCCTCAGAGCACTACCCTGCATCTAAAAGGACCAAGAACTCCCGAGGACAGCGGCCCTGTTCCACAAAGACTGAAACTTGCAACAAAGAAACAACTTTTAAAGGACTACACGTTTCCCGCCGGAAGCGTGAGACTTTCCACTCTGCACCCGACGCCCCCGGCTCGACCTGCGGAGAAACAACACTACAGGGAGGACTCCCCGGCGACTGCGAGGCCGTGAATAGCCAGAGTTGTCCCCCCTGAGCCCCCACAGCGACGCCTGCAGAGGGAATCCAGAGGCTCCCCTTGACCGCGACTGCCTGCTTCAAAGAACCCGACTCCTGGGAAACCCACTGCACCCGCAGCCCACAGGACCTGAAGGATCCGACTTCCAGTGCAGGAGCGACCCCCAGGTGACCCTCTCCCTTGCTCAGGTGGTGGCTACCCCGAGGACCCCCCCCCCTTGCCTGCCTGCATCGCTGAAGAGACCCCTGGGTAGTCGCGGGTACTTATCTGCTGGCAGATTGGAACCGGGGCACCACTATTTCCATTGCTGATAATTGTACATCCGTTACTGTAACAATTCTATATGTTATAATGGATACTTTTGATGATAATAGAGATACTCTGTTGGAAGAACTATTTCAAACAGGTGCACACAACATTTTACCCCATGCACACGATCCCACACAGGAGGGTCTCAGAACTAAGGGGCATATTTATACTCTGTTTGCGCCGGATTTGGGTAGTTTTTTTTTACGCAAATCCGACGCAAAACTAACTCCATATTTATACTTTGGCGTTAGACCCGTCTAGCGCCAAAGATCTTGGAGTTTGCGTCATTTTTTAGCGTGGACACCTTCCTTGCGTTAATGATATGCAAGGTAGGCGTTCCCTTCTAAAAAATTACTCCGAGGCATGTGCGCCGTATTTATACTCCCGGGCAAAAATGACGCCCGGGAGTGGGCGGGTCAAAAAAAATGACGTCCAGCCGCTTTTGCGTCATTTCCTAACGCCTGGTCAGGGCAGGCGTTAAGGGACCTGTGGGCTCGGAAGGAGCCCAGAGGTGCCCTCCCATGCCCCCAGGGACACCCCCTGCCACCCTTGCCCACCCCAGGAGGACGCCCAAGGATGGAGGGACCCATCCCAGGGAACTTAAGGTAAGTTCAGGTAAGTATTTTTTTAAAAAAAATTTGTGTCATAGGGGGGCCTGATTTGTGCCCCCCTACATGCCACTATGCCCAATGACCATGCCCAGGGGACAGAAGTCCCCTGGGCATGGCCATTGGGCAAGGGGGCATGACTCCTGTCTTTGCTAAGACAGGAGTCATGTCAATGGAGGGTGGGAGTCAAAATAAATGGCGCTAATCGGGGTGAGGCAGATTTTTTGCCTCAGACCGACTTGCCCCATTCTTTGACGCCCAAGCTCCATTTTCCCCTACGCCGGCGCTGTCTGGTGTGGGTCATTTTTTTTGACGCACACCAGTCAGCTCCGCCGGCTAACGTCATTCCATAAATAAGGCGCCCGCATGGCGCTTTGGAATGGCGTTAGCCGGCGTAAAATTTTTTGACGCGCAACTGCGTTGGCGCAGTTGTGCGCCAAAAAGTATAAATACGGCCCTAAGTTTATCAAACTTGAACGCCTAAGGAAACAGGAACTTTCACTGTGGTGGGACTACACGATTCTACAGAAATATATGGAGAACAAACAAATCCCGAGGGGTTTGAGGGTTAGCTTGTTCCCTTCATTTGATGATCTCATCCCTGATTTATTAAAAGAATCGGAACAACTTCTTATAACTTCATCATTTGGTATGGTGGATATTCTTATTTGTGATACTAAGGCCAAAAGAGACAGACTATTACAGGATATAGCACTGCTAGAAAAGGACATAAATGGCATAGATTCACCCGATACCAAAGCAAAAAACTTCAACATACTTAAGGAGGTCCTGCAGAAACATCAGCTGTATATTAAGGATAAAAAACTTCATAAACTTAGGAGAGACGACAATGACTATAAAACTGGCAGGTTGTTTACTTTTGCACGAAAATATAACAATACTAAACTGGACAACAGTTTATAACAACAACAAAAAGACCTTCCTCTTTCCAGTATCACGACTAGCGACACAGATATATCCAGTATCTCTAGTGGTACTAGCTAAGACATGAGGGACCAAGCACAATTGCCCTCTTCCACACATAGGCCACCTTTTTTTATTAGAACTGGAGAGATATCGAAAGGACCAAAAACAACTACAAAGGAGGGAAGAAATACCCATAAGGCCATCAGGCGGGGAAAACACAAACACAAACATAAACAGAAGACTGAAGGGCGTCACCACGCGTACAACAACTCGCAATGCACAACAATGACTGACGAACATGCTTCTATGAGACATACCCCCGATACCATTTCAATTGTCAACATCTCATCTGTGATTCTGAATCCCAACCAAACTAACATCCTCAAAAAAGGTTTAGGATTTGTACCCACCGCTCTACCGGATTTTACACAACTTCACATTAGTCTCTTTAAGTTCATTCGCAAATGCAAACTTTACAAGTATTTCTATGACACCAATACCTCTTCCCAGGTTGCCACTGCTCTGTACAATACCCCAAGTACCATGTCTATTAAAGATGTCAAGGACATTCAAACTTTGCTATCAATCGAGCACAAGGAGGGTCCCATTCCACCACTCTCAGAGATTCTTGTTGATTTGAACATAGCCTCCAACACTAGTATACTTAGTGGCTTGAGAACATCTTCCAAATTTACACCTGTCAGACCTAGAGACTATGCAATGTATTCCTTCTATAATAAAATGACTACTGATCTTTATCATATAGAGGAACAATATTTGTTGGGACACAAGACCATCTCTTCGCATAACATCACTCTAGCCGAAAAACAAGCTCTATACTCTCTCGGTACCTGCAATGACATCGTCATCAAGGAGGCCGATAAGGGTGGGAACATTGTTATTATGGACAGAGCAGATTATATCTCAGAATTGGATCGTCAACTATCGGATGGCACCGCCCATCAAAACCTTATCTCTAACCCCATGTCGGGGGTTAATAGATGCATTCAACAAAAACTTCAAACATTTCTGAATCTTGAGCTCATCTCAGATATGGAGTTTAAATATCTTTACAATAGTACACCCCCTTTGCCATGTATATATGTCTTACCAAAGATACATAAATTGGGCACCTTCTCCCCGGGTAGACCCATCATTTCTGGCATTGGCTCCCCTATGGAGAAATTGTCAGAATATATTGACATTTGTCTACAGCCCTTTGTTCATAACCTACCCTCATATATCAGGGACACCAAAGACTTACTTTGTAAGGTTGCAGATTTTGATTGGACGGAAGGCCACTACCTAGTAACCTTGGATGTTACCTCTCTATATACCAGCATCCCCAGAGTAGAGGGTCTATCAGCTATCCAACACTATCTTGTCACCAGGGATGCCTCCCTACTCGAACATACCAACATGCTTTTGGGCCTCATAGGCACGGTCCTTAACAACAAAGTTTTCTTACATAATGGGTGCTGGTATCGCCAAATACAAGGAGTGGCCATGGGGGCTAAGTTCTCCCCATCTTATGCTAATTTGTATATGGGGTACCTGGAGAAAACGCATGTGTGGCAGGCTTGCCCTCCCCCTCTGACACAACACATATTGTACTGGGGAAGATACATTGATGACATCCTAGTATTCTGGTCAGGGGATGCACTTTCTTTAACGCTCTTCACAGACCATATAAACAGTAACACCTTGAACATCAAGATTACTGATGAGGCCAGTCAATCCTCTATTAACTTTCTTGATCTCACTATCTATATAGAGCATGGCAAAATCTGTACCAAACTTTTCAGGAAACCCACAGCATGTAATGCGATCTTGCATGCCACCAGCTCACACCCTAAGTCTCAGATTGAGGCCATCCCGTATGGGGAAAGCATTAGGATTCATTGCAATTGTAGTGAAGACCAGGTGTTCCAGGAGGAACTACACAACATGGAACTACGTTTCAGACACAGGAGTTATCACTCACATACTCTAAGTAAGACTTGTAACATGATCCAGAAAACCAAACTCCCTGACCTCACTAATTCTAAGAAGGACAAGGCACATAAACAAATCTCTCTTGTGATAAGACATAGTGCACTTAGCTCCCAGATTTTTAAAACTGTATGCAAAAATTGGTCGTTACTACTAACAGATGACATACTGAGGAGCGGTCTGACCACAAGACCCAGTATCACATACAAGAGAGGGACTACCCTACGGGACCAGTTATGTCATAGCTTCATGCCACCCGATAGCAAGGACACCTGGCTGCCTAAACCTCCACCAGGTACTTATAGATGTGGCCACTGCAACATCTGTAGTTACATCAAGGATAAGATAGTGAGTTTTCAATACAACACACATGTCACACATAAAATCAAACACTTCTTCAGCTGTAATACAAGTTTTGTGGTGTATTGTATTATCTGTATGTGTGGGCTTATATATGTTGGAAGCACTATTCGACCATTAAAAGAGAGAATACAAGAACATCTGAAAGCTATTCGGTCATCTAATATCAACTACCCGTTTGCAACTCACTATAATGAGGTACATGGACACAGAGAAGTTTTGGACATTGCTGTTCACGGGATTGACTCACTGAACAGGACACCTCAAGGTGGTAACAGGACTTTGGCCCTAAGACGCCTTGAAAGCAGGTGGATTATCAATCTACGGGCTGTGGAATTGGGTCTTAACATCCACAAGGACCTACATGTATTTCTTTAAATATTGTGCTCTTCTCACATTTGTGTGTCTTTCCCCTCCTACCTTTTCGTGCCCTATGTGCCCTGCCTGTTTTGTGCATACATCTGTTTTGAATGTGTACTCTTTTGTTGAAGGTAACTCTATGTTATTGGTTGTGAAATGCAATTTACTGAGTAGCGAACTACTCAGCACACATAGAACTGTCTAAAGGGAATTCCTCGTGTACTACATCTCCGATTTTGTTTATATGGTAATGTCTATATGCGTGTCTTGGGGATTAACAATACCTTAACAATGTACTGACCGCTCGGGTCACCTGTCTCCATCTGTTTGACACTGAGTTCATGGGAATATGATGAGTTTTTCCTCTTTTTGTACAATGCATCACCCTCCCGTCAAGGCAATACCCATAACCAGCGGCAGACAACGACATGTCTTTTTCTGTCTTTTCCTATTTTCTTTTTGCTTTTCATACATGCCTTTTTTTGGGGCTACTTAACGTGCATGGTGGCGTTTTCTCTTTTCTTGTTCTTTCTTTCTTCTTTTTATTTCCTTTCTTTTCTGTATCACATACCTCTCTTAATTCCTCCCCGCTCATCAACTCTATGTACTCAGTTACAGGTATGGAGTGCCCATGGACCCTTCCACATAACTGTTTTTGATCCTGTGTACACTACCATGATCTTACTGGCCTACATAGCTGTCTGTCATCGGTAATTTTCCGCTAACGTTAGATTACGTTGGGAATTTATTATTATTATCCTTGTTATGCCTGGAACTGTGCCCTAGTAGCTCCTGAACATACCCAACATGGCGCCTTTCAATTGCCATCTAGGCAATGATGTATTTCCTGTTCCACGTCTTGTCAACCGGGACGCGTCTTCATTATCTCGCAGTGTTATCACGCGCACGCCGCATCTTTCTGTTCTTTCTGCCTCTCAGGACCGGTGAGAGGTCAGGTAAGGGGCCGTTCACGCTGTCGTGCCACTCGTTTAGGAGCGGGTACAGACAGCAAGCCGGGATGGCTTACTATGGGATTGTCTATTTTCTGGATTATGATGAGCGTTTTCCCCGGCATGCTAAACATATGCATAGCTTGGTTTTCATTTGTTTCCTATGCTTAACAGGTGTTCGCGTTAAAACATGCAGGCGTGTACCTAATGTTAGGGGCATTTCCTCTTAGGTTTTATTACGCTGTGTGCAACTTAGATTTTGTAGTCCTCCCTTAGACCCGTGTTTTTACTTATTAGTATTCGTTTTTTCACCAAGTTTAGACAATATTAATTTCCCCCGCCTCGGAGAACCTTAAATTACGGGCATGGACACTTTCGATGGAGATGATTTTTCATCAAATTTCCAGCAAGGACCTCACAGTATAGTGTACACATACTACGGGCTTTTTATCTCTCCATGTGAACCACTTGGGGGATCATCCTATGAGGACCTTAGCAGTTGTCCTTTCTCAACACCAGTTTTCCAACTATAGTGTTGCGGGGGATCCTGAAGCTCCTTCCTAGAGCGTTTGTTCGGCATCATTGTTATTCCAGATTTACTTCTGGGAAATTTCACCTTTGACTGTATCTAATATTCACTTGGTGATTTATATACTCTCACCTACCAGTGCATTGATCTTTTTCACGTTTCTTTTCTCTTTACCGGCACCTCTTGGTGGTTATTTTCGTTAAAATGTCTCAAACACTTTCCAGCATGGGAGTATCTCTTTTTTAGATTTCTTGTCACGCCTAAGGGCTATATACTCTATGGAGAACAGTTTCCTTTATTTTATTTTACTGTCAATCAATCAGTTTGTTTGTTGACGTATTTCATACCTACTGGATGGTAGTTTCTGTAATTTGTAAGAGATTCTGTTTTTCCCTTGTTTCAGCCTTGAAAAAGTGTGGACGAAACACGTGCTGGCTGTTTCTGAACATTGATGTGATTTTTTTCAAACATGAGGATATGGCTATCTCTGAACATTGATTTGATCTTTCTCAATACAAAGGAATAAAGAAATCTGCAACTTTCTTCATCGTGGACTTATTATTTGGAGTGCCCTGGTTGTGTTTTTGTTCTCACTTTGGATATACAGCACGTGACATAGGAGGCAATTCTTAATTCCTTCTGTGTTCTGTGCATCTCGATACCCATGGTGGTTGGGTATCTATACCAGGTTGGCACCCTCCCCAGGACTCTACATTCTCTATATGAACTTTGTTGCTCTTCGTTTCAGATGTGCAATTTTCTAGCATCAACCACCCATTTCCATTGAAGCCTATGTGTTTCGGGCACCACTTTGACCTCTGCACCTGAATGGCCCTGAGCTGCTGGTGTATTAACTTTGGGGTTGCCTTGAACCCCCAATGGTGGGCTACCTTGGACCCAACTTTGAACCCTGTAAGTGTGTTACTTACCTGCGACACTAACCAATACTTACCTCCCCCAGGAACTGTTGAATTTTGCAGTGTGTCCAATTTTAAAATAGCTTATTACCATTTTTGCCAATACTGTACATGCTATTGTGATGTTTCAAAGTTCCTAAGATACCTGAGTGAAATACCTTTTATTTAAAGTATTGTTTGTAAATCTTGAACCTGTGGTTCTTAAAATAAACTAAGAAAAGATATTTTTCTATAGAAAAACCTATTGGCCTGGAATTGTCTTTGAGAGTGTGTTCCTCATTTATTGCCTGTGTGTGTACAACAAATGGTTAACACTACCCTCTGATAAGCCTATTGCTCGACCACACTACCACAAAATAGAGTATTAGAATTATCTCTTTTTGCCACTGTCTTACCTCTAAGGGGAACACTTGGACTCTGTGCATGCTATTTCTTACTTCCCATCACTCCTACTCCTCACAAATGTCCCACTATCACAACCCACACATCCCAACACCAAGCCCTGCATGCAACAACAAAGCATGGACACCCATCACCAAAGCATGCCCACTGCACATACCCATACACCCCCCTAAACCATCATCACACAAGGTCCTACACAGGAATGCAAGCACTGGGGTACACGGACACCCACCCATTCCACACCATGGCACACACAGATGTAATAAACATCCTTTTATACCCCTGCAGGACCCCTACCCAACGTCACCGGACAGGAGGATCCACATATGTCCACACCACCAACAGAAGAGGCTCACAGTGATGACAGCAGCTCTGTCCAGCTGGATCTAGATGACCATCCCGGCCCATTGGGGACCTCGGGACAGTCGCTTCCCCTCACACAGTCACAGGCCACCACAGAGCTACCCCCCTCTGGAAACACCAGCACAGCACCAACCCAGCGGGACCATACCTCTGTCCCCAGGACACGTCAATCAGCAGTGTGTCTCCACTACAGGGAACCCAGGCTAACCCACCACCCCAACAACAACAGGGACATTGGGGCAGTGGTAGTGGGCACACGGTCCAGGGGACGGAGGCCCAGGAACACAGGGGAACTGGGAGGGCTGCTGTGCGACAGGGGGAGGACAGGCCCAGGGAACCCACTCTCCATGAGGCCCTCTCCTCCACCGTGGGAGCCTACCACCACTCCCAGGAGACGATGGCAACGGTACTGGCCAAGTTTCAGGAGACCCAGCGCCTGCAGGATGAACAGTATTTGGGCTTCAAGGAGGAAGTCAGAGCCAAAAATTCCACCCTGGGCACCATCGTAGGGGTGCTGAAGGAAGTACTCAATACCAGGAGGGACACTGTGGCACAACAAGGGGCCCCTGACACTAGCTTGGACGATGAACTGCCCACCACCTCCGCCGGTGCTAGTGGACAGGAGGCACCGCCACAGGACCACCACATCAGCACCCCACCCCCTGCAGAGGGAGATTCACCCCGCAAACAGTCCCTGAGATCCAGGACAACGACAGAGAACAATGCCAAGACCCCCCCCAAGAAATGAGACCACCCTGAATGTCATCCTTCTGTCCCTCTTTGTCACCCTGTCCATCCTTAAACTGCCCCAGCTCCACTTCCTATGCCCATTTGGGCAATGCACCTGTGAGACTAATAGACTGGACTCTGCCATGGACATTCCTCCACCATCAACCCTCACCATTTTGCCACCCCCTCCAATATTGAGCGCTTAAATAAACACCCTTGAAGCACAAGACAATCTGGAGTCAGTCTGTGATTTTGGAATAGTGTATTAGCAATTACTGTGGCAAAATGCTCTTTCAATTGTAATGTCAACATACCTATGTCACATAGCTCTAGTCCATGAAGAATCAAAGCAAATGTCAACACTCAGTGACCATACACTGGGTGAAAACAACAGACAGTAGAGAGGTAGTAGTGTTAAAGTACATGTAGTAGGCAGGTTTTTATTCTTACCTGTGTCTCACTGGAAATATTGCAGGATCACCGAGTTCCTGTTGTCCATGTCCTCTTCTTCTGCTTCCTCGTCTTCACTGTCCACAGGCTACACAGCTGCAACAACACCGCCATCTGGACCATCCTCCTGCAGAAAAGGCACCTGTCGTCACAAAGCTAAGTTGTGAAGCATACAGCAGGCTACGATGATCTGGCACACCTTCTTTGGTGAGTAGAATAGGGATCCACCTGTCATATGGAAGCACCTGAACCTGGCCTTCAGGAGGCCGAAGGTCCGCTCTATAATCCTCAGAGTTCGCCCATGGACCTTATTGTAGCATTCCTCTGCCCTTGTCCTGGGATTCCTCACTAGGGTCAGTAGCCATGACAGGTTGGGGTAACCAGAGTCACCTGCAAATGTCGAGGGACAACTGTTAGACACACACTAACCTGGAGGTATATCCCCAGACAACCATTCCCACTGACTTCCTTCCAGGTGCTCACCTAATAGCCACACACGGTGCATCTGGAGTTGACCCATCATATAAGGGATGCCGCTATTCTGCAGGATGTAAGCGTCATGCACTGAGCCAGGGAACTTGGCATTCACATGGGAGATGTACTGGTCTGCCAAACACACTGTAAGGAAATGCATCCTTGGCATGGTTACCCCCTGACTTTTTGCCTTTGCTGATGCTAAGTTTTGATTTGAAAGTGTGCTGAGGCCTGCTAATCAGGCCCCAGCACCAGTGTTCTTTCCCTAACCTGTACTTTTGTTTCCACAATTGGCACACCCTGGCATCCAGGTAAGTCCCTTGTAACTGGTACCCCTGGTACCAAGGGCCCTGATGCCAGGGAAGGTCTCTTAGGGCTGCAGCATGTCTCATGCCACCCTGGGGACCCCTCACTGAGCACAGACACACTGCTTGCCAGCTTGTGTGTGCTAGTGGGGATAAAAAAGACTAAGTCGACATGGCACTCCCCTCAGGGTGCCATGCCAACCTCACACTGCCTATAGGTATAGATAAGTCACCCCTCTTGCAGGCCTTACAGCCCTAAGGCAGGGTGCACTATACCATAGGGGAGGGCATAAGTGCATGAGCACTATGCCCCTACAGTGTCTAAGCAAAACCTTAGACATTGTAAGTGCAGGGTAGCCATAAGAGTATATGGTCTGGGAGTCTGTCATGCACGAACTCCACAGCACCATAATGGCTGCACTGAAAACTGGGAAGTTTGGTTTCAAACTTCTCAGCACAATAAATGCACACTGATACCAGTGTACATTGTATTGTAACATACACCCCAGAGGGCACCTTAGAGGTGCCCCCTGAAACCTTAACCGACTACCCGTGTAGGCTGACTGGTTTTAGTAGCCTGCCACACACCAGACATGTTTGTGGCCACATGGGGAGAGTGCCTTTGTCACTCTGTGGCTAGTAACAAAGTCTGTACTGGGTGGAGGTGCTTCACACCTCCCCTGCAGGAACTGTAACACCTGGCGGTGAGCCTCAAAGGCTCACCCCCTTTGTTACAGCACCCCAGGGCACTCCAGCTAGTGGAGTTGCCCGCCCCCTCCGGCCACGGCCCCACTTTTGGCGGCAAGGCCGGAGGAGATAATGAGAAAAACAAGGAGGAGTCACTGGCCAGTCAGGACATCCCCTAAGGTGTCCTGAGCTGAGGTGACTCTAACTTTTAGAAATCCTCCATCTTGCAGATGGAGGATTCCCCCAATAGGATTAGGGATGTGCCCCCTCCCCTCAGGGAGGAGGCACAAAGAGGGTGTAGCCACCCTCAGGGCTAGTAGCCATTGGCTACTAACCCCCCCAGACCTAAACACACCCCTAAATTCAGTATTTAGGGGCTCCCCGGAACCTAGGAACTCAGATTCCTGCAACCTAAGAAGAAGAGGACTGCTGAGCTGAAAAACCCTGCAGAGAAGACGGAGACACCAACTGCTTTGGCCCCAGCTCTACCGGCCTGTCTCCCCCACTTCTAAAGACACTGCTCCAGCGACGCTTTCCACAGGGACCAGCGACCTCTGAAGCCTCAGAGGACTGCCCTGGATCTAGAAGGACCAAGAACTCCCGAGGACAGCGGCTCTGTTCACCAAAGACTGCAACTTTGCAACAAAGAAGCAACTTTGAGACAACTTGTGTTTCCCGGCGGAAGCGTGAGACTTGGCACTCTGCAACCGATGCCCCCGGCTCAACTTCTGGAGAACAATCACTTCAGGGAGGACTCCCCGGCGACTACGAGACCGTGAGTAGCCAGAGTTGACCCCCCTGAGCCCCCACAGCGACGCCTGCAGAGGGAATCCTGAGGCTCCCCCTGACCGCGACTGCCTGCTTCAAAGACCCGACGCCTGGTAAAGGCACTGCATCCGCAGCCCCCAGGACCTGAAGGATCCGACCTCCAGTGCAGGAGCGACCCCCAGGTGGCCCTCTCCCTTGCCCAGGTGGTGGCTACCCCGAGGAGCCCCCCCCCTTGCCTGCCTGCATCGCTGAAGAGACCCCTTGGTCTCTCATTGATTTCTATTGCGAACCCGACGCTTGTTTGCACACTGCACCCGGCCGCCCCCGTGCTGCTGAGGGTGTACTTTCTGTGTGGACTTGTCCCCCCCCGGTGCTCTACAAAACCCCCCTGGTCTGCCCTCCGAAGACGCGGGTACTTACCTGCTGGCAGACTGGAACCGGGGCACCCCCTTCTCCTTTGAAGCCTATGCATTTTGGGCACCACTTTGACCTCTGCACCTGACCGGCCCTGTGCTGCTGGTGTGGTAAATTTGGGGTTGCTCTGGGTGGGCTACCTTGGACCTAAACTTGAACCCCGTAGGTGGTTTACTTACCTGCAAAAACTAACAAACACTTACCTACCCCAGGAACTGTAGAAAATTGCACTGTGTCTAGTTTTAAAATAGCTATATGTCATTTATGTGAAAACTGTATATGCTTTTTTGCTAATTCAAAGTTCCTAAAGTACCTACCTGAAATACCTTTCATTTGAAGTATTACTTGTAAATCTTGAACCTGTGGTTCTTAAAATAAACTAAGAAAATATATTTTTCTATACAAAAACCTATTTGCCTGGAATTGTCTCTGAGTGTGTGTTCCTCATTTATTGCCTGTGTGTGTACAACAAATGCTTAACACTACCCTCTGATAAGCCTACTGCTCGACCACACTACCACAGAATAGAGCATTAGAATTATCTCTTTTTGCCACTATCTTACCTCTAAGGGGAACCCTTGGACTCTGTGCATACTATTCCTTACTTTGAAATAGTGCATACAGAGCCAACTTCCTACACACACCATCTGCACATCCATTGAATGATAACTCTTCCGGTTTCTGTACACCTGTTCACTCCTGCGGGGTGGGGGACTAAAACCACATGTGTCCCATCAATGGCACCTATGATGTTGGGGATATGTCCCAGGGCATAGAAGTCTCCTTTCACTGTAGGCAAATCCTTCACCTATGTAGCTCCGCATATGTTTCAGCAGGGCAGACAACACTCTGGACAACACGTTGGAAAACATAGGCTGGGACATCCCTGATGCTTTGGCCACTGTTGTTTTAAATTACCCACTTGCAAGGAAATGGAGCACTGACAGCACCTGCACTAGAGGGGGGATTCCTGTGGGATGGCGGATAGCTGACATCAGGTCTGGCTCCAGCTGGGCACACAGTTCCTGCATTGTGGCACGATCGAGCCTGTAGGTGATGATCACATGTCTTTCCTCCATTGTCGACAGGTCCACCAGCGGTCTGTACACCGGAGGATGCCACCATCTCCTCACATGTCCCAGCGGACAAAAGCGAGCACAGAGTCAAACAGCTCAGAGGTACGTAAACACAGCTTACACAGAACACGAATCATAATCCGATATTTGGCCTGTATGTGTGTTGAGGCTAGGCCTAGGTATGTGTGATGCAGTTAAAAATTAAGCCATGTGGGCCCCTGAAATGGTTGCTGCCTGACCTGTAAAATGGGATAATGGGATGTGAGGTAACTGTGCTGGCGTTGTACACCGTCGCTGTAGGCAGTTGCAGACTGCGGCGCAATGCTGCATTGGTTAACATTGGACCCTATGGGTCCCAGGAGCCAATAACGATGTACGCCGGCGGTGACGGTACGCACCGCCGCGGACGTGACCGTCATTTTCTATCTGTTCAATCACTTGATACCTGATCTTTGACAGGAGAGGACCTACACTGCAAGTGCTGCTGTGACCTCGGTCTGGAAGAGACAATGGCTCGAGTGTCTGGGGAAAGGGCCCCTGCCTTCACATCGGAGGAGTTGGAGAAACTCGTGGATGGGGCCCTCCCCCAGTACACGCTATTCCACGGTCCTCCAGACAAACAGGTAAGTACACTGGGAGCATGCTGTATGGGCTATGGCTGTGTGGAGTGGGGTGGATGAAAGATGGGATGGGGGAGATTGAGGCGTGCATGAAACGACGGTGAATGCATGTGCATCATGGCAAGGGTAGGGATGGGGGCCAATGACTGATGGTGCATTTGGTAATAACTTTTCTTTCCCCCCTGTACAATTCATGTAGGTCAACGCCCACCTGAGAAAACATATTTGGCGTGCCATCGGCAAGGACGTCCGGACCCTGGGGGTCTACCACAGATGGAGCACCCACTGCCGTAAAAGATGGGAGGACATTCGCCGCTGGAGCAAGAAGACGGCGGAGGCCCAGCTGGGGATGGCCTTCCATCGTGGGAGGGGTGCCCGTCGCACCATGACCCCTCTGATGGTCAGGATCCTGGTGGTGGCGTACCTGGAGTTGGATGGGTGCTTGGGGGCATCACAGCAGCCACAAGGGGGTGAGTACACTCTCATTCTACTGTTTTGCGCACAGTGGAGGTGTCTGGGTGGGGTAGGTGAGCTGTGGGTTTCTCTAGGCCAGGGCGAGTTTAGGAGGCAAGGTCCCATTGTGCTGGCAGAGCCTGTGGCACCCCACCCCACCTGTGTACAGTGCCAAGTACACCTAGTCAGGCTCCTGTGACATTGATGTGCGCAGATGTCATCCATAGCCTTGTAGGCCATGTCCCAGGGATTGAACAGTGGAGGCCAAGTGCGCGGCGTAGTGCAGGGGGCTTCTGTGTCTGTCGTGTCCGCCAACGGTAGCGGTAATGCATGTACTCAACATGTCTTTCTTCTGTCCCCCCCGCCTTTTTGTGGTCTCCCTGTTCTTGTGTGCATTAGCATCATCAGGCAGAGGAGCAGTGGCAACAGAGCAGGAGGGAACTGCATCCCACATGGCCCTGGAGGGTGAGACAACGGACTCGGAGTACACCAGTGGGACGGAGGGCGAGGGGAGCTCCACGGCGGGGACAGGAGCTGCACCAGTGACACAGACTCGTCCTCAGATGGGAGCTCCCTTGTGGTGGCGGCAACATCTGTGCCCCGCATCTACAGGTACAGCCGCCACCCCCCCTACCAGCACTGCCCTCCCAGCAGCCCCTCAGCCTTTGCCCGTGCCCGCTCACCCAGGAGGGTGGGCATCCCGTTCGCCCCAGGCACCTCAGGCCCTGCCCCAGTCACCCCTGCTGCCCTCAGTGAGGAGGGCATGGACCTCTTCAGGTCCCTCACTGTTGGGCAGTCTACCATTTTGAATATCATCCAGGGTGTAGGAAGGCAATTGCAACAAACAAAGGCATTCCTGGAGGGCATTCATTCTGGTCAGGCGGCCCTTCAGCGAGCTTTTCAGACTCTGGCCTCAGCACTGATGGCAGCCATTGTCCCTGTCTCTAGCCTCCACCCTCCAACTTCCTCCACCCGGACCCAATCCCCTGTACCTCAGCCTATCCCAAGCACACCTTCAGACCAGCATGCACACACGTCAATACACAAGGGAAGCTCAGGCAAACATAAGCACCACACATCCCACAGGCACTCACGCAAGCATCACACACATGCAGACACACCAACATCCACTGCCTCCACTGTGTCCCCCTCCTCCTCGTCTCCCTCCTCCCTCCCAGTATCGTCTCCACTCACACCTGCATGCACTACATCTACAGCCACAACTGCCATCACCAGCACGCCACCACACCCCGCTCACGTGCAGTTACCACCCCCACTGCCATTCACACTTCCCCTGTGTCCTCTCCCAGTGTGTCTGTGACGCCACCTCCCAAGATACAAAAACGCAGGCACACACCCACCCAACAGCCATCCACCTCACGACAGCCTCCAGCGCATGCGCCTTCACCGAAAGTCACCAAACGAACACCTCCTACAACCACAACCGCTTCCTCCACTCCCAAACCCCCTCCAGCTACCCGTCCCAGTGTTCCGAAGAAACTTTTCCTGGCCAACCTTGACCTCTTTCCCTCACCTCCCCCACCCCTTCAGTCTCCTATGGCCCGACTCTCCAGGTCCCAACCTAGCACCTCAGTCACAACATCTCCGGGACCAGTGGTGCCTGTAGTCACCGGAATCTGGAGTGCACCGGCCACCAGGGCAGCCAGTGTGGCACGGAGCCACAGCATGGGCAGTCCCCCACCTGTGAAGCGTCTAAAGTTGGCCAGTACCCGGCGAGAGAGGGGGAAGACTCCAGCCACCAAAGCCGCTCCCAGAAGTACAGGTGGGAGTGTGGAGTCAGCTGCGACACCTTCCTAGGTGGGGAAGGGCCACAAGAAAGTCAGCAGGTCTGGGAAGAGCAGCATGGCGGGGAAGACCGCCATCATCCCCGCTGCCCAAGAGGCCACCGCCAGCAACTGCCCTGCTGCCCAGGAGCCCACCGTCATCATCCCCGCTGCCCAAGAGCCCACCACCAGCACCTGCCCTGCTGCCCAGGAGCCCACCGCCATCATCCCCGCTGCCCAAGAGGCCACAGCCAGCCCCTGCCCTGCTGCCCAAGAGGTCACCGCAAGCACCTGCCCTGCTGCCCAAGAGGCCACCACCAGCACCTGGCCTGCTGCCCAAGAGGCCACCGCCGGCACCAGCCCCGCTGGGCCAGAGAGGACCGCCAGCACCAGCCCCGCTGGGCCAGAGTGGACCGCCAGCACCAGCCCCGCTGTGCCAGAGAGGACCACCAGCATCAGCCCCGCTGGGCCAGACAGGACCGCCAGAGAGGACCACCAGCACCAGAAAGGACCGCCAGCACCAGCCCCGCTGGGCCAGAGAGGACCGCCAGCACCAGTCCTGCTGGGCCAGACAGGACCGCCAGCACCAGCCCCGCTGGGCCAGAGAGGACCACCAGCACCAGCCCCGCTGGGCCAGACAGGACCGCCAGCACCAGCCCCGCTTTCGCCAGAGAGGACTGCCAGCACCAGCCCCGCTGGGCCAGAGAGGACCGCCAGCACCAGCCCCGCTGGGCCAGACAGGACCGCCAGCAACTGAGTCACTGCAAAGGACACCACCGCCACAAGCACCGCTGAACAGGGCGCCGCCGCCACAAGCACCGCTGAACAGGGCACCGCCGCCTCAAGCACCGCTGGACTGGGCACCGCCACCACAAGCACCGCTGGCCCATGAGCGCCAGGGGCACTGATGCTACTGAGTCCGTCACGAGCAGGATGAAGCATTCTGGGCACCATGCCCCCTCTAGAACCAGTGGAGAGATCTATCCACTACCTCAGTCCATAGCAGGATGATGCACTCTGGACACCATGCCCCCTCCAGAACCAGTGGAGAGATCCATCCACTACCTCAGTCCTTAGCAAGATGAAGCACTCTGGGGACCATGCCCCCTCCAGAACCAGTGGAGAGATCCATCCACTACCTCAGTCCTTAGCAGGATGAAGCACTATGGGCACCATGCCCCGTCCAGAACCAGTGAAGACTGTCATCCACTTGAGAGACTGTGGCTTTGCACTCCCCAGGATTGAACAGTGGGCAACCCACCCACTGTAGAGACTTGTGAGACTGGGGCTTTGCACTCCTCAGGATGGAACAGTGGGCAACCCACCCACTGTAGAGACTTGTGAGTCTGTGGCTTTGCACTCCCCAGGATTGCACAGTGGGCAACCCACCCACTGTAGAGACTTGTGAGACTGTGACTTTGCATTCCCGAGGATGGAACAGTGGGCAACCCACCTACTGTAGAGACTTGTGAGACTGTGGCTTTTATCTCCCCAGGATGGAACAGTGGGCAACCTACCCACTGTAGAGACTTGTGAGACTGTGGCTTTGCACTCCCCAGGATGGAACAGTGGGCAACCCACCCACTGTAGAGACTTGAGGGACTGTGACTTTGCACTCCCCAGGATGGAACAGTGGGCATGTGGCCCCCTCGTGGATTTGGCATTGTGCACTCAACCGACTGAGGTGCCCCCCCTTTCCCTCCCCTGAGGTGCCTGTTTTCTTGCTATCTGATGCCCCTGCAGTATTTTCTCCGTCATGGTCGGGGATCTTGTGTGGGCCTCGCCCATACCTTGTGGGCCCAGTGTTCCACGGACTTCATTGGAGCACTACCTGGACTACTAAGCTTCGTGTATATTTTGTTTATAATGTATATATATATTTTTGCGTACTTGATTTTAATATATTACAATGGTTACACTCATTTTCTTTTGTCTTAGCATTCTTCTGGGGGGCTTGGGGGTGTAACTATAATGTATCATGCTGTATTAGTGTGTGTGTTGCGTGTTGCATGTGTGTGTCCCTGTTTTTTCCCTCCCCTGTGTTGTAGGTGCAGTACTCACCGTTGTCTTCGCCACCGGCGTTCGTGCTCCTGGTAGAGGAGCAAGAAGAGAAGGGCTGGCAGGATCTGCAGCTCTGGTTCCATGGTGTCCGGATTCCTCGTGGGGTGTGTAGAGGTGAGCGTTTTCCCTTTGAGATCCTGTTTCCGCTGTGTTTTTGTCCGCGGTGAATCCGCCCCGGAAAAGGTGGCGGATGTGTAGGTTGTGATACTGTGGGCGGTACTTTGTCCTCCGCCTGTCTGTTGGTGGTGACCGCCGCGCTGTTTGTTTGTACCGCGTGGCGGTCAGGGTGTTAAAGTGGCTGTCTTTGTTGGCGGTTTCTGCCACGGTCGTAATTCCAATTTTTTTACCGCCGGCCTGTTGGCGGTCTTACCGCCACTTTAACACCGTCCGCCAGGGTTATGATGACCACCTCAGTGTTACAAAAATAAAGGCACTTTATTTAGTGACACAATTACCAAAATGTAGTAGTGAGGAAACCCTCCAATATGAGTTAAGTAACACACTAGTTATGTACACTAGTAATTAGTGATAGGCATAGAAAGGAATAGAAAACAGTCCAAATTGCAGTAGACAATAGTGACCCTGGGGGGGCCCAAACCATATACAAAAAAATTGAATGCTAATGCAGGACCCCCACCTAGGTAAGTGGTGTGTGTAGAGGGGATCTGGGGGAACTAGGAAACCCCATAGGTAAGTACCATAGTGTCCCCCAGTGACCAGGAAGAAAGGAGCTAGGGCCAGATGTAGCAAGGGTTTTGCGACTCGCAAATGGCCAAAAACGCCGTTTGCGAGTTGCAAAAGCCTCACCGGAATGCAGAAATGCATTTTGAGAGTCGGCTCCGACTCGCAAAATGCATTTCCGACTCGCAAATAGGAAGGGGTGTTCCCTTCCTATTTGCGACTCGCAGTGGGATGCAATTCCATTTGCGACCGCGTACGCGGTCGCAAATGGAGTCGCAGTTACCATCCACTTCAAGTGGATGGTAACCCACTCGCAAATTGGAAGGGGTCCCAATGGGACCCCTTCACTTTGTGAATGGACCCAAAAATATTTTTTCAGGGCAGGGAGTGGTCCAAGGGTCCAAAACTAAAGGCTTCGTTTTTTTTTTTAAGTGCAGCTCGTTTTCCTTTAAGGAAAACGGGCTACACTTAAAAAAAAAAAAAACTGCTTTACTTAAAGCAGTCACGAACACGGAGGTCTGCTGACTACAGCAGGCCTCCATGTTTGCGAGTGCCTATACTCGCAATGGGGCCGCAATTTGCGACCCACCTCATGAATATTGATGAGGTGGGTCATTGCGACCCCATTGCGAGTCGCAGTCGGTGTCTGAGACACCGTACTGCATAGCAAATTGCGACTTGCAATTTGCGAGTCGGATGGACTCGCAAATTGCAAGTCGCAATTTTGCATTTTGCTACATCTGGCCCTAAGTTACTGGATTTCCCCAAACCACTCAAAATTAAGAAAAAGAAGAAAATGCACACCCAGACAAGACTGCAAGACACCAGCAGTGAATTCCTGAAGAGGGAGACCTGTGGAAGAAGGGGACCAAGTCCAGAGGTCACAGAAGAGTCCAGTGGGGGCAGGAGCCACTACCCACCCAACTGTGGTTGCAGGAATGCAGCCCAGGACCAGGTGAAGAGTTCCTGGAGGTTGCAGTCGATGTCCCACGCTGGATGGATGATTGCAGTCAGTCAGTAGTGTGTGAAAGCCACCAACAAGCCTTGGCAAAGGCAGAAGTTGCGGTGAAGCAAAAATGGAGCTGCCAGAGACCACAAAGGTCCAGGAGGTCTCAACCCACGGGGGAGTTCTAAGGGGACCCTCAGAAAGGCAGAGAACCCAAAGAAAAAGAGGCAGCCCCTACAGGAGACCCACTAGAAGAGGAACTAGGAGTTGCAGAGGAGCCCACGCAGCACAACTGGAGAAGGGTCCCGCGCCGCAGGAGATGTGCGTCAGGGCTGTGCGTCGCAGGAGGGAATGCTCCTGTGTGGGAAGGCAAGGGATTACCTCCACCAAGGTTGGACAGCTGGCAGAGAGGAATACTCCAGACCACCACCTGTGGTGCAGGATGTACGCAGCTCAAGATGAGAAGAGATCCACAAAGCCGGTCGTCATTGCAGTTGGTGCCTGCGGATGCAGAGGACTGATTCCTTCACTTCAAGGGAGATTCCTTCTTCCTTCTTGTGCAGACTGTGGACTTGCTGCCATCAGAGACTGCACAACTGGGGAAATGCTGCAAAAGCTGGAAGGAGCCATGGGGAAAATGTTGCAAGCAGAGTCTTTGTCGTGGATGCAGATTGTTGGTTCCTGGAGGGTCCAGTTGCGGTTCCAGTGGCTAGAAGTTGAAGTGGAGGTTGCATGTGAGTCTTGCTGGAATCTTGCAAGCCAAATCTGAGGAACCACCCAAGAGAGAGACCCTAAATAGACGTGAAAGGGGGATTAGTCATCTAGTCAGGAGGGGGCTCTGACGTCACCTGCCTGACCTGACCACTCAGATGCTCCCAGAGGTCCCTGCCCACCCAGGGACCCTCGGGAGCAGCTCCAAGGTGCCACCCCTGGGGTGGTGATGGACAGGGGATTGGTCACTCCCCTTTCTATTGTCCAGTTTCACACCAGTGCAGGGATTGGAGGTCCCTGAACAGGTGTAGACTGGTTTATGCTTGTAGGGCACCAAATGTGCCCTTTAAAGCATACCAGTGGCTTGGGGAGGCTACCCCTCCCAAGCCATGTGACCCCATTTCCAAATGGAGAGGGTGTTACCCCCTCTCCCAGAGGAAATCATTTGTTCTGCTCTCCTGGGCTTGAGCTGTTCAAGCAGCAGGATGGCAGAAACCTGTCTGAGGGGTGGCACCAGCTTGGGCTGCCCAGATAACCCCAGAAGGCTGGTAGGAGCAATGCTGTGGGTCCTCTAAGGAACCCTGAGAGTTCATGGAATCATACTTACAATACTGGCAACACTATTGGGATATGATTCCAACATGTTTGATATCAAACATGCCTACGTTCGGAGTTACCATTATGCAGCTGGATATAGATAGTGACCTATGTCCAGTACACACATAAAATGGTGTCCCCGCACTCACAAAGTTCAGAAAAATTGAACTGGAGTTTGTGGGGGCATTTTGGGGGCTAGGACAGGGGTGCCCTCACACACAGGTACTTCCACCCTGCCCTCTGGGCGAGGAGGCCCTGCAATAGGGTTGACTTGCAGTGACCTGTTTTGAAAAGGGTGCACGGATGCTTTCACGCAGGCTGCAATGGCAGGCCTGCAGATACCCTTTGCATGGGCTACCCATGGGTGGCATAATACATGTCTCAGCCCATGGGGATCCCCTTGTACCCCAATGCCCTGGGTACCTAAGTACCATATACTAGGGACTTACATGGGGGCAACAGTATGCCACTTGTGGGGTGTACGTGGTTCAAGTAACAACGTTTGAAGGGAGAGAGCATAATCACTGGGGTCCTGGTTAGCAGGATCACAGTGCACACAGTCAAACACACTGACAACAGGCAGAAAATGGGGGTAACCATGCCAAGAAAGAGGGTACTTTCCTACAATTAGGATTTGAATGTATTAACTACAAGTAACAAAACGACCTCTCTGACAGAAGTAGTAACCCACTGACCTATTTGCACATAATCTGCATGGCACATGTTCTTTGCAGCAGACATATTAACCCTCTGCTATCTTAAAACATCCACTAGATAATCCAGTCTCTTGCCATTAATCACCAGAGTTTATCTTGACATATTTATTGTTGCCTGAAAACTGCTGGAGATAAGGAACGTGCATAAGTTGCTTTTACAACCATAATACACCTTCAAACGCGCTGCCCCCACCCAACGTCAGCAGCCAGTGTGGTGGCACTGGTCGCACCGCCATAGTGCTGACCCTGCTCCTGTCACTCTCTCTTCCATCCCATAATGGGATGGGAGAGAGAGAGAGTCAATGCGATTGTCTCTCCATGCAATGACTTTAAAAAAAAAAAAAAAAAAATCACTATAAGAAGTCAGCTGTGGCATAGTGGTTAATGTCAGACACTCTCACACTGGAATTTGAGGGCTCTAGTCCAGGTGTGTCCGTAGTCCTTTCTGTACTGTAAAGTTTTTCAACTTCAAAAGTTTAAGGTTCATAATAAAAGGTGATCTCACTCTTTTTAATTGACAAATACATTTTCTTTTCAGTATGTGCAGAAATATCTCATTCTAAGTATACTATTCACCAAAGCCTAAAAAAAACTCTCTGTCACTCACCCTCTCACTCTTTTTCTCTCTCAATTTCTCTTTTTCAATCTCTTTCTCCCACTCACACATGCACTCTGACCCTTACGCATCCACTCACAGACCCACTCAGACACTCACACACCCACACACAGACCCACCCAGACTCAAACACCCAGTCACAGACCCAGTGAAACCCTCACACACCCACTCACAGATGCACACACTAAGACACTGTCACACTCAGACAGCCTCTCTCACAGTCCCTCTCATCCCTTGATACACCCTCTCACACCTGTTCTCACACCCAGAAAGACAGGCCGCGGCCAACTTTTGTTGTGCACAGTATGGGGTTGGGTGGTAAGGTGGGGTGGCCGTAGGGTCTTAAAAGGGCTGCCAACACTTTCTGGTTGAAGTGTTGGCAGCCAATCAGATCTCAGCAGGGGATCTCCAGGATCTAGAATCTATATTTATTTTTCCTTTAATAGCTTGAAAACTACTGAACAGATTTACACCAAATAACAGAAAGCGTTCTTTCTGGACCAAAAGCTACCTTTCTGCCACATTTAGTTTAATTCCATCCAGAGGTTCAGGCTGTAGTCGTGTTCAAAATCCCTATGGAAATTAAAGTGTGAAACACACTTTTTTTGACTGCCCCTTTTTCTCGTCCCATACTTGATACATCACCCAGAAACTTTCCATGTACAAGATCCTTGGGCACACTATGGCCCTCATTATGACATTGGCGGTAAATCCTACTTACCGCCATGCTGACTGCCGCCAACATACTGCTGTCGCTGCAGATATCTGCTAACCATATTATGACACACACATACCAATCCGTCACAATACAGCTAAACACACAAGTCCGCCAGCCCAAAGGTCAGTGATAAAGTGGTGGTATCAAAACCCACACCGTAACGCCTACAGAACTACACCCACAACATTATGACCCACGAATCAAAACGGCGGACATTCAATGGTGGTAAACTATTGGCGGTACATACCGCCGCACTCAAAATACACACACACTAAAAAAACAACATCACATTGGACAATTCAAACTGCACACTGTAATTATTCTCTACATTGAAGTTAATGCAAAAGACATTCACTTGAATAGCTTATTGGTGTTATTAGAAATTACCCAAAGTCCAGCCAGTCAGGAGACAGCACCCTTTAGAACCCTCACCACAGAGGCTCCAATCTCTGTTTTTCTTCTGCACATCGTGTGAAGGGAGTCTCAACCTGAACTCTGCTCAATTTAGATTGTTTCTGACAGGAATTCATCTGAATACTGTTATTTACCTATAGGACTGCGATTTCTAACATCATGTCTACAGCCAAGAAAGGCTTATTTCGACCCTGCAGCACCTGTGAAAAGCTAAGACTTCACTGTGAGGATCCTCACAATGACTGCATTTTTGTCTTCACCCAGACCACAACGTGAAAGGTTGTAAGATTTGTCGAACTTTTCCCCACGAAACCTTGACAGACAGCGAGGCTCCTACTTGGGCTGCAAAAGCTAAACTCCAAGGAGTACCCCTCCTCTTTTTTTTTAAAACAGAATTTATTGGTTTTTCAATTCAACAATGTCCAACTATCAGGAATGGCCCAGTGTCTGTATACATACATCTTAAGTCACTGAATATTTTTTTTAAACTTCTTTGCGGCATGCGCTGTCATTATATAGTCACAAAGCATGTGAATCATGTCGGAAGAAGCATATAACATTCTCTCTCATGCCCCTCTTAGTATGTCTAGTCTCAGTATGCATGAGGGAAACATTAATGTGTATATTTCTCTTATCAATGGACTAGGATACAATAATACTCAGTGACATTCAACTCTAAACCATCCCATGCCCTCGCCACCCACCTGCCCTCCACCCTGTACCATGGTTTCTTAATGCGCCTAAGCTTGTGTTTTATCAGGGTGTCTCTCAGATTGCTCAAGTTTATAGGTCCCGTACAAGTTCTGGTCTCTATTCTGCTTATTTCCTACTTTGAGGAGAGTGTCACTTCATGTTGTGATGGTGTACTATTCTCTGTGGAAAGTCCTAATTTCTTCCTGCAATGTTGAGACAATCAGCTCCCAAGCATTTGTTAATTCCGGGGATCCCCCTCCCCGATCAAGCTCCCTTTTCTGCACTAAGCTTTCATATTCTGCCCATCACCTTAGTTCCCTCTTCCAGCTTTGGAAGTTGGGTCCCGCCGAACTCTTCCAGTTTTTTGTCAATTTTCATTTGGCTAGTATGTATGCAAGATCCTGGAATTTGCTAGTTGCCCTATTCTTGGGAGTGTGGGGGAACCAGTGCAGCAAACATTGGGCTGGTGTGCACACGGCTTCTCGCTCGATTATTTCCGCTACGTATGTGGTCAATGTGTTCCAGTAAGTGGTCAAGTGGGGGCAGGACCACAACATGTGTATAAATTCCGCCACCTCTTCGCCACATCTGGGGCACTTCGCATACATCACATGTGAATGCACACTGAGTCTTTTTGGGGTAAGATATGCCCTATGTATGACATGATAATGTATAAGTTGAAACCTAGCGTCTAAGATCTGGTCCCAGGCATTAGGATCCCCAAGTCTATCTCCCATTTATGTCGTAGGTCGTCTGGAGGGCGCATCGCTCATATGCGGATCACTGTATATAGGCCAGAAATGGCTTTTTGCGTGCCATCGGAGGTCATTAGGTAGGTGCTAGGCCTGTGAGGGCGGGGCTCGACATTTTGCATGTGCCAGTGGGCACCAATTGTGTGTTACAGCGCTCAATGCATCAGGAAGTTGCCCTCTGGCAGATCATGGTCCTGCCTAAAATCTTCAAACGGTAATAGGTTACCCTCACGATAAAGGTCCCCCATCTGGGTCAGCCACTGCAGCTGAGCTGCTAGGTAGTAAGCCTCAAAGTCAGGGACCGCTAATCCCCCCTCCTCTCACGGTTACTTCAAAGTGGTTAGGGCCACTCTGTGTCTCCCATCTCCCCATATGAATGTCGTGAGTAAGGAGTTGAGACCCCGTGAAAGCGTGGCTGGGACCCAGACCGGCAATACAGCAAAATAATATAAGAGCCTTGACAGTGCTTCCATCATAATGAGCGCTATTCGTCCAGCTACAGAGAGTGGGAGTGACCCCCAGAAGCCCACGCTGGTTTTCAGTGCCCTCATGGCACCCCCTATATTACCCTTCAGGATGTCCGCCCTAGTGGGATAAATCCTGTCTCCCAGATAAGACATGCATCGCGGCTGCCCTGCACATTCCCTAGCCCTTCAGGTGGACCACGGTCCGCCAATATCGGGAACAAGTATGATGTCTGGCAGTTTACCTGTAGGCCTGTCAAGTGGACAAACTGTGCCAGGAGTGCTCAGGCTCCCTTGAGGTCCGGCCCAGTGTCTTATAAAAATAGGAGGTGGTCATCTGCATATAACGCTATCTTGTGAGGCCGGTCACCCTGCATCAGTCCCTGATACCAATTGGCGGCCCAAGGAGTACCCCCTCTCTGATGACGACAGCAATACTTCACAGAATCTGTACCATTGAAGAAGAGAAATAGATCTGTGGAGAGTTTCTCTCCAAAACGAAGTAAGGCAGCCAAGAAAACCCAATCTGTGTGAGAAAAAGCAGAGGAAAGTCAATCCACCTCAAAGAAAGAAAGTTCAAAAGGGAAAGGTCATTCTGAACCTTCCACACCAGCTGCCAGCACTATTAATATAAAAAAAACATCCACATCGCTGCCACCGTCACGACTTCAAAAATTTCAGTCTTGTCAATGAGACAGTCGATGAGCGCATTGTCGACGACAGCCTTGGTCACTACTGCTACCACAGCGACGACGACATTTACGACACCGTCTTTGCCCTCGATAATAACGTTGTCACCAATATCATTGACGACGATAACATCGGTGATCAAAAGGCAGAAACCTGCTTTACCGTCATCATCGTCCCAGGTGAAGAAAGTATTGACCTAGTCATCTAAGTTTGACCCATCTTCAAAAAGTTTCCGCTCCTCATCTTCAGGCCCATTGACGTCAGTAAGGAAAGCGACATCAGAGAAGTTTAAACCGTCGACACTGATACCATCGACGCTCCATCGATGACCACACAAACAACCTAGATTCTGTTGATAGCAGCTCCATCGACAACAACACCGTCAACAATAGCACCATCAATGGCAGCACTGTCAGTGGCGGCACCATCGACGACAGCACCGTCGAAAACTCACTTACATCCTGCAGGCACACCGTCAACGTCAGCACCATCAACGACAATAAAACCAATGCCTTCAACAAGACCTGATTTGGACTCACACCAACCATCTTTTCTACCCTTAGCATTTATAACTGTATGGCGCAAATCCACACAAGAGACAATGCTACCATCACATACGTCACCCAGTAAAGTATCGCCTGCATCTCCAGAAAATCTTCTCTATGATGAAGGAAAATATGAAGACAAATATTTGGATGATGGACTTTTTTGAGTGGCTCGTAGTCCTTCGGATTCAAATTAAATGCCAGGAAGATGATGAGGAGGACCAGTAGTATGAACATTTATACGTTCATGAACCGTTTGCTCACAAACATGACGCAGGTTCACAATAACACCAGGAACGAACAGTGCAAATGTCAATGTAACTAGTCACCAATTTACAGCATATGATGCAAGACTACTATAATAGATTCCCACCATCTGGATCAGCAACTCCACTACCACAGACACCACTCCAGCGACCACCGCCGCTAGGGCCTTCTACCAGGGATCAGTCTTTGAAGTTTCAAGTAGCCACAACACCATTACCATCTCCATCTTCACCTCCTGAAATTGATCTGCCTTCCTCGGTTGAGGACCAAGAAGAAGGTGAGATCCAGGACACTGCCTCACTTTGCAATGAGTGGGACGACTAACAAACACAAACACCATCCTCCTCTACTCCACCACCTGTAGATTCTCCATGGCAGGACATAGGAGGGTTCCATAGTGTTATGGATCGAGCTGCCAAAAGGTTCCAGCTTCCCATTGTCTCGAAGCAATTGGATTGCTTTCATTATGACTTTAAAGAGGGTACCAGAAAGTCAATTTGTGCAATTCCGATTGTGGATTTTATTTGGGAAGATGGCCTTAAGGTTATGCAGACCCCATCGTCAATACCAGCGGTACTACACAGATTGAACAAGAAGTAGAAAGCGTACAAGAACTCACCAGCTTGTCTGATTTGTCAGCCCAAACCTGACTCAATGAGAACTCAGGCAACCCAATGCAGGTGCAGAAACCCATCCGCTCCGCTTTCCTTGCCCCCCCAGATAAGGAAGGAAGATGCCTTGATACCATAGGAAAGAAATTCTCAACAATGGCGGCTACAACGGTCAGAGCAGCAAATTCATTGGCAATCCTAGGGCGATTAGACCGCCAAATGTGGGTGGACATTTCCCAGTATAACAATCTTCTTCCCGAGGATGCTAGATCTGAAGTGCAGAAAATTCTACAAGAAGGAGAAAAGATTTCCGCAGAGATCAAAGACTGTGCCATAGATGTCTCATCTACAGGCTTTCAGTAGCTAGCCGGAGCAGCAGTACTAAGGGGTCAGGGATAGCTGAAAGCCATTTCGTTCCGCCCGAAGTTCAGATGAAGGTACTAGACATGACATACAATGGAGAAATCCTGCTCAGCAAGTATGTCAGTGAGACGCTACAATCTATAAAGACAGACACATAGACAGCCAGATCTTTAGGTACCATACAATTCAGAAGGCAGCCAGGGTCGGGGAGTTTACTCCTACAGAGGCAGTGTCCACCAATATAGGCAATACCAGCCTTATCAAAGCCAATTTCGTACAACCACCACACAATAACAACAACAACCCTATAGGCAACCACCATCAGCACCCTATAGACACCGTACCAGAGGAAAGTCTTCCTACAGAGGCAAGGACACTTCCAAAAAGCACTAACCTCCATCAAGTGCCGGCCACCACCCCCTGTTACACTGCTCAGATAGGGGGCAGAATTTCCAGCTTCTTCCACCAATGGTCCCAGACCACATCAGGCCAGTGAGTCACTGATATTATCACCAGAGGACATACCCTGGAATTCCAACAAGCCCCTCCAAATGTACCAATGCAAAGACCCCCAAACTTCAACAAGCTCCTTTTACAAATTACCACAATGATAGACAAGGGAGCAATAGAAATTATACCGAAGACTTAGAGGGGAATCAGCTTCTATTCTCCCTCCTTCCTCATTCAGAAAAAGACAGGAGACTGCCGCCATATGTTAGATCTTCGACAACTGAACAAGTTCTTCAAAAAACAAGCATTCTGTGTGATCATCCCTCAGGATGCATTACACTTGCTCAATCAAGGGGATCATATGAAGGCCTCAGTTCTCCAAGATGCCTATTTTCATATCCCAACCCACCCCAACAACAGGAAATTCTTATTCTTCAAGGTAGCCAGCACTCACTACCAATTCAAAGTGTTACCATTCAGTCTGAGATCAGCTCCTCGAGTGTTCACTCCTGTAGCAGCATATCTTAGATGAAGGGGACTTCAGGTTTTGCCGTACTTGGCCGATTGGCACAGAAAGGCGAACACAGAGTGCAAAGCAGCCAGGGACACAGCAACATTCCTATCTCTTTTCAAACCTTAGGCCTTTCAGTCAACTACTAAAAGTCACACCTAACTCCTAAAACCAGCATCACCTTTCTAGGAGCCGTACTGGATACAGAACAAGCAAAAGTCTTATCCTTCCAAGAGAGGCAGAAAAAGATTTGAAATCTAGCACTAACCTTGCCAAAAGAAAGTCCACTTCTGTTTGAATCCACAAATATTTCCTAGGGATGCTCTCCTCGTGCATTCCTCTGCTACCAAACTGCAGTTTACCACATGAGATCACTTCAGGAACAGTTGGACACTCAATGGGTCCAAATCAGCAGATCTTTCAACTATATTGTTCAAATAACCAACCCATTGAAGCAGGCAAAAAGATGGTGGTCGAAGACATAGGACATCTCGGCAGGTCTCTCCTTCGTGAATCAAATCCTGGAATATGTCATGACCACAGAGTGACCACCTAGAGTGATGGGGCACTCACCTCCAATACCTGGCAATGAGAGAAAAATGAACCACCCAAGAAGCAACACTCCACATCAGTTTGTTAGCATTAAAAGCCTTCTTCCAAGTTCTCAAATCCTTCCTAACCAAAATCAGGAATTCATCGGTTCTGATCTGAACTGACAACACCACAAGCATGTACTACCTCAACAAAGAGGGTGGTACACTCTCACCAGCGCTATCTCTCCAGGCGCAAGAGATATGGAACTGTGACCTTCAACATCACATAACTCTCAGTACGGAGCACATACCAGGAGTGTTTTAAATACCCTTGCAGACTCGCTAAGCAAGACCACAACAACCAGTTAGGTGTGGTAGCTCAACCAGACAACCCTCAAACATAATTTCCAGCGCTGGCACAAGCCCAGCTTAGACCTCTTTGTGATGAGAAAGAACAGGAAATACCATTACTACACAACCTGGCAACCGCAGAGAGGATTGTGGGGGAATGCATTTTTGATCAGAAGGTCAGGAATTTATGCTTATGCATTTTCCCCTATTCAACTGATCACAAGAGTTCTAAAGAAAATGAAGAGGGAACCTTGCTGGCCACTACTCGTAGCTCCCAGGTGGCTGCACAAGTTTTGGGTTACGGAGCTCCTACTCCTTTTGGAGCAGCCTCACATTCCATTGGAACCAATGCCGAACTTACTCATGATGAACCGAGACCAGGTCCGTCATCCCAACCCAACTTCTCTTCGGTTGTCGGCCTGGCTCCTGAATTCAAATAATTTGCTTACCTAAATATTCCGCCCGATTGTCGAAAAGTGCCCGCTAATGCTAGAGCCCAGACTACAAATAAAACATACAAACATAAATGGAGGAGATTCTGTATCTGGTGTAAGGATTCTGACGTCCAGCCTTTCACATCTGCTCTAGAAAAGATACTTCCATATCTTTTCCATTTAGCAAAATCTAGACTATTGCACTCATCCATCAAAGTACACCAGGTAGCGATTTCCAGGTTTTGTCGTACCGCAAATTCTTCCTCTTTATGGTCCTCCAGAATAGTAAAACATTTCCTCAAAGGACTGTTAAGATTGTTGCCTCCAATAAAAAGCTCTCCTCCTCCCTGGAATCTCAACGTTGTACTATCACAAATCATGAAACACCCATTTGAGCCAATACACAAGGCTGAGTTGAAATACATTTCCTAGAAGACAGAGCTTCTCCTAGCACTTACTTCAGGATGACAGAAGATAAGAGGGGGGGAGAGAGAAAGGAAACACTGGGCCAATTACTGCACCAACACCACAGTTGGCATACACTGCGGCGTCACACACAGGGATCATGATTGAGCACTGTGCATTACACTGCCGGTGATTTGGCTAGATGCCTCGGCAAGATGAGGGCCACACACCACCAACTGCACCCCTCCTGGTACCCATAAAGCCCTGACTGACATGGAATGCTAACAAGCTAGGTTACCGGCATTTACCATACACCCATTAGCCATGAGCTGGCTCACACTGCAATGTCTGACTTGGCATTAAGTGGCACCCACTAACTCACACCCACCACCCGGATCCCATGCCACCTGCAAATTATTGCAGTAATGCCCACTGTACTCACCCACTTGTGGCTGCTGTGATGCCCTCAAGCACCCATTCAGCTCTGGGTAGGCCACAGCCAGTATGCGGGTCATGAGGGGGAGTCAGGTTCCGACAGGCACCCCTTCCTCATTGGGAGGCCATCCCCAACTGGGCCTCCGCGGTCTTCCGCGCCTATTGTCTCAGATCCTCCCACCATTTCTGACAGTGGGTTCTCCGCCTGCCATAGACCCCCAAAGTCCACACGTCCTTGACGATGGCACGCCATAATCCCTTCTTATGATGGGCGCTGACCTGCAGAGGTAACACAGACAGGAGGACACCATTACACATACAATCCAGCCTGTCACACATATGGCCCACCAGACCCGTTTCCAACTCCATTGGCACACACATTGCCCAGCGTACACCATGTACACCACCTCAAGACATCCCCCCCGATGACACAATGCTTTCACACACATCTCCATGTATCCTTCCCTCTTGCATTGTGTCTAAGATGTTCTCACCTGTTGGTCTGGAGGCCCATAAAGCAGTCCATACTGTGGTAGGACCCCATCCACCAACTCCTCCGCAGTGAAGGCAGGTGCCCTTTCCTGAGTCACACGGGCTATGGTAGGTTCCAGACACAAGTCACAGCAGCACACGCAGTGTAGGTGTTCTCCTGTTGAAAGTCAGGAAACAAGTGAGGAATCAGATAGAAAATGGCAGAAACTTCTCCGGCGATGTACACCGTCACTGCCAGCGCTGATCCCCATTGGCCACTGTACTCCATAGAGCCCTATGTTACCCAGTGAGGAATTGCACTGCGGCTTCCACCGCAACGCCCAACGTCAGCGGAGTTACCTCACTTCCACCTGTCCCTATGTACAGGACAGGCGGTCGCCATTTTGGGGGGGGCGCAGGCATATCGACAATTACTGCATCACAGATGAGATTGGCTCATACTTCACCATTAACACAGTCCCAATACAAAGTGCATTAGCCCCCCCCGCCAGAATGAACAGTTGTTCAGGAATCGTAAGAGTTTCCACTCACTGAATGTGTAAATGGTGTGCCTGGCAGACCAGTACATCTCCCACGTCACCGCTAAGTATCCTGGGTCGGTGCATGACACCTTTGTCCTGAGGAATAGCAGCATCCCAAATGTGATAGCCAAACTACAGAGGCACGGGTGTGGCTAATAGGTGAGCCATGGTCCCCACCCACTGTATGTTCGTGTATGCCTTTAGGTGTCATCCCCATAGCATTGTGTGAGGCTACTTTTTGTCCCTCAATATTTGCAGGTGACTCTGGCAACCCAAACCTATTGTGGCTGCTGACCCCTGTGAGGAATGCCAGGACAGGGGCTGAGGAATATTATAATGAGGCACATGGGCAAACCAGAAGGATCATTGAGAGGACTTCGGGCTCCTGAAGGACAGGTTCAGGTGCCTCCATCTCACAGGTGGATCCCTGTGCTACTCACCAGGGAAGGTCTGGCAGATAGTAGTGGCATGCTGCATGTTGCACAACCTTGCCCTCAGATGGCATGTACCTTTTCTGCAGGAGGAGGAGACTGGAGATGCCCTTGTGGCAGCAGTGGACCCTGAGGACAGTGAGGATGAGGAGGCAGAGAATGAGGATAACCGAACATTAGTTATACGTCAATACTTCCAATGACACACAGGTGAGACAGTGCAACTGACCATTCCTCTGACTATTGATGCTTTATGTGTGGCTGTAGCATGATGGCATTAACTTCCAGTGCATCTGAACTTACTGTCACCTGTGGCTTGTCATTTTACAGAAGTTGGTGAGATAACTGTGTACTGATGTGATAAGTACAAACAGCTACAGGTCATTATTTCTATGCTCTCACAGTGTTCAGATCATTTGCACTAGATGTGATGTGTTTCCATCAATGCACATTTTTAGATCCTAAAATACTACTAGTCAAGTTGTGTTCAAGGGTGTTTATTGTAGTGCTATGAAATTGAGGGGAAAGTGCAATGGAGTGGGGTGATGATGGAGGAAAGTCCAGGGTATTGTTTCAGTCTGTTTGTAGCACAGGTCCAGTGTCCAAGGGGCCATAGAAAGGGGTGCAAAGGCAATTCAAAGTGGACAAGGTGACAGTGTGGGACACAAGGGGGACAATCAGGAGAGTCTCCTTTCCTGGCAGTGGTCTTGGCAAGTGTCTCTGGCTTCTGTCTGGGTCGTAGAGAACATTTGCGGGGTGGTTCACCTTCTGAAGGGGGAGGGGTGCTGGTGGCCTGTAGATCCTGTGGCGGGGCTTTCTGCCCACTAGCTGCAGTGGGAAATGGAGGGCTGGTCAATGGACTGGCTAGTGGTAGGGGCCCGCTGTTGCTTCCCTCATGATGTTGGCCATGTCTGCCTGCACTCCTGCTATGGAGCTCAAGGTGGTGTTGCTGGACTGCAAGTCGTCACCAATCCCCGGATACTGTTCCTCCTGCAGCCGCCTGTTCTCCTGCACGTTGTCAAGGATCTGGCCCATTGTGTCCTGGAAATGTTGGTAAGCTCCCAGGATCTCGGTGAGTGCCTCCTGGAGAGTCAGTTTCCTTAGCCTGTCCTCCCCCTGATGCACAGCGGTCCTCCCAGGTTCCCTGTTGCCCTGTGCCTCTGTCCCCTGAATGGAGTGCCTACTGCCACTGAGCCCAGGTCCTTGATTGTCTTGGGGGTGAGGTGTGGACTGGGGTCCCTGTACAGGTGGGCACACTTCTGATTGACGTGCCTGGGGACAGAGGTGTGGGTACGCTGGGTGGGTGCTGTGGTGTTGGATACTGATGGGGGAGGCTCTGTGGTAGACTGTGAGTGGGCTGGGGTGTCTGCCTGTCCAGTGGTCCCTGATGGGCAAGGTTGTTGGTCCAGATCCTGAAGTCCAAAGTTACTGTCATCACTGGGGGCATCTTCTGTTGGGGGACTGGATAGTCGTGGCACCTCCTCTCTGCTGGGATTGCCTGGGGCACATCTGGGGATGAAAGTGATGTTTTATGCTTCATGTCTGTGACATATTGTACATCCCTGGCTTCCCCTCTTATCGCTGCTGTTGCCCTGCCACTGTTGTTTGTGTATGGTGATGTATTGTGGGATTGTTAATTTCCCTATGATGTGCATGCTTTAGTGATGGGTGTCCATGCAGGGCTGGGAGTGCTGTCCATGCATTGGTATGGCATTCAGGATTTGGCATTGGGGTTAGTCATATGTGTAGGTGCAGTGTGTGGGATGGAGTGGAGTGATGGGAATGAGGGTGAGGGAGTGTGATGGCATGCAGGTATGGGGGGTGATAAGTAGTAAATCTTGACTCACCAATGTCCAGCCCACCAGCTACTCCAGTGAGTCCCTCAGGATGCAGTAATGCCAAGACTTACTTGTCCCATGCTGTGAGCTGTGTGGGAGGAGGTGGGGGTCCACCGCCAGACCTCTGTATGGCGAGCTGGTTCCTTGCTGCCACGGAAAGTGACTTCCCCTCTAGGTCGTTCCACCTCTTCCTGATGTCGTCCCTTTTTCTTGGGTGCTGTCCCACGGCGTTCACCCTGTCCACGATTCTCCACCATAGATCCATCTTCCTGGCAATGGATATTTGTTGTACCTGTGCTCCAAACAGCTGTGGCTCTACCCTGACTATTTCCTCCACCATGACCCCTAACTCCTCATCAGTGAAACTGGGGTGCCTTTGTGGGGACATGGGTGTTGTGTGATGTGTGTTGGTGAGAGTGTGTTGAGTAATCTGGTGGGGTGCGTGAGGGATGTATGGGTGTATGTGGTGTGTGTGTTTAGTTTTCTCTGTGTTGTTCGTGTCAATCTCCTGGCAGTAACTGTTGTTCATAAAGGGTTGTGGGTAATGTGGGTGTGTTTTATGGTGCTGTGGGTGGGTGGATGTGGTGTGTGTATGAGTGTCAAGTGTGCGTTTTTAGTATTGGCCAATGTAGTGTTGTTTTGTATGTGGGTGTCCATTCTGAGCAGGCGTTATGTACTGCCAATGGTTTACTGCCATTGATTGTCCGCCATGGTGATTTGTGGGTCATGATGTGGTGGGTGTTGTTTTGTTGGCGTAACAGTATGGGTGTTGGTACCGCCACTTTAGCACTGACCTTTGGGCTGGCGGATTTGTGAATGTGGCTGTATTCTGTCGGATTGGTGTGTGTGTGCGCCATAATATGGGGAACGGATATTCACCACCGCAGCAGTATGTTGGCGGTCGTCACCGTGGCAGTCATCAGGATTTACTGCCAATGTCATAATGAGGGCCTAAGTCTCCCCAATTGCCTGTTTTTTTTGTCTTAGGCATCCTTATGTTCGCAGGTTGCCGGGTCACAATCTGAAGTGCTTGTTCATCACTTTAATGACATTTAGTACTACACTGATATCCAATAGTTTTTCATTTTAGCCAGCTGTGTTTTCCTCAAGAGTGAACATTTAACTTTCAGCTGTGGTAATCAATTTTTCTTGCTTGCTGAGAACAGAGGTTAGCTTGTACACTGGAGCAAAGCATGTCAGTCTTGTTTTCCGTAGAGGTCAGACTTTGCTGGATATGACCTAGGTGCAACTTCATGTTGATATTGTCTGTTTCCGCGGTGCCCCCGTGCGGGGATGATGCTCATTCCAATGACTACGCTCTGCTTGTCTTCTTTGCTTGAATGTGCAATTTAGTTTGGTTGGTGTCCCCCTTCCCTATCACCAGGATGGATGTCATCCTGCAGCTTCAGGTCTTCCTCCTTGTTCAAGGCAGCTTTAGCACATATTTTTTCAATCAGCAGTGCCCGCAGGGGCCCATGAGGCACTTGTAGAAGCCCAGTTCTACCCAGATACAGCTGGATCAAGGGCCGGTCACAAGGACCCTCATTAAAGTGTGCCCATCTTACAGTCAGGGTCTCTGGCCTCTAAGTGTTCATTGCAAAGACATCGAGGACTTCTTATAGGAGGGACGGATCAGGTAAGCACCTCTGTGTTCTCTCTCAAACATACACGCACCCTGTTTTGTTTTGTTAGTTCTTGATCTCTGAACTGTTTTTTTAGCTCATAATTTCTTGAGATTTATATGGGTTTTGCATCTTTATATACTCCATTTCTACCTGTCCCTGGCAGCCTTCCTCCCGATTTTTTCGTGTGCATCCCAGTGGTGGCAGACACCATCAATTCACTGCTCTTCCCAGGCCCATCTAGACTCATATTCCTCGTTGCTGTTCCTTCCATTGCATCTCACACATTTCAGCTGTCATTGCACCTTGCAGAATTGTTGAATTTAGTCTAAGAAACTATACTCTGCTCTCTCAGAAATCAGAAGGGAGAGCAAAGCTCAGGGAATTTTATATCGACAAATAACCATTTTTCGTCTTTTAATGTTGACCACTTCAACATCCAACAGGAAACAGACTTAGGCCCTTGTTTGAAGTATGCTGGATTTTTCCGAAACCTACACAAGGGTCAGAGTTCTGAGTTGTGTGGACCTTGCTGCACCCATTAACTACCAGGTCTTTTGTTAAATTTCAGCAGGTCAAACCTGCTGGCATTTAGGAGTGGCAAAGTGCACAGGATTTATTGGTACATGCGGATTTTGGTGTGGTCTGTACCAAAATGTGCACGTTATTCCCTAAAAACCTAGAATATGTGCAATCAATCATACCTGATAAATTCCGAACCCCAGGGATTCGGATTTTATCCAGTGTGATAATTTGCAGTTTCCCTCCAATCCACTCAGAATCAGAGCATCAGGGCAATATATTGTGCAAATGCAACATACCAGACTTGCCTGTGTGTTCAGTTATGAATACTGTTATGAATTGTGGCAAATGGGCAAACCTACTTACTCGTTGCTTCTAACTTCTCTGTTTTGCATTTGCACCTCTCAGCTAGATTCCATAACTGTGCTGTTGCTAGTGTGTTGAAGGGTTTGTTTAGTGATTGGACAGGATAGCTAAATAAGCATCTCTAGAAACCAACAAGTTGTGGGACAGTGTTTAAAGCACAGTTTCTGTCTGGTAATGTGTACCTGGCCTGCAGAGAAACTGGATAACGCAGACTCAATTCATATTTAGCATAAATGAATCTCACAGCTCGCAAACCTATGATGGGATTGGGTTCAATAAATTATGTGGTTGTGCAACCTCACTATGTAATAAAGAAAATCCAAATTGGGTCCAGTGGTTGGTTTGAAAAGCCTTAGTTTATTCCTGGGTAGCTGTGGCTCTGGGCAGTGGGGCTTTGTCAAAGCAACAAGTGTTAAGCATTAAGACATACCAAAAGAGTTAAGCGAAAAAGTAACTCAAAAATCCAACATTGATGTTTAAACACAGGTTGTACTTTTATCTTTAAATAGACACCTGAGCATTAAAAATACACTGAAAGGTTCAGGGGATATGAATTTTCAAAGGAACAATAAATCACAGCTTTTTACTCAGCTCAAGAAATCATTGTAATGGGCACGTTATCAGACAAACCTTTAAAAAGTTGTAAACAACTGCTTTGGCACTCTCAGGGCAACCAAATCTGACAGGGAGCCAGTCGCAGGGACCAACAATGTCACATTAGAACAGTTACCTCTCAGTCAAAGCACTCTCCAGTCCAGTTCCAGGCTCTATGGGCAAACCTCCATAGACTTTAATGGAGGGGTTCTGATGCATTGGATACAGAATGCTGAAGATGCCCAGATACTGAGTCAATGATGGGGAACTTCCTGGGGCCCCCCTCAGTCCAGGAACATGGGAGGACTACTTTGGCCACAGGGATCAAGTCCCCTTGATGTTAGGGTGAAGTCCAGCTAAAAAAAACAGTTGCTACTGGCCTACTGCTCTACGATCACAATGAAACCAGCCTTTCCCTTTAACTATCAGTAACTTCCTTGTTGGGCGACCAAACTGTACTCAGACAACTCTCCCGGGTCCAACAGGCTTAGGTGCAAATTTCAAAGGTCAAGTCTCAGTCTCTTGTCCCAGAGGTGCGACTGTGTGGGGCTACAACCTGTGGCTGTCTCTTGGCCAACAACTTTACATGGTCACTGGAGAACTTTGGGCAACAAAAGTGCAACTTTCTGACATTGCCATTTGTGCAAAAGTTACATTAAATTTGACTTCAGCATCAAATTGGATTTAATGCAACAATTCTTCTGATACCTTGAAGTATCACATTTAGTAGCCTTATTCAGAAGTTAACACTGCTGAGTTGTCAGCTTGAAACCCAATACTTATCAATGAGGCATCTAGCTTTTGCACAGTAAAATTTAAATTCCAATGCAGTGTTTTTACTGTCGGACATGTAAAAGTTAGAGAACACATGTCCAACTCTTTAAAATAAAGTACCCCACCTCTAGGGCTCAGTGGGCTTGCCTTAGGAGTGACTTACACATATTAAAAAGGAAGGTTTGGGGTTTGCCATTACTTTAAATGGCAGTGGCTAGTTAGCTGTGTGGTAACTGATCTGTCAGCCAGCGACATCACCTGGAAGCCATGCTTTTGCTTTGTCACACTTGTGGTCACAACAATAAGTGCTGCAGTCTATGAGAGACACTTCACCTTGTAGGCCTGGGTCCCCATGGTACCAAATAACAAGGACATAATAAGTCATTTTACCTTTGTCAAATGTGGGTGAACCAATTAGACATTCACCTTTTAAGGGTCAGAGCATTGGCACTGAGGTCTGGTTAGCAGGCCTCGGTTCACCTTCTGAGTTGAAAAATCGGCAGCATCAGTCCAAACGTGGGGGTAATCATGCAAAAGGAGGCATTTCCTTACAAATTAAGTCAATATTAATGAGGTGGAATGAGCACATTTGACTTAATGCTGTTAGCAGGTCATAAACTGGTCACCCTCCTGCAACAACGAGGGGAGGCTAGTACAGAAAGTACTGCTTTAACACCATGGAGAGACCAAGAAAAAATAATGGCCATGTGTTTGCTGGTATGTTTTATTAAGGGTACCAGTCAGAAAAGTTAAATTTCCAGTGATGGCAGTGAAATAACGATCAGTTGGCAACCCCATCCCTCGTTCACTTATCTTCACTCCTCATCCCTCAGTGTTCAACCACTTCCCTAATCCTTCCTCCTCATCGCTCACTCCGATCCCTCACTCCTCACCCTAATGTCTTGCTTCATCTTGTACTTCAATTCTCACTCCTTAATCTTCATCCCTCACATGTTTCTTCTCATTCTGCATCCCAGACTTGTTATTCCTCACCCTTCAACATAATTTCCTCATTCCTCATCTTTTACTCCTCATCCTTTACTCATTTCAGTCATCTCTGAGTTAAGCTGTAAGTACCTACATTCATCCAATCGACCACTGATTTTAAAATAACCCAGTGTAGCCGGGGCTTTTTTCTGAAAGGCCAGTAGGAAGAGTATCCTCTGCTCCTCTCAACTTCTCTACCTCTTTTATTCAGATGCTTCTTTCATGAGCAGGGAAGAGTTGTTTTCTTGAAAGTACTATATCTAAGCACGTTGTTGAACTTCCTTCGTATATTTCCAAAATAATATTATTGATTAAAGACGTAAGCAGACGGGCAGTCCTCTGACGTGTTAAAAAGCATTGGCAATGGCAATCAGTCTTGCTTACCCTTACATCAGAGTCATTGTAAGAATCTGGCTCCGTATCCACTACATCAAAGTGAGATATAGTGTGCACAGAATCCAGGGGTACCCCCGAGGCTTAACAGAGGCTAAAGAAGACAATACTAATGCTCTATTTTGTGGTAGTGTGGTCGAGCAGTTAGATAAATCAGAGGGTAGTGCAAAGCATTTGTTGTACACACGCAGACAATAGAAGAAGCACACACAATGACTTAACTCTAGACCAACGGTTTTTATATAGAAAAAATATATTTTCTTACTTTATTTCTAGTAACACATGATTCAGGTTGCAGGTAAGTACATTGATAAATAGGTATTTCACATATGAATCAATATTACTTTGTTTGGAATCTGTTAGTTGTACAGTTTAAGAATAAATGGCAATGATCTGTTTTAAAAGTTGACAGTGAAATTTTCAGAAACAGTTCCTGAGGGGAAGGAAAGTTAGTACAATTTACAGATAAGTATTTGACTTACAGTTCTAGTCTCCGAGAGTTAGGAAGTCCACAGGTTGGGTTTCAAGTTAACCCCAAACTCCCACCACCAACAACACAGGTTTGGCTGGGTGCAGAGGTCAAAGTTGAGGCAAATTTAACATAGACTCTTATGGAGACTGGGGCACTCAGTTTCAGATCTGCTGGCAGGTAAGTACCAGCGTCTTCTGGGGGAAGACCTGGGGGTTTAGAGGAGCACAGAGGCGGGCACAAGTAGGCACCAAAAACACTCCCTCAGCTGCACAGGGACGGCCGGGTTCAGGGTTCAAACAGAGTGTCAGGTTCCCAATGCTTTCCTGTGAGGGGCCCCCGGGGGGGGTCATTTAGAAGCTGGGTCCAAGGGGTTGGTTCGGGAAAACCACAGTAGGAGGGCCTCCTGCTGAATGTTGCTGCACTGGTGGTCGGGTTCTCCCAGACCTGGGTGCTGCGGATGCAGTGTACCTTTAGGCTTTGCATATCTTCGCCTGGAGCTTTCTCGTCAGGGGGGGTCCTTTGGATTCACACTGCAGGTGTGGTCGTGAGGGGCAGGAGAGGTCAACCTACGTTGGGCACTTGCTTGGAATCACCTGGGGATACTCTCTAGCAGTTGGGCCAACTCAACAAGGGCCGTGAGAGTCGGGTGCAGAGTGGTCAGGACTCGCGGATCTAGGGAGGTTCTGAAGTCCTTGGTTGTAATTCTTTCTTAGACAGGGCCCCTGTCCATGGGAGTTCCTGGTCCTTAGTGATGCAGGACAGTCCTCTGGAGCTTTGCAGAAGGCACTGGTCCCGCAGGATGCATTGCTTTCTTGTTGCAGGTTCTCCGAAGCAGGAGAGAGGCTGGCAAGGCTGGGGCCAAGTCAGTTTGCATCTTCCTTCTTCTCTGCTGGGGGGTTCAACTTTGCAGTCCTTCTTCTTCCTTGTGAGGTCACCAGGAATCTGAGGACCTGGGTTCAGGGGAGCCTTTAAATTTTAGATTTAGGGGCCTAACATGGGTCATAGGCAGTAGTCATTGGCTCCTGTCCGTTAGGGTGGCTACACCCTTTTTGTGTCCACTCTCTTTGGGGAGGGAGACACAAAACTAACCCTATTGGACCCTGTCCTCCAAACTAAGATTCAGCATTCTGCAGGGAGGGCCTCAACTCAGCTCTGGGCACCTTAGAGGTGGTCCTAGCTGGGGTGGTCACTCCTTCCTGTTTTCCCTAATTTTCTTGCTGAACTTGCCGCCAAAAGGGAGGCTTTGTCCGGGGGACAGGCAACTCCACTAGCTGGAGTGCTCTGGGGCACTGTAACATGAGGCCTGAGCCTTTCAGGCTCACCCCCAGGTGTCACAGTTCATGCAGGAGGGAGGTGTGAAGTACCTCCACCCTGGACAGGCTTTGTTTCTGACCACAAAGAGCACAAAGGCGCTCACCCCATGTGGTCAGAAAGTTGTCTGAAAGTGGCAGGCTTGCACAGACTGGTCAGTCCTGCACTAGCAAGTTTGGCTAACATACAGGGAGCATCTCTGAGATGCCCTCTGGGTGCATTTTTCAATAAATCCCACGCTGGCATCAGTGTGGGTTTATTGTGCTGCAAATTTTGATGTCAAACTTCTCAGTATTCAGTGGAGGCATTGTGGGGCTATGGGGTTCGTAAAAACAGACTCCCAGACCATATACTCAATATGGCTACATTGCACTTACAATGTCTAAGAACTTAGGGCCATATGTACGAACACATGTTCCCATTGACACAAATGGGAAAAAACCTTTGCTACACCTGGCCCTTAGACACTGAAGGGGCATATTACTCAGGCAACTATGTCCTCACCTGTGGTATAGTGCACCCTGTCTTAGGGCTGTAAGACCTGCTAGAGGGGTGACTTACCTATGCCACAGACAGTGGTTTGAGGGCATGGCACTCTGAGAGAGGTGTCATGTCGACTTGGCCTTTTTCTACCCACGAGCACACACAAGCTCCAGGGGCAGTGTGCATGTGCTTGGTGAGAGTTCCCCCAGGGTAACATAATACATGCTACACCCCTTGGGGACCTTCCCTGGCCACAGGGCCCTTGGTGCCAGGGGTACCTTTTACAAGGGACTTAACTGTGTGCCATGGGTGTGCCAATTGTGGAAACAAATGTACAGATTTTGGGAAAGAACACTGGTGCTGGGGCCTGGTTAGCAGGATCCCAGCACACTCTCAGTTAAAGTAGGCAGCAATATGAGGCAAAAAGTGGGGGGTGGGGGTAATCATGCTAACAAGGGCACTTTCCTACAGTCATCTTATGTGGGGCCCGGACACACCATACTGTGGGGCCCTTTTCAGAAACAAATTTGATTTTCATTACCAATGTCTTCCTAATTCTATCCCACATGATGGCAACAGTATTAAATTATATGTTAAACTCTGTTGAAATATATCTTGCTTGGGGTAAAAAAAATCCTTAAGAAGATACTGGCCAGAGAGACAGATTCAAAAGTAAGGGGAGGAAGAACGGTATAGATAACCAGACCAGACAGGGTTCAGATAGAAAGTTCACTTTCCCGGGGGAACTTGGAAGTTGGGGCCCTGGGCAATTGCCTACATTGCCCACGCCTTATAAACTCTGCTTTACATACAAGTGGCACCTATCAGCATTCATAATGCATGTTTACGTTAGGCTTCTATGCATGTCAAGATTAATGCCGTATCTTCCACACTTCTTCTGTAGTCTTTCTACTGACCTCTAGGTGGCGCTGCAACACAGCAAACTGGGGATGTCTGTACCAAACCCTTAAAAAAGTGCCTACCTGTTTGTAACGCTGTTTGTGCATGCATTTCCATGTGATTCTCATTTGTGTGTGTGTTTGTGAATACAAATACCCTTTCTCCCATCTCCATGAATAGTGGAATGAAGAGACACCACAAATGTGCAGACAAAATAACGGAACAATATGTCTACATTGGTTCAGCTCAGCTGCAGGCTCATTTCAAAGAGAATACACCCTGGGCCAGATGTACGAAGCAAATGGCCCTTCGAACTGGTTGCGACTAGTAAAATGCTTTAGCTGGTTGTGAAAGGGTCGAGGGCCAAAGTTCCTCTGCCGTACAAGTGGCGAGAGCCAGGTTAGAGTAACCATGACCTTTGGAGTTTCTTTGATCACTTATGGCCTTCCACACAATACTGCTTAAAGTGGGTCTGGGCTCCCTTTTTAGCTTATAACAAAATTTCAGATAAGCACCCAGACTGCTTTTGTTATGTTCCCGGAAGCCAAAATCAAGACGAATTTGAGCTGGAGAGGCATGGTGAGGAAGATTGAACACATGTCAGTAAGTTACTATTATGGCTGCACACTCCGTTATGTCAGATTTGAACTATTTCAAAGTAACCACAGAGCATGGTTCAGCTTCTTTTTAGGGTCGAGCCTGCGTTGCATGCGCTCGCACATGCGTATCACAGCGAGACGCTTTATTAGAAAAGGGCTCGGAGCCCTGTCGAAGTCATTTCAGTGAGTTTGATTGGTTCGTGGGCTTGCCTAGTAAAATCTGCTTGCTTTCATTAGTCGAAGGCATGCATACGTCATGCCTTTTCCGGTGGCTAGCCCTCCTCCAGCGCAGCGACCAAGTACAGAAAACATGCGTTTTCTGTCAGATCGTGGACTACTTTTTCTCTATTTTCCTAGCGCGATTTCGCTTGGAAGAAATAGAGCGCTTTACACAGTTAATTTCATTTTTTCGGGTTACGTACATAAAAACACTTTTGCCGATAGATGAAAAGTCGGGTTAGGAGTTTAGAACGCGATCAGCTCTAACATGAGCAAACGCGAGACACGTTGCATACTAACTCCCATTTGTTCGTGGTTTTACATTCCACCCTGTCAATGAATCCCCTTGACCAGTAAAGCCTTCTGTATTTGGTGGTGGAAATTATGCCGATGTCCGTCTGGGCCTGGTCATACATTTGAACAATGTGAGTGGCCGGATCCTTTGTGGCCGACGGTTGTTTTACCAGCCGGTTTCCCAGTTCGTAGTGAGTAACCATATGGAATAGATTAAGAGAAACCAAGGTGTAATCAATAACTGAGTTAGAGTTTGCCGAGTGATAGGTTTGCTAAGTAGGAATATCTGGGTTAAGGCGACCTTTCAAGGCTCTGAGACCAATGTTCTCCACATCATTTACAAATAGTCACCCCTTGGCATCCTTTCTCTGCGTAAATTGTTGAAATAAAGGTATGTGTTGATTGAGAATTTCTACTATTTGGTCTTGTGTTGTAACCTGCGGTTATGTTAAAGTTGCTGGTCATTAGAATTAGCGGAGCTGGGTTTACAGTAGTTTGAACTGTAATGAAGGTCAATAGAATGTCAATTGTTTCTTGCTTCTTAACATTAACAAGTGAGGGATGGATATAAATGTTTATAATCAACAGGGGAAGAGCCCTCATTGGCAACCATTCCAAGAGTCTTACAGCTTGCAAATTAGGATGGTCGATGTTGATCTTTTCTATTTTTGAGTTGAGTTCCACTGCTGCATAGATGACAAGAAGCCTGGCAAGTGGGGCCAGCATGTGAGCTTTGACTGCCAGTTTGCTGAAACCCAAGAATGCCACAAGTTTACAGTCTCTAAGGACCAAGTTTCTGCGAAGATTGCCAAGTGGAAGGTTTTAATGTAAGCTGATAAGTGGTCATCTTTGCTTTTGGTAGTTAGTCCCTCTATGTTCCAGGCACTAATTCAAAGACTTTCCTTTGAGGACCAATTGGCAAGATGGTTACTCTATCAGTATATCCAGAGCCAATCTGAATCTGATGCAGGGCACCACAAAGCCTAGCCCAATCAACTGTGGCATGGTGAAGTTGACTTTATGGTGATCAACCTTGATGTATCTATTTGTGTTGGTGTCTTGGCCACATATCATTGAGACCGAGTGGCTCTGAGCCCCTCTGAAAACTGATGTTGGCTGGGTTTGCTTGTTGGCTTCTACCCCCTAGTTTGTTCTTGCTTGCTCCGTTTTCCTGGATGAACTGAAGGGGGGCTATGAGGCATAAAAAATTTGGGGTAAGCTTCAACTACCTCACGGGAGGCAGCAATACCACATTTAGCAAGTGCCTGCTTCTCCGTCCACACCTGTTGCATGAGCAGACCAGTTGCCCAAGTGATGACTGTGGCTTCTTCCCAGGTGGGGTTTAAGGAGCTCAGGGCCTGATTACAACTTTGGAGGAGGTGTTAATCCGTCCCAAATGTGACGGATATACCACCAGCCGTATTACGATTTCCATAGGATATAATGGACTCGTAATACGGCTGGTGGTATATCCGTCACTTTACCGTCACTTTTGGGACGGATTAACACCTCCTCCAAAGTTGTAATCAGGCCCTTAGAAAGGTGACCGAGTAGATGTCGGGTGACTTAATGTGCCCTACAGAAGGAATTTCCTATGTTATGTGAATTGTCCCCCTTGATTTGCATTTTGGTGTAAAGATGAGGTTGCAGGTTTTTTTGGGGAGAAAGACAGCCTTCAACGTTGATCGCTTTTTAGGCAACGAGCTAAGATCTATGAGAGATTGCTGTTTTACGGTAACCTGAGGAATGGATCTTGCATCGTTGCTGTAGTTAAGAAGGGGCCAAGTGATGAATAATTAGGCTGCTGGTTAGCCATCTGGTCTTCTCTATAGATTGTTCAGGAGTGGTTTTTAGGTACCATTAGCACCACATAAAGTAGTAGTTGTTCTAGGTGGTTGCACTCAGTGACTGCCAAGTTAGCTTCATTAGTTGCTGGGCAGTTTTCTGGGCAGGTTCCCTCTCTTGTGCTCTGGTCACAAATTAAGTTGGTTGTCAGATGATGACTGCCTATGGGTGTAAGACCAGTCACAACTTGAAGTGAGAGTTTGGCGTTGGCTTCATTAGCAATGTTCGGTCCTCTGGGCAACACCTCTTCTCTCAGGTCACTGGCTGCTTGTTGGGACTTAGTGGGCAGTCTGAAGGTGGAATCGACTTGTTCAATCTGTGTCGATGAGGAGCCTTTGACGGTTTGTTTATTATGGGATTTATGAGCCTCTTACACTGTCTTTTGTATTATTCGGGAGGCTGAGAAATTATGCTGGTTTGATGATCGTTTCTCACCTACAACCTAGAGCAGGCATGCTAGTGGATGGGCGAGACGTAGTGCTGCTCTGTTGGACGGCGTTTCCGCTGCTCTGTGCTCGCTGGAGCTATAACGTCTGACGTCAGCACATTTCAACGTATTGCGTAGGAAAAGACCAATAAATGGGCCCCACCGCCAACCACACCTCAAATTATGCACTGGCATGTGTAAACTCCATTTAAGATATACTCCCCAAGGCCAGCGGTGTATATCAAGGAAACAAGCCCTACAAGTAGGCTATAACGCTCACTGTTCACTTATTTTTTTTAAGGTAAATCAGCTTTATTAATATCAAAATACGTATGGGTTACATACTAACAATACAAGATATCTATCATAATGATAATGATATAATTTTAAAACGAGTTGTAAAAGCTGTTTAACATTTTAAAGTATATAAAAAAAGGGGATGCAACAAGGAAAATGGGACAAGACCATTTACAATGTGAAAAATGCATAGGAACTTCAACAGTTAAATATAAGAAAGTAATATTAAAAAAAGCATAAATGTAAGCTAAGTTAAAATTCACTCAAGAACAGAGAAAATAAAGAAGTCATGGTGGCTTAAAATTCTCAGATAATGTACAATGAGTGGAATTACAAGCAACAGCTTTAAGATAATCAGTCAAAGGTAACCAGTACAAATCTCTATTTATGAAAGGGCAGCATATAGAGGTAAAAGCAATATTTAATCTATGGTAGTGACAAACATTATTCCACCAAGCTGTATAGGAAATATTGGATGAATGTTTCCAATTGAGAGTAATTTGTTGAAAGGCCAAAGCTAGCATGAGATCCAACAATTTTAAATTATCATCATCTGAAACAATGTCAGCAGAGAGACTACCTAAAAAAGCACCAGCGGAGATAATTGGGATTGCAAATGGAAAATGCAGGTAAGCTGACACCAAACTTTTCTCCAAAAAGAGACAGTATGAGGACATTCAAAAAGGATATGCATAAGATCTCCATTTGGGCTATTGCAGGACCAGCAACTTGGAGTGGAGGTTACAGAAAATGTTGCTATAGTAGAAAGGGTAAAATAAAGTCTGTGATAAAGAAAGAAAAGTGAATGTGTGGTAGAAGCTGATCTGGATATTTTATAAGATCAATGCCACACCTTATTCCATAAGGAAACAGTCCAGGTACATCCCAAATCCAATTCCCATTGAGATTCAATTTTAGATTTAGGAAGTGTCAAAACAGGAGACTGAAAAAGTTTATAGATATTTGATGCCTTAGGATATGAGATAAGAAAGGAAGACAAAGAAAAGGGGTAATTCCGAAGAAGAAGAAGAAGGGGAAGGCAAGGAAAAAAGTACATCAAGAATAATATTAATAAGAAGAAGATATTTAGGCATAAATTAATTGGGACAATGAAATAGAAGTTGGAATTGTGAAAAAGAAAGTGGAGTATTATTGGAGAATAAATCCTTGACCCAAATTAAGTTTTTTTTATTAATAGTGATAAGACAATTATGCCAAATAGGGGAATTCAAAAAAGAGGAATGAGAAACCGAAGGAAGTAAATAGTGAGAACACAGAAGAGAGCAAGTATGTTTAGGAAGCAGAGAGGAGATAAGTGAAATATTATAGGAAAAGGATACCACCTCACTAGGGGGAAAAGGCAAAAGAAAAGAACACTCAATATCCAACCATAATGGAGTAAACCTAGAGTCTGACAGGGAGACCCACCTAGAAGCTTGGCGCAAACAAAAGGATTTGTGATACAATCTAAAATCAGGAAAATTGACTCCTCCCTCCTGTTTAGAATGGCAAAGATGACTAAGAGAAAATCTAGATTTCTTATTGTTCCAGAGGAATTTAGACAATTTGGAGTCCAATTGTGTAAAAAAGGTACCAGGTAAAGGAAGCGGAATCATGGATAGGATATATAATATGTTAGGAGAAATCATCATTTTAATGGAATCAAGACGACCCCACCAAGATAAAAATAAGGGATTCCAAGACAGAATCGATCTATCAACTTTCTCTAAAGCCTCTGAAATATTTACTTCAATGGACTTTTTAATGGATGAAGTGAACCAAATACCTAAATATTTAATCTTGGAAGAATTCCAGTGAAAGCCAGTGATATCAAACAATGCTTTAAAACAAAATTTTGTTAAAGGGAGGATTTCAGTTTTATCCAAATTTATCTTATAACCTGAAATCAAGGAAAAACCCTCAATTTCACAAAGTAGAGACGGAATCGAGAGTTCAGGGTTTGAGATATATAAAAGTGTATCATCTGCATATGCCGTTAATTTTAAATGTTTCTCGCCATACTGGAAACCTTCAATTTTAATGTAATTTCTAATACTGGATAGAAAGGGCTCGAGTGCTAGAATAAATAGGAGTGGAGGGAGCGGACACCCTTGACGTACACCTCGGCGTAATACAAAATATCTAGGCAATTTTCCATTTACTGATATCGATGCCATTGGAGATTGATAAAGCAAAGAGATAAATGAAATGAAATGAGGCCCTAAACCATGCCAGGCTAAAGCTTTTAATAGAAAAGACCAATCTAACCGGTCGAATGCTGTCTCAGCATCTATGGAAATTGCGGCTTGAGAATACGACAGAGCGGGAGCCTTGCTGAGTACATTAAAGAATGTTCTAGAATTGTCAGAAGCAAGTCTACCTTTGACAAAACCCGTTTGTTCCTTACTTATCATCGCAAGTAAAAGGGTATCAAGACGTAGGGCTAATAATGGAGCAACATTTTTATAATCTGTATTAAGAAGAGAGATTGGTCTAAAATTTTTACAAAAAGTATGATCCTTAACGTCCTTTGGAATTAGGCAAATCGAAGCTTCCTGAAATGTGCCCCTTGTAAAACCAGAATATATGAAGTATTGGAAAAGTTGAAAAAGTTTAGGAAGTAACAGGTCAGAAAAATGTAAAAAAAATTCCACTGTGAATCCATCCGGACCAGGGATTTTCCCTTTTTTTAGAGATTGAAGGGCTATAAATATTTCTAACGAAATAGTGAAGTAACATCAATCAGTGTCCTATTAGGGTTTGGAATATTTTTTAAATAATCATCAATCTGTAAGGGGGTCGGGACTGACTCAGGAGTATAAAGTATCTGGTAATAATTAATAAATTCAGCTAAAATATCTTCATCCTTAAAAAGGAACTCACCAGTATCTGAAACTATAGACTTCACATTATGGCGTTGCTTTCGAACTTTTAAATAATTAGCCAGAAGCTTCCCCGCTCTATTCCGACCTCCATAATAACGAGCACTACTACGTAGAAGAAAAGAGGAAGCATTATCCGTTGAGATTTTGTTAAATTGCAGTTTTGCCTGAATAAGTTCTTGGATATTAAAATTGGAGGAGTAAGAATAGTACTGATGTTCTAAGCGTTTAATTTTGAGAAGTAGTGCTTGATGCTGGGCATTGAAAGATTTTTTTTTATCAGAGACAAAATGTATTATATGACCACGAGCCACAGCCTTAGACGAATCCCATAACAATTGTGGAGAAACGTGAGAATCTTCATTAAATCAAAACAATTTGTCCGCAAAGGCAACAAAGGATGTGGGAAATTTAGAGTCAAGTAATAAAGAATTATTAAATCGCCACCTATTGGACCTGGGATGCACCGGGAGCAAGTCAAAATCTGTAATGACTGGGGCATGATCAGATATTGCAATAGGTTCAATGGAGGAGTTAATAAGATTTTGGGATAATGATTTAGAAACAAAAATATGGTCAAGTCTAGATAAGGAGCCATGTGGTGGAGAATAAAACGAAAAATCCCTATTATCAGGATTGCAAGTTCTCCATGAGTCAATTAAATTACATTGTGAGAAAAATGCCTTAAATTGTTTATGCATTTTATGGGGAGAAAATTTAATTACAGATTGCCTAACTATAAAGTGATCAAGAATTTGATTGCAATGCCCTCCAATAAGAAGAAAATCATCTTTACAATGCAAACATTGTTTAGTGATGGTGGGCCAGAAATGATAATCTGAATTATTTGGACAATAAAGATTACCAATAGTCATTGTAATCCCATTAATACTAAGCCTCACAAAGAGCCACCTACCATCAGAATCCGAGTCTTGTGAAATAACATTAACAGATAATTTTTTATGGCAAAGCACAATTACACCATTTTTCTTTGTAGACGAAGGTGAAGTAAAAACATTGCCCACCCAGCCTTTTTTAAGTTTCATAGCTTCAGAGTCCGTCAAATGGGTCTCCTGTAGAAGAACCAAGTCTGGATTATATTTAGATAAGTGGGATAAAATTCTCTGCGTTTTGATTGGATTAATAAAATCTTTGACATTCCAAGAAACAACCCTGAATTTACGTCACATAACCATATATGTATACGAAAGGCCTTGTACCATAAATAACTGAAAATACATATAAGGGAAAAGAAAACAGAAAAAAACAAAAGGAGAGAAGAGTAAAGGGAAAACAGCAGGAAAAAGGATGGAAAGTAGTCAAGAAAAAAAGAAGAGACAGTACATGTCAAATAAGGACGACTGCAAAAACATACCTGAGATGAATGAACAATAGGGGAGGGGTGGTGACAACATAGACTGAAGACGGCACAGCAAGGGAACGGAACACATCAACGGACAAAGGTTACGAGCAAAAATAATGATTATAGAACACCAGGAACCTGTGAAAAGAAAACAATACATTAACAAAAAAGGGTCTATAGTCACGTCAATATAGTATACTGTATAAACTGCATATAAAGGACCATCAATTCTATCGCAATAATAGTGAAAGGGCATAATAATTAAGAAACGTATATAGTCAACGTGTAGAAGGACCAGCTGTTTCCATAGAATTTGTAGAGTGTATTCGTAGAAAATCACGAAGAACTGCAGGAGAGGTAAATGAAGTGGTCTTGTTTTGAAATGTCACTTTGAACAAACATGGATGGAATAATCCAAAACGAGCTCCCAAGTCACAAAGCTGTGGACGAAGATCCAAATACTCTTTCCTCCTGTCTGCTGTAGCTTTGGACACATCCTGTGAAATGAAGATTTTACTTCCCTGCCAAGAAATGTGTTTTTTGGTTTGCGCTGCGTTAAGAATTCTCGATAAGTCAGTAAATTCAAGAAAGAAAATAATCACGCCTCTTGGTTTAGATGTGGAGGAATGCGGAGAACGATGACCAATGCGGTGCGCTCTTTGGATGTTTAATACTGTAGAAGATGGTAGATCCACCAACTGTGGAAAGAATGAGGTGAAAAATGAAAGTGGGTCACTCCCCTCAAGACCCTCCGGTAATCCATAAAGGCGAAGATTATTGCGCCTATTTCTGTTTTCCAAATCTTCCGTAAGAGTCTTCAAGGTTCCCACTTCTTTCGCCAAACTAATATTTTTATGTGTTTCATCCTGCACGTTGCTGACTCTTTGTTCCAAAGCAGAGACTCTCACTTCCGTTTGAGACCACTTAGAATCAAGATTTTGTATCCGAGAATTAGTTTCTTCAATAAAAGGACGCAATGCACGTATTTCATCAAGCACAAGTTCAAGAGAGATCGGCGAGGGAGATTTTACTGGTGAAGGTGGGTCCTGTTTGACCCTCTTAGGAGCGGATGCAGAAAATTCTGAGGAACTTTAGGCGAAGAAGAAGATGAGGAAGACATCTTTGAGATGGAAGAAGAAGACGCTGCAGCAGAAGTGTCCAATTGAAAAAAGTGCGAAAGTTTGTCAGCCGAGGAGGACTGATGCGACAGAGCTTTTATTTTCTTCAGTTTGCCCATATAAAAATAAAAAACCTTCAATAAGGACGCAAGTGACACAGGAACTCCAAAAATATGTTAGCGAAACAGCAAAAAAAAAAAAAAAAAACAGGCTTGCGCAAAAAAGAAAGTCAAACATTCAGAAAAAAAGTATAATGTAATGGTGAGCAAAGCTAGTCAAAATGGCCGCATTCATGAGGAGAAATAAGAAAACTTAATTAAAGAGTCAGGAAATATTCTAGCCAGCCCAAAAAACGATGAAAATGCTCACCAAAACATCCCATGGTTGTTTTCAGAGGAATGACATTAAAAAGAAGAAAAAAAACGGCTCCGGCGGTAGAGATTTGTCCGATGAGGCACAGAGCTCCGTTATCAGGCGGCCATCTTGGTCGTCGGCTTGCGCGCGGATCCTCACCGTTCACTTATTATATTAAGTCAATGCCTCCCGGTGTGCTTTTAAAAAGTTGTCACACCCTCTCACGGATGCCCTTATGAAGACTCTCGCCCCTGCAGCCTCCGGCCTTTAAATGGCCACAGAACTCCTTTATTGATTGCAGAACACATATAGGTGGTCATTACGACCTTGGCGGTATAAGGCGCTTACCGCCGTGCAGAAGACTGCCAATACACCGCCGCGGCCGCAGGAGTCGTTGGAGGAACGGACACTGGTAAGTCAAATTTCAACTATCATATCCCCCACCCTACCTGCATGCTATCACACACCCCCACCCTCACACCCTCCCCTATCACTCCAAATCCTCACCTATCTACCCATGACACCAACCACCCATCCCAACCCCAAAACCTGCATGACCTAACTAAGCATGGATACCCATCACTAAAGCATGTCCACTGCACATACCCATAACACTCCCCCAACCATCATCACACAAGCCCCCACACAGGAATGCTTGCACTGGGGTACACGCACACCCACCCATTGCACACCATTACACACACACACACATGCAATAATCATGCTTCCATATCCCTGCAGGACCACTAAGGAACGTCACCACACCAGAGGGTCCAGACATCTCCACTCCACCCACAGAAGAGGCCCACAGTGACGACAGCAGCTCTGCCCTACTGGATCTTGATGACCAGCCCGGACCATCTTGGGCCTCGGGACAGTCGGTTCCCCTTGCACAGGCACAGCCCAACACTGACCTTCCACCCTCTGGTAACACCAGCACAGCACCCACCCAGCGGGCCCAATCCTCCGTACCCAGGACACGTCAATCAGCGGTGTGTCTACCACTACAGGGAACCCAGGATAACCCACCACCCCAACAACAACAGGGACCTGGGGGCAGTGGTAGTGGGCACACGGTCCAGGGGACGGAGGCACAGGAACACAGGGGAACTGGGAGGGCTGCTGTGCGACAGGGGGTGGACAGGCCAAGGGAACCCACTCTCCACAAGGCCCTATCCTCCATCATAGGAGCAAACCACCACTCCCAGGAGACGATGGCGACAGTCCTGGCCAAGTTTCAGGAGACCCAGCGCCTGCAGGAGGAACAGTATTTGGGCTTCAGGGAGGAACTCAGAAACATCAGCTCCGCCCTGGGCACCATCGTAGGGGTGCTGAAGGACATACAAAACACCATGCGGGACACCACGGCATTCCAAGGGGCCCCTGACACTAGCATGGACGATGAACTGCCCACCACCTCGGCCGGCGCTAGTGGACAGGACGCCCCGCCACAGGACCAACACACCAGCACCCCATCCCCTGCAGACGGACCACCACCACGCAAGCGGGCCCTGAGATCCAGGAACAGGACAGAGCAAGATGGCAAGACCCCCGCCAGGAAATAAGACCACATTGATCGTCCTCCCACTGTCCCACTTTGTTACCCTGTCCAAATCGGAACTGCCCCAGCTCCACTTCCAATGGCCAGATGTGCAATGTACCTGTGAGACTAATAGACTGGACTCTGCCATGGACATTCCTCCACCATCACCCATCCCCATTTCACAACCCCCCTTCATTGTTATGCACTTAAATAAACACCCTTGAAACACTAATAAAACTGGAGTCAGTCAATGATTGTGAACTTTGTATTGTCAATTACAGTGTTAAAAAAAGGTCACCCATTGGAAGGCCAACATACCAATGTCACACATCACAAGTCTTTCAAGGGTGCAAGCTGTTGACACGTAGGTTACCACAATAGTGAAACTGAAATGGAAGGGGACAACTCAGTTAACAAATAGGGAGAGAAATGTAGGTACAGGATAGAGGTAGACGTGTGAAAGTTAATAATATGTGAAACTTGAAAATTTACTCACCTGTGTCTCACTGAAAATATTGCTGTATGACTGACTCCCTGTTGTCATTTTCATCTTCATCAGCTTCCTCCTCATCACTGTCCACAGGCTCCACAGGCTCCCCCGCTGCAACAACACCGTCATCTGGATCATCCTCCTGCAGAAAAGGCACCTGGCGTCGCAATGCCAAGTTATGGAGTATGGAGCAGGCGATGATGATGTTGCACACCTTCTTCGGTGAGTAGAATAGGGATCCACCAGTCATATGGAGGCACCTGAACCTGGCCTTAAGAAGGCCGAAGGTGCGTTCGATTACCCTCCTAGTCCGCCCATGGGCATCATTGTACCGTTCCTCTGCCCTGGTCCTGGGATTCCTCACTGGGGTCAATAGCCAGGAAAGGTTGGGGTAACAAGAGTCCCCCAATAGCCATGCACGGTGCCTCTGGAGTTGACCCATCATATCAGGGATGCTGCTATTCCGCAGGATGTAGGCGTCATGCACAGAGCCAGGGAACATAGCATTTACCTGCGAGATGTACTGGTCTGCCAAACAGACCATCTGTACATTCATAGAATGATAACTCTTCCTGTTCCTGTACACCTGTTCATTCCTGCGGGGGGGACCAGAGCTACATGGGTCCCATCAATGGCACCTATGACGTTGGGGATATGTCCAAGGGCATAGAAATCACCTTTCACTGTAGGCAAATCCTCCACCTCAGGGAAAATGATGTATCTCCTTACGTGTTTCAGCAGGGCAGACAACACTCTGGACAAGACGTTGGAAAACATAGGCTGGGACATCCCTGATGCCATGGCCACTGTTGTCTGAAAAGACCCACTTGCAAGGAAATACAGCACTGACAGCACCTGCACGTCAGGGGGGATTCCAGTCGGATGGCGGATTGGTGACATCAGGTCTGGCTCCAACTGGGTACATAGTTCTTGGATTGTGGCACGGTCAAACCGGTAGGTCACGATGACATGTCGCTCTTCCATTGTCAACAGGTCCACCAGCGGTCGGTACACCGGCGGATTCCGCCATCTTCCAATATGTCCCAACTGACGGTGCCTAAGAAGGACAACAGCGAAGAAACTGTCACCATTCCTCCAGGTATGTACCCACAGCCACACACAAGACTACAACAGACAATTAACCCATCCGGGAAAAGTTTTGAGTGTAGGTCTCGGTATGTGTGACGCAGTAGTAATTGAAGCCATGTGGGCCCCTGAAATGGCAGCTGCCTGACCTCTAAACTGGGACAATGGGATTGTGGGGTAACTGCGCTGGCGTTGGACACCGTCGCGGTAGGCGGTCGTAGAGCGCGGCGCAATGCTGCATTGGTTAACTTTGGACCCTATGGGTCCCAGGAGCCAATGAACAGGTGCACCGCCAGTGATGATGCGCACCGCCGCGGACGTCACCGCCGCGGACGTCACCACCATTTTCTATCTCTTCAATCACTAGATACCTGACCTTCGACAGGAGAGGACCTACACTGCTAGTGCTGCTGTGACCTCGGTCTGGAAGCGACGATGGCTGCTGCGTCTGGGGAAAGGGCCCCTGCATTCACTGCACAGGAGTTGGAGAAACTTGTGGATGGGGTCCTCCCCCAGTACACGCTACTCTACGGTCCTCCAGACCAACAGGTTAGTACACAGGGAGCACGTTGGATGGGCTAGGCTTGGGTGGAGAGGGCTGTGTGGATGAGGGAAGGGGGCAGAGTACATAGAACAGTTATGCATGGGGATGAATGGGCCACAGGGATAGAGTTGGGAGGGGGCCAATCACAACGACGGTGCAGTAGGTAATGACTGTCCTCTTTCCTTGTGCATGTCATGTAGGTCAGCGCCCACCAGAAGAGGGACATTTGGCGTGCCATCGCCAAGGAAGTCCGGACCCTGGGGGCCCACCAGAGACGGGGCACCCACTGCCGTAAGAGATGGGAGGACATTCGCCGCTGCAGCAAGAAGACGGCGGAGGCTCAGCTGGGGATGGCCTCCCAACGTGGGAGGGGTGCCCGTCGCACCATGAGCCCCCTGATGTTCCGGATCCTGGCGGTGGCCTACCCGGAGTTGGATGGGCACTTAAGGACATCACAGCAGACACAAAGGGGTGAGTACTACCTCATCATATGGACTTTGCGTGCAGTGGAGGTGTCTGGGTGGGGGTGGTGGGTTGTGGGTGTCCCTAGGCCAGGGCGAGTTAGGTAGGCAAGGCCCCTCCGTTATGTAGGCCATGTGGCATCTCTACCCCAGCTCAAAACAAAGGGAAGTTGAGGTATAGTTGCCCCTTTGCCATCCATGTGGGCAGATTACTACCATTGCCATGTAGGCTATTTCCCAGAAATAGCATGTGCAGAGGTCAGGAGCACGGCGTAATGCATGGGGCTGCTGCGTCTGTCTTGTCCGCCAACGGTAGCGGTATGCCATGCACTAAAACTCTCTTTCTTCTGTCTCCCCCCTTTTCCTGCTCTCCCTGTCCTTTTGTACATCAGCATCAACAGGCGGAGGTACAGTGGCACCGGAGCACGAGGGAGCTGCATCCCACATGGCCATGGAGGGCCACACCACAGACTCTGAATTCACCAGTTGGACGGAGGGCGAGGGGAGCTTCACGTCGGCCACCAGATCACCATCCAGCGACACGGACTCGTCCGCCGATGGGAGCTCCCCTGTGGTGGCGGCACCATCTGTGCGCCCCACTTCTACAGGTACAGCCGCCACCTCCCCTACCAGCACCGCCCTCCCAGCAGCCCCTCAGCGTGTGTCCCGTGCCCGCTCACCCAGGAGGGTGGGCATCACCTTCGCCCCAGGCACCTCAGGCCCTGCCCCAGTCACCCCTGCTGCCCTCAGTGAGGAGGCCATTGACCTCCTCAGGTCACTCACTGTTGGGCAGTCTACCATTGTGAATGCCATCCAGGGTGTAGAACGAGAGTTGAAACACGGTAATGCATTCCTGGAAGGCATTCATTCTGGTCAGGCTGTCCTTCAGCGAACCCTGCAATCTCTGGCTTCAGCACTGATGGCAGCCATTGTCCCTGTGTCCAGCCTCCCCCCTCCAACCTCCTCCACCCAGACCCAATCCCCTGTACCCCAGCCCATCCCAAGCACACCTACAGACCAGCAGGTACACAAGTCAACACACACAAGTAGCTCAAGCAAACATAGGCACCACACACACCACAGGCACTCACACAAGCATCACACCCATACAGACACAGCAACATCCACTGTCTCCACTGCGTCCCCCTCCTCCTCTTCTCCCTCCTCCCTCCCAGTCTCGTCTACACACACACCTGCAAGCACCACATCTACAGGCACTAGGACTCGCACCAGGACACCCAGCACCACAAGATGCTCACCTGCACTCACCACCTCCACTACCATTTACACATCCTCTGTGTCCTCTCCCAGTGTGTCTGTGACGCCCCCTCCCAAAGTACACAAACGCCGGCAATCACTCACCCAACATCCATCCACCTCACGACAGCCTCCAGTACCTGCACCTGCACCCAAAACACCTAAAGTTACACCTCCTACAACCACCTCCTCTACCTCCACTCCCAGACCCCCTCCAACTACCCATCCCAGTGTCCGTCAGAAACTGTCCCTCTGTCAAATTGACCTGTTTGCCCCCCCTCCAGTTCATCAGTCCCGTCGTAGCGCCTCAGCCAAAAAGCCTCCAGTACCAGTGGTGCGTGTTCCAGGTTTTTGGAGTGCACCGTCCACCAGGGCAGGCAGTAGGACCCGGAGCCAAGGCACTGTCAGCCCACCCCCTGTAAAGGCACCGAAATTGAAGAGTGGATGACGGGACCGTGTCAAGACTCCTGGTGGGACAACAAGTGAAATGGGATCCAAGGCGATTGGTGAGTCAGCTGTAACTCCAAAGACGGTGGGGAAGGTTCCGAGGAAGTCTGCCCAGCCTGTTGTGAGTGTCACGGCGGAGAAGTGCGCCATCATTTCCGGCTGTCCAGACACAACCGCCAGCACCGTCGTTACTGGTCAGGAGACCACCGCCAGAGTCATTGCCCAGGAGGGCCCGAGTATCGTTACTGGTCAGGAGACCACCGCCAGAGTCAGTGCCCAGGAGGGCCCGAGTATCGTTACTGGTCAGGAGACCACCGCCAGAGTCAGTGCCCAGGAGGGCCCGAGTACTGTTACTGGTCAGGAGACCACCGCCAGAGTCAGTGCCCAAGAGGGCCCGAGTGCCGTTACTGGTCAGGAGACCACCGCCAGAGTCAGTGCCCAGGAGGGCCCGAGTACTGTTACTGGTCAGGAGACCACCGCCAGAGTCAGTGCCCAGGAGGGCCCGAGTATCGTTACTGGTCAGGAGACCACCGCCAGAGTCAGTGCCCAGGAGGGCCCAAGTATCGTTACTGGTCAGGAGACCACCGCCGGAGTCAGTGCCCAGGAGGGACCAGGATCCCACAGCCCCGCTGGGCGATGATGGAACGTCATGCCACACCCCAATGTCCAGTGTGGAGTTCGTCATGCCACACCCCAATGTCCAGTGTAGAGTTCGTCATGCCACACCCCAATGTCCAGTGTGGAGTTCGTCATGCCACACACCAATGTCAGTATCTGAACCGCCATCTCATGCTACCGCTGAACAGTCCATAGCCAGCCATGGCAAAGCACCGCTGAACAAGGCCAAGACCGCCATGGTGAAGACCGCTGAACAGTCCATAGCCAGCCATGGCAAAGCACCGATAAACAAGGCCAAGACCGCTATGGTGAAGACCGCTGAACAGTCCATAGCCAGCCATGGCAAAGCACCGCTGAACAAGGCCAAGACCGCCATGGTGAAGACCGCTGAACAGTCCATAGCCAGCCATGGCAAAGCACCGCTGAACAAGGCCAAGACCGCCATGGTGAAGACCGCTGATCAGGGCAAACACCGTGTGGGTATGAATATGCCGCCACATCAGGCATCCTTCTCCCATGTGCAGCTGGGACAGTGACAGGACAGGAACTTTCACGGGGAGACTCATCCAGTCTGGCCACCAGTCCCACCCAGTACCAGTTGAGAACTGCATCTACTTGCGTCAATGTGGCTTTGCACTCCCCAGGATGGTCCAGTGGGCAACCCACCCACTGTAAATACTTGAGAGACTGTGGCTTTGCACTCCCCAGGATGGTCCAGTGGGCAACCCACCCACTGTAAATACTTGAGAGACTGTGGCTTTGCCCTCCCCAGGATTGAATAGTGGTCAACCCACCCACTGTAGAGACTTGAGAGACTGTGGCTTTGCACTCCCCAGGATGGAACAGTGGGCAACCCACCCACTGTAGAGACTTGAGAGACTGTGGCTTTGCACTCCCCAGGATGGCACAGTGGGCAAGCCACCCACTGTAGAGACTTGAGAGACTGTGGCTTTGCACTCCCCAGGATACATCAATGGGCATGGAGCCCCGTTGTGGATCTGGCTTTGCAGTCATGTGGCTGAGGTGCCCCCCCTTCCCTTCCCCCTGAGGTGCCTGTAGTGTTTCAATCTGATGCCCCAGCAGTGTTCTCTCGGATTTTGGTCAGGTATCTATTGTGGGCCTCGCCCATGCATTTTTGGACTGTTGGTGCACGGACATTGTTGTGTACATATCTGCACTACTTCTTGTATTGTATATATAAATATGACAGATTTCGAGATATGATTCAGTATATTTTTATATGACATGTATATTGGCACATTACAATATTTGAACGGATCTCGCTTTGTCTTTGCATTCTTCCGGGGGGATTGTGGGTTGTTACTGTTCTTTTTGTGACTGCATTGGTGTGTATGTTGTAATATGCGAGGGTGGGGGTGTTTGGAGGGTGTCCCCCTAACTTTTGCCTCCCCCATCCCCTGTGTCGTAGATGCAGTACTCACCGGTATGTTCTGCGCCTACGTCGCTGTTGTTCGTACAGGAGCAGAAAGACAAGGGCAGGTAGTATTTGGAGTTCCGGCTCCATGGAGTCGTCGTTCCTCGTGGAGTGTGTTGAGGTGAGCGTTTTCCCATAGCAAAGGCTGTTTCCGCTGTGTTGTTATCCACGGTGAATCCGCCCCGGAAAAGGTGGCGGATTGGTGTGTTGTAATAGTGTGGGCGGTACTTTGTCTCCCACCTGTCTGTTGGCGGTGACCACCACGCTGTTTGTCTGTACCGCCGTGGCGGGCGATGTGTTAAAGTGGCTGTCTTTGTTGGTGGTTACCGCCAGGGTCGTAATTCCTTTTTTTTTCTGCCGGCCTGTTTGCGGTATTACCCCACCTTTTACACCGTCCGCCAGGGTTGTAATGACCCCCATAATGTACAATGAGGGTCCATTATCCTACCTATTTTTTAATTACTGTCTTGGTATCTACAGTCCTCAGTCCGTATCTGTTTCTATGACGAGGCCTAAAATATGGAATCTATGTGAAACTAAAGGAAACTATTATCAGTATTGTAATGAAGATCTATCCCTGTCATGCCTTTTACTTCAATAGGAGCCCCCCAAACCATTTCCCCACCTTTCTACCCCCCCCCGCAAATACCTGGAAATACCTGGAATGTCACATATGGGCCACTTCCCACCCTCCTGTCTCAAATACTCTTTTCTTGAAATATTCCCTTCTTGTTTTCTTTATAAATCTATTTTTCATGTTGGACTGGAAATGTTAACATTACGCAATAACATGGGAGAATCTTTCTTTGATTTTTATAAAATTTGGTGAGTAAATCTACAAACCCTGAGGCACTGGTGTCAACATGTTTTGTCAAACAATGGCTGCTCTCCATTTGAAGGGCACATTTTCCATCATGATTGCAAGGCTGGATTAACTATTAAGCAAAATTAGCACATGCTTAGAGCATCAAGGGAAGTGGGGGCACCACAGAATTTTTCCAATGCTGGATTTACCATGGACTATTTGGTGCAAGACTGCAAATGGTGAAGCTGAACCAGGGTCCACAACAAGGGGCTCCCACAATAAATGAAAAAAATACACACACAAATGTATATATATATATATATATATATATATATATATATATATATATATACACAATAATAAAAAATAATGATAAAATAGTAATAATAGACAATAATGGTATACATCCATCTTGGAAATGCAACAAAATTAGAATCTGGTAACTGCCTCAACGCTCACTGAGGCTCACATGATCATTCTTATCTTGGTCATGTCGGCTGTCTCATTCAGTCGTTCACTAAGAGTGAGTGCAGCGGCGTTAGTAGCTCACTCATCATCCTGCTTGCGGTGTGCCAACAACACAGTGCTAACATTCTAACTTTGTAACTAAGCTGATTCACAGTTTTTTTCTATTTCTCCTTTCAATTTTGACAGCGTGAGTGTTTTTTTTTTGTCTCACATGGTGGTGGTGGTAGTGACTAAGGGCCAAATGTAGCAGAAAAAAAATTGCGACTTGCAAATTGCGAGTCATACCGACTCGCAAATTGCAACTCGCAAATCTGTATGCAGAAAGGTGTCTCAGACACCTTCTGCGACTCGCTATGGGGTCGCAAAGACCCACCTCATGAATATTAATGAGGTGGGTCGCAAATTGCGACCCCATAGCGAGTCCCTGCACTCACAGGGATGGTGGCCTGCTGGAGACAGCAGACCTCCATGTCTGTGACTGCTTTTTTTAATTGCTTTTTTTAATTGCAGCCCGTTTTCCTTAAAGGAAAACGAGTTGCATTTCAAAAAAATAATGAAACCATTTGGTTTCATTTTTTCAGAGTAGGCAGTGGTCCATTGGGGACCCCTTCCCGTTTGCGAATACGTTACCACCCACTTCAAGTGGATGGTAACTGCGAGTTGGTTTGCGACCGCATTCACGGTCACAAAGCAACTCAGCATGGCGATGCGGTCGCAAATAGGAAGGGAACACCCCTTCCTATTTGCGAGTCGCATCCTCAAATTGCGAGTTGGTACCGACTCGCAATTTGAGGATGTGCATCGCGTTAGGCCTTTTGCATGTCGCAAACTGCGTTTTTCGCAGTTTGCGACATGCAAAAGGCTTCCTACATCTGGCCCTAAGTTTATTTCTTCAAGTGACGTGACACATGGCAGTCTGCATCCACAGCGATGGCATGGGCACGCTACTACATGGGTTCAAATCCCACTGACACAACCAATTTATACTGTGCTCCCAGAAACTCCACTTTTCAGTTTACAAATTTTTAGCCCAAATCTGTCTATTTAATTAAAGCACAAAAGCACAAGATTCAGCTGTAAGCTAGTAGTTAAATTGTTCGTATGGTTCTGCCTCTTATACATGTAATTGTGTTGTTGATTGCGATATAATATACAAACAAAATATTATTTTTATTTCTCTATTTTACAGACCCCAAGAACCAAGATGAAACGTTTCCATTTAAGCGCTGGAGAAAAGCAAAAACTGTCAAAAAAGAAACAAGACTGTCAAAAAACACTTTGGATTTAAGCCCAGAAATTAATGCGCTAGTTGTGCATCAAAGATTTTAACGCAAGCTACCATCATTCCCTAGCGCCATCAGCACGGCATATTTCATAAATGACCAAAAATGGCGCAAAGCAATGCTCAGGGCCAAGAAAAATGACTCTAACCATTTAGACATGCCATAAGAAACAAGCATTTGCAATGCACTAGGGTCTCGCATTTCTCCGAGTTACAGCTATTAGCAGCTGTAAACTCCCAACCGGATTTTTCTTTCCAAATTGAAAGAAATAAACAGCGCAATCACGCTGCTACAGTTAATATGTAATGAAACCTATCGGCAAAAGTCCATATACCTTAGAACCCTCAAGAAAACCACAAACCACAACTGGATCAGCGTTGTGGGGGACCCCCAAGAACGGGGTGTCCAGCATTCTCTATAAAGATAAATGATAATGGTTCTCAATTCCTGTCAGCACTAAGCCCAGGATTTACTGTCTTCTGAGACAGCTGCTTATTGTGAATTTTTTCATAATGTACCTCCTGCCAGGATGTCGCAGACCAATTTATGAGACCATTGAAAAAAGCTGCCATTTTTTAATTCCACACAACGAAACGCGAATTTAGCGTCAGTGTTAGATGCTGGTTTGTTATAAACACGCCGAGGTGGTCCTCTCTGATAAACCGCGAATGCACGCGCTGTTTGATACCAGCATATTCTTATATCTTTTATCAGGAAGCATTTGAGAACGTGCGGCTTCTAGTTTGACAGAAAGCAGCACAGTCCCGCACTCCCCTTATTCCAGCTCTACTTGTGGTGTAATCTTTTATCAAAGTCACAGATGGTTCCCATAAAGTCACATGTGGCTTCAGTTATGCCAGGAAACCGATGCATCAGTGCGTTGGGGTGCCTCTCTCTTCCAGGCCCAGTGAAAGTTTCTTTCCGTCTGTGGTTTTTTTTCCTGTAAAAACGTGGCTCGCAACGGATGGCTCAGCTGCTAACAGCGCCGCCATCACCGTATGGCATTGTTCGAGGCGGCAGATGGGACCGTGTGCTCAACGCAAGGCGTCCCACAAAATAAACAGGTCTGTTTTTGTATTAGTCATATCCCACAGGTACCAGATCAAGAGACCGGGCCCTTTCTGTGCCACAACACTTCCCCCCAGCCTGCCAAAGGCAGATTAAATGCACTGATTTAGGAAGCAAACAATTTGTGAGCGTTTTATACGTTTAATATTGTATCCCCGAGTTTTGCTTTCTGGCCACGCCAACGTAAATAATGTCACTTTTCAACAGTACTAGTCCAAATGCTGCAAAATACCTTTTTCCTGTCAGTGCGCGGCCACCTCCCACCGCGAGGAGTTAAACAAAATGAATACAAACCGAGACAATGAATTAAGTTCAGCTCCTTTGCTCAATTCTCCTAGGGAATAGTTTTAAATTGTGCAATTTGGATATTTTAAATTATTACAGAGTAACAGATACTAAATCCACCACTGGCAAACATTTAAAAAAAACAGCGCGATCGTGTTGCTACAGTTCACTCGTAATGAAACCTATCGGCAAAAGTGCAATTAACTTTAACTTTAACAGCACTTTTGCCAATAGGTTTCATTACGAGTGAACTGTAACAGTGTCGATGTTATGCAAAGCTCTCAACTTCTGCCAAGTGAGATCGCGCTGCAAACAAAAGATAGAAAGTAGTCCACAAACCAGATGGGAAATAGCGAGCCTCGCATGTTTCCAGTACTTGGTCGTTGTGCTTGAGGAGGGCTAACCACCGGAAAAGGCATGACGTATACGTGCCTTCCACGAATGAAAGCAAGCAGATTTTAACAGGCAAGCCCATGAACCAATGAAAGACAACTGATGTGACTTCAACGGGGCTCCGAGCTCTTTTCTAATTCCTAAAGTGCCTCACAAGTGAAACGCATGCGCAAGCGCATGCGACGCAGGCTTGACCCTAAAAATGACACTAAAACTGCAAAAGTGACGCTAGACCGTTTTGCAGCATGTTTTTTGACGCAGAATGGGTTAGCGCCATGTTTAACTGCATTGGCATTAAAAAATGCGCAAGCAAGAAATAAACATTTGGGAAGACAAGATGGAGAGTGCAGGCCAGGAGAGACCCTAGGGGAATCCCAATCAGCCAAGTACCAGCCAGGAGGGTCCAACAAAGTCCCAGGAGAAGGAGAAGAGGAAGCGGAAGTGTCGATTTAGTGAGAAGGAGCATGACATCTTGGTCACAGACGTGACGAAGCACCAACACCAGCTCTTTGTCACCTCCAAATTGCCATAGGTAGGAGAGAGGCATATGGCAGCAATAGTAGTCAAAGTCAACAGCATGGCAGAGGTGAGGAGGACTGTCACCGATTTCAAGAAGCGCTTGCACAATTGCAAGTGCAGGCTAAGGAGAAACTTGCCAGGAACCAAAAGGCTGCACTGCAGACTGGAGGGGAAAGTCCTGCACCACAAGAGGACCTAGATATGCTGGAGGAGATAGTCGCAGTAGTCATCCCAGAGGAGCTGGTCACTGGAATCGCAGGGCAGGACAGCGCAGACTACCAAGATCTACCACAAATGCAGGGTAAGTTGCAGGGGGGAACTATCTGGAATCTCACAAATGGCAGAAAGGGGAGGCACATAGGACACACTCAATGCATGTTAAAGGGGTGCACTGGGGCACATAGGCCCTGAATCAAAATGCCCCATAGCCACCCAAGCAACACTTGTAGTGACACTCTGGTTGCATAATGCACTCAGACATATACACAATGTGGACATAAGCCACTTACTATGGCTTTACACCACCATGAAAATATGCAGCACATTGCCTGGAGGGGACGTGCAGTTAGTGTGGCTGTGCCACAACAACACCCATTGCATATTGTCATTGCCCCAGATCCAACACGATGTTCATCAAAGGCTGGTACTGAAGTCAATACCACCCTAGGGTGGTGTCAGGATGGTGTAACAAGACAAAATGCTTTCCTTCCTCCTTATGTCATTTCAAAAATGATAAGTGTGCTGAGTCCTGCAGTATACATTGAAATTCCACCTTGCCATAATAGCTTGAACATGTGCAGGAAGTGACACTTCCCTGCACATAAACAATCTATCCCCTCAACGCAGGCATCCCTTCATCATGGTACAACAATGCATGTGTTGGTGCAGGGACAACGTATCTGCGCAGGCACAGGGGGAATTGCAGGGTTGTGCCGTATTCCAGTAAAAATGGCGCATCCCTGCGTTTCAAAACTGGCACAACGCCGTGCAATACATACTGCTGCTGCACTGAGCTGTGCCACTTGAGAAATAATCAGGCCTTAAGTGTGCAATATGTGGAATACAAACCGCACAGGGTGGACCAACATCAACTCTCACACCTCCATGCGCCATTTGGGAATGGCCACAAAAATTAACTCATATAACACATGGGGCATGTCTGTGAACATCATTTGTGCAGCTGTACAAGTAGCAGCAATCTCACCATCTATGAAGACTGAGGCCCTCATTACAACCCTGGCAGTCAATGCTGCTTACCGCCCGTGCAGAAGACCGCCAACATACCGCTGCGGCCGCAGAATTCGGCTACAGCTATTACGACCCACAGCTCGGAGTCCGCCATAATCCAGACACCCACACAAGTCTGCCACACCAAAGGTCAGTGATAAACTGGCGATAACAAAACCTCCACCGTCACGCCAACAGGAATACGCCCATACTATCACAACCCTCGAAACAATGCGGCGGTCTTTCAACTGCGGTAATCCATTGGCGGTACACACCCCCCTGCTTAAAATACACACACACTTACAAAACACAACCACATTGGACAAATCGAAATACACACACCTGACACACATACACACACCACACCCACACACCCAATCCAATATAAAGCACACACCCACATCACCCACAGACCCTTACTACCAGATTTCTGAAACCACGCCAGAGAGAGACACCACCATAAACAACACCAGCATCCACAGACTCACAACACCATCACTTACACAACATCCACGCACCTCAAACAACACACACCAACACATCTCCTCACACATCACAACACACACCACCTCACACAACACCCACACCACATCATGGCACCTCAACGACACCCCAAGTTCTCTGAGGAGGAGCTCAGGGTCATGGTGGAGGAAATCGTCCGGGTAGAGCCACAGCTATTCAGATCACTGGTGCAGCACACCTCCATTGCAAGGAAGATGGAGCTATGGCACAGAATTGTCAACAGGGTCAACGCAGTGGGACAGCATCCAAAAACACAGGATGACATCAAGAAGAGGTGGAACGACCTATGGGGGAAGGTGCATTCTGTGGTCTCCAGACACCAGATTGATGTACAGAGGACTGGCGGTGGACCCCTACCTCCTCCCTTACAACTAACAACATGGGAGGGGCAGGTCTTGGCAATACTGCATCCTGAGGGCCTCGCAGGAGTAGCAGGAGGACTGGACTCTGGTAAGTCAAATATTTACTACCTCATCTCCCCCCACCTGTATGCCATCACATACTCCCACCCTTACCCTCACCCTCACCCCCATCACTTCAACACCTCACATATGCCCCACTATCACAACCCACCCATCCCAATACCAAGCCCTTCATGCAACACCAAAGCATGGACACCCATCACCAAAGCATGTCCACTACAGATACCCACACAGACCCCAAACCAAATATTACACAAGGACCAAGACAAGAATGCAAGCACTGGAGTACAGGGTCACTCACCCATTGCACACGATGGCACACACACATGCAATAATCATGCCTTTACAACCCTGCAGGACCCCACCCAACATCACCGGACAGGAGGTACCAGACATATCCAGTCCCCCCACAGAAGAGACTCACAGTGATGACAGCAGCTCTGCACAACTGGATCAAGATGACCAGCCCGGCCCATCAGGGACCTCGGGACAGTCGGTTCCCCTGACAAGCCACCACAGAGCCTCCCCCCTCAGGAAACAGCAGCACAGCACCCACCCAGAGGGCCCATCCCTCTGTCCCCAGGACACGTCAATCAGCAGTGTGTCCACCACTACAGGGAACTCAGGCAAACCCACCAACCCAAGAAAATCAGGGACCTGGGGGCAGTGGCACACGGTTCAGGGGACAGAGGCTCAGGAAAACAGGGAAGCTGGGAGGACTGCTGTGTGACAGGGGGAGGACAGGCCCAGGGAACCCACTCTCCACGAGGCCCTCTCCAACATCATGGGAGCTTACCATCATTCCCAGGAGACGATGGCAACGGTACTGGACAAGTTTCAGGAGACCTAGCGGCTGCAGGAGGAACACTATCTGGGGATCAGGGAGGACCTGAAGTCCATAAACAACACCCCATGTCACCATTGCAGGGGTGCTGCAAGACCTTGTCAACACCAGGAGGGACACTGTGGCACAACAAGGGGCCCCTGACACTAGCCTGGATGATGAACAGCCCTCCCCCTCCGCCGGCGCTAGTGGACAGGAGGCACCTGTCCCCTTGACTTCCCCTTGACCAGATAATTCTCGCCTCGGTGCCTAATCTAATTCATGGGTCCCACTCTGCAACTCTGGGCAATAGCTTGCTTAATCTCCACAACGGCCCCAACAGCGCTTGGATGCCTGGCTTCACCCTGGGGGTGCTCAGGAGTGGGCGCCTCACAGGGAAAAGCCAGGAGGGGTTCCATAGCGGTATGAGTACAGCGCCTTGAGACCCTAACGGGTGAGTAGTGCGCTATACAAGTGCTAATTTTACCGCCACAGGAACACGACACCAGCATCCCACCCCCTGCAGTTGGAGAACCACCCCGCAAACAGTCCCTGAGATCCAGAAAAAAGACAGAGAACATTGCCAAGACCCCCGCCAGGAAATGAGACCCCCCTGAATGTCACCCTTCTGTCCCACTTTGTCACCCTGTCCATCCTTAAACTGCCATTGCTCCACTTCCTGTGCCCCTTTGGACAATGCACCTGTGAAACAAATAGACTGGACTTTGCCATGGACATTTCTCCACCATCCCCCTGCCCATTTTACAACCCCCTCCACTTATTTGCACAGAAATAAACACACTTCAATTACAAAACAATCTTGAGTCAGTCTGTGCTTTCACAAACGTGTAATTGCAATAACCATGGAATATAGCAATGTCAATTTACTTGTGCACATACCGATGTAACACAGCTGTAGGCCAGGGGAAATATAGCAGAGGGCACAAAGTGGGACCCACATCTGTCAAATGGAAAGGCAAAGTGACAAGTCAGGGTCCATACATTGAGTGAAAATGACAGACTTATGCTAGCTCCAATAATAGTATGAGATATGGGAGGCAGTGACATCTTTTTACCTGTGTCTCACTGGAAGTATTGCATGATTATGTTGTTCCTGTTGTCGATATCCTCTTCTTCTGCCTCCTCTTCTTCACTGTCCACAGGCTCCACAGCTGCCACAAGACCACCAGCTGGCCCATCCTCCTGCAGAAAAGGCACCTGGCGTTGCAAAGCCAGGTTGTGCAGCATACAGCAGGCCACGATGATCTGGCACACCTTCTTTGGTGAGTAGTAGAGAGAACCACCTGTCATATGGAGGCACTGGAATCTGGCCTTCAGGAGGCCGGTGGTGCGTTCAGTCACCCTCCTAGTTAGCCCATGTGCCTCATTGTAGCATTCCTCTGCCCTTATCCTGGGATTTGTCAGTGGGGTCAGTAGCCATGACAGGTTGGGATAACCAGAGTCACCTGCAAATATGGAGGGACAACTGTTAGACACACACTAACCCGTAGGGACAACCCCATCCCCAGATACCTGTTGACACTGTATAGGGTCATTGTCCTCACCTATTAGCCACACACGGTGCCTCTGGAGTTGCCCCATCACATAAGGGATGCTGCTATTCCTCAAAATGTAAGCGACATGCACTGAGCCAGGAAATTTGGCATTCACATGGGAGATGTACTGGTCTGCCAAACACACCATCTGCACATTCATAGATTGGTAGCTCTTACGGTTTCTGTACACCTGTTCACTCCTGTGGGGGTACCAAGGCAACATGTGTCCCATCAATGGCACCTATGATGTTGGGGCTATGTCCCAGGGCATAGAAGTCACGTTTCACTGTGGGCAAATCCTCCACCTGAGGGAACATGATGTAGCTGCGCATGTGTTTCAGCAGGGCAGACAACACTCTAGACAACACGTTAGAGAACATTGGCTGGGACATCCCTGATGCAAAGGCCACTGTTGTTTGAAAGGAACCACTTGACAGGACCTGCACTAGAGGGGGGATTTCTCTGGGAAGGCGGATAGCTGACATCAGGACTGGCTCCAACAGGGCACACAGTTCATGGATTGTTGCACGATCAAGTCTGTAGGTGACTATTATGTGTCTCTCTTCCATTGTCGACAGGTCCACCAGTGGTCTGTACATTGGAGGATGCTGCCATCTTATCACTTGCCCCAGCAGACGTGCCCTATGGAGGAGAACAGCAAGCAGAGAACACTGAGTTATCACAAAATGTCATTTGCACACATTTATCAATCCGCAATGTGCCTGTAACTGTGTGTATTCAAGGCCTACATTGGTGTGACGCAGTTAATATTAATGCCATGTGGCCCCTCGAAATGGCGGCTGCCTGACCTGTAAGGTGGGACAAGGGGATATGAGGTAACTGCGCTGGCGTTGCACACTGTTGCGGTGGGCGGTCAAAGACCGCGGCGCAATCCAGCATTGGTTAACATGAGACCCTATGGGTCCGAGGAGCCAATGACGATGTACGCCGGTGGTGACGGTATACACCGCCGCAGACATGACCGCCATTTTCTGTCTGTTCACTCACTTGATACCAGACCTTCAACAGGAGAGGACCTACACTGCAAGTGCTGCTGTGACCTGTGTCTGGAAGCGACTATGGCTCATGTGTCTGGAGAAAGGGCCCCTGCCTTCACTTCGGAGGAGTTGGAAAAACTAGTAGATGGGGTCCTCCCCCAGTACACACAACTGTAAGGTCCTCCAGAAAACAGGTGAGTACACTGTGAGCATGCTGCATGGGCAATGCCTGTTTGGAATGGTGTGGATGGCAGATAAATGGAGGGGCTGAGGCCTGCATGTGTGGACGGTGAGTGTATGTGCGTCAGGGCAAGGGTGGGAACGTGGGTCAATAAGTATGACAGTCCGGACAGGTAATGATTTTCCTTTCCCCCTGTACTATTCCACTAGGTCAGCGCCCACCAGAAGAAGGCTATTAGGCATGCCATCGCCAAGGACATCCGGACCCTGGGGGTCCACCACAGACGGAGCACCCACTGCCGTAAAAGATGGGGGGCCCTGCACTGCTGGAGCAAGAAGACAGCGGAGGCCCAGCTGGGGATGGCCTCCCAACGTGGGAGGGGTGCCTGTCGCACCATGACCCCCCTGATGTTCCAGATCCTGCCGGTGGCGTATCCTGAGTTGGATGGGAGCTTGAGGGCATCACAGCAGCCACAAGGGGGTGAGTACACTCTCATTCAGCTGACTCTGCGCGCATTACGAGGTGTCTGGATGGGGGAGGTGGGCAGTGGGTTCCCCTAGGCCAGGGCGATCTTGGTAGGCAAGGTCCCTTGTGAGGCAGGCTCTGTGGCACCCCAACCCCACTAGTGGTTAGTGCCATCTACACCTAGTCAGGCTCCTGTGACTTCCAGGTGTACAGCAATCGGGCTTAGGCCTTGTACCCCATGGGCATGTGAATAATCTAGGAACTATAAGTGCATGGCAAAGTGCAGAGGTCTGTTGTGTCCACCAACGGTAATGGTGTTGCATGCACTGAACGTGTCTTTCTCGTGTCTCCCCCCACTTTTTGTGGTCCCCCTGTTTTTGTGGGCAATAGCATCATCAAACAGAGGAGCATTGGCACAGGAGCAGGAGAGGAGAGAGCTGCATCCCACTTGGCCCTGGAGGGTGAAACAACGGAGTCTGAAGCCACCAGTGGGACAGAGGGCGAGGGGAGCTCCACAGCTGGGACAGGAGCAGAGACCAGCGACAGCGACTCTTCCTCTGATAGGAGCTCCCTTGCGGTGGCGGGCACCTCTGTGCCCACCGCATCAACAGGTACAGCCGCTACCCCCCCACCAGCACCGCCCTCCCAGCAGCCCCTCAGCGTGTGTCCCATGCCCGCTCACCCAGGAGGGTGGGCATCTCCTTCACCCCAGGCACCTCAGGCCCTGTCCCAGTCGGCCCTGCTGCCCTCAGTGAGGAGGCTATTGACCTCCTGAGATCCCTCAATGTTGGGCAGTCTACCATTCTGAATGCCATCCAGGGTGTTGAGAGGCATTTGCAACAAACAAATGCATACCTGGAGGGCATTCATTCTGGCCAGGCAGCCCAACATAGAGCATTTCAGGCTCTGGCCTCAGCACTGATGGCAGCCATTGTCCCTGTGTCCAGCCTCCCCCCTCCAACTTCCTCCACCCAGACCCAATCCCCTGTACCTCAGCCTATCCCAAGCACACCATCAGACCAGCATGCACACTCATCAACACACAAGAGTGGCTCAGGCAAACATAAGCACCACACATCTCACAGGCACTCACAGAAGCATCATATCCATGCACACATACCAACATCCACTGCCTCCACTGTGTCCCCCTCCTCCACATCTCCCTCCCAGTCTCATCTCCACTCACACCTGCATGCACTACATCCTTAGCCACTACCTCCATCACCAGCACGCCCATCACCAAACACCGCTCACATGCAGTCACCACACCCACTACCATTCACACATCCCCAGTGTCCTCTCCCAGTGTGTCTGTGAGCCCTCCTCCCTAAGTAGACAAACACAGGCACACACCCACCCAACAGCCATCCACCTCACAACAGCCTCCAACCAATGCACCTTCACCCAAATTCAGCAGACGTACACCTCTTACAACCACTACCTCTACTTCCACTCCCAAACCCCCTCCATGTACCCGTCCCAGTGTGTCTAAAAAGCTTTTCCTGGCTAACATTGACCTCTTCCCTACACCTCCCCCCCGTCCTTCCCCTAGGACCAGGCTTTCCAGGTCCCAGCCCGGCACCTCAGCCACCACATCCCCAGGTACAGTGGTGTCAGCAACTGCGGGGTCATGGAGTGCGCCAACCATCAGGGCTGCAAGTGTGCCACAGAGCAAGGACATTCCGCCACCTGCCAAGGTGAAAAAGGTGCTCACATCCCAGAGGGAGAAGCCGAAAACACCAGCCACCAAGGGGTCAGGGAAAATGAAAGGGGATAGTGGCAAGACAGCTGTGCCACCATCAAAGGTGGGGAAGGGCCAAAAACTGAAGGGCAGGTCAGGAGAGGGCATGGTGGCACCGACTGAGGGACCAGTGTCACACCTTCTGCCCACATCGATGGCAACCTGTATGGCGGAGAACACCACCACCTGCACCGCCACAGACCCCGCTGCAACCGGCACTGCCACAGACCCCGCTGCCAGCACTGCCGCCACAGACCCCGCAGCCAGCACCGCCGCCACAGACCCTGCCGCCAGCACCACCGCCACAGACCCTGCCACCAGCACCGCCGCCACAGACGCCGCAGCCAGCACCTCCGCCACAGACCCCGCAGCCAGCACCGCCGCCACAGACCCCGCCGCAAGCACTGCCGTGACTGACACCGCCGCAAGCCCTGCCAACGGCCCCCGCGACGTTCTCAGACAGTGGCATCACCGCTGACATGGCTACCATCCCCAGTGGTGAGCCGTCCGAGGCTGGTGGTGAGTTCCAGGACCCAGGGCAGCTTCCATGAAGCATCACTGTCATCACAGTTGTCACCTGCATATGGAATGCAAAGCCGCAGCAGTGTGGGGTATGTCTCTGCCTCCATGGTGTATCATGCTACCTGTACCTCGGCAATCTCGTGGCACACACACCCAGGCGAGTGTATTGTTCCGGCCACACTGCCCATGGAGCACTCTGAGCACCATGCCCCCTCCAGAACCAGTGGAGTATCACATCCACTACCTCAGTCCTTGGCAGAATGAAGCCCTCTGGGCACCATGCCCCCTCCAGAACCAGTGGAGACTGTGGCTTTGCACTCCCCAGGATAAATCAGTGGGCAACCCACCCACAGGAAAGACTTGGGAGACTGTGGCTTTGCACTCCCCAGGATAAAGCAGTGGTCAAACCACCCACTGGAAAGACTTGAGAGACTGTGGCTTTGCACTCCCCAGGATAAAGCAGTGGGCAACCCACCTACTGGAAAGACTTGAGAGACTGTGGCTTTGCACTCCCCAGGATACAGCAGTGGGCAAAGCACCCACTGGAAAGACTTGAGAGACTGTGGCTTTGCACTCCCCAGGACCAACCTGTGGGCATGGAGCCCCCTCGTGGAGCAGTGACGTCGTGCGTTCATCAGGCTGAGGTGCCCCCCCTCCCCCTAAGGTGCCTGTATATTTTCTATGGGATGCCCCTCCAGTGTTCTCTCCGTTTGGAGTCAGGTATCTAGTGTGGGCCTCGCCCATGCATTTTGGGCCCAGTGGTCCACTGACACTGATTGGTGCACTATCCGGACTTGTTTAATTGGTGCACATAATTGTATATACTGGATTTTGCAGTTTGATAATGATATTTCACATTATTACATTCGTTCAAATAATTTCCTTTTGTCCTTGCATTCTTCCAGGGGGTTGGGGGGGGTGTATATGTAATGTTGCAGCATGTGTTTGTGTGTATGGTGTTGTGGGTGGGGGTGGGGGTGTTGCGTGTTGCGTGTGTGTGTCACTCTCTTTTCCCTCACCCCTCCCCTGTGTTGTAGGTGCAGTACTCGCTGTGGTTGTCGCCGCCATCGTTGGAGCTCCTGATAGAGGAGCAGGAAGACCATCGCCGGCAGCATCTGCAATTTGGGCTTCATGATGTCCTGGTTCCTCGTGGGGTGTGGAGAGGTGAGTGTTTTCCCTTCTGTGTACTGTTTCCACCGTGTTTTTATTTGTGTTGGTTCCACCACGGAAAAGGTTGCGGATAGGCGTGTTGTGATAGGGTGGGTAGTACATTGTCTCTCGCCTGTCTGTTGGCAGTGTCCGCCGCACTGTTTGTTTCTACCGCCGTGGCGGTCGGAGTGTTTAAGTGGCTGTCCATGTTGGCGGTTTCCGCCACTGTCGTGATCCCATTTTCTTTAACACCGACCGCCAGGGTTGTAATGAGGGCCTGAATGTGTTGTGTGAATGGTTGATGTACTGCTTAATGGGACATTCCACATGCACAAGAACTGGCACAAGTGGCATTAAAGTTGCACTACCAGCACAATGTCATTAGCCCCTAAGGCAACTGTACCATCATACAAATAGTTGCCCATGAAGATCCAAGCTACACATTCCCATTGTGCCACATCAGCAAAGTCTCAAAAAGCATGCATTGATGCACACTCTACATCCTTCCACCAACCTAAGTCTGTGGCAGATATGCTGTATGCAAGGAATGTCCCAAATGTAGGGAGGTACAAACTAATGGGGCAGACAATCCATAATGTTGCACTGTCCCTTCCAATTAGCACATGTGTGGGGCCTGCTACAGGCAGATGAGAATGCAACACAAGCACTGTACGCAATGGACCTACCTGTGCTATGTAGCTTCAACAATGGTCCTCCCAAAGTGGCAGCAGCATAATAGACAACAGACTGGGGGCTATACAGAATATCCTGGAATCCATACAGCAGGAAGTGGCCTCCTTCAGGGAAACATGGCGGCCTACCACCTTAATGTTGCTGAGGTGTTGAGAAATCAGCAGTTCCTCCTTGCTGCAGTGTTGCCTTATGTGTTCCCACAAGTGGCAGCTGCCAGGACCTTTGACTCCAAGTCTATCCCCTGATGTGTGTGTGGCTCCCTCAACCTCGACAACAGCACCACCCATTGCACATGAGGCACCACACACATCAGAGGATGAAGATGTAGAAGGAACAACATTCACAAGGAAAACCACCCAGTAGCACCAGTCTGTGCCACATGGACAGTATCTCCTTAGTTCTGTGCTTAAAATCATGCCACTGTTGTGACAGCAGGCAGTGTGCCCTCTTTACTCAACCACTGTTGACTTGTCTGCTATGTACTGTCATTGTCTCAAATCTTACCTATTGGCAATTTGGACACCTCCTCACTAATGCACACTTCTCCTAACCCTCTCTCGTAACATGTCCCTCCCCCCTGGACTCTGGTTGTACAACAAATGTCTCTCATGTGGTGGGAGAACTAGACATTGTATTGCATTGGAAAATACACTTCCACCTGTGAATAAATCACCTTGTTCACATGTAACATTTCAACATTTACTGTGATCCATCAGCTCAGCTAAATGTATTCATTGTGTGAAGCTATGTCAATGAGAATAGAGCATAATTACATGTGTGAATTACCGTCAGACACAAAGCCACACTCTAGGATCCTAACGTGAAAAAGGTGAATGATGGTTTTGTCGGCTGCAACCAACATACAGGCCCTCATTACAACCCTGGCGGTCAGTGTTAAAGCCAACAGGCCAGAAGTAAACAAAATGGGATCACGACCACAGCGGAAACCGCCAACACAGACATCCACTTTAACACTCCGACCGCCATGGCAGTAGCAACAAACACTGCGGCAGTCACCGTCAACAGACAGGCGGAAGACAATGTATCACCAACTATATTATGAGAGGCCAATCCGCCAACTTTTCCGGGGCCGTACCAACGCCATCAAAAGCATTGCGAAAACAGTACACAGAAGGGGAACCACTCACCTTTCGACACTCAACGAAGAACCAGGACGCCATGGAGCCCGAACTACAGGTCCTGCCGATGCTGGTGTATTTGCTAATACACCAGGAATATCAAAGAAGGCGGTGGCGACAACCACGGTGAGTACTGCACCTAGCACACAGGGGAGGGAGGGAGGAAAAAGAGAGTGACACACACACACACGCAACATCTCCACCCCCACCCCCAGCCTCACCCCCAACACCATACACACAAAAACATGCAACAACATGACATTTACACCCTGGAAGAACACAAGGACAAAAGGATTTGAGTGCAAATAGAGATCTTTACAAATATGCAGATAAAGTTAACGATTGTAAACAACAGTATATACAAATATTTACAATATATACAGAAGGCCGTACACTGTACTTTGCAAATGTCCGTGGCCCAGTGGGCAAACAAACATGGGCGAAGCCCACACTCAAATCCTGCCTCAAAATGGAGAGAACACTGCAGGGGCATCAGGTCGAAACCACACAGGCACCACGGGGGAAGGGGAGGGGGGACGTCAGCCGGAAGATGGTACTATGCCACTGCTCCTCGAGGGGGCAACATGCCCACTGCTTGGTCCTGGGGAGTGCAAAGCCACAGTCTCTCAAGTCTCTCAAGTGGGTGGTTTGCCCACTGCTCGGTCCTGGGGAGTGCAAAGACACAGTCTCTCTAGTGGGTGACATGTTCCACTGGTTCTAGAGGGGGCTTAGTGCCCAGTGTGCCTCATCCTGCCAAGGAAAGTGATAATGGATGCATATTTCCACTGGTTCTGGAGGGGGCCTTGTGCCTAGTCTGCTTCATCCTGCCAAGGAGAGTGATAGTGGATGCGTATCACCACTGGTTCTGGAGGGGGCCTTATGCCCAGTCTGCTAGATCCTGCCAAGAAAAGTGATAGTGGATGTATATCTCCACTGGTTCTGGAGGGGGCCTTGTGCCCAGTGATGCTGCACCTGGGGTGTGGCAGTTTCCATTCCCTCACCTGGGTTTCTGAGGCACGAGATGTGCTGGGAACAGGTAGCATGATACTCCATGGAGGCAGAGCCACACTCCATCCTGCGGTGACTTAGGCTGCAAACTGCTGGTAGTGCCGGTGCTGGTGGTGGTGCTTCAAGTGGTGGGTGTAGGGTCCAGGCTGCCTCCTGCATCCCCGGACGGCTGCCCACTAGGGATGCTGCTGATGACGGATTTAGTGGCACTGGCTGGGCATGTGGCGGTGCAGATGGCGGCGCAGGGGGTGGTGCTTGCGGCGGTGTCTGCAGCGGAGATGCTGCCGGTGCAGGCCGTGGTGCAGGTACTGGTAGCAGTGGAGGGAGACACCAGGCCGTCTCCTGCAGCCTCGGACGGCTGCCCACTGGGGATGATGCTGCTGACTGTTGTTGTGGCAACGGCGGTGCAGGTGGCGGTGCATGTGGCGGGGCAGATGGTGGTGGCGGTGCAGGTGGCGGTGCCTGCGGCAGTACCTTCCAGTTGCTGGGCTGTCAGTACTTATGGTGGGCACCAGTCCCTCACCTGGAGGGTCCGAGGCCTGAAGCGCTTTGCCTTGGGTTTTCTTGCCCTTCCCCACCTTGCCAGATGTTGCTGGGACCTTGGCACTGGCAGATGCAGTTTTGGAGGAGGCCTTGCTGGGTGGGTCGTGCTTTTTGGCCGTGCTGCTTGCTGGCACCCGCTTCACCTTGGCAGATGGCGGAATAGGTTGGTCCTTTGCAGGGGTCGCTGGCACACTGGCAGCCCTGGCAGGTGCCCCCTTTGATCCCCTGGGACTTGCAGGTACCACCGTGGACGCCGACTTGGTGGCTGAGGTGCTGGCCTGGGATCTTGACACCCTGGCCCGAGGGGAAGGACGGGTGGGGGGAAGGCATAGGGAAGAGGTCAAAGTTTGCAAGGAAAACTGGGATGGGAAGATGGAGAGGGTTTGAGAGTGGAGGAAGTTGGAGTGGTTGTAGGAGGTGTCTTTCTGCTGAGTTTGGGTGAAGGTGCATGGGCTGGGTGCTGTTGTGAGGTGGATGACTGTTGGGTGGGTGGGTGCTTGCGTTTATGTACTTTGGGATGAGGGGTCACAGACACACTCGGAGAGGACACAGGGGACATGTGCATGGTTGTGGGGGTGGTGACTGCTCGTAAGGGCTGTGTTGTGATGGGCGTGCTGGTGATGGAGGTAGTGGATGAGGATGTAGTGCATGCAGGTGTGAGTGGAGATGAGACTGGGAGAGGGTGGACGAAGAGGAGGAGGGGGACACAGTGGAGGCAGTGGATGTTGCTGTGTCTGCATGGGCATCGTGCTTGTGTGAGTGCCTGTGAGATGAGGTGTGGTGCTTCTGTTTGCCTGAGCCACTTTTGTGTGTTGATTTGGGTGAATGCTGGTCTGAAGGTGTGCTTGGGATAGGCTGAGGTTGAGGGGATTGGGACTGGGTATTGGAAGTTGGAGGAGGGACGCTAGACACATGGACAATGGCTGCCATCAGTGCTGAGGCCAGTGCCTCAAAGGCTCTCTGTTGGGCTGCCATGCCAGAGTGAATGCCCTCCAGGTATGCATTTGTTTGTTGCAAATGCCTCTTGACACCCTGGATGGCATTCAGAATGGTTGACTGGCCAACAGTGAGGGATCTCAGGAGGTCAATAGCCTCCTCAATGAGGGCAGCAGGGCTGACAGGGGGAGGACCTGAGGTTCCTGGGGCGAAGGAGATGCCGACCCTTCTGGGTGAGCGGGCAAGGGAAACATGCTGAGGGGCTGCTGGGAGGGCGGTGCTGGTAGATGGGGGTGGCATCTGTACCTGTTTTTGGGGTGGGCACAGAGGTGTCCGCCAGAGAGCTTCCATTGGAGGAGGAGTCGCTGTCAATGGTCTTCCCTCCTGTCCCCATTGTGGTGCTCCCTTCGCCCTCCGTCCCACTGGTGCCTTCACCCTCAGTGGATTCGCCCTCATGGGCCATGTGGGATGCAGCTCCCTCTGTCGCCGGTGCCTCTGCTCCTCCGCCAGATGATGCTAATGCACCCAAGGACAGGGTGACAAAACAAAAAGGGGGGGAGAGACAGAGGATACACTTGGTCAATGTCAACAACAACACTACCGTTGGCGTACACAACACACATGGATCAGCCCTATGCACTAGGCCATGCCTAACCAGTCACTAAGGTAGTCACAAGCCCATGGGGTACAATGGCTAACGCCAGCATCTGCACACCTGACACCCAAAGGATGCTGCCCAGTAGTATATGCCCACTTACACCATTGGGTTTGGAGTGCTTCAGATCCTGCACACAAGGGACCTACCCTGCCATGATCACCCTGGCCTAGGGTCACCCACAGCCCACATACCTCACCCAGCTATGTCCTAAAGTGTGCAAAGTCAGGAATCAGAATCTGTACTCACCCCCTTGTGGCTGCTGTTTTGCCCTCAAGCACCCATCCAACTCCGCATAGGCCACCGCCAGGATGCGGAACATCAGGGAGGTCATGGTGCGACGGGCTCCCCTTCCACGTTGGGAGACCAGCCCCAGCTGGGCCTCCGCCGTTTTCTTGGTTCAGCGGCACAAGTCCTCCCATCTCTTGCAGCAGTGGGTGCTCTGGCTCTGATAGACCCCCAGGGTCCGCACCTCCTTGGCGATGGCACGCCTTTTTCTGGTGGGAGCTGACCTAGAGGGAAAAGACAGGAGAAAAGGAAATTACTCACCCATCCGGACCGGCATACTCATTGCCCTCCAGTTCCCACCCATGCCCTGACGCACATACAATGACCATCTCTCATGCAGCACTCAGGCCAGGACCCCTCAGCACCCCCAACATGTGGCTTATATCCACACCACTCAAAACATGCATTGCCCACATATCATGCTCTCAGTGTGCTCACCTGTGTGTCTGGAGGACCGTAGAGTAACGTGTACTGAGGTAGGACCCCATCCACCAGTTTCTCCAACTCCTCCACAGTGAAGGCAGGGACCCTTTCCCCATACACTGTAGCCATTGTCACTTCCAGACTCAGGTCACAGCAGCACTTGCAATGTATGTCCTCTCCTGTTGATGGTCAGCTAGCAAGTGAGTGAGTAGTTAGAAAATGGCAGTCATGTCCGCAGCGGTGCGTACCTTCACCGCCGGCGTACATCGCCATTGGCTCCTGGAACCCATAGGGCCCAATGATAACCAATGCAAAGTTGCGCGACGGTCAGCGGCCGCCTACTGCGACGGCACACAACGCCAGCGCACTTACCTCATTTTCACTTGTCCTTCCTCACATGTCAGGCAGCCACCATTTCAGGGGGGCACATGGCATGGCACCGAACTGCCTCACAGCAGACATTGGCCCATCAACTGACTCTCGACTTAACTGCTTCTGTGACCTAACTTCAGCAACAGTTGTGCATTCTGTGTGGAAATATGACCTTCTGCTCACCGTTCTCCTCCGTAGGCTACAACTGCTGAGGCAGATGATGAGATGGCAGCATCCTCTGGTGTACAGACCCCTGGTGGAGCTGTTGACAATGGAGGGCAGACACATTACCATCACATACAGACTTGATCATGCCACAATTCAAGAGCTGTGTGCCCAATTGGAGCCAGACCTGATGTCAGCTATCTGCCAGCCCACAGGAATACCCCTTCTTGTGCAGGTTCAGTCAGTGCTTCATTTCCTGGCAAGTGGTTCATTTCCAACTACAGTGGCCATGGCATCAGGAATGTCTCAGCCAATGTTCTCTAACGTGTTGACCAGAGTGTTGTCTGCCCTGCTGAAACACATGCGCAGCTACATTGTATTCTCCCAGGTGGAGAATTTGGCCACAGTGAAAGCTGACTTCTATGCCCTGGAACATATCCCCAACATCATTGGTGCCAGTGATGGTACACATGTGGCATTTTTCCCCCCAGGAGAAATGAACAGGTTTACAGGAATAGAAAAAGCTATCCCTCGATGAATGTGCAGATGGTGTGTTTGGCGGACCAGTCCATCTCCCATGTGAATGCCAAAAATCCTGGCTCTGTGCATGACGCCTATATCTTGAGGAATAGCAGCATCCCTTATGTGATGGGCCAACTCCAGAGGCACCTGGTGTAGCTAACAGGTATGAGGTTGTCCCTAAGGGTTAGTGTGTGTCTAACAGTTGTCCCTCGATATTTACAGGTGACTCTGGTTACCCCAACCTCTCATGGCTACTGACCCCAGTGAGGAATCCCAGGACAAGGGCAGAGGAACGTTACAATGAGGCACATGGGCGTACAAGGAGGATTATTGAGAGAACCTTCAGCTTCCTGAAGGCCAGGTTCTGGTGCATTCATCTGACTGGTAGATCCTTGTACTACTCACCCAAGAAAGTGTGCCAGATCATCGTGGCATGCTGTATGTTGCACAACCTGGCCTTGAGACGTCAGGTGCCTTTCCTGCATGAGGATGAGCCTGGAGATGGTCTTGTGGCAGAGGTGGAGCCTGTGGACAGTGAGGACGAGGAGGCAGATGAAGAAGATGTGGACAACAGAACTAACATAATACAGCAGTACTTCCAGTGACAACCAGGTATGAGACTGTAACTCAACTTTACTTTTCAGTAATGCTTTGGACATTGTACATGGCAGCCTCTTACCCTCTTTCTATGGACACTGACTGTACCCTTTGGATTCTCTATTATCAGATCTGTGTGCCCCATTCTGGCTCCTGCTATATGTACTGCTGCCCACCAAAGGCCATCCTTATGGTGAAAAACTTTCTACAACGTTACAGCACTTGCTGCACCCATTTATGGTGAAAGACTTTTTGAAATATTATTCAAATTCATTCTAATGACTGCATTGATCATGATGCTTTGGGGCTATTCGAGCTGAAATGTAGGACAGGGTGCTCCCTTTTTGAATTGTGTATTTAACGGCTCCCGTGAGCCTTTGAGCTGACGATCTCTGATGAAGCACCTGTGCGCCTACTGAGTGGTACAAAAACCTGAGAAAACGTTTAGGCGGCATTTCAAGCAACCCCGTCTGCCACACTTTGCTCTCCGCTGATGACGGCCGAAAGCCAGAAACACGTGTCCGGAGATACGGCATTCGCCACACCAACTTATGGTGAAAAACTTTCTACAACGTTACAGCACTTGCTGCACCCATTTATGGTGAAAGACTTTTTGAAATATTATTCGAATTCATTCTAATGACTGCATTTATCATGATGCTTTGGGGCTATTCGAGCTGAAATGTAAGACAGGGTGCTCCCTTTTTGGATTGTGTATTTAATGGCTCCCGTGAGCCTTTGAGCTGACGAGCTGTGGTGAAGCACCTGTGTGCCTACTGAGTGGTACAAAAACCTGAAAAAACATTTAGGCGGCCTTTCAAGCAACCCTGTCTGCCACACTTTGCTCTCCGCTGATGACGGCCGAAAGCCAGAAATTCATTCTAATGACTGCATTTATCATGATGCTTTGGGGCTATTCGAGCTGAAATGTAAGACAGGGTGCTCCCTTTTTGGATTGTCATCCTGTAGTACATTTCACTGTTCATATACATTGCACTGCTTTAAAAATGTTGTACTAATACATTTATCGATTCATGACACTGACTTCAATATGGTATTTGTTTCAAGGGTGTTTATTTTTGTGCTAATAAGTATGGGGGTATGTGCAAGGGGCTGGGGTGATGGTGGCGGAATGTCCAGTTACAGTCCAGTCTATTAGTATCACAGGTACATTGTCCAAGGGGACATAGGAAGTGGAGCAATGTCAGTTCAAGGGGGACAGGGTGATATGGTGGGACGGAAGGGTGACAATCAGGAGGGTCTTATTTCCTGGTGGGGGTCTTGGCAATGTTCTCAGTCTTCTGCCTGGATCGCAGGGACCGTTTGAGGGGTGGTTCTCCTTCTGCAGGGGGGTGGGGTGCTGGTGGCCTGTTGTTCCTGTGGCGGGGCCTTCTGTCCACTGGTGCTGTCGGAGGTGGAAGGCTGTTCCTCGATTTGGCTAGTGTCAGGCGCCTGTTGTTGTTACACTGCCTCCCTCATGGTCTTGCCCATGTCAGCCAGCACCCCTGCAATGGTGACCAGGATGGTGAATATTTTTGTTAGGTCCTCCCTGATCCCCAGGTACTGTCCCTCCTGCAGCCGCTGGGTCTCCTGTAACTTGGCCAGTACCTGGCCCATGGTCTCCTGGGAATGGTGGTATGCTCCCATGATGTTTGAGAGTGCCTCGTGGAGGGTCGGTTCCCTGGGCCTGTCCTCCCCCTGTCGCACAGCAGTCCTCCCAGCTTCCCTGTTGTCCTGTGCCTCTGTTCCCTGAACGGTGTGCCCACTGCCACTGACCCCAGGTCCCTGATTGTCCCGTGTTTGTGGGGTTGCATGGGGTCCCTGTAGTGGTGGACACACTGCTGATTGACGTGTCCTGGGGACAGTGGCATGGGCCCACTGGGTAGGTGCTGTGGTTGTGTTTCCTGAGAGGGGAGGCTCAGTGGTGGTTTGGGACTGTGGCAGGGTAACCGACTGTCTGGAGGTCCCAGATGGGCCCGGTTGGTCACCGTGATCCAGGCGTGCAGAGCTGCTGTCGTCACTGTGGGCCTCTTCTGGGGGGGAGGCTAGATGTGGTTGGCACCTCCTCTCCGGTGACGTTGGGTAGGGGTCCTGTTGGGAGAAAAATATATGTCAATGTATCTGCGTGTGCCATCTTGTGCATGGCTGTGTTTCTCTCTATGTATGTGAGTTCCCTGTCGCCTTGGACTTGTGTGAGTGGTGATTTTAAGGCTGGGTGAGTGTCTCTATTGGGCATGCTGGGTGATGGGTGTCAATGCAGGTCTGTGATGGGTGTCCATGCATTGGGGGTGCATGCAGTGCTTGGTATTGGGATGGGTGGGTTGTGTTAGTGGGGTATATGTGAGTTGGTGGAGTGATGTTGCTGGGGGTAGGAGTTTGTGATGGCATGCAGGTAGGGTGGGGGATATAATAGTAAAGATTTGACTTACCAGAGTCCAGTCCTCCTGCTACTCCTGAGAGGCCCTCAGGATGCATTTTTGCCAAGACTTGCTCCTCCCATGTTGTTAGTTGTGGGGGAGGAGGTGGGGGTCCACCGCCAGTTCTCTGTACTGCTATTTCGTGTCTTGACACCACGGAATGCACCTTCCCCCATAGGTCGTTCCACCTCTTCCTGATGTCTTCCCTTGTTCTGGGGTGCTGTCCCACGGCGTTGACCATACCTCCATCTTCCTTGCAATGGATGTCCGCTGCACCTGTGATCCGCATAGCTGTGGCTCTACCCAGATGATTTCCTCCACCATGGCCCTTAGCTCCTCCTCAGAGAACCTGGGGTGTCTTTGGGGTGCCATGGATTTGTGGGATGAGCAGTGGGGTGCTGTGTTGTGGTGTGTGCTGTGAGTTGCGTGGATGGCGTATGGGCGCTGGTGTTCTGTGGCTCAGATTGAGTGGGTGCAACTGGCTTGTGTCTCTCTCTGTTCCCAAATTTTTTTTGGGTCGTAAAGGGCTGTGAGTAACGTGGGTGTGTGTTTTATAGTGTTGTGGGTGTGGTGTGTGTATGTGAGTCAGGTGTGTGTATTTGGAATTGTCCAATGTGGTGTAGTTTTGTAAGTATGTGTGTATTTTGAGTGCGGTGGTGTGTACCGCCAATAGTTTACCGCAGTTGAAAGACCGCTGCAGTGATTCGTGGGTCGTGATACTGTGGGGGTATTCCTGTTGGCGTAACGGTGTGAGTTTTACTATCGCCAGTTTATCACTGACCTTTGGGCTGGCGGACTTGTGTGGGTACAATTTGGGAGTACGGGATTCTTGTGTCAGGGGCAAATCAGTAGTGCATCATTTGTAGTACTGTGCCCCTCGTGGACCTGAACTCGAGGCAGGAAAGGGGTGGACTGAAGTATATGGGGTGGGAGGGGAATTTCCTTTACGGACTAGGTGGTCTCACACACTCAATGGTGTCCTGCTTCATCATATGACCACCTAGCCCCACCCAGGTAGGACAATGCCACCTGGGCGGACTCAACCTCACTGTTAAAGGAACAGGAGGGAGTGCATGAATCAATTCTGATTCTGGAACGGGATCCAGCTAGACTAGGAAATAAAAACACCTAAACAGATACCTATGTAAGTATTTTAATGGGAGGTTCTGTTTGATGTGATAAAAAAGAGGACTGGGACGCCAAGGTGAGAGCAATGACTCACTGGGTCTCCTATCTAAAATGAAAAGGCCGACATGTTTCTGCCCTCAAAATAGAGCTATGGAAGGTCTCGGGGCATTCATCAGGGCGCAGGATCCCTGCTGTACATGTTTGGTAAGCAATATATAGGTGGTAACGATTAAGTAGAAACTAGTGACACCCAGAAGGGCGGAGGGCCTACCTTGCCGAGGAAATACCTGGGGAGTACCTAAAGGAAGTAAGACAAATCAGTCCGGTACTAGGGGTGACAAAGTGGCACAGCAATACACGGCAATCCACAACACACGTGAAAGGAAGCATGCACGACGCAGCAATACTGGGTGCGTAAGGTATATTTCACATAAAAAATTATATAACACGTTTTGGCGTGATGGACAACAAAGACGGGGAGAGTATCTTACCCTATCACAAGAGGCTAATAGCCTCCAGTGTCCAGGAGAGGGAGCGTCCCCTTATAGTCAGACTCTGAGGTAAGGGAAGGAGGAAAAGGGAGATGCTACGTGAGAAGAAATAAAGGAGAAAGCAAAAAGAAAAGAGAAAAAGGAAGGAGAGAAACAAGAAAAGAGAAGACCCCTAGACCAGCGAGGGTAGTGCCCTGGAAAAATAGAGACTGAGTAAGGTCCAGGCCCTACAAAAAGGGCAGTGACATAGACAAGAAGAATAAGTAGAAGTAAAAGTGGGGGCTGGTAATGAAAAGAGTGAAGGGTAAGAAGGGGAGGAAAAAGGGTAGAGGTGGGGTAACAAAGAAGGTTAAAAATGATATAGATAAAAGAAGAAAGTGTAGCAATGGAGAATAGTTGGGGAAAAAAAGGGAAAGGGGAAAAAAGGGGAAGGAGGAGGGAAGAAAATTCTTATCTGTATGTCCAATGGTGGCCAGCTCACTCACTGCATCAAAGGTGGGCGCTCTCTGTGCGCCTAAACCGACCTCTCACAGGACCGCTTGAGTAAAGTGGCCTGCGTGAGACGGGTTGATGTAGTGCCCTAGATTGCTGTAAATTGGGATACAGGTGTGGGTGCTCACCGTCGCGGCCTGTGGTCCAGGCTATGATTGGACATAGCGGGCGGAAGTGGGTATGTCCAATGACACAATGCTCCAACGTTGTGCAAACGAAGCGTAAACGACTGCCCGGAAGAACAACGCCGGTGTGCTCCGGGGGCGTAGTGCCCTGGGAGGCCGGAATGGCAGAGACGGAGTGCCGTTGCGGGGGACAGCGTCATGCTGGGCGCGGCCCCCGCGGAGGACGACGGGAGAAGAAGTTCTCCCGGCGGCCGACGTAACCAAGAGTCGGCGCCCTCGCACGGGACAGCGTCATACTGGGCGCAGGCCCCGCAGGTGACGCCGGGAGAAGTAGTTCTCCCGGCGGACGACGTAACCAAGAGACAGCGTCCTCGTGCGGGACCGCGTCAAAATGGGACGCGGTCCCCGTGGGTGCTGCCGGGGATGGTAGTACCCGGCACGTGTTGCAGGGGAGAGTCCCCAATAGGTGAACGTCTATGGGGCAAAAGGGGGGGATCTAGAGAAAGAGGAGGGGAGGGACTCACAAAAAAAAAAAGGAAGGGGGGAAAACATGAAGGGGAAAACAAGAAGGGGGGGAGGGAACACAAAGAAGGGGAATAAGAAAGGAAAAGAGAAACAAAAGCGGGCAAGAAGCAATGTAGAGAAGGTGGGCAAAAAAAGGGGAAAAAAGAAAGAGAAGGGGAGAGAAGAAAAGAGAGAGAAAGGGAGGCAAAACAAAAAAGGGGGGGGAGGAAAAAGAGAGAAGGGGAGGGAGACCAAAGGGGACAAAGAAGATCAAAGATGGGGAAGGGGGAGGGGAGCAAAACTCGAAGCGGGTAAGGGAAATTAATATTCTAGGGAGGGGGAACAAACCGGAAAAGGAAAAGCTATGTGCAGAAGGGGAGGAGAGAGGGGGGAGCAGAGGGATGAGTGAATAAGTAAGTTAAGAAGAAGTATATAAGTCAAGTAAAAGGTCTAATGAGAGAGAGAAAACCAGGGTATCTCATCATTTAGACCCACCGTATCGGTGTGTAGCCTCCAAACCCAACGTTGTTCAGCCCTGAACAGTTTATTTGGCACGTTGGGGGTTGTGGGTGGAAATTGTTCAAAAATCGTCCATGACATATCGTCTGGAGAGTGATTTTTTCACATGAAATGGCTAGTGAGTTTCATTGCGTCGCGTTTGCACCGAATCGTACTTCTATGCTCACAGATTCTGGTGCTGACCTTTCTGGTGGTCATACCCACATACTTGAGTGGCCAAGGGCATTTGATAAGGTAGATCACGTTCTTACTGTTACAATTTGTAAGCGATTTTTGAACCCAAGGTGTTTTTAGGTCAAGGTTGACGGAAGTTGATCTACGTGTCAGGCAGCACACACTGCAATTACCACATGGATAGTGGCCTGTGGAAGGTGCGGTATGCCAAAGAGTAGTCTGTGTTGTGCGAAGCTTATCTTTAGGTCTTGTATGGACCACGATATCGCGTATGTTAGTTTCCCTTTTATACGCATGTAATGGCAGTTCAAAGGGTAAACCCCCTGATGTGAGGATCTTCCAATTGTCTCTTATGATTTTCTGAATTGTGTTGGATAAAGGGTTAAACGTGGTAACACACACAATTTTCTCAGGGTCTGGTTTGGATGTTCGTGGTTGCAGCAACTGATCCCTGTTATTGTTGCGCGCTCTCTTAAGGGCTCTCCTGATCAAGTGTGGGGGGTAGTCCCTCGTCTGTAACTTATTGGTTAGCTTCTCAGCGTGTTTTTTGTAGTCAGCCGCAGAAGAACAGTTCCGTCTCAGACGCAAGAACTGGCCGACTGGAAGGTTATCTCTCAGAGCTCTTGGGTGGAAGCTCTGGTATTGTAGCAGGTTGTTGCAGTCCGTAGGTTTGTAGTACACTTCTGTGGACAGACCACCATTGTGTTCGTAGATGAGTAGGTCAAGGAACGGTAGTTTATTGTTCCCAATGCTCATGGTAAAGGTAAGGAAGAGGTTGGCCCCGTTGAGCCAGACAGCGAAGGCAAGAGCCTCTTCTTTACTGCCAGTCCATATCAGCAGTACATCATCAATGTATCGTTTCCAGAGTTTTATCTGGTCTCTGTAGGGGTTGTCATCATTGAGAACCACAAGTTTCTCAAAATTGTCGACATACAAGCACGCCAAGCTCGGGGCAAAGGTGCTGCCCATAGATGTCCCTTGTGTCTGTAGGAAGAAACTTTCTTCAAATTTGAAGAGGTTTCTAGTGAGAGCCAAGTGTGCTAGGTCCAGCATGAAACTCGGGGGGGTTTGGGATTCATCCATATCTGCTTCTAGGAGGTTGCTTATCACTTCCAGAGTGGCTTCTTGAGGGATGTTTGTATATAATGATTCCACGTCTAGGGTGATCAGGAGTTCTTTTGTCTTGTCAAAGGGTAAGGATTCCAGTATCAGTAGGACATGAGTTGTGTCCTTGAGATAAGTCGGGATTCTTTTAACCAATGGTTGTAGGAAAAAATCAACAAACTTGGACAAGGGCTCTAGCACTGAGCCTATACCAGATACTATAGGTCTCCCGGGGGGTGGAATCTTTTCTTTGTGTACTTTTGCTAAGATATAGAAGTACAGGATTCTAGGATTAGCTTGTATTAGAAAGGATGCCTCGTGTTCTGTGAGCCAGTTATTCTCCGTACCTTTTGTCACTAGGAAGGCAATTTCTTCTTGGATATCTGATGTAGGGTCACGGGCCCACCATTTGTAATGTTTGGTGTTACTCAGAAGACGCTCACATTCATCTTTATACATTTTGTGTGGGAGAATCACCGTTGCCCCACCCTTGTCCGCTGGTTTTATAATAATGTTCGGGTGGGCTGTGAGGTTCTTGAGTGCCTCTTTCTCCTCCTTGCTCATGTTATGGAATATTTTGTTAGAAGTCTCAGTGAGCCCATTGATCTTGAGAGACACTGACTTCTCGAATGCCAGCACCTCAGGGGGCATTTGACCTGCTGTGGGACAAAAGGTCGACTTCGGTCGCAGTCCTGTGTTTTGCTCAGGGGTCTCGTATTCCTTACCAAGGAAAAAGGTTTTTAAGCAAATCTTGAGGAACAAGCCCGCTAATTCTGTTCTGGTTTTAAACAAGTCGACTTGTGGGGTCGGTACAAAATTTAAACCTTTACTTAAAGCTCGAGTTTCGGCTTGATTTAATGGTCGTTGGCTTAAGTTAATGATATTGGTTGTTTTATCTGCGTTTAGTTTAGCTGTGTCTTGCTCGTCCCTGGGGTGGCCTCCCTGTATGCTGGGTTTTCCATGGTATCCTCTTTTGGGCGCCAATGCACTTCTTTTCTCTTCCCTTTTCCCCTTCCCTGACCTCTGTCTAAAAAAGGAGGTGGGGCGTTGGAGTAGGACCATTGGGCAGGGTGCTGCAGAAAGGGTGCTTGATATTGTGGTGGGGGACCATACTGGTTGGGCCAACCCCATTGTTGGTTGAAATATGGGGGGTAAGGGGGTTGCAAGGGATGATAGTTCCATCTGCCACGACGTTGACCACGTCGTCCATGCCGCTGTCGTGTGTCCCCGGAGGAGTTGCTGTCACAATCTGAGCTGCTGTTACTGCCTGAGGATGTGGGTGTCTGTATAGTGGTGGATTTCTGTGGGTCATAATACCCGTGGCGGATTCCCGCCGCGGTCACGGTATGTTGGTGGCCGTCTGCATGGCAGTAAGCAGCTTTTACCGCCAGGGTTGTAATGAGGGCCATAGAGTCTTAAATGCATGTATTCAACAGATATTCACGTAAGTTAACACATGGCATGTATGGACTTAACCAAGTCTATGGTAATTTACCCAGGTAAGAGCACCAGTACAACTAATATGTGTGGTTCAGAAAAGGCTAATCTTATCAGTGATGGGCAGCTGTCAGTGTGGCAGGATACAGACCCAAATATGGCTAATGTCATATGTGTCACACTTTCCACCAATAATGCTACCAGACCCCAGCAATGACAGTTGACGTTCCATACTTACCTGTCCAAGATACCGTATACATACACAATGTGAATGGCAGGAACTGTGGATGACAAATGTTTTGAGTAGCTGATGTAATTTATCAGCCAATCTGATAGCTCCTTGGTCCTAGGAGATGCACATGGTCATCCATGAAAATATAGACATAAAGCATACCCTAAGCCATTCCTCCTATTTGGCTAGTGCACACATGAGAACACCCAGACATTCAATCAACATGGAGAGATAATAGTCTAATACTAGCAGGATGTATTGAAACATATTAATATCATTTCAAAATCTATCCTAAACACTATCCTACACTAAACTAACCTAAACTAACTTAACTAACACCTATACCTATTTATCCTATTCTAAACTAATCTTACACATGTAATGCCACACTCTAAAGATTGTCCCCTGACCGCCCTTAAGAGACAAGCACCCTTTCACTGCCACTTTTTACTGCACCAGGTCACTTATAAGTCACTCCTATGGCAGGCCTTCTAGCCCAGAGGGCAGGGTGCAAAGTACCTGTGTGTGAGGACACCCCTGCACTAGCAGAGGTACCACCACAAACTCCAGGCCCATTTTCCCGGACTTCGTGAGCGCGAGGATGCCATTTTATGCATGTACTGGACATAGGTCAATACCTATGTCCAGCTACATAATGGTAACTCCGAACATCGACATGTTTGGTATCAAACATGTTGGAATCATACCCCAATGCTCTTGCATGCATTGTTTGTATGATTCTATGCACTCTGGGAGCTCCTTAGAGGACACCGAGTATTGCCATTACAGCCTTCTGAGGGTTTCTAGGCAGCCCAAGCTGCTACCACCTCCCAGACAGTTTTCTGCCCTCCTGTTGCTTAAGAAGCTCAAGCTCAGGATGGCAGAACAAAGGATTTCCTTTGGGAGAGTGGTCTGACACCCGCTCCCTTTGGAAATAGGTGTTACAGGCTTGGGAGGGGTAACAGCCCCAAGCCACTGGCATGCTTTGAAGGGCACATTTGGTGCTCTCCCTGCATAAACCAGTCTACATTGGTTCGGGGACCTCAGTCCCTGCTCTGGCACGATACTGGATAAAGGAAAGGGGAGTGACCACTCCCCTGTCAATCACCACCCCTGGGGTGGTGATCAGAGCTCCTCCAGAGGGTCCTTTGGTTTTGCCATCTTGGCAGGGAACTCTGGGAGCATCTGAGCTGCCAGTGCCAGCAGATGACGTCAGAGCCCCCTCCTGATAGGTGGTCAGCCAGCTAGGTGACCAATCCCCCTTTCAGGGCTTTTTAGGGTCTCTCTCTTGGGAGCTCCCTGTGATTCGGGTTGCAAGACTTCAGCAGGTTCCTCTGCAACCTCCACTTCGACGTCAGACCAAAGAAACTGCATATGGACACACCAGGACACGACAAGCTGCAACAAAGAAGCAAGACACCTTCTGCAACATTGTATTCACGGCTCCTTCCAGCAACTGCCACATTTCCCTCATTGTGCATCCTCTGAGGACAGCCCGTCTTCAGCCTGCATCAGAAGGAAGAAGGAATCTCCCTTGGTATGAAGGAGTCACTCCCCTGCTTCTGCAGGCACCATCTGCAATGACAACCGGCTGCGTGGAACCCCTCTCCTGCTGAGCTGCGTGGATCTTGCATCACAGGTGGTGGACTGAAGTGGTCCTGGCATTCCTCTCTTCCAGCTGTCCAACTTGGGTAGAGGTAAGCCCTTGCCTGCACACGTAGGACAGTACCCCCGTGCAAAGCATCCTTTGCAGCTGCCAAAGTTTGTTGGCATCTTTTTATGAAATCTTCAGGCATCTTAAAGCTCCAGACCCCAGCACTCTATCCTGAGTTGCACAGCTCCCTGAGTAGTCCTCTGGCCGTATGAGAGCCTTTTTCATAGTGCTGCATGGGCCTCTTCCTCGACTTTCGTGTACCCATCCTTTGGGACTCCTTTGGATGCTGCCTGTGGTTCTGTGGGCTCTCTGTGTTGCTGAGAGCTCCCTCTGGCTTCCGCTCCTTGGTAGATTCCACCTGGGCCTTCCTGGTCCCCGGCAATCCACTTTCCGCTAACCACGAGTTATGCGTGTGCCAATGCTTGCTGGCGGAATCCGATGATGCAAACCCAATCGTAACCCTCCTTCCAGTGTGGGACATCACCTGCATCTATCAGGAACTCAACTTCGTCTTCATGGGTGCAGTGCTGACTCTCCTTCTTCACAGTCGACTCACCCCTTGCATCTTCAGTCTTGTGGGTAGGGGCTCCTGTCCTTCTTGGACTCTGCTGTGTTTCTTGGACTTGGTCCTGTTCTTCCACGTGTCCTTTTGTCCAGGAATCCACTGTTGGTGTCTTGCAGTCTCTTCTGGGTTTTGCATTATTCTTTTCTTCTAAGTGGCTGTTCTGGGGAATTTACAGTGATTTACTCCTGCTTTCCTCGTCACTGGGGTGGGTTGTGGTACTTACTTTTGGGCTTTCCTAGTACTCCCAGCTCCCCCCTACACACTTCACTTACTTAGGTGGGGGACCAACTTTCACATTCTATTTTTTAGGGCCGAGCCTGCGTTGCATGCGCTCGCGCATGCGTATCACAGCAAGACTCTTTAGTGTTTAGAAAAGGGCTCGGAGCCCTGTCAACATCACGTCAGTGTTTTTTATTGGTTTGTGGGCTTGCCTAATAAAATCTGCTTGCTTTCATTAGTCGAAGGCACGCATACGGCATGCCTTTTCCGGTGGCTAGCCCTCCTCGAGCGCAGCGACCAAGTACAGAAAACATGCGAGGCTTGCTGTTTTCCATCGGGCTCGTGGACTTCTTTTTCTCTAATTTACGAGCGCGATCTTGCTTGGCAGAAGTCGAGCGCTTTACATAGTTAATTGCACTTTTTCGGTTACGTATATAAATGCACTTTTGCCCGATAGGTGAAAAGTCGGGTTGGGAGTTTCAACGCTATCAGCTCTAAAATGAGCAAACGCGAGACCCGTTGCATTGCAAATGCTTGTTTAGTATATGCTTTGTGCTCCCCATAGGGCTATTTCTCTCTTTGGTGATTTTCACAATTTTGCCTGTTTTCTAACTGCTGTTATGCCTATTTCTGCATATTAGTGTACATAATTTTTGCATTACTTACCTCCTAAGGGAGTATAGCCTCTATGGTATTTTTGATATTTGTTTCACCAAAATAAAGTACCTTTATTTTTGTAACACTGAGTGTTTTCTTTCATGTGTGTAAGTACTGAGGGCCTGATTTAAACTTTTTTTAGCACCCCATTTGCGTAATTTTTTGACGCAAAAGCGGAGCAAACTTACAAAATACAATTATATTTTGTAAGTTTGGGGCGCTTTTGCGTCAAAAAAATTACGCAAATGCGGCGCTAAAAAAGTATGAATCAGACCCTAATTGTGAATACAGTGGTATTGCCTGCACTTTGCATGTATCCTAGATAAGCCTTGGCTTCTCATCCACAGCTACCTCTAGCAAGCCTGGCTTCTAGACACTGACTACACTACACTAATAAGGGATACCTGGACCTTATATAAGGCATACGTTCCACAGGTACCCACCACACACCAGGCCAGCCTCCTACACTTACCAACTGGTTCACCAATTTGTATCCCCAGGTGATCCAGTAGATCCTACTCCCGTGCTACCAGGTCAGCCCAATGGTGCTTCAACTGGTGGTCAGTGTGCACTACTCCAAATATTCTGCGCAGGTGGTGGAGCACCTTGCCCCACTGCAGCTTTTGTGCCTCTCTAGGGTAGCCCTGGATTACGTGGTCACCCAGAACTAGCATCATCGGAAGGTAATGCTGCACCAACCAAATGAACCCTCCCAGTTCATCAGCTACCATCTTGGTTGCCCTCCCTTTCCCAGACATTATGCAGTATGTGGAAACTGCAAATTATTAGAAATGGGGTCTTTGGTTGGCAGTCAGTTTACACTCTTTTAAGCAGGGATCCTCACTCTAGTCAGGGTAATGGAGATACACACTTAGATAACCCCTGCTCACCCCCTTGTTAGCTTGGCAGAAGCAGTCAGACAAAACAACAAAAATGGGAGACTGGGAGCCTGGGACTGCTCTCTCCAACTCGGCTACACAGTGCCGCGTTAGAGAGAGCCCTTGTACGCATGTGTGTTTGGCCAGCCCGAGACAGCTGGCCAAACATACATGCGCACTGAGGGGAGTGCTCCGTGCACTCCCTTCGGTGCTTGTCATCCCATGGCCCGTCCCCTTTAAAAATAAAACTATAATAAACGCAGTTTATTGTAGTTATATTTTTAAAGGTTTGCAGCCTCTGCTGCTGGTGGGGGCGACGCTCCTCCACCCTAATGGAGGAGCCACCCCTGGGTTTGAGCATGGCAAGTAGGTACACATGCCAGGTCGAATTGGCAGTTTACAACTGCACACCAAGACACTGCAATGGCAGGTCTGAGCCATGTTTACAGGGCTACTCAAGTGGGTGGCACAATCAGTGCTGCAGGCCCACTAGTAGCATTTGATTTACAGGCAATGGGCACCTCTGGTACACGTTACTAAGGGCTTACTAGTAAATCAGATGTGTCAACCATGGAAAAGCCATTTACACATGCATTTTACACAGGGAGCACTTGCACTTTAGCACTGGTCAGCAGTTGTAATGTGCCCTGAGTACCAAACACAGCAAAAACAGAGTCCAGCCTACAGTCAAAACATGGGAAGCAGAGGCACAAAAGTCAGGGAAGTCCACGCCAAGAATTCCAGGTCTAACATGTGTCTCCCAGCTGAAAGTGGGGACACCTACCCAACCTCATGGGAGTTCTCATCACTAAGGCAGAAGAATCTGGACAGACCATCTGCACTGGCATGTTCTATTCCATTTCCTGTAGGGAGATAGACCACCTCAACAGTTTTGGGTTCTCACCCCTCATCTGCATTAGCCATCTGAGGGGCCTGTGGTCTGTCTGAACCCGGAAGTGAGTCTCAAACAAGTACGGTCTTAGCTTCTTCAATGTCCAGACCACAGCAAAAGCTTCAAGCTCAATTGCACTCCACCTACGTTCCTGGGGAAGTAACCTCCTACTGATGAAGGCTACAGGCTGGTCTAAGCCCTCTTCTTTTAGCTGTGACAACACTGCTCCCAGTGTCTGAAGCATCGGTTTGCAATACAAATTCTTTAGAGAAGTCAGGTGCCTTCAGCACAGGTGCCGTGCACATGGCTACCTTCAACGCATCAAAAGCTGTCTGGCACCTCAGTCCAGATCACTTTTTTGGGTTGCTTCTTGGAGGTTAACTCAGTCAAGGGAGCAACAATAGTGCCATACCTTTTTGACAAACCTCTTATAGTAACCTGTGAGACCTAAAAAGGCTCTCACCTCAGTCTGGGTCTTAGGAGGCTCCCAGCACAAGCTCCACACACCCTCACACAGTCACAGACAAAAAACTGTGAAGTGAAAGTGAATGCACTGTACCATGTATGCAACCAGGAATTCCTGTTTCATCACTTCCTGGGCCTGTGCGTCACATTTTCTGTGTCTTTTTTTTAAAGCAAGACAGTCATGTGTAGATTTTTCCCCTTTGAGGCTGACAAGGTCTCAAGACTTACGATTGCCGCGCAGGTGCCAGGCGTAATTTTTTCCTTAGCAAAGTTAGAAGTATTGACAGTTACGGTGAAATTTTTGATGCATGACAGCCATGCGTGGTATTCCTTCTAATGAAGTCTGACAAGTGCTGTGGATTTGAGATTGACACGCAGGGTCCAGGCGTCATATTTTTAGCATAGAGTATTGAATATTGCCGTATGCGTCAGTATTTTTGACGCATAACAGGAATGCTTGGACTTTGTTGGAAAGGCTGACAGGTCACCCAGATTCACATACCATGTCACAGGGGCTATGCATGTATGTAGTAAATATCATATGGCTGATTGTGTGTGCATGTTCAAACATTTCTTAACAGTAGCATTGGTATGTGTTACCATTGTTTGTATATGTGTGTGTGATGCATGCGATGACTGATACCGTTTGCATATGTGCATGTGTTGCTACACATACATGTTACCACATGTGTGTAGGAGTATACATATGTGATCTAACAGATATATGTGGGTCTACCACATTGTAATGTCTGATTTCCAAATGTACATATAAATACAACACATTAAGCAGGAAGCTGGCCTGGTGTGTGGTGGGTACCTATGGTACTTACACCTTATACCAGATCCAGGTATTACCTGTTAGTGTAGTGTAGGCAGTGTCTAGAAGCCAGGTTCTCTCGAGGTAGCTGTGGATAAGCAGCCAAGGCTTATCTAGGAGAAATGCAAAGCTCATACAATACCACTGTAGTCACACATCACTTACACACATGAAAGAAAATACTCAGTGTTACAAAAATAAAGGTACTTTATTTTAGTGACACAATTACCAAAAGGTGCTAGAGGCAACCCTCCAATAGGAGGTAAGTAACACACTAGGGGGCATATTTAGAGTGCCCTATCGCCACCTTGCACCACATTTCCGTAATTGTTTTTGATGTTAATGTGGTCCACCAAGGCCGAAATCCCCGCGCCTTATTTACAGGGTGGCACAATGCATGCATTGCGCCACCCCGTAACCCTTTGCGCTACATTATGCCTGCGTCAGGCACAATGTATGTAAAAGGGGCGTTCCCCTGTAAGGGGAGCCGGAAAAATGGCATAAGGAAATCTATAAGATTTCCTTACACCAATTTTTACTCAAGAGCAGGTGTTAAAAGGGGCCTTCCATTCTTTAGACTGGGGCCCTATGTACTCTGCACGAGTAGTGCCAATTTTCAATATATGAATGATGACGCTTTTGCCCCCTACCCTGTACCATGGTGTGCCGTATTTTAAATACGACGCAGACATTTTGGCGGTAGGGGGTGCTGTGGGGCGCAGGAAGAGTGGTTCTGCACTCGGTGCAGTGCCACTTTCCATAAATCTGCCCCTTGATATGTACACTAGTAAACAGAAATAGGCATATACAGCAGTAGAAAACAGGGCAAATAGCAATAGACATTAGTGACCCTAGGGGGAGCCCACACCATATACTAAAGAAAACGAATGCAAATAGAGGACCCCCACCTAGATAAGTGGAACTTGTACGGGGAGCTGGGGGAACTAGGAAACCCCAAAGGTAAGTACCACAGTACCCCACCAGCGACCAGGAAGAAAGGAGTAAATTACTGAATTTTCCCCAAACCACCCAAAAGGACTAAAAAGAAGATAATGCAACACCCAGACAATAGTGTAAGAAACCAGTGGTGGATTTTTGAAGAGGAAGACCTGAAAAAGAAGGGGACCAAGTCCAGAAGTCTCAGAAGTGTCCGATGGTGACAGGAGCCTCTACCCACCCTTCTGTGGTTGTAGGAGTTGGTCGACAGTAGAACGAAGACAGTCAGCAAAGCAGCCCTGGAGTCGGTGAAGAGTTCCTGGAGAGTGCAGTCAGCTTCCCACACCAAGTGGAAGATTGCAGTCTGTCTGTGGTGTGGGAAAGCCACAAACAGGCCTTGGCAAAGGCAACAGTCGTGGTAGAAGAAAAGTGGAACTGCTGGGGACCAGAAAGGTCGAGAAGGACTCAACCTACAGGGGGGAGAATCAGAGGACTCTCAGTGAGGCAGAGAGTCCACAGAAAAAAAGGCAGTCCCCACAGAAGACCCACTGGAAGAGGAACCAGGAGTCCACGCATCGCAACTAAAGAAGGGTTCCACGCCGCAGGAGAAGCACGCTGAGGGCTGTGCGTGGCAGTGAAGAGTGCTGGAGGATGGGGCTACACAGAGCCTGAATATCCCTTGGAGGAGAGGCCAACAAGCCTTGGTACCTGCAAGAGATGCAGTGCGCATGGGTACTGTCCTGTGTGGGAGGCAAAGTTGGATAGCTTGCAGAGAGTACCAAAGGGACCACTCCAGACCACCATCCATGAAGCAGGATCAATGCAGCTCAGGAGGAGAGGAGATCCATGAGCCGGTCGTTGTTGCTGTCGGTGCCTGTTGATGAAGGGGAGTGACTCCTTCACTCCAAGAGAGGTTCCTTCTTCCTTCTTGTGCAGACTGGAGACTTGCTGCCCTCAGATGATGCAGAGTTGGGGAAATGTTGCAGAAGCTGGAAGAAGGCATGGGAACAATGTTGCAAGCAGAGTCTTGTAGTGGATGCATACTGCCGGTTCCTGGAGGGTCCAGACGCGATTCCATTGAGTAGAAGTCACAGTAGAGATTGCACATGAGTCCTGCTGGAATCTTGCAAGCTGAATCTGAAGACCCACCCAAGAGGGAGACCCTAAATAGCTCTGGAAGGGGGCTGGTGACCACCTATCAGTGGGGTTCTGATGTGGGGCTCTGACGTCACCTGCTTGACCTGCCACTCAGATGCTCCCAGAGGCCTCTGCCCACCTTGGATTCAAGATGGCAGAATCAAGGGACCCTCTGGAGGAGCTCTGGGCACCTTCCGTGGGGTGGTGATGGACAGGGGAGTGGCCACTCCTCTTTCCATTGTCCTTTCGCGCACGAGCAGGGACTGGAGGTCACTGAACTGGTGCAGATTAGTTTATGCAAGGAGGGATCCAAATGTGCCGTTCAAAGCCTATCAGTGGCTTGGGGAGGCTACCCCTCCCAAGCCACATAACACTTATTTCCAAAGGGAGAGGGTGTTACCCCCCTTTGTTCTGCCTTCCTGGGCTTGAGCTGAACAAGCAGCAGAAGGGCAGAAACCTGTCTGAGGGGTGGCAGCAGCTTGGGCTGCCTGGAAAACCCCAGAAAGCTGGTAGGAGCAATTCTGGGAGTACTCTAAGGAGCTCCCAGAGTGCATGGAATCATACAACCAATACTGGCAACAGTATTGGGGTATGATTCTGACATGTTTGATACCAAACATGCATAGGTTCGGAGTTACCGTTATGTAGCTGGACATAAGTAGTGACCTATGTCCAGTACACCCGCAAAATGGTGTCCCCGCACTCACGAATTCCATGAAAATGGAGCTGGAGTTCGTGGGAGCACCTCTGCTCATGCAGGGGTGCCCACACACACAAATACTTGCACCCTGCCCTCTAGGCTAGGAGGGCCTACCATAGGAGTGACTTACAGTGACCTGGTGCAGTGACCTGTAGTGAAAAGTGCGCATGCACCCTTTCACGCAGGATGCAATGTCTGGCCTGCAGAGAGGTTTTGCATGGGCTCCCATGGGTGGCATAATACATACTACATCCCATGGGGGACCCCTGGTGACCCAATGGCCTGGGTACCATATACTAGGGACTTACATGAGGGCACCAGTATGTCAACTGTGGAATGTAGAAACCATGAACAACTGAATTAGGGGAAGAGAACACAGTCACTGGGTTCCTGGTTAGCAGGATCCCAGTGATCACAGTCAAAAACACACTGACATCAGGCAGAAAGTGGGGTAACCATGCTAAAAAGAGGCTACTTTCCTACACAGTAGATATAATGGACTATGTCCAATACGTGATAATGCATGTGATACCCATGAGAAATTGCACTCTGAGGATGCAGTGGACAACGGCTGGGTTGATTTGACATTACACCTGGCAATGTGAGTGCACCTGTGTCGACACTGAGGTGTGTTGTAAGGTTCAGGCTTCATGATGCTCTGCTACACGTGTGACATATAGATCCCCAAGCATCTATGATGCAGGAGATGGTGTACTTACATGTGCCAATGAAGGCTGGTATGTACCGTGTGGGATGGAAGACGTGTAGTGTCATATATGTAAAATGTACCACAGTAGTGTGTTCATGGAATATGAAACCTGACATATCTACCTTTCTGCATGGACACATGTTCCACTTGGTTAAATGGCTTTGTAGTCATATCAGTCCCACCTATGTTTCCGTATGTTGGAACACATTTGAGGATCATTTAAGTCTGTCAATGATCATATGATACAAATGCATTTTCATTAGTTGAAAGTTGTCTTTAATGCAGACTCCAACATACAGTACAAGGTGTGTGCCATTTGAGTGGTACAAGTGTGTTGAGATATCAGACATATGTGTGCATGCTACAAACAAGGTACTTACAATCAGCCACATCATGCTTGTTATGACTGTCACATACAATGGCATACAACTGTGTAGCTTTTTTGCAGTCAGGCAATGACGGCAGCCTAGTGATAATTTGTACTGTGGGACTATTTATGCCCACATAGACAGAGGTCTCAAGTTTTGACACAGCTTTACAGTGTTCAACCCTGCTCAGTCCACTGTGTGCATGCATCAGGCCCCAGACTGGGTCAAGAGTCAATGTAGGCTCAGCATTGGGCTTAGTGGGAATTGGGCAGGGATCTAGCCTCCTCATAATAGCTCTTCAGCAGAGCAATGCGGCGGCCCCTGCCGACTGACACATGTACATTTGTGGTCAGATGGCCTGGTGTTAGACCTGACAGCCTTAGGGTGGTCACCCCTAACTTTTTGCCCGCATCCCTCCACTTTTGGACACTGTTTTTGCTGGTTTTAAGACTCTGCACACTTTACCACTGCTAACCAGTGGTAAAGTGCATATGCTGTCTCCCTTAAGACATGGTGACATTGATTAATACCCCATTGGCTTATTCAATTTACTTATTAGTCCCTAGTAAAGTACACTATATGTGCCCAGGGCCTGTAGAATAAATGCTACTAGTGGGCCTGCAGCACTGATTGTGTCACCCACTTAAGTAGCTCCTTAACCTTGTCTCACGCCTGCCACTGCAAGGCCTGTGTGTGTGGTTTCACTGCCAATTCGACTTGGCATTTAAAAGTACTTGCCAAGCCTAAAACTCCTCTTTTTCTACATATAGGTCACCCCTAAGGTAGGCCCTAGGTAAACCCTAGGGCAGGGTGCTGTGTGGACAAAAGTCTGTGTACCTGTGTAGACAAAAGTCTGTGTACCTGTGTAGTTTACATGTCCTGGCGGTGTAAAACTCGAGTACACTGCTGTGAGGCCTGCTCTTCTCATAGGCTAACATTAGGGCTATTAGGGCTACCCTCATATACTGTTTGAGTGGTAGCTCCTGATCTGAAAGGAGTAACAAGGTCATATTTAGTATGGCTAGAATGGTAGTACAAAATCCTGCTGACTGGTAAAGTTGGATTTAACATTACTATTTTAGAAATGCCACTTTAGAAAGTGAGAATTTCACTGCACTTAAATCCTTCTGTGCCTTACAATCTTTTAGTTGACATCTCCCTTGTGCGTTCACTTATACAACCCCAAACACGGTATGCTCTGTCACACTTGCATACATCTGCATATTGAATGGGTCTTCCTGGGCTGGGGGGTGGAGGGCCTGAAACTTGCATGTCAAAGGACAGTAGCTGCCCTCACTCAAAGGACTGCCACACATCCTACTGGGACCCTGGCAAACAGGATAGAACTGAAAGGGGACCTTGTGCACTTCTAAACCACTCTTTGAAGTCTCCCCCACTTCAAAGGCACATTTGGGTATTTAAGCAGGGTCTCTCCTACCAACTCAGACACTTCCTGGAGAAGAAACCCTGAACCAGAACCTGCAGCCTGCCAAGAACTGCCTGGCTGTCCAAAGGACTCACCTAGACAGCTTTTCTGAGAAGGACTGCTGCCTTGCTGTTGCCCTGCTGCCTTGCTGCTCTTTGGCTGTGCTGAGAAGTGCTCTCCAAGGGTTTGGATGGAGCTTGCCTCCTGTTACCTGAAGTCTCAGGACCAAAAAGACTTCATTCCTGCAAACGAACTCCTTGTGCGGCGGGAAGCGATGCACAGCCTGCAAGAAACGATGCACAGCCTGCATCGCAGTGAGAATATCACTGCAAGCCAAACTGGAATGATGCGGCCTGACTTTGCAAGGAGAAGATCTACGCAGCGCCAGCCTTGCAACCGGAAATTAGATGCACGGCCCACTTGATCTACGCAAAGCCGAGGTGGAATGACGCAGCCCATCTTCCTGAGAGGAATTGACGCAGCGCCTGCCGTGCAGTAGAAATTTCCATGCATCACCCACCGGATCGATGCAGCCTCTGTGACTTTGCCCTGCACGCCCAGGATTTCGACGCATCATCCCCGGGGCATCTGAAAACACTGCAACCCGAAGAGGATCCCAGTCTACGCACCGGAAATTGACGCAAAGCCCCTGCGTTAAAACTCAATGACGCATTGTCTGTGTGCGCCAGAAAAATCAACACACACCTTCCTGTTTTCCACGCATCTCCTCCTCTGCGGTCCCTTGTAGAGAATTTGAACGCAAACCAGGTACTTTGTGCTTGCAAGAGACAAGTGTTGCTTTTTAAAAACTTAATATCATTTTTACAGTGATATTTCAACGTATACTTATTGCATCTTGATCATTTTGACCTGCATCTTACCAGATAAATATTACATATATTTCTAAACACTGTGTGGTGTATTTTTGTGGTGTTCTACTGTGTTATTGCATGATTTATTGCACAAATACTTTACACATTGCCTTCTAAGTTAAGCCTGACTGCTCAGTGCCAAGTTACCAAAGGGTGGGCATAGGATAATTTGGATTGTGTGTGACTTAACCTGACTAGAGTGAGGGTCCTTGCTTCGACCGGGGGTAACCTGACTGCTAATCAAATACCCCATCTCTAACACCTAGGATATTTATTTTCCTTTGAGGTACCTGATGTCAGGCCTGCCCTATCACATACGGAGGACTGGCTACTTGTACATGTAGGACATGTTTCAACATTTGGCATGGTCTGACAGAGAAGGTAATACATTCTTAATCATTTCCATTTGCAGCTTGGTTAGTGCCTGTAGCTCTAGTATAATGTGTAATTTTTCATGATCCAGGAGATAGATGATGTCATCTGTCACTACCTTCTGACAGAATAGTAAGCGATGGGCAACTACAACGCTGCTATTGTATTGCAAACATAAGTGGGTTATGTACTGACCTAGCCATCCTGTCTGAACATATGTTGGGTGATCACATGCCAACATTGTTTTTTTTTTTTTTTGATCCTAATATATCTTCCAAATTTCCCTCACATGACCAGTAGTGGGGGAGTAAGGGGGGGGGAGGGACAGCAGAGGTTCTCACCCACCTGCACTCCTCTGAACCCTGACCTTGTCACCCCTGTCCGGGACAGACCTTCCATCCAAAACTCTAGTGCAGAAAGCAGAGGGAAGGATATAATCATAGGATCACCTCTTATCTATTAATACCTCCCCACTTCCCAACCAATGCTTCAACGGATTCCAAAATCTGGTCCTCTTACAAACTTTATAACAGTCAAACTTATAATCGTAAATTAGATAATTTTTCCATTCAATGAAAGTAGGGGGGACAGGACTGATCCATTTCCTACAAATCTTCCTCATCATATAAAACAACAGTTTAGCTCCATCTCTAAACGATCTTCCGTATCTCATCTGAGCAGCAGAACATCACAATCGACGGTCTTACTTTTGTGCTTGAGGGAAGAATGTAATTAACTGCATCCCCCACCTCTTGCCAAAACGTACGAAGTAAAGGGCAGTCAATAAACATATGTAAATCATCAGCTGATGCAGAACCACACTTCTTACACCTCACCACGTTGTCTTGTCTCAGTCTGGACAATTGTTTGGGAGTCCAGAAGGCTCTGTGGATAGAGAATAGATGATTTCTGCTTAACGTAGCAGGTTTAACAGTGTTACACAAAAGTATAGTAGATACTTGCCAATGCGCATGGTGACATTGTTATGTTGCAGTCAGTATTGGCCTATGTGTGTACCTTCTCCATCATTTACGGCATTTCTTGTTTGGAATAGATTAGGTCCTACATTACTGGTATTCTTTAGGTTGCTTACACTTTGTACACATCTTCTACTACAACATTTTCCGATCATTCATGGACAGGATGCAACGTGCTACTTGTGTAAGTTGGAGATGTACACATCTTTTACTACTGACTACATGATAGTTTCCCTTCCGTTTCCAGGCTTTGTGAGATTACATGATTTTCACACACACATGGCAGTACACCTGCCAAAGCACTTGTTGTAGAAGGCTGGCCTGGTTTGTAGTGGGCGCCTTGGGTAGTTACACATTACACCCGGTCCAGTTATCCCTTATTAGTGAAATGTAGTAGTAGCTGATAGAGGTAGCTATAGCAGAGAAGCTTAGGCTGAACTAGGAGACATGCAAAGCTCCTGCAACACCACTTGTAGTCACACAGTACTTATACACAAGTAAAGACAATGCTCAGTGTTGCCAAAAATAAAGGTAGTTTATTTGGGTGACACAGTACCAAAAATATCTTAGAGTCAATACTCCTTCTGGAGGTAAGTATTATACACAATATATACACTAAACACCAAAATAAGGCAAGTAATTAGACATAGGATAGTGCAAACAATAGGAAATGCTATAGAATGCAATGGGAGAAAATAGGTCTAGGGGCAACACAAACAATATACTAAGAAAAAGGAATGCAAATCACAAATTCCCCCCTAGACAAGTGTAGTGTGTGCAGAATCGCTGGGAGAGTAAGTATACAGTAAAGGTAAGTAAATTACCCCACCCCAGAGCACAGAAAAGCAGGAGTAAAGTACTGAAAGTTTCCTTAGGACACACTACAAGTCGTGATTAGAGTAATTGTAAGAACCAACCAAGTCTGCAAACAACAAAGGGTGGATTCCTGGACCTGAAGACCTGCAAAGGAAGGAGACGAAGTCCAGAAGTTGAAAGAAGTTCCAGGAAGGACAGAAGCCCCTGCCAGCCCAGAAGAGGGTGCAAAAGAAGAGTCCCTAGTTGGATGAAGACTGCAGAAATGCACCCTAGGAAGATGCCAGCGGGTTCCTTCACGATACAAAGGATGTTCCATATCGTGAAGTTGGATGCAGGCGAGTTTTGGCGCTGGATTCCTCCAACAAGCCATGGTTCCGGCAAAGTCACGTTTTGTTTCAAGTAGGTGCTATCTGGACCCAGGAGGGACCTGGGGGCCCCAACTCTGTGTGAGGAGGAAGAGGAGTATCTCAGCACTTGAGGGAGCCCTCAGAGCACCAGATAGCACCCATGGGAGTCCCAGGACACGGGGACAGAGGAGGTGCAAAATGCGGTTAGTGCAGCACTACAAAGGAAGGTCCTACGCCACCGGAGATCAACTCAGCAAGTTGAGCTTCGTAGGATAGAGTGCTGGGGACATGGGCCAGGCTGTGCACAAAGGAATTTTGCATATAGTGCACAGAGGCCACAGGAGGTGAAGCAGACGTGGTGCTCAGTGGTACCATCGTTCTGGGGGAAGGCAAAGTCTTACCTCCTCCAAATTGGGACAGTGGACCACAGGACAGTCTGTGTTGATGGGGTCCACCCTCTGTGTTCCCAGGAGCACGCTCGTCGCTGGGAGAGGAGATCAAGAGAACCAGTCATCGACTTAGAAGGTGCCTGCTTCAGCAGTGGAGTGACTCCGTCACGCCACAGGAGATTTCTGAGGTCCTTCTGGTGCAGGGTGAAGAGGTGGAGTCCTCAGAGCGTGCACCCCGTGGAAACTGTTGCAGTTGCTGCCTGGAGCTGAAGTTGCAGAGGAAAGGTATCCCTTGTGAATACTTTGTTGCTGTTACAGCGGTTCCTGGAGCAGGCTGCAGTTGATCCGAGGTTGGAGGATGAAGTAGTAGTTGCAGATGATTCCTGCTGGAAACTTGTAAGTAGAATCTGAAGAGAACCCACAGGAGAGACACGAAAATAGCCCAGAGGGGGGGATTAGCTACCTTATCTGGTATGGACCTATCAGGAGGTGTCTCTGACATCACCTGCTGGCACTGGCCACTCAGAGTTCTCCAGAGTGCCCCCACACCTTGCAAAGCAAGATGGCTGCAGTCTAGGACACACTGGAGGAGCTCTGGGCACCACCCCTAGGGTGCTGATAGACAGGGGTGTGGTCACTGTCCTTTCCCTTGTCCAGTTTTGCGCCAGAGCAGGGCAAGGAGTCCCTGAACCGGTGTAGACTGGCTTATGCAAGGAGGGCACCATCTGTGCCCTTCAAAGAATTTCCAGAGGCTGGGGGAGGCTACCCCTCCCCAGCCTGTAACACCTATTTCCAAGGGGAGAGGGTGTAACACCCTGCTCCCAAAGGAAATGCTTGGTTCCGACTTCCTGGGACTGAGCTGCTCAGACCCTAGGAGGGCAGAACCCTGTCTGTGAGGGGGAAGCAGCTGTAGCTGCTTTGCAAGCCTCAGAGAGCTAGTTTGGCTGTATGGAATTGTCTCCCCAATACCAGATTTGGAAAAGGGGGACAATTCCATGATCTTAGACACCTTACATGGCCATATTCGGAGTTACCATTGTGAAGCTACATATAGGTATTGACTTATATGTAGTACACACGTGTAATGGCGTCCCTGCACTCAGAACGTTCCAGGAATTGGCCCTGAACTATGTGGAGGCACCTTTGCTAGTGCAAGGGTGCCCTTACACTTAGTAACTTTGCACCTGGCCATCATTAAGTGAAGGTTAGACATATAGGTGGCTGATAAGTTACTTAAATGCAGTGAAAATGGCTGTGAAATAATGTGTGCACTATTTCACGCAGGCTGCAGTGGCAGTCTTGTGAAAGGGTTTGTCTGATCTCCTTATGGTTGGCAAAAGAAATGCTGCAGCCCATGAGGATCTCATCGAACCCCAATGCACTGGGTACCTGGGTACCATATTCTAGGGACTTATAAGGGGGGTCCAGTGTGCCAATTGAAATTAGTAAATGAAGTCACTAGCCTATAGTGATAACTTTAAAAGCAGAGAGAGCATAAGCACTGAGGTTCTGATTAGCAGAGCCTCAGTGACACAGTTAAGCACTACTGACAACACACATCTTAGGCCACAAACTATGAGCACTGGGGTCCTGGCTAGCAGGATCCCAGTGAGAGAGGTAAAACACACTGACATTTAAGTTTTTATCTATGAGCACAGTGACACAGTAAAAACACACTGACACACACTTACGAACAGGCCAAAAGTGGGAGTAACCATGCTAGAAAGAGGCTACTTTCTAATACTTTATTATTGTCCAAGTGACCTCCCCGTGTTGTATCTCCAAGTATCTGTGGGATTCTCTCAGCTGTCCTTCCAGATCCTTTGGTGTACATGTGTTTGCACTTCATTCAGCATTCCACATATCACTGTCACCATGAGTGTATCTTGTTAGTGAGTGAAATCCCCTCAGCGCTGTATTATTTTTTGGCCACATGCATCATATCTGTCTCCTTCTTCAGACATACATTTTAGAATGGCTCTGTGGCATGTTTGGACATTGCTAGACATGCTTGCACATCCCACACATGAGTGGCATGTTGGAGACCAAGACAGGTGAGGGAATTTTGTCACTGTTTTGTAACTTTCTCTTGGTCAGACATGTGAGTGTCAATGAGAGTTAGTGTTTTCATATGTGGTGTGTTATGGTATCATACAGACTATACTGGGTAACCTTGCTGACACATCGCAACCATTGTGGGTAATTGCAAACCATTTCCTATCTAGGCCATACACCCGTACATCAATCTTCACATGTACATCCGGATTAGCTGCATGCATGTGTCAAGACAGCAGATTTCAATTCCAATGTTATATGTAGTGGAGGATGAGTAGACCATACACATTCTGGTGCAGAATTATTGATTGGTGATAATTACAAAGTTATATTATTTGTACAGTGTCTAGGTGTAGAAGTTCTGGACAATTTGTTGTTCCCTGCGAACTCAAGAAGCAGCGTTTTTTCTTGTTCCCCCACCATGTGTGCTGCACCATTGACATCCTCCTCCTCATTGGGGACACCTACCAGTTCATCCAGGGATCATTGGTCCATATACATATGTTATGCAAGATTCCACATACAAGTATCAGCAGTGGTGCAGACAACAGGCTTCCTCCTGTCAGGGTAAGGCACCTGAACGTTGACTTCAGAAGCCCAAATGTCCGCTCCACCACATTTTGGCCCATATTTATACTTTTTGATGCAAAACTGCACCAACGCAGTTTTGCATCAAAATTACTGCCGGCTAACGCCATTTCTTTGCGCTGTGCAGGCATCAAATTTATACTTTGACGCACAGCGGTGCAAACCACAGGTGTGAGTCTTTTTTTTTACTCAAACCAATGCGTCATGTCGTAAAGAAAAACAACGTTAACACGGCGAAAATGACTGTGAGGCAGTTTACGACGTCGCAAACTGGATATGCGCCTTTTTTTATGCAATAGTGTCAAAAAGCGGCGCAAACACAGCAAAGTGTGTGGGGGGAATCAGAGGGAGGGAGGGACAGCAAATGTTCTCACCCACATGCACTCCTCCGAACCCTGACCTCGTCACGCCTGTCCGGGACAGACCTTCCATCCAAAACTCTAGTGCAGAAAGCAGAGGGAAGGATATAATCATAGGATCACCTCTTATCTATTAATACCTCCCCACTTCCCAACCAATGGTTCAACGGATTCCAAAATCTGGTCCTCTTACAAACTTTATAACAGTCAAACTTATAATCGTAAATTAGATAATTTTTCCATTCAATGAAAGTAGGGGGGGATAGGACTGATCCATTTCCTACAAATCTTCCTCATCATATAAAACAACAGTTTAGCTCCATCTCTAAACGATCTTCCGTATCTCATCTGAGCAGCAGAACATCACAATCGACGGTCTTACCTTTGTGCTTGAGGGAAGAATGTCATTAACTGCATCCCCCACCTCTTGCCAAAACATACGAAGTAAAGGGCAGTCAATAAACATATGTAAATCATCAGCTGATGCAGAACCACACTTCTTACACCTCACCACGTTGTCTTGTCACAGCCTGGACAATTGTTTGGGAGTCCAGAAGGCTCTGTGGATAGAGAATAGATGATTTCTGCTTAACTCAGCAGGTTTAACAGTGTTACACAAAAGTATATTAGATACTTGCCAATGCGCATGGTGACATTGTTATGTTGCACAGTCAGTATTGGCCTATGTGTGTACCTTCTCCATCATTTACGGCATTTCTTGTTTGGAATAGATTAGGTCTTACATTACTGGTATTCTTTAGGTTGCTTACACTTTGTACACATCTTCTACTACAACATTTTCCGATCATTCATGGACAGGATGCAACGTGCTACTTGTGTAAGTTGGAGATGTACACATCTTTTACTACTGACTACATGATAGTTTCCCCTCCGTTTCCAGGCTTTGTGAGATTACATGATTTCCAAACACACATGGCAGTACACCTGCCAAAGCACTTGTTGTAGAAGGCTGGCCTGGTTTGTAGTGGGCACCTTGGGTAGTTACACATTACACCCGGTCCAGTTATCCCTTATTAGTGAAATGTAGTAGTGCTCTAGCAGCTTAGGCTGATAGAGGTAGCTATAGCAGAGCAGCTTAGGCTGAACTCGGAGACATGCAAAGCTCCTGCAACAGCACTTGTAGTCACACAGTACTTATACACAAGTAGAGACAATGCTCAGTGTTGCCAAAAATAAAGGTAGTTTATTTGGGTGACACAGTACTAAAAATATCTTAGAGGCAATACTCCTTCTGGAGGTAAGTATTATACACAATATATACACTAAACACCAAAATAAGGCAAGTAATTAGACATAGGATAGTGCAAACAATAGGAAATACTATAGAATGCAATGGGAGAAAATAGGTCTAGGGGCAACACAAACCATATACTAAGAAAGTGGAATGCGAATCACAAATACCCCCCTAGACAAGTGTAGTGTGTGCAGAATCGCTGGGAGAGTAAGTATACAGTAAAGGTAAGTAAATTACCCCACCCCAGAGCCCAGAAAAGCAGGAGTAAAGTACTGAAAGTTTCCTTAGGACACACTACAAGTCGTGATTAGAGTTATTGCAAGAACCAACCAAGTCTGCAAACAACAAAGGGTGGATTCCTGGACCTGAAGACCTGCAAAGGAAGGAGACGAAGTCCAGAAGTTAAAAGAAGTTCCAGGAAGGACAGAAGCCCCTGCCAGCCCAGAAGAGGGTGCAAAAGAAGAGTCCCCAGTTGGATGAAGACTGCAGAAATGCACCCTAGGAAGATGCCAGCAGGTTCCTTCACGATACAAAGGATGTGCCATATCGTGAAGTTGGATGAAGGCAAGTTTTGGCGCTGGATTCCTCCAACAAGCCTTGGTTCCAGCAAAGTCACATTTTGTTTCAAGTAGGTGCTATCTGGACCCAGGAGGGACCTGGGGGCCCCAACTCTGTGTGAGGAGGAAGAGGAGTATCTCAGCACTTGAGGGAGCCCTCAGAGCACCAGATAGCACCCATGGGAGTCCCAGGACACGGGGAGAGAGGAGGTGCAAAATGCGGTTCGTCCAGCACTACAAAGGAAGGTCCTACGCCACCGGAGATCAACTCAGGGAGTTGAGCTTCGTAGGATAGAGTGCTGAGGACATGGGCCAGGTTGTGCACAAAGGAATTTTGCATATAGTGCACAGAGGCCACAGGAGGTGAAGAAGACGTGGTGCTCAGTGGTACCATCATTCTGGGGGAAGGCAAAGTCTTACCTCCTCCAAATTGGGACAGTAGGACCACAGGACAGTCTGTGTTGATGGGGTCCACCCTCTGTGTTCCCAGGAGCACACTCGTCGCTGGGAGAGGAAATCAAGAGAACCAGTCATCGACTTAGAAGGTGCCTGCTTCAGCAGGGGAGTGACTCCGTCACGCCACAGGAGATTTCTGAGGTCCTTCTGGTGCAGGGTGAAGACGGGGAGTCCTCGGAGCGTGCACCCAGTGGAAACTGTTGCAGTTGCTGCCTGGAGCTGAAGTTGCAGAGGAAAGGTATCCCTTGTGAATACTTTGTTGCTGTTACAGCGGTTCCTGGAGCAGGCTGCAGTTGATCCGAGGTTGGAGGATGAAGTAGTAGTTGCAGATGATTCCTGCTGGAAAGTTGTAAGTAGAATCTGAAGAGAACCCACAGGAGAGACCCTAAATAGCCCAGAGAGGGGGATTGGCTACCTTATCTGGGATGGACCTATCAGGAGGGGTCTCTGACATCACCTGCTGGCACTGGCCACTCAGAGTTCTCCAGAGTGCCTCCACACCTTGCAAAGCAAGATTGCTGAAGTCTGGGACACACCGGAGGAGCTCTGGGCACCACCCCTAAGGTGCTGATAGACAGGGGAGTGGTCACTCCTGTAGGAGAGTACCATCTTGCCTGGCATGTTACCCCCATATTTCACTGTATATATGTTGTTTTAGTGTATGTGTCACTGGGACCCTGCCAGACAGGGCCCCAGTGCTCATAAGTGTGCCCTATATGTGTTCCCTGTTTGATGACTAACTGTCTCACTGAGGCTCTGCTAACCAGAACTTCAGTGGTGGTGCTCTCTCTCCTTTCCAAATTGTCACTAACAGGCTAATGACCAATTTCACCAATTCACATTGGCTTACTGGAACACCCTTATAATTCCCTAGTATATGGTACTAAGGTACCCAGGGTATTGGAGTTCCAGGAGATCCCTATGGGCTGCAGCATTTCTTTTGCCACCCATAGGGAGCTCTGGCAATTCTTGCACAGGCCTGCCACTGCAGCCTGAGTGAAATAACGTCCATGTTATTTCACAGCCATTTACCACTGCACTTAAGTAACTTATAAGTTACCTATATGTCTAACCTTTACCTGGTAAAGGTTGGGTGCTAAGTTACTTAGTGTGTGGGCACCCTGGCACTAGCCAAGGTGCCCCCACATCGTTCAGGGCAAATTCCCCGGACTTTGTGAGTGCGGGGACACCATTACACGCGTGCAATGGACATAGGTCACTACCTATGTACAGCGTCACAATGGTAACTCCGAACATGGCCATGTAACATGTCTAAGATCATGGAATTGTCACAATTCCATGATCCCCCGAGTCTCTAGCACAGACCCGGGTACTGCCAAACTACCTTTCCCGGGGTTTCACTGCAGCTGCTGCTGCTTCCAACCCCTCAGACAGGTTTCTGCCCTCCTGGGGTCCAGCCAGGTTTGGCTCAGGAAGGCAGAACAAAGGACTTCCTCAGAGAGAGAGTGTTACACCATCTCCCTTTGGAAAAAGGTGTCAGGGCTGGGGAGGAGTAGCCTCCCCCAGCCTCTAGAAATGCTTTGATGGGCACAGATGGTGCCCATCTCTGCGTAAGCCAGTCTACACCGGTTCAGGGATCCCCCAGCCCTGCTCTGGTGCAAAACTGGACAAAGGAAAGGGGAGTGACCACTCCCCTGACCTGCACCTCCCAGGGGAGGTGCCCAGAGCTCCTCCAGTGTGCTCCAGACCTCTGCCATGTTGGAAACAGAGGTGCTGCTGGCACACTGGACTGCTCTGAGTGGCCAGTGCCAGCAGGTGACGTCAGAGACTCCTCCTGATAGGCTCTTACCTGTGTTGCTAGCCTATCCTCCTTCCTAGGTAGCCAAACCTCCTTTTCTGGCTATTAAGGGTCTCTGCTTTGGGGAATTCTTTAGATAAAGAATGCAAGTGCTCATCCGAGTTCCTCTGCATCTCTCTCTTCACCTTCTGCCAAAGGGTCGACTGCTGACTGCTCAGGACGCCTGCAAAACCGCAACAAAGTAGCAAAGACGACTACTGCAACCTTGTATCGCTGATCCTGCCACCTTCTCGACTGTTTTCCTGGTGGTGCATGCTCTGGGGGTAGCCTGCCTCCTCTCTGCACTAGGAGCTCTGAAAGAAATCTCCTGTGGGTCGACAGAATCTTCCCCCTACAACCGCAGGCAACAAAAGACTGCATCAACGGTCCTCTGGGTCCCCTCTCAGCACGACGAGCGTGGTCCCTGGAACTCAGCAACTCTGTCCAAGTGACTCCCATAGTCCAGTGACTCTTCAGTCCAAGTTTGGTGGAGGTAAGTCCTTGCCTCTCCACGCTAGACTCCATTGCTGGGTACTGCGTGATTTGCAGCTGCTCCGGCTCCTGTGCACTTTTCCAGTATTTCCTTCATGCACAGCCAAGCCTGGGTCCCCGACACTCTAACCTGCAGTGCACAACCTCCTGAGTTGTCCTCTGGCGTCGTGGGACTCCCTTTTGTGTCTTCGGGTGAGCTCCGGTTCACTCCTCATTGTAGTGCCTGTTCCAACACTTCTGTGGGTGCTGCCTGATTCTGTGAGGGCTCCCTGACTTCCTGGGCACCCCGTCTGTCTCCTCATCCAAGTGGCGACATCCTGGTCCCTCCTGGGCCACAGCAGCATCCAAAAACCCTAACCGCGACCCTTGCAGCTAGCAAGGCTTGTTTGCGGTCTTTCTGCGTTGGAACACCTCTGCAAGCTTCTTCACGACGTGGGACATCCATCCTCGAAAGGGGAAGTTTCTAGCCCTCTTCGTTCTTGCAGAATCCACAGCTTCTACCATCTGGTTGCAGCTTCTTTGCACCCTCAGCTGGCATTTCTTGGGCATCTGCCCAATCTAGACTGTGTCGCGACTCTTGGACTTGGTCCCCTTGCTCCACAGGTACTCTCGTCTGGAAATCCACTTTGGTTGCAATGCTGGTGTTGGTCTTCCTTGCAGAATTCCCCTATCACGACTTCTGTGCTCTCTGGGGAATATAGGTGCACTTTACACCTACTTTTCAGGGTCTTGGGGTGGGCTATTTTTCTAACCCTCACTGTTTTCTTACAGTCCCAGCGACCCTCTACAAGCTCACATAGGTTTGGGGTCCATTTGTGGTTCGCATTCCACTTTTGGAGTATATGGTTTGTGTTGCCCCTATACCTATGTGCTCCTATTGCAATCTACTGTAACTTTACATTGCTTGCATTACTTCCTTTTTCTATTACTGCATATTTTTGGTATTGTGTACATATATCTTGTGTATATTTGGCATCCTCATACTGAGGGTACTCACTGAGATACTTTTGGCATATTGTCATACAAATAAAGTACCTTTATTTTTAGTATATCTGTTTATTGTGTTTTCTTATGATATTGTACATATGACACCAGTGGTATAGTAGGAGCTTTGCATGTCTCCTAGTTCAGCCTAAGCTGCTCTGCTATATCTACCTTCTATCAGCCTAAGCTGCTAGAAACACCTCTTCTACACCAATAAGGGATAACTGGACCTGGTACAGAGTGTAAGTACCCCTTGGTACCCACTACAAGCCAGGCCAGCCTCCTACAACGCCCCTTTCCTTTGTCCAGTTTTGCGCCAGAGCAGGGACAAGGAGTACCTGGACCGGTGTAGACTGGCTTATGCAAGGAGGGCACCATCTGTGCCCTTCAAAACATTTCCAGAGGCTGGGGGAGGCTACCCCTCCCCAGCCTATAACACCTATTTCCAAGGGGAGAGGGTGTAACACCCTGCTCCCAAAGGAAATGCTTTGTTCCGACTTCCTGGGACTGAGCTGCTCAGACCCTAGGAGGGCAGAACCCTGTCTGTGAGGGGGAAGCAGCTGTAGCTGCTTTGCAAGCCTCAGAGAGCTGGTTTGGCTGTATGGAATTGTCTCCCCAATACCAGATTTGGAAAGGGGGGACAATTCCATGATCTTAGACACCTTACATGGCCATATTCGGAGTTACCAATGTGAAGCTACATATAGGTATTGACTTATATGTAGTAAACACTTGTAATGGCGTCCCTGCACTCACAACATTCCAGGAATTGGCCCTGAACTATGTGGAAGCACCTTTGCTAGTGCAAGGGTGCCCTTCCACTTAGTAACTTTGCACCTAACCTTCATTAAGTGAAGGTTAGACAGATAGGTGGCTGATAAGTTACTTAAGTGCAGTGAAAATGGCTGTTAAATAATGTGTGCACTATTTCACGCAGGCTGCAGTGGCAGTCTTGTGAAAGGGTTTGTCTGAGCTCCTTATGGGTGGCAAAAGAAATGCTGCAGCCCATGAGGATCTCCTGGAACCCCAATGCACTGGGTACCTGGGTACCATATTCTAGGGACTTATAAGGGGGGTCCAGTGTGCCAATTGAAATTAGTAAATGAAGTCACTAGCTTATAGTGATAACTTTAAAAGCAGAGAGAGCATAAGCACTGAGGTTCTGATTAGCAGAGCCTCAGTGACACAGTTAAGCACTACTGACAACACACATCTTAGGCCACAAACTATGAGCACTGGGGTCCTGGCTAGCAGGATCCCAGTGAGACAGGCAAAACACACTGACATGTAGGTTTTTATCTATGAGCACAGTGACACAGTAAAAACACACTGACACACACTTACGAACAGGCCAAAAGTGGGGGTAACCATGCTAGAAAGAGGCTACTTTCTAATACTTTATCCGGGGGTCATTAAAACCCTGGCGGACGGTGTTAAAGGTGCGGTAATACCGCAAACAGGCCGGCGGACAAAAAAAGGGAATTATGACCGTGGCGGAAACCGCCAACATAGACAGCCACTTTAACACACCGCCCACCACGGCGGTAGAGACAAGCAGCGCGGCGGTCACCACCAACAGACAGGCGGAAGACAATGTACCGCCCACAGTATCACAACCCGCCAATCTACTGCCTTTTCCGGGGCGGATTCACCGTGGATAAAAACACGACGGAAACAGCTTTTGCAATGGAGAAAACGCTCACCTCAACACACTCCACGAGGAAGGAGGACACCATGGAGCCGGAATTACAAATACTCCCTGCCCTTGTCTTCCTGCTCATCTACGAACAGCAGCAACGGCGGCGCCGAAGACAACGGTGAGTACTGCACCAACGACATAGGGGAGGGGGGAGGCAAAAGTCAGGGGGACACACACACAACACCACCACCCCACCCTCGCACATTACTACACACACACCAATGCATTTCCAAACATCACAGTAACAACCCACAACCCCCCCGGAAGAATGCAAAGACAAAAGGAAATCAGTCCAAACATTGTAATGTATCAAAATACAGTTCCAAATATATACAGATATATATACACATTCAAAATTATATACATTACGAGAAGTAGTGCAGGTATGCACATATCAATGTCCGTGCACCACTGGTCCAAAAATGCATGTGCAAGGCCCACACTAGATACCTGTCCACAAACGGAGAGAACACTGCAGGGGCATCAGATAGAAATACAACAGGCACCTCAGGGGGAAGGGAAGGGGGGGCACCTCAGCCGAATTACAGCACCACGCCAGATCCACGACGGGGCTCCATGCCAATTGATGTATCCTGGGGAGTGCAAAGCCACAGTCTCTCAAGTCACTCCAGTGGGTGGTTTGCCCACTGCTTTATCCGGGGGAGTGCAAAGCCACAGTCTCTCAAGTCTCTACAGTGGGTGGTTTGCCCACTGCTTTATCCTGGGAAGTGAAAGCCACAGTCTCTCAAGTCTCTACAGTGGTTGGTTTGCCCACTGTTACATCCTGGGGAGTGCAAAGCCACAGTCTCTCAAGTCTCTTCAGTGGGTGGTTTGCCCACTGTTACATCCTGGGAGTGCAAAGCCACAGTCTCTCAAGTCTCTACAGTGGGTGGTTTGCCCACTGTTACATCCTGGGGAGTGCAGAGCCACAGTCTCTCAAGTCTCTACAGTGGGTGGTTTGCCCACTGTTACATCCTGGGGAGTGCAAAACCACAGTCTCTCAAGTGGATAACAGTCTCCACTGGTTCTGGAGGGGGACTGGTGCCCAGAGTGCTTCATCCTGTTAAGGACAGACAGAGCGGATGCATGTCTCCACTGGTTCTGGAGTGGGACTGGTGCCCAGAGTGCTTCATCCTGTTAAGGACAGACGGAGTGGATGCATGTGTCCACTGGTTCTGGAGGGGGAATGGTGCCCAGAGTGCTTCATCCTGTTAAGGACAGACGGAGTGGATGCATGTGTCCACTTGTTCTGGAGGGGGAATGGTGTTTTCCTTGTTCAGCGGTGCTTTGCCCTGTTCAGCTGTGCTTTGCCATGGCGGTCCCTGACCTGTTCAGCGGTGCTTTGCCCTGTTCAGCGGTGCTTTGCCATGGCGGTCTCTGACCTGTTCAGCGGTGCTTTGCCCTGTTCAGCGGTGCTTTGCCATGGCGGTGCTTTGCCCTGTTCAGCGGTCTTCACCATGGTTGTCTTTTCCTTGAGCAGCGGTGCTTTGCCATGGCGGTCTCTGACCTGTGCATTGGTGTGTGGCATGACGCTCCCTCATTGCCCAGCGGGGCTGTGGCTGCCAGGGCCCTCCTGGGCACTGACTCCGGCGGTGGTCTCCTGACCAGTGACGATACTGCTGCCCTCCTGGGCACTGACTACGTCGGTGGTCTCCTGACCAGTGACGACGGTGCTGGCGGTGGCGTCCTGGCCGCTGGGGAGGATGGCGCCCTTCTCCGCCGTGCTGCTCTTACCAGACTTCTTCTGGCCCCTCACCACCTTTGGAGGAGTCACAGCTGACTCTGCAATCCCCCTGGGACCCTTGTGAGCAGTTTTGCCGCCAGGAGTCTTCACCCTGTCCCGTCGGCCACTTTCCAACTTGAGGTGCTTCACAGGGGGTGGACTGGCAGTGCTTTGGCCCCGTGTCACACTGGCTTCCCTGGTGGCCGGTGCACTCCACACACCTTGAACACGCACCACAGGTCCTGGTGTTTTTCTGGCTGAGATGCTACTACAGGACTTATGAATTGGAGGGGTGGGGGTGGTAGCAAAGAGGTCAACGTTGCTGAGAAAGAGTTGCTGACGAAGACTGGGATGGGTAGCTGGAGGGGGTCTGGGAGTGGAGGAAGAGGAGGTGGTTGTAGGAGGTGTAACTTTAGGTGTTTTGGGTGCAGGTGCAGGTACTGGAGGCTGTCGTGAGGTGGATGGATGTTGGGTGTGTGGGTGCCCGCGTTTGTGTACTTTGGGCGGGGGCATCACAGACACACTGGGAGTGGACACAGGGGACGTGTAAATGGTAGTGGGGGTAGTGAGTGCAGGTGAGCGGGGTGTGGTGCTGGGTGTTCTGGTGCGAGTCCTAGTGCCTGTAGATGTAGTGCATGCAGGTGAGAGTGTAGACGACACTGGGAGGGAGGAGGGAGACGACGAGGAGGGGGACACAGTGGAGGCAGTGGATGTTGCTGTGTCTGTATGTGGGTGATGCTTGCGTGAGTGCCTGTGGGTTGTGTGGTGCCTATGTTTGCCTGAGCTACTTGTGTGTGTTGAGGTGTATGCATGCTTGTTTGATAGTGTGCTTGGGATAGGCTGGGGTACAGGGGATTGGGTCTGGGTGGAGGAAGTTGGAGGGGGGAGGCTAGACACAGGGACAATGGCTGCCATCAGTGCTGAGGCCAGAGATTGCAGGGTGCGATGATGGGCAGCCTGACCAGAATGAATGCCCTCCAGGAATGCATTAGTGTGTTGCAACTCCCTTTCTACACCCTAGATGGCATTCACAATGGTAGACTGCCCAACAGTGAGTGACCTGAGGAGGTCAATGGCCTCCTCACTGAGGACAGCTGGGGTGACAGGGGCAGGGCCTGAGGTGCCTGAGGTGCCTGGGGCGAAGGTAATGCCCACCCTCCTGGGTGAGCGGGCACGTGGCGAACGCTGAGGGGCTGCTGGGAGGGTGGTGCTGGTAGGGGAGGTGGCGGCTGTACATGTAGAAGTGGGGGGCACAGATGGTGCCGCCACCACAAGGGAGCTCCAATCGGCGGACGAGTCTGTGTCGCTGGTTGGTGATCCTGTGCCCGACAGGAAGCTCCCCTCGCCCTCCATCCCACTGGTGTATTCAGAGTCTGTGGTGTGGCCCTCCATGGCCATGTGGGATGCAGCTCCCTCGTGCTCCGGTGCCACTGTACCTCCGCCTGATGATGCTGATGCACAAAAGAACAGGGAGAGCAGAAAAAGGGGGGGGGGGGCGACAGAAGAAAGACAGGTTGAGTGCATGGCTTACCGCTACCGTTGGCGGACAATACAGACACAGCAGCCCTCTGCACTACGCCCTGCTCTTGGCCACTACAGATGCAATTCCTGGGATCTGGCCTACATGGCTATGGTGGACATCTGCACACATGGATGCCACCGGGCATGTATACCTGTACTTGGCCCTCTACTGAGGTGGGGTGGAGTGGCACATGGCCTGCATTACAGAGGGGCCTAGCCTACGTAAGTCGCCCTGGCCTAGGGAAACCCAAAGCCCTCCTCCCCCACCCAGACCACTCCACTGCGCGCAAATTCCCCAGAATGAGAGTGTACTCACCGCCTTGTGTCTGCTGTGATGCCTTCAAGCGACCATCCAACTCCAGGTAGTCCACCGCCAGGATCCTGCACATCAGGGGGTTCACGGTGCGACGGGCATCCCACCCACGTTGGGAGGCCATCCCCAGCTGAGCCTCCGCCGTCTTCTTGCTCCAGCGGCGAAAGTCCTCCCATCTTTTCCGGCAGTGGGTGCCCCGTCTCTGGTGGACTCCCAGGGTCCGGACGTCCTTGGCGATGGCATGCCAAATGTCCTTCTTCTGGTGGGCGCTGACCTACATGACATGCACAGGGGAAGAAGAGAAGTTATTACCAACTGCCCCGTCGATGTGAGTGGCCCCCATCCCTACCCTTGCCATGTGGCACATGCATTCACAGTCCTTCATGTTCCCTGAACTCTGCCCCCTTCCTTCTTACAACCAGCCCTCTCCACCCAGGCATAGCCCATACAACGTGCTCCCTGTGTACTTACCTGTTGGTCTGGAGGACCGTAGAGTAGCGTGTACTGGGGGAGGACCCCGTCCACGAGCTTCTCCAACTCATGAGCAGGGAAGGCAGGGGCCCTTTCCCCAGACGCAGCAGCCATTGTCTCTTCCAGACCGAGGTCACAGCAGCACTTGCAGTGTAGGTCCTCTCCTGCCGAAGATCAGGTATCGAGTGATTGAACAGATAGAAAATGGCGGTCAAGTCCGCGGCGGTGACGTCCGCGGCGGTGCATATCATCACCGCCGGCGCACTTCATCATTGGCTCCTGGGACCCATAGGGTCCAATGTTAACCAATGCAGCATTGCGCCGCGGTCTACGACTGCCTACCGCGACGGTGTACAACGTCAGCGCACATACCTCACATCCCATTGTCCCACTTTAGAGGTCAGGCAGCCGCCATTTCAGGGGCCCACATGGCTTCATTTACTACTGCGTCACACATACCTAGGCCTACACTCAACACACACACAGGAAGAGTTTTGTGTTTCGTGTCGTGTACTGTGTATCTGTGGGTACATACCTGGAAATTTGTTGACTCTGTGGTCGCTGTTGTCCTTCCTAGGCACCGTCAGCTTGGACATGTGAGAAGATGGCGGAATCCTCCGGTGTACCGACCGCTGGTGGACCTGTTGACAATGGAGGAGCGACATTTAATCATCACCTACAGGTTTGACCGTGACACCATCCAGGAACTATGTACCCAGTTGGAGCCAGACCTGATGTCACCAATCCGCCATCCCACTGGAATCCCCCCTGACGTGCAGGTGCTGTCAGTGCTCCATTTCCTTGCAAGTGGATCTTTTCAGACAACAGTGGCCATGGCATCAGGGATGTCCCAGCCTATGTTTTCCAACGTGTTGTCCAGAGTGTTGTCTGCCCTGCTGAAACACGTAAGGAGCTACATCATTTTCCCTCAGGTGGAGGATTTGGCTACAGTTAAAGGTGACTTCTATGCCCTTGGACATATCCCCAATGTCATAGGTGCTACTGATGGCACCCATGTAGCTCTGGTCCCCCCCCACAGGAGTGAACAGGTGTACAGGAACCAGAAGAGTTATCATTCAATGAATGTACAGATGGTATGTTTGGCAGACCAGTATATCTCCCAGGTAAATGCTATGTTCCCTGGCTCTGTGCATGATACCTACATCCTGCGGAATAGCAGGATCCCGTATGTGATGGGTCAACTCCAGAGGCACCGTGTGTGGCTATTAGGGGACTCTGGTTACCCCAACCTGTCCTGGCTATTGACCCCAGTGAGGATTCCCAGGACCTGGGCAGAGGAACGCTACAATGAGGCCCCTGGGCGGACTAGGAGGGTGATCGAACGCACCTTCGGCCTCCTTAAGGCCAGGTTCAGGTGCCTCCATATGACAGGTGGTTCCCTATTCTACTCACCAAGGAAGGTGTGCCAGATCATCATCGCCTGCTCAATGCTTCACAATCTTGCTTTGCAACGCCAGGTGCCTTTTCTGCAGGAGGATGGTCCAGATGGCGGTATTGTGGCAGCTGTGGAGCCTGTGGAGCCTGTGGACAGTGATGAGGAGGAAGCTGAGGAAGAAGACATAAACAACAGGGAGTCAGTCATACAGCAATATTTCCAGTGACACACAGGTGAGAACATTTCTTTCTTACCATTACATTCACTTTCACACTTCAACCTCTATCATGTCTGTCATTCCACAGCACTATTTGGTCACTGAGTTGTACCTTTCCATTACGGTTTCACAGGTGTGGTTACCAACGTTTGTCATCTGCTTGCATCCTTCAAGGACTTGTGATGTGTGACATAGGTATGTTGGCTTTACAATAGAAAACACATTTTGACACTGTCATTGATAATACAAATTTACCAAATCACAGACTGACTCCAGATTGTTTTGTGGTTCAAGGGTGTTTATTTAAGTGCTCAAAAATGGAGGGGGGTTGTAAAATGGTGATGGGGGACGGTGGAGGCATGTCCATGGCAGAGTCCAGTCTATTGGTCACACAGGTGCACTGCCCATATGGGCATAGGAAGTGGAGCTGGGGCAGTTAAAGTATGGACAGGGTAACAAAGTGAGAAAGTGGGATGACAATCAGGGTGGTCTCATTTCCTGGCGGGGGTCTTGCCATCTTGCTCTGTCCAGTTCCTGGATCTCAGGGACCGCTTGCGTGGTGGTTGTCCGTATGCAGGGGGTGGGGTGCTGGTGTGGTGGTCCTGTGGCGGGCGTCCTGTCCACTAGCGCCGGCCGAGGTGGTGGGCAGTTCATCATCCATGCTAGTGTCAGGGGCCCCTTGGAATGCCATGGTGTCCCGCATGGTGTTTTGTATGTCCTTCAGCACCCCTACGATGGTGCCCAGGGCGGAGCTGATGTTTCTGAGTTCCTCCCTGAAGCCCAAATACTGTTCCTCCTGCAGGCGCTGGGTCTCCTGAAACTTGGCCAGGACTGTCGCCATCATCTCCTGGGAGTGGTGGTTTTCTCCTATGATGGAGGATAGGGCCTTGTGGAGAGTGGGTTCCCTTGGCCTGTCCACTCCCTGTCGCACAGCAGCCCTCCCAGTTCCCCTGTGTTCCTGTGCCTCCGTCCCCTGGACCGTGTGCCCACTACTACTGCCCCCAGGTCCCTGTTGTTGTTGGGGTGGTGGGTTATCCTGGGTTCCCTGTAGTGGTGGACACACCGCTGATTGACGTGTCCTGGGTACGGAGGATTGGGCCCGCTGGGTGGGTGCTGTGCTGGTGTTACCAGAGGGTGGAAGGTCAGTGTTGGGCTGTGCCTGTGCAAGGGGAACCGACTGTCCCGAGGCCCACGATGGTCCGGGCTGGTCATCAAGATCCAGTAGGGCAGAGCTGCTGTCGTCACTGTGGGCCTCTTCTGTGGGTGGAGTGGAGATGTCTGGACCCTCTGGTGTGGTGACGTTCCTTTGTGGTCCTGCAGGGATATGGAAGCATGATTATTCCATGTGTGTGTGTGTGTGTAATGGTGTGCAATGGGTGGGTGTACGTGTACCCCAGTACAAGCATTCCTGTGTGTGGGTTTGTGTGATGATGGTTAGGGGGTTGTTCTGGGTATGTGCAGTGAGCATGCTTTGGTGAGGGGTGACCATGCTTAGTTGTGTCATGCAGGGCTTGGTGTTGGGATGAGTGGTTTGTGTTATTAGTACATTAGTGAGGATTTGGGGTGATAGGGGAGGGTGTGAGGGTGGGGGTGTGTGATAGCATGCAGGTAGGGTGGGGGATATGATAGTTAAGATTTGACTTACCAGTGTCCATTCCTCCACCGACTCCTCCGAGGCCCTCTGGATGCATGATGGTCAAGACTTGCTCCTCCCATGTTGTTAGTTGTGGAGGATGAGGTGGGGGTCCGTCGCCAGTCCGCTGTACTGCGATGTTGTGCCTGGAGACCACAGGATGCACCTTACCCCGTAGGTCGTTCCACCTCTTCCTGATGTCCTCCCGATTTCTTGGATGCTGTCCCACAGCGTTGACCCAGTCCACGATTCTGCGCCATAGCTCCATCTACCTGGCTATGGAGGTGTACTGCACCTATGAGCCAAATAGCTGTGGCTCTACCTGTAGGATTTCCTCCACCATGACCCTGAGCTCCTCCTCAGAAAACTGGGGGTGTCTTTGGTGTGACATGGGGTGGTGTGGGTGATGTGTGGGGTGGTGTAAGTGTTGATGTGTGTGGTGATGTGTAGTGGTGTGTGGTGTTTTGTGCATGGAATGTTGTATGGGTGATGGTGTTGTGTGCCTCTGTGTGGTGGGGTTTTCAATTGCTGTGCTCTCTGTATCTCTGGCCATCGTTCGTGAATTATGGTCGTAGGGGTTTGTGGGTGATGTGGGTGTGTGTTTTATATTGAATTGGGTGTGTGGGAGTGGTGTTTGTATGTGTGTCAGGTGTGTGTATTTGGAATTGTCCAATGTGGCGGTGTTTTGGAGATGTGTGTGTATTTTGAGCGCAGCGGTGTGTACCGCCAATGGAATACCGCAGTTGAAAGACCGCCGCGTGGATTCGTGTGTCGTGATAGCATGGGCGTGTTTCTGTTAGCGTGATGGTGGAGGAATTGTTTTCAACAGTTTAACACTGACCTTTGTTGTGGGGGAGTTATTTGGGTGTCTGAATATCGGCCGATTCCGAGATGTGTGTCATAATAGCTGTGGCGGTATTCTGCATGGCGGTAAGCAGCTTTTACCGCCGATGTTGTAATGAGGGCCTATTAGTGTCCAAGTGACCTCCCCGTGTTGTATCTCCAAGTATCTGTGGGATTCTCTCAGCTGTCCTTCCATATCTTTTGGTGTACATGTGTTTGCACTTCATTCAGCATTCCACATGTCACTTTCACCATGAGTGTATCTTGTTAGTGAGTGAAATCACCTCAGCGCTGTATTATTTTTTGGCCACATGCAACATATCTGTCTCCTTCTTCAGACATAGATTTTAGAATGGGTCTGTGACATGTTTGGACATTGCTAGACATGCTTGCACATCCCACACCTGAGTGGTATGTTGGAGACCAAGACAGGTGAGGGAATTTTGTCACTGTTTTGTAACTGTCTCTTGGTCATACATGTGAGTGTCAATGAGAGTTAGTGTTTTCATCTGTGGTGTGTTATGGTATCATACAGACTATACTGGGTAACCTTGCTGACACATCGCAACCATTGTAGGTAATTGCAAACCATTTCCTATCTAGGCCATACACCCGTACATCAATCTTCACATGTACATCCGGATTAGCTGCATGCATGTGTCAAGACAGCAGATTTCAATTCCAATGTTATATGTAGTGGAGGATGAGTAGACCATATACATTCTGGTGCAAAATTATTTATTGGTGACAAAGTTATATTATTTGTACAGTGTCTAGGTGTAGAAGTTCTGGACAATTTGTTGTCCCCTGCGAACTCAAGCAGTAGCGTTTTTTCTTGTTCCCCCACCATGTGTGCTGCACCACATCCTCCTCCTCATTGGGGACACCTACCAGTTCATACAGGGATCATTGGTCCATATACATATGTTATGCAAGATTCCACATACAGGTATCAGCAGTGGTGCAGACAACATGCTTCCTCCTGTCAGAGTAAGGCACCTGAATGTTGACTTCAGGAGCCCAAATGTCCTCTCCACCATATTTTGGCCCATATTTATACTTTTTGATGCAAAACTGCACCAATGCAGTTTTGCGTAAAAATTACTGCAGGCTAACGCCATTTCTTCGCGCCGTGCGAGCGTCAAATTTATACTTTGACGCATGGCGGTGCAAACCACAGGTGTGAGTCATTTTTTTTTACTCAAACCAATGCGTCACATCGTAAAGAAAAACAACGTTAACACAGCGAAAATGACTGTGAGCCGGTTTACGACGTCGCAAACTGGATATGCGCTGTTTTTTTATGCAATAGCGTCAAAAAGCGGCGCAAACACAGCAAAGTGTGCCAAGGAGAGCCAAAATGGATCCCAGATGCTTGCACAGACCCCAAGAAGAAGACAACAGACCAGGAGCCAGCCAGGACACAAGGCCCAGGACAGGGAGAAGAAGAAAAGAAAGTGTTGCTTCAGTGCAGAGGAGCAGGAAATTCTGATGAAAGAGGTGACAGAACACCAGCACCAACTTTTTGTCACCTCAAAGTTGCCAATTAGTAGGAGAGAGGCAATATGGCAACAAATTGTTGACAAGATCAACAGTGTGGCAGAAGTACGGAGAACAGTCATCGAGTGCAAGAAATGCTGGCATGACTGCAAGCGCAGGACAAAGGAAAAGATGGCCAGGAACAGGAAGGCAGCACTGCAGACTGGAGGTGGGAGTCCAGCACCGCAGGATGCCCTGGACCACATGGAGGAGATATGGCTGCCGTCATCCCTGAGGAGATCGTCACAGAGATTCAAGGACGGGACAGTGCACAGTACCAAGAGACAACAGACATGCAGGGTAAGTCGCATGGGGAATTAAAATGCACAAATGTTAACTGTAGGCGGGGTGGACATACCTACTACATAATGCATGTAAGTTATGATATTCAGGGAGTGGCATGGGTAAAGGGGCATGGCACAGGGGCATGGGTTGTACAGAGGAAACCTGGGGCACAGTACTACACTACACCAACCACCTTTGCATGGGGGTATGCTGCCATGCCTAGGATGTTAGAAAGGTAAAGCCAGGCCAGGAGGGTAGGGTACAACGTAAAACTGGCAGCCCATCACACGTCACCCAGTATTCTCCCTACATGAACTAGGGCCCAATTAACAACCTCTGGCCATATCTGCAAGTGGAATATAACATTGACAACAGTTGCCATTACCACCTCTGCTGTGTGTGCAGGTCAAGTAGCTAATGTCAGTAACGTCTCCATGGATCAAACAGACCCAAATTAGAGGGTTCAGGATGACAACGTTATCACTCCCCTGAAATCAATACAAATGTCCCAATCCTGTCAAATGTGAATGTCCATAGTTGCTACAAACATCAGCCATTGTCATAAACATTAGGAGGTACACAGCACTAATGTCATACCCATGCCTCATATGTCAGGGTCCACCCTGTGCCTGGGTCACAATGCAACATCCCAGATGTCATACTGCTCAGACAACAGCATTGAGGGGGAGGACACATGTAACTGGTTGCAGAAATACACCCGCACAGTCAGAGGAGGAAATGGAACACTGCTAGGACAATCTGTGCAATCCAATGTAGCACAGATATCCCAACATCAGCAGTACACACCACCAATGCTGACATCCGTATCGTGCCATACCAATGCTATACATAGTATATGCCAGATCTCAGCAACATATAGGTGGATGTGAAAGATCGGAGACTGGGGCAGTTCCAGAATGTTAAGTGTGGTGCTAGTGACATCAGAGCACCCACAGCCAGTGAAAGGCCTCACCATGAGAATGGAAGTAGACGGCGGTTTGAGTAGGACAAGAAGGTGGCAATTCACAATTTGGCCAGAACCAACACCTAGAGGATGTGATGCTGACAAGTCCACAAACTGACCACAACACATGTGACATGCAGGTGGGGCATAGGCCTGGGAGAATGCTAATGTGAAAGAACCATGAACAGGAACCAAGATTACAATGTGAAAATAATCAGAAGACAGGCATGTCACATTACAAATGCCACAACACAGACCCACTAATTGTTACATATCTCATTGCAGAGGACGATGGCTCTCCTGCGGATATGCCTGTCCAGGACTACCCTGATGACATAGATGACGAGCTGACAAACATCAGCCAGCAGACCCTCCAAGATGTCCTTGGAACCCTCCAGGCCCCACCATCAGTCACAAGGAGGAGCACAGAACTAGCAGCCATCACAGAGGACCCACCCCAATTGTATGACCTGCCAGCTCCAACACAGCTGAGGACTCTGGCGACCCTGGCAACAGCTTTGAGCGAACTGTAGTTGGAGTACAGTGGGAGCTGGCCAAGGAGGTGCGGGTGGGGATGCAAACTATGGCAGCCAGCCTAGAGGGGGTGCGTTCGTGCATGATGTCAACTGAAGAACAGGCAGCAGCCATGCAAGGGCGAACAACAATCTTGCAGGAACTTGAAAAAAGGTTGAAGGAAATCAGCACAGCTGTAATAGAGTTGACCCAACACCTACAACAACAATCATGTCAACGCATGCAGAAATGCAATATTGAACCCCTCAGGGCTGACCTGGCTGCCTACCACAGTGATGTGGCTGCTATTCTTAAGAACCAGCAGCTCCTCCTTGCTGCAGTATTGCCCTTAATAGCCCCAAAGTTGGCAGCTACCAGGATGTCTGATTCCACGTCTTCAAACACTGAGGTGTGTTTTGCCCCTTGACAACCACAACCACCAAGGGCAGAGGAGACAACACACACATCAGAAGATGAAGACGTGGAACAGATCACCTTTACCCGTAAGAGTACCCGGAAGCACTAGTCCCTGCCACATGGCCACCTATTACCAAGGTCCTGTGCTTTGTAACATGCCAGTCTTGCAACAACTGTACTCAAGCACTGTTCTGTTCTTCAGCCCACTGTTTATCTTGTCACCCTGCCCTGTGACTGTCTCTCACTACCTCATTGGCAAATCCTGTCCCTCTGCACTGTCTGACACTTCACCCCAGCATGTCCAATGACATGTCCTTTTGCACTTGGGTAGGATCACAATGGAAGATGTCACACAAATGGACTCACAATCATGGACAATGTACATTTAGCACTACAGCAATTTCAAATAAATAGCACTTACACAACAACTTTGTCTCTGTGTAATGTGACACATCAAACGTGATGGCCATCAGTGATGTTTACCTCAGGTCAATGATTATTGATTGTCAATACACCTGACCTGAACGAATGTTGGCTGATAACTATGCACAGTGGTCTGGATTGTACCATCATCTGCCCTTCCTGAGGGTTATTTCATGAGCAAAATAGAAACTATACACCATAATGCTGTGTTGGACAGAATAACGCTTCCTCAAGAGATGTCTAAGCCAGAAAATAGTGCCTTCACTTTTTAATTCAAGCCAAAACTTACGTACATGACATTTGCCCCAATTTTTACCTAACACACACCATACAGCATGAACGTATGTGTATGAGTTTCCGTACAAATAAGTCACTGGGCTGAACATTGTAACAAATGATAGGTCTGAGTTATGTATACCATACTACATGAGAGCATACTACCACTCACCTTATAAGGATTTGCTTGGACATCAGGTTGCAGGCAGACTTAACACAGTGTCCTCAATAACAAATCAGGTAGCAAAGTATGTGACATTGAAAACATACATCACAAATTAACCACACTTTGGGATCTATAGTAACCGTGAGTGGTGGGTCAATGGATGGCAGAATCTTAGCTAAGTAGGTTTGGTGTAGCTGCCAATGTAACAGCTCAGTTGGGATTTGGTTGCAGCATGGGACATAAAAGCTAATAAAAAAGAGACACTGCTCACTCATGCCAAGGGCCTGATCTACAAGCATTTAATAAATACTGTAAAGGGTTACCTAAATATTTATTAAACAGTAAAAACAGAAGCTAAAACACCTTACCTAACCTAAACTATTCTAACTACACATTACCCACAACTGGCCCTAACTAACCTAAGCTAAACTTACTTATCACATTTAACAAAACGATCTGAACATCAACTCCCCACCCCCTTTATAAGACGGGACACATGGAGGACAACATATACTAACCTAAACACATACTATCTTATACTAAACAAATATATATTTTTTTGTATTTATTTATATATATATATATTTTTTTTTAAACACCAAAACCCCAACATCGTCCACACACATACTAAAAAACAGATATAAAAAGGATCATACCCCCAGCCCCCCACCCACTACTACTAACTAAACTAACAGCCTATACTAACCTAACACTAAGCCCCCTAAACCCTCTAATTAAAAGAACCAGGAAAGAGGAGGGAGGGGAGGGAATCATGGCTGATTATAATGTCTACAAGTTGGCCCTCCACAGGGTCTTTTTGATGGCACGCACCCTCCGATTTACTTGTGCCACCTCCTGCTGCAGCCTGGTCATTTTCCGCAACATACGGTCCAAGTTCCGTTGCATCTGTAGAAAAGCTGCTGGGTCTATGACTGCAGCAGGGGTGATCGGGGCGCCAGTGGAGGAAGTATGTGCCCTTGTCAGTGCCAAGTCTGTAGGAGGAGGTGCAGGTGGTGCTGTGACAGGTCCTGGAGCTGTGGATGTTGACCGTCCAGCAAAGGTGCCTGCTGATGTTGGTGCCACCTGGGTGGTAGTGGTGGTGCTGGTGGTGGTGGCTGTGGTGGACAAGGAAGGGCCCCCTTGGGCAAATGCCCTCCACACTCTGGAGGCTCTTTGATGGCGATAACGCCTTGCCATGTTGCAGAACCCCGACTCCACATCCAGAATGTGGCGGTAACGCATCGCCCTGCGCTGAAACTCCCAAATCTGGATGGGATTCATATTGGCAGTTGTTAAAACAAATATAAAACCAAACATTAGTTACTTCATTGTGTGATATGGCTCCAGACGTAAATCAGACAATCCATCTAATGTACCAGAAACAGGCCATATCATCATACAGATCACTGATTGTCCCTGAGGAAGTACATGCCAAGGCAGCCTACACATGTCCTACCATCAAACAGCACAGCAAAACTCTAAAAGATGGGTAACAACTTGAATGACTTTGGCATCATTGTTCAGCCATTTGTCAGGTAAAAATAATGCTGCAAGTCCTCCACCACTGACAGGCCAATGAATTACTGTGTTCTTGATGACAATCAAGGGCCACAAGATCTGCGAGTTGTAAATGGAATTGCCAGGATAGAATGCAGTTGCTAATCATGGTTGGGTACCCTAGGTTTGGACAAGTGACTTACAGATTTACATGTCTGTGTACTAAACTTGGATCATTAGTCCTAGGTACACTATTCACAACCCTACGCCTGTGCTGGGGGGGGGTGGACAAGCAACAAATACTTTAAAACAACAAGGACACCCAGGAAACTTTGGACAGCTGTACATGGGTTTGGGCAGCCCACCACAGGTAAGGAGGAAGTCCAACTAGGATACACCCAAACCTTGGGCAATCCCATCTACACTTATGTTTGGAAATGCAGACCATTGTCAACATCATTTCCTACCAGTAGCTCATGACTTACAACAAGCAGATAGATGCAAGCACACATCTGGCCATGAGCTGCATACACACCTAGGTCATTGTACTCAAGTGCCTCATACTCGTAGCACAACATGCGCAGCTACATGCTGCTAGGAAGTCAAACATACAGTCAAACATGTTCATTAGTGAATAGGGAAGCTGAAGTCTGTGGGTAAGACTTTGGAATCCCTATTCTGGGAGAATCAGTGTCTGACTTGCTGACTAAATCACTAATATGGTCCTCTGCTACATTTGATGAATTTAAGGTCCATATTTATACTTTTTTACGCAAACCAGCGCTGGCGCTGGTTTGCGTCAACATTTTTACAGCCAGCTAATGCCATTCCCACGCACTATGCGGGCACCTTATTTAAGAAATGGCGTTAGCTGGCGCTGCGGACTGGTCAGAGTAAAAAAAAAAGACTCAAACCAGGCAGCGCCGGCGTAAGGGAAAATGGGGGTTGTGCATAAAAAAATGGTGCAAGTCAGGTTTGAGGCAAAAAGCATGCCTCAAACCGGACTTGCGCCATTTTATGACGCACCCCCCCCATTGAAATGACTCCTGTCTTAGCAAAGACAGGAGTCATGCCCCCTTGCCCAATGGCCATGCCCAGGGGACTGCTGTCCCCTGGGCATGGCCACTGGGCACAGTGGCATGGAGGGGGACCCAAATTAGGCCCCCCATGCCACTTAAAAAAAATATAAAAAAATAGTTACTTCAGCTTACCTCTACTTACCTGGGATGGGTCCCCCCATCCATGGGTGTCCTCCAGGGGTGGGCGAGGGTGGCAGGGGCTATTCCTGGGGGCAGGGAAGGGCACCTCTGGACTCCTTCCATGGTCAGAGACCATGGAAGTGAGCCCACAGGTCCCTTTACGCCTGCCATGACCCAGGCGTTAAAAAACGGCGCACATCAGGCTGTGCGTCAAAATGACGAAGGAGTATAAATAAGGCCACAGGTCTCAAAGTCATTTTTTGGGCGGGAACGCCTACCTTGCATGTCATTAACGCAAGGCAGTTCCCCGCATACAAAAAATGACTCACACGGAGGAATTTTGAAATCCGTGGGTTCGGGCGTCAAAGTTTAAATATGGTGCACGGTTTGAGCTGAATGTGCGTCAAACTTTTTTACACATATTCGTCGCAAACAGAGTGTAGATATGCCCCTAAGTTTTATCCCCATAACTCATCCCTATTCACATGGCTGTTCCTACAGGACTGACCTAAAATCACAAATTATGACAATACGCTAATGATTGGAAAACTCAAAGATGGGGAAAAATGATACTCCACTCAAGGAACATATCCTATCATTAACCAGCGCATCACACCTTGCTATGTGTCTAACACACAGGAGTCAATCACACATCATCAGCAAACACAACACAGAACAGAAATATCAACACTTACTGGAAATGTCTGGGTCCGCAAATCGAGCTACCTCTCCGATAGTGTAGGGTGCAGGTCCACCTGTAAGATATGGAGTGGAGAAATGTGCTCAATGTCTGCGCACTGTACAACACTTCCAAATACAAATACTATGTGTAATATTAACTCAGAAAGTCAAGCCTCTCAGACATGATGATACTGCATCCTACATACCACTGCAAACATGTACAGGCCCCGGGACTCCAGTGAGTGATACACACATATCTGCACACATGCAGTGGCCCTAACTATCAAGTGGTGGCAAACATGCTCCTTCATTAGTTAGCAGACTAATTCATGGAGTGTATTACCCTCATCATGTGTATCCATGAGAGACATGCCAAGCCACTTTCCGGGAGGACTGCAACACCAGTCACCCAGCTATTGTGACTAACACCAATTTAAAACACACAGGTGCAATGTACAGAGGGCCAGGGACAGTTGTTAGCCCTCAATTTGTATCATTTTCTTCATTTGATGTGCCACAGCTATGGTAAGTTGCACCAACCATAGACATATAAACCCGTGTGCATATCTTTTGGCATCCATCCCTAATTTAAATGTGGGACTACAAAGTCCAAATATCAGTTTAAGATGTTACCTGAGGTCAGCTATAACTTGTTACGTATGTGTCAGGATCCAGTTCAGACATGTATCACAAAACATTGAGGAACACTATATTTCCTGTAAAAATCTGGATTTAAAACATGTGTTTCCTGATACACTCACAGACCATGCATGAAACATATGTTAGAGCCACATTAGCATGATCAATTGACGTGAAGGCAGCACTAATTTACAGGCTCCAGTTGTGTTTTGTAAGTTAGTCTAGCTGTTGTGTCAACAAATGACGGTAATGTTTAGGAATTATTGTATATCTCACAGGCAACTATGGCCCATATTTATACATTTGTTGCACCGCATTTGTGCTGCTTTTTGACACAAAAGCAGCACAAACTTACAAAATGCTATTGTATTTTGTAAGTTTGCGCCACTTTTGCTTAAAAAAATGACGCAAATGCGGTGCTAATAAAGTAGAAATATGGGCCAGTATGTTTAACTTGCATTCCACATGTTCAAAAACATTGCCTGCAGCATATGAACAAATCAGATACTGTCACTACAGAGCATTTAAATGTGCACATTACTCTGATTTGTACTCACTAACAGGGCCACCAATCACAATCCCCTGGTGGTCCAGCAGGTCTTGCTCCCGTGCAACCAGGTCAGTCCAACGGTGTTTCAGCTGGTGGTCATTGCGCCGTGTGTTGTAGATTCGCTGTAGATGGTACAGGACCTTTGCCCACCGGAGCCTCCTTGCCTCTATGTGATAGCCCTGTATCACATGACCACCTGCTTCAATCATTAACGGCAGGAAGTGGCACACCAGCCAAATAAAGCCACCCAGCTCCTCCTCTCCCATCCTGCCAATACGAGGCCTACCCAACATGCTTGCACCAAAAAAAGGGAATAAAGGGGTACAGGGGAGAATAGAGAGAAAGTAGGACAGGGAAATGCAAAAAAACTAACAGAACACAGCCCAACTATGCCCAATTTAACACTACCCACAACACTACAAAGAAAAATGTTGACACCAGAAATGACCAAAAAAACGCTAACACAGGATACCACAGACACTTATGAAACAAAAAAAGACAATTTAAAGACCACACTGGAGACAAATTCACAAAATGTACAGAGAGACAAGTCAAAACACAGCCACACCATCAGGAAATATCACAGACTGCAAAGTGAAAGTGAAAGTACACCCACTGTACCAATTCTGTAAACAGGATATCCTATTGCATCACTTCCTGCCTCAAAAGCGGTGCGTTTTTATTGTTATGCACCAAAATATTATGACGCTTACAGTCTGTGCATCATTTTATTTTTTACGCACATGCTCAGAAATAACCCTGCATCCATATTTTGAAGAATTTCAGGGGGTAGAGTGTGGGAATTACCGCTCAGGGCCAATAGATGTCTCATGGCAATGTGCGTCATACTTTGACGCATATGCGTCATTTGTTTATGCATGTGCATCTTTTTTGACACGTATGCGTAAAAATTTCTGTCTTTAACTGGGTTTGGGTAATTTCTCATTTGTAATAGTACATGACAGGTGTGACATTACAGAGATAGGCTGATTGCACTAACATTGTGCATTCTGGTGTATGGGCACATGTGACTGATCATACTACTGCGGACCATGATCCTCTACTTGTTGTACCGGATTTGCACTCTGCACTGACACAATAGATGGCAAAACGTGTATAATACAATTAGGTATTACCCAGTTTGGGCATGTTTTGCGTCAAGAGAGGATAGCAAGGTGACCCAACTCTATACAGTAACTCAATGCCTATGGGTCAATGTGTGTGATTTGGCTCTTACTATTGTAGTTGTCCCACTGGATGAACATCACAAGACTCATTTTTGAAAATCTGCTTGCATTCATGTGGAGTCAATGTATCCAACCCTCAGATGCTATTCAGTGTGGAAATGAGAGAGGAAATGTGTTTGTCATACACATAGCAACAACTGCTGTGTGCACTTCCTAGGTTTTTTGGAACATAAGCTCACTATTCAGAGGTCCCGGTGCAGAGCAGCAGCATTTTCCTGAGCTCCTGTTCCGAAGGCCTTCCTAGGATTTCCAGGCCCTGTCTTCATTTCCTTGGTGATCTTCAAGCAGGGCGGTAAGGCGGAGGTCAGTTTAGGCCCCCGACTCCGTTTTCAGAAATACTCAAGTTTTTGGCCTTTTGGTTAAATCGCGTATGCAATGGTTTTCTTGGCATTTAACTCTTGCAGTTCGGATCAGCAGTGTGCGCGATCGCACCTTGGCATTTAAACCTAGATGGTTGGATCGGCAACAGTGTGCATGATTCATTCTTGTTATTTAACTCTTGCAGTTCGAATCGGCAGTGTGCGCGATCGTATTTTGGCATTTAACCCTTGATGGTTGAATCGGTAGCAGTGTGAATGATTCATTCTTGGCATTTAACTCTTGCAGTTCAGATCAGCAGTGTGCGCGATCATATCCTGGCATTTAAACCTTGATGGTTGAATCGGCAGCAGTGTGCACGATTCATTCTTGGCATTTAACTCTTGCAGTTCGGATCGGCAGTGTACGCGATCACATCCTGGCATTTAAAACTTGATGGTTGAATTGGCAGCGGTGTGCACAATTCATTCTTGGCATTTAACGCTTGTAGTTCAGATCGGCAGTGTGTTCGATCACATTTTGACATTTGAACTTTGATGGTCGAATCAGCATCAGTGTGCGCGATTCATTTTTGGCAATTAAAAACTTGCAACTCAGATCGGCAGAGTGCGCAATCGTATTTTGACATTTAAATCCTGATGATTGAATTAATGATAGAGTGCATGGGTCATTCTTGGCATTTAACTCTTGTGTTTCAGATTGGCAGTTAGCTCGATCATTTCTGGACATTGAAATCTTGATGCACAGTTTGATATTTAAAGTGTAGAATAATTTATAAGCAATTGAATCTTGAAAGCCTAGACAGAGTGTATTCTTGCAGTCTCATTCATGAGCTTATCACAGTTTATTCCTGAAAAACAATGTGTTCATTGATTACTGTTATAGTGTGTCCTTACAGTATCATTCATGAGTCTAACGCAGTTTATTCCTGAAAAACTAATGTGTTTATTGGTCACTGATATGAAGTAATTTCTATTCAAAGAAATAACTCAAGTCACTTCAAGTTTCAGAGCAGAAGACTGAATTCTACAAAAACTCTCGTATGAAAACTTGCATAATCCTTATTTATTTTCCAGGTACTCAGAGTTAATAAGGTCATGATATAGGAAAGCTCTTGATCATTCATGTTATCAGTATACAGATATTATGAACAAAGCTTATGAAAGTCAATGTGAATAATCTGGCTATTGTGTTCTTAACTTTTACTTCCACAGGTCTCCTTCCTCACTGTTCCCAACCTAAAACCCCATCCCCCACTTGGCCATTCTTTAACTCTGTGCTATAACGGCTAGTAGAGTTTGGAGCTGCCAAGAGGTGGATATTGGGAACAGGCGCAAACTCCAAGGATAAGTACAAAGTATCCTCCACAGATCAATAGAAGGAAAGCCAATGAGGAATTGAGAACACACATGGGGATAGTCCAGCTATGGCACTGCAGACGTGTTATGAGACCGACAACAGGGCAACCTTGGTGTGCTGACAAATTTAATGGATCAGGATTCTTAAACCGGCAGGTTTTCTCACAACATTTGTACACAGTTTGGCCTCTAAAATTCCCACTGCATCAGGGAACATCAGTGCCTCTGTGCTGATTAATCTCACAGCTATTCACCACGCAAGCCCCGTCAATATGTGGGGGGCAATGTGAATCAGCGTATGGACTGTCAGGGTCCGACCATGTGTTGACATTTCATGCACATTATCTGACATTGTTTGTTGTGCTCGAGGAACCATACCCAATCCATGCATACAGCCATGGTACACTGTCACTATTTGTCACTCATGCATACATGAAACCCAGACAAGGGATGGGCCATGATTAGGCTATTTGGAGAAACGTTCCACCCCATGGTACGATAAGTAAACTGATTATGCTATACAATATATTTGAGTATGCATTGTAGACCCACCTGACACAATACCCCAGGAGGAAAGTGAGGGCTGGGAAAGCAACTATGATACAAATGCAGCCACAGGTAATCTTTAAGGTAACGCAAAGACAGGAACCAGTCAGGCTAACAGGATTCAGGGTCAATCAGGATCCAAACATTTAACAAGGCAAATACACAGTGAGCAGACTGAGACTGGTCAAAGGTGGGACAACACTGTGGAAAAAGAAAACTGTGTTTCTCCTGTGTGTTGGAACGTAACACAATAACCCAAGGGCTGTGTTACACAGCTGATTTATACGGCAACACATAACAGTGTTATAGATAAAATGGCAGCTTCTATGCTGTTCCGAGCAGCTGCAAGGGCAGTGCATGTTCAAATGGCTGGTCTGCATGGAGGTGTTCACAGGTGTGTGCAGCTTCAGTCTCTCACAAGTCCTGTGGGTGAGAATCAAGTTCAAAGGGCCAACAGTACATTTCACATGGGAAGCAATGTAAAGGTGATTTCAGGTCCTACAGACTACAAAGCAGTGCATTATTTAACCAGAAGTCCATGCAGACAGAAGTACAATGACTATGGCATACCATACAAAAGAGGGAAGCACACTGGATTCACATTGTGAGTCTGGGTGTGTGTAGAGGAGGGATTATCTGGGTACACATATTCCCTTTCCAGGGACCTCTGAAGAAGGGTGGGGTGAGACAGGGAACATGGGTGTGGCAGGACTTAGGACATGGGCTGCTATGTGCAGGGGATGTCTTGTGAGCAATTCTAGTCATACCTGGGGCACTTGTGCTATCAATTTGCTGCTTATATGTAAATCTTGTCACACATAGTCCTTGCAAAGATAGGTGATGGAACACTTACTGCTGTCAAGGGTCTGGTCATACCTTCTTGTCACCAATGCAATAGCACATCCACTGCCTCATGTATGAGGCAGTTTTTTCCCTTATTGACTGATGGTGTCTTAGTTGTGTGCCATATGCTGCGATGACACATGTTGCCAATATGTATGTGTGAAATAGCTGTGGTCCTCTGCTATTGCCCTTCAAATGTGAAATGTACAGGATATATGTAATTTACAGTATGTGTGAATTTGAGTGTACATTCATATGCATCAAATTTGCTGTGGATGTTTCTGTATCCTAATCTGCTCCATGAGGCTACACTCTGATAGTTGCAAAGATGATCATCCAGACCATGATATAGTGATTAGAATAGGTGTTTGTTGACATATGGTAAGACAGTGGTGATGGATGAGTAGAGCTAAAAGACATTTTGGACAATATGTTGTCTCCGACGCAATCCTGCAGCTGTGTTTGGATGGTCCCCCTCATGTTGATGGACAGCATCCTCCTGTTAAGGCATTTGTGGGTCAGGTTCATATAGGGGAATGTTCCTCCTTACACATATGTTGTGCAGGATGGCACAGGTCAAAATTATTTTGCACACCATTTCATGTGAGTATAGGAGGCTGCCTCCGGTGATGTCGAGGCACCTGAATCTTGACTTCAGGATGCCAAAGGTCCTCTCGACTATGGTGCGTGTCCTCCTATGTGCCTCATTATAGGCATGCTCTGCTGCAGTGCTTGGGTTTGCAAATGAGGTCATGATCCATGGCTGGATCCCATACCCCCTGATCAGCTGAAAGAGAAAATGAGTGAGAACATGTTGATGTAGCTTGCACCATAATTATCACTTTGCATGGCAGTTGTTCTCTTGTGTTGTCTGTGACTCATCTGTGTTTGTGTTATTGTGTGGAATCCGAAGCTTCTAGGATGTACCATCAGCATTGGGTTGTTTCCTTATCTGAACGGGTGTTTGGCTGATTGACCGGATGTCAGCAGTATTTTTGTACAGTTGCAGTACAGTGTGTACTCCCTTGCATTATGTCATGTGAAAGAGGTGTCCCTGTGTCTTAACTGGGGGTGTGATGCTACTTCCATACACAGAATCAATTCCACAGTGGTGGTAACACGGTTGCATCTATATACCCTGGACATTCCATCCAATTTCACATATGCAATAGAATTATTTAAACATCAGTGAGACCCTTAGATTTGGCTAGGTGACAATGTACAACACATCTCCGTAAGTTGTCAGCACTGACGTGTTGACAATTGACTATGCACTAATTTCATATGTGTGACAAGTTCACTGCAGACCTATTTCTCTGCCCTTGCCAATTCGACTCAGGTTGTAACATGCACTTATACTACTAAACATGTTCTAGTTCAGATGGCTAACGTGGTTGTGAGGTTGTCATTTTGAGTGTCAGAAGGTCCGTATGCCTGTACATCGGTTGTGTGTGTGTGAATTTATCTCAATGCGGATGTGTAGGAATGTGCACTTTCAATATTGTCCCATCAATATGTGTTCTTCGCACACTCCACTTGCTTATTGGTACTGGGCAATGTGAGAGCAGGAGTGATGTGAGATATTTGTACTGCCTCAATGATTCCATGTCACCTTCATTGTAGTCATTATCATGTTATGTGCGTCATGGTGTTTGACCTGCAGCATTACACATTACTCACCTCTTACAGAGTACTTATTGGTTGGAAGGGTGTTTGATTGAGTGTTATTGATGGGATATTGAAAGATTAATCTTCCAAATTGTACTGCCAGTTGAGGCCATGTCATTGTCATTGTGTTGTTTTAAATTGTCCCCTTGTGTCTGTGGAGTGGCATCTGTTGTTATTTCATACTGTCATTTGTCCATATGTGTGTATCTTATTGGGTGAGGATATCAAACATGCCTAGCGGTGACACAACCTCATTGTCTTCTTGGCCACGTGTCGATGTCGTAGTGTATGTGTTGTGTGTCCTAGAGGGTTGCTGTGATGTGTGTATATAACTGGGTTTCTGTACTTACCAACAAGTAGGCCATTTCCATATCGTCCATCCTGGAAGTGTTGATTGATGGTGCAGTGACGGAAGACGAATGAATCATGCACACTCCCAGGATACTTTGCCACAATGTTGGTGATCAAATCCCGGTGATCGACAATGGCCTGCACATTGATGGAGTGTGTGTGCTTCCTGTTGCGGTATAGATGTTCGGTTGCAGCAGGTGACACAAGACGTACATGTGTGGAGTCAATGGCACCAGGCATGTGTGGGAAGCCATTAATTTGGTAAAACTCCTGTTTTGTCTCCTGCTGCTTCTGCTGTGTGTTGGGGAAGCTGATGTGGCGGGATGTGAGGGAGATGATAGCATCCAGTACCTTTGGAAGGAAGGCGGAGAAAGAGGGCTGTGAGATCCCAGCAACCAGGGCACCAGTGGTTTGAACGGAGCCACTTGCTAACATGTGGAGTGCATCTAGCAGCTTGGTTTTTGGTGGAATGGTGTTGGGTGTCTGCAAGCTGGGTGCCAACTGTGCCTCAATGTTGAGCAGCAGCTGCTGAATGGCTTGCCAGTGAGCCTGTACCTCTGGATGATGTCTTGTTGGTGGAGTCCCAGAAAGGTTGTCCTGGTGCAGAATATCCCCTCCTGCCTTCTGCGTTGCCTTTGGGGTCCCTGCTGGTGTTGTGGTAGCTGCTGTTGTTGGTCCTGTGCTCTGCGTCTGCGTGCATGCTGGATGAAAAGCACCTCCATGTCTTCCTTTAGGAGCTCTGCTGTTGCTTCTGTGTGTTTTCATTAAGTACAGGTGTGTTTCCCCCATTTTAACCCCTGCCCTGACCCAGGCGTTATTTTTTGATGCAATTTGGGCTGTGCGTCATTTTCCGCCTCCTCCTCCCGGACGTGTGGGATTTTTGCACGATTGGATAAAAAAGGCACACGGGTGTTTAAGTCATTTTTTGGACAGTAACGCCTACCTTGCATGTCATTAACACAAGGCAGGATTCACGCATCCATAAAATGATGCACACAGCGGAATTTTGGCATTCGCGGGCGTCAAAGTTTAAATATGGTGCATGGTTTGCGCTGAATGCACGTCAAAATTATTGACGCACATTCGGCGCAAACAGAGTATAAATATGCCCCTTTGTGTCCTTCTGTGCCCTTCATTGTATGTCTGCTCTTCCACCGTTGTCGGGGTGCCAAAAGGAGTCATCACCCATGGCAACCTTTGTCGGGTGCAAAGAAATGAGGGAATATGTGTTGGTAATGCATATTTGTGGTTTTGTATGTTCCATGGCAGATGTTAGTTTTAGGTGAAGTGGTGACTCCAACTTGCTTCTGGTATTGTGTGTGTTCCTGTTTTGAAGTATGGTTCCATTGGTATGTGTTGATGACTTTACTATTGTGGGTTGTGGCCCAGGTGTAGGAGGCTGGACTGGCTTGTAGTGAGTACCAAGGGGTACTTGCACCTTGCACCAGGCCCAGTTATCCCTTATTAGTGTATAGGGTGTCTAGCAGCTTAGGCTGATAGATAATGGTAGCTTAGCAGAGCAGCTTAGGCTGAACTAGGAGACGTGTGAAGCTACTACAGTACCACAAGTGTCACTTGCACAATATCATAAGAAAACACAATACACAGTTATACTAAAAATAAAGGTACTTTATTTTTATGACAATATGCCAAAGTATCTTAGAGTGTACCCTCAGTGAGAGGATAGGAAATATACACAAGATATATATACACAATAGCAAAAATATGCAGTATAGTCTTAGAAAACAGTGCAAACAATGTGTAGTTACAATAGGATGCAATGGGGACACATAGGGATAGGGGCAACACAAACCATATACTCCAAAAGTGGAATGCGAACCACGAATGGACCCCAAACCTATGTGACCCTGTAGAGGGTCGCTGGGACTATTAGAAAATAGTGAGAGTTAGAAAAATAACCCTCCCCAAGACCCTGAAAAGTGAGTGCAATGTGCACTAAAGTTCCCCTAAGGACAAAGAAGTCGTGATAGAGGAATAATGCAGGAAAGACACAAACCAACAATGCAACAACGATGGATTTCCAATCTAGGGTACCTGTGGAACAAGGGGACCAAGTCCAAAAGTCACAAGCAAGTCGGAGATGGGCATATGCCCAGGAAATGCCAGCTGTGGGTGCGAAGAAGCTTCTACTGGACAGAAGAAGCTGAGGTTTCTGCAGGAACGAAAAGGGCTAGAGACTTCCCCTTTGGTGGACGGATCCCTCTCGCCGTGGAGAGTCGTGCAAAAGTGTTTTCCCGCCGAAAGAACGCCAACAAGCCTTGCTAGCTGCAATTCGTGCGGTTAACATTTTTGGATGCTGCTGTGGCCCAGGAGGGATCAGGAGGTCGCAAATTGGACCAGGAGGTAGAGGGGACGTCGAGCAAGACAAAGAGCCCTCTTAGCAGCAGGTAGCACCCAGAGAAGTGCCAGAAACAGGCACTACAAGGATGCGTGAAACGGTGCTCACCCGAAATTACACAAAGGAGTCCCACGTCGCCGGAGACCAACTTAGAAAGTCGTGCAATGCATGTTAGACTGCCGTGGACCCAGGCTTGGCTGTGCACAAAGGATTTCTGCCGGAAGTGCACAGGGGCCGGAGTAGCTGCAAAAGTTGCGGTTCCCAGCAATGCAGTCTAGCGAGGTGAGGCAAGGACTTACCTCCACCAAACTTGGACTGAAGAGTCACTGGACTGTGGGAGTCACTTGGACAGAGTTGCTGGATTCGAGGGACCTCGCTCGTCATGCTGAGAGGAGACCCAAGGGACCGGTAATGCAGCTTTTTGGTGCCTGCGGTTGCAGGGGGAAGATTCCGTCGACCCACGGGAGATTTCTTCGGAGCTTCTAGTGCAGAGAGGAGGCAGACTACCCCCACAGCATGCACCACCAGGAAAACAGTCGAGAAGGCGGCAGGATCAGCGTTACAGAGTTGCAGTAGTCGTCTTTGCTACTATGTTGCAGGTTTGCAGGCTTCCAGCGCGGTCAGCAGTCGATTCCTTGGCAGAAGGTGAAGAGAGAGATGCAGAGGAACTCGGATGAGCTCTTGCATTCGTTATCTAAAGTTTCCCCAGAGACAGAGACCCTAAATAGCCAGAAAAGAGGGTTTGGCTACTTAGGAGAGAGGATAGGCTACTAACACCTGAAGGAGCCTATCAGAAGGAGTCTCTGACATCACCTGGTGGCACTGGCCACTCAGAGCAGTCCAGTGTGCCAGCAGCACCTCTGTTTCCAAGATGGCAGAGGTCTGGAGCACACTGGAGGAGCTCTGGACACCTCCCAGGGGAGGTGCATATCAGGGGATTGGTCACTCCCCTTTCCTTTGTCCAGTTTCGCGCCAGAGCAGGGCAAAGCGGTCCCCTGAACCAGTGTAGACTGGCTTATGCAGAATTGGGCACATCTGTGCCCAAGAAAGCATTTCCAGAGGCTTGGGGAGGCTACTCCTCCCCTGCCTTCACACCATTTTCCAAAGGGAGAGGGTGTAACACCCTCTCTCAGAGGAAGTCCTTTGTTCTGCCATCCTGGGACAAGCCTGGCTTGACCCCAGGGGGGCAGAAACCTGTCTTAGGGGTTGGCAGCAGTAGCTGCAGTGAAACCCCAGGAAAGGCAGTTTGGCAGTACCAGGGTCTGTGCTACAGACCACTGGGATCATGGGACTGTGCCAACTATGCCAGGATGGCATAGAGGGGGCAATTCCATGATCATAGACATGTTACATGGCCATATTCGGAGTTACCATTGTGAAGCTACATATAGGTAGTGACCTATATGTAGTGCACGCGTGTAATGGTGTCCCCGCACTCACAAAGTCCGGGGAATTGGCCCTGAACAATGTGGGGGCACCTTGGCAAGTGTCAGGGTGCCCTCACACTAAGTAACTTTGCACCTAACCTTTACCAGGTAAAGGTTAGACATATAGGTGACTTATAAGTTACTTAAGTGCAGTGTAAAATGGCTGTGAAATAACGTGGACGTTATTTCACTCAGGCTGCAGTGGCAGGCCTCTGTAAGAATTGTCAGAGCTCCCTATGGGTGGCAAAAGAAATGCTGCAGCCCATAGGGATCTCCTGGAACCCCAATACCCTGGGTACCTCAGTACCATATACTAGGGAATTATAACGGTGTTCCAGTAAGCCAATGTAAATTGGTAAAATTGGTCACTAGCCTGTTAGTGACAATTTGAAAGAAATGAGAGAGCATAACCACTGAGGTTCTGATTAGCAGAGCCTCAGTGAGACAGTTAGGCACCACACAGGGAACACATACATATAGGCCACAAACCTATGAGCACTGGGGTCCTGACTAGCAGGGTCCCAGTGACACATAACAAACATACTGAAAACATAGGGTTTTCACTATGAGCACCGGGCCCTGGCTAGCAGGATCCCAGTGAGACAGTGAAAACACCCTGACATACACTCACAAACAGGCCCAAAGTGGGGGTAACAAGGCTAGAAAGAGGCTACTTTCTCACACAACCCCCACCAAACGAAGGACAATAAGGCTAACCTTGGCCAGTTGAGACTTTATTGTCTAAGTGGTGATAAGTAGAGAGTAGCTCTGCAATAGACTGGTTACTCCCTTTATCATCCACTATATGGTTACTTCCCTGTGGGGATGTAAACCACCCTGTTTGAAGTTTTTTAGCTAAGTAACAATGTGAAGATATATTTTCAGAGTTTCTATCAGTAAGTTTTAGTTTAGAGCAGTGGGAATTATCCACTGAACCTATTTGTAATGATGGAAATGCCAGACAGGGATGCTGTCTCAGAAAAGCCATGGCTGGGCAAAAACATTGTCCATATGGCTGGAAGAGAGAACAGGGATGCGGTTTCTCTTGAGTTGAAGCAGGGCAGGGATGCTGTCCTATGAGCTCCACACTAGGGCAGGGATGCTGTCCTAAGTGTTGTGAGGCAGTGCAGGGTTTCTGCACTAAAGTTTCTCTGGGAGGGTTGGAGGGATACTCCATGTTAACTAAAATGGTGCTCTTTTTCTCACCAATGTTAGTATGTTAGTTATCCCACAGAGAGGTACTTCTACCTCAGGGAGTACAGTTTTGCCAACTGATGATTCCCTTGGAACAGGTGCCACCCCAGGAGAGGTTTCTCCCACCACAGGAATGGTATCCTGAATGGTAGGGTGGTTAGGGGATACTGTGATACCCCTTTTACCTGTTGTTGGAGAGGGATCCTGAGTTTTCAGGCCTTCTCTCCTTTGCTTTTTCATTTCAGTAGAAATGAGAGGGAACAATTCCTCTGTGATGCCCAGCATGGCTGCATGGGCATAAAACTCTACATCAGCCCAACCTGAGGCCTCTAGGTCATTACCTAAGAGACAGTCTACAGGTAAGCTAGGTGATACCACCACCTGCTTAGGGCCAGTAACTCCACCCCAACTAAACTGAATTATAGCTAAGGGAAGAAACTTAGTGGAGTTATGGACATCAATAATCTTATACTGTTGTCCAATGATGTGTTGATCAGGGTGCACTAGGTTTTCAGTCACCAAAGTGATACTGGCTCCTGTGTCCCTGTAGGCCAAGGCCTCAACACCATTTATTGCAACTGTCTGCCTGTACTTATCCATTGTACGGGGACAAGCAGCCAGTGTGGCAAGGCCAATGCCACTAGGTGTGACAGAAACTGTCTTGGGACTGACTACCCCAGTTTCTATTATGGACCCATAAGTGAACCCAACTACACCCTTAACTTGACTGTTGCCAGCAGTCCCACCACTAGTACCGCTACTGCTAGGGGCACTAGAGCTTGATGTATTAGTGGTGGTAGGCTCAGGGGGTTTACCTGGACAGGACTTATCCCCTGGCCTATGGCCTCTGTTTTTACACACAAAGCACCAAGGCTTTTTAAATTGTGTAGGTTGAGAAGAAGAAGAATTTGTTTTATCCCCACCCCCTGAAGAGTGTTTAAGATTTGAAGTGGGATCTTTGGTTTTACCCTTATCCCCATGCTTATCTTGAGATTTTTCACCATCTTTCTTCTTGTTGTTCTCTTTGTCACCCCCTGTATGAACTTTTCTGTTCACCCTTGTTCTGACCCATTTGTCTGCCTTCTTTCTCAATTCTTGGGGAGAGGTCAGATCAGAGTCCACCAAGTACTGGTGCAACAAATCAGACACACAATTATTAAGAATATGCTCTCTCAGGATCAAGTTATACAGGCTGTCATAATCAGTAACTTTACTGCCATGTAACCACCCCTCCAAGGCCTTCACTGAATGGTCAATGAAATCAACCCAGTCTTGTGAAGACTCCTTTTTGGTCTCTCTGAACTTTATCCTGTACTGTTCAGTGGTTAAGCCATAACCATCCAGGAGTGCATTCTTAAGAACTGTAAAATTATTTGCATCACTTTCTTTCCCAGTAAGGAGCCTATCCCTACCTTTTCCACTAAATGATAGCCATAGGATAGCAGCCCACTGCCTTTGAGGGACATCCTGTACAACACAGGCCCTCTCAAGTGCAGCAAACCACTTGTTAATGTCATCCCCCTCCTTATAAGGGGGAACTATCTCATGCAGATTCCTGGAATCATGCTCTTTTGCAGGATGACTATGGGGAATACTGCTGCTGCCACCATGGGTTTCTAAACCCAGTTTCTGTCTCTCCTTCTCTACTTCTAAAGTCTGTCTATCCAAATCCAGCTGTTGCTTCTTGAGCTTCAGTCTGGTTTGTTCCACTCTCAATCTATTGAGCTCCCTTTCTAACAATCTGTCATCAGGGTGGGTGGGAGGGACATGCCTTGAAACAGAAGTATGGTGAGAATGGACAGAAGGAGACCTGTCCCTTACAGAGAACACCCTAACAGCTTGGCTAACAGAAACATCATTTCTACTGTGATGAGAATGAATGCTCTTTCTATGATGTGAGACAACACTATCTGTATGGTGTGACTCAACCTCAGTACCAACTATGCTAGACTGTCTAGTAATGGGCAGGCTTTGAAGTTTCTTTCCTGAATCTTTTCCTGGGGGAGTCCCTGGATCAGATTGGGAACCATTAGCTACTTTTTCAACAGATGGGGCACTTCTAGCCTTATCCTGTTCTCTAAGCATGTTAAGTAACAATTCCAAGGAAGGATTCTTCGCAACACTCAAACCTCTCTCTATGCAGAGACTCCTTGCTCCTTTCCAGCTAAGGTGATCATATGCAAGTTTGGACAGATCAACATTTTGGCCTGTGCCAGACATTTTTAGAGAGAGTTAAAGTGATAGAAAAAGAGAAAAAAGTTTGTCAGAGCTTTTAGAAAGACAGAAAAAAACGTTTTAAACTTTTTAGAACTTTTTAGAAAGTTTAGAAGTACTTTTCAGCACTTAGAAAAGAGTGAAAAGAGGAAATGCAAAACTTTTTGGCTATGTGTATATACACTGAACTTGTTTTGTATATTTTTCTCTTATGAAAAGTACAATGACAAGAGTGGTAAGTAGTCTCAAAGCACTTATCCCACCGCTGCACAACCAATGTAGGAGGCTGGACTGGCTTGTAGTGAGTACCAAGGGGTACTTGCACCTTGCACCAGGCCCAGTTATCCCTTATTAGTGTATAGGGTGTCTAGCAGCTTAGGCTGATAGATAATGGTAGCTTAGCAGAGCAGCTTAGGCTGAACTAGGAGACGTGTGAAGCTACTACAGTACCAGAAGTGTCACTTGCACAATATCATAAGAAAACACAATACACAGTTATACTAAAAATAAAGGTACTTTATTTTTATGACAATATGCCAAAGTATCTTAGAGTGTACCCTCAGTGAGAGGATAGGAAATATACACAAGATATATATACACAATAGCAAAAATATGCAGTATAGTCTTAGAAAACAGTGCAAACAATGTATAGTTACAATAGGATGCAATGGGGACACATAGGGATAGGGGCAACACAAACCATATACTCCAAAAGTGGAATGCGAACCACGAATGGACCCCAAACCTATGTGACCCTGTAGAGCAGTGGTTCCCAATCTGTGCGCCGCGGCTCGCTGGTGCGCCATCAAAACTAGCCAGGGGCGCCGCACACAGTTTGGGAACCACTGAGCTATTTATAGCCCTTGGGCCAGTTCGTACAAAATAAAACTACTCAGTTGTAGCAGCTCTTTTTTAATTTTGTCCTTGAGCGCCCTCTGGTGGTTAAACACAACTAAAGGGATTCTACATTTCACAATATTTAAACAGTTATGTTATAACTACATAAAAATGAGACCTGCCCATTTTACTAGGGTTACCTTCAACCAATATTTTCCCCTTACTAAAAAACCCTATGCATGCTGTAATTAAACTACTGTTACATTTTTATTTTTTACAGTTATATATAGAATTACAATACCTTCATTGGCGTCATCCCAATTCTTTTCAGGGAGAAAAATGGATGTACTCCCTAGGCCAGGCTTACATCCCCCACCCGCCAACAAAAAGTAACATAATGGGGAGCCGCAGCCAGTGGCCAATAGATCAAGGGAGCCGTGGGTCGAAAATGTTTGGGAACCACTGCTGTAGAGGGTCGCTGGGACTATTAGAAAATAGTGAGAGTTAGAAAAATAACCCTCCCCAAGACCCTGAAAAGTGAGTGCAAAGTGCACTAAAGTTCCCCTGAGGACAAAGAAGTCGTGATAGAGGAATAATGCAGGAAAGACACAAACCAACAATGCAACAACGATGGATTTCCAATCTAGGGTACCTGTGGAACAAGGGGACCAAGTCCAAAAGTCACAAGCAAGTCGGAGATGGGCATATGCCCAGGAAATGCCAGCTGTGGGTGCAAAGAAGCTTCTACTGGACAGAAGAAGCTGAGGTTTCTGCAGGAACAAAAAGGGCTAGAGACTTCCCCTTTGGTGGACGTATCCCTCTCGCCGTGGAGAGTCGTGCAGAATTGTTTTCTCGCCGAAAGAACGCCAACAAGCCTTGCTAGCTGCAATTCGTGCGGTTAGCGTTTTTGGATGCTGCTGTGGCCCAGAAGGGACCAGGAGGTCGCAAATTGGACCAGGAGGTAGAGGGGATGTCGGTCAAGACAAGGAGCCCTCTTAGCAGCAGGTAGCACCCAGAGAAGTGCCAGAAACAGGCACTACGAGGATGCGTGAAACGGTGCTCACCCGAAGTTACACAAAGGAGTCCCACGTCGCCGGATACAGACTTAGAAAGTCGTGCAATGCAGGTTAGAGTGCCGTGGACCCAGACTTGGCTGTGCACAAAGGATTTTCGCCGGAAGTGCACAGGGGCCGCAGTAGCTGCAAAAGTCGCGGTTCCCAGTAATGCAGTCTAGCGAGGTGAGGCAAGGACTTACCTCCACCAAACTTGGACTGAAGAGTCACTGGACTGTGGGAGTCACTTGGACAGAGTTGCTGGATTCGAGGGACCTCGCTCGTCGTGCTGAGAGGAGACCCAAGGGACCGGTAATGCAGCTTTTTGGTGCCTGCGGTTGCAGGGGGAAGATTCCGTCGACCCACGGGAGATTTCTTCGGAGCTTCTAGTGCAGAGAGGAGGCAGACTACCCCCACAGCATGCACCACCAGGAAAACAGTCGAGAAGGCGGCAGGATCAGCGTTACAGAGTTGCAGCAGTCGTCTTTGCTACTATGTTGCAGGTTTGCAGGCTTCCAGCGCGGTCAGCAGTCGATTCCTTGGCAGAAGGTGAAGAGAGAGATGCAGAGGAACTCGGATGAGCTCATGCATTCGTTATCTAAAGTTTCCCCAGAGACAGAGACCCTAAATAGCCAGAAAAGAGGGTTTGGCTACTTAGGAGAGAGGATAGGCTACTAACACCTGAAGGAGCCTATCAGAAGGAGTCTCTGACGTCATCTGGTGGCACTGGCCACTCAGAGCAGTCCAGTGTGCCAGCAGCACCTCTGTTTCCAACATGGCAGAGGTCTGGAGCACACTGGAGGAGCTCTGGACACCTCCCAGGGGAGGTGCAGGTCAGGGGAGTGGTCACTCCCCTTTCCTTTGTCCAGTTTCGCGCCAGAGCAGGGCTAAGGGGTCCCCTGAACCGGTGTAGACTGGCTTATGCAGAATTGGGCACATCTGTGCCCAAGAAAGCATTTCCAGAGGCTGGGGGAGGCTACTCCTCCCCTGCCTTCACACCATTTTCCAAAGGGAGAGGGTGTAACACCCTCTCTCAGAGGAAGTCCTTTGTTCTGCCATCCTGGGACAAGCCTGGCTTGACCCCAGGAGGGCAGAAACCTGTCTGAGGGGTTGGCAGCAACAGCAGCTGCAGTGAAACCCCAGGAAAGGCAGTTTGGCAGTACCAGGGTCTGTGCTACAGACCACTGGGATCATGGGATTGTGCCAACTATGCCAGGATGGCATAGAGGGGGCAATTCCATGATCATAGACATGTTACATGGCCATATTCGGAGTTACCATTGTGAAGCTACATATAGGTAGTGACCTATATGTAGTGCACGCGTGTAATGGTGTCCCCGCACTCACAAAGTCCGGGGAATTGGCCCTGAACAATGTGGGGGCACCTTGGCTAGTGCCAGGGTGCCCTCACACTAAGTAACTTTGCACCTAACCTTTACCAGGTAAAGGTTAGACATATAGGTGACTTATAAGTTACTTAAGTGCAGTGTAAAATGGCTGTGAAATAACGTGGACGTTATTTCACTCAGGCTGCAGTGGCAGGCCTGTGTAAGAATTGTCAGAGCTCCCTATGGGTGGCAAAAGAAATGCTGCAGCCCATAGGGATCTCCTGGAACCCCAATACCCTGGGTACCTCAGTACCATATACTAGGGAATTATAAGGGTGTTCCAGTCAGCCAATGTAAATTGGTAAAATTGGTCACTAGCCTGTTAGTGACAATTTGAAAGAAATGAGAGAGCATAACCACTGAGGTTCTGATTAGCAGAGCCTCAGTGAGACAGTTAGGCACCACACAGGGAACACATACATATAGGCCACAAACTTATGAGCACTGGGGTCCTGACTAGCAGGGTCCCAGTGACACATAACAAACATACTGAAAACATAGGGTTTTCACTATGAGCACCGGGCCCTGGCTAGCAGGATCCCAGTGAGACAGTGAAAACACCCTGACATACACTCACAAACAGGCCCAAAGTGGGGGTAACAAGGCTAGAAAGAGGCTACTTTCTCACACCAGCGACCTGGTGATTGTCAAACTAATCCAAACTGACAGTTTAACCATGCCAAACATATGTTCTGTTGTCCACATTTGAGGCTGTGTCCTATTGTTGATGGGATCTACCACCTCCTTGCACCACAATAGTGCCATTTGTATTGACACCATGGTAGCCCTACAAAGCCTCCATGTTACCATGTGACACTACACATGCAGAGCGACTCTTTTTGACCCTTTGTGGCAGATGGTGGCTGTGCCAGCCATCAAGTGTACAAGGGTGTGAGTCACACAATTGGAGGAGTAGCAAAATGGAATCACAAAGGATCTATACATGATTTCTCACTTTCACTTTCAGCACATGCACAGTGTGGGTGTTCGGATGGTGCACGCCATATTTTTGAATGGGTACCTATGTATAGTGCATGAAAGGTCAGGTATGTTCTCAATAGACCTACAGAGTCCTACTATGTCATCCACTTTAACTTTTCAGTATTGCACCTACTGTGTGCAATGGTGGGCCGTTACTTCTATAGAGTGCGCACATAGTGGCGTTATGGGTTGCTAGTGGGAGCATGTGAAGTGGCATTTGTAGGAGGCTGGACTGGCTTGTAGTGAGCACCAAGGGGTACTTACACCTTGCACCAGGCCCAGTTATCCCTTATTAGTGTATAGGGTGTCTAGCAGCATAGGCTGATAGATAATGGTAGCTTAGCAGAGCAGCTTAGGCTGAACTAGGAGACGAGTGAAGCTCCCACAGTACCACTTAGTGTCATATGCACAATATCATAAGAAAACACAATACACAGGTATACTAAAAATAAAGGTACTTTATTTTTATGACAATATGCCAAAGTATCTCAGAGTGTACCCTCAGTGAGAGGATAGGAGATATACACAAGGTATATGTACACAATACCAAAAATATGCAGTATAGTCTTAGAAAACAGTGCAAACAATGTATAGTTACAATAGGATGCAAAGGGGACACATAGGGAAGGGGGCAACACAAACCATATACTCCAAAAGTGGAATGCGAACCACGAATGGACCCCAAACCTATGTGACCTTGTAGAGGGTCGCTGGGACTATTAGAAAATAGTTAGGGTTAGAAAAATAGCCCACCCCAAGACCCTGAAAAGTGAGTGCAAAGTGCACTAAAGTTCCCCAAAGGACATAGAAGTCGTGATAGGGGAATTCTGCAGGAAAGACACAAACCAGCAATGCACAACGATGGATTTCCAGTCGAGGGTACCTGTGGAACAAGGGGACCAAGTCCAAAAGTCACAAGCAAGTCGGAGATGGGCAGATGCCCAGGAAATGCCAGCTGTGGGTGCAAAGAAGCTGCTACTGGACAGTAGAAGCTTAGGTTTCTTCAGGAACGACAAGGGCTAGAGACTTCCCTTTTGGAAGACGGATCCCTCACGCCGTGGAGAGTCGAGCAGAAGTGTTTTCCCGCCGAAAGACCGCCAACAAGCCTTGCTAGCTGCAAATCATGTGGTAAGGGCTTTTGGATGCTGCTGTGGCCCAGGAGGGACCAGGATGTCGCAATTTGCGTCAGGAGACAGAGGGGACGTCGAGCAAGACAAAGAGCCCTCTCAGCAGCAGGCAGCACCCGCAGAAGTGCCAGAAACAGGCACTACAAGGATGCGTGAAATGGTGTCACCCGAAGTCGCACAAAGGAGTCCCACGTCGCCGAAGAACAACTTAGGAGGTCGTGCGATGCAGGTTAGAGTGCCGTGGACCCAGGCTGGACTGTGCACAAAGGATTTCCGCCGGAAGTGCATGGAGGCCGGAGTAGCTGCAAAAGTCACGGTTCCCAGCAATGCAGTCTGGCGTGGGGAGGCAAGGACTTACCTCCACCAAACTTGGACTGAAGAGTCACTGGACTGTGGGAGTCACTTGGACAGAGTTGCTGGATTCAAGGGACCTCGCTCGTCATGCTGAGAGGAGACCCAGGGGACCGGTGATGCAGTTCTTTGGTGCCTGCGGTTGCAGGGGGACGATTCCGTCGACCCACGGGAGATTTCTTCGGGGCTTCTAGTGCAGAGAGGAGGCAGACTACCCCCACAGCATGCACCACCAGGAAAACAGTCGAGAAGGCGGCAGGATCAGCGTTACAGAGTTGCAGTAGTCGTCTTTGCTACTATGTTGCAGTTTTGCAGGCTTCCAACGCGGTCAGCAGTCGATTCCTTGGCAGAAGGTGAAGAGAGAGATGCAGAGGAACTCGGATGAGCTCTTGCATTCGTTATCTAAAGTTTCCCCAGAGACAGAGACCCTAAATAGCCAGAAAAGAGGGTTTGGCTACCTAGGAGAGAGGATAGGCTAGCAACACCTGAAGGAGCCTATCAGAAGGAGTCTCTGACGTCACCTGGTGGCACTGGCCACTCAGAGCAGTCCAGTGTGCCAGCAGCACCTCTGTTTCCAAGATGGCAGAGGTCTGGAGCACACTGGAGGAGCTCTGGACACCTCCCAGGGGAGGTGCAGGTCAGGGGAGTGGTCACTCCCCTTTCCTTTGTCCAGTTTCACGCCAGAGCAGGGCTAAGGGGTCCCTGAACCGGTGTAGACTGGCTTATGCAGAAATGGGCACCAAATGTGCCCATGAAAGCATTTCCAGAGGCTGGGGGAAGCTACTCCTCCCCTGCCTTCACACCATTTTCCAAAGGGAGAGGGTGTAACACCCTCTCTCAGAGGAAGTCCTTTGTTCTGCCATCCTGGGACAAGCCTGGCTTGACCCCAGGAGGGCAGAAACCTGTCTGAGGGGTTGGCAGCAACAGCAGCTACAGTGAAACCCCAGGAAAGGCAGTTTGGCAGTACCTGGGTCTGTGCTACAGACCACTGGGATCATGGGATTGTGCCAACTATGCCAGGATGGCATAGAGGGGGCAATTCCATGATCATAGACATGTTACATGGCCATATTCGGAGTTACCATTGTGAAGCTACATATAGGTAGTGACCTATATGTAGTGCACACGTGTAATGGTGTCCCCGCACTCACAAAGTCCGGGGAATTGGCCCTGAACAATGTGGGGGCACCTTGGCTAGTGCCAGGGTGCCCTCACACTAAGTAACTTTGCACCTAACCTTTACCAGGTAAAGGTTAGACATATAGGTGACTTATAAGTTACTTAAGTGCAGTGTAAAATGGCTGATATAATAACGTGGACGTTCAGCTTCAGCTCCTCAAAAGCTTTCTGACAGTTTGCTGTCCATAATACCTTTTTAGGCATTTTCTTGGATGTGAGGTCATTAAGAGGGGCTGCAATGGAGCCATAGTTCTTAATGAACCTCCTGTAATACCCAGTGAGGCCTAGGAAGGCTCTCACCTGAGTCTGAGTGGTAGGGAGAACCCAATCAATAATTGTTTGGATTTTCCCCTGAAATGGTGCAATCTGTTCCCCACCAACAAGGTGTCCCAGATAAACCACCTTACCCTGCCCTATCTGGCACTTTGAAGCCTTGATAGTGAGGCCTGCCTTTTGCAGGGCCTCTAAAACTTTCTATAGGTGGACCAGGTGATCATCCCAGCTGGAGCTAAAGACATCTATATCGTCCAAATATGCTGCACTGAAAGCTTCCAGCCCTTGCAGGACTGTGTTCACCAACCTCTGAAAAGTGGCAGGTGCATTTTTCAATCCAAAAGGCATTACAGTAAACTGGTAATGTCCTCCAATGGTTGAAAATGCAGTTTTAGGTTTAGCCTCTTCTGATAATTTGATCTGCCAATACCCTGCAGTCAAATCAAAAGTGCTTAGATACTTGGCAGATGCCAGTGTATCTATGAGCTCATCTGCCCTGGGTATAGGGTGAGCATCAGTTTTGGTTACCTGGTTGAGATCTCTGTAGTCTACACAAAACCACATTTCCTTCTTTCCATCTTTGGAATGGGGTTTTGGTACAAGTACCACAGGAGAAGCCCATGGACTTTCAGAGTGCTCAACCACTCCCAGTTCTAACATTTTCTGCACCTCTTGCTTAATGCAGTCCCTGACATGGTCAGGCTGCCTATAGATCTTACTTTTGACAGGCAAGCTGTCTCCAGTATCTATAGTGTGCTCACACCAATAAGTGGTACCTGGCACAGTAGAGAAGAGTTCAGAAAACTGACCCAGGAGGTTTATGCAATGGTCTTTCTGCTCAGCAGTAAGACAATCAGCCAAAACTACACCTTCCACAAGAGCATCTTGTTCTGTGGAAGAGAAGAGATCAGGTAGAGGATCACTGTCTTCTTCCTGTCCTTCATCAGTTGCCATGAGCAGGGTGAGATCAGCCCTGTCATAGTAGGGTTTCAGGCGGTTGACATGAAGCACCGTAAGTGGACTCCTGGCAGTGCCTAAGTCAACTAAATAGGTGACTTCACCCTTTTTCTCAACAATTGTGTGGGGTCCACTCCATTTATCTTGGAGTGCTCTTGGGGCCACAGGCTCCAAGACCCACACTTTCTGCCCTGGTTTGTACTGAACCAAAACAGCCTTCTGGTCATGCCATTGCTTTTGGAGCTCTTGGCTGGCCTGAAGGTTTTTACTGGCCTTTTTCATATACTCAGCCATCCTTGATCTGAGGTACATAATCCACAATATCTTGTTTTGGAGCTTTTAAAGGTTGTTCCCAACCCTCCTTGACAAGTGTTAGTGGACCCCTAACAGGGTGTCCAAAGAGGAGTTCAAAGGGGCTGAAGCCCACTCCCTTTTGGGGTACCTCCCTGTAGGCAAAAAGGAGGCATGGTAACAGGATATCCCATCTCCTGCGGAGTTTTTCAGGGAGTCCCATAATCATGCCTTTGAGAGTTTTGTTAAATCTCTCCACCAGTCCGTTTGTTTATGGATGATAGGGTGTAGTGAACTTGTAAGTCACACCACACTCCTTCCACATGGCCTTTAAGTATGCAGACATGAAATTGCTTCCCCTGTCTGATACTACTTCCTTTGGGAAGCCCACCCTGGAAAATATTCCCAGGAGGGCCTTTGCCACTGCAGGTGCTGTAGTGGTCCTTAGAGGAATTGCTTCAGGATATCTTGTGGCATGGTCCACTACCACCAAGATAAACCTATTGCCTGAAGCAGTAGGAGGGTCAAGGGGGCCAACTATGTCAACCCCTAACCTTTCAAAGGGAACCCCAACCACAGGCAGTGGAATAAGGGGTGCCTTTGGAGTGCCACCTGTCTTGCCACTGGCTTGACAGGTTTCACAGGACTTACAAAATTCCTTTGTGTCCTCAGACATTCTAGGCCAATGAAACAAGGGAACAAGCCTGTCCCAAGTTTTCATTTGTCCCAGATGTCCAGCTAGGGGAATGTCGTGGGCTAGAGTTAGGAGGGACTTTCTGTACTCCTGAGGAATCACTAACCTCCTGGCAGTTCCAGGTTTAGGATCCCTTGCTTCAGTGTACAAGAGGTTGTCCTCCCAGTAAACTCTGTGAGAGTCACTGACATCCCCATTAGCCTGTTTGACAGCTTGCTGTCTTAGACCCTCTAGTGTGGGACAGGTTTGCTGTGCCACACTCAGCTCCTCCTTGGCAGGCCCCCCTTCACCCAAAAGCTCAGCAGTGTCTGCTTCCAGCTCCTCTGGTGTAGGTTTTGCACAGGGTGGAAATTCTTCTTCCTCAGAAGTAGAATCCATTGTAGGGGGAGGGATAGTAGGAAGTGCTTTATTTCTACTAGCCCTAGCTTTAGGGAGCACTTGGTCCATTGTTCCAGGATCCAAGCTTCCCTGTCCTTTTTGCTTCTTGGCCTGAGCCCTGGTTCAAGCAAAAATATGCCCTGGGATGCCCAGCATTGCTGCATGGGCCTCCAACTCCACATCTGACCAAGCTGATGTCTCCAAATCATTTCCTAGTAGACAGTCTACAGGTAAATCTGTGGCTACCACAACTTTCTTTGGACCAGTAACCCCCCCCCCCCATTTGAGATTTACAACAGCCATGGGGTGGCTAAGTGTGTCGTTGTGAGCATCGGTTACTTGGTACTGGTGACCAAGTAGGTGTTGTTCAGTTTCTCTATGTACCAGTTTCTCTATGACCATAGTCACACTGGCACCAGTGTCCCTGTAGGCCTGAACCTCAACACCATTTATTAGGGGTAGCTGCTTGTACTTATCCATATTAAGGGGACAAGCAACTAAGGTGGCTAAATCAATAGCCCTCTCAGAGACTAACACAGCCTCTGTGGTCTCCCTAACAAGACCAACCCCAACTAAGTTACCAAAAGTGAGCCCAGCTACTCCCTTGGATTGGCTATTAGTAGGTTTGCTCCCACCACCACTGCTATTAGTAGGGACACTAGGTGTAGCAGTAGGGGTTGTAGTGGTAGGAGGCTTGGTGCTTTTCTTTGGACAACTGGGATCTGTTGTCCAATGGCCTTTTATTTTACATAAATAGCACCATGGTTTCTTTTCCTTGTTTTGATTAGAAGAGGATTTGGGCCCACCACCCCCACCAGAGTGTTTTTGTGGGCCTGATGAAGACTCATTTTTAAATGTGTCCCCACCCTTGTCAGAAGACTTACCATCCTTCTTCTTGTTGCCATCTTTGTCACCCGCTGTATGAACTTTTCTGTTCACCCTTGTTCTGACCCATTTGTCTGCCTTCTTTCCCAATTTTTGGGGAGAGGTCAGATCAGAGTCCACCAAGTATTGGTGCAACAAATCAGACACACAATTATTAAGAATATGCTCTCTCAGGATCAAGTTATACAGGCTGTCATAATCAGTAACTTTACTGCCATGTAACCACCCCTCCAAGGCCTTCACTGAATGCTCAATGAAATTAACCCAGTCTTGTGAAGACTCCTTTTTGGTCTCTCTGAACTTTATCCTGTATTGTTCAGTGGTTAAGCCATAACCATCCAGGAGTGCATTCTTAAGAACTTTGTAATCATTAGCTTCATTTTCTTTCACAGTAAGGAGCCTATCCCTACCTTTTCCACTAAATGATAGCCATAGGATAGCAGCCCACTGCCTTTGAGGGACATCCTGTACAGCACAGGCCCTCTCAAGTGCAGCAAACCACTTGTTAATGTCATCCCCCTCCTTATAAGGGGGAACTATCTTGTGCAGATTCCTGGAATCATGCTCTTTTGCAGGATGACTATGGGGAATACTGCTGCTGCCATCATGGGTTTCTAAACCCATCTTCTGTCTTTCCTTTTCTAGTTCTAAGGACTGTCTATCCAAATCCAGCTGTTGCTTTTTAAGCTTCAGTCTGGTTTGTTCCACCCTCAACTTATTGAGTTCCCTTTCTAACATTCTGTCATCAGGGTTGGTGGGAGGGACATTCCTAGACACAGAAGTATGAAGAGAATGAACAGAAGGAGACCTGTCCCTTACAGAGGGCACCCTAACAGCTTGGTTAACAGAAACATCAGTTCTACTGTGGTGAGAATGAATGCTCTTGCTATGATGTGAGACAACACTATCTGTATGGTGTGACTCAACATCAGTACCAACTATGCTAGACTGTCTAGTAATGGGCAGGCTCTGAAGTTTCTTACCTGAATCTTTTCCTAGGGGTGTCCCTGGATCAGATTGGGAACCATTAGCTGCTTTTTCAACAGATGGGGCCCTTTTGGCCTTATCTTGTTCTCTAAGCATGTTAAGTAACAATTCCAAGGAAGGATTCTTCCCTACACTCAAACCTCTCTCTATGCAGAGACTCCTTGCTCCTTTCCAGCTAAGGTGATCATATGCAAGTTTAGACAGATCAACATTTTGGCCTGTGCCAGACATTTTTAGAGAGAGTTAAAGTGATAGAAAAAGTGAAAAAAAAAAAAAGTTTTCAGAACTTTTAGAAAGATAGAAAAAACTTTTTAAACTTTTAAGAACTTTTTAGAAAGTTTAGAAGTACTTTTCAGCACTTAGAAAAGAGTGAAAAGAGGAAATGCAAAACTTTTTAGCTATGTGTACACACACTGAACTTGTTTTGTATATTTTTCTCTTATGAAAAGTACAATGACAAGAGTGGTAAGTAGTCTCAAAGCACTTATCCCACCGCTGCAAAACCAATGTAGGAGGCTGGACTGGCTTGTAGTGAGCACCAAGGGGTACTTACACCTTGCACCAGGCCCAGTTATCCCTTATTAGTGTATAGGGTGTCTAGCAGCATAGGCTGATAGATAATGGTAGCTTAGCAGAGCAGCTTAGGCTGAACTAGGAGACGAGTGAAGCTCCAACAGTACCACTTAGTGTCATATGCACAATATCATAAGAAAACACAATACACAGGTATACTAAAAATAAAGGTACTTTATTTTTATGGCAATATGCCAAAGTATCTTAGAGTGTACCCTCAGTGAGAGGATAGGAAATATACCCAAGATATATGTACACAATACCAAAAATATGCAGTATAGTCTTAGAAAACAGTGCAAACAATGTATAGTTACAATAGGATGCAATGGGGACACATAGGGATAGGGGCAACACAAACCATATACTCCAAAAGTGGAATGCGAACCACGAATGGACCCCAAACCTATGTGACCTTGTAGAGGGTCACTGGGACTATTAGAAAATAGTTAGGGTTAGAAAAATAGCCCACCCCAAGACCCTGAAAAGTGAGTGCAAAGTGCACTAAAGTTCCCCAAAGGACATAGAAGTCGTGATAGGGGAATTCTGCAGGAAAGACACAAACCAGCAATGCACAACAATGGATTTTTCAGTCGAGGGTACCTGTGGAACAAGAGGACCAAGTCCAAAAGTCACAAGCAAGTCGGAGATGGGCAGATGCCCAGGAAATGCCAGCTGTGGGTGCAAAGAAGCTGCTACTGGACAGTAGAAGCTTAAGTTTCTGCAGGAATGACAAGGGCTAGAGACTTCCCCTTTGGAGGACCGATCCGTCACGCCGTGGAGAGTCGTGCAGAAGTGTTTTCCTGCCGAAAGACCACCAACAAGCCTTGCTAGCTGCAAATCGTGCAGTAAGGGTTTTTGGATGCTGCTGTCGCCCAGGAGGGACCAGGATGTCGCAAATTGCGTCAGGAGAGAGAGGGGACGTCGAGCAAGACAAGGAGCCCTCTCAGCAGCAGGCAGCACCTGCAGAAGTGCCAGAAACAGGCACTACGAGGATGCGTGAAATGGTGCTCACCCGAAGTCGCACAAAGGAGTCCCACGTCACCGGAGAACAACTTAGGAGGTCGTGCAATGCAGGTTAGAGTGCCGTGGACCCAGGCTGGACTGTGCACAAAGGATTTCCGCCGGAAGTGCACGGAGCCCGGAGTAGCTGCAAAAGTCGCGGTTCCCAACAATGCAGTCTGGCGTGGGGAGGCAAGGACTTACCTCCACCAAACTTGGACTGAAGAGTCATTGGACTGTGGGAGTCACTTGGACAGAGTTGCTGGATTCAAGGGACCTCGCTCGTCGTGCTGAGAGGAGACCCAGGGGACCGGTGATGCAGTTCTTTGGTGCCTGCGGTTGCAGGGGGACGATTCCGTCGACCCACGGGAGATTTCTTTGGGGCTTCTAGTGCAGAGAGGAGGCAGACTACCCCCACAGCATGCACCACCAGGAAAACAGTCGAGAAGGTGGCAGGATCAGCATTACTGAGTTGCAGTAGTCGTCTTTGCTACTATGTTGCAGTTTTGCAGGCTTCCAGCGCGGTCAGCAGTCGATTCCTTGGCAGAAGGTGAAGAGAGAGATGCAGAGGAACTCGGATGAGCTCTTGCATTTGTTATCTAAAGTTTCCCCAGAGACAGAGACCCTAAATAGCCAGAAAAGAGGGTTTGGCTGTGAGAAAGTAGCCTCTTTCTAGCCTTGTTACCCCCACTTTTGGCCTGTTTGTGAGTGTATGTCAGGGTGTTTTCACTGTCTCACTGGGATCCTGCTAGCCAGGGCCCAGTGCTCATAGTGAAAACCCTATGTTTTCAGTATGTTTGTTATGTGTCACTGGGACCCTGCTAGTCAGGACCCCAGTGCTCATAAGTTTGTGGCCTATATGTATGTGTTCCCTGTGTGGTGCCTAACTGTCTCACTGAGGCTCTGCTAACCAGAACCTCAGTGGTTATGCTCTCTCATTTCTTTCAAATTGTCACTAACAGGCTAGTGACCAATTTTACCAATTTACATTGGCTTACTGGAACACCCTTATAATTCCCTAGTATATGGTACTGAGGTACCCAGGGTATTGGGGTTCCAGGAGATCCCTATGGGCTGCAGCATTTCTTTTGCCACCCATAGGGAGCTCTGACAATTCTTACACAGGCCTGCCACTGCAGCCTGAGTGAAATAACGTCCAAGTTATTTCACAGCCATTTTACACTGCACTTAAGTAACTTATAAGTCACCTATATGTCTAACCTTTACCTGGTAAAGGTTAGGTGCAAAGTTACTTAGTGTGAGGGCACCCTGGCACTAGCCAAGGTGCCCCCACATTGTTCAGAGCCAATTCCCTGAACTTTGTGAGTGCGGGGACACCATTACACGCGTGCACTACATATAGGTCACTACCTATATGTAGCTTCACAATGGTAACTCCGAATATGGCCATGTAACATGTCTATGATCATGGAATTGCCCCCTCTATGCCATCCTGGCATAGTTGGCACAATCCCATGATCCCAGTGGTCTGTAGCACAGACCCTGGTACTGCCAAACTGCCCTTCCTGGGGTTTCACTGCAGCTGCTGCTGCTGCCAACCCCTCAGACAGGCATCTGCCCTCCTGGGGTCCAGCCAGGCCTGGCCCAGGATGGCAGAACAAAGAACTTCCTCTGAGAGAGGGTGTTACACCCTCTCCCTTTGGAAAATGGTGTGAAGGCAGGGGAGGAGTAGCCTCCCCCAGCCTCTGGAAATGCTTTGTTGGGCACAGATGTGCCCAATTCTGCATAAGCCAGTCTATACCGGTTCAGGGACCCCTTAGCCCCTGCTCTGGCGCGAAACTGGACAAAGGAAAGGGGAGTGACCACTCCCCTGACCTGCACCTCCCCTGGGAGGTGTCCAGAGCTCCTCCAGTGTACTCCAGACCTCTGCCATCTTGGAAACAGAGGTGCTGCTGGCACACTGGACTGCTCTGAGTGGCCAGTGCCACCAGGTGACGTCAGAGACTCCTTGTGATAGGCTCCTTCAGGTGTTGCTAGCCTATCCTCTCTCCTAGGTAGCCAAACCCTCTTTTCTGGCTATTTAGGGTCTCTGTCTCTGGGGAAACTTCAGATAACGAATGCATGAGCTCAGCCGAGTTCCTCTGCATCTCTCTCTTCACCTTCTGATAAGGAATCGACTGCTGACCGCGCTGGAAGCCTGCAAACCTGCAACATAGTAGCAAAGACGACTACTGCAACTCTGTAACGCTGATCCTGCCGCCTTCTCGACTGTTTTCCTGCTTGCACATGCTGTGGGGGTAGTCTGCCTCCTCTCTGCACCAGAAGCTCCGAAGAAATCTCCTGTGGGTCGACGGAATCTTCCCCCTGCAACCGCAGGCACCAAAAAGCTGCATTACCGGTCCCTTGGGTCTCCTCTCAGCACGACGAGCGAGGTCCCTCGAATCCAGCGACTCTGTCCAAGTGACCCCCACAGTCCAGTGACTCTTCAGTCCAAGTTTGGTGGAGGTAAGTCCTTGCCTCACCTTGCTGGGCTGCATTGCTGGGAACCGCGACTTTGCAGCTACTCCGGCCCCTGTGCACTTCTGGCGGAAATCCTTTGTGCACAGCCAAGCCTGGGTCCACGGCACTCTAACCTGCATTGCACGACTTTCTAAGTTGGTCTCCGGCTACGTGGGACTCCTTTGTGCTACTTCGGTGAGCACCGTTTCACGCATCCTCGTAGTGCCTGTTTCTGGCACTTTTCTGGGTGCTACCGGCTTTAGAGAGGGCTCCTTGTCTTGCTCGACGTCCCCTCTCTCTGCTGGTCCAATTTGCGACCTCCTGGTCCCTCCTGGACCTCAGCAGCATCCAAAAACGCTAACCGCACGATTTGCAGCTATCAAGGCTTGTTGGCGTTCTTTCGGCGGGAAAACACTTCTGCACAACTCTCCACGGCAAGCAGGATCCTTCCACCAAAGGGAAAGTCTCTAGCCCTTTTCGTTCCTGCAGAAACCTCAGCTTCTTTTGTCCAGTAGAAGCTTCTTTGCACCCACAGCTGGCATTTCCTGGGCATTTGCCCATCTCCGACTTGCTTGTGACTTTTGGACTTGGTCCCCTTGTTCCACAGGTACCCTAGATTGGAAATCCACAGTTGTTGCATTGCTGGTTTGTGTCTTTCCTGCATTATTCCTCTAACACGACTTCTTTGTCCTTAGGGGAACTGTAGTGCACTTTGCACTCACTTTTCAGGGTCTTGGGGAGGGTTATCTTTCTAACTCTCACTATTTTCTAATAGTCCCAGCGACCCTCTACAAGGTCACATAGGTTTGGGGTCCATTCGTGGTTCGCATTCCACTTTTGGAGTATATGGTTTGTGTTGCCCCTATCCCTATGTTTCCCCATTGCATCCTATTGTAACTATACATTGTTTGCACTGTTTTCTAAGACTATACTGCATATTTTTGCTATTGTGTATATATATCTTGTGTATATTTCCTATCCTCTCACTGAGGGTACACTCTAAGATACTTTGGCATATTGTCATAAAAATAAAGTACCTTTATTTTTAGTATAACTGTGTATTGTGTTTTCTTATGATATTGTGCAAGTGACACTTGTGGTACTGTAGTAGCTTCACACGTCTCCTAGTTCAGCCTAAGCTGCTCTGCTAAGCTACCATTATCTATCAGCCTAAGCTGCTAGACACCCTATACACTAATAAGGGATAACTGGGCCTGGTGCAAGGTGCAAGTACCCCTTGGTACTCACTACAAGCCAGAACAGCCTCCTACATTGGTTGTGCAGCGGTGGGATAAGTGCTTTGAGACTACTTACCACTCTTGTCATTGTACTTTTCATAAGAGAAAAATATACAAAACAAGGTCAGTGTATATACACATAGCCAAAAAGTTTTGCATTTCCTCTTTTCACTCTTTTCTAAGTGCTGAAAAGTACTTCTAACTTTCTAAAAAGTTCTAAAAAGTTTAAAAAGTTTTTTTCTCTGTCTTTCTAAAAGCTCTGACAAACTTTTTATCTTTTACTATCACTTTAACTCTCTCTAAAAAATGTCTGGCACAGGCCAAAATGTTGATCTGTCCAAACTTGCATATGATCACCTTAGCTGGAAAGGAGCAAGGAATCTCTGCATAGAGAGAGGTTTGAGTGTAGGGAAGAATCCTTCCTTAGAACTGTTAATTAACATGCTTAGAGTACAGGATAAGGCCATAAGTGCCCAATCTGTAGAAAAAGTAGCTAATGGTTCTCAATCAGATCCAGGGACTCCCCCAGGAAAAGATTCAGGAAAGAAACTTCCTATCCTGCCCATTACTAGACAGTCTAGCATAGTTGGTAATGATGATGAGCCACACCATATAAATAGTGTTGTCTCACATCATAGCAAAAGCATTTATTCTCACCATACTGGTAGTGATGTTTCTGTTAGCCAAGCTGTTAGGGTGGCTTCTGTAAGGGACAGGTCTCCTTCTGTCCATTCTCACCATACTTCTGTTTCAAGGCATGTCCCTCCCACCCACCCTGATGACAGATTGTTAGAAAGGGAGCTCAATAGATTGAGAGTGGAACAAACCAGACTGAAGCTTAAAAAGCAACAGCTGGATTTGGATAGACAGTCTTTAGAATTAGAGAAGGAAAGACAGAAGTTGGGTTTAGAAACCCATGGTGGCAGCAGCAGTATTCCCCATAGTCATCCTGCATAAGATAGTTCCCCCTTATAAGGAGGGGGATGACATTAACAAGTGGTTTGCTGCACTTGAGAGGGCCTGTGTTGTACAGGATGTCCCTCAAAGGCAGTGGGCTGCTATCCTATGGCTATCATTTAGTGGAAAGGGTAGGGATAGACTCCTTACTGTGAAAGAAAGTGATGCCAATAATTTTACAGTTCTTAAGAATGCACTCCTGGATGGTTATGGCTTAACCACTGAACAATACAGGATAAAGTTCAGAGAGACCAAAAAGGAGTCTTCACAAGACTGGGTTGATTTCATTGACCATTCAGTGAAGGCCTTGGAGGGGTGGTTACATGGCAGTAAAGTTACTGATTATGACAGCCTGTATAACTTGATCCTGAGAGAGCATATTCTTAATAATTGTGTGTCTGATTTGTTGCACCAGTACCTGGTAGACTCTGATCTGACCTCTCCCCAAGAATTGGGAAAGAAGGCAGACAAATGGGTCAGAACAAGGGTGAACAGAAAAGTTCATACAGGGGGTGACAAAGATGGCAATAAGAAGAAAGATGGTGAAAAATCTCAAGATAAGCATGGGGATAAGGGTAAAACCAAAGATCCCACTTCAAATCTTAAACACTCTTCAGAGAGTGGGGATAAAACAAATTCTTCCTCTTCTTCTCAACCCACACACATTAAAAAGCCTTGGTGCTTTGTGTGTAAAAACAGAGGCCATAGGCCAGGGGATAAGTCCTGTCCAGGTAAACCCCCTGAGCCTACCACCACTAATACATCAAGCTCTAGTGCCCCTAGCAGTAGTGGTACTAGTGGTGGGACTGCTGGCAACAGTCAAGCAAAGGGTGTAGTTGGATTCACTTATGGGTCCATCATAGAAACTGGGGTAGTCAGTCCCAAGACAGTTTCTGTCACACCTAGTGGCATTGGCCTTGCCACACTGGCTGCTTGTCCCCTTACAATGGATAAGTACAAGCAGACAGTTTCAATAAATGGTGTTGAGGCCTTGGCCTACAGGGACACAGGTGCCAGTATCACTTTGGTGACTGAAAACCTAGTGCACCCTGATCAACACATCATTGGACAACAGTATAAGATTATTGATGTCCATAACTCCACTAAGTTTCTTCCCTTAGCTATAATTCAGTTTAGTTGGGGTGGAGTTACTGGCCCTAAGCAGGTGGTGGTATCACCTAGCTTACCTGTAGACTGTCTCTTAGGTAATGACCTAGAGGCCTCAGGTTGGGCTGATGTAGAGTTTTATGCCCATGCAGCCATGCTGGGCATCCCAGAGGAATTGTTCCCTCTCATTTCTACTGAAATGAAAAAGCAAAGGAGAGAAGGCCTGAAAACTCAAGATCCCTCTCCATCAACAGGTAAAAAGGGTATCACGGTATCCCCTAACCACCCTGCCATTCAGGATACCATTCCTGTGGTGGGAGAAACCTCTCCTGGGGTGGCACCTGTTCCAAGGGAATCATCAGCTGGCAAAGCTGTACTCCCTGAGGTAGAAGTACCTCTCTGTGGGATAACTAACATTGGTGACAAAAAGAGCACCATTTTAGTTAACATGGAGCATCCCTCCAACCCTCCCAGAGAAACTTTAGTGCAGAAACCCTGCACTGCCTCACAACACTTAGGACAGTATCCCTGCCCTAGTGTGGAGCTCATAGGACAGCATCCCTGCCCTGCTCCAACTCAAGAGAAACAGCATCCCTGTTCTCTCTTCCAGCAATATGGACAAAGTTTTTGCCCAGCCATGGCTTTACTGAGACAGCATCCCTGTCTGGCATTTCCATCATTACAAATAGGTTCAGTGGATAATTCCCACTGTTCTAAACTAAAACTTACTGATAGAAACTCTGAAAATACATCTTCACATTGTTGCTTAGCTAAAAAACTTCAAACAGGGTGGTTTACATCCCCACAGGGAAGTAACCATATAGTGGATGATAAAGGGAGTAACCAGTCTATTGCAGAGCTACTCTCTACTTATCACCACTTAGACAATAAAGTCTTAACTGGCCAAGGTTAGCCTTATTGTCCTTCGTTTGGGGGGGGGTTGTGTGAGAAAGTAGCCTCTTTCTAGCCTTGTTACCCCCACTTTTGGCCTGTTTGTGAGTGTATGTCAGGGTGTTTTCACTGTCTCACTGGGATCCTGCTAGCCAGGGCTCAGTGCTCATAGTGAAAACCCTATGTTTTCAGTATGTTTGTTATGTGTCACTGGGACCCTGCTAGTCAGGACCCCAGTGCTCATAAGTTTGTGGCCTATATGTATGTGTTCCCTGTGTGGTGCCTAACTGTCTCACTGAGGCTCTGCTAACCAGAACCTCAGTGGTTATGCTCTCTCATTTCTTTCAAATTGTCACTAACAGGCTAGTGACCAATTTTACCAATTTACATTGGCTTACTGGAACACCCTTATAATTCCCTAGTATATGGTACTGAGGTACCCAGGGTATTGGGGTTCCAGGAGATCCCTATGGGCTGCAGCATTTCTTTTGCCACCCATAGGGAGCTCTGACAATTCTTACACAGGCCTGCCACTGCAGCCTGAGTGAAATAACGTCCAAGTTATTTCACAGCCATTTTACACTGCACTTAAGTAACTTATAAGTCACCTATATGTCTAACCTTTACCTGGTAAAGGTTAGTTGCAAAGTTACTTAGTGTGAGGGCACCCTGGTACTAGCCAAGGTGCCCCCACATTGTTCAGAGCCAATTCCCTGAACTTTGTGAGTGCGGGACACCATTACACGCGTGCACTACATATAGGTCACTACCTATATGTAGCTTCACAGTGGTAACGCCGAGTATGGCCATGTAACATGTCTATGATCATGGAATTGCCCCCTCTATGCCATCCTGGCATAGTTGGCACAATCCCATGATCCTAGTGGTCTGTAGCACAGACCCTGGTACTTCCAAACTGCCCTTCCTGGGGTTTCACTGCAGCTGCTGCTGCTGCCAACCCCTCAGACAGGAATCTGCCCTCCTGGGGTCCAGCCAGGCCTGGCCCAGGATGGCAGAACAAAGAACTTCCTCTGAGAGAGGGTGTTACACCCTCTCCCTTTGGAAAATGGTGTGAAGGCAGGGGAGGAGTAGCCTCCCCCAGCCTCTGGAAATGCTTTGTTGGGCACAGATGTGCCCAATTCTGGATAAGCCAGTCTACACCGGTTCAGGGACCCCTTAGCCCCTGCTCTGGTGCGAAACTGGACAAAGGAAAGGGGAGTGACCACTCCCCTGACCTGCACCTCCCCTGGGAGGTGTCCAGAGCTCCTCCAGTGTGCTCCAGACCTCTGCCATCTTGGAAACAGAGGTGCTGCTGGCACACTGGACTGCTCTGAGTGGCCAGTGCCACCAGGTGACGTCAGAGACTCCTTGTGATAGGCTCCTTCAGGTGTTGCTAGCCTATCCTCTCTCCTAGGTAGCCAAACCCTCTTTTCTGGCTATTTAGGGTCTCTGTCTCTGGGGAAACTTCAGATAACGAATGCATGAGCTCAGCCGAATTCCTCTGCATCTCTCTCTTCACCTTCTGATAAGGAATCGACTGCTGACCGCGCTGGAAGCCTGCAAACCTGCAACATAGTAGCAAAGACGACTACTGCAACTCTGTAACGCTGATCCTGCCGCCTTCTCAACTGTTTTCCTGCTTGCGCATGCTGTGGGGGTAGTCTGCCTCCTCTCTGCACCAGAAGCTCCGAAGAAATCTCCCGTGGGTCGACGGAATCTTCCCCTTGCAACCGCAGGCACCAAAAAGCTGCATTACCGGACCCTTGGGTCTCCTCTCAGCACGACGAGCGAGGTCCCTCGAATCCAGCGACTCTGTCCAAGTGACCACCACAGTCCAGTGACTCTTCAGTCCAAGTTTGGTGGAGGTAAGTCCTTGCCTCACCTCGCTGGGCTGCATTGCTGGGAACCGCGACTTTGCAGCTACTCCGGCCCCTGTGCACTTCCGGCGGAAATCCTTTGTGCACAGCCAAGCCTGCTGGGTCCACGGCACTCTAACCTGCATTGCACGACTTTCTAAGTTGGTCTCCGGCGACGTGGGACTCCTTTGTGCAACTTCAGCGAGCACCGTTTCACGCATCCTTGTAGTGCCTGTTTCTGGCACTTCTCCGGGTGCTACCGGCTTCAGAGAGGGCTCTTTGTCTTTCCCGACATCCCCTCTCTTTGCTGGTCCAATTTGCGACCTCCTGGTCCCTCCTGGGCCTCAGCAGTGTCCAAAAACGCTAACCGCACGATTTGCAGCTAGCAAGGCTTGTTGGCGTTCTTTCGGCGGGAAAAGACTTCTGCACGACTTTCCACGGCGAGTTGGATTGGTCCACCAAAGGGGAAGTCTCTAGCCCTTTTCGTTCCTGCAGAAACCTCAGCTTCTTCTGTCCAGTAGAAGCTTCTTTGCATCCGCAGCTGGCATTTCCTGGGCATTTGCCCATCTCCGACTTGCTTGTGACTTTTGGACTTGGTCCCCTTGTTCCACAGATACCCTAGATTGGAAATCCACAGTTGTTGCATTGCTGGTTTGTGTCTTTCCTGCATTATTCCTCTAACACGACTTCTTTGTCCTTAGGGGAACTGTAGTGCACTTTGCACTCACTTTTCAGGGTCTTGGGGAGGGTTATCTTTCTAACTCTCACTATTTTCTAATAGTCCCAGCGACCCTCTACAAGGTCACATAGGTTTGGGGTCCATTCGTGGTTCGCATTCCACTTTTGGAGTATATGGTTTGTGTTGCCCCTATCCCTATGTTTCCCCATTGCATCCTATTGTAACTATACATTGTTTGCACTGTTTTCTAAGACTATACTGCATATTTTTGCTATTGTGTATATATATCTTGTGTATATTTCCTATCCTCTCACTGAGGGTACACTCTAAGATACTTTGGCATATTGTCATAAAAATAAAGTACCTTTATTTTTAGTATAACTGTGTATTGTGTTTTCTTAAGATATTGTGCAAGTGACACTTGTGGTACTGTAGTAGCTTCACACGTCTCCTAGTTCAGCCTAAGCTGCTCTGCTAAGCTACCATTATCTATCAGCCTAAGCTGCTAGACACCCTATACACTAATAAGGGATAGCTGGGCCTGGTGCAAGGTGCAAGTACCCCTTGGTACTCACTACAAGCCAGTCCAGCCTCCTACATTGGCTACCTAGGAGAGAGGATAGGCTAGCAACACCTGAAGGAGCCTATCAGAAGGAGTCTCTGACGTCACCTGGTGGCACTGGCCACTCAGAGCAGTCCAGTGTGCCAGCAGCACCTCTGTTTCCAAGATGGAAGAGGTCTGGAGCACACTGGAGGAGCTCTGGACACCTCCCAGGGGAGGTGCAGGTCAGGGGAGTGGTCACTCCCCTTTCCTTTGTCCAGTTTCGCGCCAGAGCAGGGCTAAGGGGTCCCTGAACCGGTGTAGACTGGCTTATGCAGAAATGGGCACCAAATGTGCCCATGAAAGCATTTCCAGAGGCTGGGGGAGGCTACTCCTCCCCTGCCTTCACACCATTTTCCAAAGGGAGAGGGTGTAACACCCTCTCTCAGAGGAAGTCCTTTGTTCTGCCATCCTGGGACAAGCCTGGCTTGACCCCAGGAAGGCAGAAACCTGTCTGAGGGGTTGGGAGCAGCAGCAGCTGCAGTGAAACCCCAGGAAAGGCAGTTTGGCAGTACCAGGGTCTGTGCTACAGACCACTGGGATCATGGGATTGTGCCAACTATGCCAGGATGGCATAGAGGGGGCAATTCCATGATCATAGACATGTTACATGGCCATATTCGGAGTTACCATTGTGAAGCTACATATAGGTAGTGACCTATATGTAGTGCACGCGTGTAATGGTGTCCCCGCACTCACAAAGTCCGGGGAATTGGCCCTGAACAATGTGGGGGCACCTTGGCTAGTGCCAGGGTGCCCTCACACTAAGTAACTTTGCACCTAACCTTTACCAGGTAAAGGTTAGACATATAGGTGACTTATAAGTTACTTAAGTGCAGTGTAAAATGGCTGTGAAATAACGTGGAGGTTATTTCACTCAGGCTGCAGTGGCAGGCCTGTGTAAGAATTGTCAGAGCTCCCTATGGGTGGCAAAAGAAATGCTGCAGCCCATAGGGATCTCCTGGAACCCCAATACCCTGGGTACCTCAGTACCATATACTAGGGAATTATAAGGGTGTTCCAGTAAGCCAATGTAAATTGGTAAAGTTGGTCACTAGCCTGTTAGTGACAATTTGAAAGAAATGAGAGAGCATAACCACTGAGGTTCTGATTAGCAGAGCCTCAGTGAGACAGTTAGTCACTACACAGGTAACACATTCAGGCACACTTATGAGCACTGGGGCCCTGGGTGACAGGGTCCCAGTGACACATACAACTAAAACAACATATATACAGTGAAAAAATGGGGGTAACATGCCAGGCAAGATGGTACTTTCCTACACAACCCCCCCAAACGAAGGACAATAAGACTAGCCATGACCTGATGAGTCTTCATTGTCTAAGTGGAAATATCTGGAGAGTCCATCTGCATTGGAGTGGCTACTCCCAGGTCTATGTTCCACTGTATAGTCCATTCCCTGTAGGGATATGGACCATCTCAACAATTTAGGATTTTCACCTTTCATTTGTTTTAGCCAAAGTAGAGGTTTGTGGTCTGTCTGAACAATGAAGTGAGTGCCAAAGAGGTATGGCCTCAACTTCTTCAGTGCCCAGACCACAGCAAAGGCCTCCCTCTCAATGGCAGACCAACTCTTTTCTCTAGGGGTCAACCTCCTACTAATAAAAGCAACAGGTTGATCCTGGCCCTCAGAATTAAGTTGTGATAGGACTGCCCCTACTCCTAATTCAGATGCATTAGTTTGGACATAGAATATTTTAGAGTAACAAGGGCTTTTCAGGACAGGTGCAGAGCACATGGCCTGCTTCAGCTCCTCAAAAGCTTTCTGACAGTTTGCTGTCCATAATACCTTTTTAGGCATTTTCTTGGATGTGAGGTCATTAAGAGGGGCTGCAATGGAGCCATAGTTCTTAATGAACCTCCTGTAATACCCAGTGAGGCCTAGGAAGGCTCTCACCTGAGTCTGAGTGGTAGGGGGAACCCAATCAATAATTGTTTGGATTTTCCCCTGAAGTGGTGCAATCTGATCCCCACCAACAAGGTGTCCCAGATAAACCACCTTACCCTGCCCTATCTGGCACTTTGAAGCCTTGATAGTGAGGCCTGCCTTTTGCAGGGCCTCTAAAACTTTCTATAGGTTTACCAGGTGATCATCCCAGCTGGAGCTAAAGACAGCTATATCGTCCAAATATGCTGCACTGAAAGCTTCCAGCCCTTGCAGGACTGTGTTCACCAACCTCTGAAAAGTGGCAGGTGCATTTTTCAATCCAAAAGGCATTACAGTGAACTGGTAATGTCCTCCAATGGTTGAAAATGCAGTTTTAGGTTTAGCCTCTTCTGATAATTTGATCTGCCAATACCCTGCAGTCAAATCAAAAGTGCTTAGATACTTGGCAGATGCCAGTGTATCTATGAGCTCATCTGCCCTGGGTATAGGGTGAGCATCAGTTTTGGTTACCTGGTTGAGACCTTTGTAGTCTACACAAAACCGCATTTCCTTCTTTCCATCTTTGGAATGGGGTTTTGGTACAAGTACCACAGGAGAAGCCCATGGACTTTCAGAGTGCTCAACCACTCCCAGTTCTAACATTTTCTGCACCTCTTGCTTTATGCAGTCCCTGACATGGTCAGGCTGCCTATAGATCTTACTTTTGACAGGCAAGCTGTCTCCAGTATCTATAGTGTGCTCACACCAAGAAGTGGTACCTGGCACAGTAGAGAAGAGTTCAGAAAACTGACCCAGGAGGTTTATGCAATGGTCTTTCTGCTCAGCAGTAAGACAATCAGCCAAAACTACACCTTCCACAAGAGCATCTTGTTCTGTGGAAGAGAAGAGATCAGATAGAGGATCACTGTCTTCTTCCTGTCCTTCATCAGTTGCCATGAGCAGGGTGAGATCAGCCCTGTCATAGTAGGGTTTCAGGCGGTTGACATGAAGCACCCTAAGTGGACTCCTGGCAGTGCCTAAGTCAACTAAATAGGTGACTTCACCCTTTCTCTCAACAATTGTGTGGGGTCCACTCCATTTATCTTGGAGTGCTCTTGGGGCCACAGGCTCCAAGACCCACACTTTCTGCCCTAGTTTGTACTGAACCAAAACAGCCTTCTGGTCATGCCATTGCTTTTGGAGCTCTTGGCTGGCCTGAAGGTTTTTACTGGCCTTTTTCATATACTCAGCCATCCTTGATCTGAGGCCAAGTACATAATCCACAATATCTTGTTTTGGAGCTTTTAAAGGTTGTTCCCAACCCTCCTTGACAAGTGTTAGTGGACCCCTAACAGGGTGTCCAAAGAGGAGTTCAAAGAGGCTGAAGCCCACTCCTTTTTGGGGTACCTCCCTGTAGGCAAAAAGGAGGCATGGTAACAGGATATCCCATCTCCTGCGGAGTTTTTCAGGGAGTCCCATAATCATGCCTTTGAGAGTTTTGTTAAATCTCTCCACCAGTCCATTTGTTTGTGGATGATAGGGTGTAGTGAACTTGTAAGTCACACAACACTCCTTCCACATGGCCTTTAAGTATGCAGACATGAAATTGCTTCCCCTGTCTGATACTACTTCCTTTGGGAAGCCCACCCTGGAAAATATTCCCAGGAGGGCCTTTGCCACTGCAGGTGCTGTAGTGGTCCTTAGAGGAATTGCTTCAGGATATCTTGTGGCATGGTCCACTACCACCAAGATAAACCTATTGCCTGAAGCAGTAGGAGGGTCAAGGGGGCCAACTATGTCAACCCCTACCCTTTCAAAGGGAACCCCAACCACAGGCAGTGGAATAAGGGGTGCCTTTGGAGTGCCACCTGTCTTGCCACTGGCTTGACAGGTTTCACAGGACTTACAAAATTCCTTTGTGTCCTCAGACATTCTAGACCAATGAAACAAGGGAACAAGCCTGTCCCAAGTTTTCATTTGTCCCAGATGTCCAGCTAGGGGAATGTCGTGGGCTAGAGTTAGGAGGAACTTTCTGTACTCCTGAGGAATCACTAACCTCCTGGCAGTTCCAGGTTTAGGATCCCTTGCTTCAGTGTACAAGAGGTTGTCCTCCCAGTAAACTCTGTGAGAGTCACTGACATCCCCATTAGCCTGTTTGACAGCTTGCTGTCTTAGACCCTCTAGTGTGGGACAGGTTTGCTGTGCCACACTCAGCTCCTCCTTGGCAGGCCCCCCTTCACCCAAAAGCTCAGCAGTGTCTGCTTCCAGCTCCTCTGGTGTAGGTTCTGCACAGGGTGGAAATTCTTCTTCCTCAGAAGTAGAATCCACTGTAGAGGGAGGGATAGTAGGAAGTGCTTTATTTCTACTAGCCCTAGCTTTAGGGAGCACTTGGTCCATTGTTCCAGGATCCAAGCTTCCCTGTCCTTTTTGCTTTTTGGCCTGAGCCCTGGTTAAAGCAAAAATATGCCCTGGGATGCCCAGCATTGCTGCATGGGCCTCCAACTCCACATCTGACCAAGCTGATATCTCCAAATCATTTCCTAGTAGACAGTCTACAGGTAAATCTGTGGCTACCACAACTTTCTTTGGACCAGTAACCCCCCCCCCAGTTGAGATTTACAACAGCCATGGGGTGGCTAAGTGTGTTGTTGTGAGCATCAGTTACTTGGTACTGGTGACCAAGTAGGTGTTGTTCAGGGTGGACCAGTTTGTCTATGACCATAGTCACACTGGCACCAGTGTCCCTGTAGGCCTGAACCTCAACACCATTTATTAGGGGTAGCTGCTTGTACTTATCCATATTAAGGGGACAAGCAACTAAGGTGGCTAAATCAATAGCCCCCTCAGAGACTAACACAGCCTCTGTGGTCTCCCTAACAAGACCAACCTCAAGTAAGTTACCAAAAGTGAGCCCAGCTACTCCCTTGGATTGGCTATTAGTAGGTTTGCTCCCACCACCACTGCTATTAGTAGGGACACTAGGTGTAGCAGTAGGGGTTGTAGTGGTAGAAGACTTGGTGCTTTTCTTTGGACAACTGGGATCTGTTGTCCAATGGCCTTTTATTTTACATAAATAGCACCATGGTTTCTTTTCCTTGTTTTGATTAGAAGAGGATTTGGGCCCACCACCCCCACCAGAGTGTTTTTGTGGGCATGATGAAGACTCATTTTTAAATTTGTCCCCACCCTTGTCAGAAGACTTACCATCCTTCTTCTTGTTGCCATCTTTGTCACCCCCTGTATGAACTTTTCTGTTCACCCTTGTTCTGACCCATTTGTCTGCCTTCTTTCCCAGTTCTTGGGGAGAGGTCAGATCAGAGTCCACCAAGTATTGGTGCAACAAATCAGACACACAATTATTAAGAATATGCTCTCTCAGGATCAAGTTATACAGGCTGTCATAATCAGTAACTTTACTGCCATGTAACCACCCTTCCAAGGCCTTCACTGAATGGTCAATGAAATCAACCCAGTCTTGTGAAGACTCCTTTTTGGTCTCTCTGAACTTTATCCTGTATTGTTCAGTGGTTAAGCCATAACCATCCAGGAGTGCATTCTTAAGAACTTTGTAATCATTATCTTCATTTTCTTTCACAGTAAGGAGCCTATCCCTACCTTTTCCACTAAACGATAGCCATAGGATAGCAGCCCACTGCCTTTGAGGGACATCCTGTACAGCACAGGCCCTCTCAAGTGCAGCAAACCACTTGTTAATGTCATCCCCCTCCTTATAAGGGGGAACTATCTTGTGCAGATTCCGGGAATCATGCTCCTTTGCAGGATAACTATGGGGAATACTGCTGCTGCCACCATGGGTTTCTAAACCCATCTTCTGTCTTTCCTTTTCTAGTTCTAAAGACTGTCTATCCAAATCCAGCTGTTGCTTTTTAAGCTTCAGTCTGGTTTGTTCCACCCTCAACTTATTGAGTTCCCTTTCTAACATTCTGTCATCAGGGTTGGTGGGAGGGACATTCCTAGACACAGAAGTATGATGAGAATGAACAGAAGGAGACCTGTCCCTTACAGAGGGCCCCCTAACAGCTTGGTTAACAGAAACATCAGTTCTACTGTGGTGAGAATGAATGCTCTTGCTATGATGTGAGACAACACTATCTGTATGGTGTGACTCAACATCAGTACCAAGTATGCTAGACTGTCTAGTAATGGGCAGGCTCTGAAGTTTCTTTCCTGAATCTTTTCCTAGGGGTGTCCCTGGATCAGATTGGGAACCATTAGCTGCTTTTTCAACAGATGGGGCCCTTTTGGCCTTATCTTGTTCTCTAAGCATGTTAAGTAACAATTCCAAGGAAGGATTCTTCCCTACACTCAAACCTCTCTCTATGCAGAGACTTCTTGCTCCTTTCCAGCTAAGGTGATCATATGCAAGTTTGGACAGATCAACATTTTGGCCTGTGCCAGACATTTTTAGAGAGAGTTAAAGTGATAGAAAAAGTGGGGAAAAAAAACGTTTTCAGAACTTTTAGAAAGACAGAAAAAACTTTTTAAACTTTTAAGAACTTTTTAGAAAGTTTAGAAGTACTTTTCAGCACTTAGAAAAGAGTGAAAAGAGGAAATGCAAAACTTTTTAGCTATGTGTACACACACTGAACTTGTTTTGTATATTTTTCTCTTATGAAAAGTATAATGACAAGAGTGGTAAGTAGTCTCAAAGCACTTATCCCACCGCTGCACAACCAATGTAGGAGGCTGGACTGGCTTGTAGTGAGCACCAAGGGGTACTTACACCTTGCACCAGGCCCAGTTATCCCTTATTAGTGTATAGGGTGTCTAGCAGCATAGGCTGATAGATAATGGTAGCTTAGCAGAGCAGCTTAGGCTGAACTAGGAGACGAGTGAAGCTCCTACAGTACCACTTAGTGTCATATGCACAATATCATAAGAAAACACAATACACAGGTATACTAAAAATAAAGGTACTTTATTTTTATGACAATATGCCAAAGTATCTCAGAGTGTACCCTCAGTGAGAGGATAGGAAATATACACAAGATATATGTACACAATACCAAAAATATGCAGTATAGTCTTAGAAAACAGTGCAAACAATGTATAGTTACAATAGGATGCAATGGGGACACATAGGGATAGGGGCAACACAAACCATATACTCCAAAAGTGAAAAGCGAACCACGAATGGACCCCAAACCTATGTGACCTTGTAGAGGGTCACTGGGACTATTAGAAAATAGTTAGGGTTAGAAAAATAGCCCACCCCAAGACCCTGAAAAGTGAGTGCAAAGTGCACTAAAGTTCCCCAAAGGACATAGAAGTCGTGATAGGGGAATTCTGCAGGAAAGACACAAACCAGCAATGCACAACGATGGATTTCCAGTCGAGGGTACCTGTGGAACAAGGGGACCAAGTCCAAAAGTCACAAGCAAGTCGGAGATGGGCAGATGCCCAGGAAATGCCAGCTGTGGGTGCAAAGAAGCTGCTACTGGACAGTAGAAGCTTAGGTTTCTGCAGGAACGACAAGGGCTAGAGACTTCCACTTTGGAGGACGGATCCCACACGCCGTGGAGAGTCGTGCAGAAGTGTTTTCCCGCCGAAAGACCACCAACAAGCCTTGCTAGCTGCAAATCGTGCGGTAAGGGTTTTTGGATGCTGCTGTGGCCCAGGAGGGACCAGGATGTCGCAAATTGCGTCAGGAGACAGAGGGGACATCGAGCAAGACAAGGAGCCCTCTCAGCAGCAGGCACCACCCGCAGAAGTGTCAGAAACAGGCACTACGAGAATGCGTGAAACGGTGCTCACCCGATGTTGCACAAAGGAGTCCCACGTCGCCGGAGAACAACTTAGGAGGTCATGCAATGCAGTTTAGAGTGCCGTCGACCCAGGCTGGACTGTGCACAAAGGATTTCCGCCGGAAGTGCACGGAGGCCGGAGTAGCTGCAAAAGTCATGGTTCCCAGCAATGCAGTCTGGCGTGGGGAGGCAAGGACTTACCTCCACCAAACTTGGACTGAAGAGTCACTGGACTGTGGGAGTCACTTGGACAGAGTTGCTGGATTCAAGGGACCTCGCTCGTCGTGCTGAGAGGAGACCCAGGGGACCGGTGATGCAGTTCTTTGGTGCCTGCGGTTGCAGGGGGACGATTCCGTCGACCCACGGGAGATTTCTTCGGGGCTTCTAGTGCAGAGAGGAGGCAGACTACCCCCACAGCATGCACCACCAGGAAAACAGTCGAGAAGGCGGCAGGATCAGCGTTACAGAGTTGCAGTAGTCATCTTTGCTACTATGTTGCAGTTTTGCAGGCTTCCAGCGCGGTCAGCAGTCGATTCCTTGGCAGAAGGTGAAGAGAGAGATGCAGAGGAACTCGGATGAGCTCTTGCATTCGTTATCTAAAGTTTCCCCAGAGACAGAGACCCTAAATAGCCAGAAAAGAGGGTTTGGCTACCTAGGAGAGAGGATAGGCTAGCAACACCTGAAGGAGCCTATCAGAAGGAGTCTCTGACGTCACCTGGTGGCACTTGCCACTCAGAGCAGTCCAGTGTGCCAGCAGCACCTCTGTTTCCAAGATGGCAAAGGTCTGGAGCACACTGGAGGAGCTCTGGACACCTCCCAGGGAAGGTGCAGGTCAGGGGAGTGGTCACTCCCCTTTCCTTTGTCCAGTTTCGCGCCAGAGCAGGGCTAAGGGGTCCCTGAACCGGTGTAGACTGGCTTATGCAGAAATGGGCACCAAATGTGCCCATGAAAGCATTTCCAGAGGCTGGGGGAGGCTACTCCTCCCCTGCCTTCACACCATTTTCCAAAGGGAGAGGGTGTAACACCCTCTCTCAGAGGAAGTCCTTTGTTCTGCCATCATGGGACAAGCCTGGCTTGACCCCGGGAGGGCAGAAACCTGTCTGAGGGGTTGGCAGCAGCTGCAGTGAAACCCCAGGAAAGGCAGTTTGGCAGTACCAGGGTCTGTGCTACAGACCACTGGGATAATGGGATTGTGCCAACTATGCCAGGATGGCATAGAGGGGGCAATTCCATGATCATAAACATGTTACATGGCCATATTCGGAGTTACCATTGTGAAGCTACATATAGGTAGTGACCTATATGTAGTGCACGCGTGTAATGGTGTCCCCGCACTCACAAAGTCCGGGGAATTGGCCCTGAAAAATGTGGGGGCACCTTGGCTAGTGCCAGGGTGCCCTCACACTAAGTAACTTTGCACCTAACCTTTACCAGGTAAAGGTTAGACATATAGGTGACTTATAAGTTACTTAAGTGCAGTGTAAAATGGCTGTGAAATAACGTGGACGTTATTTCACTCAGGCTGCAGTGGCAGGCCTGTGTAAGAATTGTCAGAGCTCCCTATGGGTGGCAAAAGATATGCTGCAGCCCATAGGGATCTCCTGGAACCCCAATACCCTGGGTACCTTAGTACCATATACTAGGGAATTATAAGGGTGTTCCAGTAAGCCAATGTAAATTGGTAAGATTGGTCACTAGCCTGTTAGTGACAATTTGAAAGAAATGAGAGAGCATAACCACTGAGGTTCTGATTAGCAGAGCCTCAGTGAGACAGTTAGTCACTACACAGGTAACACATTCAGGCACACTTATGAGCACTGGGGCCCTGGGTGACAGGGTCCCAGTGACACATACAACTAAAACAACATAAATACAGTGAAAAAATGGGGGTAACATGCCAGGCAAGATGGTACTTTCCTACACAACCCCCCCCAAACGAAGGACAATAAGACTAGCCATGACCTGATGAGTCTTCATTGTCTAAGTGGAAATATCTGGAGAGTCCATCTGCATTGGAGTGGCTACTCCCAGGTCTATGTTCCACTGTATAGTCCATTAGGGATATGGACCATCTCAACAATTTAGGATTTTCACATTTCATTTGTTTTAGCCAAAGTAGAGGTTTGTGGTCTGTCTGAACAATGAAGTGAGTGCCAAAGAGGTATGGCCTCAACTTCTTCAGTGCCCAGACCACAGCAAAGGCCTCCCTCTCAATGGCAGACCAACGCTTTTCTCTAGGGGTCAACCTCCTACTAATAAAAGCAACAGGTTGATCCTGGCCCTCAGAATTAAGTTTGATAGGACTGCCCCTACTCCTAATTCAGATGCATCAGTTTGGACATAGAATATTTTAGAGTAACAAGGGCTTTTCAGGACAGGTGCAGAGCACATGGCCTGCTTCAGCTCCTCAAAAGCTTTCTGACAGTTTGCTGTCCATAATACCTTTTTAGGCATTTTCTTGGATGTGAGGTCATTAAGAGGGGCTGCAATGGAGCCATAGTTCTTAATGAACCTCCTGTAATACCCAGTGAGGCCTAGGAAGGCTCTCACCTGAGTCTGAGTGGTAGGGGGAACCCAATCAATAATTGTTTGGATTTTCCCCTGAAGTGGTGCAATCTGTTCCCCACCAACAAGGTGTCCCAGATAAACCACCTTATCCTGCCCTATCTGGCACTTTGAAGCCTTGATAGTGAGGCCTGCCTTTTGCAGGGCCTCTAAAACTTTCTATAGGTGGACCAGGTGATCATCCCAGCTGGAGCTAAAGACAGCTATATCGTCCAAATATGCTGCACTGAAAGCTTCCAGCCCTTGCAGGACTGTGTTCACCAACCTCTGAAAAGTGGCAGGTGCATTTTTCAATCCAAAAGGCATTACAGTGAACTGGTAATGTCCTCCAATGGTTGAAAATGCAGTTTTAGGTTTAGCCTCTTCTGATAATTTGATCTGCCAATACCCTGCAGTCAAATCAAAAGTGCTTAGATACTTGGCAGATGCCAGTGTATCTATGAGCTCATCTGCCCTGGGTATAGGGTGAGCATCAGTTTTGGTTACCTGGTTGAGACCTCTGTAGTCTACACAAAACCACATTTCCTTCTTTCCATCTTTGGAATGGGGTTTTGGTACAAGTACCACAGGAGAAGCCCATGGACTTTCAGAGTGCTCAACCACTCCCAGTTCTAACATTTTCTGCACCTCTTGCTTTATGCAGTCCCTGACATGGTCAGGCTGCCTATAGATCTTACTTTTGACAGGCAAGCTGTCTCCAGTATCTATAGTGTGCTCACACCAAGAAGTGGTACCTGGCACAGTAGAGAAGAGTTCAGAAAACTGACCCAGGAGGTTTATGCAATGGTCTTTCTGCTCAGCAGTAAGACAATCAGCCAAAACTACACCTTCCACAAGAGCATCTTGTTCTGTGGAAGAGAAGAGATCAGGTAGAGGATCACTGTCTTCTTCCTGTCCTTCATCAGTTGCCATGAGCAGGGTGAGATCAGCCCTGTCATAGTAGGGTTTCAGGCGGTTGACATGAAGCACACTAAGGGGACTCCTTGCAGTGCCTAAGTCAACTAAATAGGTGACTTCACCCTTTTTCTCAACAATTGTGTGGGGTCCACTCCATTTATCTTGGAGTGCTCTTGGGGCCACAGGCTCCAAGACCCACACTTTCTGCCCTGGTTTGTACTGAACCAAAACAGCCTTCTGGTCATGCCATTGCTTTTGGAGCTCTTGGCTGGCCTGAAGGTTTTTAATGGCCTTTTTCATATACTCAGCCATCCTTGATCTGAGGCCAAGTACATAATCAACAATATCTTGTTTTGGAGCTTTTAAAGGTTGTTCCCAACCCTCCTTGACAAGTGTTAGTGGACCCCTAACAGGGTGTCCAAAGAGGAGTTCAAAGGGGCTGAAGCCCACTCCTTTTTGGGGTACCTCCCTGTAGGCAAAAAGGAGGTATGGTAACAGGATATCCCATCTCCTGCTGAGTTTTTCAGGGAGTCCCATAATCATGCCTTTGAGAGTTTTGTTAAATCTCTCCACCAGTCCATTTGTTTGTGGATGATAGGGTGTAGTGAACTTGTAAGTCACACCACACTCCTTCCACATGGCCTTTAAGTATGCAGACATGAAATTGCTTCCCCTGTCTGATACTACTTCCTTTGGGAAGCCCACCCTGGAAAATATTCCCAGGAGGGCCTTTGCCACTGCAGGTGCTGTAGTGGTCCTTAGAGGAATTGCTTCAGGATATCTTGTGGCATGGTCCACTACCACCAAGATAAACCTATTGCCTGAAGCAGTCGGAGGGTCAAGGGGGCCAACTATGTCAACCCCTACCCTTTCAAAGGGACCCCCAACCACAGGCAGTGGAATAAGGGGTGCCTTTGGAGTGCCACCTGTCTTGCCACTGGCTTGACAGGTTTCACAGGACTTACAAAATTCCCTTGTGTCCTCAGACATTCTAGGCCAATGAAACAAGGGAACAAGCCTGTCCCAAGTTTTCATTTGTCCCAGATGTCCAGCTAGGGGAATGTCGTGGGCTAGAGTTAGGAGGAACTTTCTGTACTCCTGAGGAATCACTAACCTCCTGGCAGTTCCAGGTTTAGGATCCCTTGCTTCAGTGTACAAGAGGTTGTCCACCCAGTAAACTCTGTGAGAGTCGCTGACATCCCCATTAGCCTGTTTGACAGCTTGCTGTCTTAGACCCTCTAGTGTGGGACAGGTTTGCTGTGCCACACTCAGCTCCTCCTTGGCAGGCCCCCCTTCACCCAAAAGCTCAGCAGTGTCTGCTTCCAGCTCCTCTGGTGTAGGTTCTGCACAGGGTGGACATTCTTCTTCTTCAGAAGTAGAATCCACTGTAGAGGGAGGGATAGTAGGAAGTGCTTTATTTCTACTAGCCCTAGCTTTAGGGAGCACTTGGTCCATTGTTCCAGGATCCAAGCTTCCCTGTCCTTTTTGCTTTTTGGCCTGAGCCCTGGTTAAAGCAAAAATATGCCCTGGGATGCCCAGCATTGCTGCATGGGCCTCCAACTCCACATCTGACCAAGCTGATGTCTCCAAATCATTTCCTAGTAGACAGTCTACAGGTAAATCTGTGGCTACCACAACTTTCTTTGGACCAGTAACCCCCCCCCCCAGTTGAGATTTACAACAGCCATGGGGTGGCTAAGTGTGTTGTTGTGAGCATCGGTTACTTGGTACTGGTGACCAAGTAGGTGTTGTTCAGGGTGGACCAGTTTCTCTATGACCATAGTCACACTGGCACCAGTGTCCCTGTAGGCCTGAACCTCAACACCATTTTTTAGGGGTAGCTGCTTGTACTTATCCATATTAAGGGGACAAGCAACTAAGGTGGCTAAATCAATAGCCCCCTCAGAGACTAACACAGCCTCTGTGGTCTCCCTAACAAGACCAACCCCAACTAAGTTACCAAAAGTGAGCCCAGCTACTCCTTTGGATTGGCTATTAGTAGGTTTGCTCCCACCACCACTGCTATTAGTAGGGACACTAGGTGTAGCAGTAGGGGTTGTAGTGGTAGGAGGCTTGGCGCTTTTCTTTGGACAACTGGGATCTGTTGTCCAATGGCCTTTTATTTTACATAAATAGCACCATGGTTTCTTTTCCTTGTTTTGATTAGAAGAGGATTTGGGCCCACCACCCCCACCAGAGTGTTTTTGTGGGCCTGATGAAGACTCATTTTTAAATTTGTCCCCACCCTTGTCAGAAGACTTACCATCCTTCTTCTTGTTGCCATCTTTGTCACCCCCTGTATGAACTTTTTTGTTCACCCTTGTTCTGACCCATTTGTCTGCCTTCTTTCCCAATTCTTGGGGAGAGGTCAGATCAGAGTCCACCAAGTATTCGTGCAACAAATCAGACACACAATTATTAAGAATATGCTCTCTCAGGATCAAGTTATACAGGCTGTCATAATCAGTAACTTTACTGCCATGTAACCACCCTTCCAAGGCCTTCACTGAATGGTCAATGAAATCAACCCAGTCTTGTGAAGACTCCTTTTTGGTCTCTCTGAACTTTATCCTGTATTGTTCAGTGGTTAAGCCATAACCATCCAGGAGTGCATTCTTAAGAACTTTGTAATCATTAGCTTCATTTTCTTTCACAGTAAGGAGCCTATCCCTACCTTTTCCACTAAATGATAGCCATAGGATAGCAGCCCACTGCCTTTGAGGGACATCCTGTACAGCACAGGCCCTCTCAAGTGCAGCAAACCACTTGTTAATGTCATCCCCCTCCTTATAAGGGGGAACTATCTTGTGCAGATTCCGGGAATCATGCTCTTTTGCAGGATGACTATGGGGAATACTGCTGCTGCCACCATGGGTTTCTAAACCCATCTTCTGTCTTTCCTTTTCTAGTTCTAAAGACTGTCTATCCAAATCCAGCTGTTGCTTTTTAAGCTTCAGTCTGGTTTGTTCCACCCTCAACTTATTGAGTTCCCTTTCTAACATTCTGTCATCAGGGTTGGTGGGAGGGACATTCCTAGACACAGAAGTATGATGAGAATGAACAGAAGGAGACCTGTCCCTTACAGAGGGCCACCTAACAGCTTGGTTAACAGAAACATCAGTTCTACTGTGGTGAGAATGAATGCTCTTGCTATGATGTGAGACAACACTATCTGTATGGTGTGACTCAACATCAGTACCAACTATGCTAGACTGTCTAGTAATGGGCAGGCTCTGAAGTTTCTTTCCTGAATCTTTTCCTAGGGGTGTCCCTGGATCAGATTGGGAACCATTAGCTGCTTTTTCAACAGATGGGGCCCTTTTGGCCTTATCTTGTTCTCTAAGCATGTTAAGTAACAATTCCAAGGAAGGATTCTTCCCTACACTCAAACCTCTCTCTATGCAGAGACTTCTTGCTCCTTTCCAGCTAAGGTGATCATATGCAAGTTTGGACAGATCAACATTTTGGCCTGTGCCAGACATTTTTAGAGAGAGTTAAAGTGATAGAAAAAGTGGGGAAAAAAAACGTTTTCAGAACTTTTAGAAAGACAGAAAAAACTTTTTAAACTTTTAAGAACTTTTTAGAAAGTTTAGAAGTACTTTTCAGCACTTAGAGTGAAAAGAGGAAATGCAAAACTTTTTAGCTATGTGTACACACACTGAACTTGTTTTGTATATTTTTCTCTTATGAAAAGTATAATGACAAGAGTGGTAAGTAGTGTCAAAGCACTTATCCCACCGCTGCACAACCAATGTAGGAGGCTGGACTGGCTTGTAGTGAGCACCAAGGGGTACTTACACCTTGCACCAGGCCCAGTTATCCCTTATTAGTGTATAGGGTGTCTAGAAGCATAGGCTGATAGATAATGGTAGCTTAGCAGAGCAGCTTAGGCTGAACTAGGAGACGAGTGAAGCTCCTACAGTACCACTTAGTGTCATATGCACAATATCATAAGAAAACACAATACACAGGTATACTAAAAATAAAGGTACTTTATTTTTATGACAATATGCCAAAGTATCTCAGAGTGTACCCTCAGTGAGATGATAGGAAATATACACAAGATATATGTACACAATACCAAAAATATGCAGTATAGTCTTAGAAAACAGTGCAAACAATGTATAGTTACAATAGGATGCAATGGGGACACATAGGGATAGGGGCAACACAAACCATATACTCCAAAAGTGGAATGCGAACCACGAATGGACCCCAAACCTATGTGACCTTGTAGAGGGTCACTGGGACTATTAGAAAATAGTTAGGGTTAGAAAAATAGCCCACCCCAAGACCCTGAAAAGTGAGTGCAAAGTGCACTAAAGTTCCCCAAAGAACATAGAAGTCGTGATAGGGGAATTCTGCAGGAAAGACACAAACCAGCAATGCACAACGATGGATTTCCAGTCGAGGGTACCTGTGGAACAAGGGGACCAAGTCCAAAAGTCACAAGCAAGTCGGAGATGGGCAGATGCCCAGGAAATGCCAGCTGTGGGTGCAAAGAAGCTGCTACAAGACAGTAGAAGCTTAGGTTTCTGCAGGAACGACAAGGGCTAGATACTTCCCCTTTGGAGGACGGATCCCTCACGCCGTGGAAAGTCGTGCAGAAGTGTTTTCCCGCCGAAAGACCACCAACAAGCCTTGCTAGCTGCAAATCGTGCGGTAAGGGTTTTTGGATGCTGCTGTGGCCCAGGAGGGACCAGGATGTCGCAAATTGCGTCAGGAGACAGAGGGGACATCGAGCAAGACAAGAAGGCCTCTCAGCAGCAGGCAGCACCCGCAGAAGTGCCAGAAACAGGCACTACGAGAATGTGTGAAATGGTGCTCACCCGAAGTCGCACAAAGGAGTCCCACGTCGCCGGAGAACAACTTAGGAGGTCATGCAATGCAGGTTAGAGTGCCGTCGACCCAGGCTGGACTGTGCACAAAGGATTTCCGCCGGAAGTGCACGGAGGCCGGAGTAGCTGCAAAAGTCACGGTTCCCAGCAATGCAGTCTGGCGTGGGGAGGCAAGGACTTACCTCCACCAAACTTGGACTGAAGAGTCACTGGACTGTGGGAGTCACTTGGACAGAGTTGCTGGATTCAAGGGACCTCGCTCGTCATGCTGAGAGGAGACCCAGGGGACCGGTGATGCAGTTCTTTGGTGCCTGCGGTTGCAGGGGGACGATTCCGTCGACCCACAGGAGATTTCTTCGGGGCTTCTAGTGCAGAGAGGAGGCAGACTACCCCCACAGCATGCACCACCAGGAAAACAGTTGAGAAGGTGGCAGGATTAGCGTTACAGAGTTGCAGTAGTCGTCTTTGCTACTATGTTGCAGTTTTGCAGGCTTCCAGGGCGGTCAGCAGTCGATTCCTTGGCAGTAGGTGAAGAGAGAGATGCAGAGGAACTCGGATGAGCTCTTGCATTCGTTATCTAAAGTTTCCCCAGAGACAGAGACCCTAAATAGCCAGAAAAGAGGGTTTGGCTACCTAGGAGAGAGGATAGGCTAGCAACACCTGAAGGAGCCTATCAGAAGGAGTCTCTGACGTCACCTGGTGGCACTGGCCACTCAGAGCAGTCCAGTGTGCCAGCAGCACCTCTGTTTCCAAGATGGCAAAGGTCTGGAGCACACTGGAGGAGCTCTGGACACCTCCCAGGGGAGGTGCAGGTCAGGGGAGTGGTCACTCCCCTTTCCTTTGTCCAGTTTCGCGCCAGAGCAGGGCTAAGAGGTCCCTGAACCGGTGTAGACTGGCTTATGCAGAAATGGGCACCAAATGTGCCCATGAAAGCATTTCCAGAGGCTGGGGGAGGCTACTCCTCCCCTGCCTTCACACCATTTTCCAAAGGGAGAGGGTGTAACACCCTCTCTCAGAGGAAGTCCTTTGTTCTGCCATCCTGGGACAAGCCTGGCTGGACCCCAGGAGGGCAGAAACCTGTCTGAGGGGTTGGCAGCAGCAGCAGCTGCAGTGAAACCCCAGGAAAGGCAGTTTGGCAGTACCAGGGTCTGTGCTACAGACCACTGGGATCATGGGATTGTGCCAACTATGCCAGGATGGCATAGAGGGGGCAATTCCATGATCATAGACATGTTACATGGCCATATTCGGAGTTACCATTGTGAAGCTACATATAGGTAGTGACCTATATGTAGTGCACGCGTGTAATGGTGTCCCCGCACTCACAAAGTCCGGGGAATTGGCCCTGAACAATGTGGGGGCACCTTGGCTAGTGCCAGGGTGCCCTCACACTAAGTAACTTTGCACCTAACCTTTACCAGGTAAAGGTTAGACATATAGGTGACTTATAAGTTACTTAAGTGCAGTGTAAAATGGCTGTGAAATAACGTGGACGTTATTTCACTCAGGCTGCAGTGGCAGGCCTGTGTAAGAATTGTCAGAGCTCCCTATGGGTGGCAAAAGAAATGCTGCAGCCCATAGGGATCTCCTGGAACCCCAATACCCTGGGTACCTTAGTACCATATACTAGGGAATTATAAGGGTGTTCCAGTAAGCCAATGTAAATTGGTAAAATTGGTCACTAGCCTGTTAGTGACAATTTGAAAGAAATGAGAGAGCATAACCACTGAGGTTCTGATTAGCAGAGCCTCAGTGAGACAGTTAGTCACTACACAGGTAACACATTCAGGCACACTTATGAGCACTGGGGCCCTGGGTGACAGGGTGCCAGTGACACATACAACTAAAACAACATAAATACAGTGAAAAAATGGAGGTAACATGCCAGGCAAGATGGTACTTTCCTACACAACCCCCCCCAAACGAAGGACAATAAGACTAGCCATGACCTGATGAGTCTTCATTGTCTAAGTGGAAATATCTGGAGAGTCCATCTGCATTGGAGTGGCTACTCCCAGGTCTATGTTCCACTGTATAGTCCATTCCCTGTAGGGATATGGACCATCTCAACAATTTAGGATTTTCACCTTTCATTTGTTTTAGCCAAAGTAGAGGTTTGTGGTCTGTCTGAACAATGAAGTGAGTGCCAAAGAGGTATGGCCTCAACTTCTTCAGTGCCCAGACCACAGCAAAGGCCTCCCTCTCAATGGCAGACCAACGCTTTTCTCTAGGGGTCAACCTCCTACTAATAAAAGCAACAGGTTGATCCTGGCCCTCAGAATTAAGTTGTGATAGGACTGCCCCTAGTCCTAATTCAGATGCATCAGTTTGGACATAGAATATTTTAGAGTAACAAGAGCTTTTCAGGACAGGTGCAGAGCACATGGCCTGCTTCAGCTCCTCAAAAGCTTTCTGACAGTTTGCTGTCCATAATACCTTTTTAGGCATTTTCTTGGATGTGAGGTCATTAAGAGGGGCTGCAATGGAGCCATAGTTCTTAATGAACCTCCTGTAATACCCAGTGAGGCCTAGGAAGGCTCTCACCTGAGTCTGAGTGGTAGGGGGAACCCAATCAATAATTGTTTGGATTTTCCCCTGAAGTGGTGCAATCTGTTCCCCACCAACAAGGTGTCCCAGATAAACCACCTTACCCTGCCCTATCTGGCACTTTGAAGCCTTGATAGTGAGGCCTGCCTTTTGCAGGGCCTCTAAAACTTTCTATAGGTGGACCAGGTGATCATCCCAGCTGGAGCTAAAGACAGATATATCGTCCAAATATGCTGCACTGAAAGCTTCCAGCCCTTGCAGGACTGTGTTCACCAACCTCTGAAAAGTGGCAGGTGCATTTTTCAATCCAAAAGGCATTACAGTGAACTGGTAATGTCCTCCAATGGTTGAAAATGCAGTTTTAGGTTTAGCCTCTTCTGATAATTTGATCTGCCAATACCCTGCAGTCAAATCAAAAGTGCTTAGATACTTGGCAGATGCCAGTGTATCTATGAGCTCATCTGCTCTGGGTATAGGGTGAGCATCAGTTTTGGTTACCTGGTTGAGACCTCTGTAGTCTACACAAAACCACATTTCCTTCCTTCCATCTTTGGAATGGGGTTTTGGTACAAGTACCACAGGAGAAGCCCATGGACTTTCAGAGTGCTCAACCACTCCCAGTTCTAACATTTTCTGCACCTCTTGCTTTATGCAGTCCCTGACATGGTCAGGCTGCCTATAGATCTTACTTTTGACAGGCAAGCTGTCTCCAGTATCTATAGTGTGCTCACACCAAGAAGTGGTACCTGGCACAGTAGAGAAGAGTTCAGAAAACTGACCCAGGAGGTTTATGCAATGGTCTTTCTGCTCAGCAGTAAGACAATCAGCCAAAACTACACCTTCCACAAGAGCATCTTGTTCTGTGGAAGAGAAGAGATCAGGTAGAGGATCACTGTCTTCTTCCTGTCCTTCATCAGTTGCCATGAGCAGGGTGAGATCAGCCCTGTCATAGTAGTGTTTCAGGCGGTTGACATGAAGCACCCTAAGGGGACTCCTGGCAGTGCCTAAGTCAACTAAATAGGTGACTTCACCCTTTTTCTCAACAATTGTGTGGGGTCCACTCCATTTATCTTGGAGTGCTCTTGGGGCCACAGGCTCCAAGACCCACACTTTCTGCCCTGGTTTGTACTGAACCAAAACAGCCTTCTGGTCATGCCATTGCTTTTGGAGCTCTTGGCTGGCCTGAAGGTTTTTACTGGCCTTTTTCATATACTCAGCCATCCTTGATCTGAGGCCAAGTACATAATCCACAATATCTTGTTTTGGAGCTTTTAAAGGTTGTTCCCAACCCTCCTTGACAAGTGTTAGTGGACCCCTAACAGGGTGTCCAAAGAGGAGTTCAAAGGGTTCCTTTTTGGGGTACCTCCCTGTAGGCAAAAAGGAGGCATGGTAACAGGATATCCCATCTCCTGTGGAGTTTTTCAGGGAGTCCCATAATCATGCCTTTGAGAGTTTTGTTAAATCTCTCCACCAGTCCATTTGTTTGTGGATGATAGGGTGTAGTGAACTTGTAAGTCACACCACACTCCTTCCACATGGCCTTTAAGTATGCAGACATGAAATTGCTTCCCCTGTCTGATACTACTTCCTTTGGGAAGCCCACCCTGGAAAATATTCCCAGGAGGGCCTTTGCCACTGCAGGTGCTGTAGTGGTCCTTAGAGGAATTGCTTCAGGATATCTTGTGGCATGGCCCACTACCACCAAGATAAACCTATTGCCTGAAGCAGTAGGAGGGTCAAGGGGGCCAACTATGTCAACCCCTACCCTTTCAAATGGAACCCCAACCACAGGCAGTGGAATAAGGGGTGCCTTTGGAGAGCCACCTGTCTTGACACTGGCTTGACAGGTTTCACAGGACTTACAAAATTCCTTTGTGTCCTCAGACATTCTAGGCCAATGAAACAAGGGAACAAGCCTGTCCCAAGTTTTCATTTGTCCCAGATGTCCAGCTAGGGGAATGTCGTGGGCTAGAGTTAGGAGGAACTTTCTGTACTCCTGAGGAATCACTAACCTCCTGGCAGTTCCAGGTTTAGGATCCCTTGCTTCAGTGTACAAGAGGTTGTCCTCCCAGTAAACTCTGTGAGAGTCGCTGACATCCCCATTAGCCTGTTTGACAGCTTGCTGTCTTAGACCCTCTAGTGTGGGACAGGTTTGCTGTGCCACACTCAGCTCCTCCTTGGCAGGCCCCCCTTTCACCCAAAAGCTCAGCAGTGTCTGCTTCCAGCTCCACTGGTGTAGGTTCTGCACAGGGTGGAAATTCTTCTTCCTCAGAAGTAGAATCCACTGTAGAGGGAGGGATAGTAGGAAGTGCTTTATTTCTACTAGCCCTAGCTTTAGGGAGCACTTGGTCCATTGTTCCAGGATCCAAGCTTCCCTGTCCTTTTTGCTTTTTGGCCTGAGCCCTGGTTAAAGCAAAAATATGCCCTGGGATGCCCAGCATTGCTGCATGGGCCTCCAACTCCACATCTGACCAAGCTGATGTCTCCAAATCATTTCCTAGTAGACAGTCTACAGGTAAATCTGTGGCTACCACAACTTTCTTTGGACCAGTAACCCCCCCCCCAGTTGAGATTTACAACAGCCATGGGGTGGCTAAGTGTGTTGTTGTGAGCATCGGTTACTTGGTACTGGTGACCAAGTAGGTGTTGTTCAGGGTGGACCAGTTTCTCTATGACCATAGTCACACTGGCATCAGTGTCCCTGTAGGCCTGAACCTCAACACCATTTATTAGGGGTAGCTGCTTGTACTTATCCATATTAAGGGGACAAGCAACTAAGGTGGCTAAATCAATAGCCCCCTCAGAGACTAACACGGCCTCTGTGGTCTCCCTAACAAGGCCAACCCCAACTAAGTTACCAAAAGTGAGCCCAGCTACTCCCTTGGATTGGCTATTAGTAGGTTTGCTCCCACCACCACTGCTATTAGTAGGGACACTAGGTGTAGCAGTAGGGGTTGTAGTGGTAGGATTCTTGGTGCTTTTCTTTGGACAACTGGGATCTGTTGTCCAATGGCCTTTTATTTTACATAAATAGCACCATGGTTTCTTTTCCTTGTTTTGATTAGAAGAGGATTTGGGCCCACCACCCCCACCAGAGTGTTTTTGTGGGCCTGATGAAGACTCATTTTTAAATTTGTCCCCACCCTTGTCAAAAGGCTTACCATCCTTCTTCTTGTTGCCATCTTTGTCACCCCCTGTATGAACTTTTCTGTTCACCCTTGTTCTGACCCATTTGTCTGCCTTCTTTCCCAATTCTTGGGGAGAGGTCAGATCAGAGTCCACCAAGTATTGGTGCAACAAATCAGACACACAATTATTAAGAATATGCTCTCTCAGGATCAAGTTATACAGGCTGTCATAATCAGTAACTTTACTGCCATGTAACCACCCCTCCAAGGCCTTCACTGAATGGTCAATGAAATCAACCCAGTCTTGTGAAGACTCCTTTTTGGTCTCTCTGAACTTTATCCTGTATTGTTCAGTGGTTAAGCCATAACCATCCAGGAGTGCATTCTTAAGAACTTTGTAATCATTAGCTTCATTTTCTTTCACAGTAAGGAGCCTATCCGTACCTTTTCCACTAAATGATAGCCATAGGATAGCAGCCCACTGCCTTTGAGGGACATCCTGTACAGCAAAGGCCCTCTCAAGTGCAGCAAACCACTTGTTAATGTCATCCCCCTCCTTATAAGGGGGAACTATCTTGTGCAGATTCCTGGAATCATGCTCTTTTGCAGGATGACTATGGGGAATACTGCTGCTGCCACCATGGGTTTCTAAACCCATCTTCTGTCTTTCCTTTTCTAGTTCTAAGGACTGTCTATCCAAATCCAGCTGTTGCTTTTTAAGCTTCAGTCTGGTTTGTTCCACCCTCAACGTATTGAGTTCCCTTTCTAACATTCTGTCATCGGGGTTGGTGGGAGGGACATTCCTAGACACAGAAGTATGATGAGAATGAACAGAAGGAGACCTGTCCCTTACAGAGGGCACCCTAACAGCTTGGTTAACAGAAACATCAGTTCTACTGTGGTGAGAATGAATGCTCTTGCTATGATGTGAGACAACACTATCTGTATGGTGTGACTCAACATCAGTACCAACTATGCTAGACTGTCTAGTAATGGGCAGGCTCTGAAGTTTCTTTCCTGAATCTTTTCCTAGGGGTGTCCCTGGATCAGATTGGGAACCGTTAGCTGCTTTTTCAACAGATGGGGCCCTTTTGGCCTTATCTTGTTCTCTAAGCATGTTAAGTAACAATTCCAAGGAAGGATTCTTCCCTACACTCAAACCTCTCTCTATGCAGAGACTCCTTGCTCCTTTCCAGCTAAGGTGATCATATGCAAGTTTGGACAGATCAACATTTTGGCCTGTGCCAGACATTTTTAGAGAGAGTTAAAGTGATAGAAAAAGTGGAGAAATAAAACGTTTTCAGAACTTTTAGAAAGACAGAAAAAACTTTTTAAACTTTTAAGAACTTTTTAGAAAGTTTAGAAGTACTTTTCAGCACTTAGAAAAGAGTGAAAAGAGGAAATGCAAAACTTTTTAGCTATGTGTACACACACTGAACTTGTTTTGTATATTTTTCTCTTATGAAAAGTACAATGACAAGAGTGGTAAGTAGTCTCAAAGCACTTATCCCACCGCTGCACAACCAATGTAGGAGGCTGGACTGGCTTGTAGTGAGCACCAAGGGGTACTTACACCTTGCACCAGGCCCAGTTATCCCTTATTAGTGTATAGGGTGTCTAGCAGCATAGGCTGATAGATAATGCTAGCTTAGCAGAGCTGCTTAGGCTGAACTAGGAGACGAGTGAAGCTCCTACAGTACCACTTAGTGTCATATGCACAATATCATAAGAAAACACAATACACAGGTATACTAAAAATAAAGGTACTTTATTTTTATGACAATATGCCAAAGTATCTCAGAGTGTACCCTCAGTGAGAGGATAGGAAATATACACAAGATATATGTACACAATACCAAAAATATGCAGTATAGTCTTAGAAAACAGTGCAAACAATGTATAGTTACAATAGGATGCAATGGGGACACATAGGGATAGGGGCAACACAAACCATATACTCCAAAAGTGGAATGCGAACCACGAATGGACCCCAAACCTATGTGACCTTGAGGAGGGTCACTGGGACTATTAGAAAATAGTTAGGGTTAGAAAAATAGCCCACCCCAAGACCCTGAAAAGTGAGTGCAAAGTGCACTAAAATTCCCCAAAGGACATAGAAGTCGTGATAGGGGAATTCTGCAGGAAAGACACAAACCAGCAATGCACAACAATGGATTTCCAGTCGAGGGTACCTGTGGAACAAGGGGACCAAGTCCAAAAGTCACAAGCAAGTCGGAGATGGGCAGATGCCCAGGAAATGCCAGCTGTGGGTGCAAAGAAGCTGCTACTGGACAGTAGAAGCTTAGGTTTCTGCAGGAACGACAAGGGCTAGAGACTTCCCCTTTGGAGGACGGATTTCTCACGCCGTTGAGAGTCGTGCAGAAGTGTTTTCCCGCCGAAAGACCGCCAACAAGCCTTGCTAGGTGCAAATCGTGCGGTAAGGGTTTTTGGATGGTGCTGTGGCCCAGGAGGGACCAGGATGTCGCAAATTGCGTCAGGAGACAGAGGGGACGTCGAGCAAGACAAGGAGCCCTCTCAGAAGCAGGCAGCACCCGCAGAAGTGCCAGAAACAGGCACTACGACGATGCGTGAAATGGTGCTCACCCGAAGTCGCACAAAGGAGTCCCACGTCACCGGAGAACAACTTAGGAGGTCGTGCAATGCAGGTTAGAGTGCTGTGGACCCAGGCTGGACTGTGTACAAAGGATTTCCGCCGGAAGTGCACGGAGGCCGGAGTAGCTGCAAAAGTCGCGGTTCCCAGCAATGCAGTCTGGCGTGGGGAGGCAAGGACTTACCTCCACCAAACTTGGACTGAAGAGTCACTGGACTGTGGGAGTCACTTGGACAGAGTTGCTGGATTCAAGGGACCTCGCTCGTCGTGCTGAGAGGAGACCCAGGGGACTGGTGATGCAGTTCTTTGGTGCCTGCGGTTGCAGGGGGACGATTCCGTCGACCCACGGGGGATTTCTTCGGGGCTTCTAGTGCAGAGAGGAGGCAGACTACCCCCACAGCATGCACCACCTGGAAAACAATCGAGAAGGCGGCAGGATCAGCGTTACAGAGTTGCAGTAGTCGTCTTTGCTACTATGTTGCAGTTTTGCAGGCTTCCAGCGCGGTCAGCAGTCGATTCCTTGGCAGAAGGTGAAGAGAGAGATGCAGAGGAACTCGGATGAGCTCTTGCATTCGTTATCTAAAGTTTCCCCAGAGACAGAGACCCTAAATAGCCAGAAAAGAGGGTTTGGTTACCTAGGAGAGAGGATAGGCTAGCAACACCTGAAGGAGCCTATCAGAAGGAGTCTCTGACGTCACCTGGTGGCACTGGCCACTCAGAGCAGTCCAGTGTGCCAGCAGCACCTCTGTTTCCAAGATGGCAGAGGTCTGGAGCACACTGGAGGAGCTCTGGACACCTCCCAGGGGAGGTGCAGGTCAGGGGAGTGGTCACTCCCCTTTCCTTTGTCCAGTTTCGCGCCAGAGCAGGGCTAAGGGGTCCCTGAACCGGTGTAGACTGGCTTATGCAGAAATGGGCACATCTGTGCCCAAGAAAGCATTTCCAGAGGCTGGGGGAGGCTACTCCTCCCCTGCCTTCACACCATTTTCCAAAGGGAGAGGGTGTAACACCCTCTCTCAGAGGAAGTCCTTTGTTCTGCCATCCTGGGACAAGCCTGGCTTGACCCCAGGAGGGCAGAAACCTGTCTGAGGGGTTGGCAGCAGCAGCAGCTGCAGTGAAACCCCAGGAAAGGCAGTTTGGCAGTACCAGGGTCTGTGCTACAGACCACTGGGATCATGGGATTGTGCCAACTATGCCAGGATGGCATAGAGGGGGCAATTCCATGATCATAGACATGTTACATGGCCATATTCGGAGTTACCATTGTGAAGCTACATATAGGTAGTGACCTATATGTAGTGCACGCGTGTAATGGTGTCCTCGCACTCACAAAGTCCGGGGAATTGGCCCTGAACAATGTGGGGGCACCTTGGCTAGTGCCAGGGTGCCCTCACACTAAGTAACTTTGCACCTAACCTTTACCAGGTAAAGGTTAGACATATAGGTGACTTATAAGTTACTTAAGTGCAGTGTAAAATGGCTGTGAAATAACGTGGACGTTATTTCACTCAGGCTGCAGTGGCAGGCCTGTGTAAGAATTGTCAGAGCTCACTATGGGTGGCAAAAGAAATGCTGCAGCCCATAGGGATCTCCTGGAACCCCAATACCCTGGGTACCTTAGTACCATATACTAGGGAATTATAAGGGTGTTCTAGTAAGCCAATGTAAATTGGTAAAATTGGTCACTAGCCTGTTAGTGACAATTTGAAAGAAATGAGAGAGCATAACCACTGAGGTTCTGATTAGCAGAGCCTCAGTGAGACAGTTAGTCACTACACAGGTAACACATTCAGGCACACTTATGAGCACTGGGGCCCTGGGTGACAGGGTCCCAGTGACACATACAACTAAAACAACATATATACAGTGAAAAAATGGGGGTAACATGCCAGGCAAGATGGTACTTTCCTACAGCATTGGACTAGGTGCAGCATCACATCTTATTTATCTGCCCCATGGTCTTTCATAGCTGGTGATGTTGTATTCCTATGTGTGAGGCACAATGCAGAAGACAGGTGAAGGTATTCACGACAGGTATGTCAGGTAGGTGATATGTGTACACTATAAGAAATGTGGGGCTGTGCCTATGTGTGACTTTCTTTACATTGATATGGCCTATGCCATTCACATAGCTGAGCTATTCATTGTTTGGTGTAATGTGTGTGGGATCTGTATTTAGTTGTCAACCAGTGGACACTTGTAGTGGTTTGGGCCCAGTTTCTGTACGCAAAGGGGACATAGCTCCATCTGTCCTTCACGTGGTGTGCCAGTCAGATTGTGGCTGCATTATGTATATATGTGTGTATGTGTGTGTGATGTGCAATGAATGTGGTGTATTGTGGCATGTTGCATGTGTGTTGTTGTCTGTACATCTGTGTTCCCCTGCCCATGTGTGTTTAGTGTGGTGTATGTTTTGTTTGTCCTACAGGGTTGGTGTGTTGTCTGGGTACTGGTTGGTATGATAGCTTACCTACGAGTAAGCCACTGCCATATTGCCCATCCTGGAACCGCTTGTTGATGGTGGAATGCTAGAATATGTAAGCATCATGGACGCTACCGGGATATTTGGCTAGGATGTTTGTGAAGACCCCATGGTGATCCACAATGGCCTGCACATTTATCAAATGGGTGTGTTTGCAATTCCTGTAGATGAGTTCCATTGAAGCAGGTGGCACAAGTTAGACATGGGTACAGTCCATTGCACCTAGAACATGCGGGAAGCCAGCAATTAGGTAGAAACCTTGCTTGGTCTCCTGCTGCAGTTGCTGGGTGTTGGGGAAGCATACGTGGTGGGGTGTGAGGCAGATGATTAAAATTTATCGCAAATTTGAGCTTTATGTAATTTTTAAGACTGATTCCTTCCTTTATGTCGTTATAGTGTGGGGCAGTAAATATGGTGCTAGAGAGCTAGTGTTATTTTATGGAAGGGAACGCCTACTTTGCATATCATTGTCGCAAAACGGTGCAAGGTGGGTTGGTGCTCCTTAAAAATGACACTAACTCAGATATTTTGATGCTAGAGAGTTCTAGCGTCAAAATATAAATGTGGTGATTTGTTTGCACTAGTTTTGCATTTACATTTTTTTGGCAAAGGCGGTACAAACTTTCGTAAATATGGGCCTTAGTGTCCAACTCTGCAAAGCTGACTGATTTCCTCACATAGGTTCCACAACATGATATACCGATTCTGGATCAAAATCATTCTCCGTCTTCAGAAGTGGACACAAATACAACTTTGATCACTTCAAAATCAAAATCCAATGGCGTTGGAATCACAGAGGTGTCACAAGCAGGTTGATCTAGCACGTCTCATTAATGATCTCACTTTGCATGTAAATTCCTCTGATATCTCTACAGCAAATGTTGATTCAAGTTGCTTTACAAGATATTCTAGGGTTGAAATAATCGCTGAAAATGAAAGTTTAGCAGGCCATAGAGATGGTGGTGAAATTATTTAGTCTGCAAAATATAAAGAAAGTATAGCAAACGATCCAGGTTTGTGGCTTGGTTTTTGCTGCCGATGATGTGGCTAGTTGGATTCCTTGGGGACCCAGTGACTGTCACCACCACAAAGGGCCATTTGACAATAAAGTAGTGACAATCCTGCAATATACTGTTCACAAAAACTTTTTTGGGTACAAAAGCCAATGGTGAGAAATACAAGAGAGGTAATTGTATCACCACCAACAGAATCACTTCAATGTTTTGTTTGTAAACTGTTTGCTCCTAAAAATGTCTCACTTTTTGTTATAAGAGAACGATTCAGTGACTTGTGAAATACTATTGTAACTGATCACCATGAAAAAGGCACAACTCACTATGACTCTATGATAACATACTTAACTCGCAGACAAGGTGCATGGTACGGACAACAGTTGGAAAAACAAATTCAGGAAAAGTGTGAATAATGGGAATATGTCTTGAGGCGAAGCATGTCATAGCGGTTATTCGTATGTTAGCTGAACGTGGTTTGGCTTTTTGAGGAACAGGAAATAGACCTGGATCATGGCAGAGTGGGATTTTTTTAGGGTTGGTTGAGCTTATTAGCTAGTTTGATCCATTTTTAGCAAGTCACATTGAAAATATGGACATTCTGGCAAAGGAAATTCTTCTTACCTGTCCAAACCCACCTGTGAGGAACTCATTCAATTAGTGGCTCAAAAGGTCCATGCCTTCATTGTTGATAAAGTAAAATCTTCTGGTTATTTTAGTTTGTCAGTTGATTCAACACCAGATCTATCATATATCGATCAGTTAAGTGTTGTACTTGGTTACTTAAAAGATGGACAGGCTTGAACGATTTTTAACCTGTCTGGAAACAAAAAGAAAATGGCATATCAGGTGGTACACTACTTGCGTAAAGTTTGTAAGCTAAACTTTTCAAAATGTAGGGGTCAATCTTTCGACAGCACTTCTAACATACCTTGGCGTTATAAGGGGATGCAGGAAAAAGAATTTAAAACAATCAAGTTTGCTGTATATGTGCCCTGTGCAGCCCATGCACTAAATCTAGTAGGGCAAGGCTGGATTAACCATTAAGCAAAATAAGAACGTGCTTAGATCACCAAGAAAAGTCTGGCACCACAGACATTTTCAGTTGCCGCATTTATTATGGACCATATGGTGCAAAACTGCAAATGGTGCAAAGGTTCCACAAAAAGGGGCTCCCACAATAAATGAAAAAATTACGTACATATGTATATACAATAATAAAAATAATAATAAAATAGGAATAGAGGTTAATGATATACCTTACTCTTGGGAATACAACAAAGTTAGACTCTGGTAACTGCTGCACGGTACATTGAGGCACATGTGATCATTCTTGTCTTGGTAATGTTGGCTGTCCCATACCGTCATCCACTAAGAGTGAATGCAGCAGCATTAGTAGCTCACTCAGCATCCGACAAGAGGCATGCCAACAACACAGTGCTAACATTGTAACTTTGTAAGTAAGTTGATTCCTGATTTTTTTCTATTTCTTCTTCCAACTTTGACAGCATGTTTTTTTTCTCACGTGGTGGTGGCGGTAGTGATTCAATTTATTTCATCACGTGATGTGACACAAGGCCGCCTCCATCCACGGCAATGATATGGACACTCTACTACGCGGGTTCAAGGCTTGCTGCCGCTACTCATTTATACTGTGCTCCCAGCAACTCCACTTTTCAATTTACAAATGCTGAGACAAAATCCATCTATAATAATTAAAGCAAGAAAGCACAAGATTCAGCTGTAAGCTAGTAATTAAATTGTTTGTATGGTTCTGCCTGTGATATGTGTAACTTAGTTTGTTGATTGCCACATAATATACAAACAAAATATTCTTTTTATTTCTGTATTATAGAGACCCCAACGCTTAAGATGAAACCTTTTCAGTTAAGTGGTCCACAAAAGCGAAAATTCTCAAAACATGTTCCACAACATGATATACCGATTCTGGATCAAAACCAATCTCCATCACCAGAAGTGGACACAAATACGACTTTGATCTAACGTTGCCTGTAAATCCTACTGATACTTCTACTGCAAATGTTGATTCAGGTTGCTAACGCAGTTTTCCACTCATAATTGGCATACTGTGCCCCCTTATAAGTCCCTAGTATATTGTACCTAGGTACCCAGGGCCCTATGGGCTGCAGCATTACTTTTGTCACCCAAAGGAAGCCTATGCAAAGGCTTCTGTAGGACTGCCATTGCAGCCTGCGTGAAATGGTGCATGCACCATTTCACTGCCATTCACACTGCACCAGATCACTTATAGGTCACTTATAAGTCAGGCCTTCCAACCCTGAAGGCTAGGTGCAAAGTACCTGTGTGTGAGGGCACCCCTGCACTAGCAGAGTTGCTCCACGTCATCCAGGACCATTTTCCTGGACTTCTTGAGTGCGGGTACGCCATTTTACGCATGCACTGGGCATAGGTCAATACCTATGCCCAGCTTCACAATGGTAACTCAGAATATAGCCATGTCAGGTGTCTAACATCTTAGAAGTATACCCCAATGCTGATTCTAACATTGGTAGTATAATTCCATGCACTCTGGGGGCTCCACAGTGGACCTCCATTACTGCCATACCAGCCTTCTGAGGTTTTCCAGGCAGCCCCAGCTGCTGCCAACTCACAGACAGGTTTCTGCCCTCCTATTGCTCAAGCAGTTCAAGCCCAGGAAGGCAGAAGAAAGCATTTCCTTTGGGAGAGGGGTGTTACACCCTTTCCCTTTGGAAATAGGTGTTGCAGGCATGGGAGGGGTAGCCTCCGAGAGCCTCTGAAAATGCTTTGAAGGACAGAGATGGTGCTCTGCTTGCATAATCCAGACTACACCAGTTCAAGGACTCCCAGTCCCTGCTCTGGCGTGAAACTGGACAAAGGAAAGGGGGCTGACCACACCCTTGTCCATCACCACGCCAGTGGTGGTGCCCAGAGCTCCTCCAGAGTGTCTCTTAGTTTTGCCATCTTAGATTCCAAGGTGGTGGGGCACTCGGGAAGCATCTGAGTGGCCAGTGCCAGCAGGTGACATCTGAGCCCTCCCCTGATAGGTGCTTACCTGTGTAGCTAACCTAATAAGGGTCTCTCCTCTGGATGTTTCCTCAGATTCGGATTGCAAGACTTCAGCAGGAATCCTCTGCATCTTTTATTTCATCTTCTACCAACGAAACTGCATATGAACCCTTCAGGAACTCTACAAACTGCAACAAAGAAGACGACTTCTGCAACATTGTAACTTCAGCTCCTGCCAGACACTGCAACTGTTTCCAGGTCGTGCATCAACTGAGGACTGCCTGTCTTCAACCTGCACCAGAAGAATGAAGAAATCTCCATTGAAGTGAAGGAATCACTTCCCTGCTTCAGCAGGCACCCCTCTGCAGTGACGACCGGTGGCTTGGGTCCCCTCTTTTGAAGAAGTGTGTGAATCCAGCATCACGGGTCCTGACGTGATACTGTCCAACTTTGGTGGAGGTAAGAGCTTGCCTCCCCATGCAAGCTAGTACCCCCTTGCACCGTGTGTGTTGCAGTTGCCAAGGCTTGCTAGCATCCTTCCATGAAGTTCTTCGTGCACCATACAGCTCCAGCCCCCAGCACTCTATCCTGCGACGCACAGCCTACGGCGTGGTTCTCCAGAGACGTGGGAATCCTTTGTGTAGTGCTGCGTGGCCCTCCTTTTGCACCTCCTTTGTCCCTGTGCTGTGGGACTCCTTTGCATGCTGCCTGGTCGTCTGAGGGCTCTCTGAGTAGCTGGGATCCCCCTCTGTCTCCCCTTCCTGGGTAGAGGCCACCAGATCCTACCTGGTCCTGGGTAGCACCATTTTCCGCTAACTGCAAGTTTTTTGTGTACCAAGGCTTGTTGGCAGAATCAAGCGACGCAAACCAGACTACAATCATCCATCTGTCGTGGGACATCATCTGGACCAACTAGGAACCCGCATCCATCTTCTTGGGTGCAGTACTGACTGTTCTTCTTCACCGGTGGTTCTCCACCTTCACCTTCATCCAGGTTAGCAGGGGCTCCTGTTCTCCCTGGACTCTTCAGTGCTTCTTGGACTTGGTCCCCTTCTCCCACAGGTTCTGCTAACATGTCTGGGGATCATAAAGGGAGCAGCAACAAAATTTAGAAACAAACAAGTTTGCAATATATGTGCCCTGTGCAGCTCATTCACTAAATCTGGTATGTCGAAGTGCTGTTTACTGCTGTCAAGAGGCGGTTAATCTCTTCTCTACAGAGCACTTGCCCTCTACATTTTTTTCAGCCTCAACCAGCGAGTGGAAAATTCTTAAAGGTTGCATTGGAAATTGAAGAGTCTTAAAATCCCTCTCTGATACCAGATGGGAGGCACATGCTATGGCAAAAGCAGCAATTTTGAATCTTTCCTTAAAATTTTAGAAGCATTAGAATGTATAGCTGAAGACCAGTCACAAAAGAGAGACACTGGAGGAGAAGCAAATAATATTGCAAATAAGATGCAAGAGCTAGAATTTGTTTTTATGTTGAATTTTTGGAATGCGATTATGCAAAATATTCATAGAGTATGTCAAGCTCTACAGAATGAGAGGATTGAACTTAAAAACGTGCAGATCTGTATGGATCAATAGCTGACCACCTGTGCGTTCCACAAGATGAATATGAAAGATATGAAGCAGCTACAAAGGAAATGTTACCAGATGTTGATTACAAAACAGCTCAAACTCGCAAATGTATCAGAGAAAGCTACCCAGTGATAGTGATGCTGCACCAGAAGTATATCCGAGTGCCAGTAATACATTTTGTAGCACCACCTTTTACATAATTGTTGACAAACTTGATACTGAGATGAGTGGAAGAGGCGAGATATACAAAGAAATAGCAGTGTAATTTAATTTTTTTAGTAATGTGCTAGATAATGTAATTTCATCATCTACTGAAATTGAAGGGTATTTTCAGTGTTGTCAAAAGCTGACTGATGCTTACCAAGAGGACTTGGACACTAATTTCTCAGCTGAGCTTCAGCAGTTTCACTCATATCTACGTCATAAGTTCATCGTAACACAAAATGTAAAAACAAGATTAATTCATGCAGAACTTTATAAAATAATTGTAGAAGACAATATTGAGCATGGTTTTCCAAATGTAGACATTTGATTTTGTACATTTTTAACATTAATGGTCACACATTGCTCAGCTGAGCTTACATTTTCTCAGTTGAAGTATTTTGAAAATCCCAAAAGAACAACTATGCAACAAGGCCGTCTAGATCCCTTATCACTACTAAGTATAACAGCAGATGTGTTACGGAAGATTCGTTTTGAGGATTGAGGATTTGAGGCTCTGAAAGACTTTGCAACTAGAAACAGTAGGAGAAACCTTTTCAGTTATAAATAAAGTGGAAGTATACAAAAATAAACATTATTTTCCACCTTACTGTAAGTTTTGTTTCATTTCGAAAAATACAATTTTATTTTACGGTTTATTATTGTTTATATTTTGAATTAGATATATATGGGGGCATCAATTGCTTAGGGGCTCTAAAGGTCTTAATTCGGCCCTGCCCCAGTGCCAATATTATGAGTACACCATGTGGTGAACCCTGGTGCTAAAGAGCTCTTCCGAGGTATCACAGCCAAGATGATGGTAAGCAGGGTTTAGTGTGGCACATGGTGTTTGTTACAGACCCTGCAATGTAATATATTCTTGTTTGAAAAATACCGACACTGCAAACTCCTTCTGTAAAAAGGGCGAGCTTGTGATTGGACACGGACGCCCATCCCAGGGTTTGGCTCCTCAACCAAGACAGAAAGACCTCGAGGCACCACAGGACCAGAACCAATCACAGGTGACAACCAGAGCATCTATTGCGCTGTACCCGTGTCTGAGGATTAGATTTGTTTATCCAAAGTAAGTTGAACATGTGTAGTCATTACTTTTGTAGATGGACACCTGTTAGGTGTCTGGAAATGGAGAGGGGAACGGATGGTTGGGACGGACAGACGGACAAACGAAATAAACAGATGAGTGGAGGGATGAATCCATGATTTCATAAGTAGAGCATCGGAGTTAGAGAAAAGGATGTGAACTGATAGACAAGTGAATAGAGCCATTGATAAGAAGACAATTTTTCTCGACAGCGACATACACACAGACTCTAGAGGTCTGGACAGACAGAGAGATGGATAAGGAGCGGTTTAGAAGTCTTTGTTTATTTGTCCTTCTAGGCGCTCTGCGGCTCTCATCTGTCTGTCTGTCTCTCACTGAGTCCTCCGCTTTCTCTAGCTGGGTCTCCACCGACTTGTCCGAGTGTCTGTCTGGTCATTTGCTGTCACCTGCTGGATGGATATTTCTATCTCCCTTCTAGAGAGGTAGATGGAGAGCAGCGTAAAGGGACAGAAAACAGCTTTCACTGTGAGTAGATGGAGGTGCATTCGGCGCCTTCCCAAGATCACACATCGTGTCAGACGCGCTGTCCTGTGTAATACAATACCACTGACACTGGGGTTGTGCGTTTGGTAAAAGCACTAAATAGCATTTCTCACCCCAGACCCAAGCACAGCTGGGATCATCCTGGAAATAGACACCTCAAACTGAAGCAGAAATAAAAGCCATTAATACTTACCATCTGAGTGACTGACACACTTTTAGGAAACGTGGGAAATTATAAAATCAGGGTGATGCACTTTTCATTTAAGTGGAAACGATGCAGAGAATAAAAGAGCTTTTGACGGCAAACACACCAGGGGAAAGGGGGTCATTTCAGGAATAGAGGGTTCTAACAGCAGAAACGAGCAAAACACACGCATTAAACAATCCCACTGGCAACGCCCCAAGGGAACCCGAGGCCTTTGTTTCAACCTACAAAGCAAGGTCTGCGCTGCATTCCTTTGGACGTGATTCTAGGCGCTGCCTTCATGAAGGTGGACAAGAATCAGTGACCAGAGACCCGCTGGGATCTCAGTTTTATACCCAATGCATAATGTCAGTCGCTGGTTGCATGTTGCTGCCCTGACACCAGTGCTTAATTTGTAAGAAAAGAAGTGCCAGGGCCCTCTCAGAACGCCACTGCCACTCGCACCACCCATTGCCTCGATAACAGTATAAACACAGCTACCAACCATCACACTCATACAAGGGTGGCAATTCAAACTATTTCAGGGCCCCATTGCTATAAGAATGGCTTGGGTGGCAGGCATCAGTCACTTTAATGCACGTTGCATTGATAAACAACTGTAGTTGTGCCCATAAGAGCACCGTCTGCCACTCACTTATCGGTGCCAGGACTTATTGTTAATGGTCACACATAGACCAGGAGGAAGAGAGACAAAAGCTAAAAGAGAGGAAGAAATCAAGGAAGACATAAAAGTCCTAAATAAAAGAATAGCTTGCTCTTCCGGTGTTTCCCTAGGAGGCTGAAAGGGTGGGGGGCGCTGTTGTACCCGAGAGGGGGGCGGATTTGTAGCAGTGCATCAGTTTTAAAAGTACTGCAGAGCTCCTTGTATATCCAACAGTTTTCAGGCAACAATAAAACTGCCAAGATGACGCTGGTGATTAATGTACCTGCTGGAGAGAGATTGTGGTTTTGTATAGTGTCAGTTTTGACTCGTCCAGTGCTTAATTTGAGCCACTCCCGTGCGGGCACCACCACTTATTTTTTAGAGCTGGCACTTATTTTTCTGTCTCAAGCATTTGCTGTGAGCAAAAGACACATACGGGAAAGATGGAAGAAGAGAACAAGCATTTGCAATGCAAGGGGTTTCGTGTTTGTCCAAGTTAGAGTTATTAGCGTTGTAAATTCCTAACTGGACGTTTCTTGCCACATAAATTGAAAATGAAAAGTAAAACAGTGACCATAAGCGAACCGATCCCAATCGCCATGGCCACCATGAGCATGACCGCCAAGGAGAGACACAAAAGGAAAAATAAGTCTTTGCAGTCAAATATATCGGCAAACATGGAATTATCCATGTAACTGGGTTGCTGTCCAAGGCGGTAACCAAACTGCCCCAAGGAGGGAAAAAGGTAAAGCATTTACCAATGATAACAAAGGATTTTTGAAAGACAAGCCCATGAACAAGTGATAGTGATTGGTGTGCGATGGGCGTGGTTAAAAGCCCATAGATAGATTACAGCAGGTCAGAGCGCTTGCGCGCTCGACCTAAAAACAAATAAAGGCAGACTGCTGTGGAACTCAGTGCATTACTTGGCATTTATCCTGCGAGGTTCTTCACTGAACGCTAGCTATTGTAAAATCTATGCGCATAGCCACATACCCAGCATAGTCTACGCACTTCTAGCTATGGGCGGACTGACCAAATACAAAACAAGTACTGGAAAGCCAATGGGTCTTGCCTTTTCTAATGCAAGTGGTTCTCTAGTTGTTGGAGAGTTTGTATGTGTGGCAGGATAAATGTGAGCATGAATCAGTGGTAGGTTGGTCGATGAGTGCATTGATTATAGCATTAGTGAGTGAATGAGTGCATGGACAAATGTGTGAATGCTGAACTTATGTAAATCAGCAATGATGTGTGGACTGCAGGACCGCCACGCTGATTATCTAATGAGAATACACAACAAAAACACTAAACTAGTGCAAATAACGATACGTACAGGGTAAGTGACTGTAGGCGTAGGCAGACCTGGAAAACCTGAGTAAGACAGATATTTAGGTAACGCAATATTTTTCATATGGAAGGCACTGTCACTCAGCAACCCGGGTCATACTACATAAAACTGTCAACATGTATAAATAAGCGAGCCGATTCAAAGCGCCACGGCTGCCATGAGCGTGAGCGCGAAGGAGACACACAAAAGGAAAAATAAAAAGTTAAACAGTTGACTTAAGCGGGCCTATTCAAAACACCACGGCTGCCATGAGCGTGAGCGCGAAGGAGACACACAAAAGGAAAAATAAAAAGTTAAACAGTTGACTTAAGCGAGCCGAATCAAAACACCACGGCTGCCATGAGCGTGAGCACGAAGGAGACACACAAAAGGATGAATGAAAAGTAAAACAGTTGACATAAGGGAGCCAATTCAAAGTGCCACGGCCGCCGTGAGCCCACAGGAGAGACAAAATGAAAAAGAAGTCTGATAGCAGTCAAACATATCGGCAATCGTGCAATTATCCAAGAAACAGGTTCGGTCCCCAAGGCGGTATCAAAACCGCCCCAAGGAGGGACAAACATAAAGCATTTACCAATGATAAGAAAGGATTTTTTTAAGGCAAGCCCATGAACGAGTAAAAGTGATGGGGGTGAAGTGGGCGGGGTTAAAAGCCCACATGGATACCAAGATGTCGGAAAAGCAGGGCTTGCGCGCTGTTATGCTCGGCCTAAAAACGTAGCACGACTGAAAGACAGTCATGGGTACAGTAGTTCTCTATCTGAAAATAAAAGTGTAATAACTTCGAAAGAACAGTAAATGAAAGTGAAAGTTGAAACTGGTGAAAAGTAGCCCAGGGCTCATGCAATGAAGGTTGGGGCTGAAGAAAGTTAACCCAGAGCTCATAAAATGAAAGTTGGGAAGGTAAAAAGTAACCCAGAGCTCATTCATTTGTTTGGGTTGAAACGCCTTCTGTGCTTGTGAAGAAATATTCTGGTGATTAAGGTCAGTACTTGTGGGTGGTATCTAGAACGTCCTGTATTTTCTACAGGCAGACTACTGAGGATCCCTTTGGCCATCATTTTGGTGATAAATCTGTTCAGCAACTTGGCAAGAATATCTTTTGGGAAAACCCACATGGTGATTTTTTAAGATTGCTTGTGTCTGAGGAAAGAGTATTGGCAGCAGTGTGCTGCGTGCAAGTTGACTAGACTTATGTTAAAATGTATGGCCTAAAACTTGCACATTTTTATAGCTATTTTATTTTATGCATCTTTGCCTCTAGTACTGTCATAGTGCAGTTCCTTAAAATCTATACTTTATTGCTTTTTACAACTTTTTTATTTTCCATTTCAATTTGATGTTTACAACAAACGTGGACCAAGAAGCTGTGACTTAATGCATTATTGTCTTATTCAGATGCCATGGAGTATAACAAGCAGTCTATAAACTTGTCAATTTAATATACATACAGAAAACGAATTCAACAAGAACATAGCATTGTCATTTGTTCATGCGTATTACCACTTGCTACTCTAAAATTCATCATAAGTCAAAAACACATTCTTGTTTATTAGTGACATGGTAACTATAGCCACTGTAAGGACTGTAGATAATTAGACCCACATTTATACTTTTTGTGTGCCGCATTTGCATCATTTTTTTACGGAAATGCGGCACGAAAAAAGTATAAATATGGGCCTTAGTTGCTTGGGCGTTAGCTGTGTCGATTCACTCTGAATCGTTTTGGAATGTCTTAGAAAGAAGAAAGACCCCCTTCTTCTCTTTACTTAAACCTGGTGAACTGAACTTAGCAAAGCAAGCAGGAGGGAGCTGCTTGCTTTCTCAAAAAAATGAAAAATAAAACAGTTGACATAAGCAAGCCGATTCAAAGCATCGCGGCCGCCATGAGCGTGAGCGCAAAGGAGACACACAAAAGGAAAAAGAAGTTCTCTCACATTTAGACATATTGGGAAAAGCGCAATTATCCATGTGCAGGGTCGCTACCCAAGGCGGTAAGAAAACCGCCCAAAGGAGGGACAAACTTAAAGGTTTTACCAACTATTACAACTGAATTTTAAAAGGCAAGCTGTAGGAAGGTAGCCTCTTTCTAGCCTTGTTACCCTCACTTTTGGCCTGTTTGTGAGTGTATGTCAGGGTGTTTTTACTGTCTCACTGGGATCCTGCTAGCCAGGGCTCACTGCTCATAGTGAAAACCCTATGTTGTCAGTGTGTTTGATATGTGTCACTAGGATCCTGCTAGCCAGGACCCCAGTGCTCATAAGTTTGTGGCCTATATGTGTTCCCTCTGTGGTGCCTAACTGTATCACTGAAGCTCTGCTAACCAGAACCTCAGTGTTTATGCTCTCTCTGCTTTTAAAATTGTAACTGCAGGCTAGTGACTAATTTGACCAATTCTCATTGGCACACTGGAACACCCTTATAATTCCCTTGTATATGGTACCTAGGTACCCAGGGTATTGGGGTTCCAGGAGATCCCTATGGGCTGCAGCATTTCTTTTGCCACCCATAGGGAGCTCAGACAATTCTTACACAGGACTGCCACTGCAGCCTGAGTGAAATAACGTCCACGTTATATCACAGCCATTTTTCACTGCACATAAGTAACTTCTAAGTCACCTATATGTCTAACCCTCACTTGGTGAAGGTTAGGTGCCAAGTTACATAGGGCCATATTTATACTTTTTGACGCAAAACTGCGCTAACGCAGTTTTGCGCCCAAAAAATTAGCGCCGGCTAACGCCATTCTGAAGCACCATGCGGGCGCCGTATTTATTGAATGGCGTTAGCCGGCGTTAGCCGACCGGCGCTGCCAGGTGTGCGTGAAAAAAACCGACGTACACCAGGCAGCGCCGGCGTAGGGAAAAATGGCGTTTGGGCGTCCCAAAATGGGGCAAGTCAGGCTGAGGCAAAAAAATCGTCTTAACCCGATTTGCGCCATTTTTTTTGGGCGCCCAGACGCCATTAACATGACTCCTGTCTTAGCAAAGACAGGAGTCATGCCCCCTTGCCCAATGGCCATGCCCAGGTGACTTATGTCCCCTGGGCATGGTCATTGGGCATAGTGGCATGTAGGGGGGCACAAATCAGGCCCCCCTATGCCACAAAAAAAAATTACAAAAAATACTTACCACAACTTACCTTTTCTTTCCTGGGATGGGTCCCTCCATCCTTGGGTGTCCTCCTGGGGTGGGCAAGGGTGGCAGGGGGTGTCCCTGGGGGCAGGGGAGGGCACCTCTGGGCTCATTCTGAGCCCACAGGTCCCTTAACGCCTGCCCTGACCCAGGCGTTAAAAAGAGGCGCAAATGCGGGGTTTTTTGCCCCGCCCACTCCCGGGCGTCATTTTTGCCCGGGAGTATAAATACCACGCACATGCCTGGGAGTAATTTTTTAAGACGGGAACGCCTACCTTGCATCTCATTAACGCAAGGAAGGTGTTCACGCCAAAAAATGACGCTAACTCCATGAACTTTGGCGCTAGACGCGTCTAACGCCAAAGTATAAATATGGAGTTAGTTTTGCGTCGAATTTGCGTCGAAAAAAACGACGCAAATTCGGCACAAACGGAGTATAAATATGCCCCTTAGTGTGTGGGCACCCTGGCACTAGCCAAGGTGCCCCCACATTGTTCAGGGCAAATTTCCCGGACTTTGTGAGTGCGGGGACACCATTACATGCGTGCACTACACATAGGTCACTACCTATGTGTAGCGTCACAATAATAACTCCAAACATGGCCATGTAACATGTCTAAGATCAGGGAATTTTCACCCTAATACCATTCCCCATGATCCCCCGGGTCTCTAGCACAGAACCCGGGTACTGCCAAGCTGCCTTTCCGGGGTTTCCACTGCAGCTGCTGCTGCCAACCCCTCAGACAGGTTTCTGCCCCACTGGGGTCTGGGCAGCCCAGGCCCAGGAAGGCAGAACAAAGGATTTCCTCTGAGAGAGGGTGTTACACCCTCTCCCTTTGGAAATAGGTGTGAAGGGCGGGGGATGAGTAGCCTCCCCCAGCCTCTGGAAATGCTTTGATGGGCACAGATGGTGCCCATCTCTGCATAAGCCAGTCTACACCAGTTCAGGGATCCCCTAGCCCTGCTCTGGCGCGAAACTGGACAACAGAAAGGGGAGTGACCATTCCTCTGACCAGTACCTCCCAGGGGAGGTGCCCAGAGCTCCTCCAGTGTGTCCCAGACCTCTGCCATTTTGGATTCAGAGGTGTTGGGGCACAATGGACTGCTCTGAGTGGCCAGTGCCAGCAGGTGACGTCAGAGACCCCTCCTGATAGGTGCTTACCTCTTTCAGTAGCCAAGCCTCCTTTCTTAGCAGCCAAACCTCCTTTTCTGGCTATTTAGGGTCCCTCCTCTGGGCTATTCCTCAGATAATGAATGCAAGAGCTCACCAGAGTTCCTCTACACTTCCCTCTTCGACTACTGCCAAGGATCGACCGCTGACTGCTCCAGGAGGCCTGCAAAACTGCAAGAAAGTAGCAAGACAACCACCAGCAACATTGTAGCGCCTCATCCTGATGGCTTTCTCAACTGTTTCCTGGTGGTGCATGCTCTGAGGGCTGTCTGCCTTCACCGTGCACTGGAAGCCAAGAAGAAATCTCCAGTGGGTCGACGGAATCTTCCCCCTGCCAACACAGGCACCAAACATCTGCATCACTGGTCCTCTGGGTCCCCTTTCATCCTGACAAGCGTGGTCCCTGGAACACAGGAGCTGGGTCCAAGTGTCTCCCACAGTCCAGTGGCCCTTCTGTCCAAATTTGGTGGAGGTAAGTCCTTGCCTCCCCACACCAGACAGCAAACCTGTGTAATGCGTGATTTGCAGCTGCTCCGGCTTCTGTGCACTTCTCTAAGGATTCCTTTGTGCACAGCCTAGCCTGGGTCCTCAGCACTCTGTCCTGCATTGCCCAACTCGCTGAGGTGGACTCCAACGTCGTGGTACCCTCCTATTATGACTCTGAGTTCACAGATCTTCTAAGTGCCTGTTCCGGTACTTCTGCGGGTGCTGCCTGCTTCTGCGGGGGCTATCTGAGTTGCTGAGCGCCCCCCGTCTCTTCCTGTAAGGGGCGACATCCTGGTCCTTCCTGGTACCCAGCAGCACCCAAAATCCTCAACCGTGACTCTTGCAGCTAGCAAGGCTTGTTTGCAGTATTTCTGCCTGGAAACACTTCTGCAACACCCAGCACGTTGTGGGACATCTTCCACCCAAAGGAGAAGTTCCTAACCCTTTTCGTTGTTGCAGAATCTTTGGCTCCTTCCACCCGGAAGCAGCCCTTTTGCACCTTCATCTGGGGTTTAGTGGGCACCTGCCCCCCCTAGACACTTTCGTGACTCTTGGACTTGGTCCCCTTCCTTTACAGGTCCTCAGGTCCAGGAATCCGTCTTCAGTGTTTTGCTGGTGCTTGTGGTTCTTGCAGAATCCCCTATCACGACTATTGTGTCTTTCTGGGGTAGTAGGGTAACTTTACTCCTACTTTTCAGGGTCTTGGGGTTGGGTATTTTGGACACCCTTACTGTTTTCTCACAGACTTGTATTGAAGAACATTGGGAATACAGAGAAGCTATCTGTCATAATCTATTTTTTGAAAACTAATTTGAACTCTTGAAAACCTGAGTAAGGCCTGGCCAGGACATTGACTGCGCCAATGCCTCTCTGCGGCGGGTGCAGCTGCACCTGTCGCACAGATCACTGCCCGTAAATCGGGCAGTGACCTGAGTGATGGGGCAGTGCAAGTGCATGGGCAGTGCAGGGGCCCTCAGGGGTGCCCCGGGGCACCCCTTCCACCAGCCTTTCAGGGAAAGGATGGTCCCTGTCAGATTATAATGCTGACCGCCGCCAGGCTGCCTGACGGAGGCAGCCTGGCGGTGAGTCAGGGCCGCCTATGGCAGCCATCCATCGGTTCATTATGTGGCAGTGGGGCCCGCCATGCCGGCTGGCGGAAGTTCCTGCCGGCATGGCGGGCCACACCGCCATGTTCATAAACCTTAAACGTGTTTCTTTGTTTTTCTGTTTGTAACAGTACCCTTCATTAAATTAGATGTGATCTTCACCTGGTCCTGAAGATGGCCCTGGCATACTACTAAAATGGGCCCAAAACATCCATATATGACACCATCGAAGGGTTTGATCAGGTGGGGTGAATACTCCTCTGGGCTTCTTTGAGGAAGGATCTTAAGAGATCTGCCCTCTCTTGTGTCCTCTCGATGAGATATCTCCCTCTGTTGTCTTATAGTGTTTTTGTCAAGGTAAATTTTGTGTCTTTTGTGCTTTGTACATAAGGATTTATATTTTGTTTGGGTTCAGATAGGGTTATGATACTGAATTAGGAATACACATATTTGTATACTAATTAGAAATACTTGGCTTTAGGGGCAGATTCATCAAAATGTCACCCAGCTCAGCAGGACACCTTGCTGCGCTGCATTGTGCTGCGTTACTTGATGCTCCATTGTGAGAAACTGGGGCTGATTGCAGAGGCCCCCTAACTTTTTGCCCCCATTTTCCACTTTATGCTGGTGTTTTCCTGACTCTGATGGTGCCCTGGGTACTGCTAACCAGTCCCAGGGCCTGTGCTCTGTGTAAAATGGATATGCAAATTAGGCTAATTATAATTGGCCAAGTTAACCTACCTATAAGTCCCTAGTATATGGTAGGGCATGTAGGTTTAGGGACCACAGCATAGGTGGTGCACACCTAGGTGCATTGCTGAGGTGCCCAGTGTCATTTTAAAAGCAAGCCTGCCTTGCTGGCTGCTTTTAAATTAAAGTTATATGCAAATTCGACTTTGGAATTAAAGGTACTTCCAAAGTCTTAAACTACCTTATTTTTACATATAAGTCACCCCTAAGGTGTGCCCTATGTGCCCCTAGGGCTGGGTGCCATGTAACTATAAGCAGGGACTTTATAAAAATAGATTTATAAGCCCTGGTGAGGTAAAAACAGCCAAATTCGTTTTTCCCTCATTGAAGTAAATGGCCTTCATAGGCTAGAATGGGCAGACTTTATTTTAAATTTTAAAGTCTCCTTAAATGTTACATACCAAGAATTTGGTATCAAATTGATTGTTATAATAAATCCCACAACTTCCAGTTGTTGGATTTAATATAACTAGTGCAGGTAAAAAGTTTAGACTTTACCTAAAAAGTTGCCAATTTCAGCTCTGCATTGTTTTTGCTGCTGTGCTCTGATTGGCCAGCCTGCAGCAGCTTCTGCCAGGCTACTTTAATGAGGTGTGAAGTGGCCTGACTTCACACAAAGGAATGTGCTTGGGGGAGAGAATCTCCCCTCAGCAGATGGGGAAGCAGGAAGGGGGAGGGCTGCCAAACTGGTCTTCAAAGGCAGAGAAGGACATCTGGAGCACCCAGCAACACCCCCACATCCTGCAACCCCAGACAGCTAGGTGCCCCCTTGATTAGATTAGGAGAGGGCAGGGAGGGGTGTGTTTATGATTTTTAGCCACACCAGTGGGTGGGCTCAGCCAGATCTCTCCTCCAAAAATCAGATTCATCCATTTTGGATTTTTAGAGACTATTGCCTTCTGGGATGGATTTTTGCCACACTTCCCAGGAAGTGGTCATCACAGGGGGACGACCCTGTCCCTGATTGGAGGACCAGGGCCCCCCTGCTTTTCACCCAGGAGCAAGGATAAAACTGGCAGACCTGCACCCACGCCTCAGATCCCCACCAAATTTCAAGAAGAAAGAACTACAAGGAGAAGAAGGACTGCCCTGCTGGACCCCTGGCCTGCACCTGGACCCTGCACTCAGAAAGACTGCACCAGCTGCACACTTGGGCTTCACCACAAGAAGGACTTTGCCTGGCTTCCACTGGTTCAAGGAGGGACTCCCTGTTTGCTACAGGTGAAAAATTGCTAACCAGAGTCCCCTGCACCAACTCCTGAAAAAGTGACCAGCTGACCACTGCCCAGTGGCCAAAAAGGAGTTTGCGCCAGGTGCACTCTGGGAGTTGAAGTCCGCACTTCCCAAGGACCATCACAGAACTTCTGGACCCTTGGGGTGAGCTGTGGACCCCAAAAGAACCTTAAAAGAACATCTGGGTGAAGCCCCAGAAGTTTGGAAAAGATTGGAGAAATTTTAGAAAAAAGCTCCATAAAGTGACCGACTCGACGCGGAAATTCTAGCCGGCTTGCCTCAACCGCGACCCGGCCTGACTTCGTGGTTCGTCCCGGTCAAGAAAAACATCCGAAAAAAAGACTAAGTCCGAACGTAAAAAGTTGACCGGGACCTTCCAGCCATCGTATCCGAGAAGGGCTCCACGGACGTCGGATCAAGATCCAGGTTTACCCCGGTCGAAGGATTTTCATCTCGAAAAAACGACTAATTCCGAAGGTAGAAATCACCACCGAGGAAACCGACTTCGCGTATCCGGACAAGGGCTCCAGGAGGTCGGATCCAACTGGCAGGTTCGTCCCGGTGAAGAAAAACTTCAAAATAAAGACTAAGTCAGAAGGTAACTTTTTAACCGAGGCTTCCCGCGACCTGTATCCGAGCAGGGCTCCATCGCGGTCGGCCTGAAAGTTTGACTTGGTCCCGGTCCTGGTGCAACCAGATGACCCGATTGGCGCTTTTTGTTTCTATGCGCTAGAAAATAATAATACTTTAAAAATTCATATCTCCGGTTCCCCTGAACCGATTTTAATCGTTTTTGTGTCATTTTAAAGATAAAAATATAAGCTATTTTTATAAATTGGTTTTGGATTTTTAAACTGTTTCCTGTGTTTTATTTAATTACTGTTTTGTGATATTTGAATGCTTTACACTTTGTCTCCTAAGTTAAGCCTTGACGCTCGATGCCAAGCTACCAAGGGTAGAGCTGGGATTAATTTACTGAGACCTAACTGTACTTTTGTGGAGGTTTGTGGCTTGTTGCTAGGTGTAGGTACCTACCTGCCCTATCAGTAACCCATTTTCCAACATAATTGGAAGCAGCGACGGGATCCTGTACTTGTGTTCAATATCACGTTACAGTTTTAGATAAAACAAATTAAAAATCCTTTAAATTGTCCTAGTGCAAAAATTGTTTTTAATTTTTAATTTATTTTTTTTTTTTAAATTAATTTGGATTAATTTCAATTATTGAATTTTTGTAATTTTTCTAAATTCTTGTTTCCAATTTTTGCAAAAAGTTTTTGTTGACACAAAACTAGGGAACCATGGAGCTTGATCTGGCTAGCCTACCCACACTGACAGTAGTCCAGCTTAGGGGGTTGTGTATTGAGAGGGGGTTGCCTGCAACCACTAATCTCAGGAAGGAAATCCTGATTAAATCCCTGACAGCATGGGCTGAGGCCCAAGAGGTAGAGACAGAGGAAGCTCCAGAGGAGGAACCAAAAGAGGATGATGCTAACTCTAACCACTCAGGGGAGGAAAGGCATCAGACCCCAAGTGAGGAAGAGGAGGAACGGTTCTCACTGGACACAGTCACTAGGGGCAGACCCAAAGCTAGTGATAGGAAGAGGGTCCTTTCAGGAGGAGAGAACCCATCCATCAGGGAGAGAGAGCTGGAAGCCCAGCTAGCCTATATAGCTTTGGAGGCAGATAAGCTTGCCTAGAAAAAAAGAAGTGGGCAAGCAAAGAAAAAAAAGATGGAAGCAGCGAGAAAGAAACTGAGGTGTCCCTGGGTGGGGGTTTTGCCCCCAGATTACCCAAAGGGGTGGTTCCTGCCTATGTAGAGGGGGATGACATTGATAAGTGGCTGGGGGCCTTTGAGAGGGCCCTCCAGATGAGGAAAGTCAAGCCTCAGTACTGGGGTTCACTCCTTTGGGAGTTAGTTCCCAACTCTGGGAGGGATAGGCTCCTAACCATGAGTGGGGAGGATGCAGATTCATACCCCAGTATGAAGAGGTGCTTAGTCAAGAAGTTTGGTCTGACCCCAGAGCAATATAGAATGAAGTTCAGGGACACCCAGAAGGTCAGTACCCAGTCTTGGGTTGACTTTGTGGACACCTCACTAAAGGCACTAGAGGGCTGGATTATTGGCAACAAAGTAAATACTTATGAGGGGTTATACAATCTGATCATGAGAGAGCACATCTTGACCAATTGTATCCAAGAAAGGTTACGCCAGCATCTAGTGGACTCTAAGCTGACCAACCCTAGAGAGCTAGGGGAGGCAGCTGATGAGTGGTTGAGAACCAGGGTGGTTGTCAAGTCCCAGGGGGGAGACTCCAAGAAGGGGGGGACAGGTCCCCAAAAACCTAAGGAGGGAGGTGGCAAGCCCACCACAGAGACTCCCTCTGTACCCCAGAACCCTAAGAAGGAGGAGAGTAAATCCCACTCCCAATCTGACATGCAGAGACAGGGAGACCCAGGGTTAAAAAAGCTCTTGGACAGTAGGGCTTGCTTTGACTGTCAGCAGACAGGTCACTTCAGAGGAGATGCAGCCTGTCCAAAGAAAGTGGTTAGCACTGGGCTGTCCAGTGTAGCCATAGAGGAGGATTCCTCAGATGATGAAGTCCTCCTAGCATTGTGCTGGGAGACAGGACCAGATGGTAAGCTGGTGATCCCTGAGGGTGGGAGTAGGCACTTCCACCACATTCAAGTGAATGGGATCCCTACCACTGGCCTGAGAGACACCTGTGCCAGTCACACTGTAGTGAGTGACCGGTTAGTGACCCCAGACATGTATGTCCCAGGAAAAACAAAGAAAGTCAGGATAGCCACAGGGGAGGTCACCTCCAAACCTGTAGCCATAGTGCCCCTAGAGAGGGAGGGTATCCTTGACTGGATTAGGGTGGTAGTCAGTGCTGACCTTCCCCTAGATTGTATCCTGGGCAATGACCTCCCAGAGGTGAGTCTGGTCACAGATGGGGTGGTCGCCCAGGGCGCCCCCCCAACCCAAAGTCCTGGGGAGTCAGTCCCTACAGTTAGGAGACAGGGGTCCCCAAGAAAAGGAAAGAAGAAAAGGAAGGGTAGGCCACTCTTAAAGAGAGTTCCAGGGAGCCAAAGGCCTTCTGCCCCAGTAGGGGGGGAGCCCAGAGTTGGCACTGGTGAGGCCTCACCTGACCCCAAGGAAGTCCTGAGTAGTCAGGCAGCTGTCCAGATGCAAGGTGTTGCCCCTGCACTGACAGAAGGGAGAGTGGAAGGAGGGTGTCTGCCACAAGAGGTGGTAGCCCCCCACTCTAGACAGCAAGAGGGGTGCCAGGACCCCAAAGATGCCCCTAAAGCAGCTCAGCCACCTGTCAGTGGAGAGCTTAGGGTGTGGTTCTGGGTACTGACAGCTGTCAGTAGCCTCTGCTGGGTGCTAGCCTTCCTGGCAGCACTGTACTTGGCCTGGGAGGCAGACCCCAAGGCCAATAGCAAAGTAGGCCCCCTGACCCTATTGGTCATGGTGGGGTTGCTCAAGTGTTGGGTGACCTCTTTGGGTAAGCTAGGTCTTGCCCTAGCAAAGTTAGGAGTAGGGGAGGTGGGCACCTCACTACCCAAGTTGGCAGAGAGAGAGGAGGAAGAACCCCCTAGAGGGAAGTTTCAGTTTGGGTTGGGTCCTTTTACTGTTGGGATGGCTTCACTACCCAGAGGGAGTGACCCTGACAGGAGGATATAAGGCAGAGTAGGCCCTGCAAAAGGGACAGCCAGTTTTCTTCACTGTCTTCCTCGCCTAACAAGCCAGGAAGACTCTCCCAGGGTTGGGCTGAGTCTCCTGGGCGTGTGGGCTGGGGGGGGGTTGTGTGAGAAACTGGGGCTGATTGCAGAGGCCCCCTAACTTTTTGCCCCCATTTTCCACTTTATGCTGGTGTTTTCCTGACTCTGATGGTGCCCTGGGTACTGCTAACCAGTCCCAGGGCCTGTGCTCTGTGTAAAATGGATATGCAAATTAGGCTAATTATAATTGGCCAAGTTAACCTACCTATAAGTCCCTAGTATATGGTAGGGCATGTAGGTTTAGGGACCACAGCATAGGTGGTGCACACCTAGGTGCATTGCTGAGGTGCCCAGTGTCATTTTAAAAGCAAGCCTGCCTTGCTGGCTGCTTTTAAATTAAAGTTATATGCAAATTCGACTTTGGAATTAAAGGTACTTCCAAAGTCTTAAACTACCTTATTTTTACATATAAGTCACCCCTAAGGTGTGCCCTATGTGCCCCTAGGGCTGGGTGCCATGTAACTATAAGCAGGGACTTTATAAAAATAGATTTATAAGCCCTGGTGAGGTAAAAACAGCCAAATTCGTTTTTCCCTCATTGAAGTAAATGGCCTTCATAGGCTAGAATGGGCAGACTTTATTTTAAATTTTAAAGTCTCCTTAAATGTTACATACCAAGAATTTGGTATCAAATTGATTGTTATAATAAATCCCACAACTTCCAGTTGTTGGATTTAATATAACTAGTGCAGGTAAAAAGTTTAGACTTTACCTAAAAAGTTGCCAATTTCAGCTCTGCATTGTTTTTGCTGCTGTGCTCTGATTGGCCAGCCTGCAGCAGCTTCTGCCAGGCTACTTTAATGAGGTGTGAAGTGGCCTGACTTCACACAAAGGAATGTGCTTGGGGGAGAGAATCTCCCCTCAGCAGATGGGGAAGCAGGAAGGGGGAGGGCTGCCAAACTGGTCTTCAAAGGCAGAGAAGGACATCTGGAGCACCCAGCAACACCCCCACATCCTGCAACCCCAGACAGCTAGGTGCCCCCTTGATTAGATTAGGAGAGGGCAGGGAGGGGTGTGTTTATGATTTTTAGCCACACCAGTGGGTGGGCTCAGCCAGATCTCTCCTCCAAAAATCAGATTCATCCATTTTGGATTTTTAGAGACTATTGCCTTCTGGGATGGATTTTTGCCACACTTCCCAGGAAGTGGTCATCACAGGGGGACGACCCTGTCCCTGATTGGAGGACCAGGGCCCCCCTGCTTTTCACCCAGGAGCAAGGATAAAACTGGCAGACCTGCACCCACGCCTCAGATCCCCACCAAATTTCAAGAAGAAAGAACTACAAGGAGAAGAAGGACTGCCCTGCTGGACCCCTGGCCTGCACCTGGACCCTGCACTCAGAAAGACTGCACCAGCTGCACACTTGGGCTTCACCACAAGAAGGACTTTGCCTGGCTTCCACTGGTTCAAGGAGGGACTCCCTGTTTGCTACAGGTGAAAAATTGCTAACCAGAGTCCCCTGCACCAACTCCTGAAAAAGTGACCAGCTGACCACTGCCCAGTGGCCAAAAAGGAGTTTGCGCCAGGTGCACTCTGGGAGTTGAAGTCCGCACTTCCCAAGGACCATCACAGAACTTCTGGACCCTTGGGGTGAGCTGTGGACCCCAAAAGAACCTTAAAAGAACATCTGGGTGAAGCCCCAGAAGTTTGGAAAAGATTGGAGAAATTTTAGAAAAAAGCTCCATAAAGTGACCGACTCGACGCGGAAATTCTAGCCGGCTTGCCTCAACCGCGACCCGGCCTGACTTCGTGGTTCGTCCCGGTCAAGAAAAACATCCGAAAAAAAGACTAAGTCCGAACGTAAAAAGTTGACCGGGACCTTCCAGCCATCGTATCCGAGAAGGGCTCCACGGACGTCGGATCAAGATCCAGGTTTACCCCGGTCGAAGGATTTTCATCTCGAAAAAACGACTAATTCCGAAGGTAGAAATCACCACCGAGGAAACCGACTTCGCGTATCCGGACAAGGGCTCCAGGAGGTCGGATCCAACTGGCAGGTTCGTCCCGGTGAAGAAAAACTTCAAAATAAAGACTAAGTCAGAAGGTAACTTTTTAACCAAGGCTTCCCGCGACCTGTATCCGTGCAGGGCTCCATCGCGGTCGGCCTGAAAGTTTGACTTGGTCCCGGTCCTGGTGCAACCAGATGACCCGATTGGCGCTTTTTGTTTCTATGCGCTAGAAAATAATAATACTTTAAAAATTCATATCTCCGGTTCCCCTGAACCGATTTTAATCGTTTTTGTGTCATTTTAAAGATAAAAATATAAGCTATTTTTATAAATTGGTTTTGGATTTTTAAACTGTTTCCTGTGTTTTATTTAATTACTGTTTTGTGATATTTGAATGCTTTACACTTTGTCTCCTAAGTTAAGCCTTGACGCTCGATGCCAAGCTACCAAGGGTAGAGCTGGGATTAATTTACTGAGACCTAACTGTACTTTTGTGGAGGTTTGTGGCTTGTTGCTAGGTGTAGGTACCTACCTGCCCTATCAGTAACCCATTTTCCAACATCCATATTAAACATTATATGGCACATTCCTGTCCTCTCCCTGCACTGGCACACTATGCGCTGCCTAGCACCAATGCAGGCACCCTTGCACCATGAACTGAATTGCTTTTGTACAGAAAACGGGCAGATACTTGCACAAAAACAATCCATTTGGGATTTTTGTCTCTTTCTAAGTGTGTTGCAAAATGCAGAATGCAGCACATGTAGAAAGAGGAACAACGAGGAGAAATAAAAGTATTTTTCCTCATTACGTCTCCCCTGGGAAGGCGTAGCATTTTCACATATTCCTAGGTCTACTACTCATGGAAAATCAGTGAATGCGCTAAAATCCATGGCTTAAGGGGTGGGAACACCCGCGTTCCAACCATGGAATGTCTCCCTGAGGCAAAGTAAGGCAAGGCAGCAAGGTGTGCCGCCTTGCATTACTCCAGGTTTACCAAGCCACACACTTGGTAAATCTCATTCTAGGTTTTGCATCGCCCTGTGTCCCCTTGTTTGGCTCAAGGGTGATGCAAAACCTTTGATAAATCTGCCGTTCGGTATTTTGTTCCCTTTCTTTGATATTTATCCCGATTTGTATTCATGTTTAATGCACATATAGACTATTGACAATCGCTCAAGGAACACTTACTTGCATTGTTATTAAACCTGGCAACGTAGCAATGCGACGGCCATCTTACATGGGGGGATTACTTTCACAGTCTACCACTGTAGCATGTCTGTTCATGGACAAGACAGGAACACGCTCTAAAAACTGCGCCGATTAGAAAGCATGACATAGAAGAGAAGACAGCACTGTACGGTTGTCTGACCCTGGTTTATTATACATGGGTCAGGCACTGCTTTGTCATTGTCAGTAACTCAAAAATGGCTACCACATATCGCATGTCATGGCGTTTCACAGTGGGTGATAGCTAAAATAGTGCCTAAGCCTTGTCAAGCCTGTCAATTTTATGCATTGTGCACCCCTTAAAATACCTTGCGCACCCCCTAAACCCCCTCCAATACAACATCATGGAATGCTGGGAAAAGAAGCCACGGGCATATCTCTCAGTGTGGACCTAGTTTAGCTTTGTACTGAGGTGGTCTCCAGAGACTTGGTTGATAATTTGTCTAGCATTGTAGGGTTGTCCAGACTAATGTTGAAGGTACCACTGGCACTGTGTTGAATGTCCACTCATCCTCTTTTCAGAACTGTAATGTTTAAAGCATGAACAGCCAGGTCAGGAGACAAAGCAGCAAAGCCGGCCTCCAGGAGACATTGTACAAAGCAGTAGTCAGGAGCACAGGTGGCACCACAAGGGAATTGTGACAAGGCATGTCACGGCAGAATAAGGAGTCAATGAGACAAGGAGGGAAAAGATGCCCACCATAGACGATAAATGGTACAGAAATTAGAACACAAGTACAGAAACCAATAATTCTATAGTTGGTGAAAGATGAAAAGTGCACACTGTAGCACTGCTCCCCCCTTCACCCATGAACTGGGTGCTGTTAAATGAGGAGCTTTGGGAATGGTGTATGAGTCGGGGCTGCTGTAGGCCTTCAGGTGGAACACTTTCAGGATGCAAAGGAGGGCACTGTCCAGAGGCAGGGGTACCAGAACCCTGCACCATTTATTCAAGATCACAGGACCAAAGCTGGCCTCATGAAGTGCCACCTGAGGAACGTCTCATAGACCTGGTGATCTTCATGCCCACCTGAGTGCCACCTCACAGACCAGATGATCTTCATGACCATCTGACTGCTGCCTCACAGTCCAGATGATCTTCATGTCTACCTCACAGACCAGGTGATCTTCATACCCACTTGCTTGCCGCCTCACAGACCAGGTGATCTTCATGCCCACTAGCCTGAGCCTGATGGAGAGTTCTGATGAGCAGTTATAACAGCTTTGGGAGATCCTGTAGGGTATGCAGCGGTGTTGCCATGGGCCCGGGATGATGCGAGTGGAGGCTATAGAGAAGTCCTCTGTCCCTTGTGACTCTGAGACACTGCTGTACTAGAGTACCTAACGCCTTGCTCCCTTTAGAGCCCCATGTAGTCCTAGGTAAGCTCTCTTGGAGTTATTGCAGTCGTCTCCCCATGGATCCAATAAAACCCTGTTAACTCAACATTCCCTCCTCCCACGCTCTGGGCTTCAGTTACAAGAATCTGACGCATCATCATCGATGTGTCCGATTTTTTGTGCGTCCTGTACATCCCCTAACACCATGGATGTGCTGTATTTACAACACAGAGCTCTGTGGCACATGTTTTCACAAATGCATCAGAAATTCTGACTTATCTGTTGGTGCTAAACTCACGCATTGCTGGAGAGCACTGTTAAACTGATGCAGATCCAGCAATGCGAGGAGTCTCCCATAGGAAAAATCCCTGCGTCAATTTTACGCCTGTTCTGAGCAGGGAGTAACATTTTGAAGCAGTGAAGTCACAGAATGATGCAGTGAAATGCTGCAAATTTCACTGTGTCAGTTTTGTGTGGCTTTTCCTGTGGAAATGCCTACCCTTCATACATTATACTTGGTGCAGGTATAATGTGATGCAGGACTTTACATTGGGCCCAATACGTCAGTCTGTAAATATGGAGCAGTGTAGGACACTGCTAGCGCTACCACAGCATAAAAAAAAATAATAATACACAGTGGTGGTGCGAAGAACTTGTAAATGAAGGTCTCAATCTCTCTAGAGTGACCGCAGCCTCAGCATCCCTGTCAGCTACAGAGGTCCCTGTTTCCTTAGTTACTCTGGGACTTTCTCGGGTCCCTACAATCTCCTTTGCTCTGGAAGCCACGTGGCTCCTCTTGTTTGACCAGCTTTCTTTTTGTGTTTTTCACAAAGGCCCCAGGACTCCCCTTTTAGCAGTCCCCTGCTTTACACTACATTTAAGACACACAAGGCCTGATTCACAAAGGTAAACTTAAACTTTTGTTAATGTTTATATTTGTTTTGGAATTCACAAACACTGATTTAATAGTGAGTTTACAACTGTGGAGACTCCGCAGTTGGGGCGGAGGACTCTGCACATACAAAGATACCTCATACATATCTTTTTAATTGTGGAATTTGCCAGCCAGACTGCAGAGCCTCCACAGTCATAAACTTACTATTAGAACAGAGGCCCATGTTTATACTGCGCTGCATTTGCATCATTTTTTGACGCAAAAGCTTCACAAACGTACAAAATCTAAATATATTTTGTAAGTTTGCGCTGCTTTTGTGTAACAAAATGACGCAAAAGCGGCGCAAAAAAAATATAAATATGGGCCAGAGTTTGTGAACTCCAAATTGAACGTAAACTTACACAAAAGTGTAAGTTTACCTTTGTGAATCAGCCCAGAGTGTCTAAAGTCTTCTGCTATGGGCGGCAGAAAGCAAGACTTACCTTGAGACATCAATTATTTTGCTTCAGCAGAGCAGGGCCTTGATTGAGGTAGAGCCACTTTACTTGTAGGTTGTCCATCTCTATATCCTCCTTCTTGCCACAGACAAGGCGAGCGGTCTTTGGGGCATTATACACTGTTGGCTGCTGGTCCTCTCGCCCCACATATTGATTGGCTCTTCAGACAGTTGTATATTAGCATACCGTCTTGCACAGGGCCTGTCAGACAGGGTCATGCTTATCTTTAGACACTATAGTATTCACAAGGACGTCTGCTGATAATCTAGGGCCATATGTACAAAGCATTTTTGCGGTCACAAACTGCCAGATTGGGCCATTTCCGATTGCAAAAGATGCTTTTAGATATGTTCAAGGCACAAATTGCCGTTCAGGTACACATTAGAAATTGCAATTTCTGGTTGCGTTTCAGTACTTGAGAGAGGCGTGTTTTGGGATCCCTTCCAAATACTGAATCTGAAGGGAAGTATTAATGTTTTTGGACCAAATTCCGGCTTTATTGAAAAGCAGACACAGATATGATAGCCCACCGACCGCAATAGGCCACCTCCCCTGTGATTGCTGGGATTCCTAGTGGAACCCAAATTGCGACCTACCTCAATAATATTCATAAAGGACATCTGTTTGCAACCCCTCCAGGCATCGTGATTTTAAAAATAAGATTTTTGATACATTAAGAAAAGCAATTTTTTAATTGCGTGTAAAAAAAATCACAATTTGGAAAAGTTATCCCCAGTGTTGGTGCATCTGGCCTTTGGTGCTATAATACGCAGTTTGACTCTCCGAGGGATTTGATAATTACAGTCTACGGTATTAGTACACCACTGTGTGCGTTTACCCCCGGAGAGGGATGCATACCTGGGGAATCAATGTTTGAGCATCAATCTCCTCATAATTTAGCTCATTTAAAGCACTTTTCCAAACCCACATTTTCCTGGTTTTGCCTGGTGTAATGTGAGTAGGGAGTATGGTGGGAGTATGGTGTCTCCTAGTCGCCATTTGGCTGTTAAGGCCGACTACTGGCCAAATCTATCTATCTATCTATCTATCTATCTATCTATCTATCTATCTATCTATCTATCTATCTATCTATCTATCTATCTATCTATCTATCTATCTATCTATCTGTCTGCCTGCCCGTCTGTCTATATGTCACTTTAATAGAGTAAGGATAGGAATGATAACAACGGTAGTGCAGACAATAACAAATTCTACTAACCAGGGAGCACCCCTGCTGGTGTCCATAGCTAGTGTATAGCGCATGAACGTGCGTCAGAAGACCTCAGGGCGCACAGCGCTCTTGGCTACAGGAAGTACCACGTGGTCCATGAAATGAAGACATGCAGTTCATTGTGCGCTTTAATAACTGACCACAGTTGGATGGTTTGGCTACAGCGATGAGCAAGAAACACTCAACTGGTGCTCGTGCAGGGAGCTTTAAATCAAAGGTGATACTAGTCTGCGGGACACTCATGTCGCTAATCATGAAGTAAGGGAATTAGGAGATCGAGCATAGTGATAACTAGACAAAAGGCAGACATCCATCCATTCATTCATCCATCGCTTGTCAATTCACAGAAACTGTCAAGAATATCAACCTTTGTAGAAATAAAATCTAATCTCCCGGTCCAGGAAGAGCTGCCCAGATGTACTTGTGTCACCTGTGATTTATTCTGTCCCGGGTATTTGGCACCTGCAGGACTTTACTTGATATTTGAAAGGTCGAACCCTGGTAGTGGCACCTGTGTCCAATCAGAGCCTCGCCCTAATTACAGGAGGAACAGGCAGCGTGTGGTTTTTCAAACAAGAATATATGAAGGAGAAAGGATGTGTAACCAAACCAATTTGCCACACTTGAAAGCTGCTTTTTAATAGCTGGGCATCACTGAGCATCACTTCAGGGGCAGACACACCTTGTGATCTGCTCAGAAGCTCGTGTCATCCTTCTTCCTGACAGCTGATTGGAGGATGTTCATCCTCTCAGTGGTATATGAGGGTTCGGTCTGGGGTCAACAGAGCATGGACCTGACGGAAGAAACATTGTCAGCTGGTGACCTGAGCACTGCCCAGAACCCGAAGATGGACAGAAGAGCGTGGGCCCTGGTCGCAGTGTGTCTGCTGAGCACCTGCTGGAGCTTACCTGTGCAGGTGAGACCCCTTCCACCAGTCTTAAACAGAGCTGTGGGAATGTCCAGGCAAGAGTCGAAGTAACTGTGTTATATAGAGCTGTGTGCAGGTACAGGTGACAGCCCCAGTAACAGTGATATATAGAGCTGTGCGCAGGTACAGGTTACAGCCCCAGTAACAGTGATATATAGAGCTGTGTGGGTACAGGTGACAGCCCCAGTAACAGTGTTATATAGAGCTGTGTGATGTACAGGTGACAGCCCCAGTAACAGTGATATATAGAGCTGTGCACAGGTAAGCTGTGTGCAGGTACAGGTGACAGCCCCAGTAACAGTGTTTTATAGAGCTGTGCACAGGTACAGGTGAGAGCCCCAGTAACAGCGTTATATAGAGCTGTGCGCAGGTACAGGTGACAGCCCCAGTAACAGTGTTATAAAGAGGTTTGTGCAGGTACAGGTGACAGCCCCAGTAACAGTGTTATACAGAGGTGTGTGCAGGTACAGGTGACAGCCCCAGTAATAGTGTTATACTGAGCTGTGCGCAGGTACAGGTCACAGCCCCAGTAACAGTGTTTTATAGAGCTGTGCGCAGGTACAGGTGAGAGCCCCAGTAACAGAGTTATATAGAGCTGTGCGGAGGTACAGGTGACAGCCCCAGTAACAGTGTTATAAAGAGGTGTGTGCAGGTACAGGTGACAGCCCCAGTAACAGTGTTATACAGAGGTGTGTGCAGGTACAGGTGACAGCCCCAGTAACAGTGTTATACAGAGGTGTGTGCAGGTACAGGTGACAGCCCCAGTAACAGTGTTATACCGAGCTGTGCGCAGGTACAGGTCACAGCCCCAGGAATAGTGATATATAGCGCTGTGTGCAGGTACAGGTGAGAGCCCCAGTAACAGTGTTCTATAGAGCTGTATGGGTACAGGTGACAATCCCAGTAACAGTGTTATACAGAGGTGTGCGCAGGTATACGTGAGAGCCCCAGTATCAGTGTTATATAGAGCTGTGTGGGTACAGGTGAGACCCCCAGTAACAGTGTTTTATAGAGCTGTGTGGGTACAGGTGACAGCCCCAGTAACAGTCTTATACATAGTTGTGCACAGGTACAGGTGACAGTCCCAGTAATAGTGTTATATAGAGATGTGTGCAGGTACAGGTGAGAGCCGCAGTAACAGTGTTATATAGAGCTGTGCGCAGGTACAGGTGAGAGCCCCAGTAGCAGTGTTATATAGAGCTGTGTGGGTACAGGTGAGACCCTCAGTAAGAGTGTCATATAGAACTGTGTGGGTACAGGTGACAATCCCAGTAATAGTGTTATATAGAGTTGTGTGGGTACAGGTGACAGTCCCAGTAACAGTGTTATATAGAGCCGTGTGCAGGTACAGGTGAGAGCCCCAGTAGCAGTGTTATATAGATCTGTGTGGGTACAGGTGAGACCCCATTGTTATATAGAGCTGTGTGGGTACAGGTGAGACCCCCAGTAACAGTGTTAAATAGAGCTGTGTGGGTACAGGTGACAGTCCCAGTAACAGTGTTATACAGAGGTGTGCGCAGGTACAGGTGACAGTCCCAGTAACAGTGTTATATAGAGCTGTTTGGGTACAGTTGACAGTCCCAGTAACAGTATTATACAGAGGTGTGCGCAGGTACAGGTGACAGTCCCAGTAACAGTGTTATATAGAGCTGTGTGGGTACAGGTGACAGCCTCAGTAACAGTGTTATGCAGAGGTGTGCGCAGGTACAGGTGAGAGCTCCAGTAACAGTGTTATACAGAGCTGTGTGGGTACAGGTGAGAGCCCCAGTAACTGTGTTATACAGAGCTGTGTGGGTACAGGTGAGAGCCCCAGTAACAGTGTTATATAGAGCTGTGTGGGTACAGGTGAGACCCCCAGTACCAGTGTTATATAGAGCTGTGTGGGTACAAGTGACAGTCCCAGTAACAGTGTTATATAGAGCTGTGTGGGTACAGGTGACAGTCCCAGTAACAGTGTTATATAGAGCTGTGTGGGTACAGGTGAGACCCCCAGTACCAGTGTTATATAGAGCTGTGGGGGTACAGGTGACAGTCCCAGTAACAGTGCTATATAGAGCTGTGTGGGTACAAGTGACAGTCCCAGTAACAGTGTTATACAGAGGTGTGTGCAAGTACAGGTGACAGCCCCAGTAACAGTGTTATACAGAGGTGTGTGCAGGTACAGCTGTGAGAAGTGTTATAGAATAACTGCTGGTTTACGTGAACCTCAGAAGGGACAGTTACACAGATATGTATCTCAGCATGGCATCTCTTGAAATATAACCTTAGGATTTCCGCTTGTTACGATGACCAATTTTTTTTTTTTTTTTTTTAATAGAACGTCTATGAACTGGAGAACAACCGTAAGTATTTTTACTCAGATCTTGATTTTATTTGGGGCTTTGTCAATTGTGGACCTTACATTAGGAGGCAGCAGATGTGCGCTGTGCAGAGAAGGCGCTGCAGAGAAGGCGGTTTGTGTCTGTGCGGTTCAAAGACGGACTCTATGCACTTGATTCGCAAAAGAATATTTGCTCTGGCAGGGTGGGCTTTAGGAATGGTGGCACCCTTACGACAGTTTATTTTGGCCCCCGACCCGAAGACCTCCTCCTCGGTTTCACTCACCACCACCCAGCAAATGTACCCCTCATCTCTCCGTAGTTCGCCTTTCACATACATTAATGCGTTTTAAAGCACTTGTAAAGGCTGGCTTTACTAATCCACTCAACTATCCACATAAAGTATAGTGGCATATTTAAGAGCCCCTAGCGCCATTCTAACACCACATTAGTGTCATTTCTTTAGGCTAATGTGGCGTTAGAAGGTCAAAAACTCTGTGCCATATTTGCACTACAGTATACCTGCGTCAGGCTTAAGGCTTAATGTATGCAAAGGTGGCATTCCCCCCATTAGGGGGGGCCAAAAAAATGGTGCAAAGAAATCTGACAGAATAGTTTGCGTAATTTTTTTCCAGCACTTTTAACGCCTGCTCAGAGTAGGCGTCAAAAGGAGGCTTCTGTTGGTTGCAATGGGCCTTTGGGTGCTTTGCAGGATTAGCATCAACATTTTTTATGCTAATCCTGCAAAGTGGCTGACTAGTGTCAAAAATTCTGGCGCGAGTTCCCAAACTACCGCCATGGTGTGCCATATTTTAAATACAACGCACACATGGTGGCTTTAGGGGTGCGCTAAGGGGCACAAAAAAAGTGGCGCAGCACTGTGTGCAGTGCCACTTTTTTCAAATATGCCCCATATTGGCATATTTAAGAGCCCCTTGTGCCAATCTAACTCCACATTAGTGTCATATTTTTACGCTAATGTGGCGTTAGAAGGCCAAAAGCACTATGCCATATTTACTAAGTGGTGCAATGCATGCATACTTTGTAACCCTTTGCGCTACATTATACATGCACCAGGCATAATGTATGCAAAGGGGGCATCCCCCATTAGGGGGGTCAAAAAAATGATGCAAAGAAATCTGTCAGAATTCTTTGCGTCATTTTTTTCCAGCACTTTTAACACCTGCCATTAAAAGGAGGCTTCCATTGGTTGCAACGGACCTCTGGGTGCGTTGCAGGATTACCGTAAAAATTTTGATGCTAGTCCTGCAAAGCGCCGGACTAGCATAAGAAATTCTGACATTAGTCCCCTAACTACTGCCATGGTGCACCGTATTTTAAATATGACACACACATTAGGGGGACGCTAAGGGGTGCAAGAAAAGTGGCGTGTGCAGCGCCACTTTTCTTAAATATGCCCCATAGTTCTGTTTTGTGCAGCAGGCATATTAACCCTCTATGCTACTTCATGATGAGCCAAAGCTGCTGCTAGGCAAAACTCTCCCATTTCTCTCCCTAGCAGGAACATTAATCACTAGAGGTATCTTGACATTTTAATTGTTTCCTGAAGGCTGGACGTACAAGGAACTTTTCAGCAGGTGCTTTTAACTCGCAAGTTTTGGAAGTTATTGCTAAACACAGCACCTCCCTGAGGTCAATGGCTGGGGTGGCCACACCGCTCGAACTGCCCAAAAGCCGGCCCTGCTCCCGAGTGAATGTGCACTGCATAACAAGCACGTCTTGCACACACTTAAAATGCTCCTATTTAATAAATAGAAAAAAGTAAGATAAGAGTGCTGAAAACCCCCAACACATTTACGCAATTTATGTCGCACAAACAGGTGTAACTGACACACTACTGTTAGAGTGTCAGGACCTTGATGAGTAAACTTACAAGGAGACACGCCTAGGCCGATGAACCTTTTGACCACGTTCAGAGACTACCCGTAGCGAGATATCTTTTAACATCACAATCAATATGATAATAAGTCAAGCAATATTTGTAATACCTAATCAACAAGTTAATCAATGACATTCAATAAGAATCGATAAGTGAACATACCGTGACCTTTCAGTCATGAATAACCACATCAATTTAGTTAAGGATTAGAATATTTATTTCCCTATTTGTTACAATCTAATATTGTCTTTGTTAATCTCATTAGCAATCAATCTCATTAGTAACTCTTCAGACACACATTTTGAACACAGTTAATCAACGCATAGAGAATATTCATTAAGCACTAACACATCATTAATAAGAAGCAGTTTGGCAAATTCTCAGAGTACAAGATTCAACAAAGCAAGAACTCAGTCATTTGTCTATTTGCGTCAGATTTTAGTAAGCACCTCAACTAACCTAGAATTAGCATCAGCATGTTGGGCTTCATGCAAAACAATTTAACAAACACAAATGTGGAAAACATCTAACTATGGCTACTATCAAAAGAGCAGTTGTTACCTAGAAAGAAAAGGCAAACAGACAATTACAATTTGCATCAGATAGTTGCCCCTCCAACGAATCAGCAATCAGCATCAGTCTTCGTCCTCAGGATATCTGTCGATTCAGCATCAGCAAGAATAGGACAGGGCAAAGTCTCAGTATGGCATTGCTAAGAATAAGCACTTCCCTCATAAGGAGGAGAAGTAAGTATCAGGTAAGGATTTAATAGAGGATGGTTAAGATGTCAGAAGAATAAACTACAAAGTCTCAAAGATTAATGGCAAAAATATAGCTTGGTGGAATGTCCAGTAAAATCTAATAATGGCTCATAATGGCAAGGATTTGTGAAGAAGAATGGCTGATTTCTCCTCGGGTCACGCTGTTATATCAAAACTGTCGAACGAGCCCTTAATTCCTCATTGGATCAATTTTGGTGCATCATTATCTCTGTCCAATAATTCTCCACGCACCTCACTAGAATTTTCCACAAAACACAGTTCTCATGCAGTTGATTGTCTCACGTTGTTGACGTCTTCATCGATAGGAATGTCAGGTAAGAAAGTTCGACTTTATGCTCCAGTCAGTAGTCCCATTGTCTTCTCCTAGTCTAGACAGCCTTGTACCTGTTGCAAATTACACTGTTGCATTCAGCAAGAATGTCTCCTTGAGCAAGTCGGGTCCCATGAGAACGAATTTACTACGGCTACACACATATCTCTAGCTTCTGGAAAAGTACAGCTTTGTGTCCTTCGGGAAAACAGCACATTGCACGATAGAAAAACAGAATTTAACATGAGACCAGGCAGCTAGGTCCAGACCTTCACTAACTAAGGCCCTAGTGATTAATTTAGTAAAACCCCAATACATGACTATAACCATAATATGCTAATACAAAACCATACTTTAGTACATTATTAATTCATCATTAATAAGTCACTGCATACATTGGTGCCCACTCCCCGTGGGCACATTTCAAACGTGTGCATTATTTCCTACGTTAACACATTTTCCATGCAGCATCATTACAGAATATATTGCAAGCCTCTCATGTTAATATTAATTTTAAAGATCACATTCCAACAATCCCTCCTCTGATGACTCTTGTCATCACACAAACCTTTCTCCTTACATTTTACCTTCTAGAATTCCTTCATCTCAATTTCCTCTCTCAATCTTCCCCCTGTGATTTCGTCGTAACTATTTTTCCCTTTGTTTTTCTTCCCTCCTCTTATTATTTTTCGACATTTTCAATTTAATTCTTTTACTAATTTTACATGACAGCCATAATCCAAATAAGCAAGCAATAACAATTAATATTCCCTGTATTATTTTCGCCAATATTCCATGCCATATACTACTAAACCAACTCCCCACTGAAGCAAGTCCTTTTCCAACCTTTTCCCAAACACCTGGTTCTTTCAGTTCCTTCAAATCTGTACTATCCCTAGTTAAGTTAGTAAGCATACTTCTAATCTCATTACTATTGTCAGGTATGTAAGCACATGGCGCTCATTAAGCATCTTACAGACTCTGCCATTTGTCGCTAAAAGAATGTGGAAAGCAAGCCTGTTTTGAAGAGTCATAGCCCTCTCCGCAGCAAGTTCAGTATCCATCAGGAGTATAGCCCCTGTGAAATTTATCAGCATGTTATCCACAATAGTATACAACTTTCGAATCTTTATGGAGTTTAAGATAACTCCCACTGAATGAATTATTGCCCCAAATATGTCTCCTACTACACCAGCAGCAGTCTCCCTCTTTTGTCTAGTACGATGTAATTCAGACAATTTCGGAAACCTTTTCAAGTCCTCTAGTTGATATATCTTTGGGAAAACTATCCCCAAATAACTTGTCCCATACCATCCCTTTGAAAGACGGTAATAAGCATTAAGTCCACATATATAATAGACCCCAGGGATCGCTGGATCCTGTCCATTTAACATGAACGTCCACTTACCCTGAAGCAAAAACACATGATTACATTCACTCACTCCCACAAACACATTGTCATAATATGACTTTGGTCTAGATATGCAAAGCTTGCCTACGTGCAGTGCATCTAAAGCTAACTTCCCCTGTTCCCTAACCGCACTGTAACTCTCACTACTAGCAAAAGCTCACTGCTGGAATCCTTTTTCTAATTTGCCTTTCAATGCCCGTCTTCAATCTTCCTTGTGATCTAAAAAGCTTTTCTCTTTAGGTGTAAGCAAACATGTCAAATTATTGCGGTGTGCATAGGAGGTACTAATTGTTAGTGTCACCTCACAGAATCCCTTAACTAACTTTGTGCTATAGTATTTAGCTATACTACTCAAATCCTCTATGATAGCCACATAAGAAAACACAAGGTCGTGATTGGTGTAAAAATATTGAATCTCTTCTTGGTTAGAGAATCTTGTTAGTAACAGACTACAACTTATCCCATATGTCAACAGCAGCTTGTGATAGGTAACCCCTTCTTGTACCGAAACAGGAACCTATGTACACACATAAAAATCCTTTGTATCCATTGTGTCAACATACTCACTCAGCAAACGATAGAAAACATTAGTTGATAGTTCCCCTTTTGCGTTAGTCCCCTCATGCAAATATTTTGTATCCTGCTCAAACCTCTCCCAAGCTGTTAGTGCATTGGCTGCCTCAGGAATTGTAGCATTGTTGGTTCCACTCTTACCCACTAATGGCATACCCACAATCACAACGATAATGAATATCACATACACGACACCCAAACCAAAACCCAAATATTGACAATACCTACTTCCCCTATTATCACCTCTAATGTTAGCCATGATCTGTAAAGAATCAGAAAGTGAAGGACGATTAGTTCAAACAACAACCAACAGAGGATGGTTGAAACGTATTATTATATATTTTTTCTTCAGCAAAGTTAAAGCAAGCGAACGTTTTCTTCAGCAGTTATTTACAGCTCTCAATTTCACTCCCAGGATCCTTGTCAATACAGGGTAGCAGCTTGTCAAAATCCGTTTTCAAAAGTCAATTCAGGTTAACAGTGTCACATCCGGGAAGTTACAAGTCTCTTTTCTCAATTTCTCTTTCTTAGTTCAATTTTCATGCCTTCGCAGTCTCTTTGGCCAAACTCAGGTGCCAAAGTACTGACCTGGGACTTCTCGATCAGAGCAAAACGCTGAGAACTCTTGCTGCCATTCAGCTGACATTGCGTACGCCCATTCAGGACCTGCGTACCTTCTGTTCGCTACTCTCTTTCTTTTTAATTTGCGATCGCCTTGCAATTCTCCTTCACTCAGATCTTCTCTCCCTGTCGTATCAACCTCTTCCTCTATTGCATCTTCGACGACCACTTTCTTCACTTGCAATTCCAGCCACTTATCTCCTTTCAGCGTCTCTCTGGCCTTTGATCTTTCCTGGGGCAACCCTTCATCTTCCTCTGACTCTATGGTGTTTTCTCTTTATGGACCTGCAATTTGCTCAGGAGGAGTCTGGACACTCTGACTCTCTTCCGCCTCAACTCCTTCGCCTTCGTGGTCTGTCAGGGGCTCTAGCTCATTTCCATATTCGTCTGCTTCTGGGAGAACCTCCTTCTGACTTGGCCCTCCTGGTGCCTCAGTTGAGATAGGCTCACCGTCACCCCTCTGGGTCTCTTCTCCTTCGACTCTTACTGGAGTGACTAGGCCGTCCTCAACAGGCTCTCCTTCTGTCTCAGTTCCCCTTCGATCACTCTCCGGGCCCTAGACTTCCTTTTCTGCTGTTGGTACGTTCAGCAACTCAACTTCCTCATCAGTTGAACACGTCACCTTTTTTGTGTGACTGACATGGATCCAGTTCGGAATTCCCGCACACTTCACAACAGTAGTAGTTAGTATTACTTGATCTGGCCCCTTCCAACGTGGCTCCAAACACAACTTCCTTACGTGGTTCGTGATGACAACCCAATCACCAGCCCTCAGATTGTGCCCTGGATCATTTATCGGCGGCAGGGTGGTAGCTTCCATCTGGTGAGAGAAAGAGCGGACCACGTCAGCCATACCCTTGCAGTAGTCCAACACCATATCATCCTTGATATTCACAAGAGCATTTGCAGGCACTGCAGGCAGTCTCATAGCTCGGCCCATGAGAATTTCATGAGGAGATGGTCCTGTTTTCTTGTTGGGCGTATTTCTCATTGACATTAGCACCCAGGGCAACGGATCAGGCCATTTCAAATTTGTGGCTGCACACATTTTTGCCATTCTCGACTTCAGGGTACCATTCATCTGCTCCACTAGTCCTGATGCTTCAGGGCTATAACTACAGTGCAACTTCTGTTCAATGTTCAATGCTGTACACTATATCTTAACCATCTCATTGTTGAAGTGACTTCCCCAATCTGATTATAAAGAGATCGGAAACCCGAAACGTGGCTTCGCTACTGTGAGACTGTCATTCCTACTTGTAGGGTATGCTTCAATCCAGTGACTAAAGATACACACAATCATCAACACATATCTCATCCAACCACACACGGGCATCTCAATAAAATCCAATTTCCAATTGCATTCTGCTAAATGGACCTCCTGCTCTCCCGATGTGGCTCAAATTCACCACTGTCCCTTTCCCCGCATTCATCTGTTGACAGATGATACACCTGTGACAAATTACTTCTGCAGCTTGTCTGAACTTCGGGTTAAACCAGCCAATTTTGAACAACCTGATCATGGCATCCCTCCCAATGTGTGCTTCACCATGGTAAAACCTTGCAAGCTGTGACAGGAGACTGTTCAGCAAAACCATTTTTCCTTCATCTGAGACCCACAAGCCATCTGGTCTTTGTACACATTGCATCCTAACCCAAGAACGCTTCTCATCTTTGCTGGCACGTCCCTGCAATAATCTCAGTTCTTCTAACGTGTCAATCACCCTTAATGCATAACCTGTGAATGTCTCATTTTCTGTTTCAGGTAACAATTCCCACTGATCTTTAAACGATATACAGTTCAATGCGCAAAACCATGCGAGCTGATCCGCATATCCATTTCCCATAGACACAAGGGGGGTTATTCTAACTTTGGAGGAGTGTTAATCCGTCCCAAAAGTGACGGTAAAGTGACGGATATACCACCAGCCGTATTACGAGTTCCATAGGATATAATGGACTCGTAATACGGCTGGTGGTAAATCCGTCACTTTCCCGTCACTTTTGGGACGGATTAACACCTCCTCCAAAGTTAGAATAACCCCCAAAGTCTTGTGATTTCAAATGAGCACTGCATTTCACCACGGCAATTTCATGAGTTAACTGAATCGCGTGCAATAACTCCATAATTCTTTCACCATTTTTCACTGGAGAACCAGAAGAGGTCAGGAAACCCCTATGTGACCACAGTTGGCCAAAATCATGGACAATTCCGAATCCGTATCTGCTATCACTCTAGATAGTCACTCTCAACTGGGCAGCGGCATGGCAAGCTCAATTAAGGGCAACCAATTCAGCCACTTGAGCAGAATATACTCTCTCAAGCCAAGACGCTTCCAGGATACCAGAGATCGTACATAGAGCGTATCCTGCTCACAGTACTCCTACTGAGCCTCTTAAGCATGAGCCATCGACAAAGATAATTTTGTCATTTTCTTCCAATTGGGTAGCTTTAATATCGGGCCTCGGTTTGGTGCACATTTCTGTTACAAGACAATCATGTTCTACATCTTCAACATCTTCAACTTCTGTGCTTTCATTTGGAAGCAAAGTTGCCAGGTTCAACATGATACATTTTTTCATTGTTACATTTGGTGACCCCAATATAATCGTTTCATATTTTGTCAGTCTTGCATTTATCATGTGCTGCATTTTGGTATGGGTTAACAAGATCTCAACTGAGTGAGGGACCATAACTGTTAAAGGATGTCCCATCACTATGCCTTCACACTGTGTGAGGCTTTGACCAACTGCTGCTACTGCACGCAGACAACCTGGTAAGGCTGCTGCAACTGGGTCCAAAGAAGCTGAAAAATATGCTACTGGTCGGTTTACACCTCTATGGACCTGTGTCAGGACAGACAAAGAACATGCATCACGTTCATGACAAAACAGAACAAAAGGCTTTGTGTAGTCAGGCATACCTAAAGCTAGAGCCTTGCACATGCTCTCCCTTAACTCAGTGAATGCCTTCATTTCTTTCTCTGACAGTACTATGACATCCGGCCCATCCTTAACTGTCAGTCTCACCAATGGATTGGATATGACTGAGAAATTCGGGATCCACTGTCGACAGTAGCCCACCATTCCCAGAAACATCCTAACATCTCTCTGTGTCGTTGGGGGATTCATCTGCAACAGGGCAGTCACCTTCTCCCTGGATAACTTCCTCGACCATTTCTCAATTTGATGACCTAAGTATTTCACCTCTTTCTGACAATATTGCAACTTCTTTGGGGACACCTTGTGTCTGTTCTTTCCCAAATGGTTCATTAAGGCAATTGAATCATACTTGCACTCATCCCTCGTTCTGGATGCGATCAACAGGTCATCAATGTACTGTACCAGAGTCGATTGAAAAGGCAATTCCATTGACTCCAAATCCTTCTTCAGTATCTGATTGAAGATGATTCCGAAAACCCTTGAGGAATTCAACACCAATTGTAAACCTTATCCAGGAATTTGAAACTGAAAAGAAATTGGCTGTCCTCATGAAGAGGCACAGAAAAGAACGCTTGGGACAAATCAACCACTGTGAACCACTCTGCCTCACATGGAACCTGGAACATGATCACAGCTGGATTTGGCACCACTGGGCAACATTTCACTACTATGTCGTTAATCTTTCTCAAGTCTTGGACAATTCAAACTTTCCCACAAGGCTTTCTCAACCCCATTATTGGTGAGTTACACGGACTGCTCATCACTTCTTTCAAGACTCCATGTTTCACAAATTCTGTGATCAACTGCACGACCTTTATAAGGACATCTTGCGCCATATGGTACTGCGGTAACTGGGGTAACACAGCATTTGGCTTCACACTGACTTTAACTGGCTCGACTCCTTTTATCAGTCCTACTTCCTTCCCTGTCAAGTCCCACACCTTCTCTTGTACTGTCCCCTGCAAGTCTGCTGGTGGATCAGTCACTGTGAACATTGGGAAGAAGTTAATCAGAGGATACTCCTCATCTGTGGTCTCCGTTTCAGGCTCTGAAACCTGCTCCTCATCTCCTTCATCGTCACTGTTTGTCTGAACCTCAGTCCCTTAATTCGAACAGGTGATCGAACACCTTGTCTTGCACAGTGAGTCTCTTCCCAGTAGGGACACGGGACTCGAATAGCAAACTACAAACCTATGCAACCCCTGGAAAGTGCCAAGCTCAACCTGAACCGGATCTGTGATCGGGTTAGTCAAGAGCTGATTCGCCACTCCTACTACCTTGACTGTACGTACCGAAAGGGGCAATTTCGGAACCTCTGCACTTCTGACTGCAGAGCGTGTAGCTCCTGTGTCAACCAAGAATGAAACCTTGTGACCCATTACCTCCCCCTGAACATAGGGCCCTACCTGATCTACTTCTAGGGACGCTGCAAGCCTGCACTCCTCACTATCTGAACTCTCATCCGACCATTCATCGTTTATTCCATTCTCACCATGTAATGGGAACTGTTGCACTGCGTTACTTTGACTTATTCTTTGACCTGTGACCTGTTGAGGAAGCATCACCTGTTGCTGTTCCATTGGCGCTAAGGGCAATTCGCATTTGCTGTCTAGGTACCATGGGAACCCGCTGTTGCATTTGCTGCATCTGAATCGGCTGTATCATCTGCACTTGTTGCATGGGTTGAAGACCCTGCATCTGCATCATATTATTCTGAAAGTTTGGATTAGGACCTCTCAACCTTGGTCCCTTCACGTTTTCAAATGCACTGACATCATTGCTTTGTTGAACAACACCCTCCTACACCATCATCGGACACTCCTGCTTCCAATGTCCATCACACCCGCAAGCATGACAAGGTAACATCTTCTTCATCCCCTACACATCATTTTGAACCACTATGGTATTCAAGTCTGTGCTTCTGTTCACAAACCTCAGCGACCTCTGCCTCTCACTTGCTCCTGAAACATCCAGTTTCCTTGCGGCTATTGCACCATCTGTTGTAGAAAACCTCCCTGCATCCCTGACTGTGCTGCCTTAATTTGCATCACCATTGTTTACTCCTTCAACTTTCTCTGCTTCAACTCAATCTCGTCACTAAAGTACTTTGCATACTACATCACATCGTCAATCGGCTTCGCTTGCCAGCAAATCAAGTGATTCTTAATCATCTGACTAATCTCCAGTCTCAACCCTTCAACAAATCTGAACACAAGGTGATTCATGTCCTTCGCTTCAACAACCTCTGTACCGCTGTAGTTCTTGAATGCTTTCAACAACCTCTCATAATAGGCATGTATCGACTCTTTCGGCTCCTGTGCTGTCCGGTCAATCTTTTGCCGATCAACATTCTGCGGCGAAACTCTCTGCTTCAAGAACTCAATCACCTTATAGTAGTATCTCATCATCTCAGGAGACGGTGCTCCTGTGACTCTATCCGTTGCTGGTTCCGCCGTCGGCCAATCCACACTCCTCTTGCACTAAAGCCACAAATCGGCCGGAACTATGATCTCAAAGAGAGTATTCAGGTCCTCCCAGAGACATTTCGCAAGCTTCGCAAACCTATCCATCTGCTGATACCACTCTATTGGTTTCTCCCTTAGCCTCGGAAAGTCATTTGTAAATGACAGGATGTCACCTCTGGTCCGCGGCACATGGACAAGAACCCTTCCAGCCGTCTCTCTCATCGGTAACATCTTTACTGCACCCACATCCTGTGAGGCCTTTGCTGGCTGCTCTATGTCACTTTTCCTCTTGTCTCTTTTCTTCACCCACCTGCCTTCCCATTTCTCTAAGGCTCCCCAAACCTGTGCACTCTGCAGTATTTCTGTAAGGTGTGCCTTCATCCCAGTAGATCTCATATGTTCAAAATCCTTAGGCTCAAACTGTAACTCCCGTTCAGAAGTTAGGCATTGTCTAAGTCCATTCCATATTTGTCTGCCAAATTTGCCAACCTCTGGTGCACCCTACTGACTTCTTTGGTTATCTTTGGACACAAATACCTCAATTCTGCCTCTGTGTATGATTCTAGCCTGTTTACTCCAATGCTCCCTTCAATTAGTTTATCTGCCTCCATGCCCAACCTCACAAAATTCAGGTATGCCTCTCCTTCTGACCTTCCTGCTTCTGCAGGAGTAGTCTGTGGTGAACTTAACTTGTCTAACCAATCGTTCAATTGTTGAGCAGTTAAACCGTGCAAGGAGATATTCCCAGCCTGCACTATCGGTGTTTGCAGTATGTTTGTACTCGAGATCTGCGGAGTCAGCAGTCCCAAACCTGATTGTCTCAGAGCATCTAGATGAGCCCCAATCGGACTGAAGTCTAATAAAGACCTACACCTTTCGAATGTCGGTTCCACTGGAGCCACCCCTTGAGAGCTCCCTACAAACCCTCCTCTTGTCTTTTCTTGGGTCATTATTCCTTGATCACATACACTAGGTTTAGTTTGCACATACAATGGTACCGGCGGACCAACTTTAATGGGCAAGGATATGGCAGCTGGCGGCTGCCTTCTTCCCAAAACCTGTGGAGCATCAACTCCCATATTCATGGCTGACTGCGGTCCTGCGACTGAAGTGTAATTCAGAACCATTTGTTGCTGTGCGTGGGGCAGTAAAGGTGGAGTTGGCTCAGTCTGTATCAGCTTTGGTCTTGTATATGTTGAATCTGACGGCACCATCAAATTCGTGGTAGTCTCTAAAATCGGGACATCAGGGTAAAGCCTCTGGACCTGTGGTGGCTGTAACTGAGGTTGCATCTCTGGAGCAGTGGGCATACTAATATTACTCTGCACCAGGACCGGTGTGGAGACAGGCCTAACCTGTACCGGATTTACTGTCACCTTGTTCTGAGTTGACCTTACAGGGCCTGTACTAGTACTCGGTCTCTTGTCATCTATTGCATATGGCGGTGGTCGGTCATTCAGTAACTGATTTAGGAACTCATTGTCGTCTGAGTCATCCATCTCTGACCAGTGCTTCTTAGCCTCTTTGTTTTTAGAATAACTCTTGTCAGTCTTACGAGTGGCTTTTACCCCTTTGTTTTCATTTTCTTGAGCTATTGCTGGAAACATCCTAACTCCATCTATTGTTTCTCTTTTCCAGACTCTCTGTGCACTATCCCACCTAACCTCCGCTAGTGTATTTTCTACTTTCCTCATTTTCCTCTCAAATTTCTGTTGTTGCTGTTGTATTGCCATCAGTTCCCAGATTGCTAACGCCTCAAACTGTGATAGCCTCAGAGGTGGCTTTAGCTCATTTAACACCCTCTGCAAATTTTCCAAAATCCTTATATTGAACTTTTTGTGCTCCAGAAACGCCAAGCACCCTTCTTTCTCTGTTTCTTTGCACCATTGCTTTAACCAAACACATGGCGCGACTCCCCTCTCCTCCATTAAGGCATAAGCCGGTGTATCCTCTGGCGGTGTAACCTCTCCTACACTCGCAGTAATATATGTATCTCCCCTCAAAGCGCTTTTTAAAGCCTTGAAAACTTCATTTTTGTGTCTTTTATTTTGTTTACAATCAAATCAGGAAGTGACTTTAATTCCCAGAACTCTCTTCGCTTACCTTCTCAACCAGTCTCTCATGGACGGCTGCCATTCCGTGCGCGACTCTTCTCACTAACCGACCTATCCCAGCACAGCTCCAATGACGTCACGCTCACACACACTGCGGCTGACAAAGTCTTGTGGCTTGTCTTCCTCACTCTCCCTCACACAAAACTAATGCAGTATATTGCGAGCACCAACAAAACTCAAATTTGCCGGTTTACTACAGGAAAAGGGTAACACAATTGCTTCAGAACTTTACAGAGATTTTGCTTAGCCTCAGCCGCTACTCTCTCCTTCTCAGATCCTGGATTTGCAAGCAAAATTTGACCCGCAAATTTTACTCTCGACTTGTCAATGGGTCCTTCTAGTGCACTTTAGAACTCACCAAATCTCCATCGAAGTTTTCATTCGCTCACATTGACTCAAACTTGACTCGTCCACCACGCCCGATTGACCTATTAAACCGTGCAAATTACAACATAAACCAAGTGTCTCATACACTTATCAATATATTCCGGAGTCTTAGACCGTGTAGGGTCCGTACATCACCAACAACCACGTGGACAATTTTGAGCACAAAGCGCCACACTCACATGAAGTTTGCCGACTTCCCTACTCTCATACTGCAGAGTACGCACACTCCTACTAAAACATTACCTGGCCTAAAATTCTCACAGACTTCACAATTCACCTGCGGTATGCATAAGCTGTGCAAGCGCAAACCCCTACTTCATTCATACTATCACTAGAACGCCGAGAACATACCCAACTCACTTCAGCAGGCTCCGAGATTCGGGGAAAGTCATTTGGGACTTAGGGGCACATCATTTCTCCAATTAGCATAATTGAAAAAAAAAAAAATTCCCAAAACCCAATTTTCCGATAAGCCTTGCTTACTTCCAAACTACGCTCATCAATTTCTACCAAACCTTTTGAAACAACAATTTCATCAAACTGTGGTACAACAATTGCCACTAGGAGAAGAGCACAGGGACAACTAGACACACACACCACTGACACCCATACACCCCTCACACACTCCACATCACACACCCCACCACATTACCCAACACACCCTCACCAACACACATCACACAACACCCATGGCACCACAAATGCACCCCCATTTCACTGAGGAGTTGAGGGCCATGGTGGAGGAAATTGTCAGGTAGAGCCACGGCTCTTTGGAGCACAGGTACAGCAGATATCTATAGCAAGGAAGATGGTGCTATGGCGAAGAATCGTGGACAGGGTCAACGCCGTGGAACAGCACCCAAGAACAAGGGACGACATCAGAAAGAGGTGGAACGACTTACGGGCGAAGGTACGTTCCATAGCAGCAAGACACCAGCTCGCCAAACAGAGGACTAGCGGTGGGCCCCACCTACTCCCCCACAGCTCACAGCATGGGAGGAGCTGGTACTGGCAATACTACATCCTGAGGGGCTTGCTGGAGTTGCCGGAGGACTGGACACTGGTAAGTCAACATTTAACAATTATCACCCCCATACCTGCATGCCATCACACACCCTCACTCCCATCACTCCACCACATCCCACACACTCCACCAACACATTTCACAAATCCCAATGCCAGGCCCTGTATGCTGTACCAATGCATTGGCACCCCTCCCAGCCCTGCATAGACACTCATCACTAAAGCATGCACAGCATAGGAAAACTAACAATCTCACAATACACCAAAATACAAAAGCAAAAGCTGGCAGGTTAACACCAACCATAGACGGGAAGCTACAGAATTACAAATGTCATACACTTGAAGCATAATACATCATTTACATCCCCACAGATACCTCAGCCAATGTCAGTGGAGAGGAGGTGCCACCACAATCCAGTCCCCCAACAGAAGAGGTCCCCAGTGATGACAGTAACTCTGGACTTTTGGATCTGACGACCTACCTGGCCCATCAGGGACCACTGGACAGCCAGTCACCCAAGGGCACTCACAGACCACCACAGAGCCTCCCCCATCAGAAACCAACACCACAGCACTCATCCAGAGTACGTACGCCTCTGTCCCAGAACACGTCAATCAGCAGTGTGCCCACCTGTATAGGGACCCCAGGCCACACCTCGTCCACAAGACAATCAGGGACCTGGGGCCAGTGGGCACACCGTTCAGGGGACAGAGGCACAGGTCAACAAGGACACTGGGAGGACTGCTGTGCGCCAGGGGGACGACAGGCCCAGGGAACCGACTCTCCAGGAGGCACTCATAGAGATCCTGGGAGCCTACCAACATTCCCAGGACACGATGGGCCAGATCCTAGACAACGTGCAGGAAAACAGGCGGCTGCTGGAGGGACAGTATCAGGGGATCAGGGAGTACTTGCAGGCCATCAACCACACCCTGATCTCCATAGCAGGGGTGCTGGCAGACATGGCCAACATCATCAGGAAGGCAACAGCACACCCCTACCACTAGCCAGTCATCTGAACAGCCCTCCGCTTCCACTGCTGCTAGTGGCCAGGAGGCCGCGCCACTGGGCCCACAGGCCACCAGAATCCCTCCCTCTACAGAAGGTGAACCACCCCACAAACGTTCCCTGGGACCAAGATGAACCCAGAGATACTTGCCAAGATCACTGCCAGGAAATGAGACTCTTGTGATTGTCCCCCTTGTGTCCCACTCAGTCACCTTGTCCACCTTGAACTGCCATTACTCCCCTTCCTATGTCCCCATGGACACTGCTCCTGTGCCACAAACAAACTGGAACAATACCCTGTACATTCCTCCATCATCACCCCATCCCATTGACTTTCCCCTCTATATTTTAGTACAACAATAAACATCCTTGGATAAAAACTCGACTACTAGTGTTTCATGTATTGCAAATTTGTAATGATTGAAACAGCAACAACCATTGCAAATGAACTGTACATGTGTGAGCATAGAATTAATGACCTGTTGCTGGCTGTTGTGATCACATCAGGACATTATTGACATATCACCAACATCTGAAAAATGAATATCCATAGGTAACAGTAAGTAGGGGAAAGCAGTGGGTAATGCCAACATGCCAATGCCACAAAGAATACACCTATAGTCATAGAAATGTGAAGTTGCACTGTCTCACCTGTGTGTCATTGGAAGTACTGACGTAACACTAATGTTGTCCACATCCTCATCCTCTTCCTCCTCATCCTCACTTTCCTCAGGGTCCACTGCTGCCACAGGGGCATCTCCAGTCTCCTCCTCCTGCAGAAAAAGTACATGGCGTCTGAGGGCCAGGTTGTGCAACATGCAGCATGCCACTAATATCTAGCAGGCCTTCTTGGGTGAGTAGCAAAGAGATCCAACTGTCAGATGGAGGCCCCTGAACCTGGCCTTCAGGAGGCCGAAAGTCCTCTCAATTATCTTTCTGGTTCGCCCATGTGCCTCATTATAACGTTCTTCTGCCATTGTCCTGGCATTCCTCACAGGGGTCAGCAGCCACAATACGTTTGGGTAACCAGAGTCACCTGCAAATATTGAGGGACAACATTTAGCCACACACTATCCCATTTAGCCAACAGCATAGGCCTACACCAACATAGACTGGGTGGGGACCAAGGTTCACCTATTATCCACACCCTGTGCCTCCGTAGTTGGGACATCACATTTGGGATGCTGCTATTTCTTTAGGACAAAGGCATCATGCACCGACCCAGGATACTTAGCATTGACATGGGAGATGTACTGGTCCCCCAGGCACACCATCTGCACATTCATGGAGTGGAAAGTCCTATGATTCCTGTACACCTGTTTATTTTGCCAGGGGGGGCAAACGAAATATGTGTTCCGTCAATCGCCCCAATTATATTGAGAATATGTCCCATTGCATAAAACCCGGCCTTGCAAGTGGTCAAATCCTCCACCTGGGGGAAAGCAATGTAGCTGCACAAGTGTTTTATCAGGGCAGACAACACTCTTGCCAGCACTATTGAGAACATTGGCTGTGACATTTGTAGGAGGTTGGCCTGGTTTATAGTGGGTACCTTGGGTACTTACACCTTATACCAGGTCCAGTTATCCCTTACTAGTGAAGTAGTAGTGTTTTAGCAGCTTAGGCTGATAGAGGTAGTTATTGCAGAGCAGCTTAGGCTGAACTAGGAGACATGCAAAGCCCATGCAATACCATTTGTAGTTACACAGTACTTATACACAAGTAAAGACAATACTCAGTGTTACCAAAAATAAAGGTAGTTTATTTGGTGACACAGTACCAAAATATCTTAGAGGCAATACTCCTTCTGGAGGTAAGTATAATACACAATATATACATATTCTGGTGCAGGATGAAGCCAAGGAGTCCTCAGAGTGTGCACACCATGGAAAATGTTGCAGTTGCCGGCTGGAGCTGAAGTTGCAGAAGAAAAGTATCCCTTGTGGATAGTTTGTTGCTGTTACAGCGGTTCCTGGAGCAGGTTGTGGTTGATCCGAGGTCAGAGGATGAAGTAGTAGTTGCAGAGGATTCCTGAAGGAAACTTGCAAGCAGAATCTGAAGAGAACCCACAGGAGAGACCCTAAATAGCCCTGAGAGGGGGGATTGACTACCTTATCTGGTAAGGACCTATCAGGAGGGATTTCTGATGTCACCTGCTGGCACTGGCCACTCAGAGCCCTCCAGAGTGCCCCCACACCTTACAAAGCAAGATGGCTGAAGTCTGGGACACACTGGAGGAGCTCTGGGCACCACCGCTAGGGTGGTGATGGACAGGGGAGTGGTCACTCCCCTTTCCTTTGTCCAGTTTCATGCCAGAGCAGGGGACAAGGGTTCCCCAAACCGGTGTAGATTGGCTTTTGCAAGGAGGGCATCATCTGTGCCCTTCGAAGCATTTCCAGAGGCTGAGGGAGGCTACCCCTCCTCAGCCTGTAACACCTATTTCCAAAGGGAGAGGATGTAACACCCTGCTCTCAGAGGAAATGCTTAGTTCTGCCTACCTGGTACTAAGCTGCTCAGACCACAGGAGGGCAGAACCCTGTAGGTGAGGTGGCAGCAGCTGAAGCTGCAGTGCAAGCCTGAGAGAGCTGGTTTGGCAGTACTGGGGGTCCATGGTGGAGCCCCCAGGATGCATGGAATTGGCTCCCTAATACCATCTTTGGAATGGGGGGACAATTCCATGATCTTTGAAATGTTACATGGCCATATTTGAAGTTACCATTGTGAAGCTGCATATAGGTATTGACCTATACGTAGTGCACACGTGTAATGGTGTCCCCGCACTCACAAAGTCCTGGGAAATGGCCCTGAATTATGTGGGGCACCTTTTTTAGTGCAAGGGTGCTCTCACACATAGTAACTTTGCATCTAACCTTCAGCAAGTGAAGGTTAGACATATAGGTGACTTATAAGTCACTTAAGTGCAGTGAAAATGGCTGTGAAATAACATGACTTATTTCATGCAGGCTGCAATGGAAGGCCTGTGGAATGGTTTGTCTGAGCTCCCTATGGGTGGAAAAAGAAATGCTGCAGCCCATATGGATCTCCTGGAACCCCAATGCCCTGGCCACCTAGGTACCATATACAAGGGACTTATAAGGGGGGTCCAGTGTGCCAATTGAAATTGGCAAATGAAGTCACTAGCCTATAGTGACAAATTTAAAATCAGAGAAAGCGTAAGCACTGAGGTTCTGGTTAACAGAACCTCAGAGACACAGTCAAGCACTATACCGACACACACATTAGGCCATAAACTATGAGCACTGGGTCCTGACCAGCAGGATCCCAGTGAGACAGGTAAAAACATACTGACATACAGGTAAAAATGGGGGTAACATGCCAAGGAAGGTGGTACTTTCCGACAACATTCCTGCTGCCAAGCCCACTGTCACTTGGAAAGAACCAGTTGCCAGGAAATGGAGCACTGATAGAACTTGCACAAGAGGGGGGAATCCCACTCGGATGACGGATAGCTGAGATCAGGTCAGGTTCCAACTGGGCACACAGCTCTGTCATTGTGGCCTGTCCAGTCTAAAGGTGAGTATTATGTGCCTGTCCTCCAGTGTAGCCAAGTCCACCAGGGAGGGGTCTGCACACAGGGGTATGTCTCCATCTCCTATTCATCCGCAGCGGTAGGTATCTAAAGGATACAACAGTGAGTAGGCTGTCACAATTTGAACAACTATACCACAACAGCAGTCCACATCGTGCAATCATGTTTTGGGACAGTGTAATTTAAAAGTATGTGCCTATTTATCCTGTGACTCAGAAATTATCGATAGGCCTGTTCACCCCCCTTGAAAAGGATTGACAGGTGGAAGTGAGGTAACGCCGCCAACGTTGTTCGCCGTGGCGGTAGGCGGTCGTGATCCGCCATGCAATTCCTCATTGGTTTATATTGGGCCCTATGGGGTACAGTGGCCAATGAGGATCTACGCCGGTGGTGACGGACTGCACCCGCGCGGATGTGACCGCCATTTTATTTCACATTCCTCACTTGTTTCCTGACCTTCCATAGGAGAGGACCTACACTGCATGTGCTGCTGTAACCTGTGTCTTGAACCAATCATGGTCCGTGTGACCCGGGGAAAAGGCCCCAGCCTTCACTTTGGAGGAGCTGGAGTGACTGGTGGATGGAGTCCTACCTCAGTCTCAGCAGCTGTATGGGCCTCCAGACCAACAGGTGAGTACACTGTGGGTATGATGCATGTGGCATGAATGCATGGAGTTGTGTGTGAAGGGATCGTGTAAGGGGGTGGTGGATTTCCTCTTGGCAGTGTACATGTTGTGCGCTGGGCTATGTATGTGTCAAAAGTGATGGAAACGGGCATGGTGGGCCATTTGTGTGACAGGCTGAACTGTTTGTCAATTGGTGTTCTCCTGTCTGCATTGCCTCTGCAGGTCAGCGCCCATTAAAAGAAGGGAATATGGTGTGCCATCGCCAAGGACGTGCGGATCCTGGGGTCGATGGCAGACGGAGCACCCACTGTCGGAAATGGTGTGAGGACCTGAGACGCTGGGCACGGAATAACACAGAGGCCCAGCCGGGGATGGCCTCCCAACGAGGAAGGGGTGCCCGTCGGACCCTGACCCCCATGATGGCCCGCATACTGACGGTGACCTATCCTGAGCTGGATGGGCGCATGAGGGCATCACAGCAGCCACAAGGTGGTGACAGTGGCTATCATTACTGCTTATGGCTGGTAGGGTGGTATCCGGGTAGTGGTTGTGTGTTAGTGGGTGCCCCTAAGGCCAGGCCAGACATAGCAGTGTAGATCCTGTGGAGGCTAAGGGTTGAATGGAAAATACAGGTATCCTAGCTTGTTAGTATTCACTTCTAGGCAGGGCTGCGTGGGTCCCAGGTGTGCTGCAGTTGGCGGTGGGTGCCCCTCCTCATGCCTTGGTGACTAGCCATTTCTCTGGTGGTGTGTAGGCCTGTTCCCTGTTTGCGAGGGTGCTGCACCAACGGTGGTGTTGGTGCAGTCATTGACCCAGTGTATCCTTTTTCTCTCCCCCCCCTTTCTTGTTTTGTCATCCTGTCCTTATGTGCATTAGCATAATCTGGTGGAGGAGCGGAGGCGACAGAGGAGGAGGCTATTGACCTCCTGAGATCCATCTCTGTAGGGCAATCAACCATTGTGAATGCCATCCAGGGGCTGGCAGCCCAGATGCAGCAAGGCAATGCAATCCTGGAGGGCATTCATGGTGGATTTGAGGCCCAACAGAGATCGATTCAGGCTCTGGCCTCCTCTCTGATGGCAGCCATTGTCCCTGTTTCAATCGTCCCCCTCCAACTTCCACTTCCCAGTCCCATTCTCCTCAACCCCAACCCATCCCAAGCACAAAGGCAGACGAGCATGCAGACAAGACAACACACAAGAGTGGCACAGGCAAACACAAGCACAACATTTCATCCCACAGGCACTCACACAAACACCATACAGTTGCAGACACAACAACATCCACTGCCTCCCCTGTCTCCCCCTCCTCCTCCTTTTCCACCTCCCACCCAGTTATGTCCACACTCACACCTGCATGCACTACATCAATAGCCACTACCAGCATCATCACCACACCAAGCAGAACACGCACCTCACTGGCAGGCACCTCCACAACATCCATGCATGCTTCCCATGTGTCCTACCCACTGTGTCTGTCCTTCCCCTAAAGGACACAGACGCAAGCACTCAGACACCCAACAGCCATCCACCTCACAACAGCATACAGCCCATGCAACAGCACACTAATCCAGCAGACATACTCCTCCAACAACCACTCCCCCATCCTCCACTCCCATTACTCCTCCCTCCTCCGCCGCAACGTCCCTAAAAAGCTTTTCCTTTCCCAGATTGACCTCTTCCCTAACCCCCCCCCGTCCTGCACGTATGGGCAGGGTACCAAGGACACAGCCCAGCACCTCAGCCAAACAGTCCGTGGGGACAGTGGTAGCACCACCTACTCATGGCGGTAGGGATACCAGACCAACAACACTGAAGGGGAAGGAGCCAGCACCACCTGGGATGAAAGGGAAGAGTCCGGCACCAGCTGTGAGGAAGGGTAAGGAGCCTGCACCCCCTGGGATGAAAGGGAAGAGTTCAGCACCAGCTGTGAGGAAGGGGGAGTAGCCTGCACCAGCTGTGTAGAAGGGGAAGGAGCCTGCACAAGCTGTGAGGAAGGGGAAGGAGCCTGCACTACCAGGCAGAGAGGCGAAGAACCCATCAACCACTGCCAGGAAGGGTAAGTGATCCCCAACCCATGACCAGGAGGACAAGAGGCACTCTACTTCAGCAGAAGCTGTCAGGCAAACACCGCCACCACCACCAGCTGTCATGGGGCCCCCACCACCAACTGTGGATGTGCAGCCATCAGTGAGTGAAGGGGCTGCCCAGGAGCCTCCCCCAACCACCACCAGCATGCAGCCATCAGTGAGTGCAAGGCTGCCCAGGAGCCTCCCCCAACCACCACCAGCATACAGCCATCACCGCCGGCGGACGCCATGTAGTCCACCCTCTAGGGGCTACTGTGTGGGCTGCATCTTCCAGAACCAGTGGGCAAGTTACCCACTTGAGAGACTGTGGCCTTGCACTCCCCAGGACAAAGAGCAATGGGCATATTGACCCTTCCAGAACTAGTGGGCAAGACACCCACCTGAGAGACTGTGGCCTTGCACTCTCCAGGACAAAGAGCAATGGGCATGTTGCCCCCTCCGGAACCAGTAAGACACCCACTCGAGAGACTGTGGCCTTGCACTCCCCAGGATAAAGAGCAATGGGCATGTTGCCCCCTCCAGAACCAGTGGGCAAGATACCCACTTGAGAGACTTTGGCCTTTCACTCCCCAGGACAAAAAGCAATGTGCATTCTGCCCCCTCCAGAACCAGTGGGCAAGACACCCACCTGAGAGACTGTGGCCATGCAGTCCCCAGGACAAAGAGCAATGGGCATGTTGCCCCCTCCAGAACTAGTGGGCAAGAGACCCACCTGAGAGACTGAGGCCTTGCACTCCCCAGGACAAAGAGAGATGGGCATTTGGCCCCCTCCAGAACAAGTGGGCTTGTTCCCGTATCCAGCTGAGGTGCCCCCTCCTCCACAAGAGGTGCCTGCCTATTTGCAAACTGATGCCTCTGCAGTGTTCTATCCGGGTGTGGTCAGGAATTGAGTTGGACCTTCGACTGTGCCCTGTGGCCAAGTGGGCCCTTTGAATTTTGGACTGGGCAGTGTCCCTTTTTTATACATGTGTACATATCTGTTTCATTGCCAAATCGGATTATTAATTTTGATGTTGAACTGATTACAATCACTTTCGTCAATTCCTTTTTTGTTCTTGCATTATTCTGTCGACGTTCGGTGTCAAATTCTTTTTGCAGTGCAGCTGGTTGTGTGTACAGTGTGTATGTGAATGGTGTGTGTGTGTGTATCACTCTCATTTTCCTCCCAGCCTCCATTGTGTGCTAGGCGGCTGTACTCACCATAGTCATCTTAGTCGGCGTTGGTGTTCCAGGTGGAGCATTACGTAGAAGATCATCGGGAAGACTTGCAGTTTGGGTTCCATGGCGGTGTGGTTCTTCCCTGTGTCTCCAATGGTGAGTCCTTTCACTTCTGTGCTCTGTTTCCACCAGGCTTTTGTTGGCGTTGGTACCACCCCGGAAATGTGGCGGTTTGCAGGGTCAAAATATGATGGGCGGAAGTTCGACTTCGGCCTGGCTGTTGGCGGCTACCGACGTGGTGGTTGTTGTTTTCGTCCTGGCAGTTGGTGTGGTACATTGGCTGTCTATCAGCGATATCACTGCCATGGTCACAATTTGGCGGTACTTACCGCCAGCCTGTTGGCAGTATTACCGCCACTTTATCACCCACTGCCAGGGTCGTAATGAGGGCCATAGTGTGCACAGAGTCCATGGGTTCCCCAGAGGCTTAACAGAGGCTAAAGTAGATAATACTAATGTTCTCTTTTGTAGTAGTATGGTCGAGCAGCTAGGCTTATCAGAGGGGAGTGCAAAGCATTTGTTGTACACACACAGACAATAGAAGAAACAAACACTCAATGATTTTACTCCAGATCAATCAATGGTTTTTATATAGCAAAAATATATTTTCTTAATTTATTTTAGAACCACAGAATTCCAGTTGCAGCTAAGTACATCAATAGATTCATATTTTGTACATGTATCAACAGTACTTTGTTTGAAATTAATAAGTTATACAGTTTTTGAAATATTGGCAATAATCTGTTCTAAAAATGGACACTGCAATTTTCAGAAACAGTTCCTGGGGATAAGAAAAGTGGGATCGTTTTACATGTAAGTACAACACTAACACTTCTCCGGGGGTTAGGAAGTCCACAAGTTGGGGGTTCAAGTGAACCCCAAACACCCACCACCAGCAACACAGGGCCGGCAGGGTGCTGAGGTCAAAGTGGAGGCAAAATTAACATGGGCTCCCAGGTGAGTCCCCCGACTTCAGAGGGCAGACCTGGTGGGGTTTAGAGGAGCACTGGGGGGGCCACAAGTAGTCACCAAACATACACCCTCAGCGGCACTGGGGCGGCCAGGTGCAGGGTGCAAACAAGATGTTGGGTCGCCAATGATTCTCTGTGAGGGGACCCCTGAGGACACTATCAGGCTGCAGGCGAGTTCCAGGGGGTTGTCTTGGGCACACCACCGGCTGGACAGAGAGGAGGGGCGCCTGCTGAACATTGCTGCATTGGGTGATGGTTTCTCCAAGGCCTGGGGGCTGCAAGTGCAGTGGGTTGTTAGTCAACGGATATCTTCGTCTGGAACTTTCGCGGTCGTGGGGTCCTTGGGATTCCCTCTTCAGGCGTCGCTGTAGAGAGGTAGAGAGGTCAACCTGGGGTGGGCACTTGCTCGGAATTGCCTGGGAATCCTCTCTAGCTGGTTGGACCACCTGGACATGGGTCGTGGGTTGGGAGTCCTTAGTTGTTGATTTCTTCTTGGACAGGGCCTCTGTCCACAGGAGTTCTTGGTCCTTTTGGGTGCAGGACAGTCCTCTGGAGCTTGGCAGAGGTTACTGGTCCCGCTGGATGCATCGCTGTTCTTTTGAGGGTTCTTTGAAGAAGGAGACAGTCCGGTAGGGCTGGGGCCAAATCAGTTGTTGTCTTCCTTGTTCTCTGCTGGGGGTTTTAGCTAAGCAGTCCTTCTTCTTCTTGTCAGGTAGCCAAGAATCTGGTGAGCTGGGTTCAGGGAGGCCCTTAAATCCTAGATTTAGGGGTGTTTTAGGTGCCAAGGGGCAGTAGCCAATGGCTATTGTCCCTGAGGGTGGCTACACCCTACTTGTGTCCACTCCCTTTGGGGAGGGGGGCACATTCCTAACCTTATTGGTTCCTGTCCTCCAAACCAAGATGGATGATTCTGCAGGGAGGGGGGTCACTTCAGCTCTGGACAACTTAGTGGTGGTTCCAGCTGAAGTGGTCACTCCTCCTTGTTTTTCTTAAGTTTAATGCTGGACTGGCTGTCAAAAGTGGGGCTTTGTCCGGGGGGTGGGCATCTCCACTAGCTGGAGTGCCCTGGGGCACTGTAACACAAGGCCTGAGTATTTGAGGCACACCACCAGGTGGCACAGTTCCTGCCGGGGAGAGGTGTGAAGCACCTCCACCCAGAGCAGGCTTTGTTTCTGGCCTCAGAGAGCACAAAGGCCCTCACCCCATGGGGTCAGAAACTTGTCTACTAGTGGCAGGCTGGCACAGACAAGTCAGTCCAACACTAGAGGATTGGGTGAAATCCCTGAGGCATCTCTAAGATGACCTCTGTGTGCATTTTAGAATAAATCCAGCACTGACTTTAATGTGGGTTTATTGTGCTGAGGAGTTTGATACAAAACTTCCCAGTATTCAGTGAAGTCATTATGGAACTGTGGAGTTCGTAATGACAAACTCCCAGACCATACACATAATATGGCCACACTGCACTTACAATGTCTAAGAATGGACTTAGACACTGTAGGGGCATATTGCTCCTGCAGCTATGTCCGCACCTGTGATTTAGTGCACCCGGCCTTAGGGATGGAAGGCCTGCTAGACGGGTGACTCACCTATGCCACAGGCAGTGTTTTGTGGGCATGGCGCCCTGAGGGGGATGCCATGTCGACTTTGACTTTTCCTCCCCACCAACACACACAATCTGCAATTGTAGTGTGCATGTGTTAGGTGAGGGGTCCATCAGGGTGGCACAACACATGCTGCAGCCCTTGGGGACCCTCCCTGGTCACAGGGCCCTTGGTACCACTGGTACCTTTTACAAAGGACTTATCTGTGTGCCAGAGGTGTGCCAATTGTGGAAACAATGGTACATTTTTTGTGAAAGAACACTGGTGCTGGGGTCTGGTTAGCTGGATCCCAGCACTCTCTCAGTCAAGTCAGCACCAATATCAGGCAAAAAGTGAGTGGGGGGTGGGAACTGCAACAAGTGCCAGTTTCCTACAATATGCTTCTGTTATTCATTGTCTGTTGAATCCAAGATATCCAAACATGTGTTGTGGCATGCTGAACAAAATTAGTAGCCACACCCAAATAAATATTCATTGTCCATGTGATGACCAATTACATTATCATGTGCATTATGAACCATTTTGTATCCAATATTTTGCAGCTTGCTAGGCCTTGGAACAATCCAGTACTCCAATCTACTCACCACTGTTTTGGGTTCAATGTCTGTCACATGTAACCTAACAATCTAAAAGAACACTTTGGCATTTCAGGACATCTCTACAAGATCAGCACTGGAGTTGTCATCTGTGTAAATCAGTCTGTATGGATGAAACAATGAAAATAACACAAAAGCCTAATCAGACAGTCTATCTCTTTCTAGGCTTTAGGTTGGCCCTTTTGTAGACAAAGACAAATGAAATGCACAAATTATGTTTTAATCACATATCCTCTGTATTCTCTGTATCCTTCACCATCCGGCCCAGTGAACCGTCTGCCAGCCAAGACACCTTCACTCTAGCCCAGGAGCAAGCCTTCAGTGAGGACTCCAATGATGCAAGTCTGAATGATGAGGAGCAAGCTGGTCCATCTGGTCTGTCTGGCCATACAGTGTAGGAGGCTGGCCTGGCTTATAGTGGGTACCTTGTCGTACTTACAGCTTGTGCCAGGTCCAGTTATCTCTTATTAGTAGATTAGAGGTGTTCTAGCAGCTTAGGCTGATAGAGGTAGTGTTATATTCCATATTCGGGTTCCGAGAATGTGTGAGCATGAGAATGGTAGCGAGAGAATGTGGGAGCGTGAGGTGGAACCTGGAGCGTGAATGCCAGGGAGAGAGAGAGAGACGGTTGCAGAGGTAGGCGGAGGTCGGGATGCTTCTTCTTCGAAAGAACTGACTAATTTTCTACAATAAACTCATCCACGTTAGCCCTGCGATTTGATTCCTGTCTTACCTTCGTACCTTTGTTACACTGGCGACGAAGGGCTTTCCCACGCGCATTTCGGGAAGCATCCTGACAGAAATTATCAGCAAAAAAAAACGGACTTTCTGCTGGACTCGATCAATGTAACTGTGAGTTGCATATTATTCCTATTTTCTCCAGCCTCTCTGAGCATATATTTTGTTTTTTTCGTTCATCCGTCCTCCCGTTCCTGCTTCCGCCTCGAGCGCTGGTGGCGCTCTCGTGCCTTCGGTTGCCAGGACAACCGAGCAGCTTTCTGTAACTTCACTTGTGGATTTCAACGCGGCGGCCCAGCCTGTTACCAAGAGAACTACACTCTGATGCCATGTTATTTCAGTCTCTACGGTTTCAGCATCTTTCGTTGCTAAGACGGTTTTGTATTTTTACATGCTGATCTACGGCAGCCTTTCTTATCACAACACTTCATCTGCGCTTGACATGCAAGCCAGCCAGTTTAATTTCAGCGTCCACCGTTATTTTGTTGCCTCTTCAACTGCGACTGGCACGCAGAATTGACACTCTAGCCAGTTCAATTTGAATTATTTTTTTTGTTCAACGTATACAATACTTACAACCACAAACTCTGTGCCTGGCAAAAGGTCATCCTTTGCGTCAGACACGCAGCATTTTACTGCATCATAGCACTATATCACTGCTGCACATATTTATTTATTTTTCTTCTCTTTCTTTCCCATCATAAATTAGTTACAATAATTTTTAACTCTGAAAAATACAGAATGTTGCTGCTCCTCCCTTTTTACTCTTCACTCCTGGAGATCCTCCAATCAAATGGTGCAAGTGGAAAAAGTATTCAAAAGGTACGCTAGAGTTTGTGGTACTTCACTAAGTACTGAAAGGAGGACTGCTTTACTACTTCACTGCCTAGGTATGGAAGGTCAAGAGGTTTTTGACCATCTCCCTGATATTCCTGACACGGACTCCATTGCTCTTAACAAGTATGAAATTTGTATTAAAACATTTGACTTACATTATTTACCAAAAAGAAGCACCATCTTGGAGAGGTACTATTTCGGTAGAAGGTTACAAATTGAAGGAGAAACAGTTGAGAACCACTTCACCGATTTGAGACGTTTAGCCTCCTCATGCAAGCTTTGCTCTACCTTAGATGAACAAATTCTTGATCAATTCATGCTAGGATGCAGAATTGACAAAGTACGTGATGAGCTATGGTTGTTAGATGACCCACATTTAGATGAGGTCATTCTCCTTGCAAAAAGAATTGAACACTCCTTAAAGTGTGTTGAGGTCCTGAAGAAACAAGAGTCCAAGGAGGTGTCTGTAGTGGTCAAAGACAGACTTAATAACTCCTCTCAAAGTTCAGCCAACAAGAAGAGATGCTTTAGATGTGGTAAAGAAGGACATCTTGCCAATGATTAGTCGTGTCCTGCTTCTAAAAGCTATTGCTCGTACTGCAAGAAGAAGAGACATTTCTCTGCGGTATGCAACCAACGAAAGTTTAAAAAGTCAGTCAACTCCACTGCTAATCACAGTGATGAGACTCAGGTGGTTGGTGACTTTCAGTGTGGTCAAATTGTTTTACAAATCTCCGACTGCAAAGTTGAGGGTCCTGTGGATTATGTATGGGTAGAAGGGGCAAAGACCTTAATGCTTTTTTACTCTGGCGCCAAAATCACAATAATATCCAATCAATTTTTTCAAGAACACCTCAAGGAGAAGGTTAAATTATCCAAGCCTGACATCAGACCATGCGCTTATGGCGGAGAACCCATAGAACTACATGGCTACTTCCTAGGTTTAAATGAATATAGTCAGCGCTTTGCTACTGGCAAGATTTATGTTTTAAAAAAAAGAGATAGCATAATTAGTTGGCGGCATCAAAGAGATTTGGGGGTGATGCTGGACCCCAATAGTTCTCCTCCCATCATTCTTAGGGAAGAGCCATGTATTAAAGAAGTAAACAACACAGGAATAAACTCTGATTTCATTTCTGCTCTTCATCGAGTCTAAGATATAAGACATAAGATAGGGTGCATTTGAGGTTATTCACACAAAAGTAAATAGCTTCCTGGTTCCGTTCCTTTTTGCAGCAAGGTTCGGAGTGTACCTTTTTCTATAAGGGATGATCTTCAAACTAAACTGATGAAGCTAAAGGAACAAGAAATAATCGAAGAAGTGGAGGGCACAGAATGGTTGTCTCCCATTGTTATTGCAAGGAAAACTAATGGACAGATTAGGCTTTGCGTGGATCTCCGCAAGCTCAACAAGTGTGTTGTTGTGGATAGGTATCCTCTCCCTAACATTTCCAAGTTGCTGTCTACTGTCTCAGGAGCTAAGTTTTTTTCTACAATTGATCTCACGTCGGCTTATCACCAAGTTGAACTAGAGGAATCATGTAGGAACTACATGGCCTTTATTACTCCGAATGGCACCTTCAGATTTGTATGATTACCTTTTGGGCTGATTTCTGCCGTTTTCCGTATTTCAAAGGTTGATGGAGCATGTTTTGAAAGGATTATGTGGAGTGTGTGTGTATCAAGATGACATACTGGTATATGGCAAGGATACCAAAGAACACATGACGAGACTCAGAGAGGTCCTAAAAAAATAACAGAATGTGGATTAACTATAAAGGCTGAGAATTGCAAGTTTGGGGTGAATGCCATTGACTATTTAGGGCATACTATATCTGGTGGGGTTGTTTTACCCAAGAAAGAACTGGTTGACTCCATTCGGTGTCTGTCGTCTCCCAGAAGAATTAGTGCGATTCCTTGGTATGGACGAATTTTACAATAAATTTGTCAGGAATTTTGCCAGTTCGTGTTTTAACATGAGAAGACTGCTAAAAAAGGGAGCTGATTATAGTTGGGATGATGTGTGTGAGAGGGAGTTTTGTGCTCTTAAGGAGTCTCTAGCGATGGCGCCCGCCCTCAGAAATGTCGATCCTAACGTGCGTTCTATTTTGACGACTGATGCCAGTAGTAAAGGGTTGGGAGCAGTTCTACAACAAGGTGGTTTAGAGCCGAAAAACACAATTGCTTTTATTTTAAGGAGTCTTAGAGGTGCTGAGAATAAATGCTCTGTGATCGAGAGGGAAGCGCTTGCGGTCTTTTGGGCGATTGAGAAGCTAAAAAGGTTTTTGTGGGGAGGTTCTTTTGTTGTGCGAACTGATCACAAGCCTTTATGTTAGGTTTTCTATTCTAAGGGAATTGATTCTGTATCGAGTAGGATCACTAAGTGGATTGTTGGATTACAGGAGTACGATTTTGTAGTAGAATATGTTCCTGGCTCTCATAATCTGTCGGCTGATGTCTTATCTAGATTAGTTTCTACAGAAGGTAGGAATAATGAGAGTGAGGGTTTGGATTGTGATGATACAGAATGCTTTGATCGAGTGTGTGAAGTGAATTTTGAAATAATCCCCGAAGCCAAGTGGCATGAAGAAACCTTGAGAGATGTTGTATTACAAGAAGTCATCAAGTTGTTACAAGGTAGTTGGAAAACTAAAAAACAAAGTAGTTGGGGGAGTGCAGAATTTTGGAATATAAGGAATGAATTGATATGTGTGGATGGACTGTTGATGAGAGGTACAAAGTTGGTTCCTCCTTGAAATGTGAGGAGTCAGTTATTAAATCAGGCTGATGATAGTTACATGGGCATCTCAAAAACTAAAGAGAGGTTGCGTTCTTCCTATTGGTGGCCAGGGATGGACATTCAGGCTGAAAGGGTTGTCAGAGATTGTCTAGTGTGCAGTGAGTGAGAAGGCTTTAAAACCTCGGGTTCAACCCATGATCACTAAGGAAACACTGAGAGGTCCGTGGCAGGACATTGCACTGGATATCTTAGGACCCATTCATAATGGTGGGATGGCTGAATATGTGATTGTGGTTATTGATATGTTTTCAAGGTGGCCTGAGGTAAGTTTTACTGGAAGTATCGAAACTAACAAAGTCATTACATTTATCAAGAAGTTAATAATTCAAGAAGGCATACCTATTACCATTCTCACTGACAATGGGATACAGTTAGTTTCTAGGGAAATGAATGATTTTTTGCAAAGGTGTGGTATCAAACACAAACTCTGTGCCCTGTACCATCCTGAGGGTAATGGTATGGTGGAACGATTTAATTGGGTCCTCAAAGAAACCATCTCCGTTGCTAAAAACAACCAGTTGAACTTGAAGGAAGAAGTATTAAAAAAGTTCTATATCTATAGACATACCCCTCACACGTCTACGGGGAGACACCTTTTGCCCTATTTCGAGGTAGGCGTGGAAACTCTGAATTGGAACCGAGTTGGGTTAATGGTCTACTTGATGGTAGAGGTAGGGTGGTGGTGAATGATGATTGGATGTTCAAGGAGTGTGCGAAGAGGGTGAAAAGTAAATTTAATTTCGATAGGATCCATGCTGTGAAGAATACCGTAGTTAATGTTCATGATTGGGTTCTTGCAAGAATCCGCTGATGAAAAAGAAGCTCTCTGGTCCCATGAAGGTTGTGAAACTATTTACTAATGCTGTGAAAACAGATGATAACAGAATTTGGAATTTGAATAGAATCGTCAAATTTAGAGGAGACCCCAATTCCGTGTGTAAAGATGTTTTCCATAGAAAGAAGATTCCACACAGGACTCAGACTCAAGTAGTGGGAAGGATACCACTAAAGAGTTGTCAAGTAGGCCAGATGTGAGAAGATCTAACAGATCTGTCAAACCTCCTTCACATCTCAGAGACTATGACATGTTGTAACTGTCAAACCTCCTTCACATCTCAAAGACTTTGACATGTTGTAAAGAATATGTTTTCCAAAAGTTTATAGTTTGTTATAATGAGTTTTTTTTTCAAATATTTATGTTTTCTCTGTTGTTTTGTGTTAAGGAAGGGAGAAGTGTTATATTCCATATTCGGGTTCTGAGAATGTGTGAGCGTGAGAATGGTAGTGAGAGAATGTGGGAGCGTGAGTTGGAACCTGGAGCGTGAATGCGAGGGAGAGAGAGATGGTTGCAGAGGGAAGCGGAGGTCGGGATGCTTCTTCTTCAAAAGAACTGACTAATTTTCTACAATAAACTCATCCACGTTAGCCCTGCGATTTGATTCCTGTCTTACCTTCGTACCTTTGTTACAGGCAGCTATAGCAGAGCAGCTTAGGCTGAACTAGGAGACATACTTAGCACTATATCATAAGAAACACAATACTCAGAGTTACTAAAAATAAAGGTACTTTATTTTAGTGTCAATATGCCAAAGATATCTCAGAGGGTATACTCCCTTACGAGGTAAGTAATATTCACAAAATATACACACACAAACCAAAGTGAACAGTTAGAAAAGTAGTGCAAACACTGTAGAACACAATAGAATGCAGTAGGAGACAATAGGCCTAGGGGCAACACAAAACATATACTCCAAAAGTGGAATGCAAACCACAAATGGACCCCAGGCCTAGTGTACTGTGTAGAGGATCGCTAAGGGTGTCCAAGATACCCCACCCCAAGACACTGAAAAGTAGGAGTAAAGTTACTCTACTACCCCAGAAAGACAGTAAAGTCGAGATAGGGGATTCTGCAAAGAAAACAACTGACTGCAAAGCACTGAAGACGGATTCCTGGACCTGAAGACCTGCAAAGGAAGGGGACCAAGTCCAAGAGTCACGCAAGTGTCCAATGGGGGCAGGAGCCCACTAAACCCCGGATGAAGGTGAAAAAGGGCTGCCTCTGGCTGGAAGAAGCCAAAGAGTCTGCAACAATGAAAGGTGCCAGGAACTTCTCCTTTAGTCAGAAGATGTCCCACGGCGTGCTGGAGGATGCAGAGTTGTTTCCACGCAGAAAAAACGCAAACAAGCCTTGCTAGCTGCAAGAGTCACAATTAAGGATTTTGGGTGCTGCCAGTGCCCAGGAAGGACCAGGAGGTCGCCCCTTGGAGGAGGAGACAGAGGGGGTGCCCAGCAAGAGAGAGAGCGCCGCCCAGCAAGAGAGAGGGAGCACACAGAAGCAGGGAGCACCTGCAGAAGCACCTGAACAGGCGATCAGAAGATCTGAGCATGGCAGTCGTCTCAGCACAACAAAAGAGGGTCCCACAAAGTCAGAGTCCAACTCATGGAGTTGGGCAATGCAGGACGAAGTGCTGGGGACCTGGGCTATGCTGTGTGTGAAGGAACTCTTGCAAAAGCGCACAGAAGCCCTAGCAGCTGCAGTTTTCGTAGTACACAGGATTACTGTCTGGCGTGGGGAGGCAAGGACTTACCTCCACCAAATTTGTACAGAAGGGCCACTGGACTGTCGGGGACACTTGGATCCAGCTCCTGTGTTCCAGGGGCCACGCTCGTCAAGATGAGAGGGGACCCAGAGGGCCGGTGATGCAGAAGTATGGTGCCGTTCTTGGCTTCCAGTGCAGGGTGAAGGCAGACAGCCCTCAGAGCATGCACCACCAGAAAGCAGTTGAGAAAGCCGGCAGGATGAGGCACTACAATGTTGCTGGTAGTCTTCTTGCTACTTTGTTGCAGTTTTGCAGGCGTCTTGGAGCAGTCAGCGGTCGATCCTTGGCAAAAGTTGAAGAGAGAAGTGCAGAGGAACTCTGGTGAGCCCTTGCATTCGTTATCTGATGAGAAACCCACAGGAAAGACGCTAAATAGCCCTCAGAGGAGGATTGGCTACAGAGAGAAGTAAGCACCTATCAGGAGGGGTCTCTGACGTCACCTGCTGGCACTGGCCACTCAAAAGTCTCCATTGTGCCCTCACACCTCTGCATCCAAGATGGCAGAGGTCTGGGACATACTGGAGGAGCTCTGGGCACCTCCCCTTGGGAGGTGCTGGTCAGGGGAGTGGTCACTCCCCTTTCCTTTGTCCAGGTTCGCGCCAGAGCAGGGCTGGGGGGAATCCCTGAACCGGTGTAGACTGGCTTATGCAAGGAGGGCACCATCTGTGCCCTTCAAAGCATTTCCAAAGGCCAGGAGAGGCTACTCCTCTCAGGGCCTTAACACCTATTTCCAAAGGGAGAGGGTGTAACACCCTCTCTCAGAGGAAATACTTTGTTCTGCCTTCCTGGGACTAGGCTGCCCAGACTCTAGGGGGGCAGAAACCTGTCTGAGGGTTGGCAGCAGCAGTAGCTGCAGAGAAAACCCCAGAGAGTTAGTTTGGCAGTACCTGGGCTCTATTGTAGAGCCCTGGGGATGCATGGAATTGTCCCCCCAATACCAGAATGGTATTGGGGTGACAATTCCATGATCCTAGACATGTTACATGGCCATGTTTGGAGTTACAATTGTGACACTACATATAGGTATTGACATATATGTAGTTCACGCATGTAATGCTATTCCGGCACTCACAAAGTCTGGGGAATTTGCCCTGAACGGTGTGGGGGGCACCTTGGCTAGTGCTATGGTGCCCTCACACTAAGTAACTTTGCACCTAACCTTCACTAAGTGCGGTTTAGACATATAGGTGACTTATAAGTTACTTAAGTGCAGTGTAAAATGGCTGTGAAATAACATGGACGTTATTTCACTCAGGCTGCAGTGGCAGTCCTATGTAGGAATTGTCAGAGCTCCCTATGGGTGGCAAAAGAAATGCTGAAGCCCATAGGGATCTCCTGAACCCCAATACCCTGGGTACCTAGGTACCATATACTGTACTAGGAGATTATAAGGGTGTTCCAGTGTGCCAATAAGAATTGGTAAAATTAGTCACAAGCCTGCAGTGACAATGTTAAAAGCAGAAAAAGCATAGACACTGAGGTTCTGGTTAGCAGAGCCCCAGTGATACAGTTAGGCACCACACAGGGAACACATATAGGCCACAAACTATGAGCACTGGGGTCCTGGCTAGCAGGATCCCAGTGACACAGGCAAAAACAAACATACATACCAGTAAAAATGGGGGCAACATGCCAGGCAAGATGGTACTTTCCTACACACAGCTCCAGTGAGTCATACCCAGCCTACAGCTATACCTCCCACCACAGCTGCAACAAGACCTCAGAGTGAGGACACCTCCACTTCCTATGCACCAAGAACCAGCAAACCAGTCTTGTGCTCCTAAGTCCTGGGTACTGTTGACCCAACAACAACTCAGCAGATAAGTCTGCCAGGACCCAGTGAAATGGGGCACACTTCAAGGACACAGGCTAGTTGGGGTAGGGGTTGGAGGGAATCTGTGGGCTAGCCAAGGGGTGCCACTGGGGTTTTGGTTAGACTTACCGCCCTTGACCAAGTCTTGTGATCAGTCCAACAGTCCCAAGACGTGATAGGCTAGGTCCTAAATGAACCCCAGGACATTAAGCAGGTGCAGAGGGAGAACAGTGCGGAGATGCAGAACATCAATTTCAATTTGTACTCCTTGGCTGGGGTGATGTATGATATTTATCACATTATGCACAGGGCTCTTCCCAGTCCATCTGCCCCTGTCTGTGGTCCCTCAACATCTGGCCTGCCACAGTCAGGGAGGCCATGCCACAAGATGACAGCCTAGCCCCTGCACCTGTGCACCCCTCCTCCCTGGAGAGGATGGTCATCTGGACCAGCAGCAGAGGATGGCAAGACCAACACCACCACCTTCAAGAGACACCAAACCTAATTTCCTCCTTGGGTGCCTACCATTCACTCTCTGGACTGTTTCACGGACACATTTACTTTACAGAGGACAGTAGTATTTTGGACATTGAACTTCAAACTGTATTTGGCTCTGCTACCATGTTTCCATCCACCATGGTGGACTCTTTTTTGTTTAATTCATTCTATTGTATTTCACCTCACACTTTTTTATCATAATAAATCTAACGGACACAGAGAACAAGACTCTTTTTTGATTAATTGTGGCATTTCCTTTGTCCTGTCCATCTTCCACCATTATGCTGGGAAAACTATAGAACATCCATTTAGGAAACAATTTTGCAATTACACAGAGTAAAAGCATCAACAAATGTATTTAAAGTAAACAGACTCTACTGAGAATGTATATGTAACATACAGCTGTCAGAAACAGGTCCTTCTAGAAATGGAGTTTGAGTTACAAAAATCACTCCTAACCCCAGTATCTGTGCCATTCAAGGTTAAATGCTCCACTACCTTGGTACCATAGAGGGAAAGGAATATGCAATGGGGACAAATTAAATAGGCAAACTATCACTGATGCATGACCTCAGTTGTAGCCAGACATCCTGACAACAGCAATCCTTGATCAATCACACAAATAGACTATATCATGACAGTGACAACATCTGAGGCCACATGACCAGTGCAGGACAGTGTAACAATATCTAGTACAATGACACATTCACCATTCCGGGGTGTGCTCACAAAAGGTTCTATGATGAAACACATCAACGGCTACCTACACTGTTCACAAATTGAAGATTTAGCGAATATGAAGAGAGAACATTATGCTGGGGCTTGACATACACATGTAGTTTAAGCAACTCAAGTGGTACATACTGCCTTGATGGCAGCATCACACAAAAGACAGGTCAGATACAATCTTCTGAACTTCCATGCTATCGGAGTACAAGTTGTCTTTGGAAAGATTTGTCCATCCAAGTGGGTGTCTGTTCCATGATCAACAGATATGCAATCTGGGGCATATTTATAAACCCCTAGTGATACATTAGCGTCATTCTTTTTATGCTTATGTGCCCTAACCAGGCCAAAATCTAGGCACCATATTTACAAAGCGGCGCAATGCATGCATTGCGCCACTTTGTAACCCTTTGTGCTGCATTATGCCTGTGCCAGGCATAATGTATGCAAAAGGGGTGTTCCCCCTATTAGGGGGCGAAAAAATGGCGCAAGGAAATCTATCGGATTGCCTTGCATCATTTTTCACAGCCCTTCAAACACCTGCTCAGAGCAGGCGTTAAAAGAGAGCTCCCACTATTTATAAGGGGTCATCATAAACTCTTCAGGAGCAGCGCCAATGTTTTGGCGCTACTCCTGCAGAGTACATCAATAGAGTAAATAAAAATGACGCTATTGCCCCCTACCCTGTGCCATGGTGCCCTGTATCTTACATACACAGGAGAGACCCTAAATAGCCCTCAGAGGAAGATTGGCTACCTAACCAGGTAAGAGCCTATCAGGAGGGGTTTCTGACGTCACTTGCTGGCACTGGCCATTCAGAGGTCTCCATTGTGCCCTCACACCTCTGCATTCAAGACGGCAGAGGTCTGGGACACACTGGAGGAGCTCTGGGCACCACCCCTGGGATGTTGATGGACAGGGGAGTGGTCACTCCCCTTTCCTTTGTCCAGTTTCGCACCAGAGCAAGGGCTGGGGGCTCCCTGAACCGGTGTAGATTGCCTTATGCAAGGAGGGAACCATCTGTGCCCTTCAAAGTATTTCCAGAGGCTGGGGGAGGCTACTCCTCCCCAGCCCTTAACACCTATTTCCAAAGTGGGAGGGTGTAACACCCTATCTCAGAGGAAATCCTTTGTTCTGCCTTCCTGGGACTGGGCTGCCCAGGCCCCGGTGGGCAGAAACCTGTCTGAGGGTTGGCAGCAGCGGTAGCTGCAGAGAAAACCCCAGAGAGCTAGTTTGGCAGCATCCAGGCTCAATGCTGGGGCCCCGGGGATGCATGGAATTGTCCCCCAAATACCAGAATGGTATTGGGGTGACAATTCCATGATCCTAGGCATGTTACATGGCCATGTTCGGAGTTACCATTGTGACGGTACACATAGGTATTGACCTGTATGTAGTTCACACGTGTAATGGTGTCCCCGCACTCACAAAGTCCGGGGAATTTGTCCTGAACAATGTGGGGACACCTTGGCTAGTGCCAGGGTGCCCTCACCCTAAGTAACTCTGCACCTAACCTTCACTAAGTGAGGGTTAGACATATAGGTAACTTATAAGTTACTTAAGTGCAGTGTAAAATGGCTGTGAAATAACGTGGACGTTATTTCACTCAGGCTGCAGTGACAGTCCTGTGTAAGAATTGTCTGAGCTCCTTATGGGTGGTAAAAGAAATGCTGCAGCCCATAGGGATCTCCTGGAACCCCAATACCCTGGGTACCTAGGTACCATATACTAGGGAACTATAAGGGTGTTCCAGTGTGCCAATGATAATTAGACAAATTAGTCACTAGCCTGCAGTGACAATTTTAAAAGCAGAGAGAGCATAAGCACTGAGGTTCTGGTTAGCAGAGCCTCAGTGACACAGTTAGGCACCACACAGGAAACACATGTAGGCCATAAACTATGAGCACTGGGGTCCTGGCTAGCATGGTCCCAGTGACACATATCAAACGCACTGACAAATAGGGTTTCCACTATGACCACTGGGGCCCTGGCTAGCAGGATCCCAGTGAGACAGTAAAAACACCCTGACATATACTCACAAACAGGCCAAAAGTGGGGGTAACAAGGCTAGAAAGAGGCTACCTTCCTGCAGGGGGCAGACTAGGAGAGTTTGGAGGCTGCAGCAGGGGCAGGGGTAGACTGGGCAGACTTCTGCTTCCCAGTCCCACGGCCAGTTGGGATTCCGCATCCCCAGTCATGCATGGACAGAACCACAAGTGTGGCATGGTGCCTGGGAAAGGGAAGTGACAGGGATCCCCTTCTGTGGCCACGAAAGGGGCGAAAGGTGGACTGTTGGGGACGAGGGGCAGTTGAAAGGGGAGTCCTTGAACCTCTGAAGCGCAGAGTCAGTCTTGTCTCCGAAAAGATGGGTGCCATCAAAGGGCATGTACATAAGGGTCTGTTGGACATCCCCTGAGGAACCATATGTTCTCAACCAGGTGTAGCGCCTCAAGGCCACTGTCATCGCAACCGATATACCCAGTGACTTGGTCGTGACAAGCCCACATCGGATAGTGAACTTTGCGGCGTCTCTTCCATTGGTAGCAACTTGGGATATAATAGCACAGGCCTCCTCCTGTATCTGCGGTAAGCCTTGCACAACCGTATCCCACAGAGCAGTGAGCATAATGGCCCAAAAGGCATGCTGTGTCCACTGACCGCAGCGCTAGACTGGAGGAAGAAAACATCTCTTTCCCACAATGGTTCAGTCTTTTTGATTCCCTATTCGGGGGTGCAAAAGGGAATGCGCCAGAGGATAAAAATGCCTGGATAACAAGGTTCTCAGGCGTGGGGTGTTGGGACAGGAATTTAGGGATGTTCTGGGCATGCCAATGGCTGCGTGCGATTGTCCTGGTCACAGGAGCCCCTGTCTTAGGTCTGGACCAAGCACCCAAAATGACATCAGTGAGGGCTTCACTGAATGGAATGAGAGGCTCAGAGGTGGAAGCCCCTGTTTGAAGCACCTTCATCAGGAGATTAGACCTGACCTGAACAGTAGGCAGCTTAAGGCCGGTGACCTCAGCCACCCTACTGACCACCATGAAATAAGTAGCTCCCTCTGCCGTAGCCACTATAGGAGGAGACAGCATGCCAACGTCTGGAGAGGTATCCAGACCATTGGCTTTGCCCAACTCCTTTGTCCAGTCCAAGTTTTGATCATCATGGTATTCATAAGGGTCCAGGGACCCCTCCAATCCTTCCCCATATTCATACTCATAAGAAAAAGGGTCAGAATCCAACCTGGGGTGAATAGGCGCTTATCGAATAAGGAGGCAGCGTTGACCGATGCTGTTCTGACTCCGAGCCGTCGGGGATCAAGATTGGGTCAACATTGATAGTGGGTACCACCGACGTTGGGAGCGTCGACAGTCGAACCGGAACTGCAGAAGGTCTTGAAGGTCTTGATGGTACGACTAGCGTTGGTACGGATCCGGGAGCCGATCCAGAAGGGACCTTGGTGGCTGGACCAGAAGGCCCTCCAACTGAACCGCTTGGGCACCATAGCGGGGTAGTACTGCCCAAAAATGAAGTGCATGGCCTCAAAGTATTCCCTTAATTGGGCAGGGCTCACTCCGGCTCCTAGAAACTCAGAGCGGACCCAAAAGCAGGCTCCAAAGACGGAGGCCCAGCCCATCGGCGCTCCTCCTGCATCACATCAGCTGAGCGACGGGGTGAAGTCGAAGGATGACGAGATTTCTTCAACTTCTTCTTCTTACCTTGACCTGCATACTTAGAGAACGACAAGTGGTGGTGGCTCCACAAATGGTCTCAAGACCTTCCTATCGAGCGAGACCGGGACCGATGCGGAGTTGAACGTTGGACCGCCATGAGTTTGAGGGACCGCTCCCTCAAGGTCTTCGGGTGCATGGCCCGGCACTCGGAGCACGACGAAAAGGTCGTAGAAGTCAAAAAATTACTAGAGTAGCTTTCTCCACATCAGCGTATGGTGCGGAAAGAAATGAACTGATGTCACTGCATCTGTTTACTACTTGTAGGAAAGTACCATCTTGCCTGGCATGTTACCCCCATATTTCACTGTATATATGTTGTTTTAGTTTATGTGTCACTGGGACCCTGCCAGGCAGGTCCCCAGTGCTCATACGTATGTACCCTGTATGTGTTCCCTGTGTGATGACCAACTGTCTCACTGAGGCTCTGCTAACCAGAACCTCAGTGGTTATGCTCTCTCTGCTTTCCAAATTGTCATTAACAGGCTAGTGACCAATTTCACCAATTCACATTGGCATACTGGAACACCCTTATAATTCCCTAGTATATGGTACAGAGGCACCCAGGGTATTGGGGTTCCAGGAGATCCCTATGGGCTGCAACATTTCTTTTGCCACCCATCGGGAGCTCTGACAATTCTTACACAGGCCTGCCAGTGCAGCCTGAGTGAAATAACGTCCACGTTATTTCACAGCCATTTACCACTGCACTGAAGTAACTTATAAGTCACCTATATGTCTAACCTTCACCTGGTGAAGGTAGGGTGCAAAGTTACTTAGTGTGTGGGCACCCTGGCACTAGCCAAGGTACCCCCACATTGTTCAGGGCAAGTTCCCCTGACTTTGTGAGTGCAGAGACACCATTACACGCGTGCACTATTCACTACCTATGTATAGCGTCACAATAGTAACTCCGAACATGGCCATGTAACATGTCTAAAGGATCATGGAATTGTCACCCCAATACCATTCTGGCATTGGGGAGACAATTCCATGATCCCCCGGGTCTCTAGCACAGAACCCGGGTACTGCCAAACTGCCTTTCCGGGGTCTCCACTGCAGCTGCTGCTGCTGCCAACCCCTCAGACAGGTTTCTGCCCTCCTGGGGTCCAGGCAGCCCTGGCCCAGGAAGGCAGAACAAAGGGCTTCCTCTGAGAGTGGGTGTAACACCCTCTCCCTTTGGAAATAGGTGTGAAGGCTGGGGAGGAGTAGCCTCCCCCAGCCTCTGGAAATGCTTTGATGGGCACAGATGGTGCCCATCTCTGCATAAGCCAGTCCACACCGGTTCAGGGATCCCCCAGCCTTGCTCTGGCACGAAACTGGACAAAGGAAATGGGAGTGACCACTCCCCTGACCTGCACCTCCCCTGGGAGGTGCCCAGAGCTCCTCCAGTGTGCCCCAGACCTCTGCCATCTTGGATTCAGAGGTGTTGCTGGCACACTGGACTGCTCTGAGTGGCCAGTGCCAGCAGGTGACGTCAGAGACTCCTTCTGATAGGCTCTTACCTCTCTTAGTAGCCAATCCTCCTTCCTAGGTAACCAAACCTCCTTTTCTGGCTATTTAGGGTCTCTGCTTTGGGGAATTCTTCAGATACCGAATGCAAGAGCTCACCAGAGTTCCTCTGCATCTCCCTCTTCACCTTCTGCCAAAGGATCGACCGGTGACTGCTCAGGACGCCTGCAAAACCGCAACAAAGTAGCAAAGACGACTACTAGCAATCTTTTATCGCTCATCGTGCCGGCTTTCTCAACTGTTTCCAGGTGGTGCATGCTCTGGGGATAGCCTGCCTCCTTTCTGCACCAGGAGCTCTGAAGAAATCTCCTGTGGGTCGACGGAATCTTCCCCCTGCAACCGCAGGCAACAAAAGACTGCATCACCGGTCCTCTGGGTCACCTCTCAGCACGACGAGCGTGGTCCCTGGAACTCAGCAACACTGTCCATGTGACTCCCACAATCCAGTGACTCTTCAGTCCAAGTTTGGTGGAGGTAAGTCCTTGCCTCCCCACGCAAGACTGCATTGTTGGGTACCGCATTATTTGCAGCTGCTCAGGCTCCTGTGCACTCTTCCAGGATTTCCTTCATGCACAGCCAAGCCCGGGTCCCCGACACTCTAACCTGCAGTGCACAACCTTCTGAGTTGTCCTCCGGCATCGTGGGACTCCCTTTTGTGACTTCGCATGGACTCCGGTTCACTCCTCTTCTAAGTGCCTGTTCCAGTACTTCTGCGGGTGCTGCCTGCTTCTGTGAAGGCTCCCTGACTTGCTGGGTGCCTCCTCTGTCTCCTCATCCAAGTGGCGACATCCTGGTCCCTCCTGGGCCACAGCAGCATCCAAAAACCCTAACCGCGACCCTTGCAGCTAGCAAGGCTTGTTTGCAGTCTTTCTGCGTGGGAACACCTCTGCAAGCTTCTTCACAACGTGGGACATCCATCCTCCACAGGGAAAGTTCCTAGTCCTCTTCGTTCTTGCAAAACACCAAGCTTCTTCCATCCGGTGGCAGCTTCCTTGCACCCTCAGCTGGCATTTCCTGGGCTCTTGCCCACTCTCGACACTGTCGCGACTCTTGGACTTGGTCCCCTTGTCTTACAGGTACTCAGGTCTGGAAATCCACTGTTGTTGCATTGCTGGTGTTGGTTTTCCTTGCAGAATCCCCCTTTCATGACTTCTGTGCTCTCTGGGGGTTGTAGGTGCACTTTACACCTACCTTACAGGGTCTTGGGGTGGGCTATTTTTCTAACCCTCACTGTTTTCTTACAGTCCCAGCGACCCTCTACAAGCTCACAGAGGTTTGGGGTGCATTCGTGGTTCGCATTCCACTTTTGGAGTATATGGTTTGTGTTGCCCCTATACCTATGTGCTCCTATTGCAATCTATTGTTACTTTACACTGCTTGCATTACTTCCTTTTGCTATTACTGCATAATTTTGGTATTGTGTACATATATCTTGTGTATATTTGGCATCCTCATACTGAGGGTACTCACTGAGATACTTTTGGCATATTGCCATAAAAATAAAGTACCTTTATTTTTAGTATATCTGTGTATTGTGTTTTCTTATGATATTGTGCATATGACACCAGTGGTATAGTAGGAGCTTTACATGTCTCCTAGTTCAGCCTAACCTGCTTTGCCATAACTACCTTCTATCAGCCTTAGCTTCTAGAAACGCCTCTTTTACACTAATAAGGGATAACTGGGCCTGGCACAAGGTGTAAGTACCTCTGGTACCCACTACAAGTCAGGCCAGCCTCCTACACTACTCCCAACATCATCACGGTGACTACGATGGCAATGACGCCCCTGGAGTCCACCAACGCCACCAACGACGCGCAAGAGTATTGCTCGAAGAAAATGTTCCTGATCCAGTTTGACACCTGGGAAAAATTCTAAGGTAAGGAATATGCAACTAGAAGTCTCTATCAGATCTAGGAGTCAGGCAAAAGATCACAAGTCATGTTGTAATTATCAGCAAGCCAGGCCCTTTCTGGTACAAGTTGAGCAATGTGCATAGGTATATTGCTGTTCCGTAGAATGAAGGGAAGAGGGCACACACACTTGAGATGTATAAGTCTGATATGCAGACTGTAGGAATCTGACCTGGTGTGTGGTGGGCACCCAAGGTACTTACACCTTATGCCAGGTCCAGGTATCCCCTCTTAGTGAAGTGTAGACAGCGTCTAGAAGGCAGGCTCTCCAGAGGCAGCTGTGGAAGAGCAGCCAAGGCATATCTGTGGAGAGGTGTGGCACAATGGTTTGAGCGGCAGACCCTGATGCAGAGATCTGGCCCAAGACCAGGGCTCAATTCCCTTGGACCAGGAAATTCTCGCCTCCATGCCTAATCTAATTAATGGGTCCCACTCTGTAACTCTGGGCAATAGCTTGCTGAATCTCCACAACGTCTTTAACAGCGCTTAGATGCCTGGCTTCACCTTGGGGTTGCCCAGGAGTGGGTGCCTCACAGAAAAAGCCAGGAGGGGTTCCACAGCAGTATGCGTACAGCGCCTTGAGACCCTAATGGGTGAGTAGTGTGCTATACAAGTGTAAAGTTTATATTAATCTATGAGTTATGCAATACCACTGTAGCCACACTGCATTTACACACATGAAAGAAAAAACCTCAGTTGTACAAAAATAATGGTACTTTATTTTTGGAACACAATACCACAAATTACTACACTAAGGCCCTCATTACAACATTGGCAGGCAGCAACCGCCACCTGCAAATTTGTAACCGCCGTGCGTCCGCCAATGCGGCTGCACTCCTGCAGTGGCCATTACGAGATCCCCGCTGGGCCGGCGGTGATGTCAGCCGCAACACGGGAGCCGGCTCCAAATTAAGCCGGCAATGTTGCGCCGGTGCAACGGGTACAGTTGCACCGGTTGCGCTTTTTACTGTCTGCTATGCAGACAGTGAAAAGCTTCATGGGGCTGTGGCAGGGGGCCCGCAACTCCCCTTTCCGCCAGCCTTTTCATGGCGGTTCCTACCGTCATGAAAAGGCCGGCGGGACGGGGACTCGTAATCCCTGGAGGATTATAACCGCCAGGACCAATGTGCCAGTAAACCGCCGGTCCCGGCGGTGCGACCGCGGCGCTTCTGCCGCGGTCGTAATACCAAGGACTGTACTGCTAGCCTGTTGGCGGTGCAACCAACGAAACAGCCCTGGCGGTCTTTGACCGCCAGGGTTGTATTGAGGGCCTAAATATGTACACTAGTAATCAGAAATAGGCATAGAAAAGGTTAGAAAACAGTGCAAATAGAAATAACCAATAGTGACCCTAGGGGGAACACAAACAATGTACTGAAAGAATGGAATGAGAACACAGCATCCCCACCTAGGTAAGTGGACTGTGTAGAGGGGAGCTGGGAGTACTAGAAAACCACAAAGGTAAGTAACACAGTTCCCCACAGTGACCAGGAAAGCAGGAGTAAATCACTGGATTTTCCCCAAACTACCTAAAAGGATGAAAAGAAGAAAAGAAAACACCTAGAGAAGACTGTAAGAAAACCAGCGGTGAATTCTGAAAGACAGAAGACCTGTGGAGAGAGGGGACCAAGTCCAAGAGTCACATTGGAGTCCAGGAGGAGATGGAGCTACTAGCCACCCAGCTGTACTTTCAGGAGTTGGTCAACAGTGATGAAGAACAGGTCAGCACTGCAGCCCTGAAGCTGGAGAAGAGTTCCTGATGGATGCAGCTGATGTCCCACGCTGGAGTACAGATTGCAGATGGGTGTCGGTGCAGGAATTCCACCAACAAGGCAAACTTGTGATTAGTGGAAAAGTAGTGCTGCCAGGGGCCAGCAAGGCCCAGGAGGACTCAACCCAAGAGGGGGAGTCACAGGGGACCCTCAGCATTGCAGAGTTCACAGGAGCAGAGGCAGCACTCACAGGAGTCCCACAGGATGGGGACACAGGAGTCGCAGAAGAGGCTCATGCAGCACTACGAAAGAGGATCCCACGCTGCCGGAGAACCACGCAGGAGGCTGTGCTTTGCAGGAAGGAGTGCTGGGGCTGGTGCTACATGTTGCCCAAAGATCCCTTAGAAGAGATGCAAACAAGCCTTGCAGATGCAATACACGTGGTGCATGGGGACACTCTCCTGTGTGGGAAGGCAAAGGCTTACCTCCACCAAAGTTGGACAGCTGGCAGAGATGACCAAGAGTACTACTCCAGACCACCCCCGTGATGCAAGATCCACGCAGCTCAAGATGAGGGGAGATCCACGCAGCCAGTCATCACTTGCTGTAGGTTCCTGCGGTTCCAGGGAAGTGACTACTTCACTACAAGGGAGATTCCTTCTTCTTCTTGTGGAGGCTGAGGAGTTGCTGTCTTCTGAGGATGCACGGCGGGGGAAATGTTGCAAAGCTGGCAGGAGCCCTGGAAACAATATTGCAGAAGAGGTCTTTCTTCTTTGAGGGAGCTTGTCAGGTCCTGGAGGTTCCAGTTGCAGTTCACGAGGCCAGAAGTCGAAGCGAAGGTTGCAGAGGAGTCCTGCTGGAATCTTGCAAACTGAATCTGAGGACCCACCCAAGAGAGAGACCCTAAATAGCCCCGAAAGGAGGACTGGTCACCTAACCAGGTAATTACCACCCCATTGTCCAGTTTCGCGCCAGAGCAGGGACTGGGGGCCCTGAACCGGTGTGGACTGGTTTATGCATGAAGGGCACCAAATATGCCCTTCAAAGCAAACCAGTGGCTTGGGGAGACTACCCCTCCCGAGCCAGACACACATATTTCCAAAGGGAGAGGGTGTTACCTCCCTCTCCCAAAGGAAATCTGTTGTTCTGCTTCTTGTGCTTGAACAGATCGAGCAGCCATGGGGCAGAAACCTGTCTGAGGGGTTCCCTCACACTCAGGTACCTGCACCCTTCCCTCTGGGCTGAGGAGGCCTATCATAGGGGTGACTTACAGTGACCTGGTGCAGTGACCTGTAGTGAAACCGGGTGCATGCACCCTTTTCACGCAGCCTGCAATGGCAGGCCTGCGGAACCCTTTGCATGGGCTCCCTATGGGTGGCAGAATAATTGCTGCAGCCCATAGGGATCCCCTGGAACACCAATACCCTTGGTGCCTGGGAACCATATGCTAGGGAACTACATGTGTGGATCAGTATGCCAATTGTGGGAAGTAAAAGGTACATTTTACAGGAGAGAGCAAAACTACTGGGGTACTCATTAGCAGGATCCCAGTAGACATAGTCAAGCACACTGACAACAGACAGAAAATGAGGGTAACTGTAGGAAAATGGCTCCTTGTTTCAGTTACCTCCCCCCCACATTTATGCCTGATATTGATACTAACTTGACTGAGTGTATGCTGGGCCCCAGCACCATTGTTCTTTCACTAAGAATGTACCATTGTTTTCACAATTGGCACACCCCTGGTGTAGGGAAATGCCTCCCTTGGTATGATTACCCCCTAACTGTTTGCCTTTTGTTGATGCTAGTTATGACTGAAAGTGTGCTGGGATCCTGCTAACCAGGTCCCAGCACCAGTGTTCTTTACCTAAACTGTACCTTTGTTCTCACAATTAGCACAGCCCTGGCGCACAGATAAGTCCCTTGTAACTGGTACCGTTGGTACCAAGGGCCCTGTGGCCAGGGAAGGTCTCTAAGGGCTGCAGCATGTATTATGCCACCCTGGGGACCCCTCACGCTGCACAAGCACACTGCCTCACAGCCTGTGTGCGCTGCTGGGGAGAAAATGACTAAGTCGACATGACACTCCCTTCAGGGTGCCATGTCCACACACCACAGCCTGTGGCATAGGTAAGTCACCCCTCTAGCAGGCCTACAGCCCTAAGGCAGGGTGCACTATACCACAGGTGAGGGCATAGTTGCATGAGCACTATGCACCTACAGTGTCTAAGCCAAACCTTAGACTTTGTAAGTGCAGGGTAGCCATATTAAGTATATGGTCTGGGATTTGTCAAAACGAACTCCACAGTTCCATAATGGCTACACTGAACACTGGGAAGTTTGGTATCAAACTTCTCAGAATTATAAACCCACACTGATGCCAGTGCTGGATTTATTAAAAAAATGAACACAGTGGGCATCTTAGATATGCCCCCTGTATTTTACCCAATCCTTCAGTGCAGGACTGACTGGTCTGTGCAAGCCTGCCACTGAGAGGCAAGTTTCTGACCCCTTGGGGTGAGAGTCTTTGTGCTCTCTGGGACCAGCCACAAAGCCTGAACTGGGTGGAGGTGCTTCACACCTCCCACCTGCAGGAACTGTAACACCTAGCAGTGAGCCTCAAAGGCTCAGGCCTCGTCTTACAGTGACTCAGGGCACTCCAGCTAGTGGGGATGCTCGCCCCCCTGGACAAAGCCCCACTTTTGGTGGCAAGTCCAGTGTGAAAATTAGGATAACCAGGAACGAATGACCACCCCAGCTAGGATCAACCTTAAGGTGTCCAGAGCTGAGGTGACCCCCCCTTGCAGAATCCTCCATCTTGAGCTGGAGGACGGGGACCAATAGGGTTGAGATTGCACCCTATTCCCCAAAGGGAGTGGACACAAGAAGGGTGTAGCCACCCACAGGAACAGTAGCCATTGGCAACTGCCCTCGGACAACTGCAAACCCCCTATATCCAGGATTTAAGGACTCCCCTGAACCCAAGTCCTCAGATTCCTGGTGACCTGACAAGTAGAAGAGGGACTACTTAGCTGAAACCCCCAGCAGAGAAGAAGGAAGATGAAAACGTATTTGGCCCCAGCCCTATTGTCCTGTCTCCTGCTTCAGAGAACCTGTAAAAGAACAGCGACACATCCAGCGGGACCAGCGACCTCTACCAAGCTCCAGAGGACTGCCCTGCACTTGAAAGTAATAAGAACTCCTGTGGACAGCGGCCCTGTCAAAGAAGAAACCACAACCCAGGATTCCATCACCACTCTGAATGCGAGTCCTGACCACTCTGCACTCAATGCCGGAGGTGCGTGTCCAGGTGGCCCAACCAGCCAGAGAGGATCCCCAGGCGATTCTGAGCAAGTATTCACCCTGGGTTGACCTCTCCAGTCCTCCACGGCGACGCCTGCAGAGGAAATCCCAAGGACACTCCTGACCACAAAAGCTCCGGATGAAGATAACCACCGCCTAAAAGACCACTGCACCCGCAGCCCCCAGACCTTGGAGAACCCGACCTCTTGTGTGGCAACATTCAGCAGGCGGGCCTCCTCACTGTACAGCCTGTGGTTTGCCCAGGAAGACCTTGCCTGCAGCATCTGAGGGACCTCTGTGGTCCCCTAATAAAGAACTATTGGAAACCCGACTCCTTGTTTGCACCCTGCACCCGGCTGCCCCAGTGTTTTGTGCCTACTTGTGGTCCCCCAGTGCTCCTCTAAACCCACCCAGGTCTCTCTCCGAAGACCCGGGTACTTTCCTGCCTGCAGATCTGATTCCAAGTGCCCCGTCTCCATAGGAACCCATGTTAAATCTGCTACACTTTGACCTCTGCACCTGGCCGGCCCTGTGCTGCCGGTGGTGTGTGTTTGATGTTAACTTGAACCCCAACCTGTGCAGTTCCTAACCCCCAGAGACTGGAACTGTAGGTGTTGTACTTACCTGTAAAATGATCTGTCTTTTTTCTTCCCCCCCAGGAACTGTTTCTGAAAATTGAAGTGTCTATTTCAATGCCTTCATCCTGCACCTCTCATCGTGGGGAGCGTGGCCCCTGGAACACATGTAGTGGACTCAAGTGACCCAGACTGTTCAGTGGTTCATCTGTCTAAATTTGGAGGAGGTAAGTCCTTGCCTCCCCTCTCCAGACAGTAATCCTGTGTACTGCATGAACTGCAGCTGCTAGGGTTTCTGGGCACTCTTGCAAGGAATCCTTCGTGCACAGCCAAGCCCAGGTCCCCAGCACTCCGTCCTGCATTGCTCAACTCGCTGAGTTGACCACCAGATTCGTGGGACCCTCTTTTGTAGTGGGCTCCCTTGGGTCCACCACCTGTGTTCCAGGGGCCACGCTCCTCACGATGAGAGGGGACCCAGAGGACTGGGGAAGCTGAAGTTTGGTCCTTGCTGAAGCAGGGGGAAGACTCCGTCAACCCACAGGGGATTTCTTCATGGCTTCCAGTGCAGGATGAAGGCAGGCAGCCCCCAAAGCATGCACCACCAGGAAACATTCGAGAAAGCCGGCAGGATTAGGCCCTACAATATCGCTGGTAGTCTTCTTGCTACTTTGTTGCAGTTTTGCAGGCGTCCTGGAGCAGTCAGCAGTCGATCCTTGGCAGAAGTCAAAGAGAGAGGTGCAGAGGAACTCTGGTGAATTCTTGCAAGCTGTTATCTGAGGAAAAGCCCACAGGAGATACCCTAAATAGCCCTCAGAGGAGGATTTGCCACCTAGTCAGGTAATCACCTATCAGGAGGGGTCTCTGACGTCACCTGCTGGCACTGGCCACTCAGAGGCCTCCATTATGCCCTCACACCTCTGGATTCAAGATGGCAGAGGTCTGGGACACACTGGAGGAGCTCTGGGCATCACCCCTGGGGTGGTGATGGACAGGGGAGTGGTCACTCCCCTTTCCTTTGTCCAGTTTTGCACCAGAGTAGGGATTGGGGGTTCCCTGAACCGGTGTAGACTGGCTTATGCAAGGAGGGCACCATCTGGGTCCTTCAAAGCATTTCCAGAGGCTGGGGGAGGTTACTCCTCCCCAGCCCTTAACACCTATTTCCAAAGGGAGAGGGTGTAACACCCTCTCTCAGGGGAACTTCTTTGTTCTGCCTTCCTGGGACTGGGCTGTCTAGACCCCAGGAGGGCAGAACCCTGTCTGTGGGTTGGCAGCAGTGTTACCTGCCTACCATACCATAGTGGAGACCCGGGGATGCATAGGATTGGCACCCCAAATACTAGATTTGGCATGAGGGGACAATGCCATGATCTTAGACATGTTACATGGCCATATTCGGAGTTACCATTGTGAAGCTACATATAGGTATTGACCTATATGTAGTGAACGTGTGTAATGGTGTCCCCCCACTCACAATGTCCGGGGAAATTGCCCTGAACTATGTGGGGGCACCTTGGCTAGTGCCAGGGTGCCCTCACACTTAGTAACTTTGCACCATATAGACATATAGGTGACTTATAAGTTACTTAAGTGCAGTGTAAAATGGCTGTGAAATAACGTGCGTTATTTAAGTCAGGTTGCAATGGCAGTCTGTGTAAAGATTTGTATGAGCTCCCTATGGGTGGCAAAAGAAATGCTGCAGCCCATAGGGATCTCCTGGAACCCCAATACCCTGGGCACCTAGGAACCATATACTAGGGAATTATAAGGGTGTTCCAGTGTGCCGATTGAAATTGGTAAAAGTGGTCACTAGCCTACAGTGACCAATTTAAAGGCAGCGAGAGCATAAGCACTGAGGTTCTGATTAGCAGAGCCTCAGGGACACAGTTAGTCACTCCACAGGGTTACACCCTCAGGCCACAAATTATGAGCACTGGGGTCCTGGCTAGCAGGATCCCAGTGAGACAGGCAAAAACAAACTGACATACATGTAAAAATGGGGGTAACATGCCAGACAAGATGGTACTTTCCTACATAAGCCCATTTCTGTTCTCTCCCTTTCTATAGCCAGGAATGCTGCTCCAAAGCTAAAATTTTGGCCATGTATGCTAAAAGGATGTCCTCTTCATTGAGGCTGCCCTCAATGTTCCCAGAGGAGCTGGACTCCCCTGTGGAAGAACCAGGCTCTCTGACTATGATTTGTGGAGGTACCATGGGCACCTTTTACAAGGAACTTAACTTTGTGCCAAGGGAGTGCCAATTGTGGAAACAAAGATAAGGATTTTTTAAAAGAACACTAGTGATGGGGCCTGGTTAGCAGGATCAAAGCACACTTTCAGTCACAGTTGGCATCAACACTAGCCAAAAAGTGGGGGGTACCCATGCCAACAGTGGCACTTTCCTACACAGTCGAAATGTCATTTGGTAATACATGTCATTGACATCAAATATTTGGTCCACTAAGCTCTTTAAACAAAAACATATTTAGGATGTTTTGGTCATCATGTGAAACTAATACATTTGAACTGTATTACTTGCAACTATTTTTTTGTAAACATTTTTTTTCAAAAAACATCAAAAAGAGGTAGTACTTCCCCCGCTGCACTATCGTTGTCAAACACACTCACGGTTCACATTTTATCATGTCATATCTTGCCAAGAAAAGTGTCATTAGAAATGCACTGCCCTCCATTTTAAGTGTTAGTGACACAAAAATATTTGTGAAATCTGCAGCTTCATACCCTTAAATGGTGGCTGCCTGACCTTGTCATCAGAACATTGGCTACCAATTAGCTGTCAGCGGAAGTTGACTGCGTAGTGTGCGGTAAACTCCATGAGGGGCCCTGCCATAGGCTAACCTGTGTGGCGGCTAGGCACGAAAGCCATTGTCTGTGTCCATCTCCATCACGGATCATGTCCACTGTGTACTTTCATGCAGCATTTTGAAAACAAAAACTCACTTGCCTCCTAACGCTGCAGCCATCAAGACCTCCTCATTTGTTGCTGATGTTATCAACCTCTGAGACCAGGATGCCGGGCAACGCAGGTGACAGGTCCCCTGCCTTCTCCCCTGAGGAGCTGGCCAGGGACCCCAGAGGAAGAGGCACATGTCTAATTGGGGAATGTCTGACTGAGTAACCTTTTCCATTACGATTCACAGGCTATTTGGTTCCTTTTTAATAATGTTGGTGTTGTTGTGTCTGGAGTTGACAGAATGATGTAGCTGGGACAGATTCTTGTGACCAATGTCTGAAATGTCTGTGCACAGCAATGTTAAGTCACTTGACAGTAGAAGCTGTAATATGTGTCCATGAAACACATAAATCCCATTTCATCACATAAACTGCAGGCCACTGACTACCAGTGGCCAGTAGACAGTGTACCAGTAGTAGGACTGACAACATACAGTCAATGTTGAAATAACAGGGATGTTGAGTGAAAAATGTAGAGGGTCTAGAGTTGTCTGATGCTGTCCTGTCACATGGGATTCCAGCACAGATTGTGTATCAGTTTGCTCTGTATGGTTTACACCTGTCATGGAGCCACATATAGTTAAACTCCTTTTAGGTGCAGTAAGTTCAGATGACACTGGCTCACCATCATCCATCCCAGACTGTTCCATAAGAAATCACACTTGTTCAAACAACCTACAAATTGCTCTCATTGACACATAGTAGCACTCATATATTTTCCTCAGTCACTGTACGTGATGCAGGCCAGGGGTATGTAGACCATGGGTTCTGACTCTTGGGAGTTTAGGCAGGAAGCCATTGTAGTTGTGTGTATGATTATGTGCAAGGATTGTAGAGATGGTTTGGCCTTCAGTAGCTCACAATGATTGTGGGTGATCAGGGGTGGCTCTCACAACAGGATTGGTTGCATAGTTCTGGCCAAGATGATGTGATAGACCTGATTCAGTAGCATGATAAGCTAGCAAGGATTGACGGTGCACATGAGATCCCTTGAAATCTGTATTCCTTCTCTGCCTTTGACAGTTTTATAGAAAAAAATTTAGTAACTGTTTTGTAAATGTACATGTGAGTTTATAAAATGTAATGTCACAGTGGTACTGCCCAACAGTGACGATGAATTGTCGTTTCCTGTTCTTTTATGTCATCTATACAGGTCAACGATCCATCAGAGGCAAGAAATCTGGAAGGCCATCGCCAAGACGATGTGGACTGTGGGGGTCCACAAGAGCAATAGCCTGCACTGCTGGAAGAGGTGGGAGCGTGAGCATCAGGCTACCAGAAAATCAGCCAAGAGCCAAGTCAGGCAGTCCTCCCATCGATCCAGGTGGGTGTGCCACACCCTGACCCCACCCCCCCTTGGCTTGCATCCTTGCCGCAGCTTCCCTGAGCTTGATGGGCTGTAGAGTTCCCAACAACAGCAACATGGGGGTAAGTCATTGTCTGTTGATATTGTTGTGGTTTAACCTCTTTACTTTCCGGCTATGTTGTAGGCCATCAACTTTGAAGAAGACACACATCCTGAACCCATTATGATCTCTGGAGATGTAAGTTGATCAGACTGTGTCTGATGCTGTGCGTGGTGTATTGCTTTGTGCTGTAGCATGCCACTAGATTCCTCCTCACAGGGCAATTACTGCTGTGGGCAGATACATGGCTGTATCCAAACAATGGGATTGCCAGCATTTTCATAATGACATGAGCGACAGTTTCCCAAAACATGCCCCAGGTCATGATTGGGTTACATGTGATGATATGTCACAAATGTGTGTAGTGAATGTAGGCTTCATTTCTGCTGACTGTGGCAAACTAAACAATTATGAAGCAGCTGATATACCAGACTTGACATTGCTAAGTCTGTGCTATGATAGTGTGAGAACGTTTTGATATTCTTTGTACAGTGGCATCATTCTTTATCTGACACAATATTTTATGTGGACAGTAGCTAGTGGACTTGAGTCCTTAGTCCTTCACAAATGTGAATGTAAGCCAGTCTGTGATTTTTAACATGAATTTCTATGCCAAACTGTATTGTAAGCAACAGACAGAAATGTGTTGACATTGGTGAGAAAGTTGTGTGTCATACAGACAACATTTTTGTGTCCTTAGTCCTGCCCAGAGTAGAAATTGATGTTTGAGGAACAATGTGATACTGAAAGGGACATTTGCAGGTGGAAGGTAACATCACATAGATGTCATGGTGCCCCAGTTGGGCAGACAATTTCCATCCAAAAATCTTAGATTTAGAAGGGAACCAATTTTAGCTCTGTTCTGCAGTGGGTCAAAGATGTAGCCAGGCCAATGTGTTTACTCATGCTGTTGTAACCCTTTGTTATGGAGTGAAAATAAGTGTATAAGCGACAAAGGCATACAAGATATAGGAGCTGAGGTGGGGTGTAACTGAACTTGTTGCAAATGTTGTGTGATGCACATTGATGTCCAATTGTATGTCACAGACACACTACAACTGTTGTATCGTTTTTTTCAGCAACTGTGCGAGGGAAAGATGACAGTGGCCACATCAGTGGGGATGAGGCTGGCCACTGGGGATCAGGAGTGGACACCACAGACACTGAGGGACCAAGTGGCATAGGGCGGGGTGAGGGGACTGGCATCTTCCTCGGAGGCCTCCAATGAAGACCGGTTCCTAGTGGGGATGGACCCTGGGGAGTCTGTGACACCTGTGTCTTTGTACACCCACTGCATTCCAATCCCCACCGTCACTCCTGCCACCTCCCCAACTTGGTCGTAGCAGCCCCTAACAGGGGCAGCATCACCTTTGCTGCAGGTACCTCTGCCCCTGCCCCAGTGTCCCAGGCTGCGCTCACTGAGAAGGCAGTTGATCGTTTAAGTACGATCGCTGTAGGCCAGACTGCTCTATTGAATGCCATTCAGGAGCTGGCTGGACAGAACACCCAGATGCTGGCTTATCGGGATGGCAGCCATGGTGCACTGTCTGGCCGACAGTGGTCATTCCATGGTCTGGCCTCCTCATTGCTCGCAGCCTCCCACCCACCCAACCTCATGCCCAGACTCCCACCCCTTTTCCCATCCCAAATCCCTCAACCCAGCCCGTTACAAAGCACATACAAACATATGCACTCACCCACAACAACAACCATGAGCTGCACATCCCAACACAAAACATCAAGAAACATAAGCATAGAAACACACATGCAGACACCACACTCACCACAACCACAGTCACACCATCAGTCATCACACCCACCACCACACATGCATGCACCAGTGCACCCACAGACACCACAGCAACAAACACAACTGTCATAACAGACACATCTACACACTCATACTCAACATAAACACCCACACTCACCCACCCAAAAATCGGTAAAATGCAAAAACACATATAACAGTCCTTCAATCACCCACACCTTCAACAGGCACATGCACAACAGACACAGTCACTCCCTCTACCTCCCAAACCCAAGTCTCTACCGAACACCCTAGCCATTTTCATAGGAAAAGCCTACTTTTGCCATGGCCCTGACCTCTTACGAATCCCTACAAAAGCCACCCCTCCCAAAACCAAGGACCGTGCCCCCCAGTGACATCATTGAGGTGCCTGTTCTCTGCCCCATAGATGCCCCTTCCAGAGAAGATTTACTCTGGAAGTGAATTTAGTAGGCAAATGACGGGCCTGAAAGCCATTGTGGCCCACATGGGCTGAGACATTACTGTTCTAATTATGATGGAGTTATGATATTTATTATTGAGTGAGTAAACTCATCATTATATAAAGTCTTTTATTTTGAGAGTACCTTTATCCTGGCTTTATTATTCAACTGTTACTAATTGTTGGCTGATGATGTTATTTCTGCATATGTGTGAGCTATGCACTTACTCTCATTTGTGACACTTGTATGTTTAGTGTTGTACATTTGTGATGGACATATTAACTTTGGTTCAAGCATTGATGTTACTGGATACTTACACCAAAATTATATGTTTCTGTTTTGGTGAGTGGAGAATGCACTGTTTATTTTGACATGAGGTGTCAATAATATGCACACATGTATTACACAGATGATCTCACACTTTACAGTTGAATGTGATCCTATGTTTGTGATATATTGCACACACCAAGAGGACATGTGACCTTCATACATCTCTGACATGTTTGCAGGTCACCAGTAAATGTTGTGTTACGTTCTGTGTACATTCACCTGTAGCATAATGTAGTGTAATTGCTACCATATCATGCAATTGTTTGGTTTGAATTGGGGATACTGTTTCAGTTGATACTTGTTATAAATGGGGTCTCTATTTGGCAGAGGTATACACCCTTGTCCAAACAGGGACCACAATCCTAGTCAGGGTCTGGCTTAACTCAGAAGGCAATGTGCAAAGTATTTGTGCAATAAATCATACATTAGCACAATGAAAACACCACAAAATACACCACACAGGTTTAGAAAAATATATGATATTTATCTGGTTAAATTAAGGTCAAAACGATGAAGACTAAATAAGCACAAATTGAAATATCACTTTTGCAAGATCAAAAAGAGTCTTGAATCTTAGAAATCAACACTTGTCTCTTGTGTGCACAAAGTACCTGGTTCGTGTCAAAATGATCATGCACGAAGAACGTAGAGGAGGAGATCCATGGAAAATTAAGGCGTGCATCGGATTTTCCGGCACAGCAGATACGATGCGTTGGTTCTTTCCACAATTTCCGTCATGCAGTCTTGGTTCCTCACTGAGATGCTGGAGTCTTTTGACGGTGAGGGACAATGTGTGGAAATCCTGGGTGTGTGGGAAGAAGTCACAGGCGATGCATCTAATTTTCTGTTGCACAGCTGGCACTGCGTTGATTCTTCGCTCAGGAAGTCGGGCTCTGTCATTCCGGTTCAGCTGTGCATCAATACAGTAGGGCTGTGCATCGAATTTCTGGTCTCAACCCAAGCACTGCTTCGATCTTCTTTCAGGAAAGCGGGCGTCATTGTTCCGGTTCAGCTGTGCAGTGATTTTTTCATCGCAGGGCAGGCTGTGCATCGTTTCCAGCAGGCTGTTTGTCGATTTTCAGTGCACAAGTAGTTTCCTTGAAGAGGTGAAGTCTTTTTGGCCCTAAGACTTCAGAAACAGGAGGCAAGCTCAATCCAAGCCCTTGGAGAGCACTTCTCCGCAAAGTCAGGGACCAGCAAGGCAGCAGTCCTTCACAGCAAAACAGTCCAGGTGATTCCTTTGGGCAGCCAGGGAGTTCTTCTTGACAGGTTGCAGGTCCAGGTCCAGAAGTGTCTGAGTTGGTGGGGTCAGAGACCCAGTTGTTATACCCAAAGATGACTCTGAAGTAGGGGAGACTTCAAAGAGTGGTTCTGAAGTGCACAAGTTCCCCTTTCAGTACAATCCTGTCTGCCAGGGTCCCAGAGGGTTTGGCAGTCCATTGTGTGAGGGCAAGCCAATAGCCTTTAAAATGTACGTGTCAGGCCTCTCCACCCTTCCAGCACAGGAAGCCCCATTCAGTATGCAGAGCAGTGCAGGTGTCACTGAGTATCCTGTGTTTGTGGTTGCCTGGGGGGAATGCACAAGGGAGCTGTCAACCAGCCCAGCCCAGCCCAGATGTGTATTGGAGACATGCTGTAAGGTATTTATAGATTAGTAATATTAAATCCAACCTTACCAATAAGCAGGATTTTCTATTACCATTCTGGCGATACTAAATATGACCTGGTTACCCCTTTCAGATAAGAATCTACCACTCAAATAGTATATGAGGGTAGCCCTAATGCTATCCTATGAAATGAGCAGACCTCATAGTAGTGGAAAACGAATTTAGGAGTTTTCCCCTACCAAGACATATAAACCACACATGTACATGTCCTTTTCCTTCATAGCACCCTGCCCTATGGGTTACCTAGGGCCTACCTTTGGGGTGAATTATATGTAGAAAAGGGGGAGTTTAAGGCTTGGCAAGTACTTTTAAATGCCAAGTAGAAGTGGCAGTGAAACTGCACATACAGGCCTTGCAATGGCAGCCCTGAGACATTGTTAAGTGGCTACTTATGTGGGTGGCACAATCAGTGCTGTAAGCCCCTAGTAGCATTTAATTTACATGCCCTAGGCACAGGTAGTGCAGTTTACCAGGGACTTACAAGTAAATTAAATATGCCAATTGAGTATGAGTCAATGTTACCTTGTTTTTAGGGTGAGAGCATATGCACTTTAGCACTGGTTAGCAGTGGTAAAGTGTCCAGAGTCCTAAAGTCAACAAAAATGAGGTCAGAAAAAGAGGAGGAGATAGACAAAAGGTTTGGGGGTGACCTTGCAGAGAGGCCATTTCAAACAATGGGTACACTCTTGCACCCACCTTTAAGGACACATTTCTATTTGTGATTGTTGAGACCTTTTGTGTAGGTATCCCTTGCCATTTAGGCAGTGCGTGCAAAATTTGTGTGTGCTACTTATATCTCGAGGCCTGTTCTGATACATTTTCAGGCTTCAACATTACACACTTCAGCACTGTGCAACAGTATGGTGATCTTTACACAAATTGTTGAGCCATGCACAAGTCAAGTGTGTAGGAAAATGGCTTCTTGTTATAGTTACCCCCCACTTTTTGCCTGATATTGATGCTGACTTGACTGAGAAGTGTGCTGGGACCCTGCTAACCAGGCCCCAGCACCAGTGTTCTTTCACTAAAAATGTACCATTGTTTACAGAATTGGCACACCCCTGGTACCCAGATAAGTCCCTTGTAAAAGGTGGTACCAAGGGCTCTGTGACCAGGGAAGGCCCCTAAGGGCTGCAGCCTGTGTTATGCCACCCTAAGGGACTCCTCACCTAATACATTCACACTGCCATTGCAGATTGTGAGCCTGATTTATACTTTTTTAGTGCCACATTTGCGCCATTTTTTGACGCAAAAGCGGTGCAAACTTACAAAACTCAATTATAATTTGTAAGTTTGCGCCGCTTTTGCGTAAAAAAATGCCGCATATGCGGCTCTAAAAAAGTATAAATCAGGTGTGTGTTGGTGGGGAGAAAAAGGCAAAGTCGACATGGCATCCCCCTCAGGGTGCCATGCCCACAAAACACTGCCTGTGGCATAGATAAGTCACCCCTGTAGCAGGCCTTAAAGCCCTAAGGCAGGGTGCACTATACCACAGGTGAGGGCATAGACACTGTAGGGGCATATTGCTCATGCAGCTAAGTCCATACTTAGACATTGCAAGTACAGTGTGGCCATATTAAGTATATGGTCTGGGAGTTTGTCAAAACAAACTCCACAGTTCCATAATGGCTACACTGAACACTGGGAAGTTTGGTGTCAAACTTCTCAGAATAATAAACCCACACTGATGCCAGTGTTGGATTTATTAAAAATTGCACACGGAGGGCATCTTAGAGATGGCCCCTGTATTTTACCCAATCCTTCAGTGCAGGACTGACTGGTCTGTGCCAGCCTGCCACTGAGAGGCGAGTTTCTGTCCCCCTGGGGTGGGAGCCTTTGTGAACTCTGAGGCCAGAAACAAAGCCTACACTGGGTGTAGGTGGTTCACACCTCCCCCTGCAGGAACTGTAACACCTAGCAGTCAGCCTCGAAGGCTCAGGCTTCCTGTTACAATGCCCCAGGGCACACCACCTAGTGGAGATTCCTGCCTCCCGGACAAGCCCCTACTTTTGGTGGCAAGTCCAGGGAAGATAATGAGTAAAACAAGGAGGAGTCACCCCTCAGCCAGGTCCACCCCTAAGGTGACCAGAGCTGAAGTGACCCCCTCCATCTTGTTTTGGAGGATTTAGCTCAATAGAAATAGGGATATGCCCCACTCCCCAAAGGGAGGAGGCACAAGGAGGGTGCACCCTCAGGGATAGTAGCCATTGGCTACTGCTCTCCAGCTCTAACACACCCCTAAATTTAGTATTAAAGGGCGACCCTGAACCCAGGAAATCAGATTCCTGAGGACCTAACAAGAAGAAGGACTGCTGACCTGAAAACCCCACAGAGAAGAAGGAAGACGACAACTGCTTTGGCCCCAGCCCTACCCGCCTGTCTCCTGATTCAAAGAACCTGCACCAGCAATTCATCCTGCAGGCCCAGCGACCTCTGCTGACTCAGAGGACTGTCCTGCAATTCCAAAGGACCAAGAAACTCCTGTGGACAGCGGCCCTGCCTAAAGCAACAAGAAGAAACCATCTTTAAAGGGACTCTCACCTCACTCCAGAAGCGTGAGTCCCCAACACTTTGCACCAAATGCCCCTAGCCTGTGTCCAGAGAAACCAACGCCGCAGACAGGACCCCCAGGTGACTACTACGATGTGTCCACCCTGAGGCAACCTCCCTGCACCCCCACGACAATGCCTGCAGAGGAAATCCAGAGGACCCCCCTGACGCGACTGCCCAGTAAAAAAGAAACCCGACGCCTGGAAGAAGCACTGCACCTGCAGCCCCCAGGCCCGGTAAGAACCAACTACTGGTGCAGCAGTGACCAGCAAGCAGCCCTCACCTTTGCCCAGTTGGTGGCTGACCCGAGAAGCCCCCCTGTGCCCTGCCTGCATCGTCAGAGTGACCCCTGAGTCCCTCTATTGATTTCAATACAAAACCCAACACCTTGTTTGCACACTGTACCCGGCCGCCCCTGTGCCGCTGAAGGTGTATTTTGTGTGTCTGTTTGGGACCCCCAGTGCTCTACAAAAACCCCTGGTCTGCTCCCCGAGGGTGCAGGTACTTACCTGCCAGCAGACTGGAACCCGAGCACCCGTAGTCTCCATAGGTGTCTATGTTATTTGTGCCCCTCTTTGACCTCTGCACCCGACTGGCCCTGTGTTGCTGGTGCTGGTGTTTGGGGTTAACCTGAACCCCCAACGGTGGGCTGCCTATGCCCCGGAGACTGAACTTGTAAGTGCTTTACTTACCTCAAAAACAAACTAGTACTTACCTCCCCCAGGAACTGTTGAATTTTGCAGTGTCCACTTTTAAAATAGCTTATTGCCATTTTATGCAAAACTGTGTACATTACTGTTAGACTTTTCATCCTTGGCGTGGTCTCCCTTAACTTTTTGCCTCTGTTCCCCAGGTTGTTGATGGGTGCTGGACTCTGATTTTATTGTTTTTGTTACTCTGGGCACTTTACCACTGCTAACCAGTGCTAAAGTGCAAGTGCTCCTGTTTAAAATGTGTACGTAATTGCTTCTCCATGATTGGCATATTTGTTTTACTGTTAAGTCCCTAGTAAAGTGCACTAGAGGTGCCCAGGGCCTGTAAATCAAATGTTACTAGTGGGCCTGCAGCACTGGTTGTGCCACCCACACAAGTAATCCTGTAATCATGTCTCACACCTGCCACTGCAGTGTCTGTGTGTGTATTTTTACTCTGTAAATTCGACTTGGCAAGTGTACCCACTTGCCAGGCCTAAACCTTCCCTTTTCTTACATGTAAGGCACCCCTAAGGTAGGCCCTAGGTAGCCCCAA